>NW_025814825.1:6052500-11052500 GCF_022079265.1 Lynx rufus
AGCCACCTAGGTGCCCCGCATGATTGCCATTTGTAAAAGCACAGTGCGTTTTTAATGCATGTGCTGTATGATGAAGCGCATACCTGATAGGAGAGGACTTCTAATTGCATAAACTGTCAAAGAGAATCCAATTCCCTTGCTTACAAATATATGTGTGTGAAGATGGGAAGTTTTTTTTTTCACAGATTAGCTTCCGGCTCAATCTGTTTCAAACATTATCCCCTACATCCTATGTACTTACAGAGCAGGTGCCATAGGACATATTGATGCCATGATAAGTCCCCAGGTCCGAGTTTTCATGTCACAACTCTGGGTGAGGGATTGGCAAAGTGGGCTGAATGAATATTCCCAGAGGTCCCGCCATACTGGTATCACTACACTGGTGTGACTAAACCCAAACTAAATGTGTTTGCAACTCAAATCCCCTGAGCTGGATCCTTAATGCAGGGAGAAATATGATGAAGTGGAGATCAGAATGAAAAGAGACAGTGGTCTTGACTGATTGCAGTGAAAGCATTTTGCAAATTGAACAAAATTACCTGATCCTGTGAACACTTGGCTAGAACTCCTTGCAGGTCCTTGGGAGGAGCAGGTGCCAGCGAGGGTCCTTGTGGCCCATGCTTCATGCACTGTGCAGCAAATTCTTTTCCGCAAGGCGATAAAGTGTAAGAGGGAGAGAGTGTTTGCTGTGTCAAGCGCTGCCAAGAAGAAATAGGATGAGGACTTGAAAGAGGACTTCAACTACCTCCATTTTTACTTCAGTCTATACCTTCTAATTGGATAAGTTCTTCCTTCCAGCTTATCTCTTAACTCACATAAAAGACCTTGCAGGCACAGCATCCTCTGACAGGAACTGAATCTACTGCTTCTAGAACAGGGACTACCCTGA
Organism: Lynx rufus; assembly: GCF_022079265.1. Classification (NCBI taxonomy): domain Eukaryota; kingdom Metazoa; phylum Chordata; class Mammalia; order Carnivora; family Felidae; genus Lynx; species Lynx rufus. The sequence goes on from NW_025814825.1 coordinate 6,053,390, forward strand.
CCGGCGAGCTCCTGCCCACCTGTGATTGACCCCAAGTCAATGATCGGCCTGACTTCCACTGCCCACCGGCACGTATTCCCTGACCTTTGTTCCACATTTTCCTTAGATAAACCTAGAAGTATTTTGGGCACTTTGGAGACAGTCTTTGAGATGCTATTCTGCTGTCTTCCTGGGCCTCACTGAAATAAATTCCTTTCTTGTTTCCCCACCACTCATCTCTCTGCCTTTGGATTTTGTCAGCGGCGGGTGGCTGAACCCGGTCTGTGTGGGACCCCTGGAGCCAGGTGCTCTAGCACCCCTGTGCCCCGGTTATAGATGGCCCTGCAACATTTAGATTTAGCAAGTGGAGATTTCCGGTGACTTTCAGGTAGCCATTTCACTGGAAGGGGCAGCAGCCACCTTAGAATGGATTAAAGAGAGAATGGGAGGTTAGAAAAGTGAGACAAAAGATGTCTTTCAGGACTTCCTAAAGTCTTCCAAAAGTTCCAAGCCTTCCAGGGTCTGTAGTTCAGTGAAAGGAAAAGAACAGTATGTGCAGTATGGTACTATTGCTAGATGCTTTGGTATGTATATCTCTCCAAGTACAGGAAGCCAAGAGGATGCACAGTGGGAAGAGATGGGCATTTAAGGATGGGTGGGATTGGGTGCTGATCCAGTAGAGAGAAAGAGAATAATAATTCAAAAGACAAAGGCTAATTCTAGAAGGCGAGTGCCTGCGGTGAGAGGGAGCCGAGCCATCCAGCTCTCTTGAGGAAGTGCTGCCTGTTGGTAAGTTTGTCTTCACCAAATTAAGGGAGTCTCCACCTGCATAGTCTAAGTGTCTTAGAGTGGGGGGCGGGGCAAACTCAGAATATTTATGAAGTTTTGGAGTCTGTTTGAGGCAGGACTTTACATAGGGGCCACAGTGGGGCTTTGATTAGGATTAGATGAGAATCGTGATATGATAGTTCAGGGTCTGTGGACACAGAGAAGGAAGACAGAGAGGGTACAGCTGAAGGCAAATTAGCAGATTTGGTTAAAGGAAGAGGTTTAAAGGAATTACTTACAACTGATTAACTCTATTTTCATTAATTTTCCTGGTAAAGTTGGAAGCAAGGTCATCAGTTAAGAGTGAGGGGGTGCCAGGGATGCAGAAAGCCTGAAGAGGAGAGAAAGGGAGAAGCCATCACTTTGGAGAGTAACAAGAGAAGGTTCTACGCAAGGTAGTACCAATATAGGCGTTTGACTGGTGTGCTCCTGGCCTCTCAGCTAAAAGGCAATCCCCTGAAAAGTTACTAATCTCCCAGAAGCAATCCACCTTTCCCCACAAAAAGCATTGTAAAACCATGGTCACTCCCAAGGCAGCTGTGCAGCTGCCCGAAGTGAAGTTCCTCCAAATGTCACTATGTCAACAAAGGTTTTTACTTCTCATTTTAGGACTAACCACCTATTAGAAGACTTTTCCAGATTAGGAGGTAGTTAGCCACAAAAGTGACTTCAGGTTTCTACAACTTCAAACATGGAGAATCATCCAAAACTTTGAAATTACAATGTTTTCTGGTTTCCAGTCTTCTCAAGGTTTTAAGGATCTTAAGACCAAGGTTTTTTGTTTGTTTGTTTTGTTTTGTTTTGTTTTGTTTTAATGTTTATTTTGAGAGAGAGAGAAAATACAGAATACAAACCAGGGAGGGGCAGAGAGAGAATCCCAAGCAGGCTTTGTGCTGTGAGCACAGAGCCCAACACAGGGCTCAATCTCACAGACTATGAGATTGACAAAGTTTGGGTAATGGGGGTTCGTGGAGTTCAGAGCTGATGGCCAAGAAAGAATTCTATAAGATGTCTTTGGTGCAAAAAAGTGATTTTATTAAAGCACAGGGACAGAGCCCTGGGCAGAAAGAGCTGCACTGGGATTGTTGGGGGGGGTGACTGTTTTGTTGGGTCAGGGGAGATAAAGTCAAGAGGGAGTTTCCAAAGAGACTTTCATACACTAAAGACTTACTGGAGGCCTAGCTATTGCCAAGCTAAGGTTGTTTTTCCCTCTAGCAAAGCAGTAACATTAAGATAGTAGGGAGTTCCTGGACTTTAGGCTACAAAGAGATTGCCTTTTTCTGGTAAACTGGTGGAGACTTATCAGTTTAACCATTTCTTTTTGTTTTTGTCCTTTTCTGTTTTGGGGTAGCTGGGAGTGTGCAAAAAATATCACCATATCCCACGGGAGATGGGGGATGGGAGGTAGTGGTGTGCTAGCTTGTGCTTTGCCCCTCACCCCGCCTCACATGCTCCCTCATCAAGATCATGACCTGAGCTGAAATCAAGAGTCAGACACTTAGCCGACTGAGCCACCCAGGCTCCCACTTATGACAAAGTTTTAATCAGATGTCAATGGGCAATAAGACTTCTCCTTCCCCAGAGTCTCTACAAAGAACAGGGGAATGTCTGCTGCCATTTCCAGGTTGCTCCTCTCCTTGTGACTTGTGTAGCCTTGACACATAGCAAACATTCAATAAATAGTAGTTGCCATAGAATCCACATCATCCTTTATTTGCTTTCTAGTATCTTAGCCTAAGCAGAGAAGACAAAAGAACTCAGTGCATGGGACACACTTACACACTTGAGGCACTGGGGATTTCTAGACCTATTTGGAAAGAATTTGAGTTTCCTCATAGATGGGGTTTAGAGAAATGCTGCTTTGGAAGGTTGTTTTTTTGTTTTTTTTGTTTTTTTGTTTTTTTTTTGACCCCAGTTCTCACTCAAGGAGAAGCTGGTGAGAAATAGGGAACAGACATCCCAGGTAAGTCTGACAGAAAAATGCTTCATAGGTTGTGTTTATTCAATAGTGAACAAAATGAGACAATCAGTAGTTCTATAGGCTCCTTGTGTGTGTGTGTGTGTGTGAGAGACAGAGAGGTCCAAGCCTCACCATATTGAATGATGAAGACATGCTAAAAACTGGTATAAAATTGGGGCATAGTTTAAAGATTCACATCTAACAAACTGAACAATGTCATTCAAAAGATAATTGGAAGATTCATAAAACATATTAATTCATAGTGCACTATAAGGATGGCAACCAGGAAGGGATACACATTTCAAATTGTGTGATAAATGCCTTCTGTTCTCAGTCTTTTCTGTATCTCTGGGGGTGGTAAGAGTAATTTCATTTGGAGACAAGTGTAAAAGTCTACATTCTGTTAAAAAAGAAACAGCAGGCCCAAAATGGAGTCACTTCTGCGGAGCTGGGTACCAGCAAACCAAGACTTAATACCTAACTTAATTGCAGTTTTAGCCTCTCCCAGGAATGGAATTTTACACCAATCAGTCTGGAATTTCCTGGTCAACACTTCTGAGTTAATCTGCAGAGTATATCTCCACCCTTTCCCCAAGGAAGGTGACCTTGCCTGAAATGATCCTTTCTTTTCTTTATGACATTCTTGTCCCTGCCCCCTTCTGCCTATAAACACCTTCCATTCTGTATGGTTCCTCAGAGCTTCTTTCTACTTGCTAGACGGGATGCTGCTCACTTCATGAATCAACGAATAAAGCCAATTACATATTCAAATATACTGTGTTGGTTTTCGGTTTTTTAACAACTCCAAGCCTTGAATGCTAGCCCTGGGTAGTCCTGTTCTGGGGATGCCCTCGTCATTGCTTATTGCAAAGAATATATCTCCTTTAATGACTATAAAATGGAAAATAACTAAATAAAATAGCACAAAACAAAACCAAAGTTACTCATTCTGCCAGAATTACAAAACCAAATCCAAATCCATTCAGTTATTTCTGAGCATTTTGGAGTTTGCTATTACCTATTAATTTTCTTATGGTTTGTGTACAAGAGGTTGTGAGACAGGGAAACTGAAGGGACCTCCATAAAAGACTTTCTTTTTTCCAGCCTCTGTTCTTGCTAGGACGTACATCACCACCTCACACATACCTTAATGCATGCCCTCCTTGTACAGGTCAAGGAGTTAATGATTTCTTTGGAGTGTTTCAGCATAATAGGAGTGACAGAGCGAGATCCTCATGAATGCCTTCCGAGACCACTGACCCCATACACCTTGACACCAAGAACTCTGGCTCCAGGGCAAAAGTGACTTATGGAGGACACCTGAGCAATTGTCTTTGTTCTACCAGTTCCCAGATGCCTGAGAAGACACCTGCACTAGACCACAGTCCTTGATAAAATCCCCAGACTCCAAGAAAAGATAAGACTTTCTCCTTTTCTTTCTGAGTCTCCCAGACACTCTGTTTGTACCTGCTCTCTTTCTGTATCTTCAGTAAACTCTGTTCTCACTTCCTCTTGGCTCATGTTTGATTTCCATCCTGCGTAAAGCCAAGGACCCTCTTGTCTGGTCCTGCAAGACCCACTCTGGGTCCTTGGACCCAAGCAGCCTGCATCAGTTGGAACAAGTTAATTAGTTTTTTAAAGTCTGAAGTACAAATAAAATAATTTTTCAATTACTTATTCACAAGTAATATTGACAATGCAGGATGATGAATGAAGTATTCTACTCTGAGAATCTCTGGAACACACCATAAGACACCTCTGGGAGCGGATATATTCTGATTTGAGAGGTCTTGACATGAAACTGCAGGTATAGACCACTAAACGCACATTTTAGTTTTCATTTAACTGTTTAGCATGTTTCAGCTGTATTGAAATTTATTTATTTAAGAATTTCACCTACTATCCTACACACAAAATATTAGGTAAGCCACTATAGGTGGAGGGGGGAATAATAGAGGTAATTAAGACTGACTCTAGGGTCAAGGATTTTGCACTTGAATCAAGATGATGCTTACCACCCATATAACACCATGCTCAGTCTTAAACAAATCTATAGTTCCTTTCCATTTAAAGTTAAAAAAGTATCATTCTATGAAACTTCATTCAGCTTCATTCTGTGAAGTTGAAAATGGGGAAAGACTTGAATTCCCCTTCAGGACAAGGAATGGTGCAGCAGGAAGATGAGTCTTCATACCTATTAATGTATTTCCAAGGCAATACACCTTCATCAGAACTGCTACCTGGCTGACAGTGATTGTATGATCACCTAATTTCAGAGATGGTAAAGTGGGAAAAATTACAACAGTAAGCACCCACATACCCACCACTCTGTTGAGATACAGATCAGTTCCCCATACTGTCATGGCAATATGTCAAGATAGATATGGATATAGATATAGATAAAACTTCCCACCACATGTCCCTCCTTCCACCCTAGAGACAGCCATTCTCCTAAACTTTGAGTTTAACATGTTTCCTCTCCAGTTTTTCCAAATTATGTACCCGGAACAACATTGTTTGTTCTTGTTTATGACTTGATCAATAAGTAGAACTATATCAGACATGTTCTTGTTTGACTTCTTTTACTCAACCCTGGTTGAGAGTCATCCATGATAATGTGTAGGCTGCTATTCATTTTCATTGCTATATAGTGCCTCACTGCCTGCTTATTCCAATATTTCTCAATTTTTCTCAGGTCCTGCTGTAAGTCTAGCTCTGACTAAAGTTGAGAAGAGTGAGGCTTATTGTGGCCAAAGCCTCATCATCATCATTATCATCATAATTTATGAGGGATTGATTGGAATGCCAAGAAAATTTAGAAGCCATTTAATATGAAAAGTTTGAAAGCTATTTAGTAGAACCAGTGAGAAATCATGAATAAAAGAAAGCATCCTTCAGAAAAATTAGAGAGGTAGAATCTTTATGATTAACTTTTGGGATCTTGGAAGTGACAAAACCAGAAGATCAAAGATGAAAGAATGTTTGGCTTATGAACTAAAACAGGAAAGCCAGAAGCTAGAAATGAAGTACAGGTAGAATATCCAGGTATAGGAAATAGGTTGAGGATAATAAAGGAGTACTTTTCATTAGAACCTTTGAAAAGGTGATCATCACAATTTGAAACTGTGCACTGTGTAGGGGCGCCTAGGTGGCTCAGTTGGGTAAGCCTCTGACTTCAGCTCATGTCACGATCTCTCAGTTTGTGAGTTCAAGCCCCGCATCTGGCTCTGTACTGACAGCTCAGAGCCTGGAGCCTTCTTTGGATTCTGTGTCTCCCTCTCTCTGCTCCTCCCCTGCTCATGCTCTCTCTCCCTCTCTCAGAAATAAAGAAACATTAAGAAAATTTTTTTTAAAAAAATGAAATTGTGCACCGTCTAAAGGGAGTTTAGGGTAGAGGGCTCAGAACACAGTCTTGGAAAATGCCAAAGTAACCTATCACAGCAGCTTTTTCCTGTTAGAATAGGACACAACTCTCTCTTCAGGGTTTCCCTCAAGTGTTTCTGGAGTTCTTGAGAACTTCCATTTCCCCTTTTCTGGTTAGTTCTTCTTTGCTGGCTACCGCTGTGGCTTCCTTCTCCTGTGGGTGGTTCTATCGCCTCTGCTAGGCAATATGCCATTTCTCTGGCTCCTGTCCCTGGTGTGGTACTCAAACTGCAACATTCAATGGCAGTGTAGACATGAATGCCTCACTGCCTATTATGGACTGAATCGTGTCCCCCTAAAATTCATACATAGAAGTCCAAGCCCTTAGTACTTCAGGATGCAACTGTATTTAGAATTATGGCCTTGAAAGAAATAATTAGGGTATAGAATGAAGTCATATAGGAGGACCCCAATGCAACATGACAGGTGTCCCTCAAAGAATAGCCTCCAGAATTTAGAGAAAATAAATTTCTGTTGTTTAAGTCACCAAGTCCGTGGTACTTTGTTATGTCAGCCCTAGCCAAATAGTACGCTCCCTTTCAGAGATGGCCTGTATTAGAATGGAACCAGGCTGGCAGGTTCCCCTACTAACAGATGTCACACTACACTTTGGGTCACTTCTCCCCACAGACAGAGGCTTGTTACTCCTAGGTCAAATGTGTCATGCTGGATTCTCAGGAGACACACAATATCTCATACATAGACACAGCTGGTGGGTTTGTCCTATAAGATCTTCAGACTTGCGTGGACATGTCTAAATTTAAATAGAAGACTTGGGGCACCTGGGTGGCTCAGTTGGTTAAGTGTCCGGCTTTGGCTCAGGTCATGATTTGTGAGTTTGAGCCCCACATCTGGCTCTCTGTTCTCAAGCACAGAGCCCGCTTCAGATCCTCTGTTCCCTTCTCTCTCTGCCCCTCCCCTGCTCACACACTCTCTCTCAAAAATAAATAAACATTTAAAAAATAAATAAACAGTAGACTCCAACTGTTTGGGTGGGTAACATTTATTGGGTGGGTAAAGGAGCTTGTGATAGGAAGAAGCAATTAGAAACAGGAGAAACAGAAAGAAGCAACAAACACTGAGTGTTAATACGTATTGTTAACCACACAAGAACATTTACATGTTATTCTATTAATTTATTCATTCAAAAATATTTATTATGTGCCTATGATATGCTAGCTATTATGTGAGGAGCTAGGCTACAAGGCAAACAATAAAAGAGAAATCCCTGCCCTGGGGTGGGGGGGGGGGGAGCGGGTAGCTTCCAGTCTAAAAGGAGATACAGAAATGTGGAAAACAAAGATAATTACAATGTCACATGATGAAGATTCTGATGGAAGAATGATAGCATCCATGAGAAGACAGAGGAAGGATTATGTATTAGTCTGCTAAGGCTGTCAGAGCAAAACACCACAGACGAAGTAGCTTATACAACAGAAATTTAGTTTCTCAGTTCTGGGAGCTAAAAGCCCAGGATCAAGTTTGGCAGAATCGGTTTCTCTTAAGGTCTCTATCTCCTTGGCTTATAGATGGCTACCTTCTCACTGTGTCCTCACATGGGCTTTTCCCTGGTGTCTCTTCTTCTTGGGAGGATCCTAGTCTTACAGGATTAGGATCCCACTCTTATGACCTTGTTTAACCTTCATTCCCTCCTTCACGACCCTCTCCCACAGAGAGTTACATCGAGGGTTGGGGCTCCAACATATTAATTTTGGAAAAACACAGTTGAGTCCAAAACAGATTAATTTTTCTGAAGCAAGTCTCATTCAAAGTAAAATCTTAAGTTTGCATGAAAACGATCCCAGGTAAAAGTGTGGGAGAAGCATGCTTCAAACTACAGATAAAGCATAGTCAAAGACCAGGGTGAGGGAGGTGCTTTGGTGGCTCAGTCGGTTAAGTGTCTGACTTCGACTTGGGTCATGATCTCACAGTTCGTGGGTTCAAGCCCTGCGCTGGGCTCTGGGTTGACAGCGTGGAACCTGCTTGGGATTCTATCTCCCTCTCTCTGCACCTCCTCTGCTCACTCATGCTCTCTTTCTCTCAAAATAAATAAACATCTTTTTTAAAAGCGTTTAGGGGTGCCTGGTTGGCTCAGCTAGTTAGGCGTCTGACTTCGGCCCAGGTCATGATCTCATGGTTTATGGATTTGAGCCCTGTGTCAGGCTCTGTGCTGACAGCTCAGAGCCTGGAGCCTGCTTCGGATTCTGTGTCTCCCCCTCTCTGTTTCTGCCTCTCCCCTACTCATGCTCTATCTCTGCCTCTCCAAAATAAATAAACATTAAAAAAAATCTTTAAAATAAAAGCATTTAAATTGGCAACATTGTGAAGAATTAAAAAAAAAAAGAAGATCAGGGCACAAGAAAGGATATGGCAAGGTAGGGAACTAAAGGTAGTTTCCCCATTAATCTAGAGCGAGATAAGCAGACAACTTGGGAAGACCTTGAACATCATGATAGAACTAGGGCTTTATCTTAGGGCAGTAGGAAGGCAATAGCTGTAAGCAGGAGGGTGCCATAATCAAATTTGCACTGATCGCTTTGGCTTTAGCATGGACAGTAAACTGAAAAGTGGCAGCACTGGAGACAGGAAGACAACCTAGAAGTCTCTTATAATGAGATAGGCAAGCTGGTAGTGGGAATGGAGAGAAATATGCAGAATTGAGAACCCCTCATGATGTAGAATTGACAGGACTTGCTAATGGACCGGGAAAGGAGGACTAAATGGAGGATGGTGCCGGGTTTCTGAGTTGGGCAAATGGGTGGGAAGCTGGTGCCATGCCCTGAGATAAGGAACAAAGAAACACGTGGTCAGGGGCAGGGAGGATGGTGAGCTCAGTCTTCAATATATTGAGTTTTAGATGTAGGAGTCATACAAGTAAGGATGTTCACAGCCTTATCAGCTAGTTATTTCAGCCCCTGGTGTAGAGATGAGATTAAAAAAACAAAACTGGAATTTCAAGAGGTTGAATTAAGAAGTTGAATGAAGTGGAATCAACACATGTTTATCTGACTCCAAGGGCTATGCTTTTTCTACAATAGCCCACAAAATTTTACCCAAAGATCTAGGGTGGCTGAGTGGCTCAGTCAATTGAGCATCTGACTCTTGATTCCAGCTCAGGTCTCATGATCCCAGGGTCCTGGGATCAAGCCCCAAGTCAGGCTCTGCACTAAGCGTGGAGCCTGCTTAAGATTCTCTCTCTCTCCCTCTGCCCTTCTCCCCCAATCACATGCATGCTCTCTCTAAAATCAAAAATAGAAAAATAAGAGTCAAATATACTTCAGAATTCAGAATTTTCTGAATTTTCAAAAGTTCATATGGTGCTTATACTGCATATTACAGAGACTGGGGCAGTATCTCATAATAAATATTTGCATTAACAAATCCTCAATGAATCATGTAAACATGAGTGGGATAAAGAAGGACTAAATAGTCTCATGATAGGTCAGAATGGGTTTTGCCACCAAATAATTAATATAAAAACTTTCCGTTTTCAGGGAGTACTGGATTTTGGAATTGTGGCTAAAGGTGTACTTTCCAGGGTAATGCAAAGTCATGGAAGTCAATGAAACAGAGTTTCCAGAAGAAAGTGGTGGCTAGTGATATCAAATGTTACTGAGAGGTGAAGGGGCATAAATTGAAGAAAAGTCATTAGATGTGGTGATCAAAAAATTAACAGAGATGTCAGGAGAATATCCCTTACCAGGATAAAGTAATGGGAGCACAAATCAACTTTGAAAGAGGTAAACAGTAAGAAAAACTACACATCAACAGATGGTTAAAATGATAAAGACAAAAAAAAATGTATTGACAGCAATTTAAAGCAAATGGCATTTTCATTCACTGCCAGTGTTAGTGTAAATTGGCGTAAGCATTTTGGAAAACCGGTTTTATCTACTAAAACTGAACATACACATACCTGTTATGCCCAGAATTCATGATCCCCAAAGACCACTAGGGAGCCGAGTCCGATGCAAAAGCAAAGGGCCTTTATTCAAGCTAGCTCGAGCTCAACCCCCTACCTGCACCGACGCAGCGATGGGATGGGGTGGGGTGGGGTGGGGTGGGGTGGGGTGGGGTGAGGGTGGGGTGGGGTGGGGTGGGGGTGGGGGTGGGGGTGGGGGTGGGGGTGAGGGTGAGGGTGAGGGTGAGGGTGAGGGTGAGGGTGAGGGTGAATGTGGGGGTGAGGGTTTCAAAAGCACAAAGGTTTTATAGGGATCATGGCCTTAGCCGATTGGCTGGGGAAGGGTCATGGCCTCAGCCGACTGGCTGGGGAAGGATAGCACAATGGCTGCCAAGGTGTGGTCCCAGATCAGCAATTATCAGCTTCACCTGGAACTTGTTAAAAATGCAAATGTTGGGCCTGGTGGTCACAGACCTACTGAATCAGAAACTATGGGGGTAGGGTTCAGCAATCTGTGTTTGAACAAGTCTTCCAGGAGATTCTGATGCACCTGAAGTTTAAGAACCACTGTATCTGAGGATCTCTAACATGTTTGGCCTCGGTGTATACAGAATATTTCTCACTGGTCACCTATTAACCATTGGCTGTCAGCCTTGCTGTGCTATATAAATACCTAGCACCAAACACCATCCCCAGAGACTCTGATTAATTGGTTTGGGTAGGGGTAAAATGCTCCCAGGTCATTCTAAGCCTGGACAGGGTTGAGGGCTCCTGCCTCTGGCCCCTACCTGAGAGAAGACCTCCTTCTTCTACTCACACTTTCCATGCCACTCACACTCCCCTTCCTCCGACCTCAGACTTAGGAAGAATGCATCAATCGGTAGCCTGCTTTCTTAGAAAACATAAGTTACTCAAGGGGAGGATGCGTGGTCTGAGGTTTGAGCAGGAACTTCTTTCTGTGGCCATGTTGGGGACATAGTCACTAGTCAGCCGACCTAGGTCTGCTCTTTCATACCCAGCAATCCTAGCCCTACGTATATCCTCAGCAGAAATGCATGCATATGTGCTCCAAAATATATGGACAAGAATGTTCATATTAGCTTTGTCTTGTAGTAATGGTGGGTTCATGGGTGTTTATTATATTCCAAATACATCAGTTACAAATAAATAAAAAAGTGCCATGCATGGATTACTAATGATGTATGGTCATGAACTAAGGATTATAATTGATTCAAATCTTCACTGAGGTCCACAAGAAAAGGGAGAGGTGTAAGTTGTTAATGAGAATGGTCCCTGAGGAGGCACTACTCCTTCCAAACATGCTGATGATAAAAGCAAAGGAAGAGGTAACAGGTTGAGAGTCAATCTTGAGATGAAAACCACGTGACTGCACGTGTAGTGGAGAGAGAGCTTGGGCCCCTGTTATAGATCTTCTATGCCAAGCCTAGACTGCTCTTCTCTCGAGTTCTTTTACAGACTTCTATCTTACTTAAGTCATTTTTATTCTGGGACTTTGTATTATATGCAGGAAAATGCAATTCATAACTAATAAGTTCTATTAAATTCTCCATTTGATTTGGTCTAGTCAAGGCTGGTTTCTGCTATTTGCAACAAAAAGAGTAACAATTAAAATAGGTGGCACAAGATTCATGGTCATAAAATCAAAATTTGATGTTCTTTATATTACTTACTTTAAGGCTTCTTATAAGTGAATATATGAAGAAAGTACATTTAATATACACATCTAGGGGTGCCTGGCTGGCTCAGTCAGTAGTGTGCAACTCTTGATCTCAGGGTTGTGAGTTCAAGCCCCACGTTGGATGTGGAGTCTATTAAAAAAAAAAAAAAATATATATATATATATATATATACACACACACATATACACACACACACACACAATGGTTTTATTTATTTTTTTATGTTTATTTCTGAGACAGAGAGACAGAGCATGAGTGGGGGAGAGGCAGAGAGAGAGAGGGAGACACAATCAGAAGCAGGCTCCAGGCTCTGAGCTGTCAGCACAGAGCCCAAAGCGGGGCTTGAACTCACAAACCATGAGATCATGACCTGAGCCAAAGTCGGTCGCACAACCAACTGAGCCACCCCGGCACCCCCACAATGATTTTAGAAAGTGTAATCAATGATTAAAAACAGAGTAGGAGATAGGGGTGCCGGGGTGGCTCAGTTGGTTAAGCATTCAGCTTTGGCTCAGGTTATGATCTCACGGTCCATGGGTTTGAGCCCAATGTCAGGCTCTGTGCTGACATCTCAGAGCCTGGAGCCTGCTTCAGATCCTGTGTCTCCCTCTCTCTCTGCCCCTTCACCACTCACACTCTGTCTCTCTCTGTCTCTCAAAAACGAATAAATGTTAAAAAAAATTTTTTTAATAAAAAAAATAAAAACAAAAATAGAGTAGGAGAGTGGACAACTGGCCAAGACTCTCAAAAAGTAAATGTCACACAAAAAAAAGTCAGGATTTATCTAGATCAAAAGGAAATTAAGAGAATTAAGAGACATAACTATTATATGCAAGATGTGGACTTTGATGGGATCTTGACCTGCTATAATTCTGGCATTTTGTGGGCAGTTGGGGAAATCTGACTATGGTATAGGTTGATGTTAAGGAATTGATGTTAATTTTGTTATGTACAACTAAAGTATTATAGAATAAAGTAGGGAAAATGCTCTTATTTTTTAGAGATGAATACTAAAGTAATTAGAGGAAAGTAAAATATTATTTATAATTTACTTAAAAATTTTTAGCTAACAATAGATGGAGAAAATATGGTAAAATGTTAACTACCAAATACAGAGTTTGTATATACTGGTGTTCGTGATACTATTATATTTGAAAATTTTCATATGTGATACAAAAAGTGCATCTATGCAAAAAAGGCTTTGTTTATACAATTACAAAATGTATTTCCTATGTAAGTACCGTGCGCTGTGCGCTGATTGAGCCACTGGATCTCCTAAAATATACTTCCTATAAAACACAGACAATAATTACGATTTAATCGAGTAGGATATTTACTCTGTCATAATTGAAGAATTTAAGAGAGTTCTGTAAATTATTTCACCACTGTAACCAAAAATTCTCCAATTGGTTTATTTCCCCGATTATTTTTCTCCCTTCCCCCAACACCCAAACTGGAAAAGAATAGTGTGATGAACATGGCAGTCAAGCCATGGAAGTCAATCAGAGTCCCTCAGGTTTTAGAACTGGTGAGAGAGAATTCGGCACGGAATAACCTAAGTGTCTGGTCAAGGCTGAAGACTGGCCAGCCTCCAGGTATGCTATGAAAATTCTCTGGCCGTAGTCCCAAGGTCCTAACATCTGAGGTTTACCATTCTCCCCACAGTTGCTTCTGGACTGAATGTCAACAGCATATGATGTAAACATGTCAGGATAGAAAGTACAATGTATTTGTCATACTTTCCTCCCTCCCCCTTCCTCCTTCTCCTCCTCCTCCCTCCCTCTTCTCTCTCCGTTTCTCTCTTTCTTTCCCTTTCTTCCTGTCTTCTTCTGTCTTCCTCTTCCTCCTCTTTTCTCTTTCTCTCCCCCCCGCCCCCCATCCTCTCCCTCTCTCCACCCCCATCTCCCCTGCCTTCTTACTGTTTGTTTGTTTTAGAATCATTTGCTACAGGATTCTAAGAGGGTTTTCCAGTTCCCTGAAGGGTGGGGAAAGTAAAATGACTTGTGGAAAGACCATCTCAGAAGTAAATAGTACAGTGAAAGTGAGAGGTAAAATATTCAATTAGTGGTAAAATTCTTATTTTGTCTGTACCACTTTGCTATGACCCCTTCCTTCCCTGAAGCCCTTACGTGTCTTCTCAGAACTGTCAATCAAAGGTCTCCTGTACTAGTGCTGCTTAGGTAGAATGGCAGCAGGAAGCATGGACACAGAGGCACTAAATAGGTTAACAATGGACTTGAGAATTTTGACAACCTTGGAAAATACTTTTTAAAAGGAAGCTGGAGGCAAATCTTTCCTAGAAACTTAAGGAAGAAAATTCTGCCTTATGACTTCAATCATTTCTTCTCTACCATTCAGTTTCTAAGTCTCCCCTCATCTATATTTATTTAAGAGTAACCAAACCTTATCATCTTCCAATATCTCATGATTCCCTTAATCCCTTCTCAATGTGTGACCCCTCCGTTTGAAACAAAGTCCACATGAATCAGCACTTTGCCACAAAGGGTCAGAGCAAGAGGTAGAAATGGAAGTTTGAGGTCGGTGTAATTGGGGGTGGTGACTATAATGGTTGAAGAGGATTTGATTATACATGTCTCAGTGTTCTGAAGTGCTTATAAAAAATATATAGGGGGGAGTGCCTAGCTGGCTCAGTCTGTAAAGCATGCAAATCTTAATCTCCAGGTTGCAAGTTCAAGTCCAACATTGGGTGTAGAGACTACATTAAAAACAAATTAAAAATCGTGTGTGTATATACACACACACACATATACACACACACACATGCACATATATATATATATATATATATATATATATATATATGAAAAGGGTTTCCTTCATGCCACCACAAATAAACACAGAAGTTATTTTTTTCTATATGGAAACAAAGGGGCCCTGCTGGTGCACCAGCAGATACATAGTCCAAGGACATTTTCGGATTCTGGAGAGTTCTCTTCTGCTCCCTTGTTTGACAAACACTAACCTAATACAAAGTTGGTTGAATCATTGCCTTTCTGCCTTTATTTGACTGACTTTTCCCAGGTGTCAGCTTACTGGGTAAGAAACCTGCCCTGAAATTCTACTTTCCTTGGCCTCTCCTCTGTTGAACTTTGTTGAATAGAATGCCTGACTCCTGCCTAACTTGGCTCTCTTCATCCTGGCTCACGCTGAAGCAACTGGACAGCTTGGCTCAGAGTCCGAGGAGTTAGAGCCTGCCACTTCACAGCTACCCTCCCCCTCCCTCACAGAGCCTGTTCCTGCCCCGTCTGGTTTGTGAATAGTTCTTGGCAAATACCCTGGAGGAGGACAGAGCCACTAACAATAGAAACTCCCTTTTTAGCTTGACTGGCTGGGTACTCAGGACTGTGAATTTAGGAAAACCCAAAATAACCTGTGTAATTACAGTGGGTTACCCTAACGGTCTATTTCTGCTATTACCAACATTCAATGTCAATCCAGTAGATATTCAGCGGCTTGTAGCGGAAAGAGTACTGGGCTTAAAGCCAGACAGACCCAGATTTCAGACCTAGTTCGGCTACTTAGCAATTTTATGACATTGGGCAAGTCACTAATTTGAGCCTGTTGGAATTGAATGAGCAACTGTACATGTAAGTGCTTGGAACCCTGCAAAGTGTTCTACAAAGTTAAACCCATTGCTTTTGAGAAATGGGGATTAAAAAGTTTCAGGAAAAAGAAGAAATTTAAATCTTCAAGAAGCACTTGAATCAACTTGAAGCAAGATAGTGTTTACCCTCTGTTCAACATCAAGCTCAGTCTTAAAAACAGACATCTAAAACTATAGTTAGTTTTCATTTAAAGTTGAAGGCAGTCCTACTTTTGTTCATGATGAATCTGGAAAGGGGAAGAATTTGGTGGCTCCTTTCAAATCAAGGAATGACGAAGCAGGAAGGTAAGTCCTCATACCAAGCAATACAGGAAAGAGGGTTATCCACTTACATGCTAACTGTTCCAGCCAAGTGGTTTTCTCTGAAATTTAGCCATTGTTTTCATTATTTAAATTTTGACTTTATGTATAGTGAAAGAGGTTGGTTCTTCAGACTAAGACACATTTTTGTCCCATATCACTCTTGTTCATACATAAAAAGGTAAACATAAATGAAAGAAATTTGGTTAAAAGTTTTTTCTCCTCTTCTTTTTTTTAAGTAGGTTCCATGCCCAGTGTGGGGCTTGAACTCATGACCCTAAGATCAAGAGTGGCATGCCTCTGGTTAAAGGTTTTCTTTAAAAACATTTTTTTTTACATTTATTTATTTTTGAGAGACAGAGCATAAGTGAGGGAGGGGCAGAGACAGAATGAATCCAAAGAGAGAGAGACACACAAAATCCAAAGCAGACTTTCTGAGCTGTCAGCACAGAACTGTGAGATAATGACCCAAGCTGAATTCAGACACCCAACCGACTGAGCCACCCAGGTGCCCCTCTGGTTAAAGGTTTTCTAAGGCAATGCAACTTCATCACAACTGCCACCTGGCTGTCAGTGATTATAAGATCGCTTTATATGTCCTCAGACATAGGAAAATAGGGAAATTACAACAGTAAGCACTCATCTACCTGCCGTCCTGCTTGGATACAGAACAATTCCCCATCTAGTTGGGACTTGCCATCACGTCTGGAAGTACCTTTCAAGGACGTGTGAGAAGCACCTGCCACAACCACTTAAATACCCATTGAGGGCATGTCAGTGGTTCTGCCATAACCATGCTGGCTCCTCACCCTCCTGGGCCCTTGCTGGCTGCTCCTGACATTGCTGTGTTGATGATCTGTCCTCGGCCTGCAGACTTGGTTGCTGCCTTGCGCCCAGCACTGTTGCTGCTGCCCCTGCTGCTACCCTTGTTATTGCCCCTTTGGTGGCCCTGTAGGTTTCCTGACTACAGAAGAGACTGTGCTTTGGGTGGATTCACTGGGCAGTCTATAAACGAAGCAGGTGTGGGAGGCATATTGGACTCCCTTTTCCACGGTACAATCAGAGGGGGCCCCCCCCCGGCACCTCAAGGACCATGTGAAGCTTCCTGATACTAACCTTATCCTGATGCCCTTTTCCATGGAGTTCCTGTGCTGAGCAGAAACAACAAAGGTACAGAAGATGGAGCAGGAGACCAGAAGGGTCTGCTCTCCTCTCCTCCTGTAAATGAGCACACCAAAGGCTTATAACTACACAAACTTTTGAGGTTCTCAATCGAAGCTCCTACTCGATGCAGCAATGCCCTCTACAGCATCTCTGTCAATGATCCTTCTTTATTTACTTGAACTGTTCCCAAACTAGGGAAAGCATTATTACAAAGCCCCAGTGAACCTCTTCACATACCTTTATTTTCTATAATTGTGCTAGTATTTCTATAGGAATTGCTGAATCAAGGGTATGCACATATTACATTTTGATAGCAGGGAACAGATTGTGCATGTGTTCCACACATAGGTGTTATAGTGATTTATACAAACTTAGGGCATGGCAGTCACAGGAAGACAGATTACAGTTCAAACAAAGGAAGAATTCTCTAATCATTAAAAACACACCACAACAGGTGTGCCTGGGTGGCTCAGCTGGTTAAGCTTCCGACTTCAGCTCAGGTATGATCTCAGTTTGTGAGTTAGAGCCCCACATTGGGCTTTCTGATGTCAGCATAGAGCCCACTTCAAATCCTCTGTCCTCCTCTCTCTCCTCCCCCTACTGATGTGTGTGCATGCTCTCTCTCTTAAAAATAAATAAACATTAAAACAAAAGATTTTAAAAAACCCATCTGCTTTGATTGGAGTAGTAAGCATTCAAGAAGAGACTGAACTATCATGATGCTATAGATGGGTATGAGATTAGAGCAGGTAATATATAAGGAATATCTGAAATTGAGTCTTGTGGTAAATTCTGGAACCTCTCCAATGTGGCAAGTCTGTCACTGGTGGGCCATTTAGGAATGGATTCTTTAACATGAGATATATTTTCCAGGTGAGCCACTGAAAGCAGAAAGCTTTGCAGCTTTTAAATGTTCTTCCAAAAGCCTCTGGCCCCATTTTGCGAGTTGCAGCAGAGACCTAGTGTGAGCTCTTCTCATCTGACTCAGTAATAGGCATGCCCACTATGTTCCCAGCCAGAAGAGCCTGAGGATTTCTATAACCCTCCAATGATGGTCTCAGGAGATAAATGGGCTTTTCCCAATAGGCAAAGAAGTCCACGTGTCTGAAGGAATACATACCTCCAAGTAGTGAAAACAGCCATCGGCAAGCTTCAAGTGCAGCTGCTGTTTCCCAAATTTCAAAGGAATCAGCTGGGATAGCTCTAAAGTCTTTGCAGGCCTGCGACCTTTTCCTTTGGTGACATGGCCATGCCCCCAATGCTCTTCATAGCCTATGACTGGTCAGGTCAACAGCATGACAGCAAGTGGCAGAGAACAGGGCTGGTGGATACAATGTCTGTCTCACCACTTGGCTGTGTATATCCATCATGTCCTCTCTTTTGCTGATCTGAAGTTTCTCTCAAACACTGGTGAGTGCTTGAATACAACATACTCTCCTTCCTTCCTTGTCCATCTGCCACTGAAGTTTCTTTTAGAGGTATTAAAACTGTCCACTAAACATCCACTAGTTATTAGTGTAGTGACATGAATTTACTACTCACATTTATGGTTTATCAAGAAAAGTTCTGCCTCTGGATTTTACTGCCTCAAAGGAGTCTGTAATAGGATTCTTTGCCATATAACAAATTATCTCAAACGTACTGGCTTAAAACAACACATATCCATTATCTCACAATTTCCATGGGTCAGGAGTTCGGGCATGGCTTCAGTGAGTCCTCTGCCCAGGATCTCACAAGGCTGTAATCAAGGTGTACACCAGGGCTGTGGTATCAGCTGAAACTTGGGGTCCTCTTCCAAGCTCACATGACTCTTGATCATATTCATTTTTTTGAAGCTGTGCAACTCATGGTGCCTCTATCACAGCTCCCTGTCCGTTCCCTTTACAGCATAAATCACAACTAATTTTTTTGTCAGTGAATTCCTTGACAGAAAGAACCTAGCACAGTGGTTTAGCGCACAATTGTTAACTTAATCAAGTATTATATTTGGCTATTTGTAATCCATATTATTTTATTAGTTTGCCAGCACCTTGAGGGCTGAGCCCATAATTATTTGTTTCCCTAGTCCAGGGCCTGGCTTAGCGTTGCTCAAATCTGATTTTTGCTTTTGCTTTTTTTTTTTCTTTAACATTTATTTACTTTTGAGAGAGAGCAAGTGAGGGAGGGGCACCGAGAGGGGTACAGAGGATACAAAGCGGGCTCTGTGCTGACAGCAGAGAGCCCAAAGAGGGGCTCTGACTCACAGACCGCGAGATCATAACCTGAGCTGCAGCCGCAGGCTTAACGCACTGAGCCACACAGGCACCTCTCAAATCTGATTTTTGAAAAATATCAATCAGGTACACGAATAAAGGTGAGGACTGGAGAGCAAGAGAAGGCGTAGCAATCTGAGGGATTTGGGGGAAAAAATCATGCTGGAAGAAAACCTGAGAGGCCAAGAGCACAACTCAGCCATTTTACTCAAGTTTCAACAAGGCTGCCCATCCCCTCGTGACGTCAGAGAAGACTTCAAGCAGCTGGAAGATACGCCTCTCGCGAGAAGAAAGATAGCCCGCGAGCGAGTGTACGCCAGTCGGGCCCCGCCTTCCCTGAGCCCCACCCACTCCCCGGTCCTCACTCCCACCTTGAACCAGCCACGTGTGACGCCATGACGCATGCGTGGCCGCGGCGCGGGGGGCGGGCCCGCGGCGCGCCACCGGAGGAGGAAGTGGTGCGGTTGTTGCTCCCTCTGCGCCCACTGCTGGCTCCCGGGGCGCGGAGAGGGGCAGCTGCCGCCGCCGCCGCTCCGTCGCCCTGCTTACTACTGTTTCCCTCCATGTGCTCCGGCGCCGTCGCTCCCCTTCCTCAGGCCGCCGTTTACCCCGGGGTCTATGGAAGTAATGGAAGGACCCCTCAATCTGGTGAGTAGTCCGCTGAGGGTCGTGTCCGCCCTCGGGAGCCTTTGCTTCAGGAGTCCTGTCGCGCCTCTAGCGTGCTGCTGACCCTCGAGGCTAGGAGGCGGGTTTGCGGGAGGTGGTCCTGAGGGGTGGAGGAGGGGGGCAGGCGTGGTCCCACATCGGCTACGCGAAAGGCTCCCCAGACGTTGCTCCCTCTGGCATCCCCGGGAAGCTATCACGTCTCATTTCCCGGCTCCCCGAAGCGTACCCTGCTGCAGTGCAGTGAGTGAGGGGCTTCCACCAGCCGGGAAAGCCACCTACTCTTCAGGCTAGAGGAAATGCTTCCACGCGCCACGTAACCACCTCTCTGCAGCCTGGAGGGGCACTGAAGCCGGCCAGCGCAGCAGTGGTGTGAATACTGGTTTTAACTTATAATACGTAGGGTCTGAAGTCTCAGCTTCATTACGGTGGAGAGTTGGAGTAATACCCCCTCTCACCCCCTTCTCTTCCTCCACCCATTCATTTCTCGCCTACATTCAGATGCGTAAACTGAGGATCACCCTTCTCGAATAAGTTGGAGACAGCTGGAAGAAAACAGGGCCGTCCCTGATTTTAGCTCCGTTTCATCACTTTAGGCATCGTGAAAATACGGTAGATGTTTGCCCCTTCAGAAAAAGCGCTCATAGGCCATTTACTTATTACTGTAGGCTTTTCTGATGATCTCATTAAAACAGAAACGAGAAGCACGAGTTCTTTTCTGACTGACCACTGCATCTTTTGGTTTCCTAGAGGGTACCTATTTTGGTTACTTAAGATTCCTTAAGGTTGTAGCCAGACAGGAGGAACTTGTACAGGCACAGGTTTGCATGCCGTTCACTTGCGCTGGTGGGCGATGTTGGCATTGGGGAAAGGGGTGTGTGGAGAATTCGTTTCTCAGGTTGGAACTCTGAATCCTAGTGTCGTGAAAGACCCCCGGCTTCATTTAAACCATTCTATAGAGAAGCAATGGAGCACGGTGGCTTAAGACTATAGATTCTGGAGCTCTACCGCTTCGGTATCAGTTCTGGCTTTGACACTTAATAGCTGTGTGACCTTGGGTACATTTGTTGTCCTCACCCTCTTTCCTGGTTTGTTGTGAGGATTAAAGGAGTAAATAGGTGTAAACAGTACCTTGTCCCTAGTACAGTGTAAGAGTTAGCTATTATAGTAATCAGACCATAAGCTCTTAATTTAAAATCTCATTTGTAAAATGAGGTTTGGATTTGCTGAGCTTGAAAAGTCTAAGATTCTAGGACCTAAAGCTGTTTTTCCCAAATGACTGGTGCCAGGTTAGCTGCTCTGAGAAGCGCCTCCTAGTTTTTTTTTTTTTTATTTTTTTTTTAAATTTTTTTTTTTTCAACGTTTATTTATTTTTGGGACAGAGAGAGACAGAGCATGAACGGGGGAGGGGCAGAGAGAGAGGGAGACACAGAATCAGAAACAGGCTCCAGGCTCTGAGCCATCATCAGCCCAGAGCCCGACGCGGGGCTCGAACTCCCGGACCGAGAGATCGTGACCTGGCTGAAGTCAGATGCTTAACCGACTGCGCCACCCAGGCGCCCCAGCGCCTCCTAGTTTTAAGTTAAGCCCACCCCCACTGGTAAGAGTTGTTTACACTTAAAAAGAATTGGACTAGATTTGTGAGTTTTTAAAAACCAGGGACACATCTTGCACTTTTTGTTTTTAAGGTCACATATAGTTTACAGTGAAATAGAATGGGTGGCTCAATACTGAAACTTCACAGGAATATTATTAGAAATAACCAGCAGTTTACAGAGTGCTTCAAAGTTCAAGTGTCCTTGCAAAATGACAATTGGTTCAGTTCCAGTTAGCTTCACTTTATTTGGCCAGAGGCTGCAGTATATACTGAGCCAAGTGCCCCACTAGTGTATGGTAGCTTGTGAGAAGATAGCAGCTGGGTGACAGTTGTAGATGGGGCAGCAGAATCACCAGTTTAGGAAAAATTAGTTAAATGGTGACAATAGTATTTTTATAGAGGAGAATTTGGGAAAGAGCCTCGTTAGGCTAGGATAAAATGTATGTGGACAAGTATCAGAAATTTGGCATCTTGAACTCTGAAACCATTTGAGATTTGAAAGATCTGAGTTGTAGCCGAGCCGTTAGAAGAGAACAGTTGAACAGAGATTAACATTTAACTTGAATGATTGGAATTGTACTTGTAAATAAGTACCAGTGGCAGGCCTCGGAATTTGTCACTCAGTTTTAAAAGACTGTTTTTGTTTGTTTTTGTTTTTTGAAGGTGATCACTTTTTTTATGTCAGTTAAACAACTTAGTATCAAGTTGACTGAACCTGAGAAATAGTTCTCAATACTAGGATTTAATGAGTACCTTTGAAAATCCCAGTAGTTTATACAGGCTTTTTCTAATGACATTATAGTGTAGTCCAGATTTGTTGTATAAGGACTTATTACAGTACCTAGATTTATAAATATGTGTTCTCAGAGCATCCTTGGAATTTAGGAAGAACTGCTTCCCAGTTCTACAGAGAAATAAGCCTAGACTGAGAGAAATTAAGTAATGACTTAGATCAGTGGGTCACAACTTATTTTAGTATCATGACCTTTTCTAGCAGTACTTCTGAATTAATGTACAGTACTCACCATTTTCATTTCAATATGTTCCTTATTTATATTGAACTGTGGATTCTGTGTCATTTAGTGTCTCTGCTTTAGTGTTGATTCTCTTGTGTTAGGTTTGGAGTAAAGGCCATATAGGCTTAACTGCTGGTAGTAGATTTTTAAGATACAGAAAAGACTGGTTCAACTTAGTCATTTTTTAAATTTATTTTTTAAATGTTTATTTTTGAGGGGGGCGAGGGGCAGAGAGAGAGACAGGATCCGAAGCAGGCTCTGTGCTGACAGCAGAGAGCCAGTTGCAGGGCTTAAACTCACGAACTGTGAGATCATGACCTAAGCCACCCAGGTGCCCCCAAAATAGTCATTTTAATATGTAATACAGACATTGTATTCTAGTTCTCTTGTTTTTGAAATTGGACAAACGAAAAATAAACTAAATCATATTTCCATTGTTGGGGGGAATAGCTAGTCTTTGGACTGAATAAGTTTTGTTTCATCAGTTTTTTATTTCTTTTTGTGAATTTTTAATATGGAAAAATTGTAACTTGTAAAGTTACTTGGTGTATATTTAGGCCTTTCTTTCCATTTAATTTTGGCAAAGGGGTGCTGTGCTGGTAGCAAATGTCAAAACTTGTGTGACATAATTTGTAGTTCTTTAATTTGTTTACTGCCTATTTGGGAAGTGATGTCAGACTAATTTACACATGACTGTTGCTCATGCTTTGCTTACCTACTCTGCAGACTCTGAGAACAGGGTCCATGTGACTGTGGCCACAGTTGTATGTTTTTGGCCGTATTAAGGGTGGTGAGAATGTTTGTTGAGTAACTGAGCTTCTCTCTAGAGTGGTCAGTTCTCATCTAAGACAAGGAATCCAATACCATGTTTCAAAGAATGGCCTTTTACATACCTGAATTCTTTGTAATTATCATATCTTCATTATGTTGGCAGTAAAATCTTTAAGGTAAAAATGAGGCTATTTTGAACCACTTCCTTGTTGCCCTGAAAAATTTCAAGGAAAGTTCATCCTGTCACAAGTTAGGTGGGGCTCAATGGAAGGACTGGGGAAAGGTGGTAGAGCACTAAGACTTACCCAACAATTACTAAGTGCTGGGATTGGCATCAGGCACTTTATATATACACTTGACCCTTTTTAAAAAATATTTATTTTTGAGAGAGCACAAGTGGGGGAGGGGCAGGAGAGGGGGACAGGATTCGAAGCTAGCTCTGTGCTGACGGGCTGACAGCAGTGGGCCCCAATGTGGGGCCGGAACTCAAGAACCACCAAATCATGACAAATGAGAACATAATTTAAATATGCCTCCATTGTATTACCAGTATTTACATAAATTTAAATATTTGTTTCCATGACCCTAACAGTCTTTATTTATTAAATGTTTCACATTTTTATTTAAATTCCAGTATCACATAATAATAGTTTCAGGGGTAGAATTTAGTGATATCACTTACATATAACCCCCAGCGCTCAATCACAAGTACCTTCCGTAATACCTGGCACCCATTTCGCCCATCCCCCTCCCACCTCCCTTTCAGCAACCCTCAATTTGTTCTCTATAGTTAAGTCTCTTTTATGGTTTCTTTTCTTTTCTTTTCTTTTCTTTTCTTTTCTTTTCTTTTCTTTTCTTTTCTTTTCTTTTCTTTCTTTCCACTATGTTCATGTGTTTTGTTTCTTAAATTCCACATATGAGTGAAATCATATGGTATTTGCTTTTCTCTGGCTTCTTTCACTTAGCATAATACATTCTAGCTCCTTCCACATCGACGAGATTTCATTCCTTTTGATGGCTGGATAATATATATACACAATATTCCAGTGTGTGTGTGTGTGTGTGTGTGTGTGTGTGTGTGTGTATATACATACATACACATATACACCACATCTTCTTTACCCATCAGTCGATGGATATTTGGGTTCTTTCCATAATTTGGCTGTTGTCAGTTTGCATTCCCACCACCAGTGCAAGAGGGTTCTCTTTTCTTCACATCCTCACAAACATCTGTTGTTTCCTGTATTGTTAATTTTAGTCATTCTGACAGGTGTGGCCTGATACTCATTATAGTTTTGATTTGTATTTTCCTGGTTATTGATATTGAGCATCTTTTCATGTTTCTGTTAGTCATCTGTATGTCTTTGGGAAAATGTCTATTCATGTCATCTGCCTATTTCTTAAAACTGGATTATTTGTTTTTTAGGTATTGAGTTTTATAAGTTCTTTATATATTTTGGATATTAACCCTTTATCGAATACGTCATTTGCAAATATCTTCTCCATTTGCAGAGGTTGCCTTTTAGTTTTGTTGATTGTTTCCTTCCCTGGGCAGAAGCTTTTTATCTTGAAGTCACAATAGTGCATTTTTGCTTTTCTCTTGCTTCTGGAGATGTGTTTAGTAAGAAGTTGCTATGGTAGATGTCAAAGAGATTCTTGCCTGTGTTCTCTGGGATTTTCACTATCTCTTGTCTCACATTTAGGTCTTTCATCCATCTTGGTTTTATTTATTTTTAAATTTAATCTTTTAATGTTTAGTTTTGAGCGAATGAGTGTGTAGAGAGAGAGAGAGATAGAGCATTGGCGGGGGGGGGGGGGAGAGAGAAGGAGACACAGATCTGAAGCAGGCTCCAGGCTCTGAGCTGTCAGTACAGAGCCTGACATGGGGCTTGAACTCATGAACCACGAGATCATGACCTGAGCTGAAGTCGGATGCTTAACCAACTGAACCATGCAGGTGCCCTGATTATTTTTTTATTTTTTTAAGTAGGCTCCACGCCCAGCACGAAGTCCCACGTGAATTCTGCCCCTGATCGAGACCTGAGCTGAGATCAGGAGTTGGACCCTTGGGGCGCCTGGGTGGCTCAGTCAGTTGAGCATCTGACTTCAGCTCAGTTCATGATCTCACAGTTTGAGTTTGAGCCCTGTGTTGTGCTTTGCACTGACAGAGATTCTCTCTCTCTCTCCCTCTCCCTCTCCCCCCATTGTGCATGCATGCACACACTATCAACAATAGCCAAAGTATGGAAAGAGCCCAAATGTCCATGATGGGTGAATGGATAAAGAAGATGTGGTATATATATACAATGGAGTATTACTCGGCAATCAAAAAGAATGAAATCTTGCCATTTGCAACTACATGGATGGAACTGGAGGGTATTATGCTAAGTGAAATTAGAGAGAGACAAAAATCACATGACTTCACTCATATCAGGACTTTAAGAGACAAAACAGATGAACATAAGGGAAGGGAGACAAAAAATAATATAAAAACAGGGAGGGGGACAAAACAGAAGAGACTCATAAATATGGAGAACAAACTGAGAACAAACTGGAGGGGTTGTGGGAGGGGGAATGGGCTAAATGGGTAAGGGGCACTAAGGAATCTCCTCCTGAAATCATGGTTGCACTATATGCTAATTTGGATGTAAATTTTAAAAAATAGGGGCGCCTGGGTGGCGCAGTCGGTTGGGCGTCCGACTTCAGCCAGGTCACGATCTCGCAGTCCGTGAGTTCGAGCCCCGCGTCAGGCTCTGGGCTGATGGCTCGGAGCCTGGAACCTGTTTCCGATTCTGTGTCTCCCTCTCTCTCTGCCCCTCCCCCGTTCATGCTCTGTCTCTCTCTGTCCCAAAAATAAATAAACGTTGAAAAAAAAAAATTAAAAAATAAAAAAAATTAAAAAAAACCCAACAGTAGGAATTTAGAAATAAAAGTAAATATAGCATAAAAAAATAAACATTAAAAAGAAAATTAAAAAAAAAAAGAGTTGGACACTTAACTGGCTGAGCCACCCAGCCAACCCTCATCCATTTTGAATTTATTTTTGTGTATGATGAAAGAAAGTGGTTCACTTTTCCTCATGTTGTTCAGTTTTCCCAGCTCCCCAAAGACTTTACTAATAGTCTACTGTTGACTGGAAGTCTTACCAATAACATAAACAGTAACACGTATTTATATGTTATACATATTATGTATTGTATTAACAATAAACTAGAGAAAAGAAAATACTAAAGTCATAAGGAAAATACTTTATAGTACTGCACTGTATTTATTGAAAAAAATCCATATATAAGTGGACCATGCAGTTCAAATCCACGTTGTTCAAGGGTCACCTGTGTTATTTATCTTCTTAGTAGCTGTTATTTCCCCATTTTACTGATGAAGACATTGACATGCAGAATAAGTGGTGACAGTGGGATTTGAAAGCAAGGTTCTCACTAAAATATTGGTCTTACTATTAGATCAGTGTTTGCCCATGTTTTGACTGGGATCCACAATTAGAGATTCTTACATAATGATCAGTACACACATACATATGTATATACTATGTAGAGCTGTCACATTATGCATATGTCTCTTGGGATTGTGTAAAATGCAAGGGCCCTCATAAATTTCACCCAAAACAAAAAAAGCTGAAACTGAAACATTATGATGCCATAAATGTACGTCTGTGTGTATATGCACATATGTAGAGTATGTATATATATATTTATAATACTGTGTATCATGCACTCTAATATTTACTAAGATTTTTTAAAATGCTGGTTTTGGGACGCCTGGGTGGCTCAGTCGGTTAAGCGTCTGACTTTGACTCAGGTCATGATCTCACTGTTCCTGAGTTCCAGACCTGCATCGGGCTCTGGGCTGACAGCTCTGAGCCTGGAGCCTGCCTCGGATTCTGTGTCTCCCTCTCTCTCTGCCCCTCCCCTGCTTGTGCTCTGTCTCTGTCTCTCAAAAACAAATAAATGTTTAAAAAAAAAATTTTTTTTAATGATGGTTTTGACCCACTAAATTGATTTCAGAACTCATTGGTGGATTGTATCCTGTAATTTGCCTTCACAGCAGATGGCGGCAGTTCTGAAAAAAAGCAACTGAAAATGAGGTAGAAAAAAAGATGCAGCAGAGCTGCGTGTGGGAGAAGTTGATCCTTAGACTTAAAATCAAAAATAGGTCTTGGCCTTCTCTAACACTTGAGCAGTTATCTTAAGTGTGATTGCATTATATTAGTTTGACCGAGGTCAATTCAGTACTTACTCTTAGGAGATACTACTTGCCTGTAGGAGACTTACAGTGAATTGATGGTGGAAGGGAGAGTGAATGCGACTTCTCCGTTGCTCTCTATTGAAGACCCTACCACAAGGTTCAAGAGTACATTATATTTTCCTCTGCCTTTTTGATATTGTGTTTGGTATGGTGTTCCTTTTCTTGTCATCTTTACATACACAGCTTTCCCCAGGGACACGGAAATAATTAAATGGAAAGTAATAGAAAGTAACACTGTTTCCTTTGGGGAAAAAAGACTATTTAATCTGTATTTAAAGAAAATTTTTTTGACGTTTATTCATTTTTGAGAGAGAGAGAGTGAGCAGGAGAGGGGCAGAGAGAGAGAGGGATACATAGAATCAGAAGCTCCAGGCTCCCATCTGTCAGCACAGAGCCAGACACGGACGGGACTCGAACTCATGGGGCTCCAGCTCATGGGGCTGGAGCTCACGAACCGTGAGATCATGACCTGAGCTGAAGCCGGACGCTTAACGGACTGAGCCACTCAGGCACCCCAATCTTTTTCTGAAGCAGTTAGCATGTGGAAGTAGAAGGTACTTCTTGGTGGCTGCAGTCATTAAGTGATCTAGTTTTAGCTAGGATTTTCATTGGTTGCAGGTGATGAGAGCCACTTCAGATTAGTTTATGCCAAAAGGGATAATTTATTGAAAGGGTAATTGATTGGAATCCAAAGAAAGGTGCAGGAAGGGCAGGGCTACATTGCAGGTAGGTCTAAGAAAGTATGGGACCTGAGGCTTAAAGATGATCAGATTCTCCCTCTGCCATTTCAGGCTTGACTGCTTTATGTCTCTGCAGGCTTAGTTAATTCCTGAATGTCACAGTAGTTAGAACCACTTAAAACTTTCTTGACATAGTCTCTGTCCCTAAGTTTGAAAATGCAGTGGAATGAATTCTTTAGTGTCCAGGGGATGAGGTAATTAAGAATATGGCAGTTTCCACAAGAATCATATTGATTTTCTGGAAGAAGAGCAGTTCACAGAGACCAGTGGGATGTGTGTAAAGCGTTGGCTCTTCTGAGGAGGATTCAGCAAGGGAGGAATCTGTACAGGGCACACGGTAAGACATTACTGTTTTACTTTTTATAAAGGTTTTAGACATTTTGTAGTAGCATGCTTTCATTTTTTTTTAAACTTAAAAAAAATTTAAGTTTATTTGAGAGAGAAAGAGAGAGAGAGGGAGAGAGTATCCCAAGTAGGCTCCACACTGTCAGTGCAGAGCCCCATGCAGGGCTCCAATTCACAGACTGTGAGATCATGACCTGAGCCGAAACTAAGTCGAATGCTTAACTGACTGAACCACCCAGGTGCCCCTCGTGCTTTCATTTTTAATTGAGAGGGAGTAGGAAAATTCTGATTAAAATGTCCTAGAGATTGGGTGGATGAAATAGTGAATGAAGTAAATGCATCAAAGACCAACTCTTTTTCTGTATATATGTATATCCATATATATATAGTTATTTTAAATTTTGATGCAGAATTTGATTCTGATATTTTTCTGAAATATAGTAATGTTCTGTCAGCATTTTCCAGTCTTTGGTTTTGTTACCAACTTTTATTTTTATTTTTTCTTTTTTTAATGTTTGTTTTTAAGAGAGAGAGGGGCGGAGACAGTGTATGAGTGAGGGAGGGGCAGAGACAGAGGGAGACACAAAATCCAAAGCAGGCTCCAGGCTCTGAGCAGTCAGCACAGAGCCTGATGCGGGGCTCAAACTCATGAACCATAAGATCATGACCTGAGCTGAATCAGATGCATAACCGTCTGAGCCACCCAGGCGCCCCTGTTACCAGCTGTAAACATGACTTCTTCCATTCTTCCCTGCAACTTACCATTCATTCCCTCGTCCAACTAACCAACAGATATTACGAGTAACTACCTTCTTGTCAGGTACTGTTCTGGACCTCAAGGACTTAACAGTGAATAGGACAAAGTCCCCAGTTCTTACAGAACTTTCATCCCATGTCTCTAGTTTTCTTTTCATCTATTGTATCCTCTGTCTGTATTTTCTTTAACATCTTAAGCATAGTTGCTTTGAGTTCCATGCTGTTAATTTCAACATGGATTATCTCTGGATCTGTTTTCATTGTCTTTGTCTTTATTATCAACCACTTTTTCCTACTTCACATGCTTAGTAAGGTTATTTTAACATTTCATGCATTGTGGATGATATGTTGTAGAGACTGAAGTTAGCATCTTCCTCTAAAGAGTGTTTTGTTCTGGTTGGTGGTTAAAATACTGGCAGATCACCGTGATCCATCTAAACTTGGTTTTAGGCTTTATTAGGGTGGGTCTATTTTAGTTTTACCCATAATGCCTAGAGTGTGATTCTTACTCCTGGGGCTGACCTTTCTGGGTTCTCAACTGAAAGTCTCCGGTGTTCACCAGCATCCCTATACTCTTCAGGTCTAAACTACAGCCTGTCTTTCCAACATCGTGTAGCTTGTGAAATGTCTGCTTAGAGTGTCTGCTAGGCCTCCTGGAATTATAACCTGGTGCATGTGCAGCTTAGATGTTGGCTACAGACCTGAAAGGACTTTTGTATGCATGTTTTTAGGTTGTCGTCTTCAGTGTAATTCTTTCCAATCCTGGACCCTCCTCAAATTCCAACCTTTTTGCTCTACTCTTCATTTCTTTTCCCTAAGTAGATACCACCTTCTGCTTGGGTTTTGTTTTTCTGCACTGCATTTTGGAAAGTGCTCTCAGAAAGAAAGCCTCACCTTGCACTTTTTCCTTTTCTTAAAGTTGTAGCCTTCTGTTATTTTTTGTTCAGTGTAAAATGTTGTTTTTGTATATTGTATCCAGCTTTGTAATTGTCTACAGCTGGAGGGTAAGACAATGCTTAGCTTGCTCATCTCCATGAGAATTCAAGAGGTTCTCAAAGCAAAATTACATCAGTTTATTAATAAACTCTAAATGCCAGAAAGTACTTAAATATGAGATTATAGTATCATGAAATCTAATACTCAGTGATAGGGTATCACAGTCTTACGAGGATTGGCCAGTCACTGCTTTCCCTATTTAAACATTATCTATTTCTAGGGGCATCTGGCTGGCTCAGTCAGTAGAGCACACAACTCTTGATCTTGAGATTGTGAGTTCAAGCCCTATGTTGGGAATAGAGCTTACTTTAAAAAAAAAAAAAAAGATTTATTTCTAAATAGAATTTGAGGCAGCTTACAATAAAAGACAAAGATGCCATACTATTAGTATATGAGATATGAGTTATACAGCAACTTATTCCAAAATTTAGGAGCTTAAAACAGCACACATTTGTTTTCTCATAGGTTCTGTGAGGCAGGAATAACCATATGGCTTAGCTGGGTCCTGCTTCAGGATTTCTCATAAGACTGCCATCAAGGTGTCATCTGGGGCTGTGGTCCCATTTGAAGGCTCCACTGGGGCAGGAGCTGCTTCCAAGCTCACTCACATGGCTGATGGTAGAATTCAGTTCCTTGAGGACTTTTGAATCAGCTTTTGGATTCAGTTCCTTGCTGGCTGTTGGCAGACTACCCTCAGTTCCTTCCCTGAGAGCTTTTTGGTAGGGCAGCCTGCAACATGACCCTTGGCTTTATTAAAGTGAGTAAGGGAGGGTCACCTGGGTGTCTCAGTACCCTAAGCCTCCTGACTCTTGATCTCCTCTCAGGTTATGATCTCAAGGTTCCTGAGATTGAGCCCCTTGTCAGCTCTGTGCTGACAGGTGTGGAGACTGCTTGGGATTCCCTCCCTCCCTCCCTCCCTCCCTCCCTCCCTCCCTCCCTCTCTCCCTCTCTCCCTCTCTCTCTGCCCCTCCCACCTCTCCCCAGCTCTCTTTCTCTATCAAATCAACATTTTAAAAAAGTGAGCAAGGGGGGAGTGAATGCTACCAAGATGGAAGCCAGTGTCTTTTGTAACCTAATCAGAGAAGCAACATCCCCTCCCCTTTGCTGTATTCTATTCCTTAGATGCAGGTCACTAGGTTTAGTGCACATTAGAGGGGAAGAGATTACATACGGGTATGAATACTGGAAGGCAGGGGTCATTGGGAGCTATGATATAGCTATGATATAACTGCTTACCAACAGTTGTTGATAAAGAAGTAAAGAAAATAAGAAAATCAACAAAGAATATCAAGAAAATATAATTTTGTGGAACATCAAACTAATAAGCTGCACAGCAAAGGGAATCATTAACAAAATGAAAAGTGAAAAGGCAACCTGCTGAATGGGAGAAAATATTTGCAAATCATGCATATGATAAGGGGTTAGTGTCCAACAAAATACATAAAGAATTCATACAACTCAGTAGCAAAAAGAACAAACAGTCCAATTAATTTCAGACAGAGAATCTGAAAAGACATTTTTCCAAAGGAGACATCCACATGGCTAACTGGTACGTGAAGAGATCCTTAATAATCACTGATCATCAGGGGAATGCATATCAAAGCCACATGAGATACCATCTCACCCATGTTAGTGTTTATTTTTGAAAGGGGGAGGAGGGGCAGAGAGAGAGGGAGACATAGAATCCAAAGCAGGCTTCCAGGTTCTGAGCTGTCAGCACAGAGCCTGATGTGGGCTCACAAACTCACAAACAGATCATGACCTGAGCCGAAGTCGGATGCCTAACTGACTGAGCCACCCAGGCACCCCTCATCTCACCCATGTTAGAATGGCTAGTATCAAGAAGACTAGAAATAGCAAGTGTTGGCTGGGATGTGGAGAAAAGAGAACCCTTGTGCACTATTGGTGGGAATGCAAATTGGTGCAGGCACTATGAAAAACAGTATGGAGGTTCCTCAAAAAATGAAAAATAGAGACATCATGGGGCACCTGGGTGGCTCAGTCAGTTAAGTGTCCAACTTCAGCTCAGGTCATGATCTTGTGGTTTGTGAGTTCAAGCCCCACATCAGGCTCTGTGCTGACGGCTCAGAGTCTCGAGCCTGCTTTGGATTCTGTGTCTCCCTCTCTCTGCTCCTCCCCTGCTTGTGCTCTCACTCTCTCTCAAAAATGAGTAAACAGTAAAAAATTAAAAAAAAAAAAAAAAAAAGAAAAATAGAGATACATATGATCCAGTAGTTCCACTTCTGGGTATTTGAAGAACACAAAAACACTAACTTGAAAAGATATACAGACTATTGGTAACAACCAAGATATGAAAATAAGTGCCCGTTGATGGATGAATGGATAAAGATGTGGTATTTATATAATGAATATTATTTAGCCACAAAAAAACCCAGAGTCTTTCCACTTATGAAACATAAATGGAGATAAAGGGCATTATGCTATTTGAAAAAGTCAGAGAAAGACAAATTTAAGTGATTTCACTTACAGATGGAACTTAAAAGGCAAAACAAAACAAAAACCCAAACTCATAGATAGATTGGTAGTTGCCACGGTGACTAAGGTTAAAATGGATGAAGGAGGCCAGAAGGTACAAACTTGCAGTTATGAATAAGTCCTGGGATGCAATATATAACATGGTGACTATAGTTAATAATACTGAATTACATATTTGAAAGTTGCTAAGACAGTAGACCTTAAAAGTCTTGAGCAGAAGAAAAAATTTTTTTGTAACAGTGTATGGTGTATGATGTTAAAAGACTTACTGTGGTAATTGTTTTGCAATATATACAAATATCAAATCATGTACACCTGAAACTAAATCAATGTTTTGTATGTCAACTATACCTGAGTTAAAAAATATATATATCCAAAGGACACAGCTACTAATGATTAGTTAACTGTGACCTATTAGAATGATAAAAGATAATTAGGACAGAAAAGAAAACACCATTTTTTTTTTTATTTTTAAGTATAGTTGACATAGTGTTATATATTAGTATCAGGTGTACAACATAGTGTTTTGACAGTTGTATACATTACTCAGTGCTCACCATAATTAGTCACCATCTGTCACCATACAATGTTATTAGAATATTATAGACTTTATACCCTATGCTGCACTTTTCATCTCTGTGACTTATAAGTGGAAGTTTTTATTTCTTAGTCCTCTTTACTTCATCTGTCAACCCACCCTCTTCCCTGTATTTATGAGTCTGTTTCTGTTTTGTTAGTTTAGAAAACACTGATTTTTATGAAAGATTTATACATTTTTATAAGAAATCCAGAGGGTTAAAACAGACAAAAAATTGAGCTCATTTATTTACCAGCTAGGGAGATGAAAATGAGTTAATGGAGTTGAAGCTCTTGAAGAGTGTTACATTGCCTTTTCTGTCTAACAGTTTCCTGGTCAATGTTGATACTTTATTTAAGAAAAAAAAAAGCTTAATTTGGTCAGTACTCAAAATAGATGCATTCTTAAACATTAAATTGAATTGTTAGTGAAACCACTCAAAGACCTGGAGTGTCTTTTATCCTTTCTGAATGAATATGAAATATTAAGATAAAGCCTTTTCCATAAATCTTACTGTATCTTGAAATACTTGGCAAAAGAAAAACGTGTTAACAGAATTAAAATATATCAGTGCCCAGGGGCACCTGGGTGGCTCAGTCAGTTGAGCATTAGACTCTTGATATCGGCTTGGGTCATGATCCCACAGTCATGGTGGGATGAGCCCCTTGTTGGGACCCACCCTCACTGTGGATCCCACGTAAGATTTTCTCTCTCTCCCTCTCCCTCCCTCTTCCCCCCCCCTTAAAAAAATTAAAGATATATATATATATATATATAGAGAGAGAGAGAGAGAGAGAGAGATCTACATAGATATATATATGTATATGAGTGCCCAAACTGCTTTTAGAATCTCTCACCAACGTTTTCCATTTCAGTTGCTTTTTGTTGCTGTTTTGAGTTACTGAAGAAACATAGTTATGGACTTAACATTTAATGGCTGTGATTCTACCAAGAACAGTATTTAAAGAGATCAGTTTTAAACTAGAGATTTGTTTTAAATGTTTGTTTATTTTTGAGGGAGAGAGACACAGAATCTGAAGCAGGCTCCAGGCTCTGAGCTTACCAGCACAGAGCCCAACATGTGGCTCGAACTCACGAACATGAGATCATGACCTGAGCCGAAGTTGGACGCTTAACCGACTGAGCCACCCAGGTGTCCCTAAATTAGAGATCTTTAAAATTTGTTTTAAAAATAAGAGGTATTAAAAATAATCATAAAAATAAGAAATATTACCAAGATAATTTTCCTATAGTATCTTCAGTTAGGGGAAAAAAACAAAACAATTTAGTCTAGTCTCCCCAACCTATATATTGTGAACTTAATGGCAGGGATTGCCATGGCTTTTATTGTCTTTTAACTAATTTTCACTGTACTCTCATTTTAGAGATGGGAAAACTCAGGCAGAAAGTTAAGAAAGCCAGTTTCATGTGTCTAATAAGTGTTCAAACTAAGATTTGAATCTAGGCAGTCAAGCTCTGTACAGAGACTCTGCTTGCTGGGTGTGTAACAGGAGCTTAGTAGGAACTGTATTTTATTATTATTTTTTTTTGAAGTTTATTTATTTGGAGGGCAGGGAGGGGCAGAGAGAGAGGGAGAGAGAATCCCAGGTAGGCTTCTCTGTGCTGTCAGTGCGGATCCCACAAACCGGGAGATCATGACCTGAGGCGAAATTAAGAGCCTGCCGCTCAACTGACTGAGCCACCCTGGCACCCCTGCATTTTTTTTTAAATAGGGAATTTGATTGCTGTGGTGCCAGATAACCTAGAGCAGGTGTGTATTTTTAAATGAGATGTAACTCTTGAATTGGCAGAGTGATCAGAGCTTGAACTTTACATGGGAAGGTTTTACGGAAGTCAGGACAGGTATGAGATCCTATTCTCACCACTTGAGAACTTTTTGTATGTTTCTTTGGTATTTAATAATTTATTCTGTTATTATGGAGCTTGAAGTTTATTTAGGGAGTTGTACTTCATAGTACAACGTAGAAAGTGGTTAATATCATCAGAGGCATAGAAGAGGCAATCTCAGAGAGTATCTCTTCCTGCTTTGCAAAGGGTGTCCCAGAGCCAGCAGCTTCAGCTACATGTGGGTAGACTCTCAACCCCCTGTTCTAGACCTACTGAATCAGAGTCTGCATTTTAACCAGATCCCCAGGTGATTTGTATTCCACTAAAACTTGAATAGCACCGATATAGTCCATGTCTATTGTCTTACAGGTTCATCACCTGTAAACAGACCCTGAAGGATGAAATAATTTAGCTGGTTAGTGGGAGAGCCAAGACTTGTGCCCAGAGCCCTGGCTTCGTGGTAGGGCTGGATCTGCACTTTGCCGTCCACAGTTAGGAGATACTTTGGAATTTCAGAGGTTTGTCTCTTATGTAGGGCTTCTTTCAAAGCTCAGAAAGGTTAAGGCACATGCAAATTCACCCCTTCCTTTGTGGGTTCCCCCCCACACACCTAGAACCTTGTTGATTGCCACTTGCTTTAACTATATTATCAGAACACATAGAGAAATCATGTTGATTATAACTTAGTTTTCTTCGTGTATATTCTCTTCCCAAAAGATCTGTGTCATTTCTAGGTACCAAAAGATACTCCTGTGTTCAGGACGTATTTTATGCTCAGTTAAAAGTATTTTAAGCCCCTAGCCATTTCTTTTACCCATCATTATTTTCAGGAATAAATTGAGACTTAGGGACAAAGCTTGTTTAGTTATTATTTGAAGAGTAAACAGCCTCTGTAACAGTTGAAATGGATGATCTTGCTTTTAAATAGTGTTGTGTCTTCCTGGCATAAATAGAAGGGAAAATGTAAACAAGCATGCATTGCTGATTTCTACTTTTGTCTTCACCTCTGTTTTACATTGAGTGTGATTTGCAAACATGCCCAGAATATTTCTACTCTGTTGCAAAAGTGATTCTCTGAAGTATTTTTATGAGACATCTGTGGCACAGTTTTTGAAAAGCATTCAAGATAAATCACTTTACACCTGACAGAACAGATTTGCTTTTTGCTTTCTTAAAAAATTGAGGTAAAGGGGCGCTTGGCTGGCTCAGTTGGAAGAGCATGCAGCTCTTGATCTATGGTCCCGAGTTCAAGCCCCACATTTAAGTTAAGGTTACTAAAAAAAAAATAACAATAAGTAAAGATTTAAAAATTGAGGTAATACACATAGCATAAAATTTATCCTTTCTCATTTTTAAGTACACAGTTTAGTAGCAAGTATATTCATTTGTGCAACAGGTCCCCAGAACCTTTCACCTTGTAAAACTGAAACTCTCCACCTTAACTCACTTTTCTCTCCACCCCCTGGCAACCACCATTTCACTTTCTGTTTTTATGAGTTTTCACTACTTTAGATATCCATATAAGTGAGATCATATAGTATTTGTCTTTTTGTAACTGGCTTATTTATTTTAATTTTTTAAAACTTATTTTGTGGGCGGTGGGAGAATGTGAGCAGGGGAGGGGCAGAGAGAGGGAGAGAGAATCTCAAGAAGGCACCACTCTGTCAGCACAAGTTCAATGCAGGGCTTGTACTCCTAAACTGAGATCATGACCTGAGCCAAAATCAAGAGTGATGCTTAACCGACTGAGCCACCCGGGTGCCCCTTTTATATTTTATTGTTAACATAATGTCCTCAGAGTTCATGTTGTAGCATGCATCAGAATTTCCTTCTTTTTCAAGGTTTAATAATAATTCTATTATATATGTATGTATATACATATATAAATATATAGAGACATTTGGGTTGCTTCCACCTTTTTTTGACTGTTGTGATTGATGCTGCTATGAAGATGGGTGTACGATGCTTTTTACTTTTTTTAAAGCAGCGTTTCTAAATCATCTGTGAGTTTGTTAGTGAGGGAAACTACCTAGTTAGAAAAATTGACTTTGATCATTTCTGTCTTGCTCCTTGTTTGCTAACTGTGGAACCTTAGGTCAGATATGTCTGCTGCACATCCTCATGTAAGAAAGGGAATCACATTCATAAAGTTGTAGTAATTCTTTTTTTCTTTTTTAATTTTTTTAAATGTTTATCTGTTTTTGAGAGAGAGTGCGAGCATGAGTGGGGGAGGGGCAGAGAGAGAGAGAGAGAGAGAGGGAGGGAGAGAGAGGGAGGGAGGGAGGGAGGGAGAGAGAGAGAGAGAGACACATAGACTCCAAAGCAGGCTCCAGGCTCTGAGCGGTAAGCACAGAGCCTGGTGCGGACTCAAACTCATGAACCATGAGATCATGCCCTGAGCCGAAGTTGGATACTTAACCGACTGGCCACCAGGTGTCCCATGTTGTAGTAATTCTTAAAGTGTAGCACACATGTAAAGAGGCCAGTGACTACTTATTAATCCATTTACCTTTACATTTGGGGGCACTTGAGCCATTTGCTTTCACATCTGAGTTTGTTGTTTTGGTCAGTGTTACCTGAAAAAAAAATCACTGTAATATTAAATATTGGTATAATTCTTTAGCTGTACAGTATACAGATTTTTATCTTAAATAGTAACTTTAATGTTGAAAGGAAAGAATGAGTTAATAGAAGCTTGAATTTTACTATTTTATAATTTCCTTATTGTAGTTTTTAAACTATACAAACTAGTGAAAGGATCTAAAAGATAGCTTTTGTTTTGAAAGGAGGTTGTTAAAAGTCAAGTAAATAAATATACAATCTGTGATTGTAACTCTTGGTTGATCTCTGAAGAATGGAAGAATGTGACTCATTGAAGGAGCTCAGCGCTAGTGTTAAACTTGATAGTTTATTGGTAGAGTTGAGAAAAGATGCCAGTCCTCAGATGCTACCTGTTAGATTTCTCATAGATACAGCTGTAATGGTTTGATGGGTGGCAAAAAAAAGGCATTATTTATCTTGTCAAAAAATTTTAAGTCGTGTCTTTTTATATAATTTGGAGGAACTTAAGAATGTTTGTCTTCTAGGCTCATCAACAGAGCAGACGAGCAGATCGTTTATTAGCTGCAGGAAAATACGAAGAGGCTATTTCTTGTCACAAAAAGGCTTCAGGTGAGTATTCTTTTAAAGAAATACCAAGTCTAAACTGGAAGGCAGTTTCTTTTCTCCAGTATCTCTCAACAGTTTATTCAGAATGAAAGTCACAATAGTAATGATGTGCTGTTGGCCTGCATATACAAGGTTGACAGTATTGACCTACCAGAATGTCAGTTTGGACTATTTTTCAAGTGAGTATCTTGGATTTCCCAGTTCTTCCTAACCTTGTCTTTCTAAACCATGAAGGTTCTATATGCAATACTGGTTGTATATGCAAAATGACTCCTGGACACAGCTTTCTGAACCTGGAGAACCCTAAAGATAGAAGTGATTGCAAGATATCTGTCAATATACATCTTAGTTACTATGGAAAATGGATTTCAGTTAGTTAGCCATTTTGGGTTATGAAAGTAATAACTAACTTAATTCTAACCATTTAATTTTCACTGGATTGCTAAGATGCTGGTAATACTCTTCTGTGGTCTTAGTTTCCTTCTGAATATTTCATCTGTACATTCATGCCTATGGTGTCATGCTGATGATAGCTTGCTTTTAGGTATGAAATTTAGAATTAATGACTTCTTATCAAACACCTAATTTTATCCCAATCAGTCCCACAGTCTAGCATATGCTGAACTCAAATAGATTTTTGGGGTCTGTTTTGTACAGACTGGTTTCAGTTGGCTAATTACCCTAAAAGCTTTGAGGAGGGAGTGTTTTACTTATGCTGCATTAAAAATAGGCCACCTTTCTTAGAACAAATCTTATAGTCTTTCTGTTAGAGGAAAACACTTTCTTTTTCTTCTAGGCCACTGCAGTGATTAAAGCCATGTTCTTTCTTGGCAGAATATACCCCTCCAGTGTTGCCTTACTGCTGAAATACCACACAGTGGATCCTGGTTTGAATAAGTCCTTTTATGTTAGTGATTTTTGCCTACATGTCCATGATTTTTAGAAAAAAATTCGAGTCTTATTTAAAAAAAATTTTTTTTAAAAAAATGTTTATTTTTGAGACAAAGCACAAGCGAGGAGGGAGAGGGGCAGAGAGAGAGGGGGAGACACAGAACAGAGCCTCACAGAGGGCTTGAACCCATGAACTGCGAGATCATGACCTGAGCCAAAGTCAGACGTTTAACTGACTAAGCCACCCATGCACCCCTCAAGTCTTATTTTTAAAGAATGAGTTTGCCACTGAAGTGTACTCCTTCAGCTGTAGGGCTGAGTGCATACTACGTACCCCATAAGTCTTTGTGAATTTTTATAGGGAGTTTTATGGGGACCTTTATGCAACATTAAACTTGGCAGCTAGTACTCTTTAAATCTTTCATAAACCATATTTTGTTATGAATGAAATTGTTATAGTCACTATACAGAAAAGTCAGTGTACTGGGTTGCCTGAGTGGCTCAGTCAGTTAAGTGGCACTTGATTTCTGTTCAGGTCATGATCTCACAGTTCATAAGTTCAAGCCACACATCAGGCTCTGTGCTGTAGAGCCTGCTTGGGATTCTCTCACTCTCTTTCTCTGCCCCTCCTCTGCTCACCTGTTGTCTCTCTCAAAATAAATAAATAAGCTTAAAAAAAAAAAAAAAAAAAGAAAAGACAATATATTACACTATTTAAAAAACAACAACAGTGTTGTGGGTGAATGCCCCAGTGAAGTAATACCTCTGGTTAAATAACCCAGAGTCTTTGTGGTTACATGTATATAAAATATATCACAATGGAGTGATCAGTATATGTTGTCCATTGAGCGTTAGGAGGTTCTGAATATATAAAAGGGAGAAACGTTTCTTTCATTCCTAATCTGTGTCCCTGTCTTTGAGGAATTAAAACCGATGTTGGGCTTTACACGCCTTTCCCCACTTTCTCAGTATCTACAATCTGTGACATTCTCAGGAGTAGAAAAGATAAAGGCAGCCTTTTGGATCCCATTAGTTTTAATTAGGGAATAGAACTCAAGTGTGATCAGTTAATCCCACTGAGCTGATTTGATTTGGAGTTTAGACTGGGTTAAAAATAGCCTTGTGTTTTTTAGAGTGGAGTTGTGAATGTAATGCTAATTTGAAAATTGACGTGGTTGGAATAAGCTTAGTATTTTCTAAATTGACTTATATCTAGGGCTTATAGCAGAGGTGCTTTGGGAGGTATGGGTGTAAATATATTCTGAAGGGATTTATTTTAGAAATATGATAGGGAAGGGCGCCTGGGTGGCTAAGTTGGTTAAGTGTCCAACTTCAGCTCGGGTCATGATCTCACGGTTTGTGGGTTCAAGCCCATGTCAGGCTCTGTTCTGACACCTGGGAGCCTGGAGCCTGCTTCCATTTCTGTGTCTCCTTCCCTCTTTGCCCCTCCCCTGTTCGCTTGCTCTCCCAAAAAGAAATAAACATTAAAAAAAAATATAGGGAAGGTCATCATCTGAGAATGACTGATAAAAAGGAAAGCCTGAAATAGAGAACTTAAGGGCAAAGGAGGTGCCTCTTATCCAACTATGAAAGATCAGAGAAGATTCTGAGACATAAACATTTACCCTGAGATTACATAGCTAAACTCATAGCCTCTATACTTTGTGATCTTCTGATGGATTTTTTTTTTTAAGTAAGCTCTACACCTGACATGGGGCTTGACTCCAGGATTGTCAGAAAAATCTGTTGCTCAGAAACCTTGATTAGCAGCTATAGCTGGATAGAATTCTTGCTCATAGTCTTACACAGTCCACTTGCCTAAGTGGGTTTCTTTTCTTTGACAAACAGCAAAAAGAGCAAAAGCTTAAATGCGAAGTTGATAATAGCCATTTACAGTACTTAGAACTCCAGCAGTTTAGAAGATGAGCAGACCTCAGAGTTCACAGTGTCTACATATACTTGGTTGAAACCTGTCTTGACCTGGACCTTCCCATGAAGCTATGGCAGCATGAAAATGATTCTGAGCAGATCAGTCTTTGTCATTCAGAGGCAATATTTTGCTGTGTGTGTGAGATACTCAGTTGTGACTCTGGAACAAATTCATGACTAATCAGATGAAATTTTTTTCTTTTATTAAGACCCAAATTTTACTTATTTATTTTTACTTTTTTTTTTTTTAAAGTAATCTCTATACCCAGTGTGAGGCTT
Source organism: Lynx rufus (assembly GCF_022079265.1). Taxonomy (NCBI): domain Eukaryota; kingdom Metazoa; phylum Chordata; class Mammalia; order Carnivora; family Felidae; genus Lynx; species Lynx rufus. Next base: position 6,094,857 of record NW_025814825.1, read on the forward strand.
GAACTCACAACCCCAAGATCAAAAGTCACATGCTCTACCAAGTGAACCAGCTAGATGCCCCCTTAAGACCCAAATTGTAAATTAAAACATGGGAAATACTTTAAGTGGCAGTGTGACTCTTGATTTTTTTTTTTGGCTTTGGAAACTCATGTCCTTGGGTATTCTCTACTGTTGTGTTATAGTTGCAAGGTTCTACAAAGGCAGTCCAGTTGGTTTAAGCCTGGTTTTATGAAACTGTTCCCTTTGTTTAAAAAGTGAATTTACAGCAAACTGTAGTTCAGATGGGGAGATGATGGTATGTGGAAATAATAGGGAAGTTCATCCACACTGTATCGCTGCAATAGATAAGAGTGTCTCAACAGCCTTAAACATGAAGAAAAAGACAAAGAAATAGTCTGTATGCAGTTATATAGACTTACTATAGGAATAAAAGACACAAAAGTTGAGGAAAAAATTTAAGTATGGCTAGAGCAAAGGCTATATAGCCAACTGTTTTACTGTTGGGGAAGGACCATCCAGTTAATCCGTATCTTAAAGATTATGGTATAACCTAGCAGGCAACAGTTCTAAGTCATGAACTCAAAATCATTAAAATATTTGGCTTTAATATGACAGAAACATTGCCCTGTAAGATCTGCAAAAAGGCAAAAAGGAACTTAATGTAGGGATGAGAGATACTGAGATGTTGATAATAAGAAATAAGAAATGGAGATTGTGTATGATCTATTATGATACTTGTTTATACTCTCTTTTGTTCCAGGCAGTACATAGAAGGTCTTCCAGAGGAATACAACAAAATATAAAATGTAATTAAAAATAAGCAGATGAGGAATCCTTAGAAAGATAAAATGAGGAGTGCCTGGAAATATTGTTCACAAAGTGTACCATGAGTTCTTGCTTATTTGATAGAAGGAGAATTTGGCTTTAAGCTTTTTAGCAGAGAGGAAAAATGTATTTTTACAGTGACTGTTTAAATTCAAGTAAATTAAGTCACCCAGGAACTGATCCTAATGTCAGAGAGAAGCTTAAGTTTATTACTTATTAGGACTATTTAGGGTCTTTAATAAAAGACAACAACTTACAATAAATATGTCCACAAGTTCTTAATGGCTTTTAACTACCTGATTCATGCATGGTAGGTTAGGTTGATGGGATAGCTCAGAAATAATTCAATAAAAGTAGTTTTGAAGGAGGCCAAAATGATATAGTCCAAGTATTCATGTGGTTAAAAAGACACCTATAATCAATCTCTTGACATTTTTGTGATCATAATAATAAGGTTTGATAAGGTTCTTGCTTAGTTTTAATCCTCCCTAATCCTATTTTTTTATTAGGCCATCTTTACTTTCTTAATTGTGAAATCTACAAGGATTTTGAAGAGCAGACTCCTTCAAGGTGGGGTAGAGAATATCTACAGTTGATTTCCACTGACTTCTTGGAGAAGTTAAGAATCCTGTCTTCTTGGGAGGCTTGGGTGGCTCAGTCAGTTAAGCATCCGACTCTTGGTTTTGGCTCACGTTATGTTCCTGCAGCTTCGTGGGTTCAAGCCCCATGTCAGGCTCTGTGCTGGCAGTGTGGATCCTGCTTGGGATTCTCTCACTCTCCCCCTCCCTCTGCTCTTTCCGCAGTTGCACTGTCTCTGTCTCTCTCAAAATAAATAAATACAACTTAAGGGAAAAAAAAATCCTATCTTCTTAAAATCCCCACCTTGTTTGATTTTGGGAACAAGATAATTATGTAGCAGAATTGCTTGGAATTGCTTCTAAAACCAGTTCTTTTTTGTCATAGGAGTGTTGAAATTCTTCCTTTGACCTGTTGATTACAAAATTATGACACTCATTAATGTGCCTTTTTTTTTTTTAACCAGCATATCTTTCTGAAGCCATGAAGCTCACACAGTCTGAGCAGGTGAGACAATTTCTTAATATTTGCATAAGGGTTAGAAGGATTTTCTTGTGGATACTTGAATTGTGTGTAAAATAAAGTATTATGCTCTTCTCAAAACACTGTAGTCAAAAATACATAAAATGGAAAAGATAGGAGTACTTCAGAAATTAAAACTCAGTGAACTGTCGACATCCCAGAGATGGCATGCAGAAACTTCTGTTCTGTTTTCTATTAGTTAGTTCTAGATCTCAGATCGAGTGTTTTCCTTAGAGACTTCTAGGGTCTTTCCTGATCATTAACTCATTTGAGTATTAGCTCACAGAAAGTAAGCAGGCCTGGCCAAGGGTCGACCAATTGGACTTCCCTTTGCTTGCCAAAAATAATTTAAATCTGAATTTGTCTTTTCCTGAATTCCTAAACAGTTCTGGTACCTTTATATTTGTTTCACCAATGGCTTTAAATGTTTTCCGTGTTAGGGGAGGGTGTACCTAGGTTTTGAAAATGCCTTCATCCAAAGATGATTTTCTGATTATGCAAGTGGCAGGGTACTTAGGAGATACTCAGTAAATGTTTGTCTAGTTGAATTAAGGAGATCTTTTCTGTGAGGGGATGTCAGTGGCAGGGAGAAAATGCCACTTCCTCAAACTGAACCAAGAAAATCTGAAAGTTGTGTTTTATTTCCTGCACTTCCTTTTGACAGTGTAGAACTGCTCATGTTAGCCACATAATACATACATGCACTGAGCCTTCTGAGCCCCTTAATAAAAAGGGATTTTAGCTAGTTGTAGTATACATGCCTGAAGCAGAAAGTTTTCTAATTTCAAGCTGAATACAAATGGCATTTAAGTTTTTAAAAATTGTATCAGATAGAATTCTATTAAATTGCATTGTCATTTTTTTTTTAGACCAGTGTTTTTCTCATTTAGAAAATTTTTAAAGTACCCAGTGTGGGGGTGCCTGGGTGGCTTAGTCGGTTAAGCGTCTGACTTTGGCTCAAGTCATGATCTCGCAGTTCTGTGAGTTCGAGCCCCACATTGGGCTTTCTGCTGTCAGCATAGAGACTGCTTTGAATCCTGTCCCCTCCCCAGTCCCCGGCTCCTCCTCTACTCTCTCTCTCTCTCTCTCTCTCTCTCTGTCCCTACTTTCAAAAATAAATGAAAACATTTTAAAAAATTTAAAAAGTACATAGTATGGTTCACATATTGCCAGGCAATATTTTAAACCAAATATTAAAGTTTGTTTCACATACTCTATAGTGAATATGTTACTTTTACAAGTAGAAAATTGTTAACAGAAAGTTTCCACAAATACTCACTGACAAAAAACACATTCAGCTTAGAAAATGTTGAATAGTCAACTGTTGAATAACTTGGGTCTTAGGGATGCAAGCCTCCTGTACAGTTGAAAATCTGCCTGTAATTTTTATACCCCCTCTCCCAAACTTAACTACAATAGCCTACTGTTGAGCAGAAGCCTTAATGATAACATAAACAGTTGATTACATATATTTTGTATGTTAGGTGATTATATACTGTATTCTTGCATGAATGTAAGCTAGAAAAAAGAAAATACTAAAATCACAAGGAAAACATTTAAAGTACTATCCTGTATTTGTCGATAAAATAAGTTTATGTGGTCTGTTTATGAGATGAATTGTCTGTTACCACCTATATCAGTACTGTCTTAACAGAATACAAAACTGTAGAAATTAATACGTATTACTAACACTAGACATCAAAAATGAAAGTGAAAAACTCGTTTATGTGCAGGTATAACAGTTCATGCACTGATGAAGTCGTAGCAGTGTGATTGCTTCATGGCAGCCTGGTGTAATCCATACTCTTGTTTCACAGTAGCCTAACCTCCACACCACTGTATGAGTCCTTATAAAGGGTTTATGGTCTACAGTATTACAGTCATCCATAATACAGTATTGGAAACATTATTAACATTTTTAAAAACTCACTTATGTGTGATGATAGGCCAATATGCAGTTTCTCCCAATTATGAGAGAGAGGCATACCTTATGGTAGTGTAATTCTCTGAAAGCAAACTTGTAAAATGGTAAGAAAACTTAATCACGACGCCCATGTGAAGGTAGACTCTTTGCACACAAGCCTTGCACGCGACATCCTACACGGTGAGTACTTAGGTGGTGATGGTGGTGGCCCAAAAACATCTCCCATGTTCTTGCAGCACAGTTACTATTCCACACGCACACATAGATAAGTTTACTAGCTGTATGGCATGATGATGGTTGACTGTTCATTAAGTGGAAGGAGATCACCAAGGTTGTCACGTTATAATAAAGTCTTTTTTTTTTTTTTTTTTTTTTTTTTTTTTGCTCACAAATCAGGTTGATGGGGCTCAGGCTCAGCTGGGCAATCCTCTGGGGTCGAGGGCTGTCATGCGGTCAATGGTGGTAGCTGGTGGTGTCATCTCAGAGGTGTCTTCTCTGTCTGGTGCTGGGCTGGGAGGGCTCTGATGCTGGGTCTGAAAGTGCTAGGGCTCCTCAGGCAGCGCGGCATCTCTCCTCATCCTCATCCTCTCTCATCTCTCTCTAATCTGCCCACATGGTGGTCGAGGAGAAGCCAACAGATAGTGGAAGTTCCACAGCATTGTCCCTCCGTCTGCCTTGTTCCTTGAATTGACCACAGAGGCCCACCCAGTTCGAGGGGAGGGGAATTAGACTCCATCTCTTGATAGGACTGTTCAAAAAGTTACAGACATGTTTTATTTTTTTAATTTTTTATTTCATTTTATTTTTTTCAGACGTGTTTTAAAACCACCTCACTGGGGCTGGACTGCCCTGGTTGGTCCACACCTCTGCTTTGCCTTTTGGCTGTGTGACCTTGGGCAAGTTCCTGAGCCACTTTGTTCCTCAACTGCCATTCATTCTGTCATTTTTAAGTTCAGTTGATAATACAATGTTACATTAATTTCAGGTGCACAACATTGTGATTTGACGATTCTGTACATTATGCAGTGCTGACCATAAGTATAGTTCCAATCTCTCACCATACAGTGTTCTTACAATATTATTAGCCGTATTCCTTCTACTGTCCTTTTCATCTCCATGGCTTACTTGTTTTATACCTGGACATTTGTACCTCTTAATCCCTTTCACCTGTTTTATCCATCAGTCCACACCACTCCCCCCACTTCCGTGGCAGCCACCAATTCTCAGTATTTATGAGTCTGTTTCTGTTTTGTTCATTTGTTTCTTAGATTTCACATACAAGTAAAATCATAAGATATTTGTCTTTCTCTGACTTATTTTACTTAGTGTAAGATCCTCTAGGTCCATCCATGTTGTCACAGGTGGTAAGGTCTCATTCTTATGGCTGGATAATACGCTACTGTTTATATATACCTCATCTTTTTTTTTTAATGTTTATTTTTGAGAGATAGAGACAGAGGCAGCAGAGGCAGTTCAGAGGTTCTGAACTGTCAGCATAGAGCCCGACGTCAGGGCTCAAAACCAAGAACTTTGAGATCATGACCTGATGCTGAACCTACTGACCCACCCAGTCGCCCCTTGTACCACATCTTTTTTAATCCATTCGTCTACCCACAGATACAGATTGTTTCTGTATCTTGGGTATTGTAAATGTTGCAGTGAACACAGAGGTGTGGATATCTTTTCGAATTAGTGTATTTAGTTTCTTTGGGTAAATACCTAGTAGTGGAATAACTGGATTGTAGGGTTGTTGTATTTTAAAATTTTTGAGAACCCACCATACTGGCTTCCGTAGTGGCAACGCCAACTTAACATTCCCACCAACGGTGCATGAGGGTTCCTTTTTCACCACATCCTGCGAGTATTTGTTATTTCTTGACTTTTCATAGCCATTCTGACAGGTGTGAGAGATTTCATTGTGTTTTTATATTTGCATTTCCCTGATGGTTAGTGATGTTGAACATCTTTTCATGTATCTGTTGGCCATCTGTATGTGTTTGGAAAAACGTGTCCTCAGGTCCTGCGCCCATTTTTAAAAACCGATTGTTTTTCTCATAATGACTTTTATGAGTGCTTTATATATAATTTGGATGATACCCCCTTAGTGGATACTTCCATTTGTGAATACGTTGCCCCTTATGAAAAGCAGGTTCCCTTTTCATTTCGTTGATGGTTTCCTTCACTGCAAAAGCTTTATATTTTGATACTGTCCCATTTATTTTTACTTTCGTTCTTGAAGAGACAGATAAAAAAAAAAAATCACTAAGACCAGTGTGAAAGAGCTTACTGCCTATGTTTTCTTCCAGGAGTTTTATAGTTTCAGGTCTCACAGTTAGGTCTTCAATTCATTGAGTTTATTTTTGTGTATGATGTAAGAAAGTGGTCCAATTTAATTCTTTTGCATGTAGTGCAAACACCAGTTTTACCAACACCATTTATTGAAGATACTGTCTTTCCCCATTGTATATTCTTCTCTCCTTTGTCATGGATTTACTCTATGTGCATTTATTTTTGTGACTTCTACTCTGTTCCATTGATGTATATGTCTGTTTTTGTGCCATGCCATACTGTTTTGATTACATAGCTTTTGTAATATACTTGTGTGTGTGTGTGTGTGTGTATATATATATACATACATACATACATACATACATAATATACTTTTATTTTGCAATAAAATCTGGGAGCATAGTACCTCCAGGTTTGTTCTTTCTCAAGATTGCTTTGGTTATTTGGGACTTTTGTGTTTCCATGTACATTTTGGGATTATTTGTTCTAGTTCAGTGGAAAGTGTCATTGGTATTTTAGTAGGGATTGCACTGAATCTGTAGATTGCTTTGGGTGACATGGACATTTCAGTAGTATGTCTTTCCATTTATTTGTGTAATCTTTATTTTTTTCATGTGTGTCTTAGTTTTCAGACCATAGGCCACTTTGGTTATAAATTTATTTTTAGGTATTTTATTCTTCTTGAGGTAATTGTAGATACGATTGTTGTCTTAATTTCACTTAATGCTATTTTGATATTAGTGTATAGAAATGTGATGGATTACTGTATATTTTGTATCCTGCAACTTTACTGAAATTTATTCTGGTGGTTTTTTGGCGGCTTCTTATGGGTTGTCTGTATATAGTATTCTGTCATCGGCAGATAGTGAGTTTTATTTCTTCCTTAACCAATTTGAATACTTTTTTTTTTTTTTTTTTAATTTTTTTTTTCAACGTTTATTTATTTTGGGGACAGAGAGAGACAGAGCATGAACGGGGGAGGGGCAGAGAGAGAGGGAGACACAGAATCGGAAACAGGCTCCAGGCTCCGAGCCATCAGCCCAGAGCCCGACGCGGGGCTCGAACTCACGGACTGCGAGATCATGACCTGGCTGAAGTCGGACGCTTAGCCGACTGCGCCACCCAGGCGCCCCCCTTTTTTTTTTTTTAAATCTGACTACTGGGTATGACTTTGGTATTATATTGAATAAATGGCAAGAGTTGATGGTCCTTATCTTGTTCCTGATCTTAGAGGGAAAACTTTCAGCTTCTAACCATTGAGTATGATGTTAACTGTGGGTTTTAAACATTTATTTATTTTTGAGAGACAGAGCACAAGCAGGGGAGGGGCAGAGAGAGAGGGAGACACAGAATCCAAAGTGGGCTCCAGGCTCCGAGCTGTCAGCACAGAGCCCAATGCGGGGTTTGAACTCACAAAACCGCGAGATCATGACCTGAGCCGAAGTTGGACGCTTAATCGACTGAGCCACCCTGGTGCCCCAGCTGTGGGTTTTCATATATGGTCTTTATTAAGTTGAGGTATGCTCCCTTTAAACCCATGTTGTCAAGATTTTTTTTTTTTTTATCATGCATGGATGTTGAATTTTGCCAAATGCTTTTTGTGCATCTGTTGATGATTTTTATCTTTCATTTTGTTAACATGGTATCTCTGGTTGATGTATTTACAGATAATTGACCGTCCTTGCATCCCTGAAATAAATTCCACTAGATCATGGTGGTAGATAATCCTTTTAATATGTTGTTGATTCAGTTTGCTGATACTTTGCTGAAGATTTTTGCATCTGTGTTCTGATATTGGCTTGTAATTTTCTTTTCTGTAGTAGTGCCCTTGGCTGGTTTAGGTATCAGGATAGTGCTGGCCTCACAGAATTTGGAAGCTTTCCTACCTCTTCTGTTTTTTGTAATAATTCCAGAAGGCTAGGTATTAACTCTTCTTAAAATGTTTGGTAGAATTCACCTGTGAAGTCATCTGGTTCTAAACTTTTGCTTATTAGGAATTTTTTATTACAGATTCAGTTCACTTACTAGTAATCAGTCTATTTAAATTTTCTGTTTCTTCCTGCTTCAGTTTTGGGAGGTTATACGTTTTTAGGAATTTTTCCTTTTCTTCAAGGTTGTCCAACATGTTGGCATACAATTTTTTGTAGTAGTCTCTTATTTAAAAAAAAAATTTTTTAGAGGCACCTGGGTGGCTCAGTCGGTTGAGGTCACAATCTCACACTCCATGAGTTTGAGCCCCGCGTCGAGCTCTGTGCTGACAGCTCAGAGCCTGGATGGAGCCTGCTTCAAATTCTGTGTCTCCCTCTCTGTGCCCCTCCCCTGCTCATGCTCTGTCTCTGTCTCAAAAATAAAAACATTAAAAAAAATTTTTTTTAATGTTTATTTTGGAAGGAGAGACGGAGTATGAGCACGGGAGGGGCAGAGAATGAGGGAGAGAGAGAATCCAGAATCCCAAGCAGGCTCTGCACTGTCAGCACAGAGCCTGATGCGGGGCTTGATCTCATGAACCATGGCCTGAGCTGAAATCAAGAGTCTGACCTTCAAATGACTGAGCCACCCACATGTCCTCGTTCTTTTAGATGAAAAGTTAGATTGAGAGTTTTCTTGTTTTTGTTGTCTTGTTGGAGTCCTCTTTGATTTTTTTTTATTGACCCCACTGATTGGTTAGTAGCATGTTTTAGCCTCCACATGTTTGTTTTTTCTCCATTTTCTTCTTGTAGTTGATTTCTAGTTTTATTTTCTGGTGGTTAGACAAGATGCTTGAAATGAATTCGGTTTTAAATTTATTGAGCCTTTGTCCTGTGATTTATCCTGGAGACAGTCCTGTGTGCACTTGAGAAGAATGTGTATTCTGTATTTGGATGGATTGTTCTATATATATCTGTTAAGTCCATCTGGTCTAATGTGTCTTTTAAGGACAGTGTTTCCTTACTAATATTATGTGTGGATGATCTATCTGTTGTGTAAGTGGGGCCTTAAAAGTTCCCTGTTGTTTATTATTGTCAGTTTCTTCCTTTGCATCTGTTACTATTTGCTTTATATATTCAGGTGCTCCTTTGTTGGCTGCATAAATGTTTCCAAATATTTTCTTCTTGTTGGAGTAATCCCTTTAACATTGGGTAGTGTCCTTCTCTGTCTCTTATTACAGCTTTTGTTTTAAAACATATGTTCCCTGATACAGGTGTTGCTACCCCAGCTTTTATTTTGTTCTGTTTGGGTAGAATATCTTCTTCTATTACTCCACTTTTATTTATTTATTTTTTAATTTTATTTTTTATTTTTTAAAATTTACATCCAAATTAGCATACAGTACAACAATGATTTCAGGAGGAGATTCCCTAATGTCCTTTACCCATTTAGCCCATCCCCCCTCCCACAGCCCCTCCAGTAAACCCTCAGTTTGTTCTCCATATTTATGAGTCTCTTCTGTTTTGTCCCCCTCCCTGTTTTTATATTATTTTTGTTTCCCTTCCCTTATGTTCATCTGTTTTGTCTCTTAAAAGTCCTCATATAAGTGAAGTCATATGATTTTTGTCTTTTTCTGACTAATTTCACTTAGCATAACACCCTCCAGTTCCATCCACAGAGTTGCAGATGGCAAGATTTCGTTCTTTTTGATTGCCGAGTAATACTCCATTGTATATATATACCACATCTTCTTTATCCATTCATCCATCGATGGACATTTGGGCTCTTTCCATACTTTGGCTATTGTTGATAGTGCTGCTATAAACATGGGGGTGCATGTGTCCCTTTGAACCAGCACACCTGTATCCCATGGATAAATGCCTAGTAGTGCAATTGCTGGGTTGTAGGGTAGTTCTATTTTTAGTTTTTTGAGGAACCTCTATACTGTTTTCCAGAGTGGCTGCACCAGCTTGCATTCCCAACCATTACTCCACTTTTAGTCTGTACGTGTCTTTAGATTGGAAGTAAGTCTCTTGTAGGGAATATTTACATAGGCCTTTTTTTTTTTTTTAATCTATTCAGCCACCCTACCTGTTTTGATTGGAGCATTTTGATTGGAGTCTTTACATTTAAAGTAATTATCGATAGGTATGTATTTATTGCCATTTTAAAAATTGTTTTCTTGTTTTTGTAGTTCCTGTTCCTTTTTTTTCTATTACTCTCTTCCTTTGTATTTGATTATTTTCTTTAGTGTTATGTTTGGACTTCTATTTGTGTGGTAAGGGTTTGGTTTGTGGTCGCCATGAGATTTACATATAATATGCATATATTGCTGTCTGTTTTGAGTTGGTGGTCATTTAAGTAGGCATGCATTCTACAGGCACTACATCTTTAGTCACCTTATCACCTTCGTGTGCACACACCCACACGTTTTATGTTTTTGACATCTGTTTTATGCCTTTTTATTTAATGAGACCCTTAACTAATTATTGGAGATTTTGTTGATTTTAGTACTTATGTCTTTTAACCCTCATACCAGCTTTGTCCTTGTCGATCTACTTCCTTTTCTGTATGTTCTGCCTTACTAATGAGAGATTTTTCTTTCAGGTATTTTCTTGTTTCTAGTTTTGGCTTTTTATTTTCTGCTTAAAGAATTCCCTTTAATGCTTCTTGTAGAGCTGGTTTAGCGGTGATGAACTCCTTTAGCTTTAGTTTGTCTGGGAAACTCTTTGATCTCTCCTTCAATTCTGAATGGTAAGCTTGCTAGGTATGTTTGGTTGTAAGTTTTTTCCTTTCAGCACTTTGAATATTTTGTGCCACTCTTGGCCTACAGACTTTTTGCTTAGAAACCAGCCAATAGTTGGCAGAGGATTCACCTCCTGTAACACTATCCAGAGGCCTAGCCTTCCCCCCTTCTGTAACTGGCATCTTTCTGTGATGTAGCTGGAATTGCATTAAGCCTGTGTATCGATTTGGGGAGAGTTGGCATCTTTAGTATCCTGGGTCTTCTAATCAAGGAATGCAGTGGACTGCATGTGCCCCCAGCACTGGTGCCTGGTCACAGCTGCACAGGGGTGGCGGGCATCCTGCTCAGGCGCCGCGGTTCCTACCCTGCTTGCTGTGGGAGGGCTGGGAGAGAGCCACCCCTTTCCCTCTTCTCCCTGCCAGGAGCTCCTACCGCTGGCGCTGGGTCACCAGGAGCCCTGAATCCAGGAGCTTGGAGGCTTGCTTCACACAGACACAGGCACCGGCACCAGCCAGAAGCATTCATCTTAAAAGGCCAGAGCCCTTCACACTTTTAAGAAAGACAGTGTCAGTGACCGGGGGCTTTAATTGGTCTGAAACAGAGCACCTGAAAAATAGAACACGTTCTCCATTTCCTTCCAAATTCTGTAATTGGCATAGTTGGTATTTGTTATGACTCTGGTATTGTTTAGTGTGCAGCACGGTCATGATGTTAGAAGACCTAAGACCTTCGGAAAAAATAAATCATTCCACATTTGTGATATCTTCATTGTGGTGGTCAGAAACACACACTTTTTATACAGGATTCTTGCAGTTCCCTAAAGTGTGTACCATGTGATTTGTGGTCAACTCCTGCAGTGTTTTTCTGTCTCCGTCTTCAGTGACACTTCTCCAGGCTGTGCTGCTGCTCAGGAAAGTGGAGAATTAAATGTGAGATTGTGAAAACCTGTCAGTGATTGCTTTCTTCTAGCCGTTGCACTTGGCTTAGTTGCCAAAGAACAGCAGATATGTTCAGTTCTTTACCAGTGTGTGGTACTTGTTGTATTTTTTCTTGCCTTCCTTCCTTCCTTCCTTCCTTCCTTCCTTCCTTCCTTCCTTCCTCTTTCCCTCCCTTCCCTTTCTCTTTTTTCTTTTTCTTTCTCTTCTTCTTCTTTTTTTCTTTTTTTTTCGAGACAGAGTGCGAGCAGGGGGAGGGGCAGAGACAGAGGGAATCTCACAGAATCTGAGCTGTCAGCACAGAGCCCGATGCAGGGCTTGAACTTGGGAAAGGTGAGATCATGACCTGAGCCAAAGTCGGACACTTAAGCGACTGAACCACCCAGGCTCTCCACTTGTTACATTTTCTTCTACCATTTGTACACTTTACAGAGGCCTTTTTTTGGAACGTGTGTATGTTGGAAAAGTGTTTTTGTTTCTGAAATTGCCGTTTCCCATGTTGTACTTTTCCCTTGCCACCCAGTTCGTATGGGGGCTTCATGTTTTTGTTGGCGAGACAGATAGCAGATTTTACACTGCTGTTGACAGAACATGATCCTTTTGATGGTGAAAATAAAATTATTGATTTATATAATAACAAAACCCAATATGTTATTTTATACTTGAGGTTATATAAGTTTCGTCGAAACCAGAGTTGCAAAGATCTCTACAGAAATGACATTCATGGGGTGCCTGGGTGACCCTGTCTGTTAAACGTCCAACTCTGGATTTCGACTCAGGTCATGATCTCGTGTGTCAGTTCCAGCCCCACAATGGACTTTGCACTGACAATGTTGGGCCTGCTTGGGACTCCCTCCCTGTCTCTTCTGCCCCTCCCCCACTTGCAATCTCTCTTTCACAATAAATTTAGAAAGAAATGATATTCAGAGAACAGCCCTAAAAATTAGATGTTGTTACAAAGATGAGGAAGGAGAATACCAAAAATTCATTTTCCCAGAATAGAATCTTGCTGTTTCCAAATATAAATATATATATATAAAACAGCTGTTAATCTTTTGGGGATCCCCGTATACATAACTAGTTGTTTTTCTCTTGCTGCTTTTAAGATTTTGTCTTTAATTTTTGACAATTATAATGTGTCTTGGTATGGATCTCTTTGGGTTAATTTTGTTTGGGGCTCTATTTGATTCCTGGACCTGATGTGTGTTTTCTTCCCCATGTTAGGGAAGTTTTCAGCTGTTATTTCTTCATGTGAATTTTCTTAGTCTTGATATTTTCCTAGTAGAGATCCCTTAAATAACTATCCTCATCCCCCAATTTTTTTCTTTTGGTGTTTACTTTGGGTGATTTCTGCTACCCTGTCCTGGAGATTGCTGATCTGTTCTTCTGTATCATCTACTCTGTTCTGTATAATGTATTTGTCATTTCTTTTATTGTATTCTTCTGTTCTGATTGATAATTTCTTATATTATGGAGATATTTTTTGTCTCTCTGTTGAAGTTTTATGTTGATTCTTCTAGGTTTGGTGAGCATCTTTATTTACTTTGAACTGTTTATGGGGTAGATTGCTTATCTTTGTTTTATGGAGTTGTTTTTCTAAGGATTTGTCTTTTGTTCTTTCATTTAGAACGTGTGCCTCGGTCTTCTTATTTTGGCTGATTCTCTTTATGTATTAGGGAGTTCAGCTACATCTTGGTCTTGGAGGAGTGGCCTCACATGGGAGATGTCGGGCTCAGAAGCGCAGACTCCCCTAGTCGCCTGTGTGGCCTGCATGCACCCTCTTTTTGTGGTGGGGCCATGACTGTTGTCTTTAAAGACCCAGTTGTCTTCAACAAAATCAGGGGTTCTACTGAATTGCAAACATAGTATGTAAATTTTAAGTGTTATAAAGTTATTTAGAAAGGAAGATCTTGGGATTATATTCATTGGAGATTACTAAAGAGACTTAAATGTTAAATGACACCTTTCCTTCTGTGTGATAGGCTCATCTGTCACTGGAATTGCAAAGGGACAGCCACATGAAACAGCTCCTCCTCATCCAGGAGAGGTGGAAAAGGGCCAAGCGGGAAGAGAGACTGAAAGCCCAGCAGAGCACAGACAAGGATGCGGCCGCCCAGCTCCAGGCCCCGCACAAACCCCCTTCTGAGGATGCAGAGGGCCAGAGCCCCCTTCTCTCTGAGAAATACAGCCCTTCCACAGAGAAACATCTGCCTGAAATCCAGGGGGTCTTTGACAGGGATCCAGACACACTGCTGTTTTTACTTCAGCAGAAGAGGGAGCCGGCAGAGCCGTGCATTGGAAGCAAAGCCCCCAAGGATGACAAGACAATCATAGAGGAGCAGGCTACCAAGATCGCAGATTTGGAGAGGCACGTCGAATTCCTCGTGGCTGAGAACGAAAGGTTAAGGAAAGAAAACAAACAACTAAAGGCTGAAAAGGCCAGACTTCTAAAAGGCCCAGTAGAAAAGGAGCTGGATGTGGATGCTGATTTTGTAGAAAAGTCAGAGTTGTGGAGCTTGCCACCACATTCGGAAACTGCCACAGCCTCTCCAACCTGGCAGAAGTTTTCAGCGAATACCGGCAAAGCCAAGGATATCCCCATACCCAACCTTCCTCCCTTGGATTTTCCGTCTCCAGAACTTCCCCTTATGGAGCTCTCTGAGGATATTCTGAAAGGATTTATGAATAATTAAAATGAAAGGCCATAAAGGAGCTGAGAAGAAAGGACAAAATAATAGAGTAGTAGTTGATCCAGAAAAAAAAAAAGGGAAAACCACACGCAAGGGTGATTCCAGAGATGCTTCGTCGTCTGGCGCACTGTGGGAAGAAGCGTCGCCGGGACTTGGGAAACAGTCACTGTGAAGTATGTCATGTCCAATTGACTGACTCCAGCTGATTCCAGACTTGGCAGACACTAGACTCTCGGAGGTTCACTTTCTCCTGATACAAACCAAATGGCTACCTGGAATAACTTTTTCAAGCAACAGTTATTTTTCTTATCTTCAGGGTTAAAATGTATAAAAGTATGTTATGTATGATTAATCTATAATGCCATAAATGATAATGCAAAAACCTAAATAATATGGTGGCCCAAGGGGCCACCTTGTGTTTGAAACATGCTTTCTATCATGCATTGACTGTATGCATTTTGTTATGCACGTTTCGTTTGTTGAATAAGGCGTGTGAGACACACCTTTCTAGATGAAACTGTGCCACACTTTGCACTACTCACGACATAATGAGAACCTCAAGACTATCAGGAGAAATATTTAAATTTCCATTTTATGAAGAAAGGAACCAAATTGTTAGTTATGCTTTTTAAAAAAAAATTACCGGTTTACATAATTAATCAGGGTGCATTTTAAGTTCTAACTTTTTTGTTTATCGTTTAAATGTATCATTTGAAAATACTAAGGAAATATCCTTTACTGATGCATGAGTGGAAGTAATGGTAGTTGACAGTGTTTGATTGTAAGAGATCAATAAAGTAATTGTGTTTTATACCTTTGTTGACTGTGTTGGTAGTTTAAATTTTTTTTTTTTTAATGTTTATTCATTTTCGAGAGACAGAGACAGCATGAGCAGGGAAGGGGCAAAGAGAGGGAGACTCGGAATCCGAAGCAGGCTCCAGGCTCTGAGCTGTCAGCACAGAGCCCAACGTGGGGCTCGAACCCACGAACTGCGAGATCACAACCTGAGCTGAAGCCAGACGCTCAACCGACTGAACCGCCCAGTCACCCCAAATGTGTTGGTAGTTTAAAGGCACGTTTTGTATGGTTTCTCTGTTGTAAATCCTGAAGATGAATTTGAAGAGATTCAGCCAATGACAAACGACTCTGGTATGTTAAAGTTGTTCTCCGTTGTTGCAGTCTGTTTCCCCGACAACTGAGGTGAAAGAGCATAAGGAGGGTCCTGAGGTTTAAATGTGTGCCTGGCCGCCTGGACAGTGCTCAGTTGCAGGCGGCTATCCCCGGGGCCCCTGCCACCAGCCAGGGCACGGTGGTTGGGGAGCACCACGCAGGCGCGGTCCTACTGCTGCAGCAGGAGTGGGGGTGGGGTGAAAGTGAAACGTTTGGGTACAGACCATGGGGGTGTTTAAAGCATGGACTTGGCTTATTGTGTGCGATTGTGGGAGGGACAGACAGATGGACCAGCGCGCCACACTGCCTTAGAGACTGGGTCAGGGACTGCCGGGTTGAGGGTGGGATAAGGCTCACACACGGGGTGATGAAACTAGCAGAAGTAGGAGTCGTCCAGGTGACTGTGCCAAGGCCCCTTTGTTCAGGTCTCGTCTTGCTGCAGATGAAACCAAGAATAAGCTAGCTTCTTACGAGTAAGACTTCTTTTCTCTGTTAAAAGTTATGTCACTTTGGGGGCTCCTGGGTGGCTGTCGCTTAGGCATCTGACTTTGGCTTAGGTCATGATCCCATAAACCGTGGGTTAGAGCCCCACATCGGGTGAGCCCCGCTTCTCTCTCTCTCTCTCCCTCTCTGTCCCTTGTCGGATTCTCTCTCCCCCCCCCCTCTGCCCTTTGCTCACTTGTGTCCTCTCTCAAAATACAATAATAAAATGTTATGTCAGTTTGTCCATCTCAGTGTTGGAATATCCCAGACTGATTTATCAAACTTCAGATTTAAAAGTTTGTGCCTCAGATAAACTTACGAGTCTTGATATTTGTCTCTGAAAAACGAGGTTGGTAGGGCACCTCTTCGGCTCAGTCAGGTAAGCGTCGGATTCTTGCTTTTGGCTCAGGTCATGATCTTGTTGCTAGTGAGTTTGAACCCCACGTTGGGCTCTGCACTGGCAATGCAGAGCCTGCTTGGGATTCTCTCTCCCCTCCCCCCCCATCTCTCTCTGCCCCACCCCTGCTTGTGTGCTCTCAAAATAAATAAAATGAGCCTGGTTGTATCTTGACAGGAGCCCTTTGTAAGCCCTGCTCCTTTTCCACCAGCAGTGTCTCCCTTGCTTGCTTCCCTCTTTCTCCACCAACAGTGTGGCCCATGCTTATCAGAACCCCATTCTGACCATCTCCGAAAAGTACACGCTTAATGGACTTCTTCACTTGTTCTGAAGCTCCTACACCAGTTAATTTACTCTTTAATCTGGTTAAATTTTGTGTTTGAATCTTAACATCTGTGTCTCTTGACCAACACAACTTGGCACCTCTGGGGCATCCTAGCGGTGTCTTCCACTGACTAAAAACACATGGCCATCTCCTCTGGGGTTTCCAGCTGTTCTCGTGTCTTCTGTTTGGCTTAAGGCACCGCATGGGATTTAGGAATAGCCTGTTTCCACTAAATGGCAATGCATTATGCTTGTACGGGAAGCTGAGTGGGCTCCTGTACTAACTTAGTTGGTGGCCTCTCACTATTGAACCCAGATGGCTAGGTGGATGTTAGAAGGCCCGGAAGGTGCTCAGGTTTGGCTTTTGCAGAATGATAAACATTTCTTTCAGAAATTAAGTGGTATGTGGTCAGTCTTAGCTGTCCTGCCATGGTAACCACAGGTAACCTCTAGTTCCTGGAAACCATGCATAAGAGAAAAGAGAAGAAAATATTTCCAAGATCGTTTCTTCAAAGCCATTGTTTATCCCTCATGTTTTATCAAGGTTATTGAAATGAAAATATTTTGTCTCTAAATCCATTCAAAATGTTAAGTACATTATCTTTCTGCTTTTAACCCTATGTAGGTACTATTTCATGTATTTTGGATGTCAATTTTTAAAGCCTTTAAGACCTGTTACCTCATAATGAAACAAGTCGTGGTCCAGAAGGTCATGACCTACCTGCAGTTTTCTACCAGCTTGGGGACAGGGCCAAGAGTGAAGTGGTTTGACAGTCCTGGGCTGTTGTTACGGGGCCACACGGGGATGAGTTCTGTGGCTAGTGACCCGGACGTTCCCATTCCTCTTCAGGTACACACTGTACTCTGCTTCCCAAGGACAAGTTGGGGACCACCTGCTGAAGGTTGTTGGTCCTTACGCTCCATTGTGAAAAGCCTGTCTCCATTTCCTGTGGTGTCCCTTTTCATTCGTGCAGGGTTGTGATTAAAGTGTTTTAGATGGTGAAGAATACAAGTGTGAGGCAGTTGGCCATAGGATGTTTATAATATACGTGCAGAGTCCAGGCTTTCATGAACTGTAATAAGAGTAGCTATTTATTGTTGGATCATTCTAGACCAGTAGACTATAAATGTAAAGATCAAAAGTGATCATTACTATATTTTGTCATAATCCCAGCATAGCTGAATTGGAGACCTCTGCGGGAGCAAATGGTATAGTTTGAAAAAGGAGAGCCTCTTCAAGATTCGCCTATTTTGCCACAGTTGGAATAGTGTCCTTGAAAAGTCACTGCTGAGCAAGCAGTGCCATCTAGTGGACGGTGAGGAACTTTTCTGGTTCTCGTTGGGTCAAAAGGGGAGTGTGGGCTGCAGTTAGGAACTCCTTAATTGGTCACTAGTAAATACCTCATACTTAAATACTCTTCTGATAGTAAATATTCTCTTATTCAAGTCGTTTGTAGATATGCATAGGCAAAAAGGGAAAGAAAGCCTCAATTTAAATCAGATATTTAACACCCTCTTCTGCCACTAAACCTGTAAGGTAGCTGGTGCAGCCTTCATGGAAGATGGAATGTGACCAGAGGATGGGGAAATGGCTTCCTCCGTAGGGAACAGCATGAACAGTATGGAGTCCAAAATGGGAAAGAGGAACTGTAAGCTTGGTCACAGTCAAATCCTGGCAAGACACGTGAGGAAATCTGGTGGAGGCTCACACAGATTGTCCGCTCATTTCCTAATGGTGAGGGGGCTGGGATCAGGTCCTGGTCTTGAGGAGTGGAAAATATTTGGAATATGCTCCCAAGATTAGGATTGCTCAGGAGCCAAAAGGATCTCAGAGAAGCTGGGCTCAATTTTTGTGGTTCTTAGCTTGCTTCTCCATTGTAGATGTTAAACTGGGAAAAGAGGGTTGGGTTCTTGGTGTGACATAAGGACAAAAAGTGAAGGAATCAAGGATACAAATGAGAATATAGGTTTTTTTTCCCATTAATGTTTATTTTTGAGAGGGAGAAAGCAGGGGAGGGGCAGAGAGGGGGCAGAGGATCTGAAGGGGGCTCTGTGCTGACAGCAGAGAGCCTGATGCAGGGCTTCAACTCATGAACTGTGAGATCGTGACCTGAGCCAAAGTCAGATGCTTAACCAACTGAGCCACTCAGGTGCCCCCAAGTGAGAATGTCTTTAGTATCAACAAACAGTCCAAGATGTACAAAAGATGTAAGACAGGTTAGATGATTAGGGAGCAGAGTAGGATTGAAGTACTAAAGTCTCAGAAGGGGTTCCCAAAGGCAAAGGATACTTTCTAGAAAGGTTGTAGTCTGAAAAAGGGGTTCTTGGTTTGAGGAACCAGACTTTTAGCTCTATGCTCCCTTGAAGTTGGTTCCCCAAAGAAAAATTTTGCTGCTGAGGGTTATTATAAAGACCCAGAGCCTCTCTGTTGCCACCGTACATCTTTTGTTGGCTTACGAAATTTTTTTTTAATGTTTTTGAAAGAGAGTGTGTGAGCAGAGGAGGGGCAGAGAGAGACACAGAATCCAAAGCAGGCTCCAGGCTCAGAGCTGTCAGCACAGAGCCCGATGTGGGGCATGAACTCACAAACTGTGAGATCATAACCTAGCTGAAGTCGGATGCTTAACCGACTGAGTCACCCAGGTGCCCCTTTTGTTGGCTTTAGATCAGATAATTCCCTGTTCTTATGAGAAAATAGTTGCTCACAGGGAGGGGCCTATTTGAAACAGATGTTAACCTCTGCCCCCAAACCCTTTAGTTTCAGGGTTAAAACTAAATATGGATGCCAAGAAATTGGGACAAGGGTCATAGACCCATTTTCATCTTTAGGTAGTTTTCATTTATTTAAAAAGCCAACACTTTGAGGGCTGCCTGGGTAGCTTGGTTAAGCATCTGTTGATTTTGGCTCAGGTCATGATCTCCTGTTTCATAAATTTGAGCCCCATGTCAGGCTCTGTGCTGATGGTGAAGAGCCTGCTTGAGATTCTCCCTCTCCCTCTCTCTGCCCCTCCCCCGTTCACTTGTGCAGGTGTATACATACTCTCTAAAATAAACCAACACTTTTGGGTAATGTAAATTCCAGAAGGACCTTTGTTCCATTCTTTAGAGTTGATGGACACTTCTGGGGAAGACAGCAGAATGGGAGGATTTTAAGCACACTTGTCAACCTAAGGAGCTCCACATTGAGACACATAGTAATTAAAATACTAAAAAGTAGTGATAAGGGGAGAACTTTAAAAGCAGCAAAAGAAAACAGTTACATACAAGCCCATAAGCTTATCTGCTGATTTTTCAACAAACTTTTCAGGCCAGGAGGGAGTGGCATGATACATTCAAAATGTCAAAAGAAAAAAAATGCAGCCAAGAATTCTCTATCCAGCAAGGCTATCATTCAGAATAGACGGCGGGATAGAGATTCCCAGACTAACAAAAGTTAAAGGAATTAATGACCACTAAACCAGCCCTACAAGAAATGTTAATGGGGACTCTTTGGGTAGAAAGGAAAGAGCATAGGTAGGAGGAAGTAGCATAAAAGCAGTAAAATTTTATCTATAAAAATCAGTTAAGGGATTCACAAAATAAAAGGATGTAAAGTATGACAGCATACATTTGAAACATGAGGGTGGTATGAGTAAAGAATGGGTTCAAACTTAGGTGACTGTCGACTTAATATGGACTGCTATATGCATAAGATGTTACATATGAACCTAATGGAAGCCACAAATTAAAAACGAGTAACAGATATACAAAAAATAAAAAGGAAGGAATCCAAGCGTATCACTAAAGGCCAGCACACTTATTTTTTTTTTTTTTTCCAACGTTTTTTATTTATTTTTGGGACAGAGAGAGACAGAGCATGAACGGGGGAAGGGCAGAGAGAGAGAGGGAGACACAGAGTCGGAAACAGGCTCCAGGCTCCAAGCCATCAGCCCAGAGCCGGACGCGGGGCTCGAACTCACGGACCGCGAGATCGTGACCTGGCTGAAGTCGGACGCTTAACCGACTGCGCCACCCAGGCGCCCCATGGCCAGCACACTTAGAACAGATCAAGAGAAGAAAGGAACAGAGAAGAACTATAAAAACAACCATGAAACAAGTAACAAAATGGCAATAAGTTCATGCCTATCAAAAATTACTTTGAATGTAGATGCACTAAATGCTCCAAAAGACAGCGTGATGGAATGGACAAAAAACAAGATCTATTTATATGTTGCCTATGAGAGACTCATTTCAGACTTAAGGCACATGCAGATTGAAAGTGAAGGGATGGAAACGCATTTATTATGCCAATGGAAGTGAAGAAAAAAGCCAACGGAGCAATTCTTATATCAGACAAAATAGACTTTAAAACAAAGACTATAAGAGACAAAGACGGACATAAGTGAAACAATCCAACAAGAAGATATAATAATTGTAAATATTTATGCACCTAACATGAGGGCAGCCAAGCATATGAAGCAGATAATAAAAATAAAGGAGGTAATTGATAACACATTAATAGGGGGTTTAATAAACCCCACTTACATCAATGGATAGATCATCCAAACAAAACCAACAGGGACATAGTGGCTTTGAATGACACATTGGACTAGATGGATCTGACAGATACATTCAGAATATTCCATCCTAAAACAGCAGACTACACATTCTTTTCAAATGCATATGGAACATTTTCATCACCTATTAGACCACAAAACAAGTCTCAACAAACTCAAAAAGATCAGAGTCATACCATGCATCTTTTCTAACCATAACACTATGAAACTAAAAATCAACCACAAGAAAAATTCTGGAGAGAACACAGATACATAGAGGTTAAATAACATGCTACTAAGCAATGAATGGGTCAACCAAGAAATCAAAGAGGAAATTAAAAAATACACGGAGACAAAATGGAAACCAAAATACAACAGTCCAACATCTTTGGGATGTAGCAAAAGTGGTTCTAAGTGGGAAGTTTATAGAAATACAGGTCTGCCTCAAGAAGAAAAATCTCAACCCAATCTTACATCTAAAGGAGCTAGAAAAAGAACAAACAAAACCCAAAAGCAGGAAGGAAATAATAAAGATGAGAGCAGGAATAAGCAAAATAGAAACTAAAAAAAAAAAAAACCAAAAACAAAATCCAGAAAGACAGCTCAAAAAAATCAGGATCTGGTTCTTTCAAAAGATCAACAAAATTGATAAAACTTTAGCCAGACCACTAAAGAGAGAGAAAGAGAGGAGAGAGAGGAGAGACTCAAAATCAGAAATGAAAGAGGAGAGGGGCACCTAGGTGGTTCAGTTGGTTGAGCATGTGACTCTTGATTTGGGCTTGGCTCAAGATATCACCATCTGGAGATTGAGCCCCAGGTCAGGCTCTGTGCTGACAGCACAGAGCTTGCTTAGGATTCTTTCTCTTTGCCCCTCCTGTTTGCATGCTCTCAAAATAAATAAACACTTGGAAAAAAAAAAATGAAAGAGGAGAAATAACACTACAGAAATACAAAGGATTATAAAAGAGTACAAAAAATTATATGCAAACAAATTGGACAACCTAGAAGAAATGGGTAAATGTCTAGAAATAACATAACTTCCCAAAACTGAATCAGGAAGAAATTAAAAGTGAACAGACCAATTACCAACAATGAAATTGAATCAGATGGCTTTACAGGTGAATTCTACCAAATATTTAATGAAGAGTGAATATGTATTTTTCTCAAACTATTCCAAAAAATAGAAGAGGAAAAATGAAATCTTCCAAATTCATTTTATAAGGCCCACATTACCCTACTATAAAAACACTACAAAAAGAGAACTACAGGCCAGTCTCTCTTATGAACACAGATGCAAAAGTCCTCAACAAAATTTAGCAACCCAAATTCAACAATACATTAAAAAAATCACTCACCACGATCAAGTGGAATTTGTTCCCAGGATGCAAGGGTGGTTAAATATTCACAAATCAATGTGGTAAATAACATCAACAAGAGAAAGGATGAAAACCATATAACCATTTCAATTGATGCAGAAAAAGTATTTGACAGAGAACAACATCCACTCATGATGAAAATCCTCAACAAAGTAGGTTTAGAGGGAACATACCTCAACATAATAAAGGCCATATATGAAAAACCGACAGCTAACATCATCCTTAATGGTGAAAACCTGAGAGCTTTTCCCCTAAGGTCAGGAACAAGACAAGGATGTCCACTCTCATTAAACTTTTATTCATCATAGAACTGGAAATCCTAGCCACAGTAACCAGACAAGACAAAGGAATAAAATGCATCTAAATTGGTAAGGAAGAAATAACAGCTTCACTATTTGCAGATGACATGATATTACATATAGAACACCCTAAAAACTCTAACAAAAAAGGTACCAGAACCTAATAAATGAATTCAATAAGGTCACAAGATACAAAAATCAATACACAGAAATTTCTATACCCTAATAATGTAGCAGAAAGACAAATTAATAATCCCATTTACAATATCACCAAAAATAAAATACCTAGAATATATTTAACCAAAAAGGTAAAAGACCTGTACTGTGAAAACTATAAGACCCTAATAAAAGACACTGAAGATGATTCAAACAAATGGAAAGATATTCCGTGCTCATGGACTGGAAAAACAAATATTGTTAAAATGTCCATACTACTCAAAGTAACCTACAGACTTAATGCAATCCTTATCAAAATACCAACAGCATTTTCCATAGAACTAGAACAAAAAATCCTAAAACTTACAGGGAACCACAAAAGACCCTGAAGAGCCAAAGCAATCTTGAAAAAGAAGAACAAAGCTGAAGGTATCACAATCTAGATTTCAAGAAATACTACAAAGCTGTAGTAATCAGTATGGTACTGGCACAATAGACACATAGATCAATGGGACAGAATAGAGAGCCCAAAAATAAACTCAGGATTAAATGGTCAATTAATCTTTGACAAAGGAGGCAAAAATATGCAATGAGAAAAAGTCTTCTCAGCAAATGGTGTTGGGAAAACTGGACAGCTCGATGCAAAAGAATGAAACTTTCTTACACCATTCACAAAATAAACTCAAAATGGACTAAGGACCTAAATGTGACACCTGAAACCATAAAAATCTTAGAAGAGAACACAGACAGTAATGTCTCTGACACTGGCTGTAACCACATTTTTCTTAAAAAAAAAAATTTTTTTTACATTTATTTTTGAGAAACAGAGTGAGACAAAGTGTGAGTGGCGGGGGGGGGGCGGGGGGGCAGAGAAAGAGACACAGAATCCGAAGCAGGCTGCAGGCTCTGAGCAGTCAGCACAGAGCCTGATGTGGGGCTTGAACCCACAAACTGTGAGATCATGACCTGAGCCGAAGTCAGATGCACAACCAACTGAGCCACCCAGGTGCCCTTGTAACCATAACCACATTTTTCTAGATAGATCTCCTGAGGCAAGGGAAACAAAAGCAAACAAACTATTGGGACTACAACAAAATAAAAATCTTCTGCACAGTATAGGAAACAACCAACAAAACTAGGCTAACTGAATGGGAAAAGACATTGTAAATGACATATTCAATAAAGGGTTAGTATCCAAAATATATAAAGAATTTACACAACCCAACATGAGAAAAGCAAATAATCCAATTACAAAATGAGCAGAAGACCTGAACGGACATTTCTCTAACGAAAACATAAGATGGACAACAGACACATGAAAAGATGCTCAACATCATTCATCATCAGGGAAATGCAAATCAAAACCATAGTCAGATATCACCTCCCATCATATTGCGAAGAATGGCTAAAATAAAAAACACAAGAAAACAACAAGAGTTGGCAAGGATGTGGAGAGAAAGGAACCCTCTTGCACTGTTGGTAGGAATGCAAACTAACATGGCCACCGTGGAAAACAGTATGGAGGTTCCTCAAAATATTAAAAATAGAACTACCATATGATCCAGTAATTCCACTACTGGATATTTACCTCCAAAGTACAAAAACACTAATTTGAGAAGATATATGTGCCCCTATGTTTACTGCAGCATTATTTACAATAGCCAAATTACAGAAGCAGCCCAAGTTGCATAGATAGATGGATAAAGATGTGGTGTATGTATACAATGGACTATTACTCAGCCATAAAAAGGAATGAAATCTTGCCATTTGCGACTACACAGATGAATCAAGGGAGTAAAAAATCTAAGTAAAATAAGTCAGAGAAAAATAGCATGATTTCACTCATGTGGAATTAATCAACAAAGAAAAAAGAGACAAACCAAAAAGACTCTTGACTATAGAGAAGTGACAGTTACCAGAGGGGAGGTGGGTGGGAGGATGGGTGAAACAGGTGAGGGTGAAACTTATTGTGATGAGAACTGAATTATAGAACTGTCGAATCACTCTACTGTACACCTGAAACTAACAGAACACTATGTTAACTATAGTGAAGTTAGAATTTCACAATTTTTAAAAAAAAGTTGTATAGAATACTTGAGGTATTTGTTGAATTTTTGAAAAGAGGCTCTTATTATTGGAAGACTGGGGACAGAATGAATAGGCTCACAATTCAAGACAGAGAGACTTTCTATTATTTATTTAAAAAAATTTTTTTAGAAGTGCCTGGGTGGCTCAGTCAGTTGAGCATCCGACTCTTGATTTTGGATGAGGTCACGATCCCAGGGGATTGAAACCTGCGTTGGCCTCTGTGCTGCCGTGCTGGGTGCAGAACCTGCTTGATTCTCTCTCCCCATTTGTCCCTCTCCCCTGCTCACGTATGCTCTAAAATTAAAAAAATAAAAGTAATCTCTAAAACCCCACGTGGGGGTCAAACTCAAGACACTGAGATTAAGAGTTGCATGTTCTAACAACTGAGCCAGCCCAGTGCCCCCATCTTTGGCTATTTTTAAATGCTATTTTTCATTGTCTTTTTGTGGTTATGTGGTGGTGAATCTGTGGGTTTACAACACTGCTAGAAATATTTAGTTTAAAAGTTAGAATGGTATAGTACCTGCTTTGGGTGAACTCGAGCCTTTATTCAGGCTCCATACTCTTCCCTGTCTGCTGCTTGCAAATCTGTCCCAACATAAATTTATAGGGAACAATTTGAGCACGATGTGAACTTTGTGTTTAAGGGGCAATTTTGCCTGCAAGAAAAACTTAAGTGAACGCAGAAAACTGCATCATCTGAACCTTGAAGCTGGTGCTGAGCCACACCTTTCCATCCATCTACACCTGGTATTACACCTTCCCCTCTAATTCCACACAACCCTTCTTCCAACACGGCACAGTATTTCTCACCAAGCAGCAACCCTTCCGATGCCCATTTCCAATGCAAACTTCTACTCTTTCTTCTTTAGGGTAAAGTGCCATTTATTTTATAGTATTAACCTATTCTTAAATATTTAACATGTTAAGACACTGCTGCCTCACTTTAAAAAAAATTTTTTTAATATTTATTTTTGAGACACAAGAGAGCGTGAGAGTGAGTGTGGGGGGGGCTCCAGGCTCCAAGCTGTCAGCACAGAGCCCAATGCGGGGCTTGAACTCACCAACCATGAGGTCATGACCTGAGCTGAAGTCGGACATCCAACCGACTGAACCATCCAGGTGCTCCCGCCTCACTTTTTAAAATGTGTCACTGATAAGTTTTTCAATGTTATGCCCAAATTCTTTTTTTTCCTCCTTTAGAAGTCCTGTGGTTTTCACCAGCATAGTGCAGGGATTTTTAGGAACTGACTGGAAAAAAGTTTGCTAACAAAACATCAGCATTGATCTTGTACTCCCCGCCGCCGCCCCTGTATTCTTTACTAGCTTGGTAGGACCTCTGAATCAGTTACCATCCTATGTTGGCAGAGGACCATGCTGGCTCTCCACCTTGTTTTGCACTTCTTCATTTTGGTTTGTTCACCGACCCAGCCCCCCAAATCTTTTCATCATCTGTCAAACCTGGGGTCAAAGACCAGGGGACAGGAGCACATTGTTGGGCTCATTTGTCCTCGGAATGTACCTCCTCTCAAAATGGGAGTCCAGCTGTGACCCACACATACAACACACCATTCTTGATTTGCCCCTCCACTGACCCCAGGGCTGAGGTCTTTTTCGTAAGACAACACAGAAAAGACAGGCAATCCTCCAGGCTTAAGGGCAGCTGGTTGGCTCATTTACAGACAACTGAGTGAACAGCTTAAGTCAGCTGTGAAAATCTCTCCAGTCAGGAAAGGGAACCCACTTTGTGTGCAGCCAGTGACCTGGGGCTCGCCAACATTTCATTTTTGTTTGAAAGGAACTTTGCCTTCATTAAAAGAACCAGATTTCTGTGAGAGCCAAACTATATACTACTCGTTTTGAAGGTGTCACTATCAAGGTTAATTACTGTGAAACCAGGTATGTCATAACTTGAGTCTGAATCTTGGCCACTTGCTACATCCCAGTATTCATAGTGCACGGTATACTGAATAGCTGTAGAATGGTAATTAAGTAATTTTTTTTCCCCCTCTTCCATGGCCAGCATTCCTGATCTGATCTGGGAGATGATCTTTGATAGGTTGGCATTTAGGAATAGAAGATGCTAAAAAAAACAAAAAAACAAAAGCAAAAACAAACCCCCCAAAAAACAAAACAAAACAAAAAAACGGGGGAGGGGCAGCACCTGGGTGGCTCAGGTCATGATCTTGCAGTTCGCGGGGTCGGGCTCTGTGCTGACAGCTCAGAGACTGAAGCCTGCTTCGGATTCTGTGTCTTCCTCTCTCTGCCCCTCCCCTGCTTGTGCTCTCTCAACAATAAATGTTAAAGAAAGAAATAAAATGCCAAATTTACATCACTGTATATGTACACACACAGAACAAAGGTATGAGAGCACATTTTTCTTCTGAAGCTCACTAATCTTACACAGATATCACCAAACCCATATTCCATCTATCAAAGGGAAGCGTCAAGAACGACACATTTTATGGGTGTTCCAATCCCAGAATGTGCTGGGCAGAAGGGAAATGGGTTTGGACTCATGTAAATCATTACTCAGGAAAAAGAATTCAAATTCAAGTCCAAATTAAAGTAAAATGGGAGGGATCTGAATATTCAGCACAAGTTTCCCCGTACAGTCTCTTTGAAGATTATTTTACACATTTATTATGTACTCGATCACTGTCTGGAGGAAACGGACATGCTCAGATGGTTTCATATGTGAGAAGCATCTGAGCTAACCAAAAGGATGAAGGAAACAAGCTAAATGGGCAGAGGAATCGCTCCACCAGGGATGTGACCGGTAAAACAACTCACAGCATTCCAGAAAGTCACATGTCTTTAATGATGAAAGCATTATAGTCCACTCTCTCCACCCTGCCTTACCAAGAATTAGGTCACTAGCATGGAATTCAGACCATGGATAGAATACCTGTATCAGAGAGTTTGTTTTGAAAGAAGCCACACTGCCAGGCTTGACCTGCCTTAGTTTCAGCCTCTCTTGTAGGGGTTGTAGTACGGTTAAAAGGTGGCTCAAACAACAGCAAAAGCAGCAAAACCTTTTGAAACCTTTTGGAAAAAAGTCACAAGACTTTAGGTTCTTGGCAGACTTTAGGGAGCAGCAGGCAGTCTACTCTAGAATTAATATCTTGGGCTTGAAATTAATTTCACATCAAAATTACATCAGATGGGACTTTTGAAAGTGTTAAGCAGCAAATACCATTTAAATGAACTGAAACATGTTTAAAAAAATAGTATTAAAAAGGTCAAAAACTTAGAAGATTCACATTATCATCTGAACGATTCCTCAGCCCAGTGTTTCTAGCCAAGTAGTCGGCACCCATCCCATTAACCCCTGTGCCACGTGGGACATTAATGTGACCCGTAACCTCATACTCCTGGCTGAATATTGCCTGGAGTAGGTGACATCATAGCCCACAGGGAGTTAAAAGATGGTACATATAGGGGCACCTGGGTGGCTCAGTCATGATCCTGCGGTTCAGGAGTTTGAGCCCCGCATTGGGTTCTGTGCTGATAGCTCAGAGCCTGGAGCCTGCTTTGGATCTGTCTTCTCTCTCTGTCCTTCCCCCACTTGCACACTCTCTCTCAAAAATAAAAATTAACATTAAAAAAAATTAACGATGGTAGATATAAACAATGGAAAAAACTAAGCAACTTGCATGGTCACAACTTGGGCTACTTACTACTTTTTTCTTTTTAACTATGTGCTTTCAAATGAGAAGAAGAGGCTGTCCCCTTCAGTATCCTGCAGGTGTCAGTGGAGGACGACATATTTCCAGGAACATTCAAATGGATAGGTCTATGTGAACCTCAGAGTAACCAACTGGTGATAGCTATTAAAACGAAGACTCTGAATTAAAGCAACTTACCAGGGTCACACAGTAAGTAGCAGAACTCATATTCAACCTAGACTGGCTGACTTTAGGCCACTGTGTCCCCTGTCTTCCTCCCACCCCCAAAACTATCTTATCAGCTAGCTCTGTGGTGAAACACATTTACTTGAAACTGATCACATACGCTCATAATCATGGCTTTAAAAATTCACATACGCATTCTTCTTTCAATGAAAATGTGTTCATAAATAACAAATAGTAGTTACCGGTATTCTTTTTTTCAGTTGTGCCATAGGACAAATGAGTTGAGGCACTTGTGATGGCCCATAAAGTCTAAAGAAAAGCACAAAACTTATAAAACAAAGGAAAAATGTCCCAGAAGAGAACATTGTAAGAAAATGCTTAGTAGTCATCATGATGATGAATCCTTGGTAGTATGCACATCATAAAAGGAAGAACTCTGGAACACGCCATTTTTTGATAAAGTCCTTTTAATGGAAAATGTAAAACCCCTTTCAACTTTAATGTACAAAGCCATATGTAACACTTGCACTTTTAACAAATAAAAGCAAGCCAATGTTTTAAAAAAATACATCATTAAATGTATATATGTATATATTTACATAGCATATTAAGTTTAATATTTAGCTTTAAAAGTTCACATAAATTTTACCAAAATGAGACAATTTTAAATAAATTACACCTCTTGAAAATGTTAAATTGTACAGTCAATAGCTTCAACAAAATATTGAAGTGTCCGTATTTAGTATCTACTTTATATACTTCATATTTTACAAATTTTACAATTATTTGGCAGTAATTTCTGATTATGACATGAATGCTGTGCGATTCAGCAATTTCCCAAATGCAGGCAATAGCTGGTGTTTGTGTCCTATTCTCACAGTAACTGTCTCAATGTAGTGAAAAATATCCGTTATTTTAGTAAACTGTACAAGGTCACATTTACACTTGATCAACAATATAGCGTAGAATTTTGTGGGTTTTTTTTGTCAAAAATAAATACATCATTTTAAATCTGGCATTTTCACAAACATCATATACACTATAATACAAAAACAGCTATGAAGTGCTGCTTTTTAAATTTAGCTTGTTTTCATAACTAACATTGCATCACAGGAACTGTGACTTATGCTATACTGCTGCGGTATCAGTAACAAGTAATTGCTACAAAAGAGAATTTCTTGGCACTGATGGTTTTATGAAGCTTAAGTCAATGTGCATACTTATCATCGTTCGAAAGTAATTACAGTTCAATGGCCTAAAAGTATCAAACTGGACCACACCTAATTTTCTTCCATATCCTCTACTTCGTCTTCATGTATCTTCAAAGCTCTCACCATTTCCTTAACTGCATGATACAATATATTTTTAACCTGAAAGAGATTTTGATATTTCTAATCACTTAAGCTGGAGATAAATTAAAGCTTTTTTTTTCTTAATGAGGGAAAGATACACTCAAAATAAAATAAATGTCAAAGTTAAAAAAATGTTAAACTGAAAGTTAAAATAAGGGCCACTGAAAATCATACAGTTAAATTCATACTGTTATTAAGCTGTGGTTGTTATCCTAATGTGACAAACAAGGACAATGATTGCCTAAGCGGTTATGCACGTATCGTATTTCTGAATATAAAAGGCACATAAGAACAGGAGTCAGTTAGAAAATTCATCTCCTACCTGTAGTTTATCATCGTAATTGATTTCCTCCTTCAAAAGTCTCAGTTCCTGTGTTAAATGAAATGACTGTACAAGATGTTCTGGAGACACAAAGTCTTCAGTTACCTGAATACAGCTGTGAAAATTCTGTACCTATCCCCGAAACAAAACAGTAAAATAAAAATTTTAGGAGGCAGGAATACCAGAGAACTTATTTTCTCCTGAACATCAAATGCATTTCAAAGCAGAACACCACGCTTTTATGAGAGTTCTATCACTGAAAAGCTTTCATGTGGAAGGACTGTGTAAATGTAGTATTTTTAAATGATGAAAAGAACTTTTCCAGAAATCCTTCAGGGAAGCTAATAATCAGATTCTAAATTACCAATTTGGTCATGGTGGATTTCTTGGTGTTACTTTTAAAAAAAAAAAAAAAAGCGCAGCTGATGGGATCTGCTTCCCTGTTCGGTGCAATCTGATGTCGCTCCTCTGGCTTTCAGTATCTGGGTCATTTCACTGTTAATTTTTACACCAGAGAGTGGGTTAAAGCATAAGAAATGAAATTTAGTTTGTGAACAACTGGGAAGAAATCCAGTTCTAGACAGATCTATTGCTCATGACAGTTTTAGAATTATCCTAGGATTTTATTTTTGCCTTTCAAATTAAACAACTAAAGATACATTCAGTCTCTAGTGGCGATATTACAACTGATGTCTCCCCTGACTAAAATGGTTTTCACAAAAAGCCAATTTTATGTTATTTATACACCATGTACAAACTGACTTGGTACTTCACTATTTCTTGGAATTGTTTTTTTTTTTTTTATTAATGCTTAGTGTAATGACAGAGAGAGAACAAGGCTGATCCAGTCCAGATTTTTGTGATGTTCTAGGTCTTACAGTGATATTTAAAGACATCATAAAATTCCTGGGAAAGGAGAAATAACTGAAACTAAACATTTAAACTAATTCTAATTTTTAAAAGATGAAAATAAGTCTAATTGGGAGGTGTGAAAAGTAAGATAGTAAGTGGGGATAGAGAACTGTGAAAAAATGTGATAGAGTGATGGATTCCAAAAGTGCTGGAATTTCTCCTCTGGGAATAATGTCCACCTGCTCAAGTCTGCAGAGTTCTTTAAGTCAAGCACTGTGCCTCTACTGATAACTTGGTAGCACATATAAACATTCTCTTCCGTTAGTCACTAGGTTGTTGGTTCTTCTGTAGGACGAACACAGTGATGCCTCACATTTTCAGCACTGCTATATAGTCTCGCTGGATCTTCACCATGTGTCTCTAGAACAGATGCTCTATTTCACAGAACAGGAAATGATGGATAAGAAGTTCAGTGCCTGTTCCAAGATAAATCAGCCAACAAATGGCAAGCCAACAGGAACCCAGCTCCTGTAACATTTTGTCTAACAGATGCTTTATAGTCCTATATTAACTCGGTCCTGTATTAACTCAGTCCAGCATACACTCTCCAAATGTCCTTTCACTTATCTGAATGTACCGTGGGGATTAAGCCTTCAAAAGTTCTGCCGTGTACCTTTTAGCATGTCTGCACCTACTTATAATTTTTCTCTTCATTGATATTCTAATTTTGTTCATACATCATCTTCCTGATTTTCTTTACCAGAGTCCTTTAGCTCTTTGAGTACACTTATGACACATGACTTAAAGTCTATGTCTAGTAAGTCCAATGTCTGGGCTTCCTTGAGGAGGGACAATTTATGTCGATTGGTTCTTCCCCTATTATTAGGCATTACTTTATGGTTTCTGTTTATGCCTTGTAACTTTTTCCTGAAAAATGGACACCTGAACATTATAATGTGGTTACTGGAAGTCAGATTCTCCCTGTGCCTTAGGGTTTGCTGCTGACTGCTGAAGGCTGGAGTCATCTATATTTTTTGTGACTTTTCAACACTATTTCTGTTAAGACTGTATTATTCCTTGTTGGGTGTGATCACTGAAGTCGCTGTTCCATTATCTGTGGTCAGGCAGTGACCTGCCAGAGATTTTCTAAATGCCCCAAATCAGCTGTCCTTTTCTTTACTGAGCAGTCCCCTGGTTGATATAAATTTGGATTAAATTCCAGAGTTCTGAATAAGTTGATTCTGTTGGTTTTACCAGTTTATGGTTGTTTTAAAATCATTTTTAGGACCATGACATTTATTATTGCTTATAAATACTATTATGTTTTCTGGGCTCCTGGGTGGCTCAGTTGGTTAAGGATCTGATTTCGGCTTGGGTCATGATCTCACAGTTCGTGAGTTAGAGCCCCACATCTGTGATAGCAAAGAACCTGCTTGGGATTCTGTCTCCCTCTCTTTGCCCCTCCCCTACTCGTGTTCACTCACTCTCTCAAAAAATAAACTAAAAAAAAAATGCTGTTATGTTTTCTAATGACCTCAACCTGATACATTTTACATAAAGGCTTACAGTTAGTGTGAAGAGTCAAGAACACATTTGAACTCTTCGTTCCACTTATTAATTCTGGGCCATCTTTGAGTCAAATTTCTCACCTTCTTGACAAACTGTCTTATTCATACTTGCCTTCAGGACCAATTATAATCATCAACAGGTAATGTTAAAAATGTGTAACTCTTTGTGTTCACAGGTTATTATCTTGCCACTGATTGCCATATACACAAGTGATTTGTGAGAACTTCAGAGTGAAAGATTTCGCCAAAGTCCTTTTAGCATTATGAATGCAGAGAATTCACAAGTAGCAATATTATAAACTCACTATAAATGGCCAAACACAATCAATGAAGATAAATAGTTAAGGACAAACTTATCACTGAAGATTTTGTGACTTTTTTTTTAATAAAGTTTTTTTTTATTTTGAGAGAGAAAGTGAGTGCACATGTATGAGCAGCAGAGGGGCAGAGAGAGGGAGAAAGAGAAGGGAGAGAGAATCCTAAGCAGACAGAGCCCAACATAGGGCTTGATCTCAAGAACTGTAAGATCATGACCTGAACTGAAATCAAGAGTCAGATACTTAACCAACGGAGCCACCCAACACCCCTGTGGCTTTAAAAAAGGGGAAAAAAAGGGGGTTTCTTTTAAAATAAAGGCCACGATGAACATCAGGGTACTAGAGCTAAGACCAAGGAAATCCTGGAGGTGAAGGTCCACATGCCCCATCTAATGATATATCAGACTTTCACAGATTCAGTCATGTTTGCCAGAGAAGATAAGCCGGCAACTAACTGAAGAGGGAAGTTCTTTTTTTTTTTTTTTAATTTTTTTAAATTTATTTATTTTTGAGAAACAAAGTGAGACAAAGTGTGAGCAGGGGAGGGGCAGAGAGAGGAGAGGGGCAGAGAGAGAAAGAGACACAGAATCTGAAACAGGCTCCAGGCTCTGAGCAAGCGGTCAGCACAGAGCCTGATGCAGGGCTCGAACCCACAAACTGTGAGATCATGACCTGAGCTGGAGTCGGATGCTCAACCGACTGAGCCACCAGGTGCCCTGAGTAGTTAATACATATGGAGAGTTGTGGCAATGATACTTTCCCTCAGCTAGGCCTCTCAAAGTGCTCACTGATGACAAACCAAAGAATACAATGGATCACTGGGTCAAAGCCATGTTTTGATAGATGCCCTGGATTTGCAAGGGCTTCTTATCTGCCTGGTTTTCAAGGCGTGGTCCTCAGAGAGTACCATCAGCATCACCTGGGAACTCGTTAGAAATGCAAAATTTCAGGTCCCCCCTTGGACCCACTGAATCAGAAATTCTAGGGGTGGGGTCTAGCAATCTGTGTTTGATTAAGCCCTTGAGGAAATTCTGATGTATTTTTAAAGCACAAGAACCACTAATTAGAGTTTGGGTTTATTTTAAGGGCTACCTGTAGTCTGTTGGAAGTGAAGTCATCAACGAAAAGTTTTCAGGACCTCTAAGGACTAAATGAGTTGTAAATGGTAATACATCTCAAATCCAAGTTAATATGGTGAATGGTTTTTTTTCCTTTTAATTTTCTCTCAAAACCACGTTATCGTCAGTTGTGAGTCATGTACAGCACCCTTTCAACAGAGTACAAATAACCATGCTGTCATTATCACACCACATAAGGAAAAGAAGACAGAAATTGTTGTGCTTATAGCTGGCGATTCTATGCCAAAATCTGCCGCGGAGCTGTCCTAGAGCACTCAGCGAGCTAGTGGCGAAGCTCAGAATAGAATCTGCCAGTCTAGGTTATCCATGCAGTTTCAGTGTACCGGAGTGGGAATATCTTTTATACTCTAGAAATCTACGATGAAATTTGCTCTCTAGAATCTAAATGATATTTCTACCTAGCTCAAAAGAGAGCATGTTTTTCTATGTACTTATGTGTACAGTCATAATTGGAGTTATATTCTAACCTAAGTAAACTTTCTGAAGTGGCCAGAGAAGACACATACAGAATGAGGCTAAAATTGACACGTTTGTACAAAGAGCACAATATATATAAATTGTGGAAAGTCATAACTTTGTTTTCATCTGTACTTGTGTGAAAATATGTTGTATATGAGAACATATTTTCAAGCTGTCAGGACTTACAAATATTTAAATGTATTATCCTAAACATGGGAGACAGCAATGAAAAACAGAAAGCTCTGTCCTCAAGAACCTTCTATTCCAGTGGGGATTAAAAGAAAATAAACAAATTAAGTAAATTATGAATAATATTAGAAGGTGATGATCAAAATGGAGGAAAATAAAGCAGGGGAGATGACAGGGAACTGGGAGACACAATTTGCAGTTTAAAACTAGGGTGAGTGGGATGCCTGGGTGGCTCAGTTGGTTAAGCGACCGACTTCAGCCCAGGTCATTTTCTCACGGTCTCTGGGTTCGTGCCCCGTGTTGGGCTCTTTGCTGGCAGTTCAGAGTCTAGAGCCTGGAGCCTACTTCGGATTCTGTGTCTCCCTCTCTCTCTGCCCCTCCCCTGTTTGCTCTTTGTCTCTGTCTCTCTCAAGTAATAAACATTTTTTAAAAATTAAAAAAAAACCAACTAGGGTGAGGAAGGTGACATTTGAGCAAATAAAGCCTGTAAAGAATGTTAAGAAGGAAGTCTTACAACAGATATCTGAAAAAAGAATTCCAGGCCAAAGGATTAGCAAGTACAAAGGCCCTGGGGTACAAACACGTATGGTGTATGTGAAAACCATAGCAATGGCAGGCAGGGTGGTCAGAGAGAAGTAAGGAGGAGAGAAGTAGGGGAGGAAGGCAGTGAAATTGTGTTTATGTGTGTGTGTGCGCGTGTGTGTATACATGAGAGCATGGACAGGATACAAATAAAGATCATTTGTGGCCTGGGGAAGCTTTGAGTGGAGTGTTATATGAACAAAACTTTTTAACAGTATCACTCTGCCTAGTATTTTGAGAAAACATGGTTTTTTCCCCCCCAAAAAGCAGCAGCAGAGAGACATGTACATAGCATAGAATCTCTGTGGTAACACTGGTTACCTTTGAAGGAGAGGAGCTGGGGGCAAAGGTGAGAAAAAGACTGAATTTTTACTGTGAACCCTTTGTACTGTTTGAATTCTTAAAAATCATATAAACGTATTACATTTCAACATAAAAATTATTTGAAAATAGTCCTTTCAACAGATAATAGAACTGATATGTCCATATGCAAACAAAAAACAAAAAACCTCGGTCCAATACTTTGCACTATGTACAAAAATTAACTAAAAACTAGTCACAGACCTAAATTTAAGACTAACAACAATAAAGCTTATAGAAGAAAACGTATAAGAACATATTTGTGATCTTGGGCTACACAAAAATTTTGGAATGACAACAATAATAAAAGTATGATACATAAAAGAAAAAAACTGATCACCTGAACTTCATCAAAATTAAAACACTTCTCTTTAGAAGACACCATTAAGGGGGTGCCTGGGTGGATCAGTAGGTTAAGCATCTGACTTCAGCCTAGGTCATGATCTCGCCATTACTGAGTTCGAGCCCTGAGTCGAACTTGGTTGCTGACAGCTCAGAGCCTAGAGCCTGTTTCAGATTCTGTGTCTCCCTCTCTCTCTCTGCCCCTTCCCCACTCACACTCTATCTCTCTCAAAAATAAACATTAAAAAATTTTTTAAAAAAGAAAAAGAAAAAAAAAACCCAACTGCGAAAATGTACAAAATATTTGAACACACATTTACCAAAATGGATATAAAGATGATAGCAAATAAGCACATGAAAAGATGCTAAACATACCTGGTTATTAAGAAAATGTAAATTAAAAGTACGAGATACCAATGCACATGTATTCAAACGCTTGCAAACAAAACTGACAATAAATACTGACTTATCACTGTCCCCAGATGGAAACCACCCAAATATTCTTTAATTGGTAAGTGGATTAAAAAAAAAAACAAAACCATTATATTTATACAAAGAACAACTACCCAGCAATCAAAAGAAACCAAATACTGATACACACAACATGGATAAATATCAAATGTATTACATGTTGAGTAAGAGAAGTCAGATTCTAAGGGCGACATATCATAGGACATTCTAATACAGGCAGAACTATAGGAGGAAACAAGTGGTTGCTGGAATGTCAGGTTGGAAAAGTTGACTAAT
Organism: Lynx rufus; assembly: GCF_022079265.1. Taxonomy (NCBI): domain Eukaryota; kingdom Metazoa; phylum Chordata; class Mammalia; order Carnivora; family Felidae; genus Lynx; species Lynx rufus. The sequence continues at coordinate 6,132,183 of NW_025814825.1, forward strand.
AAGGGGCAGGAGGGAATTTTTAGGAGTCATGGAAGTGTTCACTATTTTGTTGTGTTGTTACCTCACTATATAGTTCTCAAAACTTACAGAATGCACATATATAAAATTATACCTTGATTTAAAAAACTACACTGTCCAGTTTTATTAACTTGAAGAAAGTAGATACTGGATAAAGTTAAATATGTAAGGATTTTCAGGGGAACTTGTTTCATATTATCAAAGAATTCTTTCTATTTACAAAAAGATTCACTGCACTATTCTCTTAAAAAGACTGCTTCATTGAGGATATTTTACTTTTTTGTTACTAATTAGCTCTTTTCTGATAAGAGACTAGAAGGCAAAAAAAAAAAAAAAAAAAAAGGGTATGTGGGGTGAATCCCATTTAAACTTTAACCATAGGGGCACCTGGGTGGCTCAGTCGGTTGAGTGACTCTTGGTTGCCGCTCAGGTCATGATCTCACAGCTAGTGGGTTCGAGCTTGGGATTCTCTCCCTCTCTCTCTCTGCTCCTCCCCTACTCACACTCTCTCAAAACAAATAAATGAATAAAAAACTTAAGAAAAATTAATGAAAAAATAAAGCTGAATCAAAAATGAAATAACTCTGATCACTGACCATGGGACAATAAAACAATTTAATATAAATAATGTATTAATTTAATCAACACATTTAATATATTTTTTCCTCCAGGAAGTTATTGTAGTGAAACAGGTGTATTATTATGTTTGTGTTTTACTATCATAAATGCCATTTGATAATTAAGAATGATAAATCTAACCCTGAGCTTGACATATTAATAAAAACTAAGTAACTATTATCATTTATGGAGTATTTGTGGTATTATATAACAATGTCACAACATTACACAGGCAGTTATTGCATATATATGGTTATACAAAATGTGGAAAATTTTCCATGTCTTATGTAAAAGTACACATATGAGATATGTATAATATCTCAATAACCAGGTGGTGGGAAAGGTGGCAAACCCACTCTGGGGCAAACTAGCTTTTTGGGTTCTTGGGTTTCCCCTACACACTTTGTTACTGTGAAGGCTAAGCTGGTCCACAGTAGCTCCAGTCTACAGGAATCCACTGTATGCTTTTAATACAATCCTCCAAGCCCACTATGCCATTTTGCCAAGTGCCACATAGTCAAGCCACAGAAGCAAAGATAAGGTGTTTTAGTTTCTAAATTTTGTGGATCAGTAGCTATGAAAATTACATACTTTCTTTGGAAACATTATCACTGTGTTAGCAACCTGACAAGGGGGGAGTTACACAAAAGCCTGAATTTTCGAACGGTCTAGTCAATACTTCATTCTGCTCAATTTGGTGCCTTAGAAAATGTGTGATCTCCTAAGTCTTATTAATAACTTAAGTGTTAAGTCTCACTACCAGGAACCGAATATATAGTATCTCATTTTCCCCTTAAAAAGACTTAAAAATTAGATTTACATCCACTAAACCAGAAACAATACAAAAATGGAAATCTGGCTCATGTTAAAATAATTTCAGTTCTCAAACCATTTAACTACGTCAGATCTCTTCAAGCACGGGAAAGCTATCTTGGTAATTTCTTAAGGAAAACAAACCGGTGCGGGTCATTCTCTTACTTACCAGAACAATTCCTTTTTCAAAATTGGTTCTTTCAGTAAATAGACGTGTTAGAAATAAGTTTGTACGCACCTGATGAAGTGCTCCTGCTGGTAAGACAATGGCATCACCGAGGAACTGAATGAGAGTGCAAGTTCTGACTCCATATTCCTCAAGCAGTCTTTGGCGGAGCTTTCTGTTCACATACCAGCTTTGGTCACGTATTGGATCATGTTCTGGTAGAACTTCAAGGCCTTGTTCTTTTGAAATCTGCAATATGGATTAAAATTAAAATATATACCTCAGTTTTAAGTAAGGGAAATGATAAATCCCGTTCAGTTAAATTTCAATTTTCTTTACAATAACCATCTCTTGTTCTAATAATCTTAACCATCTTTTGTTCTTAAAATCTTATGGAATGTGTGCACTTAAGGTAATAATATTCTACGACAATTTGAAAAGCCAAAGGACATTACAACAATATTGCACAAAGAGGTTCTGTTAGTAAAGCGAATCATACTACCACCTTTTAAAAAAAAAAAATGTCTTTATTTTGAGAAAGACAGAGAGTGAGTGAGTGTGGGGGAGGGGCAGAGAAAGAGAAAGGGAGAGAATCCCAAGCAGGCTCCACAGGGTCAGCACAGAGCCCTGAGGGGTTTGGGGTTTGATCTCCCAAACCATGAGATCATGACCTGAGCACAAATCAAGTGTCAAGACTCAGATGCTTAACTGGCCGAACCACCCAAGTACCCCTATACTATCACCTTCTCAGCTCCTCCTTGCCCCATGAAGATTCTATCCATTTGGTTTCTTTACTGTTATTTCAAGAGTACAGCACAGAGATTAGGGAAAGCTCAGTTTAGTAGCTTTTTTTCCAAGAGCCAAACCATCCATATGTATGGACTTCTTAAATACTTCCTGATCCTGATCTTTTTAGAAAGGTAAGTACAGGGGCGCCTGGGTGTCTCAGTCAGTTATGCGTCTGACTTCGGCTCAGGTCATGATCTCATGGCTCATGGGTTCCAGCCCACGTCAGGCTCTGTGCTGATGGCTCAGAGCCTGGAGCCTGCTTTGGATTTTGTGTCTCCCTCTCTCTCTGCCCCTCCCCCACTCATGCTTTGTCTGTGTCTCTCAAAAATAAATAAAAAACATTAAAAAATATATATGTACAAAGGTAAATACCTTTATATTACTAAACTTTTAATCTTTGAAAAACCAATTTCAAGGGACACTTTTACTAAAATAAAGATCCTACCTTCTTTAGATGTTTCTATGACATATTAGTTTTTCTATCCTGTACTTTTTACTACTTTTCACCAAGGGAAACATCTGCCTCATCAACAGATTAGTTCTTTACTATAAAGGAGATAGGGGAGCCCTAGCAACTGAGAAGAAGTTTGCCATTCAAATATCTCAACATGAAATGGGCTTTAAAAGGAGTAAGAGAAAGGAGTTTCTGACTTTCAACAGCAACAAGAAATCCTGTCCTCTTTTGAAGCAAAAATTATTTAATGATCTTATGTTGCTGAATGATAAATGAAGTTACATTAAAAATTTCTAGGGGCGCCTGGGTGGCCCAGTTGGTTAAGTGTTCGACTCTGGATTTCAGTTCAGGTCATGATCTCACAGTTCAGGAGTTCAAGCCCTGCACTGGGCTTTGTGCTGACAGTGTGGAACCTGCTTGGGATTCTCTCTCTCAAAATAAATAAATAAGTAAACACTTAAAAAAAAAAAAAAAAAAAAACAAGTCCTTGGGGCACCTGAGGGGCTCAGTCGGTTAAGTGACTAGTTCTTGATTTTGGCTCATGTCATGATCTCACAGTTTGTGAGATCGAGTCCCGTGTTGGGCTCCGCACTGACAGCAGGGAGCCTGCTTGGGATTCCCCCTCCCCCACTCACACTCATGCTCTCTCTCTCTCCTCTTTAAAAATAAATAAACTTAAAAAGAATTACTAAGTCCTTGCTCAAGGTGAAGAAGTAAACTATTCGTAACCTAAATTATACCTTTTGAAGAAATTCCCTTATCTTGTCAATGTCTTTCCCTGCATAAATATGCCACAGAGCACCAGGTATCTCACTTGAGTCCTTCAATCGTTTTCTTAAAACATCATCCAAATCTTCTTCCTCAAATTTCTTGAGTACTCCTGAAACATAGGAGAACATTTTCAAATTAGTCAATAAAGAGCACCAGGGAGCCAAGTGTCCTAGAACTGACCTATGAGAGCAGCACAGTGCCTGACTAGATAGGACTCTTAAGAGAGGAGGTACACACACAGTTATAATGTTACAAAACAGAAAACACTGACCCTAAGGAGGGGGAGAGTAACAGTAACTTTCCCAGATCATTTGTTTTCTGAAAACCAAAGAACAAGGATAAAACACTGAGGGGCTTCTACCTCAAACTTCACCAACTTTCTTCCTGTCCTAAGGGGGTGGTCCTAACAATTGATTTGTACTCATACAGCATTTCATAACTGACTGAAGACTTTCATGACCACTGCTAACTACTTAGTAAGGTAGGCAAGGATCATAATCTCTATTTTAGGCTTGAGCAAATAGGTTCAGTTGGGGGGGGGGGGGGGGAGTTTGTTCATTACCATGACATGACTACTAAATGGCCAAGCAAAATGTCTTAAAATTCCTGGGAGATCTCATATGTACATATCTGTAATTAAATGCAAATGCTTCATGTGCTGTGGTTTTGAGGCAACATCAGGCCATTCTTCTAAAATGATGACAAACTAAAAACTGAACATCTATATGCATGTACAGAAAAAGGAACAACTAACTGGTTATCTCTGAGTGAAGCATAGGAACGTATACTTTTACAAATTCCTGATTTAACTACAGTGAACATTTAAAAGAAATGTTCTTTTGAGAGAAAAAGAAATTTATTGCTTGATACAAAGAACACCTCAGATATTTCCTAATTTGTAACAGTAAATTCTTTTTTATGCTTAAAAACTGGTTGCAAGGATTTCTTTACTTAGACATGAATGTGTACCAGGCACTGTCCTTAGAATGTTGGGACAATAGAGTTAAAGAAAGACCCAGTCAAGACCTCACAGAGTAAAAGAAGGGATTAATAAATGTAGGCGAATAAACAAGAACACCACACTGAGGTCAATGCAATCAGGAGTATAAAAGGTACACAAAACTGGTTCAGTTCTCAAATGTTGTATATTAACAAAAATATAAATTGGCAACCTCAGAATGATTTCTCAATTTTTTCCCATTAAACCTCACTGTTCCATGAATTAAAAAAAAAAGGAGGAGGGGGATTATTGGGGTAGAGAAAGCTTATCTTTTTTAATAAAGGCCTCTAGGGGGAGACAACTATATGAAGGAATATGCCCAGGAGGAGATAGGAGGCAGGAGAGCCATTACAGGTGGAGGAAAAAGCATATGCTTTCAGTAGGTCAGTATTTCTTGATGTGTTTTAAGCATTAACCCTAAACATTCCTTTTTAAAAAAACACTCCTTTTTTGGGGATCATCTATAAAGAGTGGCAAAAGCTTCAGATAAAGACAGCCAAAGGATTAAAATGGATGTTTTCTCAAAAGACCAAATACTATGCTACAAATGAGGGATTGAAGTTGTGCAAGAATAAAGATAAATAACAGTCTCAGCATTTAAGGACATGAAAGACTAGTTAAAGAGAAATGCAGGTATAACCTCTGTATTGGAAAATAAATGCTAGAGGGGTTGATTTGAATGAAGTACAATGAGGTACAAGAGTTAATTAACTACGTAGCATCAGAGGCTTTAAAAAGAACAGTAATCTGAACCATAAGTCACACATTTCTGTATTAGAGCTAAGACTATAACCCAAGTATGCCCAACTCAAATCCTGGAGGGGGTGGCGGGGGGGCTCGGTGGCAAAGAGTTTTTATCTATTATAATCAAGGGTCAATCTAAGAAGCTAAAAAAGAGTGTAAAAAGGATTTTCTAGTTTTGGGGGAATTTAGGTTGTGTTTTATGGAAGCTGTCAAATACACAGAAAAACAGAGTGAATACTACAAATGAACCCCCGTTTTAAGCACCTAGTCACTAAGTTTAGATACATCCTTGGCTCCAGATACAGAACTGGTGAAGTATGCGGTAGGTGGGTAATGTGTAGAATTTCACATGAAGTAAATGCAAACCAGGAAAGATAAAAAATAAATAAATAAAATTCTCGGACCCTAGAAAAGCCTGTGATTCCATAAGGTGTTAAGAACTAGGGGACTAGTACTATAGAAGCCAAAGGCAGCATTTGAAGAAGATGCAGTGAGTAACAGTGCCATTTATTACAGAGGGTAAGTATTAAGACCAGAAAGAAACCACTAAAACCACTTACACTGTGAATGTTGTGAGGGCCGCAGCAATAGTAATTTCAGTAGGGCAGCAGGTATAAGGCCAACCCGCACTGAGCTGAAATGTGAATGGCAGTTGACAGGGACAGCAAAGAATCTGCTATGAGGGCAGGAGTGATAGGATGGCAGTGAGGAAGACAAGATTTGAAGGACGTTTCCTTTTGATAAAGAAGAAATAGTCTAGAGTGTACTCCTACTCCAAAGAAAATAAACCAGTCAAGAGGGAAAGTATAAAGAAGAGGACAGCAGGTGGAACAAGGTTTCAGAAAGAAATCCAGAGGATGGAACCTAAAACCTATACACTGGGTAGAGAGCTTATTTCTACTTGGGAGAAAAGATTCCTTCCCTGATAGCAGAGAGGAAAAAATGAAGAATGCTTGAGGCACAAACCACATCTTATTCATCTTCAGACACCCAGTGCTCAGTTTCTAATATCCAATAAATGTTTGTAAGTGAGCCTAATGGTTTATTTTCACAAACAGAACATTTAAAGATAGCAAAGGTCAAGTAATAATACTCATTTTTAAAACTAAAATTCCTATTATATCAAAAAAAGACAGGCAAATCAACCACTCTTAAAGTAATAAAGATTAGAATATCTCTCTATCTACTGCAATTCTTTTTGCAATCTTTGCTGTTTACTGAGAGGCTGACATTCTGGACAATAAGTCCTAGTGTGTGTGGTTATTTAACTGTCATCCCAAAGACCACTATTCAAGTTTCTTTACCTGCTTTTGAAAGAATGCCATTTCCTTTTGCTATGCCAACATAGACTAGAATGTTTACAACATCAGAGACTTCAACATGGAGATTTGTTGTTCCTATGTCATGATCTTTAGCAGCAGCTACACCTGTGTATAAAAAAAAAACTTTTACTTGACCGAACACATATCCTAAATATTCTCCCCAAAACTGGCTCTATGAGGAACATTTGTTAATTGTAATTTGAGCTATAGTCTCCTTGTTTCAAAACCTGCTTCCCAAAAGCCACAATGCAAGAAATTCCCATAAAAATCAAATTAATAGAAAATGTAAATATTTTGCAAGGAATTCATAAGTACTTAACTATATTGGCTATTAATTTCCAATATACTATTTGATAGGAAAAAAAGATTTCAATGGATTACTAGAAAACAGATTTAGTAGTACCTAAAAGTAATTTGACAATTATCTTTGGACAGAAGTTAAAATTTCATATAATTCCAAATTCATGGAAATGTAAATATATACCTACCATAGGCACTGCACAACCTGGGTCCCAGATCAGGGCGCACAAAAAATCCTGGCAAATGAGAGGCCAAGTTGAATTTTCCTTCTGGATTACAATATTCTGGCAATGGCAGGCTTTTTAAAAGATCTTCATACCTGAAGAATAATAACACTGACTTGAACACAGATTTACATTCTTTTCTTAAAATTTCTAATGTTTACATTTTTTGAGAGAGAGAGACAGAGTGCAAATAGGAGAGGGGCAGAGAGAGGGAGACACAGAATCTGAAGCAGGCTCCAGGCTCTGAGCTATCAGCACAGAGCACAACGCGGGGCTCAACGTGGGGCTCAACCTCACAAACCGTGAGATCAAAACTTGAGCAAAGTTGACAAACTAACTGAGCAACCCAGGTGCCCCTACAGATTTACATTCTTCAGTGCTTTCATAATTTTCAAGTTGTTCAAAAGTTAATACAACCTTTCTCTAAGGACTTTGACAGGTAACACTTTCCTTGACCTCATTCAGTTAAAATTTTTTTTAAACATCTGAGAAAGAGGGCACCCCTGACCTCATTCAGTTTAAATGAATGCGTAACACAAGGGCAAGCAAGCATCAAACAGAAGTGACAATGACTAAAATTGCAGTTCTGCTTCTCTAGTCTTAGAAAATTAAAAGCATGAATGGGTGCCTGGGTGTCTCAATCAGTTAAGTGTCAGACTCTTGATTTCAGCTCAGGTCATGATCTTGTGGTTTGTGGGATCAGGCCCTGCATGGTGTTCTGCACTGACAGCATGAGCCTACTTGGGATTCTCTCTCTCCCTCTCTCTGTACCCCTCTCCCGCTCTTGCTCGGTCTCTCAAAATAGACACGTAGATAGATAGATGGATAGGCAGACAGATAAATACGTACATACATAAAGCACCGACAGAATGGAGGTCCCAAAAAGAATTCCATGTCCTTTGACATTAGCATTCTTTCCTTTACTTCCTAACATAAAGACTTTATCCTGCTGAGGCTACAGAGATTGGGTTTTGCTTTTAATTGGCAAAGAAAATGCCTACAGGTCAAATATACAGTTCCTTATCCTACTTCTGGGGATAATCTCAGCTCAATTTCAAAAACCCAGGTGTTAAAAAAAACAAGTTTTAAAATCTATACCTTGCTGGCATCATAGTCTTGAAGTCTTCTCCTGAAGGGCAATCTTTCAATTTTAAAACAACTGTTTCTCCACTTTTCATTTTTTGCCGTTCTATAAAGAATGCAATTTATTACTAAAAGATAATCTCTGCCTTTTCATTGTTATTAATGTTTGGAGAGGAAGGAAGAGATGTAAAATGAATGATTCAATTGTACAGTAGGTATTTAATGAATGCTTGCTCATTGCCTTTAATTTCTTATGTACTTACATAGTTTTAGGAATTTTATTCCTTAAGTATATAGGTACTTATAATAGTGCAAAAATATTCTTTAAAAATTTTTACAATTGTTATTGAAATCAGTCTTACATTTTTACTTTTAATTTCTAAGTGTTTTACATACATAACTCTCAAAGGTTTATGGGGTTGCCAAAAATACTCGCCATATAAGGAAACACGGTATGAATAACTTATGTATGGTCAAAGGAAATTAGGGGTGGAGCCAGGAATAAGACTCAGTCTCTTGTTTCTAAGTATTTGTTTCTTTTTTTATTAGCCAAAGTAATATAGAAGTTTCAAAGATTAAAAATCTGTTTAAGTCATATTTGCAATTTATCATTATTGGAGGAGTAGGTTTCAGAAAACAGTAAAACAAACAAAAAACAACATACTTGAAACTTCTTCAAAACCATCCCAGAATTCCTTAACATTGGCATTTGAAATAATGCTGTCTTTGCAGTTCAAGAGATCAGCTTGGTGGTCTCCAAAATCAAGACTAATTGACTCCGCCTTCCACAAGCTAATGTTCATTTTCTTATGCACACCAGAAACCACTGCAGGCTTATAAATAGATAGATCAATAAATAAGTTAAAAGGTATATAAGGACACTCAAAATTTGATTTTATATGCACATACAACAAATGGATAACAGCTTAAGTTTCAGGACTAATGACAAACTGTGAGAATAAAAGAGACTATTAAAAATAGTCCCTGACCTGGAAAGATGTTTACAATATACTGTCAAAGAGAAAAGATAACGGGAGAATGCCATATAAAGTACACTGCCATTTTTGAAAATTAAAATGTGTAGTAATTTTTAGGAAAGAAGTCCAAAAAGCTATACTAAAAATTTTTGTTCTGGGCAGTATAAATATGGATTTTTGGTTGCTTTATCTATAGACTAATTTTTGAAGATAGAACACATTTGTATGTATCTAACATACATAATAAGATTTTACAATAAAATACATACAGTCATTGAGATTAAAACATAATTTGTATCACTTAAAACACACAGGAGGTTCTTTACCTCCACAAGGATCATGATAAATAAAACATTAAATAACCAGGCATAACATTAAATTTCAAGCTTAATGGCTGATTCCTTAAAAGTAAGTCTCTCCTTTGAAATCATATGAATTTGAATTCCCTCGAGGCTATTTAATCCTAAAACTAACAACTGAAGATTTATAGCTTCTAAGACTCCAATGCTGATGTAAAAAACAAAACAAAAAACAAACACACAAAAAACAAAACAGAAACCTTTAAGATAGTCTGATGTACTGTTCTTAAGGTGGTTTTTTTTTTTTAATTCCTTTATTATAAAAGAAGCAAAAATCTGGGATATGGAGAACAAAGAAAGTTGTGATTTGAGAATCTCTTGTAAAATATAATATATAGTAAGTAATCTTAAACTTCATTAGACAATTAAAATTTGGGGAACCATAGAGCATAATAACCTTTGGCTAGGGTTATCAGAAAAGAAAAGAAAAACAACAAAAACCATCCTTGAGTCTAGTTAACTACTTGGGTGACTATTCCATTAAACCTCCTTTCAAGGGAGTAATGATATACATCCAACATTTAAAAATAGGTTCAGTTAGGGGCGCCTAGATAGGTCAGTAGGTTGAATAACTGACTCTTGGTTTCGGCTCACGTCATGATCTCACGGTTCATGAGATCGAGCCCCACACCGGGCTCCACACATTGACAGCATGGAAGCCTGCTAGATATTCTCTCCCCCTCTCTCTGCCCCTCCTCTCCTCACACGTACGTGCACAAAACACTCTCTGTCTCTCTCAAATAAGTGAACTTAAAAAAAAATCTTATCAGCTATTAGATAATTAACTATTATTGGCAATTTACGTATTAATTCCCAGCCCCTATTATGGCTATCCAGGAATACTCCTAACTAGCCTAATGCCACTCTTTCTAATGGTAACCATATTGTTAAAAAAAAAAAAAAAAATGACAGAGGCAAATTAACTAGTGTATTAGAATCTTCTGAAGCAGATTCCTAGGGTACGTACCATCATCATCACCTTCCTGAGATAATGGAAACCTACCTAATTTGACTCCTTGTCTCTAGTGTTATTTTCCCCTAATTCAACTTCCAATCTGCTTTGCTGTCAGTTAATTTTAAAATGTCAATCTGATTACTTTGATTCCTCAAATAAAACCAACAGCTACAGAATAAAATTCAAACTCCTTAGTGTGATTAAGGCCCTTCATAATCATAACTCTAATTACCATTTCCTCACCATTATCCCACAGAACTCTTATCTGTGTTCCAGGCAAACAAAACTACTTAACAGTTTCCCAAGCACCTGATGCTTTTGATTATTTCCAGTATCTTGTTCACATCCAGAAAATTTTCACTTAACCCCTGAGACATCAATTCAGACTACCCCTTTGGAATTAGTACTCTAGCCTAGTCATTCCCTCTTTTGGTTTTTTTAGAGTACCTTAAAATGGTCCTTAGCATATTTAATGTATTTATTAAAATATTTCCATTGACTGTTCAAGCACACAGAAAATCAAAAGGTCTAAATTATGACCCACCAATGGCATCAGGGCTTCAAGGAGAGCCAACCAGAAAAAAAAGAAAAAAAAGAAAAAAAAGAAAGAAAGGAGGGGGAACTAAATATTGTGCAATGAATGGGTATGATTTTGTCTGGGGAGAAAGGAAACAAGCTTTCTTCACAATGTGAAAAGGTTTAGTGACTTAAAAAGATTAAGAACCTTTGCACTAACATAGTTTGCTCATCTACTTATTTTTATATAACTTACTCATTTTATATATTTTTAATGGCCAGCAAAAAGACCAGGTTTTATTAGGTGCTCAATAACTACCTGCTCAATGAAGAAAGTAAAATAAAATAGCAAAGAATGTTTTCCAGAAAGCAAGAAAAAACAACATGACAATAGTAAGTCATGCAAATTCTCAATTTTGTTCACAATTTTTGTTCGCATTAATGTAATAAACTGCCATCTGACATGAGTGCCAAACATTCTATCAAAACTTTGGTCAAAGGGAAAATCATTTTTATTTGAACAGAATAATGGCGTTTGTCATTCAAGATCTGATGAACTAACACATCAATAAATGCTCTACGGATAAACATTAAAGGCAAAAACATCTACACTTTTCATTAGTCCAAGGAAAGTGCTTCTAGTATTAACACTTTAATAATAGATACGTATCTGTTAACTGGACCAAAGTACAAATGTAAAAAAAGGCACTGCCAAATTTGGTAAATATATGGCTTTATTAAAAATCTGTTGACTGATAGCTAAAAAAATGAAACATCAAACAACCCGTGCTTCCCTGTTAATTCATATAAATTTGACCAAAGAATATAAATTCAGAACCAGTAATTCTGGTAACCTTTTTGTTTTCGAGATCTGACTTCCAAATCCAGTAAGTACTATCTTTCCCCTTTCTTCTTATCCAACCAGTTTCAGTTTCACTAATCAGCTTAAAATACTCACTTGTCCATGTTTCCAACACTCTCTGAAAAGCTTCCAATTATTAATATTTTTATAATCCTGAAGCCACAGAATATGCTTCTCGCAGATCCAAGAATGTGGCACATCATCGTACAACATACTGTTTTCCTCCGTGGACGAATTTCTGCACTCTTTAGGCTCTTCTTTCAGCTCTGGTTTTACATTTATCTTAGAGGCTTTATTTGGTGGAATTTTGTTTTCAACAACTGAAGCAATTATGTCATCAAGAATGTTTGGCATAGTTCTTCCACTTTTACCACTCTATTAGGGGAAAAGTTGTATTTTGAGAGGAAACATATATACATTTTTAAACTTTCACTAACAACTAACTAACATTTTATCTGCCTTCAAGAATATCTAATCATGTCAGCAAATATGGATCTGTAGTCCCTACGCTGTTCCTAACAGGTATGAACCAGAAGTCTGGTGGTCTTCCATGTGAGAATCTGCCAGGTCTGCAAAAACTGCAACTGTGGCCTTTTACATTATTTTAGGACCAGGGCAGACAAGATAGATAGGTGGAATTTCCCATATACTTTTAAAGATCACTAAAAATTTGTGCCTACCTATGCAATGACTGGTTTTTATTTTCTTCTGGTGCATAATGAAAACAAAAATGGATTACTAAATATTTTAAGTAACAAAACATTAACTTCCATGTGGTTTATTTCCCCTACTAGATAGATACATGGTTTTCAAATTCTGAAGGAGTTATCTTAGGGCTCTTCTGGCATGAAATGCCCCTCCCTCAACCTTTTTCACATGGGAAAAAAACCTAAAATTTCCAGCTTTTAAGCTACGAGATTTATAATGCAATTGGGAATATGTCTGGTAATTGGTGTATTTTATTTCATTTGCATCAATTTATTGTGTAGTTCACAGCCAAATCCCCAAATCATCTAAATTTAAGGTCCATATGAAAACCAAAAATCTGGCATCTCACTCACTGGGGTTCCCATCGAATACACTGGGGCAAAGGCAATGCCAGCATCTGTAGAACCCACACGGAGCTTGCCAGCTGTTGTGGTCAGTAAATCTCGTAAGGTTGAGCCTTGTTCATTATTCTGGGACACAGGAGGTGATGTTCTGCTATTTGGAGAATCAGGATTGTCGTGTTCTCTCTCTTCTTTAATTTGATTTTCAAGGGCAAATTCTTTGTTTTCTGAAATACAACATTTACAAAATTCAAATAAAACTAATCATGCTGCTAAAGTACAGACAAAACTGGGACCCTACATTTGATAGTGAGAGATAAAAAGTGTAGCACTAGTGATTTATTCACCTGAACACACACCAGAGGATGGGTTAGATCCTTCAAAATGGAGTCAAACAGTTTGAATATGAAAAGGCCTTCCTCAATATCTTAGACATGTAGCTGAGTTTGCACCTGTCACAAATGAAAAATGCTATAGCTAAAACAGGGAGAAAGTATAGTTTAAGTTACAAATCTACTGCCCTGGTGGCTTTAATGATATGCTCATCCACAAATGATTCTAACTACTTTTGATACAATCACAGGGAGGTGAGTTCCTAACAATAGAAAACAAATGTTTTACTGTATCCAAGCCATACATAATGCAAGCAAAACACAAATGTAAACTGTTCTAAGTGAATATTATAATGTATCATAGTACATTGTTGGTTATATTATAGTCATCTATTATATACTTAGATAACTTCATTTACCTTTTTTTTCCTCTCTGGACTTTTGCTCTGCAAGATCTGCTAACCAGTGCAGTGGTGACTGGGATTCTGGAGGAGTTAACTTGCTGTCTGTGCTTACGTCACTCCCTGGGCTGCTGTTGCCATTACTCTCAGACTTCTGAGGGTTATTCTGCTGCTGAGACTCAGGCATGCACAGAGAAATTTTATTACTGTGATTAAGAACATTCTGTAAAACCTATAAGGGTAGAACAATTAAACTTTAAAAATACTACCTCTTCAATTATTCAGAGTTAAAAGTAGTAATATTTATACAGTAACATAAAAAACATAATTTACAAAACACAAGTCCTAAACTGATTTCAAATAGCAAAGATGATTAATTTAACTATGCATTTCATTTGAATAATTAGAAAGTTTTACTTACTTGAGATACACCATTCACTGCAGGAAAATTTCCAACCTGTATATTCTGTTTGTTAGTACAATGACAATGGGATTTAAGACCATATTTTTCTCTAAGAGTGTGCATCACATCTAGAAGATCTGTCAAAACTACAAAATATATAAAAGTGGTTAATAAAAAGATAGTTAAGACAATAAAATTTTTTCCAGTCTTTTCTTGTGCAGGTTTTCTTAGGTCCTTTCACTTTGCTTCCCATTTTTTCCTTCAATTCTTCCAATTCTTTCAGGTTTGATTATTCAACCAAATTCATGTTCTCTATTCTTTTCTCTCACCTCTATTCTTGAAAACTCAGTATGCTCAAAAAAAAAAAAAAAAAAAAAAGGAAAATAACCTTTCATCATAAATCTAGTAAGCTTTTCTGCCACACTCTAGTTTCCCCCTCCACAATGGTTCCTCTGACTTTCTTCATCACTGGTTCTGGGCTGGCCTCATTAGGTTTATTACACACCAGATTCTAAGAACTGAACAAAAACAATTCAAGATTAGATAAACCTTACCTCTCCATTCTATTATATTTCTACGCACTCCTAAATAATCTAGACCAAGAAAGAGCTGTTACACTACTAAGTAAATAATGTACATTTATACTTACCAGAACCGGGTATAATTTGAGTTGGCATTAAATGTTTGTGATCATGAGGCTGTCCCTTCACACACTTCATCCAAGCATACAGTTCTTTATCTGTATGATTATAACATACATACTTTTATATCCATCATGGTTTTATAATTATAAAATTGATTAACATATATGAAGAGCTTAACAATTATATAAAATACCAATAGCAGGCCTCAAATTGGTTTGGTTGGTTTTTAAAAGACTAAGATCCACCATTCCGAGAATTTTATAAAAAACAAGATACAAAACTGATATAATATTATTTATCCTTTTCTGAAATTACCATTCTTTATTGTCATTAACGTATTAGTTACCTCTATCTTCCTTGTCTAAAATATAAGCTGTTAGAAAGCATTTACAAGTTATTGTGTAGGTTCTGGAGGGGAAAGTTGGAAAGTTTTTAAAGCAAACCAGTTTTAGACTGGATTTGAATTTTATTTAGTCTGAAACTTCATCAAACAATAGTTCTAGATTTTTTATGCTGACTTTAATGAGCTTTATGATATATATTGAAGCTCACAGAGCCACATCATAAGTAACTGTGTATGTCATCAAAATTTATAGAAAAAGATTTCCTTGAGATCAAGGTATTGAATATTATGATAATTACTGTTATATAAAGCTATAACCTAGCCAATAGGAGTTTATCACAATATTTGACAGTGAAATAGAAATATATAGATAACAATATATAACTGAAGGCATAGAGGTTAAAAAAAAGATACAATGACTATACTTTTAAAATTAACAGGACTGTGAATATCAATAGCAATGCAACTACTAAGGTTTATTATACATACCCTATCTTATTCCAAAAATGATACATGCTCATATACATGCAAACAGTATGGAAAAATACGATGAATTAATTTCTTTACTTGGGCAAAGGGAAAACAAAAGTAATATGGAAACAGGAAAAAAGAATATAAAATGCATGTGATGAAGTTTTATAACAGTGGAGCTAATTTTTTAACTAAAAATATCCAAATATATTTGTATAGTTTTGAAGATAGGTAACTGCCCAGACTGCATTCCTTATTATAGCCTCACATCTTACTTGTATTTATGTATCTTTTGCATGTCACAGAAACACCCACCTGTGATATTTGGAAATGTGTCCCCACTCTAGGGGTCTTTTTGTTTATGTGTTGGGTGTCTAAGAAAAAGGCTCTAGTAATCTTATCAGTGGAAAAGATGCTGATAGCTAAATCATGGTTTATCGAGGTAAGTATTCTGAAAGAGTTTGTTGGATATGAAAAGGACATATATCATTTTTAGACATTAAACAGTTTTTTATCACTAAACATGACTTTACTTCTAATACTTTCACAATTCAAATCCTCTCATTTCATGAAGACTTAATCCCAAACAAATAACTAAAAATTTCAGGTTACCAATATGAGGTAGCTACTTCTAAAACTGCCTTGGATAAGCTTTTTCTAAAAACACTTTTATCATGAGAAAACGTGAATTTAGTTACTTCTTTTTTAAATTTTATATTATCTTTAACTGTATCAACATGTAGAACACTGTTTTAGTGACATTTCATCTAAAATAATAGCTTCAAAGACTACTGTTAAATATAATAAAGACTTCTTCATTCTCTAAGAACTACGGGACAAATTGATACCAGTGGAAGCATATTCTTGAACATTTTGATCTGAACTTTATGGACCAATTACTCAGAAAAATCAGTTCACACGAGTTAAATATTCAATTGTGACTTATGTGCATGACCGTGTAATTAACAGGTCTTAGAATAGGCTTCAAGCTCCTACACACTGGAGTCTGAAGGGAGCAAAGCCTATCCTAAATTGGGCTACATTAAAAAACTACCTGCTGAAAGGAGTGGGTGGATCTACTAATCAGGATAAAAAGATGTAGATGCAGTTTTTATTCTAGGAAATCTGGACATTAATAAATTTACCAAACTTCTTTAATGTATTGGCGGGGGGGGGGAACCTCACACACATATCATTTCCAGATGAATGATCCTAAAGAAAATGAACATTATAAAAATTTCAATTTACAGAAAGTTATAAACCAACCTCTAGAACTCTTCCTTTCCTTTGCCTTGTAGCAATCTAAGCAGACCACAAATCCACATTTCTGGCAGACCCAATGAATGTTAAACAATGTTGCTTCACATGCATCACACATTTCCCGGACTCCTCTCACTGCTCTTTTCCAGGCGATTTTGGCTGAAACACAGAGAAATAAAAATTTAAAGGCAAGTATGCTCCTTTCCACACAATTTTCGCTGAAATACACAAACACAAAAATTTTATGGCAAACCAAGAACTCTGAAGGATATAACTAAAGATCAACAGATTTCTTGAATCAGTAATTCTCTTCAGAAGACTTACATCTAATGGAGTTTCTCAACCTTAGCACTTTTAAGATTTTTGACTGAATTAACTCTCTGTTATGAGGGACTATTCTGTGCAATGTAGGAAGTTCAGCAGCATCTATGACCTCCACACATTAGATGTTAGTGCTCTACCATCCACTCCCGACCTTTCAGTCATGCAACCAAAAATGTCTCCAGTCATTACCAAACATCCCTTGGGGGACAAACCACTGATATAGGAGAAAGGAAGATTTAGAGTAACTCATATATTAGGTGCTTTACATATGTAAATATAATTACTTTCTAAACAAAGCTATGAGGTAGTTACTCCCATCTTACAGTCATACAGTTAAAAGCAGGGAATAAAGTTGAGATTCAAATATAAATCTATCTGATTCTAAAACCTGTGATGAACCACAGCAGACTAAAAATAAATGGTATGGACTGTGTCTTATGCTGGCAAATGCTGAAGTTTCCCCATTCCACATCTGAAGTATCCTTACCATGCTAACTTATGTCATAATGGCAGAAACAGCATAGTGCTATTGTGACTTCATGAATTGTTAATACATTCAGTTGGAAAAGATGTTGATTTAACTACACATAGGTGCCTTTGTACATAAAAAAAAGTGTTATCAAATTAAAATGTCAGTAACACTAGATAAAATAAGGGACTGCTCCTATTAAATATACTTCAAAGAGAAATTCTTAAAATCAAATTTGTACAGTTGTATATTCTGAGTATTTAACTTCCTTACCATCCTTTTTCACCCAGGACAAAGCTGTTTTTTCAGATGTTACTAACTGACAGAACTTATCACCTATTATATCCAAGATGTATTTTGAAGTTTCTACGTCTAGTTCATCATCTTCATAATTTTCATGTGTCCATAAGCTCATAGCTTCATCGTCATATTGGTCAGGAGAAGAGAAACCATCTATTCTAACCACTCCATTTTTACTAAATGACAATCTGAAATATTAAAACATAAAAGGATTAGACACCAGTCCAGTTTTTTTTTTTAATGTTTACTTATTTATTTTGAGAAAGAGAGTGCGAGTACAGGAGAGGCAGAGAGAGGATCCCAAGCAGGCTCTGAGCTGTCAGCACAGATTGAGTCACCCAGGCACCCTAAGACACCAGTCCAGTTTTATAAAGTTGTAAATTTATAATTAATTTACACTTTTGTATTATAAACATGTAAATTACATTTGTTAAAAAAAAAAAAGAAAATAGGGTAGTCCTTCATATACACACACACTTTTCATTATTAATTAAATTTAACAAACTTAAATGACTCCCATAGTGTTACACAAATGGCAATGATAAGCAGCACCAATTTTAGGTTATTTCAAGAAATAAGATTTTTCCTATCAGTTATACTAACTATTTATTTCAGTCAAATGAAAATTGTGTCTGAGTGTTTGATGACGACAAGAGTTAAAATGTTGGCCAAATGTTGCCTAGAGCAATACTTTTATTTTATACATAATGTAAATCAACAACCTCTAATACTGAAAATGCCCTAAATCACCTTAAGACTTTCACTGGGAGGATTTAAAAAATACCAAGTATATACATACATAGTTTTCATTAATTAAAATGACACTTTATTTATGATTTAGAGGAAAGGATGAAACTCTCAAAAGTTTATTAGGAACCCAACTAAGTATACTTAGTTCCTCTCAGCTTGCCATCCAATTTACTTAACTACTCAATTCAGAGAAGTTTAGGGTAAATGGAAAGCAAAATTGCCATTTTCTTCCAGGTTGGTAGTTATTCTTCAGTATCATAGTACTTACTCTATTTACTCTCAACTGGAGGATATCAGAAATTCATTACAATTCATTCTCTATTTTTCAAATGGACAACACCAACAACATTCCTTTTCCCAGGGCGTTTTCTCATTCTTTTATTACCTAAACCTTTCTTTTTTTTTTTAAACCAAATTTTCCCTTCATTATAATCCATCATCCTTTTTTGAACCAGATTTCTCCCTTTGTTATAATCTATTATCTTATTTCAGCTTTGTGTTATTATCTCTACCTGAGAATTTCTTTCCTTCAAATCTACTTTCCTTCTGTTTTCTTTTTCTTTTTTACTGCAATTCCATGTGCCCTACTTTCTACAACTATTCTTTAAAGTTGTTGATCCTTTGGGGATTGCTGTCGGTCCTTTGGGGATTGTTGGCTGGAAAAACCATGAAGTAAAAGTAAGAAACAGAACTCGGTTCTGTTCCTAACAATACATGTTCTTGGGGTCTCCACTGGGCCACCAGCAGAGGTGTATTTGCCAGAGCAAAGTGTTTCCTAACTTCTTAGGAAGTTGATGATTAGGAAAATATTTGCAGCTTATATTCATACACATTCATATGTGCTTGGTATGACTAAGGACCTTTTGTACTTTATCTCATTTAATCATGAAATCTCTCTGAAGTAGGTACCACTATAATTAGCATTATGCATATGAGACAGGATGAGCTATATAATCCTACTATAGTTAATAAAGTCATATAGGAAGCAAGAGAAAGAGCTGAATCTCAGGAATGACTGATTCTACCTGTGAAACGTGATATGGTAGTATGATATGGTACTGACAAACCCTTTTTCTAATTTTATAACTCATATTTTTATAGCTACATGTGTAACAAAACATGTGGGTAGTCCATGTAATGCAATGACTTTGGTTTGATACCTAGATTGTTTACCTAGATTTATAGACGATTTGTGATTGCTAACTAATATAAATGGTCAAAGTATATAACCATTTAAAAATTCCTTAAACCAAACAAATTGCTGCTTCCTATCATTTTCTAGAAAATACTATTTTCTCATTAAGGAAAAATAAATATCTCAGAAGAGAAAGGCCATATGAACACAAGTAACAAGAGAATATGAATTTAGTCACATGGTTAGATATTATTAAATTTATCACAAAAAAGTTTAATACTCTTTTCTGATGTTTCAGAAACAAACTCAAAAGACTCACTCCCACCTCTAAAAGAGACCCTCAGAATGGCAGTATAATTTCCAATATCCAATAGACATATTTTCCCCAATTACATATTTCTACTCACCGTCTAAAGTAGTAAAATCTACAAAACACCGGGGAGTGGGTTGGTTCTTCTCCTTTTTTACTCCGAATAAGTCTACATTCTCGGCACTTTTGCAAATTAGGCCCTATCTCACAGCAGGAGTCATCCTGTAAAAAGGATTCCCCAGTTTGCTTCAGCTTCTTGACTTTACGCCAATCTTTTAATACCGAACGAGGGATGCCAGCTGTAAAACCAGTAGGAAATAATTAGCAAGATTACAACTTTTTAAAAAAGTACACTCCTTGAGATAAAGTTCAAGACAAGTATACAACTGTCACAACATATTAAGACTGTAAAAAAGAAGCAGACATTATACTTCTAGGTCCTCATTAATAACTAAAAGTCCACAGCAGCATTTCTATTTACTTACTATTCTATTAATCAAATGAATTCTTATGTCAGTATACTGGAAATGCAGAGCTGAGTAAATCTTCCAGCTGATTGAAATCTTTATATATTAAATATTTATATTTGTACAATAGCAAACACAGGAATCATTCATTTCTATGTGAATCTATAGCTAAAAATATAGCCCTTCTACACAGGGATTTGGTATACACAGGAGAAAGTTATTTCAAGATCAAGATATTTCAGGAAGAATCTGAAGACCAAAAGTTAGTACTTTCAGAAACTACAGACTAATTCCAACATACTTATATTGTTTTGAAATATTTAATATGATTCTCCAAGGTAAGTGTGGTCCATTAAAGATAAGAGGTAATTTTATAATACCATTATTTGAGAGAAGAGGGGCTAATAAGCTGTCTCTTAGTATCTCTCCCTCATTATGATGTCCTCCATTTGATTCAATATACTGATGGAAGCAGTATCTTTTAGAAAATAAAAGGGATGAAGAAAATAAAGAAAAAAGCCAGTATTAACTTGATGGTCTTTTTTGATGGTAGAAAAGGCATCAGAGAAATCTAAAGGAAACAAAAACACCTCAAATGATTAACATTTGAAGAAATTATTTACTATGCTCTACATCACTGCACCATCACGTTTACTAACTTCAACTTAATTGTTATAACACTGGCTCAAGTATCAAGTAGATAATCTGTCATCTACAGAGCAGGACTCAAAATATTATACATAAACTTTGCCTATTAAAAAAATTTAAAGCATATTCTTTTAAAAACAACCTATGTTGGCAAAAGCAAATATCAGACTCCTTTTTTAAAAAAAAATTTTTTTTTGAATGTTTATTTTTGAAGGAGAGAGAAAGAGAGAGACAGAGCATGAGCTGGGGAAGAGCAGAGAAACGGAAACACAGAATCCAAAGTGGGCTCCAGGCTCTGAGCTCTGAGCACAGAGCGTGACACAGGGCTCGAACTCACAAACCGTGAGATCGTGACCTGAACCGAAGTCGGACACTTAACTGAGCCACCCAGGTGCCCCCAAATATCAGACTCTTAAAAGTGTACTTACATCTGTATGTCAGGTATGAGATTTACATAGTTTGCTCTTTCTGTCATGTTCAAAGATATTTCCTACCCTGTGCTTTCTAATCACTCTGATGTGTGGAAAAGAGGCAGTACAACTATTCTCCGGAGACGATCTAATTCTTGCAGAAATATGTAGCAGATCTCTGGCCTTCAGCTCCCACTATTACTTACCTGTTGACAGTGTAAGGAGTACAATGACAGTAAGATAGCATATCTTAACATAGGAAGTACAGAGTTTAAGCTTCGGGATGGCTCATTTAAAATCTGCTTCCAGTTATTAAGCACTTCTAGGATTGTTGCCTGGTTCTTTAAACTACCTGCTCTCCCCTCTTCTGTCTCTAACTTAGGACAAGCCATTTGGCTTAATCCACTAAAGAAAGACGTATTATATGCACACACCACTTATGGAATAAAAATGTTTCCATAAGGCTCGTATGAAGAGTTTGCTATCTCCTCCACTGCATATAAGGCAGATTTCCCCTATAGACAGTATAAAAAATTCAGAGCTTTTAGAAGTCAGAATGAACAAGAATGGTACACTGCTCATAGATTTTTACTTGGCACACGTGATTTCAATCATTTATTTACTTTTTTTTTTCTGTTACACTTAGAATAAACTAAATTCAATGTATTTCGACTAGAAAACAACTATTAACCAATATGCTTTTACATTACAGGTAATGGAACAGTTCAGAGAGTATGGATAACCATACCACTATGAACAATTTAAACAGTATTTATAGAACTGGACATTTCAAAGCAAATTTCAATTCTGTGACACAAAATAGACAATCTGAAACTATTTTTAATTTAAACGAATGGATGAATTACAAAGACACAAAGTCCCAGGTCATGGAGACAGTTTGTGATATTGTGATTTTTGTTTCTAAACTAGGCGACACACAATGGTAGCGAACTCCTTTTATGAATTTTATTATAAAACTATTCACATAATAAAATAACTTTATCTTTCAAATCTGTACATCTAATTTATTGCCAATATCTAAAATCTAAACTTTGAGAATAACACATTTAAACCAACAAAAAATACCTAGTATTCTTTCATGCCATAAGAACATTTTCATCCTTAGTTCTCAATTTACTAGCAAATACTCAATCAGCTGCTCTAGCCAACAGAAAACTATGGAGGAAGAAAATAGGAAACGAATACATGCTAACCTTTAATCTTTGATAGTCCATCACTTAAAAAAATTTTTTTTGAGATATAGCAATTAATTCTGATTATATAGTCTAGTTTTGTGTATCATAGGACTTTGGACATATTTAAATTTGATGGGTAATTTCAGTTCATAAAATTATATAAGAAATTAGTCACAGAAAAACAACCAACTTTTAATTAGCAGTATGGAAAGGCAGCAGATACGAAGACATTCCAAAGCAATAGATAAAATCTATTGTACCTGGCTTTAGAAGGTACTAAGAAACACACTATTATAGGAGTTATGTGTATATAACTTACACATGTGTAACAGTGTATGTAATCACATTACACTCTAAGTACTGACTTAACTCACTCTTTTTGACTATGACTGATGACAACCCCAATGACCATTAGATAAAGGTCATATTTAATTCACGAGGTAGATGATCCACTCAAATATGGAAGTTAGATTTATGAACTCCCAATTTAGAGAACTTTTCTAGACAGCCAGAACAAAGGCAGAACAACTCTGCCCATAATTAACAGATGGCAATGAACAGTCAATATTATTTTGGACTTGACAATAGATGGGGCTTAGAATACCCTCTCTGAGGCTAAATGTTAGTTACTAAGGAGAAGAGATTTGACTAAGCAGCACAACTTGGAGGGGGGTGGGATGCTGATTCCAGTCTGTCGTTGAACTCTTACTCGGGAACCTGTACATTCACTGTCAACATGAACTAGAATATGTACTTAAGAGTTAATTTTATAAACTTAACTTCACAAGAGTTTTCTAAGTGTTAAAAGTTGGAAGATTCCTATCTCTGTTTTCTGTAAATTTAACTCAAGTATCTATCTGTATACCCAACACCAAAGGAAATGTCATGTGAAACAGAAAAGAAACAATTATTGACCACACTATGCCTCCTTAAGAATTCACTGGGGAAGCAAAACACATGAGAAAAGAAAAGGCAACACAGTACACAATCCAATACTCAAATAAATGGCATGTATATTGTACCCTCCGACGTCAATCTCCCTCTCTTTCTTCTGACTATATTTGCATTTCAGTCTGTCAGCCTTTCTGTCTCTAGTAGAGCTTCGTTCTTTCACTTTCTGACTGTCCTTTTCTATGATTCCATCCTCCTGTTTTTCTGTCCTTCACTTTGCCTCTGGTTTCCACACAGGCATGTGAAAAAACCTCATTCAGTGAAAAGGCCCAAATACAAGCCTTCAAGCATCCAAAGTACTTCTTGAATGTCCACACTGTCAGATATTTCATATATTGTATGTGGATGAATACATGGATATAGTGAAACTATTAAGTGCTTTCTGCATTGTGCAACATACCTAAAAAGAAATAAGCAAACTGAGAAAAACTACTTCTAGAGTTAAAAACCTACAGAAACACTTTAGAGTGAACATTACACTTATTTTGCCTTGCTAAGGCCACAAATGAAATATAATCAGTTTTGAAACTTTTACTTACAGAAATTTTTCTTGAATGTAGAAATGAGCACACAAAACCACAATCCCCTTTTATTTAACTTTTACCCAAAATAAAGAACTTTTTGAATGAGTGGCAATATTAGTTAAATAGAAGGTAATTTCAAAAAGCTTTCAATTTTGTTACCAGATGAGAGAAGGGATACAGGGTGTATCCACACTAATTGAAGTGGTATTCTTCTAAAAATGTGACTTAAAGGAAGTACATGTGACTAGGATTTTTTTCACAACTACATCATGTTAAAGGTAAATAGCTAATTTTAGGAATCCACTTGACAGTACTTAGAAATGGTCAAAATTCTAAGTATTAAATCGGTTTTTGTCAGAATGCTAGGTAGAACATATTTCTACAAGTCTTTTAAAAATGGAGAGATAGGTCTTCTCTCATTTTCTTTTATAGGGTACTTGGGAAATGCAGAAATGAGGTCTACGAGCACATACATTATGCTAGGGCAGACAAATAAAAGTCAAAAGATACCTCTGTGCTCACTCATCTTGACAGAACCTACACCATTATTGCAAGAACATGCAGCCCATTTTGCCGGAGATAAAAAAGTAATTAACTTACCACTATTACTGTTGCTCTGCAATTTCAATTTACTTTTTTCTTTGGCACTCCTGCTGAGAACCCCATTGGGTTTTAAATCTTCTTCTATTTCACCTTTTCTCTTCTGCAAGTCATTTTGCTTCTTTTTGTAAGTTGGCTTAGGTTGCCTCTTAGTCCTTTGCTCTGACTTGCTTTCACTTTCATCTGAGTCTCCACTTTCAGAGCCAGATTCGTAAGTTCTTTTGGCTTTTCTCCTAGTGACTTTATCATCTTTTATGTATTTATCAACTATCATCTTACTATCTACACTATTTTGTATGTCGTTAGATGTAGAGGCTATTAAATTGACAGAACATGGCTTGATAATTTCTGATACAGAATTCCCTGAATTTTCCATTTTATTAGTATTTTTATCTTCCTCTGAGTGTCTAGTAAGCCAGGCCTTTTTCAGTTTAGTATGGTAGTTAGGTTGACTTGTCTGGGATGCTTGCCCATTTCCTACAGAGTTTGCTTTGTTTATTGTACTACAGGCTACAGTGCTATCCGAGAGAAGGGAGGCTGAAGATGTCTGATTTTTCACAGCATTAGGCTCAGTCTCACTGACATTACTACTTTTATACTGAGCTGCAGCCAATGCTGCCTTGTGCTTTTTTAAATGGATAAAATCAGTTGTGCCTGAGAACCCAGAGCTGGGCTGAACAGCACTTCCTGTCTTACTACTGGCTGGTGTAACTGGAGCTGTGGTGCTGACCCTGCATTCTTGTATCTGAGCCACTGAATGACTGACACTTTTTGAAGAGGTACATTCTAAGGATTTAGAGGCCAAAATGGTATTCGATAAAGAGTAAATTATTTCTGAACCCCCCCAGCTGGAAACACTGGTGGTAGTGGCAGCAGATGTGAATACATCCGTTTTGGTATTACACACTGTATTTACGGCAGACATGACTGAACTGGGAACACTGCCCTGTGAGACAGCCTGGACATTTTTTTCAGATTTTATGTGAGCACTGTCTGAATTCACACTTGGCAGAATGATTCTTCCAGTCTCCCCAGCTTCTGCTGGTTTGAGACAATCTGTTTGATTTGCCCCAGTTGAAGATCTCTCACTAACTCGATCTTTGGAAGCTAACTGCATTGCTGGCACACTCTCAAGTTTTGTACTAGATGGTGGACGAACAATGACAGATGCCATAGCAGCCTGTGACTTTCCACTGCTTTTCTCCACATGCCATTCAGCTTTCTCTTTGCTGAGGTTATTATTAGATTTCCACATTTCTGACAAACTCTGTTCAGAAGAACTCTTAAAATTGGCCTGAGAGTCTTTTGGCTCTGGAATTAGAGTTGGAGGCTTTTGTGATTCTTGAACTTTCCCACCAGCATTTACAGGCATCACTGGGGTTAAAGTTGGAGGGGAAAGACTACTATAGTTGCTTTCCTTTCTTTCCAGGCTGTGATGGATTGGTGGGTGAAATACTGGTGCTCTATGTAAAGCAGGCATGCTCCGGAGTGCATTTGTAGAAGAAACTGTCAAATGGGTAGGACTCCTACAATCATTTCTGAAGGTTGTTACCGAGTGAGAAGCAATTTGATGGGGAAGATGTTCTGGTATCTTGCCAACTAAACCTTCACTTTCTGGTTGGTGTTTAATTAAGGGTGGAGGCTTTGAAAGAGATGATATAAATGAAGTCAGAGTTTGAGGATTAGCTGTTGCAGCAAGGGTATTACTCTGTTTTTCAGTGTAAATATGTGAAACCTCTTTGGATGGATAGGACCTTGGTGGTTCATTGACCACACTATTAGACAATGTAGTGAAATAGTTACTTTGGGGCAAACTCTGAGGCACTGAGTGCTTCATTTTATAAAGATCGGATACTGAACATTCTACATCCTTGTCTTGTTTGACAATGACATGGCTTTTAGGGCTAGAAGATGACAATGCTACTCTGGAATAACTATCTCTCTCACCCTCAAGCCCCTTGATTTTAGTTGTAAAGGGAGCAACATCAATACTTTCTTGAAGGATTCGACGGTGTTCCTCCTTATATTTGTGTAATCTCTCTCCAGTCTCCTGGGGTTGTCTCTGTAATTGATTCAATACAGGATCCACAAAATGTCTATGCAATAGACCATCTTTTCCAGTCTGTGACCTATTCAGATCTAGGTCATTTTTTGCTGATGTGGATGCAACAGAACGTAATGGTTCAATGAAAGCTTTCCTCTCCAGTTCTCTGTAAAGAAAATACACATAAAGGTTTCTGTAACAACTTTTTCTGGTATGATATGAAGACAGCTTCTGTGTAATATTATGAAAGGAAAACATGACTTTGCATGTACTTTAATAATACAGAGTACATTAGAAAGTATATCAAAAATGGAAACAATAGTACTTACTCAAAGCCTAGTTTTAAGATGTTTCTTAACTTAAAATTATCTGTTTAGAAATCAAATTAAGAAAAACTATGAAAGACGAGGTACTCGTAAGTTTTAAGCATTGGTGAACTTACTCTTTATGGTGATCTATTAAACTTTTTGTCAATGGTGGACTGGAATGTGCTGTAATTTTAAGAGACCGATGAGGCTCTGCACTGGAAGGTCTGACAGGAATGTGACTAAGTAATCCAACACCATCTGCTGAGGTCACAGGGGTGGGCTGATGTAACCAGGGACTGGGAGAATTCTATTTAAAAAAAAATAATATACATATATATATACATACATATATATATATATATATATATATATATATATACACATATATCAGACTTCAATTACTAGAAAAAGCTAAACACAGTTATCACAGCAGGACTTTAATGTATATTTATGAAGCATAAATGACCTTTTCTAAATATATCTTACAAGAACTATTCAGACAAATAAATAACATAATTATATGGATTTTTCCATGTGATGTAGGAAAATCAACCAGTATCATCATAGTAATTTCCAAACATTTGTTATTTTTTTTATATTGAATGCAGATCTTAAAAGCATTGTCTTTTAACTTCTAAATGTACAGAACCTAGTTCATCAGATTTCCTAACATTCTAATACCATAAAAATATGTACTGCTAATACAAAAAACAGAATTTGTTATTACTGAAGTACATGTCACCAGAAATAGAATTTCTGTTGTCAAAAATAACAAACTTTTTCAATGCATCAATTTACTTAGAATTGGCAGAATATTACATTTTGAAAGCCACTTGTACTTTGTTTCCACTACAAGCTATAAGCACTGTTGGACCATTAAACTTGGAAGTGTGGAAGTACAACAAAATTAATCTTTTATATATCAATATGCTGCCTTTCTCATACTGAATATTTGGTGATACCGATCTCTATGCTGATACTTAAAACTCTCTAATTACATGGGTAAGAATTCATTCTATACTGACATTCATACACACATACACACTGACATTCTTCTAGAACATACTTTGTAGAGTTATACTTCACTGAGATATTGGGAAAATCTTTGGTTTTAACAAAGAGAGTATATTTTACATCTCAAAGTGATAATGCAAAAGCAGTATGATATCTTAACAAAAACATGCTGCTGTAAAATTACTTGGATTAAAAATATACATTATAAAGCATAAACCTCACATAACAGAAAAAATACATATATACACATTAGACACACATGCACATATGCATAAAGATCATGCAGATATGTTTAAAAGGCCTCAGTTTTACACTATCCAGAAATTTTAAGCTACAATCACTTATGGCAATGTTAAATTTTTGCCTATAAAATACCAACAAAAATTATTTCCTAATTGTTTCTTCACTTCTACTCACAATATTAGGATTAAGAGATCTTCATTTTTGTTCAAAATGTTACTTAAATTCACTGCTTTATAACTTTACGTAACAAATGAAAATGTGATATGCTTGTTTTTAGTTTAACAAGTTTGTGACCAGTTAAGAAGACATTTTATGCCCTTATATATATATGGAGGCTAGACTGACACAACTGAGAGAAAAATACTACCCAAGCCACTTCTAACAGTTACTTAGACTGATTTTTCAGGGTTGGGAAATTATGGAAGACTCAAAATGATTTGCCAGCTCTCAGTTCCCATGTGTTCTAGTCTGTCTTTGTCCAGTATCAGCTGCAGCTACATTTGTGACACATGAGAGTGAACGGTCAGAGTAAAATGTGGGTGCATTAGGCACTAGGGTCACCAGGCCTGCTTTCAATAACGGTGAAGAGGATACTGTAGTAATTAGTGACTCTTCATTGACTTCAACTACTTAATTTATACATTCCAGTAAGATTCTACCTGCCACAAGTTCAACAGCACCATCAAGAATGGAAATGGGAAGCTTATGGATCAGATCAACATAAGCAAAATTCTTCTAGAATTGAGATCCTGCCAACATCAAATGTGGGGATGCTGGTGCAGAATACATTGTGGAGTTCACTAGTGACTTCATTAAAGACCAAAACTCACAGAAATGGAGTCCAAAGGAGTTGATTATTTATTATGGGATTAAACCATAAGAAACATCCTTTAAAACTGTCAGAACTCTAACTGCTAGCTGATGTCCCTTTACCAACAAGGTAAACAATCACAACTTAGGATTCAAGGAAGGACTTACTACCATAATCTATGTCACCACTGCTACCCAGAATATAACAATTCCTCTGACAGACTTGGCATGAGGAACACCACCCTTGCATTTATTACCAAGGCTCTACATAAGCAGTATTATCCCTAAGTGAGAAGCTCACTAGCATTACCTTCCAAATCGTCACCCCCTCTTGCCTAACTTGTGAAAGATGTCAAAAATACAGAAGTTCATTGCAGCACTATCCATTATAGTCAAGGGGTAGAAGTTACCCATAAGTCCACTGACAAATGCATAGAGAAAATGTGGAATATACATATAATGGAATATTACACAGCTTAAAAAAAGAAAATCATGTTACATGCTACAACATGGATGAACTTCAAATATATGCTACATGAAAGAAGCCACAAGAGGACAAATACTGTATGACTGCATCAAATGGAGTATCTAAAGCAGTCAGAATCATAGAAACAAAGTAGAAAGGTGGTTGGCCAAAGAATAGGGGGAAGAGGAAAGGGAATTAGTGTTTAATGGGTATAAAGTTTCAGTTTTGCAAGATGAAAATGTTCTAGAGATCTGTTGCACAACAATGTGAATAAAGTTAACACTATTGAACTGTACACTTAAAAATGATTAGGATGGTAAATTTAATGTTAATTGATTTTAATCAATCAATCCACCAATCAATCAAGTTTTAGAAATATTCTGGGGAGACAGCTGAAGAGCAACTTGAGCTGCACCAAGAACAAGGACTAAGTTGTCTGGTGGAGTTTAAGACACCCATTCTCATTCTTTTTGATACTGTGGATGGTAATGCCCTCAACAATCACTTCTTAGCATGAAAATCAATGTGGCTAGAGAAACCACATTCGCCCATGAGGGAATAGGAGCTCTCTATACCACCACCTTCAGCAAAACTCCTCACATTTGATGTTGGCAGGACTTCAGTCCCAACTTTACTCCCAAATACCAGAAGTCTCCAACTTAGGCACCCTTCTGAGAATAAGAGCCTCAGAGAGTCACAGCCTGTAACATACCATCAATATTATATCTAGCTGGGAAACATAAAAATTTGTCTTGAGAATAATTTAAGATATATATCCAATTTATATATAATTTATATATATATATGTGTGTATATATATATATTTACATATAACTTTACATAAATTTTAATCCACAAATTGTACTTGTAATTTAGCTGAGCATAATTATAGATATGTACCATAATAAGTTATCAAGACATTCATTCTTCATAATAGATATGTCAGAACCAATCTAAAAGTTTTACTTCTTTAAATTGGCTTTTAAAAGTATGTAGGCTTTTCTGAGATATCAGCTTCCATGGTTCCAAAGTTACTAAGTATCAAAAGTTTCACTA
Organism: Lynx rufus; assembly: GCF_022079265.1. Classification (NCBI taxonomy): domain Eukaryota; kingdom Metazoa; phylum Chordata; class Mammalia; order Carnivora; family Felidae; genus Lynx; species Lynx rufus. The sequence continues at coordinate 6,163,082 of NW_025814825.1, forward strand.
TGATTGGAAAAATTAGTGCTTGAAAGGTTCTAACATATTTTATAATAAGACAAAAAATTAATGGGATATTGGAAACGCACTTGTATACATGTTGATTAATACACATACATTGATGTGTGCCAAACCACAATGTAACTTACCCTCCTTAAAGAAGATTCAGCATTAACTGCATTTTCTGGGTGAACCCACTTAGAAGAAGGTAGACCAAGTCCTGAGTATGCATGTGTTCCATTTGGATATTGCCAAATAATTGGATAAAGTCCAAGCTGATTATATGAAGCAGAAGGATGGGCTTGTCCAAGAAGATGAGGGGACTGATGCTGTAATAACTGTTGCTGTTGCTGGTGTGCTAATGCTAAGTGGCTCAAGCTGCTGGCGTGAGCAGTCTCTAGTCGTGGGTGGCCACCAAGTAAGGAGGCAGCAGGCACTCCAGGTAACACAGTAGGAAGTAAATGAGGGTGATGAACAGAATGGTGTGGACCACTAGTCAGAGGGTGAGTGTTAATGGTAGGTATTGGAGTTTGACTAGATGATCCCGCAAGTAAGTGAGGTGCAGGAGTTAAGGCAGGGTGATGGGTACCTGGATTTAAACAGGTTCTATGGGATGAAGAATGAAGAGGAAAGGGATGCTGGTTTAAGAAAGGTGAAATGTGATTAGTTCCTGTTTCTGACCCAACAAGTGCAGGATCTCTGTAAACTGTGAAATGCTCATTTTTATCAATGATAAGAGGGCTCTTTGTAGCTTCTAAGGTACTGCCTCGAGTAGGAACTGAATGAAAATTGCATCTTGATAACTCATGTTCTATCTTGTTTGCCAGTCTTCTCTCACCAGCAGCTTGGCTGTTCACATAATTGGCCTTAGACTTTACAGAATCAGGAGAATGGGTAATTTTAGGTTTAAGAACTTCAGGTGAGGGATTTGACTTTGTCTTGTGAATATCTACTGAAGTATTAAGTTTAGATTTTACTGTCTCTGGGGGTGGGCTTCGCTTATGCAGCTTATCTTCTGTGACAGAAACTGCACTCAGAGAAGACATATAAGAGACATACTGGTTTTTCTCTTTTTCCATATTCAGGTGATCATTTCCTGAGGAAGCACTCCTAACATTTGATTGGGTTAAATCTACTTTAACTACATCACTGACCCAGCTCTGGTCGGAATCTTGTTTTGCTGTTTCCAAGTATTTTGCATTTGCAATAGAATGTTTTGAATCACTAACATTAGGATCCATTTTCTGAAGTGTCTGAAGGCCAAAGGTACTGGAGGTTTCCTGAGCCACCTTTTCTGAATTAGTGTCATTCGTAATATCAATAACACATTTTGGTGTGGGTGGTCTGGACACAAATTTCTCCTTTGGTAATGATTCCACTGTATGTGTTTTTTCCATATTGCATTCTTGAAGAAGTAAATCGTTAGGATTATGATCAGAAAGTGTGGCCTGCTCTGATGAACGAATAATCATTTTGTCTTGAAGCTGAGTGTCAACAGACTTCTGCTTCTCTGCTTCTTCATGTTTTTTATCTTCCTGTATTTGATCCCAGGGAGGCTGGCTGTCTATTATTAGTGTCTCTTCTCCTACCTTCTCATTATTCTGGGATTTTCCTTCTTCTCCATTTACCTTTGAAGTGTTTTTATTTTTCAACTCATTCTCTGGCTTCTGCTCTGAGGAATTATTTATTATTCTCTTATTTGAATTTTCTGAGTCACTGCTCTCAGAAAAGTCTGAAACATTGTCGGTTCGTAGTCTTTTCATATTTAGTTTCTTTTCATCTTCCTCAGGTTTCCTTCTTTTATTCATCAACTGTTTGTTTTTCCCTTTAGCATTTTCTGTAAGATAAAAAAAAAAAGGAACAGTTTTATTTTGCATAACTAAAATATTAAATAAGTACCTTTTTGTTTTATTTGTTCTTGAGTCCTACCTCCTCGTGCTATATACTCATACTTTTCCTCCTTCATCTTCTCTTCATCTGGTATACTGCTATCTGAGCCCTTCCTCTTACTTGGACGAATATTTCTTTGTTGCTGTTGCTGGTGTGTATTCTGTTTTGGTACAGCAGCTTGGGAGTTCATTGCTGGTCTGGGACTATTTGCTTGGGCACGTGTATAATGACCCTAAAAATAACCGATTGAACAATGATTATTTATTACCTGATCCTAAGTAATCTAAGGAAAAATATGTATATAATAATACATCATTAACAACATACATACGTGAACAGCGTTGCTATTTTGACTGGCGCGAGACCTTCGCCGTGATGTGATGCCAATATTTTCACCTTTTAACAAAGAGTGAACAACATCATCTAGAAAGGTCATTTGAACCATAGAAGGATCGACATTCTGTGGTTCTAGTACCTAATCCACAACACAAAACAAGAACAAAAATTAAATCCAATCAGCTAGTCGATATAATATTAGGTATAACTACTGAGTAGAAAATGTTTAAAAATCAGTTTGGGATACTTAATTCATAAGATACTGTCAGACTTGCAATAAATCAGTTTTAGTCATCAAACATAATATTAGCTTGTTTAACATTCTGAAACCTACTGTTTCTTCTGCTAACCAAAAATTTAAAAGCAAATATATTTATTGCACAAGTATATCTTAAAAAAAGCAAGGCTAAGAATCAATTAGGAGTATAATGCCAAGTCATAAAATGTATTTTAAAAATAGGAATTTCTAGGGGCGCCTGGATAGCTCAGTTGGTTGGGCATCTGCCTCTTGGTTTCATCTCAGGTCACCATCTCATGGTTTTATGGGTTCAAGCCCTGCACTGGGCTCTGTGCTGTCAGCGCCGAGCCTGCTTAGAATTTCTGTCTCCCTCTTTCTCTACCCCTCCCCCACTCCCTCTGTTGCTCTCAAAATAAATAAATAAATAAACTTTTAAAAAATTTAAAAGTTAAGGGGTACTTGAGTGGCTCAATCGGTTAAGCGTCTGACTTCAGCTCAGGTCATGATCTCAGTCTGTGAGTTTGAGCCTCACATCGGGCTCTGCACTGACAGCTAGGAGCCTAGAGCCTGCTTCAGATTCTGTGTCTCCCCTTCTCTCTGCCCCTCCCCTGCTCGCGCTCTCTCTCTCTCAAAAATAAATAATCATTAAATTTTTTTAATGAGAAAAAAAAAAGGAATTTCCAAAAAGCAGCTATAAAATAAAACTAGGAATGTAGAACTTAAGAAGAAAATGACAAAAATTGTGTAAATGAATACAAATGGTAATAATTTTTTAAAAAGACATGTTAAAGAAGTAACTATTTTAAAAACTAAAGGCAATTCTATGTTCCATTAAGAAATGAAAGTTTGCCACCATTTTAGGAAAAACAAATAAATACAATTAACCAATATAATTTATTCAGCAATTTGGCTAAAATTTTAAGCAAAGCATTTGAACTGTTTCTAAAGGGGTACTCAATTATTCAGAAACCCTCCACAATCCACTTAGGTTGCAAGGTGTAAATATTTTTTTTTTTTTAGCTACAGCTTTGAAAGATTTGAAATCAAGACTTTCAGACTGTTCTTTAAAACTTCATATGAGGGGTGCCTGGGTGGCTCAGTCGGTTAAGTGTCCGACTTCGGCTCAGGTCATGATCTCGCACTCTGTGGGTTTGAGCCCCGTGTCAGGCTCCGTGCTGACAGCTCAGAGCCTGGAACCTGCTTCTGTTTCTATGTCTCCCTCTCTCTCTGCCCATCTCCCGCTTGCACTGTCTCTCTCTCTCTTAAAAATAAACATTAAAAAAATAATAAGATAAAAAAATTTAAAAAACTTCATATGAAATTTATATCCTTAATACTTAAGGGAGCATACCAACTATGAAACTTGACTTGAAAAGAACTACAATGGTGTGCATTAGTTTTCATTAGTGAAAAGCAATCATTTGGGAAATACATTTATTACTGGAGATAGAAAAACAGATTTTAAGAAAGAAAATATTAGCTGATGAAAGGATTAAAAAAAAAGAATACTCAAAAGAGTTTGATGCTTCTATTTCAGAGACTTATTTGATCAGTGTTGAAATAAATTTGGTATCACTATCTCACTATGACCTAAAGTGACCTCTAATAAACATCAGATACACTTAAACTTATTAGAAGTATATTACTACAGAAAAAACTTAAGAGATGAAAATTATTTACTGCAAACTTATTGAACCATTTTTTTGGAGGCATGGACTATCTGAATTGTAAGTATCTCTCTTCGAAAGTATTATTAACTGGACTAGTTACCTGATCATTCATAACGATCATGGTGCGAGTGAAGAGATCATGATGAGTAATTATGCCAGTAAACCACTGGGTGGCAGAGTCTTGTCTATATACTCTCACTCTGTATCCATTTAAGGAATAAGGACCTTAAAAAAACACACACACACACACAAGAAATAGGGGTATCTTAAATGGAGACATTTTCATTGAAGAATACCTTTTAGGAGAAACAGGAGCTTTGTGATAGATGAGTAATATCATTTTCAAATATTGGTTTTTAAAAAATGTATTAGAAGTGACTACATATACCTTAGCGCCAGATCACTGTGAAGTTATCATTAAACACACTCTGCTACACATATATGTTCTAACTCAATGGAAATAAAATACTTAAAGTATTTTGGCATCATGAGTTAATAAAAGGACAATATAAAATGTAAAGTTATAGTCGACTAGAAAGTCATAAGGCTACAAAGCTACTTAATAGGTGTGGGGTACAGGACTACGTGGCTGAAATGAAAAGGTAATTTGGGATTCCATTATCTTGAGTTTTCTAGTTGCCAAAACTCTACATAACAACTACAAATTTTAATTCTTCTGTTGACAGCTAGAAAAAGCTGCCAAAGTCTTGCAACATACAGAGATTATTAAGTGAATTATAAATATGGCACTAAAAGGCATTCTAAATAAAGAACTATGGTGTACTTTTAGATTAAACTCACTTTTTAAAGGGAAGGATTAAATAATAATAATATATATCTGCATATATTCACATTTACCTATTAAAACAAAAGTCAGTCCACAGAAGAGAATAATGGGAGATAAAATTTTCTTCAATTCAGGTACTAAAATGGTATCAAATATTTAAAAGTTTAACAAGAACTGTGAGGGATCGGATGGAAACTGATACACCTTGATGACAGCATTATACATGGACAATTTACAAACGCTTTCAAAATGTGTAAGTGCTTAATCTTCTTTAATTCTCATTATTTTGCCTCTTATAAAAATTAAGAATATGAAGTTGACAGGTCAAATAAAACTTTTAGGTGAGAGATCTAGGAATGAATTGATTTTTAATTCCTGGGCATACAGTTATAAGCCATTTAACATATCAATTAATGGTTTAATATTTATTTGCCAGTTTCAAAACAAAACTATGCTAATGTTGGCCTGAAATATAAGTCAATTAACAAATGTATAGAAAATGTTCCACTTGACCTATAAATTAAATATATTCGGAGCCATAATAATCGATTATACAAACTCTAGTCTTTTCTAACTGTGGAAGAGTGAGACTCTAAGAATGTAATATAGCAACAGCTTACAGAATAAGTATGATCAATTTTCAATTTCTATTAGCACAATTTTCAATTTTTAACTGTCTTATTCCTACCACAAAACACAATTTAGAGTCAGCCTCAAATAATTCTGCTTAGGTTGAACAGGGACTATACTGCCTCAATTTTTCACCTCTATAAATAGGGTAAGAAAACAAAAGTTGCTAAAATATATTAGCCTGGCATCTTCAATAAATTGCAAGGAAAAGAGGAAAAGAGATGGGACACATCAACCCATTAAATTGTGGACATTTTTTGGATCCCCTGATTTAAAATATATAAATAAATAAAATAACAATAAAAACGAATCAAACCTGTTAAAAGTCATTTGAGACATTTACAAAATAAGTGAAAATTTGAACTTGAGTATCCAGTATTTAATATTAAAGAACTATTAATTGGGGGGGGCATAATAATGGTATGCTGGCTTTGTTTAAAAAATTCGGCTATGACTGAATTTGATGGAAGGAAACAGGAGCGTGGATGGGGCAGGACCAACCAAGGTTTTATAGCTGTTAGGGCTGGAAGATAGGCACATGGAAGTTCGCTGAAATATACTATTTCTATGCATTTTTCATATTCTCTATAGTAAGTTTTAAAGAATATTTAGCCTAAGAAGAATTTAATACATAGATGATCTGCTCTATAAGTACCCATACAAAGCAGAGTAGCCACACCTTAGAAATGATCTCTATTATAACTGAAGTTAAATGACATGGAAGTTGAGGGTTGAGATAAATATGGGTATTTAAAGACAAAATTCCTTTTTAAAACCATTCAACAAAATATCAATACTTCATGCCATACTGTCCTAGTTTCAATTCAATGTCACAAAAAGCTTATATGATTTTATAAATAGAAAAAGAAATCACTAAGAATTATAAAACCCCACTGGTTTGAAAGTCACATGTTATAGACAAATTTATAACTTACTGAAAAAAGAAACAAAACTAAAACTAGTATGATGGTCATTGCTGAGGAAGGTGAACTGAAATAGGCCACTTTTATCAGATACTAACAGCATTCTTCAAAGGAAATCATTTGTGGCTTTGGGCAATCCTTTACTCAAACAATGCTTCCTTCTCCAGGAAGGACACACCTAACTGTATTCTGTAGTATGGAAATTTTCCTATCAACAAAACACCTGTGTGGTTATAATTTCATGCCAGTCATTTAACTCAGATGAGCTAGTAAGCTGGTGAAGTTATGAGCTTTCTACTGAAATTATGGTTTTGCTATTTTCCCTCGACTGGACAGAACTCAAAATATTAAACTGGGTCTTCTATTTATATTGCATGTAATTGAACAACCAAAACCAAACATGAAAAACTGCCCAGTTCCAAAAAAAAATTAATGCAGAACTTCAAAATAGTTACCTTGCATAAAAATCTCCTGAACCTTTTGTTCCTTTACCCAGACTTTCACTTCTTCCTGAAGTTGCGGGTTGTCCCTGAGAACTGGGTTTAGGCTGTCTATGTCGTCCTAGAATTACAGATTAAAAGAAAGGTCCATGTTACGCTGTCCTAACGTTAATATTACGAACTCTCCCTCCTATATTTTCTAAGGATTGAAGAAAATTCCTTCATCTAAATGTATGTAAAAACACAAATTCATAAGTTATAGTTCATTAGCAATTACGTAACAGCAGAGCATAAGAAATTAACCTATGTAAGATTTGATCCTTGACAACAATCCTAGACAAAATTTGAAATTTACTAATGTGTTTTCTAACTTTAAGTGTGGCCTTAGATAAGTCACATTTTTAAGGGTTTCAGGATGAGAAGCAATATACAAACCAAATAGCATCAGGTCATCTAAGGCTGGTAGCAAAAGAATCGAGTTGAATATTTTAGTGACAATACATATATACATAGATGAATTACCCTCTTCCCATAATGCCTAAAATGTTTTAAACTACAAAAGTCATTATCCACTCTCTTGATTTAAATGCCATCAAATTCAGTTCTACTCAAACTCATCTGACCAGTAACTTCACTGCTAAAAGTTTTATTTGTTCAACCCAGTGTCAAAGCATCCAGGCAATTAAAATTACATTATTGATGGTATTATCCTCATAACAGGGTGGATCTAGACACAGAAACAACCGGTTCTCTCTCCTTGGAGATGTGAATCACACAGTCACATGGTTTCCCACAATCTGTTGGTCCCCCGCTGGACTCTTTGACATTCTGTTCTCTCTCTCTCAAAGCACCTCTGCTGCTCCTGCATTTGAGGTCAGCGGCAGGAGCCCTAGAGTAGAGCTGGGAAGAACAACAAAGCAGCACTGTCAATTGGCGGCCCTTATAAAAGTGGACTGGCAGATCATGGAAACCAGTGAACAGAAGGGAGCAGAGTGAAGGGAATTCTATCTGGTGAATAAAAATAATGTGGCAATTTGGAAAAGTCAAAAAGTAGCTGAAGAGTACAAAGAAGGACCCCTAATCAAGCAGGTCATACTTCAGTCTTCTAGTCTAAAGTTTATCTAAATAAAGCTTTTTCTTCTCATCTCCTCATGACCTTAAGGGGCTATCATGTATGTATTTTTGCAATAATAGTGTGGCAAATACTCTGATATTTCATTTATACCTAGTGAATACCAACCAAGAGGAAGAAATACAGGCCTTCAAAGTTATCAACTATATTCCTTCGCAAATAAACTGAAATGCTACTTTACAGAAGGAAATACTAGAGTGGAAAAGTATCATACAAAATGTAGATAAAATCTGTCATTTTGGGGGAGGGGGTGGAATGTCCATGACAGGTCTTTTTTGTAAAGAAACTTTCTAGCAATCCCTTTTTTCCACACTCCTTTAATAATACACTGCACACTTACTTACCCTCTTTATTTTAGGAACAGAAAATACCATGGAAAAGTTCAGACTCTAAACCTCTTAATGCACACCAGGTGACAGTCTATTCTATGACAACAAAACAAAGGAAACATTCTATCTCCCAAGGAAAACCATTACCATTTCCAGATAGCTCTGACAACTATCAAGTTCTTTCAAAGTCTTCCTTACTTTAACTTCCACTCACAGATCCAAGCCTAACTCTTCGAAGTCAACAAACAAGTCTAATCACTTCCCTACCTTATAGTTCTTCAAACATGTGCATTCTGGTTTTGTTTCCACAGCTATGAATCTTCTCTAAACACCTGTCTTTATTATAACCACTCTTCCCTTATTCTAGACATTTAATTGGAAAAAAGATGGGCACTTGTCTAGAAAAACACTACACAATCACCTGGTGTCACTGCTGACTTCTTCTTTTTTAATTTTTAACGTTTATTTATTTTTGAGACAGAACAAGAGACAGAGTGCAAGCAGGGGAGGTTCAGACAGAAGGAGACACAGAATCTGAAGCAGGCTCCAGGCTCTGAGCTGTCAGCACGGAGCCTGACGTGGGGCTTGAACTCATGAACCGTAAGATCTTGACCTGAGCCGGTCAGACACGTAACCAACTGAGCCACTCAGATGCCCCACTGCTGACTTATTTTAAGTTTACTATGGTCTACTACTTCCAATCTTTCATACTTTGGGGTAGAAGGGGTATAAACTGCTGTTAAAGCAACACTGGCAATACTTCACAGACAGTCATGGGTATGGTCTAAAAAAACCAGTTTCCTGTATTGAAACTTCACGGTTTTGGGCGCTGGGGTGGCTTAGTCAGTTAAGCATCTGACTTCAGCTTAGGTGATGATCTCACAGTTCATGAGTTTCAGCCCCGTGTTGGGCTCTGTGCTGACAGCTCAGAACCTGAAGACTGCTAAGGATTCTGTGTCTCCCTCTCTTTCTCTCTCTCAAAAATAAGTAAATAAACATTTAAAAAGAAAAGAGGGGTGCCTGGGTGGCTCAGTCGGTTGAGCATCTGACTTTGGCTCAGGTCATGATCTGGCAGTTTGTGAGTTCGAGCCCCCTCACCCCACCCAGTCAGGCTCTATGCTGACAGCTCAGAGCCTCAAGCCTGCTTCCGATTCTGTGTCTCCCTCTCTTTCTGTCCTTCCTTCCCCTGCTCATGCTGTCTCTCTCTCTCTCTTTCAAAAATAAGGAAACATTAAAAAAAAAAAAAAAAGAAAGAAACCCATGAAACTTCACAGTTTAAAACTACTAGGCATAGGGGAGCCAGGCTGGCTCAGTCAGTACAGCATGCGACTCTTGATCTCGGGGTCATGAGTTCAAGCCCCACATTAGGTGTAGAGTTTACTTAAAAAAAAAAAACAAACAAAACAAAACAAAAAAAACACCTACTGGGATATATAATTTGCTCAACATTTATTTATATTTTATTTAAAACATTAAGATAACAGGCTATATTTCCAGGATCATTAAACATACAAATATCTCCTCAACAATGACCCATTTCTAGTGAGAAAAACACACCATTAAAAACTGATAACTTGAGTCTATTTACTGAAATGACCTTATAGATCAAATTTCTATGGACCAATTTCCTCATCTATAAAGCAGTCACTAATATCTGCCTCTTTCCATCTTAATGAATATGTTTTTACAATAAGATTTTTTAAAAAATAACTACAATTAGCTTTCTTAAGACATCTAATTCTTAATTATCCATGGTATTGGATGACATGTATTACTAAATTAGTTAAAATCCAAGAAAATTATCCCAACATACTGTCCAGTTATGACAGTCCTATTGTTGCTGGAGTACTCCTTTTTGAATTGTGCTAAGTTACAGGTATTTCTATTGTAGTCATCATTCCCATTTTAAAGGATAAAGGATCAAATCTTACAAGAGCCACTACCAGGTAGCCAAACAAGGTGTTTGTTTTTTTTTTTTCCATTTATTGACTTGAACAATTTTGTGAAAGTGCTAAAAATCAGATACAGTCTATAAGGCAAACTTGCAGAGAACTGAAACTAAGGATCTGTAATTAGTATTAATTATTAATATGACTATTCAGAATCTTTTGGAATACAACTGATTAATAAAGAACTTCAGCTGTGCCCTGAGTTGGTATGAGATTTTAAAAAATTACACAGTACTTCACTTTTTAGTAATTAAGTTACCTATACACATAATTTTTATATTGACTAACTAAAATAATATGTATTCTTTAATTTCCCCAAAACAAATCACCCAGAGAGTGAAGCAACAGCACCCTCTGTGAATCTCCTCTCCTCCATAAATTCTATCCAATATATTATTCTACGAATTATAACCTCCAGCAAATGACTTAACCAGGTCAACAAGATTTGTTTTAACTAGAAGCTTATATAGAAAACATAGGAAAGTTCTAAACAATGCCTTAAGTGATTAGGTTCTGAACCTTTACGGTTCATTTGTGTGCTGTTCCTCTGTTTGCAAAGAGAGCAGAAGCTTGCTCTAATTAAACATCAGTGGGGTACCTTACTATAAATAACAACAGCTAACATGATTGCATGTTTACCATGGCAGATACCATGCTACCATACTAGGTGCTTTCCATACAAATCAACTTTTACAACACTTTTCTGAGGTCTAAATTATTATGCCCATTTACATGTTATATACCCAGAGAGGTCCATGGTCATATAATCAGGATATGATGGAGAGATATAGCATTTTAATCTACTTCTGTAAGTCTAGAGAGCTCAGGCTCTTTTCACCTACTCTTTCTCCCCTGAGTTAGTACAATGAAAAGGAATGAATAAGACTGTTTACTATAACTGCGTTTCAAAATTTGATATATTTCTTCACATTATATGTAAGAAGTAAAAGGCAACTTTATCTTATGAAGTCAGAAACAGAGTCAGGTGGAAGTTATCTTTCTGTAACCCCCCTCAAATTAGTTATGTGAAATTCATAGGTAGCAACAGTCTAACACTTAGCTAAGAGGGGAGACTTTGGATGTTAAACTGATGCAGTCTTTTTTTTTTTTTAATTTTTTTTTAATGTTTATTTATTTTTGAGAGAGAGACAGAGAGTGAGAGGCGGAGGAGCAGACAGAGAAGGAGTCACAGAATCCGAAGCAGGCTCCAGGCTCCGAGCTGTCAGCACAGAGCCCGATGTGGGGTGTGAACTCACAGAGTGTAAGATCATGACCTGAGCTGAAGTCGGACGCTTAACCGACTGAGCCACCCAGGTGCCGCAAACTGATGCAGTCTTATCAGAAAGCATAAAAGAGAATATTTTGGCAATATGACTTCATCATGACCTACAGACTGTGAAATGGTATATTTCTAGGTAAACACTGCCCTAAATTACTATTTGAGGTAATAAAAAAAAAACAACAGATTTTTTTTTTCTTGTGTAGAGAAGAATATGACGGAATATTTTTTTTAAAAAAAGCATTCCTCAAAATATAAAAAATTTTAAAATCAGGTTAGAATCTGTACTTTGACATTAAGACTACTGTACTACCCTTATTTTTGAACCAATTCTCTACTTCATTCCAGTTCAAAGGAAAAAAATTATAATTTATATTTAATTTATATTGTTATAATTATAATTATAATAGCATAAAAAATAAGATCACAGGACTAAGATATTCAGATATGCCTGACTAGGCTTAAGAACAGGAATATTATGACAGTGTTCAAAATATATGTTAACAAATTTTCTAAGATAATAAGGAAATGATTTATCTTACCATAACACAGTGCTCCTTACTGATTCAACAAATATTTTCTTTATGTCACATACACTCTGGATGGACTACTGACAGAACAGCCAACAGAGGCTTGAATCAGAGAATATACCAGCTGTTAGTTTCTATCTAGGTGACTGAGCGGATTGGCTTAATTATAACAGATTTGCTCTAAAGTCCTAACTGATGTCTAGAATAGCACTTTCATTTTAGAATACAATATCACGAAACTAAGTTTCTCTCCCTTTGGACAATTTCTGTTACAGAATGACCTAATACCTGCTTTCAAACTGATACTGATATGTGGCTTAGTAATGGAATGATTTTTTCCCCTACAATAAAATCCTTGACCTTTGTAGTAACCTCTTAAATCCCATATTACACACACTTGCCCATAAAAAAAAATGACACTTGATTGTATTTTATGAGTTATTCATAAAAGCAACTACCTGTATGTTGAATGTCAGGTAAAGTAACTGAACATTCATTGCCACGCCATTTTCCCACAGTCATCATTTAAATTCATGCTTCAGCAAAACTACAAATAATTGCCAGGCCTTAGATCCCTGGGGTTGCTAGCCAACAGTTAAAAAACATGAATGTTAAGTCCACATAGGTCAAGAGTGACATCCACTGCTATCGCAACAATTCTTGTATAACTTATAAAAGAATCCACTTTGTTAGTAAGGATTTACTGGAATAGGAAATCTACTTAGTCTGAGAACTACTACAAAGATCTTAAAAAAGAAAAAGCAGAGTTGCCTAAACCATCTGCAGTTTAACTAAATCTATCAATGAAAGCTTCCACATATTTTCATGATTTAAACCAAGGGTTGGCAAACTTTTCCTAACTTGGCCAGAGAGTAAAAGTAGATTAGGCTTTGAGGGTCATACTATCTCCAATGCAAGGACTCCACTCTACTACTGTAGCACCACAAGCTGCCAAACAATACCATAAACAATACACAAATGAAAGAGTAAGGCTGTTTTCTAATACCTTTATTTACTGACATTCTGTGAAGCTTGAATGTCACAGAACATTCACGTGCCATGACATATTATTCTTCCTTTCACTCTTTTCCTGTTTAAAAATGTAAAAGACCTAAATATTTTACCAGCAAAAAAAAGAAAAGGAAAGAAAAGAAAAGGCCTTATAGAAACAGGTGTCTGGATGGATTTGGCATGTGGTAGTAGTCTGCCTACCCAGGATTTAAAATAAGAATAAATTACTGGTACAAAGCAAGATTAGAAACTTCTAATCAAGGCAATGCAATTTGATGGTAAATTGACTGTAAACTCTATTTCCATAAATGGCTGCATTTTACACACACACACACACACACACGAGTACAGGAAAATAACTCAATGACCAAATCCTTCTCATTAATAATTAAAGAAAAAATATACTGAGGTAAGTCATTTTTTAAGGCTTTCACAAATAAATGAAGTTTCCCTGATATATTCCTGTGCCATGTTTAGTGTTCCAAATATAATAACATATCTGGTTTCAGAGTAGAAAAATCACCTACTTTGAAAGATAAAGTTTAATTCTCTTAGGACAATGAGAATTATACTCATTAAATACAAAGATTGGTACCATCCACATCTGTGGACTTCACAGGAGGGTAAAAACAGGTATGTGCATTGAAAAGAGAAAATTTTCCTAAAGATAGTGTTCCAACATTAATCCTATGCATCACATGTCTGATTTGTTAAGAATACCAGAGATTTTAAAATTTCTGTACATATATGTTAAGACATACAGATTTAAAAGTTTTACATAATTAAAATCCATAGATAATTAAGTCCTGTGTATACATATTTTCATAATTCCTGGTTGATTTTTGTTAATTCCGAAGCCTAGAATCTAGACTATGATTTAAATCAAATAAACATAATATCTATCTTTCAAAAACAAAATCATAGGGGCGCCGGGGTGGCTCAGTTGGTTGAGTGTCTGACTTTGGCTCAGGTCATGATCTCACAGTTCAGGGTTCAAGCCCCACATCAGGCTTCCAATTCTGTGTTTTCCTCTCTCTCTGCCCCTCCCCCGCTTGTGAGCTTGCACACGCTCTCTCAAAAATAAACATTAAAAAAACTAAAATCATAAAGATTCAAATGACAGAGAGAATGGACTAATGTTTTCTATTATCCACACAATTCTTTCTTCACTCATATAATCAAGGAAATAATGTGATACGTTCATTCTAAATTATGTCCTGAAATCAAAAAATCTAATTTCTATTAATTTCTCAAAAAAATGAGGTAAACCGTCACTACAATTAACTTCTAGTTCCTTTTCTTTTTTAATTTAAAAATAAATGTTTATTTTTGAGAGAGAGAGAGATACAGAGCATGAGTGGGGGAAGGGCAGACAGAGAGGGAGACACAGAATCTTAAGCAGGCTCTAGGCTCTGAGCCAGACACAGGCCTCAAACCCACTGGCTGGGAGATCATGACCTCAGCCAAAGTCTAATGCTTAACTGACTGAGCCACCCAAGCACTCCTAAATTCTATTTTCAATTAATACCACCAATGGGAGAACAGTTCTGGAAATGGGAGTAACGTTCAGAAAGTTTAAGTGACATTTAGGTGTATTTTTATTGGTTAAAAATGATTCTGTTGTATCAAGACAAACAGCAGTCCCCAACATTTCAATATTTGATAACTTTTAAATATATGTTTTTTAAACAATATTCTCAGCATTAGTTTTATTTTTATTTAGAAACAAAAACAAAAAAAAAATGATGAACGGCTTTCACCCTACACTGATCCAAACAAACCAATTTCAGTCAACAACTTACAGAAAATTAGAAATATTTTGGTGTATTATGTTTCTTCTCGAAACTAACTTTTCTATAAGTATCTTCATCAGACATTGTGGCCTAAAGGTAAATGATGCCTTCTAGTCATTTAAGACGATATCCAGCATGTCAATAGGAAGTCATTTTAAGTTTGTCCAGGCATAAAATGAAAACACCACTGTGGTTTCCCCCACATTTTTCATGTTTTCAATTCCATCCATTTCACAGCATCATCACTTAATCACAAGAGAATAACAAATTATATAATATCCAGAAGGTTCTACTAACTGCATAGGATCCTAGAGCTAAATGTTTCATCCTTTTCATAAAATAAGAAATTGTAGGGGCGCCTGGGTGGCGCAGTCGGTTAAGCGTCCAACTTCAGCCAGGTCACGATCTCGTGGTCCGTGAGTTCGAGCCCCGCGTCGGGCTCTGGGTTGATGGCTCAGAGCCTGGAGCCTGTTTCCGATTCTGTGTCTCCCTCTCTCTCTGCCCCTCCCCCGTTCATGCTCTGTCTCTCTCTGTCCCAAAAATAAAATAAACGTTGAAATTGTAATCACAATGGTAGTTTACAGGACTATAAACGTATGAGGTATACATTTTTTAAATCTCTGGTTAGAAGTTAAGATTGAAAACTGAGATGTGCCTGGGTGGCTCAGTTGGATTAAGCATCCAACTCAGGTCGTGATCTCACGGTTTGGGAGTTCAAACCCCACATCGGGCTCTGTGTTAGTAGCACACAGCCTGCTTCAGATCCTCTGTCTCCCTCTCTCTCTGCTTCTCCCCTGCTTGTGTGTGCAGCACACATTCCCTGTTCTCTCTCTCTTTCAAAAATAAATATGCATTAAAAAAGAGAAAAGATTGGGGGCACTTTGGTGGCTCAGTTGGTTAAGCATCCAACTCTTGGTTTCAGCTCAGGTCATGATCTCACAATTTTTTGAGTTCAAGTCCCACGTCAGGCTCTGTGCTGACAGCACAGAGTGTGCTTGGGATTCTCTCTCCCTCCCTCTTTGTCCCTCCCCCACTCGTGCTGTCTCTGTCTCTCTCAAAATAAAGGAATAAATCTTTATTAAAAAAAAAAAAGATTGAGGGTGCCTGGGCAGCTTAGTCGGTTAAGCAACTGACTTTGGCTCAGGTCATGATCTTGTGGTTTGTGAGTTCAAGCCCTGCATCAGGCTTTGGGCTAACACCTCAGAACCTGGAGCCTGCTTTGGATTCTGTGTCTCCCGCTCTCTCTCTGCACTCCCCCCCCACAACCGCGCTCTGTCTCTGTTTCTCAAAAATGAGGAAACGTTAAAAAAAAAATAAACATTGAAAACTGAGTGTTTTCTCAATGAGGAGGTAATATAACTGTTTCTGTATGGGGAGATTAACTTAATCTTATTTATATGGTCTTATTTATAAGGAACACAGATACTCACTGAAAAACAAAACAAAACAAAACAAAACACAGAGGAGGGGAGGACCCAAAGAGGGATACATATATGGAGAAAAATTCTTTGTTTCTTTTATGTCCTCCAAGCACTAACTATAGGATACTCTGAAAAAGAAAACCATTAGGGCTGAAGAGGAAGAAAATGTTACTTCATCTTGCCACAAAATTGTCTCCATATACTTCTGAGAGAAATGATCAATTGCTTTCAAATAGTTTACCTGGTATTTTCTGCTGAATAAAAATAATGCTGTTACTTCTAAAATGTTTCCAAAACATAAATGTGAATCAATTTTGGTGACTAAACTCTTTACAACACATTATATGATAAGACGTTAAGTCTTTGGGATTTATTATCATTACTAAAATTATAAGCTTTAGGCAGAAGTTTAAATTATAATAATTTAGGAGCTACTTGATTACCTGTATATAAATAAAACATCAATATTTTAAATATTTAGTTTTGAGAGTGAGTGCAAGTGGGGGAGGGGCAGAGAGAAGGGGACAGAGGATCTGAACTGTCTCTGTGCACTGACAGCAGTAAGCCTGATGTGGGGCTTGAACTCACAAACCAGGAGATCATGACCTGAGCTGAGTTGGATGTTCGGCCACCCAGGTCCCCTAAAGTATCAATATTTTAGAGTCAAGAATGTTGGAGACATATATCAACACGAAAAAACCAAAACAAACAAAAAACAAAAACAAAAAAACAGAAACACTATGCAAGACCACAATGTACATGAATCAGAAATAAGCTGGTACATGAATCAGAAATATATAATTCACTGAACCCTGATCCTTAATTTGTGTGATTTCTTTTTTGAGATAACAGACTTCAATGAAAATTAGGCCTCACTTCTAAAAAAGCAAGCATTAGAAGCAATGACCTGTTGCAAATAGCTTGGGTGGCCTTAATAAATTCTTGCCAAACACAATCAAAGGCATTGACTTCTTGTAGAAATCAGTGAGCAAACCTGAGATCAGCAATGAATCCGTAAGTGGGGCTTAGGTTATGATTACAAGCACATAAAACAAAAAAATAGACTCTTTCTTCTACTTATCTTAAGGGCTTACGTTTATACTGTTTCTTTCTTCTAAAGTCTTTTTGCCATAGTCTTAACAATCTTGTCAATATATTACTATGAAAATAAACGTATAACCCTTCTAGAAAACCTCCTTTCTGACATTGTCCAGGTTAAAATAAACTACTAATCTTTCTAGATTGTTTTACATGCATGCCTCATTTTATTGTGCTTCAGGAATACTGCTTTTTTTTTTTTTTTTTTTTAAATTGAAGATCTGTGATAGCCTTGTCTTGACTACGTCCACACTGGTGTAATTTTCCAACAGCATTTGCTCACCTCGTGTCTCTGCAAAACATTTTGGTAATTCTCAGAATATTTATTTTTCATTAATATTATATTTGTTATGGTGATCTGTGTTCAGTGATCTTTGATGTTACTATTGTAACTTTTATGGCACCATGAACCATGCCCATTTTGACAGCGAATGCAATTGATAAATGCGTGTGTTCTGACTGTTCCACCAACCAGCCACTCCCTTTTTCTTTCCTTCTCCTCTGGCCTCCATATTCCCTAAGACACAACAATACTGAAATCAGGCCAATTAATAACCCTACAATGGCCTCTAAGGTTCAAGTGAAAAGAGGTCACACATCTCTCACTTCAAATCAAAAGCCAGAAATGATTAAGCTTAGTGAGGAAGGCATGACGAAAACTGAGACAGGCTGAAAGGTAGCCTCTTATGCCAAATAATTAGCCAAGTTGTGAATGCAAAGCATAAATTCTGAAGGAAATTTAAAGTGCTACTCTAGGGGCGCCTCAGTGGCTCAGTCCATTAAGCGTCCAACTCTTGATTGCAGGTCAGGTCATGATCTCACAGTTCATGGAATTGAGCCCTGTGTCAGGCTCTGTGCTCATAGCACAGAGGCTGCTTGGGATTCTCTCTCTCTCCCTCTCCTCTCCCCCCCTCCTCAAAATAAATAAACTTTAAAAAAAAGTGCTACTCCAGTGAAAACACGAATGATTAAGACAGCAAAATAGTCTTATTGCTGATATGGGAAAAGTTTTAGTAGTTTGGACAGGTCAAACCAGCCACAACATTCTCTTCAACTAAAACCTAATCCAGGGCATGGTCCTAACTCTCTTCAATTCCCTGAAGGCTGAGAGAGGTGAGGAAGTTGCAGAAGAAAAGTTTAAAGCTAGCAGAGGATGGTTCATGAGCTTTAAGGGGAGAAACCCTCTCCATAACATAACCGTGCAAGGTGAAGCAACAAGTGCTGATGTAGAAGCTGTAGCAAGTTATCCAGAAGACTTTGTTGAAAGATAATGAATGAAGGTGCTACAATAAACAACAGATTTTCAATGTAGGTGAAACAGCCTTCTATTGGAGATCCCATCTAGAACTTTCATAGCTAGAGAGAAGTCAATGCCTGACTTCAAATGTTCCAAGAATGGGCTGACTCTTGTTAGGGGCTAATGCAGCTGGTGACTTTATGTATTTATTTCAAATATTTATTTATTCTTGAGAGAGACAGAGAGAGAGAGAGAGAGAGAGAGAGAGAGAGAGAGAGAGAACAGAGGAGGTACAGAGAGAGAGGGAGACAGAATCTGAAGCAGGCAGGCTCCAGGTTCCAAGCTGTCAGCACAGAGCCCGACACAGGGCTTGAACTCACAAACCTCAAGATCATGACCTGAGCTAAGTCAGACACTTAACCAACTGAGCCACCCAGGCGTCTTGCTGATGACTTTAAATTAAAGCCAATGCTCATTTACCATTCTGAAAATTCTAGGTCCTTAAGGATTACGTTAAATCTACCATGCTTGTGTTCCATAAATGGAACAAAGCCTGGATGACAGCACACAGGTTTACACGGTCTACTGTTATTTTAAGTGCACTGTTGAAAACTATGGCTGAGAAAAAAGATCTCTTTCAAAATATTACTGCTCCCTGATAATGCACCTGGCTACCCAAGAGATCTGATGGAGATATACGTTAATGTTGTTTTCATGCTTGCGAATACAACGTCTATTCTGCAACACATAGATCAAGGAGTCATTTCAACTTTGAAATCTTATTCTTTGAGAAACAGATCTTGTAAGGCTATAGCTGCCATAGGTAGTGATTGCTTTGGTGAATCTAGACAAAGTAAATGGAAAACCTTCTGGAAAGCATTCACCTTTCTAGATGCCATGAAGAACATTCGTGATTTATGGCAAGAGGTCAAAATATCAACATCCACAGAAATTCAAAAGAAGCTGATCCTAATTCTCCTGGATAAATTTGAGGGGTTCAAGACTTCGGTGACAGAAGTAACTACGGATGTGGCAGAAATACCAAGAAAACTAGAATTAGAAGTGAAACTTGAAGATGTGACTGAATTACTGTAATTTCATGATAAAACTTGAATGAATGAGGAGATTTCTTGAGAGGGATCTGCTTTTGGTAAAGAAGCTCTGACGACTGTTGAAATGACAAAAAAGGATTCAGAATATTATATAAACTTAATTGATAAAGCAGCTGCAGGGTTTGAAAGGACTGATTCCAATTTTGAAAGAAGTTTTACTGTGGGTAAAATACTATCCAACAGCATTACATGCTACGGAGAAAATAGTGATAAAACACAGTCGGGTAAAATCCTATCCAATAGCATTACATGCTACAGAGAAATTAGTGATAAAACACAGCCAATCAATATGGCAAAAGTCACTGTTGTCTTATTTAAAGAAATTGCCACAGCCACCCCAACCTTCAACAGCTACCACTGTGCTCAGTCAGCAGCCAACAAAACTGGGGCTAGACCTTCCACAAGGAAAAAGATTACAACCAGCCAGAAGTGAACATGATGGCTAGCAATTTTTAGCAAAATATTTTTTAATTAAGCCATGTATGTTGGCTTTTTTTAGACATAATGCTATTACACACTTTAAATAAATTACAGTATAGTGTAAACATAACTTTTATATGCACTGGGAAACCATAAAAATCACTTGACTTGCTTTATTGTAATATTCAGTTTATTGCAGTGGTCTGGAACCGAACCTGCAATATCTCTGATGTGTGCCTGTATTCACCACATCTCATGGCTCCTTGTTTCAGAAAAGCAATTTTATGAAGTGAATGAATGTTAAAAAAAAAAAAATACAACAACTATATTTGGACTTCTGCAACAATAACATAATTTACCTTTATCTATAAAACCCATATGGGGCACCTGGGTGGCTCAGTTGATTAAGCTTCCTACTCTTGATTTCAGCTCAGGTCAATGATCTCAGGATTCATGGGACTCAGCCTGCAGGGATCTGCACTGACAGCACCGAGCCTGCTTGGGATTCTCTCTTTCCCTCTCTCTCTGCTCCTCCCCCCATCACTCTCACTTTCTCTCAAAATAAATAAATAAATAAACATTAAAAAAAAAAAAAAAACAACAACAACAAACTAATCCCTGGGCACCTGGGTGGCTCAGTCAGTTAAGTGTCCAATTCTTGGTTTCAGTGGCTCAGGTCCTAATCTCACAGATTGTGGAACTGGCAATCAGGTTGGGTTCCACATTCACAGCATGGAACCTGCTTGGGATACTCTCTCTTCCCCTCTCTCTCTTTACCCCTAACCTCTACTGCTCTTACTCTCTCCCAAATTACACTTGGGGAAAAAAAAAACAACCTTTATGTAGCTTGATCCTTGAGTTTTAACTGAGAGAGGGTGGGGGACAGGGGAGAGAAGAATCATCCTCAAAAATCTACCTTGAAGCTTTCTGCCACTGTAAGCAGAGTCATTACAGACCAATCCAAAAGTTTAGGAATCTCCCCCTGAACCTTCCACTTGGTACTATTTACCATTATTTAATTCATTAATAACTACGAAGGAAATGGTTAAAATTAATTTAAGAGAAGTATATATTGCCAGAAACTATAAAGCAGTGAAAACATTCTAAATTTTTAAAAAGTCCTAAGACATTTTAATTTCATGTATAGTTATAGTTCTATGATGTTTCTGTGGTCTTAATGACTTCCCAGTTTTGTACCAACTGAAATATGATAATGTGAAACAACATTCTAATATTATTTTCATTATATAGATCTTCATCACTGAATGAATTTCAAAGTTCATTTACTGTTTACTTAAAAAATATCACCTCTGTTCAAATATATGACAATCCATAATTCTGGGGAACTCAAATGTTACTATAAATATCATTTAAAGTGAGAAATGTTCTAACTACAGTGAATGTTCTAACTTCAGTGTTCCACTGAACATTTTAAATTATGCCCTTCATTAGCTAATTTTGACACATTCTGATTTGCAAAACTGACTTTGGTCTGAAGGCTTTCACCAAAAATTATCAATACAAAAGAAAAAAAGTAAAACCTAAACTGAACACTTAACAGAACCCCAATTCAGAAAAGGTTGCCATAGTTTTGGTTAATTCTTTATAGTTAAAAATGTATCCAATTAATCTGTATAAATAAAATATGCTGAACTGAGCATTACTGTTCCTCTTTCTTAAAAAATTTTTTTTTATTTTACTTTTTCTTTAGTAAACTCTATGCCCAACATGGGGTTCGAACTCACAACCCCAAAATCAAGAGTTCCATACCTTACTGACTGAGCCAGCCAGGTACCCTGAGCATTACTACTGTTTTCAAACTCTTCACGGCATAATGATAACTTATGTTATTTATCAAATATATTTCTCTGGGTAAAGAGTAAAATCATTTTCCCTGACAAAAACACTGCTTATAATATTAATACTGATAAAAACAGACTAAATAAAATAGAACCAAGCTTCAGACTTCATGTCTAACCAAAAGACACATCTCAAATCACAATAAACACACCAGGGAAACAAAATTCATGAAAATAAGTACTTTAATATAATTTTCTATCATTATTGGTTTGAATTTATAACTTGGAATTAAAATATTTCCCCAAAGAATACTCACTTAGGTAAATGGATACTGCTTTAAAAATATTGTATCTTGGATTAAAAGATTACAAATACAATCACAATAACATTCTTTTTTCTCACTACTTTTCCAACCAGAAAGGAAGTAATACAACATTTTCAAGAACCATTACTTTCCTAAATTATTCAAGATTAATTAATTGCAGAGGGGCACCTGCCAGGAGGCTCAGTCGGTTGAGCATGTGACTTCAGCTCAGGTCACGACCTCATGGTTCATGGGTTTGAGTCTCACATTGGGCTCTGTGCTGACAGCTCTGAGCCTGGAGCCTGCTTCAGATTCTGTGTCTCCCTCTCTCTGCCCCTCCCCTGCTTGGCTCCTTCTCAAAAATAACATTAAAAATTTTGTTTAAAAATATATATATGAGGGGCGCCTGGGTGGCGCAGTCGGTTAAGCGTCCGACTTCAGCCAGGTCACGATCTCGCGGTCCGTGAGTTCGAGCCCCACGTCGGGCTCTGGGCTGATGGCTCAGAGCCTGGAGCCTGCTTCCGATTCTGTGTCTCCCTCTCTCTCTGCCCCTCCCCCGTTCATGCTCTGTCTCTCTCTGTCCCAAAAATAAATAAACGTTGAAAAAAATATATATATATGAGAAAAACTCTGAAAAAAGTTCTATTTCACTATTATTCAGGAAACACAAAATTTAAATATATTCTAATATTTTGATCAGATTGTTAAAGTTAAAAAAAATTTATGACACTGGGGTTAACAAAGCAAAATTAAGACATACATAAACACTAATCGTAAGAGAAAAAAAACCTGCCTTTTCTGAAAGGCAGTTTGACTACACATCCTATTCTGAAAAGATATTGTTTTCTATAACTCAAATAGGCTTGAAGGGACTTGGAAACATAGGTGAATGATGTTAGTATATAACATAGAAGTAATGCTGGTTCACATGTCTTTTTTTTTTTTTTTTGCACTACCCACTATGAAGTAGTTGAATGCTACGTACACGAATAAAGCTGAACATCGTACTAGATACAATACTCATCCATTTCACTTTCTTCTCTTAGTTTCTAATGTGACCACATGCTGACTTATAAGTTCATATTGATTAGACTGCCCCAATCTTCTTTTGCTTTGATTCCTTAATTCAGCAATCTCAATTCTTCCTTACACATTCTTATTTTTCAAGCAACTTTCCCCTTTTTCTTAAATGCAAAGTACTATATTTAACTAACTTTATTAGAAATAAACTGTTACAAGAGTGCTGGATAGCTCAGTCAGGTAAGTGTCCAACTCTGATTTCAGCTCAGGTCATGATCTCATGGTTTGTGAGGTCAAGCCCCCTGTCAGGCTCTGCGCTGACAGTGAGGAGCCTGCTTGGACTTCTCTCTCTCTCTGCCCCTTCCCTGCTGGCGCTCACACACTCTTTCTCTCTCAAAATAAATAAATAAACATTTAAAAAGAAAGAAATAAAATGTTATAAGATTATTACTTAGGTTTGTCCTCGTCTGCATAAGGTTTAAACAACCTATTCTGTGAACACCATTTCCCCCCAATCCTTGTCATTATAGTTTGAGATTTTGTAAAACACGAGATCATTCATACATACTCTTCCACACAATTAACTTTAGAGGAATTTAAGAAAATAAATGAACAAATAACAATAACACATGGACAAGAAGAGTCTATGTTTTAAAATAAATATAAATATATTATAAAATATATAATATATATAATGTAATATAAATATAAATATAAAAATAAAACATTACAGAATTAGTGTCATATGTTTCATTACTATCAAAATCTATTATAAGACTCTTTTTTTTTAATTTATTTTGAGAGAGAGATGAAGAGCAAGTGAGGAGGGGCAGACAGAGAGGGAGTCAGAATTCCAAGCAGGCCCTATTCATTAAGTGCAGACCCTGATGTGGGGATTAAACCCACAAACTGAGAGATTATGACCTAAGCCAAAATCAAGAGTCAGATTGCTTAACTGACTGAGCGACCCAGGTGCCCCTATTATAAGACTCTTGATTTCATGGTTGTGAGTTCGAGCCCCACACTGGGTATAGAGAGTGCTTAAAAATAAAATTTAAAAAAAAATGTATGTATAATAAAAAGACAATTAATTTATTAAATTGTTTATTAAAAATAAAATTAATTTTAAAATGCAAAAGAATGTCAACAATTTGCTCATATTAATAACTCCCTTTGTTATACATTAAAGTTCCAACTGAAGAAACTTTGAGTAACAAATATAATACCTAGGAATAAACCTATCCAAAGATGTAAAAGATCTGTATGCTGAAAACTACAGAAAGCTTATGAAGGAAACTGAAGAAGATACAAAGAAATGGAAAACATTCCGTGCTCATGGATTGGAAGAATAAGTATTGTTAAAATGTCAATACTACCCAAAGCAATCTACACATTCAATGCAATCCCAATCAAAATTGCACCAGCATTCTTCTCAAAGCTAGAACAAGCAATCCTAAAATTTGTTTTTAATTTTTAAAGTTTATTCATTTTTGACAGAGAGAGAGACAGACAGACAGACAGACAGACAGACACAGAATCCGAAGCAGGCTCCAGGCTCTGAGCTGTCAGCACAGAGCCCGATGAGGGGCTCAAACTCACGGACACGGAGATCATGACCTGAGCCAAAGTCTGACACTCAACCGACTGAGCCACCCAGGTGCCCCAGCAATCCTAAAATTTGTATGGAACCACAAAAGACCCCGAATAGCCAAAGTAATTTTGAAGAAGACCAAAGCAGGAGGCATCACAACCCCAGACTTTAGCCTCTACTACCAAGCTGTAATCATCACAACAGCATGTACTGGCACAAAAACAGACACACAGACCAATGGAATAGAATAGAGACTGCAGAACTGGGCCCACAAAAGTATGGCCAACTAATCTTTGACAAAGCAGGAAAGAGTATCCAATGGAAAAAAAGATAGTCTCTTTAACAAATGGTGCTGGGAGAACTGGACAGCAACATGCAGAAGAATGAAATTAGACCACTTCTTACACCATACACAAAAATAAACTCAAAATGGATGAAAGACCTAAATGTGAGACAGGAAACCATCAAAACCCTAGAGGAGAAAACAGGAAAAAACCTCTCTGACCTCAGCCGAAGCAATTTCTTACTTGACACATCTCCAAAGGCAAGGGAATTAAAAGTAAAAACGAACTATTTGGACTTCATCAAGATAAAAAGCTTCTGCACTGCAAAGGAAACAATCAACAAAACTAAAAGGCAACCAACGGAATGGGAAAAGATATTTGCAAATGACATACCGGACAAAGGGCTAGTATCCAAAATCTATGAAGAACTCACCAAACTCCACACCCGAAAAACAAATAATCCAGTGAAGAAATGGGCAGAAGACATGATTAGACACTTTTCTAAAGAAGACAAGCAGATGGCCAACAGGCACGAGAAAAGATGTTCAACGTCACTCCTCATCAGGGAAATACAAATCAAAATTGCACTCAGATACCACCTCACTCCAGTCATAGTGGCTAAAATGAACAAATCAGACTATAGATGCTGGAGAGGATGTGGAGAAACAGGAACCCTCTTGCACCATTGGTGGGAATGCAAACTGGTGCAGCCATTTTGGAAAACAGTGTGGAGGTTCCTCAAAAAATTAAAACTAGATCTACCCTATGACCCAGCAATAGCACTGCTAGGAATTTACCCAAGGGATACAGGAATGCTGATGCATACGGGCACTTGTACCCCAATGTTTATAGCAGCACTTTCAACAATAGCCAAATGATGGAAAGAGCCTAAATGTCCATCAGCTGACAAATGAATAAAGAAAATGTAGTTTATATACACAAAGGAATACTACTTGGCAATCAGAAAGAATGAAATCTGGCCATTTGTAGCAACGTGGGTGGAACTGGAGAGTGTTATGCTAAGTGAAATAAGTCAGGCAGAGAAAAACAGATACCATATATTTTCACTCATATGTGGATCCTGAGAAACTCAACAGAAGACCAAGGGGGAGGAGAAGGAGGAAAAAAAAAAGTTACAGAGGGAGAAGGAGGCAAACCATAAGAGACTCTTAAACAC
This sequence comes from Lynx rufus, assembly GCF_022079265.1. Classification (NCBI taxonomy): domain Eukaryota; kingdom Metazoa; phylum Chordata; class Mammalia; order Carnivora; family Felidae; genus Lynx; species Lynx rufus. Next base: position 6,189,474 of record NW_025814825.1, read on the forward strand.
TGAGAATAAACTGAGGGTTGATGGGGGGGTGGGGAGGAGGGGAAAGTGGGTGATGGGCACTGAGGAGGACACCTGTTGGGATGAGCACTGGGTATTATATGGAAACCAATTGACAAATTTCATATAAAAAATAAAATAAAATAAATAGATATGTATCATGATAGAAGAAATTAATTTTAAAATGCAAAAGAATGTCAACAATGTGTTCATATTAATAATTTCCTTTGTTATACATTAAGGTTCCAACTGAAGAAACTTAGTTTCAATAACAAATACAATACAATCTGATAGTTAAGGACAATGAGTACATTCCATAGAAACTTAGCTAGCTCAGACATTTTGTTGATATTGATATACTTGAAAATACTCTTTGCATTCTCTTAATCTCCCGATTAAGATAAAACTCCTTAGATAATTTTTTTAAATTACTAAAATCAGTAACTTAAAAACACTGCTATTTAAAATCTGTTACTGGGGTGCCTGGGTGGCTCAGCTGATAGAGCATCTGACTTCAGCTCAGGTCATGATCTCATGGCTTGTGGGTTCAAGCCCCGTGTGCGGCTCTGCATTGTCAGTGTGGAGCCTGCTTGGGATTCTCTCTCTGCCCCTCCCCTGCTTGTAGTGCCTTTCCAAATAAATAAATAAATTTTAAAATAAAATAAAATATAATTTGTTTCTAAAAATAGTTAAAGGCCTACAAAAAGAATGGGTTATTTTAAAAGCAATTCTATTAACAAGTCACTGATTATACCAAATAGGTTCAACTGAATGTCTTGCAAAAGATATTTATAAAAATAAAAATCTTTAATTTGATAATACATTTTTGATAAATATTAAGTCATAAAATTTAAATTTCACTGAGCTAGAGTAAATATTTTTTTTCCCTCAATAATTGAGAGGCTGTGGCACAAAAAGAAAACACTTTACAATGCATTTGGTGAGTGTTCAGGGGGAAAAAACAAGAACACGTGCAAATAAATGACTTTTTAAATAAGGTAATTTAGACAGTACCCATGTAAAATAAAATATTTTATATTCATCGTAAAAAACTGGATGTGGCATTTCAGATCCTGTGCCAGAGAATTAAATGCCTATTTTAAGTATTTAGACAACATATCAATTTAAGAAAACCCATATAATGAAGAAAAAACTAAATTTCTTTAGTTCTCAATTATTCATAGAAAAATTACTTATTTTATGTACCCTGGGCCATACAAAGTTTATCTCTATATGGCCACTCCTGAAAAAAAGCACCTCCAATGATAGGTTTTGCAACTTAACTCAAATTTAAGCAAAATGAAGATAGTATGACACTCACAACTGTTACCTGTCAAAACATTACAAAATCAAAATTTAAAGACTCTGTGGACTGTTGGCATTACCAGTCTTCAATCATCCTAGCTGAGTAGCATCCTTAGGTTCAATATAACTTAACTATATGCAAATTAACTGTGTATGATTTATGGGACAAATCTATTTTCAACCTTTAAAAAATATCTATTTAAGTGTAAGCTTATTTATACTCATCAGTAAAATCAACAAAAACATTTTGTAACTGACAGAACTGATAGAAATGTTAATTTCATTTAAATGTAACAAACCCTTTGCTAGTCCGACACGCTCTCCATTTTACAGATGAGGAAACATACTCAAAGACTAGGTAATTTGCCCTTAATCACATGGCTGAAGGCAAATTCTGCAAGGGTCTGACTAATGTCAAAGCTCCTCCCGCTCAAACTTTTCCTAAACCATCTACTTGTAGAATCAAAATTTTGAATGCTCTCTGCTGGGCTTCCAGTAAATTTATTAGTAATATACTCACAAAAAGTGAAAGAAACCCCAACAAACCAAATTATTTATTTTAAATACAGATCAGTTCAGGGGTGCCTGGGTGGCTTAGTTGGTTAAGCGTATAACTTCGGCTCAGGTCATGATATCGTGGTTTGTGGGTTTGAACACCACACTGGGCTCTGTACTGACAGCTCAGAGTCTGGAGCCTGCTTCATGTTTTATTTCTCCCTCTCTCCATCCCTCCCTCACTCACACTGTCTGTCTCTCAAAAATAAATAAACATTAAAAAAAAAAAATAGGGACGCCTGGGTGGCTCAGTCGGGTAAGTGTCTGACTTCAGCTCAGGTCATGATCTCGCAGTCTGTGAGTTCGAGCCCCGCGTCTGTGCTGACTACTCAGAGCCTGGAGCCTGTTTCAGATTCTGTGTCTCCCTCTCTCTCTCTGCCCCTCCCCTGCTCACGCTCTGTCTCTCTCTGTCTCAAAAATAAATATTAAATATTTATTATTAAATATTTATAAAAATAAATATTAAAAAATTTAAAAAAAAAGGATCAGTTCACAGGAATATGGTATTGTAAGATTTGGAATGGATATCATAAACAGCAAAATACAGAATATGATTTATCAGATATAATTAATTTATTAAACCATCAAAAAGGATTTTAGAATGGGACATACTATATTAACATACATGTCCTATTACATCAAATCATAAGAAAATGACTACATATCTTGCCTCATTTTGTTCAATTATATCAATGTTAAATAAAAAGCTAACTAAATTATTTTTATTATATTAATTAAAGGGTGTGCCTGGCTGGCTCAGTCGGTGGAGCATGTGACGTTAGATCTCAGGGTTATGGTCTCAAGCCCCACATTAGGTGTGGATTACTTAAACCTAAAATCTAAAAAAATAAACACCATTTGGGTTTCTCTGCTAATCTCCCAGCTGAAATCAAGCTTTCAAAGAAATATTCTCTTGCTTAAATTTTATGCAGACCTGCAATACTTCTGCATTTTTAACTACAACTTGCTAAGTGTCACTGGTGTAAAGTCTGCTCAGAATTACTACAGAGCAAAAATCAGAACAATTAAACTTTTAAAACCACTTGAAGGAAAAGGTGTTTCCTTCTAAAGCCACATGTTAATATTCTTTGTGATACCTTTAATAATAGTTTTGAACTTTTTATGGCAGTTCAAAAGTTTGGAAGGTGATTTTTCTTTCAAGCTATTTATCAGCATGGTTTTAACACAGTTGAGTCATCATGAGTTCAACCTACTGAGTCACCTGCTTACAGCATCTGCCAACCACAATTTACTAACTGCAGCTTCCTCAAACTTACAACTGAACAAACTCAGTAAGGCCTAGGAACTGTTTAATGTTTTCCAAAGTAGCAACTGAAAATGCTAGTTCAGAACAGCCCCTGTTTAAAAAAAAATGAGACCAAAAAACCACCAACTTCCTTGCTCTGAATGAGTACTCCCCTATGGCAGTCTCACTCTACCTTGTATTCCCCCTTCCTGGTAGGAGAGGGAGTTCAACCTAAGGAGGACATAAAATTATATGCTGGTTTAATATTTTTAAATAAGTAGTATTCTACTAAAAATAATTCCTAGGTACCAATACTGAGCTGGAGTATATATACAATTGTGCCAATAACTATCCTGATTGTACATGGTGAACATTAACTTTAATAAAATATTTAAAAAGTATAAAATGAAAGTATAATTTCAAAATTAGTATCACACCACGTACTACTTGGGGCTGACTTTCACTATTTCCAATTTCCACCATTTCCAGTTATGGAGATGATAAAAGTATGATCTTGGAGAACTAGTGTACTATACTTCTCTTCTCAGAAATCCAGTGCAAACTGGTAAAATCAACAAATCTTATACCTTAACAGACTTAGATCTGCCAAGTGACTTATCTTTTATCATATGACCCCTATTTAAATCTATCTGTTCTCTTCATTAGGATCTGGTAGAGTAAATGCAAATATATGAGAAATGTGTTAAGTTATTCAGAAAAAAGGAAGGAGTTAAAACTACAACTCTTAGGGATCATAACACAGAACATCTTAATTACCTAGTACTGCTAAGGAAGACAGTATGGCACCATGTACTTAACAATGATTAGCAATCATTGTTTTGCTATTCCTAAAAGGAGAAGTTTAGCTCATCTAAAAATCTAATCAGAAAAGGCAAGGGGGGCACTTGGGTGACTCAGTCGGTTGAATATCTGACTGCGGTTCAGGTCATGATCTCAGTTTGTGAGTTCGAGCCCCACATCAGACTCTGTGCTGACAGCTCAGAGCCTGGAGCCTGCTTCAGACTCTGCCCCTCTCCCACTCTCTGTGTCTCTTTCTTTCAAAAATAAACAAAAACATTAAAAAAAAAAGAAAAGAAAAAAGGGATGAGAACATAACAAAGTGTGTTAAACAATATGGTTTGTCTACAAAAAGGGAAGTTTTAAAAGGTAACTGAGAGAAATAAGAAAATTTATCAAAAATACTAATTCTGAAAGTATTTCTATAGTTCCTTCACTAAATAGCATACTAAATACAATTTAAGCTTTTCATCAGTATTCATGGTTATCACCATCATTGATTATTCTGACTGACTCACTCATAATTCTTAATTGATGTAAAGTGTTGTTCCCTCTCTATCAAAGCATTCCAAAAAAACAAAATTTGAGTTGTAACTATTTTTTAGTCTCTTTTGTACCCTCTTGTGCTCTCAGGTTCCCAATCTACTACCATCATCCCACATTAAAAATTCTCCTTTTGGCTTCTCCTGTTCTGTAGTAGAGGAAATCAGATTAGACAGCTTGTTGGAATTATGGTGGGACTAAGAGGCTCCCTACAAGCAAAATTTTTAGGAATAGATTTCATTCGGTAAGATTTTGAACACCAGGTGTCTATTAATTACTATGTGAAGAAACTGGCAACACATATAAGAGTTTAGGCCCTTGATGATCTTAACAAGTCTGTAGGAACAGGGACTAACACAATTCACTGCAATACAGATTAAACAGAATTTTACATATGCTACAGAGGAGAGACAAAGATAGTGGGGAAGAATCTAGCTAGGTGTATTGGGAAAGGTATCACAGAAGAGGAGATATTTGAGTTGGGACTTGAGAAAAGCATGGACACCTAGAACTTTGGAACTTTAAAAATTCAAGGACACCTGCCAGGCTCTGGGAGATCAGAAAAGGACTTTCAAAAAGAAGGAAATGTAGGTGCAGGCACATACAGATGACACAGTATGGCCTATGTGGAGACGTGTAAGTACACTGGTATGAACTGAGTGAGGACAGGGGATTAGGTGAATAGGAAGACTAAGGATTAGGTGAGTAGGAGAGCTCTGTAATAGACTAGCAAGATGAGAATGAAAGCCTGACAATTAAGATGAGGATAGCATGGACACAGTGATGCTATGGCAGAATCAAAAATATTTGAAGGCCAATAAATAAGGGCAAATGCAGAACATAAAACATTCCCAGGTGTCTTTTTGAGTGACAAAACAGGGTAGATATGTCATGCCATTTAGCCAGGATACAGAAGGACTGGGAAGAATGACAAGGTCTGAGTGCTGAAACTTAGCACAGCAGAGAGTAGAATATATGGGTTTTACCTGCTCAATGACATCTACTGAGACGACAATTTATTTATTTATAAGTAAGTCTTATTTATAAATAATTATTTTAATATTAACATTAAATACAATTGATTTAATAAAAATTATTTTATATATGCATCATGATAGTCTATCATTCCTGATGTTGAGAACTTGTAACAATTTAGAATGTCAACTGTGAATTAGAATCAACTATATATATAAAACTTTCTTGTTTATATATGTATACGCATTTAGGGATGAAAATAATATGATATATGGAATTTGCTTTAAAATAATACATAAGAAAAAAATAACAAATAAAATAATACATGAGGAGGTGCCTGGCTTGCTCGGTCAATAGAGCATGACTCTTGATCTCAGGGTTGTTAAGTTTGAGCCCCATGTTGAATGTAAAGATTAGTTAAAAAAATAAAATCTTATTTATTTATTTATTTATTTATTTATTTATTTATTTATTTATTTATTTAATGACTGCGTGAGTGAGAGAGGGAGGGAGGGAAGAGAGAATCTTAAGCAGGCTCCATACTCAGCACGGAGCCAAATGTGGGCTGGATCCCATGAGCCTGGCTGGGATCATGACCTGAGCCGAAATCGAGAGTCAGACACTTAACAGACTGAGGCACTCAGGCATGCCCCAAAATAAAATCTTAAAAAAAAAAAAAAAAAAAAAAATACTCTCTCTCTGCCCCTCCTCCATTCATGCTCTGTCTCTCTCTGTCTCAAAAATAAATAAAACGTTAAAAAAAAATTAAAAAAAAAAACAAAAAAGGGGCGCCTGGGTGGCTCAGTCGGTTAGGTGTCCGACTTCAGCTCAGTTCACGATCTCGTGGCCTGTGAGTTCGAGCCCCGCGTCGGGCTCTGGACTGATGGCTCAGGGCCTGGAGCCTGCTTCCGATTCTGTGTCTCCCTCTCTCTCTGCCCCTCCCCCGTTCATGCTCTGTCTCTCTCTGTCTCAAAAATAAATAAAACGTTAAAAAAAAATTTAAAAAAATACATGAGGAACAGTAAGAGGAAACAATTTTGGCCATTTATTGGTAATTGTTAAAAGTGGATGACAGGTACACGGGAATTCATTTTACTCTTCTCTGTCTGTATGTTTTAAATTATCTGAGAAAAAAGTTTTATCATATCACACTTCTGCTAAATACCCTCCAAAAGCTTCCACTTCAGTTTTAATAAGAACAAAAACCAAAGTATAATAGCCTAAAAAACCCTACTTAATCTATCTTTCTTATTTCTTTTCCTACCCATCTCTATATAGTTGTCTTCTTGTTATTCTATGAATGCTTTCATTTTAGAATCCTTCTATTTTTCTGTTCCAGCTAATACTTCCTATCAGGTTTTATTTTCCTCTATAGCACTTACAGTCTCCTAATACACTAAAATAGTTACTTTGCTTGCTATTTCTTCTCACTACAAGGTAAGCTATATGAAAGCAGGAAAATTTTTTTTGTTTTGCTCATGGTTGTACTTTAACTATCAGAAATAGTGCCTGGGACACAGCAGGTGCCCAATAAATATTTGTAAAACTGAATCAGTTATAGAAAAGGGGAACACATTTCTGATAGGAGAAAAACGGAGGTAAGGCAAGGTGCAAAAACAGGTTTGAGGGCAGGAAGTTAAGGGGGTTCCTGCTTGTAACCTACATTTCCACTGTGCTGCAGGAGAAAGGTCTTCTATTAAGAGAAAAGGAGGAAGCTAAGTAGAACAGTGATAATTTAAAATAACTACTTTAGGAAATGCAAACTCAAGGAACATAGAAAAGGATGCCAACTGGTACCAAAGGATCAGCTGAGATCAGACACAATACAAGGACACCAAAATACATGGGGGTATTTTTCTCCTGCTTAAGTCTTAAAGCTTTTAAGCATTTGGGGCAAGGCTTTCCAACAGGATTTTCTGTAATAATGGAAATGTTATATATTTGTATTGTCCCACATATGGCTATTTGAGTACTTGAAAAGTGGCTGGTCTAACAGACAAAATTTTAAGTTTACTTTTACTTAATTTAAATTTAAATAGTCACATGTGACTAGTGGCTATCAATAATGGGTAGTGCATTTTTAGGGTGTAAAAATGAAGAAAATAAATGGTAGAGGACTATTCTAGGATCAGAAATTAAAAGGCAGATGTGGCAGAAAGACAAAGGCATAAGGGAGTTAAAGTGTTGGTAAGAATGGGTAAAATAATATACCACAGAAATATCTTGGCTGGAAAAAAATGAAAAGAAAACTCGAAGGGGCGCCTGGGTGACTTAGTTAAGCATTGGACTCTTTCTTGATTTCGGTTCAGGTCATGGTATCCCAAAGTCATGGGATCGAGTCATGTGTTGGAGCCTACCTGGGATTCTCTTTCTCCCTCTCTTTCTGCCCCTTCCCTGCTCGTGCTCTCTCAAAATAAATTAGATATTAAAAAAAGAAAAGAAAAGAAAGGAAAACTGGGAAAATACAGGAAATTCTCCAAATATACGACCCAACCGGTAAAGTTGTAAAGTCTGTGAATGAGATTTATTTTGTCTGCTTAGGGTTTTAAGAAGTTGCTACTTCTTCCCCCCCCCAATTTTTTTAAAGTTTATTTATTTGTCAGAGAGGGAGGGAGACAGTGCGAGCAGGGGAAGGGGCAGAGAGAGAGGGAGACACAGAATCTGAAGCAGGCTCCAGGTTCTGAGCTGTCAGTACAGAGCCCAATGCAGGACTTGAACTCACAAACCACGAGATCATGACCTGAGCCATGAGCCAAAGTAGGCACTTATCCAAATCCGCCACAGAGGTGCCCCAAAAAGTTACTTCTTCTAATGAGTCTCTTGAAAGTACACATATCATGAACTGAGATTTACCCAACCAGACCTATTTATTTTTGAACTTCTAGCATATTTATTCTCTTTATCCCCAATTCTATAGGGCATAATGTACTTCCATATACACTACCTCATAGACAATGGCAACACTATCATGAGGCAGGTATTACATATCTAATTTCATATATGAAAAATAAATTCTTAAGTGGCTGCATGCTTTGCCCAACATTTCATAATTAGAAGCAGAGTTGGGATCTGAGTCCAAATTCGCCTGTTGTTCTACTACCAAATTCTGATACTTTAATAGACGTAAATTTTTTCTTCCACACCAAAGGGCCAAAATTCCCTAATAAGTACATTTTAGATATGTGTATATATGCAAACGACTACATTGTAATCTTAAAAACAAAATTTCAAAACTTTGGCAGCTTATTATTTAATTGATGTATGCTGATTTTCCCTCTTTATTTTTAAATTTGATTCACTGTAAACTATTACTGGCACCAGGGGTGCCTGGGTGGCTCAGTCAGTTAAGCCTCTGACTTCAGCTCAGGACATGATCTAACAGTTCATGAGTTCAAGTCCTGCATTGGGCTCTCTGCTATCAGCACAGAGCCCACTTGGAATCTTGTGTCCCTCTCCTTCTGCCCTTCTGTCTCTGTCTCTGTCTCTCTCTCAAAAAAAAATATATATATTGGCACTAAATCAGATACAGTAATGTCCATGGAGTTTAGGGGCAAAAGGCAGAGTTACCCAAGCTGTACCATGATCGACATCGAATTCATAAAAAATTCTGGTACAAATATGTATACATATGCCTATGTGTTGAATAAGACAGAATGGGAAAGAGGAAGTGATCAAGACCAATAAAAACAAACCAGAAGTACTGTCTGCTCCTTTACAGCACTGGTAGTGAACATCATTAATTAACTACACCCTTGGCCAGAGCAGAGTCTCATAATCCTTCATAACACAAACAACATGCTATTTAGATGATACCAACTAATGCCAAGTTTGCTCGCCTGACATAATGTGTATGCAATAAACATTAAGAAAAATTCTCAACAATGAACTTTGTTAAGTATTGGAAGGAATCATTAATATGTGATAGAACTTAATTCCTTGAAAACAGAAGTGGATGTGGGAGAAACAAGATTAAAAAACTATCCTTCTGAGGTGCTCTAGGTATTGTGTTTTTAAAGTCTACATACTGGATAATGCCTTAAAGACCTATAAGTTTGAGGTCTATTACATACATGAGGAGGCTTTACCTATTCAGATTTTTTATTCACCCCTTTATACAGAATTTTTCTATTTCCAGACATGGCTATTCCATGAATGGCAGTGGGGAGAGGAGTTATTAATTGGTAATAATATCATGTTTTTCCCTTGTAGGGTACCTGACACATAGGCAAAGAACATCTAGGAAAACATTGGATTTTTAAGATCTGTTACTATAGGTATCCCTATTTAAGTGCAAATCTGATGGAAAAACAGGACCCATTTATGATTAATAACCTCTATCAAATGACTAGGTATAAAGATCTCAAGAGAATGTGAGTGATATAAGAATTTGATCTAGAATGAAAATGGGTTGGTAGGGGAACCACTGATAGCCATGAGAAAACATCACACTCTTGAGACTCAAGAAGCTTCTATGGTAACATTCAGAAAGGAATGACAGAGGGTGCCAGGGTGGCTCAGTTGGTTAAGCGTCCGACTTCAGCTCAGGTCATGATCTCACGGCTTGTGAGGTTAGCCCCACGTCGGGCTCTGTGCTGACAGCTCAGAGCCCAGGGCCCGCTTCAGATTGTGTTTCCTTCTCTCTACCCCGCCCCTGCTCGTGCTCTGTCTTTCAAAAATAAATAAACATTAAAAAAAAATGGATACTCTTAAAAAAAAAAAAGGACTGACAGATACTTTCTTCTCACATTTTAGGGTGTTGGCAGTGGCTGGTAGGCCACTGTCTGCAGACCACTTCTAAGCTGATTTGACAAGACTGTTTTGAAGGTTTCTAACCTTTCCAGTTTTCTTAATCTACATCCTAATAGCTTGAAATAAAGAGGAAAGGGTGTGTGAGGAAGTTTTTCTTCTATTAGCATAACAGAGATGCTAAAGACACTTAACTGTACCAAAACCAAAGATGCCTACCATCCTACAATTCATTACAAAGCAAAGAATCAAGTATCAGTAATACCTGTGACAGTTAATATTGTGTGTTACTTTGGCTAGGCTATGATGCCACAGTCTACATGTTGCTGTGAAGGTATTTTTCAAATGTGATTAACGTTTCAATCGGTAGAATTTGAGTTAAGCATATTACCCTCCATAATATGTGTCGGCCCAATCCAATCAGTTGAAAGCCTTATAAGAAAGCAAGAAGGAGGTTTTTTAAAGAGGAAAGAATTCTGCCTCCATACTGCCTTTAGATTCAAAATCAATCTTGCCAGAATTTCCAGACTGCTGGCCTGCCCTGTGGATTTTAGACTTGCCAGCCCCCACAATTACATGAATCAATTCCTTAGAACTCCTCCCTCTACTTCCTTTCTCTCTACCCGTTTGGGGTGTGTGCACGTACGTGTACACGCACACACACACACACACACACACACACACTCTATTGGTTTTGTTTTGCTAGAGAATCCTAATACAGTACTCTATTGAGAAATACTATTAGCTTTACATATCTCTTTCCCATCTTCTAAACCCTTGCCTTCTGAAAAAAATAAATAAAATAAAACCAAGAAAAAGAAACAGGCAAAACTCTGGTATTACTGCATCAGTTGATTCCACAGCACAGACACTATGAATATGCCTCAATTTTAGAACCTTCAGCATGTAGCTATAATTATGTCTCTCCCCCTGACTTGAAAGGGAACAAAGTATTTTATCTGTCTTAAATTCCTAGTACTAGCCAAGTGACTGGCAAACAGCAATAAATGAATGACTATATCTTAAGACTGATTAGGTGTGTCAGAAAATTTCACCAGTTCAGCAGAATAATATACTTTAATTATAATTTATCTTTAGGGTTAAACAATCACTTGGACAAATTAAGCAGTTGTAGAAAAGTGAAAAAAAGGGGTACCTCAGGTAATCAACAGTGTGTACCTCAAGTTATCAACAGTGTAAGGACAGACATATAGACTAAGGAAATAGAACAGAGAGCCCAGAAATAAAATTTTAGAATCAATGGTCAACTGATTTTCAACAAGGGTGCCAAGACCGTCCAATGGGAAAAAGACCATTCTTTTCAGTAAATGGTTCTGGGAAACTTAGATATCCACATGCAAAAGAACTAAGTTGGACATTTACCTTATGTCTTATAAAAAAATTAATTAAGAAGGAGTCAAAGACCTAAATGTAACAACTAAAACCTCAAAATTCTCAGGAGAAATTTGTTATGATGTTGGAGTTGGTAAACATTTCTTGGATAGAATAGTAAAAGTACAGGCGACAGGAAAAAAATAGGCAAGTTGGGCTTCATCAAAATTAAAAACTTTGTACATCAAAAAACACTTTTGAGAGAGAAAAGACAACACAAGAATGGGAGAAAATGTTTGCAAACAATCCATATCTGATAAGGGACTGATAAAACTCCTGGCCTCAACAACAAACCAACAACTCAATTCAAAAAATAGGCAAAGAACTTCATACCCACTAGGATAGCTATTAAGAGGGCCACGTGGGTGGTTCAGTCTTTAAGCATCTGACTCCAGCTGAGGTCATGACCTCCCAGTTCAGGAGTTCGAGTCCCACATCAGGGTACTGTTAGTGCAGAGCCTGCTTGGGATTCTCTGTTTCCGTCTCTCTCTCAAAATAAATAAATATACTTTAAAAAATTAAAAAAATAAAAAGTAATCTCTACACCAAAGATGGGGCTCAAAATCACAACCCCAAGATCAAGAGTCACATGCTGTAACCACTGAGCCAGGCAGGTGCCCCAAGGACTCCATTACTTTCCAATTTTAATCTTGAGTAAATCTAGGACTTCAGGACACCTGTATGCACAAGAGAGAAAACTGAGCAGCTGAGAAAATAGGGAGAGTGCAAAATATCTTGAATAGCTGTTTGGATTCTCTATCTATGGAAGAAGTGAGTCTGAAAATGATGCACAGATCTGGAGTACAGCTAGATGCCAGGGTTTGAAAAGTCTAGGGAAATTGTGCAGACAATAAAATTAAGAAAAAATTTAATCTTGTATTTAGGAAGGATGTCAACTCTAAGAAAAATAACAAAGTGACAAACAATGATGCTAGCTACTGTGTGAACCGAGATGCCAAGTCACAACTTCCTTAAACCTCACTTTCTTTGCCTATAAAAATTGCTATCATATATTCTCTCCCTTCCTCATAATCCTTCCACCTTCCCCTTTCAGACTTTCATTCTCCTACATTCTATCTCTACTTTTACAAAGAAACACAAATATTAGTTCTAAAAGGTCTTGGGGGTGGGGGGCAGGTGGGCAAATTGACAATGACACACACAAGTCACATGGAAACTACTATTATGAGAAGCAAAACCTATGAGTAAGCAGAAGAAACCTGTCTGCAGAAAGGACACTGAGGAAGAGGGGAAGAAGGAATATGTGACTTGAGTTCCTGACTTTCTAGTTCCTAATTCCATTCCAAATAAGGTTCAGCTGTACTTTCCTGCTACTGATATCCATGACACTGCCTGTTGTATCTTTTTAACACCCCCACCCCCTTTTTATTTGAGCTAGTTTAAGTGGGATTCTACTTTGCCACCTATGCATTTGTAAGTTAGGCTTCTCATAGACTTGTTATGAATTAAATAAATTAATATATGTATCCTGAAAACATTACACACAATTAAGATAATACAATGTTTTCCTCATAAAGATAACATAAGGACTTACAAAAATAATGCACATGGAAACATTTTGCAAATTTTTGAACTTTACAAATGTAAAATATTAACACACTAAAATAAAATTTTGAGATTTTAAAATAATATGGCTATGCCTTAGTAAGAATTTGCAACTGGGTAAAAGGAATAAATAATATCAACCTATTTTGACTGGCAGAAAGAAACTAGAAAATCTTTCTCAATGGTAACTAGTGACGGCTTAGGATCCTTTGAATCTGGTGTCTAGAAGCATAATTTTACATACTTTAAATTCATAACAGCAGTCACAAAAAAATTACAAAGAGACTGGCAGATTTTTCAGCATATGATCATAGCAGATTTGGGACCAAGAGAGAACTATTGCAGACTGTGACTTATAAATGTTTTTAATCTGAATATTGCAGAACAGCTCATACTTGCGCCAAATTTCAGTCAAAATAACATGTTCCTGGACTCCATGGATACATTTTCAACACACCAAGTTTTGCAACCAATTTTCACAAATGAAGAACTCCCTTTTTAATGGCAGCAGAAATGCATTTAGATAAATCAACATACCTGATTTGTGGGACTTTAGGAAGCATATTTTATAACTACTTTTGAAATTATGGTGATATAAAAATCAGGTAGGTGGGACATAAAAGTACTTTTAAACAGAATGTAGTGAAAAACTACTGAATATTAAAACATTATGTACCAACTTTAAATTTTAAAAAAGCCTACTTAAATGAGGAAGTTCAGTGGACTGTTTTAGCTACTGGTTCCCCTTTTCTTGTAGTCCATCCTACTTTCTAGGCTTCAGCTTGGCTCCACTATTGCAAGCTGTCACTTTTGCCTAGAAATGGAATAAAGCCAAGTACTACACAATAGCAGCTTCCTGCTTTGGCCTCGTCTTCTAGACCACCCCCAGGCCAATGCCTGCCCACAGATGCTGATCCTACCACGCCAAAAATCCACCAACAGTCAGTTCACAGCTAGGGCTATGATCCTGTATTTTTTTTTTTTTTTTACACTCTTGGCAGAATATATATTCCACAATCTCACAGTTCTCGTTTTCACTGACTTTATGGCAACAAAGCACCTCTAAATTTCTATGAAATGTTAATATGAATGCAAAGGGAGTGAAAAGGGAGATGCATAAAAAAACTCAGGGACTAATTGAGAATGTGCTCAACTTCTTTCTGTCGAAATAGAAATCAGAAACAGATATAGAAAAATATAGGCTAAAAGTTCTCTCAATAAGTACCATTAATACACACAATTCTGTTATTCTAATCCTGTATAATTTTGATTTGCATCTGGCACTGTCTGACTCATTAGTTTTCTCTTTTGAGATAAACCTGGAGTTAAGTCGAATGTCTCCTACCCCTGAAACTAAAATAATTAGTCAGCGATAAACTTGTTTAGGTTAATGTTGGTCAGAAATGGTTGTTTTTTCACCTTGAGCAAGTTCACAGAACTGTTAGTGTTGAGAAGGAACTTCAAAGGTCATATAGTCCAACAACTTATTCAATGCTTAGAGGGCTTCCAAAACATAGTACTGTGTCCACATGCCTTCTCACCAGAGCCAAATAAAGAAAAACAATTCTGTAACTTCCTGAATAACACTTATGCTTTTTGAGATAAAAATAACTATCAGCAGCAAATGGAGCTTAAGACTTTCCCTCTGGAAAAAAAAAAAAAGGTAAGAGTTTTTTGGAGGGTAGTATCACACGAGGGTTCTGTATCTTTTCTAAAACCATTTTCTTAAAATAATACTTTAAGAAGTCACCATAGAATCTTATCTAAAAGGTGTGGGGGGGCATAGAGAAGAAACACTACTACAAAGATATGTTGTTACAAGCTGACCATGGCTTGTACAGACAGCTAACAAGTTTATCTATAATCAGATGTAGAAAGAAACGGTAAGAGATCCAGAGACAACAAATAAGACAGATTGTTAAAGGAGGTGCAGATGGTGGAAGACAAATATCCAATGGTTATGTATCATAGGAAGAGAAAGGAGTTTCAAATATCTAGATACCATCTATAAAGAGAAATAAAGAACATGTCTAAATAGGTACCTTCTCCTGAGCAATTTGTATGTAGTAATAGCTCCTAAATATGTCATTTCATTTAATCTTTCTAACAACTCTGAGGTAGAGAACAGCTTTATCTTATACATGAAGAAACCATTTATTTAGAATGCTTTAGACTTTCCCAATGTCACATAGCTAGAAAATGGCAAAGCTAGGATTTGAAACCATGTCTGCATGAACTGACTTCAAAACTCTTTCTTAACCATTATGCTATACTAACTGTCTAGGACAAAAGACTCTAAATGAAGACCCAATCAATTAGCTGCTTCTGATGTGTATAATAACCAGATGCCACTGTTAATGTAGAAAATTTTGTTACTCTCTTGCTTCAAAGCTTCCAATGATTCATTTGGCCTACAAGATAAAATTCACTAATAACTGTACTTAACAACCCTTTTCCTCTTTTATCTGACCCCACAATACTTATTAATGTAGTGTGAGGTCTACTATTCAAAGTCAAATGCTCTTCTCCAGCTGGACTGATCCTCTACAGTCTCCTGCATCTACCTCCTTTCCTTACTGATGGATCATGCTATCCATCCTGCCAAATGTCTGGCCTTACTGTCCTTATTTTTCACTTCCATCTCCCTTCAAATGAATCCCACTCAAATTCTACTTCCTTCATGAAACTTTAACCATTTCAAGCTCTACTGATTTCTCTTTTCTTCGTTTTCCTAGTCTTTACTATGTATTTTTGGTTCCTTAAATCGAGTCTATTTTTAATATAAGTTCTTGCTGTGAATTATAAACACCTTGAAAAAAAGTACTAGGACTTAGTATATCAATTTTTTAAACCATTAAGCACCTAGCAGGATGCTGTGCACAGGGAAACCACAGAATTTAAATAACTGTTAAATGAATGAAGTCAGCTGGGATGTTTCCAAGATCAGACATCAAAAAATTTTAAGGGTAAGTCAAAGGGAAGTAGAGTCTAAGCATAAAATTTCCATTTAAAGACTCCTTTCTGGGGAAGTATCAAGTGAGTCAATAGTCAGTGGAACACAAAATAAAGAGTTTAAGCCTCTCTCTCTGTTCTGGGCTGGTTTCTCCCTCTCTCAACTACACTGTAGATGCTCTCATTCTTGGGGGCCGGGTGCGTATGTGTGTGTTCCACTCCCATATTCTAAAAGGCATGCTTCCAGTGTTTCTTGTAAATTTCTATAAAACATATCTCTTAATAGAAAGTTCAGTTATGAAAAAACCTAATTTCTTTCTTTAAAACAGTAACAACGACAACAACAGTTTGTTGGGCAGTATCTGGAAGTCCATTTTTTTTTTTTTTTTTAGTTAATTAAATTAATGGGAAGCAGTAATTTGATACCAGGAAGAGAACAAATCGGAGAGGAATTCTGGGAAAGAAACATTTATATAACTATGCTAATAAATCCTGTACCCGGCAAAAATCCCATTTCCTCTATAGGGATGTTAGTCTTAAAATGATAGACCTACACTATAAATTGAAGTGAGGGTAAAGAAAAGTTTAAAAAATATTTTTTTTCTCTACCCACCAAAGTAATACTAACATGAAGTTCTGTTTACTTCCTTCTGTAAACTATTAGTACCACCACAGTACCCTGGGGAATAAATCTGCTCATGAAATGAACTACTACCAACAAGATTTTCAAAATTTTGTCAGTAGCTCATTTATGTCAAGTGTTTAATTCAACAAAATATAACACCTAGCTAGTAACAACTAAACCAGCAGTTAATTGTTCACCTTAGCTGACTGAGGACTAAATTTTACCTCACTAATATCTCATCTTGGTTGTAAAGCAGTTCCAAAGTCCATAGGACAATAACAAAAGTTTATAAGGAAAAAATACAGGTCTCTGCTACATTCCACTCTCAAACTACTGGTAATTTATCCTAGGCAATCATTTGAGCTATTTTTAGTAAACCAGATGTGTTGGGCAACAGCTACCTTAGGGATATTCTGAAACCAGAGCCAATAAATTTGTATCATCAATGATGTAAAACTTATGGGTCAAAATGGACTCAAGCAGGGATAACAACCTTTTCACTGAGCAATACAGAAATGACAGATACACAGATGTGACACAGTCCAGACACATTCATTAACTAAGTATTTTAAGACTCTTCTCTGTTCAAGTCTTTAAGCAATTTTCAGTCCAGGTACTAAGAAAATACTGAGGTTTGCTCCACCTGTTCCCTTTTTCTTCAACCAGCAATTCACAGCACAGTAGTACTATATCTAATATTTAGTAAAGCAATTCAATGTGCACATTCTATGATGACAGAAACTGCAGCATTAATAGTCCTATCCCTAAACTTTTATCACTTTATTATGACCCAGAACTTCAAAAAGGATCTTTCCTTCAGGTCTGTGATGAATCTACCTTATAGTAGGAAAAATACCTCATTACTACAATGAATTTTAATACACAAGAAGACAAACATAGGGTATAAAGTTGAACAAGCACATTCTGCTTCAAATCTCTAATAGTTTTAAAGCAGTGCCCTTGGTATTATCCCCTTTATTACATTTAAAAACAAAGAGAATCGAGATCCCTAGAAAATACTGGACTAACAAGCCAGACCAACCCAGATTTGTTGAGATGAGTCATGTACAATTTTCAGGTAAGAAATAATCTCTTCTATATCCTCTATGAAGCAACCAACCTGAAAACTGCAGGTGTGTGCATGGCCAGAAGCCAAAATTCTGAACAAGATGATTTCAAAATCATGCTAAGAGTTCAATGTTCATATTTCATTATCAAACTTTTTTCAATGAACTTGATAAAAAACTTCAAATTTTAATGTTTTTTAAAATTTTCTGTAATCACCCTCCAAAGAAAAGCAACCATACCACACAAAAATAATAGCAATTAACGAAACAAAAACAAAACCCCAAACTATGAAAAGCATCTTTCAGAATCAATAATATGATTTTTTTCCTCCTTCTTCCCAGCCAGTTGAAAGACAGAGTAGAATGTGCAGAGTTCCCTCCTACTTCCTCTCTTTTCCCTTCCCCCTCTACTTCAAAGAAAGTTAACTGCAGCCAGGCATGATCAGGAAATCTGAAAGGAGGAAGCAGAAACTCATTTGTGTGCATAAGGAAGGAAAAAAAACAGAATTAACAATACCATGCTGCTACAGTGACCTAATTAATATGCATAGATCATATTATTTAGAAGATATTGGTTTCGTTTTTCTCCTCATTCAAGTTTCTTTCCAAAAGAGTGAAAACTACAACAGTGATTGTACCCCAATTCCCCAACTACATGCCACCTAAAAAAGTGACCAGATCAACTTTAATACGTGGCATGTGATACTCAATGCACTGAAATCAGAGGTTAAGTGTAGGATTCAAACCAGTGACCTAAAAGTGAAATGATCTATATTCATCTTGATTTCCTAACCACTACACCTTAAACAATGTTACTTTCCTGATATATCAAAAAATAGGGCTGTACAACTATATAAAGGAAATTAAAGGGAGCATACTACTACAGAATAAAATGCTGAGAATGCAAGGAGAAAGATGGTAGGTGGGAATTCCCACTATGAAAACATTTGTGAGAATTTTTAGAACAAAAGTTATGTGTACTCATCACTCCATACACAAAGGCCATTTCTAAGGAAGGTTTTCCTCCATCACACTTAAGAAGTCTATAAAGGGTAATTAACATCTAGATTCAGAAGAAATTGCCTCATGCAATTTAAAGAAATGAGAAAAAAATAAGGAGAACATTTAAAAAACGTGTTCAATTTTCCCCCAAACTCCCTTTGACTTATATAAGGTTACCCTAAAGTTAAGATATGTCAAGACACTATTTACAAAATCTATGCCAGTAACAGCTGCCATGTTTAAGATGCCAAGGAATTTAAAATGTACTGTTTGGACAAGTGGTTAGAGAAAAGCATTCTGGGATAAAGCCACTCTAATTACATGAACTCTAAAATTGTTTCCTTTATTGTGAATGTAGCTAGCTATATTTCACAAACTCATCTAAATAAATAAATTTGAAAAACTAGACTGAGCCATCTTAGGTATGTGGAGTACATTTTCATTCAAAATGTTACAATAGGTGTCTATCATTTACATATTAGAGAAAATATCCTTACATATTTTTTAACCAGATTTAATAAGACACTAAATCTATTAAAATACACATAAAATAGCTCTATTATAGATCATCTATTACTTTTAAAACTCCTAAGAAATTCTAAAATTAAGGTATGCTGGATCCCTGAATCAAGTGCTGTTAGTATAATTCCTTCTGATTTTTTAAAACTGAGAACTCAGATTTGTGAAAGACAAATGGTTAAAAGGTCAAGAGAAATAACTTCACCTTTAGAAGACACAGTATTCTTCTAAGTTACAGATCAACTGGCCTATACCAGCAGAGCAATATAAACAGCTTACTAACAAAGACAATCATACAGTTCACCAAATCAAATAAGACTTTAGCTCTTGTGCTTTGTTTTTTAAATAAAATTATGTAATTAATCAGAATCTAAAAGCTTAACATGTAAAAAACAAAAAGTCACCCCAAAACCCCTATAAAATGTTAGCACATTCTTTCAATGATTATAATTTTAATAAACATGTTGTGGAGTTTTAGGCCACCTGGCAAAAGAGTTTATTTTTAAAAGTAATTTCTACATAATGATTTCACTTCTCTAAATCAAATCCAAGCTGAAACTTCCAAAGTGCTGCTAATCAGCAACCATAAAATTAAAACATTAAGGGCTGGAAGGTTCCTTTGATTTTACTAGACTCATCCAGTCTAATTCCCACTAAAAGACTGTTAGAAATGAAATTATAATAAGGCCTAGAGTTAAGCTAAATGGCATTCACAATTATAAACAAAACAAAATAAAACCCAAGGGAAAAGCTCAACACCTCCAATATTATACCGGAACTTGCTATGAATTTTTAGCTATAAATACTGTAAACAAAGAACAAAAAAGCTAACAGTACAAAAACTAGGTCATTTAATGAAATAAGAAAAATAATGTGAAAGGACAAAGAATATCTTTGTAGACTTCAAAATAACATCTAACTCAGGAACTATCATCCCATTCTGGTAGATCTAACAGAAGATGCACATAACTACTCTAATTCCCTAAGTATTATAACTCCACACACAACAAATCACTGCTCATTAACTCAGCTCTTGTTCTTTCCATGGAAACGATGCCTCTATATTTTATTTTCGGAAAACAGTAACTATTCTGAAATGAAATAGGAGTACTGACTTTCAGCTCCATTAAAAAAAAAAACGTCAAGCTAGTTCACTCATCCTTTCTTTCAATGCAATTATATTATTTTAATCACTTAAGTAAAAAATGCATGAAAGAGATTTAATTCAATCTGAAATCCAAATATATAAAGAAAACAAACTTCTGTTCATTTTTACTTATACCTTAAGAAACTAACCGACAACTTCACTAGAAATTTTAAAACTCACTTAATCTATTTTTGATAGGAGTTTCTTCACATGATTTCTATCTTAAGGTCTACTAGAAAATATTTTTCCAATTAAATGTATTTGTATTCAGACTGTAACTGGGAACTAAAATTTAGAAAATGAACAATTAATGACAGTCTAATGGAAACTTCTCACTTAAAAAGAAAAAGAACTACTATTACTATATGCATAAACATTAATCTCATTTAATTACATTAATTAACCCAATTCTTAATCTTTAGAGCTTGGAGAAAAGGTAATTTATACTAATATCTAACCAGTTATTTTCTAACAATGAACATTATTTATAATGGTAGGGACTTAATTTTGCTCACTTGTGTATTCCCAGCGACAGAATGCTGCCTGGCTCATAGTAAGTTCTCGGTATATAAATCTGTTGACTGGATAAATTAACCATTTATCCTATAATTAAAATTTATTGAAAGCACTGGGTTTATTGCACACTACATGTTAGTTCGAACTGACTATTTAAAAGAATATCTACATTACCAGTGAAGTTTAAAGATTAGCTAACTTTTAAAAGCAACCTAAAATTTCTTACCTGGTAGGGTTGAAAGGCACTATCTTCAGTTAAAAAATCCAGTTGTTTATCTACAAGGAATTCTACCGCAGTGATTGAACTGGGTATACTTTTTTCAACCAGGGGTTTGAAAGTCTGGTAAAAGAAAAAAAAATTATAATGGTTATTTTCTCGGTTTTATATTCAAATACGAAGGGTATATATGAATACAATGTATAAATATTATTATAATGGTTTTAGGATACCAATTAACATTAGTTTTTATATTATAATCTAAATGCTTTTATCTATACAATATTTTGTATTTGAAAGGAATGAAGTAGATGTAGAGGTTGTTTATTTTAAAAATCAAATATACATGGTGTATAAAAATTTCTAAGATAAAAAAAGAAATTGCTTCTGAAATAATAAACTTGGTAGGAGAGCATTCTACTCCAACTCTCTTTTAAAAAAGTATTAAGTATTAATCTTTATAAAAACAGAGCAGGTATAGTTTATAGTTATTTTTTTTCTAGCTCATTCACATCAAGGATTTTAAATGATCAGGATGCATCTGGTCTTTTAACTCCACCCCGTGTACTACCCACCCCCGCCCCTGCCCCTGCCCCAAGCACAAATAAAAATCCAGCTGCTTCAGTGAGAGCAGCGTGGGGGAAGGGAAGCAGGAAAAGAGGGAGGTAAGAAGTATTACACAAAATCCACCTCTCAGTCCAGACTCTACTACTTTAAAAATCAAACGAAGGCACAAACAAACCAAAAATAGAGGATCCATGGTGATTTGATTATTTTAAAGAACACTGGCTCATCTTTTACATAAAGGAGTTTTTACCTATATCTTGGGGTAGGGTGGGAGTGAGGGAGGCGGAAGAGGAAGGAAGGAAACAAACGCACTATGTATGCATTTTTTTAATTACTGTCACACTTTCGAAGCAGAAGCAGCTTGAATAAAAACCCAAGTGTCATATCCTTGGTACTTTTCTAAAAACTTAACATATAATGGCTTTACTATTATAAAAGAATCAAAGTTTGGAAAATGGAATTAACCAACTTAGTTTATAAATTACCTATAGAACATGGAGAAATCTTTCTTGTTACAAGCCAACTTTGGTTTGGATGCAAACCAAAGCTTTTGGCACAGACAGTAAAAATGCCCAGGAGATTCAAAGCCATTGTGTTTCCCCTTCTCTTATTAGGTCTTAAAGAAATCTAACATCCTGCTAATCACAACTAATATGCACTCTGGGGAAAAAGTTTTCAAGATCTTTAGTTCAGAGTGGCTCTTAAGGAGTTAATTTCTGTATTTAAGAAATTCCTTTTAAAGCTTTCGATTTGATTCATTGAGGAGTCTGTAACTGTTAAACACATGGGGGAAAAAATAAGCATTTTAAAGAAAACTTAATTTCTACACGATACCATGAACTTAGAAATATCTTCCTTCCAAAATTAAAATAACATGAAAAAGATCCTCTTACATTCCCACTTATTTTCAGTATTTATAATTAGAAAATCGAACCACAGCAATAAGTTCTTTCCTCCCCAGTCAGTCCTAAGGCTAACCTTTTAAGTACTACATATGTATCAGGAGTATTCTTATCTGGGTGAGAAATTACATTTCAAAACAGACATTCTCCCATTATTTAGCTATCTCCTGCTACTGTTGCCATCTAGCAAGTTTCCATTTACCAAGACTAAATTCCTAAGATTATTTCATAAAATCCTATTATTTTACCTAACAAGTGACTAAAGTTTTGTAAGCAATCCAAGAGCATTTATCTTATTTAGACTTTAAAATGCCTACCACTATGTGATTGACATGAAATATGTAATATTTTTCATATTATATCTTGGTTTAGTTTTTAGTAAACTAGAAAACATTGGCACCTTTTCAAGACTTGATTTAATCCTTGAACTTTATTCAAATGCTCTATTTCTTTTCAAACAGTACCATGTCAGGTCAACTCGGGAAGGTTAACAAAAAGGTCCACAAAAGCTATTATCTAAGTGGCTAAAGGTACAATTCAATTAAGTAGGATTTGAAAAAGAAGTAAACTCCTGTCTGAGTGCCTCTTTCTTACGCAAATAATACAGGTGGTTTGCATTTCCTATGAGACCTAGTCATTTTATAATATGAAAAACATTCTTGTGAAGAAAATCTCACAGAACTCAGCTATTTAAGGTAGGTCAGAGTGCTAAGGGTAAATTTTAACAGGCCAACTAATCATGATTTAAATTACTAAGTTTAGTTTCTAGGCTAAAATAAAATTCTCTTAAGGTAACTAATTGAAAGCCATTGGGAGAATTTAGCTACCAGAAATGTTAAAAAAAATTAGTTTATAAAGGTCTATTTCTGATAATAATCACGTACAAATGGAGGTCAAGAGTATACATGCTTCTTAAAATAGTATTAAATAGGGCCACAACTTGCAAATTTTAAAATGTACAAATTATATTTAAACTACAAATATGTTCCAAGCAAGTGCTGATAAACACTTTTACAGTACTTTGAAAGAAATGTTCCAATATGTACTAAATAAACAACCCTGAAAATGTGTGATTTTTACTACTTTATGGAAAAATTAAAGACAAACGACATATGTAATTAAGTAGTTAAAAAACACTGATTTTTTTTGAAGTGGAAATCAACGATGTAACCATTATTAGTATTTGTATCCAAGTCAAACACATTTCAAAGACATGTTAGTTTAAAAAATAAAAAAATATTTAAATAAAGTGAATGGATCCTACAGCTTTTAAGATGATTCTGTAGTAAATATTTCATGGGTCTAGGTGTACTGGAATGTAAAGAAACTAGAACTCATACATAACTAATTCAAGACTCTAAAGATATATCATTCTATGAGGAACTTCCACAGCCTAAGGGGAAGCAATGAGCTACCATCTGATGAAAGTCACAGAATATGGCCCTAATCACAAAAAGACTATTATTCAAATGCTGAAAAAAGCCTTTCAAAATTTAAATAAAAATTACTAATTTAAAATCGAATAATCATAATTAAAAAAAAAAACTTTTGCAATTTTATTAATGGATTAAGAGTTCCTTTAAGGTCCCTTTGTCTGTGTTAACGATACTTTAAAAATAGTCTAAAGCTAAAATAAATACTTAGTTGAGAGCCTGCATTTCTAGTAGGGCCTACACCACGCTATAGGAAGAATGCTTAGAACAACTGTATCCTGTTTGGGGCTCCATGCTGCACCACATTCCATTCACATGAGGAAGAGGAGAACAGATGAGCCCTCCTCAAAAAAACATTTTTAAAATAAATCAGCTACAGCTCTCAAACATAACTCAGCTGCTCAAACAAACCACGTTAAAGCTCACATTTAACGTTTAACTAGAAATTCATGGAGTTTATGTCTGCAGTCTGAGTTTCTAACAACCTCCAGTTAACATTTAACAATTCCTTTTCCAAGTTAAAAAAAAATCATGCTCATTAACTACAAAAATCTGATATAAGCTTTACTAAGGGAAAATAAGGAAGCAGAAAACTAAGCAACATTTTAGAAGTCAAGGTTTAGTCTACACACACACACACACACACACACACACACACACACACACAAAGACTGGAGTGACTTGAAAGAACAAAGTCCAAATTCCCACCCAAGCAGGTCTATTGAAAAACACGATACTGTTAGAAAACAAGTTGGGGGTGGGGACTGGAATACACCACACAAAAAACCCTCACAAAACAAACACCCTCACTTCCCTTAAAACACTATATTCTAAAAATGCTAATCTGAAATATTTCTGCTCTAATACTTTAAACAAACTCTAGTTTTTAATCTTTTTACAGTGTTATGAAATTACTACACACACAATAATTCCTTCTAAACAAACGAGATAGTTAAAATTTCTTAAAACTAAGAACACTAAGGCTCGATCAATAAAAGGCAGTGACCTTAATTCCTAAGGCTGAGAAGTAAAACCAAATGTAAATTAAGACAAAAGAAAAAAGGAAGCAGAAAAATACAAACCGTACTTTGTTCTTTAAAATTTTTAAGTATCTTTAAATCTCAGAAATCCACGACACCGCTTTAAAGGTCAAGAAGTAGCTGACATTTCCATTTCACTCTTGAGCAGGATTTTTTATCTAGCCTAAATACTTCTTTAGTCTTCAAAAATCACAGGCAAATGGCTCTCAAACCAAGCATTTCTGAGCTCACTTGCAGCGTCGTCATTGTATAGGAAGAAAAGCCAAGACCACAGAACGAAGCAGAGCTGTAACCTAACAAGTCTCCGACGAGCAAATGACGATTTTCTGTCTGCTCTGGCTCAGCCCTGGCAGCGATGAGGATTACAACTCGCTCTTTGTCATCAGCACTGTGGTGTTAACGACTAAGAAATCCTGCAGCTGAAGCACTACTGCATCCTCCGATCTGGGTCAGGATAATTTCTCCCGAGGTCGCTTACATAACCAGTGAGATACTCCAAATAGAGAGAACAGCCATCCATCAGCTAGAGAAAGCCTTTCCCACTGTACTCTGTCTGCGTGGAAACACACTGCAGTAGCTTCCAACAGTGCAGACACCCAAATGAGAAAGACTACTTGGCTTAGGGCACACTGAGAGAAGGGAAGGGGCGGTGCTCTGTAAACTGTAACTAATCCCCCGTCACAGGTGCTGATGGAGTCACTTCCAGCACGAGTCACATTACTGGTGATTACTCATTTGGCTGCGGCCATAGAGACTGGCTCATAATTTTAACAACAGACAAAGACAGACTAGTGGTGAGACGGAGACCTCAAGTTTACTGTCTCTTTCAGTAAAGCAAATGCAAATACAAAGTTTTTGCTTTCCAGATTTACCAAGGTGAGAAAGTGCAGAAAACAAATAATATGTAAACATCTCTCAAGTTGGCAAAAATGAAGTATAACATTAAACCACTGAAAATACTTTGTTTTAGAGTACCTATTTTTAGTTTAATCACTTGTCCTTAAATATATACTGCCATAAAAAATTCTCAGGAAAAAGTTATAAACATTTTTGGATTAACAGTCTAAATGAAATCAAATGACAACAACACTTGAAAGAAAAACTGGTAATATTTATTTTAGCAGATTTAAAAAGATACTCCTGTAACTTTTTTTTTCTTTAGAAAAACAATTTAATCTAGACAATTCACAGTTATAAAAATCTGTAAGTTGAAAGCATAAAATATATTTTTCTGATGTGTTACCTAACATATGCTCTTAACTTCTTTCTAATCTCGAATTATATTGTCCAATATGGTGGCCACTAGATACACATGGCTACTCAGCACCAGAAATGAGGTAAGCCTAGATTTAGAAGTGTGCTGTAGGTATAATATACACACTGAATTTGAAAAAAGAATGTTAAATATCTGTAAGTATAAGAAGACACTTATTTTTAAATGATGTGAATGTTCTTTTATTATAAATTTGATATCTTGTAGATATCAAAGACAGATATCTCCCAATTTTATTTAAAGATTTTATTTTGGGGGCATCTGTATGGCTCAGTCGGTTAAGCGTCCAACTTTGGCTTAGGTCAGGATCTCAGTTAGTGAGTTTAAACCCCGCATAGGGCTCTCTGCTATCAGCACAGAGCCTGCTTCTGAACCTCCGTCCCCACTGCCCCCCTGCCTCTCTGCCCTTCCCCTGCTCTCTCTCTCTCTCTCAAAAATAAACATTTAAAAAAGAAGTTAAAAAATTTTTATTTTTAAGTAATCTTCACACTCAACATGGGGCTTGAACTTAACAACCAAGAGCCACATGCTACAATGAGTGAATCAGCCAGGCACCCTCAATTTTAATAAACCTAAAAATTGACATTTTTTCATACAGTATATCCAACCAGTTCATCAAATCATATTAAGAGAAAAACTTCCCAGGGCGCCTAGGTGGCTCAGTCAGTTGGATTGAGCATCCAACTCTTGATCTGGGCTCAGGTCCTGGGTTCGAGCCTCAAGTCAGGCTCTATGCTGACAGTGCAAAACCTACTTGGAATTCTCTTCCCCTCTTTCTCTGCCGCTCCTAGCCGATGAGAGTTGGCATGCACTCTCTCTCTCTCAAAATAGATTAAAAAAAAAAAGAGAGAGAGAGAGAGAGAGAGAGAGAGAGAAAGAAAAACTTCCCACCACCAGCCAATGCCCTGACTCTCTACACCTATTCCAGATGTACCAGTTTCATTTCACAGAAAACATCAGGTTCACTACTGAAAAGATATTTTCAATTTAGTATATGGTATATGTACCTACAAAACTCTCAACCTTTTTTTGTTGTTTTAAGGATAAAAGAGATGGATAATGATTATTCTAAAAATATTAGTAAGATACAACTTTAAGAGACTAATAGTACTAAAATACAACTTTAGAACAAAGTTTTGTTTTGTTTTGTTTTTTACATTTATTTATTTTTAAGAGACAGAGTGCAAGTTGGGGAGGGGCAGAGAGAGTGAGACACAGAATCCAAAGCAGGCTCCAGGCTCTGAGCTGTCAGCACAGAGCCCAACGCAGGGCTCAGTGAGATCATGACCTGAGCTGAAGTCAGATGCTTAACCTACTGAGCCATGCAAGTGCCCCTAGAACAGTTTTTTTTTTAATAAATCAACTGCATATTACATCATACACACCATTCCAATAATTCATTCATAATCACTTCACACATGAATATAAAACATACATGAAAAGAATTCACAATGTCATTTACAAAAAAGCCCACAACAACTGGATAAATATGACAGTTTTATTCTGACCCTCCAATAACACAGAAACATCAAATATTTAATTCAGGCTATTATATCATAAAACATCACATTTTAAATACATTTCACACTACATTTCTACAATTTCTTGTTCATTAGAGAATGAGTTTAATACTTCATAGGATTCATCTTACAAGCTCACGTAAATTCAGGTTTGACTATATATAACGTATACTTAGAAACAGCTGTCTTTACTCCTCAACTACTATCCGTCCCCCTACAGAATCAAACAGCACACAGAACTACAGTTAGCTAACAATCCACCTGCCACGATATTTATATATTCCTAGTGACATAAAATGCAATATTTTTTTAAATGTTTATTTATTTTTGAGAGACAGAGAGAGAGTGTCAAGAGTGCAAGCAACGGAGGGACAGAAAGAGAGGGAGACACAGAATGCAAAGCAAGCTCCAGGCTCTGAGCTGTCAGCCCAGAGCCTGACGTGGGACTTGAACTCACAAGCAGTGAGATCCACGACCTGAGCTGAAGTCGTAAGCTTAACCAACTGAGCCACCCTGGTGCCCCAAATGCAATAATTTTATAAAAATAAAAATAAGTAACATTAGTAAAGAAAAACCATTCATTTTTATTTCATACTATATCATGGCTGAATTAAATACTTCTCCATTAGGATAAAGAAATACTATAAGTCAACTTTCAATGCAAATGAGTGGGGCACAAAGATGCAACTAGTTGAAAGCCATAAATATCTTTTTAATATCTATTTAATAAATTGGGCTTGACATACAGTTTAAAAAATGTTTTTAAATATTTTTAAAAACATATGAATGTGAGTTTGGTCTGGTACTCTGGTAACAGAGTATTAGTATTTCTAACACAAATAAAAACAGTGAAATAACAATATAGAGAACATACTTGGTAGCAAGCATATAATAAATTGCTCAGCTTTTACATCAAATCTCCTTAATTTTTCTCTTGTTCTTAGAACTCCTTAGGGATGGTAGATGCCACCTTTCAGACAGCAAAAAGCACCATTTTGAGGAGAGCAGCATTTTGGGCCTTTAGATTGGTTGTTCTTATGGGTTATATCTTAATGGATTAAGGTAGTAAGCTGAATAGTTATTGCTAATTTTTCTTTTCTTTCATTTCTCCCCCTCCCCACCTGCCTTTTTTTTTGTTTTTTTTTTTTTTGATTGGGTGAAGGTGGGGGGCAAAAAGTTTTCTCTGGCAGCTAAACCAGGCTAGAGGAAGAGGAAACTACTCCAGTTACTGCCCAGAAATACACATGTCTGACTTCCTTCCTTTTTAGCTGGTTTCTAGGTTACAAGCTGAATAAATCAACAGAGGTGAGAAAGTAAACAGAAGCTAAAAGGAAAGCAACATGGTATGGCTAGCTAAAGAAAATCTGTTCTTTCCAATAATGTAAGAACCTTAATTACATGTGCAATTAAGAGTTAAAATAAATGAGCATTTTGGTTCCATTTATCTTGGGTCATGAAAGAAATAAATCCCTCATCTTTATAGATGTAGAAGTCTAAGGAAACAAGTGGATTTCTCTAAGTATAGATTTTCAAAAAAACCAAGAGCCTCTAAGTTCAATAGCCTAGCATTGTAAATATTTTTGTACACATAAAGGTAAGAAAGATGAATAATAGTAGTTCAGAGAATTTCAACATGATATGGCCTTACATGAAGGCTGACTAGATTCAGGAAAATATCTTTCAATATGCCCTATTGTCCTGTAATATATGAAAATATATAATCAAACACATAACTACTGCATTGTGGTAATGTTCAAAGGATTAACTTCTTTACCAAAATGAATCCATGCAGAACTTCCTGGGACTGCAAAGATTATGTAGCACTGTTTCCTCCTTTCAACAGACTGTGAGTTCTACAACGATTTCCAGATGATACTGGCCTATTCTTGCTGATTTTTTAAACTCTTTTCTCTCCTTCAATCATGCAGCGCAGTCATTCAACCAACAGGTATGGGGTATCTTTTGCTTGCCAAGCACTATGCTTGACCCCAAGGAAACAATGGTGAGGAAAAGACAAACAAATTCCTACCCTAGCGCACATTTCACACTTTTTCAAAAAAAATTTTTTAATGTTTATTTTTGAGAGAGAGAGAGAGAGAAAGAGAGAAAGAGAGACAGACACCAAGCACGTGCAGGGGAGGGGCAGAGAGACAGAATCTGAGGCAGGCTCCAGGCTCCAAGCTGGTCAGCACAGAGCCTGGCGCAGGGCTCAAACCCAGGAACTGTGAGATCATGACATGAGCCTAAGTCCAATGCTTAATCAACTGAGCCACCCAGACGCCCCATATTCCACACTTCTGGTAGGAAACAGATAATTATCATAGAAATAAAATATTACAGCCTTGTTAAGAACTTAATAATTGGAGAATTAGTGCAACTTTCCCTCCTTTCTTCAGCATATCTTTCATAATGGACCCAGTCATGAGAGGAGGGGAGTGCAACAAAATGTGTCCATTCTTGGGGCACCTGGGTGGCTCAGTGGGTTGAGCGCCCGACTTCGGCTCAGATCATGATCTCATAGTTCGGGAGTTCGAGCCCCGCGTCGGGCTCTGTGCTGACAGCTCAGAGCCTGGAGCCTGCTTCAAATTCTATGTCTCCCTCTCTCTCTGCTCCTCCCCCACTCAGGCTCTCTCTCTCCTTCAAAAATAAATAAAAATATTTAAAAAAATGTTTTAAAAATGTGTCCATTCTTTAAACCTTGGTAAATTTTAATCACATATAGTTGAACAAAGAAAACTCACTGTTGAGGATACTAAAACATAAAAAGTCTACACAAATAGTCTATATACTTTTCAATATGCATATGGCTGAATTCAGTTTCCTTTGTTTTGTTTTTATCCTTCTAAGCTTTCTGAATACTAATAAGCCATCCACTCTACAGTAGTTTTGAGTTTGTCATTTCTAGGTTTTCTCTTTCAGAATCTCCCTGATTAGACAGACTTCTTTCCTCCCAGTATTATGAGGTTCCATTTCCTCTTCTGTCTCTGTAACTTTGCAGGTATGTGCCATTATGATAATAATTTTTCGTTCTACAAATAAGTAATTCCAGACTGTATTTTTAGACTTGTATTTCATACTGTTGTTAGGACACTGTCATACTTATATCCTGTCACCACATAAAGCCAAATATGAGTAGAACTAAATGCTTAACCATTCCTAAGTTATTCATACTTCTTTCCAAACCAGTGTAAGTACTATCACTACTTAACTGAGATGTCGATACCTCAAAATTAATTAATAAAATGATCCTGTTTGATAATTTAGTTTGTTTCCTTTGCTCATATACTATTCTGTATACCTGATATTTTCCTTTAAAACTCTGTAACGAAAATGTAATTTTTCTATACATTCTTCTATAACTTTAATATGAACTCAATAAAAGTACCAATAAGATTTGGAACTAAAAAATCAATTTTCTGGAAAAGTAAATATAATCAGAAAAGTTGTAAAAAGAGAGAAGAGAAAAAAAAATCAATGACAGGGAACTATCCCTAATAACATACCATATTTGAATGCTCCAATTAATACAACAGTGTGAAACTGGAGCATGAATAAACAGTATCAGTGGATAGTTTAGAAAATCCCTAAATAACATCAGTTAAGTAGGAGAATTTTGTGTAAGATAAAGATGGATTTTCACGTCATAGGCGGAGAAAAAGTGAATTAGAAAACTGAATAATTGGGGGGGGCTTTTAAAAAGGGAAATGGAACTTGAGAGAATAACAGTCTAATTTTTGAAAGTTTAATTTGAGAGAGAGAGGGAGTGAGCATGTGCATGTGATAGGGGGAGGGGCAGAGAGGAGAAAGAGAATTCCAAGCAGGCTCTCTGCTACCAGTGCAGAGCCTGACGAGGGGCTTAAACCCAAAAACTGTAAGATCATGACCTGAGCCGAAATCAAGAGTTGGATGCTTAACCAACTGAGCCACCCAGGTGCCCTGAGAGTAATAATCTAATTTTTACAGATGAAGAAATGGACATTCAAGTGTCTGAAGTACCTGGGTGGCTCAGTCAGTTAAGTGTTGTACTCTGGTTTTGGCTCAGGCCATGACCTCACGGCTCCTAACATCAAGCCCTGCATCAGGCTCTGGGCTTTGCACTGACAGCATGGAGCCTGCTTGGGATTCTCTTTCACCTCTCTCTCTGCCCCTCTCCCCCACTTGCATGCACATACACATGCACTCTTTCTCTCACAAAAAGCCAACCAACCTTGTTTATAGAAGCCCTGGGACTAGAACGTGGATTTCCTAATTCATAGCTGAATGATTTTTACTTTCTAAGATGGTGTAAAAACTGTACTGTTTTCATGCTTGTTGGCATGAAGCAGCACAGAGGAAGGTGTTTTGCTATCTGCTGAATAAAACTTTAAACTTTGAACATAAAATGGAGGAAAATGAAACCAGTCTATAACAAACTACAAAATCATATACCACCCAAGGAAAAAAGGGTAGAGCATTAAGGATTTACATATTTGGGGCGCCTGGGTGGCGCAGTCGATTAAGCGTCGGACTTCAGCCAGGTCATGATCTTGCGGTCCGTGAGTTCGAGCCCCGCGTCGGGCTCTGGGCTGATGGCTCAGAGCCTGGAGCCTGTTTCTGATTCTGTGTCTCCCTCTCTCTCTGCCCCTCCCCCGTTCATGCTCTGTCTCTCTCTGTCCCAAAAATAAATAAACGTTGAAAAAAAAATTTAAAAAAAAGAATTTACATATTTCTAATATGCCTTAATAACACATATGCCGCCTTTCAGAAAGGAGAAATAAGCAGGATTAAGAAAAAAAAGCAACTCAACATGAAGAGGTTTAAATAAATAAAAAGAACACTTGGGAAGATCATAAACCATTAATGGTTAAAAATAAAAGGAAAGTTTAATTCCTATTTTGTTACTCTACTTTCTGTCAAGAAAATGATTTTCAATATGGCAAGTATAAACTGGAGACTAAAAATAAACTAAGCCATAAAGGATAGTAGAGGATTCTTTTTAAGAAACTGATTTGGTGGGGCACCTGGGTGGCTCAGTCGGTTGAGTGTCCGACTTCGGCTCAGGTCATGATCTCACAGTCTGTGAGTTCAAGCCCCGCATCGGGCTCTGTGCTGATGGCTCAGAGCCTGGAGCCTGCTTCCGACTCTGTGTCTCTCTCTCTCTGCCCCTTCCCTGCTCATGCTCTGTCTCTCTCTGTCTCAAAAATACATAAAAAAAAAAAAACATTAAAAAAAAAAGAAACTGAATTAGTAAATCACATAATTACATTAGAGATAATTTGGAAAACAAAATAAATGGGTAAAAAGGATCCCCTGGTTTTAACAATTCTTCTCAGCCAGTTCAAAAGTAATTGCACTTTCAGCCCTTTTTTCACAAGTATATTTGTTACCAAGTTTTAAGATATAATTAAAAAAAAATTTAAATGTATTTTTGAGACAGAGAGAGAGGGCAAGGGAGGGAGGGGCAGAGAGAGAGGGAGACACAGAATCCAAAGCAGGCTCCAGGCTCTGAGCTGTCAGCACAGCCTGACATGGGGCTTGAACCCATGACCTGTGAGATCATGAACTGAGCCAAAGTCGGATGCTTAACCGACTGAGCCACCCAGGCACCCCCAAGATACAATTTAAAAGGAGCAGCTTATAAATTGTATCTTGAGATTCTTTTCATTTTACTACATTGACATTATTTTAAATAGCTACCTAATAAAAACTTAATCAAGTAAATGAACATTTAATTTTATTATGCATTTTCTTAGTGTTGGATATTAAGTCCTTTTTTTCACTCTTCTATTATTACAAAGAATAGAAACATCATCGTGCTTTCATTAACTAACAATCCAAGTTTAGATGGGTTC
Organism: Lynx rufus; assembly: GCF_022079265.1. Classification (NCBI taxonomy): domain Eukaryota; kingdom Metazoa; phylum Chordata; class Mammalia; order Carnivora; family Felidae; genus Lynx; species Lynx rufus. Next base: position 6,223,208 of record NW_025814825.1, read on the forward strand.
AAATAAATTACATGTTAGCATACTGACTTGATGGATATAAACTCAGAGCTGTTACTGGGAGTCTCTGAAAATAAATCAAGGCATTATCAAGATAGTATGGACCTAGGCATCTATTGATATTTATAAAAGAGGGGGCAATTCAGGAACAAACTACATACTAGCAACTCCAGCAAAACTCCAAGATGGAAAATTAGAATCATGAAAAAAACTAATACACAGTGATTACTAAGAGCCAAATATACTCACTGAGAATAATTTGTCTTCTAATAAAAACAAAGGCTACTTTCATCAAGGTAAAGTCAATGAAATATGGGCTGGATGACAGTTTTTGATGCATTTGAAACTGGTTAAAGAAATACTAAATAATAGTACTGTTTCTAACCTGAATGTTTAACCTGTACCTGTACTCTGTCTAACTTTCATCTTTTGTGTTGCACACTATCACATGCTGACTATCTTTATTAGCAAATTAACAAATGACAGAATGATTCAAAAAGAGACACAATAATCCCTTAGATCTTGCATTGGTCATACTATCTCTGAATATCTTGTTCAGTTTGGGCATCACAATATAAGAGAAACAATTACAAACTAAGATGTGTCAAAGACATTTAAAAATCATGGATTCTTAGGGGGTGCCTGGGTGGGTCAGTCGTAATGGTTAAGTGTCTTAGTTCAGCTTAGGTCATGATCTCGCGGTCCATGACCTAAGTCGGGCTGTGTGCTGACAGGTCAGAGCCTGGAGCCTGCTTTGATTCTGTGTCTCCCTCTCTCTCTCTGCCCCTCCCCTGCTCACACTCTGTCCCTGCCTCTCTCTCAAAAATAAACAAATATTAAAAAAAATTTTTTTAAATAAATAAAAAAAATCATGGATTATTAGGATCATTGAAAGGAATGGAGAATGTCTTGCTTGGAGAAAAGGAGAAGGACAAATAATAATTATTTACAATTATTTAAAGGGCTAGGAGCACCTGGGTGGCTCAGTCGGTTAAGTGTCTGACTCTTGGTTTCAGCTCAGGTTATGATCTCATGGTTTCATGGGTTTGAGCCCCAAGTCTAGCTTTCCACCAGCATCTCAGAGCCTGCTTGGGATTCTCTCTCTCCCTCTCTCTTCCCCCTCCCCCACCTGAATTGTCTGTCTCTCTGTAAATAAATAAATAACTGAAAACTAAAAATAAAATAAAATAAAATAAAATAAAATAAAATAAAATAAAATAAAATAAAATAAAATAAAAGGCTAGGCAATCTGGAAAGGAAGGACCTTATAAGTAAAATTTTGAAAGCCAATGCTAGCTCAGCACAAAGAATAAAAAAATTTCCAATAATTAAATATTACCATACCAAAACAGACTTACTTACGAAGTAGTAAGCTTCTAAAAACTAGAAGCAGTTAAGAAAAATCTGGGACAAACACTTGACAAGTCTATCACTGAAGGATCCGCTTTATGGCTTTGGCAAGGAGTGATTTATAAAACACTAAAGATTCTCTCCAATTCTAAAATTCTAATACTATGTTATTTAAGCCACTTCATGTTTATGAGCAAAGTGAAGGTAAGATTAAGTCAAACTTTTCATAAACACTGCTACTTTTGCATATATAAAAGCATAAAACAAATACTGCTGAATGTTCATGTATTCAGAAAAGGTGGCAGAATTAAAAGTAAATAGTAACTTCTGCTATTTCAGAATAAACTAATAACCAAGGTTTGTACCACTGGGCAGATATAAAACTCCATGGGAGACTTCTGTGACATGGAATTTCTGTAATCCACAGACCCTTTATCTCTTATGATAAAAAAGCAAATATAATTTTGTGGGAATTAAAATATTACAAAATTAAATCAACCCAACCATTAATGCAAAGTATATGTTAAAATGGTTAATAATCACAAAATCACAGAAGAAATTAAAAGTTAAATTAAAATAAAATATGACTTATAGTCTTCAGTCCTGTCATACATACCATCTTCAGAAAGTAGTACATATGCACTTATGTTTGCATATGTCTGATTACCTGGCCATTTTTTGTTCAAAAATGAATTTAAAATGTATTTTCCGATTTTTCTTAATCATTTCACTGTTTGTACTCTTGGAAACTTGAATAGAATATCTATCTCTTTACTAGTTTTGTTCATTTCCATCTGGCAAACATCTGTTTCTTGTGCAGCACAAGTCAACAAGGCTCTACAATTATTTCCCCATTACCTCCTTGTTTGTCAAAAACATCATCTGATGATGTCAGCAACAATCTGGAAGCTGGATTTTTCAACTAATAAGGGGGATTCACAATTTCCATTAAGTATGATATTGTAATTATTTTACTTATTTAAAAAATTAATGCATTTTAGGAGGCACCTGGGTGGCTCAGTAGGTTAAGTGTCAGACTTCACCTCAGGTCATGATCTTGCCATTGATGAGTTCAAGCCCCATGTTGGGCTCTGTGCTGACAGTTCAGAACGTGGAGCCTCCTTCAGATTCTGTGTCTCCTTTTCTCTGTGTCCCTCCCCTGCTCCTGCTGTCTCTCAAACATTAATTAACATTAAAAAAATTTTTTTTAAAGTAATGCATTTTAGGTGGTGATGATCATGTATACTCAGTACCATTTAGATTCAAAATATGGTTAACACAAAAATTACCAAAGTTTCAATCATGTTTCTTTAACTATTGATAACTTATGCCAACATTTAGACAGTCATAATATATCAAAATACTGCTATGTAAATTTGAAAAACTAGGGGCACCTGGGTGGCTCAGTTGGTTGAGCGTCTGACTTCGGCTCAGGTCATGATCTCACGGGTCCGTGAGTTCAAGCCCCATGCTGAGCTCTGTGCTGACAGCTCAAAGCCTGGAGCCTGCTTTGGATTCTGTATGCCCCCTTCGCTCTGCCCTTCTCCCACTCGTGCTGTGTCTCACTCTGTCTCTCAAAAATAAATAAATGTTAAAAAACTTTAAAAAAATACTATTTAAAAAAATTTTAAAAACTAAAATGGAAGAGAAAAGTTGACATAAAGACTTTTGTACTGAAGTGGTTTCTTTCAATTACCAACAAATTAATGATTCATTTAAAATGAACTTTTCTTGGGGCGCCTGGGTGGCTCAGTTGGTTGGGCTTCTGACTTTGTCTCAGGTCATGATCTCATAGTTGGTGGGTTGGAGCCCCGCATCGGGCTCTGTGCAGACAGCTCAGAGCCTGGAGCTTGCTTCAGATTCTGTGTCTCCCTCTCTTTCTTCCCCTCCCCCACTTGTGCTCTGCCTCCCTTTCCAAAATAAATAAACATTAAAAAAATAAAAATAGGGGCACCTGGGTGGCTCAGTCGGTTGAGCGTCTGACTTCGGCTCAGGTCATGATCTCACGGTCCGTGAGTTCAACCCCATGTTGAGTTCTGTGCTGACAGCTCAGAGCCTGGAGCCTGCTTCGGATTCTGTGTCTCCCTCTCTCTCTGACCCTCCCCCGTTCATGCTCTGTCTCTCTCTGTCTCAAAAATAAACATTTAAAAAAAATAAAAATAAAAATAAATAAGACAAAATGAACTTTTCCTCTGGGGTGCATTGGTGGCTCAGCTGGTTAAGTGTCCGACTCTTGGGCTCAGGTCATGATCTCACAGTTCATGTGTTTGAGCCCCACATCAGGCTCTGGGCCGACAGCACAGAGCCTGCTTGGGATTCTGTCTCCCTCTCTCTCTGCCCCTCCCTGGCTTGCTTTCTATCTCTCTTTGAAAATAAATAAAAATAAACTTTAAAATGAACTTTTCTTCTTTTATGTTGTGTTATAGTACAATTTAAAGTTATATTGCGTGCTCATTTTAACAGCACATACACTAAAACTGGAATGAAAGTTATATTGCAAATGAATACAAAGAAAATGAAAACCCATAATGTAATATCAGGTCAATTTCTAATGTAATTTCAGGTCAATTACTAATGTAATTTCTATACACTTCCTTTAAACAAAGACCCTCCCCTCTAAAGCTCTAAGTTTTCTTAATTCAGGTCAGTTCCTGTTTCACTAAGGACTTTCCTTCCCTCTAAAGGATGAGGCAACAAAAATCCCAAGAAAAACTGGGAAATGAAAAAGTTGAGACTCATTAATGATGCCCAGAAGCCTGGCTTAAGTTTATCTCTGTAGAGAGAGGAAAGTTTCAAAATTAGACTCTTCATGGATAATAAAGATTCCTTCCAGGGCCTTAGTTTTCTTCAAAGTTTCAGATAGCCTGGAAGCAGTCTACTCAAATAAACTTCTTTTGGACTCCTGTGGATTTAATAGTGCTTTATAGCTTTTCAAACAGTTGCTTTTTCCTTGGGGATTTGAAAGCTTCCCTACATTGACAACTTGGACCACCTGCTACAGGAGATTTTTAAAATAGAACAAGTTTTCCTACTTTCAGGAATCCTTAGGATTATATTTCCTGCTTCCTATCACAGGTCAATTTATATTTTAATGTTTTAACTTTGAGTTCTATTCTACTTGGCCTTGGAGAACATAAGCATACTTTAAAAGCTACATTACTTAGTTAAAGGAAAAAAAATATTTTAAGTGATCATGTAACTATACAGTTTTCTACTCTCGTAGAAAAAATGCCACACAGAAAAGCAATTGTTGGGGTGCCTGGGTGGCTCAGTTGGTTAAGCATCCAAATTGGGTCAGGTCCGTACCTCAGGGTTCCTGAGTTGGAATCCTGCATCTGGCTCTCTGCTGTCAGCACAGAGCCTGCTTCAGACCTTAGGTCTTCCTCTCTCTGCTCCTCCCCTACTTTCTCATATACACACACACACACACACACACACTCTCTCTCTCTCTCTCTCTCTCTCTCTCTCTCTTTCTCTCTCTCTCTCTCAAAAATAAACATTAAAAAATAAAAAAGAAAAAAAGAAAAGCAATTGTTTATGAAACCAGTTTATCAATTAATAGGTCAACTAAAAATGCCTGTGTACTTTCCACTGCTGCTTCCTTTGCCAGGAAGGAGTTTTCTTTACTATTCTCTTATGGTGGTGAAGTGGATTGAGCTTTGTTATGCTTCATTATGTTTGTTACTATTTTAATTGGTGAGAAATTCTGAAAGGTACACTTTCCTCCCAGAGCTTGATGTTGAAGGCACGGTGTGGTGTCAGCCAAGTTCTAGGATAGAGGTTCTCAATGGGTAGCTCCCTGTCCAACAGCATCAGCAATAACAAACAATTAGCTAAAAATGCACATTATCAGGCTCCATCCCACACTACTTGAACCAGAAATTCTAGGGGTGGGGTCTAGCAATCTGTTGTGACAAGTCTTTGAGTAATTCTGAAGCACTGTGTAATTTGAGAACCAGTGACTTAAAGCATGTGTCTTTAACCTTTTTGGAGTTGAGGAACTCTTAAGAGTCTGAAGAAAGCTATAGTTTACCCAGAAACATGAAAATACTTAATTTTGCATCACAATTTCAGGGGTTTCCAAGATCATCTGGAACCTAAGAATATATATTCCTAAGTTTTAACCCTGAATTTGTCAATTCAATTCAGGGTTAAATTCAAACCCTAAGTTTGACCTACTGAATCAAAAACTCTGAAAATGGGGGTACTATGCTTTTTAAATTTTTTTTTTCAACGTTTATTTATTTTTGGGACAGAGAGAGACAGAGCATGAACGGGGGAGGGGCAGAGAGAGAGGGAGACACAGAATCGGAAACAGGCTCCAGGCTCTGAGCCATCAGCCCAGAGCCTGACTCGGGGCTCGAACTCACGGACCGCGAGATCGTGACCTGGCTAAAGTTGGACGCTTAACCGACTGCGCCACCCAGGCGCCCCGGGTACTATACTTTTAAAATACTTTTAAAAATATTTTTCAAATCTTTCCCCTGCTGCCTCAACATTCCCACAAACAAGCTCTAAGTACCCTGCCCAGGTGACCAGGTGCCCCTGGCCCACAAGATCCCCTTGTTGCCCTCGCCTCTGACCTAGTAAGAACATTCAAATATACCAATAAAATACCCTTGCTCTTTTTTGTTTATTCCATGCAGACCACCAACAAAGGTACTAACCCACAGATCTTTGTACTCCCTCTTGGCTCCATACCTACTTGGTTGAACCTACTCCCTTCTGGCATGCAGTGACTTTGTTTCTCTATGACCTATAAGTGTAATAAACTTTGTTTCCCTGTGCCTCTCCTGTGTCTTCTCTTGTGGCTGCACCTGACTGAACATCACAAAGAACACAGAACAGGCCCAGGAATCCTTAGTTTTAAAATGCTATCTGAGGTTCAGTCAGCTTTGGGAGGCCATGAATCTTGGTTGAAAACACCTGGCCTACTGTGACTATATCTCAGGACAGAATGCCCCAGTCAGGTCTTAGACATTCTCTTGACAGATCAGTCTCCTTGTCACTTTGCTAACTTAACCTCCTACCTTCTCAGGAAGCACAGGATCTTTAAATAGCTTACATTGGAAAGCTGTTCATTCTCAATGTGGGGATATTTGAGCCACGTAGAGATCAATTTCACTCATCAGGTTTTCAAAATCAAATAACCTAGGGCTAGCAGAGGCTAAGCTCATTCCTCTTATGCAGAGAGATAACTATTTAAAGATGTCTTCGCTTCCTAAAAATATCAAGCAGTTAAAGCAGCAGGCTTAGAAAGTGGCACTGCTGCTTCCCTAGATTACACAGAAAGAGAAAACACTGTCCAAATAGTAAACAATATAACCACAAAGGTAGTTTCTTCTTGATGCTTAAAAAGATGAGGTTTCCAATCATTGTTCCCTACTTTCTACTCATAGTAGGAGGAACAAAGAGGAAGTTCCTCCAGAGAAGATATGAAGAGCCAGAAGTGTGGTTAATCATTCAACAAAAGATTTCAAAGCTGATTAAAACTGCCTGTGAAGCAGCAAAAAAAATTTCCCAGGTCACATGAACTATGAACTCAGAATGAGTTGGCTCAAGACTGTGGCCCAAGGAGTTGAAGGACCAAAACTGAACCATAAACTTTCTATCACATATAATTGATTGTAGCTATTTTAGGGGATGGAGTAAGGGTGGAAACTAAGGTTAAGTGTCCTACCCTGACATCTAGAAAGTATACATGAAGTTATAATTAAGATGCTCATCTGTGAAAAAATACATTCAAAATGTTCATTTTGACATATAAAAGCATAAAACATTTACTACTAGTGAATCAAGCTCTCAAAGTAACAAGCTTTGATAACTATAAGTTCATGGCCATTCATTATTCATTTAGTTAGCAAATGTCTGTGAAGCACCTATAATGTGCTACCTACACCACAGAGCATGGTATTATACACAGGAAAGTAAAATTATCAATATTTTATTTTCCCTGGCATCTATCTAGATAACAAAGGAACTGCTCTTACACAATGAAGTTTAACAAGAGTAAATGTTAAATCTCCAGGTTTAGGTTCCAAAAAGCAACTACTTAAGTATGGTGCAACATATACTCCCACCCCATCCCTCACAAGCACACATTAGTATAGTATGTGGTAAAACTTGCTTGGCAGCTTTTGATGCAAAAAAGGATTAGGAAGTTTTATTCATTCAACAAATATTCAGGGGAACATCTACAATGTGTTAAGCACTGTCCCACAGGTTTTGGATGATGCAAAGATGAGGCTAAACAGAAACTCATTATGAGGCAAGAATGTACTGTGGTGTGAATGCTAAAAATGCTGTTATAGAGTGTTCCAAATATGTTAAGTAACAGTCCCAGTATATTGAGATCACTTCACATGAAAATGAAAAGCATCCCATTCAGAAAAACATTGACATTAGAATATAAACAAAAGCAGGAAATCTGCATAGTGAAGCTCTGTCTATAATCAAGTCATACTAATACTGGTTAAAGGAACTGGGAATGTTTAACCTGAGGTCTTTACTATACTTTAATATATAGGAAAAACTTAACATATCTTGTTCTTTTAAAAAAAAAAACAACTTTTTTTTAATGTTTATTTTTGAGAGAGAGAGAGAGATAGCGCAAGTGGGGGGAGGGATGGACAGAGAGGGGAACAGAGGATCCAAAGCAGCCTCTGTGTTCACAGCAGAGAATCCAATGTGGGGCTCAAACTCACGAACCATGAGATAATGATCTGAGGCGAAGTAGGACGCTTAATTGACCAAGCCACCCAGGCACCCCAAGATTTTTTTAAAGTAGGCTCCACACCCAATGCAGGGTTTGAACTCACGACCCTGAGATCAAGAGTCGCATGCTCTACTGAGTCAGCCCCATAACATAACTTGTTCTAGAGTAGAGGATCTTAACCTGGGTTTAGAACATAGAAAGAAGAGAAAGAAAGAAAGAAAAGAAAGAAAAGAAAGACAAGTAAAGACCTTCAAGGAGTCCAGAAAATCCTTGAAATTATTTATAAAAATTTATGCATATAAGCATTTTCTTCCTAGAAAAAAGGGTTAGTTGATAGTTTCTGTAAGGTTTTCAATTGAGCCTCTGATCCAACAGATCTAAGGAATGGTGCCTATAAGATAAATGAGGTCCACTAATGGAGGCAACGTTAACTAGATATAACATATGTAAATATAACATATAACCAGATTTTGGTCTAATGTTAGAAAAAGCTGGGGCGTCTGGGTGGCTCAGTCAGTTGGCGTCCAACTCTGGCTCAGGTCATGATCTCACAGTTCATGAGTTCGAGCCCCATGTCAGGCTCTGTGCTGACAGCTTGGAGCCTGGAGCCTGCTTCAGATCCTGTCTCCCTCTCTTTCTGCCCCTCCCATGCTCACACTCTGTCTCTCTTCTTTCTCTCAAAAAAACAAAACAAAACAAAAAAAAAAAAAAAGAAAAAACAAAAGAAAAAAGAAAAAAAAAGTTAGAAAAAGCTTTATAACAATTTTAGGTGCCCAGTAATAGAATGAGCTACTTTATAACAGCCGTAATATCTCAAAAAGAAAGCACTTATGCATGCAGAAGGTGTTTGTTTATATAGGACACCATGGTATAAAAAATTGCAGACAGGGGCGCCTGGGTGGCGCAGTCGGTTAAGCCTCCGACTTCAGCCAGGTCACGATCTCGCGGTCCGTGAGTTTGAGCCCCGCGTCGGGCCCTGGGCTGATGGCTCAGAGCCTGGAGCCTGTTTCCGATTCTGTGTCTCCCTCTCTCTCTGCCCCTCCCCCGTTCATGCTCTGTCTCTCTCTGTCCCAAAAATAAATAAAAAACGTTGAAAAAAAAAATTAAAAAATAAATAAATAAATAAATAAAAATTGCAGACATACTTTAAGAAAATAAGAGTTTTCAACATTTATCAAAAGAATTTTAGAGGCTAAAATCATTATTATGTAAAAATTTTATTTATGGGTAGGAGGTATATGATATAATAAATGGCTGTAAAAATATGTTGTGTTTTTGGGATAAAATCCAATTCTGATCTAGCTAACAACAATAAAAATGGGAAGGATGAAACTCATAAGATGTGGTTGGTATAGACAGCAAGCACCCTGTGTAGCACAGTAGACACAGAGAACAGACAGAAAGAGAATACACAGAAACAGCAAGTAATTCTAATCATTAAACTCAGATGTCACCTATATAATGATAGCTATGTCACCCCTAAATGCTCATTCATTGGTGATTCTCATTATGGCCTTACATGTCTTCTGCCAAATATGTAAAAGATTTAAGGAATGGCTGCTCAGCAAGGCTTTGGTGAGTAATACTTGCGGCCAGGCTTACTTACTCCTGCAAAAATAAGCATGTATTGATTCCAGGCCCCTTCCCTTGGCTGAGTTCCAGGCTCATATCTAACTCTGATCTTTAGTTATGTTATCAGCTGGGAAGGCTGTGTGGCATATACAGGACAAAAACACTTGGTTAAGACTCAGAATCATGATCCTTTCATCTCATCTGCACCCTATTCTCAATGTGTTCCTCAACCTCGTATCTTTCTCCTTCTTTCTTTTCAAAATTTTCTACATATGCATACATATTTTAAGTAAACTCTATACCCAACATGGGGGCCTGAACTAATGACCCCAAGGTCAAGAGTGGCATGCTCTACCAACTGAGCCAGCCAGGTGCCCCTGTTTTCAAAAATTTTAATAGATCTTATTTATAGGAGCAGTTTTAGGTTCATAGCAAAACTGAGCAGAAAACTAGAGAGTTCCCATATAGCCCCTACTGCTGCACATGTACAAATTTCGCCATTATCAATATCCTGAAACAGAGTGAATTTATTATTACAACTAGCGAACCTTATATTGACACATCATTATCACCCAAAGTCCACGGCTTATATTAGGATTCACTCTTGGTGTGGTATATTCTAAAAATGTATGGATTTTGACAAATGTATGATTCATAATCATATTAGAGTATCACAGAATAGTTTTACTGCCCTAAAAATTCTTTGCGTTCTGCCTATTCATCTCTCCCTCCCTCCCCCCAGTCTTTTTACTGTCTCCATACTTTTGCTGATGCCAGAAAGTTACATAGCTAGAATCATATAGTATATAGCCTTTTCAGATTGGCTTCTTTCATTTAGTAACATGCATTTAAGGTTCCTCTATGTCTTTTCATGGCTTCATAGTTCATCTGTTACTAGTGCTCAATAATATTCCATCATCTGGATGTATCCCAGTTTATTTATACATTCACCTAACTGAAGGACATCTTGAATGCTTCCAAGTTTTGGTAACTGTAAATAGAACTGCTGTAAACTTCTCATGCAGGTTTTTGTATGAACGTAAGTTTTCAGCTCATGTGAGTAAATACCAAGGAGCACAACTGCTGCATTAAATGGTAAGAGTATGTTCAAATTTTGTACGAAACTGCCACATTGTCTCTCAAAGTGTCTATACCCACCGTACTTTCCCACCAGCAATGAATCAGAGTTTCTTTTGCTCCATATCCTTGTCAGCATTTGGTGGTGTTAGTAGTTTCGGTGTTTCCCATTCTAGGAGGTGTGTAGTGGTATTTCCTTATTTAAATTTGCAATTCTCCAGTGAATCTGATGTTGAACATCTTTTCACGTGCATGTTTGCCATTTATAAATCTTCTTTGGAGAAAGGTTCTGTTCAGGCCAATTTTTTGATCAACTGTTTGTTTTCTTATTGTTGAGTTTTAAGAGCACTTTGTAGGGGTGCCTGGATGGCTTAAGTCTGTTAAGTTTCCGACTTTGGCTCAGGTCATGATCTCACAGTTCATGGGCCTGCCCCCACATTGAACTCTGTGCTGAAAACTCAGAGCCTGGAGCCTGCTTCGGATTCTGTGTCTCCTCTCCTCTCTCTCTGTCCTTCCACCACCCCCCCCTCCCGGCCCCCGCCGCTCCTGTGATCACACCAGAGCGCGCTCTCTCTCTCCCCCCAAAATAAATAAATAAACATTAAAAAAAAGAATTCTTTGTATATTTTTGATGATAGTCTTTAAGGACTTTGATAGACTTTGATGATAGTCTTTAATCAGACATGTACTTCTGAAAATACTTTCTTCCAGTCTGTGGCCTGTCTTCTCATTCTCTTAGTCCCCTTACTTGTTGCTATATATTTTAAAACTAATTTAACAGTTCTGTAATTCCAGTATTTTAATATGATCTGTGGGTCTTTTTGTTGCAGAGCTTCTTAGAGACTTTGCCAGTTAGTGTGCATAAAAAGTACATTATACCAGGGTAATTTCTTTTTTATTTTTTTTTTATTTTTTTTTATTTTAAAAAAAAATTTTTTTTTTCAACGTTTATTTATTTTTGGGACAGAGAGAGACAGAGCATGAACGGGGGAGGGGCAGAGAGAGAGGGAGACACAGAATCGGAAACAGGCTCCAGGCTCTGAGCCATCAGCCCAGAGCCTGACGCGGGGCTGGAACTCACGGACCACGAGATCGTGACCTGGCTGAAGTCGGAGGCTTAACCGACTGCGCCACCCAGGCGCCCCTATACCAGGGTAATTTCTTATACAACACTAGTAAACTTCAGCTCACCTATCAAAAACTTCACAATTACTTACGTTTAAATCACTGTACTTCTCAGTTCATTTTTTTGATAGTCATGTCAAAAGGCTTTCATTTGGTTTATTCATGGAAGAATGTCATAAGAGAAAACTATTTGTTCTCCTGGAGAACAATTTACTTTCTAATATCCATTTTGTAGGCACATGATAAAAATTATTTATGACTTGAAGAAACGAAACCCACGGATGTAAACTCATGGCTAGAAATGTTAATTAAAACAGAAAAAACAGGGGCGCCTGGGTGGCGCAGTCGGTTAAGCGTCCGACTTCAGCCAGGTCACGATCTCACGGTCCGTGGGTTCGAGCCCCGCGTCGGGCTCTGGGCTGATGGCCCAGGGCCTGGAGCCTGTTTCTGATTCTGTGTCTCCCTCTCTCTCTGCCCCTCCCCCGTTCATGCTCTGTCTCGCTCTGTCCCAAAAATAAATAAAAAACGTTGAAAAAAAAATTAAAAAAAAAAAAAACAGAAAAAACAACTGATAGATAGTAACAACTTTTAGAAATAAGTATTTCTTTTCTCTTGTAGCAATAGCAGGAGTGCTCTGGCTTGTAAATTAAGACAATGAGCAGTGACCTGCTTTTCATGACTAAAGCTACTTGATGGATGGTATTTGCATATTTATTTATAGCTTAAATTTATGTATTTATAAATTAAATCTTGTCATAATAAAACTCCAAGAAAGAGACTGTACAAATTCCTTAATTCTAAAGTAAATATTATTGCAGCTGATATTAAAGTTCGTAGGCTACTGGGTGAATCTTTTAGAAACAAAATCTTTAGGGGGTGCCTGGCCCATTCTGTTGGAAGAGTATGCAAATCTTGATCTGAGGATTGCTGAGTTCGAGCCCTATGTTGGGTGTAGAATATTACTTAAAAATAAAATCTTAGGGCGCCTGGGTGGCTCAGTCGGTTAAGCGTCTGACTTCGGCTCGGGTCATGATCTTCCAGTTCATGAGTTCGAGCCCCACAACAGGCTCTGTGCTGACAGCTCAGAGCCTGAAGGCTGCTTCAGATTCTGTGTTTCCCTCTCTCTGCCCCTCCACACCCACACTCTGTCTCTCAAAAATAAATAAATGTGCATCCTTTCTTAATAAAAACCCTCAAGAAAGTTGGGATAGAAGGAACATACTTAAACATCAAAAAAGCCATTTATGAAAAGCCCACAGCTAATATCATCCTCAATGGGGAAAAACTGAGAGCTTTCCCTCTGAGATCAGGAACACAACTGGGATGTCCACTCTCACTGCTGTTGTTTAACATAGTGTTGGAAGTGCTAGAATCAGCAATCAGACAACAAAAGGAAATCAAAGGCATCAAAATTGGCAAAGATGAAGTCAAGCTTTCACTTTTTGCAGATGACATGATATTATACATGGAAAACCCAACAGACTCCACCAAAAGTCTGCTAGAACTGACACATGAATTCAGCAAAGTTGCAGGATACAAAATCAATGTACAGAAATCAGTTGCATTCTTATACACTAATAATGAAGCAACAGAAAGACAAATAAAGAAACTGATCTCATTCACAATTGCACCAAGAAGCATAAAATACCTAGGAATAAACCTAACCAAAGATGTAAAAGATCAGTATGCTGAAAACTATAGAAGGCTTATGAAGGAAATTGAAGAAGATATAAAGAAATGGAAAAACATTCCATGCTCATGGACTGGAAGAATAAATATTGTCAAAATGTCAATACTACCCAAAGCTATCTATACATTCAATGCAATCCCAATCAAAATTGCACCAGCATTCTTCTCGAAACTAGAACAAGCAATCCTAAAATTCATATGGAACCACAAAAGGCCCTGAATAGCCAAAGGAATTTTGAAGAAGAAGACCAAAGCAGGAGGCATCACAACCCCAGACTTTAGCCTCTACTACCAAGCTGTGATCATCAAGACAGCATAGTATTGGCATAAAAACAGACACATACACCAATGGAATAGAATAGAGACTCCAGAATTGGGCCCACATGGCCAACTAATCTTTGACAAAGCAGCAAAGAATATCCAATGGAAAAAAGACAGTCTCTTTAACAAATGGTGCTGGGAGAACTGGACAGCAACATGCAGAAGAATGAAACTAGACCACTTTCTCACACCATTCACAAAAATAAACTCAAAATGGATAAAGGACCTGAATATGAGACAGGAAACCATCAAAGCCCTAGAGGAGAAAGCAGGAAAAAACCTCTCTGACCTCAGCCGCAGCAATTTCTTATTTGACACATCCCCAAAGGCAAGGTAATTAAAAGCAAAAATGAACTATTGGGACCTCATGAAGATAAAAAGCTTCTGTACCGCAAAGGAAACAATCAACAAAACTAAAAGGCAACCAACAGAATGGGAAAGGATATTTGCAAATGACATATCAGACAAAGGGCTAGTATCCAAAATCTATAAAGAACTCACCAAACTCCACACCCGAAAAACAAATAATCCAGTGAAGAAATGGGCAGAAAACACGAATAGACACTTCTCTAAAGAAGACATCCAGATGGCCAACAGGCACATAAAAAGATGCTCAACATAGCTCCTCATCAGGGAAATACAAATCAAAACCACACTGAGATATCACCTCACGCCACTCAGAGTGGCTAAAATGAACAAATCAGGAGACTATAGATGCTGGCAAGGATGTGGAGAAATGGGAAGCCGCTTGCACTGTTGGTGGGAATGCAAACTGGTGTAGCCGCTCTGGAAAACAGTGTGGAGGTTCCTCAAAAAATTAAAAATAGATCTACTGTATGACCCAGCAATAGCAATGCTAGGAATCTACCCAAGGGATACAGGAGTGCTGATGCATAGGGGCACTTGTACCCCAATGTTTATGGCAGCAGCACTTTCAACAATAGCCAAATTATGGAAAGAGCCTAAATATCCACCAACTGATGAGTGGATAAAGAAACTGTGGTTTATATACACAATGGAATACTACTTGGCAATGAGAAAGAATGAAATATGGCCTTTCGTAGCGACGTGGGTGGAGCTGGAGAGTGTTATGCTAAGTGAAATAAGTCATACAGAGAAAGACAGATACCATACGTTTTCACTTTTATGTGGATCCTGAGAAACTTAACAGAAGACCATGGGGGAAGAGGGAAAAAAAAAAGGTTAGAGAGGGAGGGAGGCAAAACATAGGAGACTCTTAAAAAAACTGAGAACAAACTGAGGGTTGATGTGGGGTGGGGGGGGGAGGGTGGGGGGTAGAAGGGAGGGGAGGGTGGGTGGTGGTTATTGAGGAGGGCACCTGTTGGGATGAGCACTGGGTGTTGCATGGAAACCAATCTGACAATAAATTTCATATTAAACAAAAATTAAAAAATGAAATAAAATCTTTAAAAAAATTTAACATAGCTTTCAATATAGCAATACTTACTATAATATTACCTAAATATAAAATCAGTTGTCACAAATATTTTAAAATTATGGCATTTTCAAAATGTCATTTATTATTCAAAAACCTGATTACAGAGCATTCTTTTTTTCTTTAACATTTTTTTACATTACAGAGAGAACAAGTGAGGCAGAGGGGCAGAGAGAGAGAAAGAGAGAGAATCCTGAGTGGGCTCCATGCACAGCAAAGAACCCAATGCAGAGTTTGATCCCATGACCCTGGGATCTGAGCCAAAACCAAGAGTTAGCTGCTCAGCCAACTGAGCCACCCAGGTGCCCCCAGAGCAAAATTCTAAGATGACTGTCTCTGTTACTTATAACATTTTTTATTTTATTTTATTATTTTATATTAGAGGGAGAGACAGTGTGAACAAGTAGGGGAGAGGAGCAGAGGTGGGGGGAGAGAAAGAATCTTAGCTCAATGCTCTTTACAGAGCCTGACACTGGGCTCAATCCCATGACCCTGGGATCATGACCTGAGCCCAAATCAAGAGTCGGATGCTCAAGTGAGTGAGCCACCCACGTGCCCTTGTTACTTACAAAATTTTAAAAAATTATAAAAAACATGAGTATAAAAATCACAGAAAAATATCTAGAAGGAAGATTAACAGTAGATGCACAAAATCAAACATATATAATATAGCCTTTTTCAAACAAAGAGATGACAAACAGGATAATACTCTAAAATTACATAAATTATATAAATGTTCTAGGAAGCAATACAAGCATGTTTAGGTCAACAATGACAAAATATCCTTAAAGGAAGGAATACAGGTATGAATTAGAATGTTAAGGGAACTCTGAAAATTTATGAAATTTCAGAAAACACTTAAAACTGAACAAAAGCTCCTGAGGTTATACTACTGGGAAATACTGTATCCTACTGGCAAGACACAAACAAAATGACTTAATACATCTCTAATGTGCATGATTTCCCTGATACTTATTTATGAAAAAGATTAACATACACACTATTACAAAATTCTTGCGACTTTGATGTTAATATAAAATCATTTATATTCAGGATTGGAATTCATTTTACAACAAAAAGACAAAAATGAAAAATGAGGAATGCCTGTAGAAATATATGTGATGAACTCATGAAAAGAATATTAACAAGGTGAAGAATCAGTATAATGTGTGCTTTTTTTGGAGGCAGTGTTGAGAAGAGTATTAAATGTATCAGTTATATATCTGTAGGATCTTTTCCAAATACTCGTAGCTATTTATTAAGAAAAACCAAATCAGAATTACAACTTTTGCATTACCTATGTTACTCTTTTCTTAGAATAAAGCCTACTTTTAAAGACTAATCTTTTAACTTAACATTACTTTTCTTTCTTTTTTTGTGGGAGAGGGGAAAAGATGAAATCGAAGGGAAAATGTGTATAGACATAAAATACTTACATTTCCATTCTATATTTTAATTGCACTCCTACTAACTTGTTTTATTTTTTAAGTTTATTTAAGTAATCTCTACACCCATTGTGGGGCTTGAACTCACAACCCCTAGATTAAGAGTCGCATGTTCTTCCAACTTAGCCAGCCAGGTGCCCCAGGACTCCTACAAACTTGTTTTAAGAAACTGTTTAAAAGTCATCTTACTGGTCATTCCCACAGACTGAATGACCCTAGGATCTATTTAAGTCTGTGGGAGTAATTAAGACAGGACAAACATCATCATGTCATACTAATATCCTACATTCTAATGCCAAATCCACTTAATCCCTCATTATTAACATGATAATATAAGATCAGCCACCATTCTTACTCTCTTCTGCAGAGTCATACCGCCAACCTAGTCAAATTGTCTTATTTTATTAAAATTTTTTTTTAATTTATTTATTTTGAGAGAGAGAGAGAGAGAGAGAGAGAGAGAGAGAGAGAGAGGCAGCACAAGTGGGGGAGGAACTGCAAGAGGGGGAAAGAGAGAATCCCAAGCAGGCCCTGCACTGTCAGTGCAGAGTCTGATGCAGGGCTCAAACTCACAAACCATAAGATCATGACCTGATGCCTAACCCACTGAGCCACCCAGGCGCCCCTTAGCCAAGTTCTCTTTTCCAGCAGGATCATGTATTCTAACCCCCAACCATAATCATTTCCACTATTGTTACTTAAAATTTTTTTTTAATCTTTCATTTTTTTTTTAATCTTTTGACCACAAATATCTAGGGGATAAGCACTGTGTAGAACCAAACTAACATCTCCAGCTCTCACAGAGCTTTCATTCCAAGTGGGGGTGAATATACAACAATCACTACTTTCCTAGCCATATTCCAAAGTGAAGACCTCTGCTGTTTCTTTCAGGTCTTTTTTTTTTTTTTTATGGTTACTGCTACCACTCTCACAGGGCTACAACATAGCTGGCAATATGTAACATTTACTTGTCATCCTTTATGGAAAACACTTTACATAACACACTCCTTGACATTAAAATAGGGCCTCAAAATAAAATCTTCAAGTTATGCTAGTTTGATAAACCAATATAATCTACCTTTCTATTTCTGCATTCTCTTCAAACTGCTCTCAAAGTTATGTCCCATTTATTGCCAAATCCCTGTCTCTTTTCAGTACCCAATTCTACTTAACTCATAAGCATTTCACATTAATGTTCTTAGAAACTTATTCTTTCCTTGACTCTGAAGCCTGCTTGGGATTCTCTCTCTCCCTCTCTCTGCCCATCCCTGACTGCGCACACACTCTATCTCTCAAAATAAATAAACTTAAAATAAAAAAAGAAAGAAAAGAAAATGTAGATCTAAACTGTTATAGCCAGCATGTTGTTTTATTATATGAGCCTACTATGTAAAGTAGTGTCACAATCATCTTGAGACCACTAAATTAAAAAGGGGAAATAGCAGTTAAGGAATTCTCCCTCAAACAGTAAAAAAAAAATCTTATGAAGTTAGTACACTAGTTAGTATTTAGTTGGTTAGCATTTAGAAGAATTCTGAGGGTACCTATAAGTATTATAAAATAAAAACTTGTTTATTTTTTTAAGTTTACTTACTTATTTTGAGAAAAAGAGAAAGAGAGCATGAGTGGGGAAGAGGCAGAGAGACAAAGAGAGGGAGAGAGAGAATCCCAAGCAGGCTCCACACTGTCAGCACAGAGCCTGATGTGGGGCTTGATCTTAAGAACCATGGGACCATGACCTGAGCCAAAATCAAGAGATGGATGCTTAACCGACTGAGCCACTGAGGGGCCCCTATAAAATGAAAACTTGAATAAGAAATTAAGTGTTTCAGGGCGCCTGGGTAGCTCAGTCAATTAAGCATCTGACTTTGGCTCAGGTCATGATCTCTCAGTTCATGAGTTCCAGCCCTGCACTGGACTCTGTATTGGTGGTGTAGAGAGAGCCTGCTTAGGATTCTGTCTGTCTGTCTCTCTCTCTCTCTCTCTGCCCCTTCCCCCACTTGAGCGCATCCTCTCTTTCTCAAAATAAATAAACTTAAAAAAAAAGAAATTAAGCGTTGCCTGGGTGGCTTAGTCAATTAAGGGCAACTTCCACTCAGGTCATGATCTTGTGGTTAGTGAGTTTGAGCCTCACGTTGGGCTCTGTGCTGACATCTCAGAACCTGGAGCCTGCTTTGGATTCTCTGTCTCCCTCTCTCTCTGCCCATCCCCTGTTCACACTCTGTCTCTGTCTCTCTTTCTCAAAAATAAACATTAAAAAAAAATTAAAAAAAAAAAAGAAATCAACCATTTCAAGCTCATGAGTTGTCTTTTCATAGATTCTTTTCTTGCTCTGAATGCATACAGGCTCACTAGTTAGCCTGTTGATCAAGAAAAAATGAGCTTTAGGGTTGCCCTGGTGGTTCAGTCGGTTAAGTAGCTGACTTTGGCTCAGGTCATGATCTTGCAGTTTGTGGGTTCGAGCCCCACTCTGCTGTCAGAGCAGAACCAGCTTCAGATCCTCTGTCCCCCTCCCCCATTTGAGCATGCACTCTCTCTCTCAAAAATAAATAAACATTTATTTAAAAAAAATTTTTTAATGTTTATTTTTGAGGCAGAGAGAAACAGAGCATAAACAGAGGAGGGGCAGAGAGAGAGGGAGACACTGAATCTGAAACAAGCTCTAGGGTCCAAGCTGTCAGCACAGAGCCCAACTTGAACCATGGCTTGAAGTCATGAACCATGAGATCATGACCTGAGCCTAAGTTGGATGCTTAACTGACTAAGCCACGCAGGCACTCCAAAATAAATAAACATTAAAAAAGATCAGCTGTAAGAAAATAGGAACTTAATTCTGAGTTAACTTTTATGACCAAGATTCCTTACATGCAAAAATTTACAATTTAGCTCCAAGTGTCAGAGGACAAATTTTGTAATATTTTAGTCAATAAGTACAATTGATAAGTATAGTTGTAGTAGTTATGTTCTATAAAGTTACCATAAACACTGAATTACCAAATATTGAGCCACACAGCTCCTAATGAAGAAGTATGAGTAGCTTCCTGCAAGTCGCTGAGTCACATCTGTATCAACCTATCAATACACAACCTTCTTTTATGTGTTTGTCTGCTTCAAGACACCTTAATAAATCACTGATATTGAAATCAAGGCCAACAGCACTACAACTCACGTCTAAATGAAGCTTATTTAATTTTCTCACCTATGAAATAATATGCTTCTGGTATAAAAATTCAACTATTACTGGGTTTAAGTCATTCCTGGGTTTTGTGGGGGAAAAAAAAGTTTGGTTGGTTAGAGCTAGTATTTCAGCTATAAATAGAGCACAAAGTTATCCTCACAGAAACGTTAAAGCCAGATTAGTAATTTTGAACAAATTGTGTATACTATGTACAAAGTACACTTTTACACACAACAAATAATGTTAACTTTTAAATGCATCAACTTCACAGACACCTGTCTCTTCATTAACATTTTGATTTTCAAAAGCCCAGAAGAAAAATTATATTAACACCAAGAACTTATTTAGCCAGGCCATTTTAGAAAATGACAGCACAATTGGGGCGTTTGGGTGTCCGACTTCGGCTCAGGTCATGATCTCACAGCTCGTGGGTTCGAGCCCCGCGTCAGGTTCTGTGCTCAGAGCCTGGAGCCTGCTTCAGATTCTGTGTCGCCCTTTCTCTCTGCCCCTCCCCTGCTCACACTCTGTGCCCCCCTCTCTCTCAAAAATAAACATTAAAAAAAAAAAAGAAAATGAGAGCACAATAAAGAAATGAGACAGTTAAAATTTTCTCCTATTCACAAAATGAAAAAGTTGGACAAGATGACTTTTGAAAGTCCATTATACTGCTCTACAACTACATAGTCTAAGGTTCTCACTAAGACCATTAGGGACCAGACCATAAAGGCACACTCTGCAATATCTTCGGTGACTGATTCAGGGTTTCATCATGCCCAGGTATTACAGACTTCAGTGTCTGAAGAAAAAAAAGGTTCAATTTATAGCCCTGATAGATAAGCTTGGATAAAAGGACTTCAATTACAACTTCAGCTAGAGAAGAGAATGAGATTATACCTGACCCTTGAACAACATGGGTTTGAACTGCGGGAGTCCACTTATACATGGATTTTTTTTCAATAAATACAGTACAGTATTATAAGTGTACTTTCTCTTCCTTCTAAATTTTTAAATAGTATTTTCTCTAGCCTACTTTATCATAAAAATACAGTTTATATCATATAACATAGAAAATATGTATTAATCAACTGTTTATGTTATTAAGGCTTCTGGTCAACAGTCAGCTATTAGAAGTCAGGTTCTGGGGGAATCCAAGGTTACATGCAGATTTTTGACTGTGTGCACGGGAAGGTGTCAGTGCCCCAACTCTCAAACTGTTCAAGGGTCAACTGTATATGACCAAAAAAGGCAAAGGAAATAAGGAAATATGAAAAGGTGAGAAAACAAGAAAGAAGGAAAGGTTAAAAATGAGACACTAGAATATATGATATAAAGTAGAAAAACAAAATTATTTTAAACTTGTGTTTTATCATTTCTTAGGACTGCTGCAATCAAGTACTGTGGGTGGCTTAAAACAACAGAACTTTACTGGCTCATAGTTCTAGAAGTAAGAAGTCAGAAGAAGTGTCTGACTTTTCGGCTCAGGTCATGATCTCATGGTTTATGAGCTCGAGCCCCCGCATCAGTCTCTGCTGTCAGCACAGAGCCTGCTTCGTATCCTCTGTCTCCTCTCTCTGCTCCTCCCCTGCTTGTACTCGCTCGCTCTCTCTCAAAAATAAAAACATTAAAAAAGAAAGAAAGAAAAGAAAGAAAAGAAAGAAAAGAAAGAAAAGAAAGAAAGAAAGAAAGAAAGAAAGAAAGAAAGAAAGAAAGAAAGAAAGACATCTGAAAGCAAGGTGTCTGCAGGGTTACTGCTCCCTCTGAAACCTGTGAGGGAGTTTCTTCCTCGTCTCTGTGTAGGTGGTTTGCTGGCAATTTTGTGTGGTTTGCCATACAGCTGCATCACTCCAATCTCTGTCTGTGTATCTGCCTCCCTTTCTCCCTTAAAGGAATGCTAGCTGTAGAGGATTTAGGCCCACCCTAATAACCTCCCCTTAACTTGACTACATCTGCAAAGACTCAATTTTCAACTAGGGCACATTTGTAAGTACCAGGGGTTAGGGCTTCAAAATATCTTTTGGTGAATACATTTTAACCTGAAACATATTATTTCCAAATATTTACATATTTGAAGTGTTCTCTCCACACATTATAACAAAAAAAGACAGAATGCTGTATTTGTTATAATCTTTCAAAATCATAAATCAATGATTTATAGATTAAATAAACATTACAGACAGCCTATAATGTCAAGAACCATTCTAGAAAATGTGCAATTTGGAAAAAGTTTAGAACTTAAGATATTTCAATTATTGTACCTTAAACACTAAAACTGGATTTTGTATTACAGTATATTGGTAAGTCCGCTTTAAAATAAATAACTCACCTGTTTCAAATACCCTATAAATACATACCTACTCTGTTACTGCTGCCCATAATTTTTAAAAAAAATATTAATTTACAATCTTTATGAAAATATAAAAATAAAATTATTTGCAGATAACAAGATAAGGTCAATTCCTATGAATTCCAAGAGGCTCTGCATGAATGCCCTTATCTTTGTGGTCAAACTTCAAGACCATCCCAAAAGTCATCTCCCTAAGAAACACAGAGAAAGCCTCTCAAAGAACCCAGTCTTCTTGAATTTTCAGTTTTCGGTGGATGATTAAGCCTCTGAATTATGTCACTTACAGTAACAATGATGATCCTTTATTTCTAACAAATACATGTAGACTGTACAATAAATTCCTAGAAGTGGAATGTCTGAATTAATGGGTATGTATTATTAGAATTGCTGATAAACTGCATTGTCTATAGAAACAGAGAAGTATACATTAAACAAATGTATTTCTTTTTTTTTTTTTTTTCAACGTTTATTTATTTTTGGGACAGAGAGAGACAGAGCATGAACGGGGGAGGGGCAGAGAGAGAGGGAGACACAG
Organism: Lynx rufus; assembly: GCF_022079265.1. NCBI lineage: Eukaryota > Metazoa > Chordata > Mammalia > Carnivora > Felidae > Lynx > Lynx rufus. Next base: position 6,246,012 of record NW_025814825.1, read on the forward strand.
AATCCGAAGCAGGCTCCAGGCTCTGAGCCATCAGCCCAGAGCCTGACGCGGGGCTCGAACTCCCGGACCGCGAGATTGTGACCTGGCTGAAGTCGGACGCTCAACCGACTGCGCCACCCAGGCGCCCCTAAACAAATGTATTTCTTAAATGTCTACTCTACTAGGCCTTATCACACTTCAGTGACTATAACATCCAATCAAATATCTAAGGTAATATGCTAATTCAATATAGTTGGAAAGCTATGGTAATTATATTACTAATGAGGCCAAGGTTAGGGACTCTATCTCAAATAGATGTTTGGTTTCAGAGCCACAAACTACCTCCTAAAATAATAGGTCAGCACTGTGATTAAAAGCACAACAAAATTACTGATGAAATATTTGTGCCACAGGGAATGGGAGGCTATCCTTCTTTGTCTAGACATAAAACAACTTTGTACATCTTTTAAATTTACTACTTTAGGAAATGATAATAGTTTGGAGAATTTGAAAAGAGGAAAATGTTTCATCACAGGAAGGGAATTTTACAGAACCATCCCTCTTACATGCACAAAACCTTTGGTCAACTAATTTTCTTTAATAAATGTTAAAGGTAGATCATTTAAACAGCACAGCACTGCTTTCAGGGTGAAAACTGAGACCTAAGAAAAAAAAAACATTAAGAAAGTACCATCTACAAGGGCTGCATATTCAATTTAAAGACCTCAGCAAATTTCCTTAATAGCCACTAAAGCATAAATTTATAGGAAGAGTAATAAAGGAAAATGCTTGAGAATCACTATCTCTCAGAAACACACAGGGTACACAATATTAAAATATATGCAGGGAAACACCAGTTACCCTTTCAGTCCAGGTAAGCACATCCAATTTCTTTAGCTCAGATGCAACAAGTTTTATCACAAATTCTTTCATAGATACTGTATGTATATTCAGGCATGCATACATGTATACACAATACAGAGACCATATATAAAACAAATGGTTTAAAAAACTCTATATACCTTGTACTGCATTTTTTAAAAAGCTACTCTCAGTACACTTATGATGAGCACTAGTAATATACAGAATAGTTGAATCACTATATTGTATACCTGAAACCAATATAACACTGTATGTTAACTATACTGGAATTCAAATAAAAAACAATAAAAAATGAAATAAAATTAAGAAGTTCTGGAAGTCATCCTGTTCCCTATCGGTATATACCGAGCGACTTCATTCTTTTTAATGGCTGGCTGCATTCCATTCCTCTAGATGGATGGATCATAATTTTTTTTAAGTTTATTTATTTATTTTTTGAACGAGAGAGAGAAAGAAAGAGAGAGAGAGAGAAAGAGTGCCAGAGAGGGAAGGGCAGAGAGAGAGGGAGAATCCCAAGCAGGCTGTGCACTGTCAGCAAAGAGCCTGACATGGGGCTCAAACTCATGAACCATGAATGAGATCATGACCTGAGCCAAAGTCAAGAGCCAACTGATTAACCAGGCACTCCTCATAATTTATTTAATAGATATTTAGGCTGCTCCCAATCTCTTGCTATTATAAACACAAGAAGGAGCCCCCACATAAGTCATTTCCTACAAACCCATGTATGCTGTAGAACAAATTCCTAGGGAAAAAAAATGAGTTGAGTATATAACTAGAACTGTTCTCCATAAAAGCTGTATCTCTATATCTTATTCCATCAATGAATGAGTGGCCGTTTCCCACACCTTTTTCAAAAAGATGCTATCAAGAGGTGCCTGGGTGGCTCAGTCAGTTAAGCATCTGACTCTTGATTTTAGCTCAGGACATGATCTCAAGGTTCGTGAATTTGAGCCCTACATTGGGCTCTGTGCTGAAAGTATGCAGCCTGTGATTCTGTCTCTCCCCCACTCGCTTGTGTGCCCACACATGTTCTCTTTCTGTCAAAAATAAATAAATGTTAAAAAAAATTTACACAGAAAGCTAAGCCACAGTTAGGACTCAAACATGGTAAGAAATTTATCCAAATTCTCAAATAATAGCTTTTCTTATACTCCAATTAACAATTAACCTTAGCAGCTCAGCATACCTAACTAAAGAAAGACTGGGGGCAGGGGGGGGCGCCACTTAGTCAGTGGAGCATAGAACTCTTGATCTCGGGGTTGTGGGTTTGAGCCCCACACTGGGTATAGAGATTACTTAAAAATAAAATCTTAAAACAAGAAAGATTTCAGTATCCTATAAAGAAAGGTATCTAGGTAAAGATAAGTGCAAAATATCATCTATTTAAGCATTTGTAAAGTGTTTAGTATTGGGACTATTATTGAGTGAATCTAGTACTTGGCTTCAGTTCCTGTAACAAAAAAGTGATTATCAAGCTGCCTCTAAGAGGATCTATCTAAAGGGGAGTTGGCTCTTCCCAGAACTGGTGCTGAGATTTCATTGCTGCTTCCCTTTCAAAACCATGCTTGTAGGGGCTTCTGCGTGGCTTAGTTGGTTGAGCGCCTGACTCTTGATTTTGGCTCAGGTCGTGGTTTCATGGTTGTTCACTTCAGTTCTTGAGTTGGGAGCCCTGCATCTGGCTCCATGCTGTCAGCCTGCTTGGGATTCTCTCTCTCAAAATAAATGAATAGATTTTATCAAAAAAAAAACCAAAAAAAAAAAACAAAACAAAACAGGGTTTCTGATAATAGGCAAACTAAGCTCTCATTGATTATAATAATATCCAAGTACATTTTAATACATTATTTCACTTCTCAGATATATCCTCTATTTTGAAGAGACATTTTTATAATAGCATGTGTTATGAACTGAATTGTATCCCCTCTAAAAAATTCATATGTTTAGGGGTGCCTGGGTGGTTTAGCCAGTTAAGCATCCGACTTTGGCTCAGGTCATGATTTCATGGTTTGTGAGTTTGAGCCCTATATTGAGCTCTGTGCTGACAGTTTGGAGCCTAGAGCCTCCCTCTCTCCCTGCCCTCCCCTGCTTGTGTTCCGTCTCTCTCTCAAAAATAAATAAACATTTGGGGCACCTGGGTGGCTCAATCGGGTAAGCATCCGACTTCAGCTCAGGTCATGATCTCACGGCTTGTGAGTTCAATACCCGCGTCAGGCTCTGTGCTGACAGCTAGGAGCCTGGAGCCTGTTTCGAATTCTGTGTCTCCCTCTCTCTCTGCCCCTGCCCTGCTCACACTCTGTCTCTGTCTCTTAAAAAGTGAATAAACATTTAAAAATATTTAATTAATAAATAAATAAACAAACATTAAAAAACATTTTTTAAATTCCTATGTTTAAAGTCTTCATTTCCAGTGCCTCCAAATATGACATTTCGAAGACAGGGTTTTTTTTTTTTTTTTTTTTTTTTTACAGAGGTAATTAAGTTAAAAATGAGATCATCAGGGTGGGAGATAGTCCAGTGAGGCTAGCGTCCTCATTAAGAGGAGGAAATTTGGGCACAGGTCCAGAGGGCAGATGATGTGAACACACAGGAAGAAGATAGCCACTTATAAGTCAAAGAGAGATGCCTGGCACAGATCCTTTCCTCACAGCCCTCAGAAGGAACCAACTCTGCTGACACCCTGATCCTGGACTTCTAGTCACAAGAACTGTTGAGAATATAGATTTCTGTTGTTTAAACCACCCAGTCTCTGGTATTATGTTATGGAAGCCCTGCCAAACTAATATAGCAGGTGTTTTATCACTTAACATACTTCACAAAATAAAGTTCTAGTGAAACTACAGGGAACTCAGGAAAAAAAGTGAGCAATGTATATGCTATCACCACAGAGTTCTTTCTTCTGAGCAAAATCTCACAGTGAGTCACTATATCCTGAGTAAAACTCACACTAAACAATTCTAGCCTCCACTGAAACAGGGCTTTTGGGTAGGATGTTTTATGTCAGAAAGAAAAAAAAAGGACTTGGTCACACAACAATTTGCTTCTTCTTCCCTTTTATTCTTCAAGAAGACTGAGACTATCTTAGTACTCAAGCTCTGATATGCAGAGCAACATGTTTTTAAGTAATGGATACTGTATAAGTTCTAAGTTTAATTCAACAGAACAACATGAATATAGTGGTACATAAAAACTGTTAAGTGTCTCTTCACAGTAAATAGTAAAATAAATAATTTTAAAAGTACACATGATGCATTAATGACTAAGTTCTGCCTTGACTTTGACATAATTTTTTGGATCTTTTTCTATGGTTTAGATCCCCAAACTTCATAGGGACTAGTTAGTTGTATGTGACATAAGACTACTCTTTGAAAAACTATGTAACTTGACTTACCTACTCCATGTTTTTTTTTTAATCTTAAAGACATCCAAAATACTTTGAAAATATATATTCAAGTACAATGACCTTTTTTTTAAGATTTAACTTACAAAAAAAATCTTTTTAACGTTTATTTATTTGAGAGAGAGACAGAGCATGAGCAGGGGAGGGGCAGAGAGAGAGGGAGACACAGAATCCGAAGCAGGCTCCAGGCTCTGAGCTGTCAGCACAGAGCCCAATGCAGGACTTGAACCCACAAACTGAGAGACTGTGATCTGAGCCGAAGTCAGACACTCAACCAACTGAGCCACCTAGGCGCCCCTTAAGATTTTAAGTAATCTCTACCCAACATAGGGCTCAAACTCACAACCTCGAGATTAATAGTCGCATGGTCTACCAACTGAGCCAGCCAGACACCCCTCATGAGCAATGACTTTTAAGTGTCCCCATCATTAAGCCTATAGAGGAAGTATAAGAATTTTAAATATCAATAACCTATTAATAACACCAGATGCATTGCTAAGCTAACAGAAAGACATTTTTCTGTTTTCCAAATTTTCAAGTAAGCACCACAATAAGATAAATTTTGTGGGTAGTTTTACTACCATGTAAAACAAGAGTACTTTCCAATACATATGTAAAGATCATTATTCAGTCTGGTCAATCATTTGCTCTTCATTTTTCATGGCTTATGTATCCCTGAATTAACTGAATTTAATTTACTAGAAGGTCTTTCTCAAAGGCATACTGCTATGCTTGTAATCAAAGTTTACAGCACCATAAGTAATTTAATTAAAATACATTTTTCTGACATTACCTCTTAGTAGTTGCATCTGAAAAGAAAGTATAAAATACATAATTTTTATTTCAATATTTTATAGTGGTTGGCATTCACATTGAATAATTTGACAGATTCATTTGACTTTTCCTAGTATGTCCTTTCTTTTTATCTAGTTCCTATTCCAAAAGGGAAGTAGGAATGTTGACAGTCACAAAAAGAATTAATATCTTAATGTTTTATTATTTTTTTTAATATATGGAACACCTAGATGTTATCCTTTACAGGATATTTCAATGCTTCAACATAAATACTGTACATACTAAAAATAAGTAGGACAATTAAAAAGTAGGTTTAGGTTTCCGGGTTAAGATGGAGAATGATATACATGAATTTAATTTCAGTCCCTCCTGAAATTCCACTAAAAACTACATCAGGGAACTCCCTTAGAAGGAAATATACTTTAGAAGGATAGGAAAAAAAGGGTAGGTAAGACGTAGAAAAATCAATGACATTTTGAAAGTTAGAATGGAAATGGACCAATGGTAAATGACTACAGAAAGCTAAGTTCCAGGCTGAGATAGAAAGAAGGTGAAAACCAATCTATTTCACACCATAGAATTTTCAAAAATGGGCAGTATCAGCTAACAATGGAACTGAGGGTAAAGGGAGTAGAGGGCTAATAAAGCAAGAAGGATGTCAGTGAGAGCCATTTAAGAAGAAAAAAAAATCAGATCCCTCAATCCCCTCCATGACTAGGGAGATATGCTGTCTTGAAAGGTTTTTTCTCTAAAAAGTTTAAAACAGAGGGTCTCTGGATAAAGAACACAAACTCAGTTTAGGGTTTCATCATCTTGTCCAAACCAAAACAGGAAAATTAAGGGACTATACATGTTAATATCTAAAGTCAGAGAATCCAGCCTTCTTCTCCAATTGGAACCCAGAATCCTTACACTCAGATCCTTACCATGCATGCAGAAGAGTGACTCTTCCCTGGGGAAAGTAACCAATCTGAGAAATGATAACTCAAAATCCTACCACACGAATTTGGCCCATAAACAGTCTTCCCAGATCACCATCCAATAAAGCCTAAAACAGACAAACCCTATCCATGCACTTGAAACTTCCAATCAGCATTTTGATTTCCTTCTCAATCACGAGCAGCCAGTCAGTGATATTTGGTTATCTTTGGAAAGCCTCTAAAAGACAGAGTCTATAAATAAATAGACAGATGAAAGGGAAAGCATAACATGTAAGAAACAGAAGCTAGGAACAGAGACTAAAACATGAACAAAACCAAAGTTTATATTCTCAGAATAAGATATCTCGTCCACGAAACAAAAACAAGATGCTGTAAAAGAAAATCAGTTGGAATCTTAAAAGGAAAGTTGAGGAGCGCCTAGGTGGCTCGGTCAGTTAAGTGTCTGACTCATGATTTCAGCTAGGGTCACGATCTGAGTCATGAGATCAAGTGCCAAGTTGGGCTCCACACTGAGCATGGCGCCTGCTTGGGATTCTCTTTCTCTCTTTCTTTCTCTCTCTCTGTGCCCCTCCCCCACTCATGGGTTCTCTCTTTCAGAATAAAGAAACAACAACATAATGAAAGGAAAGTTGAGGAAATTTACTTCTTAGGAAATTAGAAATTGAAAGTAGAATAAAAACAGAGAAATGAAAAACAGGAGAGAAAATTAGAGAACCAGAAGAAAAATGAAGGGCCAATGTCCATTTTAGGTGGGAACAAAAACAAAGAAGGGAAAGCTATAATCAAAGGGGGTAGAACAAAACAAACCAAAAACAATCTCCCAGATTTGAGAAAGTAAACTACCAGATTAAAAGGGCCTAAACACAATGGATGAAAATAAACAGATAAAAAGAAACCTCGCAGTAGAACTTCAGAAACTTTGGGGAGAAGACAAAATTCTACGAGCTTCCAGAAAGAAAAAAAAGGTGACTCCTGGGTGGCTCAGTCTGTTAAGCATCCATCTTAAGCTCCGGTCATGATTTCACAGTTCATGAGTTCGAGCCCTGCTTCAGGCTCTGTGCTGAGGGCTCAGCCTCTCTGCCCCTCCCCCACTCATAGTCTGTCCCCCTCTCTCTCAAAATAAATAAATATTAAAAGTTTTTACGAAAAAAAAAGGGACATAGTCTCAACAGCTGGCATGGAAGCTTTTAAATAAAATGGTGTATCTTCAAAATAGTGAAAAAAAAACTTATTTTGAAGCTAGAATTAAATACCTAGACAAACTATTATCAAGAAAGACCAGGGGGGTCTGGCTGGCTCAATCAGTAGAGCATGCAACTGGATCTTGGGGACATGAGTTCAAGCCCCATGCTGGGTGTAGATTACTTAAAAACAAAATCTTAAAAAACAAACAACAACAACAACAACAACAACAAACAGAAAGAAAAAAAAAAAAAAAGAAAGACCAAAAAACATCTCTCTCGAGCATCCAAACTCAAAAAGCTATTCAGGATGTATGTCCACCAAAATGACAAAATAAATGAAGAAAAAGGAAGACAGGAATAAAGAAAACAAGTGAGCCAGCACACAAAGGAGAATAAGGCAACCTTTATGAGCAAAGATAGCAAGAATCTAGGGGATACCTGGCTGGCTCAGTACGTAGAGTGCGACACTTAATCTCGGGGTTGTAAATTCGAACCCCATGTTGGGTATAGAGATTACTTAAAAATAAAATCTTTATTTACTTAAACATTTTTTTTAAATATTTACTTATTTTTGAGAGAGAGAGAGAGAGAGAGAGAGAGAGAGAGAGAGAGGAGGAGGGAGGGGCAGAGAGAGAGGGAGACACAGGATCTGAAGCAGGCTCCAGGCTCCAAGCTATCAGCACAGAGCCTGATGCAGTGCTCAAACCCAGAAACTGCGAGATCATGACCTGAGCTGAAGTTGAAGGCTCAACCGACTGAGTCACCCAGGCACCCTCCCCTCAAAAAAAAAAAAAAAAAATCTTTAACAAAAAAAACAACAACACAGAAAGCAATCCACATTAGCATACTGTGACTTAAGTCAGTTAAGTGTCTGACTTCAGCTCAGGTCATGATCTCATGGTTTGGGAGTTTGAGCTCCGCACTGAGCTCTCTGCTGTGAGTACAGAGCCCATTTAGGTCCCTCTGTCCACCTCTATCTCTGCCCCTTCCTCACTCGTGTGCAGGTACGCATATGGGCGCTCTTTCTCTCAAAAATAAACATTAAAAGAGAAAGAAATAGATTGTTGAGATCTATTATCAATGAGATCCTCTCTGCCTAAATAACTATCTGTAGTCTGAGGATAGAATTCCTGGTTTTAAGTCTAATATATACTTGACATGTCTAGATCATGTGGTAATGAAGCTCATGCTCTCTCCTCTGTGTTGTGCTGGATATATTATCAATGGAAAACATGCATTTCATGCTAAAAACTCTTCTGCTTTGACTTACTCCTCTGAACTTGGGGTAAACCATAGTGAGTTTAGAATTATGAGGCAGATAGTAGCCCATTCCCTCTGATTTCACTCTATATAGTATCTGTATTAGTAAGGGCCCACCAGATGCCTCAATGGTGGTAAAGAGGACTCACCACTCAACACTATTCACTTTATGAGTGAGTCATTAGGATCTCCCCCAAAAGAGACTGTGAAGACACACAATGACCTAGAAACTGTTCTGCTTATATCTTCTTCTGAAAGCCTTTAGCCAATGGTAGCAATAATATGCTCTATACAGAGTTAAATCTGTGTTCTTACTCAACTTTTGAAAACTAAATAATAACTGTTTATAGATACATATTTGTGTTATAAAGCTATAAATAAAAGCAAAGGAATGGTAACACAGAAGTCATGATACTAGTTACCCCCTTTGAGGTGAGGAAGGAGGAAGAAATGCAACTGAGGTGCACTGGTAATGCTCTACTTTTTAACCTCAGTGGCAATTAAAGAGTTGGTCATTCAATTGCATAAATTTATGTAAATAAAATATTACATAAAAATGTTTATACATGTTTTTATTTTTATAGTGCATTTCACAATTAAAAAAATAATGTTTATTTTCCTGAGCTAGCAACAAGATGAGTCACATAAATAAAAACTTTTCTGTTAAATTGATCTAGAAATGCTCAAGGCAGACTTCTCCTAAGAATGCAGGCTATTCTATGAATGTAATTCACCATATTAAGATATTAACATTCTCTCTCTCCTTCCTCTCTCCCTCTCTTGATGGTATGCCCAAGTGTGCACACTTGTACACTCTCTCAAAAAATATATATCAAAAGAGAAAACTATATAACTATCTCATTAGATTAAAAAAAAGCATTTGATGAAGCTTAATAATCATTATGAACAACAAAAAACAACTTTTAAGCAATAAAAGAAACAAGGAGTTTTACACTAATAAATAAATCTATGTAAAATCTAGGGCTAACAGCACTTTAGTGTACAAGATTAGAGGACAGATTTCCAACTGCAATGCCTGCAATACCTATCAGGGCAGAAGCGCTGATTCTGCTCTATTTAGCCTTTGAGGCAGGTGGATGAGGCCTAAGGCAATGCGAACCCCAATTACAAGAAGCTGCCTTAGCTTATTTTAATGTGTTATATACAAATGTGACATTTTCTATGTATGCCATGACATGAACAAGGTTGAGAAAGCAATGTTGACACAGTATATTTTAATTTATTAAAAAAAAATTTTTTTTTAATGTTTAATTTTGAGAGAGAAAGAGAAAGAGAGAGAGCATTGGTAGGGAGGGGCAGAGAGAGAGGGAGACACAGAATCCGAAGCAGGATCCAGGCTCTGAGCTGTCTGCACAGCTCAGCCCGACGCGAAGCTCAAACTCGTGAATGTTGAGATCATGACCTGAGCCGAAGTTGGAGGCTTAACTGACTGAGCCACCCCAGGTGCCCAGCCTATATTTTAATTTTAAAAGCTACTGCAAACCTTTTCATCATAGAAGTTAGTATTCCCTTTTACCATCAAGAATGATATAATGATGGGGAAGCCTGGGTGGCTTAGTCAGTTAAACACCTGACTCTTGGTTTTCGCTCAGGTCATGATCATGTGGTTCATGGGTTCGAGCCCCACATGTGGCTCTTTGCTGTCAGTGCAGCGAAGGGATTCTCTCTTTCCCTTTCTCTGTCCCTCCCTCACTCACACATGCTCTCTTTCTCTCAAAATAAATAAATAAACATTAAAAAAAAAAGGAATGATATAATAATGCCTACTACAAATGGCACAAAGATGCCTGCGATGACTGTTTGTATCCAACACTGACCTGTAGGTTTTAGTGAACATAGCAGACAAGAAAAATAAGTTTTGAAAAAAGTATAATCCTTGGAGAAGAAGAGTAAAATGATCACTAGGCAAAAAATCCAACATAATTTATAGCCAAACCATTGCAACACTTGAAAGAGTTCAGAAAGTCTCCTAGTTACACAAAATTTAATCATATTTCTGGGGCGCCTGGGTGGCTCAGTCAGTTAAGCATATGACTCTTGATTTTCGCTCAGGTTACAATCTTGCAGGTTGTGAGCTCAGGCCCTGCATCAAGCTCTGCACTGACAGCACGGAGCCTGCCTGGGATTCTCTCTTTCCCCCCACTTCCTCTCTGCCCCTCCCCCATGTTCTCTCTCTCAAAATAAATTTTAAAAACTTAAAAAAATCATATTTCTATATATTAGCATCTATTATAAAGTACAGCATAAAAAGATTTTACTTGCAACAGCAGTAACTACTAGAAGAGTACAGGAATTAGTTATCAAAAGATTATCAAGACTTTTATGAAAAAAACTATAAACTCTATCTAAAAGCATAAGACAAGATCCTAGATAAATAGACATATACACCATTCATGGAGGAAATGATTCAATATGGTAAAACAAACACTCCCCTCAATTAATATACACATTTAATATGATTTCAATAAAAAATGTCAAAGGAATTCTTTTTTCTACATATCAAGCTAAACGTGCAAACTGCCAAGAATAGCCATGATAGAACTTAAAGACAACAAAATATGAGCACATGCTTTATCAGGTAACAAGACTTATAATAAAATTACAATATTGAAGACAGGGTTCTATAAGTCCAAGAAATACAATTGGCACAGATTAGAGAAATCAGAAAGAGACTTATTCATTAAGAAAACTTGGTATTTAAAAGAGACTGCACTGAATATCTGTAGAAAGGGATGACTTAGGGGCGCCTGGGTGGCGCAGTCGGTTAAGCGTCCGACTTCAGCCAGGTCACGATCTCGCGGTCCGGGAGTTCGAGCCCCGCGTCGGGCTCTGGGCTGATGGCTCAGAGCCTGGAGCCTGTTTCCGATTCTGTGTCTCCCTCTCTCTCTGCCCCTCCCCCGTTCATGCTCTGTCTCTCTCTGTCCCAAAAATAAATAAACGTTGAAAAATGTCAAAGGAATTCTTTTTTCTACATATCAAGCTAAACGTGCAAACTGCCAAGAATAGCCATGATAGAACTTAAAGACAACAAAATATGAGCACATGCTTTATCAGGTAACAAGACTTATAATAAAATTACAATATTGAAGACAGGGTTCTATAAGTCCAAGAAATACAATTGGCACAGATTAGAGAAATCAGAAAGAGACTTATTCATTAAGAAAACTTGGTATTTAAAAGAGACTGCACTGAATATCTGTAGAAAGGGATGACTTAGGGGCGCCTGGGTGGCGCAGTCGGTTAAGCGTCCGTCCGGCTTCGGCTCGGGTCATGATCTCGCGGTCCATGAGTTCGAGCCCCGCGTCGGGCTCTGGGCTGATGGCTCAGAGCCTGGAGCCTGTTTCCGATTCTGTGTCTCCCTCTCTCTCTGCCCCTCCCCCGTTCATGCTCTGTCTCTCTCTGTCCCAAAAATAAATAAACGTTCAAAAAAAAAAAAAAGAAAGAGATGACTTAATAAACACTGTTTTGAAAAAAAATGTTGCTTAGAAAATTAATATACTACACGGAAAAATTTTGATCCTTCCCTAATAAAATACACAAAATTTACTACTCTAAAATCTGAAGCTTTTATTCACTAAACCTTATAATCACATATGAAAAAATGAGCTACTGGGAGATGACATATGTAGTGTAGAATCAATAAAGGATTAGTATCTAGAATATATAAAGAAATCCTACAAATCAATCTTTTAAAAGCAACATCCTCCTACTGAACAATGGACAAAAATATTGGACAAGTTACTGCAAAAAGAAGAAGCCTACAGGGTCAACAAATGTATGAAAAGATATTAAGCTTTCTTAGTTATCAAAGAAGCACAAATAAAAACATTAAGATGGTATTTTATGACATCAGCAATTACAAAGACTGACATTAAATGTTAAAAAGATGTGAAAAAAATAGGAACTCTCAATAAGAGCTGATGGGAAAATATATGGAGAGCACTTTGCCTCTGGAGAGCCATTTGGCAATGTCTAATGAGGTAAGTATGCCCTAAACTCAACAATTACACTTCCAGAAATATACCCTCAAAAAGGTCTTACTGTGCGTCATGGAGATAAGCACAAAAACGTGCACTACAACATTATTTCTTATAGAGAAGTAAGAAACAACCTAAATGTTATTTGTCAGGGTATGGATAAATAAATTTGAAGAATCATATAACTGAATACTATATGTAAGTTAAAGTTAAATGAAAAAAGCAAATTACAAAATGACATATAGTATGTCAAGTTTATTTATTTATTTTAATTTTTCTTTTTAACATTTATTTATTTTTGAGACAGAGAGAGACAGAGCATGAATGGGGGAGGGTCAGAGAGAGGGAGACACAGAATCTGAAACGGGCTCCAGGCTCTGAGCTGTCAGCACAGAGCCCGATGCGGGGCTCGAACCCACAAACCTTGAGATCATGACCTGAGCCGAAGTCGGCCGCTTCACCGACTGAGCCACCCAGGCGCCCCTAGTATGTCAAGTTTAAAATATGCAAAAATAATACCACATATTATTATGAATGTCTATGTATGTAGTCACAGGATATAAGCACATACAATAAGAAACAAATTTTGGATAGTGATTACCTGCAGAGAAAGAGGAGAAATAAATTAAGGAGAAGTATCTGAGGAACACTTTTATTTCAGTCATAAAAAATCTAGAGCAGACGTGGCAAACCATTAAGATGACGCAGCTGCCCTGTATGAACACAGTGGCATATTACGTTATTCTTATTTGCTGTAGGCTTTTTTTTTAATCCACCTCATTTTTCCTTCAATTTGAAAAAAATCTGAATTAAACCATATATCTATTAAAAACCAAGTTAAGTTTAATTCTTTAACAAAATAAAAAGTAAACAAAATTGCTCATAATAAGGACTATTTCCGATCTCTCACTAATTTACTCCAGAAAATCTAAACATTAAGCCTATCCTGTGCACCTTGTAATGTCAAAACCCTGAAACAATGTGAACAGAAATAAAAGACATATAAAATCTGATTTTGAGGTCCAGAAGAGAATACATACTTCAACCCATAAAGATCATAAACTAATCACTAGAAGTTCAAGTTGAATAGATTAAAAATTTTACTGATTACACATCAAGATTCGTATCTCATTGTCAGCACAGAAGAAAACATAAATATAGGCATTTATAAATGCAGCATTAAAAGAAAAAAGTGATTCAACAATTATTGAATATCTACCATGTCCTATAAACTAGAAATTAACATACAAATATTCATTTCATCTATAGCTTCTAAAAAGCATTGTTAAAAAAAAGTTACCCTATGTGGTCATCCATTATCATTCCCAACTTTGTGCTGAATAATATCATGAGGATTATTTTTATAAAGGTACTATATATGCTTTAAATGAATATATACTCTGCAATCCTTGGGTGTAATGCTCTCTCAACATATATCCAGTACTTTAGACCTGTCACTTGTGTTGTTTATATTGTTTTTATTTTATTGCTTTATCTTTTGTCACTCAAAGAATTGTTGTGGATTCTTCTATTTCTCCTTGTAGTTTTCTCAGTATTTGCTTTAAATATAATCTAATCTTATCAGGATATTTCTTTCTTTCTCATGAACTGAATGTTGTAATTTTGTAGTATATATCACTCTAATAATGCTTTCTGCCTTAAGATCTAACATATCCTAGATTTTTTTTATTACTTTTTGACTTATTTTTCCATTCTTTTACTTTCACTTATATTTTTTCCTTAGCTATTTTAGATGTGTGTCTTATAGAAACATGTTTTACTACTTAATAAAGTGTAACAAGCTTGGTTCTAACTGATGAATTTAGTACAGTTACATTTAATGGAATTACTACTATATGATATTTACATCTCCCTATAATTTTCCTTTGAATTTTCCATTTGTCCCACTTGTTCTATGTTTATTTTTCTTTATTTTCTTTTTGATGAACTTAGAACTTTTAAAAGTTTTACTGAGTTAATATATACATACAGAGAACTTCACATAATAATTGTAGAGCTTGATGTATTAACACAAAACAAATCTAGGTAATAAAAATCTCAGTCAAAAATAGAGAACTACTAGAAGCTTAAAGAACCCAGTAGTGTCTCTTTATCTTCTCTTACCTCTCTTTCCTCTTTCTGCAAAGATAAGCACTATACTGACTTTCGAGACTTTTATAAATTAAATTTGCCTGTGTTTGAATCATGGAGCAGGTACTCTTTTTGCCTGACGACTTTTGTTAAATATTGTTTTTACAACTTATTTGTATACTTGTGTATAATTGTAATTAGCTTAGTGTCAGTGTTTTATGGAATCTAGTTATAATGTACTAAAATTTTTAACCCTAAAAAAAAAAAAAAGAAAGAAAGAACCTAATCGGAGCTAAAACATTTTTTTAACTCTATAAAGATATCTAAATAAAAATATCTTCTGGGGCGCCTGGGTGGCTCAGTCAGTTAGGCGTCCGACTTCAGCTCAGGTCACGATCTCGCGGTCCATGAGTTCGAGCCCCGCGTCGGGCTCTGTGCTGATGGCTCAGAGCCTGGAGCCTGCTTCCAATTCTGTGTCTTCCTCTCTCTCTGCCCCTCCCCCATTCATGCTCTGTCTCTCTCTGTCCCCAAAATAAATAAACGTTAAAAAAAAAAATTTAAATAAAAATATCTTCTTAAAAGAACTGAACTGAATATACTCAAAGTACAAGCTTTTAAAAAGAAAAACCTGTGTTATATGAGATATATATTTTAAAAGTTGTAAGAAGTCGGGGCACTCAGGTGACTCAGTTGGTTAAGCATCTGACTCTTGATCCCAGCTCAGGGTTTGATCTCAGGGTCATGAGTTCTAGCTTCATGTTGGGCTCCAAGCATGGAGCCTATGGAAAAAAAAAAAAAAAAAGGTTGTAAGAGGTGAAATGTGAAGTAAATGATTTTGCAGGAAGACTTTTCTAAATGCCTTATACAGTATTTAGCAATACTGTTAATTCCTGAGTTTTCTCTTTTCTCATTCTTATACTTACTTCTCCTGCTAATTAATCACTTACTTAAAATCTGAAACAATAATTTATTTTTCTTCACACCAACTTTTCAATCTTGCAGCATTTCAGAATAGCTTACAAGATTGAAAACCTAGAAACTCAAATTGCAGAAAAGAAAAGTCAAGAATATTTTCTCCTCAAATGAGTATAATAAAAATGATGACTGCTTTCTAAGTGCTTTTCTTACTAGCATAAGCACTCTCTTAACAACAGTTTGGTTGGCCACAAGGAGTACAAATAAACATCTGGTGCTAAACTGACAAGGTATTTGAATAGTAGTTTTGCCACTTACTGAGTATATGATAAAGAGAAAAGCTATGTCCTGCATTTAAAAAAGAAACCTAAGGGGGTGCCTGGGTGGCGCAGTCGGTTAAGCGTCCGACTTCAGCCAGGTCACGATCTTGCGGACGGTCCGTGAGTTCGAGCCCCGCGTCAGGCTCTGGGCTGATGGCTCAGAGCCTGGAGCCTGTTTCCGATTCTGTGTCTCCCTCTCTGTCTGCCCCTCCCCCGTTCATGCTCTGTCTCTCTCTGTCCCAAAAATAAATAAACGTTGAAAAAAAAAAAAAAAGAAAACAAACCTAAGAATGTTATAGAAATGAAAGAAAAAAACACTACAAAATTCTTTTAGGGATGGAGTGACAAGCGGGGGGAGATTGGATTTTAGGAAATGTGCCCGTCTGACAATATAAAAATATAAAAATCAAATTTCTGATAATGTGCTTTATCCCTGGCTCTTAGTCTTATTATTTTATTTTTAACAACCATTCACAAAACAAAAGCTATGTGAATAATCAATTTTAGAAGATAATACCAAACTATTTTATCAAATTATTCCATCATTTTACACTCCCACCAGGAAAGTAAAAGAGATCCCAAGGATTTACATTCTCCCAAACACTTGGTATTGTCATTTTAAAATCTGTGTCAAAAATGTTTCTGTAAAATAGTTATCACTTAATGTGCATTTTCCTGATCAATAATGATGCTGAATACCTCTTAATGTGATTATTAGCCATGCAGTATTTTTGTGAAATGTCTAGTCATTTATTCTCCTTCTTCTTTCTTACCCCATTTTTCTGTCTGTATGTTTTGAGGGGCGCCTGGGTGGCTCAGTCGGTTAAGCGTCCGTCCGGCTTCGGCTCGGGTCATGATCTCGCGGTCCATGAGTTCGAGCCCCGCGTCGGGCTCTGTGCTGACTGCTCAGAGCCTGGAGCCTGTTTCAGATTCTGTGTCTCCCTCTCTCTCTGCCCCTCCCCCGTTCATGCTCTGTCTCTCTCGGTCTTAAAAATAAACGTTAAAAAAATAAAAATAAAAAGAACTAACTAGGCTTTTATTTTAGGATTAGTATGAACATATCTCTCTATTCTTTGGTATTAGCTACTTTTTTTTTTTTTAAGGAAGAAAACAAAACTTTACCAACGTGTTTTATTACCTTTACTTCATCTATCTTTTTCAGCATTTGTCTTTATATCTGAATGACAGTTTGGATGTATAAAAATATTCCAAGCTCTTTCCTTCAAATTTTTAAAAATACCAATGCATTTTCTGCTTGCATTCATAGTTGCTGTTTGAAAATGTGATATAAATCAATTTTTCATTTCTTTGTGACTTCTTTCTCATCTCTGGAAGGCTTGAGATTTTTCTTTCCCTTTGGAAGTTTTACATTTAATGTGTGTTGTGGGATTTTCCTTCTCTCTCCCTTGACTCTTTGTGGGCCTTTTTTTTACCTGAAAATACTCATCCCTTCCTTCCCTGCCACTCTAATTCTAGAAACTCTATCCCCTTTATTCCTTCACGTATTTTCTGATCACTTTTTTTCTCCCTCCTCAGATTCCTATCATCTGGATGTTAATACTTTTGCTCTTCAAAGGATTTATTCTGTTATTTATCCTATTGTTTGTATTCATGTCAGCTATTATGTTTCTTATATTGAATAACTTTTCCTCCCTTATATTTTCTTATTTTATATTGTTAATCTTTCTTCCCCAATTTTTTTAGCATAAGTATTAGGATAATTTTATATTCTCAATCTATTTTTGTATTTCTACTATGAATTGAATCTGTAACTGAGTACACTATTTTTCTTTTCTTTGAAATATCTTATTATTTTGGCCTGTGTGCTCATTTTCTTCTAAGAAAACTCACTCAAACAATGCATATGGGACAATGCCAGACCACTTGTCAGCCCCCGTGAGCTCACGATGTTGAAGTGGCAAACACCTAAGGTAAAGAGTTTTAGGCAGCAGAAAACTACAGTTAATCTCTCTTCTTTTTTTCAAAAAACAATTCCTTGCGGGTCACCTGGCTGGCTTGGTCTGCAGAGCATGTGACTTTTTTTTTTTTTAAATGTTTATTTATTTTTGAGAGAGAGAGAGACAGAGTGTGAGTGGGGGAGCAGCAGAAAGAGAGAGGGAGACACAGAATCCGAAACAGGCTCCAGGCTCCAAGCTGTCAGCACAGAGCCCACAGTGGGGCCAGAACTCCAACGAGATCATGACCTAGGCTGAAGTTGGACGCCCAACCAACTGAGCCACCCAGGTGCCCCATGCATGTGACTCTTGATTCTGGCTTTGTAAGTTCATGTTACGTTGAACGCTGGATATAGAGACTACTTAAAAAATAAAATCTAAAGAAAACAAAAAACAAAAACCAATTCCTTAGGAAGGGAGCTTCACTCTTTGTTCACAGGAAAAAATGTCATGCAAGGGAGATTCTCTTCAGACTATAATTTATCAGTACTAGGAATGTGGTGGGCATGAGGTAGGGAAGCAACAGTCCATCTCTCTCTCTCTCATCCCCTAAGAGGCAAAGTACACCATCCTGATTTCATTTCCTGAGGATACGAGGACAAGGCTTCTGAGACACTGCAGATATGGAATGATTAGGCAATTTCTGTTTAATGGGGAGAAGCAAGAGCAGAACTCCAATAGTTCATTTTCAATTTTTCTTCGCAAAGCCAAAGTAAGTTGCTTCTAGCCCTCAAACAAAACTCCCATCCCATACACCCACTCAAAACTCTTCCACCACCTTAGAAGTTTCTTGCTATATGTTCTAAACCTTTAGTTTTCTTTATAAGACTACTGAAGCTGATCTTGGGTAAGGGAGCCAACAGTCACACAACTTGAACATCTTTGTAAGAATGTGAACATTCTTTTTAATGATAAAATATTTTCTCATCTCTTGAGTATATTAGATTTTTTCCCCTTAAGTTTTCATAACTATTCCTTGCAATTTCTTGGGTATCATTTTTTCCCCCTGTTTGTATGCCCTCATGTTGGGAAGCTCTTTTCAAGTATTGAGCACTCTTCACTATTAATTTATATTAAAGAGAAATGAAAACTCTGGCTGGAAAATGAGTGGGTGTCATCCTCACCAAAAATGACTAGGTAAATGCTGACTGTTGTAGTGAAGGGCTCCTAAGGGTCAGAGTATTTCTTCTCTGAAAAACTGTAATTTCTGTAAGAAGAAACCTCCCTCCAATCTCTTGCTTAGGAGGTATATGCCAAAGTCGACAGTATTCCGAGAAGAAGCCACAGAAAATAGCATAGGGGAAGGAACTCCCACTACTTAGTATGAAGATTTTAAAGTTGCTAGATTCTCGGGGCACCTGGGTGGCTTAGTCAGTTAAGCGTCTGACTTCAGGTCATGATCTCAGGGCTTGTGACTTCAAGGCCTGCATTGGGCTCTGTGCTGACAGCTTACAGCCTGCAGCCTGCTTCAGATTCTGTGTTTCCCTCTCTCTCTGCCCCTCTCCCACTCATGCTGGGTCTCTGTCTCACAAAAATGAATAAACGTTTAAAAAAAATTTTTAAGTTGCTAGATTCTAAACTACAAATTACAAGAACCTAAAGTCAGGATACTTTAGTTTTTTGTGATTTTTCTTTCCTTTTTTTTTTTTTTTTTTTTTTTACTTTAGGTGTTTTCTCACCTTTACATTTATTGAAACTGTTAAAAATTTCTATATCTGTCACAGCACAGTCCAGAACAGGATATATGAGGTGTTTCCATACCCAGTCAAAAAAAAAATGGTATGATATTCCTAATGGAGAAAAGGTTTTGAAAAATATATTTTATATATATGAAAATTTAATGGATATGAAAATTAGATAATACTGATGGAAGAACAGGACAGAAATGGCTACTTGGGTAAGACCTAAGTAGGGTTGTGATGAGAGTAAAAAGAAAGGGTAATCAGAAAATTGTACTCCTACTCATGAAGGACAGGTGTCAGAGCCAAACACAGGGAAGCATGCTGGCCACACAAACTAAGCCTAGAGATTGCACTCGTGTGTCCTGAAGCACAAGTTGGAAAAAAATATTATTCATTCATAAAACAGAAATCACACTGAGTATAAAAAGGTTAGGAACAAAAAAAAAATAAAAATAACCTCTCGTATATCTTGGCATACTTAGATGTTATATAAAATGAGATAATAGCCTTTTTCCTTTTTGAAAATTTTTATAAACAATAATATAAATTAATCAAAAGGAATGAATAAATGCTTTTATCATCTAGACAATAACGTCTGCATTTTATTAAGCTTACTACATAAGATGAACCATGTTATACATACTCAATTTTCAAATAAACTATCTTGTATGTCCTCAAGTAACACCATCTAGTATATTCATTTAAAAATTTTTTTTTAATATTTTTAATTTATTTTTGAGGGGTGGGGGATGAGGTGGGGTAGAGAGAAGCTAAGGCAGGCTCTGTGATGTTAGCGCAGAGCCTAACATGGGGCTCGAACTCACAAACCACAAGAACATGACCTAAGCCAAAATCAAGGGGTGAGTAGGGGAGGAAATGAGAGAGAGGAAGACACTGAATCTGAGGCAGGCTTCAGGCTCTGAGCTGTCAGCACAAAGCTTGATGCAGGGCTTGAACTCATGAACTGCGAGATCATGACCTGAGCCAAAGTCAGTCTTCTGTTCATTTTTAACTGGATTCTTTGTTTTCTGTTGAGATTTTTAAGTTCTTTATTATTTTGGATACTAAGCCTTTATTGGCTATGTCATTGGCAAACACCTTCTCCCATTCTGTAGGTTGCTTTTTAGTTTTACTGATTGTTTCCTTCACTGTGCAGAATTTTTTTATTTTGATGTAGTCCCAATAGTTTATTTTTACTTTTGTTTCCCTTCCTCAGGAGACATATCTAGAAAAAAAGTTGCTAGGGTCAATGCCAAAGAAGTTTTCCTATATTCTCTTCTAGGATTTCTATGGTTTCATGTCTCACATTTAGTAGGTCTTTTTTTTTTTAATTTTTATCTATTTATTTTTTTAAGTAATCTCTACACACAATGTGGGATTCAAACCCTGAGATCAAGAGTCACATGCTCTTCCAACTAGGCCAGCCAGACACCTCTCACATTTAGGTGTTTATTCCACTTTTCAAATGTTTATGTTATTTGGGGGGGGGGAATGGAGGGAGATGGTGCACACACATGCGTGGGGGAGAGGCAGTGAGAGAGGGGGGATAGAGGATCCAAAGTGGGCTCTGTGCAGAGAGCAGACAGTCCCATGAGGGGCTTGAACCCACTCAACAAACCATGAGATCATGACCTGAGCTGAACTCAGATGCTTAACCAACTAAGCTACCCAGGCACCTCTAATCCATTTTGGATTTACTGTTGCATGTGGTATAAGAAGATAGTCCAGTTTTCCCAGCACCATTTGTTGAAGAGGTTGTCTTTTTTTCCATCAGATATTCTTTCCTGCTTTGTCGAGGATTAACTGACCATATAATTATGGGTTTATTTCTCAGTTTTCTATTCTGTTGTATGGGTCTATTTTTGTGTCAGGATCATACTGTTTTTATTACTATAGCTTTGCAATGTAACCTGAAGTCCAGAATTGTGATACCTCTAGCTTTGCTTTGCTTTTTCAAGATTGCTTTTGCTATTTGGGGTCTTCTGTGGTTCTGTACAAATTTTAGGGTTGCAAACCAAACACTTATTTTTACCATGTAACACCAGCTGGCTATCTACCTGAGCCTTCATAGGTCTTTATCCCAGCAAACTGACCAAAATGCAGAGTATAATTCTCAGTGTTACATACTCAAATGTGTTCTTATAAGCACACTGAGACTACTTAGGGGCAGACGTTAATTAAGCTTGTTAACAGTTACATATAAAACAATGTAAATTTATTATTCAAAAATGATTAACATTAGCTCTCAGTTACTATGGAATACATGGATAAGCAATAGTATGATCTCTTCCTTAGAAAAGTTACTTAAGAGGGGTGCCTGAATGGCTCACTTGGTTAAGTATCTGACTCTTGATTTCAGCTCAGGTCATGATCTCACTGTCATGAGATCCAGCCCCGAGTCAGGCTCATTGGGCTCCAATCTGAGCATGGAGCCTGCTTGGGATTTTCTCTCTCTCTCAAAATAAATAAACATTAAAAAAAGAAAAGCTTAGGGTGTTTGGGTGGCTCAGTCAGTTAAGTGATGGATCATGGCTCAGATCATTATCTTATGCCTTGTGAAATTAAGCCCTGATTCTCCCTTCCTCTCTCATTATCTCTGTCAAAGTAAAATAAACAAACATAAAAAAAAAGAAAAGCTACTTAACAAAGCAAATCATAATAAAAATTTTTTACTTGATAAACATGAATGATGTAAAATAGGGGGATAATCAGCCACAATAGTAACATAGGGTATCATTTACGGCAGACAGTACTTGGATGGGCAATGTCAACTTTGGCTCTTTGTATTTCCCCTGTCTGATTCTATTATAACCTAAGCTGAACAGTTTTTTCTCTTCCAATCTCTAAATAGGAGCAAGTACAACTGATTAGATAACATATCTACTTAGTAAATTCTGATTTCATTTTAGGCCTATCTCCTAAATCCCCAGAGTATTTTTTTGACAGTTCATTTACATAACAAATAAGTTAATTTACATAAAATATTTTGCTGATTCCAGAGACCGTTAAGTATAATCCTTGTTAGGATGAATTATATTAGTTTACATCTCAGAGAACTATCATATTTCCAAGTTTTTAGAGCCATATATTACAGCTGTCCCCATCACTTCAGTATGTATTTGATGTAGATTAACACACTGTAAGTGTGCTCATCCCATGTAGCTTGTACATATTAATTGCTAAGTTAGTTACACTATAGCTATTTACTGAATTGCAAAAAATTATTTTCAATAATAACAGCAATATATAAGAAGGCAAAGATGTATTATACATTCTGGTGCAACTAAAGCAACATTATTTCATATAGTGAATGATCATATGAGAGAACAACGGGTAACACGAATGAATGACAACTAAGAAAAGAAGTCTGTAATTGACAGAGAAGGCACTAGATAGAAATCTGAAGGTTTCAAAGAAGTGTAACAACCCATTGAAAGTTCTGTTTAAAGAGAATTAAACACTGGGGTGCCTGGATGGCTCAGTCAGTTAAGCGTCCAACTTCAGCTCAGGTCACGATCTCATAGTTCCTGAGTTTGAGCCCTTGCATTGGGCTCTGTGCTGAGCCCAGAGCCTGGAGCCCGCTTTGGATTCTATGTCTCCCTCTCTGCCCCTACTCCCCTCACACTCCCTCTTTCTCTCTCTCAAAAATAAAGGTTAAAAAAAATTAGAAAAAAAAACCTAAACACGACAGCAATTGATTAGTTAGGAATCACTGTACTAATTTATGTAGTGATTCCTTAAAAGAACCAGGGAGCATCCAACCTGAAAAAGGACAAACTTTAGAAGAATACAGTAATATCTAGAGCCAAGACACATGCCTACAAAAAGATGCTTCATCTTCATGCCACTACCATGTTTCATGAATTTACATAAGCCTATATAACTACAGTTTCATCAACTGTAACCTAATTTGTAAAAGGGTGGAACAAATGGAAAGCTACTTCATTGCCAGAAGACAGACAGATATAAATATGTCTACATGTATGTGTGTATATATTTTTCCCCCAGGTACCTAAAGTCTTTTAGTGCCTTACAAGAATAAATTTTGGGCTAGCTATATATTCTAAGAAGCACACACACACACACACACACACACACACACACACACAGCTCAAAAAGCTTACAAAAGATAAATGATTTGGTCTTAATCACAAAATTAAGGAAAGATCCACTAGAGATTCCAGGTTTCCGATTTTTATTTTGCTGTCCATGATCTTTAAACCAAGTTGTTTTTTTTTTAAAGCATTCTGAAATTTTTAAGAAAGTAATGAAAATGCTGAGATATCTAGGCAAACACCAATAAACAAACAGATTTGAGGAGCTTAAGGAAAAAGCACTGATAGCTTTTGCTTTTGTGTATATTCAAAAATTTTCATAATAAAAAATAAAATGAAATACTTATAGGAAAAGAAAAGTTTCTGCTCCAAATTTATTACAAATACCTATATGGACATTTTCATAAATGACTTAATATTATATTTGTGGAAAGGTATAACATTAAGTGTTGGCTTTATTTCTATATTTTTATTGGTAAAGGCTTAATGTCATGGCTGTTTCATATTAGATATAATTTTTTCTTTACAAAATTGAAAGTCAACACACACATATATACAAAAGTACATAAATATAGGAATAATTTTCACCTAAAACTAAATGTTTTCCCTTCTAAACTGTGTATCTCCTGAGGGCATGGATGCATACTTTTGCATCTTTCTATTCCAAATACATAACATGTGCTTACCATGAAACACAATCTAATAAATGGCTAAACAATAGAATCATATCAAAATGTTTAATCCAGTTTTGATACATTTTAACTTTGCTAAAAGAGGTTGTTTTAATTTAATTAACTTGAGGCACTGATTTTGGTTACATTTAAGAAATT
The DNA here is from genome assembly GCF_022079265.1 of Lynx rufus. Lineage (NCBI taxonomy): Eukaryota > Metazoa > Chordata > Mammalia > Carnivora > Felidae > Lynx > Lynx rufus. Next base: position 6,270,299 of record NW_025814825.1, read on the forward strand.
TAAACAGACAATATGTAGAAACACATATTTTAATTACATTTCACAAGGTTTAGGAACCTTAGCATTTACCATCTATACAGAAACTGATAAACTACTGACCTTAAAAGGTAGGACAAATTTTTTTGAAATAATGACTCACATTATACAGTTTTTAAAGCTAAAACACAGTATCTGTACTCCCTTTCCTGCATATGTGAAAGGCAAAATACTGCTATTAGAAATTTCTCCTAAGGACAAATCTCAATGAATAAAAATGCTACTACCATCCGCCCTGCAAAAATTTCCCACTTAGTTGTATCACCAGACAATTAGGAGGCAGAAACTTAAGAGTATTAAGAATACAATTACCCTGCTCTAAAAATGAGGAAATGTTTCTTGACAATCTTTTCATTTGAGCACTCACAATTTTGTCTCAGAGTTTTTCAATTCTTGCAAATGAAGTATAAGGGTCACTTCACCTTGATGTCTTTTCTCAGTTGAATTTTAGATATTTAAGTACAACTTTTTTCAGCAAAATTAATTTATAAAGATAGACAAAATTTTCTAAAGTCAAATACCAAAATGAACTCACAAAGCCATTCCTCAAGACAACTAAAAAAATGTGTTAAGGGGCGCCTGGGTGGCTCAGTCGATTAAGCAGCCACCTTCAGCTCCAGTCAGGGTCTCACAGCTTGTGAGTTTGAGCTCCACATCTGGCCTTACGCTGACAGCTCAGAATCTGGAGCCTGCTTCAGATTCTGTGTCTCCTTCTCTCTCTCTGCCCCTCCCCCACTTGCATGCTGTCTCTCTCTCAAAAATAAATAAATGTTAAAAAAAATTTCTTTTAATTAAAAAATGTATGCAAATGAGAGCCTATTTTGTAACTGATAAAAAGCAAAGGAAGGAACTTCAGTGATTCACAGCACCCTTAAAAAGCCTTCACAGACAATACTGATATAAAAGTATAGCCACAGAATACATTAAATGCTGACCCAATAAAAGGTAATAAATATATTCCATTACTGTTAAACATATATCACTTTTTCAGTACCATTAAATTTGATTTATTGGCATCAAAAGTTTTAATAAAGGAGAAATGAAACATGGTCTTGCTATTCCTTCTGAATATAAATTTGTGTTCAAACAAGTTTTGTTTTTTTTAAAAAAAAAAGACAGACTTTCCTCTTTTTAGAATAAGGAAAAAAATTTAACTTAGCTTTCACCACTTTAATAAATCAAATTGTATCAATTTTATATTTCCTGCATAAAAATAGTAATTAACACAGGTTACTATAACCTATAATTATATATGCTAAGCATACAATCCAGGATCTTTTTTTAAAACTGTGGTTTCTTTTGTTTTCAAGTCTTGTTCCCTAGGCTAAGGAGTTCTAGTCCTTCACAAAAAGAACTGACCCAGAAAAATGGAGACACTACCTCACAGAGGATAAGGTCAGTACAGCAGTCTGAGAAAGTACCTCTAAATGTTGCTATCAGAGACTGCTGTTCTAGGTAGCTTCAACCTTGAAAATAAAATTTATAAGACAACCAACTGGATACTTATCCAAAAATGATGATTATCTAGTTGTAAGAACAATGAAATACAAGAAAGGCCTTTACAGTACTGTATAAAACCAAATATTCTACTTAATATTCAGTTAAAAGGACACTTAATTCTAAATACAATTCCTCTTGAAACCTGGCATTTTGATTGTGACATGCAATTTGAACCATTATAATTGTTTGGAAAAATAATGGATAGAAATATCTAAACCATGTTAACATCTTTAGTAAGCATGTAAGAGTAGAATCAAATCTAGGCATCTGGGTTTACGTAACTATATACTTACCAAGTTTACAGTTACTACTATATAATGCCTTTCAACTTGATTTTCTTTAACGATTTCTTTCTTTCTTTCTTTCTTTCTTTCTTTCTTTCTTTCTTTCTTTCTTTCTTTCTTTCTTTTTTCTTTCAAGAGAGAAGGCACAAGTGAGTGAAGGGCAGAGAGAGAGACAAGGAGGGAGAGAGGTGGGGTTCACACAAATGGGGCTCAAGCTCACTCAATGCAGGACTCAAACTCACGACCATGAGATCATGACCTGAGTTGAACCCAAATGCTTAACTGACTGAGCCCCCCAGGCTCCCCTCAACTTCATTTTTTTTTTTTTAATTTTTTTTTCAACGTTTATTTATTTTTGGGACAGAGAGAGACAGAGCATGAACGGGGGAGGGGCAGAGAGAGAGGGAGACACAGAATCGGAAACAGGCTCCAGGCTCCGAGCCATCAGCCCAGAGCCTGACGCGGGGCTCGAACTCACGGACCGCGAGATCGTGACCTGGGTGAAGTCGGACGCTTAACCGACTGCGCCACCCAGGCGCCCCAACAACTTCATTTTTAAGATCAGGTAAGATATTATGGTACTGCACATATGCTTCTAAATTTGAAAAAAATTTCTTTTTTTTTTTTTTTTTTTCTTGAGAGAGAGAGAGCACAAGGCAAGAAGGAACAGAGAGAGACAGGCAAAGAGAGAATCCCAAGCAGGGTCCATGCTGTCAGTGCAGAGCCCGATGTGGGGCTTGAACTCACCAACCCTGAGATCATGACTTGAGCAGAAACCAAGAGTCAGGTGCTTAACCGACTGAGCTATCCAGGCACCCTGACTCTAAAATTTTTAACCTCAGTAATGTTTACTTTGCTTATATTTCAAACCTCATCTAGAACTGAAAAGTTCTGAATCACTGCTCTTCCCAGGAAAGAAACATGGAGGAAAGAACAACTTTATGTGTTGCTGGGGGGAAGGAAGTAGAAGGCATGTATGTGAGGAAGAAATCTGAAAGAATCTTATTCCTAGAGCTACTTCCTGGGATATTTAATAAAATCTAGGGCACAAAAAAAAAAAAAAAGGAAAAGGAAAAGAATGAAAAATTCAATTTGAATCATAATGGTTAGAATGCAAAGGACAAATACCATAAAAGTTCTCAGCACAATGTGTTTTAATGTGATCATCAAGATGTTACCATGATTCCTTGGTTTTACACAAATCCTCTGTTAGGAGGCCTTGAGAATTCACACAAGAAGAGCCCCACAACAGAAGAATGCTAAGAGGACCTTAGAAAAACTAATTCCTAATTAGTGACCACTGCATTAGATTCTAACCCCTTAGTTTTCATATCCTTCTGAGATGCTTTGTAAAGTCGTAGAAAATCCACTATCTTTTTTTGTTTGTTTGGTTTTTTTAGTAAGTTCTATGGCCAGCATGGGGTTGTGAATTCACAACCTGAAATCAAGAGTTACATGCTCTACCTATTAAGCCAGTCAGGTGCCCCCACCTTCTTTCTTATAGTATTCCCCTTACAGTGGCAAAGCTGTTCCCTGGGCCATCCTTTATTCAAGTCTCTTTCCTGCTTTGCTTCATTCATTTAGCTACAGGAGGAACAGAAAGCAGATGAGCCAGAGGCATCTGCCCTGTCTTCCTAGACACAAAGTATACTTAGTGACATTCTGCAGGTTTTATTACTAAGTAAGGAAATACTTCCCATTTAAAAAGTATTTGATAATCTAAAAAACAAATCTACACATTCATTATTTTACTTAATCATAACAACTTCCAATGAAACTGGTACAAACTGATAGAGTTTAAAAGATATATAAACTCATAAGGTTTATAAAGTACATGTTATCTTACAACTAACCCAAGTGTTCTTTCTATCCAGGCAAAAATTCTAAACCAAAAGTAATGAACAGTGCCAGGAAGGGACAAAGAGATAGAGGGAGGGAGAGGGGGAAGGGAGGGGAGGGGGAGGGAGGGAGGGGAAGGGAGGGGAGGGGGAGGGAGAGGGGGAGAGGAAGTACAGGAGGGGGAGGGGGAGGGGGAGGGAGAAGGAGAATCCCAAGCAGGCTCCACATTGGCAGCATAGATCCCAATGCAGGGCTCAGACTCACAAACTCTGAGATCGTGACCTGAGCCAAAATGAAGAGTCACAATGGAGCCACCCACACGCCCCCAGAAATACTATTTCTAAAAAGCTTATTTGGAGCTCTTTAAAACAGATATAAATATGATTGGGAGTTTAGAGTTTTTCTTTTTTTTTTTTTAATTTTTTTTTTTAACGTTTATTTATTTTTGAGACAGAGAGAGACAGAGCATGAACAGGGGAGGGGCAGAGAGAGAGGGAGACACAGAATCTGAAACGGGCTCTAGGCTCTGAGCTGTCAGCACAGAGCCCAACACGGGGCTCGAACTCACGGATCGTGAGATCATGACCTGAGCCGAAGTCAGACACTTAACCGACTGAGCCACCCAGGCGCCCCTAGAGTTTTTCTAAAGGTTATTCAGATACAACTTAAGTATGTATTGCCAAGATAGACCCAGATGTAATGGCATAATTTTAGAGATGCTTAAGAGTTGACTACATATGCTACATGAACTCCATAAACTTAAAAAATTTGAAGAAATAATCTTTTGATGTTTTAGCTTTTTATTAAGCTAAATTCTCTATCTTTTATAGTGGGACCAGTTATATTTTCACATAATTAAGACATGAGAATGGGCAAATATTATTTCCTTCATCCCAGTGGAGTCTCCTTGCTTACAGGAAAAAAAAAATTAAGAACAAAAAAACTAGTTTATACTTTCAGTAACATTCTCTTTGAACAGATACATAACTCACTTTGATAACTGCTTAACAGATCTAGACAGCCCCACAGGAAGAGGACAGCAATGAACATACCAAAGGAAAGGTATGTAAAAAATGGGACAAAGTAAAATGGGACAATCACTGAAACATAATACACTCAATATCTGCATTCTTTGAATGTCTAGCTTATGAAACTCTTATTTTGGGAGAAACCCCTACCTTTTCAGGCAGTCTCTCACCTATAGAAACTGGAAAATGCCAATACATTTCCAGACTCCTTAGCAACTAAGTCTATCGTTCAGACAAATCTGCCCCAGAATTTGAATCTAAAGCCTGTAGGAAGAAGCAAAGGACAAGTCAAGTCAATGCTGGCAAGGGTACTGGAAGTAAAAGTATCTTTTTTTGTTGTTTTGTTTATTTTGAGAGAGAGAGAGAGAGAAAGAGAGAGAGAGAGAGAGAAAGCGAGAGCAGGGGAGGAGCAGAAAGAGAGGTAGACACAGAATCCAAGCTGTCAGAACAGAGCCCAACACAGGCTCGAACTCACGAGCTGTGAGATCATGACCTGGGCCAAAGTTGGGTGCTCAACTGACTGAGCCACCCAGGTATCCCAAGAAGTAGGAGTATCTTCATCTGCTTTCCAGAGGCAGCAATGTTCCAACACCAGAATAGTGACTATGTAATTTATTGGCCAAACTGGGACATTTCTGAGAGTGAAATGAACCATCAATTATTACCAAGAAAAACCAAGATGTATGGCTATATAAGCATTAATGGTATTGCTATAGTGCCTCTGTCCAGCACAGAACCACTTTTGTGATCTGATTTCCTGTCTATATTGGTTCCTGCACAGTCTGCAAGCATGGTCTCAGATCTTGCCGGGAACCTGTGTTCCAAAGTTCTTTACTGAAGTCCTTTTTCTGCTTAACATTGTCTTAGTTGGTTTCACTACTTTAACAAAGAACTGGTAAGAAGATCTACAGTGAACAGGTGACTATTTAGTATAACGGGGAGAATTAACTTTGGATGCTTTAAAGTTCCACTTGCTATTTAAAACCACTAAAGTAAGTATATTATAAAATTTATCTACCATATTTCTAGTTCCCTCTTATTTCAAGGAGATGAACTACATGTATATTATAAAATTTATCTACCATATTTCTAGTTCCCTCTTATTTCAAGGAGATGAACTACATTCTCTACTATATTTTTCTACTTTAGCAAAGGAAGATACCATTGTCTCAATTTACAAGACAATGTAAAAAATACAAGATATAAAGGTTAAATGGAAAGATTTGTCTTTTCTGCAACTAGATGGAATGAAGGGAAAGGGCAGCTAATTAGTACTTATCCTCTGCTACCTCCCTAGTGCTTCTATTCTTAACTCCTTCCTCTTGGAAGTTGGGCCAAGTATGCTTTAAAGCCTGTCTGAACAGTACACCAAGCACAGTGGTGCTGTGGACTCCTCTGTGACTCATTTTTACAGCTCTCCCTCAGGCTCTTTATATTCAAAGTATCATCACTTCTGCTATCCTGGTTTATTTTGAGGGGTAGAGGGAGGGTAGCCTCTCTGCTTCCTGGAGACACCTTGGTGGAAACTCACTTCAGCCTCTAATCAAAACAAAACAAAACAAAACAAACAAAACAACTCCAAAAAAGAAAAACAGAAAGAAAAAGTCATATAAACCTAGAATGCGTATGTCCTAATTTGTGCAGAAGCTTTAACAGTTCTTAAAATTAATAAGCAAGAGAAACTAGTAAGAGAACCAGCCACCCTAATGTTCCTGAAAGAAAGGTGCCTTTGGCCATATTTAACTAATGTGACTTTGGCACCCTCTCTGTCTCTTCTAAAATCCCTAAGAATAATTACCTTACACATATGATATTACCTTACCTATGATAATTACCTTACACCTATGATAACTTTCTCATATGAGAAAAATCATAATGCAGAGGAGTACAGAGGAAATACAATAGCAGGATAGTTTCTTCATCTGTCTAAAGAGGCAGTTGAATTTAAACTTCTTCTGGTTCCTTTTACCACAAATACTGTACGGCTCTACATTTAATCATTTCATACTAAAGTAAATTTTATAATTTAAAAACGCTTGTAATCTTTGTTTTTAATTTTTTTAATGTTTATTTTTGAGAGAGAGAGAGAGAGAGAGAGAGAGAGAGAGCGAGCATGAGCAGGGGAGGGGAGAGAGAAGGAAATAGGTCCCAGGCTCTGAGCTGACAGCACAGAGCCCGATGCGGGGCTTGAACTCACAAGCCGTGAGTGACCATGGATTTTTATCTATATCCTTTTAAGTTTTTCAGTCTCTATATTAGCGAATTTGAAGCTAATCTTAATGAAAGCATATAGATTTAGAGTTCTTATATCTTATTGAATTGACCATTTTAACATTGTAATGTTTCTCTAAATCTCTAGTAATAATTCTTACTTTGAGTATTTGTAGAATAGTTCTATAATTATATCAACTTTTAATGATGCCTTGGAATAGTTTACCTTTTTCCACTGTATTATTTTCAATCTCTTTTATAATTTAAGTATAGCTCTAATAAACAGCACAGAGTTGGGTTTTGTTTTTTATTTTGTCTGCCTATCGTTGGATTTTAACTGAACTGCTTAATCTATTTCAATGTAATACAATGACTAGTATAAATGGGTGAAGGTCTACCATCTGATTATTTGTTACCTATTTGTCCCATCTGCTCTGTTTACTTCTTTTTTAATGTTTATTTATTTTTGAGAGAGAGAGAGAGAAAGAGAGAGACCGAGCAAGCAATGCAAAGGCAGAGAGAGCATTAAGACAGAGGATCTAAAGGGGGCTCTGGGCTGACAGTAGAGAACCCAATGTGGGACTCAAACTCATGAGACATGAAATCATGACCTGAGCAGAAGTTGGACACTCAACCAACTCAGCCACCCATGCGCCCCTCAGTTTACCTGTTTTTAAATGCATTTTCGATTAAACAGATGTTTTATTGTTCCATTTTTTTTCCTATTTTACTTCCTATTTTATTCACTTTTAAGTTATACAATTTTAATAACTATTTTGGTGTTTACTCTAATAGATTGAAAAAAATTCCTGAATTATTTTTACCTACCATAATTAGCAGTTTAATAATTTTAAAAATAATGCAACTTATAGCAGTTTAATCCCATTAACCTTCCTTGTCACCCACTGTGCTATTATCGTCATATGTTTTACTTTTATGATTTAAACTCTATAGATCACAGTAAATAGTTTCTTAATGGCAATACTTTAAAATTTACCTACATTTTATATTTGTATTTACCTCAATTTTATATTTTATAAAATATCTTTATATTTATCTATAACTCCTCTGACACTCTTCATTCCTTCCTGCACTTACATGCCTTTATCTGGAATGATTTTCCTTCAGCCTGAATGCTGAAAGGGCTTTACAGTTAAGTTCTACCATGCTTTCAAGAAACTTAATTCCAATCCTTAAAACATCTTCCAGAATAAAAGGGGAGAGTATTTCTCAGCTCATCTTTTGAGTACGCATAACCTTCAGACAAAAAGCAAGCCAACAACATATATAAGAGAAAAATTATTGGCCAATCTCAGGACTACAGATGCAAAAATTCCTGAAAAAAGTTAATGGCAATCTAAGGCCAACAATATGAAAAAAGATCATTCATTAGAACTGATTTGGGTTAACCCAAGAAATCTAGGGGTAGTACTCTTAGAAAATGTTATAAATGTCACTCAATATAGTACAATAGTGAGAGATGCACCACGTCTTCAACAGCAACAGTGGGTCTCATGGTCTGGGCATTGTCAGGCCCTCTTCCAAGGGACTGTAGGCATATGCCAGTCCTTGCTCTACCATAATAATGAAAAACCATGATTAAAAATCGCCAATATGTTGGAGGAGATGAAACAGGACTCTGTGAGGTATGCTCCTGAGACACTGGAGAAATATGATATAGAAAAGGGCATTGTGGCCCATATTAAGAAATATGGCTATTAAGAAATAGTGTAATAAGAATTCAACCCCACCTGGCACTACATTGTTGGGAGGAACTTTGGTAGTTACCTCACCCATGAAACCCAATACTTCATCTACTTCTATCAAGGCCAAATAGTCTTTCTTAAAACTGGTTAAAAGTATAGACTATTCTAGGGGCACCTGAGTGGCTCAGTTGGTTAAGCATCCAACTTCGGCTCAGGTCATGATCTCATAGTTCGTGAGTTTGAGCCCCGCGTCGGGCTCTGGGCTGACAGCTCAGAGCCTGGAGGCTGTTTCAGATTCTGTGTCTCCCTCTGTCTGCCCCTCTGCTGCTTGCACTCTGTCTCTGGCATTGTCTCAAAAATAAATAAACATTAAAAAAAAAATTAAAACAAAAAAGCATAGACTATTCTAGACCCAGTGATCCATCCAAAAACAAGGACCACAGCCTAAACTCCCAACACCAATTCCTGAAATCTTCAACCTTGATTAAAGGAACCCTTCAATCTTTGAAACTTTGTGTTGTTTTGTACAGGGCATTCTCTGTACTAATTTGTTGTAGCTATTAAAATATTAGCAAAATATCTTGTATTTATTTTCCATTCCATTAATCTCTGCCCTATGTTTTTCCTTCTAAAAATAAATTCCTTTCAAAAAATTAATAAATTTGTTGGAGGAAAACAGTATTACATATAATTTTTTTTAATACATGGAAAAATACAGTCAACAGATGCAGTATTCCATACAACTCAGCACATACTCATGATAAAAAGAATCAGGCAAAACGAAAAAGAGAATTTCCTTAACTTGATAAAGAACATCTACAGCAAAGACCAACTTTAATGATGATAAAGAAGCCCATAATCACATCTATTCAATATAAAATGGTAGTCCAAAATTATTGAAAGAAAAAAGAGAAAAAGAAATATTAACACAAGAGACTAAAAAAGAAATACTGTCATTATTTGCAGATGGATATATCCTCCATGTTGAAAGTTAAGAAAATTTTGTCAGGTTGTTAGATACAGAAGTAAAAATTAATTTCATTTAATTAATTGCATCTATTAGAAAGTAAAAGTTTTTTTTATTTTTATTTTTATTTTTTATTTTTATTTTTATTTTTTTTTTTTTTTCAACGTTTATTTATTTTTGGGACAGAGAGAGACAGAGCATGAACGGGGGAGGGCCACAGAGAGAGGGAGACACAGAATCGGAAACAGGCTCCAGGCTCTGAGCCATCAGCCCAGAGCCCGACGCGGGGCTCGAACTCACGGACCGCGAGATCGTGACCTGGCTGAAGTCGGACGCTTAACCGACTGCGCCACCCAGGCGCCCCTATTTTTTATTTTTAAATTTTTTTTAACATTTATTTATTTTTGAGACAGAGAGAGACAGAGCATAAACAGGGGAGGGTCAGAGAGAGGGAGACACAGAATCTGAAACAGGCTCCAGGCTCTGAGCTGTCAGCACAGAGCCCGACGCGGGGCTCGAACTCCCGGACCGCGAGATCATGACCCGAGCCGAAGTCAGCCGCTCAACCGACTGAGCCACCCAGGCGCCCCTAAAACTTTTTTTTTTAAATAAATGTTTATTCATTTTTGAGAGAGAGAACATGAACAGGGGAGAGGCAGAGAAAGAGGGGTACAGAGGATCCGAAGCCGGCTCTGCACGGACAAGTCCAATGCAGGGCTTAAACTCACAAACCACAAGGTCATGACCTGAGCTGAAGTCGGATGCTCAACTGATTGAGCCACCCAGGAGCCCCAAGGTTTTTTTTGTTTGTTTTTTTAATCCCAGTATAAACATACAGTGTTATACTAGTTTCAGGTGTACAATACAGAAATTCAATAATTTTATACATTACTCAGTGATCAAAGTAAGTGTGTTCTTAATCCCATTCACTTAGTTCACCCATCCCACCACCTGACTCCCCTCTGGTAACCATGCATTTGTTCACTAGAGTTAAGAGTTTGTCTCTTGGTTTCTTTTTCCTTTGTTTCTTTTGTTTCTTAAATTCCATACATGAGTGAAATCATGTGGAATGTGTCTTTCTCTGACTGGTTTATTGTGATTAGGATTATACACTCTAAATCCATCTATATTGTTGCAAATGGCAAGATTTCATTCTTTTTATGGTTGAACAACATTCCATTGTATACATATATCACTTCTTTATCCATTCATCCATCAGTGCAACTTGGGCTGCTTCCCTGATTTGGCTACTGTAAAAAAATGCTGCAGTAAACACAAGAGTGTCTATACTTTTTCTAATTTATCTTTTTTTGTTTTCTTTGGGTAAATACCCAGTAGTGTAATTACTGAATCATACGGTAATTCTATTTTTACTTTTCTGAAGGACCTCCATACTGTCTTACACAGTGGCTATACCAGTTTGCATTCCCAACAGGGCAAGAGGGTTCCTTTTTCTCCACATCATAACCAACACTTGTTTATTGTGTTCTTGATTTTAGCCATTCTTACCAGTGTGAAGTGATATCTCATGGTTGTTTCGATTTGCATTTCCCTGATGATGAGTGATGCTGAGCATCTTTTCATGTGTCTATTGGCCATCTGGATGTCTTCTTTGGAGAAATCTCTGTTTATGTCTTCTCCCCATTTTTTAATTGGATTATATGGTTTTGGGTGTTGAGTTGTATAAATTTCTTACATATTTTGGATATTAACCCTTTATAAATATGTCATTTGCAAATATCTTCTCCCATTTTTTAGTTTTGCTAGTTATATCCTTTGCTGTGCAGAAGTTTTTTAATTGGATGTAGTCCCAATAATATGTTTTTGCTTTTGTTTCTCTTGCTTCAGGTGACACGTCTAGAAAAATGTTGTTATGGCCAGTGTCAGAGACATTACTGTGTTTTAGATTTTATGGTTTCTGGTCTCATATTTAGGTCCTTAATGCATTTGGAATTTATTTTTGTGTATGGTGTGAGAAAGTGGTCAAGTTTCATTCTTTTGCATGCAGCTCTCCAGTTTTTCCAATACCATTTGTTGAAGAGCCTTTTTCCCACTGCATATTCTTGCGTACTTTGTTAAGGGTTAATTGACCACGTAATAAGTGTGGGTTTATTTCTGGGCTTCCTATTTCTGTCCCATTGATTGCTATGTCTATTTCTGTACCAGTACCATACTCTTTTGATTAATACAGATCTGTAATTAAAATGTGAAGTTCAGTGTTGCCTGGGTGGCTCAGTCAGTTAAGCATCTGACTTTGGCTGAGGTCATGATCTCACAGTTCATGGGGCTGAACCTCGTGTCAGGCTCTGTGCTGGCAGTGCAGAGCCTGCTTGAGATCCTCTCTCTTTCCCACTCTGCCCCTCCCTAACTTGTGCTTTCTCTCTGTGAAGTTTTGAATTGTGATACCTCCAGTTTTGTTTTTCTTTTTCAAGACTGCTTTGGCTATTCAGGGTCTTTTGTGGTTCCATAAAAAGTTTAGGGTAGTTTTTTCTAGTTCTGTGAAAAATGCTATTGGTATACTGATAGGGATTACATTAAATCTATAGATTGTTTTAGATAGTATGGACATTTTAACAATATTTTTTATTTCAACTCATGAGCATAAGGAATGTCTTTCCATCTGTGTGGACTTCAATTTCTTTCTTTTGTTTATTCATTTATTTTGAGGTGGGGGAAGAGAGAGAGAGAGAGAGAGAGAGAGCGAGCGAGAGCACGAGCAGTGGAAGGGCAGAGAGACAGGGAAAGAGAGGATCCAAAGTAGGCTCTGGGCTGACAGCAGAGAGCCCAATGAGGGACTCGAACTCACAAACCATTAGATCATGATCTGAGCTGAAGTCAGATGCTTAACCAACTGAGCCCCTTCAGACATCCCAGTCCTCAATTTCTTTTATCAGTGTTGTATGGTTTTCAGAATACAGGTCTCTCACCTCCTTGTTAAGTTTATTCCTAGACATTTTATTATTTTTAGTGCAACTATAAATGGGACTGTTGCTTAATTTCTCTTTTTGCCCTCTCCTTAGTAGTGTATAGACATGCAATGCATTTCTGTACATTGATTTTGTACCCTGAGACCTTACTGAATTCACTGTTCAGTTCTAGCAGTTTTTCGGTGAAGTCTTTAGGGTTTCCTATGTATATTATCATATCATCTGCAAATAGTTGAAAGTTTGACTTCTTCCTTACCAATATGGAAGGTATTCCTTGTCTGGTTGCTGTAGCCAGGACTTCCAGTAACATGTTGAATAAAACTGGTCAGAGTAGACATCTGTGTCTTGTTCCTGACCTTAGGGGAAAAGCTCAGTTTTTCGCCATTGAATATGAATTTAGCTGTGGGTATTTCATATATGCCTTTTATCATATTGAGGTATGTTCCCTCTAAACCTACTTTGTTGAGGGTTTTTTATCATGAGTAGATATTGTACTCTGTCATATGCTTTTACTGCATCTATTGAAATGATCATATGGTTTTTATCCTTTCTCTTGGCGATGTGCTGTATCATGTTGATTGATTTACAAATAATGAACCATTCTTGCATCAGGAATAAATCCCACTTAATCAGAGTGAATGATTTTTTTTAAATGTATTATTGGATTCAGTTTGCTAACGTTTTGTTGAGGATTTTTGCATCTCTGTTCATTCATGAGAGTTACTGGCCTGTAGTTCTCTTTTTTTGTAGTTTTGGTATCCAGGGTAATGCTGGCTTTGCACAGTAAGTTTGGAAGCTTTCCTTCCTCTTCTAGTTTTTGGAATCATTGTTAAAGTAAAACTTTTTAAAGAAGCATTATTAAAATATCTAGAAATCATCAATATAAAAAGCTTCTGCACAGCAAAGGAAACAATCAACCAAACTAAAAGGCAGCCTATGGAATGGCAGAAGATATATAAATGCCAATGACATATCTGATAAAGGGTTAGTAACTGAAATCTACAAAGGACTTATCAAACTCAACAAACCCCTTCCCAAAAAAACCAAATAACCCAGTTGAAAAATGGGCAGAAGACATGAATAGCCACTTTTTCAAGGAAGACATCCAGATGGCTAACAGACTCATGAAAAGGTGTTCAACATCACTCATCATCAGAGAAATACAAATCAAAACCATGATGAGATATCACTTCACACCTATCAGAACGGCTAAAATTAACAACACAAGAAACAACAGGTGTTGGCGAGGATGTGGAGGAAGGGGAAACCCTCTTGCACTTTTGGTGGGAATGCCAACTGGTATAGCTAATTTGGAGAACAGTATGGAAATTCCTCAAAAAACTAAAAATAGAACTGCCCTACAATCCAGCAACTACACTATTAGCTATTTACCCAGAGGATACAAAAATACAGATTTGAAGGGGTTCATGCACCTCAATGTTTATAGCATTTTCAACAATAGACAAACTATGGAAAGAACCCAAATATCCATTGACAAATGAATAAGGAAGATGTAGTATACACATACAATGGAATATTACTCAACCATCAAAAAGAATGAAATCTTGCCATTTGCAATGACGTGGATGGAACTAGAAGGTATGATGCTAAGCAAGGTAAGTCAAACAGAGAAAGACAAATACCATATGATTTTACTTACATGTGGAATTTAAGAAACAAATAAGATGATCATATGGGAAGTGGGGAGCGGGAGGGGAGAAAGGGAAACAAACCACAAGACACACTTACCACAGAGAGTAAGCTGTGGTTAAGGAGGTGGGCGGGGGATAGGTTAGATAGGTGATGGGCATTAAGGAGGGCACTTGTGATGAGCACTAGGTGCTTCAATTCAAAATGGGCTTTAATCCCTGTAAGGCCTAGTTTATTCAAGTATACTTTTAGGGCTATCTTCCCTAAATAGGGGTGATTTTCGCTAACCAGGGGACATTTGGCAATATATGGAGTTACTTTTGATTGTCACAATGGGTCCTGGCATCTATTGAGTCTACAGGCCAGCGATGCTTCCAAACATTCTTCAGTTCACAGGACAATTCCTGACAACAAAGAATTACCTGGTTCAAACTGTCAACAGTAGTAAAACTGAGAAACCCTGATGTAGAGTACAGCTCCTTGAGGTTTTAGCATAAAACCAGAGAGGTTTGTTTAGCAAACAGCTCTGTCCTTAGAGGTCCTGAACTCCAACTTTTGTCTCCCTAGTCCAGTAAGCATGTCAAAACAACTGCTTAGCTTCTCGACCTCTCAGGGGCCTTTTCTGGAATCTGTACACCATCAGGGGGAAAGAAGGTCTCAAATGTCCTTCTCAGTGGACTGGTTTTCTTTTCACCCCAGGGCTTTGGCTCTGTAATTCTTCACAGCCTTGGAGACTGTGATATCTTATAAGATAAGCTCTTTATTTTTATTTTGATTCATCTTTTACAGTTGTTTTCAATAGTAGAGTTGATTCAAAATACCTTCCCTACTTGACAAGATTCTAAATGTATATGTGAGAACAAAAGGACAAGAAGCAGCACAATATTTTGTCCCACCAGATACCAAGTCATGTGATAAAGCCATAGTAACAAAACAGTATGAGGAAAAAAAGACGCAAAAGAAAGGAAAAAAATTTAAAATAAAACCAAAAACCTTCAAAGAACTAAAAAAAAAAAAAAAAACAAAAACAAATAAAAAATAAACTTCCAAAAAAAAAAATCCCCAAACCCCAAGCAAAACCACAGTAATGAAGTTTGTATGATATAAGAATAGTAATATGGGGGACTAACAGAGGAAAAAAAGAAAAAGCCTCCAAATAAAGCCAAACATATATGGATACAAATGACAAAAGCAGGCATCAAGATTGACAGGAAAAGAATGGACTCCATCTTGCTGAGACAAGTGATTAACCAAAATGAAATTTTAGTAGTACCTAACAGCAGATGCAGTCACTTCCATAACAATGAATACAAGTGTACATCAGTAAAAAGCAAAACAAAGAAAACCCATACAATGCAATGGCAAAAGATATGGACATTTTACTGAAGATGATACATTAAGATGGCAAATAAGCACATTAAAAGATGTTCGACATCATTAGCCATTAGAGAAATACAAACTAAAACAGAGTGAGATACTTCATACACACCAGAATGGCTAATATAAAAGTACACTGATGACTTCAAATACTGACAAGGATGAAAAAAACTAAATCACTCATACATTACTGATAATAAAAAATGGTATAGCCACTCAGGGTAAGAATATGGTAATTTCTTACAAAACTAAACATATGCTTGCCATATGACTCCCAACTGCATTCTCAGGCACTGATACCCCCAAAAAGATAACTTATATTAACACAAAAATCTGTACGTGAATGTTCACAGCAGCTTTATTCCTAAGAGTAAATAACCAGACACCATCCAAATGTCCTTCAACAGATGAATGATTAAATAAACTGGGTACATCTATGCCATGGGAATATTACTCAACAATAAATTGGAACAAATTATTGAGGCCCACAACTGTAATGAAACTTAAGGGAATTATGCTGAGTGAAAAAGGCATTCTCAAAAAGATACAGTATCACTCCATTTATACAATAATCTTAAAAGACAAAATTATAATAATGGAAAAAAGAGGGGCGCCTGGATGGCTCAGTCAGTTAAGCGTCCGACTTCAGTTCAAGTCATGATTTCACTGTTCGTGAGTTCAAGCCCCACACCAGGCTCTGTGCTAACAGCTCAGGGCCTGAAGCCTACTTTGGATCCTGTGTCTCCCTCTCTCTTTGCCCCTCCCATTCTCATGCTCTGTCTCTCTCTCTCTCAAAAATAAATAAACATTAAAAAAAATAATAAAATAAAAAAAGATGGAAAATAGATTAGTGTTGTCCAGGGGTTGGGGAGAGGGGTCATCATGGCTATAAAAGCATGAACGTGGGACCCTTGCAATGGTACTTCCCTGAATCTTGACTGTGGCGGTAGTCATAGGAATCTACACAAGTGATGAAATTGCATACAACACTAACACACATACACACACACACACACACACACACACACACACACACACACACGAAATTTGAAAAAGTTGGCAACTGTATCAATGTCAATTTGCTGACTGTGATATTATACTACAACAGCTATATAACATGCTACTACTGGAGAAACTATATTCGCACTGATAAACATTATACTTCATAAGGTACATAATTGGTCCTGGAGTGTTATTTTTAAAAATATATTTTTTAGTAATTTTTTTAATGTTTATTTGTTTTGAGAGAGAGAGAGCGTGCACACATGCATCAGTGGGGAGGGGCAGAGAGGGGAGAGAGAGATTCCCAAGCAGACTCTGTGCTGTCAGTGCAGAGCCTGAGAAGATTATGACCTGAGCCAAAATCAAGAGTCAGAGGCTTAACTGACTAAGCCACCCAGGCACCCCAGAGTGTTATTGTTTTTAAAGTAAACATAAACTATTTTTAACTCTCAATTATGTAGAACATAGGTAATATGGGGAAAAAAAGACCATAAAATAAAAATGAGGTGAGTAAAATAACAACATAACAGAAAAAGGAGATATGGTATGCCAGGATAAGATTACTGAGTAGTACAGAATTCATACTATTGTCTTCAAATCAAGACATTATTTTTTTAAAATGTTTATTGAGTTTGAGAGAGAGAGAGAGAGAGAGAGAAGAGAGCATGTGCGAATGAGGAAGGAGCAGAGAGAGAGGGAGAATCCCAAGCAGACTCCACACAATTCAGCACAGAGCCTGATACAGAGCTCAATCTAACCAACCATGAGATCATGACCTGAGCTGAAACCAAGAGTCGGACACTTTATCGACTAAGCCACCCAGCTGCTCCAAGACATTTATTGTTAATGGAACAGAATTGAGAATCCAAATATAGAGCAAGTCATATGTATCAACTGATTTTCAATAAATATTCCAAAGAAATTCAATGGAAAAATGATAGGTCTTTTCAATAAATGGTACTGGAGCAATTAGACATTCATATGCCAAGAACAGAAAAATGTCTACCTTTCTCTTGTACCATACACAAAATTAGGGGCACCTAGTTGGCTCGGTTAGTAGAGTGAGTGACTCTTGCTCTCAGGGTTGTGAGTTTGAGCCCCATGCTGAGTGTTGATATTACTTAAAAACAAAATCTCTGAAAAAATAAATTAGACTTCATCTAACATAAAACATCTGCTCTCTGCAAGAAATTAAGAAAATGAAAAGGATACAATTTTAAAAAAATCAAAATAGACATAGAATACTAACAGGTCTTTTCAAACTCAGTTAAGACAACTCAACAACAAAAATATGCAAAATCAGTAATTCAAAACTGTCAAGTCATGAAAAACGAGGTAAGGCTAAGTGTCCGTTTGTTTATTAGGCTGCTATAACAAAAATACCGTACTCTTGGTAAGCTTTAAAGCAACAGAAATAAACCCATGCATATATGGGCCAATTAATTTATGACAAAAGAGCTAAAAATATACAACCAGGAAAGGACAGTCTCTGCGGTAAATGGTGTTGGGAAAATTGGTCACATGCGAAAGAATGAAACTGGACTATGCCTTTCTACCATACACAAAAATAACTCAAAGTGGATCAAAAACTTGAATGTAAGACCTGAAACCGTAACTTCTAACATAGGCAAAAATCTCCTTGACACAGATCTTGGAGATGATTTTTTGAGTGTGGTATCAAAAGCAAAAGCAACAAAAGCAAAAATAAACAAGTGGTACTACATAAAACTAAAAAGCTTCTGGGGGCGCCTGGGTGGCTCAGTTAGTTAAGCATCTGACTCTTGGTTTTGGCTCAGGTCATGGTCTCATGGTTTCATGGGTTTGAGCTCCCTGTCAGGCTCTGAGCTGGCAGTGCAGAACTTGTCTGGCATCCTCTCTCTCTCCCTTCTCTCTCTGCTCCTCCCCCACTCATGCTGTCTCTGTCTCTCTCAAAAATAAATAAATAAACCTAAAAAAAAATGTAAAAAGCTTCTGTTCAGCAAAAAACAACCATTACCAAAATGAAAAGACAACATACTATGTGGGAGAAAATATCTGCAAATCATATATCTGATATGGGGCTAATATCCAAAACCCCTACAATTCAATAGGAAAACACCAAAACAAAACAAAAAACCCCCAATACATTAAAAAACAAAAAACTCCCAATCAAGATCAGAACAGACATTTTTCTAAAGGAGACAAACAGATGGCCAACAAGTACATAAAAAGATGCCCTACACCATTAACAGGGAAGCACAAACCAAAACCACAGTGAGATATTACCTCATGCCTATGAGAATGATTATTATCAAAAAGACTAGAAATAACAAGCGTTGGTGAGGATGTGGAGAAAAAGCATGAATTGTATACTATTTGTGGGGATGTAATTTCTGTAGCCACTACGAAAAGCAGTATGGAGGTTCCTCAAAACATTAAAAATAGAACTACCATATGATCCAGCAATTCGACTTTTGGGTTATTTTTCTGAAGAAAAATACTAGGTTGAGAAGATATATGTAACCCTTGTTCACGGCAGCATTATTTACAGCAGCTAAGATACAGAAAAAACCTGTGTCCACTGATGGATGAATAAAGAAACTGTAGTGTATATACGTGTATATACACAAACACACACACAATGGAATATTATTTGGCCATAAAGAAGAATAAAATCCTGCCATTTGCAACAACTTGGACAGATCTCAAGGTCATTATGGTAAGTAAGAAAAAAGACAAATTTTGTATATTCTCTTATATGGAATCTAAAAAAAATGCAACAAGACCACATACACAATGAAAAGATTGGTGAATGACAGATGTAGGAGTGAAGGGTGGGAAAAATGGGTGAACTGTTTTTGGTTTTGCTTTTAGTTTAAATAAACTGATAAATTGGGGTGCCTGGGTGGCTTGGTTGGTCAGGCGACTGACTTCAGTTCAGGTCATGATCTCATGGTTTGTGAATTTAAGCCCCGTGTTGGGCTCTGTGCTGACAGCTCAGAGCCTGGAGCCTGTTTCAGATTCTGTGTCTCCCTCTCTTCTCTGCCCCTCCCCTGCTAGTTCGTTCTCTCGTTCTCTCTCTCTCTCGTTCTCTCTCTCTCTCTCTCTCTCTCTCTCTCTCTCTCTCAAAAATAAAGAAACATTAAAGAAATTTTTTTAAATAAATATATAAATTGATAAATAAGTCACAGAAATTTATTTCTCACTCCTCAGGAGGCTGAAGAGTCCAAGATCAAGATGTGGACAGATTCAGTGTGTGAAGGCCTACTCCTGTTCAAAGATGGTGCCTTTTTACTATGTGGTGAAGGGGGAAGGGAGCTTCTCAGGGCTGTTTTTATAAGAGCATTAACCCCAGTCAATAGGATGGAGGCTAACCTAAAACCTAATTACCTCTGAAAGGCTCCACCTCCTACCATCACTCTAGAGGTCAGGATTTCAAAATATGAATCTTGGGGGATACACACATTTAGTCCATAATTCTGAAAAAAACTGTCAAAAACCAGAGGAGACTGGGGAAACTTGACAACTAAATGCAATGCAGTATCCTGGACTAAAACACAGATAGGACATCAATGTAAAAACTGGTGAAATCTAAACAAAGTCCAGTTAGCAATAATGCATCAATGTCATCTTTATTTGTTATTTTAATGTTTATTCATTTTTTAAAGACAGGGAGAGACAGAGCACAAGCAGGGGTGGTGTGGAGAGAGAGGGGCACACAGTATCCGAAGCAGGTTCCAGACTCTGGGCTGTCAGCACAGAGCCCCACGCAGGGCTCTAATTCACAAACCATGAGAGATCATGACCTGAGCTGAAGTCGCATGCTAAACCGAATGAGCCACCCAGGAGCCCCTCAAAATCATTTCTTAATTTTGACAAACATATCATGGTATTGTCAGATGTTAACAATGAGGGAAATTGAGTGAGGGGTATAAGGTAAAATTATTTTTCCTGGGGTGCCTGGATGGTTCAGTGGGTTAAGCATTCACATTTCAGCTCAGGTCATAATCTCATGGCTTGGCTTCTGAGTTCAGACCCCACGTTGGGTTCTGTGCTGACAGTTCAGAGCCTGAAGCCTGCTTCAGATTCTGTGTCTCCCCCTCTCTCTCTTCCCTCACCCGCTCACATACTCTGTCTCTCAATAAATAAATAAATAAATAAATAAATAAATAAATAAATATTTAAAAATTTTTAATAAAATAAAAAAAAGAACATTATTTTTCCTAACTTACAACTTCTCTACCACTTTAAATTACTAAAATATAAAAAGTTTATTTCAAAAATAACAAAGTGGAGCACCTGGGTGGCTCAGTTGGTTAAGGGTCTGACTTTAGCTCAGCTTATGATCTCACTGTTTCTGAGTTCAGGCCCCATGTGGGGCTCCATGCTGACAGCTCAGAGCCTGGAGCCTGCTTTGGATTCTGTGTCTCCCTCTCCCTCTCTCTCTGCCCCTCCCCCACTCACACTCTGTCTCTGTCTCTCTCTTTCCCTCTCTCAACAAAAACAAAAACAAAACTTAAAAAAACAAACAAGGAACACAGTATTTTCTGATCTCCCTAGACACTTTTCTACCGCCTTAAATTTAAGGTCACTACCATGTCTAAAATCAACCCATTTTTGTTCTGGCCTAATAATTAACCTAGAACAACGATAGTATGATGCAGCAATACAACTGTCTAGTGTTAACTGGATCTTATGAACACCTGCTGTAATTGTGTTTTCCTGAATAGGAAGAAAAAGACTGAAAGAGTCAGATTTGGCAATAAAATTAAAGACACCGAGACTTTAAATTTGTACTGGATATCCCTCAAAGATCCATTTGGCTTATCTATATTTGAATTGAACTGAGTCAATACACACTTAAGTCTGCAAAGGTTCTGTTAACTTAATTCCACATCAAAGTGTCTTAATATGGTCTAGCCCTATAAAGAAAAGTTTGCCAACCTCTGTTCTAATATATATTTGGTGAAGCAGGCCAATTACACTAAAACAAGTACAGATATTTTAGGAAACTGCATACTGCAAGCAACTATATACCAGCTTTATCCTTGTATTTTTCTCTAAACCCTTTCTCATTCTTAGACAAAGGATTAAAAAAAATATGAGTGATCAGAAAATAGAATCCCAACTAAACTTATTAGGAAATAAGACTTGCAGGGTGGCTCAATCGGTTAAGCATCCAACTCTTGGTTTCAGCTTAGGTCATGATCTCACAGTTTGTGGGACTGAGCCTCGCATTAGGTTCTGTGCTGACAGCATGGAGCCTGTGTGGGATTCTCTCTCTCTCTCCCTCTACCTCTGTTCCATGTATGTTCTTTCTCTCAAAAAAACCCACAAAAACAAAAACAAAACAAAACAAAAAAACCACCTGCAGTTTGATGTAATCCCAGTAATTTATTTTTGCTTTTGTTTCCCTTGCCTGAGGGGAACTATCCAAAAAAAATGTTACTACGGCCAATGTCAAAGAGATTACTACCTATGTTTCCTTTCAGGAGTTTTATGGCTTAAGGTCTTACATTTAGCTCTTTAATACATTGAGTTTATTTTTGTGTATGATGTAAGAAAGTGGTCCAGTTTCATCCTTTTCATATAGCTGCCAAGTTTTCCCAACACCATTTATTGATGAGACTTATCCTCTGTCCATCGTATATTCTTGTCTCTTTTGTCATAGATTGACCATATGAACATGGTAATGTAAACTGGTGCAGCCACCAACGAAAACAGGATGCAGGTTCCTCAAAAAATTAAAAACAGAAATACTATAAAATCCATTAATTCCACTGCTGGATATTTCGACCACCTCAAAAAAAAAAAAAAAGCGCACTAAAAAAAAAAAAAAAAGATATATGCATCCCTATGTCTTACAGCATTATTTACAACAGCCAAGATTTGAAAATTACCTAAGTGACCACTGATATAAGAATGGATGAAGAAAACGTGGTATACACACACACACACGCGCGTGCGCACAGGAATATTATTCGGCCATAAAAAAAAAAAACCTTGCCAATCTTGACAACATGGATGGACCTAGAGGATCTTATGCTAGGTGAAATAAGTCATAAAGACAACTACCATATTATTTCACTCATATGTGGAATCTAAAAAACAAAACAAACAAAAACAGACTCATAAATACAGAGAACAAATGGGTGGTTGCCAGAGGAGAAGGGGGTGGGGTAATGGACAAAATAGGTGAGGGGGATTAAGAAGTACAAACTTCTAGTTATAAAATACTAAGTCATGGGGATGAAAAGTACACATAGGGAATACAGTCAATAAAAATTGTAATGTAACTTTATGGTAACAGAAGGTAACTACACTTACTGTGGTAAGCATTACATAACGTGAAAAATTGTTGGATCACTAGGTTGTGTACCTGAAACTCCTAACATTGTATGTCAACTATAGGTCAATAAAAAAGTAACAAAAGTAAATTAAAAATTAAAAGAAATAAAACTTGCATATACATAGGATGAGAAGATAATAGAAGAATTAAGAAATAACATTCTAGGCTGATTTAATGACTGGAGTTGAAGCAGGAAAAAAAGAGTATATATTTACAAATTACAAATTTTAACTTAATATATGGGCTAATGATGTACTGCTGAGTTTGGCTGGTGATTTCACTAGTTTTTCTACTGTCATTAATAGAGCACAAACATACATACATAATATTTTAAGCATAAGTATTTTATCAATATGTATAGTTTTTATCTCTGCCGTACTTCGATCGTATCTCAATTCTCTCTCTCTTGAATGGAAAATCTAAAACTATAAAATATTTAAAGGAAAACAAAGGAAGAAAACTTCATGACACGAGTTAAGCACAGTTCTTAGATATGATACCAAATTTCTGATCAATTAAAAACAAAAATCTGGTAAACTGGACTTCACAAAAATTAAAACCTGTTGCTGCAAACCAGGAGAAAATATTTGTAAGTCACATATCTGAAAAGGGACTTCTATCCAAAGGTTTTAAAAGAAAACAACTCTCTCAACTCTCAAAATATTTTAAAGTTTATTTATATTTGAAAGAGAGCACAAGTGGGGGAGGAGTAGAGAGAGACAGAGGAAGACCCAGAATCCGGAGCAGGCTCCTAGTTGCTAGCGCAGAGCCCAACGTGGGGCTCGAACCCACAAACCATGAGATCATGACCTGAGCTGAAACTGGACGCTCAACTGACTGAGCCACCCATGTGCCCCCCCAAATAAAAATTTTTTAATGGGCAAATGATTTGAACAGAGACTTCTCCAAAGAAAATAGACAGTACATAAGCCAATTAATAGAGCTCAACACCCATTATTACTATAAGGTAAAAACAAATTAAACCACAATGATAGACCACTGTACACTGGACAGGATTTCTAAAATCACCAAAACCCAACTCTGACAATACGTAGTGAAGAAAAAAGCAACTGGAACTCTCAAACACTTCGCGTAGGAATTCAACATAGAACAACTGCTCTGGACAAGAGTTTGGCAGTTATTTATGAAATTAAACATCATCTTACCCTATGACCCAGCAATCTTCTTCTTAGGTATTTGCCCAAGTGAAATAAAAATTTTCGGGGCACCTGGGTGACTCAGTCGGTTAAGCGTCCGACTTCGGCTCAGGTCATGATCTCGCGGCCTGTGAGTTCGAGCCCCGCGTCGGGCTCTGTGCTGACAGCTCAGAGCCTGGAGCCTGCTTCTGATTCTGTGTCTCCCTCTCTCTCTGCCCCTCCCCTGTTCACGCTCTGTCTCTCAATAATAAATAAACGTTAAAAAAAATTTTTTTAATTTACATTCATACAAAAATGTGTGTATGAATGTCTTCAGGAGCATCATTTACAATTCCCCCAAACAAGAAACAACCAAAGTTATCAATGGGTGAATGCATAAACTATGATACACCTATATAACGGAATATTCCTTAATAAAAGCAACAAACTACTAACATGAAATAGTACGAATGAATGTCAAAAGTATGATGCTAAATGAAAGAAGCCAGCCTGAAAGAATTACATATTATATGATTACATTTATATATTACATGATGTTCTGAAAAAAAGCAAAAACTATAAATGAAGAACAGTTCAGTGGTTGCCAGAGGTCAAGAATAGGAAAAAAGGAGCAGTGCAAGGAAATTTTGAGAGTGAGGAAACCATTCTATATACTTATTGTGGTGTTATTTACAGGTGTCTATAAATTTGCCAAAATTCACAAAACTATACGTGAAAAAAATAAATTTTATTGTATATAAGCCTTTTAATAATCCAACGACTTTTTCAGAAATTGTACTCAAGTACTTATAAAAGTGAAGCTATTTACTTTTACATAAAGGAGGGGGGAAGTATATACAGATTAAAAGAAAATGTATCCAATTCTTTAATAGTTATTTTCTGCAAAATATTAAAGATGACTTACTTTACTCCTTACAACTTGATTTGTCTTTCAAAAGTCCTAGAATGGATATTACTTTAGAATCAGGAATTATATGCCATTTGTAAAAAGTGGGATTGCAGGGGCATGTGGGTGGCTCGGTCAGTTAAGCAACTGACTCTTAATTTCACCTTAGGTCATGATCTCATCCTTTGTGAGATGGAGTCCTGCATTGGACTGACAGGGGAGTCGGCTTGGGATTCTCTCTCTCTCTCTCTCTCTCTCTCTGTCTCTGTCTCTGTCTCTCTGTCTTTCCCTTGCTCACACACATGCTCTCTCTCAAAAATAAATAAACTTAAAAAAAAAAGTGGGATTATATACCAGTTATAAAATTTCTTTGAGTAGCTGAAAAACAACTAAAATCAAACCATGAAGAGAAAAAATAAAAAAGAAATCAAATGAAGAGGAGGCATTAAAGCCTGTGATAAACAACAGTCTATTTGTATTTCCTTCTACTTTTCTACTATTTTTAATTACCTTAGAGTATCACTCAGTGTCACAGTATATTATCCCTTCTACTTCACATCATAATTTAACTCAATTAAGATGCAATTAAAAAAACTAATTTAAAATTCATCTGTTACTGATAACTTTAGTTTTGGTGAAAAGAGGTATGTCCAAAAATTTCAGGATTTAGGTGTTTCTGCATGAGAGGACACACCAACTATATTATCATGCCAATAGTAAAGCTGGCTCCTGCGGGTGACATTTTCAATCAACTTTTACAATTCCACAATATAGAAATAAAAGGAACAAGTGAAAATTACATTTTTATACAAGTGTGTAACTTCTCTTTTTATGCCATCTCTGATTTAAGTGTTTTTTTTTTCATATATGAACATTCAATCATAAACAAAGGAAGTAAGTTTTCTAATTGCAGCTACGGAAAGGCACAGAGGTCAGCAAGTAGCTTGAAAAAGATTTTTAGGGGCACTTGGGTGGCCCAGTCGGTTAAGCTCCGACTTCAGCTCAGGTCACGCTCTCACGCCTTGCAAGTTTGAGCCTCGCGTCAGGATCTATGCCGACAGGTCAGAGCCTGAAGCCTGCTTCAGATTCTGTCTCCCTATGAATCTGCCCCTCCTCCGCTCACACTGTCTCTCTCTTTCCTTCAAAAATAAATATTAAAAAGCTTTTTTTAAAAAAAGATTTTTAATAGACTATACTTTCAAATAGTTCTCAAAATACTTAAAACAATATACAGAGAATATTCCATTCCTTTTCCCCCTTTTCCTGTATCTATTTCTATTCCCCAAATATCCCCATTTGAAATACACACACAAAGGTAACCAGGATTATTGGTTTCTTTCGCCTCCTTGTCAAGTTCCTTGATGTGTAAATAAATAAATACAAGCATGTGTATTGACTTTTCTCACCTGTGTTACCATTTTTTTGCAAAAAAAAAAAATAGCAGAAAACCATATGTAGAACTCCACATCTTTTCTTAGTAATATGAGATAGCATTGTTATATTCAATTGTTAATATCTTTTAAGTACTAAGAATAAAAACAAAATGTGAAATATAAGGCTCAATAAAAGTCCTACAATGAAATGTAATATGTAATACACTCACAAATTTAGGTTTCAAGGCCATCAGGAGTGCTGAGGTGAAACATATTAAGAAAATGTTAATGATTTCTACAACTGTAAATGAGAAGCAAGACTCATTGGGAGTTAGCTGAGGTTGCTCCCTATCGCCAGTATAACATTAACCTTAGTGAGATCCCAAAATGCCTCTTTTTTTTTTTTTAATTTTTTTTTAACGTTTTATTTATTTTTGAGTCAGGGAGAGACAGAGCATGAACAGGGGAAGGTCAGAGAGAGGGAGACACAGAATCCGAAACAGGGTCCAGGCTCTGAGCTGTCAGCACAGAGCCCGACACGGGACTCGAACTCACGGACCGCGAGATCATGACCTGAGCCGAAGTCGGCCGCTTAACCGACTGAGCCACCCAGGCGCCCCCCAAAATGCCTCTTTACAGTATGGCAACTTCAAAGCTTAACCTGCCTATACTTAATATATAAATGATAGTCACTAAATTTGTATCAGGTACTTCCAAATTTTTCAGCACAGCAGCTATTTAGGTAAAGTGGCTAAAAACATACAACTGAACAGAGAAAACACATTTCATAAATAGATAATACCATATCACAACTTTTACTTCCTCATGGCACAAAGTAGCAAAACAAAGCACCAGCAACATTAAAACCCAGAAACACGTGGCACCTGAGTGGCTCAGTCAGTCAAGGGTCCAGCTCTGGATTTCGGCTCGGGTCATGATCTCATGGTTTGTGACTTTGAGCAGGGCATCTGGCTCTGTGCTGACAGTGTGGAGCCTGCATGGGATTCCCTCTTTGCCCCTATCCTGTTTGCTCTCTCTTTGAAAATAAATAAATAAAAACTGAAAAAAGAAATTAAAAAAAGATTTTCTCTCTCTTTACCTCTCTCCTGCTCGCTCTCTCTCAAAATAAGTAAGTAAACATTTAAAAATAAATAAATAATGAAAAAAATAATAAAATCTAAAATAAAAACCCCAGAAACTGTGCCATGGGATTTTTCTTCTGCTTTTAAATTCAGTCAAGGGACAGAAACAAAAAACTTTTTATTGTTTGAGCTATAATGAAGCCTGGTTTCATGTCACCTTCAACTTTGTCTTCTTGTAAAAATAATTTCAATAGGCAAATTCTATCTGTTAATTTGAGCCCAAGGCATTTATCCTGAAATCAGTATAATAAAAACAAATATTTAAATTTTTATCAAATATAAAATTAAGATCTAAAACTTACTAAGTATTACCTATTTTTCAAGCATGGAAATGCAAACACTGCTTACTAATGATAACAAAGTTAAGAAAACATCCAAGTATCATTAAGGTACCAAAGTCTCAGCATTTGACCAAGAGACATATCCTACATAGGAATCATTGAGTCATCCATAAGAATTTGAGTCATCTCCACAGATCATGAAAGTATGGAGATGTACAAACTTTGTGGACTAAGACTGACCCAGAGCTTAAAATATGATTAACAAGAAGCTTTATGTAATCAATAGGTGTTATACATTTCTAGGATGTTTTCTAGGTGTTATTCATTTACTAGGATGATTTCTAGGATGGGTCAGGATAGTCTAGGTTTTAATCTTAGGTCTGCCACTCAAAAACTGCAAATACATAAACAAATTGCTTACATCATAAACTTCAGTTACCTCACGTGCAAAATGTACATGAAAAGGATGTTGTAAAGATTCACTCAGATGATACAAAGGTGATTTTGCTCTGGTATGGAGCAAAAAGTTATCAATAATGTATTTGTGTTGTCATATACTACATGTTAATGATATTCAAGATACTGTGCTCTAATACTTGGGTAAAGTATTAATACTTGCTCTCTCACTCAACATAAATAAATAAACTTAAAAATAAAAGTACATGGTTTTAAGAACCCTTAACATTTTGTCCCCCAAAAATACAAAACATGGCTTATAACTAACAAGGAAGCACTTATTACTTCTATATCATAAATATCTTACAATGTCAATAAAAATTTCCACAAAAAAATCATGCAAAAAGAATGATTTTTATTCATTATATATCTGAAAAGATTTCTCCATTTGTTTCAATGAAATTTCACAAATGAATACTCAATCTTTTCTGTAATAAGTGCTTATGTTTCTTTTCCATATGTTTTAAAACCTTATTATCCAACCTGATGCACTAACTTGAAAATTATTCCACCATTTTACTTATGATTAACAAATAAAAAAACAAAAATAAAACCCCAAATCTACCAACAATTGTTTCAGAACATTTTATTTTACAAAGTCATGTAAGTTTTGCACAGTAATAGCACCAACATATGCCATGAATTTATTGAAGGGTTCTATATAAGAAACTGCTTTTAAAACTCATAAACAGGGGCACCTGGGTAGCTCAGTCAGTTAAGCGTCCAACTTCAGCCGAGGTCATGATCTCACGGTTTGTGGGTTCCAGTCCTGCATCAGGCTCTATGCTGATGATAGCTCAGAGCCAGGACCCTGCTTTGGATTCTGTGTCTCCTCCTCCATCTGCCCCTCCCCTGTTCACACTCTGTCTCTCTCTCCCTCTCCCTCAAAAATAAACATTAAAAAAATTACATAAAATTTACAATTATAATCTACATGTGAATAATTCATAGATTAAATCAGGACAACACTAATTTGGGGTCTGCAATTTGTAGGAAATACTAATTTCACTTACTTCTAAATGCTCGTATTAAAAAATAGAAACTATATATATATATACACACACACATACACACACACACACACACACACACACACAGACGCTTTACCCTAAGAGCATCTGCTGAATGGAGGCAAACTTGAGATTTTGGGAAAAGAGTAACAACACATGAATGCCACAGTCAGCTCAAAGCAAGAAGGCTAACAAGAGACTAACCCCTCAGAAACCTGGAACCATAAAGGGCTAACTAAGCATACCTTGAGATAAGAATAGACTCACTCCATTCTTTTCACTTTCTTGGGTCTGCAAAGAAAGGTAGGTTAGCAGTAAGCAAATGTAGTTTACAAAAAATTCTTTGTAAGTTGTAACTGCAAACTAGCTCTCATATGGATTCATTCACATCACCTTAATGATACAAAAAAACCTTCAAGCTTTAAATTTAAAGAGATCTAAGGCCATCATGATGGTGCCAGCCTAAATATATGTCAGCCTCTCCTCTCTGGAGAAAGCTACCTTCATTCTACGCCTCAAAACATCCTCACACAAGTCCCCCAACCATCTCAGTCTGGAAAAGGAGGGAGTGGTGTGAAGAATAAAAAGGTAACTGAAAACAAGAAAATAAGGTAACATTACTGAGAACCAGAAGAGACAAAAAGGAAAAAATTCAGACATGATAATTAATAGACACAAGTTAATACAGAATAATCATGAGTACTGTATGTTTAAACAAATGAAAGACAAGTTTAGAAATATGTGTAGAAAACAGATTTTTTTTTAAAAAAAGGCAAGCAGTTGGGGCGCCTGGGTGGCTCAGTCGGTTGGGCGTCCGACTTCAGCTCAGGTCACGATCTCGCGGTCCGTGAGTTCGAGCCCCGCATCGGGCTCTGGGCTGATGGCTCAGAGCCTGGAGCCTGCTTCCGATTCTGTCTCCCTCTCTCTCTGCCCCTCCCCCATTCATGCTCTGTCTCTCTCTGTCTCAAAAATAAATAAAACGTTAAAAAAAAAATTTTAAAAAGGCAAGCAGAATTGGAAAAGAACCAGATAAAACTTCTAAATATAAAAAAGCCAGATTTATTCAAAGATTCTGAAAACACAATGGATGGATAAAAGCTTATTTTATAAATAAATTTATAAATACAGGGGCTCCTGGGAGTCTCAGTCGGTTGAGCACCCAACTTCGGCTCAGGTCATATCTCACAGTTCGTGGTTCGAGCCCAGCATCAGGCTCTGTGCTGACCTTTGCTCAGAGCCTGGAGCCTGCTTCAGATTCTGTGTCTGCCCCTCCCCCGCTCATGCTTTGTCTCACTCTGTTTCTCAAAAATAAATAAATGAAAAAAAAAAAGAAAAAAAAAGCTTATTAAATACCACTGAAAAGAATTAGTAGACTAGAAGTCAGATCAGAGAAATACAATACTGAGAAACATCAACAAACTGTGAAAAAAGATTATAGATAGGGAGAGGAAAGTGTGATGAAGTCTACATTAAGTCTAATTCAGAATTCCATTAATTGAGGAGAGAATTTACAATTCTGATAGTAAACAAATATGACCCTGTCTTCACTGGATATAGATTCCAGTAAGAAAGGGTGACATTCACCAAATTGTCACATAAAATATATAAAATTATACTGTGAAAAATCAAATTAGGAAAATTTACTAAGTACTTTACTCAGTTTATTTATTTTTTTTGCCCCTTGCAGTACTTTCCTCAATTTAAACCCTGGGTTTAGAGAGCCCTTCCATGAAGACATGAAGTAATATTTAAGGTACGAATTGAGTTAAGTAGTAAAAGTGTTCCAAGCACAGAGAACAGTATAGGTAAAGGCATGAGGCAGGAGAAAATATGCTATTTTCCTAGAACCTGAAATTATAGGGATGATCAATGAAGAAAAAATGGGGCAAGGGGTAGGGGTACCTGGGTAGTTCATAAAGCTAGAAGAGCAAGATCATATAAAATCCTATAAATGGGGAAATTTGATCTTTTTCCTATTAAGATTAATGAGAAAATGCTAAAGTAATTTAACCAAAGGAGGTGAAAAATTAGATTCTCACTTGGAAAATATTCATAATAATTGACTGTTCGTCTTTTGGGAACCAAATAACTTTGGGAATTATTGCTAAATCTATTACCTCATTAACATTTTATAGTAATCAGGAACTTAACTATAAACACAAATATAATTAATATAAAGTATAATATAATCAGTTGCACAACCACAACTGCAACAAATGGCTTAAAGATTAAAGACTTCCCTCATGTCACTGAGAGATGGGAGAAAGGTGATCAAGATTTTCATTTTCTTTTATGCCAGTGAAATTTTAACTTTTTAATTTCCTTGCTTTGAAACTGTTTTTCATTGTTTTGACATCTTTTCTCCATTTAACTTTAAAATTTTTAATTTTATTATTTACTGTGCTTAACTAGCTGGATCTTTCTTATTAATCATTTCTTTATTTCAACCATTTTTTAAATTTTTATGTATTTTTAGATCTCTAAATTTAATTGTATTTTATTACAATTGAGCATGTTTGTTTTTTTTTTTATTTAAAAAAATTTTTTTTTTTAACATTTATTTATTTTTGAGACAGAGAGAGACAGAGCATGAACGGGGGAGGGTCAGAGAGAGGGAGACACAGAATCTGAAACAGGCTCCAGGCTCTGAGCTGTCAGCACAGAGCCTGACGCGGGGCTCGAACCCACGGACCGTGAGATCATGACCTGAGCCGAAGTCGGCCGCTTTAACCGACTGAGCCACCCAGGTGCCCCATAATTGAGCATGTTTAACACTGACTTTTACATAAACTTGTATATGTCACTTTTCCTCTAGCTTTTTATTTAAAGTTTATTTATTTCTGAGAGGGAGAGACAGAGAGAGCACATACACACATGGTGGATGGACAAAGAGAGACGGAGACAGAGAATGCCAGGCAGGCTTCACACTGTTAGCAAGTAGCCTGGTGTGGGGTTCAAACTTACGAACTGTGAGATCATGACCTGAGCCAAAGTTGGTCATTTCACTGACTAAGCCAGCCAGGTGCCCCTCATTTTCCATCCAGTTTTAAAAACAACCACTATTTTAGTTATCTTTTACATTTATTTCTTTTCCAGAGTATTTTCCATTTGAATTTTTAGTTTATTCTATTATTTTTATCACTTCCTATATCTTTTAGCTGTTTGTATTTATCAATAATCTTTATTTTTTAAAGCTAATCTACTTTAATGAAAAGTAAATGCCTTTCAATACTTTGTCGAGGGTGCAGATCTTATTTAAAAAACAAATTAAAAAGCAAGTGTTTCTTTGATTTTTCTCACGTGCTGTCATCCAGTTGATCTACTTACTTTTTCCTTTTATTTTGAAATAATCATAGATTCACAGGAAATTGCAAAAAAGGAAAAAAAGTACATAGTTACTTAGCTTCCCCTAACAGTTGCATTAGTATAGCTATGGGACAATGTCAAAACCAGGAAATTGATAGCGGTACAAACTACAAATCCCATTTCACCAGTTTTACATGCACTCATAGCCGTGTGTATATGTGTGTGCACATGTGCACACAATCTATTCGACTGTATCCTTAGTGTATATTCATGTAACCACCACCACAACCATGATGTGGAATTTGTTCCATTGCCATAAGAATCGCTATTGCCCTCATCATACCTTTTACAAAAACCTTGAAATGAAGCTTAAATTGATTTACATAAGAAAGTGCATAGAGCTACTCCGCAAAAAGAAAGATTCCTGCACTTTGTGGAAAAGGTAAAAAAGATCAAAGGTGTAAGAAAAGGTAAAAACGATTTTTTGAGGAACAGCTGTGTGAGAGTAGCTCTCAGTTGGAGACAAAGATATGCAAAGACCTGGTAGTTTTGTCCCACATTCTGTCCTATCTTCTCCAGTAACTTCTTTAAAAAAGATAGTATATGCTCATATTTAAATAATGATATGGGTACCACATTAAGAGGCAAGCAGACCCAGCTTTATTTGGACCACACGATGATGAAGTTTCAAGACTAGCTCATTTAAAGCCCAATAAAACCATAATTTAGCAGAAATAGGCTACATGCATCACTATTTTCTAAAATAAAACTCATCTGGTACTCCAAAATTACTCATATGTTCTTTAAATACACTATATTTAAATGAGGACTCCTTTCACTTCAATAAGAAAAAAAAAAACTAAGCTTAAAAACCATTTATCTCACATTTAAAATTATAATAGTATCAGATTTACACAATCTATATTATAGTGCATAGCAGTGCTATATCATAACAAAAGGGTTGCAGAAGATTTTATCCAAACCCACACATACCACCACTACATACATATTCCTTACCACTACACTTCACAGATTACAAAACAGAAGACAACATTTGTCTGCAAACACGACATATGTCAGAATACCAGAGATTTACTGGCTTTACTCACTAAAAAGTGGGAGACAGAACCATTTCCAATGATAAAAATATTTCCAAATCTGTAATTATTTCTTCACCAGAAAAGGTGAGAGCTTCCTTTTTCACTCTGAAAGTGAATTACTTTGATATGTTTTACCTCTAAACCTTCCCTGAAGAACAGAAAAAACCTTGCTAATAATTACATTCCTAGAAATCTGTAGTTGAGCCCAAGATTAGCATAATCATCTTTGAATTTACCCAGTTTAGAAGATATTACAATGGTTTGACAGGTTCTTTCATGCTTCATACATCCACTTCAACTTTATCACCTTAAGATATTCAAAATCACATTTAATTCATAAAGTAGTACATGAATAATAAGTTTTCCATTTAGTTTTAAAAGATTTTTTGAAAAAATTTACATGTTTACCAAAAAAAGAGGAAGAAAAGCGGGGTAGGAAAATCTAAAAGAACACGTAACAACTGGTTAACGGCAGATATCTATGAGAAACACATAGATGAGAATAAGAGAAAATTATCACTTTTAACCTTATGTAACTCACAATTATTTAAACCTTCCAGTGGCGCCTGGGTGACTTAGTTGGTTAAGTGTCCAACTCTTGGTTTCAGCTCAGGTCACGATCTCACGGTTCTTGAGTTTGAGCCCTGTGTCAGGCTCTGTGCTGACAGTGCTGAACCTGCTTGGGATTCTCTCTCCCTTCCCCCACTTTCTAATACATAGTGGCTTCTGTCCTCAGTAAGTTACATAACTACATGTCTCAGTTTACTCATCTGCAAAACAAGGATAATAAAAGTATCTACCTCAAATAAAAGATACAAAACACTGAAAAAAATGCCTGGAAATTAAGACTTCAAAAATTGAAATAATGTTATATTATTGGTACTAGTATATGTAATGAAATAATAAAAACTTAATACAAATAATGTTTTCAGAAGGTAAATATAAATACTTCAAAACAGTAACAGAAGAGATGTTTACCTATCTATTTTCAGGTAAGATTTATGCCCAGTTGTGGGGCTCGAACTCATAACCCCAAGATCAAGAATTGCATGTTCCACCGACCGAGCCAACCAGGTGACCCAATCTGTATTTAATTTTCATAGAACTTTTCACAAGTGCAGTTAAATAACCGTGTCCAAACCAAGGATCACAGTACTCACATAATCCTTACTTAGCACACAGTAAATGGCAAAGAATATGTAATGAATGAAATTATCATGCAACACATATATGATGTTACTGCATTTTAAGTTATTTGTAACCATTTATAAATTAAAATTAAAAGCTAATTTTTTTTTTCAAATTAGAACAAATGGTAGACATGACAACTACATTTCTGAAAGACAGGAAGAAAATGGAATCAACACTCTCCCATCTTTATTTTACATGGCTAGCTGCTTTTGGCTGCTTCAAATTATAATAGCAACAAAATGAAAATCCATAGCAAGTATAACAAGTATAACAAAAAAGATTAACAGATATAAGAAATAATTAATAGATATAAGAAATGGAAAGGTCAAATAATCAAGTAAATGATTCCAAAATAATTTCAGTGTATAGATATTTTTCACAAATTATATCCTGAGAAGAATAATTCACTGTGGCTTAAGAAAATGGCAAGAACAAAAAGCCCTAACACATCATGAATACCCTTACTGAGAAAAATTAACCATTCTGAAAAATAAATTCTAGTTAACTGCAACTAACTGCCATTTTTGGTTTAAACAATAAAATGTGACAACAATCTAAAACACAAAGGGGTGCCTGGGTGGCTCAACTGGTTAAGCATCTGACTCTCTATCTCAGCTCAGGTCATGATCTCAGTTTGTGAGTTTAAGCCCCACATCTGGCACTGCATGAGGGTGTAGATCTTGCTTGGGATTCTTTGTCTCCCTCTCTCTCTGCCCTCCCCCCTCAAAGTAAATAAATAAACATTAAAAACAATTAAAAATAAATAAAACACAGAAAAAAATGTAAGACAGATCATGGATTAGGGTTAGAAAAGGAGGAAAAAAGCAGAAAGAAAAAAACTGTGCAAATTCAGTAATATGTAACTTCCCCCCAATTTAAGTCTCCATAAAAATAAGATTTTAAAATGGAAAAAATCCACATCTGTATAAAAAAATCATTTCTTTTAAATACTTTTAAATTGCTTTTGATGATTTTAAATGTTAAACTGTTTCAAACATTAACAGTAGCTACTGCCTTAAAATTATAATTATTTTTGTTTCTTTTTATGTAACCTTTCTGATTTTAATATTAAATAAGTTTTTTAAATGTCTCAAGAAAGAAACATTATTACTTGGTACTTGTATACCTAGAACTTGGCATACTGAAGTTAGGAGCAACAAATTAACAGATAAAAGAAGAAATGCCTCTGGGGTTTGATATATAATTGCTTTGCTGGCTCCTTCCTAATTTCATTTATGGCATGTCTTATATTTATGACTCAGTAAACATATCCTGCTCCTCAATTTGATCCCACTCAACAAACATGGAAAGCAAAATCCAAATTGTGGATTAGAAAAAACTTAGATCTGGGGTGACTGGGTGGCTCAGTCGGTTAAGCGTCTGACTCTTGGTTTCAGCTCAGGTCCTGATCTCAAAGTTTCAGGAGTTCGAGCCCTTGCATCGGGCTTTGCGCTGGCAGCAAGGAGCTTGCTTCGGATTTTCTCTGTCTCCCTCACTCTCTGCTCCTCCTCCACTCACTCTGTGTCTCTCTCAAAATAAATAAACTTAAAAAAAATTTTAGGTCTGTCAAAGATACTCAATTCTGGAAAAAAATTTAAGGATACTTGGAATACTAGAGTTCACTTCTTTTTTCATGTAATTTTAGAAATACTGATATATTAACATTACTAGTTTGAAAGAACATGTTTAACATTTAAAACAAGAAAATCCTTTCAATTCATAACCACACTAAAGTATTCATTCATTCATTCATTCATTCATTCATTCATTCATTGTTACTCCATAACAGTATCAGATCCTGTGCCTGTACTGAATACATTTAAGTGCATAATTGTTGCCCGCATTCAGGCAAAAAGTTAACTATAAATCTCATTAGGTTAATATCTATTATTTATATACTATTTTAAAACTATGATGTGAGCCTTGGTCAAGGTGAGCCTTGACTATCCATTTAAGCATGAGGCACTAAAAACGTACAGAAAAGGCTTTGTGAGTGACCTTGGGTTAGTGAGAATCACTGCAGGTTTGCTGCAATTTTAGTGGGATTTCTGGTGTGTCTCACCATAGACTGAATGGGTGGAAATATGACCATTCTGTTGGAGGATCCTTAATAGTATTTGTCGCTTTTTTTCTCTGGGGACCTTCACTTTCCCTAAGAAGTCAATCCTCTATTCATTTCCCTAGGGGCTAACAATGTTCAAAATGCAGAATGTAGGAAAAAGGGCTGAAGGAAAAGATGCACCACTTAGTAAAAGGATTTTAATGTAGTCCTCTCGTGTCACACCAGAAATACTGATGCAAATGTCCTTGAAGCCAAAACCTCTAGTGCTCAGATTCTTGATAATGTACCCTCCCACCCCCATTTCCCATACAGTGAGAAGGGTTGGCTGCCTGGATGGGAGTGTGGGGAAGGTCCTGAGAGAGGCTACTTCTGTTCTTACCACCTTTCAATTAATCCCTCCATTTTCAGCCCCATCCATTACTTCTACTGTGCAAAGCATATGGTGCTCCAATTTTTGCAACTTTCTGTGATCTGATAGCATTCTCTGCTGACATTTATGTTTCAGTTCTCCTGAATCTTGCTAAGTGGGTCACTGCTTCTCATCCACTGTATATTCTAAAACGTTATTAATACCTTGTTACTGTCGTCTCCTGTTCTCTTTGTCCTCTTCTATTTTTTGTTGTTATTTTTGTGAAATTTTGGAGGAATGAAGATAAACATATATTCCACCAGGTACATTTATCCAAGTCTCACTTAGATTTTTTAAACAAAGGGATAAATGACAAAGTCCTAGTCTCTTTCCCATCACTTCACTCTCTTGCTATAATAATCTATCTAAAATACAAAAGTGACTGTTTAACCTACATGTTGTGATTCGGTGACTGTACATTCTGTACAGCAGGAAATGTCCAAAATCTTCATTGTAACGCAAGACGATTTATGATCTAGTCTCTGCTCGTTCTTCTTTACTTCATATTCTGCCATTCCATCATAATCTATGTTCCAAATTGGCAAAAATCCCTGGAATTTTTCAATCAGGACCTGTTTCCCCATAAAACGGCTTCTACCCTTTTCTAGTCAGAAAATAATCAATTCAGCATATAAAGTCACATCAAGGATCACTCTCCTCTGTGTAGCTTTTCCTTAGCTCCCTTGCCAAGCTAGAGAGCTTTCCCACTTCTCCCATTTTTTTATAAACTTTGATTGTATCACTGATTGGTTCATTTTCTACCCATGTCTGTCTCTCTCCTTACTCTCTGGACTTCCTGACCAAAGTTTTCTTTCAGTTTAGTCTTGGTTATATCTGCAAAACTTTAAATTACGTGATCAGAAATAAAGTACGAGTATTAGGTTGTTTTCTGAGAGTTTTCCCAAAATTAGCCTAATTTTTGAAAAATATAAATGCTCTTCCCATGATTTTCCTCAGTAAGATTCAATAATTAGCAGGATGTATGTTCTACTACACACACAAAAAAAGCATTATCTTGGAGATAGGAGTTTGGGGTTCCATTTCCATTGTGCTAGTTAAATTGAAAATAAATGTAAACAAATCAACTAACATAATTACTCTAACCCCCCCCCCCCCCCGCACTTTTTTTTCTTGCTGGGAAATAGAGGACATTAAACTGACTAATGATAACACCATAACAAGAGACTTTTATAAAGTGTTTTACATATGATATATGCTTGTATGGTAAAGAATTAACCTGATTGAAAGAGGAGTCTGGCCTCTACCCTGGGCTACTGGGAGGGGACCTCTATGCATCTGGAATGTCTTGCTTAATAGGCATGACTATCTGTCTAGAGGCTTTGGCCACTGGACAGTCTAACAATCTGATATGTGATGGGAGCTCTGGGATACACGGTATCAGCTGTGACCTCAAGAGAAGTGATAACTAAAGGTATTAGACTGACCCGGGAGGGGCTGAAGACTAAAGGTCAGTCATGTGGACAGTATGTGATCAAGCCCCAATAAAAACAATGAACACAAAAGGCTTGATTTGAGCCTTCCTGGTTGGCATTATTCTGCATGGTGCCACACACTGTGGCTAAAAAAAGGGAATACTGTCGATGACTCAATAGGAGATGAACCCGGAGCTTTATGTTTGAACTCCTACTGGACTTTGTACCCTAGGACTCTTCTCTTGACAGATTTAAATTTGTATTCCTTGTCTGTAACAAACTGTGGGTGTGAACATAGCAATTTTCAGTCAGCTCTGTGAGTTTTTCTAGCAAATTATCAAACCTGAAGGTAGTTTTGGGAAACTCTTGAACTTGCAATGGTGTCAGAAGTGAGGGCAGTCTTGTGGAGGTGGTTTTCTCAAATTGTACAGATTGCTAAATTCACTGCAGTTGTATCAGCAAGACAGATGCTAACCTGCTGAACTGTGTGGTTTGGGAAGAAAAAGAATGAGAAGGTAGGAAATGACAAACCTTTTATTTCTGGGTGGCCACAGGGCCAATGCATGGTATGAAACTACAACTCTACTGTGATCAGTTACCAGAGGTGAAATTTACCAACGGAATTTAGAGATGGTGGATCTAACTCCTAAGGAGTTAGCTCACTAGATACATTAAAAAAATGCAAAATTTTAAAAATGAGCTAACTATACAATCTCTTAATTATTGCTATATTTAATAGCTAAAGAGAAAGTAAGGGAGAGTGTTGGGGAAGATCCTGATGCTGAGCCAAGCCTGGGTTTTGGCCAGATCCAGCTATAACCACTAGCCACAGATCCATTTCTGCAGAGGAAAGTTATGCTGAAATAACAGATAATAAAGATTTGTAGGAGAACAGGGAAAGAGAAGAGTCAAGAGACTCATCCTGGCTGAGTGAAAATCTTTAAATCATCTTAAAGAAATGAGATGACTGAAGCAGACATTGAGGACAGTCAAAACAAAGATCTTATTGCAGCACTCTCAGAGTTTAGGAGAGGAGGCCCTGATAGTCTCCCCAACATTAACAAGAGCTAAACAGATCTACTTTATTCACTCTAAGTTTGGAAAAGTCTTAAAAACCAGAAAGGGGGAAGATGACTATACAAAACTTAACTTCAAATTTCCTGAGCTGATGTTTCTACAATCTAATCAAGATTAGAGATAAGAATGCCTGAGACCCCTGGCTAAGCCTCAGCTGGGATCCAAAGATCAGAGGCACATTAAGTAAGTAAAACAAGACCAAAAAAAGATGATTCTGGGACTTCTTGCTATGGGAGCCCCAAGCACTAAGGATATAAATCTAATGGAGGCTACAGTTAGATTAAGGGGATACAGAAATATAAAGGTTGATAGGATTAAGGTAAAAGTTTAGATGAAAACTGGAGTGTCTGAACAGACTTTACGTAAAGTGGTTGCATCTCCTTTACCTGAAAGTATTACAAAAATTATTTATTATGTCTGGGGAAGGTTTCTCCTACTTAGTACTATAAAACAGATGGCATATAAAGCCATTTTAAGGGCAGTTGGTTAAGTGTGAACCAATGAGAATGCTCTAAACCACACAAGTTAATTTCAAACAGTATAGAAAAGAAGTTAGACAAATTCTTTGTACAATAGCTCTGTGAACAGGACTCTTAAGTGCCAGTATCATTTGGCTCTTACTTTTCAGGCTACATCAATTATAAAGGATACCATTTGGAATAGAATCTCTGGGTACTGGTCCTATTGGGCTATTGGATTATGTGGTATACAATGTCTGACAAACTGACCACAAAATAACTTGATTAAATGCTAAAGAAGTTCTCTGTTTATAACGGAGAAAACATAGCAGTGGCATATCCAACATGCTACAGTATACTATGCACAAACACATATCGTTTTTGTCGGTGGAAAGCTATTACACGGAATACAAAAAATAAAAAACAAACAAACAAACAACAATGGGTTTCTCATGAGATTAAAGCAATAAGCATCACATGGTGGGTCTGAAACCCCCTGGGAAACACCTCCATCCTGAGACAAGGAAGAAAGAAGGCCTATGGGAGGCTTTATGGCACACTGTAATTTACATCTAGGTGTGATTACCACTCATCTAATCCTAGTATGGGGGACTCAACATTTTAGAGAAAAAAAAAATGTATCCTAACTACTCCATTGGTAATGAAATGCATGGTAAATTAAACAACACAGGCACACAAAACAGAAAAGGACTTTAGAAGGTATTGCTACTGATCTAGGCATTGTAGAACAAGATAAATTTGCTTTTAATGAGGAGTGGCACTCAGAAGATAAAGACCTACTAACTAGAATAAGCAGATTAGGAGGAGTTCTCTTCTAAGACGAAAGCAAGGGAGGAGAATCAGTCTATGAAGATAATGCGGTTGTAGTGAAATGGTTCAGGCAGACTCAGCAAATAAGGCTAGGAATGAACATTGGGAAAGAACTGTGTACTCTGACCTAAAAGGGCCCCTGGAATGATTTAATATAGATGCGGGCTAAAGTAGCCATGGGACAATGGCCCTCCATCTTAGCTGCTAAGGCTCAAAGGGCACACCTAAGAGGATCTTATGGACCTCCAAACCTATGGAAGTTCTTCTGGGGTACTTGTAATATACATAAATGTACTATGACTGCCCTTGCCCCCATGACCGACCAAAATAAGGCACACCCTTCGGTATAACCTAACAGGGGCAGGAATTATTCTGAACACTACTTGAATCCTCCCCGTATGAGAGGTGGGCCCTACTATATACAACACACAGTCAAAACCAGTCTTAGTACAAGCTTGTGAACTGAGACAGAGTGAACTGGCTTTGTTCCAATCTGACTTGGGACCCAGAAATAATGGAATAAGGGCCAACTGTAACTAAGACAATGGTATATGGGCAAGAGTCAATTTTGTTGAGGAGACAAATTTCTCTGCAATTTATTCTGTAATGAAACTGAAAATCATTCTCTAATGAAACTAAAAATAATACTGATGATAATCGTATGTATCAGGAGATTGAGTAAAAGCCTTCTCA
This sequence comes from Lynx rufus, assembly GCF_022079265.1. Taxonomy (NCBI): domain Eukaryota; kingdom Metazoa; phylum Chordata; class Mammalia; order Carnivora; family Felidae; genus Lynx; species Lynx rufus. Next base: position 6,312,019 of record NW_025814825.1, read on the forward strand.
GGATACAATGCTGATAGAAAAAGAATGGCCTGAGGAAAAACTACATCTAGCTGGCCATCAGCTAATTTCTATGCTAAATAAGTTTATCAAGTTATAAATTTATCGTAAGTTACAAACAGCAGTAAATCACAGAAGTAAATGGGTTAGTACAAGAATATGAAAATGTATGAAATGGCTTTATAAGTCAGATCAACTATTTATTTCTATCTATCCCTACTCCACACTAGCTCCTCCAAATGTTGAGCATATTCATAATGTTGCTAGTGCTATGACCATCACATAAATGCTATTTATAAGTATATTTATAAGAATAGATATCCAGACAAATATGATTGTTTTGCTGTAAGAGAGCACAGGCCAAAGACTAGCCTGTACGGTGAAGAAGCATCCCTTCCCAAAAAGAGATCTGGCCTAGATGTCAGCTACTGAGAGGTGATCTCTAGCCACCTGGAATGTCCCGCTTGGTAAGAGTCTTGGTTTGCCTACTAAACAGTCTAACAATGTGATTTCTGATAGGCCCTTTGGGCATTTCAGTATCATCAGCTCCACTTCCAGAGGAAGTTGTAACTATAGATATCAATCCGATGTCCAGGAAAAAATAGAAACTAAAGCTCAGGTATGCAGACAGTATATAAACTAAGCTCCATTAAGAACTGTGAACAGCAAAAGCATGGGTGGGCTTCTCTGGTTGGCAAAAGTCAGAATATTGTTGCACATTGTGGCTGGAAGGACATAATACTCTCTGTGACTTCATAACCCCCCTGTTGTGAACCCCTCCTATTCCCTGTGGCCTATGCATCTCTTCTACTGGTGGGTTTTAATCTTCATCCTTTCTCTGCAATAAACTGTAGGCACTAGTATCACAGTTTTCATTGAGTTCTAGGAGTTCTTCTAGTGAACTATCAACCCTGAGAGTGGGACAGGGAAACCCTCAAACTTACAATTGGTGTAAGAGAAGGTGGTTTTCTGGGGATTCCCCTAAAGCTGTACAGTTGACAAAACTCACTGTAGTGCTATACTAAGGCTTTTATTTATATATTTTGTTGCTTAACCTTCACAACAATGTTATATAGTAGGTGCTATTATTATGAATACAGTGAAGACAGAATAAATAACTCAAGATCATCCTGATATATACAAATATGTGTGTGTATATACGTATGTGTATGTATATATGTGTGTGTGTGTATATATATATATGTTTACTTATTTATTTTGAGAGAGTGAACATGAGCAGGGGAAGGCAGAGAAAGAGAGACAGAGAGAGAGAGACAGAGAGAGAGAGAATCCCAAGCAGGCTCCACACCATTAGCAGAGCCCGACATGGAGCTCAAACCCACAAATCGTGAGATCATGACCTGAGCTGATATCAAGGGTTGGACGCTTAACTGACTCAGCCACCCAGGAGCCCAAATTCATCCTGTTATTAACCACAAATGGCACAGTAGGAATTTGAACGAGGAAATGCAACATGAAGACTTGCATTCTTAGTATATTACACTGCCTTCCTAAGATGACTACTAAGGTTCTCTTTTTCAGCAACTACATTCTCTAAATCTATGACTAGAAGATCTCTAAAGTTACATCAAGCCATGTAAATCTATGAGTAAGCAGTAATTCAGACAGAGTTCAAAACAAACCTTAAATAAGCTTCATTATATTTTGTCATTGTTTGAACCGTTATTTTTATTAGAAAGTTTTAATTCTTTGTACTAATAAAGGAAAAATATTAAAAATGCTATATTAACAAAATTTATTTATTTTTTTAATGTTTATTTTTGACAGAGAGAGAGAGAGAGAGAGAGACTGAGAGAGACAGACAGACAGAGCATGAGTTCGGGAGGGGCAGAGAGAGAGAGGGAGACACAGAATCCAAAGCAGGCTCCAGGCTCTGAGCTGTCAGCACAGAGCCCAACGCGGGGCTCAAATTCACAGACCACAAGATCATGACCTGAGCCGAAGTCGGACGCTCAACTGACTGAGCCACCCAGGCACTCCTATATTAACAAAATTTAAAAAGCAAAAGTCAAAGTATATTAACAGAAGACTAAAACAAATCTACTGAAAGACTTCATTTGAAGAAAATCATTTCCACAATAAAACATATATGATAAAGTCATTATATGAAATTTCCAATTTCTTGGGAAATAATAGCTATTTCTATTGAAAAGACAAATTAGGTCAGACATAATCCCACTCTTTCAAACAATTATTTTAAATACTTTATATTATTTTATAAGTGATTTTGACACTGCTATAATCAAGATGTTTTTTACTTGAATGTTATTTGTCCACACTTCTCTGAAGTATTCATAATTCTAATTTTTAAAAGCTGCATAATATTTGATTAATTTCAAAATATTCACTAATTTTGGGGCACTGAAGTTGTCTCCTTTCTTCATAGGACTACAATGAACATCTTTCTGCATGTAACATTCTGGCTTTCAGTTTTGTATGTGCAGGCCTAGCACCCTATCTGGCTCACATAAAGTGGTAAACATTAACTGAATTGAATATAATTTTTACTTTTATCCAACTTTTTTTTTTTTTTTTAATTTTTGGGACAGAAAGAGACAGAGCATGAACGGGGGAGGGGCAGAGAGAGAGGGAGACACAGAATCGGAAACAGGCTCCAGGCTCCAAGCCATCAGCCCAGAGCCTGACGTGGGGCTCGAACTCACGGACCGCGAGATCGTGACCTGGCTGAAGTCGGACACTTAACCGACTGCGCCACCCAGGCGCCCCTAATTTTTACTTTTTAAGTTTATTTCTTTTAGAGAGAGAGAGAGAGAGAGAGAGAGAGAGAGAGAGAAAGAGAGCACGTGTGTGTACACGCACAAGCAGGGAAGGGGCAGAGGTAGACAGAGGGAGAGAGAAAATCCCAAGCAGGTCCTATGCTGTCAGTGCAGAGCCCAACCTGGAGCTTGATCTCACGAACTGGAAGATCATGACGACCTGAGCCAAAATCAAGAGTTGGATACTTAACTGACTGAGCCACCCAAGCACATCTATAATTTTTACTTAAAAAAATTTTTTTTGTTAGAATAATTTCCTAAGAGTAGAATTAATGAATCAAAGAGTATGAACTTCCTTATGGTTCTTACAATATACTTTTCCCCAAAATAATGTCATTTGTGACCCACAAGAAAAGGTAAGCGTGCTCATTCACTGCAGTCTTTCTCAGCATTAGCTTTTATCATTTAAAAAATGTGATACTTTACTACACTTAATTTGATCTCATAAAGTGCTTTACCTTGCAGAGAAATAATAATCGTGAAGGTATAAGGTCTTTATTACCATTTCATCATTTACCAAAGCACAAAGAACTGTAAAACTACTCATTCTAAATCTGGAAACTCAATTATCAATATGCAAATATTCTTTAAATTAATTTATTTCAAAGTTCAATTCATAGTTGGAGTATGGCATAGCTTCACATTTCAGTAAACTTTGGTTGAGGTCCTAATCTAAAAACCAAGTTTGGCAATGTAACAGCCAGATATAATGGTATTTTGTCCCAAAGAGCAGTTAATTCTGTTCTACGTTGAGAGGGTTTCTTTCAGAACAGAAAACAACTGAAAAGTACTTTCACCAAGCAAGTAATATAAGTTCTTTCCCTCTACATCTTGAAAATAACCTATTTTGGGTAATTTTACATCACCTCCTCTCCTCCATAACAATTTAAAATCTCATACTTGTATTTGATTAGAATGAGGGTATCTATTATAAACATTTTTATTATTTGTCTTTGACTACTTGCCATGTTTAAAATTGGTTAGTTGCATATTTTTGCCACAACTGGCTGATTATGCTTTCCTGTCAATTTTTATCTGAGTATAAAGTAATAGCCAGAAAACTTGCTACAAATCCCAGTAAAATTCTTTTTCACTAGCTGGGGTAGAATAAGTTCATCACTTTAAAATGAGCACTTACTAAGATGGATAAGGCACTGTGCTAGATGTCTAGGAATGATTCACAGATGACTAAGACATGATTCCTGTCCTCAAAGAACTTACAATCTAGTAGGGAAAGACAGACATGCAAACAAATAGGTATAATACAAAGCAGAAGTGCTAGCTGTTAAAACAGAGGTACAAACAAAGTTCTACAGGAACACAGGATGGTGAGATTAATTCTGGTTGGGGTGATCTGGAAGGCTGAGCCAGAAGAAAAGTAGTAGAAAACTCTGCCCCTTAGAAAATGCAGCAGTGTTACAGCCCAGCTGGGTTAGGGTCGAAGCCCCACTCCCCACAGAAGGTTTTCCTAAAGGAGATGGAGCCAGGGCCCTAATCCAGTTAGGTAGGTTATTCGCTGATTTCAATTATGAATGCCAACACTTTCTTTCCCTGGTGCAGATAAATGTGATTTCATGAATATCTTACTTTATTTTTAAAAATGAAATTTAACAATGTATTAAGTAACTTACATAAAAATGTAAGATATTTTGGCTTTCATCATCAGAATAGCCTCAGGTGGTACCCTGATCATAGAGGACCAAGCCAAAACAAAACAAAAAAAGACACCACTTCAGCAGGTTTATAGGCGGTGGGTACTCCAATACATGTTTTGCTATTGATACACTGAGAGGAAAGATGCAGAGACAATTCCAGAGAATTGGTATCATACTATCCCATATTTTGTTGATTTTAATTTTAAAATTTTTACTTTTTTTTAATTTTTTAGTATATGTGCTGCCGAAGCGAGCACTAATTTTTAAAAATTTAAAATAAACTTTAGAAAAGGCTAATAAGACAACAGGGTTTTTTTTTTGTGTGTCATGTCATGACTTCAAGAACCAGCAGGTACATTGCTAGTTTCTACTGATTTCTTAGAGTAAGTAGGCAAGATAATATAACCAATATATAATATTTAACAGGTACCACACGAGGGGTGAAACAACTACAAAGAAGATAATACAAACATATGTTTCAGTACAAAAGAACATGAAATCAAGTATCATGTACACAGAATCAGAAACATTAAATCTGTAGAGAATTAAAGACAATTCTGGCTGTTTAATTCCACTGCTATCTCATATGTATCCCTCAAATTTCTCAAATTTGTAGATATAGCATTTTATTCTACCAAATGAATTTAAAAACTCTGAATTCATAACTGCTGCTTGTAGATATCCTTAAATAAGCCTCATTTGAATGAACAGTAGAGAAACAATAATCTCAGTTACATGTACTAAAACATAAAGGAGTGTTTGCAGAAGGCTATGAAACTTAAAATGATTGTCTAAAGTATACCAAGCACTCTTATTTCAATGACTTATTCTATAAATTTTGACAACCTCCTGAAATAAAGAAAGAAAACAGGAAGAAAAGAAGGAAAACACATCCTGACTATCTAAATTAAGGAAGATATCTCATTATAGACTTTCTTTAAATATAAACATACAATTCAAAAAGACTTGCTAAAATTAGCCGAGCAAACCATGAAACAAATACAAAAAGGGTTATAGTATCTCTAATAATATAAAGAAAGCTTAGAACAAATATTAGAAAGACACAAAATCCTGATATTTGAAAAAACACAATCACAAAAATACAAGTTGCTAATAAATATGAAAAAGTATTCATCCATTAAAGAAATGCAAATTAAAATAATAAAATAGTATTTTAAAATATGAAATTAGTAGATACAAAAATTACAATATTCAATTCTGCACTCAAGTTGTAAAAATCCTTTTTTAAATGTTTGGGTTTTTAAAACAAGATGGTCTGAAGCAAGTAATCAGTGTTTGTGGATGCAGGGTTGAGTTGGGGGGGTCAGGATTGGGGTGAGATGAAACCCTCATACATTGGGGACTATGGCAGTAAGTGCAACTTTTAAACAATCTGTGAAGAGTATCAGGAGATTTCTGTATCTTTTTTTTCAAGTTCATACCCTCTGACCAGTAATTCTACTGCTATGAATTTAAATTTTTAAAATAATCAGAGAAGCAAACAAAGATTTACATATTTATCACAATAATATTTATCAGTTACTTATAATCACAAAAAGATTAGGAACAATACCAAACATTAGGGAAATGGATCATTTTAGAATGAAATATTATGCAGCCATTAAAAACTGTTACAACTACTACCCGTGACAGAAATGTATAGAATCAAATACCAAGCAAAAAAAGCAGGATCTACAATTTTAATACATACTTAGCTAAAACTATGATTAGAAAGCAGAGATTTTATATCCTGCTGTTTATTAGTTTTAATATGCGGGAGGGCACATACCATCTTTACTATTTAGGATTTTCTGTATATAAGATCACATCATCTGCAAACAAATAACTTTACTTTTCCTTTCCAAGTTAGATGCCTTTTTGTTCTTTTTCTTGTCTACCTGCTCTGGCTAGAATTTCCAATGCTATGTTGAACAGAAAAGTGTCATCCTGGTCTTATTCCCCATCTTAGAGGAAAAGCTTGCAGTCTTTCACAATTGAGTATGATGCTCGCTAAGTAGAAGGATTTAAAATCGGCACATAAAAAAGAATTGTTTCCATACTCTAATAATGAACTATGTGAAAACAAAATTATCAAATTGACTCCACTTATGACAGCATCACAAAAAGAGTAAATTACTTAGGAATTGACCACGTAAGTCAAAGACTCGTACAGTAAAAACTATAAAACACTGCTAAAAGAATTTAAAGAAAACACAGAGAAAACACATCTTGTGGTCATGGACTGAAAGGCTTATTGCTGTTAAGACGTCAATAATACCCAAAGTAATCTATAAGTTCAGCGCAATCTATATCAAAATTCCAAAGTTTCTGGCTGAAGAAGCATCCATCCTGAAACTCATACGGAATCTCAAGGAAAACCAAGTAGCCAAAATAGTCTTGAAAAAAAACAAAGGTGGAATACTCACAATTCCTGATTTCAAAACTTACTACAAAGCTATACAGTAATCAAAACAGTACGGTACTGGCATAAAGACAGATATACAGACTGATGGGACTACAACAGAGAGCCCAGAAATAAACTCTTGCATATATGATCAAATAATTTTTGCACAAGGTGCCAAGACTATTCGAAGGAAAAAGGAAAGTCTTTTCAATAAATAATAATAGGAAAACTGGATATCAACAAACAAATGAAAGAAGTTGAACACTCACCTAAAACCATAAGTAAAAATTAGCTCCGAATGGATCAAAGGACTACATGTAAAACCTAAAATAGTGAAACTCCTAGAAGAAAACATACAACAAAAGCTTCCAATGTTGGATTTGGAAATGATTTCTTAGATATGACACCAAGACAGAGGTGACCAAAAAAAAAAAAAAAAAAGACAAACTGACTGGACCTTATGACTATTTAAGAAAAACTGTGCATCAAAAGACAATGTCTACAGAGTAAAAGGCCAATCCACAAAATGGAAGAAACTGTTTGCAGATCCCATCTGACAAGGGATTATTATTCAGAACATACAGAGAATTCCTAAAACTAAACATAAAACCAACCTGATTCAAAAATGGGCAAAACTTACATAGATATTTCTCCGAGGAAGATAAACAAATACCATATAAGCACAAGAAAAGATGCTCAGTATCATTAATCATTAGATAAATGTAAATCAAAACCCCAAGAAGGTACCACCCATTAGGATGGCTATTATCAAAAATTAAAACCAGCAAGTATTGCCAAGAATGTAAAATAGTACAGCTGCTGTGGAAAACAGTATGGCAGTTCCTCAAAAAATTTAAAAACAGAATTACCATATGATCCAGCAATTCCACTTCTTCAGCAATTCCCAAAGAATTGAAAGCATGGTCTCAATGAGATGTATGTACACCCATATGCATAGCACCATTATTCACAATAGCTGAGAGATGGAAGCAACCTAAGGGTCCCTCAACAGACAAATGAATGAATAAAATGTGGTACATACATACAATGAAATATTATTCAGCCTTACAAACGAAGGAAATTCTGAAAAGGCTACAACATAAATGAACTGTGCAAACATCATGCTAAGTGAAATAAGTCAGTCACAAAAAGACAAATACTGTATGATTCCGGTTATACTGAGGTACTTTGAGTACTCAAAACCATAGAGACTGAAACGAAGAGGATAGTTGCCAGGAGCTGGGAAGAAGAAGGAATGGGGAGTTGCTGTTTAATGGGTACAGAGTTTCAGTTCTGTAAGATGGAATAAGTTCTATAGATGGATGATTGTACATACAACAAGGTGAATGTATTCAATGCCACTGAACTTTTATACTTAAAAATGGTTAGGGTGGAAAATTTTACATTAAGCATATTTTACCACAATTTAAAAAAATTCATTAATTCTATGGTGCAAAAAGAACAGGGAAATACTTTATAAGAAAATATGTCAAAGAAGTAAGCTGGCTATTATTTGGTAATGAAAACAGAATGATTATTATGATTTTTTATTTTATACCATTTAGCATTTTCCGAATTTTTAAATAATGTGCAGGGTTTTTTGTATAAGAAAAAATGAACTGAATTTTAAAAAGAGGTCTCATGATTAATTACTTATGTGAGGTTAAAAGGTTTTCAAAAGAGGCACCTGAGTGGCTCTGCGGCTGTGTCTGACTTCAGCTCAGGTCATAATCTCATGGTTCCTGGGTCCGAGCCCTGCATTGGACTGGCTGCTGTCAGAGCAGAACCGGCTTTGGATCCTCTGTCCTGCTCTTTCTGCCCCTCCCCCACTTGTGCACAAACTCTCAAAAATAAACAAACACTAAAAAAAATAGAAAATAAAAGGTTTTCAAAAGAAATTTCTAAAATAGTGACAAAAACTATTTTTTTTAAGTTTATTTTGAGAGAGAGAGAGAGAGAGAGAGAGAGAGAATACGCACATGAGAACAGGGGAGGGGCAGAGAGAGACAGACAGACAGAGAATCCCAAGCAGGGAGCTCAATACGGGGCCTGATCTCATGAACCACAAGATCATGAGCTAAGCCGAAATCAACAGTGAGACACTTAACTGACTAAGCCAGCCAGGTGCCCCTGACAAAAATTATCATTAAACAATATTTCCCAAGATATATTTTCTCCAAAGTCAGTAATTTATGAATATACATTAGGAATTCACCTTGATTTTAATAACTGTCTCTAAGACATGGCAAAGGTTTTCTAAAGTTGTTTATTCTTTTTTTTTTTTCAACGTTTATTTATTTTTGGGACAGAGAGAGACAGAGCATGAACGGGGGAGGGGCAGAGAGAGAGGGAGACACAGAATCGGAAACAGGCTCCAGGCTCTGAGCCATCAGCCCAGAGCCTGACGCGGGGCTCGAACTCACACACCGCGAGATCGTGACCTGGCTGAAGTCAGACGCTTAACCGACTGCGCCACCCAGGCGCCCCTAAAGTTGTTTATTCTTTCCGATACTGAAGCATACTTTTTAGTATTATTTTTACTGCTTCCTACTTTTGAGACTTTTCATACAAAATTCACATGTCAAGTTTTAACCAATTTTTTTTTTAGGTTTATTTATTTATTTACAGAGACAGAGAGTGCAAGCAGGGAAAGGGCAAAGAGATGGAGAGAGAGAATTCCACACAGGTCCCTACTGTCAGCATAGAGCCCAGGGTTCAATCTCAGGAACCGTGAGATCATGACTTGAGCTGAAATCGAGAGTTGGACACTTAACCAACTGACCCACCCAGGCTTCCCTTAACCAATTTTTGAGTTAAAGTTTATAAAATAAACACAGGGGCGCCTGGGTGGCTCAGTCAGTTAAGCGTCCGACTTCGGCTCAGGTCATGATCTCATGGCTTGTGAGTCTGACCCCTGCGACGGGCTCTGTGCTGACAGCTCAGAGCCTGGAGCCTCTTCAGATTCTGTGTCTTTCTCTCTCTCTCTCTCTCTCTCTCTCTCTCTGCCCCTCCCCTGCTCACACTCTGTCTCCCTCTGTCTCTCAAAAATAAATAAACATTAAAAAAATTCATAAAATAATAAACATGTTAGTCATGGCTTTAAAATCTTCATGTTAACAATTCAATATACTCATGCAAAAAGTATTTCTTAAAATCTTTCATAGATAAAATTATCTTCTTTGCTAGAGTATTCAAAGTATCTGGCCAAAACTATAGTTCATGGAAAACTATAGTTCATGGATATCATTTTTCATCTTTCGATATTGTAAGTATTTTCTTTTAAAAATATTATACAACTCACTTCATTCTCTCTTTCTCTCCCTACATTTTCTTTTTAACCACTTATCTCTTCAGACTTATAAGGTCTAACTAAAAGAGAAAATGTATAGGCACTACAATTATTAACAAGAAAATCCATTCTTGTAAATATTTAATTTATGTCAAAAAATATATGAAAGTATCTGCCCTGATGGTAGTTATACCAAATACCTAGAATAACATTTCAATGGCTTTAAAAATATGTCTTCAATATCAATGTAAAAACATTATTTCATTCGAACATATACAGCAAAATGGTTAAACATGATATGTTTTTTTTTCTTAATAAAATTACTTTATTTAGTTAGTATCTTTCTTTTTTGTTGTTGTTTTTTAAGTTTATTTATGTATTTTATAGTAATTGCTACACCCAACATGGGGCTCAAATTCACAACCCCGAGATCAAGAGTCACTTGCTCTTCTGACTGAGCCAGCCAGGTATCCCTAGTATGCTTCTTTTACAAAACTCTTCAAACTCTAGCTGAAAATATTGTGAAACCTATTATTTATTAAATAGAACACATCCTGATATGAATTTTACCTATTACATGAACATATAATTTCACATTAAATATCGGCTGTCCACAAAGAATTCACTCAATTTTTACTAAATTTAACCAAGGAAAATTACACGCTACTGAATGCTTTATAAAAAGTATCCTCTTATCGTCCACATACACAGTCATTCAGCAAAACTGCTCCCCATGACACTCAAACTAGTCAACTATTTGTTAGTAACCTTTGACGCAATTTATAGATTTCTCCTAATTGGATGGAATAAACTATCGGTAGACTAAATATGCTAAAAGAGTACTAACAAAAAAGACATATAAAATTGTTTAACAAAATAAAAGCTGTATTTGGATATTTCTGCCAGATACTACAGAGCTTCTTCAGCAATAATCTATAATCACCAAGATAAATCTGAAATTATATTCAGTAATTGTTCTTTTAGAACAAACAACTGAAAATGCTTAATGAAACAGGAATAGATCTTACCAATGCAGGCCACTGAATTTGTTTGCTCTTTGATCCCTGAGTCTGGCTAGGGTCGATCCTTCTGGCCCAGATTAAGTGGTATTCCACCAAGAAAGTTGAAAAATCTTCATAAACTTTAACCCACTCTCGTTTATCCCATTCAAGATCATCAAATTCCACATACACCTATAGAAAAAAAAAAACATAAAACTCCCTAAGTTTGTGCATACAGAGTATGATATTTTAAAATACAAGCCATGAAGTTGAATTAAGAAAGACATCAACACATTCATTATTTGAATTAACATTTCTCTTAAAATCATTATTTAACGAATTTTCATTAACCTCATTAGAACTCCCTACTTATTGTATATCAAGAAGTTTATTAAGAAAAGCAAATTACACAATATTAATCAGTCCAGACTGGCATCTACTAAAGACATATGAAAAGACTGTGCATACTGACGATTCTAGAAGCAGAGGTTGGGAAATAATAAATATTTTAGGCTTTGCAAATCATATGGTTGGTCTCTGTCACACCTACTTACCTCTGATTTTATAAGTACAAAAGAAGCCATAAATAATATGTAAACAAATGACTTTGGCTTTGTTCCAATAAAACATTACTTAAAAAGACAAGCAGCAGGGCAAGGATGGCTCAACATACGACAATCTATCAGTGTACTATACATTATCAGAATGAAGGAAAAATACTACATGATCATCTTGCTTGACACAGAAAAAGCATTTGACAAGCTTAATACTCTTGCATAATAAAAATACTCCAACTAGGAACAGAAAAAAACTACTCCAACACAATGATGGTAATATTGAAAAACCTACAACTAACAGCATACTGAATGGTGAAAGCCTGAAAGGTTTTCCTCTAAAATAGAAACATGAATGTTTGTATTTGGAAAACCAAAGCAGACTCTTTACACTCATTCATTCAACTCTTTCTTCTCCCATTTTCATCCTTTTTCCATTCACTACCTAAGAAGATCTCTTCACAGAGCTGTCTTCTCTACCACATTATGAGTTTTGTTGGAGGCATTCTTGGTCTTACCCTTCTTCCACCCATCTTCTGCTCCTTTATATGTGAAGTGTTTCACTTCCTCCTTGTTTAAATCCTGTTTGTTCTTCAGACCTCACCCAATTTCTTCCGGAATGTTTATAACCCCCACTTTGACTCAAACTTACTTTTGAACTCCTACAAGCACTTATTTTTCATATAGTTTATATTAGTGTATCAAATCAAATTCTGCCCTATATTCAAATAAAATGAGATTATTATTATATTATGGGTGCAAACTCACCGAGGGTTCAGCTGTTACAGTGCCCAGAACAGCGCTGCATACATGCGAAGTACTTAATAATATTAAATATCTCCTGACTCTTGCAATCATTGACTTTTAAACATGGACACAAACTGGTGTATGTTTGATTTTGAGGTCTTTGTGTTGCTGCTCATTAGGAAGCTAGTTAGACATGCTTACCTGTTAGAACTGGGAAAAAGGAATACTGTTCAAGGAATTAACATCTATTCCTAGTTATCTATGCCAAGTCAGAGCAGGAGCCCAACAAGAAAGAAGCCAACAAAACTGGTGGCTTCTTCTAAAAACACATCCTTAGGGGTTGAGCTGAGGTCCACCTGGTGCTATGCAGAAGTTTTAAACTATATACCAATATCTCTATTACCTGAAATCTTGCAAGAGTCTTGTAATTAATTACTGAATTGTGGTATAAATGAGTTCTTGGAAACTACAGAAAATTGGGGCGCCTGAGTGGCTCAATCAGTTAAGCATCTGACTCTTGATACTGGCTCAGGTTGAGATCTCAAGGTTATGGGATTGAGACCTGCACTGTGCTCCATACTGACAATGCAGAGCCTGCTTGGGATTCTCTCTCTCCCTCTCTCTCTGCCCCTCCCCCTCTTGTTCTCTCTCTCTCTCAAATAAACAAACATTAAAAAAACATTGCCGAAAACTACAGAAAACTGAAGCAGAAACAAAGCTCAGGGAAACCTGGGTAGTATCTTTGCTTTCCCACATGGGCAATAATATGGTCTTGTTGACAAAATATTTCCATCAAAAACCTAAAGAGCCATGGTTTTAAACATTTCCATACCTAAAGGGCATAAATTCAATGTAAATTCTTCCAGATGCAAAGTCTTTGATATAAAATTAAAATTTTCAGCATGAACTTTCTAAACTCATAGTTTATCTTGCATGGACAGTATCACAGACTTTTGGGAATCTGCTAGGACCCTGGGGACAAAAGGAAATGAAATTCTTTTCCTTTGCTGTGTAGCAAACTTACCTTCATATTATCAGGACAGTGAAGCGTTTGAATGTCAACACATACATAGACAGACACTAATAAGCTAGCCTATTATTGTTACATGGATTCTGGCAAAATACATGAGACCCCCTAGGACTTCATTACTTAAAGCAAAACCTACTTATTACTTAAAGCAAAATACCAGTGTGCTGCTTGTGCTGGCTCCTCATGCCTCCCAAGACCCATGGAAAGGTTGCCAAACACCAAAGGATGAACACCTGTGCACACAGAGAGTTGTGCCATAGGAGAGGAATGCTGATGGTGTGAGTGTGTGTATGTGTGTGGGGAGGGGGGAGTTCCCCCTTTTATATTTTAATTTTCATTTTGAGAGATGAGACTGTTGCATGCATATGTGAGGGGGGAGGGAGAGGAGGAGAAGGAGGGAGAGGAGGAGAGAGAGGGAGAGGGGGAGGGAGAGAGGGACAGAGAGAGGGAGGGAGGGAGGGAGAGAGGGAGGGAGGGAGGGAGAGAATCTCAAGCAGGCTCTGTGCTGTCAGTGCAGGGCCCAACATGGGGCTCAAACTTACAAACCATAAGATCATGAGCTGGAATGAAGAGTCAGACGCTTAACCAACTGAGCCACCCAGGCATCCCTAAGGAAGAAAAGTTTTTTTAAGTAGGCTTCACACCCAGCATGGAGCCCAATGCAGTGCCCAATGCATGGCTTGGACTCACAACCCTGGGATCAAGTTCTGAGCTGAGATCAAGAGTCTGAGGTTTGAATGATTGAGCCACCCAGGCACTCCCCCACCCCAGCTTTTATAATAAGTAGAAGCAAGCCTGCTATTGAAGTTATTACCTCACCCTTCATTGCTGCTCACAACTCTAAGAAATGGCCCTGGTAAAGAGTGGTCAGGTTTTTCCATTCTTGGTATATCTCACAAGAACATGCAGGGATGATCAGTGCCCATATTGGATTTTCTGAACCAATGCAGATACGATTTTGTATCTTGGCTAACCAAATAAGTAATCTAGACTTATGATGTATTGGTACGTATGTAGGTTGAGGTTTGGGGAGACAGTTTCTTTCCATCAATCTGCAAACCTAACCTATATAAACACTGTACATACTTGGTTAATTATATGTTATATGTTTTTAATGTGTACTTTTGAGAGAGAGGGAGAGAGAGTGAGAGTGTGTGTGAGCGGGAGAGGGCCAGAAAGACAGGGACATAGGATCCGAAGCAGGCTTCACATAGTGAACGCAGAGTTCAACGCAGGGCTGGAACTCACAAACTGTGAGATCTGACCTGTGTCGAAATCAAGAGTCAGGGGCTTAGCTGACTGAGCCACCCAGGCACCTCTACTTATATGTTACTTTATATTGACTCCCTCCTCATTAACCTCTATTGGGTCCTTCTGTCTGCTTATTTTCCTGTCTTAATAACTAAAAATACAAGATCCCTGAGGGCAAGGATTAGTTCGCCTTTTTTTTTTTGCATCTCTAGTACCTAGCATGGTGCCTAACAAACTAAAGTGCTCAGTAAATGTTTCTGACTACCCAGCACCATGTAAAACATATCATGAGTACAATTAAATGGCTAATTTGCAAAAAGGGGGGCGGGGGAGGAAGGAAGGAAAGTTCCTACATGCAATATGAATACAGTTGCTTCATTTACTAATTAATCGCTGCATCCATAATTATGAAGAAAAAGAAAAGGAAAATTTCACTCAGTACACACTTCTGATTGCATATTAGAGCCTATCATTGTGAACACGAAGAATTCAGAAATGAGAGACATACATCAAGAGTTAACAGCTGTGGACATTGTGGTAATTACCATGAGTGAATATGATGTGAGAAAGAGGCTAAGCAAAATAGTCATTAAAAATAATTACTTCATAATAAATATGTGGTAAATGCAGTTTTTAGCCCAAGATATAAAACAGTGATTTCTAAGAACTGGTCACTAGATAATTAAAAGAGTGTCACATATCTCTTTTAATACATGTCTTCTACAACAGATCTCAACACGCACAAATTCTCAGTTTTCTATGTGCACAGTAACAGGCAACAGAAGAAAAGCAGTCAGACTGTCAAAGGGATCACTAGCAAGATGAAAAAAGTATAAGCAGTAGTCATGCGATGCAGTTTCTGCTATATGGCCCATTAAAAATAACGTAACCTTTAAACTTTTCAAACACAAGTATCATCTAAATGAAGAATGTCTCTTTTCTCCTGCATGGGTTGATTGCTTGAATGTGGCAAATAGATTATGGTCCCGTGGTCTGGAGACCTATATTCAACTTACATATATCAAAATAATAGCATATTAAAGCTCAGAGTTATTATTTTCGTCTAAATTGTACTTTCAGCTCTGCCACTTTATTTTAGGGCCTCCAAATAAGCCAAAATCTATCTGCAAAATTACACACTTAATTTGGGAAATAAAGCAGGAATAGTAAAGATATTTGCTATATAAAACTCTACTAATGTACCAATTTGAAAAAATATTCAGATTGGTATGATGGAACATTTTGGGAATTAAAATTTATCAATAATTATCACAAAATTTTTGAAAGCTCCTAGGAGAATCCCTTATTTTTCTAGAACTATAAGTAAAACAATGACCAATGACTAAGAAAGCTTGTATCCTCTCACAATATGCTCTTTTCACTTATATTTATAAAGAAATTTAAAATTACACTATTGTCACTGTTAAATCAAATGATAAAAGCAAATTTAGTTATTTTTACCTTGGTATCAATATTATCATACCAACGTGGTGCATGATGAGCCTCACCTTCTTATGCACCTAAAAATAAGCGTGACCTACATGATGTCATGTGAGAACTGTGAAGAGTTCCTAGGATTGGTTCTGCCAAAAGCAACAACCAACCATGTGCTAAAACCTCTAGACTCTAAAGAATCTTTTGTGTTAAAAATAAAAGCACTGAACTATGTATTAGCATTCCTCAAATTATAGTCTACATTATAGAAATGTCATTTCATTTTTTTCTTTTTAAAGTTTATTTATTTTGAGAGAGAGAGTGTGTGTGTGTGTGCGCACAAGTGTGAGAGGGGCAGAGAGAGAGGAAGAGAATCGCAGGCCCCACACTGTTAGTACAGAACCGAATGCGGGGCTCAATCTTACCAACTGAGCCAGATCAAGAGTTGGATGCTTAACCAACTGAGCCACTCAGGCACCCCAATATAGAAATGTCATTTGTTTGTATATAAATAAACATTAGGGAAACCAAACAAGCTATGAACAATCACGAACTAATAAGTCACAAATGTCTCACTTTATCAGGGGTCGGTCGTCTCAAGGCTTTTAATGATGCCAATGTTCCCTGTGCATTATTGATAAGAGTTTTACACCATGAAATTTCCCCCAATTTATTTGTCCATAAAATCTTCATTATGAGATACCTAACAGAATATTGCTCTATAAAATAGCAATATAGGAAAAAATGGACTAGTTTTTCCAGAAAATTCACCTATCTACAAATCTATATAAAGAATTTGGTGGATAACAAATGCGGGGGGGGGGGGGGGGGAGATGTCCAAAATCTGGTCATTGCTGCCCAAATACTCAAAAATTTAAAATACGATACCAAATTTATGGGGTTTAGAATATAGTACAGTAAACTCCAAAACTTTTTCACTGAGAACATAAACACTGTCCTATGCTTTCACAAAACCAGAAACATTTAACTATGGCCTAAAGTTCATACATGTTAAAAATCAGATTATCAAATTAAAAATATAATATGACAGATTAAATTAACTCCCGCTCTAAAAAATAAAGCATATTTATTATAAAAGACAAACTGCAAGTGGATATTTTATATAAAAGTAATCAAATAGAGAAAATATGATAAATTGACACACTTTAAGTAATGCTATTATGAATGGCTTAGAATCATACTTAAGTTTTACAGGGTTTGGAAAAGATTCTGAAAACTAAATAAAATTAAAATCATTTGTTAAATTAAAACGGTCAAAATTAATAAGCACCAAAGGGTGCCTGGGTGGCTCAGTTGGTTGAGCATCAAACTCTTGGATTCTTTTTTTTTTTTTTTTTAATGTTTATTTATTTTTGAGAGAGACAGAGACAGAATGTGAGTGGGTTAGGGGCAGAGAGAGAGGGAGACACAGAATCCGAAGCAGGCTCCAGGCTCCGAGCTGTCAGCACAAAGCCCGATGCAGGGCTTGAACTCACGAACTGTGAGATCATGACCTGAGCTGAAGTCGGATGCTCAACCGACTGAGCCACCCAGGCTCCCCTAAACTCTTGGTTTCAACTCAGGTCATGATCTCATGGTTCATGAGTTCGAGCCCCACATCAGGCTGTGTGCTGACAGTGCACAGCCTGCCTGAGATTCTCTCTCTCCCTCTGCCCCTCTCCCCGGCTCTCTCTCAAAATAAATAAATGAACTTAAAAAAGAAAAAAAGATAAAAGGCACCCATATGAACTAGCCCAAGCTTAAGCAGAAGTAGTGCATTGAGCAATAATCAACAATTCTAAGAATTATTCTAAAGAAACTAGTTGCTCTTTTTTTTTTAATTGGTTGATCTTAAAAAATAATGAACTAAAAGTTTGAAATTAAACCTGGGAAACATTCTGGTATAATCCAAGGTATAAACAATTTGAAACAATAGATGTGGCTTCTGAATTAATGATTCTGCCCTAAGATTAAGATTTAAAATTATATTTTCTTAACATTTTCAGAAGGTGTTAGTCTCCTTTAGTTATAAAAATCAACACCATTTGACTTTATGAGTACACGGAGAGCCCCAAAATACAGAAGGGGCCTACATAGCGTAGGTGCTATAAATTGGCATATATTTCACAGTAATCTGGTTTCAGGAATGCACGGACCATATTCTTCATTTATCCAGAGGTCACTTACTTACTTATCAGCTGCATAGCCAAAACTTCAGAAGCAAGCACAAACATCTCTGAATAGTCCTAAATAGTAAACATCAAAGATCCAAACACTAGAGTGGAAGATCCCAATCCCATCCATGTCTGTGAAGAGAAAAACCTTTAATAGGCACAAGGCTGCAAACCTTGCAGCAGCAATCTAGAAAAAGCCTCAAAAGATGAAAAGAAGCAAATAGAATAAAGGACAGACATCCTTTGGAGGCTTAAGAAGCATTTACCTTGACCTAGGTCTCATTCTACTTTATGTGGGGCAAGGGAAAGAGGTTAGTGACTAGATATAAAAAGCTGGATTTTTGTTCTACTGGCTGTTTCCATTAAATATAAGGAAGGTAGCTACACGCTCTTTGGAAACCATAGCTCCCCATAATTCTCTCTAGAGACCTTAGGGCAATAAGAATTATGTATATTTATGTGGTGTGTGTGTGTGTGTGTGTGTACACACACACACACACACACACACACATACACACACAATGGAGTATTACTCGGCAATCAAAAAGAATGAAATCTTGTCATTTGCAACTACATGGATGGAAGTAGAGGGTATTATGCTAAGCGAAATTAGTCACAGAAAGACAAATATATGACTTCACTCATATGAGCACTTTAAGACACAGAACAGATGAACACAAAGGAAGGGAAGCAACAATATAAAAACGGAGGGGGACAGAACATAAGAGACTCTTAAATATGGAGAACAAACAGAGGGTTACTAGAGGAGTTGTGGGACGGGCAAAATGGGTAAGGGCCATTAAGGATTCTACTCCTGAAATCATTGTTGCACTTGGATGTAAATTTAAAAACATTTTTAAAAATAATAACAAAAAAGAATTATGTATCTTTAAATAGGTAAGCAGCACCCATCCTTTCTCTGACTCCCAAGTACAGAGGAGGAAAAGTCTTTCAAACATGTTAACAAAGGACATTTATTTGCCATTCACATCATTAATTAGAAATGCTTATCCAAACAAAACTAAAGTTCAACTAAGTAATATTTTTATTGTGATAAAATATATATAACATAAAACTTGCCATTTCAGGCATTTTTTAAGCATACAATTCAGTGGTATTACACTCAAAATGTTATAGAACCTACTACAATCTAGACCCAAAACTTTATCATCACAAAGAGAAACTTTTTATCTGTTAAGCAATAAATCCCCTTACCCTCTTCCCCAGTCCTTTGGTAACCTCTAATCTTACTTTCAGATACATGAATTTGCCTATTCTGCATATTTCATATAAATGGAAACATACACTGTTTGTCCCTTTGTGTCTGGAATATTTAACTTAGCAGAATGTTTTCAAGGTTCATCCATGTTATAACATATATCAGAACTTCATTCCTTTTTATGGCTGAATAATATTCTATTACATGTATATGTCACATTTTATTCATTGATCTGCTGATAAACACTTGGGTTGTTTTTACATTTTGGCCGTTATGAATAATGTAGCAGTGAAAACTGGCATATTTCCCTGACTTCCTGTTTTCAACTATTTGGAGGTATATATCTAAACGTGGAATTGTTGAATCATATGGTAAATTCTATGTTTAACTTTCTGAAGAACCAATAAACTATTCTACACAGTAGCTGCACTACTTTGCACTCCCATCAGCAATCTATGAGAGTTCCAATCTCTCCACATCCTTGCCAACACTTGCTATTTTCTCTTTTTTTATTTTTTATTATAGTCATACTAGCAGGTGTAATTTAACCTTTTAATAACTAAATCTTGCATTTTATGTAGTTATATTAAATTTGTCGTGGTGAAATAAAAATGTAAGTACAATTCTATAGAGGAATCCAGTATGTATTCACACCAATATATTACTAGAATGATAATCATAACAAGTGAAATTAAAGTACATATGATGGCATATAAGTCTACGTTCTAAAAGTTGTAAAGTCTGGAGATCACAGGGATAAACTTTCATCTCCCAAGGGGCATTCAAACTTATTATTGATAATGGTAATTAAGGCAATACCAGTAACAACAAAAACATCTAACATTTCAACAGTGTTTAATTTTTGCCAGGCACATATATTAAATCATTTGATCATCACATAACCACCTATAAGATAACTAGTATTGTTGATAATGGTAACAAAAATAATACCAATGACTACAATAAAAGAAAAAAACCCAGCTAACATGTGAATAGTGCCTACTATATGCCAGGTACATATATTAAGCTATTTGATCATTACATATACCCAGTAAATAGGTATTATTAACAACTTTTCAAAATGTGGAAGCTAAAATATAGAAATTACTTGCCCAAGGCCAAGCAACTAATAAATGATGGAGTCAATGAAAACACTGAAATAGCTCATAAGAGGCCTAACAGTCATAGCAGCATAGTCCCCAAAGCATATACACAGCATATGATAAATTACTGAATATAAAGTTTGAATAGGTGATTCCTTTTCAGCTTAAAGGTCGAAGACCACACACTTAAAATGGCCCTGAGATTTTCCACACTGAGTCTGTAAGTTAGATTCTTGGGGGGGGGGGGGGTAAGGGCAAAAATGGGAAGTGATGGTCATATGAAGATATAAGCAGCAAAATTAAAAAGAGAGACTAAATTTTGATTTCAATATCCATAATGTGAACTCCTTTCTATGAATCACTTGCCTAATAACTTTTTACAAGACTATTTGGTGAACAATAAGATGTATCAAGAATTACAAACTATTCAAAGATGTTTAAGTTTCAATTACCTTCTTTACATCTAATGAAAAGAATTATATTCCTGACCTGTCACCAAAGTTCCTATTTTATTACAAAATCAATATATATATACACATATATATATCCATATATATACACATATATATGGATATATGTGTGTATATATATCCATATATATATACACACTGCTATCTTTTGAATAAATTATATATAGTATTTAATGTAATATCATTGATGATGACGATTGTCTTATTCGGCTTGGGCAGTCATAACAAAACATCATATATCGGGTTGGCTTAAACAAGAGAAATTTATTTTCTCAGAGTTTCAGAAGCTGTCTGAATTCAAGGTGCCAGCGTGGTGGGTTCATGGAGAGGACTTTCTCCTTAGGTTGCAGACAAGTTGTCTTCTCAGTTTGTGCTCACATAACCTTTTCTTCTTGGAAGTGGGGAGAGAGAGAAGCTCTCTGCTGTCTCTTATTAAGGCACTAATTCAATCATGAGAGACCCCTCCCTCCTAACCCTAATTATCTCCCAAACACCCATCCCAGATACCATCACAATGGGGGTCAGAATTTTGTAATACGAAATACTGAGTCCATAACAACAGTAATGGCAGCATAAACTGTCATTGGGAGTACTTACAATGTGTCAGGCAAGGTTTTACAGAAGGGAATACTAAGGCATAGAGAAATATAGCAACTTAACAGCTTTTGGGCAATTATGTAAATAATGATACACACATGAAAACACCTAAGTTTAGACTTCTCTTTTTTCAGGAGCACCACCTAACAAACTAAGAACTGCTGAATGGCTCAGGAGGAGGAAAACCATCAAGTTCAGTTCTTTCTTAGCATAAGGTGGCTTGACAGACAAAACAGTAATTTCTAGACATTTGAAAAAGTTAAGGAGTGAAGCAGCCTGACCAAACAAGAAGGAAAGAGCCTTCCAGAATCTCAAATTCTGAGAATGCTTTTAAAGCACGGGAGTAAAATCAATAAATAGAGCTTTTCTATATAAGAAAAAAGGGATACCTGGGGAGTAGTTTACAAATCTGAAGGCATGAGGATGCAACGAAAAGAGTTTAAAGGAGTGGGACAGCAACCAAAAAACAATCTGAGGAAGAAAAATCCAAGTTAAATGCAAAGTCCTGAATATTACAAATGCTTGTTAATAAATCCCCAACATAATCTATTTAGAAAAAATCTCAAATTCTGATTTTGATCTTTTGAGGCATGATTATGCTAAGGATATACTGTTTCTACAGAAAAGAGGTCAAATGCATAAGCTCCCATAATGTAAATATAATTCCAATTCCTAGGAGCATTTAAAAAAATTTTTTAATGTTTATTTATTTTTGAGAAAGAGAGAGAAACAGAATGTAAGCGGGGGAGAGGCAGAGAGAGAGGGAGACACAGAATCCGAAGCAGGCTGCAGGCTCCGAGCTGTCAGCACAGAGCCTGATGCAGAGCTTGAACTCACAAACTATAAGATCATGACCTGAGCTGAAGTTGGACACTTAACTGACTGAGCCACCCAGGCACCCCAAACCTTTTTTTTCTTCTTTATTTCCCTTTCTTTTCCTTCTTTCTTCCTTTTCTCTTTAATTTTTAATGTTTATTTATTTTTGAGAGAGAGAGACAGCATGAGCAAGGGAGGGGCAAAGAAAGGGAGGGAGACACAGAATCCAAAGCAGGCTGCAGATTCTGAGCTGTCAGCACAGAGCCCCATGTGGAGCTCGAACCCATGGACTGTAAGATCATGACCTGAGCTGAAGGTGGACACTTAACTGACTGAGCCACCCAGGCGCCCCTATAAAGTCTCATATGCTTTTTAGGGTAAAAGATAGAAGAATGAAATAGCAATCTCAAATGTAGGCCACCTCCTAGTATGTTGGTAGGGCAAAAATTTCTATAATTATACCACATTATCATGGCACAGGTTGATTCCAGGATTTTTTCCTTGAGAGAAAGGAAGGAAAAACCCCAGTTAGGGAGTCCTCTGACATATCCGCTTTCAGCTTTCCCTCCTTTTTGCTTTTAAAAGGAAAATGTGGGAATAGAGGTAAGGGTGAGGAAAGACATATAAAATCACTGAACAATAAATAAAAACACTGAAAACTAAGATTAAATATACATATACTATTCACTCCCTAAATGCCATATAATTGTTAATGAAGCAGCTTTGGTGGGAAGAGAATATATTAACAGAGAAGCAGGACATAAATCTTGGGTCCCAGAAAGTTTAGAATATGGAACCCTATCTCTAAGCTTGCAAATGTTCTATTTCCAGGGAGCTCTTAGAATGTATATCAATTTTTCCATGAGAAATTAATGGTGACTTTTCATAATAGGCACAAGGGGGCACTGAAGCACAAAGTATTAGTATGTCTTCTAATATACCTCAGGACTTACCCTAGGATTGGGGGGTTATGGAGTGGGTAGGAGACAGCTGGAATGTATACTATATCTCCATTTCATAAAATTTCTATTCTTAGTTGAAGAAAGACTTTACAAAACTGGATCTAAATGTACACATTTTTTCAGCAATCAAATTCATGGAATGAGTGTTTCCTTCTATCAAACCTTATTAACAGGAATTGCTCTGATCTCTTAATTCTTATTAGGTCAACTGTAATTCATGAATTTAATAAACAACACAAAGTCCTTCAAACGAAAATCACTACTATTTACTGATCTCACCTTTCATTTACTTATTTTTATTAATGTTTATTTTTGAGAAACAGAACATGAGTGGGGGAGGGGCAGAGAAAGGGAGACAGAGCAGGCTCCAGGCTCTGAGCTGTCAGCTCAAACCCAGGAACCACGAGGTCATGACCTGAGTCAAAGTCGAAGCTTAACCAACTGAGCCACCCAAAAGCCCCTGATCTCACCTTTTAATCAATGGGTCTTTACCACAATAGAGTGAAATCTACAAATATAAATTCATAAACAATTCATCAATTATTTAGTATGCTGGATTAACGCCTCCAATTTTATATACATATAGGCATATACCTCATTTTATTACACTTCACTTTATTGTACTTCACAGATAGTGCTTTTTTTTTTTTTTGTAAAGCAAAAGTGAAGGTTTGTGGCAACCCTGAGCAAGAACAAGTCTACTGATGTCATTTTTCCAACAGCATTTGCTCACTTCACATCTCTGTCACATTTTGGTAATTGTCTTAATATTTCTAACTTTTTCATTAATATTGTATTTGTTATGGCGATCTGTGGTAAGTGACCTTTGATGTCACTAGCATTAACAGTTTTGGGGCACCACAAACTCACACCATATAAAACAGCAAACATAATAAATGTCTTGTAGGTTCTGAGTGCTCCACCAACCAGCCATTTCCCTATCTCTCTCCCTCTCTTCAGGTCCCCCTATTCCCTGAGACACAATAATACTCAAATTAGGCCAAATAATAATCCTGCAATGAATGGCCTCTAACTGTTCAAGTGAAAAGACGTCACTCACCTCTCACTTTATTTTTATTTTTTAACGTTTATTTATTTTTGAGACAGAGAGAGACAAAGCATGAATGGGGAAAGGTCAGAGAGAAAGGGAGACACAGAATCTGAAACAAGCTCCAGGCTCTGAGCTGTCAGCACAGAGCCTGACGCGGGGCTCGAACTCACAAACTATGAGATCATGACCTGAGCAGAAGTCGGACACTTAACCAACTGAGCTACCCAGGCGCCCCTCATCTCTCACTTTAAATCAAAAGTTTGAAGTGATTAAGCTTAGCTAGAAAGCCGAAAACCAACACAGGCCAACAGCTAGACCTCCTGTGCCAGTCAGCCAAGTTGTGAATGCGAAGGAAAAGTTCCTGAAGGAAATTAATAAAAATGCCACTCCAGTGAACACATTAATAATAGAGCAAAACTTCCTTAATTGCAGATACGAAGAAAGTTTTAGTGGTCTGAATAGAAAATCAAACCAGCTACAACATTCCCTTAAGCCAAAGCCTAATCCAGAGCAAGGCCCTAACTCTCTTCAATTCTAATTAAGGCTGAGAGAAGTGAGGAAACTGCAGAATACAAGTTTGAAGCTTGCAGAGGTTGGTTCGTGAGGTTTAAGTAGTCATAACAAAAAAATACAAGCTAAAGGAAGCAGCAAGAACTAATGTAGAGGAATATGGCAAGTTTAAAGATGATCTAGCTAAGATAATTAAGGAAGGTGGCTACACTAAACAACAGATTTTTTTTTTTTTTTTTTAAACAACAGATTTTCAATGAAAGCAAACCAGCCTTCTATTGGTAAAGATGCCATCTAAGACTTTCATAGCTACAGAAGGTTCCAAGAACAGGCTGATTCGTGTTAGGGGCTAATGCAGCTAGTGACTAAATTGAAGCCAATGCTCATTTACCATTGTGAAAGTCTTAGGGTCCTTAAAAATTATGCTAAATCTACTTTGCCTGTGCTGTATAAATGGAACAGCCTGGATGATAGCACATCTGTTTACAACATGGTTTACTGTATTTTAAGCCCACTCGTTGAGACCTACTGCTCAGAAAAAAATTTCCCTTCAAAATGTTACTGCCCACTGACAATGAACCTGGTCATCCAAGAGCTCTAATGGAGAAACACCAGATTAATGTTGTTTTCATACTTGTTAACATAAAATCCAGGAGTCATTTTGACTTTCAAGTCTTACTATTTAAGAAATACATTTCATAAGGCTATAGCTGCCACAGATGATGATTGCTCTCATGAATCTACTAAACAAGTAAATGGAAAACCTTCTGGAAAGGATTCACCATTCTAGATGCCATTAAATACATCTGTGATTTATGGAAAGAGGTCAAAATATCAACATTAACAGGAGTTTAGAAGAAGTTGATTCCAACCCTCATGGATGACTTTGAGGGGCTCAAGACTTCACCTCAAGAAGTTAACTGCAGATGTGGCAGAAACAAAAAGAACTTACAAGGGAAACCTGAAAATGGGACTGAATTGCTGCAATCTCCTGATAAAACTGAATGAATGAGGGGTTGCTTTTTATGGATGAGCAAAGTAGTTTCTTGAGTTGTTATATACTCCTGGTGAAGAAGCTGTGAAGATTACTGAAATGACAACAAAGGATTTAGGGTATTCATGAACCTAGTTAAGAAAACAACAGCAGGGTTTGAGAGGACTTCAATTCTGAAAGAAGTTCTACAATCAGTAAACTGTTATCAAACAATATCACATGCTAGAGAAATCATTCCTGAAAGGGTCAATAAATGGCAGCAAATTTCATTACCTTAAGAAATTGCCACAGTCACCCAACCTTCAGGAATCACCACCTATCAGTCAGCAACCATCAACAAGGCAAGACCCTCTACCAGCAAAAAGATAACTACCTAAAAGCTCACATGATGGTAAGCATTTTTTTTAGCAATAAAGTGTTTTAAAATTAAGGCAGGGGCGCCTGGGTGGCGCAGTCGGTTAAGCGTCCGACTTCAGCCAGGTCACGATCTCGCGGTCCGTGAGTTCGAGCCCCGCGTCGGGCTCTGGGCTGATGGCTCAGAGCCTGGAGCCTGTTTCCGATTCTGTGTCTCCCTCTCTCTCTGCCCCTCCCGCGTTCATGCTCTGTCTCTCTCTGTCCCAAAAATAAATAAACGTTGAAAAAAAAAAATAAAATAAAATTAAGGCAACACATTTTTTTAAGACATAATGCTATTACACACTTACTAGACTATAAAGTAAACATAACTTTTATATGCACTGGGAAACCAAAAACTTCATTGGATTCATTTTATTGCAGTATCTACTTTATTGTAGTGATCTAGAACTGAACCCACAATATCTGAGAGGTATGCTTATATATGAAAAGCTATTTTGAAAAATCTAATTTTTTTGTAGAGACAATAACATAATGGATTCCTATGTGCCCATTACCCAGCTTCAACAATGTTTATCTCATGGTCAATCTTGTTTCAACTAAAAAAAAAAAAAAATTATTAATCCATCAGTCAGCATTCAAGTTTCCCAGCATGGGCCTTTTTCTCCTTTTCCATTTGTTCAAATTAAGATCATAGTAGTACCATATATTCCAACTCATTGACATGAAATTTACATTTCTTTTTATCTATAAGGTTTCATTTACCTCTTTTCCTCCTGAAACTTCTTTGTTAAAGAAATGAAGTCGCTTGTCCCATGTAGTCTTCAAGTATCTGTATTTTGTGGACTATACCCCTGTGACATTTTTAAACATGTTTCTCTGTCCACGTAATTTTTTGTAATTGTCGAAGTTAGAGTCTTAATCAAATTCAGAATTGATAAAGAAGACAACCTCATACACGGTACTGTGTTTTTCATTAAGGGGCATACACATATTGCCTTGTATCTGTGATAATAACAGCCAATGATGAACAATGCCTAAATACATTTCATTGAGAGCTACAAAAAAGTGACATTCTACTTTTATCATTCCTTCATTATTTACTATCTGTAATGTGCCTATTAAGTGAAAATTCTCATCAAATCTTTGGTTTCCAAAAGGTAGTTTGTTTAGAAAAGGAAGAATAAATGCTTGTTTTTTAAGAGTTTTTGAAAAAAAAATGAGTTGGTATCCTAACCTCCCAGAATGGTAAACAATGAGAACACATTTTTTAGGGGAGGGATCATTACAAACTTTTGGATTTAAATAAATGTAGTATGCTTCAAATTAACTGCAGTTGGTTATTTCTATTAGTGTCAAATTTTCCCATCTTGACCAATGAGAGACTCTTCAATTAGTTTCCGAGTCTTTTAGACATGGACTTAGTAGTCTTTAACAGCTTTCTTGCTTCTGGTATAACAAAATATTCCAGGATCATCTTATCCATCTCCTGACCCAAACCTGAAACCAACCACATACCCAAGGAACACTGTACTTTTCTTTTTTTTTAAAAATTTTTTTTTTTTCAACGTTTATTTATTTTTGGGACAGAGAGAGACAGAGCATGAACGGGGGAGGGGCAGAGAGAGAGGGAGACACAGAATCAGAAACAGGCTCCAGGCTCTGAGCCATCAGCACAGAGCCCGACGCGGGGCTCGAACTCCCAGACCGCGAGATCGTGACCTGGCTGAAGTCGGACGCTTAACCGACTGCGCCACCCAGGCGCCCCAACACTGTACTTTTCAACGGGAATCAGCATTACTCCAATTACACAGTCTGGATTCTAAGGAGTGCTCATTACTCCTGGGTTTGTCATTTTATCTATCTAGACCTTATATAGTGATAAGAGTTAGTATGACTTGATACTGAAAAAATTCTATAGTATTTTTTTAAAATTGTGTTGTTCTTATATTTCTATTTCTTTCTTCTCCCATACTGTAATTCTTGTTATACAATGCCACCAACACAAATTCATTTGCCTTGTTGTACAATATACATACAACAGTTTAGGAATAACCAACACTATGATTAATGAAAACCATATAAGGTTTTTATATTGTTCTTATATCTTCAGGGTATAATCCACCAGGCATGTATAATCAAATTACTTGTTTTAAAGTCATTTAAAATGGTTCCTTCCTATAATTATACCACTTAGGCTTCTTTGTTTCATTTTGCTTTCACTTTTAGTTTTTTAAGTTTATTTATTTTGAGAGAGAGCGAGCAAACGGGGGAAGGGGCAGAGAGAGAGAAGAGAGAGAATCCCAGGCAGGGTCTGCACTCCCCACAGATTCCGATGCAGGGTTCTATCTCCTGAACCATGAGACCACGACCTGAGCTAAAATCAAGAGATGGATGCTCAACCAACTGAGCCACCCAGGCACCCCTAGTTTTTTTTTTTTTTTAATGATTAAAACTTGTTTTAGAATTATGTACATTTACATAGTTTCAAAATCATACCTAGAAAACAAGGTACTGTATATTCATAGAACTTTAGCTATTCCCTCTATCCTTGTTCCCTAAAATGGGTTAGTTTTTTTAATTAATTCCTAAATTTAAAAAATAAAAGTAGACAGGGTGGCTGGGTGGCTCAGCCGGTTAAGTGTACAACTCTTGGTTTTGGCTCAGGTCATGATCTCATGGTTTTTGAGTTCAAGCCCTGCATCGGGATCTGTGCTGACAGTGTGAAGCCTGCTTGGGGTTCTCTCTCTCCCTCCAAATAAGTAAACTTAAAATAAAATTTTAAAAACTTCTTAAAACATAAATAAAAGTAGAAAGGTACACACACACAAATATATTTAATTAGATACACAGTAACATTCTTTATGAACTTTTCTATATCTTATTACTTTTGCTGCATAATATGTATTGGCCATCATGGCATAGAAGATGCTCCCCATTTGCTTTTACACCCATACAATACTCTATTGGGTAAATGAACCACACTTTATTCAGTCAGAAACCTACTGATGAATACTGTGTCCTTTCAGTCTTTTGCTATTTAGACAGTGCTACAATGAATGTAGCCTTGTGCACGCCATTTTGTATTTATGCCAATCTATGTTTGAGATATATTCCTAGGAGATTTACTAGATCAAAGAGTAAATGAGTATTTAACTTAGCTAGATGTTGTCAAATTCCCAATACACAAGGTTTTAATATTTTGTATTCCAGTAGACAATGTGTGAGAGAGTGCCTATTCCTCCAGTCTCAGCAAATGGATATGTTGCTGATTTGAAAGAAGGGGGGGTGCAGGGAGGAGCACCTGGGTAGCCCAGTCAGTTGGGGGTCTGACTTCAGCTCAGGTCATGATCTCACGGTTTGTGGGTCTGAGCCCATCAGACTCACGGCTGTCAGAGCAGAGCCAGCTTCAGATCCTCTGCCTACCTCCCCCCACTCCTGCCCCTCCCCAGCTTGCGCACTCACTCGCTCTCTCTCAAAAATAAACAGATATTAAGAAAATTTATATAAAAAAAAAGGAGAGGGGAGAAAGAATCTGACTGATGAAGATTATCACCTAAGGGCAGTTTTATTCACATTTATATGCTATTTCATTGATCTAATCTTATTTTTATTTCCTGCCTTGTTCTTAGTTTGGGTTTTATTTGCATTTCTTTTTCTCTCTTAAGGTAAACCCTTGGGTCACTGATTTTTAGGTTCCTTCTTTCCTTTTTTTTTTTTTTAATTTTTTTTTTTAACGTTTATTTATTTTTGAGACAGAGAGAGACAGAGTATGAACAGGGGAGGGGCAGAGAGAGAGGGAGACACAGAATCTGAAATGGGCTCCAGGCTCTGAGCTGTCAGCACAGAGCCCGACGCGGGGCTTGAACTCACAGACCGTGAGATCATGACCTGAGCTGAAGTCGGACGCTTAACCAACTGAGCCACCCAGGCGCCCCAGGTTCCTTCTTTTCTAACAGAAGCATTTAAAGATATAAATTTCTCTCTCAACCCTGAAGATGCACCTACACATTCTGATATACTGCATTTTCATTATCATTCAGTTCAAAATGATGTTTAATTTCCCTTGTTTTCTTCTTTGACCCACAAATTGTCTAGAAGTGTACTGTTTAATACCCAAACATTTGAATTTTTCCCCTAGCCATCATACTGTTATTAATTTCTTATTTAACTCCACTATGGTTCAAGAAAATAGTCCTGTATTATTTCCTTTTAAATTTATTTAGAATTGTTTCGTGACCCAGCATATGGTCTCTTTTGATGAATATACCATGCGCGCTTGAAAATAACATGTATTATTACAGCATGAAATGTAGTGCTATATAAATGTCAATTAAATCAAGATGAATGATGATGTTTTTCAAATCTTCAATGCCTTTGCTGGTTTTTTATGTAGTTGTTCTACCAACGCTATGGGAAGAGTGTTAAAATTTCCAACTATGGCTGTAAAGTTGCCTATATGTAATTTATATATTTCTGTAAAATTTTGCTTCATGTATTTTGAAGTTATACTGTCAGGTGCACACATATTTGTCATTGTTATATCAGAATTGTGACCAAGAGGCAGTACATAGATATGAAAAGAAACAGCAACTACATTAACACTTGTTCTAGGTCTGTTTTTTAGGAAATTCAATCCAAAAGTATGAGTCATTGCTATTTATTAGTTGCAATGGATCAGGATCAATATGATATAGTTCTTATTTCCAAAGAGACTTACAATCATATTTCAAAAGCATTGCAATAAATATCTAGACAGTAATCCTTATAAAAATACCACAGTACAGATCCTTAAATTCAATTTTTACATAATATATGTATATATATTCTTTCAATTCATTTTTACATCTAAATTCTCTCAATTCACCCAACAAAGTAGATATTACATACATTTTACAGTTGAGAGAGGTAAAACCCAGAAAGACTGAGTGATTTATCCAATATCACACAGTTAACATTTGGCAGAGCCAGAACTCAAACCTGAGTCTACTTTTGCAATATCACACACTGCTCAAAAGGAAAAGAGTATTCAACAATGTGGATGGGAGGCCAAAAAAGCAAAGTCACAGTTTTTAATTGCATAAATATGGATAATTCTAGTAAGAAATGGGAGATATTACCTATGAAAGTATGAATTCTATTAGTAAAAGTAATATCAATATCTTATTTCTCAGGACCTAAAATACCTGGGGAATTTAATAAATGTCAGTGTACTGAATAAATGAAGTTGATGAGTGAGTGAAACAATATGGCTATTACAGAGTTTTCTGATTTTAAAAGGACATATATAAATAATGGAAGGAGGGAAATGTAACTAATATATATGAATTAATATCATAAACCTTATTTATAATATTGCAGAATAGACTAAATTTTATAAGTAATACAAAGGAAAACCAAACAAGCCTACTGGTTGTATAAATGTAAGAGGACGAACTAAGAAGAAACAAGAATATTGCATGGGAAAGATGATGTAATGTTAACAGATGCAGAGAGAATAAAGAACTACTCACACCTCCTCTTTTGCATCCATCTTCTCCACCAAGGAGAATTGAGTAGAAAACTGGAAAAGGTAGAAGAAACATAGTTAAAAAGTAAATGAAGTTGAAATGAGAAAAGAAGACAGTAAGAGAATACCTAGCTAACTTTTTAAATTAGTTTTTGCCTACACTGCTGTCTACAGGTCTGAATTAGACATGCAACTCTAATGTGTGTAATATGTAAAACATCATAGAAAAATAAGTTCTAAAATGCACTGGTTTGGGAAATGGAGAAACTTTTTTTTTAAGAAAATTATTTATCAAAGAAAGACCCTTGAGTTGAAAAGGCTCTTGACAATCCATTTATGTTGATCTATATCCAAAGTACAAAAATTATTATTTACAAGTTGGATTATAAGCACTAAAAAAGAAAAAGGTCACACCAAGAGCAAATTTTATTTCACTACAGTGATCCTAAGTTTTTTCTTCACTGATAAAGTTCTTCTTTTTAGGGAGGCTAGTGTAACTAATACACTAAATTTTTAAAATTATAATATTGTAGAAAAAGATCCTGAATATACTTTTGAATGAAAGAAAAAATATATAAACTCATAGCTGGATTTAAAAAACATAATTTACAGTATTAACCAAGAACTAAAGTAAAACTGATTGAATGTCTTCAAAAGTAATGCATAGGGCTCTAACCTCACACTTCAATCAAGATACTTAGCTGACTCAATAGGATGCAAAGGAAAATAACACACTGGATGATAAAATTAAGATTCCAAAAAATTTCAACAGACTGGAAAAATGAGCAGAATCAACTAATATTAAAATAATAGCAATAGTAGTGAGAGTCGACTTCATGAAATAAAGGAAGGCTAAGCTAAGGTCAAAATTTGGGAAAGCTGATAAACACTCCAATTTATAAAGACAGAAACCGACAATGGCTCAATATTGGTTGACAGGAAAGTAGGGCTACCAAGAATGATACTGTCTGTTTAAGCAGCAGCTAGGCACACAGATCTCTTCATGGCTAGCAACTGCCTCCTTTCTCTCTTTGTAGAAAAGGGAGGTTTTTCTCCTAGAAAAAGGTTATTTATTGCAGGGTCTCTGAATAGAGGAGCATATATTAAAGCAAATTGAAGGCAGAGATTACTACTGACAGGAAAATCAAGTGGAAGTTTACATTCTGAAATATGCTGAGAACCAAACCCCTCCTGCAACACCTAGTTTTGTTTGTTTACCTCAATAGGTACAAACTTTGAGAAGGAAAAGATTGGTAGATACCTCTGGGAAACTTGAGCAGTTTAACATACAACATAGTTAAATACACAGACATTAGGTGTTTCCTAAAAAAGCAGCATGATCTCCAAACTATAAAATACAGTCACCAAAACTTGCTCATGTGGCCCAGAGTTCCCAATGTACTTTTTAAGTGTTAAACTACTAAATCTGAGTAGTCAGAAAGAATCATCGTATATTTCATGTGAGGAAAATGTCAAATTTAAAACACAGGAACTAAATTACACATAGAGAAAAAAGTAACTGGAAGACGACAAGATTCTGAAGGGAGAAGAAAACAAAACCTTAATATTAATATTCTCAGTAAGATAAATGTAACAATCAAAATACAGAAATAGGAAGTTATCAAAAATAACTTTGCAGGAAAACAAAAACATTTTAGGAAATTAAACTGTGATGGAAGAAATGAAAAAAACTCAATAGAAGGTTTACAATATAAAGTTGTAGGGGCGCCTGGGTAGCTCAGTTGGTTAAGCATCTGACTTTGTGTCAGGTCATGATCTCACAGTTTGTGGGTTCCAGCTCTAAGTCAGGCTCTGTACTTACAGCTCAGAGCCTGAAGCCTGCTTTGGATTCTGTGTCTCCCTCTCTCTCTACCCCTCCCCCACTCATATTCTCTTGAGTCTCTTTCTCTCTCTCTCAAAAATAAATAAAAACATTAAAAAAAAGAATACAGACTTGTAAAAATTTCCCCACTAACCAGAACAAATACAATATAGGAGAGAAAAGATATGATAAAAGGGGGACCAATGGGGTCCCATATCCCAAACAAAAGTTCTGGAAAAAAGAGAGAGAGGAAAAAAAAAAACAAAAAGAAACAATTCAAGATTTCCCAGAACTGAAACTCAAAGTTCCCAAACTAAAAAGTAACTCCTAAAAAGCTAATAAGCATTCAGATGAAGAGATGTACATCTAGGATTGTCATTGTATAATTTCAAAGCACAATTAAAAGAGAAGATCCCACATACTTCTTTCATATAAAAGATTAAAAAGTAAAGTTGCATGACTTCTCAAAGCAACAACAGAATCTGGAAGACAATACATGAGTGCTTTCAAAATTTTGAGGAAAAGTCACTTCCAATCTCTAATCTAGAATTCTATATCCACTCACATATGAGTCAAGTTTAAGCTTAAAACACAGATCCTTTCGGGGAGCATGGCTGGCTCAGTCGGTACAGCATGTGACTCTTCACCTCAGGGTTGTAAATTCAAGCCTGATGTTGAATGTAGAGATTACTTGAAAAAATAAAATCTTAAAAAAAAAAATATAGATCCTTTCAAATGAACAGGCCACCAAAAAATGTGCAGACAGGCAATCTTTTTTTTTTCTCTTTTTTTAAGTAGGCTACATACCCAACATGGGCCTTGAACTCATGACCCTGAGGCCAAGAGTTGCATGCTCTGCACTCTACCAACTGAGCTAGCCAGGTGCCCCAGCAGGCAATACTTTTTAAAGAGATTAATGAATGATATATTCCACCAATATTAGAGAATAAACCAAGACATGGAATACAGGATAAGAATCCAATTTAAAAAAAAAGAAAAAGAAAAAAAAAGAAATACCAGTATGATGGCAAAACAAGATTACAAGAGGTCTGGGGAGTCCACATATAAAGTCACCAGAAAAGATTACATAAAGAAGATAAAATGGATAGGATACCAAATATACATACTTGAATGTACTAAAAATATTTCACATAATTTGAGGACTCTGTAATTAAATTAGTGACAAGTACATTGGAAACGAAATAAAGGAAATGCAGGACTATTACTATGTAATATATAAAATATCTCCCCCCAGATTAAGTCAATATATAGTAAGTAGGCAACCAAAAACAGTGTTTATACGTCATGATAATATAAATACCAGGTATCCATCTAATCAAAATTATAATTTTATCATAAGTATGGTAGGATACAGGTTCATCTCATTTTTACATTTTTTATCTAATCTTGATATTTTAGAAAAACAATTTTCATTTACTTATTTTTTAAAAAATGTTTATTTTGAGACAGAGCCAGCATGAGCAGGGGAGGGGGAGGGGGGAGGGCGGGGGAAGGGGGAGGGTGGGAGGGAGAGGGAGAGGGAGAGGGAGAGGGAGAGGGGGAGAGAGAGAGAGAGAGAGAGAGAGAGAGAGAGAGAGAGAGAGAGAATCCCAAGCAGGCTCTGTGCTGACAGCAGATGTGGTGCTGGATCCCAAGAACTGTGAAATCATGACCTGAGCCTGAAATCAAAAGTTGTATGCTCAACCACCCACTGAACCACCCAGGTACCCATGGAAACAATTTTTATATCTTCTTTTTTAAATGTTCCCTCTCATGCATGTTAATTTCAGGAATTCCTAAAGTTTAATAAGTATTGTTAGCATTTCAAAAGAATGGCCATCGAGAAACCGCTTGTAACTTGTAATCTTCTTACATATGAAAATACCACAGACAGAATGCTCTAAGCCTGACAGAACTGTAGCTGGGATGTTTAGGAACATAGTACCTGGCACACAATATGTCATCAATAAATACTGTCTGAATAACAGGGGTGGGGGGGGGAATCACATAAGGAACTATCTTACCCTCTGGAAATAGTAAAAAGTCTCATAACCCCCTTTCTGAATGCCTGGAAGTACTGTCAAATATCTACCAAAGAAATCAATGGAGCAATAGGCCTAACTATTCTTGATTTAGTATGTTTTAACCATTTATGAATGACCCCAAAAGTCTATGACATAAAAACAACATGCTTTCACCCAGGCACAAATTTTATCACATGTACTTCATGGCTCTGGTACCCAGGAAATTACTTGTTAAATGAACTTGGTAATGAACAAAAAAGCATCCACAGCTCAACACAACTATGAATCTTTCCTATATCAACACATCTTTTATTAATCTCAACTTAGTCTAATATAAGCTAACATTTGTAAAGTAATAATGTACCAAGAAAATAAAAAGGTTCAATGTTCCTAAAGGTAAGAAGAGTATGTGAAGAGGTAAGAAATTGATGGTATTTGAGAACTTGGGAACCACTGCAAATACCAAGGGCCATATAAAAAATGGGAGACATGTTCCGTAAGGACTGAAAGACACAAAAGCAATTAAGGCAACAGGAAGCTGAGTAACTACCATTAAAGAGAGTACAACAGCCCATAGAGATATAGCATAGAAGCAGTAGTTTGAAAAAATGCCTAGAGCATATGGGAGGGAAAGTTATTTACTAACCTGAAAGCCTGTCCCAAAGGGGCAGAAATCAGTGGGAGATGCCTGGAGGAACAAAGGAGCTTGTAGGCGCCATTTCCCTCCCCTGCCCCCCAACATTAAACACACAGCCACCTGCAGGAATCAGCACACCAACATTCAATTACTTAACTTGCTGAAACCAAGCCCCACCCCCCAAACTTTGGTGGATCCGCTCTTTACAGTTACACTTGCCTCAGTCCCAGAGCTGCAGGTCCCTCACCTGGAAGACTCGCCCAAACCTTGCCAACACATCTCCAGAGCCCTGTGCTTTATGAGATCTCAATCTGGTGGTGGAGGACCCTTCCCAGAAAAGACCTGTGCGTACCTTGTTAAAACTGCGTGCCCCGCCCATGCACACTTTGTGGATCTTCCCTGGCCAGCCACCCTCCAAACAGAAAATCAACAAGTAAACAGTGGCTGAACCAGATGAATTTAACAGATATATTCTGAACATTCCATCTGAAAACAGCAGAATACACATTCTTCTCAAGTGCACATGGAATACTCTCCAGAACAGATCACATATTAGGCCACAAAACAAGACTGAACAAATTCAAAAAGATCAAAGTCATACCATGCATCTTTTCTGACCACAATGCTATGAAACCAGAAGTCAACCACACACACACACACACACTTGAAAAGAGCACAAATATTTCGAGGTTAAATAATGTGCCACTAAACAATAAATGGGTCAACCAAGAAATCAAAGAAGAAATCAAAAATTACATGGAAAGAAATGAAAATGAAAACACACCAGTCCAAAATCTTTGGGATGCAGCAAAAGTGGTTCTAAGAGAGAAGTCTGTAGCAACACTGGCCTATCTCAAGAAGAAAGAAAAATCCCAAATAAAAAGTCGAACCTTACATGTAAGGGAGCTAAAACAAAACAAAACAAAACAAAACAAAACAAAACAAAACAAATCACCCAGCACAAGGAAGGAAATAATAAAGACTAGGGCACAAATAAATAATACAGAAACTAAAACAACAACAACAACAACAATGGAACAGATCAATAAAACAAGGAGCTAGTTCTTTGAAAAGATCAACAAAACTGATAAACCTCTAGCTAGACTCATCACAAAAAAGGAGACAAAATTCAGTAAAACAAAATCAGAAATGAAAGAGGAGAAATAACAACTTAAACCACAAAAATACAAAAGATTGTAGGAGAATATTATGAAATCTTATACGCCAACAAATTGGACAACCTACAAGAAATGGATAAATTCCTAGAAACATGTAACCTACCAAAACTGAAGCAGAGATAGAAAATTTAAACAGACTGATTACCAGCAATAAATTGAATCAGTAATCAAAAACTCCCAACAAACAAAAGTCTAGGACCAGAAGGTTTCACGGGTGAATGCTACCAAACATTTAAAGAAGGGTTAATACCTATTCTCCTCAAACTATCCCAAAAAATAGAAGAGGAAGGAAAACTCCCAAATTCATCCTATGAGGTTAGCATTACCCTGATACCAAAACCACATAAAGTTACCACAAAAAAAAAGTGAACTACAGGCCAGTATATCTAATGAACATAGATGCAAAAATTCTCAACAAAATATTAGCAAACCAAATCTCACAACACACTAAGAAAATCTTTCAGAGGGACACCTGGCTGGTTCAGTCAGTGGAGCATGCAACTCTTGATCTCAGGGTTGTGGGTCTGGGCCCACGTTTGGGTGTAGAGATCAGTTAAAAATAAAATCTTTAAAAAAAAAAAAAGAAAAAGAAAAAGAAAATCATTCACCACAATTAAGTTGGATTTATTCCCAAGATTCAAGACTGGTTCAGTATTCACAAGTCAATCAACATGATACAACATATCAACAAGAGAAAGGATAGATGCAAAAAAAGTATCTGACAGAGTACAAATCCACTCCGGATAAAAACCCTCAACAAAGTAGGTTTAGAAGGAACATATCTCAACATAGGAAAGGCCACATATGAAAAACCCACAACTAACATCATACTCAATGGGGAAATATTGAGAGCTTTTCTCCTAAGGTCAAGAATAAGACAAGGATATCCACTCTCACCACATTACTGGAAGTCCTAGCCACAGTGATCAGACAAGAAAAAGGATTTATAGGCATCCAAATGGGTAAGGAAGAAGTCAAACTTTCACTATTTGCAGATGATATAACACTATATAGCAAATCCTAAAGACTCCACCAAAAAAACTACTAGAAATGATAAATGAATTCAGTAATATCACAGGATACAAAACCAATGTACAGAATCTCTGTATAGTGATAATGAAGCAGCAGAAAGAGAAATTAAGAAAACAATACCATCTACAATTGCACCAAAAATAATAAAACACCTAGGAAAAAATTTAACAACAGAGGTGAAGGATGTACTCTGGAAAGACATTCCATGCTCAACAACTGAAAGAACAATTGTTAAAATGTCCATACTACCCAAAGCAATCTAGTGACTTAATGCAATCAAAATACCAACAGCATTTACTATGGAACTAGAACAAACAATCCTAAAATTTGCAGGGAACCACAAAAGATTCTGAATAGCCAAAGCAATCCTGAAAAAGAAAAATAAAGCTGGAAGTATCACAATTCCAGGCTTCACATTTTATTACAAAGCTGTAGTAATCAAAACAGTATGGTACTGGCACAAAAACAGACCCAGAGATCAATGGGACACAAGAGAAAGCCCAGAAATAAACCCACACTTACAATGGTCAATTAATCTTTGACAAAGGAGACAAGAATATGCAATGGGAAAAAGATAGTCTCCTCAACAAATGGTATTGGAAAAATTGGAGAGCTTCATGCAAAAGAATGAAACTGGACCACTTTCTTACACCATACACAAAAACAAACTCAAAATGGATTATGGACTTCAATGTGATACCTCAAGCCATAAAAATCCCAGAAGAGAGCACAGGCAGTGATTTCTCTGACACTGGCTGTAACAACATCTTTCTAGAAATGTCTCCTGAGGCAAAGGAAATAAAAGCAAAAATAAACTATTGGGGAGCACCTGGCTGACTCAGTTGGAAAAGCATGTGGCTCCTGCTCTCGGTGTTGTGAGTTTGAGCCCATGCTGGGTGTAGAGATTACTAAAAAAATAAACTATTGGGACTACAAAAAAGAAAAATCTGCTGCACAGCAAACAACTAACAAAACTAAAAGACAACTTACTGAATGGGAGTAGGTATTTGCAAACGACATATCCAATAAAAAGTTAGTATCCGAAATGTATAAAGAACATACAAATAATCCAATTTAAAAAATGGGCAGAAGACACGAATAGACATTTCTCCAAAGAAGACACACAGATGGTCAACAGACACATTAAAAGATACTCAACATCACTCACCATCAGGGAAATACAAATCAAAACAATGAGGTATCACCTCACTCTGGTTAGAATGGCTAAAATAAAAAACACAAGAGTGTTGGTTAGGATGTGGAGAAAAAGGAACCCTCATACATCCCTCATGTTGGTGGAAATACAAAACTGGTGCAGCCACTATGGAAGACAATATGGAGGTTCCTCAAAAAATTAAAAATATAACTACCCACACTATGATCCAATAATCCACAACTGGCTATTTACCCAAAGAATACAAACATGCTAATTTGAAAGGATATACACACCTCTATGCTTATTGCAGCATTATTTACAATAGCCAAGCAGCTCAGTCTATCGATTGATGAATCGATAAAGATGTGGTATACACGCACACATGTGTGGGCAAACACACACAATGGAATATTATTCAGCCATAAAAAATAATGAAATCTTGCCATCTAAAACAACATGTATGGATCTAGAGAGCATAATGCTAAGCGAAATAAAAGCCAGAGAAAGAAAATTACCATGATTTCACTCATACGTGTAATTTAAGAAATAAAACAAATGAACACAAGAAAAAGAGACAAACCAAAGAACAGACGCTTAATACAGAGAACAGATGGTAACCAGAAGGGAGGTGGGTGGGAGGATGGGTGAAGTAGGTAAGGAGATGAAGAGTCCACATATCTTGATGAGCACCGAGTAATATATGGAATTGGTGAATCACTATTTTGTACATAAGAAAATAATATAACATTGTATATGCTAACTACACTGGAAGTAAAAATTTTTTTTTTAAATAAAATAAGATGAGGGGGGCGCCTGGGTGGCGCAGTCGGTTAAGCGTCCGACTTCAGCCAGGTCACGATCTCGCGGTCCGTGAGTTCGAGCCCCGCGTCAGGCTCTGGGCTGATGGCTCGGAGCCTGGAGCCTGTTTCCGATTCTGTGTCTCCCTCTCTCTCTGCCCCTCCCCCGTTCATGCTCTGTCTCTCTCTGTCCCAAAAATAAATAAACGTTAAAGAAAAAAAAAAATTTAAAAAAAAAAAAAAAAAAAAAAAAAAAAAAATAAAATAAGATGAAAAAAATTTTAAAGAATATACTGGAATCAATCTGGTAATTTTATATAGATTTTTATTATATATAATTTTTATTTATTACAGAACACTGGTTATTAAAAATTTTTATAATATTTGCCTCAGAGTATATTGATCAGACCTCCTCCTTTTCAGAACCAAGAGAACTAGAGTTCTACTGGATAAAAGTGAGTCGGAATGAGCCATGTTTTCCCAATATGAAACAATGCCAAACATTTCAGGTCCTTAAATAGTCAACTTTCAGCCAGATAAGCTAGATAGTTCAATGATCACAACATAAAAACTATTGGTCACTGTATAACCAATGGATAAAGATAAGTAAATCCTGTCACTAATCAACTGTATGTACCATTTAAAGAAGTATCAAGTATCAAGATAAAATGGATTGTCTGTTTTTCATAATGTCTGCTCAAAGTCATGGCACATTTTAGTTTCTTACCTTGAAATGTGGATCTCTCCATTAACTTTTGGATTTGAGAGATTTCTCATTGCTCTCCTTTCTTCTTCTCTGAGTAAATCCACTAGATTATATGATTCAGTGGTTAATGTATCTTCATCATATCAACTAACCATTTTAATACCAATGCAAGGGTATACTAAAACTTATCTAGTTAATTCCTTAAGAAACTTAAATTAAAAAAATTTTTAAATTTCAAATCCTGGAAGGAATATTTGTAACGAATATTTTCTAATTAAAAAATACCCCCTTTTAGGGGCAACTGGCTGACTCACTTGAGCATCCAACTCCTGAGTTCAGCTCAGGTCATGATCCCAGGGTTGTGGCATCAAACCTCCACATCTGGCTCTGCACTGAGCATGGAGCCTGCTTGGGATTCTCTCTCTTCCTCTACCCCTCTCTCCTCTCACATGCGTGCTTTTAAAAAAGAAAAATTTTTAAAAATCATCCCCTTTTAGATTTTCATAACTTTGGATTCAGCATGTTCCCCCACCTACTTAATTATCTATCTCACTTCCTATCTCTCTACTAATAAAGGTGTATTTCTTTTTTTTTTTAATTTTTTAAAATGTTTTATTTATTCTTGAGAGAAAGAGAGACAGAACATGAGGGAGGGAGGGGCACAGCGAGAGGGGGACACAGAATCCGAAGCAGGCTCCAGGCTCTGAGCTGTCAGCACAGAGCCCAATGCGGGGCTCGAACTCACGAGCTGTGAGATCATGACCTGAGCCACAAGCCAGACACTCAACCGACTGAGCCACCAGGTGCCCCAATAAAGGTGTATTTCTACTCAAGCCCTTTAAGTTCTCTTTATCCAGTCCTTCAGAGAAATCATCTTCTCACATTGCTTAAACTATTATCTTTATTCTTTCATCTCCCATTCAAAGTCTTGAATAAAACAGGTACTCAAAATATGTTAAAATAATGCTACTCCAAGATTTGCATCTCTAGACATATTTTCATCCAACATTCAGGTGTTTATTTTTAGTGATACAGCTCCATGCAATAGTGTTTCATTCCCATCTCACACAAGGTACAAAACACATCATCGTTTGCTAGTAAGTGCTCTTTCTCATATTCCTTTTGTACTAGTAATAGTATTTCTGGTCTTCTTTGTGCAATGTATGGGAATTTTTCCCCCTAATCTTCTTTGTCTAATCATTCTCCTTCACTTACATTTTAGTTTGTCTCCACAATCAATCCACAGTTTATTCACATTCATCATTATTGGCCTGTCCCTTTTCACTGTCAACATTCTAGTTCAATTCTTAACTACTTTGTAAGTTGGTAATAAAACAGCACACTGATAAGGAGCAGTCTTTGTTCAAATACTGCTCTATCACTTAACGCTTGTGTGAACTTGGATAAACTATTTAACTTCTTCATGTTGTATTTTCCTTATCTGTGCAAAGGAATTAATAGCAGTATCTACCTTACATGGTTTTGTAAGGATTAAATAAATTAACATATATAAACATTCAGTACAAGTGCCTCACCTATAGTAAGCGTTATATAAGCTTAAATGTTTCATAATTATTTTCTCTGCCTCTAATTGCTTTTTTTTCCAGCTTACCTACTACTGCCAAACTAATTTTCTTGGAACAATTTCTTTGGTCATTTCACTTTACTAACGTAAAACATATCATGACTACCTTCTGATCAAGATCAAGCTTCCAAGTCTCACGTTTATAGCTCTCCATTACCTAGTCCAGGGGTCAGCAAAATATGGCCTATAAGCCAACCACCTGCTTTTACACACAAACTTTTACTGAAACATAG
Organism: Lynx rufus; assembly: GCF_022079265.1. Lineage (NCBI taxonomy): Eukaryota > Metazoa > Chordata > Mammalia > Carnivora > Felidae > Lynx > Lynx rufus. Next base: position 6,355,108 of record NW_025814825.1, read on the forward strand.
CTATTCTCATTAACTGCATTGCCCATGGATGTTTTTTCATATGGATATCAGAGTCGAGCAGTTGTGACATAGTCTTTAAGGACCACAAAACATAAAACATTTACTATTTGGACCTTTACAGAAAATATTTGCCAATCGCTGACCACTTCAATCTAACTGTATTATCCCCCAATGTATATTTAGCATGCTTAAAATGGAACTCATGTTTTGTTTTGTATTGTTTGGATACTTGCTCATCTCAAGTTCCCTATTTTATTAAGATCTACCAAGCATTTGTTAAGGCTTCATTACATGCACACACTGCTCCAGTGACCGGTAAACAGTAGGGGATAAAAAGAAAACCCTCAATTTTCATAGAGCATATTTTCTTTTGGAGGGCAATAAACCAAAAATAAGAAAGTGTATACATAAGTATATATAAGTATATGTCAGTTGGTGGTAAGTGCTATGAAGAAAAACAAAGTGTTCAGGATGACAGAATGGCAGAAGAGTGGGGTGCTAATTTAGATACAATGACCTTTCTAATGAGGCAACATTTTAACAGTGTCTTGAATTAGAGAGGGACCACCAGGAATGCTTTGGAGGAAATGCAATCTGGGAACACAGGAAACTCAACCCTAAGAGTAGGTGCCTCCTTAAATTTGCATCCTTGGTGCTTCATTTGCCTCACTCTAGTTCCAAATCCTGCTAGCAATAATTTATAACTGGAATACATAAAGTACTCCTACTAAACAAAAGGACAAACCAAATTTTTAAATGGCCATGAGACTTAATTAGAGAGAATGCACACCCTCATCAATAAACATATGAAAAGGTACTAAGCAAATTACTCATCAGTGAAATGCAAATTAAAATTACAACAGCTCCTATTAGACACCCATGGGAATGGCTAAAATTTCCAGGTGAATCCAACTTATTCAAAAGCCAAAACCTGGCAACAACCCAAAACCTATCATTTGAAGGACAGCTGAAGAGTGATATACTCATATAATAGGAAATTACATGACAATAAAAAGAATGAAATTCTGGTAAATCTAGTAATACAGATGAATATATTATTTCTCTGGGGCTGTATTAACAGAACACAAAAGTACCTGGTAGCTTAAAACAACAGAAATTTATTTTCTCACACTTCTGGAGATGAGAACTATGAAATCAGGTGTCCTCAGAGTCCTGCTTCCTTTCAAAGGCAAGGAAAAATTCTTGTCCTTTAGAGTCTTCAGAGAGAGAGTGGCCCTGAACACCTTGATTTCATAAACTGGGCCTCCAGTATCGAGAAAATAAATTTCTACTGTTTTAAGCCACCATGTTTGCGGTAATGTTATATGGCAGCCCTTGAAAACTAATACCAGGAATTTCACAGATTATAAGTAGAGTTTAAAAAGCTACTGCATAAAAAATAAAATTAAGTAAATAAAAAGCCACTGCATGATTCCATTTATTTGAAGTTCAACAATAGGCAAATCTCATTTATGGTGACAGAATTAGTGGAATAAATGAGCAGTATAGACAGAATGGGAAGGGGTAACAGGATGATGTGTTAGAAGCATTCTGTATTTTGATCTGGGTGGTAGGTACATAAGTAGATAAAATTAATTAATTTTTAAGTTAAAGAATAGTGTATATTCTGTATAATTTTAAAAAATAAGAAAAAGACCACAACACAGAGATACATATATCTACATAATAATCACAAAAAAAACTTGCTAAATAAATGTGATTGAAGACTTACTAGTAGTTCAAAGCTAACTTAAGACTTAAGCCATTGTAATCAGGCACACTGAAAGATATATAATTTCCAAATACTTAGTCTCATCTTTCAAGATACGTGTTTATGTATTTATCTGAAAGATTAACGGGAAAGTAAGGTAAAAGACAAGTACTCTTCAGTATTTTAATCTGACACCATTGTTTGGACTTAAACAGTTTCGGTGAATACCAAAACAGGTTTTTTGATTTGTGCTTTGTCATCTTAAATATATGTTATTAGTGATGAAATAAGTTTATGTCTGTTACATAACATTTTTAAATGACATGTTCTAGTTCAAGATGCAGATTTTTAATAATGAATTTCCTGAGCAGAGACTTACAAAATAGAGACACAATCTCATACTGTAGAAAAATTTTATGTAAACAGTTGCAACTATTGACAAGGAGGAGATCTTACATTTACTTAGTAAAATAGTTGGCTAAACTTATCCTTCCTTCACAGCTGCCTTAAGCTCAACCTTTTTTCCTCCTTTGCTAGGAGACAAAAAATGATACCAGGAGATAATGGCAGAGGATCTTTGCAAGTCTGTGCATGTGCTGGATAGAGAGAGAGAGAGAAGAGAGAGAGAGAGAAAAGATGTGCAAAGAAATCTAAGTAAAGCAATTCTTTTAGCTTTAGCAAGCATTAAAACTTTTCTCCCTCAAGTCAAATTAAAAGCTGAACGGAAGACAGTCACAAATTTTTGTGATGCAATCAGAGGATTTCAAAATTACAAACACAACGAAAATTCCACATCAATGAAGAAAACAGGTTGACTGATTCTATCCATATCTGAAAGAGAACCAGAGTAAAAGAATGATAAATACTGAAAGACTAAAAAGTATATACTTTAACAAAGATAATTGGATTTCTTAAAATGTGAGCTGAATACTACATATTCTTCCAAAACTATTAGTAATTAAAAAACTTTACTTAATAGAAAATCTTCACTAGGAAAGTTTTTTTTTTTTCCTCTCTCTTTAAAAAGCATATTTGAGGGGGCGCCTGGGTGGCTCAGTCGGTTAAGCATCCAACTTCGGCTCAGGTCATGATCTCACAGTCCGTGAGTTCGAGCCCTGCGTCGGGCTCTGTGCTCACAGCTCGGAGCCTGGAGCCTGCTTCAGATTCTGTGTCTCCCTCTCTCTGACTCTCCCCCGTTCATGCTCTGTCTTTCTCTGTCTCAAAACTAAATAAACGTTAAAAAAAATTTTTAAAAAAGCATATTTGAGGGGCGCCTCAACACTTAATGCTCAGTTGGTTAAGAGTCTGACTGTTGATTTTAGCTCAGGTCATGATCTCATGGTCGTGAGTTCGAGTCCCTCATTGGGCTCTGTGCTGACAGTGCGGAGCCTGCTTGGGATTCTCTGTCTCCCTCTCTCTCTGCCCCTCCCCTGCTTGCTCGCTCTCTCTCCCTCTCTCTCAAAATAAATAAACAAACATAAAAAAAGAAAAAAAAATTAAAACGAAGCATACTCTGAGTCTCTGAATTTCTGATTTAGAAGTTTCTATTTAGAGATCTCAAGGCTAACCAGATCTCCAATGCTAGAGCTCCTTTCCTCACCGCTTTCTCTGGGCTCTCATAACGTGAGCACCCTGCCCAAAAGATGAGTCTAGAATTTAGAGATGCAAGAAAGATGTAAGTGTAAGAAAATCACTTTATCTAATGTACAAAAAATAAAAATTTCCATTCTGAAACAAACAAAAAAGCCAGCTGTGTCGGATGAGGTGTAAAATAACAAGTTAGTCTTCCCCAAAAGGTTTTAAGAGTAAATTTGATTACGTGCATTTTCCCCTGCTGTTGCCAACTCTACAACTTAATCTCCTCTTAAAATGCAACTCTTTTACACTGGTTTTGAAAATAAGTAAATGTTACAGTATAAGTAAGAATATGGTTACCTACCAAATCTCACTTAAGAACCTATTTTTTCTTCACATAAAATGACTTAACTAAAACTTTAATATTAGTATGTAATATCACAAGTATTAGAGACAGATGAGATAGACCTCATTAGAATTTTGCCTACAAACTTTAGTGGCCGAACTATCTATATATTTTATTATTTTTTAATGTTTATTTTTTAGAGAGAGAGCAAGGGAGAGGCAGAGAGAGAGGGAGACACAGAATCTGAAGCAGGCTCCAGGCTCTGAGCTATCAGCACAGAGCCCGATGCGGGGCTCGAACCCATGAACCATGAGATCATGACCTGAGCCGAAGTCGGACACTTAACTGACTGAGCCACCCAGGTGCCCCAGATGTTTGATTTTTTTAAGTTTTGGTTTAGCATAGTTATTTTGGAATTCCTGATACTGACTCTATTGAATCTGTAACTTTAAAATAACACCTATTTACTTTTTAAGGTGACATATAAGCACATACCAACACTTAACTACAAATCATAAACCTCTATTTAGAAAAACTAATTCAGTTTAAAAACCTAAGGCAGGGGCGCCTGGGTGGCGCAGTCGGTTAAGCGTCCGACTTCAGCCAGGTCATGATCTCGCGGTCCACGAGTTCGAGCCCCGCGTCGGGCTCTGGGCTGATGGCTCAGAGCCTGGAGCCTGTTTCCGATTCTGTGTCTCCCTCTCTCTCTGCCCCTCCCCCGTTCATGCTCTGTCTCTCTCTGTCCCAAAAATAAATAAACGTTGAAAAAAAAAAATTTAAAAAAATAAAAAAAAAAACCTAAGGCATACATAATTGTTATAAAACCATAAAACGGAACTATGTAAGACTATATTACTTTAACTTTCCTTCAAATAAAATCTTTTTTTGCTCATGTGACACAATAAAAAGCAACTGCAATGCCCTATGGAACAGCAGCACCTGCAGGAAAAGACCCAGTCTAGCAATGGTTGATACTATCAATTCATTACTTGATTCTCACACATCAAGGCACTTCTTCTCCCCCTTCCTGTACACTCAGTCGATGAAACCAAGAAAACAGAGCTTAGAGTGTTCATGCTGAACTCCCACAACTACACAGCTGACCCTTGTACATCCTGTCAAAATAATGTCCTTCAGAGAAAAGGCTTTAAACACACAACAGTGCAGCATCTTGCTTCTAGCTAGGAGTTGCAGAGAGCATAACTGCTCCATGATACATTTAACCTCTCTAAAAGAGTCCATATTTTAAAAGATACTTACAATTAAATAAGAACTAGATAAGAACACTAAAATAAGAAAAAACCTGCAATGTTTAAACTGCACAAAAAAAATATGATCGAGGAAAAAAATTACATACTTCAACCCTTAATGACAATGTCATAAGCAAAAATATTTTAAATAACAAAATACAATATCTTTCACTCAACAGTATTTTCTTAGTGTATTTTTTAGAAATGAAAATGTAAAATTACCTGAACTGTAATCCATGATTTGAGAAAAATAATCTATCTTGTTTTGTCAATATTTTAATATGTTCTTAGGATTTTAGAAAACTTTTGATATTACAAAAAAATGTTTAAAATGTCTTTGGTGTTACTACACCACTAACGGTCTGTCAAATAAGGGGGAAAACTGTCTAGTCGGCTGATCATGCTGTGCTGGCAATTTCTCAAACATCTGCTAAAGGTCAGATTTCTATTGCATGGAAGCAATCAATGGAACTACACAATTCTCCAAGCACTAAAGGAAGCTAAACAAAGAACACTATTTTACATAAGTAATGAAACATAACCCTAGCTTTGTATTAAATTGTAGCAAAGTCTATCTGCTTCTCCGAACAGAATTCATACATTTAAAACATGGTTATAAAATTCTATTTGCATTTTATTTATGTTCTTGAAGTATGCTTATAAAACTACCTGCCATTTGGTAAAAAACTACATAATCAATTTTTTAATTTTATACTCCGAAATAGCACTCTATATCCAAATGAAATTTTAAGGATAATTTAAACAATAAATATTTATAGGTATTTTTTTACAAGTATGAAAATTATAATAGTAGGCCACTTATTTCAGTGGGTGTTTGATTTTGCAACTAATTCACATTAAGATGACTGAGTTTACAAGAAGTTTTATTGTTAAAACCAAATTTGTCATAGGAACATTCAGATTCTTCTATGATCACCGAGACTGGTGTCAGTTACTTTGAAAAAATTTTTGATACGAATCACCTTGAACACATTCCATACTCTACAACTCTGGAAACTTGATCAATTGTATAAAGAAAGTAATGAAATGCAATAGGTTACCGAAGAATTATAGTTAAATATTACAAGAAGCATTGTCAATGCACATATTTAGATGAGGTACTACTTTACTGAATTTTCTATTTTTTAAGAACAGAAATATTAAAGCTAAAATAAAAATTACAGTACTCGGGCACCTGGGTGGCTCAGTCGGTTGAGCATCTGACTCTTGATTTTGGCTCAGGTCATTATCTCCTGTATTTTCTGTATTCTCAGGTCATTATCTCCTGTATCTCCTGTATTCTCAGAGAGAATCCCAGTTTGTGGGATTGAATCCCAGCATCGGCATCACAGAGCCTGCTTGGTATTCTCTCTCTCCCTCTCTCTGCCCCTCCCCAACTTGTGCTCACACTCACTTGCTCTCTCTCAGAATAAAGTAATAAACTTAAAAAAAAAAAAACAGTTGAAGTACTTTTCCCTTCAAAGTACCATGCACTCCGTTAAACACTCAAATTGCCGCCGAAGTTTTACACAATAGCCATAAAATGAAATATATTTTTAAATATAAAAACGTGCTCCTTTATATAAGCCTACCCAATTACAAATGGACAGTCTTAAATCTTAGATTAAAACACTTTGCCAAAAGACTCTCAGAAAATTAGTGAGCAAAACTTAAATGATCAAGTGACTATTTGAAGTTTTTTTTTTCAGAAGCTTAATGTTAATATTTTTATGTAACATAGGAATCTTTTCTCATTCAAAAATATGTTAAAGCTACTAGGAAAGAGATGAATCATAAAACCTGCCTGTGATTATGCCACATGCTAGGGAACTTCTATCATATTATAGATATAAATTATTTCCTTCCAAAAAATGAAAAACAGGTAACTTACTTCTAATGAGACTACTGTTAAGGAAAAGTTGAGCCCTAAACAATCCAATCTCAACAAAAGACTAAAGACAGGTGTTGTCAAGTTAGAACTACATCATTTTCCTAATACAGACGAGTTTTTATTTTTTGATGAACTCAACTATTTATATTATAATTTTGTTCTAATAACCTTCATTATTTTATATAGGATTATAATCTAATTCTAAAGAAAGACTAATATTAGGTCTATGCTAAATATTTTCCAATATTATCACCATAAAAAGATAAGTTCCCAAGTGATGCTGATATTACTAATCTAAGGATTACACTTTGAAAACTGCCATACTGGAGGATACCCGTTAACATGCATCCCTATAAACTATCTAATCTTTCTGGCACACGGTTTTCAAATTAATCTCTCTTTAACAACACTTGAAAAGAACTAAATACTTTTTCAGAAATCTCTCCATGATTTCCCACTCCACACAGCATACCATCTAAATTCATTAAGACTAGTTCATTCATTAACACTGAAGGTGTTACAAGAAATAAAGCCATTAAACTGTTAATCTCATTTTTCTTTGATGGCTAAAAGGAAAGTCTGTCTACATAATATTTTTTAAAGCCATGCTAAAATCACTCAATATTTTCCAAGTACTTATATATCAGACACAGCCAGGAGCAGAGTTATAAAGAGTAAAAGCTACCTCTAACTAAAGGACATATATGTAAACAAATAATCAAAATACCATGTAGTAGTTTCTGCTTCCTGTATAATTCATATCACCATCACCATCTCTGTATTAATTAAAATGCTACATAAAATATATTTCAAGTCTGGGTTTTTTAAAGCAAACTGCTAATGCTAACAAGATAGAATTATTGAACTAAGAACCTGAAGAGGTTAAAAACCCCCATAGATAAAGCACTGTCAGCAACTTTTGCCCTGAGGTTCAAAGTCCAAGCAATACAAGTAGCAAACTTAACTTGGTGGTCTCCCTAAGGCCACATCTAACAAAGTCCACCATCTAGAACCCACCAAAGGTAAGAACCATGGTAACTCCCCTAAATGGATTAGAACTCTGAAGGTCTATATCCTGGGGACAAGAATGACTCAGAATTAAATCACTTCTTGCATGGTCTGAAGGCTATCTTTGAGTATAAAGATGGGTCAAAAAATCTCAAATGAAACTTAGAATAAGACACTTTACTGGATTATTCCTGTCATCAGGCACTTGAGTGAATCAAATACAAATTCTCTATGGAAAAAGACCGTATCTTCCTGGCATTAAAGTTATTCCTACAACTAACTCTTCAAATGAAGAGCTCAGCATGCAATTACACATAACCAAGCACATGAGAAGATAAGGTAACATGAAAAACTAGCAGAACCAATGAACAATGAAAATTATTCTTGTGAAAACAAATGCCAATAAATGCACCACATACCAAAATTTGTAGAATGCAGCTAGTGAGCTGCTAAGAGGAAAATTTAAAGGCCTAAATACATATACTGAAAAAGAAGAAAGGCTGGGAAATAATGATTAAGAATCTATTTCAAGAAGGGGATTGGCTAAATGGGTGATGGGCATTAGGGAGGGCATTTGTTGGGATGAGCACTGAGTATTATATATAACTGATGGATCACTGACTTCTACTCCTGAAATCATTATTACACTATATGTTAACTAACTTGGACTCAAATAAATACACACACACATATATAAAAGAAATTAGAAAGAGAATTACAAAACATTCTATGAAAATGGAAGGAAGGAAAATTAAGAGAAGAAATTTATAAAGTACAAAAAAAAATCCAATAAAGAAGATCAACAAAAACAAAACATACATTTTTAAAAGATTAGCAAAACTGATAAGCCTCTGATAAGACTAATGGGGAAAAAAAGGTAGACACAAATAAGAATGAAAAAGAAGATATCAAAGTGGCAAATCCTTACTGCTTACAAATGCAAACTTAGATGGCAAAACTATAGAGAAAAGCAAGAAAAATCTATTGCCATAAAAACCAGGATGGCAGTTATCTCTCAGTAAAAGAAGAGTGGAGATAACTAGTGAAACTGGTGGAGTTTTTGAAGTCCTGGCAGTGTTCTATTCCTTGATCTGAAGAGTAGGTACACAGGCATTTGCTTTACATAATTAAACCGTACAGTCTCTACTTTGTACACTTTCCTCTATGTGTTATTGTTAGGAATTGACTGTGTCCTCCAAAATTCATGATGTTGAAGCTCTAACCCCCAGTGGGAGAGAGCCAAAGCATAAGAGACTCTTAAAAACTGAGAACAAACTGAGGGTTGATGGGGGGTATGGGAGGGAGGGGAGGATGGGTGATGGGTATTGAAGAGGGCATCTTTTGGGATGAGCACTGGCTGTTGTATGGAAACCAATTTGACAATAAATTTCATATATTAAAATTAATTAATTAATTAAAAAAAAAAAGAAGCTCTAACCCCCAATGTGACCATATTCAGAGACAGGGTATTTAAGGAGGTAATTAAATGAGGTCATATGGGGGGGGGGGCTCTAATCCATCAGTTCTGGTGTCCTTAAAATTTTTTTTTTTTTCCAACGTTTATTTATTTTTGGGACAGAGAGAGACAGAGCATGAACGGGGGAGGGGCAGAGAGAGAGGGAGACACAGAATCGGAAACAGGCTCCAGGCTCCGAGCCATCAGCCCAGAGCCTGATGCGGGGCTCGAACTCACGGACCGCGAGATCGTGACCTGGCTGAAGTCGGACGCTTAACCGACTGCGCCACCCAGGCGCCCCAATCAGTTCTGGTGTCCTTAAAAAGAGGAAGAGACAAGAGACCCCTCCACACCCACCATCAGCACAGAGGAAAGGCAATGTGAGGACACAGCAAGAAGGTATACATCTGCAATCGAGGAAGAGAGCCCACACGAGAAACTAATCTTAACAACACCATGATTTTGGATTTTTCACCTCCAGAACTATAAGAAAGTAAATTTCTGTTGTTTAAGCCACCCAGTCTATGGCATTTTGTTATGGTAGCCCTAGCAGATCAATATAGTTATGTTTTACATTTTGAAAGGTAAAAAAATAGGTGACAGGTGTTAAAAATGAAATAGAATTTTGGATACCATATGCAAGGGAGAAGCCATTTATTGTAAAATAATTTTAATTGTAACAATATTTTATTTTTTTTATTTTTATTTTTTTTTTCAACGTTTATTTATTTTTTTTGGAACAGAGAGAGACAGAGCATGAACGGGGGAGGGGCAGAGAGAGAGGGAGACACAGAATCAGAAACAGGCTCCAGGCTCTGAGCCATCAGCCCAGAGCCCGACGCAGGGCTCGAACTCACGGACCGCGAGATCGTGACCTGGCTGAAGTCGGACGCTTAACCGACTGCGCCACCCAGGCGCCCCAACAATATTTTAAAAGAAACACTTGCAAATTGCCCAGCCTAACACACTGATAGATTTATTTTACCCTTTTCACACTTTTCTTACAGCATTCCCTCTACCTGAAATATTTTCCACTTAGTCTAAGCACTTTTCTCCAGATGAACCAGCCAAATGAGAATAAATGTTGTACCCAACTCCCACAATAAATAGAGAGCAGATGGACGACAGACCCCCTGAATGTGAAAACCACAAAAAGAAACAGTGAAACTTGAGAGTGTAATTAAAATCACAGTCATAGAAAATATAAGATTTTGCTATTGCATACTACAGTGGGACAGTTTAGTGAAAAGGTATTCATGCCTTTTTTTCCTACTGTGATGAGATATAGACAATATAAAATTTGTCACTTTAGCCATTTTTAAGTATAATTCAGTGACAATTACTTTCACTCTGTTGTGCAACCATCATTACTATCTATTTTCAAGACTTCTTTATCACAACAAACTCTTTATTCATAGGCAGTAACTCCCCATTTTGCTCTCCTGTTGGCCCGGGGTAATCTCTGATATACTGTTTCTATGAATTTGTTTATTCTAAATATTTCATATAAGTAAAATCATGTAATATTTGTCCCTTTGTGTATGGCTTATTTCATGTAGCATATTTTTAAGGTTCATTCATGTTGTAGTATATCAGAGTATCATTCCTTTTTCATGGCTTTCCAAATCTATATACAACAATTTATTTATCCATCTATCTTTTGCTGGATATTTAGCTTGTTTCTACTCTATAGCTATCGTAAATAATGCTCCAATGAACACAGGCATACAAGTGTCAGTTAGAGTCTGAGCATTCAATTCTTTGGGATATATCTAGGAGTGGAATTGTTGAGTCATATGGTAATTGTTTTAGCAATTTTTGAGGAACCACCAAACAATTTTCCATATTGGCCACACCATTTTTTACATTCCTACCAACAATATATAAAAGTTCCAATTTTTCCACATCCTTGCCAATACTTGTTATTTTCTGGGTTTTGGTTGTGTGTGGTTTTTGGTGTTTTGTTTTTTGTTTTTATTATAACCATCCTACTAAGTGTGAAGTGGTAATACATGGTGGTTTTGACTCACATTTCTCTAACAACTAAAGATATTGGGACTTTTCACATGCTTATTGGCTATTACTATACCATCTTCTTTAGAGAAATGTCTATTCAAGTCTTTTAGTCCATTTTTACATTGGGTCATTTGTCATTCTGTTATTGAGTTTTAGAAATTCTTCATATATTTTCATGGAGTTAGAGTGTATTATGCTAAGCAAAGTAAGTCAGAGAAAGACAAATATCCTATGATTTCACTCATATGTGGAATTTAAGAAACAAAACACATGAACATACGGTAAGGGAGAAAGAGGGAAACAAACCATAAGAGACTCTTAACAGATAACAAACTGAGGGTTGACGGAGGGAGGTGGGAAGGGCTAGATGGGTGATGAGTACTAAGGAGGACACTTGTGATGAGGACTGGGTGTTGTATGTAAGTGATGAATCACTGAATTCTACTCCTGAAACCAGTATCACACTGTATGTTAACTAACTAGAATTTAAGTAAAAATTTGAAAGAAAAAAAAAAAAAGAAATTCTTCATATATTTTGGATACTAAATCACTATCACATAAATGATCATGTATACTTTTGAAATGAAGAACACAATAACATTTCTCATATAAAATAATTTTTTATATATAAAGATTAGGGTCATTTTAAAGAGGCTTGCTCAAATTTTTCTAAATGACTGAGATAACAGAAAATATTATTAGTCTCTGACCTTGATCCCAGGCAAAGAACTCCTGAAACCCTTGTAATTTCCTGAGGGATAAAAAACCAAGGACAATCTCTTGTTCTAATATTTGTCTTTGACTCTATCCCTAGCACAGTTCTCCCAGAACCCTTTTAAATTCCTAAATGATGGGGCTCAGTCAGTTCAGTGTCTGACTCTTCATCTCAGCTCAGGACTTGATGTTGGGGTCAGGAGTTCAAGCCCTGTGTTGGGCTCTGCACTGGGCATGGAGCCTACTTAATAAATAAAAATAAAAATAAAAATAAATTTTAAAAAATTCCTAAATGGTAAGTGCACTAGGAGCATCTTTTGTTTTATTAAGATGACTCTGAGTGGGTTCCTAGATGGATGGGGCTGGTAACCAGAAAAACCAACCCATGATTAGAAGCTTGAAATATTCAGTCCCATCCATCATCCTCCAGAGATGGAAGAGGAGCTAAAATTGGCATTAATGATTGATCATGACTATATGAGGAAACTTCCATAAAATCCCGATAGTACAGGGTTCAGAGAACTTCCAGGTTAGCAAATACATCCACAGTAGGAGGGAGATGAACCTCAATCAGGGGGATGAAAGCTCCTGTACTTGGGACCCTCGCAGACTTCACCTTATGTAACTCTTCATCTGGCTGGAAAGATAAGCAAATTTTCCCTGAGTTCTGTGAGCAGCTCTAGCAAATTAATTGACCTAAAAGAGGGAAGGAGGTATGGGAACCTCTAATTTGTAGCTGCAGAGAAATGATTTCTAAGAAACATATAGTTGGTCATTTCTCAGACATATTTGGTCTCTATCCACAATTCCTGAAAACAATTTGGAGCCATAAAAATGAAATGGGTGTGTCACTAATAAAGGTCTGACTTTTGGATCCCACCAAGGGGTGGGAGCTGATTGCCAGGAGGACCAACAATGTGACTAGAAGGTCTGAACTTTCAGTCTGAGTCCCCAAACCTCCCGGAGGGAAGAGGGGCAGAAAGTTGAATGAGCCAATGACCAATGACTCAGTCAATCATCACTATGTAATGAAACCTACAGTAAAATCCAAGAGGACATCTCTTTTGTTTTTTTTTTTTAGACTTGGGAAACCAGAATACTTTCATGTACCACTGAGCCAGGTCCCAAACTCCACAAGGACAGAAGTTCCTTTGTTAGGACCTTGCCCTGTGCATTCCATCTGGCTGTTGATTTGTATCCTTTATCATATACTTTAATAAACTGGTAAACGTTTAAGTGTTTCCCTTAGTTCTGTGAGCTGCTCTAGCAAATTAAACAAACCTAAGGAGGAGGTAGCTGGAACTGCCAATCTGTAGTTGATCTGTCAGAAGCACAGGTAACAGCCTGGGGTTTGCAACTGGCATGCAAAATGGGGGGATGGAGCAGCAATCTTGAGGACTGAACCCTTAACCTGTGGAATCTGATGCTATTCAAGTAGAGAAGTGTCAGAACTGAATTGAATTCTCAGACACCCCACTGGTGACCAAGAAGTGCTAGGTGTTGTGTGTAGCAGAGGCCCCCACCCCCCCAATGGAATTGGGTCTGGGAACCCTAAAAGAGTAGCCCAGTCAGACAGATAAAAGATTATGTTCAAATAAATTGTACAGTTGACCCTTGAAAAACACAAGGGTGAGGGTGCCAACCCCCACACAGTTGAAAATCCATGTATAACTTTCGACTCCTCAAACACTTAACTACTGATAGTCTACTATTGATCAGAAGCCTTACCAATAACATAAACATTTGATTAACACGTAGTTTGTACATTATATGTATTACATACCATATTCCTACAACAAATTAAGCTAGAAAGAAAAAAAAGTTAAGAAAATCAAAAGGAAGAAAAAATACATTTACAATACTGTTCTGTATTTATAAAAAAAAAAAAAAATTCATGTATACATGGACCCGTACAGTTGAAACCTTGTGTTGTTCAAGGGTTACCTGCATATTGATTTGCAAACAACAATCACTTCTCAACCTTTCAACAAAGCATTTAAAAGTGTTTACCATTATATTGTATTCTAAAAAAACCAAATTAATTACAGAATAGGCTAAAAGAATTTAAAAAAATGGGGGAAAAGAAGAATGATATATTGAGTTTATTGTTTCAGAAGTGCATCATTATGAGAAATAAGATGGTCCAGCCTATAGCTGTAAGAGCCTTTTACCAAAGTACCATGATTTCTGAGGCACAAACTTCAAGTAGTATACCCAATATCCATCCACCCCTGCTTTCCTAAGAAAAGCACATGAGTTTTTGTTAGGAGCAATAAAGGCCTATCCTACATTTCCCAGCCCCTTGGAAATGGCAATGTGACAGATTTCAGGAAAATAAGATATAAGCGTGTAAGATTTGAGGTGACCTGAGATGAAAATTCTTAGAAAGATTCTTAAATAGAGCAAACACAGATGTGAACCTTTTTGCTCTTTTCCACTTTCTCCTCCTTCTTGTTTAGAGCTACACTGAGCAAGGCAACAGCATCAGCTATGTTGTAACCCTGAGAAAAGACTGAGAGAACTGCCCTATCTTCAAAAGCAACATCCTTATTAAGTGACCATATCAACCCTGGAATGTCTACTTCTAGACTTCTTCCTATGGCGGGGACAACGAAGTACCTAACCACTCTTACCTGGAATTGTGGTTAAGTGAAACCAAACTCAATTTCTAACTAAAATTACCTCAACACTCTCCAAGAATAGGGGACATGTATACATCCCCAATACAGGACAAGGATAACTGTGATATCTAAGAACATGAGATATTACAAAAGAAAGTATTAGTGAAATTGAAGACAAGAAGCAACAGAAACTATATGAAATTAAACACAAAAAGATTGGGGGAAAAAAGAGTGTCACTGAGTTGTGTGTGACACAACTTAAAAGCTGAATAATGTATGTATAATTGCAATCCCTGAAGTAGAAAACTAAGGGAGAAAAACAATTTTGAAAACTAAGGATGAATGCTTTCACAAATTTGATGGAAACTAAACCTGTAGATCAAAACAGCTCAATTAGGGGCACCCAGATGGCTCAGTCAGGTGAGTATCTAACTCTTGATTTTGGCTCAGGTCATTGATCCCAGGGTTGTAGGACTGATCCCAAAGTCAGGCTCCATGGTGAGTATGGAGCCTGCTTAAGATACTCTCTCTCCCCCCCTCTGTCCTGCTCCCCAACTCGCATGTGCTCTCTCAAATTTAAAAAAAAAAAAAAGCTCTTTAAACTCAGCATCAAGAAACATGAAGAAATCAACACCAAGGTCAATCATATAACCAAACTGCTTAAAATCTCTGATGAGATGAGAGAAAATCTTAAATATAGCTAGACAAAAAAGAATATGTACATGTTATATGTACAAGTTATGTACAAAGGAATGTAATTTGTTTTCTGAAACACTGAAAATAAGAAGACAACAGAGCAACATCTTCAAAGCAATAAAATAAAATTTAAAAAAACCTGTCAGCTTAGAATTCTATTTCCAGTAAAAATAAGCTATTTAAAATAAACAAACTGTTGGGGCGCCTGGGTGGCTCAGTTGGTTAAGCGTCCGACTTCGGCTCAGGTCACGATCTCGCGGTCCGTGAGTTCGAGCCCCGCGTCAGGCTCTGTGCTGACAGCTCAGAGCCTGGAGCCTGCTTCCGATTCTGTGTCTCCCTCTCTCTCTCTCTGCCCCTCCCCCGTTCATGCTGTCTCAAAAATAAATAAATGTTAAAAATAAATAAACAAACAAACAAACAAACAAATAAATAAATAAATAAAATAAACTGTTTAAATGGTGGAAAGTACTTTCACAGATGTGCATGAACTAAAATAATTCATTATCAGATTTTCCCTCTGAGAAATATTAAGTATCATTTGACACAACAGATCAATCCCTCCACTTTCAAACATTTTTCTTTTCCTTCTGGCTTTCTAAACATCACTTTCTCTTGGTTTTCCTTACCTCCTTGGCCCTTATTTCTCATCTATCCAACTTTTAAGCATTACTCCAGGGCTCAATCCTTAAATGTCTGTATCTATATTCACTCTCTGCATCAACTCATCCACACTCATACTTTTTAATACTGTTTATATACTGAATACTCCCAGGCAGACCCTCCAGTCAGACCTCTCTCTTGAACGAAGAGACACGATAGTTTAACCAACTGCCTACCTCACTTGAATGTCCCATAAACACTTCAAACTTGACATATCTAAAAATCAAGGAGTGCCTGGGTGACTCAGTTGGTTAAACATCTGAATCTTGGTTTCAGCTCAGGTCACAATCTCACAGTTCATGAGTTTAAGCCACATTGTCAGGATCTGTGCTGACAGCACAGAGCCTGCTTGAGATTCTCTCTGCCCAATAAGCAAGCATATTGACATCTGAACAGTACTAGCTAAAAGAGAAACAAGTGTAAAGGCCATAAGGGAGGACAATACCTGGAATGTTCAATAAGCAGCAAGGAGGCCACTGTGGCTGGAAAAGAATACATAAATCAGAGAGTAATGAAAGAAGAGTCAAAGTGGGCTGATGGGGGCAGAATATAATGTAGAGCCTCTCAAGCCACTAAAAGGCCTTCAGCTTGTCCTCGGAATCAAGTTAAGTATCTTTGGAAGCATTTGATCATATGACTGACATAATCTGTTTGCTATAGGCAATTTCATGGGTAAGGAGAACTAACTAGGAGGCTGATTAAGTACCTGGTTTTTATCAGCAGCATATAGGAACTAGTTAGAAACAACTGGAAAATTTGGGCAAAAGATGACAGTGGCTTAGATCAGAGGGGTAGTAATGCAAGGTGAAATGTGTTGTGATTCTGAATGTATTTTGAAGGTACAATCAGAAAGACTGTGCTGACAGTTTGGATATGGGATGTGAGAGAAAGAAGTCAAGGTGGACTTCAGGGTACCAGAAATGGAAAGATGGAGCTGTCACTCATTGCATGGTGAAAACACAGAAGAGTGCAGGTTTAGGGGACTAGTATCAGAAGCTCAGTTGTGGACATGTTAAGATTGAGATGCTCATTTAGACATCCAAATGGAGACAATGAATGAATTGTTCCAACGTGAGTCTGGGGAAAGGTCCAAACTAGGGTATAAATGTGGGAATCACCAGGCTATACATGGTATTTAAGGTGATGGGAACAGATGTGATAAACAGGGACAAGAGTGTACAGATAAAAGAAAAATGGTCTAAGAACTGAGCCCTTAATGGAGTGTAGAAATGAGGAAAAAAGCAAAGAAAACTTCTAAAGAGAGGCAAAGAGGTAGGAGAAAAATGACATGAGCATAATGTCCTAGAAGCAAAATAAACAAAATATTGAAGGAAGAGAGGGTGATTAACCATATTATATGGTCAAATAAGAAGAGGACTGAGAAATGACATCTGATTTAGAAAGTAGCAGGTCATTTGTGACCTTGATCACAGGAGTTTTCCTGGACTAATTGGGGAGGGGCCAAAAGCTTACTAGAAGGCATTCAAGGAATGAGAGTCAAGAAACTGGGAACAGTTTGGATAACATCATATACCTTATATGGTCAAGGGGCCAAGGATACAGTAAAGATCACTTTTTGCACAAAGTAGGGATTCCAATTTCCTTCCAAACCAGAAAATTCTTTCCTTTGCAACACAAGTTTCTCGGTTTTCATCACATTTATGTTCCAGGTTATTTGCAAGAGATTGGTAGAACTTTAGGGACAAAATATTTATAAGCATTTTAAATAGAAAAACAAGATACAATAAACTTTTAAATAAAAATCAATCTTCCCCAAAACTCAACATTAATAGGGTACTCTAAGTGTTAATGGTCACATTCATAACGAGCAAGTTTCTTAAGCCTGACCTTGTACAGATTCTCCCATAGAGCACAGCACATCACAAAAGCACTCAAAGGTTTATAGCTTTCCTGACCTCAACTCAGTTTTTCCCTACATTCCCACATTATATCTACAAAGCTTCTCAGAAACCTCCTCTTTTTCACCAGAATAAAAAGGAGACTTCAAAACAGAAAAAGAAAAAATACATAATTTTAAAGGGTACAAGATTGATGTCGATACCCTTCTCCTTTTTTTCCCTGTAATCAAAGTGAACATATTTCCAGCCTCTTTCATTTCCTTTTGCAGCACTAAGTGAGCAAATTTTACCCAGCCTGTACATTTTCCTTCTAACCTTCAGGGCACTCTAACCTGAATGATAATATCACACATTAATTTACAGGACAGAAATAAAAAGGTAATAGATTATAATTTGAAGAGATTAAATCTTTCTGTGTCTCTGTGGCATTAATATTGCAACTACAAAGAATCACCTGTATAAGTGCACTGTCCATCTAATTCTAATATGTCAACATGGGATAAGGTGCAAGAGAAAAAAAAATCTACGCTTATTGTATTATTACAACAGAAAAAAGCTCACCTGGAAGATATTAAGATAAGAATTAAGGGCTTTTGGGGTACCTGGGTGGCTCAATGAGTTGAGCATCCAACTTCAGCTCAGGTCATGATCTCATGCTTTATGGGTTTGAGTCCCACGTTGGGCTCTGTGCTGACAGCTCAGAGCCTGGAATCTGCTTCAGATTCTGTCTCCCTTTTTCTCTGCCCCTCCTCCACTCATACTTTCTCTCTCTCTCTCTCTCTCTCAAAAATAAATAACGATTAAAAAGAAAAGTTACGGGTTTTGGGGGCACCTAGGTGACTATCAGTTAAGTGTCTGACTCTTGATTCTGGCTCACATCATGATCTCACAGTTCATGGGATCGAGCCCACGTCAGGCTCTGTGCTGTTAGTAGGGAGCCTTCTTGGGATTCTCTCTCTTCCTCTGCCCCTCCCCAACTTGCACACATGTGCGCTTTCTATCTCAAATAAATAAGACATTAAAAAAAATTTAAGAGTTTTTAAAAGTGTCCATTGATTGTTAATTTTGTCAAGATCAAAACTGCTTTAAAAAAAAAAAAAAACAACGCAAGGGGCACCTGGGTGGCTCAGTCAGTTAAGTGTCCGACTTCGGCTCAGGTCATGATCTCACGGTTAGTGACATTGAGCCCCGTGTCAGGCTCTGCGTGGACAGCTCAGAGCCTGGAGCCTGCTTCAGATTCTGTGTCTCCCTCTCCCTCTGCCCCTCCCCTGCTTGCTTGCTCTCTCTCTTTCAAAAATATTAAACATTAAAAGAAATACAAAACTTCCCTGAACAAAATCTGAATAAAAGTTTTGTCATATTTTCTAAAACAAAATAAGAGAAAAAAAATCTCACTAAAGTGGAGTATAAGGATAGAAGGTGGGAGTCATGCCATTTGAGGTCAATTACAGACCCCAAGAGAAGAATCCTGAAGAGGAAACAATCATTGATTACAGGCCCCAACAGGGAAAGATGTACATTGTACCTCCAATAAGAAATCAACTACCCGGCAATTCAGCCAATGAGAAACTGTCATCACCCTGAAATCTTGTTCTAACAGACGTTAGCTCAAAACAACCCCTCCCAATTTCTTCCTTTTACACAGAATAACTTTCCTTACATTTGTTGGACTTGACTATGGCTTTTCCACAACTTGCAGGTTTCAAATTGCAACTGTCTGCCATTCCTGAATAACCCATTTTTTGCTAGTAAAATAACTTTAATTTTTATAAGACTAACAGTAAAAAGCTGGGTTCTCTTTTTTTTTGACCTATGTATGTAAAAAAAATTATAATAATATAGACTAGGGATGCCTGGGTGGCTCAGTTAAACATCCAACTTGGGCTCAGGTCATGATCTTGCAGTTCGTGGGTTCGAGCAGGCTCTGTACTGACAGCTCAGAGCCTGGAGCCTGCTTCGGATTCTGTGTGTGTCTCTCTCTGCCCATCTCCTGCTTGTACGCATGCGCGCGCACGCTCTCTCTCTCTCTCTCTCTCTCTCTCTCTCTCAAAAGTCAATAAACATTAAAAAAAAATAAAGACTAGACAATAAGTTAGTATCTAATGTACTTATGATCCCTTCACTATTTTTGCATTTTTTGATTTTATTAAAACTAAACATTTTCCTCATACATATAAAAATTTCACAAGTGGGGTGCCTGGGTGGCTCAGTCAGTTAAGCATCTGACTCTTGATTTCAGCCCAGGTCATATCATCACAGTTGTGAGATCAAGCCCTGCATCGGACTCGGTGCTGAGTGTGAAGCCTTCTTGGGATCTCCTCTCTCCTTCTCTCTCTCTCTCTCAAAATAAATAAACTTTAAAAAAACAAAGTAATAAAAAGGGGCGCCTGGGTGGCTCAGTCAGTTAGCATCCAACTCTTGATTTAGGCTCAGGTCATAATCTCATGGTTAGTGAGTTCAAGCCCCGCATCCGGCTCTGGGCTAACAGTGCAGACTCTGCTTGGGTTTCTCTTTCTATCCCCTCTGTCCCTACCCTGCTCTCTCTCTCTCAAAGTAAATAAACTGAAAAAAAAAAAAAAAATTTTTTTTTTTAACTTCACAAGTAATTGTCTCAGTCAAGAATCCAGAAAGTATAGACATTTGATCAAAATGAATACATTTTGATTTACTATTTCCTCAACTCTGCCAGAGTTCAAAATACTAAAACTTGAACAAAACATATTAAAAAATTACAGGGCAGGGGGCACCTGGGTGGCTCAGTCAGTTAAGCGCCCAAGTTTGGCTCAGGTCATGATCTTGCAGTTTGTGAGTTCAAGCCCCATATTCAGCTCTGTGCTGACAGCTCAGTGGCTGGAGCCTGTTTTGGATTCTGTGTCTCCCTCTCTCTCTGTTCCTCCCCCATTCTCTCACTCTCAAAAATAAATAAAGATTAAAATAAAATATAAAATTACAGGGTACATACGGTCAGTTTCCTTATTCTCTACGCTTTTTTTTAAGTTTATATTTATTTATTTATTTTGAGAGAGAGTGTGTGTGTGCAAGCAGGAGAAGGACAGAGAGGGCGAGAGAGAGAACCCCAAAAAGGCTCCACATTGTCAGCACAGAGCCCAATGAGGGGCTCGGCCCCATGAACCACAAGATCATGACCCGAGTGGAAATCAGTAAAACACTGAACCAACTGAGCCACCCAGGTGCACCCCTTATTCTCTAAGTTTTAACCTTCCTTAAACAAGATTTCTTGAGAGATAAAAACAGAACAGTTTTCTAAAATATATGTGAGAAATCAATTGAGAATAGAGTCTAATTGCAGAGGAGATTAAAGAAAAAACCCTATAAAAAGTCTACACATATACATGCCATCCTTAACAGATTGTAATTTTATGTCATAAATATAAAACTTTGAAAAAGTAGTGTCTACAAGGAATTGATACCTCATGAAATAATTTAAATACAGTTTAAAAATTAAAATTTAAATTATTCTGATATGTACCTCTTTTGTATAGTAAATAACCACCATCAAAATATCTGTACTTTTTTTCTACATTTTTGAATTCAGAAAATTGTGATGCAATTTTACTCAAAGATAAACTGCTATATACTTAATCTAAAAGGAAAACTCTACACATTTCCACTGATTACAATTATAAAATGAAACTAATGTAAAGGAAATAACTTCGTCTATTACAAACCTTAGGCAAGATAAGATTTAAGATGCTAGTAATATTATTATGTCAACTTTTTTTTTAAAACATTTTCTTACATATAACCTCTACATAAGCTAAAAATATACACAGAGGAATAGAGAGGGGACACTATTTGTAGTCCAAAAATTGTGCATGGGGAATCAAATCAATGACTTATAAAGGTATGTATTAATGACTTAGGACATATCCACATACATTTAAAAATCAGAATATATAGTGTCTAAGAATAAACCTACAAAAACACAAGACCTACATGAAGAAAATCTGTAGAACTTAAAAAAAAAAAAAAAAGAAAACCTGATTAGGGAGAGGGATATTCCACGTCATTTGAACTACAGACTCAATAATGGAAAGGTATTCATTCCTCCCAAATTTGTCTATAATAAAATTGTATACAATTCCAAGCAAAATTAAACCATGGTATCTATGGGAGAAAGGGGAAAATGACAATTACAAAACTATTTTTAAATTAAATACAATGGGGCATCTGGGTGGTTCAACGGGTTAAGCGTCCAACTCTTGATTTGGGTTCAGGTCATGATCTCATGGTTCGTGGATTTGAGCCCCACATTACGCTCTGTCCTCACAACTGCGAAGCCCGACTGGTATCCTCCTCCCCTACTCAATTCATGAGCACGTGCTCTCTCTCAAAAATAAATATTAAAAAATTTTAAATTAGGGGTGCCTGGGTGGTTCAGTCAGTTAAGTGTCCAACTTCAGCTCAGGTCATGATCTCGCAGTCTGTGCTGACAGCTCAGAGCCGGGAGCCTGTTTCAGATTCTGTGACTCTCTCTCTCTCTCTGCCCCTCCCCCACTCACACTCTGTCTCTCTCTCAAAAATAAACATTAAAAATTTTTTTTTAATTTTTTTAAATTAAACACAATAAAATCTACCATACACAGAACCAAGCGGGTTTTACTCCTGGAATGCAAGGATGATTTGAAATACAAAAATCAATGTAATATATACTATAGTTAAAAAGAAAAAAAATGGAAGGAAGGAAAAACCACAAGCTCATTTCAATTGATACAGAAAAAGCATCTGACAAAGTTAAATACCCTTTCATGACAAAAACACTCAACAAACTAGGAATGGAAGAAGAAAACTACCTCAACATAATAAAGGCCATAAATGAACATTCCACAACATCATACTCAACAGTAAAGACTGCAAGCTTTTTCTCTAAGATTAAAAATAAGACAAGGATGCTCACTTTTTGCCACTTCTATTGAGTGTGTTACTGGAGTTGTAGATGGAAAATTAGACAAGAAAAAAAAGACCTCCAAACTGGAAAGAAGATTATCTGTTTACAGATGACATGATCACATATGTAGAACACTCCTAAGAATTTCACACAAACAAAAAACTGTTAGAATAAAATTCAGAAAAGTTGCAGGATAAAAAATCAGCACATAAAAATCAGCTGCATTTCTATATATTAATAATGAGGAATACAAAAGAGAAATTAAGAAAACAATTCCATTTACAATAGCATCAAAAAGTATAAAATACTAAGAATTAACTAAAGAGGCAAAAGACTTGTACACTGAAAACTACAAAATACTGCTGAAAAAAAAATTAAAGACATAATGGAAAGACATTCTGTGTTCACGGATTGGAAAACTTAATACTTTTAAGATATTGACACTACCCAAAAGGATCTATGATTTGATACAATATCAAAATCCCAATGCCATTTTTTTCAGTAACAAAAAAAAATCAATCCTAAAAGTCATATGGAATCTCAAGGACTCAATGAGCCAAAGGAATCTTGTAAGAAGAACAAAAGTTGGAGGTCTCATACTTCCTGATTTTAAACTTACTACAAATATAAAGGAATCAAAACAGTGTGGTACTGGAATATAGACACACAGACCAATGGAATATAATAGAGAACCTGGAAATAAACCCTCACATATACTGTCAAGTGATTTTTTGCCAAGAGTGTCAAGACCACTCAATGAAAAAAGAACAGTCTTTTCAACAAATAGTGCTGGGAAAACCATACCACATTCAGAAGAATGAAGTTGGATCCTTGTCTTACACTATATATATATATATATATATATATATATATATATATATATATCTCAAAGAACTAAACACAAGAATTAAAACTATAATAGATGGGGTCCCTGGGTAGCTCAATCAGTTAAGTGTCCAACTTTGGCTCAGGTCATGATCTCACTCACAGTTCCCAAGTTTGAGCCCTGTGTTGGTCTCTGTGCTGACAATGCAAACCCTGGGGCCTGCTTCGAGAGTTCTGTGTCTCCATCTCTTTCTGCCCCTCCCCTGCTCACTCCCTTTCTCTCAAAAATAAACATTTGGGGCACCTGGGTGGCTCAGTCGGTTGAACATCCGACTTCAGCTCAGGTCATGATCTCACTGTCGGTGAGTTCAAGCCCCGCGTCAGGCTCTGTGCGGACAGCTGGGAGCCTGGAGCCTATTTCAGATTCTGTGTCTCCCTCTCTCTCTGCCCCTCCCCCACTCATGCTCACTCTCTCTCTCTCTCTGTCAAAAATAAATAAACATTAAAAAAATAAAAATAAACATTAAAAAAAAACTATAAAGAAAACATTAGCACAGGGCACCTGGATGGCTCAGTCGGTTGAGCATCCAACTCTTGATTTCAGGTGAGGTCATGATCTCATGGGTTAGTAAGTTCAAACCCCATGTCAGGCTCAGTGCTGACACTGCAGAGTCTGCTTGGAATTCTTTCTCTCTCCCTTGCTCTCCTTCCCCCACTTATGTGTGTTGACTCTCTAAATAAATAAATAAATTACAATACACTTTAAAAAAAAGAAAGAAAGAAAGAAACACCACACACAAAAGTTTCACAGCATAGGATCTGGCAGTGACTTCTTGGATATGAGGCCAGAATCAGACAACAAGAGAAAAAAGATAAACTGGACTACATCAAAATTTAACCCTTTTGTGTAAGACTACAAAAAAGAAACCCACAGAATGAGAGAAAATAATTGCAAATCATCTTTCTGAGAAAGCATTAATATCCACAATACATAAGGAGCTCCACAACAAAGCAAAATAACCTAATCCAAAAATGAGCAAAAAATTGAACATTCTCCAAAGAAGATACACAAATAGCCATAAGCACCTGAAAAGGTGCTCAACATCACTAATCATTAAGGAAATGCCGATCAAAACCATAATAATATGCCACTTTATGCCCATTAGGATAGCTATTTAAATACACACAAAACAGCTCAGAAAAGAGCAAGTGCTGACTAGGATGCTGAGAAATTGGAATTCACATGCATTGCTGGAGGTAATGTAAAAATGGTGCAGCTGCTGAGGAAAATACTATGGTGGTTCCTCACAGCACTACACATAGAATCACCATATGATCCAGCAACACCTCTTCTGAATTGAACAAGCATGGATTTGAACAAGTATCTATATACCAATGTTCAGAGCAGCATTTTTCACAATAGCCAAAAGGTGTAACTTGAGTTGTTAAATGTCCATCAATAGGTAAGTGGATAAAGAAAAAGGAGTATGTACATGCAAGAAAATATTATTCAGTCATAAAAATGAATGACGTTATGATTCTTGCTAAAACAGGGATGAACCTTAAAAACATTACACTAAATTAAATAAATATTAGGTTCTTCTCCAGGTTCCCCTGATCACTAAAACATTACAGACCTGGACCTCATTAATCTCTTGCAGAAATATCATCATCAAGTGCCACTTTATAATTATACCTTTGATCCTTAATTACTAAAAAAAGAGCTCTTTATTTGCTATAATAATATTCATTGTCTTTAACAAAACTTGTATGCTACTTAATTCTCCTGTATAAGTTACCAGTTTCAGAATTGTTTGTGAGGAAAAGTTTCTCTTTAAAAATAGCATACTTTCTTTTCCCTGGTAAAAGAACGGCATAACCTAATTTTTTTGACCTGAAAGTCATTATTAAATAAAAATGATAAAATCAAAGCTGTTCTAATTGAAAGGCTTGAGGACCAAAATTCAGCACCTTTCAGTTTCCTCCTTTTCTCCTGCACCATCTGGCCATTGACTTTTCCAACAGACAGCAGAAAGCAATCCAAAAAGCCAGTAAGCAAGGCTTAGTGAAAATTGCTTTGAAAACCAATGCTATCAAGGAAAATCAATTCTCATTTTGGCTCTGAAAGCTAAGAAATTCAGAAGCAAACTTTATGCAATATTATGTTAGCCCTCTTTATAAGCAAATTTATACCTTTTTCCTTTTTTGCAGCTTTAACTTTATATTTCAAGGGGAATTAATCCTTATTTCCATAAAAATGTATGTGTGTTTCTAGATTTCAAAACCATTATGGAAAGATGGGACACACATAGTCTATATTCATATTCATTATTTATTCCTTTATTCATATGAACAATGTAAAATGTTTTCCCTTAAAACATTCACTTTTGTAGTAATATGATAAGAGATTTTGAAAGTTAAGGCAATTACACATTTAAGGGAAAAAGGGAAACATTTTAAAATATGATCTACATATTTTCATCAATATGACTCTGAAAAAGAAAGACAGACTAAATTAATAGTGGTGCCATATAACATATTGGAACACTTTATCAACTTCAAATTGTCTCGAAATTAATTATCTTACCAAGTATTTACATTGCCTTGATGTAAAGATTCAATCTAAGCAATGACAATTTAGGGAGGAAATAAATTCTATATTCAATATATATAAATTCATTTTACATTAAATGGCAATGCATAACTTTATCCACACATTGCCATACTACTTCTTTCTCTGACATTCCTCTGAGCCTAAAGATGTTTTCTGAATCATACTTAAACTCATAATTTTGACAGATGGATCAGATGTTTCAGCTCGTAAGTGACAGTCTTTCACAACACATGAATTAGTCACACAGACCTCTTCTAGCTTTGAAAAATTCTAAAATCTATTCTAGGAATAGTGAGTTTCTACTGCATGTTCTACTGTTTTTATATTCTCTGGCATGTGACAGGAAATCTTCTACATTTAAAATACATAATGTTCACAGCAATACAGCAACATAGCAAATACTAGAAGACATCTGAAATGATGATGAAGAAGCCAAATTCATCTAAAACTTTTAAGCACCTGCCATTATACCAATGTAAATAATTCTAACTAAGGAAACAGTTAGATGAACAGGCATCTTCATTACAAGTTTTCAAGGGTTATAATTAAACCCATTCAAGGGGTTAGTAAAATTAAAACCTTTCATAATAATACTTAGACATTATTTGCCTTTTCCACTTTTATTCTCTCATCAGTGTACAAGCAATTTTTTCCAGGCTACATGTAGCATAATAGCACTGTTCTGATAGGTAATGGAATATCTATTTCTATGTCCTAACTTCTGAATTTAATTTTTAATACAGTAAATGTCAACAGATATAACCCACAAAAACCAAAGCTCTATGGGATTCTTAATAATTTTTAAGAGTTTAAAGGGATACTAAGAGTGAAAAGTTCTACAAGTTCACACACTTTGCAGTTAGACTACTACCAGTATATCATCACTTAATATTCTTTTTTCTTTTTCTTTTAAAGAGAGAGAAAGAGAGCGCGGGGGGGGGGGGGGGGCGGGGGGAGGGGGAGGGGCAAAGGGAGAAAGAGAGAGAATCTTAAGCAGGCTCCATGCTTAGCATGGAGCCCAAGGTAGGGTTCGGTTCCACAACCCTGGGATCATGACCTGAGCTGAAATCAAGAGTCAGACGGTCAACCGACTGAGTCACCAGAATCTCATTTGATATTCCTGACGAGTGATAAGTCACTTCTGACATGAACTACAAACTGTGCCTTAATTTCAAAAACATTAAAATGTGGAAAATGTATATCTTAAAATCAAAGAAAAGTAGTACTTCCAAATTCATGAATACTGTGTAACAAATTGGATTCTTTCAAAAACAAATGGAATAACTCGTAACACTTAATGTATAATTTGATTAGGAGTCTATTTTCTCATTTGATTCAGCTCATGCAATACCAAAGTAATACCAATTTTAATAAAAAAAGAATATGCCTATCAGTTTGACATGAGAATCTTTACCAGCAAATGAAATTTGAAAGTAAACATGAAATACATTTTATTATTTCATAAATAGTTGGTTATTAAATTTTTTAATTGCAATAAAAGACTTTTACTAAATACCACAACAGTTTGCATAAGGGATTAGAGAATTTTAAATTTCAAAAGATAGGGGACAAGACTGAGGAGGTATAAACACTAGGGTAATGGAGTTTGGACTTTATTGGAAGAGCAAAAGAAAAACTACTTTAGTGAGCTAATGGGAAACTCAGTCTGATAATCTGTCCACAGTGCGTAGAACAGACTGGAAAAGGAAGAAACTTGAAAGTGAAAAGATCACTTACTATATGCATAAGGCAGTGAAAGTTGTAGCCTTTGGCAGTACAGATTGAAAAAACAGAGGGAACAAGTAGGGAGAACAGATTGCAATTTGAAGGAAGAAATTTGCAGAACTCATACCTACATTCTAAGTGGAAAGGTGAAAGTAAATGACAGTTTTAAAGCCAGTATGAGACTACTTCAAGGTAAGTCTCAAAAGGGGCACTCGTTCCACATGAAGATAATGAACACTAGACATTATACCATACTCAAAGGTGGGACATTCATGTAAAGACATCAAAGAAGAAGGCAGTAATGGTGGATTCAAATTGAACTCCAATGCTTAAGCTGCAGGCAGACCTGTGAGTCATGATGCAAAGACGTAGCAATAAATTCTCTAAAGAGAACACGAGTTAACAAACAAAACAAGACAGAAGAAAACAGTAATCAAAGAACTGAATCTCTACTACTAAATTAAGAAGATGGAAGAAACTAGTCAAAAAAGGAGGAAGTCCCAAAAGGACTTGAATAATGGGGCTATAAAAATTAAAAAAGAGCAAAGGTTCAGGGAGATCTTATTAAGATTTTATTTTTAAGTAATCTCTACACCCAAAGAGGGGCTCAAACCCACAACCCAAAATCAAGACTCACATGCACCGTCGACAGAGCCAGCCAGGCACCCCAGGAAGAACATTTATCATAGCAATAGAAGAGGCCTGTGTTTTGTTGTTGTTTTTACTTTGAAAGTCTGTGAATTACTAATCATTTAAAGAAGTAATTTTTCACTCCTTTTAATCAATTTGAACTATAGACTATTTTCATCAAAAAATCAAATATAAGCTGATAAAACATTCCAAGTGTATGAGAAAATATTATTGAATTATTTCAATATTATTGAAAATATTATTGAATTAATTATTGAATAATTATACAATTATTATTGTAACTTTGGGATATTTATTCTACTGCAATTTCTACAATCATAAAAATTCAAATCTTATGAACTCATCTTGACCATCCAAAAGAAATACTAGGGTCACTTGGGTGGGTCAATCACTTAAGCATCTGACTCTTGATTTTGGCTCAGGTCATGATATCAGTTTGTGAGATCAAGCCCCCAACAGTTCAAGCCCCACAACAGCACAGAGCCTATTTGGAATTCTGCATCCCACCCCACCCCCCACACTCTGCCCCACTCCCTCCCCTGCTTGCATGTGCGCATTCTCTCTCTCTCTCTCAAAATAAACTTTAAAAAATCCTCAACAGGGGCGCCTGGGTGGCGCAGTCGGTTAAGCGTCCGACTTCAGCCAGGTCACGATCTCGCGGTCCGTGAGTTCGAGCCCCGCGTCGGGCTCTGGGCTGATGGCTCAGAGCCTGGAGCCTGTTTCCGATTCTGTGTCTCCCTCTCTCTCTGCCCCTCCCCCGTTCATGCTCTGCCTCTCTCTGTCCCAAAAATAAATAAACATTGAAAAAAAAAAAAATTTAAAAAAATCCTCAACAGAAATCACATTATTTTAACACAAAATCACACTATCTTATAACAGAAGATTTGTGGTCCATGTAATGTAACACAAAAAGTGTATCATAATGAAAACTTCCATTGACTCAGAATTAAGTGCTTTTGGGAGGAATCTGAAATTTATTTCTGCTTAATAAACATTTTATTCCAGGACATTCCAGGTAAAAACTATTAATATCATAATTCTGGAATTACAGAATAGAAAAAACTCTGAATCTAGACAAATTTTTTTTAATGTTTTTTATTTATTTTTGAGAGAGAGAGAGATGGAGCATGAGCAGGGGAGGGGCAGAGACAGAGAGGGAGACCCAGAATCGGAAGCAGGCTCCAGGCTCCCAGCTGTCAGCACAGAGCCCGATGCGGGGCTTGAACCCACAGACTGTGAGA
This sequence comes from Lynx rufus, assembly GCF_022079265.1. Taxonomy (NCBI): domain Eukaryota; kingdom Metazoa; phylum Chordata; class Mammalia; order Carnivora; family Felidae; genus Lynx; species Lynx rufus. Next base: position 6,384,876 of record NW_025814825.1, read on the forward strand.
TCATGACCTGAGCTGAAGTCAGATGCTCAACTGACTGAGCCACCCAGGAGCCCCTAGACTAATTTCATTCACTCACTAGATAAATGAGAAAACTGACAACCAAACTGTAAATCAAGTGAAACGTATAAACTATACATCCAGTACTTTTGAGAAATATTTCAATGAAACCTAAGATCTTCTACATGTTCAGTTACATGGATTTATTTATACATACTTACAAGCAATTCCTATCTCTTCAAACTAATTTCAAAAGATGTTCTATTAAGACCTATTTTGTTGGGCTGTTTTGAACAAATACAGATGAAATACTGAACCCGAAATTTGTAATGTATTAAGAAATATGTAATCCAAAACTTTTATTAATTCTAAAGGGGTCTGCCACCAATCAATCCCAAAAGTCAGATTCTACTGTATTCACACTTTTTATTAAAAGGTTTAAGCATTTATCTACCCTGCTCAATTTCAATAAATGAATTCCTACATGACTCCCAGTCCCAAATGGTTGAGAAATGGGGACTAGACTGTTATATCTCAGAATTTTAAGCCCTGTGTCCAACAGTGAAAGGATAACAAGCTGTTTTCTACTAATTAATCACTTATTCCAATATTAAATCAATAGGTTCTACATTATAAAATAAAGATTTTCATCAATGGTTTACTAGAATACTTTTATAAAATAGCTAGAATATAAAATTTTCTACATGAAAAGATTCCATCCAATTAAATAATTATAAAGAATGTTTCAACATTTTGAAACTTTTAAATATTTCAGTAAGCATCTTAAAGGGCAAATTATGTAATTCTTAAAGATTTAGCAGATTAAGAATTTTTTATCAAATAAAATGTAAGTTTGTTAAAAATCTACACTGAAGAGACACCTGTGTGGCTCAGTCTGTTAGCATCCAGCTCTTGATTTTGGCTCAGGTCATGATCTCACAGTTTGTGGGTTCAAGCCCTGCACTGGACTCTGCTCTGATTGTACAGATCCTGCTTGGGATTCTCTCTCTCTGCCCCTCCCCTGCTCTCTCTCTCTCTTTCTGAGCATAAATAAATAAACTCAAAAAACAAAAAATCTACATTGAAAACAACTGTTTACCTGAACATCAGGCAGAAATAGAATCACTGTCAAATTGAAACAAATGAAACTAGTAATGTTTGTTATCACTAAATCACCATTAAAAAACATGAATATTAATTTTTAAATAACAATCCTTTATCCCAAACCCTTCCAACTAGATGGATTTTAGAATTCAAAATTTTATAAAGTTAACTAGGGCATATATAGTGATAGCTAAATAGTGACACACTGCCGTCCATATGTCATATGTACATTACATGTAAAAGTATCTATGTTGTACATAAACCTGTGGAGTTTAGAGAAGCATCCTAAAATTAAGCACATTAACATTTCTCTTACAAAATAAGAATATTCAGTTCATATTAGGTTTTACTTTTTAAAAAGTTCATTTGGTCAGGTTTTCCTGATGAATCATTACAAAAATTTTGTTGGTACAAAACTACAGTATTTGAATTTCAGAACTGTGGATAAAGAATAGTGTTCCTATAGGTATTTATCTGGCCAACAAGAAACATACCACATTTATGGTATATAGCCTAAAAAATAAAGGTTAATTTCTTGTTAATTTCTGAAATATTAATAATACCTCTTTCCTGAAATTTCTTTGTAACTACAAGGGGTTTATAGCATACTTCCCGACATAAATATTCAAATGTTATTTCTTATTTTTCATTATTTAGGAACCTAGATATCTGTGTAGCTTACATACATTTAAACCAATTTTTCAAAGCTTTGAAGACATGAAGACACAAAGCAGAATGTATCATCATTTCAGAAAATCATCACTGAAGTATGACAAAATCTGAATGTCTCAATATCAAATAGCAAACAAAGCAAGAATGTCATGAAAATACTTCTTATATGTGCTTTCCAAAAAAATGGAATAGAATATTACCATGTATATCAATCAGTTAAAATGCTTTTAGTTCCACAGAAAAAACAACAGAAAGAGACAAAATAAAATGTACTCTCCCAAAATGAAAAATCCCATACATGAAAAATCCAACAGTAGTATTTGGGCTTTAGAAAACAATTTGATCTATTTGTCAGTTTTGCCCTCAAACTGGTTGACCTTAAAGCAGGGAAATGGCTGTAGCAATTTCAGCGTCATACCCACACACCACTATACTTGATTTCATTCTGATTGGACCTAATTAGTTAAGGCCTGCAACCATCAGTGTAGCCAGAGGAGTTTAACTGCCTGATTATCTAAGGAATACCATGGCCCATAGTTTAGCCAAACCACACAATAGATAATGGATATTGCAGAAATAACCACCAAGGTACACAATGTCACAAAACAAAAAAAAAAAAATCCAAAAACAACAAAAAAAGAGACACTCAAAATTAATAAATAGTAATAGGTAATTGATCCCCATCATTCATACATATTTTTTTTATTTTTTTAAGTTTCTTTATTTATTTTGAGAGAGACAGAGACAGCATGAGCAGGGGAGGGGCAGAGAGAGGGAGAGAGAGAATCCCAAGCAGGCTCTGTGCTGTCAGCACAGAGCCCAATGTAGGGCTCAAATTCATGAACTATGGGGTCATGACCTGAGCTGAAACCAAGAGCCTGATGCTTAACCAGCTGAGCCACCCAGGTGCCTCTATTTCTCATTTTTAAATACCCAGCTTAATACCTGGCCTTTTACAAACGTGATTATTTGTAAATCCATTCTTTGTATCATTTAAATTTCCATATAAGAAGGTTTTTAGTATATTTAACTTTGACGACTTGACTGTCATGAATGATATTCATAATTTAAAACTATATTTCCTAATTTTCATGCATCTACTTAAACAAAATACTGTGGAAAACAAAATATTATTCCAGGTTTGCTGTGAAATAATTTTAAAATGCTAAACCATAATCCAACTAGCTTCCACATAAAAACCAAATCATATCACAGTTAAGAGGAGGAAAAATAAATTTAGCATCTGCCTTTTACACACACAAAAGTTACTGAATAGACACAATCTGTAGAATCACTAAGATCAGAAATTTTAAAGATTCTTTTTCTTCTTTCCAATGAGAATAACCAAAATCTTCAAAATTACCATTATCCTGCTTATTTCCTATTAGAAACACCTATTGGCGAAACAAACCCATTTTGTAAAATCAAGTCAACATTAATACATGCCCTATAAAACCGAACCATTGACTACAGTCATTAAACAGTGGTTTACAAAAACACAGACCAATGTAAATATTAAAATAGGTATGCACATGTATAGAGAAATATTAAAGTGAATTTGGAAATGTAAATTCGAAGATATACAAATGGAAAAATATTACCGTTTAAAGTTATCAATAAAAAATTAAATACCGCAGGTCACTACCAATAAATTTCATGGATTATGCAGTCGTAAATCAACCCCGCAAAGACTAGTCAGTCAATGCCTAGCCTCTACTCCGCCCCTTACCTCCAACCTGTCCCCAAGTGAAAACGTGCTTGGAACACTAACACAGCATATCCCGTCTTGAAACGGTGTACATTCCTACACTACTGAAAGAAAATATTGGCAGGATCATTTGAAAGGAAAAGAAAGAAAGCAAAGCAAAGGACACTTCAGGTTCGGCAGGGAGTAGCATTTTAATTTATAATATTCCTTGCTTTATTTAAAATCGTATAAAACCCAGGATGTCCTTTAAAGCACTATTCACTTTCTAAAAAACCACAACACTATGGAAAAAAAAAATGAAAACAAGGGGTGGGTTAATTTCTATAACCCGTCAAACCAAAAATTTTCATTTTCATCGTTTCCAGTTAGAAATCCAAGCATCTGTATAAAGAGGTTGTATCAAGACGTCGCCACTACACAGCGTTTGCCTCGAAAACATACACAATCCCAGGACTGCCGGAAAAACCAAAGATCTTTTTCCTTTTCTCCCTCCCCTTCAGCAACCTTACTGCCTAAGTTTTAAGTCTCCAACCCCTGCACTACTAAGACTTTTCCAAGGAAAGAGATGCTGGTGAAGATGGCCCCCTACCGCCATGAGTGGTCTTGTGTTCTGTCCGCCACCCCCACCTGCCCCAGCGGCTCCGGCTCACAGCCCCGCCTTCGGTAAGGTCTCCCCGGCGGCCACCGCGGGCCGTGACCCCCCCGCCCCCCTCCCAGACAGCAGCCAAGGGACCCGGCGGGGCGTGGGCAGGAGCCCGGGTCTCCCGCTCCGGACACTGGACAACACACCACTCCCACGGGGGAGCCACTTGCGAAGAGAGACCCCGGCAGGGGATGACGGCTAAGCGGCTGACTGCTCCAAAGAGGGGCGTGACCGCCAGCCTGCTGGGAGGCGCAAGGTACGAGAGGTAACCCCACAAGGTGCTGCTGCCGCCAGGGACCAGTGGTGCAGGCGTGGACCAGGAGGCTGAGGGACACTCGCTCTCTTACCGCCAGGTCCGGGTTTCGGCTGTCCCTGTGTGACACAGCTCGGATGACCCCTGCTCGCCAGCCCCGCCAACAGCGTCCACTCTCCCCGTGCTCTGGCCGAGCCTCTTCGCCGACCGCCACGCACAAGAACCGCTTCCCCACCAGTTCCAGCCGCGTCTCCACCGCCATAGCCATCACTGCCGAAGCGATTGCTGCCTCCTCCGCTGCGAGGTAATCGGTGAAACCCCGCTCCTACCGGCCGCCCATGCTGAGGTGGAGAGAGGACTCGGGGCCGGCGGCAGCCCCGCGAGCAAGCGAGCGTCGATTCGGGGGCGCACCGGACGCTCTGCCCAGAAGGGCACAGCGACCTCGGTCTGTGGCAGTCCTCAACACTCCCCTGGACTCGCGACTCCCGACTCGCAGCCTCTGACTGTAGTCGCGCGCGCACGCGCGCACACACACGCGCATACACGCGCGCGCGCGCACACACACACACACAAACTGACAGAAATCCCCACACCAGTCGCCGTCAGGCAGCCCCGGTCACTGCCGCCACCTCGTCGTGGACAGCACTACTCCGCCTCCCCCTCCACTCGCAGGCTGCGAGCGCCGCGTCTCCTTCCGCCGGCGCGGGCAGGGAGCCGCGGGCGAGGGTCGGAGGAACAACCCCACTCGGAAAGTAGTGCCCCACGACGCTGCCGCGCGGAGGCCGCGGGACGAGCCAGTCTAAGAAGTGAAGAGAGCGGAGGTAGAAAGAATGCTCCCCTTCCGTGGCACTAGGAAGAACGTTTGAGGTTCACCTCTCTAATAGCCGCTCCCGCAGAATGGAGGGGGTAGGTGACCCAAAAGTGAGGCGTGCCGGTTCCACTCTGGGTCACAAAATAAACCCCAGGTTAAATGCCGCATCTCCAGAGCGCTGTTTTTCGGAACACATGCCGCCTGCTGCCTGAGTTAGCCCGAATTTCGCCCGAAACAGCAGTCCGGTAGTGACAGCGGCAAAGCAGAGCAACACTTTCCACTAAAAACAGTCACTGCAGAACAGTCCACAATTCTAAACAAAAAATTAAGAAAACACTGTCATCCTTTCATCCTTCCCGTCTGCAACGACACTAATTACATGTTTGAACTATTCAGAGATTTACACCTCGCTACAGCTTTGTTGTAAGAATGCCAAACGCCCCGTGGAGGGCTTCTGTCACTGCCCCTAATATTTACAGTCTCTGTGCCAATTTGAGTCCTTTCAGTACCAGCACATACCTCAAACTCACTAGTCATACAATAAAAACTAGGAAAGGCTCCGGATTCAGTTATTAGAAAATACTGTGGAAAGAAAAGGTTTTTAGCCAATCACAATTCAGGAAAATATATTATGTTTACTTCCCGTCCAATCACAAGACTTTGTAACCTATACACACAAAGATCTCAAACTTGGAATAATTACTCCTTCTTTGATCCAATCCTCGAGTTCTTCTAAATCAAACGTATCTTATACATGTCAGTGAGCAGTTCGATTTCAGTCATACATCTTGAGAACTACAGACTAAGATTTCTAAAATCTCAACTTGAATTAAGGAGCCTGTAAAATTATCTGGTGAAAATTACCTAACATGGCAGGAAAAAAGAGTTAAGATCACATTCAGATACCAAATTATCAATGATCTGCTTTGGCATCTTGGGCACCACACAACTGTTCCAATGGAAATTGCTTGCTTCCCAATCTCACTTTCTAGGAGCAAGTGAGAAAATATAAATAGTCACTTAAGAGATGAAAATAACATTCTTATTACATAAATCCCACTCACTAAATTATGTAGTTGGAGTACTGATTGTCAGGTTGCCTTACATAAAACTGCCACCTGATTTCATTTTTATAGGCAAATTTCTAAATGGACTCCTAAGAACCCTCATTACATATTGAGTGCTATCCTTTTAAGTACTCTGAAAAACATGTAAATCCACCAAATCAATCAAAGGATTTCAAGTGCAGAAGGCCCTATGTTTCATAACCTTTTCAATCAAATGTCTTATATTCCCAGTACTACATTCCAAATAGTATTGTATGAAGTCCCTGACTCTGGCCAGTGTCTATGGTTTATAAGAAAAAAGATCACGAATTTGTGGATATTCTGCTTTTTGAGAAGACTGAAGTGTATATATTTTTTAACGTAGAATAAAAAGGCCTTAAAGGATTTTTTGTTTGCTGGCTGGCATTTTTTGCTTTGTTTCAGGGAGTGTTGATACGGTTTTGCAAGCAACTCGTAACTGTAAGTAATATGGAATTAAAATAAATTTTAAAGTCAGATTTGAAACCTCAGAATTTTGTTACTTTACATACTTTACTTTTATAAAGATCCTCAGAAAAATGCATTAGTCAGTTTTACTTAAAGTTATAGTACCTCTCACTATATAGGTAAAGAGTGACACAGAAGTGTTTAAAATGACTAGGTTTACTTAGAAAAGCTCAAAAATCAAAAATATAAACTTGATCTTCTACTTTTTCCATCCCCCCATGTAATGTTTACATTAAATAAACCCACCCCCCTCAATTCAAGCAAACCTCATACATCAAATATTTTTATATAAAAGATACATTGCAAAATTACTTTGGTCTTTTTTTGTTTTGTTTTAAAGTTTATTCATTTTCAGAGAAAGAGAGAGAGAAAGAGAGAGAGAGAGAGAGAGAGAGCATGCAAACAGGGGAGGGGGCAGAGAGAAAGGAGGAGAGAGAGAGAATCTCAAGCAGACTCCCCGCTGTCAGCACAGAGCCCTACATGGGGCTCGAACTCACAAAACGGGAGATCATGACCTGAGTTGAAATCAAGAGTCAGATGCTTAACCACCTGAACCACCCAGGTGCCCCAAGATTATTTTGTTTTTTAAAAAACCATAAAAATTTACTCATAAAAACTATTTCTTTTATTTTTTTAAAAGCTGACTTATAAAGGAAGGAAATATATTCATTGCAATGATAAGGGTCATAATTACCCACTTAATTATCAATAATTAGTAGTTCATGAAGCTTAGTTTCAGTAAGCAAATAGCCTACCAGCTATACATTTTTCACTTTTTGATTTGGTGCAATTATCTGCTCTCCTAAATACCAGTATTCTGTGTCACTATAAGTGACAACAGAAAAAACACAGAGTGAAAAAATTGAGTGCATGAATCTTATAATAATATTTACTATTTATGGAACACTTACACTATGTGTCAGACATTATGCTAAGTACTTTACATCTATAATCTTACTTTATTTTAAAGATGAAGGAAATGAGGTTTAGAGAAGTTTAGTTACTCATCTAAGCATACACGTAAGGATGCTTACAAAACTAGGCCTTACGATTCCAAAGAACCCTGCATTATGCTAAATTGTCACTTAAAAGAAACATGAAGGTCAGTCAACAAATTGCTACCTCCTTATTAACACAAGTTATTCATAACTTATTTACTTACTTAGCACTTGTTATGTGTCTCACACCGTGCAAGTTTTGGAGATAGGTCCTGTGTCCTTGAGAAGCTCATAGTGTATGTGGAAAAACAGACAATAGAAATGCTTCAGTTTGTTTATTTAAGGAAGCATCAATAGAATGGCATACAAGATAAGTTTAGTGTATTTTAACAAATAATTTTCAAATCTATTATAACTTAGAGGCTTTTATTAATTGTCTAATGTAAAGACTGGATTGAATTATGGGGTCGCTGACTTTATACACAAGCCCATCTACAAACTGTGAAAGTCAATTATTACGATGAAGGAAGCCAGGGTAATGTGTTTAATAAAGTACTTCTTCTACATAATTAATAAATGAATAAATAAATAAATCTAAAAATAAAAAATAAGAATAAAAAAATAAAATGAAGGAATCCAAGAATTACAACTGAATTACACAAGTGGAAGACCAACAACAGAATGGAAATAAATTTACGTTACTGTGGTTATTATTAAACCTTAAATAATTTCCATTTAAGTATTTCCCTAAGCACTTAAACTGAATTCCTTGATCATATTTATGTTAATGAAAATATAAGTCAAATGTCACTTCCTAAAGAAAGCCATCTCTGATTCCCAGACTAGGTCAAATCCCCGCCCCCCCCCCCCCCAACTATGGATTTTCAAAACATTCCCTATTTGTCTTAGTACTTTACCACAACTGCACTTATACCATTAATTGTATAATTGATTGCTTTATATCTGTGTCTCTTGATAGGGTATAAGCTCCAATAAGGGCAAGCACAATGTATCTTTTTCCTAACTATACCCCCAGTATCAACTAAACTTTGTGCAGAGTAGATACTCAGTAAATGCTATCAAATCAAGTAATGAATATATCAAAATGTACCTTTTTCTAAATCCAACCAAGTTAAGCAGAACTTCAAATCTCTATATCAAGAGTCATAAATATGAATTTATGTTCTTTCTACAGTTATTCATTGCCTTTAAAATAATGGCTTATACACATTATTTCATTTCATTATAGAGGTACAATGTAAAGCTTTCATAAAACTTGAGCTTCCCAGAAAAGCAAAGTTGTTCCTGGGGATAATTCCTAAAGAACACATACAAAGAAAGAGTTACAGTTGACAAGAAAAACATTCATTTCGTTACCAAACTACCAATTTGATGCAAACCCAAAAATGATCCTATGAGTACATATCCAAAACACCAGTCTATTCTTAGTATTCTAAAGAGAACAATCTCAAATAATGTCTTTGATGAAGCCTACATACAAACATAATTTCCTCACTGTCCTCTTGATCCCATGTGGACTGAGGAGGACAGAGAAAGAAGAAAGGAAGGCAGAAGTAAAGGAAGGAAAGAGGAAAAGAGCAATCTCCCCTCAGCCTTTTAACTGTATGCTCTGCACATTTGTTACCCAGTTTCCAATTTATATTCTGGCTGCACAGGGACCTAGCCACTTCTCAACATTTTCTATTAAAAATGAACCTTGAAATCTGATTTTTAATGATAAAAATTTTTTTAACTTAGAATACACATAACATTGGAATTTTCCTAATCTGCTGAATGAGGAAATACAAGCAACAGGGAACTAGACAGCTGCCACTGAGCATTCAGCAAGGTTTTCCCAGGGTGTCCCAGAGAACTGTTTGTTCATCATCCCTCTCATAAATGCTTCAACTATTAACTACTATTAAAACATGCTAGATGGCAGTCTGCATTTTTCCTCTTCAACTGTTATATTAGTGCTCTTATGTATAAACAGGGTAGGTTCCTAAAGGGTTATGTTCCTATTAGTCTCACAAGATTTCATTATTGCCACATTAGTTGTAGCAGAGCTAAAAGTCCTAAAGAATGCTTCTGTTCATGTCCATGAAAATTAATTAAGTTAAAGAGCTACTCTACATACATTCAAAGCTATAAATGAGGGGAATTCAAAGTAAAATCTAAGCTAAAAAGTAATACTCAAAACCTCAGCATGCTACCTATACTCCATCGATGTTCTTCCCCGCAGATGCAACTAGATTCTACATAATGAAGGAACTCTATGATCAAGAACACACAGCTCGGAGGCACATTTCTCAAATTAATGGCATCTGGCTTCAAAGAAACCAAACAAAACAAGACTTAGCAGTAAAATATGGGGAATCTTTAGTCATTCTTTTCTTTGGCACATTCTAGAAAAGGCCACATGGTTACATATAATAAGATTTATAACATACTACAAAATATAAATATGCAGTAAAAATAAATTACTCCATATAAAGGAAAATATTGTCTTCTGGCTCCACATGTGCTTCACCACTACAAATTATTTATTCAATTAAAGAGTGTGTATAAAATAGTGTTCCAGTTCCAAGGCCTATGTTCACAGGAGCTCACAGGAGAAGAGGCCTTAAAATTCTCCCTTAAAAATCACAGCTGAAAAACAGACCTCAAAAAAAGACCTTAACTACAAACTTAAAATTGAAATCAACATCCCCCCAAACATTCTGTTACTCCAGGGCACATTTTTATATTACCTAAAATCAAATGGCCAAGAGAAATACTCAAAAGGCTAACCAGCTTCACTATTCACAAAGTGCACAAATACTTAGGTTAAAACTGGTCAATTCCCATTCCATACAGCCATTTACAAATGGATGTTTACAATGTATACCCCAGATGTATCAAATTAGAAATCAGCAATCACACACCACAGTATAATCAAAGAACAGGAGTCAAACAAGTCTAGGTTACTTCTACCACTAACATTGGGCAAACCATTTTGCTGCTCTAGGAATAATAATATACAGCACATAGGGGCACCTGGGTGGCTCAGTCAGTTAAGCATACGACTTCGGCTCAGGTCATGATCTCACAGTCCATGAGTTCGAGCCCCACGTCGGGCTCTGTTCTGACAGCTCAGAGCCTGGAGCCTGCTTCGGATTCTGTGTCTCCCTCTCTCTCTGCCCCTCCTCCATTCATGCTCTGTCTCTCTCTGTCTCAAAAATAAATAAACATTAAAAAAATTTTTTTAAATAATATATAGCACATAGAGGCCAATATAATCTTGAAAGTTCCTAAAAGCTTACATCTAAGACTTCTGAATAATTCATCAAATAGCAAATATCCTCTCCTGTCACATGGTAGTTTCAAAGCTGAAAAATATTAAAGTACAGATGAATATAATCTTGCATCAGGAAAACAATCATGTTTAGCCAGAAAGGTTCTCTCTCAAAGGTCTCACAGAAGATATATAAATACATATGTATATATATATACACATATATATGTATATACATATATATATACACACTAATACATACATACCAAGAGTAAAGGCCAAAGGACTTCCCAATGAAACAATTTTAAACAACACTGTAGCATTGCTTTCTTCTGTCTGCTCTCCAAATTTGCTCTTAAAGCTATCACATTAGAATAATCTGTCAGAACTAACTTCAAATGGAGGAATTCCTGAGATTCTCTGTATTACAAATAACCTTTATATGTGAAACCTTTACCTTGTATGCCTTTATATTCTTTGTTTATAATACATAAAAGTCCTTCTTTTCAACTATTATGACTGTGAAAATTATCTTAAAATCAACTCTTGGGGTGCTTGGGTAGCTAGGTCAGTTGAAAGCTCAATTCTTGGTTTCAGCTCAGGTCATGATCTTGCAATTCATGGGTTCCAGCCCCACGTGTGGCTGCCAGCATGAAGCCTGCTTGGGACTCTCCCTCTGACTTTTTCTCAGCCCCTCCCCTGCTCACATGCAAGGACATGAGCTCGCTCGTGCTCTCTCTCTCTCTCCCTCTCTCTCTCTCTCTCTCTAAAACTTAAAAAAAAATTAACTGTTTCATTTGCTTCTATATCTACATTTGCATGAATGTTTATTCCCCCCCCCCTGGTAATTTGGTTTTGATATTCACGAGTTTTAATTTTTTATACAAACATGCTAGTAGCTTTACATTTCAACCTTAAGTCATGCTTAGAAAATATGTAAGTAGGGGAGCCTGGGTGGCTCAATTGGTCAAGGGTCCGACTTCTGCTCAGGTCAGGATCTCACTGTTCATCTGTTTAAGCCCCGCATTGGGCTCTGTGCTGACAGCTCAGAGCCTGTAGCCTGATTCAGATTCTGTGTCTCCCTGTCTCTCCCTTGCTCATTCTCTCTCTCTCTCTCTCTCTCTCTCTCTCTCTCTTAAAAATAAATCTTTGAAAAAAAAGAATTATTAAAAAAAAGAAAATATGTAGGTATTCTTCTGTATTTTCTTCTAGTAGTTTTATAATTCAAATTTTTATAATTCTTTCAAAATTAGATGATAATATCCACCTCCGATGGAGGGACAGGAAATATCCTGGCCCCAAACAATAGAGGTCTACCGGTAGTGGAGAAAAAGTGGGACTATTAGGAAAAGGGAAATTATTAGGGAAACAAAGCCTGCCTAAGACTAAAGGTAAAAACTTTTCAACAAATCATCCCCCACCCTTAAGCACAAAGTGATGCCATAAGTATTTAAAAATGATGATGCACTGAATGTAACCAGAGCAGGAAAAAACAAACAAACAAACAAACAAACAAACAAAAACCCTAATCAAGTAAGACTAATTCAACCCTGCATAGGAACAACTCAATATAACAAGAGTCATACCCATTTCTTAACATAAATACTATATATTTCAGTCTCTACTATCCTGCAAATGACAGCTCGCATTCAAACAAAAAGTATAAGCTTGGCCATAGGGGTGATTTCCGTGGTCTTGAAGGCAGTGCACGCATGTTGAGGTTACCATTACTTTTTCTATAAGTTGTATGAAAACATCTGAAGTTCTTTCAGTTGCATCATTCCTTCAAGTAAAGTAATTTGGTAACATCCCCTCCCTGTCCAAATTATAAGCTACACAAAATCTCAAGAGCAAACAAATCATTGTCAGGTGACAAAACAGTCAAAAGAAGCAGACGAAGCCGTAACTGAAATGCTGGAACTTTCAGCCAGCCAATTAATTAAAGTAACTATTAATAATAATAACGGATCAAATGGAACAGGTAAACCATAGGTATGAGCAAGGTGGCAAACATCAGAGATAGAAACTGTAAGAATTGAACAGAAAAACCTGTAAGAGACAATTTGAAATGATAAAGACTATGAGAAATGCAGTAACAAAATTTTTAAAAGCCTTTGACAGGTGCAGCAACAGACTTGACAGTTGAAGAAAGAATCAATGAACTTTAAGGTAGGTCAACAGAGATCATAAAGCTGAAACTAACCAGGAAAAAGAGTGGGGGAAAAAATCAACGTAAACAGTATAGAAGGGAATGGTTTCCAACTCATTTTATGAGGCCAGCATTACCCTGACAACAAAATGAGACAAAGAAATCACAAGAAAAAGCAACTATAGATCATTATCCCTCACAGATGCAAAAATCCTCAACAAAATGTTAGCAAACCAAATTCAAATTCAGTAACTTAGGAGAAAGATAAAATACCAAAACCAATAAGGATTTATCCCAGGAATACAAGTTGATTCAACACTGAAAGATGAAATCAGTGTAATTCACCAGGTCAGCAAACTAAAGAAGAAAAATATGATGGCATCAACAAATGCAAAAAAAATAAGCATTTACGAAAATCCAACCTTTATTCATGGCAAAGTTCTCAGCACATTAGGAATAGAAGGGCACTTATACAACCTGATCACGTGCATTTACTAAAAACTTACTGCTAACATCCTATCAAATAATAAAAGACTAAATGTTTTCCCCCAAAGATTCAGGACATCAGCTGTTACCACTCCTATTCAATAACACACTCAAGATTTAGAAAGTGCAGTAAGACAAGAAATAAAAGAAATAAAAGGCATACAGATTGCAAATGGCATGACTGGATGTAGAAAATGACAAAGAATCTTTAAAAAAAGCTCCTGGAACTAATAAGTGAGTTTAGCAAGGTTGCAAACTATAAGATCATTAAGCAAGCAATAATTATATCTCGATATACTAGGAACAGAAGTTGAAAATCCAAACTTAAAAACAATACCATTTACAAAAGAGCCAAAAAACATAAAAATATGTATAAATGTAATAAAATTTATGCAAGATATTTATGCTGAAAAACTACAAAGTACAGATGAATAAAGACCTAAATAAGCAGAGCAATATATCATGAGTATTTATTGGAGACTTGTTCTCCCCAAATTGATCTACAAATGCAAAGTAATTTCAATCAGGGGTGCCTGGGTGGCTCAGTCAGTTAAGAGTTATGACTTCAGCTCAGGTCATGATCTCACGGCTCGTGAGTTCGAGCCCTACATCAGGCTCTGTGCTGACAGCTCAGAACCTGGAGCCTGCTTCAGATTCTGTGTCTCCCTCTTTCTCTGTCCCTCTCCCAGTCACACGCTCTGTCTCTCTGTCCCTCAAGAATAAATAAAAACATTTTTTAAAAAATTCAAAGCAATTTCAATCAAAAGAAAAGCAAAAGCTTTTTATATTGACATCAATGAGTTGATTCTAAAATCAGCAAAGTAAAGGGTACCTGGGTGGCTCAGTCGGTTAAGTGTCCGATTTTGGCTCAGGTCATGATCTCACAGTTTGTGAGTTTGAGCCCTGCATCGGGCTGTGTGCTGACAGCTCGGAGCCTGGAGCCTGCTTCAGATTCTGTGTCTCATTCTCTCTGCCCCTCTCTCAATGGTGCTCGGTCTCTCAAATAAATGTAAAAAAAAAATTTTTTTTTATAAAATCAGCAAAGTGAGTCAAAGGGACTGGAACAGCCAAAAACAATTTTGAAAAAAATCAGAAGACTCATACTATCTTATCTGAGGACTATACTTATAAAAATACATTAATCAACTCAGCATGACATCAGCAAAAAATAGATAAATAGAACAAAATAGAGTCCAGAAACAGACCCATACATATATGGGTAATTGATTTTTAACAAAAGTAAAAATGCAATTCAGTGGAGAAAGAAGAGCCTCTTCAGCAAGTGGTTTCAGAACAATTAGACATCCATGTCCCCCAAAATGAACCCTGACCCATATCTCACACCATTATTAACTCAAATTGCATTTACTGAATTAACTCAAAATGAAAGGCCTAAATGTAAAATATAAAACTAAAAAAGTTTTAGATGAAAACATAAAACAATTTTTTAAGATTTTTAAACATCCACAAAATTTATAAAATTAAAAATTAAACATTATTAAAATTAAAAACTCCTCTCTAAAGGTTATAGATTGGGAGAAAATATTTGCAAAATACTTATTTGATAAAAGATTGGTATCCAGAATATTTAGAGAGCTCTCAAAACTCTGTAATAAAAAAAAATTTTTAGGGGCACCTGGATGGCTCAGTCAGTTAAGTGTCCGACTTCAGCTCAGGTCATGATCTCAAGGTCTGTGAGCTCGAGCCCGGCGTTGGACTCTGTGCTGACGGCTCGGAGCCTAGAGCCTGCTTTGGATTCTGTGTCTCCCTCTCTCTCTGCCCCTCCCCCAGTCACGCTTTTTCTCTCTCTGTCTCTGAAAAATGAATAAACCTTAAAAAAAAATTTTAACGGGCAAAAGATTTAGACAGACACTTCATTAAATAAGCTATGTGAATGGCATAAGAAACACATGTAAAGACACTTAACATTATGGGAAATGCAAAGTACAACTGTCTGTGTGAGATACTATTACATCCATCATGATGGCTACAATTAAAAGAAAAATAAAACTGGCAATACCAACTATTGAGGAGTATGAAGAGAAGCTGGAATTCTCACACAGTGGTAGCTGGGAGGAGTGCAAATGGTACAACCACTTTGCAAGCCAATTTAGTAGTTTCTAATAAAGTTAGACACCCTTCATATAACCAAGCAATCTGACTATTAGTTATTTATCCAAGTGAAATAAAAACCTATGTTCACACAAAAATCTGTACTTGGGAGCGCCTGGGTGGCTCAGTTAAGCATCCGACTTTGGCTCAGGTCATGATCTCACAGTTCAAGAGTTCAAGCCCTGAGTCAGGCTCTGTGCGGACAGCTCAGAGCCTGGAGCCTGCTTCAAATTCTCTGTCTCCCTCTGTCCCTGCCCCTCCCCTGCTCATGCTCTCTCTCTCTCTCATAAATAAATAAACATTACAAACATTTTTCTAAAAGCCTGTACTCAAATGTTTATAGCAGTTTTATTTATAATTGCCAATAGATGGAAACAACCAGCGCAAATGGAGAATGAACAAACTTCGAATGCTAGTCAACAAAAAAAACAACTAAGTATTGATGCTTGCAGTAATATGGATGAACCTCTACAGTTCAGCATCATTAAACCCAAAGCCACCCTCAAGTTTAATGATTCACTAGAAGGACTCATGAAACTCAAAAGGGCCATTTTATTCATGGTCAGTTTATTATAGCAAAAAAAAAAAAAAAAAAAAAGATTAAAATCAGTAAAGGGAAGAGGGGTATAGGGCTGGGTCCAGGAGACACCAAACTTTCACTTGTCCTCTCCCAGTACAGTTGTAGAGACAGCACTTATTTCTCCCAGCAAGAAATGTGACAGCACACATGGAGTACTGGCAACCAGGGAAACCCCCCCGAGGCCTGGTGTCAAGCATTTTTGTCAGGGGTCTGACGCACAGGCAGGTCTGACCATCTGCATAGGTGACCTTAGCCTGCAACTCCTCCAGAGGTCAAGCTGATACCACACCACACAAAGCCTCCTACCACACTGTTAGCCACATTGTCAGCACAGGCAACGTGGGGTGGCCAAAGGCCCTCAAGTAAATGAAGACACTCTTCTCAGGCAAGATATTCCAAGGGCTTAGAGGTTACCTTCCAGGAAATGGCAAGGGCCAAACCTTAGGCAGCTCACGGTTGCCTATTCTTTGAGTAACTAAGGTATTTTTACTCAAAACAACACTTCTGTGACATAAAATGTGTCAGTTTTCTCCCTCACACCAAGAAATTCTCTAACTCTACAGATGCCACCAGATATCTTACAATTCATTTTAATTCTAATAATAACTACTCAGTCAGCATCAGACTCCTTGGGCTTTTGGGCTCCGCCCCACAAGACTGCCCTCACTTCAGATGTCAGTCCAAAGTATTGGATCTCCAGGTCCACATACTTCTGTACGACCTGGCTACAAGGTGGTGGGTTCCCAAAACCATATCTCTCTTTCAATTTCAGTTATTTGCTAGAACAGCTCATCACATTCCAAAGACCACTTTATTCACTATTACCAGTTTATTAAAGAAGACAAATGAACACCTAGATGAGAAGGTACACAGGGAAGGTCCAAATGGGTCCTAGGAACAGGAGCTTCTCTCTCACAGAGTTGGACTATGCCACCCTACCAGCAAGTGGGTATGTTCAGCAACTCTGAAGCTCTCCAAACCCCACTGTTTCAAGGGTTTTATGTGGGCACAGCTGATTAAATCATTGGCCGCTGGTGACTGAACTCAATTTCCAACCATTCTCCCCTCCATGAAGGTTCAGGGGTGGGGCTGCAAGTGCCAACCCTCTAATCACAGGGTTAGTAACCATGTGACAACCAACTACCATCCTGAAGCTGTCTAAGGGCCTATCAAAAGTAACTTTATTAGCATAAACTCACGTGGTATAAAGGTTTGTGATGAATAACAAAAGATGTTCCTTTCAGGAAATTGCAAGGATTTTAGGAGCTCTGTACCAGGAACCAGGGACACAGACCAAATATGTATTTCTTATTGTGTCACAGGAATGCTATGCCTTTACTGCACAACATTAAGTGAAAGCAACCAAACCCAAAGGTATACAAGGTGTGTGATTCCACTCATATGACACTGAAGAAATAGTAAGAATACATTGACTGAAGGCTGCACTGTGGGAGGAGGGCTTGTCTCCCGAAGGGCACAAGATAATATTCTTTATCTTTTTTTTTAATTTTTTTTTAATGTGTATTTATTTTTGAGACAGAGAGAGACAGAGCATGAACAGGGGAGGGTCAGAGAGAGAGGGAGACACAGAATCCGAGGCAGGCTCCAGGCTCTGAGCTGTCAGCACAGAGCCTGATGCGGGGCTTGAACTCAACAGATGGTGAGATCATGACCTGAGCTGAAGTCGGATGGATGCTTAACCGATGGAGCCACCCAGGCATCCCAATAATATTCTTTATCTTGATTGTGATGGGAGTTACACAAATATGTGTGTTCATCAAAGCTCACAGAATAATGATTTCTACTGTTTGTGACTTATACCTTTATTAGCCTAATACAGATTCATTCACCCGCAGCAATTTCAATAATCTAGATACATTCACCTGAAGCAATCCCATCCCTTAAATATGGTACATATAAACATTATGTACATTATGTGAGCAACCAGACAAATGCCTTTGCTAAGTGAAAAGCAATGGAAAACTGTATCTCTGCTCCATAATACTTTGTAAAAATTATGCATGCACACAGCCAAAGGAAAACATTTTGATACACTGGCTGGCAGGATTATGGGGTGACTTTTTTCTGTTCTACTTTAAGTTTCATAATGTCATCTGTGTAATAACAAACAAAATAAGATACTTAAAATATTTTTTAACAGGCAATAGTGTAATCTTGGTAGGCAGGATACTGAAATGCAACCCCCAAGGCCCCATGCCCAAGTATAATCCTCTCTCTTTGAGTGTGGGTGGGGCTTATAACTTGTTTCTAACCAATGGAACAGGGCAAAGGAAATGGGCTATCACTCCCATGATTATGCTATTTTAAATGGCAAAGGTGAAAAAATTTTGCAAATGCAATTAAGGTCCCTAATTGGCATTAAATTAATCAGAGGAGATTTTCCTGGACATGCCTACCTAATAAAGCTGAGTCCTTTAAAGAGAGTAGAGAGATAAGAGACTTTCCCGTGGCCTTGGAAAAGCAAGCTGCCCTGAGTTGTACCACTAAAAGGAAATGAATTCAGTCAATAACCACGTGAGCTCGGAAGATCCAGAGCCTGGATGACACTTCAGCCCTGGCCAACACTTTGATTTGTAGCCTGTGAGGCCCTAAGCAGAGGACTCAGCTTAAACTGTGCCCAGACTCATGATCCATGGCAATTGTGAGATAATAAATCTGTGTTGTTTGAAACTGCTAACTGTCACAATCTGTTACAGAGCATTAGAAAACTAATCCAATAATTAAAATTATTCTTTGGAGAATCTTGGTTTTACCTGGGTACTCCTTTGGCTCATGTCATATTAGAGTTAATGTACTGTTCTTGTTAGTCATTCCTATTTTCAGAGAAGAATGTGCACTTTAACAGAGCTTCAGTGAATAATGGTTCATATTTAATCAATAACACAGAAGATCTGTATTTCAGACACTTGCCAGGAAATATAATCTCAAATGCACTGCTGCTCAATACTCAGGAAAAGCTCCATGTGAAACAATGTTTATGGAGAATTGTCTGCAGAATACTTTATACAGTCCATCTAGTTACTCTTAACACAGATTCTCTGAGAGGCTGGAGGGGAATTTAATATCAAAATCTCTAAGGGAGTAAATGGCTATGGTATTTTAAATGCCTATTTTAATATAACACTTTTACTTTAAAAGACTTGTTTTTGAGACAAACCAGAGAAAACAAAATTCAGTAAGATTTTCTTTGCCAACAGAAACAGCTATAAGGATGGGGCACCTGGGTGGCACAGTCACTTAAGCGTCCAGCTTCGGCTCAGGTTATGATCTCACCATTTGTGAGTTTGAGCCCCACATCGGGCTCTGCGCTGACAGCTCAGAGCCTGGAGCCTGCTTCAGATTCAGTGTCTCCCTCTCTCTCTCTCTGCCCCTTCCTGCCCTCCCCTGCTCGCACTCTGTGTGTGTCTCTCTCTCAAAAAAAACATTAAAAAAAGAAAGAAAGAAACAGGCATAAGGAAAATTCCCTTTTATCTATTATATTAACTAATTTTGCAATGGTGGGTTACATAAAAAAGTCATGACAGAAATGGAACGAAGGAGAGATGATGGGATAGGAAGTTTTTATGTTTCTCTAAGCTCTTATTTTATTTTTGTAGTTTTTATTTTTTATTTATGTTTATTTATTTTTGACAGAAAGAGAGAGCAATAGAGTGCGAGAGGGGGAGGAGTAGAGAGAGAGGGAGACACAGAATCTGAAGCAGGCTCCAGGCTCTGAGCTGTCAACACAAAACCCTATGTGGGGCTTGAACTCACAAACTGTGAGATCATGACCTGAGCCAAAGTCAAACCCTTAACCGACTGAGCCACCCAGGCACCCCTATTTTTAATTTTTAAAAGTAAGCTCTACCCCTAACATGGGGCTCAAACTCATGACCAGGAGATCAAGGGCCACACACTCTACCAACTGAGCCAGCCAGGTGCCCGTGTTTCTCTAAGCTTTGAAAAGACAGGAATAAGACCTCTAATGAATTCTCCTTGGGGAACCCTACACAGCTTGAAGTAAGGTTTCTAGAATGTATCAGAATGGTTTGCCATAAAGCTGGTTTCACTGGAATTAACCATGGATTGTATTCCACTAGCCATTTAGCCATTTTGGAATGCTACCAAAAAACAACAACAACGACAAAAACTCAATTTATAGAAGGAATATAATTTAAAATGCTTTTAACAATATATTACATGGTGTCCTCAAGAACACTATCAAGGAAAACTTTTTTTTGGTCTTAATAGGAAGAGTCATGCTTTTTCCCAGCAGGTGTTTGTTTTCATCATATAGACACTACGTTACTGACCCAGTTTTCTTCCTATGTAGACTGCTAGAAACCATGCTACACATTTTTGATTTTTTCAACTTTTGGTCTAAAAATTTTCAAACATTCACATAAGGAGATAACTGTAGAACAAATGCCCATGCAACCCATAAATGTCTCATTATCTCAGTTCTCCCATCCTACAACTTTTCTCTCTATTGGGGAGCAGGGAATGGAGTATTTTTACAGCAAATCCCAGACATCATATCATTTCACCCATATGTAGTAAAGAATGTATCACTATCATTTAAAGACCTTTTTGTTTGTTTGTTTGTTTTTTAGAGACAGGCAGAGAGAAAGAAAGAATCCCAAGCAGGTTCCACGCACAGCTCAGAGCCCAACACAGGGCTCAATCCCACAATGCTGGTATCATGACCTGAGCTGAAATCAAGAGTCAGATGCTCAACCAACTGAGCCACTCTGAAGATTTTACTTTGACACTACAATGCCATTATCACATCTGACAAAATTAGCAATAATTCCTCAAAATCATTTAATATGTACTTTATGTCCACATTTCAATCATCTCAAAAATGAAATTTCTACTGTTGGCTTTTCTAAACCAAGAACAAAAGCAAGAACTACACACTGTATCTGATTAATACGTCTCTTTAAATCTCATTTAATCTGTAACAACAAGTCATTTGTCCTGTAGAATTTATCACATCCTAATTTAGCTGTTTCCTCCTGGTGTTGACTTATTCCTCCATTCCCCATATTTCCTGTAAACTTAGTAAGATCTAGGGACATGATTCATGTCTTTTGCCAAGAATACTCCATGGGTGATACATCTATGTTCCCAATCCATCACATTAAGACTCATAAGATGTCTGGTTGTCCTACTTAAAGTGATATTCATATTGGATATTGTATTCAAATGTTGCCAGTCTTATTTACTCAGTGGTCATTCTCCATTATTTACTTAGGGGTTGCCTGAATGGGATTTGCTAATTCTATCATTCCATCAGCATTTATTACCTGAAATTCTTCTAAAAAGGACTTTCCGTAATTAACTATTTGGTTGCCCTGCAATACAGTTTACACAGGAAAGACTGTATGAATTATTGACTCTTTCCATTTATAAATTCTCAAAATAATGAACAGGTGATCTAGCACCTTCCAAAGCTGTGATACCTATTTATTAATATCAATTTCTTTTTGTCCTTCTTACTAACATTTAAGTTGTATTATCTTGCAGACTTCTATGGAAATAAACAGACTTCTATGGAATAAACTTCTATGGAAATAAATATATTCAGAATTCTTTGGACAGATTCCGGACAGCTAATGTGAAGTACTGCAAACTTTTAACACTGAAAAGATGTACTAAGTACTTTTAACAAAAATAGGGCTTCTTTCAGAAACTGACAATTAGTAGCATCAAGAAAATCAAAGCAATTTGGAGGTTGTGTCCTGGACTTTTTTTTTTTTTTTTATTTCAAAACACTGCCCCAAAAATTTCTTTTTTAATGTTTATTTATTTCTGAGAGAAAGAGAATGTGAGTGGGGGGAGGGGCAGAAAGAGAGGGAGACAGAGGATCTTAAGGGGGCTCCTCACTGACAGCAGAGAGCCCGATGCAGTGCTCAAACTTACAAACCATGAGATCAAGACCTGAGCCGAAGTCAGACTCTTAACCCACTGAGCCACCCAGGCACCCCTGCCCTAAAAACGTCTTGCAAATCTTTTGGATATCTTTGGCATAAAGCATGGATGTATATAGGAAAACAATGAGAATACTATAGGCATATAGCAGATAAACTGTAAAGGCAACATAATAAAATATCTCAAGCAATAGAGAAAAGTCATAGGTGAGAAACAAAATTTACTTCCCCAGAATTAGTTTCTAAAAGTCAAAAGCATCTTGTGATTCCAAAACACAGGGTATCTATACCTCCCTTAACTGCCTGAGAGAGCAGAAATGTACATGATATATACAACTAAGTATAAGAGGACATGGCAAGTGTTATAAAGCAGTATAATTAGTTCCTCCTGGAACACCTGCATAAGGAATTGTATCTGGAACAGTTTAAGAATGCTTCCCAAGGAAGATGACATTCAAGTTGTTCTGAAAGAAGCATTTCTGGGAGAAAGTAAAAAGAAAAAAGATTTCAAGGCAGAAGAAATAGCACAAAAGATGACACTGGTGTTTGGAAATATGGGTTGCATGTAGGGGATAATCAACTTGTATAAGTCGCGTACAAAGTACCTAGTCAGAAGCCACTATAAATGAAGCCACTATGTTTCCTATGCTTCTAGCACATTATATATGCTATAATATGTTATCCATACTTTCTTTTTAAAGCATTTAGAGACACGGTATATTTTTAAGTCTACTGGCATGATCACACTTGGTTTTTATTTATTTATTCTTTTTAATTTTTTTTTCAACGTTTATTTACTTTTGGGACAGAGACAGACAGAGCATGAACAGGGGAGGGGCAGAGAGAGAGGGAGACACAGAATCGGAAACAGGCTCCAGGCTCTGAGCCATCAGCCTAGAGCCCGACACGGGGCTCGAACTCACGGACCGTGAGATCATGACCTGGCTGAAGTCGGACGCTTAACTGACTGCGCCACCCAGGCGCCCCCACACTTGGTTTTTAAAGAAATAAACCAAATAATGTGAAGAATAAAAGAGGAAAGATAATAGAAACAGAATGACTATATAGAGAAGACTTTTAATGCCTAAGACAAAGACTGTGAAAAGGAGTCAATCAGGAGTTGAGGGGCTAAACAAATTAACAGCCAGAGCAGAAACAGAGCTACTAGGATTTACTAAATGTAACCAACCAAAGATGAACCACAGTTTTCTACTCTGGGGTATTAAGAAAAAGAGGATTCCAGTAACAAAAAAAGAAGAGATTTTTTTTTTTTTTTCATCTCCAAAGGCAAGAGAAACAAAGGCAAAGAGAAACAAAAGCAAAAATGAACTATTGGGACTGCATCAAAATAAAAGGCTTCTGCACAACGAAGGAAACAAGCAACAAAACATTAAGGCAGCCCATAGAATGAGAGAAGATATTTGCAAATGATGTATCTGATAAGGGTTAATATCCAAAATCTATAAAGAACCTATAAAACCAACACCCAAAAAACAAAACAGTGAAGAAATGGGTAGAAAACATAACAGACACTTTTCCAAAGAAGACATTCTGATGGCTAAAAAACACATGAAAAGACGCTCAACATCACTCATCATCAGGGAAATACAAATCAAAGCCACAAGGAGATACCACCTCACACTTGTCAGAATGGCAAAAATTAACAACACAGGAAACAATAGATGTTGGTGAGGATGCGGAGGATATTACCCTTTTACACCATTGGTGGGAATGCAAACTGGTGCAGCCACTCTGGAAAAGTTTGGAGGTTCCTCAAAGTGTTAAAAATAGAACTACCCTATGACCCAGCAATTGCAGTACTAAGTATTTACCCAAAGGATACAAAAATACTGATTCAAAGGGGCACATGCACCTCAATGTTTATAGCAGGATTATCAACTATAAAAATACAGAAAGCCCAACAGTCCATAGACTGATGAACGCATAAAGGGGCACGCAGGTGGTTCAGTCGGTTAAATGTCTGACTTTGGCTCAGGTCATGATCTTGTGGTTCGTGAGTTCAAGCCCAGCGTTGGGCTCTGTGCTGTCAGCTCAGAGCCCGGAGCCTCCAAATTCTGTGTTTCCCTCTCTCTGTGTCACTTCCCCACTTGCGTTCTCTGTCTCTCAAAAATGAATAAACATTAAAAAAAAAAAAAATTTAAAAAGGGCGCCTGGGTGGCTCAGTCAGTTAAGCATTTGACTTCAGCTCAGGTCAACACCTTGCAGTTCATGAGTTTGAGCCCCACGTTGGGCTCTGTGCTGACAGCTCAGTGCCCGGAGTCTGCTTTGTATTCGATGTCTCTATCTCTCAAAAATAAACACTAAAAAAATTTTTTTAACTTTAAAATTTTTTAAAAAGATGTGGTATGTATACACAATGGAGTATTAGCCATCGAATGAAATCTTGCCATTTGCAACAAAGTAGATAGGGCTAGAGTGTATTATGCTAAGTGGAATAAGTCAGTCAGTGAAAGACAAATACCGTAGGATTTCACTCATGTGGAATTTAAGAAACAAAACAGATGAACATATAGGAGAAAAAAAAAAAGAGAGGGAAGCAAACCATAAGAGACTCTTAACTACAGAGAACAAACTGAGGGTTGCTGGAGGGGAGGTTGTCAGGGAATGAGCAACATAGGTGATGGGGATTAAGAAGAGCACTTACTGTGATGAGCACTGGGTGTTATATATAAGTGATGAATCACTAAATTCTATACCTGAAGCCAATTTTTCCATATATGTTAACTAGAATTTAAATAAAAACTTGAAAAGAAAAAAAAAAAAAAAAAGGCCTAAACAGGATCCATGGTTTCTTTCAAGTAGTAGGATTACCAGATTTTGTGGTCATTCTTCTTCCTACTTTTCTGGATCTTCCAAATACAGGACTGTGGAAAAGTACTATGGAAGAACGAATATCTGTTTGACAAGTAAAAAAATCATCTCAACAAAGAGTATTTTTTTAAATAGTATTTTTTAAACTACAGTATTTAGTTTTATTCTAGAGGTTGTCCAAACATTCAGCAATTTTCTATGGCCAATATGCAAGTTGTGATCCAGTTGGGAAGGAATCAAATTTAATCAAGAAGTAAAAGACACAGGGCACATGGGTGGCCCGGTCAGTTAAGCATCTGACTTTGGCTCGAGTGATGATCTCATGGTCTGTGAGATCAAGCCCCGCATCAGGCCCTGTGCTGACAGCTCAGAGCCTGGAGCCTGCTTCAGATTCTGTGTCTCCCTCTCTCTCTGCCCCTCCCCTGCTCACGTTCTGCCTCTATCTCTCTCTCAAAAATAAGTAAACATTTTTTTTTAAAAATTTAAAAAAAAAAGATGTAAAAGACACACAGAGCCCATCTTCTGAAGCAAGATCAGCCCCTAACTGGGTATATTCAATGTGGGCAATAATGAATCCTTCAGAAACAGCCTAACATGTAGTTTTATAAGCCAGGACCACTCAAAAGCCTAGTACACTAGCACTGAGAGCCGTGAACACAGAGTTATGGAATGGATGCACTCAAGCTTCCCTCAGTGCAGTTATTGACAATTTAAAAATATTATTACCTAACAATAATAATTACTGCTCACAGATAGTTTGAATGCCTATATGCAGAGGCACCATTTCTGATAGATAATGTTTCTGGTTCAAAGTGGGTTTCTTGCCCTAGATTCCTGATGTATCACGCAATAAAAAATGGATAGATGGAAAATGAGAAAGCCCAGGACCACCATGGGCACCAATGTATGTGTGCGTATATGTATACACACACACACATATATATATATACACACACACACACAAAAAAGTCCCTTTTTGTGAGCCTTAACAACAGTCCTTTCCTTACTTTCATTCTATACATCACAGAATATTAATTTTCAGGGGCGGAAATGGTAAGCATTTTCATCATCCAGCCCATAATTCATATTTATATGTTAGATACATTATGTTTACTATGACCACACTGTAGACTCATCAGAACAACAGAGGCTCACATTTATAAATTTTACAAATGCCATTCATATGCTGACACATTAAAATATAGCTGTAGGGGTACCTGGGTGGCTCAGTCGGTTAAGCAGCCAACTTCAGCTCAGGTCATGATCTCACGGTTTGTGGGTTCGAGCCCCACGTAGGGGACAGCTCAGAGCCTGGAGCCTGCTTTAGATTCTGTGTCTCCCTCTCTCTCTGCCCCTCCCCCGTTCATGCTCTGTCTCTCTCTGTCCCAAAAATAAATAAACGTTGAAAAAAAAAAAAAAAAGTAAAATAAAGAACGTTAAAAAAAAAAAGGGGGGGGGGCCTGAGTGGCTCAGTCGGTTGAGGTCCAACTTTGGGCTCAGGTCATGATCTTGCGGTCTGTGAGTCTGAGCCCCAAATGGGGCTCTGTGCTGACAGCTCGGAGCCTGGTGCCTGCCTCGGTTTCTGTGTCTCCCTCTCTCTCTGCCCCTCCCCTGCTCATGCTCTCTCTCTCTGTCAAAAATAAACATTAAAAAAAATTTTTTTTTAAAAAAGCTGTAGAATAGAATAGTTTTCAGTGTTACTTTAGGTAATTCGTATTTTAGGATTTGAAAAAAAATTAAGATTAAAAAAATTTTTTTAATGTTTGTGAAAGAAAGAGAAAGACAAAGAATGCAAGCAGGGGACGGGCAGAAAGAGAGGAAGACACAGAATCCAAAGCAGACTCCAGACTCTGAGCTGTTAGCAGAGAGCCCAGCACAGGACTTGAACTCATGAAAGGTGAGATCATGACCTGAGCCAAAGTTGGACGGTTAAGCACCTGACTCCTGATTTCAGCTCAGGTCATGATCTCACTGTTTGTGGGATCGAGCCCTGGGTCGGGCTGTACACTGACAACACAGAGCCTGCTTGGGATTCTCTCTCCCTGTCTCTCTGCCTCTTGCCCACTTGTGCTGTCTCTCAAAATAAACTTAAAAATTAAAATTAAAATTAAAAATAAAAATATGAGTACTCAAACTGAACAAATAGTCCTTAATTCTGTGGCTTTGATAGCTCACTTAGAAGTTTCACTTAAGACATTTCTGAAATAAACTAGCCAATTACAGATCATCCATTCATGTTTTATTAATTCTCTATTTCTGATGTTTTCTCCTGCCAATCAGTACATTTTTAGACCTTTTAGAGCTCACTTAGTAGCATAAACACTTCTTTTAGAAATAATCTTGGGGTGCCTGAGTGGCTCAGTCGGTTGAGCATCTGACTTTGGCTCAGGTCATGATCTCACAGTTCGTGAGTTCGAGCCCCACGTTGGGCTCTGGGCTGACAGCTCAGAGCCTGGAGCCTGCTTCAGATTCGGTGTTTCCCTCTGTCTGCCCCTCTGCTGCTTGTGCTCTGTCTCTTGCATTGTCTCAAAAATAAATAAACACTAAAAAAAAAGATTTAAAGAAGAATAAATTAATCTCTAGTTTATTAAGACCACTTTAGGGACAGAACAAAAGTAAAAATCAGTGGACAAACAAAACTTAAAAAAAAATGAAGTAATATATATGCTAACTAATTTGGATGTAAATTTAAAAAAATAAAATTATAAAAAAAAAAATGAAGTAATAAAACAACCAAGACCTCCATCTGCATAATGCAGACTCTCCCACTGGTAGCTAACTTCTGGTTTATCAAACCATTTTAAGGATAGAACAAAGACAAAATTCAGTGGACAAACAAAACCTAAAAAAGTAGTAAAACATAGGAGAGGAAGAGACAAAAAGGAACTGGAAAGACATATGTGGAAAAGAAAAACTGAAATCAGAGAAAGAATCCTAGGTGTCTTTTGGATTAAAGACACTAGAAACTGCATGGAGATGAAAAACTCCAAATTTCCATTCTTTCACATCCTAATCTAGAACATATAAACTGATACAGTACATTCCAATGCCACAAGTACATTTTTAAATTATGTCTTTCAATTTAGTTTTGGCTATACAACTGACCTTTGAACAATGCAGGTTTGAACCGTGCAGGTCCACACGGATTTTTTTTTCTTCAATAAATATAGTATTGTAAATGTATTTTGCCTTCCTTATGATTTTCTTTAAAACATTTTCTTTTCTTTAGCTTACTTTACTCTAAGAGTATGGTATATAATACATGTAACATACAAAATATGTGGTAATTGCCTATTCATGTTATTAGTAAGGCTTCCAATCAAGAGTAAGCTATTAGTACTTCAGTTTTTTGGGAATCAAAAATTATAGTGGATTTTCTTTTTTTTTTTTTAATGTTTATCTATGTTGAAAGAAAGTGTGTGTACATGCAAGAGCAAGAAAGGGGCAGAGAAGGGAGGGGGGAGAATCTCAAGCAGGCTCTGTGCTGTCAGTGCAGAGCCCAATGCAGGCGGGGCTTGATCTCACCAATTTGAGATTAGGACCAGAGCCAAGATCAAGAGTTAGGTGCTTAACAAACTGAGCTACCCAGGCTCTCTCTATATAGAGCAGATTTTCAAATGTGCAGGGGTGGGAGTCCCTAACCCCTGTATGTTCTCTCTACTGATCTAGAGAGATGGAATTAATCGGAAAATATTTTAATACTCTTTGTTGACAGTAGTATAATGTAACATAGTGGTTAAGTGAGCAACCTTAAGCTAAATTGTCTAAAGTCTAATCCCAGCTCCACCATTTACTAGTTGTATGACCCTGTACAAGTAACTTGATCTCTCTGTGCCCCAATTTCTCATCTGTAAATGGAAATGATAATAGTTTCCATATAAAGAAATGGTTGTGAAGATCCAATGAGTGAATACATGTCACAAGCTTAGAACAGAGTGACACAAAGGAAGAATTCAGTAAGTATTGGCTATTGCCAAGAAAGGTCAGTAACTGCCCATTTGTTTATTCTCTGAAATTAGTGAAATGCTTCCAATTAAAAAAAATTTTTAAATTCCTAATTGCCATACACAGTTGATCTAATCCAACTATGATCATTTTGTAAAATCTTAACATCTCTAGTCCATATAACTATTTTCATAAAGGAACTCAAATTACAGTAATCATAAAATCGAATATAAAAGAACTATAAGTCAATGAAAATCATCTTCAAAATGGGTCAACTGGATTGTTTATTATTCCTCATGAAAACAATGAAGTGATTACCTAAGAAACTTACTAGTTTAGGGGCACCTGGGTGGCTCAGTTGGTTAAGCGACCGACTTTGGCTCAGGTCATGATCTCACAGCTCGTGAGTTCGAGCCCCGTGTCAGGCTCTGTGCTGACAGCTTGGAGCCTAGAGCCTGCTTCGGATTCTGTGTCTCCCACTCCCTCTGCCCCCAACTCACTCGCATTCTATCTCTGTCTCTCTCAAAAATAAACAAACATTAAAAAAATTTCTTTAAATAAAAAAAATAATAAAAAAAGAAATTTACTAGTTTAATTCCCCCATAAAAACTAACACTATGTAAAGAGGATAAACCACTATTTTCAGTTACAGAGAAAGCGTGAAACATTAAAACAATCCAGTAATTTCTACAAAATATTCACCACAAAACACACCCTAATGTTAGCTCCCAGGTAAGCTGATGTCTAAGCCTTTATTAACATTTTGAGACAAGTAATTTTACTTTGGAGGAGGCGCTGTCCTGGGCATTCACAGGATGTTTCAGCAGCATCCCTAGCTTTGACCTACTAGATGTGAGCAGCACCTTCCCCTCTCAACTCTTTAACCCCCTACCCCTTTGTGACAATGTCTGAAGACATTATCGAATGACCCCTGAGGGGCAAAATTGCCCCTAGTTGCTCTAGATTATGCGAGAAGTTCTTTTAATTCTAACGTTATAATAACAGCCAGGTTTTCTCTCCCCTCCCCCCCCCTTTTTGGGGCTATTTCCTTGAAAACTTCACAGAAAAGATGAATTATCTACCCACAATGCATTTTAGTATCTTGATAATACTTGCAAATAAGATTGCTGCTGGTGTCTATTTTACACTTACTTGATTCTCTGCAGAAACCAGAAAGATGTAATTCTTAATACATTTTTTAAAACTATGATTCATTTAAAATTTTCCCCTTAGGCATTTGGATTGCAAATTTTAATTATAGCTTCCGTTTAAACCAGACACATTATGTTGCCAATCATGAACACAATACTTCAGTAAAGGAATGGCTTAGACTTATCAGCATGTGAAATCTATTAAGTCTGTGATAAGCATTTAATATGTATCACTTCATTTAGTCATAACAATATTCTTTAGAAATATTATTACGGCCAATTTTTAAGATGAGAAAACTGAGGCTAAGAAAGAACAACATTCCTAAGTCATACTGCTAGTAAGTGACATAATCAGGATGAGATCGCAAGTCTCCCAAACCAGAGTTCACACTCTCTATATTGGAATAAATGACCCTTGGAAACATCACTTCAAAATACTGAATCAATTCTTATCTTTCGACATGGTACTGCTTTTCTTCACTCAACAATTTTTGAATATATAACTTTTAGTGCATCCAACTTTTCTAAATGAACAATACCTTTTCCTTAGTATTTAGTCCCCTCTCCTCAGAACAAGCACAACACTTATTTGAGCCTCAGTAGTGGCCTTTCTGATAGAAGAATTTGTAGTTGAAGAACTTAAGATTTTGTGTTGAAAAACGTAATAATAAGATCTGGATCAAAACAATGAAAGCAACAACAATCTTATTTTTATATTTATTTGTAACTTATGTTGATATATATAATGTATATATGATGGCAAGAATAAAGAAAATACCCATTCCAACTTATATATCTAAAAAGCCCCATACACTTAATTTGTATTGACCTTTGATTTGAAGATAATAACGACACATTTCCTACAAGACCCAGACTCGTGGTAAAAATACAGGAAAAGAAAAGGAAACGACTTTTCCTCCGTTTTCCTGGCCCCACTGCTACAAGGCCCGGAGGTAAAGCTAGGGTTCATGCTGCTCTCCTCTACCCTCATTCTTTGGAAGATGAGTTAAGATCTAACATGATAGGTTTGTTTTTCAAAAACAAAAAAAAAAAAAAAAAAAAACTGCTCAGAATTATCTCTTCTTTGCACAAATTAAGAAAACTCTAGGAACAGAAGTATATTCTCTAAAGGCACAATAAAAACACTAGCCCCATGAGGATTAAGTGAAATCATTCATGTAAAACGACTCACAAAGGGCCAGGCACAGAGTAAATACTCAGTAAATGATATGTATTTGTAACTTTTGTTGTTGTTAAAAGGAAATGTTAGTACAAAGACTTTTTGTTAAAGTTTACTTATTTATTTTAAGAGAGAGGGAACGCAAGCAGGGGAGGGGTAGAGAGAGAGGGAGAGAGAGAGAGAATCCCAAGCAGGCTCCACACTGTCAACACAGAGCCTGATGCAGGGCTTGAATCCATGAACAGCAAGAACATGACCTGAGCTGAAATCAAGAGTTGGACACTTAACCCACTGAGGTACCCAGGCACCCCTAGTATAAAGGCCCTAGTGTTCAAGGTCCTTCCTGAAATACCTCTGTGCTCTCCCCTCTCTGTACTTGTTCTTTTAAAATTCCCTTGTTTTGGGTTATCCTCAAATAATGCAAGTTGTTCTTACAACCTTATGTTACCTCACAAATCTTTATTCAAACGGAACAAAAATAGTAGCAGGAAAAAAAAAAAGAAGGTATTTGCTCTCCCCTTCTCAAGGCCAATGTTTTTCTCTTTTTGATCCTGTGACAGTTAAACGTAGAATAACGAAGAGTGACATCTTATCCTACAAAAAAATTATCACAATTGACAAAGTGGTATTACAAATATATACAAACTTCTCAAAATCCAAATTACAAGAACCTGTATTTGGACAAGCATCACTGTGCACTAACTTTACTTCTAGAAGTGGACCAGAGTGTTTTGAAAACAATGACCGGGACCCTTGAATCCCCCATAGCACTTAACACAATGCCTGGCACAGACTGTTAAGTAGAAGTGTTATATAAGTGGATCAAAGTTTTTTCTCATTTTAACTAAAAATTAAATCTATTAATTTATTCAACAACATCTGTCAAGGCCCTACCATATGCCAGGCACTGGTGACTAGCATGGGGATCCAAAAGCGAACAGGAAAAGACATGTTCTCTACTTTCACAGAGTTTGTCTGTATGTAGCAGACACACAAACGAGTAAAAAGACCTTTACCATTTGGTATTAAGGTATGAGAAATCCAAGAGAAGATATTAAATGGATAGATGAATGGCGGCACACAGAAGGAGCAACTAATCCGGGCCTGGAGTCAGAGCAGCGAGCAGAAAGAAATGATAGGATTGATGAAGCCTGAGGAATAAATGAAAGTCAGCCAAAGAAGGAGAAAAGTAAAGTGTTTCAGGCAAATGTAAAAAACAGAGCTTGAGACCATGGCATATTTGAGGAACTGAGGGAAATTCTGTACAACATGACAAAAGCCTGGGGTAGGGGTAGGGGTAGGGGATTGGGGTAGTGGATGTTTAGGGGCAGAGGAAGTATAAGCTGAGAGAAACCGGGCAGCGAGAGCTGAGGGGGGACCCGTAGGCAGCGACCAAGTGGCCATGACCTAGTATAAAGCACCGTTATGAAGTGTAGGTTTTGGACTAATAGCAAGGGGAGGTATTTAAGGACTTGAAGCAGGGAAGTCTAAGAATCAGATTTGTGTTTAAAATGATTAATCCGGGGCGCCTGGGTGGCTCAGTCGGTTGGGCGGCCAACTTCGGCTCAGGTCACGATCTCGCGGTCCGTGAGTTCGAGCCCCGCGTCAGGCTCTGGGCTGATGGCTCAGAGCCTGGAGCCTGTTTCCGATTCTGTGTCTCCCTCTCTCTCTGCCCCTCCCCCGTTCATGCTCTGTCTCTCTCTGTCTCAAAAATAAATAAAACGTTAAAAAAAAAATTTGAAAAAAAATAAATAAAAATAAAATGATTAATCCACTGCAGCATGGAAGATGGATAGAGAATAATTAAGAAGTTGTTGCAGCAAGTTAGCTTATTCTATTTCTTCTTATAACTTTAATGTTTCCCCCTCAAATGACCTTACTATGGGCATTTAGAAATGCTCATGTCTTTCCCAACTAAAACCACACCCACTCATTCACTCCCTCCTACTCTATTCTCCTATTGTTTTTCAGTTTTTACCTACTCATGTCTTCTTTTCACAAAATACAACTTTAAGTTAAAGTTATTGTAAAACTTAATAAATTTAACACGGTAATTATGATAAGCCACGGACAGCACAACCAAAAAGAACAAAAATTAAAATAAAAAAAAACTAAAACCAAACAATGTCTTTTCTGAAACAACCAGTAATAATTGATTGAGTTTAAGGAAGTTCAGAACTGAAATTTTAGGGCTTTTAATACATAACTGGCTTCCCGACCAGCTGAAAGAGATGGCTTTGGAGGTCCTCTAACTCAAGCTCCAGTGCATCCACAGGGGTGACCTTCCCTCGGGGCCTCAGGGAGCACTGAGAGTTCACCAGGAAGAAGCACTGAACAGCTGAGCAAGAGCCTGCTGAGGAAAAACAGTAGGATGGGGCCCCGGGCCCTCTCAGACCCCCTTCTCTGCTTTCTGTGGTCCAGGCACACTTGTTTACTTATTTATTTACCCTCAGATGTGCAGAGGTGCCTCCAAACCTCAAGCTTGCATGTGCAGCTCCCTTTGCTGGAATGCACTTTCCCAGGCTCTTGACCTAATGGGCTCGTTGTCAATCTTCAGGCCTCTTCCAGAAGACCTTCTCAGATACCCTCACCTAAAGTGACCTCCCCAGTTACACTTCGTTTCTCACCCTTCTACTTATTTCCTTCAGAGCCCTTAGCACAACCTATAATTACTTATTTACTAGTTTGCATTGGTCTCATTAACAAGAATGGAAGCTTCATTTGGGCAGGGAACCTCCTCTTGTTTAATCACCAACTTCCAATAAGGTAGCTTCATAAATATTTTTGCTGAATACAGGAATACAGAAGGTACAGATAACGACAATAGTGATGGTAATAATATTAGCTAACATTTAGTGAGTACTTATCACCTGCCAGGTACTCTTACTGAGCAATTTACAGATGAAGTACTAGTTTAGCAACCTTAGAGATAAGAAAACCGGAGACACAGAGCTATTAAGTTACTTTGCCCCAAAGTCACACAGCTTAGTGTGTGGGCCTCTCCACAGAACAGCCCCAAAGTTGGCAGAGAGGAATTGACTCATTAGATGGAGAAAACTGGAATTGTTCTTCTCCTTTACTCCTCTACTTCCTTCTTTCTCTTGCCTTTCTCATCTAGCTTTTGTCATCAATACTTTTCCTCCTGATCCCCAATCATTTTTAATTACTGACCCTTTTCTCTGTTCCACTTATCTGATACAAAATAATTTCATGATGTACTTTAATATAGAATATTTTAACATAAGGTAATTAATATTCACTAAAGTATTATACAAAGATCTACAATTTTATTTTTTAATAAGAAGGAAAATGCACTGGGGCGCCTGGGTGGCTCAGTCAGTTAAGCATTTGATTTCAGCTCAAGTCATGATCTCACGGTTTGTGAGTTCAAGCCCTGCTTCGGGCTCTTTGCTGTCAGCATAGACAGAGCCTGCTTTGGATCCTCTGTCTCCCTCTTTCCCTGCTCCACCCACAAGCTCTCTCTCAAAAATAAACATTAAAAGAAGAAGAAGAAGAAGAAGAAGAAGAAGAAGGAATCTGCACCGATACTCTTAACTCTCCTGTTTTTTACACAGTGACTCTCATACTGCAATCACCTTGGTTGTGGATTGTTAGAATAAATAGGAAAGAATAAGAAAAGGAGAGGCTTCCTTTTCTTTCCTCTCTTTTCTCTTGGTCTCCTAAGAAGGTGAACATGAATATAAATATTGTGCAAGCCAACCTGTAAAGAGCCCCTTCATTACTGTGTCTGAAAATTTGCTTTGGAATACAAATTTGAATTTATGCCTTGGTTCTGCTCTATTTTATACTGTCACCACAGAATCTTTCATAGTTGTTCCCATAACAGCTTAGAGCTACAATCTTCCTCAGGGGAAAAAGCAAGTTTGAGCTCCAGACTCTTTCCAGACAAATAAGGCAACCTTGAGAGCATTTTCTAAGCAGCTGGATCAGATAGCTGCCACAACACTTCTGTGAGTCCCAACAGGGAGCTTTCTTGCCAGCCTCAGAAACAGTTATTTGTCACCACAAAAGATAATTCTTCTCAGTTAAAAAAGAAAAATAACATTCAATCTAGTAGAAATTCCTTGCCCTTATAGAGAAATTATTTTTTAAAAAACATAGAATTATCACTTTTTCTTTGAAAGGTAAGCTGAATCTCAAAATAAAAAGGTTCCTTCTAATAGGAATTAAGTCTGATAAAATTAAACATGAAAAGGAAAACTTTTAATATATGACAAAAAGATCATTTTTATTTTTTTTTTATTTTTTTTATTTAAAAAAAAAATTTTTTTTTCAACGTTTTTATTTATTTTTGGGACAGAGAGAGAAAGAGCATGAACGGGGGAGGGGCAGAGAGAGAGGGAGACACAGAATCGGAAACAGGCTCCAGGCTCTGAGCCATCAGCCCAGAGCCCGACGCGGGGCTCGAACTCACGGACGGCGAGATCGTGACCTGGCTGAAGTCGGACGCTTAACCGACTGCGCCACCCAGGCGCCCCAAAAGATCATTTTTAAAAAGCTAATTTATAAAAACAAATCATTAAAAATGTAAGAAAAAGAAAACAAATTATACTTTTACATATCAAGCTCAAAGTGGGAAATCCAAAATGAAGTTGGGGAGGGAGAATCAAAGCAATTGAAAATCAGACAAATAACCTACCACCATTCTGCCTGAATGACACCCATCCTAAAGTATTCACTTTGAGCTGTGAGGTTCTGACTAAAGGGGAAAGATTTTAAATTTTCTGGATTTCTTTCTCCAACTTCTTTGCCTTCTTTTGTTTATTCTCCCTTGATCTTTCATTTTTTTCAGTATCATTCATAACTCCAAAAAATTATCTGGGTATGGAGACCTGACAGAATTATATATTTATAGCAGAAAAATTAAAACAAATACTATTAAAATCTGGATTGACACATATGTAAGAACCACAGTCTATTTTTAAGTAGACAAACAAAATTATACATTTTGATTATTAATGTATTATTAATACATTATTAATAAAGATTAAGATAATAAATTCAACAGCACCTAAAAGAGCACCGATGTTGTATTTTCACACATAAATTAATTTATGGGTTAGCCATTTTCACAGACCACAAAAGTGGCCACCACAAACTGAGCTAATAAAGTCACATAAAGGGAGAAAGAGGCTGATAAAATCAGAAGGCTCCCAAACTACTTTAAGAATGGTTTTCTTTCCAGGGCATCTGGGTGGCTCAGGTGGTTAAGCGTCCAACTCTTGATTTTGGCTCAGGTCATGATCTGATGGTTAGTGAGATCGAGCCCCGCTTCCAGCTCTACACTGACAGTGAAGGGCCTGCAGGGGATTCTCTCTCTGCTTCTCTCTCTGCCTCCCTCCCACTCAATCAATCAATCAATCAATCAATTGAAAAAAGAATGTTTTCTTTCCAATCCAGATCTCCAGATCATATTCCAAAATACAAAACAAAAGAAAAAAATGAGAGAAATCAGGAAGCCTTTTCTTCCTGCAGCTGGTGGGAAACAGGGTATATGATTACTGCGTATTTAACTTTGAGTTACTTTACAAAATATAAAAAGTTATTAATTCATAATAAAATATTAGAAAGCTCCATTATAAGGAAACATATTTAAGTGAACTTCCTTTGATATTGAGAAGGAATCAAAACAACTGATACTGAATAAATGAAAAAAATTTAGTTTTAAGATTTTACCATCATAGGTGTGAAGAAATGCGCACGAGTATACTGCTGGTAAAAGCTGTAAATTGTTATAAAATTTTCTGTTAGTGATTTCACAGTATCTATAACAAAGGTTAAAATGTACATACTCTTGGATTCTGTAACTTCCCTTCTAAGAATCTTGTCCTATCAAATACATGACAAATGCACAAGAGTAGACACACAGTGTCTTACAGTATTACTGTATTATTGCTGACAGAGAAAACTTGGAAAAAGACAAAGTATATGCTGATAAATGTCAAATTTATAGCAGAGGAAACTGAGCCTCATCCTGGTCAGGTCACTGGTGGGAAGACAAGGCATATCAAATACATGACCTAAATAAACAACCCTTGAAATTATCGCTGCTTCACTATATTCCTCAAAGCTAAGATCAAGTGCTATCGTCTTAAGGAAGCCTTCCTTGACATCCCCTTTCCCTATAACGCTTCCATACCAAAAGCCAAACATTTCAGCATTTTTAACGTCATCATTTAATTATTAACAAAGACAGGGATCATGCTTTAGATCTATTTGTCCAATTACCAAGCACAGTGCCTATGCATTAAAAAAACAAAACCAAAAACAAAAACAAAGTGGGGCACCTGGGTAGCTCAGTCAGTTGAGCGTCCAGCTCCTGATTTCAGCTAAGGTCACAATCTCAGGGTTGAGGGACTGTCAGGCTCAACACTAAACTTGGAGCCTACTTGAGATTCTCTCTCCCTACGCCTCCCTCCGTCCCTCTTTCCCACTCTTGCAGTCTCTCTCTCTAAAAAAATACAAAACAAACAAAAAATTCTGTTCATCGAAAATCCAAATAGCAATGAGCACCCCTAGCACCCAGACTGTGGTCTCTCTACGTACCAAAGTTCTTTAAGCAAATGCCTGAATCTTGGTCTGGGTCAACACATTTACAAGATGATCCTGGGATATCTTACACCAAAATCAAGAAAGCAATCAAGGAATACTAGGGTCATGTCAAGAGGATATAATAGCCAACTTGAAAAAACTTTCACTGGTCAATTTGAGCACCAGTGGAGTAATGGAATGAAACATTAAATATCTTTAAATCCACAAGTTAATATTTGTGTATTAATATTAATGTATGTTTTTATTAAATTTAATATTAATCTAAAGTTAATTCATTTATCATATTTGGAGGATCCAAAGGAACCAATTCATTCATTTGAAAATTGATAAATAAAGGGAAATACTTAAGCATTATCCTTCACATTTAAATTTTACTTTAGGGTAATAAATTGTTGAAAAGGGAAAATTTATTTAAAAATATTTTAGTTATTAAATGTGAGTTAGAAATGATTTAAAAAAGAATATCATCATTTTACAATATCTAGTGAATTAACAGATCTATGTAATCACCATCAATAGTTGCTACCAGACATTAAACACTCTTAATGGAAAGACAAAATATAACTTTTGAGACAGTTGTGCCAAAATAGTCAAACCTGAATTTGATCAAGCCTCTAAATCTACTACTGATTTATAGTAGAGGAAAGGAACGTGTTAAATGACCATGGGTATACAGTCAACAAAATCAAGACTGAGGGAAACTCTACAGAATAAATAACCTAATTTCTTCAACAAAAAGCAAAAGGGAAAGAGGGCAGGAGGAGGCAAAATTTAGAGATCAAAAAACTTTAAGAGACAGACTACTACAGATCTCATTTTGATCTCAATTCAAGCAAAGGAACTACATTTTTAAAAGATAAAAGTATAGGGGTGCCTGGGTGGCTCAGTCAGTTAAGCGTCCGACTTCTGTTCAGGTCATGATCTCACAGTCCGTGAGTTCGACCCCATGTTGAGTTCTGTGCTGACAGCTCAGAGCCTGGAGCCTGCTTGGGATTCTGTGTCTCCCTCTCTCTCTGCCCCTCCCCCACTTGTGTGGGCTCTCTCTCTCTCTCTCTCTCTCACTCAAAAGTAAACAAACACTAAAAAGGAAAGTTTTTTTTTTAGAGTTTAAAGAAAAAGTATTAAGTGCAGATAACTATTAAGAAATAGAGTGATAAACACACACAAACACACACGCCTGGGAAAAACAATGCCCAGCTATTATGAGACACCTGCATGAAACAGATAAAAAGATGTATTATTATTCAAGTTTGTTAAAAGTCTTAAGCTATTAACTTTTAATTTTTAATCTATAAAAAAGTAGACAAGAGGACTTATAAACTTACGTAAAATCTATAGGCAAGACTGATTAAACACTAATGTAACTAATGTCAATTTTGGCCTTCATGTCAATTGAAAAAGACCTAAATTTAGAATAGTCTCTATAGTAAATATATCATGGAAAAACAGCAATTCAGAAATGCTAAAGGATATCCTTTCAGCGAGCTGAAAGGCAGGTTACACATGCAAATGCTAAAAAAAAAAAGAGAAAATGGAAAAATCAAATCATTCAAAAAAAATTTAGGGTAAAATCTCAAGCCCTGTTCACTAAAAATTTATAAATTCTAACTTCTGAAATATAGTTTATGAAAGTATTTAAAGAGCAAATTAATAAGATAGAAGGAGACATGTTAAAATACCTCAGAATAACTATTAAGTGGACTCATTTGTCTTAGGTGAAACTCTACCCTGTATTTTAAATTGTTTCACGTGATATTTACAAATCACTTTTACCTATTACAATGCTATCATCCTTTTGAACTCTACTACTTAACATTTAGTAGTCCTCTTCTTGGACTATTTAAACATATTAAGTAGAGTAGGCTTAGTCATATTTTAAGGTTTAACTAGGGATAAAAAAAAAAAATAACCCACTGAAATGCCAGGCATATATTTCATGTGTTATTTTGGAACTGTCCACAACAAATGAATATTTAACTATCAAAGGTGGCTTGGTAGAGAACCACCAATCTGGTTAACGTAATGTATCTTAAAAATAAACAACACTTTTGCCCTCAGCTGGCACTTCAGAATTTATAGCACATATGAATCAATACACTCCTATGAAATAGATTTCATTAATTCCCATCTTACGCATGAAGATGAAAAGACTAACAAAACTAAGTAACTTGCCCAAGATTCTCTGTCAATAAGAGGTAGGGTCAGAGTCTGAACTGAGGTCTTGGCTCCTAGACCTGCTGGACACTGTAGCTTAATCAGGACACATGAGCCCGTATTATCAGCTCACTTCAATACCACTTTATTGGATGTTATGAATGTTTATAACACGTTAGTTATAAAAATCTGAGAGGCATGAAATTTAACTGTATACTATCAGTAAATTTTACACTACCTACAAAGGTATTGCATAAGACAAAGAAGTGACTCATTGAAAAAGACTGAACCAAAGGTACTAATGGTAATTGTGCTTTGATTTTAAAGTAAAAAAATTACAGTACTGTGTCACACATTTTCCAGCTCTTTCTCCCTATACTTAACTCTTAGAAGGTACTAAATATAAGATTATTTTCAAGGCAAAAAAAAATCATTTTATAAAGAATAGTACCACTATTTCTGCCAGGTGACTGTTTTACTAAATCTCCAGCAAGATCACCATGAGAACAAACCAGCAGTGGTACTGGGGAGGAAAAGGGGAAAGAGAGAGGGAGGCAGGGAGAGGGGAAAGACTACATTTTAATATTTAAATTCACCACTGATAATCTTTTTTCTAAAACTAGTAAGACTAAATTATAACTTCAAAGGGAAATATTTTTGTTCCTATATTAAAATAACATGCCCATCGCTAACCAAGGAAATACACTTTATTCATTTATGTACAGTCATCTTCATATTGATTCCAATTATGAAATATGTTGCAGTAAAAGGGAAGGCATGAAAGACATTTAAGGTCAGAAGCATTTTTACAAATTTTGCCAATTTGCAATTTTTATCCCTCTCCTTACTTTGACATAAGGTGACCTCTAAAATATCACCAGCAGCTCATCATGTCACCTCAGTAATCCTTTATGATTGAAGTTGAAGCCTGTTTCCTCTCATCCTGTGCTCAGTGAATGAAGAACAGCTGGGTGTTTGTATAGGCTGGAGGCTTTAAAAAACCTGCCGGGTCTTTAATTCTCCCTCCACCCACAACTGCCAATATAGTAAATCCTTTGCTCAACTCCATTTTTCTTGGAGTTAAGGAAAGAGAATCAATTCTTATGAATAAAAAGATCAAACTCTGAATCCAAGACCTACAATACAATTCCAGGAAATGGAGCTGCAGTGCTCTAAACAGTAGTAACAATTATAAAAATAGAATAATGGCTAATAATTATTAAGGTCATCCTATGTTATCAAGCAATATGCCAGTGATTAAAGGCATTAGCTCATGTGATTGATCCTCAACATAACTCATTGAAGGAGATAATATTGTTAAACTCATTTTGCAGATGGAGAAACTAAGTCTTCGAGCAAAGTAACCAAAGTAACTTAGAGCAAAGTAACCAGAGTGCAAAATGGCACTGCTCTAAGTAACAAAGATTTGACATCAAAGGACCTGAGAGATAAACTTAGGGTTTCAATGGCCAAGTTCCAAAGCTCCCAATCTGAAGTCCACATAAAAATCTAAATGAAACAACCATTCAACTAAAAATGCATACATAAAAGGTAGCTAAAAACTGTAGGGTTTTTTTTTTTGTTTTGTTTTGTTTTTGCCTTTAGATGAACTTAACATCAATTCAGTATGGATAGCATATGCTGTTCTAATTATAATCTTTTGGTTAAAAATGGGGAAGCATATTATTAATAAGGCCTTGAGGAAAAATATTTTTGTAATATGAGTAATATGGGATTTACAATGGAAAAACAACTTAAGAGATCTTTTGTGTAAAACTTTGCGGAGACCTCAATGCTCTGGGATGGCTCAAACAATATCTGATTGTCTGTCAAACAAATGTTTCTACTCCAGAAATATGTTTGCTCCACCCTCACTCTGGTACCTCCTTCCCTCCACATCTCACAATCATCCACCAGCTGCTTTCTATTATCACTAGCTGGCCTAGGAAACTCTGAGATTAGCTCTCAGTGGGATGAGCTGACCAAAGGCAGCTGGCATTGACTCAACATTTATTCTTTGCTGTGAATCCTGGGCAATTCTTTCTTTCAATTACCTGGTTTCTTCCATTTTTTTTTTCCCCCTGATTCTCCTGGCTACTTGCTGACTGACTTACTTTCTGTTCAACTACTGAACACTTCCCCGCAGTTGCTTAGTAGGTCACTGAAGTTTCCATCCTAGGCCCCCTCTCTGGGATCTGGATCATTCTGGCAGATTTAGAAGAATCTCACTCCACCAGTGTGCACATGCTTGTGTCCCACAAGTGCTGTTTTCCCCATTCTACTTCCTTGTTAGTTCCACTTGAGCGCTGCAAGGCACATTCTACCATGACACTCTAAAATGATCATTATATTATGGCTGATTTTGGTTGGGGGCCTGTTCTACAAAATACTATGGGCAGCCTGTGGACAAGAAGTATATAGTATCACACCCAGTGTATAAACCCATTACTTCTGTGCTTTTATGGCTAGTTATCCACTCAAAATCCTAAAGGATGTTATATAGCTACCCTCACATCTTCCCCATCCCCCAACCCCTTAATAAAATAATTTAGGACTCATTTTGGGATCTTTAGAAGTTATTTTTATTTGCAATATGATGACATTATCAAATCAACGATAACTCTAAACTCTTTCTTATTGCCCATTTTACTTGCTTTGGACACATTTTCTCATTCTTCAAGATTTCCTTAACTCCTTGAATTTTGAAACCCTGTCTAGTCTGAATAGTGTCACAGCACTTAGTGTAGTCCCAAATACTCATTCATTAAGACTTGGGGCACCTGGCTGTCTCAGTTGGTTAAGGTCTGACTTCAGCTCAGGTCATGATCTCACAATTCATGAGTTCGAGCCCCATATCGGGGTCTCTGCTGTCAGCACAGAGCCTGGAGAGCCTGCTTCGGATTCTCTGTCTCCCTCTCTCTCTCTGACTCTCCCCTGCTCATGATCTCTCTCTCTCTCTCAAAAATAAACATTAAAAAAATTAAAATGTTAAAGACTTAATGTAGTCCAAATTATTTCAGTAAATATTTATTATAGGCATTGGGAATATAACAGTGAAATCAGAACACACAATATTCCTGCTCTAATAGACTTTACATCCTAAGTAGAGGAGGATACAGAAAATAAGAACAGCAGCAGAACTGAAGAGAACTGGAATGATGATCCAGGCTACTGGGATGATAAATGAAGGAGGCACCCTGGAATCTGAATAGCATTAAGAAACCAATCCAGGGAAAAGAGTTGCTCACATCCTGGAGCAGGGAACAGCAAATGCAAAAGACCCTATGACAGAAAGTAAGATGGCATATTTATAGGAACAGAAAAAAAGGCCAGGGTAGCTAAGCTTAGTAGGCCAGGAGGAGAGTGTTACGAGACAAAGCTGGAAGACTAGCAGGGGCCAGCTCACACAGGGATTTTAATTCAAGTGCAAGGAAAGGCACTGGTGCGGGTTCTAAGCAGCTAACAAAGTCCTATCATTTGTGGACTAAAAAGGCCACTCTGGTCGTTATGCAGAAAACAGACTGTAACAGGTCAAGAACAGAAATAGGGCACTTGCAGCTGAGAAAGGTGGTTGAGATAGAAAGATGCCGACAGATTCAAAAGGTTAGGAAGCACATCTGACAAGACTTGGTGGTATGCTGGGTGTAGTAGGTGAGAAAAAAAGAAAAAGGATAAATCTTATGTTTCTGACTTGAGAAACTGGATGGAGTGATGTCATTTAGTGAGATAGGGAAGACAAGACAAGAGAAGATGTTGGGTTTAGTGAAGGGAAAAGCCACAAGTACAATTTAGTGAGATGGGGAAGGCTATGGAAAATGCTGGCTTGAAACGGGGAAATTAAAAGTGGAATTGTGGAGTCAGAAGAGATGTTATAGATCATTTATTTGACCACTTTATTCTAGAGAAGTAAACAGTGACTCAAACTTGCCAAAAATGGCAAAGTACACTCTGGAAGAGCCACTCTCTCGGTTGACCAAGCTTTTTTTTTTTTTAATTTATTTATTTATTGTGATGGGAGGAGGGGCAGAGAGAGAGGGAGAGAGAGAGAATCCCAAGCAGGCTCCGCACTGTCAGCACAGAGCCCAATGTGGGACTCGAAATCACAAACTGTGAGACAAAACCTGAGCTGAAATCAAGAGTCAGATGATTAACCGACTGGGCCACCCAGGAGCCCGAGTTCACCAAGCATTCTTAACCTTTTTGTGCCATAGGCTCCTTTAGTAGTCTGATGAAGCTTGGACTCAAAATAATGATTTAGTTTAAAAAGAAGTTTTAAAGGATGGAATTACAAAATAAACCAATTGTACTGAAATATAGTTATCAAAATAGTAAAAAAAAAAGTGAT
This sequence comes from Lynx rufus, assembly GCF_022079265.1. Lineage (NCBI taxonomy): Eukaryota > Metazoa > Chordata > Mammalia > Carnivora > Felidae > Lynx > Lynx rufus. The sequence continues at coordinate 6,429,269 of NW_025814825.1, forward strand.
TTATTAACACTATGTGTATTTCTTTATCAACTCATTAAATAATAAGACCTCATAGCAGATCTCATTACTACTATAATTCCAGAGTAATGATACATGGTGTAAGCAATAGCACAAGATATTTGCGACAACTTTAATGTTATAGAAAAATGTGTGATTTCTATTGGCAAAAAGTGAAAAGTACTACTAAAATTACTGTGGTGCTTTGTTTCCTACATTCATAACTGAAGGATAAGCTAAATTTTAGAAGAAGGTTAGTCCAAAAAAATGCAATTTTTCACCTTCTAAATTCATGGCCTCCTGAATTCTATCCAGGATCACCTAATTTGCAGACCCCAGATTAAGCCCTTGGTTAAACCCCTGATCATTTTTTCCCCAGGTTCTCGATGGTGGCTGCCCCAGATTTCTGCAGCCTCAGGCCTGGGCCTTTGTAAAACAGGGCCCCTGGGGTGGTGGCAACCTGGGTACTGTGGGGCCTCTGCTATGAGCAGACCTGGGGCTTGGCCTTGACTGGCAAGGAGACATTCCTAATGAATCTACATCATCAAAACCTTGCAGCCTTTGAGGACCTGAGTAGGTGGAAACTGCCAAAGACTTTATTTTTCCTTTTATTATTTCTTAAAAGCCCCTTCCCAGCTCCACGACCCTGAGGCAGAAGAGGCACCAACCCAGTCTGCAGTCCTGAGCTCTGGCCTTGGATGCATGCTCCAGGCAGACAGAGAGGGTGAGTGGGCGCCTTCCTATAGGGATGACATGGAGAGAAGGTCCAAGCTGGCCAGTGTAGGAGAAAGGAAAGGGTTAGGAAAAAGCCAAGAGACCGAAGGAAAAAATAAAAACTCAAAAACAAAAGAAAACAAAAGCCCTACACACACCACAATTTTCCATACCCCAAATGCTAGATTTGGAAGGATACCAGTCCCTCTAGCCAGAAACAATTCCTGAAACTGCCCCAACATGGGAAGTCTAACTGTTCTGAACAATCTCATGCATATACTTGAAGGAGCAACCCAGCAAAGAGGTGTACCCTTGGCAAGAAGAGTCAGGACCACTGTAGCCAGCCCCCTTGTGACTGGTTACCCTGCCTTTAGTATTTCCTCAAATCTATCCTTCATCCTGATGAAAGATCACAAAGGCCAATCTATCAACAATACTCCCCTGCTTAAAGTCCTTGCAAGGGTTCCTCATAGCTTCTGGAACAGCACGGCATTGATAGCTACATTCTTCAGGATCTGCTTCTCCAATACAGTACTTTAACTTGATTTCCAGCATTACACTGCACTTCCTAGATTTCCTGCCTGTGTTCTCTTTTCTCTCTTCTACTAGCGCAAGACTACCAAAATATCATTTTTGAAAGCATCTGATTTCTTTTCTTCCAGAGAAATCTCTCTCTTTCCTATGAACCTCTGCAAATTAGTAAAGGTTTTTGCCTGGCACATTATCCTGGGCTGTAGTCATTATCTACATATACGTTCTTTTTCCCACACATGACAGTATGCTTCTCTCAAATTCAGTGTTCTGCTACAAAAGGCTGTCTTGAATATTTGTGCTGGATTTTTACTAATCTAAAAATAAATAATATCTATTATACCCATTTCAGTGTTCAGTTTATGAAGAGATTTCATGCATTTTCTTATAATAACTCTCTTAATACCCTGTGAAGAGTTAACCTTCTTAATCACCCTGTGAAGATAAACAGTCCAAAGTATTACCCTAAAACCCTATAGAGACCAGCAGTCTAAGGTATTACATTTTTTTTGCAGATGAGGAAACAGAAGTCATGTGAGATCAATGGACTTGTCCAGGTCTAATCATTTAATGAGATACGGAGCTTGATTCATAAATCCCAGGTTCTTTGGTGTAGTGCTTGATGTGAACTAAAGCCACTGTGCCAGGCCCAGGACAGGTGAGTAAATAGAACGAGAGAACTTCTCTCAAGAATCGTTTCAAGGTAGTACCAATATGACCCTATTAACAATAGAGGTTTTTTGGGGTGCCTGGGTGGTTCAGTCGGTTAAGCGTCCGACTTCGGCTCAGGTCATGATCTCACAGCTTTTGAGTTCGAGCCCCGCGTCGGGCTCTGTGCTGACAGCTCAGAGCCTGGAGACTGCTTCGGATTCTGTGTCCCTCTCGCTCAGCCCCTCACCTGCTCATGCGCTCTCTCTCTCTCTCTCTCTCTAAGTAAAACAAAACAAAAAAAACTATAGTTTTTTTTTATTACAATAGTACAAGTACTATAATAAAAACCTATCATAAAGCTAAACACTCAATGTTTAAAATTACAGCCGATTTTCTCTTTTTATGCTAGAATTTTTTATTACTCATGTTACTCCAGACCTCTAAAATGAAAGCTTCTTGGAACGCCTGCATGGCTTAGTCAGTTAAGCACCTGACTTTGGTTCAGGTCATGATCTTGCGGTTCATGAGTTCTGGCCCCACATCAGGCTCTTTGCTAATAGCTCAGAGCCTGGAGCCTGCTTCAGATTCTGTGTCTCCCTCTTTCTCTGACCTTCCCCTGCTCACATTCTGTCTCTCTCTCTTTCAAAAACAATCATTAAAAAAATTTTAAATGAAAGCTTCTTGTAAACACTAAATATTATACAACTTACTAAAGATTATTTCCATCTTCAGAAAGAGAAACTAAAGTAATAATATTTCAAAAGATTTCTCAAGGACATGCCAATTTAAAACTATCAAACAAGAACTAAATTTTGGGGGGCACCTGGGTGGCTCAGTCATTTAAGCATCTGACTCTTGGTTTCGGCTCAGGTCATGATCTCAGGTTCGTGGGATAGAGCCCCACCTCTGACTCTGCACTGATGGCAGAGCCTGGATGGGACCCTCTCTCTTTCTCCCTCTTTCTCTGCCCCTCCCGAGCACTCTTGCTCTCGCTCTCTCTCTCTTAAAATAGATAAATAAACTAAAAAAAAAACCTAAGAATTTTCTACATTTGTCCTGCTCATGCATTCATTTTGATCAGGTTACTGAGATATTTTTATGCAATTTTCATGTATTATAACATTCCTAGGTAGCTTATCAATAGTTCTCTCATGAGATTTAAAACTTGTAGAAAGCGGGGCGCCTGGGTGGCTCAGTTGATTGAGCATCCGGCGTCAGCTCATGATCTCACAGTTTGTGGGTTCGAGCCCCTCATCAGGCTCTGTGCTGACAGCCAAAGCCTGAAGCCTGCTTCAGATTCTGTGTCTCCCTCTCTCTGCCCCTTCCCCGCTCATGCTCTCTGTCTCTCAAGAAGTGAATAAATGTTAAAAATAAATAAATAAATACATAAATAACTTGTAGAAAGCTAAGTTTTCAAGAGGGTATTGCATGAACAGTAAAAAACAAAATTCAATTCAATGAAACATTTATTATCTATTTTATGTAGTGTTGGCAATGCTGGTAAGGATGTATAAGATACAATCTCTGCTTTCAAGAAGCTTAAAATCTAGTAAAAAGGATGATAATCCTAAAAATGTCTATAATTTTTGAAACATGATGCTTTCAAAATCACATATCTTAGATAAACCTTGACAAAGAAAGACAGCTACAGGAAAAAAAATTTTTTTTTTTTCAAACCTCCAGAATATCCTTACACAGAATGAAAAATACATTGTTGTAGGGGCACATGGGTGGCTCAGTCAGTTAAGCATCCAGCTTTGGCTCAGGTCATGATCTGGTGGTTCGCGAGTTTGAGCCCCACATCAGGCTCTGTGATGACAGCTCAGGGCCTGGAGCCTGCTTTGAATTCTGTGTCTCTCTCTCTCTCTCTGCCCCTTCCCGGCTTGCACTCTGACTCTGCCCCTCTCAAAAATAAATAAACATTAAAAAAAATTTTTTTTAATAAAGAAAGAAAAATACATTGTTGTGTGTATTTATATATACACACACACAATGGAATATTTATATACACTTATATATTTATTTAAATACATTTTTATTTAAATATAATATTTATTTAAATATATTTATATATTTATATATACACACACACACATATTGGAATATTACATAGTAGTGGGAATCCACGAATGACAGTCACAAGTAACCACTGGATAAATCTCAAAAACACTGAATGAAATAAAGAAGGAAAAGTAGTAGGGACAGAGAGAAGGAAGAAGAGCACAGAGTATCTGGAAAGAGGTGTAAAAAAAAAAAGGATTGAGTTTCCTTGCACTAAGGGGTAACATGTTTTCTTAGAACCAAGAATAAAATAGTAATAATAAAAGGAGAATGGTAAATGATATAAAAGAATTTCAAAGTAAGGACAATACAATAGAAACACAAAGAATTAAAGATGGACAAGTATTCTGGTCAAGTCCTTCCAGGGTTAAAACTAGATGAGACTGAAGCTTTATCAGAGCAGCAGTTCACGAACTTTAGAGTCTGAAAGAAGGGCTGTGATTATTTACTCAGTTACTTTTATATCTAATTATGGTGAGCTTGTTTAAAAAGATTCCTGGGCCCTACCCAGAGACTCTGATTTAGTTGGTCTGGGATCGAACCGAGAATCTGTTCTTTTCAGAAGCATTACAGGTGATTTGAAGACAGGTTCTACAAACAACTTTGAGATATATGATATGGAAATCGCTTTTGAGAATATAACAGAGAAAATGAAAATAGCTTTAAAACACATACTGGATGGGCCACCTCACACCCAGGCAAACCAAAAGGCCCAGGATAAGTTCTTGGAGGTGGGCCTCAATATTCAAGGTCTGGTGTCTACAAACAGGTAAACGTGTGCAATTTCTCCCTCAAAAATTTCAACAGGGACTTGGGAGTACCACACGCCCTCACCAACACAAAGCAGTAACACTCTAATGCTTGCTAACTTGGCAGTAAGAAGGAAAATTTTTATCTGGATTTCCTTAATAATCAGTGAAACCAAAAGTATTTTCTTAGTGTAACCTGGAAAAATTTATTAACATATGAACATCCACAGCCCTCCTCCCCCCACTTATTTTTCCCTTTCTAAAAAGGAATGACTTGCTGATACAAAGTTGATCAACATAATAAAGGAAACAAGTAAGAAATGTTTAGGGGGGAGTGACCTTGTTACCTGGGATTTGAGAAAAAAGCTTTAGAACCTGACCTGTGAAAAGATTCAGGGCTGTAAAAGAAATGGGGAGGAGAAAAGATCCTGCAAGAATTACTAATCTGGTTATGAATTAAATTCCCTTTAATGTTCTTTGAGGACAAATGGATTTACGTTTTTAATAACTTCTGGTGCTGAACTATGCTTCTTGAATAAGACCCAGTCCTGAATTTGGACCATGTGTATCTCTAAATTAGTTAGGATTACAGTTTTGTCCTGGCCATTTGTACTGATTTTGTAAATTGCCTGTTGATAGTCCTTGTACATTTTTTCTACTTAGATTTCTCATTAATAAACCATTTTTTAGAGCAGTTTTAGGCTCACATAATTGGAGGGAGGAGGACAGAGAGTTCCTATATAACTACCGTCCCCACAAACATACTTTTCCCACTATTAACATCCCCCTTCAGAGTGGTACGTTTGTTACAATTGGTAAAACCTACACTGACATATCATTATCACCCCAAATCCACAGATTATCTACACGTCATGTTTATACCAGCATAGTATTTACAGAATATTTTCACTGCCCTAAAAATCCTCTGTGCTCTGTCTATTCATTTCCTAGTTTGCTCCTAACCCCTGACAACCACAAATCTTTCTACTGTCCACATAGTTTTGCCTTTTCCAGGATGTCATGGAGATGGATTCATACGGTATCTAGCCTCTTCATATTGGCTTTTTTTAAATTAGTAAGTAATATGCATTCAAGTTCCTTCCATGTCTTTTCATGGCTTGATAGCTCATTTCCTTTTGACCCTGAACAATATTCCATTGTTTGGGTATACCAAAGTATATCCATTCACCTATGGAAGAACATGTTACTCGTCTCCAAGTTTAAGCAACTATGAATAAAGATGCTCTAAACATCCATATGCAGGTTTTTGAGTGGACGTAAGTTTTCAGTTCCTTTAGGTAAATACCAAGGAGTGTGATTGGTGGATGTGCTGCACTAAGAGTATGTTTAGTTTTTTAAGAAACTGTCAAACTTTCTTCCAAAGTGGCTGTACCATTCTGCATTCCCACCAGCAATGAATGAAAACTCCTGTTGTTCCACATTCTTGCCAGTATTTGCTGGTGTTAACGTTTTGGATTCTGGCCACTCTATTAAGTGTGTAGTAACATCTCATTTTAATGTACAATTCCCTAATGATTTGACATGTGATGTTGAACATCTTTTCATATGCTTTCTTGCCATCTGTGTATCTTATTTGGGGATGTGTCTGTTCACCATTTTTGCCCATTTTTCAATGAGGTTTTGTTTTCTTTTTCTGAGTTTTAAGAGTTCTTTGTATATTTTGGACAACAGTCTTTTATCAGATATATCTTTTCCAAATATTTTCTCCCATTTATGACGTATCTTCTCATTCTCTTGAAAGTGTCTTTCACAGAGCAGAAGTTTTTTGTCTTTTTTTTTAATGTTTATTTATTTTTGAGACAGAGACAGAGCATGAACGGGGGAGGGTCAGAGAGAGAGGGAGACACAGAATCCGAAGCAGGCTCCAGGCTCTGAGCTGTCAGCACAGAGCCCGACGCGGGGCTCGAACTCACGGACCATGAGATCATGACCTGAGCCGAAGTCGGACGCTTAACCGACTGAGCCACTCAGGCACCCCCAGAAGTTTTTTTTTATTTTATGAATTCCCATTTATCAATGATTTCTTTTATGGATAATGCCTTTGATTTTATATCTAAAAAAAAATGACTGGTATATCCAAGGTCACCTAGGTTTTCTCCTATGTTATCTTCTAGGAGTTCTAGAGATATGCAATTTACATTTAGGTTTATGACACATTTTTATTTAATTTTTGTGAAGGGCATCTAGGTCTTGATTTATTTCTTTGCATGTGGATGTCAAGTTATACAAGCACTATTTGTTGACAAGACTATTAGCTCAAATACATTGTCTTTGTTCCTTTCTGTCAAAGGTCGGTTAACTATAATTACATGGATCTATTTCTGAACTTTCTATTCTATTCCATTGATCTACTTGTGTATGCTTTTGCCAAGACCACAACGCGTTAACATAGCTTCACAGTACATTTTGAAGTGAGGTGTCAGTGCTATAACTGTCCTTCTTCAAAACAGAGTTGCCTTTTTTTTTTTTTATTTTTTTTTTTCAACGTTTATTTATTTTTGGGACAGAGAGAGACAGAGCATGAACGGGGGAGGGGCAGAGAGAGAGGGAGACACAGAATCGGAAACAGGCTCCAGGCTCTGAGCCATCAGCCCAGAGCCTGACAGCGGGGCTCGAACTCACGGACCGCGAGATCGTGACCTGGCTGAAGTCGGACGCTTAACCGACTGCGCCACCCAGGCGCCCCCAGAGTTGCCTTTTGAGGGGCTTTTGACTTTGCATATAAGCTTTTTTTTTTTTTTAATTTACTTATTTGAGAGAGAAGGAATGCATGCATGCGCGTGAACTGGGGAGGGGGCAAAGAGAGAATCCCAAGTAGGGGCTCGACCTCACTGTGAGATCATGAACTGAGCTGAAATCAATTGTCAGACGCTTAACCGACAGAGCCACCCAGACACCATGATATATTAACTTTAGGATCAGTTTGTCAACATGCACAAAATTACCTGCTGAGATTTTGATATGGATTGTATGGAATCTACATATCAAGTTGGGAAGAACTGACATCCTGACAATATTGAGTCTTCCTAACCATGAGCATGGAATATCTCTCATTTAGTTCTTTGACTTCACTCACAGTTTAGTTTTCCTCTTGCAGATTTCATATGTAATTTGCTAGGTTCATACCTAAGTATTTCATCTGGGGTTGGAAGTATTAACGTAAATGGTACTGAGCTTTCAATTTCAAATTTATATGAAAGCAATTACCTTTAGTATATCCTACAACATTACTATAATCCCTCATAATCAGGGAATTCTTTTGTCAATTCTCAGGGAATTTTTTTGCCAATTCTTTCAGATGTTCTGCATAAATGATCATGTAGAAACGAAACCAAGAACAAAGTTTTATTTCCTCCCTCCCAATTCATATAGTTTTTTTCCCTTTTCTAACCTTACTGCATTAGCTCTGACTTCCAATATGAGGTTGAAAAGCAATAGTGCCTCAGAGCTTCTCGTTTCTCACCATTAACTATTAGCTGCAGGTTTTCTGTAAATGTTCTTTATCAAGTTGAGAAAGTTCCCCCCCCTCCATTCCCACTTTACAGAGGTTTTTTTTTAATTTTTTTTTTAACGTTTATTTATTTTTGAGACTGAGAGAGACAGAGCATGAATGGGGGAGGGTCAGAGAGAGGAAGACACAGAATCTGAAACAGGCTCCAGGCTCTGAGCTGTCAGCACAAGCCCGACGCGGGGCTCGAACTCATGGACCGCGAGATCATGACCTGAGCCGAAGTCGGCCGCTCAACCGACTGAGCCACCCAGGCACCCCCAGAGTTTTTTAATCACAAATGGGTGTTGGATTTTGTTATGATCATGTAATTTTTTTTCTTTAGCCTACTGATATAATGGATTACACTAACTGATTTTCAAAAGCCGAACCAGCTTTGCATACCTGACATAAATTCCACTTAGTTGTAATGTATAATTCTTTTTACACATTGTTGGATTTAACTGGCTAATATTTTGTTGAGGGTTTTTTTCCCCCAATTTCATGAGAGATACTGGTCTGCAGTTTCCTTATAATGTCTTTGTCTGGTTTTAGTATTAGGGTAAATACTGACTATGCAAAATAGAAATTATTCTCTCTCCTATCTTCTGGGAGACTGTATAGAAAATACTATTGGTATTAAATGCTTGATAGACTTCACCAATGAACCTGTCTGGGCCTGATGCGTTGTTTTAAAAGGTTATTAATTGATTCAAAATTTTAAACAGATATAGGTTGATTCAGACTTTATTTCTTCTGGTGTGAGTTTTGGCAGATTGTGACTTTCAAACAGTAGATTCACTTCACCTAGGATATCAAATCTGTGGGCACAGAGTTCTTCATAGAATTGTTTATCATAGTAATATTGATGGGATCTGTGGTGATGTCCCCTCTTTCACATCTGATCACTAATGTGTGTCCTCCTCTTTTTCTTAGTTAGCCTGCCTAGAGACTTATTGATTTTATTGATCTCTTCCAAGAACCAGCTTTTGGGTTTATTGATTTTCTCTTATTTCCTGTTTTCAATTTAACTGATTTCTGCTTTAGTTCTTACTGTTTCTTCACATCTGCTTACTTGAGATTTAATTTGTTCTTCTTCTCGTTCCTAAAATGGAAGCTTAAATGGCTAATTTTAGAACTTTCTTGTTTTCTAACGTATTCATTCCATGCTACAAATTTCCTTCTAAGCACTGCTTTTGTTGGTAAACTATAAACTCATTTTCATTTAATTCAAAATATTTTTCAATTTCTCTTGAGATTTCTTCCTTGACCCATCTGTTTTTTGGACCTTATGCTCTTTAATCTCCAGATATATGGGAACTTTACAATTCTCTTCATGTTATTAATTTCTAGTTTAATTTCATTGTGGTCTGAGAACAGATATTGTATATCTGTTCTTTTAAGCTTGTTAAGGTGTGTTTTATAACCAGAATGATGTCCATCTTGATGAATGTTCATGTGAGCATGAGAAGAATATGTAATTTGCTGCTATTGGATAAAGGAGTCTATAGATGTCAATTACATCCAGTTGATTGATAGTTCTGTTGGATTCAACTAGGTCTTTACTGATTTTCTGCCTGCTGGATCTGTCCAATTCTGACAGAGGAGTATTAAAGTCTCCAATAATAGTGGATTTATCTATTTACACTTGCTGCTCTATAAGTTTTCCTCACATATTTTGACACTCTGTTAGGTTTATACATATTAAGGATCGTTACATCTTTTTGGAGTACTGACCACTTTATCATATGTAATGCCCCTTTTTATTCCTAGTAACTGTCCTCACTCTCAATTTCTGTCTGAAATTAATATACCTATTCTCACTTTCTTTTGATTAGTGGTAGTAGGCTGTTACCTTCCTCTATCCCTTTACTTTTATTTATTTTTTATGCATTTATTTATTTTTAATAGAGAGAGAGAGTGAGCAAGGAGGAGCAGAGAGAGAGGGAGACACAGAATCTGAAGCAGGTTCCAGGCTCTGAGCTGTCAGCACAGAGCCCGACGCGGGGCTTGAACTCACAAACCGTGAGATCATGACCTGAGCTGAAGTCGGACGCTTAACCGACTGAGCCACCCAGGCGCCCCTATCCCTTTACTTTTAATCTACACACATTTTTCTTTACAAAAAAAATTTTTAATGTTTATTTATCCTTGAGAGAGACACAGAGTGTGAGCAGGAGAGGGGCAGAAAGAGAGGGAGACACAGAAGTCGAAGCAGGCTCCAAGCTCTGAGATGTTGCACAGAGCCTGAGGCAGGGCTCAAACCCACCAACTGTGAGATCATGACCTGAGCTGAAGTCAGATGCTCAACAAACTGAGCCACCCAAGCACCCCAATCTACATGTGTTTTTAAAGTGAGTTTCTGGTAGGCAACATATACTGAGGTCTTGTTTTTGATCCACCCTAATAATCTGTCTTTTAAATGATGTATTTAGAGGAAATTGTTATAGATGAACTTCTACACATATTTGCTACTGTTTCTAAAAAAATTTTTTTTTAATGTTTATTATTTTTGAGAGAGAGAGACAGAGAGCAAGCAAGGAAGGGGCAGAGAGAGAGGGAGACACAGAATCGGAAGCTGTCTCTGAGCTGTCAGCACAGAGCCTGATGTGGGGCTCGAACTCACTGACTGCAAGATCATGACCTGAGCTGTAGTCAGCCGCCCAACCGACTGAGCCACCCAGGTGCCCCATATTTGTTACTGTTTTCTACTTGTTGCCCTTGTCTTAGTTCTCACTTTTGACTTCCATACTTTTTTTTGCCTTTTGTGAATTTGAATACTTTATATGATTCCATTTCCGCTCTTACTAATGATACTTTCTTTTAACTTTAGTGATTGCTCTAGACTTTGCAATACAGGTAAATCCCGTTTTATTGTGCTTTGCTTTACTTCACAGATACTGTGTTTTTTGCAAATTAAAGTTTCATAGCAACTGTATTTTGAGCCAGTCTATGGGTGCCATTTTTCCAACAGCATTTACTTACTCTGCGTCTCTGTGTCACATTTTGGTAATCCTCTTACCATTTCAAATACTTCCACTGTTAATATATTTGTTACGGTGATCACGGATTACAACTCATGAAAAGCTCAGATGGTAACATTTTTTAGCAATAAAGTAGTTTGTAATTAAGGTATGTATATATTTTTAGGAATAATGGTACTGCACACTAATAGACCACAGTATGGTTTAAACACAATGATTACATGCACCAGGAAATTTAAAAAAATCACTTTTTGATATTTGCTTTGTTATAGCAGTCTGGAACCAAACCTACAATACCTCTAAGGTAGGCCTGTATATATTTACAAGTAACCTAAATCCACTTTCAAATAATACTGTACTCCTTCACAGCGCAAATACCTTAGAATAAAAATATTCCTAATTCTTTTCTCCCATCCCTTATATCATCACCTTCATTCATTTCACTTATACATAAGCATACATTAAGCATACACACACACACACATACACACAAACTGAATCTACTGCTATCATTTTGAACCAAAAACTATTAAATCAATTAAGTATAAATAAAAGTTTCTATTCTATCTTCACTTATTTTTTCTCCAAAGCTCTTCCTTTATTTATGTAGATCAGCTTCTGATATGTACCATTTCCTTTTCTCTAAAGACTTTTAACATTTCATGCAAGGCAGGGCTATTAGTAACAAATTCCGCTAATTTCTGTTTGAGAAAGAATTTCTCCTTCACTTTTGAAGAAATTTCACAAGGTTCCGAACTCAAGGTTGGTGGGGGTTTTCCCTCAATATTTTAAACATTCTACTCAACTTTTTTGCTTCCATACTTTCTGCAAGGTTGAAAGGTTAAAAGAATGTGATCCTGGGGCGCCTGGGTGGCGCAGTCGGTTAAGCGTCCGACTTCAGCCAGGTCACGATCTCGCGCTCCGTGAGTTCGAGCCCCGCGTTGGGCTCTGGGCTGATGGCTCAGAGCCTGGAGCCTGTTTCCGATTCTGTGTCTCCCTCTCTCTCTGCCCCTCCCCCGTTCATGCTCTGTCTCTCTCTGTCCCAAAAATAAATAAACGTTGAAAAAAAAAAAATTAAAAAAAAAAAAAAAAAAGAATGTGATCCTTACCCTTGCTCTTCTATAGGTAAGGTGTTTTTTTCCTCTGGCTTCTTTCAAGATTATTCTCTTTAACGCTGATTTTCTGAAGTTTGAATATATTCTGCCTAGGCATAGGAGGGTTTTTTTTTTTTTGACATTTATCCTGCTTGGTACTCTCTAAGCTTCCTGGTTCTGTGATCCAGTGTCTGTCTGATTTCAATTAGAGGAAATTCTCAGTCATTCTTGCCTCAAATATTGCTTCTCTTTTCTTTTGTCTCCATCTAGTATTCACATTAAATGTATGCTTTCGTAGGTGTCCACAGTTTTTGCATGTTCTGTTCTGCTTTTCTCATTTTTTTTTTCCTCTTTACTCTTCAATTTTGAAATGTTCTATTGTCACATCCTTCAGTTCAGAGATTCTTTCCTCAGCCGTGTCCAGTCCAATAATGAGCCCATCAAAGACATTCTTTGTTTCTGTTACAGTATTTTTGACCTAATATTTTAGTCTTAGATTTTCCACCTCTCTGCTTACAATATCCATTTATTCTTGCATGTTGTCTACTTTTTCCATTAAAATCCCGAGCATATTAATCATAGTTGTTTTTTTAAATTCCTCGTCTGGTAATTCCAACATTCCTTCCATATCTGACTCTAGTTCTCATAATTGCTCAGTCTCTTCAAACTGTATTTTTTGTCTTTTAGCATGCCTTGTATTTTTTTGTTGAAAGGCAGACATGATGCACTAGGCTAAAGAAGTTTGGTAAACAGGTCTTCAGTAATGTAGTGGTATGGTATGTGGTTGTTAGGGGGAGGCATCCTACAGTCCTATGATTAGGGCCCAGTTTCTCAGTGAGCTGGTAGCTCTGGGCCATGAACTTCACCAATGCTTTTTAGTCCCTACCTTTTCACTCCCCAGGGATGGGACAGGATAGCTGGAGTAACGCATTTCCCTCTCCCTACATGGCTAAATGAGCTCCAACTGGTGTTCTCCCTTCTCCAGGTGGAAGGCTAGAGCTGGCTGATGTTGAGAATTGCCTTCCCCCACTAAGGTTAGGCTCTGATAAAATAGTTTCTCTTGAGGGCCTGTCTTCTTAAGAAAAGCAGAATTCTCTGGTGAATGTTGAAATAGTTCCTTTTCCCCTCCTCCTGCTGGAAACACTGGGTATTTTTCTCCAATATTAACTGTGAGCACCTGGTAAGAGCTCCTGAAGGTAAAATTCACCGAAGTGTGGGGGTCTCCCATGACTAGATTCTCCTGCAGTTTTCAACTCTCAGAGTTGTCCACACTATGCCTCCAGATTCATCAATTACAGTTTAGGTGGTCCTACCCTGGCCAAGGTTGCTGCAGAGGTTTCTGGTCTGGTAAGTTGTGGTTCTCTGTGCCTTCTTGTTGCTCCAATTTGGGGACGGCAGTTTACTCTGTGACTTCACTTCCCTGAAGAATCTAAGAAGAGTTGATTTTTTGAATTTGTTCAGCTTTTTACTTGTTAGAATACAGAGGCAACTCCTAAGCAACTTCTTACATGCTAGACTGGAAACCAGAGATTCTGAGTTTTGAGATACATTTTTAATTAGTGGGATTTTTTTAAGTGCATTGTATAGTAAGACTATTAACCCTTTGTCTGGTTTTACACATATTTTTTCCCAGTTTGTCATCTGTCTTGAAATCCCATTTATACTGTTTTTAGAGGCAGAAGAATTTTTAAATTCTTATGTAATCATGTCTATGAAATTTGCCTTTTTGGTTTCTGATTCCACTATCAAGATCCTATTACCTTCACATGCTTTCTTTTTGTACTTTCATGGTAGTTTTAGTTTTCACATTTACATTTCTTTCTTCATAAATTACTTTTTCTTTGGTTTTTATTAAATGGCTGGCTGTCACAAAATCATTTACTAAATGTATCATGTTCCATCTAATATAAAATTCCACCTTTATCTTAGACTAGTTACCTATATATAATTGAGTCTGTTTCTAGACTTTGCTCTGGCAAAAAACAAAAACAAAACAAAACAAAACACTACCAACAGAGACAGCCTGTGAAAGGAACTAGATGGCTGGAGACAGGTGATAAAAGACTAACTTCATTGTTTAGCCTTTTTGAATTTTATTCCATGCGCCTTGAACTACCACTCAAAAACATCAATAAAAAAACTTTTAAGGTCTGCTTAATACACATGGTAGAATTATCAAATATTTCAGCTTTCTGCAAATTATATCATAACACCTGTATGCACCTGAACAATTCTTGAAATCATAGGTCTGCCTAGAATTTAAAACTGCGAACCAGGGGCACCTGGGTGCCTCAGTCAGTTGAGCGTTGGACTTCGGCTCAGGTCATGATCTGTGTTCTGTTGAGTTTGAGCCCCGCGTGGGCTCTGTGCTGACAGCTCAGAGCCTGGAGCCTGCTTCAGATTCTGTGTCTCCCTCTCTTTCTGCTCCTGCCCCACTTGTGCTCTGTCTCACAGAGCACAAAAATAAACATTAAAATAATAATAAATAAAACTGGGAACTATGATTTAATCTGTCCTTTTTTTTTATTTAATGTTTTTTTTATTTAATGTTTATTTATTTATTTTTGAGAGAGAGACAGAGAGACAAGGAGGGGAGGGACAGAGAGAGAGACACAGAATCCAAAGCAGGCTCCAAACTCTGAGCTGTCAGCACAGAGCCTGACACGGGGCTCAAACCCACAAACCATGAGATCATGACCTGAGCAAAAACCAAGAGTTGGACGGATACTTAACCAACTGAACCAGCCAGGCGCCCCTAATCTATTCTATTTTAAATGAATAGTGAAAGTGCTCCAAAAGTCTTGAGCTTTGTGTTTCTCTGCCATTTAACATGGTCAAACAAATGACCTGAAGGGAGAAAAAAGTTCTTCTACATAAATCCCTAACTGTTGTAAGTAAAGCTACTGCAAATGTATAAGAACTTCATGTATGGTCAATTCCTTACTATGTGAGTTCCCCAGATCCAGCCATCACAGACATATTTTGCTTTCATCTTCTTCAGAATCTTTCTATTCCCCTGCAATCTGATTATTGTATTTTCAATATTACTTTTTTTTTTAATTTCATTTCAGTGTCAGATGGCAAATTTGACCTTTGTTGTCACCATGACACTATAAAACAGACTGGCTAAGATAAAAGAAATATTCATCTAGCAGGAGATGGAAAAAGAACAGGTTTCATCTTTTAAGTCATTCTCTTTAGGATCCTTTCCCTCACTCTATTTTCAAACTACTATTAACATAGACTCATTTAATAATTTTAGCCTTCCTCCAAATAAAATATTCTCAAGCATGTGAAAATACTCCCCCAATAGAGAGGGGAAGGTGACCTAGTATTTAGTCTCATTGGTATACTCATTAATAATTACACAAATTAGATACTATCTCTGTACCATGTAATTCTGCTCTCACTATCTGCTCTCCTATGTACTTTCTTACTCTTTTTTTTTCCCCCTGATAAATGAACTCCTTTAACATGTAGAAGATGCACATTCTACACATCTCCTAGGAACACCAAGTGAAATGCTGAAGAGAAAGAAATTCTTTATTTAATAGAGTCTAATTAGTTTTAAGGTTTAAAACACGTTGCATTTGATCATAACATTATCAACCCCATTTAAAACCCAGATGACTTGCCAAACATCACACTACTGAGAGTAGAAACGGGTCTCCTCATAGAAAGTCCTTTGACCTAAATATACTGCCTCCCACCATGTTAAATTTCAAAACCCAAAGGGTCTTTGCAGAGTGCAATGAAGGAGGCACTCCACAGCACAACAAATGAATACTAGTGATATATGTTAAAAATAAAAGAAACAATTTAGTATGTAAAGAAATAATTTTAGGGGCGCCTGGGTGGCTCAGTCGGTCAAGCGGCCGACTTCGGCTCAGGTCATGATCTCGCTGTCTGTGAGTTCGAGCCCCATGTCGGGCTCTGTACTGACAGCTCAGAGCCTGGAGCCTGTTTCAGATTCTGTGTCTCCCTCTCTCTGACCCTCCCCCGTTCATGCTCTGTCTCTCTCTGTCTCAAAAATAAATAAACGTTAAAAAAAAATTAAAAAAAAAAGAAATAATTTTATATTTTCTATACAAGAAATGTCTCAAGTATGCCAAATGAGGCAACACTTTAAAAGCTTCTAGGTCGGAGATAATGTATTTCCTTTTCTCCCAAGTCTCTAAAGCCTTGCCTCACACCATAAAGCACTTAATTAATGGCCACCTACTAGATCTCTACCATCCAAGATTCGGCCCAATATAGAGATGAGAAACACCTACTACTAAATCTGGGCACTGTCCATAAGAGACTCCTCATCAGATGAATTTACTCTTAATTTAGACCAAGAATTCTCAACCATATCAGACTCAAATGTTTCCCCTGCATAAAATATTTTCCAATTTCTGCATTATCACCCTGAAATGAAAGGAATAACAATCTTCCTACAGACTACTTCAAACAAAACTTTATACCCTAAATAAAAATGTAAAAGGGAAATGAAAATAATTTATAATAAGATAAGTATTTCAGTGTTAATCCTGAAACAAAACTGAACTAGAGGACATACCAAAGTAATTAGCAGGTGAACGTGACAACAAAGTTGTTTGTGATGCAATTTTCCAAAACTGTAAACAACCCTTGGTCAAGTTGTGAACAAAACAAATCTTCCTTTCCGCGCAACATTTTCGCGTGGAAACAGAGACTGCAAAGTTCAGTCTCAGTTAAAACTAGGAGTTTTTATGTAAAAGGGAGTTTCTAGATTCAGATAATTATGAATGTTACATACACAAATGTCAGGCAGAATATTGCTAAACCACACAGGACACTGGGAACAGTCTTTGTTCAGGATAGCCCATGCACTGCAAAAAGTATAGCATCCCTAGTCCCCACCCATTAAATACTAGTGGTTAGTCCCAGTCATTCCAACAACAAAAAATTTGCCTCCCAACTTCCTCCAAGAGGGCACCTCCCATTTAGACCCACTTCCTTAGACACAACTCAACTATCACAGTATAATGTGAAGAACACTCAGGAAGCATGGATTAGAGTTCCAGTTCTACCACCTATGAGCTATGTGGTGATTGGCACTGAGTACTCTAACCCTCAGTTTCCAATGTTATCAAGTGGGGATAAACCTATGCTTTTTGGGTTATACAGGTTGACTCAACAACATGTGCTTAACACAGGGCAGGTGGTTTCCAACACATGGCATGTTGAGATATATAAAGAAGGAGGCTGTTCCAGATTGAGAGCAGCAAAAAGTGACATGTGAAGGAGGCTGAAGATACAATAAGCATACAAAACGAAATTTAACACACAGCAGCCTAGGGACATTTCAGAGAGCAGCCAACAGTCCTACACATCTCAGCAACCCCTGAAGGCATATATTACAATGCAGTAAAATAATATTCAGAATGATGACCGCCAAACCAAGAATGCAAAAAAGACATCTTTAAGAGACCTCTGTGGTATGAGGCTGAAATTTCATAAAGCTTCAATAATTAAGAGAGTAACTGTACTAACAAACTTTTCAAACCTTTCCAACTTTCATTGGGCAATTACCCTAGAGACTTGGAAAACACAAAAAATATCTAATATACAATATCTATCCTCAAACATTTTACGATCCAGTAGATTAGACATCAGTAAAACATAGCCATAATATAAAGCAGAATGAAATAGGCATTAAATAGAAATTCACCTAATAAATCATAGGGGCCTAGGAAAAATTATGAATAATTCTCACTGGGGAAAATCAAGAACATCCTCATGGCATAGGACACTGAAAAACAAGAATTCTAATAGGTAGAGAATAGAGAGTAAATCATTAAAGAAAAAATGAAATCTAGGCAAAGGTACTGGGCATGTAAATATAATTTGGTTCCCAAAAGAGAACTAGGGAAAGGGTAGGGGTCCAAAGGGGTTGGGAAGGCAGTAAAATTCCAAGTTTTAAAAACATTTCAGGACCTGTTCATGGATGGATTTAAATGCTATTCAAATGAGTTTGAGTTTTATTGGGCAAGAGAGTTTTCCAGAAAACTGGTGCTTATGTGACACACCTGATCCCCAAAGAATGCTTGAAATAACAGCCAAAAATAAAAGGTTCCAAACAAATACAAGTTTTCATTAATGAGATCACTGAAACTAAAATATATATTCTTAATGAGTAAATAAGAAAAAGAACTTAACCTAAAAGCTGAAAGCAGCTTCTGAGCTCACTTCTTAAATAATCAAAATACTACTAAGTTTATTGAACCTTGGAACTTAAAGGAAGTTAGGATCTTATATATGTCCCCCATCTTCTTCTAAGCAATTTGGAGAACTTCCTAAACATGTTATTTAGCAGTGCCTCATGTCACTCTGAAAGGCAAGAGGCAGGCTACAGTATAATTTGTCTGTTTTTACTATGGGGAAACTGAGGAACAAAAAGAATAAATTACAACATGGTCAAAGAATAAGCTATTTTCTTGGACTTTAATTAAAGGCTTGAAGCCCACATTTCATCCTTTATTCTTCGTACCATCTGAATATTAGAATTACCTTTCACCATCTTCTTAACTGGAGGGGGAAAAAAAGACAAGACTAAACCTGAAGATCATTTTCTCAATTTGGTACCGCCACCAAAAGCTGTTTTTATATTCTATCTCTTGAATTATGCTATCTACAAGAACCTCAAGGTGTAAGTAAGCAGTAACCCAACCTCCCCTGAAAAAAGACAAATGTAAATAGCAGGGCAAGGCAGGAATCCTAAGCCCAGTTTTCACTCTGAGTATTTGGCAGGCTCAGATGTGTTTGTAAAACAGGCCTTGCAGATGTTGTGATGGGAAAGGTGCTGTGAAAGGCCTAGAACACTGCTATCAATACACCCACCGCTGCAAACATGAAATCCAATGCCACCCTCCTCTGCCCCTCCCTGCATTGCACCACGCACCACGCGACTCCTGGCACACACCGAGGCCTGTGCAAAGATCCTCCCGACGTTTCCTTAAAATGCCGTACTCTTGAGGATGCCCAGGGCGCTGGGCTTCAGCGAATAGTGAGGACACCCGATGTGGCTAAACACATCTCAAAATCTTGCCTCCCTAGAATCTAGGGCCAGGTCCAGAGGAGTCTACCGGACACAGAGTTCCTGCTATTTTTTCCCACATATGATGAGAACCCCTACCCGCAAGTCCCCTGCCTCAGCCCCCGGCCACTCCCTCGGCCCCGGTACGCCAGGTGGGCGTCCCAGAGATGTAACGAGTAGGGAGGTGGAGGTTGGAGCTGAGGAGTCTGGGCCGCGAGGCTTTTCGGCGCCGGCCGGGGTCCCGACCGCCCTGCCCCCGGAGCACCACCGCCCAGACCCGGGCACCACCGACGCGCCGCCGCTGCCGCCGCCGCCTATCAGCTGAGTGCAGGGGCGGGGCCGGCTGGCTCGGCGGCGGCTCGGCCGCGGGCGGGGACGGGCGGGGACGGGAGGGGGGACCGACCGCCGCGCAGCTCCGGCCGCTGCGCGCATACACCCGGCCCGGCTCCCGAGGGCGCCAGCGCGGCCCCGGGGAGCGCGAGGAGCCGGCGAGCGCGCGGCCTGCCGTTGGCGGCCTGGTCCGCCACGCTCGGCGCCCACCCGCCCCCTAGCTGGGGTGCAAGACCCCGGGAAGATGGTGTCCTGGATGATCTCCAGAGCCGTGGTGTAAGTGCAGCTCACGGCGCCCCGCCGCCCGCGCGAGTCCCGGGAAGGCGTAGGGAGGGGTAGGGGCTAGGAGAGGGGAAGGCCCAGGCCTGGGCAGGGATGGGCTGGCCCGGCCTCGGGCCTGCCCGGGGGCTGTGGGCCCTCGGCCTCCTCACCCTGGTCCACGTCGCTGCGGAGCTCCCTGCGGCGGACTAGGGCCCGGCGGCTGCGGCGCGGCCGGGCTGCGTGCGGCGCGGCGGCCCTGCTCCCGAAGCGCTGGGCGGGCAGGCGCGCAAGGCAGGCGGCGCGCGCTCCCCGCTCCCGCTCCCCGCGCTGCGCGGCACCGCCCTGTGGGCCCGGGAGCGGCGCGCCTCGCGGCGGCGCCCTGCGCAGGCTCCGCAGGCGTTGAGCGCGGGAGGCTCGGCGATCCTCCCAGGGATGCGGCGGCGGCGGCGTCGAGCCTTTGTATCCCGCGGTTGGTGCGGTGAGGTGTCTCTCTCGGCGGCTGAATACCATTCGGTCACGTGTGGTAGGAGGAGAGATTTGTCTAAAAACCTGAGACCGCTCCTAGCTCAGATCTCTGGGAAAGGTTCCAGCTTCCCCCGAGATTTACAGCTTACCTAGAGAGACTCTCCTTGTTGAATGGGGACACCCGCTTGTTCGGCCAGATCGCAGAATCTGGCCCTTTCTTGTCGGAAATATTTGCTAAGTGATTGAGAGGCTGCAGGTGCCTGTTGCCTTTATTCAGATTATCAGTTAATTTCATTGTGCTCTTACCAACAAGTGCTACAGGTCCATAAGAAAAAATTAAACACCGCAACTCAACTAAAGCTATTTGACTACAGTTTAAACTGATTTTCTCCCATTCTCCCCCATCTTACGCCCCCGCTTTTCAAAGAAAAAAAAAAGTCACAAAGTAAACAATGACGTAGGGACAGCCAGGGGGCCTTGGATTCATTATTCTTGATCTCTGTAGGGGTAATATTACCTCAGTACCTTTATGAAATGTTTTTGTGAGGCAGCAGGCTATTCTAATTAGCTTTAGAATGTGGAAAAAATAATATTTCCAAATTTTCAAATTTTGTTTTCCACTGGAGAGAAGGAAAATTTCTCCGTGAGATTTGGTTTTTTGTTTGAATCATTCAGCATCCCTATTCTACCTGATTTGCAGTACCCTTCTAAATTTGTCATTTGATCGTCTTAATGAGGTTTGTCCTTCCTCTGTACAGTTACTAGTTTTAAAGCTGCAGGGCTTCCTGCTTCATCTGTACAGAACTAAAAGTCAGGAAATAAAAGCATACTACAGGTGTGTTCAGATTTTTTTAAGGCTTTTTTTTAAGCCTTTGAATGTCATTTACATAATACAGGCATACTTTTCTTGACCTAGTAGATGTATATCAACTGTTGTGTCTGCACCTAGAAAATGAAGTGCCCCATTAAGAAGCTGTACTTTTTTTTTTGTTTTTAACTCTGGTTTCCTTTGACCTATTTTCTTTTTTCAAGAGATAGAAAATTGAGAAGTACTTTGATATAGTTTGCATTACTCAAATCAGATTCTTGTTTTGGATCATTGACTATGAGTATGTCTTTTCTAGGTGTTACCTATAACACAAACATTAGTAACAGTGTTGGTGTTAATGGAACTGACAGTTCAGATACACTGATCCCTGCAGTACAGGTGAGAATGTCAAATCTTGTAAGAGTTACACCCAGTGCTGTAGGGGTTAGATAAGGAGGGAATTATATCTGGTTGGAGAATCAGCAAAAACAAGGGAGATTACATTTGAGATGGGCCTTAAAGGACATTCTGAATTTAGACAGCCAAAGATGAAAACGTAAAGGAGTCCAGATAAAAGAATCATTGTGAGCCAAAGCACAGAGGAGGAACAACCTAGATTAGTTACAGAGGACTTGAGGGACTTGGTTGAGAGAGAAAGCTGGAAAGGTAGAGTGGGGCCTGTTTTCAAGGAATTTAAGGGAAAAGTGATAAATTCTGTTAGGCAGTAGTAGCTTTGCTTTGGGAGATTCTCTCCCTTGTTGAGTGAGATGGTTGTAAATGAAGAAACACTAAAGACAGGGAGCCCACTTAGGGGGCTCCCTAACTGGAGAGAGAAGATTAAAGCTTGCAGTGCTAGAATGTATGGAATTTGAAGTGTGAGGCAAAAGAAAAGAAACAAAAATGTGAGGGAGAAAAGGTCACGGAAATGTATTTCATGAGCCATTGAGTTATTAGCATACTAGAAAGCACAATTGTCAAGGAATATAAGCATCATTATATTTTGCCCCTGTGGTCCTCAATTTCTCGATCTCTAAGCACTCAATGTTTTCTACTCACTTGATTGTACTCTAGGGACACAAAAGCCCAATCCCAGGATCTAAACAAACTTGGAAACCTTTTTCACACCATGAGATAGAATTTCACATTCTTTTTAACCCACTGGAACAGCCAGCTAGTTTTGAGCCTGAAGAAAAGAGATCAGACAGTTCTCTCAACACGAACCTCTGGGTGGATTGGGCAGGGAACACAAGGAACTTCCATACCCTGAGCTCCCTGTGTGCTTGAGCACTTTCTCCCCAAACCCGGTGGTACATACTGGAGGAAGAACCCTGGCTTTGGAATCAGATCTGGATGCCAGTTACTAGCTGCATGGTGCTGGGCAATGTACGAAGCCCATCTGGGCTTCAGTGCCTTCGCCTTAAAGTGGTTATAATATTTACCTCCTTAAAACTATTGGAAAGATTTAACTCTGGGGGGTGGGAGGGAGGGGAGGGTGGGTGATGGGTATTGAAGAGGGCATCTTTTGGGGTGAGCACTGGGTGTTGTATAGAAACCAATTTGACAATAAATTTCATATATTAAAAAAAAAAAAAAAAAGATTTGTTTAACTAAAACACACCAGATGTGATGCCTGGCATTTATTGTGCACATAAAACATAACGTATTTTTTTTAGTGGGGAGGGGAATAAGATAATATAGAAAGAAGTATCATTGGGCTATCATCAGGAAACCTGGAATTTAGAACTAGCTTTAGTTATATTAACCAGCTGAATGACCTTGAGCCAGCCTCTTACTGATTAGATACCTGTTTCTTTCTCTGTGGAAATAAAGGATCTGGTTTATCTGTATTCTCTTATACAGCTCTAGCATTCCGTAATGCTATGAAAGGGCTTTTTGGTTTTTGTTGGGTTTTTTTTTCCCCAGTCTGTCTAAAATCAATTTTAACTTTGCAGGCAAGATTGAAAGTTAGTTAGCAATTATTAAGGAATGGGCACCTGGGTGGCTCAGTCAGTTAAGCATCTGACTTTGGCTCAGGTCATAATCTCACAGATCATGAGTTCAAGCCCCACATAGGGCTCTGTGCTGACAGAGTTTGGAGCCTGCTTCAGATTATGTGTCTCCCTCTCTCTCTCTGTCCCTCACACTCTCTCTCAAAAAGAAACAAACATTAAAATATTTTTTGAAAATTAAGGGTTAGTAGTCTGAGATTACCAAATGATATTTCATTCATTTGTGATACCTGTACCTTACCTATTGAAACATGACTTACAGGTTAAGAGAAATCCCGTTTTTCTAAGTTTTCTTAATTTGAGTATATATCATTGTGGTTAAGATCAAGATGAAAGACTGCCTGAATTCAAATATTAGCCCTGCCATGTATTAGCTATAACCTACTCCATAGGATTAAATGTGTCCCTATACATTATGTCTGTAGTCCAGCATTGGACACATGGTAAGTATTCAGTAAGTATTAGTAGTTGTTACCAGATAAGGAAGAACGTATTCCCCAACTGTCCCAGAATACTGAATGTTTAAACTGTTTTCAATTTACATCTTTGTCTTATTGTAGGTGACATAGTTGTAATTACTGTAAAAAAAAAAAAAAGTTTTCTTATTCTTACTATATTGTAGGCATCTAATGTGTTCTCTGAGATCATTCTGTCTCTTTTATGATCAGGCCAATATTCATAATTTTCATAGCCATTCATTTTTTAATTTTGCTTTTAGATCATTTTAATATGTTATTTTCATAACTAATGCTGATACAATTATAAGACTATACCAGACATCATCTATATATGCTTTTTTCTTTGTATTTTCTTTTTTAATGCTTGTTTATTTTTGAGAGATAGTATGCACAAGAGTTGGGGGGGCAGAGAGAGAGAGAGAGAGAGAGAGAGAGGGACAGAGGATCTGAAGCATGCTCTGTGCTGACAGTAGCCCTATGTGGGGCTTGAACTCACAAACCATGAGATCATGACCTGAGCCAAAGTCAGATGGTCAACCAAATGAGCCACTCGGGCACCCCTCTTTAAGTATTTTTTTAGGCTGAATATCCAAGGGAGTCAAAGGCTATGAATATGAATATTTATGACTATTGATATGAACTGCCAAACTGCTATCCAAAGGATGTTAATATTTTACATGGCCACCAACAATGTATGATCGTGGTCTTTATCACAGTGTAACTAGATTTGGGTGTTTTAATTTTTTCATATTTTCCTAATATATATAATAGATCTCATTGTTTTCTTTTGTATTTTATTTCTTATTAGCCAGATTTAATATTTGTCCTAATATATATTGTATCTCCTGTTGTACAAATGGTCCGTATGTACTTTAGCACTTTAACTCTTGGTTACTTGATAATTTACTTGTTGGTCTGAGCTCCTTACTTAATTAACCTTAAGTCATGTTTGATGCAGATGTTTCTCAATCTAATTACACTTCTCTTTAGATATTTTGGTTTTAGTTGAAGAGAAAATTTATAGTTTTAAGACAGTTCAACTTGTTCATGTTTTACTTTGTGATTTATTTTTCACCTCTAAATATGGAATACCGATCACTCTACTTTTATTTCTGTCAGAAGTAAATTGATCCTTCTCAATTATATTTAGTGGGTATCTATAAAGTCTAAATTGTATACCTTAAAAACCATACTCCAGCAGCTTTCCCCCTTCTTTCTAGCATACTTTCCCTCTCTCCCAGATTTTTCTTTTTAGCAGGCAAAAACATGCTGTCATTTCTCCCATTTAACAAAAAACTCTTTCAGCCTGCTATACTTTTCATCTTCTTATCCCATTTCTCCCCTTCCTTTTAAAGCAAAAACTCCTCAAAAGAGCAGTCCATATACACTTTCTCCACTTCCTTTGGGTCACTCAGACCCACACCATGTAGGCCTTGCCGCCACCAACCATTCCACTGAAATACCTGTTCTCTAAGTCATCAGTGACTTCTACATGACCAAACTGTCTGGTCCTCACCTAACTTACCAGGACTTTTGGTACAGTTGCTCACTCTGTCCTTGAAATGGTCTCTTCACTTGGTTTCCAAGAAGCCTTGTTTTTGTACTCTTCACAACTCACCGACCACTCCCTCCCTTCTCTGTCTCCCTGCTACATTCCTCCACATGCCCTGACTGATTAAAGTTGGCAGGTCCAGGAGCTCAGTTCCTAGAATTTTTTTCTCTTCTATAAGGACTCGTAATTTACATCTCCAACCCAGAACTCTGTGCTGAACTCATGATCCTATTTTTCAGGTGCCTACTTTACTTGGAAGCATCTAAGAGTCATGTTGAACTTAAGATATCCAACACTGAGCTTCTGAATGTCCTTCTCAGTGTGGCTACCCTGGCAGCCTGCACCAGCTCAATTAATGTCAACTCAGTCCTTCCAGTAGCTCAGGCCAAAAACCTTGGGATCATCCTTGATTCCAGTTTTTCTCTCATTACCTGCATTGAATCCTATAGCAAATCTTGTTGACTCTACCTTCAAAATATAGTTTTCATCACCTTTCTTACATTATTGTAGTCCAAGCCAGCATCATCTCTTAAATGCATTATTATAACGGCATCCTGTTTCTCCCCTTTGTGGGTTAAGATCGTGATAGGATTAATGAAAAACATCTTGAGTACTTTTTAAATCCTTGTGGAAGTTTGAGGTCAGTCACAATCTGTAAGTGATATTTCTCTTCCTTTATATGTGCTTTACATACTTTTAAATAGTTGTAAAATCTCAGTGATGGCTAAAATATCATCTTTCAATTAGGTTAAGGTAGATTTTGTTTTCCAGTTTTGATGAGATTTGTCATGTGAATAACAAATAATTAGGAGCTATGTCTAAGAATAGGATGCTTACTGAAATTGCTGTTAGGCAATGAGAAATAAAGTAAATAGGAGCAATGTTTTCAAGGACATTGGAAAAGTTAAAATCTTAAAAATATAATTTGTCATGAATGCCCTCCAAGAGGTCATCTTTTCTGTCTTCCTTCATTGAGACAGAAAACACATCCTAAACTATTGGGTCTTGCTTTCATTGCCTAGGCCAGAACTTCAACAAGATTCCTTTATTAGCCTTCATTTCAGAAACAGTTTGCTTCTGTTCACTTTTTGTTACTGCAGCTATTTTAATAACTTCTTTTTCCACTGGATTTTTGAGCCCTTTTAGTTTGGATATTTCCATGTTCTCTCCTTTTGGCGTAGATCGTAATGTTCAAATAAAGAGTATATTACAATAATCATGGCATAAATGGGTAATTTAAATATCTTAAATATATTACTGTTTTGTCATGTGGAAAAAGATTACTGGTGAGTCTCCGTTAGCAGAACATGAGCTTTTTAGGTCATTGATTATGTACTTGCACTGAACTAGCCCTTTCATGTATTTCTGAGGTTAAATGAAAGGTTAAAAGTAAAAGTTATTCTAGGGGCACCTGGGTGGCTCAGTTGGTTAAGCGTCCAACTCCAGCTCAGGTCATGATCTCATTGCTTGTGAGTTCGAGCCCCATGTTGGGCTCTGTGCTGACAGCTCAGAGCCTGGAACCTGCTTCAGATTCTGTCTCCCTCTCTCTCTGTGCCTCTCCTGCTTACACATCTCTCTCTCTCTCTCTCTAATACAAATAAACATTAAAAATTTTTTTTTTAATTTTTTTTTTTTTTCAACGTTTATTTATTTTTGGGACAGAGAGAGACAGAGCATGAACGGGGGAGGGGCAGAGAGAGAGGGAGACACAGAATCGGAAACAGGCTCCAGGCTCCGAGCCATCAGCCCAGAGCCCGACGCGGGGCTCGAACTCACGGACCGCGAGATCGTGACCTGGCTGAAGTCGGACGCTTAACCGACTGCGCCACCCAGGCGCCCCAAAAAATTTTTTTTTAAGTAAAAGTTATTCTGTTATAAATGTTTTCACATTCACAAAACTGTTAAGCATTTATGCATACTTATCGCTATTTCTGAAGTAAAGTTACCAGCTTCAGTCATGTTAAATTTTTACAAAGGCTGCTAGGATGGAAAATCAGGTGAAGTAGCATACTCGCTAAGATACTATGGACAGAGAAAACAGCTGTTAGGTTGGAAATATTGAGCATGGCAAAAGATTTTAATAGCAGACTAGCTAATGTTTGAATATCATTAGGAATGGCTGTATATTATTCTAAATATTTTTTATTTCATTTGAAGATCTTTTAAATATGTCTAAGTTTTTTAACCTAGCACTTTTCACATTTTAGACTGGGTAATCCTTACTTGGGGATGCCTGTCCTGTGCACCATAGGATGTTTTACCAGCATCCCTGGCCTCTGCCCACTAGATGCCATTGGCACCTCCCAACTGTGACAGCCAAAAATGTCTCCAGATATTGTCGTAGGTCACTAGTGGGCAGAATTGCCACTAGCTGAGAACCACTGTGTTAAGTGAAAAGAGAAGAAACCTGTACTGTTCAATATGGAAGCCACTGGTCCCTTGGCTATTTAGACAGTTAAATTAAACATTAAATTCCTCAGTCACACCACATTTCAAGTGTTCAGTAGGCATTCAAGCTTAGTAACTACCTTATTGGATAGCACAGAAATAGAACATTTCCATCATTACAGAAAGTTCAACTAGAGTGAGCCCTTATAAGGCATGGTTCGCTCAGCATTTCCATTTGAAAATGGCTTTGTTTGCGGCTTCTGTGTACTTTGTGGGAGAAATTACAGGCTATAATGATACTTGGAAATTTATAAGTGTCTCAGGATATCTCTTGCTTAAGAATTTTCTGTATAAAACACTTGCTGATCTTAATTTTTTTAAGTTTATTTATTTAGAGAGAGAGAGAACACAGGTGGGGGAGGACCAGAGAGAGAAGGAAAGAGAGAATCCAAGCAGGCTCCGTGCTGTCAGCACAGAACCCGATGAGGGGCTCAATCTCACAGTTCCTGAGATCACGAACTTGAGCTGAAATCAAGAATCAGACACTTAACTGACTGAGCCACCCGGGGACCCCTCAAAATTAATTTCTATTTCAGTATTTACAGAGAAGTTCCCAAAATTGATGAGAATCACTGATACAGTATACTTTGAAAATAATTTATATAATCACATATTCTCCCCATCAATGGGCTTATTCCTTATTTTCTAAATTTGTAAATTGTAGTTTACAAGTTACAGTTTTCTTGGTCCTAAAAGTTGTTCAGATACGAAGATTTGAATATAGAGCTGAGAGTTACCAGTATTTGCTGTCCTTACTGTTTAACAGTTTCATCAGCTCTGCAAAAGCATAGATACTAAGGAAATCATGAAAGCAAAAGTCATAGGAAAAAACTAAACATAATAGGTTTGTACTAACCAGTAGTTCAAAACATAATTTCAGGAAGTATTCAAATATATTAATGCTGAGACCTTTTATGTTTCCAAGGAATAATAAGTCTATTTTAGGAAAGAATTATTTTCACCTGTAAATAAAACCAAGCATTCTGCTGTGACAAGTTTCCTTAACCTTTTATCATGTCACATTTCTGAGAAATGCGTTAGGTTGCTGGGGCTATTATAATGAAATACCACAAACCTTGTGGCCTGAACAACAGAAATCTATTATCTCACAGTTCTGGGAGCTAAAAGTCAAGGCAAAGGTGTCAATAGGTTCCTTCGTTCCTTCTGAGGGCTGTGAGGAGGAAATCTGTTCCAAGACTCACTCTCTCAGCTTCTGGTGGTTTGCTGGCAATCTTTGTCATTCCTTGGCTGGTAGATTCATCACACCCATCTCTGCCTTCATTTTTGTGAAGGTCTTTGTGTCCAAATTTTCTCTTTTTATAAAGAACGTAAGTCACAGTAGGTTAGAGCCCATGCTAATTACCTCCTTTTAACATGATTTCCTCTTTAAGGACCCTGTCTCCAAATTAGGTCACTATTCGAAGTAGTGGGGATTGGGACTCCTTCATATCTTTTTTGGAGGGCACAATTCAACTTAAAACAATATCTTTTACATATCCTGAGAAAAACTAAAAAGCCAAGGAAGTTTTAGGGATTGGATCAGAAAAGGAGAAAAATTAATGACTAACAAAATAACTGTCTTAATTTAAGAGTTGTCACATGAGGGAGAGAGTACTGATTTTTTTCTTCTTGTGAACACCATGTTAGAGCAATAAGTGGATGTTATAAGGAAGAATTTAATTCAGTAGATAAGGGAGAGCTTTCAAATACCCAGAGTTGTTCACCATTGAGACGGACAACCTCATGAGAACAGTGTGTTGTCTATCACTTGAAGCAGGAAAGGGGGAGTAGAACCCTTGCTGAAGATCTTGCCTTTTATGACTTGTATGCTTCCAATGGAGAACCATAGATAGATTACTTTTCAGTGAGAAGCTGTGAAGTGCTGACTTTGTATTTAATAAAACTACTTATTTGCGAAGAACCAACTGATGGTTGGCAGAGGGAAGGGAGGTGGGGGGGGGGAGGGACTGGGCAAAATGAGTGAAGGGGAGGGGGAGAGACAGGCTTCCAGTTACTGAATGAAAAAGTCAAGGGGATAAAAGTTACAGCATGGGGAATATAATCGATGGTGATGTAATAGGGTTGCATGGTGACAGATGGTAGCTACACTTGGTGGTAAGCACAGCATAAGGTATAAAGAAGTTGAATCACCATGTTGTATACCTGAAACTAATGTAACATTAGTGTCAACTGTATTGTAAAAATTTAATAAAATAAACATCTAAAGTGTAAAAAAACTACTTGAATATTTAAATAAATGAATACATTAACCTTGTACTAAGTGAATATCTGCGATGAATAATAAGCAGCATTATTTGGTATTAAAAAATAACATGAATATATACAGCACTGAATAAATGATATGCTAAAGATTCTGCCAGTGTGACACTTTTTCATCATCAAACTTTAATCACTAATTTTCAGGACTCCCAAAATTTAGAATACACTTTCACCAAAACTGTAAAGTGGATAAATGGGACTTCCTTTCCATGTTTAAACTTCCAGAGGCCCACAGAAACAATGAGCTGTAGGCATCCTTTTATTTTCTTTTTTAAATATTTATTTACTTTTGGCAGAGTGCAGGCAGGAGGGGTAGAGAGAGGGGGGACAGAAAACCAGAAGTGGTCTCTGCGCTGACAGGCTGACAGCAGCAAGCCCAGTGTGGGGCTTGAACTCATAAACTGGGAGACTGTGACCTGAGCCAAAGTCGGACACTTAACCCATTAACCCACCCAGGTGCACCAAGCAGTAGACATTCTTGACTGTGAATTTAAAGAAGGTGCAGGGGGCGGGGTGGGGGCGGGGTGTGCCTGAGTGGCTCAGTCAGTTAAACATCTGACTCTTGATCTCAGCTCAGGTCATGATCTCGTGGGTTTGTGGGATCGAGCCCCACATCAGGCTCTGCACTGAAAGCACAGAGCCTGCCTGGGATGTTCTCTCTCTCCCTCTCTCCCTCTCTCTCTTTCTCTCTTTCTCTCCCTCCCTCCCTCCCCCCACCTTCTCTGTCTCTCAAAATAAATAAAACATTTTTAAAAAGTGCAGATATGAGAACAGAAGAGAATTTGGTGATATTTGCCTAAGGGGGTTAATTTTGCCATGATCAGTTCCTTGCTGCTTTGTGCCTATGGTCTTTGTTTTCTGTTCAGATGCTGATTCATCTCAGGATTGCTGAACAAACTTTCCAGTTGTCCGTTCAATATTTATTTATTTGCATTTTTTAAATCATTAATTTCATCAACCATAGTTTTTATTTATGGTTTTCTGAAACATAAGGCCTTTTAATTTTCACTTTATATACGTAAGTTAATCTTGCAAATAGAAATGTTGGTGGTTTTAAGGTGTTTAATGGATCATTAATGGATAGGTGAAAGGTACCCTTTAAAGATACACCTCTAGATCCATATAAAGGGGCCTTAGAAGTGTGTAAATCTTAATCTGAAAACATTAAGGTGTTAAAATAAATTATGTGAGAAAAGTCGCCTGAAAGCTTTGTGTAAAAATATTCTGAAAGGATATCTGGTGTTTTCCTTTGCCAAGTTGAATGACAGAAATGCAAATTGGAGATAAACTCCCCCGCTCACACATACACGCACAGTTAATGCTTTTTAAATTCTGATTAAATGCTTTTTTAGGCATTTCTAAATCCTAAGTCTTGTATTATTTTGTGTGGTAAACATGATGCAAATATGGCTTTGTTGCAAATGGTCTCCTAAGTTTAAGAAATAAAGTATACTATCTTCTAGTGAATCTATACCACATTACCTTAAATGTTTGCTAGTGACAAGTTCTTGTAGTGTTTGAACTAAAATAGCTCACCTACAACTAATGAGAAAAACAAAAGTGGTAAGCCGTTTTAACAGAAATAGTTACAATTAAAAAGAGGCCTTGGTTACCTCGAATGACTGAGAAATATAAAGGAAATCCTGCAGATGATACAGCCCACTACTTGGAAGTGCCACCACCCCAATGCCCTCGGAGCATGTGATGAGAGAAGGAACAGCATGAGGAAGGAAAGCACGCAGCCCCCTTTCTTTGAGGAGCTCAGCTCTGCTCTCCACCATCACCATTATCTCTTGTCCTCCCCTTTATGCTTGCCTCACCTTTCTCTCTATGTCTTGTTTTTCCTCCCACTCTAAATAAAGGCGTGACTATCTGTGTCATGTGCAGAGAGATGATAATTTAAAAGGATATTAATTTGTAGTTTTCAAACAGAGCAGGGTTGGGAAAGAGGAGGCTATAGGGATATAGAAGCCCAAAATTAAAGGGGACAGGAGATGGAGGACCTAGGTCAGTAATGACAGTAAAGGTACACAGATTACATCTCTCCTGGTAAAAGAGCCTGTGGGGCATCTGGGTGGCTCAGTCGCTTAAGTGTCAGACTTCAGCTCAGATCATGATCCTGTGGTTCATGAATTCAGGCTCCGCATCGAGCTCTGTGCTGACAGCTCAGAACCTGAAGCCTGCTTGGGATTCTGTGTGTCTCCCTCTCTCTCTCTCTGCCCCCCCCCCCCCCCCCCGCCGCTCACACTCACTCATTCTCTCTCGCTCAAAAATAAATAAACATTAAAAAAATTTTTTAATAAAAAATAAGAGTCTGTAACAATGGGGACGAAACTATAAAGAAAGTTGTAAAACATGATTGAAAGATAAAAAGTTCTGAGTAAATGGATAGCCCATGTTAATGGATCAGTGTTAGCTGATAATTATCAATTCTTTCCAAGTAGATCTATAGTTTCACTGGGATTCCAACAGAATTTTTATGGTTTTTGTTTTCATGGGACCTAACAGACCAATTATTTAAAGTTCACAGGAGAGAGCAAAAGCCCAGCAATCAACGAGATAGCTACAAAGAACAAGGAAGGAAGACCTGTCCTATTACCTATCAAGGTTGATTATAATGTTGTAGTAATTGAGACAATATAGAGTTGGCACAATGATTGACAGTAAACTTAAGGGAACATAGTCGAGAATCCAGAAACTAACCCAGCACACGTGAAAATCTGATATGACAGACTGGTGTTCAAAGTCAGCAGGAAATGATGGGTGACTTAGTAAGTAGTGTTGTGACAACTTGGTTATCCCTCCGAAAAAAGAGTAAAATACATCCTTATTTCACAGCAAACTCCAAAATAAATTGTAAGTGGACTACCTGCCTGTAGGTGAAAAAACGAAAATGTTTACACTTTTAGAAGAAAATGTCAAAGAATATCGTTATGGTTACGAAAGGAAAGAACTTTTCAGACTCTACAAGAAACCATAAATGATTGATGGTACAGCCTAACATATGTCTGCTGCACCAGACCTTATTTTAATCACTTTTACACAAATATACTTCTCTCTCACAATAGCCCTAATAATGTAGTTACTGCTATTATCCCCATTTTGCCATCAAGAAACCCAAGGCTTAGTGAAGTGAAATAACCTGCCCAGGGTGGTCATATAACTCACTAAGTGACAGAGCTAAGTTGCAGTCTAGCTCTAGAACCAGACCTTAGCCAATATGCCTCACCATTTCCCCATGTAATAGAATTTGCATGCCATAATTTCAGTGAGTGTTGTTAAATGTGTGTACTCACGTATCACCACCCTTAACAGGATCGAGATTCACTTTACATTCTCACCAGCAGTAGTTGAATGTCTATTTCTACCACTTTCACCATCCCTGATGATTTTATCTTTGCTAATTTCTGTGAAAAAATACCCAATTATTTTAAATATCCTCTTCAGGATATGTGTTTTAAAACTCTACTTAGAAGCCCATACTTCTTTTTTCTCAATTCCTCAGTAATTTAAGGGCTGGGGAGGAGGATGTAATGGAAGCCAGCACTAGAATTGTGGCCCAGTAAGGGTAAAGAACGAAGACCATTTTGTAATATATATGACAAAGTAGGATGGAAAATGTGAAGAATTCCTTAAAATCAATAAGAAAATAAGCGATCTAAAAAAAAAAAAAATGGACAAAAGTAAAAGGCATCTCCTAGAAGATGAAACCAATGGCAACTGCACATATAAAAAGAATCGCAAAACTCATTAGTTTTCAAGAAAATGTAAATTAAGACCACATTGAAATTCCATTTCACACATTCTAGATTGCAAAAATTAAGAAGTCTGAAAATGCCAAGTGTTGGCAAGAATGGGCAGAGCAACATTTTTGGGAATGACAGGAGAGGAAGTCATGGAAACTTACAGTGTTCATCATTCACATACCCTTTGACCCAGCAATTCCACTGCTTAGTAGACCTTAATACCTGCACCAGGAGACATTTGCAAGGATATTTCTAGGAAAGTTCTTAAAGCAAGAATCTATAAAGTATACTACAAAGTATTACACGAAGAGGAGACTGGGTAAATGTTGTTATTTTTACATAATGGAATATTACACAGCAACAAAACTGAATGCGGTACCACTTTATAAATATCAACATGGATGACTGTTAGGGAAATCACAGTGTTTTGTTTTGTTTTTTAAAAACAAGCCAGATGGGATTACATTTAGTATGATATAGAAGACCAAAATTAAAGGGGACAGGAGATAGAGGACATAGGTCAGGTTTAAAGACCCCAACAAAGGTAAAACTAAACGATATAGGAGATAAATACATATATGGCAAACCTATTTTTCCAAAAAGAGGATGATAAATGCAAATTTTAGGATCAAAGTAACCCCTGAGGGAATATCCTAGCAGAGGAAAAAGCTCAGAAGCAATGGTAATGGTGGTATTCTACCTTGGTTTTGGATGACTGATTCACTTTGTTGCGCTTCATAAATTAGAAGCATGTGTCCTGGTTTCTTCATATCAACTGTTACGTTTCAGAAATGCTCAACCCAGTGAGGACGAAGATACAGAAACTAAAGGGACAAGCTTAGACAACGGGGAGCAGATACCATCAGAAAGGAGAGGCTGCCCCTGCCCCAGCCCATATGCTTCTTGCTGGTGGAGAGGCCAGTTTTAGTGCTTAGCCAGGCCCCAGATGGAGGGAGGGATGGGGCCGCACCTGTCACAAAGAGTTTGTGAACAGAAGGCCAGAACCCCTATGAAATTGCCAGGCAGGCTGTCTCTAGTTCCTTCTTTTTCTTAAAGCTGGTAGGAATCCAATGAAGAATGTCCAATTTCTTATGTATCCAAAGGATTTTTGGGGTTCTAGAAGTAGGTACATAAACACTTAGGAGTTTTCTTGTTTTTTTTCCCCCCACTTATTTTCAGATGACAGTTTTCATGTTTGATATGTGGGATGTTGCTATAAAAAGCAACTCGATGTCTAAAAAATGTATAAATTAATGTGCCTTCACTATAGCTACTTCTAGACTAAACCAGACCTAAGAGAGTGTTACTGTTGAAATGCAGAATAATAGTCTCAACTCTATAGTATGCTTTGTGTTCTAATGATGTTGCTTGTCCGTTTTGAGTTTAGCTGGTCAGAAATTTTATGTTACTTGAAACTCCCTAATGCCTACAGAAGAATAATTTAACTTTAAGGTTATGTGTTTCAAAGCCTAGTACTAAGCCTAGTACTAAGGAGGGGTATGTGTCCTAGAACATGGGATGGGTCTGAACCTATCAAGGGAAGTAATGTCTAATAGTAACCTTTTATACCAATGTGTAGCTCTGATTTCTTATGCATGCTGAACCTCATTTATAGAAAAGGAAGAAAATGGAAAAGAATAGCGAGCTGTGTGTTTTCCATGTGGTCAGCATTGCTGTGGGGGTGATCTGGCTAAGACATCTGTCACCCACTGATGGCCAGGATTTATTTGGCCTGTTAGGCTGTCCCCTTGTTCCCTTGTCATTCCACGTGCTGTGTTCACTTGGTTAGTAGAGGAGGACGTTCAGAACCCTGCAGTATCTCAGGAACATGATTGTGAGATGATTAGCTAGTAGGTTTGCAGATTTGTCTGTATGTTTTTCTAGTTTGAGAATGCAAAGTAAATAAATTTAGTAGCTTTAACTTCAAAAGTTATCCATAATTCTGTACTAGCCTAGCATCTCCCAGAAATACCAACAAGATCGCCAACTTAGTTTAAATAATACTTTTTTTTTTTTTAATGTGAAAGAATTCTGTTTGATGAGGAATCCTGGAGGATTTGGGGAGAACGGTATAAGAAGAAGGAAATCAGAAAATGAATCAATTAGCTTCTGTAACAAGTGCATGATGCTGCCCAAAGCCCAAGCATGTACTAGGGGGAGAAATGAAGTGGGTTATTATGGAACATTTCATATGAAACATGATTGGAAATTCATGAAATAAAATGGAACTAATACAAACAATCAAAGATTTGGAAACTGGGATAAGCTAAAAAACAAATGAAAAAAAAAGTTCGCCTACAAATGAGCTCTGAAATCAATGACCATTTATTCCTTTTACTCTTTGCCAGATTCTTGTTTTATTGTTTTGTCAGTCTTACGTTTTGCTAACATTTAATCCCTCAAAGTAATCCTAAAACGTCCCAATAATCAGACAAGATTTCCTAACCCTGTTTACCCTTTAAAAAGAAGTTTTGTCTTCTCTGTATTGTTGGAGAATAAATTTTGGATTTTTTTTTCTTTACCCTGTTCCCTTCACCCCCCTCAAAAAGATAAAAATAAAAAATAAAATAAAAAGAAGTTTTGTATAATGGGGTACTTTAAAATTATGGCTTTGGACCAGAAAAACAATTATATAGCTATACAAATGTTGAAAATGAATGCTGTTTCTGAGAAATATGGTTGATACAACGATAACATTCACTTCTTAAAAATCCTAATAATATTATTTTCACTGTTTCTGACAGTTTTAATTGAGAGTAGCTCAATTACATAGAGATGCTTTGGATTCTTTATTTAGAATAAGAACTCACAAGGCACTGTATGGTATTTAAAAGATTTTTAAAACACCTTTCCTAGACCCCATTCTCAAAGATTCTGACTTAATTGACCTGGAATAAGGCCTGGACAGCCTTAGTTTTAAAAGCTCCTCAAGCAATTAGAATGTACTAGTTTGAAAATCTTTACACTGGAGATTATGAAATAGAAAACCTAGTGAGGATTTTGAGAAATAGTATTGTCAGGAAACTATCACAGAATTGAGCTGCTGAATTGTTACCATTAAAAAAAAATTTTTTTTCAACATTTATTTATTTTTGAGAGACCTAGAGCACAAGCGGGGGAGGGGCAGAGAGAGAAAGGGAGACAGAGAATCCGAAGCAGGCTCCAGGCTCTGAGCTGTCAGCACAGAACCTGACACGGGGCTGGAACTCATGAACTGTGAGATCTGACCCGAGCTGAAGTCGGATGCTTAACTGACTGAGCCTGACTGAGCCACGCAGGTGGCCATGAATTGTTACCATTTTAAAACAAGGAGAGAAAAATTGTAGAATATCCTTAGTTTGGTTTTCAGTGATTTCATGATATTTGAATACCTAGAAAATACTTATCTGAAGCCTAGCAATAAGCAACATTAGTTGTCTATACAGCAGTAATCGTCCCAGACAGATTTGCTTGTCCTTTTAGATTGAATTACAGAAGTATTAGAGGAAAGGAATGTAGTGGATGGAATGTCTGGATTTTATTACAGCATTCTCTGTAGTACTACTTCATGAAATCCACCTTGGAAATGCATTTCATATTCCCAGCTAGCGTGTGAAACAAAGTCTAGCAAATATCACATTTGTCAGATTGGCTAAATAGCACATTTGCAGCACTACACAATTTACACTGCCTTAAAAAGATCATTTTAAAATTTGTTGGTGTGGGGATTTATATTTATTTTTAAATTCATCTAAAATCATTCCTTGCCTTTAAAAGCATCCATAGAATTAATATTGTCGATTAGAATGTGTTACGAGTGGCTAAAAATATAATAGGTAATGGAAATCTGGAGGCAGGGGGAGGATGGGAGGAAGCTCGAGGCAAATTTCATCCTTCATGGGAGAAAGCCAGATGCTGTTTGGAGCTGGAGCACCAGCCTTTCGTGTTCCTTTTCTTAAAATCAAAGGATTACTTGAGGTTCTGACACTTCGGCTGTTTAAATAAGTTTTATTTATTCCTTCAGTTTTATTTATCATCTGTTCAATTAAACAAAATTGGGGTTATTTTAAATGCCATCTATTTTAAGATCCCATTTTACATACCTTTTTATCAATCTTCTTTCTCCACTAATAATACTGAAAGAGATGTTTGGATCATCAAATGGTATCATTATGTCTGGGGAGCACATCTGGGGGTGAGTTTTAGATTTCTTTGTTCTTTTTGGTAATGTATCTATTAAAAATATGAACATTTCTGTTTAAAAACATTCTTTAAATATGTTGCTGTTTAAAATATGTATTCTTTAAATCAAAGATTAGTTTTAAGTTTCCCTCAGAAAAATAAATGCCTTTATTTTATAGTCTCAACTTTTAATACCAAACAAGACTAAAATCTTTTAAGTGGTAGCATTTAAACCCAAATAGCAGTATGTGTTAGATAGAGAAGGAAAACCACCAGCCAACAGAACTTAACAAAAACTAATGGCTTTTATTCTAACATTTATTATACAGAAAAGTATTTTTTAAAGGTTAAGAAACTCCAGTTATACTAGGGACAGAATTGGGTGCTTATAAGCTGGTAGCATTTTACATGATGTTTAAGTTCTTCGGGATTTCATAATAATAAGGTCTCAACAAAGGATAGGTATTTCTTTTTGCCAGCTAAAATGGCACTGCTCTCTGGCAGCAGTATAAAAACAAGATTTAATCTTTTCTTCAGCCTGCTTTAAAATTATTGTGAAATTCTAATAACTCTGTGGATACACATTTCAGGCTTTTTTGCATAAGGTAAAAATACAAATACTTTCATGTCATTATTTCTAATTTACAGAATTCAGAGTTTCATAAAATGCCACCTCACATTATCATTATCCTTTTGAGTCACTACAAGTGACATCACTACTTCTTAGTACGGTTGACCCTTGAACAACGCAGGGGTTAGGGACACTGACCACTGCACAGTTGAAAATCTGTGTAGAACATTTGACTCTCTCAAAACTTAAATACTAATAGCCTACTATTGACTGAAAGCCTTACCAATAACATTAACAATTAACACAGATTTTGTATGTTATACATATTGTATACTATATTCTTACAATAGACTAGAAAAAAGAAAATTTAAAAAATCATAAGAAAATATATTTATACTTACTGTACTATATCGAAGCAAATCCACATGTAAGTGAACCCACCCAGTTCAACCTGTGTGGTTCAAGGGTCAATTGTAGTAGTAGGACTTTACTTCATCCCTAAAATGTAGATAATTCTGTTCTTGATTAACTCAGGTTGCTTGAGGCACAAATGTGACATTCTGTGTGCATTCACGAGCACAACACGAGCCTACGCAGAAATCTATCAGTCCTTGCTCCTTAAAACAGTCTGTTTGCATTACAGCAAGGCATTAACGAGTATTTCAGAGTTGCGACTCTTCCATTAAATGTCATTAGAGTTACAAAGAAATGAAAGAGGAGGAAAAACAGACTTAGTTTAGTTTTGTTTTATATCTTCCTGTTCTCTGTGAACACCCAACTGTGAACCTTAAGTAAACTTCAGTAAGGCCACCTTAACAGTTGACCCTTAGTCTAACAGATTACAAATCCTAACCCATCTAATTTAGGTAAGACCTCAGTTCTTCACTTCTGTGTCTCTGGGTACATTCAAGGGTATAGGGTGCCACCTATATAGTTGCTACCTGCATACACTCTTCTTGCTCTGGCTGTTCCTTGTGCCATCGATGCCACCTTTCCTGTGCTTTATTATGCCTACTTGCTCCACAGCCATTCGTCAGGCAGTATTGATTCACCTGGACTTCCATGCCCTCGGGAGTCTGTGCTCACTGCTACCAGGGCCACCTGGAGTTCCCGGCTGCTTTCAGTGATCTGTTGCTGCTTGACAAACCACCCCAATACCTAATGGCTTCGGGAAAAAGTCTAGCTCATGATTCTGTTGCACATGAAAAGGGAAATTGGCTTTCTTTCATCCTTTCTAATGTTATGATCCCATGGCAATTGCTTTTGATTAGAATTAATTTTTAAAATGATTTCATGTATTAGAAGGATTCTGGTGCATTAAAGTTTTTTTCTAGTACTAGTTAGTAGACCTAATGCCTTAAATTTAGTGGTAGAATAACAAAATTTACAGGTGTCATCTTTAAGTATTTAACTCACATTTTTCCCCCTGATGCAAACCATGCTTTTTGTCTTTATCACAAGCTGACTCAGGTTCTAGGACAATTCATGAAGTTGCCTCTTTTTGTTCAATAAGAAAGAAAAACTGATTCAAGTAAAGAGGAAAATAGATAATTTGTCAATTCTTATGTGATCATGACTCATACTAGTGTAAGTAGCTTAATTTTTCGCTTATTAAAAAGGTTGCTTTGATTGTTAGAGAATAAATCTCTTATGAAACAACCTTACTTAACAGGTTTAAACATTTGGGTGGGAAAGAATATAATTTTCTAGAAGTGTTTTTTTTTCGGAGTGACAAATTCGGGCACACAATTTACGATACTATTTCTAGCATACAATGCTTGGAGTATTCATTTTGTGAACCTTGTTTCTCTGCAGCTGATATGTGTGTGTATGTGCTTTAAAAAGAAGTTTTCAGAATCTGTCCTTCCTCTTTTTTATATCCCTTCCCCGAGAAAAAGCTATGTTCATACTTAAAGTATAGTTTAGTGTGCTTCTATGGAAACTAAAAACATATGAAGGAAATAAATAAATAAATAAATAAATAAATAAATAAATAAATAGTAAATCTTTGGCCATCAACCAATAACAAAAACATTCTGTGAAAAGAAATTTTTTTTTAATGAAGCAAATACATTTTAAACAAGTTGAGCATAGATGCTCTCCACAAAATAAGGATGAATCAGAAATGAGGAAAACCAGCATTCCAAATGAATATAAAAATATTGGGAAATATGACCATTTGTATATGTATGTCAACATTGAGACTTCTGCTACTGAAGAAAAGTAGACTTTGCACTGTGTTTTTAGTTTATGTTTTAATAAATTAGGATAAATCACATGTGTCAAATTGAGAATTAAAATTGCTGATACGTATGTTTAACTAAGTGGTAATTATACTTAACCCACCAGAAAAAGATGCTACTGCCGTCCTATTTTCTAATCTGAAGTAGCCACTGCATATATTTTTAAAGGCCATAAAAGAAAATTGTAGAACCGTCAGATTGAATAGCACTGTGTCCATTTCTTTTGTCACTTTTTCTGGCCTCAGCTTAGGCAATATTTGTCTTTCAGACTATGCATACAAAACTATTCCATTCTCCCTTTTTGTGTACAGTAGGGGAAAGAGTTTTTGTTTTTGTTTTATACTTTGTGCAAGTATTTATTGAGTACCTATCATGTATCAGAGTGTTCTAGGCTTTGAGGATGAAGAGCTAAATATATCCTGAAGAATGCTAAACACACAGACAGCAGATGGGTAAGTCCATGAACATATTGTTGTGGGACAGTAATAATTGATATTTGTCAACTGTGTATCACATGCCTGGCGTTGTTACATGGCTTAAGGTATTTAATACTCACAAGGTAGTCTCTGTTAAATCATATCTTACAGGAAAGCAAACAGGAACAGAAAAGTTAATAACTTACCAAAAGCCACACTGCTAGTAATCACATCAACTACGTACAAGATGCTGTGAGAACAGGGAGGAAGTCTTCCTCACCTAGAGGAGGCAAGGAAATACTCTGAGAGGAAATAGCTTTTCAATTCCCTCTCTGAAGTGATCCTTCTTGAGAAGAGCTCCCAATCAGAGAGGGAAAGTATGCCAAGACATAGAAACAAAGTGACATGACTGTCTTAGGGAACAGCAAAGCAGGTAGTTCAAAAGTATTGGAGCACAGAGCTGCCAGCGATGAGATTAGAGGAGTCAGAAGCCTAAGATCAATTCAGTCTAACTTCTAATAGCGTGATAAGAAGCTGTTTCTTGATTGAGAAAGGAAGGAAAGCAGTGAAAGGTTTGAACAGGAAGCCTGGGGAAAGTGAGGAGGCCAGGTGGTCCCCACGAAAATTAAAAAGGATCAGAATTAAGGCTGAAGTAAGTGTTTGGGACATGGGAACAGACATGAGAGAGATTTGGGGGTGGAATTTGACAAAAACGATTGCAGGTGTCTGGCTCGGGTTATTTGAGTGCGATGCGTCACCATTTTGTGAGATGGAAAACATGAGGAAGAACAGGTTTAGAGAGGGAAAGGAATGATAAGCTTGAGCAAGAGCAGCAGCAACTGCAAGGTGTGGAACAAAGGGTTGTCAGAGCACTCTGGACAGGGGAGGCATGCAGAGGTAGATGGGATGTTACAGGCACTGCTCTCATTTTAATCTGGGGTTGGGTTCACATGCATCGTTTGACTTCATACTTGCATATATATTATATATACTCTAGTATAGAGCAGGTATTACATCGTAAATTTTAAAAGAAGCATTTGGGAAAACTGCTCTAGAAATAAAAATACTCTTAACACCTTAAGATTTTGAGAAACCTTCCCAATTCTCCTTATATGCATTAGAGTTTAGTCAAATGCCATTAAAGCAAAGGCTATTTGATTTACCTACTCCTTTCTCCACACACTAAAATTTAAAACTAAGTAACAAAAGAGCCATGGGATCAATGGCCAGCAGAAGGAACTACCTTCTGCTGCTTTGTGGTAGTTTTCATCATTAGGTTAATTTCCATGACTGTCTTATTTTTAACAAATACAAGGAATATTGAAAGCGCTACTTAAAAAAAAAACCCTAAAACTTTCCTTTTTAAATTGCTTACATTTATTAAGGGACATAATTTATTATGTTATGTTTCTGTTAAAAGATAAAGCATCTTGTTGGAATAGAGTTTCCATTTACTCTCGGGGTGACTTGGAATTTTTAATTAGGGTAGCTAGGGAAGGCTTCGGTGAGTAGTTGACATTTATTTGAGCAAAGACTTGAAAGACGTGAAGACATTAGCCTTGCAGATCCTGGGGAAGAGCTTCTCAGGAAGGGAGTTAACTCAGTACAAGCTCCAAGGTAGACTTGTGCTCAGCAAAAGAAAGTCAGTGTGGTAGGCAGAGCAGTACTGCAGCAAGAGATGTAGGCCATTGTTAAGGACATGGGAATTTACTCTGAGGGAGGTGGGAAGCCATTGGAGGGTTAGGAGTATAAGAGTGACATTATCAGATCCTATTCTAAAAGATTTCTCTGCCATGATAAACAGACTGTAAAGGAGTAAGGGTGGAAGTATGGAGATCCATTAGGAGGCTATGTTAATAAATCAGTGAGAGATGGGTGGTTACTTGGACTGGACTGGTAGCAGTCATCAGATTCTAGATTTAGTTTTAAGGATATAACCCAGGGGACTGTTTGACAGATTGGCTATGGATGCTGTCATGAAATGGAGTTCACTTAAGGAGTATGTAGACCTAGAGAAGAGAATTGACAACTTATCTCTAAAACATAGATGGAAATGCAAAGGTCCGAGGGTAGCCAAGACAATGTTGAACTAGAAGAGCAAAAATAGTGGGATGACATATTTGATCAGCTATTACTGGTGGGATGAGTTTATTTAGATATGAAGATTACAAAGTTACAGTAATTAAGACAATGTGATACTGGGGCAAGGATAGACAGATAGGCCAATGAAAGACCGTAGGATCTAGAAAGAGTCCCATACATATGTGGATGCTTATTTTGTGACAGAGGTGGCACCACAGAGCAGTCCTATGCCAATTGGATATCATAAGTCCATTTAATCATAGCCCCAAACTCAGATCACACACAAAAATTCTAGTCTCATTACAGGTAAAAAGTAAAAGTTTCTAGAAAATAATATAGAAAAATATCTTTATGATTTTGAAATAAGGAAAAGCAAACAAAGAGGGCACAAAAAGCATTAGTCATAAAGGAAAAGACCAAGAATGATAAATTGAAACAGACTAAAATACTTCTCATCAAAATAGACCATTAAGAGAGTGGGGAAAAAGGCAGACTGGGAGAAAATATTTATAAAACACAACAAATGGCTCCTATTCAGACTACATAAAGGAAAATGGGCAAGGGACTTCACACCAAAAGGGGGGGTGGGAACACATGCAAATAGGCAATAAACATGAGTAAAGGTGCCCTCCCTTCTCTTTCTGGAGTAGTGGCAAAATTATGTAATACTGAACCACATTTCTATCCTTTTCATATATCTTTCAGGAAAAAAAA
Organism: Lynx rufus; assembly: GCF_022079265.1. Lineage (NCBI taxonomy): Eukaryota > Metazoa > Chordata > Mammalia > Carnivora > Felidae > Lynx > Lynx rufus. The sequence continues at coordinate 6,473,162 of NW_025814825.1, forward strand.
TAAAAATCTAGCTTCTTGGGTCTTTATTTGTATTACTAAATCTTTAGAATTGAATAGGAATTGAGACTGTTCAAATTTAATCTAAAACTTAAATGGCTGTTTAAAGAAAATAAAAACCAATTCTTGAACATGAGATTACAGTCTTAAGAAGAGTTCTCCTAACATAAGCACCTGCAATATTAGACACACTCATGCCTAACCTCATTATTATGAGTTGGGTGCTTTGTCCTTGCTGTCCAGACCTGTGGGTATGAGGGGCCAGGCAAGACAAATACCAACATGAAAACTAACATTTCATATCTTAAAGGAAATATCACTGAGAAAGAAGAATGCAGAGACTATTCTGTACACAAAATGCATATTTTCTTATAATGTTTCAAAATTTATTTTGTCCTTTTGTTTAAGAATGTAACCTAAAGGCAGAGGTTGCCATGAGTGGCAGTTATTGATGGTCATAGGAGGAAGGTTTTCATGAGAGGGCCCTGGGATCCAAGGTAACCAGCGTGTGTTTAGCAGGGACTGGAAGTGATAAGGATAGAAAAGCATCTGTGTTTAGAATGCTCCAATGAGCAATCAGCACTCTCCTGAGATGACCCTTTCCTGTTGCTAGGCACTCATTTCTGTTCCTAGAGTGGGTGGCAACATTATGTAATGCTGAACCACATTTCCATCCTCTTTATATATCTTTGGGGAAAGAATTAGAGCTCCCAAGTGGGTTTTTTTTTTTTTGTACTATTAAATTTTTTGGATTGAATAGAAATTAAGATTGTTCAAATTTGGCCGAAAATTTGAATGGTTGTACATTTCAAGGGGGGAAAAAAAGTATATCCCTGAACGTGAGACTACTATTTTAAGCTCTTTTACCATAAGCGTCAAATAATGTTAGGTACTGTCAGGTATAAGCAGTTTAGGTGATTAATTTACATATTTCACATCAGATATAAGGAACTCCCATCTCTCAGCTATGTCTTCCAGCCCCAGAAGTGCTTGATAAGAGACTGATTTCTTTTCTCCTTATGGAATGTTCCGATTCTCCTTTTCAGAGCAAATCCTCTGAAAATTTAAATATAAACAGCAGTTTAGGGTTTCATTTTGAGCAGTCTGGTGGACAAAAATGTAACTGTGATAGGCCCTGGAATTGAAAACATGAAAAACGGCTTGATGAAATATTTTATGACATGTTTTCAAATGTACCAGTGATGAAAGCTATTAAAGTCCTGAGTATTCTTATAAATAAAATGAAAATACTAGCTAGCAATATAATCGATCAAAAGCTTTACAACCAATCAATATTATGTAAAGAAAATAGTATTGTTTTATATAATGGCTGGAAATTAGAAATGTCTGATGGTGATCTCCTCTAACAATCAAAAGAAATGCCTTTGGAGTTATTGAAAAGAAAAAAAAAAAAAAATACACCACTGAGGTCACTAGGAAGTATACACTGCTTACAGGCTGGTAGCCCAGCAAGACAAAGAGAGCACAAAGGAGCTAGTATTTACCTAGGGGCATTTCCTGTAACCTGATGACCTTGAGTGGTTTTCCTGTTCTCATGGGGCACATTGGGATCAGAAACAACACCCAGTGTAGGCAGTCTAATACCTTAACTCTAGAAACCAAGGACTAGAGGACTAGGTCTCAATCATTCCATAGAAAGAAGAAAAAGAACACAAGTAGAAAAAATAGTACAGAATAAGATGTTAGATTTAAGCATAAATATTTCAAAATTACAATAAATGTGTATAAACTGATAATTCTAGTTGAAAGATTTTAGACAGCATAACAAATCTAGTTACATATTTACAAGAGGATGTATTTAAGCAAAAATTAACCAAACTATAAGAATAGACGAATCCACAGTTAGGGTAGGAATTTTTCAATATAAAATATTTTAACTATTTCTGTCTTTAGTGGCTGCTGTTCCTCTTTTATATTCTTCTCTGGGAATATAGTAGTTTGTTAATTCAGTTTTAGGTTATCCAGTTTTGTACATAATTACAATCTTTTATATAACTGAAACTTAACCCTTTGAGAGACAAAGAACTTAATGAAAATTCTTCTAAAATGCACTTTATTCTTCCTTACCTTCTTTGTAAAATTATTTCACTGGTTTTATAGAAAAATGTTAAAGCTATGGAAAATGTGAACAAGTAGAAGGAACATCCACTTACGCTTCACCTAGAATCACTTACTGTTAACAGTTTGTCATAATTGCTGTATCTCTTCCTCTTCCCTCTCTTCCCCCAAGAGCAACAAGTTTTTGTTACTACTTTTGTTGCTTCGACAATGGTACTGTACCAATTAGATGTCCTTGTGCAATATATATAACGTGTGTGTGTGTGTGTGTGTGTGTGTGTGTGTGTATAGCTAAAGAAAGACCTTATGCCTTCCACAAAAATGACTTCAAAAATGGATCACAGACCTGAATGTAAAATGCAAAACTTTTATAAAACCTCCAAAAGAAAATATAAGAGAAAATCTAGGTGACCTTGGGTTTGATGAATTTTTAGATTCAACACCAAAAGCATGGTCCGTGAAAGAAAAAAAAATAAATTGGACTAAAAACCTGCTCTGCTGAGGACTGTTAAAAGAATAAAAAGATAAGCCACAGACTGAGAGAAAATGTATGCAAGGAACACTTAAAACTTAACAAGGAAATAAATAACCTAAATTAAAAATGGGCAAAAGAACTGAACAGACACCTCACCAGAAGAAGAGATACAGATGGCAATTGCACATACGAAAAGTCATACCACATCCCATATGTCATTAGGGAAATGGAAACTAAAACAGTGAGATACCAGTACACACCTATTAGAATATCTAAAATCATAAAAGTTAACAGCACCAATTGCTGGCAAGGATGCAAAACAAAAACTCCCATTCATTGCTAGTGGGAATGCAAGGTGGTACAGTCACTTTGGAAGACGGTTTGGCTATTAAAAAGCTGAACATAATCTTACCATAGAATCTCTCAATAATGCTCATACATAATCATCCAACTGAACCAAACTTAGGTCCACACAAAAACCTATATGCGAATGTTCGTAGAAGAATGCTCATAACCTACCAAACACTGGAAGCAACCAAGATGTCCTTTGCTAGCTCCTAGTGAATGGATAAACACACTGGTATATCCATACAATAGAACACTACAATGATAAAAAGATAAGAGCTTATCAGGGCCACACAAAGGGGGGGGGTGGGGGGGGTGGGGGGGTTGAATTTTAAATGAAGGAGGCAAGTCTGTAAAGGCTAAATACTGTATGATTCCATTTGTATGACATTCTGGAAAAAGCAAAACTATGGAGATTTTAGACAACAGTGATTGCCAGGCATTAAGGGGAGTGTTAAATAGAGGATTCTCAAGGGTTTTAATAGGGCAGCAAAACTGTTGCGTAGGATACTATGATGGTGCATAAATGACATTACACATTTGTCAAAACTCCTACAACTTTACAGCACAAAGAGTAAATCTTTATATACAAATTTTAAAATGTCATTTTAGGAGACTGAGGAATCAGGATGGGAAACTAAATGTGACAAAATAATCGAACTCTATAAATGTATTAAACAGCTTTGGTTGAAGAGAGTAGAGGGAAAAAGTGCTGATCTGAGTAACTTGGGAAATAATTGAAGGCTTATCTAAGACTCCAGTAAAAAAGAACTATAAATGGCACTGTCCTCTAGTTGATAAAGTTGTATCCAATCAAAGTATGAGTTAACAATTTTGAAACCATTACACATGCATACTGGAATTAACTGTCTCTCACTGTTGGAATGGATGGTGACACGTAAGCGACGGGAGGACCTTGTGGAGAAAAAAGATGACGGAGGGAGGCATGCACACACTCTCCCAGGTTGAAGTAGAAATACAAAAGGTAGGTGTATTTAGGAAACCATGTGGGAACATGTGATTTATATAAGGCAGTGGTTTTCAAAGTATGTTCTGATGAGTCCCTTCAGAGGCTGGTGGGCAAGGGGATAAGGAGGCCAGCTATTGAAGTCTTCAAGCAAGGAAGTACAGCAGGTATATTAGGAAGACTGATCCGACAGTGGAGCCAGAGGCGTTTTGGGAAATTATCCAATAAGTCAGAGATGCATGAGCCTAAGGGTATCGCTGACCACTCCCAGTTTGCACATAGAAAAGGAAGATGTACCTTGGACTCTCACCAAGGAAAAACCAACAGGACTGGGTTACAGGTTGGATGGAGGGGAAAGAGGAGTCAAAAATCCATTGTAGAAGTGGGTAAAGGGGGTTGAAGGGTACAGTCTTCCAGTTATAAGTAAGACATGAGGATATAATGTACAGCGTGCTGACTATACTTAATAATACTGTATTGCATGTTTGAAAGTTACTGAGAGTAGGTCTTAAAAATTTTCATCATACGAAAAAATTTTTATAACTCTGAGTGGTATTAGACTTACTGTGATCATTTTGCAATATATACAGGTATCAAATTGTTATGTTGTACATCTGAAACTATTATGGTATAGGTAAATTACTCCTCAATTTAAAAAAAAGAAAGGGGGGTGGAATTAAACATTAAAAAAAAAAATACTATCTTGATACCAAACCTGGACAGGCCAAGTGAGCTGAACCACTCCAGACTAGCAATATAGAAGGACTTTTTCATAGCAGCTTAATATAAAATGTTTTGTAAGATCTTCAACTTTACAAAAGAATATCACTATCATTATAATTTATGGAGTAAAATAAGTATTTTAAAAGGTTTTTTTTTTTTCCCCTGAAGAATTTCATGTGGAATTTAAATTCAGTGGTACTGGATTATATGGGCACACGAGGATAATACATTGATTTCATCCATAGTCTAGAGGGAAATACAAAGTGGACTGAAATTAACTTGAATATGTAAACTCGAAGTATGATGACTGTGGGATTGTACCTCGTGTCAGCAGTGGGGATGAACACCCAACAGACCTGGAAATTGTGTTCTTGTTAAGCTTCAGTTCTTAAGGTTAGTCGCTTTCTCAGAAGTCACTAGGCTGGATAGCATCTATGCCTTTTGGGGGGGTGCCCTGTGTTAAATCGTAAAGCCCTAGGTTCGGTGGCACAGCTAAAAATCCCATGTCCAGAGTCTGTGAATTGTCTCCTGCTAGTAGTGTTGTTAGGTGAGACAGAGACTGTTACTGATGTGGCTTCCAGTTGGTGAAGATAAAATCCCCAGCAGAAGATTTGGTATTCCTCTGAGCTGGTGACATCAGCCCCAAACCCAGGATTCATTTTTGTGAGGGATAATGAAGTCACCAGGGATTTACTGCCCATTCCCCCCACCACAAGAAATTAAACTATGAGCGAACTAAAAATAGAAGAAAAGCTAATCTAACACCAACGCAAACTTATTACCAGGGTTCACAAATACCCATGTTCATATTAGCAAAATTCATAAACAAAATCAAAAGACAACATACTAGAAAAATATTGGTTAAGATATAAAGTAAACAAAGGAGGGCCTAGAATCAGGAATACTTTAGTAGTAGCGAGCACACCCACCACTCAGATCTTGGTTTCAGATACATTTTCCAATAGAAGGAACCAGGGCTCCTTGGCAAAATAGCTGATTCTAGGAATGCAGCAAAAAGTATTGACAAGATAAGCCTGGACTATCTTGCAGTGCCAGAAAGTAGCAAAGTGCTCAAAAAAGATAAAAATAAGAACAATGATGGTATGTTAAAGGGACATAGGAGCCAACTGAAAGAGATCCCAATGACCAAATCTAGAACAATTTGAGCAACACAATAAAGCAGTAGTGTAATAGAACCCAAAATGTACAATAAATATCTGTGAGTCATAGTGATATAAATAATGATTGAATAAATGAATGGAGGAAAATAGAAAAATCTCCCACACAGGGGAATTCCAAAGAGTGTATATAGATGCTCTGCTCTCAAGGTGGTGGAACATAACTTGCCACTCAACGAGCACAGGATTTACATAGTGACTTTCTTCCCAAACGTATGGTGTGGGAAGTGGGGCAGGATTTTGGAGGGGGCTGGGGGTGGGGGATGGTTATAACTGTCCTGAAAAATACTGCTGCAATCAAGTGATCAAGGTTAACATCATAAATGATTAAGTCATGCTGGTTGTAAATACTCTTGATATGTAATGAAGATGGCGTATCATGTTTGTGATAAACCCCCCAGAAACCCTTATCCCCAATCCAATCCTGACAAAAAACAAAGGAAGAATCCCAATTGAGGGTCATTCTAAAAAATATTTGACCAGTACTCCTCAAAACTATCAAGGCATCAAAAATAAGAAAAGCTTGAGAAACTTTCTAAGGAGCCCAGGGAGACCATGGTCAAATGTAATGTGGTAAATGGGTGGGATCCCAGATGGAATCCTAGAATAGATATATGTAGAAACTGAGTAAATCTGAATAAAGTATGAACTTTAATTAATACTAATGCATTGTTAATGGCTCACTGTTGTGCAAATGTTCCATTCTAAGGTAAGATTTTAATGGGGAAACTGCATTGTGATATATGGGAACTGTACTATTATCACAATTTTTCTGTAAATCTAAATCTCTATTAAAATTAAAAATTTTTAGAAAGTTGAAGACATTGTGACGTTTAGCCCTGATTATTATGTCTCTAAACAAGGGCATTCTTATATAGCCTCAAGACTAATATCCTCCCAAAAATGTAACATTATGAGATATTAATACCAAAAGTACAGTTCATATTCAAACTGCCGACATTGTCCTGATAATGCCTTATATAGCTGCACAGTTGTTTGTTTGCTTGTTTGTTTGTTTGAAAAACAAAAACAAAAACGCAGGGCTTGAACTCTGACCCTGAGATCAAGACCAGAACTGAGATCCAGAGTCAGACTCTTAAATGACCGAGCCACCCAGGTGTCCCTGCACTGTTGTTCTTAATCCAGAATCCAATCAAAGATTACACACTGCACTTAATTGTCATTTCTCTTTAGTCTCTTTAACATACAGCAGTCCTCTGATGAAGAGGAATTTTAACGCCGCTTTCTTTAGAATTGATAGATCAATTGCCCTTTGTTTAATCATGTGTGTGTGTGTGTGTGTGTGTGTGTGTGTGCGCGCGCGCGCGCGCATGTGTATACACACACACGTGTTTTTTTGTTTTTTTTTAAGGAGCAAAAAGCAAGGTCACAATTGGTAGAGACTATACTATTTCTCAAAAACAGGAGTAGGGTCATCTAAAACTGCTTCTCATGAAACAATGAATGATGTTTCATAAGAGGCAGAGGGCTTGGTAGTACCAACCAGCCAGCATGCTGGTTTTGTGCTGTCTTACTGACATCAGAATTAAATTAGGTGGTGGTGTAGTTCTTGCAGCACATGTTTGCTTGCTTTTTCTGCTAGTGAGTTGTCCAAGACAGTATAAAGTTCCCTCTCTAATTTTCTTATACAAAGAAAGTACTTAGACATCCTCTAATCAGTTGACTATCTCAAGAGAAGAGAATATAAAGACTATTTAATTCTTTCATGTTTAAATTACAAAAATGACCAGAACATAAAAATTCCTGTTACTCATTCGCTACACAAAATAGGGAGACCAAACCATGCAACCTCATTAATGAGAAATAGTAACATGTAGGATGCTTATGAAAAAGGAGGTATTCTAGCTCTAGGGAAAGGCATGAGGAAAAAAAAAATCACTGAGTTGGAGATACTGGAAGTACTGGAAAGATTTGGATGAATGAAATGAAGTGGTTTAAGAAATATAAAAATAGAATGTTTTGGGCACCTGGGTGGCTTAGTTGGTTAAATGTCTGACATTTGATCCCAGCTTAGGTCTTGATCTCAGGGTCGTCAGTTCTAGTCCTATGCTGAGCCTACTTAAAACAAAACAAACAAACAAACATACTAGAATGTTTTGATTTCCAAATCACTGAAAACTTAGTTTTAATTAAAAAGCAATGGGGAGTTCACAGATGTATCTTTAGTGCTAGAAGACAGTACCTGGCTCATAGGATGCCATCAGTGATACCTGTTTTTGTGTAATGGAGAGGAATTAAAAGATTATTTTAAAGCAGAATATTAAATTCACCTTAGGGGGGGCGGAACCTAGAAGAGTTGTCATGTGCATCTGTGAGGTGACCATAGTTGACTGCTGTGCAGTCCAAGCTACACAAAGTGTCCAAAGGGAGGACTTGGCCACAATTTTATTTTTTAATTTAGTTTTATTTTATTTTTTTGAGAGAGAAGACGTGAACAGGGGAGGGAGAGAGGGAGAAGGAGAGAGAGAATCGTAAGCGGGCTCCACACCCAGTGTGGAGACTAACACAGAGCTTGATCTATAAAGACCATGAGATCACGACTTGAGCCAAAATCAAGAGTCGGACACTTAACTGACTGAGCCACGCAGGCACCACTGGGCAGCAATTTTAGATCTGAGTGCAATTCATGGAAGTTCACTTCATGGTCATGTAGTGCTGAATGAACTGCACAGAACAAGAGAGAATCCACATTTACGGATTTCCGTAGTCATTTTGAGGCATGTATTTTTAAAAAGGAAATTTTCCCAACATTTTCAAAAGTGGTTTGGGATTTTCCTTCAATGAAAGCTTTTTTAAAACCTTAGATTACAACTGAACTCTTGTTATTAGTGTCGATGGAGCTAATGCTAAGTTTGGGTTTCAACATACCCTGTGCTGAAAGGCTAAATAAAGAAAACCGTTCCTCTTGAATTAACAGCTAACGTAAGAGTGGGGTTGGTCAGCTCATAGGAGTAATTCTTAACCCCATCTAGTATAGTCACCTAACCAGTTTGATAAAAATTGGAGAACCTATAAATTTAAACTAAAGATGCAGGTATTCCTCCATGTAGACTTTGTACACAACCAAGAAATGTGTCTCTGAAATCTTTCTATATATGAGAGTAGTATATTGATGGGTCACAATTTCTTAGGTACCTTCTGAATACTGACTTCATTCAACTAATGTTGGGGATCTGCTTGCTATGGGTTATAGATTACATGAAGTAGGAAGTTGTTTTGATTTTTGGTGGGTTTTTTGTTTGATTTTGCTATTGAGGGAAGAGCACAACTCTTAAAATTAGAAGTTTTGTGTTTCTTATGTTTTGGCTTTGACACTTGCTGGGTACTTAATTCAGAAGTTCCTTAATGTCTCCAAGCCTTACATTTATCATCTGTAGAAATAGAATAATACTTACCCCACCTTGGAGTTTACTTGTAGTGACACTCAGAAAAATTACACTTGGTAAACTGGGGAATGCTGGAGATTGGCTCACTTAGTTACAAGATGACAGTCCCCACATTCTGTGGAACTCTGCCCACCGGATGCAAGGTTACTTGAGTGCTTCAAGGGTCTTCAGCCCTTGGTTCTATAGTGTACTGAGTTCAGCATTCTTTTTAAACAGTTTTCTTTGGTTTGGGTCTACCACATAATAGGCCCTAGTGGTGGGAAGGGATGGGAGTGGCTAGGGGAGATGAAGTACGAGTCTGATTTGCTTGTGGACTGATTTCTGTCCCCTAGTTTATCTTTAGCTTTCCTTTTAAAGTAGAAATGAGAAGCTCTGGGGTAAAATTAGAAGTTTAGCTCTGACAACATGAAAATTCCAAGCTTCCTAGTGCTTGATGACTATAATTAAAACATGTATAAGGTCTTTCAGAGGAATTTTTACTGTCTTTATCTCTCCTTGGCAGTTTTAAACTTGTATCATTGGTTACAGAATTCAGGATCTGAGGTTTTCTTCTCATGGGTTTGACTTTTTCTTTATGTAATTTTCATAATTCTCTTCAAGGCTGTAGTTACCTGATGGCCACTTAACTGTGTTTTACTGAATGGGAATTCTCTACTAGCCAAGATTCTTAGCAATAAATCTTTCTCAAAATTTGTGTAAGACAGAGTTGTGTATTATTCTGGCAGTGATCATGCACAAACTTTGATGGCTGCTTTAAACAGCAACATAATGAGGGATGCCTGGGTGGCTCAGTCATTTAAGTGTCTGGCGTAGGTCATTTGGCTCAGGTCATGACCTCACGGTCATGAGATTGAGCCCCGCATCCAGCTCTGCACTGACAGCCTAGGAGACTGCTTAGAATTCTCTCTGCCTCTCCTTCTGCCCCTCCCCTGCTCGTGTGCACATGTGCATGCACCTTCTCTCTCCCTCAAAATAATTTTTTAAAAAAATACTGTTTCTAGGATACCTTATCAGTTAAGATTCTATTTTGGAAATTCACAAGAGTCTTTGTTAATATTAGAGATCTAATAGTCAAACAGAATTGAAGTGAATTATGGTAAAGGGCAGAAAACTTTTTTTTCTTTTTCTCTGTCTTGCATGAAACTCTTTATGAACTTGGTTGCCATAATAGCCTGCCTTTTATTTACTTCAGTAAATTCGGTGAATTCCCTCTACATACAGTGTTTCATGGTTTTTCTGATGGAAAGATACTGTAGTTTCCCTTGGCTAAAACACATATCCAGTGGTGTGCTGGTAATGCTTACCAACTGAGAGAAAAAGGTCTGATTCATATCGTTTGCTAATTTCCCTGATGTGAATTCTCCCTACAATAATAGCCTTTTCAAGCCACCAATGTGAGGTCACTGAATGTGGAGCTGGGAGGAGAGACACATGGTGCAATGAGCATCTCCACCATACAGACGAATAGATGTAAATAACTTCAAGACCACATAGTAAAATGTACTAAGATGATTGGAAAATGCGGAGTTTGAATATTTACTGTCGGTTTTTAATATGTCTTATGTATTTAAGTTACTTTACCATAGGATACACAGGAAACTATTTGCATGCCTATCTTTGGGGAACTATGTGGTTTCAAAACAGGAAAAGACTTTTACTTTGCTTTTTCATTCTTATGTTCTTTAAATTAGTTACTGGTGTTAAATTTATGAGCAACAACAAACACAATATTAAAGCAGCAGCTCTCTGGGTGATTCTGATGTATGTCTAAGTTGAGGAACTACTAATGGTTCTCAGCCACTAGCTTCCTAAACTAAAAATGTTTTTCTTGGTTCTCTGGCACCTTAGAGCTGATTTTGTGCTTCATCGCAGTGATTATTATATCCTATTAATTTACATGCTCTTACGTTCTTCAGAATGATTTGAGAACTTTTTTGCCAAATGTAGATGTTAAAATGCAAAGAAAAATAAGAGTTTCACTGCTAGAAAAAAATTGCAAAGTCGAAAATCAGAATTTGTAAATACAAATATGCCAATCTTAAGGTTCGCCATACTTGATAATCGAGTTGAACAACAGATTTTTTGTTTCTGAGCTTCCTAGCAATCAGGGATTGGGGAGAGGGAGGGAATAATATTTTTACCATCATATTCTCCTAGAATGCTAAGCATTGCATTTACTGAATTCCAAAGTAAATCACATACATGAAATTTCATGTAGAGGGGTACTCATAGACAATGCCCTTAACACATTCCTCTAGTATTTATAGCCATGGGTTTCATATGGCTGTTTCCTATACCTCAAGAAAAAAAATTTTTAAACCATAAAAATACGTTCTTAATTTTTTTAAATGTTTATTTTTGAGAGAGAAACAGAGTGTGAGCCGGGGAGGGGGAGAGACAGAGGGAGACACAATCTAAAGCCAGCTCCAAGCTCTGAGCTGTCAGCCCAGAGCCCGATGTGGGGCTTGAACTCACAGACTGCAAGACCATGACCTGAGCCAAGTCACATGCTCAGCCAACTGAGCTACCTAGGCACCCCAAGAATGTAATATTAAAAAGCATCTCAGTTGAAATGACTTTTCCCTTAAAGGAGAGGTTTAACAGTAACCTGATGGTCAAGCTTGATTCAAATTTGGAATGACACCTCCTAGAGGAATAAAGATTTAGAACAAGGCTGACAAAACATGGCAAATAAGTCTACTCAGCTCCTGTCCTTTGTAGGTGTGAGTTTATGGTGCTGTGTTGAAGAGGACTCTGAGACCAGGGTCAGCAGAAAGGAGTACAGTCTGTCTGGGTTACAGGAATGGAGAACAGCAGAGAAACTTCTCTGTGTTTGCCATCCTTATGCAGGCTATCTTATGTAAATTTCACTGGTCTCTGTAGTGTAAAGTGGATTGCAGACAAATGCAGTTTACAATCTTCGATAAGGGCCTGGAGTGTTATATTCTGTGTCGCTTTTTGAGAGTATATATGGTATCTGTGTTAATTGTGACTAACTCATGCTAACAGCCTGGTGCATCTATCATCATTCTGGTTTTTGACTCTGTAGTTTATTTTGTCTGTTTAATATTTGGTATCCCATTTTAGTTCATCTCCAGTCTGAGTTGTTTTCAGTTCTTTCATCTAATAGAACATCATCGTTACTGTTTGTTTGTTTGGGAGTATGATTCTAAAAGCAGTGAAATAAGGAGAATTTGTCAAGTAATTCCTGTGGGAGCATTATCTTGTTACGCATTAGTATCATGTAGTTCCTATTATTGGCAATGAGCTACTTGTTGCACTTACTTTTAATGAACTACAACAAATTCTTTTATGTTATTAGAGAGGAAATTTATTATCTAAAGACAATCTCAGGGGAAATTAAAATAGTTCAGAAATGTTAATATCATTAGCTATAATATTTTGGGATTTTTTTTTTTTTTTTTTTTTTTTTTTTTTTAGTAATGATACAGAAGTTAAACTAATGTCATATACCTTGTAAGTTTACTGGCTCCCTCATGCACTCTCCAAAACCCACATTTAAAAATTAGTGTTTATTTCCTAATGACATCCTAACGTGGAATAACTAGGCCAAAGGGTTTGAGATTTCAAAGGTTTTGTTATATATTACCAAACTATTCTTCAGAAGAGTAGCATCAATTTATATTCTTATGGGGAAATTACTCATTCAAGGACTATTTTTAACAGGCTTAGAAAAAAAGTCACATAGATAGTCAGTAGGCATTTTTTTCAGCAGATGAACTGTGTTTTTCTAAGATACGGATTAGAAAAATCATACAAAAACAATAATACAGTGTATCAGCCTCAGTCTTCACATCTGTAGAACAGGTATGAAAATAGTACCGGTCTCTGGGTATTATTGTGAGAATTAAGTGCAGCAATATATGGAAACTGCTTACTATCCTGCATAGTATAAAATGTCAATAATTATTAATTATTAGTAGTCGTAGAAAGATGGTTCACCATAGCGTTAATTAAAATAGTAGTAAACATAGGAAAGGATTTAAATGATTTTCATTCATATGAGTTAATATTATACCATGTCTTTTTTTTTTAATTTTTTTTTTTTTTACATTTATTTATTTTTGAGAGACAGAGACAGAGCGTGAGCAGGGTAGGGACAGAGAGAGAGGGAGACACAGAATCTGAAGCAGGCTCCAGGCTCTGAGCCATCAGCACAGAGCCTGACTCCCAGCTCGGACCCATGAACCGTGAGATCACGACCTGACCTGAAGTAGGACGCTCAACCAACTGACCCACCCAGGCGCCCGTACCATGTAGTTTTTTTATGTTTATGTATTTATTTTGAGAGAGCACATGTTGGCAGGGGAGGGGCAGAGAAAGAGAGAGAAAGAGGAAGGGAGGGAGAGAAAACCCCAAGCAGGCTCTGCACGCTGACCTAAGCCAAAAATGAAGAGTCGGACACTTAACTGACTGAACCACGCAGGTGCCCCATACATACCATGCACTTTTTAAATGACATTCTTTAAGGATATGTAAAGACGTAACAAAATGGCTTATAATATCACGTTTACTGAAAGAGTATATATTTATCCTGCCCTAAGATGTCAGTTAATTATGTTTAAATTATGTTTTAATTAGGTTATAAAATATTGTTTCTAAAATATTGTCTTTAAATATGTTAATTATATTTTAAAATAATGTTCTTTAAAGAGATCATAGAAAAAACTGGAAAATACCAAAATGCTAATGATTAATGTTAAAGATTTTTTTTAATTATTTTTTTTAATGTTTATTTATTTTTGAGACAGAGTGCAAGCCAGGGAAGGGGAGAGAGAGAGAGAAAGAGAAGGGGACAGAAGATCCAAAGTGGGCTCTGTGCTGACAGCAGAGAGCCTGATGTGGGGCTTGAACCCACGAACTGTGAGATCATGACCTGAGCCAATGTTGGACACTTAACCTACTGAGCCACCCAGGTACCCCAATGTTAGTAATTCTTAAAAGTAGATGATAGGTATAGGGAAGTTATATTAATACTATTCTGTTTCTATACTGTAGTTTTCATTTTTCATAATCATTTCTTAAAAGAATGACAATAAAGTTTAAATCCTTGGAATTAGTGTTTTGTGACTTGTTTAGATGTAAATTAATCCCTTGGCCAGTTTTGTTATTAAAATTTTATTGGTACTTGAAGGTTTTTTAAAGCATTTAAGAGAATGATAGGTCAAACTTGAGACCATTTGATAAAAATTATAACAAATACATATAAATATTTGGAATGGCATTTAACAGAAAAGATGGTTCATTCAGTAATGGGATTACTTAGTGATTTTTGTCATTTTTTTTACTATTTTACATCTTCTAAAAATTCTACAGTAAACTGTGTTTAGAATCTTAATAAGGAAAAGCTTTAATCAATATTTGATGAAATCCAGATAACTTTTATGCATTAAGGATATTATTCTAGGGGCGCCTGGGTGGCTCAGTCGGTTAAGCGTCCGACTTCGGCTCAGGCCATGATCTTAAGGTCCGTGAGTTCGAGTCCCGCGTCGGGCTCTGTGCTGAGAGCTCAGAGCCTGGAGCCTGCTTCAGATTCTGTGTCTTCCTCTCTCTCTGACCCTCCCCCATTCATGCTCTGTCTCTCTCTGTCTCAAAAATAAATAAACATTAAAAAAAAAAATTAAGGATATTATTCTAGTACTAAGAGCACTCCTCCTTGTTGCTTCAGAGACTGGTCTTTGAATACACTGTTCTTCTCTAGGACAGTTTTGGTGAATGATGGATTTATGTCTGAATATATGTCCAGAAAATAGCTATTTCAGGTATTTTCTATATATGAAATACGATATAAGGGCCACCACTATTACTACATTCTCATAAAATTTCCTTTTTAAAAAAAGGTACAGAATATTCAATATAGCCAGTGTTCATATATAAAACTTTACCTTAGTGGGAGGAAAGGGTATCATGAGTATTTTGGCAAAATTTTCCCTCTTTAGGCAGAAATAAGATTAAGAGGAAATGAGTAACTATTTCTTCCTGCCTCCAGAACTGAAACAGTATTCAAATTTATGAGAGAATTTTATTTGTAGCAAACACTTTCTTTATAAACCATGAGTTTATTTTGTAGGTGGCCTTTTAAAATAAACTATTTGATTTTATACACTGTGCTCATACTCTGGCTTTATGCCCGACCTCCCATGTCGCAAACATCCAGAGTAAGACCCAATATTAAAGAAAATAAACCAGAAAAAAAAAAAACCTAGAAAATATTACAGATGTTAGTAATAAATTACTCAGTAATATTCACATTAGAGCAGTAATAAATTATAATAGTGGTGGTCCTTAAAAAATTGTCCCACTGTTTACTAAGACATATAGCCTTTCCTGTGTTCCAATTGAAATACATTATTGTTTTCTACTCTTACAAGAGTGAGATGTTAGGGGATATTGTGTTTATTCATTTGACTGATTCTATTCAATACAGAGGTTAAAAAATAAAGGTAAAGCACCTATATGCATTGTATAAACTAGCACCAAGTCCTTACTATATATGAGAAAATACCTGTTTTGGAAATCACTTACCTTAAAAAATACAATCTAGAATATGCTAAAGGCAAAGTGATTAATCCTGACACATTCTAAAATTCAAAACAATTTAGGGGCGCCTGGGTGGCTCAGTTGGTTAAGAGTCTGACTTCAGCTCAGGTCATGATCTTGCAGTTTGTGGGTTTGAGCCCCGCATAGGGATCTGTGCTGACAGCTCAGAGCCTGGAGCCTGCTTCGGATTCTGTGTCTCCCTCTCTCTCTGCCCCTCCCCTGCTGGTGCTCTGTCTCTATCTCTCTCTCAAAAACAAACATTAAAATTTTATTTTTTAATTAAAAAAAAAAAGTCACACGCTTAAAAAAAAACAATTTAGAAGTCTATGCAGGGGTAGGTAGCTCTTGAAGAAAAAAGGATTAAGGTAAAAAAAAAAAAAGGCATATTGAGAAAACCATATTGGAACAGATGGATTTTATAAGGAAGAGATTTTCAAATTATGTTTTGATGAGCCGCCATAGGGGCTGGTCAACAAGGAGGTATGGAGGCCAACTATTGAAGTCTTTAAGCAAGACAGTGCAGTAGGTGTATTAGGAAGATTGAATTGACATTGGAGCCAGAGGGATGTGTTGGGAAATTTTTCAGGAAGTCAGATGAGATGGCACGAGCCTAGACGTATCATTGGCCATGGGTTTGAAAATAAAACAGGAAGATGCACACTTGGACTTTCACCAAGGAAAAACCAACAGGACTGGTTAGAGATTGGATGGATATTATAGCAGGGGAAGGAGGAGTCCAAGATCCAAATGGTGACAGAAATGAGTCTCATGTTGAATTTAAATCCAGGGGTACAAGATGACATGGGACTATGGCAGGAGGTGATTGTATCCAAATTCTAAAGGGAAATACAAGGTGAACTAAAATAACTTGAATACATATGCTAGAAATATGATGACTAACTGTGGGATTGTACCTCGTGTCAGTAGTGGGGATGAACACCCAACAGACCTGGAAATTGTGTTCTTGTTCTTCAGTTCTTAATGTTGGTCCCTTTCTCAGAAGTAACTAGGTTAGATAGCCTCTGTGCCTTTTTTTTTGGCGGGGGGGGTGCCCTGTGTTAAATCATAAAGCCCTAGGTTCTGTGGCACAGCTAAAAATCCCATATCCAGAGCCTATGAATTGACTCCTGCTAGTAGTGTTGTTAGGTGAGACAGAGACTGTTACTGATGTGGCTTCCAGTTGGTGAAAATAAAATCCCCAGCAGAAGACTTGCTATTCCTCTAAACTGGCGACATCAGCCCCAAACCCAGGGTTCATTTTCTGAGGGGTAATGAAGTCACCAGGGATTTACTATCCCTCCCCCCCCAAAAAAAATAAACTATAAATGAACTAAAATTATGGAAATGTAAATACTCATTCTCAGTGTAAGAAAAGCTTATTTAATATAAAAGCTCATAAATATATACATTAAGGTCATAAATATATATGTTAAGGGCTGACTTGTGTCCCCTTTCCAAATGCATTTGTCAAAGTCCTAACCCCCAGTACCTCAGAATGTAACTATTTGGAGATAAAAAGTTAAGGTGATTAAGTTAAAATGAAGTCTTTAGAGTGTTTTAATCCAATATGACTGGTGTTCTTATAACCCAAGTTTGCACAGTCCAAGGGATGACCATGTGAGGACACAGTGAGAAAGTGACCATTACAATCCAAGGAGAAGGACCTCAAAAGAAACCAAACCTGCTGACACCTTGATCTTGGCCTTGTTGTAGCCTCCAAAACTATGAGAAAATAAATATCTTTGCTTAACCCATCTAGCCTGTGGCATCTTTTTAAATGACAGCCCAACAAACATAATTTAACACATATCTTAGCAAACTTTAGAATCAAAAGATAACAACTTAGACAAATATTGGTTAATATGCAAAATAGACAAAGAAGCTACAACACTCCAGGAACAGTGAGCATATGTCATCCCCAGAACTTGGTCTTAAATACCATCCTCCAGTGAGAAGAACCAAGGCTCCTTGGAGAAATGACTGATTGTAAGAATGAGTCAGGAAATACACATTATGAGCCCAGGGCATCATGTAGTGCCAGAAAGTAGCAAACTGCTCAAAAAAAACCTCACAATTATAGGTCTGTCAGAGGGATACAGGAGCGAACTGAAAGATGTTAGTGTTCAAAGCCTTGGACAACAAAATGAAGTACTATTGGATTAGAATCCAAAGTGTAAAATAAAAATATAGGAGTCCATGTTGATATAAACAGATCATTGAATAAATAAATGGAGAATAGACTAATCTCCTTTGCAGAAAGATTCCAAATAATTCATATAGATATTCCACTGTCAAGAAGGTAGAACACAACTCCCTGCTCAAGTGTGCCCTGTGCATAGTGGCTTTCTTCCAAAGAATGGGCAGGGGTGAGGTGGGGAGTAACCTTACAGTTTAAAGTCTGACAAACACTACCTCAGCCAGGTGGTCAAGGTTAACATCAATAGTGATAATTCATGTCGATAGTGTGTCCTTGATATGATAGGAGGAAATGGTACTTTACCTCTTGTGGTCTTCCTCCCAAAACCCATACCTTGATTTAATCATGAGAAAAACATCAGACAAATTACAGTAAAAGGACTTCCTCCAGTACTCTTGAGTAATACTCCTCGAAACTGTCAAGGCCATTTCCAAAGAAAAATCTGAGAAATTGTTTTTCTTTTACAACCAAGAGGAGCTAAGGAGACATGACAGGTAAACATAAGGTGCTATCCTGAATGGGATCTTGGGACAGAAAAAGGATAGTAGGTAAAAACTAAGGAAATCTGAATAGAGGATGGACTTTAGTCAATAATATATCAATATTGGTTTGTTAATCGTGGCAAATGTACCATGCTAATGCAAGGTCTAGGGGAAACATGATGTAGAGCTTATGGTAACTATAGTATATTCCCAACCTTTCTGTAAAATTAAAACTATTCCAAAAGATTCTTTTTAAATAGACCCAAAAAGTAGACAACAAGATATCATACACCCTGTGCATCAAAAGGCCAGTAAACACTTGAAAAGAAAATCATGTGTAGTGCTATTCAGGAATGTATATTAAAACATCTGGCACACTTTAAAAACAATAATAATAATAATAATAATAATACCCATGATCGGCAGTGTATAGGAATGTAAAGTGCAACTGCTTCTCTGGAGGGCATTTTGGTGATAGGTAAAAACGTATGTACTATTTGAAGCAGCAACATCCCAACCAGGAAGTGAAATGTTTTTACGTCACGTGCAATAGCACACCCCTGAAATTGACCAAAAGCCTATTAACATTGGATTATTTAAATAAAGTAAGGGCATATCAATGTGGAATGTAATGAACATATTAAGAATACACACTGTAGGGGCGCCTGGGTGGTTCAGTCGGTTAAGTGTCTGACTTCGGGTCAGGTCATGATCTCATGGTTCGTGAACTTGAGCCCCACCTCAGGCTCTGTGCTGAACCCTTGCTCAGAGCCTGGAGCCTGCTTCGGATTCTGTGTCTCCCTCTCTCTTGGCTCCTCCCTCGCTCATGCTCTGTCTCACTCTGTCTCTCGAAAATAAATAAATGTAATTAAAAATTAAAAAAAAAAAAGAATACACACTATAGAATATTTGGGGGCAAAAGAATCCCATGATGTGTCACATGAAAATGCCAACTGTAAACCATATATATACTGTTATGCTACCTCTATGTCTATTCTTTCATTTTATGTGTGATTGTACATATCTGTTGGGTCTGGGATTTGGCGAAATAGTCTTCACAGATGGCATTAAGTCCTGTTAATGATTTAGGTATTTTATAAATGTTTACAGAGAGCTATTTTAATGCATGTTGTAATATATCAACTATTGATAATTAGAAGCCAGTGCTTTTCAAAATCATGGAGTAAAGGACACTTTTGTATTACAGGTTGTGCGTGTACATACATGTTATATTTAGATTTTGGGAATGTTACATGTGGATAAAAAGTAGGATTTGCATACAGTAAAATGTTGCCTGCAGTTATCTCTGGGAGAGATGGGACAATTTTTATTTTTGGTGATTTTCTACCTTTTCCAAATGTTCGAGGAATCATATTTTTTGTGATGAAAAAGGTTTTATTTTAAAATTCAAATATAGGGGCCCCTGGATGGCTCAGGCATCTGACTTCAGCTCAGGTCATGATCTCACAGTCCGTGAGTTCGAGCCCCACGTCGGGCTCTGTTCTGACAGCTCAGAGCCTGGAGCCCGCTTCGGATTCTGTGTCTCCCTCTCTCTCTGCCCCTCCCCCACTCACGCTCTGTCTGTCTCTATCAAAAAATGAATAAACATTAAAAAAATTTTTTTTAAATAAGTAAAAATTAAAAAATAAAATTCAAATATAATTAACAGTGTTATTAGTTTCAGGTATACAAAGAGAAAGTTTTTTTTAAAGGTGATTTTCCCATGATACTATACCTAGAATATTGAAATCCTCTTTTTGTTACAAAAGTATTTTTACTTTGCTTTCTGAGCAGATTTAGTCTGTGCACAAATGTGCATTTACACAAATTTATATTATTGCATATTTCCTATGTAGTTTCTGCTTTACTATTAGGTGAAATTTTCATGAGCTGTCAAAAGCATTGTTGTATGTGATTAGTCTCTCATTCTTTTTACTTTTAGGTTGGTGTTTGGAATGCTTTATCCTGCATATTATTCATACAAAGCTGTGAAAACAAAAAACGTGAAGGAATATGTAAGTATAGTTTTATGAGTGATTGATTCTAACTTAATGTATCTGTGATATACAAGACCAGAAAATCATTATTTTAGAAATAGCTGGGATACTGTTTTTGGTTAAAAATGTTACATGAATATGAGTTTAATGAAGTTAGTCTTTTAAAAATAATTTTGAATACAGTTCCAAAGTGGAGTTTCAAAAAAAGTTCACTGTCAGTTGGTATTTAAATAAGTGTATGATCCAGTGAGTAATTGGATCTCTTACTCATTTTGTCTCAGTTCCAGTATAAGAAGTTAGGGGGCTGTCTGGTTTTTAGCCTTGTGAATTTATAGGTACACTGAGAACATAGTTCTTTCTTACTCCAAACCTTTTCCTTTATTCATAACTGGTTTGTCACTTTTTAATTCATTTAAGTATACAGATGTCTTATCACTGCTGACAATAGCAGTCTTTTTTCTTCTTAAATCAGACTCTACAGTTGACCCTTGAACAGCACAGGGGTTAGAGCCACCAACCTCCCCCTCCCCTGCAGTGGAAAATCTGAGTATAATTTTTTTTTTTAATGTTTATTTTTTGAGAGAAAGAGAGAGTGTGTGAACAGGGGAGGGGCAGAGAGAGAAGGTGACAGAGGATCCAAGCAGGCTCTGGCGGACAGCAGTATAATTTTTAACTCCCCAAAAACTGAACTATTAATTGCCTACTGTTGATCAGAAGCCTTACCCATAAGGTAAACACATGTATGCGTATTATGTACTATATTAAAAGTAAACTAGAGGGGCACCTGGGTGGCTCAGTCAGATAAGCGTCCGACTTCATCTCAGGTCACGACCTCGTGGTCCCTGCATTCAAGCCCCGCATCTGGCTCTGTGCTGACAGCTGGGAGCCTAGAGCCTGCTTCAGATTCTGTGTCTCCCTCTCTCTCTGACCCTCCCCCAGCTCTCTTGCAAAAATAAACATTGAAAAGAGAAAAGTAAGGTAGAGAAAAGAGGTTAAGAAAAATCATAGGGAAGAGAAAATACGTTAATAGGCCTGTAAAACAAATTTATGGGTAAATGGACCTACACAGTTCAAACCTGTGTTGTTCAAGGGTCAACTCTACCAGCCAATACATTCCTCCTCATATGGAATGTTTGTCGTACTGTTATTAAAGGAGATCTTTTTTTCTAAATCTGATTAGCTCTACAGTTTAAATACAGGGTGAATTTTCTCAACTTTGTGCCCATTTTTTCACCTATAAAGTATTATAAACCCAGGATAAGAACTCGTGTGCCTCTGTGTGACCTTGTGTATATTTCTGTGCTTACGGTATAGTCCTGTCTTCCCTCCAAATCTGGGTGATTTTGTTGGGAAAAGAAAGAAGTACAAATTGAAAATGAAGTTTATATGAGAAGCTCTAGTGATACAAAGATATCAGTGGGCACACAGATACCATGCCCTAAAATAAAAAGGGGGTAACAGTAAGAAATATGAAGGTATAATAAATTATAAATAAATATACAAAGTTATAAATAAAGTATGTAAGTTATAATAAATTATAATAGGCCTGTCATTTATAAACTAATGCTAAAAGAACAGAAAAGATGGTGTTTAGGGATTAGCCTAAGAACCATTATAAAATATTAATTCATTTCTTTATTTTTTTAATTTTTTTTTTAATGTTTGTTTATTTTTTGGAAGAGAGACAGACAGAGTACGAGCAGGAGAGGGGCAGAGAGAGAGAGAGGGAGGGATACACAGAATCGGAAGCAGGATCCAGGCCCTGAGCTGTCAGCACAGAGCCCAACACGGGGCTCAAACCCATGAACCATGATATCATGACCTGAGCTAAAGTCAGACACTTATTCAGCTGAGCCACCCAGGCACCCCAATCCATTTCTTACTATGTGTCACTTTAACTTTGTTAGCATTATCTTTTAGAGACTTAAAAACATGGGTTTCTGTGTTTGAATCCTTAATAAACACTCAGATTTTTATTCCTGTATTAGTCTATAAATTTGGGATGAATAAGAATGGTTCTAACCCTGAAATTTTAATTCTACTTCATAAGTTAAAGATAACCTTTGGACGAGAATCCAGTAACATTCTCATTCAAACTGATGGAAAAACTAGGGAAGTAGAAAGGCAATTGGTTTGATAATTACGTGGTAATCAACTCTCCACAAATGAAAAAGCTAAAAGCAAAAATGGTAAGGCATTGAAACAGAAGGCAGGGCATTTGCTTTTGACAAGGAAATGTGCTACAACTCGGAAGACGTGGTGACCAAGTTGTCTGCCATCAAGGCTGCTAGAGAGACCAAGCTGAGATATCATATTAAAACATTTGCATTTATATGATTTCCTACCAATTTCAAAAATACTTTTATATATTATTGTTTGCAATAGCTACTATAACAAAATGCCAAATACTTACTGGCTTAAACCAACCCAAATGTATTTATTCTCTTACCATCCTAGGGAACAGATTCTGAAATGGATTTACAGGGCTGTACTCTTTCTGGAGTCTCTAAGGGAAAATCTTTTACCTTACCTTTTCTAGCTTCTACAGGCTGCCTGCATCCTTGGCTAATGGTTCTATTCCTCAGCTTCAAAGCCAGAAATGTTGAGCTGAAACTTCTCACATTTCCATCCCTCTAGTTCTCTCTTCTGCCTCCCGATTCCACTTACAGGAATGCTTATGGTTACCTTGGGACCACCTGAGTAACCCACGATCTTCTCCGCATCTTAGGGTCAGCTGATTAGCAACCTGAATTCCATCTGCAGCCTGATTACTCCTTTACCATGTAACATACTCACAGGTTTTAGGAATTACGTAGGACATGGACATCTTTGGGGTAGGGAGACATTTTTCTGCATACCATAATATCTCACTGGTCCTCACTTCATAAATAAATAAATAAATAGATAGATAGATAGATAGATAGATAGATAGATAGATAGATAGATAGATAAAGTCTGGGAGAATGTTTCGATGTTACAGTCGACATTTTTCTGCATACCATAATATCTCACTGGTCCTCACTTCATAAATAAATAAATAAATAAATAAATAAATAAATAAATAAATAAATAAATAAATAAATAAATAAATAAATAAAGTCTGGGAGAATGTTTCGATGTTACAGTCTCGGAGAAATAAATTGACTTACCCAGGGTAACATGGAACATTAAGGCAGGAATCATACCAGATTGGATATGTTGTTACAAATATTTCATTCTGTCTCTTCTACCAAAAGTAGGTGAGGACTCTAGCTTGTAAAACAGTTTTCACAACCAGCCAGTGGATGTGCTTCCAAAGTAGACCTCCAGGAGCCACAAAAATAAGGATATTTTCAAAGAAGGGCAATGAGGCTGTTTAACCAGTACTTAGGGCAGGACTCTTACATATTGAAATCAACTATGATCAGAACGGCTAAAGATGAAATTAGGTTTTGAAAGGGTTGGCAGGTAACTATTTCCAACCCAAATTTAGTTGTTTTTTGGGTTTTTTGTTTTGTTTTGTTTTCAGTTTATTAATTTGAGAGGGTGCGTGCACGTGCCTGCACAAGTGGGGACAAGACAGACGGAGGGGGAGAATCCCAAGCAGGCTCCACGCTCCGTGGAGAGCTCAGAGCTCAGTCTCACAAACCTTGAGATCATGACCTGAGCCAAAATCATGAGTTGGAAACTTAACCCACTGAGCCACCCAGGTGCCCAAACCTAAATTTACTTTTGACAAAATGTTTGAATATTATTATCTTGCTGAGTCTCACCTAGCCTTACTTTAAACTTTGATTATAACAGTTGTATTAGAACTCTGTTCTCAGAGGGGCGCCTGGGTGGCGCAGTCGGTTAAGCGTCCGACTTCAGCCAGGTCACGATCTCGCGGTCAGTGAGTTCGAGCCCCGCGTCGGGCTCTGGGCTGATGGCTCGGAGCCTGGAGCCTGTTTCCAATTCTGTGTCTCCCTCTCTCTCTGCCCCTCGCCCGTTCATGCTCTGTCTCTCTCTGTCCCAAAAATAAATAAACGTTGAAAAAAAAAATTAAAAAAAAAAAGAACTCTGTTCTCAGAAAGTTTTCCTATATAGTGATCCCATCCTAATTGATTTTGTTTTGCATATGGTGATTTCTTAGTAAAGTTAACCTTCATATTTCCCTGTTATATTTTTAATGGCCCTTTATATTATCTGATATTATATTATTTGTATGTGTATTTGTCCTCCCCACCAGAAACAGCTCCATAGAGTTTGGTTGTTTTGTTAACTGATACATTTCCCTACCTAGAACAGTACATGGTATATATAATAGGTACTCAATATTTTTTAAATGAATGAGTGAATGAATGAATAAGAAAAGGAAGAAGAGTTGAAAAACATGTACATTTCTTAAGGGGATTGGTCTAGGTTCTCAGCTTTGATTCTGCTGGGTTAAGGAGTACACAGTCCAGTCTGACTTAACCCAAAGCTCAGTGTCTTTGTGGTATTTGGTTGTTACCTAAATTCCACTGATATCTACTTCAAAATTGTTTTCAGAAAGCAAACATTTTAGGTTAATTTACTTCTTTCCACCCTAACTACTACCATTCCCCTTAAGCCTACAAACAGTAGATTGCACCTGATAAAACAGATGCTGTGCTCAAATCAAAACAAATGGAAAGTGCTGTGTATTTTGGCAACCTTCCTTTCTTCCTTTGCCTATTTTTAAAACAGAGCTTTCCTAGGATATAATTTCCTGTATAGTGTGGCTGATATGGCCTACTTAAAGTCTTTCAGCCTTGCAGTAATTGAAATGTAAACTTACTGAAGAATTAGTATGGTTTTGCAAATTTTTTTAGGCTTATACCATCTCGTGACTTGAAAATAGAGTGTTTATTTCCAAGTCGTGTGTAATTGCTGTAGCTTTTCTAGGAAACCGTGTTCTTATTCTAAGAATGTTGGAGAACGTGGCAATGAAAAGATTGGCTAACAGCACTTAAAAATCAAAATCAGACATTTGGTCTGATCACAGAGATTTACTGTGAGCAAGAACAAAGAACAGGGAAAATTCTGGGAGATTACTCTTTTAAAGGCTTAGAAATAGCCCTCTACGGATGCCTGGATGGCTCAGTCAGCTAAGAGTCTGACTTCAACACAGGTCATGATCTCATGGTTCAGGGTTCGAGCCCCACATCAGGCTCTGCATTGACAGTGACAGAGCCTACTTGGGATTCTCTCTCTGCTCCTCCCCCACTCACACATCCATTTTCTCTTTCAAGATAAATAAATAAACTCATTAAAAAAAAAAAGGAGCTAGCCCTCTAAAACCCTATTGACTTGGTTTTGAAAGTGACCTAATTTTTCCTAAATACTTGGGTGATATGAAAATGAACAAATATACCACACACTAGCTTTATAGTTCTTGTCAATTGGTAAAATCTGAAGTTATTTACTAGTTTTAGAGTGGATATAGAAGGGAAAAAATGCAATAAAGTACTTTTTTTTTTTATTGTCAAGAAGTGTTCCCCAGCCATCTTTTCATATTTTGGATTAAAAATACTCATTTGATTCAAGGGTTTTAATTTGGGAAGTGTAAAGGTTAACCCACTGATTGAGATGGAATTTTTGAAAATTAGTCTTGTTAGACCACATGTTTATTTGTTTATTTTCCACTTTGATCTACTTTTAATTTAGTTTTTGTTTTTATCAAAGCTGTAATTATTTAAATTTTAAAAATCAAATAGTTTCTAAGGCTTATTATGAAAAGAACAATTCCCCACCTTCCCCATCCCCATTTCTCTCTAGAGGCAACTACTTTCAGCTCTTCTAGCTGAATCCTTTAGTATTTATTTCCATATCTAAATAACATGCTTATATTACCATTTCTTAATTTTTCAGATGGGCATTATCAGTTGACTTCTTGCTATTATTAAGGATGATTAATAGTAGTTATCACATATAACTATACACATACATATTTCCCTGCCATTATAGCCTCCAGGGTCATCACAGTGTAATTTGTATTGGATCAGTATTCAGTATTTGCATTATGTAGGCTAAGTTAAAAAGAAAGAAGCAATAAACTAAACAAATAAAGAACACAGCACCTAGAACCAGGCTGCCAAGGTTAACATCCCAGTCCTATCTGTTACTAGCTATGTCATTGTACAAGTTATCTGACTTTTCTGTGCCTCAGTTTCCTCATCTGTAACATGAGAACTGTTATAGTACTTACCTCCTCAGGTGGTGGTGAGAATTACATGAGTTAATGAACATAAAGCATTTAAATCAGTACCTGACATAGAATAGTACCTGATGTATAGGATTTTTCATGATAGAAACACTATTTGCATTTGGTCTCTGTGGTATCCTATCATTACCATTTTTTTTCCTGCACAGTGGTTTGTTTTCCCTGCTTGTTATTCATTGTCTTGTTTTCTGGTTTGTTGTTTGGTTGGTTGGTTTTTCACTTATGTGGGATTCTCTATTATTGCACATTTACACCTGAACTCTGCCGCAGTTGTGTGGATTTCTTCTCTGTGTTATCATCCAATGGATATTCCAGACTAGCTCTTGTTTTAGATCCTCAGATTTCTTAATCTCCTGTTTTCCTCCATTTTAAGTTTACTTCCTCATTTTAATGAAGTACATCCTTCCGGAGAAGACTGTGTGAAAGACAAATTTTTTGAGATGCCAGATTGGAAATAATTTTCCTTCAGAATTTTGAAGACATTTCTCCATTGCCTTTTAGCCTGTAGTGTTGCTGTGGAGAGTCTGAAGCCATTCTGATTCTCACCGGCTTGTGGGATCTTTTCCATGTGTGGAAAATTTAGGTTTAAAATTTCATGATTATGTGCCTTGGTGTGAATCGATTGTGGTAGATTTTGCTAAATCCTCCCCTTTTAACTTGGGAAATCCTTTGTCCTTCAGCTCTGGGAAATTTGGTTAAAATTTATTTCTTTATCGATTTTCTCTGCTTTGTTTTCACTGTTTGTTCTGTCTGGGATTCCATTTATTCAGTTGTAAAGCTACTTGGACCGATTATCTAATTATCTGATCTTTTTTCTTCTTTTTCCTGTCACTTTTTCTTTTTGTTCTGTTTTATGATGAGTTTCTCAATGTCATCTTCTAACCCTTTAGTTAATCTTTAATTTCTGTCTCTGTGTGTTTAACTTCTAAGAGCTCTTTTTATTTTCTGAATGTTCCTTTTCCTATAGTGTTCTATCCTTATGTTGTTTAAAATAGCTTCCTTTTTGTCTATGTATATGAAAAATGGGGTTTTTTTTAGATACGTTCTTTCTGCATAGTCTCTCCTTTGACTTCTGGTTTTTGTTTGTTTGAGCCTCTGTCTCTCATGCATGATTTTCTCAAATGTTGGATAATATTTGGTCCTCCACTCACATTTGAGTATGATAATCAAAAGCTGGTTACAAGGCCTGAGCCCATGAAGAGGCTTGCTGAATGTCATCTTTACTGTAGGGTGATCTGACAAGGCAGCTGTATTTGTTCCCAGTGTTCCCAGTTGTACCACAAACCAAGTGGCTTAAAAAAACAGAAATATATTGTCTCACAGTTCTAGAGGTTAGAAGTGCGTAATCAAGATGTGGACAGGGCCAATTCCTTCTGAAACCTGTTGAGGAAAATCCTTTTCTTCTTTCTTTTCTTTTCCTTTCTTTTCTTTTAAGTTTATTTAAATAATTTATTTTTGGGAGGGGGAAGGGATAGAGAGAGAGGCAGAGAGAGAATCCCATGCAGGCTCTCTGTCAGCACAGAGCCCAACACAGGTCTTGAACTCACAAACTGCGAGATCATGACCTGGGCCGAAACCAAGAGTTGGATGTTTAACCGACTGAGCCCCCCAGGCACCCTGAGGAGAATCCTTTTTTGCCTGTTTGCAGCTTCTGGTGGTTGCCAGAAGTCCTTGGCATTCCTTACCTTCCAGGTGCAGCACTTTGGTCTCTGTCTCTGTTGTCACATGGCGTTTTCCTCTTGTGTCTGTGTATCAGTCTCTTCTCTCCTTCTTACAAGGAGCCAAGCATATTAGATTCAGGGCCCACTATACCCCAGCATGACTTCATCTTAACCAATTACATCTGCAGTGGCCCTATTTCCAAATGATGTCACATTTTGAGGTACTGGGGGTAAGAACTTTGTATTAGTCAGCTCAGGCTGCCATAACAAAATACCACACAGTGAGTAGCTTAAACAACACAAATTTATTTTCTCACAGTTGTGGAGGCTGAAAGTCCAAGATTAGGGGGCCATCAGGGTTGATTTTGGGTACAGGCTCTTCCTGGCTTTAGACAGCCATCTTCTCTCTGTGTCCTCACGTGGCCTTTTCTGGATGCCTGTGTTAAGAAAGCCCTGGTGAGTTCTTTCTTATAAGGACACCAGTTCTATCAAATTAGGGCCCCCTTATGACCTCATTTAATCTTAGTTACCTCCATAAAGGCCCTGTTTCCAAATACAGTCACCTTGGGGGTTATGGCTTCAACATAGCAATTTGGGGGAATCACGGGTCAGTCCATAAGAGACTTCAACATATCTTTCTGAGGGAGACACAGTTCAAACCATTACAACTGTTTCCTGGGAAAATGATCAGTGTCTGTATGTTTAGATATTTTCTCTCATGTCAGAGTCTTCAGACAAGATTCTTCCATTCTGAAAGGTACTTGGTTGCTAGCGTTCCGGTGAGAGACTAAGGGTTGGGGGCTCTCAATATTTAATTTATAAACTAGAACTTAATGCCTACTCTCAACTGTGCCAGAGATTTGCAAATCCAGAGGCCCTTGACTCTTCCCAGAGAATCAGCCGCAAGGTTCCTGTGGGAGGAAGGAGGGGCATCGCCTGACCGCGAAAAGGGGAGGAGGGCATCTGGGAGCCTACCTGCTCCTCAGGCAGACTTAACAGCCATACTTCCTGGCTTTTGCCCTCGTGACCAAGGATTGTGTCACCAGTTCTTGAGCCTTTGGGGAGCTCTGCGGTGTAAAGTTGGATTGCTTCTCCACTTTCCCACTGTCAGCTTAATATCCAATTTTCTCAGGCCTCCTAACTCAGGTGCTCCTCTTCCACTTCCTTCCTACCTCCCCAAAATTTGGATTGCTGTCTTCTTTTCTTCATTCTTTTGGACTTGTCTTTTTTAAAAAAATCACGTTTACTGTTGTTTTAGTGAGATTTGTGGTAAGGATGCAATTAAATGTATATGTGCAGTTTATCAATCTTTACCCAGATTCCCAAATTGACTGTGTGAGTGGAACACTTCTGGTTGAAATATACTGTGATATCAAATATAACTTATCATGAAATAAACCATTATTGTTGGTTTTTAAAATGTGCTCACATAGAAGACAGATTTAAAGTAGTAATAGATACCATTTGTTTTAGATCTTTGACAACAATTTTGAAGTTTAATTTTAACTGACATACAGGGAATCCATGTGTATCATGTCTTGAGTTATATGGTTTGTAAATCAAGTATTGATACATAAAAATCACAATTTTCACTTAGGACAGTTGAATAAAGTCACTTGAGACAATTTATTATCCTTTAATGAACTAAACCTACTTACTTTTACTTAAAGTAAAGCGGGTGACGAATATTGTTTTATAAACCTAATTCTTGATGTGCCAAGTTTACATATTGTATGTATAATACATATTAGTATGTAACTTCACTGCTGAAGTAATTGATGCTGTTATAATTAAGTGACTTACACTCTTCCTTATGTTTTCTAGAAATGATTTCTTCATGATCATCTCATGACCATTACAGTGGATCCACTTTAGGAAACAAGTGTTAAATTTAAATAAGGTTATTTACTTGGGGAGGGTGTTTAATGAACACCTAGCACGGTTTTTTTCTGAAATTTTAGAATGTGAGGGGCGCCTGTGTGGCTCAGTTGGTTAAGCTCCAACTTCAGCTCAGGTCACGATCTCATGGTTAGTGAGTGAGCCCCGTGTCTGGCTCTGTGCTGACAGCTCAGAGCCTGGAGCCTGCTTTGGATTCTGTGTCTCCCGCTCTTTCTGCCCTTCCCCCAATTGTTGTTCTCTCAGTCTCTCTCTCTGTCTCTATATCTCTCTCTCTCTCAGTAAATAAATAAACTTTTAAAATAAAATAAAATTTTAGAATGTGAATTAGAGCACCCCTTGACCTTGTATGAAGTAATTCAGAAGCATCCCCACAGTTTTCATGCTAAGATGCAGCCAGCCGACTGCAGCAGTCTTATCCTTTACTAACTTCCCGTGCAAATGCTTTGGAAAACATGCACAAAGGGAAGAAAAAAAAAAAAAACCACACAGTAACATTCAAACCTAAGAGGCTAACTCGGGCTTTTGCTAATGTCTAGGAAGAATTTTACCAACTGTAGTGCCAATGGAAATAGACTTTTTAAAAACAGGGACAGAAACCGTTGTTTCCATTAAAGGAAATGTTGTTAAGTAGTAAATTGGAGGGAGGCCTAGCCACCTCCACCCTAATCCCGTGATGGAACAGCTTAAAATCCGAAAAGCTACAGCAGCCAGAAAGGACTGCCACCACCCTCAGTGTGGGGAGAACGTGTTCAGAGGCTGCCAGTGTTCTGCTCCCCCCCCCTTATCTACTCACACCCCATAACCTCTCTGCTGTGAAGAAACCTCCAGTAAGTTACAAAAAGAAGAAATAACAACTGAGTACAAGGGAAAATCAGAAGTGCGGGCGGTACTAGATGAATTCAAAAATAAAAATGACAGTAATTCATATTACAATTTATATTCTGAATCACTTTGAAAGCCTGTATTTTAGGGGCGCCTGGGTGGCTCAGTCAGTTAAGCGTCCAACTTCGCCTCGGGTCATGATCTCATGGTTCATGAGTTCAAGCCCCACATGGGGCTCACATCCCATTTCAGATCCTCTGTCCCCCCGTTCCCCCCAACCCTACACTCTCTCTGCCCCTCCCCTGCCCACACTCTTTCTCTTTTAAAAATAAACATTTTTAAAAAAGGAAAGAGCCTATATTTTAAAAAGGAAGAAAATGAAACACTACACTCGCAAAGCAAGAAAAAATACCAAAATAAAAGAATCTGTAAAGGAAGTAGAACAAACAAAGCAATAAAAAAGCAGAAATACAAATAAAAAACAAAATTGAGGGAATTAAAGGAAGAGTTGTTCCCTTAAGTAAGTCTAATAAGGTAAACACTTGAAATAGTTAAAGGTAAACACTTGAAATAGGGAGAAGAATAGTAGAGGGATTGACACAATGAGAAATCAGAAAAGATATAAGCAAGCAATGCTAAATTAAAATTTAAAAATAATAAACTACCTAAAAATTCTCATTTAAAATTTTTTATTGGGGCACCTGGGTGGCTCAGTTGGGTAAGCATCCAACTCTTGATTTCTCATGGTCATGAGATCAAGCCCCACGTTGGGCTCTGTGCTAGGTATGGAACCTGCTTAAGATTCTCTCTTCCTCTCTCTCTGCCCCTGCCCTGCTCACGTATGCACGTGCACTCATTCTCTGTCTCTAAAACAAACCAAAAAAATGTTTAAAAATTTTATTAAATTTTATATTTTTATTAAAAAATTTTTATTTTTAGAAAATAGAATCCTCTCTGATAAAATATACCTAAGCTTTTGCCTTTTCAGCTAAAGTTGACAATATTTTTGCAGAGAAATTTTCCCTCTTACACAGCACCAGGATCTACCTTTGATATGTTTAGATATGGACTTCATCTTTCCATAACGTAATTTTAGAAATACAGTGCTTTCCCAACCACAGGTGTAATAATGAGATTGTCAGCCAGATCACCACCACACTGTGAAAGGTCCTCCTAAAAATATAAAAGCTAGAACTGTTCCCTAAGATTTTAGCTAACTTAGAAAAATAAAATCTTTCCCCAAACCTCATGTAATTTTAAAAGCTCATGAGAAATGTTACTTCAGAAATATAATAGAATTGTAAAAACATGAAGTTCTTTTAAAAGACTACAAAAAATTTAAAGTATATCTAATTATACAAATATATGAAATTTTGGGACACCTCAGTGGTTCAGTTGGTTAAGCATCTGACTTTGGCTCAGGTCATGATCTCATGGTTTGTGGGTTCGAGCCCTGTGTCAGGCTCTGTGCTGACAGCCCAGAGCCTGGAGCCTGCTTCAGATTCTGTGTCTCCCTCTCTCTCTAACCCCTCCCCTGCTCATGCTCTGTCTCTCTCTCTCTCTCTCTCTCTCTCTCCCTCTCTCAAAAATGAATAAATTTTTTAAAAGTTCAAATATATGAAATTTTGCCTATCTTTTGGCTATCAGAATGAATATAGACTGATTCCTTTTCTTTTTTTTAAACCACAGATCCAAACTCTGTAGGTAACATGGGAAAGCAAACTTCAAAAGGTCTTGAAAAGTCACAAAAATAGACTGACTTGAGTAATTTTACTTTAAAATATTGTATTAACTTACGAAGATTTCCAATAGACATCTTTTTTTAATGTTTTTATTAAAATTCCAGTTAATACACAGTGTACTATTAGCTGCAGGTATATGATACAGTGATTCAGCACTTCCATACATCATCCAGTGCTCATCACAAGTGCCCTCCTGAATCACCCGTCCCCCACCCACCTCCCCTCTGGTAGCTATCAGTTTCTTCTCTATAGTTAAGAATCTGTTTCTTGGTTTGCCTCTCTCCTTTTTTCCCTATGCTCATTTGTTTTGTTTCTTAAATTCCACATATGTGTGAAATCCTATGGTATTTGTCTTTTTCTGCCGGACAGAAAAAGTCACAAAAATCGGTGGAGTTGAATAGTCTTATTTTAAAATATTACATTAACTTTGAAAGGTTTCCAAGAGGCATCTCTTATTTATCTTTTAGCTTTTTTTAAGTTTATTTATTTCTGGAAAGAGAGAGCAGGGGAGGGGCAGACAGAGTGAATCCCAGGCAGGCTCTGCACCATTAGCACAGAGCCCAACTCAGTGCTCGAACCTATGAACCGTGAGATCATGAAATGGGAGATCATGACCTGAGCCAAAACCAAGAGTCAGACACTTAACCAGCTGAGCCACGCAAGTACCCCTCAAAAGGCATCTTTTTTTTTAACTTTATTTTTTATTTTTTAAAATTTACCTCCAAATTAGTTAGCATATAGTGCAACAATGATTTCAGGAGGAGATTCCTTAGTGCCCTTTACCCATTTAGCCCATACCCCCTCCCACAACCCCTCCAGCAACCCTCAGTTTGTTCTCCATAGTTATGAGTGTCTTCTGTTTTGTCCCCCTCCCTGTTTTTATATTATTTTTGTTTCCCTTCACTTATGTTCATCTGTTTTGCCTCTTAAAGCCCTCATATGAGTGAAGTCATATGATAGTTGTCTTTCTCTGACTGACTAATTTCACTTAGCATAACACCCTCCAGTTCCATCCACGTTGTTGCAAATGGCAAGATTTCATTCTTTTTGATTGCCAAGTAATACTCCATTATATATATATATATATATATATATATATATATATATATATATATCACATCTTCTTTATCCATTCATCCATCGATAGACATTTGGGCTTTTTCCATACTTTGGCTATTGTTGATAGTGCTGCTATAAACATGGGGGTGCATGTGTCCCTGCGAAACAGCACACCTGTATCCCTTGGATAAATGCCTAGTAGTGCAATTGCTGGGTCGTAGGTAGTTCTATTTTTGGTTTTTTGAGGAACCTCCATACTGTTTTCCAGAGTGGCTGCACCAGTTTGCATTCCCACCAACAATGCAAAAGAGATCCTCTGTCTCCGTATCCTTGCCAACATCTGTTGTTGTCAGAAGACATCTTTTAAATGAAGTTTTAACACTTCTGTTTTAGTATGGTATATCTTTTCTTACGATGATTGTCAAAATCAATTATTGGAGCCACCAAGAGAAGTTTCTGCCATTGATATGATGTTTGAATGTAATTTCAGCCTACTAAGTCAACATTCTTACCTTTTCCCTGTAGGAGGCAGATTTAGATTTACTCTAAGAAAGAGAATCTAAGGGCACTTCCTTCTTGGGAGAGGGAGGAGTCTGCACCAAGTGGTCAGTGTCCAGATAACTCTGGGTTCTGGTGATGGGTGGACAACAGGGACATTCCTCACGGAACCTCTTCAGTGTAGAAGAGCCTGTAGGCTGCTCTGCCAGGAGAATTTACTCTAAGTTATAAACAGTGCCTCTGAGAGGTGGGCTAAAGGTTCAGCTTCTTCATTTTTTGAGCTTTTTCTTTAAATGATGGTGTACCTAAACAGTGTTATGAAAATAGGAGTACATTTTAACTGTCCACATTGAATAAATTATCACACAAAACTGAGTTCATCGTCTTTTCTCCAAACCCAAGACTCTTCTTACATTCTCTTCATGAATGACACCCACCTTCCCCTAGGTGATATTGTCAGAGAATTCTCCTGCTACAGCTCTTCTCCAACTTTAAGACACATAGGAATCCCCCTGGGATCTTGTTGGAACGCAGATTCTGATCTAATAGGTCTGCCCTGGGCTTGAAATTCTGCATTTCTATCAGGCTTCCAGGTGATGCCAATACGACTTGTGTATATACCACAGTTCAAATAGCAAGACTTGGGGCACATTCTCATCTCTGATTACATATCAAAAACACTTTTGTCTTTTATTTTATTTTTTTTTAATTTAAAGTGTTTTTTTTTTTTAGAGAGTACAAGCAGGAGAGAGGGGCTGTCAGGGGGTGGGGGAGCAGGGAGAGAGAGAGAGAGACTGAGAGAGAGAGAGAGAAAGAGAGACAGAATCTTAAGCAGGCAGAGAGAGAGAATCTGAAGCAGGCTCTACACTCAGCACGGAGCCTGATGCAGGGGTCAGTCCCACAACCCTGGGATCTTGACCCGAGCCGAAATCAAGAGTCGACTGCTCAACCAACTGAACCATCCAGGCACCCCAAAACCCTCTTGTCTTTTAAATTACTGTCTGCCCTCTCTCTGGGCATGGTAATGATGAGGCCTAGAATCTAAATAATTTTTTTTTAATTCCCAAGGAATTTTTATCTACAACCAAGGTGAAAATAACTAAGAGGTATCTTATTGTGAAAAGTGAATAGTTACCACGTTGTACTTTTTTACTATAAGTTTATGTATGCATATGGACACTAAATAGCAGATAGTTTGTTTTAGAAACATCTGTATGTACATGGATTGATTAACAACTTGGAACATACTATAGAAAAATAATTTTTCTTTTAATTTTTTTTTTCAACGTTTATTTATTTTTGGGACAGAGAGAGACAGAGCATGAACGGGGGAGGGGCAGAGAGAGAGGGAGACACAGAATCGGAAACAGGTTCCAGGCTCCGAGCCATCAGCCCAGAGCCGGACGCGGGGCTCGAACTCACGGACCGCGAGATCGTGACCTGGCTGAAGTCGGACGCTTAACCGACTGTGCCACCCAGGCGCCCCAGACAAATAATATTTTAACAAAATTAACCATACAATACAATTATCGGGGTAAGGATATTGAATTAGACTTTCTCCTAGTTTCCGTGTTGTAGGGCTGGCCATAAACAAAATTTTCTACATCAGTGAAATTTCTGTACCTTACTCCAGCCTCTTCATTCCTCCCACTGTGTTTACCTGGGTCCTTCATGCTGTCTTGCATTCTGGCACTGAGCCAGCCCTTTCTTACCCCAAGTATCCTGTGACCTGTCACTTGTCTCTGTACATTCATCCAAATGTGAACTTCGGTTCTCTAGGTAAGGTTGATTGCACATGTTTTTGAAGGAAAGTAATTTGATATCGTAGGTTCATTTTCAGTCATGACAGATTTATTCTTCCTGGGTTTTTTTTTCCTACCAGTCTTTTTTTCTCAAGAACACTGTGTTATCCCATGTGGTATAAAGGCTGGTTCTCACTCTTTGAATGATTATTGTACATTTAAAGTATACTGTCAGTGGGGCACCTGAGTGGCTCAGTTGGTTGAGTGTCTGACTCTTGATTTTGGCTCAGGGCATGATCTCACAGTTTATGAGTTCAAGCCCCACATCCAGCTCTGTGCTGACAGCGTGGAGCCTGCTTGGGACCCTCTCTCTCCCTCTCTGTCTGACCCTCCCCTGCTCACGTTCTCTCTCTCTCAAAAAATTAACTTTAAAAATAAATAAAATATGCTGTTGAGCCTAGACTGTAAAGCTACAAGTTGTATATAAAAGAGCATATCTTACCTAAAGAATGAAAATCTTCATTTTCTAGCTCAGTCATCAACCTGTCTGTCACCTGGACAAAGGAGCATACCATTTAGTAGCTCGGTTTGTTCACTCATAGAAATAGTACGATGGAATTGTCTATGTGAAGGTAGATGGGATGGGGGTACCGAGGTGCCTAAGAAATGGAATACCTTGGGAATACCTCAAGTAGGAAACATGATGGGCCAAGACTTTGGGAACACTAAGGGAAAGAAGAAGGTAGAGTGACAATTTAGTGTTAAAATGAGCACATGTCACTCCTATCTGGATATGCTCTTTCCCATGCTAAAATCCTGAGAAATTCTGTGTGGTTTTGGTAGAAAGGAACTTTCTCAAAAATATTTATTATTCAAATAAATCAATAATACTTTAAACAGCATAACAAAGCAAATTCTGAATTCTCAGCCAGTGTGGATGGAGAGTTATTTTGGACCGAGAGGTCATTTCTTCCTAAAGTCTGGTCCCAGGAACAGTTCCCATAAGCAGATCCTGCTTTTTATGTCTTCTTTCCAACACTCCTTTTAAATTAATTATCAGTTAGTTTTTAAACATTTTTGCACTTTTGCTTTCTTTCATGTTCCTCAAACTGCTGAGGTCAGGGATGAGATACACCGGACTTCTGTGATTCAAAATCACTGGGGAGGGGGCTCCTGGGTGGCTCAGCCGATTAAGCTTCCGACTTCAGCTTAGGTCATGATCTCATGGTTCATGAGTTTGAGCCCCGTGTCGGGCCCTGTGCTGTCAGCTCAGAGCCTACAGCCTGCTTCGGATTCTGTGTCTCCCTCTCTCTCTGCCCCTGTCCCGCTCATTGTCTGTCTGTCTGTCTGTCTCTGTCTGTCTCTCTCTCCCCCTCTCTGTCTCAAAAATAAACAAATATTAAATTTTTTTAACACTCACTGGGGAGGACCAAAGCAGTGTCGTTGACAGAGCTTTCCCTTTCTAGTTACAGTCCTTCATACTTGAAGAATAATCTGTGAGCTCTTTGGCAGTTATGCCTGGAATCTGCAGGTAAACTATGTTGCAGCAACCTCAGCATCTGAAAGTATAACCCCCAAACATCTGAGTTTGGACAAGCTGTACAAAGTTAAGATAGTCTTAAATGGGGCAGGGAGGGAGAAGTACCTCAGAGTTGAGGAAGCTCAAATCAATTCTAGCCTAATTTATTCACCCCGAGCACATGCCCCATCTTTTTAAAAAGAACTCTTTTCAGCCATGGTCTCTATGCACTTGGGATTGAACTTCAACTAGTTTATTTTCAAGCATGCTTCTAACTTGGCACAGCTGTGGGAAAAATCCCATAACTGAGCCATCTGGGTTGGATAAAAGAGGGAGTTTTTCTATTGATTTCTCACATTTTGTTCCTTTTTGTTTTTAATGGGGGAAAATCATTATGAAATAACCAAATTATTGCATAATGTTAATGAAAGGGGAGAAATCTTTTCAACTCTACACTGTTTCTAAAGAATTCTATATTGGAAGGTCTCTCTGTTGTCTCTGAAATGTGGTATAGAATGAATGTTTTGGGTGAATTGACTTGAGTGAATAATAATGGTCAGAAAATAAAGTTCTCTTTGGGTGGTCTGAAATTCAGCAGTGTTTATTTCTTTTCAGACTCAGCAAAGATCCCCCCCCCCCGCCCCAGGGAAGCATATTTTAGCATTTGATGATCTGGATTTACTTAGTGTGGTTATAATTGAAATCATTAGGCATATATAATTTTTCATAAAGACCAGCATTAATTGCTTTATTACTCAAAGAATCTGAAGTTAAGAAATGTTGGAAAACTGTTTAATCTCTGATAACTTTGAGAACAACTTTGACAAAATAGACTATTTTAGATGTTAGAAACTGCTGTTTGCAGTCCAGAGTTACTTCTTTGAGTCTTGCATCAATTCAGACCTTAGAATTAAGAAACTTTTAAGTAAAAGTCTTCCTCCGTACTTGCTTCACCACGGGTACTGGGAACATGATGAGGAACAGGATGCTTTCTGTCCCTGTTGGTTGTTACAGTCAGAAGACAGGGGCAGATGTTATAGAAACCGTTGCTCAGATATGCTACAAAGAAAAAGTATGGTGCACAAAGATTGTATATGACCTTTAGAGGCGGCAGAGTTAGGGAAGGCTTTCCTTTAGAACTGAAGAAATTTCATTCACACAAAGCCAATATATAGTATATAATATAACATGAAATAGTAGTAGTTATATGGTAGATCAAACATTATGCTGGTAATCAACTATTCCTTATCTTCTTTTACTAATCCCTCCCATGAAAGCTTCTTGGCAGCAGGAACACCTTGACATCAGAGTTTATGCCTATTTCATGTCAGAGGGCTTTGTTTATAAAAGGCCCTGAGTAATATTTCTCATTAATATATCACATAATTTTTCTTTCTATCATGCTAGTGTAATTTCGTAGTTGTATCATTTAACATACATTACTGTTAACATCATTGTTGTTATAATATCACACGGGTCCTAGCATAGAAAGAATAATTTATACAAAGATACAATTTAAGAAAAATATTTTGGGGGCACCTAGGTGGCTCAGTCGGTCGGGTGTCCAACTTTGGCTCAGGTCATGATCTCATGGTTTGTGAGTTCGGGCCCCAGCTCAGGCTCTGTGTTGACAGTTTAGAGCCTGGAGTCTGCTTCTGGATTCTGTGTCTCCCTCTCTCTCTTTGCGTCTCCCCCATTTGTGCCCTCTCTCTCTCAAAAATAAACATTAAAAAAAATTTTTAAGAAAAAATATTTTTTAATTAATATGCCGTTTACTGCTATTGCCTTGACTCATAAATCTACAGCAAGATCCCTTCCCCCAGAACATTATGTCCCGCTATATATTTGGAGCCTGTCCATCACTCTCAGTTTCTGTGATGGAAATGATGAGGATTGTTTTACAGTTGCTGTTGACTTTTTGTTTGCTTTATTTGGGCATTTAAATCAATTTCATTGTCTAAGAATGTAAATCATAAAAACTGGTTTCCTTTAAAAATGTTAAAAGATTATGAAATGAGGCCTACTTTCCTTTTGGCATCAAGGGTAGATAAATGCATACCTATTAAATGGAGCATGGTCTTTTGATAGTAAATTTAGCCTATGGGTATATTCATTTTACAGTGTTCACTCAGGCTTAAAATATCCTCTAATGCCTTTGAGAGAGTAAAGCGAAGAACGCCATCACGTGACTGTCTGGGTTTCTGAAATGCTAAAGCTTTGTATAAGCCTTATGGATTTTGAGTAATAATAAAGCAAGTGCTGGCTTGTTAAAAAAGATAATCTGATCCATCCACTATATAAACCAGAATGTAATTTTAGATACTATGGTTTTACATCACAGATGATTCCATAATCTCCAAAAGAACTTGCCTAATTATAAGAGTATATTTTCTTGGAATATAAATTCATTTTGATACTTAAATGATTTTAAGATTCCATTTGAGGAATCTTTTACTTATAAATATTGTATTTTCAATTAAAATATTCACATTTCTCTAGTCGTGAAAAATATAGTGCATAAAGGGTTCCAAGATTTAAATATGACTGCCATTTCATTGTGACCGCTTTCAAAAGAAGTTGATTACCAAATAGTTAGGAAAAATGGAAGTTACAGTCTTGCGTATAGTTAGCCCAGTTTACTAATTCTTATACTAAATATTTTTGAGCATCTTTTTTGTTCCAGGTACCATAGTAGGCATCAGGTATATTCTTGAGAAACAAAACAAAGTTTGCAAAACAGACCATCGAACAACCTTTCTCATGTAGTATTCCCACTGACGTTTATGTGCTTAATTCTTTGGATATCTTGGCCTCCCGCTCAGAATATATCCACTTCAATCTGTGTGCAGATCTCTAACAAGCTTCTGTGTCTGACTTACTGGTCTACTGGAAGTAGAAAGGGATTGCCGCTGAAGCCATCCGTACTGACAGTGCAGGTGATAATGACCAAATTCACACAGACAGAGCCACATTTGGCAAGGGATCACAAAAATAATTTCAAGTAGTATTTCTTTGGCCCTGCTCCAATCTGCTGCATGAGAACATCAAAACTTCTTATCCTCCAGATCCTTCTGAGAGTCCCCTGAAGGTGTCCCAACCAGAATTTCTTAGCATGGCAGTCCTCTTCTCTGTTTTCAGGGCACTGTGGAGGTATCACCCATAACCACCACAGGGCATTAACCGTGCCGCGCATGGCAGCCGACGGCGCTGTGACCGATGAGAACCTCATGCTACTCTGGCCCTGCTTTCTCAGTCTCCACAGAGATTAGAGTTCAGCCTTTCATGTTAGGGTAGGCTCAGCTGCTATAATTGTAATGTGTAACAAAAATGCAACAGCTGAAGGAATATAGAAGTTTATTTCTCTCTCACATAACAGTCCACCTTAGGTGTTCATTTTGGCAACAAATCTTGTGCTGTCGTTCAAGAACTAGGGGGAGGGGGGCTCTGCCTGTCTTCAACACACAGCCTCCAAGGTTGCCCTGCTCTCTGCCCTTCCAGCCCACAGGAAAGGGGAAGAGCCTAGGGGGGAGATACCCCCACTTCTCAAAAGCCTCGGCTCACATTCAGTTGGAGAGAATTGGCCCCACCTCTCTGCAAAGGGCCGCTTCCCAGTCACATTTCTGCTATGACAGCAAGCTGTCACCTCCGTCTCCCTCTTGTTGCACTGTCCTAGACCTAGACCGCTGGCGGCCTCCTAGATCTAACCTCCAGAGCAGCTGAGGACATCCTCCATCATGTGATCTGCAGCATCTGTACCCTAGGCTGCCCTCTTTCCCATCCAGATCAACAGCTTGTCTAAATCTTTACCATTGTCCCCATATCCACCCTCCTTGCCACTCACACCAGCCTGAAAGGTTGGTGACCTGCCCCCTAGATACGGGGCCCTAGCTGTGGTCCTCTCCCCGACAAGCCACTCTTTCCTTCCATCCCAGTGGAGGACACATCTCTACCTCTGTCTCAAGCTCACTCTCCTTCCCAGTGTAATTCTTTTCTATCTCCTGTGGGATCTTGTTCCACTAAATATTCCTGCTTTCTCTGAAGAGAATCTTATCTTGCTGGTAAAGTTTTCAATCGTTGAGAGTGTAAACATGCTTTCTTTTGCTTCATGCTGTGTTTTTTTTTTTAATTGCCCCTCTTTTTCCTTTTTAAACCAGATCTCTTAAAAGACTAGTTTATGTTACCTGCCCTGTCTGCACCTCCTGTCTAGTGTCCAGCCTTTTGCAATCCTTACAGAAAAGGAGCACACTGAGCTGTGTGCAGCCCACGTTCATTCAACAACTCGTCAACATGTACTCCTGAGCTCGATCTGTGCCAGGCACAGGGAATTCAGCAGTGAACAAAATAAAGGTCTTTGTCCTCCTGGAGTTTCTAGTAGGGAAAGGCAGAAAGTAAACATCTATCTGTTAGGTGTGTCAGTGATCTGTGGAATGTTCTAAAGACAAAACGGAGTCAGGATATAAGGGGGCTAAGAGGACATGGATATTTTAAAAGACCTCACAGGTAAATATTTGAGCAGAGATCTGAAGCAAGTGAGAAAGCAATCCACGTGGATAACTGGAAGGAGAGCATTTCAGGCCAAACAAAACAAAACAAAAAAACAACAAAACATGTAATAAGGCCCTGAGCATATCTGCACATACAAGGAGCATATCTGCACATACAAGGGACAGTAAAAGGGCCAATATGACTGGAGCAGAACAGGGCAGGAAGGAATAGCAGATGAGGCCGGAGATGTAGCTGGTGCCAGATCCACAGGGTTTTCTAGACTAGGGTGAGAATTCTGATGGGAGCTGTAAGAGGGGCTTGAGCAAAGGAATGACATGATTTTGGTTTTGTTTTGGCTTTTTTTTAGTTTACTTATTTATTTTGAGAGAGAGAACACGGGGAGGGGTGGAGAGAGAGAGAGAGAAAGAGAAGCCCAAGTAGGTTCTGCACTGTCAGCACAGAGCCTGACCCAGGGCTGGAACTCATGAACCATGAGATCATGACCTGAGCTGAAATCAAGAGCCAGATGCTTAACCAACTGAGCCACCCAGGCGCCCCTTGTTTCTGTTTTAAGGAGAGACTCTGACTGCTGTATGCAGAATAGACCCCAAAAAGGCAGAGTGATCAGTTAGGTTGCCATCAGAATAATGCAGACAGGAGATGATGGTCATCTGGGCGGGGGAGGTATCTGTGGAAGCAGAGAGAAATCCATTCTGGGT
Source organism: Lynx rufus (assembly GCF_022079265.1). Classification (NCBI taxonomy): domain Eukaryota; kingdom Metazoa; phylum Chordata; class Mammalia; order Carnivora; family Felidae; genus Lynx; species Lynx rufus. The sequence goes on from NW_025814825.1 coordinate 6,515,918, forward strand.
AGATCAAAGAGATGACAGGCTCAGTGCTGGCACCTTCCATTCGCCCCGCCAGTGGACTTTCCTCTCCACATTCCACGTTTCTACACCTTGCTTATGGCCCAAGAGGCTGATCCATACAGACTGCATCATATCTGGCTTCCGTTTAGTTTGGCCCCTGAAAGGCTTCTGCAGAAGATCAGAAGGCAGGATGAGCATGAGGTCAGAGTACTGTTCTCCCAGCATCCTCCCTTCCTCCCTGCCACCAGGGGTTGGCTGTGACTGTCAACCTGAGGCTACCACTCTCCCCTACAGTTGCCCTCTCTGGATTCCAGGAAGCTTTCCCCTGTCCTCCCTCCTTCACATCCAGGGGTGATTCCAGTTCCTACTGTTGCTAACTCCAGGGTGCTTCAGTATCCTTTCATTGGGTTTCCTGAACCTTGCCCACAACTTTATAAATAGTCCCTTTAGTAAGATTTCCTCAGATTCTTACACTCTTGACTCATACTGGAAGCTAGGGCATCTAATGTAGTAAAAACAGCAGAACTTTTTTTTTTTTTAAGTTTATTTGTCCATTTTGAGTGAGAGACAGAGAGAGAGAGAGAGAGAGAGAGAGAGAGGGGGAGAGTGAATGAGTGGGGGAGGGGCAGAGAGAGAGGAAGAGAGCAAATCCCAAGCAGGCTCCAAGCCATCAGCACAGAGACCAACTCAGGGCTCAATCTCACGACCCGTGACATCATGACCTGAGCCAAAGCGAGGCAGAGCTTAACTGACTTAACCAACTGAGCCACCCAGGCACCCCAGAACATTGTTTTTAATCACAGTTTTTTACTTGTTTGTTTTTCTTTTCCCTAGTAAAATGCTAAATCCGTGAGGACAGGAACTATCATACTCATGTTTCTATTCTCATAACATAAAGTAGGGTTTACTACAGTTTTATCAGTGTTATAGGTAATGATGCCACCTGAGTCCTTAAGAATTGTCTAAACTATGTTTGATATGAAAGATTTATCAAAAGTATGGTGTGTATATCCATCTTAGTGCTTATAGGTATAATCTTCACCTTGCTGGATAATTCAGTTCTCTGGGACCAAAGAGACTTTTAAGAAAAAGTTGGGTATACAGCTTTCTTATTACTCATCCTCATGGAGATATTTAGACAATGGTTTGCTGATTTTACCAATTGTTTCTGAACTAGCAAGATACTGTACTATTTGTTCCCACTTTTCCCAAGAACATAAATTTTTACCAAATAAAGATGATGCCAATAACTTTTTTTCCCCAGGAACTTAAAAGGTGTGTGACTTATTAACTTAACTTAACTTAACAGTTAAGTTACTAACTTACATTTGCATAACATTTTAATAGTGACTATATTTGGTTATATACATTCATAAGATTACCAGTGTGAGGGGCTTCTCGGGGGCTCAGTCAGTTAAACATCTGACTCTTGATTTTGGCTCAGGTCATGATCTCATGGTTCATGCGTTCGAGCCCCATGTCAGGCTCTGCGCTGGCAGTGCGGAGCCTGCTTGGCATTCTCTCTCTCGCCTTCTCTTCCTGCCCCACCCCTGTGTTCTCTCTATCTCTCTCTCTCTCACACACACACAAAAAAACTTAAAAAAAAAAAGATTATCAGTGTGATCATTTTCCTGCCAATTTTTGGTTTTAGTTTTGCATTTTGTTATTGATGTTTTCTGTTGATCTAAAGAATATTTTATCTTTATTCTTCACATGCTTAATTATACTTTTATAGTTTTGTGACTTGTTTTGTTTTTGTTTTTTTTTTTGACCTTGACTTCTTCCTTGCTATTTCCTTGAGCAAAACCTTAAACAGTAAGCTTCATGGCCTTGAGGTGTAATTTTAATAAAAGCTGTGCTGAGTAATCATTTGGTATAAAGTCCCAACCAAATCCATTAATAGAAAAATAAGCAATGTCTTTTCAAGGTTAACTTTCTTCCTGGTTGCTCGCACGAATAATACACACTTATTACATTCATTTAATTATTGTCTGCTATTATAATTTAAGATCCATATTTCTGGTAAGGACAACCAAAAAATAACCTTAAGTTTAAGAGCAGATTATCAAAGAATTTGTTCAAGGACAAATTAATATACCATGGGGTTTTGCTTATATAAAATTGTTGTTAATCCAGGAAAATGTCCAGGAATACCCTCTTGACTGGATACTTTGTTGTGTTTTAACTAAAAAGACATGGCTAGGGACTCCTGGGTGGCTCAGTCAGTTGAGCCTCCAACTCCTGATTCAGCTCAGGTCATGATTCCAGAGTTGTGAAATCAAGCCCCCTATCAGGCTCTGTGCTGAGCATGAAGCCTGTTTAAGATTCTCTCTCTCTCCCTCTGCCCCTTTCCCCTGCTCACACTCTCTCTAAAAGAAAAAAAATATATATTTTTAAAAGGCATGACCTTCTTTTTCTCCTTTTTTTATTTTTGACATTACTAAATATAAAGTGGGGTTTTTAAAGAGATAAACATTACATTCTTTAAAGCACTTTTATTTTGTGGATTTAAAATTAATTTAATAACTTCATTTGGAAACTGAGTAAGCACTTGACTGAAGGGAGTGTGCGCTTGAAATCTGGGACATTTAGCGGTTCTCATTCATTCGAGAACTAGTCATTTGGAGGTATCACCAGTCACTCTCCGTGCAGTCCCCTTTTCCTCTCTCTTCTCCTCTATTAACCAGTAAATTATGACTACTTGGGGAGTTGTTATCCATTTGGAAACTCACAACGGTAACAGCGGCGGGAAACAGTGAAATAACGAAAAGTAACAAGCACCGACTTAAATAATTTTACCTTGCTGAAAGTTTCCTAAGCTTTCTAGAAGAGAGTCAATTTAAGCCTCCTCTTTCCTGGGCAAGAAAGGAACAGTTTACCCTGAAATCCCCGTGTTGAGTACAAGGAGGGGGACGGGGGACCGAAAAGATCTGGTTCGAAGGCCGCTTGCGCACTGAGAAGCCGCCCCCTTGATAGACTTGTTCCTACTCCTGCCGTTTCTTAGCTCACCGGCCAGATGCGGCTTGATTATTTAGGCCCCTCAGGAAAGTAAGAGGAGTTTACCATCTTGTCTCAAACTCTGGCCCATGCAGCGCTCGAGTCTCCTCCAGAGTCGCACCGTGGGTGGACCGGTGGGGCCCCTCTGGAGCCATTTCTTTTGTAATTGGCTCGGTTTTTTTTCAGTAAAGAGTTGTATAGTTTTAAAAAATTAAAACTCCTTAGATTCTTTCTAGCTGTATAAAACCTCATTCTTCTGTTTGCAGCCTTTTCTTTCTTTTCTTTTTGGGGAGAGGCATATAGTCAATCAGGGTACAAGCTAACCCTCTGAATACAGTTGAGAGGTCAAAGTGCTGAGTTAGTGTTTGGCTCTGGAGGGGCAGGTGAATCAGAGCTTGTCAGAGTATCACTTAACTTAAAAAAGGGAGGGGCAGGAGAAAGTATACATAGGATGAAAATCCCCATATTTGGACAAAAGCTTGGAATTGGTGGCAGTGAGAGATTTTAGAGAACCCATGAAAAGTGAACAACTAAAGAGTACATTTGGGCTGTTTTGTTTTGTTTTTTAATTTGCGATGATAATTGTAAATCCATTGCTTTGTTTTTCAGATATAGATAAGATGCCCTATTATTTGCTTTGGGCAATTTTTTTAAGCTTTCAGGAGTCTATACATTAGAGTAAATTGGTATGATTTCTATTTCATAATACATTGCTTCAAAAGTTATTCGTGGCTATTTTTAATTGATTTGTCTGTGTAAATAGAAAACCATAAAAGCCACTTGAATTGTAATTCATTTCTATTGTCTATGGAATACCCAAACAAGCTTCTATATTAAAACTAAATAGTAGGTCAATTTTCTAGCTATTTATAGAGACCTAAATTTTTTTGTCCTCTCATTTGGAAGAGAACAAGGGAAGCAGTGGTTATTCTTGGATTTCACATTTAGCCAATCCTCACAAATTCTTTCTCTACATAGTATAATTGATTAATAGCACCAAATCCAGGGTCAGAGAGCCTGGATTCAAATTCCGGCTAAATGACCTTGAGCAAGTCATTTCACCTCTCTCTGTCACTGTTTCCTTATCTATAGTGGAAATAATTATGTTTCCTACCTTGTAATATTGCTGTGAAGAGTAAATTACTTAATATATGTGATATAGTTAGTGTAGTCCCAAGGCCATAGTTGGCATGGTTTTACATATTAGCTATTATTATAATATTGAGCAGGAGAGCAGAGATTTTAATCCTTAATGAAAATCCAACCTATTTGAGCGATAAGAGAGTTTGTGTACTCAAGTAGGTGGAAAAGTATAGTCGGGGAAATGAATTCAAGAAAATTAACCTGGTAGCATTCAATGAAAAGGATTGGTATAAAGAGACACTGGAGTCTCAGGGACCAGTTAGGATGCTCTATTCCAGGAAAGAGGTAAAAACGTCTTGAACTACTATCTCAGTCCATCCAGATTTCTGTAACAAAAATACCATAGACTAGGTGGTTTATAAACAACAGAAATATATTTCTCACTGTTCTGGAGGTTAGGAAGTCCACGATCAAGGCAGGTCTGATTTCTGGTGAGACCCACTTCTTGGTTCATAGGTGGCCATTTTCTCACTGTGTTCCCACATGGTGGAAGGCATGAGAGATCTTTTTGGAGGCCCTATTAGAAGAACAGTAACTCCATTTATGAGAGCTCCACCAACACGACCTCATCAGCTCCTGAAGGCGCCACCTCCTAATACACATTTGGGGTTAGGATTTCAACATATGGATTTGAGGGGGAGGAGGACACAAACGTTCAGCCTATTGCAGCTGCCATTGTGGTGTTGGTAGAAGATGGAAAATGATATGTGAGAAGTTACAGGCTTACATATGGGGGAAAAGAATACACTAACTTGGGGTGCCTGGGTGGCTCAGTTGATTAAGCATCCAACTCTTGATTTTGGCTCAGGTCAAAATCTCACGGTTCGTGGGTTTGAGCCCCGCGTCGGGCTCTGCACTCCCTCTCTTTCTCTGCCCTTCCCCTGCTCACAGTCTGTTTCTCACTCTCTTAAAATAAACAAATAAACCTTTAAAAAATAAATGGTTAAGCATTAAAAAAGAGAGAGAGAATACAGTACCTGATTTTCAAACTGGGTGACTAACATTATGGATGTAATAAATCCAGGATCGTTCTTTGGTTTCTGAACAGTTTCTATATATTGAGAATTAAGGAATGTAAAATTTAAAAGACAAGTCAAGATTAAATGTGGTCATATCTTATTATGCTGTTATTTATATAACAAGTAAATGGCTAATTGTCATCCATAAAGAAGCACGTTGATAAGAATAAGATCTTTCAAAGAACTTTCCTCCAGTTAAGAAAAATCTATCCTATTGTGCTGATTCTTTCATTCAGATTCCTTCATTATATTGTGTCAGGACTGGCAATTTGTTATTCTTTGATTCTTGTCTTGTATCCCAAGATTGTTGATGTTGTGATACGAGGAATTCAGACATAAACCTATTGAGAATTAAACTATCAACTTCCGTGCTTGGTCCAACTATAGATGTGGAAACATATATGTAATTATTCAGAGTTGCAAATAATTTTCATCTGTTATTTCATAAGTATTTTTATTATTTCCAGGTCCGATGGATGATGTACTGGATTGTTTTTGCTCTCTATACTGTGATTGAAACAATAACAGATCAAACAGTTGCTTGGTAAGTTCTAGCACTGAGAAAGGGCCAGACTATAGACACCTCATCAGGTGTCCTGAGTTCTTATCCTGCCCTTGGCTGGTAACCCGGTGAATTTGATCAAGTTACTTACTTATCCAGTGTTTCACTTTCTTTATCTGGCTTCCCCATAAGAACATTACTTTCCTTACAGTCCCCCCTCCAATTAAAGCAGCTCGTGTCTCCCCTTGGGTTGCTCCCTGCCCTCCTCCCACACAGGTCCCAATATCTTGGAATACAAAAACTTAGTTGTCATCACCCTTTTTCCACAGGATGACTTGAGGCTATTTTTATCACTTCCTAAATGACTCCCTCTTTGAAGCCCACAGCATCTGGTTCTAAACTCCCTCCCCATCCTTAAAACTCTCAACTACAAACATTCAAACTGGATGACGTCAGCATCCACGTGGACGCCCACTCACCACCAGCTCCTTGGCTGCTCTGTTCCAAATAGCTGAGACAAAATTAAAGCATGTTTGTACCCTCAAGGATTTAACATTTTACCAAGAAGCGATCCCAAAGGGAACAATTTGAATCTCCTGTGCCATATTTCACTGGTGCGTTTCCATCTAAACCTTACCATCACTGGAGAAGTCCTCCTTTCAAAATCTTTAAACTTCATACCTTGCCAGTATCCTAAACTGCCCTCGCTGCACAAACCTTCAGCCTAAATTAGCCTTTCTTTGTTTCCTTTCCTGGGCTACAAATGCAGCACCCCCAGAACATCATTCAGCTGCTCTCATGTAGGTACCAGTTTGACCCTCCCCATTCCCTTTACTTGCTGCTTCCCTGCCCTCCTATATCTGTTTGAGACACTTGCTATTCTCTCCTTTAAACTGTCTTTCTGGCTTTGCTATTCTCATCGTATTCTCACAGCACATTAGGTCATATTGGATTGCTAGGAAAAAAATAAAGAAGTCACCAGACTTTAACGTTCTTAACAACTTGCCCTTATTTATGAACCTCTCTGTGTCTGCAGCCATCTTTCTCTTCTGACTTGAAATGTGAGTTATTCTTCCTCTGTCCCATAGCTCATTCATTTACCTGTTAAGTGTTTGGTGGAGAGTTTTGGGGGAGGGTTTTTTGTGTGGTTTTAAATGGCAGAACACAGATTTCAAACCATGCTAGGTCTCTTAAGTTTCCAAGTTCTCTTTTTCAAGACTTCTCATATTTTCCTGATTGCAAATGTCACCTATGTATATTATTAAGAAGCGAGTGGTGTACAAAAAGTTTACTGTGAATAGCGAAAGCCCAGAAACTCCTCTGTAACTGCGCCATGGTAAAGACCCTTTGTTGACTACACAACAGCTTTTCGTTACTGCCCTGGACCCCTCTGCCTCATCAGAAGAGCCCAGATTTGTTCAGTTAAACCATGTATCTTAATAATCTGTGTCCCATGGGATGCTAGCCCCTGTGGTATATTGTTCACTTTTGCTGTGGCAGCAAACAACCCTAAAGTCATGATGGGTTAGAAAAACAAACATTTATTTCTTGCTCAACTTATGTAAGGGCAAAAGGTTGGCTGCAGCTTTGCGGGCCTCAGTTCAGTTTTAAGTGTCTTCTCGTTTCAGGCCCAAGACTGAAGGAGCAGCTGTTTCATGGCAGAAAGCAAAAATTTAAAGCAAGAGGTTGGGGGTGTTGGGGTGAGGAAGTCAAAGGGCATTTAAAGCTTCTGCGTGCATGTGATATGTCACACTCACATTATGTTGACCAGAGTAAGTCACATGGCTAACCCTGCAGTCATTCCTCGAGGAAGTGCACTCAGCCCGTAGGGAAAACACTGCAAAGTCACATGGAAAGGGGCATGGGTAGCTGACACTAATTCCCAGTCTACCACAATGGTAATTCCATTCCCCTTACAAGTGAATGATTGTCTGCCAAGTGCCGTTTTCCGGCCAAATGAGACTGGAAGGGGAGTTTTGGGGGGAGTGTTGAGAAAGAGAAGGCCATGTGTTCATGGGGTAACTTTGTGCCCTTGGAGTATTAAAAAGCTTCCTCCTGGCGCTTGGAGAGATGTCCGGTACTGACGTCCCCGTTGGGCTCTGCAGAATGGTGGCTGGTATACCTTACTGCCATGGTCAAATGCTGTCAATGTTCTCTCTGGACTGCTACAGTCAGCGGGCAGCTTGCCTATGGTTGCTTATACAGTTGTAGTAGAAGTTTCGGAATCTCAGCAGGGATCAGGTCACTCTTTGGTTAACTGATTTATAGTTAATGAAATTAATTCGTCAATTCAAACATAGTTATTTCCTTAATCACTCACTTTTACATGTGAAAACTTAACACAATGACTGAACTTTCTTAAAAGAAAGGGTGTGTGTGTATGTGTGTGTGTGTGTGTGTGTGTGTGAGAGAGAGAGAGAGAGAGAGAGAGAGAGAGAGAGAGAGAGAGAGAGATTGATTTCCTCATTGTAGTTTATTTTCACCAGTGGTTTTTTCGAATTTTTTCTTGTTAGGTTCCCCCTGTACTATGAGCTTAAGATTGCTTTTGTCATATGGCTGCTCTCTCCCTATACCAAAGGAGCAAGTTTAATATATAGAAAATTCCTTCATCCACTTCTTTCTTCAAAGGAAAGGGTAAGATCTATAAATCCATAAATCATTTGTTAGAAATGGACATCATCACATGTTTTGTGCTATTAAACAAGTAAAACTATTATATCTTCGGGGAAAAGTCCTTGTTTTTGGCTTGTTGACACTATTGTTAAATAAAATTTATACCCATGAGTTTGTTTGTTTTTCCCCCAGGAGATTGATGACTATATTGTACAAGCAAAGGAGCGGGGCTATGAGACCGTGGTAAACTTCGGGCGGCAAGGTTTAGCTTTCGCAGCCACTGCTGCTGTCACTGCAGCGGTGAAGGTAATTGTTTATTTATGTTTTTTATTCAATGTCACATTAAGTCAATGGACAAAGTAGGGTGGCTTTTTATTCCAGATCATTATAAACTTTTGGCAGAATTTTGCTTTGCTTATTTTTGTAATGTAAATGTAAATGATAATTTAAAAAACATTTTAATGCATGTGTTTTATAACTGCTCAATATTCTGAGTCTTAACTGATCACAAAATGAGAGCTAGTTAATATATAAAACCATACCTGAAGATGTCATTTTGTCATAATTTTCCTACTTTATAGCCTTAAAATAAGGTTGAGTAAATCACCTATAGTAAAGATGACCATTCTTTCTTTCCCTGTCTCTGGTCTCTCTCTCTCTCTCTCTCTCTTTCTCTCTCTCTCTTTCTCTCTCTCTCTTTCTCTCTCTCTCTCTCTCCCGATGGCAATGTCTTGGTAGGATTTCTGGCTTACTCCTGCACCCCTACTTCAACCAATTTGAGGTAACTGATTATTCAAAATAAGGCATGAAAAAATTCTGTTCTTAAAACTTGAGATTTTACTTAGCCAGTTACTAATGTCATGTGTTGTGTTTTTTTGCAAGTGAAGTTATCAAATGTATGCCTTCTGTGAAAACTTGCGTTATGGCTTTTGGATTTCTTTGCATGTAGTAATTAGTGTGGTTTATTTTGAAAACCATAGCGTAATTGATTTTGGTGTGTAGTATATGGAAAGAAAACAGGCTTCAGATCCCGAAAATGCTGAGTGTGACTTTTTAAATAACTATTGGTGATTTACTTAACCTCTGTGTTCACTGGTTGCTTCATGTATAAAAGAGGGGTAATATACCTGTCTGCCAGAGCATATGAAAAAGCACAGTGCTTGCCAAAACATAGTAGGAGTCCAATAAACATTAATATCATGTGTGTGTGTCTCTCTTTCAAGTGAAAATTTGAGTTTGTTGCTATGAAGTTAAATTGAGATTAAATAGTATTCCAGCTTCTGAGTTAGACTTTTTCAACTTGGTTATCTTGAACTAAAATAACAATGCTATGGAAATAAATATTCTAAGTGGTGATTCTGCATAATAGCAATGGTGATGGGATATAAAATGTCGGTGGGGTTTCCAGAATGAGCCTTAATTTTTCAGAGTGAACTTTGGCTCAAGTACAATTAATATGATCAACAAAATTAAAAACCAAAATTATATTCGGGGCACCTGGGTGGCTCAGTCGGTTGAGCATCCGACTTCGGCTCAGGTCATGATCTCACAGTTTGTGAGTTTGAGCCCCACGTCAGGCTCTGTGCTGACAGCTCAGAGCCTGGAGCCTGCTTCAGATTCTGTGTCTCCCTCTCTCTCTGCCCCTCCTCACTTGTTCTCTCTCTCTCTCTCTGTCTCTCTCTCTCTCTCTCTTCCCCCCTCTCCCCCCTCCCTCTCCCTCTCTCTCTGTCTCTCTCAAAAATAAACATTAAAAATCTAAATTATATTCAGATTATATCCCCAGAAGTGTTACATTCAGAATTAAGTGTAAACTTATTAACTATGCAGCCCTAGACATGTAAGACAACTGTATCATTAATGATTATTAACTATCAGCACTTTAGTGAAGAATAGTTTACCTGTTACCTGGCTTTTAAAGGCTTTTTCTTTTATTAGTATAGATATACTAAAAATTTTAATCTTATTGGACTGTTATCCATTGTAAAAGAAGTTCATTTGCTTTTTTTTCTTGCTTAATGAGAATACATTCCTGATTTCCATGTGTCCTAAAAAAGAGCATCCAAGAGACATAATATTCAACAACTAGAAATTCTACCATAAGACCACAGATGCAGTTATTGAAGAAATAATACAATAATATTTCCCAGAACTGAAGGACATGATTTCTAGATTGAGAGAACCCACGGGGCCTCTGGGTGGCTCAGACAGTTAAGCATCTGACTCTTGATCTCATCTCTGGTCTTGATCTCACCTTGGGAGTTCAAGCTATGCCCTGGACTCTGCACTGGGTATGAACCTTACTTAAAAAAAAAAAAAAAATAGAAAGAGCCCACAAGGTACCCAGCACAATGAATGAAAAAAAGACTGACTGTAAGCAAGGTCATTGGAATAGTCCAGAGACACTAGAGACAAGGAAAAAGTGTTTAAAGATTCCAAAGATAAAAAGTATGTCACATCCAAATGACCAAAAATCAGAAAGGCATTAAATTTCTGAATAGTGACAATGGAAGCTTGAAGACCAAAGAATAATACCATCCATGATACCATAATTTTCACCCTCACATTCTGAAACAGTCAAGCTCTCAGTCATGAGTGAGCTTAGAATCAATCTAATTTTTTTTAAAGCATGCAAAGTCACAAAATTTACCTCCTATTCATTCTTTGTCAGGGTAGATATGCTCTGCCACAATTAGGGAATAATCCATGAAGAAGGAAACCCATGGTATCAGGAGATAGGGTATCTAGCACTGAAGGGAGGGGACAGTACTTCCCAGAATGTACATCTACATAGCAAGTCAAGTGCAATTGGCCGAAATTGGATGTGATGGGTGCAGGGTGCCAGGAGAGGTATCTCAGGGGAATGTATGAGGATGAGAGTATCTAATAGGTTTAACCCTATGCAGGGATGATACTTAAATTAGTCAGCACATGCTACAGCCAGTCAGAAGACACTGAACACCACGAAAAATATACTGGAGGCAATGTGAAGAGGGAGGCATAGCATGACTAATCAAAGGAGTATTTTAAAAACGGGATAATTGTTGACTCTGGAAAATAACAAAAGTTATGTAAGAAAGGAAGTGTAATAATGGAGCATGACTAGGCCCAGCAGCAAGCAGCATTTATATCAGAATCATGAGAACACAGACTGTAGATTGAACAACTATGATTTTGCTCTCTCAGGAAGGTGGAGGAAGGAGAAAAGGAAGTGGAAGAGAAAGAAAATCCTCACCTGTCAGCTAAGAAAGTAAAGGGTTTGATTTTTTTTTTTTTTTAACATTTATTTATTATTAAGAGACAGAGAGGGACTCCTGGGTGGCTCAGTTGGTGAGCATCCGACTTCGGCTTAGGTCATGATCTCACAGCTCGTGAGTTCGAGCCCCACGTTGGGCTCTGTGCTGACAGCTTGGAGCCTGGAGCCTGCTTCGGATTCTGTGTCTCCCTCTCTCTCTGCTCCTAACCCACTCGCGTTCTGTCTCTGTGTCTCTCAAAAATAAATAAACATTCAAAAAAAAAAAAAGAGGCAGAAGCTGAGCATGAGCATGGGAGGGGCAGAGAGGGGAGGAGACAGAATCTGAAGAGGGCTTCAGGCTCTGAGATGTCAGCACAGAGCCCGATACGGGTCTCAAACTCACAAACCCTGAGATCATGACCTGAGCCGAAGTCAGACACTCAACCGACTGAGCCACCCATGTGCCCTGGAAAGTAGAGGGTTTAAAGTGGTGCCTTCAAGAGGATACAGAGGAGAAGGGGACCAGGGACAAAACAAGAAAGCCTGTTGCTTTCCTTTGTTATAAAATGTACTTTTATTTGACTTTACAAATGAAGTATAGTTGATCCCTGAACAATAAGGGTTTCAACTGCCTGGGTCCACTTACATGCCAGTTTTTTTTTCAATAAATTCAATACAGTCCTCTATATGTATTTTCTCTTCCTTAAGATTTTCTCAGTAGCATTTTCTTTTCCCTTTTTCACTTTATTGTAAGAGCACTGTACATAATACATGTAACATACAAAATACATGTTAATCGGCTGGTACTAGTGAGGCTTCCATTCAAAGGAGTCAAAACTTGTAGGCAGATTTTTCACTGCCCGGTAGTTGATGCCCATAACCCCCACATTGTTCAAGGGTCAAATGGTACATGTATTGTTACCCCCCCCACCCCGCCACGAAGATGCTTTCTCAGTTTAACATTTTTAAAAGCATCACTCAACATGATTCTATGGCAAAAACCTAAACATTAAATTTCCACTTGAAAAATTGCTTAGAAAATATGGACATTTTAGAACATTGTTTTGGGAAATGTAGAAGCATACAAATTGCATTTTTCCTACTCAATTCAACACTTAAATGTAGTTTCTAGTCCTGCTACTCTGTGAAACACCTTCCTACATACATATTGTGACTATTTCATGGGATATGTGTTTTACTTTCACTTATGTTTATTGCTTCCAAACCCTCTATGTGGGGGATCAGAAAAATCCCCACTAGAGCCACCTGGGTGGCACAGTCAGTTAAGGTCCAACTTTTGATTTTGGCTCAGGTAATAATCTCACACGTTGTGGGGCCCCATACTGGGCATGGAACCTGCTTAAGATTCTCTCTTCTCCCTACACATCTTTCTCCACAAGCCTGCTTGCTTAATCCCCATTATGTTGTCTTATCCCCATCCCTTCCTCATTTGTTTTTATTTTATTCTTTGCTGCCATCAGTGTTTAGCATCCTGCACATTTATTCAACATCTGCTGGTTTAATGCCTACTGTATGGTCGGCGCTGGGGATGCAGCCGAGAACAAGATAGATACGGTCACTACTCTCACTGCCTGCTGTCTCACTGAATGTATGTTTTCATCAACTGAAAATTTTATCTCATCTTTGGTTGCTAAAAGCTTTCCCCTTGCCCTCCATTATTAAAATAAGCATTAACTCACAGAAATACTTTCCTTTAGAAAGGCTATAAAAGCAATCCTATACCGATATTTCTCTGCTTTCTTTTTTGTGATCCATGGTTTGTGTTTATATATTTAGCATCATAAAACCACCTCTCCATTCAAAGGCAGGAAATAGCATACGAACCATTCATCTAAGTTACCACTGCAAATCAAATGCATGTCCCATAATTTGAATTCGTTTTGGAACTTTCCCTCCTTGTCTGTGATGTGGTGGTCCTTTTGTTATCAAGATCACTATATGTCAGGTAGCCCTCACCATTCTCAGCATGAACACTGTGAATGTTGGCTTCAGCCTGGATTTTATTCATTAGGAATAGTCATTAAATATGCCAAACATAGCATAATGTTAACACTATTTGCCTCAGTTTGTACTGTGCCTATTTTCGTGTAAGTGAAATTAGTTTCATCTCTGGAGATGTCAAAGAAAGGCCCTATGATGGAAGAAATCACTGAACCAGACACTTCATACTAAAGAGTAAATTGAAACTGAAATAGAAAATAGGTCAAGTTTAAGGAGAAACTCCAAGAAAGCCAGTAGTAAAGCTTGAGAATTAATTTATGATTTTTACAACATATAGTTTGTTAAAAATATCTTTCAGGCTAAAAATGATTGGACTCTTGGTATGACCTTTAAAGATCGGTAATACTCCCTGACTAGGATTCCCAAGTTGAACCACCTGAGCATGTTAAAGATGAAAATAGGAATCTAATCAGAACATTTATTACACCGTAAAGCAATTTTCTGAAAATGTTACTCAGTTCTGTGACCTCATTACCAGGCATCTGTTCACAAGGTCAGTGTACAAGTTTATTTTGGCTGAGCAAAGCAGAGACATATGAAGGACCTTCAAGGATTTTGCTGAGGATGTTCAGCATTCCATAGCTTTCACATGAGAAATGCAGGTGGCTTTTGTACAGATGAGCAACATTACTACCAGATAAAGAAGAAAAGTACCATTATAACGTCATATTAACCATCTCTGACTTTTCTCTGGCAGCCTTTTTTGGCAAACTCTTTAGCAAATATTATTTTAAAAAATCAATTATCACAGAAATTAGAGCCTTCCAGGTAAAACTGCTAAAAGCTAATAAACTTTAAATGATGATGATGATTAGGTCCAAATCCTGACATCTTGCCGTCTGCCTTAATGACTTTCTGTTTGTGAAAGGATTTGAGGATATTCACAGGCTTAGTATCATCCATTTAAAAAGAGAGCATTTGCCTAGACAATGGAAAGAAGGGTCAAACTATTTTCCCTACAATCTAGGGAAGCAGAATGTTATAATGAATATTTAATTCACGAATAGTCTGGTTATCTGCATTTTCTAGCCCTGGTTCTGCCCTAATTAGTCATGAGATTTGGGACAGATCATCTGCACTGATCTAAGTTTTAAATTTTCTTACCTATAAAACAAAGAGGTGATACCTGACTTCTGAAACCTCTTCTAGTTCCAAAACAGTAGTTGGTTGTCTCACTGGGAGAAGATTTTGCCCCCAAAGGAACATTTGGCAATGTCTGCAGACATTTGGGGTTGTCACAACTGGGGTTGTCACAACTTGTGTCTAGGGGGTAGAAGTCAGGAATGCTGCTTAATATCCTGTGATCCAGCCCCAAATTATCCAGCCCCAAAATAGCAGCAGTGCTGAGACTGAGAAAGCCTGCTCTAAAGGTACAATGAGTCAGAAAAAATGGAAAGGACATATAAATATGTATAGATAGTTTGGTGTGGGCTACAAATAATATACTTCCTTTTTTATGTTTTTGTCTGTTACAGATGTTCTTTGATAAATATATATAGATATACATATATAATCTTTAATGTTTATTTTTGAGAGAGAGGGACCACAAGTAGGGGAGGAGCAGAGAGAGGTGGAGACCCAGAATCCAAAGCACGCTCCAGGCTTTGAGCTGTCAGCACAGAGCCCAACGCGGGGCTCGAACCCACGAACTGTGAGATCATGACCCCAGCCGAATCTGGATGCTTAACTGACTGAGCCACCCAGGCGGCCCTTTATTGCTTCAATCTTAAAACCACTAAAATTTATTATTCACTTAACAGGAATGCAATCAATTCCATTCTAGGCTTAATCAGATTAATTCTCAAATGTCCTTAGAAGAAAAGGATATTTCGCTAAAAACTTGGAAGTAACCTTGTCTGCATTTTAATGTAGTATGTCAGAGATCAACAAGAAATAGAGCTTATTCATTATTGAACAGTATAGTAAAAATTATTCTGTAAAAGCTTGCTTGTAAGATGACAAAGATTGTTTTTAAATTCTTAAAAAAATAAGAGAGTAAGTTGAAGTTTTTATATAAAACCTAATAAGCTCAGTAAATTCTTATTTAACACAAAATATAATAATTTTGACAGTGTTTAACCAGGAAATGAAGTATTTAAACAAAAGCAGAATTAAAAAAAAAAAGTAAATAAATAATAAAAAAAACAAAGAATTGTTTGGGAGTAGCAAAGTTGGAATTAATCATACATACAGGGTCCCCTTTTACCACTTCTCAGCTGAAGAATATTTCCCAGAGGATGAATGTGTTAGATCTGAACCCAGGACCCCAACCCAGTCAGCCCCTTATAAGTGTTCTCATTTTAATTAATTAATTTATTTTGAGAGTAAGAAAGAGAGAGAGAGTGTGTGTGCATGCGTGGGTGGGGCAGAGAGAGAGAGGGAGAGAGAGAGAATCCTTAGTAGGCTCCTCACTGTCAGCACAGAGACCCATGCAGGACTCAAATCCAGGAACAGGGAGATCTTGACCTGAGCTGAAACCATGAGTCAGGCAACCAACGGACTCAGCCCCCCCAGGTGCCCCGCATTCTCATTTTAAACGGATGTTCTGGGCCCATTCAAATTCAAACCCTGAGAACTTTGAGTCACCCAAAGGGTTTAGGAACACTGCTGCTGGTGATGATCATTTTTAATGTAAACTATTCTGCAAAAGTGTTCTTAATTATTTTGATTTTTGTGTTCTCATCGTAATCTTTCTGTTCCTTTCTCTTCGATTTTTAGGATCAATTTTAACACAAGCAGTGTACATGCAATTCTGTAGAGAATAGGACCTAAAATCTGAGATATTGACTTCCTTTGTGGATGGTAACTCCCTTCCTCCTTATTGACTAATGACTAAGACTACTGTTTCCACACATCTTTTGCTCCGCAAACTAGAACGTTTCTTCATTTTTCTTATACTTCTTGCTTAATACAGGGTAAACCAAATGGAAGAAAATAAAGCATTATTAATTTAAACAAAACCTCAGTACTTTTAGCATTGTTATTGACAAGCAACTATAAAACCTACTTGTTCCCTCAAAATAGAAAACAGTGTTTCTCTTAATGATGGGAGTAAGGGAGTGGATATAGGGAAGATGAGCAGGAAATAGATCAGAAATTCTTACAGTGCACACAATACACTTAAAACTTCACCATGAAACTAGAAAATGTTCATTCATTTGGAAAGTTGTAGCCAGGCATTGGAGGAAATTAAAAGAAACCAGGATCTCATCCAGTTTATAATAAATAGTATTCAAATCTAAGACAACAAACAAATAAAAACTTCACTATACCATCTATTTATGACTAATTTTTTAATATTAAAGAAATTGTTGAGAAAAAGAATAAAATCGCCCATCCCATCTGCCTAAACATCATACAGTTTCTATTTTTGCGTATTTTTGCTGCCTCATTAAACCATACTACTTGTAACTTGTAGTTGTACTTGTACAACTACATACTTGTAACTATATTATGGATGCGATTTAGAATTCAGAGGTCAGGGGGAGGGATTTCCACTTAACATTTTATTATGAACATAATTTCTTTGTTAGTAGACTTTTTTGTGCTGAAGATATTAAAATTGGAGGGAATAGGCCTGCCTCTAAATGTGAATATTTTAAAATTACACTTCTTTAAAGTGATCACATTGGATATTTATAATTTATGTCATGTTTCTGAAGTTCACAATACAGCATTCTCTCTTCACACATTAGTTCTATTCTGAGCCCCTGAGAACATATATAGTGGAAAACCCAGTTTTTTGAGGTGATAATGACTTTTGAAGTGTTGGGAGTCCTCAGAAAGTGTGTACAGCCCCCTTTTGCTTTTCCCTACAGTACTTGGCCTTCCTTTAAGTCTTGAGGACATTGATAATACCTGGGGCTACAGATTTGGTTACTTAAGAACTCCATTAAAATTCAGGCTGTAAATAGCTCATCCAGATACCTCAAGGTCGGTCATTGCTCACCTTTAATCTAAACCCCGCAGCAAACCCCTGGTGGATGGTGTAGCCGACCAGTGTGAATACCCACGACCACACCTGGAGTTCACTGCCGAACCTCTCTTATCCAGGCCAGTGGGTACATTAAAACCCACTGCTGTCTATGGAGAACTCTCTAGCCATCAAGAGCAATGAAAAAGAAGAGGCATAAAAAGAATACTTAGTTTACTTATTACATGGCTCACCATCGGTACGATACCAGTATGCCAGGAGAATGCAAGAAGCCTAAAATTAGTTTCTGAAATTCCTCCTCTGAAGACAGGATATACACAGCACAGCAATAGAACTAACAATAATGTGTGAGTTCATTTGTGAGGCATGCTCTAATTTATTGATTATACTCGTTAAAGATACCAAAGTTTGTAGATGATATCATGTTAGATTGATTCAGTGGCAGTTTGACTTACTTGCATTCTGAGATGTTCTTTCTTGAGGGAGAGGGTTTGGATGGTTACAGCCAGTCTTGGAAAGCACCTGAGTCAGATAGAGGGTGTCCTAGATGTGCATACCAGTTACCATCTGTTTGGCAGTAGGTAGAAAGCCAAGAATTGCTGTGAGGGGGCACAGAAATACACAGGTGGGGTAGAGAAAATGACAGTTGTGAGCAAACAAAAGGGTCTGTTTCAGATGTGCACTGGTCATTTCCTTTTAGTGTGTCTCTGATGTCTTCTTTCACGTGTCTTTAAAGGGACATCTGATAAAGAGGAAGAAAGTACAATGGATTAAACCATAACAAGAGTATTTACTTATTTATTTATTATATTTCAAGTTTTTATTTAAATTTTAGTTAGTTAACATAGAGTGTAATATTAGTTTCAAGAGTAGAATTTAGTGATTCATCACTTACATATGACACCCAGTGGTCAACCCAGCAAGTGTTCTCCTTAATGCCCATCCCCCATATAGCCCATCCCCTGCCCACCTCCCTCCGGCAACCCTCAGTTTGTTCTCTGTTGTTAAGAGTGTGTTTCATGGTTTGCCTCCTTCTCTGTGTTTTTTTTTTCCTTTCCCCTATGTTCATCATCTGTTGTGTTTCTTAAATTCCACATAAGAGGGAAACCATACAGTATTTTTCTTTCTCTGACTGATTTCACTTAACATAATACACTCTAATTCCCTCCACATTGTTGTGAATGGCAAGATTTTGTTCTTTCTGATTGCTGAGTAATATTCCATTGTACATATATACCACATCTTCTTTATCTATTTGTCAGTTGATGGACATATGGCATGACAAGAATGGAAAGATATATGGGACCCAATTATTTTTATTGAGGATGCAGACCCTTTAATTTAATCATTTCTTTTCACAATGTAAAAAATATAGTAGAAATACAAAGTCCAAGTGGGGTATAGGAATGGCCTTTGGTTCTGACATAATATGAATAAGATATGAAGTAGAGTAGTTGAATGAAGATCTTTTTTCAGTGTAAAATACAGTAACGTCCAAATGTTTATAGTGCCTCAGCCTTTGAAATCTGGAAATTTAGAGATGGACCATTATGGATGAGTTTCTACAGTAATATCATAACTAGAGGCCATCATAAATTCGCATGTGTGAGAAGAAATAATAGGAGTAAAAAAAACCTTTAAAAGAATATTTTTAAAGCAGCTATAAATGAGTCATCTGTATGCTATGCAAATTTTCAAAGTGGGTAAATTTAGAAATTATTTTTTCTCTTTATATTTGGGAAAGAAATGTAATTAGGTCTGTAAAGTTCAGAAGGGTCTCTTTCAGAGCCATGCAGTGATGAAAATCACTGAACTGTCTACAGTGATGGAAATGTTCTGTATCTGCTCTATCCAATACAGTAGCCTCTAGTCACATGTGGCTAGTGAGCATTTGTAATGTGCAAGTAAGAAACTACATTTTAAGTTTATTTAATTTTAGTTAATTTAAATTAAGTACCCACATGTGCCCATTGTCTATCATATTGTTAAGGCTTTAAAATGATTTGAAGTCAAATTGCATAGTAGTACATACACCTTGCCAAATAGTGAATTCATTAACTAAATATCATTTTGCATCCAAGATTCTTTGACTTTTAATTTTTTTTACTTTGTTCTAAGTAGAGCCATTACCACTGCTGACTTAGCTTATCTTTAAAA
Organism: Lynx rufus; assembly: GCF_022079265.1. Taxonomy (NCBI): domain Eukaryota; kingdom Metazoa; phylum Chordata; class Mammalia; order Carnivora; family Felidae; genus Lynx; species Lynx rufus. Next base: position 6,535,534 of record NW_025814825.1, read on the forward strand.
CAGTATGTCTTTTACTTTAAAAAGTTATTCTAAATCATAAACCCCAAAGTGCCAGTTTTAGGCGAGAGCAAAATAATGGATGCTGTCTACTCTGAGGGTAAGCTCATCATACATTTTTTTACATTTAAAATAAATTACAAAACTGAAATGTTTGGGAGTGCAATGTACTGATGTCTACAACTTACTTTGAAATGCATTTTAAAAATGAATTGATGGAGGCACCTGGGTGGCTCAGTTGGTTAAGCTTCTGACTCTTCTTGGTTTCCGCTCAGTTCACAATCTCATGGTTTTGTGAGTTCAAGCCCCATGTCAGGCTCTGTGCTAGCAGCTCGGATCCTGCTTGAGATTCTCTCTCTCTCTCTCCTCTCTCTCTCTCTCTCTCTCTCTGCCATTCCCCTACTCGCTCTGTCTCTGTCTCTCTCAAAATAAATAAACTTTAAAAAAATGGATTGAGGGGCTCCTGGGTGGCTCAGTCAGTTAAGCATCCAACTTCGGCCCTGATCATGATCTCACGGTCCATGAGTTCGAGCCCCACGTCGGGCTCTGTGCTGACAGCTCAGAGCCTGGAGCCTGTTTGGGATCCTGTGTCTCCCTCTCTCTCTGCCCTCCACCACTCACACTCTGTTTCTGTCTCTCTCAAAAATAAACATTAAAAAAATTTTTTTTAATGGATTTATGGATAGATTGATAGTAGATATGTGATAAAATACAGGAAAATGTAAACAATATATGGGTGTTCACTCTGCAATTCTTTCAACTTTTCTGAAAGTTTCATAATAAAATCAATAAAGCTTCATGATAAAGTGTTGGGAGGAATTTAAATGTAAGCATACTAAGTATTTTAAAGTGTACTTTTTTCCTCGAATCTCTCACTTCTCTGTTAAATAGAGCCAAGGAGCAATAACAGAACGTTTACGAAGTTTTAGTATGCACGATCTAACAGCTATCCAAGGGGATGAGCCTGTGGGACAAAGATCATACCAATCTCTACAAGAAGCAAAAAAGAAAAGTAAATCAGTCTCCGGTGAATCAGCAGGTGTGTTTGTTTGTTTTAATATATTTTCCTTTCACGATTAGAATTTTGAGTCCAGGTAGGTACTAAAATAATACATGGTAACTATCTGAATTTGAGCAGAGGGAAATTTACTTTTAAGCTTATGTTGCAAATTTACGCTTAACTGTAGTTCTCGTTCTCTAATTTTTCTCTGAATAAAGTTGGTGCTTGCCTTTTGTTGACTCCAGAGATAATCCAACTAAGAAAGTAACAGTAGCCTCTTGTGTTGCCATGAATTTTTAGAAACCTTGGGTGTGATTATTACCACCTCCCTGCCACCAGCACCAGTTCTGACTTGTGATCAGTGCTCTTTCTACTCAAGTCATGTGGTGACATCTGAGTGTTATAGTTAAACACTCTTTACTGTAAATGCTATGAACAAATAAGGATATTGACTCACAAGATAAAAAGTTTTAAGTGGGTGACAAAGGGTGACTCAGTTTGTAAATAGGATTACTACAATGGAAAATATGTTGAAATTCCATAGTCTAGTTCAAGAACTAACTTGTAGGTATTTCTAATATAAATTATGAGCATGGCATAGTTGATATGTTCTAAAACTTTGATAAAGCATTCTGATCTTAGAAATATACACATAAATAAAAAGACATACCTCCTTAGTTATTTTGTCACATATAAGAAAATTGTAGTTCAAGGCTCAGATGAAAATTAAGATCATTATGACATTTCTTATTAATATATTATTAACTCCTTAAGGTACAAGGCTTTTTGGTGTGTGTGTGTGTGTGTGTGTGTGTGTGTGTTTAGGTAGTTTTCTTTTGAGGGAGGTTAAAAATCACCCTTTACATTGAAACCAACTTGAGAAATAAAACAACGGTCCCTTCTTACAGACAAAAAATAGTGAACTTTTTCTGAGTTCTCCGTAGAATGAATAACTTTACCAAGTTGGTGGCTGTTACCTAAAAGGTAGTAATTAAGCATTAGCCATTGATTGAGGTAGTAATATTTTTAAGAATGAGAACCAGTGAACTTTGAACCATCATCCTTAATACATTAACAGTGTAAAAGTAGTTTATAATATAGGCATTTTCTTAATATACATTTAAAAATTAGATATACTGATTTTGATTGTGGAGTCTGCTGTATATATTTTGCTTGATTTGGAACAGTTATCTGACAACTTTATCAGCAGTTTATTCATAATTATACTTTAGAATTGGTTAAGAGTGATATTCTAATAGTTAAATGAAAACAAGATTACAAATATGAAAATGCGTAGCTGTTTTTGTGATATTCATCTATTAAACTTAAAATAATGGGGCTAAAATATTTTAAGATAGTAAGATGCCATTTAGGTCTTCTGTTAGATTTTAAGCCATGAAATTAAAACAACAAGATTAGAGAAATATGAAGTAAATAGCAGCAGTACAAGAAAGGAACTTATTCAGTTATTAAATTAAAATTTTAATATGCATTACTTTGCACAAATTCTAAGTTTCCTACAGAATGGTGCATACTTTGAGCCCTCTTCCCTAAGGAAAAAATTTAACAAAAACAATCTGTCTTTTTTTTTTTTTTAATGTTTATTTATTTTTGAGACAGAGAGAGAGCATGAATGGGGGGGGGTGCAGAGAGAGAGGGAGACACAGAGTCAGAAGCAGGCTCCAGGCTCTGAGCCATCAGCCCAGAGCCCGACGCGGGGCTCGAACTCACGAACCGTGAGATCGTGACCTGAGCCAAAGTCGGATGCTCAACCGACTGAGCCACCCAGGCGCCCCAAAAACAATCTGTCTTAAAAATATTTTTTTAGGGGGCGCCTGGGTGGTTCAGTTGGTTAAGCGTCTGACTTCGGCTCAGGTCATGATCTCACCGTTCGTAGGTTCAAGACCGCATCAGGCTCTGTGCTGACAGCTCCAAGCCTGGAGCCTGCTTTGGATTCTGTATCTCCCTCTCTCTCTGCACCTCCCCTGCTGATGCCCTGTCTCTCTCTCTCTCCCTCTCTCTCTCTCTCTCTCTCTATCAAAAATAAACATTAAAAAAATAATATTTTTTTAGGGGCTTCTGGGTGGCTCAGTTGATTAAGCATCTGACTTCAGTTCAGGTTATGATCTCACAGCTCATGAGAGTTTGAGCCCCACATCGGACTCTGTGCTGACAGCTCAGAGCCTGGAGCCTGCTTCAGATTCTGTCTCTGTCTCTCTCTGCCCCTCCCCGCTCATGCTCTATCTCTCTCAAAAATCAATGAACAAACGGGGCTCCTGTGTGGCTCAGTTGGTTGAGCACCCAACTTCAGCTCAGGTCATGATCTCACGGTTCATGGGTTCTAGCCCCACGTCGGGCTCTGTGCTGACAGCTCAGAGCCTGGAGCCTGCTTCAGATTCTGTGTCTCCCTCTCTCTCTGCGCCTCCCCTGCTCATGCTCTGTCTCTCTCTGTCTCAAAAATAAGTAAAAACATTAAAAAAAAATCAATGAACATTAAAAAAAAATTTCGTTTTTAAAAAGTGATAAGGTTCCAGGACAGGAAGAGTTGAAGAGAAGATAATAATAGACAGTCTATGTAAACATAAGTCCAAGATATACATGGAAATTTATCAGATGAGAATGATGGCCTTTCAGGCAGGTGGGGGAGATGTTAGGATAATTGCTAGACTTAGAAGATGGGGTAGAAGATGAAGTTATTCCTCTATCTCAAACCTTTCATCAAAATCTTAAAAGATTAAGACTTAACTATAAGATACTAAGCTATAATATAGTAGGAAATTCCTGAGTATATATTTAAACCAGAATTCTTAAGCATGACATCAAAACTAGAAGACATAAGGGAAAAACTTGAGAGGTTTTTCTATATAAAAAATATATATATAACATATAAGGGAAAAATACTCCATACCATACAAAACAAACTAGAAGAAATATTCTCATGTGATACAGGCAAAGGGTTCAGATTTTAACAATACAAAGAATTCTTTCAAGCCAATTATTGTTAATTCTACTAAAGAATACAGCATGAAAAAGACATTCAGCCTCACACACAAAGAAAGAGTAAATTAAAATAGTAATGACAGTAATTTTTCCTCACCAGATTGGCAAAAATATTTTTTTAATTAGCAGTGCTCTCTGTGTTGGTAATTATTCTAGTTATCTGTTTCTGTGTAACGAACTATAAACAGTGACCTGAAAAAGTCACAGTCATTTTTTTGCTCAGGGAGACTGGGCTCAGGGAGGGAGATCTTGCTCAAGGTCTTAGGCAGCTACAAACAGCACCTGGGGCTCGAGTCAGACTCTCAAAGGCTTCTTCATTCACATGTGTGCTGTTTCAGCTGTGAAGAGTCAAACAGGTGATGGCTGAAACAGTTGGGGCTTCTCTGGCCTCTCCTTCTCAACGTCTCTCTACATGGTCTCTGAGAGTGTGGGGGGCTTCTTATCTGGCAGCTAAAAGCTCACAGAGAGGGTGTTTCAACCCAAGTGGCAGAAGTCATGCAGCCTCACTTCCGCCTCATGGCAGTTTGTTGAGACTGGTACCTACGAGAGGAGGAGGGGCGCCTGGCTGGCTTAGTTGGTGGAGCGTGCAACTCTTGATCTCAGGGTCGTGAGCTCGAGCCCTGCATTGGGCAGAGAGATTACCTTAAAGAGAAAAAAGGAAAAAAGATTTAATAGAAGAGGAGAAAAGTGTCAGAATTTGTGGACATGTTTGAAAATCACCACAGCAAGCATGTTGGGAAACAAACACTCTCATACACTTTGTATGAGAGTTTAAAGTGGAATAATCCTTTTGATGACAATCTGGCAATAATTATCAAAATGTATTCCCTCTAACTCAGCAAGAAACTTCTAAGACTATGTCATAAAGAAATAATCAGACAAGTGTTCAAAGATGTAGGTACAAGAACAATTATCTCGTTGTTTATAGTAACATAATATTGGAACAAACTAAATGCTTAAAAGAAATGGTTAAGCAAAAGCATGGTTTATTAGCCACAAAAAGTGATAATGTCATTCTCTACTTACTGACATAAAAACATATCCAGATTGTGGGAAAATAAACAATAACAAAACAATCTGTGTGTTATAATCCAACACTGTAGAGACACAATAAATAGATGAAATGAATTAATATATGTAAGTTATTTTTCAAATGTGTATACATAGGGAAGAGTCTGGAAGGGTATTGCTAAAATGTTAACAGTGTTCAGTTCGAGTATGGGACTTCAGTGATCTTTTTTTTTTTTAAATCAACCTATTTCCTAAATCAGAAAGAACAGTACTCTTTCTTTTGAAAAACAATTCAGGTACTCAATTTTTAGGTCATGAATTATTTTTTATTTCATTTACTTCCAAAATTCCTCAAGAAAAAAATAAGTTTTTCAGTGTGGTAATCACATTCACATTGCAAAGTCTCTTTACTGGTTCATGTGATTAATACATTTACCCCAGATGATCTGCTTGTTCACACAAGCAAACTCAAATTATTTGGAAAAGTGGGTCCATTTTGAAAACTCCTCATGGCCTGCTCTGACTGGTTTGAGGTTGGCTGGTCAAGAAAAATTCTGCTTTGATGAAGCTATTCAAATCTTCATGTTGTCACCATGGCAAAAAGAGCTCCCTCCAGATGCATTTCTGTAAGAAAATGGACTCCTTGAACATGATGTTCACATCCCTTGAAAGAACACCACGTTGTGATAAGTGGGAATGTTTTTTCTGCAAAGAAACTGCTTCTCCCATGTTATTTAAAATTGGCTCAATATTCAGTTTTAGTACCAGCACATAAAGAAATAAAGCACATATTCTTTGTTTTAGGTGCTTTACATATTTACTTAATCCTTAAGATGACTATACAGGTTAAATATTTTATACTTATTTTTCAGATGATGAAACTGAGACATAAGGAGATTAAATTACCTGTCAAGATAGCCCTTGACATAGTCAATGACATAAATGAGGTATCCAAGGTTCCTAAGCTAATTCTTATTCTTTCTCTTTTTAATTTATAAAAAGGCTACACTTAGGGAGACAGTTGGGGCTGGAACTCTGAATTCAAATAATTTGAGTAGGTAGCGACCTTAGAGATGCTTTCGTCAAAGATGGCAGATGGGTGACATGCCTGCTCCCTGCTCTCATGCCCCTGGTGGCAGATATTGCTGAAGGACTGTGGCACTTTACGACACTAGTTCACAGTCCCCCTCAACATAATGCTCCCAACAGCTCAACGGGGTCAGAGTTCACATTCACATGGAAACTTATCCATCATCTTTCATCTGTCTCACTACCTTACCATTAAAGAAAACAAAGGCCTGGTGAGCCTTGGTAGCTCAGTCAGTTAAGCGTCCAACTTCGGCTCACGTCATGGTTTCACGGCTTGTGGGTTCAAGCCCCACATCGGGCTCTGTGCTGGCAACACGGAACCTGCTCTGGAGTCTCTCTCTCCCTCTGTCTCTGCCCCTCCCCTTCTTGCTCTCTCTCTCTCTCTCTCTCCCTCTCCCCCTCTATCTTTCTCAAAAAATAAAAAATAACATTTAAAAAAGAAAAGAAAGGCCTGGAGAGAGGCAAGATGTACTTTGGCTCTCACAGCTAATAGGCAGTGAAGTCCTCTAAGAGGTCCAGGGTGCCTTCCAGGTCAAACTTTCTGTGATTCTACACCTATATTAATATAAGATGGGAAAACTTAAAATATACCAACTGTAACATGTGTGAGCTGTGAATACCAGGTCAGTTTGCAAAAGCATCTGCTGGTTTCCTAAAATGGTCACAGAGCTTTGGGCTGAAGCTGGCCAGACATCTACAGGGCCCCGAGCAATACAGGCTCCTCAGCCTTGGGTCCCCAGTCACTGCTCCTCAGGAATGTGTGTGGAACGACTCCGTCCAATGTAGATCACTAATGTAAACTTAGCATCACCTTTGTATGGCCCCGCAGTACCCCACTAGTTTCGCTTTCCCTGGGCTTGGCAGACCTGTAAACCACTCAGCCATCTCACTGAGTGCCTGCTGTGATAGGACACCCAGATTTGGGCTTCCCTCATAGTCTCAGGTCTCCCTCCTACTCTGAACACTTTTAAATCCTTGGACAACTTTGATTAACACTATTTCCAGCACTCACAGCAGAATGTTCATACATACTCGTTTCCAGGTTTTAAGTGGAATAGAAAAATGCATATTTTAGCGAAGATATTTGACTTGACTCCTCGCTCTTTGACGCATAGTTTGGTTTAATCAATTGCTAAGTTAAACTTGTCAATTTCATCTCCTTGTGGATCCCAAATCTGGCTCCTGTCTCTGTCTTTGCTCCCTGGACCCCGTCATCTCTGACCTGCCATACTGCAGTAACTTCCCTGTGTCCTGTGTCATACACTTCATTCCCCAAAGTGCAAAAGGAATCTCTGAAAGAACCCAAGTGTAATCATATCACCCTTCCGCTTGAAATGCCTCAGTGGCCCCCCACGTTGCTCTCTGGTGAAGTCCAAACTCAGTAGCATGTGGTGTATTCGCTCCCCTGCCTTGTTCTCCCACTCCATCATGTGCTGGCTGTATTGAATCATGAGGCTTCCAGAAGTTAGCCACCACCTCCTACAAGAAGTCCTCTCTCACAGCCCACTTTCCCCCACCCCCAGGCTGAGTTAATTATCTTACTGTAGGCTCCCATAGCACCCACCCCATCCTTATCTTCAATTTACAGCATCTATTATAGTGCTGTCATGCCTGTTAAAGTCTGTTCCCTTCCCTTGTTGGACTAAGTTTCTTAGGGTAAAAGATGACAGTTGTGTCTTTTTCATCACTGTATCCCCATAATATAGCACACTGCCAAACACAGAATTTTTTGAATATTGTGAAATAATGAATCAATCCATTAACTTTCTCTGAAACCATAATTAGAAAGCTAATAAGATTTGTTACCTGAAATTGGGAAACAAAGAAAGAATAAGGTGTGTATATAATCATCTTTTGAATAAGGTTCCAATCCCATCCCATCAGAAGCATCTTCTCAGGACCACTGACCGTTCCCCTCCCCTGGCCACACTGGCCTGCTTGCAGCTCTTCTAAGCAGTCATGTGCCCCCTGCCCTCGCTCCCGGCAAGGGAGTCTGTTCTACCTGGAACACAATTCCTTGGACTGACGGGGGAGGAGTGGGGGGACAATGGATCTTGGCCTAAATCATGACCGATTCTATCCCCAAATCCTCCCTAATTTTTAGCCTAGTAGTCTGGCAGCATAAAATTGTGCTTGCATAATTTACATCTAAAGGTATGTCTCTTATTATGAGACAAAAAATCTTATTAACAACTCTTCATGGTTTGCTCAGTGAGTCTCAAGTTACTCATGGCCTGGGAGAGCGGATTAATAAACGTTTGTTCAGTATCTTTTTCTTCACATGCAAGAAGTCCATCCACTGCCCCCACCTGAACCTGGAAAAACTACTTTTTTCTCACCTGAAGATGTAGGTATTTATGCTCCTTATCTTTATTAAAGGAGAATTTGAAACTTAATGGGGCCTTGTAACCTCACCCTTGTCTTGATAACTTGCCTAGCACTCTTCTTGCCATAGACTTGGGCCCCTCTCTTGCTCCATCCAAGCAATGGTTCTCAAATGTTTCGAGCCCTGGACCCTAGGATAAGCATCACCTAGGAACTTGATAGAAATATAGATTCTCAGCCCCACCCTAGGCCTAGCAGTCTTTGTATTAGTAAGTTCTGACTCTTAGTATGTGCCTTTACTAATAAACTCTACTAAGCTTGATAACCACTGCTTCAGGAATGGGAGTGTTCCTGTCTCTGAATATTGGGCATCAGGATGCTGTCAGACTTCCTGACAATAACCAGCCTGACTACCTGCAAGTTTGCATATTGGCCAATGACCCGTCTTTTGTCGCAACACACATCGGCCTGTTAGCACACCCGCAGGACCTCTTGCTGACCTTCCTGATGCGGCTGTTTTCTTTGACTAACATCTGTCATCGTAGCCTGTGGTGTTTGTAATTGCTGAGGCCTGCCTGGCTGGCTTTCATCTCAGCAGCTGCAACAGTGTTGCTTTAACATCTCCATGGCCTGCCCCCCCCCCCAACCTCTCACAAAGTTCTAGCCCCTTTGGGTCTTATCTGACTCCTTACGTTCACCCTCCCTTTCCCAATCTTGACAAAAGTTTTGACACACAGTGGGAGGAAACCCTTAATTTCTAACTAAAGTCAAAGGCACAAATGACTAAATGAAACACAAAATTGCTTAGATTGTTTAGAGTTCAGGAGAAGGAGAAAGGGCAGGGAGGAGATCTGCTTATGTTCTCTGAGTTTTGGACAAAGTGTTACCTCCTCAAAAATCAATTATTTAAAATCATTCTGAAAAATGCATGGTGAAAATAGGAATAGTCAGGGGAAGAAGTGAGTTATGAGCCTCATCTAGAATAGTGCATGGGGCAATGATTGATGATAAAGGGCGGGGAGCACATTCCAGAGGAGAAAGGGAGAGGAAGGAGTAAGCAGGCAAATGCAGACCATGCATCGAAGTGTGCTCGGATGGAGCGGTGTCCTTTCCCCGAAACATGCTGGTTTTGACCTGTTTAGGTTATGGAATGCCGCTGAAAGACGGAGATGAGAAAACCGATGAAGAAGCCGAAGGGCCGTATTCAGATGATGAGATGTTAACGCACAAAGGACTTCGAAGATCACAAAGCATGAAATCCGTGAAAACCGTGAAAGGCCGCAAAGAGGTTAGTCCCATACAGAGTTGTTTTCCTAATGATTGGTGTTGAAGGCATTATCATCCAGGATATTAGCGATCCATAAAGGAAGGAACCCAGTGGTAAATCAGCAGTTACGTTTAAAATTCTTTCTTCAGGAAGAACCTGGGTGGCTCAGTCAGTTAAGCACCTAACTCTTGGTTTCAGCTCAGGTCATGAGCTCACAGTTGGTGAGTTCAAGCCCCACGTCAGGCTCTGCTCTGGCAGTGTGGAGCCTGCTTGGGATTCTCTCTCTCTCTCCCTCTGCCCCCCCCCCCCCCGCTTGCTCTCTCTATCTCTCCCTCAAAGTAAATAAATAAACTTTAAAAAAAATTATTTATTCAAGGGGTGCCTGGGTCCCTCAGTCAGTTGAGCATCAGACTCTTGATTTTGGCTCAGGTCATGATCTCACCGTTGGGTATTTTAAGCCCTGCCTCGGGCTCTGCGCTGACAGTGCAGAGCCTGCTTGGAGTCTCTGTCTCCCTGTCTCTCTGCCCCTCCCCTGCCCCTACTCTCTCTCTCTCTCAACATAAATAAATAAAAAACATTTAAAAAAATTTTTTTAATTAAAAAAATTCTTTATTCAGATCGGATATATTAGGATCTCTGGAAGTTTGCAAAATGATAAATTCCTAGTCTTCCCCTGTAAGCAGAAGATGGTATTCTTATATAGCAAATCATATGGTTGTCATGAGCACCCAGTGCCAGCCCTACGCCTAAGCAAAGAAAGCAACTGACAAAAATAACTACATAGTTTTCTTTGAACCAACCCTGTATGAGGACTAACTAGAAGTTTATCTATAATAATATACTGTCTTTGTGTCTGGAAAGCAGGATTCCAGTGAATGGTCAGATCATTGTGAGCAATGTTCATTGACCTACCAGGTGAAGCACAAATAAGAACAGTTAATGTTTTTATAATGTTACATAAGTAGCCATGTCTTTTGAATACACACTTATAGGATAATTGATTCTTTATATTAGAAAAGCTTTAAAAAATATTACTATGATCATGAGCTATTAAGTTCTAAGTTGAAAAGTAATCATCTAATTTGTAATAATGACACATTTCTCTCTTCAGGTGCGATATGGGTCACTAAAATATAAAGTGAAGAAGAGACCACAGGTGTATTTTTAGTCATCTGCACCTCAAGATCCCAAGACAAGTTATGCTAATCCATCAGCTTTTCTTCTAACATTATCCAGGATTTACACATTAAAATAATACTTTAAACTGTGGCGGTGATAGGGTTTATTTTCATCAATCTAAGTAGCTTTCATTTCTTTAACCATTACTTCCATGTCCTGACTACTCCAGGTAATTATGCAAAGCTTATTTATATATATATATATGTATATCTATATATGTATACATATATAGATATACATATATATCTCAGAAATAGTAGAAAATTGTGTTATCTGTTTTCAAATTCCTCAACAACATTGAGTGCCTGGGACATTAAGATGAAACACAAACCCACAGTATACTTGAAAAGAGTCTTTTTACAGTTTAAGATACATCAGCCTTTGTGGTATTGTATTGTGTTTACCTCCGTTTATGTTATATCTATCACATGAGGATAGTAATTAGATAGGCCTCTGATCAGCAGTGATAGGACAAGGGCATAATGTAAGATATAGTGTGTTTTATATATTCTTCAAATTTTTACTTTTAACATACTTGTCGGTTTTTCCACCATCAGCTGAACGTTTTCGAAACAAATATTTGAAAGCCAGGTCTCCACATAGCACTTTTATTCCTGACTAGTTTTGCACACTTGAAAATTGTTTACTTATTTACGACTGTACATTTATTTTAAGCTTTACTGACACTTTATTGTTATTTGTCATATCCTGACATGTCACATTTATGCCTCGAATTTCATCATCTCTTTTCCTGTGGGTTTCATTTGTTAAATTTGTTAGGTTCTAATAATATGAAAATATACCTAATTGTCCAACTTTAACTATTTTTAATTCTCTCCTCTATAGATAAGAAGCTGTTTTACACATCAACTCGTTTTCCATATTTAACCCTACATTGGTAGTCACACTTAGCATGTTTTTGTTAACACTGGTGACATTTTCAGCATTTGGAAGCAGTAGCTTTAAAAAAAAAAAAAGTAGTAGCTTTTGTGAAACAGAGTCACGAAATTATCCAGCAGTCAGTCCATTCACAAGGTTGACCTCCTATGTGCTGCTGACTTATAAATCTGTATTGACTACATTTGAATCACTCATCTTTCTGGCTGAGATCATTTCCTGAATATAGGTGCCAATGCAAAACACAGATGTTAATCTTACACACTAGAAACTATTAGAATAGATATTAGAAAAATATATTTTAATCCAAGAGATTGTGAGTTACTAAATGTGGAGGCTTTTTTAGGTTGCATTGATAACTATGCATTAACTCTGTTAATGGTGGTGGTTTTAGTGATCACTCATCAAATTGGTACAGTTGTAACCATTCAGATAATTTACTTGACTGTTCTGTTTGTCCAAAAGAGAAAACAATGAGTGAGATTTGTGAGATCTTTGACCTTTCTACCTTTTAAGAAGTGAAACCAGCTGGCAATGTATATTCAGGACCTCCTCGGATTGTTGGCAGAGGATAGAATGTTTACTTAGGACTACCTTAGTTTAATTCATACATTTCTCTTGATACATTCTCTTAAAACATTATCTAGACTCTCTCACATTCTTGATATATGACACCAAGAAAAAATTCCCTCAACTTTGTTTCTCTGAAAGTTTAATTCTATGAGTGTCTTCATTACTTTACCGTGACTAATTTTTAGCCTTTTAGTTTTCTAAAAAGACTCATTTGTGGTCAAAATTCCTAGAAATCCTGATTATAAACTCTTGGAAGAGAGTTTTTATTTACATTGCCTAGTCCTAGACTTACCAATGTAAATGCTACACCACGTTTCTCTTTCCTACCCAAAGGCAGCGTCATCTCGAGTTGCCTGACAAAGTCATGTAAGTGACTTTATATAAAAACATTACCTCTGGGGGCTGCTCTGTGCCACTTTATGTTTCCTAAGACTAAAGTATTAAACCTATTCTGTAATTATAGTAAACTCATAAATACTGCTCTAAATCGGAGGGATTATTTATCCCTTTACACTCCTACAAACAAAGACAAGACCAGTCGCAAAGAGGTAATGAATGTCCTTTTTAAATCTCTCTCTCCACACAGTGTTCCCTCTGATCTATTTCTCCTGTTACATCCTTACAGGCAGTGGATGTCATTTTGCTGTTCTATTACTTCCTTTCTCTCCTTTTCTTACATTTCTGAGATTTTGCTGCTTTTCTCTTGTGTGTGTTTTAGCATGCCCTTTCCTTTGAACTTTGTATGATAAGCTCACAAATCTTAGCCTCTTTTAAAGTGGAGCAGGCCATTTTTTGTTTCTCTGCTTTTGAATCCACTGCTTTTAAAAGAAGGAACTTTATCTCTAGACCACAGTGCCTTGCTTTCCCACCACCACCATTTGGTGAATGGGCATCAGACGCTGCGCAAGCCTATTTAAGGGCGCTATTTTGGTGACTGTTGAAGTTTATGCAGAAATTGTAGCCGGTGTTTTATTATATATTTCTTCAACTTGTGCACTAATATTAACTATTTCCAGAGGTTTTGGAAGTGACAGTTGATCTATTCTTCAGTTTACCATGCTTTTTCTGGGATAAAAAAGAGCCAGAAGTATGTCTTATTGCTAAGTAATTAATTATGTAAACCCACCTAGGTCCTGCACAAGATTCCCTCCACACGAGTCACTATTCCATATATGTACGTGGATTTGGCTAGAAAGTGGTTAAGTGTCAGCATTTGCTAATTATAAGTACTTGACTATACAGATTGATGGAACAAAATTATTAAAATATTTTCAGGGAACTAATCCATATGTTACCACCAAAGATTTCTACAGTGTTATAAAATATGTAAATACTCCAAATTTCTGTAAAACACTGGTTAGATAAATACATTTTATTTCATGTCTTTTTTTTAAATAACACAGTTTGAGCTTCTGTAATACTTGAACTTTTGTGTTGTTAAAAATAACCCAATGTTACCTTCTATGAAATATTAGTAATTTGTATGTTTAATTGGAATGGACTAAATTTTTATTTTGATTTTCTCGTATTGGGAAGATTAAGGAGTTAATATGTATTGACAAGCAGTTTCCTAAATGTTGTCCTGTATAGGCTGATTCATTGACAAAGCAATTTGGTGATTTTGAGGCGATCATTATTACTGTGGTAGTCAGTGTATATTTCTTAGTAAACAGCATTTACATTTACTTAAGTTTATTAAGTTTTACTGAGTAAAACTTTGTGAAAGAAAAATATGGCTTTTTCCTCTAAATGCTTAAGATTTCGTCTACTGGTAGTGTCCTACAGATTTATTGTATATTAACTTTTTAAAAATTGACCATGAATTAACATTTTCACCTCTAACACCTCTTAAATCTGTGTACTTTAATAGTTAAGAGAAAGCAGTTTTATAATTTTTTAAACTCTTTGTAAAGGCTATCTTTAGGCCTAGTCTGGGGGTAATTTTACAGATGTGTTTTTTGAAAACTTTAATATAAAATAAACTCATTTTATTAGTGACAACTTGTATTTGTGTGTGTGTATCAGAATACCTATGTTGGGTTCCATACGTTTATAATATTTATTATTGAGTATGTATGTAGTATTGTGTGTGTGTGTGTGTGTGTGTATATATATAATATATATATATATATATATTTATGTATGTATATAATAGATGACATATGCACACAGTAAAGATTCCAAATCACAGAACAAATTATAAGAAATCATGTACATTCCGGAATGGTCACAGGATTACAAAAGAAACATTGAATTTTTAAATTGGATGTTGGAATGGGAAGATTTTTAAAAAAGTACAGAAACCCTAGCTATCAATTTGTATTGGTTAGCTGCCTCAGACATAAAATATAACACAATTCAGTTTTATGTATCCTGGAAATGTTCTGAGGTTCCATCTGTTTTAAAGTCAGACATCTGTCTGCCTCACATTTAAGCTTTAGAGAGAAATCCCATGTTTAAAAAAGTTTCTTTGTGTTACTTCATTTTGATATATAATGTGTTAAAGCATTTCCAAATGGAGTTATGTTTTCATCTTTATTAGGATGTACATCCTCGTGGTGATCCAAAGGAGTTAGAAATTTAAATAAAAATTCAAAAGAACACAATGAATATATGAACTGTGGCATTTTTCCCATTTTATTCTCCTTTTAAATGGTTCACTCTTCTTGAGAAAGATTTATGCAATGAAAATCATGTCAGAGATTGATTGGTTGTTCCCTGGAAAACATTCCTCCCTTTTACCTACCCATCAATATTCTAGCCTTGAAACACTCTCCTCATGGTCTGGTTTTGCTTTTTATAAGATAATGCTTTAAAATGAAATTTTATTATTTATTTATTTATTTTGTGTGTGAGAGAGGGAGGGAGAAAGTGCACCTAGTGGGGAAGAGGCAGAGAGAGGGAGAGGGAGGATCCTAACCAGGCTCCGTGCTGTCAGCACAGAGCACAATGTGGGGCTCAAACTCAGGAATCCTGAGATCATGACCTGAGCCGAAACCAAGAGTTGGATGCTTAACCGACTGAGCCACCCAGGTGCCCCAATTTGTTTTGTTTTTAATCCTTGATTCCCTTCTTTTCCTTACCTCTTATATCCAGTACATTAGTATTTTGATTCTGTCCAAAATATACAGGCTTACTCGTGGAGAAATTGCCAGTTTGTTTCTAGACCACTGCAGTCAAGCATGTATCACAATAAAGCAAGGCAAAGTAAATGTTTTGGTTTCCCTATGTATATAGAAGTTAGGTTTACATTTTACTGCAGTCCATTAAATGTGCAATAGCATTATGTCTAAAAATACAACATACATACTTTATTTTTAAAATATTGCTTTAAAATGCTAATCATTAATCACTCATCACAGATCTCCATAACAAATGTAAAAGTGGAAAAGTTTGAAATATTGCAAGAATTACCAAAAGGTGACACAAAAACCCAACAAAGTGAGCAAATGAGGTTGGAAAAATGGTGCTAATAGACTTGCTCAATGCAGGGTTACCACCACCTTTAATTTGTAAAAAAATGTAACATATATGCAGTTCAGTAAAGCAAAGCACAATAAAACAAGGTGTGCCTGTATCCTGAATTTGTTAAACTCCCCTCCCCTCCTACTAACCTAGTTTAAGCCATCATCATCTCTCACCTGCAATACTCAGGGCATACCTTTTATCGAAGGCAGAATTTCAGCAGGGGCAGATGGTCTTGCACATCAGCCTTGGGAAAGAAGTTTTTCTCTTCCAAGCATTGTTTAATGCTAAATTTGGAAGAAGTGAGTGAGAGTTGATGAAGTCAGGTTAGAATATCTGGCTGAATTATAATGTGTTTTGCCATGAGGCTATCTCAAAGTGTTGAGAAAGAATATGGGATAATAGGTGGAGGTTTTTTCCCCCTTCAGAATGTTAGGCCTAGTTACTCTAAAGTTGACTGCTACGACAGATCGTGGTAGTGGCAGGAATCAATACTAGGTACCTGTATTAGAGTTCTCCGGAAAAATGGAACCAATAGGTGTGTGTGTGTGTGTGTGTGTGTGTGCGCGCGCGCACACAGGTGTGCACATACACACATATGTAGAGAAAAAGAGGGAGGAAGGAAGAGAGACTGACTTATTTTAAGGAGTTGGCTCATCCAAGTGTGGAGGTCATCAAGTGCCAAATCTGCAGGGCAGAGGGCTTACTGGAGACCCAAGGAAGAGTTGATGTTACAGCTCCAGTCCCAAGGTCTACCGTAGGTAAATTCCTCTTCAGGCCTTCGACTAAGTGGATGAGGGCCACCCACATTATGAAGTGTAATATTCTTTGTTCAAAGTCTACTGATAAACTAAATATTAATCTCATCTGAAAAATACCTTCATAGTAACATCTAGACAAACCGCTGACCAAACGTCTGAATACTGTGGCCTACTTAGTTGACACATAAAATTAACCATCACAGTATTCTTAATTAAGTTCCAAAAGAAAATATTTACCTTGAAATATAAAGTTATATGTAAAAATTACAAGTCCTGGGTTTTATTTATCTTACAAAGAAAAGGATTGTTGCAGCACATGGTTGCTTTGGAAGAGGAAGAACAGTACCTTGTAAGGCTTATAATGTCTCTCATATTCACCTGTGATAACCTAACCTTTGCATATCAGTTTGTTTTCACATTTTGGGAAGAGGTGTCATCCCTGTTTTGTAGATAGAGAAACCAGGACTCAATATTGACCAGCCTAGGACCCAGGCACAACACTTGTGGCTTCAGACTCTTGTTAACTCCATTTCACTTGGTTATCTTGGCGATTACAGAATATTTAACAGCTCACCTAGAGAAGATTCTTAGCGTATCTGTGTTAAAGCAATATTTTCAGATTATTTCTCAGAAAACTGAATGGAGTGAAGTTTTTGAGTCATTTGATGTTAAGAATAGATTTCACTCTTAGGAGTAGCTTCAGTAAGGAGAGAAAGGATGCTTTGCAAATGGAGACAAAAAAAGAAAGACAGATAATTTACTATTAATTATTGGCGGAGACAAACAGGAAGAGATCTGAAGAGAGGTGGTAGCTTCAACGGGAGGAGTATCCTCCCGGGAAGTGCTTTCCTTCCTTCCTCTCTCCACCAGCACTTGCTGTGTGGCTTCCTCTCTTCAAACCACACCTTGTAAACCCTTTTATGTGCTCCGTTCACAAGAATTTTTGTGCATTGTTCCCTACTGGGTTTTAACCAATAAAACATACAAAAAAGGCCAAATGCCTCTTTACGTAGGAGATGAACTCCTTTCAGTCTTTTAAGTCCAAAGCAAGTACAGTGAGTATATATAGCAGGGGACAGTTTCCATATGTTGGAAGAAAATGGTACTGTATTATTTATAGTTTGCAACATGTTGTATAAAATGCAAACTTGCAGGGGGCTCCCAGGGAGGTAAATGAGACAAAGAAGGAAAGACTTGGGGTACTCTGTTTTGCTATAGTCTGAGAAGATGCCTAAAAAACAAACAAACAAAAAACCAAAAAATAGTTTTTAAAATATTTAACATTAGCCAATGTAGAGGAGAGGTTGTGGTCTTTACCTTACCATAACTTACATTCTAAAATTAGAAAAGACACTGAAGCATGAAGAGGGGGAAAAGCCCTTAATATTGTAACCTTACTAGGAAAGGGGGAGTTTCAGAAAAGCAAGGGGAAGTAATTGTCATTAAAAGGATACATCTTCCAAAGTGCAAAGCACAGTTGCATGAGATGTGGCTGATATTTGACCGGACAGTCTCAAAGTACATGAGACAGTGGCAAGTAATAATTGCTTCCTCATTTAGATTAGACAATGAGCTCTCTCTGCTAGCTGCTCTCCTCTAAATAGATTGTAGAGGGTAATTGAAACAAGTTATACTGGGAAGTGGAGTGACCAATTCCTCAAAGTGTGAGAGCAGAGCTATGGTAACCTCTTAAGCCTGGCCTTCATCCTGTTCCTATTTAGGGAATCCTCAGGGCAGCCAGTGTGGAGTGCAGTCTGCAGTTCGCCAGCTTTATTGTTTAGACTTGAAGGGAAGGTCATATGCCCTCTTTGACAGAGAGGTTTATGGGCTCTCTCTAATTAGCAGCACCCTCCACCAGACAGACTGTTGGCCACCTTCCAAGATTGAGATTTGGTAGCGGCCACTGATGAAGGAGAAAACAAGGTTATTTACCCTGTGACTGTAATTCTTGGCACAAATTCTCTCTTTACACTCAGACACATTTTCCTTTTGTTCCAACTTGCCTTTGGAATTCTGAGTAGGGCGTTAAGGGAGGGAAATACGGCTATATATTTAGTAGTGTAAACAACCCATATGTTGGCCTCAGATACTTTTTCTTTTTGCTATTCTAGGGCCTCATGGTTCAACAACATAAATTGAAAGAGAGAGAAATAAAAGGCAACATATTCAGAACGTTTCTCGCAAATGTAAATACTTGAGCAGATGCCCACACACAACCTCAGAAAAGGAAGTCTAAGTTGCAACATTAAAATAACGACAACTGTGCATTAGGACACTTAGAAATACCCGTGGTAAAATATGATTGCGTTTAGCCATTACTGGGAGCACCGGGAATACATTTGGCCTGTCCTGCCCTGTCGGTTCCATAAGACGGTGGGTTAAGCTGATAGAAGTGCTTTTTGGTTGACTTAAACCAGATGCTCTGACTATTTTTGTCCTGTTAGCAGATGCAGCCGCACTGCAAAAGGCAATACTGCCCCCCTCGGCCGCCCGCCAACTGCAGGAGCAGGAGCCTCGTCTCCACCAGCTACCTCGGCCATAAAACCCTTTCAAGTTCCCATTATTATTCCAGGCACATTCCAAGGGGTTTGAGTCACAGGGTTCACTTGGCTTTCCTCCCGTCCTGAACTGCTTGTACCAGGTGGAAGACGACCTCCAACTTCAAAAATGAAATCCATAACCGGTCAAAGAGCGCTTTAGGGCAAGCCCCAGATGCAACTCGATTGCAACTTCTCTCCCACACCTGCTGTTTGCTGGCTGCGCACCTGGAGTCCCAGGGCCAGCGCTAGGCCTGCTTGGTCTAAACACAAGGGTTTTTCTTTGGGGAATCCTGTAAAGCTGCTCTATTTCCCCCGCTGGTTTGAGAAGTTCCGAGGGCTGCTGGGCAGCGGGGATGGGTTGGACATTTTTTCCGTTTGGCGTGCGTCGGGGAGCGCTTGGAGGCCAAGGCTGAAAGCCCAGGGGGCTGAGGTTCCGCCGGCTTTTAAGTCAGCTCGGAGGGAAAACTCCCAGCCCCTCCCACACGTCCAGGCAGGCTCGCCGGCCGCCAGGCACCGGGCGGAGGAGCGCGCACATCTGGCCGCCCAGGAGCCACATCTGGAACACTAACCCCCGCACCCAGATGTTCCAGGGGCAGGGGGAGTCCAAGAACTCGAAGGGCGGGGCTTCCGCGGCTGCAGCTCCTCCCTGCAGGCCAAACGGCTGGAGTCCAGCCTCGGGAGCCGCCCCCGGGGCGCGCGGGTTGAGCCGAAGGGGTAGCTGGGGCTGTTTGAGGGGGTGGGGAGGATGCTGGAGCCGGGGTCGGAGGCTGTTGGAGTGCTGGAGCCACACTGAGGGATAGGGGGAGGGGTGTTGGCATGGTGGGTGAAGGCTAGAGACGTGCCGAGGACGGCGCTGGGGCGTCTGGGGAGCTGGGGGTGTTGGGGTTGAGCCAAGGGCCCGCCCGGCTCCCGAGTCGGCCCCACTTCGTGGGATTTTACAACTGAAGGGGAGGTGGTGGGGGGGGAGGGGAGGGGAGGGGAGGGGAGGGGCGCGCTGATCGGGCGGACACCGAGGGCGGGGTTCCCCCCAGTGGGCCCGCCGCTCTGGCGCGGAGACGCAGCCGTTTCCTCCCGCGCCGCAACTCGCCCCCGCCTCCATGCGCCTCCCCGGGACCGCCCGAGGCGTCCTCCCAGACGAGGGGAGCCGGCGAGCCGTGCTCCTCTAAAGCTCTTTCACCCAGTTCCTAACCCGGAGAGGGAGGAGCCACACAAGCCCTCCGGACTTTCTCGAAAACCCTAGCTTGCCGGAGGAGGCTGCTTGGCGCAGGCGGGCGCGCCCCTCCAACGTTTTGTGTTTCTAGCTGGACTTTTGACGTCCAGCTAAGCAACAGTGTTTGCCAAGGAGTCGGGGCACTTTGGAAGATCCTCCGATCTGAACAAATCGTTTCCATTTGATTTATTTAACCAAGGTGAGGGCGGGCGGTGTTCTTGCTTGCAAACTGTCCTTCATCCAAGTTGTCCTTAGATTTTCATCTAAGGGTGTCACAACGCCCCAGGTCATTGCGCAAATGTTTTGTGACAATTTAGAAAAACAGAGGAGAAAAACATCCTAAAATAAAGCCACAACCGTCAGGAAAATGCTAAAGGATGTTGGTTCTTCTTCATCTGACAGCCCCAGTCATCACATATTCTCCACCAAAATAAAATAAATAATTCTATTCACAGCCCTCAATTTATGGCAAATCTCCCCCATTAGGGGCGAAGTGCATGAAAGGGCTCTGGTCCCACCCTAGTCACCAGCTGAAACTGGACGAGCTTGTTTACCTCTCCCCAAGGACTGCTGGGCTTCACTGAGAACAATCAAAAGAACACATAGTCCATGAAGCGGTCAGGGTACAGTGTCCAAAGAATAGCTCTTCCACTGCTTAAGTCTGTGACCTGGGGCGGAGTACTCTACCTCTTGGTGCCTGGTGCCTCAGTCTCACCATTATAAAATGTAACTGCCTGTAACAGCACAGGGGTGGTTTAAGGATTAGGATTAGTGAGATAGTGGAAATCAAACGTGTAACACAAAGCCCAATGCACAGGAAGAATTCAGTACTGTTATTATCATGGTCAGTGAGAGCAGGCTCTGTGTATCACTAAGATAAAAGTTGTGGGCAATGGCAGTTGGAAAAGGTAGGCTCCAGAGCTCACCCCTTTAATATGAGTCTTTATACCTGCTGAACCTGCAGCTCTGAAGTCATGGCTCTAAATCCTTGCCCTGGTAGAGCTTTCAGTCTAAGTAGAGGAAATTAGGTGAAATGACAATGGTACATGAATGTGACTTTTTTATAACATGAATTTGACTTCTGGGTGTCCCCATTAAAACCACTTCCCAGAGAAGAGCACTCTTCTTTGAGAAGATTTCACTAGGGTGATGATTACATGCGCAAAAACCATCTTTCTTTGCCTTTTGCTTGTCTACACATCTTCTCCCAGAGGAGTCTGATCAGGGCAGCGCCCGTATCAAATGAAAATGTGGGTACTTAGAAATATTTTATCTTATTTATTTTTTAATGTACTTTTCTTTCTTGTTTGTTTATTTAGAAATATTTTAGATGGCACACAAGGCGTAAGTCTGAAAAAGTAAA
This sequence comes from Lynx rufus, assembly GCF_022079265.1. Lineage (NCBI taxonomy): Eukaryota > Metazoa > Chordata > Mammalia > Carnivora > Felidae > Lynx > Lynx rufus. The sequence goes on from NW_025814825.1 coordinate 6,557,211, forward strand.
GGCTGTTGTGAACACAGGGCAGCTGTTGGAATTTATCTGAATCTTAAATTCTTCTGTTTCCTCCACTGTAAAGTAAAGGGGTTGGATTTCCTTTTCCTTCCTGCACTAACATTCTTTAGTTTCTAGAGGTGTCCAGGTGATACTTCCTGTGTATGCCAGGGCCCACAGGAGGGAAGGAAGGGATTTGGAGACGCTTTGGGCTTGAGAATGATGTCATTGGGTGATGAGGGACGGTGATGAAGGAACTCAGATCAGTACTGACTTGAGCAAGGTAAAGTACCTATAACCAGGTAAATGCTAACATATTTTTACACACACAGTGGATATATTTATGTTGTATACACTGGTGTGTCTATTTTAAATCTAGGAGGTACATACCTATGTGTTTATAGTAGCATAGATTCTATACACACAGATCCCTCCTCTACTAAGTTTTTCCACCGCCTGCAAAAAAAAAAAAAAAAAAAAAAAAAAAGGTAGAATTTTCCTCCTCTGGCCATGACTGCTCTGACTTTCCAGCAGAATGGGCTATAACAGAAGGTGTCCATGATTCTGACCGGATGAGAAAAGTGTGCCCTTTTGTGGGCCTCCTGTCATGTTAACAAGAAAGTCCCCCAAGAAAGGAGGACAGTGGCCCTTGTGTCCACAGCCCTAATCTCATTTTACCTCAGAATATCTCCCATACCATTTTCCGTCATCATCTTCCCTGAGATATTTCCAAATAATAATGCAGCTCCCCCCACCCCCCCCCGCTTCCCGTCACCCTAGATTCTTCTCTCTCACACGCCACACTCCTCACTCTCTCACACTCCACATGCTATCAGCCATTCCCGTCAGGCACTCTAATTTATGCCTATGGATATGGATGTGGATGCATGGCAAACCCCACCCCTTCTTACCACTTCCGATACTAGCATCACTGTTTCTTGGCAAACCTACTGCAATAGCTTCCTAATTGTTATCCCCGCGTCTTCTCCCTTACCCTACATTTCATTCTCTGTGAAGCAGCAGCAGCAACACTTTTAAAATAAAAATGAAATGTGCTCACTCTCCTGTTCAAAATCCTCTGTCTCCCGTCACGTTTGGAATAAAACCCACGCTCCCAATGACAGCCTGTGGGATTTGACTCTTGTCTGATTCTCTCACCTCATCCTCTGTCACTTTCTTCCTTGTTCATTCCTCTCCAGTCATTCCAGCTTTGTCACTGTTCCTCAAAAAATGTCAAGCAGACTCCTACTTCAGGGTCCCTGTTTTCACCTCAGATTTTCACAGGGCTTCCCCTTAATTCATTCAGGTATCTGGGCCAGTGTCACCTAAGAGCAGACCCCTGAGCATCCCATTAATATAGATGCAACATAGCCATAGCTACTCTCTCACCGATCACCCTGGTTTATTTTCTTTCTTTCTTTCTTTCTTTCTTTCTTTCTTTCTTTCTTTTGTGTAAAAAAGGTGATTTTATTAAAGCACAGGGACAGGACCCATGGGCAGAAACAGCTGTTCCTTTCATATTTCTTATCAAATCTCTTATATGTCTACCTGTTACTTGATTATTATTTGTCTCCTCTCTAGAATGTATGCTTTGAGGGGTCCCTGGGTGGCTCAATCAGTTGAGCGTCTGACTCTTGACCTCAGCTCGGTCTTGATCTCAGGGACATAAGTTAAAGCTCTGTGCTGGGCGTGAAAAACAAAAAATAGAATGGTCGATCTTAAGGTATCCCTAAGTTAGTGTAAACTCAAGAGCATGGCATGCATCCCGCGTCTCATGGGCTTCTTTCTGATTGGCTCCTGCTCCAAGATGGATCTTGACTCTTAGAACGGAGTTTAATTGTAGGTGCATATAAATATGGGGATCAAAGTACACTCACTCAATGGGGGAGGGGGAGAGAGAAATGGAGAAAGAAAACAATGTAAATAGTGTGGGTAATTAGTTTACCATTTTACTCAGCAAGTGTATGTACTGAAATAAACATGGGATGGGAGACACAAATCTGCTCTCTTCTCAGTTCCTCTCTGTTCCTCCTGCTTTTCTTAGTAAAATCAGTGCTCTGTGCTGGGTGTTTCAACATGCTCATTGTCTGAACAGCGTGGCCCATGCAAAGCAGGTGGGCAATGAGTTTGAATCCTCAACCCACCACATTGGTGTGTGGCCTGGGGCAACTTACTTACCTTTTCAGTGCCTCAGTTTCCTCATCTGCGAAAGGGGCCAATAAGATTATTATAATGATTAAATAGATAATATTTGTAAAGTTCTTAGGACAGTGCCTGGAACATAGTAAGCAATGTATGAATATTTTTTAAGAGAACCTATTTAAATGTTTGACTTTACTTGATTTTCCACTTCTCAAGGAATTTAGTATAAGATACTGCTTTACTGTGACTGGCACTGCAGTTTTCATTATGTTTTTAGGCTAGTAATTTTAGTTTTAGCACCAAGCACAATATTTGTTTTGCACCCATTTTCTACTCTAGCATTTATACTTGCCCATAAATTCCATTTAGGCCAAAATATCCCTAACTTCACAAAAAAGAAATTGTACCTTCAGGAGGTAACCCCTGTTACAGTTGAACAAAAGTGTTCCTTACTCTTCAGTTCTTTAAGCTTTTCTTGGCCAGCTTTTCTATAACATAATATTGTTATTTGGTAGTTGAATGTTAGTCCTGCAGGAAAATAAGTATCAGTGCTTTTTCTAAACCTGTGTGCCAAATCATCCCTGAAACAGGGGAATTGGGCCAGATAATCTCTGGAAGTCTCTTTAGCTCTGTTTTTCTATGGTTTTCATGAAAATGAAAATAGCTTATAAATGAGTGGTTCAGGAGTTAACACTATATTATTTGTACCTGTCAGCTCTGTGAATAGTGGACAATTGAGATAGTTTTAACTCTGCTGTATTGTCTGGAACAGATTAGGTTCAATGCTAGATTCAACAAGAATAAAGTCTCTTTGAACTGTGGACAGTCTGTCAGCACTCTTCTGGGATCAACATTTCACTCCTCCTCCCAGGGTCCTGGTCACTCACTCCTTCTTACATATCTGCATTAGAAAGAATTGGAAACACTCCCTTGGTTTGGTAAAATCTCTTTGAGATTATTCTACACACGATACGTTGATAAACATATCTCCTGTAGTCTTTGCCTTAGTTATGGTAGCATCATTCATGCATTTATTCATCCAGTAAATATTGACTAAGGGTTTAGTATGTGCTAGGAATTGTACCAGTGCTGGCCACTTGGTTGTCCAAGCTGGAAACCTAGGAGTCATCTCAAATGCACTTTGTCCCTTGCTCTCCACATACAAGATCAGACACCAAACTGGTGTCTATACTACCTTCAAATATCTCTTGTATTTTTGTCCTCTGCTCCACTCGCTCCCCCATCACTGTGTTTGTAAAGGCAACCTAAGCCCAGCAGAGTGTGAGGCACTCTATTTAGGAGGCTCCAGCCCAGAACAGCAAGAGTAAGGGGGAAAGGGAATGAGGCAAGGGAAGATGTGACCCTGTGAGATGCACTGTGTTTCCACCCTGGTTACTGTTGTGCAGTGACACAACAATCACTCAGTGAATTGTGAGACTTCTCTGGAAGGGTTACAAGGAGAAACCACCTCTCGCACTGGTCTACAAGAGAGGGGAAGGCTATCTGCTGACCTCTCTCCTGGCTCTTTTTGTCATTGGTGAAAGTTTACCCCCAGAAAGCTGAACACCTTTGAACTTCTTCTGGGTTGTATCATTTGACCACTTGGTGGCTCCCAGGAAGGCAGATCCCATGCCCAACTTGTGGTACATCATCAAGTTTCAAAAGTAGAGCAGGAGCTTGACACAGGGGAAGTTCAGACCCAGAGAGGAATGAGGCGGTCAGGAGATCTGAGAAAGTACACAGGTTTGTGTCTCACTATAAAAAAAAAAAAAAAAAAAAAAAAGACTTCAGGGGTGCCTGAGTGGCTCAGTTGGTTAAGCATCTGACTCTTGGTTTCAGCTCAGGTCATGATTTCACGGTTCATGAGTTCAAGCCCCATGTCAAGATCTTTGCTATCAGCATGGAGTCTGCTTGGGATTCTCTCTCTCTCCCTGGCTCAGGCTCTTTCTCTCTGTCTCTCTCAAAATAAATAAACTTAAAAAAATAAGTAAGTAAGTAAGTAAATAAATAAATAAATAAACAAATAAAAGACTTTATACTTTTTCCTTTAGATCCTTCTATCTGCCTACTAAGTGGATTTTGTACCTCTCATTCGCTTCCTTCTAATCCATTCTTCACACTATACCCAGAATGATCTTTGCAAGACTCCAATCTTTGACTAGCTCTCCTTAAACTCTATAATAAGATTCCAGATTTATACCATAGCATGTCAGCCTCCATGGTCTCGCCTGGGCTGTTTTCTTCTTATTAAAGATAATTTTTTTTTTATTAAAAAAAAATTTTTTTTAACGTTTATTTATTTTTGAGACAGAGAGACAGAGCATGAATGGGGGAGGGTCAGAGAGAGGGAGACACAGAATCTGAAACAGGCTCCAGGCTCTGAGCTGTCAGCACAGAGCCCGACGTGGGGCTCAAACTCATGGACCCTGAGATCATGACCTGAGCTGAAGTCGGTCGCTTAACCGACTGAGCCACCCAGGCACCCCTTATTAAAGATAATTTTTATCAGTGGACTCAGTCATTCCTCTCAAACTCTTTGTTAGCACTTAACTGGTATATTTTCTGAATCAAAAATTAATACACTCGTTATAAAAAAATTGGAAAATACAAAAATATCAAAAAGGAAATAAAAATCAATTGCCTAGAGGAGAAAACTCTTATTAACATTTGGAATACTTTCTGGCCATATTTTGTCTGTGCATATGTGTGCATTCTTTTAATTCTCAGGTGCATTTGTTAAATAAAAATTATACTTCAAGAGGTGCCTGGCTTGCTCAGTCAGGATAGCATGCAACTCTTGATCTCAGGGTTGTGAGTTTGAACCCCATGTTGGGTATGGAGATTACTTTAAAAAAATAAAATCTTAAAAAAAAAAATTAGACTTCAAGAATTACTGCATTCAAGTTTGTATTCAACCAAAAGTACATGTCAAGACCACCTAAATGATTGAATTTGATAACATGCATTTTACTACAATTTTTCATGTCTTTGTTTTATTTCCTTACCTGTTACATTTCAGAAATATAGTACATTAGAAAACCCTCTTAGACATAACCCCTTCTCAATGTATATCTCTGCTTTGTCTTAAATAAAATAGCTTAATAATAAACTTAATAGATAATCTAAAAATCATAAATGCAACTATTAACTTCTGTTCTATTGGGAGAGATAATTGAAGGCAATTATAATTAGCTGTTTCCCACATCATGGACTAAAACTAGATACAAAATTTGCCCTACATTAAAGGTTTGGCAAGAAATTGTTTTATGATTCTATAAATACCAGTATAATATTTTTACTTTTTTATTATCAATACATTGACATTTTAGCATCACAAATTACTATTTTCTCCCTATCGATCACATATGGACCCTTCGTGGTAGTTGATAAAATTGTTGTGCGTTAAAAAAAAAAAAAATCAAATGGTCGAAACTAAATTTTGAAAACAATAGCAGTGAAAGTTGATTTTTTTTTTTAATGTTTATTTATCTTTGAGAGACAGAAAGAGACAGAGCATGAGTGGGGCAGGGGCAGAGAGAGAGGGAGACACAGAATCTGAAGCAGGCTCCAGGCTCTGAGCTATCAGCACAGAGCCTGATGCAGGGCTTGAACTCACCAGCTGTGAGATCACGACCTGGCCTAAGTATGATGCTTAACCGACTGAGCCACCCAGGAGCCCCAATATTAACACATTTATAAATCAAAGACATCTCTTGTCTATTGATTTGTTAGAGAATCACTTAGGGTTCATTAGATAAGCACTCAAATTATTTTACTTAATACAATTAAAAAAGAAAAATCTGCATGTTGGCCATGTTTCATTTTATGCATTACATTATTCTCTTAGGCTTTGAATTAGAGGATATAAATCATAGAAAGCAAAGCATCACATTCTCAACTAATGTTCCAATTATATTTAAATGATTCAAACTGCACATAAGGAATTATTTTTGAAATCTAAGTTTTCAAAAAAAATTTTAAACAAAACATAATCTGATTCACATAAACTACCAGCTTAATTTATACTTAAGAAACTAAGGTTTTTTTTAGTTGTAAAAATCAAATCACATGGTCTTATAAAAACCAAGGTTCTGGTGTACATAATGAGTCTAAGTCAGTATTCACTAAGGCTATGTGAAATTCTATCAACTTTCAGCCCAATGTAAGTTCAAACCATATTTGCACATAAACAAAACTGGAGCTTATGATGCAAATGGCAACAAGTCATAACTTCTGTATCACGGTGGGTTCTACTAAACTTTCCATGGGATACAACAGATGGCAAAATTTGACAGTTTCCAGAAAATGAAAGCTATCAGAGCAACAAATAAAGAATACATTAGATACTAGAAAATAGAAAAGTCCACAGCATTGATGCTGTTAAAAAGTGAATAGGATGTTAAATAAACATCTCCAAAACATAGAACATCAGCAGACCACAAACCAAAACATGTCACTTTATTCCTACTTATAAATCTATGTTTTTAATAACAATGATAACTATTATGATTATCATTATTATTTCTTTTTAGAGAGAAAGAGAGTTTGTGAGCAGGGGAGAGGGGCAGAAAGAGAGAGAGAGAGAGAGAGAGAGAGAGAGAGAGAGGGAGAATACAAGTGGGTTCCATGCTCCACACAGAGCCTGATGCAGGGCTTAATCATGAGATCATGACCTGAGCTGAAATCAAGGGACGCTTAACTGACTGGGCCACCCAGGTGCCCCTGTTTTTAATAATTATTTTATTAAAGGAAAACACATTTCTGTAATGCAACAGGCAGTGATGGTTTTTTTGTTTTTGTTTTTTTTTTTCCTACCTCCCTGACTGCTGCGCAGTCTTTAAACCATCCTCCAGACTGGCATTATCTCATCGAGACTTCTGCCTGAAGTCAGCTTGTCATGTTTCAGCAGGACTTGGTGTTTGGTAGTCTGCAAAGTCCCTTTCTCGTCTTTCCAACCCTGGGTTCCTGCCAGCCTGCCCCTATTCTCAGTGTCCTGTCCTCTCCCTGGCTGGGGCGGGGGAAGGACGTGCGTCGCCTGTTTTCCACAAGCTACATGCACAGCATGGGGAACTAGCTCTTCATACCAGTGAGAGGCCATTGCTTCTAGGCCACACAATGCTAATGGAGCCCCTCCCATCTTGCACCTTCCCTCTGCCTATTCCCAGAGGAGAAAGCCAGTAACCGTAAGGTTCTCCGTCTCACTTGAACCTATCTGGATGTTTCTCTCGTCTCCCTACACAGACTGTACCCTAAGAGGGATAATTTGTGGATACCTCCATTTCCTTTCCCTAATCTTTCCTTTTATCTCTCCTCTCCTCTCCCTAAACTCAAACTTGCCCTAAGCTTTCCCTTCTTGGCAGGAAGGTACCACCCTTCTGTCATATCCTACTCGTGTGCAAGGTGACATTTGCCCTTTCTCTTCTCTGGGGCCACAGTGATAGGAGGGCTGCAGAGGAACACAGTTTATGGGAGGGATGAAAAAACACATCAATATTTTCTAGATAATCCTCATTATGCTATGGTAAGTGGTATCCACTGTGGCTGATAAATTTACAGTTTTCAAAGCACTTTCTTATCTGCTATCTCACTATCGTCATGTTACTACAGGATGGTTGGGTTCCCAGAAAACAGACTCTAAGATGGAAATTTACACGCAAGAATTTTCTGGGGGCGAGTGCTCTCAGAAACAGCCTCTGCGAGGGCGTGAGAGGAAACCGCGCTGGGCCCAGAGAGAGGTTGGACTGTGGATGCAGTGTAACTGGGGGCTTGGCCGACCTCACAAGGAGCTCTGGAGTTGGGATAGTCCTTTTCATATTTTCCCCAAATTGCATCCTTTATAGCCCTGAATTGACAGTCATTGGATCTGAGCTGCTTCCTGGGAAGGGGACATGACCTTGGATGAGGCAGCTGCCTTCGGCAGCAAGCAATTCTCTAGAGAGACTTAGATGAGCACTGTTAGCCGAAAAACCCCAGGCAGCTGCTGTCCTGAAGGCAAACTGGGGGGCGCATCACAACATCCACTGTATTTTACCAAAAGTGAACTTGCTTCCTGCCTGTTCTCCGTATTTTATGCCTGGGAACCTGGGACATAGGGAGAGTAACTAGATCAAGTTTCCAGAGCCAATAAGTGATTTACATATTTTATTTCATTTGCCCTGCAAAATAATTCTATTAGGTATATCTTGTTAGCTCCCTTTTATGGACAAGGCTACTGAGATTCAGAAAGGTTCAATGATTCCTCTAAGTGTTGAAGGCTGGCGAATTGTAGAACAAAGATCCATATCTTCTCATTCCACATCTGTGCTTTCTGTATCTCACACACTGACTTGATCTTGCCAAATCACGTGGAATGAAGGAATTTTAGAACTGGAAGACATTTCTGGAAAACAGTCTAACCCACTCATTTCTCAGAGATTAAAGTAACTTCATAAATTGTTCAAGGAGATAAGGCTGGTGAATAACCTCCCTGGGCCTCAGTTTTCTTATCTGTTAAATGGGATCTGTTAAATGGGATGAGCTGCCCACCCACAGGGTAGTTTTAAGATTCAAATGAGATAATGGATGCAAAATGAACTTGAAATTTATTAAAATAGTACAGGGTTGTCAGTGTTTAGCCATTTAGACACTATGTTGGCAGTAAGAAGGGACTTCCACCTGTTAGAAACAGCAGGGTCAGGCTAGTACAGCAGAGAGTGTAACGTTTTAAGTTTTGGGGGTGATTTGCACAGAAAATGAACTTACAATTTAACAAATTCTACTAGTTCAGATTTTTGTTAAAGGTGTACAAGTTTCCAGAAAACTAAAACAAAAACAGAAGTGCTTTCTGGCAAATTCTGATTAGAAGTTACATCCTAGGAGGTATTTGCTGTGAATAATTCTGACTGATACCCAGAATTCAAAATCGCATAACTTCCCATTCTCAGATAAATCAAATAGCACAGCTCAGTTTGCTTTGTATAAAGGAAACACCAGAGTTCCTTCCTCTGAACTTTGGAACTGTTTGTGACATAAAAACAAAAGATCCAAAATATTTTTATGCTTTGTCATGTAGGCTGAGTTCCTGAAACACCACCATTTAAATTTCAGTTATAGGGCTTAATTTGTATCCACAAGTGATCACAGTTCTGCTTTATTCATTCCTTAATGTGGAGTTTGGAATTCAAGAAAGTCTGTGAGTTGATTGTATTACTGTTTCTCTTCCGGAAAACTCACGGGTGAATTTATTTTCCATGTTTTTAACATGACAAAATAGAAAGTTCTATTCATACAGTTGTTCATAACAACAACGCTATCTTTTTAAAGACAAAATGGATGTTATCTATTACCAAACAATGAGTCACCCCAAAACTTAAAATAATAATAATAATAATAATAATAAATATTATCTTTCAGTTTCCCTGGGTCAGAAATTCTAGAGCAGCTTGGATAGATGGTTCTGACTTGGGGTCTTTCAAGAGGTTGTAATCAGATGTCAGCTGAAGCCTTGTGAAGCTGGGGGACTCACTTCCAAGGGGGCTCACTCACATGCCTGGCAAAGTGGTTCTGGCTGTTGGGGGGAGACCTCAGTTCCTTTCCACATGAACTCTCCAGGGCTAACTAAGGACACTCTTGAGTGTCCTTAGAATATGGCAACTGGCTTCTCCCAGAGTGAGCAGTACAAGAGAACAAAGTGGAAGCTGCAATGCCATCATGACCCAGGCTTAGAAATTACCCATCTTTGCCTATTGGTAACTCAGAGCAGTGCTCAGTCCTAATTAAATGTAACAGGAGGGGCGCCTGGGTGGCTCAGTTGGTTGAGCGGCCGACTTTGGCTCAGGTCACGATCTCGCAGTCCGTGAGTTCGAGCCCCGCATCGGGCTCTGTGCTGACAGCTCGGAGCCTGGAGCCTGTTTCAGATTCTGTGTCTCCCTCTCTCTGACCCTCCCCCGTTCATGCTCTGTCTCTCTCTGTCTCAAAAATAAATAAACGTCAAAAAAAAATTAAAAAAAAAATGTAACAGGAGACTACACAAAGATGTAAATACAAGGAGGTGAAGATCATTGTAGACCATCTTGGAGGAGGAGGAGTTAGCTGATGTGTGAATTCCAGTCATTTAGATGATCATGCGTCATAGGGCGCCTGGCTGGCTCAGTAGGAAGAGCATGTGGCTCTTGATCTAGGGGTTGTGAGTCTGAGCCCCACGTGGGCATAGAGCCTGCTAAAAACTATAAACGAACAAGCAGGAATTAAATGCGTACAGTGAGAGAGCTCTGACATCTTTTCTTGTCTTCCTCCAGAGAAAGGGAAATGCCATGATAGCTGAGAGAGATTCAATATGCAAAATCCAAACCCTTCAAGAATATTTACACAGAACTCAGAACCTCAATCAGAGAGGGTCGAGTGGTCCATCTGGGTGCTCTCCACCTTCTGACACGAGGCCGATTAACCTTCGAAATTGCAAGCCAAGTGTTAAAGTGGTTGTGTGATTTAAAGGCATGTTGGCACAGCCAGCAATGGGAAATCTCAGCTGTGGTGTCCATACTTCAAGCACTCGTGTGTGAGAAACTCCTCTCTCCTACTTGATATCTCGACTCTGCCAGAGCCATCATGCTATACTGGAGGTGGGGCTTGATCTCATGAACGGTGAGATAATGACCTGAGCCAAAATCAAGTGCCTGAGGCTTAACCAACTGACCACCCAGGAAACATTTTATGTCAAAGGATTGGAGTCAATGCTAGAGGGCTATATGCTCAAAATATCTGACTTCCCAGACCCAAATTCCAGCTCTCATCTCTAGTTGGATGACTAACTGGTATCTAAAGTATGTCATGTCCAAAACAGAACTCTTACTTTTCACCCCATTTAATACTCAAAACCTGTTCCTCTCAATCTTCATACATGTTACTCACTACCACCACTCACCCCGCAGCTCGGGCATATAACCTAAAGAATATCTTTGATTCTTGAGGCAACTGGGTCCCTCAGTCAGTTAAGCATCAGGTCGTGATCTCACAGTTTGTGGGGTTGAGCCCCTCATGAGGCTCTCTGCCATCAGTGTGGAGCCTGCTTCGGATCCTCTGTCCCCTGTCTTTCTCTGTCCCTCCCCCACTCATGCGTGCTCTCTCTCTCTCTTTCTGTCTCTCGAAAATAAACATTAAAAACAAACAAAAAAAAAAGAATATCCTTGGTTCCTCCTTTTCCTCACCCCCTAGATCTAATTCATCAGTACCTTTCATGAATTCTCCAAAATCTATCCCAAACTCGTCCCCACTTTTCCATCCCTACCACCATTATCACCACCGTCACCACCACAACCCTAAACTAAGTCGCCTCTACCTGAATGAAGTAGAAGAACTTCATTTCCACTTTTGAAGTTCTCTCCTTTCCATTTTCGAATCCACAAGCTGCGTGGTAGGTGTCCTAGGAAGCCAGCAGATAGCACCACATCACTGAGCTCCTGACATGTATCAGAGAGAGTCCACCTTCTTCCCACTTAGCCAAAGAGCCCTAAACAAAGGGCCACCAATATGTACATCATCTTTTTTCTTGCACTTTCATTTAGACTTGGAAATGGGCAAGGTGGACACATTCTGTTTAGTTAGGACCACTATGGTCCTAGTGAAGCAGATTTAATTATAGTTTACACATCACATTAGCTATTATACTTTACTGTTCCCCTACAGTTAACAGTGTATGTTGAGAATACATGCATATAGATATGATTTTCAACATCAACCTTTTAAACAAGTCACTCCTAGCAACCCCTCCCCCTCCCCCAAGTGATAGAAATCATTGGTGCAGTGAGGGGTAAGAGTGGAAACTGGAAAACAATCTGTAGCATTATAAGTAAAAAAGAAAGTTGAGTTCTGAGTATGAATGACAAAGAAGCCAAATGAAAATGATGATAGATGTAGATCTTTAGTCAAACATAAAGGGTGTATTCTTGTAAAAAATATTTAGAGGCATACATGTTATGTTTATTGTTTGGAGGAGTATAGGACCAGAAGGTCATTTTGACCAGAAAGAAAGTCATCAGAGTCATGGAAAAAAACCCACCTTACAGAGAAAATAGCATGTAAAGTAACTGAGAGAGAAACCTAAAAGCTTCTGGTAAAATATTAATTTCTTAGGCCTTTCATATTTTACTCTTTATTTGGAGTTCGAAAAAGGATTTTGATGGTTGAATGATCTCTTCAGGCATTACGTACACACTTAGAGATTGTATTTTTCTTATAACTAAAAATATGAGAAGCGTTCTTCATAAACAGAAAAAGTATGGAAATAGAATCATCTCTTGTGGCCATGTTAATGAGACTTCTCTCAGGTAGAATAAATTTAAACCAAATTTACACTGAATGAATCAGAGGATTGTTCTGACGTTTTTCCCTTTGAATTTTGAATTTCCTACCTTGAGTGTTAAGAAAGGTCATTAAAGTCATTATCAAAGACTGATACAAATCAGGGTATGATTCAGGGTTGCTGAAAATACTTCTTTTTTTCTTCCTTGTTTGTGGTCTATCTGTATTTATCCCCTAACCTAGGTAAAAATGTGTAATATAGTTTACTTTTTAAATAGCCTTTTAAATTTTAGTGTATATTCTGCTATAACAAAATAAAGAGATGATTACCATAAACCAGTAATGATGCCATGCTTCAGTGATGCCAATCCCCACGGCTAAATCAACATTAGATAGGGATTTTCAATTCTAGTTTCAAAATACTGTGAATATTATCTAGAACTACTGGCAGATATATTATAAAATTCTAAAACTAACTAATAAAAAAAGGACTTCCCCAATAATTTGATTTCACTTTAATCTTGGAACTCTAACACACTTTTGGAAGGAGGATGAGATAAATAGTAGCTCAGATAAATAGTAACATGATTTGAACCTGTCAATACGTTTGAGCACCACAGAGGCACGGAATGAAATGGCACAAGTCCCATTTATTGCTCTTTGGCCTTAGTTGATAAAATTGTAAGATTTAAACTTTTTTTTATGTTTATTTATTTTTGAAAGAGAGAGACAGACAAAGAGAGAGAGAGAGAGACAGAGCCTGAGAAGGGGAGGGGCAGAGAGAGAGGGAGACACAGAATCCGAAGCAGGCTCCAGGGTCTGAGCTGTCAGCGCAGAGCCTGATGCCGGGCTGGAACCCACGAACTGTGAGACCATGACCTGAGCCAAAGTCCGATGCTTAACCAACTGAGCCACCCAGGAGCCCCGTAAGATTTAAAATAAGGACCAAAGAATCAGAAGGCTAGGATCCTTCCAACCCTACATACTTACTCACTGGGTGGCCTGTATACATTATAAGACACTGACCACCTCTGAGCTTCGTTTTGTTTTTTCAGAACAGAAGCAATACCACTGACCTCCCAGAGCTGCTTTGAGACTTAAGCAAGATAATCAATGTGAAACCACACTGTACCGAACAAATATAAGACATTGTTCAATTCTTAATGTGAAGTTGAGTATTTCGGGATAGGTGCTACCTATTAAATAAAATATATCATTGTATTTTAAGAACAAATACAGACTCTTCCCCATCTTTAAATTTTAAACTGAGCATTAACAGATAGATGACCTCTTTGAAGAATTATAGAAGGAAAACATGATCCAAAAATTCAAGGAAAAGAGACATTGGCAAAACAAATTAATTTATTAGAAAATGTAATGAAACTTATACAACAAGTCAAAATCAATTTGTTGGACAGAGCTAGAAATCGGTTCTCAAAATGGAAATCGAAGAAGTGTCAGCATGCCATTAATTGGTAAATCTTGAAATGTCTTATTAAATGAAAGGAAAATGAACATACATGTATTTGATACTGGCCTGCTTTTTAGGAGCTTTGGAATTATTTATTTAGTTGTTTGTTTGTTTTTATTTTTTTCGAATGTTTATTTATTTTGGAGAGAGAGAGAGAGAGACAGAGCACGAGCAGGGGAGGGACAGAGAGAGAGGGAGACACAGAATCCAAAGCAGGCTCCAGGCTCTGAGCTGTCAGCACAGAGCCCCACGTGGGGCTTGAACTCATCAACTGTGAGATTATGACCTGAGCTGAAGTCGGACACTTAACCGGCTGGACCACCCAGCCGCCCCCGGAATTACTTTTATGTTTTGATTAGTACTTGGGATATGAGTAAGACAGTCTGAAAACACCACAAGTGCTTTCTTCACCTGATGCAGTTAATAAATCACCTAGACTTCGTGTAAGTGAAGAGAGATCTCCACGACATGACTGCACAGCACTGCTCACAGGTTTCTTTTTATTCTCTCTGTAGCTTTTGCTCTGCCTCATCTAACCCAATGCCTTTGCTAGGAATGAGCCATATCATTGCATATTGGTCCAAGCCACGTTTTTATTCCCCCCCCCATGCACATTCTTTTCTTTCTACCACTATTTCCACATGTGCTTGATGTGTTATTGTAGGTGTGGTTGATGCTGACAGACAACATAAGCTAATAGCGATCTTCAAAGGATTTATATTCCCAGCCTTGCATCCACATAGTTTAGTGAATGAATGTATGTGTGTATGTACATTCATATGTTTCAAGTTAAAAAAAATGTTCAATGAATCTTTTTTAGAACATGACCCTTCACTTTAAATTATTTTTTTCTTGTTCACTAAGCAACAACCAGTCCTGACTGTGTCAAAAAAGAAAGCTGCAAAGGTGTCTCCTCAAAGGACAGATCTAGGATCAATGATTTCAATCATAGAGAGACAGATGCTGGCTTAGTTCAGATAAGGAATTTCCAATGATCAGAACTGTCCCCCCAAAGTGTTTCCTTTGTAGATAATCCTGCAATTGGGAGGTTTCATCAGAGGCTGAACACAATAGCCTGCTTTTCTTTTCGGAGTGCACTGGTCCACCTGGGCGCTTGTTTGTAGTGCAGAATTTCATGCCCCACTTCCATCAAAGTACTTTCTAATTTTTTTATTTTTTTATATTTTTTTCTTCGTAACGTTTATTTATTATTGAGAGACAGAGCATGAACATGGGAGGGGCAGAGAGAGGAGGAGACACAGACTCCGAAGCGGGCTCCAGGCTCTGAGCTGTCAGCACGAAGCGCCACCCGGGGCGGGGCTCGAACTCAAAGACCGGAGATCATGACCTGAGCCGAAGTCGGAGGCTTAACTGACTGAGCCACCCAGGCGCCCCTGCATCAAACTACTTTCTAACAAGATCCCAGGGTGACCTTGTGTTTGAAAACCACTGCTTTAGGTTTCTTTCTAATCTTGAGGTGATATGGCTCTATGGCTCTGCATCCTTCCCTGTCAATACCAAAAGATCCTGATGAGTAAGTGACTTTAAAAGGCGTAGAGCCATGGGGTGGCTTTCCAATATGGGACCAAATTTCAGGATGTCACCTCAGTCTAGACTTCAGACCAGTCCTGAAAAGTCTTATGTCCAGATGCCTTTTTCCTCGATTATTCAGTTGGCAGCCTCCTGCTACACCTCTGCTCTCCTTCCCTCGTGTAGCATCTGCCTCACTCTGGAATCCCACAAATCGTTAAGGATTCAATCAAGCATCAAAGAAAATCTTAGTTACATTTGAGTCATACCAATGTTGATATCTCTCTGATATTTCACACTTTTTGTGAAATATCTTAGTGAAAGATAAAATCAAATACACACACACACATACACGCACACACTTAACATATATCAGAATGTGTCATCTGCTTAAATACCTCTCATGTGTGACATCAGGATAAAAATTCAAACCCCTTACCATGGCCCAAGGGCTCTAAAAATTATATTCCCCTACGATTCCTCAAGCCATGTGCCACAGTCTCTCTTGCTTCTTCATGCTAGTCATCTGCCCTTCTGTCAGTTACTAGAGCTTTCTTCTGCATTAGGACCTTTGTACATGTAGTTCTTTCTGCATAAATAACTCCCACCGGCCTAGGTGGCTCAGCTGGTTGGGCATCCGTCTTTGGCTTAGGTCATGATCTTGCTCTTCTCGAGTTCTAGCCCCATGTCAGGCTCTGTGCTGACCACTCAGAGTCTGGAGCCTGTTTTGGATTCTGTGTCTCCATCTCTCTCTCTGCCCCTCCCCCACTCGTGCTCTGTCTCTCAAAAATAAATAAACATTAAATAAAAAAAAATGTTTTTTAAATAACTCTTCCCCTGACTTTCAAGTCACTATCTTCTTTTACAGTCCATGTTTACTTTCTTCATTGTACTTCATTAATGATCTCTGTGGTTTTGTTAGGTTTTTGACTCATTTACTGACCCTTTTTTCCCCAACCCCTTCCCGGTTTATAATACCTGTAAGGGTAGAGACGCTGTCTTCTTTTCCATAGCACCGTGCCTAACTCAAAATAGGCTTACAATAAATATTTGCTAAATTAATGAATATAGTAAAGTCACTTTTTTATTTGAAAGCTTTATTTGCCTCAAATGAAATTATAGGCAATTATAACCATTTGTAGAAACATTTCACAAACATGAAATAGAATAGCTTCAACCTTTGGTTGCAAAAGTAACATAATTACAGAATAAAGATGATAAATTTTCTTTCTTAAGCCTGGAATATGTTCTGTCAGCTGTAACCTTGGTATTACTATAGGCGTGTTGAAATGTAGTTTTTCCGTAAGTAGATGACATCATTTTAGTACAATCTCTTTTCTTTTTAAATCTCCGATGGTGCTATTAATCAAACACAAAGCCTATAAAATCAGCCGGTGTCATCTTGTCCTTTGCTGGTTTCCTGATTGGAAAGCTCACCCTTGGCCTGTGATCACATTCATTTGGCAGAAAGTCAGTTTATTTGATGGGTCAGGACATCAAAATGTTTCTTTTCTTGGTTAAATTAATTCTCTTTCCCCCAAAATACAATATAAATGGAACGGATGTGTTAAGTAAACCCACAGATACTTTTTCTCCTAATTCACCAAATGCTACTGTAGCTCACGTCTGAGAATACAGGAGGTGACATGAGGGACACTAACACCAAACAGAAGCTCAGCGAGTTGGCCAGCCAGATACTTCCCTTGGCTGACAGAACTCAGCTTCTTTCTCTCCCTCTTCACTAAGTTGTAGATTTTTTTGAGCATAAGAGATGGTATCCTCTTCCTTTGCAACTTAGCACACATATAAGCTAACTGGTTGATTCCCAGTGTTACTGATTATGCGCCATGAAGAGGTTTGGACTCCATGGAAGAATGGTCCGCATAGTACAGACTATTTAGGTTGGAAACACAATTTACTTACCCCCCAAAAACAAAAATCTTCCATCCGCCTCCTTGAGCAACACTATGTAATGCAACTAAGATGATATTGTTGAGTGCATACTATATTCTAGGCATTGCTCTACATGATTCACACACATTATCTGGTTTAATACCCTATTATAGCATGCGGCCATTTGAAATGTATGAGGAAGAGCTGATGTAGAGAACGGGCTAATGAAGAACAAATGTGAAGAACTTCATTGCTTGTTCGTGTTCCAACTTTATCGAGATATAATTGATGTAAGTTTAAAGCGTACCGTGTGATGAGTTGATACATGTATACACTAGGAAATGTGTACCATGATGAGGTGAGTTAACATATTCTTTACCTCACATAATTATCGTTTTGTTGTTGCCGTCATGGTGAGAATATTAAAGCTCTACTCTCATAACAGTATTGATAACTACAGTCACCACGCTGTACTGAGATGCCAGGAAATTATTCATCTTATAGCTGAAAGGCTGAAACCTTTGACCTACTTCTCCCCATTTCCCAAGCCCTCAGACCCTGGCAACCACCATTCATTCTACTGTTTCTGAGGTTGCTGTTTTTTGATTCCACATATAAGTGACATCATACAGTATTTGTCTTCCTGTGACTTCTTTCATTTTACATAATGTCCTCAAGGTCCATTCCTGTTATACTTAATGGCAAGATTTCCTTCTTTTTTATGGCTGAATAATGTTCTACTTCATATATATACCACATTTTCTTTTTCCATTCATCCATTACTGGATACTTAGGTTCTTTTCATGTCTTGCTGTTGTCAATTATGCTGCAATGAACATGGGAATGCAGATATCTCTTTGAGATAGTGATTTCATCTTCTTTTATTTTTTATTATTATTTTTCTTAATGCTTATTTATTTTTGAGAGAGAGAGAGGGAGGGAGAGAGAGCGAGAGAGAGATCATGAGTGGGAGAGGGGCAAACAGAGAGGGGGACAGAGGATCCAAATGGGCTCTGTGCTGACAACAGCAAGCCCAATGTAGGGCTCAAACTCACTAACTGTGAGATCACGACCTGAGCTGAAGTCAGACACTCAACCGACTGAGCCACCCAGGTGCCCCAATTTCATCTTCTTTTAAACATATATCCAGAAGTGGGATTGCTAGATCATATGGTACTAGCATATTTTTAATTTTTTGAAGAATCTCCATACTGTTTCCCACAGTGGCTGCACCAATTTATGTCCCCACCGACAGTGCACAAAAGTTCCCTTTTCTCCACATCCTCACCAACACTTATCCCTTCTTTTTTTGATGATAGCCATTCTATCATGTGTGAGGTGATATCTCATTATGGTTTTGATTTGCATTTCTCCGATGATGGGTAATATTGAGCATGTTTTCATGTACTTGTTGGCCATTTGTATGTCTTATTTGGAAAAATGTCTGTTTAGTTCCTCTGCTCATTTTCTTTCTTTCTTTCTTTGGCTCAGG
Source organism: Lynx rufus (assembly GCF_022079265.1). Taxonomy (NCBI): domain Eukaryota; kingdom Metazoa; phylum Chordata; class Mammalia; order Carnivora; family Felidae; genus Lynx; species Lynx rufus. Next base: position 6,576,005 of record NW_025814825.1, read on the forward strand.
TCATGATCTCACAGTTTGTGAGTTTGAGCCCCATGTTTGGCTTTGCACTGGTAGTGCAGAACCTGCTTTGGATTCTGTCTCCCTCTCTCTTTGCCCCATAAGCGTGCGTGTACATATGCACACATGTGCTTGCTCTCTCTCTCTCAAAAATAAGTAAACATTAAAAAAATTTTTTTAAAGGTTCAGCATCATAAAAAGCTAGACGACCAGGAGTTTTTAATCTGTTTGCACATTAGAAACACCTGGCTAACGATGGGGGAGGGTAGGAGTAGTTTTGAAAAAATATGATCTTAGGGACACCATAGACCAATTATATCAGAATCTCTGGGATGGGCTCTTGGTGTCAATATTTGTGAAATGCCCCCTCTCCTATGATTTTACATTTTTTTTATTGCTTATTCACTTTTGAGAGACAGAGAGAGACAAAGTGCGAGTGGTGGAGGGGCAGAGAGAGAGGGAGACCACTCCTGTGATTTTAGTGTGGAGCTGGAGTTTACTACTGATCTAGAATAAATCACTGTGAATTGCACTAAGGTTTCTGATTGTTGCTCAACCGCTTTCTCAAGAGCTCATAATTCAGTAATACAGGGGTTTAATGGACCATCAATTGTTAATATAAAAACAATATTTCCTTATTCTAATAGTATGATTTGGGCTCATAGGCTTATTTTTCATAAGCAATCCCAAGTCAGCCATTATAGTTTGTTTTATGGCTATGTCATCTTTGAATCTTTGATAGGAGTAGAACTGTTCTGTATCTAAGCACCTGACTTTTAAAAATTTTTTAATTTTCTTTTTGAGAGAGAAAGACAGAGTGTGAACAGGGAGGGGCAGAGAGAGGAGACACAGAATCTGAAGCAGGCTCCAGGCTCTGTGCTGCCTGATGTGGGGCTCGACCTCAGGGACTGTGGGATCATGACCTAAGCCAAAGTCGGACGCTTAAACAACTGAGCCACCTAGGCACCCCAGTACTTGATATTTTTCTAATGTGAAAGCAAGATGAGCATCTGGGTATCTGGAAAAAAAAAAAGTTGTGGGCTGGGAATTTGACTTTTGAAGTTCCCTTGTGAATTCTAACAAGTTGGCTTATTTTTGAAATCTCTGTTTTAAAACTACAACAATGATATAATTTTGTATTTTGCTCTCAAATTCTTCAATGGTTCTTAAAGGCCAACAGCTCTTTCCACTGTGAAATGGGACCCAGAGGTTTTCACTAACTCCTCTCCAGAAAATTCAGTAATAAAACTTGAATTTGTATTCACTGTTACTGAAAAATCTCTTATCGCCGAAGGACTCTGAAAGTCATGGTGAAAGATACCCACGTCTAGGTCGGGACACAAAGAAGACTCAACTCGTTGGATGGCTGATTAAAGGAATTATCTCAAACTCCCCAGCCATAACATTGAAACAGACCTGGTTGTAATTTATTTATTTACTCAGCCATCTGGTCTCAGGCGCTAGAGGAAAGAAGGTGATTATGTATGACGCAGATGAAGCAGCAGCTCATTGCACCAAGATACTTGAAAGGCTTATTCTGGGCCCATTCTGCTGACCAAAAAGGCCCACTCTGGTCAGACTGCAGAACTGTAGAGCCTAATCTCAGGATCATCTGGTGAGCTCTCTCTTCTCTAGGGAATGGGGAACAGGGAAAAGTTTTCCCCAACCTTCCTCCAGGTGTGAACTACCTGCAGAACACCCGGAGAATCCTTTCAGTGGGAGCCACGCACTCAAGCATGGTGCAGTGTCCGTTACGTCTGCCCTACAAAGTGAAGGCCAGGACTGAGTCTTGGGAAGGAAAGAAAAAGACAAATATATCCAGTGTCATGGAAGGTCTTTCTGCTTGTTTGTCATCCTTGACCTTTATCTGTATACCTACTGTGGATGATAGAATTAAAGGTAAATGGAAACATTTCCTTCTTAGAGAAAGAGGTGGTGCCATCCAACTGTGATTCCTTTTATGTTGATATATATTTTTGGGGCTCTGTGTTGCCCCCAAATTTGCCTGTGTTGAGACCTGGTTCCTGGATTTCAAAGTGCTGCCATAACAGGCAGCAAAAGAAAAGACTCCTCATATTTCAGGATGCTGCTGAGAGAGAGCGCTCATGTGACCCCAAGTTCTCTTTCACGGTCAGTTGTACTCTCCGCTTAAATCTGAAGTAGGCTGTGATTAGAAAGCTGATCAAAAGCAGGGCGGTGAAAAACCACTTGTAGAACTATGAGGGTACTCTCATTAAATATGAAAAGTCTTCGTCGCAAGTCAGTGGGTAGGGAAGAAAGGGCCTACACACTGAATGTTGCCTTTTAGTAGCCACCACTGACTTTACTGGACTGCTAATAAGGAATTTGTTTATTGTAATTCTTCCCAGACACTGTACTGAATCTATATGGGTCCATTATACCTGTGACAGGTAAGATAATGTGATTATCCTTTATATATTCAGAGAAACTGAACCTGACCTTTTAATGAATAAATACAAGAATCTTATGCTATACTCCTAATCAAAATATATGGATTCAGAGAATTGGTTTTGTTTTATGCATCAGACTTATTTTTAACAGCATACATTTTCCTTTTTTTTTAGAATCATGTGTATGCATTCTTTATACAATTTCAGAGATAATAAAGGCCAACATATTTTTAAAATGCCTATTTAATTTGATTTCTTAGCGTTTCTGAAGACCTTTCTTTTTTTTTTGATGTTTATTTATTTTTGAGAGAGAGACAGTGTGAGCAGTGGAGGGGCAGAGGGAGAGGGAGGTACAGGCTCCAGGTTCTGACCTGTCAGCAGAGCCCGACGGGGCTCAGACTCACAAATCGTGAGATCATGACCTGAGCCGGAGTCAGATGCTAAACCGACCGAGCCGCCCAGGTGCCCCAAGAGCTTTCTATTTGAATATGCATTTATAAATTTGCATACTTTCTCCTTCACAATTGTATCTTTTTTTTTTAAACCATTCTTTTTTTTTTTTTTTAATTTTTTTTTAATGTTTATTTTTGAGACAGAGAGAGACAGAGCATGAACGGGGAAGGGTCAGAGAGAGGGAGACACAGAATCTGAAACAGGCTCCAGGCTCTGAGCTGTCAGCACAGAGCCCGATGCGGGGCTCGAACTCACGGACCTCGAGATCATGACCTGAGCGGAAGTCAGCCGCTTAACCGACTGAGCCACCCAGGCGCCCCAACACAATTGTATCTTTTATAGCAAGGTCTATGGCACGATGGCTTACATATTATAAGCTCACAAATATTTATTGATCGGTTGATTTTATGTTACATATGGGACACAATCTATAATACTGAGTTTTCATGCTGCCAGACCCTACCAAACTTTTTGGAAAAGAAATAATTTTGCTTCTGTCCGTATTTAAGCATCTCCGATTCAGTTTGTATCCACTGAAATATAGCTCCTGTCCTCAGCAACCCACTGAAACAGCCTTTGATGAGATCACTAGTGGCTACAGTAGAGGCATTTTCCTAGACCTCTCTGTGTATTCTGAAACTCTCCCCTCCTTTGGCTTTTATACTATTTCCTACTTCTCTGCTCCTTCTTGGTATCCATTGTAGATTTCTCTTCCTCTGCAGATCCCTTAAATATGATAGTAGATTCATCTGTCCCTTCTCTTCTTATTCTACCCTCCTTGAAGGATCTCACCCCACTTGTAGGACTTTAGTGTTACATGCTGGGAAAACTTAAATTGACCTGTCCACACAGGCAAGGTTTACCTGAGATTTAGACCATTATTTCCAGGTGTCTGCCAAACATTTCTATCTGGATATCCCCAAAGCACCACACACTCAACATATAAAAACTGAATTCCTCACTACATCCTTACCGTTCCCATCCTACCACATGACTCCTCCTGCTTATCCCTTTTATATCCTGACTTAGTGAAGTTCATCCATTTCCCACCACTCTGTCAGTTGTACAAGATAAAAAGGTTGGAACTATTAGTAGAGGTGGCCTCAGCTGTTAGTCATAGGACAAGAGATTCTTGATTTTCTTAGCCCATCGGCCTTCATCCTTCAGCACTCAACTCGAGCACTGTTTCCCCTCTGAGGCCTTTGTCATACCCAAGAAAGTAGTTAGATACTCTCACCTCCACATGCCCTTAGACTTACTTACTTACTTTTACTATAATACAAAATCATGTTGTATTATAGTTGTACCCTACTATGAACTCCCATGAGTTCAAACTGATACTAAAAAATAACAACTAGTTAGATATCATTGTGGGTCAGACACTAGTAACCCAATTCACTATTTTGAAAACATATAGTAAAAAGATCTAAGAATTTATACTGCTTTTGCTTTATGAACTATATAGTGCGAGCTATATATATGAGCTATATAGTAAATGAGGGAAATTTTCTTAGTATTCTGGCTAATAAATGAAGGACGAATAGAATTATAATATCATCACTATGCAGTCCTTAATGAATCTACACACTGAAAACCAACATCTGCTAACATGGTAAAACAATAGATAAGCAGACATTAGTGCCTCCTGATGGAAATGTACTCCATTTATTAAATACCCTTACCAAAGCTAACCAAATCTGAATCTTTTCAAACCTGTTAGATTCAACTACCGATTTAAAAACAGAACATTGAAGAACATAGCAAACAATACCACAGGGTTGTAGTCAGCAAAATCCAATCTCTGTCTACAGGAAAAATGAACTGGTTTCTTTCTTCAATAAATAAGTTACAAAGCTAAAAAAAGACGGAAGTTTGAAAGCCTAGAAAAAATTTAAAGACCTAAGAAATATGGAGTGAATCACAATGAGTGGACTTTATTTGGATCTTGATTCAAACAAACTGTTAAAAAGTACTGTATTTTGAGATAGTTGGAATTTTGAACACTGTGTATCTGACAGCATTAAATTATTATTATCAAATATTTTAGGTATGATAACAGTATCTTTGCTATTTGTTTTGAAGACACTTCTTTTAGAGATACATACTGAAATGTTCATGGCCAAAATGATATGTCTTGGATTGCCTTCAAAACTATTTGGGAGGAAGGAATTCAGTGGGATTTAGTTGAACTAAGATAGACTATGAGTTTGAGATTCTCAAAACTGATGGGTCAAAGGATTCATTTAAATGTTCCATTATGCAGAGGTTTTTTGTTTTGTTTTGTTTTTTAAACAGTCTAAGTGTCTGACTCAGTGCAGATCTCTTTCCACCACTCTATTCGATTGATCGTGGAAAAAAAAACAAGCAAAATTCCAGAATTTTCTGCTTTTTTTTGGAAAGGGGTTCCCAAAACAAGGAATGAAGGCAGTGGTTAAAAATGTCCATGCTTGGAGTTCATGAACTCTGTTTTCTCATCTGACTTTGCCAAGAACTTCCTATGTGGTCTTTGGCAAGATTAGATTTTCCTGTCTTGATTTGGTTACTCTCCAAAAGTGGTCAGAGATCAAGGTCTACACTATGACTTAGCAGAGAAGGTTCCATCTAAGGAGGTCTCCACCATTTGTACAAAGATGATGCATAAAGTGAGTCTATTTTAATCAGTTTTTAAATAACAATTAATACAATAAATTGCATAACAAATGTAAAAATTAAAAAATCTTCATAGAGGAAAAAAATGTATTATAATGAAAGGCCTTTTATTGACCAGAGCTTTATAAGTAACAGTATTATTGACTCAAAATAGTAAAGCTAGTCCCCGCCCCCCTCTTTATTTAGAACTGTTTTTTCATTTTAATATTAAGTCTCATGGTTGGGATCCTCTGTAACTTATCTTTTTTTCTTTTCACAGTTTTCCTTACTGTTTATTTGAAATATGGTAATAATGCTTTCTACACTGGTTTTAATCTATGGTTTACATTAATTTCTTTTATAAAGGGCTGCTCTTGCTTAGATTTTGAGGTGTTTTCAATGCCAATATTCACAGACAGCTTTGCAAACAAATGAAACATGATGCTCATTTGATGCTGATGCATATATATTTTGTCTATCTTGCCCCAGAAATAAATGACATGGTAAAGTAGATGGAGTCAACTTTCTCTTCTACCCACCTGGCATCATTTGTTTCTAATTCCAGGCATCTAGTCGAAGATATTTTGTCAGCCAAAGAGGTTGGGTGTCGCTCCACAATTCTCAGTTGCTTATGTAACAACTAGACAATACCCTTCTGTATAGCAGGGTTTTTTATCCATACTAATCCTCTCCCATACATTTGGACAGACATACTTACTCAACCACAAACATATGCCTGCTCTAATTTTCTTTCTTATAGCTGTAAGTTATTTTGCCCAAGATATACTTATTCATCTGTTTCATATTTAGATAGCCTTCCTTAGTATAAGCCTTAAAAGGCTGTCATGGCTATTGGAAAAAAAATTTTAAATAAGGAGAAAAGTACATGCAGGATAATTATATAGCAGAGCTGTTATATCTTTTATAGGAGGGAAGAGAAAGAGGGAGGGAGAGAGTTGAATGCCAAATGGACACACCAGAAAGTTTTCAAACTTCCACAACTCACAAAAATTCATGGGGAATCACAGGTCGAACTTCCTTGCTCTAGAGTATTGAGAGGAGATGTTAATGTTTAAACAAAATGCAGGCAATAAATCTTGGGTTGAAAAGTAAAAATATGAAAATAAAAAGTGCATTGAGGGTGCATATGTATGTGGAGGGGTACCTCAGAAACGCTCAAAACTAGCTGTCAGTAGTCAACAGATTTTCTACTGTGTCTGCTGTAAGCATGCAGAGAGATATCATATTAGAATGGATCTTGGGTTATAAATGATGTGTTAGAAGTTCATAAATAAGTTTTGGAATTTACAGCCCAAACATTCTTCACATTGTTCTCTATCATATACCCTTTCCAAAAATAAGCTCACAAGGCATATTATGAGGGCTTAGCTAACTCTCCAGATTCCAAGACAGAATTGCTAAACTTATCCGTTCTGAACTTTGAATACTTGTTTTTTTTTCAAATTTACACACTACTGGAGAATTCTGCATTTCTAAAAGTTTTAGTGAGAATCAGCTATTCCAATAATGATATTCAAATATTTACTGCTGCTTTTAATATTATATTTTAGGAGCTACACTGTAAAACATGCTTAAACAACTTTAGGAAGTTGTAGGATTTTAACTGAAACAGAGGCAGGTTAAGGATTGCAGATTATGGACTACTTTGAGTTGTCATTGTGTGGCTGAGACTGGCTGGCTGCACACCGATCCCTTTTCCTCCTCCCGGATGAACAAGAAGACGTATGGTCTAGTATGTTCTAGTCCTGTCTGCAGGCAGGTTGGTGTTATTTGACTAAGTTTGACTGATGGGGTGTGTAGGCAAGTAACGTCCACCATGTCCAGACTTGTCTGTAAAACATCCTCAGTGACCTTCTTTGCCCTCTGTCTTTACTTTTTGGCTGAGTGATGATCAAACAGAGAGTCCACGGAGGCTCTAGGGGATAGCAGAGTCATAACACAGAAGTAACCCGATCTCTCTATCACTGTCTAGAGGATAGCCCCTAAGGGAGAGCTGCCCATTCTGTATTGGGCAGGGAAGTGAGAAAGAAAAATCTTTTAATTAGATAGTGAGAATTCTTTCACAATGTATACTATATCAAATCATCACGATGTACACTCTGAATATCTTACAATTTTATTTGTCAATTACACCTCAATAAAACTGAAACAGAACAAAACAAGCAAAGACAGACACACAGACAGAAAGAGGAAGGAAGGAAAGAAGGAAGGAAGGAAGGAAGGAAGGAAGGAAGGAAGGAAGGAAGGAAGATGGGGTGCCTGGGTGGCTCAGTCAGTTGAGCATCCCACTCTTGATTTTGGCTCAGGTCATGATCTCACAGTTCATGAGATCAATTCCCACATTGGGCTCTGTGCTGATAGCATGAAGTCTGCTTGGGATTCTCTCTCTCTGCCTCTCCTCTGTTCCCTCTCATTCTCTCTTTCTCTCAAAATAAATAATAAACTTTAAAAAGAAGAAAGGAAGAAAGGAAGGGAGGGAGGAAGGAAGGAAGGGAGGGAGGGAGGGAGGGAGGGAGGGAGGAAGGAAGGAAGGAAGAAAGAAAGGGAAAGAAAGAAAGAAAGAAAGAAAGAAAGAGGAATTCCTGTTGTTAAGGCTCTGAGAAATCTTTAGTGTTAAGCATTGGGAGTGTGTATTGATAGCCACTAATATTGATTACCTTGAAAATAACATTGTTTGTAGGTATTTGGTATACCATTCTTTCATTTTGTTTACCAAGAGCCACTGTGCTCAGTACCTCGTCTTTTTTAAATGTTTATTTTTGCGAGAGAGAGAGTGGGGGAGGGGCAGAGAAAGGGGGACAGAGGATCTGAAGCAGGCTCTGTGCTGACAGCAGACAGCCCGACCTGGGGCTCAAACTTACAAACCACGAGATCATGACCTGAGCCACAGCCAGGCACTTAACAGACTGGGCCACCCAGGCACCCCATTTGTCTCTGTTTCTTAAGTAATGCTCTACACTTCTCTACTCTCAGACCTCTGATGTTGACCCCAGGCCCCGCATCATGTAGGCCATGATGTTATACTTCCAAAGAGAGCTCACTTCCCGATCACAGGTTTGAAGAGTTTCAGAGCACTTGTCCTTTCTTCAGGTAATAGATACTTCTATTCAAGCAAACTAATTTCTGTTGGGATAGTAAACAACTTTTATGACAAGACGCTTTACATTATGGAGGTACCCCCTCATATACATACATATCACCATTCTTTTTTTTCAACCCAAGATTCAAGTTGCATTCTGTATAGGTATCAAAATTTCCTCTCAGATTTCACAGCAGTGAATTTTAACCCATGACTCACCATTACTCGTAGTTGTGGAAATGTTAATACTTTCCGGTATCTCATTTGGGTTTCACAACTCTCTCCTGTTAAGTGTAAATAGCTCTATTTTACAATTACCTGGTGTGTGTTTTTTCTCTTTATTTTAAAAAAGTTTTTGTGTTGGGCCACCTGGATGGCTCAGTTGGTTAAGCATCCAACTTCGTCTTAGGTCATGATCTCAGGGTTCGTGAGTTTGAGCCCCGTGTCGGGCTCTGTGCTGACAGCTCGGAGCCTGGAGCCTGCTTCGGATTCTGTGTCTCCCTCTCTCTCTGCCCCTCCCCCACTTGCATGCGCGCGCGCGCGCGCGCGCGCGCGCGCGCTCTCTCTCTCTCTCTCTCTCTCTCTCACTTTCTCTAAAAAATAAGTAAATAAACTTAAAGAAAAAATGTTTCTGTGTTGGGAAAAAACCCCAGTTGTCACATCCTGTGCTTGTCCTTCACCCTCGTGCTACTACCACACTCACAACATTTCTGGCAACATACGTGTAGGTGTTTCCCCACACCAAGCAATTCTGCAGCAGCACTGGACGTCCTCCACTTTAACTCAATTATGACACCGTCTGTCTGTCTGGAGATAGCACCAGATCCCACGGGTGAAGGGCTCAGTCCCGGCAGACTGTCCCCCTCTTCAGATGCCCGTTGCAATTCCAAGCTGTCACCTGTGTTTCTGACCAATTGGCTATAGATAGGAAGTTCTCACGACCCCCTCCTCAGATTCGATTCATATGCTAGAGCAGCTCACAAAACCCATGAAAACAGCTTACTTACTGTGCACCAGCTTACTATAAAAGGATGTGATAAAGGACACAGATGGATATCCAGATGGAAGAGATGGTTTAAGGGCAAGGTATGTGGGAAGGGGTGCAGCGTTTGCATGCCCTCATTGGGTATGCCACTCTCCCAGCACATCCACATTTTCACCAACCGGGAAGCTCTCCCAAACACACACGTTTTAGAATTTTTATGGAGGCTTCATCATGTAGGCATGGTAGCTCATTAACTCCATTTTCAGCCCCTCTCCCCTCTCAGAGAAGAGGGTGGGGAGTGAAGCTGAAAATTCTAAGCCTTCTAATCACGACTTTGTCTTTCTGGTGACCAGTTGGCTCCATCCAGGAGCCTACCAAGAGTCACCTCATTAGAACAAAAGACACTGCTATCACCCAGGAAGTTTCAAGGGATTTAGGAACTCTGTGCCAAAAGCTGGAGGCAGAGATCAATGTATATTTTTTCTGTTACCTCACAGTTTCTAATAACCGTGATGGCATTTTGTACCCCTCCCCCAAATCTCAGCAAGGAAGGCACAGGATTCACCAGCTGTCTGTTCCCTCCCTGCCCAGCACAGCCTATTTAAGGAACAGCACTTGCTACAGGTGCCTAGAAAATCCCAAGGCCCTCATCTCCTCCACCTGACCATTTCCAAAACCTCAACAGAAACTCTGGCCTCTTCTCCATCACCATGATTGCCACTTCACTGGCAATCCTACCTACAAATTCTGTTATCTTTTTTTTTTTTAATTTTCCGTTTTCTTTTTTTACATTAACATCCAAATTAGTTAGCATATAGTGCAACGATGATTTCAGGAGTAGATTCCTTAGTGCCCCTTACCCATTTAGCCCATTCCCCCTCCCACAACCCCTCCAGCAACCCCCAGTTTGTTCTCCATATTTATGAGTCTCTTCTGTTTTGTCCCCCTCCCTGTTTTTTTTTTTTTTTAATTTTTTTTCCAACGTTTTTATTTATTTTTGGGACAGAGAGAGACAGAGCATGAACGGGGGAGGGGCAGAGAGAGAGGGAGACACAGAATCGGAAACAGGCTCCAGGCTCTGAGCCATCAGCCCAGAGCCTGACGCGGGGCTCGAACTCACGGACCGCGAGATCGTGACCTGGCTGAAGTCGGACGCCCAACCGACTGCGCCACCCAGGCGCCCCTCCCCCTCCCTGTTTTTATATTATTTTTGTTTCCCTTCCCTTATGTTCATTTGTTTTGTCTCTTAAAGTCCTTATATGAGTGAAGGCATATAATTTTTGTCTTTCTCTGACTAATTTCACTTAGCATAAGTTCCATCCACATAGTTGCAAATGGCAAGATTTCATTCTTTTTGATTGCCGAGTATATATATATATATATACCACATCTTCTTTGTCCATTCATCCATCAATGGACATTTGGGCTCTTTCCATACTTTGGCTATTGTTGATAGTGCTGCTATAAACATGGGGGTGCCTGTGTCCCTTTGAAACAGCACACCTGTATCCCTTGGATAAATGCCTAGTAGTGCAATTTCTGGGTCGTAGAGTATTTCTATTTTTAGTTTTTTGAGAAACGTCCATACTGTTTTCCAGAGTGGCTGCACCGGCTTGCATTCCCATAAATTCTGTTATCCTTGAAGCTACTTTGTGTTCAACCAGTCTTTCCCAAACCAAGTTCAGCATAATCTCAAAATCAACCTAGTTTCTATACTTTCAAATTTTCCTCACCAAGAGAATTCCCCATTTAGCCTACATGAACAACCTTGACCTTGTCTAATGCCTCTGGTACTAGAGCAGATTCTACCTGGTGAGTAGAGTAAGTAGTGGCATTTTCCCAGAGCCCAGACCCAACCCAGATCTCAGGCCTGCTCTGGATCTTGGCAGAAGTCTAAAACAGATTCTCAAAGTTTAGAATGTGTTAGAATTACCCAGGAGATACTTGTTTAAAAGAAGATGCCTGAACCTAAAATCTGCAGAGCCTTTAATCCATTAGATTTTGGGTGCTTCCTAGGAATCTGTATTTTTGTGACACCCCTCAGATATATCTGTCCCCGATGGTGCAAAGACGTACTTTGAGAGTACAGATGGAGTAATGTCAGCTATCAAGTGACATATTAAGATGCCCTGAGAAAAATGTTACTTTGTGTGAAAATAAAGTCAATCAAAAAAAGCTTTATGACAGGTTGGACTTTGTCATTTGAGGACCTTCTCAGGATTTTGATGCTTAGTCTCTTTGCTTACAGCTCTCCAAATCTCCTCTAAGCCATGACTCAGCCTTTTGTTATATGTCCTCAGCTTTACCTCTCAATGTTTGTTTCTGTCCTTACATTGCATTAGGAATTCATCCAAAGTTCCAGGTCATTGAGTTTGTGGTGGAAATTAATCCCCAGTTCTCTTCCTCTTCCAGACACAGCTGACACAGAACTTCTCAACCCCTTCTGCTAGGAGGAGCTATGGCATTCATTCTGACTGATGAAATACGAGCAAAAGTGATAAACGTGGGATTCTCTAGTCCCTCCCTTTCCTCCCACCACCTCTTTTGGGCTTTGTGTTCCAAAAGGCACAACTATAAGCCAGTGGAAACAATCTGCCCGAGTCCTTTAGTGACTGTGTGTGAAGAGTTTCTCCTGATTCACATGGACCTAATAGTATGAGCAAGAAATAACCCTGTTTGGGTTAATCCACTGAGATCTGGGGTAGTTTGTTGTCACAGAAAACCAAGTCTATTCCAACTAATATGAAGTGGTGTATTGCTTTAATGGAGTTTGTCCAAGGCTACCTCTTTTCTTGCTTATTTAGTTAATGGCTGCTGACTGTCTTAGAGAATTCAGTCTTTTGGCAATTTAATAAGTTGTCTTTATTTAGCGATAATGTTAAGATAAGCACCTAATAAACGTGTTTAAGTAAATAAATATTTAGTTTGAGGGGCGCCTGGGTGGCTCAGTCAGTTAGGTGGCCGACTTCGGCTCAGGTCATGATCTCGCAGTCTGTGAGTTCGAGTCCTGCGTCGGGCTCTGTGCTGACAGCTCAGAGCCTGGAGCCTGTTCCAGATTCTGCGTCTCCCTCTCTCTCTCTCCTCCCCCGCTCATGCTCTGTCTCTGTCTTCTCAAAAATAAACGTTAAAAAAAATTAAAAATAAATATTTAGTTTGAAACAGAAATATTCAGGAGAATCTCCCCTTACCAATTATACTGTGAACTCTTTGAGTCTGACCAGCACAGAGCTGACAGACTATTGAGCATTTATCTTTTAGTATCATTCAAACATCCAGATTTGAGAGCCACCAGCCATCATTTGCACCGACTTTAATCTGGGCAGAATTTCTTCTTTTTTACTTTTATTATTATTTTATTTTTGAGAGAGAGACAGAGAGTGTGAGTGGGGGAGGAGCAGAGAGAGGGAGTGAAAGAATCTCAACGTGGGCTGATCCCACGAACAGATCATGATCTGCATCAAGATCAAGAGTCAGACGCTCAACTGGTTGAGCCACCCAGGTGCCCCTGGACAGAATTTTTAAAATTTCTTCAGAGTGTTTGCTATTTTGCAGACATATAGCCTTAAGGTATCTTGTAAGTTTGAAAAAAACCCAAAAACTGTCCCAACAAAATACGTTAAAATGACGGAGTCACACTTTTTTTTTCTTTTTTCATTTGACTCCTCTAGAGGTAGCATGAAAGTTCAGGGCAGTCGTAATCCTTAGGAAGCTTTTAAGTGTGACCCTTGTGGATCTGTATTCCATGTGTTCTCCTTAAAAACTTCCCTTGTCCACACAAGGCGAGTTAGGTTGACTAATTGTCCTTGTTTTACCTTTGCAAAGGCTTAGCTAAAATTGTGCAGCTGGAAGAAAGGCCTCCAAACAGATTTTGCTGGAGTGATTGTGTCTGGTTCCTGGCCCAGAGCAAGATGCAAACTGACAATTTTCTTTTGTTTTGTGCATGCCCTCCCCTGCCCCTTTCCCCAAATTACAAATGGTTGGTTCTGCTTTTGAAAGTTTTTTGTTTTGTTTAGTTTTGTTTGCCTAGTTGTATCAGTCCTGGTCTGGCTGACTTTCTGGGCCCTGAGCCAGTTTAGTTTAACATTGTTTACTGTTTCAGAGCCATTTTGGGAGATTGGTATTTTAATTAAGAACATATTGATTTTAGATACTAGAAAATGTCTTTTGACACAAAATGTCTCTCCATTCTAAACCTTCTCAACAAACTTCTCACGGAGACTTAATCACTCCCTTAAAAATGATGGCAATCTATTTTTTTTTTTCAACGTTTATTTTATTTTTGGGACAGAGAGAGACAGAGCATGAATGGGGGAGGGGCAGAGAGAGAGGGAGACACAGAATCGGAAACAGGCTCCAGGCTCTGAGCCATCAGCCCAGAGCCTGACGCGGGGCTCGAACTCACGGACCGGGAGATCGTGACCTGGCTTTAGTCGGACGCTTAACCAACTGCGCCACCCAGGCGCCCCGATGGCAATCTATTTTAAGCATATTTACATTGCTGAATGTAGGTTTTCTGGTGGCACTCAATTAACACAGTACACTTTGGCTAAACTATTCTCTTCACCTTACTTTGCTAGCTTTTCCCCTTTTCCTACATTTAAATTAATTTATACTTCTAAGAAAATCTTAGCTCAATATAGCACACTTGAAATAAAGAAGAGGTAATTAACTTTTTTTTTTTTTTTAATTTTTTTTTTTCAACGTTTATTTTTATTTTTGGGACAGAGAGAGACAGAGCATGAACGGGGGAGGGGCAGAGAGAGAGAGGGAGACACAGAATCGGAAACAGGCTCCAGGCTCTGAGCCGTCAGCCTAGAGCCCGACGCGGGGCTCGAACTCACGGATCGCGAGATCGTGACCTGGCTGAAGTCGGACGCTTAACCGACTGCGCCACCCAGGCGCCCCGGTAATTAACTTTTAATATAGTAGCTATTATTAATAATAATTTGTAATATTTTAAATCTCAACTTGTTTATTAGAACAATTTGGGGGCACCTGGGTAGCTCAGTCAGTTGAGCGTCCAACTTCAGCTCAGGTCATGATCTCCTGATTCATGAGTTGGAGCCCCACGTCGGGCCCTGTGTTAACAGCTCAGAGCTTGGAGTCTGTGTCTCCCTCTCTCTCTCTGCCCCTCCCTGGTTTGTGCTCTCTCTGTCTCTCAAAAATAAATATACACTAAAAAATTAAAAAAAAAAACAATTTGGTGGTAACCATAATTATTTACTAATCTCCTGATTTGTGTTCTATCAAGGTTGCCTTTCATAAATATCTCTTCCTTCTTAATATTTTAAAATAGGTAATTCTACCTCCTATATCAAAATGGGAAAAATACATGAACAATAAGGTAATTAACTAACGAAGATGGGGGGAAGTTCTGATGTTTTGGTTTGGGCTTTCTAGCCCAGAAGAAGACTCTGAGATAAAGATTCAAGTTCAAGTAGTTTATTTGGGAGATGATCACTAATTAAGAAGTGGAGAAGTGACACCACAAAGGCAAAGAAACCAGCAAAGAGTGAGTCATGAACCATTTCCCCTGGGCAACTGGGGCTCAGCCCAGTGTCTCCCTCCCTACTCTGGGAGAGAGTGTGAAACATTCCCTAGACTTATCCCACTTAAGGGGTGCAATTTGGGTATTTATCTCTCCACTTGGTTGAGGCTGCTTTTGAAGGTATTAATTCTCTAGTGCTTCCCACATGCCCTGCACAGCTTCCCACTCTAGACAACCAAAGAAACACCCTCAGCATTGGAGTAAGCAACCAGAAGCTATAGAGGTGGATACAGAAGGATATGGGAGGGCCTGATGGTGTCTGTTACTCATATGAAAAAATAACTTCTTAATAATCAAATACATGCAAATTAAAATAATGAAATGTTATTTTTGACATATTTTGACATTATTTTGGCATATTAAAGTAGAAAAGATTTTTTTCCCAAAAGAAGAATGTTGGAAAACATATACTACTGGTGAGGGTAAAGTACAATCTTTCTGTAAGGACCATTTGGGATATAAATCAAAAGCCTTAAAAATGTGCTTCTCTTTGATCCAGGAACTCTGCTTCTAAGAATGTATTCCTAGATGATAATTAAATCAGGATGCAGTGTTCATTGAACCTTGATAACAGTGATAAAAGTGAAATAACCAGAAAAATCCAAATGTCCACTAATAAGTGGTTGGTTAAGGAATCCATTCATCGAATCCATTCATCCAATGGAATACGATGGAGTCATTTGAACTGATAAAGCAGAGATGATTACCTGGAAATATTTTTACAACATACTGATAAATGTTCAAATCAGATGCTCCTATTTTGTTAAAATAGGTATGCATGTGTTGTGTGTATATAAAAAATTCTGGAAAGATAAAACCCAAAATGTAGATATTGCTCATTGGAAGGAAAACAGATTTTAAAAAATGTTAAAATGTATTTTTCTAATTTCCCAGTTACCCATAATAGTATAATACCTTATAACAAAGTTAAAGTTACTTTTAAAAAGTGAACACATAGTTTATGAGATTGTTATATAAAGGCCACTTAGCTTGCAAAAATGATACCATAAAAATGCCAGTTGTATACAATCAATGTAGAATGGTAATTTGCTGTGAAAGCAACTTCTGTGAACTAAAAAGCATTAAATATACACCAATCTAATCTTTGAGAATTTTTTTTTATAAAATTGAAGCCACTTGATTCTTTTCTAGAAAAGTATCACATAGATACTCTTCTCTTCTCTTTATACAAAAATATGGGTCATAGTAATTTTGTTTTGAGTAGAGTTGTAGCTCATGTAATTTTGCAGCTGGGAGGAAAAACTTATTATAGCAAAAACCAAAATTAGAAGTAGACTGTGTTTAAAAGTTCATGTATATCCTGTGGCTAGAAATGTGGAACAGTGACAGAGAATATGTTTTCTCATAAGATCAAAAAGCTGTAGAAATAATGATGACCAAAATGTTATGACTCTTTATGGCCTAAAATCATGGTTACATACATTATCTGATTTGTTTTTCTCACCAAAACCTCTTTGAGGTTAGTGTGATATTACCATCCTGTATCATAGAATGGAGTCCCTGAAGCCTGAGAAGTTTTAACTAACTTTTTCCTATCTCAGTTAAAAAAAGCATCCATCCTAGGAATCAGAAATTTTCTGGTTCTTAAGTTGATTCTTTTCTTCCAATGCTGCACACAGGATTCAGAATCACAAGTTCTGGCTCTTGTCCCTGACTCCATTAGCTGGGTTATGTATGAGCTAATGTTCTCTCATTGGTGAAATAAGGATAGTAATATGTATAGATCAGGGCAGTTGTTCCTAAACTGTGGTGTACATCAGAATCACTTGGGCTTGTTTTTTTGTTTTGTTTTAATTGAGGTATAATTGATGTGTAACATTGTGCATGCTTAAAGTGTATGACTTGTTGATTTGATAATTCGAGTGCTTGTTAAAGCACAGACTGTTGGGTCCCAGCCCCAAAGTTTATGAATCAGTAGGTCCAGGGTGGAGTTTATGATTGCTGCTGGTCCAGAGACCCCTTTTTGAGAACTACTGGCTTAGCATCTTTTAACCATTTCTTCTACTGAAAGTTGGTTTTATCTGTCCATGGCATTGTGATCACAATGTAGATTATATTTTTCTTTTTTTAATGTTTATTTTTGAGAGAGAGAGAGAGAGAGAGAGAGAGAGATAATGATTGGGGGAGGGGTAAAAGGAGAGGGAGACACAGAACCAGAAGCAGCCTCCAGGCTCTGAACTGTCAGCACAGAGCCCTACGTGGGGTTCAAACTCAGGAGCTGTGAGATCATGACCTGAGCAGAAGTCAGACACTCAACTGACTGAGCCACCCAGGTGCCTGTAATCACACAGCAAATTATAAATTGTGTGTGTATGTATATGTGCGTGTGTGTATATATATATATAAATGTGTATATACATATATATAAATATACATACATAATAGATATTTGAACTATTTGAGCTATACAGATATCCATTTGCTTTATAAGTTTTTTAATTGACTGAGATTTCCCCCAAATTGTTTAAGTTGTGCCCTTTTTGGAATTACAAATGATATCTCTACTATGAAAATTATTTGAGGTAATTATTTTGGGTAAGAGTAGTGTAGCATTGCAAGGTGCCTGGGTGGCTCAGTCGGTTAAGAGTCCCATTCTTGGTTTCCGCTCAAGTCATGATCTGAAGGTTCATGGGTTTGAGCCCTGCATTGGGCTCTGCACTGACAGCACAGAGCCTGCATGGGATACTCTCTCCCTCTCTCTCTGTCCCACCCCTGCTCATGCACATGCACTCGTGCATGCTCTCTCTCTCTCTCTCAAAACAAATAAATAAACGTTTTTTAAAAAGTAGTGTAGCATTGTTAATGAAATAAACACAAGTTAAAAACCGACTTTGATTGTCTTCAGAAATTAAGAGAATAGGGGCACCTAGGTGGCTCAGTCGGTTGAACCTCCGACTTCGGCTCAGGTCATGACATCGTGGTTCGTGAGTTCAAGCCCCGCCTCAGGCTCTGTGCTGACAGCTCAGAACCTGGATCCTGCTTCGGATTCTGTGTCTCCCTCTCTCTCTGCCCTTCCCCTGCTGTGCTCTGTCTCTCTCTGTCTCTCAAAAATAAATAAACATTAAAAAAGGAGAAATTAAGAAAGTAATGTCTGAAGTGCCCACTCAAAACTGCATGTTTCATCCTCTTTGGACTGCTATTTACCAGTGTTTCTATATCAAAAGGGATGAGAGGTGAAGTGTTGTTGCTATGGAAACAGAAAACGAATGAAGCAGGAGTAACTGAAGTATGTGCTGCTTATTTGGTCCCCTCCTCTTCTCCGACTACTCTAGGAACATGAAGTAATTGCACAATCTTCCCATCCTAGAAGAAATCTTTGCATCTGGGTCACCATTACCACAGACCCTCTAAGAGAGAAGTGGACCCAGGAAGGGCCATATAAGAGAACTAAGATTCGTTAAGCACCTTCCAAGTGGCTGGCACTGTGCTAAATGGCTAGGGACAGAACAGTGATTAAATCCAGCCTTCAGGGAACTGATGATTTAGACAAGTAATCAGAAATTATACTACTTCTGTGATAAGCAGTATGATACCTTCCATGCTTCACAGTAGAACTTCCCTTTGCTTGTCCCAAGTGCACCTCACTCAAGTTTCAGGAGAGGCACTTATCCCGGCAAGTTAAGGACAGAGTCATTGTTTTATCCATACAACTCATTAACTTTTGTATCTTTAACATTTACCTTTTTCAGACCAAGAGTACTGCATCTTTGCAGAGAGAGGGAGAGAGAGTAACCCTCGCAGGCTCCACAGTGCCAGCGTCGAGCCTGATGTGGGGCTCAAACTCACAAACCGAGATCGTGACCTGAGCCAAAATCAAGACTCAGATGCTCAACTGACTGAGTCACCCAGGGGTCCCGAATCTTTTTATGTTTTTATATGAAAATGAACAATAGCTGCTGGTCATGACCCTCAAGTGTGCTACATGCGTTTTCACCCACTAGATATACATCTTGAGACTGATGTCGTTTGCTTTTGGAGGCTGTTCTGCTGGGTGACAGAAGATGAAGCTGTTGAAGTCCAGTGGCTAGCCCCTGGCTGAATGTCCGCAGGCCTAGGCCCCGGAAGAGTTCAGATTTTGATATAGGAGTAGAAACTCCTGATGCTCAGCCTTTTACTCTGAAAGAGAATCCAGAGAGAACATCCCGACCCTTAGGGAGATTTGTATACTTATGGGATCCACTTCCTAGCTAATGTGCCTTTCTTTACTTCTAATCATGGAGACCATTTAGCTATTTGAGCTTTCGGTTACTTCGTTTTTACAGTGACATATGTTCTTTGTTTGGCTTCGTTTTCTCGCACAGAGCTTTGGTTTGAAATAGCTCAGGAAGGGGATCTCTTGTGTTGTAGCTATCTAATTTAGAATCGCCTGTCATTTCTCACAGTAATTTTAGCATAATATGTTAATCAAAGTTGTCTTATTTGTTTCCTCTCCTTATTTCTCTGTTTTCCCATGACTTTGTTCTTTTTTGTCTATCTCTTGCACAAAGAGCCAAATAAAAATCCCACAAGAAAACATATAATTTGGACCAATTAAAATAACAAAAATGTTAGGACAATATGGCATTTATTTCTAGGCTTTCTGTACTAAAAATAATAACGCCTCGGATTTATGTTGCAACTCAAGTCACTGTTGCAGACATTTATCTTCCTATTATCCTCAGGAGGGAGAAACATTTATTACAATCCCAGTTTCTTTTTTTTTTTTTTTAAGATTTTATTTTTAAGTAAGCTCTACAACCAGTTTAGGGCTCGAACTCACAACCCCTGAGATCAAGAGACCCATGCTTTACCAACTGAGCCAGCCAGGTGCCCCCACAATCCCAATTTTGTATGTGGAGAATAAATTATTTGTCCAGAGTTGCAAAGTTAGTGAGTGGCAGAAGTAAAAACAAAGGCTCTGGGTTTCTTGATTCTCATCATAGTATTCTTTGTAGTAGACTTTGTTGTTGTTAACGTAAGAATACGCTTCCATGACGTAATAACAGACATTTAAAAGACACATTGGTTACGGATTGTATTTTATTCCTTGCAGAAGCTTTATGTAGGTTTTCTCTAACAATTTCAAATGGATTTCAGCTTTACTGTTAAGTTAGTTTAGAAAATTGCAGATGGCATGAAATTCCATGCAGTGTCAGATTATGGCATCATGACTGGCCCACCTTACCACATGTACCAAATACTGCTGAGGTTTTGTCCTTCACACATCCTTTTAGATTGTTGAAATATTCACATGGAGTAAACCAAAGCTTGTATGTAGCTTCCCAGAGGGTTGACTACTGTCTTTTGAAAACAAGAGATTATGTGGAAAGTTCAAACACAGCATGTCATAGGGCATCCACGTTACATTGGAAGCATGGAAAAATGTGATCCAAAAACTTTCCTACTCATCATTCTGTCCTACCATCGGGCCAGTGAATTTCAATCTTCACTCCTTTGGGATAGACATCGATTGCTACCATTAAAAACAAGTGTTATCTGGTAAAGACGATGGATAAAAATAGTAGTTAAGATTTTTGTGTCAATCGGTCCACCTTAAATTTCATCTCCTGCCTGGGCTTTGAGGTTGAGGAGGTTGGATAGAAAGGAGATCTACAGTTGAGAGACTAGACGCAGTGTGAACTTGCTGGGCATCTGGGAGTTTTAAAGGCTGAAGGAAAACTAGAAATCAGGAGCAAGCCACAAACACTCCCACGTTAGTCCATCCTGCGTTAGTCACAGAAGGTCAGACAATGTGTGAAATGAGACAAGGGTCCAATAGAAGCAATCATGAAGAGTTAAAGTAGAATTTTTTAACCTAACAGAAGCTGATAGATTGTAACTGATTTTATTCTGAATCAAAGGTGGTGTATTATTCTGTGTCATCATGGTGTGTGAGGACATTAAATAGTTAATAATGAAAGGTGAGAAAGTATAACACGTAGAAAACAATGCTTGTATCAGAACGGATATTTGTAAATAAACCTGGGGAGTCCCATCCTCCCCACCCCCACTGCAACTTCTACTCAGTCTAAAGAATTTATCAATTCAATTCATTTTAAATTTTTTAAAAGTTTATTTATTTATTTTGAGAAAGAGAGAGAGCAAGAGAGCAGGGAAGGGGCAGAGAGAGGGAGGGAGAGAGAATCCCAGGCAGGCTCTGCACCATCAGCACAAAGCCCGACATGGGGCTCAAACCCATGAACTGCGAGATCATTACCTGAACCAAAACCAAGAGTGGGACATCCAACCAACTTAGCCACCCAGTGCCCCAATCCAATTCATTTTAATTCAAACATTTTGAGGATGTCCACTTCGTGCTGGAGCGTCAGGGCTTCAGACACAGGAAGCCACAAGTGCTACTCAAACCTACAGGTGAATCCCAGGGCCTCATAAAGCAGATTATAACTGGAGATATCAGGTGTAACCTCTCCCACAGAGAGATACAAAGTACAGGGGTTACAGTCCTTTGGCTTTCTTTAGTTTGTAAAGAAAAGAGTATCAGAGTTTGCTACTTTTGCTGTGTACATCAAAAGAAAAAAAAAAAGAAAAACATATGTTTGACCAATCAGCATGAGAAAAGATGCTCAACATTATTGTTATTATTATTGTTAGTCATCAGAAAAATGTAAATTTAAATAGCAAGATCTTACTACTCAACTGCTAAAATGGCTAAAATTGAAAAGACTGATAATACCAAGTATTTGTAAAGATGTAGAATGATTGGAACACTCACACATTTATCATATGACTTAAATTCTACTCAAGACTTATACATGAGTGTTCTTACCAGCTTTATTCATGATAGCCCAAACTGTAAACCCAAATGTTTATCAACAGGTAAATGGATGAAAAGTTTTGGTATATCTTCATTCAATTCAAAATGGAATACTATTCAGCAATAGGAAGTAATTAACTATTGATACATGTAAAGGAATGGATGGATCTCAAAAGCTAATAAAGTTAGACACAAAAGAATACATATAACATGATTCCATTTATCTGAATTAACAGTCAGAATTAATCTATAATGGCAAAAAGTAGGTCAGTGGTTCCTTAGGACTGAATGTGGGGGGTTGGTGGGGATTGACTACAAAAGAACACGAGGGGATTTCTTGAGATGATGGAAATAGCATATATCTTGACTGGGATGAGGGTACATGGTCTATACATTTGTCAAAAATCATCAACTTATACACAAAAGTGGCACATACTGTATAAAAATTATACCTCAATCAAGCTGATTTAAAAAGAATACTCCTATCTTTATTGTGATTTAGCACTAAAGTTATTTTCCACAGGATAATTCTTTCATAGAGGATCCAAATTAGTCTCAACATGGTGCCCAGTGGTGAGATAGGGAACACTTTTATAATTTAGTGAAAAGTAGGATACTGATGTTGGGGAAGCTGTCTAGCAAATGCTAGGAGGTGATTCTTTTTCAGTCAAGCGTGGGTTCGGCTTTGTGACTCTAGATTTAGGCTGTCAGGATTTGAACCTAGCTCACCATCTGCTGGCTGAGTCACCTTGGGAAAGTTACTTAATTTCTCAAAGCATCACTGTTCTTATGTATAAAATAGGAATAACGATGGTCTCTGTGTCGTAGTGTGTGCAGAGATGAAAGGAGACAGCTTATGTAAAGAGCCTAGGATTCAGGAAATGCTTCATAACCATTAGCTATTATTTCTCGTTTCACTCCTTACGGGAACATGAAGCTCCAGAGAAGGGAGAACACAGTCTGTGTAGGTACAAATCTGTTTTTTTCCCCTGGTTTTTGTTTTTCTGTCCTAATGTACTTAAGGCTCTCATGGAAGGAATATTGTTTATTCCCAGAAGGAAGGAGACTAGGGACATGGGGCTGAAACTGAGAGATTGAACTAACAGAAAGCCTAAGGGTGAGTTTTGCAGCATTCTGTCTGTCCTCATGGTTTTGAGAAGCAGATGGATTTAATGGCAGGCAGCTGCTCGCCGACCACTTACCTCCTTCACCTGTGATTCCAGACCACATCAGGCAAAGGTAAAAATAAAGCCCCACCAAATGTTACCTCGTGTCCACATTTAAAACCACAAATCAAGGATCTGTGAATCATCTTGTGTTCTGGTTTCAGATTCTACCTTTATATTTAACCTCAAACTATCCACTATTTAAGATCCGTGAACACAATCAATGGAGAATGAAGTGTATTTGAAGATAGTGTTGCTGCTAAGTTTAAAAATATGTCTGAGGAATGTAGTCTTCCTCTGCTTGTCTTATCTGCTTTTTGTGCAGGCATTTACAAATTCTGTTCAGATTCTTGAAATAAAAGTGAGTGGATTTTAAAATTTTTTCTGTGGAAAAAAAGCATAATAGGTGAAAACATTCTGGAATATTCATTTATTCAGAAATACTTTCCCAGTAGCTGTGTGTGTGTGTGTGTGTGTGTGTGTGTTAGACATTTTTTATGGTGTTATTTGGCAGTATTTTAAAACTCTGGGATATAAAAACTATTTGATTATTTTCTTTGCTTTGAAAAATCTGGCTGAGTTCTTAATTCTTGAAGTCTTAAAATGAATGCATAATTACCTTATAAGCTATTGTGCACATTAGTTTGCAAAGGAGAAAAGCCAGGGAACCAACTTTGTTTAAATGGAATGAACTTTCACAATTCAATCCTTTTTGGGGTGCGTGCTTCCTGAATCCCCAAGATGGCTGTGTTCCCAAGGCAATGTGGAAAAGCAGAGGGGGTGTTGCAACACATTACCCATGAGAATGCAAATGTAAGTCTGAATATAAAATTAAAGACATCTGTAGGAACAATGAAAATGTGTGACTTAACATCTAGTGTCCCCAACCAAGTGAAACACCCAGGGTTTGGCAAACTGTATCTGAGATATGTGTGTGTGTATGTGTGTATGTGTGTGTGTGCGCGCATGTGTGTGTATAAAATTAGTTGAGTGATAACGTGAAGGAGAAGGCCTGAGCTAGTGCAGATTAACCACCATGAGAAACTGCTTAAGATTGCCCCATTTTATCACTTATCTAAGAATAGATTTTTCATATAAAAATACCCAGTTGGCTGACTGGTTCAAACAATGTATATAAATTTAGTTCTTTTTGACTATGGTGTGACCTATAAGAAATTTGAATCTTCTGAATGTTTTCAGTAGGAAAAACACTAAACAGAATAACTAAATAATTGGGGAAGCAGTTTAGTCTGCTGTGAAAAAACACTAGACTGAGGTCTCTGGATACTTAGCAAAAGACCTTTGACCCACAATCACAAGATTTTCTGATAGGTTTAGCTCTGCTGCTAATGTTCATGAACAAATCACATTAGCACCCTGCAGAGTTTGCTCTTCTTGAAAATGAGGGGGAAAGTGTTGGATCTGACGGTCTCAAGCTCTGTAATTCTGCCCTTTCCAAATGTAGACGGAATTTTTAAGGTGTCTATGTATATGGAGAAGAAACTTTCTTTAAACTTCATGACTTCAGTGTGGTATCTCAACTCTTTCATTAGTTAATTGTATGACACTTAAGATATATAAAAGATATAAGGAATTAAACAGTAGTCACATCATTATATAAACTGCTGGGTAAAGATGGTGGCTTTGATACACACGTATAATTTCAATCCCTCCTGAACTCCCATGTAAGCCACACAGAGACACATTTTTAGTTGAGGGCATAAACCTCCAATGACAAGGAGAGTATGACCATCTCCACAGACTGAACAGTGAGAACCTACCTCCAAATCACATGTAATATACACTTCCTAGTTGGTCTTTTCTTTTTATGACCAGGCTTAGTTTGTATTTTGTTTCACAGCCAAGGGGAATCCATAGCAACAGCATTTTAGAAGCGTAAAAATAGATGCATGAGTGGGAATTGACAGTAAACCGGAGAAAGCCAAATCCTAAACTGATATTGGGTAAAGATGAGAACCAATTAGATTTCTACCACACAATCCTGAAACACCTCCACATTGGTGGCACCGGAGTTGGGGGACAGGTGGAGAGAGGGGAAGCAAGGGCTTGGCTAAGGATGACTGATTGAAAGCTAAAGAGTATTGTTAAGAAGCATTCAGATCCCAAGGCCCCTCACTGCCACCACGGCAGAGAACATGAGACAAGTAAAGAACCAAAAACAGAGTTTCCAAAATCTGAATTAAAGAAAAACAGCAGTAAGAGAGGAAATGGAAAGGAGGAAATCATCAACAAGGTAGTTCAAGAATGCTTCTCAGAATCAAGGGACATCAGTTTTCCAAAATGAAAGGGCCCAATGAATTCTCAGCACAATGGATTAAAAGAGATTTGTACTAAAAAACAACACTGGAAGCTAAAGGCTATGGAAAAAGGCCTTCAAAATTCTGAAGGAAATTACTTCTCAACCAGAATTTTATATCCAGCCAAACTGTTAATGAAGTATCAAGGCCAGATATTTTCAGATTCAAAACATTTATCTCTCCAAAATAATTTCTTAGAAAGTTGTGGGACGATATGTTCTACCAAAATAAATGAACATATGAAGAAAGAAGAAGACATAGGATACAAAAAACAGGACACACAACTCAGGGAAGAGATGAAGGGGCTCCCCAGGACGATGGTGCAGGGAGTTCCCAGGGTGAAAACTGTATGTCACGCTTACAGTCCACATTGGAGCAGTGTGACTCAGAGGCATATATGTCATTATCTTTTCAACCTAAAAATGGCTGAGTGAGGCTTGCCTTCTGCTTACCTGTACTTGGCTTTCTTGGGTCATGTGCAGATGAAGTTCCATTTCTTCTCTTCTGCTTGGGTCAGGTAAGGACACTTGTATGTTCCCCATATGTATGTTCTGCTTGGACCTGTTCCTGAGAGCTGAATGTTAACCAAGATGAGATCAGAAGCAGCAAATACAGACCATATTCCTGCCTATTGTCCAGTACCTGGCCCATACTATGCCCTGCCAATTGTCCCAATTGTGTGAGTCCAGTGTTTCTTAGGACTCACTCATGGCCTAGTCTGCTGTCTCTCCAAAGGGGTTTGGTAAACTCTCAGTGAAACTACAGTCAGACTAAGACCCAGAATCATACTGTCAACATCCTTCTGTAGATTCCTCTTTTCCATTTAATATTATTTCTGTGAAAGGTAATACATGTTGATACATTTGGCTCTAGTTCGTTTATTTTCACAGTCTGTATTCTATTGACTCTACTATAACTTATTAATCTGTTCTTTTGCTGTTTGAACTTTTAGTTGGTTTACTATTTTGTTATTACAAACAATGAATGTATGAATATTTTTGTACATGTCTTCCAGTGAACGTGTAAGAGTTTCTCTTCATTACTTGCTTAGAGAGGGATTGCTGGGTCATGGCATTTATATATAACTTAATGGATATTTCCAAAACTTCCTAAGTAATTTTTTTTTACCAAATTTTACTGCCACCAGCAATGTATGAAAGTTTCTGATGCTCTATATTCTCACTAATACTTGGTCCTACCAGACTTATTAACATTTGCTAATTAAATGTATATAAAATGTTTCCTTGCTATGATTTTCATTTTCATGTGTCCAGTGAGGTTAAACATCTTTTCATTTTCGTTGACCATTCATGATTCCTATCTATGACTTGCCTCATCACATCTTTTGCACATTTTTCTATTTGAATATTCATCCTTTCCCCTGGGTTTGAGGAAGTAATTTATATATTCTGGATAATAATCCTTTGTTGACTGTAGGTATTCTAAATATCTTTACCCAGAGTGTGGCCAACCTTTTCACTTTTATTATAGTGTCTTGTTTTTGGTAAACTTAAAAAAATTAAAGTATAAGAGACATAAACAGAGTACACAAATCTTAAAGATATAGTTCAGTATATTTTAGAAATAAAAATACCATATACATATATTATATATCTTGATGCATTTTTAGAATTTTAGAATGTGGTTGAAATAACAAATCTTTTCCTTTATGATTTATGTTTTTGTGATTTGATTAAGAAGTCTTTCCCCATCCCAATGTCATAAATACATTCTCTTATTTTTCTTCTAAACATATTAAAGTTTTATTTTTTTACATTTCATGAACCTGGAGACAGAGAGAGAGGGAGAGAGAGAGAGAGAGAGAGAGAGAGAGGTTTTAAGTAGTGATCTAGGTTGTTTTATTTTTATTTTTTTCCCATATGGAAAACCATTTGTTCAAGCACTATTGATTGATGGGCTATTGTTACCTTCTAATCTATGAATCCATTGTTTTCATGCAACAAGATTATGTGTGTGAACCTAATTTTGAGGTACCCCACTGTGTTCCACAGGTCTCTGCTTAGCTTTGCACCAACACCCATTCTCTTAATTATTGTAACTTTATCATAAAATATAATATTGAGTAGTGAAAACTTGCTCTGTGTTTTGTACCACAAGCTCCCAGTTGGGCACTGAAGTATGCAGGCACTCAAATAAATGATTCTGTAAACCCAGGTTAGTGAGGAGGAAACTGTACCAGACTTGACATCATGGGTGTGGCCTCAGTTTTGCCTCATCTGGGTATTTGATTTGGGGCAGATCACACTTCTGTCTCGGCCTCAGCTTTTTTCATCTTAAAACATGTAAATTTGATTGGCTCCATGAGTTTCCTTCCCACTCAGAAAATCTTGACTCCATCATACCCGGTTTTCCAGATTTCCCAGAACCTATCCCCTGCACCCAATAAGCAGCAATATGTTGTGGAATTCACCACTAGAAAAGAATGACTCCAACCTCCAATGTTTTGTTGTTATGTTCAAAGACTAAACTAGATTATCTTTTTTTTCCTTTTAAAATCTTCTCAGATCTTGTCAACTCTCTAAGCTCAGAAGAGAACAAGTACCATTGATTTCTCATAAATGCCTCATCTATTTTCTTCATTCTTTCTAAAACAACTTGGTTTACAAGTTTAGTTGGTCTCATTGGGACGGTAAAAATACCTCTTCCTCTTTCAGAATGGATTATTTTGAGTATGATATAAATGAAAATCAGCATGTAGTTTTATCTCAGTTATTTTGAACTAGAACCACCAGAAGCAATGTTCCTGCCCTTATAAAGCAAATTAGTTACATAGTGACGTGCTGCTACCAGTGTGCTTTATTTTAAACTCTATTCATTCATTTACATTTACAAGATAAATACTTGTTGGAGGGTGGATGTGATTATTCTCAGTACTGAAGACTTGAAAAGTTTAGACTGAGTATTCACTACGGACTTCCTTTAA
This sequence comes from Lynx rufus, assembly GCF_022079265.1. NCBI lineage: Eukaryota > Metazoa > Chordata > Mammalia > Carnivora > Felidae > Lynx > Lynx rufus. The sequence continues at coordinate 6,604,330 of NW_025814825.1, forward strand.
AATATTATTTACTGGAAAATAATATTGGAAGTATAGAAAGACAGGTATCAAGTCAGGATTATCTGAGTGGGAAGGGATCTTATGGAGCCAGTCAACCCTGCACGTTTTAAGATGGGAAAGCTAAGAGTCCAGACAAAAGAGTCACTTGCCCAAAAGTTCAACTTAGGGGACCTCTTCTGCTCCAGACAAGTCATCGGGTGAATTGAGATTTATCTATGTGCTTTTCTCAAATTGCTTAATTACAATGTTATTCATACATCCAAGGGCAAATCCAGATTTTGTGGAGTCTAAAGTAATTTAATTTGGGGGGGTACTTTTTTTTAAAAGGACATAAAATTACAAATATAAAATTAAGTATAAAAGGGAATATGTATTTAAATAGAAAACTATCAGATAAATTACTGAAGATTTAGAGATTCCAGTCCCTTTCTTCAGAGATCTCTTAGACAACTTACCAGAAACACATACAATAATGCTTCTGAGCACAGTCGGCCTTCCCTTCCCCACCGAGAAGGCTCCACAAGCCCCAGCAACAACCAGCATTTGTGGTTTCATCAGCTTCGTGGTAAATCTGTTTCTGCACACATCATGCACACTATTTCGCTATTTGTAAGACACAGTATAATCCAAAAACATCAAGGAATCTATATTTCATTTTTATGTCATAATAAAAGAATAAAAGCATATTTATTATAAAGAGTAGTGGAACACATGGGCTTTAGCTGACAAATAAGGCTAAGGAAAAATGATACCTTTTATTCATTGTCTGTTACATGCCAGACTCTCCCTTGTTTTTAGATGAGGAAACAGAAGCTCATAGAAGTAAAGCAAGCTGTCCAAGGAGATACAGCTATTTGTATTCTATCGCTCCAGCCTCCCACCAGTGATTCCGAAATGACTCTGTTCGAATGCTCTGTAGAGGGCCTGGTGCAGAAGATGCAAAATGATAAATGAGGCCATTCCCCGGCAGTGGAGCTCAGAAGCACAGAATATTTCCCCAAAGATACAGACTCACATCCCTTTGGAAGCTTTCTTAACAAAAATAACAAACCACACAGCTGGTCGGAGGTAGAGTTTGGGTTGTTTCCCGGCATTTTAGCTTTAAATACGTTACATAACTGCAGCCTGCTATGTACCAGTGTGCAACGATGCCAATGTATTTCCTCTTAGCTTGTGATTTTATCCTTCTTATCAGTTAGTAGAATATAGTAACATATTCAGAACTTACAATTTCTAGGATAGCGCATATTGAATTTATCTAAACGAGCCATTTCAGTACCCACTTTCAACACTTGTGTGATGAAAAACACTTAATTTTATCTATCTATCGATTTATTTATTTTAAGTTTATTTATTTATTTTGAGAGAGAGAAAGGGAGTGCGAGGGAGGGGCAGAGAGAGAGAGAGGGAGAGAGAGAGAATCCCAAGCAGGGGATGCGGGGCTCCAACTCAGGAACCGTGAGATCATGACCTGAACTGAAATCAAAGGTCTGATCCTTAACCAACTGAGCCACCCAGGCACCTCGAAAAATATCTAATGTTAAGAGATTGTTTTGTATTTTATATACCTGGTAAATAGGTTAAATATGCCAGAGCATGCAGCCTGAGAGCTGGGGGAGCTAGTTTTTGTCTTGGTCTTGCTACTAACTACTTTTCTGCAATGTGATGATTTCTCTCCTTTGGATGCAAAATTCTTAACCTCTTTCAATGTAGGGTCCTTTGCAATGAAATAAAAGTGTTAGACTTAGAAGTCTGAAACAGGGGCGTCTGGGTGGCTCAGTCAGTTGACCATCCTGCTTTGGCTCAGGTTGTGATCTCATGGTTTGTGAATTCAATCTCCCTATCCAGCTCGCTGTGGTCAGCACAGAGCCCACTTTGGATCATCTGCCGCCCTCTCTCTCTCTCTGCCCCTTCCCCGCCTGTGCGTGCATGCTCTCTCTCACTCAAAAATAAACATTAAAAAGTTGTAAAAAAAAGACGTCTGAAACGGTCTATATGATTAAAACCTCTTTTTTTTTTTTTTTTTTTTTTTTACAGAAGACTGATATATGAAAATGTTTGTGCCAGCATTATTCATAATGGGAGGGTTGTGGTAGTTACCTAGGGAACACACAAGGAGAAAGGGTAAGTGATTTGGGTAGCATGATTACCATGGGATATCCCTCAACTATTACAAACACTAAACTAGATGGACATACTGCAGTGTGAATAGATCTTAAAAACATAGCATATAGTAAAATATATATAGGAACAATCACTTCTATAGAATAATACATTATGTAAATTATGAATACTTATTTTTAACACAAAACAACTGCATGCATTTTACAAAGACAAGTGGATATTCAAATACATATGTTAAATCCATCAGGTGCTGGGGCGCCTGGGTGGCTCAGTCGGTTAAGCCTCCGACTTCGGCTCAGGTCACGATCTCGTGGTCCGTGAGTTCCAGCCCCGTGTTGGGCTCTGGGCTGATGGCTCAGAGCCTGGAGACTGCTTCTGATTCTGTGTCTCCCTCTCTCTCTGCCCCTCCCCCGTTCATGCTCTGTCTCTCTCTGTCTCAAAAATAAATAAACATTAAAAAAAAAATTAAAAAAAATCCATCAGGTGCTACAGTGAGGCTGGTATTGGGCCTGATGATGAAGACAGAGGGGCGCGATGGTAGAAAGAAAGGTCTTAAGAACCAGTGATTCCAGAGTGTTATAAAATAAAAGGTATCATTAACTCAATTCTGTTCACACACAAAATTCTATAACAGTCACTTGCTCAAGAAAGACGAGGGACTTGTAAGAATCAACACCAAAAATACTGACCGAGAATAGTATGAAACATAAATTTATGCTAACAAACGTAGGCAGTATATACCTTCTCATATAAATTCAAACTTACTGATAAAATTAGGAAAGGTGAATTTAAGGAAACGGTCAAAACTTCTACTTCAGACTCAGGTCCCCAGTTCACATGTGTGAATGCGGGTCAGATTTGGGCCTTGAAAAATTTACAGGAAATCCACATGTCATAACAATGAAAGGTTAAATGTGCTCAGCATTGGACACTCACCAGCTTCATTGTTTCTGTCATCTTTCCTTCTTTCAGCCAGATTATTTTTGGCTCTACTTTCTCTGGCTTGCTTCTATAGCCAGTACTGGGTTTCCTCTTCCTTTGGCTGCTGTCTTGGCATGAACATTATTGATATTTCTTTTAAAGAAGTAAACAGTTCTTGCTTTGGCCACACACAATGTAAACTCTCTCCCTTTCTATCTCTTTCCCTCCCTCCCTCTCTCTCTCTCTTTCACACACACACACACAGCCACTCCTAAGACATTGAATCAAGCCAACTCTACAATTAGTGGCTTAGGAGTGAAATTTAATACAAGGGTAAAAGAGGTGGTATAAATATGACACTGTGAACGAAAATGCCCCAGAGAATTCTAAGAAGCTATTTGTTCCACAAAGAAAGAGATAACCAGGAACCAAAACTTGTTATTCTTTAGCATATTCTCCATTCCCATAGCCCAAATCTAAGTATTTGGATTATGCTACTATAGACGATAGGTTTAATATTATACCAAGGGAAAAAATTTTTTTTAAGTTTATTTGTTTATTTTGAGAGAGAGGGGGAGAGAGAGTAAGAAGGGGAGGGCAGAGAGAGAGGGAGAAAGAGAATCCCAAGCAGGCTCTACACTGTCATCACAGAGACCAATTCGGGGCCTGAACTCACAAACCTCGAGATCATGACTTGAGCCACAACAAAGTGCTGGAGGCTTAACTGACTGCACCAGTCAGGCTCCCCAAGGAAAAAACTTTTGATGGTCATAAAACCCATCACCAGGTAGAGCTTGCACCCTGCAACTTTTTCTGTGATCGCAACTTAATGATTTCTTTTTTTGTCTATGATTTTTGCCTCGGTGTTTAGAGGTTCTGTAGAGTATGCAAATTTCAATATAGAGGTCGAAGGCAATGTTTGTCACTTAGAACGGAAAGAATTTGAGATCCAACATGGCTATTTTAGTTAGCTCTCATTAACAGGGAATGAGGACCTTCAGGTTAATGAACGCCCCAGATACCTCAAGTTTTTAATTTGAAAAGCCGAATATTATTATTACAATGCTATGATATTAGTAATATTGGTGTGTTACTTTGGAAGAAAAATATTTTACACTGAATTTTTCGCTTTTTGGCTTTATTGCGCAGAATATATTAGTTGTCTATTCTAGATTTGTTGATGGCAGTCGTCGTGAATAGTGACTGGTAGTTAGGATGCCTGCTGTACAGCAGGGACAGGACAACACCATGGCGTGGTGGTGAAATGAGGGAGACCAGGAGCTAGTTGCCTGGGTTGAATCCTGGTGCTGCCGATAATGAGTTGTATGGCCTTGGGCAAGCTATTTAACTTCTTTGTACTTTACAACGTTATTATACAAATCAAATGAGTGTACAAATCATATTTGCAGAACACTTAGAATAGTACTTCTCACATATAAGCACTATTTCTGTGTATGTTAAAAATACATGCATTTCAGCAAGTGCTTCTGAGGTGTAAGTGAGTTACCTTGGACCTGCCGTGGTTCTCGTTTTAAGTTATGTTGGGATTTTACAGTTTTTCGGCCTCCTCTCTTTCTGTTGGTTGCCAGTCGAGTCCATTTCTAGCACCCATTCTCACTCTCTTATTAAGTGAATTTGTGGTGGCCTGGGAAATGAAGATATCAACTTATTAGAATTTTGTCTAAAAGTAAGTTGAGGGACTCCTGGGTGGCTCAGTCGATTGAGTGTCTGGCTCTTGATTTCAGCTCAGGTCACGATCTCAGGGTAGTGGGTTCAGGCCCCGAGTTGGGTTCTGCACTAAGTGTGGAGCCTGCTTAACATTCTCTCCCCACACCCACCTCCCTGCTCCTCCTCTAACTCTTCAAAATAAAAAAAATAAAGTTAATAAAATTAAAAAATAAAATTAAGTTGAATAGTGGAAAAATCTCTATTTTTTGGATGAGGAGAGATTTACCTAACTTGCTCAGGAATGGTCCTTTTTCCTCCTCTTCCAAACACCAATTATGTTCTGAATAATTGAGTTCATTTGCTAACTGTTGTCTAGTTAACAGAGTTTATCATACTATCTTTTATTCGGTGAAATATATTCTGTATCACAGTGTTTTCCTCTTTCCTCCCCATTTATACAAATGCTTAAATATCTCAGCAATCATTCTGGGATAACACAGAATGTGGTGGGCTAAGGGGGAAAGGAATGGATGTCATGGAAGGTGATGGTTAGACAGTCTCTCCTGGGCTCCACTCTATCGCTCACTGCAGAAAACTGCTATAATTCTCTGTGAGCTTCTGGACCAGCAAGGTTTTCTTAAAAGTTTTTGTATGGGCACCTGGGTGGCTCAGTTGGTTGGGCAACCGACTTCGGCTCAGGTCACGATCTCATGGTTTGTGAAGTTTGAGCTCCGCCTCGGGCTCTGTGCTGACAGCTCAGAGCCTGGAGCCTGCTTCCGATTCTGTGTCTCCCTCTCTCTGCACCTCCCCTGCTCATGCTCTGTCTCTCTCTGCCTCTCAAAAAATAAATAAATGTTAAAAAAAATTTTTTTTAAAGTTTTTTTTAACCTAACCTGTGTCTCTTCTACATGAAAGTAGATGTGCAATTCCACTGATGATGTATGAAACAAGACAGAGCTGTTGAAAACTCCTGTAAGTCATCACTGGATTGACTCCCCACTTCCTCCCACTCTCCACCTTAAAAATGCCCAACAACCAAAAAAAAAAAAAAAAAAAAGAAAACAAAACAAAAAAAAAACAACAATCCATTCTTCTGGAATTATTCTTCTTGGCTTTGCAGTGAATGGAAAGAGTGAATTTAAGAGGAATCTTGAAGGTTGCCAAGAAGACCTTAATTTAAGTCATGGTCATAAAATTTTAGAGTTGGAAGGGTCTATAAAGATTTCTTAGCTCAATTTCTGCATTTTTCAGATGGGGAAACTGAGACCAGGAAAAGTTAAATGACCTGATAAAAATTACAAAGCCAGAACTTGACATTTCATTTTTTCTAAATGTTTATTTTATTTTTGAGAAAGAAAGAGAGAGGCGGGGGCGGGGGGGAGAGAATGAGCAGGGGAGAGGTAGATAGAGAGGAAGAGAGAATCTCAAGCAGGCCCTGTGCTGTCCACACAAAGCCTGATGCAGGGCTCAATTCCAGGAACTGTGAGATCACAACCTGAACTGAAATCAAGAGCTGTATGCTTAACCAACTGAACCACCCAGGCACCCCAGACCTTGACATTTTAAATGTTGGTAAGTCTGTGAGTTTTTGGCCATGATACCTACCATGGGCCCAGAGATATATTGTAAATTATACCAGTTTGATTTATCTCAGTTGCAAGTGATTAAAAAAAAACAAAAACAAACTCCAAAAACCTAGCTTCAGCTAATTTAAGGAAGAGAGGAAAATGTATTGGCTCCTGGTCATTAAGAGTCTAGGAGGGGTTTGGCTTCCAGCATCCCATGGTCCAGCAGCTCAAATAATGTCAACAGAACCCATTTCTTCTGTCATGGATCGGCTTCATGCTGTTATTGTCTGACAGATTTTTCTTCCGTATTTGAAATATGGTGGCAACAGCTCCAGGCTCAATATCCTCTCAGATTCTATCTTCTTAAGTTTAATAGGGAAGAACCAGGAGCTCTAGAGTTAGACATATATCATCCTATTGGCTGTGATGGGGACTATGGGGCATTTCCATAGAAATCGCAGAGACGAGGAGAAATGTGATACATTGATTGGCTTAGGCTTGCGTCACATACAGTGAGAATCAGGACACAGATTATCTGAAAAAGTTCATATAGACATGAGATTTATTATTTTCTGACAATTATATAGCACTTACTCTGCCAGGTTGTTCCAAGAACTTTACAAACATTAACCCATTTAATCATCTTAACAACCCAATGAGATAGGTCCGATTGCTATTGCCATTTCAGAAATGAGAAAACCAAGTCACAGAGAGGTCAACTAATGTGCCCAGGTTACACAGCTTGTAATCTACAGAATTGTAGCCACAATTCCATCTGACACAATCTTGCTCTTAAATACCTGCTTTCCCATTGTGGGCACCAAGTAATTTAATTCTTCCACTTTATCAGGACAGCTATCTTCTTAACTGCAACCGTTCACTAAGCTGAGATGGGGATTTTTCTTCCTTCTTGTCATGGGGAGATTGATCAGAAAGGTGAATGGCGTACACGGGTGGGTGGGCAGGGCCTGAGGTAAGGGGCAGACCCAGCTCAGTGCGGAGGTAGCAGCTAGTTCTCAGTGTTCTGGGCTTCCTTCTTAAAGCAGTCCTCTGGGCTCTTGTAGAATGAGCTCACATGCATACTACATTTGCTAATTCTGGGAACTGAGAAGATCTGCCAATAAGCTTTTTGGAGATGGACGACTTCTTAAATGTCAAGTGCAACATTGAGCCGTTAAATTGTGCTGTTTAAAATGTCAGGAAAAACCATTATTTTTGCAGACGGAACTTCAGTGTGGTCTGATTTCAAGGCTGTGGAATGACTCCTGTCTTTGAGGAGGATGCTTCCTTTCTTATTTTGAAATGCTGCTATTGTTTTGTACAGAGAAGAGTGGTCTAAGAGGCATTTCTGGCCAGTGAGCCCAGCCCAGCACCGGCGAACAGTTTAACTCCTCCAAGGTGCTTCCACTCCATAGTAGCCCAGTCGTCCCAGAAACTCCTAGAATAGCTAGCCACTGTCCTGCCCTCTTCCCACCTTCCTCTGCCTTCTCCCTCCTCCCCCAGCACAGAGCTCTGGGTGATGTTTCCTCTGGAATCCATTCCAGTTATGTTGTTTTAAACCATTTTCTGCAGAGCCTAGTGGGGACTCGTAGAGTAGAATTTATTCCTCAAAAGAATATTATAGTTGAGTGCTTTGGAGTACAGCAGCCCCAGGCAAGTGCCAAATAATGACCAGTCGCAGTGGAGAGTGAGAGCCTTGAAGCTTTGGGTCTATTTCTCCACACCTGTCATTTTCATCCAGGTATTGTCACATGATTAGGAGCCTGAATGAAATCGCCCAAAAGTAATCTGAAGTTTGAGTGATATGTGTGGAACTGGGTGAGAGAGAGGTCAACTGACTCCCCTTGCTGCAGGGGGGCTGGGGGAGGGAGGGCTGGAGCTGCCTCTATAATCTGTGGCCCTGTGGTCTTATGAAGCACTGTTTTAGTATAGTCGGCCCCTCCTCCTCTGGCTTCCTCCCTCATCATGACCCAGCTTGATCGTCTCAAATTGTTAGGTTGTAGGAGGTGACTCCCAATCCATCTCTGTATCTGAAATTATACGGTAAGGCCTACCACATAATTTACGAGAAACACAATTAATTTGGTGTGCGTGTAGGGGGGACTCTGTCTTGATAGTGTAGGAGACTGCCATCTTGTGTCTTACCAAGACTCAGTATGAGTATATTATTTTACATGTCCTAGATCATCACATTTACAAAGCCCTTAAAAGAGGGTGAGCAACGTGACGTGGAGCCCAAAGCACCGAATTGCACGTGGAAAGGCCCAGTTTTTAGCCTCAACTCTAGAACCATCTAGCAGGCTCATACTGAGCAAAGCAAAATTTTTCTGATCCTTTTTTTTCTCTTGTGAAATGAGGAAATACACTGGATAATTTGTAAGATGTGCTTCCTACTCGAAGACTCAAATCTGTATCTCTGAAGTCAGATTTTAAAAAAATGTATTAAGAATTGCTTTCTGTTTCCACAGCCTTGGAAATTTAAATGAATATCTATCCCTGTGTAACAAACAGATAAGACAACTGAGACCCAGAGACATTTATAGCCCGTCTAACATCAAACCCTGAGTCCTTCAGAGAGCGTCTATTCCCTTGTGTGATACTTTGCCTGTGAGTCACTGACCTACATCACACAGGCCATGCTGGCTCTCCACTCTGGGAGGAACACGGTAAAGTCAGTGGGTACGAACAGCTTGGTTCCCAGATCACTCAGCTGGGAGATGATATTTAGAATGATGACTTAAAAACAGTTCTGACCAAGCAAAGCATTAGTCAGCTTGGGAAAAACTTTATGGCTTGGGAGGAACTTCTCAGGGAGGGAAAGGTAACAGTACATTCTATTCATCCCAGGAGGACCATTTGCCATAAGTCAGTCAGGGAAGAATTTGTTTTGGACCCACACAGAGAAAAGAGAAGCAGTGAGGGAAAGAGAGCCTGACTGGAAGTTAGAAGACTTAATTTGCTTCTAGTCTAACTCTGCCAAGCACTTAACATAGGACAAAGTACATACCCTTCTGACCTTAACTTTTTCAATCCATAGAATGTGAGGATAAGACTAGATGGTCTCTAAGCTCTGATGTCTACTTCTGTGTCACAGCCGTGATTCAGAGCCTTCCTAATTTTCAAAATAAATCCTAAAGGATCAGAAGGATCTCTCTTGCCATGGTCTCCCTCTGCCCTGGCTTTGTGTTTTCTTTAGCTTACAGACACCCTCCTCTAGGTTGCCTCATCCCAGCCTAATTTGTATTCTGGAGATTGATTCCCCTCTCTCCTGTGGTGGGCTCTTGGCAAACAGATCCCAAGTCATTCATGTTAGGGTCACTAGAGCGAGCACATAGTGAGTGCGGCCTTGCCTTTTGTTTGGTAGAATTGCATATCCAGGAAATTGCAAGTCTATGACTGCTCCATATTTCAAGTATTACTAATTCTTAAATTTTGAATGCTCATTTTTTTTTAACGTTTTATGTTTTGAGAGACAGAGAGAGAGAGCATGAGTGGGGGAGGGACAGAGAGAGAGGGAGACACCGAATCTGAAGCAGGATCCAGGCTCTGAGCTGTCAGCACAGAGCCTGACACGGGGCTCCAACCCACGAACCGCGAGTTCATGACCCGAGCTGAGGTCGACTGAGCCACCCAGGCACCCCTGAGTGCTCATTATTTAATAATCTCTTGTGCAACTTTCGTGGCATGCTACTGATATGCAGATATAGGGCTCCTTTATTTAAGTATACAATTATTGGTTGACAATTACTTTTTTTTTTCTCATTAAGGGGACAGCAACCTGTATATGCAGATGATTGCATGTACTTATGATTTTATATACACAATATGCATTTTCTCCTGCACCAGTATATATTTTATTGGCTTAAACAAGTGAACAATTTTTATATATTAAAACAATTTTTTTAATGTTTATTTATCTTTGAGAGAGAGAGAGCAGGGGAGGGGCAGAGAAAGAGGGAGACACAGAATCTGAAGCAGGCTCCAGGCTCTGAGCTGTCAGCACAGCTGACAACCAGGTGCCCCTTTTTATACTTGTTTTTCATTTTTATGCTGTAACTCTGGTTATAGCTATCTCCTAGCTCTTCCTACTATTTGCTTATTATAAAGCCCTTATACAGAACTTTAAAGGTGAAAAGTTCATTTAAGGTCATCTCTGATTCCAACCCCTTATTTTACAGAAAATCGAGGCCCAGAGAGGCTTAAGTTATTCCTGCTGGTCATGGTCAAGAAGGAGCTAAAACTGAGGCGTCTTTTGTTTCCCTGCTTCCACTCAGAATACTTATAAACATATAACACACATATATGTTTATAAAATCGAAACAGAAATATTTATGTTTTGCTTACATTCTGTTGCAGAAAGGTAGAGAAATTCAGGTATAAATTTCCCTCTTGAATGTCTCAGAAACGTGCATCTTCATGAATATTATTCATTGGTTGAAGAAAATATTGCTAGGTAAGTCGAAGATTCGTATCCTGTTTCTTTAGAAGCTCAGTTCACGCTGTGCCAAGGGGATAGAGTACAAGTGCCGGTTAATAATTTATAGTATGTATTCGTCTCCATTCCTCTTTGACTAAAATATTAATCCTCCATTGATCATCATTATTTGCTTTTTGCCTTGGCAATATACAGTGTGCAGAGAGTTTGATGAAAGGGTTATTTCCTAGACTCGTCATGGCCCCCTGTGCTCTGCCAGTAATTTACTGACTTTATTTACTTGTGGTAATGAGCACACCATGTAGAAGATGCCAGCTGCTGGGATTGTCTTGGGTGCCTTTTTTCTAGGGCAGGACAATGTAAAAAGCACAGCTGTTTTTCTAATTTAGTATTTGCAGCATGTGCCTGCATTTTTATTACATTTTTAATGGACCAATGCAGGTGAATATAAAGCATAAAAAATCTGAGCCTGATTTCTATTAATAAAGCGAATTTGTTTAACAGTATCTTGAGAAGTGCAAGGGGTTTTTGGGTATGTGTTTTAAAAGACAACAGGCCTTGGATGGTAGGACAGAGAGGATTTGGTTTAGTGACTTAGAAATTGTAGAATTGTTTAATTGGTATAGTTTAAATACGTGGAGACATTTTATATATGCACGCGTTTTGTGTGTGTGTATGATTTGTATAGTTGTTCGTAAATTATAGTCTAAGAGATAGGAGAAATTTGGTATGTAAACCTTCCTTTGTATGTTAGAGGAGAGAAACTTTATACTTTGATTTGTAAGAAGGAAGTCCATTTGCAAAAATCATTCTTTGTTTACTACAAAATACAGCTTTGAATTTTATTGGAAAATATCTGTTTTTCCAAAATGCAGACATTTTGACTAAATTGTGAAGCCATGAGGATGACCTAATTAAGGAGGAACGAGCACTTTTCCTGCTTCCTCATTTGGCCACTAGTTCATTCCCTTTCTGTCCCTTGTCCCATGATGGGGACTGAGTGCATTGCCTTTCAGACCACAAGACCCCATGAGTCCTCTCACCCCTTCTCTTTCTGATTTTCATCTCTGCCTTCCTCTTTCTTTAAAAAATAGAAACATTTCTGCTTTTATCTCCTCTCACTACCTCTTTAAATCTTCTGTTTATTTAAATAAACTCAAGCATTGCAAGAGCTCTTGGCACACCCAAGCTGTGGGCTGAGCTGCCTGCCCATTACAATCACAATACGTGTAGTTTCTCATAGGTGATGAGCCAAAGATATGGTGACCATGGGGCACTTGGTTGCTTATAACACACTTTCAGGACAATGGATTCATATTACAATTGCTCCTACTCAGCTAGTGGCCCAGTTTTTCCTGAAGCTCAGTGAGATAGATCTTCTCTTTGAATAGTCATTTATGCAATTTCTACATGGGGGGGGGTGGTGGCTGGGGAGGAGGGATAGGAAAGACTTAGTAGTTGTGCTCTACTCTTGAATATTGAAACTGCCCTACTAGGCAAGTCACCATTTTAATATATCAAGTATGGTTTTTTCATATATATTTCATATATATTGTAATAGATCAAATATCAGGACCTAGCAAGGAAATCAGAACCCACTTTAAGCATATACAAGAGAAGAAATTCAGCACAGGAACTGTTTACACAGGTGATGATGAAGCTGGGGAAAACGGGTTTATCAACTGAGAGAGAAGTGAAGAAGGCAGAGTTACACACAGGTAAGGCCGTGGGAGCCAGGGTTACCTACTTTGGCTGGAATCATGACAGCCCCGTCCAATGGGAGCTAAAGCCAGAGAGGAGACCGTTCAGTCATCTGAGACGCCGTCCAAGGTGGAGGAAGCTATGGCCTCAAGTTTCTCTCCACTTTCCACCTCCTCCACAACTCATGCCAGTGTCTCTTGTTGGCCAATCGCAGTGGGCAGCCAGTGGCCCTAGGAGCTCAGGAGAGGCAAACTATGGAGATCACCTCCCCTTTGCTGGCAATACAGACCAGAGTGGGGTGGCGGAGGAGGGACGAAAGGGGAAGGAAGAGGAGAATGGATCATGTAGTGAATACGCTCAGAACACCCGCACGGAGGTCACCATCTAACCCTAACTGAGCCCTCTTGACCCCTAATACTGGCAAAATCTTCAGGGAGTTTATGAATCCAGGTGGGCGGGGACTACAGATCTGAAGGTTCTCCAGAGTCTGCCAGTGGTCCTTGGATGACCTGATTAAGCTTCTCTTCGGGATTTTCTGTTTCTCTTTCTCCTTCTTCCCACCCTCACCGCTACTTCCTTGCTGAAACACTCCCTGTGGTTACTAGTTAGAATCATGGAGGTTTTCTGGGGAAAACCTCAACCCTTCTTCAAGGCTTACAGACTTGGGTTGGGGTTAGAATAATTGAGTCGAGGATGATGCCTGCAGAGAAATTGCTCAAGCCTCAGAGGTGGGATGGGGCCTTCTCCACACACCCACACAGAAAGCCATCTCTGAGCACTATGGTGGGTTCTTTGTCCTGTGTGTCATCACATGTTGCCAGATATTTGAATTATTTGGTTAATGTCTTCACAATCCTGATAGAATATAGATTTCTTGAGGAGAAGGGCTGAGCCCTACAAGATTTTATATCCCATCGCATAGTGCTAGTCAAATATTAAGTACTTCGGTGTTCTTAATTGAAAGGTAAAGGTCCCTAAATGGAGAAAGATAAGCTCTAGTATCTGTGGGTTTGGTTAAGTTATATAAAGTCTCTGAGCCTTGTTTTAATGCTTTTGAAGATAGAATTTTATTTTATTTATTTATTTTGAGAGAGAGAGAGCCGGGGTGGGGGGATGAGGGGAGGAGCAACCGAAGAAAGAATTCCAGGCAGGCCCTCCCACTCTCAGCATGGAGCTCATGGCAGGGCTCCATTTCACGACTGTGAGCAGAAATTAAGAGTTGGATATTTAGCCACCCAGGTGTCCCTGAAGATAGAATTTTAAATAAAGACCATGCCTTTGTGACCTGTCCACTTACATCATAAGCAATTTGAGGGCAAGGGACAGTAGCCTATATTTTTATGTATAGCATCGAGCATACTGTCTTGCACAAACAAAATCCTGGGAACATGTTTATTAAAGAAAGATCTAATTGAAGAATTGAATATAAGATTGGCCAAGCTGCAATATGAATAAGCTTTTAGAATATTTATATTCTTTTAAATGTTTCTATTTCTTTTTATTATTTAATAGTGAAGAAGATTTTAGAATCTACTTACCAGGCATTGCAAACTCAAATACCTACCAGGCGGGGCACCTGGGTGGCTCAGTCTGTTAAGCTTCCAACTTCAGCTCAGGTCATGATCTCACGGTTTGTGAGTTCGAGCCCTACTGCTGACAGCTCAGAGCCTGGAGCCTGCTTCTGATTCTGTGTCTCCCTCCCTCTCTGCCCCTCCCCCACCTGTGCTCTGTATCTGTCTCTGTCTCTCTCTCTGAAATATAAATAAATATTAAAACAATAAACTTTCAAATGCCTACCAGGGATCAAGTAAATAATGAGAAATGATCCTGGCTGTGATGAGAGATAATAGTGGGGAGCTTGGAGAGCTGGAGATTATTGGAGGGACTCTGAATGTCCTCTCTACAGGGGGCAGCTGATGTTCTGTCCTCGCCAACTGTTGGATGAGAGAGTGGCAGCAGTATTGGCAAAACTTCTGGATATATATGTGAAATTTGTATATGTTTATGGCTGGATTAGCCAGTTAGGGAATTCTGCTAGAAACAATATCCATTTTAGACTTCTCGAGGTTAATAATATTTATAGTTCCTAATAATGTATTTATTGAAGATGCTTTGGGAATTATCCTATGATTTTGAAGCTCTAATTTTCCTTGTCTTCCTTTCCAATTTTAACGGGAGTACTTTACCACTGCAACCTTCTGTTTTGCTCAGTTTAGTAGCAGAGATATCTAAAAGGCAGGAAAGACCGCTATTAACTATTGCTGAACTTTCACCTTCTACTGACAAAAGTGCTGACTAGTTATTTGCCTTTTCAGATTATTTGCCATGACAAACAATTTTTTAAAGACACGTGAAAGAGAACAGATTTTCAGTCAACCAATAAATAGATTATCTACAGATGTGCTTACAGAGAGACTACAAAGATTATGCATACTCTTCTATTTAGATGTGGTTTGCTCGGGTGCTCGCTTCGGCAGCACATATACTAAAATTAGATGTGGTCAGCTTGGGGACCTGGGTGGCTCAGTCAGTTAAGCGTCTGACTTCGGCTCAGGTCATGATCTCACAGCTTGTGAGTTCGAGCCCCGTGTCGGGCTCTGTGCTGACGGCTCAGAGCCTGGAGCCTGCTTCGGATTCTGTGTCTCCCTCTCTCTCTGCCCCTTCCCCACCCATCCTCTGTGTCTCTCAAAAATGAATAAGTGTTAAAAAAAAAAAAATTAGATGGGGTCAGCGCAGATCACTGCAATACACTGTTGATCAAACTAGTCTTCTGAGCGCTTGTGGCCAGACAACCGGTGAGTTTCATACACACAAATTGTCTGTGTACCAGAGAGTAATGGCTCAAGCAGAGCCACCTGAGTTTCATAAGACCTGTTCCAATTTGCAGTTGATTCGATGTTGAGGGGACCTAATAAAGGTAGTAAATGAGTCATTTTCCAACATGATATAACTAGAATTGGTTCTTGGCCCAGAAAGATGTGAGTCAGTTTAGTCCTGACTCAGTTCCCAGTCTGATGCACAGTGACTCACTTCCCTATGTGATGTCATGTTTGTTCCTTGTAAGATGTGACCTCCTCGTTGTTTTGTTGTATTGGGGTTGTTTTCTTTTTTTGAAATAGAAGAAGAAAATGAGAATATTTTAGAATAAGATGAAATACTCCAAGGAATACAGAATCAGACTAATAAAAAAAGGCCTTGATTTTCTCATAGTGAGCCTGGAGGAATAATTAAGCTTTAAATGCTTATATTGTTGTTCCCATCTATTAGGACGGTTAATTTCCAAACAGCCTAGCTATTAGCCAACATTTGATTGAAAACATTTTGCATGTAAAAGAAGAAAAATTGGTATAACAACAATCATTTGGTAGATATATTTATAAAAGGCAGCTGCATTTGGGAAAAAGTTAACAATAGATGGTCAGATTAAAGAGGACACATGGATTGATCTTTCTAGAAGGATACATTAACTTATATACAGAAAGTAAACCCAAAATGGAACATTTATTATGAAACCCATGAGCATTTCAGAATATGTAGAATTTTAAAAAAATACTGCGAAGATGGCTTTTTATGCTTATGTCAATAATGTATGAAATTCAGCATGCATGGCTTGTATTGCAGGTCAACCGAGGCTGAGGAGAAAAGCAACGTTTGCATCTCACTGTGTTGGTGAAATGGATTAACTTTGGTCTTCCCTGGCTGACCAAACACTCTCATCATCTGTGATGATGACTATACTGAGAAAGTTGAAACAATGTAAGTTAAGACTGTTTCAATGGCAAGCAATAAAAGCCCCTTTTGGCTAATTTAAGCTAAAAGGGGGATATTCTAAGGATGGATGAATCAGAGTAGTGGCCAAATAACCAAGTCTCAGAGCACTTTGGGTGGGGGTCCTCAGATTAGGTACTTCTGGACCCAATAGGGTTCTATCAACTTGAGACTGCCCCAACAGTCTTCTATACCCATTTCTCCCTATTCGTGTTTCAAATACCTAGAAGAATGAGCCATTAATTGGCCCACCTTGGCAGGTATATCTCCCTTTGGGTGAATCATCCACTCTGACAGAGGGGCTGACTGCACAGTTCCCATTGGGAGAACTGTCGTGGGCTGGTAGTCATCATGTCCTGTGTCTGCTACAGAGACCGTTTGCTTTGTTCTCCAACTTCTTTCCCTTACAGCCCCAATCATAACATTTTAATCTATCCTGTAAATGAGTGCTTCTCAGCATTTTATGTTCAAATAGATCACCCGGGGATCTTTTTTTTTAATGTTTATTTTTGAGAGAGAGAGAGAGAGAGAGAGAGAGAGAGCGTGTGCACAAGCAGGACAGGGGCACAGATTGGGGGACAGAGGATCCAAAGCGGACTCTGCACTGACAGCAGTGAGTCCAATGTAGGGCTTGAACTCGTGAACTGTGAGATCATGACCCAAGGCAAAGTCAGATGCTGAACTGAATGAACCACCCAGGTGTCCCCCTCCCCACCAGGGATCTTCTTAAAATGTAAATTCTGACCCAGCAGAACTCAGGTACTACCTGAGATTGTGCCTTTATAGCAAGCTCCTAACTGTTGTCAATAAAACCAATCCATTGACCACACTTTTACTTTGGTCACCTAATTAATATCCATTCTCTCCCCCCGACCTCCTAATAGCACAGCAAATTATCCAAGTATTTATTTCTACCCCTATACAATCTCTATGCTTTGGAGGAAATTGAACATACTCCCAGTTCTAGTGGTGGGTACCAACTGGCTTGACCCCATCTGTCATTCAATGTTATTTCAATGGCCCAGAATCTACAACAGTGGCTAACAAGTAGTAGACAACAGATATTTGTTAAATGAATACATGAATTGATGTGAGCACAGATACATGATATGAGCTTATCCAGTTTAGATGGATTTCAGGACACTGGCTTCGAATGCTGGTCTGGAAGCCCTCTTTGCCAATGGATGTGAACATTCAAGATTTAATTTTGACTGGCAGCCTTCCTACAACTGTTAGGAAGTCAGCCATAGAATGAGGCTGACAGTAGAGAAGGCAGCACGGAGAGACAGAGAGAAATGGGCCACTGATAACATCACTGAAACACTGGATGTCCTATGTCCACCCAAAAGTTACAAGAACCAAAAATTGCCTTCAATTTTAAAGCCAGTTTTAGTTGGATTTTTTGTTACAACATAGAGTCTTAACTGACAGTGGGAAATGTCTTACTCCATTCCTAGGACATCCCATTATGGTACAATATGGGTACCTTCAGAAGTCAACGTGGTCAGAAAGCATTCTACAACACTCTATGGCATGGATTTAGAAACAGACTTTACTGCGAAACTTACTAAGAAAGTGTTGGCAGGAATGGCACAAGTCTGTGATCTTAACCTCTCATTGATCTAAGGAAAGGCATACTGGAATACGGAAGGTGTATATTCCAGGCACAGGACCCTATATCCTTGTTGCTTTCCATAAAGGGGAAGTGAGAGAACAACTCATCCATGGGGGTACCAACAGATACTGGGGCAGGGTGTTTAATAGGGTTAAGTGTTCTCAGGATGTCCAGAAGAGCCAGTTTTGCAGCTTTGGAGATTTGAGGCCTGAGGGAGGAAGCCAACAGTCCTATATAGGAAGCTGAGTTGAGTTGGAGGAGCCCATCCCACTAGGAGAAGGGGGAGGGCCCTGATCCAGCTGGCCTGTCCAGGCTGCCTAAAGTGACCTCCCAGAGTCATTTCTAGAAAATTCAGCTTGGCACCCACACTAACCTAAACTCTTTTCCTAGCCAGTTGCTTAAAACTGCCTTCACATGCTTCACCACTGCCTTCAGGAGAAAGTCCATGGAGTTTGCCTTCCAATATAGTCATCATCTGAATGAAGCTAACTCTTGAGTCTTTCTTGTGTTGCCCTGACATTGTACCATAAACTTCAGCTATAGCAGATGATCTTCTGGGCTCCAAACATTTTGTATATCATCACCCCTCAGTGTCTGGAAGACTCGTGCACCATACTTCTTCCTGGAATGCGTCTCATGGAGCACTCTGCCCACTCAATTTCCTCATGATCAAAGCCCGTTGATCCTTTACGTTTCAGCTCAACTGTTACTCTCTCTGGGAAACAGTCCCAGAGCTTTAATCCCCACACCCAGCATAATTAATCATTACTGCCTTTCCGTTCCCATAGCACTTGGTTCACACTGCTAGCTCACACTTATCACCTTGTTAAGCAACATATCCATGGCCTCCCCTAGATTATGAGTTTCCCTAGCATAGAGATCTTGTCTTATTTGTCTTTATAGCTTAAGCCCCACTGGGCTGCTCTCCATGGGACTGATCCTGCTGGCCTCTCTGTAGGATCCTGACCTTAATTCTCATCAGGGAGCATGCCTTAAGGCCAAAGTTTACCAAGAAATTATATAGGATTTTCCCTGATGAAAGAGAATCTAAACATGGACTAGGTACAGCCTGTTAAAATGCTGGAATTTGTACCCAAGCTGGAGAGGGCCAAATGAGTTTGGAAGGGAACAAAATTAGGAAAAGAAGCTTGATCTTTTGGAACAAGTTCCCAGCGGGTCAGGAAACTTGGCTTTGGAGAATGGCCACCGATAAATGGAACAGTAGAATAGTTTTTAAAATAACGCCCCCCTCCTTTGGCCTTTTCTCAATTTGATTGTATTGCTGTTAACTTTGTTACTAAAGCGGCGTGCTCAGGATACCAGGAAGCACGTCTAGAAACAGCTGTGTAGATGGCTGATCATTGATTTGCCCCCACCGTTAGGGCACATGAGGTAGGATTCCTCTTTCCACAGCCGTGGCGCGAGGGTTGCTCTTGTACTAATGACAGGCACCTAAATTAGCCCACATGGAGTTAAGGGAAATAGTTGATTCTTTCATTTTCTTTGGGTCAACACACTTCAGAGATTTGCAACTATACACTTTGACCTCTGCGGATTTTTAGAACAACAGGGTAATGTCCAGAGCAGAGCCAGCAGGTCACATGGCTTTTCTGAAGGTTTATTCAGTCACCTCCGGATATACCTGAAGGCAGGCTGATGCCAAAACACTTGGGACCTTGGGCGTGAGCCTGCCGGAGAGCACAGCCCTGAAGGCCTAATGGAGCGGTTGGCACCGGTGACAGTCTGCAGGCCCAGTCTGGCCTCCACGGCAGCTGCACATGTTCCTGGGACCAGAGCCAGCTGGTGCTCATGGCAATGGTTTCTGGGTCCTGGCACTATCCCAAGATCGGCCCAAGCTCCTTAGCCCTGATCTGGCAGGGGCTTTGTTCTAGCTCTAAACTGAAGTTCAGCCTCCTGAAGTACAAGGTGAAGGCAGGCCCTTGAACCTTAACCTATGTGCTCCTCCCAGACTGACACGCCCTCTGCTCCAGGTGAAACTAAGTGCCCACGGGCAGGGCCAGGGCTGGTCCTTTGGGGTTACTCTCAGAACTTCTGCAGTTGTTTTGCCCACTCCAGAACTGGGGGCGCTGCCATGTTGTCGGGGCCCTAGGCTGCCAGTTGGCGTAGAGATCACGAGGGATGGAAAGAAACCTGGCAGGAGATCCCCCGACCCCAATTCATCCAGGAGCACTCTGAGGCAACCTAAGGACTGGATTTCAAAACTGGCCTTGGTTGCACAAGAAAGGTCATCCCAAATCAGGGTCTCCCTAACCGGGTATCAGGAATACCGCAGAATTCTCAAAATAAAATGGATTTTCCTGTCTATTAGGACACTTCACACATATTTCAAATACAACACCAAGCGTGGCTAAAGCGTCTTTAAAACATTTTCGTAGCTTTATTGGTTGGAATGAGCAATCTAAGTAATAAGTAAAAGCAGAGAGCTCGCTATGCAAATAAAGCTTCCAGACTCGTCTCCCGTCTTCTTCCCCCAGCAGATTGCCTCCGGAGCCCCTCCCAGGTGGAGCTCCGAAATCTGCTTTTAAAATATAGTCTTTATTTGCATGATCCACCCCCCCCCCCGCCATGTTTCAGTCTAATTCTCCCAGATTGAGAGAAACACAATAAAGGGGAAAAAATTTTTGTTTTCAGGGCTTCCCTTTTCACAAACTCTTTTTTTGGAAACCGCAACCTCGGGTCCCAGAAGAGGTTCCTGGGGGCTTTAAGAACATCAATCAGTTTCGCAGCTGGAGGCCGAGGCTTTCCTCGGGGAAGACTTTTTACATAAAACAGATTGTACTTTGTCCTTGCCAGGGCAGACAAAGGTTTAAATTAAATATGCAGTGAGCTGCAGTTGGCTGCTTGCCACAGCCTGGGGGAGGGGGAAGGGAGAACTCGTCCCTACTCTCCTTCCTTTCTCTGTAGTTGTTTCTTTTTCCTGTTTCTTTTTCCAGCCTGGAGTTAAAAGGCCTGCGCTCAGGGCTGGGCTTTTCTGTAAATTCGCGGTGTGATGTGGTGCAAGTCAGTGGGCCCCCTGGGACCTCAGTTTCCTCTTCTGTACAATGAGTCTGAGATGATGTGTGAAGGTCTTTTCCATATTTAACCTTCTAAGTTATCTCCAAATTCAGCTGTGTGCATTTCCAACAAACACCACCAGCCTCTCCTCGGAGCAATGCATCCCCACCTTTCCTGGACTGACGGGGCCTCCTTTTCCCACTGACCCCTGGGGGCCAGGCGGGCCACGTGTAAGCGAGAAGGAGGCCCTGCAAAGCAAGATAAACGGCCACTAATTCTGTTATCGGTCTTGGGGGGGGGGGGGGAATAAACAGTAGTGGGGATTGGAGTGAATTGAAGAGACATTCTTCAAAAAGGGGGCAGCCTCTACCCACCTCAGCTGAGGCCACTTGTTGTGGCCTGTGGGACAGAGAGGTTTTTTTGTTTTAAAGATTATGTTTTTGAGTAACTAACAAGCTAGGAGATCAAGAGTCCCACACTCTATGGACTGAGCCAGCTAGACGCCCCGAGTTTAGTTTTCTTTTTTTTTAATGTGAAAGTCTGAAACTTCTCAAGATTGGTAACTAATTACAAAAAAGAGATTATGAGTCTCATAAAGTACATGTGCAGGTCTGTGGACTGAATTCAACTTGAAGAGGGTCAATTCGTGGACCTTAAGAATGTAAGAATTTTCTGTCTTCTCTATCTCACAGAGATGTTCAGAGGGTCTGTGTATTTAAAAGTGTGTTGTAAGCTGCAGCAACGTACTATCGACCTGAAAGGTATTTCAATATAGAAATGCCCTATGAGAGGGTAAATTTCAGGAAAATAATTTTAGTCATATTCAGGTTCCCAATCAACTCTTGGCCTGGAAGTTAATCGACCTGTTCTTTTATTGGTTAAACATACTTTTATTATCTAAATCCACACTGATTTCATGTGAATGATTTCATGTGAATAATAACATGAAATTGATTTCATGTTATTAGCCTTGTAGGAAAAGCAGGTTATAAATGGAATATATATATAAACTTGAGAATTTTATTTTGCCTTGTAATGGTGGCCTTTTATATCATCAGCATATTAAATGAAATATTATTTTAATATATAATTAAATGTTACAGATTTATATAGTACAAGGTAATATACATTTTAATCAAATTTCTATTATTTGGATACATACGTGTTCTATAATACTATAATGATTGCAACATAAGTCCACAAAAGACAAAAGCGACTTGAGAGATCCTTTGTTCTCTGCGTGCTAAAGTGTTAGGCAATCTTTTTATCTTGAGGGAGAACCAAACGAAAATGGGATTTAATCCTTTAAAACATTCATTTTAGTGGTTAGATGACCTCTTTTCCTATTTTACCTGCATAAGAAACATGAATTTTATTTTCAGGAATGTATATGAAATACATTACTCTTGTTCTAAATGTATTCAAGTGATGTGCAATAACAAATAGGCACAGGTAAATTATTAAGAAGCAAGATGAAATGATTTCTCTTCTTGGAATGCCATGATTTCACAGACTAGAATAATTGAAGGGTACCTAATATAAAAGCATTTCCTCCTGCATGGAGAGCCATTTTCTCTTTTCAGTTTTTTTCCCCTTGATCTCACTAACTCAAGACATAAAGATTTTATTCTCCTTTCTTCTGAGTTGGTCTCCTTTTCTTCCCCTGTATTTAAGCTTTTTATCTTTTTGTCTAATGTAAATAGTAAGTCTCAGATTTGATCCATTAATTTAATGTTTCTGACTTATAACTTAAAAATACACATTACATTTTTAACCTTTCACTTAGAGTCTAAATTGGAGGACACAGTAAATAGGATTTCCCCATAAGCAGGGCAATATGTGAAATATTTACCGAAGGAGATGGCAAGGGCATGATCAGAATGGATACCGCCATGGTGAGGACAAACACCAGTTGTGAACAACCGTTCCAGACTTACTGGTTCTTTTTAACAACAAGTTGCAACCATGCAATTATTATCACCAGAATAATTATCATATGGGAAACACTGAAACATTTAGTTACTGTATTAGTCTGGATAACTAGCCATTAGCTGCCACAATAAACCAGCTCTAAAATCTCAGGGACTTGATGCAGCAAAAATGTGTTTCTTGCCCACACAAAACGATGTAGTCAGTAGAGATTTTCTTCCACTCGAAGACCCCGGGCCCCTTCATCTTGTGATGTGGCCATATTAACATGGCTTCCAAAGTCATTGCACAAAGAATGGAAGGACTGGAGGGCTCCCCCTGGGTCTCACAACCTGGAGCTAGAAGTGATACATGACACCTTTCACTTTTCATGGGCTGGAACTAGATACATGTCTCCAACTGGCCTGTGAGAAAAAAGAGAAAATGTAGGGAAGCATATCAATTGCCTTTGAGTTCACAGGCCCAAGTACTGATGATTTCTATCTCACACCTCAAGCTGATTGAACTGATGGTGCCTTGAGACCTTTGCTGCTGACTCATGGCCTGATTCTGTGACTTCTTTGCTTCTCTGATTAGTTCTATCCCACTCTCTGCAATCTATTTCAGGATCAGATGTCCAAGAGGGACAGTCTTATTGTCTTGTTTATCATCATGATCTGTTTAGGCAGAGCCTTTGTTTAAAGCCATCTGAAATGCACTGGCCCGTCTACAGACGGACTGCTCTTGATTATGTGCCCACACCTGTTTTAGCCATCTGCGGAAAGGAGTTTGGGAATAAATTGCGTAGGAATTTGGGGATAAAATGGATAAATAAATTTGGCAGAACTGTTGTGAATAGTGAAGATTTAAAAATATATCTAGCAAGGTCTTCATTGTTATTAAATTGTTACTATATCATAATAATCGCGAAATCACAATTTGTCGAGGTTTTGTACAGTGCGACAGCTTTATTTTTTCAAGCATATTTAAGTAGTATGGATTAAGAATAGTTGCTGTAAATGTCAGTCCACAAACTAAGATGTACTAAAATATATCTTTCATCTTTTCAATCGTTGAATTTAATTTCTATTTTATGTTTCCACTCTGTTGAGTGCAAGAGACTTAAATTTGTTAAATTGCAGGCCTCCCCTACCTACCCAGGGTCGCATTTAAGATTCAGAGTGTCTATGGATTTACGAAGAATAGAGGCATTTGATCAGCACGGGAGTTTTGACCTGCTCCGTTTCCGACCTGGGCCGGTTCACCCCTCCTTCGGCAACCTGGTGGTCCCCCGCTCCCCGGAGGTCACCATATTGATGCCGAACTTAGTGCGGACACCCGATCGACGTAGCGCACTACAGCCCAGAACTCCTGGGCTCAAGCGATCCTCCTGCCTCAGCCTCCCGAGTAGCTGGGACCACAGGCGCGCGCCACAGCGCCCGGCCACCGCGCCCGGCCAGAGGCATTTGAAAGTGGACAATATTGTCCTTTGTCTGTAGCCCCCCAGGCTTTCATGAGATATGGACAGCGGCAGAGATCACCACCTATCTCTACAGGTATCCGTTTTCTCTTTCTTTAGTCAAAAACCATCTTATTCTTATCTGAGTACATGACTGCCTACGCAGTGACTACATTTCCTAGGCTCCCCTAAAGCTACGTAAGGACATGTGTCTAAGGGCCGGTCAATGGGAGGTGAATGGGAATGATGTGTTAACCTCTGGGTCATGCCCTTAAGTGACATCTGCTGGCCCTCAGCTTTCCGTGGTCCTTTTTCCTCTTCTCCAAGGCTGGAATGGAGACATGGTGGTGATGAGCCAGGTTTGTTTCTGTGAGGGCAGGAGGGCAATATTCCAGCGGGGTGGAGAGCAGTAAGAGAAAAGGAACGCTGGGCTCCTGGATGACCTGGTAGAGTGGGGCAGCTCCAGCTCTCTGGTCTACTGCTGCTTTGACCTTGTATGTGATAGAAATGAGTGTTCTCTCTCCTTAAGGCTCTGTTATTTTGGTCTCTGTGAAAGCAGCTGAGCCAGTATCTTAAAGGACACACCCACTTTCCGGGGTGCTTCCTGCTGTGTCCCCTTTGTTTCTGATGGCCGAGCCTCTTCCTGTCTGTTACTTCTCAGCGGCTGCAGCTCTGTGTTAGTGATATTCTAATGCTTCCTTACCAGCTGCACCATGGGAAACTCTGCTTCTGCACTTCTTTTGCATTTCTGGCATCATTCTGCTGCCACCACGCCACTCTGTGGCTTTGAGAACTCTGGGGGACTCACAGGACCATCTGCCTAGATAGAGCATACAGATTTTCTGCCTACTCCTATACATGGTGGAATAGAGTCCTAGTTTCTGGATTCCACCTAAAGAGGGGGCAGAATATTTTGCTCTAGAATCCCCAAACATATCTGGGAGTTTTATCATTCCTCTCCCAGCCTCAATCAGAGGGCTCAGTTTAGGATAAGAGTGAGATCAGCCTAGGGGCCCTTCTTAGGAGCCCACTGGTGTCTTTGCTTTTCTTTCGAATCTCCCTATTCCTCCTTATCAGAATCTTTTTGAGTATTAACAGTATGAGGAGCTCTGTTCTAACATGTCAGGTTTCCTTCTAAATATTTTGCCTTAATACCTGGGGCAAGCTTTACAAATGTTTTGTTTTTCCTGTTGGTTACCAGAGGGGACGGCGGGGGGCGGGGGGAGGGGGCAAGGATGGGTGAAATAGGTGATAGGGATTAAGGAGCGCGCTTGTCGTGATGAGCACCTGTGTTGTGTGGAATTGTTGAATCACTATATTGTTCACCTGAAACTGATGCAACCCTGTGTGTTAACTGGAATTCAAATAAAAACTTAAAAAGAAAAAAAATGTTTTCTTTTTCTGGGTTCTGAGGTATCATTCCTTCTCTGAGGCAGCTAAGGCAGAACATCCCATGAGGTAGAGGGTGGTGATAACTAAAATAACGCAGATAGACGGAAGTGTTTGTTAATATTTCAAGATTTCATCTGTCACTTAACTTGCAGCCAATATTGCCAAGGACGTGTCTTTTTAGGAGTTTCTTCAGCCAATAAATAAGAATTATCTGTTGTGGTGCAGTGGGAAGGTTCATTGGCTCAGATTTACAGGTTTGTGTTCCAGTCCTAGTTTATGCCTGTGCTTTGGAAGCACACTTTCTATGTCAACAGTAAAGTGCAGTTCCAAATGTTTGTCTCTTTTATCTGTGGACTTTGACTCCATTGATTGTGTAACATTGGGAAATTGACCTAGATTTCAAGTTTCAGTTTTTGCTATATATTTCCATAGCACTTTCTACCTCAGACAGAGGGAACTTCTGTGGAATAATAATAATAGTTTATGTTTAAATAGCATTTCTAAATTGTAAGTATTATTCTTAGTGCTTTACATATACTATTTCACTTGTGACTCATTTATGAGGTGGATACTGAGATACAACCAAAATAGAGGTAGGATTTAAACCTTTACAGTCTGGTTCCAGGGTCCGTGCTCTTAATTATTAAGTTAGGCAACCTCTTATCACAGGAAATATTTTGAAGGAAAGGAATGAAAAGGTATTGTAATTATTATTGGAGTGCTCTCCTGGTTTGATTTATAAGTACTAATCTTTCAAAAGCAAACTATGACTCAACTCTATATAAATTATCCCAAAATTCAGGTATGCTAAGGAATAACTGAATGCATGCTAAGAGTACAGTTATTAAAATTACTATTTATTTTTATAAAGTGAACAATAGATACATTTACTTCATTTAAACTGCCTCCTTTCAGGGCACCTGAGCAGCTCAGTCAGTTAAGCATCAGACTCTTGATTTTGGCTCAGGTCATGATCTCATGGTTTGTGAGCTCCAGCCCCCACATCTGGCTCTGCGCTGACAGCCCAGAGCCTCCTTGGGATTCTCTGTCTTCCCTCCTCCCTCTCTCAAAATAAATAAACATAAAAAAAATTAATTTTCCTCCTTTAAAAAATGTTTTTAGGTCAGGAATCAATACAAGCAATCCAGTTTTAATTCCCACTTAGAAATAATTCTAAAATAGTATTTACTAAGTCATAATTAAGTAAATGTTTCCTTTGCTTTCTTTGAGGTATGCTCATTAAAGGACTTTCACCCCAGCCAAATGAGGTCAGTGAAATTCAATTGCATGATAAAACTTTGTCACCATCTAGTGTCAGTAAGGAGCATTGCAATCATGTTGGTTATTTTCTCTCTTCAGTAGCTTCCTTCTAGATCTATGTTAGTATTAACTAGCACTCCCAGTGGTACCAGCGACCCACTGATTCTGTAGACTTTTATTTATTTTTAAAAATGCTTATTTAATTAAAAACATTTTTTAATGTTTATTTATTTTTGAGAGAAGAGAGAGACAGAGCATGAGTGGGGGAGGGGCAGAGAGAGAGGGAGACACAGAATCTGAAGCAGGCTCCAGACTCTGAGTTGTCAGCATAGAGCCTGATGTGGGGCTTGAACCTACGAACTGTGAGATCATGACCTGATCCAAAGTCGGACACTCAACCGACTGAGCCACCTAGGTGCCCCAATGTTTATTTAATTTTGAGAGAGACACAGAGAGAGAGAGAGAGAATGGGGAGGGGCAGAAGGAGGGAGGACAGAGGATCCGAAGCAAGCTCTGAGCTGACAGCAGAGAGCTGGATGTGGGGCCTGAACCCACAAACCATGAGATCATGACCTGAGCCGAAGTTGGACACTTAACCAACTGAGCCACCCTGGTGCCCCTGTAGACTATTTTAGTAATTGGATTTCAGAGTAATCATTTCAGGTCATTTCTTACTTCCAAAGCATGGTTTATTTTATGAGAGTGTTCTCAGAGGACCATAAAAACTTTCATCCAAGTTAGAGACAGTGTGCTCACCCCTTAAAAATCCCTTTACTTTAGCTTCAGGATGACGAACATGGGAAAAATCTTCATGATATATATTAAATTATTATGAAATAGTTGAGGCTTTCAGAAGAACATAAAGTCAGTATATCAAACATTTATGCACTTGCTGTAATAGTTATCTACTGCTGTATAACAAATTGCCCCAGTGCAGCAGCTGAAACAGCAAACATTTATCATCTCACACAGTTTCTGAGGGTCAGGAGTCAGCGAGTGGCTCAGCTGGGTGGTTCTGGCTCAGCGTCTCTCTCCCTCGGGGCTGTTGGCAAGCCTAAGCTGGGCAGGCATCTCAAAGCCTAACCGGGGAGGGAAAGACAGCTTCTGAGCTCATGCCTGTTTGTCGGCAGGTTTCAGCTTCCTGCAGGCTGTCTGCCAGAGGCTCGGTTTCTGAAAGTGTGGGCCTCTTTATAGGACTGGCTTCCCCCAGAGCAAGAGAGGGGGAGGGAGCCGGAGGGAGAAAGAGAGGGCGGGAGGGAGAGAGGGGGAAGCTGTAGTCTTTTTTAGAATCTAATTTCACAAGGAATGGTTTACTTCTACCGTACGTTATTGGTCACTCCTGAACCTGGTACCATGTGGCAGGGGACTATAGGCGGGGTGAAAAACAGGAGGCGGCCATCATTGGGACCATCTTGAAGGCTGGCTGAAACACCCACCGTCTAGCTTTACTAAATAGTAACATTTTGCCCCATTTGTGTAACTACTACTAGCCCTGGGCTAAAATCAGGGAGCTACCAAAGAGAAAGAATGTTTTCTTCCCATGGGCTTTCCACCCCACTGCTGAATCTCCCTTCCTCCCTCTGTGACTGAGCTCTGCCAGATCCCAGAGCTCACATTTGGCTGTAGGAGACGTGAAAAAGCTCAGTCCAATCTCATACGCAGCTCGAATGCCATCTTTTTACCTCCTCATACTGCTGACTCTGTGAGGAAGGAGATCATGGTTGTTCTTTCAGGATTTTTTTCTGACTTTTCTTGCTTCTTTTTTGCTTTCTAATTTGCCCTAGCATGGGGTCCAGCATGTGGGTTAAAGAGGAGCAAAAAATATCTTTGTATTTAGCTGATACTGTATATAGTCCTCCCTCGGTTAATGCTAGCTGATACTCATTCCCTCCATTAACCTAAACATCCAAGTACAGGTTCTTCAGGTGAGGATATGGGTTATTTGGAGAACCCATGAATGCTTCACACTCTTCAAGTATTCTCCAGTTGGCTTCTTGAAATCCACACTCGGCCTTTGCTCTCTTTGAGGCTTCACCCTACACTGCCTCTTCCGCCCGGGGACCTTGGCCTCAGGAAGCAGTGTTCTTGGGTGGCAGGGTCTCTTCAGGATGGCTTATGCCTGCTCCCTGCAGGTCCTTTTGGTCAACAGGAAAACATCATGTGTCTTTTTCCTGCCAAATGCCCTCCCTCTCCACCCTGTAACCGCACTGCTCCAGCCAGTCTTCTGCGTTTGGAATTCTCCAGATGGGCGCAAGAGCCCAGGTGCAGATGCCGACAAATGCTTGCAGATGCTGGTTGGCTTTCCTTAGAACTCTCTCTGCTTTCCTCTTTGGTCTCCAAGCAGCACCAGCACCTGCGATGTGAGGGCTCTGTAAACATCCAGCCAGAAGGTGAGACGCCGATTTACTCCCTTATAGGCACTCCTGGTCCCTGTGACTGGTTTACGTGGAGCCTTTCTCTTGGCCTGGGTGTGAGTGAGAAGCACCTGATTATGGGAGGGGAAAAAAAACCAAGAAATCCCATTCAATGAATGTATGGCCTTCTCGTAAAATGGCTGGAGATAACGGACAGGAACTGATATTTAAAGGACCAGCTTGGTCATTTTCTACAAAATTCTGCAGAAATGTGTCTAGCAAGTCTCTGGCTTCAGGGCCTCATTTGAATTTCAAAGATAAAGAGAACCCCCCTTTTTAACATGATAAATTTTGCTCAGATTAAAACATGTGGAAATGTACAGATTTAGTTGAAATCCCCTGTGTACTTGTCCTCAATTCCACTCCCCTCCTTGCCTGCCTAGAGGGCGTTTGTCAATACCATATATACTTACTACTTGCCCTAGTCCCTTTGGGCCACTATGACGGAACAGCACGGGGCGGGGGAGAGGGGCGGTTTATAAACAATAGAAATTTATTACTCAGAGTTCTGGAGGCAGAAGGTCTGAGAACAGAGTGCCAGCCTAGTCATGTGAGGGCCCTGGTCCAGGTCACAGACTTCTCATTGTATCCACACGCGGTGGAAGGGGACAAAGGAGCCCTCTTGAGCCTCTTTTATAAAGGCATTAATTCTCATTCATGAAGGCTCTGCCCTCAGGAACTAATTACCTCCCAAAGGAGCTTTTTTCCTTTTCCCCTTAAGGTTTATTTATTTATTTATTTTGAGAGAGAGAGGGAGAGCGCATCCATGCACCAGAGAGAGAGAGAGAGAGAGACAGAGAGAGACAGAGTGCTTGCATGCAGGGGCAGGGGAGAGAGGGAGACAGAGAATCCCAAGCAGGTTCCCTGTTGTCAGTGCGGAGCCTGGGGCCAGAGCCTGGAGACTGTTGTGGGGCTGGATCTCAGGAACCATGACATCACCACCTGAGCTGAAATCAAGAGTCGGCTGCTTAACAGACTGAGCCACCCAGGTGCCCTGAGATGATTTTTAAAATTTTCTTTTCTTTCTTTTTCTTTTTTGCTATTGCAGATGACAGAACAGTCATCATCCTGGTACTTGTCTAGTTATATATTATAGAACATATACCTAAAAGAAGCATAGAGGAATTGCTAGCTTGAAGGATATGCTAATTTACATATCTCCTAGACGTCAGATTGCTCACTCATGTTATTTTCCACCACCGCCAGCAAATTCAAATCCTCAGCAACATTTGGTATCGTTGGATTAAATAATTTTTGCCAATTATCTTGTTTTAAATTGTATATTGTACTTTAAAAAAATGTTTACTTTTTATTTTGAGAAGAGAAGTGAGGGTGAGTGGGGAGGGATAGAGATGCAGGGAGAGAGAGAGAATCCCAAGCAGGCTTCATGCTGTCAGTGCAGAGCCTGATGGGGATGGGGGGCTCGATGTCACAAACGGTGAGATCATGACCTGAGCTGAAATCAAGAGTTGGACGCTTAACTGACTGAGCCACCTAGATTCCCCTAAATTGTATACTGTACTTTTTTGACTGTTAGTATTTTTGAGCATCTTTTCATATATTCTTTACTCTGGTCTTCCTTTATATCTTTTGGGATAGATCATCACAAGGCCATGAGAAAACCTTTCTGCCTTGTGATGAAGTCCTTATGTTAATTTGAAATTCTCAGGTTCTATGCATAGCTAGAAATTATAAATATAGAATTCAGACATTAGGAATGCATATGGGGGAGTTTTTTAAATTAAAATTTATTTTCCTTTTTTTATTTTAGAGAGAGAGAGTGCAAGCATGGGAGAGGGGGGAGAGAGAGAGAGAGAGAGAGAGAGAGAGAGAGAATGTTGAACATGCTCCACACTCAGCGTGGACTCCGACGCTGGGCTCGATTCCACAACCCTGGGATCTGAGCTGAGCTTAAATCAAGAGTTGGACGCTCAACCAACTGAGCCACCCAGGAGCCCCTGGAATTATTTCTAACATCTTATTTTGTGTTTTCTGTGTATTACCTCTTTTATAGCTCCTTTCCCCTTCTTTCCTCAACTACAATGTCTGGCACTTGGTAAGAACTCTATGTGTTTGCTATCGTTATTATTACATTGAATTGATAAAGCTTTTTATATTCCTTTTTTTTCCCTCTTTGATGTTTTATAAACTACAGATTTTGTTTCTAATTTAGTACCAATACTTAATTTAAAAACATAGATTTAATTATCTCTTTCTCTAAATAGATACAGTTATTCACTAGTTCTGTTTCCCTCCCAAATATTTACCACATTTTGACCACACATTATTCAACCTCACTCCCATCTTGTTATGGTTGTGCTTTATTTGTTCTTTTGTTGTTTTTGTTCTTTTTTAACATATAAATGAGATATTATTTGTCATACTCATTAATTAAAATTACTAACACATTTTGTCATTTTTTCTGCTTTTGCTTTTTCTTAATTCTATACTTCTTTCTTCTTCACTTTTATTCTTACTGAAATGTATTCTCTGATTATTGTCTTCATGAGATTCTGTGGATATTAAACCATTAGTGTTCTTCTTTTCTCTTTTAACAACTGATAATCAGGGGCACCTGGGTGGCTCAGTCAGTTAAGCATCCAACTTTGGCTCAGGTCATGATTTTGTGGTCCATGAGTTCGAGCCACGTGTCAGGTTCTGTGCTGTCAGCCTGGAGCCTGCTTTGGATTTTGTGTCTTTCCTCTCTCTCTGCCCCTCCCCTCTCGTGCTCTTTCTCTCAAAAATAAATAAACATTAAAAAAATGAACAGCGGATAATCAATTTTGTAAAAAAGGTTGATTTAAACATCAGCAGTGATGACTTCATCCTCAACTCCTGAATCAATACTGGTGGAAGCAATCTGCTTACCAATCTTGGAAGGACTTTGTAAATCAATGAGCTGCTTGTGAATCCTCACCTGAAAATGACCCATGTCTTAGAACCTTCACCATGCCGAGTTTTTCTTGTAGTGATTCTTGGCGTCTTGGTGGACATCTGGACTGTTCCTTTTACTTTGAGATTCTTTCTCTTTGTGCCTCTGATCAAATCCGCAGGCACCACCTCCAAAGATTTTACAGTTTGGCTGGTTAGAGTAATTCTTTTTTTTTTTTAATTTTTTTTTCTCCAACGTTTACTTATTTTTGGGACAGAGAGAGACAGAGCATGAACGGGGGAGGGGGCAGAGAGAGAGGGAGACACAGAATTGGTAGCAGGCTCCAGGCTCTGAGCCATCAGCCCAGAGCCCGACGCGGGGCTCGAACTCCCGGACCGCGAGATCGTGACCTGGCTGAAGTCGGACGCCTAACCGACTGCGCCACCCAGGCGCCCCTGGTTAGAGTAATTCTAACTCACCACCTCTGCTTCCTGAGTGTCCTTCTCTATCTTTTAAAAGCCGTGGCTTTGGGGCTTCCTGACCCACCTGTTTCTCTGCAAGAGTAAACACCAAGGAGTCAGGAGCTGCAGGAGGAGCCTCTGGGCAGAACTAGCTCCATTTCATCTGGACCAATCTTCCTCAAAGAGCTAAGTGGTGTTTTTTTTGTTTTTTTTTTTTTTAAACAAGAGAGATTTTTTGTTGTTGTTGAGAGAGAGAGAGGGTGCGAGTGAGCGAAGGGCAGAGAGAGAGAGAGGGAGGGAGGGAGAGAGAGAATCCCACATTGACAGCGTGAAGCCCCAAGCTGGGCTCCAGAGAAGGGGGGCTCGAGCTCCCCTCATGCAGGGCTCAAACTCACTAATGGTGAGATCATGACCTGACCCAAAGTTGGATGTTTAACTGACTGAACCACCCGGCACCCTCAAGCTTAGTGTTCTTCTAAAACTCTTTACTTTGCTCTTATTCTTATCTGATATATTGGCTGGGTATACATTTCTAGGGCAATGCTTATTGCTGATGAGAAATCTACCGTCAGTCTAATTATCATTCCTTTATGGAAAATGTGTCTGCTCTTCTGAATCTTTTAATATGTTTTTCTTTATCCTTGATGGCTTGTAAATTATAATACGTCTAGGCATGACTTTATTTTTTATATCTCCTGGTTGATAATTTCGATCGAAGTTATGCTCTGATGACTGATACCCTTTTGCAAGTTTGGAAAGATTTCAATTATTATCTATTTAAATATTGCTTCTCTTAAGTTACCTTCAGTTTGTCTTTGTGAAGTGGGCATCATTGCATACATCAAAGTTCTTCAGTTTGTCCCTCACTTCTTTCTCTCTTTCTCTTTTGAAAAACTTTTTATTTAGTTTGAGAGAGAGAAAGAGAGAGACTATGAATGGGAGAGGGGCAGAGAGAGAGAGAGAAAGAGAGAGAATCCCAAGCAGGCTGTGTGTCATCAGTGCAGAGCTGGACTCAGGGCTTGAACTCATGAACTGTGAGATCACCACCTGAGATGAAATCAAGAGTTGGAAGCTTAACTGACTGAGCCACCCAGGCACCACCCCACCCCTGCTCTCTTTTTTAAAGTAATCTCTACACTGAATGTGGGGCTCTAACTCACAACCCTGAGATCAAGAGTCAGATACTCTACCGACTGAACCAGCCAGGTGCCTAAACCCTCATTCCTCTTAGCTACTTTTTTTTTTTTTAAATGTCTTTATTTATTTTTGGGAGAGAGAGAGAGAGAGTGTGAACAGGTGAGGGGCAGAGAGAGAAGGAGGTAGAGGATCCGAAGAGGGCTCTGTGCTGACAGCAGAGAGCCAGATATGTAGCTGGAACTCACTAACTGTGAGATCATGACCTGAGCCGAAGTCGGATGCTTATAGGCACCCCTCTTAACTACTTTTTCATCATTCCTATTTTTATGCCTGTATCTCTGTATTGTGTTCTGGATAAGTTTTTTACTACTATCTCCTAATTCACTAATTTTCTTGTTTTGTGTGTCTGGGCTGGAATTTTCCTGGTTATTGAATTCCTAAATTCAGTGACTCCATTTTTGCTTCTAAGATTGAAAATTCATTCTTTCTCATATAGCTTTTTCTTATTTTTTTGTTTGCTTCACAAATTCTTGCTTTACAAAGATGAAACACTCTTCACTTAAGTTAATAAATATACTTATTTTCAAATTTTGTCAGATTCTTTCAAAAAATTAATTTGTTTTGGAATCCATTTACAGTTGGAATGTTGAAGTTTTGGCTGACTTTCTTAGCATTAGATACTAGTTCTCATGGTTCTGGAATTTTGGTTTATAGGTACATTTTGAGGTATGTGTAAATTTCTGAATAAAACATCTATTTTCTGTCTACTTTCATGAGGATTGGATAGGGGTCTACAATTTACAGAGGAAGGATTTTTTTATAAGCCAATTATTAATTATTATTATAATAAGTTTCATTATAAGTTTCTTTCTTTCTTTCTTTCTTTCTTTCTTTCTTTCTTTCTTTCTGTCCTTCTTTCTTTCTTTTGAGGGAGGGGAGGGGCAGAGGAAGAGGGTCAGAGACCATCTTGAGCAGGCTCTATGCCCAGCATAGAGTCCAAGGTTGGCCTCAGTTCCATGACTGTAGGATCATGACCTGAGCCAAAATCAAGAGTTGGATACTCAACCAACTGAGTCACTCAGGTGCCCCTCATTATAAGCTTTAATTAAGCTCCATTCATAATTCCCTTTTGTTACCCTTTCATCATTCGTAGTTTTGTTTTGATGGCTCAAGCTTGTTGATGCCCATGTAAGTGAGATGTGACCATTTTGGGGCCTGAATGTTAAACATGAAATTTGTGAGGGGAGGGGAGACATAATTCAGTATGTAACAACATGTCTTCAATAAATATTTGTTAAATTAACATTATTTCTTTCCATAGGTCCCTCTACTTCTGATGGCTGTTTTCCTTTAATGTAGAGTTGATCTTTTAAGCTTTCTTGTATTCATATGAATTTGATATTTTCCTTTCTCTTGTGGATCCCTTCT
Organism: Lynx rufus; assembly: GCF_022079265.1. NCBI lineage: Eukaryota > Metazoa > Chordata > Mammalia > Carnivora > Felidae > Lynx > Lynx rufus. Next base: position 6,639,476 of record NW_025814825.1, read on the forward strand.
GAAGAAATTAATATCCCTGGTCTTCTAGGTACTTGCCTGTATTTCATAAGTTTGGATATATACAACACACTTTCCAGAATGGCTGAAATGAAAAGACAGAAATGCCAAGTGCTGGCAAGGGTGTGGGACAGCAGGTGTGCTCATACGTTGCTGGTGGAAGGGTAAATTGGTGCAACCATTTGGCAAGCTCATCAAAGTTAAACATACACCGACCTTATGACCCAGGAGTAGACATGTACCCCTAGGTGTTTATCCAGCAGAAATACCCCCATATGTTCACCAAAGGACACACAAAAATGTTCAGAGTTACACTGTTCATAATAGTTGCATGTAGAAATTACCTTAAATGCCCATCAAAAATAAATGAATAATGGGGCACCTGGGTGGCTCAGTCAGTAAGTGTCTGACTCTTGATTTCTGCTCAGGTCATGATTTCATGGTTCGTGAGATCAAGCCCTGCATTGGGCTCTGTGCTGACAGTGTGGAGCCTGCTTGGGATTCCCTCTCTCTCCCTCTCTCTCTGCCCCTCCCCACTTGCACGCACTTGTACACATGTGCTCTCTCTCTCAAAATTAACTTTAAAAATAAAATGGAATAATGAATAAGGAAGCCCACGTGCTAGACATGACTCTCAGAGAGGCCCTGTGTAACCCATGAGCACAGGGGGCAAGGGGTCTATCTCAAACAACCTTTCCCTATAGGCGTGAGTAGTGCAGAGGTATAACCCTTAACTCCAGGAAGATGACCTTCTGGGCTGGAGCGTGCCCTAGGCACATAGGTCAAGAAGGTCCAAGAGGCCCGAGGGCAGGAAGTGCTCTGTGATAACTGCATGCATGGGTCCCTCAGGAGGGAAATAAAAAGATGAATAAATCAGTATTGTAGTCACCCGATCAAATCTTATGTAGCGATGAAAAGGAATGATCTACATTTACACACAACCACATAAATACATCTTCTAAAGGTAATGGTAAGGGCGCCTGGCTACGTCAGTGGAGTGACTCTTGATCTCGGGGTGGTGAGTTCTAGCCCCACATTGGGGGTAGAGAGTCCAGAGAAATAAATCAATAAAAGTAATGGTAAGTGAAACAGTGGTGTACTGGTACAAGTGGTGGTGGACGTAGTTCACTCCCGGTGTAGACAATAAGGGTGTGCATTGTCTGTAGAGAATTTAAAAACAATAATAACACTAAAAATCTGTTTTTCTTTTTCATTGTCAGCATGTGTTATTGGTGATACTACACTCTTTCCAGTGGGGGCAGACCATCTTTTCCCCCACCCGCCTCCCCATCACTGCAGTGAAGGAAGCCTGCCGCAAAAGAGAGTATCCTGCGTGATTCCATGTACGTAAAGTACAAAAACAGGAAAAACTTATCTATGCTGTTGGCAGCCAGGATACTTTTTTAATCCTTTGGGGTGGTGGATGGAATGGAGCACAGAGGGATGCTAGGGGCTGGAAATGTCCTGGAAATTAGTTACAAGAGTGTTGTTCAGTTTGGGAAAACTCATTGAGCTGTACTCTTATGGTCTGTGCATTTCTCCATATATTACTCTGATAGAAAATTGTTTTTTTTTTTTTTAAAGCTACAACATGTTTTTTTAAAAGATTACATGTACTTAAGAATTACCATTTTGCCTAGGAATGTATATCTGGCTTGATCTGGGGAGGCAATCTTTCTGTCTGCTTTGACAGAAACTTCCATCAGGATCACTCAACAGCCTAAAATGGATACTTTTAGAATCAACTCCTAAAAACTCAGCACAGACATTCATTAAGCGCCTGCCACATGGGAGAGGTAGGGAGCTCCATGCTCTGATGATAAGATACAGAAGCTGCTTCTTTTGCTGAGCTGAGAGGAAAAACTGGCTTATAAAGCAGTTGAACTGCTTGGGACTTAATCATATGAAACTAGACACTTACCTTGCAACAAAGATGGCAGATAACCTGGAACATCTCTCCTTTGCTGTTTCTGTGGAGTGTGAATTTTTTTTGAGGTCACTAACCTTGAGGAAGATGGGCAGTGTGGGACCTGGGAAGAAGGAGAAAGGGTGGGTGGAATAGACAGATGCCAAAAAAAGAAGCGGAGGAAAAGGCAAGAGAGGGGAGAGAAGACATTGCTTCTTCCATCTGCGTCAACCAGGGTAGATGAAGAGATTAAATGGATGCAAACTGTCACTCACTATCACTGAATAACAGAAAGAACATCTTTTTGCTCCAATAAAAAGTAGGAAGGATGGCATCTTAGGATAAAGGGGGTTCTTCTTTAAATTGAGTAAGTTTAGGGGCACCTGGGTGGCTCAGTAGGTTAAGCGTCTGACTTCAGCTCAGGTCATGATCTCACACTCCGTGAGTTCGAGCCCCGCGTCGGGCTCTGTGCTGACGGCTCAGAGCCTGGAGCCTGCTTCGGATTCTGTGTCTCCCTCTCTCTCTGCCCCTCCCCTGCTAATGCTCTGTCTCTCTCTGTCTCAAAAAAAAACCAAAAAAAAAAAAAAAAACCAGACATTAAACAATTTTAAATTGAGTAAGTTTAACTTTATGAAAAATCTACTTTTTTATACTTATTTTTTATATTCTTCTGTTAACTGGTAAAATTTCATCTCTGTCTGCTGTTAGAGAGGGACCTCTGCTCTGACCCAGAGGTTGGCCAATTTATTCCGTAAAGGACGAGATAATAAATACCTTATGTTTTGGGGCCCAGATTCTCTGTTGCTGCTACTCTACTCTGCCATTTACCTGGGACGATATGTTAATGAATGGATGTGTCAATGTGCCATAAAGCTTTTGGACACTAAGAGTTTTGGATACTAAAATTTGAATTTTGTGATTTCTTGGGTGCAAAATATGATTCTCATTTTGGTTTTCTCCCTCCACCTCAACCATTAAAAAAGACAAAAGCCACGGGGCACCTGGGTGGCTTGGTTAAGTGTCTGACTCTTGATGTCTGATCAGGTCATGATCTCACGATTTGTGAGTTCGAGTCCCGAGTTGGGCTCTGCCCTGCCAGCATGGAGCCTGCTTGGGATTCTCTCTCTTTCTCTCTCTCTCCCTCTGCCCCTCCCCACTCATGCATTGTCTCTCTCAAAATAAATAAATAAACTTAAAAAAAAACCCAACACCTTAGTGTAGCTTAGTAGCTTGCAAAACTAAGCTACACTGAAACAGGAGGTAGGATGGATTGTCCTGTAGGCCAAAGTTCCACTCTGGGGCTTTCTTCTGACATTTCCACCGTTATGCAAGCTGTTTCTGCTACGTGCCTTGCTCTCCTGGCCCTCTCTCACTCTTCTGACCCTTCTTCAATAGCTCTCCTACTCTCATCCCCTGTATTCAGTTCTGCCCAAATATTCTTGGTAGATTTCCTTTACAGGTTGACTCACAGTGGCTCTGCCATTTGTTAGTTGGAGGACCTTGGGCAAATTATTTAATATCTCTACACCTCAGGTCTCTTACCTGTTAGGTGGAGATAAATATTGAAAGTAATAAAAAAAAAAAGCTAAGTTTAGGAAAATTAAAAATTTCTATAAAGAGTTATATGGAAGGTAGGAATGACAGCAGCAGCCCAGGCCGTACCTACTGCTGGAAACTATAGGGCAGGCTTGTGTGGCATTCCCAGGCTCTCAGTTTGGTGTCTTCAAACTCCCGTTCTTTTTTTTTTTTTAATTAAAAAAAATTTTTTTTTTAACCTGTATTTATTTTTGAGACAGAGAGAGACAGAGCATGAACAGGGGAGGGGCAGAGAGAGAGGGAGACACAGAATTGGAAGCAGGCTCCAGGCTCTGAGCCATCAGCCCAGAGCCCGACGCGGGGCACGAACTCACGGACCACGAGATCGTGACCTGAGCTGAAGTCGGACGCTTAACGGACTGAGCCACCCAGGCGCCCCTCAAACTCCCGTGCTTTAAGTATTTGTTCAGATCCCTTCATTTGGGAAAACCTTAAACACTCTGTGGGGGGGGGGAGACAGCGCCCCTCAGCCTCTTCCCTGTTATCAAGAGCACTTCCACGCTAGCCCAAAACTTGCTCACCTTCCAGAAGTCGCACTCGGAGGCTAACTAGACCCCACATTCCTTAACAGGCAACTTAGCTACTATCTTTCCACACTGTGGGATCTCACTGTCCCCAAGTTACTCATTAATGTATCCCCTCCAACCACATGCCACCCTTCACAGAGAGAATTTGGGTAAATCCAGAATTCTCTATCTGGTTACATTTCCTGTGATATCTTGATGCTTGTTTGCCTCTTAACCCAGCTTGGAGTGCAGCAGTCAGGTGATTAGTGGGTTCTGGCTAACAGAGGATAGAGACCTTGGCTCCCTGGGGAGGGGGATACAGGGCATGTGTCTCAGATTTAGTCCTCTGGTCCGGTGTTGCGAGAGGTGGGGTTTCAGAAGATATTGAGATTTCAATATCTCTGTGAGATATTGGGATAAGCTGCCATTTGGGTGGTAAAGAAGGGCGCTGGACTGGGTGAGAAAGGCATGCTCTGCACTCGTGCAGTAGTTCTGTGCCAGAGAGCTCGGAGGGCTGGCACGAATGTGCCACTCTGCCTGCAGGGAGGGGACCGGCAGGGGGCTTCAGGGGTGTGGCAAGGTGCCTTTGTGCAACTTTGCAGGTGAAGACAGTCTGGACGATAACCGTCACCCAGGAGCGTGTCCACTGGAAATGCAACCTGGTAGGGGATGCCCCGAAACCACTGGCACCTAGAGGGTGTGGCTGTTAGGAACATGGGCTTTGGCGTCAGCTGCTCTCCCACTTACTAATAACCTTGGCCTGTTATTCATTTAGAAGTAGAGATGATAATACCTACCACAGAGGATTGTTGGCCAGATTAAGATAATATGCGTAAAGCACATGGTAATATTGAAATACCAGAGTCAGGGGTCAGCAACATAGGAGATATTCCTGGCAATGTGACCCCATTTGAATCCATCACACGTGGTCTGGCATTCAGACACACGAGTCACATATGCTTCCATGTGCCTTGGGTGGCCATGAGATTAAGTAAATTTTTTTCCTCTTTCAAAAAACCACATCCTTTTAGTAGAAAACTACAGCAAACACCGCGCAATATGGAAAAGGACCACTTATTTATGATCACTACATGTCAAAAACCATCTGGACCATTTTCTTGTAACAGATGTTTGCCAAATTAACTTTGGAAACAGAAAATTCATGTAGGGTATTTCTCTCAGCACAATGAACGCAACTAGGGCAGATACAGATACATTTTTCAAAACAATATTAAGCCATATTACGGTCAGGTAAAAAACCATGGTGACTGCACACATTAGAATTTGCCGAGTGCTCAGGAAATGTCAATAAACTATCTCTTAATTTAGAAGAAATTCATTTAGAAATGATCTGAAATTCAGAACAGCTTTAAAACTTGGCCATGAAGACTTAAAAACATTTAATTTATGTGGTTCATGGTAATGGTAATTATAATGCGAAATATTATTTGGTTTTCCTCTCTTCCAGGCACAGACCTCCTAAAAGCTGTTGGAATTTCCTGTGATGGAAGGAATAAAGGTGTCTTCTGTTACATTAATGAGGTGACCTTTGGAAAACCTGGAAGGACTGAGGCCGTGGTCAGAGGAGCCTACCCAGTGGTGGAGGGTTGGAGGCTTCAGCCTCCAGCCAGATCCCCTCCCCACCAGGGGAGTGGGGCTAGAGATTGAGTTCAATGCCCGATAGCCAATCATTTAATTAGTGGTGCCTACAGAATGAAGCCTCCATAAGAACCCAAAAGGATGGGGGTTTGGAGAGCTTTTGGTTTGGTGAACATACAGACAGTGGCGTGCTTGGAGACAGCATGCAAACTCTGCATCTTTTTCACACACCTTGCCTTATGCACCTTCTTCATCTGGCTATTCCTGAATCATATGCTCTTATAATAAATCAGTCATCTAGTAAGTAGAATGCTTCTCTGAGTTCCGTAAGCCACTCTAGCAAATTAAGCCCAAGGGAGGGGGTCATTAGAATGTCCAGTCTATAGGCAGTTCACTCAAAGCACAGGTGACAACCTAGACTTGCAACTGGCATCTGAAGTCGGGGTGGAGGCCTGAACCCGTGGGATCTGATGCTCTCTCCGGGTAGGTAGTGTCAGAATGGAGTTGAATTGTAGGACACCTAGCTGGTGTTTGAAGAACTGGCTGGTGTGAGCGGAAGAGACCCACACGATGGAATGCGGTGAAGAATCTTATTAAGAAATAGTTACCTGCTGCTGGTTCTTAAGAAGTGTCTCTTTCATTCATAAACATACTATGCTGGGATCTAAGAATAAAAAGTCTGTTAAGAATTAGCCTTGGGGCACCTGGGTAGCTCATTTGGTTAAGGGTAGGACTCTTGACTTCGGCTCAGGTCATGACCTCGCGGTTCATGAGTTTGAGCCCCACATCGGGCTCTGTGCTGGCAGTGCGGAGCCTGCTTGAGATTCTGTCTCCCTCTCTCTCTGCCCCTCCCCCGCTTGCTCTTTATCTCTGTCTCAAAAATAAATAAATAAACAAACAAACAAACAAACTTAAAAAAAAAGAATTAGCTTTTACCTTCAGAGATCTTTTAGTCTAATTAGAATGCAGGTGAAACAACACATTCAGTGTGGTTAAAGGGCTAAGATTCAGGTGTACCTTGGAGCCTATGGAGGTCCAAAAGATAGCCATAAAAATCAGACTCATGGATCAGGGAGCATTTCTTGAAGGGGGTGAAACTTGAGAGATGAGGGAAAGTTTGCAAAGCAAAAAGTAGTCAGGATAGGGTGGGACATCATTAGTGACTTGTCTTCATTGTAAGCAATGCAGGACAGTAAGATAATAATGACTACAATATCCAATAGCTTTCAAAATGTCTATCTCTAATATTTTCAACAAGCTTGTATTAGCTTGAGATTTAATACAACCTAAAATCCAATATTTGCCTTCTGTAGAGTCATAGAATGATAGAACATGAAAGGATAGTTAGTAATACTTAAGTCCACTTCCAATATTAACAACCTCTTTTTAAAATTCTAGGGGCGCCTGGGTGGCTCAGTCGGTTAAGCGTCCGACTTCAGCCAGGTCATGATCTCACGGTCTGTGAGTTCGAGCCCCGCGTCGGGCTCTGTGCTGACAGCTCAGAGCCTGGAGCCTGTTTCAGATTCTGTGTCTCCCTCTCTCTGACCCTCCCCCGTTCATGCTCTGTCTCTCTCTGTCTCAAAAGTAAATAAACGTTAAAAAAATAAATAAATAAAAAAATAAAACTTTAAAAAAATAAAATTCTAAAGTAATTCATGCTTTCATAGAGTATGTAGATAAGCAAGAGAAGAGAAAAATTCCTGTTTAATCCTACTTCTAGGCTGTCATGAATATCTTATAGCTAAAATCTTGAAAATGCCCATGATTGTTTCCTTGAAGTAAATTTAGGATTAAGTCCAATGAGAATTGCAAATTAAAAAAAATTCCCATTTTTGGGCCTTTCACTGATGTTAACAGACATAGAAAGATTGTATTTATGTTTGGAGTCTGAGTTCTGGAGTAGGCAGTGAGTTTTTACTGCTATTCACCATTACTAACTGTGAGATCATGGCACATTAGGGATTTTTCTAAACTTCGGCTTCTTTGTTGGCCACTGGGGAACCGCAGCCAAAGCCAGGTGATTAAGGGGCATCCTTTGTGCTGTGGCCACAAACACCAGGACACCAGAAGTAAAATGGGAGTGCCAGATATCTGTAAATATACCCTTGGGGATAGGCTGGTGCTCTGGGTCTCCAAGATGGCACCTGCTGGCTGAAGAGAGGCAGAGGGCTGGAGGTAGGCAGAGGACGCCAGCCTAGAGATTGCCCCGCCAATCTCTCACCACAGTGAGCGCAGTGGCAAACCCTCGAATGTGTGTCCAATCAGGTTCCTGGCCTCAGGCGGAAGGTCCAAGGCAAGCAAATGAGCCTCTCCCACACAAGGTCTGGCAACCCTCAGTCACCTTCAGCGCTGGGCCCTTGGCAAGAGAGTCCTGCCTTCAAGACGTGTCTCTGTGCCTCACAGCTTGTGGGTCTGTGGACAGGAGCCTTGTTGGTTTTCAAAGCTATGTGTTTTAGGACTCCTCTCTCAGGTGCAGGTCTTAAAAGTGGGGGTGCCTGGTATGGGGTTCAACCTGTTGGCTTCTTGGGGAAAAGCTCTGGTTTTGAGTTCCCTCCTGACTGTGGTTTGCTGGGCCTAGGATGCGGTCTATGGTGAGATTGTGTCCCAGCCTTTCCTGCCCGCTTGGACGCAGAGTGGTTGCTCAGACATGTTTAGGTTTTTAGGTGGTTTTCTCCCCCCCAGAGGAAATTCATCCTTATGCAGATGTAGATTTGGTGTGTTTGTGGGAGGAGATGAGTTCTGGATCCTGTTACATTGCCATTTTGAACCGCAACCAGATTTTAAAAATGCTATTACTTAATCATGTGTGTGTGTGTGTATATATATATATAATATATAGTATATAATATATATAATATATATTATATTATATATACTATATATATAGTATATAATATATATAATATATAATATATATAAACAATATATATATAAACTATATATATATATATATATAAAAATGTTTGTTTATTTTTTTATTTGAGTGTGAGTATGGGAGGGGCAGAGATCGAGGTAGAGAGAGAGAAAATCCCAAGTAGGCTCCATGCTCTCAGTTCAGAGCCTGACACAGGGCTCAATCCCAGGAACTGTGAGATCACGGCCTGAGCCAAAATCAAGAATCGGATGCTCAGCCATCTGAGCCATGCACGTGCCCCAACTTAATCCTATTTTTAAAGCCTAAAGGAAATCACTATTTCTATCTTCCCCTTGAACAAACCCAGTGTTTTTAGAATGCTTTAACTTCCTTCAAATATTCCTCCCATTGTCTGTCTTTGAGCAGCTTTTCCATCTTCTGGGCTATTTTTATCTAGCATTTTACTTCCATTTTGTTTTTCAGTGCAGAAAAGTCATCATTATTTATTAAAAAAATAAACTTTATTTATTTTTTAGAGCAGTGTTAGTTTCACAGCAAAATCGAGCAGAAAGTGCTGAGAGTTCCCATATACTCCTCGCCCCCATCCTCGTTATTTTTATAGTCAATTCTTATTTGAATTTACCAGCCCGTGTTGTGAATTTTTGTTTCCCCCTGCTCTATGCATCTTCTATCTTCCTTCTGGATTTATTTTTACTCATGCGAAGTGAACCTTATTAAGATTTCTAGAAATTAAAAATAAACATTTATAGTTTTTCAGGTATGAAAACTTCTACTTGGGTCTGTGGAATGATTTGTTCACTAGAATTTTCATTTTTTTTTCATATTTTTCGTGAGTGAGCTCATGTTCGTGGGCATTGTCTCTTTTGAGAGTCCCATACATGGGATAGGAGGTCTCCCATGGGGTGTTTTTTTTTTGTTTTTGTTTTTTTTTTGCCTCTGTTGACGTTCAACAGTACTCATGAGTCCTGAACTGGTTTTGTTTTAAATAATTTTAGATTTGGAGAAGAGTTGCAAAGATAGTATGAGAAGTTCCCATATACCCTTCACCCAGCTTCCCCTATTACTGCAGCCCTTAGCCAGGCCTTTAGCAATTTGTTCAAAATTTCTAGCTAAGTTCTTCCTAATGGCTTATATGGTGTCTGAAAAGTCTATCCCAGCTGAGCAAAGGTCTGGGTCCTATATCTCCCTGTGGATGCCCATCTTTCTTGAGATTTGGGGTCAGATATTGGCTCTGTGAACTCAGTTTCTGAAGGATTTGTGAAAGCTGGTTTGTCCAGCTTTTTTTTTTAATGTTTATTTATTTATTTTGAGAGAGAGAGGGATAGAGAGCAAGCAGGGGAGGGGCAGAGAGAGAGAGAGGTAGGGAGAGAGAATCCCAAGCAGGTTTCATGCTATCAGCATAGAGCCCAACACGGGGCTTGATCCCCAAACCATGAGGTTCATGACCTGAGCTGAAACCAAGAGTCAAATGGTTAACTGAGCCTCCCAGGTGCCCCAAGTCCTGCTTGTTTCTTATTATAAATGGAGGAGTGATGCTTTCCCACTCATTTTATCTCCAAGTGGGACCAATTTGGGGGTTAGTTTCTTCTCCCAGATTTCTGCACTGCTCAGGTGGTGCAGATTAAAATTTTTTTTTAATGTTTATTTATTTTTGAGAGAAAGAGAGACAGAGTGTAAGCTGGGGAAGGGGCAGAGAGAGGGAGACACAAAAGCTCAGAGCCTGACGCAGGGCTCGAACTCACGAGCTGTAAGATCATGACCTGAGCGAAGTCGGATGCTCAACCAACTGAGCCACCCAGGTGCCCCAGGTGGTGCAGATTTTAAAGCTGCACTTGCAGCCAGCCCAGCTTCAGTGCCACTGGGGCAGGTGGCTCTGTTGGTTGCAATCCTGGGTTAGTGAGCACAGATTCTTCCCTGACAGGTAGAGGGGTTTTGTTAATTTGTTTCTTTTTGCTTTTCCCCATTGTTGGTTCTCTCTTGTAGAGAACTGTGATTATCAAGGACTCCAGGGTGATTCCCCTGAAGATGGAAATGATGTAAAAAGAATACCTTTTCTTTATTTAGTATTTCTGTCTTGTAAATTATACTGACTGCCTGTGCACCATTTATGGACTTACCAAATAATCTGTTCTGTATGTGAATTTCAACTATTCTCCTTCCTTTTCTTTTGTGTCTATTAGATTGGAAGCACTCTGAAGAAGGAGGACCTGATTTCTATTTTTGTGTGCCATGTACTCATTCAGTGTGTATTTCCTGATCCCCCACTGGGTGCCAGGAGCTGTGCTACGAGATGGGTGTACTCTGGGGAGCAAGCAGAAAAGTTTTCTACTCCTTAGTATTGTGGGGAGTCAGATAGCAAATAAACACAGAATAAATATATAATTACCTAGTAGGATAAAGAAAAGTATCTGGTTCTCTGAGACCTAATTTATATTGGGAGTTCAGAAAGACTTTTCTTAGGAGGTGACTTTTACATTGAGACTTGATAGCTAAATGAGAGTTAGGTGAGGAATCAGAGGGAACAGCAGAACACAGAACAGCCTATGCTGAAATCTTTTGGTGGTAAAGAGTGTGGGGCATTTACAGACCTGAGTGAAGGTTGGTGAGGTTCGAGTATGCTGAATGCGGTGGAGAGTGGAAAGAAATGAACCTGGAGGAGTGCTTAGAGGCCGGAAGATATGAGGTCTTGGGGGAGTTAATATGTCACTTTAGTCTCGGCAGCTGCAGAAGTGCTTTGATTTAGTCTGCATTTATGTACGCGTGTAGGCTCCACTCCCAGCACGGAGCCCAGTGTGGGGCTTGAACTCATGATGGTGAGATCAAGACCTGAGCTGAGATCAAGAGTCGGATGCTTAACCCGCTAAGCCACCCAGGTGCCCCTGGTTTGCATTTCACAACATTACTCTGGGTGCTGGGTGGGGGACTGATTGTAAGGGAGAGAGGATGGATAAGCAGGTCATGTGGGTAGTCCAGGCAAGAGATGACAGCGGCCTAACGAGGGTGGTAGCCATGGGGATGGCGGGAAGAAGCGTGACGCGAGGGACAGTCTGTGGGCAGAAGTGGCAGGGTGTGGTGATGCTGTGTTTGGGGGAGGGGGTGGCGTGAAGGGAGAAGAAGTCATGAACAGATCCTTCCTGATCGACTGGCTCACGTCCTCTGTCCACTTAAATAAGGCAGGAAAACTCGAGTGAGTCTGTCCTTTGTGAGGAGCAGACACCGGCTCGGGAGCCACCTAAGCCTGGTTTGTGCCATCTGCAGTGATCCATGCAGCATTCCCTCCTCTGCTGGGATGTTCCTTCCCAGCTGGACTGTTAGCTGTGCGGGGGAAAGACCGTGTGGCTTTCATCTCCGGTGCGACGCAGCACTTAGCACGGTCCTTTGCTCAGAGCAGATGCTGAAAATCACTTTTTGAAATGCATTTCTTTCGAGCACTTTGTAAGAAATGGATTTTTTTCTTCAGTTGGACAAGAAAGATTTTCCTTTAGACTTTACCAAACCCTCCCTCCGGTTTTTAGCCCATTGGTAAACTATAGTGCATTTGTCATGTTGATTATGAATTCAAGTCAATTTTTCCTTTGCCCTTTGATTTTAGTCTATGGTAGGATCGAGTTACTGGACTAGCAAAGAGCCAAGTGCCTCATCCAAGCCTGGTATTGGTATCTGTGAGGCGTGGAGAACTGACGAGCACATTGAAGCATTTGCACATATGTTTTTCTCTTTTGCCTCTGTGGTAAGACATTTTCCTAGCTGTGCTTTGGATTTTTCCCATTCCAGTTTTGAAATTTCCCCATGGGCTTTAGCCACTCGGCCAAGTGCTCTCAGATTCCCTGCTTACCAATCGGGGTCTGCTTCATCTGTGAGATCCTTGGTATCTTCTGTTTTTCCCGCCTGGGTTTACTGCCCCGTTTGCTGGCCTTTTTGCCTTTATACTTTTCCAGTATTTCATGGTTGTAACTTATGGGCTTTTCCTTTCAACAGTTCTCCGTCCTCAGGGAGCGCTCCCTCTCATCTGCCCCGAGGGTTTTGATTTTGACTCCTTTGTTACCCGGCGGTGACCATTGCCGCTTGAACCACAGCGCCGGGAAGCAGGGGCCAGTTTTCGTTAGTTTTGCCCGAGTCTCATCTTCCTGTCCCGACATTGTTTCAGGCATAGTTTTCAATTCAGCAGAATTTTTCTCATTCTGTTTCTTAGTTGCTGATTACAGTCTGTCTCTAAAGTAAAGCCAATTTTGTCAATTCCTTTTTTTCTTTTTCTTTTTTTCTCTCTGGCAATGTTGAGATCGCGACTGCTCTTGACAGCTGCTATGCAGTATGTCATTACTCAGCTTTGGAAGTAATTTTAGAATGCTGTGTGCCCCTGACTATGGAACAGTGTGTTACCAATGTCCCGAGGGTGGTACATCTGAAGGTGGGAGTGACCTGAAGAAGCATCTGTGACATTTATACAATGCCTTACAGTTTACCGGGGACCTTTAGATATGTGATCTTGGTTAGTGCTCATGGTCAGCCTGGGAGGGCATCATAATTTCCTGTCTTAAAGTCAAGGGACTCGAGATCGTAAAATTAAGTATTTTTTCCTAAGTTGTCCGGCTACAAGGTGATGCCTCACCATTGCTCTTTATGCTACAGGATTGTATCTTTTCAATATGATCTAGATTTCAGGTTGGGACCGGCAGCCCAGATTTCAGGCACAGTTGGATCCAGGAACATGAACAATGTTCTCAGGGTCTAGTCTTCCCTCGGCTCTGTTTTCCGCTGAATTGACTTTCCTTTTGTTCAGCCCCTTCCCTTGGGGGGCAATATGGCTTCCCGTAGCTCCAGGCTAATATCCTCCTATCCCAGGAAAGGAGAACAGGCCTCTTCTGCAGAAGTACAGCCGCGCTTCTTATTGGCTCTAAATTGAGTTATATGTTTATCTCTGAGCCAATCACTGTGGTCGGAGGGTTGTGATGTTGATCGGGCAGGCCGAATCCTGAGTCACATGAGTTTTCCTGGAGTCAGAAGCTGCAATCAGCTGGGCTTAAATCACATGGTGGGAGAGTGGGGGGCAGGGAAAAAAATGTGAGGTACTGTTACTAGAATAAAAGTGAATGTATGCTAGGCAGGCAAGACATGACATGTCCTCTGTGCTGAGTGTTTTCCATTTGCCCTTCAGATCCATTCACCTTCCTGCTCTGTGTCCCCAGGAGTCTAAGCTTGTATAAATTACATTGATGAGCAAGCTTTCCCTCAAGCTTCCCATTGCACTTGGCTAATGGAACCCTCTGGCAGGAGATAGGAGTCACAAAGTGTGAGAAAGTGTTATTTATTCCACGAGCTCCTTTCCCACGAAGGTACCATCTATAACTGAAGGTCACCACTCCCGCCAGCCGACTGTCTTCACATAGCTTGCCCTGCCTCCACATTATGCTCACTGCTTTCCTTATTCCTTCAAGCCTAAAATGATAACACCCCTGGGGTATTACAGAATCCCTTTTAGTTTCCCTACACTCTGTTCTTACTTTTGTAAATGGGCCGTTTATTAAAGTGTCCTCAAGGTACTAACTTTGAGTGTGTCCATCTCTTTCCTGCTGGGACCTAATTGAGTCCTACAGGCAGGGGAGTAAAAATCAAATCCATGCCACATGAAAAATGATTTGGAGCATCTGCAATGTTAGGTCAGGTGATTGAGAAGATTGAAGTGGGATATGTGAACGGTGATCAATATAGATGTGAAGGATCGCCACAGGGAAGAGAGGGCAGCATGGTTTTGTGTGGCTTTATTTATTTATTTATTTATTTATTTATTGTTTATTTATTTTTGAGAGAGAGAGAGAAGAGCATGAGCAGGGCAGAGGCAGAAAGAGAGGGAGACACAGAATCCCAAGCAGGCTCCAGGCTCTGAGCGGTCAGCAGAGAGCCCATTGTAGGGCTTGAACCTATGAACCGTGAGATCAGGACCTGCATCAAAGTCAGATGCTTAACTGACTGAGCCACCCAGGTGCCCCTGTGTGGCTTCATTTAAATTAGAGTTGTCACAAGTTTCTAACAATTAGTGCTGTCTGAAAATGAAACAAGCTGTCTGAAAGGTGATGAGTTCACCATCACTGATCATATTCAACTAGATATCTCTAGTGACATCATTTTTCAGGGTGTTTCCTGAAGGGGATTCCTTTATCAGACAGTCGGTGGACTAAATGACCTTGAAACTCCTTTCCTACAGTTCTTTTCATGCAGGAATAGTTTTCATGTCCTTTGTCCTTTGGGCATCCTGTGCTTTCTCACTGCCTGGCAGAGACAGGTGTTGCAATCGGAGGCTGTGGGTGCACCTGCTGAAGCCTGGAGTCTTCGTGCAGGTTTGCACTGATCTCCTGGGTCGTTCTGGTTCTTATGCTTCTCCAACAACCACTGGTGTGAGTGTCAGGAGTCAGAAGTGACCAGCTGTGCTTTGCTGTCTTGTCAATTGGAGGCATTAAAAGACCTCACCTGTGCCTTTGCTATCACAAACTGACAAATGTCTTTACGATGGAAGCCATGGGGATGTAATCTAACACCCAGTACTAGAGGTACCATGTTGTTACAGAGAAATTGGCTGCTTGTCCTAGAGAAGTAAAATTATATCAGTGCCAGGAATTCACTGTACCTTAACCCGTGGGACTACTTAAAAAACAAATCTGTGAAATGATGTTGCTATTCTCTTCATTTTATATGTTTCTGCATTAAAAAATTGAATTAAGAAAAAACTGCGGGGTACCTGGGTGGCTTAGTCGGTTGAGTGTCTGACTTGGGCTCAGGTCATGATCTTGTGGTTCATGGGTTTGAGCCCTGCATTGGGCTATGTGCTCACATCGCAGAGCCTGTTCAGATCCTCTGTCTCCCTCTCTCTCTGCCCCTACCCCGTCTCTCTCTCTCTCTTTCTCTTGCTCTCTCAAAAATGAATAAACTTTTTTTTTTTTACAAAAGAAAAACTTCTAGGGTTTTATAAATTCAATCAAGAACTTACTTTCCTAATCCTAATTTGTTCAGAAGGAATCAAAGTCCTTAGAGACAAATTCTCCTACCCTGAAGGTTTTACTGATTCAGCTGGCTCTGCTTATAAGTGATAGAAACTGATCTGGCTAACTTAATTTAAAAAGAAATTTATGGGACTGAAGGAAAAGGACAATTTGCAGAGCAACAGGAATTGACAGTCTTAGAAGGGCTCTGCTACAGGTACAAAAGCTCTCACGGAATTTCTATCCATGAATCATTGTACTCAAGATATGACATTGTGGAGTAAGGGGTCCTCGTGGGTTGTTTGGATCTCAAGCCCATCTTTGGTTGGAGGAGGGTGGGACACCTTGACTGAAAGTCCTACCAAAGGTGCACACGATGGGAGAGGGGACACCCCTGGATGCTGGAAAAATGAGACCCACTGTCCACACACTGACTCCTATGGTGGCCAAGGAATTACTAAGTGAAAATGGAAATTGAAACACATGTTACAGTAATTCTGAGGTGGTATAACTTATCCTGGCAAAGTAGATTATGGTTAAATATTGGAATCTGTAGACATGTATTTAAGAAAGAACTCTTGAGAGAAATATTTCAAAGGATTATGATTCTACTGTTCCTTTCACATAGTGGTTTTAGAATTGTTCATGGGGTAATGAGGTATTTGTCAGCACAGCGTAGATCTAGGGACAAAGTAATAAACTTTGTTTTGGTAAAGGACTACCTAGTAAATATTTTAGATTTTTCAGACCATAAAATCTCTGTAGCAGCTACTCAACTCTGCCATTTTAGTGTGTAAACAGCCATAGATAATATGAAAAACAATGGGTGTGGCTGTGTTCCAATAAAGCTTGATTTACAAAAACAGTCAGTAGGGAGATTTGGCCAATAGACTCTTAACTCTACTTTGCTGAATCCTCACCTGGGGGTATTTCATTACTATGGTAGTTTGGTGGATTGCAGGCTCAGTGTGAGCAAAGAGCTTGCACAGTAGCTGAGTCCTTGAACACACTGTGATGGGCCCTGGAAGATGTGTCTGGTACAGAGGAAAGCACAAGGAACTTTACGTGGGATGGCCTGAGCTCATATCCTGGCTCAACCACTCCATGAGTGAGGGCAAGCTGTAGATCCTTCAATCTTTAAAATAGGTAATATAATTAGAATGTCCCTTATGCTTGTTGTAATGTACGAAAAATAGCGTGGGGCTTGACACAATACTCACTGACCACTTTCCTCTCTGTCCTCCTTTTCTAAAATTATGTGGAAAGCATATATTACTTAATTAGGGCACCATTGAAAGATCACTGACATTTTGTTCAGCTCAGGAAATGTGTGAAAAAAGTCAATGCCATGTCTCTGAAGATTCTCAAAAGCGGAGTGACGGGGATGGGAATTAGCAGGTGGAAGAATGAAGAAAAGACCTGGTCCCCTTGTCTTCTTTACATTCCCCCCTCCAGCCTGGCCTCCCAGAGCTGGGAAGGTCCCCCATTGCTGAGAAGGCAATGGGTGACTTAACAAGCAGGAATTCTTGTCCAGGGGACCTTAAATCAGGACCCTGGAATAACAGTTCAGGAACATAGGGATATTCAGCCTGGAAACTCAATTGTCTTTACATGCCTGAAAGGCCACACATGCAGAAGGAAGGGGGGCCTTCTGTTGGGTGACCTCACAGGATAGAGGTAGGACCAGTGGCTATGGAAGCCATGGGTCATCCAAAAATGACATGGTCAGCCTGGGGAAGGGGTGTTTCCTCTTGTTAGGGATATTCAAGCCGAGGGTTTCTGGGATTTTGGAGGAGGAATGAGGTCTGGTTAGGGCTGTAGACCAGGCCCTTCCAACTCATGAATCCTTCTTGACCCTGTGAAAGTTCAAAGCAGACAGGTCAGGACATGAACTGTTCCTGAAGATCAGTTGCCCAAAAATATTAACAGTGGTCCACTCCTGACTGGGGACAAATTCTTTTCCATGATTAAAGAGTGATTAATATGCCCCTTTTGGGGAAGGATAACAATAGATAACATTTGCTGAGCTCTTAGAATGTGCCAGGAACTCATATATGTACTTAAATGTTTTATTTCATTTTTTTCTCATAATGGCTTGAGAGGAAGGTGCTTATAACATTTTATATTTATATTCATTTTATAGAGGAGCAAACTGAGGATAAGAGAGGTTAAACACAACGCCTAAGACCACAAGGTAATAACTGATGCTCAAACCTGAACATGAATTTTCTAACTCCAGAGCCTATGCTCTTAATCCCAATTTGATTCGACATTAAATAATTAGGGAGAGAGGCCTTTCTGACATGACATTGTGCTGTATTAGGTGCTCCTAAAACACTATCACAAATCCACATTTAATAAGAAAATTGTATTTCAGGGACTAAAAGTTTGAAAATGTAATGAAGACAAATGGCCCCTTGTTGGCAAAATTAAATAGTGATGTATTAGGTGCTGGCCTTTAGTTTTCTGCACTGTAACCTGGAGCTGAAATATCCATTGGATGTCTGCTGCACACTCTGCTTTTGAGGAGGCCCCACAAGGAAGTAACCCATCTTGGTAACTGGTGTAGGGGGAGGGAGGGAAGGGAATGCACGAGCAAGTTCAAAAGAAGTTTCTAGACATACATGCAGTTGGGTAGAGGGAAAAAAAAGGTATTTACACAGCTGGCCTTAGGAGAGAATGGTCTTTGGGAAAATTGCTTAATCAGCCCTCTACTGTGGAAGGTGAGGGTTGGAAGGAATGATCTGGAAGACGGCACCTGGATAGGAATTCAGGCTCTTTGGTCTGACTCTCGAGGGATGTGGTGACCCTCGCTGACATGTAGATCACACATGCCTGCAGCCTCTTAATTACCCATTCCTTTCCCCAGGAGCAAAGCCGAGTTTGTTGGCTCCCTCAGCTGACTTCTTACACAGGCTAGGTTGCATATTCGGGGCTTTTCCATTTAAGGCTGCTCTAGAGATGTTAATTTTAACCTGATTTTCGTTGGGTGTGAATGCTGAAAAGCTGAGGAGGGGGTGGCTGACACTGATTTGCTGTAGGCCTGGAAACATTTTAGATATGCGATTCAAGAGAAAAAAATAAAACCAGAGAACACAGTTGGAGCTTCTATCATGGAAAGCACAGTCCCCAACCACCCCCATCCGCTGCTAGCCCAGCTCTGCCGTGTGCCTTGGGAGAGGCATTTAGTCTCTCTGATTACCCATCTGAAAAATTAGGGTGGTTGGATGGAATGATCTCTCAGGTCAACCTTTCGTGCTGTAAATTCTGTGAGTCTTCAGTATTTCTTTCTTGGTATTGAATAATTTATTTTTTATTCTCTTCTGCATTTAGAAGAGATAATAATTCATTCAAGGAGAAGAGTGGTGACACGATCCTGGGGGGAAAATCAGTGTGTTCTCTGAATCTTTTTCCTGTGAATTCTATATGTCTGTGTGTTTCTTGCTCCCTCTTCTGTCCAAACTCTAGTTTACTCTGCATATTTTCACATTTTGAATACCATTGTATAAACTTGGGTTTTACTGTTTGAAACTTAATACTATTATTGTAACTGTTGATATTTTGTCTCTTCTTTTTTTCATTTATTGAGATGAAACTCAAATAACATAAAATTAGCTATTTTTGAGCATACAGTTCAGTAGTATTTAGTACATTCATAATGTTGTGAAAATACCACCTTTATCTAGTTCCGAAATATATTCATTGCCTCCAGATAAAATCCCATATCCACTAACTGGTTATTCCCCATCCCCCCTTCCCCTCAGCCCCTGATGACCACCAGTCTGCTCTCTCTTTCTATGCATTTACCTTTCCTTGATATTTCATATAAATGAAATCATACAATGTGACCTTCTGTGTGTGGCTTTTGCTTACTTAGCATGATGTTTTCGGGTTTGCCCACGTTGTGACATATATCAACATTTCATTCCTTTCTGTGGCTGAATGAAATTCCATTCCATTGTATGTGTATACCACAATTTGTCGATCTGTTCACCTGTTGATGACTATTTGGTTTGTTTCCATGTTTTGGCTATTGTGAATAGTGCTGCTGTGAACACATCTGCACAAGTATTTATTTTAGTACCTGTTTTCAGCTCTTTTGGGTATATGCCTACGAGTGGAATTGCTATGATAATTCTTTGTTTAACTTTAACAGAGAGAGCTTGGGTGACTCAGTCGGTTAAGCATCTGGCTCTTGGTTTTGGCTCAGGTCATAATCTCATAGTCTGTGGGTTCAAGCCCCGCATCAAGCTCTGTGTTGACAGGGCGGAACCTGCTTGGCATCTCTTTCTCGCTCTTTTTCTCAATAAATAAATAAATAAACATTAAAAAAAAAAAAAAACCTTTTCGAGAAACTGCACGGTGGCTGCACCATTTTATATTCCCACCAGCAATATATAAGGGTTCCAATCTCTCCACATCCTCCTCCACACTTGCTACTGTTTTCCACTTTTTTTTCTTTTGATTACAGCCATCCTAGAGGATGTGAGATGGTATCTCATTGCAGTTTAGGAGGTCACAAAGTACCTTTCATTCCCCTACCATCCCAACCTCGCACAGATACGAGGCAACTACTTCAGTAAAGCTCATTTGAAACACCGATTTGATTTTATTCTCCAGTTTTATGTACCTGACCACTGACTCTCATGCCCGTGCCAACCCTGTTCCTAGGGTACAACTCTGTGCCTTTGTGTGAAAATGTTTATCACTGATCCTTTGCTCATCCTTAATGGAAAATAGTTAAAAAAAAAAATCCTGTGCAAAAAGAGGGTATGAAGACCAAGAGCAAAGGAGGGAAGTGTTTCCGTTTTGGTGAACAGTCATGGTAACACCCTGGGTTCTTCTCTCCAGGGTGGGTTCCAGGCACGGTAACTACGCCTGGCTCTATGTGGAGCTAGTTGCAAAAACCACATCTTGGAAAGTCATCTCCTGCAGGGCCCACCCCAAGTGTTGTAGCCACTTGCTCTCTCCAAGAGGACCTTGAAGCTGGCTTTTGTGTGACCCTCGCAGGGTGGTCTTGACCTCCATTCACCCGAGGAGCTGCTGCTTCTGCAGGGGATGCATTTGGATTTCCAACGCTGGAGGTTCCATCTCGAGGGAACTACACGTAGGTGGTTCATCTGGCTCAGAGACAGGTGAGCATGATCTCTGAACTCCAGACTTCTGTGTGACATAGTCAGTGAGGTCTGGCAGGCCAGCAGATGGCCAAGGTTAGCAGGGGTTAGCTGTTTCCCATTGCCATGTGAATTTCTTCTCTTCACATACCATCTTTTTTTTGCTAATCAGTCAAGGCCAAGGTCAACATTCTGTATGGACAGTCTGGTTTTTAAAAACTTGAGGGCAGGGAGGGGTGCCTGGGTGGCTCAGTCGGTTAAGCGTCTGACTCTTGGTTTTCGCTCAGGTCATGATCTCATGGTTTATGAGTTCAAGCCCCATGTTGGGCTCTGCACTGACAGCACGGAGTCGTCAGGATTCTTTCCCTCGCTCTCTGCCCCTCCCCCGCTTGCGCCCTTTCTCAAAAAACAAAACAAAAAAAACCCCCAAAAACTTGAGGTGGGGGAAGTTCTTCAGCTTTTCTGTGATTAATGTAATTTGCCCACCCTCGATTACAAAATTAACCATCAGGAAGTTAAGAAAAAATCAGTTAAAAGTTGGAAATAAGATAAAAAGTTGGGTAATATGTCCTTTTTTTAAAAAAAAATTTTTTTTTAATGTTTATTTATTTTTGACAGAGAGAGAGACAGAGCATGAGCAGGGGAGGGGCAGAGAGAGAGGGAGACACAGAATCGGAAGCAGGCTCCAGGCTCTGAGCTGTCAGCACAGAGCCCCACATGGGGCTCAAACTCACAGACCGTGAGATCATGACCTGAGCCGAAGTCAGACACTCAACTGACTGAGCCACCCAGGCACCCCAGGTAATATGTCCTTTTAACATCATGTGGTGGGGGCATAGTTTAGCAGGCCCACCCAAGGAGAATTTAGGTAGAAGAACATATACTTTGTTCAACTCACTTATTACTTTATTTATTTATTTATTTGTTTATTTGAGAGAGAGCACGAGTGGGGGAAAGAGGCAAAGGAAGAGAGAGAGAGGAAGACAGAGAATCCCAAGCAGGCTCCACCCTCAGTACAGAGCCTGTTGTGGGGCTCAATCCCACAACCCTTGGATTATGACCTGAGTTGAAATCAAGAGTTGGCTACTTAACCAACTGAGGCACCCAGGTGCCCCTAGTTTTTTTTTTTTTTTTTTTTTTAATTTATACTTCACAGGGTTTCAGATGATTTTCCTGGAAACCCAGGGAAGGATACAATCAGGTCAAAGCTAGCATCAGTGAAAGACATATTCTGTGGGGTCTGTCGTCGGATGCCTTCTTAGACGACATGGGGACAGATCCATTTGCTGGCTCCAGGTGGGCACTGCAGATTCTGGGGGGCAGCTGGCTCCTCGAACTAAGTCTATGACTTTGGGGCATTTGGAAGCCTGGCCTTTCGTCGCCAGTGTTAGTGCTGCCCAGTGGCTAGTGGCCCCAGGACCTCTGCTTCTGGCTTCTCTGTGCTCTGCTAACTCCTTAGCTTCTTTCTGTTCATGACCTAACAGCCAGGCGGTGAGTCCTTTCACTCCCGACTTTTTCTCTTCCTCTCTCAAGTGTGCGACTTCTCCACTTGGAAGTTCTAGGGGCCAGATACTGAGCCACTCCTCAGTGTCTGTTGAAACTCCTTTCCCCTGATGGCTGCCTGTGAGGTACACCTCTGATCTGGCCACAGAAGAAACTCTGGGGCAGAGTCTTTTTACAAGAGCAACTTGTGAATTCTAAATTAACAACTTGGCTTCGGAACGAGTGGAGTCCTTTCTCATCTTTGCAGATGAGTGAGCTTCATTAGAGGCTCCATTAGATCACCGCCGCACTTGGAAATCTACCCCTGTCATCCATTCCTCAGGCTGTTTAATTTCTTGGTCACGCATCAGCAACTTGAACTGTTCTATTTCCCCCTCCTATGTGCATTCCTTCCCATGGTTCAAAACAGAATAAACAGAATTTTCTGGAATGTGGGCTCACTTTGATACTCTTTCCCCTTCTCCCACC
Source organism: Lynx rufus (assembly GCF_022079265.1). NCBI lineage: Eukaryota > Metazoa > Chordata > Mammalia > Carnivora > Felidae > Lynx > Lynx rufus. Next base: position 6,662,014 of record NW_025814825.1, read on the forward strand.
ACTCTGAGAGTCTATTCCTCTCTCTTTCAGTTCAGATTTTGTGTTTTACTATCTCCATGGTTCTTGGATGGAATGAGCTCCTGTGAGCCAGATCCTCCTGTCCTGATTCAGGCTGAGGAAAGATTAATTTCATCTGTAGGGCTTCTTTCTTGCCTTTCTATTCTTCTCCATTCTAGTAATGGTCTCTCTGGGGTGTGTCATTTCTCCTAACTTCTGGATTCCATGGTAGGTCAGGGTCAAACCGCTGGACTGGCTCCACCTTCGGAGGTCCTGTCTGTCCTGAGGTAAGCTCCGCTTACCCCCACCCAGCTATATATCCATGTTGGCATCCCTCTGGGAGGATGCCAGTGCCCTCAACTGTCTGTCTTTGGGTCAAAAGTGTCATAGCAAGCTCTGGCCCGGGCTTGTTAGAGGCTGAAGAAGTTATGACCCCACCTCTATTTTTCATGCCATCAGAATCTTTGATGCTTCTCAGGGTAACAGGGCACTGTTTTTATGCCTCTCCGGTAGCACTTTTCTGCCATGGGGTGTGATGATGTAATATCCCCCACAGTGCCTAGAATAGTTGAAAAGAGATATCGCTCAAGCTGTGTTTGATGAATAAATAACTGAATCAAATTAGTGGTATTGATGTTGGCATTTGGGTTCTGCTCTGGTTCGGGGCCTGACTGGTTCACCTAGATCTAGCTTTGTAGTCTCCATTATTTAAAATGTAATTTATTGTAGAATAAATGCAAGAAACTTCATACAGACTATAGATGTCTGTATAAATATAGATGCCTGTATAATTAAAACTTGGGGTCTTCCTATTTTTTTTTTAAGTTCTACAAAACACACATCTCATCTATTTTGAGAAAATCCCAGATAATACATAGTAGGTCTATTAGGGACATGTCAGACCAGACCTGGCCTGACAACTCATCCAGGATTTGATGTGCTAGTGACAAGAGGTCAACTGTGGAGTTTTGATGTAGTTGGCACTCCTCGCTAAAGACTAATGCATGTTGTTCAACTGTTTGGCTAACTTAATAAAAAAAAAAAAAGAATAGAATCTTCCTTGCATAGACCGACAGCCAGCTCTTCCTTTCTGGACTTAGACTGAAGGAAGATTATTTTAATTTTTAAGACTCCCTTCTTGCCTCTCTACTCTCGATTCTATTCTCAAGCTGTTGTTGATGGGATCTAGGTTTTCCCAGATGGGACAACTTGAAGCAGAAATTAATTCATTCTCAAGTGAAATATATGAGGAGAGAGAACAGCTCTGGAATGTATTTTGGTGATTAGCCATCAAGCTAGGAGAGCAAGGGTGGTAGTTGGCTGGAAGTCATCAGTACCAAATCTATATTCATGTAGCATCCTTCTTTATACATATGTCACTTTCCTGTTTTAATGGAGAAAAAGCCCAAGTCAACATTTTTAAGCGTGATTTTTTTGGGGGTGGGGGAAAGGATTTAGTCTTAAAATAAGATTATGCACAGTATTTGTGCAAGAGAATTTTGAAATTTTAAGAAGCTAATGAAATTAGATGGGCTCAAATCCTTTATGGACTGAAGTGATATATACATAAATAAATATAATGGAGAGAGGTTTCCCTAATCATCTTTATGTGTGGGCAGGTGGGAGGTAAGAAGAAAATATGTTTGGAGGGACCGAATAACATTTTTATGAAAGGTTTATGAAACTCTGCACGTTTCAATTTGGACACTGATGTATTTGGAAAAGAAATGCAAAAAGATGTCACTCCCCCTCACCCCCCAAAGGAACAAAATGTGACTCCCAGTGTGTTAAAGAGACTTCAGAAATTATTTTATCTAATCTCTACTTCACACGAAGGAAACTGGTGCTTGGAGAGGCTGGGTGACTTGCCCAGCATCGCCCAGTGACTTATTGGCACACCCTGGGGTTGAATCTAGTCTTCTCTTAAATAAGCCAATATTCCTATAGTGTTATGAATCCCCAGCACCTAACTTGATGTGGGTCAAGTTAAAGGTTTGGGAGAATCCAAAAGGCTCCACTTAAAGAGATAGAGAACTGCAGAATAATTTACAATCCCATGACCTTGCTTTGCAGCTGTGAAGTTCACAGCTCATCTTATTTCAAATATGTCAGCCTCTAATGGATAATTTGATGGCAGACTTATACAGAAGTCCCTCCTTATCCACGGTTTCACTGTCTGTGGTTTCAGTTACTGTGGCCAACCGTGGTCTGGAAGCAGATGATCCTCCTTCTGACAGATGGTCAGAAGGTCGATAGTAGCCTAATGCTATGTCATACTGCCTACATCATTCACCTTGCTTCATCTCATCATAAATCATCATATATCATATATCATCACAGAAGAAGGGTGAGTACAGCATAATAAGGTATTTTGGGAGAGAGAGAGAGATTGAGACCGCATTCACATAACTTTTATTACAGTCTGTTGTTACAATTGTTCTATTTTATTATTAAAAAATTTTTTTTAGGTTTATTTTTGGGAGAGAGAGAGACAGAGTGTGAACAGGGGAGGGGCAGAGAGAGAGGGAGACACAGAATCCAAAGCAGCCTCCAGGCTCTGAGCTGTCCATGCAGAGCCTGACGCGCGGCTCCAACTCACGAACCGTGAGATCATGACCTGAGCCGAAGTTGGATGCTCAACCAACTGAGCCACCCAGGCGCCCCTACAATTGTTCTATTTTATTATTGTTGTTAACTTCTTACTGTGCCTAATGTATAAATTAAACCTTATCATAGGTATGTATATATTGGAAGAAAAACATAGTATGCATAGGGTCTGCTACTATCTGCTGTTTCAGGTATCTACTGGTGGTCTTCAAATATATCCCTTGCAGATGAGGGGGGATGACTGTATTTTTAAAATTTTATGTTAGTCATTTGGAAAGAAGTGAAAGTCCCAAGGACGTTGTTTGTACCCTGGATTGGCTTTTGCTGTAATGAAAAATTTTGGGCTTTATTCTGCATTCAGATCCATGTGCAACAAGGACATTTTAACTTTACCACTCTGCTGTTGTGGTAGTTGAGAATTTGAATGTTTATTTTATTATGCACATGTCTCTGTGAACAAATGCTGGCTTGGATGTGGAGAAATGGGAACCCTCTTGCACTGAGTATTATTACACTTAATTCTTTTTTTTTTTTATTAACATGGTGCATTATTTATTTATTTATTATTTTTTAAAATATAATTTATTGTCAAATTGGCCAACATACAGTGTGTAAAGTGTGTTCTTGGTTTTTGGGGTAGACTCCTGTGGTTCATCACCTGCACACAGTACCCAGTGCTCATTCCAACAAGTACCCTCCTCAATGCCCATCACCCATTTCCCCCTCTCCGCCACCAACCCCATCTGCCCTCAGTTTGTTCTCTGTATTTAAGAGTCCCTTATGGTTTGCCTCCCTCCCTCTATGTTTGTAACTATTTTTCCCCCTTTCCTTTCCCCTTTGTCTTCTGTTAAGTTTCTCAAGATCCACATGTGAGGGAAAACATATGATATCCGTCTTTCTCTGACTGACTTATTTCACTCAGCATAATACCTTCCAGTTCTATCCATGTTGCTGCAAATGACATGATTTAATTCTTTCTCATTGCCAAGTAGTATTTCATTGTATATACAAACCACATCTTCTTTATTCATTCATCACTTGACGGACATTTAGGCTCTTTCCATAATTTGGCTATTGTTGAAAGTGTTGCTATAAACATTAGTGTACATGTGCTCCTATGCATCAGCACTCCTGTATCCCTTGGATAAATTCCTAGCAGTGCTATTGCTGGGTTGTAGGGCAGTTCTATTTTTAATTTTTTGAGGAACCTCCACACTGTTTTTCACACTGGCTGTACCATTTTGCATTCCCACCAGCAGTGCAAGAGAGTTCCCATTTCTCCACATCTGAGCCAGCATTTGTAGTTTCCTGAGTTGTTCATTTTAGCCACTCTGACTGGTGTAAGTTGGTATCTCATAGTGGTTTTGATTTGTATTTCTCTGATGATGAGTGACATTGAGCATCTTTTCATGTGTCTGTTGGCCATCTGGATGTCTTCTTTGGAAAAGTGTCTATTCATGTCTTTTGCCCATTTCTTCACTGGATTATTTGTTTTTCAGGTGTTGAGTTTGTTAAGTTCTTTATAGATTTGGGATACTAACCTTTTATCTGATATGTCCTTTGCAAATATCTTTTCTCATTCTGTCGGTTGCCTTTTAGTTTTGTTGATTGGTTCCTTTGCAGTATTGCACTTAATTCTTTCTGAAACTTTTTTTTTTTAAGTTTTCTGCCTTTTTAATTTTAATTTAATTTTATTTAAAAAATTTTAAGTTTATTTATTTATTTTGAAACAGAGAGAAAAAGCAAGCAGGGGAGGGGCAGAGAGAGAGAGAGAGAGAGAGAGAGAGAGAATCCCAAGCAGGCTCTGCACTGTCGGCACAGAGCCCAATGCAGGGCTTGAACCCACAAACTGTGAGGTCATGACCTGAGCTGAAGCCAAGAGTCAGACGCTTGACTGACTGAGCCACCCAGGCACCTCTGCCTTTTTTAAAAAAAAAGCTTTGTTCATGTCTTCTGAGGATTTGCTAATTTTTGCTGACTGTTACTAAATGTTTTTTTTTTTTTTCCTATGCTTTTGGCTAACTGGATAGATTCTCTTCTGTTTGTTCCCCTCTTTTCAGACCTTCCTATTTGATGTCAAGTGGGCAGAGAGACTTTCTGTATAACTTTATCACCTCTTTGAGGCTTAACACATTTTTTTTTGTTGTGATAAAATATATATAGCATAAAATTTACCATTTTTACTATTTTTAAATATACAATCTGGTGGTATTAAGTATAGTCACAATCCATACAATATTGTGCAACCATCACTGCTAATCATTTCCAGAACTTTTTCATTATTCCAAGCAGAAACCTTGTACCCACTAAACAACAGCTCGCTGTTCCTCCCTCCCCTCGGTCTGTGGTAACGTTTGTTCTCTTTCCTGTCTCTATGAATTTGATTACTCTAGGTACCTCATTGTTAGTGGAATCATACAGTGTTTGTCCTTTTGTGTCTAGCTTACTTCATTTAGTATGATGTTTTATTTTATTTTATTTTATTATTTAAAAAAAATTTTTTTTCAACGTTTTTATTTATTTTTTTGGGACAGAGAGAGACAGAGCATGAACGGGGGAGGGGCAGAGAGAGAGGGAGACACAGAATCGGAAACAGGCTCCAGGCTCTGAGCCATCAGCCCAGAGCCTGACGCGGGGCTCGAACTCCCGGACCGCGAGATCGTGACCTGGCTGAAGTCGGACGCTCAACCGACTGCGCCACCCAGGCGCCCCTAGTATGATGTTTTTAAAGCTCATCCATGTTGTCGCATGCTTCAGTGTTTTAGTACTCTTTAAGGCTGAATAATACTCAGTTTTATGTATATACCACATTTTGTTTATCCCTTCCTATGTTATGGACACTTGGCTTGTTTCCATCTTTTGGCTATTGTGAATAATGCTGCTAGAACACTGACTACAAGGGTCTATGTAGTCTCTGTTGGGTTCTGTTTAGTCTCTGTTCTTTTGGGTACACACATACCCAGAAGTGAAATTGCTGAGTCATATGATAATTCTATTTCAACTCTTTGAGGAATTGCCAGAAGGCTTTCTGCCACTGCACCATTTTACATTTCCAACACCAATGCAAAGGGGCTCCAATTTTTCCACACCCTCACCTGTACTTGTTTTCTAGTGTTTTTTTTTTTTCTCTAGTGTTTTGATACAAGCCATTCTAATGGGTGTGAAGTGGTATCTCCTTGTGGTTTTATTCATTTACCATTTTTACTATTTTTAAATATAGAATCTGGTGGTATTAAGTATTTATTTTTTATTTTATTTTTTATTTTATTTGTATTTTATTTTATTTATTTTATTTTATTTGTAAATAGGCTTCACGCCCAATGTGGAGCCCAATGTGGGGCTTGAACTCATGACCCTGAGATCAAGACCTGAGCTGAGATCAAGAGTCGGATGCTTACCAACTGAGCCACCCAGGTTCCCCTCTCACTGTAGTTTTAACTGCCATTTCTCTAATGACTAATGATGATGAGCATCTTTTTATGTGCTTGGTGGCCGTTTATGTATCTTCTTTGGGGAAATGGCCATTCAAATCCTTTGCCCATTTTTTTTTTTTTTTTAATTTAGGATCAGTGTGCTTGCTTTTTGTTGTCGAGTTACAGGAGCTGTTTATGCATTTTTGATATTAATTCCTTCTTTGATGTAATGATTTGCAAATATTTTCTCTCATTCTATGGATTGCTTTTCATTCTCTGGCTAGTGTCCTTTGCTGTACCAATGTTTTTATTTTTGATGAAGCCCAGGTATATTTTCTTTTGTGGCCTGGATGAGGTTTACTGTGTTTTGAACATCATGGAGGCTGGTACCTGTGTCAGCTCTGGGAGGGGCCCGTGTTTGGTGACGGAGGTACCTCTGCCCCAGGCTGCTGATGCTCTGGGTTCTGCTCCATTTTGGCAGTGCTCTTACCTGCTCCCTAGAAGGCTGCGTCAAGACTGGCAGGAGACAGATAGGCTATTTTCAGATCAACGACCCAGTTGCACCACTGTGCAGACCTAGGTCAAATACACAATACTGACAAGGGCCAAACAGGAAATATGAGGGAGGGTTTAGCTGAGTATAAGACTGCAGCGTTGTGGCTAATACCCTCATCTGAATCCTGGCTCTGCTATTTACAAGCTGAGTAACCTCAGGCAAATCATTCAATTCTCTGCGCCTGTTTTCTCATAGGTAATATGGGGATAGGATTGCTAAAAGCATCCAGGAGGCAATACATGTAAAGTGCTTGGAATAGTGCTTGGCATATCGTAAGCACTCAACGAATGTTCTTATGAGGATTAAATGGATTCGAATACGCAGAGCACTTAGAACACTACCTGCTGCAGCGAGTATTATTCCCAGCTCATGGCATTCAGATGCAAAGGTCCAAAAAGTTTTAAACAAAGAGAGTGCAGACCAAACAACATCGTTCTTTTTTTCTTTTCTTTTTTTAAATGTTTATTTATTTTTGAGAGAGAGAGAGAGAGAGAGAGAGAGAAGGAGTTAGAGAGAGGGAGACAAAGAATCCAAAGCAGGCTGCAGGCTCCAGGCTGTCAGCACAGAGCCCACGAACCATGAGATCATGACCTGAGCCGAAGTCAGATGCTCAACCGACTGAGCCACCCAGGCGCCCCTAAACAACATCTTTCTACGGGCAAAATTCAACGTGAGGACTGTCAACCTGCAATCCCTGAACTGACCCCGGACAACTTTGTCAAACCTCCCGGGCAGAATTCGCTTCTGAGTGTGCTTTCTCCGGCCTTATCGAAACCTGGGATCCTGATCTACCCCCTCACCCCAGCCTGCGTCTCTCCTGACTACGGCTTCTGCCTCTCATTCAAACTGTGCTTCCGGCTCCTTTAAAGTGAGGTCCTTCCAACTTTTCCCCTCCACCTTGGCCTGTTAACCCAAACCCTGTTCTGATCTCCTCTCCACGTTCCTGGGTCTGGCAGACATGGCTGTGCCCACATTATCCACTAGCTCCATGGTATCTTTCAGGCTGACCACAGGCTGTCCTAAGAACAGACATCCATTTCCATAGACCCAGCTGATCCAAATGCCGTGATCATTCTTCCAGATGCCTGGTGTTTACCCTGTGTGTTTTGAATATAAGCATAGACACGTCCGAATAGGTCCAGGAAGACATGCAGGCCCCAGATGAAAACTCTAGAAAACCAAGATTCCAGAGATCTACTCACTCCACTGCTTCTGCTCATTAGTTTAACAAAATGTTTCATTTCTTTACCTATGCTGTATCTTGAAGCAATTATCACGATCACTTAAGTAAGGCACACTTTGTTGGTCATTTGCCCAAATACAGTTTTTTAAAAGTGTATTTGTGTTGGGGTGCCTGGATGGCCCAGTCGGTGAAGCGTCCAACTCTTGATTTTGGCTCAGGTCATGATTGCACGGTTATGTGAGTTCGAGCCCCACTTCGGAGCTGACTGTATGGAACCACTGGGCACTCCTGAACTTGCTTTTATATAAAAGTAAAAGTGATCATTAGGCGTTGTCTTAGGTGCTAGCATGGTGACATGAAGGTGAAGGTGCGCCACGAGCCCCAGTAGCCCAGCCCCCGAGGTGAGGTTCACCTTTGGCTCGGACGTCTCATACCGCTGGACTCATTTACTCATTGGGATCCTGCTGCCGTCCCTGTGCTGGGGGCATAGTCCCTCAGGAGGGTCGCGGGTAATTCCGTGAGATCTCTGTTTTCACGACTCACCGTGATACAAAGTGTGAGGCTTATTTTGTCACAAAGCAAATGTGACCGTGATTTGTTTCACATTTTATGTGGCTTCTTCCGTGTATTATATTTCACACTGAATCATGTTTGGGACAGTTAAAAAAATGAGAGTGGCTTGAGAATTTTTATTCTCACTATAGAAATGATAAATGCTCACTGTAAACAATTCAAGTATAGGGAAATATAAAGGAGGAAGAAAAATTGCTCCAAATTCTGTCACCCAGAGATAAATACTGTTAACATTTTGACGAATATCCTTCTAGACATTTCTCTATGCATATATATTATGATTGAAAACAGACAAAAATGAATGCTGCATTTTCTCAAGTGCCTTTTGGAGTCCCATGAAATGCTGATACGACCTACAGAGTGTTTTCTATATTGCCTCATTGAGACAATGAGAAAGTATTCGTCCACATTTTTATCTATCTGTAAATTTTTTCACTATAGAAGCTATAGCTGGAGTTAGTTATTAATCTCGTTTTCAAATTCCTTAATTTCTGCATTTTTCTATATTAAGTCCTTCTTACTTTTCTTAGGCTTTTTTTTTGTTTTGTTTTCTTCTTACTTCTTGGTTAAATTCTTAGGCATATATTAAGGCAGCCTAAATTGAGTCCTAGTTTTGTTTTTGTGTTTCTCCTATTTTTGGACCCTCCTCTTGCCACCCGAAGAAACTTGAGAGTTCGTCCGAAATAAACATCTTTCTGTTTTGTTAACTCTTAACTGGAGAGAAAAGAGACAATGCGAGAGGCTGGTGGGTGACCTTTTCACATAGCTGGCTGTAACAGATGGTATTGCCATTTACTTTTGTTTTGGAAGCTAGAAGCAAATGACCGTAGCATCTGGGATGAGATCAGTTAAATTTTAGGATGGAAGAAAAGAATTTGAGTTTTTGTGCTAGATGAAGATGTAACAGCCTACTCTAAATGTCACCACCGAAGGAAATGTTACCCTCTGCATAAACTTAGTGGTGCTGGCTCACCCAGCAGGCTTATTATTTAGTATGGATTGTGGCTAAGGGGCTTGATGTTTTTAACAGAGTCCGGTGGTTTCTCTGACCTATTAAAACAGGAAGTTTCTGGAAATCATATTTTGCCTGTTGATTTACTTCGTTTGACCATTCTGTTCAGCCTTATGTTCTGCAGTCTCTGGTGCAAAACTTCCCCCTTCCGGGGGGACCAGGAGCTCAGAATAGAGTCAGATAGACTCTGTGCTTGATCACTTATGAGCTGTGGCCCCGGGCAAGTCTCCTGCCTCTTTGAGCCCTAGTATCACCTTCCAGAATTAAAGAACCACGTAAGAGTTAAGTTCGTTAATCCATGGAACATGGGGATGATTTTCAAAATATTCAATGGGGTTATTGGCCAATCTGCAGAGGCACAGACTGTAATGTTGGAGAGGGGTCCTTGAGGCCTCCTTTTGTGCTTTTAGTTCCTGGGAGCAGGGGACCCAGGGAATCCTGGGGGAAGCTCAGATGATCAGGACAGTGGGGGCCCTCTGAAGGTGCAGAGTGTAATGGCTGTTTGGTAACGTGCACGATAGCGTTTTTTCTATCTTTTCATAGCTAGCATTTCAGCCTTGAAGAAAGCATTTGGCACGATGTCTGACACACCGGAAGCATTCAATAAATGTAATTATTGTTCCTGTTATTATTTTTAAATTACAAACATGATGACGGATGTTGATAATGATGGCTATACATATTCCTGCCCACAAATTTTTGCTCTGTTACCTGCCTGAAGAATGGTGCTGAGTAATGTCGTAAGGAATGTGGCCCAGAACAGCTCTTCTCTGTCCACAGCATTTCCTACACAGCCTTCTGTTCCTATCGTGATCCTCCTCACCACCATCTTAGCTCTTGCCCTGAGGATCACTTTCCTCATTGACAAGTATCGTATCAGTCAGTCCATGAACATTGAGTACCTTTGATGTGCTCAGCGCTGTGTTAGCATGTTGGGTCTGGTCCTTGGCCTCAGGGCGCTGAAATACCTCTAGGTGGCCTCCCTCAGATGTTCAGGGCCTTCAAAGCCTCCCGTGAACTCTGGATTCCCCGTCAAAATTTCCAACCCAACCTTCTGGCACTCTTTATGCCACAGAATGTCTTCACAACAGACGGTGCTGAAGGCTCACTATATGCCAGGCACTGTAGTAAGCACTTTACGTAAATGATCTCATTCAGTACTTTCAATAACTCCCTATAAAATATGTGCCACTGTTATTAGTCCCATTTACTCACGAGAAAACGAAGGCACAGGAAGGTTAAGTGATTTGCTTACTGTGACACAAAGTAACATCAGCCCCTGGCCTTGAACACATGAAGTCTGGACTCTGGGGTTTACACCCAAGCTTTACTATGCCAGATGATGAGGTGGGTGTCAGTTTTGCATCTCGTTCCTGAAGACTGAGGTCTGGGGCTGGAATCACATGAGAGCCTGGTGTCGGGCACCCCTTGACCTCCAGCAGGTTCACTGCAGGACAGTGTGGGTGGCGGGGCACAACCAGGGTTTGGTTCCTTTCCCTGTCTGTCCCCTCTCTGACAATCCCTCCTCTCACTGCTGCATCAGCTCCGCTGATTTTCTCTCTTTCCTTGACAACCTACTCCGCCAGCTCCTCTTGGAAGTCAAATAATGGAAGCAGGATAATCACAGAAGTGTTTCTGAGTGTCAAAATTAAAAATAGACTAAAATGGGTTATACGCCATCCTCTGAGTTAGAGTGAGGACCTGGTAAGTGGTAATGACCTTACCGTGGAGGGCGTTTTGGTTAGCTTGGGCCGCTATAGCAAAATGCCGTAGAAGGGGTGGTTTAAACAATGCATGCTTATTTTTCACAGTTCTGGAGGCTGGAAAACCAAGATCAAGGTGCTATTGGATTTGGTTCTTGGTGAGGGCCCTCTTCCTGGCTTGCGGGTGACCACCTTCTCTCCGCATCCTCACACTGGGGAGAGAGGAAGTGAGGTCGTCTTTTCCTCTTCTTTTAAGGACACTAATCTTATCATGGGGTGCTGCCCTCGTGACTTTATCTAAACCAAATCACCTCCCAAAGTTTCCACCTCCAAATACCATCACATTGGGGCTTAGGGGCTTCAACATATGAATTTTGGGAGGAGGATACAAACATTCAATCCTCAACCAAGGTGTAGTTAATAATTGGGAATGAGCTCTTATAATCTAAGTGGTTTCAGAGTTGAACTTGTCTAACAATCATAGGATGTGCTCTCAGAAGACTGCCATGGCTCTTCAAGTTTAGTAAACTCAGCAGTGTGGAAACCAGATGAGGGCAGTTGAAAGGATTTCCAGGCCATTTTTTAAAGTTGTTGTTTTTTTAAATTTATTTTGAGAGAGAGAGGGAGCGCAAGTGAGTGGGGGAGGGGCAGAGAGCGAGAAGGAGAGAGAGAATCTCAAGTGAGCTCCACAGTGTTAACACAGTGCTTATCACAGAGCTTGAGCTCAGGAACCATGAGATCATAACCTGAGCCAAAATCAAGAGTCTGACGCTTAACCAGCTGAGCCACCCAGGCGCCCCAACCAGGCCATTTTTTGATGCTATTTCAATTCTCTGTTCTTAAAACCCTCACAGAGAAGGTCATTTGGGCTTTAAAAGTCAAGAACTTGATAGTCATTGACCACAAATAAAACCCAGACACTCTGATGCATTATGCATGCTAAGTAAAGTAATACTGAGTTGTACTCTGCAAATAAGTACATAGTCACATTGTATTCTGGAAGCAATGCTAGGCCCTGTAGGGAGTGGAGAGAATGAACATGACTTCATTGGTTTCAAGGAGTCCTTTTAGTAGAAGCTTCTGGTTTAGAATCAAAGAGGGCTAAGATTAAACATTTAGTGATCTTTTGAGAACTCTGAGAGACAGATCTTTGGACAGAGAGCATGATCCCAGCAACATAAGCATAGAGCAGATGAGTTTGCATTAGCAAGATTGGCATGGTCTGGGGTCGCTAGATTTAGCAAAATGCAGGGCACTCTGCAAAACTATAGGACACCCGGGGTCCTGAGTTTGAATTTCAGAAAAGCAATGGATATTACTTATATAAGTATGCTCGAAATATTGCAGGGGACATAATGATACCAAACATTATTTGTTGTTTATCTGAAATTCAAATGCATCTGTGCATCCTGTATTTTATTGGACAATCATGGTAGCCTAGTAGCTGTGTGATCTTAGGCACGCCGTGCCTCAGTTTCCTCATCTGGTGAATGGGTTATTGCATGTGAAGCATTTAGAACAGTGACTGGCTCATAGTAAGTGCTCTGTATATTATAAAAATTGTTACCATTCAGACAGAGGTTATATCTGGTTAAAGCCAGGTTGTTGTTGGCAGGACCATAATATTGAGGATTTAAGAGACATTTTAAAAATTGCATGTTTGGGGTGCCTGAGTGGCTCAGTCAGTTAAGTGTCTGACTCTTGATTTCAGCTCAGGTCATGCATGATCTCTTGGTTTGTGAGTTTGAGCCCTGCATCGGATTCTGTGCTGACTTCATAGAACCTGTTTGGGATTCTCTCTCTCTCCCTCTCTCTGTCCTTCTGCTCGTGCTCTCTTTCTCTCAAAAATAAATAAACTTAAAAAAATTAAAAAAAATTTACATGTTCACTGTGATTGCATTTAGCATTCCATTTGGTATTGTCTTTATTTATTTATTATTTATTTTTATTTTCTTTTTTTTTTGTTGTTGTTTTTTGTTTTTTGTTTTTTAAAGTTTAACATTTATTTATTTTTGAGACAGAGACAGACAGAGCATGAACGGGGGAGGGGCAGAGAGAGAGGGAGACACAGAATCGGAAGCAGGCTCCAGGCTCTGAGCCATCAGCCCAGAGCCTGACGCGGGGCTCGAACTCACGGACCGTGAGATCGTGACCTGGCTGAAGTCGGACGCTCAACCGACTGAGCCACCCAGGCGCCCCTTATTTTTATTTTCAAGTTAGTTAACATACAGTGTAGTCTTGACTTCAGGAGTAGAACCCAGTGATTCGTCTCTTACATATAACACCCAGTGCTCATCCCAAAGAGTCCTCCTTAATGCCCATCACACATTTAACTCACTCTCACCCTTCTCCAGCAACCCTTAGTTTGTTCTCTGTATTTAAGATCTCTTATGGTTTGCCTCCCGCTCTGTTTTTATCTTATTTTTCCTCCCCTTCCCTTATATTCATCTCATGAGTTTCTCAAATTCCACCTATGCATGAAATCATATGATATCTGTCTTTTTTCTGACAGACTTATTTTGCTTAGCATAATACCCTCTGGTTCCATCCACAATGTTGTAAATGGCAAGATTTCTTTAAAATGTAACCTCAAGGGGCCCATGGGTGGCTCATTTGGTTGAGTGTCTGACTCTTGATTTTGGCTCAAGCCATGATCTCACGGTTCCTGCAACAGAACCAGTGTTGGGGCTCTGTGCTGGGCGTGGAGCCTGCTGAAGAATCTTTCTCTCCCTCCCTCTGTTCCTTCCCTTGTTGCACGCGCGCGCACACACACACACACACACACACACACACACCCTGTCTCTCTCAAAACAAACAAACAGGGGCGCCTGGGTGGCGCAGTCGGTTAAGCGTCCGACTTCAGCCAGGTCACGATCTCGCGGTCCGGGAGTTCGAGCCCCGCGTCAGGCTCTGGGCTGATGGCTCAGAGCCTGGAGCCTGTTTCCGATTCTGTGTCTCCCTCTCTCTCTGCCCCTCCCCCGTTCATGCTCTGTCTCTCTCTGTCCCAAAAATAAATAAACGTTGAAAAAAACAAACAAACAAACAAATAAATAAAATGTAACCTCAAAATGAAACCAAAGGAGACTCTAATCTCATAATAGCTACCTTCAGCTTTAATGATTTTCACTCTCCCATAAATTCTTATGATGGGATTGACAACCATCAAGGAAAATTCAATTTTCACTTTCCATTTTTCCAGTTTTGCTCTCTGGAGCAGTGTTGAGCTGGGGGTTGAACCTGAAATGAAATTGTCCAGTTTCTACTTTTTGCTCAAGTTGCAAAAGGCTTGTCTGAAGAGTTTTTGGAGGTTTCAAACCTATTCCAAACTGTTTCTCCAATACAAGCCTTTGGCACTGAAAATGTTTTGTTTTATTTTATTTTATTTTATTTTATAATTTTTTTTAGTTTTAAAGTTGATTCAATTTGAGAGCATGCACAAGTGTGAGTGGGGGAGGGGCAGAGAGAGGGAGAGAGAGAATCCTAAGTAGGGTCTGCTCGGTCAGTGTGAGGCCTGGCACGGGCCTCGATCTCATGAACCGTGAGATCATGACCTGTGCCAAAACCAAGAGTTGGACATTCAACTGACCGAGCTGCCCAGGCGCCCTGGCAGTGAAAGTGTTTCAGATGAGAGGCTTGGACTCTGGGATGTAATTGTGGTTCTGCTGGTGGAGATGTTTATTTATTAGTTTAATTCAGATATTACACTTCAAATTTGTCAGAGGCCAGCGTTTGCCATCATTTCTTTTTCCTACCAGAGTCTTTACTAGCTGAAGTCAATGACTGTACAAGTCTTTGGTCTAAGAAAGTAGCTCAACTGAAAGGATTTCTCCTTCACTTGAAGTGTCCTGCCAATTTCCCATTCCCCCAAACTCCACTGGTCAACTTTTATCACTGTCCATCTTCAGATGCTGGTGTAACCTCCCTGGGAAGGAGGGTTGGGGACCACCTGTAATTCATCTTTGAATTCCCTATGATGCTTTGCAGGTAGTAGACTGCTCAATAAATGTTTGTGGTGTTGAGCTGAAGACATTCCAACACTTGATAGGACTTCATTGTCACTGCAAATGACTCATCTTTTAACATATATTCACCTTTGCAAACCAATCTGAAAGAGTTGCTTTCACTAGAACAGGTGAAATTCAAATATGGAAAAAAAAAAAAGAAATTTTTTAGAAGTCCAAAGCATGATAGTACTTATACTCTCAGGCTCCACAGATGAAATAGATCGGAGCATGAATAATTCACAGTGAGCATAGGAAATATATGGTTGGATGGAAATTCTCTGAGTTGGTAGAAAAAGGATCCTGTTTCTTTTCCACAGAGGAGAAGGATGTTATCTACAGCATGGACTAGGGCTGGCTGTTTTTAAGGATCCAAACCGATGAAGGATTGGCCCTGTCATCTGAGTGGGTTGATTTCATTTGCCACCCACCTCCCCACTCTCCCCCCACCCACTGACTCTCCCCACCTCACTCTTCCCTGCTCTGTGCCCAGGACCCTTTTAGACTAGATCTCTGTTGTTCACCTGCTGGCTGCCTTCCAGGTGGGATTGGTTACCAGAAGGCAGTAGTGGGGCGGGGGAATGAGGTTGGGGTTATTTTCCCGTTTCTTCCCTGGTTTTACATCACATCCCTGGCAGCAGCTGGGTTCCCGCACAGTGACAACTCCTACTGGGTCCATTCCCCTGAGCTGGGTTAGCTGTCCCAGGTTCTGTGGGAGGTAACAGTTTCTCACTGTTGCTGGTATCTGGATGCCTTACCACCCTTGTTGCTTAAACCCTGCCTTCCCCTTCATCACATGTTCTTACATTGATCTTTCTTTTTTTTTTTTTTAATGTTTATTCATTTTTGAGAGAGAGAGAAAGAAAGAGCCTGAGCGGGGGGTGGGGGGGGGCAAGAGAGGGGAACAGAGGATCTGAAGCAGGCTCTGTGCTGACAGCAGAGAGCCTGATGTAGGGTTTGAACTCACAAACTGTGAGATCATGACCTGAGCAGAAGTCAGACGCTTAACTGACTGAGCCACCCAGGCCATAAAAACAACACCTTTAAACATAATGAAATAAAAAATTAAGAATTAAAACCAATCTTGAATACATTAGCATTTTCCTTTCATAAAACAGACAAAACAGACAAGTGCTCAAAATTTGCTTTTTTCCCCTTTTTTGGTGAAGATAAGTGGCTATCAGGTATACTCTATTTAGGATATTTTAAAAAATTGAACATGCTTAATCCGTCCCCTCAAGTTAAAAGTTGTTTTAAAATAATGAGAACATATATGCTTTGCAAATGCAACAGGCTACAGAGAGCATTTGGAAGAGATGCTTGAGTTTGTATCCATCGTAAAGTAATTTTGTGGCCAAAATTAAGGTAGCAATTTTTACCTATTAGAAATTCTCACATCAGGGAGGAGCCAGGATGGTGGGACAGCATGGAAGTTTTTTGTGCGTCTCCCGTCCAAGGAATTCTCACATCTGCACACGCTTCAGACTGGAAACAGAGTTTTCTAACCCGAGTCCTAATGTTTCAGATGAAGAAGTTCAGAAAGCGTTGAACTCATTTGTTGAAAATTTGTATTGTACCGTTTCCTAATTTGTTTGGAGATGACTGAGACTTGAAGAGAGTAAAAATTTACTAGGCAAATCCAAAAAAGGGAGTTCTCACGTTTGATACATGGAATTGAAAACTGAGTATGATGACTCAGAAAGCACTGCTAATGACACACTTCTTTCATTTGATTTGATGAATTTTGGTGGGGTATTTTTTCCAGCTCTGACAGATATTAAAACAAAATACTGGGGGGCATCCAGGTGCTCTGTTGGTTAAGCGTCCGACTTTGGCTCAGGTCATGGTCTCATAGTTGGTAAGTTTGAGCCCCTCATTGGGCTCTGTGCTGTCAGTGCAGATCCTGCTTAGGATTCTCTCTTTCCCTCTCTCTCTCTCTCTGACCCTCCCCCACTTGTGTGTGCTCTCCATCAAAATAAATAAATAAACATGAAAAAAACCAACAAAAACCCACCAAATATTGAAACTAACTTAACCTAGCACCAGAGTGTGTACTTCATCCATCACTAAGAATTTTACCAAGAATTCCAATCATGAAGCATATATAGTTTCATTGCTGCCATGAAATAATAAATAATATTAAGCCTTTTTTTGTTAATTTGATTATGTAATTATTTTACTAATTACTAATTTAAAAGAAATTACTAATGGTAAAAGAATCTTGCCAATGTTAAATAAAGTAAAACTTATTTGAATTATTTATGGCATCTTTTATCTTAAACACTTCTTTTTTCTGCATATTGGAGCTGGAAAAAGCTTTGGAGTTCATGGAGTTAGATGTTCTAGAACTAGAACTCAGACCTCCTGGTTCCCAGCACAGAGTCCTTTTCTCTATTTCACACTTCTTCTGGTCTGTAGTATTACAGGAACAGTAAAATACAGACTCCACTTTCTGTGTCAGAAGTGGGAGCCTACTTTTGGTACACAGTGATGAGTCCACTGATGGGGAAAATAAGAATTTTCCAGACCTCCAGAAAGTGTGGCTTTATGATGGTGGCCTACTAACCGTCGTCCTTGGAAATACAACAAAGTCTGGGCTGAGACTGTGCGCTGGCCGTGGGACTCAGGGTTTGTGTCACGCAGTCTGCGTACTCCTCACTCAATGTCGATCATTCATTCCTCCCATTCTGACAACAAAAAGTGGAACCACACACAGGGAACAATGTGGAAAAAGTCTTGCCTGAGAAGTGAGAAGCCATGACTGTCATGCACAAGTATTCACGTCCTGAAGGGAGACCCAGCGGTCATGTGCATTCTTTGCAGGAGAGGCCCTGTGTGGGCTGATGGGAGATTGGGTGTGAAAGGGTAGCTGTGGCATGTGTCTTCAAAGAGAAGACAAGCGTTTATTAACTGAGGAAAGCGGTCACAACTCCTTCCATGATGGCATTTCCAACAAACAGAATGCCTGTGTGTGGGGAGGGGAGGCCAGAGGTGGGTGCCTGCTGTAGGAATGACTAGATCTAATGTCTCTTCTCCAGTGTAGTCCCAGGGTTATTGAATCCTGGGTGCTCAAGATCCTTGGGGGCAGTGCTGTGAGATAGAGACAAATCCTACGCCATTCTATGACGTGTGCTAGTGGGACGGAGTCCTCATCGTCACCTGTTACAATGGGACAGCAAGGCTTTCCTTGTAGGGGTGTTTTGAGGACTAAATAGGAGGATGGAAAACTGCTTAATGCTAGATACGTGGTAAGTGATCAATAATTATCGTATGAAATATTGCACATATAGGAAGGTTATATAGATTAGTAGAGTGAACACCAGCACGCTCACTGTTATGCCCAGAATTCGTGATCCCCAAAGACCACGAGGGAGCCGAGTCCGATGCAAAAGCAAAAGAGCCTTTACTCGAGCTAGCTCGAGCTCAATCTCCTACCTGCACCGACGCAGCGGTGAGATACCAGAGAGAGAGAGAGCGAGTTTCCAAAGCACAAAGGTTTTATAGGGGTCTAGGGGCAGTTGGTGAGGTAATGGCTGTGGCCTCAGCTGATTGGCTGGGGAAGGGTCGTGGCCTCAGCCGATGGGCTGGGGAAGGGTCGTGGCCTCAGCCGATTGGCTGGGGAAGGGTCGTGGCCTCAGCCGATTGGCTGGGGAAGGGACGGAGTTCTGTTACGCAGGTCGCGGGGCGTGTTTTGATCAGGAAGTTTGAATGGGTGAGCAGGAGATTACTCAAGGGGAGGAGGTGTGGTCTGAGGTTTCTGCGATTTTCCCCGGAAAGGGGGCATATCTGGGACATAGTCACTCAAGGTGGAGGACACAGAACAAGATGGAGTCAGCTGGTGTAGGTCCGCTCTTTCACTCACCTCTCAGCGTAATTAATAAAATGTGGAACCCTGATTGCAGTTCTCTGTCCGCCCCTCCCCTTGTAGGTAACCACAATCCTCTACTGGTGCTTATATTCCCATGGGTGTCTTTATATTTTTACTAAAAGTGTTGGATAGAATACTGTCTGGATGCTTTTAAGCATGATAACACAGTCTGTGTATTTTTTTTTTTTTTTTTTTTACTGTTTGTTTATTTCTGAGAGAGAGAGAGAGACAGAGCGTGAGCAGGGGAGGGGCAGAGAGAGGGGGAGACAGAGCAGGCTCCAGGCTCTGAGCTGTCAGCACAGAGCGTGACGTGGGGCTTGAATTCACGAACTGTGAGATCATGACCTGAGCCGAAGTTGGATGCTTAACAGACTGAGCCACCCAGGCGCCCCCACAGTCTGTGTGTATTTTTTTCTATAACTTTTTTTTTTTTTAAAGTAGGCTCCATTCCTAACGTGGGGCTTGAACTCATGACCCTGAGATCAAGTGTCACATACTCCACCCACTGAGCCAGCCAGGTGCCCTTGTAACTTTGTTTTTTTGCTTCAAAATTATGTCTACAAGGTTCATACTTGTTGATTTGTGTTGCCTTGGTTTGTTTTCATTTTCATAACTTATTTTCTTGATGATGGATATTTAAGTTGGTATCAAGTTTTTTCCTACTGAAATTAATGCTACAATCACAGTAGTTTCTGTGTTCCTCTGCTTCTCTCATTTGTAAAATAAAATAAAAGAGTCTTCTCTGCCTATATCACATATCCTTTACAATGACACCTTTTTTTTTTTTTTTTTAGAGCATTTTGCAATTTACTAAGTGCCTTTAAATGCATTGTAATTTCCCACAGATGGAGGCAGACTTACACTGGGGTTTTCTGGGTCCCAAACCCAGGCTCATTATAGTACCTTATGCTGTGAAAGCTTCTTATAAACTCTAAAGAGTTTCACCGATTTGAAATAGCATCATCATTGCTAAAAAGTACCTTTTGCAGCAGCTCAAAGCCCACTTGTTCTTCCCGCTTATCTTTCAGATAGGGTTTCAGATTCCACAGCTGAAGTCTCCCAAACCAAAATTTTGCAACACAAATTCAATTTTCAGTTTTCCATCCTGAGGTAGAAAATAGTTCCTTGCAGTAACCT
The DNA here is from genome assembly GCF_022079265.1 of Lynx rufus. NCBI lineage: Eukaryota > Metazoa > Chordata > Mammalia > Carnivora > Felidae > Lynx > Lynx rufus. The sequence continues at coordinate 6,682,064 of NW_025814825.1, forward strand.
TGGTATTTGCTGCCCAATGTGGCTTTTTAGTGAACATCTCTAGTCAGGATTTCCACGGATTTTTTAAAGTTGAGTTTTTCCAAGTGTATAAGATTAGTATAAGATTTATTTTATTAACTTATTTAATTAATTAAAACATTTTAAAATGTTTATTTATTTTTGAGAGAGAGACAGAATGTGAGCAGGGGAGGGGCAGAGAGAGAAGGGGACAGAGGATCGGAATTGGGCTCTGTGCTGACAGTCTGACAGCAGCAAGCCCGAGGTGAGGCTTGAACTCATGAACCCCAAGATCATGACCTGAGCCGAAGCTGGAGTCTCCACCGACTAAGCCACCCAGGCGCCCCTAGTATAAGATTCTTATACAAGGATTTGGAATTTGTAAATGCTCAAAGAAGAAAAACTCACTCAGAAACAAACACTGTAATCATTTTGGCACATTTCTTTTCAAAAATTTTCAACATGTTTCAACTTGTGCTGTTCCTCCAATTTTGTCCCCTGCATTTTCCACTTAACGTTATAGTATAAGCTTTCCCTCTATGGACTTTTAGTGGCCAAAATTTACCCAGAAAGGAAGTCTGTGTCTCCAAGGAAGCTCATTCTCAGAAAGGAAACAATTCTGTTCTTCACAAGGTTATGGGAAAAATTTCTGTTTGGTGGTGTAGGCTGTCCCTGAGTAACCATTTATTAAATGTGCAAATAAACTTCTATTCTCTGTCCTAGTTTGGTTTCTTTTCTTTTTTTTTTAATGTTTACTTTTGAGAGAGAGAGAGAGAGAGACAGGCAGAGTGCAAGTTGGGGGCGGGGGGAGGCAGAGAGAGAGACACACACACAGAATCCAAAGCAGGCTCCAGGCTCTGAGCTGCTGGCACAGAGCTCGACTCAGGGCTCGAACCCGCAGACTGTGAGATCACGACCTGAACTGAAGTGGGAGGCTCAACCGACTGAGCCACCCAGGTGCCCCCGCCCCGGCCCCGGGTTTGGTTTCTATAAAGATAATGATTGAGGTAAATAACGTAGAGTGTGTGCTTACATATGCATTTGTATGTCGTGTGTGTACATATCTACGTGATTGGGTGTTTGTATTTACATACACACTCACACCAGAGACACACCCCTTTAGGGTAGGAGTTGCAATAGGACAGACGAAAAGTACCTCCTAGTATTTCACTGTTTTGAAGAATCAACTGGACTTTATTTTGACTTTATGTTATGATCGTACTCTCAGGCTTCTTCCAGGAAGGGGGGGAAATAATTATTAATGACGGCTCGTAGTCCAAGTTAATTTGTTGTTGGAGGAACTAATCATCATTTCCAGGTGTTCTCCATCAATGTAACAAGACAACCTGTAACGATCGACCGTTTCGTTTATGATGAAGCTAATTAAAACTAGTTAACAGATTTGAGCTTACAACACGACTAAATCACAAGTGATTAAGTCTGCTGGATTTGTAGTATGCATAGAAACAATTATTTTGAAACCAGAATACTCTGACTCAATGGATATGTTTGTAATATAACTGGGAATCAAATCAAGAAATCTGCCAAGGAAGATTTTTGAAAAAATAATCCATCATCAGCTTTTTAAAAAGTTACATCACAGAATGCTGCCTAATATTTTAATTCATAATGTATGTAAGGGGATGAATCTCCCCAGGCAAGGTACAACATACAGAGGAGCCAATGAGCTGTGAAGTTATGGAAGATTGTTTTTTTGGAAGTGTTAAAATGCTTTTGAAAGTCACAGTGAATGGGATTGAAAGATATTCTCCAGTGTACCTGAATTTACCAGAGCCACCTTTTGTGGTGCCTGAGTAGGCAAAAGCTGCATCCCAGTTGCTACAGAGGATGTGGAAAACGTCTCTTGATTCCAGGCTGGAAGTCTGTGCAGGCGTCTGATGATAGGCTGGTCCAGCAGGGAATCTACCTCCTTGCCAAGGCCCCTCCGTGCCCATCCCAGCCTGTCTCTGGGTTGTTTTACAAGGCTGAGGTGGGAAGCAAAGCAATCTTATTTTCTGACCCAGGGCTCTGCCTGACCCATGATCGGGGTGGTTTGAAGAATGAGAAGTTATTCCATTTAGGTGTCTGTCCTTAGAAACACCGGAGGGAGGAAAAACTGTGGGAGGCAATGAAAGCCCAGATTAAGTTTGTGGCTGTGAAATGGAAAAAAGGGAAGGAGATGGGAAAGATCTGTGTTGGTAAAATTGGGAGGATTTGGCAATATTTGGATGTGGGTTGTGTGGACTGTGTGTTGTATAGTGCTCCAAACCCTATTGCCCTCACCGGATTCGGGCCAGAGCCTTGGCTATGAACTCCTCTCAGGTTTTGGGCAGCTTCATGCATTTTCAGCCCGAGAACAATCTTGGGCTAGAACTGTGTGCAGTCAAGTTGTTGGCTGGAGCTCCATATATAAAAAGTAGACTGGGTCTGGGAAGTCTGCTCCCAGCTCAGATGCTGTTCTCAGAGACTTCATTTCTTCACTACATGGGCCTCTCCACAGGGCTCTTGGCGACATGGCTTCCCACAGAGTGAGTGGTATTGAGAAAAAGATCTTTTGGGAAAAAGAGAGCACCCAAGACAGAAGCTGTCATCTCTCGTTCCACTTGGAAATGGTGTACCATCATTTCTGTCATATGCTGTTGGTTTCAGAGATAACCTTGGTGCAATCTGGTAGGAGGAATACACAAGGGTATGAATGCTGGGTAGTGGGGATCCCTGGGGACCCTCTTGGAGCACGCAACCACACGATACTCATTTTCTTCTTTTAAACAGGTATTTATTATATAAGTAAAGTATGCACGAATTAAACATAAAAATCAAACATGGCCAAAAAATTTAAATGATGAGTGAAACTCTTCCTCATGTTCTATTCCCAGGTCCAACCCCATAGATAAACACCATTAGCTGTTTTTTTCCCCCCAGTGTTTAAAAACTATATGTGTTTAAAAACTATAAATAGTATAATTTCTAAACTTGTCAGAGATTTTGTTCACTTATGCAACTCCCTCTTCCATTACCCTTCTACCTCCCATGTGTGTTATGTAATTATTTTTAATTCCTCTACTGGTTGCCTTAGTAGTATAAAACATGTACTTGAACATCTGTTTTTGATCCATCACATATAAACATTATCTCTTGACTCCACTAGATGAGGTAAGAAACTTAGTAACACTTCTCACTTCTGACTTCTGTCAGCTGTGTGGTTCCTTTAATCTGCTGGAGGTTAGTAATATTTACATTCTGTTCTGTAGATACACTTGCTTTTATTGCATTTAGAAAATAGTTGTTCAGGTGTCTAGCGGGATGACATTGCTGACAGCCAGCCCTCTGCATATTCAAGGAAAAGTGGAACAACAGTTAATTCTGACCTTCCTGGCGGCCTAACTCTTCATAGAGAAGACCTACAGTTTGTGATGGAAAAATATCAGCCTAGACTCCCCTTCCTTAGAAGGAGTTGGGGATCTGTATTTTTGAAGATCACAAGATTTAGCCACCATTTTGCTAAGAATAGCAACTATTTGTTAAGCACCGCATGTCTGCCAGGGGCATATGCTATCTCTTTCTCTCAAACAACTTTGAAAAGAAGTTACTATTACTCCGTTTTTAGACAAACAGGCTCAGCAAGTTGAGATAACTTTTCTAAAGTCACCTAGTCAGTACATTCCTTATTATTATTATTATTATTTTAATGCTTATTTATTTTTGAGAGAGAGAGAGAGAGAGACAGAGTGCGAGTGGGGGAGGGGCAGAGAAAGAGGGAGACACAGAATCCGAAACAGGCTCCAGGCTCTGAGCTGTCAGCACAGAGCCTGATGTGGGTTTGAACCCGTCAACCATGAGATCATGACCTGAGCCGAAGCTGGACACTTAACTGACTGAGCCATCCTGGTGCCCCCATCTAGTCAGTACATTCTAAATGGGGATTTGAACCTAGGACTACTGGAGGCTCCGAGCCATCGTGTCTGAAGGGCTTCTACGGCTTGTCAACAGATGAATAAATATGGCAAAATTTCAAGACGGCTCAATTTTTTTCTTAACTGTTTTCTCAGTTATACAAAAGAGTGTTTTCAAAAGTAGCATTTGGCATAATTCTCATGTACAATACTATTTTAAGAGATCAAGGCTTGTTTACTGGGAGAAAACTAGTACAGAATTTTGAAGGACTGTTTTGCAAATGATGGATCTATAATCTTGCGGAGAGAAATGGGCAAGCTTTGTTTGTTTGTTTGTTTGTTTAAAGGAGATTGAAGTTTGAGTGTATCTTTGGGGAAAGGGGACCATATTTGATGAATTAGGTAAATTACTGCATGAGTATTACTTAAAAATGAGACTTAGACAATTTGGGTAGCAGAAAATCTTTATCCAGATTTGTAAGGGTTAATCATTTATTATAATATGTGCAGGGCATGCCAAGGAATTCTTCCAAAACATAGGATTTACGGAAGAAATGAGTAACCTAGTTGTCCTCTGAAATTCCTTTTTTAATATTTATTTATTTTGAGAGAGAGAGCGAGCAAGTGAGCATGAGCAAAGGAGGAGCAGAGGGAGAGAGAGAGAGAATCCCAAGCAGGTTCCATGCTCAGCGTGGAGCCCGACGTGGGGCTCTATCTCATGACCATGAGATCATAACCTGAGCTAAAATCAAAATTTGGATGCTTAACTGACTGAGCCACCCAGGCGCCCCTGAAATTCTTATTTTGGGTAGACATCCCCGCATTATGGGTGCTAGAAAAACAAACAAAATCACATACACACACAAACCCAACCAAACAAAAAATGGGTGTGAGGTGCAAATGAAAGGCTAAATAAATTATGATACATACATTAGATGGAATCTGGGTCGTGCCCCACACCCAACTGCCACTCTCATGGGCTCCTGATGTCTCTCTCAAGGCACACGGGCCCAAGCAAGTACGTCAGTGTAAGCCCTACCATGAATCATTTGACTTTACTCAGCATTTTGTTATGGGCTGTAATCAGTGAGCTTATTCCTCCTGGAATTCTCCCACCAAGTCCCATTTCTGAAGCTCTCTTTTGCTAATTTGGCTTGAACTCCCCCTACTGGCATATCCAATTATTATCCCCAATTATTGTGGATTTCACTGTTGCCAAAATCACATGATGTTTGCTAAATATTGAAAAAACTTTTTATTTAATATGTTATGTTGTTAGGATGGCCAGAAGGTGAAAAATAAGAACCTTTTTATACCTTTAACCTACAGGAAACCGCCCATTGCTAATGACTTATGGTATGTGTGTTCATTCCATAATTGTTCAGAACAACAATGCCCTAGACAGCACTCCAAATTAAAGCGCACACCCGGTAGAGTCGTAATTTTTTAGTTCTAATTAACCAATTCTGTCTCCTTGAATGTAAATAACCTCTTCTTACTTTGAGCTTTTGCTATTTAAGAATTACTCCGTACAAATTTTAAAGTAGATTAAAAAACAAATCTCTTCAAATTTATTTCAAAGATAAATGCCTCCTACAAGTCTTGCCATCAGATACTACTCAACAGATCCACTTGTGCCTGAGGCATTATCAGCGATGTGTGGGGGTTGGTAGTTTTTTTTGTTGTTGTTGGTTTTTTTTTTTTTTTCTATTTTATATTCTCTTTTCCCTCTTGTGTTTGAGTAAATGGTGGTGGGTGGATTTGCAGACAGCACCTCTCCCTTCCCTCAGGACTCGATGCAGAGAAGGCAAATGTTCTCTCTGCAGAAACCCTTTCTTTAAAAAGTGGATGGCCCCTTCCTTTCAGGGGGAAGAAATGGGAAAAACAAAATAACAGAATATTGCCATCATCCTTTATAATTGCTTATCATGGGATATGTGTGAATAATAAGAAATATAGATATTGGTCTCTGCCCCCAGTTCCTGACGCAAAAATCCTTGTAAATTAGGTTGCGGTTGCTTGGAGAATCTTTTCTTCTAACACTTAGCCTTTGACCCCAGTCATTGACACAGAGCTCCTCAATCATTTGGGATTTCCTCGCTGATAGCAGTGTCTTTTGTTCCAAAGAGGTGATTATTGGTGGACCCTTGTGGGGACTGGTCACCGGAAAGACCAAGACATGATTAGAAGCTTACAATCTTCAGCCCCACCTTTCATTCACAAGAGAGGGGAGAGAGGCTGGAAATGGAGTTAATAGATGCTTATTAATATCTACCTACTAAGCTTCTATACACATCCCAATAGTATGGGGTTTGGGGACCTTCTAGGTGGGTGAACAAGCCCATGAACTGGGAGAATGGTGCACCTCAACTCCACAGGGAAAGGCTCCTATGCTCAGGACCCTTTCAGCCCTCATTGTATGTATCTCTTCACAGGGCTGTTCACCTGCATCATTTATAGCATCCTTTATTATATAATAAATTGGCAAACTTAAGTGTTACCCTTAGTTCTGTAAGCTGTTCTACAAATGACTGAATCCACAGCAGGGGTTCATGGGAACCTCTGCTTTAAAACCAAGTCAGACAGAAGTTGTGGGTAACATAGGGACCTACTACCTGAGATTGGCAGTAGGGGAAGTAGGGGACAGTCTTGGGAGACTCAGCCCTTAAAACTGGGGGGTTTGCTCTAACTCCGATTAGTGTCAGAACTGAACTGAATCAGGGACACACAGCTGGTGTTGTGGAATTGCTTGAAGTGTAGGAAACCCACACAGCTGGAGGCTGTGCTGAGTGCGGTCATAGTGTGAGAATAAAGGAGAAACACAGGAGTGTGGCTTTCTGATGCAAGAGGTGGTTATTCCGCTCGATGTTTTCCAAAGAGTTTGAATATTACATGAAATGTTTCCTTTGGAAGAAGTGCTTGTAAGGTGTTTTGAATGTCATTGTCCCCATCTTGTCCTTTCTCAAGCAACATGATATCTTAAATTTCTGTTTTCTCCATACTAAAATGTATAAATAAAGAAAGATCATGTGAAACCTATTTCACCCCAGATGATCAAAAGGTCTTATTTCACAAAAATGAATGTAGTTTTAGATGTTGGCTAGAAATCGTGCTTTTCTTCTTTTATTTTTTCCAGTAAAATTGAGACTTCTGTTACAACAAAGACAAGAAGCAAACAATTAAACCCACATGAGAACTTGCTTGAGAAAGTTTTTTTTTTTTTTAAGCAGGCTCAAATATAAAAAATAAAAATCAGCCAACATGCTAACTTTACTGTTGTCCTTTTGCTTAGCAAGATAAAGTGTGCTGATGGCAAATGTTTTAAAAAGAGTGGCCTAAAGAAAACTTTTTTCATGTAGAAGGAATTTCCCCAGAGGCAGAGACACAATCTTAGTCTGGGATCAAAAAACATTATCATAAAACAGACTCCTCTCTGTTTTCACAGAAATTGATGATTATCAAAAGAATTTTAGAATAACTGAGAAAAACTTATGGCCAATAGACCAGAGGATGGAGAAAGGGCAGATGTTTAACTAAATTCCTTTACTTGGGTCATTTGGAGGTTGGGAGGAATTGATTTGTTACATTTGCCTTTAAACTCTCCCTCCTCCTCCTTCTCACATTGCCTTAAATTTTCTGCCCTTGTGTCTTCTGAGGCTAAGAATGAATGAGCTTAGTTGATAATTAGACTAAATGACTCTTCCTTGGGAGTCATTAATCAACAATGCCAGGTTTCTTGGAAGAAGGACTCAACTCAAGAGGACTTTTTTGAATTCTCTGAAAGACAGGCTCTCAAGTCTGTTGAAGGTGATTGGAGAAGAAAGCCTAGCCATTCGGAATGCTTCAGTAAGAACTGTGAAGAACTGAGTAGAAGGGATAGAAGTAGTGGGAAAAGGAAAGCACATGTCTCCTTTTTCTGCTCAGTGAACGTCAAGTGTGTCTCCTTTTCTGTTCAGCATCCATGTTTCGGGGAATTGCCTCTCCTCTATGTCATTCTATATCATGTGGTTGTAGATCTTGAGACCTCAGCCATGACCATGGGCAATGGTGGGTAGATAGGTGTTAGGCACCTGACCCAGCTAAGCCAATCAGCATCTTTCCTGGGACTTGAATCTTTTTTTTTTTTTTAATGACATTTATTGTCAAATTGGTTTCCATACAACACCCAGTGCTCATCCCAACAGGTGCCCTCCTCAATGCCCATTACCAACTTTCCCCTCCCTCCAACCCCCCGTGAACCCTCAGTTTATTCTCAGCTTTTAAGAGTCTCTTATGATTTGGCTCCCTCATTCTCTTTTTTTTTTTAGGGGGACTTGAATCTTTAGTGGAAATATCAGATAGAAGATGGCTTGGAGCTGGGCCACCTGATGGCTGTCCCTGAATTACTATTCCTCTGGTACCTGGGGTGACCCTGCTTCCTGTCCTTCTAGTGGCTGTGGTATTCTGTTCTTCCTTCACAATGCTGAGATTTCACAATGTCCAGAATATTTTCAATAAACACTCCTTTTTTTCCCCCTTAATATAGCGAGGTCAATTCCCACTGTTTACCATTAAAAGAGCCCAACTGATACTTTCAGGTATAACAGCAATTCCTGAATTAAAAACCAAAATTAAATTGAGTGTCTGCCCGAGAATCTATACAGTACTATGGCTACAGATTGTCAGTAGCTGATGTGCACTCCTGGGCTGGCGTTCCGTCCTCTTCAGCTTCTACATCGTGTGGTCCTTGCAGCCCCAGACCTCAGTTAGTAGGACCAGAGAAGTTGGTGAGACAGCCAGACGTAGCACCGTGTTTCCGTGTGTTCTGAGGAACATTAAGAAACACTGAGAAACTCTGTAAACAAATGAACATTGCCTAGCCAAGTAAGATGGAAAAACAACTTACCCTGTGGGTGCTTTGTGGAGATTGACACTGCTCATAAATAGAGTAAAGCCTCTGCTGAGCTGTATGGGAAAGAAAACCGTGAAACTTTGTCTAACCCAGCATTTTCCAAATTTTCTTGACTATAAAATCTTTTCTCCACAAAATGCCTATTAGTATCTCTTGAAACCAGGATGTTGTGAAATCTATTTGGGGAAACACAGGCATAGAGCAATTAGGAAAACTAGGGTTTAGATATTTAAGCATATATTTGGTAGAGTGCTGTCAGGTGAATTTTTGCTTTATTGCCATATTTCCTAAATCAGTATTTCATCTTCAATCATCTGAATTTTTTAAGAAGTTTATTATTTAATTTTGAAAGAGAGAAAGAGATAGAGACAGGCAGAGAGAGAGAGGGAGACAGAGAATCCCAAGCAGGCGTCATGCTGTCAACGCAGAGCCTGACGTGGGGCTCAAACTCGTGAACCATGAGATCATGACCTGAGCTAAATCAAGAGTCGGATGCTCAACCGACTGAACCACCCAGGTACCCCTCATGAAGAACAATTTTGAATCTTAAACACTTGTTATGTAAGAAAAACGACATTGGGCTTAGGCTTTGCAGACATTTAATTGTGTGGAGAGGATATGCATCCTGGATTTTTCCTCCCTGTGCCTGGACATATCTGGTACAGCCATGTAGTGATCATGAGCCAGGGAATGAATGGCTCATTGTGTCTCCTAGAGAGTCTCATTGATGTCTATTGTTCTACTCATCCCTTCCTCCACTTTTTTTTTTTTTTTTGATTTTAGAAAGAGAGAGAGCATGAGTGGGAGAGACAGGCAGAGAGAAAGCGAATAAGAGAATCCCAATCAGGCTCCACCCTCAGTGCAGAGCCCGACTCGGGACTCAAACCCATGACACTGGGATAATGACTTGAGCCAAAATAGAGAGTAAGACACTCAACTGACTGTGCCACCTTGATGCCCCTGTTCTACTCATCCCTTTCTTTTTTTAATTTTAAGTTTCTTTATTTATTTTGAGAGAGAGTACATGTGTGTGTTCACATGAGGGGGAGGGGCAGAGAGAGAGAGGGAGGGAGGGAGAGAGAGAGAGAGAATCCCAAGCAGGCTTTGTGCTGACAGCTCCACCAACTCCAATGCCGGACTCAAACTCAGAAATAATGAGATCATGACCTGAGCCGAAGTCAAGAGTCAGTTGCTTAACCCAATGAGCCACCCAGGTGCCCCTCCACTCATCCCTTAAGTGCCTCAAACTACGCTCATCTTTTGGCCATCTCCTCCTCTTTTATTTCAACTCAGTTCTCCAGTCTATGTTATTGTAAATCTCCATCTCAAATCTTCATCTTTCTCACGAGTGCTGATTTCCAACAGTCTTTTAGGCAGCTCCACATGGATGACAATCGTAATGAAAATGATGATAATAATAGTAATGGAGATAGATAACACTATGAACCTCTTGCTGTGATCCAGGCATTCTGCAAAGCTCCTTATTTTTATTAGCTTATTTAACCCTCACAGGTACTCAGAGGTTAAGTAACTTGTTTAAGATCAAAAAATTACTATATAGTAGATCTGGGACTCAAAACTGTTAATGTTCAAAATTCTTACACAGTTCATCTTGCTGAGTTCCCTAAAATTAGAGATGCCATCCACTAGGCTAGAGCTCTTAAATCCTGCTCTCATGTCCTTGAATTTACAACTGATCAATTTCCAAGAATTTAACGTCAAATCCGTCTTTTCTTCCCACCACTCGTACTGTCCTTGCCTCTAGCGCAGACCTTCCCCACTGCATCACTCCCTGCCTGACAATAACTACTTCACAAAATGACCTGCTTCAAAAGTTTTCTTCTCTAGTGTTCATTCTGCTATCTTATTTTTCCTTAAAAGTTTTTAATTAAAAAAAATTTTTTTTAAAAATTTTGAGATAGAGAGAGAGTGTGAGTGAGAAAGGGGCAGAGAGAGAGGGAGGGAGAGAGAATCTTAAGCAGGCTCCATACTGCCAGTATGGAGCCCTATGCGGGACTTGAGCTCACAGACTGAGATCATGACCTGAGCCAAAGTTGGACGTTCAACCAACGGAGCCACCCAGGCTCCCCTATGGGACATTTCTTTCAAAGGAAGTGAGAAGCCATTGTCAGCTTCATTAACATGGCAATTAATAAATTTTTATTTTGTCTTTATTTTCTGTATGAAAGTAACATACACAAGGTACTGATTAAGCATGAAGTTAGGGGGTGTCTGGGTAGCTCAGTCGGTTAAGTGACTGAGTCTTGATTTTGGCTCGGGTCATGATTTTGCAGTTCGTGAGTTTGAGCCCCACATTGGGCTCCCCACACTGACAGTGTGGAGCCTGTTTGGGATTCTCTCTCTGTCCCTCCCCCACTGTCCTCTCTCTCTCTCAATAAATAAGTAAACTTAAAAAAAAGTATGAAGTCAGAACTCAAGATATCCCATGTGTTATTTTTAGTTTGTTTGTATTAGTGACTTCAATACTTAGTGAGAGAAAAGTTAGTAGTGCAAGCCAATATCCAGGTCTCTTTTCCTTCATGGGAATATAGGACTACAATTTCCAGCCTGTTTGGACCTACACAGAGCCATGTGATGGTTCTGGTCAAGAAAATGTGATGTGTGACAGAGAAAAAGCCAACACATCTCTTCCATTCTCTTCCCCTGACTTAGCGATCATGGAGGAGGCTGCATGCTGAAAACACAGAACCACAAGGTTAAAGCAGCCTGAATTGTTCGTTTGTTTTGTGGCAAGTAATTATTTCATGTATCTGTCAGCAACTTAAGGCAGATATGAATGGACAGGAATACTTGGAGGATGATGTAGACTGAAACACATTTCAACATATCCAGAGTCTAGTTACAATACTCTGGTACCATACAATATCAATATAACTACTCTGTGATATTTCCATTTATTTTACTTTTAATAGAAATATAACTATTCTGTGATATTTCAATTTATTTTACTTTTAGTAATAAAAACATTTTTTCTTATATATGAGTGAAACTATATTTTGCTTTAAAATTAATAGTGACAGTTGAATAAACAATGGTTATTTTTCTAATCAAGTGACCAACCTGCTGAATATTAAGGGCTCGACAAATGTTGCATCTTACTATTTTCATCGAACAAGAGTTTCTATTTTGATTATTCCTGGTAAATGGTAATTTTATTTAAAAATTTTTTTAAAATGTTTATTTATTTTGAGACAGAGAGAGAGAGACAGAGTGTGAGCAGGGGAGGGGCAGAGAGAGAGGGAGATAGAATCTGAAGCAGGCTCCAGGCTCTGAGCTGTGAGTACAGAGCCTGACGCAGGGCTCAGCCCATGAACCATGAGATCATGATCTTAGCTGAAGTCGGGCGCTCAACCGACTGAGCCACTCAGGTGCCCTAGAAATTTTATTTCTTCACTGGTCCATTTGCCAAGCAGTTTAGCAGACAGACAGTTAGATATGGTGGCTTCTGCCTTCAGGGGATTCTATCAGATGAATGCTGGTTTCCAGAACAATAGATGTTGGCAATCTTTTCTTTGAAGTCCATCCATCAGGACTTTTCTATCACAGTTGGCCAAGGGTCCTGCTTTGGCTGCCGGGTTTTCGTTCTGCTGAATATTATATTCCTGAACTCTCATGGATATTCTTTGCATCATTTAAAATATTTTTATAAGCAATGTTCTGAATAGGAGGTCTCATCAGGTTTTATTCCTTTTGTTGTGTGGTCTGTAGCACAGTCCAAAAAGCAGGTTTCTGTAAATTGATTGCAGGTTCTTTTAAAGTAGACCTTATACTGTCTGTTCCAAGAATTCCCGTATACTTCTCTGATCAAATTCTGGTGTTTGTGCAGCCATATTCTTTTTTTAAAAATAAATTTAAAAAGTTTGTTTGTATATTTTGAGAGAGAGAGAGAGAGTGCAAGGAAGGGAGGGGCAAAAAGAGAGAGAGGGAGAGAGAATCCTAAGCAGGCTCCGCACTGTCACTGCACAGCCTGATGTAGGGCTGGAACCCACAAACTGTGAGGTCATGACCTGAGCTGAAACCAAGAGTTGGTCACTTAACCAATGAGCCACCCAAGGTTCCCCTGTGCAGCCATATTCTTTTGATACATTTCTTTGCCACTGTTTCTGATACCTGAGTTTCCTTTCTGTTCTGGAAAAGCACCTGTTTATTCTTTGCTTGAATGTCTCCAGTGAGGCCTGATTTCTTACTTAAGCACAGGCTTTCCCATCCAATACCAGTATGAGGCTGGGATGCTGTACTGCCAGTCGGTTCTGGGGGTGGAAGTTTGGGGTCAGGGCAGACACCAGGCTGCTGGATGGCAGGGAAACTAAATAAAACAGCCTGGATTGTTGAGTCCCCACATGGGAGCACCTACCCTCGAGAGTTGCCAGGATGTACAGTGGTCTTTGCTTGAGTGACAAATAACTTGTCTGTTTAGGCCAGGGAGCTTTTGGATGAAGAATCATTTGGCCTAATCTGATTTATACAGGTGGCATTGATAATTGCTGTCATCAGAGATAAAAGAAGAAAGCCAATAATAGCAGTGGCTAACCCTTATTGGGATTCTCCAGGCTTTGTCCTATGTGCAGGAATGAATTATCTTATTCAACCCCTATAATAACCCACTTAAGAAATGAGGAGACAGAGACGGAGGAGAGATTTCATAACTCACCTAGGGTCACAGAATTCATAAGGTTTAGAGCTGGGATTCAAACATACATCGATCTGATTCCAAGGTTCATTTACTTCCTGCATATGCTGTATGGTCATTTGGCTTACTCACACATATGGAACTAAGTAAATGCAAAGGTAGAACTTGGTTCTAAGGTGTCAAGTGTTCTATTTTTTAAAGGAGCATGGCAGAGTTTGTCTTCTGGGAAATTTCTTTACATTTATACAAACTTTATTTCCTCTGGGGCCAAAGGGGAAATTTCTGGTTCATGTGACCTGCTTTGTTTTTAAGGTAACCAAATATTGGGCACAGAGTAGAATTAGAGCAAAGTCCTTGTAGGATCTAGGAATGATGATGTGATTAATATGTCTTGATTTAACATTGATGACAGCATAGAACAATTAGCAACTTAATAAGTTAAATTTCATTAATATGTCTTTGGGGAAGGAGTCTTTGTCAGATTAAGTAAGACTTGTGCTTTGATTACCTACAGAGTTTTGAACTAAGTCTGGCTTTCCACTATGAAGATCAAATCCCAAAGTCCTGGCTTGACTCATCCATCATTTTTTTTTTTTTTTGACTCCTTAGGGAATCATGACTTTAATGAGAACAAATTCTATTACTTTAAACATTTATTCTTGATAATAAAAATCCAACCAGGGCCCTAAGTAATGAACTGGAAAATAATTACATCCCATTAAAGGTATTAGCTAGTATTACTTACTGTGGGGGCATTTTATTATACTTTATTGGGGGGTAGAAATATAAGAAACACTGATTCTTCAGGGCTCCCTGAAAAATCTGGGAGTCTGCAGGCAGGGAAAATACAAGATGATCTGAGACATTTTGCTGGGCAAAAAAGTAAGGGAAATACTCAAAGACTAATGGGTGTGTCAAAGGCATATTCAACTCAGCTTGAAGGGATGGACTCCTATTGTCAAAATTGGGGGACTATTTGAACATTAAACAAGAATATTTGACTGTGACTAATAGTAGAAAGAGGAGACTTTTGGAGATCACTTACGGTGAACAATTCATTGTACAAGCAGTGAATGCAACTAAGGAATTGATCTAAGTTTGAATCCTGACTCTATTATCTTTTGCTGTTAGGGTCTTAAACATTTCCATGTCTCAGTTTCCAAATATGAAAAATGGGGATGACAATAATAATAATAATAATAGTAATCTATCTTAGAGGAGTGATAAGAGGATTAACTAAGAACAAAATATGTAAGTAAAATGTTTAAAGTAGTCCCCGGCGGGACGCTTGGGTGGTTCAGTGAGTTAAGTGTCCAACTCTTGATTTCGGCTCAAGTCATGATCTCACAGTTTATGGGTTCCAGCCCTGAGTTGGGCTCTGCGCTGACCATGCATGGCCCACTTGGGATTCTCTCTCTCTCTGCCCCTCCCCCAATCATCCTCATGCTCTCTCAAAATAAATAAATAAACATAAAATAAAATAAAATAAAATAGTCCCTGGCACATTTCATGTGCTAAATACAAGCTATTTATTATCATTACTTTTATTATTGTCTAAAATACCATACCAGGGGCGCCTGGGTGGCGCAGTCGGTTAAGCGTCCGACTTCAGCTAGGTCACGATCTCGCGGTCCGGGAGTTCGAGCCCCGCGTCGGGCTCTGGGCTGATGGCTCAGAGCCTGGAGCCTGTTTCCGATTCTGTGTCTCCCTCTCTCTCTGCCCCTCCCCCGTTCATGCTCTGTCTCTCTCTGTCCCAAAAATAAATAAACGTTAAAAAAAAAAATTTTTTTTAAAATACCATACCAGCCTTGGGCTTTTTGTTGTTGTTTTTATGACAAATTGGTTTCCATTTGTTTCCAGGTTTATTGAGCTATAATTGATGTAGAACATTGTATAAGTTCAGGATGTACAACATAGTGACTTGATACACTTATAAACTGTGAAATGATTACAACAGTCTACCATGTCACATAATGACCACTTCCTTTTTGTGGTGAGGACATTTAAGTTCTACTCCCTTAGCAACTTTCAAGTATGTAATATAGTAGTGTTAACAATAATCACCATGCTGTACGTTAGGTCCTCAGAACTTATTCATCTTAAAACTGGAATTTTGTGCCTTTGACCAAAGTCTCCCCATTTCCCCCAATCCTCTGGGCCCTGGCAGCTGCTACCATTCTATTCTCTTTCCCTGTAGTGTCCTTAACTAGCTTTGGTATCAGGGTGATGCTGGCCTTATAAAATGTGTTTGGGAGTGTTCTGTCTTCTTCAGTTCTTTTGGAAGAGTGTGAGAAAGATTGGGGTTAGTTCTTCTTTAAATGTTTGGTAGAACTCACCAGGGAAACCATCTGGTCCCGAGAGATTTCTGATTACTGATTCAATCTCTGTACTTGTTATTCGCCTGTCAGATTTCCTATGTCTTCATAATTCAGTCTTGGTAGGTTGTAAGTTTTTAGGAATTTATCCATTTCTTCTAGATTGTCCAATTTGCTGACATATAATTTTTTATAGTAGTCTTTTATGATCCTTTGTATATTTGTGATATCAGATGTAATGTCTCCTGTTTTTTTTTGCTGAATTAATTTATTTGAGTCTTCTGTCTCTCTTTTTTTTTTCTTACTTCATCTATCTAAAGGCTTATCAATTTTGTTTGTCTGTTTTAAAAAAAAACAGCTCTTAGTTTCATGAATCTTTTCTATTGTTTTTCTGGTCTCTATTTCATTATTTCTGTTCTGGTCTTTGTTATTTCTTTTCTTCTGCTAACCTTGCAGCCCTGGGCTTTCTTACTCTGGACTTAAAAAAATAAAAACAACATGAGTGCACTTCTAATTGGATTTTTATTATAGCCGAGTTGCTATCCAGCACAGTAACTCATCTCAGTGGTCCCTGTGATACCAGGAAGATGGTGAAATCAAAAGTCATCAGATAGAAAATCTGAAGGAATCTCACTGCTGTGTGAAGAGCAGCTCCATGATCCACTGTCTTGCAGGACTTCACACCCGAGAAAGGGACTGGGTGAGAGCTGCAGCGGAGGGGTCCCAATGCAGAGGTCACAGCTGGCCTTGCAGTGTTTTCTAATTGAGAATCAGGACTCCCAGTGAAGAGGTGATTGAAGGATGAGAGTAGAAACCCCAGAGGCCCAAGGGATCAAACAGCAATTGGGACGGGGCACTTAAGAAGTTACCATGCAGTCAGAGAACCTCCAGTGTTGAGATGACTTGGGCCAATTTGCTTGGCTGTCGATTTCCCTGCATAAATCCCAGGAAGTTCCTCATCAAGAAGCCAGTGAGGAATCACATCCTTACTTGCCCTTCTCTCTTTCTGGAGCATTTTAAGACATTCATTTTTTTTCCCTTCCCCTCTCTCATGGTCAAGATCCACACATGAGTGATTAAGACATTCGTCTCCAATCTTACTCCATTTCATGTTCATTGAGATTGTATTTGAAGCAGTATTAATTCACCACAAAACTTCTTAGCTTTCTTTTAACTCATTTGGAAAATTTGCATATAGAAGCAGAGAAATAAAAATTTTGTCTCAAGGTCAATTTCATATTCCACTGTTAAAAAAACTGTGTTTCTAGAAATCACGTTTAGTACCAAATGCAGCTTCAGTTTTCTTAATGTAAGACAATCACACAGGTAGGGTTTGTGATCCAGATTTTCACTAAATGAGGAAGTTTCCTGAGGCAGAGCAAATGCCTAAATCAACAGAGAGCAATGCTAGTCCTTATTTTAAACTTTCAACCAGTATAGTTGGTCATATGAAAGACTCTGCGGGCCAAAGAGGGTGTGTGTGCACTGGGTAAATTCTTTAGTTTTTTTGAGACTCTGTTCCTTCATATGTCAAGGGTGCACATATGACTGTGAGCATATGGGCAGTACGTGTTCAGTTCCCCTTTTTGCTCTTTTTTATTCAGAACATTTTAGTAGAGTAGGTTTAGGTTCACAGCAAAATTGAGGGGAAGGTACAGAGATTTTCCATGTCTCCCTGCCTCCACACGTACATAACTTCCCTCATTATCAACATCCCCCGCCCAGATGGTACATTTGAAACAATTGATGATCCTATGTTGACACGTCATAATCACCTGAGGTCCATAGTTTACACCATGATTCACTCATGGTGTCATACCTTCTATGGCAGTGGACCAATGTATGACGACATGTATCCATCATTATGGGATCACTTGGAGTATTTCCACTGCTCCAAAAATCCTCTGTGCTTCAACCATTCACAGCCCCCGCCTCACCCCTCAGCTACCACTGATTTTTCTTTTTTTTTATTGCTCCATAGTTTTGATTTTTCTAGAATGTCATATAGTTGGAATCATACAGATGTAACCTTTTTGGATTGGCTTCTTTCATTTAGTAATATGCATTTTTAAATGTTTTTTTTTAATGTTTATTTATTTTTGAGAGAGAGAGAGAGAGACAGAGCACGAGCAGGGAAGGGGCAGAGAGAGAGGGAGACACAGAATCTGAAGGAGGCTCCAGGCTCCAAGCTGTCAGCACAGAGCCCCATGTGGGGCTCGAACTCACAAACTGCGAGATCATGACCTGAGCTGACATCAGACTCTTAACCAACTAAGCCACCCAAGCGCCTCCTTTTATTTTATTATTTTTTTAATGTTTATTTATTTTTGAGAGAGCGAGAGACAGAGTCATTTAGTAATATGCATGAAAGGTTCCTCCACAACTTTTCATGTTCCTCCACATCTTTCTTTTTAGCGCTGAATAGTATTCTGTTTTCTGCTTTTACCACATTATCCTACTGAAGACATTGTGGTTGCTTCATCTTTACAGATGCTTGTTTGCCATCTGTACATCTTCTCTGATGATCTGATAAAGTCCTTGGTCCATTTTTAAGTTGGATTTTGTTTCTTATTGTTGAGTTTTAAGAGTTGTTTGTGTTATTTTAGGCAACAATCCTTTATCAGATGTGACTTTTGCAAATATCTGCTCCCAGTCTGTGGCTTGACTTCTCATTTTCTTGACAGTATCTTTCACAGAGCAGAAGCGTTAATATTTTAATGAAGCCCAGTCGATCAATTTTCTCTTTCATGGATCCTGCCTTTTGTGTTGTATCTAAAAATGTTGTTGCCATATCCGAAGTCATCTAGGTTTTCTCATATGTTATCTCCTAGGAGTTTTATAGTTTTGTGTTTAACATTTAGGTCTGTGATCCATTTTGCATTAAATTTTGTGAAGGATGTAAGGTTTTTGTCTAAATTTTTTTCTTTTTTTGCACGTCCAGTTGTTCCAGCACATTTGTTGAAAAGGCTCTTTGGTCTGTTATATTATCTTTGCTCCTTGGTCAGAGATCAGTTGACTGTATTTATGTGGGTCTGTTTCTGGCTCTGGTTCCTTTTTTTTTTTAATCCTATAAATTCCTCTCCTCTTTTCTGTAGATTGCCCAGTGGAAAGGGTTGGCTTTATTTATGCTACTGATTATGCTGTTTGGCTCCTATGTCAGTGGTTCAACATATATCATTTATGTCACGAAGGATCATCATTTAGGACTTATCAAATTTCCACTGGAATTCAGGATTCTTGATAGAATACACAAATGGCATGATTGCGCTTTCTAAGAAACCAACATTCTAACAGGAAAAAATATATCCTTGAGAGCATCTTGCTTCACCCCCCTCCCCCCCGAATTATATGTGGCAGATAAGGATTTTTCAGGAATGCGTAAAGAGAGGGACAGACTCTGTTTCTTCTCTGCCTCTCTACTACTTTCTGTATTTTGTCTCCATTTGTTTCAATCCCTGTCTTGCATTTACAGTAATATTCCCCTTATGAAACATTTGTAAGTGTGGATTTATTTCCATAAACTTGTCCTGAAACCATAAGACTTTCAATTCACATTGTGTATAAGCTGCAGTAAGCATTCATATGAATTTCCAGTCACTCTCAATGGAGATAATTTTTAAAAAGACGTACCTGGGAATTGGGAAAAGAAAAAGGAGGGAAGCAGGGGCAAAGCAGGAGCGGGACTTTTTACTGTGCAGCCCTAGGGAAGAGCTGGGAAGTTGAGCCAAGGTAAACCTGAGCCAGAGGGCACTGCTCCCGCTTGTGAGTGGGAGGAGGTGCCAGGGGATATGACAGAAAGTGCCAGAGCAGGACTTGGGCTACTGCCACCTCTGGTATGTTTCCAGCCTGGAAGTATCATGGGGGCATTAAGGCTGAACAACCCGCAGCATGAATGGGAAATCTGAGAAATATCAATTCAGTTGTAGGGTTAGCCAAATATTTTATAGAAAGCTTACTCAAAAGAGTTTTCATCTTTTTCATCTCAAGGTTGAGATAACTATGGGACTACTGGTGGCCTGCTTAGCACTCGTCTCTTTTTCATCCTTTACGAAACAGAATGCTCTCTTTGATCAGAGTGGCAAGGCACCAGCTGAAAACTGCGTTACCCAGCCTCCTTTGCAGTTAGAGGTGGGCATGTGACTAATTCTGGCCAATGGATATAGGTAGAAGCTGCTGAATGGGGGCTTCATGGAAAGGACCTTCAAAAGGGGGCTAACTCAGCCTGTAACCTCCTTTTGCCTTTCTCCCTTCCTATCTGATATAGAGTTGTGATGGCTGGAACTGTTGTGGCCATTTTGTAAGTGTGATGAGGGCTTGAGGTTAGAAGACAGGTGCTAATGGGGGTGGAGAAAACCATCTTGATCCATAGGAAGAAGAAACCCTCAACTCTGAATAAAAAAATCATGAAGAGTCGGGGCGCCTGGGTGGCGCAGTCGGTTAAGCGTCTGACTTCAGTCAGGTCACGATCTCGCGGTTCGTGAGTTCGAGCCCCGCATCAGGCTCTGGGCTGATGGCTCGGAGCCTGGAGCCTGTTTCCGATTCTGTGTCTCCCTCTCTCTCTGCCCCTCCCCCATTCGTGCTCTGTCTCTCTCTGTCCCAAAAATAAATAAACGTTGAAAAAAAAAATTCTGTCATTTAAAAAAAAAAAATCATGAAGACATTTAACCTTGAATAGAGGACCAGATGCTGAAAAAGTTCATTTTTTTCTTTCATATTAGAACTCTGTTTCTCTTTCAGATTATATTAAAAAAAAAACACTTGTTATAAGAAGA
Source organism: Lynx rufus (assembly GCF_022079265.1). Taxonomy (NCBI): domain Eukaryota; kingdom Metazoa; phylum Chordata; class Mammalia; order Carnivora; family Felidae; genus Lynx; species Lynx rufus. The sequence continues at coordinate 6,702,583 of NW_025814825.1, forward strand.
AAGTCAAATAAAACTAAAATGTTCAAAATGAAAAGTGAGAGCAGCTTATACTTCCACCCTCCATAGTAACCACTGTTAACTGGGTTTTCTGTTTTTCAAAAAATGTCCTTATTTATATATATACATATAAAAATATAAAATAATTTAAACTTATTTTTTATTTTTTATTTTAGAGAGACAGAGTGAGAATGTGCAAGTGGGGGAGAGTGGCAGAGGGAAAGAGAGAGAGAGAGAGAGAGAGAGAGGATACCAGGCAGGGTCCACGCTCAGTGCAGAGCCCAACGTGGGATCATGACCCAAGCCAAAATCAAGAGTCGGATGCTCAACTGACTGAGCCACCCAGGTGCCCCCCAAATATAACATAATTTAAAATATAATTCTTGAGAGGCATGTTTTCTATAAGGAAAAGTAGTTGATAAGCATCTTGGAAGAGATCCTGCTATCTCATAAAGATTGTGTCAATAAATAAATAAAATTAACTGTACTATAACTATTCTTACTATTTTAAGACATGTAAAATGTTACTGATAATCTCATTTCCATGAGTGATTATTTCAAACCCAATTTCCTTGGTCAGATGCCCTGACCTGTTCATCCACAGGGAAAATAGAGGTCACCAGGTGGAAACTCTTTCAAGTTCCTGCCCTCCCTCCTACCTGTGTCCACACACCCCATTGTCCCTCCTTCCCTTTGGTCTGAACATATGTGTGTCTTTCACTATGCACCGATGCCCTCCCTCCCATCTCCTGTAGGACTTGCACCACTCATGATTCTCTCTCCCTGGGTCTTCACTCTCTCCTCTCTTGAGAGGAGAGTGTTATTATTCCCCTCAATGTATAGGAATGTTCAATTCTCCATTGTCTAAAGATATGAACAAAAACCTTTTTCCTTGACTTTATGTCTACTACTGGCTACTGCTCTTTGTCCTTCTCAGCACAGCGCCACACTTAAAAGTGTGGTCCACATTTGCAGTCTCCTCTTCCTCCTCTGGCTTTGGTCTCCACCATTCAAATGATTTCCTAAGGGATCCATTTAGCAGAGATTATCTTGCTTTTTTTCACCAACATCTGGTTCTGGTGGCCACTCCCTCCTTGCATCATTCTCCCTTTGTATTCACAACACCGTATACTTTTTCTTCTTATTATTTACCCATATCTTTAGGTCATTCTCAGGTTCCGTGTGTGTGTGTGTGTGTGTGTGTGTGTGTGTGTGTGTTTTATCCTTATTTTTTTTCAGCCCCAGAATTTCTATATCAGAATGGCTCCTTGACCCAGAAAAAGGAGGATGGTGGCTGGTGGGTAGGTAGATAGGTGGAAGCTGGGTTTGCAAAGCACTTTACATGTGCTTGACAAAACATTAATCGCTGTATCAAAGACTGCGGTTATGTCTAAGTGAGAGTAAAGGGGCCAAAGGGTCTCTCACCCTTAGTAAGTGCCATTTTTGGACACCTACCCTATTTCCATAGTTTATCAACTATAAGCTGATGACAGTGAAGTATATTGAGATAATAAAAATCAGCCCAGAACTAGGAAAGTAAATATATGCCTAGGTTTGAGTGAGTAAATATGAGTCCTGCTAATAATCAGACTGTACTAATAGACATATAGAGAGAGCTAACTGCAAAGTCAAAAGAAAATATTATTTCTCAAGGTCACATTGCAGGTGTAAAATGTTCTAACAGTCCTTTCTTTTGAGTGATGACTACTTTCTTGCCAGTGACACTCAAGACCCATTTTTGGGCCCTCTGCCTTCTGAACAAAGACAACTACTACTGCCCTCACTTGATCACAGCTTCTAATTCCAGAGCCGATCCCCATTTCTCCTAGTCCTGCCTCAAAACTCATTACGAGTAAGTCCTAGCCCAGTAAAAAGCCCCTTCCTGTTCCCTCTTAGAGGCCCCAAGATTTCTCATGGAATACATTCCATGTTGCGGCAAACTAGATAAACCTGACTTTGTCAGATTACATTTGTGTTCCTGGTGATTTTTAATGGATGGGCTTTATTGTCCAGCTCCCATGCATTTCTCACTCCTGATTCATATTCCAGCTATTTACTGAACATCTCCCCTTGCATGTTTTTCCAGTGACTTGAATAAAACATGTCCGAAGTTTAACTCATTTTGTTTTGTTTTGTTTTGCTCCGTCTTTCTCTTATCTAGACTGATGAGTCCAGTAACTAGTTTTTTGAACCAAAATTTGCAGATAATTCTAGTAATAACAACTAGTAATGATTCTAATAATAATTTTCTCATTTTCGTCTCATTACTCACTAAATTCTGTTAGTTATATCCTTTAGATATGCCTCAAACATGTCCTTCCTCTTCATCCTCATCATCATAAGATTAAGTCTTCATCATTTCACACCTAAGGCCTTCCCCCCACCATTTCCAGTATTTTCTTCTCCAAAAACCAGGTCCCATAACTACTATTTATGTAGTTTTGTTAAATACATAAAATAGTCATTAAGCTCTTTAGCCATGTGGGTTAAAATACTCCACTTTATGTTGAAGGCTAGTGTTTTCTTGACATCAGTCACACAAGTAAGAAATGTTGGTCTCGAATTAGAAACAAAGAGGGACTGTTTTAATAGGCAGCGTCATGGAAACCTGACTTACCAGCTTTTGTCAAAAGGATGTTCAGAGCTGAGTAGGAGTGGTGGGTTGCAATTCTTTTAAAAAAGCCAAAATGGGAGTTGGAGTTAGTTATGACAATTCTTGGGTCACCGATGCGGGTATTTCAGATGGTGTGTGTGGGGCAATTGTACCTATGGGACTCAGGTGTAAGCCCCCTAGGGAAGCACCTATAAGTGACAAGCCTGAATGGCCATGATTCTATTCCTTTTATTTTTGTGTTGAATTCCTTTTTATTCTACCTTAGAATAAAATGGATTCTCTTTAAAGGCTCTCATCTAAACTTCTTTGCTTAAGAGACAAGGAAAAGAGTTTGTTTCTATTTCTGAGCCAGGCTGTAAAGGAGATGTCAGTACCTCGGGAGAAGGGAGAAAGGGATACCAGGAACCATTTGGTTAGCCTTAGGAGATTTACTTCCAGAGCTAAATCTTGGAGAGTTTGGGTTTTGTTAAGTTAAAAGATTTGGGATTCTGGGGAGCCGGGGTGACTCAGTCAGTTGAGCGTCCGACTTCAGCTCAGGTCATGATCTCGTGGTCCGTGGGTTCGAGCCCCGCATCCAGCTCTGTGCTGACAGCTCAGAGCCTGGAGCCTGCTTCGGATTCTGTGTCTCCCTCTCTCTGGCCCTCTCCCATTCATGCTCTGTCTCTCCCTCTCTGTCAAAAAAACAAAAACAAAAACAAAAACAAAAAACTTTATAAAAAAAAAAGATTTGGGATTCTTTGATTAGTCTTTCAGTAAACCCCTTCACTTTTCATCAGGATAAAGCAAGTTTTTAGCTTAGCTTATAAGGACTTTAATATCCTACTCCCATCCTATTTTTGTTCTATTTTTCTACACACACACCCACACCCACACCCACACACCCACACACTCACACTTCAGCCATCTAAAAAATATTGAGGATTCATAAGAGCATGCTTCTTTCTTAGTCTCTTGGTCCATTTTTTTTTTTGTTTTTGTTTCACTGTTGTCACTTTTATTGTGTCTCACAAACTTTCTTGCATGTTGTGGGAAACCTATCCACTGGTAGTTCAAGAAAATTACACTTTATAACTTCTATTCTCAGAAAGAGACTGACTTTCTTACATTCAGTTAGAGGAGTCAGAAGCAACATCTTTGGTTGGCTTGGGTTGGGTCAAGATCAATTGACTCTGCCAAAGAGGTGTGAGATCAAATGGAGCATCACAGAGCCCACTTGAACCACATGATAGAGTAGGGAGAGGAGCATTATTTAGATGATGGCAGGAGGTTACTGTTTCTAGAAGGGCAGGATTCTGTATGGGAAATAATTTGGGTTCTGTATTTCTTCTTTTCTGTGAAGTGAGGCTATTCTACTTGACTTGTACTCCCTCTCCTCCAAACCTAGCATAGGGCCTGGTATGTGGTATGTCTACCATATGCTTTTGTCAATAAGCATTCTCTTTCAGAAAGGGAGGAGGGCCCTGAGGAGGACCAGCGAAGGGTAGAGAAGTGTAGGAAAATTGTCCAATGACTATTCTGACACAGGAGTAGCCATTGCCTGTTTGAGAGGCCAGCGAGAAGATAAGACTCATTTACAGGTAATTCCTTCCTAAGTTTCTTTTTGTGACCAACTCTATATATATGTGTGAGAAACCATAATTATGTAGAGGGCTCTTGGCAGCGCAAATGATCTCTTTTGCTTCCATTTTTAGTTTTCATTTATTTTCATGTTGTCTGATGGTTGATTATTGGTGTATTTTGTGTTCCTTAGAAGCTCTATATTTCTACTTTCCATCCCCTTCTTCAGAACACATTCTTAATTCTTTCTTAGCATTTTTCTTAGTGATGGTTCAGTAAAAGCAATGCAAGAATACCTTGGAGATGTTGCAGGTTCAGCTTCAGGCCACCACAATAAAGCAAATACTGCAATGAAGCAAAATCCACACTACAGTGAGTCAAATGAATTTTTCGGTTTCCCAGTGCATATGAAAGTTATGTTTACCCTCTGCTATAGTTTCTTAAGTGTGCAACAGCATTACATCTAAAAAATGTACCCACCTGAGGGTGCCTGGGTGGCTTAGTTGGTTAAGCGTCCAACTTCAACTCAGGTCATGATCTCACCATCTGTGAGTTCGAGCCCCGCATCGGGCTCTGTGCTGTCAGTTCAGAGCCTGGAGCCTTCTTTGGATTCTGTGTCTCCCTCTCTCTCTGCCCCTCCCCCACTCATGCTCTGTATCTCAAAATATGAATAAAAGTTACACAAAAATAAAAAAACGTACCCACCTGAATTAAAAATATTTTATTGTTAAAAAATGCTAACCATCATCTGAGCTCCCAGTGAGTCATAGTCACTGATTGCAGATCACCATAACAAGCATAATAATGAAAAAATTTGAAATATTGCAGGAATTACCAAAACGTGATACAGAGACAGGAAGTAAGCAACTGCTATTGGAAAATGGCAGCCACAGACTTTCTCGATGCAGGGTTGGCACAAAGCTTCAATTTGTGAAAAACACACTATCCGCAAAGCACAATAAAATGAGGTGTGTTGTACAATAGCAAGGTACCATCCGTATTTCTATGGTATACTTTGATTTCAAAAACATCCCGTGTAGTTAACACTAAGTTTTTAGAGTGTACCGTGTAAGTGTGTTTCTATCTCGCAAGATCTGGGAGATTAATTTCAAGTTGGATAGATTTTTGCAGTTTTGCATTAATGAGTTCAATTCCTTTTTAAACTGGTGAACTTTTTATGTTTCTTGGTTTCTGTGGGTTCATGCTGAGTTAAAAGAAATTTCATGCCACCACTCATTCAACCATTTTACTTTCCCATTTTTATTTAATGTAGCAGAAAAAGCACAGAATTTTTCAATCATGAAAACCTGAAACATCAAAGGATATTTGATATTCATGGTTTGAATTTCATGATTTTAAGGGAAACTGTTCCCTAATGGAAATGGTCCAGAATAGCTCCTTGAAAATGTAACAATGGAATGCCTTTTGCATGTATTCAAGTAGTTGTTACATTCTGTTTGTGAATTTATCTTCAACATTTAAATGTAGTATTTACGGGATGGTTTAGGGGTACCATCGTCTACCCATGTTCATCTTTGCTGAAAAAAAAGCTGAGGACTTCTTGGTTGGAATGACCAAATATACTATGCAAGCAATTCCCTCGAGGAAATGGCTCCCAGGGGCCATCTCTTGAGATGAATAAAAGCAGAAATTGTTGGAGAAGGTGTTCCCCATCATAAATGCTTTTAAATAGGAAAACAAACAGAGAAGAGCATGACTCTGCCCTTTGTGCTGGATGGCCATCAACTTAGAGTCAGGTCCAAATGACCTTGTATGATTTCTTTTTTTTTTTAGGACAACAAGCTGGGCTTCCCAGAATCCTCTTTCCTCTTCTTTTTTTATTTTTTTTTTAATTTTTTTTTCAACGTTTATTTATTTTTGGGACAGAGAGACACAGAGCATGAACGGGGGAGGGGCAGAGAGAGAGGGAGACACAGAATCGGAAACAGGCTCCAGGCTCCGAGCCATCAGCCCAGAGCCTGACACGGGGCTCGAACTCACGGACCGCGAGATCGTGACCTGGCTGAAGTCGGATGCTTAACCGACTGCGCCACCCAGGCGCCCCTCCTCTTTCCTCTTCTAACCCTGAAGATGGGTTGGAGTCTGCCAATGAGGGGAGACTGGAAAGTGGAAGAGGAAAGGCCATTATTCTCTCAGGAGGCACTAAGGAGAGACGAAGATGTGAAGTTTGAAGCAATCTCTTAGAGTTTCTTACAAGACATTTAAGTCTGTGCTATAGGCACAAGTTTTTAAGCACTGAATTTTCTGAGTTTCACCCCTCCAGTTCTTCCAGCTACCTCCTTATATTCAATCCTCCGTACTCAGGGTGTATTGAGGGGTTACTGTTTTCCAGACTTGATCTTGACTGATACACTCTTCATGCTAGTTACCTCAGTTTTGTTGAATATTGGGCTTCCCCACTTGCCCAGCATTTGTCCACAGGTTGTTAGAGGTCTTTGGGATGATGCAGAATTCAGAGGAGGTTCAAGATTCAAGATCTATGGGTGCTCATAAAAGTGGAAGATGGAAGGATGCACAGGAAATTGAGAGATGGCAGGTTGAGGACGACCAGAGGGTAGTGTGGGGCTGTAGAGAAAATATTTTTATATTTCCGTATGGTTAGGGCTTTCTTATTTTTTCTTTTTTAAAAAAATATTTTTGAGAGAGAGAGAGAGAGAGAGCATGGGAGGGGCAGAGAGAGAGGGAGAGAGAGAATACCAAGTAGGCTCTGTGCTGTCAGAGCAGAGCCCGACGCAGGGCTCGATCTCACAAACTGTGAGATCAGGAGCTGAACCGAAATCAAGAGTCAGATGCTCAACCAACTGAGCCATCCAGATGCCTCTGTTAGGGATTTCTGAACAAAGAAAGCTGGGATCTGGGTGAAAGGACAAGTTGTAGTGTTTAAGGATGAGTAGACAGTAAGAGGCCATCCTGAGAGGTTTATCTTCCCTGAGGTTAATGTTTCATTTCAGAAGAGGAATGAAATCCAGGGCCACAGAGACCTTCCAGGGATTGTGAACTGGTACATGGAAGCATTTATTTACAGTTCAGAAGAGCAGAACTTAGGATCCTTCCCTTCTCTTTCCAAGGAGAATTTGTTTAGGGAGCACAGCTTGTCCTCATCCTAGATAAGCTCCTAGATTAATTTGTTTTGGGTTTCTTGCCTGTCATACAGATCTTGACATGCAGGTCTCACTGCAAGGCCCTGGATAAGAAGAATTGACACAGAGGAGAACTGATGTGGTTATTGCTGTAAGTAATGATAACTGTGTGCCAGAAAACTCATGCCTCCTTTCAGGATAATATGAATATATTATATAGATAGATAGATAGATAGATACTGAAAACTTAGCAGGTGCTAGAATCAGGTGGTTTGAGCATCAAGGGTGGCAGTGGGAGGTGTTGAAGAACACTTGAGAATCACCTGGAGGAAGCCCCAAGGAGGTTGCCAAGACTGACCCCAGGGATTGTTGAGCATGATGGGGATATGTAGCCTCCTGAGGGCTGAGAGAGAACTTTGTGCAATTACTTTCAGCTCCAATAAAAGCCTTATTGGATGAGAGATTACAAAGGAGTTTGTAAGTACTTACAAACTGTGATAAATGTGATGAAGGAAAAGAACAGGGTGTTGTGTGAGAAGGTCGAGATGATGGACTTTAGACTGGGTGGCCAGGGAAGTCTTTTCTGAGGAGGTGACAGTTGAGCTGAGATCTGAAGGATGGGCAGGAGTGGGGGAAGGGTGAGCTTCCCAGGTGCGGCAACTGCACTTATTAGCTGGATACGAAACGCAACCCCTCATGGTATGTCGGAGTGAGGCATTTAATGACTGGGGGGGCATTTCTACCCTGGTTTTGTTGGTGGTTCTGTTTCTTCACTTGTGTGAAGGGGATAATGAAACCTACCTGCCAGGCAGCTCTGCTCTCCAAGTGAGAAAATTGATCTGGAAATGACCACCTTCCCCCAACTTCATGATGCAGATGAACTCTGTTCCTTAGCTGAAGCCAAGTGACATCATCTCTCTGGAGGGGGACGTACAGTTAAGGAAGTTTGTTTGGAGGTAAGAGAAAGTGGCCGCAGATGAGTCTTATTGCCATCTGAGATCTTGGTTCTGATAAGGCCTTCTTCCTAAATTTGGAGCATAGAATTTTCAGCCTTGGTACAAATGCCAGTGAGAGAGTTTCTGGAGGCTTGGAGGCTTTTCTCTGGGTCCTTTCTAGTGCAGATGATCAATTTCACTTATGCCTAAGGATGCTTTGATTTTTGGGCTTCTGGGGTGATCTCCTTTAATGTGTCTGACTTCCAGGCAAGCAGATGGGCAAGCATAGTCTGGGGAGGCTTGGAATGGGAGAAGGGGAATTAGGGATGACAGCAGAGGGATGGAGTTATGGGACTTTCTTCATTTCTGTATTTATTTCTGGAACTCTTTCACTCAGGAATTGCTGTGAATGCATTTCTTTTCCGCACAAGAAGGCAGATGTGGAGTGGACTGGGGACTACAGCAATTAATTTTGAGAATCTAGGCAGAGCCTTAATCAGAGGGAATCCCTGCTATGGTGGACATATTGATGACTCAGGAAGCAACCTGGCATTCGTCATGGCTTTTCAGCTATAAGGCTGCAGGCTGGATCTTATTGGAGTTACACATCTCTGCGAAGTATATTTGTTTCCTGTTTTGCTTAGATAAGTATTGCCCTTAACGATCATGATAGGATCCATAAAGCTAACTTTGAAAAGATTAGACACTGGCTACTATGATTTCATTGCTGATGGTTATTTTGATGAAGAAAACCTCTCAGCAGAGGAAATGGGAAGCAATAATAACTCCCCCGGCCAGAATCATTTATTTACTGAGTGCTTATGCAAAGGAAAGACAAAAAGATTGACTAGACACACCTCACTTTCTCTTCGGTAGTTTCCCCCTTTGCTTCTTCCCCTTACCGTGATGCGAGTTCTTGAAAATACAGATACATCAACCCTAAAATTGTAATTCATTTCCTAGAATTTAAAGCTTTAAATTTTTCTACTCCTCAGAGAAGGAAATAGACCTATCCCCTTTTTATGTTCATTCTATCTTGGTATCTGCCATTGTCAACAGATATCAGAGAAGACTTGATTGGCAGGCACTGTCTGAGTTAGTCTTCTACCAGTCACAGCTCAATTTAAATCGTTAAGGGTCTTGGTGAATATTTACTCCCATTTTCCTTCCAGGCATAATCAATGGCTCTTTCCTCTTTGCCCCTATAAAACTTAGTCCGTCGTTCATTCAGTAAACATTTACTAAGTTCTAGCTACATGCCACGAATGTGATAGTCATTGGATATGCCATGCTGAACAAGAAAGACAGTTTCTCTCCCTCTCTCTCCTCTCCTTTCCCTTCCCACCCCCCCCTCTCTTGCCCTTCCCTCTCCTTTCTCTCTCTCTCTCTCTTTCACCCAGACAGACAAAACAAACAATTATTATAAAAGATGATAGGCTCCATAGTAAAAAAAAGTATAGTTATGGCTATTGTGGCGATAACAAGAATAAATAACCTAGTTTGAGGAGTCATAGAAGGAAGGGATGTTTACATTGAAACCAAACAATCAGGAGGTGGTGGTTAGAATAAAGAAGAGGATGTGTGGGTCAGGTACATAGAATAGCTTGGGAGAAAGAAGGAGGTAGCAGAAGACCTGTAAATGAAGTGATTGCATCCACGCCTTAGAGACCTCATATGTCAGATCTGGGCCAGAGCACATCCTCTTGTAAGAAAGGACATGAGAACTGGGGTTGTCCGTCGCACATCTCTCCCTGCTTTGCCTGTGGCTTACGATTACTTGTCTCCTTGAAATTTTTACTTGTCTTGCTGCCTTAGGACAGTGGTAGCTACTCAACAAATGTTTGCTGAGAATATTTAATAGTTCGTCTCTGTAAAAGCATTTTAACATTCTTTATCTTTTTATGTCTGTGTGTTAGGCTAAGATCAATCGCTCTTCTCCTACTGAGCTGTCAGCCTAAGCCGTCAGGCATTTTAGTAAATTATCTGTGATCGCCATTCTTTGCAATTCTGATTAACTTTCCTGTAGGAGCTACACTGTTTTGGTACCAGCTCTGAGAAAAACAAAACAAAAACAAAAACCTGGCTAGAACTTTCCATCTTAAAAGTCAGTTTCAGTTTGGCTCTGTCAGGTACTTCCAGAAACAATTTTTTTTGTGTCTTCAGTCATTCTTTTTGGTTTTAGTAACAGAGTAGATGCTAAAATGGCATGGAGAAGGATTTGGTAAGAAAATTTGTTAACGTGGCATTTATCCTACTAATAGACACCTTTGAAAACTTACACAAGCACAATGATAGGTTCTTTTGGTATATCATATCATGTCTCATCTATCTTTTTCTATCTATCTACCTATCCTTTTAGAAATATGTAGGAGCTTCTTTGTTAACATTTACGTTCATTTAAAAATCTGGAAAATCATGCAGTGCCTGGGTAGCTCAGTCAGTTGAGCGTCCAAATCTCGATTTTGGCTCAGGTCATGATCCCAGGGTCATGGAATCAAGCCCTGCATTGGGCTCCATGCTGACCATGGAGCCTGCATAAGATTTTCTCTCTTTCTCTCCCTCTGCCCCGTTCACATGCGTGCACATGCTCTCTCTCTCAAATTAAAAAAAAAAAAAGTCTGGAAAATCTTACTGTGAGTAGCCAATGGAAAATTTTCTAATTGAAAATGGGAATGCCCTTAAAAACTCAGAATCCATTGGGGTACCTGGGTGGTTCAGTTGGTTAAGTGTCTGACTCCTGATTTCGGCTCAAGTTGTGATCTCATGGTCTTGAGATTGAGCCACATGTCAGGCTGGGTCCAGAGTGTGGAGCCCGCCTGGGATTCTCTCTCTCTGTCCCTCCCCCACTCATGCACATGCTCTCTCTCTCAAAATAAATAAATAAAATGTAAAAAAAAATCTTAGAATCCATTGACTAAAGATACACTTTACCATTTCCTCCTTTATTTTGAACCTGATTACTTTTTCCCTAAATTACTTTTTCCATATCATGAACTACTTCTTTTTGTTCAAAAATAAGTCCAGATTAGCTCCCATTATCTGTCCAGATTTCTGCATGCAGTAGTCTGCTTCCATTGCCTGTTCTATCTACGGAGGGTTTGAGCTGCCATTAGGGCATATGGAGCATATATCGGACTCTCTGTTCTTACCAGATTTTCACTTCACGCAGAAAATAGGCTTATAGCTGTCTTGTCTTGCTTACTGTAACATCATGTGCCTTAGTTTTGTTTCCCTAGCTTGACCTTTAGGTGTGTACAGAATAGGACTACACTCTTTTGATTCCAGCTGTGCCCCCAAAACAATGCTGAATAAAACAGATTCTTATTTCTCCTTGTACTTAGAATTGTTTCCACCTAACTTAGGACTGAATTGATATTACAGAGTCATAAAATGTTAGAAACGAAAGTGATCTTAGAGCTCATTTTAGTGAATTCCCCATGTAGAGATGAAGAAACCGAGGCTCAGAGATGTCACATTGCTTGCCTACAATCGTCTTGAGGTAGTGTTTTCTGGACAGGGCTGACTGCTAAAAAAACAGCCCGTAGATCATAGTGGCTTCTAAGAATCAATAAAGATTTATGAGTTCCTCACATCAAGGTCTATGTGGGTCCTTGGGAGTGGGGTTGGTGTGCTCCATGCATTCATTTAGAGACTCGGTGGTTCTATTATCTCTGATAGGGTCTTACAGACTGCATCCTCTGCATCTTGCGAGCAGACAAGGAAAGACGGAGACAGTGGGGAAAAGACACACTTGCTTTCAAGTGCTTCAGACCCCAAGTGACAAATCACCTCCACTCATAGGCCATTGGTGAGAACTAGCCATGTAGTCCCATCTAGATGCAAAGGAGGCTGGGAAGTGTAATTTAGTTGTGTATCCTGGAAGAGAAAATGGGCATGGTGACCATTTAGCCAGTCTCCGCCATACTTAGCCTTCCCCATAGCAGTGATTTTCAAAGTGTCATCCTAGCAGTATCACTGTCACCTGAAAACCTGTTAGAAATTCAGATTCTCAGGTCCCACACAGACCTCCAGAATCAGAAATTCTGGGAGATTCTTGTGATTTTGTTGCATGCTGAAGTTTGAGAACTACTGACATATCCCAATTGATATAGATTCTAAATGTTGCCTGGCTACCATTTTAGAGTCACCCAGAGAAACCTAAAACGAAATAAAACAAAACAAAACAAAACAAACAAAAAAATAAAATAAAATAAAATAAAATAAAATAAAATAAAATAAAATTGCCTGGGCCCCACCTTAATCAATTAAATCAGAATTTCTAGAGGGGGACCCAGGCATTGTTATTTTAGAATAAAAGTTCCTGGTTATTCTGAGTGTGGCCAGGGTCAAGAACTACTATCTCAGATAAAAAAAATACTTATTTTATTGTATCATACTTATTTTATTGTATGCAGCATGCAGCGTATTGCCTGTGTAACTTGGGATAAGTCCGTTAACTTCTCTGAGCTTCTGTTTTTCTCTTCAGTAAAATGGGGCATGATTCTAGAATCTACTTTACTGAGCCATGAAGATTACATGAAGCAGTTTATTTGTAGCAATTTGTAAATTGTAAAAGCAATTTATTGCTTCAACAGCTGGCACATAGTCAGTGCTCACACATAAAAAAGAAAATTTTTACTACATTTTGATTGCACTGTTGAGAGAACTATAGAGAGAAAATGGAGTTGCTAAATCAGAAGTCAGGATAGTATTCACCACATCTTCCCATACATTTTTAGGTCTCTCTGCCTCTCTCTCTCTCTCTCTCCCTTCCTCCCTCCCTCCCTCATCTTTCTCCTACACCAAAAATTTGAGATTTGGATTTGGAATTATTCACCATTTGGGATTATCTATATTATTATTTTTTCTTTCAGCGGCTACATTCCCATTGCTTCCTATTAGACCTGTTTTCAGCACTGAATTCGGGCAGGACATTGATCTAGCATCTTAAGTGAAAATTAGAGAGTGTTCCTTTGGACATCTGCTTGGTGACCACGTGGTGCTCAACTGGCGGTTGGACACAAAGGAGGCTTGGTTATCATCTGTGAGTGACACCTTTACATTGTTCAAGAAGATATTGAGGTGCTTGCCTCTGTATTTGGTGTACTGCTGGAAAAGAGAAAAAAAATTGCATGCCATGTGGCTGCATAGGTTTTCTATTATATGCAATTTGCTGAGAATGGTGAAATTTTAGTAGTCTGGATCACCTGTAAAGTATTCAAGAAGTTGATCCATTTACTGTGGACTTCTAGTAGGACAGCTTAATTCTATAGAATTTTTAAGCAATATAACTGTTTGACAGGGCAAAATAACTACCTCATTTGTGCTTATCTTAATGGAATTAAGATTAGATTCTATCTTTACCTAGAACTAAATGGTTTTTTGAGGCACCCGGGTAGTTCAGTCGGTTAAGCAGCTGGCTTCAGCTCAGGTCATGATCTTGTGGCTCGTGAGTTCAAGCCCCGTGTCAGGTTCTGTGCTGACAGCTCAGAGTCTGGAAGCCTGCTTCAGATTCTGTGTCTCCCTCTCTCTCTCTGCCCTTCCTCCACTCACGCTCTGTCCCTCTGTCTCTCTCTCTCTCAAAAATAAATAAACATTAAAAAATAAAGAATTAAATGGTTTTTCTGGTCTGTATGTTCAAGATTAGCTAAAATATTAGATGAAAGCTTATATTGGTTAGTGAAACTCTCTTCAACTTGTGTTTGAAGTAATTGTGCTTTAAAAAATGCTTTGGATGGCAGCTATGATGGATTAAACCTGGAAACAAGACAGAAACTGGTACTACATTTGTTAGAGAGTAGATGAATCATGTTAGGGTTAATATTCTGACAGCAAAAAAACACTTGCATTTAAACTTCTGAATGGCTATAGATGGCTCAGTCTATTCAGACATCCCGGCAAGACTGAATTTAGGATCCTGGTAGGATGCTGGTTTGTGAGAAGCATAATTTTCAAGGAAGTAATCACAAAACTGGGTGTTGACAGCTTTGAGTTCAAGTTTCAGACTCTCTCTATAATAGTACATAAACCACTCAATTTCTCTCTGGTTCTTTTTTACTGCCTGTAAAATATGATTCACTGTGTTTCTCCCACACATATTTCATTGTGGTTCTCACTCACATACCTTGTCCTTCAAGGATTAGGAAACAATTAAAAATATTTTTTTTGCCAAATTAGAGTCATTCAGAGGGCACATAGTTTTCCCCTATTAGAAAAGTGAGGAAGTCTTAGACCAGTTAGGTACTGAAAACAGTGTGGCATGTGAGTTTAGGGGAAGTTGCGAACCGATTTCCATTATGGGGGTCAGACGTTAGCGTTCTTATTCACTTGGCTTTGATCATTTCTGTGAGCAAGTGGAAAATCTGCCTTTTTCAGAAAGCCATTTTACTCTGCGGGTTCATTATTTTGGTTGACAAATGGAGAGGTAAATTGACAGTGACTTCCCAGCTAAGAATACTCTGTGTGTTTACCACTATAGGGAGCACGAATTTTGTCAGTTAGCCTGATGTCTTTTTTAGCTTTCTTACCAAGGTTTCCATCTGGAAAAAAAAAAAAAAAAGAAAAGAAAAGAAAAAAGAAAACCCAGCAAAATTCTCTTTCTTTCGATGAAAAAAGCCTTTTAAAAGCTAGGGAGGTTCATTGTTAGCAATGGCCATTCCTGTGGAGGACCTTGATGAGACCGTGTTAAACTGTCATCAAGGCTGGCTTCAGGCTTATTGGGGAAATTCTTCCATCATCAGCAGTGAGTCAGCATGGACTAGGCGAAGGTCATGAAGACAGGTGGTAGAGATGCAAGATATGTAAGGCATTCTAGGGAGACACTATAGCACTGCTGGGAAGGGGCTATGCTCTGGGAGTCACACAGGCCTTGAGAGGGGGGAATCCTGGCTCAGCACCCGACATATATGCAATCGTAGGCAACTGATGTAACTTTTTAAGTCTAAGTGAGCTCATCTGTAGAACGGGAGCATTATCACCTACCTTGTGGGTATCTTGTAAGGATTACATTAGGTAACTCATTCCAAATATTCAGTGACGTCAAGTTCTGGCAAGTAGCACGTACTCACCCTTTTCAGGCAGCCCTCCTCTTGGTGTTTCCTTCCTGGTCCCATTTGTAAATGACAATTAAAAAGCTCTGGTATTCATCGTTCTAGGGAAGGATTGTAAATTGCCATTGCCATTTTACTATAATTTCAAGCCACTGACCTCCCTCTACCTCTGTATGTAGCAGGAGTCCTAACCCACCGAGAGCTGGGATTTATTTCCCTTTCCCTTGAATCTGCATTGTTCTGTATTGGTCCTATGACTTGCCTTGACCAATGGAATATGGCAGAAATGATGCTCCATGACTTCAGAGGCTGGGCTTCTGGAGATCTGCAACATTTAATTTTGTTGCTGGGGACACTCCTTCTGAGAATCTAACTTGGGTTTAGATAAAGTACAGTGTCACAACTCCGTCATTTCTGGAAGATGAGGTAGGGGCTCCTTGGGAGTCAATTGTGGGAGATTCTCGGATGAATTTTAACTCATCTCAAAAATGTTAGAAATGAGGTGACCGGGTTTGATTTCAGGATGGTGGCCGGGAGCAGAGGAGAAAAGGGATTCTGAGTATAGCACTCTGGTAGTCCCTCAGGCACAATGCTGTGCTACGTAGCACCCCCTGATGCTGGCCCACAGCCCTTGGACAAACCTGAGCCTTGAGATGGCTGTCACTGGGGCTATGAATAAAATCCCCAACGCAGTTTTATTAAAATCTTGTTTGGACAGTGACGATGCAAGGTGTTGGGTAGCACCGATTTCAGTAGTGTTAATGGTGTTGAAGAATGTTGCATGTGACTTTATAGTGATTCTCTAGTGATGGGTAATAGCACGGCTGGTATCTGCAGTAATGGGAGGTGGCGGTGGCAGTGCAGATACGAGCACTGTGAACACATGGCATTGTGTGCCTTGGGCCAAATGAGATTGTGTGTTTGCAGCAGTGGTGACACTTTTTGCAAATTTTGGTGGTGGTGGTTTTGGTGACTGAAGGAAATCAGTTTTTTTGCCATGCGTCCCACCAAGAGGTGGGATTTATTTCCCTTTCCCTCGAATCTGCATTGGTCTGTATTGGTCCTATGACTTGCCTTGACCAATGGAATATGGCAGAAATAATGCTCCATGACTCCAGAGGCTGGGCTCCAGGAGATATGCAGCATACAATTTTGCTGCTTGGAACACTCCTTCTAAGAATGCGTTCCCCATGCTGTGAAGAAGCCCAAGCACCCATAGGGGAGAGAAAGACTGAGGCTCCCTACGGACAGTCAGCACCAGTTGCCAGCCATGAGTGAGGTCATTTTCACCAGGCCATCCCAACATCCCAGACAATGCCATGTGAAGCAGAAGAGCCAATTGGTCAATCCATGGAATCAATGGAAGTAGTGAATTCCTGATGCTTTAAGCCATGAAAATCGGGTATGGTTGCACAACAAAAGATTACCACACAGTAGCTATTTGCAGTTCAAGAGATAGCGCCCAAGAGTTGGAACAGACAAGGAGGGAAATAATAAACTCTGTAAAATAGTTAACAGGACTAGTTAAGAGAACACAACTGAGATGCCTTCAAAGGATTCCCAGAACTAGAAGGAAGACATTTTTGGGGAAAGAGGAGATGGGTATCTCATATATAAGAAGGAGATAGCACCAACCTTTCAGTGATGCAGTGTAGATTAAGTAGGGCAATGTATGTGAAACAGTTAATGCTCTCTGGGGCATAAATAGGCTTAGTAAGTAGGAGCCACTATTGTTATTCTCTTATCTGGGGCTAGCCGGGGCTAGCCCACTAATTTCATAGTCAACAAAAAACAGCCCCATTAGTTGTATATATATCTTATTTCCACAGCTAGATGAAGGCTCTCTTAAGGGCAGGAACTGTAACTTATATTTCTTCATGTGATGTAGCTCTGAATAAATATTTGCTAGTCAATTGGCTAGAAATAGGGCAGACTACATCAATTTTTTTAGGGGTCTAGTTTCATTCATATTAGACCCATGTATCAGTTTATAATCTTAGCTAAATTTTAAAGCCGAAAGGTAAAAACTGATTGGACCTCAAATAACATGAACACTGGTTGGAAGGATACATGGGTGTCTTGTGTGTGTATTCCGGATGGTACTATAAAGCCACAAATGCTCTGTTGTCAAAGTTTGTCCATTTGATCGTCCTTATCCTAATCAGCTATACACCTATCATGACCTCCAGATTGCCTATCTGTGGAGCATAGACAGCTTTGTTCAGTCAAGGTCAAGTACCAAAGCAGACTCACAGTTACTGGCAGAATAGTCTCATTGGGCTTTGTGGAGCTGAATCCTTAGAAAATGCCATGAAGCTATGATAGTATGTGATTGGCCCTTTCAAGCACTGCCCTTCACCAATGGGTTATTACCACCTGTGTCCTATATGTAAGTAGTCACTAGGGCCTCCTCAATCAGCTGAATGGGTTCTCAGCACTGTTCTGCTATCAGTTAGCTGGGTGAGTATGTAGTCTTGGTCCATTACAACAACAGCAGGGTGTGCATGTGTGTGAGTGCACACGTGTGTATGTAAGCGTGTGTGGGTGGCAAGTGTTAAGCATAACAAGGCTCTCTAATGCAATCCACTCTGCTTTCTTTTAGAGTCTGGCCACTTACATCCGCAGGAAATTAATTCCATGTGTGTGCGGCAGCTGGGATTTTATCATTTTCGGAAGGGACAATGAATTATTTGAAACATCAGTTTAGACAAAGCATCTACAGTCTCCTCCAACATATTCTATTCTTCACCAGGGATTCTTTGTCTAAGAAGAACAAGATTTAGTGAAGGGTTTCTCTAAATAGAACATGTGAAATGATTAGCTGTGGCTCATGACATATACATGATGGAAAGCAGTAAATTATATTAAAAATTTGGAGCTAGAAATCATCCCTTGAAAACAGATAAATAATTGGTTTTATATTTAGACAGTGTCCCTCTTCTGGGAGCTTAAAGCGGGCTGACTTTAAAAACTTAATACATAATTAATTATTTACGAGGTGTGATTTAGAAGGCACCAAGAAGGATTCTCTGCCTCAATACAGTTTTTTTTTCTTCCCCCAAATGATACAGGTCCTGAAATTCCACCATTAGAGAGACTACTACCTCCTTAAGTAGTCCTTTTTGTTGGAATTAGATAATTTTAGGGTAGAGCCTTAGAATTCTTGATCTAAAACAGAGAATTTTTTTCTTTCAGTGATCAAATTTTAAGAACTACATAGAGATTCTGATTGGCCTAGATGTTATCATGTGCCCACACCCTGGGACCAATCACTGTAAACCATGGGTTTAATGATTTGTGATTGGTCAGGTTAGGCCACATGCCTCAGACACCCTGAAAGCAGGAGTAGGTGGTTCACTGGGATTGACAACCTCATCTGAACCACATGGAGTCAGGGAAGAGAGTTCCCCAAAGGTAGGTGGGGTTGCTGTCTTCACTAGAAGAAGGAGGATAGGAAAAGTCCTGGGAGTACACAAGCAACATTACTGGGTCAAAAGCATCTCCACTTAGGGTTTCATGGCATAAAAGAGTTCATTCTAACCTGAAGGGTGTAGGCAGTACATGGCGGTTACATGTTTGAAACCCATGCATCCCCAGGGAGAAGGTGATTCTGAAATGCTGCGTCTCTGATTGACACAAGAAAAATCAACACCAGATAGACACGTTTTGCAACATGATGCTATCCATTAGTGTGGATCAGTTATGAATGTGCTAGTGATGAGACCAGGATGTTTCATAATCCTGCATCAGAGGAATATCTTCTAGACTGTACCTTCCCAATCAAGACATTGATTCAAAGGGGGTGAAGATTGGTTGCTGGGGGCAAAAACTTAGGTATTGCAATGGTTTGTGGCCTTCCCAAGGTCTATGGTACATAAACAGATATGCAGTATCATGGGGGCAGTTAGGAAAGAAAATCTAAAAAGGTTCTTTAGGGGGACAATAATACAAAACGAGTTTGAGAAACATTGATCTAAATCCAAGAAAGTTGCTATATCCTAGGAAGATGGGGCCCGGAAATGAAAGAGATGATATGAAACTAGTGATCAGAGATACAGTATGATTTATGAAAATAGAACCAGGATTTGAATCCAGTCCACCTTCTGGTGTGGGAATATACAGGAAACTTAAACGTTCTGCATTTCAGTTTCTTAACAGTGACCCTTATGCAGTCAACCCTCTCAACCACTGGGACCAGGCAGCCACTGACCTGCTTCCTATCACTACATTTCTGTCCTAGCGTTTCATACCAATAGAATCATGTAGTATGTAGTCTTTTGTTCTAATTTCTTTTGCTCACCATGTTTTTGAGATTCATCCATGTTGTTCTACATATTAGTATTTCATTTCCTTTTATTGCTGACTGTATTCCACTTATCAATTTGTGAGGTGTTTGGGTTATTTACTGTTTGGGGCCAGACAGTATGATGTGTAATATTGTTATGAACATTTGTGTATGAGTCTTTGTGTGCACATTATCTTTTCAAACATTTTTTCATAGTTCTTGATTCTTGCTGCCAGATGCCACGGGATACCAGATATGCCGGAAGTTTTTGCCCCCAGCAACCAATCTTCCCCCCTTTTGAATTGATGTCTTTGTTGGGAAGGTACAGTCTAGAAGATATGCCTCTGATGCAGGATTATGAAACAGCCTGGTCTCATCACTACATCATGAAAAACATAAGACCAAAAGAGGGAAGAAGAATACAAATGGGCGAATTTGATAAATAAATTATTTTTGAAATGCATATCTTATAAGTATTTACTGCTAGAAATAGCATTATTTCAAAAAGTATTAGAAGTGTAAAAGATATATTGGAAGTGTAGAAAAGTATGTTAAATTAGAAAAAAATACCCAAATATGTACAAAATAATTATACAACTGGTAAAAAGCCACAAGAGGAATGAACAGTTAGGTAAAATACATAGTTACTTTCAAAGTGTCTTTGGGAAAATTGTTTATAAAAACTTAATTTATACTCCCTAATTCAGAATTTTAGGCCAAAAAAAAAATCATTAGGAAATTGATTATCAGGAGAACAAGTTTCAGGTAAACAAATTTTAGGCAAATTCACGTTAGGCAAATTTCACTGTTAACGGAGAGGACTTTGTGATTAATTGGATATAGATGGCAAAAGGAGAGCTCAACCCTGGACTGATTCTCAGATTTCTTTTGTGTTCCACCAGTCAGACAGAGGTGTCATTCATGGGCATGGCAAATCCAGGAACGGAAGGAGGATTTGTGGTTGGGTGTGAAGGGCAGATGATAAGTTTAGGTTTATTCGTGTTGAGTTTGAGTTGCTTGGGAGACACCAGGTGGAGGTGTCCAGTAGGCAGTTAGGTTTATGGAGGTGAGGGCAGAGATCTTGCTGGAGATCCATATGGAGCCATTATCACATTGGCATTCAGATACATGTGGACACATGGAGAACATTGTGGGGACTGGAGAATCTCTGTAGGAGAGTTCTGTTCCTACACAGGAGAGAATGAGGTTTTCCCTCCAGTTGTGCCTTCAGGAAGCTCCTCAGATGCTCCAGGGTACCAGAAGTGTCCCCATGGTCCTATGTCTCAGGTGCATGTGACCTTGGCTCATAAGTTGGGGGTGGGGTGAAGTCCTCTACATTGGATCCACGTCTGATGAACTCACTGAATATTTGGGGTTTGGTGTGTGTTGGAAACTATTACAGAAACCTGAAAAGACTGATTCTTTGGGAACAACATTGGGGCCTCAGCGTCATTGCTTTGGAACTCCTTCTGTAGAGCGTAACCACAGAAGGAAGCATGTGGGAGGATATGGCAGAGGCCTCTGTGTCCATGTCACCTACCCCCTGCCCACTTTTGGTTTCAGGGGCAGCTGTGGTGGGCATTTCTGGTGAGCTCAGACTAGTCTTCTCATTTTTCTTTTTTAAAAGTTTATTTATTTATTTATTTGAGAGAGAGAGAGAGAGAGAGAGAGAGAGAGAGAGAGTGCATGTGTGTGCATGAGTAGGGGAGGGGCAGAGAGAGAGGGAGAGAAAGAATTTCATGACCAGTGAGATCATGATCTGGGTTGAAATCAAGAGTTGGATGCTTAACTGACTGAGACACCCAGACGCCCCACATCTCATTATTTTTCTGATGTCTGCCTTGGGTTCTTTCTGATTCTGTAGAAGCTCTCTTGGCCTGTGTGCAACTGCAGCCCGGAAATGCTGGGGAGCCATTGCTCCCCTCACACAGTGGGCACTGGGAGCCAGTGGACACATGCTGGAATGTTCTTTTTTGAGGCGGACAGCACTGGAGGCATCCTGTATACTTCTGTGGGACGCTGGTTGAACCAGCTCCCGTCATGGATAACACATCCTCTAACTTCCTCTTCTTTCTTCCCTGTCTCACTCTCTCATTGTCTAACTCTACATTCCTGGAGCACGTCCCAAGGAAGTCACCCGTACCCAAGTCCTTGCCTCAGGCTCTGCTTTTGGGGGACTCTACTCTGAGACAGCTAGCTCTGTCCACTCTTCAACAAAACACTGTCAGTTTGGGGGCCTCCCACTGGCCTTGACTGAGGGAAGAGATAGGTGCCCAGCAGAAACAGCAGGGTGCCCAGGGATGCAGCAATTCCCAGGCCCGGCGGGTGGGGGTGGGGCAGGAGGCAAAGGTGCAAACTGGGGTTGACATGTAGCAGCTGCAGGACTGTGCACTGGATGTGTCCACGAGCACATGTGTTACTCCCAGAGAACTCCAGAAGTATTTGGTAGCAACTTCGCTGGGAGCTGGGAATCAGCATTGTCAGAAATGAGGAAGAGCCAGTGAAACCCTGGCAAGGGTTATGGCAAGGGTTATGGCAAGATTTGCTATCATCAGAGTATGTGTGGTTGTGGAGGTAACGAACAATGAGAGCGAGTAAAATTTCCTAGGGATAGCTCAGGGGTTCTCGACCTTTGGTGTACAACAGAATCACCTGAGGAACTTCAAAAAATACGAATACACCCAGAGTAGAATCTCTAGGGATCTGGCCGTGTGTATGTTCCAAAATTCCCTAGCTGATACTGATCCTCGATAAAGTTTGGTGACCTTTGCTCAAAAGCGGGACCAAAAAAGGCCAGGGAGAGAAGCCTGGGGAGGCATTGACCCTTAAGACGCAGGCAGAGAAAGGTAAGTCTGTGAACGAAAGTGAGAAGAGCAGTGAGAGAGTCAGAATCTCGAGGACGTAGGTGGGCCCTGTCAGGGGAAGGCTGAAAAAGGGCATTAGGCAGTGACATTGGTAGGGGTGGTTTCAGGGAGCCTGGGAGGTGGCTGTCACATCTCAGCAGATTAAGGCATGAGTTGGAGCTATACAAGAGTGCACAGTGTCCCTTTCCCCTGGCTCACAGGTCGCACACACCTTGTCTCCCGCCAAATAGCAACCATCTCCTTGAACTCGCGAGAGTGAGCACATCACCTGGGGGGTTAGTACCATCCCCAGCACCCTCGGGGAATGAGGGTGTGCAGAGGACCCATGAGATTCTCTAATAGGGGAAAATCTCCAAGAAACTAAGAAGAAAAAAATACTTCAAAAAAAAAAAAAAAGAAAAAAAAAAAGAAGCATTTCAAAACCGTGGCCACAAAAGGTGGGGCTGCGTTTTGATTTTTTTTTAAATGAAGGATGTTGGGGTGCCTGGGTGGCTCAGTGGGTTGAGCGTCTGACTTCGGCTCAGGTCATGATCTCAGGGTGTGTGAGTTGGGCCCCACATCCTGCTTGCTGCTGTCAGAGCCTGCTTGTCTCCCCCTCTCTCTGCCCCTCCCCCGCTTGTGCTCTCTCAAAAATAAATAAAACATTAAAAGATAATGAAACAAAATAGAATAAAATAAAATAAAATAAAATAAAATAAAATAAAATAAAACAAAGGATGTCTAAATAGCACCCTTTCCCCTGTTGGCTGGCTTTCAGGCCGCAGCCCCTGGCATTGTGCCCCGTGGGAGGCTGCGGCACGTGGGAGGGACAGCTTCTCGGGCTCGCTCGTCTTGCTTTGTGGCACGACGGCCTCTAGATGGCAATCCGTCTCCATCTCTGGAGCCTCCCCTCCCTGGCGTCCCGTCCCTCGGAAAATTGCTCTTTGGGAGAGAAAAATCAGAGGCATTTCTTCAGAATTGACTGGAAGCTGCTGAGAAAGCTCTTCCTTGCCTCTTAGTTCTCGAAAGGCCTTTGAGACGCTGGCGAGGGTCCAGCATTGGGAGTACTGAAATCTCCGCGAGGAAGGCGCCGCGGTGTTTCCGAGCAGCCCGGGGCTGGGGGGTGTCGGTGGGGAACGTGGGCTGGGAGGAGCTCCCGGGACAGCCTCGCCGCCCCTCGGGAACCACCTCTCCCCTGCGCCCGCCGCCTTAGGGTTTTCCCTTCCTAACGGGAGCCTGGCCTTCGGTCCCCTGTAAGGCAGCTGCCACTACCATGAGCCAACCTTGCTGCTTTTTGGTTTGTGCTTACCTGCCATATGCTGTTATGGGCAGAGTGCTTTAGAAATCTCGTTCAACCCTGCCAGGTAGGTTCTGTTATGATCCTGTTATTTGTTTTAGTTTTTTTTTTAAAGTATATTTATTTATTTTGAGAGAGAGGCAGAAACAGCACGAGTGGGGGAGGGTCTGAGAGAGAGACAGAGAGAGAGAGACAGAGAATCCCAAGCAGGCTCCGCACGGTTAGCAAGGAGCCCGACTCGGGTCTCGAACCCACCGTGAGATCACGACCTGAGCCCAAACCAAGGGTCCGTCGCTTAACCAACGAAGCAACCTAGGCGCCCCTATCCTGTTATTTAAATAGGTGAAATACTTGGCCAAAGTCAGGCAGGGATTAGTGTTACAGCTGGGATTTGATTCTACAGCTTGAATTCTTAATCACTATATTGCCTCAAGGACAATGTCTAAAAATACCCTAAAGCCTCTAGGAAAGGAGCCCCGCCATGGGTCACAGATGAGTGTCTAGGAAGAGAGGCTCAGGACATGGGGCTCAGGCTTTCTGAAGGGGGCATGAGAGGGCATCCTGGAGAGGGTAAAAGGGTTCCAAAAAAAGAAAAAAAAGATGTGCGTGGGAGCCACAGATGAGACGCTGCTCCTTTTCAGTGCTGCCAGGAGCGAGCTGCACCTTGATTTGGGACTGGCTTGTTCATGGCGGGCATCTGACACCACCAAATGCATTCAGAAGTTTTAGTTTGAGAGTCAGTGAGTTTCTTGGAACGCAGTCAGCAAAATGGCCCGTTCAAAGCAGTAAGCAAATCAGATCCGATCCTGAAACAGAATGGGCAGTTGCTGGCCTATTGTGTCTTTCGGTGAGGGCTGAGTGGCAGAGAAAGGTGACATGGGACACATGAACAGGAGGCCCTGGGGTCAGGCTTGGTGCAGGTGTCTCACCTGGGAGCTTCTGACAGGGGTGTCACCAGGATGAATATTCAGATTTTGCTTCGGAGAATGCAGACAACAGAACTTGGGCCATATTACCTGCCGTTTCCCTAGTTTGCCTTTAGAATGATTAAAAATTTGTCATTTATTGGTTATGTGCTTACTATGCGTCTGGCCCTGTCACGGGCCATTTATGTGCATTGTCTCATTTAGTTCTTATGCAACACCAGGAGGTATTATTACCTCTCTTCTGCAGATGAGGAAACTGAGGCTCACAGAGGTGAAGTAACTTCCCCAAGGTCACACAGAGCGTGCCAGAGGCCTTGTCTCTCTTACTTCGGGGCCTTGCTCTTAAGCACTCTCTTTGGCAGCTTCTTCTCTGCCTAAAGTTGGTTCCTTAGCTGGGACCATCAGAGTGTTGACCATTAGTGTGATCACTCGTGGAGACAGAAGCAGAGTCACGGACAGGTGCGTGATCTTTGCTAGAACTCTAAAATCACAGGCTCCCCTATGTCTCTCCAGAGCAGGCAAGATTCAGGCCGCACGCAGTGAGTGAAATGGAAAGGGAACTTTTGAAAACCCGGGAACTGTCAGGCCTGAAGGAACGACAGCATCCCTACCCACTCACTGGCTGTGGTTGTGGGAGAGAGGTTTGTGGCCTGAGGGGCAGGCCCTGCACTTCCGGAAGGAAATCCTAGGGCTGGCCACTTATTTCTAAACCTTTGCCCGGCTGCATGGCTATTCGTTAACTCTATCGGTACCGGATTCAACTGCATATATTTTGCACCAGCATCGAGACTCATGCCAGCTTCGTTGCAGCAGGGGGCTGTAAGGCACGGGACAGCCCAGTCCTGGTGATCACTGGGCTCACTGACGTTGTAGCAACATTTGCCGTGGCCCCCTTCCAGTGCTCAGAGTGCTCTTCTGTGTTTATCGACACCCATCCTACAAATGCTGTCCATAGCTGTTTTCCCTTTTCCCCAAGGATCCTGAAACGCTTTGCATGTGCTCCTACTACTGAAAGATAGATGCCTGATGTTACAGCTTCTCCCCATTTACGAGATGGATAACCTTAAGAACAAATGGGAACCCGAGCTGTGTTCCACACAACAGCCTCCTTACATATGCTACGTTTCTCTCCAGAGATATAACACAAATACAGAATTACAGAGGCCATATTTATGGAAATATAGAGGCAAATATTTTGAACATCCGTTTTTATCAGCGCTGCATTTTTCTACTTAACATTAATCCTTTGTTTCATTTGTATTCTTTACTGGAAACACATACCCACGTTAGCAAAGGAAGAAAATTAAAACCTTGTCAATCATAAAAATGAGTGGATTGTCTAAATGTTTTTATCTAAAAGGTGTTATATAAATGCCTTTTTCTACATGTTAGCCTGATTTTTCCTCTCCAAATACTTTGAAGAGAATTTTGTGTTTCTTCAACCTATCAACTAACATTTATTAGGCTCTTCCTATGTATACCCACTACTCAAGGCTCAGGGAGGAGGGTAGTACAGGTCGTGTATATTTCTCCTCCGGGAAAGTGCTACAGTCTAGCTGGGAAGAAGCCTGCCTATGCATGGCAATGTCAACAGGCATCGCTTCCAGTGTTGGCTGTGACAAAAGAGCTCCATGAGCGGGCTGTTGAGAGATGAGGTCCAGGAGGCAGGGATCAGTTATTATCCATTTAACAAACATGTGTTGTGCTAGCCACTGAGCGGCTTGCTGGGGCTCTGGCGATGGATTAGAAAAGCTCTGTGAGGGGCCCCTGGGTGGCTCAGTCGGTTAAACATCAGATTTAGGTCATGATCTCACGGTTCCTGAGTTTGAGCCCCACGTAGAGCTCTCTGCTGTCAGTGTGGAGCCTGCTTCAGATCCTCTGTCCGCCCCTCCCTCTTGGCTCCTACACCACTCACGCTTTCTCAAAAATAAATAAAAACTTAAAAAAAAAAAAAAAAAAAAGGAAAGCTCTTTGAGGGACTCACGCATAGGGAGGGAAACATAAATAGTCAGTTAGAGTCCAGACCTGGGTGACTGGGAAAGGCTGAGTGGTTTGTGCACTAGGTGTGGCTTGGGGGGAGAAAATGGAGGTAAGTGGCGCTAGCATCCAGCCTCCAACCTCTCTCCCGGGGATGCCTGGAAATGTGAGTACTACAGGGACTTTTGTCACTAGCAAGGATGCCTTTTTGCAAATTGTGCCAAGGTGTCCCAAGTGCCAGTGGCTGCCCTGAGGGTGATTGTTTCTATTTTTAAATTTATTTTTTAATTCACATAGAAAAAAAATCCACTCTATTTGGGGTGCAGTGTTGTGAGTTTTGGCAAATTCATAGTTGTTTAACTACCACCACAATCATGCACAGCACAGGTCCTTATTCCTCCAAAAACTTCCATCCTACTTCTTTGTAGTCAAGCTCTTTCTCATTCCCAGCCCTGGAAACCACTGATCTGTTCCCGGATCCCACAGTTGGTTGTTTCCAGAGTGTCATATAAATGGAATTATGTGGAATGTAACCTTTTGAGCTTGGCCTCTTGCACTCAGCATAATGCATTTGAGATTCATCCATTTTGTTGCAGGTATTGTTTGTTCCTTTTTAATGCTGAGTTGTATTCCAATGAATGGATATACCACAGTGTGTTTGTCCATTCCCAAATTAAGGGATGTTCCAATTATTTCCCAGTTTTTGGTGATTATGCATAAAGCCGCTGTAAACATTTTCATGTTGGTGTTTGTGTGAACATAGGTTTCATTTCCTTTCGGTAATTATAGGGTGATTATCTAGGAGTGGGATTGCTGGTTTGTACGGTCAGTATATATTTAGCTTCATATAAGAAACTAGTTAAAGATAACATAAAACAAAGATAAAAACAAACTATTTTATAGTGGCTATACCCATTTGCATTCTTACCAGTCTGTAAGAGGGTTCCTTTTTTGCCACTTTTTGCCACACCTGTTGTTTCTTATGTTTTGGATTTTATCCATTCTGACAAGTGTGAGGTCATATCTCATTGCAGTTTTGATTCACATTTCCCTGATGATTAGCATCGTTTCATGTGTCTGTTGGCCATATGTCTTCTTTGGGAAAATGTCTGTTCATTTCTTCTGTCCATTTTTTAATTGAATTACTTGTTTTTTGGGTGTTGAGTTTTATAAGTTCTTTATATATTTTGGATACTACCTCTTTATTAGATATGTCATTTGCAAATATCTTCTCCCAATGCATAGGCTGTCTTTTAGTTTTGTTAATTGTTTCCTTTGTTGTTTAGAAGCTTTTTATTTTGATGCAGCCTCAATAGTTTATTTTTGCTTTTGTTGCATCAGGGGACCTATCTAGAAAAAGTTGCTGTGGCCCATGCCAGAGACATTAATACATGTACTCTTTTGTAGGGTTTTTATGGTTTCAGCTCTCACATTTAGATCTTTAATCTATTTTGAGTTTATTTTTGTGTATGGTGTAAGAAAGTGATCCTGTTTCATTCTTTTGCATATTGCTGTCTAGTTTTCCCAACACCGTTTGCTGAAGAGAGTATTTTTTCCATTGGATTATCTATTTCCTGCTTTGTCAAAGATTAGTCGATCATGTAGTTGTGGGTCCGTTTCTGGGTTTCCTATTCTGTTCTGTTGATCTGTGTGTCTATTTTGTGCCAGTACCATACTGTCTTGATCACTACAGCTTTGTAATATAACTTGAAGCCTGAAAGTGTGATGCCTCTAGCTTTGCTTTTCTTTTTCAAGATTGCTTTGGCTATTTGGGGTCTTTTGTGGTTCCATAAAATTTTAGGAGTGTTTGTTCTAGCTCTGTGAAAAATCCTGGTGGTTTTTTTTTTTTTTAATGTTTATTTATTTTTGAAGGAGAGAGACACAGAGCATGAGCAGGGGAGGGGCAGAGAGAGAGGGAGACACAGAATCCGAAGCAGGCTCCAGGCTTCGAGCTGTCAGCACACAGCCCGATGGGGCTCGAACTCACAAGCTGTGAGATCATGACCTGAGCTGAGGTTGGACACTTAACCAACTGAGCCACCCAGGAGCCCTTATCCTGGTGGTGTTTTGATGGAGATTGCATTAAATATGAAGATTCTTCCATCATGTCAGCACCATTTGTTGAAAAGACTATCCTTTCTTCATTAAATTGCTTGTGCCTTTTTGTTAAAAATCAACCAGCTATATCTTTGTGGGTCTTTTCCTGGGTTTCTATTGTTTTATTTTTAATTTTTTATTTAAAAAAATTTTTTTAACGTTTATTTATTTTTGAGACAGAGAGAGACAGAGCATGAACGGGGGGAGGGGCAGAGAGAGAGGGAGACACAGAATCAGAAGCAGGCTCCAGGCTCTGAGCCATCAGCCCCGAGCCCGATGCGGGGCTTGAACTCACGGATTGCGAGATCGTGACCTGAGCTGAAGTCTGACGCTTAACCGACTGAGCCACCCAGATGCCCCTCGATTCTGTTTTATTGATCTCTGTGTCTATCTTCTCCAGTGTGAGTCTGGTCTTTTTTTTTTTTTTTTTTTTTTTAAGTTTATTTATTTTGAGGAAGAGAGGGAGAGAGAGAGAGAGGGAGAGAGAGAAAATCCTAGGCAGGCCATGCACTGTCAGTGCAGAGGCCAGTGTGGGTCTTGAACTCAGGAACTGTGAGATCATGACCTGAGCTGAAACCAACTGAGCCACCCAGGCATCTGGTAGGTTAAGTCTTAAGAACAGACATGGAGTGAGAGGGGGGCATGTGGGAGAGAATGATGCGGGAGGGGCAGGAAGGGCTGGCGAGTTTTCAGGGGATAGAACCTTTAAAGCAGAGATCTCTATTGGTTAAGAGCGAGTGAGGAGAAGAGAATAGGCAGATATTATAGTCGTTTCAGGCCTTGGGAACATCATGTTCCCAGCAAAGGCTGGAGGGCCAGAGAGACGGGGGTGAGGCAATTGTATGATTCTCAGTGTGGCTGGGACTGAGTGGGGGAGAAGTCCGAAATCAGGGTGAGGTCAAGGGAGGTGTGGATTTGATCCCAAGCGTAGGGTGGGTGCAGCCATTTCATAGAACCTTTAAGTGGGTCTCCAGGAAGAGTAGAAACGCCACATTCAGTTCTCAAAATTTTGTCAATCAGCGCATTGTCCCTATCTCTAAAAAAGGAAGTCTGGCTTTGCATAAAAAACACAGCCCAGTCTCAGCTGCTCAGTCATCTCCCAGAGGGAACAGCCCACTCAGTCCGGGACCCCCACCATCCTGTTTATTTTTACCTCTGTGAATTGAAACCCCCGCTCTCCGTTTTCCCCTCTTGCCTGGGGCTCTGTGTAACGAGGTGTCGGCGAGTCGCAGTGCACTTCCAGGAAGCGGACTGCAGGTGGCAGCAAAACCAAGGCTCATCCTGCGAAGGCCTCCCTGTTCTCTGCCTTGAGTTTAAGGCAGCTCTAATATTGTCGAGCACATCGAAATTTGGTGTCTGCATAATAGCAGGCTTGTTTTTACCACCTCCCCCCGCCCTTCGGAAATAATATTCTCTAAGTCTTTTGGAAGCAAACCTGCCAACTAGAGTGTAACATGTTTCCTAATCATTTGGGCCACTTTCTCCCTTCTGAATGGGTGTTGGTTTCAGTGGGAATGTTTTGTGCAGCTGTGGATCATTGAGAAGATGGTTCCGATTTGCTCTGGTAAGCTGAAGAAATAGCCAAGCACGTGGCATGAAGTGAAATAAGGACAAATGCAGGCGACAGCCCGGAGGCAGGCAAGGAGGGACAAAAGAAAGTCTGGAGGGCAGGGTGGTGAACTGGATGCTCACAGGCAGGGCCGTTACCTTGCATTATCAGCCGGTAAGCCTCTTCCTCCGAAAATACTCCTCCTGCACTGCTCCCGACTTCCAGAATTCTGTCACGGAGGACAGCGCTTTTCAGAGTTCAGCTGTTCCTTCTCAGGGACGTCATCTCCCTAGCGCTCCCCTCCCTCCTCTCCCGCCGAACCGGGTAATACACTTGCTCGCAGCACATTGCAACTTTGCTTTGTGGTGCTTTTCACACGTGTAATTACATGACTGTGTGATGATATATATAACATCTCTATCCTCTACTAGATGGTAAATCCCATGAAGGCAGGGATAGTTTTGTTTCACCTAATTTTTTATTCTACAGGCGTGGTCTAGCTCCTGGCACAACTCTGGCACAATTATTTTGCTGAGTAATTCAATGATTATCAAAACAGCAGAGGGAGTGCCATCTAAAGGCAGGGGGCCAGGTTGATCTGGGGGAAATCCCTGCATCTGACACTTACCCACTCTGTGTCCTTGGATGTGCTGCTTAACCTCTCCACATTTCAGTTTTCTCATGGGTACTGTAGAGAAAATCATGCCTATTTTGCAGGGTGGTCATGAGTACACGGGAAAAATCTATGTCAGGTGCTTAGCACAGTGCTTGCCCCTGAGTAAGTCCTCAAATACGGTAGCTACTCTCGTTTTTATGGAGGTGACTTCATACGCAGTTTTCTGGGGGAAACAACATGGATTTGAGTTCAGAAGGAGATGAAATGACTAACAAGAGAGCTTGTCATAAAGTTTTGACAGGAGGGAGGAGGAGAGAGCTGTTGGAGGTGATGGTGCTGCTGGTGTAGCTGGTGCAATGAGCTAGTTCGCAAGCCCTCAAACTGTTAAAATGTTCTGAGCTAGAGTGTGAAACAGGACAATCCTGCTCTGAGTCAGAATAAGTAATGAGCTGACTAGGTGAAGCCATAGCCTAGTTTAGAAATGGAATGTGGTTGGGTCATTGATAGAAGGGTCCAAGAATGTAGGGCTGAGCAAGGCGGTCGGATATTTACACGGCAACAAGCCAGTTGTAGAAGAACTGTGTTCATTGGAAGTGTGGTGAAAGGAAGCCAGAGGAGCAGGGTGACCCTTGGCGTCCTCTTCCCGAGAATGGCTTTCCGACTGTTGTGTAATGTTTTACATAACTTTAAAAGCAGATCTTTTAAAGAAAAAGTGCTTTTAAGTGTTAGGAATATTCATAATAGCTAAAAGGTAGTAACAATCCAAATGTCCATCCACTGATGAATGGGTAAACAGAATCTGGCATATCCAGATCTGGCATATTACTCAGGTATAACAGGGAATGAAATACGGATACAGGCTACAGCATGGATGGACCTTGAAACCATTGTGCTAAGTGAAATAAGCCAGATACAAAATTACAGATATTGTGTGATCCCATTTATACGAGGTATTTAGAATATCCAGATAGATTCATAGAGACAGAAAGTAGGATAGTGTTTGCCTGGGTCTGGGGGTGGGGAGTGGGTAACTGCTAATGAGCCTGGGTGTCTTTTAGGGCGTGATGAACATATTCTAAAATTAGACTGTGGTGATGGTTTTACGACTCTATGAATATAGCAAAGACCACTGAAGTGTATACTTCACATGGGTGAATGATATGGTTTGTGAATTACAGCTCTTTAATAAAGATATTAAAAAATACCAGGGCTAGATCAGTGGTTCTCAACCCTGGCTGCACATTACAATCACTTGAGGAGGCTAAAAAAGATACTGATTCACAGGGTCCCAGCTGCAACCAGTTAAATCAGAATATCTGAGAAGTAGCACATGGGCTCTGGGCATTTGTGAAGCCGGAGTTGACAGCTTCTGGCCTGGGTCATCAAGCAAGTAGATTTTGTAGATTTTCTGCCTCTCGAGGACCTCCTATAGGCAAATAACGGGCACCGTCCATTTTGTCGTTGTTGGTTTTGTAAATCGGTGTGTCGGAGGTAATTTCTGTTTACTTTTGCTTGAAGGCAGAAGAATGGCTCAACTATGTGGCCTTACTAGAATCTTTCCCGTTTAGGATTTTGTGATTAAATTCATCTGTTGCAAATGTGATAAAAAGAGACAAGCATTTGTTCTAGTGATGTCTGGAGCTTTAGTACAACTTGAAACATTCTGTTCATTTAAATTTAGTCAACAGAGGTAATGACACGGGTAATAACACGAACATTTTCGTGCCAAAATTGTACTTGCCACTTAGGCAAAGTAAATGATGAAGGTTTAGGAAGGAACTTTTGATTACTGCTGTCATCACTATCAATATCATAATCAAAAGCAATTAATTGTCTGTTTATTCTCCACAGTGGTAGGGGCAAGTCGGGCATGTCTTGTTAGGCCAACCACTGTATTTTTTGAAGAATAGTGATCAACGAATGTCCCTGTCCAAATCCTTATGAAAGCTGACCAGAACTAGTTTGAATTGCATAACCTTTTAGTGAACGAAGAGGGTTGCTGATATCTCGAATTTTGCAGTGCAAGGAATGATGCTGAAAACGTTCAAAATAAACACATTAGAATAGAGAATGTCATCCTATTAAATTGGTTTTGGAAGGGCAGCTCTAGTAGCATGAAAGGAGGAAAGGGAGATAAAAGGAATTTTCCATTTATTGAGCTAGTATGAGTCAGACATAAAGCATAATGCCTTATAGGATGTCATTTCGTTCTTTCTTTAATCATCTTTCTAGGTTAGCGTTTTCTTTTTCTGCATATGAGAAAATGAGGTGAGGGAGGCCACCTATCTTGCCCCAGGCCCCCAGCTTGTAAGTGGAGGTTCTGCCCCAGATGCATGTAACTCCGTCAATCCGTCATTCTGAAGAAAGGCCAGATTGTTTCTGTTTAACAGCTTTGTGTAGGAAAGAGCTCTCAATAGTGGAAGGCCCAATTTCAAATTCCGTGTGGTCTTCGGCAAGTCACAACCTCCACGGCCCAGTTTCCTGAGCTATAATTGAGGGTGAGAACATCTGCCTCCTGGGATGTTAGGAGGCAAATGAGTTACGTAGGCGAACGCGCTCAACAGCTTGCTTGGCACAGTGCGGGTGGGACGTTACAAATGTCACTGCGGCCCCTTCGGCTTTGGGTTTCTAAGCTGTGGAGAAGCCTGCCTGGAAGAGGTGACCAATCTTGGGAAAATCCCCAGCCTTGCTCTAACCTCCACGTTGAAAACCGTCCACACCGGGGTCAGGCATGAGAGCCTGGGTTGGAAAGGCTCCCCGTGGGTCCTGTGTGAATGGGCAGGTGTTTTGGTTTTCCAAGGAGTTCTTTTCCTGGCTTGAGTTCTTTCAGGAAACCAGTAGTCTATAGACTGAGAGGAGTATGGGGTGCTCTGGGGAATCTGTCTTTAAGGAATTTAACACGTAGTCGCGGAGGGCAAAGCAAACACATGTGAAACGAGAGTGGTGCCGTAAGAGGTGGTATTTCTTTTTAGAAAAATAACATGCATAGTGAAAATTAAAAAATGCTACAGGATATGGGTGTGGTGGAAAGTCAGTATCCCTCACTCTCCCCTCCCCCTTTCTTGCCCTGGTTCTCTTTCCCTCTAATCAGTTTCTTCCTACTTTCCGGAGAAATTCTTCCTAAATGCAAATGTGTAGGTATGGCCAGCACCTTCCCTTTTATCAAAATGCCAAATGAGACATACTGTAATACTGTTCTGCACTTTGCTTTTTAGAATTCATAATAGATCTCCGATATTGTGCTGTATCAGTACGTATTGATCTCTCTCATTCTATCTAATGGAATTCCTTTGTATGAATGCACTGCACTTTATTTAATGGCTCCTTATCAATGGTCTTTTAGGTTGTTTCCAGGCTTTTGCTACCTGAACAATGCCGCAATAAATTTTCCTGACAAAGAGCCATAATTAAGGGCTAAATTGTGTGTTCAGACTGTAAGTGATTCTCATTTCACAGTGTGGGTGTGAATGCGTTTTGGGTGGGATAGAGTTTTGTGCTGCAGAGTCTCTTGCCCCTGGCATGATTTTTGGCGTTTCAACTCCACACCCCTCCAAGTTCCAGTATGCTCCCACTGTGACAACCTCAAAATGCCTGCCCCTCCTCATTTGTAAATGCCCCCTGGGGGGATGCCATTGTCCAGAGCAGCACTGGCAGCAAATGTAAGGAGTGAGAGTTGGAAGCCTCGAGAGGGGAGGGGCATCTGAGCACAGGGTCTGAGACTACAACAAGGTTTGAGAACAACCAGAGAAAGGACCAGAAGTAGGGTGGCCTCCTTGAGGGATTTCCCTTCTCTCTCGGCACCTGCCTGCTTACTCCCCGAGACATGGTGCAATGTCTGTAGAACCGATGGGCCTGCCACATGGTCCTTAGTCTGTAGTGTGGGACCTGGAAGCCCTCCTGGGTCTTTGCTTCAGTTCCTGTCTCCAAGCTGCCATGTTGGCCCCAGGGCCCTCCAGTCACAGGTGTGGAGGTGCTGGCCTGCTCACTGGAACAGGGACAGGCATCAGTATAATTGAATGGGGCCACCGACTGGGCTGGGGACAAATGACACAGTGCTTGAATTTTCACTCTACAATTTTTGTGCCAATGAATCATAAGTTCCCCGGCCAGTCAAAGCTTTACATCACCGAGCCCCTCTCAATTAGAGACAGCCAGTCGGGTTGATGTTGGCATCAGTTAGAGGAGGGGAGAAATATTGCAGAAGAGCCCACAGGTACGGGATGTTGGGGACACGGAGAGGGGAGGGGAGATGGCTGGCTGTAATGAACTCTGTGCCAGGGGAAAAACAATCAAAATCAGTGATATCCTAACTGGGTTTTGCATCACAGTTACTTGGAAAAGTTATAAAAAGAAAACAATGCACATTCCTCAGCTCCATTCCAGACCAAAGAAATTATATTCTCTAGGAGTAGGGTCTGTATTTTCATTACGATCCTCAGGTAATTCTTACGCCCTGTGGTGGGCAATCAAGCTTGGGAAACTCTGATTTAAATAGACTCCAATCAAAGAATTCCCACATCACAAATGAGAGGGTTAGAGGAGCCTGGCATGCTGCTTTGCTGGCTATCTGCCCCGTCGGTAAAGGGAGTGAGCAGGTAATATGCTAGGTGGTTAATTATATTGGCATTTATTCATTCTGAAATGTTTACAAAAGTAATTAGAAGTCAAATTAGGTTTGATGCTCACTGACCTTTTAAGGAAGGGCTTGGCTTCAAACAACCAAAAAAAAAAAAAAAAACCCCCAAAAAGAAAGAGGACCAAAAAAAAAAAAAGCTTATTTCAAAGGTTAATCAGAGCAAAACACAGCATGATTAGCTGGGATCTCCAGCATGCAAAAGTAGGGTGTCATTTGACATTAAGGACGAGAGGAAATGGAAGATCACTTCTGGGTTGTTGTTTTTCTGGATTTAGAGTGTGAAAGCAACCTTCTCTGAAACAAGAATCCTCCGAAGTATGAGCCTGGGGTGGAAATGGTGTTCTGAGAAAATATACTGGTCAACTCTTCCTAGATCTGAGTCTTTCTTGGCTGGTGGTTTTCGAGTTTTTGCCAGTCCTGCTGGGAAGGTCTTTTCAATTGTAAAATCAGAGGTCTTTCTCCTAGTCAGGGCATAAACAAACTCAACCTTGGTCTGTTCTTCCCTCAAGGCCTAGAGACTATCATCATACCTTCCGGTGGTGGGAAGTCCTCTTCTGCCTATGGAACTGCTTTCTCCTCAACCCCGGATGTGTATTTGGGATCCCAGGGTGCATATTTTTGACAGTGGGGTTAAAGCTGACTACCTATGTGATCTTAGGCAACTCTCCCAATTTTTCTCTTGTTTCCCTTTGCCTTTCCAGATCCATTTTCTGCTCTATTCTGCCCCTGGGAGACTCTCATAAACCGTAACACTTGGATTTTCTTGACTGTTGACTTCCTGCTGGGTTCAGCCAGTGGGAGTCCCTTCCCTGATTGGTTGGCTGTCATGGCCCCATAAAGGGCTCAACCCTTCCTGACTACTTCTCCCCCTGGGCAGGCTTGCCTCCACCTCAGGACTCTCTGAGCTCCCTTTGCACCTCCTAGAGCCAGGAATGGCTCCCCCTGTTGGTAGTTGCTGGATTGTTCATCCACTCGTGGTGTTTCCCTGACCTCTGAGAACCTCCGCAAATAATACATTTGAGCCTCTTCAGTTGAACTGTTTGAGGGAAACTGTTTTCACCCACGTCCTGTCTGATGGACTTTTCCTTAAAGCTAACAAATGGGGAAGCAACTCTTCCTCTTTCTGTGTTGGTAACGATAATGTGAGATCCATTTGGGAAGTATGCTTCAGAAGTAGAAAGGTTCTACTGCAGGGTAGCATCAGAGTTACTGCTGTGGTGACTCCAAATAGCATCAAGACGTCTTCATAACCCTACCTCAGTTTGGAGTTTTCAGCATTTGATATTTGTGCAGTAAATTCTTGATTAATTCAGAGAGTAGAAAGTGGGAAATGATAACAAGACTCTTTTCTTCCCTTCAAGTACATAGACTCACTGTGTTTCTGGAAGTTACAGGAATGTCTGGTTTTATTATCTTTGCTATTTACAGACATTCCTTCCAGTTTCTGGTAACAGGTTGGGATTTATATATATACTTAGTTTTCAGAGTTGCATTTGGTTTATGTCTGGGGTCCATAGACATTTTATTCAAAGTTAGAAGAAGCTCGGGGTGCCTGAGGGGCTCAGTTGGTTAAGCATCCAACTTTGGCTCAGGTCATGATCTCGAGGTTCGTGAGTTCAAGATCCACATCGGGTTCTGTGCTGACAGCTCAGAGCCTGGAGCCTGCTTCGGATTCTGTGTCTCCCTCTCTCTCTGCCCCTCCCCTGCTCGTGCTCTGTCTCTCCCTCTCAAAAATAAACAAACATTAAAAAATTAAAAAAAAAAATTAAAGTTAGGAGAAGCTACACTAAGGGTTCCTGACAAGATTTCATTTTAGCCTAAAAACCTTGAAAGCATAAGTTTATATTTATTTTTTAAAGCTTATTTCTTTATTGTTGAGAGAGAGAGAGACGGAGAGAGAGAAAGAAAGAGAGAGAGAGAGAGAGTACATGCAAGTGGGGGAGGGGCAGAGAGAGAGAGGGAGAGAGAATCCCAAGCAGGCTTCTTACTGTCAGTGCCGAGCCTGATGTGGGGCTTGATCCCACAAAGCGTGAGATCGTGACCTGAGCCGAAATCGAGTCAGATGCTTAACTGGCAGAGCCATCCAGGTGCCCCGGAAACATAAGTTTTTAAATGGCTGCGCACATACGTCGTTGTTTAATCATTGTCACATAGTTAGGTAATCACGTTGTTTCTGGGTTTGCTCTATGATGAATAGTGATAGAGTGAGCATTCTGGTATTTACAGTAGCCTCACGTTGTTCACCAATGCCAGGCACTGCTCAGGCCTGGTCCTGGTGGATATGGCAGTAAATGAAGCAAAGCTCTGCCCTCAGGAGCTTAGTTGGGGAGACAGAGACAATAGAGGAACAATTGAATGAGGAGGGTAAAGCAGGGTAAAGGCAAATGGATTGCCTGTTTAAATAGGGCAATCCCAGAGAGCTCTTCTCATATGGCCACATTTGAACAGAGATCTGAATGACAGGAGGGAGAGATCTGGGGGAAGGGCGTTCCTGGCAGAGGGAGTGGCGAGCGCAAAGGCCTGGAGGTAGGAATGTGCTCGGTGTGCTTGGGGAACAGCACAGGAGTGAGTGGGACTCAGAGGAATGAGTGCTGGGTAGCAGTAGGAGCTGAAGTCAGCAGGAGAACTGAGGGCAAGGTCTTGAAGAGTCTTATAAACCATTGGAGGTGCTCTGATGGGTTCTTACAACAATGAGAGACCCTGGAGGGTTTGGAACAGTGGAGTGACATAATCAGACCTTGATTTAAAAGGCTCTTTTGGCTGCTGTGTGGAAGGTGCTCTGAAGGCGGCAGGGGAGGAGTGGGGGTGACCAGCCAGAAGGCTTTTGGGGTAATTCGGGGAGAGATGTTGGTGGCTTGGACTAGGGCTGTCACAGCAGAGGTCATGAGGAATGGTTGGATGGCGGGTATATTTTGAAGGCAGAGGTGGCAGATTGTAATCATGGTTGGATGCAGGGTAGGAAAGAAAGGAGTTAAGGATGACTCTGGGTTTTGCCCTGAGTAGTGGTTGAAGGAGAAATCAATGAATGTCTTGTTAGGGCAGAAGTTCTCAATCCGGGCAGTTTTGCCCCCAGGGGACATTTGGCAGATAGTTTTGTCTGTCACAACTGGGATGGAGGGTGTGCACTACTGAAGTCTAGTAGGCAGAAGCCAGGGATGCTCTAGACCTCCCACAATGCATAGGACAACCCCTCTCCCCCAGTAAAGAATCATCTGTCCCCAGATGTCAACAGTGCTGAAGCTGGGAAACCCAGAGTTATGGAGATCACTACTTTTTCTTTTCTCAGCCTCTTTCTTCTCTTGATTTTGTTCTCTCTATCAGATGGGTTTCCTGGCCATGTGTTGTACAAGTCAGGACATGATTGGCCCAGGTATCCCCCTCCCTCCCATCAAATGTGACCTTTAAACTCCCACATCCATATTCGACTTAATATTCATGGTCTCTCTGTTCCAGTTCTACCCTTTTAGCAGAGAGAATTTCATTGGCCTAGGCGTGTTCTCTGTTCCAATCAGGCATGTCAGAGGTAGCCACAAGTGGGTCCCTGTTCTTTTAACAAAGACTGCAGGAAAGTTATTCTGGGAAAGAGCGAAGGTCAGATAAGAAAATTAACTGGAGTGTCCGTTGTATGAGCTTGGAGAATTCAGCCTAAGGATCTGACCCCTGGGGACCCTGCTCAGCTCATAGAATTGTCCAGGCTTCTGCAGTTTCTGCCCAGTCTTTTAAAATCAGCAAGGAACAGAGACCATGAGGGAGGGGTGACAGCTAAGGCCCTCCTGGGCCATAGTCAGAATCTGGACCCCACTGCGCTGGACATAAAAGAGAAGGCTGCTTGCTGTGTTTTTCCTTTCCCTTTTTAATTGAATCTGAATCCAGCATATCTTCAGAGGAAATCATCTGGAGCAACAAACACTCATAGCTAGTGACTGGCATGAAAAATAATAGTGGGGAGAGAGCATAGAATGCAATGTGCATTTATTGTGACATATGGCTCTCCTCCTGGATTTTCATTGACTATATTATCCAGGCAGGAACTTGTTTTCAGAGAGAAAGGGGTATTCTGCAGATGGCAGCATATTGGAATCATTGTCAGAAAGAGGAGAGATTATATCAGACTCATACTGAATCAAACGTTCAGTTAAGAATTAGTCTGAGATAGTTTTTCCATGCAGTAATGAGAATTTTAATATTTCCAGCCTGCTGTTGCACATGACTCATGCACTTCTCACAAAGGGATGTCTCTGGGGGCCTTAAAATAGGGCTACTAGAAACCGTGATTGGGACAGAATGATGATGGTGAGGCGAGAGGGGCCTGATCAGGCCCGGGGAGGTGCGGGTGGGCTCCTGGCGTGGGCAAAGCAGGACCGTGGTGACCACGGTGACTCCTTTGCTCTTCCTGCTCATTGGAAGTAGCTGCATTTCTCAGACCTTTGAGTTAGGTCTTTGAAAGTCCTGGTAGAAAGGCAGATATCTTCTAATAAATAAGCCATGAGAGGCCATTTGCACTTTTTGAAAGAACAATTTTGAGATGTGATTTATATACAATTCACCCATTTACAGTATACAGTTCAGTGGTTTTTTTTAGTATATTCACTGAGTTGTGCCCCCCTCTCCGCAATAGACTTTAGAACATTTTCATTACCCTCAGAAGAAAACCTGCACCCATTTCCTCCCAAGCTCTATCCTTAGTAACAATTAATCTACTCCCTGACTCCTTAGAACATTTCATATAAATGGTATCATGCAATATGTAGTATTTTGTGTCTGGCTTCTTGCACTCCGCATGTTCTCGAGGTTCATCCGTGTTATGGCATGGGCCCTGTACTTCGTCCTTTGCTATGGCTCAGTAACATTCCACTGTGTGGGCACATCCCATTGTATGTGCATTGTGTGGATGTATCATGTTTTATTTAGTCCGTTCTTCAGTTGATGGACACTTGGGTTGTTTCCAGTGTTTGGCTATTGTGAGTGGGGCTGCTGTAGACATTTGTGTGGAGGCCTTTTGTGCTTGAGTGCTAGTTGATCAACTCAAAGAGACAACCAACCGGTCTAGAAGTCTGCCACGATCTGTCTTCTCCTCTCTTCCCTCTTCTTCCCGCCACAGTGGGTTGTTCTCTCTGCTCTCAGCACTTTTGTGTGTCTTTCCATTATTAGTCCTTGCTGGACTCTAGTGTGACGTTTTCTTATCATTCCGTGTGTCATCTCTGTGAAAGCGAGGGCTGTGGCTTATTCATCTTTCTCTCCCCAGCATGTGACAATACTGCATTTACAGCTGGTTTTGGTTCTACTTCTTTTTTTTTTTTTTAACGTTTATTTATTTTTGAGAGAGAGAGAGAGAGTCCAAGCAGGGGAGGTGCAGAGAGAGAGAGGGAGACAGAGAATCCGAAGCAGGCTCTGTGCTGTCATTGCAAAGCCTGATGCGGGGCTCGAACCCACGGACCACAGGATCATGACCTAAGCTGAAGTCAGACACTCAACTGACTGAGCCACACAGGTGCCCCCTTAAGCATGACTTCTTAAGTAATTGCTGTATTTTTAGTTATGACATTTAAAAACAATGAGTTTTTGTATCTTACTCTTTAAAGGAATTTCAGAGTCGGAGTTCAGCCTAAAAATTCCACATCTTCTTCTCTATTGTCTGTGGGTCCTTTTTGGTCATGGTCAAACTCAAAGGTGGCTGGAATCTGTCTGTCGTGTTCATTCGTGGTGAACCAGAGGGAGGCACCAAGGGGATTCAGAAAATCAGATTTTTTTTTTCTTTTTGCTTATCCTTATGATGTTGAGTTATCTTTTTGTGTCTCTCTTATTTTTTATTTTTGAGCTCTGAAGGAGGGGGAGTATCTAATTGGACTCTTAGGGAATGTGTGAATTCAGTGAAGTATTGGCATAGGTAGTTAATGAGCATCGTGAAAGTGTAGGGCTGTGGTCCGTGGGAGGCATCTTGAGTCCCGCAGATGACAGTGTTGCTGTTGATAACACAGTTGGACTTTCTCTTGAGCATCCGCTCAGCTGGAGGCTGTCGTCTTTTGTATTTTTATAGGAAATGATCAGATCTTTCTTTAGTAATTCAGGGCTCTGTGTGCCCAACATGGATTTTGAAGATGATGCAGTGTCTTACAGTCAAGTGACAAAGGTTACATTGACTGGATTGAGTCCTCTGATAGTCTGACCTCTGGCCATGACTGCTTCTCCTCACTGTTGGGTCACTGTGCCCTCCTCCGTCCTTACAGTGATGGGAGACCCTGGAGGGTTTGCAGAAGAGGCGTAACATGACCAGACTTTGATTTAAAAGGCTCTTTTGGCTGTTGTGTGGAAGATGCTTTGAAGGTGGTAGGAGAGGAGTGGGGGTGACCAGCCAGAAGGCTTTTGGGGTAATTCGGGGAGAGATGTTGGTGGCTTGGACTAGGGCTGTCACAGCAGAGGTCATGAGGAATGGTCGGATGGCGGGTACATTTTGAAGGCAGAGGTGGCAGATTGTAATCATGGTTGGATGCAGGGTAGGAAAGAAAGGAGTTAAGGATGACTCTGGGTTTTGCCCTGAGTAGTGGTTGAAGGAGAAATCAATGAATAAATGAGTTGGGGCAGGAGTTCTCCCCCTGTGTGCCCTCTCAGAGCTCTCACCTCCAGTTCTGAGACTGCTGATTTGCTGGCCTGTAGTTTCACTCATTTCCATGGTCCTGGACAATCAAGATTTTGTTCCAGCTCTGTGCTGACAGTGCTGGGCATCCTGTAGGTTCTCAGTGACTGTTTCTGAGTGGGTCACTTCCTGGCATCCCGTTAGGGCTTGCCGAGGATGTAGGTGCAAGAGGGAGAGGCTCTCTGGGTGGAGGAAACAGGTACCTAGGAGTGTGGAATGAGACTGGAGGCCTTGGCACACTTTTGCTTAGAGAGACGCAATCCTGGAATTTAAACTTCTGTTCTTATGAGGCCACAAATGGCCTTTTATGTTTAAATGGTCTTCTACTGGATGATGTCTCTCGATCTATTCTTGGGGTGCAAGACCTTTGCATAGGGCTGCTAAGGCGATTTCCAGCTCTGGACTTTTGGAAAAGGCATGTGGCTTCAAAATTTTTTTCCTCTCCTGATCTGAAATTGCCTCTCAACTTATTGAAATCACTGTTCTAAAGGACCTGTTTGTTTCTGCCCAAACAATAAATCCCTGGGCATGTGTTGCATTTGATACTTTCCCCAAGTGCTTTTAAAGAATTCTTTCATGGTGGCTGTGTTTTATCCTTCTGACGTCCTGAGCTCTGACAGGACACTGCCTACCTGAAAGATGCAGAATGCACGTAACTTCAGTGAGTATGTGGCAACATTTGCTTTTTCATCTTATAAATCAAGCAATGAGGATTATGGAGGTAACAGCTATTTAGACACAAATGCAGGTTTTTCTTTATATTTTTTCACAATGCCATTCATTTTGAATCACTTTGCTGATAATTTGTATTGCTGATATGTGACTGTTTAAATAGTTCATATATTCTAGTAATCTCTTCCTGTCTTTCCTTTGAGTTCTCTCTTTGGATTTCCTTTGCCTTCCCATTCTGTTGCCTGTCCTTTGAGAATGAACAGCCAGGTAATCAAATCAGTGAGGCATCTCTATAAAACAAAACAAAACCCCCAAATAAACGAGAGTGATGTTTATGTGCAGGTTTTGAGAGAGACTCCAAGCACAGAGGTGCTAACATACTGAATAACCTCAAATTCCAAGGCTCAGAAGCCCCATCATTCTATTCTATAGCAGTGCGAAGGGACCTTTCAAGTGCATGGAACACTAGAAATAACTAATATGGGTTTTTATTTCTCCTTTAAGTACTTACTAGTGATGTCATTCACCCCGCAATTGACCAAAACCTGGGTTAGGGGTTTTGTTTGCTTACCTTTGGGGTCCTTGAAGACTGTAAGCCTCGCGAGGCCATGTCTTCTGTGTCTATACGACATTCACAGTGACTCTCATGGGCTGAAATCCAGTGAAGAGCTGGCTTTGAATATTTGCAGACATACCTCATTTTATTGCACTTTGCTCTGCTTCACAGATGTTGCTTTTTCTTTTTTTCTACAAATGGTAGGTTTGAGACAGCCCTGTGTGGGGCAAGTTTCCTGGTGCCATTTTCCCAGCAGCACTTGCTAGCTTCATGTCCCTGTGTCATATTTTGGTAGTTCTTGCAATATTTCAAATGTTTTCATTATTATTATATTTGTTATGGTGATCTGTGGTTAGTGATTATGACTCACTGAAAGCTCAGATGATGGTTAACATTTTTTTAGCAGTCACGTATTTTTTATTAAGTATGTATGTTGGTTTTTTTTTAAGACATAATGCTATTGCACACTTAATAGACTACAGTGTGGTGTAAACATAACTTTTATATGCACTGGGAAGTCAAAGAATTCATTTGATGCACTTTATTGTGATATGTATTTTATTGCAGTGGTCTGGAACTGAACCCACAGTATCTCCAAGGTTTGCTTGTATATTGCCTGTATATTTCCATATGAAGATTCCACCAGCAGTGCAAACTCTGTATGAGTTACGTTGGTCTCCTCTTTGTTTTAAAATGGATTTCAGTCAGCTTACATGGAAGTCATATGTCAAAGTTAACATAAATTGGACGAGAGTAGGGAAAAATGAAAAAAAGATAGGGCCATAAAGTGGAGCTCCCATGAGGCACACATACTACAGGTGAACCGCAGATGTGACTTTACAAGACTAAACAGGAAACCTGACTGGTTATAGTCTGTTGCCCATATGATAAAAGCAAGCCAGCTTCTCAGGAGGAGCACAACCACTGGACCCTAAGAGCCTAAAGGAGTTTCTCAAAAACTATCCATGAGATTCATAGCTCTCTGCTGGCCTGAACTCTCCAAGGGATAGATTTTTGAATATAGGGAGGCACGGATGGACTGCACAGCTTTCAGCCAGTCCCTTCAGATATTTTATTTCTCTCAACTGAGCTTTTGTTCAAATGCAGTTTATTTTTAAGAGAACATATCCATCTTGCTCCCAACTGAACTCTCCCTTCTGCTTCTCTTTTTCTGAAAGAAGGCTGAAATCATACAGCCATGTAAGTCTGCCTCATTCGAGCCACACAGGACTCCTTTGCTTGTTTCTTCTCATACCAACCAGCCATCAAAATCTCCTCCTTTCTTCTTTTCTTCTCTTCTCCTTCTCTCCTTCCTCTTTCTCTCCCCTCTTCCTTCCCTCCCTTCCTTTCTCCCTCCCTTCTTTCCTTCATCACTTAACATGTAGCAGAAGCTGACTATGCACATGAAGGCATGATGTGAAATATATGTACCAGTTGGCAAGGGGACTGGCCAATCAGAAAGGATATCAGCTTTGGCATAGGAGCAGTGTTCTCAAAGCCTTCTGTGCCAGACATAAACTCTTCATTTGCTCGATTGGGGAAGGGGGTGGTT
The DNA here is from genome assembly GCF_022079265.1 of Lynx rufus. Lineage (NCBI taxonomy): Eukaryota > Metazoa > Chordata > Mammalia > Carnivora > Felidae > Lynx > Lynx rufus. Next base: position 6,747,476 of record NW_025814825.1, read on the forward strand.
TTGGGGAGTTCTGGGAGAGGGCTGGGGTGGAAGGGTAGGCCAGGGGGTGAGTGAATGGTGGTTTCAGATAAGGGGCTACTTACTCACAAGTATAGAAGTGTAACAGCTGACGCACCTGCATTGGTAGATGCTGGTGCGGATCAGCCCTGGGTATACGGAGTCACAAAGATGACTCAGCCATGGTTCCCATCCTAAAGGAAAGTGGAGTTCACTATCTTCAGAATGCATTTCAGAAACCTCTTTTCCTCTGTCTATGCCACGACTGTGGTTTAGACCCTCACTGTCTCAGGCTCCATCGACTATAATTACCTCTTAACGGGTAACTCAAACTGAATTTTAATTTCTTTCCTCTTTTATTTTTTCCCTTTCCAGTGTTTCAAGTATGTGCTGCCAGAGAAAATTCCCTAAAATACTGCTTTTATCACACTATTACCTTCTACTCCCAAACTGTTAATGGCTTTTCTCTTCTTTCTAGGATAATATTCACACTTCCCAGCTGGGTATTCGAGACCTTCTGTTTTGCACCTGTCCCAGTGTATCAAGGAATATGGTGTCACAGAAGGACCAGCTCTGGTCCCTTCTGTTCCTAAGTAGCATAAGATGGGCAGTGAAGGTGTGGGAGGGATGTTTGTAATGATTATTATGCAAAGAAAGAAAATGTGGCAACTGGGCAGGTGATGGGGTGTGGGGTGGGGCAGGCTGATGTCACTAACAGGATTGGACAGTCAGGAATAAAGTCGCTGGAGTCTGACTTCTCTTGGTGAGCCGGGAGCAATGGATTCCTAGGCACATGCCCCTGATTCTGGGTGGTTGAGCCTGGGAAGGATGAAGGGGGTTTGTTAACCTCAAGGTGAAACTTGTTATACTTTCTGAGATGCAAACCCAGGACACAAAGCCTTTTCAAAGATTAGGTGCCCTGAGTAATTCCTAAACGGGGCAGTGCCAGTGTGTGTGAGACCCATTTTCACGTACCACCTTCCTCAGAATTTTACCCCCTGCTCTCGGTGGACACCCGGAAGTCCTGGGCCTGACTGGCTTCATAGGATGAGCCCTGGGGAGAGTGTCTGGGGATCTTTTTCTGAGCTAGCTATTCGTTAATAGAAAGTTTGGCTCAGTAGCCCCTGAGCTTAGTCCAGGAAAAATGATTCCTACCTATTACAAACTGAGAACTTTCCATAACCTTCTTTGGGTACCACGAGTTAGGCATTTTGCCGACATTTTCACACATGATCTTGTATAATCTTCTTCACTATCTTGTAAAGTCGGTGTGATAAGAAAACTGAGGCCCAAAGACTACTTTAGCCATGATCACCCCAGGGGTAAGTCATAGAGTCAGGATTGTAGGGCTACCAGGATCTAGGCTCTTTCTACTCTATCACTTTGCCCTTCTATAGCTAATACTTTCTGGGAGTGTTGGCAGGACAAGGATTTCCCATGTCCTTCACCTAGCACATTGAGAATGAGACTTTTAAAGCCCTAAACCCCACTGCTGTTCCCCCTTATTAATGAAGGCAGTTGGATGTTCATCTGCCTTGTGGAGCAAGGATACCCTTCTTCTCAGGCAGAAGTGCCTGTATTTCATGATTGAGTGACCGTAGCAAATGTCTCAAGCCCTCGGTCATGTATCTCTACGTTAACGTCAGTGCCTTTTTTGGTTTTAGACATTGAAGGTCCTTTTAGAGAGGGCATTATGCTCTTACTTGCCAATATCCTCACTGTTAGCACTAGTTTACTTCAATCATCTCTGCTATTTCTGTTTGGAATTTGAGTTGTTTTGAGGTTTAAATAAAATAGTGCATGTAAAGTGCTTAGTACAATGACTGGCACATTTTAAGAGCTCAATAAATGGTAGCTTCCATGATGACTCCCAGTGAATTGAGAATGCCCTATAATCACAACATAAGCCCTCAATCCACAGTATTCAGATGAGTATCACCTGGCAAGACCAGGGGGATGGGGTACAGGTCAGAGAAGTTTTCAAATGGGGATGGAGTGTGTGACAGTGTACCCAGAGGACATCCTGAGCATCTGAAGGACTGAGGCAAAGTTCAGCAAATTAAGACCCATGGGCCAGATCTAGCCCACTGCCCGTTTTTGTATAACCTGTGAGTTAAGAGTGTTCTTTTCGGTTCTAAATGGTTGAAAAAAAATCTAAAAAAGAATGATGTTTTGTGAAACATGGAAATTATATGAAATTCAATTTCAGGGTCTGTAAATAAAGTTTTATTGGCACACAGCCATGCCCATTTGTTTATGCATTGTCAATGGTCTCTTTCACTCTATGATGGCAGAGTTGAGTAGTAGCAGCAGAGATTGTATGGCACCCCAGGCCGAAAATATTTGTATCTAGCCCTTTATAGTAAAAGTCTGACTTGGTCTAAGGTAGAGTGATTTAAGAAAGGTAGGTGAAGGAAAACTCAAAGGTACTTCACTCAGTTCACAAAGCTTCTGAGGGGAGGCCCTGCTGACTTGGGCCATGAAATGAGATTCTGTCTAGTTTCAGTTCAGTTTAGTGATACTGAATGCTCCTTATATGAAAGACATTGCCCTGGGTATGAGGAATTATTCTCTGTCCCTAGAAACATCGCAATATTATAAACTAATGGAATTATGGACAGAGATGTGGAATCACCTAGATTTAATTTCAAATCCTGGCTTCATCATTTACTAGTTGTATGCTCTGCTGCTGGGTTTCTTCTTTTTGCTTTTCCTCTCTGCTGCCCTGATCTGTGCCTGGGGAGGTTGATTCATGGATTTTACCCATGAACTCCTTTGCCACTCAGCTTCCAGGTGGATTTGGCCAATGGGAGGTACGAGCAAGAAATCAGATGTTAGTTGCTGCGTGACTCAAGATGTTTATTCTCTTGTTTCTCTCCTTGCCAGTTGGCTGTGCCTGGCTGCATGGTTCTACTGAGGCCACAGTTCCTGTTGGAGAAGGCCTTTTCTATCCAGCTACTCTTTCTGCTGGGTACTGGTAACTACTCTTTCCTCTTTCCCTTCGGCTTAGGGTTGTAATAGGCTCCAATGTCAATAGCTTCAGGCTATTGCAATATCCCAGCATTACCCAAGCACTTATAAATAGTTCATGTGAGTGTCAGCTTCCTCATCTGTAAAATTAGGATATCATATGAGTTGTCGTGATCACAAAATACATAAGCTCCTGCACAGGGTCTGGCCTGCAGTAGGGGCTCCTCAAATGCTATTTCTCTTCTGCTTTTCTTAAGAGCTCATGGTTTCTTAAGGGAGACAAGCCAGGAGGCTACAAAAAAGTTTAAACCAAATTAGAGTAGTAGTTTAGGGATTATTAGGAAGGGACAAATTTGTAAAATATTTTGTAAGTAGAACTAGCAGGATTTAGATGTATGGGAGGAGGGAGAGCAGGGAAGGATTAGGGGTAAGCTTGAGGTTTTTGCTTCAGTTATTGTGTGGATGGTGGCCTCATAACTGAGGTAATGCACGAGGAGTTCCCAAATTAGAGAACAGGATGATGAGTGCCATTAGGACAAGTAGAATTTGAAATGCCTGTAGGATGGCCATGTGACAGTGTTAAGTAGGAGTTTGACTGGGAGGAGATAGAGAAGGGTCTGTGCTGAAGAGGAGTATTTGAGAGTCATCATTGTGCAGGGGAATAATTATAGTCAAAGAGACTGCTGGATCGTGGGTTTGGGGGAAGACAAGATGCTTTGATGGCAAAAGGACTAGTTTGGAGGCCAAGTGACCTCACTTTATGATTTGGCTTGCTGTTTAACCTTGGGGAGAATACTCAACTATGTTGAGATTCCGTTTTCTCAGCAAATAAGGAGGTGGAACAGGTGGTATCTATGATGCTATAGGACTTGCCATCTAATTAGAAGGTAAACCATGAAGTAAACAGAGATTAATGATTGTATTTTCAAGAGTTGTATGGAAGAAAGCCTCCAGAGACCAATGGCCTTCCTAATTAATGGCTATTGTTTAGTGAGAAGAAGGTACAGAAAAATTGTCTAAGGCCCAGTTTCATGGAATTATAACAATAATTGTAATCACAATGGCCAACATTCACTGAGAGCTTACTGTGTGCTAGGTACTTTTCTATGGGCTTTGTAGGTATTAGCATTCAATATTCACAATAGACCTGTAAAATGGGGGTGATTCGGAGGCCTCCATTTTCCAGATAAAGAAAATAAGGCAATAGGAAGGTTACAACATCAGGGGCACCTGGGTGGCATAGATGCTTAAGCGTCTGACTCTTGATCTCAGCTCAGGTTATGATCTCACAGTTTGTGAGTTCAAGCCCTACTTGACAGTGTGGAGCCTGCTTGGGATTCTGTCTCTCCTTCTCTGTGGTCCTCCCCTACTTGGGCTTGCTATCTCTCTCTGTCTCAAAATTAAAAAAAAAAAAAAAAAAAAAAGAAATGTTATAACATCCCACTCAAAGTCATAAAGGTACTGAGGAACCCAGATCCCAAGCATTTAATCCCAGACTATTTGTTCACAGGGAAAACTGTGAGCTCTGGGGAAATAAGAGTCAGCAGCATACACATTGGAACTTGTAATTATTTTAGGTTATTACTAGTAATGATTTTAAGTTAACCATAATTTTAAGAGAGGCAGAGTTAGGAAACAGACTTGTCAGTTATATTTACCGGTGGTAAGATCTTGGTTGCTGACTAGTATTATTATTATTTTTTACAGCATTTACGGATATAAAATATACTTTTGATCAGTGCGTTTTGGTAAAGATTTTAAAAACTACATAAGAACCCAGACTATATATATATATATATATATATATATATATATATATATATATGCACTCATATATTAATATATACAAATTCCATCTTTTGTGCACTTTACCCTTCTACTCCAAGAATTCACTTTTCTGAATTGTTCTTGACTATGAACTTGGCTATTTTTCACAACAAAAGTAGGTAAGATGGATGAAACTTACCCATGTGAGTATTGTATGGATGGTGTCAAAGTCATTACTTGTTTACTTTCTATAATGTCCCTTTTCTGAGGACGTGTCAGGTAAAATTCTCTTGTGGCCTTGTTAATATTCATTATATTCATTAAATTGTATATATATATTTATTATATATATTGTATACATTGTATATACATTGTATATACATATATATTGTATATATTGTATATGTATTCATAATTGTATATATATATTTATTATTATTATTATTACTTTATTATTTTAGTATAATTTATTGTCAAATTGGCTAACATACAGTGTCTGAAGTGTGCCCTTGGTTTTGGGGTAGATTCCCGTGGTTCATCGCTTACTACAACACTCAGTGCTCATCCCAAGTGCCTTCCTCTATGCCCATCACCCATTTTCCCCTCTCCCCCACTCCCCCTCTACCCTCAGTTTGTTCTCTGTATTTAATCCATAAAGCAGTCACTTCAGTTTCTTCATAGAGGCTCTAACAAAGCAAACGATCAAGTGTTTCCTTTTACCTTGAAAGTTTAGGAGCCAAATCTGTGGCCCGTGGGCACTGTGTGTGCTGTGCAGTTTTAGCTTTATTCTTGCTCCCACTTTATGATCCTCTGTTTACTTTTCTTTCTTTCTTTTTTTTTTTACCTGCTTTTATTTTATGGCATCTTGTTGCAGTTTATGTTACTGTACCCAGAAAGTAGGCAGAATTTTTTTTTTTTTAATTTTTTTTTCAACGTTTATTTATTTTTGGGACAGAGAGAGACAGAGCATGAACGGGGGAGGAGCAGAGAGAGAGGGAGACACAGAATCGGAAACAGGCTCCAGGCTCTGAGCCATCAGCCCAGAGCCTGATGCGGGGCTCGAACTCATGGACCGCGAGATCGTGACCTGGTTGAAGTCGGACGCTTAACCGACTGCGCCACCCAGGCGCCCCTAAAGTAGGCAGAATTTAAATAAAATATATGCACGCACGTAGCCCTGCTTACATGTACACAGTCACATACCCAGTGCATTTTGGACTCTCCGGGAGGCCAGGGTTGGCTTGCCAGCACAGGGACCATTAAGTTTCTATAACTGCTCAGCATACTGGCTGATAACAAGGAGGTCATCAAAAAGAAACTGATAATTAGGGGGATTATCACAACCATCAATTCACAATCCCTTTGATGAGTGTCTGTTGCACTTAACGACTCACTGAAGATCAAGTCACACTGCCTTTCAGCAGTAATATGAGCTTAATAAGCATTCGTGTGATGATAACAATGAGTAAACAATCATCTTTGTAATGATAACAATTTGGTCCAGGCAGGAGGGAAAATGTTCCTGACTGGGCTTGCTTGACTGTGACAGGAGATAGGAAGTCAGAAGCTGGTAGAGGCAGTGACAGGGCTGGTGGGGTTAGAAATTCTGAAGGAAATAGGCTTAAGGAACACAGAGTTGGGATGGGGGTGGGAATGTACGTGTGGGACTGAAGGGTGTTCTAGTGAGAGCTTGATTCAGAGCAAGGAGTGAGGGAGGCGTTGCACTGGAGTGTGTAAGAGGAAGGGTGCTTTGTATGAGTGTGTAAGAGACTGCTGGCTCAGTTGCTCACTGGCTTTGTAACCTCGGGCAAATCATTTGACCTCTGGGGCGCCTAGATGACTCAGTCGGTTAATCGTCCGCTCTTGATTCAGGTCATGATCTTGTGGTTCATGAGTTCGAGCCTTGCATTGGGCTCTGTGCTGACAGTGAATCCCTGCTTGGGATTCTCTCTCTGCTCCTCCTGTGTGCTCTCTCTCTCTCTCAAAATAAACACACAAACTAAAAAAATATCACTTGACCTCTGTATGTCTCAATTTCCTGATCTGGAAAAGCATGATCCAAAAGAATCTACTGCATGGGGTGGTTGAGGCTTTAAATGGTAAAGTCATGTAAAGTGTTTGCGTTGTGGATGTATAGTAACCGGTAGTGCTTATGCTCCTGCTAGATCCTGGCATGGAGAATGCTCAGATTCTCGTCTCAACCTTCTAAGGGGATCGTACCTCATTTTGGATGTTGGGAATGTTGGGGCACCTGGGTGGCTCAGTCGGTTGAGCGTCTGACCCTTGATTTCAGCTCAGGTCATCATTCCAGGGCTGTGGGACTGAGCCCACCTTGGGCTCTGCGCTGAGTATGGAGCCTGCTTGAGATTCTCTCTCTCTCTCTCTCTCTCTCTCTCTCTCTCTCTCTCTCTCTCTCCTCCCCTCCCCTCCCCTCCCCTCTCTCCCCCCTTGCTTCCTCCCCTGCTCACACTCTCTCTAAAATAAAGGGAGAATGTAATTGTGGGAGCCATGTTATTTAAGCAACGTATAGGTTATTATCTGTACTATGTATTATATGCTATGTATTTCATTTGACATTTCATTTTCTATTGTGTTCTTATCATCTTCTCTCCCTGTATATATTGGTCTGCATCGTGTGTAAGCCTGGATGAAACATCTACATGATAGAGACGCAATAAATACTCAGTGAGTTGAATTGAGGGATGCACTTGATATTTTGAGATAATGAAGAAATCAGTGAGCTTGGGATTTCAAATGAAAGTACTACCATGAAGACACCAATATTAATAATTGTATAGTGTTTTTGACCCGTCTCAACCCTTTCACAAACACATTAATTCTCATAAGCCCCGCGAGGTAGACAACATGCTACAAACAGTTCCATTTTACAGATGAGGAAACACGTGGCTTAGAGGTTCAATCTTGCACCACAGCTGGTAAGTGATGGAGCTCGAATCTGAATTCAGGTCCGTAGACACCTCCAGCAAAGAAACGCTTTCTGGTACTGCTTTGGTGTGAGGAACCCTGAGATCTGTGATTAACTGCTCGTTAACTTCTGTGGAGTTTCTCTCCTCCACCCGGAGCCGGAGCCGGGAGGGGGATTACAAAGGGATTTTCTCAGAGGTGGGAAGGTCCGGTGCTTGCGGGAAAGCAGGCTGGTGCGGAGAAAGGGGAGTGGGGAGAGAAGTCATTGCAGACCCAGTTTTCACCTGAAGGGGGCAGTTGCTCATCAGTTCTGGCTGACGACTGGCAGCCAGGAGATAGAGGCCCAGAGTGGCCAAAGCTTATGATGTTTTATTTTATTTATTTCTATTTAAATACAATTAAGATAGAATGTTACATTAGTTGCAAGTATATAACACATTGATTCAACGGTTCTGTGTATCCCTCAGCGCTCACTAAGTGTAGTCACCATAAGATGGCGACTTTCTATGCGACTCTCCCAGTTTTAAGTACTGATAACGAATTCAAATTAAAAGCAAGCAACCGAGTCACAAGGATCAAGTTAAAAAACATGTGGGTTAAATCAGGCCCACGCTGTCAGTTTGCCACCCCCTGTATCAGATGATTTTCATGGTCCCTTCTGACTCTAAGGGCCAATGAACAAGGCCAATAGCTTCTTGCTGAAAGGTGGGAAGATGTTTATCTCCACTCATCATTGAAACCCATCATCTCTGTTTCCAGTAGAGAATATTCATTGGTACCAGGGCATGATGCCACCCTGTGCCTCCAGGTTCTCATGCACATAGAGGAGATGGAATTGCCATGCCACACTGCAGTGAGTGACAGGTGTAGATGCAGGGAGAGAAAAGCAGACCCAGGTTTAATTATGCAAATCTATGACTATGCTTTAATAAGGCACTGCAATAAAACTGTCATAACTGCCAAGTTTGGGAAATAGGCTGAGCAAAGTTTTCACTCCTGGCACTATATTTGGGAAGAAAAAAAAAAAGGAAGAAAAATGCAGAAGAGTTGGCTCATCTTTGAAAACCTTCAGCAACACATCAGGGATTCCTGAGCTTCTTGTCCCTGCCAGGCGGTGTGTGCAATGACGACTCTGGTACCGAAAGCCCGGCAGCCCCCACAGGACTCCTTGGGAAAGGAGAGAGTTCAAGTTTCAAGGTCGGTGTTCTCTAGCGAGATCTCAGAGACACTGAGCTTTCCAGCATCACCTGCCAACTCTTCCTCAAACTAGTCAGCCCCCTCTTTTGTCAAATAACCTTGTTGCTGCTCCTGTTCTCAGGGTGTGACAAAAGGGGACAGGGGCTTGGTCGTGGCAGGATTGGTAGTGGGAGTGGGTGTGTTCTTCCCCATCAGGTGGTAGGGGCTAGAATGCTACCATTATTCTAACCAACCAAATTATTTAAAAAAATTTTTTTTCAACGTTTATTTATTTTTGGGACAGAGAGAGACAGAGCATGAACGGGGGAGGGGCAGAGAGAGAGGGAGACACAGAATCAGAAACAGGCTCCAGGCTCTGAGCCATCAGCCCAGAGCCTGATGCGGGGCTCGAACTCACGGACCGCAAGATCGTGACCTGGCTGAAGTCGGACGCTTAACCGACTGCGCCACCCAGGCGCCCCTAAAAAAATTTTTTAAGTTTATTTATTTGAGAGAGACAGAGACAGAGACAGCATCAACAGGGGAGGGGCAGAGAGAGAGAAAAAAGAGAGAGAGAGAGAGAAAGAAAGAGAGAATCCAAAGCAGGCTAAGTGCTGTCACGGAGGCTCTATGGCTGAAACCAAGAGTCAGATGCTCAACCGACTGAGTCACCCAGGGACCCCATAAAAATATTTTAGTATTAAAAAAGCACCCCATCTTCATAACACAGGGCTAGGATTTTCATGGCCAGGGCTCTGTTGGGCATGAACACCAGAGGTTCCCTCTAAGGAGCTAAGGCAGAAGGGCCCACAGGAAAGGAATCCCCAGAGCAGATGTCTTGTACTTTATAGTACAGATGTCCCGTGGTCTTATGAGGTTAGCTCTTTGCCAATGAAAAAAAACTAAAAGGGCAACCCACTCTCCCATTTCATCAACAAATAACCAAATAGATTACGTGGAAGAAGAGGGAGGGAGAGTGGGAGGGAAGAAGAGAGAAACAGAGAGATTATGGATGAAAAGAGTCTTCTGAGTCTTATCAATCAATGAAATGTATGTGGCCTTTATTTGGACCCTGAGTTAAACTAGTATAAATTTACATGCCAGTTAGAGAATATTAGGGAATATTAAGGAATTATTATTACAGTTGTTTTGTGTGATAATGATTTTCTGTTTTTTTTGAGTTCATCTTTTAGAGATGCATGTTATAATGTTTACGGAGAAGATGACATAATGTCTGGCATATTTGAAAAAGTAATCTGAGAAAGAAAAGAGTACGGTGCGGACTAGATCCAGCTTGTACTCATTGGCAAGATCTGACCATTAAAGTTTTAGGAACTTTGTGAGCTAGTTGGTAAAGAGTCATTATTAAAGATTGAATCCTGGGGGCGCCTGGGTGGCTCTGCAGTAATTTTAGCTTCTTGGCTCATGATGATGGGTCTTTCTGGGGAATTATTTATGATTACAGAAGTAACTAGAGTATGGAAGTGAAAAGTGCCGGCAGTCAAAAAGTGGAAGTAGCCCATCAACTGATGAATTGATGCATAAAATGTTGTATATGCATGCAATGGAATATTACTTGGCCATAAAAAGTAGTGTGGTAACCATACATGCTGTATCATGGGTGAACCTTGAAATCATTTCACTAAGTGGAAGAAGCCAGTCATACAAGACCGTATTGTGCAATTCCATTCATGGAAATGAAATGCCCAGAACAGGTGAATCTATAGAGACAGAAAGTAGGTTAGTGGTTGCCTGGGGCTAGAGAATGGGGGTGTGGGAGGTAACAGCTAAGGGACTGTGAGGTTTCTTTTTGGGACGATGAAACATCCTAAAATTGCGTGGCTCTGGAATATACTACAGCCAGAGGCTTGTATATATTAAATGAGTGAATTGTATGTTATATGAATTATATCTTAGTAAATCTTTCAAAAAAAAAAAAAAACAAGTGCAGGCTGGCCGAGTTTAAATTCTGTTTCAATTTGCTTATCAGCTATGGGACCTGGTGCAAATACTCTTAACATTCCTGTGCTGACTTCCTCATCTGTAAAAAGAGGCTAAAGATGGTACCTGCCTCATGGGATTTTTATGAAGAATTAATTTAATCGCCACATAGACTGTCTCAAAATGCTTACAGTGTGCCCTACACATGGAAAGAAGGCAATAAATGTTAGCTACTGTCATATACATGTTAGCAGGGAAGAATTTTCTCTAATAAGGGAGGGAAGAGGGAAAGAACCTGCTGGTGTTTGTTTTTCTACCATTTAATCCGACCCTGGGCAAGCCAAAGTGTAACCAAACCGTTTCAGGTAATACTAGTTGCAGCGGGTTGAGCAGTGGTTGCCAAAAGATGCATCTACGTCCTACCCAACCCCCAGCCTTGAATGTGATCTTCTGTAGAAAACCAGATTTGCGTATGTGATTCAGTTAAGGATCTTGAGATGAGATCGGTTTGGAAAATCCTGTCGTCCTGGAAAGACAAAAGCAGAGGGACATTAGGCAAGCAGGGGAGAAGGCTCTGTGAAGATCAAGGCGAGGCCAGTTATACTACCTCGGACAAAGGGCGCCTGGAACCTCCAGAAGCTGGAAGAGACAAGGAAGGAGTCCCCGCTAGAGTCTTCCGAGGGAGTTTGGCCCTTCTGACACTGTGATTTAGGACTTCTGGTCTCCGCACAGCGATGGGATACATTTCTATTGTTCTATGCAACCAAGTTCACGGCAGACCTGAGAAATTCATGCACCAGAGAAAGGTTACACGTCTTAAAACTGCTTTTGTGACAGCACTCCACATAACATTTCCTCTGCCGATTTGTGTATCAAAGATCAATTTTCATTCAGCAAATCAAATTCTTCATCATAGACCCAATCTCCTCTTCTCACCTCCCCAAGGCTCGTTCAGGCCTTTCCTCTCCTGGCTTAGGAAACCTTTAACCAAGGCAAGGCCGAGCTCAAACGGCACTCTGCGTACTCTGCTCTTTACTGCGTGCTTCTCTAAAGTACTTTCTATTGGTGCCCCCTGTTTCCTGTGTGCTTATGTGCTATTTTTTAGTATTTTCTGGTTGTATTTGTGTATAGTGATGTCTCTACAACTAGTTAAGTTCTTGAGGATGCAGAATCTTGTAATTCTTTAGATTTTGCCAGCATACCTGGCATAGAGTTGGACACGTAGTAGGTGAATGAATGACACGACTCAAGGCAAGTTGGATGTTCTGAAACGACAGGAGAGTTTATCTTTCTACCTTCTTTCCTGATCACTGTTTCTCTCCTCCTCCATTTTCAGGGCTAGATGACTTTCTCAATGGAGGGTAAAAGATATGAGGGGTAAATGTTAGCTAGATTCTCAAAGACAGGCTCCTAGAACTAATAGCTGTTCCCTTTGCCAACCATTGCTTTGTGGCTAGCTCTGTTGACTCCTCCAATAAGCATGACAGAGGATAGTACATTGGGTTTCTTATCACCCAAGCATTCTTTCTTTGTAGATGGAGAAATAGCTTGATGAGAGAGACATGTTGGGCAGAACAGATCAATGGTATGAGACTGAGAATTTGCTCAGAACATCATCTTCTGTTACTACTAAGCATGTAGTACTTTGTACATTGTCAAAAAGATCACTGGACCTGGAATCAGGAATCTCCGACTCCAGTCCTGGGCCAGTCACTGCCATTTGTGACCTCGAGTGAATCAACCTCTCTTGACCTTGAGTGAGTCAACCTCTCTTGCATTTTGACTTCCCCACTGATAAAATATCAGAGGTGAGCTAGGTGATCTCTAAGGCCCTTTCATATTTGAATAACCCTATAATTTTGGATATATATTCTTTTATTCATCTGAATTCTGTATGTCTAGCATAGGCTGTATCAGTCAGGATCCAGTCAGAGAACGGAAGCCATGCTAGCTGTTTCAATAGAGGGAGTTTAATACAGGCGTTGGTGGGCCGAAGCAGTAAGCAGGGAACTCTAAGGTAATCCAGAGTTGATAACTGCAGGGCGTCCCTTCTACTTAGGTGGTAACTAAGGAAAGATGGTAGGGTTACCAGAACCTGGAAACACAGAGGAGGAGTCTCTCACGCTGAGACTCAGATTTATGAGGAGATACTGTCCCCTCTGATGGGGCATGATGGGGCCATTCTGGAAGTGCCAAAAGTAGGTGGAGGCCAAGACTAGCTGTTGCTGCTGGGGGATGAGGGGTCATTGGTGGGGTGACAGTGCTGGGAATACCAAGCCCCTCTCTCTTCCTGTCCTCCAGGCTCCCTCCTGGGTCTGTGTTAGCAGAACCTACTGTGGAGCCAGCTGCCAAATGGTTCATGCAGTTCTCAGCGTCCCAGCCTCAACATCGAAAGGCAGAGCGCAGAAAGACAGATTCGGGGCCAAGACAACAGCCTAATGACTGGCACGTTCATTTTATATTTATATTATGTATTTATTTTATAGTCATTTATAGGTGTTCGATGTATGTGTGCTCCCAAAATGGTGCTCCTGTAAAAGCAACTGCATAATCTGTTTTGGGGGAGAGAGTTTAGGGAGATTCACTTAGTCGACAGGAGTAAAAGAAGTGGTGGTCGAAGAGCAAACAGGCAAAAGTGGTGAACAGGCAAACAGGATGGTGGGCCGGTCTCCCACGTGGCTTGCTCAGCCATACGGAGCTCTTACCGGAATGGGATTTATGCAGTCTGAGGCTGGCTCCGTTGTGGACTTTTTAAGGTTTTCGGTTGTGCCGGTGCTTAACGGTAGCTTGAGAGATTCATAGCCAAAAGAAGCCCTTCTATGGCCTTGCTCTGGCCTTGAGGAAGGAAGGTCCAGCAGAGTTTGTGAAGCCAGACACCTGTGGGAGGCAGAACGCCAAAGACGTCTCTCGGATTTTTGTCTCTGGTTATGCAATCAACCACTAATGTAGATATTGCTGGGAAGGGACTTTGCAGATGTAATTAGGATCATGACAAGGAGACTATCGTGGATTATCCAGATGGCACGATCCAATCACATGTCCCCTTCAGAATAGAGAAACTCTTGTGGCTAGAGTCAGCCAGATGCAGCGGAAGACGAAGGCAGCTGGGGAGATGAGGCGGGAGGGGAGGCCAGAGAGATTCTCAGGGTGAGAAGGACTTGACCCGTGGTTGCTGACTTTGAGGATGGAGGTGGGGCGAGAGTCAAGGAATGGGGCAGCCTCTAGTGCCTGAGAATGACCCCCAGTCAATCGCCAGCAAGAAAACAGACTGCAGGGAACTGAATCCAGCCAGCGGCCTGAATGAACTTGGAAGAAGATTCATCCCCGGGACCTCAAGAAAGAATGCGACGTTTCTGACGCCTTGATTTCGGCATTATGGAAGCAGAGAACCAGCTGAGCCACCCTATGCTTTGGTTTCTGACCTCCAAAACCATGGAGTAACCAGGAGGTGTTTTTTTTTTAAGCCACTAAATTTGTCTTAATTTTTTGCAACATTAATAGAGAACAAACACAGCACTGGAACAGTGCTCCTGGGAGATCTGTTTTTGTTGTTGCTTCCTAGTGGCTTTCTCCAAATGCCCAGTCATTGTTTCTGGAGGCTGTCATGGGTGGCTGTCCTGAACTGTCTCAATTCCTATGTCGGTCCCATAGGGATAGTTGCGAGACCCTCCCTCCACGGCCCTGCCGATCAGTTCAGAGAGAACCTGACTGCCTCCTCCCTGTATTGTCAATATGATCAGTAGGCAGTGAGTCTGTCACAGCAAAGAGAAGTGGCGATCGGGATGGATAACTGATGGGTTGAGTCAGAGAATTTAAACTCTTTCTTTTTCCCTTTTGCTTAATCATGTTACGTTTCCATATCTCAGGGGAAGCATCACTTTTATTGGCCGTCAAGATGGAGAGGTTGCACGATCAAATTGCAGATGTAATTGTTAGGCTAAATTAAACTGTCAGGCGCTCAGACAAGGCTTCTCTGTTGATTGGAGCTCAGTTCACTCAACAAGCAGAATATGCCTTGTGATCTTGTCTGGATAACATGCACGGCCTGGATGGAGGAAGAATTAGCCTTTCACTATGTTTTCCTAAAACCTCCTTCTTAAAATTTTTTTTTTAACGTTTATTCATTTTGAGAGACAGAGCATGAGTGGGGAAGGGGCAGAGACAGAGGGAGACACCCAGCTGAAGCAGGCTGTAGGTTCTGAGCTGTCGGCACAGAGCCCAATGTGAGGCTCAAACTCATGGACCACGAGATCATGACCTGAGCTGAAGTCGAATACTTAACCAACTAAGCCACCCAGGCATCCCTCCTAAAACCTCTTTCGAGGAGAGGCTGGGTGTCAGGCTGTATCTATTTCTTTTGACTCATGGTTCACAGAGAAACTATTATTAGTGTTTCTGGGCTTGGACGGCCACTGTTTCATTAAGTGACTTCAGAGATCTGGACACTAAGGGGTTACATGAGCTGTCAGGAACTTCATACCACACAAAATGGAAAGCTCTTACTGTTTTCCCTCTTTCTTATTGCTAAATTCCATTACACATTGGTCACAACTCTCAGGGCAGATCATTTCAAGGTTTTATTGTGTTCCCCTAGTTGTTAGCCAACTGATCTTTGGCCCCAAACCTTCTTGTTCCTCACAAGTTACCGTTTGTCATTCCCGAGGAGCAGTTCTGTCACTGTCCAAGGGGTTTCTAAGTGCTGCTTCTTCATCTATGCTTACTTTTTTTGGTTGATTTTTTAAAATATTTATTTATTTTTGAGAGAGAGAGAGTGTGTGTGAGCAAGTGTGCAAACAGGGGAGGGGCAGAGGGAGAGAGATACAAAGGATCCAAAGTGGGCTCTGTACTGACAGCAGAAAGCCTTATGCGGGACTCGAACTGATAAACCATGAGATCACGACCTGAGCCGAAGTCGGACGCTTAACTGACTGAGTCATCCAGGTGTCCCTAGTTGATTTTTAAATGTACAGCAACTTTGATCACCTTTTCCTCCCAGAGACCAGATTTGAATTTATGGCACTGTGCCAAAGGAAATATTACTTCACCTTTTTGCCTAGTAATAAGAACTTCATATTTCTATTTAATTCTCAAAGTTTGCTTCATGTCTATATTTGCGTTGTATCACATGATTCTTTAATGGGTGACATTCCCAAAGGGCTTAAGGTAGGTTCAGGCCCCAGTTTCTAAGGAGCACTGCCTATTTGATCATCCTTCCATGGGCCCAGATATTTGTGTGCAAGCTGGGATCTCTCAGGTCAAGGGGCTTGTAGCTTGGGGCTTTAATACAGCAGCTGAACAGCTGAGAGAGTTGGTGGAGAATGACTTTTTGGAATGAACTGATATAAAAAAATATAAGACTATAATCTGGGGCACCTGGGTGGCTCAGTTGGTTGGGCGTCTGACTTTGGCTCAGGTTGTGGTCTCCCGGTTCATGGGTTTGGGCCCCGCATCAAGCTCTGTGCTGACAGCTGCTTCAGATTCCATGTCTCCCTCTCTCTCTGCCCTTCCCCTGCTTGTGCTCTGTTTCTCTCTCTCTCAAAAATAAATAAACATTCAAAAAATTAAAAAAAAACATACTTTTTTTCATCCTCTTGCTTCAGTAAGACGCATTGATGAACACTGTGTGCCAGGCATTGTGGTAGGCATTTAATATAGACATTATATCATTTAACTCATGCCGTTATCAAAAGTCATTTCAAGCATATATGTGTGTATAAACACACAGTTATATACACACATATATTTTTTACCATGTGCATTATGCATACATGTATATGTGTGTACATGTATATATATGTGTGTGTATATATATGTATATATATACACACATATGTATGTATATACATACACACATATATGTAAACCAGATGTTCTGGAGTTCTCTGGCATAATGGAAATACCCTTTCTTGTAGTAGAATGATTTAAGTGCTTAAATAACCCCCATTTCAAGTAGTGGGGTCTGTCGGTGCTCTCCCTGATACCTCTGAGGATTCTGGAGGCAGGGATTATATCTTCTGAGTCATCCCCAGTGTAACCTGCTTCTCTGTGATTGTCTCCTCCAATCAGTGCTCCTGGGTCCTGTGGTCACTATCCTGTCTGCTCTTTTGGACATTTGGACACTGCCCCCCACTCTTCTTTGCCTGTAGTTTCTAAATCAATACAATGCTGCTTATGTTATGAATAGTAGACTCTGTGTGTGTGTGTGTGTGTGTGTGTGTGTGTGTGTGTGTGTGTATGTTTGGGGATAATAGAAAACACTGCCTGGGGAAGATTAGGGAACAACTTAAAACTGAATGTCAGTCATCGCTGATTTTTAGTATCTCTTGGACATACTTTTGGTTGGGAATTTCTCACTGGTTGCCTTTGCCCTCAGTCCTGGGTGTCCTGTCATGTTACCAGCCTCTCTTTCTCCATCCTCTCCTTTACCCCCAGCTGCCAACCCCAAATCTAACATCCTGAACATTCTGTGTCAGTTCTTGTTTCCTGCTGGTCCACACAGAGCACACTGGACTGGTTTCTTCTTTGTATCACAGCTCGTATTCTAACCGTAGACAATAATGGCTTGTTCTGCCTTTGATTGCCTAATTTCAGACATTAAAATACGCATTTCTCTTGCTCTAGCTGTTTCTTCCCATTGGATTCCTTTCCCTGTAGGAACCAGCATGGAGATGCTGAAACTGGAGGAGGCAGGGCTCAGAAATGCACACCTGCCAAGTGGTTCTCCATGATAGAGTTTAGCCACAGCCGCAGGACTGCAAGGCAGAGGTTAAGGAGTTCTATAGACCCCCTTGGTTTTTGGTGGGGAGAGAACAATAGTGAAAAGTCTTTTTTCATGTCAAACAGCCATTATTCTGTTATTTTCTTATCACAGTCTCAGATATTCTGGCAGAGGTAGAGGAATATCTGCTCTTTAAGCATTCATGCTCATTTGTAACAGTCTTAGGTGGTAGATGGAACAAATTATAGTATCATAGCTTTGCAGAACAGTTAACTATCCTGGAATTAAGATAAAATAAAAAAAAACTTTAAAGAACAAAAGAGGAGAGACAACAGAACATAAAATGTCTTGCAATATTAATCATTTTAAAATTCTCCCTCTGTGTTCTCCTGGCACTTTCCTTGTTCCTCAGTGAGCGCTATATTTAACTTCATATATAGTTAATTATTTATAGTTTATAGATAAGAAGACCATTTCCTAGGACAATTAAGTGAGTTGACTAAAAGGAGGTGATACAATAAGGAAAAAACATTTTCTAAAGGGTGCAAAAGCTTTTCAGTTTTTATTCCTAATACCCTCCTATTTTATTTAAGGAAGACCACGGATGATTAGATTAAATTAGACAGGGGTTTACCAAGCATTTAATTCGGCCTTGATGATGAGCCAGGTGCTTGAGAATGTTTGTCAGAGGGATGAAATCTGTCATGGAATTCTCACGAGTGCCTTAGAAGGTAGTCTTTTTCCAGATGTGAAGAGCAAAGCTCAGAGAGGGAAGGTGACTTCCCCAAGATCCCACAGCTGGGGATAAGCAGAACCAGGATTCAAATGCAAATATTTGACTTCAAAGCCCTTAACTCCCAGATGTACTGGATGTACCGCCACCTTATCTTCCTCCTCAATCAGTTAATTAAGGAGGTGCATTCCTCACAGACATTTGTTAAGAGGATTTTGTTAAGTAGATAAGGCGATTGGAAAGACAGAGCCCAGTTAGCTGAATTCCTGGTAACCTATACCTGTCTGATCTAATCCAGGTGGGATTTTGGAAATGAACCTGCACGTACATGATCTGAAAGCTGAGTCATTTCTGTGGTCGCCAGTCTCCGAGACAGTCCTGATGATTCCCACCTCCTGGAGTTCACACTTTAGAGGCCCCTCACATGTGGTTCCAGGGCTGGTCTGTGTGGACGATAGCATGTGGCAGAAGTGATGGTATTTTGTAATGTAGCCTAGCAGACTAAGACATAGGTCCTTCTCAAGATGAGGTTATAAACAAAGACTGCCGCTTCTGTCCTCTGGCACTCTCTGTCAGGGCCCAAACTGGGGGGAGGGAGTGTCTCATGGGTGCCTCCTTCAATTCGAGCCTGCCACCCCACCTGCCTCACCCTGTCCCTGCTCTCTCTCCTTCCCCTCCCCCCCCCCCAGTCTCTCTGATCTCTGGGGTAGCTGGTTGCCATGTTGTGACCAGCCCTGTCAGCAGGATTGTGTGGCTAGGAACTGACACCTCTGGTCAGCAGCCATGGGGAGCTGAGGCCTGGGCAAAAGCTGTGTGAGTGAGCTTAGAAGTGGATTTTTCAGCTCCAGTTGGGCCTTGAGATGACCGTAGCTCCTGCTGGTAGTTGACCGCCATCTCAGGAGACTCCTCGAGCCAGAACCTCTCAGTTAAGCTGTTTCAGATTCCAGACAAAGATGTTCAGGGCCGGCTAACCTTTTCTAACTCGCCACCGGATCCGCTTTGGCACAGGAGAGGGCTGTGACACCTCACTCCTTACTTTTACCAGAGTCCTCTCTCCTTGAGGGGCTGTTGTGGTTTTATTTTATTTTATTTTATTTTATTTTATTTTATTTATATTTTTTATTTTTTTTAAATATGAAATTTATTGTCAAATTGGTTTCCATACAACACCCATTGCTCATCCCAAAAGGTGCCCTCCTCAATACCCATCACCCACCCTCCCCTCCCTCCCACCCCCCCATCAACCCTCAGTTTGTTCTCAGTTTTTAAGAGTGTCTTATGCTTTGGCTCTCTCCCTCTCTAACCTCTTTTTTTTTTTTTCTTCCCCTCCCCCATGAACTTCTGTTAAGTTTCTCAGGATCCACATAAGAGTGAAAACATATGGTATCTGTCTTTCTCTGTATGGCTTATTTCACTTAGCATCACACTCTCCAGTTCCATCCACGTTGCTACAAAAGGCCATATTTCATTCTTTCTCATTGCCACATAGTATTCCATTGTGTATATAAACCACAATTTCTTTATCCATTCATCAGTTGATGGACATTTAGGCTCTTTCCATCATTTGGCTATTGTTGAAAGTGCTGCTATTAACATTGGGGTACAAGTGCCCCTATGCATCAGCACTCCTGTATCCCTTGGATAAATTCCTAGCAGTGCTATTGCTGGGTCATAGGGTAGATCTGTTTTTAATTTTTGAGGAACCTCCACACTGTTTTCCAGAGTGGCTGCACCAGTTTGCATTCCCAGCAACAGTGCAAGAGGGTTCCTGTTTCTCCACATCCTCTCCAGCATCTATAGTCTCCTGATTTGTTCATTTTAGCCACTCTGACTCATGTGAGGTGATATCTGAGTGTGGTTTTGATTTGTATTTCCCTGATGAGGAGCGATGTTGAGCATCTTTTCATGTGCCTGTTGGCCATCTGGATGTCTTCTGAACTATTGGGACCTCATGAAGATAAAAAGCTTCTGCACAGCAAAGTAAACAATCAACAAAACTAACAGGCAACCAACGGAATGGGAAAAGACATTTGCAAATGACATATCGGACAAAGGGCTAGTATCCAAAATCTATAAAGAGCTCACCAAACTCCACACCTGGAAAACAAATAATCCAGTGAAGAAATGGGCAGAAAATATGTTGTGGTTTTAAATAATAATAGCTTTTCTCCTTTATCCTAATTTGATAGGAATTTGTTTGTGAATACCCCAAAAGTATAGAGACGAAGTACCTGTTACCTAAGTTTTACATTTGTTCTTTGAATGAAACTCATCAGCATCTGCATAATCCTTTCAGATGTGATGGTTAATTTTCTGGGTCAAGCTGACTGGGTCACAGGGTGCCCAGACAGCTGGTAAAACATTATTTGTGGGTCTGTCTGTGAGGGTGTCTCTAAAAAAGATTATTATCTTGGTAGACTGAACAACAAAGAAGACGCCCTCCCCAATGTAAGTGGGCATCGTCCAATCCCTTCAGGGCCTGAATGGAACTAGAAGGTGGAAAAAGGGAAAATTGGGCTGGATTTCCATCTTTGGACTTGGACCAGGACTTATGCCATTGGTTCCCCTGGTTATCAGGCCTTTGGGTTTGGACTGAAACTATACACTTGCTGTCCTGGGTCTCCAGCTTACAGATGGTGATCATGAGACTTTTCAACCTCCATAGTCATGTAAGCCAGTCCTTCAGAATCAGTTTCTTCCTATCCATCTGTCCCTCTTTATATCCTACTGGTTCTGTTTCTCCGGAGAACCCTGACCAATCCAGCAGATTTGTGAGGAGGTCAGTGGTGATATGTGTCACTCCGGTGTTTGATAAAATGTGATACCAGCACTGTTGCAGCAGCAGCTTAAGGAGAGCCTGGGACTGGCAGATGGGGACCCGGCTTCAATCCCGATTCTGTTCTCAATCCCGGTTATGCTCTCAACTAGCTCTGTGACTTTGATCAAGTCCTGCTACCTTTCTGCCTCACCTTTCATCTGTGAAAGGGAAATGAGATTATTATGAGAATGGACTGAGATAATAAATGGGGCGATGCACTGAAGGGTACAAAGGGTAATACAAATGCTGTGTAGTATTAATCAGGGTTCTGGTTGTTATGACTGTGTTAAGTAATTAATCACATGATAGATAGTTTTAAGTGGAAGTAAGGGACCGTCCCCCAAACACAAGTGGATTTGCTTTACCAAGTGGAAATGATTCATCATCATTGGGTTATTTCATGATGGATGTGCTCATTCATTCATTAATTCATTCATTTATTCAACAAATATTTACTGCTATGACTATTATGTTCTAGGTACTGTTTTAGGGACACCTAAATGAACACAACAGACAAAGACCCCTGCCCTCCTGGAGCCTTTCCTGATATGCCCCTCTTGTGAGGGCCAGGGCTGTGGCCCTCCTTGTCCATGTTGGCTGTGCTTAGAACCAAGAGAGAGTGGCTAACAGCCGCTATACGCAGTCTGAGGTGTGCTCTTTGAACCAAGCAGCCACTGTCCAAGAAGAGGGAGCAGGGTGTAAAACCAAGGGATTCAAGAACAAAGGAAAGACGAGGAGTGAGAGGTCTAAAGCTCCCTAAGGAGGACAAAATCTGGAGAAGTTCCTGAGCCAGAGTAAAAAGTGATAATAGCAGCCTTTGGGCGATCCTTAAGGAGAGAGGATCCTGGCAAAAGAAAGAAAGGAGGAGCGAGTGATCAAAATTCCTTGATGTGCAAGGTGGACCTGATGGTGAGTTGAGAGATAGGGCCAGCCAGTGCTGAATTGCTTCGCATCAGAGAATAAGAAGCAACTGGGGTTTTGGGCGCAGACCAACTGAACAGGAGTGGGAGGATCACCCGGGGATACGGATATGAGGCTGACTGGTGGGCTTGGGTCACAGTGTAGACAGCCTTTGACATGGGTGAGGATGTGGAATGTAATTTTTGGTGTAGTGGGGATTGTAGATGGTTTTAGAGTAGAAGAATGATATAGTCTGAGCAGATCCATCTGGCAGCAGGATATTGAACTGACTGGAGGGGGAAGGAGTGAAAGATTATATGGGGAGCAACAGGAGTTCAGAGAAACATAGGTTTCCTATCCTATAATGTGAAGCTGTTCTCATCCTGGCTGCACGTTGGACTCCCCTGGAAAATGTTTAAAAATTTACTGATTTTTAGGACCCACCCCAGACTCATTTAATCAGACTTTGTGAGCTCATTTCCTGCACATCAGTGTTTTTTTCTTTTTTAAATGCCTCTAAGTGATTTTGATATGTAGAAAGAGATGGGAACTAATGCTGTGGAAAAATTGAGCCAGATTCTCGTGTTATCGCCATATCTTTATACACATTTAAAAGGGAAAAAAACATCATCACTGCAGGCTTGAAAAGCTTTTAATCTTTAGCTTGATTGTAGTGGATTGTCAGAATGAAAGAAAAAGGTTGACAGAAGCATAAGGTGACATTTGATGATGGGCGTTCAGTTTATGGGGGTGGAGCCTGGAGCGTAGGGTTCAGTGGGAATGTTCTGCAGCGGAGTCTACCTGCTTGGTCCATTTTCCACGTTTAAACCCTTGTCCAAACTCACTAAGCTATGTGACCAGTTGTAAGGTGCTCACCACACTTTGCCTTAGTTTACTCTGGGGACATGGTAAACATTCAATTAATTTTAGTTCTTATTGTTAGTCGATCCTGAGGAATTTCACTGAAAGCCCAAAGATAAAGATGTTGTTTGGGTCACTTCTCATTAGTTTTCTAATTAGTTAGGTTCATGGTAGATAATGGTTGGCTAGGAAAGACCTAAATGGTCCAGAAGACAGTTCTAAACCTCATCCGTGGATTTTCCTGGAGGTCTCAGTTTTTATCAGAATCTTAGAGACCACCTCAGTACATCGAAGGGTGCCAATGAACAAAAGAGAAAATGTTCCCTAATATAATGAAAGAGCATCTTCAAATGGTGCCTAAAAGTCCCAGGCACATGGGATATAAACATTTCTTAGAGAGTTATAGATGACCATCAGAATGAATTATTGGGGCAAATTTTCAAAAGTGACTCCTGTTCTTTCATTTGAAGGCTTTCTGTTGGGTATTCTTCTTTTGTTCAGGCAATGCGAATACACATGGATCCTTCTGGAGGGTGGCAGTGAGAGTCCTGTGGTTTAGCACAACTTTTCTGGACCCCACTGGCTTCTAGCTGGGCTTTAGGTAAGCTGCTTATCCTAAGCACAAGATACTTTGATGAGAAAAGGGATCATGATCATTGGTACTCATTTCCTCTCAGTAAATGGTTTTTGCTGTTTTGAGCTGTTGAACTTGTGGCTCTGTGTCTTGTTACTGGCTCCACCTCTCTTGAAGTCTGATTTGGCTGGTTGGTTCATTTCTAGAATATGACTAAATTTGTTCCCTTCAACCTAGTGTTTAATGAAATAAGATAATTCTTTTCTGGTTCCCAAGAAAGAGATGCCAATCAGTGCAGGCTAGACCATTCTAGCCTTGAAGTAAAGTCATGGGACCACCTGGGAGCATGAAGTCGGGAATTGCCTCCCTGTGAGGGGCTGACTGTGGGCTGTGTATTTCCCACAATGCTCAGATGGGTATATGCAAATGCTCAGATGTGTGTTGCCTTGAAGAGCTTGTTTGGTCTGCCTATCTGACCTACTGCCTGTATATCAGATGCAGCAGATCTAGGACCAGGGACTTTTCTTGGGGCCCTGCTTCTGGGGCAGAGATAGTAATCTTTGGGGGATGAGTCGGTCATCAAAGAGGAAGTTCAGTCCAATTCCCTGTTCAGAGGCTTGCTTCCAGGTTAGGTCAGAATAGAAGAGGGCCAATTAGGAGATGTGATCTTCCAAGTAGAGCTTTTAGGCCAGGAAGCCCCAAATACTGGCACCCAGCCTGCCTCTTGCAGTCAGACCAGACCAGATTTATGACAGCTGAGATATATAGGATGTGATTGCACCTGTTTACACTGGGAACTTCGTTGCCTTAATTTACGGGTTTTCCTGTGTACTGAATCATGAAAGCTTTCTGCTTGCTTTTCAGTGAAAACATTGGACTTCCTTCCAAACGGAAGCACATAATGAGTAGACACATTCCTCTCTCCCCCAAACCCAGCTGAGCCACTTAAATTTGCGTCTCCTTTCTCTCTTTCCCCATCTATGACTCCGCTCCTCTCCTTTCTTTTTCTGTTTCCTAAAGTAGTCCACAAAGTTTAATTGCTCGGTGCCTTTCTTAAGTGTTTGAATTCTCTTGGGGGCACTTAGGTGTTTCCTAATGCAAGACAGAATCTGGATGAGATTCAAGCAAGTGGATGATGTGGTTTGGCAGAAAATAAGGGAAGCCTTTTACTCTTTGAAGATGCCAGGGTAGCATCACTGCTGGATCAGCATATTTGAATAATTCTGGGAGCACTGGGGCATAGGTAATGTCTTGCCTACGATGTGGGTAATATTGCAGAATCAGTGATAATTACTCAAGTGCTTTGAATTTCTAAAAAACCTTAAAAATCACTCTGTCAGGCATGTAGGAGAAAAAGGCTGAAGATTTATGGAAATTACAGTAGAAATAAGGGGATGATGGAATTTGAGACAATGATCCTCCTTGTTTTATTTAAGGTAGTGATTTTGTTACTATTATTGCCTCTACCACCACTAGTAGCTGAGAGTTGCTGGGTACTTCCCATGTTGTAGACACTGCTGAACTGCTTTATGTTTCTTCCCTCATTCTGCGTTCATTAGCTCACACCAGTCTTATGAGGTAGGTACTACTATTATTCTTAGTTTGCACTCGAGGAAGCAGAGGCTTAGAGAGATTACAGAATTTGCCTTAGGATCTCAAGTCATAACGTGCTGGAGCAGAGACTTCAATCCATGTATATTTGCTCAAAGCTCATATTCTTAACTGATGAGTTATGTAAAAATATAGTCACTGTAAATATGTATGTTGATTCAATATTGCAAAATTATATTGGTTAGATTAAATCATTTTCTTCAGCACTGTGAGCATGTACAGTGCGCATGTGTGCGTGGGTGTGTTTCCTGCACTGTGCTGGTGACATAATAAGTTATAGAGATGGACAGAGCTATTAACCTGAGCTTGGAAAGGCAAGATCCATCAGGGGGGTTAAGGACGTCTCTCCCCAGTATCCTGCAAATGGATTGTAAGCGTGGTGTCCCTGAGTCAGAAAAATCAAGTCCGAAGGGAAGAATGTTAGAGGGCTGAAGACGGTTGATTCATCGCTTGAATGAAAGTGTTTCTGGCATTTGTCCTTGATTGTAGCAAGATGTTTATTAGGTTGTGGTCCTGTAGTAAGAGACAAGACGGTTCTCCCTGCGTGGAAGCCAGAGCTCAGAGCAAGAATAAGTTCATCAAGGGGCCTGTGAACACTGCCAGCCTAACTAGAGCCAAAGGTTAATGACTGGTGGTGGTGATCCTATGAGTTTTTTCTTTTAAACTGCATTAATTATATTCTGTTTGCATTTTACATATATACCGTTTATTTTCACTTACTTTTAAAAAGTCCTTCTTTAAGAAAATTATTTTGAAAATGCCAATTTGTATCAGTTCTGTTGAGAAAAAAAAAGTTTAGGCCTAAGGGAAAAAATAAATCCCAGTTTGGGGGGCATTGAACCCTCGGGGACTGGAGTGGTCGTTTTGGGATAAAAACGAGGGTAATGTGAGGGGAAGGGAAATTTCAGGGGAAAGAGAGGCAGTTGCTGATGTAGTGGCTCCTCTGCCAGTGAATTTCCTCTACAGACTTCTCCTTTGTTCGGCCTTTGCAGGATTTTTGTCTGATTTCTTTCAGGTATGGATCTTTAACAGAATTAAAGTGCAGAAATTTTAAGGTTACCTGGATCACCTTGTCCAATAAAGGACAAAGAAAGCAAAGACAAATTAACTTGCTAGATAAATGGAATTTATAGAAAAACTTTAACGTGAATCTTGTAGATAACAAATTTTATTTCTGTAAAATAGTGATTTTAAACTTCGTTGTTTTTTTTCTGAGATTTGCTATCACAAGTAATTTGTTACCAAAAATAGATGAAAGAAGTTTGCCCAGACCTTATTAATATTTTAAAGTATAACTTTGAGTGGCATTATGGTTGTATCAGTCACGATAGGGTAGGCTTTGGGCAGTACCAAATAACCCCTGAAAGTCTTACTTGCTTCAAATAATGAAGTTTTATCTTTTTCTTACTGTATACCTCTTGTAGGTAATGTTGGGGACTCTGCTCTGGATTATTCTCACTCAGACATGAAAATTGATGGAACCATATCGTATGGAATGTTTCTAGTCACTACGGCAGGCAGGAGGAGGTGGGCAAATCACTCACCGGCTCTTGAAATTTGGAAGACACCTATCGTTTCTGTTCACATTTCATGGCCCAAAGTAAGATGTAGATACTGGCCTTACTAGAAGAAGGAGGGGAAGTGTGTTCCCACCATGTACTTAGAAGGAGGAGAATTAGAATATTAAGGAATAGCCTGATGACTACAATAGAGTCATCCTTTGGTGAATCTGTTACTGTGAATCTTCCATCATGCCTTCTGTGAGGGTCATAAGAGTCGAGAACTTTCAGGCAGGAATTGTTAGGTACAATACCTAACCCACAGGCCATCTGCTGTTGTATAGCCCATGGTGGTGTTTGCAGATGGACATCACTCTTCAAGTCCATCTTGGGGACTGAGGCTGTAAACTCTTGCTCCAAATGAAAAAGAAGCTCAGTTCCCCCCAGCTGTGGCAGTTCAGAAGATCCCTGATTTGTTAGTGGGAAAGAGGAGTGAGGACAGAAGGACCTTCTAACACAGAGCTCTGGGAGCCCTTCCACAACTGATGTAGGTTTCCAACAGCAGTAGTCTAAACCTGGCCTCTAAAGGTTCTTCCCGACCTCATCTGACCCGCCCAGCTAAAATCTGGTGCCTGAGTATCTTACCTTGCAATAAACTTTCGATCTCCATTCTTTTCTCATAGTGAACATTTATTTAGCACTTACTGTGTGCCAGTCAGTGTTCTAAGCATTTGATATATCTTACTCATTTAATCCTTTGTAACCGTCAGGGAGGTGGGTACTATTATTACCTCCCTTTTACAACCAAAACACTGAGAGGTTAAGGAAATTGCTAGTAAGTAGGGGAGCTGGGATTTAATTCCAGACAGTCTGGCTTCAGAACCCAGTGTATGGCCTCTTGGCTACCAGCACAGTATAATATTTGGAAAAAATAAGCTCTATTTGAATGTGGGTATGAACAATGAAATGCTCAATGATGCCAATAGCAGCTCACAGAGATTCTCAGGGACTAAAATCCTTACAATCTTGCACTCTCTATTTAAATCAATAGGACAAAACTAATGCCAATGTGCCAGTGGCCCAGCAGGCACCTTCATCTTTACAGCGCTAAGGCAGAACAAATTTATATGATTGATTGTTAATAGAGCCTCTGGCATGACCAGCCAATGATAGGTAGATAAACTGAAGAAATACTGGTGTTTTCAAGAAACACAGTTTTCTAAAGACCTAAACTCATGACTGTGCACGCAGGGGTTGTAGAATTACTGTATGAAATCATTATCGCAAAAATAAGCATAAAACTTCCTTAAAGCAAAGGGGGGCTGTCTAAGAATCGGTGCTGAAGTCCTTATCCGATAGTGTGCTGGCAAATGTTTAACAATTGATTCTCTGAAAAACAAAACAAGACCAAACAACCCCCCCCCCCCCCGCCGAAACCCAGCCTATTTGTAGTGGTTACCGATTTCTGTGGTGTAAATATACTCACTGTTTCAATTTCCAGCTACTGATGTGATATCACTGAATACACAGTTGGAAAGAGTTGCTAATAATCGGTTCCCACAGGCCAACAGAGGCTGGCTTTAGCACACTAATGATGTCACATGCGAGAAAGAAGACACCGCATAGTTCAAATTTATAAAAATATCTGCTAGATCTCAAACAGTTTAAGTCAAATGAATATACCACCATATCAGAGTTTGAAGTGAGAAATGTTTTAGGTTTTTTTTTTTTTAATTTTTAAAGTTTATGTATTTATTTTGAGAGTGACAGAGCAGCATGAGCAGTGGAGGGGCAGAGAGAGAGAAAGAGAGAGAGAGGGAGAGAGAGACTCCTCTGCACTGTCAGTGCAGATGTGGGGCTTGAACTCGCAAAATCGTGAGATTATGACCTGAGTTGAAACTGAGAATCTGACGCTTAACTGACTGAGCCACCCGGGCGCCCCTAGTTGTTTTTGTTTTTAATACCAGTGAAATACACTCTTTGCAGACACATCCCACTAGTGCCTTTTGTGCTGCTCTTTGGGGTTGTTCTCTAGAAAATACTAAAACTGCCAGGAAGCTGCCACTTCAAGAATTTCAGCTCTGAAAAGAGGAAAAGACTGGAATGTCAGACCGCGGGAGACAGAAGCGCCGAGTGCCTCCTGTGGCTGTGCCGGTGAGTAGCTGTGATCTGGGGTATGTCATTCATCTTGAAGTGACGAAACCCTTAGATCCTTATGGTGCTGACGGTTTATGGTTTTTTTTTTTTTTTTTTTTTTTTATGAAGTTTATTGACAAATTGGTTTCCATACAACACCCAGTGCTCATCCCAAAAGGTGCCCTCCTCACTACCCATCACCCACCCGCCCCTCCCTCCCACCCCCCATCAACCCTCAGTTTGTTCTCAGTTTTTAACAGTCTCTTATGCTTTGGCTCTCTCCCACTCTAACGTCTTTTTTTTTTTCTCCCTTCCCCTCCCCCATGGGTTCCTGTTGAGTTTCTCAGGATCCACATAAGAGTGAAACCATATGGTATCTGTCTTTCTCTGTATGGCTTATTTCACTTAGCATCACACTCTCCAGTTCCATCCACGTTGCTACAAAAGGCCATATTTCATTTTTTCTCATTGCCACGTAGTATTCCATTGTGTATATAAACCACAATTTCTTTATCCATTCATCAGTTGATGGACATTTAGGCTCTTTCCATAATTTGGCTATTGTTGAGAGTGCTGCTATGAACATTGGGGTACAAGTGCCCCTATGCATCAGTACTCCTGTATCCCTTGGGTAGATTCCTAGCAGTGCTATTGCTGGGTCATAGGGTAGGTCTATTTTTAATTTTCTGAGGAACCTCCACACTGTTTTCCAGAGCGGCTGCACCAATTTGCATTCCCACCAACAGTGCAAGAGGGTTCCCGTTTCTCCACATCCTCTCCAGCATCTATAGTCTCCTGATTTGTTCATTTTGGCCACTCTGACTGGCGTGAGGTGATACCTGAGTGTGGTTTTGATTTGTATTTCCCTGATAAGGAGCGACGCTGAACATCTTTTCATGTGCCTGTTGGCCATCTGGATGTCTTCTTTAGAGAAGTGTCTATTCATGTTTTCTGCCCATTTCTTCACTGGGTTATTTGTTTTTCGGGTGTGGAGTTTGGTGAGCTCTTTATAGATTTTAGATACTAGCCCTTTGTCCGATATGTCATTTGCAAATATCTTTTCCCATTCCGTTGGTTGTCTTTTAGTTTTGTTGGTTGTTTCCTTTGCTGTGCAGAAGCTTTTTATCTTCATAAGGTCCCAGTAATTCACTTTTGCTTTTAATTCCCTTGCCTTTGGGGATGTGTCGAGTAAGAGATTGCTACGGCTGAGGTCAGAGAGGTCTTTTCCTGCTTTCTCCTCTAAGGTTCTGATGGTTTCCTGTCTCACATTTAGGTCCTTTATCCATTTTGAGTTTATTTTTGTAAATGGTGTGAGAAAGTGGTCTAGTTTCAACCTTCTGCATGTTGCTGTCCAGTTCTCCCAGCACCATTTGTTAAAGAGGCTGTCTTTTTTCCATTGGATGTTCTTTCCTGCTTTGTCAAAGATGAGTTGGCCATATGTTTGTGGGTCTAGTTCTGGGGTTTCTATTCTATTCCATTGGTCTGTGTGTCTGTTTTTGTGCCAATACCATGCTGTCTTGATGATGACAGCTTTGTAGTAGAGGCTGAAGTCTGGGATTGTGATGCCTCCTGCTTTGGTCTTCTTCTTCAAAATTCCTTTGGCTATTCGGGGCCTTTTGTGGTTCCATATGAATTTTAGGATTGCTTGTTCTAGTTTCGAGAAGAATGCTGGTGCAATTTTGATTGGGATTGCATTGAATGTGTAGATAGCTTTGGGTAGTATTGACATTTTGACAATATTTATTTTTCCAATCCATGAGCAGGGAATGTCTTTCCATTTCTTTAAATCTTCTTCAATTACCTTCATAAGCTTTCTATAGTTTTCAGCATACAGATCCTTTACATCTTTGGTTAGATTTATTCCTAGGTATTTTATGCTTTTTGGTGCAATTGTGAATGGGATCAGTTTCTTTATTTGTCTTTCTGTTGCTTCATTGTTAGTGTATAAGAATGCAACTGATTTCTGTACATTGATTTTGTATCCTGCAACTTTGCTGAATTCATGTATCAGTTCTAGCAGACTTTTGGTGGAGTCTATCGGATTTTCCATGTATAATATCATGTCATCTGCAAAAAGCGAAAGCTTGACTTCATCTTTGCCAATTTTGATGCCTTTGATTTCCTTTTGTTGTCTGATTGCTGATGCTAGAACTTCCAGCACTATGTTAAATAACAACGGTGAGAGTGGGCATCCCTGTCGTGTTCCTGATCTCAGGGAAAAAGCTCTCAGTTTTTCCCCGTTGAGGATGATGTTAGCTGTGGGCTTTTCATAAATGGCTTTTATGATCTTTAAGTATGTTCCTTCTATCCCGACTTTCTCAAGGGTTTTTATTAAGAAAGGGTGCTGGATTTTATCAAAGGCCTTTTCTGCATCGATTGACAGGATCATATGGTTCTTCTCTTTTTTTTTGTTAATGTGATGTATCACGTTGATTGATTTGCGAATGTTGAACCAGCCCTGCATCCCAGGAATGAATCCCACTTGATCATGGTGAATAATTCTTTTTATATGCTGTTGAATTCGATTTGCTAGTATCTTATTGAGAATTTTGGCATCCATATTCATCAGGGATATTGGCCTGTAGTTCTCTTTTTTTACTGGGTCTCTGTCTGGTTTAGGAATCAAAGTAATACTGGCTTCATAGAATGAGTCTGGAAGTTTTCCTTCCCTTTCTATTTCTTGGAATAGCTTGAGAAGGATAGGTATTATCTCTGCTTTAAACGTCTGGTAGAACTCCCCTGGGAAGCCATCTGGTCCTGGACTCTTATTTGTTGGGAGATTTTTGATAACCGATTCAATTTCTTCGCTGGTTATGGGTCTGTTCAAGCTTTCTATTTCCTCCTGATTGAGTTTTGGAAGAGTGTGGGTGTTCAGGAATTTGTCCATTTCTTCCAGGTTGTCCAATTTGTTGGCATATAATTTTTCATAGTATTCCCTGATAATTGTTTGTATCTCTGAGGGATTGGTTGTAATAATTCCATTTTCATTCATGATTTTATCTATTTGGGTCATCTCCCTTTTCTTTTTGAGAAGCCTGGCTAGAGGTTTGTCAATTTTGTTTATTTTTTCAAAAAACCAACTCTTGGTTTCGTTGATCTGCTCTACAGTTTTTTTAGATTCTATATTGTTTATTTCTGCTCTGATCTTTATTATTTCTCTTCTTCTGCTGGGTTTAGGCTGCCTTTGCTGTTCTGCTTCTATTTCCTTTAGGTGTGCTGTTAGATTTTGTATTTGGGATTTTTCTTGTTTCTTGAGATAGGCCTGGATTGCGATGTATTTTCCTCTCAGGACTGCCTTCGCTGCGTCCCAAAGCGTTTGGATTGTTGTATTTTCATTTTCGTTTGTTTCCATATATTTTTTGATTTCTTCTCTAATTGCCTGGTTGACCCACTCATTCGTGAGTAGGGTGTTCTTTAACCTCCATGCTTTTGGAGGTTTTCCAGACTTTTTCCTGTGGTTGACTTCAAGCTTCATAGCATTGTGGTCTGAAAGTATGCATGGTATAATTTCAATTCTTGTAAACTTATGAAGGGCTGATTTGTGACCCAGTATATGATCTATCTTGGAGAATGTTCCATGTGCACTCGAGAAGAAAGTATATTCTGTTGCTTTGGGATGCAGAGTTCTAAATATATCTGTCAAGTCCATCTGATCCAGTGTCTCATTCAGGGCCCTTGTTTCTTTATTGACCGTGTGTCTAGATGATCTATCCATTTCTGTAAGTGGGGTGTTAAAGTCCCCAGCAATTACCACATTCTTATCAATAAGGTTGCTTATGTTTATGAGTAATTGTTTTATATATTTGGGGGCTCCGGTATTCGGCGCATAGACATTTATAATTGTTAGCTCTTCCTGATGGATAGACCCTGTAACTATTATATAATGTCCTTCTTCATCTCTTGTTACAGCCTTTAATTTAAAGTCTAGTTTGTCTGATATAAGTATGGCTACTCCAGCTTTCTTCTGGCTTCCAGTAGCATGATAAATAGTTCTCCATCCCCTCACTCTGAATCTAAAGGTGTCCTCAGGTCTAAAATGAGTCTCTTGTAGACAGCAAATAGATGGGTCTTGTTTTTTTATCCATTCTGATACCCTATGTCTTTTGGTTGGCGCATTTAATCCATTTACATTCAGTGTTATTATAGAAAGATACGGGTTTAGAGTCATTGTGATGTCTGTATGTTTTATGCTTGTAGTGATGTCTCTGGTACTTTGTCTCACAGGGTCCCCCTTAGGATCTCTTGTAGGGCTGGTTTAGTGGTGACAAATTCCTTCAGTTTTTGTTTGTTTGGGAAGACCTTTATCTCTCCTTCTATTCTAAATGACAGACTTGCTGGATAAAGGATTCTTGGCTGCATATTTTTGCTGTCTAGCACCCTGAAAATCTCGTGCCAATTCTTTCTGGCCTGCCAAGTTTCAAAAGAGAGATCAGTCACGAGTCTTATAGGTCTCCCTTTATATGTGAGGGCACGTTTACCCCTTGCTGCTGTCAGAATTTTCTCTTTATCCTTGTATTTTGCCAGTTTCACTATGATATGTCGTGCAGAAGATCGATTCAAGTTACGTCTGAAGGGAGTTCTCTGTGCCTCTTGGATTTCAATGCCTTTTTCCTTCCCCAGTTCAGGGAAGTTCTCAGCTATGATTTCTTCAAGTACCCCTTCAGCACCTTTCCCTCTCTCTTCCTCCTCTGGGATACCAATTATGCGTAAATTATTTCTTTTTAGTGTATCACTTAGTTCTCTAATTTTCCCCTCATACTCCTGGATTTTTTTATCTCTCTTTTTCTCAGCTTCCTCTTTTTCCATAACTTTATCTTCTAGTTCACCTATTCTCTCCTCTGCCTCTTCCATCCGAGCTGTGGTGGTTTGCATTTTGTTTTCCATTTCCTTTAAAGCGTTTTTCAGCTCCTCGTGCCTGTTCATTAGTCCCCTGATGTCTGTAGCAAGAGATTCTCTGCTGTCCTGTATGCTGTTTTCCAGCCCAGCGATTAATTTTATGACTATTATTCTAAATTCACTTTCTGTTATATTATTTAAATCCTTTTTGATCAGCTCATTAGCTGTTGTTATTTCCTGGAGATTCTTCTGGGGGGAATTCTTCCGCTTGGTCATTTTGGATAGTCCCTGGTGTGGTGAGGGCCTGCAGGGCACTTCCCCTGTGCTGTGGTGTATAACTGGAGTTGGTGGGCGGGGCCGCAGTCCGACCTGATGTCTGCCCCCAGCCCACCGCTGGGGCCACAGTCAGACTGGTGTGTGCCTTCTCTTCCCCTCTCCTAGGGGCGGGATTCACTGTGGGGTGGCGTGGCCCGTCTGGGCTACTTGCACACTGCCAGGCTTGTGATGCTGGGGATCTGGCGTATTAGCTGGGGTGGGAAGGCAAGGTGCACGGCGGCAGGGGGGGCAGGCTTAGCTCGCTTCTCCTTAGGTGATCCACTTCAGGAGGGGCCCTGTGCAGCCGGAGGGAGTCAGATCGCTGCCGGAGGTTTGGCTCCGCAGAAGCACAGAGTTGGGTGTTCGCGCGGAGTGAGCAATTTCCCTGGCCGGAGCCGGTTCCCTTTGGGATTTTGGCTGGGGGATGGGCGGGGGAGATGGCGCTGGAGAGCGCCTTTGTTCCCTGCCAAACTGAGCTCTGTCGTCCGGGGGCTCCGCAGCTCACCCTCCCTTTGTCCTCCAGCCTTCCCGCTTTCTGAGCAGAGCTGTTAACTTATGACCTCCCAGACGCTAAGTCGCGCTTGCTGTCGGAACACAGTCCGTCAGGCCCCTCCGCTTTTGCAAGCCGGACTCGGGGGCTCTGCTTGGCCGGCGAGCCGCCCCTCCGCCCCGGCTCCCTCCCGCCAGTCCGTGGAGCGCGCACCGCCTCGCCGCCCTTCCTACCCTCTTCCGTGGGCCTCTCGTCTGCACTTGGGTCCGGTGACTCTGTTCTGCTAATCCTCTGGCGGTTTTCTGGGTTATTTAGGCAGGTGTAGGTGGAATCTAAGTGATCAGCAGGACGCGCGGTGAGCCCAGCGTCCTCCTACGCCGCCATCTTCCGACGGTTTATGGTTTTAAGTCCAGTTAAAGGGGATGGTGAGAAGGAGAAGGGCATAAGGTAAATCAGTGGAAAGGGGACAGAAAATGGAGAAAGAGGAAGAAAAAGACTGAGTGGAGGGGCTGGGAGAAGGAAACAGAACCGGGAGAAAATGGAAGAACTAACATTCATCAAGAACCTACTATGTGCCAGTGATTATGAGATTATGACTGACTATAGGACTGTGATTATGAGATTAGGGGAAGCTACTGGTTTATTTATTTATGCTAATTTAATTTCTATACCAACTACCTGTGGTAGGGATTACTTCCAGTATTTTACAGACGAGGAAAATGGGCCCGGAGTCTAGTTGTTCACCCAAAGCCACACTTCTAGCAAGTAGGCTGAGCTGGAAACCCAAACAAGGTCTGAGCAGCTGTAAATCCCGTGCTCTTTGCACCGTTCAGTGCTGCCTAAGTGGGCAGGAGGTCTGAGAGGAATGTTGGATTAAGATCACTCTCAGGAGAGCATTTGGGCTTTGACTCATGAATTATCCTTTGACAAGTTTCTGGATCTTCTTCGCTGCTCTTTACCTGCTCAAACCTTTAAATCTTAAGGACTCTGGTCTGAAAAGGACAATGAAAGCAGCCTGTTAGGGCAGAAATTATCTGCTGGGATGACGACTCCGTGCCAAGAGCAAGGGGACCTTGGCGGGTCCCAACCTCTGGGTTGGAAGTTACCCTTTGGATCTCCCCAAGGGGCAATAACAGAAAGTTGGCAGAAAGTCTGCTGGCCTTGATTTTAAACAGCAAGGCTGGGAAAGACACAAGAAGAAAGGGGGGGGGTGGAGAGAGAGAGAGAGAGAGAGAGAGAGAGAGAGAAAGAGGGAGAGAGAGAGAGAGAGATTGATTGAAACGACGGGCAGATTTTGTTGCCCAGTAAAGACTACATCATCAGCACGCTGATTCTCAGTCTTGGAGTCTGGCTGAAATCAAAATTTGAATCAGACATCTGCTTTAATGAGTAAGAAAATATTGATTAAAAGAACCAGACTCCCTCAGCCCCCAGCTCTAGAATCTCGCTGCTTTGATAGCACAAATCAATACTCTCTTATGAAGGTTTAAGCTCTGATTTGTGAAATAGGAACTGCACCAAAGTCCAATAAGAACTGCCCTCAGGGCAGAGCCGAAGCATCCAGCAGAGAAACTGCAGCCGGCACTGGCTCAAGGCGAGAACATTTACCACTGGGCAGCTTTAACTCAGGGCATGGAGCCCTGGGTCAGAGCTCCGGGCAGCTTCACAAGTGACCTCCTGCTGTGGGCTCACCGGGAAGGGATCAGATTCCGTGTGCGTGCTGTCTGTATTGTGTATACACACAGGGATGGATATTCCCTCTGTTATACACAGTGAGCACCACGAACTGGAATTATAGGCCTGACCAGGAGTGCATTTACTGCTGGGTCATTTGCATCCCCAGCCTGGTTCTGCCTTTTGCAGTTCCTGGGGAGCTCTTCAAGCTGAATGTATCCGTTC
This sequence comes from Lynx rufus, assembly GCF_022079265.1. NCBI lineage: Eukaryota > Metazoa > Chordata > Mammalia > Carnivora > Felidae > Lynx > Lynx rufus. The sequence goes on from NW_025814825.1 coordinate 6,783,642, forward strand.
GGGTACTGTGGGTAAAGGCTCATCTCTTTGTTCTTGCTCAATGGAATCAAAGGTTAAAGGTTTTCTTGGGCTGGAGAAGGAACACACACTTTGGAGTCAAACAGACCCGTGTTCAAATCTTGTGTTCACCACCCCCTAGCTATGTGACCGTGGGGGAACACTCATTTCACCGTGGCTGAGCCTGTTTTCTTGTCCGTGAGCTGTAGAGGGTCTTACATCCTGGCATATTGCAGGGATTCTGTGAGATCCTGCCAGGACGGTGTTGAGTGCACTGCCTGGTATGTAGGAGGCATTTCCGTAATCCCTGTAATTCTCCTAGGTTGCTAGTGAACACATATATGTGTCACAGCACTAGCTGGGGTTTTGATAAAGCGGAAGGCAAGCGCCACTCTATCCAAGTGACTGCTTTATTTGTCATCCACCTTGTGTTTCTGGCGCCAGACCCACATCAGCCATGAACTTGCTTCAGGAAGGCCTCTCAGTGTGTTCATCCCCGTCACCCAAAGTGTTAAATAGTCACAGGATGTCAGCTCTGCATCGGCTGTGTGACCATGGGGACAGATGCTTGTGCTCTCTGGGTCTTCGTTCCTTTACTTTTAAAGGCAGGGTGGGATCATAGGGAATTTGACATCCCTAAGGCCTCTCTGGTGGGAATATTCCTGGTTGTTCTATGTTCCGCTGTCTGGCACTGTGCCTTTTCCTCTTAATGTCTGCCTGTGACTTGAAGAACTTCTCTGCTTTTCCCACAGTCTGCACTTTCTCCAGGGTGCAGGCTTCCTTGCTGGCTCTTGCCTGCTTCTCCCACGTTTTGGGGTTCCGTTGATTGGCACTCACTAACCACATCAGTATGAGTGATTCTTTCTCTGTCTGATGTCCTCCGGTCCCCACTCCCTCCTTCTTCCTCCCTCAACTCTGCCGTGGTGTTTACCTATTTGGGGGATTAAATGACCCTAAACAGTGCACCTGTTGTGCTCATAAGTGAAGCAAATAAGGTATTTTACAGATGTTCAAACCAGATCCTTCCCTCTAAGCTGCTTTTTAAATTCTGCATGACTTCTTCCAATGAAGACCAAAGGAAGAAATTCCTCGGATGACAGCACCAGAAATAGGTGCTCTTAAAAACAAACATACAAGCAAGCGTAGGGTCACTATGGATTACTTAACGGATTGTGTCTCTCTCCCTGCTTTGGTGGCTGGAAAGCTGAGAGCCACGTTTTGTGGTTCGCATCTAGTAAGATTGTGTGGCAGGCATTTTGAATCTTAATCTGTACCCTGAGTTCATTTTACTTTTCCTTACTTTATTTTTTCTTCATTCGAATTTCTCATTTGTTCATTAAAAAAAAATCCTGTTATTCTTTTGAAAGTGATGCCATGCCCTTTTACAAGAGGGTGAGGTCAAAGTAAATAAATGAATACATCCTGTGCATGTTGTACAGTTGAGTGCTTCACTCAGACTCAGGGAAAAGCAGTCAGAGAAGACTTCCCGGAGGAAGATGCTTGGAGGATTACGCACATGCATCGAGTATTGTGCAGTTCAGTCTGTCATGACATCTCCAGAGTGGCGTAAGGCTTGTGATCAGAGATGTAGGGATGAAAGTGAAGTATAGAAAACCTCATTACATATTGGAGCGGGAAACATTTGCCACATAACCTAACGTAATCAAGGGAGTGAAATCCCATTATTTTTGCGTCCACAGCCAAGGGGAGGAGATTATACACTCTGTCTGCCACAAAGAATTCATGTAATTTGACATCAGATTTTTATCTCCTTAAGAAGTGAAAACTTCCTGTGTGCCTCTCTGGTTCTTCTTTTGACCACCATTACTGTGTTATGATTCCAGAACACCACCATGAGGGAGAAACACAGCAAGATCTCTACTCACCAATTCAGTGTCCTTAAACACCCTGACTTTCCTAACTGTGACTTTGACCTTAAGATCTGGCCAACCCATGATTTGTCTCACTGTCTGGAATCAACCCATTGTGTATACTGACCTCGGATACCTCCCTGATCACATCACCACTAACATACCTCCACTTGCTATCCCTGTCCCTGTCTACAACCCATTTTCTTCTGCTACTCATTCTCTGATGTAAAGACAATGGATGCATTTTAGTAATGGATCTTTGTGGAGATTAAAAAAAAATTAGTACTTAAAAAGAGAATGTTTTGATGTAGTTTGATAGGCAAGATGGTTCATAATTTTGTTAGGGCTTTACCTGTGTCCTTCAAAGACTTTCATGTGGATTTCCAGCTATAGAATCCACTTACAAAGCTTCCTTTCATAGTAAGAGCAGTAGAATGCTCACTAAGTGTCAGGACTGTCTTGCTTCCAACGACTGCCTTAGAGAGTATGAGTGTCCTGTCACCACCTAGAATTGTGAGACCAGCAGGGTAGACCCCTGCACAATTCAGGTCACAGACCCTGTGCAGTAAAGTCTACAGAATCCAACTTTACCCAAAGACAGAGGGATTGTACTCATCACTTATTAGTGATGTTTGACATCGTGGGACTAGAAGTGTTTGTGAATAAAATTCTGCCTTCAGAATATTGTAAATTCTCTAATAGTGGGACTTTTCATCCTGACCTTCCTTTTTTGTCAGATTTATAGAACCTTCTGGACCTCACCAAGGCCTCCCCAGACATCTGTAAGCTGTTAGTATCAGTGTGCTCATTTTCTCAGTGGGAAGAAACCAAAATGAAACAAATAAAATACAGATTTCGGGGCGCCTGGGTGGCTCAGTCGGTTGAGCGTCTGACTTTGGCTCAGGTCATGATCTCATGATTTGAGTTCGAGCCCTGCATCGGGCTCTGTGCTGACAGCTTGGGGCCTGGAGCCTGCTTTGGTTTCTGTGTCTCCCTCTCCCTCTGCTCATGCTCTGTCTCTCTCTCTCAAAAATAAACATTAAAAAATGCAGATTTCAGTCAAATCTGATTTCTGCCTTTGCTTGATATTCAGTGCAATGAGAAATTAACAAGGTGAGTCTGAGATGTAGCCAGAGGCTGAGAAGAAAGTACCCAGAGATCAGTCAGCTAAAGTTCTAAAGAAAGGAGGATGCTCTCCTTTGTCTAGTTGGTATTGAAACAATAAAGAATAGGATGATATATGATGGTTAAAAACCATCCAATGAAACATGGGACTTTCCTAGAGAAATAAAGAGTTCTTTCTTTTAAAATTTCCATATAACCATAACGATGAGAAAAATATTTATTAAATACATACTCAGGGCTGGATAGTTCCCTTGCATTATCTCATTTTCCTTCACAGTAGCCTGAAGAGGTAGTAGCTTTATTTCACAGACAAAGAACTAGAGACTTAGAGAAGTTCAGGAACTCTCCAAAGTCATGTGGCTACTGCCCTGGGCATATACAGACCCAGGTGTATCTAATTCCAGAGCCTACACACTAAGGCCAATGGTTAGAAGCTTGTCAGTACAAGTACAAGTACAACCTTGTACTGACCGATCTTATAAGAGGTCTTTATGACCTTTATGACCGATCTTATAAGAGGTCTTATTAAGAGGTCATAAAATGATAATATGTCTGAGATTTGCTTCATGTTAATCTGGGTAGTGGAGAAAAATGTGTGGATAATTGGATACAATAAGGGCAGTCACATATTGAGTCTTAGGCTGGGAGAAGGTACGTGTAAGGGATACATAAAGCTTATGTCTGAAATATTACATAATATAGGAATGATTGTTGAACGGATATATATATATATATATATATATATATATATATAAAATTATATATTTTAAATTAGAATAAACCTTAAAGAGGGGCACCTGGGTGGCTCAGTCAGTGAAGCGTCTGACTTCGGCTCAGGTCATGATCTCTCTGGTGGTGAGTTTGAGCCCCATGTTGGGCTCTGTGCTAACAACTCGGAGCCTGGAGCCTGCTTTGGATTCCCTCTCTTTGCCCTTTCTCCACTCATGCTCTCTCTCTCTCAAAAATAAATAAACATTAAAAAAATTTAAAAGTAACCTTTAAAGGTTTGACAAAGAGGAATTTCAGATATTCATGTTTGACCCTTCTGACACCCATGCATTTAGTCTAACTGCTCCAGCTAGAATTTTGCCCTCAGTGGAGAACAGTGAGGCACAATGGTGGTTGCCAGTCACATTTCTTGTATCTTCTCTTAAGATGGTGACTGTATTTGCTGTTTTACATATTGTAACATTTCTTCTGGTTTCCACGTATGTAGATAGTCACACAGCTTCTGTCCTTTCTATTTGAAAACCTTAGTGGGGACCCCAACATGAAAGCACCCAAATATATAAATCAATTAATCACAAACATAAAGAAACTCATTGATAATAATACCATAATAGTAGGGGACTTCAACACCCCTCTTACAACAATGGACAGATCATCTAAGCAGAAAATCAACAAGGAAACAATGGCTTTGAATGACACACTGGACTGGATGGAGTTAACAGATATATTCAGAACATTTCATCCTAAAGCAGCAGAATACACATTCTTCTTGGGTGCACATGGAACATTTTCCAGAATCAATCATATACTGGGACACAAATCAGCCCTCAACAAGTGCAAAAAATATTGAATCATACCTTGCATATTTTCAGACCACAACACTATGAAACTCAAAATCAACCACAAGAAAAAATTTGGGAAGACCATAACACGTGGAGATTAAAGAACATCCTACTAAAGAATGAATGGGTTAACCAGGAAATTAAAGAAGAAATTTAAAAGTACATAGAAGCCAATGAAAATGAAAACACAACAGCCCAAAACCTCTGGGATGCAGCAAAGGCAGTCATAAGAGGGAAGAATATAGCAATCCAGGACTTTCTAAAGAAGGAAGATAGGTCTCAAATATACAATCTAACCTTATACCTAAAAGAGCTGGATAAAGAACAGCAAATAAAGCCCCAAACCAGCAGAAGACAGGAAATAATAAAGATTAGAGCAGAAATCAGTGATGTCAAAAAAAACCCACAAAAAACAAAAAACAAAACAGTAAACAGATCAATGAAACTAGGAGTTGGTTCTTTGAAAGAATTAACAAAATTGAAGAAGAAAAAGGAAAGGACCCAAAAAAATAAAATCACGAATGAAAGAGGAGAGATCACAAACAACACTGCAGAAATACAAACAATAATAAGAGAATATTATGAGCAATGATATGCCAATAAATTGGCCAATCTGAAAGAAATGGATAAATTCCTAGAAGCATATACACTACCAAAACTGAAACAGAAAGAAATAGAAAATTTGAATAAGTTTGAATTTACCAGTAAAGAAATTGAATCAGTAATCAAAAATCTTCCAACAAACAAGAGTCCAGGGCTGGATGACTTTCCAGGGGAATTCTACCAAACATACTACATACATACATACATACATACATACATTAATTATTATTATTATTTAAAATGTTTATTCATTTTTGAGAGACAGAGAGAGACAGAGTGTCAGTGGGGGTGGGGCAGAGAGAGAGGAACACAGAATTCAAAGCAGGCTCCAGGCTCTGAGCTGTCAGCACACAGCCCGATGCAGGGCTTGGTCTCACAGACTTTGAGATCATAACCTGAGCCAAAGTCAGATGCTTAACTAACTCAGCCACCCAGGCGCCCCTCTAGCAAACATTTAAGGAAGAGTTAACACCTATTATTTTTATTTTATTTTATTTTATTTTATTTTATTTTATTTTATTTTATTTATTTTTTTATTTTCCCATGATTCAGTGTTTTTTTTTTTATTTTCAACTTTGATCTAAGAAGTTATTCTTTACCTTGATGGTAGATTTTCTTAAAATATGAAATTTATTGTTAAATTGGTTTCCATACAACACCCAGTACTCATCCCAAAAGGTGCCCTCCTCAATACCCATCACCCACCCTCCCTTCCCTCCTACCCCCCATCAACCCTCAGTTTGTTCCCAGTTTTTAAGAGTCTCTTATGGTTTGGCTCCCTCCCTCTCTAACCTTTTTTTTTTCCTTCCCCTCCCCCATGGACTTCTGTTAAGTTTCTCAGGATCCACATAAGAGTGAAAACATATGGTATCTGTCTGTCTCTGTATGACTCATTTCACTTAGCATAACACTCTCCAGTTCCATCCACGTTGCTACAAAAGGCCATATTTCATTCTTTCTCATTGCCACGTAGTATTCCATTGTGTATATAAACCACAATTTCTTTATCCATTCATCAGTTGATGGACGTTTAGGCTCTTTCCATAATTTGGCTATTGTTGAGAGTGCTGCTATAAACATTGGGGTACAAGTGCCCCTATGCATCAGCACTCCTGTATCCCTTGGGTAAATTCCTAGCAGTGCTATTGCTGGGTCATAGGATAGATCTATTTTTAATTTTTTGAGAAACCTCCACACTGTTTTCCAGAGTGGCTGCACCAGTTTGCATTCCCACCAACAGTGCAAGAGGGTTCCCGTTTAACACCTATTATTTTTAAACTGTTGCAAAAAATAGAAATGGAAGGAAAACTTCCAAACTCATTCTACGAGGCCAGCATTACCTTGATTCCAAAACCAAAAACCCCACTAAAAAGGAGAACTACAGACCAATTTCACTGATGAACATGAATGCAAATATTCTCCACAAGATACTAGCAAACCAGATCCAACAATACATTAAAAGAATTATTCACCATGATCAAGTGGGATTTATACCTGGGATGCAGGGCTGGTCAATATCTATAAACCAATCAATGTGATACATCACATTAATAAAAGAAAGGATAAGAACCACAGGAACCTCTCAATAGATGCAGAGAAAGCATCTGACAAAATATAGCACCCTTTCTTCATAAAGACCCTCAAGAAAGTAGGAATAGAAGCTCATCCTCAATGGAGAAAAACTGAGAGCTTTCCCCCTAAGGTCAGGAACAGGAAAAAGGATGTCTGCTGTCGCAACTGTTATTCAATATAGTGTTGGAAGTCCTAGCCTCAGCAGTCAGACAACACAAAGAAATAAAAGGCATCCAAATCAGCAAGGAAGAAGTCAAACTTTCACTCTTCGGAGATGACATGATTTTTTATGTGGAAAACCCCAAAGACTCCACCAAGAAACTGCTAGAACTGATACATGAATTCAGCCAAGTTGTAAGATATAAAATCAATGTACAGGAACTGGTTGTACTTCTGCACACCAACAGTGAAGCATCAGAAAGAGAAATCAAGGAATCGATCCCATTTACAATTGCACCAAAACCCATAAAATACCTAGGAATAAACCTAACCAAAGAAGTGAAAAAATGTATACACCAAAAACTACAGAAAGCTTATGAAAGAAATTGAAGAAGATACAAAAAAATGAAAAATTATTCCATGCTTATGGATTGGAAGAACAAATATTGTTAAATTTTTGATACTACTCAAAGCAATCTACATATTCAATGCAATCCTTATCAAAATAACACCAGCATTCTTCACAGAGCTAGGACAAACAATCCTAAAATTTGTATGGAACCAGAAAAGACCCCAAATAGTCCAAGCAATCCTGAAAAAGAAAATCAAAGCTGGAGGCATCACAATCCCGGACTTCAAGCTGTATTACAAAGCTGTAAATATCAAGACAGTGTGGTACTGGCACAGAAACAGACACATAGATCAATGGAACAGAATAGAGAACCCAAAAGTGGACCCACAAACATATGGCCAGCTAATCTTTGACAAAGCAGGAAAGAATATCCAATGGAAAAAAGACACTCTTTTCAGCAAATTGTGTTGGGAAAACTGGACAGCAACATGCAGAAGAATGAACCTGGACCACTTCCTTACACCATGCACAGAAATAAACTCAAAATGGATGAAAGTCCTAAATGTAGGACAGGAAGCCATCAAAACCGTAGAGGAGAAAACAGGCACCAACCTCTTTCACCTTGACTGCGGCAACTTCTTATTTGACGTATCTCCAGAGGCAAGGAAACAAAAACAAAAATGAGCTACTGGAACGTTATGAAGACAAAAAGCTTCTGCACGGTGAAGGAAACAATTAGCAAAACTAAGAGGCAACTGACAGAATGGGAGAAGATATTTGCAAATATCAGATAAAGTGTTAGTATCCCAAATCTATGAAGAACTTATCAAACTCAACACCCCACAACTAAATAATCCAGTGAAAAAATGGGCAAAATACATAAATAGACACTTTTCCAAAGAAGACATCCAGATGGCTAACAGACACGTGAAAATATGCTCAACATCACTCATCATCAGGGAAATACAAATCAAAACCATAATGAGATACCACTTCACACCTGTCGGAATGGCTAAAATCAACAACTCAGGCAACGACAGATGTTGGCGAGGATGCAGAGAAAGAGGATCTCTTCTTCACTGCTGGTGGGAATGCAAGCTGGTGCAGCCACTCTGGAAAACAGTATGGAGGTTCCTCAAAAAGTTAAAAATAGAACTACCCTACGACCCAGCAATTGCACTACTAGGTATTTATCCAAGGGATACAGGTGTGCTGTTTTGAAGGGGCACATGCACCCCAATGTTTATAGCAGCACTATCAACAATAGCCAATAGTATGGAAAGTGCTCAAATGTCCACTGACTGATGAATGGATAAAGATGTGGTATATATATAATGGAATATTACTCAGCAATCAAAAAGAATGACGTCTTGCCATTTGCAACAATGGGGATGGAACTAGAGGAGTGTATTATACTAAGAGAAATGAGTCAGAGACAGACAAATATCATTTGAGTCATATGTGGAATTTAAGACATGAGACAGATGAATATAAGGGAAGGGAAGCAAAAATAATATAAAAATAGAGAGAGAGAGAGACAAAACAAAAGAGACTCTTAAATACAGAAAATAAACTGAGGATTGCTGGAAGGGTGTTGGGTGGGGGGAGATGGGCTAAATGAGCAAGGGGCATTAAGGAGAACACTTGTTGAGCACTAGGTGTTACATGTAGTGATAAATCACTAAAATGTATTCCTGAAAAAAATAAATTAATTAAAAAAAGAAGAAAACCTTAGTGGGTTTTCCTGTTCTCATAGGTTGGCAATGGAGCTTCTACAGAGCACACAAGACATCCTGAAAAATAAGGAGCAAAGAGCAGGGGGGCAGTGAATGAGATGGATTTGAGGAGTCAAGACAGATAGTGGCTGTTATTTAGAGATCAGAAACCAATGTGAAAGTGGGAATTGAAAAACGAGGAAGCAGAGACATCAGTTAAGCTATTTAAGGGAAAAAAGAGCCCAAAGTACATCGTAAAGGATAAAAATGTGGGCATTTATATCTTCATTAAGGAGCTTATTAATTAGAGTTGAGTTGTTAACTGGTTTATAGTTCCCTGGGAGTAGGAGGAGCCTCTAAGAGGAGCCCAGGCAGAGAATAGCCAGGCTGGATAATTATCATGGCTTACTTTGGGCTTTGCCCCAGCCCCATAGACAACTTAATATCTAGTTGCCAGGTGAACAGACCTGGGTTGCTCTACCCATGAGGCAGGACAAATTCCCAGGCTCCTGGCCAGTGGGCTTCTCCCTTCTTTAATTGAAAGTGAGAGCAAAGGTGACTCATCTTACCTGGAAATGGTCCAGGACCTCCAAGGGCCTTCCTGATGTGTATGTAGAATGTTCTCTCCCAGATCCTAGGGGCTCACAGGGACTCTGTGTCTCTAAACCACAGCAATACACCCAGGCACTATGCAAAGAGTGGTCCCACTAGCAAAGAGTAAATGGTGTCTGTGGCAGAGTGCAGCTTCCGGCTTTGACCTGCCCCTTTTTGTTTCTCATTCTTGGCTATGTCTCTCATTTATGTTCCCACACTTATCCATTGGCCTTGATGATTTTATTTATTTTTATTGGACCTTGGCTCTTCATTTCTCCCATAAGGAGGAAAAAGAACAGGCCAGGGGTAGCCAGGAAGATGACGTCAATGTGAGAAGCTACTAGATAAAAATGATAGAGAAAGGTAAGGACATGCTTTGAAATGGAGGGTGCACGTCCTACCTAAAGGCAATCAAATCACAGTTTTCAAGCAAACCCTGGCCTGGACAAATAAAATACACTAGAGAGTAGATTTGTTCTGTGGGTCTATAGTTTGGAACTGCTGACGTTGATTGCCACCTTTGGGACCTACCTCGTGTTTTTGTGGAAATGTCCTTTGGGCCTACCCAGTCCTCAGGTGAGGCTGTGGATGGGGTGTCTGTTCAGATCCGAGCGGGGAGAGTGTCCCATGATGAGGGTGCACACATTCTCTTCTCTCATTCCTGATTCTGAGAAACTCCCAGTGCCTGTGTGACAGAGCGTATTTCTTGCCACACTGGCCTAATCCTCAGTTGTAAAGAAGGTGAACCATGTCTTTAGTGTCCAGTCCCTGCCCTCTCCCTATATCCACATTTATTCTCCTTTGGTTCTAAGTCTCTCTTCTTCCCCTGTGTAGAGACTGCTGCCTTCGTATCTTCTGGACTCTGGAAAGTAATTAAATATACTAATCTACACTAAAGTGCTAGAGGCTTAAAGTTGTACTTGTTTCAGGAGTTGTTCCTATGGTTCATGGAAAGATTAAGGCTTAATGCAAAAGAATACTCTCTGATCATACATTTTCATGTATTTGACCACTAGGGTAGTGACCATGTTTTTGGAAGTTTGTAGAAGTCATGTGGTAGATTCTGTTGATTGAGTTAGTCAACCTCCATTTTTACTTCACCTTCCATTTTGGAGGGGTCAGAAAGCTAAAAACTACATTTCCAATGGCTCTTTACAATTATGGCTCTGTATGTAAAATAGATTCTGACGAATAGATGCACTTGTGCTAAGATATAGACCGTGGGAGGAAGGCAGAGGGCATTTTCCTGCCTCTTTTGTCTGTTTTCTGCCTCAAGCAAGGAAGGGGAAATGTGAGCTCTTTCTGCATCAGTATTCCAATGTCTAACCTCCAGCTTCCTGAGTATGGAGGGGTAGTTAGAGCGGCGATGTCTTCTTGATCCCACTCTTTGATTCTTGGACTCCAGGCACAGGGATATGATCGATTTTGTATTTATATCGCTGGTGGCAGCCTCAGAGATAGATCAGTTTTATATTGTTCTGGGAGTCATTCCTGGAGGCCCATCTGAGAACCTGCTCCTTTAGCCCTTCCATCAAGTCAGTAAACGGAATTTTCTGCATCGAATCCCTTCCTGCTCAAAACAACTAGAGTCCTTTATACTTGATGCATCGAACCTTGGCTGTTAGAGCCTTCAAGTGGTTTATATTAAAGTGACTCCTGAACCTAGTCCTTTTCCTAGAATCTAAATCTCAAATTTGACATGAAAATGAAGATGGACAAGAAGGGTCATTTTCAAAGAAAAGACATGGAAGTGTGGGAACAAGGTGCCACACTGTGGCATTGACTTTTTACTAGACCAGGTGTTCCCTGTGGTGAATGTCACTAATGTCTTATAGAGGGTTTAGGTCACTGCAGATTGTATTGACAGCCAGGGTTTTGTCTTGTTTTGTTTTTGTTGTTGTTAATTTCCCCTTTTCCTTTAGCTTTCTTGGTGCTAAAAGGCAGATGAAGGTAGCTTAAATAGGTGAGGGGTACGTGTGTTTGCCGGTTGCCTGGGTCTTCCTTAATTGTTGAGGATAGATCAGTGAGGATAATGTAGTCATCTTTCCTAGTGGGGAATGTAGTTTGGTGTGGGAATAATTGAATTGGTAATGGGAAGGTGGAAGTGTTGTTTTGTGTTGAAATATTCATTTCTCCCATAACTGTTGAGTAAATGTAGCCATTAGTGTATGCATACAATCTTCCTTAATCCTCTGAGTATTCCGGCAGCAGGTAGACACTTCCTGCTGAGAAACATTTGAGTGAGATGAGCATTTTTAAAAGAGCATGAATCTGTTCACCATCTGGGGAGGCAGGAATTATTCTTCCGTGTTCAGCATGAATTCAGGTGACTTCAGGAGAGGGGAACAGTGATGTTGCTCTAAATTTTGGCTGTCTACTGAATTCAGCTTTCCTTGTAGCAGCTGCAGCTGAAGATATTCCTGACCCAACAATAGCTTAAAGGCAGAACATCACAGAAAGTGGGGGATGCCTCTGAGGTCTTTCAGACAAGGGATAGTCATAGGTGGCATCTGTTTTTTTATATGAAAGGCATTGGTTTTTTTCCAAGATGGCCCTGAAACCATTTTCAGTATTCTGTAGAAATTACCTCTTAAATATTTGGTTGCCTGAACAGCAAATGGCCTTGCCTCACTCAGAGAAAGTGTCCCCACTCTTTGTATGTTTTTATTTATTTCATTTAACTAACACGCATGTGAATGTAAATAAAAAGTTATTACGGTGCATCAAATATTAACTCAATTCTTGTAATTAACTTTGAAGGTAGGTACTATTATTTTTCCCATTTTTATAGGTGGAAAGACCAAGGAACAGAGAGATTAAGGAACTTACTCATGGTCACACAGCTAGTAAACCAGGATTCAAAACCATGTAGCGGCTCCAGAGTTCCTGCTCTGAACCTCTGTGGCACAGGTAGCTTATCTTTCCCTTCTTCGTCTCAGAGAATGCGCCATCTTGTCTACAAGGTGTGGGATGCTGCATTTCGTACAGATTGTGTACTCCTGAGGGGGCCCAGTCAAGAGGGCTCAGGGAACAAAGCCTAACCCTGTCCTCTGTTCACCAGACTGTGTGTTCTGGTGTGTTGCACCCACCCAGAGTCGGATTTGGACTACGGTGCCATAGTGGATACCAACAACTCACTTTGAGGCCCACTCCTCCATCCACACACTGGACCATTCCCCTTTCTGTCTCTTTCAGCAAACCTTGTAGCTTCAGTGATTTTCTAAGCATGGGCAAGAATCTGACGTGATAAATAACATGAAACTGTACTTCTTAATATCTGTTTGTTATCTGCATAAAAGCCTCTAGGTATACTTAAAGTCAGTGTTAGCTTCTCTTGCCTATACCACAGAACTAATATTTAAACCCTTTCATTATGTTCATAGCCTTTTGCTGGGAATCTTTTGAAGTACTCCAAGTCCCTCAATTATAAAGCTGCTCAAGAATGAAAAAGCAAAGTCACCATAAAAGTTAAAGTAAAGTATTAATTAAACTGTGGAACCCAACTGCCTTTTATAGCATTGTTTCTAAGGGAAAATGTGTTCTGAGTTTCATTTTTGGATGCCTGGAGAGTTTTTCCCTCTAACCTAAGGGGTTGAGAATGTAAAAGCGACTGGTGCTCACAACGAGGCGGTGGCTGTTTATGTGACTTGGCCGTCTGCAGCTGGGTGTTCACAGCTTGGTTCACCTCCTCTGACTGGCTTCCCAAATCCACTCTTGCCATCCTTCAATTCGTTCTTGACACAGGCAGCTAGACTGAGCTTTAAAAATGCAAGTGTGATTATGACACTCCTCTTCTTAAAATCCTTGAATGGCTTCTAATTGCCATTAGGATAAGAGCCTTAACACGGCCGATGAAACCATCTGGCCCCTGTCCAGCCCTTCAGCTGCATCTTGATCTCTTCTCCTCTGTCCCTGTGCTTTAGCCATATTGCTCTCCTTTTAATTAGTTCTGATAGTCTGAGCTCTCTCTCACTGTAGTTTCTTCACATATGCTTTTCCATTTACCCAAAATAGTCTACTCCTTTCCCTTCACCTGGCCAACTGCCACTCATCCTTCAGATCTTCAACCTAAATTTGACTTTCTCAGAAAAAAATGTTTTTGTACTCAAGGCATCATGTAGTTTTCCTTTCTAACACTTATTACAGGTTAAAATTAAATTTATTTAATGTCGCTCTTCTTGGGTAGAGTGTAACTTCTATCAGGGAGGGGCCATGTTTGTCTTATTTTTTTTTTTCTTCTGGCATCCAAGAAGTGTTGAATAAATAGTTTTTGAATGGATGGATGGTGAGTGAATGAATGAATGAATAAACTAACCAGATTTAACTTGCATATGTGACTGTTTTCTTTCCCCACTTGTACTTCAAATTGCCTGAAGGTAGGGGCCATATCTTTACTCATTTTTATAGGGTCTAAATTGTCTAGTACAGGGCTTCGCAAATAGTGAACCTAAGTAAAGAATTGCTAATTAATTGACCTGTCAAGCTCAGATGAATTAGTTAAGGTATGGAAAAATAAGGTCAGGATGAAATATATTGGGTCATTCTAATGAAAGAGTGCAGTCTGGTGTTTCAAAGTACAGTGATATATTGGTCCCTGCTTATGCCCAATGGTCAACAATCTAGTAGATTATGCCCTATACAGAGCCCTCTTTTTTCAACCTGATTGCTTGTTTAACGGATGATTTTATCACCACTAAAGGTGGTTGGTTGGTATAGGTGAAGGTCTTTGACCTGGGTTAGTAACAGCTGCTAATTGTATTTCCTCTTTTGTTTCTGAGAGTAATTGGTATTTTTCAACAACTTGTTGAGCTGCCGAGGGACACCTGTAATAGGTAGCTGATCAGACACATCGAGATGATGGAAATGAGACGTCTCAGGTTTGATCTTTTAATTTATTAATTTTGGATGGGAGCTGATTTTTATAGCTACAGACCATACTTACCATCTCCGCTGTTATCCATCTTTAATTCTTCCTTTTGGAAGAAGACAGGACAGACTCCTGAGCCTCTTATTCAGAGGGTCACAAACAAATCCTTCTCCCTATGCTTATTGATTTTGACTTAAGTTAGTGAAGTTCCACTCTTTTTTTCTTCCTTTCTACATTAAAAAACTCCCCTGTGCTGTGAAGAAAGACAGGAAATCTAAAAATAATAAGAATAGATTTTGCATCTTCTCTCGCCCTGATTATCATCGTCATCACCTTCATTTTCAATATTGTCTTGGCATATTGTACTTTCAAAGCCCTTTCACATATGTTTATTTCATATGCTTCTCTTCCAATAATTGCCCAATTTATAGCTGAGGAATCCTGGGCTCGCAGAAGTCAAATGACTTAGCTACAAGGTCATATGGCTAGATAATGAGTGAAATTGGGAATATTTTCCAGGACTTTTCTGGTTGTAAAGAACAAAACCTCAGTATATAGCTACTAGCTAAAGAAAAAAGCAATATATTACAAAGAGCGTGTAGAGGTTTACGAACTGGCACAGGCCACAGGCGCAGGCCAACTCTGGAGACTTTCAGAAGTGGAAACGCAAACCTGAAGCCTGCAGGCATTTCTTAATTCTTATCATATCTGCTTCTTTTGGGGTATTGGTATGATAGGGTCAAACTTCCCCATGTAGTGGGGGACATGACTGTCACTAGGGCTCCCCTGTTCGTGTGCAGTGTACAATTACGCTGCATCCAAGTGTCGTGATATCGCTGTAGATTCATAGTTTTATTATGGCAAATTTCCAGCAGATGGCACTCAAGTGTCTTCTCTAACAAAAACCAGTAAAATGATTTGAGGGAGGTACAGTTTTCTATTTGCACAAAGGTGCTTTAGTGGGTACTGGGGACTTTGTCTTTCAGCAGCTCTGGGATTATGCTCTTCCTGATTGTAACCAAAGAAGAAAGAGAAATCTGCCCTTCAAGCTCCAGCAGAAAGAACCTAGACAATAACTTTGATGGATCTCATTGTGGATCGATTTCTATGGCTGGGAGTAAGGTTTCATGAGTGACCCTGCAGATAGCACAGTCCTCCCCATGTCTCCCTAGTGTATACACATCCACCCACACTCTTCATTCCTTATGTAAAATTCCAACTGCTGCTTAAATAAAGTAGTGAGTCTGCATGTAATCACAGATACACTCACTGCTCCTTCAAGTAGGTATTTCAAAGTATCATCAAGTATTGCATCTACTAACAGGTCCAAGGGCTTTGGAAGAAATGTCTTTCTCTCAGGTCAGATATGATATGCCAGATTTTGAATCCTGGGGGCAATAGACTAGTTTAGCTATTTCTAACCTGTCCAAGATACAACAATGCAGGAAAAAGAGAGTAGCTAAAATAAAAATTCCTGCTTAAAAAAAGGAGGAAGGATAAGCAACAAAAGGGGTACAACTCCAAAGAATATTCCATATTCCATTCCACAGGACCCATGAAGCATATCTACTTTTGGCTCACTGTCCTGGTTAGTGTTAGATCTTTGGAGTTCTGTCTCCACAAAATTTTGCCTTGATCACTTCTCTTCGTGGCCACAGTAGATAGGGAGACAGCTCATGGGAGGCTGTATTCTTCCAGAAGCCCAGTTGCTGTCATTATGGTTACAGGAACCCAGGGATTGCCTTAGAAAGGGAGCAGTTACAGGCTTCTAGTTTCAGAGTTTCTTCAGCCCTTCTTGTAAAGGGCTAGTGGGCTATCAAAGCTGAGTTCATGCTGATGAGCTCTGTTGATTTATAACCAACCAGAAATCTTGTTGAGTCCTAATAGTTGACTTTGGACCCTGCCTCTGAAATTTATATCTTCTAGAAACATACCCCTATGGGTAGAAACATCCTCCTATGGCCTCCCTTTAATAATTTCTCCTTGGCCTCTGCCTCTAAGGCAACTGAAGCAATAGGTGGAGTGCGTAAAACAGAGCTCTGGCCCCTGTTTGCATCCCAATCATTTGCACCTTACAATGTGAAAAATTACTACCCTCTTTCAGGGGGTTGTGCACAGCAGGAGCTGTTTGGGAGAAATCTGTGTGGTCGGGTTTTCCTTATTTCTAGGTTACTCCCAGGTATACCCTCTCTTTGTTTGTGGAATGACTTCACTGCAGAGCAGAAGGTTCATGTCGAAGAGTTTTGCAGGTAGCATGGTTTTCTGACCCTTGGCAGCTTTGGATCACTGGCTACAGACAGAAACGGGCTCTGTCTTAACAGTGCTGTATATCTACTTACTTCCTACCATTTGAAGAAATGCCGTCTTGCATTGAGGGTTACCCTCCATTTGAAGGACCTTACTGAAGGCTAAAGGCAGGACCCAACATACTCTGATTTCATTTTTCTACGAAGCCACCAAACTGTTATCATGGTCTGTCTGCCCAGGTATAATAAGGTAATAGTTAACATGTACGCTCTGTTTTCATGTAAGATGGATTGCCACCTTCCCAGCTGGCAGTGGTGTGATTTTCCCTGCCTCTGTGTCCTATCAACCAAGCCTGGTCTACTTTTAAGTCTCTGCCATCTGTCTCAGTCTACTTCCTGATACTAGTATCTGTGTTAGGAATCTTTGGGTTGCCAGTGACGGAAACTGAAGTGTAACTAGCTTAAGAGCAAAAGGCGGAGGGGAGAAGTATTGAAAAGGTCCTGGGTAGCTTATGTGAGAGCCGTAGGGAGAGGCAGCTCTAGAGACTTGTGTGACTGGAACGGGGGATTGACTCTTTGTATCTATCTTGTATTCTAGATTCTCTCTGCATATTAGCTTCATTTGCTCAGACCCTTCCACATAGCTGCAGGGAGTTCTGGTCGCATCCTCACACCTTACAAAGCAGGAAGATGGATTCTTCCTTTCCTGTTCCAGGAGAAAATATCCGAGTAGGGCTCTGACTAGCCCTGCTTGGACCAGTTGTTGAGGCTGAGGGGTGGGGCTGGCATCACTTAACTAACTCACTGGCCTACTTTTCAGATGTTGGGAACTCCTACCAGAATGACACTGGCTGAATTCTTAGTGTCTTGGTTGTTTTCACGGGTGGTCAACACTAAATACCCCCATAATTTCAAAAACACACCTGAGGAACTGATAATTTCCTTTTAATAGTAGATATAAAAACCACTATCCATTATCTTTGGAGACAACCAACTTTCTTTAAAGATACTGCCAATTTTTCTTGCTGATGCCATCCTTCCAGTTTTGGAAAAACAGTCACGTTCCGCCCAAATTATGCTTTTGATGAATGTGGTCCCTGGATATTCAGCTGGGACAGTGATCTACAGAGACAGCAATTGAAATGGCCAATCACAGGAGCCACTAAATCACGCCTGAGCGCATGTGTGTGATTAACAGCAGGTGCTGAGGATGTCAGAGCTGGCAAATTGGAGTCTTCCTTTCTCCTCACCTTAGCGATGCTTTAGGTTTCCCTGGAACTGAAATTTCTGCAGAAAAGATAAACTTTGTCATAAACAGCTGCTCACTGGATACTTAGAATAGATGGCTTTGCAGTTGCTTTTTAAAAACGTATTTCTTGTCTTTCTAGCTTGACTATGAACCCTTTGGGATCAGGGACCAGAGTTTGTAAGTTATTTATATACCCGGAACAGTTTTGTGTTCACAGAGGTGTTTAGCCAGAGATGTTTGGAGGGTTGTTATGAAGGCACGTAAAGAGGTCAGATGTTGGCATCATTGGCTTTAAAAAGTGCACAGAAAAGGCTTTCCAGTCTCAAGTGCACAAACAGCTGTGGCTGTGGAATAAGCATTGATCTTGGAGACAGTAGCTGTTTGAGTTCTAGTTCTTTTTCCTACCTTGACTAATATTTTTGAGCAAGAATATTTATTAAATCAAAAATCATTTTATTGAATGACTATTATGTGCTAGGACCTGGAGGTAACAGCAGACTTGATGATAAAGTCCCTTCCCCTATGGAGCTCCCCCCACCCCCCACCTTTGGGAGAATACAGATTAACAAGCAAGATAATGAGCAAGACAATTAGAGATGATCAGAATTCTCATGAAGGAAGGATGGAATGATAGAGAGTAACCGGCAAAGGCTTTTAGGATAGGGAAGAAAGGGGTGAGATTCATAGGAGTTAGGAATGCAGCCTCTGGCACGAGACAGATCTGAATTTGAACTTCAGTTTCTTCCACTTACCATCTACGTGTCCTAGGGAGAGTTACATAACATCTCTGAAGCTTTTTTTTTTTTTTTTTTCATTTAGAGTACGGGGCTATATGCCAACTGTATAGGTTGTTGTAATGATTAAGTTAAAATGCATATAAAGTGCGTAAGTATTCTGTCCATTGTTCTCTCAGCTATGACAAAATGATTTTGAATGTTTTTGCTAGAAAGTTCTAAATTTCAATGATTTTTGTGCTCCAAATTTCTTTCTTTAAAAAAGAAAAGAAAAAAGTAACCTTTCTGAATTAATTTCCAGCTTCCAAAGTCTTTCAGTGAAACAGAAGACGGATAATTGTCGTTTCTACTTAACTTTGCAATCTTCTGAGCTCAGTATCTTTAAATAGGAGGCAGCCATAAATCTTGCAAAGTTCAAAATCCATTACCTAAGGATATGGTTAATGTCTCCCATCTTGAAGTGTAATTATCTTTTTAAGAGCAGAGTTGGCTAAAGAAAGCCGCGGTTGATTTAAAAAAATTCCAAATCAACCATTAAATCAACAGTTGCTCTTAATTTAACTCATTGCATATGGTTCCAGGTGTGGGTGCACCAAACCAAAGGATTTGTGGGATGAACAGAATCAGATTTCTATTTCTCTGTATATTTACATGTAAACAGATTAGAATGGATGTTTTCCCACACCTTGCCATTCAGGGATCCAGTGGCACACATCACCTTAACTGGTGGCAGGCCTACGATGCCGAGTCCCAGTGGTCTTTAAGGCAGGAGCACGTTGTTTAGAACTAGTGTTCTAGTTCTACTCGTAGTGTTCTACTCTAGACCAAGAGGTAGATACGTGTGTTCTATTTCCAGCCACTTACTTGTTGTGTGAATATGTGCATCCCTTATCCTTCCTTGCAAATGTTTTAGGCATTCTCTCTGTATATTAGCTATGAAATCAGTTCCACAGAGGCTGAAATCTCTGCCTTATACAATCTCTTTGGTTTCAAAGCATTGTCCCCGGAAGACTTTTGTTTAAATGTTTATGGAGGAAAGAGCTTGTAAAAAAACTAATTTCGTTCATCAGTATACTACAGTTGGAAGCTAAGGGGGTCAACCGTCCACTTTTGCTATGTATTTGAGTTATCACCAATCAAGAACCATCTGAGCCATATGGGTTTGAAATGCGGCTTTCTTAATTGCCCAGTAACTGCCGCCTTCTCCCATATTGTTTTGATGTGTTTGACTTAACTGTGTTGAAGGACAGAACTTGGACCAGAAGATCAAATGGGACTTCCTGGTCTCCTCCCAACCCTCCCCACTCTGCTCCTCCCCTCCCCCCCCTCTCCCCCCCCCCCCCCCCCCGCCCGGCCCTATGGAAATTCAAGACAGCAGGATGCAAATTAGGGCTGATGTGGTTTACCCACTTACCCAGTCACTGGCATAGAAGCTGGGGAGTCACAGGGACAGTGCCTGGTGGGCCAACTGCATAGCGACAAAAAAAGAAAGGAGAGGGGAGTGTAGATGAGGGAGGGGGGGAGGGAGAGACAGAGAGAGAGAGATAGGGAGAAAGGGAGAGATGTTCCTCCATGCTGTTGCTTCTGAGCCTCCCACTAGTTCTTGGACTTTCTCAGGGGAGAAGATCACTTGTCTGTGCCTTTGAGAAGAGCTGCTCTTGGCAAGCTGTCCATTTCTCTTCCGGTTTTCAGTTTCATTTTCTTTTTAGGTGTTTATATCTTCATTAGTCCAGGTTCCTAGGTGCACCATCCTCTGGAACCCTAACTGTCTTGTCCTCTTGGGCTGCTTCGTTCTCCAGTACTTTCTGACCTTCTCACCCTCCTCTAATACACCTGCCCCCTCATGTGTTTCCTCAGTCTTCTATCTCATCTCCAGAGCTAGTTTCTTCTTTGATGTTCGTGTTTAGTTACTCTATAACATTTTTTTTTCATAGCAATCTTTGATGCCTTAACACAAAGTTATGATTGATATGAAAATTTCAGGTTTCAAAGTAGGCAAGTGGGGAACATGTTTTATTCACAGAAAATTTATCTGCTCCTCAAATGACGTAGAGCAGGCAATAGCCTCTTCTGCTTACCCACAAAATTGCTGTTGGCTGTGGTCATCTCCCATAGCTGGATTTTATCCTTAACCCGGATCTCTGACAGACTGAATCAAATTGATTCAAGTCTTCTCTCCAATATGACAGTGTCTGATTTAGCGTGAGGAGGGTTGAAGGGACTGAGATGTTCAGCGTACAGAAGAGAAACTCTCTGGTGAACATGGCGTCTGCTTCTTGTATTTGAAGTGCTGTTATTTAGAGAGAGGTTGTTCTTTTTTATCTAAGGGTCTGAGTTAAAGAGAGCTGGATTAGGAGCTTTTCATAGACTGACCTGCAGACGTGGAAACCTCTTCATCCAGGAAATAGACTGCCTTCGCTTCCTGACTTTGAAGATGTTTAAGCAGACGCTAAATGACTACATGCCTCAGTGCTGCAGGATGCCTCCTGTGTGTGGAATAAGGTTAGGCTAATGACTTCTGGGGTCCCTTCCCATGCTGAGATCTAATGGTCTTTCAGTGCCTTCTCTCCTCAACTAGTTGTATCTACTGCTCAAGGTCTGGAGGAGCATTTGAAGAAAAGGACTAAATGCTTCACACTTCCACAGTTGCCAGATTTCTTAGTTTTGTTAAAGGCAACACAACTTTGAGAAGTCTTGGCTAGGAGATGCTAGAAGAAGCTTTTAAGGAACTGGGGAACCAAGGGATATTGTCCTCATATTAAAACAATGCTTTAAGATTGCAAAATTTTGAGAAAATTCATGTCAGCCTGCGTCGTAGTCTGTCTGGTTTTGATGGCTGCAATCTCGAGTTCTTAAAACCGGAGTCGATTTTTATATAAACTTAATAATTGAAGTATGTATACAGGGACGTGTTTACAAGTCTTAAGTGTACAGCTTGATGAAGTATCACAAAGTGAACACAGATAGATAATCACCATATAGATCAAGAAATATATTACCCAGGAATAGAACTGCACCCCCAAGGCTCCTACCCTTCCCACCTGTGTTCTTTCCCCGTCTCTATCCCATTACCTCCTCCCCAGAGGCAACCGTATCCGGATTTCTAACATTATAGGCAGGTTTGGCCTGATTTGAGGTTTATATATTCACACCAGCAGCATGTAAACATTCTAGCTGCTCCCCATTCTTTACAGCACATTCTTTTTACCTTCATCACTTTGGTGTACTGATGTCATACCGGTTTTGAAATTTGCATTTCCCTGATGACTAATAAAATTAAACACCTTTGCATATGTTTGTTGGCAATTCAAATATCTTCCTTTTTAAAAGTTTTGCTCAATTTTCTACTGGATCGTCTGCATTTTTTTCTTGGACGTGTAGGCATTCTTTGTGTTTCTGTCTATGAGATAGAGGTCAGGTCCCCCCTACCCCCAATCAAACCATCCAATCTACTCAGCACCGTTACTGAAAGTAAAACATTTTCCCCGCTGCTATGCTGTGCCACTCTTGACATAAGTCAGTTCTCCACAGAACTGTGGGCCTGTTTCTGGACTCCTCTTCTGCTTCACTGGCCTATTTGTCTAGTTTGTCTCAATTACTGTAGCTTCATAACTCTTGCTGTAACTCCAATTTTGATCTGCTTTAAGATTGTATTACTTATTCTCGGCCTGTTGCATTTCCACATAAAATTTTGAATCAGTTGTCGATTTCTATAATTAAAAAAAAATCCCGCTGGGATTTGGAGACAACTGACATCTTTACACCATGAACTCTTCTGATCTACGTTTTACAGGTTTCTATATAGAGGTCTTCTGCATCTTTTATTAGATTCGTTCCTAGGTTTTTAAGTTTTTTTAAAGGCAGATATCATTTAAAATATTATTTTCTATTTGCTTGTAGATACAATTATTATAGTTAATTAACTTTTACATTGACCTTTTATCTAGGTAACTTAGTAAATACACTTATTAAGTACAACAAATCATATGTAGATTCTCTTGCGTTTTCTACCTACACATGATAGTATCTGCAAATAGTAACAGCAATTTTATTTTATTTTTTTAGTCCTTATACCATTCATTTCTTTCCTTTTTTCTCTTTTTATTGAAGTGTAATTCACATAGAGTGTTACATTACTATCAGGTGTACAATACAATGATTCAACACGTCTATACATTGTTCGGTACTTATCACAGTAAATGTACTCTTAATCCTCTATTTCACTTATCTCCCTACCCACCATCTCTCTGGCAGCCACCAGTTTGTTCTCTGAATTTAAGAGTTTGTTTTTTTGTCTCTTTTTTTTCTTTGTTTTGTTTCTTAAATTCCACATATAGATGAAATCATATGGTATTTGTCTTTCTCTGGATGACTTATTTCACTTGACATTATACCCTCTAGGTTCATCCATGTTGTTGCAAATGGCAAGATTTCATTAAATTTTTTTTTAATGTTTCTTTATCTTTGAGAGAGAGAGAGACAGAGAGAGAGAAAGAACACGTGACTGAGGGAGGGGCAGATAGATAGAGTGAGACACAGAATCCAAAGCAGGCTCCAGGCTCTGAGCTGTCAGCACAGAGCCCAACGTGGGGCTCGAACCCATGAACTGTGAGATCATGACCTGAGCCGAAGTTGGACGCTTAACCTACTGAGCCACCCAAGAGCCCCAAGATTTCATTTTTTTAATGGCTGTGTAATATTCTGTTGTATATATATATACCTCATCTTCTCTATCCATCCATCAGTCAGTGAACATCTGGGGTGTTTCCATATCCTAGCTCTTGTACCTAATAGTGCAATAAACATAGGGGTGCATATATCTTTTCAAATTAGTGTTTTTGTTTTCTTTGGTAATACCCAGTAGTGGCATTACTGGATCATATGGTAATTCTATTTTTAATCTTTTGAGGAACCTCCACACTGTTTTCCACAGTGGCTGCACCAGTTTGCATTCCCACCAACAGTGCACAAGATTTCCTTTTCCTTCACATTTTTGCCAACACTTGTTATTTCTTATGTTTTCGATGTTAGCTATTCTGACAGGTGTAAAGTGATATTTTAACCTACAGAATGAGAGAAGATATTTTCAAATGATATGTCTGATAAGGGGTTAATATCCATAATACATAAAGAAGTAATACAACTCAACACCAGAAAAACAATGTGATTAAAAAATGAGCAGAGGGCCTGAATAGACATTTTTCCAAAGAAGATATATAGACTGCCAAAAGACAAATGAAAAGATGCTCAACGTTACTAATCATCAGGGAAATACATATTAAAGCCACAATGAGAGGCTGCCTGGGTGGCTCAGTTGGTTCAGTGTCTGACTCTTGATATCAGCTCTGGTCATGATCCTGGGGTCATGGGATCAAGCCCTGTGTTGGGCTCCACACTGAGCATGGAGCCAGCTTGGGGTTCTCTCTCGCTCTTTCGCCTCTGCCCCTCTCCCCGATTTGTGTGCATGTTCTCTCTCTCTAATGAAATAATAATAATAAATCATAATGAGATATCACTTCTTATTCTCCTTCCTTCCTTCCTTCCTTCCTTCCTCTCTTCCTTTCTTCGTCTGTTTCTTTTTTTTTCTTTTCTTTTTTTTTTTTTTTTTTTTTTTTTGCTTTACTGCACTGGCTAGAATCTCTAAATATAAGTAGTGATAGATATCTTTCTTTTCTCATTCCCAATCTTAAAGGGAAACCTTCAGCATATCACCATTAAGTGTGAATATTTGCAATAGGTTTTCTTTCTTTCTCTTTTCTTTTCTTTCTTTCTTTCTTTGATAGATATCCTGTATCAGTTTAAGGAAATTCTATGTATAGTTTTTCGAACCAAGGTTTTCTGACTTTTTCTAGGTTTGACTTTTATACAATTTTCATTTACCTATTATAAACACCATTTGGCATTTTACAGGTTTCAGTATTTGCATTTTTGGAGGGATGGTGTGGGGGAGCATCAACACTTGTGTCTCTGGATGTTGCCTGCAATTGAAATTGTGGGAGCATGTCCAGTGTGCCTGATGGAATTTGTTCAATCCCTCTCCCTCCCTCACTTTTGCCTATTCATGTCTCAAAAGTAAGTTTCAACTTCCCAAACCTTCTTTGACTGAATTTAATAACTGCATATAGGTATTAATCTTTTTATGTTCTTCTAATATATGAGGTAGAATAGGTCATTTTCTTTATCATCATTTTATTGCCAGAGATGTTCAGGCCCAGTGAAATGGAGAAGATTCTCATGGGTCAAAGAACAGTTGAGTGCAGGGTTGACACTTCCAAGCAGTGTTCATAATTATCCTAATTCTCTACCCCAAAGCTGAGACATTGTCCCTCATAAAGCTGTCAATTTTCTTGCTTTTTATTTATTAAATAACAATCTTATAACAGCATTCAATTCAAATTTAAAAAGAAAAATAAATAATCTATAATGCCTCCATGAAAGTGTTGCCTCTCTTCTAGTTTTTGTATGTTTCTCACTAGTCTTTTATTAAACACTTGTTAAATTGATGTGCTTTAAAATTGATAATCCTTTTGGGGGTGCCTGGGTGACTCAGTCAGTTGAGCATCTGACTCTTGATTTCAGCTCAGGCCATGGTCCCAGGGTTGTGGGATCAAGCCCCATGTGGGACTCTGCACTGAGCATGGAGCCTGCTTAAAATTTTCTCTCTCCCTTTGCCTCTGTCCCCTGCTTGTGCATGCTCTCTAAAATATCTAGAAAAAGAAAAGAATAAATAAACCTTTTGGACAAACTAAAAGCCATAGGAATGCAACAAATGTGGGATTTGTTAGAAAATTTAAACTCTTCTTTCTTGGAAAAATCATAGTAGTGATAGCTGTTGGACTATTCGTAGACTTCCTTCTATTTTGATGAAGTGGTTGTGGTGTAACTTATTTTATCGTGATTTTACTCTAGGGCCTTTAGAATTAGATTTTGCTGTAGTCAGCTTTGATTTAACGCTTGTATGCATTACAGGTATTAGAAAAAAAATCCCATTCGCCCAAAAGTCTTTGGAGCACCAGCAAACTAATTAAAGCTACCCAACTAAGTAAATTCATTTTCGATTATCAGTAACACAGTGAATTCTTTTTTTAAGCACAAAGTTTGCTCAGTACTTGAGGAAAAAAACCCAATCTATCATATACAGTGTATCATATACATATGCAGTGTATATCATACACATACTCAGTGTACCTGTAGATTTACAAGTGTTTCTCTTCCAATGATTAAATCTAAGTCATTAAAAAAAAAAAAAGAAGTGTTTCAGTATCTTTTTATTGCAAAGACCATGGATAGCTCAGATGGCTAGAGTAAGACATTAAAGGTCCAAGGACATGGGTTTGAAAGGTGGGTTGACAACTAATTGGCTTTGTCTGTTTTATGACCTTATGATCACTTCTTATATGAATGAATCTGTCATTCTTATATGAATGAATCTAGGCATTCAGTAATTACTGAATGCCTAGCATTGCAACAGAAATGGTTGATGTGATTTTATAAATTCTATATTACTTAGTTATTAATCAAGCAAAAATGTGGGGTCATTGCAAATGCCTCTGTTAAGTATCAGGAAAACATCTTAATTTTCAGTACACTAGATGTTGGTTTAGTGGTAATACATTGTATTTAAAGGGATCCACCTGTATTTATAGGGGGGAACCTGTTCTGGTCCCTGCTTTGTCACCAATTAAAAATAGGACAAACATTTTCTGAGCCTAAGTTTCCTAATCTGTATAATGAAGTTAGTAATGGTTGCCCAATTTATCTCCAGCTTGAGATGAAGGTCAAAATAGAAATTGTAAGTGTACATACTCTTGGTCAGGATTCTAATGATAGAAGACATGCTTTGATCTTCTGTCTTTCATGTCGTTTGTTATACATTTGGTGATTTCTGTTAGGTTAAGGTAATATTCAGCAATACTTATAAACTAGTGGATATCCGCTCAGAAACTAAGACCTGGCTTAGGAGGCAGTGTGGGATGACAGGTAACTCAGAAATCTCTGGAACCAATGCCTATGCAGGTTTTAGAAGTAGGGTTAGGAAGAGTCAATAGTTGCCTTGACATTGTACCAACATCTCCCCTGTGTTGGAGATTGAAACCAACTAAGACTCTCTAAACCTTTTTGTAGCCAATGATATAAACCTCCTCAACTGTGAGTTTGTCATCAGAGTGCTTTTCAGGACCAAAACATACAGAGATTTGAAACTCTCCTTGTCCAATTCTAACTTTTGAATGCTTTACTGGACTCATGGTGATTGACCAAGTAGAGAGAAGAAGGAGACAGAAGAAAAAAGAACCAAAAGAGAGTCTGGGTTCTTTACCATCAAGATAGCCAATTTCTTTCATTTATTAATTTGTTGTCATTGGCTTATTTGTTTGTTCATTCATTCAAAATCAATTGAGAAGCTGTTATGGACCCAGTTGTATGTCCAGTGCTCCATTTACAAACATGAGTACCTCTGTCTTGCATCAAATGTGGAAAATCAATTTGTAAATAACTGTTGCTTGTATTCTTTAGCCCACAATGACTCTGGCTCCGTGTGTTGTGTGTGTGTGTGTGTGTGTGTGTGTGTGTGTGTGTGTAATTCAGGTTGATGTTAACTCCTCAACTTTAGTTTCCACAATTTCTGGTGACAAGATCCCACCTTTTTTTAGGAAGCTGCCCTTACCCAACCTTCAGCCATGTAGTTTGGGTAGGATTGACTCTGGGGCTCTGGCATCAGATTGACTTAAGACTATCATTTGCCCCATTTCTCCATGCAGAGTGGGAGCAAAACTCAAGCAGTGTCAGTGAGGCATTGGTAAAATTTAAGCACACATTTTCTGGAACTTCTGAGAAAGAGAAACTTTCTTTGTCCTATGGATGGTGCGAGAAGAGATTATGGCATCTTGAATGGCTCTTGCCTTTTTTTGCTGACAAGATGGGCATGCCTGGAGCTGCTAAGTTACTGACATGGTGGTCTGAGGGTGAAGCCAAGACCACAAAAGGCAGATCAAGGAGAGAATGAAATCAGGTACTGGTGATAATGTTTGGGCTGCTGGATGGATCCTCACAGAAGCAACTTATCTCTAGATATTTCAGTTACATAAGCCATTAAATTCTCTTTGGTTTTTATATGTTTTTTTAATTTTTATTTTTTTACGTTTTTCATTTATTTTGAGAAAGAGCGTGAGCAGGGGAAGGACAGGGAGAGAGGGAGAGAATCCCAAGCAGGTTCTGCACCCAATCAGCCTGCAGAGCCCGATTCGGGGCTTGAACTCACAAAACTGTGAGATTGTGACCTGAGCCGAAATCAAGAGTCGGTCGCTTAACTGACTGAGCTACCGAGGCGCCCCTAGTCTCCTTAGTTGTTAAAGGAGCTTTATTGATTTATAACTTAAATATCATAAAATTCACCCTTAATGTTTTTAAAAAGAGTTTAAATAGTGAAACCGTTTTAATGGTGTACAATTCAATATTTTTTAGTACTTTCACAGAGTTGGGCAACCTTTACCACAATGAATTTTAGGACACTTTCATCGCTCCCAAAAGAAACCCCATTCTGATGAGCAGTTGTTCTTTCTCCCTCAACCTCCCTGGCTGAAACTGCCACCCGCTGCCTTCAGCCCTGGCCACCACCACCACAAATCTGCCCTCTGTCTCTGTAGAGTAACCTGTTCTAGACATTTCCTGTAAGTATGAATACGTGGTTGCTTATGACCAGCTTCTTTTATGTAGCGTAATCTTTTCAAGGTTCACCATGTTATAGCATATCATGACTTTCCCACATCCTGGCCAACCCTTGTTACTGTCTTGCTTTTTGAGTGTAGCCATCCTTGTGGGTGTGAAGTAGTATCTCACTGTGGCTTTGATTCACATTTCCTTCTGACTGATGATGTTGAACATTTTTCATATGCTTGCTGGCTATATGTCCATCTTCTTTGGACTCCCTTTGCTTTTTAGGTCAATTTGAGTGAAATGTTTCGTCACTTAAAGCATGGAGTCCTGTTGGGTTCAAGAAGATATGTGCCACCTCTGGGGAAGAGTTTCATTGCTCTCTGTCTCTCTCAGTTGTCATCGAATTAACTTTAAATATAATATTCAGAGACATGTACAAGCCCCAAGTGGAATGCTCAGCATATTTTCATGGGAACAAACTGACATAACCAGTAGCCATCATCCAGGTCGAGAAACAAAACATTGCCTGCACTCTGGAAAGCAGCCTTTCTCTTCTGGTCTCCAGGCGACTCTCCCTCTAAGCTTTTAACATCATAGGTACCTTTTGCCTATTTTTAAACTTTGTATAAATGGAGTCATACAGTAGGTACTTTTTTGTGTCTGGATTCTTTCATTCACCACCATGTTGGTGGAATCCACACAGGCTGTTGTGTTTAGCAGTAGTTTATGTGTTTATATTGCAGGGTAGTATTCCATTGAATGAATTTGCCACATTTTATGCACCCCTTTCATTGTTTATGGATATTTGAGTTGTTCCAAGTTTTTGAGTATTAGAAATAGTACTACCATGGACATTTGTGTACAGGTGTTTTGGAGTACTTTCAGGGTCGTGAAGATTTTCACTGATATCCATTAGAAGCTTTTGCTTAAACTTTCATATTTACATCTACAATTCTCCTGCCGTTCTGTACATCTTTAGTAGACTTTTCCTAGGTATTTGATATTTATTGGTGTTACTATAAGTCCTTCAGAAAGGATTTACTTTCGCTACTAGCAGGTAGTTTGGATGGGGAAGTTCACCTTACTGTAGTCTGAGATTGATTTAAATCAGAACTGTGCTTCATTCTTTTTTGTTTTTAAGTTTATTTATTTTGAGAGGGAGAGAGAGCACGCATGAGTGAGGAAGGGGGAGAGAGAGAGAGAGAGAGGGAGAGAGAATGAATCTCAAGCAGCCTCTGTGCTGTCAGCGTGGAGCCCTGTGGGGTTCTATCTCACGAACCATGAGATCATGACCTGAGCCGAAATCAAGAGTCTGATGCTTAAACGACTAAGCCACCAAGGCACCCACGTGCTTCATTCTTTTTGAGGCCTAGGTGTCTCCAGTTACCCTTTTGCAAAGGACTAATGGGTCCTCCAAGATTCATATGTTGAAACCGATTCCAATGTGATGGTATTTGAGATGGTACCTTTGGGAGGTAATTAGGTCATGAGGATGGAACCCTCACAAGTGCAATTAGTGCCTTCCTAAGAAGAGGCGAGAGAGCTACGTGGCTCTCTTGCTGCCTTGTGAGGACACAGCAAGAAGATGCGGTCTGTAAACCAGGAAAAGGGCATTCACCAAGAACCTGACCATGCTGCAACACTGTTCTCAGACCACCAGCTCTTAGAACTAAGAGAAATAAATGTTTGTTGTGTAAAACACCCAACCTATGGTAATTTATAATAGTAGCCCAAACTAAGACACCTTAGTCCTTGGATATTGTCCTTCAGAAGTCCCAAATGAAAGCCCGAGTGCTTATCAGGGACCCTCCTCTTTGGTAAGTCCTGAAACATTTTGAATTTTTCTCTCTGCATCTCCTGAGCTGCTAAAATCTCTGTCCCCACCTTCTCTGCCTGTCAGCCACAGTCTTCCAATTAGCTCTTCACAAGCCACTTGTCAATTAGCAAACACATCAAGGGGAAAGATGGGGGCAACATCAGACTCACTTCTCAGTACATGCCCTTCTTTCTCTTTATGATCTTAGACCTTCAAGTCTTGGCTGCTTTGGTACTGCTTGATTCCTTCAAGCAAATCTTTTGTTTTGTTTTGTTTTGTTTTGTTTTTTCAAGCAAATGTTTGAAAAAATATTTTACACAGCTTTTCTTTCTGTCTGTTTCTTTCTTTCTTTCTTTCTTTCTTTCTTTCTTTCTTTCGAGAGGGAGAGGGTATGAGAGCAGGGGAGAGGGGCAGAAGGAGAGAATATTAAGCAGGCTGCATGTTCAGTGTGGAGCCCTACACAGGTCTCAATCCCACAATCCTTGGATCATGACAAGAGCTGAAATTAAAAATCAGATGCTCAATCGACTGAGCCACCCAGGTGCCCCTTTACACATCTTTCCGATTGTTATCTTCAGGAAGGTTAGTCTGATACTAGCTTATATTCCATAGTTGGAAATAGAAGCAGTGGAATGCTGTTAAAAGTTTAATAGCTGGCTCTTGAGGCTGAGCGTAGGTGGGAAGGGTTTAATTTGTAGCTTTTGCCGATTTCCATGGTGCAAATCCTCTTATGGCCAATTTCAAGCAACCAAAGTGACATAATTGAACACAAAATTGAGGAAAGAGGTGCACAGTGTGCTTTTGTGAGCTATAATGGACAGGCTCCAGCAGACTACTGGTTTATAATTCTATTCCAATGGCTATTCTCCCCAGTATATGTGAAAAGAGCTGTTTATTCTGCACCATCAACATTCCTAAATCTAGGTATTGAGGGCCCTACCCATCTGCCACAATCTGAGTGATGGGGGCAGTTTGTTAGTAGATGGAGTCATTGGAAAGGTAGAGTTCTGTGTCTGGGATTTGCTCTGGAAAGAAGCGAAAGAATGTATGAATTCAGAAGGGGAGTGAGAAACACGAAGAAATGTCCACTGGATGTATTCAGAAACAATAATTATAATATTAAAGAAACAAGTGATATAATTTTCATCAGTGAAAATGGTAAAAAAAAAAGATTAAAAAATATATTTTGAGCACAGATTTCACAGACAAGACTACACACAGCCCCAAACTCTCATATCTTCTGGGGAAGGAAGTTATAATCATTCTGGAAAGAAATGTGGATCCAAAGACTTAAGACAGTTTTACCCTGTGACCAAGTAATTCTACTTTTGTAAATAAACCCTAAGAAAGTAATCAAACATGGGGAAAAAAATCCACTTAAAAATGAAATGAAGAATGGTAGAATATGTGTGTAGTAAATGAAAATGTTTTTCAAGAGCTTTTAAAGATGTTACACATGATGTAAAATTTAAACAACAGGATATGATGCTGTTCACATTTTACTGAATTTTGTAAAAGTAGAAATTCATATGTATAGAGAAAGGAAAGGAGATAGATTAAAAAAATCATGGGGTTATCCCTTGTAGCAGAATTACGGGCAATTTTTGTTTTCATTTTACTTTTTGGGTTTTCTGGTTTTCTAAGTAAGTTTGTGTTGCTTTTACATTCTGTAAAAAGCCAGCGAATATGGCAGCGGGAGGAAAAGATTTTGGTAACCCATCCCTATGTATGCAAGTGGCATTTTCTTTTTGAGATCAGCAACCAGAGTTATTATGAGAGTCTCAGTTGAATCAAATGCTAAACTCTTTGCAAATGTGCTGGTTATATTTTCCTGTCTCTGAGTCTGAATTTTCTTCTGGTGCTGTATCATAATGTAACAAATAAATGTCAATACTGAATGAAGAGAGAGAGAAAAAAGCTGTCCTTGGGTTCGGGGGACAAGAACTTTTGAACCTTCTCTAATTTCCATGGAGCTATGACACAGGGCTCTGAAGACAGCTACCTCTTGGCCTTGTGCCCAACCTCACAAGTCCTGAACAACCAAGACCTTTGAAAAGACCAAAAACCGGGTGTGTGTTCTGGAGGGAGCTGGTCTTGCTTTCCCTAGGGTTTGTGTAGACCTGTCAGGATTTTCATGCTTTCTTTTTGTTTTCTTTTCTAGTTATTTTTCTTTCCAAGTGATTGTAGGATAGAATTCATTTAAATTTCTGAAGACTTTTTTTAGCTGATTTGCAAGATTTCCCTGTTTGCTAAAGTTATACTTTGATCTTATCTTCTGAGTTTTCAGGAATTAAATAACACATATGCCAACGCAAAAATATGTAAAACTTACCGGTTATTTTTTCTCTCTAGGACCAATAAAAGGGTCTTAGGGTTTTAGAGACTTAAATGTAAATTTTTTTGTTATTAATTTGTATATACATATATACACACACATTTCCACGTATTTGTGTTTGTGTGTGTGTATCCATATGTGTCACAACTTACTATCACTTTAAAAAAATTCAGAATCTCCTTTTCCCATAAAAACAATGTTATGTTTGGGTTTTCATAGAAGTCTAATATTTAGCTCTTAGGGTCTGAGTGAAGATATTGTGTATTTGTGTTTCAACATGATAATATTCTCACATTTCTCTACATTTTACTGTTTAAAAAGTGCTTTTATTATAAAATGCAGCATGCATACAAAGAGAATATATCACATATATGCACAGTTTAAAGGATAATAGAAAAATGAGCGAGTTGCTACCACATAGCCTAAGGATACAGAGGCCCCTTTAACCTGTCATTTAAATTCCCACCTAGTCCACTCTTTAAAAAAAAAAAAAAACCATCTCTCAGCAAAGTGGAAATAGCTGGGAATTTGCTTAGTGCGATGTAGGGCTTCTATAAAAACCCTCTCCCTAACAGACTATTGAATGAACAGGAAAAGGATATCTGTTGTTTCCACTTGTGTTCAACATTTTACTGGAGGCCTGAGCAAATGTAGAAAGTACAAAGAAGAAATAAAAGGCACACAGATTAAAAAGGGAGAAGTGCAATTTATAGGAAACGTGATTGTGTTATGTAGAAAATCCCAAGGAATTTACAAAGAAATTACCAGAAAGAAGAAGTGAATTTAGCAAGACCTCAATATACAAGAGCCGTAGTATATAAAAGCTGTAGTATTTCTCTAAATGACCCTGGAAGACCAGCCCTGCGGGGGAGACCCGCGCATCCCGCTTTCGAGGGCAGTCCCGCACAAGCGTGCCCACCGCCCCGTCCCCAGTCCCCTAAGGCGCCCCGGGCCCTGGCTCCCAGCGGGGGGCGACCGCAGGACCTAGGTGAACCGGCTCCACAACGTGGCAGGCCCTGAATGCCTAGGCTGTGGCCCCCAGCCGGGTGGGGTGTGCTGGGTGGGCTCCGGTCCCACGAGTGGGTCTGCACACCCAGCAGGAGGGCCCCCCCCCCCGCCGCCAACATCAGCGGCGGAGCATCTGGAGGACCGTTGGGGTCGTTGCATTCCATTAGAGCACCTGCTGGACCAGTGGCCGGGCCGCCTCCTCGAGCCTCAACCCCACCCCAGTGGCAGTTGCCAGCAAGCTTCGTCCCGCCGCCACCGCGCACCCACCGGTCTGGCGGGGACCACGTTGCCCGCACCTCTCCTCTGCCCTGTGGGCAGTCGGTGCCACTAGGATCGCGCTTCCTCCCCACCTCCCCGCTGGGGTCGTAACCCCGTCCCCCCCGACGGCGACGGCGGCTGAAACTCTTGACTGCTCCAGCCTCCATGATGTTCGCTACTCCGGCCACCCAGGAACAGTAGATATCCCTCCAGGGAGCAAAGGGACTCTCCTCTGTTGGCCACCTGACTGTTGTCTTTAGGAGGCCAGAGCCATCCGGTCATCCATCAGCTCCTTGCCCAAAGGAGACTGAGTCAGGGCTTTAGGAGAGCCCACGAAAGGCTCAGTGAAGGAGGACTGACAGTTGATGACCAAAGGTGAGACATTGAGAGAAGAGGCCCTGGAAGTGGGAGTGTGCCACAGGCATGGAGGCCACTGAAGGCCACCCGGAGCCCCTGGAGCTTTACTTCCTTCAGGTGCCATTCTGGGCCTCTGAAGGGAAACCTCCCACCCAAGCTGGGGATACTAGTTTGAGTAAGAAAAGCCGCGTGTCCTCGATGCTCTCCTTCTCCATTGCCAGCTCTCGTGGTCCTGCGGGAGGTGTCCCAGGGAGGACACCTGCCCTGCGGGAGGTCCCTTTGGAGGAGTGACCTAGGTTCAGCAGGGCCAGTCTCATTCTGCAGCCACTTCTCAAGAGGTTGCCAAAGGTGGTTCTTGTTGAAGGCCATTGGCTCAGTCTCCATCTCACCGACATCAAAGGAGACAAAGTGAGGGTCCCCGTCACGCCTGTCAAGGAGGACGTCACCCCATGTGCCAGCTGTGGGCCCTACAAATGGGAAATTTCAGTGCCTCTGCCACTGTCGTAGGGTGAAGGTGAGCTGCCCTCCCGTCCTCAGCTTCCCTGTCCAGTCATTGCCGAAGACCTGGGTTTGGAGAAGACGGCTGAGTGGCCCTGGTTTAATAAGGTCTTAGAGATGAGACTGAGGCCACCTCCGACTGCATTGCCGCACAGCCTGCCCTCAGCCGCTGTCACAGTGCCCATCCCGCTCACTAGAACATTACCAGTCACGGACTTGGCTGACCTGCCTGCCAGGCCCCATCCGTCTGCTCCCATACCTAAGATTGCTTGTGAAATGAGATGCACAATTCCTAATTCTCCCTTTGCTGTTCATGCAGGTTCTCTTTCTCCCTTCAGGGTCAAGCTCATCTTTGGGGCCCTACTTAGCAATGAGAACGGAGGCCTTGCGTTCCTGTCCGTCAGTGGTAGCTGTGGCATCTCCTGTTTGGATCTCCCCACGCTCCTAGCACCTCAGTCCTTTCTTCAGCCTGCCTCCTGGAGATTGGAATCACCTATGCCTATGTGTGTGGATTATCTGCCCTTTTTCATGCGGACGTCTCCGCCAGTCACCCCCACCTCAGTCTTCACCGGCCAGTCTGTCGCTGCTTCTGCAGCAAGCATGTCTGCAGAGTCAGCCTCCCAGCCTCCTTTGGAATTTGGTGTCACTGACACGGACACCACTTCCATTTTTCAGACTTTCCTCTTGACGTCTCCCCCTGGGCTCCAGGGAGAACTTTTATTTTCCATGGCACTTTCTGGTTCTGAGAACATGTACTTCATGCGCAGCGTGGCCTCAGGCTCGGTTCTGCCAGCTTGTCCACACAGTCAGCAGCCCAAACGTGACTTTCAAACTCCCTGACTCTGGAGCCACCCCCTCAGCCCATATTGGGGGTCTGTGATGGGCTGCGGCCTGGAGCCGCCCGACGGCAGCCCTTTTCCTTTTGGAGACTAGGCGGCCCCAGCACAAGCCACAGCCCAGCCACCCATAGCAGCACAACTCAACCGGGCTTATGGATTTGATAGCCCCATATTGTCCCTTTGGCATCCCTGTCAGCACCCAGCCAGCTTTTGGTGACACTTCGGGCATTTTCCCAGTACTACAGCTACTACTTCTGGCTTTACAGTTGCTGCCAGGATGCCCAGGACTGGGAATAAGAGCTCACCATTTCTGAACACCACCGCAGATCCATTTGTGTTTGTGGGATCTGCGGCCCTAATGGGTAGCAACAGCTCTGGGGTGGCGTTAGCTGCCCAAGCCCCACCTCCAGGATGGAGCACTCAACTTTGGCGCAGGATGAAGCGGTCACTACTTCCTCTAGTTAAGGACTCTTAGATCCAAGCTTCAGGGTCCTGCTGGCCTATAGCACCCCGGTTGCCAACGGAGAGTCTACCTCT
Organism: Lynx rufus; assembly: GCF_022079265.1. NCBI lineage: Eukaryota > Metazoa > Chordata > Mammalia > Carnivora > Felidae > Lynx > Lynx rufus. The sequence continues at coordinate 6,819,599 of NW_025814825.1, forward strand.
ACAGAGAGCACATCTGTCCTGGGAGACCTTTTCCTCCCTGTGTGTAGTCAGAGCACTTGGGGCTAGCTGGGCAGAGGGACATCTGTGACTATTGGAGGAGTCCGCACCACTGAGAAGAAATGAGTGTCAAGTGACAGTTTTTTGTCTCCTGGTAGGCTGGTCAGCTGGGGCCCTTTGTGGCACAGCACATCCGTTGCAGCTGGAGAGACCAGCGCCATCCTATGTTGGGTGGTGCTTCTCTTGCCGCCTTTTGTCAGACTTCCCAGGGTCCCCTGGCCACAGCACGTGAGCTGCAGCGGGAGGGATTAGTACCAGTCTCGTGCCGGGAGATATGTCTCTTTGTGCTTATGATCAGAGCATCCGAGGCACATGTGGCCAGACTCCCATCTCTAGAAGCTGCAGTGGCCAGGACCATTCCTATGCTTGCAGGCCCTCATGTGTCCACCTACAGTCAGAGCACTGGGGACCCATGCGGTGCAATAGAAGGGGACATCACCAAACCTGTGCTTGGTGACCTTCCCACCACCATTCTGAGCTCCTGGGATGCTCGTGGTCAAAGCACTTGTGTTACAGTCAGGGTGATGTTGCCACACATTCTTAGGGAGGCATTTCTACTTTTGCTTGCAGTCAGAATACCTGGTCCTCAGCCATGATACCCCCTTTGGCTTTTAGGGGGCAGCACGACTGAGAAAATACCTATGCTCAGAGGCACTTTCGTTTCTACCTTTGGTCAGAGTGTTTCCAACTCTGGTGTGGTCAGAGTAGGCTTCAGCTTTCTGTTCGGGGCACCACCCAGGGCTTGTGGGAGACAGAAGTGAAGGAACACCAAGTCTTCATCCTCTCATAGTGCAAGATCTGCAGATCTCAGTAATTAAGAAGCAGAAGCTTCCACGAATGGAGCTCACTTTGCTGGGAAGAGGCTCTCCCTTCTAGTTATGTCAAACAAACTTAACCTCCTCCTTCCTACCACAAGCTGGAGGTCTCACACCTCGGGGGATGTGTGTGTCAGAGGGTGTGGGGCAGATGAGGCTGGTCAGAAACCCAAGACTTGAGAAGTTACACTGTGGAGAGTAGAAGAGAGTTCTGTATGTATCATCAGCTGACCCCTTCCTGACTTTGACCGTTGGTCTGGCCAACCCCAGCTCTGGGTCAATTTTCCCCTCATTTTGGAACTGGTGGATGCCCCCTGCTGCTTATAGCTGCCCCTTTGTCCTTACTCATTTGCTCCAGTGGGCTCAAACATTCTGTCGCAGATTACGTGTATAAAGCTTTGTTCTTGCGAATTCATCCTCTGCTTATGTGTCTTTGCTCTTTGGCTCAACTGTAGAGGAAAGATGGTGTGTGAGTGGTGACGTGTTTGGCCAAACCTAACTGTGTGAAGTTTTCTATGGCTCTCGGCAACTAGGAACTTAGGACTGTAGCCTCTGTTCTTCCAGTGTGACGAATGGCAACCCAGGAGGACGTCAGGCCCAGAGGAAGGAGAGATGGGGTGACTTGGGCTTCTCTCCCACTGTCTGACCCCACTGCAGATGGGACAATTCCTGATGTGTGTTCAGAAACCACACTTTACAGTTTTGGTAATTTAAAAATGTTTCAGTGTCTTTTTTAAAAAAATCTTTTTCTTTAATGTAGGCTTAGGCCAGTTACCCTCACACATCCACACTTTACCCAGAGAGGATGGGCCTGGCATCTAGGTTCATGGACTTGTAGGAATAAAGGCAGGAAGAACTCGCACCTGCTGTGTAATGATTGAAAATGTAAACATATCACAGTGGTTATTGTGCTGCTTTAAAAAAAAAATCTGAACATATCCTCTTTTCAGGGGGAAATAGAAATAACCAGAAAATAGAAAATAACCAGTTTGGCTCTTGTCTATACCACTTAAATATCAAGTTGTAAGAGTTAACACTTTCACCTGAATCTGGCTGACCTTTGAGCCCCGTTGAGTCTCCACTGGATTTAATTGCTCACAATGTAGTCATTTCTAAGGCATTTCACAACAGGGGAACTTACTTAGGATGGGAGAAAGAATTACAAGCATTTCTCCAGAAAGTTCCCTATTATCTTACGAGACACTTATTATGACTGTGTGCTAGACTTTGTGCTAGGCCCTCGTGATAGATTCTCTCTTGCCCCAGAGTTGTTTATAATGCATTCGGGAATACGGAGGAGTAGACCAAAAATTACAACCGGAAGGCTAAACGCTAGGGTAATGGGAGTAGGTAAGAAGGAAATTAAAATGAAATCTGACCTAGAATGAAAAGAAATTTGAGTTGCTCCTTAAAGAAGAAAGAGGAAGCAGCCAGGCGAAGAAGGGCTACTTCCAGGTCAAGGAGAAAGGACGAGGGAAGCTTGGGTGGGGAGTGAGCCCACGAGCGTGGCTGGCGGCTGAATCGGGCGAGCAGAGTCATGGAAGGGTCATGAGCCAACAAGGGGCAAGATTGTGTAGACTTTAGAAACATCCCTGTGGCTGTGTGAGAAGGAAGGATTAAATGGGAGCCAAAGCAGACGCAAAAGAGGCTTCTGGGAGACTTTGCGGTGGCCTCAGCAAAGACAGGACACCAAGCTCCTCAGCTGCCCGTGGGGATGGCAAGGTGGTGACAGGAGATGGAGGTGAGGGACACCACTGCAACAAAACCAGGCCCATTCTGGTCATCTCTTGTGGGTAAAATAGGAGTGGTTTTGGCAAAAATAATAGAAGTGCAGTTTTTAATAGTGGGACAGCCTAGGGAAGGTTGAGTGCATTTGGTCACTACTGATTTAACACACTTATCGAGCATCTGGAATGTGCTAAGGACCACTTTAGGTAGTAGTATCAGTTACATAAAGGCAAAATCTCTGGTCCTTAGTAGAGCCTATATTCTATTTGGAGGGGAAAGTAATAATAAATGTAGTAAGTAAATTATCTGGTAGGTTAGCCAATAACGAATGCTGTAGAATAAAGTAGTATATGGGGATTGGGATGAGAGTGGAGAGAAGCATAGGTTTTAATTTTAAAAGTGTGGGTAAAGCAACCCTTATTGGGAAAGTAAGATTTGAGCAATTGAGTGGGCCATGGAGATGTAAGGGAAAAACATCCCAGAAAGTGGGAATAGCCACTGCTAAGCCCAGGGAGAAAATGCCTGGTGTTCTCAGAAGCAAGGAAGTAAGCTAATGAGTCTGGGAAGGGGTCAGCAAGTGGGAGAGTGGGGAGAGAGGAGGACAGAGAGGAAAGGGGGTGTCTGGGCCGTGAGGGCCTTGCAGGCTGTTGTAAGAAAGTTGCCTTTTATTTGGTGATGGGAATGTTTGGAGGGTTAGAACAAAGGATGATGTGATATGACAAGTTTTAACAATATCATTCTGTATGCTGGCAGGATGGTGGAAACAGGAAGAGCAGTCAAGAGGCTAAGGCTGCATTCCAAATCAGGCACTAATAATGGCTTGGACACAGTGATGGCAGTGGAGGGGAAGGAAGGTCAGGCTTTCTACACATATAGGAATATATGCCATTAGGTTGGATGACAGGAGTGTGTGTAGGGAGAGGAGCCCATGGAGTTACCACCATAGGCTAGAGAAACATTTTGGCTTCATCAGTGCATACTTGCTTGTGGGACCCATGGAAACCAATGGCTGATGGAGAATTTATAAAGGGAAAATAAGAAGGGCAAAGAGAGAAGACAGCAGAGTCCTTGATATGTGTGGTTGAGATCTTGGTGCACAAGGAGAAAAGGCTTAACCTCAAACCACCTCATAAACAAATTTCAGATGGATTGAAGACACCAGATATTAAAAAAAAATTACGAGGATTTAGAAAAAAGTATAGGAGATGCTATTCATAATTTTGGGATATGAAGGATTTCTTAAGATTAAAAATCATAAAATTCTGAGAAATATGATGCCATTGAAATTAAAATCCCTTTACTTAAAAACCATAAACAAGATTAAAAGACATAAGACAGACTTCTACCTTTTTCTCGTCAGAAGGCACAATTCAGAAAATGAACTGGCAAGGTGCAGACTGGGAAAAATATTTGCAAAACGTATATCTAAGGAAGGACTAGTGAAGAAGTCCTACAACTCAGTAATAAAATGCCAAGCTACTCAATAAAATATGGGTAAAGCGTTTGGACAATCCTTTTATGAGGAAAATTCACAAATGTCCAATAATCACATGAAAAACATCGTCAGTCATCAGGAAAAGGAAAATTAAAATCACAGTGAGGTGCCATTACACACTCACCAAAATGGATAAAGTTTAAAAGGCCTGATAGCTTCAAATGTCAGCAGAGAACTGGAACGTCTGGAAACCTCGTAAACTTCAGTTGAGAATATAAAGTCTCTCACTTTGAGAGACATTCATGCATTCATGCATTTTATTCCTAAATGTTGACTCAGGAGAAGTGAAAACTTATGTACACAAAGACATTTGTACCAGAATATTCGTAGCAGCTTTGCTCACACTAGGTAAGACCCAGAAATTTTGCAGGTGTCCATCCGTCAGGGAACAGAAAACAAACTTTGGTGTATTTGTACTACTCAGTGATCAAAAGGAGTGAATCTTGACAACAGCTAACAACATGGAGGAATCTCGAAAACTTCATGCTGAGTGAAAGAAACCTTACACACAGGAGTGCATCCTGTATGTTTTAACATACGGGGTATGCTAGAACAGACCAGATTAACCCAGAGTAGGAATAATCTCTGGGGAGGAATAATCTCTGGGAGGGCTGTCTGAACCCAGGGGTGCAGGTGGACCCCAGCACTGAGCAGAGGAGGGAATTGCCGACTAAGGCAGCCAGATCAGCCCTGAGGTGACCTCCAAGAGCTGAGCTGTTCTTTCCCTGGGCTACCGACCTGCTCCAGATTTGGGGTCTCATTCCATGGGTGAAGTTGCCAGTTTCACTGAGTAATATCAAGTGAATAATAAGCTGAATATTTCCTTCTCCTTTAAGTAAGATCTATACTTTTCTTGTTATATTTTTCACTTGTTAAAATGAACAAATATGTAAGAAAATGTTTAAGGAAGAAATAAGAGTGCATTTTAGCTATCCTTCCTGTGGTAGGTAGATTTCTGAGATGGTCCCCAAGATTCCCACCCTTTGATTTAGACACCCTGAGTTGTCCCCTCCTGTTGAGTGTGGGCAGGGCCTGTTAACATCACGTGTATCACTCTCAGTCATTACGCTACCCTTGAGGAAAAAAGGGAGTTTATCCTATTATCCTGGGTGGGCCTGACCTAATCAGGAGAGCCCTTAAGAGATGCAGCAGCAGACACTCTTGCTGGCCTGGAAGAAAGCAAACAGCCATGTGGTGAACAACCTAGGGAAGGGCCATGTGGCTAAGACAGCCCCTAGCTGACAACTAGCCAGAAAATGTGACCCCAATCCTACAACCGTAAGGAATAAAATTCTGCCAACAACCTGAATGGACCTGAGAGGATCCTGAGCCCCAGATGAGACCACAGCCCAGCCAACACCAGATCAGCTTGTGAGACCCTGAGCAGAGAGCTCAGCTCCACTGTGCCTGGACTTCGGACCCATGGAAACTATAAGATAATGAATACGTTTTAAGCCACTAGGTTTGTGATGGTAAATTTTTTTTTTATGTAGCAACTGAGAATGATTATATGCATATATCCAGTGCCTTTGGTAGACACTGGAAAGTTTTCCAGCTCGGGAAATGGACTAGAAGTAAGGCAGGGGGCTAGCACGGAGGGTGGGGCTTGGAAAGCTCCTTGGAAACGTAACCACAGAGAGACTTGGAAGGAGTCCTGGGAGCTCCTGGGAGGCATGTTTCCTGAACTGAGTCAAGAGGAGGGGGTATCTATTCTCAGCTGTGAGCTGGCTGTGTATGAACCTCATGCTCATGATGTGACCAGGGTGCTTCTGTGTCCTTAGGTGGGATGGAGAATTTTTCCTGGGAAAGGAGGCTGGTTCTCTTGCTGATGAGCGTAGTTGTATTCATACTGTTTACTTGGGTGGTTCAGAATTTCACCATCACGTATACTTTGGCTGTGACTGGGTTTCCTGTGGGTCTTTATGCTCAGGAGGACCTGGTGGGAAGGCTGAGCTTGTCCACCTTGAATCACAGACACTTGCATCTGGACATGACCTTAGCGGGTGCCCATCTCGACTCCTGGCACCTCTGGCAGAGGGTTCTTCTGCCCTTACCAGTCCTGCAAGTACAGCTTGGTTTTGGGAGGCTGTCCCATTCTTAGGCAGCTTGAGTGGTTTCAGACCGTGTTTCTAAAGATAGTGTCCCTCAAATATATGAACAAAAGTAATACCTCCTAATTATCCCTCTTCTCTTCATTTAAACATCCTTTTTTCCTTGAATTGTTCTACTTCCGTAAAGAGTTCCAGAATCCCCACTCTCCTCCTTGGACAGCCTATAGAAGAAACTCTATGCCACACAGTGATGCTCTAGGTAAACTAGGTGTCAGCATGGCTCAATGCTACCTTCCTCCATTTAGCACTGACTAAATATGGGGTTGTGGGTAACTACTAACTAATTCAAATATTCGGACAAGATTTAGTGAAGTCTCCTGTGTGCCTGGAATTTTGCAAGGATCCAGGGGCATAAACATAAAATGACATAACTCTGCCCCCTTATTACCAGAGCACTTAAAATTTAGCTGGAGAAATAGCATGTGAATAATTAATAAAATACCATATGAGGATCACGTAATAATTATGAGTTAATAGCTCTGAGGAAATTCCAGGTGCTATGTAATCTCCAGTTTCTCTTTTTCTTCCTCTACACCAAATTTCATGGAATGTTGCTTTTGGGAATGCTCAAAATCTTTAAGGAGACATTTAGAGTGTCCCCCTTTCCCTAGCAACGTTGTCCCGATGCTATGTCCTTGTTTGTATGGTGGAAAGGACCTGAATTAAAGAAAGACACAGTATGTCACGTGAAATGATGGGATAGAATCCGCATGGAGGCCATTTGAGGATCCTTCTCTTGGTCTGTTCTTGAGAAAAAAATTACTCTTGCAAATTCAAACCTGATTCTGATAAAGCCTCTAATTTTCTTTTTGCTTTTACAGGAACTGTAGAAATAGAGGAATGTGTTAAACAACATCAATCGATTATAATACACCAAATACAGAATATGAGAAAATCTCTGGACAAATGAATGAGTTTCTCCAACAAATAAATGAAAATAATAAAAAAGTGGGAAGAGGAACCTATAGATTAAAAGACAGTTAAGAAATACATGACATGTCCAAACTAAATGAGGATAAATTGTTTAGATCTGGATTCAAATGCCCCAACTGTAAAAGCCTTTCTGAGATAGGAAACATTTGAGCACTGACTCTGTATTTGGTATTAAATAATTGTTATTTTTATGTGCATCAAAGATAAAGATATTTTGGCTATCTTAAAAGAGTTTGTAATCTTTAATGATAAACACAGAAGTATTTATGGGTGAAATAATATATTTCTGGATTTTTAAAAAAATGTAAAAAAATATAAAAAATGTAAAAAAGCTGTGGTAGATATGAAGAGAATGGAGAATTGAGGAGACCAGGATGTCCATCTTTTGTTAACAATGTGTTGAAAGTGAATGGTTGATTCTCAGTTCTTCATTTTATTTTTCTCTTTGATTTTTATGCATCTCAAAATTTCAATTATAAAATGTTAAAAATCATGGTCATATGCAAACTATTTAAATGTTAAGATTTTTTTCTCTGCCACAATTTTTCGTGTTTTTCATGACAATACACTTGTAATTATTTTGGTAACCTTTCAGTATCAACCTGATACTGTTTTAAAAATATTTTATTTAAAAAATTTTAGGACATTTTTTAATGTTTTATTCAGTTGTTGAGAGAGAGAGAGAGAGAGCACAAGCAGGGGAGGGGCAGAGAGAAGAAGATACAGAATCTGAAGCAGGCTCCAGGCTCCGAGCTGTCAGCACAGAGCCTGACATGGGTCTTGAACTCATGAACCGTGAGATCATGACCTGAGCTTAAGTCAGATGCTTAACTGATGGAGCCACCCTGGCACCACTCAAACTATTACTATTAACATGTAAAAAGCTGTACATATTTGATATATATTACTTGATGAGTGTGGGGATGAGTAAACTCCCATGAAATCATCAATACCATCAAGGCCATCACCTCCTACTTTCATTCTGCCCCCTTTATTGTTATTATTATTATTATTTGTGGTAAGAACATTTAACATAACATTAACATTTATCTCCTTAGCAAATTTTCAGTATACAATGTGTTGTTAGCTGTAGGGACCATGCTGTATAGTAGATTTCCAGAACTTGCCTACATACTTTAATTTTTAAATTTTTAAATTCTAATTTTGGTTCAGTTAACATATAGTGTAATATTAGTTTCAGGCATACAATATAGAATACCCTGTGCTCCATACAACATACAACACCCTATGCTCACCACAGCAAGTGCACTCCTTAATCGCTATTAACTATTTAACCCATCCCCTCACCCACCTCCCCTCTGGTAACCATCAGTTTGTTCTCTATGGTTAAGAGTCTGTTTCTTGGTTTGCCTCTCTGTCTTTTCCCCTTTGCTTATTTGTTTTATTTTTTAAGTTCCACATATGGGTAAAATCATATGGTATTTAGCTTTCTCTGACTGACATTATATTCTCTAGCTTCATCCATGTCATTGCAAATGGCAAGATGTCATTTTTTTATGGCTGAATAATATTCCATTGTGTGTGTGTGTGTGTGTGTGTGTGTGTGTGTGTGTATACACACACACATACCATATCTTCCTTATCCATTCATCAACCATGGACACTGGGCTGCTGCCACAATTTGGCTATTGTAAATAATGATGCTTTAACATAGGGGTACGTGTCTCCCTTTAAATTAGTATTTTTGTATTCTTTGGGTAAATACCCAGTAGTGCGATTGCTGGATAGTTCTATTTTTGACTCTTTTAGCAATCTCCCTACAGTTTTCCAGAGTGGCTGCACCAGTTTGCATTCCTACAACAGAGCAATGAATTTCCTTTTTCTCCACATCCTCATCAACACTTGTTGTTTTTTGTGGTTTTGATTTCAGCCATTGTGACAGGTATGAGGTGACATCTCATTGCAGTTTTGATGTGCATTTCCCTGATAATGAGTGATCTTTGAGCATCTTTTCATGTGTCTGTTGGCCATCTGTATGTCTTTTTTGGAGAAATATCTGTTCATGTCTTCTACCTATTTTAAGTAGATTATTTGGGTTTTTCTGTGTTGAGTTGTATACATTCTTTATATATTTTAGATACTAACCCCTTATCAGGTATGTCATTTGCAAATTTCTTCTCCCATTCAATATGTTGCTGTTTAGTGTTATTGATTATTCCTTTGCTGTGCAGAAGCTTTTCATTTTTTAAAATTTAAAAAATTTTTTAAATTAAACATTTTTTATTAGAGAGGGAGAGAGAGCTTAAGCAGGGGACAGGGACAGAGGAAGAGGCTTAGCATGGAGCCTGACATGGAGCTTGATCCCACAACCCTGGGACCATGACCTGAGCCAAAATCAAGAGTCAGAATCTCAAATGACTGAGCCACCCAGGTGCCCCGGAATCCTGATTTTTATACAAAATCTTCAGTTTTAAAAAGGGAAAATAATATGAATCTGTGAAACCCTTTGCAGAACAACAGAAGAGGTCTACATTTGGTATTTCTGTGTGCTGACCATTGTTCTAAGCATGTTACACAAATCTGTAGTTCTAGGTGAGAATCATCTGGATAGGTAGGGGGCTAGAATGCAGGAAAAATGGGCATGGGGGTCCCATAGCTCAGATAGGTCAGCTGGAAGCCTCATGGTGGAGGCAGAGGGAAGGCCTGTGGTCTCTTCTGCTGACCTGGCTCAGCGACGCCTGTACACATTTTGCTGACAGGCAATGTTTCATCCCTCCTGCATTCTTCATCTGCCTTGTCTTTGCTCTCCTCCCCTCTGTTCCCTGGATATTAGGGAAACTCTCCAGTGAAAATGCTAAGTTACAAGCTTTTGTTCCTAACTAGCCTCCGGTGAAATTGTCTACAACAGAGGAACTTAATTAGTGAATCGGACTTCTGTTCAAAACCTATACAGAAATCTATAGGCACTGAGCAAATTCTGTTCTCTCCTGGTCTGTTGTTGCCCTGGAGCTGTTACAAAGGAAGTGTCACTACCCTGGCTTCCTATTTCAGGAAAAGAGAGATCCATCAGCCAAAGAGGCGGGACTTTTTCACATTGCCTATGTAGGCTCTGCAGGGAAGGGAGGACCTCTAACAGCAGAGGGAAAATGAATTTCCCTGAGTGACAGCTCATCATTCAGAGAAGCAAGGGTGGAGCTTCCAAAAGAGCCCTCAATCTTCAAGATTGTGCTCAGAATGACACCAGCAGAAGCCCAGCACCATCTCTGACCAGTAATGGGAGGTAAGAAGGAGGCATTTCTTGTACAGGACCTTTAGAAGACGGTTGAGGCTGGACCAGAGGGACTCTTCCCTCATGTCCTCTGGCAAGAAATGGGGACTGATATGCTGCTCTGTCAACCCACGTTCAATGGCTCATATATACAAGGTGTCCGCAACACCTTAGTGTGGTTTTCAGCTTTAAGAACTTCACAAGTGTAAATGCTGTGAAATTGCAAACACATAATTTGAAAGTTGAATTATTTACATCTCTTATATACTTATTGTGATTTATGAGTTTTAGATAATTTAATTTTTTCAGGCTCTGTCACTGTGAAAAACATGGAAACAAAAGATTACAATTAAACACTTTTCACAAAACTATGTAGACATATAAGAAATGTAAATAATGTAACTTTCTTTTTTTTTTTTTATTAAATTTTTTTTTTTTCAACGTTTATTTATTTTTGGGACAGAGAGAGACAGAGCATGAACGGGGGAGGGGCAGAGAGAGAGGCAGACACAGAATCGGAAACAGGCTTCAGGCTCCGAGCCATCAGCCCAGAGCCTGATGCGGGGCTCGAACTCACGGAGCGCGAGATCGTGACCTGGCTGAAGTCGGACGCTTAACCGACTGCGCCACCCAGGCGCCCCAATAATGTAACTTTCAAATGATGTTTTTTGTAGGCTTATAGCATTTAGACTTCTAAAGTTATTAAAGCTTAAAACATCACTAAGACTTTTGGGACACCCTGTTATTATCGACTGTTAGATGGATGCCTGTATAGTGTTCATACAGCATATGTGTTACCATAATTCACTTATGTAATGACTATATTTTCAATTTACTAACTAGGTGCTAGGCACTGGGAATACAGCAATAAATGATATAAAAATCCCTGTTCTCATAAAATACATACATTTTTCTGGTAGTTCAGAATATATAATCCTTATTTCGGAGTTTGGGTCCAATCATTATCAATACATACTTTAGAAATCGTCATAAATGTTGAGAGTAAGAAACGTGTGTGTGTGTGTGTGTGTGTGTGTGTGTGTGTGAAATAGAAGTTCTTCAAAAATACTATTATTTTACCTTAGGAAGAGAATCATGGAGGTCATGGGGTAATAAATTTGGGTTCGCACTGTTTGGGTACATTCATGTTCACAACCTTCTAGTAGTCTTCCTGGAAATTCCACTGCAGTTGCCATTAACTGACTCTCCATCTCACAGCCCTCTTTTCTTGAAACCACCAAGCCTCCTTCCTCAACCTGTGTATTTTCTTTCACGGAGGAAGAAGATGCAATCAGATGAGAACTTCTGTATCTCCCCATATGGAATCTTCTAACCAACCCAGATACACTGTCTCCCCTCCATCTCTGGATGCCCAGTGGGCTTTTGACCAACAGTCAACTCCATTACTTGTATACTGAAGGCCTAATTTCCTTGGCCTCTAAGGACTTTCCAAAATCTCTCCCTTCTCTTCTGTACCATCACCTTTTCCCTCTCCACTGGATCTTTCCATTGGCATACAAACACACTGTAATTTCCATAAGACAAAAAGCTTCTGTGACTCTAAATTCCTCTCTAACTATTGCCCAGTTTCTTTGCTCCCATTTACAGGGAATTTCAGAATAGTTGTCTACACTAGTTGTTTTCATTTTCTTATTCTCCTGAACCTCTTCAAATCAGGATTTCATGCATCTCCACTCCACTGAAAAAGACACATGTCAGGGCCCAACTCAATGGCTACCATATAACCAAATACAGTGGTCATTCCAAGTCCTCCCTTTTTATTTTTAATAATGTGTGACCCATTTGATCACACTCTCCTTGAGGAACTCCTCCTCTTCACTTGGCTTCTAGAACACTGTGTTTACTGACTGCAGCTCTCAGTCTACTTTTTTGGCTCCTTCTTTTTATTTTGCTCTAGATGGTGCAGCATCCAAGGCTAGATTCTTAGAACTTTGGTCTTCTTCCTCTACTCACATCCTAGACCCACACTCCTCAATCCTCTTTCTTTTTCTTAAATTTTTTTTAAATGTTTATTATTTTTGAGAGAGAGACAGAGGGCAAGTGGGGGAGGGGCAGAGAGAGAGGGAGGCACAGAATCCGAAGCAGGTTCCAGGCCCTGAACTGTCAGCACAGAGCCCAATGCAGGGCTCGAACCCACAAACCTTGAGATCATGACCTGAGCTGAAGTCAGACGCTTACTGACTGAGCCACCCAGGCGTTTCTCCTTAATCGTCTTTCTTAGGAGATGACTCAGATTAATATTTCCAGCCCCAATGTCTTCCTTCAACTCTAGACTGGTGTAATCAGCTGTTGCTTTCATGTCTCTTGGATAGCCAGTGGCCATTTTAAACCTAGTGTGTTCCAAAATAAACTCATTTTATTTACCTCCAGATATGTTCCTTTAATTGCCTCTATAGTAGTAAATGGCAGAACCATATACCAGGCCAATACTTTGGAGTCAATCTTAGGCTTGACATTTTACCATCTTCAATGCTGCCACTCCTGTCCACCCAAGTCCTTATCCACCCTTGGCTGTTCCTGTACAACTACAATAGCCCTTTAATTACTTTCCTTGCTTCCAACCTCACCCCCACAGAAACTGTCTACACAGCAGTCAAAATCATCGCTCTAAAACATTCAATTTGATCTTGGCACTCGCTGCTCAAACTACCCATATGGCTTCCCCCAACAGCTGGAATACATTTTTAAGTCAAGTGCTGCCAGGCCCTTCCGCATCTGGTCTGTGCTTACTTCTCTGACCCCATTTCTCACCACTCACCTCATCACTGCCCTCTAGCGTACTGATCCTGCTGTCCCTCAGGATCACCTCATGAAAACCTCTACTGCAGACATGGGGCTGGAATGCTGTTCCTCTCTGCATCTTCCCAGCTGGTTCCTGAACCTCATTCGTGGCTCTCGGGCAACGTTCTTCAGAGAGGCCCTTCGCCACCATCCTGGGTAAAACAACACCCTCTCTGAACCCGGCATTCACACTCCATCTCTTTACCCTGCTTTGTATTTTCATAAAATGTATCCTTTTCTGATAGTAAATTAGAGCTCGGTGACACAAACTTATTAACTACCTTGCTCTATTAGAATAGAAATTCCACAAGGGTGGGGTCTTTATTTTGTTGGCTCTTACCTCTAGTGCTTTGAATTGTGTCTTGACAGGAGGCCTCTCTAGATGCTGCATTGAATGAAGAAGGGAATGTGGGATAGAATGAGACCACATCTTACTCTTACCCCCCAGTGCTTTCTCCTCCCCTTTCACCTTTTCTTCCTCTACCTACTTCTCATTCTTCTCCTCCTCCTTTTCTTCCTTCTCTTCTTTTTCCTCCTCTTCCTCCTCCTCCTCTCCTTCCCTTTTCCTTTTCCCTCCTATTAAAAAAAGTTACTTTAAAAAATATATGAACAGTGTGGAGGTTCCTCAAAAAATTAAAAATAGATCTACCCTATGACCCAGCAATAGCACTGCTAGGAATTTACCCAAGGGATACAGGAGTGCTGATGCATAGGGGCACTTGTACCCCAATGTTTATAGCAGCACTCTCAACAATAGCCAAATTATGGAAAGAGCCTAAATGTCCATCAGCTGACGAATGGATAAAGAAATTGTGGTTTATATACACAATGGAGTACTACGTGGCAATGAGAAAGAATGAAATATGGCCTTTTGTAGCAACGTGGATGGAACTGGAGAGTGTTATGCTAAGTGAAATAAGTCATGCAGAGAAGGACAGATTCCATGTTTTCACTCTTATGTGGATCCTGAGAAACTTAACAGAAGGCCATGGGGGAGGGGAAGAAAAAAAAAAGGTTAGAGAGGGAGAGAGCCAAAGCATAAGAGACTCTTAAAAACTGAGAACAAACTGAGGGTTGATGGGGGGTGGGAGGGAGGGGAGGGTGGGGGATGGGTATTGAGGAGGGCACCTTTTGGGATGAGCACTGGGTGTTGTATGGAAACCAATCTGACAATAAATTTCATATTAAAAAATATATGAAGACACAGTAGTTGAAACAATAGGAAATAATCAGTTTCTTATGTATCAACCAGTGTGTGTGTGTGTGTGTGTGTGTGTGTGTGTATGTGGTGGCAGAAGGACGGGGAAGCAGTTGCACGTAGAGGGTGGGTGAGCAAATGACAGAACTCTGCCTTTAAAAAAATTTTTTTTTAATATTTACTTTTGAGAGAGAGAGTGCAAGCTGGGGAGGGGCAGAGGGAGAGGGAGACACAGAATCCAAAGCAGGTTCCAGGTAACCGGCAGCACAGAGCCTGATGCGGGGCTCAAACTCACAAACTGCAAGGTCATGACCTGAGCCAAAGTTGGACACTCAAACGACTGAGCCACCCAGGCACCCTGATAGAACTCTGCCTTTAATGACGGAAGTAGAAGGGAAAGACCTCAATCGGAGGTACATACTAGAATCAAGGGAGCATGCATTCTGCTTTTTCAGGTGCTGCGTGGAGGCTCAGCTCCTTAGCTTTTCCTTGTGCCGATGCTGCTGGGGAGTGCCGCTGGGAAGTCAAGTTAAAGGTCAAGGGGAGTCACTCTTATTCCATCAATGGCTAGTTACATCGAGGCAGTGTCCATAAGATGACTGTTGGCTGGATGGCAAGTTAGTATCACAGCTTCTTTCCTTCCCTCTGCTTCATTAATAAATAAGCTTGGCTTTCAAGCCTGAGTGTTTTCTGCCCTCTGGGGTGTATTAAGAAGCATAGTAATACACACATAGTGTAATCCTGCCTTTATTTGTTGAATTAATCCAGGGAACATTGAGAATTATTCCCGAAGTGAATAGTTCCTACTTAGTGACGAGGTCTTAGGATTCTGCATCAATAAGGCAGATTTCAAAGGAGTGCCCCACTCCATTGTTACCTCGTCCTCTCAGCACAAGGGCAGTCCCTTTTTGCTGCTCCTGTAAACTTGAAGCTAACATTAAAATGATACAGAATCAGGGACTGGCTAGTTCTACCCAGACCAAGAAAGGAGAGTTTTCACAGGCTCCCGGAGCCATTTGGCTTTCTCTCTAGGCAGCCCTGGAGAGCAAGCTGGGGTTAAAAAAGGAATCTTCACGGTCTGTGAAGGAAGTCCTACACTGTTTTAAATTTGTGAAAATAATCTACTTGGCTGACATAGAATTAATTATAAAAGGATTTAGTGAAGAGTGCTGGAGTTTTGGTTCATTTAAAAAGTATCCACTGATCTTGAGAAACTTAACAGGAGACCATGGCGTCGGGGAAGGGGAAAAAGAAACGTTACAAACACAGAGGGTGGGAGGCAAACCATAAGAGACTCTTAAATACAGAGAACAAACTGAGGGCTGATCGGGGTGGGGGAGAGGGGAAAGTGGGTGATGGGCAGGGAGGAGAGTACTTGGGATGAGCACTGGGTGTTGTATGGAAACCCAATTTGACAATAAACTATTTTAAAAAAATAAATAAAAAGTACCCACAGTCCAATTGAGGGTTGAACAAACCTGCTCTCTGCATTTCTTCTGTCATTTGATGTGTTAATTTTTTAACGCATTGATTTTTGTCAGGCACAGAAGCATAGGAATCTATTCTATTTTGCTCGTCTCTAGTGGCATGTATTTAGTAGAGCCCAGTGGTATGGTTTAGAGATTGGGGGAGTGGGACAGGGCAGGGAAAGCCGAACATGAATAAACACGAAGGTCAAGAAACCCAAGGTACAGAGAGTTTTGTTATTCTTTCAACATTTGTCACCAGATGCTTGCTTCAAATAAGTCTGACTTTGAGAAATGGCTGGTAAGACTTGCTTAGATGTGACAGCTGTAAAAGTCCCTCATGAACTCTGAAAAGGCAATCTCAGCCCAGCTGCTCATGTTTTGGGCTATCCAGAATGAAAATGCTGTTAGCGACTGATTCATTTCTCCTCCTGCACTGGCTTTGACAAACGTTCAGTGCCAGAGATGAGACGGGATTTCTTAATGTTCTTCCCCTTTTCTGGACTCAGCAATAGCCCTGCGTTCTGGATGACCAGAGGCATGCAAAAGGGATAATAAACTTTGTGGGTAATGAAGGGTTATCACAGTGAGCAGTGAGCACCGAAATGATCTCAGTTTGGGGAGGGCTGAGTTCCCGTGACCACCTTGCAAGGCAGACCCCACGGAACCCTCAAAGAGAGGGAAATAGGCCAAATGAACCAAATGCGTGCAGGAATTTGACTGCACCTCTCACACCTGTTAAGGCAACCTTGGAGAATTTCCTTGAGGTAATTGATTGGTGTAAGGAGTTGTACAGAATTACTTTCAACAAAATTGTTTGCTGCACACTTATTTGTAAATAGACCTGTCTCTCTTCGGGGATTGTTAACACATGGAGGGCATAAATCATTCCCATCATTGTTATTTTCTCATTACGAAGGACAATGTCCTTCATAAATTCTAGCTTTTCACACACTTTAGCTCCTCAAGTCATTGTGCTTTTGTTGAGTGACACATTAGGAAGTGACAGCACTTGGAACCAACTACAAGGAAAACCGTGTTGGGATTTGGAACTGGGGCTGAGGATGGCAGGGTGGCTCCTTACTTCCGGTCAACTCCATAACAGGGACTGTCTGCCTGTGTGTACTTTGCTATAGAGTCCACGCTTGGGACCCCAGGGGTGGCTCTTGTGCTCTGTGTCCCTACCTGTCAAAATCCTATTTATCCTTCATGGTCTAGCCCAGGTAGGTAGCCCACTACCTTTAAGAAGCTGGTTCAGATCCCTCAGGGGAAATAAACTTTCACCTCTCTATCCTTGGAACAGGGTTTCTTAATCTCAGCATTATTGACATTTTGTGCTGGATAATTCTTTGCTGTTGTTTGGCGGGGGGTTGGGGGTAGAGCGGAGTGTCCTGCACATAGTAGGATGTTTAGCAGCGTTTCATATGCCCCAGGTGTGCCAACCGACACTGTCTCCAAATATTGCCAAATGTCCCCCGCAGGGCGAAAACCACTCCTGATTGAGACTCACTGTCCTGCAGCATTTCTTTGGATGATCATACAGCACTTGTCACATCTCCTTTTATTAGTATGTGTATTTGCCAGATAGATTTTAACCTCTTCGAGTGTGTGTGTGGGGGTAACCTATATTTTTCAATTTGGTAAGCTCTTTCCACCAAATGCTTAGCATGTTGTATTTTTTGTTTTTAATTGCTGCATAACAAATTGCTACAGATGGAACAGTTTAAAACAACACCCATTTATCAGTCACGGTCCTGTGGATCCGAAACCTGGTCTGGCTTGACTGACTGGGTTGTCTGTGCACGATCTCACAGGGTGTCAGCCCAAACAGGCTCTTACCTGGAGGCTCAGGAGGAGCTCGCTCAGGTTGTTGGTGGGATCCAGTTTCTTTCGGTTATAAGTCTGAGGTCCCCATTTCCTTGCCGGCTGGCAGGTCAGGGCGCTCCCCGTTGCTGGAAGCCACTTGTGTTCCTTTTCACGTGGCTCGCTCCATCTCCAAGCCATCAAGGTCATGTTGAATCTCTCCTGGGCTTCACATCTCTGACCTCGCCTCTCCTGTCGCTTCTCTCTCCTCTCTCTCTTTAAGTTTATTTATTTGAGAGAGAGAGTGAGAGAGAGAGAGAGCAGTGAACGGGGAAGGGCCAGAGAGAGAGAATCCCAAGCAGGCTCTGACGTGCCGGGCTTGAACTCACCAAACGTGAGATCACAACCTGAGCCAAAATCGAGAGTCTGCAGTGTAACCCACTGAGCCACCCAGGCACCCCCTGGTGGCTTCCCTTCTACCTACTTCTGCCACCAACCTGAGAAAATTCTGTGCTTTAAAGCCTCCTGGGATTAGATTAGCCCCATGCAGACAATCTCCTCTTTTAAGATCTATTGTGCTATATAATTAGACAGAATCATAGGAGTGATAGCTCATCACATTTGCAGGTTCCAGAGATTAGGTTTATTACTTACATAATTGAGGTCTCTGGGGAGAGCAGGGCAGGCCTTCCAAATAGGTGCAAAATCCTTTGAGAGAGCGAGGAAAGGAGATTGGCTCAGAGTTTTTATTGTGGTTGGGGGTGGGGCCACTGTGAGTGGTCCGGTGCACGAGGGGCTCCCATGGTTTCAGTCTTTCCTTTGGCACCTCGGCTTTCTTACTGGCTTACCCAGGTGTGCAGCAGAATTGGGGAAGAGGGAAGGAGAAGCCTTACAAGCCGTCATCAGTCAAACATGACATGCAGTCAGACCCCTTATAACATAAGTGGTCATTTTATAAGGCTCTGAGCAGAAAATTGTTTTTCAGATCTTTAAAAGACAAAATCCGTTAAAATCTTTTTCAGTCAATTCCCTTTCATTTTTTTTTGTTATCATATTCTTAAGTAATAATGAAATACATCAGTTTACCTGTCTTCTGTCCGTGAAGTGGTTCCCTTTGATTTTCAAAGTTTGCACAGTGTGTGCTCTGAGCTCTCCCTCCCTGTACCTTAAAGGATGGTAGAAAAAGAGAGGTCTGCCAATAGTCAGTCTCCATACCCACAAGGTGGTCACTCTCTCCCAGAAGTAAGGTGACCAGAGCTCCTCTTTTATAATATAAGTGACTGATTTTGTGACACCCAATTTTTGATTTTATTTGGTACATTGAGAGATGGGTTTCTATAATCACTCATAGAATTATCACTAGAGTAGCTATGCATATTTTCTCTGACAGGGAAAAAAGCTATTTGGGGCAGCATTTTTTGCTTTAGTTTCATTCTTGATACCTGGATTAAATTTGTTTTGGAATCATGTGGTCAAGGTCTTATGGTAACACGATCTGAAGATACAAGTGACAATTAATTGAACCCATTTCGTCTCCGATAACAAAAGGATTGTCACGTGGAAAACGCCCAAGGAATGCCCCCGTCTGCAATTCAGGACTTCCAAGAGTCTCCTGTCACTAACGATGGCAGAATCAAAAGTAAAAATAAAGGCTAGAATGATGGACTGAAACCAGCAAGACTATAGTGAGACTACTGGGAAGCACATCAAGGGACCATGGAATAGTTTGTCTTCTGATGGGAATAGATGTTATTAATCTTATAGTAACCCTTCCTTCATAAGCTGTGATACTCCTTCACTTAAACATATCCTTGTGTCTACACTGAGGAAAGATAAGTACTTATAGCGGAGCCGTGCTTGAAGTTCCTTTTGTTTTGGAATCGGGATTCTGTGTGCCAGCCCAATTGAATTAAGTACGGGCAGTGGAGAGCTTTAGTTTCAAGAAACATCGTGCGTGCAGGTGGCTGTGGGTTTGTGTTTGTGTGCACGTGTGTGGTTTTGGTTAGTTGACTTAAACCTAGTCTAAATCAAGTTGAAATGCTCAAACTTCCTTGGTATACTAGAGAGCATCGTTTGTTAAAGGGTCGTCCACTGATCT
This sequence comes from Lynx rufus, assembly GCF_022079265.1. NCBI lineage: Eukaryota > Metazoa > Chordata > Mammalia > Carnivora > Felidae > Lynx > Lynx rufus. The sequence goes on from NW_025814825.1 coordinate 6,839,334, forward strand.
CTGGAGGTACCTGAATCCATTTCAGGGGATTTGCAAATTCAAGGCTATTTTCGTAGTAAGACTAAGATGTTATTTTTCTTTGTCACTGTGTTGATATTTACATTGATAGTGCACAAGCAGCTCAAATTTCTGGCTCCTTACCATGAATCAAAGCAGTGGCACCAAACTGTACTGGTGGTGATTGTATTTTTCGCTGCCAGGCCCTTGTGTGTGTGTGTGTGTGTGTGTGTGTGTGTGTGTGTTTAAACCAGCTTTACCTAAGAATGCTCTTGATAGGGACCTCTTGGGTGGCTCAGTCAGTTGAGGATCCGACTCTTGATTTCAGCTCAGGTCGTGATCTCATGGTTCATGAGTTTGAGCCCCAAATCAGGCTCTGGGCTGACAGCGTGAAGCCTGCTTGGGATTCTCTCTCTTTCCCTTTCTCTCTACCCCTCCCCTGCTTGCACACTCTCTCTTTCTCTCTCAAAATGAATGAAAAAACTGAAAAAAATAAAAAATAAAAAAACATTTTTAAAAATGTAAAAAAAAAGAATGCCCTTGATAAAACAGTAAAAACTATTAATTTTACCAAATCTCAACTTTCGAGTGTATGATTTCTAACATTAGACATAGGTACAAGAGGAGATGACTCAGCCAGCACAGTTGTAGAAAATCAGACCCTTGTGATGAAGCCCAACCTCTATCCATCATTCCCGGTGGTTCATTTTCTCTGACAGAACCCTGACTGATTCAGATTTGGGGAGGGAGTTTGGAAGCTGGCTTCAAATATTTGCAATGCTATTACGTGACCAGAGAAGCAGTTTTATTCTGTGTTGATTCAAAGACTGGAAAGAAGTCCCAGTGGTAGGCGAGAGAGGCAGGATAGGGTTTGGACTCTGGAGACAGACTTTAGTTTGGCTTCGATTCTTACTCTGCCATTTACTGGCAGCTTTGGTTTTCTCATCTGTGAACTGATGATAATAATAGGACTCATTTTGTATGATTGTTATAAGAATTACACAATTTAATATTTGGAAAGTGCTTTAAATAGTGCTTTCCAAATAGTGAGCACTATTTAAGGTTCTGTTATGATTTAAAAAGTTATAGGGAGATAGATTTTGCCCCTTTAAGAATTTTTTAAATGATCACAGCTTTCCAACAAAGTAGTGGAATGCCATGCGAAGAACGGAGCCTCCTCTGGCCCTTGGGAGGCAGCAGGAAAAAGAAATACAGATTGAAAGTCCAAAGACTTAATTCCAGTTGTTGGCTCAGCCATTTGTTCCCTGTGTCATCCTAGCTAGTCGTTTAATGTCTCAAAATCTCCATGTCATCATCTACAATATAATTTAAGTGAAACAATGTGATTGAAGGTGCTTTGTTATCTGCAAAGTGCCCTATAAATGTCAGTCCTCGTAATTTCCTTGAAAGCTTTGAGGCAGAATCCGGTTGAGCTTCTCTTTGTCAATGACACCAGCGAAAGGATTCTTGTATCAGTGGAGTTTGGACTAGATAATCCCTGTGGCTCTCTCCAGCTCAGAGGTTTTACCAACTGTTTCTCAAGCAGGCTTCCTGTCAAGGTTTGTGAGCCTATTAAAGGCATTAATAAGAGAAGGATTTTTTTTTTTTTTTTCCGGAGTGAATGAGACAGAGTGCTGTACTAAATAAGGAAATTAGACAATCGGTGGGGAAGGTTAGCTGTTTCTACACATCTGATCATCTCAACTTTAGTGGAGGCTGTTATTTGTTATGGAGGAAGTCCTTCTACATTTGAATTACAGGCAGCTCCACTGGGAAGTGTGCAATTCCATCTTCTGTGCGAAGGTTTAGGACAATTTGACTTTCTCATTTTCCCTCTTAGAGCTTCAGATTGTTATGGTTAAAAATAAAAGTATTTATCTTCGGTTTAGAAATCTAATAAAACTTTGACAGGAGTGTGAAATAGTATAAAGCATTCCTTAAACAAATCCATTTCAATAACACTTCCCAACAATCAAAAAACCTTCAGGCCCCCTCCTTAATGACTTCTGAAGTTTTCACAGATTTGTACTAAGGATGTGAGAATGACTGGAAATGGATTTTAAAGTAGTGCTAACTTGTTTGTTTTAAAATCCACTCTCTGATTCAGTTTTTGAAAAGGATTTGAGAATATGCTTCCATTAAAATGTAAGCTGATGAAGTTATTACCTTAACAAGTGCTACTTGCCTAGCATTTGGAATTAACCAGGGAACTGCTCCCAGGTAAAACCTGTGGAAAGGGAAAAACGTCTCTGAGGTTGGAGTCAAGCCCCAGAGGAACAAGGGTGGCTGACAATCTATCACAGAAGAGCTGCTTGATTGTCAAAGACGTGAGTGAGGGCCTTGGTATCAGGACCTAATGCAGATGGAAACAGTATTGGGCAAGTTTAAAAGACCTGGTGCTTCTTAAACCCTGGGCATGTCAGAATTAATTGGGGCATACTTTTAAGACCGTGATTGCCAGACCTCAGTGTCAGACTCTAGTTCAATAGATCTGGAATACAGACTAGGAATTAATAGAATTTACACAAATATAAATTTCCAGTTGATTCTGATGATCAGCAATGTTTAGAAACCACTAGAATGATGCACTGCTCAGGAGCTTAGGTTCACATCAAAAAAGGGATTTAGAGAGTTTTAAGAATAGAGTCATTGTGGGTAACCTTTAAAAAATTTTTCCGTTGTGTTTTATTTTGTAATTTTTTATTTTGGAAATTTCCATATTTACCCAAAGGTAGAGAGTACAGTAGTAGAATCAACCATCTAATGTATACTGTATCTGTCACCCTGATTAAACAATTATTACCATGTCCCCAGTCTTGTTTCACCTGCTCTCCTTGTTTCTCCTTCCCCATTAAAAGAAAAAAAACTAAAATATTTTAAAGTAAATCCCAAACATCAACATTTCTTCTCTAGTGGGTGAGGACTTTTCAAAAGAGTAACTGTCATGCTGATGGGATTTTGGAGCAATGTGGGTCCAGAGCAGATGGCCAAGAAAGAATTCTTGAGACATCTTTGGTGCAAGAATGTGATTAAAAAAATTTTTTTTTATATCAGTTTTCTTTATTTTTGAGAGGCAGAGAGAGACAGAGCACGCGTCAAGAGGGGCAGAGAGAGAGGGAGACACAGAATCGGAAGCAGGCTCCAGGCTCTGAGCTGCCAGCACAGAGCGCAATGCGGGGCCGGAACTCATGAACCGTGAGATCGTGACCTGAGCCGAAGTCGGCCGCTCAACCGACTGAGCCACGCTGGCGCCCCAAAGAAGGTGATTTTATTAAAGCACGGGGACTTATGGGCACAGGACTTATGGGCAAAAAAGAGCTACCCTGGGGTTGTGAAGAGTGACTGATTATACACTATGGAGTTAGGGGAGGTAAAGGCCAAACGGAGGCCTCCAGAAGGACTTTCGTATGCTAAGGAGGACTCCTAAGATACGGGAGCCTTTGCTATTGTCAAGCTAAGGTTGTTTATTTTCTAGTATGGCATTCACATTAAGGCCTTAGGAGTTCCTGGAGAAATGTTATACTCTGCATCTGCCTCGAGTATTTGTCAATGGGCTGCAGGTTATAAGGAAATTTAATTTTACCTGCCATTTCCTTCTTGCTTTTGTTCCCCACATCACTATGGAGGGGAGGGTGATGTTGGGGCTCCAGGAAACTGAGTGTCTAGGTTTCTGGACAGTAGACTATTGATAAGATTGCCTTTTTCTTGTAATTTACTAAGACATTTGTAAACTGATAGGGACTCATGTCCTGCATGACTGTGATCTCTATCAGTTAACCATTTGTTTTCTCTTGGGCAGCCCGGAGTGCTTGAGCAATGTCACACACATCCCACTTGGAGGGAGGGAGTGTTTGCAGGGTGTCAGCTTGCCTTATGATCCTTCATCAATGTCATTATCCTGTCTAACCAGTACTTCTGTAATATTATCTAGTAATACCCAACCTACATTCAAATTCCTTAATTGTCTCAAAGTTGTCCCAAGAGCAAGTAAGTAGTTGAAGCTGGGATTTGAATTCAGGCAGTCAGACTCCAGCAGGCTCTAAAATCCATTAACTCATAGAAAGAGAAAGAAGAGAGAGTATGTGGAAGGCAATCTTGATGCCCTGAATATTGATTGATAGTCTTTGGGATCTTGGGGAATAGGAACCAACTGTCCCAGACGGGGCAATTTTAAGTACAAGGTGTTTGGAAATGCATCAGTTTCTGTGACTTAGTTGTATCATTATAAGGCCTTGTGATGTTGGGGAATGGCCCTGTGTCCATATCTGGCAGATAGAACCGGATGCAAGTTGAACATGTTCTTTCAGATTTGCTGAGGTGTAGAGGCATTTTCTGGGAGGGAATACAGGTGCAGCTTTTTGACCCAAGTTTGTCTTAGGTACTATCATCTAATCTCTTCATCATCCATAGTTGTATTAAGCCTATTGAGGCTTGGCCTTTGGTCCTTGGGTTTAGGATGAAACAAAATATAATAGGTGTTTAGTACATATTTATTGAATGAATGAATGAATGAATGAATAAATGAATGGAATGTAACTTGCATTTGATACTCAGTACCCCGTAGATCAACTCTGCTTTGTCAAATCTATGATCTTAATTTATGGTAAACACACTTTTTGTAGATAAAATGTTTGCGTTAAATTTTGTGTATTCAGAGTTTTCTCATGAGAGTTATTTGACAATGAGTTCTTCCTGAAGGGAAGCACCTTTCTTCAATAGAAATAACATGTCCTAATACAACTGTAGGACAAGAAATACATTTTGAATATTTTTTCCTCAAAAGATAACTGACATATACCTATACTTTGGAGATTTAAATATATCTCTTTAGGTAACATGGGTATAGGCCAGTAAGAGAAACTGTAGTTGCTAAAGAGTCAGAGTGGTTTCAAGTGAGGAATGGAAAATGCACATCTTATAGACGATTGAGGAGGAAAGTCTCTTACTGCTTTATTCTAAACTTCTCTGATGCTGGGTTCGACTCTTGATTCACCTAGTTTTCTGGGGGTAGAGGCTGTTGGTTCGTACCTATATCTGCCTTCTCCTTTTCTCTCTGGGGTCAGAGCTGGAGCACATTTCCCAGCCTGCCTTGTAAGCAGGTGGTCACATGACTGAGTCCCAGCCAATAGGGTGTGAGTGGAAATGATGCCCATCACTTGTTGGTCTGGATGGTCATTACTTCTCATGCATGGTCCCCATTCTCTACCTCTGTCCGCAGGCTGGATGCAGGCTGTTGGGCAGAGAACTCCTAGGCTCCTTCAATGTTGTGACCCTGCCTTCTCTGACAGCCTTGGACATTATATAAGAAATAAACCTCTACCATGAAAGCCATTGGAATATGGCTGTTTGTTATAGCAGTTAGCTTAGCCTGGCTTATATAGTTTCTAAACAGCAGGATGAAAATATGGAGTTGGGTCCCTTTCGGGATTTAGACAGGTAGTAGGGGAGAGTGGTTTAACACATGTGTAAGCTTAGGAAACAAAAGCACTTTACTGGAGTGAAGTTTAGTCCCATTTCTGTTAAGTAGCTGTTGAAGAGCAAAAATTCCTGTTCCCTTCCAGGTCCTTCTGGCCAGACCAAGAATCAAATTGGCATGAAGCAGATTAACAGGAGAAAATCAAACTTAGTTTTTGTACGTATGGCGAATCTACAGACACAGAAATTCCAAAGACTAGTCAGGCAAAATTGAAGTATATGTGTTAGTCTGAACCAAGGAGAAGGGGGCAGGGGTCTGGGACTTCAGAGACAAGAAATCCAATTCACAGGAAGATGAAAAAGAGTAAATATTTGGCAAAAAATGTTTGCTGGTTCCCTTGAGAACAAAGGGACACAGAGGACTTGGATCAAACGGGCCTCTATCTTCCTCCCTGTGTTCCATACCTAGTTCATAGTATAAGGTAGCTCTCTGTGGTGATAGCTCTCTTCCTGAAGCAGGTCAGTCATTCATCTGGATTCTTTTTAGGCAGTTGTGGTGGAGGTAAAGAGCTTTTCCTGAATCTGCCGCGTTTTGATTGCCCTTCTAACTCAAAATAATTTTCATGCCAAAGTGGCCCATCCTGGGGCAGCTTGGTCTTGACTCCTACATAGCTATGTGACTTTGGATCATTAACTTTTTTAGGTCTTAGTTTCTTCATCTCTAAACTTTGGATGATTGTAGTATCCACCTGAATTGCGGATTATTGTGCAAAGGGAATGAAATTGCCTCTCAGAACAGGTAACGACTAGTAATAAAGTTAGCTATTATTATTACAATCGACCACGGATACATTGTAATGTATTCAAGCATATTTTTAGCGTGCTTAGTGTGTCAGGGCAACGTGTTAGGAAAGCATCTAAAGATTAGCGGTACTGATTTTTGCCTTCAAAGAGCCCCCAGTCTGGGAAGACGACTGAAGGGCAAACCAATAATTGCAGTATATAAATGGCTTTGTGAATCTGTCAGCTTTTTTAAAAAAAAATTTTTTTTAACGTTTATTTATTTTTGAGAGACACAGAGAGACAAAGTATGAGCAGGAGAGGGGCAGAGAGAGAGAGAGTGGGAGACACAGAATCCGAAGCAGGCTCCAGGCTCTGAGCTGTCAGCACAGAGCCCGACGTGGGGCTCAAACTGACGGACCGTGAGATCATGACCTGAGCCGAAGTCGGACGCTTAACCGGCTGAGCCACCCAGGCGCCCCAATGAATCTGTCAGCTTTTAAATCTGGTGAGTAAATATGTTAAATTTCCCTGTGCCAAAGATATGTATCAGTAGGTGGAGGTAGAAAAAGGATTTTCTTGGGGTGCCTGGGTTGCTCAGTTGGTTAAGTGTTTGACTCTTGATTTCGGCTCAGGTCATGGTCTTGTAGTTCATGAGTCGGAGCCCCGCATTGGGCTTCGTGCTGATGGTGCGGAGCCTGCTTGGGATTCTCCTTCTCTCCTTCTTTCTCTGCCCTTTCCCTGCTCATGCTTTCTCTCTTCTCTCAAGATGAATAAACTTTAAAAAAAAAAAAAAAAGGATTTTCTTGGAATATATCTGTGTATAATTAACCAGACAACTTTGCTGGAAGTCAGTTGGCTCTTGTAACAGTGAGTGCTAAACGTAGAGGTTTGGTCATTTCAGGGCAATACTTGGAGCCTTGTAAACAGCTTGAGATGATTAATTTACTCGAACAGTGAGTAAGAGCTGTGCTGCACTGTATGCTCAAGGCTGACTTGTTAGTGGTAATTTTACTCAGTCAATTATCTCTTTTTCTCTTCGTCAATTTCATCTTTACCACGCCATTGCAGTACGCAGAGAAAAATGCAGGTAGGTGACAAAACATAAGGGGGTGGTAATCTATCCACACCTTCAGGGCAGCTGGGAATTTTACTGTGAAAAGGGTGTGGCACATTGAAACACTAATTAGATTCCCATTTAAATGTTTTCGACTGTGTGTGGGCTTTGGAATCAAAAAGCTATCCCTGAGGATAATCCTTCTTCAAGAGCCCAGTAAACAATTTTTTTTTTTTTTTTTTTTTTGCCTTGTAAACAAATATTTTCTCAAACTATTAGTTGCCAGGCACTGTGCTGGGAGCTTTGGACTCAAAGATTGAGTAAACAACATCCGAGGTCTTATGAAAAATATTGATTTACACAAATAATTACACCTTTATAAATGTAATAGATAGACATCCTAATTGTTGTGGTGCCATGGAAGCCCGGAGTCCTGTGTCGCATGACACTGTTAGGAGAGATGCTTCAAGGTGTGATGGCTCAGCTGTTCTTCCAGGGAGAATGAGAGTTCGCAGGTGGAGAAGAGAGTAGCAGCTTTGCAGGCCGTGGAGACCGGATGTGCTGGTCCAGGGCCCTTTTCAGTTATGACCCTTTGGTGTCATGGGAGCTCTTACAAGATGCTAAAGATCTTTGGCTCAAAGAACTGGGAGATTTTATTAAACACGTGACATCTGCCAGGTATCAGGAGATCACACAAAGCCGCTAAGCCTAACTCAAGAGAAAATTTCACAAATATTTCCTAAACCCCCAAAAGATTATTATTTTCTCAATCCAGGCTCCTCCGACGACTGTAATGATTCTCCTAATGAAAGAAGCAGGAGGAGACATTTTTGACATTTTCTTGTCCGGAGGCCTTGCCCTCTTTTCTAGTTTATGATTTATAATAGTTCAGCAAAGTGCTCTGAATATCCCAAGTTACCTAAAATTAACATATCAGTTAATTGGATTTGATACCATTAGAGGGATGGGGAAATATTCTGAAGCAATTGGTTGGACTCAAGGACATAAAAAGAAAGGCATTATGCAAATGTTTGGTTATTAAGATATTCTGCCTAGAGGGGATAAAGTCCGATAATGAGAAATGAATGAGAATCAAAGGTTCCTGTATGTTTTAATATTAAATTTCTTTAGGAGCAACATTTAGCTTCTTTAACAGCATGTTTTTACCAACACAAAGGAAGAGAGGCATAAAAAAGCGCTGGGGTGCTCTGGACAGTATGTGCGTGTGGAGTCTGGAAGTGTAACAGAGGTGGTGTGAGAAGGTAGAAGGAAATTCTAAGGCCCACAAAGTCGATGGGTTCTATTAGGCAGCGCTCTGCATATCACGTGAGGCTACTTCTAATATAGATAATAATTTGTTCCTGAACATCTCGTAAGAGTAATAACTTTGTTTATACACCTTTTAGGTTACCAGACAATCTTCTCATTCATCACGTCACGTGACTCACAGCATTTTGGAGGTGGCCTGGAGGCTGCCCCAGCTCACACAATTAGAGACAGGGATGGCTCTTTCTGAAGGCACGTTCTCTCATTTGCTTGATGAAAACAACTGGGATGACAGACCATGAATAACTTGTTATCTTTGGGCATTGAGGTAATAATTGATAACCTGGTTGGTAATGAGATTTTTGAACTTGGTGAAATTTAATTCTGGGGTTACTGCATCTGACCTGAAGAATTCGGACCACTAACTTCAATGGGAATATTTTTCTGCTTGACTGGGGCTTTGTTGGCCCATTGCCTGGGCATTACAGTCCCTGGCACCTCAGATACTAATTGGGGGAACGCCCACTGACTGGCTCTGTCGGCCTTTTCTGAGAGGCAGTCCATCCCCTAGCAGTGTGTGAACATTCACTAGGAGAAATTCCATGGACTTCCATTACTCCCCACGTTATTCCCCAGGGCCAAGTTGCCTGGGACCAGGGTCTCTAGAGGGAAGAAAGCCTCCTTTACTCCATCCTTGAATGGGGAGGACTATTCCTTGTTTCCTTCATCCTTTTCTGTATGAGTTTATAAATATTCGGTCCATAACCTTAAAGTTGGAGAGCTGAGCTGGAGAGGAATGTTTAGGTTTGATTCACATTTTTTTATTTTTTATTTTTTACACCACAGTAAACTGTTTTGTTCTAAAATACTTTACTTTTGAAGTTTTGTCCTTCCAACAGGACTGTAAGTTACTGAGGGCAGTGACCTTTTTCCTAGATCATTTGTTTTTCACACACTACATTTGACCCATTCCGCCTTTCTATCTTGATTTTACGAGGGCCTGAATAAAACCTTGTGTCATGTGGAAATAGAAGAATGGAGTGGTTAAGAGTCAGGTGCTAGAGGCAGATGGCCTGGCTTTTAAAATTTCAGCTCCAGCAGCCACTAAGTGCATAATCTTGGACAAGCTACGTAGCTCTTCTAAGCCTGCTGCCATTTCTTCACCTGAAATCTGGGGATGTTTGAGCCTACCTAGTAGGATAGTTGTGGCATTAAACCGGATGTGGCATTTAAAGCACTTGGCCCAGGGCTTGACACACGCTGATCAGTAAATGTGAGTGATTATCAGCATCAATCGTCATCATCATTTTTATTACCTTTGTCATCATCGTCCTTGGGACTGGTTGATGATAATGCTGTTAGGTGCATCTGTCATGTGTTAATTTTGATTCTTTTCAGCCTGGACAGAAGTACTTGGTGTTGTGACACAGGGCTCCGTCTTTGGTGTTATTCTGATTTAGATAAACCTAGAAGGCATCACTGGCCAGTGTAAGGTGACACAAATGTATGAAGATCAGCAAATATAGAGCCGATAGATTTAAAGCTTGAAATACTGAGTTAAAACTGGCAAGGCTACATTTAGCAGAGATGACGATATGGAATTGTTATTCAAATTAAAAGTCAAATAGCTAAACATAAAATCACCCACCAACTACAGGACTGGAGAGACCTGGCTGCCTGGAAATTAGTGTGAAAAGATCTTGAGGATCTTGTTGACCAGGAGTAGAGTGTGGGGTGCTGGCACGAGGCTTTTGCCTATAGAGCAGATTTCTTTCTTTCTCTTTCTTTCTTTCTTTCTTTCTTTCTTTCTTTCTTCTTTCTTTCTAAAAATTTTTTTACATTTATTTATTTATTTTTGAGAGACAGACAGAGCACAAGCAGGGGAGGGGCAGAGAGAGAAGGAGACACAGAATCCGAAGCAGGCTCCAGGCTCCGAGCTGTCAGCACAGAGCCCGATGCGGGGCTCGAACTCACAAACTGTGAGATCATGACCTGAGCCGAAGTCAGACGCTCAACCGACTGAGCCACCCAGGCGCCCCATTCTTTCTTCTTTTTTTTTTTTTTTAAGTGTATTTATTTATTTTGAGAGAGACAGAGACAGAGCAAGCAGGGGAGGGGCAGAGAGGGAGAGAGAGAATCTCAAGCAGGCTCCTGGCTGCCAGCACAGAGCTCCATGCAGGGCTCCAACTCACAAGACCGCAAGATCATGACCAAGGGTCTGGTGCTTAATTGACTGAGCCACCCAGCCGCCCCTTGAGAGATTTCTTTAGGCTACTGCTATGGGCTGAAGGTTTGTGTCTCACCAAAATTCATATGTAGGGAGTGAAGCCCTAATGTGATATATTTGGCGGTTGGACCTTTGAGAGAAGGTTAAATATGAGGATGGAGCCCTCATGAATGGGATCAGTGCCCTTAGAAAAGAGACCCCAGAGAGCTCTCTCTGTCCTTTTGCCACATGTGGGCACGGGGTGGGGGGGGGGAGCTGTCTGTGAGCCAGGAAGTGAGCCCTCTCCAGACATTGGATCTGCCGGCACCTTGATCTTGGACTTCGCGGCCTCCGGAGCCATGAGAATCAATTTCTTTTTTGTTGTTTGTAAACCAGCCAGTCTGCAGTATTTTGTTATAATGGCCCGACTGGACTAGGGTAACTATATTCATCAGAGTACAGTGTTCAGATCAAGGGAAGTAGCAGATTTGCAGTTTATCACACCAGGGTGAACGCGCTGAAATAGTGTTCAGATTCAGGCGCCTCTTCAATCATCTTTTTATCACCCCCTTAAAGGTCTGAGCTTCTTTGTTAACTATGGATGAAATGAATTCACCGGAGGGCAGATTTGTTAAATCATCCACTCCTGTTCATCACTTTGTCGTTGATGACTCTGATGATAAATTTCAACTTGCCAGGAACATTCTTTACCCCTTTCTCAAGAGAGAGTCTCTCTCACGTGGGGCCTGACCTGAGAAGCCAGATGTGTTACTTTATTTTCTGTTTGGGAGAGTTAGACCTCGTTTCCTTTGGACCGTTTAATTTCCATCTTGTGTTATCCTTACTTTGTCTCCACTCTTCTCCCTCGCAACGCTGCCCCTCTTCTGTGTTTCTGCTGTGCTGCTGCTGTAGCTTCTGATTTGATGTTGTTCGTGATCCTCATTCTCTCTTTCCCTTCCGTTCAGGGGTTTCATTTTTACTGCAGCTAGTAACTTAATTTTACCTTAATAATGGCTTGAAGAATAGTATAGCTTTCAGATTATACATTTGTTTAAAAGAGAGTGACATTCAGCGCTCTCGCTAAAAGGAGATTAATGGCAAGAATTTTGGAACTTGTAGCAGGCTGGTGCAGGGGAGAAGTCTTTCGTGAGGGAGCGCACCATCATGGCAGGTGGGGGCTGGTGATTGTAGTGGGAGGGCAGCCCTGTGCTTCAGCACCTGCAGGGTTCCGTTTTGTGTTGGGGTGAGGGCTTGGCAAGGGGAATTAGAATTCCATCGAGGGCAGTGGGGACCAGGACGGAAAATTTGGGTGATTGAAGTTATTTGACTGCATTTTTATTCTGCAACCAGACAAGTCTACTGGCATTTGGATTCAATCTCATTTAGCCGGGGGTCTTTTGGAGGCAGTGACTGAATGTTATTACCCAGTTCATTGATGGTGACTACTTCAGGTCATGCCAGACTGAAGCTAGAAGAATATTAGGTAAATGAAACTTTTAGAGAGCAATTAAGCCAGACAGTTTAAGCTACGATTTAAGTAAGTTGAAAGTACTTATTATTTTGTACATGATGCACACCTTAACTCTGCATAGAGACCTCAGTTTACATCGATGTGAGTCTCCTTCTCTTCTATAGTGAGGGGAACTGGGGTACCTATTTTGCTATCATTTTAACTGCAGTGTTTATATATTTCTCTTGAAGATCTTCCATGATGTTTTTTGGTTAGGAATTATGTCCGTTATATCATGGGGAACGATTAACGTTAAAGGTGATTTCCTCCTTACCTGAAGGAAATTTTGTTTTTAATGTTTATTTTTTTATTTTGAGAGAGAGAGAGAGAGAGTTTGAGCACAGGAGGGGCTGAGAGAGAGGGAGACGACAATCTCCCAAACAGGCTCTGTGCTGTCAGTGCAGAGCCTAACATGGGGCTCAATCCCACAAACCATGAGATCATGACCTGAGCAGATATCAAGAGTCAGATGCTTAACTGACTGAGCCACCCAGGGCTCCCAGAGGAAATTTTAACAGTGACAGTAACCCTGTTGTAATTACTTTAGTTACTACAGACCAAAAGGTAGCAGGACAATGTGTTCAAGTATTAACAGTGTATTTTCACAGTTGCATGGCTTCCTTATGCTTTAGGAAAGGGGTGCCACAGAAGGAATGATGAGAGGAAAAGAATAAAGAATACTTTCTTGTTCTGGAGTTTTGAAATATGGCTTTAGAACCGAGAGCAGAAGCAATAGTGAGAGGAAAAGTCAAGAGAGGCCGATTTTTTTGTGTCCTGACCTTGAGAGGGGCATAGGGGAAGTGTGGGAAAACCAGTGTCCCAGGGATCTTCAAGGTCAGGAAAAGGGAGGTGGGACTGGAATTCAGCATGGGCAGCATGACCCGGGCCCTGGTGGAAATGCAGCCGCAGTGCATGCAGTGTGCAAGATAATGACATTCTGGGACCAAAGGGAAGAGTTAATTTCAGGGATTGTAGATGGGTGACACTCACAAACCAGATATCTCAAAAGCCTTGACATTGTGCACTTCCCCATCCTGCCCCCTGGCCTCTCCACCCTGCACCGGGTACAACACTTAGAGAAGACAGACATCCTGAAGTAAGTTTACTCACAATTGACCAAGATTAACATTTTATCCTTGATGAACCATGGATTCTAGATGAACCCTGCATTCAGTTTTAGAAAAATGAACTTATATTTTTGCATACCTGAGTTTATTTTCCCTACTTTAATGTTTTAGAAAAAAGCACTGAAGGTGAATAATTGAGTGAGTGGGATGTTTTCCAGTTGGAAAAAGGGCTGACATGCAAGTCACGATTTAGATTTTAGTCTGTCTTTGTTACTGTTTGACCTTGGACATGTAAAATTCTCCTTTGTGCTTATCTGTCTCTATCCTTGGGCTGGTCTAGATTGGAGCTTCCTAATTTAGCAGCTGAAATCCTTTGCAGAGGCTGAGCTTTTCTTTTCCTTTCCTTTTTATTTTATTTTAGAGACAGAGAGTATGTGAGTGGGAGAGACCGGTAAAGGGAGAGAGAGAGAGAGAGAGAGAGAGAGAGAGAGAGAGAGAGAATCCTAAGCAGGTTCCATGCTCAGCACAGAGCTCGATGGGGGGCTTGATTCTACAACCCTCGGATCATGACCTGAGCTGAAATCAAGAGTTGGACACTCAACTGACTGAGTCACCCAGGCGCCCCAAGGCTGAATTTTTCAAATCTATGTATGAACCAATCATTGTCTATAGGTGGAATTAAGTAATATATCTTTGTACATAAGTACTACTAATTTTTCTAATGTTTATAGATCTTATTGTGTGTAATAAAATGTGATTAATTCTTTTAAAAGTACCACTACATTTATATTTTATTTTTATAATTATCTTTTCAGTCGGACAATACAAAAGTTGTAACCATTATTTAAACATTATAGAGGAGGTTTTTTGTTTTTTTTTTTAAACCTTAGAGTTTGATTTAAAATGTAGTTTCTGTGGGACTAGAAGATCCCTGAAGAAACATTCAATTCTCATTGGCTACAATTCTAAAATGGGGTTTGTGTTAATTAGGGATCAATATTACATCATTATTCTAGAAATGATTGATTCACAACCTCTATCTGAAGTGGTGCTAGTTGATTTATCTCAGAAATGTAAAGACTGAGGGGCCCCTGGGTGTCTCAGTCGGTTGAGTGTCTGACTTCAACTCAGGTCATGATTTCACGGTCCATGAGTTCAAGCCCCGTTTTGGGTTCTGTGCTGACAGCTTGAAGCCTGGAGCCTGCTTCAGATTCTGTGCCCCCCTCTCCCTGCCCCTCCGCCACTCATATTCTCTCTCACCCTCAAAAATGAATAAATGTTAAAAAAATTAAAAAAAAAAGAAATGTAAAGACTGAATAATAGAAAAGATCTTTAATTACTGCATCCAAATAATCTCTCTTTTCTGATACTGACAAACACCTTCTATTTCTAGGAGAATGTTAAAGGTAAAAGCCCATGTTTAAATCAGCTCCTTCTGCCTATTACCTGTGTGACAGTAGTTGAGTTACCTAACCTTTCTGAGCTGATTTCTCTCTCTCTTTTTTAAAAATTTTATTCATTTATTATTTCTGAAAGAGAGAGAGAGAGAGAGCATACACAAACGAGGGAGGGGCAGAGAGAGAGGAAGACAGAATCGGAGGCAGGTTCTGGGTTATGAGCTGTCAGCAAAGAGCCCCATTGGGCTCGAACACACGAACCATAGATCATGACCTGAGCTGAAGTCGATAGTTAACTGACTGAGCCACCCAGGCAGCCCCGGTTTACTCTTTTTAAAAATGAAGATAAAAGTATTAATGTACAGGGATTTCGTGAAGATAAAATGAGGTGAATTGTGAGCCCATTATATTGTCAAGCAGAAGGGAAGTACTCAAAAATTATTAGCTTCCCTTGCACTCCTCTGGAAAGCCTATTTGACGTAAAGGCATAAAAAGGCAGGGGCTCTTGGGTGGCTCAGTCAGTTGAGTGTTCAACTTCAGCTCAGGTCATGATCTCATGGTTTGTGAGTTCGAGCCCCGCATCAGGTTCTGGGCTGATAGCTCGGAGCCTGGAGCCTGCTTTGGATTCTGTGTCTCCCTCTCTCTCTCTGCCCCTTCCCTGCTTGTGCTCTGTCTCTCTTTCTCTCAAAAGTAAATAAACATAAATTTTTTTTTAAAAAAAGGTATAAAAAGGTAAAGTCAATTAAATATTAAAATGTGTAATTTAAACACTTAGCAGCAGAGTTGAATGTTCACTTGCCACCTTGTCCTGGGCTGGGTTGGAATCTCTCCATTCACTGCAAATAATGAGCAATGCAGTTTGACCACCTGGAAGGCAGTTTGGGCAGTGAGCCCTGTCTTTCTCTGAAGCTTGGAAAGACTTTCACCTGTTTCCATCCCAAGTCTTTCTTTCTTTCTGAGCAAGCACCGAAAGCATTGTTCAGCAGCCCCGTTCAGCTGCTACCAACAATGAGAATCCTGGAGGTGCCCGCCATTGTGAAGTCTTGAAGTAGAACTTGAATGGAGATACTGTGCTTTCGAGATAATTTATTTTGAACGCATTCACACTTTGGTGGGGAGAGAAGGCCCAGATGGCTGAATCAAGACAAGTGCCAGTTCTTTCCTCATGCCAAGCATCCAGTGAATCCAGAAGAATGAGCTTTAGGGTAAGATCAAAGGCTAAAAGAACCCAGAAAGTACTTGTGTGATGGGGTCCCTAGTCGACCATTAAAAGCAACTGTTTTGGGTAATCAAAGGGATTACCTCAGAGATAATGCTGGCTTCTTGAGTGTTTGTTGCATTGCAGACCTTGCATAGTAGAAATTGGCCTCCATTATTTCCTTCAGGAGCTGTTCCATTAGACAGAGTGGCTTGGATGAGAACAACCAGTGGCTGGGAGACAGAATCACTCCCCCAGAAGACAGCTTGTCAAGATATAGGCTTCCTGGCTTCCGCTTGCTATTCTCCAGCTCTGCTAAGCAGTGGTGAGGTTACTGGATGGATGCCACTCCCTGAAGCTCTCTGGAAAGTTGCTTTAAATTGCCTGATCCTCTGATCTGAGAGGATCATGAAGCAGCAGCTTCTTTGCTTCCAACGGCTTCATTTACTCATTCCTAAACACTGCTGAACTCCTGCCGAGTTGGCTTCGTTTTTCAGGTTTCAGAGAAGCTCAGGTTACCTCAGGTAATGGCAGTTATTGTGGAGATACATGAGCAGGAGAGAAGATAAGTTTGCTCATAGCCAAATAGTTGGCCTCAAGGAACAGAGCAGATGTTTCTGAGTCAACACTAGCTCTAGGTGTGTTTGTTTGGTAGGACTGCTTTAACAAAAGTTCCATAAGCCAGGTGGCTTACATCACAGAAATTTATTGTCTCACAGTTCTGCAGGCTAGAAGTCTGACATCAAAGTATTGATGGGGTTCTTTCTGTGAGGACCGTGAGGGAGAATCTGTTCCATGCCTCTAGCCTAGCTTCCTTTGATCTTTGGTGTTCCTTGGCTTGTAGACACATCACCCCAATCTTTGCTCATCTCTGTGTGTCTGTCTCCAAGTTTCCCCTTTTTATGAGGAGACCAGTCATTGGATTAACACCCTGCCCCATAACATCATTTTAACTTGATTATCTCCTTAAAGACCTTATATCCAAATAAAGTCACATACCAAAGCATTGAGGATTAGGACTTCAATATAGGAATTTTTTTGGGTGACAAAATTCAACCTATAACAGTGTCTGACCATCACTCTTATTTGTGTTCTCTCAGACTCAGCCATATTCCTGAATGAGCTTGTCCTTCCTCACCTTCTGTAGAGATTTTATCTTTGCTGCTATCTTTTTTTCTAAACTCTTCTCTGATTTGTGGTTTCTGCTGTATCATGACCTATACTTACTGACTTTTCTCTATATGTCCTTGTCTTCCATATTGTTCTCCTGATTTCTGACTCTTGGATCTATTGAAATTATCCAAGAATCTCATTGGTTTAGTTGCTCATTGCCGAGTACAGAGCATCCCTAATGGCAAGGTTCTTCTGTCAGGTTACTCTATAAACTCAGGACTGACCTCTGGACCAATCAGCCTTGGCAGTGATACTGGATCTTATGATACACATCATGGAAATCCATGCAGGAATAATCTCCCATGGCTGCTTTTCTCAGAAGGAGGCTATGGACATATGGATGTGTTTAGCAGTCATAGTGGCTATGTGAACGATACTGGGGCTGCAGAGAAAAAGCCATAATTACTTTTGGTACATTCTTTGCTTAGGTGTACTGGGTGCTTGACTCATGTACTGGAGAATTCCCTGGCCTGGGCAGATCTGATTTCATGATTTTCATGACTTTGAGATGCTCCTCACAGAGATGCCACTATTTTCTGGCTACTGGTACATTAAAAAAAATTAAGAAATAACTAAAGAGTATAATACATATTGCATTATAAATGTTTACATATAATTGCTTTTAAACCCTATGGCTATTCATAAGATAATTATGACAATTACAAAGATACAACTCAGAGGCAGTCCAGTAAAGAGACAGAAGCTTATAAACTTGTGTGATGCTTGCCTTCTGTATTCTATCCTGTCAGAGTAGTTCATGGCCATGACCAACCTCATTTGAGGGTACTGTCAAAGGTCTAAAATTCAGGAGTTTTGTGCATGTGACTCCAAACTGAATGGTGCTCCTATCTCCCCCAGTTTTGCTCCCCCTTTTTTCTTGAAAGGATTGGAGGCCAGAAATACAGGCCTCCAACAGATGGGATTTTGTGAAATTTACCTGGTTCTGTGCAGGTTCTAATTTCAACCACTCAGTTAAACTACACAAGTCAAGTAGCTTACAAACCAGCAGAAAATTCTCCTCAACTCCACGGGGACCATTAAGTAACGTCGTGGGCTTCACACAGCACTAGGCTCGCAGGAGAATACAGAGCTGTTCAAGGCAGAGTGTTGCTTCTGAGGAGCTCTTGATCAGTACAACTCCTTGGTCATAACTGCCTTTTACAGTGAGCCTTTGAGTTCTCAGCTCGGGCTGGCAGGCATCTGAGTGGGACTGCCTCCAACCCTTGCACTTTGCTGACATTCCTCCATATGTGTTGATTCTAGAATTTCTCATCGGCTGGTGGATTTTATGGTTTTCATTTTCCTTTTGATAATGCTGGCCATTTAGCCTTCGGGGAGCTCCACCAGCATTACCTAAGGTTTATGTGGCCTCAACTAAGTGTAAAGGGTTTATAACAAACATTTACTTCCATAATTTGTTTTTTAGTGTTTTTAATTTCACACCCTCACTTCCCCTTTGGAAGCAAGATGATTTATGAATTCATGGAGAGTTGATTTCTTGAGATCCGGGTGATCCGTGGCAATGGGGATAGGGTTTTGCTGATGAGTTAGTATAGGGTGAAAACAACAAAATGAATAAGAAGGCTTTGGCTTGAGAGAGGTTTTATTTATCTGGCTTTAACTGATCAAATAAAACCAGTGAATTTAGTTGTTTTATTTTTGGAACACTGGACTTCACTCCCGGTTCAAAAAAAGTTTTTTGTTGTTGATGTTTTTTGTTTGTTTTGCTTTGTTTTTTTGACATGGTTACTTTTCTATATGAGAGGAAATTAGAAGTTGGATGTGCTGTTCCTATATCTTTCCTTTGCCATTTTGTGTGTGTGTGTGTGTGTGTGTGTGTGTGTGTGTGTGCAGGTTATTCAAGGGCTTGGATCTTATTCTTTTCTTTTAGACTGACTTCTTCCTGCAAATTTTTAACCTCAAGACTTTTGGGATATGAAAGTCAAAAGAGAGCTTAGAAATCTCTTTTTGGTTGTTTTTTTTGGTTGTTTGTTTTTGTTTTTCGTTTCCAGCTTCTTTCTTACCAGAAATACCCATTACTACCCAGAACCCTATGGTTTGAAATCTTTAAGTCTATCAAAAATTCATCAGAATAGTTAACCCAAGGCCTAGAGTTTTCAATCTAACTTATTATCAGCCTGAGGGGTAGCTAAATACAAAGGTACTTTATGTGCTAGTTGGCTTGTAAAGGTTGGTGACAAATAAATTAGAAAGTTTTATTACTTCAAAATACAGAAAATATCAAAGACCCCTAGACCTCCAGAATCCCGTTTATGAACCACTAATATAATATATTCAACCAATTTATAGATGATGAATTTGAGATCTCAAAATTAAATAATGTTATCAAAGGTCACTTAGCTATGTTCTTTTTAAAATCAGTAGGAGTGATGTCACTAATATGCAGTGATTATGCCTCTGGTAGTGTTTCGGTGGGATGGGTCTCAAGGTTTGTATGACTTGCATTAAACTATCAAAAAAGAATAAAAAGGTGAGTGTAAGTCTTTCAGGTTCTTTCTCTCTGTCCTCCCTTACCCTCTCATGTCTATCTCTTAGCTTCTATCATTGTAGTGTCAGTGTATGTATTTGTATCTCACAATACTTACTTCTTCCCAGCAACTGGGAAGGATAGGAAATGAGGCAGGCAGAGAATGCTCTCAGCCCAGAGGAAGGGATGTGAATAAAGAATGAGAAGGCCTACGGGAACCACCCAGGCATCTCTTGGTCTCTCCTTCTGGGACCACATGACCTCATGTCTCTGCCTTTCTTAGACTTCTGCTTCTTCCCTTTTTTTCTACAGACTGCCTTTTTCTGCTCTCAGTGCACAGGGTAAGAGGTGGCTCAGGTCAGGTGCCCCACAGAGAATGACCAGGACTTCTGAATTCCCAGGAGAGATCCAATGGCTCCTTGGGTCAGGGTGTGGTGGCTGTTAATCAATCCCTGAGAAGTGGGATTGTGGGCCGGTCTGTCACTTCAGAGGTATCATGGGTTTAGTATTCTACAGTTTATGGAACTTTCCCCAAACATTAACAACTTTAATTTTCACCAGCCTGAGAGTGGATATTACTGGTGCCCTCATCATACACACAACGGAGTTGGGGTTCAGAGGGATTAGATAGCATATTCATTCCTAGGGCTGCTGTAGCAAAGTATCACATACTGGATGGCTTAAAGCAAGAGTTTATTGTCTCACAGCGATGGAGATTAGAAATCTAAAACCAAAGTAGAGTGGTTCCTTCTAAGGGCTCCGAGGATGAATTTGTCCCATGCTTCTCAGATGGCCATCAATCCTTGATGTTCCTTGGCTTGTAGGTGTGTCACTGAGATCTCTGCCCCTGTCTTCACAAGGCATTGTCCCCATGTGTCTGTATTCAAATTTCCCTCTTCTTATAAGGACACCGGTCACATTGGATGGCGGTTCCACCCTTCTCTAGCAAGACCTTATAGCTTAGCTAATTACAGCTATGAAGACCGTATTTGCAAATAAGGTCAGTTGCTGAGATTCTGGTAGTTAGGACTTTAATCTTTCATCTCATGTCACATCACCCATGAGAGATGACTTGCCCAGACTTGGAAGTCAAACTCAGAACTTCCACTTTTTCAAGGGAACTTATTCTTTCACTTGTTTGTTTAAAGCAGAAAACTGCTATGGCTAATTTACCTTCTTCTATTTGTCATTGAATGAAGCACTTATTCAAGGGAGTGAATAAAGCCCCTGGCTAATCTATCATTCATTATACTTAATTATAAGAGATACGAGGGCAATTTGGGAAGGAAAAACATCTGGTCAATCACAATTTTTGTTTTGTCTCTTACTAAGGAAAATAAAATGATAAAAAGGTAAAAGTTAAACCTTTATACGAGGACTGACACCATAAATATACTTGATTCTGTGGAATACCCTGACAATTTACGTTCAGCCCATACCAGTTCTCCCAGCCCACCACATACTCAACCATGTTGAACACTCAAAACACAGGATACTTAAAAGGAAAAAATCCTCAAAGTATGAGCCAAAAGCAAAAGATGGAAATGGTGCTAGATCCTGAATCCTCTGTTGTCTCATCCTTGATCCCAGGATAGAAAATTCTAGTCACTTTTTTTCTAGGATGGGATACGGGAAGAGCAATCATGTATTTTATAATTCACACAGGGAGGCTTTCAAGAGTGACAGAGTTGCTAAAAATCATTAAAGTTATATCCCTTTAAAAACATTCACTGGTCATCAAATTGTTTCATTGTATTGGTGAATCTATGGAGGAGATCCATTCAAAGGCTATTTTCAAAAATAAAACCATCTACCTGTGAATGATAAATATTTTACCAAATATTTTACAAGACAAACTTCATCAGTGCGTTGTTTCAATAATCCTTTTGCTTGTTTCACCAAGTTTAAATGTGGCAAAACTATATGCTGTATCAATTTATTTCCAGGATATTAAAGAATAAAAATTTATCCAGGTAGGAGTAGAAATGCCATCAAAACATTCTTCAATTATGGAAGATGGCATACTCCAAGGGACAACTGTAGAATTTTGAAATTAATTCATTAATTCCATTTGAGCTCTCCTAGTTTCCTTCCTAACCTTTAAAGAGAAAACATTTTAATGTGTTCCTATTTGCATGCTTTGATTTTAATTATTGCAAATTAAATAAAGCTCTATTGGGCAAGTTTATTCATAAAATATTTTAACTGATTTTGACAAAATATATACAAAATTTAGAAGACTTATTTATAGAAATGGTCAATACTCTCATAGTATGCATAGTCTGAATTACAAAATCATTTTATAAAAGCTCAAAGCTTTCCAAAATCCAATTGATGGCCAACAGAAAAAAAAATTACTGTGCTGGCTGAAGTTAATTTGTTTTGCTTTTATTTTTAAAAAATTTTTAAGTTTATTTATTTAGTTTGAGAAATGGAGAGGGGAGAGAGAGAGAGAGAGAGAGAGAGAGAGAGAGAGAGAGAGAGATTGAGGGAGGGGCAAAGAGAGGGAGAGAGAAAATCCCAAGCAGGTTTCACATTGTCAGCACAGAGCCTGATGTGGGACTTGAACTCATGAACTGTGAGATCATGACCTGAGCTGAGATCAAGAGTGGATGCTTAACTGATTGAGTCACCCAGGTGCCCCTGTTTTGCTTTTATTCAACATTAGTTCAATTGCCAAAATTTGTAGTTCAGTTACTCTTTGTATATAAAATAGAAGCAATACAGCATCTATTCTGGTGGGTAGAATCATAGGTTATTTGGAGGCAATTATGAATTATGTGTGCCATACAACTAATTCCAATAACATCTCTGCTCCATAAGTTTCCTAATTTAGGGGAAATGATGTTTTGGCCACGCTATGCTCCATCAAAATTCGTGTTCCTACCCTCCCTGCAAAGATATACTTTTTCCCTCAAATAAACTTTAAAGTTAAATTTATAATAATATTTGCAGCAACGTCAGATGTTTCACTTTCAACAGAAGGAAGTTCCCAAAGGTTTTCTTTGATGCTATGAATTAGTTGAAAAGAGAGAGAGAGAGAGAGAGAGAGAAAGAACCATTATAGAATTAAGTTGATTGATTTTCTATTTGAAGGCCCTGATAATTCTGATATAAAGTTGGTGTCATCTGTGTGCAAAGCTTTTCCTCTGCTAATGGAGCCAACACATTGACAGCTATTGCTTCTTTTTTTATAGGCACAAGAAAATGTGAAACAGAAAATGGAGAAACTTAATTTAAATGATTTTTGGTTTTTGAAAAGTCATGCTTTTTCTAGTGATAATGTACGTGCATATAATGCAGTTTCATTTGTTAAACTGACTTTGGATACAGTCCTCTTAAGAATATTACTAATCTTGGGGGTGCCTGGGTGGCTCAGTCAGTTAAATGTCCGACTTTGGCTCAGGTCATGATCTTACAGTTCATGGGTTCAAACCCTGCGTCGGGCTCTGTGCTGACAGCTTGGAACCTGGCTGTGTCTCCCTCTCTCTGCCTCTTCCCAGCTCACACTCCATCTCTCCTTCTTTTTCAAAAGTAGATGAACGTTAAAAAAAAATTAAAAAAAAGAATATTACTAACCTTAAAGAGACTTTATAAGCAGCACAGCAGAAGTGCTTAGACTCAATTTTTCACATTGATTTCTCATACATCTAAGCTATAATTTCTCATAATTGTCCCCGAGTCCTCCTTCTGGAGGTCTGGCAGCTTCGTGCATCTTGCAGACTTCAGCACAGGTCACGGAACTTGCCTGCCCACTGGCTGACCAGGGCTGGGAGCACATGGGCTGTTTGTTCCTCCTCCCAACACCTTGGCTGGTACCAGTCCCTGGTTGCTATGAGAGTATACTTTGTCAGTAGGCACTCTGCCTTTCTCCTGAAATGGGGCTGTTGGAAAGGGTCAGAGAAAAGAGATGAATTGTCACCAGTCATCCTTCAGATTTTACCAAATATAAATGTGATGATGAATTTTGTTTTATCTAGGTATTAAATCATCATTCAGATTCTTCACACGTGTTAAAGGGAGAATTCTAATCACTGTATGTGTGCTTCACACACAGGACCGGAGCATGGAAGAAACTGGGGGCACAAAGTAGAAATCTACTGAACCCATTTCACCATTCAAAAAAATACAACTAAGGGTAATACTTTTCTTACAAGGTGAAAACTCTGGGACAAGTTCTAAATCAGAGGCAAAGCAGACACAAATGGAGAAATGAATTTATCATCATTCCAGATGTAGCAGACGCAAAGTAATATCTCCTAGGATGGCTGTGCAACTTATTATCTTAATTTGGACCTGGGACTTGGAAGTAGAATTGTGCTCAAGGCACCATACTTAAAGGATAAAAGCAAACCTTTCATAGCAGCCCAGTCTGACACTTGGCATGGGACCCTTCACAGTCACCTCCACCTGGAAATGTGCTGGTAAATGTTTAGCAACTGATGGGGCTGGGGGAAGGGAGGACCAAGGGAAGCCCTGATGTATAGTGTTTGCTGATTTCTGTGATGTAAACATTCTCACTACTATCTGAATTTGACAGTTGCCCAGCTTGAAGTTGGGAAGACAGGTGTACAATTGGCCAGTGCACTACTCCAACCCTCCTTCCAATTTCTGTCCACGAATCTGAATCATCTTATAGAAAAAATTCTGACACTTAAAAGACAAGAAAGACTATTCAGCACCATTGCAGTAGGGGTGAAGATAATTGTGATAGGGGAGAGAGGTGGGGCTCATTCTGATTATGACCAGGATAAGTGGAGACTTTGGCCAATCAATAGAGTGAGGGGATCAGCGGATGGACAAGTACTGAGCAGAGACATCAAGCTGGGGGTAATCTTGCTAGATTGACTTGACGTGATTTTTGCCAAAGACAGGCCAAGGTGATCAGATGTTAAAGGTGAGAGATGAGGAATTTGATGAGATTTAGGCATCGCGAGAGGGAGAGTCCCAGGAAACTGACTTAGCAGGTTTCTTGCTAATACAGGGCTGTGCAGGCCTGTTAAGGACAGTACAGGGACCAAGGGCGAGGCTTATGTAAGAAAGGGCTCATGGAAACCTGACTAAAGTTCAGTAAAGGAGAGTCTTTGTCTATACACTTCTCACTCTGTCAAAATAGTTACATTAGAAGTAGGGCTTTGTTCTTACATTTTTTATTTTTTATTAAGTGACATGAAATTAATTAATTAATTAATTTTTAAATTTATTATTATTTTTTTTAAAAAAATTAAATCCGAGTTAGTTAACATACAGTGTAATGATAATTTCAGGAATAGAATTTAGTGATTCACCACTTAAATATAATACCCAGTGCTCATTGCAACAAGTGTCCTCCTTATGCCTCTCATGCCTTCAGCCCCTCCCCCCCACTGAATCCTCCACCAGTAACCCTCAGTTTGTTCTCTGTATTTAAGAGTCTCTTATGTTTTGTCTCCCTATTTTTATGTTATTTTTGCTTCCCTTATGTTTATCTGTTTTGTTTCTTAAATTCCACATATGAATGAAATCATGATATTTATCTTTTTCTGACTTATTTCGCTTAGCATAATACACTCTAGCTCCATCTACTTTGTTGCAAATGGCAAGATTTCAATCTTTTTGATTGCCAAGTAACATTCCATTGTGTGTGTATATATATATATATATATATATATATACACACACACACCACATCTTCTTTTTCCATTCATCAGTTGATGGACATTGCGACTCTTTCCATACTTTGGCTATTGTTGATAGGGCTACTATAAACATTGGGGTGTGCATGCCCCTTCGAATCAGCACTTCTGTATCCTTTGGATAAATGCCTAGTAGTGCAATGCTGGGTTGTAGAATAGTTCTATTTTTAATTTTTTGAGGAACCTTCATACTGTTTTCCAGAGTGGCTGCACCAGTTTGTATTCCTACCAACAGTGCAAAAGGGTTCCTCTTTCTCCTCATCCTTGCCCACATCTGTTGTTGCCTGAGTTGTTAATTTCAGCCATTCTGTCATATGTGAGGTGGTATCTCATGGTGGTTTTGATTTGTATTTCACCCACTGATGATGAACGATGTTGAACATGTTTTCAGGTGTCATGTGTCTGTTGGCCATCTGGATGTCTTCTTTGAAAAAGTATCTATTCATGTCTTTTGCCCATTTCTTCACTGGATTATTTGTTTTTTGGGTGTTGGGTTTGCCTTTTAGTTTTGCTGATTGTTTCCTTCGCTGTGCAGAAGATTTTTATCTTGATGAGGTCCTAATTGTTCATTTTTGCTTTTGTTTCCCTTGCCTCTGGAGACATCTCAAGTAAGAGGTTGCTGTAGCCAAGGTCAAAGAGGTTTTTGCCTGCTTTCTCCTCAAGGATTTTGATGGCTTCCTGTTTTAGGATTAGGTCTTTCATCCATTTTGAGTTTGTTTTTGTGTATGGTGTAAGAAAATGCTCCAGGTTCATTCTTCTGCACATCGCTATCCAGTTTTCCCAGCACCATTTGCTGCTGAAGACTGTCTTTATTCCATTGGATATCCTTTCCTGCTTTGTCAAAGATTAGTTGGCCATACATACATTTGTAGGTCCACTTCTGGGTTCTCCATTCTGTTCCAGTGATCTGAGTGTATGTTCTTGTGCCGGTAACATACTGTCTTGATTACAGCTTTGTAATACAACCTGAAATCTGGAATTATGATGCCTCTAGCTTTGGCTTTCTTTTCCAACATTACTTTGGCTATTCAGTGTCTTTTATGGTTCCACACAAATTTTAGGATTGTTTGTTGTAGCTCTATGAAGAATGCTAGTGTTATTTTTCTATTAAAAAAAACTTTTTTTAACGTTTATTCACTTTTTGAGAGACAGAGACAGAGTGCGAGGAGAGCAGGGGCAGAGAGAAAGGGAGACACAGAATACAAAGCAGGCTCCAGGCTCTGAGCTGTCAGCACAGAGCCCAACGCGGGGCTCAAATACAGGAACTGTGAGATCATGACCTGAGCCGAAGTCGGATGCTTAACAGACTGAGCCACCAAGGCGCCCCTGCTAGTGTTATTTTGATAGGGATTACAGGTTTTGTTCTTACATTAATTTACTTCCCTAAGACCCAGTTATGAAACCATGTGAGTTTCATTGTCTTTAGCTCAACCACTTTGTCTGAGGAAGAAGGTTTAATAAATCAAAATATTTTTCTCTCATATTTTTTTGATGATTACACACTCTGATTCTGATTCCAATTATAATGTGTGGGTTTTTATCCACACTGCCCAGCAATTCCCCACCACCAGCTTGGTGCCCTATAATTAATCCAGTTCTGACATTATTTATTTACCCGGAGATATCATCAGATTTCACGGGTTATGGGCTCAGTCCTACAAGACTGCCCACCACTTCTGATGTCCTTGGCGAGTTCAGATGGTTGCCTGAGCTTCTGATCCACTGGCGAGCAATCCCAGGTTCCCATAGCCTCCTCCTTGGGTTCAATTAATTTACTAGAGTGGCTCACAGACTCAGGAAACCAGTTTGCTCCCTAGATTATCAGGATATGAAATCTAGTATGTGGGATATGAGTATATGAATATATGAATAAAAGATATGAAAGGATGCAAATACAAAGCTAAATGAAGAGATACAGAAACAAAGGAGCTTCTGGTCCCCTGGAGTATGAGACCAGAAATGGCAGCACAGGGATGTGCTCAGTTATCACCAATGTGGACGCTCCCTGAACTCATTCCTTTTGGTTTTTTTATAGAAACTTATTACATAGGTATGATTGATGAAGTTGTTGGCCCTTGATGATTGATTCAGCCCCTTTTTCCTTCCTCAGAGGTTAGGGGATGGGACTGAAAGTTCCAACCCTCCAATCATAGGCTTTGCTCCTCTGGCAACCAGCTCCCATCCATCCTCAGTTGTTTCCCCAGTCACCTCATTAACATAACAAGACACCTTTACTGCTGTCCCCACTTAGGAAATTTGAAGGGTTTTTGGCGATTTGTGCCAGGAATTGGGACTAACACCAAATACATATTTCTTATGACAAGTCACAATATCACACACACCATTCATATTCATGATATATATGGAACCAAAAGATACTCTCTAAAACTTGAGTGTTTACATAACTCTGCTATCTGTAGGGATAGGAAAACTGAACCCCATGAAGAAAAAAACTAGTTTTTAATTTTTTTTTTTTGCTTTTTTTCCTGCTTCTGGTCTTGCTAGGACCTGCCTCCCCCCCCCCGCCCCCCCCCCATCTTTCACTTGTCTTAATGTATGTCCTCCTCCTAAAAGTCAAGGAGTTAATGATTTCTTTGGAGTCTCCCAGCACAATAGATAACACCTGAGCAGTGACAGGCAAGGCCATCATGTACGTTTTCCAAGTCACTGTACGTTTTCCAAGACCACTGATTCCAGACACCTAGATGCCAAGACCCTTGGCTTCAGGGCACAGGTGATTTATGGACACCTGAGCACTCGTCCATGTTCGGCCACTTCCCGGATGCCTGAGAGGACACGTACACCAGACCACAGTCCTCAGTAAAAATCCTAGACCACAAGCAAAGATGAGATTCATGCTCCTTTTCCTTTCTGAGTCTTCCAGATGCTCTGTCTGTATTTGCTCTGTCTTCAGTAAACTCTGCTCTCACTTCCTATTGGCTCAAGTTTGATTTCTATCCTGTGCAAAGCCAAGGACCTGCTTGGCTGGTCCTTGCGGGACCCCCTCTGGGTCCTCAGACCTGGCCTGCCTGCATCACTGTAACCCCACCCTCTACCCTGGTCAACACAGAGGGAAGAAAACCTCTGAAGATGATGATTCCTTTAGCATCCCCTTTTTAATGTCCTATCTCCCCAAATTGCATAATGACAAAATGCTTTTTAAGGGATATTCTATCCAAATTTTAAGACCTAAAATGTTTAAACCACAGAACACTTAATTACGTTTGTTATGTTCTAGACACCACAGGGAAAATTTCAGTGACTCGGGAATATATCTGAGTCTGTTCTTGTGTGTGAAAATAGAAAACTTATATTTTATGCATCAGTTATAGGTATTGTTCTGCAATATTTCCTCATAAAACAGGATGTGCTTTATGCTAATTTAACATGAATATTTCATAATCGTTTGGCAGAAGGAGCAGAGATATGACCCATGTCAAAAAACACCTCAACCTTGGGGTTACCACATTCTCCAGTGGTTTCCTTAATTACAGATTTATGAAGTGAGACCATCCCAGGCAGAACAAAAATTGAAAATACCAATTAGGGAGGGGATGCTCATATCAACTGTGGAACACTGAAAATAAATAAATAGATAAAAAGTTACCGGTGCCAAAACAAACGGGGCTTCGTGGTTCCATCTTATGGAACAGCGACAGGTCGGTATTCTATCTGAAAAACTGATGGAAACTGAAATTGGCAAACGTGAGCTGGTCATAAAACACTGATGGACATTTATTGATGGCTGTTATTGGGACACACTCAGTCATGAAGAGAATAGAAATGCATCAAAGTCCTACTCCGGGAATTTCTCCTGACCTTTGCTATTTAGGAATGGCCCAACCTCTGTGTAGGTGCTCATTTATCTTTCCTGCTTGTGAGTTAGTTTTATAGTACTCCTTTTTGGTGTATAATGCAGTACCCTTTTCCATGTACAAGGGAGGCTTCTGACAGCTTCATATATACGAGGTTCTTCCATGGAGAAATGATTTATTGTGATGATTTTTGTGTTTTTAGAGCTAGAACCAAGACGGTGCCTTTCATCTGCTTTGGAGCTCTGTCCTGTGAGGAGAATGCTTTCTTCGTGTGTCAGGAATCTTTGCTGTCAGCAGGAGCTGCCCCTCCCCAGATTTATTTTGCTTCAGTGTATTCTATGAGAAAGAGAGAAAAGAGGTCCCTTAAGCCTCCCTGTTGAATAGTTTAATTTCTCACCCTGGGGTGGACAGGAAGGGGTCAAGTCTTTGTAATACCTCGTTCCCTCTGAACAGAACTACCTTTGGGGTATTGTTGGCAGTTTTAATGGGGCAGGGAGCCTATCTTTTCTTAATCTACAGAACCTGCATGGCCATTTTAAAGGGATGTATCAGGTGATTACTAACTCAGAGGTACTATTTTCCTGTTCCTGGAAGGTCACTTTTGCAATACAATAGCGCCAAAATTGCTTAAAAGGAAGTGAAGGGAAATGTTGAATATGTAACAGATGGGTCGCAGGAACTTAAGTGAGCCTCATCTGAGGTGCAAAGATTTATAAACTCTGTTTAGCTTGCTGCCTCTTCCAAAAGACGCTGCACAGGAACAGAGCGGGGCTGTAAGGAGAGAGACATCAAGATTTAGGGCAATGTATGCAGAAGCAGAGCCTCATTTCTGTCCGTGTTCAGGTTCTTGCAGCTCGTTTCGGTGACTCCAGGCCTCCTCGGGTTGACTGATTGAGCTCATTGCATCATGCTTCCACGGTGTCTTTTTTTCCTGCCTCAGAATCTCCTGAAGGAAGTTCAACTCAACTGCCTTCCTGGGAAAACGACACCGAACCAAGTGAGTGTTCGACGGTCCCGGAAAGAAATATTTGTTTCATTTTTCCAGTTTTCATTTTACCCTGAAAACCTAGGCTTGATGGTGTGAGCGATAGCTCATCCTTCCTTCTTTATCCCTGGCTGGGTTGCAGGGAGTCATTAGGTGCTCATTAGAC
Source organism: Lynx rufus (assembly GCF_022079265.1). Classification (NCBI taxonomy): domain Eukaryota; kingdom Metazoa; phylum Chordata; class Mammalia; order Carnivora; family Felidae; genus Lynx; species Lynx rufus. The sequence continues at coordinate 6,869,529 of NW_025814825.1, forward strand.
TAACACAAAGGCAGAATCGCACCAGTTGTGGGACCCATGATTCACTTTTAAATTCTATCAGGTCTCTTTCGTTTGCTGCCTAAATGGCAGTTTTTCTTGTAACAGGTAGCCCGAGACTTTGAGACATTACACGTCAACATTTATGACTTAAAAAAGGTAAGGCTCTTTTCTTTCACCAGATCATTCCTGTTGGGAGCAGATGGCCAACCTCTCATCTGTATTTCCTATCAGCTGCTTTGGGATATGCTTTGTGCCAGTGGTCTTACTGAATCCTTTGAACAGTATTGTCAAGTAGACATTTACTTCTGATGTGGTTTTGGAGTGGTGGGGGTCTGGAGCTGATGGCCAAGAAAGAATTCTTGAGACGTCTTTGGTGCAAGAAGGTGCTTTTATTAAAGCATGGGTGATGAGGGAATGTGGGGCAAGCTGAGGGCAAAATACAGGCTGGCAACCCCCCTCCCCTGCCCCCCAATGGAATATGTGTGATATCCCTTGGACACTCCTGGCTACCCAAAAACAAAGGAAAGGGGTTTAAGTGCTTGCCATGGTAATGTGGGAAACCAAGGCAAAAGAAAAATTAAATTCTCTTACTGCCTACAGCTCATTGACAAGTCCTTTAAACTGGCAGAGTAGCCTCTCTCTAGGAGCTCAGCGGCCTCCATGATGACACTTTGCTAGGGGCAAACATTATCCCAACCTTGAGGATCCTGTAAATCTACTTCCTTTGTCTCAACTGCCCCAGGATATATGCTGGCAATCATACTCCCAGCTTAAGGCCCCCTGATATACACCTGAAGGGTCTCATGACTGGGGTTTTATTAAAAAGTATTAACTGGCATTTCCCTAGCAACACCTAGCCTCTCAGGGCCCTGGAAACCTGGCTTCCAAAATATCTTAGAGACTTACTCTATCCCTGACCCCCTCCCAACCTGAGGGTACATAATGAGTTACTTGTCACAACCCCAGTGCAGCTCTTTCTGCCCATGGATCCTGTCACTGTGCTTTCGTAAAATCACCTGTTTGCCCCAAAGACATCTTCAAGAATTCTCTCTCAGCCATTGGCTCTAGACCCCACGAACCCCCCATCACCCCAAAACTACATCATGGGGACAGGACCCGTGGGCAGAAAGAGCTGCACAGGGGTTGTGAAGAGTGACTGGTTATATACTAGGGAGCTGGGGGAGGTAAAGACAAAAGGGAGGCCTCCAGAAGGACTTTCGTATGCTAAGAATGACTCCTAAGATACCAGAGGCCTTGCTATTGTCCAGCTAAGGTTGTTTTTTCTCTAGTAAGGCATCAACACTGAAGACAGTAGGGAGTTCCTGGAGAAATGTTATACTCTATTTGCCTCAAGTATTTGTCAATGGAGTGCAGGTTATAAAAAAAATTCAATGTTATTTACATTTTCTTCTTGTCTTTGTTCCCCACATCACTAAGGAGGGGAGGGTGATGTGAGGGCTCCAGGAAATTGAGCCTATGAGTTTTTGGAGGTTAGGCTATTGATAAGATCGACTTTTTCTTATAGTTTACTAAGACATTTGTAAACTGATGGAGACTCATGACCTGCATGGCTGTGACCTGTATCAGTTAACGATTGTTTTTATCCTTTCCTTTGCTCTTGGGCAGCCAGGAGTGCCTGAGGAATGTCACACATAGCTCACCCACCTTGCAGGGTGGGGGAGGGCAGTTTGCAAGCTTGCCTTCTGCTCTGTCATCACTTCTTGGGGATGAGGAGGTTGAGGCTCAGAGAGTCCGTAAACAATGGAGCCCAGATATGGAAGCCTATTCTTGACACCTGGTTACCTTCCAATGATGAATATGGGGAAGTTAAAGCTGTGGAGCCCTGTGAATCTGAGCAGAGGACAGGATTGGGGGACTGTGTGCCCACAACAGGCACCCAACAGAGGATACCCATGCCTGGGAGAGGAATAAAATGGTCATTGTATCCTATCTTGGCTACTCAACTTAGTCTGTAATTGTGGGGCCACAACCATCCTTAGGGACAGGGGAGGGCTAACAAAATGTGAGCTTCTAATTGGACTCAATGTATTATTTTCTTCCTCAAGATCTCTTTCTGCTTATACTATTTTATGAGTTCTGTATCTCTCTCTCCCCAAGCTGGAGAAGGCTTCTGTCGTTGTACATACTCTTTTTAGAGGACAGCATACTTTGATCCACAAATCTTGGATGTGACTTGATGATTTCTAGTTTAAGCAATATCTTTTACTAGCATAAACCATTAAGAATAAGAACAAAATAAAAACCTTTCAAGAAAGCGTCACAAAACTAAAAACAAAAGAAATAAGATATTCAATATGTTAAAATAAAGATCTACAGTTATGTCATGAGGTGAAAACTTTAATTGTCTTGCTTTGGGGGGTAGGAGTATGATTCAGATGTTTTTCTACCACTGGAGAGGTACAGAATATCCCAGACCTTTTCCTATAAATTCCTTTTTGACCATCTTATTCCCTCTTGGTCTTTTGTATTTGGGGATTTACAGCTAATGCATATCAATTGCCATTTATAGATGTGGCAGATGTGATTATAATGTACTGTGTGAATTAGTTCCAATTGTTTTGTTTAAAAAGCCACTTGTGATTCACAAAACTGACTTGAGCAGAGAAAAATAAAAGGTTGATGATGAATTATGGCATACTCCCTTTTGGGAAAAGGTGTCTGGTGGTAAGCCACAGGGGATGGGTTTAGTTAACATTTTCATTAATAATCTGGGAAAGGAAATCAACAGCATGTAAATAAAGCAGGCAGATGCGTCTAAGTGGGCTGATACCAATAAGGGAGTGAGCTGTGGAAATGGGCCTTATGTAGCTTTTAAATCAAGGCAAATGGGATGCCCTTCTAAGAGTATGTTCAGAGAAATGGGTGGGGGAAATACTGGGGGAAATGGTTGGAAACAATTATAACTTGAGAGGTAATATGAAACATTTCCCTCTTATTTTATTTTAAAATTTATGACCATAGTCTCTGAGAATAGAACTCTATCCCAATATGATACTTTCTCTTTCCCATAATAACTATCAGTTTTGTCAGTGACAACACCATTTCCTCAGTTACTGGGCTCAAATCCTGGAAGGTATTTTTAACTCATTGGTTTCCTGTATTTGTATTCTAACAATAACTAACATTTATTTAACATATACTGTGTGAAAGCACTGTGCTAAACAGCTTCATTGTATTATCTCATTTAAATTCTCAGAAAAACCCTATGAAGTAAGTGTTGTTGCTCTAATTTTGTAGATGAGGAAACTAAAGGTTTTGAGGGGTTTCATAACCTGGCCAAGTCTGATCTAGAATTTGAGCCAGTTCTCTGTATATGTAATGTTCTTTCACCAAACCTGGTGGGTTCTTCCATGGTGTGGTCTCTTTTCTCCTTCCTTATTTGTTGTTGCCCACTGTTTATGGGAGGGCAATCATTTCATAACTGGTATTCCTATAATCAGTCCATCTCAGCCAATGCACTGACACCATAGCAAAATGTATGTCAGTGATATAACTCTTAGAACTCTCATGCTCCAAAATACTTACTGACATCCTGGGATTTACACACCACAACTAATTACCCTCCCATAATTTTTAAAGAATGTCTCTGTATTTATTTATTGTCTAACTTGTTCTAGATTTGTTTTTTCCCCATAAATAATGCAAGATAAAACTAACTACTAAGTACATAGATAAAAAAATAAGCACAGCAGAAAATGGTCATATTGAAAAAGTACACGAAGGCAGGAGGGAACAAATCCCTACACATTTGCTACCAAAATGCATACTGGCTTTACAGATATTTACATTATGAATTGATAATCTGGTTGTAGCATCACTGTTAAAGAGGGTAGTAAAAAGAGGGCTGACTCTGATACAATCTGTGATGCTTATTTCTAGAGTAGAGATGGGTAAATTGTCTTCTGTTCATAAATAAATCTGGCGAGGGAGTTTTCCATTTAGGTTAATGTATCACCTTCAAAATAAAGTCCAAAAGAAACATATTTATTTTCCAATGCTTCTTGTGGGGTTACATTGGACTTCTTGCAAGTATTGGTATTCTTTCCTTCCCCAACTGGGTCAGGTCAAGTAAATACCATATAGTTAATCAAAGAAACATCACATCTCATAGTGAACCTCAAGATAGGAAAGCAAATATAGGTTGAAAGGAAGAATTTATGATCCTTTGGATTAGTGGACTCAACAAGTCACCCAAAGTTTCACTTTGTCAAACATTTTTCTCTATAGTTGGAAAGATAAAACTTGCAAAGCAATAAATGTAGGTAGATAAATGTTTTGAAATCCAGATATTTTATGGGCAAATGATATTCAAATGCCTCAAATGTCAACATTTCAGTGTTCCTACTTTTGGGATTCCAATAGATTATGTTTCAGGAGATGAATTTGAGTTATCATAGGGCACACTCCAGATGTAAGGAAGTATGTCTTAGTATATGCTGAATGCTACTGATGAAAGTTGCTTCTCTTACAAGCCAAGATCATCTTGGCCAAGGCAGAATATGGCTAACGAGGTTCTGGAAATAAAGTTGCCTATTAGTTTTCTGAGTTTTATATGAGGGAGGTGGCCAATCAAGCATTTTCAAGGACTATGGAGAATGGTGTTAAGCAATTGATGATATAGCTAGGGAGTCCAGATTGTCAGGAAAGGGCTGAGAATGTGAATTTCATTATCATTAAACATTATCATCAATCAATGTGCACCAATGAGGTAGGGCCCATTGATGGGTAAATTTCCCTTCAGTGGTCTGTACCAAGCAAGAATTATAATAGAAAGGAAGTACACGAAATGAAGAATATTGCCATTAAGTATTTATTTATTTATTTATTTATTTATTTTTTAGAGAGCACGCATAAGCAGGGAAGGGGCAGGGGAGGGGGGGACAGAGGGTCTGAAGCGGGCTCTGTGCACACAACAGAGAGCCTGATGTGGGGCTCCAACTCATGAACGGTAAGATCACGACCTGACCTGAAGGCGGATGCTTAGCTGACTGAGCCACCCAGGCACCCCTAAAAAAAATTTTTTTTTAATTAGTCATAATGCCCAATATGGGGCTTAGACTCACAACCCGGAGATCCAGTCACATGCTCTACCGAACGGAGTTAGCCAGACACGCCAAGAATGTTGCCATTTTTATTGAGACTTAAAGTGAGGTAAATCATTTCCAGAACTGCATCCTGTTCTTCTCTGAGGAAGCAAAGGAAAGATACCTGAAGACCAATGACAGACATATCCTTATGTCCCAATAGTTGCCCTAGAGGAAGACACATGGCCCATGATGTGGGAAAAAATTTGGGCCTCACTCTTCTCATAGATTTTGATATTCCGGGGACCTATTTTCCCCATATGGGTTCTAGAAGATTAATAGTCCCTTTTTACAAAGTACCTTATTTGTGAAAATGACAGTTGAGATCAGCTTTTCTTTAATAAGCGTAGTAAGGAAGTGGAGACCTAGGAGGTCATCTGCTGACGCTGGTAAGATAAAAGATGGACGAACATGGAGATAATTCATTTGAGGCTAGTCCCCTGACAATCCTCCCAGCGGGTCTCCTTTTCAACATATCAGTTTGTTAGGAACATATCAGTTGTTGAACATATCAGTTCAGGGCATTGCATGGTGAATTCTTCCTAGGCAGGTTGTTACTTGCCATTACATCTACTCATGTGTGGGCTACTCTCGACACGCTTTGCGCTAAATCTAATAAAGATATTTTTCCCTCTCTCGCTTCCACTTTATTGCCCCATTCACCTCTTTTGCTCATCATTTTCTCTATGTATCTCTATTTTAGCACTCTGTACATTTCCATGAATTTAAAAACAATGAAAAGCTTCACTTCCTCCACCAAACAACAGCAATAGCAGGGGGATCTGGAGGTGAAGAATAAATAGGAAGTCTCTAACCTCCTCTGTGTGTGGTCTCAACACCCCTTTGGCTTTACCTCTTACCAGTCACAGTGAAAATAAAAAAATTGAAGCATAGAAAATTATAAGGGAAAAGGAAGAAGAGGGAACTTTTCTCATTTTATGAAGAAGAGTAGATATTTAGAAGACAATTAAAAATTTGAGAGTAAGATCAGAGGAAAAAATGAATATAGAGGACATAGAAGTTAAAAATATAAAAGAATGAAACTCCAAGTAAAGAGTAAAGGTTAAACATATTGAAAAGGTAAAGTGGATGAGACTTAAAATAAATGAAAAAAGGCTAGAGGCCAATAAGATTAAAGGTTAAAACCAGGACAGTAAGAGAGAGAAAAGATTAGGATGTAGGGGATAGGATAAAAAGTTAAAAGCCTAAAAGTAGATGAGATTAAAAATTAAGCATAGGAAATAACTAACATGCTTAAAAGTAAAAATGCATAAGAATAAAAACGATTTGGGGGGTATAATTTAAAAGAAAATCAAAACGAAATGCCTGAGTATTAGACAACTAAATGGTCTAAATGAAAAAGGTCCCTTGCATAAGGGCAAACAAGGACTGAGAAACTGGCTTCCTGCAGGGGTGAGTCCACAGTGGAAGAGGAGCCCTGGCCCAGGGACACAAGCCATGGAGCGACTTCAGTCCCAGGACCTTCCCCACAGCATCTTGGACCTTTGTCTATGGCACTTCTGGACCAAGAGTCAGACACCTTTGGATACGCAGAATAAACCAGCCTTTCGAGTAGCTTATCAGGGGAGCTGCTGAAGACACCTGAAATACTTCCAGTCTTTTTTCTATCTCTTTTCAAATGCCTTCATCATCTTCATCAGCTTGCATTGAAACACACATGGGGGAGCCTGGGTGGCTTGGTCGGTTGAGTGTCCGACTTCGGTTCAGGTCATGATCTCAAAGTTCATGAGTTCAAGCCCCGTTCATGTGTCGGGCTCTGTGCTGACAGCTCAGAGCCTGGAGCCTGCTTCGGATTCTGTGTCTCCCTCTCTCTCTGCCCCTCCCCTGCTCATGCTCTCTCTCTCTCAAAAATAAACATTAAAAAGAAAAAATTAAAAAAAAACACACATGAACTCTGATATTCAGTGCTTGTTTACATGTTTTCATATTCTCTTATTTTATTTGTGTATTTTTAAGTTCTTCCTAAAAGGTGAATGGTTGGAGAGGAAGTATGTGGCAGGCTTTTAGACAACTGTCTTAGTTTAAAAGTTAGATGCATGCTGTCATAAGATTGCAAGCTACCTTGGCTAAGAGAATTTTGTAATTATCATTTCATCTCCCTGCCCCCTTGGTCCTTGCCTTCTGAGGAATCATGCTTTCGTACTGGAGGAGAGTTCTTTTTTGTCAAATAGTCTTCTCCCATGACAGGTGGAATGTATTCATATTCAAAACATCTACTTCTATTGAACTAAAATACCTTAGTCTTCTGAATTTCTAGGAGAAGGAATCTGACTAACCCATCTTGGCCCAACTCTGGTTCAAGGTAGAGGAAAGTAAGGGAAACAAAGCAGTACTGAGCTGAGCAGTGAAATAACATGAAAAGGAGGTGGGGATTATAGAGAGTGATACTCTGGAGTGGCTGCAAGGTTTGATGGAAATAGATTGAACAGAAGAGACATTTTCATATTTTAATATGGTGCTATGGACTATTTGAACCCCCTTTGTGCTTTATGAGAAATGTAATTGAGGATTTGGGATTAAGCTTATTTTTGCTTGCCGGATTATATTTCTTTGGGGATATGAAACTATTTTAAGAGTAAGCCCTCTGGATTCTAGCTTTAACTAGGTTGCAACAAAGATTACAAATATGTAAAACCAATTCAATGAAGTGTAGCTTACACTTGAGTTATTTGGTCTTGCACTATAATAGAAGTAATGAAGTTATTTAAGAAAGGAGGGAATAAAGTCCAAATGAAGACTTAATTCCTTCTTCCATCTTTTAAAAATTCGTTTTGGGTAAATACTCTGTACAATGTAATGTATTAGCATTACAGGGGATATAAAAGATGAATAAGAAATTCCCTATCATTTGCTTATAATTTAATGAGAGAGAGAATGTATTAATCAGGAACGAAGGGACAGCCATGAGGAGATAAAGTCAGAAGAAAGATTTGTTCACAGGTGTATGAATTTTTCAGAAAGGAGCTATGATATGGATCTGAGTGGGTAAGAAGTCTCCAAGAGAAGGTCAGTCTTGTTTTTTTCAGGCTTATAGAATCAGGATTATGATTATTGGCCTGGAATTGGCAGGAAACTTGAATGTAGTGACTGTTTGGGGGAAGAATAACAAATGGGGCCTTTATCTGGAGGAGAGAGTTAGGTTCAAGAGGCAAATGGTTAGAGTTTTCCAGAAAGAATCATTTGGGCCACATATTAGGATAAGGAATTGGACTCTCAGCCATTGGAAGTCTTTGGAGACTTCTGATCTGGGGAGTGACATCATTAAAGTTACGCTCTGATACAGTATGATATTAAAGGAAGGGTTATAAAGAAGAGGAAGAAGAAATATCTAGAAAAAAATAGGGTTATTGTGTTAAGGCAGCAGGCAGATTACCCAAAACCACTTCCTCCTGATGGAATTCTTTTGAAATGGTATAATGGGAGTATTTCCATAAGAGCTATGAAAAACAAGGAAGAGTGCTGTCAGTGGAATAGAAACTTCTGAGATATTTCAGGAAGATAGAAAGCAGAGTCATTCACTAGATGGGAAAAGGAGACCAGAGGAACCTATAACCCAAGTATGAATAGGAGACAGGATTACTATGGAGGTCAGAAAATTGGGAGATGGTCACAGTGACTAAACCAGAGTTGGGTCAAGATAAGTCAATCAGGTTCTCTCTTCTAGAAATTTGGAAGTCAGACTAAGGCATTTTAGTTCAACATGAGCAGATCTTTTGAAATTTTTTTTTTTAATGTTTATCCACCCTTGAGAGAGAGAGCGAGAGAGCGAGAAAGCGAGAGAGCGAGAGAGAAAGAGAGAGCATGCAAATGGGGGAGGGGCAGAGAGGGAGGGAGGCACAGAATCCAAAGCAGGCTCCAGGCTCCATGCTGTCAGCACAGAGCCTGATGTGGGGCTCCAACCCACGAACTGAAGTTGGACACTTAACGGACTGAGCCACCCAGGTGCCCCATCATAAGAAGATCTTTTGAATGTAAGCATAGTGGCTGTGGAACAGCCATCTCCCAACTCTTGTAGGTGAAACCTGTTTGCAGAAAGAGAACAACACAGGATATGGCGAGAGAAACTTAGTCCCTTCGGTGGTGGTGGACTGAACCACCTGTCATTGGCTTCCTTGGGACAGCCCAGTGGCCTATTATTCCCTTCCTGTTTGCTGAAGTTGTTTTCTGTTACTTGCATCCAAATCCCAACTGATAAAGTGAGTGTCATGAGTCTCATGCAAATGTTAAGTGAGTGTTTTTCAAGGGGGTGGATGTGAAATGACAGTTTTTTTGTTTTTTAACATTTTTTTAAGGGGGTTGTCAGGAGATGGAGGGCAAGTTCCCTTGTTTGAGATTGTGTTGGAAGATGTGAGAAACTAAGACGACCTTGAAAGCAACTCATTTAACTCATCATAAGTCAAATTAATGTTATTTGATTGCAGCAAAAAGAAAAAAAAACCCCATTGGAAAGCACCTTATGACCTCTTAATTAATATTGGCTCATTGACTAATAGTCTGAGGTGAATTCCAATTCCATAGACCATAACCTCAATCAGTCCCCTGAAAGATTTCTCTGGCTTAATGTGTTGCTGTTTGTTATATTGTTCCTTAAAATTGAAAATGGGTTAAATATTCCCTTTCCAGCTACCAAATTGATGCTCTCTTCTGCATAATTTATTCCTTTTCCCATATGCCATTGAAATATCTAGTAACATCCAATAGTTAAGTGTCCAGAGAACATTTTTCAGGCTGCCTCATTCACTCTGAAATAGCACACAAATTCTTTGTCAGACTTTGTGTTCTAGTTTTTCATTTGGAAATTATGGGCCTGTAGTTAAATTCCTCTTTGTGCAGGACAGAACAATTTTACCCTCTACCGAGCTCTGATTTTTCACTCTGGCTTGGTTTTGGAGAGAACTGGGGTCACTAGTTAATGCTGGTTTTAAAATTCCTTTTAGTGCCATGGCCCTTTAACAGCCCTGGCTGTGGGTGAAATTATAAGGACAGTTTACATGTTCATTTTCGTTGTCATCTTTCTCAGTCCCACCGTTCTCCCTCTTCTATGTTCTACCTGCCAGCTTCCCTACATGTATCCAGAGAGCATCTCATTTTCCCAGGATGCTCTGCACGAGAGAACTGCTCCCTACACATTGCCTTTTATTCCACAAACAACCAAACCCCCTACCTCTGTCAAAACATTTCTATTCTGTGTCAAATATGCATATTCATTTCTATATGTTAATGACTGAAAATATCTTGGAATATTAGGTTGCTAGATAACCAACATACTCTTAACGAGGATCTTTAGAGTGTCAAAGAAGTGACGTGTGATGGGAATTTCGGGTCTGAAGACAAGGTAGTCAATGTAATGGACAACGTAATGGATTCAGTCCTTGTGTCTATGACTTTGTTTTTCTTTGTGGACTGACCTTTCTCCCAATTGTCTGCACTATGTCTTAAGAATGGCCTCTGGCTACTGGGCTGTACTGGGCTTGACTGCTGTCTTGGTTTTGCCGAATACACCATGTGGGCAACTGAGTTCAGCTGGTTCAGCCAGATTCTCTCTCCAGTAACTAGAATCGAGAGAGGGCTGCAACTTTATTATGTGACCTTGAAAGACGAGGGGCAGCCATGCTTGCCAAGTGATTGATGGGATGGGGAAGCCAGCATAAAGAAAGATGATGCAATACCTGGACAGAGGGGGCCCAGAATGACGACAGCATGGAGGCCTGATGGGTTTACCTGGTCCCCAGGCCTTCCTGGCTTCAGCCTTTGCCAGCGTGATACACTTTAAAATGGTTTAGGTGAGGGGTACCTGGGTGGCTCAGTCAGTTAAGCATTCGACTTCGACTCAGGTTGTGATCTCGTGGTTTGTGGGTTTGAGACCCACATCAGGCTCTGTGTTGACAGTTCAGAGCCTGGAGCCTGCTTCAGATTCCGTGTCTCCTTCTCTATCTGCCCCTCCCCCACTCCCACTCTCAAAAATAAATAAACATTAAAAAAAATGGTTTAGGTGATGGAGGCCTCAGTTTCAGAATTGTCCTTTATCTTACTATTTCTTTTCTTTTTAAAAAAATTTTAAAAATTCTTTCTTTGTTTCTTTCTTTGTTTCTTTCTTTTTTTTATGTGTTTTGAGAAAGAGAAAGAGAGAGAGAGAGAGAGAGAATGCGAGCTGGGGGAAGGGTAGAGAGAAAGGGAGACACAGAATTCGAAGCACGCTCCAGGCTCTGAGCTGTCAGCACAGAGCCCACCGTGGGACTCAAACACATGAACTGTGAGATCATGACTTGAGCTGAAGTCGGATGCTTAACCGACTGAGCCACCCAGGCACCCCTTCATCTTACTGTTTCTAACCATGACTTGGGGATGACTCCATGTTTGGGAATATTGTGTGGGGTAAATAATTCAAAGAAGAATTCTATTTATGCTAATCAGAAATATAATGGCTTATAACTATCTGTGAAGAAGAGACAGAATAGTGTTGGCTGAAAGTGTGGAATGTTTAAGTTGGGGGCTGAGACAGCTTTCCGAGAGACATGTTGTCTGTAAAATGAAGGCAACATCCAGTGTGGAGAGGAGAGTTTGTCAGCTGGCCAATAGTGCGTGAGTTGCAGGTGTAATAAGAAATAGAGCCCTTAGCCCCTGGGAGGACTCTCTTTTTGGCTATGAGCAATCTCATCTTTCCTGGTTCACCATTCATACATTAACTTTTGTTTCACAATGTCTGTTTATGATATGAAGAAGGTTGGGAATCTCTGACTCAGAGCAATCATTAGCATTTATTGTTTGTTATGTGCTTTGCATTTTTTACCTTATTTAAATTTCATAAAAGCTTCATGAGATGGGTTGCCTTACTATTTCCTTTTCACACATAAGAAGAATAAGAAGTCCATATGGTAAGTAATTTGCACAAGCCACACACCTGATAGGGCTATGGAGTGGAGACAAAAACTCCGGTCGTTTGGGTGTAGACGCCGAATGCCGTGCTTTGAAGTACAACTCTCTGTGCCTCCCTTACCAAGAAGATCTGCTGACAGGCACCACGGCCCATGGGGAGAAAAAAGCTCCACACAGGGATATTACTAGTTTTTGCCTCAATTGCTCGACTCATGTAATATATTCTTCTTGGGGCAATTGGCTTGCTACCTAGAGGATGGGCTATGCCAACGTTGAAATGAACGATACTATATGGACACTAAGTAATGAAAAGTTAATTGATTTTCCCTCATCTCTGGCAAGGTGATTACCTTGCTTCTTTCCCTGTTAAGTAGGCTGCTGATAGTCAAAATGGGGCTACTTGGTGTCAGGAAGTGCAGCTAGAGCAGTACTTATTCTTGATACCATTAGCTGATGACAGTTGTCAACAGTTGGTGATTATTTGTCCTCAGAGAGCTCCATTAGTCAACTAGCCATGCTTCTTGTGGAGAAGATGAGACTGGCCCAAAAGGCCTTTTATTACATTGAAACTATCTGGACTGGCCACATCCTCTGTGGGGTCCTCTACTTTATGTGAGCCAAGAACAGGAAGAAGAACAAAACACACACACACACACACACACACACACACACACACACCTTTCTCTTCTCTTTCTCTGTCTGTCTTTCTCTGAGTCATTTCCTAGGGAAAGAGAAAACATGTTTTATTATTGGCTCTTAGTCCTCAGGGCAAAACTGTTACAGAGATAATATATGGTCACTTATTTAGGATTTTTGAAAAAAAATTCAAAAAAAATTTTTTAATGTTTATTCAGTTTTGAGAGACAGAACGCAAGTGGGGGAGGGACAGAGAGAGAGACAAACACAGAATCTGAAGCAGGCTCCAGGCCCTGAGCTGTCAGCACAGAGTCCGACGCAGGGCTCGAACTCACAAACCATGAGATCATGACCTGAGCCTAAGTTGACTGCTTAACTGACTGAGCCACCCAGGTGCCCCAAGATTTTTGAAATTTAAACCCAGTGTGGTACCTCTTTGTTTGCCTAATCTCACTGCAGAGTTCTGTTTCTTGTTGACCAAAGATTCCTAACTAATCAGGTTCAGGAAAGAGAATTTGGAGCTGGGTGTTTCGGTCCCTCAGAACAGGTGGTTCTTCAGGTGAAGGGCTGTTGGATGCAGTCTTTGAAAATGGGTGACAAGACATTTCTCTCAGTCTGGGTCAAAGTAAAGTCACAGAGGTGGGGGGATTCCATCTTTGACATGGGATTTGACTTCGTAGTTTTACCTTTATGTCTTCTTGGTGCGTGAGGGGAACATGATTGATCCGTGAAAGCTTTTCCATCCCTGGCTTTCGTGACTTTTCTCCCCTCTTTCAGAAAACATAGCTATTACAAAGGAAGTGCAACTGCTCTAGCCTCTTCAAAATAGAATAATGACATTTTCATAGCAAGCGATTGTGGGAGGAAGTGCGGGGATGTTGAGCTGGCGGGAATCCAGAGGTTTTTAAAGAGCCAGAGAAAGGTCGTTCACCCCTTAAAAAGTGACGGTTGTGAAAACAACCCAATTTTAGAATTTGTCATCTTGTGTTAACAGCATCCCCTTTCATAGTTACTGATATCTGTCAGAGTAAATGCCAGCGGTAAAGAGCTCAGCCGCAGGCTTCGCTGAGGAGGTAGGAGGCTTGAGTTTGAGGTCTGTGCACATTTTCCTGGTGGGCTGGAGGCTGGTGTGGGGAAAGAGCTTTGGCCTGGGAATCAGGACACTTCATCTGTCTTGTCTGTGACACCGAGTAGCTTCTGACCCTGCAGCTCATGAATCTCTGCTTCTCAGTCCCGTCTTCTGTAACATGAGTGAGTCGGACAAGGTTAACTTTAAGATCTTCTCTGGCTTGAAAATTCTGTGATTCTAAGTTCTGGGTAAATGCCATGAATCACAGTGGTCTCTGCATTAATATTGTGTTTCCCCCCCAGTTTTTCTCAAGCAAATAATTGGCTCCTTCAAAGTTCTTGCCTACCATTTAATCATGGCAGACGGACAGTTTGCCAGTGTCGTCATAGAAGAAAAGCTCCTGTTTAGCCACGTTTCCTCTCAGTCTTCCTCAGTTGGCATGAGGGAGGGAGGCCCTGACTCTGGCCAGACCAACATCTTTGCATCTTGTCTCTGAGGCCGGCATCCACAGAACCTAATAGCCTCTGAGTCAACTGCTTAGAGGTGCTCCTTTTGGTATATCTGTGGTCCGAGAGCCTTTAAATGACATGTTGTTGCTCAGGGTGATTAATAGTGGAATCACAGGTTCTAAAAGCTGCAAAGGAACAGAGACCACAGAGTCTCTGATGGTCTTATTTATTTATTTATTTATTTATAAAAATGTTTATTTTTGAGAGAAAGGGGGAGCTGGGGAAGGTGGGGGGTGGGGGTACAGAAGATCTGAAGTGAAGCAGGCTCTGCACTGACAGCAGTGAGCCCGATGTGGGGCTCGAGCTCAGGGACCATGAGATCATGACCTGAGCTGAAGTTGAACGCTCAGCTGACTGAGCCACCCAGGTGCCCCTCTGATGGTCAGTTTTATGTGTCAGCTTGGCTTGGTTATGCTAGGCTATAATCCCATCATTCAATGAAACACCAACCTAGGGGTTGCTGTGAAGGGATTTTGTGGATGTGATTTATGGTCACAATTAGTTGACTTGAATTAAAGGAAGTTATCTTGGATGATCTGGGTGGACATGAAACAAATAGTTGAAAGGCATTATGGGCAAAACCCATTTCCTGGAAGGAGAAGAAATTCCTCCTACAGGCTGTTGCTTTAGTTTGTGCCTGAGAGTTCCAGCCTCCCCCTCCTGATGGCCTGCCCTATGGATTTCAGACTTGCCCAGCAGGGCCCCATAATCTTGTAAGCCAATCCCTTACAATGCATCTCTTAATATATATCTCCTGCTGGTTCTCTTTCTCTGGTAGAGCCCTTACTGATACAGACTCCAAGCCCTGCATTTTTATAAAAACAAAAACAAAAATAAAAACAAAAACAACCAGGTCAGGTCCCCAGAGTTCATTCATAGGAGATCTGGGTGCCCTGGCTCCCAGGATTGTGAACTCCCCACAGCTCCCCATTTCCATTACTTGGGTTCCAGTTGGAAATATGGACACAAGGACTTAGGCATAATACATAAAGGACTCCTGTCTCATCATTCCATGCCCCCAATTATGTCCAACCAGGTATGGCTTGGTCAATATGCTCATCATTTTTAGGTGACTTTTGTTCAGTGTTGAATGACTTTGTGGAAATGTAAGCATAGTACACTGGTGTGTTACAATCCATCGAGCCTTGACAATGGAATCAAGTGCTCAGATTTTGCACAAAAACACCTAACAAGATGTTGAGGGATCCTGGAGCCTTAGGAGGACAATCCTGCAGCATGCATGGGCCATCGGATGCTGGAAAGTGTTCAGCTGTAAAAATACTTCTTGCTCACACCCTTCATTGGGCAAATAAAGCTCTGGAATAGCAGTTTTTTTTTTTTAAGTTTATTTATTTATTTTGAGGGGTGGAGGGGCAGAGAGAGAGGGAGAGAGAAAGAATCCCAAGCAGGCTCTGCATTGTCAATGCAGGGCCCGACGTGGGGCTTGAACTCACCAACTGAGAGATCATAACCTGAGCTGAAACCAGGAGTCAGACCCTTAACTGACTGAGCCACCCACATGCCCCTGGATTAGCAGTTTTCCGTTGTTTTGGAGCTGACTGAGATGCCTTGGGGAATCTAATGCAAACTTTCTCAACCTTAGCACTGTTGACATTTTGAGCCAGATAATTCTTTGTTGTGGGGGCTGACCTGTGCATTGTAGCGTGTTCAGCACCATACCTGGCCTTTACCCACTAGAATCCAGCAGGATGCTGGATTTGGGACAACCCAAACTGTATCCGGACATTGTCAGATGCCTTTAGTGGGCAAAATCCCTTTTGGTGAAGAAACACTGATCCAAGGGAAGCCAGAAAGATGTGCACATGAAGACAAATTTGCAAATAATTTAAGGGTATTCATAGAGCTCCCTGAAACAGGAGTTTACTCATAGTTGACAGAGCTAATAAGGAGCAAAGCTACTGTCTCTCTGTTAGGAGGGCAACGGTGGTACCTGCTCTGAACCCGTCCAACGTACTGTTGCCCAGGTAGGGAAGTTTGTTGTCAGGAACATGGAGAAGTTTGTCCTCGTGTCCACAAGAATCCCAGGATAAGAACCTATGCTTATTCTAGTGTTTGACGATCTTTTCTATATTGTTATTCATTATATTTTTGTCATGTTGTCAAATGTATGCATCTTGTCTCCTAGCTGGAGTGGAAGTTTTTGAACAGAGGGGAGCGTGACAAATATTTTAGCCCAGTGCTTGCCTCATGATGGCGCTCGGTAAATGTTGATCAATGGATTGAAAGAACAGTGGAGCCTGCTGGAGGACACACATCCCTACCAGGGCAGCAATGTGGTGGAGGGGTTCAGAACACGTGTTCCTTCTCCCTCCCACCAGGGAGACAGTAGCTTTGCTCCTTAGTAGGTGAACTTTGGGTAAAGTTACACAAACTCTCTAAGCCTCAGGTGCTCATCTCTAAAATGCAGAAAATCATAGAGTTGTTGGGGGCATAAAATTAACTATCTATGTAGAGCATCTGGCACAAAAAATGTCCCATAGATATTAGCCATTATTATTATCATCATTATTCCTACTGTTCCTCTAGTGTAGGTCCTGGTTGACGTGGTGGCTAGTCAGGTTTGGAGGGACGTGGGAAGTGTCAGGGCAATGAGGAGGACAGCAGAGGGACTTGTTATAGGGGTCGGGGTGGGGGAGTTGCCTAGCGGAGGTTGAACCCAGAACTAAGGACGGTTCACTTGGCTCCACGGCCCTCAGTCCCCTGTCCGCACAGTGCTCTGGGTGGGCAGGGAATGTGGCTGGCCTCCCAGTCTTCCTCATGTGGCCCAGAGGGGGTACAATTACTGATATTAGTTTCTCAGGGCATCTTAGCAGCAGGGAGCAAAGTTTGCATATTTTCAGAGCAGTAAATAAACAGTGTACATTCCCCTGCAGGATAATTAGAAAACCAAAGAGTCCGTGCCATGAAAAAGGTAGGGAGCCAGTTGTTTAGAAAGCACTCAGAACGGCCACTTGACGGGTGGCTCTTGGAGGGCCCTGGAGGTGTCTGGCAGCGGGCACTGTGGGTAAAAGTGCCCCTACCTCCTCTGGAAAAAGGACAGTCTTCAGACAGAATGTACTAACCAGCCCTGGGTTCCTTCTGCCAGCACTGCTCAGAGATGAGCTCCCCGCCCAATTAGGCAGCCTCTGTGGAGATTGCTTTCATCAAGCCTTGTTAAGAGGGAAAATAACAGAATGTTCTCACTGCTTTCAAATTTACTTTGAAGCTTGCATTTATCTGCCAGCAGGAAATGTTTGTCTTTCCCCTGAGCTGGTAGGTGAGTCCTGGAATTAACAGGTGATGTTTCTCCAAATACTGCTCAGTTCAACAGTATCATTATTTCTTTTCATTACTAGGGATTAATGGCCAGGAAAATGAAGACTCTTCATAGGGAACTTGGGCATAAAGACATAGAGAGCTGTTTGGTAGGAAAATTCTCCAATCCCATCCAGTGTTTAAAAACTCAGGGTTTGCACACTGCCTCCCTTGCCACCAGTCAGATCACTGGAAACTGGAGACAGAAATGGAAAACTACTGCACTAACCACCCTTAAATGCTACTTTTGTCATGTAACTTTGTCCCTCAGGATCCTTACTTGTTCTCCACTTCTTACCATATGTTATTAAATTACTTAGCCTGGATTTCAAGCTTGCTCATCATCTGGCCTCATGCTACCTGGTCAACAATTACTTGTAGAAAGATGAATGAGATAATCCATGAAACATACTTAACCACAACGTCTAGAACATAGTAGAAGATAGTTAGGTTTTACTAACATTATTTTTATTTGAGAAAGTGATTGCTTTTGTCTGCTAAGCATCAATCTACTACCCTCCTTCCTCTAGGGACAGTATCTCTACGTTAAGGACACAAATCTCTTCTCTTTTGCAGTCACACCTCATGGGCGACTAGCCAATCATGGTGCATCATCTCCCATCTCTCTTGTCACAGAGCTTGGTGACTCAAACTGGGTGAAGAAAAATCCTTAACTGGCATTTTTCAAACAGAAGCTGGAAGCCAAGCTTCCTTTTTTGCCTCTGGATATAAGTTGTTAAGATACAAGCCCAGAAGCTGTCTGTGGCCATATTTTTATCCTGTGGGGACAGGTGACCTAAGGACAATAAAGCTGAAATGTGGAAAAAAACATCCAAAGACGTGTGTGCGTGTGTGTGTGTGTGTGTGTGTGGAGAGAGAGAGAGAGAGAGAGAGAGACAGACAGACAGAAAGAGAGACAGAGAGACATGAAAGAAGAAAATATTTAAGGGCCCAATTCTGGTAGTTACTAATTCCAGCCCTATTTGTAAATTTTTTTGGCTTGGCTATGTGAACCTATAACTGTTCCTTTCTGTGTTTCACTAATTCAAGGTGGCTTTTAGTCTCCTGCTGGTCACTTGGAATATAAGGATAAATGAAGCACAGCCCCTGCCCTCAAGGAATGCCATTTAGTGAAGGATGATGGCTTTGTAGATCATGCAGGGCTTTATTGCTGGGAGTAGGAATAGCTGAGTGACCCTCAAACGAAGCTCTCTGATAGGGGTTCTTAACTTAAGGTGTAGAGACCTGGGAGGCATTCACAGATACGTTTAAGGGAATTGCCTTCTGTAATGTAATGCATAATTCTTAGGGCACATGTTTTTTTTTGTTTTGTTTTGGTTTTTGGAGGTTTGGGGAGAGAATAAGATTCTCAAAGAGATAACTAAGCCAAACAAAAAACAAAAAACAAAAAACAAAAAACAAAACCCCCAAATCTCTCTACAGGGAGGTCATGTACAAGAATTCCCCAAATGTGAAGTGACTCGGGAAGACTGCAGAAAGAACCTTCAAGGCTGCCTTGGATATCTGAAGCACATAAGGAATTCCTCCTGTCAAGTCTGGAGAATAGTGACAATCCAATTTACCTAGAGTCACAAAGACATGGCTTCTCTTCAAAAGGAACTTTCCAGAGCCTTTAGCCAGGGACTTCTCCCAGTTCCAAGAGCTGGAGGGAGATCATCCTTAATTTCCAAAAGACGATAATGGGGTTAAAATACCAACAGTTGACACTCCTTTTGTCTGGAATGACCTCTCGGCATCTACATGACTTCCTTACTTTCTTGAGCACACAATGGAATTGTCCCTTCCTATAAGCAAGCGTTTCTATACATGTTCTGCTTACATTTCTACACTATTTAAACGTCCCACCCCTGACACTCATTATTCCCTTATCCAGCATTACTCATCTAGCATGTATCATGCACTGAGGTGTCCTTGCTTTATTTATGTAATTTAATTATGTATTTATATATATTTATTTTCTCTTTCAGCAGAATTGTAAGCTCTGTGAGAAAAGGAACTTTGGTAGACTTGTTCATATGTTATATCTCAAGCACTGAGAACAGTTCCAGACATGGAATAAGTTAAAAAAAAAAAAAGTCTTCCCTTTGTTCTTCTACCTAAGTATCAATTGTTTTCTCTCCATCTTGTAAAGACAGAATAACATAAATAACACGGCACAGGCCATGGTGTCAGATAGCTCAGACTTGAATCCAGGTGTTGACCTGAAAATACCTTTATTGATAACAGTTACAATGTTAAATGAGGTGAAGAAGGCTTGGTGTCTTGAGAGAGGCATGAAAACCAGGCACATCCTAGTCTCTTTGATGCAAATCTACAGATATGAAGGGTCTTTTATAGGTTAAGAAGGGACCTCAGGTTCTGTTTGCTGCTCTGCTACATGCTAGCTAAGAAACCTTGGCCAAATTGCTTTATTTCTCAAGTCTAATTTCTTCAGCACCTCCCCATGACCCCTGTGAGATAACGTGTTAAAGCACATAGCACAGTGTCTTAAGCAGGAGTTACGGCTTAGTGTGAGTGTTGGTACATGTATAGTAGACTCTCAGTAAAAGTCAACCGCTGTCATGAAGACTTTTCTGAACCCTTTTGTACCTTTCTGTGCTCTCCTATGGCGTTTCTGATTTCTGTCTCATCCACTTAGCTGTAGTGATCAGTGTGTGTGTCTGTGTGTCTGTGCTATATTCTCTCAAACAGATCAAATTCCCTGACAGCTTGCACTTACTTTTGGCTTTCCATATGGCACAGTCCAGCACCAAGCATGTGGTTCCCTTAATTCTTGGTGACCTATTGGAATGGAGAGTCCTGTCCTCCTTGATCCCTTATAATTTTCTCTCTGTTTTATTCTGTTGACTTAAAAAAGGGTCTTTCTTAAAATACACACTTGTTCCTCCCTTAATGCTCAGAGGAAGGCTCTATGCACAGAGGGAGCTCCAGATAAACCAAATGAATACCTCTTTGTTGGCTAATACCTTACATGAGGAGATACCTAATCCACCGATTGATTTCCTTTTGATTCAGCCAGAATGGCTCTGGAGCAAATAGTTCATCTCTGTGATCTTTTCAGAAGGAGGGTTCCTTTACTGAGACCTGACCTCTTTCTTCCTTGATCTTTCCATCTATAAAATTGGGATCATAAGGACCCTAGTAAGTTTACAAGAAGCCTGGGAACATTTCTACCTATCAGTCTGGCCATAGCACCCTGTGACAGAGGGCCCAATTCTTTTTTATTTTTTAATGTTTATTTATTTTTGAGAGTGTGAGAGAGAGAGACAGAGCACAGGTGGGGGAGGAGCAGAGAGAGAGGGAGACACAGAATCTGAAACAGGCTCCAGGCTCTGAGCTGTCAGCACAGAGCCCAACGTGGGGCTTGAACTCACAAACCATGAGTCCATGACCTGAGCCGAAGCCGGATGCTCAACCAGCTGAGCCATCCAGGCGCCCCACAGAGGGCCCAATTCTTAACATTAGCGACTTAGGGCATTGTTGCCTGTTTGCCCTTGTAGCTAATTTTAGTTCTGGATTAGTTGGTTTGGAATACATCAGTGATAGAAGATTTCTAGGTGAAATCTAGGATTGAGGGCTCAAGACCATTTCTGGGGAGCAGGTGCTCGAGAAAATGATTTAAGTAGTAGTTCTAATGTCACATCTTTTAGAAGTTCTCCGTGACCTCCCAATTAAGTCATGCCCCCTATCACACACGGTCATGGTGCCCTGTAGTTTTCCTTCATAGTTTTCCTCAGAATTTGGATATATTTGTCGATTTGTGCGGTTGTCTGGTTAAGGTCTGCTTTCTCAACTATACTGTGAACTCTTCCATGTCAGGGATGATTTTGCTTAGTAGTGTCTGGTATGTAGTAGTTACTCACTAAAGTTTTGTTGAGTAGTAAATTAGTGAAGAGAAATACTCTTTGTTGGTGAAGAACTACAGATGGAGCTGATTCTCTTGAAACCAGGAAAGGTCTGGTGGTTTTACTCTATGCTTCCTTGGAAGGACTGTCTTCTCATTTATAATCATGAAGACAGGCCAGCAGATAACTACCCAGTGCAGCTGGTCGGAAACTCAGGGAAACAACGTCTTGCTGACACAAGTCTCTGAGCTCTTGGTAATGCTGAAGTCCATTAAACTTCATAAATAGTGTCTGATGAGGAAAGTAGTGATTTTGGATCAAAACGGGAAAGGAGTCAGAGGTCAGTTTCCAGAATGTGAAGGAAACCACGTAGCCCTTCCTTGAGGACTGCTCTATCTAGACAGGCTACAATGCACACTGTTAGCCCATAGAACAATTTCACTATTGGGCAAAACCTGTGGTGTCCAGAGGAAGCACAACTCTTTTTGTCTCACTGAGTCCCCTTTAGTCCTAATAGATTGTACCTCAGAAGGGGGTCTGGTGGTCTCATCTTTCTCATGCCCCCTTCTTCTTCTTACATACACTTTCTATCCCTCAGCTGCCCCAAGGGATCCAGCTTTCTCCTGGATAGTTCCAAACCCCTTGAAATTCTCTGAATGATTCCTATAGGTCTCTAATGAGTTTGGCTGTAGTTCCTTCAGATTCTCCAGGGCGGAGCAGCCTCAAGACAAAAAAGCCTTTCTTTTGCTAATTTTAGCCCCTCCATAATATCAGTTTGCAGAAATATTCTGTGAGCAGTCTGTTTCTTTACTCTGCCTCCTAGTTGGAGGATACATACATAGAGTAGCATTTCCCAAGTTGAGCTTTGTGGAATATCACTTTCAGGAGTTATTGACTTATTCATGCATTAACACATAGGTAGTTAACATCTACTACTGTGTGTCAGATTCTGAGCTAAATGGTGAGAAAAGAGAGCCATAGGCCTTCATTTCAGGGAGCTCACCATCTAGTGAAGAGACAGCTATTAAGGAAGTGATTGATGACGTGTGAAATTTTCATATGAGGTAAGTTTCATAGATACAAAAACGTGTGTTGTGCTACGAAAGCATAGAGTCGAGGGTAGGGGTTGGTAACTTTTTTTCTGTAAGGAGCTAGATGGTATTTTTTTTTTTTTGAGGGTCAAATGTCCTTTGATCTAACTACGTGCAATTCTGCTGTTGCAGTATGAAAGAGGTCTTAGACGACACGCAAACAAAGGAGCGTGCTATGTTCCAATAAAACTTTATTATGGACATTGAGATTTGATTCTCATGTAAGGATTATAAGTCATAAAATAGAAGTCTTTGTTTGAATTTTCTTTTCAACCACTTAAAAATGCAAAACTGTTTTTAGTTTGTGGTTTGTACAAAATAGGTTGTGGGCTTCATTTGGTCCACAGGCTGTAGTTTGCCAACCCTTGCTCAGGGAGTTAGGAAAGATTTTCCTGAAGGAGGGGCGTTTGATCTGAGATCCGAAATCTGAGTAGAATAACCTGGTAAGGTGGGGACTATGGTCCTCCAAGGGACCAAGGGAGTCCTTAGCTATAACGGAACTCTGGAATATAGTGAGCACGTGTACACTAAGAAATATATCCGTGCAAGTGACCCCAGAGTCCACGTAGTACTTTTATGTCAATATTTCTGAGAATTTGTGTTTCTTTCCTGAGGGATCATTTAGGCTAGGATTCGACATGACTGTTATTGTAAACAGTTAAGTGTGAGCTTTCCTGGGGGTAAGGGGGTAGACAATATGGCTCCCAGAGGTCCCTGTCTGGCATTTAATGATGGCATTATAACTGCAAGAGAATTGAATGTATTTACCAAATGCTCAGTGGGGAAAACAATTGCAGTACATATTTAGCTGATGATGACCTGCAACTTCTCTGGAGAGCTGTGAGATCCTATTGATTCTCACTTCATAAAATGCTTATTTGGAAACCCTAATATCTGTGAGAGTTTGCCAAGTGCTGTTTCATTAATGTGGTCCCTCCCAGAGCACCCAAGGAAAAAGTGGAAAAATTCTGTACTACATCTATATGTTATGAGAAGTTTTGAGTTTATTCGGCCCGATACTTGGGTAGTAGGCTGAATTTTCCACCACTCATCCAATTATTTTGACTACATGCGTCCTTACCTTAAATGTGCACATGAATTCTTTCCTGATTTTTTTTTTTTTTCGGATGCAGGACAGTGTCCTGATTCTTTTAAAATTCTCTCCATTGGTAGAGCCAGAGAAAATTTTTTTTTTATTTTTTTTAACGTTTATTTATTTTTGAGACAGGGAGAGACAGAGCATGAACAGGGGAGGGGCAGAGAGAGAGGAAGACACAGAATCCAAAGCAGGCTCCAGGCTCTGAGCTGTCAGCACAGAGCCCGACGTGGGGCTCGAACTCACGGACCGCGAGATCATGACCTGAGCCGAAGTTGGCCGCTTAACTGACTGAGCCACCCAGGCGCCCCAAGAAAATTTTGATAACTACTTTTTGACTAGCACTTTTCCAACTACGTTCACCTCCTTGTCTGGGATTTCTGTCCTGTGACAGCCGCCTGTTGGGATGCAAGGCATGTTGGTCTAACTCTTGGGAAATGACTTGTCTGGGAGGCCAGCTGACACCAGCAAATATAAAGTTGAAGGGAAACATCAATGGCTACTACCAAGTAAGTGAGTTTACTCTTTTATCTGCTTAAGTCTCTTTCTCTTATTTCTGTGTCTTTTTAATTGCCACACCTCAGCCTTGGATCAAAACAAGAGGGAAATAAAATACAATTAGAGTCTCTGCTCCTCTGTGCAGTGCTGTTGCCGAGGTAAATAAGTGATTTGGGTGACTCTGCAGCACTTTTCCATTACATTTGTAGAGGAAGCAGTGTTCATTATACATCAGAGCGATTTGCTATAAATGGTGTATTTATCTCATTTCCTCCGGTTGAGTTTAAATCCTCAGTTGGCCTCCACGTAAATCTTGCTTAAAGCCATAGAACGTGAAAGCTGAAGGGGCCTTGCAAATTCTCAGGCTGGGCTTTCTCATGCTCAGAAAGGGAAACTGAGGTAATGGGGTTGGGGCGGAGCTAAAGTTAACTCCCACCTCCTGACTCCTGCTCTGGGCTCTTAACAGTCTAGCTTCTGTTTGCCACCCAGCGCCCACCAGTCTTCTGATGCAGTGTTGCCATCTTCTTTCTATTTTACGTAGACAGAGGTCCCACAAGACTTAATTTCAAGACATAAAAAGGTTTCTCTCCTGACAGAACAAAGCAAAGATATTCTTCCTTCCACAGAGAAGGAGAGAGGTGCTAATTTCTACGGGAAGGAGAAATAGGGCAGCATGCCATTTGACTAAGTGAGGAGAGGAACGTGGGAGTGAGGATGAGGAGTATTATACAGTAGCCAGAGATATAACGTCTCATAAACACACTGAGCAGGAGTAATAAAGAAAGTGCTTTTGCTCCCTGTGTATATATGGCTGGAGGGAAGGGTAAGCAGTGAAGGATTTATGTGGACTGGTTACTGAGCTACGTTATAGGCACGTTCATGGGGTGTCCTAAGTGAGGTAAGGCAGCAGCAGGTGGGACTAAGGCAGTTGGAAAGGAATAGTTTTTTTTTTTTTTTTTTAATTAATCTGAGAAGAGGGTAAAGCACTTTTTATGAGCTTATGCTCACTCGGTTAGCTTTAGTTTGAGGGAGTTGGTGTCCATTTATCACAAGGTACTTGTGAGCATACTCTGTGCATGGCACTTTGTCAGAAACTTTAGGGGCACTATGTCAGAAGCCCCCGTCTCCAGATAGCTAAAAGGAATTGGTGATTAAAAAACATGGACTTATGCATAGGATTGCCAGATAAAATATAGGATATGCAGGTAAATTTGAATTTTAGATAAACAAGGAGTAATTTTTTAGCATAACAATGCCCCAAATATTGCATGGAGCATGCTGGGGGTCCTATATTTTTAATTGCCAAATCTGGCACTTTTACTCATGGATGGATAACTGGGAGTTTATTATAAAGGTGCAAAGACTTTATTGATATTGGAACTGGAATGGCCTTTTGAGATCATTTAAAACCCTTTGTATTAGATGAAGAGAATTTAGGCTCACAGAAGGTAAGTCAATTGCCTTGGTTCACATGGCTGGCAAGTGGCAGAGCTTAGTCCTCTGTTTTCTAACCCTTGGTATGATGTAGCACGCTGATCTAATTAGTAAAATGAGCATCGTGGACTGATGTGTTTGAGAAAGCTCCAGGGGAAGTGAGACCTGAGCTGACGTGTTTTTTTTTTTTTTAACTGAGTTTATTTTTGAGAGAGAGAGAGAGAGAGAGAGAGAAATCTCGGCATGCGCGAGCGAGGGAGGGGCAGCGAGAGGAAGACAGAGAACCCTAAGCACTGTGAGATCATGACCTGAGCCAAAGTCAGACACTTAGCCAACTGAGCCACTTGGGTGCCCTGAGCTGAGTTTTGAGTGAAAGTAGAATGGTTTGGAGAAGGCATTCTGTTGGAAGGGCAAATACAAGCAAAGGTGTGGAGACAGGAATAAATTGTTGTTCAACAAAGGAAGGAATGGAAACGTGTCTCTGTGGGATGTAGATCAGTCATTGGATGAAAGGATTCATGCGGGGGAGGAATGAAAGCAGGGAATACTGGAAAGGTAGATTAGATAGGAATTAGATTTTATAGCACCTTAGCTACAGGTTTAAGGATTTGGACTTTATTTGGAATGCCATAAGAGGGAGGTGCTAAGGGTTTTTCAGCAGATAGGTAAGCTCTATTTCAATGATCAAAACTATTCTGAAAGAAGAAGAGCTGCTTTAAGAATTTGAATAGCAATTTTTGAAAGTCCCTAGGGTTAATTTACCATTCAAATAGCTAGGATGATGGCTCATACACTAAACTTCTCCCACGGAGGAAGAATAGCAATATTCCAATGCCCTGTAGAAAATGAGCTAATAGTAGGGCATGATGGGAATTCCTCATTATGATTATAATCACAATTCTGGAGGAGGAGGCTGAAATTTGGGGCCTCTGTCTGTGTTGTGGGGTGTGTGTGTGTGTATGTGTGTGTGTGTGTTTCCAGTGAAATAACCACTTGAAGCTTCCAGAGTAGCATGATCCAGCGAACACATATAGATCCTTGTCACAGGTGTGCCTGGGTGGCTTAGTCGGTTGGGAATCCAACTTCAGCTCAGCTCATGGTCTAAAGGTTGGTGAGTTAGAGCCCCATGTCAGGCTCTGTGGTGACAGCGCAGAGCCTGGAGTCAGCTTCGGATCCTGTGTCCTGCTCTCTTTCTGCCTCTCCTCCACTCGCACTCTTTTTCTCAAAAATAAATAAACGTTAAAAAAAAAATCTTATCACAAAGGAATTGAATTCAATGCCAAAGGAATATCTTGATGATTGGTCTGATGAACAAGTGAGATTTTATCTGAATGCCTTGGAATAAGGAGAGATTGGTGGTGAGAAATTAGAGAGATTAGCAGGAAGGGATGTCCATTGGCAGTAAACATACAAAAAAAGCCAGTGACCCTTGGGTAAATCTGATTGATTTAGTAGGTAGGAAGTAGGTCTTCTGCAGTTATAGCTGGAAGTTCATTAAACTTGGGCGAGTAGGAGGATCTCCAGTAAAGAGGAAGATCAACATCATTTTGCACCCAGTCCTAAAGGGTCCAAGTCTTATCAATCTTTAGGGCAAGTTGAGGAGTAGACTGAGTTAAGGAACAATTAAGTCCCTTTTTCACCCTGCCCTCTAATTTTCCCTGCAAACTGGCTGAAAAGATGAAATTATTTTGATTGAGCTAAGCATTAATTATTTGATCAAAGTTAAAAGATTTGTGAGGTGCCTGGTGGCTCAGTTGGTTAAGCCTCTGACTTTTGATTTTGGCTGGGGTCATGACCTCACGGTTCATGAGATCAAGCCCCGTATTGGGTTCTTCCCTGACAGCGTGGAGCCTGCTGGGATTCTCTCTCTCCCCCTCTTTCTGCCCCTGCCCCATAACAAACAAATAGTAAATAAATTAACATTAAAAACAAAGTTAAAAGATTTGACAAAGGCAGCTGTGTCCAGGAGACATGGCTAAGGAGGATGGGTTTTCATAGAAGTGTAAACAGAGACAGAAAGTCCTTGCTTGCTTAGTAAAGAGAGCAGAGGGCTGGCTGTGTGGCATCCCAGTGGGAATCCACGGGAGTTGGGTGTGGAGTCTGGAGCTGCGAACTCTGATGACATTACAATTTTCCTGTTGTGGATACTATTTCCCATCATTGTCACCTGACCCTGAAACATAGGTGTTCTCTGTTTCCAGCTCTGTCCAACTCTGTGGGAGCCATGCTCCGAGGTTCAACTTTGCCCGCCCAAATGAACTACTTTCTCCATGGAAGAGTCCTGCATGGAATGGTAAAGGCAGGGACCCTGCTGGGAACCAGGAATGTGAAGGGGTTCACACATTGAACAAGTTGCAGCTCACATTCTCCTCTGGAAGAGATGTGCCTTTTCTTAATATTGGCGCTCACACTAAGGGATAAACATAGGACCCCCCATGGTTGAGGAACGTCCCAAACTGAACTCCTGAGAGTCGGCATCTGCACATAATTACTTAGGGCACATAATTCTTTTATGGGTGCTCGCTTAGGAAAGCATTTACATTTACATTCACAGCTCATTAGGTTGCTTGTGAATTTGATTTGAACATTTTAAGTGGGATTGTTTTTAATCTTTGGAGGCACTATAAACTCACAGTCACGCTCAACTGCCACAGACTGTTGGAAGGCAAACCATATAGCTGGTTTGTTTTGCTTCCTAGGAGGAAGGTAAGGGCTGAACTGACCATGGATATTCCAGGGGACTTTTTTTTTTCTTTTTTTCTTTTTTCTGAGCCCAAGGCTTATGGAACTATTGTGATCACAAGTGAAGTTGCTTGAATCTCTGACGGAGAAAGAACGAAATTAAACGTGACTTCTGAATTGTTATAAAAAATCATAAAATAACAGATCTTTCAACCAGATGTTTAATTTTAAAATAGCAAACATTGCAGACTTTCTGGAGTCTGTCAATGGTTTGAAAAACCAATTCATTCACTTCCCTTGGGCTCTTGCATTGCCTGGTAATGAGCTCTGTTGGTCTTTAGCAAGGCAGTCGCTATCAGCAGCACATTTGGAAGTGCACTATCTAATGAAAAAAATTTTTTTAAGGAAAACAGATACATTTTGCAATTTATTCATGTTGCCAGGTGTTCCTTAGCTGTGCACTTTGGGGCCTGAGTTAAGTGCCTGCAGTTTTCTGTTTTTCATGGGAAAACTATAAAATGAGAGATTTGCTGTTGTGCATTGCTTAATGAAGACAGGTCCTCCTTGAGTGTCTGCAGGCATGTTTGATTTCAAATTCAAGTGTAATGTTAAAGGGACACTTTCATGCCTTGGTACTTTAGTGATCCTGGTAGAACGAGTGGTACATGGAAGAGGTACATATTGTAGTCTGATTTTCAACATGTAGTAGAAAAAAAAAAAACAGCTAATCCCTTGTGACCTTGGAAATGATTTGTTAGACTTGATTAGTGTCTGTTTGGATTATCACAAGGTGGGGGAATTTCTGGGACAAATGCTCTCTAGAGCTTCTTACCCACAGGCAGTGCTTTTTTGACAATTTTCCCTAAGGTAACTTATTGAGATGATGGTTATTAGGACAATGAGAAAAAGGCTTTGGAGAAAGATGTGCCAACACAAGGATCCGTCTGCTTATGCTAGACTGAAACATCAGTGGTCAGGCCACGAGTCACCAGGAGAAGAAGGAAAAGTTGAAGTGCCCTCGTCTGTTTCCTTTCCTTACCAGCCCAGAGTGCGGGCCCCACCTTCCAGCCCTGTGGAGCATTTGTCTTTTGTGACTCTGTGCCCTCCCTCTGGCTCTGCCTCTGCTTCCTTTAGTCCCTAGACCTGCATGTAATCCTCTGACAATTCTTATTTTTCACCCTTTTCACAACCCTAGATGGTTGTCTCAATCAACCCAGGCCGGTTTCTCCCCAGAGGAGGAGTTACTGTTTAGGCACTTTCTGGAAGACTGGAGGTGTCCCCAGGGCTCTGAATTGCCCAGAACTCAATATAGACATCACAGCTGAGACTCGCACCTATTTAGTTCAAGTCATTCCCTGCACCCTCCTTTCCACCCCCACCCCCCTGCCCCCGCCCCAGAAATCCAGCTACTTTAGTCACTTCAGTAAGGGATTGCTGCGGTCTTAATGTTTGTGCTCCCCAAATTCATACGTTAAAATCCTAAACCCCACCAAAGGCAACAGTATTAGGAGGTAGGGCCTTTGGGAGGTGATTAGGTCCTGAGGGTGAAACCCTCCTGAATGGGATTAGTGAGTTACAAAAGAGAGATCCCTAGCTCTTCTCACCATGTGAGGACACAGCAAGAAGGTTCCTCCTTGGGAACCAGGAAGAGGGCTCTCACCAGAACGTGATCATGCTGGTGCCTTGATCTTGGACTTCCCAGCCTCCAGAGCTTTGAGAAATAAATTTCTGTTGTTTATAAGCCACCCGGTCTGTGGTATTTTGTTACGGTAGCCTGAGCAAATTAATGCAGGGATTCTTAATATTAGAGACCTTCCAGGATCTGGAAAATGCTAACATTACAAATCAGCTGGACTCTAGGTTGTAGGAAATTAACCGGCTGCTAAAAGGCATCTGGAAAGAACAAGCGTGTTTAGCTGTGGCCATTGGTGGACTTCATACCATTCACGGCACTACTCTAACGGGCGCCATTCTCCAGACTCAAATGTGAGTGGTGCCCACTGGAGTTGTGATATGTGGTAGCCCTAGTGCCTGGAGTCTTGGCAGATAAGTTTGTTAAATGTCTGATGTGATAGATTCTAAGCATCTTGAGGACAGGCCCCATATTCCCCATAAGGCTTAGCATAATACCTTGCATAGAGCATGTATGTAATAAGAATTGGTTGAAGGAAAGAACTGGGATATGCTCTGGGCAGGAAAAGTGCAATAAACAAAATAAAATATACAGGCAAAATAGGACAGAAAGTTGCCTGCATTTGTTTTCTTTCCACACAACATTTGGAGGCAGCAGACCTAGATGCAAGCTAGGGCTCTAATATTTACCAGCTCCCTCTTTGAACCTCAATTTCCTTATCTATTAAATAAGCATAATTAACAATTGAGTTTCCTACTGACCTCAGAGGGTTGTTGTGAGACTCAGATGACATGATAATTGTGTAGCAGTTGCCTTATGACAGTGTTTTCCCAGCTTACACTGACCCCCTCAGCTGCCAGCCCCACCTCTCCACTCACAGGAATGGGTCTCTGTCTGTCATGTTTATATGATGCGACCCGAAACCTTCTTGAAAATAAGGAACCTGATTAGCAGTGAGCACTTCACCTAACTTGGGCCACTCTGAATCTCTGCCCTGGGAATTTGGAGATGGGCACGAGGGCATCAGTCTCCATTGTCTGAGGGACTAACTTAAAAACCCAAGATATGAGAGCAGCCATGTTCTTCCAGCCAGATAATAACCGGGGAGCAGAAGTGTTGGTTTTGTAAGAAATAGGAAAGAAACAGATGTGTAGAAAGAATCAGAGAGTCAAAATGATGCACAATTTCTCTCTGGGTGCCAGAGACCCCGCTGCTTCTTTGCCATTGGGGAGTCTGAAACATTTCTGTATCCTTAAAATAAACTCCCATTTTATGCCTCAGCCAACCCAAGTTGGGTTTTGCTTCCTTCAGTCAAAGCACAAAAGGATTTTGTGATGCATTTCCTAATATAAAAATTTTTACCCATAGGTTTAGGTATCGCTTGAGAGCTCCTCTACCTCATAGGAGATTTCTGTATTTTATTTTATTATTTTTTAAGTGTTTATTTATTTTTGAAAGAGAGAGAGAGAGAGAGAGAGAGCGCTCGAGTAGGGAAGGGGCAGAGAGAGAAGGAGACACAGAATCCAAAGCGGTTCCTGGCTCTGAGCTGTCAGGGGCTTGAACTCACGAACCCGGAGATCATGATCTGAGCTAAAGGAAGTCGGACACTTAAGCGACTGAGCCACCCTGGCCCCCCGAGATTTCTGTATTTTAAAAGGAACAAGGAATAGTGGGTCTGTTTCTGACAGTTTTGATCAGGAGCCCAGAATTTCTAGTTACACCACTGTCTCTTACTCTCTTTCAAGGTAACAAACATCCCCAAACCCGACCTCGGTCTCCATGGTGATCAGGAGCCCCCGCCCGGTTTTCCGTTTCTGCTTGGGGAGGGCCACGCAACGTCCATGACCAGAGGTGTGCGGTGTGCTGAATTAATGCTGTCAGGAAGCATCAGGGAAGGAACCAGGCCGTTGCAGCTCCTTTTTATGCAATTAATGACTTTTGTTTCTGCCTACCTTTTTCCCAGTGCGGCAGAGCAAGGTGCAGAAAGCTGCTACAGGAAATTAGCTATAATTTAGGTAATATCTCGAATGCCCTGTCAGTCACTTGATTATGTGATTGAAAGGAACATTTCATTTGGAGATTTGCAATTTTCTGGTGCTATTGGCATTGCACAATTACGTTTCCTGTCATTTATCACATTGTGGAATACCAGGACAAATTCGCTTCTCCTTACATTTATCATATTACTAGGAAATATAGAGACAGATTTAGCCAATTGCTTTACACCAAATGATGCCCCTTGTTAGCCAGGGACATTTGGCAGCTTCTTCTTCTTCTTCTTCTTCTTTCTTCTTCTTCTTCGTTTCCCCCCAATGATCTCTCTTGCACGTATTCTGCACCAAGAGGATTTCCTCCCCAATTACTTTGAAATTGAGATTTTCCCCTTGACTATAGCACCGCCTTGCAAGAGGAGGAACTGGGGCCTATCTGCTTCCTGCAGCAGGTGCCCTGAGCGATCTGGATCTGACAATGACAGTGCTGTAAAGGGACTCCCTCTCCTTGGGAATCCGGAAGCAACGGTGCCAAGACGGACATTTCGGCACAAGACTGGATTAGAGCTTTAACGGTGTTTAAGTACGGACTTGCTGTCGTCATATGCAGAGCTACTCCAGAAATTTAGCTTTTAAACAAAAGTAACAAATATTTAATTCAGGAAACAGGTCCACAGCCTGTGGGCCCTTGCACAAATGAAATGTTCTGCAGACAGTTAGGTGCTCTTTAGCTGATGGACTGACCTAGAGTTTTCTTTTCTTGGTAAAGATGGTATTACCAATAATTCCATCTCTGCCCCTTGGTTTAATCAAGACTTTCACTCGTGTGTATGTACCCCGTGCCTGCCTCAGGGGCTTGTGCTAGTCAAAAATACATGTGTTTCCCAGCCCCAGCCTTAGCTGACGGAACTGTACTCTCTAGTCCCTGAGGAATCTACGGTTTAAACAAGTGCTAGAGGTGAGTGTGTGGAGCCCATTGAATTCGGTCGCTTGTGTCCCTGGATGCTTATTAGAATAACCCTGGGGGGAGATTTTGAGACTTCTGATCCCCTGGCTGCACCTGAAGCAGATTCAGTCAGAGCCTTTGCTCTAGGACTCCCCTATCAGACGTGTGATTGTTGTGCGATTGGGTGTTGTGCTGCCGCACTTGAGAAGCCCTGCCCTGAGCTGCCAGAAAGTCCCTACGAAGAGGCAAGACACTTGGATTCCAGTCCTCATAGTAGGATGCCCAGACTCATCTGGCTACTGTGACTGCCAGGGACCTGGTGTGGGGCCCACGGAGAACCACGACATCCCCGGTGCCGTGTGTGCTCCGAGAACAGCTCACCTGATCTCTTGGGGACATGGGACTGGTCAGGACCAAGTTTCTGGGAGCTGGAACAGAAGCCAAGGCAATGAATATCAGAGGTGGGATGGCCAGGGGTATGCTCTGTGGCCATGCGACTGCCACATACCTAGGATTGTCTGGGCTTAGGACTATAGACAAATCCCACACTGCCTCTGCTCCGGGGGCTGGGGCCCCTCCGTTGCTGCCCGACTCCCTTCTTGGTAGCCTAAGGCCGAGGGCATTTGAACCTTTCTGCTGCCAGGAGTCTCTAGCTGCTCTGAGGGGGGGGGGGGAAAGTCAGGATAGTTTGCTGCTGCTGTGTGGCAGCCTGAATTTGAGGTCACCCTAGTGCGCCCCTAAGATCCAGAGCACTGACACAGAGTCCAAGGTCCTGATGTCTGGTAGAGCTAACATCAGTGTAGACATCTGGTTGGGAGATGTTAGATGAGCACTTGACCTCTCTGAGTCTCAGTTTCTATCCTTTAAGGGAGTTAGTTTGCCTTGGGTGTGAGTCCCCATAGTATTTAAAATTGACATTAAATACAATCAAGAAATTCTTTTTTTTATTGTCCCCATTGCTTTCAGGTACTCTGCTATGTTAAAACATGACTTAAATACAAAACCTTTGCTCCATTTTGTACATTTCTGTGCCTCACCTCTTTAAAAACAACAGGCTCCACTTACGCACATCCTGTCAATACTTTTCAGGCTGAGGCCTTCGTTGATGCCAAATCAAGATTTGGGAAAAGGCACGTAATTGTCGGGCATCTGCCCCGGTGACTTGTTTCTGAACAATTGTTTGCCATTTCATTCATTCAGTAAACTTGTGTTCGACTCTCACCATGTCTCAATTACTGTGCTAGACGCTGGGCCTGTGGAGATGAAAAGCATGACTTGTTATGAAAAAGCATGCGGTATGGTGCCTATGTCAGAGTCAAGGAGTGGGTGGGGTTTAAAAAGTTACTCTTGTAGAGATCTGTTTGGGACTGACCCTACAAAATACTAGAATACACGCCTTATGCTTCTCCATGTCTTCTCGCACACAAGATCTCATTTAATCACTGAGCACACCCGGGAGGGAGCACACCCGGGAGGGAGCACCGCTTGCACATGGGGGAAGTCAAGCCTCCCATAAATGACGTGAATCACTTCACGTTACACTGTTAGTGAGTGGCAGAGTCAGGACTCACACTCAGGACCCCTGACTCCAGATCTGCTGCACTTGCAACACACTGCGCGGTCCCAGGGCTCGGCTGTCAAACACAACCATCTGTACACACGTGCACACACACACGTGGACTTATCAATAGGAACGTTTAATGAGCGGCTGTCTCTGAGGGTTTCAACGAGGTTGCTAGCAAGACATTCTGCGCGTTTTGCCAGCCAGCATTTTAAGGGGGGCTCTTCCCAGAGCTTGGGATAACAGATCTAGGTTTTTGTTCCCCCATGAGATGTGTTTAGGTGGCAGCAGCTAGGGTCCAGGCCAGGCCCGGTCTGGCCATCTGGCCGGTTGTGTGGGAGTCATGTCGGCGGCAACAGATCTTGGAACTGTTGCCAGAGGTGAAGTATGAACTTCCTCTCCCTAAAGAATATTGCCTGCCAGTGAGGTAGAAGTAATTACTTGTTCCTGCTAATTGAATTCTGAACTTTAAAGTAGAGGTTTTGACTTAGGTTAACGCGACATGGACCAATTTAAAAGTTTAACTTAAAGAAAAAAATGACAATGAACCTCAGCGCTTGAAATGTGGCAGGCGAAGTTCCTCAGGGCCGGAGCCAATTTTCACAACTTCTGTGGGCACCGGCCTCCCGCAGAACTGTCTTCAGCCTGCCCTGCTTGTAACCTTGGCTAATGCAAAAGGGTTACGTGACTGTAAGGCAGGAAATTATTTCAGTCAATATCATTCTGTGGGTTTTTTTCCCTGCCCTGAATTTCCCATGCTTAGTTTTAGCTCTTTTTTTTAAATTTATTTTTTATTTAATTTGCTGCCTTTGGGTGATAATAATAACTAACATTCAGAGATTGCTTTCTATGCATTGGGCATGGTTCTAGAAAGAGGTGTATGAAAGGAGTTCAATCTTCAGAGCTACCCTGTGAGTCACATTCTTTTCTCCACTCAGCAGCTGAGTGTACTGATAGCCACAGACAGGTGAAGTAATTTTTCTAAAGTCATATAGAGCTGGGAAGGTGGATGCCAGAATCTGGACCCAGGGGGACTGGCTCTGGAGTCTCCGTGTTGAGCCTGTCCCGGAACTGTCCGTCACTGTGTGGTTTCTCCTGCTAAGGACGTGCAGTGAAACCTGGTGGCCAGGGTCAGTTTGGACTCTGTGTTTCTTTTTTTGAAACCTTGGTGGTGACAGGCTGGAAAGTGTCTGGCCTGAGTTGGCATATTGCTTCCAAACCTGGGATACAAGTGTCCCATAGAGGATGCCATTTAAGACCAAATAACCCCATCTTCGGCAAAGAATTGCAATGAGACTATTGTGTGATTGTCTCATAGGGGTCTTAACTGCCATTGGCTGCCATCACCCTTGTCCTCATACCCTTTGGTGGAGTTAGGACTGGACCCAAAAGAACAGAAATTCTCACTGTTAGGCATCCCAAAGAGGGGTAACATTGGTTCTTTAGACAAGGGTGAGAAGAAACTTCTCCAGGAGCGTTTCAGAGGTTGCTGAGTGAGTTGCCTCTAAGGAAAGTCAAATGAGGGATTCCAAGATGGGTCTGCACCTCTGCAATAGTTATTAAATATTCTCTGTGTGTATCATTCTGTTTGTCCTGTTGGTAACTAAGGGGTAGGATCAATGCCGTACTTGGAGTGAAATAAACAGGAAACATTATTGTTTTCTTCCTCGAGGTCAAAGTGATGACAGTAGCTTTGGTCATGGGCAGAGAACTGCTTGCCTGGTGAAGCCGCCCCTTCCTGCAGGTGCTGGTAGAGGGAACTGGCAGTGACAGCCCGCTGGGAGCCCGTGTCTTGTGCGACCAGCATCCCCAGTGGCCATGGTCATAAAGGAGTCTTCTCTTGTTGCGTTCCTGCTCCACCTGAAGTGGCAAGGACAATCAGGACTAGGTCTAGAATACTAGCAAACAGCCTTAGGGGCTGCCTATCAAGGGTGGAAAGCCCAGGGGGAAGATTGGACTTCCCATTAACTTAGAGACTGGGGCCCTGGAATATTTTCTATTGATGTCAGGCTGACACTGTTTATTTCCCAAACTAGTGGTAACAGGTCTTTCTTTCTCTGAATGATTTGGGAGTGGTAGAAGGGGACTGATGGGGGTGGCTGGGTTTAGCTCACTCAGTCACCCAGATGGAATTCACAGGCCGTTGTTGGAGTTGCCAGAACCTAGTTCACGTGAAACCTGCTATCAGAGGGTTAAGGGTCTGAGAGTCAAGACTCCCGCAACAGGAAAAGAGGAATTCTTTTTGGGTATTCTTTTACCTTTTGACCGAATTTAAAACACTGCTATTATTATGTTTAAAATAGGAAAGCAGGTCGTAAAGCTCTACATGAATGCTGCTTGCTAGTTGGTGGAAGACTTTGGAGAAGTGACAAATTCATTTGTTGGAGTTTCTGTTTCTCATCTGGACAGTGGTGGTAATGATACCCCCTCGTGAATTATTGGGAGTGTTTGATCTCTGTATGGCCTTCAACTGAAAAGAATCTCCCTCCACAATTGGAAGAATATTGCAACGTTTTCATTCTAGGCGGAAGGCTTTGTAATGTGCTCTCATTCACAGCATCTCCATCCCAAATACTGTCTCTTGACCCTGACAGTCCAAACCCGTTCAGTGAGACACCGAGATGTCTCTTTAGGCCACGGGGCTATTAATGCCCAGGCTTAATTAAATGACAAGTCCAATTTTGATGATACTGATTTCCTTGGTGTGGGAAAAGGGCCAAACCTGGAGTGAGTTTAATGGAATTCAAGTGTTACCCTGTTTATCCATCACCTACCAGATGGCCGTGTGTGTGTGTGTGTAAAGATAAGTAATCATATATTAAGAACTGTACATACAGAGTATAACAATACACATACAAGTCAATTTAGAGCACAATTTTCATGCATGCTGCGGAGGATTTTGTCTCACGGTTCCCACCTCAAACTGTGGGTGGCAGCAGAGACTTGGAAAAAATGTTCTGTGCACTTCAAATTACTTTTCAAGGTATATTAATGGTAAGGAAATAATTGCACTAAGTAATAAGAAAATTGGATCTTTATTTTTGAACTACAATTGGCATTACTTTATCATTTCGCCTCTCATTCTTGTGGTCAAAAGTGGTGAAAGAAGGCTGTGGTCTGGGAACCTCCCCGACATGCCTTTTAAACAGACCTTTCATTATTTGGGGCCAATAACCTTTCCTTTTTATTGGAGACCACAGGCCCTCTCCGTGCGTGGAATACCTTCCTTTTGATGGTGCCTTATTGGTTACATCGCATCAGTTGGCGTCCAGCTTCCTTTGGAACCCGAGTGTGTCCTAACGCTAATGCTGGACTACTCTACTGAACTTGACCTCGACCTTGAGTTCTTTGTGCACAGGTCTGTCCCCGCTGATGTGGGCAGTGACCCAGGTCTTCACAACTCACAGGATCAGAGAGTGCATGTGACTTTGTCCGTGCCTGACAGGTGCCCTTTGGACCTGGCCTTTAGTTCCAAGAGTGAAGCAAAAGAGGCAAACTGGACATGAAAGCCCACTTTCCACCCACTAAGTATTTCTCCTTGAACCATGGGAGAGCAGGGAATATCTTTGTGACTGGTGGTGGGGTGAGGGAAAAGACAAAAAGGAAGAGGCAAGGATTTAAAAACAAAAGAACAAATGCTAAGCAGGGTTGTATACCACAACGTACATGCCATGATGCCATTTGTGTAAAACTGTGTCTTCATATGTGGCACATACATAATTAGGAGAAAAGACAAAGGATTGTAGTCTGTACTGTAAGGTTGCTTATGACCTATTGTTTGGTGAAAAAAGTGGGTTTTCTACTAAGAGTATGAGTTTACTGAGGGACAATCAAGTGACTAAACCTTAGATATGTATACATATGCATGAGTGTATTTAGATAAATGAGGATAAAGGTCTGAAAAGATACTTACCGGCCTAATGCTCTCTGGGGCAGGGGTGAGAGGAGTGAGGTGTTTGTGGTGGTGCAGGGGAAGTGATTAGCTCTTTATAGAACTTCCTATCCTTTCGCCTTGTAAACACTAATGGATTGGTTTTAGCATTTGAAAGCCTCCCACTGGAAAAAAAGAAAACAACCCACTCAGGTGACTCATGTGACACAGTTCAATGCATGCTTCTCTTCCCGGTCTAAGAGGCTTGAAAAGACTGCTTGCAAACAGGCTGACTATCCCCCGGATGGAGAGAGATTTTTCCTAAAAAACACATGAGTCATCATGGGCTGATTCAAAGATCCTCAATTTCCCCGCTGTTTATTATGCCTGAATTTTCCACATCAGGTTGGGTTAGCATAGCTTTTTGGCTTTAAATTTTTTTTTTTTCAACGTTTATTTATTTTTGGGACAGAGAGAGACAGAGCATGAACGGGGGAGGGGCAGAGAGAGAGGGAGACACAGAATCGGAAACAGGCTCCAGGCTCCGAGCCATCAGCCCAGAGCCTGACGCGGGGCTCGAACTCACAGACCGCGAGATCGTGACCTGGCTGAAGTCGGACGCTTAACCGACTGCGCCACCCAGGCGCCCCTAGCTTTTTGGCTTTAATGACTACACATACTGAGAAGGTATTTATTGATTGTTCTGCTATTTATTTCCCCAGGTATATTCCTTGGGTCCTGTGATTATCTGTGTTTCTGTGGCAGTGTAACAGGCATTTCTAGGTCTGAGGCAGGTGTGGCAGGCTTATGGGTAACCGTCATGACCACTGACACTATTTGATTTTGAGCTCCATCAGCCAAACTCCCTCTCTCCTTCCTCAAGAATATTTATTAAGCATTTACTATGAGCCAGACATTGTGCTAGATCCTAGAGGCAAAAGGCTCTGCCTCGAGCTCCCCTGGCCCCATCTGGGAAGAAGGCTGGGGTACTCACGCTCTCTTTCGTGGCCTCACTAATGTTGCCTCTGGGGCCCTTCTCAGTCTAGCCATGCCCTTACGTCTTCCACTTCCACAGCTGAGGTCATATTGGTGAGGCCCACTTTGTGTCCCCTGTAGTGACTCTGAGTGCTGTTCCTGGTTGTTTCAGTCTTCTGTCACTGGAATGGGTGGTTGGGGCTGCCTTGTGCTATATGGCTGGACCCTCCCAGCATGTCAACCTCTTCACCTGCTCCTGCCCTGTTTGCACCCCCACCCCTTAGGGGAGCAGCATATCTTCTCCTAGTGCTGGAGAGTATCCTCCTAGATCCACAGACCATTCGGATTCACCACCTCTGTCATCCTGCATGCACATTTGTTGTCTTTTTACTCCTGGGCACTCACTTAAAAAAATATGTATATATCTCTCTCTATAATTTTTTAAAAAAAGATTTATATCCTTGCCTTTTTTTTTTTGCTCTGGAATAGTATTCTTGTGTCTTATCAACAGAGCAGCAGACAGGGGCTGTGTGTATTTCTTTACCAACTGACCTTTTATTCAGTTTTCTATTTCCCAGGTCAGAAGGTAAGACTTGAGGATTAGTGAAATGCGGGAGTAGAGGACATTGTTTTGCCTTTGTAGTCCCCTGGCTTGTCCTAAACTGGCACCATTTAATTTTCCATTTCACTGGAGAACAATACTTCTGTGCGCTTCCAATTTTCTCTGCTGGTGGAGTTCAGAGAATAGGGGAAAATACTTTGGGTTCGAAGTTTCAGGAAAGGTTACAGGGAAGAGATGAGAACTGGATTTAGCTTTGAGGATGGAAGGATTTGGATTCTAGGCTGCTTCAAATTATACATATAATAATATCAGTGGCTTCTCTCTAAAAACTTGACATGGCTCTGGGAAGAGAGATTCCAGAGTAGTCATTCCCTCTGGAAACTCACCATTGCTAGTCTGCCAAGTACTATTCAAGTGCTATTTCTGAGTGGGCTACCGGAGCCCTGGGCTTTGCCTGAGTGGATGCTTTGGATTCTGTGAAAACTCCATTGTATGGGGAAGTGTTGGTGAATCTGTGAGGATATGAGGCAGCTGATGGAGAGCTTGAGCTGACATGGACAGTTAGGCTACCTGTCTTTCCACCCTATCTTGTCCCCCTTCCAACATGTTCACTCTAGCTTTACCCTAGAGTCTGAAAAAAGTAAAACCATTGCATATATTCCAGCCAGGAGTGATGTGAACAATGTTTTCTATGGATTTCCAAAGCCAGTATTTTTTTTTTTTTAAATTAGGCTTCATGCCCAGAGAAAAGCCCAACATGGGGCTTGAACTCATGACCCTGAAATCCATGCTTAACTGACTGAGCTGCCTAGGCTCCTCTCAAAGGCAGTATTTTTTTAAAAATTATTATTATTTTTTAATATAATTTATTGTCAAATTGGTTTCCATACAACACCCAGTGCTCATCCCAAGTCAAACGCAGTATTTCTAATGAGACGGTAGAAGAGGAGGGTGTTAGCATGACAGTGGGAAGGGAGAAGGAAATAAAAGAGGCTAGGGAGGGGGAAGGAGGCATATACACGCTTCTGGGAGGAAGTGTATATTATTTTTCTCTTTCCCGGACTGTCGTGAACATGGTCTCAGAGAGAATATCTTTCTTGAATAATGTTCTTTAATGCACTTCTTGTAGGTCTTAGAAGAAATATTACAGTTGCGTTGAGCATTTATTCCCAATCAAGGACTGCAGGTTTGCATCCACATCTCAGGCTCAGTCTCAGTTATGTGCTCATTGAGTACAAAGGCAGATGGATTTGCCTGCATTATTTAAATTGTGATTTCTCTCCTGATGTCTCTCTCTGCTAAGTGTGTACAGTTGGATTTGCACAACTAAATCTGTGTTGGACGCATTCCACTTTAATCAATTACCATGTGATCAGTGGTTCCATTTTTTCGGCAGTCAGTGACCCCTTTGAGAATTTGTGGAAAGCTGTGTGCCTTTTCCTGAGAAAAATGTACCTTTGCAGCTACATAAACAAAATCTGGTATACAATTTCAGGGCATCCGTGGCTCATTTGTAGACTCCAGGGCTGAGAGTGGTGTCATGTCAAGAGAAGGAAAAAGCTTTTTTGCGTTCGGCTCAGAGAGACTTCAGGGAACAGATAAAGCGCCTCAGCAATGACAGGAGCTAGAGCAGCGGAGAAGTAGGGGTTCAAGCACATTGGCAGCTCTGAAGACCTGAGAAGCAGCACGGTGCCAGGGACCCCAAGTGCGAGGGGAAGTTGAATCCCAGGGCATGATCTAGCAGTCACCTCATTTCTGCAGCCGAAAGCAAAACAAAATAAAAGCCTGCTGTAGCCTGTCATCCACCAAGTTCCATCTTTAGGACCACGAGTGTTTTGCTGTGACATATGGGGGAAGGAAGACCCTGGAAGTGTTTCCCTAGCACTTGGGCCACAGTCAAATGAGAAGAAATGAGTTGTCTGAGCCCCAGTAAAACTAAATGAAGCCTGAGTCAACGCTTCTTGGATTGCATTTGAGGCCCTTGATATTTTCCTATGGATGGTTTTACCAAGGGTCCAGGTATTATTTCATTGTTAAGAAAGTCATAGCTATTTCTTATTTTTTGTATTGTTTTTAAATTTTGTTTATAAGATTAAAAAAGTATGTGTTCCTTAGTTAATTTAATTACAAGACAAGAAATACTAGTGTTGCTAAAGAAAGAATAGAACATTCCAAAAGGAAGTTGCCAGCCGCATATATCTCAAACAAGAAACACAGAAATATCCCAGGGCCCATCTGAACTTTTTCCAAGTGAGTAACATCCCTATAGAAAACTATTTGAGTCTTTAGTATTAAATCACACGATCAACTTCCTCTGTTCTAGGTAAGAGTCGGCCAACCGTGGCCTGTAGGCCAAACTTGGCTTGTAATTGAGTAGCTATAACACAGATTGTATGGCCCACAAAGGCTAAAATGTTTACTCTCTGGCCCTATATAAAAAAAGTTACCTCCCTAGTCTAGATCATCAAGAAACTTTCTAATATTTTGAGTTTTCAAACAACGGTAGAATGTCCTGGTTAGGCCAATGCATGTGTCCAATCTGTTTAATAGTTACGTTTCTCATCAAAAAATCGTATGTTGTCATTCTGGTTGTGTACGGTAGTTTCTTGGGAGCTTTGTTAGCCTGAGACCTAACCTAATCTGGAGGAGGATCATCTCTGGAACACTAACAACTAAGTTTCTGAGTATGAAGTTGATGATGATACCAAGGCCTTAGATAAATCCATCAATCCCGTGTCTCTTCTTGGAGACCTATGGGAGGGATGCCGCCTCGCATTCTCTGAATGGCTACTCTCTAGGAACTTCTGGCCTTTCTCCTAAGGTCTGCAGCTACATTTTTCAACTTTTCAACTACTTCTTTAGTACTACAAACTATGCTGAAGAGTCTGGATTGATATAGTTAGCCCTCTTCTTTTTTGTAATCTTTCTTCTTTCTTTTGAAAATATTCAAATGTAGTCAGTTTCTTTTGCGGTCATCCAAATCAGTGGTAGATTAGAAAAGTACAATTGATCTGAGATTCTCTAAGAAGGGCTTGCAATTACTCTTCAATTCATTCAGACCTACATTTTCCCAAACCACCTCCAGTGGCTTAGTGTAGATTTGAGGACATATGTTCCTTTGATCACAATTAAGTGAAGTCACTATGGGATATTTACATGGAGCTTTTAAAATATTTATGTACGTAACACTAATGGCACCTAGTAGTTTACTTATTGCATTTTAAAATTTGAGCAATGTATTATTCATGGCTGGTCAGAAATCCATTATGCATGAACCTCCTCTGGTGTACTCTTGCTCGTGTGCGTGTTTGGCTCTCCAATTTCCCGAGGTTATCCTTGGGAACCGCTGCCATCCATTGCATGCATAATCACATGGCCTTCTGTGGGTGGTATGGATTTTTCTGAAGGGCTCACAACAGTTCACAGGCATGATCCCATCGGTTCGTGCAAAATTCTGGGGAGTGTGTTAGAGGCAGATGCTGTCACCCGGATTTTACCACTGGCGGGGAGAGAGGCCCAGATCATTTGAATGGGAAACATCAAGTGCTTAGCCTTTCAGCACAGTGGGATAGGAATGAAAGGCAGATCCCCAGCACTAGATCAATCAGTCAACTGATCGGGATTCAGTGAGTGTACATTCTTGGCTCAGCATGGGACTAGTTGCTGGGCCAGACCTTTTTATGTCTTGCTTATGTGATTTGGCAGTTCTGCCATCTTGAAAAAAATACTATCTTGTGAGTGAATTTTTTGGTAAATTGACTGTAAATTGGGAGGGAATAAGCAGGAAGGAATTATGAGATGAAGCAGGTGCGTGAGAGGGAATAGACAGTTACCTTTTGAAGGCAAGTATCCTCCCAATGTGATGACACCACAGATTTCTTACTCTATTCCCAAGACTGTTTTTAGGGCAATGAATAAAAGCCAGCAATGTTCCAGTTTTAAAATACGTTAGCGTGGTTAGCAAAATTCTGTGTACTTAGGTATTTCTCATCTGATTGACTCTCTGGCTAACCCTAATGATCAATACCCAAACTGTGACCACAGTGTATCCACAGTAGTGATTGGAAGGATTTTTAAGTGTATTTTCAATATAGCTGGAACTTCAACAATTTGAAATCTATGCTGTTGAAGAGATGATATGTCTTGAACCAAAAGTATCTTACTGGAGTTTCATTTGACCCCTAGTACCATCTTAACAAGGATGTTTTAAAGGACAGCATAAAGATGAAGCCCAGGAGAGGACATAAATCATAGAGCTGTGTAGCTACTCAAAAATTATTTCATATGCCCATCTATTTTTATAAATGAGAAACCAAGGACTAGAGACATGAAGTATATTGCCCCCCCCCCCCCAGCTAGAGGTAATGCTGAGTAGAAACCCAAGTATCCTGACTCTTCAATCCAGTTATCTTTCCACTTCTTCTTTTGAACTTTAGTAGGGGAAGCAGAGTGATCAAGTGGGTTAACACCTCCCTTCATGAACTGGTTAATTAACAAGCTTTGGGAAATCGTCTTCTTACAGGGAGTCATGGATTTCTCTTACTTGCATGGATGTTCTTTGTTTAGT
This sequence comes from Lynx rufus, assembly GCF_022079265.1. Classification (NCBI taxonomy): domain Eukaryota; kingdom Metazoa; phylum Chordata; class Mammalia; order Carnivora; family Felidae; genus Lynx; species Lynx rufus. Next base: position 6,913,833 of record NW_025814825.1, read on the forward strand.
AGCATAAATATTCTCAGAGACTCTTTTGGTGCTTTGAGTGTGAGAGATAGCCAGAATCCCCTAATGCCACACTTTCCAGTCCCCGCCCCTCCCTCCACCAAATCCACAGCCATTAACTGGAACCCTGGATGCTGCATTAGCGGGTGACACCACCTGCTTAATAAAGCACCCCTGTACTGTGCAATCAATAGAGAGTTCAGGGTGGAGCACCATATCTCCTCTGAAACTCACAAACTCTGTAGACAAATGCAGAGGGCACGATGGGCAGTCAAAGAGGCAGGCTGAATTAGTGTCAAGGAACATCTTTTATTCATGGGAATAATACATCAGAGGGCACTGAGCATAGCTTGGTTTTGTCACGGGAATAAAATGAGAAGCCCTGGAAACTTGGCACTTTGTCAAAATGCCATTTATGAATTGTGCAGTACGTACACACTGTGCGAAACTGGTTTACTTCTGAATCTGTTTATGAACTTCAGTGTGTACGCAGTTAGGCAGACTTCTCTGAAGGAGGGACGTGGTGAGACAATTTTCCATTCCTTCTCTCATAGGTGGAAAGACAAGAGCATGATTTTTAAATCCCTGACATTAGGGGTAACTGTCGGGAGATGGCTACTGGGCTAGGGAAACTCCCAGCATTTAGCGAGGGACTTGAACCACTGAAGAGTGATGGAAATCGTCCCAGCTGGCTGACTGGCAGTTCTGGGACCATTCTCACCTTGTCAGACAGTGACCTGGAGGTTAGTAGATATGCTACGGTATGTTTCTAGTAGACCCTCTAGGCTCGGCAATTCACCACGGTGAAGAGTTCGGAGAGGCACTGACGCCACTCCTAGTTTTACTGTTCATGTTTCTGCACTCCCGATTTGCTCCTTGCTCAAATGGTAGAAATAACACGGTTCTCATTTGGCTGCTCTGAGGAGGAAGTGACATAGCCATCCATGTCAACGTGCATGGCACATAGGAAGGCCCTTCCGTGCTAAGTCCTCTCTTTTTTTTTTTTTTTTTCCAGATCAGGAAAGACGAGGTCCTGGTGCCAATGGTCACCCCTCTTCTCTGGTAGTAAGAGGTCAGCTGCTAAATACTTGGCATTAATGGCATCAGATTCCTCCCATGAAACGTGGAGACAGACTGGAACCGTATTCTATACATGAGTGTAGGAACCTGGCCGAGAGAAAGAGTGAGGGAGCATGGGGAAGAGAGATGATTTAAATAGTGTGCGTGGCTGCTACTCACGTTCCCACTCGGTGAGTATCCACCGCGGAGTTAAGTGTGATGCAGGAGGTCTGAATCGGGTGAGTCTCCACTGGGTCTCGCTGGGGGCACCACATGGTGTGAATAACCCGCCACGCGCAGTTATGAGCCTGTTACAGAAATACACCCTCGCGCAAATACCTATGTGGTTGATGCTCACATGTGGTGTCAGTATTAAATGTCTGCATATCCATTTTCCTCGACACGTGGCCCCTAAGCTGCCCAATTGGAAGTTTCACCTCTTTGAACGCGGTGTCACACTTCTGGAAAGATGGTCCGCTGGGCTGCAACGAAATGTCTTCTTCAAGTGAGCCTCCCAAGGCCCTTTTGACTGCGGGTGGCACTTCCCTTCTCCTCTGACATCGGCAGCTAATCCCCAGGGAGGAAACAATGAGTGCAGATGTCTCTCAGGCAGCCAGGGTTATCGTGAGGATCAGGTGAATCCACAGGTATGAGGGTAAAGCCAGACGGAGGAAGATGCTGTTGTTCATAATGACTTCTTGAGTATAACTTCTCTTCCAGGCTGTGGCTGTGTGGACCAAGGTGGGATGTTTTGTGCCTACTTTCTAGGGGTCTTAATTTGCCAGCCAAGGCGGTCACAACTCAGTGAAAGTGATTGTGGGGGTGTCTTTGGGGAGAAGGGCCTCCTTGCTTTGAAAGGTGCTCACGTCACTTTGATTAGCGGACTGGGATTAGAATAACCCATGAGGGATTCTGACGGAGGGCCTGGAGTGGAGTCTGGAAATTTATCCTTTCAATTAGCGCCACAGGTGAATCTGCTATCAGACAAATCGCGATGAAAGGAAATACAACTTGTGTGTACGTCATCAAAGGAAGAAAATACAATGCTTGCATGAAACTCCCGAGAAGTGTTTGTACCCTTTTAATGTTAATATCCCCCTCTCATTCTGGGGCAGGGGTGCAACCTCGGAGGCAGTGTCTTTTTCTCAGTTTCTTTGGGGTATGATGGACAAGTTTGTAAGCTATCTAAAGCGGATGTTGCGATGATTTTCTTGTACACATACATCATGAAAAGATTTTCCCATCTTGTTAATGAACACATTCATCACCTCACAGATTTATCCTTTTATTTAATTTATTTATTTATTTTACATTTCAGTTCTACTCTTTTAGCAAATGCCAGTTACACAATATGGTGTTATCAACTATATTCACCATGCTGTACATTAGATCCTCAGACTGTATTCACCTTACAGCTGAACGTTTTCACCGCTTTACCAACCTCTCCCTCTTTTCCCCACCTTCAGCCCCTGCAAACCACTTTTCCACTTTCTCCACCTGGAGGGCATTGTGCTAAGTGAAATAAGTCAGATAACTGATAGACAATGTCGTTTGTGATGATTTAGCCGAGAGCCTAGGGCTCATTATTCACTCACAAATTTCTAGGTCCTAGTGATTCTAGGCCCCAGTAAGGAGCTTACAACCTATTTGATAAATATCAGAAAATTGCTATTTGCCAACTTTGGAGGTTTTAGTGATAATTTGAAAGTTTCAAAAAGAGGGGCGCCTGGGTGGCGCAGTCGGTTAAGCGTCCGACTTCAGCCAGGTCACGATCTCGCGGTCCGTGAGTTCGAGCCCCGCGTCGGGCTCTGGGCTGATGGCTCAGAGCCTGGAGCCTGTTTCCGATTCTGTGTCTCCCTCTCTCTCTGCCCCTCCCCCGTTCATGCTCTGTCTCTCTCTGTCCCAAAAATAAATAAAACGTTGAAAAAAAAAATTAAAAAAAAAAAAAAAAGAAAGTTTCAAAAAGAAAATGAATACGGAACAAAATAGCAATGGTACTTTTCCAGAGATGAGCAGGTTAGTAAGAAAAGTGATAATTTGGATTTGGATGCTTTGGGAATTTACTTATTTCTTATATGAACCCTTCCCTAAATTTTTGACACTCTGTAAATTCTGGGATTTAACCATTGTACATAACTTTCAGGGGCTGGTGGTTTTTAAGGAGTTCAGCTAAATTCTGGCCCACTAAGTTGGCTTTTTAAGGGCTTCAGCTTTCGGTACTGAAAGCTGTTGGTTATCTAGGACTCTTCCTTGGTGTAATCCTTTTCTGGATAATTACTTGGAAAGAAAATGGATCTTTAAAGAATATAATTTGTGGGGTGTCTGGGTGGCTCAGTCGGTTGAGTGCCCGACTTCGGCTCAGGCCCTGATCTATGGTTGGTCATTTTGAGTCCTACATCCGGCTCTCTGCTGTCTGCATGGAGCCCACTTTGGATTCTCTGTCCATCCACCCTGCCCTTCCCCCACTTATGCTCTCTCTCTTCTCTCTCTCTTAAAAATAAAAAATGAACGATAAAAAATGTTTTAAAGAACACAACCTGTGTCTGACAGGGGTTTTGGTTTCAACAATGTTGACTTAGGAAAAAAAAAACCAAACCCAAACCAAAACAAAACCTATAGGAAGCAGATACTGTATTTGAGAGCCATTGTAGAACCCCTCTGAGTGAGGGGTGTGTGTCCAGTGATGAAAATGGTGGCTTGATGGACTAATCATTGGCTCTAATGATGGAAATGGAGAACCGAAGCTATATTGTAAGATAAGGGAAACGGAAGTAGCAAATGTGGGCAAGGAACCCAACCAGAGTGGGAAGCAGTGTCAGAAACAAGTTTTATATACGAGTCAAGCTGTGAAACCAGAGTTCTGGGATGAGCAATCTAACGAGCTTTGTAGTAGGAAAGCTCATTCCTACTTTGTAGTAGGAAGAGAACTCTTACACTTTCACACTTTGGCTCTTACACTTGCTAGCTGTGTGATCATGACTGAGTTACTTATCCTCTCTGGTCCTCAAGTTCAACTATGTGTAAGTTCTGTCATGAGGTGCATGAGAGGGCTGGCATAGTAACTGTTTATTTTAATATTATCACTGTGTGGTCCTCTGCTTCTCCGAACAGGAGACATTGACCGGTTGTCCTGGGCACGCGGGGAGGCCAGCCTGAGAAGTAGATATGGGTCGGCTAGTCACCCTGCCCTTGTTCGAGTTTGTTACCTCACAGGTGACTACCACGCCCCGTCAGTCAGACCCTGGCACGATCCACCACATTTGTGAAACTTACATCACTGCACGCCATTTGTCTTTGCTTCCTCTGTATCAACACTGGTCTTTTCTCATTAATGGAGCATTTGCTTAGGAATTATTGTCCAGAGGAATTTAGCCACTAATCCCTTTTATGATAGCAAAATCACCAAGAAACCCCCTGTGTCACTAAGGGTCTCAGCAGGCAACAGATGGCACACTTAAATTGGATAATTTATGGAGAATTTAATAAGAGAATTATTTAGAAAAGTGGGGCAGGGAGGTAGAAAATTACGAGGGGTAGTGCAGAACCATGGGGCTAGTAACTGCCTCGTACTCTTCCCATCCCTAACCTTGAAAAAGAGAGAGGGTGGAGAGGTTATCAGTATCTGGAAACACAGGGAGTTTTCTGACAGGAGCTGTAGTCTCTATTTGAAGGATGAAGACCATCTGTGGTGACCCTGCAGGGAAGGAGCCAAAGGGACAAATACCCCAGCTCATTCTTCTTCCTTCCTTGCCTTTGACCAAACCCAGTGCAAAACTAGGGGGCAAGGGAGCCTGGTGGTGGAGTCTACACAAATACGTGTCCTCATGAACACAGCAGAGTGGAAGAGGGCGGGGAATAAATCTGGAGGGACAAATGGAATATACTCTGTTCCCTCTCTTAGAGGCTCTTAGGTCCCAGGTGTAGCATAGCAAGCGTGTTGAAGTCTCTCAAGGGATATATTGCCAGATAGGTATCACAAAACTACATTTATGGACCCCTGGACTACCTTGGAGAAGTTGATGGCACAGATACAGAGTCTGACATACTTGGGTTCTACTCTATCTCTTTTGCGCTCTTGAGGAAGTCACTTAAATTCTCTCAGCCTCAGTTTCTTTAGCTGTAAAATGGGAGTGATAACCCCTGTATGACAGAGTTGTCACAAAGGTTCAGTTAAAGAATATAAGTAGGAATATTTTGTATTCACACATTAGAGAAGAATATGCAGAGAGACTGTGCTTTCTGCCTCTCTATTGTCAAAGAATTATGCTTTATTCTTGGTGAAGAATTGCAATTCTAGTGAGCAAAACCTAAGACACTTCGAAATCTACGTGGCGTTCTGTTAAAATATGATTTTGCTTCTCACTGGGGAGCCTAAAGGTTTCACTTGAAGTGAAGATTGTGTATTAATTTATACCTATGGAAGCCTTGTATGACATTTCCAAATCTGTCTGTAAGATAATGGCTCTAAATGGTTTATGACTTTTAAAAAATCTAATAAATATAGTAACTTTGTACCTCAGTGTAATGAAAAAAAATGATGTTTTGGGATATATCATTCCTCATTGAAATGCATTACTGTTTCCCACCAGCATAAATCTTAGAACTGGAGATCTTTTGTCAGCTTATTTCCTAAAGAAGTGTCTCAGAATGAATAGACTCCAGGAGGCTGCTCTCCAGTGGCCCTCCCAGCCGGAAAGGTCCAAGCATGGATGAAGGTGGAGCCTGACACAGAATGGCCCGGGTGCAAGGGCGTCTGGAGAGATGTATCACAGAAGCCTTTTTCTCTGTAGTACTTAACCTTCTATACTCCCCTTCCACATGGCCAATCCGTTGAACTCGGCCTCCATTTCCTTGAATGCATTTCCAATTGCCTGTGATATTTATTAAAAAAAAGTATATATGCCTGGATTTCCCAAGTAGGAGCTCCTTTATACAGAAAATTGGAAATGAAACCAACACCTGAATCCCAAATAAGGGCTTATAAATGCTCAGAGTATGTTGAGAGGCCCCAAGGAAGGGGAGGCCACCAAGTAAGAGACAGAAGAGAAAGAGTTAAGGCTCTGATTAGTTAAAATGTGGATCCGACTAAGACCCTTATCCAAAGGGGGGCATTGCCTAGGGAAATCCACTAATTTGCCCTCTAGAGAGGAAGCTTGGCTCAGCCCAAATGCCTAGAGCTTTTAGTGCATTGCTCAGTAGTGAAGTTTTCAACCTTTAAAAAAATTCTCCTTTCCACTTTGACTTGTATCTTGGATGATATTTACATACTCAATACATTCCCATAGGTAGAAACAGGATTTTATGCCAATTCATGCTATCCCTTTCTCAAGTTGGAATACAAACGAAAAGCATGTCATTACAGTGATAACTTGAATCTGTTCCTGTATGTAAATATTAATAGGTGCCTGTGCACTTCCAAAAATCTGCTTGTTTTTATCTTCAAACTATCTCTAGAATCTAACCATGTTTCTGCACCTCTCCAGCCATCACCTTGGCCAGAGCCACCACCGTATCTCGCTTGGGTTATTACAAGAGCCTCCCACGTAGTCTCCCTGCTGCTACTGCCGTTTCTCCCTCTAGTTTATTCTCAACATAGCAGCCAGGGTGGTCCTTTGAAAATGCAAGTGAATCACGTCATTCCTCTGCACAAAGCCTGCACTAGAGCTTTATTTCATTCAGAGTAAAAGCCAGAGTCTTACAATGATCTATGCAGCCTTCTGTGATCTACCCTTTTGTTGCATCTCACCCCCTACGCTCCCCACCCACTTTGCCTCAGCCTCATGAGTCAGTCTCCTTCCTGTTCTTCAAATACGGTGGGGACACTCTCGCCTTAGGGCCTCTGCACCACCTGTTCCTCCTTTCTGGAACAATCTTCTACCAGATTTTTGGATAGCTACCTTCCCCACCTCCTTACAGTCTTTGTGTAATTGTCTCTTTTCCCTCCAGGCTACCCTAACCATCCTGTTTATTTCACTTTTTATTAAAAAAATGTTTATTTATTTATTTTGAGAGAGAGGCAGAGAGTGAGTGGGGGAGGGACAGAGAGAGAGCGAGACAGATAATCCCAAGTAGGCTCTGCAGCTGTCAGCACAAAGCTTGATGTGGGGCTGGAACTCATGAACTGTGAGATCACGACCTGAGCCAAAGTCGGAAGCTTAACTGAGCCACCCAGCTGCCCCACCATCCTATTTAAAATGGCGACTATTCTATCCGTATGTCCCAGTTCCTGATCCTTCTCATCCTGTCCCCCTGAGCCCTTGGCTTGTCTCATTTAATATCCTTTATAATTTTATTCATTGTATTTATTATAGTGTGAGCTCCCCCGGGGCAGGGGTCTCTGCTTGTTTGGTTTATGACACATCTCTGGCACAAAGAACAGCGCCTGGTACATGACCAATGGTGAACAAGTAACATTGATTGAAAGGAATTTGCTAATTCATTCAAGAGGCATACACTGAATATCTACTTTGTACTTGGCCTTTTGCTAGACGCTGAGACAAAATGAAGAAGAAAGTCAAGATACAGTTTCTTTTCTCAGCTTAGAGCCTGGTGGTGAATCAGAGTGAATTAACCCAATAACCAGGGGAGTAAGTGCGCCTGTTTGTTTTTGTGCTTATATTTGATGAAGCTGTCAGTGTGAGATTTTGAATCAGGGAAGCAGACACTAGTCAAGTATTACTCTTGTCAAAGAAAAAAAAAAAAGGAAAAAAAGAGTCTGGACACATGTTAGTAGGGAAATACTTTATTGAGTGGGGGCGGGTGATCTCCTGTAATAAGAAGATGCTCAGAGCCCCAGCCAGATGCTTCCCAGGGATGGGGTAGGGGAGTAAAAGCCTTTATATGCATAGCCTGGAAAAGGTGACTATGGAAAGAGGAAGATGGGTGCCAAAAACTGCCAGGGAAGGTCTTACAACTTAATAAACTGCCCAGATATGGCAATAACAGGCAAGTTATGGCAGGAAATGTTTGTGGTCAGGCACATGGGGTGGGGTGTGGGCCTGAGTTGGAGCAGGCAGTGACAGACAGGGAGTTGTGGGCCCGGCTGTCCTAGGCAAACTGGCCTAAAGTCATGTCAAGCACAAAGCTTGATTAGCTTTGTCAGTGTTCATAAGCAAAAGTTAAGGTTTAACCATAAAGCAATTGATGGCTTATGTTTCTTTTCTTAATATAATTGTTCCCTTTGGGATTGTTTAAAAAGATACATGTATATATGGAGATATATATATATATATATATATATATATAGAAAGAGAGAGAGAGAGAGAGAGAAGGAGGAGGAGGAGGAGCTTGGGAGGGGAAGAGGGGGAGAAAGAATCCCAAGCAGTCTCCATGCTCAGTTCAGAGCCTGATGTGGGGCTCAATCCCATGACCCTGTGATCATGACTTGAGCTGAAATCAAGAGTCGCATGCTTCACCAACTGAGCCACCCAGGCGTCCTTCTTTGGGGTTATTTTTGCTGTTGTATTAAGAGTAAGATACCAGGGCACCTGGGTGGCTCAGTCGGTTAAACGTCTGGCTTCAGCTCAGGTCATGATCTCAGGGTTCGTGAGTTCGAGCCCCGCATCGGGCTCTGTGCTGACAGCTCAGAGCCTGGGGTCTGCTTCGGATTCTGTGTCTCCCTCTCTCTCTGCCCCTCCTCCACTTGTGCTGTCTCTCTCTCTCTCAAAAATAGATAAACATTAAAAAAAATTAAAACGAGAGTGATGTATTATGGTGATCAGAAACAGTAAAAATACTAGTTTGCCTATTATATCTGTTGACTAGGTTACCAACCTAGCAAAGTCCCTTTAGATGGTGTCAGTGGATGTCAAATGCACACTGAGTATACTGGGTGGTGTGCCTAGCGATGAGAACTCCCATCTCCACGGCACCAGAGAAACAACAGCTTTCCCAAGAATCGAGCAGTGGAGTCTGATTTGGGAAACCATAATCAGAGTCCTTTGGCTTTTCAACATGGCCTCAAATTTTACCACCCAGCAATGTTATGTGCTTGTAACCAACTCCATGCTTTCACCTAAACATTGTCACCAGCGCTGTAGCACTGGATCCCTGTTGTTAAGCATGTTTTATTGAAGGGTATACTGTGCATATAAACACTGCAGACAGAGGAGGAGAGAACGCCAATTAATATCAAAATGGGTCTGTTCAATGAACTATAAAACTGGCCGTTCTTTTGCAGCACATTGAGGGTACTGGAATCCTGCTAGCAAGGAACTGCATTTTTATAGTGAAAAATACTTGTCACCGGGGGCCCTCCACGAAACCACAGCATCTTAGAGTTTATTTGGGAAAGTCAGTAGCTGCTCCCACCTCTAATCACACATGCTTTGGCCTCCGAGAAGTACATCTGGCATTTAGACTCTGAAGTACCCTACTGGGTCTTGAGTTCTCTGACTGAGTTACTGATAAATTCACCGAAATGTGTACCAGCCTTTAAAATAAGTCCGTAAAAAAAAATGTGTCTCCTTTCAGAGTTATATAATTGTTCCAGTTGGAAGCATATTGGGCTAGGAAGCAGGGGGAAAAGCAGGGGATCAGGGCAGGGACAGGAATGAGAGGTGACATTCAGGGATTATGTCCCTGCCACTGGGCTTACTGAGTTGGCTACATCATGTCATTTATGTCCTACAACTGCCTTGTGATGGGGTAGCGTCCCTATTTTGTAGATAGAGAAATGGAGATTCCGAGAGGTTAATTAACCTCTCTCAGCTTCACAGCTAGAAGCAGCAAAGTATGGGTTTAATACTGTCGGATTCAAGTACATGCCTTGTCTGATTCCAGCTTCCGTGCTGTCCTGTCATTTTTTTGGTTGCTGTTTGTTTTAGAACACCTCCGCAAAATAAAATTCTGGTTTATTATTGGCCAACTTTGTTTCACACATACATCAAACACGTCAAATAAATAAACAAACAGCAACTTCACAGATGAAAAAGAAAAAAAAAAAAGAAACCTTTTATCTTGGCCTTTTTAACCATCTCCTACAAACCAGCTCCTATAGTGCAGCTAAGTACATTCACAAAAAAGTGACTGGAATTCTTGGAATAAGATTTTGTTGTGGTATTTGTTTTTTTGCCTTTTTTTTTTTTACCCCGTTTTTCTTTCTCAAATCTCCTTTGAGATTTTAATGAACAGGGGCACACCATGAGAGTCAGAAGCAGCACAGAGAAGGCTCGCGAGCCTGGTTTGATCATCCGAGATTAAAAATGACTGACCCCTGACAGTATGGACCAAAATGCAAAATGTAAATAAAAAATGCAAAAACATTTTCCTCACTTGTAAAGTGCTTTTAAGGGAGAAAGCAGGGCCTTGGAAGTTTTGATCCCCCCCCCCCCCCCCCCCCCGCAGATTCCCGCCGTGGCTTTGGGTGGCAGGGCTCTGTCTCCTGCAGGACCATCCACTCGCAGGTGACCGCGTTGAGAGTCTGACACGGGAGGCGGAGGGCAAACAGGTCACGGTGGCCTCTGTTTTTGTTAAATCCAACTTTTCCTTTTTTGCTGTCTAGTCATCCTCGCCGGCCTTCTGATTCTCGGGATGGACGTCACCTTCTCGTCATCCTCCGCTGCCCTGTGCGCGTAGCTGCCTCGGCCGCCTCGTCTTCCCCTCCATCCTCTTGCTCCCGCGTCTCCCTCACTGCAGGCCTCCTGCGCCCACCTTCCTCTGAGCGCTCCCACCGGCAGGTGCTTCTCTTCTGCTCTGCCTCCCGCACAACCTCCCTCTCCCCTAAGTGAGCGGTGGTCATCTCCGAGCTGGTGCCCACGGCCACGCCTGACACCGCGGGGCACGCGGATTAAAGAGAAAGCGAGAGCTGGGGGGCTCTGGCCTTAAAGCTGCGGTGGCGGAGGCGGTTGGTGGCAAGGCGACCCGGGTCGGGCCCGGAAGGCGGCAAAGATGGCTTTTCAGAGAGGCCAGTGGGGACGTCTTGCCACCTGATGTATGATCGTGAGCAGAACGCATGGCTGCTTTGATATCGTTTTCTGTATCGTGAAATGGAGATACGATAGTACCGGTCCAGTCCGCTACACAGAGGTGATGTTAAATTAAGTCTGTGTGAAAGTACACTAAGAAAAGAGTTAGGAACTGTACAAAGGCAATCTTTGTCGTTATGGAGTTGAATGAAATTAACCTGATTCTTACCTGCCTGGAATAGATTTGCTGCTGCCTTTGGTTAAGGCGCACTTTACAGATAGACTCTGGGAGGAGACCGGCTAGTCCCTAGAGAGTTAACAAAGGCCTGGGGACACACGCTAAGCCCACACATGTGCATGAGATGCATGAAAAGTACGTCTATGGTCCACCGACTGCAACTGTTTTCCAAAGTCACAGAAAGATTTTTAGGGTAATTTCTCTCTCTCTCCCTCCCTCTCTTTTCTGTCATTTCATTTTTTGGGGACGTATTTATGACCTCGAGCAAGTTTCTTGATCTTTCTGCACTTGTGTGTCCTTATCATCAGTAAAATGGTAAGAATGATACTTATCTCAGATTGTTTATCCATTGATTTATTTCACAGATCTGCTGAATGCCTACTATGTAGTGGGCATTGTTTTAGTTGCTGGGAGTTCAGCGATGAACAAAACGGACAAAAGTCTCCATCCACTTACATTCTAGTGATGGATAAAAATAGTAAATAGGAAAAAGAAGTTGAATACAGACTGTTAGATTGCTTTAAGTGCTAAAGAGAATAAAGCAGGAAAGGGAAAATGACTATTAGGGATGGGAGGGATGATTTGTCCCTTTAGATAGGGTGGTTCAGAAGGCTTCATTGGAACGTGGCTATTTAATAAAGACTAAAGACCAAAGTACCTAAGACAGGGAGTCACAAGGCTACCATGAGACAAAAGCATCCCACGTGTGTGTGTGTTTGTGTGCACACGTGTGTGTGGTGTGTAATTGGGAAATTGCAAATGAAATAACTTATGTCACTCACAGTAGGTACTCAGTACCTGGTTGTAACCATGAAGGGGAAAAAATATTTTTTTCTCTAAGAAATCTCTCAATTTTATTTTTTTATATGAAATTTATTGCCAAACTGATTTCCATACAACACCCAGTGCTCATCCCAGCAGGTTCCCTCCTCAATGCCCATCACCCACTTTCCCCTCCCTCTCACCCCCCCCCCCCATCAACCCTCAGTTTATTCTCAGTTTTTAAGAGTCTCTTATGGTTTGTCTCTGAAGGGGCAAAAATATTATGTGTCTATAGGTTCTGCAAGGGGAATTATGAATCTGGAAAGAATGGATTTGTAAATAAAAATGCAAAAAAACAAAATGCAAGCACCATGCACCTCAAACTTGTACATCGAGGGTGTTAAGAAGTCTCCATGCAGTATCTATCAGTCCTGTAGACTTCTGCTGGCTTATTACTCATTTGTGAACTAGAATTCAAAATGGCCTTGGCTAAATTTTATGAGCTGCAGATCCATTAGAAGTACCAAGGGGAGATAGCTTTTAAGGTTGATGTCAGCGAGGACACTGATCCCTCCCTCGGTCCTTCCTTTGTAGTTGCCTCTATAATAGGATATTGAGCTTAATGAACCATAGATCTGACCAGCTCTAGTGCTCTTATGATTCTTTTCAGTGACCTAGTATGACTTTTTACTAGACTCTGAAATAGCAAATAGCTTTAGCTCTTGTTCCAACTCTGGTTGATTGGGAGTGACTGAGTGGGGCCCAGTCCTGATGAATGCTGAAGCCTGTCTGGGCTCATTGGGAAAGAGGGCTGTGATGGTTGATTTCATGTGTCAACTTGACTGGGCAATGGGGTGTCCAGATATTTGGTTAAACATTATTCCAGGGGTTTCTGTGAGGGTGTTTTTGCATGAAATTAACATTTAAATTGGCAGACTGGGTGAAGCAGGTTGCTCTCCCTAATGTAAGTAAGCCTCATTCAATTAGTTGAAGGCCTGACTAGAACAAAAGTGCTGAGCCTCCCTTGAGTAAGAGAGAATTCCTCCTGCCTGACTGCCTTTGAACTGGGACATCAGCTTTTTCCTGCTTTTGGACTTGGCCTGAAACACTGGCTCTTCCTGGGTGTCGAGACTGCCTGCCTTAGTACTGGAGCTACTCCATCAGCTTTCTTGGTTCCCAGGCCTTTGGAATCAGATGGGAGGTGAACCACTGGCTCTCTGGGGCTCACCCTACAGATCTTGGGACTTCTCGCCTCCATAATCACATGAGCCGATTCCTTATAATAAATCTCATTATGTATATAGCTTCCATTGGTTCTGTTTCTCTGGAGACACTCAATATATGGGCTGTGGCTAATGAGCGATGTCTGCCATGGTGGTAGGAGTGGAAAGTGATCACTCACATTTTCTAACCCTGTAAAATTTCCATGCACAACGATGTGAGAAGCAGAGCCACAGTTGTGAATATATTTCCTTACAGGCTAGTGTTTAAAGACCAAACTCCCAGATATGAAATAATAGAGGCATATGTTCCATAACGTGATAGGAAGAATCTTCAAGGAGACACTGAAAGTCTGTCTGACATTTGCAAAGCATCAGAGATTTGCGAATGGACCCTGGTTATGTTAGAAATAGACAGTAAAGTAATGGGAAATGAGGCTAGATCAAGCTTTGATTTATTTGGCCATTTGATATCACCTTTGACAATTTTGTCTACCTTGACGTGTCAATAAAGTTATTAAAATGAAATCTGAAAAAAAAATGTAGAGCATCAGAGCGTAACAGAGCTCCATTTCTAAGTCACGGTGCCCAGCAGACCACGCGAAGCTGAGCCTGAGGCATAGAGGGACCGCTTTAATTCCAGGCTGCCACTCACCTCTGCTTGACATTTGACAATGTACTTAAAAGTGCTGCAATGCACATCAAAGGAAATGAATGAGTAAATAATTGGTTGCCCCTTTAAAAATAGAAAATATCAGGCTTGGGTTTAATTAACTTCCATAAATCATTCTCAGGCTAACTGTTCAGAGAGGAGCCACTTTTACCCTTTGCCTCCAATGAAGGAAAATTGTTTGGGTCACTTACAGTTTCACTTTCTAAAGTAGCAGTATGAGATAGTGTGTCCCATCACTGAGAATATTAAGGGATGATGAAATGAAATTTCTGTACTGTGTCAGAGATTGGACTTGGAAACTAGTAATATTTGGGTCCTAAGGTATCTCTGTTAATGCTTTTCTTGAAGCCATTCATGACAATGTGTTCCTGATATAACCCAGTAAAGTGAGCAGAGCACCCAACCCCTTTCTATTTTTGAAAAACCTTGCCCATCTTTACAAGAACTCGTTATTCATGTGAGGAAAAATAAGGCTCATCATGTAGAATAAGATATCCAGGAGAGAATAGTCTAACTCAGTACCTGTTTATTAACACAGACTATGTGTAAGGTATGGTCCTAGGTCCCGTGGAAAATGTGAACGCCAGCACTTATACCACCAAATCTAGCAAAAAGTGACATCGCAGATTCTCAAATAATTATACTGTGTGTAGCAGACGATAAGAGATTTAGAAACGGTAACAAATAAAGTGCCGTGGTTCAACAAAAGAGGGAGGTATTAATTTTGCATAAACTAAGAGTGCTGGATGACAGGGCAGTTATGGAAAGTTTCTTAGAGGAGAAGGCATTTGAGCAGAGGCTTCACAAACAGGAGGCTTTTCCAAGTAGAGCTGAGAAAAGGGCAGCTTATGCCCCGGGGACTGTAATGAGCAAGGCTTGGAGTTTGGAAAGCAGCAGGGCATTGAGTGGGAGACGAGATTGGTTTGGGAAGATCATAGAGAAAATTAAATGCCAGGTGGAGGTGGCTGGGTTTATTTTATCAGACTCTGACAGTGTCTGAGGTAGGAAGTAGCAAATGGGGGCCGAGTTTTAGCAATTTGCCAGCTGCGTGGAAGTGTAGGTGGTGGTGATTTGGGGGAATGGATTAGAATCTTGCTCAAAGTTACAAAAATTGTAATTTGGCCTGGACTAAGTTTTCTGAGAAGAGATCATTGCTATGGAGGGAGGAAGAGAAAGGGTGGTTGTATCTACGTGGCGGTGCACTCTGGATATAAGCAGAGATGGGCCAGGGAAGTGTCAGAGCAAGGTTTTATTCTTAGGTTGTAAATGATCCCTGAGGATTTGGTATCAGTTTAAGCCCTTGGCCGGGAGATGTTCAAAGAATACGTCAGGTGCTGAAGGTGAGAAGTGCTGTTCTCGGCCAGATCAATTTAGACCCTGACATCCCGGCAGTTCCATCCCATTACTAAGCTATAGGCAGGATGTGGCTGGTTATGGCTGTGTATACACAAGGTACATGGTAGTGATTGGTACTGAGGGTTTGGTTAAAAGCTGTCATTGTGTGTCTGTGTGTGTATACGTAAGTGGCGGGAATCCAAGAGTAGGCCTACTTATTGGTAAATTTGGGGCTTTCTCAGATGACTAAAATGCTGGAAAAGAATATTCCAATAATCCAGAGTCCCAGCATTTGCCTTGTTTTTGTAAATATCAGAAAACTCCTGGGGTGGGTGTCAGTGGGTCCAAGTGTCAGGATATGGGAAATCACTGTGATAAGTAAAGGCAGTAATGCCCCATTACCCTGTTTTTATTTTGTTTTGCTTTTGTTTTTTTCCCCCTCTTGTTTTCTTTTGTTTCCCCTTGAATAATCTGACTTGCCTTCAGGTAACCCATACAAACTCTTTTGTTGGAGACGTGGAGAAGTGGAAGAAGAGGCCTTAGATCTCTCCGGAACAAACCTACAGTGTCTGAGGTATTAGTCACTGCGTAGAAGTGGTTTTTTTTAATGTTAACACCAGCATTTGTTACCTGGGTTCCATTAGCCAGCTCACATCTGAGCTTTCTGGTTTCATATGTGCCAGAGTGACAGTAAAATAGACCTTCACCAACTCTGCCAAACTCACAGGTTGTAAAAGAGAGGGAAAAAAGTGTTATTTGGATGGTGGGGAAGGGGAGCAACTAGCTTTGAATGATGGCGTGAAGCTGAGGTTGAGATGGGCAGGTGCTTAGAAAGTGTAGCACAGACACCGGGAGCTGGGGTGGGGAGAGGTAGGTGAGTGGAGGAAGCCTCTTCTAGAAGGTGCAACTTAGTGTCTCAGATGCTAAGATACTAAGTAACTTAGATTACAGAGGGTCACAGACTCAATGGTAGATGTAACAGCTATTATTCCGGTGAGAGCAAAGAGTGGTCCCCAGATTTGTAGAGATTTGGAATTTTGTAGCAGGCAGTTTATCAAGGCAAGGACCACATCAGGGGTTGATATGATGCTGAGTCACTTGCTCTGTGTTTCATAGATTTTGTGGTGAAACTGGAAGGGACACTAAAATATTCTAGTCCGGCATTCTTATTAAGCTAATGAGGATACCAAGTTCAGTCAGTAAGTGATGAGGCGAAGATTACTAGAACTTACCTTCTCATAGAATCATCCGTCGTCTGTTACATCTTTCACACTTTCAGGGGTGTTGTGGAAAGAAACCAGAAGAAAACCTGGAGTATGACTCTGACAAATAATAATTAGTTATTATTGACCTTTTTGATGATCTCTTTTCTCACCTGTCATGACGGCCACCTGGGATACTTGTAAGGGTCAGTGAAAGGATGATGTGTATGAAAGTTACGTTCCAAATTGCTGAGCAAATATAAATCATCTTTGGCGATGGTGATAATTGATCAGAGAGATTTAATGTTGGAAGTGTCCGTAGAGCATGCCCCATCTAGTCACAGGGACTGATAAAGAGCCTCGTGGCCCAGAGAGCTGAAAAGCATTGTCCAAGACATGCAGTGAATGTTTGGCTGCTGCCTCAAATCCTTTGCAAGGTATGCTCAGTATAAATTAGCTTAGAGTAAATAGTAAGGGGCAGAGTTGCCCCTAAAACCCAGGTGCCTTTACTCCTAGCCCTGTGTAGCATATCTCAACAGGGTTTATGGTGTCTTTTCAGTTTTGAGTATGGAAATTTCCCCAGGAGTGGGACTGTGCTCCATCTGAAAAGTGTCACTCTGCCCTGATTTCTTCACCTGACTGTTGCACAGGGAGCTAGTCTCCATTTTCTGACTAGAGCCATAGTGTGACAGGGGCTCAGAGGAAACTGCTGGATTTTTCTGTGGGGGAAGAGACCGGCTCTAGACGGCAGACTTGGGCTGTTTTGGCTTAGAGGCAAAAACATTTTCAAATCGAATCGTGAGCAGCAGGGGGAAACCCCATCTAATAATTTGTCTCTATCTCCTTTTACTCATAAATCAGTTCAATCAATAAGTATTTGAAATGTGAAAGCCTTTCTTTGGCATGCCACCCAAAGAGAAAGGGGAATATCACATCTTTTTGGAGAAAGAGAAGCATGCTTTTTTAAGTTGGAAAAAGGGGTAAGTGTCAAAACTTGGCCTCTTGCCCTATTCTGGAGATCCAGCAATGCAAAATGGAGTATGGAGTTTGTGCACTAATTAAAGTGTCTTACTCATGACTCGTTTGGATTCCAGGATAGGCACCAGATGCCACTCAGCCCACAGCATGGAGAGTTACTCTTAATTACAACTTGGAGTTGCCCTAGTTGGAGGTGATTCCGCCTCCTCCCGAGCTGAATAAATTAATGCACACTGAAGAGTCTATTTCTGCTCTCAAGTTGTTTTCCTTCCATCTACCGAAAGATGGTGCCTCATTTTAGCACTGGCTACTTCTTAAAGGTTACCCCAAAATGTTAACCCAGGCTGCAAAGAATTTCTAATTAAACGGGAGCTCTATTGCACACGCCCTTTGCGCTTTCTTTGTTTCTTCCTACCTTCCCCATACATAAGTCACATGTGACTGGTGCCACGGCATTTTCTTCAGAATTGTTCAACTGCCCCATCCACATGTCCTGAGCTGACAGTACACTTATCTCTACCGATTAGCACTAGAGAAAGACAGCTGTCTTTAGTCAACCGTAATCTGGCTTGAGTTCAATAATTCCGATTGCTTCTGCCCACGAACATAAATGAGGGGAAAGAAGAAGCTTTGTTTTGATTAGAGCTGACTTCACTTCACTTCCCCAAGCTACAGATGCTGCTTCCAATAGACACAAGCAGGGCTTTTATAATCCACTCAGATGGCACCGAGCTCTGCCGGGCACACATTCTATGAAGACCTGATAATTTGGTTTACCCCAACAAAGCTAATCTTTCATAGGGCCCTGGGATCGAGCCTGTTGTATTGTCTAGACCTTTAATATTATCTGGGAGAATTCTTTAACTTGGGGTCTGAGAAGTATAATAACTAAAAGAATTAGAGGAGAGAGCTACAATAACATTGGGGGCAACTTTATACAGGTATACTGAACTATTTGTTTTCACCGGTCATCAGTCAATACTCGTTATAATACACCGGTATCCTTTTTTTGTGCTATTCTAGGATACACCAGTAATACCTTGTCACTTGGAAGCTGATTTTTAAAAACTTTCACTAGGGATGCTGGTCATAATCTTGTTATTTTTTTTACGAGTCAGGTAGAGTGGAAAAAATACAGGTTTTGTCTCAGAAAGAGCCAGGCTTCAGTTTCTTTCCCTGAACAACGGGATAAAAATAATAGATACCTTGAAGTGTTGCTAGGAGGATTCGAGAGAGTGCCTGCTTTGTAATAACAGGGCTAGTCGTCATCACTGCCGTCATTATTGTCTTTACAATACATGTCTACATTTGCTCTTTAGCATTTTGGTACCGGGGATCGCCTGCAGTCTTCATTCCAATGGTGGTTTTACTGAGGACCACTACAAAAAAGGGGTATTTGCTCTAAAGAGTTATTGATGACTAGTCAAAAGCTTCTTGCTTGAAATTAGTGGTTCTCAAAGTGGAGTCCTTGCATTAATAGCATGAACGTCACCTGGGAACTTGAAAGAAGTGCAAATTGTCACCCCAGCCCAGACCTACTGAATCAGAAACTTTGGGGATTGTCAAAAATGCACATTATCGGGGCACCTGGTGGCTCGGTCGGTGAAGCGTCTGACTCTTGATTTTTGGCTCATGGTTTGTGGGATCGAACCCCGCGCCAGGCTCTGCGCTGACAGCACGGGGCCTGCTTGGGATTCTCCCTCTCTTGTGTCTCGGCCCCTCCCCTGGCTCACACACTCTTTCCCTCTCAAAAATAAATAAAGAAACTTAAAAAAATGCAAATGATCAAGCCTTGCCCCAGACTGAGTCAGAAACTCTGGGGGTGGGTTTTAACCAGCTGTGTTTTGTTAACATGCTCTTTAGAGGGTTCTGATGCATGCTACAGTTTGAGAACCATTGCAAATTCTTCTGCTGAAATTAATCTTTGATGCTTCTAAATAAATCGCAGTCTCGGTGTCAACAAGACAGGGACTCTCTAGAGTAAAGTGGGTACTGTCTTGCAGAAATTCTCCTGCGATCCACTTTCTGATCCTCTCACTCTGGGAAAAGAGCACCTCCCAGTGAGAATGCCTCGTAGGACTCTTCTTTTCGTGGCACTTGTCTGCCCTCCTGACTACGGCATTACCACATTAACTATGAGGATGTGAACAAAACAAAAAGGAGAAAGATATTAAGCATAGTAGTAATAACCCCCCAAATATTCCTGTCCCTGGGCTGTGGTTCAGAGAACAAAGTCCTTGTTCAAGAGTTTGGCTTACAAATGGGACACCTGGGTGGCTCAGTCGGTTAAGCATCCAATTCTCGAATTTGGCTCAGGTCATGATCTCACGGTTCATGGGTGAGTTCAAGCCCCGCGTCAGGCTCCGTGCTGACAGTGCATGCCCCGCTTGGGATTCTCTCTCTCTCCCTCTCTCTGCCCCTCTTCAGCTTGTGCTCTCTCCCTGTGTCTCAAAATAAACCGAAAGAAAAGAAAGAGTCTGACTTACAATGATTTTATTATCTGTTATTTGAGGGTTATGTTGGTTTATTGTTATACATCTGCAGACTGAGGTCTCTAACTGGAGCCCCAGGAGACATGGTAATAGTGTTTGAATAACTAAAAATGTCTGTGATTATCTGTAACCCATGGGATAGTTTTTCCACACAAGTGGGTGCGTTCTTCCTTGAGTACACTTCCCAAACTTTGTAGTTCACCTTTAAGGCATCTGAAGTTGCTGTTTATTGAAAGAAATGATTAATAACATCTATTGATTTTCAAAAGTAAGGAAATACAGTGACATGAAGCTGTGAATAGGAAGTTAAATTTTCCATTACACATTCACTTTTTAAAGGGTATTTGGAAATGACTTTCTAGGGGGAATGTCAGTGAGTTTCTGAATATTAAAAATCTTTTCATTTGATGTTTAAAGGTGACAAATGCTCACATTTATATTGCTGTTCTTGTGTCCGATGGCACAGAACAATCTCTTCCAGATGTATCCGAACCAGATAAGTTATTCAGAAGAACCTTTCAACTTTTACAGTTGTACATGTTGTGTTAAAGGGATAATGTGCACAGAAATGTGATCATTATATGCGGTTTGTATTTTTGTACGTATATCTATACATGGTATCTTTCTTTTTTTAAAAATCTCTATTTATTTTGAGGAGAGAGAGAGAGAGAGAGAGAGAAAGAGAGAGTGAGCACACACTAGCAAGGGAAGGACAGAGAGAGAGGGGGACAGAGCATCCCAAGCAGGCTGTGCATTGTCAGCACTGAGCCTGATGTGGGACTCGGACTCATGAACCGTGAAATCATGACCTGAGGAGAAATCAAGAGTTGGATGCTTAACCAACTGTGTCACCCAGGTGCCCCTATAAATGGCATCTTTCTATACATAGCCTTTTAATTTTGCATGA
The DNA here is from genome assembly GCF_022079265.1 of Lynx rufus. NCBI lineage: Eukaryota > Metazoa > Chordata > Mammalia > Carnivora > Felidae > Lynx > Lynx rufus. Next base: position 6,934,601 of record NW_025814825.1, read on the forward strand.
TATACCTAGAATGCCTATCCTGGGGCATGGCAGAGGCTGTATTATAAAAATAGGGAACCAGGGCCCACACTGCTTTGTAATGTCACAGATCAGGTGGACATTTAAAACTGGGACCTAGGTCATTCGGTTTTCTTGAAGCAAAATAACTTCTGTGGGACTTCTGTGTTCCCTGAACTGTGTATGTGTCCTTATAGAGTGATTTTTACACTTGCTTCTGTAGTGAATAATGGTTTTCCTGGGTTCTGGAAAAATTATGTCACCTTCTAGCTTTGTGATTCATACCACCTCTAAGCATACATTTGTATATTACACCCACATGTGATGTGGCCTTGGCATGTCTATTTTTCATATTTTTCTTAGTAGGTGTTTATTTCTTCCCCACCTAGAGCCTGGAGTAGACAGCAAAATTTCTTGTCAGTTTTTAGCTTGCTGTGGAGAGTTTTTCTAATTCTTTTTGCCCACCCCCTCCCCAGCCCCCCCAGATTGGGTGGTGCTTTGAAGCTTCTCGCCTTATGTGGAGGTGACTTCCCAGCTCCTGTGTCTTAGGTTAAGACCGTAGTATAATTGGCTAAGTGATCGGCCCGAAGATATACCAAAGATATATCTGTCCTAATCCCTGGAACCTGTGAATATTGCCTTATGTGGAAAACTGTCCCTGCATTTGTGATTAAGTTAAGGACCTTGAGGTGATCACCTTGGATAATTAGGCGGGCTCTCCATCCATTGATAAGTTTCCTTATAAGAGAGAAACAGAGGGAGACTTGAGACAGATGGAACAGTAGAAGACGCAGACAGAGAGGAGGAGGTACTCTGCAGACACAGGCAGAGACTGGAGTGATACATCTATAAGCTAAGCACTGCCTGCAGTCACCAGAAGCTGGAAGAGGCCAAGAGCAGATTTCCCCTCAGAGCCTCCTGAGGGGGCGTGGCCTGCTGGCAGCCTGATTTCAGGCTTCTGGCTTCAGAATGATGAGCGAATACATTTTTGTTGTTTTAAGTTATCAGGTGTGTCACAGCCGCCACAGAAAATGAATACACATAGCTTCTGCTCCCTCTAGAGCTGGAAAACCTCAGCCTGCGGCTTCTAAGACCTATGTGCCAGCATGGTATCACTCCTGTCGCCGCCTATCAGTTTAATTCCAGGAATGCCATTTATCTAGAATAAGATCTCCCTGAAGTTGAGCAACCTGCTGCCCTTCCACTTTGGATTTATATTTCCCCTTGTTTTAACCAGGAAAAAAAGAAGACTCTGCCTTATTTTGTCTTGCACCCCGCTACTTGCTTAAGCTAGTCTTTTGCTGTATTTCCTCTGGAGTTTCTATGGTTATTTGTAGTGAGTAATTGATTTGCATTAACTCAGTCTACTATTTTTTGGAAACAAAAAGTCCCTGTGTCAGTCAGGGTTCTCCAGAGAAACAGAATCACTATCTGCCAAGAAGTCCTATGACCTGCCATCTGCAGGCTGGAGAAACAGGAAAGCCAGCGGTGCAATTCAGTCTGAGTGTGAAGGCCTGAGAAGTCAGGAGAGTCAGTGTACTAGGGGAGGAGAGGATGGGTGGCCTAGGTCAAGCATAAAGATCAAATTTGTCCTTTCTCCACCTTTTCGTACTCTTTGGTTCCTCGTTAGATTGGATGATGTCCACCTGCGCTGGTGGAGGTTATCTTCTTTACTCAGTTTACCGGTTCAGATGCCGAGTATCTTCCAGATACTTCCTCCTAGACACTCAGAAATAACCTTTTATCAGCTATTTGGGCATCTCTTGGCTCAAATTGACACATAAAATTAATCATAATGGTCCCCTTATTTTTTAATGTTTATTTTTGAGAGAGAGGTGAAGAGAGAGAGAGAAAGAGAGAGAGAGAAGGGGGGAGGGGAAGAGAGAGAGGGAGACAGAGGATCTGAAGCAGGCTCCTCACTGAGAGTGGAGAGCCCAGCATGGGGCTTGAACTCACAAACGTAAGATCATGACCTGAGCCAAAGTTGGACGCTTAACCGACTGAGCCACCCGGGTGCCCTGATTTTTAAAAGAAAACGATTTAGAAGCCCATGTGATTATTGTGTGAATACATATTTTAACTATTTCTGTATGTCTTTGCCTTTCTATTTGTTAACTAATTTATAAATGACAGTGAATCTGTTGCTAGTCTTGATTTCTAAAGGAAATGTGACTTGACATTTCCTCTGAGATGTGAAGAAGAAATCGTGTTAGCAAGGTGGTCCATTAATTATGCTCGTATCTTAATTCAACGGCATTCAAGGGCAGTGAAGTGGAAATCATAACGGGTTTGGAAAGAAGCTTAAATTAGAGTTATGTCACCAAGGTGGGGCTGGACTAACTCAAGAGTCAGCAGGAGAGGAGAGAGAAGTTTCAAAACAAACGAGATACTTTAAAGTGTTTAAATCAGGGCCAGAATCTGACTATCTTCTGCAGTATTAATTCAGAGGTGCTAGGAAACTATTTTTATTCACATGTTTTTTCTGACTTGTTCACTGATTATTTTCATTCTTCAATTTTAGATAAGACCAAAACTGCAACTATACTGGAGGAAAGTTAACTCGAGAGCAATAATTCATACTAAGATTATTATAACTATTATCATAGAGTGTTAGCTGAAATAGGAATGGGGAAAGGGAGCCCCAATAAATGCTGCTTTGTATTATAGTGATCTCTGAATTGTCTCATTTTCCTTACTGCATTTGCTGTATATTGCTGAAAAACAGATTACTCAAAATTTAGCGGCTTAAAACAACATTTGTGCTGTCACAGTTTCTTTTTAAAAATTTTTTAATGTTTATTTATTTTTGAGAGAGAGACACACACACAGAGTGCGAGTGGGGGAGGGGCAGAGAGAGAGGGAGACACAGAATCCGAAGCAGGCTCCAGACTCCGAGCTGTCAGTGCAGAGTCTGACACGGGGCTTAAACTCATGAACTGTGAGATCATGATCTGAGCTGAAGTCAGAGGCTTAACCGACTGAGCCACCCAGGAGCCCCATGATTTCAGTTTCTGAAGATCAGGAATCTAGTCATGGCTTAAAACTACATTTATCATTTCATGGTTTCTATGGGTCAGGAATCTAGTCATGGCTTAGCTGGATTCTATGCTTTGTAGCCTTTCATAGACTATAATCAAGGTGCTGACCTTGAGTCTGTGGTCTCATCTGAAGGTTCTACTGGGGAGGGACTTGCTTCCAAGCTCACTCAAATAGTTGTTGGAAGAATTCAGTTTACTCAAGGGTTGTTGGACTGAAGGTCTTACTTCCTCTGACTGGTTGGTTGGAGATTGCCGTCAGGTCTCTGCCCAATAGTCCTCTTCATCATGGGAAGCATGTAAGAAGATCTAGAGAATGTTAGCAAGGTGAAATTCACAGTGTTTTATAGCTTAATCTCAAGGGTGACCTCTCATCACTTTTTATCATATTTTATTCATTAGAAACAAGTCATTAGGTGCAGTCAAGACTCAAGGAGAGGGGATTACACAGGGTGTGAATATTAGGAGGAAAGACTCATTTATAGCCATTTTAGGAGGCTAACTAGTGTATCTATTCAATGTGCTCCCTTAGAGAGCAATAACTTTCTAATTAATTCACATGTTGTCACAGAGCCCAGGCAGAATAAATTATCCGTAATGACTAGTGACTAATTATAGGTCTAATATTATATTTTTATTTATACTAAGAGCTTTCTTACTCATACTTCACTGGGCACTATTTCTTAGTATCCTCTGCTAATTTCTCCTCATCTTTCATATCTCTATAAATTGGAATGGCCCTGGGTATAGGATTTTGATCTTTACTTCTCTAACTCATTCCCTTTGTGATCTCATCTACTCTTATACTTTATTTTATTTATTTTTTTAATGTTTTACTTATTTTTGAGACAGAGAGAGACAGAGCATGAGTGGGGGAGGGGCAGAGAGGGAGTGAGACACAGAATCCAAAGCAGGCTCCAGGCTTTGAGCTGTCAGCACAGAGCCCGACATGGGGCTCGAACCCATGTACCATGAGATCATGACCTGAGCCAAAGTCGGACGCTTAACTGACTGAGCCACCCAGGTGCCCCTACTCCTATACTTTAAATACCATCTATGACTCCCAAACAGATAAGTCCTTCCTTAACCTTTGAACTTTATATGTCAGCTACCTGCCCACTCAAAATCTCTGTTTTATATTAAGTAGTTATCTCAAATAAAATGGCTAAAAAAATGAATATCACAACCTGCTTGTGTCTTAGTCTTCTTTCTCAGTAAATGACAACTCATTCGTCTAGTTGCTCAGGCCAAAAAGCTAGAAGTCATCTCAACTTCTGTCTTTCCCATTCCAGATCAACAAATGCAGGTCCCAAACCAGCATTTCTTGGCAGGATAATTTCAGCTGTCACTTAAATGCTTTCTAGTTTACAATGCTAGCCTCTTGGATGTCTCTTCTCTACTCAGAATCTGGAGTGATTTTAAAAAATATAAGTCAAATCTGCTCAAACTTTCTAAATGGACATATCACCTGGATGAACATCCTTACCACCACCTATATTGTTTTCCCTCTAGTTACCACTCTGAGGCTATTTCCTTTTACTCTCTCTGCCTCCTCCACATGCCCTAAAAGGACATATTGGTCTCCTTTCTGTTTCTAGAACACACCAAACATGGTCCTCAGGGTCTTGTCAACTGCTCCTCACTTCTTGGCACATATTATATAATAGATATAGATATCTCTTATAGTATATAATAGATATATGAGATATCTATTTATAGTATAATAGACATATAATATATACATAATGAAATATATATTATAGTATTTTAGTATTTAGTACGTAGTATTATAGTGTGTGTGTGTATGAAACAGGGTATACAATAAGATGCTGTACATATATGATATTGGAATAAGGACTATAAAGGTGAGTAGATGTTAGTACAATGCTCAAATGACCAGAAGAGTCTAATCATGTCTCTGTGATCTCGGTGATATACATTCTGCTATTTCTATGTCTGCATCTGTCTGTCTATCTACCTAGCAAGATATTTATCATAGAAATAGGCTCATGTTATTATGATAGCCAAGAAGTTCTCAACCTACTCTCTGTAAGCTGGAGAGACAAGAAAGCTGTTGGTGTAATTAAGGCCAAGTATCAAGACCTGAGAATCAGGAGTGCCAACGTTTGAGGGCAGAAGGTGAATGCTCTAGCTCAAACAGAGAGAAAGTGAACTCGCTCTTTCCCCTCCTTTTTGTTCTGATTGGTCTCTCAGTGAATGGATGCTGCCCATCCACCCTGCGGAGGGTCATCTGCTTTACTCAGTTCACCAATTCAAATGTTAATCTCTCCCAGAAATGCTTTTACAGACACGTCCAGAAATAATGTTTACCAGCTATCAGGACATCTCTTAGCCATCACATTGGTATCAACAAATTACTATAAAAACAGGTAGAAAAGAATGTGGAAGGATGCCAATGAGTCTCAAATGCTCGTGTGGTATCAGTGAGGCAGAAGCAAAGATGTGCCTGTCCCCAAAGAACATGCGAGAACCCTGTCTCCTACCATCTGACCATTTCTTACTACCTGTCAGCCAATTAGGATGTGTGGCAGAGTCTAATTGCCCAGTGATTATGAGGTCATGGTAGCATGATCACTTTTTTGTTCCTTTCAAGTCAAGTGTTAGCACATATTCTAATGGCTCTAGGGTTCAGGACAAAGATATTTAATCTGTGTGAGCTATAATGTCGCCTCAACAAATCTCAGAGCGAGAAAGAAGCTGTGATATTTTGTCAGTTATTACCAAATGCCAAAATGGAAAGTGATGATCATTTCTAATAAAAGAATTGAGTGTGCAATTTATATCAAGGCAGATCCAATTAATAGCTAATCCTTAAATGTATGTAATTGGATTTACATATTCACATCTTTGCAATTAGAAGTTGGTATTTAAAGGGCATGCTTCCCAGTTCCCATTTTCTTTATCACAAAAACCTAGTGAGGCTTTTTGTTGTTTCAGAATTACAGAATCAAGGTAAATACCTTTGCCCGATAACCTCTAATCATGAGGAAAGAAAGGTTTTAATACAGACCCTGTAGAGATATGGAAATATTCATGGTTGATTTAAATGATATTAGCCCTGACATTCACAATTTGTGTTTCACAATGCTCATTTATAATTGCTACCAGCTTCCTTTTAATTTATACATCGGAAATACTTATGCATAAAGGTTAAGTTCTTCCTTCTAAATCTCAGGAATGAGGAAGATTCTTCCTCCACAGTGCTTTATGATGAAGAGTGCTTCAATCCTTTTGACACACTAGGATACCACCGCGTAAACTGCGGGTACCTGTGTATCATTTAGTTTAGTGAAGTGGCTCTTTACCCAAGAGGCTGGGGAGAGCGTGACTCCACCAGTCTGTTCAAACTGCAGGTGACGTGCTTTGTCAGGAATAGGTTGGGCAACTCGGCCCGGTTAACGTAACTCTGTCAGGTTAATAAGCCCGTGATGAAGGATGGAGACTGTACTCTCTCACTTTTGGAAAAAATATGATTATGATTACACTGTAAGCTACTAGGTCTGAGAGAGTTCTTAGATGAATATCATGCTATGGAGCCACCCTAATCTTTAAGACAGAAATTAAAACATATATGTTATAAGAACCAACATTTAAAAAGGAGTAATAATACTCGGTCCTGGAGAGCACAAAGGAATGTCAATCATTTCTTATACTGTGTATAGCATATAAATAGGTATTGGGATATTGCATCAAAAGCCTTAAACATGTGCTTTTTCTTTGACATAGAAAATTCCACCAGAGGAAATTATCAGAAAGAAACAATTATATATGTGTAAAGACAATTGTATTACAATACTCACAGCAAGTGAACTGTCCCAAATCCCTAGTAATGGTGATTTATTAAATATACTACGTTAAATTTAAATGATAGAATTCCATGTAGCAATGAAAGATGGTGATGTATTGATATGGGAACAGATTCATAATATAATTTTTAGTCAGTACTGTTTAAGTAGCTTGTAGAACAGTGTGTCTGAGGATGACAATAAGCCAGAATGATAAGCCAAAGATCAACAGTGGTTATCTTTGGGAGACGGGCATTTCCCCATTTCTACTTTTTCTTTATAAACAAGCATTAGTGAAAGTGTGCTATGAAATGGACATGCTATTATATTACTGCAAACCTTAAGTTATGTAAGAAAGATATGTCAGTTCCTGCAAAAATTTCTGAAAAACTGAGCTACAAGTTACCAGTGAACTGTTTCCTGATCTCTTTTGCCAGAGAGAATTCCTCATTATGCAGTAAACAATGTGTTTTAATGAACAGAAAGTTTTCTCTGCAGTTCTTTACTCCTTGCTCTGAATGAAAGTTTAATTTTGACAGGGATGTATTATTTTGCCACTCTGTTAACAATTACTGATGGATGGGATTAGCAGGTTGGCCATTTTAGTTTTCAAAATCCTTTCAGATATTTCCTTTAGGTTTTATGAAACGACATTTATGTCCATGACTACAGTGAAATTGATAATTCAGAGATTCAAACGGTCATTTCATATAAATAAGTCTGTTGGTTTCTTGTTTTCCTGGTAACATGTTTTCATATGAATTGCTTTCTTATCCACCAACAAAAATGCTAATGATGTTGGTATCCATACCTTACGGCCTCACTTTTACTACTTGGATGATGTAAAATCTATTTAATTATACCCCTTAGAATAAATCAGTACTTTTCCTGGATATTTGAACACAAAACTTTTGAATTCTAACTCATTCTTATGCAGTCTTCTGTAAGTCCTTGATTTCTCCCTTACTTTTGTATAGAAAAGAGAGCTGGAGTTTTATTGAAAAGGACCAAGTTGTTTTGTAGTTGGGATACATGACATCATTTCACTGGTTTGACTTGCAAAAATTTTTTGTTCTTTAGAGAACTAAGGTGGTAACTCTCCCAACCTAAAAACGTGCCACTTCACACTATGATTCAGCTGAATAATAGTGACCTTCCTCTTGGTTATGCCGGTTTTCTTTTTTGCTAAAGTGAGAAATAATGCTAATTGGATCTAACCTGAAAATTAGCGCTTAATACTTTACTAATGCCTCAGTGTATGGTGCCCACCTGGCTTGAGCATTCTTACTCCCCATTCTATTAAGTTCTGTACAAACCACAAAGGAGTGAGTAGTCTCTCCATCCTTGAACAAGTTACCAAAATAAAAGGCGAAGAAAGACAAGAAGGAGGGGCGCCTCGACAGCTCAGTTGGTTAAGCATCTGACTTTGGCTCAGGTCATGATCTCACAGCTTGTGAGTTTGAGCCCCGCATCGGGCTCTGTGCTGACAGCTCAGAGCCTGGAGCCTGCTTCAGATTCTGTGTCTCCCTCTCTCTCTGCCCCTCCCTCACTCATGCTCACTCTCTCTCTCTCTCTCTGTCTGTCTCTCTCTCTCTCAAAAAAAAAAAAATTAAAAAAAGACAGGAAGGAAGAAAAAGCATATTGTATTTTTTTAAAATACATACCTTATCAATGTGCGAGAATGGACTTGAGGAAGCTTGTGATAAAAATATAGACACAGGGTTTACATAAGGTAGTAAAAAGTGACCAAGAGCAAAATCAGAAGCCATAAAGGAAGAAAGGGGAGAGCAATGTCTGAGATGATCTCCCAAATCAAATATTGTATTTGTCCAGATCTTTCATTCAAGTGCAGAGAAGGAAGCATGATAGGCCACAGTTTACTAGCTATTAAAGGGAAGGATTACAAGTTTTCAAGAAGAGAAGAATTTTCTTGCAGCTAAAATCTAGGAAAATTTTAAAGCATAGATCTATATTTAAAGGATTTTGATACAGGGTCTAATTCAAATGCCACCTTTTCCATGAAGTCTTCTCTGATTTCTCTGCCCTTCCTTTCCAGTTACACTTGTTTTGTGTTTCCTCCTCTGTTCTTCTATAGCATTTTATCTGTGTTACTCTTAAAGCATTTAAAACATTTTGCTTTTATTATAGTTATTTATGATTATGTTTTGTTAGCCCTATTAAATTCTGATTTATCCTCTTATACCCTGCAGTGTCCTTGTTCCTAAAAGTAATTAACATTTGTCGAGTGCTTTAACCGTGCGGCAGAAGCAGGCAAGGGTTTTACGTACTTTGCCTCATTTTATCCCCACAATACCCATCTTTTATTCTATGCATTTTAGAGTGTTTGTTTCCCCCCCAGTTTTACTGAGATATAACTGACATAAAATATTATAGACGCTTAAGTTGTACATTGTAATGATTTGATATATGTACATATTGGGAAATGATTACTACAATAACTTTAGTTAACATCCATCACCTCATTAGGTTGCAGTTGTTTTTCTTATAATGAGACCTTTTATGATCTATTCCCTTAGCAATTTTCAAATATAGAATACAGTATTGTTAACTATAGTCACTATGCTGTACATCACATTCCTAGAATTTGTTTTATAAATAAAATTTGTGCCTTTTGACCACCTTCACTAATTTCCCCCACTCCCCACCCCTGCAAATGGTACCACTTATCTGTTCTTTCTATGGAGTCAGTTTTTTTTTTAGGCACCACATGTAAATGAGATCAGATAGTGTTTGTTTTTATCTGACTTAGTTTACTTAGCACAATACTCTCAAGGTCCATTCATATTGTTGCAAATGGCAGGATATCCATATTTTTAATAGTTGAATAATATTCCATTATATATAAATATATAATATGTATATATATATGTAATACACATATGTATTATATATCTACACATATAATATCTTCTTTATCCATTTATCCACTGATAGCCACTTAGATTGTTTCCACGTGTTGGTTATTGTATATAATGCTACAATAAACATGGGGTCACAGATATTTCTTTGAGGTAGTTTCCTTTGCATATATACCCAGAAATGGAATTGCTGAATCATATGGTAGTTCTATTTTTGTTTTTTTAATTCTTTTTTTTAATGTTTATTTATTTTTGAGAGACAGAGACAGACAGAGACAGAGCACGTGCAGGGGAGGGGCAGAGAGAGGGGGACACAGAATCCGAAGCAGCTCCAGGCTCTGAGTTGTCAGCACAGAGCCTGATGTGGGGCCTGAACTCACCAACCATGAGATTATGATCTGAGCCAAAGTCGGATGCTTAACCAACTGAGCCATCCAGGCACCCCTCTATTTTTAATTTTTTAAGGAGACTCCATACTGTTTTCCATAGTGGCTGCACCAATATACATTCCTACCAACAGTGTGTAAGAGTTCCCTTTTCTCTCCTGCTTCACCAACTCTTGTTATCTCTTGCTTTTGGTAATAGACATCTTAGCAAGTTGAGGTGATATCTCACTGTGGTTTTGATTTGAATTTTCCTGATAATTAGTGATATTGCTACAATACCTCTCTGAATCCACACTCCCCACAATACCATTATTGTTCTTGTTTTACCAGTAAGTAAACCATGGTTTGAAGAAATAGGAAATAATATGTCCCAAGGTAACTAATGAATTAGAACCCATGTCTGATTGACTACAAAGGGTTGCTCTTAAGAACTACATCCAATTCTAGGCAGTGTTTTCATTGTTTTTGTTGCTTTTTTAAACAGAACCAATGGAGGCATTCTATATGTAGATTAAAAAATTATGTTTTTTACTCCCAATCTAAATTTGTAGGACTTGGAGGAAGGGGTTTGGTTGAAATAGTTTAGATCAAGTGGTTTGGATGAAGAAGTTATGATAAAGAAGCCACCCATCCTGTATTTGGGACTGTCCCTTAGGAAGCCTTGGAATGCAGACATCAGGATCACTTTCTTTTATCAGTCAGCCTACACCGTCTTACACTGTGGTAACAAATGACCCTGAAATCTTAACGGTCACAACAACAAAGGTTTACTTTGTGCTCATGCTGAATGCTCATCATAGGTGGCTATGATTCCGCTTGATGTTGTCATTGCTCTTCCACTCAGGCTGACAGAGCAGCTTCTGTTTGTGTCATCGACAGCCTGCTGCAAAAGGAAACGAGACATGCTGGACATGAACTGGCTCTGAAAGTTCTTATTTGGAAGTGAGAATACATTGACATGCATTACTTCTGCCCATATTACACTGGCCAGAGAAATTCATGTAGACATTCTTGAGTTCAACAGGGTGAAGATGTACAAACCCCACAGCAAGAAGAGGTAACATAAGTCACATGACCAAACCTAAAGCCAATAGAGCAAGGTGTATAATCTTCCCGCAGGGAGGTAGTCCCCAGGGGCAGAAGCAAATCTTTTTTTTTTTTTTTACAGTAATACAGTCTTACAATAATACAATCTACATACGTTTCCCTTGCCTGGCCATGGTGGCCCTAGATATTCTATCCTAAAGCTTTGTTATAAATAGTGGTAAAACATGGCCATCCTTATTGGAGGAGGGTGGGGACTGAAATAAGGTCATAATGTCAGTTTCATTAATGAGGATGAAAGAATCAAGTGAGGTTTTTCTTTTACTATTTCTTTCCATGTCTCTCCACAAACCTATCCAACCCTCTGTGGAGTCTCTGAGACCTGGGCTCAAATCCTGTGAGAATTTGGGCAAGTCTCTGAGACTATTTTCTCAGAGAGTTGTAACTGTGCTCAATAACTATCATTGATAAACGTAATATTTTTTCTATGTCTAATTGCCACATCTCTTATTATAATTTAGCTTATTTCGTTGTGCTCAATACTCAATGTGTATCACTTTGGTAGCTTTTCATATATTTAGAAAGTGTTATTTTGTCACACTGACCCCCCCACCCCCCTCCAGCTTCCTAGATGCTTCAAATCATGGAACATTAGGCTGTTTTCCCTAATAGATCCTGAACTCTAATTGTTACACTCACATCTAGATTCTTTATCCTTTCAACATGTAGCCCAAGGGAAACTATAACATATCCAGGAAGATACGAGGAATATTAAATACAGTGGGGAAATTGTTTCCTTGGTCTGAGACTGGTAAGTATTTACATCAGATTTTGTTAACCATACTCTGTTGCTGAATTGTTTGTTATTCTTTTGATGTTCCAGTTAACTGAAAGTGGGAGGGAGGGAGGAGATGAGAGAGGGAGGGAGGGAGGGAGGACAAGTGAACAGAGCAGTCAAGAGCCAGAATTTACCTCTTGATTGACAATCTCCTTTTTCTTAGGGCTGAAAGTCCCTGGGGGGAGGCCTACCATATGTTCAGTGGGGAAATCAATCTGTCTTTTTGTTCCCTCTTCAAGAGGAAGTATCAAAGGCTGCAAACACTGGCTATTGCCCTAACAACCTGGGGATTTGCCTGTCTTGCTTGGGTGGAGATTCCTCTTTGTATGTCACTTGTGTGTTTCATAGAAAGATAGAGTCACATACCAACTTTTCAGTGGGATAGATGTTATATACAGACAATTGTGCTTAGATTAAAACAACCTAATTCTAAAGGAGGAGCAATGTTATATCTTAGTGCTCAGGGGTTTAGAGATAGGTTGCAATAAACATTTGCTTTTCTTGCTGTACATAACTGCACTTATTGGGTAGATGGAAAAGTAATGCACCCTGAGGCAGATCATTCCTTCTGTTGGCTGGATAAGTGAATGATATTGTGATCCTTGGTTTGCTTTGACATTCTGGGTCACTAGGCCTCCAATTTAAAGTGGAGCAAAGAGCTATGAGGTGGAGTGGGGGGTAAATCTCAAAGATTTTGCAGACCATTGAGCTGGGGGAAATTGGGCAAAACATTAAATCTAAGTGCATAAGAACAAAGAGGAATCTTCATGAATCTGACTGAGCGTAAATATAGGCAGGATGATGTTTTACTGTTCGTCACTGATATGGGTCATGTGTCTGGGGAGTGGGAGGGAGAGATTCCTGCCAGGGAGGCAGAAGTGGTTGATGACTTTGGATTATGAATTGTCTTTGGGCTGGTTCTGGGAAGATGTGGAGCTTGGCAAGTGTTACCATCTGCATGGCAGGCATTAAAATTACCTTCTCAAAAAGGCCCCATGAATGAGACATTCCCTATCTTGTTGGAAGGATTTCAACTCTTTGAGGTCTCTCAATAGTTATACAAGGTAGTCACTGGGTTGCTGGGCAGACCTTTGACAACAGGATGCCTACTAGACTGGAAAGTACAGATGGAACAGACCTGTTGATTGGTTTGATTGATTTTACCAGTATTTCCAAACTCAGCTGAATTGGAAACTTTTTAAAAATGCCATTACCAAGACTTCACCTGGAGCCCACGGAATCAGAAATTCTCAGGCTGGTGACCTGGAATCTGTAAGTAAAAATCTTCCTGAGGGATTTTGACGTAGTCTCTCCATGGAAAGTTTGGGAACCACTGGATTAGAGCATGTGGCTAATATAATTTGCTCTCCTTACAGATCACATGATTGTTGAATAGGGGATCAACAAGCAAACCAACATACTGAAACCCAGTAAAATGGTTCCCAACATGTGAACTAATACCAATTGCTACTAAAAGGGAAAACATTAAAAGAGTAAATAGGTAAACTTTGATCTGTGATTAATATTGCCAATTAATGCAAATGTGACCGTCTCTGAGTAGGATATGTTGGTTTAGTTTGAAATATTTATTGTCTGTAATTTGCCATGCACTGTGTTAGTTTCTATGGAATATACACATAATCTTTGATTTTTCTTTCTGTGGACTTTACAATTCAGTTCCAATTTCAAAAAGGTCTGATTACTCTTTTGGAATAATATGGAGGTCCTGAGGTTATGGGGTCAAGATCTACTCTCTCTAAAGTCTTTTTAAAAAAATTATTTATTTTTGAGAAAGAGAGAGGGAGAGAGCATAAGTGAGGAGAGCAGAGAAAGAGGGAGAGAGGGAATCCCAAGAATCTCTGAGCTGTCAGTGCAGAGCCTGATGCAGGGCTTGATCTCACTGACATGGAGATCATGACCTGAACCAAAATCAAGAGTCCAAGGCTTAACTGACTAAGCCACTAGGCACCCAAGACCTCTTCTTATTTAGATCTAATAGGGCAAGTTTCCTTATTTGGTTGAGTGGAAGGAAGAGGGATCAAAACCACATTTGATAACATACTTATGGTAGACAATGCTGCTACACAAAGCCATGACCCTTTGGTCTGTCTTCCACTCTAGAGCCTGGAGAATCAGGTACCCATATGCCCTACTGCTGAATGTGGCCGTGTGACCCAGTTCTGGCCAGTGAGAGGTAAAGAGAGGTTTTCTGAAGGTGTCTGGGAAAGAGATTTCTCTTCTAGATCAGAAAGAAGTATACTAATTGTTCTAAGATGCCTTTTGCTTCTTGCCTTTGAAGGCACGTTACTTAGAGTTTGTGTGACCAACTTGCTGCCATCAGGAAATACTACCCGAGCCTCAGAGTTGTCAACCCAGAGACCCGACACTATTAAGCTTGGAATAAGGGCTAAAAATCATTCATTTTCTCTGTGAGAAAAATGAATCTTCTATTATTTAAGCCAGGGTTTGTTGGTTATTTATTTACTTGCAGTCAAAAGAATTCTTAATAGATACAGTACATTGCAGGGCATGTTGCAAATGTTGGCTATATTTTAACCTTCAAGGTTTTGAGTAAAAAGGCCTTAACTACCTTTTCTGGTTCAGGATATGAAAGGAGATAGCATGTAGTGAACTTTATTGCTTCATTTTCGTTTTTCCTTTTTCTTAGTGACTATCCTGATTTCTTCTGGAGAGAGCTGTCTCTCTCTCATCCTCCGATCTTAGGGTTTAGTGGTACTGACTCTATCCCTGACAATAGGATTGGATGTGAGGCTTGAACTTGGCAAATCAGACTTTTGCATTTCTCTGATATTGTGACTGGTTCAGGGATAGAACTAAGAAATAGAGGGAGAATAAGTTCAGATCCTGATGGTAGTAGTCAAGTCCCTTTATTGGGAAAATGCCTGAAGCCTGGCCTAACTACATAAATTAGTGTATGAGAAGATATATTCTTTTTGGTATGGGTAGTTTGAGTTAAATTTCTGACACCAGTATTCAAAAGACAGCTGACTTCTTTTTTTTTAATGTTTATTTCTTTATTTTTGAGAGAGAGAGAGAGAGAGCACAATTAGGGGAGGGAAGAGAGAGAAAGAGAGAGAGAGAGAGAGACAGACAGACAGACAGACACAGAATCCGAAGCAGCTTCCAGGCTCTGAGCAGTCAGTGTAGAGCCTGATGAAGAGTTTGAACCCATGAACCATGAGATCATGACCTGAGCTTAAGTCAGACACTTAGCCAACTGAGCCACCCAGGTGTCCTAAATGAGGGCTGACTTCTAAAATCATGTTACCAGAGCCACAGCATTTTCACCATTAGTGGCATCTGTGTTGGAATGTTCTGACAGAAGCTATATGGCCACAAAATCAGGGTTGTTAGAAAAGGAATTCCAGAACTGAGTAGGAAGTTAAAGTAAATTGCTGTTAAGATCTCTTTCAATTCTCGGGGCGCCTGGGTGGCGCAGTCGGTTAAGCGTCCGACTTCAGCCAGGTCACGATCTCGCGGTCCGTGAGTTCGAGCCCCGCGTCGGGCTCTGGGCTGATGGCTCGGAGCCTGGAGCCTGTTTCCGATTCTGTGTCTCCCTCTCTCTCTGCCCCTCCCCTGTTCATGCTCTGTCTCTCTCTGTCCCAAAAATAAATAAACGTTGAAAAAAAAAATTAAAAAAAAAAAGATCTCTTTCAATTCTCAAATTGTATGGTACTATAAACATCCTGTGTCTGTAGGGACACTATAGCAATGGGAGGATCATGGTGCCTTAAGGGTTGGTGAACAATTTACTTTTGCATAGTATCTGCTTGATGAATGCTGTATGAGTCAAAGGGATTGTGGGAATTTGGGAGTAATACAAGAATGTTAGCTAGAGAACCAGATTATGATTCCATATCAGAACTGGGTCCCATTTCAAAACCTGATAGGTAGATTGATCTGAGCAAGTCCTTAAACCTTCAGTGACTCAGTAAACTTGTGTGTAAAATGAGAATATGATTTCATGATTGAAAGGAAACCTTGGGAGAAGACAGATGTAGTAGCAGAGAAATTGTGTTTATTGAGGATGTACTCTGGATCAAGCATCATGCTAGATGCTTGATCTTTATTTTGTTTAATTGTTACAACAAAGTGGAGTACATGTCATTGTCCCCATCTTTTTCAGATGAAGTAATGGAGACTTAGGTAGGCTAATTAAATTTACTAGGAGTTACACAGACTATGAGTGGATGAGGTAGGCTTTAAACAATGGAAAAGTAGAGCTTACTATAGAATTTTTTACTTTTCCAACAAGTTTTTTTTATTATTTTTTATTATTTTTTTTCAACGTTTTTATTTTTATTTTTGGGACAGAGAGAGACAGAGCATGAACGGGGGAGGGGCAGAGAGAGAGGGAGACACAGAATCGGAAACAGGCTCCAGGCTCTGAGCCATCAGCCCAGAGCCTGATGCGGGGCTCGAACTCACGGACCGCGAGATCGTGACCTGGCTGAAGTCGGACGCTTAACCGACTGCGCCACCCAGGCGCCCCGAGGTAGGCTTTAAAATGTTTCTGAGGTCAAAGGTTGAGTTCATATTTACCATACCAGATTAGTTCAAGCTCCTTATCTTATAGACATGCTTAAGCTTGAACAGTGAATGGTTGACAAATCTGGTAATAGCCCTCAACTTTCCAGACTTCCATATGCTCTGCCAATGATATTTGCCCTGCCTGTCTTATTGGAATTATTGTATGAAATCAGACAATAGCTAGGAAAGTGATTTGAAGGGTGTAATGTGCTCTACAATATCATTTGGATCCCTGAGGTTGAAAGCTCTCAGGTCTCTTTCACTCTGTTTTTCTCTTCATTATTACTCTTTGCTTCTCTCTGTGGGATTTTTTCTTTCTTTCAGACTGGATATCTCAATGAGATTGGCACTATAGCAGCAAGTAAATCCTGAGCTCATTTATTCTCAACTTTCCACACAGAAGAATTGGCTTAAACGAATTTAGAGGCTTATTTGTCTCACATGACAAGGACTAAAGATGTAGGCAAATGCTAGAGTTGACGCAGAGCTCTGAGATGTTAACAAAAGAATTTCAGTGATTCATACCTGAATTTGTTTAAAGCTGGTGATTATTTTTTGTTATTTGGAACTGAAATAATGTCACTCCTGACTTAATAAGAAGATCAACTGAAGGACTACAGCAATTGGTCCAGGCGTGGGCACTATAGACAAGACAGGTTAGAGTTCTCCAGGGACTTTTGAAGATGGGCTGGTAAAGAAAAATATCCCTCTGTCTCACATGGCTACGTTGAGATGCAAGGGAGGTTGGGAAATGAGTGTGTAGCTTTTCAGGCTCTAGATTAGAAGATGTCATTGACATTACCAGCATCTACTATTATCCAATTCTCCTCTACTTCCAGGAACACTTTCTCATCCCATGAGGTGAAATGTGGGCCTGGGGGTAGTTTTCCCAACTTGGCATCTACAGCATGTGTCACTTTCGGGCCAAACCATTCAAGGGCCTTTGTGTGAGTCTCCATGCTCCCTTCCACACCAGAGCAAGCATGTTACTGTGGGGTTGACACAAGACCACAGCAACTTGGGTCACTGAGCCCTAGTGTTGGGAACAGCTGTTCTGGGCAGTTGCCTGGCCCCGTAGAGGACCTGCATAGGTGGGAAATAAAGCTTTTTTATGTAAATCACTGATATTTGGGGTTATTTGTGATCACAGCGTAACTTACTATCCTGACTAATACAGAAATCAAGAGAAAGGAAAAAAGTTTGGAAATAGGTAATATGTTAGCCCACTTAGAGTGTTTGTGAAGGGTGGGACACGGAGTTAATTAAAACCACGTGTTAAAGTGAGGAGGGCATGAAGATATACATAGCCCGAGACAGGACAACCATGACATTGCTGTGAGCCTAGCTGGCTACCATATACTTGAATATACTACGGTTGACCCTTGAACCACACGGGGGTTAAGGGCACCAACCCCAGCCCTTGCCCCGTGCAGTCGAAAAACCGCAGATAATTTTGACTGCCCCCAAACTTAACTACTAAGAGTCTTTTGACTTCAAGTAAGACCGGAAGACTTACTGATAACATAAATAGTCAAGTAACACATATTTTGTATGCTGTGTATTATGTACTATATTCTTATAACACAGTAATCTGGAGAAAAGAAAATGTTACTAAGAAAATCATATAGAAGAAAAAACACATTTATAGTACTGTACAGTATTTAGTGAAAAAATCTACATATGAGTGGACCATGCAGTTCAAACTTGTGTTATTCAAGGGTCAACTGTACAACTTGCCAAATGAATTTTACTTTATATTCATCCAGAAAACGTTAAACACCATTCCAATAACTTTCTGGGTACTGAGGACATCATTGTCAAGAAGGTAGATAATAGTCCTTGCTCTCATAGATTGTCTCTCAGGGAACTCAGCTATTAAATAATTAATTGCAAGTATATTAAGGGTCTCAAAAGCAAAAGTGCTGTTGGAACCTATAACAGATGGACTGATCATATTTAAACTGCACTCCAATGAGTGAGAATTATTAGCTAGTCCCCAACGTTAGAATGGGAGAATTCTGTGGGCAGAGAAAAGATTAAAGGCTCAGCCACAAGCAGAGAAACTTAATGTTATATTCAGGAACCAAGGAAAGACCAGTACAAATAGAATATAGAAAACACAGGGGAAAAAAAAGGAAATTTACTAGCCATTTACTGCGTTTGATTCATTGGGGTATTTTTCACCATCTTGCTCATTTCTTGGGCTTGTTACTCCTGCAGACTGTATTCATTCCCCCCTTTCTCTCACAAGTCTGTGAGAATCTGTGTGCATACACTTTTTCTGATTTTGCTTCCTAGAATGTATTCAGCCCTGGACTGCTTGCCTGTTTCCTCCCTGTAACCGTCCCTTGTTTCTCTCTTTCTCCCCTTACTTCCCTCTGTAGTTAGCATGATATTCTGCCCAGGTCTTTGAATTATACCCCCTTTGGTGAATCCATCTAAAGATTCATGTTCCTTTTAGAGAAATTCCAATCCACTGAGGTTTTGCTCAGGGGGCCCTCTGAACCTGCTGGGAATAGCACTTACTACTTGTGCTGGAGAATAGCTGCGGGCTGTCCCTCTGTGTCTTGTTGGCTAGATCCCTTAATCCTTCCAACTACGCTCTGTTGAAATCCAATAGTCCTGGGTGGCTGTGTTCTTTGAACCCTTTTCTCACAATGCCAAATTCAATAACATCACCTGGCAGAGCCAAACCGCCTGTGAGCTTGTTTGGGTTTCTTTCATTTCATAGCACATATTGCTTCTGTTTGTTTGATTTCTTGTGGAGAATTTAATACTGGCTGTAATCTGAATTTTGCAAAGAAAATTGACTGAATTCAAATTACGTGTATGTAACAAATACCATCACCCTGATAAATTACTATTTACACCAATAAATATAAACTCAGATGCCTTTGGTTTGGCTGAGTGCAATAATTTTCGACCCCTCACATAATGCATAAACTAGAAAACTTAAATTGAAACCATGGGGTGGATGAGACAAACTTTAATAAGCCACTGCTCAGACTCCCTCCACTTTCTAAGTAAGAAAATGGTCAATAATGTATTACTCACACCTTCTACACAACATTTGTCAATTGACTTGGCCAGTTGATGGACACCTAATGGGCTTGCTTGAAGAGAAGCTGTGGCACCCAACCCAACTAATCATAGTCTTTATTTCACCAGGGGGTGGAGAGAATCTGATATCGGTTCAGAAAGAAAAATCCAGACCCCAACTGCTATGCTTTCAGAATAAAGGTACAACTTGGAAACTAGCATATAAAGGAGTTCTGGTCAGCCTCTGTGTCTTGCCATAAGTGATCTTAAGCTATAAGACCTATTTTCAGCCAGGCAGTACCTCAATCACTTGATAGTATTAATATTATCAGAGAGGTAAAGGAGAATTATCCCTCCAGTCACAACACTTCTGACACCTAATATAGGGGTTTTACATACCAAGAAATTTTCCAGCTCTCTGCAGCCACCACCTGGGTGTCCTACAATTTATTTATTTTCATTTATCTTTTAATGATTAATACAATTTATTTCAATAAGGATTTCATAAGTTTGAGAGAGGGAAAGGAAAGGAAATGGAAGCAGAGGAAGAGTGAAAATACATTTATTGAGTATTGCTATGGGTCAGAAACTGTGCTAGTTCTTTATATATGTCCTTTTCCATATGTCTTTTCACATCATCTTCATCATAGATGAAGGGATTATCATTATTGCTGATTGAAAACTGAGACTTTGAAAATTGTCTGAGTCCATGCACCTAGTAAATGGAGACATTTACAAAAAGCTGACTTTAAAGCTGTTGTTTGAACTGCACTGCACTGACATGCTGAAGATAAGGCTGATGGGAAATTGCCATTAGGAACTTTCTTTTCTGTTTTTATGCTATAAATGCTTGTATTAAGAAAAAAAATTCAGGGGCACCTGTGTGGCTCAGTTGGTTGAGCGTTTGACTCTTGATACCTGCTGAGGTGGTGGTCTTGTGGTCATGGGAGTCGAGCTCCTTTCTGAGTATGGAGTCTGCTTACAATTCTCTCTCTCCCTCTCTCTGCCCCTTCCTTACTTGTGCACGTACTCTCTCTCAAAATAAATAAGTACACATGAAAAAAGATTCTCTCTCTCTCTCTCTCTCTCTCTACCCCTCTGCCCAGCTCATACTCTCTCTAAAATAAAAAAATAGAAAAAAAGTACAAATAAACAGCATAATCTTACACTACAAAGAACCAGAAAAAGAAGAAACTTAACTGAAATTTAGTAGAGGAAGGAAATAGCAAAGAAAAATCAGAAATAAAAAAAGAGGAGACCAGAATCAACAATAACATAACATTGAAAGTAATGACTAGGGGCGCCTGGGTGGCGCAGTCGGTTAAGCGTCCGACTTCAGCCAGGTCACGATCTCGCGGTCCGTGAGTTCGAGCCCCGCGTCGGGCTCTGGGCTGATGGCTCAGAGCCTGGAGCCTGTTTCCGATTCTGTGTCTCCCTCTCTCTCTGCCCCTCCCCCGTTCATGCTCTGTCTCTCTCTGTCCCAAAAATAAATAAAACGTTGAAAAAAAAATTAAAAAAAAAAAAAAAGAAAGTAATGACTAGTTTTTCCAAAACAGAAAAACAAAATAAAAATTGGTAGTGCCTTAACTACATTAACTAGGAAAAAAAGAGAGAAGACTCAAAACCAAAATGAGAAATGGAAGAGAAAATGGTACAAGATAACCACAGAAATATATAATGTGGTAACAGATGATTATAAAAAATTACATACTAATGACTCCGATAACTTAGGAAAAAAACCCAGATAATTCCTAACAATGCACAAGTTACCATTATTGAATCATAAATCTTGAGCCCAAGAAGCAAGAAATCCTCTTAGACCAATAACAAGACTGAAAGTTACAATAGGAATCAAAAATCTCCCAGCACAGAAAAGTTTAAGAACACATGGTTTCATTGGTGAATTCTACCAAACATTTAAGGAAATAATGACATTCTTTATCAAAATCTTACAAATAATGGAATAGAAGAAACATATTCAAAATCATTTCATGAGGCCAAGTAGTACCCTGATGCCAAAGCAGGATAAAGACAATACAATAACAAAAAAGTCTAGTTTGGGGGCACCTGGGTGGCGCAGTCGGTTAGGCGTCCGACTTCAGCCAGGTCACGATCTCGCGGTCCGTGAGTTCGAGCCCCGCGTCGGGCTCTGGGCTGATGGCTCGGAGCCTGGAGCCTGTTTCCGATTCTGTGTCTCCCTCTCTCTCTGCACCTACCCCGTTCATGCTCTGTCTCTCTCTGTCCCAAAAATAAAATTAAAACATTGAAAAAAAAAAATTTAAAAAAAAAAAAAAAAAAAAAAAGTCTAGTTTGTCTGATATAAGTATTGCTACTCCAACTTTTTTTGGACATCCATTTGCATGATAAATGTTTCTCTACTCCCTCACTTTCAGTCTGCAGGTGTCTTTAGGTCTAAAATGAGTCTCTTATAGGCAGCATATAGATGTGTCTTACTTTTTTTATCCATTCTAATACCTTGTCTTTTTATTGGAGTGTTTAGTCCATTTACATTCAAAGTAATAATTGATAGGTATGTGTTTATTCCACTTTATTATTTGTTTTGTCATTGTTTCTGGAGATTTTCTTTGATCCTTTCTTGTCTTTGTCACTCTTGGTCTCTCCTTTGCACTCAGAGTTCCCTTTGAATATTTCTTGCAGGGCTGGTTTAGTGGTTATGAACTCCTTTAGTTTTTGTTTGGGAAATTCTTTCTCTCTCCTTCTATTCTGAATGATAGCCTTGTTGGATAGAGTATTCTTGGGTGCAGATTTTTCCCATTCAGCACTGTGAATATATCATGCCACTCCTTTCTGGCTTGCCACGTTTCTGTTGAGAAATCTCCAGGTAGCCTTATGGGTTTTCCCTTGGAAGTTAAGAACTTCTTTCCTCTTGCTGCTTTTAAGATTTTTTCTTTGTTACTACATTTTGCAACTTTAATTACAATATGTCTTGGAGTTGGCCTGCTTTTGTTGATTTTAATGGGAGTTCTCTGTTGCCTCTAAGATCTGGATGTCTGTTTCCTTACCCAGATTAGGGAAGTTTTCTGCTATTATTTCTTGAAATAAATTTTCTTCCCTCTTTTTTCTCTTTTCTTCTTCTTCAGGAACTCCCATAATACAAATGTTATTATGTTTGATGGAATCACTGAATTCCCTAAGTCTATTCTTGTGTTGCATATTCTTCTTTCTTACGTTCATCTTCATTATTTTCCATTATTTTGTTTTCTCGATCACTAATTCATACTTCCGCTTTTTCCAGCCTGCTGTTCATTGTATCAAGCCTATATCCAGTCTTGTTTATTGCACTCTTCATCTCTGGTTGGTTCTGTTAACTCTTTTATCTCTGTTGTAAGGGTTTCACTGATGTCGTCTATTCTTTTCTCAAACCCGGTGAGTATCCTTATGATGTTCCTTTAAATTCTCCATCAGGCATATTACTTATCTCTGCTTCACTTAGATCTCTGGCTGTGGCCTTATCTTGTTCTTTCACTTGGGATAAATTCTTCCATCTTGGCATTTTGCCTAAGTCTCTGCCTTCCTCTCTGTATTAGAAAAGCCAGTTATGTCTTCCACTCCTGAAAGTAATGGCCTTATGGAGAAGAGGTCAGATAGTGACCAGAGCCTGGTGCTGCAACCACCAACCAGGTGTCCTGCAATATAATTCAGTTATGGCACTAATTCCTTGGAGCCAACGTTAGATAGGGCTTAGTAGTATAAGACTGGTCCCTACTTCACATACAGATTGTGAGTAGTGGGTCTCCAAGTTACCTATACTGTTTTCTGACTTGGCTACAAATTGGGGCTTCCCATGTCTCCCTCATCAGTTTCAATAATTTGCTGCAATGGCTCATAGAACTCAAAGAAATACTTGTGTTTATTAGTTTATTATAAAAGATATTATAAAGAATACTAATGAACAGCCAGATGAAAGGGTTCATAGAATGAGGTTCAGAAGTGTCGTGAGCACTGGGGCTTTTGTCCCTGTGGAGTTGGAATGGACCACCCTCCTGTTATATAGATGTGCTCACCAATCCAGAAGCATTCTGAACCTCATAGTTTAAGGTTTTTGGAATACTTTCACCACATATAGGCATGATTGATTATTAACTCAATCTCCAGCTCCTCTTCTCTCCTTGGAGGCTGGGATAGGGTGGGGCTGACATTTGCAAGCTTCTAATTATGGCTTAGTGTTTCTGGGTACCAGTCCCCATCCTGAAGCTACCCAGAAACCCACCAAGAGTTACCATTAAGACAAAAGATGCTCCTCTCACCCAAGAAATTCAAAGGGATTTAGGAGGTCTGTGTCAGGAACCAGGGGTGGAGACCAATAAATATTTATTATTATGTCACAGAAGCACATTCTCAATTCTTCCTTATTTGGTTTAACGACCTAAGAATGTCTTCACTTCATTTAATCAAAGATAGCTACTTATTCTGACACTGTGGTTTTCAAATTCATTCTTATTTAACTCCCGATGTCCTTCCCATCTTCTGTTTTTTAAATGAAGCCCCCTGTATTCCAGAGACATATGCTCTGGCTGGAGTGGGGTTGAAGATCCAGATCCGGGAGCCCCCTTATCTAGTATCCTCACCTTTCTGTTCTTGCAGTAGTTCCTGAAGGACTCTATGGAAAACTTAATGTCCAGCAAAACACACTGGTTTTGAAGAAAAGTATCAATGATTCAACTATCTGTTGGTGAGGGGAATCTTACTTTCCTATAGTTTAGATAAACTCTTGTTATTTTTTACTTATTTATTTGCAACTGGCTAGAGTCTAAAAATAAGTTTGGAACCCCCTGGACAACATGTTCTGCTGATGTTAGAACTTACGTGGGATCCCAATTTTTATATCTTGCTCTTCAAGGGCTGGTCAAATTCTCCTGAGATGTGTTCACCAGAAAGAGCCAACAGCTGAGTAGCTAAAACCTGACATATTGAAAACCAAAGGAAACTCAGGTAGGAAATGTCAAGGTATTGATTGAGTCTTGAAATACGTGTATGTGTTTTATGTCTAAATTTTGAAAATAAAATGAAGGAAATGAAAACAAAAATCTCCAAAAAAACTCAAAACTTTCCCCTGTATCATTTAGGGTCATTTTTGTCTAAATGTTAAAGAATTAAAAATGCTAGCAAATTTCTTAACATTCAAGATATGAACTGGGTTCCTGTTTTGTATAATAACCTAACTCCTCCCCTACTTAAAAAATTATTAGTGAAAATTCTTCATTGTATATCATTGTTACAAATCCTATCTCATATTGGGAGGGGGATACTGTATCAAAAGTGTGGAGAAATAATGCAAGACTATAGGTTCTATATCTCTCTTGCTTTTTTTCCCTCTCAAAACATAAGCAGAACTGTTCGGAGCATAATAGCAGGTGAGTAGGCTTTTCTTTTGAGACCTAAGATACCCCTGGTATTTATTATCTTACTGTACTAGAACCTTGACATCCTGGTAACAAAGGTCTTTTGATTTTATAACTTCATTAACTTAATAGCTAATGAAGTGGATTAATGTGTTTGGCAACTGTCGTGTTTTGTTAAGCACTAAACACAGAAGCATCGAAATCTTGTTTAGCTGTATAAGTAATGGTATGGCCATTCTTTTTCCCAGGCTGCAAACCTATGATTATCTTCTAAACATTCCATCTCAGAACATATTTTAGTGTGATAACTCTTAATTTTTTTTAAGTTTTCTTTTCTTGTGCAAGACAGATTTTCAGCAGTCTCAGAAGGCTAATCAACTTTCTCTGCATGAATGAACTTAATCTTACATTTGAAGCTTATTCCATTTTGGGAGACACTATGGCTCCTATCTACCTCACATTTGCACCTGTATGATAGATGGAACCTTGTCGCCATGAAGTTTTTTCCCAAGGTGAGTATATTTAGTGAATTTAGTACATTCATCAGAGGCAAGAAGAAATTTGTATTTTGGTTCATTCATGTTTAAAATTTATTCAACAGTATTTATTGAACACCTATTTTGTTTTAGTTCTTCTTTAAAAAAATTTTTAAGTAAGCTTTATGACCAAAAAGGAGCTTGAACTCATGACACTGATATTGAGAGTTGTATGCTCTACTGACTGAGACAACCAGGAACTCCTTCAACACCTATTTATTGGAGGCCTCATCATATGCTAAGCATAATACAGCATTAAAACAAAAGTATTTTATACCAACACAATTTACCCCAAATTTTCCTTTCCAACTATGCACATTTGTGATGTGATTAGCGTAGGAGAGTGTTTAAATGGAAGACTTGACTACATGGCCCAAGTATTATAATAAATCTCAAGTTATTACAAGACATTGCCTTATTGTTTAGAATGGTTTCCCATTGTTTAAGTAACAGTTTATGTATCTGCCTCCTAATGGCAAGGGATGAAATAACCTGGATACAGAGCTGATATTTGGCTGGTTTGCACTTGTATAGTTATGTGGATAGTTCACAGTTGTGTCAAATTTGGAGAATTCTCCTGCCATATAGAATGCTGTATATTTTGGATATCATCCCTACTATGTATCATTTTTTTTCTTTTTTTGGGAGAGGTATAAGAATATTTGAAAGGCTTTGGGGCCACTGTTACTAGAAGGCAGTCCTGTTTTATTTCAGGAAATTTCTTTGAAGGGCAATTTGAAAAATTTAGGGCGGCCGTAATTTTTGAATATCCAGAAGAAATATAAAATATCACATTGGGAAAAAATAAGTTGGAAAACTTCCTCTACTACTATTTCCTTAGTCAGATCAGGTTGTCTTATTTTGCTCTGTCAGTAAAACCTCTCTTTATTCTCTCAGTCTCCCTTCTGCTCCTATTCACCAGTTCTCCACACTCCTTTCTACTGGGAAAGACCCTGAGCTTGAAAACAAGAAAATTTGCTTCTCTGGGCCTTAGTTTCTTCATCCATTAAATGGGTGTGAATGTTACAGATAAGGATTTTATAGACTGCGGTTCAGATTGCATCAAATATAATTTCCTTTTCCTATTAAAAAAAGGTTACTTTCCACTTCAAGACCTAATACCACGTGGTTGAGAAAATTTAGCTCTGCCCTTGGGAGTTCTTCAGTCTTTTTTTTCTGTCATTTTATGTTTGTAAATAATGAATTTGGGGTTTTAGCCCTCTGCCTCCTCTCCTCAGAGTTGGCGGTGGGGCAGGTGTGCTTATGTGCACTCAGGCATTAGGAGGAGTTCAGGGAGAGTGTACCTACCAGCTCTGGGGAGGTGTTTGCTCATCCTGCCTGTCCCTGATCACTGGTGTCCAGACAACTCTTGGTCTGACTTCCATGGCCTTGGCCTGCCTCCTCTCTGACTCCCAGTCTACTCTGGCATCTGTGCCCACTTCCTCCTCATCTTGACCAGGAGCTCTCTTTGGCTCCACTCACTGTCTTGGCCCCTTCTGGGGACACAGAAAGGTCTTGTCAAGCTCCCGGTCATGGTTAGAATTTAAGCTTCGGCCTTTTTCCTCCAATGTTTCATTGAGTAAAATTTCTAACAAACAAATAAAATTAAAAGGGTTTCACACTGAACACTCATGTACCTACCACTCGGATTCTTTAATTAACATTTCACTATACTTGGTCTGTCAACTGTTTATCCATTTCTCTGTTCCTCTGTGGTTGGCAGAATATTGGCCTGCCTGAAGATGTTCATGTCCTAAACCCTGGGATCTTTGAAGATGTTACTACAAAATTTTTTAATGTTTATTCACTTGACAGAGAGAGAGAGAGAGAGAATCTCAAGTAGGCTGGTTGATGTCAGTAGAGAGCCCAATGCAGGGCTTGAACCCACAAACTGTGAGATCATGACCTAAGCCAAAATCAAGAATCAGATGCTTAACCAACTGAGCCATCCAGGAGCCCCTAAAGATGTTACTTTATGCTGCAAAAGGCACCTTACAGACGTGATTTTGTTAAGGACCGTGAGATGGGGGTATTATTCTGTATTATCTATTTGGGTTCAGTGGGATCATAAGGATCCTTAAAGAAGTCAGAGAAGGCAATGTGACAGTTGATGCAGGGTCAGATGCTCCTGTGTTGGAGGATGGCAGAAAAACCCATGAGCCAAGGAATGTGGGCAACATGTAGAAGCTGGAAAAGTCAAGGAAATGGATTCTCCTCTAGAGCCTCAGAAGGAGCACAGCCCTGCCCACACCTTGATTTTACCCCAGTGAAACTCATTTCAGACTTCTGATCCCCAGTAAGATAATAAATTCTATAGTATTAAGTCGCTAAATTTCTTACAGCAGCAATAAGAAACCAATACACCGACCAGCTATCCAGCAATCCACCTTTTAAAATGCTTTAAAGGGGTGCCTGGGTGGCTCAGTCAGTTAACCATCCAACTTCGGCTCAGGTCATGATCTCACGGCTCCTGGGTTCGAGCCCCGTGTTGGGCTCTGTGCTGACAGCTTGGAGCCTGGAGCCTGCTTCGGATTCTGTGTCTCCTTTTCTCTAACCCTCCCCCGTTCATGTTCTGTCTCTTTATGTCTCAAAAATAAATAGATATTAAAAAATTTTTTAAAAATAAAATAAATAAAATGTTTTATATATTTGGAAGTTAGTTTGAGAAACCATTACCCCTCTCCTATTAATATTTTAATGTGCCTCTCATCAATAAGAGTTCAATATCTGTTGATAGTTCTTCTTTCTATTGAGGTAAAATTAACATACAGTGAAATGAACAAATGTTAAGTGTACTTTATCACCAGTTCCAAGAAATGCTTACATCTGTGCAACAACCCAAACCCCCATGGAGATAGGGATGTAACCATCGTTCCAGGAAGTTCCCTCTGTGTCTCCCCAGTAAACGCTCCCTCTCTACCCCAGATAACCCTTGTTCTTACTTTTTGCTTCTTCTAGAAGTTTATACTAATGGAACTATGCAGTATGTATTCCTTTACGTAAGGCTACTTTCTCCCAGAATAATGTTTTGAGGTTTATTCCTGTTCTTGTATCAGTAGTTTGTTCCTTTTTATTCCTCAGTACTATTTCATTACATGAATATCCACATTCCCCAAAGATGGATGCCTATGCTGTTTCCAGGTTTTGGTTAATATGAATACAGATGATATGAGCATTGTTGTGTAAGTCTTTTTATGGACATATGTTCTCATTTTCTTTGGTAGATATCTAGGAGGAAAATGCTGGGCAAGTTTAGTTCAGTTTTGTGAGAAACTTCTAGAACTTTTCCCAAGTGGTTGTACAGTTTTATACTCAATCCCTCTATATCTTCTTCAAGTTGACGTTGGCAGTCTTTTTAATTATAGCTGTTGTGTAGGGTATGTAATAGCATCTCATAGAAATTTTAATTTGCGTTTTTTGGGTGACAAATGATGTATGCCAGGCTTTACCTACTGAAGCTAAAGACTCCAGTTTCTTGTGAACCAAAAACTTCGTTTATTTTGAAACTTAAGTGGCCTTATATACCCTCATATGAGAAAACATTTATCTGGTACTATACGAAGTCATGATAGGGTGAGGTCCTATAAGTCCTAGGTTAATTGTTCAGAGTTCTTTCCCGCAGCAAATATCTGTTCTCCCGAGCTTACAAGCTCATTCTGAGGAGCACATGAGATAATAATGATTGATATATGAGCTCTTGTTATTATTTCAATCTTACTGAAACAAAGACTGAGGTTTCTTTTTTGTTGTTGTTTTTGGAAAATATGTCTTGAATATACGTTATTATTTCTCAATATTGATTTAGGGACTATTTTGGTTGTTCTAAATGGAGAAAGAAAGGAAAATAGTGTAAGACAGCACTAGATAGTTAAAACTGTCAGTAGTTTTTAAGGTGCATTTGGAACAGTCTGTCAGTGCAGCTTAGCTGAAGGGCAGAATATTTGTGTGTTCTACAGAATGAATGTATTGTTTGGATATGGGGTGCATGTATATTTATCAGAATTCTCTAACAGTTTGGAAGGGATACACTAGTTTTAGATTTCGTTTAACTGAGACCCCCTTCAAATGGGAGAACAATTTTGTTATATCATCTGTGCTGAACACATGGTTTCTTCTTCCTTTTTTATTCTCTTTGTACCTAGATTTGTCATGACCCTTCTGTACTACAAAAACTCCGCTCCAGGCAAAGTTTTACAGCACAAAGTGTTCACAAACCAATTCTATCTCCTGCCAAAGTGAAGAAAAATCTGATTTTTAGAAGAAAAAAAAATCTATATCTATCTCCCTGGAGGGAGAATAATGCATTAGAAAGAATAGAAAGATGTTATTTTCCCTCTCCTTTTCTGACCCCCTCTTGTTTTTTGTTTTTTTTTTTTTTTTTTTGTCTCAGCTTCTCTTTGAACTCAATGGGATCTTTTCCTTAAACAACAAATACTCCCTTATCCATACCGTCAACCTCCCGTTTCTCTGTTGAAGGAAATAGATTTCACATGTTGAGGCAATAGGGAAGCCCGTATTATAGTCTCTTCCAAAATGCTTAAAGGAAAATGAACTGTGGATACCAGGAGAATTTCCGCCATTATTTTAAAATCATTAGATCCCGCAGCTTGGCCTTGAGGCCTATGGTGTCACTGCTCGGGTGGCAGTTCAAAACTTTTCGGTTAACTTCAGGGGTGTACGCTGAGAAGTCATGTAATGTGGGCCCATGCTACAGTTTTGCTTGTGAGAAAATTTCCCATGTTTACAGTCTTCTGTCATATACTGAAGGTCTCTTCTCAGCTACAAAATTCTGACTTTTGATCAATAGTGTGGCTCTTAACCTTTAAGTCTTGACTCATTCCTGCACTGCACATACTTAATTGGTGTGGGTTTGTGTGTGGGGAGGGTGAAGGCAGGTAGCAACTGAGAAGATATATACTTCTCTCTCTCAATTATTTTCAGGCTAGTCAAGATGACTGAGTGAGCCAGTTAAAAATTTCAAAGAGGGAAGACCTATTAAAAAATAAGTGACCTTATGCTTAAGCCAAATAATTAAAATTTCAAAATTAGGCACTGAACATCAATGCTAAATATTCTCCCTGCACTTGGAGAGCCTTCTGCCAGACTACTGCATGGCACAGGAGTCTGGTTTCTCTGGAATGGAATGCTTAATTGAAACCAAATTAGAAATATCTCAATGTAAAGCTTATGGGAATTCAATATTTTGGTTGTTAATTTAGAATCATAAGCAAAACCTGTACAGATGGTCTACAGATACATGTACGTAAACTGATATAGAAAATAACATGAGAAAATTTCTGAACTTAAACGTGTGCATTCAAGTAGTAGTTGTTCTATGTTTTGTGTTTGTATAGAATATGAGTAATAATGTGTTATCTTCAAAACACAGACAACATATCCTGTGTTTTCGGACATTGTTTCAATTTCAATTATTCTGTTTAGTTGTCCCAATAGATAAACTAGTATTTATTGGATTATGACACAGGCAACATATGGTCAACTGGAAATTAAGGGGGAAAAAAAAAGAAAATGGGAAAGAAATTTGCCTTCTGAGCTTTCAACCATAAATGAAAATCTAATAAATCAGAGCAGAGAGATGTGGTCTCCTTATGGAGGTATAGTGGCTTATGGCTGGAGGGACCCTAGATTATTATTTGATAGAGGTTATTAATGTGACATGAGAAACTGTTTGTAAACTCATGTTTGCAACTAATACAAGGCATTGTTTTCCTATAATTCTAATTGACTTCTGATTTGAGCTCCCATTTCTCCCAATTGGTAGAACTTGAATCTCAATCAGTTCAGGTGTCTACCTCTCTTTCTTTCCTAGGGACCCAGGGACAGGCCAGAATCCCCTTGAGGACAGACAGGCATCTGATATCTCCTGGATTTATTCTTTGATTCTTTCCTTGTCCCCAGATTGGGAGACTTATGTAACGTCTGGGACAGGAAGTCTTGCTCTTAGAGCATCATATTCCTCCCAATCTGTTGTCTTGGTGGGATTCTTCCCTCTCTCGAAGGAGCCTAAACCATTGAAACTCAGAAACCAAGAAGATTCCTTTTCTCTGGACTTCTCCTCTGCCATCCCGTCCTCAGAGGCAGTGACAACAAAATACCTAAGTTCCTGAATGGAGGAAGGTTTAAGGGATGTCAGAGAATGTTGGGGAAAAATTCCCTTACTAACATTTCAAAATACTATCTTGTCACTGGTGTAAACATGTCAGTGGCTTGGTATGGTGTGGAGGTGGTGGGAAAGGCAGGTGTCTGGGGTTGGCTGTGGAAGGACTGCATAGAAGGAAGACAAAGATCTAAAGGACTCACTTCATGAGACCAATCTTCTGGTCCCTGAGCAGTTATATCTTTATTATAGTGACAGGTGCAACATTCTCTCTGAACCTGCTGCTATTAACCATTTAAACTGCAAAGCAATCTCACCCTTTTCTGGTTTTACCATGACAAGTAAACCACAGACAATTTCACTTTCCATATGCCTTGTTTTCAGGGAGATGGTGAGCTAGTCAGAACTTTGTAAGTATATGCCCCACCTGCCGGATACGGTTCTTATTTAAAATGAATATGATGATCGGGGCGCCTGGGTGGCTCAGTCAATTGGGGGTCCGACTTTGGCTCAGGTCACGATCTCGCGGTCCGTGAGTTTGAGCCCCGCATCTGGCTCTGGGCTGATGGCTCAGAGCCTGGAGCCTGCTTCCAATTCTGTGTCTCCCTCTCTCTCTGCCCCTCCCCCATTCATGCTCTGTCTCTCTCTATCTCAAAAATAAATAAAACGTTAAAAAATTTTTTTAAAATGAATATGATGGCAGGTGCCTGGGTGGCTCAGTCGGTTAAACATCTGACTTCAGTTCAGGCCATTATCTCATGGTTTGTGAGTTTGAATTCCACATTGGGTGAGCTTGAGCCCTGCTTCGAGTAAATACAAGCCCCACTTCTCTCTCTCTCTGCCTATCACTCACTGTGGATTGTCTCTCAAAAAAATGAATATGTTGGCTTTCTACTTTATTTATATTATACATTCCCTCGACACTCACGTATTCACATTCCCGATTTTCTCTGTCAATCCTTGATCTTGCGGGCTAAAATGTAATTCAGGAGAAAGCCAGGAGCCTACACATGGATTTCTATGGAGTACCAGGTGGACCAAACTAGAGTGGCTATTGAAGCGATTTCTTATACAAGTAAAAGTCAGATCAGGGATTTTTAAAAAGCCTGTATTTTGTGTGTGTATCACGTGAATCTCCTTATACCAACCTTTGCTGGCTTTTGCTCCCACCTGCTCACTCATGACTTTAGTCTCCCTTCTATCTCTTTCCCAAGGTTTCTGGAAATTTCTAGCTATCTCAAATGATTTTATAAATCATCCAGTCAGTTACAACAGGGCATCTACCAAGCTGCTTTTCTTGCTAGGTACATCACTAAATATATTGTTTGGCTTTTAATTTATACTAAACATACTACTTTTATTTTTTTAAAGTTTATTTATTTTGAGAGAGAGAGGGTACACGCAAGCACATGCATAATTGTGGAAGAGGCAGAGAGAGAGAAAGCGAGAGAGAGAGAGAGAGAGAGAGAGACAGAGAATCCTAAGCAGGCTCCATGCTGTCAGCACAGAGCCCAATGCGGGGCTCAATCTCACAACCTGTGAGATCATGACCTGAGCCAAGATCAAGAGTTGGTCACTTAACCGACTGAGCCACCCAGGTGCTCCAACACACTACTATTATTAATGCTAGTTAATGGTTGGGTAGTGATTATTATATGCCACGCAATGCAGTAAGCACCTACGCACATGAGTTTGTTTACTTCTCTCAAAAACACTAGGTTGAGTTGTGTCCTCCTGAATAAATATGTTGGAGTCCTAGCCCTGGTACCTCCGAATGTGACTTTATTCGGAAATAGTCTCTTTGCCCTATTAAACAAGTTCAAATGTGGTTACTGAAATGGGTGCTAATCCAATATGGCTGGTGTCTTTGTAAATATTGGGAAATTTGGACACAGGGACAGACACACACGGAGGGAAGATGATGTGAAGGCCACGTGAAGATGAAGACAGAGATTGGAGTGATGCATCTGCAAGGCAGAGAGTGCCAGCAGCCACCAGAACCAGGAGAGAGGCCTGGAAGGAACCAACGTTGGCAATACCTCAGTTTTGGTACTCTAGCCTCCAGAACTGTGAGGTGATAAATTCCCGGAATTAGGCCATCCAGTTTCTGGTACTTTGTTATGGCAGCCCTAGGAAATGAATACATTCAATGAAGAGGCACTATTAATTGTTCCCATTTTGCAGATGAGGAAACTGAGGCACAGCGGAATGAAGGGATTTGCACAGCTGGTAAGTGATTTAAACTCACACACTCTGGCTCCAGTATCTGTGTTTTCACCCATTATACTAAAGTGCCTCTTGTCTCTTTTTTAGTTTATGACCTTTCCTTTCTTAGCTCTTTTCAGTCTTCTCACTGCCTTCGCACTGTACACGTCGCTTCCCCCACGGTCTCCCACCGGGTGCCATGGCCTCCACTTACCCAGAGCTGCACTATGCTCGTGGCACAGCAGGAAAAAAGCCTTCCTCGGTGCTCTACCTCACTCTGTTGGAGGCTTTCTCAAACAGCACTCGCGGCCTGAGCCCCAGGTTTGGCAGAGTTTTTAGGGAAGCCCCTCTTTTGGATTTTCATTCCAGGTCTCGCTCCCAAGAATCTGGACAGAAATCACTGGGTGTTGAACAAGGGCAAATATGACTCCTGGCTCACAGTAGACTCTTGATTTCTTTTCACCCTGTTGACTGGACTAGAACTGGGTCATGTGTGTGTATGTTACACACACCCATGAGTGTGTGGAGAAAAATACACAGTAGGTTATTGGATGAGAGATGTGTGAGAGAGACAAAAAGTGCTAGCTACCCAGATAAAGATACTTTGTGGGGCACCTGGGAGGCTCAGTTGGTTAAGCGCCCGACTTTGGCTCAGGTCATGATCTTGTGGTTTGTGAGTTCGAGCCCCGTGTCGAGATCTGTGCTGGCAGCTCGGAGCCTGGAGCTTGCTTCAGATTCTGTGTCTCCCTCTCTCTGCTCTCCCCCAGTCACACTCTGTCTCTCTCTCTCAAAAATAAATAAACATTAAAAACATAAAAAAAAGACACTTTGTTGCGTATCAGCATGTGTACTTAAAATTATGGGTGTGTACCTATGGAGGTATGTATAAAGATAGCCATTAAAATGTTAATAGTGATTGTTGCAGGGTCATAGAATTACTGAACTTTTTCTTCTTTCTCCATTTCTGTGGGATAAAGCATAGTTATTATTTTTCTCATAATAATGGTGGCTCCCATTAAGAGCACAGAAATGATAAAGATAGTATTATTTCCTTTATATTGGATCCATAAGTTGGCTTGACTGTAAGATTTCTGAATCTCCGTGCACTTTCTTCCTGTACGATGTTTCTTTTTCTTTAAAATCATCTTGAAGATCAAAAGTGTGATGTATAGGATAAGAGCTTAGAAGAGACTTGGAGAGGTGATATTCAATGAATCAGCAGATGAAGAGAATGGAAATGCTCTTAAAAAAATCACATGGTTGGGCTCTTTCCTGTCTCTTTCATTGGGACAGTCTGAGTGACTGTGACACAGAGTGAGAACCCCTCCTTCCCCACCCATTCATTTGTGCTTGGCCATATGGATCATAATGACGAAGGCAGTCTGTTCAGGAACCTCTGCCCACGTTACTGGGCAACACACAACCGTCTTGCAGCAAATGAGTACTGGCAGGTTGTCATCAAAATAATAAACCCATGGTCCAAAGGGAATAAAGTTGGTGGTCTTAATAAACAGTTATGGTACTGTTTTGTACACTGAAACCACCAATGTTTGAAAACCATCATGTTGTAAATATTCCTCCATTTGGTATGTAGAGTTAGAGCATCCCTCATACCTATCCGTTTTTCAAGGTCAGTGAATTTTGTAAAATTCTTTGCCAAGTAGCTGCTGGGATATGAATACATTTATGTGGAAATGAACTCAGCCAGCTAGTTATTGAACGAGATTTTTTTAATGGAATGTACTGACAGGAGAGAAGAAAAGGCAAACATAAAGAGTGAATAATAACCTAACGAAAGGACCTTCCCCCCCCCCCCCCTTCAGTTCAGGAGAAATAGTAATCTATTTTTTAAAGACAAACTTTCAAAAGTCAAAAGATAGAACTTCAACTCCATTGAGATAGTGGAAATAAGTAAAGTATTTCCAAGGAAAAGGAATGAATGGCATGGATGTAACAAAACAGGAATAAATACTTGAATTGTTTAAGCCTTGTTTTCAAATATAAGGGGGTATGAACGATGATGCAAAACAAAAAATCTATAGGCTTAACCTAGACTTTCTTAAGTTATATTAAGCGCCTCCTCCAAAACACCCAGTTGCAAAAAAAAATAAGTTTCCTAAAAATGCCAAGTTTTTTAAAAAGGGAGAATTGTGCTTCAGGTGGGTTGAAACCAGAACAATAACAGTGAGCTGGTTCTATAAAAGTTCCCTGCTCTGTCTGATTTCCTCCAAAAACAAAAGAGAAGTCTAATGCTTTGGGTTGATAAAAGCTCAGTATGTCAAACTAGAAATTGCACTTAGTCTGTTTAATTAAATGGAATTTGTTTTTTGGCAGAGTTTCCCAAGAATCTCTCTGATCCTTGTTTCAAAGTTCAAAGCACACTCTTAAGAACCGCCAACCACCTATATCCTTGTGTCTCGTCTACCTCAGGGCTTTTCTATTCCCGTTATCTGCATCTGTCTGCCGTGTGTATTCCCACTTGTGAAATGTAGCCCCTCGTTGGCCACACACACATGCTCCCACTCATGGATGCTGCACGTGGTGCTCCTGAAGGTGGTGTTTGTGAGGTAGAGAAAAGTAATTTCAAAGCAGACCCTAAAATCTACTCAGATTTTAGAATGCTTTTGACTATCCCCAACAAGGACATTTCTCCTGGTTCCTCGCTTTGCTTACTTGAGGTCTTGTCCACATTCTTCTCATCACCCCAGCCCCATGACCTCCCTTCCACAGAGCACTCCCTTTTCACTCTTTTGGGTAAAGGCAAGCATACTCCTCAGCTTCTATTCCTGACCCCTGCTGCTGGGCAATTTCACCTAAACTCAGTCTAAAGAGCTACAGAAGAAAAGGAACTTAAAGTT
Source organism: Lynx rufus (assembly GCF_022079265.1). Taxonomy (NCBI): domain Eukaryota; kingdom Metazoa; phylum Chordata; class Mammalia; order Carnivora; family Felidae; genus Lynx; species Lynx rufus. Next base: position 6,971,256 of record NW_025814825.1, read on the forward strand.
TTGCAAAGATAAAATGTCTTCCCCACACTTTGTTTTATTTTTCCATGTATCAGGACAATAGCATGGGGAAGTCCATTCCTTATTCCCATGGTTTTTATTTTTTTTTTTAAATTTTTTTTCAACGTTTTTATTTATTTTTGGGACAGAGACAGAGCATGAACGGGGGAGGGGCAGAGAGAGAGGGAGACACAGAATCGGAAACAGGCTCCAGGCTCCGAGCCATCAGCCCAGAGCCTGACGCGGGGCTCGAACTCACGGACCGCGAGATCGTGACCTGGCTGAAGTCGGACGCTTAACCAACTGCGCCACCCAGGCGCCCCTCCCATGGTTTTTAAAGAATGGAAACAGAAATCTGGATCCTCCCAGTTTGACAGCATTAAGGGGTTATAAACATCTCCTTTTTTCCATTTCCTTGGTAATACTGCTCGCAGTGGATATTGGGTTCCACTGGGTTCTTGGGAAAGGTTAGAGTTTTCTTTCTTTCTTTTTTTCTTTCTTTCTTTTGACTTTATTTATTTATTTTTTAAATTTAAAGTTTGTTTGTTTGTTTGTTTGTTTGTTTGTTTATTTATTTAGAGTATCTGCACAGAGCCCTATGTGGGGCTTGAACTCACTAACCATGAGATCATGACCTGAGCTGAAGTCAGACCTTAACTGACTGAGCCACCCAGGTGCCCCTTTATTTTTTAAATTTAAATCCAAGTTAGTTAATATATAGTGTAATAGTGATTTCAGGAATAGAATTTAGTGATTCATCAGTTACATATAACACCCAGTGCTCATCCCGACAAGTGCCCTCCTTAATGCCCATCACCCAGTTAGCCCATCCCCCTACCCACCTCCCCCTCCAGCAACCCTAAGTTTGTTCTCTGTATTTAAGAGTCTCTTATGATTTGTCTCCATCTCTGTTTTTATATTATTTTTGCTTCCCTTCCCTTATGTTCTTCTGTTTTGTTTCTTAAATATCCTCTATTATTTTCTAATCCAAAACAATGCTTATTAAACATTTCAATTGCTGATATTTATCATTACCTTTATAATTGAAAAGTAATTATTAGGGAAAATTATATTAAAATTTACTTTTACTAATGTAATAGACTTGTTCTTTGGAGCTATCTAAACCTATCACCAGGGATATCATGACTCCACAACAATAACAAAAGTGGAGAATTTAAAGAAAAGAAGATAAAACTAAACATACTCTCACCATATGCTCTAGAAATCACACTCTTTGGTATTTACCCAGAGGAGTTGAAAACTTATATCTATACAAAAATCTGCACATGGGTATTTATAATAGCTTTATTCATAAGTGCAAAAAACTTAAACGCAACCAAGATTCCCTTCATTAGGTGAATGGATAAACTGTGGCACATCTAGAACATGGAATATTATTCATTGATTATCTTCAATATTCATTGAAGATAATATTATTCATTATCTTCATGAATATTATTCATGAAGAAATGAGCTATCAAGCCATGAAAAGACATGGAGGAAATGGAAATGCATATTATCAAGTGAAAGAAGCCAATATGGGAAGGCTACATATTGTATGATTCCAACTATATGACAGTCTGGAAAGGCAGACTTACAGAGATGAGAAAAAAGGTCAGGGGTTACCAAATAGTGTAGAATGGGGGGCGGGTGGAGATGAATAGGCAGATCACAGATGATTTTTAGGGCAGTGAAAATAATCTGTATACCATAATAACAAAAACATGTCATTGTACTCTTCATACATCACCAAGAGTGAACCCCAAGGTAAATTATGGACTTCGGGTGATTGTCATGTGTCATTGTACATTCATCCTTGGTAAAAAATATACTGCTCTTGTGAGTGGAATTGATAATGGAGGAGGCCATGTATGTGTGGGGGAGGGGAGTACATGGAAATCTCTGTATTTTCCTTTGAATTTTATTGTAAACCTAAAACTGCTGTATGGGGTGCCTGGGTAGCCCAGTCAGTTAAGCATCCAACTCTTGGTTTCGGTTCAGGTCATGATCTCACTGTTCGTGAGTTCGAGCCCCACATCAGGCTCTGCGCTGACAGTCACAGCCTGCTTGGGATTCTCTCTCTCCCTCTCTTTCTACCCCTCCCCCACTTACTCTCTCCATCTCTCTCTTAAAATAAATAAATAAACTTAAAAAAATTTAAAACTGCTTTAAGCGTAGTCTTTTAAAAAATTACTATAATACCATTGTCATACCTAAAAACAAAACAAAACAAAAAAAAAAGAGAGAAAAAAGAAAGAAGGCAAGAGAGACATTTTAGAGTGCTCTTTTTAGGCAACAATGGACCAAGTGAGAAGAGAATTATTAAAATATTTGGCTAGAGAGGTTATTACAAAGCACTATATAACACATTCCTATGACCATTCTCTGTTAAGTGCATCGAGAGGCCAAGCCCCATGGAGATTTAACAGATATTTGTCTATTTTTTCCGCATTCCAAATCAGAAACAGTTTCCTCAGCCTAGATTGTTTGGATTGATAGGTCTACTGGGAAAATTCTTTCCTGATACTAAACTTCCAAAATTAGCTTTTGGCAAGGGATTCTGTATTACTGTTTTTGTTTTGTTTTGTTTTGTTTTGTTTTGTTTGTTTTGAGTATTTCCTTCATGCTTCAGTTTCTAAAAGTTTTTTGAATATGATAACTGTTCAATTTTGGGGCTACACTGTTGGACCTCAGAAATAAATTCCATCTCCAAAGCCTTCTCAGATGAATGTCAATCTCTAGGCAAGTATTCAGTTTTCTAAAGTGCCCCGGCTTTGCTCTTCCAAGGGAAGCTAGGGCAGAAATTCATTCAGGTTGTGTTACTAAACGACCATCTTTGGGTTAATTGCCCCAAAATAAATAAAGTCATCTCATGATATTTTCTTCCTAAAGTCTGTCAATTGGCATTATCATTGTGGTGATACAACTTGTTTCAAGATTTCCTGGGCTTTTCCATCAGGAGTCACTAGATACATTTTGTAAGGGGGTTCCCTTTTGGGTTATTGGGGATTGGCTCCTCACTATTGTGGTAGAGACTTTTCTCGAGTATCTGGAGATGCTTGGCTTTCTGTTCATATTTAGGAGCCGGGCACTGAGAAACCATCTGGGAGTCCTGTGCATATAAGGGTGGCTTGTCAACTGGTAAACCTAAAAATATCATCAGGATTGGGCAGAGATTTGTCATTTTATGGGGGTACTCCCAGGTACCAATCTCTGTAGCTCTTTCCCCTGGGCCATACCATCCCGGAAGAGGAATCCTCCAATTTCTTGCCCGAGGATAATATGTTTGTTGGCCACGGTTCTTAAGGATCTGAGCTGGGAGAAACTAGCTGGAGCTGGATGAAGGTGGACTCCTGGCTTGGTTTGTAGATACCCAGGTAATCCCTCTTATTTCCACTGGAGCTCTTCACTCCCATCTTTCTTTGTGGCCAGTGTCTCTGGGTCCTGAGCTCCCGAGCATCTCTGATTCAATTTATCCTTATTCGAAACCTTCTCTCTTCTGCTGGATTGTATGAGGTATGTAAGTGCTTCTTTTCCTGAAATATAAGAAAGGTCTTCCTTTTTTTTTTTTTTTTTTTTGGAATTTTAATTCATTCTTAGTTTGTCTCTTTGTAGCTTCAACCCCTAATTTAGATATATTGGGATTTGTGAATAGATAGGTATAACTTTTTTTATATAATCCTTTTATAACCCTTGATTTTCTTTATATAACCCTTTGTCACCTGGAGTCATTTCTCGTCGTTCCCACTGAGTTTTAGAGTCCACAATCAATGGTTTGTGTCTTAGTTTCCACATCTTTAAAATTGGACTTGACTGCTAAGGTCCTTTTCCAATCAGAAGTTCTGTCGTGGCAGGAAATAGGCTGAAAGGGCTGGAGGCACAGCAGTTAGACGCCCAGATGCATATCACTGTTCCACCACTGTGTAATCAGGGTGCTCTGGTTGTAAGCAACAGAGGACATCGGACTTCCTTAAACATAAAGGAAATTACAAGAAGGATAATGAATAATAGAGTCTATAGTGAAGCTGGAAAGCCAGTCTCAAAGAATGGGCAGAAAACCAAAGAGGCCCGGCAGTGGGGAAGTCAGCCCGATGGGGAAGGAACAACCCGATGGGGAAGCTGCCACTGGTGCCGTTGCCATGGGATATCGGCCCCCAGTACATACTTGATGTCGTTATCATCGTCAATAATTACTCAACTCCCCCTCCGTCTTTGTGACTGGTTGTGTTGTGCTCTTAAGTCTCAAGAGAGGAGGAGAGGAGATTTATGTCCCCATTTGTATTCGAGTTCCCCAGAGAAGTAGAAGCAACATTTTATTTTATTTTAAGATACTTTATTTTAAGCTCAAGTGATTACAGGAGTTGGAAAGTCTGAAATCTATTGGGGAGGCCCGCAGGCTGGAAATTCAGGTGAGAGGGAGATGTTGCAGTCTTGAGTGTGAATTCTACAGGGCAGGCCAGGTAGGCTGGGAGCTCAGGCAGCATTTCTATGTTGCAGTTGTGACTCAATTCCTTCTTTGGGAAATCTTGCCTTTGCTCTGAGGGCCTCCAGCTGACTCATGAAGGTTACCTACAATAGGGGGAATCTGCTTTACTCAAAGCCTACTGATTAAAATGTCAATTACAAAAAAAAAATTACCTTCACAGGGACATCTACACTAGTATTTGACTGAACAGCTGGGCACTGCAGCCTTACCAAGCGACATGCAAATTTAATCATCCCACCATTCAGTGTTCACAGCAGTATCCCCCTTCAAACATTTCCTAAATGTGCTCTACCTAAAGTGCTCGGTAGGGAGATGGAAAAAAAAAATTATAGTTGCCCAATATAGCCACTTTACCGTGTGACCTTTGGCAAGGCATTTTTCTCTGTGTTTCTGATTCTAGTTCTGTAAAATGGGGATAATAATAGCAACAACACAGATGATTGTTGTGAAGGGTAAAGATACAGTATATGTAAAGCCCTTACAGAAGTGCTTGGAACCAGCACTCAATAAATTAAGGTGCTGTAATTTTTTTTCTTTTCTTTTTTTTAACGTTTATTTATTTATTGAGACAGTGAAAGAGAGAGAGAGACAGAGACAGAGAGAGAGAGAGAAGAAACCAGTGGGAGAAGGGCAGAGAGAGAAGGGGACAAAAGATCCGAAGCGGGATCTGTGGTGACAGCAGAGAGCCCCCTGTGGGGCTTGAATTCATGAACCGCAAGATCGTGACCTGAGCCGAAGTTGGACACTTTGATTGAGCCTCTCGGGGGCCCTGAGGTGCTATAATTTCTTATCTAAACATTGCAATAGAATACTTCTCACAGCCCATATACCCAGCTGCCCAGCGGGTAAGGTACTGGAGGGTGAAACTCCTGCATTGTGGTTTGCATCCATAACCAAAGGCCTTTACTTTGTACATGCAAACAATGACACTACCAGCTCTGAGTCACTGAGCCCTATACTACCTGGCTGCTACTCTTCTGGATACCTTACATGTATTTACTTGTATGGTTTGAGTCACACAATAATCCACTGAGGTTTGTGATTCCTCATTCTATGAAGCCGGAATTGGGATTCAGAAAAATACGTATCACGCCCAGAAGCACCCAACTAGCCCATCGCAGGGCCTGAATAAGAACTCCGGGTTTTCTTATTCTAAATCCCGCTCTCTCAACTACTCCTCTGTGCTGCCTCAACTTTTGTCCAGACAGAGAGGTCATCTCCTTTCCCAGCTCAGTCCCTCCAATGTTACCTTGGCTTCATTGGTCTGGAAAATGAGAAACCTGAGTTCTCCCCTAAACATCAGATTCAGGATGCTAGACCCCTCTGGGGAAGATCTTTGTCTTTTGTATTCAGTGTTAGACTTTTTTTTTGGTGGTAGCTCCAGTTCAGCTTCCTTCTTAAAAAATGGTTAAAGCAAATTTGAATTTTTCGAGTCAATTCACAGATGTAGAAGAGAAAGAAAAGAGAATTCAAAAAAAAAAAAAATCTCCTTTGAAAAAAAAATCTCTTATTTAAAACCATTTAGATAAATTTGAGGTGCCATGGAAAGTATTATTCCATATTTAGAAAAGAAATAGTTAATTTTTGAATATTAATTAAAAACGTTTTTTAAGTTTGTGTTGAGAGAGCGAGAGAGAGCAAGAGAGTGAGTGCGAGTGGGGGAGGGGCAGAGAGAGGGAGAGAGAGAATCCCAAGCAGACTCCCCACCACCAGGGCAGAGCCCTATGTGGCTCCAAACTTATGAACCCCGAGACCATGACCTGAGCCGAAATCAAGAGTCAGATGCTTAACTGACTGAGCCCCCCAGGCGCACCTTAAGTAAAAACAGTCTTGAATGTTGGGTTGCTAGAACACTTCATAATATCCATCACAGAAACACAAAGACAAAAATCACACATAAACCCTACACCTGTGCACAAAAACATCTGAAGGCTAAGTGTATCTGAACAACATTCGAAGTACAAACTAAGCCCATTTTCCGGAAGGACTTTGAATGTTAAACATTTTATTCTAGAAGTCAAGTCTACAACCAGTTGATATAGAAAGTAAAACAATTCCTTGGATGGTATGAAGTCAGACCTGTGCCTCTCAAAATTTCATGTCCGTAGAAACCATCTAGGGATGTTTTCAGAATGCAGATCCCCATTCAGTAGGTTTGAGATGAGATCTGAGATTCTGTATTTCAAACAAGCTCACGGAGGGTAGCCACACTGCTGTTAAGGGACCATGCTTTTAAATTTTTTTTAATTTATTTAGAGACAGAGACAACGTGAATGGGGGAGGCCCAGAGAAAGTGGGAGACAGAGAACCCCAAGCAGTGCGGAGCCTGATGTGGGGCTCGAACTCCTGAAACTGTGAGTTCATGACCGGAGCCAAAATCAAGTCAGACGCTTCACCGACCGAGCCACCCAGGCACAGCCAACCGATCACACTTTTAGTAGCAAGGGCGGACTACCGATTTTGGTGAGCCAAACACCACTCATGTATTTTCCTTTGTCATTTATAGTCTTTATGGTATCATTCCTTTTTGGAAGCCCAGGATAGGGATGGCTTCTAATATAATCAAAGACTATTCCATGTAAATGTCTGGAGGTGAGGGAGAGGAAGGAATTGATATCTACTGTTCGACTGGAGACACTATTCCTGCCGCCTGACAGGAAGTGTCTCCTTTCATTGCTGTAACAATTCCGTGAGAAGCTTACGAAGGGCCCCCTTTTACAGATGAGGAAGCAAAGTTTCGGGGAAAGTAACTTGTCAGGGCTAGTAAGCCGTGGAGTCAGACATTGCACCTTGCTGTGTCTGACTTGACAGCCCATGTTTTTTCCAATGTACCTTGTGCCGGTCACATCTGGACGGTTTACTGCTCTTGCTTTTTCTTTTGACATCGTTGGCTGTTCTTTATGTTTAAAGTTTCCTTAAAGCAAACCAAATCCAGTTTTAAAAATCGACACAAAGTTGTTCATTAAGCTTCCCTCTTACATCCTATTTTCCCATTTCATTCTGTGTCAAAATTGTTCTCTGCCCAGCAAAGGCCTTGATGCTTTGTGCTCAGCTGACTGACAAAGCATTATGATTTAAAAACTGATTTAAAACCCATCCTGTTCCTCTCTCCACAAAGCCCCAACCTTTGATCTTCTCTCAGGAGCAATTTCCAATCAGCCCTTTCTTCAAAGCCTGTAAATGTTTGGTGTGCAGTCTTACCCAAGCTGTCTCCCTCCCCGCAAAGGAGAGGTTGAGACCTGCAATTCCCCACCGTCATTACCGGTCTATTGGAAGTCTTAGTGAGGATTTGGTTTTCTATAGTGAAGGCGAAATCAAATATAGCAAACCTCATGCTCTGACTGTGTTTACACACTTTAAAGCTAAGTGGGGGTTTTCGCAATTACCTAGGTCACCTGGTCTGTGCAAGTGAAATCAGATTATCTCAGCACTATTTTCGTTTGGCCCTCTTTACCCAGAAGCATCGTTAGCATGATGCAAATTAATCGGATGATTGCTGAGTCACTAGTTTACCTTGTTATACGAACGTGTAAAGATTCTGGCATTCCGTAAGAAAGAAGAGAAGGAATAAATTAGTTACCTGGGATTTGTACAATTCTTTTCTTACTGCTTATCTGTCCTTAAAGGCAAGCCAAAATGTAAAATTGACACTTTTTACATTAGGGTTGCATCCCTGGATTGAATGTGGGATGGAAACCCGGGGCCTCGTCTCATCCTTCTTACTGTGGGCATATAGCCCTGAGATAGAAGGATACGCTGGAAAAAACACAGACCATCAAGTCACACAGACCGAGGTTCAAACCCTGACTCCCAAAAAATGGTCACAGCTCTGGTTGGTGGCTGCTGGCTTAGGCTAGAGGATCACACACACTTTTATCTCAAGACTACTCATTTTTACCAAAATATGTAGCTTTTGAAAATAGAATTAGAATTGATGACTAACTTCTAGAAGTGTTTCAATATTTCTGTGAATATTTGAATTTCCTTAGCTGGCATTTTATTCAGAGACCCAGACTGAGCCAATTCTACTTTCTAAAATCAAGTTATAGGGTCTTGAGTTAATAGAAGTTTTAGTAGTAAAGGACACGATACATGGGTTTTGAACTTACTTGTTTTTCCTTGGCGAGGCCTCTCGTCAGGCTAGGACTAGCTGTGACATACACAATCTAGGAAATGCATCAGATGCCTATGTGACTTTCAAGATAGTCTGTATATCAGTCACCTGTAGACCAGAATTATTGGGGTAAAAGGTATGGCCTGCATGTCTGTCATTTTAGAAAAAGCAAGAGTCGGTGCCAATGCACAGTTGGGATGAGAATAGCTGAATAAAGCTATTGAAAATCGGTCTTTTTATTCTGGTCATATTTATGGGTTCAGGCCCTGAACAAATCATAAACCCGGATTATTTTCACATAGATAGAATGCACACTAGACCATGTGTTCTAGTTTTCCTATTCTGAATACATGTGGCATAGGATTTACCCCATTTTCTTTACATTCAATAACATTAAATAGCTAGAGGAGCACCTGGGTGGCTCAGTCGGTTGAGCATCCGACTTCGGCTCAGGTCAAGATCTCGCAGTTTGTGAGTTCGAGTCTTGCGTCAGGCTTTGTGCTGACAGCTCGGAGCCTGGAGCCTTTTTGAGATTCTGTGTCTCCCTCTCTCTGCCCTTTCCCTGCTCATGGTCTGTCTCTCAAAAATGAATAAACATTAAATTTTTTTTAATAGCTATAATTTACTGAGCAACTACTATGTGTAGGTATCGTCATTGTGTCATCACCATATCATCATCAATGCTAACACTTAGTAAGTGCTTGCTAAGATATTCCATACATAATTTTATCCTTCTCACAAAACTCTATGCTCTAAGCATATAATTTTCCTTTTATCAAAAAAAATTTTTTTAATGAGTATTTATTTTCTGAGAGAGAGATAGAGAGCAAGCAGGGGAGGGGCAGAGAGAGAGAAGGGTACAGAATCTGAAGCAGGCTCCAGGCTCTGAGCTGTCAGTACAGAGCCTGAAGCGGGCCTGACTCACGAACTGTGAGATCATGACCTGAGCTGAAGTTGGATGCTTAACTGACTGAGCCACCTAGGTGCCCACCTCTTCCTTTTTATTTATAGATGACAAAACAGTCATGGAAAATCAAGGCTACTCATCCAAGGTTACATAGTTAATGAGTATACAGTTCTGGTTCCATATCTTTATTATTATTATTTTTTGGCTCTATATCTTTAAAAATTTTTTAATGTTTATTTATTTTTGAGAGAGAGAGACAGAATGTGAGCGGGAGAGGGGCAGGGAGAGAGGGAGACATAGAATCCGAAACAGGCTCCAGGCTCTGAACTGTCAGCACAGATCCCGACTTGGGGTTTGAACTCACGAGCTGTGAGATCGTGAACTGAGCTGAAGTCGGACGCTCAACTGACTGAGCTGTCCAGGCGCCCCTTGGCTCCATATCTTTAGATACCTCATCTCCAACTTTTATAACAACCCTACAAGGTAAGTATTTAATATGTAGTCTTATTTACAGATAAGAATAGGTAGCAGAGGGTGTAAATTGTTAAGTAACTGATATTAGATGCTGGAAAGCAACCTAAAGTCAAACCCAAATATTTATTGTGCATAAAAGAATATCTTTCTCTTACCTCCTGTGAGGGCTTGAAGAGCCACACCCAGGTAGGATTCTCCCCCAACCAATGTTACTTTGAAAAGAAAAACCTAGTAAACACTGTGAGCTTAAAAGTTATATATACCAAAATAATTGAAATGCCTGGATATGGGCTTTGGGGATTATAGAGAAGACAAGCTTGGGAATCAGCCTATATCCCCTGCTTTAAATTTCACAGCCAACTTTATTTTGAATGTAAAAGTATGTTAAGCCATATAATTCCCTGGGTTATTTACATTCTAGTCAGGGTGACTATTGAAGGATAGTGTAATTACAGAGTACAATTTCCAAGCTGAATGAAATTGCTTGTATAATAGGTCTGCTGGGGACTGACCTCTGAAAATGCCAAAAACAAATACTTGTAAGTCATGATTAGAAGTGATGATATACAACACCCTGAGTTAATATATGAAGTGAGAGGTGGTCTTTCATTTGGATGGAATATTTTCTTCTGCCTTATGTCAAACCCAGAAAAAGGATCAGAAGCAGAAGTACATTTTCCTTTCTTCATTTCTCAGCACAGTGTCAGAAATTTGCTACTTTTCCATCACCTTCACCAACTGCTTGAGGAGCAACCACCTGGGCAACAGGTTGAAACATAGGTGTTCGCTGACGTTCAGTGTCTGTGAGACTTTATTGTCTGTCTGAGCAGAGAGCAGTATCAGACAGTTCTGCCTCAATCAAAAATCTTTCGTGTTTATTTATTTATTTTAAGAGAGCGAGCGAGCGCATGAGTGGGGGAGGGGCAGAGAGAGAGAGAGAGGAAGGGAGAGAGAGAATCCCAAGCAGGTTTCACACCGTCAGCATAAAGCCTGATGCCGGGCTCAATCTTACGAACTGTGAGATCATGACCTGAGCTGAGATCAAGAATTGAATGCTGAACCGACCGAGCCACCCAGGCGCCCCTCAGCCCATTCTAACGTACTGTCCTCCTCCTCTGTGCTCCATTCCGACATCCACCTACCATTTCTTAGTTCAGCTTTGTGAGTAGATTCAGTGAACAGTGGGCGGGTGTGTTCGGTATTACAGGCAAAATATCAGCATGGGGTATGTAATTAGAAGATAAAGCTAGCAATAGCAAAGATGCTCCCATGTCCTCACTGATATTATTTTTCATCCCTGTATGAAATGAATTATTGTGTATGATTAGTGCTTATCTGGCCCTTTCCCATGTGATCTTCACTTTCAATCACATAAGCATATAATTTTATGCTAAAATGAGATCTTCACTTTTCTAAGTTCATTCTCATCTTGACATCAATCTGCAATTACGTTTCTCTTTGTCCTTTTATCATTTCATTTCAGTCTTTAGGAAGGAGGGAAGAAGATTCAAAGACTAAATTCTTAAAGCGTTTTTTTTTTCTGGTTGTCTATTGCTTTATAAGAAACTATACCAATAATGCTTTATTTCATTGCTTTGTGGGCCCGTAATTTTGGCAGGGCTCAGCTGGACGAATTTTTTGTGCTCTGTGTGATGTTGACTGGAAAGGCCGGTTTGATCTGGAGGGTCTAGGATAGGTCCACCCACGTACCTCGTACCTCGGCAGGATGTCTGGAAGGCAGTGCCCAGTTGGCTGCTCTTCCCCTCCATGCAACCTTAGGGTCTCTCTCTGTGGTCTTTCCAGTGGGGTAGCTGGATTGCTTACATGGCAGCTCAGAGCTCCAAGAGATCAAGGTGGAAATGCCTGTTCTCTTGCAGCCTAACCTAGAATCTTCCATGGCATAACTTCTGCCATATTCCATTGGTCAAAGCCATCAGAGATCAGCCCAGATGCAGGTGGAGAGGAAACAGACTCCACCTCTCCATGGGAGGACTGTGAAAGAGTTTGCTGCCCGCATCATCCATTAATGATGAAACACATACCACGTGTCCTCTAAAAACTCAGGAACATACTTGGCCAGGGAGGGAGTTGGATAATATGGACCTCTTGCTCTAGGCTTAAAGAAAATTGTATTTTGTTAATTTTTAAAAATGTTTTTATTTTTGAGAGAGAGAGAGCGAGCGAGAGAGAGCGAACATGAGTGGGGGAGGGGCAGAGAGAGGGTGACACAGAATCTGAAGCAGGCTCCAGGCTCAGAGCTGTCAGTACAGAGCCCAACTTGGGGCTTGAACCCATGAACTGCGATATCATGACCTGAGCTGAAGTTGGATGCTTAACTGACTGAGCCAACCAGGCGCCCCCAGCACTCTTTTCATCTTATGAAACTGAAACTCTATACTCATTAAACAGCAATTCCCCATTTCCCCGCCCCCTGTCCCTGGCAAACACTCTTTTACTTTCTGTCTCTATGAACTTGACTACTCTACGTATCTCATATAACTGGAATCATACAGTATTTACTGTGTTGTGACTGTCTCATTTCACTTAGCGTAATGCCCCCAAGGTTCCTAAATATTATAGCATGTGTCTGAGTTTCTTTCCTTTTTAAGGCTGAACAATATTCCATTGTATGCATATACCACATTTTGCTTATCCGTTCATCCTTCAATGGACACCTTAAGTTACTTTCTTTTCAGCTTTTGGTTATTGTGAATAATGAGTGTACAAATATCTCTTTGAGATCCTGCTTTCAATTCCTTTGAATATATGCCTAGAAGTAAGATGGTTGGATCATATGGCAGTTGTATTTTTAATTTTTTTAGGACTGTCATACTGTGTTCCATAGTGGAACCATAGTGTACTACCTCACATTCCCACCAAAGGCTCCAATTACTCCACATCTTGTCCGTTACTTGTTATTCTCTCTCTCTCTCTCTCTCTCTTTCTGTCTCTGGAGTAGCCATATTAGTGGGTGTAAGGTAGTGTCTATCTGGTGGTTTTAATTTGCATTTCTCTAATGATTAGTGATGTTGAGCATCTTTTCATGGCTTATTGACCATTTGTATATCTTCTTTGGAGAAATGTCTACTCGAGTTCTTTGCCCATTTTTTAATTGGACTGTTTGTTGTTGTTGAGTTGTAGTTCTTTATACATCCTGGATATTAACCTTTTATCAGTAATATGATTTGCAAATATTTCTTCTATTCTTTAGGTTAACTTTTTTCACTGTTGATTCTGTTCTCTGATGCACAGAAGTTTTAAAATTTGATATATTCCGATTTATCTATTTTTATTTGTTTTGCTTGTACTTTTGGTATCATATCCAAGAAGTTATTTTCAAATCCAATTTCATGAAGCTTTCCTCCTATGTTTTTGTTAGAAGGTGGAGGAGGGCAGTAAGATATCCTCCAGACTGAGAGAACACTTTGAGATGGAAAAATGCAGCAAGACACTCCATATCATTTACAGAGAGTTTTATTTCAGGGTAACTTACCGACTGGGGTGGATCGAGCAGATGGATTGTCCGGATGCTACCCAGCTATTCTCCACCAAGTCTGGACCTTAATCCACAGCTTTTATAGAGCAAAGAGCATTGTGGTGAGGTCTAAAGTGGTGACACCTGTGCACCAGTTATATGTCCTTGTCATCTAAAATGGTGCCTCTGAGCCCCTTAGGGAAGATCAGAAAAAAACCTTCCTACATTCCAGTCAGGATAAACATTAACTACCAAGGGGCCTGGAACACGCAACCTTGAGAGAGGTCATTGTGCGGTCATAAACAAGATAGAGGGCCAAAGATGGATGGAGTCAGTGTTGTCAGCACTTCTAAAGTTTTCTTCTAAGAGTTTTGTAGTTTTAACTTTTTATTTAGGTCTTTCATACCATTTTGAGTTAATTTTTGTATACTGTGTAAGTGTTCATCTTTATTCTTTTGCATGTGGATATTTAGTTTTCCCAGAATTATTTGTTGAAGAGATTGTCCTTTCCCCATGAATGGTCTTGGCACCCTTGTTGAAGATCATCTGACCATATTTGTACAGGTTTATTTCTGGGCATTCTATTCTATTCCATTGGCTTACAGATCTTTGTAGTGATATCATACTATTTTGATGACTGTAACTTTCTTTGTGCTAAGGTTTGAAATCAGTAAGTGTGAGGTTTCCAATTTTCTTCTTAAGACTGTTTTGGAGAGCCTGGCTGGCACAGTTCATAGAGCATGTGACTCTTGATCTTGGGGTTGTGGGTTTGAGCCCCACCTTGGGTATAGACATTACTTAATAAAATCTTTAAAAAAATATTGTTTTGGTTATTTGGGATCCCTTTAGATTCCATGGGAATTTTAGGATGGATTTTTTTTCTATTTCTGCCAACACTGTTGAGATTTTGATAGGGATTACACTAAATCCATAGATTGCTTTGGATATTATTGAATCTTAATTATATTAAGTCTTTCAATCCATGAACACAAGATGTCCTCCCACTTACTTGCACTGAATTTTTAACACAGACTATAAACAAAGAAAAAAAATGGAGGCTACTGTATATGGGAACAAAATTCAATGTGTTTTACTTTCTGCTTTAGTGAAAAAGCAGTATTTGCAGTACTAAAATTAAAAGCCTGGTGACTTTATTTAATGGTTAAAATAAAAACATTGTATCTTAAACTTTATTTTAAAAATATTTCCCATTAGAGAACAACTTTTGAAATGCATAAACACCTATTCCTAGCAAGTAAGTATTATCTGTTCCAGACCTATCCATAAGTTTATATTCTAGGACTTACCCTCATAAATGGTGCTCACTAGAAGACTCCAAACTCTTTGAGAACGAGAGCAATATCCCCTTTTTTAAAAAGTTTATTTATTTATTTTGAGAGAGAGAGAGAGAGAAAGAGAGGCAGAGAGAGAGGGAGAAAGAATCCTAAGCAGGCTCCACACTGTCAGTGCAGAGCCCAACACAGGGCTCCATCATGAACCTGTGAGATCATGACCTAAGCCAAGGTCAAGAGTCGGTCGCTTAACTGACTGAGCCACCCAGGTGCCCCCAGTATCCCTTTTACCTTAGCACTTTCTCTCATACTCATCAAATATTTCTTGGTTACTGGAACCAAGGGGGCAAATGAAATTGAGTGCCCACTACTTACTCATACCAGCAATCTAACTCTCAGCAATCTTTAACTAGGAGATTTTTTAAAGGGGATTTTTTAAAGTGCCAAAATAGTTTACTTATAAATGATTTAATCACTATTATAGGACAGAAAATGATTTAAAGAAGCTTTTCATGCAGTCTTTCTAGGGAGATGCATGACTTCTTCTGAATTATTATGGTTACAAATGATACATTGCATTAAAAGACCTGGCAAACACGAGGTTTCAGGTGAAGAAAGGTGAAGCTCTCTAGCAAATGCCCTTGTAGTTCATCGTAAATTTGTAATGTAGAAAAAACAATAAAACAAATTTAACTTCCATATTGGTCATGTCCTAGAAATGCTTTGGAGACTATTTTTTCTTCCTGTTTTTGCCAAAATTCAATTTCTTCTCGTTGTGCCATGCAGTGCAATCAGGGGAGGACACACAGAATTTTTGAACCCCTTGCAACGATTCAACCTTCTCTTCTTATACGGACTTGAGGAAGCACAACTGCCCTCTTGAGATTTTCAAGAAGGCATTTTGACAGCTTTACCAGATAATCAATATAATACATAAATGGCACCAGTGAAGTGCTATTCTCCTTTCCATTGCCTAGAGACGCCCTAAGTATGAAACTCAATTTTTCAGACACCTACTGTTCAACTAGGAGAGATTTTGCCATCTTCAAAGTGTGAAAGGAAATGTCTATTGGAAAACATGTTGAAAACAATGTTACAGGATGTTTGCACTTGCCTTTGTCAAGAAGTCCAAGTCCCTAAATCATATTATGATATTATCAACTTCGAGAAGAACACCAAGCGGCTCCAGCTAAGCTTTTATGCTATGAAAATGTGAAATACTTTTCATTTCTTTTATTTTGTTCTGACTGTACTCATCTATGCTGTTAAAGGATGGAAGACCTTGGAATTGTAGGTTCTTCAGTAAAAAAATGATAAGAAGGAATTTTAGGTTCTTCAGTAAAAAATTGATGTGAGATGAAGAACAGCCAAAAGGAAAGACACAGAAGTGGCTAGTGAAATAAGGGGCTTGTCCCAGATGGGACAGAACCAAAGAACAGAGGCATGTTTGGTACCTGCAGAGAAACAACCATTCTGCGCTCCGTTGGAAGGTCTGTTTTACCACCACCGTGACTACTCTAAGCTTTTCTTGCACTTTCTCACTTGCAGTACAGGAAGGGAGTCAAGTTCATGAAGGGTCTAATACGGAGAGACACATTTGTTTTATCACAAGTTTTAGCCCCAGTGACTTCATAGCAACAGTTGTAAAGTTTGCGTTAAGAATTCGTAAGTAGTGTCCAGACTCACGATAAATGAGTACTGTGTGGCCAACAATATCCGTATGAGTGGAGGACGGTGGAGAGATGTTATGCATGAAGGTGTTTATTATGCTTGGTTCAGGGTACCGTGTTTGGAGTTTGAGTACCATGGGAAGAAACAGCAAAGTCCTTTGAGAGCATATACTTGATATTGTTCTTTCCTATAGCATTTAAATATATCTTTCCTCAGTATGTTTCAACGCTTGTTAAGAATTTAGGGAGGTTGAGTTTTGCTTATTTAATTTTTAACCCCCAAGGTAAAAACATTTAAAAATGCATTTATGTATTCCTAAAGCCCACTTGGTTTCATTTTCTTTTGTAGAGATAGTAAGACATAGACTGTGGGGAAAAACATTTAGTACGGCCACCCTGTTTTATACATATCCACATATGTCCATTCAGAACAAAGTACATACTAAGAATGATTGTGCTCAGTTTCTTTCTTTTTTTTTTTTAAAGGACGAATCCTTATTTCCATGTAATGAAATCTAATGACTTTTCATTGCAATCCTTCTAAATATCAAAGAATTACCTGCACCTTGAAGGTTCTTGAACTTTTTTGAAATTGCCCTTTTAAAAAGGATCACGGGGTGGCTGCTGGAAGGTTTTCTTCTCGATTTACAACTCAGGCATAGATTTAAGGAGAGTGTAATTACCAGATACAATCCCTAAACAGAATTGAATTGCTTCCTGGATGCCAAGCTTTTTGCAGGCTGACCTTCAACGGGAACAAACACAACACCGCAGCTCTGTGTCCTTGTTAGGTTTCAGCAGGATCCAATATTTTTCTTCTTCTTCCGGGCACAAGTGAGAATAGGACATCTACTTCGTCAAAGGACCAGAAGTCCCAGTTGTCATTGCTCTTCCTTAAAAACAAAACAAAACTTATTAAAAGAGCAAGTCTGGAAGAGCCACAATAAATCACTTGTTCTGAAAATTGAACCAGCCCAACAGCCTCTAAATCAACCACCTACTTGTTCTTCTCAGAAGAAAACAAAGATCAGTTATTGTCTATGAGGTCACAGTGGAGACTGACCACGGAAAACCCTAAATCAGGGAATAGGGTCGCCACTCACGGGTTAGTTCGTATTCTAGAAATAGTCAAATCGGATTCCTCTGCCTCAGTCTGCAAACTAAGACTTCTTCACTGACATATTTTGTTATGTTTTGTTTTTCCCCCTCACCAATCATTACATATAATAAGTGTTAGGTTGTCGTACCCGTTCTTTTTTCTGGAAGTGGTGCGTTTTGTTAAATTTAACATCCTAATTAGCTTTTGGATAATTAGCTGTCTGGGTGGGCAGAAAAATTCTACAAAAATCTGTTGGCTGGTGGAATTTTCAGGTCAGCGCTTTTAACTGTCTACACACACACACACACACACACACACACATCAGTAAGCATGCATGCTTGCACACAATCCTCTTGACTCCTTCATATCACACAGAAGAGCCAAAATAATACACAATACTTACTAATATCCGGGCTTCTAATTGATTTTCTGAGCCAATTGAAAATGAGGGCAGGTAAAGCATTTGTAGCAATCAGATTATAGAATGTGAATTTTCCTGTCCTTTCTTTTTATTATATTTCTTATTTTTTTTTAAGTTTATTTATTTTGAGAGAGAGAGCAAAGCAGTGTTGGGGGACAGAGAGAGAGAATCCCAAGCAGGCTCTGCACTGTCTGCTCAGTGGGGTTTGAACTCATGAACCAGGAGATCATGACCTGAGCCGAAATCAAGAGTCAGATGCTTAACCGACTGAGCCACCCACGTGCCCTCCTGTCCTTTCTTAATTGTGATTGTCCCTGCTTACTCCTTCACCTGCCCACCCACTTCACCACCAGTGCACACCCCTCCCCCCCGGATCATTCCACACATGCACAAAAGTATTGTGTATGTGCAAGCCCTGCACAAAGTAATTGACTTTGTGAATAGTTGTTTTCACCCTGGTTTATAAAGACACAGGAGTACATGCTCTTAAGAGCTTCTTTTTCCTTTTAACTCGCAGCGCACATGACAAAATGTGAGGCATCTGACAGGCAGCCAGCCACCTGCGAGGATCAGTTTTAAACAGATGGTGCAGCAGAAAATGAGTCCAAATGTAGACATCACAAAGTGATCCTGGCAAACACTCACAGATGTGGATTATGACAATTCTGATGACCCTGACCCATGGGTCAGTTGGTTCGGGTCAGAGTGAAATGGTTTGCCTTGTGACAGCGACAAAAACATTAGCAACTTTGTCTTTTGGGAATGAAAGGTGGCTCTGAGGACTAGAAAGGAGACTTTGCCGCAAGCTCCACGCGCCTCCTCCCTTCTGGCACTTGCATTGTCTCTTCTTGGCAACAACCTACTCCTCACTGGCCTTTGGAACAGATGAATGAGGCTCTTCCGGTCCTGACATCTGTCCACCTTTGCCGGTCCTACCTCTCCCCACCTGGTCCAAAACAGGCCATGCTCCACTAGATTGAAGCTCTCTCCAAATGAGCTGCACCGTTCTTGCCTTCTCGGGGCCTTGACAGGTGCAGTCTGTACTCTAGGATGTCTTTTGTGCCATGCTCAGCCGGCAAATTCCCAGGTACTCATTTAAATGCATCTGTGTGTTACCTCTTTTGTGAAGATTGCCCAGATACCCGTATGTATACTCCTACACCAGCAAGGCAGAATGAAGAACTTCCGTCTCCCCACAGTCCCTGTCCTGCGGTATTGAAAGTGTTCTTAGGACCACCTCCTTTCTGACCCCATGGGCTGGGTCTGGGGAGCAGCTGTTTTTATCATCAATCATCCCTGGCATCCACAACAGTGCAATATAGCAGATCGTCCATAATCCTTGGTGGAACAAAAGTTAGAGATGATTTTGTATCTGTGCAGATTTTAGTTTTCTGGTGGGTCAAGACTGGGTTTTGTTCCATTCCCCTTTATATGAACTAGCAGAGTGGCGTTTGCATAGACGCCTCATTGATACAGTCGCATTCAGTTGTGAGTGGCAGGAACAAAGAACCAGGAGTCAAGAGAATAGGGCTGTATTCCCTTCTTAGGCAACAATTCAATAGGCAAGATGGGATGGGCGACATCCCTAACATCAATGTCCTTTTATGAAAAATGGGGAATGACCACGTATTTCCTGCTTACTTTAACGGGCCTGTGTGAAGATCAAACACATTTTCTACGTTGGGAAGTGCTTAGTGAAGCAAGAGTTAGTACAGTATAATGAAAATTAGAGCGTACTCTGGAGTCAAATTGACTCCATTACTTTTTGGCTCTGTGACCTTGGGCACATTGGTGAATGTCTCTGAGCCTCAGGCCCCCACCTGTAAAATGATAGCCTCTACTGCATGAGGTATCTACTCCATGTGGAGTTTAAATTTGTGAAAAGCATCTCATATGGTAACTATGAATAGTAACTCCTAACAAATGCTAGGTTTTTAAAAAAATTATAGCTTAACGATTTATATAAACACAAGATGTTGTTAACACTCAATGACAAATTATTGTTCTTCCCTTTAAGAACAGTAGGGGCAGCCTCCCAGATCTGGAAATGAGAATACCCTACTCTCCCTTCCACTTTCATGGCCTCTCCTCCAACCAGCTTTAGACTCTGTTGTTATAAGCAAGACAGTCTATAGCAGATGAGAGTCAATTTCCTTTCTAGAGTTGGGCAAGCCATTTGGACAGGATAGTCTCCAGCTCTGCCCAGTTTCCTTCCCTCAGAAATATCCCACTTAGGAGATGAGAGCCCTGTGACACATAGGAAACATATCTAGACAATTCCCAGGATTGGTCTGTTCTATTTCAGCTTGCTGTTGCTTGCCGTCCCTGGCCCCAGACAACTGCCCTAGACAGCTCTGATTGGTAGGTTTTGTAGGATTTTTATTTCCTTTTTCCTCAAGCTAGGAAACAGCTTTTTTTTCTTGTTAAATTAATCCAAAGCAAAATTAATATGTCTTAATCATAAGACTTGAGGGTAACATCAGGCAATTGCAAAAAGAAAACATGAAATTCACTAGTTGGAAGGTTTATTTGATATGACCCTTCACAAGAGACCTCCAGAAGCCATCTCTCTCCTAAACCTTGGCTTAGGAGAAAGGTCTCACTTCCCTCTCTCAGATAGGAGATACTTTGATCATGTCTCCACTGCTCCTCAGAGTTTAGACTTCTGTTTCCCAGGACGAGTTAGAACACAAACCTGCATATCATCTGGAAGCATACTCATCTTCACAGGTAAGGTAGGGCGTCCTGTGTTTGGCAGTGCATTCTCCAAAACCTGCATCATTCAGTCTTAAAGATGGCAATGTGTGGCCATCTAAATTTATTTTTTTAATGTTTATTTATTTATTTTGAGAGAGAGAGAGAGAGAGAGAGAGAGTGTGTGAGCAGGGGAGGAACAGAGAGAGAGGGAGAGAGAGAATCCCAAGCAGGCCCATGCTCAGCAGGAGCCCAACATAGGGCTCAGTTCCATGACTGGGAGATCAGGACCTGAGGCAAAAATGAAGAGTTGGTCCCCCAACCAACTGAGCCACCCGGGCGCCCCAGTCTAAATTCATATTTGGGGTGGGGGGAAGGCTCAGAAAATCATAGATCTTCCAAATATACCCCTACTTTCGATCTCTGGTTGAAATACACATCTACATGTCTAAAATGCCTCACTCAAAGTTGTTTATTTCAGAAGAGAGGAACTTAACCTACGTACACATTCTAGCTTACTTATAAGTAGATGCTGTATGTGAACATATTACCGGATTTGAAATAAAGATTCAAAATCTATCTCCACAAATGAAAAATGTTCTGGGAGCTTTAAACAAACAACTTGTCCCTCCTTTATTCCTCTATGGGGAACGAAATCTTACTATTGACAACCAGGGACAGTATTAAGCCATTAAACCTGTCATCTCATTATGAGTGAAAGACAAGCTCAGTATTAATGATTTGTTTTTACTTGGCAATAATTTTAGATGGTCCTTAGATGAAAGAAAAAAAAAAAAAGGAGTGGTCTAAGGAATGTACTCAAACACTCTTGCCGTTTTATTTTATTTATTTATTTTTTAAAGCTGTTAGCTTTTTTTAAAAAATATTTTTATTTATTTTTGAGACAGAGAAAGACAGAGCATGAGCAGGGGAGGGGCAGAGAGAGAGGGAGACACAGAATCTGAAGCAGGCTCCAGGCTGTGAGCTGTCAGCACAGAGCCCGACGTGGGGCTCGAACTCGGACTGTGAGATCATGACCTGAGCTGAAGTCAGACGCTTAACCGACTGAGCCACCCATGCACCTCGTCTTGCCATTTTAATCTACCCAATGACAGGAAGGGCTTTTTCTCTGATACTTTGGGGAAATTTTTAAATAAGACACAGTGGGAAAGCTGAAAAGAATGAGATCTATTGTTTCCCAAAGACGTTCTTTACATACCTGATGCTAGGTTTATCATCAGGGAAAGATGAAAAAATATTAGTGTGAGATATTAATTGCCAGTGGATGAAAATGAACTCTGGGTCAGAAGAGGGGGTAGTGGGAGGGACTTGGATCCAAATCCCTGCTTTGCCACTTACTAGCTGTATGCACTGGAGGAAGTTATTTAGCCTCCCCTTGCCTCAATTACCTCCTCTATAAAATGAGGATAATGGAAGTAACTGCATTACAGGGTTGTGATGAGATTTAAGACAGAAGGTATACATAAAGATGATATATATGCTGGCACAATGCCCAGCATGAACCTCAATGCTCAAAACACTTAGCTATTGTTGACATCATGATTGCTGTTGCTGTTGTTATTAGGATAACAGCAACAACAACAAAAATCTGGACCAGAGGAAAAGGAACTCATTGCTATGACCAGTAAGACATTCTTCCTTTCCACGGTCCTTCCAAATCCAATTCTACTCAAATATCTCATGGATGGAGTGTCCTAAATGGGATAAAAACAATTTCTGCTCTGGGGGAATACGCCTTCTCCTAGAATGCTGGAAAACAAAACCAAATAAGGCAAAAACAAAAACAGCAAGCCTCTTCCAAATCTTTTCAAATTGGTTCATACCACCTTGTGCGTATCTTCTTTAAAATTCCACTTTCTATTTTTTATGCACTTTGAAGTTCATATAAAATCAATATGTAGAAATCAGCTTTATGAGTATTGAATTTCTACAAAACATTTCTGTTTGGAATTCAAGTCTCAGGAGGCACTGATCCATGCTTTTCATTACTATTAGAATAAATGAATGTGGTGCTTTATTATACTTGTTGAATAGTGGCTAAAGGACCATGAAAAATCCAAATAATCCAGGAATGGCTGTCTTCAAGTCCCCTGGGAAGAGGAATGGCTTGCTAAGAGTCTTTAAAGACCAACAGGTGCTAAGAAATTTGTTTTGACCCATTAAATTTACATTGGCTTCACAGTTTTCAAGACTCTCCTGCTGTCTGCCATTGCTGCTGTCTAAAAGCCTCAGGCTGGAAATGATTAAGTTTTCATGCATATGTTAAGTGGGCAGATGATTAAAATGAGAACAAACAAGATACTAGATGGTTCCACCCTGGCTCTTGCAATGCTGCTTGTTCAATACTGTTTATGACCGCCATTTTTTTGTTGAGAAGAGCAAACACCAGAGAAATATGAGTGGAGTTTACTGCCCTCGTGCATGTCTTCGGGATTTGGGAAAGGCCCCTACTCCAACATAACCCAACTAGCTCTAAGTGAACGAGAGATCACAAAGGTATCTCCATCCTTAGCTCCAGCCTCCCCCCTCAGCACAGCAGTGGCATCTGGATGAGAACGTCTGCGGGAAGAATGAGGCTGGGGATGTAAAGCAGTAAATTAGGCTGGGCTCCCTGGGGTAGGCGATGAGTCATAACAGGGCTGCCCTAGGGAGGAGCTGGCATGAACCAGATAACCAGGAAGCCTAATATGGGTATAAATGTTTGAATTTTTTAATGGACTGTATAACTGGACCACAGGCTCCCATTATGACAGCCAGTTGTGTGTGGTATAAACCTTTGTCTTTGCTGCTGTGCAACATTGCAAGATGCAGCTGTTGGGGCCCTAGTGGCAGAGGGCAGATGGTGGTCAAATGCTTTCCAAAAAGCAACAGCAGTTCTGGAAAAAATTGAAAAAGGGGTTTCATCAGCTGTTGAGATCCTTTGCATTCACTGTTCCCTCCAAACACAAACTCTTACAGAAACACAATTAAAAGGAACTACAGAACCTAGATAAGTGCATTTATTTTTAATAACTGGGACTCATTTATGTCCCTTAGGTGGGCACACAGGCACATAATCAGAGATATGATGTTAAATCCTGAAAAACAAAAATGCAAATAATTCTTATTTTCAATAAAAAATTTTTTTTGGTGCCTAAACTAACTGAAGATCCTTGGTGAATTTCTTGATTTAGAAAATGCATTAATACCATCTGTCTTATTCCTTTTGGACTGCTATAACAAAATACTGCAGACTGTAACTCATAAGCAACAGAAATTTTTTTCTCACAGTCTAGAGTTTGGGAAGTCCAAGATCGAGGTGCCAGAATGATTGTGTTCTGGTCAGGGACCTCTTGTTCTCCCTGTGATTTCATGTGGTGGAAGAGGCTAGGGATCTCTCTGGAGCCTCTTTTGTAAAATCACTAATCCCATTCATAAGGGCGCTGCCCTCATGGCCAAGTCACTTCCCAAAAGCCCTTCTATCTAACACTATCACCTTTGGCGTTCAGGAACTCAACATATGAATTTGGAGGATCAGTAGGGCAGTTGGGTCGGGGAACACATTCAGACTGTAGCACCACCTTTTCATCTTACAATTCTGTTTTTCATAAAACTCATCCAAGATCAAATAAACCTGAGAATTAGGAAAGATGAGAGTTAACCAAATAACGTGCTAATTTCAGAGAAGAAATACATTCAAATGACAGAATGAAGAGTAGAAATGAATATGAATACACTTTTAAATGGACCATAGACAATATTGCTTAAATCCAATATCGAGCTCGGAAATCATAGTTTGGTCACATATTGGCCAATGCTACCTCATTCTCAGCCTTTCAGTTTGGGTAGAGTTGCCTATACAGCCAATTCCAGACGTGGGGGCTGGCTGATGTCAGCCCCATCTCCTTAGCCACAGCAATGGGTGAAGAGACTCAATTCAGGTCAGACAGTTGCAGGAAAAAGTTTGATGGTAATTCCAGGAAAGAAACTTACTTTCCTCACCTATGTCCTGTGAGAGATACTTGCTCTTTCTCTGTAGGCTGTGGTGATCGTGTCAGGCCTGGAACAGCTTCCTGGATGGCAGCCAGCCATTAAGTATAAAGCTGATGCACAGAGGGACTGAGAGCTGAGAGCAGGACGTAGACTTTTTTTTTTTTCCCCTCCCTTTTTTCTTTTTAGCTTAATCACATACCCTGGTAATGGGGTTGCGATGGGACTAAACTTGCTCACTGTTATTTTGGGTGCTATTACTGTCACTATTCCAATTTAGCTTTTCAATTAAATTTGCGATTCATTTTTAAGGAAGCAGTGCAGTTTCAAAAGCTTAATAAATGTTGCTCTACTTTATACAGCATTTGATTCTATAAGGCGTTGCTGGGTTCTCTCATCAGTCCTTCACACGTCATTCATTAAAGCACCAAGCTTACCCTTTCCTTATGAAGAAACTGGGCACTTGTCTTTGCCCCAAACAGACAGGGGGAATCCATGAGGGGAGGAAATAGTTTTTCCCTTAAGTACTGTATCTATATGTATTTCAGGATCAATCAAATTATTTGGAAGGATCAAGTCATTGTAAAAACAAAGTGCATCTGCTTAAATGGGCCCCATGCTAAACGGAATGGTATATTTGGTTATTTACTATTCTTGGGCTCTCTATTCTTAGAGACAAACTAAGTAATGAAATTATTCAGTCCTGTGTGATTCAACCTTATGCCTTTATAAATAAAGTCTAGCTCCTTTAATAATTGTGGTATATACATACTATTACTGATGAAATGGCCAGAGGACACCTTGGAAATAAGTAGCTTGCTAATAATTAGTCAAACCAATGTTGAAACATCTCTATTCTGTTCATTTAAACTTTCATGCCCTTGTAGGTATGCATAAATTGAAATAAAAAGCTCCTTTTCTACAATATATTTACCAGCTTTGAAATATGAAGTCTAAATTTATATGCAAAATTTACATTTCAGCTATGTTTTTATTAGATTTTCTAGAACTTGTTA
Source organism: Lynx rufus (assembly GCF_022079265.1). Lineage (NCBI taxonomy): Eukaryota > Metazoa > Chordata > Mammalia > Carnivora > Felidae > Lynx > Lynx rufus. The sequence goes on from NW_025814825.1 coordinate 6,996,891, forward strand.
TTTGGAAAATAATTATGGATTTCTTTGTTACTTTCCTAAATTACTTTGAAATTGTAGTCATATACAAAATTCAGTAAGTTTACTTACATTGTTAAATATCCCTTTTAACTTCAAGGCAAGTTATAAATCCACAATTTTCAGCACGCTACTTTCCTAATATTCAAAAAAACTTTCAGTTGACATGATATCAAATACGTCTACTTATATATCTATTTTATATTTGATTGAAACATGACAAGCAAATGTTCATGAACTGTTTTCAGATTAGTTTAGAAAATCTGGAAATCTTTGTTAAAAAATTTCAAACTCTAACTCATTACTAGAATAATTTTCAACAGAAAGTATACCAAGGGCATAGTTATATTGATGGATGGGACAAGTAGAAAGCCAGTGAAAGAGTTTTAAAATTTTAGGACAATTTGATTTTTCTGAAGGGCAGCAGAAATGTTTCTGAACTTTTCATCAGGATTTATATCAATATCAACAATGTTGTAGAAAATTGTCTAACCTTCTGAATCAAGGCAGGATATTAATTAATATGTGTGTAATAAAATGGAGAAAGTACTACTGTGGTTGGGAGGGTAAGTATTTGGATGAACTACTTAGAGTGTGGGACGAGACTCCCAAAAGGCATACAACTTCTAAAGAGTTCCAGTCATTTCCGGGACTACATTCTAATAGGAGGTTGTGTGAACTGAGACTTTCTTTAGCCAGGGGAGCAACATTGGCCTGGACTACACTTGACTGGGTGCAGTGGAGGTCCTGTGTTTAGCAGATGCGTAGGGTCGACGACACTTGGTCGAAAATACCTGACTCTGTCTACAGAGAGAATAGATGCCTTTAATGGGAAAACCTGTGCGTTTGCTGTGTCGTGTGCTATGTGACTTCCACAAGCAAGCACTGAAGACTCTTAACGAAAAATAAAATATGAGAACATTTACTCAGGAAAGTGTATCGATAACTTCAGTGCTGGTAAGGGTGTGGGGAGAAGACGCATTATTGGTTGGAATGTGAATTGCTGTAATCTCATAAAAAACTTAAAACTGTCCTTTGGCCCAGGAATTCAACTTGTAAGGATTTATTTTACAGCTGTAGTAGCAGGTAAGGACAAGCAGGTTTGTGGCAGGAAATATCTGGTATCTGAACTTCCAGCTTAAGAATGGTTGGATAAATTATGGTGTAGCAATACTAGGAATTACTATATTGATATGAAAATGCATTAAATCTATGCATAAATCTATGCATTTGTGATTACATCAAGTGAAAAATCAAGCTGTAAGTTAATATGCATACCAAGTCTTTTTATTGATAAATGTGAAAAAATCCTATATGACCATATATCCTTTTATGTTTATTTATGAGCATTGAAAAGCTGTGGAAGGATTCTGTTTGTTACTTCATGGGTCTGGGCTGAACATGGGAGAAAGAGGTTAGTAATAACTCTTTTATACTCTTCTATATTGTTTGATCTATTGCAATGAATATGTATTACTTTTGAAATAAAAAGTGAAAACAACAGGTGGACAGCAGAAGCTGCATGAAGGGTTAGTTATAATTTTGCTTCATACATGTATTAGTCTTCTGAGAACTCCTACGACTTTGAGTCCTTATAAGTATTACAAAGTGAAACAGATTAGGACTACACGGTGACCAAAAGATGGAATTAATGGAAGTAATAGAATTAAACGCTAGATGTTTCCAGATGTCGGGTGCTGAACTCCAAATAGCTGAGACTCTTATGTAGTGGCTGAATACCACATGATGTCCACCATCCTGGGACACTATGTAGAATTAAAAAAAAAAAAAAAAAAGAAAAAAAGAAAAAGTTGATCCACTAGCTAGTAGTTTGAAGTTTCAACTGGGCAGTATTGATGTGACCATTTTAACAAGGGTTATTAACTGTATTGTGATGATGATCTGTTCTAGGTTGACCTGTGTCCCCTCCAAAAAAAGACATGTCGAAGTCCTAATTTGCAGCACCTGCACATGTTACCTTATTTGGAAATAGGGTGTTTGCATGTGAATCAAGTTGAGATAAGGTCATTAGGTACCTGATGTAGCCGTGTGGTACACGCTGGGTAGCTAGTTTGTGCAAGCACATCCTGAATGTGCTTGTTAAATCACTGCCTTGAGAATGTAGCAATCCTGTCCTCCCTCCCATCACGCAGAATGTGCAGAAGAACATGCTGGTCAGTGTTCAAGGTTAGGAGCTCGGGGGGTGGCTGACCCTGGAGCATCTCCCTTGTAATGAAGAGTGTTCAGGTGGCAGGCCTTGATCTTGGAAATTGTGGCCATTCATGGAAGGGAAGGCCACTGATAGTCACTAGGCTGAGTGGCTGTGATGTAGAAACTTGCTGCATGTTAGTCCCACGACTCGATGCTTTGTCCAGTGGGCCGCTCCTGGACTCTCTGTATGTAAGTTCCCCCAATAAACCTGTGCCTTGACTGCTATCTCTACATCTTTTCTTTGGCCTCACTGAACCATCACCCAGCCTAGGCTTCGAGTCTGCCGGGGTGTGGCTGCACAATGGTGTCCTCGTGAGAAGAGGGAAATCTGGACACAGAGAGAGACACACAGGGAGAACTCTATAAGGAGATGGCAGAAATTGGAGTTGCGCAGCTGTAAGCCGAGGATGACAGGTGACGTCAGAACCTGGGGCAGGCACGGAACAGGTTCTCCACTAGAGCCTTTCAGTGAGAATGGCCCAGACAACACCTTAATTTTGGACTTCCAGTGCCCAGAATGGTAAGATAAAAAATTTTTATATAAAACCACTTTTTTTTCTATTTATATACCACTTTGTGGTACTTTATTATGGCAGTCCTAGGAAACTAGAACAAAACCCAAATATATTGCCAGAGAGAAAAGGAAGAAAGGTTAGCATGACCAAGCAGAGCTCCTATATTGCCAGAATTGCACGACCACTTATTCAAATATTATACTTAATAATATTTCCAGAAAGATGCTCAGGGGAGAGAGAGAGAGAGAGAGAGAGAGTGGGAGAAAGAGCACTAATGCACAAGCCACTTTGGAAAATGGTGTCAACATTTAATTATTATACTGGATAGTGTTTTGAGAAGAATATTCTGAATTTCAATAAAACGCAGGTTTGCAAAAAAATTTCGGCAAGAGCAAAGTTGATTGACAGTTTACAGTTTTCTGGTGTGTGGTAGTCAGCTTGCCTGCATCCAAATATTTTGATGTTATTTTCTTGAACCAAAAATCTGGTCACACTGTCTGCAATGAGAAGGAAGTTTTCTATTTAAAGAATTGCAGCAGAGTGGTGAGGCACAGAGTAGCGAAGAGAAAAATCATGAGTATGATGATTGTCAGGTGGGTGGGGAACGGGCTCTCTGTAGTCTTTTAGAGGGACACAGGATTTTTCTACAAGTGACCATTGTTACTTCTATTTTTAAAAATTTATTTATTTATTTGGAGAGAGAGAGAGAGAGAGAGAGAGAGAACATGAGCATGGGAGGGGCAGAGAGAGAGGGAGAGAGTCCAAGTGGGCTCCATGCTGTCAGCGCAAAGCCCAACACGGGGCTGGATCCCATGAACTGTGAGGTCATGACCTGAGCGGAAATCAAGAGTCGGGCGCTTAAATGTCTGAGCCACTCAGGCGCCCCCTGACCATTGTTACTTCTTTAAAAACATCAGCTTTGTGTTTTAGTTACCAAAGCAGAAGTGTATATATTCTATCATATTATTGTGATCTTTGCTAAAGATATTGCCGTTTTCTTGTTTGTTTGCTTATTTGAGCGATTTAAAGCTAGGGCAACAAATGCTCTCTTGACAGTGCTTCTGACTTAAGCGAGCTAACCGGTAATTTACTAATGAAATGTTCATAATTATAGAAATATGGGGTTGAGGGGGAGGGGTGGCTTTTATCAAGCTGATAATGAGTTTATTTGTTACAGTGCATCACAGGGGGCACACTGTGGGAGACTGAAGGCTGCACACCACATGCAATGTCCCACTTTTGGAACTGCTCTCTGCTGAATGTAGAAGAACCAGTCCATGACAACAAGTAGGAGTGTCGTGTGTTGTGGGAGGAAATCCCACAAAGTGGGGGAGAAATGTGCTCCTTAGATGTTATCTGATGGGCCAAGTCAGTCCTGAGGGCTCTGCCCTGATCCCGTGAGATGCTACAGTAGGCTCCCCATGAGCCTTGTACTTCCCATTCTGTGAATAAAAACTGGTTTGCACAGACTAGCTGGCTTTCCCTCAAGTCTTATTTCGCCCCAAAGTCACAAATCACATGAGCAAAGCTTCACACCGCAAATGGACCCAAATAACTTAAAGAATGTCTTAGGGGCACCGCTACCCTGGTGAAGAGACCATTGCAGCACATTTTTTGTGATGTGCACGGCAAACTCAGAGGAATAAGGGGAAAGGTCTGGAAAACAAACGCACAGAATCTGTTAGGCCTCTGAACTGCGCCACCCTATTTCCTTTGCTCTCCACTGGCTTTTGCTCTTATTACTCTATTGACATCTCGTTTTTGATGGGCCACGTGATCACCTAGTGGCTCAGCCCTCTGATCTTTTCCAGTCTTCCCTTTCCAGACTTTTCTTACACCGGTTGGAACTGTTCATTAACAACTTCTGCTCTCTTAGCTCCAGGAAGTTGGACGAATCTCAGTCTCCTCCCATCTTTGTCTGGTGTTGCTATCTCTTCCTCTTTAGCCTTTGAATGTAGGGTCTCCTGAAAGTGGTCCTCCATTCTGGCATCCTCTAGAGACAGATGTGAGGTGGGAAAAGAGAATAACCCTTGGTAGAGGGGTTCAAATAATTCTGGCTCTGAAACTTATAATTGCCAGGTGGGGGAGAACAAGAGAGCTAGGGAGGGAGAGAAGGAGTGGAAGGAGGGAGGGAGGGAGAGAGAAAAAGAGAGAGAGGAATTTGAATTGTGTTCATGTTCCATTCTTCTCCATAAGCATATGCCTGGGAGTATGGGAACAATGAATGTGTTATCTCTTTAGTTGGCTATGTGCCCAGTCGTCTCTTATGTTGTGAGTATCTCTCAGTGCTAAGTGTGGTCCCAGTATTCAGAGGGTTAGGAAGTGTTTGTTTTAAAATAATTTTTTTTTATTTTTACATTTATTTTTGAGAGACAGAGAGACAGAGCACTGGTCGGGGAGGGATAGAGAGAGAGGGAGACAGAATTCGAAGCAGGCTCCAGGCTCTGAGCTGTCAGCACAGAGCCCGAGCCCGGGGCCTGAACTCACAAACCGTGAGATCATGACCTGAGCCGAAGTCAGACGCTTAACTGACTGAGCCACCCAGGTACCCCAGAAGTGTTTGTTTTTTTAAATTAAAATGTGGTCCTTAAACTTCTCCATCTGGGGTTCTATTAAAGAAGCAAATACTGGCTGGGCTTGACTCAGTGAAGGCCAGTACTGTACTGTCTTAACGGAAGACTTAAGGCATCCCAAGAGTGTTTTTAAAGCCACAACATATTCATCGATTTTAACATTTAACCCCCCACATAAGATGAAATGTTACTGACTTTAAGTAATTTTCTCAATGTCTCCAAAGCTTAGCATCAAAATGTGCTTCCTATAGGTTGTAATCAGTGTTTAATGCTTCCCTAAAACACTGCCAACATCCCAATAACCTGGAGAAACATTTTTTTGTAACAATCTATAGGTTTTGAACTTTACTATTTTGGTACAATTTTAAATTTACAGAAAAATTTCACGTGTAATACAAAGAATTATCACGAGACCCCTATGTTGTTCCTTTTCAATGAGTCACTGATTTCTCTAATTCTTAAATCGTGCTCTTTTGCCTTAATCTCCCTCTTTTTTCTGCTTCATTATCATGAATCCCTTTATAATCTCTATTAGTGTATTTCCATATTTGCTTTATCTCACTTAATACATATATAGATTATACATATAATACATGTATAGATGCACATATACATGTATAATATATATGTGAGTATGCATAGTGTAATGTATGTGTAGGTTACATGTATTAAATCATATACATTTATATATAAATAGAATTTATGATATATGTAATTTACATAACTATAATTATAATTAAAATAATATACATAATATACAGTGCATTTGTCTTCCCAATTCTGTACTCAGTGACTTCTAAAATTATTCGTGGTGGGAGCATTTCCACCACAGAAATAAACAGACACTACAAACTAGGGTTTTGACTTACTATTATTTGTTTCCAGAGAACTGGTTTACCAATATTACAACTGTCTTTAACTCTAAATATTTCATGTCCTTAGGAATAACGACATTCTCTTACCTAACTACAGTAAAGAGACCAACATAAGAAAAATTAACACTGATAAAATGCCATTATATGATCCAAGTCTGTATTAAATTATACCAATGGTTCTAATAAAGTCCTTTATAGCTATTGCCCCTCCTGGTCCAGGATCCAATCCAGGCTCACACGTTATATTTAGTAGCCGTGTCTCTTTAATTGTTTTAAAAAATTGGAATAGTGCCTCTTCCATGTTTTCGTCTTTATGACCTTGGTATTTTCGAAGGGAATAGAACAATTTCGATTTGCCTGATATTTTAGGCTTTGTTTGGTGGGAATATAATTTAAGGGACAAAGTGTTTTCAGTGCATGATACTAGGAGGCAAATGGTGTTTAGCCCAGTATTGGTAAGTTAACTTTGACCACTTGAGTAAGGGAATGTACACCAGGTTTCTTTACAGTGAAGTTAACTGTGTTTCCCTTTGCCGTTCATCACTTCAGTGTGGGGCTGCATTATCATCTAAACTTTGGTAAAACATGGGCCATCACAATGCATGAAATAAGCGACATACAGTATGAAAGAAAAGCCAAAGTTTTATTTGTTCTGGAACAGCTTAAATGTTACAGGTTTTTGTAGTTGTTGCTAAAAGAGAAGTAAAAATTAAAATACAAACTGTGAGCCGCATGTCCAGGGAGAGTTTTCATGCTGTAGTCATGTCCTACTTGTGAGGCGGGCATGTGTGCGAAAGAGAAGAGAGCCAGGGTGGCGTGGTGGGGAGACGGTGGGGAGATACGCCCACTCCCCGCCTCAGCCCTTTTCTGCTCTGAAGTTGCTGCTGTTGATGACGCTACAAGACAGTCTCTGAATTTCAGTTATTTCATCTATAAAACTAGGATACTAGTTCTTCTCTCGTGGGAAGATGAAATTAGACAGTGGTCGTAGCTAACATTTACTAAATGCTATATATGAGCTGGGTGCTTGGTCATTTAATCCTCCTATGAATTTACAGATGAAAAAGTGTGGGAAAGCTCCGAGACGAGAAAGGTTAGGTGTCCAGACGGCTCCCACCACGTCCTTGACTGATTGTCCCCCAAATATGCATTTTCTTCCATTAATTTCATTTTACACACTTGCGAAGTGTCGAATAGGAGACTGTCCTGTGACAGACATCAAGGGACAGGGACCGAGGAAGACTTCTATTGGCTCATTTGTCACACCCCACTGCCCTTTCCAGCCTTCCAAAAAAGAATTATTATTGTTCCTCGCTTTATTGTCTAGACTATGGTTTCTTGGCTTTGCACGATTGCCATTTTGGGCCAGATGATAGCTTGCTGGGGGTGGGGGGCTTTCTTGTGCATTACTGGGCGTTAAGCAGAATCCCTGGCTGCTACCCACTCAATGCCAGCACCCACCCTGTAGCTGTGACAACCAAAAATGTCTCCAGCAATGGTGAAACACCCTCTGGGAGGGCAAAGTCACTCCCAGCTGAGAACTGTGGCCTTAGGGCATTGGTGGTCACACGTGTTGGATAACAGGGCACGGTGGATAGTTTAGTGACTCTGCCCTTGGTGGCCGTGTGATCTTAAGCAAGTCCCAGTTACTCTGGGCCTAATTTCCTTAGCAGTTAAATAAACTCTGTTTTTCAAACCTAATATCTATCCCACATGCGGACTAAAATGAGAGGGCAGTTCACAAGTTTTAGCTCTTCTTCTGTAGCTGTTTGAAAAACAAACTATTGTTGCTTATTTGAAATGTCCGGGGACCAGAGTCCAACCCTGAGGCTCTGCTGTAATGGCCTGTGGACTGTGGGATAAAAATGATCTCTAAAAATATCTTTCAGCCACTTTCTTTTTCTGCTAGTTTAAATACTCTTTAGTGACTTTCCCCTATGAAGGCCCTCTAAAGTCACAGATACCCAATAAGAAAAGGTCCAGAAAGGCTACACATTCATTTATAATTTGACACTCTAACAATCCTGGTGAGGATATTGAAAGCTAAGGCTAAATGTGTTTATTTTATTGACCAACCAAACAGCTCGCTTTATAGCTTCTCTGCACCGTGAGAGTGTTCTGTGCATCACTTAAGAGTTATCAGTGAAGGGGCGCCTGGGTGGCTCAGTCTGTTAAGCATCCAACTGCGGCTCGGGTCATGATCTCACAGTTCATGTGTTCAAGCCCCACATCGGGCTCTGTGCAGACGGCTCGGAGCCTGGAGCCTGCTTGGGATTCTGTGTCTCCCTCTCTCTCTGCCCCTCCCCAACCCCTCAAAAATAAACATTAAAAAAGAAGATATCAATGAAAATACCTTCATGTGTTCATTCATTCATCGATCCTATCAATAGATGTTTACGTAGCACCTATTTTTTGCCACTTTGTGCTAGCTTAATGTTTTTCTACAGACTTGGTGGTACACGTGAAAGGGACAAGGTCTGTAGAATGTACAACTAGACAGCATGTTTCAATGTTGTACATGCAGTATTATTTTCCTAATAAGGTCTGCAGCACATCAAGAACCTAGTACAAATATTCATATTTGGAGAAAGCAGAAAAGAGGAGACATCCATAACACTCCCATATAGGCTTCACTAGATCCTAATTCCTGGCTGTACCAAAACGGGAGCCCAAGAGTTAATTTCAGAAAGCACTTAAAATCTGATATGAGAAATCTCTGTCTATAAAAAAAAAAAAAACAACACCACAATACCCTGAGGCAGGCAATTATCTGCTGAAATGAAAACAGAAAGACAAGCCATAGGATAACAGCTGAAACCTCAAAGAATAGCAATATTTATCAGGGGTAATTTTAAAATAAAATACATAAAATTAATCTCAAGATCCTCTAGGATTTCCTTTTGATTTATTTCTCTATTTTTGGCAAAAATTCTGCCAGCCTGAGTTGTGGGCAATTTTACTAGCGATGTAGAAAACAAGGGCCCATCCCTTCTCCATAATTATCAAGAAAAATTGAGAGGTATTCTTTATTGGAAGCCCAGATGTACGTATTCTGATGCACAGTGACTTTCTGGAATGCCTGCCCTTTCTGAATGCTAAAGCCAAAAGAGTGAAAGGATAAGAAAACTATGACTAATCGTATCTAATTGCCACAAATTGGAGCTGCACACCAGGGTAGCAGGAATAATTACTTCTAGGGACTTTATCACCAGCAATTTTAAATCCAAGGGGACACGAGTGAGGTCAATTTTCTGTGTAGGAGCACAATGACTGGTAACCAGAGTTAATGCCCATTTGATGGCTACTGACACACTATCGCAACTGAGGGATTTGTTGGATTGCAGTTATGGAAGGATCGTCAAAGATCACACAATTCAATCTCCTCGTAGTAGAGAAAAGGAAACCAAGGCTCCTAGTGGTAAAATTACTTGGGCAAATCATCAAGTTTGGTCTCCTGACTCCCTCCCGATGTTCTTTCTGCTTCTTCAGGTTGCTTCTCAGAATGCTCAGTTGTCTCTTCTCTTAAGACAGACTCACAGTTGGAATCCCGAATCCTCACCAGACTGTGATTTCATGTGGTTGCCCCTCTAACCAAAACTTCCACTGGGTGGATAGGATGTTAAAACTTATTATAGCAGGCAGAATGCTGAAGTTCATATGAAAGTGTGATTTTTCTGTCTTGAAAACATTTACATCATAGCCTTTGGAACTTCTGAAGATATTTATTTTACATTTTTTTCTATTTACCTAGTGCCTTGACATCTCCCAGATTGATGGTGGGATTCAGTGGGGGCCGATGACATTTACTTTTTCCATCTAATTTCTAAGAATCAAGGGTGTTCCCCTGGGTAGTACTCACAGCATTACAGCCCACTTGGACTATTTGGATTTTTTTTTCATAACAAGGCTTATCAATCTTATCATAGATAAGGTGTCCATAAAGCAATATCTAGGACTCAAAACATGCTTAAAATTGGACGTTTGTAACATAATTTGTTCAAATTAAAATACAAACGGATCTCAGGAATAATTTTAAAATCATTTGGTTATTCATACTGAGTCACTGGGAAGTATGAAATGCTGAACATATTAGGTAAACCTACACTGAAATTTAAATGTCACACTGATTTATGTTATCTTCCCAAAATCTGAATGAAGAATTTTCATGTTTTTATTATATAATTACATAACATAGAACTAATGTGAATGATTTTTCTAGTTTTTTAAAATATATATATATATTTTTATATTTATTTGTTTTTGGGAAACAGAGTGAGACAAAGCATGAGCAGGGGAGGGGCAGAGAGAGAAGGAGACACAGAATCTGAAGCAGCCTCCAGGCTCTGAGCTGTCAGCACAGAGCCCGATGCGGGGCTCGAACCCACAAACCGTGAGATCTTGACCTGAGCTGAAGTCCGACGCTCAACCGACTGAGCCACCCAGGTGCCCCTGATTTTTCTAGTTTTTTTAGATTATAAAATTGATCTGTATTTACTAAAGAAATTTTGGAAATTAAGAAATATATAAAGAAAGATAATTAAAAAATCACCCACATAACCATTTAGATGAAATGAATGTTATAAAAAGTATTTAAAAATTAATCCAGCATATTTTATTTCAGTTCATGTCACAAGATTCCTGCCTGCCTAGGAGAGGAATCACTGTATGAGAGCCACAAGTATATCCTGTTATGGAACTAGAAATAAGCCTATTTATATATAATTCATTGTCTTATGCAGGATTAAGGTTGTTAGAGAGTTGCATAGAAAGATAAAAAGATAACAAGTGGAGTGAGTAGATGGAAGAAAATTAGGGCGGGATCTCCAAATGGAGGAGACAGAGGACATCTGTCATAGTTACCTGTGTGCTAGCCATGGGTGGTTGGAAAAAGGAACTTGGGTGGTTGCATGATTCACAAAATCCATGATATACAAAACTCATAAAATATAAATTCCCTGTATGATGGTGTCCTAAGCAACATACTTATGATGTATGTGATGATAAGCTTTTCATAAAAATGATCCCTTGGCAGAGATCGATGGTTTCTTACCAAGAAATAATTCATGAAAATCGGTTCCACTGGCAGAAGTGATAGATGGTGGGGTCAGTATATTTCACTGTAGATACCTGTCCCTTTGCTAATCTGGCTTAATTCCTGGAGAGTGCTAGGTTACTACATGGGCAGACAAAGCTGGTATTTAAGACAGTGGCAAATTATTTGTCATGAAAAAAAGAAAGACAAACTTAATCCAATTGGAAAACCAAGAAGAAGGATATTTTCATTTTTAGCATTCACTTGTGTTTTATGTAACTTTGAAGAATGATTTATTTCAGGTTGCCTATGGCAAGAGGAGGCACTGTTATCTCAGTTCTTATGATGTTTAAAGTACTCGCCAGGACCTGCTTTAGGGGCATGTCTTAGGCTATCTAGAAAAGGGGAAAATTGTTCATTTTTTATTAAAAATTTTTTTATGTTTATTTTTGAGAGAGAGAGAGAGAGAGAGAGGGCAGGGGAGGGGCAGGGAGAGAGGGAGACCCAGAATCTGAAGCAGGCTCCAGGCTCTGAGCTGTCAGCACAGAGCCTGACACAGGGCTCGAACCCACAAACCATGAGATCATGACATGAGCCAAAGTCAGATGCTTATTTGACTGAGCCACCCAGGTGCCCCATTAAAAAAAATAATGTTTATTTGAGAGAGAGAGAGAGAGAGAGAGAGAGAGAGAGAGAAAGAGAGGTAGAGAGAGAGGGAGACACAGAAACCAAAGCAGGAAAATAGTTGTTCTTTAAGCAATTGCACTGAGTATTTTTTCTCTTGGTTAAGTTTCAATAACTACTAAGTGGCGGTGAGCTTGGGGTCACATTTCCTGCAGAGTCCTGGGAGTGTAGCTATCATCAGACCAATATTCCTTAAAAGACTTCAGAGCTGGAGACAGAACAGGTGACAAGTAGGCCTCTGCCCCACCTGTGCCCCATTTCTGCATCAAGGGATCCAGGGGCCAATTTCAAGAAGAACGAATATTCTCTTCAGATACTCTTTGGATATACCCTTTGGCACAAATGGATAGATGTTCTAGGTCCTCAAATGTTACTGAATAGAGCATGCCCACTGTTATTTTGCGCTAAAAAAATTTATTGCATATATAATTGTATACTTCTGATGGCTAATTTCATGTGTCAACTTGACTAGGCCACAGGACGTCCAGATGTCTGGTTAAACATTATTTCTGGTTGTGTCTGTCATGATATTTTGAGATTAGCATTTGCATTGGTAGACTGAATAATAAAGAAGATGCCCTCCTCAATGTGGGAGTGTCATCCAATCCACTGAGGACCTGAACAGGATAAAAAGGCAGAGGAAGGTTGACTTTGTTCACTCGGCCTGACTGTTGAGCTAGGACATTGGTCTTGGGAGTCCTTTGGAGTGAAACTTACCCCTGGTGCTCAGGACTTCAGATTTGGATTGGTATTTCCACCAACTTTCCTGGGTCTTCAGCTTTCAGACAGGCGGTGGTGGAATTTCTCAGCTTCCATAGTTAAGGATCCAATTCCTTATATAACAAATACCATCATCATGTTATATATCTATATCAATATCTCTATATCTATCTATCTATCCATCCATCCACCTATCTGTCTGGTTTCTCTGGAAAACCCTAACCCAATACCCTACCTTGTAACAACCAAAATAAATGTCATATACCACTCACAGAGCCCAGTAGTAACTCCTAGAAGTGAGGCCCACTGCTAAGTTCCATTAGCATGGGTGGGAAAGAGGAGGGAAAATACATTTAATGAAATATAAAGAATATTTGACTCTAATGAATCACACTATTATCAGAATTGGAAAGAGGTAAACTGGGAAGACAACCTGAAGGGCATAATCTTTGCGTGTAGTTTTACGTTTAAAATGTGATATTGCCTGCTGAATGACTAACTGGTGACTGAATACTAAGAAATTGGACCCCTTGCCTGAATTTCCAAGACATACAGCACAAGTACCAAACTAAAGGACCATATGTGGGTTACTATTTTACCTATATATGCCGTATGTTTATAACTATCCCTTGATCATGCATAAAAACCACGTATTACCAGAACCTGCTCTAAGAGCAAACTAAAAAACATCAGCTCATTTTCTAGAATTAAAGGATTTTTCAACTGTCTCTCAAAGTCATGTCAGTATGTTATATTGAAGCAACAATCAGTATTCAACTAATGGCACAGGCCTTTGAACAGTTATCTGGGAATAGCTTATTTCAGAGAAGCTTCCTGGAAACTGTCCACAGAGATGGAAAGTCTTTTCTTAGCAGGTAACTCTATATTCAGGATTCCAAAACAAAAAGAAGCACCATTTTCCACAATATAGCATGGCACAGTGCAGGCAAGTAAGGAAAACCCTTTTCGTGAGTGCTGAAATTAGTCACATAAATTCGATGTCACTTGTATAATGCATTGTCTTTGCTGATTTGGATTCCTGCTGCCTGCTTAATAAGTTAAACTAGCATGGCAGAAGGGCACATATCTTTGGTCATTTGTTGGAATTAAAAAAAAACAACAACAACAACACAACTGAGTGGTTAATTTGTTGCTATTTTGTCAAATCAATTAACTTGAAAAGATACTGTTGTCAAGGAACGACCTATTTGCCCATTTGAAGGTCACCATATACAGCAGAGTGATAGCAACTTTGGTGATGCACACTGATGGGTCATTTTATATTTAGCCCTGTAAATTGGCTTTTCTTCTTTCCCTTTCTAAATTATAAGAAATTTGGGACAACTCAGGCTGCTGACTCCTTTGCAGGCTGTTTTCAATAGATCAGGGATTCCGGCTTAGGCATAAAAATGTATCTGTGCTTGGCTCATCATAGTTGCTTCTAGGGTCAGCCTTACCCTTGGGGTAAAGTTAGAAGCCACTGATATTGGTGTGATTAAGGAGCAGAAAGAAAGCTCCCTGTTGCGAGGAGGCAGAGAGAACACAGTCTTTGTGTGATATTGTGCTGTTTAAGAAAAAGTCTCTGAACCTCAATTTCCTCATCTTTAAAATGGGGTAAAGATTTCTCATTTTAGGTCATTCTTAGATAAAGTGAAATAAATAAAAAGAATTCTATATATATAGTAGGCGCTCAATAAAAACAAATGACTATATACAAATAATTATCCCCCCTAAACTGTGGCCGGCTCCAGAAAGGACCATTTCTGATGGAAATGCCTCTGGGAAGTATTTCACTTTAGCCCAAGCCGACTTGTACTTTTCTAGTAAATGCACTTATATGATCCTTTGAAGTCAGCAGCAGAGGAGAGCCTCAGGCTGGTTAGTGGCCCACAGCAGAGTTCAGTGTTTGGCCACTGTGATAACCCTGGTTGACAATAAAAAGCAGAATCTCCGGAGAGACAGGGACAAGCTCCAGGGGTTGACAGAAGCTGACTTTGATTCAGAAGCAGCGGGACTGTCACTGGGGAGCAGGAACTCGTCTCCGTCAATGGCCTGAAACCAGGACAAAGCCAGAGACGAAGCCAGAGGATGAGGAATCAGAGGGAGCAGAGGGTCGGGGGCTGGGCAGGGCATGGGTGCAAACTGAGAACCGAGTAAATGAAGCCTCCAGTTCCCACAGTGTGGAGTTGGTCAGGAGTAGTGGGAACCAGCTGCTTCACTGGCAATGACTTCTTGGTCTTCAAAGGACCTCACCCTTGTAGTCAAAGAGAACAACATAAGCCTCATGGCCAGCTAAGTGAAGTCAGGCTTCATTATGGAGAGGGAGTGGAAGGCACTCTTAACTGCCAGCAGTGGGGGGCTTAGCCACCTGTTAAGAGGGGCGACAAGTGCCTGGTAAAGAGAGTTTTCGTCCGTCTCACAAATGGTATAACACCAGCTCTGTCCATTAACTCGTGATTCGAATGAGATCCAGATTAAAATATCACTTCCATCATAATGTTATACACTAGAACTCATGAATTCAGGTCAAATTAGCCATAGTTTCATCCTTTGTTTACTCAACTTGACGCTGCTTCTCCATGTCTCCAGTCACAGATTTAGGAAACGGCTTTAGTTTTTCAGCTTCGGTTACTGTTGGTTTTCAGACAGTGGCTTGATTAGTAAAGAATGTGATTTGATGCCGGGATCTTGGTAACAAGTGATGGGAGATAAACTTAGAGGTGACACTTTCTTAGCACCCATCCCACAGAAGGCTGGTCCAACTGGTGTGTCCAGATGTAAACCCACATATAATTATTGGTTAAAAAAAAGAAGTGAAAAGGAACAGATTGGTAATCTCAGATCATAAAATGTCAGGCGTTGTTGTAGCCTAACATATGTGATATATGTTTGTGCATATTTGTATATGTATATAATATATTACATGTTATATATGTGTGCTATGGATATATGCATATATATGTATATAATGTGTATATACATATACATATATGCATATACATATATTATATATAATATGAAAGTCTTTTTTATTGGAAGCTCTTTTATCTTTTAGCTTTGAGTGTAGTGTTGACACATAATCACCAATTAGCAAATGTCTGTAGAATTAGTGAATTATATCCTACTTTATAGGTAGTTAGTAAAAGTGAACACACAGCCATAAAATGCTTATTATCTTTTAGGTATTATTCTAAGTACCTTATGTAGTATATTAACCCCTTTTAGTCTCACAAAAATGCTGCAAAATTGGCATTATTGCTATTGTCCCATATTACAATGGAAGAAACTGAGGCACAACAAGGCCAAGTAACTTGCTCAAGATGCACAAAGGCAGAAATGTGATTTCAGCTCAGGCCATCGGACTTCAGTGTCTATGCTTTCAACTATCATGCCACGATACAGAGATACGGAATTTGACGCTATGGTGTTGCGAGTCAGTCTGAAGGGGACCCCTGCCGCAGCCCAAGCCGGTCAGTTTATGAGAATCCAAATGAATAAGAATAAGTTTCTGGCTGGCTATTACTTCCTCCCGTGAAAACACGTAGGTGTCAGGTACAGTCCAATTTAAAACACAACCTATGGGGCAGACATAAAATTCATTTTGGGAGTTCTGGGATGAACACCTCAAGAATTGGCAGTCGGCTGCCGGAAGTTAAAACTAAGGGACGGTGAGGGCTTGTGAGGCTGCTGATACCAACCCGCATGGCGTGCAAAAAAGGACTCCGAGACCATTTGTGCTGGGCACATAGGCTGGGCACAGAGCTAAGTGCCCTATGTGCGTTGTCTCACTTAATCATCACACACAGACAAAAAATCAAGAACTCAACGCCATTGTCTTTGTTTTTCCGATAGGGAAACTGAGACTCAGAAAGATTAACTGGCCAACGTCTGTTAGTGAAGTAACAGTCTGGATTCAAATCCAGTTCGATCTGACTCTAATGCCCAAGCTCTTAAACACTGTCATACACACACACACTTGGAATTTATGTGGCATGGGGTTCCGTGTGGTAAGTTTGGGGAAAAGTGGAATGGTAGAAGAAGAAAAGGAAGCAAAGTGCAGATGTATTCATTTTTGATGACAGGGGAGACCTAGTAGCATTCGTTCTCGTGAAGATTCTAGTATATGTGCTGCCGAAGCGAGCACTCTCGTGAAGATTCTAAATGAAACGCAGGTGTCATTCTTAGAGACCACAAAGAGAATGAATGTGGCCTGAGGCAAGGGAGACTATGTGACGGTGACATTTGTAGTGGCTTCACAGTTCTTACGCTGTTGGAGCCAAGTCTTCTAGAACCAGTTCTGTGCTTTGGGATTCAGGAGGCTGTTGGAGGATCAGTGGGCTCAGCCCCCTTGGCTCTCAGCAAAAGGGATAACATAGTAGCATCTCAACGGTTTGTTTTTTTGTTTTTGCTTGTTTGTTTTGTTGTTTAATGAACAGGTTCCTCACAAAGGAATCTGGTGTAACGTTCGAGAGTAAGGCTTTGGATCTGGGCACAATTCATTAGGGTTCCTTGACCCAAACACAACTATCTGGAAAATTGTTCTAATCCTGTGTGCAGGTGGAGAGTGGAGGTGTTGTCTATTCAGAAATAGAAAATGTCTTTTCCAGGCAAATCTGTCTCAACCAACCTAATCTGGGAAGAGGCTTTGTCTACACCCTATGGACCACGCAGTTACCCAGAGTTTACTCACACTGAAAACAAAAATGTAGGTATAATAAACTACTGAGGGAAATCTAGGGAATAATTAGGAGATATCTGTGATCCCTTGCCCAATATCACAAGACACTTTCTTCATAGATTTGTCCTTTCCATTTAACTGAGAAAGTTTATTTAAACAAATTTTTTTTAATGTTTATTTATTTCTGAGACACAGAGAGACAGAGCATGAGTGGGGGAGGAGCAGAGAGAGAGGGAGACACAGAATCCAAAGCAGGCTCCGGGCTCTGAGCTGTCAGCACAGAGCCCGATGCGGGGCTTGAACTTACAAACCGTGAGATCATGACCTGGGCCGAAGTCGGTCGCTCAACCGACTGAGCCACCCAGGTGCCCCTGAGAAAATAATTTTAGAATGTGTGTGTCAGGAACTGATGTATGTGCTTAAAAAGATGACCCAATAATGCTGGGACTTAAATTCAGATAATATTTTACATTTTTATAGTGCCTTAATATACTTTATCTCATTGGGCATTGAGCCAATTCTGAGAGTTTGAAAGGGGATGAGTCTTCTAAAAGGAAGGAATAACCTTTCAGTATTCTTCAAGTTGTTATGTGTGTTCTAGGTATTGTCATCCCTCTCTTAGATTTCTAAATTCATAAAATTCTGGTGGTAATGTCTTTTCTACCTACCTTAAAGGATTATAGCACCTTTTAAAATCAGGTGACTGTTAAAAAACTAATTAATAAAAATAAAAGTAATACCCAAATCCATCTAATTATTTATTTATTTGATTTTTAATATTTAATAAATATTAACATTTATTTATTTCATTTTTGTTTTCTAAAATGTATTTTATTTTTTATTTTTTTAAGTTTGTTTGTTTGTTTATTTATTTATTTATTTATTTATTTATTTATTTTGATTCCCTAATTTATTTTGAGAGAGAGAGTGAGCATGAGTAGGGGGTGTGCAGAGAGAGAGAGAATCCCAAGAAGATTCTGTGCTACCAGTGCAGAGCCCAACTTGGGCGGGGCTTGAACTCATGAACCACGAGATCAAGAGCCATCCAGGTGCTCCAAAAGTACTCTTTATTTTTTTAAATTCACGTGTAATTATCATACAGTATTATATTAGTTTCATGTTTATAATCTAATGATTAAATAATTCTTTACAATTCTCAGTGCTCATCATGATAAGTGTACTTTTTTTGATTTTTTACAACCTTATTTTTTAAGTTTTTATTTTAATTCCAGTTAGTTAACTAGAACTAAATATTTAGAATCAATGGTTTTAAATAATTTTTGATTGCTTTTCACTTTCTTTGTCTATTTTTTCCATTGTGATAGAGTAGGATACACCAAAAGAATAGTTTTCCAAGTCCCACAGCTGTAAGTAGTAAAAAGTTATGACCAAACCACAGGGTTTATATAAAGGTACCATCTGAGTGTCATGTTTCTCTTCATCTAAATATTTAATTGGCCAACCTAATGTAAGAGAAACCCAAAAATGTGGGACTACATCATTGCACTAATCTCTTGTGTGGAACATTTGTGATAGCTGTGTCTACATAGAACCAATGCCTACCATCTTTGAATAGGCAACTTTGTTCCACAAAATTATAATAGACGTGTAAACATTTATGATGAGAAATACATATGCTTATCAGCCATGTGTGTTTACTCTAGAAACACTGCAATTAGTGGATCCAACACGCTAGCCTCTGAAACATTTGTGGAGTCCTTAAATGCAGCTTAGGATTTAAAATTCTACATCTTCTTCTAGCTATCACCATATTTTATAATTTCCCTTTTACCGCCAAGCTTTTTGAAAGAGAAATAGAAACTATATATTTCGACTGCCCGATTTTCCATTCATTCCTCAATGAATCACTAGCTGGCTTTCATCCCATTCATCCTCTTGCCAAGGTCATACATGAACTCTTAGATGGTAAAACCAATGGGCACTACTGAATTCCTGTATTTCTGATGTTGTAGCAATATTTGACACTATTTCTATGTCCTTTTGAAACTATCTCTTCCCTTGTATACGTGTTTCTCTTTTCTCTTGATTCTCCTTCTTCTCTAGATCCCCTAATTTCATCTCTTTATTGAGCTCAACTTATTTGGCCTACCCTTTAAACGTTGATGATGCAAGAGATTCTATTCTTGATCTTTATTTTTCTCATTTTATTCACATTCTTATTTTTTCCCATACCTTCAATGATCACCTCCACCGTTGATGACTCCAGAATTTCTACATAAATTTATATCTGTATCTTAGATTTCTCTCTTACATTACAGCTCTCTGGAGTTGTTTACTGAAACTAGTCATTGGTTACTGAAAATTTTCACATAAATCCATATGTCTATTTATTAATTTATGATCACTTTTTATATGTCCCACAAATATAGCAAAGTAATGTGTCAAAACCAAATTCCTTACATGTTATCTTTTTCTCCTTTATTTTCAATCTGATGCCTGGAGATGCCCTTTACCCAGTCACACAAGTTAAAAAACCTGGTGATGTATTTGATCCACTAACTTGGATCTCTGGAGAAGGTACCTTCCCTTGATATTTTTAAAAAACTCTCCTTATGCATTTCTAATGTGCATCCAAGGTTGAGAGATTCACCCAGTGTTTCACCAATGCTAATGTGCACGAGTCACCTACGGATCTTGTTAGCTATAAATTCTGATTAAGTAGATCTAGGTTGTGGCCTGAGGTTCTGCATTTCTATCAAGCTCCCAGATGATAACAAAAGCTATTTGTGGGCAAAATTTGAATATTAAGGCTATAGATTATTTTCTGATCATATCACCAGTTGACTTGCCCTCTCTTATCATTTTCTTGGTGGCATGTGTGAAATATTCCAAAGATGGCATGAGGGTTCTTTCACACATTCTTCCAGCAGTACAACTTTCGTGTGAATCAGGTATCAGCTATGCCTTTGTCTTTCCTTTGTCAGCACGTTCTAGTCCCTACTTCTGTGTTAGAAATGTACCAGGCACTTTGGCTATGAGATTGCAAGAGCTGCTTAGCATACCACGTCATTCCATGTATAGAAAACCCTTTAGGACTTGCCTTTGTCCCCATCTCCAGCTTCAACTCCTGTCTCTTGTCCTTTGAGCCCTACTCCCTTGCAAGCAAAATCATTTATACATCAATATATGTACCATCAACTTGTAGGGTTCTGTATATTACACACACACACACACACACACACACACACACACAACACCCCTGCCTGGAAAACTTTCCTCTATACCCTATTTATCTTGCAAATTGCAGCTCAGAGGCCATTTCAAGTTAGAAGCTATTCCTCTTTCTATGTGCTCCCAGGATGCCCTTTATTATCTCCATCTTGAAATTTAAGGGTGACAAATGAATTTACATAGCCATCAACTCATTTATCAAGCTTTTGCACCTCTAGATATTTTTTCTGCCATGATATAGTCCAATCAGGTAGCAAAATGAGAGTACGTTATGATTAAACATGAATAAAGCAATACAGTGGGGTGGTTTTTAATAATTTATATTAGTTTATCCCTTGATGGTTCACAGGTCATCAAGTCAAACTTCCTTGTCTATTTCAGTTCTTGAATATTTTGAAGTTCCCTGGTAAGCAAAGTCTATAACAAAAGGATCATAGGAGATTTGAAGTTTTCTAAGAAAAGGGCTTAAAATAGAGCACAAGCTTTTATTCCAAAGATCATTCTTCTTTACCAACAGAGAAACAATCAATACTTGCCTAGGGAATATAAAATTTGTTTACTCATGATGGTCAATGGAGCCTCAGTTCCTGTCTTTATCCCAATGATGTTCTCAGTCACGACATCTGGCACTCGACATCTAGCCTGATGTTATTGAATTTGCCCTGTGTGCTTCATCACATTTCACACCCTGCAGGCCACCATTAGCCTGAATAATTAAGAGCTGGATAAGTCTTCCCCTTCCAAGATGCTGTCACGAAGTTGAAGGGTTTAGAAAGAATTTAAGTAATTTGGATAACTTTGCAAACTCTTCATTGAGAGTGATCAGAAGAGACTCTAAATGAAGATGCTTTTAAAACAAAAGACTCACAGGCAAACAAGTTTTGGAAATGGTTTCTCTTAGGAAAATCGCATAGTTAAATTTATACCTAATCTGAATTTGTCTTATTCGGGAAATCTACAAATGAAATATATAGATTTTTAATTTCTATCCCTTTCCCTTACCATCAGCTATTGACAGTATACTTGCAGTCACTTAATATTATAAAAATCAATGCCTTCAAACAAAAGGACTGTCTGTTAGCTAAAAGCCTAAGGCAAAGGAAAGATCCATTGAGAATGACACTTCATTTGTTTGGGTGAAATTTAATTTGCTTGAATAAAATTGAAATGCATCTGATCTTTTGTTCATTTAAAAAATTGAACTACTTAATTGGTGACTTAGACATGGCTTTATGGTTTTTCAAGTTCAAAAGATAACACTAATTTCAAAGCTTTAAAATCCCATTTAAGTGCAATCAACCAGTTTTCTAAATATTCAAGAAAGTAAATGGTGCTCCATCACGTCACAGGCTCTACAAGCTGTTGTATCCTGGGCAGCATTTTTAAATGCTATCCTTTATTGAGCCAATTCTTGCTAAGAAAATGGCTGTGAACATCTTCTTTCTTATGAGTGTAGACCCCATGAAGATAGAGTCTTTAGACATTTTTATTCAAAGCTCTATTCCAGTTTAACAACAATGCCTGGCTTATATTAGCCAGTCAATGAGTTTTAGACTAATGTGAGCTATGAGATGCTTCTTCGTTTTCACTCCAGGGTGCTGTGGAAGTGCCAGTTGCCAATTAACTCTTCAAGAGCATCAGCCTCCTACAAGGAGTCAGTTTACTGATGAACAAATATGAAGCAGAAAGAGCTCCATTTTCTTTTACCTAAGCTTGTGAAAAGCCAATTTAGAAAGAACCCCATTTTCAACTCACTACAAGAGTGGTGTCCTCAACCTCACCCCCCCCTTTTTTTTAATTAATATCCATGCCTTTCCAAAAATCTTGGGGCCAATTTCCAAATCATACCCTGACTTTCAAATTCTTCCAGAAGTTGCCTAATAGATAGGTGGTGTTTTCATTCCTTGAGGCAAAACTATCCCCACAGCGGGACTGAACCACTGGGCAACAGACCCGGCAGAAATCTTGGCTGTCTGGCAGAATTGATGCCTAGAGTATCGATATGTTGATCTATGAGGCCCAGAATGGGCTAGCATAGCAGATGTGTGTGGTGGAGGAAAGCAGGTCAAGTGTGTGAGCAGGAAATACGAAAAGATACAAATGCTGTGGTTAATATTAGGCAGTTCTTGGCATCCAGTGCTATACGTTATCATGTCCCAATTACAAAGCAAAGAGTTCACCCTCACAGTGATTACTCTTATTCATTTCCTAGGGTTGTCATAACAGATTACCACAAACAGGATGACTTGAAACAACAGAAATGTATTCTTTCAGAGTCTGGAGGCCAGAAGTCTGAAATGAAGTTGTCAGCAGGATTGGTTCCTTTTGGAGGCTCTGGAGAAGACTGCTCCTTATCTCTCTCTGAACTGGTAGTGGCTGCTGGCAATCCTTGACATTCTTTGGCTTGTAAACACATCGCTTTAAACTCTGTTTCTGTCTTCACATGGCCTTTCTCTCTGTGTTTTTCCTGTGTCTCTCTGTGTTTCAAATTTCTCTCTTCTTTCTCTTATAAAGACACCGCTCATTGGATTTAGGACCCACCCTAAATCCAGGATGATCTAATCTCGAGATTCTTGATTACATCTGGAAGGACGCTATTTCCAAATAAGGTCAGTTCACAGGTATTGGGGGGGTGGTTGTCAGACTTGGATATATCATTTTTGCCCATTATCCAACCCACTATATTGGTAAAAAATAGGACTGAATCTCAGGTTATAAAAACAAAGGTCCAGATAAGGCTCAGACACAGAGAAAAGAACACAAGAGTCTACTTGTAGGAACTTGTGGAAGATAAGCTTAGGAATCTCTGGGGCTTACACCAATGGATTATCAAGGCATAAAGAAATACAAAGCCATAAAATGATCACACCCGAGTTTGGATAAACCAGATTGGCACTCCAAGAATAGGGGGGTGCAAAGACACCCCAAGAATAGGGATACACAAAGGTGCCAGGAATAAGGAGGTGCAAAGGCACCCCAAAATAGAGAGGGGGTGCAGAGCCCCCAAAATATATATAGAGAGGCAAAGGCCTGAAATAGAATCGGTGCAAAGGTGCCCAATACATAGGAATAACAAGACTAGATATTCAGGGTGAAAGCACCCCAAGTTTAGTATATAGCAGAAAAGCTGCTTTCACAGAAAAATAGGGCCAGATTAGGTAAATTGGTGAATTGGACTATGGACTGCGGCGCTGCAGGCAAAGCAGCCCAGAGGGGAGATGGTTAACAAAAGAAAAGTTGCCTTATTAACTCTGAGGTTATTCCCCCCTACCTGTCTCATCCCCTATGCTGGCAAAGATAAACAGGCATGACGCCTCCTGTCTGCTGTTAACAGCCATCTACCCATCTGCCCGGTGCCCGGATTTTGTTTTATATTGACCCAAACCCCAAACACTGTATATCTTCAAAACCCCCCTTTTCCCTCAAGTCCACAAGTTAACGTTCACAGTTTCTTTGTCTCTTTGTACACGCCCATCAGGTTTGTAAGCCTTCTGATCTGAATAAATACGGGGCAAGGACCCTTATTCAGGGCTCTTGTCTTTTTCCCGGACATTAGCCATCTCTTGCTTTAATCCTGCATCCACTCTTTTGCTGGCCAAAAGAGAACTTTAGACTTAGAGTCTATGACAGGAACTCAAATTCAAGGTCAGAATAAAACCAACAGTAAATGGAATGGCAGCTTAGTTACTGGTCTAGGAAGGCTCTCTCGCATTCTAACAGATTAGAAACAGAATTTGTCAGCCTGGGATGTGGCCAACTCACCAGCTGCAATGGCAGACATAGTAGGTGAGTCACGATATTAATTCCTAAATGGAATGATCCGGGAGCTATAGATTCAGTGAAGTAAAACTGACATAGAATTTTGAAAAGAATTAACAACATGACTTGCTTATGATTTCACTAGTAGTCTGCATAGAAATTCTAACCGGATCTTCAAGATTCCTTCTTTGTGGCAAAACTACGGAGACAGGAAAGCTACCAGTGGTTGCCAGGAGTTGGAAGTCTGGGGGACGGATGAATAGGTGGAACACAGAGGATTTTTAGAGTAGTGAAAATATTTTGTGCAATACCATAATGATGGATATGAATTATTATACATGTGTCCAAACCCATAGAATGCACGCTACCAAGAGTGAACCATATGTGAACTATAGGTAGTGATAGTGATGTGCCAATGCAGGTTCATTTGGTAACAAATGTACCACTCTGGTGTGAGATGTTGACGGTGGCAGAGGCTATGCATGTTTGGAGGAAGGGATGTGCGTGTGCATGTGACAGGGAAATCTCTGTACCTCCTACTCATTTTCATTGTGAACCTAAAACTGCTGTAAAAAATTGTCTTAGTAACCACCCTCCAGAAGATTCCTTCTTTACGTATTCCCCAAATAATTTTCCCCACGTTAATATGAATTCTGACTTTCCCCTTTACTCTAACCCCAAATATAGGAAAATGGGTAGCTGTTCAATTAGCCCTATTGTGGATTATGTAAAACAAAACTGGAAATACCTCAATTAGATGCTGAAGTCTTCACTGACTCCATTTTAAGCTTCTTTAGCATTGGAGTCACTTTTAAAAAAAAATCAAACTTTTTAGCACACAATTAAAAACTGTTTATCACAAATACCATCAGTTCCTCATTTTCTCAGCAGACAGAAATTTCCTGAACACTAAACTTCTTATTCCATTTTTAGGAGATTCTTAAGCAATGATGTCCCACTTCTGAAGATATTAGAAACCGCTTTACCATGCTCAGAAACATATGTCTTGTCATTCTAAATTGGGTCTTTTTTCCCACTGTCTCCCAAAAATGGAAAAAAAAAGTTGATGAAATCGAACAGCTTCATTTTTCTGTGAATGAGTAGTGCAGTTTGGAACAGACGTGAATATTAGTGATCATCTGAAGTCAAGGACTTGTGGGTCAGAGAAGCCAGAGAAGCCTAATCAAAGTTGCAAAAATCACTTACTTCAGAATATAATGACATTTTTTTGTGCCCTTCCATATCCAGAGAATGTGTAGCTTGGCATACCACATCTGTTTCAACAACAGGCAGCTCTCTGTCCTTTAAAAGCAGATATATCTCCTTAGCTCTTCAATGGCTCTCACTGGCTTGGCATTAGATGAACCCAAACCTTTGGAGTCAGTGTGTACAGAATGCAGTCATGGCTGGGGTTTGGCCAGGTTCCCCACTGCCTCAGGAAATGACCAGCTGTCCCTTTAGGTGGCTTAAAGAAACAGCCTTCTGATGAGTCATCTGGAGGTTAACAGCTCTAATAAAGTGCTACATCCGATTGGGTTCTTTGGTGTCATCACTGGCCTTAAGTCCACAAGAAGACAGAAGCTTTGAAACTCTGGTTCGCTGACAGAAAATCAAAGGGTCGCCTTTTCACCTCCGGTCGGTTCACAAGAATTAAAAAGTGGCCACTTCACAGAAGCTCTTGCATAGTGCTTGCCTCTTTTTGATTTTCTCTCTCACTAGATACTTGAGAAAGCTTTTGGAAAGTGCATTTCATCTGTTCCAAAGGTCACAGAAACAAAGGTTTCTGCTCCATTGCTATATCCATGCTTGGCCAGGCTTTAAAATTTCAATCTTTGTGGGTGGTTTTTCTTTTTCTTTTTTTGGACATCAACTGTATAGCAGTGAATGAAAATTACTGGTGTTCAAGGCTGAGGATGAAACAGGACCAACTGTGTCTCTGTGTGTATTAGAAATAGAGCTCTCATATTTTCTGAACCAAAAATCAGTTCTGTTGTTGGACAAATGTGAATGACCTCGTGGGGGCAAGAGGACAGAATATTTGAAATTGAGAATGTTATGGACAATCTGGGGACATGCGAATTCTGTACCTACAAGGGCTTGATTTCATTCAAATTTAGTGAAAGCTAAACGGCTACTTGTAGGTGTTTAGGTTCACAGCCAGGGGAGACTTACCACCTGCTATTGCTTGCTTTACTTCTTGTCAATCTCTGAGTCATGTTAAAAGTATATAATAAAAGGCAGCATTCGGGGTGCCACATTTCCTCAGCCAACCATTAACAATGGGGAAACACAATGACTGTTTGCTAATCAGATGCAATTAGCAGGTTAATGAAAAACACACTCCAAGTTTCCCTAAGTAACGATCTTACCTCTCTCTGTCAAGTCACCAGGGATAGTTTGACAAGCATGTGGCTTAGGGTACTCTGTGACATGAATTGAGTTAGTTTGCCCAGTTTCCTTCCCGAGGAAATGATACAAACAACGCTTTTCATTTGAATATGGGTCAGGCTTTCCAAAACACTAATATTATTACAAGGATGAAACACATAAATTGACTGGATGTTGTATGGAAACCAATCTGACAATAGATTATATTAAAAAAAACAAAAACACGTAAATTGAGAGAGGAACAGTTGGCGAATATCCTAAGCCCTTAGCCCACCAGACTGAGGAGAAGCCTACAGCACCCTGGGGTTATGTGGTTGGATCCATGCTGATTATTGGTTTAGAACAATTAGATCTTCCTTGATTTGGCAATGATAAGAATGTCTGCTAAATGTTTTTCATGATCATCGCAGTCCATTCTCACAGTAACCCTATGAGCTAGCTTGTAATGTCATCCCCAGATTTAAGGCAATGAGGCTGGGGGGTCAGAGAGGTTAAGTAACTTCTTTATGGTCACATAACCAGTAAGTGGTGGAACCAGGACTTGAAGTCAAAGCAGTTTATACAAGTCCTCTGAGCCTCTCTGCACCTTAGACAACCATTTCTTAACAACACACATCAGGACTAGATACAATTACAGTGTCTCCATTCGGGATTTTTGTTATAGTTTGGATTTACTCTATGGCAATCATTGAATTTTGCTTTCCGTTATATGAAGTACTTTACACACAGGAGTAGCTCAATAAATGTTAGCGGAATGAAGTGAAGTGTTTGATCTTGTTTTTAAAAGTTTGCATTCCAAATGTGTGCTCAGAAAAATATGGCAGTTAAACACAAAGGGTGTGCACGGATTAGACAAAGTCAGGCCCACTAACTTTGCTATAGACTCAGGGAGGAAAGTGTGGAAAGCCAGCTGCTGTGGTCAGGTCGGGAAACATTCCCTGAATGTGGATCAGCAGAGTGGCTTAGGAGCTCCATATGGCCACGAGAAAGGCCAGGTGCCTTCAGTTACTTCTAACCCCCTACAGCAGCAGGTGAGGTCAAGGGCACGTACTCAACATTTCTTCACTGTGAGGTAGAAAATGAGAACCCAAATCACCTAATTGTGCTAGTGAAACTTGCCTCCAGACAGAATTAGAGGTAAGAGCAGGTTAATGAATTGATTTACTTCTTGCCCTCTTCTCCGGAGGCAGCAAATACATTTTTATCTTTACAACACACGCACTCCCCAAACTCCCATGAGACCTTGAGATTCGTCAGCGGCTCTGAGGTTGGTCAAGAAACATGAGCCTCAAATTCTGTCTATTAATCTCTCTCTTTCTGGATCTGAGGGCATGTTACCTTGTGGCCTGTTATGGGTGCTGTGTGCCCTATGTGAGACGATGTAAGTAATCGCAGTACTTGAGTTACAGCTTCTCATTCGTCGAAATGAAAGGCAGCCTCCTTCTTTCAGAGATACAACGTTAACCTTTAAGTTTTCTTTTTTCCCCCACCAAAGCTTGGGTAAATTTCCTGTTCCAGGGGGATTTTAAAAAGTTGGATTTGGGGGGCTGGGTGGCTCAGTCGGCTGGGCGTCCGACTTCAGCTCAGGTCATGATCTCGCGGTCCGTGAGTTCGAGCCCCGCGTCAGGCTCTGTGCTGACAGCTCAGAGCCTGGAGCCTGTTTCAGATTCTGTGTCTCCTTCTCTCTCTGACCTTCCCCCATTCATGCTCTGTCTCTCTCTGTCTCAAAAATGAATAAACGTTAAAAAAAATTTAAAAAAAGTTGGATTTGGTAGTCTTGACAAGTGAAGTTGGGAACATCATAAACTCAGGGTGAGGAAAAATGACTTCCTCTTGGCGTTTTAGTGACAAACTTGCTTTTTATCTGGCAAGGAGGTCCAGTAAGCTTGTCAATGGATTCTTTCTTAGAGGGTCCCAGTGTGAGCTTTGCTGCCCAGCCCAATTACAGTGTGACTGAAGAAAGTCTATTTCCTGTTGGGCAATACCTGGTAATAGGGCACCCATATTTTTTTGAACAGGAAATCATGACAGTTGGCATGACATTCAAGAGGGTAATGGGACAGAAATTTTATATCAAGACTGTCTAGTAAAATCCACGAGGTTCAGAGACAAATATTTATGTACTTTCCTCATACTAGCACTGGTAATAATTGTAATAGCTGACACTATTGAAAGTTTACTATTGAAAGTTACTCTTCTGTTGCAGAAGACTCTAAAAACAGCAGCAACAACTATAATGGACATGTTTAGCACTATGTTATGCAAGGTACTTTTTAAAATTTAATTTATTTATTTTGAGAGAGGGAACATAGGTGGGGGAAGGGGCAGAGAGAGAGGGAGAGAGAGAGAATCCCAAACAGGTTCCCCGCCACTAGTGTGGAGCCGGATGCGGGGCTCAAACTCATGAGCCACAAGATCACGACCTGAACCAAAGTCGGACGCTTAACCAACTGAGCCATCTGGGTGGCTGCACCCCTGCAAGGTACGTTTCTCATCTTGCTATACACATTTTTGTATTTAATACCCTCAAATCCTGGCGAGGTAGGTACTATTATTTCCATTTTCCAGATGGAAAAACCAAGCACATGAAGTATGAGTAACTTGCCTCATGTCAAACCCAGATAAGGCTAGGCTTTTGACCTAAGTCTGTTACTTTATGTCTGTGGATGCTGAAGCGATATTTTGAAAAGTAGACCCCAAACACTAGATCCTTAAATTCGGTAAAAAAGAATTTTCCTTCCTATTGAGGAGAGTCTACTTGAAACAGTTGTTGATCATGTCCCTGATAGACACAAATGCAGCAAATTATAGCCATGTATGTGTCTTAAGCTTCAAAGACATAATCAATATTGCTGCTCAAATACTCCTATCTTTAAAAAATGAAGTTCATGGGGCGCCTGGGTGGCGCAGTCAGTTAAGCGTCCGACTTCAGCCAGGTCACGATCTCGCGGTCCATGAGTTCGAGCCCCGCGTCGGGCTCTGGGCTGATGGCTCGGAGCCTGGAGCCTGTTTCCGATTCTGTGTCTCCCTCTCTCTCTGCCCCTCCCCCGTTCATGCTCTGTCTCTCTCTGTCCCAAAAATAAATAAACGTTGAAAAAAAAAATGAAGTTCATGAGTATTGATGCTGGCAAACATACTTGATAGTCATGAAACAAAGCATACCAATCACTTCTGTCATTAATCACAGTGTATGAATATTCCAGAGTTATATCAAGTGTTAAATTAGGAGTTAATGATCTCTTTATGAATGAAATTGTACTAGATCTTAATTGTTGTAGATATTAAGCCTCCTGGTAGATCCAAAAATAGGCACTTTGTAACATATGTAGCACAACTTTTCAGCATAAATCATCAGACCAATAATATGATGCTATCCTCTGTATTCTCTTCTCTGAAGACATTAGGCAAAGAAGTACTGCATGCAACATACATGTTCAATTGTTAAAACTCACCGGGTGACAGTGTTAGAGATGAAGTGAGGCACTAAGAAGATTGGTATGGACATTTAGACAACGCTAGCATGTGGACTATGACAGTAAAATTCTGGGATTCTAGGATTCTGGGACTGGAAAGGACCCTTGTGTCTAATTCAGTGGCCACTCTTCGGTGATGAGGAAATTGAAGCCCAGATCAATTCGTCGACCAGCCCTAGATCACCCAGAGAGTAAACAGCAGAACCCGGCCTAGAATTCAGATCTATGAACTCAGTTTAAAGAGTCTGCCTTAGTTGGAAGGATAGAAGACTCTGAATCTGATGGTATCAGCTTTCTCCCAGGACCTTGTGTCTAATTAATTTCTTTGTATTGGCTCATTGAGAGCGGACCTAAGAGCCAAGCCTTAGGTCTAGGCTTTCCCATACAACCTGGGGGTATGTTGAGGCTATGAATTAAGCATGATCTAGAGGAAAAGTCCTGAGATTAGATTAGGGGAAAGAACTGGTGCCTGCAGATTCTGCCGTTTGCTGTTGGACTTTAAGAAACTTTTAAATTTTGGGCACCTGGGTGGCTCAAGTCGGCTGGACGTCGGACTTCGGCTCAGGCCATGATCTCACAGTCAGGTGAGTGCGAGCCCCGCGTTGGGCTCTGTGCTGACCGCTCAGAGCCTGGAGCCTGCTTTGGATTCTGTCTTCCTCTCTCTCTGCCCCTCCCCCACTTGTGCTCTCTCTCTCTCTCTCTCTCTCTCTCTCAAAAATAAATAAACTTAAAAAAAAAAGAAACTGTTAAATTTCTCAGGCCCTCTCATTCTTGTATTTCATAGATTAACTTAAAATTAAATTTTATATGCAGTTACACTACTTTGACTAACTAAAACATATTTCTTTGCCTTTGGCTGAAATTAGTGCACTATTAGTGGAGCTAATCTTCGCTACCTCATGTGACCAAAAAGTTCTGGATGGAAGCTGTGTATAAAAATGGGAAAATAAAGTATAGAGCAAGAGTTATTTCTAGGTATTCATCTCATTTTTTCATATGAATGGTATGATATTCTATTTTGTATATGAAGTAACTTAAGCCCGGAAAAGTAAGGCAGTTGTTTGAAGCCCTATTGTTACGAAGGCACAGAGCAAGGATTCAAAATGTGTTTTTCAGGACTCTAAAACCACACTGAACTGTCTTTCAGAGAGCAGCAAAGCAAGACCAGTAGGCAAATGAAGGGACATAACGAGGTTGCGGTACACAGAGACTCAAAAATACAAAACCCGGGGTCATCCAATGTTATTTCGTGTGGGTCAAACGGAAAATCCTCTGAGAATACTTCTATATTATAACAGAGGAGGATGATTGTTTTTCAAAAAGATGGCCTTGAATCATCAGTGAAGAGCAAATTCTTGTTTATATGTTCTCTTGAAGAAAGATCATAAGGTTCAAAATCAAATGTGCTAAATACAAACTTATCAGGAAAGGTCATTTATATAGAATGATTCATTTCCGGAAGGTTCTGTGTGGAAGAATACTACTACTAGAAGTTATTTCCATAAAAATATTCCTGCTGTTACTCTGGAGAAGTATTTAATGACTGATTTTTTTTGTTTTGTTTTGTTTTAGGTGACAAGGTTAAATTTGAGTCTTAATCAATGGTCCAGTCATCCAAAATGCTACATCCTGCTTTCTCTGCCCGCACCTATTCATAGAGTTTATGAGCTGTGTTAGACCTTTAGAGTAGATGGCTCAGCTGAGTGGTTTGTCAGAGAGAAGTGGGCGTTGTGCTGTTTTTTTTTCTTTGAATTGAGTGGAATAATGGTCATCATTTCAAGTTAAGGATCAAGTTCCATCCACACGGCCTAAACTATTTTTATTTTGTCATTCCCTCCCCAAAGAATTTATTTAGTGCATCTAATTGTGTTTGCTATAGATTTTCATTAGTACATTAAAAGAAAATGTGGAAATATCTTCCTAGAATGATGATAAATTAAAGCCCTGCAGTTAGTTCTCCTACAATCCCTGCTAAAAATAATAGAAGGTAAATTACAGTGCTCCTAGAATTTCATCCTCATTGAAAATAGCAGCCTGTTTTGCCTCATGTCTACAAACATAGCAGTATAATTTCAAATGTATCCAGCTAATTAGGCCATCTTTGTGTTTAAATCCTTCATACCCCTTTCATTACATTTGATAGTTTTTGAGAAAACAGCTGGAAATTTCTATCAATGAAAACAGATTTTGTTTTATTATTATTAAAATTTTTTTCATCGCTGCATGCCAGTAGGATGTGCAGCAAATCATTTTAAAGACCTATACAAGCTGGACACAGTGACATTAAAATAAAAGCAGAACATTTTGCTTGCAGATATTAAAGTAAAGTATTAAATATTAAAGTTGATTTACTGACAGGTTTAGCATAAAAGACAGCTGAAATAAGCTATGAAAGTGAAAGTAAATTGGATTATATTGTTTGCGGTTTGAGCTGACTGGGGGAGAACTAATTTTACTTCCTAACAATAAAACAAAAACGAACGTTGACATTAATTGTCCTAAATAGTCAGTAAAGCCATGATGTGACTACTTGCAAAAATCAGTGCAGATAAAATGCACAACATCTCTATGGGTCTGTCCTTTACATAGAATCAGGGAAAATATTAACCTTCCTCCAGGACAAAGGCATGTGCCTGTCGCATATGGTTTTGGAAGTCGATTATTTAGTCAATTCAAGAGAGAAACCAGTTCTTAGACAAAGTTGGAACTGCTGTAGACATTCTCTGCTAAGTCTTTGAGTCTTTAAAAAGGGAAGAAGCTGTAGATGGTTTGCAGAGTCAGAGTAAACCAAAGAAAGGAGAGAAAAAGAACTAATAAGAATCAAGTACATAATATACAGCAGGCAGGGTTCATGATGTTTAATACATGGATGGTATCATGGAGTCTCCCCAATCAGCCTTGACAAAATTCTTATCATACCTACTCAAACCACTGCTGCGGCTGCTGTTGTCGTTGTTGTTTTTTCATTCATCTTGTTCAATATCACCTTGTTCCATTCTTTACTCATCTGTTATACTCCAGGCGTATCAGCCTCTTTTTTGTTCTCTGGAGTGCTAGAAAATCTTCCCTTCCTTGGGGGGTCAGTTTCCCCTGTAATTCACATCTTTACCTCTCAGTCAAACCTTATACCCCACTCTTCAAATGGCTAGTTCCTTTCATCTCTAAGTTCCCGCCCTATTTTACTTTGGGGACAGAACAAAGAGAGTCTGCAATACTATAGCTTAATAATGTGAAAGTTTGTTTCCTTTTCATGTGAGAGGCCAAAGATAGTTTGCTGATCCAGGCTTGGGAGGCAGAGCAACCACTGTCACACATAACTTATATTTCTGAGTCCAGCTCCCAATGTGTGCCATGACCCTACCAGCTGGCACTATGGTACGCTCTACTGTTCTGCGCGTGTAGACTTCCAAGAGGTAGAACATTGTAAGGACACGTTGGGTGCTCTTACACTACTACTACAATCCCCAGAAATGACACAGATCACTTCTGCTCACACCCCATTGACTAGAATTTAGTTACTCGGCTACCCTTAGCTGCCAAGGAAATGAGGGAATATTTGGCTGGGGAACCATGGCACTAGTTAAGACTGAGATGAACAATTTGCTTGAGAGAAAGGCTAAGAAGATCTTATTTTAAACAAGTCCCAAGTGGCTATGGTTATTGTGAAGATATTTAAAAAATGCATATTCATAAAGGAATTTTGAGAATTTTCAAAGTGGTAAATAAATTAGTGGTGGTAGATAATTGTATAAAAACACTAAAGTGGATCCAGTACCAGAAAAGTTAAAAAAGAAAAAATATGGGGACTACTTCACAATGAAGAATACATCAAACAGCGGCAGAAAACAAACGGAAAAAAAACCATTTGTCAATGAAACTGAGTTTATAAAGGAAAAAAATATTAATAAAGAAAACTGATATTTGTAAAAAAAAAAAGCAACTCAGTAGTTTTTTATTATTGATTTCATGTTGGAGTGAGAATATACTGAATTAAATAAAATATGTCATTAAAATTAAAAAAAAGACCATATTAAAATGGAAAAGGAGGAATCCAATTATTGGGGAGCAACTAAGAGTCCAGTTTAGGGTTTTGTTTAAACATCCTCTTTGCAGAAAGTCCTTCTTTGACTGCTCTATGTAAGTCTCATGTTATTTATATTTTTCTTTATCACTAAATTTTGTAGGTTTCTTTTATAACAATTGTAATTTTTTGACTTTATGGGGTTATTTTTAAAATTCCTATCTTTCTTTTTTTTTTTTTTTGACATTAAACTCCTTGAAAGTAGCACTGCGTTTATTTGGTTTTCCGTTGCGTCCTTCATTCCTATGCCTGGAATATCTGACAGATCAAAGTCATATTTGACCTAATAAAGATTGTTGAATGAATGCATAGAAATTCAAACAAATCTCCAAACGGGTAAAAGTTTCAAGTCAGATGGATTTAATGAGTGAAAATGTAAGCATTTTATAGGAAAGCCAATGAGGTTAACTTTGAAAGGACCAGGCAGCACCCTTAGTGCAGTGGTATTAAAACATTGGTCAACTATCCATGAAAGGGTTACAAAATCCATTTACTGAGCCATAGTCAGCATTAAAAATGAAAGAAATAGAATTGAACAGAATGGAAACAAGGTAAAGAGAGGGCAGGCTACATGGTTATTACTTCACAAAACTTCAGTTTCAGTTATATGTACGTATATATGTGAATGTGTGTACATTCTGGGTCACAAGGTAGTTATTACTGTGAATGATGTAAACAAACCTTGAAATGCACTGCCTTGTGTACCTAGAATAGGCGCATATGGGAGGGAAAAAGTTGATCCTTACAGAGCTTAATGTGACCTGTCTCGCAGGCTAACAAAATGACATCAAATGGTGACTCATCTCTACACCGATTCCATGATTTTCAATGGCATCTTTTCCAGCAATGCGCAAAGTATGCTTCAAAGGAGAGACGAGTGTGTGTTTCAAAGTATTGTTTCATCTTCTCAATCATAGTGGGCTATTATCTTCAAGTCTGAAAACTTCAAAAATAACTTTGAATTATAGTTCAACTTGAGAACATCTTTTTATTTTTGAAATTCAGATATACCTAGGGAACTCATGTACTTGCTCTGGTGTTTGGTCCTAGCTAATTGATCAGTGGTCTTTTCTAATGTGCCTGCCTGTTGAGGATCCCATGTTTTATTTAGAACAAAGTCTAGTTGTGTCCTTTGAGCTCTTGACGTGAATGCGATTTTGCTCTTTTGGCTTCCTACATTGCTAGTGGATTTTTCCCGTTTCTCACTACCTTTCTTACTAGGGGAATCTGAAATGAAAGTAGTATTCATCTACTGACATTATTAAGATTTCAGTCTTGTATTTTACTCTCCTTTTAAAATCAATACACTGTTTTTCTTCTGGCTCCATCAATTTTCACGTGAGACTTACCAACTCCCAAGCACTTTATAAAACGTGCTCAGCGGACAATATCAGAATCAGAAGTAAGAGTGATAGTTCTCTAAGCGCATAGTTTATTCAGAACCTAACCTGCTGCTCCACACATACAAACATCTTTTAGATCAGCTGTGAATCATGTCTACCATAGGCAGGAGGTACCAAAAAAATTGAAAGTGGCAAAAAATGTCTTTCTTCAAAATCAGTTTTATTTGCTATTTTGCTGAACAAGGAATGATACTCTGTTAATAACTGACCCATTGGAATTCTGAAATATCTATCCAGGCTTCTGTAAGTGGACTGAACTCTCCCAGTCACTTACCTGCCCCAGATGGAGGAAAAAAAGCCCTCTCCCTCTATTGGCAGGCCATCTTGGGAATTCAGCCAGACCTCTACTCAGATTTATCAGACTCTCAGCCGTCTTTTCTTCTTGGTTTTGCTCAGAACAACATCAGCAGTTAGTATTTATTTAATGCTTACTAAGTTGCAGGCATTACGCTAAACCTTTTATCTGTATAATCTAATTTAACCTTCACAACACCCAGTGAGGCAATTACTTGAATTAATTATTGCTGCATGACAAATCACCCTAAGACTTAATAGCTTGAAACCACAAAAATCATTTGTCATCTCTCCGAGTATCTGTGGTTCAGGAATTTAGAAGTTTCCTAGCTAAGAAATTCTGGTTTAGGTTTTCACATGAAGTTGCTGTCAGCCTGTGCCTGAGTTTGGAGTTATCTTGAAGGCTTTCTCACACTCATGTGTCTGATGCCCGGATTTATCAGCTGAGGCTCCTCAGACATATCTCTCTGTATTTACCTGTTCTGTTCACAATGCCTCTCTAACCAGGGGGCTTCAGGATGGCTAGATGTCAGGCTGCGTGCCTCGAGAGAAAGGAAGCCAGATGGAAGCTGATTTACTTTTTCTGACTCAGTCTTAGAGTCGGCTGACTCGGCTTCTTTCTGTGTGTGTGTGTGTGTGTGTGTGTGTGTGTGTATGTGTGTGTGTGTGTGTGTGTATTTAGTGACAGAGAGAGAATGTGCATGAGCGAGCAGGGGAGGGGTGGAGGGAAGGAGAGCGAGAATAAGCTCCACGCCCAACACGGGGCTCAGTCCCATAACCCTGGGATCATGACCTGAGCCGAAATCAAGGGTCAGGTTCTCAACCTACTGAGCCACCCAGGCGCCCCCTTTCAATATTTTTATGAAGCAAGTCACTAAGACAAGTCCATATTCAACAGGAAGAGGATTGGACTCCACCATTTTATGAAAGAAATGTCAAAGAATTTACAGACAACTTTTAAAACCACCAGTCTGCTCCCTGTCCCCAAATTCTTCATTTTCTTCCCACATCAAAGTATATTCACCCTCTTTCAAGATCCCCCAGAAGTCTCATCTATAATGGCTTCAGGCTCAACTCTGAGTTCTCAATTTTGAGGTCATGCAAATCAGATCTAGGAACATGCAATGTGTTGGCTGTGTAGCATTTCCTTATTGTGTTTTATTTTACATTTCTTTGATTACCAATGAAGCCAATTACTTTTTATATACATAATAGTCATTTATACTTTGTACAATTCCCATTTAAGTCTTTTGTCTATATTTCTGTAGACCTGGATTTTTCTTAATGAATATTGGAGACCTCTACATATTGCTCTTTTAAGCTTTATGCATTTCTAAAACTCCCACCCTCGCAGTGTGGCTTGTTTTTCTTTCTCTTCATGTTGCATTTGATAAAGAGAGACATTCTGAATTTTAATTGGAGTCAAATTGATTTGCCTGTTTCTTTCTTCCAACTTTATTGAGATATAACTGACATGCAATATTGTGTAAGTTTAAAGTGTACAGCATGATGATTTGATACACATGTATATACTGTGAGATGATTACCATGGTAAAGTTAGCCAACTCATGCGTCACCTCACATTCTGATATTTCTGTGATAAGAGCATTTAAGATCTTACTTTTTTAAAGTTTATTTATTTATTTTGAGAAAGAGAGAGAGAAAAGGAAAGAGAGAGAGAGATTGAGAGAGAGAGAGAAATTGAGAGAGACAGAGAGAGAGAGAGAGAGAGAGAACATGCGAATTGGAGAAGAGCAGAGACAGTGGGAGAGAAAGAATCCCAAGGAGGCTCCACACGGTCAGTGGAGAGCCCGATTTGGGGCTCAATCTCATGAACCGTGAGATTATGACCTGAACCAAAATCAAGAGTCAGATGCTTAACCAACTGAGCCACCCAGGTTCTTCAAGATTTTACTTTCTAGGCAAATTTCAAGTGTATAATATGGTCATTCTCAGAACTTATTTACCCTGTAACTGTAAGTTGATACCCTTTGACAAACATCTCCCATTTCCTCCATCCCCTAGTCCCTGGAAGTCACCATTATGCTCTCTTTCTGAGTGTGTGTGTGTGTGTTTAAATTCCACATATAAGAGAGATCATGCAGTGTTTGTATTTCTCTGTTTGACTTATTTCACTTAGCATAATGCCCTCCAGGTGATCCATGTTGTTGTAAACGGCAAGATTTTCTTATTTTTTATGGCTGAATAACATTCCAGTGTGTGTGTGTGTGTGTGTCTGTGTGTGTGTGTGTGTGTGTATTTTGTTTGTCCATTCATCCATTGATGGACACTTTGGTTGTTTCCATATCTTGGCTTTTGTGAATGATGCTTCAATGAACATGGGTGTACAGATATCTTTTTGAGATAGTAATTTTTCCCCTTTGGATACATACCTAGAAGTGAGATTATTAGAGCACAATGGTGATTCAATTTTTAATTTTTTGAGGAACCGTCATACTGTTTTCCAACTTGCTGTACCAATTTACATTCCCACCAAAAAGGCACAGGGTTCCCTTTTCTCTACATCCTCATCAGCACTTATTATCTCATCTTTTTGATAGCTATTCTAACAGATGTGAGTGATATCTTGTTGGGAGAGAGTCCTCTGCTCAGAAAAATTTATTGAGCAAGTTTTGAATGACCCAGGTATAAGACACCCTTCTTCTTTTCATGATTTATTTGAGAGAATATCAGATCACTCTTACCAGAGTATTGATTCTATGTGGCATAGAAACCTTAAAACGCTCCCAATGTTATAAGTTGACATGGGAGGGAAGTGTCAGGTGATAACTTGAGAATGGTCCTGTGCAGGCAAGGAGAAAAGAAAAAAAATATTTGAGACTCAGTGAGTGTTTATGGATTTCTTGGTTATGCTCACACTTTAAAAAGCTGAAGTATCAGCATGGATGGGCAAGGTGAAGGGAATCGAAAGGATTTTAACAGGTCGGTATAAACAAGAGAAAATGTGCCCAAGAAGGTTTCATAGTTCCCTATGCATCTTCTATGAGTTGTTTTTATGTTTAATTCAAACCTGATCTACCTTCTGTGTACGCTTGGCCAGTATCTTGGGTGAGTTAATGTCGGTAAGTCTCCTGTCAGTTGCAGTTTCTTGTCAAAGGGTTGCAGAAATGGAGGCTGCTTTTTGATGAATTATTTTAGTCATTTTCAGCTTGGTTTATTGGCTAATGATTTGATCTAGCCCAACAATTCGTTTAAGAAAAGATGAATCATTGTTGAATCATTGCTGTGGAGAAAACTGGTTTCCAATGAAAAATACCTTTCTTTTAGGCTTTTGAAATTTTATGAGTCTCCAAAGAATGCCATGGAAGATTTCTCCAATGTTTTTTGGTCTCTTGGCTGCTGTCTTGGGATATTTTGTGTGATTGATCATATTTTTCTTAGCAAAAAAAAAATCCACTTTTCCTATCCAAGGTTCTTCTCAAGTGGGTCACAACTCTCAGTATTGTCAGCTTTCTTACCTTCTACTGTGGATTTTATGTTTTTAGACCTTGCCTCTTTTTAAAAATATTTGACTTTTTTTTCCCACATAAACTAGTTTTACTAGCAAATTTTATCCTATTAAAAAAAGTCACCTGTCCCTTCCTCACTTGCTCCTTGTTCCATCCTGTGCATGACATTGAGTTTCTGCTGTTTCTTTCTGCATCCTGGATAATTGAATACCATTATGTCTACAATTTTCATTTTCCTTCAGTTTTTTTGAGAAAAATCATGATTTAGGTGAGGTAAAGCCATCATTCTGAATCAAATATATGACTTTTCTTTTTGGAAAAAATAGGCTAATTTGGAAAGCTACAAGTTAAAACTTTTACCTTGGACCTATTGGTTTTAGCTGTAAGGATACTTTCACTGCATAATTTTGTGTTAATCTTAGACTGTTTAATAATGAAATTGTCATCTGTGGAAACCCCAAATTTTTACCATAGAGTTATCATAAAACTTTGTCATTACTGAATGCAAATATCAATTAGATGTTTAAATTTCCTTCAAGATTGTCATTCCCCTGTTCAACTTTAACTTTTAGCGTCAATGCAGGTATGCTTGACTTTTAATATGTTATCTTATTGAATGGCAGTAGTGTTTTTTTTTCTTTGTTTTTGTTTTGTTTTTGTGGCACACATGGAATGCTCCTTGGTGGGCTTGAGAAGGCTCTGACCTTGCAGTGAGGAGCTTTGGGTTATACACCTGGCCCTATAATGTACAAAGCTTATATTAGCATTCTTGGTTGTAAGCAAGAAAAAGTAACTCTGGCTAATTAATCAGAAGGATACTGACCAATTTACAGTGTCCAAGTAAGAATTGAACAATTAAGTCATGGGGAATTAGTTTAGATGTTAGGAAGCTTCCAGGGATCTGGATAGCAGAAATGAATTGACAGTCTTTTTTTTTAAGGAACCGCCAGCAGTATGACTTAGACCCAACTGCGTTCAATTCATGAGTTACTCAATTCAAGATTCTGATTTCAAGGAGATAGAAATTGATACACATCTTTTCATTTCGAGTGACTAGACACAGCAAGGGGTGGGGGTGAAGAACCTTGATTTAGAGTACCAAAATGTCAAAGAGAGAAAGGGGATACTGATATTACAGTACAGGAGAAGCAGTCTTGAGCAGGCCAAAACAATAGATACTCACTTCAGCCATGTACTGGCCACATAAACGTGAACAAATGAAGTCCTCTGAGGCTACTTTATGTTTTTTCACTTATTGAACGGAGCAAAAAATATTTTTTTCTTTCTTCTTCATGAGGATATTAATGAGCTCTTTAAGTGAGCTATCTCATTACATGATATCTACATGTGGAAGCACACTGAAAATTGCATAGAGTTCCGATATAGGAATAGTTTAATATCATGGTGTTCTTTGCAGGACGTCATAAAAAGTTTAATGCTAAAATTTAGCGTTATCACCCATACTGTATTTTGTAGCTCAAAATGTGAGTGTCTTAAGAATATGCAGATCTGTGCAGTTTTAAATGCCTAAAATATTTTAAAGACATTGTATTTCTAAATAAAAAAAAAACAGTATGTATATCACATGTGCGTTCATTATGTCGTTTTTAAGTTTCTGTTAACAGGCAAAGAGTAGCAGATAAATCATATTTCTTATGTGTAAGTAGTTATATTTTGTTAAAACATTAGTAGAAATAAGTGCATAAATCATAGGTATGTGATTCATTGTATTTTTTCAAGTGAACGAACCCATATTAAGAACTAAAATGTATTAACATCTGGAAAACCCCTTTTCTTTAGCTTCTGCTAGTTGCTACCCTACGCAAAATAACAACAATTTTGATTTTATCATAATAGATAAAATATACTATCTTGAAGTGTATATAAATGGAAATATAGAATATGTACTTTTTTGGTAACTAGCTTGCGTCTCAACATTATGTATTTTTTAAAATTGGTTTTTAAATTATTCTTATTATTTTTTATTTTAGAGAGAAAGTTTGAGCAGGGAGAGGGGCAGTGGGGGGGGAGAGAGAGAGAGAGAGAGAGAGAGAGAGAGAGAGAGAGAGAGAATCTCAAGCAGACTCCATGGTCAGCAAGGAGCCCAATGTGGGGCTTGAGGCTATGACCCTGGGATCCTGACCTGAGCCAAAATCAGTTGCATGCTCAACTAACTGAGCCATCCAGGTGCCCCTCAACATTACATTTTTGAGATTCATCCATAATATCATATGTACCAGGTTCTCATTCCTATATAGTGTTACTTCATGGAACACTGTTGGTGGGAATGGATGTCCAATTTCTATTTTTATGCAACATAAGGCTACAAAAACTCTGTTTTTGAGCTGTGTCTTGTTAGCTTTCTACTTCCTGGCCTCTGCAGCTTAAGTATTGAGCAAATATATTGAGGGAAAAGCCACTATTTGTTGTTCTTCCTACTTTGCATCTTCATTCTTTAGGAAATCTTGGCCTCTCCAGTCCTGCTTCAATCAGCAGCTCTGTTTGCAGCTTTTATCTCCTCAGCCTCTGAAAGGCTTTGGAATTCTCTGAGGATTTCACAGCAGCTGGTTTGTCAGCCTCTCCCTGCCACCAAGAAAACACAAGGAGAGAAGCTAGACACAAAATATTTGACTCCTCTCACTGAATCCCCTTCTCTCTTGGGTTGTGACCCCCGGTTTCCATTTTCTTAGCAGCAATCCAATTGATTTAAACAATTAAAAAATATTTTAACTCAATGTTCACGTTGCTCTTAAACAGTGTAGGTCTGCTACAGCCAGTACAGTCAGAAGTGGAAGTCGGCGGCAATTTTTTCTTTAGTATTTATTTATTTTTAATGTTTATTTATTTATTTTGAGAGAGAGAGGGAGGGGCAGAGAGAGAGGGAGAGAGAGAATTCCAAACAGCCTCCATGCCATCAGTGGGGAGCTGGACACAGGACCGGATCTCACGAACTGTGAAATCATGACCTGAGCTGAAATCAAGAGTCGGCTGCTTAACCAACTGCGCCACCTAGGCGCCCCTATTTGTTGTTTTAATTGATGTATAGTTTGCCTGCCATAAAATATACAATCTCAAGTGTCTAGATCTATAGAATGAATGGTAGGTCAACTTTTTACCATGTAACAGTGTACCTATTTTATTTTATTTTATTTTATTTTTATTTTATTTTACGGATAGAACGCCTCAGTTCAGGTCCTGCAAACTCAATTTTTTATGGGAGTATATTTTTTTGCTTCATTAGGTTTGTATAAATATAAAGTATTTTCCCTAGGCGCACACGAATTTTGTTGGCCCTTGTCTTAAGGAATCCCCAACCCGGATGGGTACTTAACGTTTACACACAAATGTGAGGTGTTTGGAACTCACGGTAGGTTGCAGACTATGTTGCCCGGATGCTGACTTTCTTCTGTGGACAGGCGGGATGATATAGTGGAAAAAGCAAAGGCTCAGAATGTTAACTAAATAGGCCTTGGATTTTGTCTTATGCCTGGAATTTCAAAATGTTTGTAGGAAAAGCCAATTAAACCCCAGCGACCCTCAGTTCTTCCACTGTATGATCCGAACGCTGTCTAGGTTGTAGGAGCGCTGTAAGGATGAGGTAATGTACACAGCGGTCCATCACACTGTCT
Source organism: Lynx rufus (assembly GCF_022079265.1). Taxonomy (NCBI): domain Eukaryota; kingdom Metazoa; phylum Chordata; class Mammalia; order Carnivora; family Felidae; genus Lynx; species Lynx rufus. Next base: position 7,039,883 of record NW_025814825.1, read on the forward strand.
GCCGTATGCCAGTGATGTGTTCCTGTTAGTCACGACTCACCGACTCTCTACTGAGCATTTTTCTCCTGAGCTGGTACCTACTCCCTTGCTCCCTCCACCTTCTTCCCTTTACATGATTATATTTTCACAGGTGTTTTGTATTCCCTCACTATCTTACTCATGCTCCCAGGTATGGAAGACACCAGCATATGATTGATTACCAATATTAGCCATCGATCTCCTCCTCCCAGGTATTGGACACAATTCCTGTTACTCATGTATAAATGCAGACTGGGGAGGAGTGTGCTGAGGGCAGATGGGCGCCCTTTGATTGAAAAAAAAAAAAATGACTCGAGTCAGCAAGAATGGAAGAAAGGCATCTTTTTTTACGGAATGTTAATTCTCCATTTTCCTCCATTCTGAGCCTCCGAGGTTTCAAAGTAGGGCATCGGGCATCATTGCCTTTTTCTTTCTAGTTGGGGTTCTGATCAAACTTTCTGTCTTGACTTCACTCCTGGAGGGCTTGGGGGTTGTTGTAAGGCATGCGTTTTTAATTTGGTAAAATTAAATCTCTTCGGTTAAATCTACTGTGAAATTAAAACCTTGACTCAAACCTGACATTCAATAGAATCCCTTTGAAAGTGTCCTGATTTCACGTGAACTCAAATGGCCACAGTAGGCCTTAGGTCCCTTTCAAATTTTTCAGGCTCTGTTGCCTGATGAGAGATGTAAGATTGTTGCAAAAGGACAGAAAGAAGTACATTTCCAGGTGTGGAAAGACCAGGTGGAGGTAGATAGTAAGAATAACGTCTAATAAGCCTCCCTTTATGCCTTTATTTTAGAGAAGCAGTTTACGTATTGTTTAGTGGCCGATTCTGGGCTATATGTGCAAAAATTCTGTTGCTACCAGACTCTTTTCTGCTTGATAGTATTGCAGTTCTTTTGACAGAATTAATAGTCATGGCTCTGAGCTCCTTTTATTTTATCTTTTTTTTTCCTTTGGATGCAAGATCATCCATCTATGGAGTGTGAAATGCTAGTTAATTACTTTTCGTCTGATGTTCTTGGCTTTCTCTAGGTACAGAAGTTTAGTATGCTTAAGGAGACACTTAATTAGTATTACCTCATTAAGATTGCGTTTTCCAGGTAATTTGTTTAAATAAACAGAAGGTTGTTTGATTTCCTGCCTTCATAAAATTAAGCAAGGTTCAGTTTTTAATTTTTGGTAACTTTAAGAAAATGTGTGTGTATTTTTTTAAAGGCACGGTTCTCTTAATTTCTTAACTGGTAGATTATTTATATGTGGAATAAAAGAATATACATCAGTAGATCAAAACTTGTGCCAGTATTTTGTCAATAAGGGTCTTCATTTCGTTTTCTTATTGCAGGTGGAGTTGGAAGTCTTGGGTCTATGCTTTTAGGATTTTCCTTGGGACAAGGTGACCACAAATAAACCTTTTCTAGACTGTTGACTTTTTAAAAAATAAACACTTTATTTTAGAATACGTTTAGGTTTAAAGAAAAGTTGTGAGCACAGTACAGTGTTCCCATATACTCTGCTTCCAGTTCTCCCTGGTGTTAACATCTTACATTAACATGGTATATTTTTCACAGTTAGTGAACAATATTGATGCATTATTACTAACTAAAGTGCATACTTAATTCAGAACTCCTCAGTTTTTTCCTAATGTCCTTTTTCTGTTCTGGATCCCATCTGGGATACCACATTACATGTAGTTGTCATTATCTGTAGATTCCCATTGGCTGTGCCAATTTTAGACCATTGACCATTGGGTTGTCTTCTTCTACTTGTAAGATATGACCCCAGATTGTCTGTGGCTTTTTTTTTTTTGGCACTTGGATTTCAGCTTTCAGCTCTTTCTCTCCTTCTATTTCTTTGTACCTCTTTGTTCTTCTTATCCATTTACTTGAGATGTTCCCACTTGTGGTTTCCAGATTTTTTTGTTTTCTCCTTAGCTCTGACTTGTTTAGTGTTCCCTGCATTGAACTTTTTAATTTTTTAATTTTTATTTTTGTTAATTTATTCTGAGAGAGAGAGAGAGAGAGAGAGAGAGAGCGGCACAGAGAGAGAGAGGGGGATAGAGAGAATTCCAAGCAGGCTCTGCACAAAGAGTGCAGATCATGACCTGAGCTGAAATCAAGAGTTAAACACTTAACCAACTGAGCCGCCCACGCCTCTCTGTATTGAACTTTTTCTAAGCTAAAGTCAAAGTTAAGGAACATCCATTGTTAGGTATATTTCTTGAGTAGACAGCAACTTAATGCCTTTTCCTATTTATACTTTACCATCCAGAACAGGCATATTTTTGCTGTGTGACTTTGAATAATTAACTTTCCTGAATGGTCATTTTCTCATAATAACTACCTGTTAGGATCCCTGTGAGGACCTTAAAGATTTTGCTTTACATCATTTGGCATAGTGTTGGGGCGCCTGGGTGGCTCAGTCGGTTGAACTTCCGACTTCGGCTCAGGTCATGATCTCGCAGTTCTTGAGTTCCAGCCCGCGCCGGGCTCTGTGTTGACAGCTCGGAGCCTGGAAGCTTGCTTCAGATTCTGTGTCTCCATTCTCTCTCTGTCCCTTCCACACTCATGCTCTGTCTCTCTCTGTCTCTCAAAAATGAGTAAATGCGAAAAAAAAATAAGGCATTTGGCATAGTGCTCACTGGGGTGTTCCTTCCCTTCTCCATCCCTTCCTCCTATGTTATAATGTTGACTAACTGAACTAAAAAAATAATAACATGCTTGGAGTTAACACTTGTTTTTGATAATTTGTATTTTCCATTGATGATGAAGAAGAGTTTTGTCAGAACACAGAAAGCTAAAATGTTCTTTTACATGTGGCATAAAGGAAGTGGACTAATTTAGTTACTTTAAGGGAAATCAAAGAGATGAAAATATCAATAGCATAAATTCACAGGATAAAGACCGAATGAGTGCTGTCCATTGTTTACTTGGAGACCCGTCTAAAATTATTGCCCTAAAACCAATTAGTGGGTTAGCTTGGATCAGGAGCCCTGGGCTCAGAAGAAACCAGACGACAATAAACTGGAGTTTCATTAAAAGAGAGAAAAATAATTCTATGGCATTGCAATGGCAGAACCAGATATAGAAAGATTTAGCTTGTTCTGGTGCATCGTGGTCCATCCATACAGTAATATAAGGTCTATTTAAATGAGCTATATTAAATGGAACTAACAACATAATTTTGGTCCTGTCGAAACCACTTCCAATGGAAGCAGGTTTGTGCTCTAAAAAATTAATAACTTATCTCTCCATACTTTATTTTGCATCCTCCAGCTCCATCGGGTTGTGTTAATTCTTCTCCCCCACTGGGCTGCTTAATCTCCTAACTTAGACCACCTCTCCCCCCTCCTGAGAACTGGTGAAGAGCTTCCTAATTTTTTGCTGCCTCAATAATACGCACCTCAAATCCATTAAGAGATGGCTTTCTGGCCCACTGCCCTTTGAGGCCCAATGTTTATAGTTGCTTATTAGGCAGCTCACTGGTCCATCTTGCTGTAGGCCAGTGGCTGCCACACATGTTCTGATCTGATACAGCTTATGGCTGATCACCTCTTTCAACGAGAGCCACTTAAGAATTCAAGCGCATCGATGTGGTTCCATTATGAAGATGAGATGAGGAATACGGACACTGCATTTCAAGTCTGTGTAGGGAAAAGAATGGAGGATGAGTTTATCTATGATGCTTCCCTCTTGGAGATTTCTTCCATATTTTGTTATCAATATGCCGTAAACACAATTCTGTCCACTACCTATGGTACAAGTCACCATATGATTTCCTCTCTTAAGTTTCTGTTCTCATTCTCCTTTCTTGGCAGAAGGACATTAACCTTCTGAACATCCCCACAAAACGTCTCGTTTTTCAAGTATCCCAGACTCTCTGTAAGAGAGTTGCCTTCTGCCAGTGTATTCAGAACCTGACTGAGCCCATCAGCAATTTCCTCATCCCCTGTCGTAATTGGACTGAATCCTATTTTAATTAGACAAGAAGATAATGAAGGAATTTTTAATACAGTTTTTTAAACTCATATCCATGGTATTTAGAAGTTTATTTTGGGTTTCATTCACTTTTAATTTTGTCGAAAAGGGCTGACTCTGCTAGTAGTTGTTACAATATTACCTTCCGCTGATCGGGAACTTATTGTAGGTTGTGTATGCAACATCTAATTTAATCCTCACAGAAAAAGCCTGTGAAGCGAGTACTATTATGATCTGGACAAGAATGAGAAAACTGAGGACCATGTAGGTTAACTATATTACTTAGGATCCTACAGCAGTAAGCTTGAGAATTTGAATTTGAATCTTTCTGAGTCACAGCTTCTTATCTTACACACTTCAATCTCTATCATCTCTGTATCATGCTTGGGCTCTAGCATTCATGGGAGTTATCTACGCAGAGAAGTGTTTTCACTGTTCAGAGGGGATTGAATTTGGATGCCTTCTCTATCATGCCAGATAGAGAGGGGAGAGATGGGAGAAAACCAAAAGATCAATGTTTAAGAGAACAGAAGGCATTGATAACTTCGGGAAACAGGAGAATTAGACCAGAGGAAGTAAAAGGAGCTGGTTGAAACTCTGAGCAACCAGCAAGGAAGTGCTAATGTGGCATTTAACACTTGTATTACATGACAGATGGCTCAAGTTCAGAAGACTGAGTGTAGCCAGCCAAGAAAATGTTTAGAAACTGGACTTTAGCATGGTTTTAAGTGACTGTGCTGTTTGTACTTGGAGGATACGTTTTGTTACTCATTCCTTTATATTTGCATGGTTTATATATTTTAAAAGTAAACCTATGTCATCTTTGGGCCTTTCTTTGTCTTTATGACTTAATGGTAAGTCCGACACTGCTTGTTTGTGTGTGTGTGTGTGTGTGTGTGTGTGTGTGTGTGTATGTGTATGTTTGGTTTTATTTTTGTTCTGTTTTTCTTGTGAGATTTTGACTCTGAGGAGATTCTAACTTCAGTGATAGCGTAAGTTCTATGGACAAGTTTGGATGTCATCCATTTTTTCCTTTAATGAAATTATGGTTTCTGTAGAACTTCTAACAAAGAATCATCTGGTCTCTGTTTTTATTTTATTTTTTATTTTTTTAAGTTTATTTATTTATTTTAAGAGAGAGAGAGAGAGAGAGAGAGAGAGAGAATCCCAAGCAGGCTCAGGAATGACAGAGTGGAGCCCAATGTGGGGCTTGAACCCATGAACCGTGAGATCATGCCCTGAGCCAAAACCAAGAGTCTGTTGCTTAACCAACTGAGCCACCCAGGTGCCCCTTTCTGTTCTCTGTTTTAGTACCTTTATCAATGGGACATTACAGGAAATCTAGACTCAAATGGATTTGGGCCTTCAGCTGAATTCCCTTATACACACAATCTATGACCTTGGGAAAGTTAATTCATCATATATGACATGTGGATAATAATAATATGTACTGCACAAAGATGTGTATGTGGTGTGTGTGTGTGTTGGTATAATGTGTACAAGGCAACTCTCAAAACACTGCTAACCATTTACAATCTATGTTAGCTCTGTTGCCTTTAAATTGTTCATTTGTATGGGGAGCTCTAATCTTTCTTTATCTTTTGCCCACTGGTAAGCATTCTCTCTGGGTTCACTTAAAATAAGCTACCTGCAAATTAAAAACAAAAGTGCTTTTCTTACTATGCTGTGCTTACTATATTTGCTTTTGCTCGGGGTTCTGGCTTCTAAACACTGTGACGCTGTCATACTCTGGTTGACTGGCCTCACTTGCTTTGGATGTTGGAGCGGTAAGGGTTGACAAGTGAATGTGGTATAGGTGTTTTGTTTAACAGGGTTGTCAGTGAAAGAATTCTGCAACAAGCCATCTGCTATTTTCTCCAAGAGAACTTTCCATGGGTCGTGCACATTTAGTTCCTAACCTTGAACCCCCATTTCTCTGACTGATCAACTGGATCCTATGAAGCAGAAATGAGAGCATCTCCTATGTGCTGTGCTAATGTTATGAAAATTATAAAATTAGGTAAGATGTGTGGCCTATCCTTTTGGGCTACAATGTGGTAGAGATAGAAAATAAGAAGACTCAATTCAGCATAAAGTATAATATAAAAGTTCCACCAAAGGACAAAACACTCACTACAAAGGTTTCAGAGGAAAGGGAGTATCTAGGATAAGAAAATAAAGAAAGGATTCATAAAGAAGGTGGTGTTTCAGATGGGGTCTTAAAGAATGGGGCATGTGGGGATCCTGGGTGGCTCAGTCTGTTAAACTTCTGACTTGGCTCAGGTCATGATCTCGCAGTTGGTGAATTCAAGACCAATATCGGGCTCTCTGTGATCAGTGTAGAACCTGCTTGGGATCCTGTCTCCCTCTCTCTGCCCCTCCCCAACTCTTTCTTTCTCAAAAATAAATACACATTAAAAATATTTTTTAAAAAGAATGAGCATGTAATGCTAAACCTCACAGATATCAATTGTCAGATAATAAATTGACTGAAATAAAAAAATTAACACATTATTATTAAAAAAGATGTGGAGAAATGAATACTTACCTTCATATACTGTTGAGATAAGAGTACATTATTACTTTTGGGAAGTAATCTAGCTATTGTTTATTAGAATTTAAATTGTGCATGCCATTTGACCTAGGAATCCATTTCTGGCAATGGATTTGAAAACAAGTAATAAGTTATAAAGGTTTATTTACAAAGATATTTATTTCAGCCTTGCGTGTAATGGTTTTAAAGAGGGAATAAACTGAATGCTCATCTATGGGAATGGAAGAGTAAATTAAGGACAATTTACATTATAGAATACAAGGCTATGATTAATATGAATGAACATATTCACCATATATAACCTCTGTATATACTGAGGTGAAAGGATTCTGTATAAATTATATGAGAAAAGCTAGATGCAGAATAACATATGTGGATGCCTTATACAGATATAATATGATCTCTTTATAAACCAAATTATTCATCAAATGTGTATCTTGTACATCTATTTTTTGTGCATCAAATGTAGATCTTGCGCATATATAAAATAATGTTGATTTATTCATGAAAATAATTATAAAATTCATTGAAACAACCAGTAGTTATTAATAATGGCTGAGCACTTTTTAGAAATATGGAATAGTATGGTGTGACATTATTCTGTAATAAAAAATAATGCTGGCTAATAAAAAAAGTAAGTCACGACGATATAACGTATGGCATAGTGACTGTAGTGATAACATTGTATTGCATATTTGCAAGTTACTAAGAGGGTAAATCTTAAAGTTCTCATCACAAGAAAAAAAGATTCTGTGGCTGTGCGTGGTGATGGAAGTTGACTAGACTTACCGTGGTGATCATTTCGCAGTGTGTACAAATGTCATGTCATTATATTGTACACCTGAAGTTCATAAAAGGTTGTGTGTCAGTTATATTTCAGTAAAAAATGAACTCCTCCTCTATTGAAGTTCAACTTATGTTAAGTGATTAAAGCTCCATGTTTCAAAAAAAAAAAAAAAGAAATAGGAGAGAGGCAGGTGGGTAGCTCAGTTGGTTAAGCGACCTACTGTTCATTTTGGCTCAGGTCATGATCTCACGGTCATGTGATGGAGCCCCCACGTTGGGCTCTGTGCTAGGCGTCCAGCCTGTTTAAGATTCTCTCTCTCCCTTTGCCCTGCCCCGCTCGTGTGCTCTCTCTCTCCCTTCCTCTCTCTCTCAAAAAAAAATATAGATGAATACAAAAAAGTAGAGCTGTGTAAATTTTTGTATATTTATGTAAATCTGAGTTAAATGCCAACAGGTATTTGCCAAATCAGTAACACTGGTTACTTAAGGATGGACTTAGGAGAAGGAGAGAAATAGGCTTTTGTTTTCACACATCTAAATTTTCAGTTTAAGCTGTTCAAAAACACATCGTCTAACAAAAAACTGACTAGAAACTTTGATTTTCAATTTAAAATAAAGTGAAAAATAAATAGATAAATAAATAAATAAATAAATAAATAAATAAAATGGCTGAGGCAACGATGCAGCCGTTAAAAATTTTAAAAGGGACGGACATAGAATTTGCCCCTAAAGTTCATGTCACCAATGGAATTCAAGATAGAAATCTATGATCCTGTTTCAGTTCTCTACATCAAGACAATTGGAAAATAATTGATATTGGATGATAAGAACCATCAAGATTAGGTGTAAGCATGTGCTTTCTGTTCATATTGGTGACTAAGTTCATGTATTCCCTTCTATCCACCTTTAGGGCCATAATTATATACTCCTCATATTTAAAAATGCTGTAAGTGTCCAGAACAATGAGCAATTATGGGGCCTCAGAAATTCCACCCTCCGCATCTGCAAGCTGGAGACCCAGGAAAGCCGGTGATGTGACTCCAGTCTGAGTCTGAAAGCCGGAGAACGAATGGAGCTGGTGGTGTAAATCCCAGTCCAAGGGCAGAAGACTGACATCCTAGCTCAAGCAGGCAGGCAGGAAGGGTGCATCTATTTTTATACAAGGTAAAGAACAACTATGGTAGAGGGCCTAATAAATTATTCCCTGAGGGTGGTAGAATTAGAGAAGGGAAGGGGGACTTATTGCAAAAAAATATAATGTCTTGGTGACTTAAATTTTTTTAATGTTTATTTATTTTGAGGGGGGCGGTGTGCAGAGAGAGAGGGAGACACAGAATCCGAAGCAGGCTCCAGGCTCCGAGCTGTCGGTACAGAGGCCGTTATGGGGCTCAAACTCCCCAGCTGCCAGCCAGATCATGACCTGAGCTGAAGTCGGACGCTTAACTGACTGAGCCACCCAGATGCCTCAATACCTCGGTGATTTAAATCACTGTCAATAAAAATATATATATGTCAGTCAGTGAAGAAAAAGAAGAATGAGTAGGTTGCCAGTCATCGAGGATGGTTTGGGCATCAGGAAGGAGAGGTTGGTTATAGGCATGACTCCTGGGAAGAGACTCCCGGATCAGCAATCCAGCAGTGCAGGCCTCAGTGGAACAAAGTAGAGGCGGGAGAGACAGACTGACTGTGGCATGAACAGCTTGTATTTCCTTGGTAGCTCATGGACGGCAAGTGAAGTCATTTGAGCTGGGGAATTATTGGACTGTAGCTGTATTGGGGAGAGCATTTTCTAGCTCTAGGTTCAGGGTGATTTGCACAGGGTGGAACCCGGAAGCTGAGAGAGCCCTTAAGAAGCTGTTTATAATAGTTTAGGCAACAGATAATAACTTGTACCCGAAGAGTGGCAGCAATTCGGAGAGAGAAAAATAAGAATACTATGTGGGAGGAAGACCGCACAGAGTTGTCAACTTATTGATGTAGATAGTTGGGGGGGGGGGGCGGGGGGAAGAGGAGTAGTTAATGGTGATTGAGAGAATCACGATATTCTTGGCAGAAAGACGGGGTTCTGAGAGTGATTTGGAAATTAAAGGTGACAAGTGGGATTTATGGTGGAGTGAGGGACTAGTTGGCAACTGAAAATTGCCACTCAGATTGAGGCTAGAGTTAGGGTTTTGTGAGACTTTGTTATAGAGTAGATAGGGGTTTGCAAGACATGGACACAATTTACTGAAAAGAGACTGTGTAAGAGAGAAAAGAAAAGGACAGAAGAAAGGTCTGTGGTGTTTGCATTTTGAGTCGGAAGAATTTTAGGAGCTGAGAAGGTGTCCCCAGAGCAACTGGGGGAAAACTAGAACAGCCTGAGCGATAGAGTCCAAGTCATGCTTTGCTAGAATGTGTATTTTTATTCTCTTTCATCTGAGTTTTTAGGGGATGGAGGCAACCACCAGTGCTGCGTGTTAAAACCATTAAAAAGGTGAAAGGAAATTCATAATGGGAGGACCATGCTGAGCCCACTTACACTCCCAGATTAATCCCAGCATCACTAAAGTGCTCTGACATGCTATTTCTCAGGATGTGATATAACCAGCAATGTATGTATGTATGTGCAATCCATAAAGTAATCCAAAAGGAAAAAATAATTTGAGCCAGAATGAACGGAGACTGTAGAGCAGCCATTTTACAGGAAACCCAGCGGGCACAGGAAGAAAGTAAGCAGTAGCACAAGGAAGTAATTAGTCCAATGCAGACTATAAGACACTCTGTAGGCTGAATGAACTAGTGTATCAACATAGAAAAGGCAGAGAAAAAAAAGAGGGGGACCGTTAGGGAATAAAAGAGACTTCAAAGTCGTAAGAATCCTCTACCTGTTCTCTCCCTAAAAAGAAAAAGATGGTGTAAGTTGGCTCAGATAGATCATGGATTAACCTTTCCCTCACCTGCCTCATCAAATCCATCACTAAGACCCTGGGGGGTGGTGATTTGGTTTCGGAAATGTCTCTCGGTCTGTCCATACTGGTCCAGTGCCATGCCCCATCACAGTCCAAGCTGCCATCATCTCCTGTTACAACTGATTTTCTTCCCTCTGCTTTGTTTCCATTTATGTTCACTATATTGAAGCCTGCATGAGTTTTAAAAATGCACACCCAGTCATGTAACTTTTCTGTTTAAGTCACCTCAGTAGGGAAAGACCCAACTCTGTCACGTGACCTGGGAGGCTTTCTGTGATCTAGCCTTTGCCTACCCTCACTGGCTCTCCATCTTCCTGCCTTGGCTAGCACTTTAGTTTCCTCAGTGGACTGTAGATTTCCCCCTTCAGAGCCTTCTTATGTGTTGTTCTCAGTCTTCAGGATCCTTTTCCAAACACACACACACACACACACACACACACACACACACACACACGTTAACTTTGCTTCAGGAAAGTTCTCCCCTGAGATCCCTTTCTAGGTCATGGCCTCATTGTGCAAGGCTTCCTGTGATTTTTTTCTTCATAATATTTATCACAACTTATAATTATATAGTTATGTGTAGGCTTGGTTATGTTGGTCAGTGTCAGAAGGCTATAAGCCCCCCTTGGAACAGAGTCTATATCAGTGTGTCAAACACTGTATATCTAGTGCCTAGGACAATGGGTGTCACCTGAAAGCCTATAATGAATATTTACTGAGTGAATGACTGGTTGTTAATGAGTCTTCTGGACCACCATGGCAGTGTTAGGGAGTCACACGACTCTCCTCTATTTACCTGGTTTTGTGGTTTTTCTTCCATTACTCCCACCCCTTCTTGTTAGTTTAATTTGTGCCCAGAGAGATCTCTCCAAATTTCAATTCTTGGGGTATGTTTTCTATGGCATTGAGATTATTTAATGCATATAGTCAGATTTTGTTTCTAATCTATCTTCATGAGTTATTCAACTGTCTTTGTGCATCCTCCTGTAAAGTATTCCTGATTCTTCTTTTGCTTTTTCATATTTTTTATCTGTGTTCCTAAAGTCGCTGGCTTATGTCCTGCTATACCTCAGTTTTCTTCTCTTCTGTAACAGATTACAGGATAATATAGTCAGTTTGGCTCAGATGTCCTGTAGTTTCCACATGTCCAATTAGTTTATTTTTCCTTTTTCCTTTTTCCTTTTTCCTTTACTTTCCTTTCTTTCCTTTCCTTTCTTTCCTTTCCTTTCCTTTCCTTTCCTTTCCTTTCCTTTCCTTCCCTTCCCTTCCCTTCCCTTCCCTTCCCTTCCCTTCCCCTCCCCTCCCCTCCCCTCTCCTCTCCTCCCCTCCTCTCCCCTCCTTCCCTCATTCCCTCCTACCCTCCCCTCCTCTCCTCTCCTCTCCCTTCCCTTCCCTTCCCTTCCCTTCCCTTCCCTTCCCTTCCCCTCCCCTCCCCTCCCCTCTCCTCTCCTCCCCTCCTCTCCCCTCCCCTCTCCTCTCCTCCCCTCCTCTCCCCTCCTTCCCTCATTCCCTCCTACCCTCCCCTCCTCTCCTCTCCTCTCCCTTCCCTTCCCTTCCCTTCCCCTCCCCTCCTCCCCTCCCCTCCCCTCCCCTCCTCCCCTCCCCTCCTTTCCCCTCCTTCCCTCATTCCCTCCTACCCTCCCCTCCTCTCCTCTCCTCTCCTCTCCCTTCCCTTCCCTTCCCTTCCCCTCCCCTCGCCTGCCCTCCCCTCCCCTTCCTTCCTCTCCTCCTCTCCCCTCCTCCCCTCCCCTCCTCTCCCCTCCTCCTCTCCTCTCCTCTCCTCTCCTCTCCTCTCCTCTCCCTTCCCTTCCCTTCCCTTCCTCTCCCTTCCCCTCCCCTCCCCTGTCCTCCCCTCCCCTCCCCTCCTCCCCTCCCCTCCCTCCCCTCCCCTCCTTTCCTTTCCTTTCCTTTCCTTTCCTTTCCTTTCCTTTCCTCTCCTTTCTTTTCCTTTCCCTTTACTTCTTCAGAGTTGAGTCCAGAAGAACCCCTCTATTAGTACTTCCTCTGACTAGGTAAAAATGTCTGTAAGGTAGGAAAAGTGTGACAACTGGACATTCTTTCAGGGTACATAGATCTAGATATTCATCCATATGATTTGGGATCATTTACTCAATTTCTCCAATTTTTTTTGTTTCCTTAACTATTACCTGTCATGTGCAATTTGAGTATTTAACAAAATAACATAAAATATCACAGCAGATACTCAATAATTCGTTCATATTTTTAAAGATGTTTTTAGTCGTTATCAATTGACAATATTCAAGAACATCTGGTTATTTATAAATAACTCAAATAAGGTAAAGTCCTTTTGAAAGATATCTGCTTGGAATTTTCCCAGAAGGCACAGGTAGGTGATTAATTTTCATGTAAAGTGGCTCTTTAGACTTGAGGTCCTGTCTCTTTCCCCCTCAAGCTTGTCTTCTACAGTCCAATTGCATTTCCATTCTTCCTCCTGAGTACAAGGAGTTTTACTTATTGAGAATGTCCATCCTTGAATTTCCAGGCTCAGAGAATCAATTGACCACATCTTCTATCTATGTGTCAATGGGATAGGGATCACATGGGTGTGTCTTTGTCAAGTGCAATAGTTCTCAATTCCACCTGTCTATTCAATCCCTTGGGGAGATTTTAAAAAACATTCATGACCATTTAGTTCCCCCCAGATATGTTTTAATTGGTCGGGGGCGGGGGTGGTCTAGGCATGAGTAATTTTTTTTAGAGTTCTCCAGATGATTTAAGTGGTCAGCTAGAGTAGGAAATCACATTAGTGACCCCAATGGTTAGCCCTTGAGAGTCAATTACAGGGCCAGGCAATGGGTGGGATATGAGGCAAGCTGAGCTTTTTAATAGTGCAGCTCTAATTCCAAACCAATACTGTCATGGGGCATGATGAGTAATGCTTAAAATGTGTTGGTTTGTTTCATTCCTTCAGTATTTTGGCTTTGTTTAGATACTTATAAATTCTGGCTAGGCTTCTAGATTCGCGTATAACTTAAGAATCTTTGAGAAGGAAATAAATGCAATTTTACTTTTTTGCCCCAAAGCAAAACCACATTGAAGTTGGGGGAGGGCACTTCAATTTGTAGAGGGGTAGCAAATCACTTTTGTCTCTGATCATTCAACAAAAATCTAACCCCGAGGTTATTATCTACCTTTAGGGAGACAACAAGGATACTTCTGCCTCCCCTGTCTTGCCCTTATGTATATTTATATATTAGAGAAATCTTAAGAAACTGTCCAAAAACTCAATAGCTTTTATGTGCAGAATAACACTTGAGCCCTTGATTTTTTCTGAAAAAAAAAAAAAAGTGAAATTTGATTGTGTTTTAACATCTTTCATGCCATGTATTTCTAAAGACATATCTTCCCTGAATTTTTATAAATAATAAATACATTTACAAAGCCAACTCAAGGCAAATAGAAGGAATGAAGAGAGATGAATTGGAATAAGATACTTTCACTGAAAACGAGGGTAAAAATAATGGAATATGAGATGTCAAGTGAAGAACCTGTTTGGGAGAGCTCTGATGGGGATGGCTCTTTGACAAGCAGAGGAAAGATTATTCGGAGGAAGGAATGGCATGCGATGCATGTTGAAGAAGCAAACTAGGTTGAGAAAGAAACAAGCACATTTGAGGTAGGAGGTTTTGAGAGCACAGCAAATTTATGAAGTACATTAAAATTAGGAAGTGCCATTTGAAGCTTCCGCCTGAAATGAGTGGATTAACGAATGCGATCCATTATCCCACCTGGAGACAGCTTATAAAATTCCTTAGCCAGGGAAAATATAGTTTTAATCAGTCACACAAAACAACTTTTCTCATGTACCCAGTAATAAAAAGCTTTATCAAGGTGATAGATGGGAAGGGTACAGTGTGTGTAACACTTTAGAATATTGGAAAACTTTTACGTGCCATTTACCAACGTGACTTATTTTTTTTATAGGCTCCCCATAGAAACGGAAATGTTTATGCTAAATTTCTAGACGAGAAGATGCTACCTTCTCTCAAAAGATGGTTATAGGATGTGATGGATGTAGCCTAACCATAACATTGTCTTCACTTTGCAGAGGTATATAGAGGAAATGTTTCCTGCTGAGCAAATTCCAAAGGTCTTGAGGTTTCCATCACTTATGTTTGATGCCAAGGATGGGCTCTGTGGTCTCCTGCTCCCTGAGGTGGAAACGGGCAGAAGAGGAGGCAATTGAGAAGAGAGCTTCTGCAAAGGAATATCAAGTAAAATCAGTTCCATCTTCTAATCTTTTCTAGTCTCCTACCTAACCCCTCCTTCTCTGATACTCATAGTAAAGGTAAAAGCAAACTAATGGAATGTTTGCTTTATCTGACAAAATTTTTTTTTTCTATTTTGTTAGTCAGTCTTTGAGAAAGTTTTCTTCCACCGGGAAATTCTGTGTGCACAGCTGCTTTGTGGTATTTAGAGGAAATAATTCTTGACAGACAAATATCAACAATTTTGAGAAAAACCTGAAATTTAGGTTCTTTTTCCAAACCAATGCCAACCTCGCTTGATTTTACAGCCAGATAAAGTTGACTTTTAATAAAATGCATGAGTTTAGGTGCCAAACCAAGCTGATGGCTAGGTATGTGCATTGATGTGACGACTGGCAAACCAATTTTCCAGTCTTCCTCTAATATCCACAGATAAGTCTTGTGGTCTGGCCTTCATTTATCAGCTGAATGAGCTTATTTCTCTAGTATTGGAAATTTTTTAAAGTAATTTCTAATCATCAGTCCAAAATTCTTTTCTTTTTTGTTTTAAATGTTTATTTTTGAGAGAGAGAGAGAGAGAGAGAGAGAGCAAGCAGGGGAGGGGCAGAGAGGGAGACACCAAATCTGAAGCAGGCTCCAGGCTCTAAGCTGTCAGCACAGAGCCCGACACGGGGCTCAAACTCATGAGCCGTGAGCTCATGAAATGAGCTGAAGTTGGATGCTTAATTGACTGAGCCACCCAGGCACCCCCAAAATTATTTTCTAATAGAAAACCTTCATAAAGGAGCAGAAAATAATGAGTTTGAGTCTGGGAGTTAGGTTTAAGTCTACATAGCTAGCTAAGTGGCCTTTTCCAGACTATTTGATTTCTTTGAGCCTAGGTTTTCTCATCTATACAGTGGAATTATACTAATATTGCCAACTTGTTAGGATTATAAAAAGAATTAAATAGATAATGCACAAGGATGCTAATTATCAAGCCTGGCATATAGTTACCACCATACACATGTTAGTTATGCATCACTGTTATTATCATCATTGTTTCTTGACTAATCAAGTGTATATTCAATATCTTCAGTATTACAGGATTTTTGTTTGTAAAGTAGACCATTCTGTCACTGGGAGTAAAAGAAACCATCTGGCTGTTCATGAACCTTCTCCCTTTCAATCAGGTAAGACAGTCCAGGAGGATAGTTTGAGGAATTGGTTTCATTTAGATTTTATCGTTTTTGGTAAGAATGATTCAGTTCACTTCATTGCTCACCCAAGGAACTGGCACCATCAATAGCCACAATGACAGGTGCCTGTCATGCTGGAGACAGTGTACTAAGGGTAGGAGTGACAGAAACACATGGTGCAGTTACTAAAGGTGTGGGCTTTGGCATCAAAACCCTTGGTCTGTGTCCTGTGCCCTTACAGATGGTGCGATCTCAGACAAGTCATTAGACCTCTTTGATTTCAGTTTTAACATCTTATGAGTTGAGATAATAATAAATAATAATATCCCATAAGATTTTTGTGAGGATTTCAAGAGATAGTGTGCATGGTGTCCCAGCTGAAGCAATGACAGTATCCGCAATGGTAACAACTCAGAGGAGATGTGATGTGAAAGGAGCTGGGATTTGGATTAGGCTTCTAGGAATCGGTAGGATTGGAAGGTGCGGAAGAATAGAGAGGCTGTCATAAACATGGTGGAAATTGGAGCCAGAGTTTCTAAAGTGAAAGAAAAGGCAGGAGTAGGAGTTTCCAATAGAAGGTAATATCTTTATATTTAGCAGGACTTTGTATTCCAGGCTTAAGAGGGAAACTTTAATTTTTAAATTCAGTTTAAATTTGAACCATAAGGATCATCAGTTTTGAACCACATATCCTGGTTTTCTTAATCAATAAATCTGAGGTAGGGTATAGGGATCTGCGTTTTTATCAAAGCTCCTGGAGGCTTCTATTGCAGATGATTTACAGATCACAATTGGAGGAACACTGTTAAAAAATGGTAAGTCACTGTAGGTAATGAAGAGGGGGAGAGATTAGCTTTATGATTAGCTTTATGAGATTAGCTCTGCCTCATAGGTCTTCTTAAAGCCATATCCTTGACATAGAGGCATATTAAAGAATAGATATGGTATTTAATTACAAGAAATCCAGATAAGGACTACCTACCCCCCTTCCCCCCCTCTAATATATTTGCAGCAATAAGTACCAGCCAATAGGGTTTATCTAAGGGAGGTATTTGAATGTTAGGATTAAAATTTCTGTTCAAATGTTGTTATCAAAGTACACCGATGACTAATATATGGTTTCTGATTGCTCAAGTGATTTGAAGTTCAGTGGGTTGGTTAAGGACATAAAACATAAGGAGCGATATCTAGATCTCGATTTCAAGGTTTTGGGCTTGTATTCCAATTCAGTCCCTCACAAGTTCCAAGCTCAGACAACAACCTAATCCTCCATTTGTCTCAGCTTCTTCATGTGTAACAATCTCTGCTTTGTGCGGAGACCTCGCAGAGAAACTGTGAATATGTGATGCTGTCCTAGAATGTGATTGTATAGCTCGGCATATATTAAAATAATGAAATTCCTCCAAGTGCCAAAGAAAAGGAACAAAATGGGGTGGGGGCTTAAATGATGGATAAAACAAATCTGGGAGCGGGGGCAGGAAATACAGGAGCGACTTTGTGCAAGTGGCAGCATTTGAGTAAGCCTTGAACGATGGATTCCACGTGATGGCAGTTGATGGGGTGGACATTTTAGGTCAGGGGGAAACAGCATGAACAAATGGTTGAAGCTCAGAACTGTTGGGGCTTTGAGGGTTATTGGGCGGTGGAGGTCGTTTAGTTTAATGAAATAGTAGGTAAAGGAAGATAGAGATTTGGGAGGAAATAGAGAAGGTGCTATGATTCTGATTTAGAAGAATAATAAGGAAACATGCTGCTTTTATAACTCATAATTTATATGCATTCTCCCTCCACTTCCGCTATGTATTTTGGCACATCAATTCTTTCAACTGCATGTTGTTCAAGAAGATTTTATTTATTTCTGTAGGGACCATGGTACCACTAAATGGTTTTGAACTTGAGAGTGACATAATTACCGCTATGCACTAAAGCGGTGCATATGGTGGAATTGTAGTGAGAGAGCGTTGCTGTCTCTTAGCACTGGGTATGAATTTCCTGAAGAAGCCCAGATGTGATGATTCCTGCACTATTGATAAGTTCTGAGGCAAGTAGAGTCATCTTTTTGGAGGTATCAAGAAAATGACTTAAAAAAATTTTTTTTTCAACGTTTATTTATTTTTGGGACAGAGAGAGACAGAGCATGAACGGGGGAGGGGCAGAGAGAGAGGGAGACATAGAATCGGAAACAGGCTCCAGGCTCTGAGCCATCAGCCCAGAGCCTGACGGGGGGCTCAAACTCATGGACCGCGAGATCGTGACCTGGCTGAAGTCGGACGCTTAACCGACTGTGCCACCCAGGCGCCCCAAGAAAATGACTTTAATAAGCTATTGTCCAATTGTCAAATTTGGGTATTCAGTGCGGTAAGAGTGATAAGAGTTACATAGTAGAGAAGCAGGATGGCTAATTGAGGAAGAGAGTTGGGGGGGAAGAAAATAGAAGAAAAGATAAATTTGATTCTTAGGCTGGTAATGGAAATCAATCTTGTCCTTTACTAACCGTCTCGGCTACACAATGGCTGTTGCTTTGCAAAAATTCTGGTCACAAGTGAAAATAGTTTTCCAAAATCTTAGGTTGATGTTCCTCAGAAGCAAACCCTGAGATGATGATGGTGAATGCAAGTGCTGTATCTGGCATCTGACTTTTAGGAGAGGAAGTGAGGCAAAGAGGAGGAAGAATCCCAGACGTGCAACATCAAACAGGTTATTCGTGTGGGCATATGGGGCCCTGAGCCTTGCACGTCAGGATCCCACATGATGGCTCAGGGTTAATCCACATGACTGGCAAGGAAGCTAATGTGTCTATTTTCTAAATCCCACCTGCTCTTGGCTGATAGATGTTCCCAGAAGCATTAACTGCACTCAGTGCCCAATGATGTCCCAGCATTTCAGTACGCTTTGGCCTGAAGTCCAGATGCCACGACTTGTATGTCTTCAGCTGAGGTCTTCCTCTGCACTGACTCACCTGAAGTCATCGGGAAGTAGAGACTTTGCTCGTCCCACAAGGCGTATATTCCTCCTCAGTGTCCAGAGCTCTCCAGCAGAACCAAGTTCAAGTTGCCTGAAGCACTAACTTGCTTGACAATACAGCTTCCTAGGTTCCCTTCTGTCCTCCACCTCACGCCCTCAACTTTTCTACCTGTGCTTGGTAGGGTCGTCTTCAGCATTGACTACCTGCACTGGAATCTTGGCTCCAAGGATCTACTCCTGGGGAATCCCAAGCTGAGATGGCTATAACATTATTATCATTAAAAAAATTTTTTTTTAAATGTTGTATTTACTCTTGAGAGAAAGAGACACAGAGCATGAGTGTGGGAGGGTCACAGTGAGAGGGGGACACAGAATCCGAAGCAGGCTCCAGGCTCTGAGCTGTCAGCACGGAGCCCAGCATGGGGCTCGAACTCACAAACCGTGAGATCATGACCTGAGCCGAAGTCGGACGCTCAACCGACTGAGCCACCCAGGTGCCCCACATTAGTATCATTTTTAAATCTACATGAAATATTTGCTCCTGAAACTGGCTATAGGAATATGACACTGCATCCATTTTTAAAGACAATTTTAGGGAGAGAGGCAACAATAATTTGCTAGGGATTGTTTTGGGTATAGTCTGACTGGAGCAAATGGAAATGTACTGGACAGCTTTACATGGCATTCCTGAGCCCAGACTGTACTATTTCATAACGATGGTCAGATCCCAACTGGGGGCAGTAAAAGAAGGAAACACATACATCCAAATATAAAAATGATTTAGCAGTTTATAATGGGTAATTAATATCAAGGCATCCTAATTTATTCTCTTTTTATTAAAAAAAGTGGATCTTAAAACTAAAGACAAAGAATTTGTGCTTTAAAGAGAAATATGAAACTCTGGAGGTTATATAAGTGCCTCATCACTCACCTGCTTAATGCCTATAGGTATGCTTTCAAAAAGGAAATATATATCCAATTATTTTGCTGAATGTTAAAAAACACAGTAGACTACACAAGAGCTTGTTTTTGGTAAAAAAAATGTCAATGTGCAATGGAAAATAACAGATTCTAGTCACCAAGCCCTCACTCTATGCTTTAATATTAATATGTTGCCATGTTTTTGGGACACATTGTTTCAGAAAATTAGTCTCAAGTTTCCATATTTTATGAGAAGATGATTTCATTAGCCATGAAATGTCTATTTTTGTTACTGCTAAGGGGAGCTCGAGAACTTCAAAATCATAATTGAAATATTCCATTGATGTGGTTGCTTAGCAACAAACTTTTATATAAGCAGACTAATCATTTTGCTTAAAATTTTGTTACTTTAAACTTTTTAGCTTGTTTTTAGTAGATTACCTTTCTGTAAAATGTGTTTTTCCTTCATAGCTTTCAATGCATATTTGCGTCTGAGATGTATGTTTCATGGTTCAGGTTAAAACTTTGGTTTCCGTTGAACTAAGTCTGTGGACCAGGTTGACCTGGGATTATTGGAAATAATGAAAATTTTGTGATTAGCAAGATTTTGTTTTAAACTTCACCACTCAAATAATGCTAGGATTGTTGTGAGTAGCAATTAACTTTGATGTCAATTTGAAATGACAGGCCCTGGATCTCACAGGTGCTTTCTCTCCCAGCCTCCTCCTGATATCTGAGATTTTCCACCTCTAATCACTGTCTCTACCAGGAAAATAAGTCTCAAATACCTAAGGTACTAGCAACTGTTTCCTTTGTTAAGATTATAATAGCAAAGTTTTCCCTTCCTTTTCCTCATCGGTGTTTAACTATTTTCCATGTAGTTTCACAAGGAGCTGTGGGTTTAGTGAATGTTGCATGAGGTGTGGAGTCCCATGGCCTTTGGTTAATGACCTGGCTGTACCGTTTACTTTGTGGGTGACCTATTAATTTATACCCCTGAGCCTTCGTGTACTCATTTTAAACAGGCACCACAGAAATACATCTTATAGGACAGTTGTAAGAATTAGAGATGATATGTAAGGAGGTCAGTCTCTAGATATAGGTGCTCAAGAAAAGCCCAAGTGAAAGCATGGGGAAAAGCAGAAGGAAAAGAATTTGAGACACCATCTAGTTCAAGTCAGGATAGATTGTTACGCTATGAACCAAACATGACCTGTAGATAAATCCACTGTTATTTTGCTTATACTTCCTGCACTTCCTGGCCGGTGCATCTTCCCCAACGGATACACCTTGAGCTGTTCCTCATTGTTGGTGACTGTGGTGCGTTTGGGGGGATGCGATTTGGTGTAAGACAGTGTTCCCTGCTCTAAAGTCAGTGTTAGTGTTTAAAGTGAAGAGAGAGAAAGAATCGAAGCCACAAATACAGTGTCGCATAAAATGGGAAAAAATGAGAGATGATGAATATTTCTCAAAATACTCACTTTTCCCGATCTAGACTGCATAATTTTTGAATTTAATTTGTAGCCACTGAGATGCATGCAGTTGCATCCTTTAGGAGCTTTTTATTTGCACCAGATTCCCACAAATTCTACTCACTTTACTCAATCTGTATTATTCATTTGCTTCTTGCCACACTCCATTCAGTTCCATGGAAGTAAAATAGCGTGGCCGCTGAGTAATCCCGCTGAAGGCCCTTGGCAAATATGCCTCCTGTCTGCTGCTGTGGTAGAAAGAGTGTGGTGGCAGATAACCTTGGCTTAAT
The DNA here is from genome assembly GCF_022079265.1 of Lynx rufus. Lineage (NCBI taxonomy): Eukaryota > Metazoa > Chordata > Mammalia > Carnivora > Felidae > Lynx > Lynx rufus. The sequence goes on from NW_025814825.1 coordinate 7,061,224, forward strand.
TCAGTTTCCATCACAATATCTATGTGGACTCAGGAAAGTCAGTAATAATTTCCTTGGGCCTGATTTCCATCATCACAAAATGGGGATGATAACACCCACAGTGCTGAGGGGGACAGCAAATGAGACAACGCAGCGAAAATGCCTAGCACAGGGCGAGGTACAGAGAAGGTGATCAGGTATGCCCTCCATCATATATCCATTACATAACAGACTTATTTGAGAACTTAATATATGCCAGGCAATTTACCTGCAGAAATGATAAGGAGAGCATATACGGTGTCCTGACAAGACTAGACTTTAATGAAGGAAGAACGACATGTAAAAAGATAACTCATAAAAAAATAAAACAAAACAAAACAACAACAACAAAAAGATAACTCATGACAAAAATAAGCACTATTTTCTTTGCAGAATCCCTGGGGGCCAGCAGGAAGGGGGCTACATACTCCATGACACAATTCAGAAAGGAGAAGACCTCAAGAAGGAGAAGACCTTGAGACTGGATGTCAGAAACAGGAGCTGGCCAGGTAAATAAAAAGATAAATGAGAAGGATTTGAATAATTGAACTCCAGAAGGGAAATACTACTATTTCATACTCCATATTCTAATCTTTGAGGGAAAGTCTACACTTTGTATGTTCAATAGATTGTCCTTGTGAAGGGACAAATGGGAGATTTAGTGTCTGCTTATTAGCCCTAAAATCACAGTCTTTTAAGCATGGAACTCTATTCCAAGCATTGCTGGGAATGAAGAATTTGATGGTATTGTGTCAGAAGCGTCACATTTATTATCTCCAGGAAATTATAGTGTCAGAGCTATAGACTTATTACAGCTAATGTCTCCAGAAGGTAAGAAATAATCAGCAAATGCATGAGTGAAGCACTTGGTTTTTATCTTTCAGTACTAATTTGTTTCAAGTCAGATACTCTGCCTTGTTTAAAGGCATTAGTGCCCGTAAGCGAATTAAACTAGATTTCATTTTCTCTAAACAGATACAAATTTCAGACATCTTTATCTTATACAGAGGCTCAAAACACCACTCCTACTCTTATGTGCTGACATGAGGCTCAACACTTTTATTTAAGTTAAAAGAAGGTTATTATCTACAATACCTGTGGCTCTACCCCTGACTCATGAATTTGTAAGGCCCTGTTTCCGAATATTTGCAGCTGGTTGTTGATTTGGGTCCTGCTCCTGTGTATGGAAGTAGCTGATCTGGGCAAATGATGACAGTTTGTTCATGCTTTTGTGTTTAGGATGTTAATTTATCTTCTTGGTTAATGGTGTCCTAATTCCCGCGCCTAAGCTAATGTATTCATTACTTTTAGCACCGTGTGTTGAAATACTACCCACACAATGGTTTTCTTTGGGAAGCTTTGATTTAAGGTATAAATTGATCTTGTCCTAATATACTTGTTATGTAATGCAAATGTTTAAGATGGTTTTAAGTCTCATGCCTGGGGGCACTTTGTGTCAAAGATGTTGCTATTATGAGTTGGTTTGTTGCAAAGCTGGAACTGGAAAGGAATGATACATTTCACTTTGGGGACCTCCCCAGCTCTTGTGACAATGAGCTATGTAGGCCAGTCCATTGATTCTCTCCTTATCAGCAGTCCTAAGACAATGATTTAAAAAGAGGCTTTTTGGATAGAAATCATTAACACATATTACCACATGCAGCTCTGTGGTGCATAACTTCCCACAATGACCGACTTTGCTGAAGTCCTACAATTGGAGTGACTTTGGCACTGTGCTCCTCCCAGGAACCCTCTGATTTGAGATTTTGTCCCAGTTCTTTGCTACTTGGTCCTTTTGTATAATGTTTAAGAAGTTCTCTCTTTATGTCATCTGGAGAACCTACATTTCTGCATGAAATCATCCTTAATGTTTGCGAAGGAAATCTTTTTTTTTTTTTTATTTAAGGGTTCTATCACTGTCTACTCTTTTCAACATCTTTATCATTCCAAAAGAGTGGGGGAAATAATTCCTATTCCTTTCAAGCTACTCCTCTTTCTCATTCTTGAATCATGGTCACTTTCCCTACCCCTGCCTACATTTCTACCTTGACTAAAATTACTGCTTTCTGTAGCTATTCTTGGGGGATATATCCTGATATAAGACCTGTAACAAGATTTTTAAAAGGGTGATAGCTAATGTCAGGATGTTAAATTATAAGTAATTTCATCAAAATTCTTTAACATTGTTACTACTTCTAGCTAAAAGACTCCCTCCCTAAATGTCCAGCAGCTGATGAATGGATAAAGAAGTTGTGGTTTATATATACAATGGAATACTACCTGGCAATGAGAAAGAATGAAATATGGCCTTTTGTAGCAACGTGGATGGAACTGGAGAGTGTTATGCTAAATGAAATAAGTCATACAGAGAAAGACAGATACCATATGTTTTTACTCTTATGTGGACCCTGAGAAACTTAACAGAAGACCTAGGGGGAGGGGAAAGAAAAAAAAAGTTAGAGAGGGAGGGGGCCAAACCATAAGAGACTCTTAAAAACTGAGAACAATTTGAGGGGGTTGATGAGGGGTGGGAGGGGAGGGTGGGTGATGGGTATTGAGGAGGGCACCTGTTGGGATGAGCACTGGGTGTTGTATGGAAAACAATTTGACAAGAAATTTCATATAAAAAAATAAATAAAAGACTCCCTCCCCCCCCACACACACCAAAAAAGGAGGAAATAAATCCAACAAAACTTCTATTTTTTGCAATATCAGAGTGGCTAAAGGCAGGGGATTTAAAGTCTGGCTCAAGATAGAATCCCACATCTGCCCACTTCTTAGTCCTGTGCACTTGGGAATGTTACTTAACCTCTGTGGTCCTCAATTTTATCATTTTCACAGGGTAGATGGGAGGATCAAATAAGATTAAGTGGCACAACTAAGTCTCCAAATAGTAGATATTTTTATCATTATAGCCCATAATCTCTTATCTGCAATTTTAAAATCCCCAAGGCTCTGAACACCAAAATATTTTTCTTAAGTTTGGTGCTAAAACTTATTTGGAAAAAAAAATTGACCTGAACAGATTTGAGGCTACTTACCCTTTATTTAGTGTTAATATTCATTTTTCTGTGAAGCATTACTATTGTTGATTTGGGGATGCTGTAACAATATACAGATTACCTTTCTAAAATCCAAGTTCTGTATTCTGAAATATAATGAACTCAAGGATTTCTTAAGAAAGTCTAATATGCGACATCACCATTTCTTTTATTTCACTCAGTCTCCAGGATGTGACAAAAATCATTGCTGTGATTTGATGAAGGTCAGTGCTTGTACAGAGAATTGCCTCCATTGACATGTTCCCCTTTTCCACAGATCCTGAGAGCATTTGAGACAAGGATTAGGTCCCTTCGGCACTTTTTCTGGCATTCATGTCATGAGGTTTTCATATAAGTCAATTAATAGGCCAAAATAGAATTGCCATAAGTATGAAGACTGAATTGTTTCATGCTGCAAAAATCCTAATTTTTGAGTGGATTTTACCTCACTTATGATACTTGAAAAGGCAGGGTATTTTCTTGTTTCCCTTGCACATTGCACATTGGTCTCTTCTGGAGAGTTTCATGAAGCAGGGTCCCTGGACATGGGATTGAAGAGTGTTAAGCAGTCACAAGCAACTGGGTATAAAATTAATGGCCCCTAGCTCCTTGAGTTATTTAAAATGTGTCATGAAAACCACAAATCCTCTCTTTCTCTGGTTGCTGTTTTTTTTTTTTTTTAATTATTATTTTTATTTCTCCTTCACCACCTTTTCTGGGGGCTTTTCCTTTCATGTTTTCTTTCTGGTCTTGTGTATGGTCAAAAGGTCATTGTCTCCATTCATATACCCCTAATAAGAACATGTATTACTTAGAGATTGCTGAATAACAAATTACTCCAAAATTTCATGTCTTAAAATAACAAACATTATGAGGGTGGTTCTGACTCAGGCTCTCTCATGAGGTTGCAGTCAAGATGTCAAATGGGTCTGCAGTCCTCTGAAGGCTCAACTGAGGCTGGAGCGTCTGTGTCTAGGCTCACTCATGTGATAGTGGGTCAGAGGTTTTAGGTGCTCTCCATATGGACTTCTCTGTGAGCACTCATTTGGGCTTCCTCACAACATGGCAGCCAGTTTTGAAGGGCAAGTATTTGAAGAGATAGCTCCACAGTGGCCATATCATCTTTTTCTTTTTTTAAATGGAAATCCCACAGGCATCCCACACTGTGGCTTTTATTTATTTTTGAGAGAGAGACAGAATGCGAGTGGGTTAGAGGCAGAGAGAGAGGGAGACAGAGAATCTGAAGCAGGCTCCAGGCTCCAAGCCATCAGCACAGAGCCCGACCCGGGGCTCGAACCCACGAGCTGTGAGATCATGACCTGAGCTGAAGTCATATGCTCAACCGACTGAACCACCCAGATGCCCCAAAGGCCATATCATCTTTTATGAGTTATCATCAAAAGCCATGCAGTATCATTTTCACATTTTTAAAAATCAAGTCAGTTAAGGGGATAGAAAATAGATCCGCACCTTTTACTGGGGAGTGGGAACATTCTGGAGGAGAATGTTGAAGTATGGAAATACTGCTGTGGCAGAATTTTTAGGCAATATTATATGCCACATTGTGGATTTTCTATTTCTTTTTTTTAAAAAGTTGATTTATTTATTTTGAAAGAAACAGAGACAACAGAATTTTTAGGCAATATTATATGCCACATTGTGGATTTTCTATTTCTTTTTTTTAAAAAGTTGATTTATTTATTTTGAAAGAAACAGAGACAACAGAATTTTTAGGCAATATTATATGCCACATTGTGGATTTTCTATTTCTTTTTTTTAAAAAGTTGATTTATTTATTTTGAAAGAAACAGAGACAACAGAGAGGGAGAGGAACAGAGAGGGAGGGAGTGAGAGAGAATCTCAAGGAAGATCCACACTGCCAGTGCACAGCCAGATATGGAGCTTGAACTCACAAAACCACGAGATCTTGACCTTAGCTGAAACCAAGAGTCAGATGCTTAACGGACTGAACCACCCAGGCATCCCACACTGTGGATTTTCTACATCATAGAGTACTCAAACAAGACAAGATATATGGAAATCCATTTAGGCCAGAACTGGGGGTAGAAAGCAGGGGTAGAGTGGAGAGAAGACCACTGATTAACCTTTACAATGTAAAGGTAAATAGCTGGGCTGTCTTCTATTTCCATTTTAGCCACCATCTTTCTTGAATTTATTCCTATTTGATTAGTTGCCTCTTCAAAGACAAGATAATGGAAAGTCAAGAAATGCATCCTCCTACTTGGTTTTATTAGTTATAAATTCTCTAACCTTATTTTCTAGGGAGATAATTAGAAGTTAGGTGTCGAGATCATCATTCTTTATTACTCAGATGGAATGGCCTGAAATTTACCTTAAAAAGTGATTTTTGCTGGGTTAAGTGCTGATTAGAAATGACTGAGATCATACCATATTCTTTTTCCAAAACTCTGATTTCTAAATAAGTGAAATAGAGGCCCATTACAGAAATAATGTGAATGCATGAGAAAATGTCATGAGAAAATAGAAAATTCTATGAGAAAATATAAGACCCACATCATAGAATTTCTTAGGGTGAGATATGTTATGTACATCTGTGTACACAGGGATATGCTTTGACTTAGAGTATGATTTAAATCTATCCTAAACATAGTTGTTTAAAAAAAATGAGAGAAATAGTCCCTCTCTAATTTCACTGTTTTGCTCTCAAATTTGAGTGAGGTGCTTAAGTCCCTTTTAATCAATTCTGTTCTAAGAGGAAAGACTCTTCCTAGAGCTCACTGGGGTGCTGTGTCTTAAGACTGGCTAATCAAGTGGAAAATTCTGTATGTGGAGGTCTTATTGTCTACATGGAGGGCAAGGCAACTGAAGAACTGACTACGAAGAATCCTTATTTCTGCTGTATTAATCAAACTGTCTAGTTAGTATGTTCGTATTGCTGGTGATTAATCCTATCCTTGATTGGCATAAGCTGCACTCACACTTTTTCATATGTCCTTTGCTACCCATCAAACACTTCACTGAAAGTTCCTACTAATATATTCTGTGCATATGTAAACCGCGTCTATCTAAGACATTCCTGAGCAAGGTACATGGCCAACATAGTAGCTCCTTGAATTTTAAGCTGTACAGGGAGCTGTGTAAAGATATCTGTTAAACTAGGAAAGAGGCAAATGCAAGGATGACAGGGAAAATGTCTTCATACGGGAATATTTAAGAACTTGACAATAGTTTACTAAGGAATGGCTGAAACTACCCTCCTGACGGGTTCATTACTTCAGGCCTGAGAACAGTTGGACATCAGCCTCTGTGGCCTTCATATAATTGATATGGCTGCGTGTTGGAACATTTCTGTGCTGCTGCCTGCTGTACAAAGTCTGTCTTCCTATTCCTGTCTTCAAGGCTTCTAGAGATGGACCTTCCATCAATTCTGTGACACCTGATCTCCACGCACTTCCCTTACGCCTAGTCCTTTACTTCTGTTCAGGATGGTTTTCTTGCCTTCTGTTTCATAGCTTGTGCCCTTAGCTTTAGCCCATGCCACTCCCTCTTTGTTCTTAGGAGCAACGCAACATTTTTTGAGTATATGCTACGTATATGACTGACAGGTGGAAGAAACAGTCTCTGCTTTCAAGAACCTCACTGGTTGGGATAATAAAGGCTCACTTTTGAAATGCAAGTATTTCAGTTTGGGTTATGTAAGGGTCAGTTTTTAAAATATTAGTATACATTGTTTTAATCAGATTGCTTACTGTATAATAATCATAAAGGTAATAACTACAATAACCACACCTTATAGTTCTATACCACCTTTAGAATTTAAAAATAAGACATTCTTATTATCTTATTTGATTCTGTGGTAGCTTTTCCTTATATATTTTCTTTTATGTATCGTAAACTAATAAATTAAAACTCATCACATACAACAAAATTGTAACCTAGGGAGTATATTCTAGAGGTGGGACTAGAACACATATGCCCTGAAGGCTACTATGCTCTCTTTCCACTAAACCATACCTTTTAACTTGATAGTTGACTACGGCCAGTGTACTAAAATAGAGGGAATTGGTACTGGATGAATGAAAAATAATTTTTGGATATTGGCACAGCAGTTTGGGATAGAGGGCGCTGTGTCATTGATAGCAATGTGAGGACAGTGGTATCTGGTGACCCAAGGTTAGTTACCAAAGTTAACATTTTGTATTCAAAATGTTGCTTAGAGGCAGGCCTGTGTTTCAAAGACGGGAATGCTTTTTATTTTCTACCTCCTTTTAGTTTTAATTTTAACTATAATATTTCCTGCTCCTAGAGCCTTAAACTCAAGGCCAATGGTATCTGTAGTAGATGGGTTAAGGAAAACTTTGTGCATCAATACAAGGACACAACCACCATGTATAATCTTGGTTCTATGTAACAATTCATTTAAAGTTTCCAATGATCCATTCTCAAGTGAAATGTTCTCCCTTCCTTTCATTTATAAACAAATTCTATTCTTAAATCATGGCCTAACTTACATCATTCTTATATAATCCTAGGTGAGCTTTTTAATTTTTAAAAATTTTTTGAGTTTACCAATTGAATTCTTAGCTTCTGATATTCTGTTATTGTCTTTCTGTCTGGGAACATAATGATTTAGGGAAACGAAATGATTCTGGTGAAGTTACTGCTTTCTATCAAAAGTTTCTGGTTTTCCTGTTTACACATCAGGATGGAACTTCTCTAGTCCTTTGAGGTTGGCCATGGTCACGTGACTTGGCCAATGAACTGAGAAGTAATGAGGTCTGGGGCAAAGCCTGGAGATCTGGTCTGTGATTAGCTATGTTGATTTCCTCTGTCAGGATGACTGACAGGCTCTAGGTTGGTGGCTACTCCATCAGCCCCCATCAACAATCTGCAGTGGACATGCCACATGAAGGAGAAATAAATTTTTACTGTTTTATGCCCCTGAGATGTGGGGGTTATTTGTTACTGCAACATAACCCAGTTTATCTGTCTTGTAGAAATTATGAATTGTCTACATCTAAATTATCGAAATTATCGAAAGAAGAAACAGCTGTAAAACTTGGTAGAAGGCAAAACAAAACAAAAACCCTCCCTACAAAACAAACAACAGCAGCAACAAGCATGAAACTCACCTCATTAAATAGAAGCATAAAACCTTTCAGTGTTAAACTCCTGGGGTCAGAAGCAGTTCAATGTTGTATGGTCAGTGAAAGATAGATTCAAGGACCATGTTGACATTTATCAGTCATTGTGGCACAGATGTAAATGTTCCTGTAAAATAAAAGTTTGTGCTTGCTTTATTATGTGTTTTATTTGAAGATATTGGGCCAATTCACCAAACAAGCTGCCTTTTCCAGAGTCTTTTCAAATTGACTTCCTAGAGGGTTCTAATCTCTGTACTGTCACATTCCCTGGGTGTGCTGATCTGGAGAGTAGACAATACTGTCTATTCAAGGAGAACTATATTCAGGGCTTTCTACAACCCTCAACTGTCCTCTTTTCTTTTTTTTTTTCCACACCTACTTTCTGACCATGCAAATAAAAAGGCAGTGATTAGATTAGTGGAAGGAAATGTTGATTAATCACCACATTTAAAGATTTATGACTTCTACCTGAATATTAGCCACATCAAATTCCAGTGATTTAAAAGGATAAAACTCTGTCATTGTCAATCATCAAATGTCAAATGTCTAAAATTACTTGATGTTATGAGTTTTTGAGTTTAATGGGAGTCCTTCACCTTCTTTTTAACCTCTATGTTGGGAAATAGCGACAGAAGAAATTTCAAAATTAGGCCTGTTTTTACATGGTGACTTTGCCATTTTCTAGTATTTTGCTTTGAAAAAATTATTTAAACTCTTTGGACTTCATTTTTCTCATCTGTGCAGATAATACCCACTTTGAAACAGGTAAAGCCGTCAACATACCAAGCCTAGTACTTACCACAGAGCAGACATGTAGAAGTCTGTTTTCTTTAGCTCCAAATTTATTCTGTTCTTGTTTAGATTACACTTTAGAGTAAAATCCAGAAATCCAGAAATTATTTTTTAAAAATATAATGATTTTTCATTTTGTATTGCCAGTAGATTCATACTAATATATTTTTTTGATTTCTTTAACATTTCCAAATTTTAGACTGTGCCTATTCTGGGCAGAAAGAAAATAGCAAATTTAACCCTAAAACAAATTAAACACTAGTGGCTACATTGTTTTCAGTGCAAAATATAATCTAAAATAAATGCAAAAGCTTTGTTCCTGTAAGACCTCTTTGTCTTATAACAATTATTCATAAGGCCCTATGCAATACGGGTGGAGTAATGAGTCCATTTCTGTGGAAATACACTCATTTCGATTCAGCTTGCTGGTTCCCAGGGGAATTATGAATTGCTTTCCTAGTTTAAACACGTAGTTCATGAATCTCAAGGAAAAAAATGTATCAGGAGTCAATAACTGTTTACCTTTAGATATCTAGACAACTGTCCAAACAGTTTGGGTAAAAACTAAAGAAATAAAAGAGAAAGAATTGAAAATGGAAATACTTGTTATTTGTGGATGTGACTGAAATTCCCGCACTGTCTTAGTAACACATCCTTCCCAGGATGAAGATCAACGCACAGCCAGGGAGATGGCTGTGGGAATCTAGACAACCATCCTGAAGTTGCTGCTGAATATTCGGATGCATAGCTCTTGTCTTCTGACCGCTTTCATGTTTTCATGGGAAGTGGATGGCAGGGAGACCAAAAGGGGAATACCGCCAATTCTGGAGAACTACGTGCAGCCCCAGGTTTATAAATGGCTGGTCCACGGACAGGATGCACTTTGGAAAATCTTGTATTTGAATCTTCCAATTTGAATTGGAAGCACATTTTCTCTCCAGCTCCCCCGCGGTCCCAATCAGTCCCTGCTATGCACCACATTACTGCTGCCCTCATTACATTATGTGGCCCAAATATGGGCTGTTTGAATTGAGATCCCATCTTCTTTTCTGGGACAGCGCAGCAAGTGTCTGCCTTGCCATTGGTGGCCAGCCTCTGCCCTTGTCGTCTGGATCCCCATCTCCTCTCTGGTGCTCAAGTGCTCTGCTCCTACAGCTACTCCCTCTTTCTCCTTCATTAATATCATGTCCTCAATTCGATTTTTCCATTCAGCATAAGAATGTGTTCTGTGTCCTCCACTTTCATAGAAACAGAATGCCCAATTTTCCCTTGACCCCACATTCTGCTTCTGTCTCTATTTTATAGAGATGCTAGGCAGCCTCTGCCTGGAGATTATACACAAGTTGGCATGAATGACACGTGGGCACCAATATGGTATGAAATAACATTTCTTATTCACAAAATAAAGACCAAAAGGATTCCCCAAGGATAAGGCTCAGGTTTGGTCTGGGTGAAGCAAGAGCAAAGGATGGTGGGTAACTTTGGCTTTTATTGATTTCGTGGGGTGGGATTGGGGGTCTTGAGTGCTGGATGGGGTTTGTGTGGGTTGAATTTCCCCATCGGCACCAAAGGAGGGAGCTTGGGAGCTTTCTTACCCCTCACTCAGATATGGAGCAATAGGAACAGGGGCAGAGTTGGGGCAAAAAGAACTGTCAGTGGTCAAACATCAAAAATGGAGGCTTTCTCTTTAACACTCCCTCTTTCACTCTTCCCCTTCAATAAGAAACTTTTTCAAAAGTCTCTCCATTTCTTCACCATCACTTACTTAAAATTTTTTTTTTCTTGGGGCACCTGGGTGTCTCAGTTGGTTAAGCATCCTACTTCAGCTCAGGTCAAGATCTCACGGTCCGTAAGTTCCAGCCCTATGCTGGGCTCTGTGCTGTCAGTTCAGAGCCTAGAGCTTGCTTCAGATTCTGTGTCTCCCTCCCTCTCTGCCCCTCCCCCACTTACGCTCTGTCTCTATCAAAAGATGAATAAATGTTAAAAAAAAGGTTTTTAAAAAAATAAAAATTTTTTTTCTTTATTTCTTTTTAATTTAAACTCAAGCTATTTAGCATACAGTGTAGTCTCCGCTTCAGGAGTAGAACCCAGTGATTCATCTCTTACATATAACACCCAGTGCTCATCCCAACAAGTGTCCTTCCCAATGCCCATCACCCATTAAACCCATTCCTCCATCTATCCCCCCTCCAGCAACCTTCAGTTTGTTCTCTGTATTTAAGCCTCTCTTATGATTTGCCTCCCTCTCTGTTTTTATCTTGTTTATCCTTCCCTGCCCCTAGGTTCATCTGCTGAGTTTCTAAAATTCCACATATGAATGAAATCATACGACATCAGTTTTCTCTGACTGACTTATTTTGCTTAGCGTAATACCCACTAGTTCCATCCACATTGTTGCAAATGGCAAGATGTCATTCTTTCTCATTGCCAGGTAGTATCCCATTGTATATATACCACATCTTCTTTATCCATTCATCAGTTGATGGACATTTGGGCTCTTTCTTAATTTAGCTATTGTTGATAGTGCTGCTATAAACATTGGGGTGCATGTGCCCCCTTTGAATCAGCATTTCTGTTTCCTTTGGATAAATACCCAGTAGTGCAATTGCTGGATCATAGGGTTGTTCTATTTTTAATTTTTTTAGGAACCTCCATACTGTTTTCCAGAGTGGCTGCACCAGTTTGCATTCCCACCAACAGTGAGAAAGGGGACTTTCTCCACAAAACATCTCACCAACATCTGTTGTGTCCTGAGTTGTTAATTTTAGCCATTCTGACAGGTGTGAGGTAGTATCTCACTGTGGTTTTGATTTGTATTTTTCCTGTTGATGAGTTATGTCGAGCGTCTTTTCATGTGTCTGCTAGCAATCTGGATGTCTTCTTTGGAAAAGTTTCTATTCATGTCTTCTGCCCATTTCTTCACTTTTTTTTTACTCCTTTTTAGTTTTTTAAAAAATTCCTTTCCAATTGCCTTTGAGTTTCCAATAGTCCACCGAAAAGATTCCTGACAAAGTCAAGTAGCATCTCCATGCCACCAAACCCATTAACCATTGTTTGTCCTCATCTTACTTGATCACCCAGTAGTCTTTGACCCATCTGACCACCTAACTGTTCTTGATACAGTTTTCCCCTTTCTATTACGGTGGCACCACTCTCCAGGTTTCTTCATATTTCCCTGGTTGTTCCTCCCAGTCACCTTCACATGATGCCTCTTTCTCTGTCCTAAAAATATTGGGGTCATTTAGGACTTTGTCCTCCTTTCTCTTTTAGGTCAACCCCAATGCAGTAGCACGTACCATTTTTTTATGGTTTTAGATATCTTTATGCCAATGCAAGTTTATATTTCCATATAGATATTTCATATAATTTTCAAGATTAAAGTTCAGGCTATTTGAAAGTTTTATTTGGATTTCTCATGGACACCTGAAACCTAGAACTTCCCAAGGAAAGTTGTATTTCCCTTCCAAAATGTGTTCCTCCTTTAATTTTCTTTTTTTTTTAATTTTTAATGTTTATTTATTTTTGAGAGACAGAGAGAGTGAGAGAGCATGAATGGGGGAGGGGCAGAAGGAGAGAGAATCCAAAGCAGGCTCCAGGCTCTGAGCTGTCAGCACAGAGCCTGACATGGACCTTGAACCCACAAACTGTGAGGTCATATCCTGAGCCAAAGTTGGATGCTCAACTGACTGAGCCACCCAGGCGCCCCTCTCCTTTAATATTCTGTTTCAGTAAATGGCATCACCAAGCCTCCATGACTAAACCTAGAAATCTAGAATTACTATTGATTCCACTACCCTCAACTCTCACAGGTACTCCATCAGCACATCTCATTGCACTACTCCACAGTGTAGCTCATCCTGCCCATTCTATTTTTAGTAGAGGAAGCTGTCATTGGCTCTAAGTCATCATCCTTTCTTCCCAGTGCTGCCGTGGGAGCCTCCTAATTTCCTCCAATCCAGCTTCTCAGACCAGTCAGAGTGATACTTAAGAAGTAAAGCATATCACATCCCTCCCCTGCCTAAATCCCTCCAATGTCTTACTGATCCACTTAAAGTAAATTCCAGACTCCTTAACATGACATATGCAATGCCCTCTGTGCAGCTGACATGGTTAGGTGATCACTCTGCATTATAAGTTATTCCAAGTGCTTTTCAAGCACTCATTTTTTTAATCTTCACATCAGTCCTAGGATCTAAATATTATTATTGTCTCCATTTTTTTTTAGCAGAGGAAATGAACCACGGAGATGTTAAGTAACCTGCCTAAGGGGCCACAAACAGAAAATGGTGGAGCCAGGATTCAAATCCGGGTCATCTGGCTCCAGGGTTCACCCTATAACCACCGCTTATTACTGCTTCACCTGTGCAAAGGCAGGGACAAAGAAGTAAGAGAGATTACTTAGTGAGGCATGAAATGGATGGTCATTCAACCACTCCTAAATTTACCCGGAGAAGCAAAGTCCCTGCATCACAGGTCAGGACTAAGAAGCTTTGGCAACTCTCTGCAGCACAGTTTTTATGCCAGCAGTGGGTCTGGGTTTAGCCTGAATGATCTTTGTCCTTCTCTTCTTTCAATCCAAGCATATCATCAGCACGGCAACCAGTGGATTCCAGCTTGACAGTTGTGTGCTGCTTGCAAACGGCATGGTGAAGACGGCAATGCCAAAAGGAGACGAGTGTGCTGTGGGGTGCTAAATAAATTGTCACGGGCACTAGCGGAATTGAATTCACCTCCCTTGTCAAGAGATAAAGTGTCACCATTGCCCCCAGCAGCAATTTTTTGGCACACCTGCCAATCCCACTGATAGGTCCTAAAATGGTAGGTCATCAGAGTCAATAAAACATTGATATTGAGTTCTGCCCTGCACAGGACAAAATGTAGGCTATAGATTGAATGAGGTCCAGTTCCTGCTTTTAAGGCAAGAGGAAAAAACAGTGTATTTTTACTAAATATAATAAAAGTCAGTTTGTGGGAATAGTATAAAAATGCACAAAATGTTGTCGGAGCACAAAAGAGGGAAGGATTAATTCTCCCAGGGGAAATAGAGGGGCTTCATGGAATAGGTGATACACATTCACGAACTCAACAAATATTTATTGAATTTCTACTGTATTTTGGCTCTAGACTGGGTACATCATCTCTTATATGGAATTTTTTAACTTAAGTCAGATAAGGAAAGAAAAACATAATCTCTCGACTCTTCTCCATATTTATTTCCTACGAGTGGGCAAATTTTGCCCGGTTTGGTAATTCTGCTTGTTTACAGAATATTCCTGTCTTGGTGGGAATGGGCAAAAACTAGAAAGGGAGAAGCCAGGAGTGCCTGGCTGGCTTAGCTGATGCAGTGTGCAACTCTGGATCTCAGGGTCTTGAGTTTGAACCCCAAACTGGGCATAGGGATTACTTTAAAAAAAGGGGGGGGGGGAAGCTAGTTGCTTCTGTTCTGTTTTGGAGAGGGTGTCCAGGTCCAAACTGTTCTCCATTGTCAGGGAATGAGACTGTCAATATATGTGTAATATTCTGGAAATTCCTGCTGGAATGTGGCATTGTAATTGTTAACAGGAAAATAATCCTGCACACATACTTGAAAAACATTTTGAAAATGGTCTGTTTTGGTTATTTCTGTTTAATTTTTTCTTATTAAATGAACATCTTGGTTTTCCTCCAAAGTTCTTCCAATACATTCTGTAATTACATAGTACCTCTGTGTAGTTGAGATGAGAAATATCTGCTCTGACATGCTTTTGAACTAGATGCAGTAGTTATTCTGGGAAGAAGTCAGGAGACAAAAAAGGAAATAACTGCAAAGACAATGGGACAAATGAAAAGAGCCAACTGAAGCTGGTTTTGTGACTTAGAGCACCATTCAAATCATGTTCCTGACCTTCAGTGGATCTGCTGGGTTATGGTGTGGGGGAGAGGACACAAAGGAAGGAAGTTTGGGGAAAGAGTCTTGTAAATGCTATTTTTGGAGGAAATCCTACGGCCAGCACTTTTGCTTCATTTGCTTCAGTCTACTCGTTCGGTTGTTAGAATCCCAGATCAATTATATCAATTCAGCTCACTTGGCTAGTATGAAGTCCTCTTCTTCTTTCATTGGCTTGGAAAGTGTGCTGAGGCACCTAGTTGGGTACAGTTCTGTAACTTTTCGGCAACCTAAATTCCTTGTATGTAAACACATTTTACCACTTGTCCCCAAATATCGGGGGCATTGTCAAGAGTGAAAACACAACCATCCCAACAAAATATGATCTTGAACGCTACAGATTGGTTCAGAACACTTCCGATTCAGAAAACTCTAACTTTCAATCCCTGCTAGTGCCCTCATTAAGTGTTAACTTGGGAAAGTTATTTAATGTTTCTAAGCCATAGCTTCTGTAGGTACACATGGAAACCAATAAGACTTCCAGGGTTGAGAAGAGAAAACAAAATAATCTACATAGAGGAGTGATTGGCATATGGTTAGGACTTTGTTTGGCAAAGGGTGAAATATAGTGTCAGCCAGTATAGGCTCAGAATCAGTCCTGATCATTTCGACTGATTGTGCTAAGTACTATGGCTGAGTGGGGGAGTGACACCATGTCATACCACCCAGATCCCCCTTTAGGAACGAGGCACTTATTCCTAAGTGTTTGGCAGTGTTGGCTGCTGGTAACTCTAAGACCACATCCCTTCCTGAGAACTGACCTCTGATGGAGGAGGCTGCCTTGCCCGGGGTGGCGCCCCCTCTGCAGGAGCAGCTCGCATCCAGTGATTGATCACTGTTGGGCAGTACAAAGGTTCAGACTCTTGTCTCTGTCAGAACACCTCTGGAGAACTTCCAGGAGGTGGATTTTGAATGATCGGCAAGGCTACCGTTAGAACCACGTGTCAGTTTGTCTTCTCCGTTCAATCCTGCTTCCTCTGCTCCCCCACCGTTGTTCCTGAGAACACATCCCTAATTAAGCCTCCTGCATGCAAATCTTAGTACCTGAGAATCTCTTTTCTTAGGATCGCAGGAAAGACAGGAGGCATCTCCATTTTCCCACAGCACTCTGTGGTACTTCCTTCCTGAAGGAAGGGGTACAAGGTTCCAGAGGCGGATCTTCCTGGAGGGCTGGTGTTAACAGTAGTCTACTCTAAAGAACAGAAGAGTATTTTGTCCGTGCCATCAGAATGCTTTCTTCTTTTTTCTGAACATTCCAGGTTTCCCCAAGCTTTTCTGTACTTCCTGTGCACACCGTTTGCTTCACCCCAGATAATTCAGTGCTTTTTTTCTCTCGACCCAGGTGAGCAAGGCTAGAAGTTGAAGAGAAGACAGCTGTTCTGACATCAATACCACACGTTCCTTCATCCCACTGTTCTTTAAGAAGAAGTGACAGACACTTTACCAGGACAACAGAAAGAGGACTGAATGAGGAAATAGAATGTGAGTCCCCAAAAGACTGCCTGTCTGTTGGGTTGTGATTTTGAAGTGGCTTGAGTATTACCTGGCAAGACCACAATAGGTTTTTGAAAGAGACGAGCTTGTTAAAGCTGTAAGTAGTTTGAATCGACGTTAGGCTGCCAAAGATCTGCTCACTTTAGGCTATACCCAGGGCTTCTGGCTTCAGAAGGTTTCCTTGTTAGGTGAACAGTCTTAAATAAATCATATAAACAAATCCTTGCTCAATGCCCACTCATTGCAGAGCACTGGTTTTGTCATTCTGTGGTTGGCAAAGGGATGATTCCTGCCTTTGAGAAGTCTAGGGTTTGTCAAGAGTCATAACGGATATTGCATAAAATATTTCAAAGTCATGATAACTTCAAAGTATATCCCAGCCAGGCTACCATTACCATCTGCTATAACTGCTTTGGTATACAACTTTATAAGGGGAGATTTCTTAGGATGTTAGCTGGCTTAACTGAATATTCTCATCCATGGAAGTAGATGGCTGTGTGTGTGTGTGTGTGTGTGTGTGTGTGTGTGTGTGTGTATTTTGACATTCTTGAATATCCAAATCTCTTTCTGAGACAATTAAGAACGAAGTGACTGAAATGCTATGGCAAGTGTCTAATTTGACTTTTTTTTTTTTTTTTAAGTCCGGCCATGAAAAACTTCAAATGTCAGGGAAAAAAGTCTGCTTTTAGATAGCAGTATTTTCCTTTGGTGATCTGCCATATAAACTCTATCAGCAACTATTGGATTCTTAAATCTTTCCAAATGTTAGGTGTTAAGGAAAATGGGAAAGGTATTAAACTTGTGCCCAAGGGGAAATACCAACCATAAACATACAATCAACTAGAATTAAAATCTTCAATTTTATATAATTTATGTGGAGATGAGCAACACTAAAAAAACCCAAAATTTATTAAAAAGATGAAACAGAAGTCATCTGAAACATCATGAAACAGAATGAAGTCATCTTCAGGCATTGGAAAATGTCTTTAGCTTTCAGAGTAGATAGTCTACCTTTGGGAGCATTCCTAACAGCACAGGAGTGGATTATGAGTCTAGGTATGAAACTGAGGCCATGTTGATTAACCAAACAGAAACATTTTTCACAAGGAAAACATTGTATATTACAATGCTTTAGAAATTTCTTCCAGTTTGTTTTAAGCAGAAATTCCTCTAGTCAAATGAAATTTTATCTGAAATCCCAATTTATACAGCAGGTAGAAGTCATGTTTTAGTAAAATACAGTTCCTAAAATGCATTTAGTATAATGTATTTAAATGTCCTAATGACAGATTTTGTGATGAACATGACAATCTAATTTGGCATCCAATTTTTTATTTATTTTATATTAGCTACACAATATGGAGAAAATTGCCAATCACACAAATAAGTAGCTGAACATGATAGTTTCTTTTTTTAAAAATAATACCTTGTAATCACAGTATACTTTTCAAGTAGATATTAGAAGAGAACTTATAGTTGGAGGTTTGCCACTAAATAATGTAACCTGGAAATGAACATTAACATAGTGATTTTTTTTCTAATGTACTATAATTTGGGATTTCTGCATACATGTTGTTTATAGTAGTTTTAAAAATTGGTTTAAAAAACATAAAATAAAATTTGAGTGAAATATTTACAGATTTCTGAAACACCTCTTTCAAGAGCATGCCAATTTCTGTTATAATACCTAATGAAAACATCAAAACAGTGACGCCAACCCCAGGTGATTAAATGAATGAACAAATATAAAGTGTGAGGGTTAGATGTAAATTGGGCCTTTCATCAACGATAGTTTTCTTTTCCTCTTTAAAAAATCCTGACCTCTACTACTGACTTTCAATGTCATGTAGGACTGTTTATTTAACCTTTATGAAGTTCATTTTCCCCATCTGTAAATCGGAAATAATATCTGCCTAATGGGTTGTCATGAGAATAAAGTAATGTAACAAATAATATATTCTCTTTCTTGTTTTTAATTGTACGTAATGACTAATACCATTATTTATCTAATTATACGCCCAGTTGACTGGTTGTACCAGCACCCCTTATGTTCTATACAGTGAGCAAGGGAAAAGTTCATTTGTAATAGAAGTCTTTATAGAACCGTCTCTAAGGGAAATCAGGGTACATTCCATTGTGTTTCCTGCATTTTAGTCTGAACAATTTGTATCTAAATCATTGAAATTCGGTAACCTAATGAAATTTGATTGAAATGAAGATTGGATGGCCTTGAAAGGGCCGTGTTTGGGAAAGGTGACATGAAACTCAAAGACTGTGTTTACAGCTCAAGATCCTTTGCCTGAGACCATCCCCCCACCCTCAAGAGCTCTTTAGTCACAATGGGAGCTAGAAGCCTGACAGTTTTATTTGACTTCCTTTTATTACTCCCGTATCAATCAATTGTTAAGTCCTGCTGATGTTCTTTAATATGTTCTTCCAGAATTAAACTAATAATCTCCAAATCCATTTTCCACCCTATGAAAATCTGAGCAAGTTACTCTTTTCCTAAAAACACAAGATGTGTTAGGTATTACCTATGGAATGAAGTCTAAGCTTTTAGGATCTGGTCCCCACATCTGCCTCAGGCTAAGTTTTCACCACTCTGTATGTCCGGTTTACTCCTGCTCAACAGTGTATTCTGAGTACCACATGGTTTCATTTCTTCCTTGGATTTCTTTCTTCTTTCATGTGGATAACACAGCTCAGGTACAAGGAAATTCCAGGAAATCCTTTCTGAGTGCTCTGTCTCTCCCTCCTCAGCCTCCTTTTGAATTAGTTTAGGTTCCTTGTCTGAGGTCCTATAGGTTCCTATTTGTCTCCTACCATTGTGCTTATGATAAGACATTGCGGTTTTTCACTTGGGTGTCTGTATCCTTCTGTGAACTTCTGGAAGAAAGGACACGTGTCTTATTGACTCAGTATCTGGGATTTTTCCTGATCCTTAGGAGTCAGAGGAAAAAAAATATGTTTGTTACACATGAAATGAGTTAAGGTATGGGTTGCAGACAGTCTCCTTTTATCAGTGAGGTCACAAGTTAGTCAATAACAGATTGGATCTATTGGCACTTCAGGTTTATTGTTTACTTGTTTTTAACCACAAACTCTACAGTGTTTCTTTTACCCTGAAGGTTGTCTGTATAGGATCCCACACCCATCCTCTAGAGTAGTGGGACGTTTCTGTTTATTGGAGCTAAATAATTATGCTTTACCCATTAAAGCATAATGTTTAATTGATGGGGTCAGGCCATTGTATAATTTGACTTTCTCAGCCTAAATTTTCTTGGCAAATTCAGTGGGATATGCAAGACAGACTGTATCTGTACAGTCCTGAGCATTTACTAAGCTCTTCGAAAGGGCAAGGAAGTGTGCCAGTACAATTGGGGAGTGGAGACGATGGTGGTAGTAAATTTATATGAAAGCGAGATTTAAAGACATTCTTACTCTCCTAACAAGCTTTGGGAATCTGGATAATGTAAGCTCCCGATTAAGCTATAATAGGAATATAAATAAGCAGAAAAGGTCAAGAAATGCTAGCTCAAATCAGCCCAGAAATAGAAAGATTTAGAACACAATTATTACATTATTAAGTAAACAAACAAACAAACAAACAAAGTCCCTTACTAAGAAGTGCTGCACTCTCCATGGTTCAAGGAGGGAGCTGGAAATAAACATGCTATATTTCCTTTTCAATATCCATCACTATCTAATGTACTCTGTAATCTACTTTCTATTTTGTCTATGTCTATCTCCTTCACTGCAATGGGAAATCCATGAGAGGAGGGGTTTTGGTATGCATTATTTGCTCCTGTGTCCCCAATACTCAACACCCCAAAAATGGATAATCCAATTAGAAATGGGTGGAAGACATGAACAGATATTTCTCTAAGGAAGACATACAGATGGCCAACATACACATGAAAAGATGTTTATCATCACTTATCATCAGAGAAATACAAATCAAAACTACAATGAGGTATCACCTCACAGCTGTCAGAATAGGTGAAATCAACACCACTACCAAACAACAGGTGATGGCAAGGTTGTGGAGAAAAAAAAGAATCCTCATGCACTGTTGGTGGGAAAGCAAACTGATGGAGCCACTCTGGAAACGGTATGGAAGGTCCTCAAAAAGTTAAAAATAACCCCATGTTCTTTGAAATGACTTTGGTGATATCTCCATCAAGTTAATTAATTCATTTTCCATCTGGAACTTAAGGTAGTTATTAAATTTAGAATTTGATCAAGTATTTATTGAGCAGAAATACTGAAACTTGCATTGTTTGCCACTGGACTTTTAGGTTCTTTATTTCAAGATTACCATCAATCTACAATTGTTCTATCATATCTCTATAGAAATAAGCATCCCCATTTTAAATATTGTAGGCAAGACTTGTGTTAAACCGTGAACTGAAAATATAATGGTGACTGCTGAACATAAAATTAACCATTTTAATAGATTTTCTCAAGCTTTTAATATATAGCCATCATAGTTACATACAAAAAAAGAGAACACTCAGAAACACAGTTTAACCAGCAATATTACAATATTCTCCATGAAGTTGATGTTTAACTTATTGCAAGATATGTGGAGAAGAAACTTTTTCAGTCAGGTATCATTGTAGAGCCACATCTTTTGAACTATTGATCTCCTTAAAATATATTTATAGTAGAATTTATAATATGTACTTATTGAACATATCTGAATATATGTTGACTATCATGCTTTTTAGTATTTAACAATATTAGATAGATGATCTTAGCCAAGTGTTTTGTTTTTGCCACAGATTACATCAGTATGCTGTTATATCTAAGTCAACCATGATCTTTCAATAGGCGCGAGTTTTTTCATAAAAATTTATTTCCAGTGATGCTCCATCTATTAACACACAATCTGTTAAATTGAGCATCTCTGTTACAATCCAAGCTTTGACAGTAATTAGCTCTATACCCTTAGATCATTTGTTGTCTAGACCTCAGTTTTCTTATCTGTTAAATCATCTTTATGTTTCTTTTTTCACTAAAATTTTATGGAAAATTTTATAATTATTTGTACAATTTAGAAAATAAACAAGGGGATAAAATAATTATATTCAATTTACCTTGAAGTTCTTCAGTGCACATTAAATACATTGTAATACCTTTTTCCCCCCTGGTTAGTCATTGATACCGACTCTAAGGTTTCATCCATTTGTAAATTATGAATAGTAGTTTAGGCTTTTCAAAAAGAGGAAAAAAGGGATCATATACTTGATTTTTTTTCTCTCCAATTTTTAATTGGGAAGCAATGCTTTTGAAAGAAGAAAAAGTATGATAGAATAGTTTTGCACTGGGGCAAATGGGCTTAGTAGGTACGCATGCAACTTCACAAACAAAATGTCTGAATTGTCTTGCTGCGCAGAGTATAACACAAGTTTTCCATTATAAATTATGTCTACTTTCCTTTACCTATTTTTATTGTTAACATCCATATATTCATTTTGTGGTAGAAGTTAATAGTCAACAGTATTTGCGTACGGGACAATAATTTTCCTTTATTTTTAGAAACAAAGGTAAATATATTCAGTTTTGCTCCCATTAAAGTTATGGAGTGAAACAAATTTTCCCTGTGTTTTTTCTAAAATTCTACTGGACAAATACGTACATAAAGGGGTTATTATTGAGATACACAAAACGACAACACAAAGAAGTTATGGTAAGTATGATGACTGTGAGTGATGGCAAATTTAAGAATATACTTTTGTTACATTTCTTCAAAATTGCATAATATAAATACATTTAATACATTATTTTAAAAACTTGGAATAAAACAGTCCTATGCACAGTAAAAGCTAAAAGCTTTTCCCTTGTGCTTGTCTTTCTAATTCAGTTTCACTCCCTTCCCTAGAAGGGATGTGTTATGACCTTAGGTTACAAGTTTTTGAGAATGTATCTTCAGGCCATCTTCTATTTATTTATGCATATATTTATATATTAAGTATTTTTAAAAATATCTGAGAATTTTCTCTTTGTGTTGTTTTTATTCTTGTTTTTTTATATACTTGATACCGATATCTTAGAAATATTTTTATAAACCACTATTTATACATTTCCATGGTTCTTTTATTGGATGCACAGCAGTTCGTTCAATGGGATGTATTTGGTTTCTAAACATAGTTTTTGGATTTTTTGTTTCCTTTCTCTTGATTTCATGAAACAAAAGATGAGCCTTCATGAATTTTATTTCCTTCCAACAAATTAACTTTATGATGTCTGTGTAGTAAGATTATTGATCTTAAGGCGGATTTTATAGGAGATACTTTGCATGAAACTGTTAGCTTTCATGAGTTGTGATTTTAGAAAGGTCTTATCTCTCAGTGATGAGGAGTAACATTTTGTAGAGTTCATATTATTAGGAGTTGCTGAGTAGAGCACTGGTTTATTTGCTAGCCTATCAAACTAGGTTAAAACACTTATTAAGCAATTATTGGATTTGAAATTCTATCAAATAATCATTGTATTTTCTGGTTATAGTTAATAAATACTCTAAAAATGTTGGAAACTATAAAAAGCATACTGTAATTTCACTCCCCAGACACAATGTTTGTTATCCTTTTGGTGCAATTTTTTTTTTTTTTGGTATTTTTTTTCTCTAGGTATATATTATTGTAGATGTGTAAGCTTATCTTCTGAAACCAGACTTCCTGGGTTCAAATCCTAGTTCTGCATTGGTAAACTATTGTGTTTTTGAGTAAATTCCATAACTGTTCTAAACCCGTTTCTTCATCTGTAAGGTGGTAGGGTGATATAACCTTCCCCTTTGGGTTGTGAGACTCTAATGAAAGAAATACATGCAAAGTCTTAAGCCTGTCATATATAGTATGTTTTCAATAATTCAATCATTATTTAAAGAATTTGGAACCTACTGCACCATAATTAGGTACTTTTTTTTACTCATTTAATATATTTTTATCATCTCCAGGTCATGTAGCCTCCTTAATTATTAACTAATTTTAGCAAGGAATTAGTATTCCATCCTGTGACAATATGATGTGTATTTTGTATAATAATCCATAATTATTGGGCAGTTAAACTAGTTAAAACAATTTATGCTATTAAAAATAACAAATTTATAGATAGTTTTTATATTCATTTCCAATTTGAAAAAAATTAAATGGCTGAAGCCAATAATGTGCCCAGTTTTAAGGTTTTTAATATCTGTTGCAAAACTGAACAATGAGGTTTGAGGGATTTTAAAAACACCATTTTAAAAATATGTTTGGTGATTTTATTTTATATTTTAATTTTTTTAATGTTTATTTATTTTTGAGAGAGAGAGAGAGAGAGAGAGAGTGTGTGAGCCAGGGAGGGACAGAGAGAGAGAGAGAGACATAGAATCTGAAGCAGGCTCCAGGCTCTGATCTGTCAGCATAGAGCCCCACGCAGAACTCAATCTCACGAAACTTGAGATCATGACCTGAGCTGAAGTCCGACACTTAACTGACTGAGCCACCTAGGCCCCCTACTTTTGGTGACTTTAATAAAGCAGTTATACCTTCTGCTGATTTATTTCCTGTTGGATGAATATCTTGGTTTCACAGGGTAAAACAATAATGGCCATATACTAAATATGCGGTGGAAATGATGTAACACAAGAACATATGCATCCAATCAATGTTGTCTTTCAAAATAATTACCCTGAAAGATAAGATACAAACTTGTTATATTCATGATTATATTTGTCAAAATGTCACATTTGTCATAAGAAGTTATTCGTCAGCAATTACATAAAGTCCTGAACATTTTTCATATATTATGGTAGATTATTATCTTCTATACCAAAATATAATTGAACTTTATCTTGATTTTTTTCCATCAGAGTTGACTTAAAATAGTTTCCAACATTTTCCTACTCAATGTCCAGCTTTTCCTTTTTAACCAGAACCACCTTTTTCCTCTTCTCCTCCTCCTCCTCTTTATTATTATTACTATTATTGTTATTATTAATTTATTTTTAGCTAGAGTGGCTGCAGTGTGTTTGGCCCTGGCACTAGATTATGGCTGGTCCAAGCCAATTCTCAGGATGTCTTACAACATGACTTGATCTTCGGAACCTGTTCTGTCAATAAGACCTCATCAGAAGTTGATTCAGAAAGTGCTTTACTTGTTAAGGTTTTTGCTTTCCTGATTAAAGGACATGGTTGTGGCTGCCCATCATTTAACTTCTCTCTTCTTCTTGCCTTCAATGCAGCCAAGATGGTTGGACTTGCAAAACGATCTTGTGACCAGAAGATCATCGCAACCTCACCAAGCTTCTGAGTCAACACCAACTGCCCATCTTCAGATTTCTTATTTGGAAGAAAAAGTTCTCCTATTGATTTAAGCCACTGATGACTTTTACTTGTTTTGAAGGCATTGTTTTTGTTTTAATTTTTTTAATGTTTATTTATTTTTGAGAGAGAGAGACACACAGAACACTGAGGGGTGAGGGGCAGAGAGAGGGAGACACAGAATCTGAAGCAGGCTCCGAGCTCTGAGTGGTCAACCCTACGCGAACCCACGAAGTGTGAGATCATGACCTGAACGAAGTCGGGCGCTTAACCAACTGAGCCACCCAGGTGAAAGCATTGTTTTTTACAACTACTTTTGAAACTTTTTTAGAGAGTTCATCACAATTGACTGCTCTAGGAGTGTATATGATTTTATGAAAACATAAATTGATTTTAAGTGAATATTTAAAAAAATGTAGACTATACAGTTGGAAAGGACCTTAGAGATCATCTAATCATAAGTTCTTAATGGTGGATGTTCATCAAAATTACCGTTGGAACTTTAAAGAAATATACATATCTGGGCTCCATGCCTAGAACTTCTCAGATATGGTCCAGGCATCTGTATTTTCTTTTAAATACAGGGTGATTCTAACAGAAAGCCAGAAATAAAAGTTATTATGCCTACCCTTCTAAAACACTGATCTGCGGACTCTCCTGTGATGTGTAAATTTAGCAGCAGATTAGAATTTTTCAGCACACATAAGGGAAGTAACTTTATGCAATTGTATTACTAGCCAAACTCAAGGTCCAGATAAATAGGAGGAAAAAAAATCACTTAAATCCAAGCTAACTGTAGTCAATTTTCTTTCTAGAAATTAAAAATATAAAAAATGGAATTCGATAACATTCTTTGAACTCTCTCAGGCTTCCATGAGACCTTCACTTTTAGTTCCACTGCTCATAATTGTTTAGACTTCCAGAATCTGTTGAGATTTATTCCAATGGTTTGGATCTTCCTTGTTTGAAAGATTAGGTCAAGTGAATAAATGGAGGCAGATTGGATGGAGCTGTTGGTTGGACATGGTGTTAGCGGTCACTTTTCCCTTCCCAAACCCTAACTTCCCTACCAAGAGAGTAAATTTCCCACTGAAGCTGATTCGGGCACTGTTTTGTTGGTTCTTATTTCAATTATATGTATCATTACTTAGAAATTCTCCCAGACCTCATCTGACAAGTCATTTAGGTTTCTACTTACTGTGAAGTCTCAGAAATTTAGATAATTTATTATTAATAAATAGCTATTCTCCACAATGAGCTCTGGCACAGTTTTAAGCATACAGTAAAGATTTAGAAATAGTTATTACTTCTGGGCCTGAAATAACAGTGAAACATTTTACATCTCAAATTATGTTTTAATAAATATGGGTTTCACCTATTTTTTGAGCTAAATTCTACTGGAATTTGGTCATTTTCCATTTCAAAGCAGGTTAATCTTATGTCAAACACCCAAATACATGTATAATATATATTATATATAATTTTTGTGCAAATACACACACACATTATATATGTGTGTGTGTGTGTATGTATATATATATATACACATATATGTGTATATGGAGTGGGTAGGGTTGTATGTGTGTCTCTATGTAACATACACATACATAGTATATAACAATATATGAATATACCTCCATATATGCATATGTACACCCACAGAGACAAAGTCACACATATTTATATACACACATATGTTTATTATGAAGTACATTACATGGTCTCCTAGAAATAACAGAAAATATTTTTAAGATAGTTCCGTCTTCCTCTACTCCATCTCCAAAAGTGGAATTGTGGGCTGCTTGCAGATTTTAAGGTATGCTCTAGGCAGTGCTAATTATAGAGAGTGTATCTTTTGTGATTGGAACTTTATAGCTGTGGTTACTCAGAGCCTCGGCCATATTGTCTTTCTCACAGGGAGCAATTGGCAGAGAAGACAGGCTCCAAGTGGCCAGATTCTCCTCAGCTATGTCAGTGTCGGAGCAAGGCCAGTAGATTCCTAGTTATGTGCCAAACCAGAAGCCCCCCTTTCAGGATGAAGCTCTGTGACCAGCAAAAAGGCCTCTTTCAAGGAAAGGCTGGGGGCACATTTCAGTTGACTACCTGCTATCCACCACCTAGGTATGGTGGTCTGCCAAGAACTGTCTCTCCAACTATTACAGTCTATGGAACCCGGGATGGCAAGCACCCCTGATCTCTGGAGCCAGGTAATCAGGAAGTGTTCTCTGGACAGCAGCTGAGTTTGGGGAAACCTGGGGCTTGTGCTCAAGCTCCTTCCGGGAGATAGCAGCCCCCTGGAGAGTGGCAAGGGGAGGCACAAAGATGCTGCTCACAGCTGCTCCAGTGTGTGAGTGGCACCTGCTCAGAAAAACAAAACAAACAAAACAAAACAAAACTCTAGCATTAGAGAGAGAGAGAGATGGTGCCTGCTGGCTGCAGTGCTAAGATGAGCCTGCTAGCTGGAATGAAGCAGGGAGAATGTATAGACATGACTGCAGAGGGTTGGTGGGAAAAGAAAAAAAGAGGTGCACCCATTGGCTAGAGTGAAGCAAAGGGAAAGAGCAAACATGGTACCTGCCATCAAAAATGCTTCTAGGTTACTCTATATGGAAAACCCTAAAGATTCCATAAAAAACTGCTAGAACTGATCCATGAATTCAGTAAAGTTACAGGATATAAAATCAATGCACAGAAATCGGTTGCATTTCTATATACTAATAATGAAACAACAGAAAGAGAAATCAAGGAATCGATCCCGTTTACAATTGCACCAAAACCTGTAAAATACCTAGGAATAAACATAAGGAAAGAGATAAAAAATCTATACACTGAAAACTGTAAAAAGCTTATGAAAGAAATTAAAGAAGACACAAAAAAAATGGAAAAATATTCCATGTTCCTGGATTGGAAGAACAAACATTGTTAAAAGATCGATACTACCCAAAGCAATCTACATATTCAATGCAATCCCTATCAAAATAACACCAGTATTCTTCACAGAGCTAGAACAAACAATTCTAAAATTTGTGTGGAACCAGAAAAGACCCCAAACAGCCAAAGCAATCTTGAAAAAGAAAACCGAAGCTGGAGGCATCACAATCCCGGACTTCAAGCTACCCTACAAAGCTGTAATCATCAAGACAATATGTTACTGGCTCAAAAACAGACACTCATATCAATGGAACAGAATAGAGAACCCAGAAATGAACTCACAAACGTATGGCCAACTAATCTTTGACAAAGTAGGAAAGAATATCCAATGGAATAAAGACGATCTCTTCAGCAAATGGTGCTGGGAAAACTGGACAGCGACATGCAGAAAAATGAACCTGGACCACTTTCCTACACCATACACAAAAATAAACTCAAAATGGATGCAAGACCTCAATGTAAGACAGGAAGCCGTCAAAATCCTCGAGGAGAAAGCAGGCAAAAACCTCTTTGACCTCGGCTGCAGCAATTTCTTACTCAACATGTCTCTGGAGATAAGAAAAACAAAAGCCAAAATGAACTATTGGGACCTCATCAAGATAAAAAGCTTCTCCACAGCGAAGGAAACAATCAGTAAAACTAAAAGGCAACAACAGAATGTGAAAAAATATTTGCAAATGACATAGCAGATAAAGGGTTAGAAATCTCTAAAGAACTTAACAAACTCAACACCGAGAAAATGAATAATCCAGTGAAGAAATGGGCAGAAGACATGAATAGATACTTTTCTAAAGAAGACATCCAGATGGACAATAGGTATATGAAAAGATGCTCAACGTCACTCATCATCAGAGAAATACAAATCAAAACCACACTGATATATGACTTCACACTGGTCAGAGTGGGTAAAATTAACAATTCAGGAAACAACAGATATTGGTGAGGATGTGGAGAAATGGGAGCCCTCTTGCACTGTTGGTGGGAATGCAAACTGATGCATCGGCTCTGGAAAACATTGTGGAGGTTCCTCAAAAAATTAAAAATAGGGGCGTGTGGGTGGCTCAGTTGGTTAAGCGTCTGACTTTGGCTTAGGTCATGATCTCACGGTTCATGTGTTCAAGCCCTGCATCAGGCTCTGTGCTGACAGCTCAGAGCCTAGAGCCTGCTTTGGATTCTGTCTCTCTGCCCCACCCTTGCTTGCACTCTGTCTCTCTCAGTCTTTCAAAAATAAATAAACATTAAAAAAATTTAAAAAAATAAATTAAAAATAGAACTACCCTGCGACCTAGCAATTGCACTACTAAGTATTTACCCAAGGGATACAGATGTGTATTTTGAAGGAGCACGTGCTCCTCAATGTTTATAGCAGCGCTATTGACAATAGCCAAAGTATGGAAAGAACCCAAATGTCCATCAACTGATGAATGGATAAAGAAAGTGTGGTGTATATATATATATATATATATATATATATATGGAGAGAGAGAGAGGGAATTACTCGGCAATCAAAAAGAATGAAATTTTGCCATTTGCAACTATGTGGATGGAACTAAAGTATATTAGGCTAAGTGAAATCGGTTAAACAGAGAAAGACAAATATCATATGAATTCACTTATATGAGGAATTTAAGATAGTAAACAAATGAACATAAGGGAAGGGAAGCAAAAATAATATAAAAACAGGGAGACAGATGAAACATAAATACAGAGAACAAATTGAGGGTCGCTGGATGGGTTGCGGGTAGGGGGATGGGCTAAATGGGTAAGGGGCATTAAGGAATCTACTCCTGAAATCACTGTTGCACAATATGCTAACTATCTTGGATGTAAATTAAATAATTAATTAATTAATAAAAAAAAAAGAAAAAGAAAAGGTGTCTAAGTGTATGCTAAATTAGATGCCCGCCCATAAGGCCCATGCTTTAAGAATAGCAGCAAGAAGTCTGGGTGCATCTGGACTGGCTGCCTCTATGCTGGGCCGTGGGCAGGTGAGTCTGAGGCCTTTAAGAGCCATGTCTCTGTTCAGTATGGACTTGCAGGTCTGGGGCAGGAACCTTGTTGGTTTTCAAAGTCATAGGTTTTGGGGACTTGTCTCTCAGATGCAGGCCTTAAAAGCTGAGGGTGCCTGGTGTGGGTTCAAACCCTTCACTCCTCAGGGAGAATCTCTGGTTTTGAGTTCCCTCTCAACAGTGGTTCATTGCACTGGGGAAGGGGTCTATGGTGGATTATGTCCCAGCTTCTCTTACCTGCTTCCATGTGGGCCTTCTCTCCTTCTCCAGTGGCCCCTGTCTAGAAGTTGCTCAGCTAGTTCTTAGGTTTTTTCCAGAGGCAGTTGTTCCATGTGTTGCTGCACATTTGGTGTGTCGGTGGAAGGAGGCGAGCCCCAGGATCTTCTCCATAGCCATCTTCACTGGCTAAAAATCATGCATGTATTTTTAATATTTTTTAATGTTTTAATTTAATTTTGAGAGAGAGAGACAGAGCATGAGTGGAGGAGGCGCAGAGAGAGATAGAGACACAGAACCCGAACCAGGCTCCAGGCTCTGAGCTGTCAGCACAGAGCCTGATGCAGGACTCAAACCCATGAACTGTGGGATCATGACCTGAGCTGAAGTTAGATGCCCAATGGACTAAGCCACCCAGGTGCCCCTCGTGCATGTATTTGTTTTTAAAATATAATTTATTGTCAAGTTGGCTAACACACAGTGTGTAAAGTGTGCTCTTGGTTTTTGGGGTAGATTCCCAAGGTTCATTGCTTACATACAACACCAGTGCTCATCCCAACAGTGCCCTCCTCAATGCCCATCACCCACATTCCCCCATCCACCCTCAGTTTGTTCTTTGTATTTAAGAGTCTCTTATGGTTTGCCTCCCTCCCTGTTTGTAACTATTTTTTCCCCTTCCCCTCCCCCATGGTCTTCTGTTAAGTTTCTCAAGATCCACATATGAGTGAAAACATATGATATCTATCTTCTCTGACTGACTTATTTCACTCAGCATAATACCTTCCAGTTCCATCCACATTGCTGCAAACGGCATGATTTCATTCTTTCTCATTGCCAATAGTATTCCATTGTATATCTAAACCACATCTTTATCCATTCATCAGTTGATGGACATTTAGCCTCTTTCCATAATTTGGCTATTGTTGATAGTGTTACTATAAACATTGGGATACATATGCCCCAATGCATCAGCACTCCTGTATCCCTTGGGTAAATTCCTAGTAGTGCTATTGCTGAGTCATAGGGTAGTTCTATTTTTAATTTTTTGAGGAACTAGCACATGGTTTTCCAGAGTGGGTGCACCAGTTTGCATTCCCACCAACAGTGCAAGATGATTCCCAGTTCTCCACATCCTTGCCAGCATCTGTTGTTTCCTGAGTTGATCATTTTAGCCACTTTTAGTTGTGTGAGGTGGTATCTCAGTGTGGTTGTGATTTGTATTTCCCTGATGATGAGTGATGTTGAGCATCTTTTCATGTGTCTGTTGGCCATCAGGATATCTTCTTTGGAAAAGTGTCTATTCATGTTTTGCCCAATTTTTCACTGGACTACTTGTTTTTCCAGTGTTGAGTTTGGTAAGTTCTTTATAGATTTTGGATACTAACCCTTTATCCAATATATCATTTGCAAATATCTTTTCCCGTTCTGTTGGTTGCCTTTTAGTTTTGTTGATTGTTTTCTTTGCAGTGCAGAAACTTTTTATCTTGATGAGTTTCCAATAGTTCATTTTTGCTTTTGTTTCCCTTGTCTTTGGAGATGTTTTGAGCAAGAAATTGCTGTGACTGAGGTCAAGGAAGTTGTTGCCTGCTTTCTCCTCTAGGGTTTTTGTGGTTTCCTGTCTCACATTTAGGTCTTTCATCCATTTTGAGGTTATTATTGTGTATGGTGTAAGAAAGTGGTCTAATTTCATTCTTCTGCATGTTGCTGTCCATTTTCTCAGCACCATTTATTAAAGAGACTGTCTTTTTTTTCCATTGGAAACTCTTTCCTGCTTTGTCAAAGATTAGTTGGCCATACATTTGTGGCCAATTCTGGGGTCTCTATTCTATTCCATTGGTCTATGTGTCTGTTTTTGTGCAATACCATATTGTCTTAATGATTACAGCTTTATAGTAGAGGCTAAAGTCTGGAATTGTGATGCCTCCTGCTTTGGTTTACTTTTTCAATATTACTTTGGCTATTCTGGTCTTTTGTGGTTCTATACAAATTTTAGGGTCGTTTGCTCTAGGTTTGAGAAAAATGCCAGTGTAGTTTTGATTGGGATTTTATGCCTGTATTTTTTTTTAATTTAAAAAAAATATTTATTTATTTTTGAGAGGGAGAGAGAGTGTGAATGGGGGAGGAGCAGAGAGAGAGGGAGACACAGAATCCAAAGCAAGCTCCAGGCTCTGAGCTGTCAGCACAGAGCCCAATGAGGGGCTCCAACCCGTGAACTGTGAGATTATGACCTGAGCCGAAGTCAGACACTTAACCAACTGAGCCACCCAGGCGCCCCTCCTGCCTGTATTTTTATTTATTTTTTTTTTATTTTTATTTTTTTAAAAATTTTTTTTTCTTTCAACGTTTATTTATTTTTGGGACAGAGAGAGACAGAGCATGAACGGGGGAGGGGCAGAGAGAGAGGGAGACACAGAATCGGAAACAGGCTCCAGGCTCTGAGCCATCAGCCCAGAGCCTGACGCGGGGCTCGAACTCACGGACCGCAAGATCGTGACCTGGCTGAAGTCAGACGCTTAACCGACTGCGCCACCCAGGCGCCCCATGCCTGTATTTTTAAAAGCATTACTCTGGTTGATATTGTGGACCTTAGATTGGAGGCAGCCACAAATTGATGCAGGACAGCCAGTTAGGAAAAATAATTTTGGCTTGGACTTGGAGGTGTAGAGAAATGAACCAATGTGAAAACATTCAATATTTTGAATGAAAACATTCAAGATCTGTACTTGAGAGGCTTTACTCACAAACTGGATATGAAAACAGTGGGGAGAGGTGGAATGAAGGGTCTCTTCTAAGTTTTTGGCTTGAACATCCGGGGGTAGGGTGATACCATTTATTGAGATTTGGAGTATCAGAAGAAGATAACTAGTTTTTCCTGGCTTGGTCTTCTCTCCTTTTAAAATGTTTTATAGTAGTTTTTGCTTTCCCTTTATATTATCTGCTGCAGGCTGAGTATTTTGGTGTGTTACTACTATTTGATTACTAACATTCTCCTTCGGTTGATTATAAGCTTTAGTGTATCTCTTTGGCTTAGAATATGGCCTGGCATATTGTAGGCTCTTTTTTTTTTTTTTTATATATTTTTTTTCAACGTTTTTTATTTATTTTTGGGACAGAGAGAGACAGAGCATGAACGGGGGAGGGGCAGAGAGAGAGGGAGGCACAGAATCGGAAACAGGCTCCAGGCTCCGAGCCATCAGCCCAGAGCCTGACGCGGGGCTCGAACTCACGGACCGCGAGATCGTGACCTGGCTGAAGTCGGACGCTTAACCGACTGCGCCACCCAGGCGCCCCTGTAGGCTCTTAATAATTGTTGAGTGAATATGTGTTGCCTTTGAGAAGTGAAGTTGAGGAATCTCCAATTAATTGTTAGGCACAGATGTGTCTGGAGGTAGGGAGATAGAGTGGGCTACGGATGTTCACCCATCAAGATGCTGAAATCACCAGCCGAGTGTAGAGTGAGACAAGAACAAAGTCAAGGAAAGGAGGAGGGACCGGTAAACAAGACTAAGAGAAACTGAGGAAGGCAGGCGGCTGGAAAACTAGTGAGTTAGCCTGAGACATCATATCTAAATAAGCAGCTTCCCAGGGCGCCTGGATGGCTCAGTTGGTTAAGCCTCTGACTCTTGATTTCAGCTCAGATCATGATCTCATGGTTTGTGTCCTCACTGACAGTTTGGAGCCTGCTTGAGATTCTCTCTCTTTCTGACCCTCCCTGCTCTCTCTCAAAATAAATAAATAAACTTTAAAATAAGCAGCTTTCCTTGCATAAACTTTACACAATTAAAGGTGATCACAATCTTCTACTTTAGTCATCCTGACCGAAAGCTTCCTTTGCATTTTAATTCACCCTTCTGCAAAATGTATAAAGCAGAAAAAAAAATGGATTGTTCAGTAAAAGCATGGAGAACTTCAGGCCTCAAAGACAATATTTAATGTAAAATTTATGAACAGAATTAAAGTACATTCCCTGCTGAAACTGAAGGTAACGAGAATCCACATATGTATTAGCCATCTGCGCAATCTCTCCAGAAGTTTGCCCCCCTAAAGGAACACATTGTAACAGAGCGATCCAGTCCGGGTTGCCTCCTCAAGCTCGTTTAAAACTGCAGCGAATTACAAAAGTGAGATAAACTTGTACCATTTTTTACATGAAGTAATGACAGACACTTTTCATGACCCATAAATCTCTTGATGAAGAAGATGGGGATAAATACTTGACTTTATCTATGGAAGAAAAAAAACAACATATATTTCCTGGTTATTTCACAGAATATGCTTGTGGCGGTGATGGGTACACTGGGTTTCACAGTTCGAGCCCACAGCTCCTTTACTTAGTTTCTCTACCCACTGCTTTTACTTCTATCATCAAGAACGACAACAGCAGCGAAAAGGGTTCCAACAATATCAGCTCATTTCCTGTTTTTTTTTTTTTTTTTTGTTTTGTTTTGTTTTAGTTTAAAGGACTCTGCTTAGGGGCACCTCAGTGGCTCAGTTGGTTAAGCTTCTGACTGTTGGTTTCAGCTTAGGTCATGATCTCATGGTTCCCGGGTTTGAGCCCTGCATCAGGCGGTCTGCTGCTGTCAGCGCAGAGCCTGCTTGGGATTCTCTCTCCCTTTCTCTCCGCCCCTCCCCACTCACCTGCAGGTTCCCTCTCTCTCTCTCCCTCCCCCAAATAAATAAGTACACATTAAAAAAGGCACTCTGCTAATCACTTGAAAACCATTATCTCATTTGTTACAACAAAAATAAAAGTTGGGACAATTATTTTGTCTGCCGTCTTCCGAGGAAATAGAGGATTTCAGAAGTTCGGTGAATTGCCTGAGACCGTGCAGCTAATGAATGAAGGGTGTAGATCAGACTTCAGCCCAGATCTGTTTGACTAGGAATTCCATGCTTATACTCATCAGCGGCCTTGCTGGTGGTTATTTTGTGTTCTTTGTTGTTTGTGTAACGGTCCATCTAAAACTAAATCTGTAGACATGTTGCGTAGACAACTACACCCGGGAGTCCCACGTAAGCGGAGCACAGACGGTTGTTGAGGCCCCCTCCAGAAGTGCCAGCTGCACTCGCAGGCTGCTCTAACCATAGGACTCATCCATCCACCAGCTCTAGTTTGTCTAAGGTAAGCACCAGAGATCTCCTTAATGCTGCTTATGTGAATCTTTAAAATCCTATTATTGGTTCCTGAAGGCTTTCATCCATCACCCTCCCGTGATAAATCTCTAACAAGGCTTCTGGTTCTCCTCTCACTTTCGGATTCCCTCATACTCAATAAATTTCCTAGTGAAGTCACAATTAATCTTGAGTAGCACATTAACCTTGTTCATATCAAAGTAACCCTGCAAGTTTTGCAGTTTTACATGTGATTAGAGACAGGTACCTCACACGCCGTGAGTCTCCTTTCACCATGGGTAGAAGGGTAGGGATGTGCTTTCTGATCTCCGCTCCCATTTATCTCTGTTCCCTGGCTGGGCTTGGGGATCTTCAAGGCTCTGCTCCTGCTTGCCTCTCGGCTTTTAGATAACTTCTGCTGATCTGTCCGCATTTTTCTCTCTTATCCACTTATCATCGGATAAAAGTCCCCTTGCGTCATTCCATTTTCTTAAGCGCCATTGTTCGATAAATTAGTTTGAATTAAAAATTTAAGCCCCTCAAACTATATGGAAAATTTAAACCTTTTATTTAATTGACTTTTAAAAAATGCTCTGCTTAATGTCTCAATGGCTGGATTCCCCTTCAGAGAGCAACGTCTTTTTGCATTCAGAGATTCAGCTAATAACTCATAATCACTCTGCCTCCAAAGGTAAGAAGGTTGATTAGTCCATCAAGATTCCACTGGAAATAATCCCCTCAGACTATATAGTTATTCGGCTTCAGTCTACAATAAGCAGGGGCAGCCATGCTCAGGCTCAAAGCATAAGCTTTATCCGTAGTGTGATTGGAAGGTGACCTGAGGAACCGCATCGTCCGTATATATTTCCTTTGCTCCTCTGCCATCGATGGAACCTGAAATTCCCACAATTTTATAACATTTCAGGGTAAGACTTTTGAAGCCCCCTTAAAATACAGTGAAGTCACCTTTGAAGTCATTAATGGCTGTTAACATCAAATTGAGATTTAGGTTTGAGTTGCTTAATGACTCAAGAAGGACAAGAAGAGAGTAATAGGGGAATGGTGTGATAGATTTTGATGGGAGGGGTGTCAGGAAAGTTGTACCTCAGGTGGTGCTATATCCGAGGGCACATTTGAAAGGGGGACTGTGGTGGAATATTCAGGAGAGTCAGAAGGAAGGATGGGGTTTTTCAACATTAGTGACTTGGGGGTGGAGGAAAACTTGTAAAGGTTCAAGTGGGCTGGAGTAGAGAAGTCGGGAAGATTCTGAGGTAGAGATAACTATTTCTCAGCCTGTCAGAGGCTCAAACTTATTTTAAAATGGATAATTTTAATTGAGCACCAGTTTCCTCGCTTATGGTTAGGAAGTCATAGCAAAGATCAAGGTAAAGACATTGCTTTGTCTGGTGAAATTGGCCTGGCAGTATATGTTCCTCCTAGGATTTTCTAACTGAAGTCAGGATTCGATGAAACCAGAACGATATGCATGGGTCAGATGGGAGTTTTTCATGTTCCCTTGATAGAGAGTGGTGTCGAGCAGATCCCCTTTTAGATTCAGTTAACTAACATGTTTCACTGGTAGAAAGCCTCATAAAATATAGGTTAGATGAAAGGAAGACAGTATAATGTGGAAATTTACAATGTTGAAAAGTCCTTTTTAAACATAACATTGACGATTGGGAGATGAAATAATCAAATGGAGAGTCACTATAAAGGAGAAAGGAAGAACAGTGGATCTGCCCATAATAACAATGGCAGGTTAACCCCTCAAACTGGTTATTAGCCCATAAAAGGACAACCACTCAAAAGGTCAAGTGGCCAAATGTGGGAACATAAAACCGCTACTGCAGAAAGATCAATTCTGAAAATTAGACAAAAAAGTGAAAGCCATTATTATGGCAAAGATAAGTCAGTCAGTAGAGCGGAGAAAAAGATCACCACTAAGGATTACAGAACCTGGAAAACCAAGAGCACCAACAACTCCATCTTCTGAGTGACAGCCTGAAAGGGCTGCAGATAAAGAGAAGAGCAGGTCAGGGAGCCTGGTGGCCAATAAAAAGTTCAGCAACTCAGGATAATTTAAGGGAACCTACTACATCAACAGAGAATCTTAAAATGAAAGGGTGTGGGGGTTTAGATTTTTTCTTTTTTAATCTGGGGAAATCCTCAGAACCCGCACTATGAAATGAATGTTTGAAAAAAGAACAAAGCTCTGTATAAGAACAAATATAGTGACTGTGACTCATTTCTACAGGGTGCTAGGATCACCGTCTTTTTGCACCTCTTGAACTGTCCTAGGCATTTCCTCAGGTTCTGTATCTGTCATGGTAGCCGTGGGGAACAGGGGTAGCCTTTTTGCCATTTCTTAAATTATCTTGAGTTATCTAGTGGAGTATGCTTGCTAGAGGTAAAGGAATTGGAGCCTGAAGAATAAATAAGGTCAGAAAAAAGATGGTAGTATGCCAAAAAAACAAAACAAAACAAAAAAAAAAACGAATCTAAGATTCTTTTCAGCCTTTATGATGTGCCTGGTATTTTAACTTTCTATATCTTTAACTTTCTATATCCAGTCAACAAATATCAGGCCCATGTTACAGGTGATAAGACAGAGGCACAGAGATTAGTGTTACTTAGCCCACATAACTGCTGGCTGGCATCTATAACTGAGGCAATCTCTGTGACTCAAACACCTGTACTTTTCTGAACACACCAGATTTTATAAGATTTGGACTGAGAAACCTGGAATCAGTGTTTCTGTGTCACGTATCAGCTGTGAGATTTGTTCAAGCGACTATTTATTTGTTAGTCGTAGTATTTGCATGCCTGCTACATGCCAGTTGCTCTTCTAGATGTCTAGGGCACAGCAATGGGAAAGAGACAAGAATTCCTTCTTACAGAGCACATATTTGAGTGGGTAGATCTCGGATGAGTCAATGTATATGTCTAAGTTTGTCTTATTACTTCCAAAAAAGAGATATGTAATGTGTAACTTAAAGGGTCTGTTACTATACCTGAACTTGGCATCTGTAAACTATGATATGATTTACAAATATTATTGTCCCTCTGATTACTGGAGCCATGCGTGGCATGTAACCATGACATGAGAGAAAAGCAGGGAGGAGAGAGAGCGAAGCAGGAGAGGAGAGCCCAGACATCGTTAGGGAGTGATGGCTGTGGGTGCTGTTTACTGGCGTCTAGTTCCATATAACCTGGTCATATTTCTTATTTTTTTAATTAAAAAAATTTTTTTAATGTTTATTTTTTGAGAGAGACAGAGAGACAGAGAGACAGAGTGTGAGTGGGGGAGGGGCAGAGAGAGAGAGCGGGAGACACAGAATCCAAAGCAGGCTCCAGGCTCCGAGCTGTCAGCAGAGTCCCATGCGGGACTTGAACCCACAAGCTGTGAGGTCATGACCTGAGCCAAAGTCAGACACCCAACTGACTGAGCCACCCAGATGCCCCAAAACCTGGTCATATTTTTTTTTTTTAATTTTTTTTCAACGTTTATTTATTTTTGGGACAGAGAGAGACAGAGCATGAACGGGGGAGGGGCAGAGAGAGAGGGAGACACAGAATCAGAAACAGGCTCCAGGCTCTGAGCCATCAGCCCAGAGCCCGACGCGGGGCTCGAACTCCCGGACCGCGAGATCGTGACCTGGCTGAAGTCGGACGCTTAACCGACTGCGCCACCCAGGCGCCCCACCTGGTCATATTTTTTAAAAGCAGAGCAGAATATTGCCAGAGACAGAGGTTTTCACCTCCATACTAGGGAATGTATTCCTTGAAAAATATGAAATGACAGTATACACATCTTCCAAAGTGATTAATTTACTTTTGGGCTTGGAAAGGTAGAACTAGCATGGGGGTTAGTCAAGTAAGAAAGTAGGTGGGTGACATAGATAGGACTGAAACATTCAGACTCATGGATCCAAGTATGTCGATGTTAGAACGGATGTTAGAGTTCATTTCCAATTTCCCTGGCCTTTTTCTACTCCAACTTTTAAGATGAGAACTTATAATTCTGGAGTAGTTGGCCATGAAATACTGAGTGGAATTAATGTGGAATCAAGTCTCAGGCCTAGACTCAACATGCGGCACTCTGCAATGGCATTACGTTATGTCTAGTGTTGTTTAGCGATTGCTGGCTCGTTCAGTTTCCTAGGGTAGTAGGGTTGGTGTTTAACTGGTGTTTCTCATCTTGCAAATGTTAGTGGACCAATGCTTGTCTCCCCTCTTATGTAGTGAGTCAGTAGTCGTTCGGATAGATTGAAGAGGTCAGGTCTGCCACATTTTCTAAAGTCAGAGACCAGATTTTAGACACCCCCATACACAATCACACACATGTCCGTAACGCAAAGGCAAGGTGTGGCATCACAATAGATATGAGAGATGCTCCAGTGTTACCATTTGATTTTCCATACCAGATGCCAAACAGAAATGGCGTGAAACTTCGGGCAGGATCTAGAAGTTAATTTTCACAGAGTAGCACTTATGTGACGTACACTTTGCCCTGCCTTAGCCAAAGAGATTGTGTCTCATTTGCAGGTTTATTTAATGGTAAATGCCATAGTGATGTCCCCCCAGGGAAATGGCCATTTAAAGAAGACGTGAAACAAAGAAGGAGTCTGGAGAGTAGAAATTGTGTAATTCCATATGCGCTATTCTTACTCTATTCCATCGTTCCATCATATCTTCATTTTGGACCAACCAATGACACTAATGCCAAACAAAACAGTTTCAGGGCAGGTGAGAACATTCTGACATTGTCTGAGGGGGCTCACTTTATAAAGGCAATCCTTGAAGCTGCTTTTGTTTGAATAGCCCTTGAACAATTTGATAATCATAAACGATTTTAAATGTAAACAAAAACAAAAACAAAATCTCATTCAAAATACGATAACAATTTGGTGACAACAATACACTCTGTAATGATTCTGCTCCCAAGGCTGCTAGAAATAAATGGAAGGTTATATCTTCTGACTTGAGAAAGCCTGCTATTTATAGAACATTTATTTATGTCTGAAGCACATTTAAATATAAATTGCAATACTTAATGCCTAGTTTTATAACACGTCATTCACAACCCATTAAGTATTTTATTGCATGAATTGTATAAGAAACAGATTTATAGCCCTCAATTATGGCATTAATAAGGGATGATGGAATCTCACTGAAGATGTATTTCCCTGCAGTTTTTACAGAACTTTATTATTATAGTATGATGTGAACTAGATATTTAATGTTTTTATTATAAGAAGACTCGAAACAAATACTCTGATAAGACAGAGTATAAGAGAAACATTGATATTCCCACTAAACATTATTGCTTTAAAATCAATGCAGAAAAATTTCTGAAAGCATATATTGGGTTTATATGGGATATTTTAAATCAAGTTGGAAAATAAAGTTAGCTTCGGTCTTAAAGAGTTGCGACCTATTTCTAAAATGTTTCTCTCTCTAGATGAGATCTCCAAGTACTTGGATACAATAGTTCACTTTTGTTGTTGTGCTGTTGTTGTTACAGGCTAGAGACATCCATATCACGTTTCGATTGTGTGAATTTTAAAGAATTTCAAGATAATTTAGCACCTTTGTCTTTTATTTGGAGAGGGTGTGGAGAACAGGTTACTGAGTAGAAAAGGGGCTGAACACGTGACTAATGAGGACACTGTGGAGTGCAGTGTCCCACCCCCACCCTGCCCAGTTAGTCAGAGATTTAATAATCAGACATAAAATAATGCACACAAGCAGAGGGATGAATGACAAGAGGGTGGAAGTTTCAGAAAAAAATTCAGGGCCGGATAAAGTGGCACCTGACACAGAAGGACATATAAAGCATGCAGCTGGGAGGGTGGCGTAGGGCCCAGGGAGTGGAGCACAGGACTGGGTTAACATTCCAGAAGTCAAGGAACTGTTAGGTTGCTCAGGATGTGTGATACAAGAGGGGGTCCAGCTGACCCTGCTGACAAATGAAGTAGAAATGCGGAAACAGCTTAAATTTTCAGAGTTAAAAAAGAATGCTCTTCCGGTGACAATTATTAGTCATATTAAATGTAGTGTTGCATTTAGTCCTGAGGACTTTTGTAATACATTTCCTGTGAGTGTTTTTGAGAAGCTTAGCTGGCAGAGTGGGAGATGCTACCTTGTCAAGGATATGATCTACTCGGCATCTGTATTTCCAAGGCAGAAACCCTAAGTAGGTTTTAAAGCTTCTGAGGAGTCAGTGAAGATTAGGTGTGACCCAGTGCAAGCTCTTTCCCAGGAAGCACGCAGGGCAATGAAAGAGTGCTGCAGCTGCTGTTTCTACCCAGAAAGCAGTGCGTCGGGGTCGGAAAACCCCTGGCTCTGTTCCTTGTGCAGGAGCTGTGTGCAGGAAAGCTCAGTGGACCAATCTGAAGGCCAACACGTGAGGACTTCAATCCATTTAAAACGATTTGAATATCATTCCTAAACTGTGATTTGCCACTAGTGGTTAAGGAATGGTCTCCATTCCCTGTTAAGTGTAAATGGTGTGCACTAATTACAATCGTATTTCTTTAAGAGAATCAGACTGACTTATAGTGATCAAGTCACTTATATTTGCTTTGTACCATTTATTAAGAGAACAATGGATGCCTCTTTTACTATTTTAAGTGTCTCACTCTCTTTTGCCATGGACGTTATCAGTTTTATTAGTCATGATTTTTCTGTTTCTAATACATTTCCAAGACACTGATGACAGTATTTCATTAACAATTAAGACGTCTGCAATATTTACCTCTCTATTTGCAATGCACAGTGCAACTGATCTGTAGTAATGAATGGAAGTAACTTAGAGAATCATGAATTTAGCCTTGGAAGGAACTTTAGAAATTACCTGTCTGAAATTGCAATCTCCATTTTAAGTATTAGTGCAGGAAAGCCCAAAGAAGTGAAATAACTTGGCCAATGTCATACGGCGAATTAACAGAAGTTTCTAGGACTAAAATCTGGTAACAGATGCATTTGGCACATGTTATGAAACAGGTATCGTACAAAGCTTTGACCATATTAACTAATTTAATACCTACAACTATTGTATGAAATAAGGCTATTATTATCCTTGTTCCATAAATGAGGAAATGAGTCATAGAGTAATTTTCTCAAAATCACCCAGCTAATCAGTAGAGCAAAGATTAGGATCGAAATGGCCTGTCTCCAGGATTTGCCATACTCTAATTTCAAATATACTGACC
This sequence comes from Lynx rufus, assembly GCF_022079265.1. Taxonomy (NCBI): domain Eukaryota; kingdom Metazoa; phylum Chordata; class Mammalia; order Carnivora; family Felidae; genus Lynx; species Lynx rufus. Next base: position 7,103,409 of record NW_025814825.1, read on the forward strand.
TCAAGCCCAGTGTCCTTCCTACCACGTTTCATACATTTTCAAGCTGATTATTTAAAATATATTTATGGTTCTTTTCATTTACAAAAACATGGAAAATATTTTGTAACAACCCAAAGGAAGTAGGGATTAGGAAATATCCCATTTTACAGGCGAACAAATTAGAGACACAAATCAACATGTCTGGTTCAGCCAGGGAGTCAATGGCGAGCTAAACAAAACTGTCTTACCTACCACGTAAGTGTTAAGAGAAAACAACTGGCCTCTCAGGGTAATGCCAACCCCTGTGTCATTTTCTGTGTTCTCTGCCTTCTTCATTTCCCCCAGACTAGTATTCAACCTCCTGCACAGAGATAATTCGTTTTCTTCTGTTGTTACCCCAACTCCATCTACACTGCCCACAAGACAGTGGGATACAATATTAGATCAAAGTGGTGTTATACAGGAAGTGATTATGTTTTGATTTTGTAATAGTTAAAAAGTGCAAAATATGCCATGTGAAATTATTGTTTACAGGTTACTGACAAGGGCTGCTCCAGCTGGGCTCTGATTTCTAGAGGCCCTGAATCATACAGTACTTCCTGTATGTTTTATTAGTCATTATTTTCCTGCTTCTAACACATTTCCAAGACATTGATGGCAGTATTTCATTATCTAGCCATAAGCTAACATGTCAGAGTGATCTGTATTTTTGTGTGTGATTTCTACTTTTATAGACTGATTTTAAAATAAAGCACGTTTTTATAAAAGTGAAAAAAATCACTCCATCGAGTCACTCGTCTACTTACCAGGATCCCAATTTGCAACTGAGTGCATTTGTTGCTCATTAGACCCAGGGCAGAACCAGTGTTTCTATTGTACTCCCACAGTTCCCAGATCTGTATTTTGTTCCCGTATGTTGGCCATGGGATATTCAAATATGTGAGCCCAGGTAACCACTTCTGCCACAGCCATATAACTGGTCCTCTGTCAGGGGTCCGATTCTGAAAGTTCTTAATCCAGGTAGAGTCTCAGTCCCTCTGTGAGCCGGGCTGTCCCTGTGTTTTTCTCTTAACATTCTCCAGTAAGAGGAGCATGAGATCATGTGTGTTACATGAAGACTGTAGTCTGTACATAGAAACCAATAATAGGATCATCATTTTTTTTGGTAACTTTAGGGAGTGAAAATCACGCTGGAGGAGCTCGCCTTCTAACTAAGGAGACACCTTACACACTTTCCATTATTTTTGTAGCAAAATTCCTTTGCGAATAAAATACTTTAAAACTAGTATATACTAAGGTGAAGGTGACTGATAAACAGTTTTCCTAGTATTTGACTATATGCTAATGCAAGGCAATTTTTTTTTTCAACGTTTATTTATTTTTGGGACAGAGAGAGACAGAGCATGAACGGGGGAGGGGCAGAGAGAGAGGGAGACACAGAATGGGAAACAGGCTCCAGGCTCTGAGCCATCAGCCCAGAGCCTGACGCGGGGCTCGAACTCACGGACCGGGAGATCGTGACCTGGCTGAAGTCGGACGCTTAACCGACTGCGCCACCCAGGCGCCCCAAGGCGATATTTTAATCAAAAGAAATGACCTTGGGAAGAGGGTAACAATATCAGAAGTTTGTATTTGAGCGTGAAAGAAGTTTTGTGGATGGTAAGATATTCCAAGATTCCATAATGCTACATTTAATTAGAAGTGACCACTTACTGATAAATAATTCTACTCCTGAGGAGTAGTAACTTCTGCATCCCCCCCACCCCTTCCTATTCTTTTGTGTAAAGAAATGATGTGACTTGAGAAAGAAGAATCATTCCTCTTCTTGTCTTACTCCCTGAACCAAAAATATTATCTTAGACAAAGTTTGAGTTACACATCCAGGGTTACGTGAGCCAATATTAAGCCCCGCCGGTTTGTTCGACCTCATGACTGGGGAGAATAAAAGAGAAAGAGATGCGAACACTTTCACAAAAGTGGCAGCACCACAAAGAAGTATCAAATGTGACTGAGGAAAGATAGGACAAAGCCACCAAAGTTGTTGTCAATTCACATTTTCCCTATCATCCTAATAGGAGCAGCAGATACAAGGGCTAGAAAAGGGAGGTCTGAGAAAATACTGGAGCAATGTCAGACATAAAAGACATTGCATATGATTTGAAAACTTGCATAAGGGCTACATGATCATGGCCATTCCTCCCTCCACTGGGGCCAACTTCTATTTTTTTTCAATATATGAAGTTTATTGTCAAATTGGTTTCCATACAACACCCAGTGCTCATCCCAAAAGGTGCCCTCCTCAATACCCATCACCCACCCTCCCCTCCCTCCCACCCCCCACCAACCCTCAGTTTGTTCTCAGTTTTTTGTTTTTTGTTTTTTTTTCAACGTTTATTTATTTTTGGGACAGAGAGAGACAGAGCATGAACGGGGGAGGGGCAGAGAGAGAGGGAGACACAGAATCGGAAACAGGTTCCAGGCTCTGAGCCGTCAGCCCAGAGCCCGACGCGGGGCTCGAACCCACGGACCGCGAGATCGTGACCTGGCTGAAGTCGGACGCTTAACCGACTGCGCCACCCAGGCGCCCCTTGTTCTCAGTTTTTAAGAGTCTCTTATGCTTTGGCTCTCTTCCACTCTAACCTCTTTTTTTTTTCCTTCCCCTCCCCCATGGGTTTCTATTAAGTTTCTCAGGCTCCACATAAGAATGAAAACAAATGGTCTGTCTTTCTCTGTATGGCTTATTTCACTTAGCATAACACTCTCCAGTTCCATCCACGTTGCTACAAAGGGCTATATTTCATTCTTTCTCATTGCCATGTAGTACTCCATTGTGTATCTAAACCACAATTTCTTTATCCATTCATCAGTTGATGGACATTTAGGCTCTTTCCATAATTTGGCTATTGTTGAGAGTGCTGCTATGAACATTGGGGTACAAGTTGGGGCCGCCTTCTAAATATTACACATCTGTCATCTCCTTGGGTCTTGTCTACCGTCTTGGTAAGAAGGCAAGGGCGATGTTATTAGCTGTTTCTGACAGCCAGATCACTCCCACTTGATTAAATTTCTTATACTCTCAAAACCTCAACTTTCCACATAAATAAAATGGGGAAAATGACAGGAATACTCAAAGGGTAATTGTAAGGGATGCCAGGAGATAACACATGTAAAATGCTTAGCATTTTCTGACACACGGTAAATGTTTCATAAGTGATATTTATTTTTTTTTATAATTTTAAGTTTGCTGACTAATGGAGATGTCAAAAGGTTAAATAGTTTCCCTCCTGATGCTTCTAGTTAATAGTGGAATCGGGACTACCATCTTATCTTTCATGCCTCACCAAGTTCCCTTTCTCTTCCTCCTGGGAGTTGTGTTTCCAGAATGAAGAATTTCCCTTTCTTTCTTTCTTTCTTTCTTTCTTTCTTTCTTTCTTTCTTTCTTTCATTCTTTCTTTCTTTCTTTCTTAAACCACAGCAGCAGATTACTCTCCTGTTTTAACTCAGGAGTCTTCCATTATCACCTTGTCAAGGTAAGAGCTGCTGTTTCTCCAGTGGAGCAGTTGCTTATTGAGGTCAGTGGTATTGATAGCATCTGCTTGTGCAGGGAATCAGTGGGCCATCCATCAGTATTAGTGCCTCTGACTCCCTTTGGGACCCCATGATGTTATAAGGCAGTGTCACAGGTTAAACGGATTCAGTGTTGCTGGACAAGCAGGGAGTGGTGCAGGGTGCGCAGAGGTCAGAAGGGAGTGGAACTGAGATGCGGGTTTTAACTGCAACTGATAGTTAATAGAGGAAGACTAAGCAAAAGTAAGATTTCTTCTTCACAACTTTTCCCTTATAGTTGCCTCTGGTCTTCTTTTTTTAAAGTTTATTTATTTCTTTATAGTGAGTATGAGAAAGAATGCAAGTAGGGGAGAGGCAGAGAGAGGGAGAGAGAGAATCCAAAGCAGGCTTCGTGCTGTCAGCGCAGAGCTGGATTGGTACTCAAACCAATGAACCATGAGATGATGACCTGAGCTGAAACCAAGAGTTGGATGCTTATGTGACTGAGCCACCCAGGCACCCCCACCCTGATCTTTTTTTTAATAAAAATTTTTGGACTATTTTTTTAAAGCGGTTTTAGGTTTACTATAAAATTGAGAAGAAGATCCAGAGATTTCCCACATCTCCTCTGCCCCTATATATGTGTAATCTCCCCCATTATCAATATAGCCCACTAGAATTACATATATATATACACACATACATACATATATATACACATATATACATATATATATATATATAAAACCAAGATTGAACCTAAACTGACACATCATGATAACCCAAAGTCCGTACCTTAGGGTTCAGTTTTGGTGTTGTACATCCTATGCGTTTGGACAAGTGTATAATGACATATTTCCATCATTGTAATATCACACAGAGTATTTTCACTACCCTAAAAGTCCTTTGTGCTCTGTTTATTCATCTCTTTCTACCACCCTCCTTCACCCCTGCTGATCACTGATCTTCTTATTGTTTCCATAGGTTTACCCTTTCCAGAAAGTCATATGTAGAATCATACAGTATATAGCCTTTTCAGATTGGCTTTTTTTCACTTAGTAATATGCATTTAAGGTTCTTCATGGCTTGATAGATCATTTCTTTTTGTGCTGCATTATATTCCATTGTCTGGGTGTACCACATTTTATTTATCCATTCACCTACTGAAGGGCATCTTGATTACTTCCAGGTTTTGGCAATTATGAATAAAGATGCTATAAAGGTTAATGTGAAAGCTCTTGTATGAACATAATTTTCAGCTCATTTGGGTAAATGCCAAGGAGTGTCATTGTTGGATCACGTAGTAAGAGTATGTTTAGTTTTTTTAAGAGACAACCAAACTATCTTCCAAAGTGGCTGTGACATTCTGTATTCCCAGCAAACTGTATTAGACTTCCTGTTGCTCCATATTCTTGTCAGCTTTGATGTTGTCAATATTCTGAGTTTTGGCCATTCTAATAGGTGCAATGTGGTATCTCATTGTTTTAATTTTCATTTCCCTGATGACATAGGATGTCTAGCATCTTTTCAAATTCTTATTTGTTATCTGTATGTTTTCTTTGGTGGGCGTATATTTGGTCAATTTTTAAATTAGGTTGCTTGCTTCTTTATTGTTTGGTTTGAAGAACTTTTTGTATATTTTATATAAGAGTTCTTTATCAGATGTGTCTTTTGCAAATGCTTTCTTCCAGTCTGTGGCTTGACTTATAATGCTCTTGACATTATCATTTGCAGAGTAAAAGCTTATAATTTTATTGAAGTCCAGTTTGTCAATTATTTCTTTCATGGATTTTGTCTTTAGTGTTGTATCTAAAATGGCATTACCATTATCCAAAGTCATTTGGTTTTCTCCTATGTTAACTTCTAGAAGTTTTATAGTTTTGTGTTTTACCTTTAGGTTTATGATCTATTTTGAGGTAATTTTTGTGAAGAATGTAAGGTTTTTGTTTTTTTCTTTTCTTTTTTCCTACTTTCTTTATCTCTCTCTTCCTCTTTTTCTTTTTTTTTTTTTTTTTGCATGTGGATGTCCAATTGTGCCAGCACCATTTGTTGAAAAGACTGACTGTCTTTGCTCCATTTTATAGTTTTTGCTCCTTTGTCAAAGATCAGTCGAGTGTTTTTTGGCGGTCTGTTTCTGGACTCTCTATTCTGTTCCATTTATCATTCTTTCACCAGTACCACACTGTCTTGATTACTGTAGCTTTCTAGTAAGTCTAGAAATCAGGTAGTGTTAGTTCTCCAACTTTGTTCTTCTCCTTCAATACTGGTGTGTCTATTCTGAGTCTTTTGCCTTTCATATAAGCTTTAGAATCCTTTTGTCAATATTCATAAAATATGCTCAGATTTTGACTGGTATTGCATTGACTCTATAGTTCAACTTGGGAAGAACTGACATGTTGACAATACTGAGTCATCCAATTATTTGGGTCTCCTTTTATTTCACTTATTAGAGTTTTGTAGTTTTCCTCATATAGACCTTGTATGTATTTTGCTAAATTTATAACTATTTCATTTCTTTGACTGCTAATGTAAATGGTATTGTGTTTTTAATTTCAAATTCTACTTGTTCATTGTTGATATAGGAAAGCAATTGACTCATGTATATTATATTGCCCTTTTATCCTGCCATCTTACTGTAATTGCTTATTAGTCTAGGAGTGCTGCCTCCCTTCTCAAATAACTTTCAAGTGTCTGATTTTTGATTAGTCAAACCACACATGTCCCATCATATAAGTGAACCGGGTACCTAGAGAAAATTACTTTTAGGCTTCTGTTGAATGCCTCTCTTAGGAACACTGTGGGTTTGCATGGAGGAGATCTTGTGGGCCACGTGTCAATGACCTTGCTACCAAAAATGTGATGTAATGTCCCAAATATCCCATAGAAGAAAAACAATAATCATGGCAAATACATGCATATCAAGTTTCTGGTCAAAATAGAATATCACCATTGCAAGGAAAGAATAACTACTTTTCATTTAGATTATGATTTCATGGTCTTTTAAAATTTAATTAAAAAATTCGTTAAGTTCTGCCTCCTATATATTCAAGACTTTTCCCAATACTTTGAAGGAAATAGATAAGGTATAGAACATGAATCCTGAACTAAAAAGTTTGCAATTTTCTAAGGTTAATTATTTTCAATAAAGAGCCCCTAAAAATGTAATACTCACCATGAGGATATTCAGTGCTTAAAAAATAAAAATAAATGACATGACTTAATGGTTGAGCACAGTTTGAGAAGATCAAATATACATTTGTAATGATAACCAAGTAAGCTCTTGTTACTGTAATTGTGTAGCATTGATATAGTACTTGGAATGTCTCTAGACTAAGGTAACTTTTGGGAGTGGTCTATTTCCCAAAGGTGCCTATGCAGTGTTAAATTTTTTATAATTTGAAATAAGTTGAATTAACCAAAACCTTAATTTTATGAATATTTTAGAAGAAAGTACAAATTCTGAAATATAATAGTAGAGGGGACTGTGTGTAGTAAATCTTATGAGTTTATCCTTTATTTCATGCACTGAAGGAGACAGATTGACTGGCAACATCAGGATACATTTTAAAAATCAAATCATGTGTCCCATTGGTCTATTATTATTTGTCTTTTCAAATTTGAACTTCCTTTCTTAAACCTAACAGGCCCTAAATCCTTGCCCTCTATTATTTTTCTATGATCATTATGTTAAGCAAGCTTGTCTTATGTTTCATACTGATTTTTCTCATAGCCAGGTAAAAGGAAAAATATTCTATCAGTAATACAAACATTTCCAACTATTTGGGGATTTCATATTGGGAATGTGGAATAAATAAAAGCTTGCAGAATTTTATGGTTTTTATTGGTTTTAAAGACATAACCCTCATACTTTCCCCAACCCTTCAAATAATTGCAATGATTTAAAGATTTGTTTCACTTCACTCTATTTATTTATTTATTTATTTATTTATTTATTTGTTTGTTTTTTAAAATTTGCATCCAAATTAGTTAGCATATAGTGCAACAATGATTTCAGGAGTAAATTCCTTAGTGCCCCTTACCCATTTAGCCCATCCCCCCTCCCACAACCCCTCCAGTAACCCTCAGTTTGTTCTCCATATTTATGAGTCTCTTCTGTTCCCCCCCCCCGCTTTTATATTATTTTTGTTTCCCTTCCTGTATGTTCATCTGTTTTGTCTCTTAAAGTCCTCATATGAGTCAAGTCATATGATTTTTGTCTTTCTCTGACTAATTTCACGTAGCATAATACCCTCCAGTTCCATCCACATAGTTGCAAATGACAAGATTTCATTCATTTTGATTGCCAAGTAATACTCCATTGTATATCTATACCACATATTCTTTATCCATTCATCTATCCATGGACATTTGGCTCTTTCCATACTTTGGCTATTGTTGATAGTGCTGCTATAAACATGGAGGTGCATGTGTCCCTTTGAAACAGCATACCTGTATCCTGTGGATAAATGCCTAGTAGTGAAATTGCTGGGTCATAGGGTAGTTCTATTTTTAGTTTTTTGAGGAACCTCCATACTGTTTTCCAGAGTCGTGGTACCAGCTTGCATTCCCACCAACAATGCAAAAGAGATCCTCTTTCTCCACATCTTCGCCAACATCTGTTGTTGCCTGAGTTGTTTATGTTAGCCATTCTGACAGGTGTGAGGTGGTATCTCATTGTGGTTTTGATTTGTATTTCCCTGATGATGAGTGATGTTGAGCATTTTTTCATGTGTCGGTTGGCCATCTGTATGTCTTCTTTGGAGAAGTGTCTATTCATGTCTTTTGCCCATTTCCTCACTGGATTGTTTTTTTGGGGGGAGGGGTGTTGAGTTTGATAAGTTCTTTATACATTTTGGATACTCATCCTTTATCTGATATGTCATTTGCAAATATCTTCTCTCATTCCATCGGTTGCCTTTTATTTTTGCTGATTCTTTCGTTCACTGTGCAGAAGCTTTTTATTTTGATGAGGTCCCAATAGTTCATTTTTGCTTTTGTTTCTCTTGCCTCCAGAGACATGTTGAGTAAGAAGTTGCTGCGGCCAAGATCAAAGAGGTTTTTGCCTGCTTTCTCTTCGAGGATTTTGACGGCTTCCTGTCTTACATTGAGGTCTTGCATCCATTTTGAGTTTATTTTTGTGTATGGTGTAAGAAAGTGGTCCAGGTTCATTCTTCTGCATGTCGCTGCCCAGTTTTCCCAGCACCATTTGCTGAAGATACTGTCTTTATTCCATTGGATATTCTTTCCTGCTCTGTCAAAGATTAGTTGGCCATATGCTTGTGGGTCCATTTCTGGGTTCTCTATTCTGTTCCATTGATCTGAGTGTCTGTTTTTGTGCCAGTACCATACTGTCTTGATGATTACAGCTTTACGGTATAGCTTGAAGTCTGGGATTGTGATGCCTCCTGGTTTGGTTTTCTTTTTCAAGATCGCTTTGGCTATTTGGGGTCTTTTCTGGTTTCATACAAATTTTAGGATTATTTGTTCTAGCTCTGTGAAGAATGCTGGTGTTATTTAGCTAGGGATTGCATTGAATATGTAGATTTCTTTGGATAGTATCAACATTTTAACAATATTTGTTCTTCCTATCCAGGAGCATGGAATCTTTTTCCATTTTTTTGTGTCTTCTTCAAATTCTTTCATAAGCTTTCTATAGTTTTCAGTGTACAGATTTTTCACCTCTTTGGTTATATTTATTCCTAGGTATTTTATGGTTTTTTTGTGCAACTATAAATGGGACTGATTCTTTGATTTCTCTTTCTGTTGCTTCATTGTTGCTGTATAGGAATGGAACCGATTTCTGTGCATTGATTTTATATCCTGCAACTTTGCTGAATTCATGAATCAATTCTAGCAGTTTTTTGGTGGAATCTTTTGGGTTTTCCATGGAAAGTATCATGTCGTCTGTGAAGAGTGAAAGTTTGACTTCCTCCTGGCCGATTTGGATGCCTTTTATTTCTTTGTGTTGTCTGATTGCAGAGGCTAAGACTTCCAATACTATGTTGAATAACAGTGGGAAGAGTGGATATCCCTGTCTTGTTCCTGACCTCAGGGGGAAAGCTGCCAGTTTTTCCCCATTGAGGATGATATTAGCATTGGTTCATTCATATATGGCTTTTATGATCTTGAGGTATGCTCCTTCTATCCCTACTTTCTTGAGGTTTTTATCAAGAAAGGATGCTGTATTTTGTCAAATGCTTTCTCTGCATTTATTGAGAGGACCATATAGTTCTTGTCCTTTCTTTTATTGGTGTGATGAATCACGTCAATTGTTTTGTGGATATTGAACCAGCCCTGCATCCCAGGTATAAACCCCGCTTGGTCATGGTGAATAATTTTTTTAATGTATTGTTGGATTTGGTTGGCTAATATCTTGTTGAGGATTTTTGCATCTGTGTTCATCAGGGAAATTGGTCTATAGTTCTCCTTTTTTAGTGGGGTCTCTGGTTTTGGAATCAAGGTAATGCTGGCTTCATAGAAAGAGTTTGGAAGTTTTCCTTCCATTTCTATTTTTTGGAATAGTTTCGAGAGAATAGTTGTCAATGCTTCCTTAAATGTTTGGTAGAATTCCCCTGGAAGGCCATCTGGCCCTGGACTCTTGTTTTTTTGGAGATTTTTGATTAGTAATTTGATTTCCTTACTGGTTATGGGTCTGTTCAAATTTTCTATTTCTTCCTGTTTCAGTTTTGGTAGTGTATATGTTTCTAGGAATTTGTCCATTTCTTCCAGATTAACCATATTATTGGCATATAATTTCTCATAATATTCTCTTATTATTGTTTGTATTTCTGCTGTGTTGCTTGTGATCTCTCCTCTTTCATTCTTGATTTTATTTATTTGGGCCCTTTCCTTTTTCTTGTTGATCAAACTGGCTAGTGGTTTATCAATTTTGTTAATTATTTCAAACAGCTTCTGGTTTCATTGATCTGTTCTACTGTTTTTTTGTTTTTGTTTTTGGTTTTGATAGCATTAATTTCTACTCTAATCTTTATTATTTCTGTCTTCTGCTGGTTTTGGGTTTTATTTGCTGTTCTTTTTCCAGCTCTTTACGGTGTAAGGTTAGGTTGTGTATCTGAGATCTTTCTTCCTTTTTTAGGAAGGCCTGGATTGCTATATACTTTTCTCTTATGATCGCCTTTGCTGCATCCCAGAGGTTTTGGGTTGTGGTGTTATCATTTTCACTGACTTCCATATAGTTTTTAATTTTCTCTTTAACTGCTTGGTTAGCCCATTCATTCTTTAGTAGGATGTTCTTCAGTCTCCAAGTATTTGTTACCTTTCCAATTTTTTTCTTGTGGTTGATTTCAAGTTTCATAGTGTTGTGATCTGAAAATATGCATGGTGTGATCTCAATCTTTTTGTACCTAGGGCTGATTTGTGTCCCAGTATATGGTCTATTTTGGAGAATGTTCCATGTGCACTGGAGAAGAATGTATATTCTGTTACTTTAGGATGAAATGTTCTGAATATATCTGTTAAGGCCATATGGTCCAGTGTATCATTCAAAGCCATTTTTCACTTGTTGATTTTTTGATTAGATTATCTGTCCATTGCTGTGAGTGTGGTGTTGAAGTCTCCTACTATTATGGTATTGCTATCGATGATTTTCTTTATGCTTGTGATTAATTGATTTTTATATTTGGGTGCTCTTACTTTTGGCACATAAATGTTTACAATTGTTAGGTCATCTTGATGGATAGACCCCTTGATTATGATATAATGCCCTTCTGCATCTCTTGATACAGTCTTTATTTTAAAGTCTAGATTGTCTGATATAAGTATGGCTACTCTGGCTTTCTTTTGTTGACCATTAGCATGATAGATGGTTCCCCATCCCCTTATTTTCAAACTGAAGGTGTCTTTAGGTCTAAAGTGGGTCTCTTATAAACAGCATATAGGTGGATCTTGTTTTCTTATTCATTCTGTTACCCTATGTCTTTTGATTAGAGCATTGAGTCCATTGACATTTAGAGTGAGTACTGAAAGATATGAATTTATTGCCATTATGATGCTTGTAGAGTTGGAGTTTCTGGTGGCATTCTCTGGTCCTTTCTAATCTTTGTTGCTTTTGGTATTTACATATATATATATATATTTTTTTCATCTTTTCTCCCCTCAGAGAGTCCCCCTTAAAATTTCTTGCAGGGCTGGTTTAGTGGTCACAAACTCATTTAATTTTTGTCTGTCTGGGAGATGTTTTATCTCTCCTTCTATTTTGAATGACAGCCTTGCTGGATAAAGAATTCTTTGCTGCATATTTTTCTGATTCAGCACACTGAATATATCCTGCTACTCCTTTCTGGCCTGACAGGTTTCTGTGGATTGTTCTGCTGCAAACCTGATCTGTCTTCCCTTGTAGGTTAGGGACTTTTTTTCCCTTGCTGCTTTCATGATTCTCTCCTTGCCTGAGTATTTTGTGAATTTGACTATGCTATGCCTTGTTGGTGGTCAGTTTTTGTTGAATCTAATGGGGGTCCTCTGTGCTTCCTGAATTTTGATGTCTGTGTCTTTCCCCAGGTTAGGAAAGTTTTCCACTATGATTTGCTCACATAGCCCTTCCACCCTTATTTCTCTCTCTTCCTCTTCTGAGACCCCTATGATTCTGATGTTGTTCTTTTTTAATGAGTCACTGATTTCTCTAATTCTTAAATCATGCTCTTTTGCCTTAATATCCCTCTTTTTTTTCTGCTTCATTATTCTCTATAAGTTTGTCCTCTATGTCGCTGATTCTCTGTTCTGCCTCATCCATCCTTGCCACCACTGCATCCATCTATGATTGCAGCTCAATTAGAGCATTTTTAATTTCATTCTGGCTATTTTTTTACTTCTTTTATCTCTGCAGAAAGGGATTCTAATCTGTTTTCGACTCCAGCTAGTATTCTTATTATCGTGATTCTAAATTCTGGTTCAGACATCTTGCTTGTATCTGTGTTGGTTAAATCCGTGGCTGTCGTTTCTTCATGCTCTTTCTTTTGGGGTGAATTCCTTCGTTTTGTCTTTTGGAAGGGAGAAAAGGAATTAGTGAGGTAGAAAAATTAAAATGAAAAGAATTAAAATTAAAAAAATATTAAAATTAAATATTAAAAACACAGACACACAAATCAAATAGATGATGCTAGATCCTAGGTGTGTTTTGGTCTAGGTTTTGAAAGTGGTTTGACAGATTAGAGAAAAATAAAGGGGGGGAGAACAAAAAAAGGAAATAGTTTGAGAATTTGAAACAATGAATACACTGAAGTAGACTAAAATGAGATGATGGGGGTAAGATAGAATTTGAAAAAATATACACAAAAGTAAAGAATATAGAAAAAAATTAAAAAAATATTTTTAATAAAAAATAAAAATAAGTATGAATTTTTTCTTTTTTTCTATTCAAGAAAAAAGAAAAGAAATGAAAAGAGAAAAAAATAAAAAAGAAAAAAAAGGAAATCATTTGAAAGTGTGAAAAAGTGAACACACTGTAGTAGATTAAAATAAAACGATGGAAGTAAATAGAATTTGAAAAAAATTACATAAAAGCAAAAAAATAGTAAAAAATTAAATAAAAATATTTTTCATAGAAATTGAAAGTAAAAACGAAGTTTTTCTCTTTCTGCATTCAAGAAAAAGAAAAGAAGTGAAAGGGAAAAAAAGAAAAAGAAAAAATAAAAAGGAAATTGTTTGAAAATTTGAAAAGATGAATATACTGAAGTACGCTAAAATAAAATGATGGAAGTAAAATAGAATTTGAAAAAAATTACACAAAGGTAAAAAATATAGTAATAAAAATTAAAGAAATATTTTTAATAAAAATTTAAAATAAAAATGAATGTTTTCTCTTCCTGTATTCAAGAAAAAGAAAACTGTAAAAGAGAAAAAGGAAAAAGAAAAAAAACTGAATAGATGAACCTGCTAATAGATTGAAGTAGGACTGAAATTGCTTCGTTTTCACCTAGAAGTCAGGCTATGTAGCTCTTTGTAGCCCATAAATTAAGCCGGCGGTGAGACTTGTGTTCTTGAAGAGCGAAGTTGACCCAGTTGGACGGGACTCAGTGTAACGGCGCTGCTCTCCACTAGATGGTGCTGCTAGCTTACTGGGGTGGATTGTTGCAGGGCTCATAGGTGTGTATGCGCATGTGCGGGAGGTTGAAAATGGCATCACCCAGCTACCCAGTCTGTTCTCCCGGATCAGCAATCATGCACCAATCCTCTGTCTTCAGCTCTCGTCCACTCCCTGCCTTTCACTCTCCATGACCAGGCCTCAGGCAGCACCTTCCTCCCGAGTTTTGTCTCAGATGCGGCTGTTTTCCCTGGCCCCTTACTTCTAAAGGACTGCGGCTTTGACCTGTTCTGCCCATCTTCAGGAGGGTCTCACTGAGCAATGGCAGAATGAGCAATGGCCGAATGTCGGCTGCACCTAGGAACGCCTGCTGGACCCTGCTGTTGCCGATATCCTGGGACTGCAGCCAGGTGCCAGCCTGCCCCAGAAAAAGTACTCGAGATAGTGTAGCAGCAGCGTTTCAGGGATTATGGAAAATCACAACACACATCTGGCACCAGGCTTCACCCTTAACGACCTTGTTCCAGCAGCAGCGAATGCGGCCATTCTCTGGGGTCTGCTGGGCCCAGGTTGCCTCAAGCCTCTACCAAATTTCCTTCAAGCAGTGGAACTGCTTTTCCCCGTGTGGCCCGAGAACCTCCCGGACCCCACTCTGCTCCTGGGGGATCTCCCTTCCCACCAGAGCACCGCCAGGTATCGAGCTGCAGAGTTGCAGCCTTTGTGCTTCCCTTGTTTACAGTCTTAATGGAATTTAAACCCTCTCCTTTCTCCTTTCTCCTTTCTCCCTTTTTAGTTTAGTCCCTGTGTCTGTTTTCAATTTTCCACTTTCTCTCCAGCTGCTTTTGGGGAGGGGTGCTTTTCCCGTATTCTTCCCCACTCCCCAACCTCCATCCTCTCTCCTCCCGCAAAAGCAGTTCCCTACCCTCCGTGGCTTTCTGCTCCCCAAATTCACCTCTCTGCACTGCATACCTGCTGAATTCTGTGGTTCAGGTTGTGCAGATTGTTGTGTTAATCCTCCAATCAGTTTTCTAGGTGTTTAGGATGGTTTTTGGACACGAGACACACAAAAAACTTCCATGCTGTTCTGCCATCTTCTCACTTCATTGTACTTAAATTATTTTCCTGTCATATCTCTTTTTTATGAAAAATATTCTGAAATTAATCAGGTGAGCAATATGAGTCTGACACTAATTAATTAAACAATTACACCAGAATGGTTGTCAACTAAAATCACAAGCATTGATATTATGAGATGTGCCAGGCAATTCATCAGGACAGAAATTTGGAAGACCGTTTGGGTCCTTTTAACTGCTAGAAGCAAGAGATATCCAAGAGTTGGGTCACAAAAGGTGAATAGAAATGATTTGTTGGTATAGATATAAACAGATGGTCCCCTAGAAAGCCATGAGGTTCAGCCTTCTGCCTCCAAATTGAAAAGCCCTTCCATCATTTCAGGCAGGTGATTATCTCCTTAAAAGTTCCCACGGACTCAGATATTCCAATTTCCCTATATAGACCTCATGCTGCTATGAAAGAAAGTCTCTCTTGGGAGTTAGGAGTTTTGCTAACTGGAAGTGTGGATTTCTTTTCCTTGATCATCTGGTTTAACTTAATCCTAATAAGTGACAGGCACTGTTTTGGGTTATTAAGATGAAGTGCAATGAAAAGAATAAGATACTTGCATCACAAACTTAAATTCTAATGGGGTAAGATAGAAAATAAAGATGTAAACAAAAGAATTTCAAATTGTGATAATTGGTATGAAATAAAAATATGTTGGTGGGGACAGATGTGCTTTAGATAAGTTGGTAGGCATGGCTCTGTGAGGAAGGGACATTGGACTGTACCTGAATGAAGAGAAAAATTAAAGGGACTAAATGACATGGTGTGTTGAAAAGAGTTCCAGAGGTATGACCTTGGACAACCATGTTAGCCTCCGTGGACACCATTTCCTGGTTCCATTGGCCACCATATATGTTTGTTAAGTTCTAATCCAAACTGATTGTGATTGGGAAAAATTTATACTTATTTCCCAAGTGTTCCCAAATTCCTCAGTGTTTCTAAACTGGACTGTTGACATCTCTGGAGGGATGTTGGAATCATGGTGTGTCCTCATTGGTCAAGATCTCAGAGAACAGCTTGGGAGAGCAGGCAGGCCCGGCTTCTCATCCATGCCCATTGTTTCCAACTACAACGGTTAACACTCTCAAAATAAGACAGCCTAATACTTGACGGGCATTATTTAATCCAACCAGGCTGTTGTTGACTATCTGATAGGTTACTTCCCTGTGCATCTATATATAGTGGTGGACTCTCATGATAGCCATAGCCAGATGGGGACAGAGGGCAAACCCATCTCTTCACTTAGGTTGGTGAAATGGTAAAGATGCCGGGTATTCACTAGAGGCCACAACACAGGCTTGATTCCTGGAACACAGGGCATCAGAGCCCTAAGATCAGGTGTCTCCATCTCAGGTGTTTGAGAAGCTGGTCATTATGTAGAATTGGCTTGTGGAGAAAGCTTCAAACAGCACGTGTCTGTAACACAGGTCCATTTCACTTACTGAGGTGCACTATTCTTATTCTACAATCTCTTTCTTATTACTATCTTTTAAAGATATACTTACTAACTATGATTCAGGGGAATTTAGTTTGAAAGGTAAAAATAGTGTTCTGGATTAAAACAAAGGGAGGAGGGGCTTAACTGATGCTAAATGCTGCCTCTTTTTGGAGGAGAGCTAAACACTCCAGAGAAATCCTGTAATTAAGAAATCTATTTAGGTTTGTTTTACCAGCCAGCCTCAAGCTTAGTCGACTATGTAAACGTATTTTTTTCCTCACAGAACATCTATTAGTATCTTGTTGAAAGCAGCCCGATTTGGAAACATTGCTACAGAAGGAATGTTTAAAAGGTTGCAGGGTGCAAAGCTGACTGGCTGGCTGGAAATGATTGCCTGCAATGAGGCTTTTGTTTAAAAAAGGCAGAGCAAGCACACTGATGTAGAAATGGTTTTATCAGATGCTTCAGTAAGATATTTTCTAAGACAGGAGTAGGACTGAGATTATGAAAGACACCTTCTATGCAGATTCCTGGTAAGGCCTTTTCAAAATATTTGCTCAGGCTCAGAATGACCACGTAATCTTATAAGAACAAAATGTGCAATTAGAAGCTTATAATTGCTAAGTCTTTAAGTTTCTTAATCTTTAGTGCCAGAGTTTGATGACAGGAGGGGTTCTCAAAGGAGTAGGAAGTGTTTCTAGCTTGCTGCTGTTGTATTGGAAAATCAATTCATCCTTAGTGGCTTGAAAATGATTTTGACTTCTAAAACGCTTCAAATTTAGACTTCTAATTTGGAAATTCTGGATTTTTTTTTTTTTTTACCAGGTGGTAATGTAGGAAATTGCTCTTCTTCGGTTGCTAGGCTAACCCATGCCTTTTTCTTGGTTTGATTTCCTAAATGAAAATGTGCTTCTGGGCAATAGATACTCAAATTACATAACTCAGATTCTTGCAGATCCTAGTCTCTGTTCTTTACTTTGGTTTTGTCATTGTTTTCTTCATGCACCTTGAAACTTGGCTCTGATATTGGTCTCCGTCATTGCTGTTATTTCTGTGTTCTGAACAGTAACTCTGATAGTTGCCTCAACACCATTGATCAAAGGATGTCTGGTCTTCAACATGACTAAGATTGATATTAGTTCTAATGGAGAGTAGATCTTAGGGCCACGGGTGAGACAATTTCTTTTTCAGCCTCTTAGTTTTAGATAGGATTCATGAATATTTTTTTGCCAGTGGGTAAAATCAGTTAATGACTGAAGAAATTGGCAAAGCTAGAGTGACAGCCGAGAGACTAGGAGGTTAAAATGAGTTGCTCCCCATTCATTCAGATTACAAACATTCAAACAGCAGTGTAAAAATATTTAGGTTGCCTTTTGCCCAATTTTATTTTTGTCTCTGGTTTCTGCATTTAGCACCTAGGATTAGAGAAGAAGGAAGAGGTAGAAATAACCATCCATACATCTTTATAAAGATCTCTTGGAGGGCTGATATGAGAAAGCAAATTGTAGTAATCTGTTCACATACTGTCCCCACTCTGTTATTTTGATATTTACTAATATGAATGTTCCCACCTAATATTGATGATATGTCATTATTTACTTTTAAGGATTTTGGTAAACAGTCATCGAATTTATGTCACCTTTTCTGCTGTCAGCCTTCTCTTGCTTATTTCTCCATCATTCAAAATTGCCTTCAGATCCAGAAAATGTTAGTTTTGTTTTCTTGATCTTCGTTTCCTATTCACTTGAAATCTCTCTTTTCATATTATCTGGCTTAAGGATAATAGATAATTTGGTTTTTGTAAAATGACTCTGAAGCCCAACCTGGGGATTTTCCTTCAACGTGACCAATCCTTTATCTTGAATTATAGATTGTAGATTGCAAATGCCTTGTGAGGGTTGGTTACCCTCTGCCCCATTCCCAACCTGGTGTGAGATCTAAGTTATTGTTGTGTTGTTGTTTTCACATCTTAGGAAAGTCAGAAACATGCCCAAAGATAGCTGAGCTCAAAGAAGTTGAATTTAGGCATTAGTTCACCAGCAGACTATCAGGGTTTGTTTGTGTGTTTTTTTGAATTTGGTTAACATCTCTTCTTATAGTTTCTAAACCACTGGGTGTCAGAGATCTGTTTCTGAAAGGTCTAAGGAACTCTCTGAAGACCCAGAAGCCCTGGGGCAATGCAACAGCACATTGTCTTTGCCAAGAATTTCTGAGCATTTGAGGGCTGTTGCTTTATTTTGCTATGTAACACCCCCTGTGAACTAGTTTTTCAAATTAAAATGTACTTTTCCTAGTTGCCCAAAATGACTGAGGGACAAGGTAAGAGACAGTTTTATGAACCGTACTATTTATTTGGTGTAAGGATGTTATTGAGGACGGGGGTTATTACATGGCACAGTCAACTCTACAAGAAGTCTCCAGAGAGATTCCTGCCTGACTTTATCCTCCACAATCATTATGGTGCTCCTGAAAAATTGTACAGTTTCTATCATATAGATACTGGGAAATGTGTAACTGACCACAATGTTTCCCTTTTAGAGTTGATTACTGTAAAGCTCAGTCAAACTTATTTTCTACGGCAAGCATGTTGGTTTCATAATATCCATTTTACAATTAAACTTATTTCTAACTCAATTTTATATATATATATCCCTGTTTTATGTTCTTTTTAATTTCTTTTTTTTCCTTTGATACCTTTCCCAATTCATATGAGCAGTCTTAAATTTTTTATGGAACCATATGGAGAATAAATAAGTAAATAACTAAGAGCTACTCCACATTTCAACTCTCCCCTAGTTTAAAATTTATTAGAGTAGAGAAGGAATTTTCTCTGTTTCTCTCCTTTTATCTTCCACTCCTTTAGCTGGGTTTCTTAGTGCCCAGCCTTTAATCTTTCACTGCATTGTTTATCATTTTTGATGGTACAACATTATTGTTATGATTATTATTAGAGAGTCCACTATCGACAAGGACACAGCATATATTTCCACTTCAAAAACAGTTCCTGTTCAAAAGAACACAGATAAATATAACTCTCAAGTAAGCTAGTAGAATAGTCTTGTAACTTCTAGAAAGAGTGAAAACCGCTGTGCACCCCAGGCGTTCTCAGGAACATGGTGACAAATAAGAAGGCAGATTTCACTTTGAAACTGTGAACAGTGATGCTTCTTTTACTGATTAAGTATCAGTAATCCCATTGACCCCATTAACCCTATCTGCAAGTACACTTTGAAGTGCTGAAGATAGGCTTATAAAATTGCACTCTGAGTACTGCTATGCCAAGCGATTTATCACAGTGTGTCATGGTGTGCATCTTGACCTGACGTTAAAAAATAAATAAATAAATAAAACCTCGCATCTTCAAATTGGGATTGATTTTTATGCCAAGAATATTATTCTCTGGCTCTCAGATGGCCTTGGCCTAATAGGCAGCAAGATGATAGGGCTGATGTTGGGGGAATGCATTTGGAAACTGGGGTCAGGGTAATCTTGACCATAAGCAGATCTGAGGGTAAAAATATTTTGAAATATCCTCTTTTCTTGATAGTTGTTAGAGTTATTGCGTCCCTTCAAAGAAGATACGTAGTTCAAAGAATACGCGAACCATAGAAAATTCAGTGGCAATGAACTCCAAGATATAATGAGAGTGTAGTAGAGAGAAATAGCTTACTTCATGATTACTCTACTCAACTAATTTTCCAAACCAGAAGTCTTTGATTATCCTCAATACTTCCCCCACACTCCCAACCTACAACCATTGTTAAACACTTTTCATTTGGCCTCCTTGTGTCTTTGAATCTATCCAGCTTCTTTGACGCAACTACCACTCCTTCAATTCAGGAAATGGGTTCAAATCATAGTTTTGTTTTTTACTTACACTCCAGCTTCTTCTTTTGAGCAAAGTAGCTACTGGGGTTAGCAGTAATTGAATCTTTCTCTCTCGGGGGAATCCAGACAAGGATAGCTGAAACTGGTTTTCTCCTTCATGGGCAAAAACCATTGAATTTCAGGAAGAGGATCTGAATGTAGCAGATCTTAGACTCTTGACAAAAGTTTCAGATCAGCCCTATATAAGCTTGCCTTATTTCTTCAGTCCTCAATAAACCTAGGTAGAGATGAATGGTTAAGCTAAGTTTTCCCACTCTTGAGGTGGGAATATTCAAGGAAACTGGGAGTGACTGGTAGCCATCTTCTAGTATACTGCTGGTCCAGGGAATATGGGAGACTTTACCTTTGCTACTTATAGGCTTATAGGGTGGTCCAACTATCATACCTGAATATCAGTGATCTGACAAAGAAGAAGATAAAAAATTTAGGGGGCCCAGCAGCCAGAGAGAAGTACATCAAGTAGATCTGCTAAAAGAGACTATTAACAATTTAACAGCAAGAAAAATTATAAACACACTTAAGGAGATTGAACAAAACCCTCCAATTCTTTACATTTAAAACATTGCCATATTTTAGAGTCAATTTTTAGTTGTATCTCAAATTAATACCTTGGAAGATGAGGTAAAAGGAATAGTTTAAAGCTGTGATGATAAAAAAAGATATAGATGATGCATCTAGAACAAACGTGGATAACTACTGTTCCAGGAAAAGAAAAAGGATCAGATGAAGGACAGGCAATTGCCTAAACAAATAATAGGGGCAAAAAAAAAGTCCTCACACTGGATAAATCCTTGAATTACAGATTGAGAGAATGCACCAATTTGGGCAGATTGGATAAGAAAAGATACATTTTTGCATATAGGTTGGCAAAACTTTGAATTCTAAGAATACATAGAAACTCTTAAGCATGCAAATGAAGAATAAATACCTATGGGATACAGAGAAAATATTTTTATGTTTCTGCACAGTTAGGGCTTTTTGAATAAGTTTGATTGAAATATGGGGTCTGCCCTAAAATACAAGCCTGGAAGTTAACTTGTAGATAGATAGTAAGAACTCCAGAGATATTTACCTCTGCAGAGGTAGGAGGTGTGTACTTATATTTCAAGGGGGAATGACACAGGACTGGAGAGAAATCCATAAGCTGCAAAGTTAGAGGCTCTTGTCTTATCTTTTCCCTGGAGAAATTTATTTACATTCCAAAGGGTTAAAATGAGAACACAGAATCTTTTCATTACTTTCCCAAGGAGACAAGCTCAAAATGAGAAAGTAAACATCTTCCTTTTTCTTCTATGTAAATGTAGAAATCCATATTTTCAACAGCCTTCACTGACAACGGAGACACTGTATGTATAGGGTGACATTTAACTTTTATAGTACTGCCCCAGAAGGGATAAATTGGAGCACATAGGGGCCGACACATTATTTACTTTAAATAAATAATAATCTGCTCTCCCCCCGGAAGCCTCCTGTATGCATTCTGGATAATATTTATATATAAGCATTAAAAGAATTAATAGTACCAACAAAAGAAAATAATTTAACTAGCTTCAGATTTCCCATCTGAAGTATTGGAAGCTACAAGATAATAGATTAACCATCTTCTGTATCTTAAGAACCTATTACTCTCTTAAAGAGTGACAGAACACTACTTTTAGATATATAAGAATTGAGAAAAAACATGATCCATTTACTCAATCAGAGGAAAATATTCAAAAAGGGACTTAAGAGCAACCACAACCAAATTAGAACACAAATTTCAAGATGGGGAAGAAAGGACAATGACAGAAGTAAGTGGTGAGCAATGAATGATGCTTTCAATAAACATACACATATATACATATAAAGTTAATGATTATATCTAACTTGATAAAGGCTAGACTGTTTGGAAATGGGTGATATAAATGTTAAACAAGAATTCTTTGAACAAGAGAGATATACTGCAAAGGTAATTCTAAAAAAATGTTAAAAGTATGAATGACTCTAGAAAAACATAGAAGTTGACACAGTGGGAAATGAGAATTATAAAAATATTAACACTTTTCAAACATGGGTAGGATGTTAGAGGGTAAGTGATAAGGAAATACAGATTTGTAAAAGTCTCATCTGAAAGTGGGAGTACAAATTAAGAGATCTAGAGACTTTTGGTGGAGGAAGTAGTCAGTATCTGGTTTTCAGAGAATAGAAAAAATAAAGTATATGTGGGGCATGGGGAAAGGTAAGAAACCTGTAGAAAGAATGTAATACAATACAATACAATACAATGCAATACAATACAATACAATACACCACACCAGAGCTCCACATTTACAGAGGAAAAGCTGGAATGAATACCTTCTGGAAATGAATAAATACTTGATCAACCAAAAGAGAAAATAAAAAGCAAAAATATAAAATGATATATTAACAGAAGGATGAACAAAATGGAATTAAGTATGTTAGCCATTATACTAATCTTAATGGGTTAAATTCTACCATTAAAAGACATCCTGTCAGGTTAATTTTAAAAATAGAACTGGGATAAGTAGCAATAAAAGTGAAAAAACAAGTTGATTAAATAAAAAATAAAAAGCTAAAACAAACAAAATGTTTTCTTAATGTAATGATGGAAAGATTGGAATTTGCTATATCTGCAAATGATACTAATGTGAATGTGTTAAATTCGATGGTAAAACAATATCTGTCAGACTGACTTGAAAAGTAGAACCAGAATAAAGATTAACTAGAGTGACTAGCAACTTGATCAAACCAAATTAAAAACAGAAAATAACTCAGATGCGGATCTTGAGAAATTTAACAGAAGACCATGGGGGAAGGGAGGTGGAAAAATAGATACAAATAGAGAGGGAGGGAGGTAAAGCACAAGAGACTCTTAAATACAGAGAACGAACTGAAGGTGGATGGGGGGTGGGGGAGAGGGAAAATGTGTGATGGGCATTGAGGAGGGCACTTGTTGGGATGAGCACTGGGTGTTGTATGTAAGCCAATTTGACAATAAATTATATTAAAAAATAAAAAGAAAGTAACAAATGAAAAATAAATAATAGACAAAAATTGATAGAAGAGAATCATATATATCAATAATTACGCTAAATATTATGAACTGAATTTTCCCATTAAAAGATATAATCTGACTTATTAAAAAAACCCCACCTATATGTTATTTACCAAACAAAATTAAAACAATATAACTGCAGGATAAGACTGAAATGTCTAGAAGTGTTAAGAAGAGACACTTTATAATGATAAGAAGTACAAATGATGAAAAAGGTAGATTCAAGGTAAGTCAGTTTGCACCAAGCAATATAAAAACTAAATATGAAGGAAATACCTTTAAAAACACAGGGATAGCTTGTTAAATATATCACTATAGAGGAATACATCAATATATCATTTTCAGAATTTAGAGATCCTGCACAACATTCCACAGAAATAGAAATGTAATGCTTTTAGGACTTGCAAAATAGTTGATAAATTGGACTTTCTTATTATTACTTAATAATAATGGAATTATTTATTATTTACAGGCATATATATAGAATCTTACTGTGTCTTAAAGGGAAACATCTCAACAGATTTTAAAATAGAAATTTTATAGGCTTTATATTTTTTTATCACAATCCAATAAAATTGGAAATAAGTAATGTAAAGGTGAATATAAAAACCTTAATGACACGGAAATTAAGAAGTACATTTCAATATGACTTTTGGTTCAAGGAGGATTAAAACTGAACTTACAAACTACTTAGAAAGTAAAAAAAAGTCAAATCCTTCATGGCAGAATCTTTGCGACACAAAAAAGTTACTGTAAGAAGACTTACAGTTTAAATATCCCATTTTTAAAGAAGAAAGAAATAGTAAGAGAACTCAGTTTTAATCTAAAGAAATTATAATAAAACAGTTAAGCTAAAAGAATAAAGGAGCAAGGGATTTTTAAAGAAAAATAATCTAAAATTACAAAATACGAGCTAATTCTCTCAAAAGAATTGAAAGGATTCTGGTGCTTTCTTTGTTGTATTTTTGGAAAACCAATTATTAAAAAAAACAGCACAAAATGCCTCTTTAAGTTTGGCTAAGAAAAAGGAGAGGAAGCACAACTATTTATAAAATGAGAAATAAAAAATGATGTAATTTACTGGGAAAGATTAAAAGAATAATAAACAACTTTATTACAACTCTCTGGAAGTGAATTTGAAAACCTAGAGGAAATGTTTCTAGAGAAATTAATTATTGGATTTGGTGAAAAATACATCCTTACCACCCAAACACATAATCAGTCGACATCATACACACACCTCAAATTTAAAATATTTAGAAGAAAATATGGAAGAATATTTTTACCACTTTGAGATAGAGGAAGATTTTTTAAACATGACCAAAAAATAGCAGACTTTAAAGAAAATGATTTATAAGCTGAAGTATAATAAAATTTGTAATTGTAGTTTCTCAATTATATATGCATGAATAAGCATGCATACACAAGCCACAGATTGGGAGAGAGATTTGTGTTAATCTAAAGGATTAAGATCCACAATAAAGAGAGCCAGAAAATCAGTTTGAATAACTTAAACAACATAAAAGAAAAGGAAGCAAATTGTGTGATCAAATTACAGAAGAGGTAACTTCTGGTGGCTAATAAACATATGAAAAATGCTTAACCTCATTAGTACTTAGAGACATGCTAATGAAACCACAATTGAATATCATTTCACACTCATCAAACTTGCCATATTACAAAAATTTAACCATAACAAATGTTTGTGATAATGTGGAGCAAGAGAAACTCTTCTACATAATTGGTGGGAGTGCATATTGAGAAACTGTCATTCAGTAATTAAGCAATTATTAGAAACCCTAAAATCCAGTATTTCTATGTCTATGTATATAATTTTGAAAATTTCTCACACATACTCAGAAGGAGATGAGCACAAGAATGATCATGGTAACGTTTAGAATTATAGAAATTTGGAAACAACTCAAGTGTTTCTTAATAAGAAAAGGATCAGAGAATGCTAAATCATACTATATTGCAGATAAAATGAGAGTAAATTAGAACTACATAGTTAAATCTTGATGAGTGTCAAAAGCATAGTGCAGTGCAAAAAACTGAAGTTCAGGAAAAAGATATATGTAGTTTTAATACATTTATTCAAAAATTTAAAATGCAAAAAACAATACTATATATAGCTTAAGAATAAATGTAATGATGAAAGCAGAAGAAAATGCATAGAAATGATACATACCAAATATAAGATAGCGGTTCATTCTGGGAGTGAAAAAAGAAGATGTGATTGGGGAGAGGTACATCTCGGGCTTTAACTATATTGTTTGTATTTTATGTTTTAAGATAGATGTTATGAATTTTTACTTTATTTTTATACATATATGTGTGTCTAAAATATTTCATATTACAATTTGAAAAGACATATTTTACCATATAGATATTTAATTGCTCTGTATGGTAGAGATACCACAAACAAAGTCAATAAACCAGAGGTAGATTTGTAAAATATATTTGCAACACAGATGACAAGCGATTAACACATATCATATAGAAAGAGACCTTACAAATTGACAATGAAAAGATGAATGATCCAATAGAAAATTTGACAACAGTAAATGAATAATCAATTAATAAAGAGCAATTCATCTGACCAACACACATAAGACAAGATGGTCATACTCAAAAGTGGTCAGGGAAATGCGTATTAAATGTGCTTTATTGGGGCATCTGGGTGGCTTAGTTGGTTAAGCGATCTCTTGATATGGGCTCAGGTCGTGATCTCATGCTTGGGATTTTCTCTCTCTCCCTCTCTCTCTGCCTCTCCCCCGTTTGCACGCACTCTTTCTCTCTCTCTCAAAATAAATAAATAAACAAAAAAATGTTGCTTTATTGTTATCACACAAAAATTAAACAGGGTAATGCTATTTGTTCGCAGGCATGCAGCAAAAAGTAGTTTTGTGCCTTAGGGGTGGAAATATTGTTATAGTCCTTTCAGAAAGCAATTTGGTAACATTGGAAGGGTCAAGCCAAGGAAAATGTTATAAAACAAAAGAAAAAAATTATCTGCATATATGCATTACACAAAAAATTATATATACATTATATCTATACACACACATCATAAAACAAGCATGATATAATTACAACAACAAACCACTGGTAGCACAAACAGACAGCAACAAAACAAAACAAATTCCACCTCTAGTACACATTTCCTAGTTGACTTTGGATAACCTTACTGAGCCTCATTGTCCCTGGCCAAAAATCAGAATGGCAATTGCTCTTCTACAGGATTACTGGGTATGGCAGTTCAAGCTAATTTATGAAATGGTTAAATAAACACAACAAAACAAAGTCGCTTAACAAACACAGGTTTATACCTTGTTCACAATACATACCCTGCACTATTTGGCAGATGGCTCTGTATATCATAGTTATTTTGGATCCAGGATGACGGAGGATCCTTTCCAAGGAATATTTCAACGGCCCATTGTGGCTGGGAAAGGGAGCATTTGGGAGGGGATTGATTGATGGTCTCACACAAACATTTAAATGCTTTGACTCAGAAGTCAAACAACCCATTGGCCAGAACTAGTCACGCACAAAAAGACAGGGAAGTGTAAATACTCTCTGGCACCTAACCAAAAGGACAATTAGATAAGGATGAGCTTTATAAGTCTCTACCAAAGTTTTCATGAGGATTAAATGCTCAGTAAGTTTTAGTTCCTCATGACCCTTTGTTTTTTTAGTTGTTTATTATTGTCTGTATAATCACATCATCCCTTTATTCTCTTATGAATCCAATCTGGTCTTTTGCCAGAAATATTTTTCTACAAGATAGCTTTGATGATGACATATCATTGCACTAAACATTTTAGTGAGTCCCGATCCTGACTGAGAAAATTCCCACTACTTTTTGCGATATTCTTGGCATTTCACAGTCTAATATTTAGGTCAATATAGGGAAAGTCTACTATTCATGGATGCCTCAAATCTTTTGGTATCCACTCCACATATTAATAATTCATAGTGTGAATTCTGCCTTCCTAAAATATAATCCCTAACAGCCTACAACTCCCAGTGTCTCTTCCAGCTAGCGTAAAGGCACTCAACTGGGTTTCTGATTCTGATCAGATATATTGTGGATTCTGTGGATAGGAACTCAGAATCCTGATGAATGAGCTACATTTTGGACATTATTTTTTCATATTTTTCTTTGTGTGTCTTGTGTTACAGGGGTTGATTACCAGTTTTATTATAAATAAAGTCATATGAAAAACAAGCTGGCTTATTTGCTCTCCTTTGGGGGACTGAAGAAGAGATCATAAGATTAAGGATTTCATTTTGCATGAGTTCAGCAAGTCTTTCAGAGTCCAGTTTTAGGATTATTTATGCAGTAGTTTTTAAAATAAATATTACTGGAACAATTGGGCATATAAACATGTAATCACTGGGGAAAAATCATTGCAACAGATGTTCTGAATGCTGAGGAAGACAAACTAACATAGGCTCTGGTTTTGGGGCTAGGGTCTGGATTGTACCTCCAGGGGGCTTTAGGTCACATGATTGAGCTGTGTGGAAGATGGGAGAACGTGAAGGGGCAAGTCAACTGATGGAGAAAAAGTGCATCAATCTTGGACACAATTCCTACCTTCATGAATATGATTCAGTTCTTGTGGCAAATGTCCATAAAACTGAAGTCAGTGTACAAATTAGGATGAATGCTGAACAGAGACCACACACACAGAGGTAAAACAGAAATTGAGGAACCACTGTGGAAATAGAGCAGAAATTTACTGAGAAAGGGAACTCGGTTATCAGACAACATAGGCTGTGAAATGAGACATTTGATTCAAGTTTGATTCAAGTTGGAAGTCTCTGAGTCCCCCTGAGTGATGGCCTTGGCTTCAAGGACATCCCAGTAGAGTGTAGAGACAGTTGGTAAGCAATTTTACAGCATAGGATAAATGCAAGAGTTAAGGGAAGGGCAAAGTGTGTTAGAAGTTGAAAGAAAGAAGGGGAAAGCCAGGGAAGATCGCTCTGAGGTGGTGACATGAGTTCATCCTGAAGGCTCTGGGGAGGTAGAAAAGGGAGATGAGTATCGCAAAAGAAATTGAATCACATTCTTACTCTTGGAGAAATTTAGTTGTCCTTTATATTTGGAGAGTGAGCGGTCAAAAGGTATGTAATAAATCTTTATAAAAAATTAAAAACTATTTTGATCAGGTAAGGAGCTGTCATTTTCTTTATGGAATTCATAATTAATGGAGAAAAGGAGGAATGATATAAAATGTGTACAACTATCTACAAATAGAGAAACTTAAGGTACATTGCAAAGGAAAGAAAGGAGGGTTGAAAAATAGAATTACTATTTTTGTATTACCAAGAGTACAGTTTCTAATTTCTGGGCTTCTCTTACAGTATCTTTTGAGGACCGGGCCTTTTCTGACTTCTTGACTTTTCTTCTGTGGATAGAACATTTTCCTTCTGTCTTTCTTATCTGTGAGAATATCTGAAGCCAGAAGGCCTGGAAGGGAATGATTAATGCTTTTGTTGTTCTTTCTGGCTAGACTAGTTTGAATTTGCCTTTTGGAACTGCGGGATATAGTCTCTGACCTTTTATAAATTTTAGCATCTTCCTAGGAAAAGAAATTCTTTCATCTATGTGTGTCTGAAGAACCATCTTTTCCATCCTCAATTTTAAATTTCAGCTTTAAAAATATTCTAAAATGTAGTCTAACACATAAACCCAAGGTCCTCATCATATACTATTGGTTCCAGGTCAGTACTTTTCAAACTTTAATGGGCACATGAATTGCCTGATAAAACAGATTCAATTTCAGTCGATCTGGAGTGAGTCTTCAGATTCTGTATTTCTAAGTTTTGAGGTGATATGGATATTGCTGGTCTGTGAATCACACCTACTACAAGGCATTAGGTGACGGTGTGGATGATATAGGGCAGACCCAGAGGCTGGAACATGCCTTGAGATTTTAGGGCAGAATTCTTGTTCCTCTGTTTTTCCTCTATTCAGCTTGATAAACCCTGAAATCAAACAATTTTTGAAAATTCCCTTTGCTAAAGGCAGAGAGGAAGTTCTTCAGTTTAGGATCTCTGTCTGTGTTCCTGTGTTCAGTCACCAGGTGTTCTGGAGGGTCTTTGTTGAAAGAAACAATGTCTTGTCATTTTCATAGAGTTTTTGGAATCCTGTAACTAACAATTCGATAACTTCAGCATCACAGGAGCTGATGTATATATGTCTCACACATCTCAAAAATGGTCACTCCAAACAAGACGTCTATAAGAAAGAGAACTATCCCTTCCTTCGCTGCAACAATTCCAACCCCAAACCATTATGTAAGAGAATGTGGTATGTTGATAGAGATGGTGGCTAGACATTTTTATGAGAGAGAAGGGAAACCTGCTTGCCCTTATGACTGCCATTAAGTGCAAAAATTTTTCCTGGAGTGTCTTTTCCATATACTTTTTGTTGGCACTCACCACATTTTTGCGTTCATTTTGTACTGGGGATATTCCTCTGTGTCCAGCATCAAGTGGAAAAATATCCACAATCGTATGGATTCCCTATGCCACTCATCCAGTAGCCATCTAAGTATTTATTGGGTTCCTATTATGTTCGAGGCAACATGATAAGCAACTGATACAAAACAGTGAGCAAAACAGATTCTACTCACTGGATACTTACAGTCTAGTTAGTGAGACAAAGCTTAAAAAATCTTAGCACAAACATTTAGCCACAATTGTGGCCAGGGCCTTATTTTCTCTCCTCTTATATTTATCACGACTAAAGCATTAGTTGGGTTCCTTGTTGATAGTAAGAGGAAGAGCAGTCTCTTTAGTAACTAACAACTAACTAGTAACCCAAGCTGACTCACTAAACCTTTTTGAAAATGAGCTCTACAATCATAGAGCCCTGGGTCTTCCTTTCATGAAACAACGCCTCAGACAGAACAGGTGGGCCTTTGCAGATACCCTAGCCAAGACAGCATCAGGAGCTCTAAGGCTGATTCCACATCTTTTATTCATAGCCAGAGCCCATTCTTTTGTCAGCTTGTGCTTTATGCACTTGGCAAATCCTTCCCAAATGCCCCTTCAGAATTTCCCCCTGAGTAGAGATGGCTAGTTCACCTGTTATTCTGCCCTTAGTTTCTATTGACTTCATTTGTATGTTGCATTTTCATGATCAGTACTGCAAAGGGGATCGTGGACAGGGAAGGTGCACTAACAGTTCAGTCTTAGCTGTACTCTGTACTCCACAGGCTATTTGTTCTTGACCCACTTCTCTTTTAAGGTTTCAAAAATATAACATAGTCCTTTTTAGCTTATTTACTTTTCTCAATGTCACTGAAATCATTTTTTTTTTGTATTCACTAAACCTAGTATGTTTAAATTTCCCAATCAGAATTTCCCATAACATCTTCCTATTAATCCTATTCCCCTACTTAAAAAAAAGTTTAATGTGCCTTCAGAACATTTCAATGGAGACTTGATAGATAACAAAAGCTGGGCAATAGTAGGAGAAGGAAAGTGACTGCTTTCCCCAGATGTTTCTCCTGAGATGAAATGGAGAAGGTCCCATTGAAGAACTCAGAAAAGTTCTAGCTCTGGCTAGAGCACAGAGAACCAGGGAGTTTGGGTTGAGATGAGTTGGAGGGGTAAGTAAAATCATGAAGTGTCGTTAAAGATTTTAAATTTTGTACCATAAGCAAAGGGAAGATGTTGAAGGGCTTTGAGCCATGATATAAGGGGGGTTGCATGGGATATTTTTATGTGTATGAATTGTTGAGTTGTGTAGTGACAAACTTGATTTATGTTTCAAGATAGAAAAAAGTTGAAGTTTTCTGAGACAAAGGAAGAGTAGATTATGGCCTGTGACTGTTTCATCACCGTTGTGATCATTTTGACATTGTCTAATCCCAGACAGGATTTTCTGGGGCATAATCTTAGCCCTCCCCAAATACTCAACCGATCTTATTGAAGCCATCCTGAAGAGGAATTGCACTAGGACTCAAGATGCTTCCATCCCATATTCTTTACTAAGAGGTAGTTTTGATCAGGGAAGATGAGAAGTCACTTAAAGTGATAGTGAGAATCAAGTCAGAGACAAGAAGGGGCTCTCTCCACCTCACAAATACTGATGAGAACTGGCCAACCTACCCCCTTATTTGGAAAATTACATGAAAGGAGGATCATAATTGCCCAGAATCACTCATTAAGCATCCACCATGAGCAAAACACATACATATGGCTTGGCATCACAGAACATTTAGTTCACTGTAGTTTGGTGGATGAGACACATAAAAAGAAGCCCATTAACCACTGAGAATTTGCTGTTTGGTGATGGTGGAGAGGGTGTCCATTTTGTTATTCCATCTCATGATTCATGGCTATTGGGTCTTGGCTATGTCCCAGAATCAAGACTAAGTGGCTGGCCCTTGATGATGTCCTTCATTTTTCACTCAAGTCACCTTGTCCATTGGATGGCAAACCATAAATCTACTTCCCACTGTAGGAATGGATATATATATATATATATATATATATATATATATATATATATCAGCTTATATATTATATTCATGGATTTATTGGATTTGTTTCTTTTCTAAAATCAACCCTATACCTTTTGTATTTTGTAAGGCAAAAAAGGAGATTCGTTTCAGCCTGACATGCTTTCTGTGCTTGTATCCTGAGGAATCAATTACTTTGTTACTAATACTCATTTATTAGATAAGCCGGTATAGGTCATAAGGTCTCTTGAAGAGCTCTCTCTCATTACCAGTGCCCTGATTGGGTCAGCAAGAAAGAACCCTGTAGATGTGGCTTATGCCCTTCAGATGCCCAAGGGATATATGGTTAGGAAAAAGGTTCTAAATATCAAAGTTAATCTTGAATGCTTTTAAACTACTCTCTGATTACAGAATGCTAAACAGCCAGCAAAGTTGCCACATTAAACGCAAAAAGGAGAGGAAAAAAAAAATTGCTACCTTTCTGAGACCACTATGCAAATAGTCTTATTGATCTCTGATTTCTTTTTTTAATTTTTTTTTTCAACGTTTATTTATTTTTGGGACAGAGAGAGACAGAGCATGAACGGGGGAGGGGCAGAGAGAGAGGGAGACACAGAATGGGAAACAGGCTCCAGGCTCTGAGCCATCAGCCCAGAGCCCGATGCGGGGCTCGAACTCACGGACCGCGAGATCGTGACCTGGCTGAAGTCGGACGCTTAACCGACTGCGCCACCCAGGCGCCCCATGATCTCTGATTTCAAAGAGGATAGGACCTGGATTTTTCCACAGATGAAGACTAAAAACTTCCAGTTAAGGCTGTCCGAGGCAGCTTCTCAAGACTGCAACTGAGTAATGAAGAACCCACTAGCACAGCACTGTTGTTTCACAAGTTCAACATTATCGCAGTGATTTAGGAAGTCGAGCAAGTGAAGCCTGGGAACGACCAAATCAACAAGGCACACTCAGGCCCATGTGGGTGTATTCATGGCATTTGTCATGCGAGAGAGACTTTGAGAGAAAGCCGAAGACCCGCTTTGTAACCAGGAAAAATGCTTCCGTTTCTTAGGCTGGAGAGAAACTGGACAGATGTCTCAGACAAAGAGAGTTGGAGTGTATTTTTCCCTTGAAATCTTTTGGTTTTGCTGATCCTGTAATTTTTGTCTCATGACTTATGTTTTACTACCACTTGAATGATTGCAGAACTTCCCTGTTTCCTAATAACTGACCGCACCACCCTTCTTTTCTTACGAGGAGTTGAAAAAACAATTATGTTACTTGAGCAATGAATAATACATGGACACGAAAGTTTTGAACGAGCAATTTCCACTTTTTCAAGAGGTTCCCCACCCAAAACAACTGGTTGAAATTATTGTTTTCAGGGACTAGACATCTATGGCCTATGATTCCCCATTTTTAGCTGTGCTTTAGGTAGATGGATTCTGAATCATTGACAAATGTGCAGCTTTGACACGGAGGTGAGAACTCAATAAGACCTTGATAATCTGCTAAGCCTACATCAACTGGGTCTCTCCTTTGCTAAGTGTTTTAGTCTTTTTGTAATCAGTGCCCTTTTAGTTGCATGCAATCACCCTATAATTAAGTGACATGTGTTTGTCATGAATTCCTTTGTGAAAAATCGATAAAGAGGAAAAATTAACTTTGGGTGGGAGGGATAGTTAATGGGGGGGGGGATAAAGCCCAGGACACCAAAAGAAAGAAAACCTGGGTTGCATTCAATATTTGTAAATCATATTACATATGGAGACTGTTTATTCCAGCTTTCTTTGATTCCTAGCTTTTATCACGTCCATTTGTGTATGCCAAGATTAATACATTGGTGTTCCGGTGGATGTTCATTTGAATAGCAGTGAACCTTGACTATAAAAAAAAAAAAAAAAAACACTAAAAATGCATAATGAGATCTAAAAAAATTACATGAAAGAAAGATTATTACTAACAACTTCATTAACTTTGTTTTCTTTTTTAAACCTAAAGATGAAAATAAAAGCAATATGGAAATCATACACCGTCTCTCAGGAATACTTTTTGTTCCCCAGAAAATTAATTTGCAACTGATTGAATTAAAATGGAGAGGCCCCATGCAAATAGGCTCTTGTGGCAAAATAAGATATGAAAAGCTTACAGGGAGAAAATAAATATCTACTAATGCCTTTTTATTCTTGATTTCCAAAGAACACTGTGTCAGTTAATAACAAGCCCAAAATTGCTCATATGTTTTAAAAGAAAATCATGTAATTCTTCAGTTTATTTTTTAGGTCTTGACAGATACTATACTAGTAGATAGTATCTATCTATCTATCTATCTATCTATCTATTTATCTATCAGATCAATGAATGGTATTTCCATAAATTTCCTTGAGTATCTCCCTAAGGCCTTTTCTGGGATTTATGTTCTTACACTATACTTGGGATGAGGTTATTTTGCATCATGGTTTTCTTCCCTTCAATTTGCCACCTAGAAGGGAAGATAGAGAAATATAGTATCGGGGCGCCTGGGTGGCGTAGTCGGTTAAGCGTCCGACTTCAGCCAGGTCACGATCTCATGGTCCGTGAGTTCGAGCCCCGCGTCGGGCTCTGGGCTGATGGCTCAGAGCCTGGAGCCTGTTTCCGATTCTGTGTCTCCCTCTCTCTCTGCCCCTCCCCCGTTCATGCTCTGTCTCTCTCTGTCCCAAAAATAAATAAATGTTGAAAAAAAAAATTAAAAAAAAAAAAAGAGAGAAATATAGTATCAAATAATATAAATGAATGAAGTGATGTGAGTAAAAGAGAAGAAAAATTGATGACGTTGAAGCAACTAACTTCAAGTTTTGAAACCGGAATATTTTTATAAGCAAACCATCTTAAATTCTACCATGATGTCATCTGCAATGACATGGATAGAGCTGGAGAATATTATGCTAAATGAAATAAGTCAGTCAGAGAAAGACAAATGCCATATGAGTTCACTCATATGTGGAATTTAAGAAACAAAACAAATAAGCAAAGGGAAATAAAGAGAGAGATGCAAACCAAGAAATAGACTCTTAAGTGTACAGAACAAACTGATGGTTACCAGAGGGGAGATGGGTGGCGAGAGGGTTTAAATAGGTGATGGTTATTAAGGAGGGCACTTGTGATGAACACCAGGTCATGTATGGACATACCGAATCACTATATTGTACACTTGAAACTAATATTACATTGTATGTTAACTAGCTGGAATTTAGTAAAAACTTAACAAAAATTCTATCCGTGATGGTGAAAATAAGAAAATGGGCAAAGAGAGTGAATTAACAATTTGCAACAGAAGTTATATTATTGATTGAAGAAAAATAAATTAATGTTAAAATTCACTGACAATCTATAGAAAGTAAATTTTGAACCAGCTAATGTGTTAACCTGTCAGATTATCACTTTTAAATTAAAATACCCAAAGCTGATAAACTTGAAAAATGGGCAGCTCTTGTATACTACTGGCTTGAGTACAAATTGGAACAACTATCTGAGGGCAATTTGTCATGTTTCAAGAACCTTAAAATGGCTCAAATATTTTGACTCAGTAATTGTAGTTGAGAATATAAACTAAAAAAATAATCCTAAATACATGCTTTTTTTTTTAAAGAGAGAGAGAGAAAGAACATGAGTGGGTGAGGGAGAGGGGCAGAGGAAGAAAGGGAGAGAGAGAGAGAGAGAGAGAGAGAGAGAGAGAATTCCAGACGGACTCCATGCTCAATGGCGGAGACCGACATGGGGCTCCATCCCACGACGCTGGCTTCATGATCTGAGCTGAAATCAAGAGTCTGATGCTCAACCAACGGAGCCAACCAGGCACACCCAGAGTATTTTTAATAAAAGATAATTGGCAAGCATATAAAAATACATAAATGAAAAGTTATATTAAATTGAATATTTTTGCAGACATGGTGATTACACTGTCCAAATATCCCTGCAAGGAAGAACTTGTTGCCCTGGCTACTGGGAAAGTTGTCAGCAGACAATGTCAAGTGGCAGTACTTTTGTCATAGAGACTCCAGGTGTCCGCAGAAAGCCACGTTGCTGAAGGCCACACACCCTTCTCAAGGCAACCCACATACCATGATGTAGAACTTTGAGTATAAATGTCTAACATGCGACACAGTTTAGTGTCAGAGCTCACTGTGGAGTTGTCCAAACTTGTTGTGGGGCCAGCACAGCAGTCTGACTTGTCTCTGCTTAATCCTGCTTTCTGCCTTTCTTTCCCTGCAGTGTTTACTCATTCCTAAAATTTCTACACCCTGAACTTGAGTCGGTCTGCTTTCCGGGGGAAGCAAGCTACCACAGATATGTATAACCTGTGACAAATCTATATCTAATGGACTCTAATATAGAAATTGAAATGGTTTTAAGGGAAAGTTTGTAGTAAAATAAGAAATTGTCTAGGTCTAGTGAAAAGACCACAATCCATCTGTCATCTATCCATCCATTCTTTTAAATCCCATAAATGAATATAAAAGATAATAAAAGCAGTAACATCAGCTACACCAAAATTGTATCAGTGGAAATGTCTTGTCTGTCTCCCTTCTACCTTTCTGCTTCCTTCTTTTTTTTTCTTTTCTTCTTTTTTCTCAGTGATTACTAATAAGCATGTATTGCTTTAGTCATGAGCAAAACAAAAGTTTCATTCAAAAATGAAACACAAGTTTTTAAAAAGTGTGTTTTTTTAGACTTTATTTATTTTGAGAGAGAGAGAGAGAGAGAGAGAGAGAGAGAGAGACACCACACACACTTGTGCATGGGGGAGGGGCAGAGAGAGGGGGAGAGAGAGAATCCCAAGCAGGCTCCATGCGCTCAGCACGCCGACTGATGCGGGCCTTGAACCCACAGACCTACAAACTGTGAGGTCACGACCTAAGCGGGAATCAAGAGCTGGGCACTTAAACAACTGAG
Organism: Lynx rufus; assembly: GCF_022079265.1. NCBI lineage: Eukaryota > Metazoa > Chordata > Mammalia > Carnivora > Felidae > Lynx > Lynx rufus. The sequence continues at coordinate 7,139,882 of NW_025814825.1, forward strand.
CCATCCAGGTGCTCCCAAAGTGTTTTAAAAAGGACTGTGTCTAACAGAGCAAAGAGGTTTTGTGCTTCTTACTCTTGGTGTATTATTTAAATATATTATTGTCCAAACAACATTTTTCATACTATCCTGGATGTTTTGTGATGTGTAATGATTTTACAAGTAACTAGTAGAAAGTATAATATATTAAAAAAAAACTAACAAGATTAGGATGGAGATAAAACCATGTGATATAGCATATAGCGCATTTAGGTAATGCCAGTGATATGCAAGCTAGATAAGTGATTCCCAATGACCCTCGATATCTTGTGTAGTGTTCCACCCTTTGAAACCTGAGACCTCTGGTAGCAAAATTGTCTTCTCTGCCCTAGCTTAGCTCACTGGAAACATGGGCACATTGTCTGAAAGACAACTGTGAACATCTAGTATCTGGCAGTGTTCATGGGAATCCCTGGAGAATCCTGTTTTCCCTTTTCCATTCCCTATCAGCTTTTGATCTTCTCTCTGTAGATTCTGTGGTTTACAGCTTTCTCCCTGCCTCCTGGTCTTTGTATCAGGCTTGGTCTTTTTTTCAGTCCTGTGCTTTATCAAACTTACCTGGCCTTGCTGTCTCTCTAGCTCTGGGCAACAGCCTTGCTAAAGTACTAATTCCATATTCTCTTACTGGCCCTGGGAAAACCTAACCCTCCCCATGTGGGTGCCAGTGAGTCACATACACAATTCTCTGTAGGTGTTAACTTTTCCCTCAATCAGAACTGACCAAAGGCCTGTCACTTCATAGTCTTTACCAGCCTGAAGACAAATGGTCAGAAAATACTCTACAAAATTAAAAAGCAAGCTGACAATTTGTAAATGTCCAACTACCACAGTTGAAATATTTTGGTAAATGTTCTTGAAAAGGTACAATTAAAAACATTCTTAGTCGGGTGAGAGAATGCCCAGAATGACATAATTTATTGAGAAACTCTGAATATAAATGAGGTCCCAATATTTTTTAAATGCTTGATTTGATTAAATAGATAATAGATTCACATTTTAAAGTTCAATAGGTATGAAAAGAATATCTATGAATCTCCTGTCCCTGTTCCTGCATCCACCTTGTGCCCCACCTAAGCAACAGTGTTACCAGTTTTCAGTATAGTCTTCTAGACATAGTCTATGTATATGTAATCCGCTTTCTATTAATAATAAGATCTTGCTTCAGGAGAGCACAGCTGTGGTCCATTTTATTCAGTTTCTTCTCTAATATCTAGCACAGTCCCAGGCAAAGTAAGTGCTCAATAAACATTTGTAGAATGAAGTAGTAATCAATACAGATATTATTCTTGTCTCTGTAATTTCTTTTTTCCCTGCCTTCAAGTCTATCCAGCAAGTTTGGTTGATTCATGCACCGGAATGTTTTTCACCTCATCCTTCAAAATTTCTGCAATCACAATCCAACCTCAGGGTCTCCAATCTACATCTTAGAGAGTTAAATCCTCCTAAAGGTTATTCTTGCTGTCTTACATAAGATTACTAGCCATACAGAGACAGAAAGAGGGAGAGGCAATATGATAGCATGGCTAAGAGCACCAGATTGGTCAGTTTTCTTGGCTTCATACTCTAGCTCTGTTGTTTACAAGTTACTCGGTGGTCCTAATTTATTTGAAGCAGAGAAATACTTCTTGTGATGCATTGGCTGTAGGGAGAAGGGAAAATTACATTTACCCACATGTGAATTGGTTCTAAATTTTTAAAGTTGATCTCTTTAACTAATGTTATAATCAAAGTCTAAATTCAAGCCAAGGATGAGATAAAGCAAGATGACATTAATATTGAACAGCTGGCTGATGTTAAATCTTACAAGAGCCAATAGAGTGTTGGTTATTAGCAGGGCTTAGGAATATGTGTCGTTTCCTCTAAGTGCTAACAACACCTGGTTTTTCAAAGTACTAATTAGAGAGAATGGCATAACATATTTCTGTTAGTTCCTTCAAGATACATGAATTCTCACTCATGTATGAGGTGATAAAAGTGTTTTGATATTTTTGGAGTTTGAACCTTAGCCATAACTTAGGCATGCCTACATTTCCCTACTAGTTTCCCTAAATGTGGAAATGGATAAGACTTGAAGATATTTGCATGATATATGAAATTAAAACTCGGACACCTGTCTATCAAAGTATGAGCTGTTCTTTCTATGCGTCTGACCAAGATGGAGTTTTGATTTGAATTCCATAGTGTAAGCTTCTTATTGGTGTAATCAAAATATTAGATGAGCGATAAATAAGTTTGGTAATTTTGCAAGTGAATTATTATTATTATTAATCATTTCCCAACAAGCGTGGCATGGCTTATGATCTCTCAGCAAGGCTGGCAAGCTCATGAGCAAGATTCTGCTGCTTTTACACTGAGGGTAAATGTGGACAAAGAACCACTGAAGGTTACTTTTAATATCATCAATATTGATTACCAGTTCTACTGGACTCTTCCTGATTGGACTACTTTCCTTCTAAAGATGCTGTTTCTTGACCATCTCATGCTCCAACAGGAAATGATTTGAGCCCTCCGTGGAGTCACATATGTTCTAAGATAGTTGTTGCTGTCCTAAAATCCTTGAATCAAATTTAACTGTAGGTAGAATTTGTTAAAGAAGTATTAATTTAGGGGTGGGTAATATATAATCCACAAGTCAAATCTGGCCTTCTTTGTATAGCCTGCAAACTGAGAATGCCTCAACATTTTTCAGTGGTTAAAAAAAAAAAGAATAATATTTTGTGACATGTGAAAACTATTTGAAATTCAAATTTTAGTGCCCCTATAGACACATTCATTTACATATTATCTATGGATGGTTTCATGCTACAATGGCAAAACTGAGTAGATCCAACAGAGACCATATGGCTTGAAAACTTAAAATATTTACTATCTGGTTCTGTATAGGACAAGTACACTCATCCTATTCTAATTTCTTCTTCTTCTTTTTCTTCTTCTTCTTCTTCTTCTTCTTCTTCTTCTTCTTCTTTAACGTGAAGAGAGAAAAACAGTATGTCTTTTTAAGGTGAAGAAGATCAAACTAACATACTGAGTCTACTGAGATTATGGTATTTTGTGGATGAAGGACTTGGTTGATTTAGCGAAATTGAAAATAACAGTCGTCAATAGATAAAAAGAAATATGAGTTATCACTATACATAATGAAGCAATCAATTCACTGATCATTCCCATTATTGTTCTTGAAAAAGTAGTGAAGTCAGAGGTAAATAGGAATGGCTTAATTATTGAGGAAGAAAGCTAGAAGCTTCCTTTCTCTCAAGTGTGAGCTCTGCAAGCAGCTGCCTTTCTCTTCTCTGTGACTTTAGTGCTCAGTGTGCTGAGTGCAGTGCCCCTTGACTGAATGTTCCACAGGGAGGTGTTGGTGAATGACATTTGGTTGGCTGATGAAAAGAAGGTATCTCTGAAGAGAGGTTACAAAAGAAATTGAAAAAAAGAGGCATTTTTCTCAGATAAGAAAAGAAGCAGAAAACTTCTCTTTTCTTCTCTAGCTATTCAGCAGCCTGGCCTTCACCTTGGTAATGTGTTTGTAATCAAATCTGCTTCTACAGGCTCATGGATTTAATTTGCTCGCTGTGACTCTTCTTTATATCAGAGCCATTACCCTTGTTTATAATTTATAGACTTTAATTTTTACTCCCTAGAGAAACGGTATGGTTTTTCTGGACCTTTGTATGTTCCACAAATGCTTTTTGGAATCACTCGATCACATTATCTATAAGGGGTAGGGTGATTACCTAACAGTGGTAGCAGGAAGTTCTCTGAATGAAAATTCCATCTTTTCCCAGCCAGGTGGTACAGTGAAAAGAACATCATACTCTTATTTGGGACAGTTGGGTTCCAGCACCATCTATTCCACTGATGTGATGTGTGTCCTGAGCATATTATTTTACTTCACCAAGAGTAAATTTCTTGGTCTATAAGATGAAGAGATTAGGGTAACTTGGTGTGTCTGTGTATTTTAAAGCGACTTAATAATTTTTTATATAAATTACTTAGTAACTCCTAAAATATTAAAAAAAAAAGAAAGGACTTATTATGCTAGTATAGATGTATACTTTAAGTCCAAATTGATAACATTCACTCTCACTGTCCAAAATAAAAAACATAAATACATTAGTGGTCTCTAAAATGTTCAGATATGATTTGAGTTCACAGTTGAGTATTTTCAAGTACAACTTTAAAAATACTTAAAATATTTTTTTAATTTTTTAAGCTTATTTATTTATTTTTGAGAGAGAGAGACAGAGAGAGTGGGGGAGGGCAGAGAGAGAGAGAGAGAGAGGGAGAGAGAGAGGGAGAGAGAGAGAGAGAGAGAGAGAGAGAATGTCAAGCAGGCTCCATGCTGTCAGTGCAGAGCCCAATATAGGGCTCGAAATCACAAACCATGAGAACCTGACCTGAGCTGAAACCGAGTCGGACACTTAACTGACTGAGCCACCCAGGTGTCCCCAAAATACTTTAAAGACCTCTGTAGTATGTCCTATGAGCATTCCCTCTGAAGGGAAGTATATTATCAGGTACTTCTATAAGAAGTGATTTCAGAGGACCAGAGAGTATTATACTGTACAGGACTTACTTACTATTTAATGCAATAATATACTAGAAAAGGACCTTGAATGTCACTTCATCCACTCCCCCTGACTTTTCTAATGATCTCTCTGTAATATTTCTGAATACTTGGTGCTATGCTAGGGGCTGGGCATAAAATGGTGAGCAAGACATTCTCTGGTCTTTTTACACTCCTCTCTTTCCCTTACCTCCACACAGAACCGAGTCCTATTTTAAAAATAATTCTTTCTATTTCTATTGCTGCTGTTCTATTTCAGAGCTTCATCTACTTTTATCCAAACTATTTAAAAAGCTATGAATCATCTTGTTTCCTCCTGTTTGTTCCCATCTATATTGTCAGTAAAGTGATCAATATAGAATCTAAAGTTGATCATAAGACTGGCTAAAATACTTCAAAGGATTTCAAAGGGGTATAAGATACAGTCTATACCCTTTACTATGGCTAACCACAACTTGTGAGTATCACTGTAATGATATTCAGTTTGGGCTGTTGTAACAAATACCATACACTGGTGTCTTAAACAACAAACATTTAGTTTTCACAGTTTTAGAGGCTGGAAAGACCAAGATCAAGGCTCTGACCAATTTGATTCCTGATGAGAACCCTCTTTCTTCTTTGTAGATGGACACCTTTTTGCTGTATCCTCACATGACAGAGAGGATTTCATGTATCCTCCTGTTTTTTTAAGGACCTTAATCTCATCATAAGTATATCACCCTCATGGTATAATGTAACCCTGATCAAACTCCCAAAGACACCACCTGCAAATACCAACTCATTGGGAATTAGAATTTCAATATATGAGTTTTGGGGGACAAACGTTCAGTCTATAGCATCTCACCCCAGCCTCCCCCTGCCCAGCCAAATTCATGGCCCTCTTACATGCAAAATACATTTGGTGCATCCCAGCAACCTCAGAAGTCTTAACTCATTCCAGCATCAAATATGAAGTGCAAAATCTTATCTAAATAACATCTAAATGAGATATGGATGAGACCCAAGCTACAAGTCGTCCTGACACAAAATTCTTTTCCAACTGTGAACCCATGAAATGGGGTAAGTTGCGTGCTTCCAAAATATGATGGTGAGATAGGCATAGGTAGACATTCCAAAAGAGAGGAATCAGAAGGCAGAAAGGAGTGATGAGTCCCAAGCAGGTTTTAAACCTAACAAGGCAAGCTCCCTTAAACCTTAAGACTTAAGAACAATCCTCTTTGGCTTCATGCTGTGCCCTATGGGTCCACTAGGGTGGCAGTCCAGCTTTCAGGACTCAACTGAGGTGAGGACTGTGCCTCCACGGCTCTGTCGGGCAGTGATCCTGCCCTTTGAAACTAAAGTAGAGCCCACACCACTCACCATGCCCATGCCCTCTGGACATGTGGTGGGAATGACAGCCTTGATGATCTCTAAATTGTGTTTGGGCTCCTTCTCTTATCTTGAAGAATAATGTGTGTTTGCGGTTGAATAGCACTGTGTTCCAGTCCTGTGGGATCTAAGAAGTCTAGCCATCTTCCTTCATTTCATCTTGTCTCTAACAGTTTCAGTTCAAACTGGCAATGTTTCTGCTAGAGAGGCCGATTAGGTCCATGGTTCACGCCAATACTAATTTCCTTTTCAGATGGTTTTGGGACCACACCTGTAGTGTTCTCAGCAATCTGGATAGGCTGAGAATTTTTACATTCTGGATCCTTTTTTCTTCAATTCTGCCTTCATTTCTCTCTTCTTGCATTTTACTGTAACTAGTCAGGATGGACCAATCTGCTCCTTCAACACTTTTTTTAGAAATCTTTGTGACTTGATATCCAATTTCATAAATTGTGAGTTCTGCTTTCCACAAAACAATAAAACACAAACATAATTTGGTCAAGTTCTTTATAACAGGATCATCTTTTCTCCATTGTCCAATAAGTTCCTTATTTCAGTCTGAGATCTCATCAGGATGGTCTTTTCTGTCCATATTTGTACCAATACATGCATGATTATGTATTTTCTAAGAAGATGGAGGTTCTTTCTCTAGCTTTTTTCTTTTCTTTCTGAGCTTTTACCAGAATTGTCTAACAGTTTCTTCACAGCAATATCAGGTTTATCTAGCATGCACCCCCAAACTCTTCCCACCTCTCTTTGTCACCCGTCCAAAGCCACATCCATATTTCAGGTATTTGGCACCCCACTTCTTGGTACCAATTATTATATTAGCTAGGATTCTCCAGAGAGAGACAGAACTAATAGGATATATATGTGTATACATATTATATGTATATAATATATATTATATATTATCATATGATAATACATACATATGATTTATTATAAGGAATTGGCTCATACAGTTATGGAGGCTGACAAGTCCCACAACCTGTGGTCTGCCTGCAAACTGGAGACTCAGGGGAGGCAGTGGTGTAAATTCTAGTCTGATTCCAAAGCCCTGAGAACCAGGAGCAGCGATGATGTTAAGTTTTAGTCCAAGGGCAGAAGATCTATGTCTCAGCTCCTGTAGTCAGGCAGAGAGAGAAAATTCAACTTTCCTCTATTTTTTTTTTTTTTGTTCTATTCAGGCCCTCCACAATTTGGATGATGGCCACTACCCACAGTGGGAGAGACAATCTGTCTTTTTTGGTGTACCAAATCAAATGCTAATCTCTCCTGAAACATCCTCACAGACATACCCCAAAGTAATGTTTAACCAGCCATCTGGTCATCTCATGGCCCAGTCAAGTTGACACCTAAAATTAACCATAACAGAACCCTATTGACTTATTTTAGATTCATTTTTCATCACTCATCTCTTTCTTTATACTCAAATGTTATAGTTACCAGACATATTATTTTACTCATTCACTGAATGAGTTTTCACTGAATCTCTGTCATGTGCCAGAAAGTAAGCAAAAGGCTGGGGATAAAAATCACGATGAAGTCACAACTGCTCTCCTCTAGGAGCTCACATACTTGTGCATGTGATTCTTCTCCAGATTTTTCTCCACTCCCACATCAGGATTAAAGCACTCAAGAGCCCATGCCCTAGCTGCTTGGAAGCTTGGTGACTGACAGCTCTTAGATGAATCCTTCTCAGGGATTTTCCCTCAGCTAAAGAGACATAACCCACTTACACTGATGCTGGGATTTAATGGCCTATCTCAGTTTCCTGAGGGGGGAAACTCTGAACAGGCATCCCAACTGCAGAATCTCTGTGGGATTGGTCAAGGCCTGTGCTCGACCTGCATCACAAACTTTTCCCTTTGCTTAATTCTTTCCACACACCTGGGAGAAGTTGGTCTCAAAGAGCACTCCACTCTCTTATAAACCTCCTCATGCAGATCTTCCTCTCCCCGTGAGTCTATTCCTGAGAACTGATCTGTGGCAAAAGTCTAGAGAGGATGACAGGTAAGCCACGACACTATGCTATTTTCCAGGAAAAGAAGATATGGTTTTAAAGTTGATTTCAAATTACACAAGTGTAACATACAGTCTCATTTTCAAAAAGACACACAGGGAAGGCTCGAGGCCCTGTGATTTATACTCTAACCTCTTTTGTCAAACTTAAAAGTCAAACGCGCAGAGGCATCCGTGTGTGGTTGTAGACATTAGCTATTTTCTTCAGTTTTGTTTTTACTTTTTAACATAAAGTAAATCTTATATGTAATGTTTAGCAATCTTATTTTACTCAATTTTTAGTGTATGAGCTCCATTCACATACACATTTTTTGCCACATTCTTTTAGTTGCTGTATAAAGACACCAGCATGATGATATTTTAAATGAATGACCAGCAGCTCATATGTGCAGAGACTTTATTATGTTAACAAGTATTTATTGAATATCCATTGCTTGTGAGGGATCAGTCTCAGTTCTGAGGCTATAGCAGTGAACAAGATGGACAATGATCTTCCTCATTCTTGTCAAACATGTATATAGGCATATATATTAGCAATATTTAACATAGAATTTTCTGAGGCATTTGATATGAATGTAATAGTATAAAATCAGCACTTCTCTCTTTTTCTCCTTGAAAACGTATAAAAGATAAAAAATGAGAAACAAAAATCACACCAATTTTTATCGAAGTTAAAACCCTGGTTCCCAAAATAGGTGAGCTGGATTGAAAACACAGTGGAGATAAAGGAGAGGGGCAGACAGGCAGGAGGAAGCAGAGAAGGGCATGGCAGAGTGATGATTCAGCAGCCTTCAGAAAGAGCCAGCAGAAAGAACAGCACAACAAGATGTGCACAACTTAAGTTTCATGTTTACCACAGAGGAGGGAGATGGTGTAATAGCTGGTGGCAGAAGCTGCCCTCTACACAGCATGGTTTCCAGAAGTGTAGCCTCCAGAGGATGGTGCAGATGTCTCTAAAATGAGGCGATCCTTGGTTACGGGGGGTAGTTTTCCTGGAAAGATAACTCACTATTCACATTCTGAATGCATGGAGTTTTTGTATGTGCTTGAAAGCATGTTATTATCAGCTGAAAATAGGCTGATATAACTAAAAGATATTTTATGTCAGCCTCATGGTAAGTACAAAGAAAAAACATCTAGTACATACATGAAAGATAGAAAAGAATTCAAGCATACCAGTGTAAAAAGTAAATGAGAAAGGAAGTCAGCAACAGAAGAAGACAGGAACAGAGAAACTACAAGACAGTCAGGACACAATTAACACAATGCCATAGCAAGTTCTTACCTACCAATAATTACTTTAAGTGCAAATGGGTTAAATTATCCCATCGAAGACACGGTGGCTTAATGGGTAAAAAATGAGATCCAACAATATGGTGCAAACATCTCACTTTGGCTTTAAGGACAGACAGGGTAGAAAGCGAAAGGATGGGAAGAGATAGTTCATAAAAATGTTAATCACAGAGATCAAGGATAGCTACACTTATATCAGATAGAACAGACTTTCAGTCAAAAAGGGTCACAAGACACAAAGAAGGTCACTATATAGTGATAAATGGGTCAATTTACCTGGAGGAAAAAACAATTCTAAACATACACACACCCAACATTGGAATGTCTAAGTAAACAGAAAGCAATGCACCAATGTGGGACTTCAGTACCTTACTGTCAACTTTGGATAGATCATCAAGACAGAAAATCAATAAGGAAACAGTAGAGTTGAATAACACCATAGACCAAATGGACATAATAGATATATACAGAATATTCTAACCAACAGCACCTTACTGTAGCGCACACAGAACACTCTCCAGGATAGGTAGAATGTTGCATTACCAAACAAGTCTGAAATTTAAAAATATTGAAGTTATATGAAGCATTTTTTCCAATTAAAATGGTATGAAACCAGAAAAAAAATGCGGAAAATTAGAAAATTCACAAATACATGTAAATTAAACAGCATATCCCTGCACAAGCAATGGGTCAAAGACAAAAATCAAAAGATAAATAAAAAAAGTATCTTGAGACCAACAAAAATGAAAATACACATACCAAAGGTATGGGACGCAGCAAAGGCAGGTCTAAGAGAAAGGTACATAGCAATTAATGTCTACATTAAGAAAAAAAAATCACAAACAACTTAACCTGAAACCTCAAGGAACAAGAAAAAGAACAAACTACGTCCAAAGTTAGCAGAAGGAAGGAGATTCAGATCAGAGCAGAAATAAATGAAATCGAAAATAAAAAACAGGGGCACCTGGGTTGCTCAGTCGGTTGAGCGTCTGACTTTGGCTCAGGTCATGATCTCGCAGTTCATGAGTTTGAGCCCCGCATCAGGCTCTGTGCTGACAGCTCAGGGCCTGGAGTCTGCTTTGGATTCTGTGTCTCCCTCTCTCTGCCCCTTCCCCGCTCATGCTTTGTCTCTGTCTCTCAAAAATGAATAAATGTTTAAAAAAAAAGAAAACAAGAAAAACAATAGGAAAGATTAATGAAACTCAGAGTTGATTTTCTAAAAGATTAACAAAATTGACAAATCATAGCTAGACTCACTAAGGAAAAAAAGAGAGATCTTAAATAAAACTATAAATGAACGAGTAGTCATTACAAGTGGTAACACAGAAATACAAAGGATCATAAGAGAGTACCATGAATAACTATATGACAATAAATTGGATTACTTAGAAGAAATGGTAAATTCCTAGAAAACATATAATTTATCAAGGCTGAATCAAGAAGAAATATGAAATATGACTAGAACTATAATGAATAAAGAGATTAAAACAGTAATCAACAACTTCCCCCAAAAAAGAAAAATCCAGGACCATATGCCTTCACAGATGAATTTTACCAAACATTTGAAGAATAATAGCACTTCTCAAAATCTTTAAAAAAATTGAAGAGGAGAGAACACTCCCAAATTCATCTATAATGCCAGCATCATCCTGATACCAAAGCCAGATAGGGATACTGTAAGAAAATAAAATTACAGGCCAATATCCCTGATGAACATAGATGCAAAAATCTTTAGTAAAATACTAGCAAATTGAATTCAACCATACATTGAAAGTATCATACCACAATCAAGTGGGATTCATCCCTGGGATGCAAGGATGGCTCAACATATGCAGATCAAGAGATGGTGATTCAGATCTTGGAAAAATGAAGGATAAAAACTACATGATCATCTCACCAGATTCAGAGAAAACATTTAACAAAATTCAACATTCTTTCATGATAAAAACTCTCGATAGATTAGGTATAGAGAGGATGCACCACAACATAATGAACCATATGTGACATCCGGCATCTAACATTGTACTCAATGGTGAAAGGTTGAAAGCTTTTCCTTTAATACTGGGAGCAAGACAAGGGCGCCAACTCTCAGCACCTGTGTTCAACCTGCTGCTGTAAGTTGCAGACAGAGCAGTTAGGCAAGGAAAAGAAAGAAAAGCCATCCAGATAGAAAAGGAAGAGTAAGATTGTCTCTGCAGATAACATGATCTTATGTATAGGAAACCCTAATGATTCCATCAAGGAATTGTTAGAACTCAGTGGTTTAGTTGTTTAAGCTACTCTTGACTCTTGGTTTGATCTCATGGTTTGCGGGTTTGAGCCACACATCCAGCTCTGTGCTGACAGCAGGGAGCCTGCTTGGGATTCTCTCTCTCCCCCTCTCTCCTTACCCCTCTCCTGCTTGTGCTATCTCTATCTCTCTCAAAATAAATAAGCATTAGAAAAGAAAATAAGTTGTTAGAACAATAAATAAATAAATAAATAAATAAATAAATAAATAAATTTGCAGGATACAAATCAATATACAGAAATCAATTGTGTTCTTATATCCAAAAAGAAATTAAAAATCCCATTTACAATCCCATTTACAATTGCATCAAAAAGAACAAAATATTTAGGAATGAATTTAATCAAGGAGGTGAAAGATGTATACATTGAAAACTATAAGACATTGAAAAGACACAAAATAAAAGGTATTTCAGGCTCCTTGCCTGGAATAACTAATGTTGTTAAAATACCTGTACTACTCAAAGTGACCTGCAGATTCAATGCAATCCCTATCAAAATTGCAATGGCACTTTTTATAGATATATTTAAATAAAACAAATTTGTATGGAGCCCCAAAAGATCCTGAATAGCCAAAGCAATCTTGAGAGAGAAGAATGAAGCTGGAGGCATCATGCTTCTTGATTTCAAACTATATTAGAAAGCTATGGTAATCAAACAGCATGATACTTGTATGAAAACATACATGTAGAGCAATGCAACAGAATGGAGAGCCCAGAAATAAACACACAAAAAGCTCCTTGATATTGGTCTCAACAATGTTTTGTTTTTTTTTTTTGATTTGCACCAAAAAACAGGCCACAAAATTAAAATAAACATGTGAGACTACATCAAAATAAAAAGTTTCTGCATAGCAAAGGAAATAACCAATAAAATGGAAGGTATGGATTGACAGACAATATTTGCAATCCATATATTTGATAACAGATTAACATCCAAAAAATAAAAGTAACTTTCATACAACTCAATAGCAAAAAGTAAATCCCCTAATTAATAACTGGTCAAAGGACCCGAATAGACACTTCTTCAAAGAAGACATATATATGGCCAATATGTATATGAAAAGGTAGTCAGCATTACTAATCACCAGGGAAATCCAAGTGAAAACCACAATGAGATATAACCTCATATCTGTTAGAATAGCTATTACCAAAAAGAGAAGAAATAAGTGTTGACAAGGATGTAAAGAAAAGGGAATCCTGTACATTGTTGATGGGAATGTAAGTTTTACAGCAATTATAAAAAACGGTATGGGGTTTCCTCAAAAAATTAAAAATAGAACTACTATATGATCCACAGTGCCACTTCTGGGTATACGTCTGAAGGAAATTAAATCAGTATCTTGAGATATCTTCACTCCTATGTTTGTGGTAGCATTTTTCACAATAGCCAAGATATGGACATACACAAGTGTTTGTAGACAGATGAATAGAAATGCAAATGTGGTAAATATTTGCAATGGGATATTACCCAGCCATAAAAAGAAAGAAATCCTGCCATTTGCCACAAGATGGATGAATCTTGAGGACATTATACTAGGTGAAATAAGCTAGAACAAATACTGTATAATCTCATGTATATGTGGAGTCGAGAAAAGACAAACTTATAGAACAAAGAGGAAGATGGTGATACCAGGGGTTGGGGTGTGTGGAAAATGGGGAGATATTGGACAAAGGATATAAACTGTCAGCTATAATATGAAAAAATTCTGGGGTTCAAATGCACAACATGGTGACTATAGTAAAAAATACTGTATTGTATCCTTGAAGAGTGTATCTTAAGTATACCACCACCACACACACACACACACACACACACACACACACACTGGCAACTGTGTGATATGATAGAAACGCTCACTAACTTGATTATGGTAATCATTTCACAGTGTATGTGTATATCAAACCATCATGTTGTACATGTTAAATCTTTACAGTTTTCATTTTCAATTATACCTCAATAAAGCTGAAAAAAGGAGGTACACTAACATACACTAATATCGATTACATAGCAAAATGAATATGATCCAGAGACATAGAAAATTAATAATATTATATCAAGTAATACTAGTGATCACTAGACCCAAAATATGTCTTATCGAAAGAAATAAATGCAAAAAACAGACCATAGAGTATAAAACTATTTTTTAAGCAACAAAAGATGAAAACATAAGATTATACATGTGCACCATAGCTGGTCTGAAATTCCTTGGCTGCACTATATCTTGGGCTTTAGAATTGATCCAATATTAGAAAGGTAATATGGTGCATATAACATGTTTCTCACTATCTGCAGTGAACTCTGGAGCAGCACGTTGTAATTGGGCACATTGATACTTTTGTTGGCAAATATCTAGTCTTCAAGGAAAGTAGACTAAAAATACTATAACTAACCTCATTATAGTTTAGATTAGGTGCCTTAAAATAAATTTAGAAGTATAAATTTTTAGAGACTTTGGACTTCAAAGTTGTGGACTTCGGTAACAGCCTTAAGACCGGTTATATCTGTAATATCAAAAATATAAATCTTATTAAATAAAATGATTTTCAGATTAGACCACAAATATCTTTATAACAAGATATAAAGTGACTTAAATTAACTGAAACAAAGTAACAAAAATATGGGCAAAGGCTTACCAAATAGAAATAAATACAGCAGAGATTATGATTGTAATGCCAGTTAAAGTTGATTTATGCCCCAAATATTTAAATTAGATAAAAATGACATTTACATAATAACCAAAAGGTATGATTCATGATAAATTTATAACTTTTCTGAATATTAATGTACCATTTTACTTAGGAAGTGAAATGAGAAATACGAAACACTACCAAGAAGATACTTTCGTTCATTCATCTCTGTCCATTAACAATCAAGCTGATTAAAAGTAAGGCTATAGAAGAACTAAATATTATCCAAGGAATATCTTGTAATTAATATACATAATTGACATGAGCTTATATAGCACATTTATATCAAATTCTGTACTTTGAAAATATAATACATCTTATTTTCAAGTACCTTAGGAATAGTCACAAAATATTTTTATATTAGACCACAAAGAAAACGTTAATAAACTCAAATATTAGGAATATTAAAATACATTCTGTGATCATAATGCAATAAAGCAGGAAATGAACAGCAGATAGTAAATCAAAACTACTCCACTAGCTGAGAATTAAAAACTAAACTAAACAAATCTCCTTATGAACAACTCTTGAGTCAGAGGGGAAATCTAAGTACAAGGCACAGAATATCTAGAAAATAGTGATAATGAAAATACCATCAATCAGGGTTTTTCCAGTTATCTTAAGCATTGCTCAGAGAAAATTTACATGCCTAAATACTTATACTAAAAAACAAGGAAGATAACAGTAAATGGCTTAAGCATTCAACATAAAAAGTTAGTAAAAGAACTACAAAATAAAACCAAGAAAAGTATAACAGTAAGTAAAAAGCATACTCTGTAAATTAGAAAAGAGAAAAGTCGAGAACAAATAAATGCAGAGTAATTTATTGAAAACAATATCATAAAATAAGCTATTGGTTGACATAATCAAGAAAAGAATGGAAAAAAGACAAGAATAATAAATGCAACAAGAAATTAAAAATTAATAAGGAAACATAACACATAATTCAGAGGAAATTATAAGATTTACTGTACTGCCAAACTGTGTAATCTCTAAGTTTGAAACCTGAATAAAATGGATAATCTTATAAGTAAGTATAATTTATTGGAATTTGTCAATAAAAAAAACATTTTATTGCATCCCTAAGAGAGGTATCCAGCTTCTTGAATACTTGCAATAATTGGGAGTTCATGGACATCATTATTTATTTAAAAATAATCATATAACTATACATACTATTTTTAAAAAAAAACATTCATTATCTCATTTACTCATTTTCTCAGTGAAATTTATGAAAGCATTTATTGACAAACACTTGACACCCAGGATTGTTCACTTTTTATGTTATTGTCACACGAACTTGATTTTTGACACCTGAATGAGACCTCCAGCAGACACACTCAGCTCTCACGTTACCTTGGCCTGTGCTAGCTGAGGACATTGCAAGGGCAGGTACTCCTGATTCTAATGACAGGACTCTGAATCTGGAAGACCTTGAATATTCCTGGGCTAAACCCCATCATTTCTCAGATGAGGGAATGAAGATCCTGATAACTAATACTTCGTCCAAGTTCACTTGACTGTCAAGAAATAATAAAATACTCTACACCTCCCCCCAAAAGAAGTAAGACCAAAGATGCTCTTCCTTTGGGAAGATAAAATGTTAAAATGTAAGTGAAGTTCCTGCCATACTATGTGGGCACATCAGAAAATATTAGTTCTTTATTGACTGGGTGTGTGTGTGTGAGTGTGTTTGTGTGTTAATATAGGACTGGGTTGGAGAGATTCCAGAGGTTTCCATAATTCTACCAACAGAGAATGTCTCCTTACACAGATTTGTAGCTAACTTCTGTGAGAAGGCTCAAACTTTTCTACTTCCTGTAATCATACCCACACCTGAATTTTTTTCCTTTATTTGTTGGCAAGAGGTAGGTAGTGTGACTTGCACGGACTTTGGAGTCAACCAACCTTAGTGCTAATCTGATTCTACCCATGAAATTGGGCATTTTATTCAAACTTTCAGTGTGTTGGTTTTTTGCTTCTAAAATGTTGTCTATACTATTGGTCTTATAAAATTTTGTGAATATAGTATATTTTAAGTTAAGTGCTTAAGAGAGTTTCTGGAATAATGTAAGCTGTGTTTTTTTTTTAAGTTTATTTATTTATTTTGGAGGAGGGGCAGAGAGAGAGGGAAAGAGAGGGAGAGAGAATCCCAAGCAAGCTCTGTGCTCTCAGCACACAGCCTGGTGCAGGATTCAAACTCACGAACCGTGAGATCTTGACCTAAGCTGAAATCAAGAGTTGGACACTTAACCAACTGAACCACCCAGGCACCCCACTATGATGCTTTTTAAATTAACGAACAAAGTGAAAACAATTTGTATATGTGCTCAGCTAGCCTATAACATAGGAAGTAAAACAAGTCCTATGGTTTGTACTCCTACAATTTACATACAGGTGAAGGACGTGGGTTTTACTGCTTGATGTCCTTGGGTTTACATCTTAACCTGGTCATTAACTAGCTGTGTGACTATGGAAAAGACTCTTAGATGACATATTCTGTTTTCTTACCTGTAAAATGGGAAAAGTAATATAACATTCCTAACATTGCTATAAGGATTGCATGAAATCATGTTTGCCATGTTCACTTTTAGTCACTAGTAGGAACAGGGGCTCAATAAAAGGTATTGATCAACTTGATAAGCAGTGCCAAGAGGAGAGCTGTGTACCATATCTTCAAGCTTGTGCCAGAGAACTCAAATCCATAGACAGCCAGACACCTGGGCATGATTCCTTTAAAATAAAATAATTGTTTGTTTAGAGTCAATTTTATGAAATCATGCCTTTGACAGTTTTCAAGAGTCTAATATGTGTCTGCACTGCCTGTCTTAGCTCACTGTCTTGTCACTGTAAGTAATTGATTTTGCTGATCAACATTGATGCCAAATTTTTCTTGTAAAGATTTTGTCCTATCTTCCCTTGTCATCTTTTTAAGGCTTTATTTCAAGTGTCCTTGAAAATAATATTTTAAGCCAACTGCCAAACTGTCACCTTAAATATTAATGATCGTAATATTTTGTCCTCTATTATTCTGTAAGTGGAACAACTTACATAAAAACCACACCAAAAGAAATTTGTCCATTAAAACTAATCCTTGAGGTCATAAATTCTCCAGTCTTTTTTGGAAAGTGAAAAACTCAGGCTCTTCCTTAATGAAATCTGTTCAGGAAACAGTAATGAACTGGGTTGGACCTGGTTTGGATGTCCTATTTCTAAGAAGTAGTCTTCCCCATAAGAGAATGAGAGAAGAAGAAGAGAGGACAGGTAAGAGTTTTGGGAAATGGGGTAGTATCTTACTCATATTTGTGTTACTAATACTTCATGCAGTAGCTGACGTATATTTGGTGACCAAATATTTTTTGAATCAATGAATGGGGCTTGGGTCAGACACTTTATTCTGCCTTATTCAGTTTACAGTTTCAGTTTGGGTAAGAGCTTCATAGCAAATGGTGGGTGGTCTGAATATTAAAACATCCCACCTAACAAATAGGCTGTTTCTCTTCTAAAATGTGCTTGTTTTCTCTTGCATAGTCGTAAACTAAGATTGAGAACATTTTCTTTTCCTTTTTCTTTTTTTCTTTTTCCTTTCTTTCTTTTTTTTGGGGGGAGGAGACTTTTTATTATTTACTTAGGAACCAAAGATTTTGAAGGAGTAGAATCTTGCAACTTTTTTTTTTAAAGGTCAAGGAAACTTCAGAATTTTAAGGGCTATGCTTTTCGGCATTTGTTTGACAAGTGAATTGATTGATCATTGTAAAGAGGGCATGCTGTTCTTAGATTCATAAGAGGAACAAAAAGGAGCTGCATTTTAAAAGTCTTTTGGTTCCTAGAGGAACTCCTCTCCCCCACCACCCCAAATTTTAACATCATTGGGAAGCAGAAGGGTGTTAAGATGTCTTCAAGAAAATTGGTTGTAATGAAGGCAAAGGTGAATTTCTTTACCTTTCTTGTGACTTGAAATTTATTTAGACATTGGGATAGGACAATTAAAGTAAAATTAATGTAATTTGGTTCAAAATGTAGTCATTTTCTCATCAACTTTAGAGACTACATGGGTTTTTGGGAACATAGGCTCAAAAGTGATGCTTCACTTGTGCTCTGACAATAAGGTCACAGTAAGTGACCAAAAAGCTCCCTCATGGAAATTGTATGATAATAAAATTGTCTCAGTGTCTTTTCCCCTTCAATATAAGGAAATTGTGAAAATTTTCTGAAAAGGTTACTTTCTTCTTTTAAAATAAAAATATGCAATGTTTAGGCTTACAGAAGCTCCTTATCTCCCAGTCAGGACCATATAAAATTATTAGAATCTCCTTATTATAGTATAAAACAGATGCTATAGATTAGATAGCCAAAGACAAGCTGTTGAAGACATTAAAAGCAGGAGGGGGCATTAACAGAAGTCCAGTTGCATACAACAATATGGTGCATCTGGAGAGTAAGAAATATTTTAATATGATTGGAGTGTAACACCTACCATTCACTGGCAAAAGGAAGAATCTAGTGCAACAATGACAATGTATTATCCCCTCTTTACAAAGGAAAGGATCCAGATTCAGATGAAATCACCAAATATGTGAGAGATATCTCATCTGGAAGAGTTTTCAAAGGGGAAGTATTATCTCTGTAAATTACCATGCATTGCAAAGCTAACTAGATCTCTAGTGACATAGTATGACAAGATGGAATGAGGCATAATGTCCTTATCAGTTCAAACTTGTAATATTATAGGTCCTGACATCAGAATTTTCAACCCAATTTATTTTTAACCAGCTTACTTATTTAAACCATGCTTTTGTGCTTTTGCTTTTGGTATTATCTAAGGTATTATCTGAATTAGCCTAACATTTTTTTTTAATGACACCATAGTAAGATAGCATGAATGATGCTGAGAAATAAGGAAAGGAAGATAATTGGAACAACTTTAGGAAGAAGGTTGATTAAAGCAACAGAATGGAAGAGTAGCTACTGAAAATAGTGTCCTTAAAATGAAAGAAAACCAAAGAAAGTCAGGGAGAGTGAGCAGCGAGGATTTGAGGGGCTGATAAGCAAAGCATCAACACTGAGCTGCATTTCAAGAAGGATGACTGGACAACTTTTCATTCTGAGAAGAGATTGCTGCTACTGGAGTCAAGGATCAAGCCATGAAGATGTTTATATTTTGACACAAGTTCTTGTACTTTGAGGTTTCACTTCTGCCCATTCCTTTTTGGAGTCCCTTCTTACTCCATTGGACATCCCACACTCTCACCTGGTTTGTCTACTCAACAAGTTCCTTACCTTCTATTTCATGGAGACAAATGAAGCTCTAAAAAGTGTTTCTTCATAAAATCTTCCATTTTCAGTCGATTATCAGTAGCCTGGAGCTGTCTTCTTCTCATCATTGTTTTTCAATATGATCATGGCCTTGGGAATCACCCTTTAGATCTTCTATATGGTTCCATAAAAGCCGACATGTGCTTCTCATATGTCCTAATCCTGTGAGGGGCACAGAGTGTGGCAGATACCAACAATTGCTACTCCAATATCTAATTTTTTCCCTTCTGTCTTCATTGGAGATATTATGTTTTGTTTGGCAGGGAGCAATGCATCTGGCTAAAAGCTCTGCCTTACCAGAATTTCCTTATGAATACGAGTGGCCACCTGACACTATTCTGACCTTTGTAACATGATCAAATGCTTGCTCAGAATTTCCAAGAAAAGTTTTTCTTCCCTTTGCTCTCCCTCCTTTCTTCTTGCTGGAAATGGAGCAGCCATTGTGACAATGAAGTGACAGCATGAGGACAGAAGTCCCTGATAATGATGGCAGAGTAGAAAGCCTGGAACACTGATCATATGCTGAATACAGAGCCCTAAAAAATCTGGACTATTTATTTGTGGGCCTCTTGTTACATAAGCATGAGGACTTCTTGTTACATAAGCAAATGTATTGTGAAGGGAAAAATATACTTGGAAGAAAAAGATTCAAAATACATTCTTGTTTAGATAAGAAAAATATATTTAGTTGGGATTTTGTTTTACGTAGTCCCCAAATAACTCTTGATTCTTAGATTTAGGATTTTGAAGGTAAAAAAGAAGGTGGTGAAATGAGTGGATGAGTGGAGTGGAGAAGAAGAGCTATAGTCTCTTTGAGAAGTCTGATATTGCAAAGTGGACAGAGCTGATGATCCTTGTTAAATATTTGATCGAACTACTGATTATTGTTTTGGGAAAATAACGATGTGCTGTTATTTTAGCAGAAAGGATAGAAAAATTTATGTTGTTTCTGGATTCTGTTTCTTCTTGACACTCATAGGAAAGCCCAACAAAAAGGATAAACTTGAGCTAGAGCTAGCCACTTTTCCAAGGAGGGAGGAAGGTCATAGCTTTTAGACCACGGCTTATAAAGATCTTTGTGATTATTGATGGTTTCTGACTGTTCAACCTGGGGAAGCAATTCTGAAGTACCCAAGAACACACCCAGGGAAAGTGTACTGTTAAACCTTTGGAGCCCCCAGAAAGTTCCTCCAAAATGCCCATATCAGTTGCGGCCATGAAGGATGATGGAAAGATCTTCCAGGATTGCAGATCTTGCAGCTGTGGAGGGCAATAGGCAAAAGAGATCCACCCAGAGACAGACTAGAAGCTTACAGATCATGAAAGAATGTTCTCCATGGCCAGGACAGGGAGTCCATGCGATTGTTGACCATTGATGTGCTTCCCAATTATGTCTTTATTATGAATGGAAGTTTTTATTCATTTGTTTGTACGTTTATAGCTGGTTATGTTGAGGGAAGATCACTTTTTTTTATGCATTCAAGGTTGCCAAACATGCCAACCTATTAAAGTACCAAGAGAACCTGGGATGTGAAGTAGATATATCACCTGCATATTGGTATAATTTGCTATTATCTCAGTTGGGAAAAAGGAGAAAATATATGTATCTATGTTGTACAGACAAGACTTTGAACTATGTCGGAAATTGTTAATTGTTTTTCTATATGTGTACTCACTCATTTCCCTTCTAACAGAACTTCAGTTTTGGAGAGGAGATCAATAATATGCACAGCCATAAAATCCATCTTCCCAGACTGCCTGGAGATGGCGGTGTTATATAGTCATTGCAATGAAATGCAAGCAGAAATCTGCCAGGAATTTTGCTTCCTTGATGAAGCGATTTCTCCTTCCTCTTCTCTTTTGTTTCTTGTTTTTCCAGTGGCAAGCAAAGTGGAATGACAGAAGGTACTGGGGCATTGCTGATATTGGGTGGTCACCACACCACACCACAGCCCTAGACTGTCGTATCCACATCTTGTCTTATGTCGGGGGGGGGGGGAAGTCACTATTTGGTTTAGCCACTAGCATAGGGTTTCTGTTACATAAAGCAGAACAACAATCCTAACTCATATGTAGATATTGTAGGCTTTCCATACCTTTTGGGATCTAAGGATCCACTATGCGGACACTTCCCTAGGGACTTATTCCTGTAAAGATTTCCCTTCTTTCCAGCATTTCGGTATTTACCTTTTCTTCATATGCTCTTTCCATTCTGCTCTCAAATATTATAGAATTTTCCTATCCTTAAGAACTCAAACCCAAAGTCATCCTATATGACTAACTCCCTTAACTATGTATTTCATTTTTCTGTTATTAAGCACATAAACAATATACAAGTACATTCTCATAGTATTCACATAATATAAAAGAGCCACTAACTTCATCTTTTCATTCTTTTCTTTTCATTGAGTAGATCTGGAAAGTAAATATCTTCAACTCACATTTTTCTCACATTGTCTTAATTCTTTGAAATCTGGTGTCTGTCCTCACCATGACACTGAAAGAAGCAGTTGCCTGGGGACTTGGAAAATTCTGGATGTGCCTTTCAGAGATAATGATCAATGGGTCATGAATGTGCAGCTTTTAGAAGCCAGGTCAGAGTGCTGTGGGATATAAGACAGGCCCAGAGGTGTTCAAGATAGATCCTTGAATAGACATGCCTCTCCCTTCACACAAATCATGGCTGGGCAAGTAAATCATAAACTTCTGTTTTTACATCCACAAGCTATGTTTTAGTAGAATGGTCTCATTTTGGAGAATAATTATCAAGAGCTAATACTAACAATTCCTATTTTTAAAAACCCTTAAGAAAATACAACCAATCTATTGTGTAAAAACTCATCTTACATAAAAATAGCTAAGTAACTATAAAAAATTTCTCATAACTTCCAGGTTAAATTAATTTAAAAATCAAATTTGAGGAAAATATTTAATGAAGAGCCTTTTATTTTGCCGAGACCTCTAGACTTTGGCATTTTATTAGTGTTATTGTTCTGCTCTTTTCTAACCTACTGCAAGATCTATCAAACTAGCTAGAGATGTACTTTGGAAATTACTAAGACATATTGAAGAACTTTTTTAGGTATTTTTATTTTTACTTTTTTAAAAATAAATCTTTTGTGTTTCTTTTTTTATGAGAGAGAGAGAGAGAGAATGTGCATGTATATATGTACATTAACAGGGGTGGGGCTGAGGAAGAGGGAGGGAGGGAGAGAGAGAGAGAGAGAGAGAGAGAGAGAATCTTAAGTAGGCTCCACGTCCAGTGGGGACCTGGATATGGACCTGGATATGGTCTCGTGACCTTGAGATCATGACCTGAACTGAAATTATGAGTCAGATGCTTAAGTTACTTAGCCACCGAGGTGGTCCTGTTTCAGGTATTTTTAAAAAGGTCAATAATGAATGATGATTGTATATCAAAAGTAAGCAGAATTTTCTATAAAAACTCAAATTTTCATTTTGTGTACTTGGTTTAATACTACTTTTTACAAGCACACTGCCCTGCTCTCTCAATTGGATTCAATAAATGTTAAGAAAACAATATCTGTCAGATGATTCTGGTCTAGAATGATTATCAATTTTGATTCAGTGCTTTCAGAACAACTGGAACAGAATGGATTAGATTAGCAGGCATGAATAAATCTTAATTTTGTTGAGATTTATACCTGTCGTGTGATAAACACAGATAAATGCCTCTGTATCCAACAAGTTGCATCGATTTGGATCTTGCAGAAGTTAAATATTAGCCTCAAATTAAATCCATGGTAACATAATAAATATAACCTGAGATAGTGATGGTATAGGTCAGCACATGGCTAGTGGAGACAGCAAGAGAATTCTACTGGCCAATAGATTGTTTGCTCAAGCATATAATCATTCAAAATGCACATGCGTTCATGGAGTTGGAAAAGCAGGGACTCTTTTTCAGATTCAGTTCATCATGTAACAGCGGCCCCGGTAATCAGGGGACAACTCATCACTCATCATAAAACTGGAACTTGACTTTAAAGCTGTGTTTCTAAGACATTTTAGTTGCATCTGTGGAGGGAAATTAAGAGAACAGAAAGAAAGGTGGGGGGAGAGACTTTTTTCCTATGGTGTACCTTTTTGTACATTTTGAGTTTCATATCATGTGCATATAACATCCATTCAAATAGTTGAATAATGAAAAAGAAAAATATTTAAAATAAGCCAATGCTTTCAATTTAGAAGGAAATTCCAACAACTTCAGTGCTTATAAAGAATTTGCAAGGGGGAACCTCCTGCCTTTAAGACAGCCTCCTGTACTCAGTGTGTTCTCTTTGTACATTGTATTATCTGTTGTCCTCTCTGTCTTTGTGTACTCAAAGTGACTTTGATATTTCCTTCATCTTTCTTTTATTTCTCCAGGATATGTCACAGGATATATGTTTTGCCTATAGAAGACACTCATTAAACACCTGAAAAATAGCTGAGAAATAAAAAGACACTGCTCAATTTCTTGTCCCAAGCATATTAGTATGGAGCCAAAGTCAATAGCAATGTAGTGGGGCTGGTACATGGGTGTCTCACAATACTCAACAGATGTGTGATGGACACTGAACATTGAACAGTCAAGGGCTCCAGATAGGGTGTCAAGGAAGGCATGCCTTATGTTGATTAAGAAAAGTTAGAAAATCTGCAAATCAGGGGTCATCAAGGAAGAAAAGGTAAATAGGTGTTGAAAATTTAGACAAGTCAAGAGATTGAGAGAGTTGTATGTGGAAAGGACAGCATTACAGAGCAGAGAAAATTAATTTGGATATCAGGGGAGAGGCTGTCCTGACATTTATCTGTACCTTAATGATTATTATTTTTTGTATCTTATTTATTGAATTACATTTAGCTCTTCATTGATGGAGAAATGCATTAGGTCTGGTTGAAGAAATGGCAGAATGAAAGAGTCATAGAATTATAAAGTCAAAGAATATCAGAGCAGAAAGAGGTCTTAAGGTCTAAAATTTCTCAGTAGATGACAGATACTTGGGGGTCTCAGTTGAGGGTCCGACTGTGGCTCAGGCCATGATCTCGCAGTTTGGGAATTTGAGCCCCAGTTTATGAGTTCAAGCCCCACATCGGCTTCCTGCTGTCAGCACAGAGCCCACTTCAGATCTTCTGTTTCCCTCTCTCTCTGTCCCTCTCTTGCTCCCGCTTGCATGCTCTCTCTCAGAAATAAAAATAAAACATTGAAAAAATTAAGAATAAATAAATAAAATTTCTCTGTAGATGAGGAAACAGGCCAAGGGAATTTTAATGACCTAAGAATTTAGGGGCTAAGTGAAGATGGAACTTTCAGGTTCCAAGTGGTTCACGTTTGTCAGTATCCTATTATTATATACAGTGTTATATAGACAGAGTATTTATAGCACATGACTCCACCATACTGATCCATTTTCTGAGAATTAGACTCATAATGCCACTTGACCGGGGAGAATTTTTCAACAGAATCACGAAGGGGTACAAGTAGCAATATCAGGAGTCTGAGGATAAGCATGTCAGGATACCTCTTCTGGAATGCGTACCCTGGAATGCTTAAGGGTGTCTCTGGTTTTCGCATCAGTGAAAGTGAGTTGACATCAAAGAAAAACTAGGAAGCTGTAATGCCAAAAGGATGGGGGTAATAACTCCAAAATAATTACCTCAGGCTTTCAGGAACAAACTCCTTTAGTTTCCATCTATTAGACGGTGCTGTAGGACACTAATGCACAAGATAAAATAGCTAAGACAATTTCTTCATAGAATTGGGTATTGGGTATACATGATTCAGAATAACTGTTTACAGCATTAATTATTGATTTCGTTTTTCTGCTTTTATTCCTCCTCATTCAACTGATTGGTTCTTTGAATTTGAAGAGTTGAAAGATTATATTGTTTATTATTGTGGGCAATAATTTTCCACAAAAGTGTTACATAGAGTATTTCCGAGCACAGGACTCCACAATCTTAGTCCAGTTTTGTGTGAACTCGTATTTAACCTGTCAGAGAAATCTGTAATTGCTTAGTGTAAAATGTGACTTGAATTACTACACTCTCCCTAGCAGATCCCACTCTGGGAATCCTGCTGGTCCACTCTAGCCTTAAACTTCACCTCAGCAAGTTCAGTCAGTCTGACTGCCAGAGGCCAATGCATATAGATTGGTCGTCTACACCTACCTCTAGGAAATGACTATCAAGAATGAAGCAAGAGCTAGAAGCAGATGGGTGTTTCTGAGAGGCTGCATAATAAAAGTGAAGCATTGGATATTTTCAAGATAAATGTGGGGAGTGTGTAAGCAAGAAAGATCAAGAACCCTTGTTGCTGCTGTTTCCTCCCTCCAGTTTCCTGGAGGGAGGTTTGGACTGAGCGGAAACTGAAAATCTATCAAGAACAGAATTTCATTAGTCAGTTGAAGGCTAATGTCTGTGGAAGTGCTGATCTTTAACTTTAAGCCGTCTATAGTAATAGAAAAACCAGACAGAATTATACAAGACAACCCTACAATCACAGAGCTGACCTATCAAGATTTTCGGCCTGGGGTTGACATCATTGAAAAATATTTGAAAGGGACTGCAAGGAAAAATTAATCCAAAGTCTGCTCTGCCTATTGGTACTATTGCAAGATGTTAAAACTCTGACTTGTCTTTTTTTTTTTTTTTTAGTTGATTTACACGCTTAGTATTGATGATAAATAACAACCGCAGAAAGTTATTTCACTGGCTCCACTTCCGTGAAACTGCCTAAGGGAGTGCCATATACACTGGCCTTTCAGGCGACGATGAATGACTCCTGCGTTGAGTACAGAAGAAAAGCCATTGCTTCATTCTCCGTTGCTTAGAAGTTGGGAAGAGTCTTTCTGTGTTTGTTCAACTGCCTTTATCCCTAAAGAACACCCAAAAAGAATATTTTAACCATGGCAGAAGCTGTTTTTATTTAATTTAAGCCATGTTCTATGAGAGACATAGTCTCTCCATTCACAGGGTATTGCTTGGCCCTTCAACATTTTCTTTCTCTCTCCCAGAGTGTTTACCGCATTATCATTCCAGTAGCTTGGCAACGGCTCTGAGTCTAATAAAATAATAGGTGTTATTTTGGGGTATTCCCAGCTGAAAAATTATTATGACTCAGAGTAGGCGTCAATTATTAAAAATTCTATTTTAAGATTCCCCTTCTCACTATTTGTAGTCTTCCCCATCAAATGTAAGTTTCAATTTATGTGCTGGGATAGTGGCATTAGGATGTGGGGGAGAATTTGTCCATTAGTAGAAACACTGGCATCTCAGGACACAGCCACTCGACTCTGGAATAATAAGAGGAAGCCTCCGTTACGTCCCTACGGCAGGCTGGAGAATTTAACTATATGATTTCTATTTCATAAAATGACTTTCTGTGGTAGGTTTTTAAAATGCTTTTTTAAAAATTTATTTTATTTTATTTTATTTTTCAATATATGAAATTTATTGTCAAATTGGTTTCCATACAACACCCAGTGCTCATCCCAAAAGGTGCCCTCCTCAATACCCATCACCCACCCTCTGCTCCCTCCCACCCCCCATCAACCCTCAATTTGTTCTCAGTTTTTAAGAGTCTCTTATGCTTTGCCTCCTTCACTCTCTGTAACTTTTTTTTCCCCTTCCCCTCCCCCATGGTCTTCTGTTAAGTTTCTCAGGATCCACATAAGAGTGAAAACATATGGTATCTGTCTTTCTCTGTATGGCTTATTTCACTTAGCATCACACTCTCCAGTTCCATCCACGTTGCTACAAAGGGCCATATTTCATTCTTTCTCATTGCCACGTAGTACTCCATTGTGTATCTAAACCACCATTTCTTTATCCATTCATCAGTTGATGGACATTTAGGCTCTTTCCATAATTTGGCTATTGTTGAGAGTGCTGCTATAAACATTGGGGTACAAGTGCCCCTATGCATCAGTACTCCTGTATCCCTTGGGTAATGCTTTTATTTTTTTAAAGATGAGCAGAACAAGGCTTAGTAGCACAGCTTATAACTGACTGAGTTAGAACTGAAACTCAAGAATGTCTGACTTCAGCGGTGCCTGGGTGGCGCAGTCGGTTAAGCGTCCGACTTCAGCCAGGTCACGATCTCGCGGTCTGTGAGTTCGAGCCCCGCGTCGGGCTCTGGGCTGATGGCCCAGAGCCTGGAGCCTGTTTCCGATTCTGTCTCCCTCTCTCTCTGCCCCTCCCCTGTTCATGCTCTGTCTCTCTCTGTCCCCAAAATAAATAAACGTTGAAAAAAAAAATTAAAAAAAAAAAAGAATGTCTGACTTCAAAGCTCTTCCTATTATGTCACAATTGTGCTTTTTATGCCGAATTAAATTTATAGACTTGTTAGAAGTTTAGAAATCTTATGAAAAATCTCATCCGTTTCTCCTCTGTCCTCTACTCCCATCTGACTTAAATAAAATGGAAAAAAAAGATGTTATTTTCGACCTAGAATGCCATAGATGTTCAGTAGATATTTGTTGTTGGTTTTGTTGCCTTGAATGTCATATAAAAAGACAGGATACATTAATATGACCTCAACCACCAAATCACTAACAACATTAGGTCTGATTAGGACATATAGATATGTCATTTTAGAGATACATCTGAATGGAAAAAATAAAAGGTTCACAACAGTTGTCTAAATTTTTCAGTGCTATGTTTCATAGCCACAGCTGACTAGCTGTGAAATGCCGTCGTTTCCACTTAATTTTGTTCACTAGTTAATTCAATCCTCTACTTTATTTGATCGGATCTGGAGCCAAATCATTTGTATTCATTTTGCATTGTGTTTGTGCAGTGTCTCTTGATCGTTTTCACATGCTAATACTGGCTAATTCAATTGGGATTTATTGAAGCAGCCCTTGAAAATTAACCACCTAATTTCTCATGCATAACATAAAAATAGACCTATTTCTCTTCACTTGTCTCTTTGAAGAATATATATTAACATAAAATAAGAGGCTGTCTTTTTGGTGCAAGGCACAATGCTCATGATATTAAAGGACAGATCTTGGAGAATGAATTTTGCCGTGAGGTGTTGGACCTTCATGGGAATGTAGTTTTTATTGTCATCTTTTTTTCCCTAAGGGAGGAACTCTGTGTGGAAGAAATTGTTCAGGAAACCCAAGAGAGATGATCATTTGGCTAATGCTTATATACTAATATTATATATGTATTATTTTGGTCATATTGGTAATTATGATGAGCACAGAAATTATGACTTTACAAAGGCTAAAGCATGTTGTTCTTGGCTTGATTGATAAACAACTTCTATGGTTAAAAAAATCAATCAATCAAATCAATCCATTTCAATCCACTGGATATCATTTTTCATTTAACTGTACTGGGACCTACTCGTCCTGAAAAGAACTAAAATATGTTTCTCTTTCTCCCCATTAATCTGATTGTACATGGATTATTAGTTAATTGGAAACCTATTTGTCTCTCTTTTCGTGGAACACAGGCAGTAGTTTCCCATCAGAACAAGTCCATTCTCTTCTACCCCATCTACACAATCCATTCAGATAGCTTCTGATTAGAGCATGACTACATGCTTCCTGCCTCTTAGGAAAAGTCACACAATCCCCAAAATTCAATTTGACTTCATCAGATATCGAGAAGCAAAATAGACTGGTCAAAAATGAAGACTTTGAAGCTTAACTCCCTAGTTTGCACTCTGAATTTGTCACCCCCTGGCTGTATGACTTTATATAAATTACCTAATCTCCTGGATGCCTCTGTTTTCTTATCTGCAAGATGGGCTAATAATTGCTGCTATTTCATAAATTTGCTGTTCGGATGAAGGTGGTAGATATGAAGTGCTTTGAGCAGTTCTTGCCATGCCATAAATGTTCAATAAATATCAGAAAGCCATTTTATTTTTTTAATTTTTAAACAAGATTTATGCACGACGTGGGGCTTGAGCTCATGACCCTAAAATCAAGAGTCCCATGCTCTAAAGGCAACCCCAATAAATATTAGATATAATAGATACTATTATTATTTTTATTACTACTATTATTTAGATAGCCACATTAAAGACTCCTCTTCTGAAGTTTTGTTAACACTTCATTTTCTCTCTGCAAAATAAAGACAGTAATTTTTCTATTTCCTTTGGCAATTGACTGAAGGGGGGGGAGTAAAACCTAGAAATGTGCATTCCAGTTTGAACTAAAGTAAGAAACACCCAAAATCCCAAATCACAAAATAAATAGATGAGTTGTCAAAAGCGAAGAAAATAGAGATCAGAGAGGAAATGGAGGGTAGAGTCAGTCTTCAGAAAAACCAATAGCATCGTCTTCTTCAAGGTTAGTTACAGTCATGCTGTAAAGTACTAAAGCAGTACATCACTTTGCAACTGTAGAATTTGGTTGCCCAAACTGGTAGAGTCTGTTTGTGTTCCAACAGAGAGGCAAAGGGGATGAGTTAATGCACACAGAGAGCTAGCAGGAGGTATCTATCAATAAAGTCTATCTCTCCATAAGAGTTCCTATCAATAAAGGTTACAGGAAGAGTGACCGCACTGGGAGAAGCCTTGAAGCACACTAATTTCCATATTCTCTATGCCCTTTATTTATATCCATTATCAAAATATAACATTCACAGCTGATAAATTAAATAACGGTGGTATAGGATTACTTAAGGTGTGTGAAAACAGTGTACAGACGGTCCCTGATATATGGTGGTTAGGCTTGATTTTAGACTTTCTGATAATGCAAAATTGATACATATTCAGTAGAAACCTGATGCCAAAATTTGAATGTTGATCTTTTCCCTGTTTAGCGATAGGGGGTACAATATTCTCTTGTGATGCTGGGGACGCTGGGCAGAGGCAGTGAGGCGCAGCCACTGGACACCCACATGATCATGAGGGTCAACAGCCAGGATGCACACAACCATCTGTACCCATACAGCCACTCTGTCTTTCGCTTTCCACACAGTATCCAGTAAATTACATGAAATGGTCAACAGTTTATAACATAAAATATGCCATGTGTTAGATGATTTTGTCCAACCATAGGCTAATTAAAGTGTTCTGCACACATGTAAGATAGGCTAGGCTAAGCTATGATGTTTGACAGACCGAGTAGGGTATGAAATACATTTTTGATCTATGATATTTTCAACACACAGTGGGTATATGGGGACAAAACCCCACCGTGAGTTGAGGAATATCTGTATATATAAACTGAGACAATGCTTGGGGAAAAAAGAAGAAAGAAGGCAATGGCTATGCATTTCCTCATCTTTTATAGTCAGAAATCAAAGGAGATAATTTAAAGTGAACGCAAATAATAGAGATATGAGAAGAGTTAATAGTAAATTGGTAAACACCAAAACATAGTAAAATAAATAAAGCTGGTTGACGGAGGTTGATAAGAAAGGATGAGGGGCTGAGGGCATACAAATTTCATAACTGCTTATAATAGGGAATTAAAAGGTATAAAAATGGAGAATTCAGAGAATTATATAAAAACTTACACTTATAGAGTTAAAGACTATAATGAGAAAAATGCAATCTTTTAAGTTAGCAGAAAAAATACTAAACAGAGCAAAGAAAATAGCATGATAGCATTAAGAGCAAACACGTCTGTCTCATCGAACCATTTAAATGGCTAATTTCATCAGTTAAAAGAGCATTCATTTTTACCAAAAAGCAGAACTCAAGTACATGCTGCATTCAAGAGAGCCACATTAAACAAGTTGGCACAGAAAAGTTACAAAGGAAAGGGTGACCAAAATGAACAAGACAAAAGCAAACAACCAAAGCAGAGATAATTCTCTCTTTCTCTCTCTCTTTTTAATGTTTATTTATTTTTGAGAGAGAGAAAGAGCAAAAGCGGGTGAGGGGCAGAGAGAGAAAGGGGAACAGAAGATTCAAAGCAGGCTCTGTGCTGACCCCAGAGAGGCTGATGTGGGCTCAAACTCAGGAGCAACGCGATCATGACCTCAGGCGAAATCAGACACTTAATCAACTCAGCCACCAGAGATAACTATTTTAATATCACGCGAGATAGATTCTGGTACCAAAACATAAAATTAGATGAATAAGGACACTATATAAAGAATAAAAGGTGTGATTCACAAGGAAGATTCGGGAATTGCAAATATCTATGCACCAAATAACATGGTAGAGTCGTTGTCAAATTGTGCAGCACGTTAGAATCAAGGGGTCCTTAAAAAATACTGGGTGCGTGGCTTCCACTCCCACATATTCTGATTTAATTGGTGTGACGTGTTCCTGGTTGTCAGATTTTCGAAGACTTCCCAGTTTATTCCAATGTACAGCAACGTTTGAGAAGCAGTGACTTAGCCCAAAAAATAATTAGAAAAAAACACTGCAGGAGGTAAACGAAGAAATAGGAAAAAAATATTTTTAAAAATGTGTATTTATTTTGAGAGAGAGAGAGAAACAGAGAGAGAGAGAGAGAGAGAGAGAGAGAGAGAGAGAGAGAGAACGTGTGTGTGCACACAGGCAGGGATGGGGCAGAGACAGAGGGAGAGAGAGAATCCTAAGCAGGCCCCAGGCTGACAGCACAGAGGCCAATGCAGGGCTCTGTCTCACAAACAGTGAAATCAAGACCTGAGCTGAAACCAAGAGTTGGATGCTTAATTGACTGAGCCACCCAGACACCCCTAAAAAACAACTTTTAAAAAGAAATTTATTCTTCATGTTCCTTGGTCCATGACAAGTTACAGAAGACAAGTCTAAATAAGTAAGATGACCCAAATAACATAGTTAGCAAGGGAAATTGTACATTTTTTTTACTAGTGGAGTTGGTTTACATTTGTGTAAATGAAGTTTTTACCTTGACAACAAGAAATCGCTTTTCCATCTTTTTGTTTAAAGTTTATTTATTAATTTTGAGAGAGAGAGGGGAGAGAGGGACTGAGAGAGAGAGAGAGAGAGAGAGAGAGGAAAAATCCCAAGCAGTCTCCATGCTGTCATCGCAGAACCTGACATGGGGCTTGATTTCACAAACTGTGAGATCATGACCTGAGCAGAAATCAAGAGTCTGGGATGCTTAACCAGCTGAGCCACCCAGGCCACCTATCTTCCATCTGTTTTTATATACACAAAATAACTTTCACAAAATTTTATTAAAGCATATTAAATATACCTCAATAAATTCCAAAATATAGGAATAGTCAAAATGTTTTAAAGATTATAATGCAATAAAGTTTGAAATGAGAAACAAGCAAATTAGAAAATAATACTTTTTATCACAAAAAAAGACAAAATTTTAAAATGGTCTATTTTGTTATGGATCAGAGAGGGAGTCATTTTGTCTCTACTTCTTAGCTCTCCCCCTCCACTCCCTGCCATCCTTCCAATAGGATCCTTTATTTGCTCTAGACTGTTGTCACCCAAATCTTGGGAACTTTTCCTAGGGAAAAGGTGCAGTCCATTTCCCTTCCCTTTTTGTAGGGTTAATTGCCTGCAGAAAGGTTTCTACATATAAAACAGAAATGAAGGGGTTCTTAGGTCTCTGTAGTTAGAATGAGGCCCAAGGCATGGCACGTGGTAAGGAGTGAGAGTGGTGATGGCTCTTTTCTTCTCCATGGTCCCCAACAGCACCTGAACGTTGCATTTGAGCGGAAAAAGCCTTCCCATTGATGCAGAGGGTGTGTTTTGATGAAATCCACAAAGAGTGAGGCCATTGCAAAACAGTCCACAACTTGGGAGACCTCTATTACCCTGGCTTTGTTCTGATTTTTATTGAACCAGCCTAATGTAGTCTATTCCTATATTCTATTCTCAGAGTTCCCAGGCAGCAGCATAGAGGCCCAACCACTCATTACAAGTGGGGACCGGGTCTGATGGGGGGGGGTGGGTAGGTTTTCCACCCCCCTGGTTTTCTGTTGCTTTCTTATTAACCTGTTATCTTACTCTTTCCCATTAGATTGAAATGTCACTTGTTTGTGATACTTTAAAAATAACTAGTTGGTATTTAGGTCCACCAGTTATGTATTTATTTAAGGCTATCTATTCAAAGGCAAAGTCAGAATAAAGGGAAATTTCTCTTTGTTTCCTATGTCATTTTTTCTAGACGTCTTTCCTTGTCCCTGTTTCTCACCACTTCTCACCCCAAGTAGATATTTAATCTTCTAACGCAAAAGTTGAGTACTTCGAATACCAGGAAGAAACGTGGCTGATACTTGATGAGGAAATACATTGTTTTCTTCTTTCAGTATCAGACTTAACTAAGGCCAGTCCACAATCTGCTATGAACTTCAGTGAAACTTGAGCGGAGGCCTGACAAATTTATGCACATGTATCATGACTAATAGAAGCTATATTCACTCTCCTTATGTCCTACTCCCTCTCTTTTGATTTTTACTTTTAACTTTTTTGAATTTGGCACCTAGCCTAAATTAAGCAGGATGGGATTTCTGACCCTCTAGTTGGGTAAACAAGAGGGACATTAGGCAGTAAATGGCTTACTATTTGTCAAGTCTGTGACGCTTCTGTCTTCTGCCTCTCGGTTTGTGTTTGTTGGAAGATGCTACTGGTCTGCTTTGTTTCAGTTTCTAAGTCAAGGTTCTCCATTTCTGTAATAGTTAGGGAGTAATTTTTTTTTTTTGAAAGTCTGTGTTTTGGAGTTACTGTTAGTACACTGAATTATAAATGACTGAAGTTTTCCTTGAATTTGATAATTTACTCTTTGTAGACAATGGCTGTTTAGATGGCTTGAAGTGGATTGATCCATTAGAGATGGCTTGATGTTTTGATCCCTGCAATCTAAGCTGTAATGAAAGATCTGACAAACAAATTGATTTCAAATAATACCAGCCGTGGAGAAAGAAAAAGTGACAAGTGTCTCTCTTGATTGATCGATGTTCACATTTTTAAGTAGGTGACATTGTAAGCAAGCAGGTGGAAACTTGAATGCTCTTACCCCTTCTAACTTCTCTCAGGTGATGTGTTCTCAGCCGGACTGCATATAGTGCCCCCAAAATTAACAGTAAAGGAAGTTTCAAAATCAACAGGGAAGGAAGTTTCAGCTAGTCTTGTCTGAACTCAAAATTGATTTCCTTGTTTAATGGTTGCTGTTTCACTTATTGGAGATCTAAAATCGTCATTTTGCTTGGTCATGGCAATTGCCGACTTAGGCAACAGATAGAAATGTAAATTCCTTTCTGTGTTAATGAATTCCATTAGCAGAAAAGCTGGTTCAAAAGACATATGGGGGGATAAAAGTACTAGACATTTAAATATTAAAGCAGTATTTTCTACCCTGAGTGTGAGAAACACCGAAGTTAGTAACTGTTCTGCTGAAAAATGGTTTCAGTGGTCAAATGCTTTAGGGAAACAAAGCTAAACAGGTTTCCTTCCTCTAGGGCTCTTCTGAGATCATAATATGACAGAGTGTATCATGCATTCTCAAGAAGCAAGTTATTGAGCAGCCGCTCCTCCGAAGTTTAACTGCAGGACTTTTGGGTTTTAAAGAGCACCTTCCAACTCATCTGGGAGCTAGTATTCTCATAAACCTCTGGACCAAAACTTGCTATGGAAAGGCCAGCTTTGCCTCCTTAAAAATGTAACTGCCTTTAACCCTGATGAGGGATTTGAAGCATTATGTCCAGGGCTTAATATCAGTACTTCCCTTAGGCTGGAGTTAGAGGGGCGTCTGCTCTGTTATCTGAATTTTAGAGGGTCCCACTATCAGAAACACAAACAAAATGAATGTATTTGAGGACATCGGGGGGCCTCTGACACTCAGGATCAGTCAACAGGTGACCTTAAACATTTGTTCTTGTGAGTCAGATGAGATGCCCCAAAGAAAGGCTTTATATACCCTGCCTTGTGTTTACGAAACATTAGCACTCGTGATTGAAATTCTGTGATGGTTTCTAGATTGTACTTAAGTTGAAGTCAGTGAGGGACAATATGTTGGAACACAGGAAGGATGTGAGCAGCATAAGTACAAAAAAAGGGAAAAAAGAAAGAAAAATTAATTTGTCCAATTCTCTCAGAAACCAAGAATGTATTGCATAAGCAAGAAAGACATAACATAACATAACATAACATAACATAAAACATAACATAACATAACGTGACATAACATAAAGACTTAGTAGTATTCCTGTAGCGCTAAATATCTCACTATTCTTTGTATTCCAATTTGTGTCCAACAGTTGCCCATGTTGGCTGACAGCAATATTTTGAAAAATTATGCAGTTCATGTTATTCTTAGATTTGTACATAGGTAGGCCTAGACATCACTGTAAGTGTGGTACTGATTCTTTACATTATCAATTAAATGGAATTTCAATACCAGATTTGAGAATAGCTTTGTTTCTATTAAAAAATTTTTTAACGTTTATTTATTTTTGAGAAGAGAGAGACAGAGCATGAGTGGAGGAGGAGGGAGAAAGAGGGAGACACAGAATCCAAAACAGGCTCCAGGTTCTGAGCTGTCAGCACAGAGCCCAATGCGGGGCTCGAACTCACAGACTGCGAGATCATGACCTGAGCCCAAGTTGGGCGCCTAACCGACTGAATCACCCAGGCACCCCGAGAATAGTTTTGTTTTTATAGTAGTACTTAATATGATTAAATTTTCAAAAAATAAAATGCAAAATTTTAGGCTTTATTTAAATAATTTTGAATTGAAATTTTAATATGCATTGATTATAACTTATATTTTACCTTTTAATGTTAATGTATAATTTTAACTCTTTCAGGAAAAACATTTTCAGAAACATAAGAATAATTTTACTCTATTTTTCTATTTACTTTGTAGCATTTATAAAATACATTCAAATTGTGTATACTTTGGATATATTTACATTTTATATTTCTTTAGATAATTATTGTCAATAATACCTAAATTATGTGAAAATTGCAATTATGACACATGATTGGTGATTTTGTTAGTATGAAAGAAATTTTATGAATATATATTACTATTGTCGGCCCATCAGTAGAATCCTCAGACATGCACAATAATAGTTAAATTCAGTTGTCTTTCAGCATGATATTGGCACAAACACAGACACATAGACCAATGGAATAGAATAGAAACCCCAGAACTAGACCCACAAAAGTATGGCCAACTAATCTTTGACAAAGCAGGAAAGAATATCAAATGGAAAAAAGACAGTCTCTTTAACAAATGGTGCTGGGAGAACTGGACAGCAACATGCAGAAGAATGAAACTAGACCACTTTCTTACACCATTCACAAAAATAAACTCAAAATGGATAAAGGACCTGAATGTGAGACAGGAAACCATCAAAACACTAGAGGAGAAAGCAGGAAAAGACCTCTCTGACCTCAGCCGTAGCAATCTCTTACTTGACACATCCCCAAAGGCAATGGAATTAAAAGCAAAAATGAACTATTGGGACCTCATGAAGATAAAAAGCTTCTGCACAGCAAAGGAAACAACCAACAAAACTAAAAGGCAACCAACGGAATGGGAAAAGATATTTGCAAATGACATATCGGACAAAGGGCTAGTATCCAAAATCTATAAAGAAGTCACCAAACTCCACACCCAAAAAACAAATAATCCAGTGAAGAAATGGGCAGAAAACATGAAGAGACACTTCTCTAAAGAAGACATCCAGATGGCCAACAGGCACATGAAAAGATGCTCAACATCGATCCTCATCAGGGAAATACAAACCAAAACCACACTCAGAAATCACCTCATGCCAGTCAGAGTGGCCAAAATGAACAAATCAGGAGACTATAGATGCTGGAGAGGATGTGGAGAAACGGGAACCCTCTTGCACTGTTGGTGGGAATGCAAACTGGTACAGCCACTCTGGAAAACAGTGTGGAGGTTCCTCAAAAAATTAAAAATAGACCTACCCTAAGACCCAGCAGCAGCACTGCTAGGAATTTACCCAAGGGATACAGGAGTACTGATGCATAGGGGCACTTGTACCCCAATGTTTATAGCAGCACTCTCAACAATAGCCAAATTATGGAAAGAGCCTAAATGTCCATCAACTGATGAATGGATAAAGACATGGTGGTTTAGATACACAATGGAGTACTACGCAATGAGAAAGAATGAAATCTGGCCATTTGTAGCAATGTGGATGGAACTGGAGAGTGTGATGCTAAGTGAAATAAGCCACACAGAGAAAGACAGATACCATTTGTTTTCACTCTTATGTGGATCCTGAGAAACTTATAGAAACCCTTGGGGGAGGGGAAGGAAAAAAAAAAAAAAGAGGTTAGAGTGGGAGAGAGCCAAAGCATAAGAGACTCTTAAAAACTGAGAACAAACTGAGGGTTGATGGGGGGTGGGAGGGAGAGGAAGGTAGGTGATGGGCATTGAAGAGGGCATCTTTTGGGATGATCACTGGGTGTTGTATGGAAACCAATTTGAGAATAAATTTCATATATTAAAAAAATTCATTTATCTTTGATAGTTTATTTTTCATATAATAAGCATGCTTATATATATACTTAATATACATTGTAATCTATATGCAAATACATATTCATAAAATTATTATTTACATAGATCAATTTCTACATAATATATATTATAATTAATGTATCGATTTATGTATAAATATTTATGAAATTGTATGTATATAAACTTATATATCTATTTCATTTCTATGATTATGAATGTATATTCATCCAAGTATAAAGATAAAGGCATTTTATTTAACAATTTTATTTTTTTTTTTTTTTTTTTTTTTTTTTTTTTTTTTTTTTTTTATTTTTTTTTATTTTTTTTTTTTATGAAGTTTATTGACAAATTGGTTTCCATACAACACCCAGTGCTCATCCCAAAAGGTGCCCTCCTCAATACCCATCACCCACCCGCCCCTCCCTCCCACCCCCCATCAACCCTCAGTTTGTTCTCAGTTTTTAACAGTCTCTTATGCTTTGGCTCTCTCCCACTCTAACCTCTTTTTTTTTTTTCTCCCTTCCCCTCCCCCATGGGTTCCTGTTGAGTTTCTCAGGATCCACATAAGAGTGAAACCATATGGTATCTGTCTTTCTCTGTATGGCTTATTTCACTTAGCATCACACTCTCCAGTTCCATCCACGTTGCTACAAAAGGCCATATTTCATTTTTTCTCATTGCCACGTAGTATTCCATTGTGTATATAAACCACAATTTCTTTATCCATTCATCAGTTGATGGACATTTAGGCTCTTTCCATAATTTGGCTATTGTTGAGAGTGCTGCTATGAACATTGGGGTACAAGTGCCCCTATGCATCAGTACTCCTGTATCCCTTGGGTAGATTCCTAGCAGTGCTATTGCTGGGTCATAGGGTAGGTCTATTTTTAATTTTCTGAGGAACCTCCACACTGTTTTCCAGAGCGGCTGCACCAATTTGCATTCCCACCAACAGTGCAAGAGGGTTCCCGTTTCTCCACATCCTCTCCAGCATCTATAGTCTCCTGATTTGTTCATTTTGGCCACTCTGACTGGCGTGAGGTGATACCTGAGTGTGGTTTTGATTTGTATTTCCCTGATAAGGAGCGACGCTGAACATCTTTTCATGTGCCTGTTGGCCATCTGGATGTCTTCTTTAGAGAAGTGTCTATTCATGTTTTCTGCCCATTTCTTCACTGGGTTATTTGTTTTTCGGGTGTGGAGTTTGGTGAGCTCTTTATAGATTTTAGATACTAGCCCTTTGTCCGATATGTCATTTGCAAATATCTTTTCCCATTCCATTGGTTGTCTTTTAGTTTTGTTGGTTGTTTCCTTTGCTGTGCAGAAGCTTTTTATCTTCATAAGGTCCCAGTAATTCACTTTTGCTTTTAATTCCCTTGCCTTTGGGGATGTGTCGAGTAAGAGATTGCTACGGCTGAGGTCAGAGAGGTCTTTTCCTGCTTTCTCCTCTAAGGTTCTGATGGTTTCCTGTCTCACATTTAGGTCCTTTATCCATTTTGAGTTTATTTTTGTAAATGGTGTGAGAAAGTGGTCTAGTTTCAACCTTCTGCATGTTGCTGTCCAGTTCTCCCAGCACCATTTGTTAAAGAGGCTGTCTTTTTTCCATTGGATGTTCTTTCCTGCTTTGTCAAAGATGAGTTGGCCATATGTTTGTGGGTCTAGTTCTGGGGTTTCTATTCTATTCCATTGGTCTGTGTGTCTGTTTTTGTGCCAATACCATGCTGTCTTGATGATGACAGCTTTGTAGTAGAGACTGAAGTCTGGGATTTTAAAGCGAGATTTATCACATCTAGATATATAGACATGCAGTACATTGGCCTTCATTTGTACTCTTGCCCCAGGCGGCAAATATCAGTTGTGGTCCTGGCCACTATGACGCTTGGGTGTTCGCTAACTTTAGAAGGGACATCTTCGTAATGAAATGGCAGCTTTGTGTGCCAAGCAGGAAGCACCGTTTCACACCAAAGACTTTTCACTCTTTTCAGTCTAATTGTTCCCCACTACCCATGTACAGAGCATACAGATAACCACTGGCTCATATAACCACTGCTGTAAAGCTGTGTTGCTCGGAGTTCGTTTCTTTTTTTTTTTTTTTTTTTAAGTTTATTTATTTATTTATTCTGAGAGAGAAAGAGTGTGTTTGAGAGCGAGAGAGCGCGAATGTGATCGGGGAGGGGCAGAGAGAGAGAGAGAGAGAGGGAGAGAAGGAATTGCAAGCAGGCTCCGCACTGTCAGCACAGAGCCAAGGTGGGGCTGGAGGGGGAGGGGAGACGGGAGAGGGAGGGGGAGGCGGGGGGGGAGGGGGAGGCGGGGTGCTTTATCCCACAAGCTGCCAGATCATGACCTGAGCGGAAATCAAGAGTCAGACCCTTAACCAACTGAACCACTCCAGGGACCTGCTCCAAGTTCACTTCTAAGAGCTGCAGGTTCATGCAGTCATGTCCAGATTTAATAGGAAAAGGTACAAGTAACTAAATGGATTCAGTAGTCAGGACCTCAGAGCATAAAACAAGAGATCAGATCAGATCAGAATAGAACAAGTGATAGGCACACACAGTAGAGGATTCAGGCAGGGCCAGAGTTTGCACCTCAATCTACTTTGCAAGTTAGAATAGGGGACTTGTGTCTGAATTTACTGTTTAATGTTTGTAATTCTCTGAAAGTAAGTTTGTGTTCTGCACCCTATAACACAACATGGAGTGAGTGCTCAGTATCTGATTATTATAATTATTTCTGATTATTATAATCAAGTTTCTGATGCCCAGGATGAGGAAAGTAAAGTAAGGAGACCTTATAATGAAATGTTGTCTTAACATGGCTTTTATTTTCATTTTTTTCCTTTGTGGATTATAAAAATTTGATTCAATGGCCTTTCCTTAATTTATTCTGCTTTAAGTGAACAGATACAGATTCTTTTCTTTCTTTCTTTCTTTCTTTCTAGATTTATTTTTGATGTTTATTTATGTTTGAGAGAGAGGGACAGTGAGCAAGCGGGGGAGGGGCAGAGAGAGAAGGAGACACAGAATTTGAAGCAGGCTCCAGGCTCTGAGCTGTCAGCACAGGGCCTGACGCGGGGCTTGAACTCATGGACTAGATATCATGACCTGAGCCGAAGTCGGTCACTCAACCAATTGAGCCACCCAGGCACCACATATTCTCTTTTTAATTTTTTTTTTCAACGTTTATTTATTTTTGGGACAGAGAGAGATAGAGCATGGACGGGGGAGGGGCAGAGAGAGAGGGAGACACAGAATCGGAAACAGGCTCCAGGCTCTGAGCCATCAGCCCAGAGCCCGACGCGGGGCTCGAACTCACGGACCGCGAGATCGTGACCTGGCTGAAGTCGGACGCTTAACCGACTGCGCCACCCAGGCGCCCCAACATATTCTCTTTTTAAAGTAAAATTTGCATGCATGAAATTCACAGGTTTTTATTTTATTTTATTTTTTAGAGAGAGAGAGAGAGTGAGCAGGGGAAAGGGGCAGAGGGAGAGACAGAATCTTAAGCAGGCTCCACTCTCAGCTTGACTATGTGGGGTTTGATCCCATAGCCCTGGGGTCATGACCTGAGCTGAAATCAAGAGTTGGACACTCAACTGAACCACCCAGGTGCCCCTGAAACTCCCAGATTTTTAAATGATGAGTTTAGCCATCACCAAGATATATAACATGTACAACATTCCAAAAGTTTCTTTGTCCCACCACCCACTGTCAATCACAGTTTGGATATTTATAATTGTATACAGTATTGTTAGTTGTTGAACTTCATATAAGTGGAATTGTGAAATATTTTGTATCTTACTTTCCCTTCCCTTCCCTTCCCTTCCCTTCCCTTCCCTTCCCTTCCCTTCCCTTCCCTTCCCTTCCTTTCCCTTCCCTTCCCTTTCCTTTCTTATCTTGGCTCAATACGGTGCTTCTGAGATTTATCATGATATGTGTATCAGCAGTGCAGTCCTTTTTTATTATTAAGTTGGATTGCATTGCAAGAATATATTATAGTTTACCTTTTCCTCTGCTGCTCATTTGGGTTATTTCCAGTACAAGTGTTATTTAATATATAGTATTTCTGTTGGGCAAATACTAAGGAGTGGACTTTCTAGATCACATGTAGTATAATTTTCACTTATAAGAAAGTGTATTTTCAAAAGTGACTTTACAATTTTGTACTCACAACAGGAATGTATGGAAATTCAAGTTGTTTCACATCCTTGAGAATATTTATTTTTGCCATTCTTTCTAACTTTAGGCTTTATGAATTCTAATTTGATGAAATTTATAATAATTTTGATTCAAAGGAGCTTAATATTTCCATGAAGGATTATGTCTTGGGGAAAGATGTGTGTTCTATGATAGCAATGATTTTTCTGAAATTAGAGTCATATCATTTTTCTCCCCTATTTAAGATCCCTAAATTCTCTCCTTTTATTTTCAGCATAGGTCAAACGTCCCATGACACGTTTCTTCCTTATTTAGTCCCTGAGTCCATCTACCCGATTCCCTGCCACCCGGCTCCGACCTCACTAGGCTTTAAGGATAGGGCAGTCTCTATTTTGTTAATTATTGAACTTCAGTGCTTGGCACTCTCATTAGGTATTTGTTGACTGGCTGACTGACAAGGGGATGAGGTAGCTTCCACGTTCACACAGAAAATTTAGGAACTTCGATGTATAATTCAGGTATCTCGAGTTTCAAAGCCTGGCTGGTTAACTTTTGACAGAATGGATGCTCATTCAAGGTCATTTTCATAGACCTTTGAACTTCAATCATCGCCAAGATTGTTAGGAAGTTCTCAGATACTACAGAATGGTATTGACTCCAAGCCAATACCTATTTTGCTCTAACAGGGAAGGAAGGTATTTCTGCTGTCTACTTATAGCTTTATCATTCAGTATAGTTAAAATATACTTTATTTCATGATCTCTTGAAAAGCGTCCAAAGAAATATTGTGGTCACATCTAAAACTTGCAGAATGGGGCTGTGATTTTGTAGTGTTTATAGGTTGGTAAGACACAAAAAAAGTGCTACACTAAACTACTTTCTTTTCTTTTGTAAAGACTGTAACCCTGTGTGAGCTTCCTTATGTGTCCCTCTAGGGCATTTTTAAAACCACATGATGTCCATTATATTTATAAGATTATTTAGCCTTTACAGAAAATAAAGAAATAAACCTATTTTCAAAGGGAATTCAACAAACACACTAAATTCTACTAAGACCAATTATTTCAGCTCCATAGGGTAATAATATAAGCTAATAAGACATAGTTATCCATATTTGTTTGCAATAGCTCCAGAAATGTCTACTGAATAGCTGGCTACTTTTTTATTCCCTTTTCCTATCCATTTAAACTATCTCTATTCACATGCAAAATTAGGGAATGATCAGTAATTTGGGGGAGAAAGGAGTGAGGGTAATGACTGGAGATAAATTATTTTTCTGCATGTACAATTGCTTTCCCTCTCCAAGATCTAGTTTGCTTGTTCATCCCAGGAAAAGTGTTTATTTTGAATCTATATTATGTTGCATGTTGTATAGTTGGCACTTGGATTTTTATTTTCAATTAAAACAACAGCAACCAAACTGAAACAAGACCTCAGCGTTAGAAGAAACATCAAGGTCACCTAGTCCATCGGGCTCCACCTGGGATGCTGATTAGAAATACTGGGGAGCCTCAAGATTTACAGAATTAGAATCATAGAACCCAGGATTGGGGTTATGTGGTTTGAAAGAAAAGCTCTCCAGGTAATTCTGATTTGGATCCTTGGTTAACAGGGGCCCCATCCCTGGTTTCTTTAGTGGAGAGTGATAATTAGAAACCAAGATCTGGGCATTTGGTGGGTATATATGAACCCATATATTTGAAAACTATGAATTCACACTAAAACCTTCAATTTCAATACACAACTTGGGAGTTCTTGCTGGCCTTCCCCTTTCCATGTTTGTGAATACATTATCTAGTAGTAAGAGAAACCTAGATCTCTTTATCCTCAATATTTGCTCATGCGTTCAGTCGGCTTACTAATTTGCCCAGTGTTACAAAATCTGTCAACCTAGGCAGCTGACTCCCCTGCCTGTCATCTCATCCCTGTCTGCACCCAATAGCATTCAGGCACTTCACATCCTTGATTCTCAGTGGATATGCCATGTACATACCTCCAGAGGACTACACAGCCCTTTCTCCTCTGTACCACCGGCCAGGCTGCTGGTGACCTCTCTGTCCCTACTCAACTCCATGCCAGGAAGAGAAGGGAAAGGTCATATCCGTTTTCCTATTCTGCTTTCTGGAGATGTCATAAATTTTGTCTTCTAAACTGTCTATTACAGTTTTCAAACACATATATTTTTCTCCTTAAGAAAGGAATGGAAGAAAAGTTATGTATATGAATATATATATATATATATATATATATATATAT
The DNA here is from genome assembly GCF_022079265.1 of Lynx rufus. Classification (NCBI taxonomy): domain Eukaryota; kingdom Metazoa; phylum Chordata; class Mammalia; order Carnivora; family Felidae; genus Lynx; species Lynx rufus. The sequence continues at coordinate 7,184,259 of NW_025814825.1, forward strand.
ACACTCACATATAGGTGGAGAAGGAAGTAGTTGAAAAAATATATATGTACCTTAATTTCATGTTCTTTCATTTCTTTAAAACATTTTAATTTTAGAGGAAAAAAACTAAATAACTTTGGAACAGTAGTACAGTGAGTTTCTGTCTGTTTTCCCATCTCCTCTAAGGTTAAAATCTTATAAAACCATGGTAAAATCATCAAAACTAAGAAGTTAACCTTCTTTCATTATTGTAAAAGTAGCATTTTATTATTGTTTCGTAGATTCAACATCATTTCTCTGATCTCTGGGGATAAGAATTCTAATTATGGTGAAGTTGTTTTTCTGTTCCCTAATTTCTTTTTTCTATTTTCATCGATTTCCTTTCCCTTTTTTTTTAATGTTTCAAGTTTTTATTTAAATTCTACTTAGTTAACATATAGTGTAATTTAGTTTCAGGAGTAGAATTTAGTGATTCATTACATACAATACCCAGTGCTCGTCACAAGTGCCCTCCTTAATCCCTGTCACCTATTTAACCCATTCCCCCCCCCCCACCTCCCTCCATCAACCCTCAGTTTGTTCTCTATAGTTAAGAGTCTCTTTTATGGTTTTCCTCCTTCTCTTTTTTTTTCTTTCCCCTATGCTCATCTGTTTTGTTTGTTAAATTCCACATATGAGTGAAAACATATGGTATTTGTAGTTCTCTGGCTGACTTATTTTGCTTAGCATAATATACTCAAGCTCCATCCATATTATTGCAAATGGCAAGATTTCATTTTTTTGATGGATGAGTAATATTTCATTGTATATTTTATGTACAATATTTCATTGTAGTATACCACATCTTCTTTATCCATTCATTAGTCAATGGACATTTGGGCTCTTTCAATATTTGGCTGTTGATAACGCTGCTATAAACTTTGAGGTGATCTATTTCCATTACTTTCCTCCTTCTGTATCTCTCTTCCCCTCTTCCTCCCTCGTACCATCCTCCCTCCCTCCCTTCCATCTTTCTTCCTTTTTTTCCTTCTATTTAATTAACAAGGATGCACATAACACTTATATTCCAGGCACTGTTGTAAATACTTTTCAATACTAGCTCATTTATTTCTTTTTTTTTTTTTTAATTTTTTTTTCAACGTTTATTTATTTTTGGGACAGAGAGAGACAGAGCATGAACGGGGGAGGGGCAGAGAGAGAGGGAGACACAGAATCGGAAACAGGCTCCAGGCTCCGAGCCGTCAACCCAGAGCCTGATGCGGGGCTCGAACTCGCGGACCGCGACATCGTGACCTGGCTGAAGTTGGACGCTTAACCGACTGCGCCACCCAGGCGCCCCATAGCTCATTTATTTCTCTTAAAACCTCATGTGGTAAGCATTATTATCTCCCTTTAAAGGTGAAGGAATTGAGAAAAGAAGACGTTAATGAAGTTGCCCAATAGATCTTCAGTAAAAGAGCCAACGTTTGAATCTACACACTTTGCTTCCAGGCTCTGTGCTTTTTACCACTGTATCATGCTCATTGTCAAGTTGATTTGAAAGTTCAGCTGAGGGCCATCACCTTGTGATGCCTATAGACAGATAGTTACGGTTTTGGCCTATTTGTTAGAATCCACTCAACTGAAGTACTATAGACCTTTCCTATGGGCCTACCTTATGTTTTCTGGAGATGAACTCTCCAGTCTCCTGCCTGGAGGCTATAGGCTCAGTTATTAATTTACTTTTTTTCCAAGATCTTTGGAAGTATTTAGATCAAGGGTATTGGAAGGATCATAGGTTAAGAATGTACTCTGGTACCTTTGTGTATTTATTGACATGACAGAATAACCTATTTAATCCCTTGTTAAGATTTTTTTGAGATATTATCATGAACTCCTTTATTGGGAAATATATCCTATATGACTATGAAGAATTATTCTTTTATGTGACTCCTTCCATGTGCCACAGTTTTATTCTTATGTCCCTACATATTTGCATAAGTGAGGTTGGTCTAGAAAGGGTTAACAAACGATGGCCTCAAAGCAAACCAGCACACAGAATATTTGGTTCGGCCCACAAGCTAAGAATCAGTTTTGCATATTTAGAGGGGTGTAAAAATAAAAGAATACGCCACAAACCGCATGTGACCTACAAAGCCCAAAATGAAAGGTGCTACGTAAATACAGGTCATATGCCAATAATCATTTCAGTTTAACACACTGACTAAGTATCTATTTTGAGAAGATACTGTATAGACAACGTCAGTCCCTTTCCTTAGGTGATTTGTACTCCAAACCACACCACCTCTCGATCTACCACCTCCCCCAAATGCATCTTCCCAGGTCCATCAAAGGGCAAGCCATCTTGGGTGAATGTTAGCTTATCTCCCAATTACGAGCTAACTGCTACCTTCCGGTAAGGATGCCTACTTGTAACTGTCCTGCCTTTATGTTTTCGCTCGTGTTTTTTGTGTCTGCTGTGTTTTCCCCTTACGTCTTTTTGATGCAATTAATAACTAGCTAGGTCCCTTTTCCTCTCTTATGTTCTTTGTAATGCTCCAGCCTAAGACTGAGCGCTTTTTCCATGCCTCTGAATCCTAGGACATCACCGTAACTTCCTATCCTGGGTATTTTGCACATCTCTTTCCTGGTAGGATACAGATTCCTCGAATGTAAGATCTAATTAATCTGTAACTAGTCATACAGTGCCTGGGATAGATTTCTGCATATGGTATTGTCTGCCTGATGCTTTTCTTTCCCCATATGGTTTAAGTTAGGCCTTTGTAATATGGAAGTAAATTAATATGCCTCATAGGAAATATACTTTAGTTACATTTGTTTATCTTCAGAATTTCACTTCCTTTCTAGCACTTGTATCTTTGAAACCACTAACATACTGGAATTGCTCTCCTCTCTTTAGTAGTTTGCTATTGCTTAAGCATTTTGTATGTCCAGAAGATTTCTTAGTGGTAGTAAATTTCTTTATAGTAAACTTGGCAATATATAATCTGAATACGACTCTAATTGGAACTTTTTTATGAGCTGTGAACATTCCAAGGATAAAGACTAATAAACCAGTGAGTTTTGTGTCAGGGGTAATAATAGTTTATTTGTGTTCTTCTCTTTTATATTTTCTCCCCCCCCCCTTTTTTTCTAAAAGGAATTTCTTTTCTAGAACACTGAAATTGTTATTATGATATATTTTAATCCTATACTCTTGCTTACTCTTTCCATTAAATCTTTTTAAATCCAGATATGTGGAGGGAGAAGAACCATTTGCTTTTGCATTTGAACATTCTCCTGGGGTAATAATTTTATTTGAGTTTAGAGAGTCCATGAGTTATTTGCCTTAAAAATCTACCTTATTTTGTGAGGGTCTTGTATTTTTTCTCTTTAGCTGACTAACAACAGGCATCAATGGAACTCTTTAGAGTAAGAAATAATTATATTATTCCAGATTGACACTATTTTTCTGATTTATGTTGCTGTTAGCATCTACTAACGCTAGGAGGAAAGAGACCTAACAAATGTTAGGAAATTATTATAGACATGTCTACATGTTACAAAACACTCAGTGATATCAGTTCTGAAAAAAATAAAATGAAGGACATATTTTCTTTCTTTCTCCTTCCTTGTACACTTTTTTCCAACCTCTATTACCACTTACATGTCCAACACTTTATGGAAAGTTGGCCACAGAAGAAATGTAGCATGATGAAAATGTTTAATTTACACTGCGACATAAATGTCTGAACGTTGAGAGATCTCACTGTAAATGTTGTATAGGAGTGCCGACCTTTATCACAAAGTCCATTCCTCTGATTTTTAGGGAACAAGAACCAAACGTTCAACCTGTTTTAAAATTAGTTTTATTGGATAATTTACTTTTCCAGCTTTATTGAGATATAGTTAACATGTAACATTTTGTGAGTATAAGTAGTACAGAGTGGTGATTTGGCATACATACATATTACAAAATTATTACCATAATAAGGTTAGTTAAAATCTCCATCAGCTCACATGACTGCCTTGTGTGTGTGTGTGTGTGTGTGTGTGTGTGTGTGGTGAGAACTTTTAAAATCTACTCTTAGAAACTTTCCAGTATACAATACACTATTGTTCAAATTGTTCAACTATACTATGCCATGCTATACAGTAGATACCCAGTGCTGATTCATCTTATAACTTTGTACCCTTTTAATCACATTCACCTCTTTCCCCCACAACCCTATCGACTGCTGGCAATGACCATTCTGTCCTCTGTTTCTGAGGTTTTTTTTTTTTTTTTTAAGATTCCATATATAAGGGAGATCAATACAGTATTTGTCTTCATTTGTGTGGCTTAATGCCCTCAAAGTTCATCCATGTTGTTGCAAATGGCAGGATTTCCTTCTCTTTATGGATGGATAATATTCCATCGCACATATGTACACCACACTTCTTTATGCATTCATCTGTTGGTGGACAGTTAGGTTGTTTCCATATCTTAGCTATTGGAAATAATAATTCAATGAACATGGGAGTGCAGATATCTCTTCCAGATAGTGCTTTGCTTTCTTTTGTATAAATACCTAGAAATGGGAGTGCTGGATCATATGGTAGTTTTATTTTTAAATTTTGTAGGAAGCCTCATACTGTTTTCCTTAGTGGCTGTATCAATTTACATCCCTTCCAGTAGTGGACAAAGGTTCCCTTTGCTTCACATCCTCACCAACACTTGTTATCTCTTGTCTTTTTAATAATTGTGGTCCTCACAGGTGTGAAGTGATATCTCATTGTGGTTTTGATTTTCATTTTCCTGATTATTAATGATGTCGAGCACTTTTTCGTATACCTGATGGCCATTTATATATCTTCTTTGGTAAGATGTCTAGTCAAGTGCTTTGTCCACTTTAAATGAGTTGTTGTTGTCGTTGTTGTTGTTGTTTTTGTCTGTTATTGAAGTGTATGGGTTCCTTATATATTTTGGATAATAATCCCATATCTGATATACGATCTGCACATATTTTCTCCCATGGGTTGCCTTTTCATTTTTAAATCATTTCTTTTGCTGTGCAGAAGCTTTTCAGGTTAATCTTTTCCCACCTATTTATTTTTGCTTTTGTTGCTTGTGCTTTAGGTGTCTTATATGAAAAAAACAAAAAACAAAAAACAAAAAACAAACAAACAAAAACATTGCTCAGACCAATGTCAGGTAACTTTTCTCCTATGTTTTATTTTAGGAGTTTTACAGTTTCAGGCCTTACATAAATCCATTTCAGTAAGTATTACGCCCCCAGCTTTATTTTTGTCAAAATCCCTTTGGTTACTTACAGTTTTTTTGTGATTTCGCATGAAATTTAGCACGGCTTTTATATATCTGTGAAAATGCCATTGAAATTTTACAGGGATTGCATTGAATCTTCAGCTTGCTTTGAGTAGTATGGACATCTTACGAAATTAACTCGTCCAACCATGAACAAGAGATATTTTTTCATTTGTATTTATGTTCATTTTTTCATCCACAATTACAGTTTTCAGTATACAGATTTTTCATCCCCTTAGTTAAATTTATTCCTATGTATTTTATTGTTTTTGATGCCGTTGTAAATGGAATTTTTGTCTTTCTTTTTTGGATAGTTTATTGTTGGTGTAGAGAAACCCAGCTGTACCCTATGGTTAGGTGGGGCTGGAGCTTGAGTTCCATAGTTGGGTGGGTTTGCTGTCTGCGCTACCTCATTGGATGGGACTTCAGGCTTTGCTCTACGACTGAGTGGGGCCATCACCCGGGCTCTCTGCCTGGGCAAGGCTGGAGGTTGTGGTCAGCAGTCAGGCAGGATCCTATATTAGGCTCTGCTTCTAGGTCAGGAAGTAGGCTGGACACCGAGGTTGGTCATGGTCACTATTCAGGCTCTCTGGTTTTCCCAGATCCAGAGGCTACACCCAACATTTGGGTAGGGCTGCTGGCTTGGCTCTCTACCTGGTTGGGCCATAATATGTGCCCCATGGATATACCAGGTGGCTGTGGCTATGTTTCCTGGTGGAGCAGAGCTGGAGGCTATTTGGAGCAGTTGGAAAGGATTAGGAGTTTGCTCCCTTTCCTGCTCCCAGTGTGGCTTATTTGCTGGGGATCCAAATCAGGCACTGCTTCCAACATCTCTATCTGATCCCCAGTGGTTGAGCCCTACAGGTTTCTCCAGTGATTCCTGTGAGCTGATAACCTAGTGAACCTCCCAGGAAGAATTTTGCAATGCTTAGAGAATCTGGATATCACCTTGGGTTCTTTTTTCTCATTGAAGAAACCATAAGCCTGGGTTGGGCGGGGGGGGGGGGTGGTCTTTTGGTGCAGTTCTGGGCTGGTCTGGAGGAGAGGCAATGTGGTCAAAGTGAACCGCCCCTCTTACTCTTCTAGTGTGGTCCTTCTCAGTCTGTGTTGTCCACAGGAATGCTGCCTCACCTTTCGGTTATGGGATTTTCAGAGTGGTGACTATCTGTAGATAGTTGCTAGTTGGTCTTCTCGTGAATGATACTGAAGTTATGGTACTATATTGATGATGTCACTGTCCTTTCATTGGATAATTTAAATAACCCCTTCCAGTAATGCTCAAGTCTTCAAAGAAAAAAAAATCAAACCTCAGTGTTCCAGATTTCTCAGTTGTCTACCTCTATTCCTAGGTATTCCCTAAGAAAGTGTGTATATGTGGGAGGTGGAGTGGTGGTGAGATAACGATTTATGCAAGCTTGTGATAAAAAGGAAAAATTAAGGTCTTCAGCCTTTGATTTTCTGACTGACTTAGGGACAGTGTCTTCAGTCCATGTGGTTACTACTTACTTTGTTGTCCCATTAGTTCTAGGGACCTGGATTTTGTCTACTTAGCCAGGGCCTGGTGGTAGTCACTGGGTGGCCTGACCTTTTCTTAATCCCTCAAAGCACTATTGACCCCTCTCAGGTCTGGTGTAACTTACGTTCAGCCCCATCTAAGTGATTTGCTGTGATCCCTTCATTAGAGAATCATCTTTCTGGAAACTCCCCAGCATTGGCTCTGAGCTAATCCCAGTCCTGACCATGCTGTACAATTCAGGTTACTTTGGGGTGGCGGTAGCTCAAATATGTATTGGGCAGCTGGCAAGTGAGCTGCTTTCCAGAGACAAAAGGATCTCTTTCTACTCTCTTTGACATATCTCACATGCCTCCTTTCTCTCCAGGTGGAAAAGAAATAATTACTTGCTCTCTTCTTCCTATCTTCTCTTCTTCTGCCTTCTGCTGTACTCTAGTTCTAGGAAAATAGTGGACTTTTTATTATTTATTTTTGTTTCCTCAACCCACATCATATCCTTTTTCAAATATGGGTCACTAGAAGAGGAATATTCTCTATATGATAATAGGACTTTGGGGTGGCTGGGTGGCTCAGTTGGTTAAGCATTCGACTCTTGGTTTCTGCTCAGGTCATGATCTCATGGTTTGTGAGTTTGAGCACATGCCAAGCTCTGTGCTGACAGCCCAGAACTTGCTTGGAATTCTCTCTCTCCCTTTATCTCTGCCCTTCTCCCATTCAGGCTCTCTCTCTCTCTTTCAAAATAAATAAGTAAAAACTTAAGAAAAGAGCACTTTATGATCCAAGTCATCCATTCTTATTTGCTGTTATGGTAAATTGGGATATTTGGTAGAAGGGTAAAGAAATTTAGAAAATTATTTTAATTAAAATAGTGATTTTAAATGCCAAAGACAATATTTTTTTATCCTTTTACTTTGTATTTCTTTTATGCTATGATCCAGTCTTCCCTCATGCAGATGGATGGCTCCAATGGTCTAGAAAAAGCAAAAGAGAACAATCAATTTAAAACTTTATAGTGGTAATCCTCTAATGAAAGAAATGGATATGAGCCTTGCATTCAGGGAGCTTGACATCCACTCCTATACCTGTTTGATTGACTGAATATTCACCTTAAACCAGCTGGATTTATTTATAATTTGGGTAAACAATATAGAAATTTGGAATATTTTTTTCCTCAAGGAAAATGTTTTAATTCTTAAATTACTACATATTTAGTGAACAAAGAAAGATTCCATTATGGTTTTACAACTGTAGTCAAGATTGTTTTCTTTTCTTTTTTATTTATAAAATAGAGGTGACAACACACATAAAATATACAGTAATTTCTGATTTTTTTTGACTTGCCTAGCTCCAAATAAATGATTTGACTATGATTTTCACTTTATAAACTCTATAGAATGTGATCCATTCTATTCTGCATTGTCTTCATGCTAAGCTCCCTCCATACCACAATAGTGCTAATGGCATGGGGAGGCTTACAGTTGTGGCAAGAGTCTCTGAAAATCATTGTAGAACTCATCCTGTAGGAGTTGCATAATCTTTATGTGCTACAATAAGTCCCAATACTACAATTAATCTGTGTTAAGAATGAAAAACAAAAGTACCATTTGATCCTTGTAATTCATGTAGGAAAATAATTTGGCTTATATTTTACATCCTGGATAGTGATGGACACATAATAAATATTCAGTAAACACCTGCTGTTGCCATTTTCACTGATTTTCCACTTGATAATTTATTATTTCACATTAGGAGATAATTAAATACTGATTAGTTACTGGAGGTCTGAAATATCTAGAGAATTTCCTTTTTTTTTTCTTTTCTTTCTTTTTTTTAGTTTATTTATTTAGTTTGAGAGACAGAGCAAGTGGGTGAGGGGCAGAGAGAGGATCTCAAGCAGACTCCACACGGCCAGATTGGAGTCTGATGTGGGGCTCGAACTCATGAACTGTGAAATTACAACCTGAGCTGAAACCAAGAGTCGGCCGCTTAAATGACTGAGTCACCCAGGCATCCCTCTAGTGAATTTAGTATATTATTTTTCAAAACTGGTAGGTAAAAGCCCCATTAATAATCTTTTTAAAAAGTGTTTTGATAGAGCCAATGGGGATTTAATGAGTGATTTGAGTCTTACCTCAAGATTATTCTTCAGAGCTTTAAATAATTTATTTCTTTTACCTTTACAACATAATAAAGAAAGGGTATGGTTTCTTCTTCTTTCATTCCCTACTTTTTATTTTTTATCTCCAACCTTTTTGTATGGACTTCATGATTATTAATCATCATCTTACATGAATACCTCTTTTAAAAGTCATCAACAACCTCTTTTTAAAAAGTGTTTATTTATTTTTGAGAGAGAAAGAGATACAGAGCGTGAGCAGGTGAGAGGCAGAGAGAGAGGGAGACAGAATTTGAAGCAGACTTCAGGCCCTGAGCTGTCAGCACAGAGCCAGACGTGGGGATTGAACCCACAAACTGTGAGATCATGACTTAAACCAAAGTCGGTCATTTAACTGACTGAGCCACCTAGGCACCCCATCAATGACTTCTTTATTGACAAATTCAGTAGTCTCTTCCAACGTCTCCATCCTTCTCTCTGCCCAGGCTCTTCTTCAGCTTTTGACAATGTGTTCCATCCTTCTTTCAAACTCTACTCTCTTCATTTTCAACACTATATAGTTTTTTTTTTTAATAACTTTCTTCTATGGCCTTTTGCAGAGCAGACTTTATATCCTTCTGCACCAGACTCTTGCTTGCACTGTATTCAAAGCTTTCATCTGTAATACAGTTTTTTTTTAAATGTTTTTACTTAAATTACAGTTAGTTAACATACAGTGTTATATTAGTTTCAGGTATACAATATAGTGATTCAAGTTCCATGCAACAGCCAATGCTCATCACATGAGTGCACTTCTTAATTTCCATCACCTATTTTTTTTGTAATTTATTTTTTTAAATTTATATTCAAGTTAGCTAACATACAGTGTAGTTAAGGAGGAGAACCCAGTGATTCATCTCTTACATATAACACTCAGTGCTCATCCCCAAAAGTGCCTTCCTCAATGCCCATCACCCATTTAACCCCTGCCCCACCCACCCTAGCAACCCTCAGTTTCTTCTCCATATTTAAAAATTACTTATAAGTTTGCTTTCCTCTCTGTTTTTATTCTTCCTTCCCTTCCTTTATGTTCATCTGTTGAGTCTCTCAAATTCCACATATGAGTGAAATCGTGTGACTTATTTTGCTTAGCATAATACCTTTCAGTTCCATCCATGTTGTTGCTAATGGCAAGATTTCATTCTTTTTCATCACCAAGTAGTATTCTGTTGTGTGTATCTACCACATCTTCTTCATCTGTTCATCAGTTTATGGACATTTGGGCTCTTTCCATAATTTGGCCATTGTTGATAGCACTGCTATAAACATTAGGGTGAGTGTGACCCTTCAAATCAGCATTTTTGTATCCTCTGGATAAATTCCTAATAGTGCAATTGCTGGGTTGTAGGGTAGTTCTATTTTTAACTTTTTGAGGAACCTCCATACTGTTTTCCAAAGTGGCTGCACCAGTTTGTATTCCCACCAACAGTGCAAAAGGGCTCCCCTTCTCCACATCCTCGCTAACACCTGTTGTTTCCTGAGTTGTTAATTTTAGTCATTCTGACCAGTGTGAGGCCTTATCTCATTGTGGTTTTGATTTGTACTTCCCTGATGATAAGTGATGTCGAGCATGTTTTCATGTATCTGCGGGCCATCTGGATGTCTTCTTTGGAAAAATGTCTATTCATGTCTTGTGCCTATTTTTTAATTGGATTCTTCTTTTTTGGGGGGGTGTTGAGTTTTATAAGTTCTTTATATATTTTGGATATGAACACTTTATCAGATATGTTCTTTGAAAATATATTCTCCTATTCCACAGGGTTACGTTTTAGTTTTGTTGATTGTTTCCTTCACTGTGTAATATTGTTTTAAAATCATTTTTCATTTTTTGGTAGCCAGTTTCCAAATATATACTCCTGCTCCACTGAACCACACCTCCAAATACTCACACACTCATCTTGAATCTGTGCTGGACCTTTAACTTGCTGGTAACCAATAAACTGTAGAAGAAGAGACCCTGGATAAATTCTGTGGCTAGGTCTGATATAGTCCCACAGCTTCTGTCTTGGGCTATTTGAATACTGTTGCTTAGATGTTAAACACCATCCAAGGTGTTTACTACCATGAAGTGTCTATGATTGAGAGGCTACTTGTAGGTGTTCTGGATGACAGTCTCAGCTGAGCCCAGCCTTCCAGACATTCCCATCAATATGGGTGAGTGAAGCCACAGGTTTTTTATTTTTATTTTTAATGTTTACTTATTTTTGAGAGAGAGAGAGAGAGAGAGAGAGAGAGAGAGAGAGAGAGGCGGGGGGATTGGAAGAGGGGCAGAGAAAGAGGGAGACACAGAATCCAAAGCAGGCTCCAGGCTCTGAGCTGTCAGCACAGAGCCTGATGTGGGGCTCGAACCCACAGACTGTGAGATCATGACCTGAGCTGAAGTCAGACGCTTAACTGACTGAGCCACCCAGGTGCCCCAAAGCTATAGGTTTTACACAGAAATTCATTTGCCAGCTGAATATTGTTCTACGAATGCCATGTTGAGCAAGAAGAAGCATGGCCCAACTAAGCCTTGCCTGAACTTTTGACCAAAAACATTATGAGATATAATAAAATGGTTGTTTTCTTAAGTTAGTGAATTTGAAGCATATTTGGTTATGCAGTAGTTTCAGCCAATTCCATTACTTCATGGACACCACTGTAAGGATGAAACTCATAACTGGATGTGTCCCTTTTCTTGACCTCTATTGTACTTTGGCTTTAAATTGTCTTTCATTGGTGTATTTCTCTATTTCTATACCAATGCCACACTACTTTAATTATAAAAGCTTTATAATATGTTTTATTTTAAACACTTGGTAAACTAAACCCTCATTTTTTTTTCAGTTTTCTAGGTATTATTGAAAATTCATATAAAAAGTTAGTAGATGATAGGTATGTCATCTCAAATCAATGGAGAAATTAAAAATTTTAAATACTAAGTAGTCATTTGGGAAAATATATCATAATAAATAAAGTCCTGTTGATTCACAAATATAGAAAAATGAAACTATACAAGTCCTAAAAGAAACATGGATGAATTTCTAGGTATAGGGAAAGTTTTCTTAGTCATGACTTAAAATCAAGATACAATTAAACAAAAGATTAATGAATTGACTAAAATAAGGCAAAAAAATTCCCAAATCCCCAATCCCATGACAAATAAAGTAAAATTAAAAATGACAAATTTAGAGAAAATATTTATAATGTATGTCACAGATGAAGGGTAATTTCTTTAATTATATACAGGACTCCTAAAAACCAATTAAAAAACCCAAAAACTTGCTAGAAAAATAGAAGACATGAAAATACATTTTACAGAAAAAGAAATAAAATGACACATACACAAAAGTTCAACTTTACTTATAAGATAAATGAAAGGATATAGTGTAATACCATTTCTTGTGAATAAGATTCACAACAATTCAAAAGCTTACCTATTATTGGGAAAGTTTTGAGCAAAAGGGCATTTTACGTATGTATGTATGTGTGTGTGTGTGTATGTATGTACGTATTCATTCACTTGTTCATTTGTTCATTCACTTACATTTTGTATGGGGGTGAGAAACTCAGATATTTTTCTTCCTTTTGTACTTTGCTTTAGCTTCAGGGACAGTAGTTTTTCCCTGTATCCAACGTTTCTATATTCTTTAGGCTTTTCTTTACTCCAAAGTAGCCAATCTGCTGTCACTGTAATCACCTATTGCTAGTTAATAATTCATTATATTAAACTTTCTTTCTTTTGAGATTATTATGTGTTTCTGTCTCCTGACTGGACTGTGACTGACACAATCTCTAATAAGGATAGTTGAGGAATATCTAGCAAAACGACATACAGTAAAACCTTGGTGTTTGAGCATAATTGGTCCTGAAACATGTTTGTAATCCAAAGCACTTGTATATCAAAGCGAATTTCCCCATAAGAAATAATGGAAACTCAAAAATATTCATATAAAAATGATTATAACACTGTAACATAATACCACATAATAAAGAAGATACAAAATATAAAGAAAAGTAAACAAATTAACTTGCACTTACCTTTGAAAACCTTTGTGGCTGATGTGAGGGAGACAAGAGAGAGAAGGGTTATTGTGTAGGACGACTTTCACTATCACTAAGGGAATCATTGGTATTTATTAGCGCAGTAGAATCTTTTTCTTTTCATGCAATTTAACAAGGAACTTATCCAATGACACTTGCTTTCACCTCCTTTTGAGGACTTAGCAGAAATGTGACATGGCACTGTCATTAAACAGATTCATCTCTTGCACTGCTACAGCTTATTTCGGTGGTGCTTTTCTACAAAATTTTGCAGTTTCCCACCTTTTACACATCTCTCTAATCCCATTTGGAGTGAGGGATTCCTCACCTTTTTCTCCCCCTCCTCTGCAGATCAGATGCAGATGTGGATGTCTTATAAAATCTTTCATCTTTGGCCACTTGCACACCTTGTTCGTACTTCTTGATGATTTCCTTCTTATCTTTCCCCCTAATCCTCTCTTTCCTACCACCTTTCTTTTCAACCTTTTCCCACATGGGAGCCATTGTATATGCTCGCATGCATGTTGACTACAGTACAGTATTAATAAACTCTGGTCATATACTGTATTTAATGTAACTGGCAGTAAGACAGCAGAGGAAAGGGTCTATATCTGCAGGCAGCCTGACCTAGAATGAAGCAAAGCATTCTTAAAGCTTCTCTTGTGTGAAAAAGCAAAGGATTGTCTATAGCTACTTTGAAGTGACAAAAAAATACACTAGTGCCAGTTGTGGGCACCTTCCCACATTTTGCAAAATCACTGATTTCTACCAAACACCATAGCCTGAGACTGAACATCCAAGCATGGGAGATGATCACCCACAATCCCACAGTGAGAGAGAGAGAGAGAGAGAGAGGGAGGGAGAGAAAGAAACCATTGGCTCACTTGTGATCATGTGGCATTCAGTGCCACGTATAACTTGTATTGCAAGACATCACTGGTTTATCAAGTTAAAATTTATTAGAAATCTTTACTCGTCTTGTGGAACACTCGCAGAACAAGTTACTCGCAATCCAAGGTTTTACTGAATTTAGTTACCATTTGACTTTGCAACTCTGCTTCTATGAATGTACTCAACAACATATTCATGAAGTTCTTATATTTCTTACAGTTCTGTTTTTTCAATAGGCAAAAATTTAAAAACATTGCCCATACTTGCCTACAGGAGACTGATAAAATAAGAAGATACTAAAGGATTTGACAGGGCTTCCACTGATCAAATTTGGGACACTATGAACACTCCTCACCCAACCACCAAAATAATTGTATTAGTGGATTACAGCCCATTGACACACAAAATAATCCATGAGTTATAGTTAATAAAATATAAATGGCAAGAACATTATTTCTTAATTTTTTTAGAGAGAGAGAGTGAGCCAGAGCACAAGTAGGGGAGGGGCAGACGGGGAGAGAGAGAGAAAATCCCAAGAAAGCTCGACACTTAGTGTGGAGTCCCACACTGGGCTCAATCTCACTACCGTGAGATCACGAACTGAGCTGAAATCAAGAGTCAGATGCTTAAATGACTGAGCCATCCAGGTGCCCCAAGAAATTCTTTATAAAGAAGTACCAGTTAATAACTATAGAAATCACTATAGAATTTTAAAAGTCACCATGTTTAGACAACTAATGAGTGTAAACATTGATTTAGGCAAAAGATATAAAAATTGATTCAGGCAAGGACTATTAATGGTGGCTAATTTTGTAAAAGGACAAGATATTCACATATTTTAGAAGTATTTTAAAAGTATCACCACACAGATTATTTATTAAACACAAAGAGATATAAACGCCACTAAAATGCAGAAATAAGACAAACATTTCCTAAACCAAATGACCAAACCTTACATTGTTAGAAATCAAACAAACTGATCTGATGTGACTTACTATGTAATATTATGTAATACCATGGGAAATATACAATCTCACTAATGCAGTATTCTTTTTTTTAAATATGATATTTATTGTCAAATTGGTTTCCATACAACACCCAGTGCTCATCCCAACAGGTGCCCTCCTCGATACCCATCACCCACACTCCCCTCCCTCCCACCCCCCATCAACCCTCAGTTTGTTCTCAGTTTTTAACAGTCTCTTATGCTTTGGCTCTCTCCCACTCTCACCTCTTTTTTTTTTTCCTTCCCCTCCCCCATGGGTTTCTGTTAAGTTTCTCAGGATCCACATAAGAGTGAAAGCATATGGTATCTGTCTTTCTCTGTATGGCTTATTTCACTTAGCATCACACCCTCCAGTTCCATCCACGTTGCTACAAAAGGCCCTATTTCATTCTTTCTCATTGCCACGTAGTATTCCATTGTGTATATAAACCACAATTTCTTTATCCCTTCATCAATTGATGGACATTTAGGCTCTTTTCATAATTTGGCTTTTGTTGAAAGTGCTGCTATAAACATTGGGGTACAAGTGCCCCTAAACTAATGCAGTATTCTTGGCAAAAGCATTGAACCTGAAGAAATGATGAGACATATCCAGATTGTGGACTACCCTACATGACAACTGGCATGGACTCTTCAAAACATATCAGTGACCTGAAAGAAATAAAAGGGGGGAGTGTATGATGAGGAAGGGGATGGAGAGGAGAATGCTTTAAAATTAAAGACCACAGAAAGACATAATAAATCAATTTTTTGTGGATATTTTATTGATGCATATCTTAGTTTTTGTGGCATAACAGTCAAGTACAAAATCTTAGTGGCATACAATGATAGACATGTATTTTGCTCATGAATGTATGTCAGCAGGGTAGTAACGCTCTGTGTGTGGTTACTTGAGAGTACTAGCTAAAGGTATAGCTCCTGTGTTAGGGAAGCTCTTTTCACGGCAATGATGGAAACATACAGGCAAGTACAGTTCAAAGCCCTGTTTGCTTCTGGTCTTCTAAAAGTTTACTAGTTGCAGAAAGTCACAGGGCTAGGGCTAAATGCAAGGACGGGAGAATGAATAGTCTTGAATTCTTCTCTGAAATTCCAAAATTGGACCCTGGATCCAAATTAAAAATAGATACAACAGGCTTTATGGGGTAATTAGTGAATTTGAATAAAGACTGCCTATAAGATAGTATCTTGTGTAGAAGTTCTGTTTTCTGTGTATGATACAGAGATCGTGCTTATTTTGAATAACGTCCTAATTCTCAGCACAGAACATGTTGAAGTTTTGAGGAGTGAAGTGTTATGGCAAAAACTTCCTTTTGAACAGTCCGGTAGCAGCACAAAAACACGTATCTGTCTATCTGTTTACCGGCATCTTCAATTTATGGATCTCAGTTTGACAAACTACTCACTACTGATTCACTAGAAAATTTTAGCCCAACTATTTCACTACTTTCTCCATCACTTCAGCAGTTTGGTGTATAAACTAAGAAAAGGAGGTATCACAGCCAACTTGAGGATGGAGTACCAAGTGGACAACCAGAAATGTTGGCTTGTACTGATGGAAAACTCATCAAATGTATAGTAGATCTCTCTGTATCTGTAAGATGCAAACATGGCAGATATCAACAGTTGGCCAGTCTGAGTGAAGGGCGTATGAGGGCATATTGCTCCCATCTTTCACACATTTTCTGTTTGGTGGGAGATTTTGAAAATAAAAAAATAAATAAAGCCAACATCAAATCAGTAAAATAAGTATCTGGATATAAATCACGGTGTACGAGGATTTATGGGAAATGAGGTAAAAAGTGAATGGCTAGATTTTTTATTTCTCTTTTCCTCTTAACTCCTTGCTAACATGATCCAACAACTATAATAATCCAACTGTGGGTTTGAAGACTAGGGAGAAGAGACTATACAGCAAGCTGTGCTGAGACAATTGGTTATCTACACGGGAAAAATAGAGTTTAAAGGGGTTCCTTACTGCACACCACATGGAAAAATAAGCTTCAAGTATATTAAGGGCATAAATATAAAAAGCAAAACTTAAAACTCTTAGAAGAGAATATAGGAACACATCTTTACGGTGCCAGATTAGGGAAAGGTTTCTTAAATAACCCTCCAAACCTACAGTTGAAAGATGGTGAGATTAATAAATTCAATTACAGTTCAAAATTTTTTGCCTGAAGTGAAACCATGAAAAAGAGACAAGCCACACTCTGGGAGAAGATATTTTCAAGGTTTAACCTACAAATAATTAGTTTCCAGAATATTGAAAGAACCCCACGTTTCAGTGTGAGAAAGAGAATTAAAAAAATTAAAAATAAGGAAAAGCTATGACGATACAATTAATGGATAGTAGGCTAAATAAAGGTAAATAAAATAAATAAAGGTAAAGGAAAATGCAACTTATCAGAGATACTATTTTACATCTTTCATTTTTTTTGGTGAAACGTTTAAGTCTGATTTTATCACTAAATATTGCCTAAGATGTAGAGTAATTAGAATGCTTAACAGAGAGAGGGTGTGAAATCCCTGTAGGCTCTGAAGATTTACATGAGTGGAGAGCCAAAATCTTCAGGGACATCCATCTAAATGTGTCCATTCCATATACTGAGGCCACAGATTTCTTGGGGCAGGACTTGGCAAAACAGACGTGCTTCAGTTTAACATTAATTATTTTTGAAAATTTATACCTTTAAATACTAAATCCTCAGTTTGATCTTTAGCTCTTTCATGACAGAAGATAAGGGTCTTTTAGTAGGTAACACAATAGGTAATTCATCTTTATAGTTTTCATTACATCCTTCGTAGCTTTTATCATCTGTCTGCAGGGCAACAATGCAACTTAGTGATGGCCAGCTGATTCCACAGTCTTTGTTTCCGTTGGTCCCTCTTACTTCCCCGATGCCAAGGCACCAACAAGTGTGAAAACTAGAATACTTCCCTAGGTCACCACTGTTAAAAGTTTAAGCAACTAATACAGTATCTTGTGCCATGGACTCCTGGTGCCCACATACCATCCAATTATTATTGCCAGTTGGATGGTAAGCAATCCAGCCTCAAAACCTAATTTTACTACCCGATTTCTTGGACTGTGCTTGGTACTAACTATGTCAGTTGAGTCCTTTGGACAGCAGATCAAGCTAGGATTACAAGAGGTTTATCAGAATGTAATGGGTTGTGAATGGTAAAAGGGGAAGGATCAGAATTGGGCAGGAGAAATCTCCATACCATGAAGCTTACCTGACAGTCTGGACCAACTCAATGAAGGACTCCAGAGTAAAGGTTACTCATGAGAGAAATCCAACAGAATTTCAGCGTCTGGCAGAAATGTTCAGGCCCCAGTAACTCTGCCCTGCTTAGTCATTCTCTGGAGACTCCAGACTTCCAGACTCTGGAAGAATATGTCCTCAGCTCAAAAGCTGAGATGGAACCCAAAATACCACCAGCTGGTTGCTCTCAGTTGACCATACTCCTTATAGTTGAATGGCAACTTCTTTCTTGAATGGTGATCTGAGTGGTAGACCTTCATGGTTGCTCCAATAATGAAGATAAATGGGTGCTTTTATGATCACAAGATACATACTGACCATCTTTAATTTCAGATTCATCTATTTTTTACCTTAAAACTCCAATTTTTATGGTTCATCAATCTACTACTAGAATATCCTGCAGCCTTATACATAACAGCTCCAAACGAACCAATCTAACTGTCATCAGTAGTGGAATGGCTATGCAATCTATAGTATTTTGTTACAGTTCACACTACACTGCACGAATGAGGGACATTGTATTGTAGCTACTACTACTTACTATGTAGATGAATTTCATATGGGGACATAGAGATGAGGAAAAAAAGCCAGATACAAAGGAGTATGAACTGTGGGACTCCATTTATATGAAGCTTAAAGGATACAAAACTAACCAAACGTGTGGTTATCTTTGGGAGACTGCTGAGAGGGTGCCTACGGAGGTGCTGGAAATTTTCCATATCTTCTTCTGGGTAGTACTTACATGAGTGTACATACAAGTAAAAATTTATTGCACTGAAAACTTAAGATTTGTGTACTTTCTAGTATGTGTGATCCAGATAAAAGAAACAAAGTATCACTGCAGTAAATTTGTAGAAAAAAAATAGAAACAATATGGTATATTCATTGGATGCATTACATAGGAGATAAACATATGAACTAGAACCAGCTTATGGGTCTTAAACATAATAAGTTTACAAACGAAGCTGTGAAATAATATATTTACCACTTACGTAAAATTTCAAAGCAACCCCAAGTCATGTATGTTGTCTATGAATAGTAAAAGCATAACATACATAGACTGAAACATAGACATCAAAATCATACTTGTTTCCTTTTTCTTTTTAATAATTTTTTGTCAGATTGGTTTCCATACAACACACAGTGCTCATCCCAACATGTGCCCTCCTCAATGCCCATCACCCACTTTCCCCTCCCTCCCACCCCCCATTAACCCTTTGTTCTCAGTATTTAAGAGTCTCTTATGGTTTGCCTCCTTCCCTCTCTGTAGCTTTTTTTCCCCTTCCCCTCCCCACTGGTCTTCTGTTGAGTTTCTCAGGATCCACATAAAAGTGAAAACATATGGTATCTCTCTTTCTCTGTCTGACTTATTTCACATAGCAAAATACCCCCCAGTTCCATCCACATTGCTACAAATGGCCAGATTTCATTCTTTCTCTTTGCCAAGTAGTATTCCATTGTGTATCTAAACCACAATGTCTTTATCCATTCATCAGTTGATGGACATTTAGGCTCTTTCCATCATTTGGCTATTGTTGAAAGTGCTGCTATAAACATTGGGGTACAAGTGCCCCTATGCATCAGCACTCCTGTATCCCTTGGGATTCCTAGCAGTGCTATTGCTGGGTGATAGGGTAGATCTATTTTTAATTTTTTGAGGAACCTCCACACTGTTTTCCATAGCGGCTGCACCAGTTTGCACCCTCGCCAGCATCTACAGTCTCCTGATTTGTTCATTTTAGCCATGCTGACTTGTGTGAGGTGTTATCTCAGTGTGGTTTTGATCTGTATTTCCCTGATGAGGAATGACATTGAACATCTTTTCATGTGCCTGTTGGCCATCGGGATGTCTTCTTTGGAAAAGTGTCTATTCATGTCTTCTGCCCATTTCTTCACTGGATTATTTGTTTTTTGGGTGTGGACTTTGGTGAGTTCTTTATAGATTTTGGATACTAATCTTTTATTGGTTATGTCATTTGCAAATATCTTTTCCCATTCCATCTGTTGCCCTTTAGTTTTGTTGATTGTTTCCTTTGCTGTGCAGAAGCTTTTTATCTTCATGAGGTCCCAATAGTTCATTTTTGCTTTTAATTCCCTTGCCTTTGGAGATGTGTCAAGTAAGAAATTGCTGCGGCTGAGGTCAGAGAGGTTTTTTCCTGCTTTCTCCTCTAGTGTTTTGATGGTTTCCTGTCTCACATTCAGGTCCTTCATCCATTTTGAGTTTATTTTTGTGAATGGTGTAAGAAAGTGGTCTAGTTTCATTCTGCATGTTGCTGTCCAGTTCTCCCAGCACCATTTGTTAAAAAGACTGTCCTATCCTTCTCAAGCTGTTCCAAAAAATAGAAAGGGAAGGAAAACTTCCAGACTCATTCTATGAATCCAGCATTACTTTGATTCCCAAACCAGACAGAGACCCAGGAGAAAAAGAGAACTACAGGCCAATATCCCTGATGAATATGGATGCAAAAATTCTCAACAAGATACTAGCAAATCGAATTCAACAGCATATGAAAAGAATTATTCACCATGATCAAGTGGGATTCATTCCTGGGCTGCAGGGCTGGTTCAATATTTGCAGATCAATCAATGTGATACATCACATTAATAAAAGAAAAGATAACCATATGATCCTGTCAATCGATGCAGAAAAAGCATTTGACAAAATACAGCATCCATTCTTAATAAAAACCCTCGAGAAAGTCGGGATAGAAGGAACATACTTAAACATCATAAAAGCCATTTATGAAAAGCCCACAGCCAATATCATCCTCAATGGGGAAAAACTGAGAGCTTTCTCCCTGAGATCAGGAACACGACAGGGATGTCCACTCTCACCACTATTGTTTAATATAGTGTTAGAAGTGCTAGCATCAGCAATCAAACAAAAGGAAATCAAAAGCATCAAAATTGGCAAAGATGAAGTCAAGCTTTCACTTTTTTGCAGATGACATGATACTCTACATAGAAAACCCGATAGACTCCACCAAAAGTCTGCTAGAACTGATATATGAATTCAGCAAAGTCTCAGGATACAAAATCAGTGTACAGAAATCAGTTGCATTCTTATACACTAATAATGAAGCAACAGAAAGACAAATAAAGAAACTGATCCCATTCACAATTGCACCAAGAAGCATAAAATACCTAGGAATAAACCTAACCAAAGACGTAAAAGATCTGTATGCTGAAAACTATAGAAAGCTTATGAAGGAA
This sequence comes from Lynx rufus, assembly GCF_022079265.1. Taxonomy (NCBI): domain Eukaryota; kingdom Metazoa; phylum Chordata; class Mammalia; order Carnivora; family Felidae; genus Lynx; species Lynx rufus. The sequence goes on from NW_025814825.1 coordinate 7,205,589, forward strand.
ATTCAAGAAGACACAAAGAAATGGAAAAACATTCCGTGCTCATGCATTGGAAGAATAAATATTGTTAAAATGTCAATACTACCCAAAGCTATCTACACATTCAGTGCAACCCCAATCAAAATTGCACCAGCATTCTTCTCGAAGCTAGAATAAGCAATCCTAAAATTTGTATGGAACCACAAAAGACCCCGAATAGCCAAAGTAATTTTGAAGAAGAAGACCAAAGCAGGAGGCATCACAATCCCAGACTTTAGCCTCTACTACAAAGCTGTCATCATCAAGACAGAATGGTATTGGCACAAAAACAGACACATAGACCAATGGAATAGAATAGGCACGCCAGAATTGGTCCACAAATGTATGGCCAACTAATCTTTGACAAAGCAGGAAAGAATATCCAATGGAAAAATCATAGTTGTTTCTAGAGAAGGAGAAAGAAAGTGAGACTGGGAAGGGCAATATAGGGAACTCCAATTATATTTAAAATTCTTTCTTTTATAAAATCTGGGGCTTATTTGACAAATACCTTAATTTTTGATCATCTTGGCTGCCCAGTTACAGTTCAGAAGAAAAGCGGAACCACCATATTCCTTAGAGGAAATAAGGGCTTTATTACGGGGATGAAACTGAAAGCAATGGTAGCAGCTGATGAAAAAGTCCCTGGAGACTGCTCTGCTCTTTGGTGATCTAAAGTCACCCTGGGTCTTGTGGAACTGCGGCAGCTGGGAAGAGGAGCTGAAGGTAAAGGTGGAGGGTGTTCAAGCACGGAGTAGCTGGTACCCCTTGTCTTCTACTGACTTTGAACTTGAAAGTGATCCATGGAAGGAGCTGGAATCCTTCATGAGGAGCCACACGCTCAGCTGGCTCAGGACTTGGAGCTGGAGGACGAGGAGATCTTGTGAGCGGCTGAGGCATTGAGAACCCAGCTGCTGTGTGAGCCGAGCGTCCTGGGCTCACCTTCCCATCAGAACCGCTGCTGCCTCACGTCTGCCTTCTGCTGGCACAGGGATTCCCTTGCGCCCAGCCGTTGTCTGGAATCAGGGAGAGGAACGCTGCGGATTGTGTTTCCAGCTCAGCTAAGTTGAGAGAAGCCAGGTGCATGTGTTTTCTCTTTCCGATTGAAAAACACGTGCATACATTTCCTTGTAGATGAGAAGATCCTTAGGAATAGTGTTTTTTTTTTTAAACTTAACTGTATTTTCAGTATCTTTTTAAAGATGTTATTTATTTATCTGGAGAGAGAGAGAGAGAGAGAGAGAATGCATGTGAGCGGGGGAGGGGCAGAGGGAGAGAGAGAATCCCAAGCTGTCTCCACACTGTCAGTGCAGAGCTGGGCACCAGCTTGAATTCACAAACCTGAGTCATGGCCTGAGCCGAAATCAAAAGTCTGATGCTTAACCAACTGAGTTACCCAGGCACCCCATATCTTCAGTATCCTAAACACAGGTTCTTAGTATGTATTTGCTGAATGAATAGTCAGAAAAGAAAATGACTTATCAAATATCCACTGCTTGCTTAGTTCTTGCTCCCAAGAAAGAGCTCTGCCTGTTTTCAGAGACCTTCTAGTAAGTAGTTCATACAAAATGAACATGAGTATTTTGGAAAGAATCCAATTAATACTAAACATTTCACCGTATTTCTCTCTGTCTTGAGATAAGCCAAATAAAACTACTAATCAGTGTTCTCTAACTTTCCAATATCTGTCTGACTAATTTTTGCAAAATTCTCATGGGGGCATACTGCAAATTGTCTGGCTTCTTTTTCCTAGCTTCACATACAGTATCTTGTCACTGTTTTTTGTTTCGTCCTGTTTTTAAACAATGGTCATTGCGTATATTAGGGAATTCATTATTCTCTAATCCTGGAAAAGCTCCTGTAGACCATTGACAGATACAGGTTCAGAAGATGAGTCGTCTGACTTGGTACACACTGTGCATCCTGTCAAATGGCTTGGTCACTTTCCACATGCGAGAATGTACTACGTATGCCGTGAACAGCGGGAGTCGCAGGGATGACGGAGTGTCAGGGAATGGCCTGAGCAAGGCGCTCCCTGACAGTCATGCTCCTTAGCATATCTCACCTCTGTTGATGTACATTTTGCAATACATTTTGTTAGGTGGTAAGTTAGAGGAGCTCTGAACATATTGGGTTTTTCCATACAGAGATGAACATGTATCGATTTTCATTAGCTTGCAGGTTTTTCATCATATTATTTAGTCTTCAGGCCAGGAGATCTCTTTATCTTATTGATTTAATTCTTTAGTCCTCACGATGGGTCTGCAGTTGATTTTCTTAGGCCTTCCAGTGGTATGGTAGTGTCCTTGCTTCTACTAAGGTGAGCTGTTTTTTTAAAAAAAACTTCAAACATGGGAAACACACTGAGTCTGTACTCTTTCTTTGTGGAGAATAAAAAGAAGTTATTTGAGACTTGAGCCATAAGGAAACGGCCATTGTCTAAGTGCTGTAAGACAGAAGAAATTCAGTCGGATTATTTACTTTATGAGTAGGACTTGATATTCATTGGAGAGAATTTTAGAGAGAGGTTTAGACGTTTCTGTCAATCGCATATGCAATGGATAATACCTTGAGTCGTGATAGATATTTTTCATACCTGTATGCCTCACTTATAACGACTTTAAGGACCTTGCCCATTGTCTAGGCACCATGGAAATAGAGAACAAATATGTTAGAGTTCTTATTTTAGAAGCTTTTTAAAAGGCATGATTGCAAGGTAAGTCAGAAAACTATTTCAAAGAAGCTACAATAAGGCAGAACAGTTTTTTCATCTGTCCCTTTCTCCACACAAGATAAGAAGCCCTCAGTGCTGGAGAGGAGAGGAGAAGAGAGTTTGGAAAGAAATGAGGGAGCTCCATGCCCTGCCTCCTCACTCCAGCCTGAGCTGGATCTTGATAGTAGACGTGTGAGAATTTGGGCATCTCTGAGGTAGATAAGACCCAGGAAGGGGTGAACCTCACAGAAGAGTTTTCCAAGCCATCATGGTGGAACAGAGCACAGAAATACCAAATGTAGTGTGCCCAGGCATGTGGAGGTCAGACACTGTCTATAAATTTCCCAGAGTGTGGGAACATCAAAAATTATCCATGGCTCTTTGAGCTCATGTGAACATTGACTGGGAGAGACAGAGATCTTAAGCTTGCAAAGGGCTGGTAGTCAAGACATGATAATAAAGGCAGCTTGATCAGTCCCACCAGGAATGAGATGATGACCTATCTATACCCCAGGATACTGACGGCATGGCATGGGACATATTTAAGTGTCAGGTGAAAAAAAATACCATCTGCATGAAGACAGCAGCTAGAACCAAGACAAAGATGGATGAGCATATGACTCTTCCCTGTTGGGGAAATATAATTAAAAACAAAATCTTCTCACAACCCAGAAAACTTCTGCACAAAGTAGGAGTAGAGAAATAAGACAATTTTTGAATAAGCATTAAACTAGAATCTGCTAGTTTCGCAGGCAATCTGCTAAGGGATTGCAAAAATAGAAATCTTACTTTTTTATATAGGCAGGCAGGTACAACCCATTACCAGTATGTTCTCAAGATAAATGATTACTAGTCACATGTAGTTCATCCTAAATTTGCCTGGTAATTGGAATTGTCATCTGTCTTAGCTTATTAGCTTTACACAAAGGAAAATTAACAGTTTTCATCTTTTTATGACGGAAGATAGCTCTGCAACTGAAGCCAGGTACCTATGGAAGCTAGCCCCCTCCCCTCCCACACAAACTGGGAGATATTGGCAGTCTTCCACTTGATATTTACATTTTAAAGGGAGCGTTCCCAGGTCCTCAAGAAAGACATTCCCAGCATGATGTGTGTGTGTGTGTGTGTGTGTGTGTGTGTGTGTTTAAAGATTTGCATGCATTTATAATTACAAGTTTATAACAGAAAGTGCTCTAAGAAAAGTGTCTTTATTTTTAGTAGGGACAATTAAGTTTATTGTTTCTAATTTTTATTTCTCCTTACATACCCCCAGATATCCTAGCAGCATATAAGCCCCCAGAGCATCAACCTCAGGGTGAAGAAGGGGGAGAGCAGGGGAAGTGTATGCTTTATCCCTAATTGAGGTATCACTGAATTTGACTATGTTTACCTGGAGCTAGACAGATAGGACCTTGGTATAGACTTTAGTCTCAGTCTAAAGTTTGTCCTGTGAAGTTCCATATGCCTTATGCAGCTACACAGGTACACCTCATTCCTTTTTTTAATTTTTTTATGTTTATTTTTGAGAGAGAGACAGAGAGACAGAGGCAAGGGGTGGGCAGAGAGACAGAGGGAGACACAGAATCTAAAGCAGGCTCCACGCTCTGAACTGTCAGCACAGGCCCCAATGTGGGGCTCAAACCCACCGACCGTGAGATCATGACCTGAGCTGGAGTCAGACGCATAACCAACTGAGCCACCCAGGCTCCCCATCACCTCATTTCTTTGACCTAAGCTAGGCAGGGGTGGCCAGTAGCAGCCTCATCTGCCATTTGATAGTTCTTGTACCTTCTATGTATGTTATGATGTGCAAAAGCTTGGGAAATATTGGCTTATTACTTTTGACTCTTGGTTCTGCAATGTCACTTGGAGACTTTAGAAATGACAGTAATTAGGTGTGCCTGGGTGGTTTAGTCGGTTAAGCCTCTGACTTTGGCTCAGGTCGTGATCTCACCATTCCGAATTCAAGTCCCGCATCAGGCTCTCTGCTGTCCACAAAGAACCCTTTTCTGGTCCTCTGTCTCCCTTTCTCTCTACCCCTAACCACTTGTATGAGCACTTTCTCTCTCAAAAATAAAATAAAACACTAAAAAAAAAAGAAAGAAAAAAAGAAATGACAGTAATCAGAAATTAACAGAGGGCTGGAGTAGCAGGTGCTCAGTTCCTACCTGCACGATGTATGAACAGAGCAACTAATACATATATATTTATATGTGTATATATATATATGTATATATATGTTTATATATGTATACACACACACACACACGCACACGGTGGGGAGGTTACATATATATTTGGGGGTAACAGCTAAATGTGTATGCAGCAGCATACTGGAATTGTCAAAAAGTTTGAGGGAATTAATCTATACCCTGCCCTGGACGATCATTTAGAGAGACAGACTAGTCAGTACGTTTCATATATCCCATCATATGAGCAAACAGACAAGGTCCCTTGCTTATCTCTCACAATAGTAACATAAAGTAGTGACTGGAGAGTTGAGTGTCTTATGGCTACTTTGTGTATCTGGATCTGATATTTATTGTTAGCATCTCGATCCCCAAAGCTGTCCTCTTTCAGGTGTCATTGTCAATGGACGGTGACAAAGGAAAGGAATTTTATAGAGCTATCATCAGTGTGAGGGACATATCCTGAAATGGGCAAGGCTAGGCTTTGGTTTTAGGACACATGACTAAAGGTGCGATCTGTATTTTTAAAATGAGAAACGATAATCAAAATGAAGGCTCTTATTGTTGCCATTTTAATGCTTTCCTAGTCCTTAATATTCCTATATTCCACACCTTCTCTGGCCATCTCTCATGTAGCAGGGACTATTACAGACATTAGGAATGAGATGTTGAAGCACACAGGGTCCTGACCCTCAGTGAGCTCGGCTCTGTAGGGGAAAAGACCTTGGTAGAGATACATTGTAACACAACAGGCAGATACATATGGCAGTATCAAGGAGGAAGGCAGTAGTTAATTTTGGTCTAAGTTTCAGAAACATGATGATCTTCAGAGTTTCCCCTTCCCCACTGCTACATTATTTTACTCTACTTTGCCTGGTGAGTCAAAGATCCCAGTGGAATAAAGGGGTTAAGATCTTTGAAATTCGAAGAATGCAGAACTGTTTTTATTTTCTCACTTCCCTCATTAGCCATATAGTCCTCAACAATTCATTCAATTAGTCCTTTTGAGTGAAGACATGTCAGTTATTTGCATGAACAGACAATCCCTCTAGCAAAATATAGAATGTCACTCTCAGATTTTATAATCTCTGGGTTGTCTTGAGCAGTGTTGTAATTAAATCTAATTAAGTAGATTTATGGCTCGTAACACTAACGGTCATGAATAAATACATGTCCCCTGAAGCTATTTGCTCAATTTGCACTTTATGTTTTTTAACTTGCTTCAATTATACATATTCAGCTTAACGCTCCATTTATTTGTTTGTTTATTTGGGGGGTGGGGGAGGAAAGAGCATTACACTTGGCATTATATACTCCTCCTGTAAAAGATTTGATTTCCTTGCAACTGCCCTTTGATGCCCTTATTGTGTCGCTTGTTCTGAATGGGGACTTTTTGTAGGTAGCTTGTATTACAAAACAAAATAGCAATATATTTTCTAAGGCAGAAAAATTTTCCTAAAGTTGAAAGTGGGAAAAATCTATATAGAGAAAAACAAACAGTTAGATTACAGTTAGATTTATACTAGAGAGACGTGAAGCAAAGACAAAAGAAATATAAATGAGCAGCAGCATTAGAAAAACACGTTAACTTCACTAGTAATCAAAGAAATGCAGAGTCAAACAACAATCAGATGATATGTTTGACTAATATATTAACAAGAAAAAAAATTAGGCCACAGAATCATGTTTTCAAAGACTCACTTGGGAGGCGATGTGTGTAGGAGTACAGATTATGGAACTCGCTGGATCCTGACCTGGTTCAGAAAAAAAAGAGATATGCATCAAATTATAAGAAAAAAACCCACATTTCTGACTTCTCCGAAAAATGTCTACAATTTAGTAACTTAGGTCCAATTTTCTTCCACTGAAGCACTGGTCCAGAGCTGAGACACGGCTTCTACTTTTAGGAGGATTTCTACTGCCTTTGCCCATTTCTGTTAATTCTGTCTGACCCGATTCATTCTCCTGGAGGACATCCGAAGGCATTTTAGGTCGGAATCTCTGATCTTAATGAGAGAGTTAACACGTATGTAACACTATTGTTTCCTTTACAGTCAAGAGTTGTCACAAAGAAAATATCTTCTTACCAACAGAACCAAAAGATAGGAACTGAATGAACTTGAATTTTCAAAACCTCTTCTCCCGGATGGCACTAAGCATTTAGTGCGAAGCTGTACCATTCTATAAAATATTCAGATGGTTGAAAAGAGTCACATGGTAGAAATCAACTCATACAAACACTCTGAGTGTGACACTGGTTTTTACATAAACTCAAATAGTCACGTAGTAAAATTTAACTCCTACAACCACTGTGAGTATGTCTCAGTTTCCTGCATAAACTCAAATTCTCACAATAGCCTAAAGAGAGGTAGTTATTATCACCATTTTTATGAATGAGGCTCAGAGAAGTGAAGGCCAAATTTAGGCAGGTGATAGGGCTTGTTCTTAAGCCCAGGTTGGTCCAGTTGCAAAGACTGGATGCTGGTGTCATGTTTATGTGGGCAAACACTGATGTTATTGAAACACTTATTTCTGTCCTTGACCTAGAGGTCAAATAGTCTATAGCGAACATTGTGAATTTGAATGCAAGTTGTGTGTGCATGTCTGATTCAGTATGTGCCTTTTTCTGAGAAGAGCTATAGTTTTCATTAGATTCTCAAAGGGGAGCAGTGATCCAGAGAAAGGCTAGAGAATATGAATAATTGCATAATGTAGACACTTCTTAGAATTAGAAAGATTTAGTAAATTGGCCACAGGCACAAAAGATGTATGTCTTATGTAATCCGCTTGCCTTGCGTAGACAAATCCTTCAGAGTCCCCTTTTTTTTTTTTTACCTCTCCTAGTGAATATAAAGTTTGATGTTTCTCAATATCCAACTACCTCATTTTTTAAAAGGGAAAAATAAACATGACTTTTTTTGATTAATAAAATTAAGAACATTTTCAATGTGTAAGGGAAGGTGCATTTATAAGTGATAAAACATCAGGCTCAGAATTCTATAAATTCATTTTTATTAAAATGCAGTTTCCCTCACATTATTCTTCTCCCCATCTCTCTTCATTTCTCTTTCTTTTCTCCTTGAGTGGTTCAGTCCAAAAGTAATTAGAAGCAGCCAAGAAAGGGATGTGTCCACATCTAGAGGGTGGGGTGAGAGGGACCCAATCTATGTAAGGACGGCATCCATCCTAGGAGGTGGTGGCCCAGCACAGGGTGTTAAAAAACGTGCAGAGAAAACAGAGAGGTCTGTATTCGAGGACAGCCCCGGGATGTTATCAGTCTCACGTAGGAGGTCAGGGTGTTAGTGCGAGTGTGGTGAGTACGATGTCCGTGTGAGAGGCAGTCTGGCCATGATGTTGGTGTTCAAGCTGGTAAATTCTTTGTGAAAGGTCACCTGGCCCAGAGTGTTGGCACCTTAATTGGGTGAGTAAGGAATCTTTATGTGGGGTCAAAGCCCAAGCAGGGCAATGAGGAAAGACATTATCCAAAAAGACCCACTTAAGTAAACGGCAAAAAAAAAAAAATTTAAAAAGGGCCCACTTAATATTTTATTTAAAATAATATATACATGAACGTGATTACTTAATCCCTTTGGCACAATATTTTATTGATGAAGTTTATAAAGCACATAACTCCTTTGCAAGTGTATAACTTTATATAAGACATTTCCAAAGGACATAAATAGATAACCTGCAGAAGAAAAAATGTAACTAATAAACTATAAAACAAAAACAAAACCCATTCAGCTTCGCTAGTGATCAACAAAAGGCAAATTAGAACAGTAAGATTGTTGCCGATCAGGTTGGCAAATTGCAAGGAAAAACGCCTCATATCAGTGATGGCAAAAGTCAAAAGTGGCACTATGATATTCTATCGATGGGGATTTATTGATAGAAACTTTCTGAAGAAAAATTAGGCACTAGGGGGTCTAAAAATTCTTACAAATGTATATATCTTTTGACTGAACAGTTCTAGGAATTTATGTCAATTCAGTAATTGAGATTATATGCAAAGATGGTTCCATAATAACATTTGTTGATGTGTACTTTCTAATTGCAAGATCCTGTATTATTGTGTTGTTTAAGTAACTAATGCATATATTAAAAATGATGGCATGGAAATATACTTATTGATAGTAAAAGATGTTTATGACTAATTATAAAACAGAAAAAGTAGGTTACAAAGCAATTTTCATAATAGGAACCCATTTTTATTAAAAGTATCATTATCTAAATAACTGAATGTATGGAAAAAAGTCTGGAAAAGCAGACTCTGAAACGTTAATGGTGGTTATGTCTGGGCTATGAGATGATGGTGATTTTTAAGTTTTCTCATTCTTTTTGTTTGTTTACCTGTATTTGTTTTAAATTATGCAGTAAGAATTTAGTACTTATGCAATTAAAACTTATTAAAGTTCCATTAACTTTATGTATCACACTCAATATAATTATTTCATAAGTTTTAGAGAATTACTGCCATTTTCTAGGTTTACATTTTCCCTTAGAGTGAATAAAATCCAATCTTATATTAGGCCTCCTGTTTACATTTTCTTGCTTAACTTGCGAAGCCTGAAACTTTTTTTAAGAAAAGCACATAACTTGTCTTAAGGCATTTCCATAAGTTGATTTAATCACGCCAGCCTGTCAGAAACACTTAAGGAGTTGCATTTGTTTATTGGAGCTACATGGTGTTCAAGAAAAGTAAAGTCAAAATAGAATGAAAAACCTAAATGCCCAAGTTAGACAAGCATGCCAATATGCCAACATAGAACAATTCCTGCAGTGGCCTGGGAATGCGAAGAAATGAAATGAATTCACAGTGGAGTGAAAAGTAGAGCAGAGATTCATGTTAGATTCACATTCTTCTTTCTAGGAAAGAAAAAAGAATGAAATTTCCTAAAGTCATAGTCAAAGATGAATCCTCAATAAAAACACGTTTTTAAACTATTCCTTGTCCTTCAGATTTTACCCTCAAAATGTAAGTTTTGTTTATTTTGAGAGAGACAGAGACAGCGAGAGTGGGGAAGGGGCACAGAGAGGGGGAGAGAGAGAATCCTAAGACGGCTGCAAGCTGCCCGCACAGAGCCCGATGCAGGGCTCAAACTCACAAAACCATGAGATCATGAGTCAGACACTTAACCGACCGAGCTACCCAGGTGCCCCTATGTCCCTCATGTTTTGAGGTTTTCTTAACTCCCCCAGGTCTGCATTTATTTGTATTTCTAGACACACAGAGGTTCAAATTACGTTATGATTGTGGTCTCTCTCACTTGATTGTGGGGTGTGAACAGGAGCTGGGCCCAAGACTGTGCTGTTATGTTCGCAGCCCCACAAGGGTGCTGCTGGAGCAGAGGAAGCACTTAGCGAATGTGTTCAAATGAAAGGACTAAATGCATTAATAAACAACCTTAGAACATTTTAGCTGAAGAAACAGCAGAGCACTTCTCATCAACACTTCTACTAAAGCAACAGATCTGCTAAATGACTTGGGCTTAAAATTAAAAAAAAAATCTGAGAAGGCAACATGGCTTTAATTTTAGTGTATACACACACACACACACACACACACACACACAATGTTTTCTGGAAAAGCTGCTTTGGGGAAAATGAAACTGAGCTTTGCAGAGTTTTATAACACCAAACAGCTAAGTGACCATGTTTGGCAAAACCTTTCCTACTATATTAAAATATTTCATGAATCAAATCCCGACTCCACTTCCAATGAGTTTAAGAGTCTGAACAGGAACAGAAAATAGATGCCTTTTTAATAATAACGTGATTGCTCGAAAGTCATGTTATCTTCCCTTGTGATCCTCACAATGTTTCCAAGTGCCATCTGGTTTCTGGGTCTCCATTATAGATTTCTGAAACTGTGGAAGGTGGCTGTCCCACAGGGAAGAAACAGCAAAGAGAAACACAGGGTGGCCAGCAGCTTCTAAGGCAGTATGTGTAAATTGCTGATTGCAATTCTTTTTTTTCCTCCCTTCCCTTCCTCCACTCCTCCACTCTTCCTCCCCTCTCCTTCCTTCCTTCCTTCCTTCCTTCCTTCCTTCCTTCCTCTCTTTCTTTTTTTTTCTATTAACATAATTTATTGTCAAATTGGCTAACACACAGTGTGTGTAGTATGCTCTTGGTTTTGGGGATCGATTCCCATGGGTGGTTCATCCCTTACATACAACACCCTGTGCCCACCTCAACAAGTGCCCTCTTCAATGCCCATCATCCATTTCCCCCTCTTTCCCACCCCACCCCCCATGAACCCTCAGTTTGTTCTCTGTATTTAAGAGTCACTTATGGTTTGCTTCCCTCCCTCTCTGTTTGTAACTATTTTTTTCTCCTTCCCTCCCCCCATGGTCTTCTATTAAGCTTCTCAAGTTCCACTATGAGTGAAAACATATATCTGTCTTTTTCTGACTGACTTATTTCACTCAGCACAATACCTTCCAGTTCCATCCACATTGCTGCAAATGGCATGATTTCATTCTTTCTCATTGCCAAGTAGTATTCCATTGTATATATAAACCACAATTTCTTTATCCATTCATCAGTTGATGGACATTTAGGCTCTTTCCATAATTTGGCTATTATTGAAAGTGCTGCTATAAACATTGGGGTACATGTGCCCCTATGAATCAGCACTCCCTTATCCCTTGCATAAATTACTAGTAGTGCTATTGCTGGGTCATAGAGTAGTTCTATTTTTAATTTTTTGAGGAATTTGCACACGGTTTTCCAGAGCAGATGCACCAGTTTGCATTCCCATCAACAGTGCAAGATGGTTCCCATTTCTCCACATCCTTGCCAGCATCTGTTGTTTCCTGAGTTGTGCATTTTAGCCACTTTTAACGGTGTGAGGTGGTATCTGAGTGTGGTTGTGATTTGTATTTCCCTGATGATGATTGATGTTGAGCATTTTTTCATGTGTTGGTTGGCCATCTGGATGTCTTCTTTGGAAAAGTGTCTATTCATGTCTTTTGTCCATTTCTTCACTGGATTATTTGTTTTTTGGGTGTTGAGTTTGGTAAGTTCTTTACAGATTTTGGATACTAATCCTTTATCTGATATGTCATTTGCAAATATCTTTTCCCATTCCGTCTGTTGCCTTTTAGTTTTGTTGATTGTTTCCTTTGCAGTGCAGAAGCTTTTTATCTTGATGAGGTCCCAATTGTTCATTTTTGCTTTGAATTCTCTTGCCTTTGGAAATTTGTTGAGCAAGAAATTGCTGTAGCTGAGGTCAAGGAGGTTGTTGTCTGCTTTCTCCTCCATGGGTTTGATGGTTTCCTGTCTCACATTTATGTCTTTTATCCATTTTGAGGTTATTATTCTGTATGGTGTAAAAAAGTGGTATTGTTTCATTCTTCTGCATGTTGCTGTCCAGTTTTCCAGCACCATTTGCTAAAGAGACCCTCTCTTTCTTTCTAACACCAATTGGCAAACTTCTCTATCAACATTCCTGAGTCTTGTAATCACTTGATTTCTGCAGTGAATGCTCAGACCCTTACATTGACCTTTACTTCTACTCCATTTTGCCCAAGGAATTACTCAAATTCTAATAAGAATAAGATGACTTAGTGTTAAAAATATACCTGTTTCTACTTACTAGATTATAGACTTTTAGAAGGCAAGAGCCCTTCCCAGCATGGAGTAGGCACCCAGAAAATGCCTGAATGGCTGGCTGAATGAATGAGTGAATGAAAGAATTATTTTCTTCAGTTAAGTATTATTGCTTTTTATATTGTTTCTACAAAACAAAATACTTCTCCAAAAGGTGAAAATAAGCAATGTTTCCACAGATAATCCTTCATGGAATATTGACCTCATTAGATATTAATATTTAAGTTAAAATAAACTATGAATATAGAAAACAACTTTAAACAAAGTCAAACACTTTTCTTAAACAAAGGGCACATCAGAGTATGTAATATACTAATACCCTAATAATCATGAATTTCTTTAAATTTTTTTTTAGATTTTAATTTTTTAATTTTAAGAGACAGAGCATGAGTGGGGGAGGTGCAGAAATAGAGTGAGACAAAGAATCTGAAGCAAGCTTCAGGCTCTGAACGGTCAGCACTGATCCCAACCTGAGGCTCGAACCTGTGAACCTTGAGATCATGACCTGAGTTGAAGTGGGCCTTTAACTGACAGAGCCACCCAGGTGCCCCATAATCATGAATTTCTAAGATGACTTATAGTATACAGTATTTCCAAAATCTATTTGACCATGGAACCTTTTTTTGGTGGAACATTTGGCAAGATAGTGTTTTGGGAACTCATTTGAGAATTCTGCCTTAAATCATTACTGCCACAATAATCCACGTTTATTCAGCATTTGGAATGTGACGACCGTTGTGGTAAGTGCTGTTACTGAGATAAATAAAAGAGCATCTGCCCTTGAGGTGCATAGGCATACATAAAACAGATAAATTATAGTGTCAGATTGCAAGTGATTTAATAGAGGTGTGACCTGAGTGCCCAGGGAACAAATATGCAGGAAGTAGCTGACCCAAGAACAAGTTAGGACTCACTGTAAAGAGAAAGTAAGTTAATTTATTGGCTGCTTTTCTTATAGCAAGTGGTATCGAGGTATTTGGAGGGTGCCTGGGATGAGGAGGGTCTTTTCTTAAGAGCAACAAATGGAAAAAGCAAAGGTGAGGCATATGATTGCTTCTTGCATTTGCCTCCTGCCATTTCTGCCTTTCATGAATGTGTCACTACCACACTCATTTAAGAGCGGAGGATGGCTTAATGGGAATCTCTGTACAGAGAATCAGGAGACCAAGGGCAGTTCCCCTTCTGTATTATTGCTTTTCCAACATTCATTGCTACCATTTCTGATAATGATGCCTCAATTTTCTTTAGGAGCACCAGCTTCCTTAACAATCCATCCGAGTGGTTCAAGTGGGCTTATGCTACCTTTTGCCCAAAGAGTAGTACATAATGTAAGCCTAGCTAATTAACATTTTCTATTTACCCCCACACAGTGATTGATTCAGTATTATGATTCAAGTCAAACAAGGCTCAATGTTGGCTCAAATGTGATTAAACTCATATGAAGGAGAAGCTCTCTTTCCACTAGACTGGAGACTGATGGAATATAAATATGAAGTTTCCAGGGCAACTCTGTGGACACAGCCTGCTTGGGAATAAAGCCAACAGGGAGAAAAGTAGTGCTGAGAGATGGAGAGGAAAGGACATCTGGACATCAGTTTTGGGCATCTGGAGCCATCTTTTTTTTTTTTTTTTTTTTTTTAAACATTTTTTTTTTTCAACATTTATTTATTTTTGGGACAGAGAGAGAGACAGAGCATGAACGGGGGAGGGCCAGAGAGAGAGGGAGACACAGAATGGGAAACAGGCTCCAGGCTCTGAGCCATCAGCCCAGAGCCCGACGCGGGGCTCGAACTCACGGACCGCAAGATCGTGACCTGGCTGAAGTCGGACGCTTAACCGACTGCGCCACCCAGGCGCCCCTGGAGCCATCTTTTTTTAAAACTACTTTTGAGTCTCATTTACATGATCAACTACACTTCCTTTTCTTTTAAGTCCGTTTGACTTGAGTTTTTGCCTTTTGCCATAGGAAGAATGGAACAGAGTTGTATTATCTAGCTGTGAATTTGTGGACCTGTTGGTATGTCCCAGTCTCTGAATAGGTAAAAGCCTCAGTTTCCCCATCTATAATATACAATGATTAGTCTAGATAAGTAGATTTCATACTTTGGGGTAGAGCATTCTTTTTCAAAAAGAATATTATAGGTCACATCAGTGTATAAAAAACCATAAAGTAAAATGCTATGATTAAATCAGAATTATGGGTTTCCAGAAGTGTGCTCACATATCAATAGATAACAACATAAAATTATCCTGCAAGTGTATCCTCTAAGGTTTTTTTCTATCTTTAATATTCTATGATTTGATTCTATGAGGCTGTGTTAATAGCAGATGAGTGTTTCAGAATGAAATTCATGAAGTTTGAGGGCATGATTTAGCCAAGAAGGGGGTGGCAAGATGGCCACCAGTGCAAGGAAATTGTGGAGTTGGGGAAGTGTTGCAGAGTAAACTCAACTAGTGCACCAGTGGCAGCATCCAAGTATACACCCTTGGTTGTCGTTATTAACTGCGCTTCATTTATAAAAGGTACGATTGGCTGAGCAGGGAAATATGTGACATGTTCATTATTTTGTGTGTGGTGATTGGCTCTACCAGGAGTTCTGATTGAAATGGTTGGGGAGCAGTTCTTTTACCTTGTACGTGAGCAAGACCTTCATTTCTAAAATGGATTAAACCAATATGCTGAGTGATCCATTTATTCTTTTCACGTTGCATTTGGATTTCATTACCGCAGAAGTCAAAAGGCCATTTTCATTTTGGACTCTGGAAAGGTCATTTATTTCTCGTGTTTTTATTTCCCAGTTCTTAGTTTTGATGATGAGGAAGAAAAAAGAGAATGCTAGTAGTTTTTGATTAGTCTCACCATGAATTCATTATTTTCTGACTATGCCTGCCGGGCTTTAGACTCTAATTGTGTCTGTCAACATAGTAAAAAGCGTATTGGATTTAGTGAGACCACTGTAGACTCATATTGCCATTTCCAGAAGAGGAAGCTTCAAATCTTTGGAAGGCTTTCTAAGCTTAAAGCACCGGAAGTCCTATGATGGACTATTGGCACGATAAGTAAAATAGCTTCTCAGTATAAAAAAGTAAGAAAGATAGAGAAAAATTTCCATGACTCGTTAGTTGTACGGATTAGCCTTAACCATGACTCTAAAAGGTGATAATAATGAAAACAGTGCTAGTTATAATAATGATCTTAATAACTCAGAGACTTCATCTACCTAAGGCTATCCTATTGACAAATTTGATTTCACGTAGTAGAGTCTACATTGTATGCCAAGAAAATAAATGAAATTAATCTTTCTGGTACCTGGTAAATAAATAGCCTTTATTTGCTTAAATCCTATTTTCATAATACCATACCTATTGCCACTGCAGAAAAGTACTTGATAAAAGCTTCTGGTTATTAACATTCAGAGTAGTGGTTTGCTCAAAAACCTTGCATTAAAGTCCTTAAGAATTCAAAAAACTTTTGGGGGAAAAATGTAATCCAAGTGGCTGCCGATGTGAAACCGATGGCCTCTGAAAATGCCTATTAGCAAACAAAAGGCATAAGTACAGTATATATACCTTCTCCAAGTTTATTTTTGGAAGCAGAAAGATGAAACTAACTGAAAGGAGACAGCAAAGTAGCCTTCCTATTTTTACATATTGATTTTTTTTTAAAACAGGAAGACCTGAAAACTATTTGAAACTAAGAATATGCAATTAACTTATTCATTTTCATCTTTTAACCAGGTTCAAAAAATGAGTCATTACTTCTGAAAAAAAAAAAACAAAAAAACGTTTCTCTTCTTTCCACCTCTCTGTATAGAAGCACAAAAGACATGATGTTTTGTTTTTTTGTTTTTGCCTTTGGAAGCGACCTTTAATTTTTGCAACTTTCAGTAATATTCTAAAGTCAATACTTATAGGAAACATAGAAATTTAAAATTGTTTCTACCTGGAAAATGGGTGGCATTTTGCATGTTGACTATAATAAAACAACATATGTATTTTTCTCTTTTAAAACCTGACGTTTATTTATTTTTACTTTTATTGTTGTAATTTTAATGCCAGTATAGTTAACATACAGTGTTATATTACTTTCAGGTATACAATATAGTGATTCAACAATTCTTTTTTTTTTAGTGTTTATTTATTTTTTGAGACGGAGAGAGAAAGTGGGGGAGGAGCAGAAAGAGAGGAAGACAGAGGATCCAAAGCAGGCTCTACACTGACAGCAGAGAGCCTGACGCGGGGCTCGAACTCATGAACTGTGAGATCATGCCCTGAGTCGAAACCAAGAGTCAGATGCTTAGCCAACTGAACCACCCAGGCACCCCTCATGATTCAACAATTCTATACATTACTCAGTGCTCATTGTTAAGTGTCCTTTTAATCCCCTTCACCTATTTCACCCATCCCCCACCCACTTCCTTCTAATAAAACATTTTTAAGTGTTGTGAAAAATATCTTTGTGAATAGCCAGTTTGCTCATGTTTATACCTTTTATACTTTATGAGATTTACCAAGAGACATTACATTTTAGCCTGCCATGGTACACAAGTTGTTGGCTGAAAAGACATAAAAAAGTAGGCCCTTTTTCAGTCTTATAGTGAACTGAAAATGGGCTTATTGGGAAGACATGCTTGATATTTTATATATGATACATTCATACTGTCAGCAAATATTTAATATGGACGTTAAAAACCAGACACTTGTCTAGTTTCTAGGAATAAAGCAGTGAACTAAAGAGACAAACATTCCTGTCCCCAAAAGAATGTACATTCTGGTAGAAGAGACAATAAGCAAACAAGTAAAATATGTAGTGTGTCAGAGGAAGATAACAGCTCAGGAGAAGGAAAGGAATAAAGAGGGTAAAAAATGATAAGGGCACAGTGAAATTGAAACAGTAATAAAAAAATCTCTCGAAAGACAAAACTCCAGGACCAGACAGTTTCACAAGTGAATTCTACCAAAATTTTAAAGAAGAGTGAATACTACTTTAAAAAAAAAAAAACTATTTCAAAAAATACAAGAGGATGAGAAACATCAAAATTCATTCCATGAGGCTTGTATCACCCTGATACCAAACCCAGATAAAGATACCACAAAAAAAGAGAAGCACAGGCAAATTTCTCTCATGAATATAGATGGAAAAATCCTCAACAAATATTAGCAAACCAAATCCAACAATACATTTAAAAAGTCATTCACCACGATCAAATGGGATTTTTTTCCTGGGTTGCAAGGGTGGTTCAATATTTGCAAAACAATCAACATGATATGTCATATCAATACGAGAAAGGATAAAAACCATATGATCATTTCAATAGATGCAGAAAAAGCATTTGGCAAACATCCATTCATGATAAAAACCCTCTGAAAAGTAGGTCTAGAGGGAACATACCTCTACATAATAAAGGCTTTATGTGAAAAACCCACAGCCTACACTGAGAGCTTTCCCCCTAATGTCGGGAACAAGAAAAGGGTGTCCACTGTCATACCTTTATTCAACATAATACTGGAATTCCTAGACACAGCACTTGGACCACATAAAGAAATAAAAGGCATCCAAATTGGTGAAGAAGAAGGAAAACTCTCCCTACTTGCAAATGGCATAATACTATATAGAAAACCCTAAAGATTCCACCAAAAAACTGCTAGAATGGATAAATGAGTTCAGTGCAGTTGCAGGATACGAAATCTTTGTACAGAAATCTGTTATGTTTCCTATACATTAATAATGTAGCAGCAGAAAGTGAAGTTAAGAAAACAATCTCATTTAAAATTGCACCCAAAACAATAAAACATCTAGGAATAAATTTAGCCAATGAGGTGAAAGACCTGTACTTTAAAAACTATAAAACACTGGCAAAAGATTCAAGACAATGCAAAGAAATAGAAAGACATTCTACGCTCATGGATTGGAAAAACAATATTGTTAAATATGTATACTACTAAAGCAACCTACAGATTTAATTCAATCCCGATCAAAATACCAATAGCATTTTTCACAGACTAGAACAAACACTCCTAAAATTTGTATGGAACCACAAAAGATCTAGACTAGCCAAAGCAATCCTGAGGAAGAGAAACAAAACTGGAGGTATCACAATTCCAGAGTTCACATTATATTGCACAGCATTAGTAATTAAAATAGTATGGTACTGGCATAAAAATAGACACTTAGATCAATGGAATAGAACAGAAAACCCAAAAATAAACCCACAGTTATATGGTCAATTAACCATCAATAAAAAGGGAATAAATATACAGTGGGAAAGACAGTCCCTTCAACAAATGATGTTGAGAAAACTGGACAGCAACATGCAAAAGAATGAAACTGGACCACTTTCTTCCCCTGTACATAAAAATAAATTCGAAATGGGTTAAAGATCTAAATACGAGACCTGAAACCATAAAAATCTTCGAAGAAATCACAGGCAGTAATCTCTCTGACATTAGCTGTGGCAACATTTTTCTAGATATGTTTCCTGAGGCAAGGAAAATAAAAGCAAAAATAAACTATTGGGAGTACATAAAAATAAAAAGCCTTTGCACAATGAAGGAAGCAATCAACAAAAACTAAAGGGCAACCTACAGAATGGGAGATGTTTTCAAATGACATATCTGATAAAGGTTAATATACAAAATATATAAGGTACTGCTACAACCTAATACTAAAAAGTCAAATAATACAATTAAAAAATGGGCAGAAGATATGAACAGGCATTTCTCCAAAGAAGACATACAGATAGATGGCCAATAGACACATGAGATGTTCAACATCACTGATTATCAGGGAAATACAAATCAAAACTACAATGAGCTATCACCCCATGCTGGTCAAAATGACTAACATCAAAAACACAGAAAAGCACAGGTGCTAGTGAGGATGTGGAGAAAAAAGAACCCTCTTACACTGTTGATGGGAATGCAAACTGGTGCAGCCACTGTGGAAAACAGTACAGAGTTTCCTCAAAAATTTAAAAATAAAACTACTCTATCACCCAGTAATCACACTATTGGGTATTTACACCCCCAAACACAAAACATTAAAAGGAATACATGCACCCCTATGTTCATTGCAATGTTGTTTACAACAGTCAAATTATAGAAGCAGTCCAAGTTTCCATCAATAGATGAATGGATAAAGAAGAAATGGTATATTTATATACAATGACATATTATTCAACCATAAAAAGAATGACATCTTGCCATTTGCATGCATGGTGCTAGAGAGTGTAATGATAGATGAAATAAGTCAGAGAAAGACAAATACCATATGACTTCACTCATGTTGAATTTAAGAAACAAAACAAATTAGCAGAGGAAAAAAAAAGAGAGAGAAAGAGAGTCAAACCAAGAGACAGACTCTTAACTATAGAGAACAAACTGATGCTTACCAGAGGGGAGGTGGGTGGGGGGTATGGGGGAAATGGGAAATACGAATTAGTACACTGAACATGATTAAAAAAAGTAAATATGTAAAAAGAAAATAAATGATGAGGGCAAGGTAGGGGAATTCCCATATAAAACCAAGTGGTCTGGGAAAGCCTCACTGGTGAGAGACTGGGAAGGAAGAAAACCATTCAGATTTGTGTGTTTTCTTGATTAGTGTCTTATCTTTTCTACTCCACTGAAAGTGTGGGAGATAAAGAAGTAGAAATTATATAAAAGGTTATACTCCACTGTGCTGGGGGCTCAGATTTTCAGGTATGGACCCACTGAGCCTGTGCAGGCATGAATAAAGTTGCTTCATGGAAAGAAAAGCCTCAGTGTCACAACTCTCTGTGGGAACCTTGGCCCCATTATAAAATCCCCAAAGGG
This sequence comes from Lynx rufus, assembly GCF_022079265.1. Classification (NCBI taxonomy): domain Eukaryota; kingdom Metazoa; phylum Chordata; class Mammalia; order Carnivora; family Felidae; genus Lynx; species Lynx rufus. Next base: position 7,225,932 of record NW_025814825.1, read on the forward strand.
GCAGGGTTTTATCTGTTTTTATTTACTTCTATATTTCAAGGTCTGTAACAATGACTAAAATATAAGGGCTCAGAAACTTATATAATGGATGAATAAACCTTATATAATAGAGTGTAGAATATTCAGCTGTGAAAAATGGCATTAAGAGGTCATGCTAAAATAATCTACAGGGAGAGTTAATGCAATAAAAACCTAAATAGTTAAGGCATATTACAAAGCAAAGTGTTTGCAAGAATTTTCTGCAAATTAAAAGGAAGCCAAGGTCCGATACTCAAATATATGATTTGATACAACAAAAATTAATGAGATGTTTCCATGATAGAGTTTTCTAAACTGTGTTCTATAGAGTGCTTGGTGCAATGGGAGAGTGTGACATTTCATTAAAACAAGTTTTCTGTAATTAAAAATGTTTAGGAAATGCCAGTGTCACTGGTGCCAAAGTGCAGGCTCAGTGGTGGCAGGTCGTCTACCTTTGACATAACTGGATCCTCAAAACCTAGGATGATGTCTGGCACAAACAGAGCAAACTCTTGATAAATATTTCTTGAATGACTAATAGAAGAAGAGTGAATTCATTTTTTCACCGCAAAGCTTCTCAGGGAAGTTAGGATGCATTGTGATTCTCCAAGAGGAGAAGGGCACCTTCAGGATTTGTATATTAGAATGCTTTCGTTTGCAACTGAAAGAAACCAAATCCTCTAGTTTAAGCAAAAGAAGAGTTTTTTGCTCCATCAGCGAAAATCTCAGTACTAATTTTAGATTTAGGCGTGGTTGAATACAATGACTTGTGATGTCATCCAGACCCATTCTTTCCCACTCTTTGTCAATCTCTTTGTTATGGTATTTTGTTTGCAGATGTTTTCCACCTGATGGCCATTGATAAATCTTGATTTACTTCATCCACAATTATTCCAGCAGGAAAGAAAATGTCTCTCTCTCTCTCTCTAGCTTGTTAAAGAAAAAATCCTGAAATTAGCCTTGATTATCTAGGTTACGTGTGTACTTATCCTTAAATCATTCACAATGGCTACGAGAATGTGTTGATTTGTTTGATCAGACCCAGGTCCTATGCTACCCCTGGAAATTGGGGATAAATTAATTGTTCAGACAAAAATAAGAGAGCTTTAATTAGAAAAGGGGAAAATCAATGCTGGTTGCAAAATATGATCATGTTTTAAATTAAAATATTATTGTGTCAGTATTGTGCTTTCTAAATTAAAATTTGATCATATCACTGTTGCATTTCGTTTTTTTCAGATAATTATTCATTTTTTGAATCTGAGCTTCTCAGAGCAGGTGCCCACAGAAAACTAGGATTCCACAATATGGAGTCAAATCTGATGTCTGTCCATGAAATACAAATTCCACAGTGAACATTGTCTTGAGGAGAACAGCCATCAGGACTCACAGCAATGCAGAAGGCAATGGAGGATCTGGGTGGTGTTATATAGTTGCTATTGTAATGAAGTGTCTAGTGTATGTATGTGTTTGGGTGTATGGACCTGTGTATGTGTCTGTACACATGTGGGTGGGAGTCTTGTTCTGCTCTATTACCATTCAGTTTCTAGATGAGGATCTCAGGCCAGGTAGACAAGAACAAAGAATCAGTAATGGTGATTGGTAGCTGCAGAAAGATTTTCCTTCCTTCCTTCCTTCCTTCCTTCCTTCCTTCCTTCCTTCCTTCCTTCCCCTTCTTTCCTTCCTCTCTTCTTTCTCTTTCTTTCTTTCTTCTTTCTTTCTTTCTTTTCCTTCCTTCCTTCCTTCCCCTTCCTTCCTTCCTCTCTTCTTTCTCTCTCTCTTTCTTTCTTTTCCTTCCTTCCTTTTTCTTTTTCTTTCTTTCTTTCTTTCTTTCTTTCTTTCTTTCTTTCTTTCTCCTTCCTTCCTTCCTTCCTTCCTTCCTTCCTTCCTTCCTTCCTTCCCCTTCCTTCCTTCCTCTCTTCTTTCTCTCTCTCTTTCTTTCTTTTCCTTCCTTCCTTTTTCTCTTTCTTTCTTTCTTTCTTTCTTTCTTTCTTTCTTTCTTTCTCCTTCCTTCCTTCCTTCCTTCCTTCCTTCCTTCCTTCCCCTTCCTTCCTTCCTCTTTTCTTTCTTTCTTTCTTTCTTTCTTTCTTTCTTTCTTTCTTTCTTTCTTCTTTTCCTTCCTTCCTACTTCCTTCTTTTATGCCCAGAATTCGTGATCCCCAAAGACCATCAGGGAGCTAAGTCCGATGCAAAAGCAAAGAGCCTTTATTGGAGCTAGCTGGAGCTCAATCGCCTACCTGCACCAACGCAGCAGTGAGATGCCGGGGAGAGACAGCGAGTTTCAAAAGCACAAAGGTTTTATTGGGGTCTAGGGGCAGTTGGTGAGGTAATGGCTGTGGCCTCAGCCGATTGGCTGGGGAAGGGTCGAGTCCTGTTACGAAGGTGGCCAGGCATGTTTTGATCCGGAAGTTTGAACGGGTGAGTGGGAGGTTACTCAAGGGGAGGAGGCGTGGTCAAGGTGGAGGACACAGAACAAGATGGAGTCGCCAGCATAGGTCCGCCCTTTCACTTCCTTCCTTCCTCTTTCTTTCTTTCTTTCTTTCTTTCTTTCTTTCTTTCTTTCTTTCCCTTCCTTCCTTCCTCTCTTCTTTCTTTCTTTCTTTCTTTCTTTCTTTCTTTCTTTCTTTCTTTTCCTTCCTTCCTCCCTTCCTTCCTTCCTCTTTCTTTCTTTCTTTCTTTCTTTCTTTCTTTCTCTTTCCTTCCTTCCTTCCTTCCTTCCTTCCTTCCTTCCCTTCCTTCCTTTCCCTTCCTTCCTTCCTCTCTTCTTTCTTTCTTTCTTTCTTTCTTTCTTTCTTTTCCTTCCTTCCTTCCTCTTTCCTGCTTCTTTCTTTCTTTCTTTCTTTTTTTCTTTCTCTTTTTTCCTTCCTTCCTCTTTCTTTCTTTCTTTCTTTCTTTCTTTCTTTCTTTCTCTCTTTTCCTTCCTTCCTCCCTCCCTCCCTCCTTCTCTCTCTTTCTTTCTTCTGTTGAGAGATTGAGTATTAAATGAACTAATTACATGTCAAAGCCTTAATTAGTTACATGTCACAGCCTTAGAATAGTACCTACCACATAGCAAGTGCTTCTATATGTTAATTATGATGATGATGATGATTCATCTAATGCATTTAATTCTCCTGCATTTTTAATGCAGTGTCATCTAAAGCCTTTTTATTTTAAAATACCAGTTTCCAACGTAGTTCCAATGCTCTCTAAATACCTCTGTTTCATTGGTCTCAAACTGGTAGGAAACTTTCCTAAAGACCATATTGAAATAATGAACGCAACAAAGTACACAAGCAGCAATATGCTGCCAGTCCCTTTCTCCTTATATGGTTTCTTCTCTCTGCCTAGAATTACCTTCCCTCCACATGTTTTCTTTGTTTTTGTTTTTTTGTTTTTTTCTTTTTTTCTTTTTTTCTGGGCTTCTTGAAGTTTAGTTCAAATACCAACTCATTCTCTTTAGTTTTGGCCTCTGTAGTATCTCTAACATGACTGGACAACAGCTTTAACACTTTTGTAATCATTTGTTTATTTTGCCTGTGTTGCTTCTTACATTATGTAGGCACACACATGATCATAATATGCATACGTATGCATTTTCAAAAATATGATTTCATATATACTTTAATATGATAAAATAGGATGCTTAATCAAATCCGATGTGTGTTCATGGAATATAAATTAAGTTAAACATAATTAGAAGGGTAACAATCTATCAATAAAATTGCATCACCTAATGTGGAACCCTAATTGAGACTTGATCCCATGACCCTGGGATCATGACCTGAGATGAAATCAGGAATCAGGTGCACAACTGACTGAGCCACCCAGGTGTTCCACGGAGAATAATTTTTGAACATTTTGTGCATTCAGTAGAGCCCATATGAGAATCATATGTAAGTAATAGGGCTAAGCCACAGTAAAGGTTACTTTAAACATGAATTAAAGAAGATAAACAAACAAGACTTTTAATGGATTAAGTTTACCCTCAAGTAAGTTAACTCCCTACCATAAACAATCATCTAATACATTTGGAATTCTGTTGTCTTATTTGAAATTCAATAGGGTAAAATTCAAAATATCAGCATCTAATTAAAATATTAGACATGAGAGAGAGGAAAACATGAACCCCAAACAAGAAAAATAAGTCAACAAAAACTGTCCCAGAAAAGATAAATATAATAGATTTAGCATATGAAGAATATAAAGTGCCTGTTATATATATCATAAACATGTTTAAGGATTTAAAGGAGAATATGAACATAATGAGAAGAGAAATTAAAGAGGTAAAAAGAAACAAATGGAACTTCTAGAGATTAAAAACTCATTATCTGAAAAACAAAAACGAAAGCAAAACCCAACTCATTATATAAAATTTAAAATTCACATGACCCAATTAAAAGAAATCTAGAACCAGTGAATTTGAATCTATGATTCAGAAAAAAAATCAAAACAAACAAAAGTCCAAACATGTCCTGACTGTATTTTTTTCAATATTTATTATTTCTAATGTGATTTTTATATTTTCATTTATTCTTTTTAATTAAAACATGTTTATTTATTTTGAGAGGGGGGAGGGGCAGAGAGAGGGAGAAAGAAAATCCCATGCTGACAGCGGAGAGTCTGACATAAGGTTTGATCCCATGAATGATGAGATCATGACCTGAGCCGAAATGAAGAGTCGGATGCTTAACTGACTAAGCCACCCAGGTGCCCCCATGCTTTACACTTATTTGAATCATAATTTTCACCTCCTATTTTTGTCTAATCATTTCTTTAATCACTAGATCTCTTGACTTGTTTACAAACAGTAATGTTAATTTTTTTAAAGTATAGAAGATTCGTTCCAATCCTCCACTCTTTTCCCCATTTCCTTTTGTGATGCATTTTTTAATGGGTATTTTCCCTAGTTTTTTAAAATTACTCAATGTGAGAAAGCATTTTTTTCCTCCCCTGAATAATTCTACGTGGAACAACACAGGTAAGTGCTGTCTAAATATCAGAATTAGTGTGTGATCTTGGGCACTCCATCCCTAAGTCTGTTATGACACCTTCTTCGTAAGTTTTCCTGGGGGGTTAAAGTCAGTCTTGACTCTCAGCAGTTCAATGAGGCTCACAGTGAAGGACTTGGAGTAATAGGGTCTGAATTGTGGCCTGAGAATCACAGTATTTTCTTCACTTTTAGCAGGCCCTGCAGATGTCTGATATTAGATGATAAGCTAGAACTATTAGAGAATAATATTTATATGTGGCTGTCATTCACAATTTGGAACATTATATGAAAATTGAGAAATATAGTTGAATATTCAAGTGTTTTGGAATATTTCAGAAATTGGTAGCATGAGGACAGGTATCTTGGTGCCTGATAAAAATAGCTTTCATTGTATTCTATCTTCCAGAATGTGTGATTTCAATATTCTGTTGTTTTTTTCAAAGGATATATTGAAACTACATCTTTGTGAAAATATTCTTTATGTTAGGAACATAACCTTCACAAAGAAGATCTACAGAGAGACTAGAGATGAGAGATAGAGAGATAGAGAGAAAATATCACCTGGATTCTCAAAGCGTTTACTCCTTGGTTCACTTCTTTTCTTATAGTTCACACAGAGTCTGGGCATTAGGTCAATTAAAGAATCCAATGTGTCATTAAAATTGATGATTGCCTTATAATAAATGTACTTCCATGCTTTTCTTTCTACTCATTTTCTTTTTGCCCCTTTCTTTTCCTTCTTCTTTAAACCAGTGGGAGTTGGTTGTTATTTTCAACCAGAATCCCAATTAATATGATATTCACACACCTTGAGGAAATATAAAATGAAGTAACTTGTTACTTTTGCAAAGAAAGAAACACACAACAATAAAAATGCATTATGAAGTAGTTTTGAGAGTTTCATTTGAGAGCTTCTCTGATATGAACAGATTTGGGAAGAGGAGAGCAGAGAAATATAACCTAATTATTTTTTACAAGCACAGATTCATTCTGCTTATGTAAGTCAGAACCAGGCATTCAGTGACATTCATGATTAAAATAAATTAGTTATTTAAAGTAATATCAAATCATTTGGCATGAATCCATTTGGTGATGTGTAACTTTTGCACTGGATTATAATACCATATCTACTCCTCAATCCCTGCCTTATAGGACCAAAGTTATAGAAGTCCTTGGAAGACAGTGTATGGAGACCTTCAACGACTCCTTTACATTGGAGTAGAGAGAAGATGTTTTTGTTTCTTTGGAGGTAAAGAGTACTGTAGGTTGTATGCTGTTTTCCCGGGATGTCCAGGAGTCTATAAGATTTTCTCAGGGGCATTCACATACATTAGTAGGATTTTCTCAGGGGCACCTCTCTTAGTAACACTCATTTGATGTTAGAGCTAAGGCCTTCCCTTTAAGAATTTTTTTCTGAGAGGGATTGGATATGAGATTTCTGTAACTTTTCACTGATTTGGATATCATAGTTCTTTGATTAGCCCCAGGATTGATCCCACAGTTATCACCTTTTTGAGTGGCTGATGAGAGAGTCTCCCCTGTGTTCTCATGCTTCAGTCTTGCCTTGTGTATTTCAATGACTTCCTAAAAAGAATCTGTGGCTCTGTGGTGAGCTTTGATTACATGCTCCAGTCACTTTCTACCTGTTCCACTGTACATAAGATAACTAAAGAAATGGTCTCTTGAATTTTATTGACACAAATCTCTGGTGGCATCTCATTAGTCACAAAAATAACCCTACCTGGAATACAATCACAATAATCTGACTTCCCTTTCAACTTTTCACTGGTAATATCAAGCCCATATGTTATATGTCCCATCAATTACCAAAAACTTCATACATTCTTTTGATCTTGCTGGCTCATCATCAGCCAATCACCTTCACCTGTCTTGTAATTTCACATGTTGGTTCCCTTCAATAAAGTAGAACGTGCATCTAAAACACATGTTGATTATGTCACTTCAGGTTTATTCCCTTTCCCACCTGAGTAGTAGAACTTGAGGTAGTGCTGAATTTTTATCTCTTCCCATTTTTCACAAAAGAATTTCCATCTTGCGCTTACCAGTTAAAACGTTTCCTTCTGGGCCACCTCTATTTCCATTACTTAACTTCTTATGCCAAGTAATATGGCTGCTGGTATTTTTCATCATTTAGTTAATCTTATTCTGTAACAACTCTGTTTTCTCCTATTTTATGGAGACACACATTTACTGCCTACATTAGTATTAGATACGTTCCAACAGCAACCATAACGGCAACAACAGAAAACAAAGCTCCTTCCACTTTTTAGGCCATAATACTTTTTCACTGTATGCCCTGGACATTTAATTGGTTATATATTTATAGGATTAAGTGTTATTTTAATATTGGAATAAGACCCTAATATGCCAATACCAATTCCAATTCCAATTCCAATTCCAATACCCTAGTATTCCAGTATTCTCAGATTCCAGTGGGGAGAGGCAGAATGCTGCCTGAAACAAAGGTTTGTTTCTGATTGTGCACATTATAGACAATACTAGTACACATGTAAAGGGTAAATTGATCTTTGTTAAATGCGTGAGTGAACATATCTTGAAAATCTGTTGAAATTAATATTTAATGTAATTGATTCACTAGCTCCTTAAAGAATATCCCAAACTGGTTTAGAAGAGCAAATGGCAATGTTGGATGTGTAGCTGTTTTCAAAATCTGTATTTTCAGTTTTGAACATTTGGTTTCTTATTCAGATATGTCGGAAATTAACTGAATTTGTTTTCCAGTTTTTCCTCTTAGCTTTTGGATGAGCTGACTTTATTGATGTTGTGCCAGCGTTCTTTGCCTACTTTCATTCTGCTGGAGGATAATATCAGATTGCAGGCCTGCCATCTATGGTGTTGGGTGGGTTGTGTATTGCACAGCTCCATGGGCACCACGTATCTGTAATCTCTGTAAGTGCCCGACTTGGAAGTGTGAAGTACCCAGCAGCATAGCTATGAGTGGTAATCCTGGCCAGAGACTCGATAATCAATGAATAATCTTAACCCATGAAAATAGAGTGCTAGTCACTGATATCACTTAATGACTATTCGATGTTTTAGAATAGTGAAAATTTGCTTGGTTTGGATTTTCTCTCTCCCATTTTAACCAGCTTTGCTTTATGCTCATGAGATCAAATGGTTTTGATAGAGACAGACTGACACATAGAAAATTCATGCACCTTGGTTCCCTGGGAAACCAGGCTAAGAATAGTTTTCTTTGCACATCCTTGTTTCCTCTAATGAGGGCCAGTATAAGAATGTGAATGCCACCATGTGACCTATAAATCCCAGGAAATCATTATTTTATGATACTTTTAATGCACGTTTGCAGATACTCAAATTAGAAACCATTTCAGATATTTGCATGGATCTAATTATTTCTGGTGTTTTTCGTGTGTGTGTGTGGATTTGATTATTTTCACCTATTGGATTAATAAGAGAGCATATGTGAACAATGATGTATAGATTTTGGGCAGCAACCAGTGATAAAAAAAGTTTCCCAGAATATGAGAATTCAAGGTTTTCTAATTAAAACCAGCTTTCAAAATGCATACGACTAAATTAATTGTTTCTAGAATGCTGGTAATGAAGTACTGGATTATTTATCATTCTCGGTGTTCACACTTATTGCATTATTAAATTCCCTTCTTTGAACGCCTTTTTTTTTTTTAACATTTATTTATTTATTTATTTATTTTGCAGATAACTTGATAAGCACTGCTTGGATATTGAACATTTATTCATATTGAGTAAGGAAAATTTTGGAAGCAAATTTTCCAAATGTAGTACATGACACAGTTTCCTTCACAAAATTTGGAGAATTGCATTGTGTATACTAAAACTTTTATATATGTTATGAATCTCCTTTTGTTTTATTTTATTATTCTTAAATGCTTATGTAGTTTTGAGAGAGAGAGAGAGAAAGTGCAAGCGGGGGAAGCGAAGAGAGAAGGGGCAGAGGACACAAAGTGGGCTCTGCATTGACAGCAGAGAGCCCAACGTGGCCTTGAACTCATGGACCCATGAGATCATAACCTGAGCTGAAGTCAGGCACTTAACCGACTGAGCCACCCAGGTGCCCCATGAATCTCATTTTAATATTTCTTTTTGTACATTGCATTACTTAAAGAGGTCATATATTTGCAAAGTGTGTATCAACCACAGATATTTGTTGAGGCTTCTGTATTCGTGGGCAGTGTGAAGAGGTGATTTGTGCCAGAAATGAGCCTTTCAGGATTTTAGAGGTTCCGTACCGTAAGCTAACTTAAATCACAGATAAAATGTATGTTTATTGTTAGAAACTAAGCATTCTCCTTCAGCAGAAGAAACGTTATGGGAAACCTAAGGCATATTGTAATTAGCTATCTATAATGTAAACAACTTTCCACACAGTGATGGAAGCATTTATGTCTGGCTAAAACTACAACACTGAACAATTTGGCTTTATTTGTGTAAGTGTCCAATTGAACATATTACTCTCATTTTTGCCCTTGGTCTGTTAATGATCACTGTCTTGAAGTGGATTAAAATAACATGGAAAGGCAAATTTGGAAAGCCCCGCGATGTTCAACTATGAGAAGGTAAGAACAAAGTACAAATTGTCCCTAGGCCATTTGTTGTTGTGTGGCACAACGTAAAAGAATTTGGGCAAAGTTCTAAGACTACTAGAGCAAGATGCATAGATTACTGGATGGCATAAAACATTATGAGAGAGGACTTATGATATATAAAGACAATGATAGCTGCCTATGTCCGTATCTCCTACTATCTTATCCCAAAACAATAAAGAACAACAAGAATGGAAAAATAAAATTACAGAAAACCATGTATTCAGCATAACTTAAATACAGAGAAAGGCTATGTTTCAATATGATCGTAAGTAAAAAAAAAAATTACAACTGGATAAAGTTAAAAGTATGAACCCAGGATTTTACATCCAAAGTTCCTGCAAATATCAGGTCTATAGAGAAACAATTTTAACACAAAAAAACTTGTAGTCATGAGCCCTTCTTGAGGAATCCAGTAAAGGATGAGATATATCTGGCCAAAAGGGACTGCAAAAACAGGAACAAGTCCATTGGTGAGTATTTTAATATATATAAACAACCAAAGATCTAAAACTAAAGGAAATACGGGAATGAGGGTGGAGACTGATATACAAATGCTTTATGTTTTAAAATACTTATGATAATAGGTGCCTGGGTGGCTCAGTCGGTTGAGCATCTGACTTTTGGTTTGGACTCAGGTCATGACCTCATGGGTTGTGAGTTTAAGCCCTGTGTTCAAGCCCTCTGTACTGTCAGCACAGAGCCTGTTTGGGATTTCTCTCTTCCCCTCTCTCTGCCCCTCCCTGCCTTGCTCTCTCTCTCTCTCTCTCTCTCTCTCAAAAATATAAATAAATAAATAAACCAAAAAAATATTTGTGATGAAAATCAATCATATATTAAGTCACAGATATATTATTAGGAAGTTCCATAGGTAGAAACATTATAAACACCACTCTTAGATCACAATGTGATAAAATCAGAAATTATTAACAAAAGCAAGACACAAAAAGCTCTTCTACTTGGAAATCTCAATTAAAGAACCATCAGTTGGATGAAAAATAAAAGCTGAAATTACAGAATTTTTTTATTTTTTTAATTTTTATTTATTTATTTTTTTAATGTTTATTCATTTTTGAGAGACAGAGAGAGAAAGAGCATGAGCGGGGAAGGGGCAGAGAGAGAGAGGGAGACACAGAATCCGAAGCAGGCTCCAGACTCTGAGCTGTCAGCACAGAGCCCAACGCAGGGCTCAAACCCACAGACTGTGAGATCATGACCTGAGCCAAAGTCGGATGCTCAACCGACTGAGCCACCCAGGGGCCCCCAGAATTTTTTTTTAAAAAATGGTGACACCACTAGGTAATGGCATCTACCCTTCTACTCTACCCTCCAACAACTACTGCTCCAACCAACATAGAACTTGTCCACTTGGGTTTGGATTTTGCTATTTTCATTTGCACAAAGGGATAGACAGATACACTCGGCATCACTTGAACCATGAGTCAGCAAACTTGTTTTTGTAAAGGGCTGGATAGCGTACTTTAGGCTTTTGAATTCATATGATCTTTGAACTACTTAGCTCTGCAGCTGTAGCTGGAAGGAGTCATAAGCAACATGTTAACTACTAAGTGTGCCTATGTTCCAATAAAACTTTATTTACAAAAACAGGCTGTGGGTCACACTTAATCTGTGGTCTATAGTTTGCTGACCCATGAGTTGCACTGTTTATCTTCACCTCCACACAAACAATTCTTGCAAGGGAAGGTGGGTCATGGAAGTGAATCAAATCCTCCACCTTACAGACATTTCTCCAAAGAGGACATCCAGATGCCCAACAGACACTTGAAAAGATGCTCAGCATCACTTATCATCAGGGAAATGTAAATCAAAATTGCAAGGAGATATCACCTCACACCTGTCATAGTGGCTACACGAGGATGTGTCGAAAAAGGAACACTCGTGCATCCTGGTGAGAATGCAAACTGTGCAGCCACTGTCGAAAACAGCATGGGGAGTCCTCAAAAAGTTAAAAAATAGGACTGCCTTATGATCTAGCAATCGTACTTCTGGGTATTTACCCAAAGAATACAAAAACACTAATTCAAAGGGATACATGCAGCCCTATGCTTCTAGTAGCATTATTTACAATAGCCAAGATATGGAAGCAGCCCATATGTCCATCGATTGATGGATGGATACAGAAGATGTGAGATTAAACATATATATATCTATATATCTATATATCTATATATCTATATATATATATACCAGCCATAAGAAAGAATGAAATCTTGCCATTTGCAATGACATAGATGGAAATAGAGTATAATGCTAAGTAAAATAAGTCAGAGAAAGACAAATACCACATGATTTCACTCATGTGCCATTTAAGAAACAAAACAAACAGGCAAAGGGAGAACAATCAGAGAGAGAGAGAGAGAGAGAGACAAATCAAGAAACAGACTCTTAATTATATAGAACAAACTGCTGGTGACCAGAGGGGAAGGCGGTGGGGATAGGTGAAATGGGTGATGGGGATTAAGGAGGACACTTATGATGAGCACAGAATGATGTATGGAAGTGTTGAATCACTTTATTGTATACCTGAAACTAAGGGAATACTGTAAGTTAACTAACTGGAATTAAAATAAAAACTTAAAAAAAATCCTCCCATCTCTATAAACTCAAGCAGAAGACTTCATTCTGTTTGCACTTATCTCATTTGTGAGTTGGAAATTATAATAAGACTAATGATTATAAAAGCGACAGTCATCATGTAATCACTGTAATTTATGGACACTAGAGAATGGCTTCCTTATCTTCAGAAACCCTGCCCTAGTCCACCAGGCCATTTGGATTATTTATTTACCGCTTCAGTCGCAGACTCTGCTACTTTAAAATGAATCACCATTTATTAGAAATGTGCTAATTTGAAATCCTGACGGTGCAGTCTTCTGATTTTTAAAAACATAAAAGACTCTGAGTGCCCATCTGCAAGACAGACGGAGAGAATATCATTAGAAGCTCTTTACAGGGTCTTAATTTCTCCTCCTTGGATTGAGCATTTTCAAGAGTTCTGTACTTTTCTTTTTGTCTATTACCCATTTCCACACGCCGTGTCATTTGCTTTGAAATGTGACAAAGTGATCTGAGCTCAGGTTCCTGCTGCTGAGGGAGGCATTATTGATTTCTTGGAGAGTGCAAGAAGACTTGCAATGTTGCTGTTAAACTTGGCTGACAGATCACAACAGCTTGTGACATCTGATTTACTATAATGAAATCATGGGGTTCTCTGGCTCTCCGGCCTTAAGGGGAGGTGAAAGGTCAAGAAAGTGGGGATCCTAAGCAGCCAGGCATGAAGGGTGGTTCATTCACACAGTCTAGACTCATTCTGAAAAGACGTCCCCTGAATTCACAGCTCCAAGTTAACCAGATGGTCTTTGCCACAAATGGAAAGTTGTAAATGTCTGATCATTATTGTGCTGGTTACAATTTAATTCTCGATCAGGAGACCTTATTTCTGGTTTCATTTTGAAGCACTACAGATTGTTGTAATTTCACAGCTAAGAATATTTAAATGGAGAATTTTTTTTTTTTATGTTTGAGAATGCTTTTAGCAATCTTTTCAATTAGCTGGTAAATCTCTTCTTTCAATAATCTTTGTTAAGCCATCCAGCACTCTGAGAGGTTTAGAAATCTAGTAAGTCCGATTCCTGCTTAACTGATACCCTTTCATAACAGTTTTATTTTCATATCGTGCATGACTTTTCTGAGGAAAAAAACAAAAGGAAAGCAAACAAACTGATAATGGGATTCTCTTTAGACTCGGTGACTTTCAGGGTTTGTTTTGTTTTGTTTTGTTTTGTTTTGTTTTGTTTTGTTTTTACAGCCTGTAGGACACATTCAGCTTAATATCTATGTTTTTCCACATATTCTCTGAATCGCTGATGGCCTGTTTCTGCAGATACATAAGGAGTGAGGTGAATTCTGAAAAACAACTAGGAATCTTTTAGCATAACATTACGATTTCATATTTATATTCTTTTACGTGAGTAGTTGGTATTCCAATTGGGTCTTTGAGGCACAAAATGATTGCTGAATCATATAGGATGAGTTGAATAAAAATCAGCGTATATTTCCTACTAAAGGCTGTTGTTTTCAAATACAAAAGAAGAGTGGAAGTGAAAGAGTGCTGGAATAGATGTTCATATGAAGTGCATTTTAGTTTCAGCACTGTCGTTTCCTTTTCATGTAGTAACCATGACCCATCAACTCTCTGAATCTCAGTTTCCTTATTTTTGAAATGGGGCCAGTGCTACAACAACCATTCTTAAGTGCCTACCGGCCCATAGAGGGAGGCACTTTTACATGTGCTAATTACTCCTGACAAATCTGTGAGGAAAGTATTATCCTCAGTCTGCACATAAGAAGACTGAGGCAGAGGGTAGATGACTTCTTGCAAAGTTCAATGGCTGACAAATGTCTCAGTTGGTACTTAGATCCAAATCTTCTAACTTTGAGCAAAATTTTCTTTGCACTGAGTCTCAGCTGCTTCCCTCAGGGTTTGTACAAGGAACAAATTAGACCGTGCACAAAGGAGAACTTTGTAAACATAAGGTAAGGTTATTAGTTAATTATTTTGGCAACCAAGAATTCTTATGTGGGCACACTTTTAAAATCCACATATTGTAATTCACATAATAATCACAATAATAGCCTAGCTTTTCTTTAGTCCAAAGTGCCAAGAATTATGGAAAGTGCTTTGATGAATTAGCACACTTAATGCTCCGTGCACACCTACAAAGTAGATATGAGTAATCCTCATTTTACTTTTGAAAAAGCTAAGCGGTGCGGCTTTGAATTTCAAAAATCTAATTTTCTGTCTGTTTGTTTTTTTAACTTTCCTCTTTTGTAAACTATTAGGTTTGCCTGAAAACTGAAAATAAAGTTGGAGTCTTGAGGGCTCCTTAATTGAATTTTTATTGTTTTTCCAATGTTCCATAACTGTTTACCTCTTCATGAAAAGGAGATTGAGCAGGCAGAGGGAAGGGCTGCTCCTGCCTGACTTATGTTGCCACCGGAAAAGACCCTGTACTGCAAATCGTACGGGTACCAGCTGCTCTGTAGTCGCTCAGGTAAATTAGAAGACGAGAGAAACTCTTCATGGGATTCTGAGGTAGACAGTGCCATAGGGTGTTCTGTCTTGGGTGTTCTGCGTGAAGGTTTTACCTCAGTTTGGAATGGTTATGATGGACTCTGCAAAGAGTGGCGGTCATGTTCTTCAGGTTGGCTCCTTATGTATAATGTTTAAACCCATGCTTTTCCCTGCCATTTTTTTAGCTGGTTCATAGGGGTGTGTGTGTGTGTGCGTGCTTCCATTAGAATACATATTTTTTCTCATTAACATAAATAAATGTAAATAACTTCCTATTTTATAGGTTTTATACATAACAAGCTATACTCACAAACAATAGTCATCCTATCTCTCCTCTAGACTGGAAATGGAGTCATCATACTTGCCACAGAAGACTCTTTCACTTCTACATGGAAGCTTACAGAGGATAAGCAATTTGCCTGAACGTCACAAAGAATAAACGGTCAGCAAACTTTTGTTTTCCCATTATGGTAAACTAGGCATACTGATTCTCCACTGAGCACAGATACAACACCTGGAAATACTATGAAAGTGTCTGCTCCAAGGCACTAGATTGTGAATAAGATGGTGAAGACTGGCCTGGACCGGATGTGTAGGTGAGAGAAGACTGGTCAGGTTAACCCACAGTCCAGGACCACTTTTCCTGAAGTGGGCTGTTTGTTGATCCTTAAGTGAGCAACAGAGAGGCTGAGATGCTGAAAAACACTTTGGACATCTTTCCAGGCTGAGAAACCTGGATTTGAAGTCCTGACCCTTTGATGGGGCGCTGTGCCCCAGAACTAAGTACTGATATTCAACAAGGCCCTGCAGGAGACCCTTGGCCCTTCAGCCTAATATCATCCCAACTCCTGAAACTGATCCTTGGGTGACACTGCTCCCAGCTTCCTGGCAGAAACAAAATGAAATCTTGTTGGAGATAATGCACTGGCCTATTTGTTTTTTGTAGTTTTCCAAAGATATTTGTTATATAAAATGTTCGGCAAAAAATAAAAAAGTCACGAGACAAATGAAAAGGACAATGTGAACAAAGAAGAGCTAAAAAATGGAAAAGATAGCAGAAGCAGGGGCTCCGTATGTTGGAGTTTGCTGATGCAAAATAAAAATGACTTTATATTGTATTCAGGAAGTTAAGACGAGATTGAGAAACTTGGCAAATAATTTTAAAATATGAAAAAAAATACAAACAGAAATGAAAGAATCAAAAAAAAATACAAATTAAGAACCCACAGGGTGAATTGAAAAGCAAATTGGATACCACTGAGGAGTATCTAATGAGTATCTAATGTTCTAGGAGTATCTAATGTTCCCACCTGGATGGGAACAAAATACACAGAATTAAAAAGAGAGAGAAAGGTGGAAAAGATTCAGTATAAATGTAATAATCACAAAGGATACACCAAGAAGGCTAATATGTGTGGCTTGGAGTCCCAGAATGAAAGGAAAGATGGAGTGGGGCACAAGATATATTTGAAGACGTGATAATTGAATATGTCTCACCATTTCAAGAAGATTTAACAAATCATAAGGATGATAAACAAACAGAAATTCTGGGCCAAATCGCATCAAACATTAGTCAATAAACCTTAGAAAAATAATGAGAAAAACATGAAAGGCAGCCAGAGAAACATCAACAGATTTGACTTCACAGGAGCAAGAATTAGATTGACATCTGAATTGTCAACAGAAACACTGAGAATAGAAAATTATAGGTCATTTGTACTCAGCATAGATGTACAAATACTAAATGAAATAGCCCTAAACTAGTCCAATAGTATCTTAAAAGTGTTCTGTAATACACCCATGTTGTATTTATCCCAGGAATGAGAGATTATTTAAGATTTAAAAAACAATCAATGTAACTTACTTTATTTATAGATTAAGGGGAAAAAAAGTAACTTGATTGTTCTCATAATCAAGTTGTAGGAAAAGTATTTAATAAATTTTAAAATATATGTGAATATATTTATATATAAATGTTTATCTATGAAATCTTAGGTTTCTAGAAAAAGAAGGGCATTTCCTAAGTTCTTCTCCCCCCACACCCCTGCAAAAAAAAAAAAAAAGTCTTGAAAAGAAATCTACAGAAAACATATTACTTTTTGCAAAATGAGGAAAGTTTTCTTTAAAAATTTTTTTAATCTTTATTTATTTTTGAGAGACACACAGAGTGTGAGCAGGGGAGGAGCAGAGAGAGAGGGAGACACAGAATCCGAAGCAGGCTCCAGGCCCCGAGCTGTCAGCACAGAGCCTGATGCAGGGCTCGAACCCATGAACTGTGAGATCATGACCTGAGCCGGAGTCGGACGCTCAACCGACTGAGCCACCCAGGCGCCCCAAGGAAAGCTTTCTTTTTAAGATTTGTGTAAGATAAAGCTACAACTGTTTCTATTTAGCATTGTTTTCAAGGATCCAAAGGACTGTAAGCAAGGAAAAAATAAAACATAAAATAAAAAAGAAAGGTGTAAGGATTAGAAAGCAAGAAAGAAGCCCTCATTATTCTCATATGATGTATTTTATTCCTAGAAAACTCAAAAGAATCCACAGATCAATTACTTGATATAATGAGTAGCTTTAGCAAGTTTTCTATATACAGGATTAATATGTAAAAACCAAATGTTTTTTCTATATGCCAATAATAACAGCCAGACAATGTAATTTTAGAAAGATATTGCCTACAGTAGTATTGAAAAGAATCAAATCCTGAGGAATAAATAAACTATACCAGATCCACATAAGATAATATAAAACATTATCAAGAGGACTTTTTAAAAATCCTAAATGAATGGAGAAATGAAGAACGTTCATGCATTAGAAGACACAATACTGTCAACTTGTCAATAGTTCTCAAGCTGACTGATAGTTTCAGTGCAACTTCAGTCAAGTCATAGGAGTATTTTCTTAAAATATACATGTATATATGTAACTTGACAAGTTGATTCTAAAATGTGTATGAAAATTGAAAAAAGCCAAAACTAGTTAAGGCACAGCTGATGAGAAACAAGTTAAGAAGAATTTTCTCTACCTGGTAACAAGAATTAAATCCATAGTAATTAAGAAAGCATGGTAATGTCACAAGGATAGACAACTACACTAAATGTATAGGACAGAAATAAGATCTCAGGAAGATCTTCAAGGATATGTTGAAATTTGTTCTATGAAAAAAGTTTGGGACTGCAGATCTCTGGAGCTCTTCAATAGCTGGTGGTTGAACAATAGGGCAGCATATAGGGAAACCTCTACTTCACAACAAACACAGAAATCAATTCTGGGATGTTATAGATCTAAATGCAAAAAAAAAAAATAGAATAGAATAAAACTTTAAGAAGACAACACAGTCATGACTTGGGATAGAAAAAGCAAAACTTTATTTTACCAGATTGAAAAATATTGATAGAGTTGACCATAAAACTAACTTATATGGGGTAGAAGAGATATTTATAGCATATACAGCCAGTAAAGAGGTCATATTCACATTATAAAAAGATCTACAAGTCAACATGCGAAAGACAGAAAACCCAACAGCATAATGGGCAATAGATTTGAGCAGGCATTTTATTTATTTATTTAATTAAAAAAAATGTTTTATTTATTTTTGAGAGAGAAAGAGACAGTGTATGAGTGGGAGAGGGGCAGAGGGAGAGGGAGGCACAGAATCTGAAGAAGGCTGCAGGCTCTGAGCTGTTCACACAGAACCCAACGCGGAGCTCAAACTTGGGAGCTGTGAGATCATGACCTGAGCCGAAGTTGTACACTTAGACAGCTGAGCAACCCAGGCACCCCATTGACCAGGCATTTTATAGATGAGGATATTCAAGTGGCCAATAAATACAGGGAAAAATGCTCAACTATAGTAATTACCATGGCATGCAAATTAAAGCAATCAGATACCTTTATTTACCCATTAGTGTAGCTAAAATTCCAAAGGCTGACATTCCAAGTGTTGACAAGGATATGAAGCAACTGGAATTTTATACAATGCTAATCCCTAACCACTCATTCTGAAAAAACAAACAAACAAACAAACAAAAAAAAACAAGCTTGTCCAACAGCAGAAGTAAGATGGGGATGAGGAGCTGGAAAAGTCTCTGGAAGCTCTTGCCTCTGTCAGATGGCCCACATCTTGGATGGTGGCACCTGCAGTGGGGAAAGGAGAGCAGGGTGCGGTGAGGAGGAGATCAAGGAAAGCTGGAACCCAAGGGGCACACACTTGCAACTACTGATGAAGACATGAGAATAGTTTTGTGCTATTTGTCTTCTATTCTATTCCACTTCCTCCAATCCCCTACAAATTATTTTGGCTAATTCTAACCCAGAATCAGACAGAAAAGTGCTCTGGGAAACATAGTTCACAGTTTAACAAAATTGATAATACAACTATTCAACACATTTTTCAATTAAAGTTAGATGAAAAGACAAGAGACATTTTCAAAGAGTTGAAACCTATGTCAATTCCAAAGCCTACTTGGAATTAAGCAATTCTAGATTTGAGTTTTAATATAGGCTGTTACTATTTTTGTCGTCTTGGGCAAGTTACTTAATCCCTTGGAGTCTTGGTTTCTTTGCCCGTAAAATTAGGAAAATGATGAGTTGTGGACTTGTTTAAGGATACATATTATAATGTATTTACATTTCTCCAGACAGTGCCTAGTTTCTTGAAAACTTCAATAAGTGGGTCCCTTTAGCCACACCACTGATGAATAACTTGTAAAGACAGTTGGATATTAGAATCCCCTGGTGAGCTTTTAAAATAGAAAAGACACAGATTCTTCCCAGGGAGACTCTGATTTATTTGGTATATTTCCCTGTCAATAGGACACCCATTGCATTAGGATCCCTGTACTTTACAAATTTCCTCAGTCACAGAGGAAGTCAGACTCTGTTAGCTTTCTGCGTACCAGCACCTTTTGTTTACAAGGTGTTTTTTTTTTTAGCTTTTTTTATACATTCTAGACATGTGTCCAGAGGGTGTACTCTAACGTTCATCAGATTTACAAGTACTCTGATGACTTTGAGTGAAAATGTGACAAATCCTTGAGAGGAACCTGGGGCACATCCCCATTTTCATCAATATTTTCAGAAGCTAGTCCTGTAGAAAGCTAAAATCATCTATTATTATTAGTTTTGAGATTGTTGCTAGCTTCGGTGGGTGAACTTTCAATGACCTTTGTCCCAGAGTGGAGCCTGGGCTGAATAAGAGACATTCATACTCATCACTGACTACAGAAGGAAGAAATGTCATACCATCAAGAAATTTAAATGTGAGATATCGTGGGGAATTAATTCACAGGTATGCTGAATGCCATGTGAGTGAAGAGAAGTGAAAATTTGCTCCTTAGAATTCAGTGGGAAGGCAACTACTAATCTTCCAGTTGTAGATGAGTTCCTTTTCATTGGCAGGCACTCTTTAATGCTTTAAAAGTTTAATACTCTCTGGAGAGGAGTGAAATGCGTTTTTAAGTGCCATTTGTTGTGTGTTCCGGGAAAGTGAAGTCGAAATGGGAACATTAGGGTCATAGTGTGTTGTTATTGAAAATGAATCCCATTTTACCTCTACTTCACAGTATTCATATATTTTTCATAAAATGAGTTCATCCATATTTTAAGATTTAAGATCTACCTTTCAGGTTTGTCCTCTGGTGTATAGGCTGCTTTTTCTTCTTCTGTGTGTGGTTGGCAGTTCAATTGTTAGAGTTGTATTTTCTCAGATTGCTCTGCTACACTCCAGGCTATGATTTCTTTGAACTAAATTGGTTGTATGAATTAATGAAAATCAGAGAAAAGTGAAGAAAGATAAGGATATTAAAATATTATGTTTGGGGACAGCTGGCCCAGTCAAAACTTTGGAATAAAACTGAGACGTGAGCAGTTTTTGGAGGGAGTCTGAATTTGGCTCTGCACTGTTGGAAACTCAAAGTCCTTTAGGCATTTCTTCAGATTTAGATAAAAATAGTTTTGTGTGATTTTTCATGTACAGGTATGGGGTTTGGAATTGCCTTTCCTCTCTTCATCTTATTTTAATTTTGCAATAGTTGATGAGTTCAGTAAACATTCATAGAGTTCTACAATGTGCCAAGAACTGTTCCAGGAAATAGTGAATACACGAAGCTCATGTTCTCCTGAACATGATTATAATTAGTCCTGATTATAATTAGTTCATCCTTACAATTAGGGTTGTCCATTGTTGGAAAAATCTTTATGTACCTTAGCCTCTCTTAGAGGCTGCCATCTTTCTTTCAGACACATGTTTAACCCCTGAGACCTAACTGGTACTAATTCTTCATTCGCTAGACTCTGAAATGTTCCCCAGCCATTGCCTGTAGATGTAATAATGGAAATTTTAGAAGATATCAATTGTCTAAAACAAGATGTACCACGTATTCTCCCCATTATCTACATGCACCATCTTGCTTGATTCTGACAAGAAGTAGCGACTGTTATTTTGCCCATTTTCCTGCACTAAAGGAAGAGTTTTAAAGAAGTCAAAGCACTTGTCCAAGGTTACTTGGCAAATAGATGCCTAGCTTAGAATCAAATTCAAAACAGTGCAATCAAAATGCGAGGCCCTTAACCCCCTACACAAATAAAAGAAATATTATTTCTCACACACATAAGTACTCTCATTTTGAAATACATAGATGCTGTTATTAATTTAATGTCAAGTAGTTTATAAAGAGATGATGGTGGGGCGCCTGGGTGGCGCAGTCGGTTAAGCGTTCGACTTCAGCCAGGTCACGATCTCGCGGTCCGTGAGTTCGAGCCCCGCGTCGGGCTCTGGGCTGATGGCTCAGAGCCTGGAGCCTGTTTCCGATTCTGTGTCCCCCTCTCTCTCTGCCCCTCCCCCGTTCATGCTCTGTCTCTCTCTGCCCCAAAAATAAAATAAAACGTTAAAAAAAAAAAAAAAAGAGCTTGGAAGTTTAAAAAAAAAAAAAAGAGATGATGGTGAGTAATTCATCACTTTCATTGTATTTTCTCTTATAAAAGTATAGCTTACAACTACTTGTAAAAGTATATACTATGGTACTTTAAGCTTCTTGAAGGGAAGGAATATGATTTTGTTCAACTGTGTATTTCCCCTTGTAGACCACATTTGTCATGTAGAAAGAGGGTAATAAATGTTTGGTGAATGTGGAAATACGTAGATGAATGAATCCCATTGCTAATTAAGTAGACTAGTGGCTCAGACATTCGCTGCGTAATATATATGCATCAAGTATTGGGTGAAATGACCAATTGGAAAACAAGTTGTCGGTAAACAAAGGAGAATGTGGGAGACAGATGTTGGTAACAAAGACTAGTTGAACAAGTTAAAAGGGCTAATGCTTATTGGCACATTTTCCCTCTGTGTTTACTTAAAACATTTCTAGCAGACTCATTTTACAAGAATAAAATGATTAAATGCATTGTTGAAATTCAATTGCTTACTTGACATTGGTGTGCATTTTGTTTTCCTGCATCCCATAACTAGATATAGTTATTTAAATTTCATGCATGAAACCCCAAAAAGTAAAAAAAAAAATCTATTTTATATCTAGAAAGAGCACATTGCGTTTCCGGATCCCTAAAGAATTAATTAATTGTTTTTCTACTTTGTAATTGTATGGAGACCAGTGAGGGGTAATGAATAATTTGAAGATATTTTCATGTGTCTTTGTATTATTTTTCTCTTTGTAATTTTTGAATTGATTTTAATTAAACAGTCCTCTGTTTATGAGAGACTAGAGGAAACTTAATATCCTCAAATTAAGGAAAACAAAGAAAACAGAGGAAACCATTGAGCAAAATTGGTTTCTTGTCCTTTTGCATTGTGATATGAGGTTTTCTTTTTTTTTTTTCTTCCTTTTTTAAAGACAGATTTGATTGAAAAAAGAAAAAGTGCACCCCAGGAGGGTATTCTAAGCTTTCACAGCTCTTGTCTGAGGTGAATGGTGTTTCATTAATTTCATATGAAATCTTATGTGACAGTATAATTATAATATTATACAGTTTAGCTAGATGGCTTTAAATGATCTGCCAGTACAACCCCAGAAATGAAGGGTCATGCAGGGTACAAGGAGTCTTCAAGATTCCATTTTGAAAACAAAGTACTCTTGGCAAGGGACACGATTGCTAATGCGTGTCTATATTTGAGGTGGCTTCCATTGCTCATAAGATACCTAACAGCTCAGTGTTAAGTCTCTAATTCTTTGAAATGCCAATCACTTCAGTTTACATTTCTCTTTGCTTTGGGTAAGCACCTAGGACAAGTAACTGATTGAGAAGGTAGCACAGGGAGGAGAGATGAAGCACCCATGCTTTGGTATAAGGTGGGAGGAATGTAGTTCTGGACATTCGAAATTCAATCAGAATAAGTGGAGATTCAAGAGGGGTGTAGCAGGCAAAACTTTTCTCCATTGAAAGTCCTTTTCTTTAGTACATCTTTGAGAGCACGTTGATATTTGGAGCTTTCCAAACACATGGTTCCAAGACATTGGCTATTTCAGTACTACTACTCATTCAGATTTATCCACACCCATTAATTGTCTGGCAGATTGGACCTGTTTTGTTTTTAAAGGAGATTATAGGTAAAAGAGAAATTTAATATCAGGTTGAATCTCAACACAGTGGGAAGTCAAATTTCTTAGTCTCTGATATGCATAGGTCTCCAAACTGTAACACAGAGTTCAGTTTTCAACCCCTCAACACAAGTGGTTGGGGAAATGAAGAAATCAAGAAAGCCCAGGAATAGGAAACCAGAATTTGCACTTTGTTATTTCTAGCTTGGTAACATTGTGCTGTTGTGTGTTTTTTTTTTTCCCCCAGAATGCCGTAACAACCAGTCCATTAAATGGGGGGAAAAAGTCAAATTGGCATTTTGGAGATAATACATATCATGTTTTGGTGTTTTTAGTTGGTTATATTGAGAAAATAGTCACAGGATCTTGATGGTACACTGTAGTGAAAACAACTTGGAGTAGAAGTTTATTTGTTGTGTGACAGTGAATGATTTCTTTAGAGTTTTTGAACATAAAACATAAAAAATTTGTAAAATGGAAATGGACTCTATGGTCATAGGAAGTAGCTTCAAGTCCCACAATTTACTGACTCCACAAAATGTAGCATAACGATTAATGCAAAATGTAGTGTAAAGATTAATTTCTATATTTTAGAAAGTTAGTTGAATATTTAAGAATAAAATACTTTAGGGGTGCTGGGGTGGCTCAGTCAGTTAAGCTCCCAACTCTTGGTTTCAGCTCAGGTCATGATCTCACAATTCGTGAGATGGAGCCTTACGTCGGGCTGTTAGCACGGAGCCTGTTTGGGGATTCTCTCTCTCTCCCTCTCTCTGTCCCTCGCCTGCTCCCACACAGTCTCTCTCTTTCTTTCAAAATAAATAAATAAACATAAAATAAAAGAAAATACTTGAAAAATAGAGTAAAAACTTCTGACATTATCAAGACAGGTAGATGGTCAGAGTAATGGTTAATTTTATGTCAAACTTCACTGGGCTAAGGTATGCCCAGATAGCTCATAAACATTATTTCTGGGTGTGTGTGCAGAGGTGTTTCTGGAAGGGGTTAGCATTTGAATCAGAAGCCTGAGTTTATTTTATTTTATTTAAAAAAAAATTTTTTTTAACATTTTATTTATTTTTGAGACAGAGAGAGAGAGAGCATGAACAGGGGAGGGTCAGAGAAAGAGGGAGACACAGAATCTGAAACAGGTTCCAGGCTCTGAGCTGTCAGCACAGAGCCCGACGTGGGGCTCGAACCCACGGACCATGGGATCATGACTTGAGCCAAAGTTGGACGCTTAACCGACTGAGCCACCCAGGCACCCCAGAGAAGGCTGAGTTAAAAAGGTGCTCTCATGAATATGGTAGGCATTGTCCAATCCTTTGAGGGCTTGCGTAAAACAAGAAGGTGGAAGAAGGTGAATTGGCTCCCTCTTCCTTGAGGGAGCTTCCTTGGGCATCTATCTTCTCCTGCCCTCAAACATTAATACTCCTGGTTCTTGGGTTTGAGGACATGGACTGGGACTCATATCACTAGTTCCTCAGTCCTTTTTACTCAGAATTATAAAACCAGCTTTTTTGGTTCATTAGCCTGCAGAGTTGAGTGTGGGTCTTCTTGGACTCCCTAATCATGTGAGCCAATGCCTATGATAAATATCTCCCTAAATTTTATATCCTTTGAAGACATCTCAACATATTTAAGTTGATAGCAAATGTTTGATGGTTTTTATTTATTGAGTCTTACCAAAGGATTCCACTTCATTTTCATAGAAACTATAATTGCCTTTCATCTTCATATTTTGTGTTTATATAATAGTTCATTATGTTATTATATAATTAAATTATTTGATTTATATTTTATGTATTACAAGCACAACAATGGCTATCCCATCATTTGGGAGCCCTGGAATAATTTTTGTGTCTACCCTAAAACATCTGTGACTCAGTAAAACGTGCAGTCTATTTATCCAAATTCTATTAAATGCTCTACTAATGGTCTAAAAATTCTGAAAGCCAAACACATTGTGAGCTGGCTGGACTCTACTGAAAAATTACCTTAATCTTTTTTCTTCATTTATGAGTCCAGGGAATTCTATGGCCGTAGTTGCAACACAGTTTGAATGTGTTTTTTTTGTTTGTTTGTTTTTGTTTTTTTTGGAAAGCAGTAAGCGACAGGGTCAGATTTGGCTGCATGGAAGTCAGCACTTCTGAGCATCAGAAACAGGAAGTCCCATAAGATCTGATGGCCAGGAGGCAGAGATTAAAGTGGCAATTATCACTTCATGCTGGAATAAGCATTTTCTCATCCTGAGGATTCTAAAACAATAACAAAATGATCCCAGAAACACTAACCAATAAAAAGAACCAGAATGATTTCTATGATACTTAAGACAGATCTCATTGCCAAACAGAATCTTAGAATATTTTTTAATGCTTATTTATTATTTTTGAGAAAGAGAGAGAGCGCGTGCGAGCAAGAGAGAGCATGAGCAGGGAGGGGCAGAGAGAGAGGGAGACACAGAATCTGAAGCAGGCTCCAGGCTCTGAGCTGTCAGTACAGAGCCCAATGCAGGGCTCGAACCCACAAACTGTGAGATCATGACCTGAACTGAAGTCGGACGCCTAACTGACTGAGCCACCCAGGCATCCCCCCAATATTTTATATCTTAATAGCATTTACTTCACGTGGGAGTCAGGAAATGTTTCCAGGCAAGACATATTTGGAAAGAAAGATATTCACAAAGATTTTGCTTGTGCAAAGTGTTTCAAGTCTTCTACTGTTAATTCCAGCCTCCAACTCAACAATGGAATCATACCCTCAGGACCCAGAGAAGGAGTGGGAAAGGGAGAGGTTACCCTTTCTCTGAAAAACAAAACAAAACAACCCCTCCCAAACAAAACAAAACAAAAAACAAAACAAAACAAAACAAAACAAAACACCAATCACTACAATATAAAAGCAAATGCAGAAACCTTCTCTTGACTTCACATTCTACTCTGGACCTGACCTCATTGTTTAGTCCCCATTTACAGCAAAATGCCTAGAAAGACTTGTCAATACTTGCTATTTCCAATTCCCTTTCTCTTATTGTGTTTTAAATTCAATCTAAGCCAGTTTTCTCCTCTAATAGCCTGTTGAAACTATTCCTGTCAATGTCAATAATGACCTCTACATTGCTAAATCTAGTGGTGAATTCACAGTCCACACCTTACTTAACCTATTGGTAGCATTTGACTCAGTTGCCATACTCTCCCTTTAATACACATTTTTTTTTTTTTTTTCAACCTGGCTTCTGGGACAACATGAAACTCCTAGTTTAACTTTGATCTTAAAGGCAACTCTTTCGAAGTCTACTTTCTTGATTCTCCAAATCCTAATCTTTGGAGTATCCAGGGAAAAAAAAATCTCCTTGTACCTACAACCTAGAGGATCTTACCCATTCTCAAGATTTTTAATATCATTTATATGCTGTTGATACCCAAATTTGTATATTTAGCCTATGCCTCTCCCCTGAAATCAAAACTTAGATATCCAACTTCAGAACACCTGGGTGGCTTAGTCAGTAAAGCATCCGACTTCTGCTCAGGTCATGATCTCATTGTTCATGAGTTTAAGCCCCATGTCAGGATCTGTGCTGACAGCTCAGAGCCTGGAGCCTGCTTCAGATTCTGTGTCTCTCTCTCTGTCCCTCCCCTACTTGAGCTATGTCTGTCTCTTTCTCTCTCAAAAATAAATAAACATTAAAAAAAGTAAAAATAACTTGGGTATCTAACTTTGTGTAGAATGGCTAATAGAATTCTCAAAGTCAACATGACCCAAGTTGAACCCCTGACTTTCCTACTAAACTTCTCATCAGGTTTCCCTGTCTGAATAAATGACTGTATCTTCCTTCATGTTGTTCCAACAAGACAATCTTGGACTTCTCATATTTTAGGCATATTTTGTGTCTTATCAGTTCGTATGTCCTGTGAGCTCTGCCTTCAGAATATATCCAGAATCCAAGCTTGCTTTCTTTCTTTTCTTTTTTTTTTTTATCGCTTCTGTTACTCACCAACCTGTCTTTGGCCTGGATTTTGGCCAATTATCTTACTGTGTCTCCCTGCTTCCACCCTGACCTCCTACAGTCCATCTTCACAGAGAAGCTAGAATGATTCTTTTAAACAACGTGCTAGATCATATTACTCGTCTGCTTCCAACCTCTACTGGCTTCCCACCTTGTGTAAAATAAAAGTCCATGTTTATAGCAGGCCCTTCAGGATCTGAGCCCTGCTCCTTCTCAGACCTCACCTTGACCACTGGTTCCAACTACACTGCCCTGCTTGCTTTTCTTTGACCAGGAGAAGCACATTTCTGCCTTGGGGTTTTAGCACTGGCTATTCCCTCATTCTGGAGTACTTTTCCTTAGTACTTTTCACTTTTCACGAATAGCCTTTTCACTTTTTTCAGGTCTTGCTCAAATTATACCTCTTCTTTGACTACTCTATTTAAAATAGAAATCTCCCCCTTCCTGACATTATCTATCCCCTTCCCTTCTTTATTTTTTAATAGCATTATTTACCAGCTGACATATGATTGAGTTATCTGCAGCATGTGTAATATAAAAGGACACCCTCCCTTTTGCCACTCAGTAGAAGCATGGCTCATTAACTTAAAATGATTAATTGGTTTTGGAACACTGGAGTGGACAGGCACCTCTCATCAGCAACCCTACAGTTATCCTGTTGAACTTGAATGATCAAAAAAGAAATCGTCATTATTGTAATTTCAGTTAGTCAACTTGTGATATACTTGACAAGTAGCCATTAGGGTTCAGAAAATGTAGTTCTGGCCAGCAATAATTCACGTTGAAATTTTCAACAGTTTTAGATTGTTATTTGACTATATATATATGTATATATATATAAATACATATACACACACATATATACAATTATATAATAAATACAATTACATAATAAATACACATATATATATAATAATAAAATGTTTACTCATTCATTTTGAGAGAGAGCACATGAGCACAAGTGGGGAAAAGGTAGAGAGAGAGGGGGAGAGAGAATCCCAAACAGGGGATTGACACGGGGCTCCAACTCACCACCATGAGATCATGACCTAAGCCCAAATCAAGAGTCAGATGCTTAACCAAACTGATACCAACTGGGCACCACCCAGGCACCCCTCACCATTTATATTTTTGAAAATCACTTTAGAGCGAATTGTCAGTGATACTGTTACTATTATTGAGAGCTCTGCATGAACTGGAGGATTTTTTGTGCTTATGATTTATATATGTATTATCTCATTTAATCCTGTCACCGACCCTTCAGTGTAGATATTATTATCTTGATTTCCAAGGTGAGAAAAATTGAGGCTCACAACGTTAAGTGACTTGCTGTATGACACTTGGTAAGTGGAAGGCTTGTCTAGCAACTGGCCACATGTAACTGTTATGTAAAATTGACTCTAAAATGGAGATCAGTGTATGTGTTTGGAACACAGCAACTCATGGTTCTAATCTCAAAGTGATTTTCCATGTATTTTGGAAATATACATACTTTGCAGACATGATAGGTAAATTTCTGAAGGAAGTGTCGCCCTCCCGGAAATGATTTGCTAATGACCATGTGCACTAATAAGCATGAGCACATTGTCTTTATCTCCCAATTCCGTATTTACATGCTAATCTATTATATTTATGGTCTTATGAAATATGATGTGGGTATTTTTACCACCTTGTATTATTTTTAGTTTTACTGTCTATATTATGGAAACGTAGAAGGGTGTTTTTTTTTTCCTTTTTTTTTCATTAAGGTTTCAAAAACCTCACATAAGAGGTTTTTTTTTAAGTCAAAAACACTTGAAGTTTTATTCCAGAATGAGTCCTTCTCCATGTATGATCACTGTTCTTAATACTTAGAGGCAGGAAGGTCCTTTATCAGTCACTATGCTGGACACCAAATATGATCCCAAAGGAAGAGTAAAAACTAGACAGAGTTGCTAGTAATGCAGGAGACAAAGACACATTTTTCCATCTTTTTTAAGCTGCTAACTTCAAGAACATAGTTTGTGAATCAAAATACAATTCCACCAAATGGTCTTATGCAGGAAATGAGAGAGAAAAAAAAAAAACTGAATGAAATGATGCTGGTTGCATAAGAGATCTGTGCAATGCAGCCTGATGATAATGCCTATATGACAATTGCAGGCACTATAAAATGTTACAGAAGAAAATTGTTATTTTAAAAAAAAATCAGTGATTCAGTATTGTGTAACATAGTTACATAGGCATTTCTTTTAGTGGAAGGATAATATTGCTGCCTCATCAGGCCCTGGTGGTACAGTATAGGAAGAGGAGGGAAGCGAATTAACCCAGAAGAGTGCCCCAAACAGATACTTAATATACATTTGTTCTGTGTATCTTTATCAATATGTGGATAATGTGTGATAATAAATGGGATGAAATAGGCTTGCTCTCCTTAAAATAGTAGGAAGGTACTTACATTCTATTTAATTCAATTAACCCACTACCGAGGGGATCTTTAATGGGGCAGTTGAGTTTTGGTGACCACAATATAGGCTGTGGAATCAGACAGATCTCAGTTTCACTCTTCAATCTGATGTCCACCAGCTGGGTGACCTGGGGATATTCTTCCTTGCTTGATTCTTCAATTTTCAATCAATAAGCACAAGGATGGTTGTCAAGATTAAAAGAGAACCTATGTAAGAAGTGCTTAACACAGTGCCTCTCACATAATAGAACGTAAGGAAATTTAGAATTTAGGCTTAATTGTTTTATTTTATTGACCTCCCTCTTGTCTCCCTTTTTTCCTTTCTTCTCTCACAGTTTTCTTTTTATAAGTTAGAGAATCCTGCTTACAAGTTATTGGTTGCCTTTATTTCTGGAGTTAGAGACATTAGATGTCTTTTGGAAGAACACAACGTCAAAGATACTAGTCATGCGAATGTGTTGGCGGGAAAGGCCATGACTGGAGATTTCCTAGGCCTGGCAGAGGCTGTCTCTCCCCACAACTTTTGCAGGGTGGAGATCTGAGATCACTGAGGAAGAGGAGTGATCACATTGGTAGCAAACCCAGGAGACTTCTTGGAAAGAAAGGGATTAAGATTCTCATCTTTCATTTTTCTTTTTCCTTTTTTTTTTCTTTTTAAAGAAAATTAGCTTCATTGAAGTGTCATGTGCATACAGTGAAGTTCTAATTTTAAGTGAAGTGACCCTAACACTTTCAATATTCCAACTGTTATGTGGCATCTCTGATGCACTAGTATGGACCTGCCAGAGTAGGAAAAGAGGCGTAGGTCCCTGTGGGGAAACTCACCGTAAGGAGAGAGGAATGAAGATTAGTATCTTGGAATCAGCATCTGGGTCTGAGCTGTGTTAGCGGAATGATTACCTGCGGTTGTGTGCAAAGCCTTTGTTAGGCTAACGCTTGAAGATGAAAGTGTTCTGAATGTTCCTTGGAGAAAAATGTGAAAAATATATGAATGCACATGAGTTTAAGATTCTTTCAAGAAAATGGTTGTAATTTTGCA
The DNA here is from genome assembly GCF_022079265.1 of Lynx rufus. Lineage (NCBI taxonomy): Eukaryota > Metazoa > Chordata > Mammalia > Carnivora > Felidae > Lynx > Lynx rufus. The sequence continues at coordinate 7,256,685 of NW_025814825.1, forward strand.
ACGTCTTTTTATACAGGAAAACAAAGATACAGGAACTGAATTGAACCACAAGAAGGGTATCCTCCTTTTCCTTTCATTTACAATGATAATAGCCATCATAGTAGAGAATGGAGATTCCCAACATACTGGAGAGCTTTCAGTTTTTCCTCTGGGAGGTATTTGTGTTTATGACGCGTCCTTTTCACTCAGTTGTTGTGTGGGGATATGCGCCAGTCTTTGTAAGTAGGGGGAAAAACAGGAAAGAAACAAAGAGAATTTTTTGGAATATTGGAAGACTATATCTATATTGATTTAATTATTGAAAGACATGTGATCTTATTGTAAATCTGAAGAGGGCAACGTGGAATGTGTGTGTATGAGTGTGTGTGTATACGTGTATAGGTATGTATATGTAGCATCTATGCTACATAACCCTAACATTATTGTTGTTGTTATTATTTTAATCATTAGGCACAGAGACAGATGTTACTGAGTCAGCAAAAATGAACTAGATTTCTAATCTCAAGAACTTTATAGCATGTTAGGTGAAATAGACATGTTTGCAAATAACTTCATTATGTGAGCTGAGGCCATTGAGTTGGGTTGTGAAAAGTCATAGGATTCCTATAAGAAGAAATGGTCATAATCCAAGAGGAATTCTCAGTGGGTCTTGGGATTACCTTAATCAGAAAAGGAAGTTCAAAAATCAGGAGAACAATGAAGAGTTGGGCGTGTCTGGTTAATGGGTGAATTAATCAGAAGTTAATGCTGGTAAGAGAATCAGTAGCCGGATCTTAGAAGGCTTTGAGAACTTGGGCTTTTACTATTTGTGATGGTTTGTGAGCTGGGAATGGCCCAATATGAGCCATGTCTTAGGATAGCTATTCTGTCAGTCAATATGTAAAGGACTGAAGATCAAGGACAGGGGAAAGTGGCTGGGGTTTTAGTGGCCTTCTGTCTATGATGTGCTCAGATCTTGTGTCTCTATAGTACTTTTCAAAACTGGAGCTCCAAGTGCATCTTTTTTATATGTAAAATTGGCACTGTGGGCTGGGTTATGTTTGTCCTAGGGTTTTATAGGCCCAGAATCTGAGTGGTTTTGAATGAATCTTTCTTTTTTAAGATTTAAAAAAAAATTATTTATTTTGAGAGAGAGAGAGAGAATGACTCCCAGGCAGGCTCCATGTGGTCAACCCAGAGTCTGGCACAGGGTCAATGCCACTAACTGTGAGATCATGACCTGAGCTGAAATGAAGTCAGATGCTTAACTGACTGAGCCACCCAGGTGCCTCGACTTTGTATATGCGAGATATGCGAGAGGACACTATAGGTAGTGTGTGGCTTCATGTTTTCCAGACATTTCAAGCTTGTAAATAATATGATTTGTAGGTCTCCTAACAGAGGAAATTGCTATCAGGAAATTAAATGAGGGCATAAAAGCATCCTCAGAATTATCACTCTCGGCAGCCTAAATAAACAGCATGCCTTGGTTAAATTAAAATATTTAGGTCATTTAAATAAAGCCCATTGTCGATGGAGATACAAAAACCTAATAGAAAATTAAGATTGCAAATACTATGTCAAGCAAATATTTGACCACTATGTTGTTTCCAGATGAAAATGAAAATTTTAATGCCATCATAATAATTTTCCTGTTCTTTTGCCTTTAAATATTGGTCATGGACATGAATCACTTTTTATACCCCTTTGGGTTCCCAGACTCACTATAAAGGCCCCAAAAAGGCAGCTAAAAATGGTTGGTTTTCAATGCCTTTAGAGTAGAATGTAAAGTATCTTTTTCCTTCCTTCCTTCCTTCCTTCCTTCCTTCCTTCCTTCTTTCTTTCTTTCTTTCTTTCTTTCTTTCTTTCTTTCTTTCTTCTTTCTTTCCTTCCTTCTTTTGGTGAGATCTGAGGTAATCTTTTCCTGGACCATCCTCTAATGGCAGTAATGACTCAGGGCTTCAGGACTTTTTTGAAGTCACTACACCAACTGATGGGATAAATGGGGAACTAGACAGGGAACTTACTTGTGATGGCTGAAGCTATTTATATCTACCAATAACATTTAATTTCTTCAAAGCATAGAACTTAGTAAAAGTCTCATTCACTGGTCCCTAACACACACTGTGTGAGTGTGTGTGTGTGTGTGTGTGTGTGTGTGTGTGTGTGGTTGTGTAGCACTAAATCTACAAAGTACTACAGTCAAGGGCTTAGACACGTACGCTTTATACTGTTTGGTAACCAACATATTAGCTACCCACTGCTGAATAACACATCACCCGCTACTTAGAAGTTTAAAATAACAACAATTTATTATTAATCACAAGACAAATGGTTAGCTGGATGATTCTGGAGAAATGAACTGGGCTTGGAAGAGTTCTCTTGTGTGTCTGACTATGGTCAGCTGTAGGTCTGTTGGGTGTATTTATTTCTCTTGGCTGGACTCTCTCCTGTGTCTGGTGCTTCCTTGGGGGATAATCAGTGACTCTCTTCTGTGCATGTTTCCTTTTCTAGATGCTAGCTCAAGTATGTTCTAATGGAAAACACAAAGGAGGAAAAGAGACCATGGAAGCTCACAAAAGTCTCTTGAGGCTCAGTCTTAGAACAAGGATACGCTCCTTACTGTCACATTCTGTTGGCCAAGCAGTTTAAAAAATCTAGTCTATGTTTAAGGAGTGAGAAAACAGACTGTCCTTCTTGATGGTAGGAAGTGATAGATTACAAGGCAGGGTAAAGAATTGGGATAATTTCTATAAATAATCTGCTGAGTTTACTTAAGAAAATTACACAATCGGGGCGCCTGGGTGGCGCAGTCGGTTAAGCGTCCGACTTCAGCCAGGTCACGATCTCGCGGTCCGTGAGTTCGAGCCCCGCGTCGGGCTCTGGGCTGACGGCTCAGAGCCTGGAGCCTGTTTCCGATTCTGTGTCTCCCTCTCTCTCTGCCCCTCCCCCGTTCATGCTCTGTCTCTCTCTGTCCCAAAAAAATAAATAAACGTTGAAAAAAAAAAATTAAAAAAAAAAAAAAAAGAAAATTACACAATCAAAATGAACAAATGTTTACTAAACATTCACAAATCAAGCATTATTTCAATCCAATGACTGTCACTTTAGGCATTAATGTTTCCTTGCCTTTGAAAATGTCCCTTTGGGGGCGCCTGGGTGGCGCAGTCGGTTAAGCGTCCGACTTCAGCCAGGTCACGATCTCGCGGTCCGTGAGTTCGAGCCCCGCGTCAGGCTCTGGGCTGATGGCTCGGAGCCTGGAGCCTGTTTCCGATTCTGTGTCTCCCTCTCTCTCTGCCCCCTCCCCCGTTCATGCTCTGTCTCTCTCTGTCCCAAAAATAAATAAACGTTGAAAAAAAAAATTTAAAAAAAACAAAAAAGAAAAAGAAAATGTCCCTTTGGGGCACCTGGGTTGCTTATTTGGTTAAGCATCCGACTTTGGCTCAGGTCATGATCTCACAGTCCGTGAGTTCGAGCCCCGCATCGGGCTCTGTGCTGACAGCTCAGAGCCTGGAGCCTGCTTGGGATTCTGTGTCTCCCTCTCTCTGACCCTCCCCCATTCATGCTCTGTCTCTCTCTGTCTCAAAAATAAATAAACATTAAAAAAAATTTAAAAAAAGAAAATGTCCCATAGTTTATAACAGTGCAAGAATTCTTGAGAATGGATTATGCTTTCTTAGACTATACAATAGTTTAGGAGGTTTTTACCCAATATTGTCTTTCTCCCTCCTTCCAGTTAGACTGTAATTGTGTCTGATGACTCTCTCAGCTTCTACTGGTGCCCCTCTTCACAACTTCCCATTTTCTCTGACGTAGGTATTTTCCCAGTAAGTTCCTTATGACTAAATGTGTAAGGAATTTGCAATGGACTCTTCAGAGAACTTGCACTAATTCACATGGCAAAACATAAATTAAGAAAATTATAACTTAATTTTCTTAAAAATTAAAAGACTTTCAAGTTGTTTTTACATATCTACAGAGAGAGATGTGAACATACATATCTCTGTGTACGTCTCTAGCTCTATCTCTTTATCTGTATCTGGGATGGTAGGGTGTAGGTAATATTTATGTTTGATATTTTTTTAGGTGTAATCTCCATGAAGAATGAGTTCTTAGGGTGTATAAGGTCTTAAAGTGATCCTAGTGATCCATTGGGAGGAGTGAAGTGAGGCCAATCACTTACTGAGCTCTTGCTGTGTTTTTCATTCTCCTCTACATGCAAAATATCCATAAATTGGGATATGCTTATTTTTCCCTATGATGATTCCATGACTACTTTAGAACATTGGCTTCTTTTTTTTCCTGTGATTGGTACACTGGGTACTTTTGTTACTGTTATTGTCTTTCTGCTGACTATCACTCATGAATTAATGTGACAGCTGTGTAATTCACCAAACTGTTGGCAGGCCTTAACAATCCAATAGAGCAATACTGCCTAATTGGTCCTGGTCATAAAATCCTTAGGGAGACTATTGGAAAACTGACTATGATTGACTGAGATGAGAAAGAATGCTCAACCTGTTGAACAATGTCTCAGGCTATTGGCTATAATATGTATATGTGTGCATATAAATTATTGGCTATAATATGTGTATGTGTGCATATAAATTTGAGTGTGTGATGTGTATGTATATACAGATATATACATATACATGCACATATCTGATTCTCTTTATCTGGTAACTTTTAAACTGCAATTTAAAAATGATCAAATGAACATAGAATCACCTCACGACAAATCTTATTTATCAAAATTCCCTTTTTTCCAAACTTGTGATCAATAAGTACTAGTAATTTTAAGAACCAAAATTACTTACTCTTACTATTGGTTAAAATCATTTGTTCTAATTGAACACATCCATCTACCAGATCCATTTCTAAAAATGTCTGATCTCATAAGACCGACAATGAGAAATGGCCTTACACAAGTACCTAAATTAAGCAATTTTAGAAATTCCTAACTTAGCCTGAAGCTTGATAATGAATATTACATTTAAAATTTTTTGTACTTAAAATATTCCAGACTTTAATTCATGACTCATTAATAAGCCATTTCTTTTTAACAATGGATTTCAACTCTATCTACATTTTATTAAATTATCAAATGAAAAGTGAAAAATTCACCCAATTACCTGGATATTTTCTTTTCTTTTAAGCAATCATTTTGATATGATGACATACTCAGATTATTTACCATAGATTTTCCGATGGGAAATCCGTAAGTATCCTATGAATAAAAATATTTGAGACTGTGATAATACTGCCCCAGTAGCTTAAAATTCTATACCTATCATTTTTTTTTATTTTTATTTTTTTCCCTCTCCACTGGAGGTAATAAGATGAAACATAGTTGAGCATTTCATTTTAAACTGGCTAGGTAGCTATAAACTAATAGATATATAGATACTCAATTTCTTCTATTTGTAATTTACACTTTTACCTGCAGGCGGGAAGCCATACTAGAAAATTGGAGAAGGAGAAGAGGCATTTGTTCACCTAGTTTTATCATCAGACTAATAGAGAGCTTTTTTCCCCTTGTAATGTACTTTCCAGTATTATGTCTGATCCCTCCAGGATTCCATTTGACATGTGGAATTGAAAATAAGGTAATAACAATCCCAGTGCTTGGGAAGATAGTTTCTTTTCTTTTTCTTTTTCTTTCTTTTTTTTTTTCCTGCTATTTCATGAGCACATTGAGAATATGTTTTTGATCAAGAGCCAGGGTTATATTTTCTATATTTGTATGAGAATTGGAGCCTAATAGTCCCTGAATGGCCCAGTTGGCAAATCTATATGCATACAGAGGTGTATGAGGCTTCAGAGGAAATAAACTTCCCATATCCATTTTCTAAAAAGATGATAAAACACTATTAGAATTTGCCATTTGACTTTGATTTTCCTAGTTATAGCAAAAAATAAAAGTTTTAAAATTCAGTTTTTATCACAATGAAACATAAAAAGTGAGTTGTCTCTCAACCTCTAATTGACCAAAAACCTATTTTTTTTTGTTGGTTAGGAAAAAAAAAATGAAGAGTGTAATAAGTCCACATTTTCAATGTCAAAGGGAACTTTCAAGTGTTTAACCTCTCGATTCTAGGTAAACCATAGACAAAATATTTCAGTTCATTGAAAAATTTAGTTTTGTTTGATGATTGGCATATAAACTTACAAAAGTTTGTTTAATGAATGCTATTGGGTCGTATGTAACTGTCTTAAGGTTTAGACACTTGAGTTCTAGATCTAGCTTACCCATTAATTAACAAGTCAGGATTGTTTTCTGGGTCTGTGACTTGCAATCTGTAAATTAAAGGATGAAAGGTAAAGAGAATGTGAGATGATCTATCAAATTCCTCCAGCTAAAAATTCTACAATATCATAGAGTTTTTCTTCTAAAATTGTCTTGAGCATGTTATTTTATTCATTCCTTCGAGTCTTTATTAAAAATGTGAAATTAATTTCTGATCTATACTGACTGTGCTTTAAATTTCCATTGTTTTTATATTTTTTCTTTTTTAAATTTATATTTTTAAAGTTCAAGTTAGCTAAAATACAATGCAGTTTTGGTTTCAGGAATAGAACCCAGTGATCCATTACCTACACATAACACCCAGTGCTCATCTCAACAAGTGGCCTCCTTAATGTCCACCACCCATTTACCCCATCCCCCTATCCATCTCCCCTCTAGCACCCTCCATTATGTTCTCTGTATTTAAGAGTCTCTTATGCTTTGCCTGTTTTTATCTTATTATTCCTTTCCTTCCCCTATGTTCATCTGTTGTGTATCTTAAATTCTACATATGAGTGAAATCATATAATATTTGTCTTTCTCTGCCTGACTTATTTCACTTAGCATAATAAACTCTAGCTCCATCTACGTTGTTGCAAATGACAAGATTCCATTCTTTTTGATCCCCAAGTAGTATTCTATTGTATGTATATACCACATCTTCTTTATCTGTTCATCAGTTTATGGACAGTTGGGCTCTCTCCATAATTTGGCCATTGTTGATAGCACTGCTATAAACATTGGGATGCAGTGCCTCTTTGAATCACAGTTTTGTATCCTTTGGATAAATTCCTAGTAATGCAATTGTTGGGTTGTAGGGTTGTTCTATTTTTAATTTTCCATACTGTTTTTCAGAGTGGCTGCATCAGTTTGCATTCCCACCAACAGTGCAAGGGGTTCCCCTTTCTCTGCATCCTCACCAGCATCTATTGTTTACTGACTTGTTAATTTTAGCCATTCTGACAGGTGTGAGGTGCTATCTCATTGTGGTTTTGATTTGTATTTCCTTAATGATGAGTGATGTTGAGTGTCTTTTCATGTGTCTGTTAGCCATCTGGATGTCTTCTTTGGAAAAGTGTCTGTTCATGTCTTCTGCCCATTTCTTCACTGCATTATTTTTTTTTAACTTTTTTTTTTTTTGGTGTTGTGTTTGATAAGTTCTTTGTAGATTTTGAATACTAACCCTTTATCTGATATGTCATTTGCAAATATCTTCTCCCATTCTGTCAGTTGCCTTATAGTTTCATTGATTGTTTCCTTGCTGGGCAGAAGCTTTTTATCTTGATGAGGTCCCAGTAGTCCATTTTTTTTTTTTTTGCTTTTGCTTCCCTTACCTCCTGAGACATGTCTAGTAAGAAGTTGCTATGGCCAAGGTCAAAGGTTGTTGCCTGTTTTCTAGGATTTAGGTTTTTCATCCATTTTCATTATATTTATTTATATAATAAAATAATCACAGATAAAAATAACTATTATGATTCTAAATTACTACTAAATTAATCCTTGCCCTAACTTTAGTGCATCTTGGAGATTCTTCTGTCTGCAGGGGACATTTGACTAAGAATAACAATTTATCTTTTTTTGAAAGAGAGAGCATGGAGGCAAGCAGGGAAGGAGGCAGAGGGAGAGAGACTGAATTAAAAAAAATAATGTTAATTTATTTTTGACAGAGAGAGGGAGAGAGAGAGAAAGAGAGAGAGAGAGAGGGAGAGAGAGAGAGAGCATGAGTGCGGAGGGGCAGAGAGAGAGGGAGACACAGAATCTGAATCAGGCTCTGGCTCTGAACTGTCAGCACCAAGCCTGACGTGGGGCCAAAACTCATGGACCTGTGAGATCATGACCTCAGCCAAAGTCAGATGCTCAACCAACTGAGCCACCCAGGTGCCCCTTCTTCTTGTGTTTAAATGCAAGTTTAGGGGCTCCTGGGTGGCGCAGTCGGTTAAGCATCCGACTTCAGCCAGGTCACGATCTCGCGGTCCGTGAGTTCGAGCCCCCCGTCGGGCTCTGGGCTGATGGCTCAGAGCCTGGAGCCTGTTTCTGATTCTGTGTCTCCCTCTCTCTCTGCCCCTCCCCCGTTCATGCTCTGTCTCTCTCTGTCCCAAAAATAAATAAACGTTGAAAAAAAAATTAAAAAAAAAAATAAAAAAATAAAAAATAAATAAATAAATGCAAGTTTAGGGGCCCTGGGTGGCTCAGTTGGTTAAGCAACCATCTCATGGTTTGTGGATTCAAGCCCCGCCTCCAGGCTTGGGATTCTCTCTCTGCCAATCTGCCCCTCCCCACGTTCTCTCTCTCTTTTGCTCTCTCTCTCTCTCTCCCTCCCTCTCTCAAAATATGTAAACTTAAGAAAAATAAAATAAAGTCTTTTGATATTTTTACTATTTCTCACAAGTTAATGATGCCCAATACAAATTATTTTCTTTCTTATTTGTTGACTCTGTTCGTTCCTATCCCTCATCATCAACTATCAGCTGACCATAGGAAATATGAAGCAGTCTTCAACTTTCCTGCAAAAAGTAAAGATTATTGGTAGATTTTTATATCTCTTCATAAAGATTATAGATTTCAACGGTACTTTGTAGTATACTTTAAAAATAATGAAGGGAAAGAAAAAACTACTGGGAGACTTAAAGGGCTGGTTTTCTTTCTGCCACACATTTATTTCCTTCATTGTTGGAAAATAACATTTATAACAAAAATAACATTTTTTAGACTAAGATAAAGATTCTTCTAGTTGTATCTCTATTTATAAGCTGTGAAATTTTGACCATAGCTTTTCATCTGTCTGTGTCTTATTCTCTTAATCTATAAAATTGGGATGATAATACGTGTGCCACTTACTTCACAGAGATGATGTGTGATAATACATGTAAAATTCCTTTGTGAGCTATAAAATTGAATATACATGTAAGGTGTTGTTAGTGCTGATTGGTTAGAACATCTTTATATGTCTCCAGGTTGTAATATTTTAAGTCTCTCAAAGGACATAAAGCTTGCTTTGAATCACAGCATCAATACAATTTATAATGACAATTTTTCCATAATGCTTGTATTGAGGATAGTACATGAAGCTATCAGTAAATTCAAAGGGCCCTAGAGGTTTAGCATTAGTAAGAGATCATTTAATTCAAGACTTCTTTGCTTCATAAGACTTAAATTAAATCAGAGGATTGGAAGAAAATCCACTCTTTGATCAAGAAAGCCAGATTCTTGCCACCTCTATAATATTCTCAAATTTTGGGAATATTTACCCAATTCTTTCAGGTCTTTATTTACCACTTGTAAACAAATGGGAAAATTTATCAGCATATCATACCAGTTGAAAAACCAAATATGCCTCCAAGAAAGAAAGAAATATTTTGATGTGCTATATTTTCTGTCATGGTATCTAAGTTAAATTTGTATCCAAAGCCATCTTGAAAGCATTGTTATACTTAGTGATTGTATCATTGAAATATTCACCATAAGTTGAATTTTTACTTGGTATTTGAGAGTTTCAGAGCACAAAAATAAAGGAGGGAAAAACAAAGGAGTGAAGGAGGACAGGAGGGAGGAAGGAGAATAGTAACATTTATTTAAAACTGCTCTATGCCAGGCTTTGCAGATGATGAGTAATTTAATCCTTTTGAAAAACCTGTGGAGATACAGATTTTTTTAATTTGTATTTTACAAAAGAGAAAACTAATATTTGGAAAAATTAAGCAAGTTGACAGGGTGATATGGCTAGTAATAGCAGAGACCAATCCAATGCAGACTTATCAAAGCCTCATGCGTTTTCTACATGCTGGTGGGAACAATAAATATAAAAGCTACCATTTGCAGAATACTTATTATGACTAACCCCTGCATAGTGCTTTCCATGAGTGAGACACTGATTTAAAGGCATCATATATATTAACTCATTCGATTCTCTTAACAATCCTAAGAAGTAGAGACTATTACCAATCAAGTTTATAGATCATGAAACTAAGCACGGATAGATGAGATAACTTGCACAGTATTCATAAGCTAGAAAATATTGGTGCTGGAATTCAAATCCTTGTAGTCTGGCTCTAGAGTCAACAATATGGTCATCATGCTTGTCCCTTTATATGTATAATTTTTTTCATCTCCTGAACAACTCTGTAAGTCTTCTCCCCATTTACAAATGAGGAAACTGAAAGGTCTAGCAGTCTTCAGAGCTGGGATTAAGTCCAGTTTTCCCTGATTCCTGCCTGGAGGAACTCCCCAATGCCTCTCAGCCTCACTAATGGGAAGTAAGGGATAGATATCATTTAATCTGTGGTCCTGAATTTTCTAGCTCAATTCCAAAAGGAAAGAAAAACTGGGGTTGTTCATTTCCTATGTTTATTAGTGTTTTTGTCAAGCAACAGGACACTTGAGGCAAACACAGAGATACCATCATCTTGGTTATAAATGCAGGATACAGAGGTAGAGGAACTAGGCTCTCAGCCTTGCTTCCCCCCATTGGTTGTGTATCATTGGATATTTACTAAAAATTTCTAAGCCTCGATTCATTCATTGAAGAAATGGGAAATCATAATACTTACATCATGGGGTTTTGGTAGATGTTTAAATGAATTGAAATTAATAAAGTTTATAAATACTTTGTATAGTATCCATACATTCTTCTAATCATTTAACAGTTTTCACTAAAAAAAATGTAAAAACTATAAACAACCAAAAAGTAGTCACATCTTCTCATCACTATGATGACATAAGTTTAACTATTTGCTTAAATACTTACTCACTTACTTTTCTTCAACATTTATACATCACTGGGTCCAGGACTTAATTCTTCAAAGGTGAAGAGAATACAGACTGAACTTGAATAATTCCTTTTCTCCCAAGCAGAGCATTTCTCAAAGTGTATACTCCAGAACCTTAATCTTCCCTTATGTTCCACAACAAAAGTATTTCATAATCAAATAACTTTGAGAATGTTTCCGTAGAGTACCTGCTTACTGGAGATTCATTGCATGCACTGAATATTAAAGGCTCAAAGAAAACTGGCATTAGGGTGATCTTTGGACTTGGTTTTTACTCAACATTTCTCCAGCCTAATAATTGAGGGATACTTCCCCCTCCCCCATATACCAAATAATATCCCATAAAATTAGTAATAAAAAATTATTTGGTAAATATAATTCCTTCCCAAGTACCCTTTGCTATTTAATTCTTCCCCTTTCTTAATTTAGACTTTTGAATGAGTTCTTCTTTCATTTTATCATAGAGAACAAAATTGCCATCTTTTGCTTCTAGAACAATTGCCAGGTATGTCTGTTAAAGAAAAATCAAAGTAGTTGCTGCTATTTGTAGCATAACTGGTCCCTTTGTCTCAAAACATTTATATAAATTTATGTGTGTTTTAGATGGATAAATGATATCACTTTATCTGCTGGAAGAATATGAAGAAAGAAGCATGGTGAACAAGTAAGGACCCTAAAAGCAAAATCTTGGAATCACTTTCATGACATTGGTCCAGTAGCACACTCTGCAAACTCTTTTAAATGATGTTTGTTATTTACTAGATTACTTTGTTACACATAAGAAAACTCATCTCTATTTACCTTAAAAATGTCAAGTTTATAGGAAGGATATCAAAAAATGAAGGAAAAGCTAAACAACCAAGGACTCAGAAAGGAAAACAATATAAGTAGCCTTCCGGTGAGCTTAGTATCAAAAAGGTTTTGATATTCTCTCTAAATAGTTGCCATTATCAACACTAATCCCTTGACTTCCAGTTTCTGTTGCCTTCTGGTTGAAACCCAATATCCCCTTGTAAATAATCTGACTGGTATAAGTAGGTCAGGAATCTTCTCTTGGATTGATCAATCAGTTATAATCAGGGAACAGGTTTCCTATACAGACATATCGTTGGAATATTGAACTACTATTAAACTAACTAAATGCATTTTCTCTGGAATGGATCAAGCCAGTAGTTGTTGATACGGTGACTATATTTTCCCCAATGCCCAACTGTAAAGTTCATCAAAAAGAGATCATATTTGTGTGCAAAAGATAGTAGTATACTTTCAGTCTTCTTTTAGGACTATGTTAGCTCTACTCTTGATGACAACATGATCCAAAGAGAACTTGATCATTTTGACATTCACATAACATCATGCTGGGAACTCTATTGATGACTACATACTGATTTGACCTCATATGCAGGAGGTAACTGATAGTCTGGTGCCTTAGAAAGATGCAGGGAGAGGATAGTTGACAAACCCTGCACAGATTTTTCCTTCACAAATTTAGACTCTTTTAGATGAAATTTTCTATTTCCCCAGGATACTGGAATACTTCTGTTAGATGGTAGAGGAAGGACGTTATTGAATTTGACGCTGTAACTACCATGTTGTTATTTTGGTCTTCTCATGTAAATCAAACAAAACAAATTGATAAAAACAAATATCGGTGGTGATAGTTGACTTTGATTATCAAGAGTTGCTATGATTTTTGCTAGAAAAATGGGGGTGGAAAGAATGTACCTGAAAAACTCAGAGGATTTGTTGGAGTGTCTCTTAAGTGTGTCAATGGCCATTTTTAACCATAAATGGGAAATTGTAACAGTCATGCCCCCAAAATGTTAATATATGAATGCATTGGCTCAATAGTGAAAATCAGTGTCACCTTTGGGAAATGCCACTTGGGACTGCCGAAGTGATATCTGTGGATGAGGTAAATTAGGAGAAGTGATGAAGGAGGGGGATAATAAATATCAATTTCAGCTTCAAAATGGTTGTTAAATGGCGACTTTTGTATTCAGACTTTTTATGGATTGCAGCAGGCCATCTCTGTGTCGGACAGGACTTGAGCAGACCTGGTTGGTCTAAGGGGTAAACTGTATCAGGCATTTTGTATGCCCTGATCCACCTCTTGTCAAATCTACCTTTTTATTCGAGGCATTGAAGTAACCAGCTGCATGAAGATATAGCCATTAACACCTCACCTCACCTGCATCATATATCCATTGTTTTCTGCCCCAGGACTTGTCTACTGCTGTGTGCAGCTCCTCTGAGGGCATTAGCCACTCAGCCATTCTAATGCATGCATATCTGAAATCAAAAGGGATTCAACACTCCCAGAGGAACCACTGACCAGAGAATGAGTATCAGTGGACAAATATTCCTCTCTTGTGAGGAATATTTTTGAGGCGCGTTTTATAGTGTTCTTTAGAGGATCTGAACCTCATTAATGTCTTTCTTCCTTGTCTGTTTCACTCTATTATTTAATTTTTTTTTTATTTTTTTCTGTTCCACTCTTTTTAGACTCTTCTTAGTTTCCTGGAATAACTTCCCAAAATAAACTATCTGCATACAAGCCTTTGTTTCAGCTTCTGCTTTATGGAGTAACCTAAAGTAAGACATAGGTTCATTTGATGTATGATCAGTGTGCAAGTGCAACACATTGGGAAATAAATGGAGCTGTGTTGGAGGAGGTTCTTGAGAGGAAATGACAGCATGTTGACCCACAGGCAGGACCCAAGTAATTGGAGACTCCTCACCCACTTCCCTGGTCCTAGAATCTGTGATTTTGCCACACTTGCCACAGTGGGAGCCACTTTCAAGGATGCAACCCTGGGAAACCAATGTGTTGTTGAGACTGTCTGGACTCTACGTGACTGTAACCAGTTAAGGGCTCCATCTAAACTTAAGATTCTTACAAGAAGGTTAGGAAATCTACTCATCTTCTGGTTACTCAAGACAAGCCTGGTAAACTGCCACCTATTGATCTGGAGTGGTCAGCCTCTTTCTTCAGCCTTTTCTTGCCCTCTAGTATGTGTGAACCTAGGAGCTGGATCAATTGAATGCATACGTTGAAAAACAAACAAACAAAGAAACAAACAAACAAAACTTGGTTTCACACACAAAGCCAATTTCACATGGAATTATATTCCTATAAAAGAGTGGTAAGACAAAAACTATTTTAGAAAGTAAACTAAAATAGTATCTTTAAAAACCTTGTAGAGGTAATTTTTTTAACAGAACACAAAAACACTAGGCATCAAGATAGACTTGATGGGACTTGTTTTGCATTCAATGCTTTGGTTTATCCAACACAACTAAAAGAAGGAAAGATAGCTATAGAGTAGAAAATATTTGTAATACATATAATTGACAAGGAACCCATAACTAGAATATGTAAACAATTCTTGCTCATCAATAAGAGAAAGACAGATCTGCTTTTTTTTTTAATGTTTATTTATTTTTGAAAGCGAGAGGGGTGGGAGGGAGATAGAAAGGGAGACAGAGGATTCCCAAGCAGGCTTTGCACTGTCAGCACAGAACCCAATGCGAAGCTCGATTTTATGTCTGTGGATGAGGTAAATGTGAGATCATGACCTGAGCCAAAATTAGGAGTCAGACATTTAACCAACTGAGCTACCCAGGTACCGCAGCTCTGTTTTTTTGTTTTTTGTTTTTTTGTTTTTTTTAATGGGTAAAAGACATATGGGCATTTCATCACCAGCTGGGGCTCTGAGTTCTATTAAATTGCAAATATACTCAAAATAAGTAAGCTTTTATAAAAAAATATTTTTAATCTGAATAATTGCAAGCAAGAATAAAAGGTTTTAGGAGAGGACTTTGCATCTATTAAGAAATGGGCACATCAAGTAGGTAAGGTTAAGTCAGAAAAAAAAATAGAAAGTCAAAGAGTGTGTGTGTGTGCCCTTCAGAATTTGTTAATAAACTTTTAGATACTTTTTAATAACAAGAAATACTAATTATGCTTGCTTGAGGACTAACTGGAAGTGAGCGGATAGAGAAAATCCTTTAATAGAGTACGATTCCAATTCCCCAGCACGTTGCTAGAATCTTTTGCCATTTGATAAGATTATATTGTCTATTTACTTACTTTGTTTATTTGCTTCATGGTTATTTAATGCACACCTATATAAACAGGCACTTTGTTAGGTGCTAGGGATAAAATGGTGAAAATGATAGACATGATTTGTGTTCTCCTGAAGCTTAAATATGGGTGAGACGGAGAAATAAATAGGTATTTGCAACATAATTTGATAAGTGATATTGTGGGGGAAATGAGGAAACATCTAGGCCTAACTGGCTCTGCACAATTTTTAGCACCTTTGACAAGTTATTGTCTTCATATTTTATGAGTGGCACTGTTCCCTATTCCCGCCTGTTGAGAGACTATCTGGTTTACTTAGCCAAACTTGAGCCTGGTTCTAACAAAGCCAATCAAGTTTGTATATAAAATTACACCGCAGAGGGGTGCCTGGGTGGCTCAGTCAGTTGAGCGTCCGATGTCGGCTCAGGTCATGATCTCGCTGTCCATGAGTTCAAGCCCCGCGTCGGGGCTCTGTGCTGACCGCTCGGAGCCTGGAGCCGGTTTCAGATTCTATGTCTCCCTCTCTGTGCCTTTCCTCCACTCATGCTCTGTCTGTCTGTCTGTCTGTCTCTCTCTCTGTCAAAGGTAAATAAACATTAAAATTTTTTTTAATTACACTGTAGGAATGTACTTCCCATGTCTTATGATTTGTCACATTCTGAGCTATCTAACAGTTCATATTTAGCATAATTTTTGATGAGAGAGAAATTGGAGGATTATTTTGCATAACTTATAAAGAAGTGGAAAATTGGAAATTATGAAGAAAAAAGACAGAAAAGAGAAGAAACTAATATTTTTATTGTAAATGTATGCTAATGTGAACTCAAGAGCACAGTGGCTGTGCCTACTAAGAAAAAAAGGAACCAAGGGTATGAATCAGTGCTCAGAACAAAAAAATGGGATAGGCAGGTCAGATGGCATATACTTCATTCAGGTTAAATTCAGGAAAAAAAAAATATTTCTGCAAGTGAAACCAGTGGATTGTGAGGTACTTTTCTTGAGGAAATCCTGTTCTTGACAAGGCTTTAAAGGTTTGATAGTTTGATGCATTTTAAATAGGTCAATTCACTCGTGATAAATGTGTCCTTTTCCACAACGGAAAAGGAGAAAACTTCAGGGGAGAAAGGCAGTGAAGTGTCAGTCACAAGCACTGGGCTCTAGAAGTAGAGAGAACACTCTCTGAACTCTTCTCACCTCCACCCATAACCCAAACATACAAAAAGACTGCTTGTGTCCATGTCAAGAAAGGTCAAATATACTGCCCACATTAAATGATTAAGCTTTTGGTCAGTGAACAGTATATGAAAGACAAAAATCTTTGGTGGTAAGACAGAAACGTTCAGGGAGGAGAATTTCATGGAGTTATGGAGCTTAGTCATAAACGGTTAAGGAAAAAGATCTTATTGTCAGCATAGAAAGTATCTCAAGAAAGATTCTGTTGTGAAATCCATTGCAAAAATACCAGAGATAACAATTTTACTTTATTTTATATTTAAATTATTAGATTTTGGATTTTTTTGGAACAGTTTTACATTTACAGGAAAGTTAAGCAAATAGAATAAAGAGTTCCATATACATCCTTTCATTCCAGTTTTCTTTATTAACATCTTGCATTGGTGTGGTATATTTGTTATGTTAATTAACTACTAATGAAACATCACTATTTTTAAAAAATTTTTAATGTTTGCTTATTTTAGAGAGAAAGAGAGAGAGAGAGAGAGAGAGAGAGAGAGAGAGAGAGAAAGACTGGGGGAGGTGGAAGGAAAGACGGGAACACAGAATTTGAGAAGCCACTGAGATGTCAGCACAGAGCCTGATGCGGGGCTCGAACTCACCAACCACGAGCCGAAGTCGAATGCTTAACCAACTGAGCCACCCAGGTGTCCCTGAAACAACACTATTTTTTTTTTTTAATTTGAATGTTTACTAATTTTTGAGAGAGAGAGTGCAAGCAGTGGAGGGGTTAGAAAGAGAGGGAAACAGAATCTGAAGCAGGCTCCAGCCTGCTGTCAGCACAGAGAAGGACTCGGGTCTTGAACTAGTGAACCCTGAGATCTCAACTGAGCTGAAGTCAGGTGCTTAAGCCACCCAGGTGCCCAGAAACATCACTATTAAGTGAAGTCCATGGTTTACACTAAGATTTATTCTGTGTTTTACAGTTCAGTGGGTTTTAAAAATGCATGTTATTGTGTATCCAGGCTTATAGTCTCATAGAGAATATTTTACTACCTTAAACCTTCTCCCCTGCTTCACTTATCTCTCCCTCCTCTACCTGCCTCTCTTCCCCCCCCCCACCTCCTACTCCCTGCAGCCGTTAGTGGTTTTTGTTTGTTTGTTTGTTCTTAGTCTCCACAGTTTTTTTCCTTCTCTAGAATATTAAATAGTTGGAATTAGACAGTATGTAGCCTTTTAAGACTAGCTTCTTTTACGTGGAAATATGTACTTAAGTCTCTTTCATTTCTTTCTGTGGCTTAATAGGTCATTTCTTTTTATTGCTGAATAATAGTCTATTGTATGGATGTACTCCGGTTGTTTATCCATTTATTTGTTGAAGGCCATTTTAGTTTCTTCCAGTTTTGCCCATTTATGAATTAAACTGTTATAAACATTTGTATAAAGGTTTTAGGTGGGCATGTTTTCAACTCAATTAGTACATTACCAAGGCATGATGGCTCGCTAGATTGTATGATAAGACTATAGTTAGCTTTGTCAAACTATCTTCCAAAGATATATCATTTTTTTATTTCCACCAGTAGTAACTGTGAGTTCCTATTTCTCTACATCTTCACCAGTTGGTATTTTCAAGTTCAAAGAAAATTTTTTAAGCATCCTATTAAGTATGTAGTACTATCTCATTGTTTGTTTAATTTGCAATTCTTTACTGACATATGAGGTTGAACATCTTTTTATATGCTTTTTACTGTTTGTATATTCTTTGCTAAAGTGTCTGTTCAGCAGATGCTGGCCATTTTTTATTTGGGTTATTTTCTTTTTGGGTTTTAACTGTTGTATACATTTATTTTTTAAATTTTAATATATTTTATTTAACATAGTATATCCCAAATGTTATTTCAACATGCAATCACTATTAAAAAAAAACTGATGAGATACTTTTTATCTTTTCTTTTTACCTTTTGAGCCCCATATCTCCCCTCTACCACCCCTGGCAACCACCAATTAGGTCTCTGTAAGTTGGAAACTTTTTTTTTTTTATTCCACATAAAAGAGATATCGTATGGGATTTGTCTTTCTCTGTTTGACTTATTTTACTTAGCATAATGCCTTTGAGGCCCATTCATATTGTTGCAAATGGTGAGATTTATTATTCCACTGTATGTATAATTAACATCTTCTTTATCCATTCAACAGTCAACAAACACTTAGGTTGTTTCCATATCTTGGCTATTGTAAATAATACTGTGGAACATGGGGATGCACATATCCTTTTTTTAAAAAAATATTTTATTTTTTAAGTAATTTCTATACCCAATGTGAGGTTTAAACTCCCAACCCTGAGATCATGAATCTCATGCTCCACTGACTGAATTAGCCAGGTGCCCCTGCATGTATCTTTTTGAGTTCATTTTCATTTTCTTTGGGTAAATACCCAGAGGTGGAATTGCTGGATCACATGGTAGTTTTATTTCTAGCATTTTGAGGGCCTTTTATTGTTTTGGGTAGTGGCTACACCAATTTATGTTTCCACCAACAGTGCACAAGTGTTCCTTTTTCTCCACAATTTTACCTTGTTTCTTGTCTTTTTTAATAATAGCCATTCTAACAGGAATGAGGTGATTTGCTGGCTTTGATTTGCTTTTCCTTGATGATTAATAATGTTGAGCATATTTTCTTTTACCTGAATGATATGTTTTCTTTGGAAAAATATCTATTCAGATCCTCTGCCCATTTTTTTAATCATATGTTTTGTTTGTTTGGTTGTTTTTTGCTATTGAGTTGTATGAGTTCTTTATATCTTTTGGGGATTAGTCTCTAATCAGATGGGATTTGTAAATATTTTCTCCCATTCTGTAGGTTGCCTTTTCATTTTGTAAGTGGTCTCCTTTGCAGTGCAGAAGCTTAGTTTGATGTAGTTCCACTTGTTTATTTGTGCTTTTGTTGCCTTTGCTTTTGGTATCAGATTAAATGTCAAACCTATGTCAAGGAGCTTACTGATGGTGCTTTTCTCTATTAGTTTTATAGTTTCAGGTCTTACGTTCAAGTCTTCAATCTATTTTGAGTTAATTATTGTATATGGTGTAAGACAGTAGTTGAGCTCTCTTCTTTTGCATGTGGCTTTCCTGTTTTCCCAGAATCATTTATTGAAGAGACTGTCCTTTCTCCATTTAAACTGGTTGCAGTGTCATAAATTAATTGAACATAAATGTGGGTTTATTTCTGGGCTTTCAGTTCTGTTCCATTGATATATATGTCTATTTTTATGCCCATAGCACACTGTTTTAATTACTACAGCTTTGTAATATAGTTTGAAATCAGGGAGTGTAATGCTGCCAGTTTTGTTCTTTTTTTCTCAAGATTGCTTTGGCTATTTGAGATCTTTTGTGGTTACATACAATTTTAGGGTTATTTGTTTTATTTCCTTGAAAAATGCAACTGGAATTTTGATGAGGATTACATTGAATCTGTAGACTGCTTTGGGTAGTATGGACATTTTAGCAATGTTGATTCTTCCAATCCATGAACATTGAATATCTTCCCGTTTATTTGTGTCTTCTTCAATTTTTTTCATTAATGTCTTGTAGTTTTTAGTGTACAGGTCCTTCACCTTCTTGGTTATATTTGTTCTTAAGTAGTTTATTCTTTTTGATGCAGTTGTTAACAGGATAGTTTTCTTAATTTTTCCTTCTGAGGTTTATCAGTTTATAGAAATACAACAGATTTTTGTGTATTGATTTTGTATCCTGAAACTTTACTGAATTTGTTTATTCTAGTTTTTTTTTTTTGGAGTCTTTAGGGTTCTCTATATATAGTATTATGTCATCTGTAAACAGTGACAGTTTTACTTTTTCCTTTCCAATTTGGATGCATTTTATTTCTTTTTCTTGCCTAATTACTTTGGATAGGATTTCAAATACTCTGTTGGATGAAAGTCGTGAGGGTGAGCACCCTTATTTTGTTCATGATCTTACAGGAACAGCATATCACTGTTGAATATGATGTTAGCTGTGGGCTTGTCATAAATGGGGTTTATTATATTGAGGTATGTTATAACTACTTTGTTGAGATTTTTTATCCTAAGTTGATGTTGAATTTTGTCCAATACTTTTTCTGCACCTTTTGAGATGATTACATAATTTTTATCCTTTATCTTGTTAATATGGTGTATCATGTTGAATAATTTGCAGATGATGAACCATCCTTATATTCCTAGAATAAATTCCAGTTGATTGTGGCACAGGATCCTTTTAATATATTGCTGGATTTTTTGGTAATATTTTGTTGATGATTTTTGCATCTACATTCATTAGGGATATTGACCTGTAATTTTCTTTCTTGTGGCATCTTTCTATGGTTTTGGTATTAGAGTTAAGCCGGTCTTATAAAATAAGTTTGGAAGAGTTTTTTCCTCCTTTAATTTTTGAAGAGTCTGGGGATTAATATTAATTCTTCATTAACATAGAATTGTAGAATATAATGTAGAATTCACCAGTGAAGTTATCTGGTCTTGAACTTTCATTTGTTGGGAAGTTTTTAGTTCAATCTTACTGGTAGTCTGTTCAGATTTTCTATTTCATCATGATTCAGTATTGGTAAGATATATATTTCTAGAAATTTATCAATTTTTTTCTAGGTTGTCCAGTGTGTTGGCATATGATTGTTCAGAGAAGTCTCTTATGATCCTTTGTATTTCTGTGATATCAGTTGTGATATCTCCTATTTCATTTCTGATTTTATTTATGAGTCCTCAGTCTATTTTTCTTGTTGAGTCTAGCTAAAGACTTGTATTTATGTATCCTTTCAAAGAACCAACTTTTAGTTTCATTGATTTTCTCTATTGTCTTTTTGGCCTGTATTTCAATTATTTCTGCTCTAATTTTTGTTATTTATTTCCTTTTACTATGTTTAGGTTTCATTTGTTCTTTTTCTAGTTCCTTGAGGTGTGAAATAAGGTTCTTTACATATTTTGGATATGTTCTTTATCAGATATATGCTTTCTGAATATTTTTTCTCAGTGTGTGCCTTGTTTTTCCATTCTCTCAACACTATCTTTTACAGAACAAGAGTTTTAATTTTACTGAAATACTTCTCATTAATATTTTTTAAGGATCACATCTTTATTGCTATAACTGAAGTATCATTATTAAACCAGAGATCATTTAGATTTTTTCTTATACTATGTTCTAGAAATTTTTTAGTTTTGAATTTTGAATTTAAATCTATAATCCATTGTGAGTTAATTTTTTAAAAGGTGTACAGTCTATGTCTAGATTCATTTTTTTCCTTTGCATGCAAATATTCAATTGTTCCAGCATGATTTGTTGAATAAACAATTCTTTGTCCATTACACTGTCTTTGATTCTTTATTAGAGATCATTTGATGATATTTGAGAGGGTCTATTTCTGGAATCTATTTTGTTTCATTGATCTTCTTGTCTATTCTTTCACCAATACCACATTGTCTTGACTACTATAGCCTTATAGTGACTCTTGGAGTTGTATGGCATCAGTTCTTCAACTTTGTTGTTCTTCTCCTCCTGCTTTTTCTTTGCTTCTGCTTCTTTCTCTTTCTTTGATTTTTTTCTTCTTGAGTATTGTGTTGTTTATTATACATCTTTTGCCTTAACATATGAACTTCAAGATCATTTTGTTGATATATACAAGGTACGTGTTGGGGTTTTTATTTGGATTGCATTGAATCTATAGATCAAGTTGGAAAGAAGTGACACCTTAATGATATTGAATCTTCCTATTCATAAGCATGGAATATCTTCAGATTTACTTGTATCTTCTTTGGTTTTTCATCAGAACTCTATAGTTTTCTTCATAATATATTTTATGTATTTTGTTAAATTTTTACTTAAGCATTTAACTTTGCTTGGTGCTAAAGTAAATAGTATTGTGCTTTTATTTTCAAATTCCACTTGTAAATTAATAGTACATCATAAAGTGATTTACTTTTGTATATTAATCTTGTATCCTACAACAACCTTGCTATAATTGTTTTTTTTAGCTCCAGGAGGTTTTTTTTAAAATTCTCTTGATTTTTTTACATAGACAATCATATCATCTGTGAACAAATATGATTTTATTTCTTTTTTCTCAATCAGTATGACTTTTATTTAATTTTCTTGTCTTACTGCACTAGTGAGGTCCTCTAGCTTGATGCTTAGTAAAACTGGTGAGGGGGGCATTCTTATCTTATTCCCAATCATAGGGAGAAAGCATCCAGTTGCACACCATTAAGTATAATGTTAGCAATAAATCTTTTGTAGAAGTTCTTTGTCAAGTTGAGGAAGTTCTTCTTTATTCTTTGTTTGCTGAGAATTTTGTTGTTTGTTTTAAATTCTAAATAGGCATTTAATTAGGTATTTTTTTCTGTATAAATTGATATGATCATATGATTTTACTTCATTGGTCTTTTGAGGTGATGGATTAAATTAATTGATTTTTGAATGTTGAAGTAACCTTGCTTAACTGGAATAAGTCTCAAATGGTTATGATGCATAATTTTTTAAATATGCTATTGGATTTGATTTGTTAAAATGTTGATGATTTGTGTATCTATGTTCATAAGACATATTGGTCTACAATTTTCCTTTTTGTAATGTCTTTATCTGGTTTTGGTATTAGAGTAATGTTGGTCTGAATGGATGACTTAGGTAATGTTTACTCTGCTTCTTTCTTTGGAGCAGTTGAGGTGAATTGGTATAACGTCATCCTGAAATAATTGGTAGATCTGACCCATAGAACCACCTGGCCCTTATGTATTCATTTTTGGAAGATTATTAATTATTGAGTCATTTAAAAATAGATCTATTCAGATTATCTCTTTCTCATGTGAACATTGCTAGTTTGTGTCTTTCAAGGAATTAGTCCATTTCATCTTAGTTACCAGATTTGTGGGCTTAGATTTGTTCCTTTTATTCCTTTATTATCTCTTTAGTGTCCATGAGATTGATAGTGATGACGCTTCTTTCATTTGTAATATTAGCAATTTGTGTTTTCTTTTTTTTTTTCCTAAATAGGCTGTCTAAACATTCATCAATTTTATTGATCTTTTCAAAGAGCCAGGTTTTGATTTTCTCTTATTATTTTCCTGTTTCCAAATTTATTGATTTCTGTTGTGATTTTTTGTTATTTATTTTCTTTGGTTTCCGGTAGGCTTTAAAAGTTGCTATTTCTATAGTTTCATAAGGTGG
Source organism: Lynx rufus (assembly GCF_022079265.1). NCBI lineage: Eukaryota > Metazoa > Chordata > Mammalia > Carnivora > Felidae > Lynx > Lynx rufus. The sequence continues at coordinate 7,280,181 of NW_025814825.1, forward strand.
AAGCTTGTATTATTGATTTTAGATTTTTCTCCTTTTCTAATACATGCATTCAGTGCCATAAATATCCCTCAAAGCATTGTTTTTACAATATCCCAAAGATTTTGATAAATTACATTTTCATTTTAATTTAGTTAAGAATATTTTTTTATTTCTCTTAAAAGTTTTTTGATCTATGTATTATTTAGAATTTTTCTATTTAATCTACAAGTATATTGGGATTTTACAGCTATTCTTATGTACTGATTCTAATTTAATTTCATTGTGTTCTGAGATCATACTTGTACAATTTATACAGTTTTTAATCTGCTGAGCTGCATACTTATCAAACTTTAACAAAAAATTGAAAAGGAGGGAATACTTCCAAACTCATTTTATGACCAGCATCACACTGATACCAGAACACCAAAGAACACTACAAGAAAAAAATTACAACTCTAAGAGGCGGGTATAATTATGTTTTCCATTTTATAGATAAGGAATCTGAGGCACAGAGAGGTTAAGTGGCTCAAGGTCATGCAAGCAGTAAGTGATGGAGTCGTGATGCCAACCCAGGGAGCCAAGCCTTCCAACATCACTTAACCACTAAACTGTACTTCCTCAACTGGTGTCTGGAAAGCTCCTTTTATAAAAAGTCGAAGCCAGACTTCCCTGTGACTTGGGCTAAGTGTCTCCGTTTATACTGTGCTCCCATAATACTTTATATATCCCATGTCAAAACACTCCTCACATTTTCTGTAATCACTCGTTTGTCTTTCTCCATAGTCTCAAAGTTATGGAGGCAGATGCTGTGACTTTCTGTTTCACCATTGTAACCCAGGTAATCTGGATCAGTGCCTGGACCATAGAAGTTGCTCAATGCATACTTAAAGCTAATTAATAAAGTAACCTAATAAGAATTTCTATAATGTTTACTGAATTGACAGAAAAAAAAGTACACGCCAATATTTCTGATGAACATAAATGCAAAATCTTCAGAAAAAATTTGCAACTCAAATTCAACAGCACATTGAAAGGTAATAAACCTTGATCAATTGAGACTTGTTCTTTATGCAAGGATGGTTCTATATATGCAAATCAATATATGTGATACACTACATTAGCAGAATGTAGGATATAACATATAATCATCTCAGTAGATACAGAAAAAGCATTTGACAAAATTCAGCATTCTTTTACGGTAAAAACTCTCAACAAATTAGGTATAAAAGGAATGGGTCTCAGCATAAAAAAGGCTGTATATGACAAGGCTGCACCTCACATACTTAACGGTGAAAACTGATAGTTTTTCCGGGAAGTTTAACAATAAGACAAGGGTGCCCACTTTTGCCTCTTTTATTCAACATAGTACCAGAAGTCCTAGCCCAGCAACCAAGCAAGAAAAAGGTTTAAAAACATCCAAATTGGAAAGAAGGAGTAAAATTGTCTACTTACAGATAACATGGTTTTAAACATAGAAAACCTAAAGACTCCACAACAAGACTGCTAGAACTAATAAATGATTTTAGTAAAGCTTCAGGATGCAATATCAGCATTGTATTTCCATATACTAGGAACGAAGTATCTGAAAAAAATAAAGAAGGCAGTCTCATTCACAATACTATTGAAGCCAATAAAATTCTTAGGAATAAATTTAACCAGGGAGGTTAAAGATCTGTTCACTTTAATTATGAAACTTTATTGAGAAAAATTGAAGGAGACATGAATAAATGGAAAGATATCCTATATTCATGGATTGGAATAATTAATACTGTTAAAATATCCATACAACCCAATGTAATCTGCAGATTCAGTGCAATCCCTATAAAAATTTCGGGAGCATTTTTCACAGAAAAGGAAGAAATAATTGTAAAATATATATGGAATCATAAAAGACTCCGGATAGCCAAAGCACTCTTGATCAAGAAGAACAAAGCTGAAGCATCACACTTCTTGATTTCAAATAATATTACAAAAGTGCAGTAATCACTACAGTATAGTATTGGCATAATAAGACACAAAGACTAATAAAATAGAATAGAAAATAGAAATAAAGCCTCACATCTGCCTTCAGCATATCTTCAACAAGGGTGTCAAAAGCACACAATGGTTAAAGGATAGTCTTTTCATTAAATGGTATTGGGAAAATTGGATATTCACATGCATGAGTAAAATTGGATCACACCATATATAAAAATCAACTTTGAATGGACTAACGACTTCAATATAAGACTTGAAATTATAAAACTACTAAAAGTCTATATAGGGGAAAACCTTTTTTACATTGTTCTGGGAAATTATCTTTTGGGTCTGACACCAAAATTATTGGCAGGAGAAGCTAAAATAAACAAGTGGGACTACATCAAACTGAAAAGCTTTTGTTTCCAGCAATGGAAACAACAAACTAAAAAAGCAATCTATGGAATGAGAGAAAAAGCATATATCTGATATGGGGTGAATATTCAAAGCATATAAGGAATTCATACAACTCAAAAGCAAAAAACTAAATAACCCAATTCAAAAATAGATATTTTGAAAAAAACCAAAGACATAGAAATGGCCAACAGATGTATGAAAAGGTATTCAATATCATTCAGGAAAATGCAAATATAAACTACAATGAAATGTCACTTCATACCTGTTAAGATGGCTATTATCAAAAATACAACAGATAAGAAGTGTTGGTGAAGGATATGGAGAATGGATGTTAAATGTTCTCAACATGCAAATAAATGGTATTTATGTGAGGTAATGAATATGTGAATTAGTTTGATTGTGGTAATCGTTTAACAATGTGTATGTTTATTAAAACACCACACTGTGCATTTTAAATACATGCATTTGCTATTATATCTCAATAAATTTGAAAATGATAATGAAAAGAAAAAATAAATTTAAGATACGTTTTATGGCCCAGACCATGTCCTATCTTGGTAAATTTTCTATGTGAGCTTAAGAATGATGTATATTGTACTGTTGTTGGATTGGGGTGCTCTATAAATGTCAGTTAGATCAAGACGATTGATGGTGTTCTTCAGTTCAGCTATATCTGGGCTGATTTTCTCCCATGTTGATCTATGGATTACTGAAAAAGGGATGTTGAAGCCTTCAACTATAATAACAGATATGTCTATTTTTTGCAGTCCTATCAGCTTTTACGTCACATATTTTAATGCTATTGTTAGGTGCATACATGTTAAGGATTTTATGTCTTGTAGAATTTACTCCTTATAAATATGTAATATCCCTTTTTATCCATGCTATTTTTCTTTATTCTAAGATCTGCTTTGTAAAAAACTTACACAGCTACTCCATCCTAGTTTTAATTAGTGTCAGCAATGTATACATTTCTCCATGCCTTCACTTTTAATTTTTCTGATTTTTTATATTTAAAGTGTATTTTTTGGTGACAACACATAACAGGTCTTGTTTTTATCCACTTTAACTGTCCTTATCTTTTAGTTTCTGTATTAGGCTGTTCATATTAAAGGGATTATTGATGCAGTTGGATTGATATCTATTTCTATTTGTTGTACTTGTTTTTTTTTTTTAAATTTTCTTTTCTGTCTTCTCTGGTTTTAATTGATCATTTTATATGAATCAATTTTCTCTTCTCTCGTAGCATATCAACAATACTTCTTAAGTGTTACGTTTTTTGCCTACAGTATGCAATATGCCTTTACATCTAATCTAATTACATTTTGAAATAACACCATACTGCTTCACAGATAGTAAAGGCATTTTCTAACAGAATATTCTTAATTCCTCTCTCTTATCTCTTATAACTTTGGTGTCATTCATTTTACTTATCAATATGCTATGATCACTTAATGCAGTGTAGGTATTATTATTTGATCAATTAAGAATAAGAAAATAAAAGATTTTATCTGCCTTCACTTATTCCTTCACTGATGCTCCTCCTTTCTTAAGTAGGTTTAAGTTTCTGATCTATATCATTTCCTTCCTGTTGAAGAACTTTTTAAAACATTTCTCATAAGGCGGATGACTAGTGAGAAATTCACTCTTATTAGTCTGACAAAGTCTTTATTACTCATTCACTTTTGACAGATAATTTGCTGGATACAGAATTATAGGTTGGTGTTTTTCTTTCAAAACATTACATATTTCACTTCACTATCTTCTTGCTTGCATGGTTTCTGAACAGGAGTCCAGTGTAATTCTTATTCCTATTCTTCTATAAAGTGTTTTTTTCTTTTCTTGGCAATCTTCAAGATTTTCTATTTGTTTTTGATTTTCTGCAGTTTCACTATTGTACGCTTGAATGTAAATTTTTAGTATGTATCATGCTTTGTGTTCTCTGAGTTTCCTGGATTTTTGGTTTGGTGTCTGTCATTAATTTTAGAAAATGCTTAGCTATATCACTCTAAATATTTCTTCTGCTCCTTTCTCTCTTTCTTTTCCTTGTAGTACTGACATTTATATGCTAACTATGTCTTTTCTAATTGTCTTATAGTTCTGGGATTTCTGTTCTGTTTATAAAATCATTTTTCCATTTTCATTTAAGTTTACAAAATTTCTATTGACATATCAAGGTCACTGATTATTTCCTTGGCTGTGAAGTATGCTGAGGATTTCATTGAAGGTTTTATTTATTTCTGTTATGGTGTTTTTTTTTATTTTTATCATTACTTTTTGATTCCTTTTTAGAGTTTTCATGTCTCTGTTGATGTCACTCATTTGTTCTCATATGTTATCTAGTTTTTTAATTGGAACCCTAATAATATTGATTACAGTTATTTTAAATTTCTTATATAATAATTACAAAATCTGTGTCATATCTAAGTCTGGTTTTTATGTTTGCCTTGTCTTTTCAGACTGTAGTTTTCATTCTTTTAGAATGCTTTGTAATTTTTTTTCATTGAAACCCAAACATGATATATTAGGTATATGAGTGGAAGTAATTAAACTTTAGTGTGAGGCTTTATATTAATCTCACACTGTAGACTGAATGTTTGTGTTCCATCGCCCTCTCCAATTCATACATTTAAGGTCTAATTCCCCACTGTGGTGATATTTGGAGATGGAGCCTTTGGGAGATAATTAAGGTCAGATTAGGTCATGAGGGTAAAACCATCATGATGGGATTAATGCCCTTAAATAAGGGGAACAGACATGTGATCCCTTGCTCTATCTGTGTGTTGCCCATACCAAAAAAAAAAGGCCATGTGAGGACACAACAAAGATAACTATCTGTAAACTAGGAAGAAGGCTCTCTCCAGACTCTGAATCTGCCAGAACCTTGATATTGGACTTCTCAGACTTCAGAACTATGGGAAATATGCTATTGTTTAAGTCCCCCCAGTCTATGGTATTTTATTGTAACAGCCCAAACTGACTAAGATTATCTGCCTAAGGATTGGGCTTTGTTTACTATTTTTTATAAATGTAGTTGTTAGACACTTCAGTTTACTCTAATTTTCTTTCTTTCTTTCTTTCTTTCTTTCTTTCTTTCTTTTCCTTCTCCTATTATATCTGGGTTTCCCTAAGAGTCCCTTCTGAAATAAGTCTGTGTTTTATGGCTTTCTCTGGTGTAACCACTGTTGTTATCCTGGAGATTTGTTGATGTGGTGGTGAAGTATTAGGGGGAGAAATGTTCTATTATCTTATGATTAAATCTTACATTTTTTGGTTAGCCTGAGTTTCTAAACTGTGATGTCAGAAGTGTTCCTTAGCCTTTTTTTCCTCCTTCCCCTTATATAAGATGGAAAGGAACCTGGAATTGGTACTTGCCCTTCCCCCAAGTCAGATAAGACATTAATAATTCAGTTTTTCTTAGAAGGCAGGCAACTGTTAGAGAATAAGCTCTGGTCCTATTGCAAAATGGTTATTTTTCCCCTTTCTCTGTTTAAAATAGGAGGGAATTTTTTTCTCTAATATTTCCTGTAAAAATTTCATGGGGCTTTTGGAAATAAAACCCATAACAGTGCAGGTCCCCCTATTAAGACTTAGCCCCTAAGAGTTTTTAACTCTAGTTCATTTACCAACAGCATCTACACAATTTATGAAATTACTATTTAAGTGTTCCTTAAATAGCATTTTCTCCATCAGCTTCTGTTTCAGTTAATTCCCTGTATTCTTCTGTCTCTTTAGATTTTATGGTGGTTCTTTGCCCTGTGACCTTAATTCTCTGGTGCATTTAAGAAAAGTCATTGATTATCAGTTTGTTCAGCTGTTTCTTTGCTGCGAAAATGGGAGTGACAACTTTTGGCTCCTTACAATGTTGGTTATGAAACCAGAAGTCTGTTCTATGGCTTTTTATTTGGAAGTCATCTTTGTCCTAGAGGCCCGGGCCTGTACCCCTGTTGAATTAATTAATTTTAGTTAAATATATATATATATTATATATATATATATATTATATATATATATCTAAATGCTGGAGGGCTGTGTGCTGTTATTGTGTTTCTTAGTGTATTATGCTGGCTTTGGATTTAGATGGGAATTAAAGCCACGATGGCCTGTTAAGCTGTTTACATTACCGAAGACAATAACATCATTGTGTGTTTCTCAAACAGTATGAGTGATTATATTTTAGAAGCACATTTTACACATTAGATCTTTTATCTTTAGGAATACATGTATAATTTAAATATGGTGTTTTATATGTCATACAGTGATTTCATACATTGGTCATATTTTCCTAATTTTATAGTAAATACATTAAAGTTCACACCATTTGGAAATTTTGACTTCATCATAGCATCTGGCATATTCTGGAATGTTATTCTGATAAATAAGTCTTATATATGTAAATAGCCTGTGGTGAGTGAAAGCCTTGTTTAACACAGAACTTCTTCAAGACTTACTGAGCATATATGCACTCTGAATCTTTGAGACAGAAAATCCTTTTGTGTGTGTGGAATTACTGTTAGGGTGTTTTAGAGAACACAGATTGGCGAATTTTTAAAAACAAAATATGTTAAGATTTATTAATTGCTTTTATTTGGCAGAATGTCTTTCTTCTGATTTGGTGACTGGATCCCTGCAGGGATTGACAGCCACATTGCTATGGCAACGTAGAAGGCAAGGTGCTTCTAACCAGTGATGCTTCTATTCATGTAGAAGACCTTGTCACCAGTTTTCTCAAAGTAAATTTTTCTGAGGTAGAAAATATGCTTAGGAAATGTATTTGAAAAGAAAACCCTTTAATTATATTGAACAAAAGTACATTAGCTTGAAAACTGCATTGTGGGCAGAACAGTTATTAAAATTGTACAAGTTATTCATTGCTATAATTTTATATAATCATATAAGATCTTAGGTGTACTGTTTGCAAATAATTCAGAAAAGTTCTTTTGATGGCATTCCTCCAACTTTTTTCTTTCAGTCTGAAATGTCTTTAATGTGCTGTACAAGAAAGAATTTATATTAATTTCTTAGTAAGCATGTAAGAAGGAAAGCCAATTGAGTGATGTGGGAAATTTCAATAGCATACAAATACTTAGAGCCTCCAAACACCACTAATTAGGAAGGTATAATGTAGTAAAATAAAGAAGTATGATGATAATAAGATAAGAAATTGAGTTACTGCCAATGCTTTCACTTTCTGAACCAATGTTCAAAGAGATGTGTATGTATGCACAAAGAAATTGAAAAGTGATGTTCAATGTTTTCCCCAACTTGTATATTAAAATTCTTGTGGTTTTGCACACAGACAAATGGCCGCCTATTCTCTGGCACCCCTAAAGCTTATTCAATAGGATTGAGTTATTTTGTGTGACATATGAAATTTTGTCATTAATTGAATAGAATATCATCTACTTCACCATTATTTAAACAAATATTTACTGTGTAGTTACTCTTTCTGAGACCATACCATAGCTTATGTAGAGGAGGAAGGAGGAAATACAACAACGATCAAAATAGATCTATGGTTCCAGAAACCTGATATCTAGGAGCAACAATTTGAAGAGAGATTAAAGATAGGCAGAGAAAGTAATATAGGTGAGGTAAGGTCACAGAATAGGGTTTACCTCTGGAAAGAAGAAAACATGATGAGAAAAGCTAACAATGTAGCTACTTCTTGAAATAAGACAATTGGTCCTCCTATTGGAGCATGGTAAATTTCTCTATGAAGTAGAAAGTATGATAATTGAATAAATGGAAGGGAAGATGGGATCACTCTAGGTTGTCAAAATAACGAGAGAACTACTAGTTTCTTATAAAGAATAGAATATCTCATAATAAATATATGGACTGTGAGTGCCATTGAAGTTATAATGGTGGTTGAATATTATGAATTTGTCATGAACCAAGTCAATGAAATTAAGTGATTTATCAAACTCAAGAGCTATCAAGAAGGAATGGAGAAGGAGCATGGTTTGCTTCATGTAGAATGGAGATTAGGGAGAAGGGAAGAAAGCATCCAAAGTGCTCTTTAATTTGACAATGGTTAGTTTAATACAATTGTGTTTCAGAAACTGTGGGTGGAAGATTAAAAAAATGCAGGCCCTCCTTTCTATGAATTTAAAGTCTTGAAAGCATATAGACATGTAAGCATATGGTTATAATACAGAAATTGTGTACAGAGTATCAAGTCTTCATGGATATTAGAAGAATTTCTCAGAATAATAGCTTGAGTATTTCTTTTCTTTAAGTCTTGAAATGCTGAAGCTTGAGTGAATGTGTGATCTTCATTTGAGAATGCTACAAAAAGTAAGACATACTTGAAGTTCTGTTTGTCATGGTCTTACTTTCATTGTTGGATGAAAATCATATGATACTTTGTATGGGACTTCTCTTATGCAGACTATTATCATGTTTTCTCTTCTCTCTAAAAAGGTAAGAAAAATTAATTCAATTTAAGGCTCAGTTCTTAAATATATTTTGTGTATATGATGGATAAAAGTTATATTAGTATTAGTACAACATACAAAATTTCTGGAGGCAAATTTTTCTTCCGGTTTTGTGAATAAGAGGTAAGAAATAACAAACAAATACATTTGCATTCTCTCTCTCTCCTACTTTAAAAGTAAATTTATGTCTGATTTGAAGTGGATAATAAGAGTTGTTTTGTCATGAAAGTTTTTTTCCACTGAAATAAGCCTTGTTTTATTAAATACCTTTTGTACACTTCCATACACAATTAAATATTTGGAGGCTGAACTTCACATTTTATTAAAGAAATTAGATTTGGCTTCAGATATATTGGCTGCTTTCTTTACCTATGGCAGGGGAAAAATGAAAGAGGGAGAGGAGACATAAGGAGGCATAGGATAAATTGTTCTTCTAACAAATCTCTGAAAAACAAAAAGAGAAACTGTTTTTGTGCTAACACTTATTTAGACTTTGTGAGACAATTGTGGGTTGAAATTCTTCCAGATAAATTTGGCAGAATCAAAGACGGGTTTCCTCAATTTCTTCCAGCTCAAGTAAAAATATCATCTTTATGTAACAAAGATTATTCCTTTACTCTAGTGTTTAGTGAAATTTTGATAAGGATTTTATGTACATTTAAAAACATGGGTTAATTTTATTACTTATTTACAAAGCCATATGACTTGTAAAGTGTAGGTAACAAATATATTTATGGCTATCAAAGAACCGTTAAGCCATTTACATGTTGTTTAGGAAGGAATGATTGCAGTTTATGTGGAACCTTGGCACCATAAAATTCTGATGTCAACTCAGTGTTTTCAAGTTAAAGAGGCAATATTAGCATATTTATTAAAGATTAGGTAATTAAGCTTCACAAAATATTTACCTCCTAGCCTCCCAAACAGAATACAATGAAGCAGAATATCTATAATATATTGACAATGCTGTTTAATTGGGTTTCCAGTAGACTTGTCAATCAATGTAGTTTAATTTGGGGAGAACTTATCAAGGGGTATGTGTTTGGGATGTGTTTAGTCCAGCAACCTGAGATTTTTACTTGAAGAAACTGCTTAGAGAAAGCCAGAAGATAAAATATTCCTTCTCCTTTTCAAATATTTTGTCTAAATTAATCTTGGTATCACTCTTTGGTATTCTGTCAATATCTTGTTGATACTAAGAAAAGCCACCTGGTTTTGTTCTTTACATTCTACAGAGTAGATTCTGAAGGTCATGAAGTGTCTCTGACATGGGAAGTCCAATTAACTAATATGCATGGACATTTCTCATCATTTTAAAATTTAGAAGAAACTGACAATTCAAAGATTATTTTGCTTCCAATAAACTTAGAAAAGTAAAAAATATGTCTGAAGGAATCTATACCAAATATCAAAAGTGTTATATCTATCTAGGTGATGAGAATATGGGTAGCTTATATTTTTTCTTTTACTTTTTGCCTATATTTTCCTATATTCCTATGTTGCACACGTGTTCTTTGTATAACAATGACATTTAAATAGAAATGTAAAAACCTGAAGCTCTGCTTGCTGTAAAAAACATGATTCATTGAATTTATTTAGTGATTCAGTTTTTAATTCATGTGGATATTTTTTTCCCCTCTAATTGGGGCAGGGAGAAGACTAGAGAAGGGGATTAGCTGGTTCACATGAAGAATCCTTTTAAATAAACTCAAGACTAACAGGATAGAGGCGTAATAGGAAAGACAGAAGATCGCATACTTCCTTTAGTAAACCTCTTAGCCATTCTAGGTTAGATTTTTTTGGATGATATCAGCATTGGTAAGAGGTAATACATTATTTCTCACAAATACCAAATTTTTTAAGATTGGTCTTTAACATATTATGAGGAAATAGACTCATCAGTTGACGTACTGCTCCAAATGTTCACTGTAATGCATCAGTAACAACTTTTCTAAACCTCTTGAACTCAAGAACTTTTATACTATCCCCTCCTGAATATATCCAACTTGAGACTCAGATTTCAGGTTGGATGATTAGCTGTTCTGTGTAGTTAACAATGGTTATTAGCTGCAGGTGTCTTTGCAGTTTTGCAGCACAGCACACATTTGGGAAAGAATCAATCAAAATCTGAATTAATGACATTTACACAACCGTGTTCGCAAGGTGATGTTAACAGAATATAATGAAGCAAAATATCTATAATCTATTGATAATCTGTTTAATTGGGATTGCAGTAGACTTGTCAGTCAATATAGTTTAATTTGGGGAGAACTTATCCCGGGGTATGTGTTTGGGATGTGCTTTATGGAGTTGACTTTTAGATTTGTTCTTTACTAATTTGTATAGCATTTTTGCATTCAGTGTTGGTGCTGAGCGTTCCAATAAAGGGCCAAGAAATCGGTCTGAAGTGGTCTCAATGTTAGATGTAAAAACACTGATGAGATTTCCTGTATTTCAAAAACCCTGGCTTGCTAGCAGCTGATATTTTTTCCCCACAGAATAGCAATTCCCATCTCTTTGTTCCATTCTGGTTTCTTATCCTGGAAGAAATAGGAGACAGAGTTTTTTTGAATGAAAGCTACAGACTGGGAAATTTTCAGTATTGGGAATCCTCAGCTTGTTTCAGAGTCATAATGGATTTCAAGTGCTCAATCATCAACAAGGTAGTGCTTTCTTGAAAGAGCAGATGCAGTTCAAGAGATGCATTGCAAGAAATGTAGAATTTAGAATGGTATGATAGGCATAAATGCCTCCCATCATTTTCATTTACTCATGTGTCATTTATTGAATAAAAGCTTTTAACAAGTTCTACTGCTTGAGAAAAAGCCTGCAGGTTCAAAAAAACAAAACAAAACGAAACACCTCTGCAGGTAAAAAAAAAAATGAGACTCCAAAATAGTCAATTGCAACAAAAGGACTTAAGTTGAAAATTAATAGTTTGGGGTACCATTTTCCTCTTTTTTTCTTTTCTTTTCTTTTCTTTCTCTTTTATTTTATTATTATATTTTTTTATTTTAGAGAGAGAGTGCAAGCTAGGAGAGGGGCAGAGGGAGAGAGAAAATCCCAAGCAGGCTCTGTGCTAAGCTGAATGTGAAGCTGGATCCCATGACCCAGGGATCATGACCTTAGAGGAAATTAAGTGTTGGATGCTCAGCCAACTGAGCCACTCAGGCATTCTACTTTCCTCTTTCTTAGTTGGTTGTCTTGGGGAATTTATAAAAATGCCTCTGTATTGACAGGAATGCTAAGAAGTTAACGGGAATGTTAATTAACCGCAAATAAAGATGATACTTCCATCAGATGATAATTCCATGAGGTTCCAATAGACTAATATCTAAAGTCCATTAATTCCCATGAACAGAAATATTTTTTAGTATATGGTCAAGGAAAATTCAAATGTCCTCCTGGAGAATTCAAAGGAAAAACTAATGTGTTGATAATGTGGCTGTACAGAACCTTTGGGTGATAAACTGATGAAAATAATTATGTTACATGCAATCAAAGGCAAATTATTTAGTATACTAGTCTCAGTTTTATTTTAACTGGTTACCTCACCATGATACTTTCACTTAATTATACTCTGTTTGATTATTATAGAAGTTTCAAGAATGTTGGAAAATATGGGAATATTAACCTAAAAAAGAACAAGAAGACTAAACAAACAAATAGCATCTTCATTTAAAGAATTTATTTCCAATAAGCATGCAAATCCTTTTTTGGCTCCTTGGAAAGTCTGAGACTTATCAATTTTCTAGAATTTCATATCAGGCTGAAAGAAATATGCTGTGAATTATTGTAAAACACATACATTTATTTTGGCAGGTCTTTTTAAATTTTTTTTAATGTTTATTTATTTTTGAAAGATAGAGACAGAGCATGAGCAGGGAAGGGGCAGGGAGAGAGGGAGACACAGAATCTGAAACAGGCTCCAAGCTCTGAGCTTCCAGCACAGAGCCCAAGGCGGGGCTCGAACTCATGAACCATGAGATCATGACCTGAGCCGAAGTCAGATGCTCAACCGACAGAGCCACCCAGGCACACCTGTTTTAGCAGGTCTTTTAAACAGGAATTTAAAAAATACTCTTACACCATATACAAAAATAAACTCAAAAATGGATGAAAGACCTAAATGTAAGACAGGAAGCCATCAAAATCCTCGAGGAGAATGCAGGCAAAATACTCTTTGATCTTGATCGCAGCAACTTCTTACTCAACACGTCTCTGGAGGCAAGGGAAACGAAAGCAAAAATAAACTACTGGGACCTCATCAAAATAAAAAGCTTCTGCACAGCAAAGGGAATAATCAGCAAAACCAAAAGGCAACCGACAGAATGGGAGAAGATATTTGCAAATGACATATCAGATAAAGGGTTAGTATCCAAAATTTATAAAGAACTTATCAAACTCAACACCCAAAAAACAAATAATCCAGTGAAGAAACGGGCAGAAAACATGAATAGACACTTCTCCAAAGAAGACATCCAGATGGCCAACTGACACATGAAAAAATGTTTAACATCACTCATCATCAGGGAAATACGAATCAAAACCACAATGAGATACCACCTCACACCTGTCAGAATGGCTAACTTCCACAACTCAGGCAACAACAGATGTTGGCAAGGATTCGGAGAAAGAGGATCTCTTTTGCATTGTTGGTGGGAATGCAAACTGGTGCCACGACTCTGGAAAACAGGATGGAGGTTCCTCAAAAAACTAAAAATAGAACTACCCAACAACCCAGCAACTGCACTACTAGGCATTTATCCAAGGGATACAGGTATGCTGTTTCAAAGGGACACATGCACCCCCATGTTTATAGCAGCACTATCAACAATAGCCAAAGTATGGAAAGAACCCAAATGTCCATGGATGGATGAATGGATAAAGAAGATGTGGTATAGATACACAATGGCGTATTACTTGGCAGTCAAAAAGAATGAAATCTTGCCATTTGCAACTACGTGGATGAAACTGGAGGGTATTATGCTAAGTGAAATTAGTCAGAGAAAGACAAAAATCATATGACTTGACTCATATGAGGACTTTAAGAAACAAAACACATGAACGTAAGGGAAGGGAAACAAAACTCCTATAAAAACAGGAAGGGGGACAAAACAGAAGACACTCATAAATATGGAGAACAAACTGAGGGTTACTGGAGGGGTTGTGGGAGGGGGGATGGGATAATTGGGTAAGGGGCACTAAAGAATTTACTCCTGAAATCATTGTTGCACTATATGCTAACTAATTTGGATGTAAATTAAAAAAAAATTAAATTAAAAAAAATACTCATTGTATCATTGGTTTAAATTTCACCACATGGAGGACTATTACTTAACAAATATTTATGAATTGGACTAAGTACAAAATTAAAACCTCATGTCTTTTTTTCTCTGCCAAATTTGCTTTGAATATTTTCACTTGCTGAAATTCTTTCTACATTGTAGCCAACTCTCATAAAAATGTTTTCTGCCTGTATCCATCTAGATTTCGAGATAACTTTACATTTCAGAATGTGCTTTTTTCCCCGAAGGAAAGTTCCTGTCACGTACTTTGTAGAAAAATCCTTACCTAAAACTAAATTTGAAAGACGGAGGCGAAAGACTGATTTCTAGATGCTTATCTAAAGATTGAAGCAGACTGTAATTTCTGTGATGTCTTTCTCATTCACCCTTATATCTCCAGAACCTAAGAAAGCAACTCGTATCAACTCTTTAAATAGTTGTTGAATTAACAAAAGAATAAGATTGTTAACATAATTATTATGGATTCATTCATTCATTCATTCATTCAAGATATAACTATTGGGCAAGGCTAATGTTCCAAGCATTGCGCTAGATAGTGTGGGTATTCTTAAATTTGCTTTGCTAGAAGTTTCAGAAAGAATCTAGATTTGACTCTTAAAAGCCTCTCTCAGGCTAGGAAGCCAAACCAGGAATTCCCTCTCAGACTTCATGAGCAGTACCTACAAATTTGAACTTCCTCTCTTGTCAAAATCCCCAAATTATTATGGTTCCTGGGTCTGCCTGGAAGTGAACTTCCTTATTGATCTCTAAGGCTGGGAACTCAGTAAGCCAGTTATCTGACCACTTTTTAAAAGAGGGCTTTGTAATCATTGACTCCATCAAGTCAAGTGAAGTTCCTTAAAATTGTCTGGTAATTCTGATTCAGTAAGCATCATTATCAAGTATGACATTCTAAGCAAAGCCTTGGTTGCATAACTATCGTTTTCAATATGTGCTGTTAATAAGGAGGATAAACTGTTATTGAATCAATGCAAATAACGATATTGCCATGAAAA
Organism: Lynx rufus; assembly: GCF_022079265.1. Taxonomy (NCBI): domain Eukaryota; kingdom Metazoa; phylum Chordata; class Mammalia; order Carnivora; family Felidae; genus Lynx; species Lynx rufus. The sequence goes on from NW_025814825.1 coordinate 7,295,277, forward strand.
TAAGAATACACATACAAGTTTCTGAATTCTGGTAGGGAGATAAAAATACATGTTTCATTTCTCTTTATAAAAACATTCTACTAAATTGTTATAAATTATACATAGATAGAGCTAGAGATAAAAGATAGAGGAAAGACAATGATGTTTGTTATATCCAGAAACTAAAATATTAAATATCAAAAATATTCCAAACAAAAACCGTAATCATCCCTCATCAGTTCATTCTACCCCATATAATGATCTTGTTCCACTTGATCATAGATTATCAGTCTCCTTAAACTATTTGCTTTTGACTAGAGTTCTGGATAGCCTAACTATTATGGCTTCAAAGTGGTTTATACAATGCCATCAGAAGCCTGTGTCCAAGATTATTTGGTGTATTTCTTTCCCATGGTGCCCTGAGACAATCTTTTTTTTAGGGTCAAAACTTTCTTGCTTGTAGTTGAATATAAGTGCTTTCAGAGAAGGGCCAGAACAAAAGAAAAGAAAACAAAATTATCTGTGGATAACAAGAGATTTAAAATTGCTGTTGTCAATTAATGATAATTTTAAAGGGGAAAGATCTGATCAGAATTTATTACAAAAATAATGCAACTGATAACACATGATGTGGTTTTTTTGGCAGGCAGAACAAAATAAAATCAAGCCAAAAAGATTTAGATAAAATATCCATAAACATAGTGATTAACTTTGTTTTCAAAGAAGGGTAGATATTACATCTGATTTATAAAAATTGGTAACATAATCTTTACAGAGAAAAACAAGGTTCAGATATAAACTATAATAATCCCAAGACACAATACCCCATGAATATATCAAGCATCTAGTTAGAATGTGCCAAGAATGTATCAAAATCATCAAGTATACAGATGCAGTAAATCTGGAGTATGTCCTGAACATCCAAATATTAATAAACTCCATAGGGAAATGATGTAAATCCCCACGTAAGAGGCACTAGGCTAGAAGATGCCTGATACAAATTAAAGAGGTAAAGTTGCATTGAATTTCACATTTTAAAATATCTGAAATTATGGCCAGTAACACTACACTGTTGTCTACTATCAGGCAAGGAAGCACCAGATCTCTAGTAAATAGAAACATACCATCGACAGCTAGGACACTGACAAATCTCTAGGAACTTTCCATACAGCATTTAATTTTTGAAATAGGTATAACATGTTATCCATATAAATTTTATTTAGAGAAGGCTAAGTGCTTCCTGAATTGACAATGCTTCGTATGCAACTTACCAGTAGCAATATATCACATTGACATAGTTGTCTAGCATCTTTCTTTTTAGAACGTAAAAGAACAAATCCTTTGTGGTCTTTCAAGGACCCTCTGGGAAATCTCAAAGGCAATTTTAGGAATACAAGATATAGTATTTAATTTTGGGAAAGTAGGTGAACAACAGACCCAAATATACAAGTAAACTTGTATTATACTCAATGTTGAGACACAGTTGTTTTTATTAAACAAAAACATTAAACTAACCCATTTTACCTAAGGTACATGAACTTGAATTCTTAAAGCATTTGAATTAATTTTTATATAATTTTTAAGGATATTTACATTATTGAAAGTTCAATTTCCTTGTTTTTTCTTTGCAAATTTTAGGAATATTTAATTTATATAAGCACTTATTTATCTTAAGCCAATTGAAATGAGCTCCTTTAAGACATTTTATACTCTGATTTGGTAATTCCACCCAGAGGTAGATATATATTCCACACTCAGAGACACATAAGCATACCTACAGATACAGGTAGGGAGTTTGTAGCTTTAATCATAAAAGTTTAGTCCTGAATCAAGTGCAGACACAGAATTACAAAATTTATTCTTCCATAGCAAAGAACTGTTCCCTTTCTAGTTCTTATGGATTCTAAATCGATTTGAGCTCAAAATATCCAAATAGACAAACAGACAGATTATTAGCAAACCAGATTCTCTGTTGGTTTTTACCCAATGTAGACAAGACCTCTCATGTACAATCAATCCATTTATAGATATCACCAAATGGTCAGACCATAAAACCAAAAGAAGCCCCCACCAGAAATCAAGTCAGTAGTCAAAAGGAATTAAAGTTCTTACTGTGCTACAGAGGGAAAAGAGTCTGGAACATGGGGCTAGGAGTCAGACTCACTGCTGGATCTCTCGATCACAAACCAGGCATGGATCACATTACCTGGGAGTAAATGAAGATCCAAAATTGAGGTCTAATCCTATCTGAATCATGGCACCCAAACTGTCAAAGACAAAATGCACTGCACAATTAAGGCAATGGTTTTATTCAGATTATTGCAGTAGTGAGAGTACTCCAGATTCAAGGATGAGAGTGTGCCAACAAGGTGATTTTGCCTTAGACTTTTATAAAGAAAGACAAACAGGTTGCAGATGGGGTGATTCACAGTTGGGTTGTTTTGCAAGTAAGGGAGTTTTAGTTATCTAAGCAATTAATGTTTTTGTTTGTGGTTAGTGTATCAGTTTACTGCTGTTGTAATAAATTACCACAAATTTAGGGACATAACACCAATTTATTATTTGTGAAATTCTAGAAGATAATGCATTTAATTCCTTTTTCAGTTTCTAGTGGTCATGTCCATTCCTTGGATCATGGTCCTATTCCTCCATCTTCGAAGACAGCAACATCAGAGGAGTCTTTTTTTTTTTTTTAATTTTTTTAATGTTTATTTAATTCTGAGAGAAAGAGAGCATGAGCAGGGGAGGGGCAGAGAGAGAGAGGGAGGCACAGAATCAGAAGCAGGCTCCAGGCTCTGAGCTGTCAGCGCAGAGCCCCATGTGGGGCTTGAACCCACAAACTTCAAGATCATGACCTGAGCCGAAGTCGGACGCTGAACCGACTGAGCCACCCAGGTACCCCGTGGAGTCTTTATCATATTACTATCATTCGATTTTTTATTTTCTACTTCTCTCTTCCACATTCAAGCATGCTTGTGATTATATTAAGCCCATCCTAATAATCGGAGATAATCTCACTATTTTAAGGTGATCTGATTAGCAACCTTAATTTCACTTGAAACCCTAATTCCCTTTTGCATGTAACCTCACGTAGCCATTATTTTGCCTACCACAGTTAGCTTCAGGAGACAAACAGTTTCTGTCAACCAGTCAGTCAAAGGGGATATTGGAATGTCTGGATCTGGCCTTGTCAGCAGGTAAAAGGAAAAGAGGAAGGGGATGTGTTTGCTCTTGTCCCAGATAAACAAGGCAGCCATTCACACGTCTTACAAGAGTCCCGGGAAAGAGAGGACAATGAGGTATATAAGTTGTATGGTGATGTTGTATTCTTGGCGATAAACCATTTCTTGAAAAACAAAATGGGGTGGGGCAGGGGCGTGTGTGTGTGTGTGTGTGTGTGTATTTTTAAATTGCCGCTGTTTTCTGGGAGCTGGGGGCTCAGCTAAAGTCCAGTCTTGTCACTGCCATAAGCTAGAGAAAAAAAGAGTAATTAGAAAAAGAAAAGTGAAGAGGAAGGAGTAATAGGAATGGAGATGTTGGAGCTAAGGCTTCAGGTCTAGATAGCTGGAGTCTTATTTCCAGCTCTCCTAGTTACAAAAACTGTGATCTTGGGAAAGGAACTTAAACATTATAAGCCTTAATCGCCTTATCTTGAAAATAAATACAGTATCTACTTCATAATTTTGTTGAGAGGATTAATGAGATTATATATGTAAAGGGCTTATTAAAGTGCCAGGAAGACAGTTAAATGCTCTATTAATGTTATCTGTTGATAATTGATTAATGAATCACTCCAGTGAAATAGCAATTGGGTAAAAAAAAAAAAAAAAAAAAAGATATGATGTATGTTATGCTGAATGATCTTCCAGTTCTTAATAATTATCAAGTTTTCATGAGTCCTGGATATATGATGGAAGAAATAATTGTTTGCCTTTTTTCTTTGCTTCACTTAACAGTAAAACTCTTCACAATACAGCTCAGTCACTGAGATCGACCCAAATTTGTTTTCGATACTTGAAACCTTGAAGATCTTTCGTATACATTCAAAATACTAACCAAATTGCCAGGACTATGCTAAGATGAGGATCTGACAAGGTAGAGGACGATCTGTTATAAGTTACCAAGTGAACCTAGAATGTCTCTGAACTAGATCAACTTCACAGGGGGCCTGATTCTGAGTTTTCCCCGAAGGTCCCACGCTGAGGTCTCAATATCTCCTGCCAAAGATGGAGGCTGGACTGACAACACGTAAGTTTTCAAAAAAGTTAAAAACGTGACTCTGGTGCAAATATGAAATCCTTGTGTCAAAGTTTTCACCAACCCATCAATTAAGGGAGGAACCATCAAATTAAAACCTTCTGTGAATTGCTCTTACAGAGATTTACATTTTCCAGGAGACAACATTCATGTGCGTTGCTATGAACAGTAACCAGTAACCCAGTCAACAAGTCTTATCAAAGATTCTGAACACCTTTGCCAGAGCGTAGACTAGGCAGAGCTGAATAATCTCTTTTGCCCATGTCTAAGTCTTGGACAATTTTCCTAATGATTCAGGACATTGAATCAGAGTTGTGCAATGAAGGGTGGGGAGAGAAGTTAGGCAGCGTCTTGCAAGTGAATTTGGAGAATTTATTATGAATGAATCAGAAAGTACTTCAGGATTCGGTAGTACTCTGGAGGTGATCACGAACACGCTTTTTTTGAAAATTGTGATGGTTTAGATTCTAGTGGAAATCAATTATTTTAGTTTATGGCATATCAGAATTTTGTTTAACTATATTTCTTTGACACGTATTTAAGTGTCAAAATGCATTGTTTTCATATGTCCTGAGAGATCCTTGGGGAAAAAAGGTTTTCACCAGATGCCTAAATTCCATATTAGCAACTATTAAAACTGATGTAGTTTGTCTCGTTTTTTCCTATGACATTACCTGCTCAGCCAAAATGTTGCACCTTCATACTTAACTTCAGTGTTTCATACAATTGAACAAAAGGAAAAGACCCAATATGTTTTTAAAGAGCTGGAATGTTATTTCAAAAAGTGATATTGGGGAGAAAAAAATCAGTAAAAGTGGGACCATCCACAACTCTACCAGATTTAAACGTTTAAACAAATACTTTTGCTTTAGAAATTGAAAAAGAAAGGATAGGCGCATTGAAAACTACTGAGTTGTCTGTGAATATGCAAGCTCATCTAAATATAAACACAATAAGGCAAAGCTGATTTTCAAAAGTCAGAATAATTATGTAGTGCTTTGTCTATTTTAAAGGAAGGCAGCTTTAGGCCTAGGGACTGTAAAGCAGAGATAAGGAACTCCATGAAATTTGGAAAGAGACTCTCCTGGGTGGGCAGTGGTTAAGTCTATATTTACAGTATGTTCAGGTGTGCATCATGAAATCCGGTGTTTCTCTCTTTTTATTTATTTACCCAGTAATATCTCTTAATCAAGAAGTAATAAGGAAAATAATTATTTGGAATATGGAAAATGGAAGAAGAGAATGAGGAAAAACAGCACATTAATTATTATCAGACCAGCTTACCTTTCTTTTTTTCTTTTGTGGGGGGGGGTTATTGTGATTTTTTTTCCCCAGCTTTATTGAGATATAATTGACACACTACCTTGTGTGAGTTTAAGGTGTACAATGTGATGATTTGATACATTTAGATATCACAGAATGATTTACCACAGTAAAAAATAAAGCATTTAAAATCTATTCTCTCAGCAAGCTTTAAGTGAGAAGGAAAGCTGGCGAGGGCAGATAAAAAAGGGGGCCAGTCAGATGTTCAAGATTGGATACTCCCCTTGCATGCTTTTGGCTTCTGTAATCTTGCTTCCTGAATCTGCCAAGCGCCCGCATAGCACAACTGATCAGTGCCCCCCCTTTTCTTCCCTTCGAGCCCCTGCAATCCCAACCATAAAAGGAAGCAAACGCCAGGGCTCAAGGCTCAGCCTTTGGAGGTGACTCCATTGGGCTGGCACCAGTACGAAATAAACAATCTTCTCTGATTCCCCAAATGTGTGTCACTTGTCTTTTCCCGGGCGCCAAGTATTTGCTACAGCAAGTACACAAGTACATAATAGAGTATTTTTAACTACAGCTTCCATGCTCAACACTAGATCCCTGGAACATATTCATCTTCTAAGTTTGTACCCCTCTGATCTACATCTCTTCATTTCCCTCATGCTCAGCCCTAGCAACCACCATTCTACTTTCTGTTTCTATAAGTTGGATTTTTCTAAATGTCAATCCTAAGTGAGATCATACACTATTTGTCTTTCTCTGCTTTTGGTCACTTAGCACCAATGCCCTTAAGTTCCCACCTTCTCTGTTTTGCATCTTCCTCCTTGTATTTTGGTCCTTAGTGTTTCCTTTCCTTTCTTACGAGCTTAGTGTTTATTGCATTTTATGTAACGTTTCTAGGTGGTCTTTAGTGTAAGGATTTGTAGCATTTTCCACACTGTAGGAAATGGAACTTTCAGTGAGTATCTTTTGGTCCTGATCTTACTCTCTACGCAACACCACTGGCTACGATTGACTTACTTTTAAAAAGAAAGGAAAAAAGAAATGTCCTCTATTCTCTTCATTTCTGAGAAAGCATTCTGTCCTGATTTCTTCCCATGTGCCTGATTTCTCTGTTTCAGCCTTTTTTACTGGTTCTACCTTAACAAATTTTAACTAGCCTTCTCCCTCCGTAATCTAGACACATTTTCTAGTTTATCTCATTTGCTAGTGGGGTTTTAAAATACTATCTACATGTGACTGCTCTCACATTTACTTCTATTCCTGATCTCTTTTTTCATTCCCAGATGCAGAGATTAAACTGTGTTTTTGCCATTTCCATTTGGAGGTCTCAACATCTCTTAACCCATTCTCCTCTCTCTCTCTCTCTCTCCCTCTCTCTCTCATTAAAAAAGAGAGAGAGAGACTGCATAAACAGGGGAGAGGGACAGAGGGAGAGAAACTCTTAAGCAGGCTCCATGCTCAGCACAGAACCTGATGTGAGGCTCAATCCCATGAGCCAGAGATCATGAGTTGACCAGAAATCAAGAAGACGGACGTTCAAAAGACTGAGCCCCCCAGCCCCCCACTTCTTAACTTCTCTTTCCTTGTTCTTTTCCATTATTTCCCATCTCAATAAACAGCATTTGTATCCAGGCTGTTTTTCGTGTTGTAAAGCCAGGAGTAAACTTTTACACTTGTCTCTCTTACCTCCCACTTCAATTCATCACTGGGTCCTATCAGTTCTACCTCTAAGATACGTGTCTGAAATCTATTCAGTTCTTTCCTATCTCCATTGCCATAATCTGGGATCAATCTGCAGTGGCCTACTGGCCAGGTAGAATAATCTCCATATAGGTCTCATAGCTTCCAATCTTTTTTTTTTGGTTTAATTTATATATTTATATATTTATATAATATGTATGTATATATTATATATATATTATATTATATATAATATGTATATATTATATAATATGTGTGTGTGTGTGTGTATATATATATATATATAGAGAGAGAGAGAGAGAGAGAGAGAGAGATAGAGAGAAAGGGAATTTATATAGATGATTTTTTTAAGTTTATTTATTTATTGAGAGAGAGAGACAGAGAGAGAGGGAGAACACAAGCAGGGGAGGAGGAGAGGGAGAGATAATCCCAAGCAGGCTCCATACTGTCAGTGCAGAACTCAACACAGGGCTCAAAACCACTAACCATCTTCAAAATCAAGAGTCAGATGTTTAAATAACTGACCCTCCCAGGTGTCTCTGTGTAGAGAATTCTGAGTAAAGTGTTTTTCACATCTGAATTTTCTTATGTGAAGTGATCTAATACTGTTATTTTCTGAATATTATATCATTGCAACTTTGATTACATGTTAAAACAAGGAAACTGTTTAACAGAAAATTTTAAGTCTTTAAATCACAGTTTTTTAATTATTTTAGGTATGAAATTAATGTTTTAGACATAACTGGTACAGATATTATGCATATGTGCAAGTATGTGTAGATATACATATCTATCTTTTTATTTGTCATTGCTAGACAATGACAGTCCTGTGTTACTCCTTTTACCAAAATATAAACACTTCTAACAGACTCGTACACATAAGTTTTCATCACATACACACATGCACAATTTTATAACTTGTTTTTCATTTAAAAATATATGGTGACCTTCTCAATCCTTTTAAATTCTTCTTTTGTCTCGGTAGGAGAGTGTGGTCCCAGTGTTTCTACTCTTTGTATTCATGAAGTGTGAAAACAATGACAGGGGGCATAAACAACGCTTTTTGGGCGGTGGGAACTGTGCTTTGTTCAGATTGACTGGACAGCGGTTTAAGCTGGAATGTGAGAAAGACCAGCAGAAAGCCATGTACGAAGAGTGCTGCATGAGGGACAGAGTCCAGAACAGACAGAGTGGCAGAAGGAACAGGATGAAGGGCCTGCTGTTGTGTGGCTGTGATTGGTGATGGCACATATGAGGGGTAGGAATGAATGGTGGCATGAGATGGAGAGGGCACAGGTGGTTCTGAGAAGTAGCTGTTACTGCTAAGAGAACATTGAAAGGCCTGCGCAAGAGATCAGGAGATGATGCACCAAAAAGGCGTATTGTGCTCTCTCTGGCTTTTCTTTCCCAACTGAAGAGAGTCAGAGTAAGAAGCAAAGTGAGACTTAGGATTTGTAATAGAATGTTGAAGTGTAGGAGTCATATGAAAATGCAGTTTCTTTAATGGACGTTAAACATGGAGGAGTATGTAGAAGGTCAGTTCAGAATTCTGTTAGGCACCCCCTTTGAAATGTATTTTATAGGAAATACCAACTCCATTCACTGTTTCTCAGCCTAAATGTTCTCAAAATCCCAATGTTGAAAATCGCTGTGGTTAACTTAACCAGTACCCGTTTTGAGTAATAGTGTGGACTGTAGTAATATGAGGGCACATAGAATTACACTCAGAGAAAATAATTTTACTTAATAGCGTGCATACTGAAGATACTTAATAATATCCTTATTCAAATATAGCTATTAATACAGAAACTATAGTTTATACATGGTAACAAATGTGAAGAAGAAAATATCAAAATTCGTTTCCTCATTAAATCATTCAGCAACCTTATGAAACTTAATAATACTTAGATACACACAAATAGCAGAATGTGGGTTTCTATTAATAACCTTGGCTATATTTTATTCTGCTTTTCTATTATTTAGCAAGAAGCACATTTTCCACTGTTTCTGAAATGGAATATATAGTGGGTATATAATTATATTTTTAAAATATATACATATATGTAATGTAGAAACATGAAAATATAACTACATCAATTTTGTAATAATGATTTATGCCAGCAATTACTCTTCAGGGGAGAGAGTGGCACATTGCAATAACCACTGTTGTTGAGCTCATGAATATTGAGGTGATATCCTGAAGCTTTATGAACAAGAAAGATATTCACTATTTCATGTATCCTGTGATATATAATTTCAGTCGTCTGGTTAGATATTTGAAGTGGTTACACGATTGCATTCTTTCTACAGTCTATATTGCTCTCAAAATATTTACTTTATAGACTTTACCCTTTCCATACTCTATACGCTAAACATGACACAGTAGATTCTTACTAGAAGTTGGAATGACTTCCATCTTATTTAACTCACAAAACTGTAGGCATTACGGCCATAGAAACTTAAAATGGAAAGTGAAGAGTGTACCCTTCGGGCAAGCAGAAGTGTGTTGAATTTTTCATCTATTCCTTATTCAGTGCTAGGCCTTGGGTAGTTACCTGAAAGGCAGAAGAGTTTAAATGCCTAGGATTGTGCAACTGGATTTTCCTTTAATTACTTGAACATTTGTCTCTCAAGGGTATATTCATAAAATGATTGCTTGCAAAATTGGATTAGTAAAATCACCTGTATTGTATCTGTGCACAATCTAGGTGGTTTATATCAAAATTTATTTACTTATTCCGAAAGAGAGAAAAAGCATGGGGAAAGAGAAAAGAGAGAGGGAGTGAGAGAGAAAGAATCCTAAGGAGGCTCCACACTGTCAGCATGGAGCCCAATGCAGGGCTGGATCCCATAAACCTTGAGATCATGACCTGAGCTGAAATCAAGAGTTGGACACAACTGACTGAGCCACCCAGGCCCCCCTTTAAGTGATTTTTTAAGGGTAGACTTACCTTGTATGCTGCATTTAGACCCCAGCTTCCATGAGTGATGGATTCCATCATACTTCATAAAGACAATTTGATCACTGTTTTTCTTGGAAAATGAAGACCCAAACCAGTCCATCTTCCCCCACACTATTAATCTTGTGGGATCAATTTGAAGAAGAATTTCTCACGGTTCATTCTCAAATGTGTCTCTATACCTGGAAGGCAGATTCCACTCTCTGAAGAAGCACGTGCTTCGTCAGCTCCTGAGAGTAGGAAGTGAGATGGACACACCTCATTTAATCACCCTGCCTTTTCTTGCGCTGGAGCTTCTACTTATGTTTTTGTGCTCTTGACGCAAGTGACAAATTGCTCGAGGCACGAATGGTATTAGAGTCTTTATTGCTTAGGATTGATAATATTGTAGGTTGTAACGGGGCAATTAGATATGAAAATAATGTAAAATAAAACACTTAAGTGCGAAGCTTTGTTCTGTCAATTTTATTCCAGGCATTCCCTCCTTACCTCTGGCCTCAGATAGGTATGAACCTTACTTGAAAGAAAAAACTAAGTTTGCTTGAGCCTGTTGAGTTTCACCACTTGTAGAGTAAGTACGGGTTTTCCTGTCATGGCAAAGTAGAGAGCAGTCCTGCACAGGTTCTCAAGTCAGAGCAATTGGGTTCAATACTCAGTTGCAGCTGATGGACCATGCGAACTTGGGTACCTTCCTTAATCTCTCTGTTCCTCAATTCTCTCATCGGCCAAATGGAAACTATACTGGCAGGTACCTCAGAGACTGTTTTTAGCAGCCTTATTGAGACATGTAATTAACCACCTATTTAACAGTAGGGTTTGATCATCTCTCTCACATATAGATACATACCTAAAACCATCATCACTGACAGGGGCTCTCCTCCTTACAGATTTATGTAATAATGCATGTAAAGCACTGAGAAGGATCTTATAAAATAAGATTAGTTGTTAGTTGTTGCTTTATTCATTATTATTACTCAGACCTCTAAGGTTTCTCCTCAATCCCACTGGAATTATTCTCTCAGATGTTTTCAGTGACCACTGTGGTTGCCAAATCCAATGACATTTCGTATTCTCCCGGAAATTTCTACTGTATGTGATATGGCTATGAAAAATTCATCACGGAATTGATATTATGAATAACTGACATCTTATGAAGGAAAGATCGTAACCAGTCACTGTGACCACTGAAAATGACAAGATGTTAAGCAAACAAATTCATTCTTTACTAGAAAATGTAAGCACCGGTGGGGGGGCGCCTGGGTGGCTCAGTTGGTTAAGCTTCTGACTCTTGATCTCGGCTCAGGTAGTGATCTCACAGAATGTGAGATTGAGCTCCGTGTCAGGCTCTGCCCTGACAGCATGGAGCCTGTTTGGGTTTCTCTCCCTCTCTTTCTCTCTTTCTGCCCCTCCGCAGCTGGCACTGTTTCTCTAAACAAACAAACAAACAAACAAACTTATAAAAGCAAACGTAAGCCCCTCTATTGTGCCAGATACTAGGGATAAAAGTAAATCTCGTCCCTGCTGGCCAGAAATTCTGAAAAACAAGTGAGAAAAAATACATAAAAGGAAACAATATGATGTGACAAAAGTGATGAGAGTAAGTATATATGTAGAATAATAGAGACATTCAAAGAAAGATTTTTTTATGCCTTGGAGATTCAGGGAAGACTTCACAGAAGAGTTGATAGTTAAGTCAATTTATTAAGAATTCATAAAAGCGGATGAGAGAAGCTAGTAAATTCAATTAGTAGGAAAATGATTGGCAAAGATATGGGGGTGTCAGTGCTGCAGGGAGTTTGTGTAGGGGAAAGGATAGGACATGTCAAGGAAAGAGTGTGGTTATGAGGGTAGGAGTCTCAGTTGTGGCCACATTTTGATGGTCATGTAGGCCATGCAAAAGATTTTGGGTTTTAGTCTGTGAGTAGAAGCAGGGTATTGGAAGTTCTGAAGCAGAGGGCATTGGATGAGTATCTTTGTATTTGGAAATCTATTACTGATGCCAAGAGCAGAATAAATGAGGACTTAGGGAAATAGGGTAGAGGCAGTGAGATTGATTAGGCCGCTGTTTTGGTTAATTGTTCAATCTTTTAGTAAAATGAGATTGAATTAAAGCAGAGGCAGTGGGCACACGATGGTGGGGCAAGAGTATATTACAGGCAAAATTAAGAAGATTTGAATGGAGGCTGAGGGATGGAGGGCATTGGGAGAAGGTGCTGATGATTTAAGATTCTCACTTGGGAATTTGAGTTGATAGTCCTGTGATTCACCAAGATATGAAATTTAGCACTGTATTTAATATACTGACGTAAACAATTTTATCTTTTACATTTTATCTTTTACATCTTTTACATTTATATTATTCATAACCTCTACATTATATATTTAAAAAATATTCAGAGAGATACCCACGAGATAGGAAATTTCATTGTTTGTGTGTGCCCCAAAATGTAAGAACACCACTGACATGGATTTGTTATAGTCTTCCGTATTTTTCATAGTTCAAGGCAATTTGAATAGATTATACCTGGGTAGTGTCTTCTTGACTTTCAAGATGAGGCATTATTAATACTAAAACGCAGTCTTATGAACTAAAACGGTTCATTTTCTGCCGTCATCTTATTGGCGAGGCCCATCTTATAAAAACACTGCAGTGTCCCAGCTCCCCATTGAACATGCCATATATGACATTTAAGTCACACGTTGCTTTTGGTGTTCATGCTTTCACCTCCATCACTTTTGTACCTGACTTGACTCTTGTGTTCTGTGATAACACAATACACTGACATTATCTTTCTCGGTATTGTTTCAACTTTTTCAAGAAGAAAGGAAAGATGGTGTGGAGACTCAACTTCCCTTGGATGCTGCTCTGCTGACTCTATGAGGTTTTTTTTTTTTAATTTTTAATGTTTTATTCATTTTCTGAGAGAGAGCGAGAGAGAGCGAGAGAGAGCAGGGGAGGGGCACAGAGAGAGACAGAAAGGGAGACACAGGATCCGAAGCAGGCTCCACGCCCGGAGCCTGATGTGGGGCTCGAACTCAGGAACCAGGAGATCATGATCCGAGCCATAGTCAGACATTTAACTGACTAAGTCACCCGGGCTTAGTCACCCGGGCCCCTATAAGATGAGTCTTAACTGATAGTAATGACTGCTTGAATGGCAATGCTAGAGATTAGACTGTTTCCTACACTGGAAGAAAACCTGGGTCCTAGTCTTGATTCTGCCATTTGACCTTGAGGAAGCCATGATACCCTCTTGATCCTCAATCTCATCATGTATTAAAAAAAAAAAAAAAGTCTCTATTGTCTCTAAAACTCTGATTCTCCAAAAGTGTGGCTGGATTTAATTCCTATTAGTTTTATTTGAACTGCTTCTAGACAATAGGTTTTAAAACTTCGTAGTTAGAAGACCGTAAGAAATATAGGTAAAAACTAGTAGTCTGATACCCAGATATTTTGAACAAGTTACTGATACACTACTTGTAGAATTTCTGGTCAAAGCAAGGCTCCTGCATATGAAGATGGGGATTCATTAGTAGCCCAGACTGCTGCCTAAAGGGCAACCAGAAGTAAGCAATAACAGCCATATCATTTTGATAGTGTCCAATTAGGCAAGAGCTGGAGAGCTCATCTGAGGGTAATTTGAAGCAGATGCCAGCATTAAGACACAGATGTGGGACATTTTTCAGTGGCAACGGAACGTGTGTGGTATAGGATAGCTGACGGCTTCCTCGTCATTTTTCTTTCCATGGGGTTACAATGGGAAACTGCACTGACATTCAGCTGATTTTCGGTTCTTGGATTACTCCCAGAAACAGGCTGTCCTCCAGGTAGAGACAGCTTCAGAGCTGGGGGTCATTACAATTTGATTTACTCCATGCTCATGCCCTTTTTGAAATCTGATATCTGGCGTCCCAGAAGTGGAAGTCAGAATACATTTCTCCGCATAACACGCAGAGCCAGAAACAGATGGACAACTTTGATAACCCAGGATTCTTGTCTGGCGGAACAGTGCCCTCTCACTGCTCTTGCTGACAGTTTAAATGGATAATTGCTGAGCATCAAATGTCAATACATTTTCTCAAAGCCGGGCTTAATAGATCTCATACTTCTCTTTACATGGGACGTTTGTTTTCTGGTTTTCTTTCTAGTCAGTTTGAAGAGCAAAGGTAAACTTCAGTTTCCTCCTTGTGAATAGTACCATTCCTTTTGAATGCCAAACATTTGGAGGTATTTATAAATCTTCCCTATCTCCCTAATTCTGTCTTTCTTTGAACAACCCAACAGAACTGATGAATGCCACCTCTTTGCCTGTAGATGTGCCGGACTATGAAGCAGATGAAGACCGTGGCTAGTGTTGCCGACGGCGAAGGGAATGTAAACATGTGCAGAACAACTGAAGATCGTTTCAGAAACCGAGTGCGATAGATCTACTGTTTTCTGAGAGGGCTGGGTCCTGACTGGAAGGGTTGGTTTGGTAGAGAGAGATTTTCCAGACTGGGCACATGGGAGAGAAGATGTACAGATAAGATTTGCCATGGTGTGTCAGGAAGTTCCGAATGTAAGGGAAAGTTAACAGTGGAGGGGCGGACAGAGATTAGGGTAAAGAGAAAGGACGCCCTCCTCGGCTGATGGGGGACCATGGCAACCAGGCAGAGGAACATGCCCTTACGGTTTTGTAACAGCAGATCGGCGTCCTGAAAATGTAACAGTGTGGAAGAGAGCACAGTCTTGGATCCTGAACAGCCAGCGGGCTACAGTGGAGGTGCCGGCACCTCATTTCTGTGAGACCATCTTCAGCTTCCCTAATGTCTGCGAGCCTCGGTTTCCTTATCCGTAAAATGGGTACAATGCCAAGTAGCGACGGCATGGATCTGTTGTGAGAGTTAAGTGTGATGATGGTTTTACACAGTCGGCAGGGCCCGGCCCAGCGTAAGCACTCAATACACACTAACTGTAGTAATTCTTCTTGTCGCCTGGCAGCTCGAGGCTGATTGCATTGGACTAGGCAGAATGACCTTTTTTCGGAGCCCTTTCAAGGTTTTCCAAATTAAATGGGCTCTGATTCATTTCACGATGTTTATTGGTTTTTCCTTAAACTTTAAGGTGTCCTTTCTCTATTGAAAGTGTTCCAATTACAGACAGTAGAATCAAGGTGATTCCGAAAGCTTCTGAAGGTACTTTCTCTCCTTTGTGTGCGTGTGTGTCTGGTTGAAATGATCCATTATGTTCAGCCTCCTGGGAAGGCAATTGGCTGTTTAGCAACAGCATTACAAAGTGAGCTCATATACAAGTTATTATCCACTATAACCGTAGCCTTTTTAAACATTATTTATTTCCAAAGGGGGAATGGGTTTCCGTTTTATATCTCAGCTGCTGATGATTTCTCCCTAGGTAAATTATCCTACAGTATTCATGTTAATCTCATTTCATTATATCTGCCAATCTCCCCAAGCTTACCATTCAGCAATTCAATCATCTCACCTGTTTACTTTTTTTTCTTGTTTAGAATTATCTGCACATTTCATTAATGTTGGATTTAAATCACCTGCCGCTTCTCAGAGATGGTTTGTGTGGAACCTACTCCTCCACAAATTCTAAGGCTATGCTCTTGACAATTCATCAAACTTTGTTTTAGTGGATACAGTTTTTCCTATGCATGGCATGCTTTTCAAATAAAACGTCTATATAATTTCTATGTGTCTGAAAACAAAACGTTTTCTTTCTTTCTTTCTTTCTTTCTTTCTTTCTTTCTTTCTTTCTTTCTTTCTCTCTTTCTTTCTTTCCTGTACACTGAGGCTGGCACGTTGCTAGGCCCTGGAGACCAAATTCCTCCTCTTAAACACAGACACTTCAGCGAGAAAACAAGAGCCGTAACAAAGAATTATAATACAGCGTGATAATAATTACAAAAGAGGCATGAACAATTGCTGCACAAACCCAGAGAGGGCAGAGATTACCTTTCCAGTTAAGATTTGAGCTGGTCTTTAAAAAACGAAAGAGAAAAGAACGACTTACTCCCATGATCTGTAATGACACATACCAAATGCTGCATATTTGTAAATAAATGCATTTTTAATACACACAAATACATATTCAAAGAGGTACGTTTCCGCTATACACACATGCACGCGCATGCGCGCGCGCACACACACGCCCGTCATAGTTGAGTGATTTTTTTTCTCTTGGTATATTAGTATATCAGGACTTACACACGTTTATTTCAGGATCTATGGAGGATAAATGACATTATACTGTCCACAGAATTACTCTCCATCTAAAACTTACATGCGTTTTCAGTCATCACTTATTCCTCATGAAAGCCGCCGCCCACCCCCCACCCCCGCCCCGCCTCCTGTATTTGTAACATTACATTTATACAGACACACTGAACAAAACCGCTGCTTGTAGCCTCCGTCTTGCCACATGGGTATGTCCTGAACCTTCATCCTCTGGTCTTTGTCCCTTGGTTGCCTTTTTAGGATCATGTCTGTGCTTCCCTCCAGCTTTTTGTTTGAGCAACCTTCTTAGGTCTTCTCACGAAGCAGCTTCTCGTCCTTATGCAGGGAGTAGAAACAAAGGTTTCTACTTTTGTACTTTTTTCAAGATGCAAACGGTGCTTAAACCCTCCAGTCTGCTGAGGCTCTGTTGGTACCCTAAGCTGTCTCTGATCTTCATCTCAGGCTTAGTTCATAGATCCTGGAGTAATAGGTAGCACACATATACACAGATGTCTCAAATTTTGTGGCATTAAGCTCCTAGTTGAAAAATCGGTTTGCCTTTATTTATTTTATTTTTTTCAAAATATTTTTATTGATTTTTGAGACAGAGACAGAGCACGAGCAGGGGAGAGGCAGAGAGAGAGGGAGACACAGAATCCGAAGCAGGGTCCAGGCTCTGAGCTGTCAGCACAGAGCCCGACACGGGGCTTGAACTCACAGACTGTGAGATCATGACCTGAGCTGAAGTCGGACGCTCAACCGACTGAGCCACCCAGGCGCCCCATAGGTTTGCCTTTAAATGGCATTAGCATGTTTATTGAGATATAGTTTACATATATCATTGCGGCAGTTTAAGTATATAATATGTTGTTTTGATACACTTGTATATTGCACTATGGTTACCTGTGTAGTGTCAGCTAACACTTCCATCAGGTCACATAATAATCATTTAATTTTGTGGTGAGAACATTTAAGATACAGTCTCTCAGCAACTTTCAAGTATATAATACAGTATTGTTGACTATAGTCACAATGCTGTGAATTATATCTCCAGAATTTATTGACCAACACCTCCCAATTCACACCCCAGCCCCAGCCCCTGGTAACTACCATTCTATTCAGTTTCTATGAGTTCAGATTCCACATATCAGTGATAGCATACAGTATCTGTCTTTTTCTGTCTGACTTATCTCGCCAGTATAATGTCTTCAAGGTCCATTCGTGTTGTCTCAAATGGCAAGATTTCCTTTTTTCTTATGGCCAAATAATATTTAGTGTGTGTGTGTGTGTGTGTGTGTGTGTGTGTGTGTGTGATGTGTATATATACCATATACCATATCTTCTTTTTCCACTCCTCTGTATACGGACACTTTTGTTGTTTCCATACCTTGGTAATTACGAATAACGCTGCAATAAACATGGGGGTGTAGATATTTTTAGATATTCTGTCTTCATTTCTTTTAGATATATGCCCAGAAGTAGAATTGCAGGATCATATGGTAGTTCTATTTTTAATTTTTAAAGGCACCTCCATACTAGTTTTTAACACAGTTTGAACTGTACCAATTTACACTCCCACCAAATGTACAAGGGTTCCCTTTTCTTCTCATACTCCCAACACTTATTATCTCTTGTTTTCTTGATGATAGTCATTCTAGCAAGTATGAGGTGATATCTCATTGTGGTTTTGATTTGCATTTCTGCGGTGATTAGTAATACTGAACATCTTTTCATGTGCCTGTTGGCCATTTGCATGTCGTCTTTGGAAAAATGTCTGTTTTGTTCCTCTGCCCATTTTTTAATCATTTTGTATGCTTTTTTTTTTTTTTGTCATTCAGTTGTATGAATTCAAAGGGATACTAACCCTTTGAAAGACATATAGTACCAATATTTTCTCCCATGCCATAGGCTGCCATTTCATTTTGCTCGTTGTTTCTTTTGCTGCTTAGGGTGTTTCAGTTTGATGTAGTCTCACTTGGTCATTTTTGGGTTTTGCTTGTGCTTTTAGAGTCATATCCAAAAAGTCATTGCCAAGACCAATACCAAGGAGAGGAGCTTTGTCCCATGTTTTCTTCTATGCCTTTTATGGTTTCACGCCATACATTTAAGTCTGTAATCCATTTAGAGTTATATTTGTGAGTTGTGTAAAATAGAGGCCCAATTCAATTTTTCTGCAAACAGTTATCCAGTTTTTCAACTCTATTTATTGAAAAGGCTATCTTTTCCCTATTGAGTATTGCTGACATCCTTATCAAATATTAGCATGTTTAAAAATAATAAAATTTAAGAACTTTCCGAAGATATTAGGACCATCTGGAGGTGGAGTTGACAAGATTTGTTGATATATTCAATGGGAAGTGTGTGAGAAAAAAAAGCAAAAGAATCCATGTCATTCCCTAGGTTATTGGCTTGACCAATTGTGTGGTGGGTACTAATGTTAGCACAGGTGGTGAAGGTGGAGTTTGGAAAAGGTTTTTAGTTGGGTGAAAAAAAATGGCGCTACGAGCTCTGTTTCAGATATGCTAATATGAGGTGCCCAGCAAACGTTCAAGAAACGATTGATGTCAGATATCCTTTTTCTCTCTCTGTCTCTATCGTTCCTTGACAAGTCAAAACGTCACGATATTCTTGCAAGAGCATTAGATTTTTAGATTAAATCCAAAATATGCTATTCTCTGGCTGTGTGATCTAGTACATTTCAGTTAATCTCTCAGTCTGAGTTTCTTTAGATGTAAAATGGGAATAATAATGCATTAGGTATAGGATTGCTTATGAGGATTCACTGACAGTTGAATTCAGTTAGATGACATACTCAGTATGTGCTAAAAGTTTAATATCAGTGCCCTCCTGGTTGCCATATTCCCCCTTCTTTGTCACATTGTATAAAGGTAAATGAAATTTGAGCATAATCTCAGATATTCTGCAATTTTATTCCAATACGAAACTAGTGCTTCTTGAAATACTCAGGTTTAGAAGAAAGGGTACTGGCATGGACTTGTTCAGCAGTATATATTGGAAACATTATTTTGAATCAAATCTTTGTAGTTTCCTCCCTCTTACTATGGTGACTTAAAGCCCTAAAGAAACGACTTTAGTCTGCTGATTGCCTAGACTGAGAAAATAATAAATTAAAAAATAGATTAATTTGCAGTCACGAAATAAGTTACTATGCTCAGGAAAAAAGATGCTAGAATTATGAGTGAATAAACATATATTTCACTGGGTCCTTTTTTCAAGGTCTATTCCATGACTCGAAACTAAAAACATTATTATTATCTAATACTAGATCACAATTTACTGACGGTAATAAGTATCAAAGAGGATAACTAGGTGAGAGATGAATGGCATAATACATAACAGGCGCCTGAGAACTGTTATTTTTTTAATGGCTTTCAGTCAAGCTACATAATAAGATTTCATTTTTAAACTTTAACATTTTTATTAATGTAGTTATTTTCACAGCTCTGTGGTTTAAGAGTACTTTCTAAGTTACACCTGATTTAGTGGGGACAAAAAAAGTGATCCATTCTTATTTAAAACAAAATGTCCTCTAAAGGGATTAAGATTAAATTTTTACTTCTAAAAGTAAAACTGGTGTGGGGGTTGGTGGTTAGGAGCCTTGGGTACTAGGTACTTAAGAAAGAATTGGGGCTTGTAGCCCCAATATCAGATAGTCTTCCAATGTTGTGTCCAAAATATGCAAGGGAATGTGGTCAGAGAGGTTTTCAACATGTCCATGCCTTAAAGGAAGGAAATGAGTAATCCAGTTGAGCCATAGCCCAAGATTTCATGAAGAAAGAAATATTTCGACTGAAATTAATAGGTGAGCCAACTTATAAAAATATTTTTTTAATTATAAAAATGCTAAATGCTATGTGGTTGGTGTAAGGAATTAAAAAACATCTATCTGCTGGACAGAATAAAAATTCATCTATATCACCCAGGAAAACTCACTACTAAGATTTAAACTAAGATTTATCTCAGATAAACTTTCATTTCTCTTATGTGTACATTAAAAATATTTTTATGTAATGATAATTCATATTATATGTATAACTTTATACATTGTCTTAAAATAACGTACAGTTAACCCTTGAACAATATGGGAGCTGGGGGCACCAAACATCCTTCCCACCCCCTTGCCCCTATGCTGCATACTCAGAAAATCCACTTACAACTTTTTACTCCCTCAAAACTTAGCTACTAATAGTCTACCATTGATGGAAGCCTTACTAACATAACTGATTGATTAACACGTTTTGTATGTTATATGTATTACATGCCGTATTTATTTTATTTTATTTTTAAATGTTTATTTATGAGAGAGACAGAGAGAGAGAGAGAGAGAGAGAGAGAGAGAAAGAGAGGGAGCCTAAGCTGTGACGTGGCAGAGAGAGGGACAAATGAGCTGAAGCCGGTTCCATAGACAACAGAGAGCATAACACGGGGCTCGAACCTATGAACCGTGAAATCATGACCTGAGTTGAAGTCAGATGCTTAACCAACTTAGCCACCCAGGCACCCCATTATTTATTTATTTATTTATTTATTTATTTATTTATTTATTTATGAGAGAGAAAGCAGGCATGTACAAGCAGGGAAGGGGCAGAGAGAGAGGGAGACACAGAATCTGAAGCAGGCTTCAGGTTCTGAGCTGTCAGCACAGAGCCCTACCTGGGGCTTGAACTCACGAATGCTATGATCAGACCTGAACCGAAGTCGGACGCTTAAGTGACTGAGCACCTAGGTGCCCCTATGCTGTAGTTTTTAAATAAGTAAGCTAGAGAAAAGAAAATGTTATTAAGAAAATCCTAAGCGAGATAAAATACATTTATCATTCTGTATTATATTTATAAAAGAAAATCTGTGGATAGGTGCATCCATGCAGTTCAAACAAATGTTGTTCAAGGGTTAACTTAAATATCTCCAGAATATATTGTTTAAAAAATGAACACTATTTTATCATATTCCTGTCCCATGGTTTATATAATTATCTCTATTAACAATTTAAGATCCCAGATATATATACCACTGTGTTGTGTAGATTTTCAGATTTTAGAAGCAGGTCTGGGTATAGGAACAGTTAAGGTAACTACAAAAAGAAAGTCGTGGAAATGAGAATGTCCAGTGAATATTTAAGAAACAATTAATAGATATGTATAGGCAGCAATTAGGTGTATGTAAGCTGTTGGAGGAATTATCGCAATGGGGTTTGTGTAGATCCGAGACAGCTGTAAAGGTGAAGGTCAGGTGTTTAGAGTTTGGGGAGGCACTTCAGGTCTGTGCATAGCAGAGACATAATCAGAGCAGTGCTTAAGGAAAATTCTCCTGTAAGAAGAGTGTAGGAGTGAACTGGGAAGGGAAAATAGTGAGGGGGAAGAGATAAGGTAGCGGGTTATTTTAATAGTGAAATGCAAGATAATGAGGGCTGGAACCTGGGTGATGATTGTGGGAAGGGAAAGGAAAAGATGTTGGAGAGAGAGTTTCTAAGCATTTGCTATAGTGTTCTTTGCTTAATGCAAATTAAATACATTTGGGGGATGCTTAGCATGGATATTACCAGCCATTTTCTCTCTGAGTGCTGTTAAAACTAGTAAGTGCACTATAATGACACTGCTAAAATAAAACTGTTTTTCCTTTAATAATGCTGCAGTCTCATTATACAAAATAAGCCAATATAGAGTTATAATTCCAATAGTTTAGAATGACCTGCTGAAGGTTTTTTTGTTTTGTTTTGTTTTTTAGCATTTCAAAGCTTTTTGTGATAGACTTTTTTTTTTTTTATTTTCCATAGTGGTGTTTATATATAAATAATAGATCAATTGTTTGCAGTTAATATCCTGCTAGATCTGTTTTCCTGTCTAATGACTGCTTGATGACTTCAGATTTCAGACATGTGGCTATTTACATTGTTTATTGAGAGAGTCAACACCCTTGAATGTTTTTTTTTTGTTTGTCTTGATAATAACACTTAAACAATGTTTCATGGAAACACAATCTCTTTCAAGAAGGAAGGTAGCATAATATTGTGAGAAGAGGACTGGAGTCAGACTCAAGAGCATCAGGTTCAGGCTAACTCTGCACTATTCAACCCTAGGCAAGACATCCAGTCTCTTTCTTTCTTTCTTTCTTTCTTTCTTTCTTTCTTTCTTTCTTTCTTTCTTTCGAGACAGAGAGAGTGCAGGGGGGAGGGGTAGAGGGAGAAGGAGAGAGAGAATCTCAAGCAAACTCCACACTCAGCCTTGGAGCCCAATGTGGGGCTCGATCCCGTGCCCTTGGGGACTTGAGCGGAAATCAAGAGTCTGATGCTCAATCAGCTGAGCTACCCAGGCACCCATTTTTTTCCTCTTTTTTTGTACTTCTGAAGCTGCTTCTGCTACAAGTTCAGAGCCACAACTGTTACTATTATTGGTATAGAACTATCACAGGTGTATCACTATTGTATACTAAGTACTACTTTTACTATTACTACTGATGCCATGCGTCCCCCCATTTCTTTTGGTGACCAGAGAGACTTTTCTGAGGGGCTCTATGTGCATTGCTTTCAACCTCCATGTCAACCCCATGAGATAGGCAAGATTATTTCTGTTTACTGAGGAGGAGTCTGAGGTGCTGAGGTGCAGGGTGATGAAGAAACTTGCTCAAGGAAAATGGTGATTCTGGAAGACAAACCCAGATCTGCCCACACTGCCTCTGTAAGGCTGTAAGAGAAGTTGACTGGATCTGATCTGCTACTGAAGTAATGAAGTGCTGAGAGGGTTTAAAGCCATATGACTTCCAGAGCAGAGGAGCAAAAACCCAATTTCCTTTTCATATTGCTAGTGGAGAAAGCCTTATCTTCATGGTCTCTGGGCTGCGCTGTTAGAGTTTTTAGACCAAGTGTTTGGACCTTTTCAGTCAAGATTCTGCACATTTACATTTCTTATTTCCAGCCACCCTTAAAGATGGCATAAACTCCTTCCTTGGGTACTATTTTAACATACGTGGTCTCTTCATTTGTTGGAATACTAAGCTAGAGTGTATTTTCTGAAAGTAGGCATCATATCTGTCTCAATACCTACTCTATCCCTCCATAAATGTTTGCTGAATACATAACTTAATGCATGACAGAACAGAAATATCAAAATATTTTGCTAAACCTAAATGATTTTACTGTCAAACTGTTTCTCAAACTGGAATTTAAATTCATTCAAATGCATAATAACAATTTTATAGAAATGGGCTTAAAATAATGTTCGGCAAATTTATATTGAACACAATTGACAAGTAATCTAGCTTCTGGCTCTTAAAAGTTTTAAATACCTAAATACATCTGTAGATGTAGCTGTGGGGACATATTTGTGAGATAAGGAAATTTATGCGGTAAAACTAAACATTTTTTAAAGAAGTATGTTCTGTGTATAGAATAGGTGTGATTTCATAACTCGGGTGACATTTGAATAACTTGCCTTTGAAAAGTAAAATAAACAACTTTTTTTTCAGTTTAGAGTATAATTGAACGTCATTCTTCATGTAATCCAAGTTTCTACTTTAATAAATATATTCTATGCTCAATAAGTCATGAATCCAAAGTACCAATGAGAATATCTCTGAACTTAAAAAGGCATAAACAATTGAGGCAATTATTCAGATACTCAGGGCTATAGGAAACTCTAAGCAATTTTGTAGGAATAGTTTAATTTTTAAAAATATCTCTTTGCTGAAATTTCAAGTACTTTGTTACTTACTCAGGTAACTTCAGGTGAAATAATGCTATTTTATACATGGCAGGTAAAATATTTTTTCAATACATGTCTACTCAGTAAACGAAGAAATTGAGAGTCTGATTTGAAACTTTCAATCTTGGGACACCGGGTAGCTCAGTTGGTTAAGCATCTTGATTTCAACTCAGGTCATGATCAGACCTGGGATGGAGCCCTGGGTGGGGCTCTGTGCTCAGCATCATTCCTGCTTGGAATTCTCTCTCTCTGCCCCTCCCTCACTCACACTGCCTCTCTCAAAATAAATAAACATTTTTTAAAAAAGAAACTTTCAATCTTGAAGGCATCTTCCATGTCTTTAGGTGCGATTACTGTGGTTAAACAAGGCTAAGTTAACTAATTTTCCTTCTGCTCTTGAGTTAACGAAGATCATGGATGTTATGCTGTTAACACAAAGCCAAACCTGTTCCTCTGTGAAAAACAGTAAGCACCCCTCCAAGAAGACAGAGGGCAGCCGTGTTCCCCCTGGGGGAAAGCTTTACTGACTTGACTGCTCTGCTCTGGCCGGACTGCTCTTTTCTGTCTTTCGACAGATCATGTTAGCTGCTTGCTTTAGTTGCTTGTCTCTTTGATGGCTAACAACAACTATATGAAAGGTGACTTTTTCATCACAAAAGCCGGTGGACTAGACTCTACTGCATCTCAGCTGGATTCACTGAGGGACTAGAGTAAAGTCCTTTGAACTTTTTAAAAATTCTCTTTTCAAGGAGACTAGATTGATCTTCCTGATGTGTACATAAGCCCAATCAATCATGCCAGCCCAGCTGGTCGCTCATTTTTGTTCTCTGAACCACCCACCCATACTTTGCGTTTAAATTCAGACAACATGGAATCTAGGAGCTTCTTAGAGGCAGATTGTTGAAAGACCATGGGCAAAGAGTAGAAGTAACACTCGGAAATCAAATTTGTGAGAATGTTAGAAGAGGAAGGATGCATGGGGGGGGGGGTACCATCTGACTTCTTTTGAGGCTAGTCAGTTGAAATACTATGAGGATTTCAGTGTATTTTGGCTGACTTGCCTAAAAGGTCTGAATCTATAATTTGTCATCTTATTTCATTATTTAAAATCATGGACACAATCAATGAATAAAACATTTCATTTACCTTTCCTACTTATATCTCATACCAGATCCATTATCCATTTCTTACATTATTTCTAATAAGGCCACTGTGCTTCTGTGTGCCCCTCCAGATCCATAATCCAACTTTCTCTACTCTGCTGTGTACCCTGTAGGAGTCTGACTTCTGTGGACTGCCTCATTGTCCTCTCCCGCTTCTACACAGATTTGACCATTGGAAGTACAGGCCAGAGAGTAAAGGGTGAGAAAACAGGTTGGATTACTTATTCCTTCTGTTTAACTTTCTCATAGACCAAGATTTGGGTATGGCTGCTTTCCTCCACTGAAGGTGATAGCTTCTGTCAAGCAGCTACCTCCATACAGATCTCCCCAGGTAGAACCACCAACTGTTGAGTTCATGAAGGTGAAATCTGAGAAGAAAAATTCAGTATTAATTGTGCCAGATGTAGACTTCTCATGGTATGATAGGTCTAAGCCAATCTTAAGGGATAATTGCATTCTTGGGAATCCTCATTACTAGGTACGGACTAACCTGAGAAAGAGAGGGCCATTTTACTACCGGGAAAAACTATGCAGTGGACTATAATCTATGCTGCAGAAAGGAAAGACCTCTAGAGAAGTATGAGTGGGAACCAGTCCTGATCCGAATTACCCCAGCTCTTGGACATAGTGGTTGGTTAAAAAATGGGTTTCTATTGCAGTGTGCCAATATGAAGCCACCCTGGAACAATTTTTACAATGCTATCCAAAAAATTCACGGAGTGTATATTCATTTCCTGAGCCTGCTGTATAAGATTACCACAAATTTGATGGCTTAAAACATCAGAAATTTATTCTCTCATAGTTCTGGATGCCGACAAGTCCAAAACCAACTTGTCAGCAGGTCTTTGCTCCCTCTGAAGGCTCTAGGGAGGAATCCTTCCTTACTTCTTCCTAGCTTTTGGAGGCTTCCAGAAATCATTGGCACCCTTGGACTGTAGCATCATCCCAACCTCTACTCTTCTCTTCATATGGCCTTCTTCTATAGATGGCTGTGTGTTTCCTCTCTTCTTAAAAGAACACCAGTCATTGGTGTTCATTGGATACAGGGTTCACTCTAAGCCAGTTTGACCCCATCTTAGCTAATTTCATCTGCAAAGACATTATTCCCAAATAAGTCATATTCTGAGGTTCCAGATGGATATAAATTATCTGTGGACAACATTCAACCTAGTACAAGCTACTAACCGCATGAGAACCTGAGCAAGGAGAGAGATGGGGCTTTGATGATATTGTGCACCTGAATCCAGTTCTACCAGATCTATCCAATCAGTTGTATCAGTCAGGACATTGCCTCCCCCTTTTCCCCCCTCAAGTGAACTTGAATTAGGCTTTCATTACATTTATCTTTATGTTTCCAATATAATTTCTAATCTAGTTAATAAAATTTTGACAATGAATGGCGTATTTGGAAAGCAATAACTTCTGTTATTACTGGGACCACAGACATAGTGAGGCGTGTAAAAGACCTGTACCAGTGAAAAGGAAACAAAGATTAGTGGGTTGGACCAGTTGGGGTAGGGTCTTATAATGTGTCATCACAAATAATGATGCTCCAATACCAGAAAAATGATGCTTTCATTCAGCTGGGTCCTAGGCTTCATTATTTTCGTTAACCCCCCCCCCCCCCCCCACCGCCAAGTGATTCTA
Organism: Lynx rufus; assembly: GCF_022079265.1. Lineage (NCBI taxonomy): Eukaryota > Metazoa > Chordata > Mammalia > Carnivora > Felidae > Lynx > Lynx rufus. The sequence continues at coordinate 7,322,190 of NW_025814825.1, forward strand.
ACAGGATTTAGAATCTGGAAAAAAAAAAATCATGCTGAAAATTCTTAACTTTGTCCCACAGACAAGGTGCTATCAAAAGAGATGCCATCAGGGGCGCCTGGGTGGCTCAGTCGGTTGGGCGTCCGACTTTGGCTCAGGTCATGATCTTGCGGTCTGTGAGTTCGAGCCCCGCGTCGGGCTCTGTGCTGACAGCTCAGAGCCTGGAGCCTGTTTCAGATTCTGTGTCTCCCTCTCTCTCTGACCTTCCCCCGTTCATGCTCTGTCTCTCTCTGTCTCAAAAATGAATAAATGTTAAAAAAAATTAAAAAAAAAAGAGATGCCGTCAAAGACTAATGGCTATGTTTCAGTCATGTTGTTAAGTATATTGCATGCATTATCTTGTTTAGTTCTCATGGCAATAAGATGATTTGATCTTCTGATTTGTAGATGAGACTACCGAAGTTGAGATTCAGAAGGGTTAAGTAACTGGAAGTCACAAAGCTAAAATTGCACCGTTGAGATATGAACATATGCCCTTTCAACAACAAGGCCTTAGGTCGTAATTATTGTGCTACAGTTTGTTTAAGATGATAAAACTGGTATTTTTAAAAGGCGAATGCGCTGGTGATATGCAGGATGAATTAAAGGTGGGTGACACTTGGCAGTAAGACTAGTGAACTGGTATTTTTGTCATTATGCTTTTGGTCTCTAAACAATGGATGAAATCACCGAACTGTGGACTTGATCTGTGGCTCAGCAATCAGTCAAGAAAAGCAAAAAAAGACAGTATTGTTAAGATATGTGTATGGCTTGGGGCGCCTGGGTGGCGCAGTCGGTTAAGCGTCCGACTTCAGCCAGGTCAGGATCTCACGGTCCGTGAGTTCGAGCCCCGCGTCGGGCTCTGGGCTGATGGCTCAGAGCCTGGAGCCTGTTTCCGATTCTGTGTCTCCCTCTCTCTCTGCCCCTCCCCCGTTCATGCTCTGTCTCTCTCTGTCCCAAAAATAAATAAACGTGGAAAAAAAAAAAAAACCTTTAAAAAAAAAAGATATGTGTATGGCTTCCATATGTGCATATTCTGTGATGAGAATGTGGCCCTTGTGCTAATTAATTGAATTCAGTATGTTCTATATAAACTTATGGCATATAGATCATTTTTATATCAAATTGTGTGATCATATTTATTATATATTTTTATTGTTATTTTTATTATTTATTATTATTTTATATTATATATTATTTACTATATTTTATATACTTGTTTACATATTATGTAGTTATTATATATTTATATATTATATATATATACATAATGATAGAAGATCAACTGTTATAACAAAGAATCTCAAACTGCGAATTTATATATTTGTTACTACTTCTCAAGCTTGTTGAAGTACGTATTCTTTCATACTATAATCTTTCATAAATTAAAGTTTATTTGCAATTTGCAAGTTATTTGAGTTTCTTGCAATTGTATTTTTTTCTATCACTAACGTACACTTGATTGTGTTAATACCTTTAATGATCTGAAAATAACTATTAATGATTTTTTCATGTTGTGGTTATATGTCTGGATTTAGCATTTAGGGGGAAACCAAGACAAGTAACTTTCTTTTAACTCTTTAAATTTTTCTGAATAGATATCATTTTTTGGCCAAAATTGTTAGTTTCAGTAAAAGAATCAGTTAAAACGTGTGCATGTTTGACATCAATTTTAATTAAATATTATAACTGCTATATTGCAAATATGTACTGACATGAAAAACGAAATTATATTTATACTTCTCTTGCCCAATGTTTGACGGCATTAAAGTAAAAAAAAAATAAACAGCAGAAAATGAACACTAAAAAATCACTACACAATGCTTAAACACACAGGGCAAGTGGCCCGAGAGAAAATACCACTTCTTAAGTGCATCTCTTTCTTTCCTTTTCTACAGTAAGCCAGTCCTCTTCCTTCCCTGAGATTCCACATAAAGCATTTTTATTAGAGACAGTGATCTTCAGTCAACATAATGATGCCATCGGTTTGGCCAAATACCAAAATCAATGCCCTAGCTATTTGCCCAGCATCTGTGCTGCTGAAGACAGGGCTTCTGTTGACTCCATAAATTAAAGATCAAGTAGCACATGAGGAAGGCTGGAGAAGCTGATTCTCTGGGAGAAGCTGATTCTCTGGGAGAAGCAATGTTAGGTTTTTTTTTTTTCCCCCACCTCTTGTAGTAAAAGATTTCTGAAGAATCATTACTCATTTCCTTTGTGCTACTCCAGTGACCAAGTGTGGCCATCTGCTAATAAATAAATGGCTAGGTCACTCTAAATACCTCTTATACTGTGTGTTGGTATATTTTAGAGAATAATACCTTGAGGGTCAATGCTACTTCGTTTTCATTTTAGCTTCTTCCACGACAATATTCGTAGCGGATGTGATCCGTGCTGGACGCCACATGACATCACAACTTTATGAGCATTTGTTATATGTCAGGAGCTTATTTTGTGTTATTTAATTTAATACTTGGAGTAGACATAGGTATTAATTTACAGATCAGTTTTGAATTGAGGTGGTCGAAACTCAAAGAACGGAGTTCAAAGGTAATCCAGTTAATTGGTAGAGAAGCAGGGGTCAAACCCTGGTTGTTTTGGTTCCAAACCTGTGGTTTTCCCATTGCACTGCAATGTACCCAGTATTTTGTTGCTGTACATTTGTTTTATTTATTGGTATAAATTATGTTTATACTTTTCAGTGCTTAACTAGTGAACAAGGGAAAGCATATGCTGCATCACGGAGACAATTGCTTGGGTAGAAAAGCCTAATGCTTTGTTTGTATGGTTCCAGGACCACTGTGAGGGTGAAAGACGAATTTCCTATTTGGAAAATTGCTACCCATTCTCCCTTACCTGTCTCTTGGTTTGGAAATCTGGGAATGAATCCATTAAACTTTAGGTTCCTTGTTGGCAGAAATTGAATTTTATTTACTGTTTTATTCAGAATCTAATGGCAACAGGAATGTTGAAAGAGTTCAATAAATATCTGTAAGCCAATAAACGAATAACTCAGGATTACTGGGCCTTGTGGCTTTAGCAGACCTACACTGTTTCATTTTGACCATGAAGACCTGGTCTAATTATTGTGTTAGCACATAAGGTTTATCCTAAACCATGGTATATGTCATGAACCAACTCAGGTGAATCAGTTGTGGTTCCCGAAGAGTTGCTTGAAAAAGATTCTGGGTATATACCATATTTTTAGAGAAAGGCTACAGTGACCAATGAGTAAATTCTGCTACAATAGAATCGCTGTTAACTGCGGGTGTTAAAATTTTGTCACCTCTCCTTTACGTCTGTGGACAGTATAAGAGTATGGTTAGGACTTGGATATTTTAAAAGTTCTATAGATGTCTCTGTGGTAATTTTTCAGCATGTGAATTACTGTGATGCATTTTCCTGTCTTGAACAAGGAAATTAATAATGCTGGGAGACTATATTCTGTATCAACATTTCTACCTGGTGGCAAAATAGAGTCCAGAACAGTCTGTTCATTGCCCTGGCTCCTTTTAGTCCTTTAATTATGTTGAATCCGCTTCTAGACCTTTTTCAGTCCCTGAGTGATTACGGCTGTTGAGTAATAATGCATCATTAGTATGCTGTAGTTAGCTCGTTTGATGTGCTACTTGAAAGATCCAGGGAAGAGCAGCTTCATAAGCAGATTGGCTTTAATTATTAGAGGGAAAGGTACACCAGTGCCAAGGTCCTCCTGTTGGCACGAACATTGATTTTTTTTTTTTACAAAATTATAATTTGCATCTTTAATTTTGGGCCTTTTATTCAGTTCAACATTTGGCAATGCCCCTGCTATTTACACATATTCTCCTTGGGCAAATCTTATATTCATCATCATCCTACATCTGTTTCTCAACCATCCCTTCTCCCTTGGTATTTTCCTTGTATTGCACAATAAATCCCAATGTGAGTTCTGTCCATCCTTGGAAACCCCCTGCCCTTCAGAAGCCAGCTCCTGCCTCTGTACTACAATGTGTAAGTGCAAAATGTAGCAAAGGAAAATGCTGCTCTCTAGCATTCCTTACAAAATATTGGTATTAATGCCATTGGTCCATATTTTAGTTTCAAACTAAACTGAGCAACGTTTACAGAAGAAAGAAAAAATTCCTCTCCTCTACTAATTTTATCTGAGCAGAGAATAAAACAAATCACTTACATAAATGAAATTAAAGAAAAGTTAAAATTGCTAAGTAAATTCAACTCCATTTATTTCAAGTAAATTCAAGCACAACTTTTTTATATTGAATGACTCTAGTGTTAAAATAGAAACATAGCCCAACTACAAGGATATTTTCATTAATTATCATCCATACTTAATTCCTCCATTTCTACATTATTTTCAAGCAGGTTTATTATGTCACAGTCTTGGCATATATTTGCAAACATGCTCAGGGCAGGAAAGCAGAGCTACAGGAAGCAAGGGAGTGGAGGGCAGAAAATTTGTTTTTGCAACATGATTTGCAGTGACCGCCTACATGCTTTTCCCATCAGTAACCAAATGTACTGAATAGTGTTGATTCTGAGGACAGTTTGCAACATGGAAGGAAGATTCCATTTGTTACTGTCACACTGAGCAGCTTGCAATGTCTGCATTACTTGAAGGTAATTTTAACACCTTTTCTTCAAGCCAGGAAAATATTAATCAAGGTACTTAGGAGGAAAAGCAATATATAAATTGAAGATTTAAAAGAAAAGAATATTTTGCTTTTAAAACGTGGAGGTGTTATTTTGTTCTTCATGCAAATGTTAATGAGCTGTTTTATATTTTATGCAAGAAACTCAGCATCTCTTTGTGGTATTTAAGATGACATCTTCATGCAAATTTTAGAAATGCTTAATTATAGGATGCTGAGTATAGTACATTCTATGCCGGTAGAACGTTGTTTATTGCAGGCATACAAAATATATGTCAGTTGAAATAACTTTAAAAGTAGAAAATAAACCTCAACTCTCATGCTGGTAGGTGAGAGAGTTTTTATTTTAGCATTTCCCCCCCAATGTTATTTTTAGCCACTTCTAAAGAATTCAGTACAGGAAGTTGGGCAAGAAGTCAAATGTCCTTCCCTTTTTTAAAAAATAGCAATTTTAATAAAAAAAAAAACATATAAAGAGTATCCACCCCCCTTCCCCGCCAAAAAAGCAGGAGGCAGTATGTGTGAGGGGTTAGGGTAGAGAGGATAGATTATAGAGGGAGAAAAAAATATATATCTTCACAAACTTCTTTTCCCTAAATAAGCACAGCTTCTCAGTGCTTCCATGGGGATCCCACTGTGCAAAGAGCCAGGTGGTGGGCAGACGAAGAGCCCTGGTGGTTTAACAAGGCTGCCTCTCAGCCTGAGCAGCAGGGCAGATTGACCAAAATGTAGCTCACATTTGGGTACCAGAAGCAAGCAAAGAGTGAGACGCTGTCTATGGGGCCGGGGGAGGGGGGGGTGGGGGGGTTAGGCAGAGGTTTCTGCATTCCTTGGAGAGAATTTAAGAGGAGCTGCTCTTTTAGACCTATTCCTTTGTAAGGAAAAGAGGAAGTAGTTTATTGACCGTTGACACACAGCTCCAGCTCACTTAGAGCAGCCTCTTCTTACCAATCCAAGAAATTATAGCTCTTCTTGAGCCCCAGAGCCACCTCCCCATTGATCTCATTATCACCGCATGGAATGGAAGCCAATCTTTCAGGAGCTCCCCTCGTTCACATATTCTACATGCCTTGCAGGTTGTTTTGTTTTGTTTTGTTGTTAATTCAACAAATCTTTGTTGAGGTTCTGCTGTGACCCCAGATCCACCGTGGCGAACACTTTCTCCCGGAGTTCACAGTCTTCAGTATTATTTTCCAAATCTAGGATCCTTTCCTTATTTCTTTCCTCCGTGCTGCCAGTTTATCCAAGTCAGTCATGTTCTCCATAACACTTTCTTCCATCTGTCTTTGACCTTTGCCCGATCATGCATTTCTTGCTCTTCTTACAACTGTTACTCTTCTTGGGGGTTTACTTTACTTTACAGCCGCCTATTGCTATGTTAGTGGCCCTGGAGATTCCTCAGGTCTGGGTGTCCTACTAACTGCATTTCAAGTTTCTCGCGACTCAGATTTGTGTCTGCAATTCCTACTGCTTATGCCATCCACTTCTAGATGAGTATTCAGTCTATGGTGAGCTAACAGAAATTCCTGGCGGACTTTCCATAGAAGTAGTGTTTTTACTCCTTTATGAAAGTTCCTCTGCATGATCTTGGTCGGTTTTTCTTCCTATCCTCCTCCCAACCCCGGCTTAATTTTGAATTTAAACTTTCATTTCCTTTAACACATTTCCCTTGCTCTCTGCAGCCAACGTCTTCTGTTTCATAGAGGAATAGAAGCTACAAAAGAGGGGGGAACTTCCCTTTTCCAACTCTAGCAAACTTCTCTCCATCCTTGCTGTTTTGAAATCATCTGTCCTTCAACCTCAAAAGAAGAGATGCCAATCTTCCTGCTCAAGGCAAAATCTGCTACCTAAGATCTGGGTCCCATCTTCTTCAGCTTCCTTGGGGAAATTTCCTCATCAATTTCTTCATTGTTTCTCATCAGCTTCATTACATAATGACTCTTTCCTTTTAGGGTAGAAATATGCTTGTTTGCCCAATCTTGAAAAGTAATCAAATTATTATCAATCCCCTATTCTTTGCAGCCATCTTCTAGAAAGACGCCATCTTCTAGAAAGAAATACCTGCTCTTTACACTTCTCACCTCCTGTCAGTCCTACTTTTCTGTTGTAGCCTGGTATCTGTCTACACACTCCAAGGACCCCACTGTAACCCACACAATACTCTGCCTACACACCATGGACATTGCTCTCACCAAGGTCAGATTCCAGTTGCTAAATCAATAAAAGTCTTTCCTAGTCTTAGTTTTCCGATAGCAATTAAGCCTGTTAATAATTCTTTCCTTGAAGCCACCCTCTTGTTGATCTATTAACACCACTTGTTTTCTGTTTTTTGTTTTTTTTTTACTTCCATCTCTCTGGCCATTTTTTTTACTTCATTATTTATTTGAATGTTTATCTTCTTTTTTTCTGTTCCATCTGTTTCTAATTCTATTTTTGGAACTTTTCAAATACCATATTCGTTCTTATAATTTCACACAACAGCCTTTGCTGCTAATTACAATGTCCAAATTTCCTATATGCTCATTTTTCAACCCTTGGACCCATATAGTCAGTTTCTCCTGTATCACTCCACTTGCATATCTCACGAGCATCTAACTGACATTGCCTATTTGCCCCCATCTTTGAAGCCTCCCTTTCTTTTGCACCCTAAATCCAAATGATCGATGAGTTCTGAAGATTTATTATCTTCATAGCTCTAGAATTTATCTTTTCTTTTCCATTCCCTGTGGCATTATTTAACAAAGTCCTTTTTATTAGGGACTACCTAATTACTTAAACAACTTTCTATGTCAGTAGTTCTCAATCTTGGCTATACACTATAATCAATTAGGGAGATTTTAAAATCCCTGATGCCCTGACCACACCTCACACCATTACATTAGGATATATGAAGATGAAGTTCAGGCATTCTAATATGCAATGAAGGTGGGGAATCACTGTTCTAAGCGGTCCCTGTACCCCGAATGCTAGTTTTGCATTTAAGTATGATGTTGTCAGCATGATGTTGTCAGGTTCTATAAACCTCATCATGCTATCCCCTTTCTGTGGACGATTTAAGAGTTCCCCACCAGGGTGCCTGGGTGGCTCAGTCGGTTGGGCGTCCGACTTCGGCTCAGGTCATGATCTCGCGGTCCCTGAGTTCGAGCCCCGCGTCGGGCTCTGTGCTGACAGCTCAAAGCCTGGAGCCTGTTTCAGATTCTGTGTCTCCCTCTATCTCTCTGACCCTCCCCCGTTCATGCTCTGTCTCTCTCTGTCTCAAAAATAAATAAACGTTAAAAAAAATTAAAAAAAAAAAGAGTTCCCCACCACCTTCAGGTAAAAACTAAATTTCTTAGCATATAGTTTAGTGCTCTTTATATCTTACTACATCAATTATTAATTTTAATAGCTATTACCTGCACACAATAAATACTTAAAAGAGCGCAAAAAGAAAATACTTTGAAAAAAAACACAAACAAACCATCCTTTCCACAAATTTCTCAACCCCCAGATCCTTACCCCACCTCCATAGGCAACTATTGTTCCCAGCGTCTTTCACAGAATATGAATAATGTTTATATTTTTTCCTTTTAAAATGAGATTGATAGAACATCAATTTAAAATGAGATTTAAAGAACATGTTACCTTCACTTAACATTGTATTTGGGAAATACATTCATCTCAACATATATAGGGGGATGGATCACATTTTAAAATATAGCTTCACGGAATTGCATTAGGTACATGTAAAATCAGTCATTTAGTGAAAACCTGATTCAAGTCCTTACCAGTCTTTAGCAATTGCAAACATGGTCACTACGAACAACCTTGCACATGTCATTTTGGGCACATGCCCAAAACATAGGTGCATTTTATATTTTGATAGGAATTGCCAAATTATCTTCAACTAAGGCTGTGCCTATTTAGATTTCTATCAGCAACACCTGTTCCCTACATCCTTTTCATCACAAGGTGTTAATCAACTTTTTGTTATTTCCCATTGTGTGCTTATTTCAACATGAATGGGTATGACTATCTCTTGAAGTGTTGAAATGCCATGTACATCTTTTTCTCTGTGACCAGTCTGCCCATAATTTTTTTCTGAGCCATTTTCTATTTTATGGTTTCCTCAAATATTAACCAAAATCCTTAAAGAAAAGATTGTTAACTTGATCATGAAGAGTGTGGGGGAAGTGTGAGAGAGGAAATGCGAGTGTGTATTCACAAAGCTAGCAAAGACAGAGGGATAGAAGAGGAAGAAAAGGCCTAGCAGGCATCTGATCACAAGTGGCTTTCTTCTGCTAAGAGCCTTAAAGGTCATGGGTGGCAGAGAGAGAAGATACTGAGTGAATGCTTTCTTGGTTGGAGAGCTACATGGACCTGTCAATGGCCTCTCTGGAATGAATACTTCCAGGAAGAATACACAGTCAATTTTTTATCTGAAGAACATGGTTATTTTTTGAGCCCTACTTTGTCTGCCTATCTATACACTAGCAGAAACCAAACTGGAAATTTCAAATAAAGGAGATTTTAGATAGGGTGTTCTTTTGTTTTTAATTATTTTTTTTTAGCGTTTATTCATTTTTTGATAGAGAGAGACAGAGTGTGAGCGGGGGAGGGGCAGAGAGAGAGGGAGACACGGAATCTTAGGCAAGCTCCAGGCTCCGAACTGACAGCACAGAGCCGAATGCGGGGCTCGAACTCACAGACCGTAAGATCATGACTTGAGCCGAAGTCGAACACCCAACCGACTGAGCCACCCAGGTGCCCCTAGATAGGGTGTTCTTGTTTCCATGCTCCCATATACATTCTGAACCTGAGAGAATAATGGCAAAGAAGTTGAATTTATTTTCCTTTGAGGTGTCATCATGTCTATATTCCATAGAACTAATAACCTAATAGTTATACAAATAAATACATGATTTGTGAGAAAAAACTTTTAAACTGTCAAGACTTTATATTCTCATAAAGAGAAATCATCTCTTAAGGACCGTTATAAAACAAAACTAGACCTAATTCATATTTCACCAAATTTCAATTGTTGCTGTTTGTGATCATGTGTCTTCTCTGTGTGCTGTACCTCGATGAGTAAAGGAAGCTTCAAGGATGGATTTTTCAAATTTGGTTACAAATATCTGTTTTTGTTTTTGTTTTTTGTTTTTTTGTTTTTGCCAAAGTGCCCAACAATGAGAATGAAAGATTGAAGGAGTCAGGGTAAAATGGAGGCTACAAAGTCTACTTTGAGATGCCAGCCATCTCCTCTGAGAGTCAGATTGTGGAGTTACTCTGACCTCGTAGTTCTTAGTTCAGGCCACTATTTTTTTTCTTTTTAGGCTTAGCTTGTACACTCAATTGATTTGTATTTGCTTTTGTTTTTGAGAGAGAGAGAGAGAGTGAGACGAGCGCAGGATGAGGGGGGGGGAAGGGCAGATGGAGAGAGAGAGAATCCTAAGAAGGCTCCATGCTCAGTGTGCAGCCTGGAACTCAGGCACCCCGCTGTCCACCCAATTGAATACTCTTCCTTAAATGACCAATTTACACTTTTCATGGAAAGAACAACACACTGGTTAAGGTCATCACACTAATGAAATGATCAGAAATTTTCTTAATGAAGCTTCAGCTTCCATATTATGGAGGACATAATAGTAATTTTGTTCCTTCTCAAGATAACTTTTATTTTTTTGGAAGACTAAAAAATGTGCTATTAGCTCTCTATTTGTTATTTTATTCTTTCTCCACCTGCTTCTTAAATGTATGCCTTTCTCGGTTTAGTTCACAGTTTTCCTCTCACTCTATATACTTTATTCATGTTGCAGCATCATAAAATTCACTCATGCTATACCTCAGATGTGCAGAGAAATTGTCGTTCCCCAGACTCCCATCTGCTGGTTAGAGGGAAATTATATTTTAGCTATATTTACTTTAAAATTTGGTGTGTATGAGACATGTTAATAGTCTCTAAGGTATCACGTATTCTAAGAATAATAGAAAAAAAAAGAACCAACTACTCAGTCACCTAGATTATTTCATCCTTTGCAGCTTGTTTTACGAGGTAAGAATAAGGATGTGACTTATGAGACCTCCGTGTGGAGGAGATGGCTTTTGGTCATGAAGGTGCTGTGCCCTGACCCTCCCTGTTGCCTGGTACTTCTGCTATCACTGACATGCCAAGGGTTGTAGGTTTTAATTGGAACTCACTGGCATTGCTGACTCTTAAGGGCTGCCTTTGACCCCATTTGGCGCTTATGAGGTGCTAATGTCCTTTTGTCCAAACTTTCTTTCTTCCTTCCTTTCTTCTTGCCTTCCTCCCTTTCTTTCTTTTTCTTTTTTTCTTTTTCTTTCTCTTTCTTTCTTTCTTTCTTTCTTTCTTTCTTTCTTTTTCTTTTCTTTCTTTCTTTCTTTCTTTCTTTCTTTCTTTCTTTCTTCTTTCTTTTCCTTCCTCCTGAGAACATTAGAGAATGTCCCTTGATTCTTTCTTTGATCTACATAAATTATCTCTGAGAGGCTCCCTTTCTAGGTCCACAGGACTGCCTGAGGTTTAGAATCTCTCTGGTTTCATCCCCCTTAATGAGTGTGAAGATATTTTTTAGGGTGGAGAGCCCTTGAAACTGAGGTTCAGCCTTCCTAGATACAAAAAGTGCCTGTTACCCCACACTGCCAATGTGCTGCAAAGGTGTGGGTCTGGGGCTCAGATCCTTAACTATTTGCAAGTATTGCAGAGCTATGTTCCCTCCCTATATTTGGAGTAATATACTCCTCTTTCTAGAGAGTCCAAACCTCTCTTTCCTCAAATATACCTCTTCTGCCTGCACTCATCATCCAAAACATCCAGTCAAATCTCAATGACTTCCATATGCAAACTGCTTCTTAGATATCTCTATGTCTGTTAGATCTCTTAAACCTAACTTGGGCAAAATAAAATGTTTCATTAATTCTCCCATTAGTTTTTCCCAGACGTCTTGCCATCTTCCCCATTCCCCTCCCAACCTTGAGGTTTGAGTTTCTCATGCCCAGAACATGATGTTTCTTTTTGCCCTGGCTCTTTAACCCTTGCTCATATCTAGAGTATCAGCAAGTATTGTCAACATTACCTCTAAGACCAGAACCTAATGTATCCATTTCTTCCCCCTCTTTCCTTGACTACTATAATCACCTCTTTTCCCTGACTGGCCCTCTACTCTGTATTCAAAGTGACATAAGTCAGACTATGTCTCTCCCTTGCTTAAAACCCTTAAGGCTTATCATGCTTAGGAGAAAATCCTGTGTGTTACCCTGGCCTCATGACCTTCTGTGATCTTGTCCTTGTCCCCTTTTGTGTCTTCATCTTTAAGTCACTCTAACTCTTGTCCATTATGTTTCAGAGTTCCTGAACTTCTGTTCCTCAAACACAGTAATTCATTCCTGGCGCAGGAAGTTTGCACTATGATTCCCTCCTCCACAAAAGCTCTTCCCCTACTCTTGGTTGGAAGAGTGGCCTCCATCTTGTTATTTATATACCAGCTTGAATGTCATTGTTTCCAAAGGCCTTCTCCAACCACCTAACCTAACATAGCCTCATGGTCTTTGGCTATGACTTTTCTTTATTTCTACTCTCTGCATAGCATTCAGCATGCTGAATGTTCTTTTCAGTACTGGTTTGCTTATTCCTTTTTTCCCAGCTCTTTCCATTCCATTCTAGAAGAGGTCTTCTCAAAGCAGGTACTGAAAAATACATTTCTGAACAGAGCAAATCAATGAATAAATGAATGTGGGTTTTCCCAAAAGAGTTTTGTTCAGACTACTTCTGCTTTGGCACCTATAATGTCCTTGTGAGTAAGGCCCGCCTACCCATTTGGAGCAAAGGGAAAGAAAATAAGACATAAATTATTATCTGAATATATTTTCTGCCCACTCTGTCATAGTATATTTAAATAGATTGAGGTGCCTGGGTGGCTCAGTTGGTTGAGTGTCTGACTCTTGATTTTGGCTTAAGTCATGATCCCAAGGTTGTGGGATCAAGCCCCTCACTGGGCCCCATGCTGAGTGTGGAGCCTGCTTGAGATTTTCTTTCTCTCTTTCTCTCCCTCTCTAAAAAACATAAAAAAAAATGAAAAATAAATAGATGAAGGAAGGTAAAACTATGTGGCTTTCACATTCTCAAAGTCAAGTGAACATAAGCAAATCCTTGAACATCTCTGATTCTCATTTTTTCTCACCCTTAAAACTTGAGTACTAAATCATGCCTCACAAAGGAATTTTAAGAAGCAATGAAATGTGCATGTGAAAGTGCTTTACAAAGTGTTTAAATAAAAGCCAACCTCGGTAACAGGTTACATTCATGTCCCTGCAAGAGTGGATCATAATAGAAAAGGATGTAGATGCTGAAGACTTATTTTAAAGCCTAAGATTAAATTAGGTTGACCAACCATCTGGGTTTTCCCAGGACTTAAGGGTTTCTTGGGATGTGGGCCTTTGTGTGGACAAACTGATCTGCTGTGGTCACATTATTCACTGGGCTCTGCACCAGTCAAGCCACTGTAAAAATTTATTGCCACTTTCATGGCCCATAAATACAAGGTATTAAGGTAAAGTAACAAACCCAGAGGGGTCTGAAATGTAAGTAGAAACATGAGGAGTACAGAAACCCTGACAAGCCAAGAAGGATAGAAAGAGTCATACATCAGAGTGTGTTTGTGGAGAAGGTTCAGGTAATGAGGGCATCATAACTAGCTTTAAACATTTTTTCAGTTATGCAAGATGAATAGATTCTAATGCTCTGCTGCATGGCATAGTGCCTCCAGTGAACAATTAACTACTGTACACCTAATACTTTTTTGAGGGTAGACTTCATGTTAAGGGTTCTCAGCACCAAAAAACAAAAATCAAAAAAGCCAAAAAAAAAAAGCAAACCACCCCAAAGCCGAAACAGGCATGCTGATAATGACTATGTGCCAGACGCTCTACTAAGCCATAAGAATGCAAAACGTAGAGGAGTCATTCACTGCCTGAATACATCTCTGAATCCATCTAGTTTCTTCCTTCCTATTCCATCTTAGTAGAGGGTAGAGTTCTCTTTAATTTTCCCCTCCTTCTGCCTGGTGTCCGAATATTCAAGTATTACAAGACATGAATCATACAGCAACTGGAGTATGTATTTAAAGGGCTAATCCAATTCTTTCATTCCTTGTTTAATCTTGCTAATTGAAGGGATCCATTGCTATTAAAGATGATCAAAATAGGAGCCTAGACATGACCTAAATATCCCTGGCCCATTGGTACCTCCTGGCCTCATTTTCATGGATCCCATACCACCTGCTCATTGCAATCATTAATTACTCATTCAGTTCCTCAGACACTATTGCCCACTTACCTTCCTCGGGACCTTTGCACAGACTGTTTCCTCTGCCAGGATCACTCTCATCACTGCTTGCCTGTCCTACTCACAATTCAACCTAATGTCAACATAAATATGACTGCTCATTGGTAATGGGGCGACACTGGAGTAGCCTCCTCTTTATATCTTCTCATTAGCCCGAGTTTCTCCTATATAGTGCTTATTTTGACTCTAGTATAATAATTATTTGTGTAATTATTCAGTTAAAGCCCACAACATGGTGCCAAGCATCCTAACATCAACCACATCTGCCTTTCATCTACTGTTGTGTGTTCCTATATCCCTATGTCCTAGGATAATTCTTGGCACATACTAGACATTCAGCAAATATTTAAGTGAACAAGTAAACAAATGAATAAGTGAATGAGTAAATGAAGAAATCAAAGAAAAAGTTCTAGGAGCCCACAATCCATTAGATAAATCTCATGTAAAATGTTTACATGCCTGAAATGCTAATATATATTATTTTATTTATTTCCTACTAAGTTCCAGTGAGGCAGATAAGGCAGGGATATAATCTGCATTTGACAGGAGAGGAAACTGAGACCCGTGAAGGTCAAAGTAGTGACACCAGGGTCATGTAAAAACAAAAGCAGACCTCTGCTCAAACTGAGATCTGATTTCAAACCCTATGCTTTTCCTTTGTTTTGTATTGTCTCTTTTTAGGTGAGAGAAAAAGGCAGACAACAAACTAATAAGTGAACAAAGACCCTGGGTAACTCCTTAGTTCTAGATACACATCAGAAAGTGACTATGCCATAAATCTTCCCACCTCCTACATCAAATTATCTGAGAGCTGCTCTTCTAGAAATAGCACCTGCTGAGATGTGAGTGATCTGTGTTACTGGAGAGCTGCCTGAGGGGTCATGTGCATGGCTGCAAATTGAATATCCATATCCCTGATGCTGACAGCGGGTCTCACTCTCTCCAGTGCACATTAACACAGAACAACTGGCCAGTTATCAAACTCGCAAATCTTCAAAAGGGAAATTACTAAGCAAAGTAAGGCAGTCAGAGAAAGATAAATATCATATAATTTCACTCATATGTGGAATTTAAGAACAAAACAGATGAACACAGGGGAAGGTCCAGAAAAATAAGATAAAAACAGAGAGGGAAGAAAACCATAAATGGCTCTTAAATACAGACAACAAACTGAAGAGTGCTGGAGGGGAGGTGGGGGGGGGATGGGCTAAATGAGTGATGGGCATTAAGGAGGGCATTTGCTGGAATAAGCATGGGATGTTATATGGAAGTGATGAATCACTGGGTTCTATTCCTGAAACCATTACTGCACTGTATGTTAACTAGCTTGGATTTAAATAAAATTAAATAAAGAGCGAGAGAATTTATTTATGTTCAACCATTCTCCATATATAGAGGAACAAAATCTCCTAGAACTGGACCAAGGAATTTATATAATATTCTCACATACTCCAGAAGATTTTGATGATCAGTCAAGTTTGGAAATTTGATATTCACTCCTTTGATCATTACAATCCTGTGACTTAAGTTTAGATAATAAATGAGAAAGACAATGTGATTTGCCCATGTTAATACAACTAGTAAGTACTGCAGCAAGGACCCCGAACTCAGGTGTTCCAGCTCCTAGCAGCTGACATATTTCATTATGACACACTCTAGTTTTTAATTTTTTAAGTTTATTTATTTACTTTAAGAGACAGAGAGAAGTGAGGAGGGGCAGAGAGAGAGAGAAAGAGAGAGAGAGAAAGAGAGAGGAAATCCCAAGCAGGCTCCCCACTGTCAGCGCAGCACCTGATGCAGGACTAGCGCTCACTAGCCATGAGATCATGACCTGAGCCACCCAGAGTCCGACGCTTAACCGACTGAGCCACCCAGGCTCCCTCGACACACTCTAGTTTTTAAAAGAAATGCTGTATCGTATAAGAAAGGGCTATGAAGAAATTTCAACGAGAGTAGCTAAAAAGAGGGTGTTATTTAGGTTAAAATGTTCAGCCAGATTCTCTCATGTGTTAGAAAGTTAGTTTTAAAAAGGTCCAAGGCAGTGGTCCTCCAACTCCATCATGGGTAAGGCTCATTTGGGGCGTGCCACTGGAAATTCTGATTCAGTGGGGCCTTGGGATTCTGTACCTTGCAAAAGCCCCAGGGGTGATTCTCATGTGCATAGTTAGGCTTTGGTGAACATTGCTCAAAACTCCCTTCTAGTCTCAGACTATGATGATTATTTGCCTCTAAAGTGGTGGTTCTCAGCCTTGATTACACATTATAACCACTTAGGGAATTAAAAAAAAATATCGATGTTGAAGCCACATGCTAAGAGATTCTGATTTAATTTGACTGGGATGAAACCTACTTAACAGTATTTTGGTAAAGCTTTTTAGGTGATTCAAATGCGAAGCAAGGGCTTTAGAAGATAGATCAATTTTTGGAGTCACATGTATTAACTTTGCCTCCAGATTAAGGCAGGAAGTAAATTGAAGGAATTTGGATTGCTTTTCTGCTTTCTAGGCATAAACAAAATTATAAGATATTTTGCAAAGATAATAGCACTCTATGGTGACAATATGCTAACAGTTGTGTGCTTGAAGATTAACATATAATCCACTACTTGAGAGACTTTTTTTTTTAAATGAAACAATTATGGAGACCACTTTCAAGAGATGTGGAAAAGCAAGCCCCATCACATGGGATTAAACAACTAAAACTAAAGAAAAACCAGAAACCATTTCCAAATCAGCAACAGTTATATTCATTTGATTACGTTGATATGTGTTATTAATTTGGCTGTTTATATTTTAATTTAAAAAGCATACAGACGAATAGCTGTGTAATTTCTGGAAGGCAAAATTTCTTTTCACAACAATAAACAAAAGCAATAGCAATAACAACCACAAAAGAAGTTTAATTTCGGATCGCAAGCCATTGTGTCTGATCAATTATGAATATTAAAACAAGATTGCTGACACTCAGTTCTTGTTGTTTAGTTTTAGTTGGAAAGAAAAACATCTTTCACAGTCATAGAGTAACTTCTTCAAGACTACTCCTTCTAGAATCAGTGACTAAAATTATAAACATTTCTGAATATAAATTATGAAATAGAAACTATGCAAGGGCACAGAGTGCTAGAAATCAAGAGTACTGAAGGTTTCAGTTTCGGAATCATTATTTATTAGTCTTGTGATCTTGGTCAAGATTTCTTCTTCTCTTTCCCCTCCCCCTCCTCCTTCCCCTTCTTCCTCCCCCTTCCTCCTCCACCTCCTCCATCCTTTTCCCTCTCCTCCTTCCCTTCCTTCTTCTTTTCCTCCTCCTCCTCCTCTTCCTCTTCCTTCTGCTTCCTCTTCCTCTTTTCTTCTTCTTCTTCTTCTTCTTCTTCTCTCTGCTTCTCCTCCTCTTCCTCCTCCTTCCTCTTCCTCTCCTTCTCCTCCTCCTTCCTCTTTCTCTTCCTCTCCTTCTCCTCCTCTTCCTCCTCTCCTTTTTCTTCTTCTTCCTCCCCTCCCCCCATCCTTCTCCTCCTCTTTCTCCTTCTCATTCATTTGGTAAAGAAAAGGATGGAATTAAATCTCTATTTACAGGACACTGCAAGATATGAGATTCCGTATAGAAATAAGATACCTATTGAGAAGAGAAGCTTCATACAGTATGTACAATTTGGAACTGTTCCAGTATAGTTTCTTTGTAGAAAGTGCTGCAATAACAAAACGTATTTAAAAAGAGTTCTTAGTAGAGAAACAGTAAGACAAACATACCATAGTACACAACAAACAATTCTATGCCTCAGTAGTACAATCTAAAAGTTGCAGGTCCCAGGAGTGCCATCTTGAACTTGGAACATATAGCCTTCAGAAGTAGTGTCTGGCACAACATTCTGACTTTCCTCTTCCTCTACAGAGAACTATTTGTCAATCAAGTTTCATGAAACTTGGTATACAGATTCATTTTCATGATTTTGTACAGCTTCACTTTTGTCCAAACCTCCACATTTTTCAATCATTATACTAAGTTTCTCAGTTTCACCTAGTTTCCCAGAAACCTGAAGTGTGGGGGATAAGCTTAGGAATCCCCCAGGCTTACACCAATGGGTTAGCAAGGCATAAAGAAATACAAAGTCATAAAATGCTCACACCCGAGTTTGGGTAAACCAGATCGTCACCCCAAGAATAGGAGGGTGCAAAGGCACCCTGAGAATAAGGAAGCGCAAAGGTGCCAGGACTAGGGAGGTGCAAGGGCACCCCAACATAGAGAGGAGATGCAGAGCCCCCAGAATAGAGAGGGAGAAGCAAAGTCCTAAAATAGGAACAGGTGGAAAGGTGACCAATACATAGGTATATGAAATAAACAAGATTAGATATTCAAGGTGGAAGCACCCCCAATTTAGTACTATAGCCGAAAACCTGCTTTCACAGGAGAATAGGGCCAGATTAGGTAAACTGGTGAATTGGACTATGGACCGCTGTGCTGCAGGGAAAGCAGCCCAGGGAAGAGATGGTTAATAAAAGAAAAGGTGCCTTATTAACCCTGAGGTTATTCCCCCTACCTGTCTCATCCCCTAGGCTAAGATAAACAGAGGTGCGGCCTCATGTCCACTGTAAACAACCTTCCTCCCAACTGTCCGGTGCCCGGATTTTGTGTTATATTGACCCAAACCTCTACCACAAATATCCTCAAGACCCCCTTTCCCTCACATTCACAAGTTAATGTTCACAGACTCATTGTCCCTTTGTGCATATCCATCGCCATGTTTATAAGCCTTCTGATCCTGATAAAAATGGGGTAAGGACACTTATTTGGGACTCTTGTCTTTTCCTGGACATTAGTCATCTTTTGCTTTCGATCCTGCATCCTGCTCTTTTGCTAGACAAGAGAGAACTTTAGACCCAGAGTCTGTGGCACTGAAGTATGTTTGAAATTGCATCCAGAAAAACAGAATACTTTTGGTATTTGTTACAGTTAAAAGGTTCATCAATGGTTATGTTATGTCACCATGAATGAGGTTTACAATCTGTTCAATGCTTCTGCCACTTGTATACTTAGTCAAAGCCCATACAGTTCCTTTTGTGTCTTAAAATCTGCCTTAGAGAGAACACCAATGAAGAATGGAGCTAATCCATGATTCACAACCTGCTCTATCTGGTCCTGACAACCACCTGTGATGTTTGATATTGTCCACATAACTTCCTTCTGAATATTAGTTTTGGGACTCATTAATAAACTTGGAAAGGCAACAAGTGCTCCTGCATCTATTACATCCTGAGTCTGTTCATGTGTCCCTGTGACGATATTTCCTGTGGTTCTTAGTGCAGGAGTCACAGTGGGCAATGCAGTAGCTCCTAGAAACTTCACAGTTGTGGCACAACTCCTGTTTGCACAACCATTTCAATCCATTCATTTGGATCACCAGTAAGGTAGGAAATGGCCCAGCAGGTTATCTGCTAATAACTACTTCTGGGTCATCATGTCGCAGAAGACAGACTAAGATAGGGAGAATCTGCTCAATACCATCTAACAGGGGTGCAGGATTTTTGTTGTGACAAATGTTTGGAAGTGTCCAAAGAGCTAAGTAAGTAACCACATGCTGAAGATAACATATTAGGAGCTGCAGGGAAAGCCAACAGCCATCCTTGGTCACCAAGTCTTAGAAAACAGAACCATCACCTGTGAGGTTTCCTGGAGCCCAAACAGCTTGTTCATTGATGTGGGCATGAGGAGTTGCCCACAGAGAAATGAATGATGGGATAGCACCTCCATCTACCACAGCCTTGGTCTTTTCTGATGTCCTGGAAGCAATGTTAGTGAGGGCCCAGGCAGATTCAAACTGAATGGGCCTACAGTCAATTCTGGGCAAAAAAGACACAAATTTTGGAATCAAACCAGCTTGGATTATGTTGTCTGTGGGGGCTATTTTTCCCTAGAAAGCAGGTTCCAGCTTGAGTAGCCTAGGACTAGATTTCCAAATGGTTGCTATTTATGCTTTTGACAATGTCATCAGTGTCATCAACAGACCAATTTACAGTGCCCTGGTTGTTGTGGTTTTCCTGCAGTGAAGTAGCATCATCAGGAAATGCGCTTACATCTCTCCTTTACAGTATCTCGTCATCCTTCTTGCCTCGCCTCAGCCCCACGTTAACTTTTCCTCCACACTGCCTCATATCTGGATTGTCTTTCCCCTTGTTCTTGAATCTGTTAAGGCTGGCGGCTAGTGAATTAGCATTCTCACTGGTGGACATGGTTATGAGACAAAGGGAGAAAGCTGTATGGCATGGTGGGCTCAGGCTTCCATGGGAAATGGGGTGGGATGGGCAGGCTGCAGGCCAGCTGCCCTCAAAACATCCACCCCAGCTCACTCAAAGACTGTGTTGATCAAGGTTTCTTAACAAAATTTAGGGAACATAGTAATACTCATTACTGATATATAATCAGGATATATACATATATACTTACATATCGATATAGATATAGATATAGATATAGATATAGATATAGATATAGATAGATATACAATCAGGCTATCTATATAACATATATTATTTATTTTTAAATGTTTTTTAAAATTTTATTTTAAGAGGGAGAGAGAGAGAATCCCAAGCAGGCTCTAGGCTGTCAGAGCAGAGCCCAGTGCAAGGCTCGATCGCACCAACCATGAAATCATGACCTGAGCCAAAACAAAATGTCTGACGCTTAAACCACTGGGCCTCCCAGGCACCCCATATACATTTATTTTTAATGAAGTGAGATATGTGTCTGTGGACATCTTACAAACTGCAGTACATTCAACCTCAATGTGCTTTGTGAAATACTAGGTGAAGGTCAGATAGATTGGGAAAACAATACATACTTTATTCCCGTTTTAGAGATTTATAATTGATATCTGTAAATTCAAATAACCAAGAAGTGCCTATCAAAACACTTGCTCAACTTTGTTTAACCAGTTTCCAAAACTTATCCATTCTTACTTTTTATGTCTGTCAATATACAGAAGTAGGTTTCTTTACAACAAACTGGATTAGATTACCCTCAGAAATCTATAGGACAGTGGTGATCTTTTAAAAAAAATATTAAAATGTCACTGAAAATGAGGGAGGGAGATTCCTGTAGTTTAGGTTGATTTGAGAGAACTTATAGGCCTTGAAGTATACTAATTATTTAATAGTGAAATTATTTATTGAGTAGCTACAAATATTTATTGAATATATACAAGGTGGGGGAAGGCATCAGGCTTTGTGTGGTTACTATATTAATCTCATTGAATTTAGGAACTAGAAGGTGAGATAAGACATACCTGTAATGCAAAGTGGCACCATAAAAAATTAAAATACAGTGGTAAATAAGTTGGTGGAATTTTAGGAGCAAAGTTGCATGTGCAAACACAAAGTATCTATTTAGACATTAAATTGTCCTGAGATGGGGCGCCTGGGTGGCGCAGTCGGTTAAGCGTCCGACTTCAGCCAGGTCACGATCTCGCGGTCCGTGAGTTCGAGCCCCGCGTCAGGCTCTGGGCTGATGGCTCAGAGCCTGGAGCCTGCTTCCAATTCTGTGTCTCCCTCTCTCTCTGCCCCTCCCCCATTCATGCTCTGTCTCTCTCTGTCCCAAAAATGAATAAACGTTGAAAAAAAAAATTAAAAAAAAAATAAATAAATTGTCCTGAGAACTTCTACTTTATTTCTTTAAATTAGATTTATTAGTTTATTAAACTATGTCTGAGACAGTACACTCTGGTAATTGGCTATACTGTACAAGCATGCCCTATATTTGAAGTATGTCCTTGTCCTTAGTATCAGGCTTATAAAACACCCAAGGAAATATCTATAGGGGACAAAATTCATGCATTTCTTATTAGTTATCATTATTATTTAGATAATAGAATACTGGACCATGTTTCCACATTTATTCTGAGATCTCTACTTTTTTCAGATATAAATATCTTCTTTACTCACTAAAAGTATGTAAGATAAAAATGTAGTATAATACAGTATTTATCATGTACTTAGAAAATTAACCTAAAACAACCTTTTTGGAACACATTTTTTAAATGTTGCAAAAGTTACTTGAGTCTACATTCCACACTCAAGTCACTCCTGAAAACTCTCTGTATCTATTTTTACCCTTAGTATCTAATCTCCAGTCTACTTCCCAATAGACAATATGGATGGAGGAACTTGTTAAATTTTCAAACATGGGTACAGATTATCATCATCATAACGTCTTATTATACACTTTTACAGAAAGCTTTTAGATAGTATGATTTTTTCTCATCTTGGACCCAGCAAATCTCTTCTCTCCCTTTAAAAGTCAAGACACTGAGGACGGTAATCTTTTATATAAAGTATCAACCAGGCTGGTACATATAGTTCTGATTCTGTTCTTCTGAACTTAATAAAACTCTTGCTCTGAAGGTGTTCTAGCCCAGGTTGCTACAGCCAAGTACTATAGGCCAGGTGGCTTATGAACAACAGAAATATAGTTCTTACGGTCCTCAAGACTGGAAGTCTGTAATCAGGCTGCTGGCATGGTTGTGTTCTGGTGAAGTCCCACCTCCTTGCAGAAGGATATTTCCTCATTGTGTCCTCACATAGCAGAGAGAGAGAGTAAGAGAGCTCTCTGGGGTCTCTAATAGGGGCACTGATCCCATTCATGAAGTCTACACCCTCATGACTTACTAACCTTCCAAAGGACCTACCTCCTACTGACATCACATAGGGGTTAAGATTTCAACATAGGAATTATGGGGGACGATGATAGAAGGCTATTGAGTGAATGAGCACTGGAGTTATGGAGTCAGAATATCTGGGTTCTAGTCACAGTTACTATGTGTGATCTAGAATAACGGTTGCGCCTGATTAAATTTCTGGTCATCCATCCTCGGTCTCCAAAATATGCCCCCCTTACATATTGGGCAAACTTAAAAGTTAAATATTATAATAACACAACACTTGAATTTTAAAGTACAATGGTGACACTAATCTGTGTCTTCTACATGATTGTGGTATTGCTTTTGCATTATTTTTGATAGGGAAAGAGAACGATCCAAGGACTTCTACTTGGATATTTGTATTGCAATAGGTAGATTATCAATGAGGTAATGCTAGCTGCTACAGTACACAAATTACAAATCTTACAGCTTTACACAGTAAATGTTTATTTTCACACATGGCACAGTGCAGGGTGGGTGTTAGTAGTCAGATGGCTTCCCCTTAAGAGACCTTAGAATCTGGACATTTTCCTCCCTATGACTCGACTCTCTTTTATTTTTTAAATAAAGTTTATTTATTTGTTTTGAGAGAGAGAGAGAGAGAGAGAGAGAGAGAGAGAGAGAGAATGATCAGGGGAGGGGCAGAGAGAGAATCCCAAGAAGGCTTTAAGCTGCCAGCACAGAGTCTGATGTGGGGTTTGAACTCACAAATTCTGAGATCATGACCTGAGCTGAAATCAAGAGTGGGCGTTCAACTGACTGAGACACCCAGGTAGCCCTTGACTTTTTTTTTTTTTTTTTTTTTTTAGATTCTCTTTTGACTCAGCTTGGATTTTGAGAAAGAAAAAAAAAAAAAAAAGAGGATTATACCAGAGGGTTTTATGGCTCAGGACTTGAAATAAAATACTCACATTTTCTTGGCCAGAACTCAGTTACATGGCCAAAATTGCCTGCAAGAGAAATATAGTCTAGCCATGTACTCAGGAATTAAAAGGGAACTCAAACTAGAACAAAAAAGTAGGAAATAAACTGGGGTTCCAGTAGGGATATCAAAGAAATTCAGAAGCCAATGTCCATTTTTCAGCTGATTCAAGTTAGTTTCAACTGGCGACAGTGTGTTAGCACTGAACCATATTCAACAGTCTCTGATGTATGTGCGTGTGGGTCTTTCCATTTCCTGAGTGTGAAGGAATCTTGTTAATAGTTCCATATCACTTTGGGACATATAGAGCAGAGATTCAGCATGTGCCCACATTTTGAGTATGTCATTGATATTCCAAGATTCTTCCTGAAACAATTTGTTATTTTAGGGGCCTAAGTTTATTAACAGTTTCACATCAAAGACTTTGATGAAGGTCTGTTGTGGTTCCTGCTGCCCAGATCTGGGTGTATGAAAAGTTACTTATCGATTTCATTCCTAGGGACCCCATGGTTGATCCACCATGGCCAGAGATCCCAGTGGGTCAGATGATTCTCTTTTCCATGCTATCCCTACTCTTACTACAGTAATAATTCCCATTATATCTCTGGCAATTAAGTGCTTGTCCTTGGTCTCTGACACTTTTGGATCTGCTCATTCCCAATGAAGTCAGGAAACTGTTTCCAAATAAGCATTTCCTTCTAATACTCCTGGCCCACAAGGTCTCCCATGTAAATGCTTTTGAAAGGTGTTCCTTGGCAGAGTGTGGATGACTGGGGTACACTATGGGGGTGTTTGAGGTGCTGGACTATTCTGTTTCTTGTCCTGGGGGGTGATCATAAATGTGTTCTGTTTGTGTTCACTAGCACTCATTGCCTCCACAGTCTCTGATGCCTTTAAAAGCATGCATTTTGAAATCTGTTGAGCATTTTGTTTAGCTGTTCAATGGAGCATATTTTGGTGCAAGGTGACTACAACTACAATTGTCCACTAAAAACATAAACTTTGCTCTTAGCTCTATAGAAAGTAATGATCCAAAATAATTTATCTTTGTACCTGAAAAAAAAATGGTTTCTTTTACCGAGTAGCAATAGTTTAAACTCCTAAGAGGCCCTTCCGGTGAACTCTCCATTACCCTCATCACTCTCTAAAGCCTTACCTTGTTTTATTATTATTTTTTTCAATAGCACTTTCACTGTCTTACAAAATTTATGTTTAGGTTTTTCTCTATTTTCCTCTAGATTATAAGCTGCAGTACAAGAGACAAATATTTTATTTTGCTGAGTGCCTTATTCCCAGCATCTAGACCAGTCCCTGGCTTATGGCAGGCACTCAATAAATATGAAATGAATGAAGCAATGTTGTTAGTTGTGTGTATATAAATTAAAATTTCCTATCACAGGAAAGAATAATAATCTATTTGCTAGGATTCTACATTTTAATTTCAATTTAACCTTTTAAATTAATTATTATTAGTAAATTAAATGTTTATGTTTGCTTGAATTTCACATATCATATATTCCCTGTACTGACATTGGTTAAATCAAAACAATACTAATAACATATCCTAATTGTAAATTATTAGCCAGCATGTTGTCACAATGGTATGATTTGGGATCTTCACATGTTGCAGGGTAACTTCTCCCTCTTCTGAAAAGCTGTATTTTTTTCCTCATGAACTACTGATTTATTTGCCATGTATCAAATACAGTCTGAAGTGTTCTTTGATTGTCTTGTAGAGTCAGGTCTCTTAAAACACTGTTGTAAAAACACAAATTTGTTCTTTTTTTTTTAATTTTTTTTTTCAACGTTTATTTATTTTTTTGGGACACAGAGAGACAGAGCATGAACGGCGGAGGGGCAGAGAGAGAGGGAGACACAGAATCGGAAACAGGCTCCAGGCTCTGAGCCATCAGCCCAGAGCCTGACGCGGGGCTCGAACTCACGGACCGCGAGATCGTGACCTGGCAGAAGTCGGACGCCCAACCGACTGCGCCACCCAGGCGCCCCAACACAAATTTGTTCTAATGTGATTGATGTATTAGCGAATAATCGGAGTTTAACACGAATGTTGTATTTTCTTTTGTATGATTTCTTAGATGAATTCAGAAAACCGCACCCAGTTGAACCAAGCTGGATAGGAATACACAAAGTGTAGGCACACACACACACACACACACACACACACACACTCGCTCCTGAAACACCCACACTGGATACCTCAGGTCACCATGTGTGTCATCTGCTGTTACAACTTCCCAGGCGATTGCAGATAACCTTCAGTCCACCATTTCACACCAACTCACAAGCTGACACCCATTCAATGCCCACTTCCACAAGCAAATTTCAGGTTTTTTGGGTCAAATGCCATATTCACTGTAATATACATATATATGTATATGCATATGTAACATACAAGATATATATATATACACACACATATATGTTAAGTATATATTCTTGTAACCTTAATATATACAATATAATAAGTATATATTATATTATATATTAATATTAAGTGTATATATGCTACTTAAAATGTATAAATGATAATAGTTTTCTATTAGGTTCTTACCTTTGTTTTAATGTGTTACTGACACTTTACATTTTTGCGTGTTGTCCTTTCACCTTATTTTCCCTCATAAATCCTGTGAGGTTTATTGTGCAAATTTTGCACAGCATGATGCTTTTTCTGAAATGTGTGTGTCACATTAAAATAAAATCGACTGTATTATAATTGCTCTATCATCTGTGTTGTCCGAGTCCTTTAGCAACCCTGGTTGGGTTCCCCAAAAGTAGACACTGAGGTGTAGCTGGGCTGCAACATGTTTCTGGGGATCGACATCTGGGAAAGGAAGTACGGAGTAGCAGTAATGGGCTAAGGAGGCAGACACAATGTGGTGTAGGCTTTGTATAAATATATATATATATATATATACACACACACATATATGTATATATATACATACACATATATATGTATATATATACACATACACATTTATATGTGTATATACATATATGTATATATATTCATGTATATATACACACATATATGTATATAAAATACATATAATAATATATAATACATTAATATGTAATGTAATGACATATAAATATATATATAATATATTTAATGTTTTATTTATTTTGGAAAGAGAGAGAGAGAGACAGAGCGCAAGTGAGGGAGGGGCAGAGAGAGAGTGAGACACAGAATCTGAAGCAAGCTCCAGGCTCTGAGCCACCAGCACAGAGCCTGATGCGGGACTTGAACTCCCGGACCGTGAAATCATGACCTGAGCCACAGTTGGACGCTCAACCGACTGAAGAGCCACCCAGGAAGTCCTGTGGGATAGGCTTAACAAAGCCACAGGAAATAATTTTTAAAGGAATAGTGCTTGTCAGAGAGTATGTCCTCTGTTGAACAGAAATGGCCAAGCCTTTGTGCTCCTCTTGCTTTACTCAGTTACCAGATATGGATGTGGTTGGAAGGCTGAGGCTCAGGTAGGGGGCGCTCTCTGCAGCTGAGCGTATCCTAAAGAAGCTGATACCTGTGAATTGTCTGCAAACCAAAGACCTTAGAGTTGAGCACTAAAACCTTTCTTAAAAAGGAATGCCGCTTGAATTTATCATGATATGGGTATTTCTGGGGTAATCTCATGCTATATTTTACATCGTTTAGAAAAACTCTTAATTTTGAAATAATGTTTGCACAAATAGTACAGATAAGTCCTAAGTACCCTTTATTCACCTTCCTCTCATGTTAATAGCTTACGTAACTCCAGTACAATGATCTCAACCAGGAAATTAATACGGATGCAATACTATTAACTAAATACAGGCCTTTTTCAAATTTTACCAGTTCCATTAATTTTCTTTTCCTGGACAGAATCCAAGTTGGGATCGCACATTATATTTACTTGTAATGAATTATGCTTTAATTTTTACATATGTATCCTTCTGTGTGAAATCTTTAAATATCCGGAATACTTAGCAAAGTGTTTGGTAATATAATTATTAAATGAATAATTGTGGAATGAATAGACTCTGCAAATTTTTCAAAAACAGATCTTCGTTTAATTTTAATTTCTGGCATTATGACAACACTTGGTCTTCAGTTT
Organism: Lynx rufus; assembly: GCF_022079265.1. Lineage (NCBI taxonomy): Eukaryota > Metazoa > Chordata > Mammalia > Carnivora > Felidae > Lynx > Lynx rufus. The sequence continues at coordinate 7,349,920 of NW_025814825.1, forward strand.
GTTTAGTAATTTCTTTAGCAATGAATGAAATTGAACTTTACATATTGGGTACCTCTCATGGCATAAATGACATAAATTAAACGGAAAAGGGAGCCAGTTCTTTTCTTATCACTTTTAAAAAATATGTTGCATGTGATTTGAAGAAATAATATGAATACAAGAGAAGAGAGAAGAAAGCATCAAAAATATTTAGGGAGATGGTATTGAATCTCATTTTGAAATGCGTGATGGGCATGGGTTAATTAGAGTCAAGAGAAGGAGGGGAGTTTTGCAGAGGATGGTGATGTATAAAGCCACAGAAATATAAGCCTGGAACCTGGACACAAAAGAAGATAAAACAGAAAGCAGGGTGTTTTGTTTGTTTGTTTTTGGTTTTTGTTTTTGTTGTTGTTGTTGTTCCGAAATCAAAAGGCAGAGAAAATTTACGAAAACCCTTATCCATTTTCTGAGTGCTAAATAGATAGAACTTTTGAATGATGAATTTCTTTTTTGATCTTGTGTGGATTTCGCATGACAGAAGCTTGCGGCCTGTTTGCATTCATTCATTCACACTTTGAATGGCTAAGAAGTCCATAATCCTATAAATTAATTACTCACTGGGGTAAAAGGAAATGGATTTGGATGTAATAATTCAGAGTGAAATACAGATTTTCTTCTAAATCATGTGGCTATTATAGGAAAATATACAAGCAATCTTTAAAATCTATAGGATAAAGCACAACTTGCTTGGCTAATTAGCTCGGTCTGTTATTTTGCTTGGTTTACGAGAAATGTATTAATTGCATCTTCATTTGTTGATTTGTAGTATCAGTTATTCATTGATAGGATATACTCATGACGCCATCATTTTTGAGGGAGCACAATTATCAATTAGTCTCTTTATTTTACCAAGTACATCACAATATTTTTATTTTTACATTGGATTGCACAATTTCTTACATGGTGGATGGCTAAGTACATACTTCTCTGATAACTCTCAAAATTTTGGATTCTGTTTCTAAATGTCTGGAAAGCCCTGTTTCCTTCTGAAGTGTGAGGCTCTAAATGGAGTGAGATTTTAAATTTTTTTTTTCAACGTTTATTTATTTTTGGGACAGAGAGAGACAGAGCATGAACGGGGGAGGGGCAGAGAGAGAGGGAGACACAGAATCGGAAACAGGCTCCAGGCTCTGAGCCATCAGCCCAGAGCCCGACGCGGGGCTCGAACTCACGGACCGCGAGATCGTGACCTGGATGAAGTCAGACGCAAAATGGAGTGAGATTTTAACTTAGGCTTGGTGTTATCTTGGGTGAAAGGGATTAGCACACAGTGCTGCAGAGAGCCGCTGAGTACTCAGAGAAGCTACATTTCCTCTCCTGAGACTTTAATTCTCTTTCAATCAGCTGAAAAAGCAACTGCCAGAGACTAACCAGCATATATTCAGTGTTTTTTTTTTCTTTTTTTGCCTTAGATTTTGAAATCCAAAAGCACAGCTTGTAAAAAAAAAAAAGCCAGATAATGCTAGGATGTCTGTCGCATTTAAAAATTAGATCAGAAGTTCTTCATCTTTTAATAATGGAACTAGTTTTGGTACTAGAAAGCCCTCCGAAAAGGCTGTTTTTTTAATGGTAACATTTATGAAAAGAGTTTAGATGCATATGAGGTTGTGTTACAATTGTCTTTGCTTGCATTAAAATATTTTCAAACGTGCCTGAGTTTGGAAGAAATGTTCTTCGTCACAGGTATCGGTTGTATGGCATCTTAATGTAACCATCCATAGTTGGTCTGAGGATGTCTTCCAACATATAAATGAACCTCCTCATCATGTCTTCCAAAACGTGTTCCTCCCTTCCTGTCTTCTTCGTTTTTACCAATGGCATCATGGTCTGCAGTTGTTCAGATCAAACCACGGTGCCGGTTATCTCCATGTGGGGCCACACTAGATAACTTGCATCTCACACTTGTGCCTGACAGTGCAGTGATCACTCTGCACTGTAATGCTCTGTTGAAGAGTCTCTTTCCTGCAGAAGATTGTGTGTCTCTCTCCTCATGCTAGATATTAGATCACTGTTTGGCACGAAATGGACAAGAAGCATCCAAAGGACAAGTGCAGGGTGAAAGAAATGAGTGATGTGTTTCTGTCTCTCGTATCTAATTATCTTCCAAGGTCTATTGATTTTAGTTTTGAAATACTTCTCTTATCCATCACAACCCCTTCATGTCTAGGCCATAAAGCTCACGGTCTTCTTAAGCAATTACTTGGACATTTGCATGAGACTGATGTTACTTTCATCTCTGTCCCTGATCCCTTCTCTATTACCTCTTTCATATTGTCCTCAATGCACTCTTCCTAAGAGATGTCTTTGAGGTTGTTATTCCTTTGCCCAGTACCCTCCCTGACCCTAACTCTATGCAGGACAAGGTATACAACTCTCCGGTATAGTTAGCATGTTATCCAAAGTCTGGTCTCAGAACAGCCACCCTTCTTTTCACCATGTCCACTCATGCATATGATATTGCACCCCAAATCAAAACTTATTGTTAATTTCTTCCCCCTCGCTGTGTTTCTGATCTCTTGTTTACTGAAATATCTTCACCTTCGTCTCTACCAGTCCCGAGGCAATTTAGCCCAGGTATGTGTTACCTCTTGTATGATTAAGCATTTCTAAACAAATTGTCTCAAAGGAAAGCATTTTCTCCCCACTCTGTGATCTCATAAGACCTTGTCCATAATTCCTTTACTTCATCGCACCTTGTATTATCATTATTTGTATTTATGGATTGTTTCACTAGTAGGGCATAAGCAACTTAAGGCAGAAACCATGGCTTTTGGGGTACCTGGGTGGCTCAGTCGATTGAGCATCTGACTTTGGCTCGGGTCATGATCTTACAGTTTGTAAGTTCAAGCCCCACATGGGTCTCTCTGCTGTCAGTGTGCAGAGCCGGCTTTGGATCCTCTGTCCCCCTCTCTCTCTGCCCCTCCCCTGCTCTCTCCCTCTCTCTCTCTCTCTCTCAAAAATAAATAAACATTAAAAAAAAAAAGAAACCATGGCTTGCTATTGTGTGTCTTCCACAACTTTAAGCATGATTCTTAAGAAGGCAGACAGAAAATGTTTGCTGACAGGATCGGGAACATGTGCAAGTTTCCATTATTACATTTTCTTAATATCACAAGCTTCATGTAGTGAACTAGATAAAATGAAATGTGTGTAAGATGGCCTATTATTTAAAATACCAAATTTTCAATTATTTCCACTGTAAAAGGAATTATAAATTTGCAAGTTAGGTAGAGTAAATGAAAAGTTAATAACATCGACCTAGTCAGAAAACAGGATCACGTCATGGGGAAATGAATTTTGATTCTGCTTCAGGGAGACATGGAAGGAACATAGGCTCTGGAGAAATCTGGGTTAAAAAAAGAAAACAAAACTCTTATTTTTTAGCCATGTAAACTTAAACCGTTTAACCTGGGTTTCCATTTCCTAATTTGCAAAGTGGAGATAATTAATAGCAGTTGCCCTGTTTACATTCCTGGGTATTTTTATGTTTAAATGAAATAGTGAATTTCATAATATTTTGCTCTAAATTTGAGTATACATGGAAGTTATAATTTAAATTTTTTTCTCTCTTTAGGCTATCAGATAAAAAGCTATCAATAAATTAAAAATTAAGAACATGTATGTTTTTCTTGTAAATAAGAAATATGATATTATCCTTCCATATCTCATTCTTGATTTTACCATGTTTCCAGTTGTTAACATATTGAGAATTTCCCATTGTTTTAGTGTATAGCAGATACCCTTCAGAAAATTGGTGTGACTGTTTAGTCAATTTATGTTATTGACATCCACTACTATTTAATCCAGTCATTGCAACACCTATAGGATCTATATGCTACTTCTCTATCAGTTAAGTGAGGGATCTAGGGAGATGGTTAGAGATGGTAATTGTGGGAGAAAAGAAATTGATCTGAAATAGGTTTAACTCCCTGCTACAATACTATAAAATCCATAAAAACATGAACTTAATATGCTTCCTGTCCCTATTTTTTCATCATTATTTTTTTCACTGTTGTGCCTGAAATAGGTTATCTATTTGTTGCATGCACGCAAGACATGAATGAATGAATGAATGAATGAATGAATGAATGAAATAACTGATTATTTGGTGATTGACTTATATAATAATGTTAAGCTAGAGATGCCAGCATATGTCTCAAGCTTAACTGAATATTTCCAAAAACATTTAGGAGATAGGGCTCTATCTTATTTTTATGGCTAGGCCTATTGAACTATGGTACAAGAGACAGGAAGAAACCCTTCTAAAGTCAATCATGAAACTTGGAAGACTATCTTAACCAAGTTGCCCGTTCTGAAGTAGAGTTATAGAAATGCCAAGGAGATTAATATTGGCCAAGGCAGACTTGAGTATAGGGGTGCATTATCATCAGGTTTGTGTCCATGAGCATTAGCTACAGCAGCTTCTATATCAAGCTTGCATCTGAGGGTATTGATGTGACTGGAGCCTTTTGAACATAACTTTATATCAGACATGTGTTCAATTCTTTATTATTATTATTATTATCATTATGTTTTTACTATATATTGCCTTTCTTGCTACATCCGGGTCCTCCCTGTTTCCAGCCTTTTGTACTAAATTTTCATTTGATATGATACATTTGCTCAATTGCTGAACTGGTTACAGCACCCTTATCAAATCTTTTTCCACTAGTGCAGACATTTCTGCTGCTGTATTAATCATATAGGATAGCTTGTGATCCATGTTAATAATGATGACATGATTAATACTGGCTTACTTTTCTGAGCACTACTTACGATTTATTAGACACTGCTCTAAATATTTTAACATACTGTTTTTAATCTTCATAACTATTCCATGAGTAGATAGTATTACAATTTCAATTTAGCCAACAAAAAAACTAAGTCAGGGAGAGGTTAATTGGCTGCCAAAGTGCCCACAGCTAGAAAATCTTGAAGCCATGCATTGATCTTAGGTAGCCTGGTTTAGGGCCAATGAGTTTAATCACTGTTACAACTGGGTATTGCTTATAACACACACTTCATGGAATTTAAAAAGAGTGTAGATAACATACTCTTAATGATCATAAGATGAATATCATAACTAAATCAAAAAGGAAAGTTTATTCAGGCAGTAGGGATGAAGCAGAAAAGAGAATGAAATTGATAAACTGAAGAGCTTTCTAAAATAAGAAATATGAGAAACTACATACATTTATTCTCAAACTTATATTGAAAAGCTATCATACTTCAAGAATTATCCTTGGTACTGAGATTATATTCCTATCAGTGGATGAATTGTATAAATGTAAATACTAAAATATATTTCCTTAAAAATATGTTTATCTGAATAGACAGTACTTCTGACAGCTAAAATCACTTATATCCTATGAAGTTCTGTTTGAAGAGGTAGAACTTTTATGAGGTGGCCTTGTTTGTGACAACTCTGGATCATTCACCACTCACACCATAGACATGGTTCCCATGGGTCCAAGCCAATGGCTGGTCATGTTGGATGTTCTAGAGCCCATCCACTCCTGCTTGATGTGGGGGCTCTTCCAAAAACCAACGTGCGCTTGAGAACTCCCTTTTAGCTTGGCTGAGACTTTCTTGGAACTTCATTGCCTTCTGAAGCTTTCATACCTAATTTTTCCCTTTCTCTTTTCACAGATTTCAGCCCTGCATCTTGGCCTAGAGGCTCTGCCTCCTGGCTTCGGCCCCATCCCCCATCTCCTTCCACCATTCCTCTCTTTTACTCTCGCTCTTTCGCTCTCTCCCTCATTCTCATCCTCCCATCCTCTCTCCCTCCCCTTCTTTCATTATCTCTTTCTTTTACTCACTCATTCAGTCACTCACTTATTCATTCACTCATTCAGGCATGCCCATCATTAAATATCTGACCCTTCTGGTCCTATCATGGTGTCTATTTCTCAATGGCACTGAACTGTCCTACTAGATAAATTCATGAAGATTTTTGCCCCAGGAATTCCATGATATTTTGTATAATACTATTCATGTGCCACTTAATTCAACCAGAATTCTGACAAGCATATTTGAATGTATAAGATTACTAAACAGGCATTCATGGTGACATTATTTCCTTTAACTTTCTGTTTTAAGACAGTGAAATGTTATATTAAAAAGAAGAAATTGCCTTTAAATAAGTCTTTCTTTTTTTTTTTTTACTTTTTCTTGACACCAAGACATTACCCAAGTCAGCAAGAATGTAAATATTTAAATTAAATTTAGGAAAAAATGTTTTTCTTTTTTTCCCAGAGCACAGCATACAGTTTATCTTAATACTAAGCATTACAGTGACAAAAAATACAGAAAGGAAAATTAGGGTACCACTTAGTCTTTCACCATTTCTTCTTTAAAAACTCCATGATCGGGGCGCCTGGGTGGCGCAGTCGGTTAAGCGTCCGACTTCAGCCAGGTCACGATCTGATCTCGCGGTCCGGGAGTTGGAGCCCCGCGTCAGGCTCTGGGCTGATGGCTCAGAGCCTGGAGCCTGTTTCCGATTCTGTGTCTCCCTCTCTCTGCCCCTCCCCCGTTCATGCTCTGTCTCTCTCTGTCCCAAAAATAAATAAACGTTGAAAAAAAAATTAAAAATAAATAAATAAATAAATAAAAACTCCATGATCGCCCTCAGTACTTCCTATTTATGTGTCTTATCCACTATCTAATTAATACTTGATTAAAATGCACACCTGCAGGGGTGCCTGGGTGGCTCAGTCGGTTAAGCATCTGACTTCGGCTCAGGTCATGATCTCGGGTTTCGTGAGATCGAGCCCTGCATCGGGCTCTTATGCTGACAGTGCAGAGCCTGCTTGGGATTTTTTCTTTCTCTCTCTCTCTCTCTCTGGCTCTGCTCCTCCCCTGCTCTCTCAAAAATGAATAAATAAACATTAAAAAAAATTCACTCTTGCAGAACTTTACCATCACTTTGGGGCTCTTAAGTGTCTACTTCACCCTTTTTAATATGAAATTAAAAACACACAACTCTTGTAGTATATAAATGAAAACAACAGTAATAATCACTTTTAAGATGAAATTTATGCCATTTATTTGCTTAATATGCAAGAATTTTTTTTCAGGAAGTGCTTCGTGTTCATCTGTGTTTAAGAAACAGACATAATTTGGAATAAGCTACACCCTTTTAATTTCTTGCTTTCTTCCAGTAACAAACCATAAAATCTTATCAAATTTCTCCAGCTATTTTGAACCCTGCTGGTTATTCCTACCAGGGTTGATCTCTTCTATGATTATAACCTTTATAAATGCAGGTGTAAGTGAGTCAGAAGCCATTGTTTGTTTATTTGTTTGTTTTGCAAAGTCTTATGGGATTTTATTGATAAACAACATTAAGAATGCCATAGGAAGTTGAGAGAAAGAAGGGATTCAAGCCTGATTCAGTGAAAAAAATGTTAATCAGAAAGACTTTATAAGCTGTGTACTAACTTTCCAAGCCTCCTCACCAGTATAGCACTGGGGACACCCACAGCTGTACCATATGAGAAACTAACAGGGAATCATGGAATTTATTCAAAGAAGGAAAAACCACCAAAATAAAGTTCATCACTGATCAGTAATCTCATACCTTTCACAGTCCAAATAAGCATCTCATTTTTGCAGATCTCAAGTTATCTAACTTTTATGTAGCAGAGAACCATAAAAAAACAACAGGCAAGGAGGATACACAAAGCCATTGACAAAATTATTAAACATTTAGCTATTATATTGGAAGAATCAAAACAATCTAGAGGAAATGTTGGCATACTATGACTTGGAGGCCAAATCTGCATTGTTGTCTATTTCTGTAAACAAAGTTGTATTGGGACACAAACATGCCCATTTATTTAGGCATTATCTATGGATGCTTTCATATGAACACAGAAGAGTTGAAAATTTCCAGCAAAGACCATATAGTCTTCAAAGCCTAAAATATTTACTATCTGGCCCTTTAGGGGAAAAGTTTGCTGAGCCCCGCTCTAAAGACAGATGTTTAGGAATACAGTCCTTTCATAGAAGGAGAACGTTTTCTTTACTTATGAGAAATCTTTTTAATTAGAGTCATGTCAACATGTAAATATAAATATCATCCTTAGATATGTCAGAATAGCATATGTGGGTTTGTTTCTATTTAAAATTGTTTAGTAAAGTTCATGAAATTCTCACACTTCTAAGGTATAGTAGTTTTAATTACCTTTATTGTAAACATGTAACACAGCACATCACTATTAGCTGGGATAATGAAGCTAAAGCTCCCCCTTCCAAAAAGCAAAATTGTATTACCAAGCCTTCTACATTATTAAGACTTACTACTTTATAAATTTGGTGAATTAAGAGTTGAAATCCCATTCCAAATGCACTATTCACTGATTGTTGAGGCTTTTCCTTACAGGAGCATGAGAAAAGATAGCCCTCCTTTTATTTCTCCACCATGTTTCTTCCATAGATAGATTCTGCTTATCAGTTCAACTAAAAATCATGGTGTGACATGCTCAAAATAATGCAGCCGATCTGTTAACACAATTGTGCCATATGCGTCTGATGCTTTACCATGATTTGTTCTTTTGCTTATTTCAGAATTTTCCTATCAAGGAAGAAAAAAGTCATTCACATACCCAAATCCCACTTATTCCCCATAGCCCCTCTATGTCCTTCAAAGTGAGTGTATATCACTCCTATGTATTTATGACAATACATTCTACTGTTTTATGTGTTTTCAATGTTACATTAATAGGATCACACTGGGTGTGCATGTTTGCAACTGGATTTTACCCTCCATATTTATCTCTGTTAGAATATCTAAATCTAATTCATTCATTTTAACCTGCATTATAGTGACCAACTCATTTTTAGGAATGGAGAGTTGTTTTAAGATCTTTAAAAGATATTAAATCTTTATGTTGATTAATTTAGTGCTGATAAACTATTGTATGCCTAGGCTATTGCATTTATTCATCCTACTGAAGAGCAATCTGCCTCATTTATTTACTCTTAAATACGAAAGCACAATGAATATCTTTATACGTAACCTTTATCACGTGACTACAGAGTTTCTCTAAAATAGAATTACTTGCTTGTAGATTGTGCTCTTCAAAATGACTACATACTACTGAAAACTCTTCTGAACTGTGACTCCACTAGTACTGTGTAAAACTTGCTTTCCTTACAGTCTTTCTCAAAACTTTTCATTGCTAAATACTACACACATCTTTTCCCAATCTATAGATTATTTAATAACTTTGCATCTGAGACATTTATTTATTTATTTATTTATTATTTTTTTTTTAACATTTGAGACTGAGAGACACAGAGTGTGAGCAGGGTAGGAGCAGAGAGAGAGGGAGACACAGAATCCAAAGCAGGGTCCAGGTCCTGAGCTGTCAGCACAGAGCCCGACATGGGGCTCAAACCCATGAACTGTGGGATCATGACCTGAGCCCAAGTTGGATGCTTAACTGACTGAGCCACCCAGGTGCCCCATGAGACAATTATTTTCAAGCACAGGAGAACACACGCTCCAAACTACATTCTCTGAGTTAAGGGCACTTGCGAGTAAACCCTACATTTATCCCAGCTCCCTTTTTGGGGACAATTTCCTAGTTGTGAAGTGGAAACAAAGAATCAAGGAAAGCATTCTGAGCTGAGAAAGCAGAGATTGGAATCTTGACTGCTAAAACAGCTAGAGTTTGCAATCATTAGAGAGGGAGTAGCTAAGCAATGGGGAGACTGGGGGATATGAGAAAGCACAAATCTGTGTGACTGTCCCTATGGGTCCTTGGCTGAGACAGAACTGTAGTTTTTCCAGGCAAGGTCATATGAAGTCACCAGATGCTCCTGGGTTGAGAATAGAACAAGACAGATATAAGTTAATGTGTGGTGCAGACATTTGAGTTCCAGCACAAGGAGAGTAGAGAGACCTTTGGAATAACTGAGCATTTAATTGAGACAGAAAGAACATGTCTTAGGAATAAGGCCCATGCCCTAGCATCCAACCTACTTTAGACACCCCATACATCCTAAAACACAGCCACAGCAAGATATGTGGGGCAACAAGAACTTGGAGCTTGAGACCTAACACATTAGAGAAGCTTGGTAAACACCTTGTGCTTTCTACAAATCTACCCTAACAGCGCGTAAAACCAATCTCTTCATGTTCAAGCTACTCATTGCCTAGGGGGAAAAAAAAACAAAACAATACTGTGCAGAGAAAGAAAACAGAATGCAGTGTCTATGTAATGTAATAATTATAATGTCCATTATGTAATTTAAAAATACTAGATACTTAAATAAGAAATTATGATTCATAACCAAGAAAAACTGTAATAAATAGAAACAGACACCAAGATGTTCTAGATATTAGATTTAGCAGACAAGTTTAAAAGCCAGTATTGTAAATACATACAATGACTAAAGAAAAATATGGCCTTAATGAGTAACCACATAGAAAACCATAGCAGAGACATTTACAAAATACAGCAAAATTAAAATAGTAAGTTAAGAGTGTTACAGGAACTGAAGTGAAAGTTCACAGTAGGCGCTAGAGCAGATTGGATTAGAGATTTTTAAAAATGGAAAGTCAACTTGATGATATATCAATAGAAATTATGCAATCTACTAATTCAATTTATATAATGATCTAATTGAAAAAAATGGAGAATTAAAGATAGAAGAAAATAAACCAGCTTTAGTGACTGGTAAGCCCTATAATATCAATGAATAAATTAAATATTTATGGACTATACATTCCAATTTTAAGGATTGGAATTGTCAGTATTAAAAGAAAAATACAACTATATAATATCTGTTAGAGATGTGCTTTAAATGTATGTTTGGAAGTAATCAGAATACAAAAGATATAACATGCAAACAATAAGCATAAAAAAGGACATATGTCTATATTGATATCACACAAGCTATGTTATCAGAGGTAAAGAAGGACTTTGCATGTGCTACAGAAGCAAATCCCCAGCTCCTTGAAAGTAGGTCAAAATATAAGGGGAAATATTGACTAGATCTAAATAAAATTATAAAAACATAAAGGCTTCCCAATGTTCAACTGGATATGTATAGTATTTAAAATTTTTTTATGTTTATTTATTTTTGAGACAGAGACAGATCAAGAATGCAGGAGGAGCAGAGAGAGAGGGAGACACAGAATCCAAAGCAGGCTCCAGGCTCTGAGCTGTCAGCACAGAGCCTGACCTGGGGCTCAAACTCACAAACTGTGAGATCATGAGCTGACTTGATGTCGGACACTTAACCGACTGAGCCACTCAGGTGCTCCGGTATGTATAGAATTTTAAAAATAATTTCTTACTGCTATATAAATAGAATAAGTACCAAAATAATATCTCTATTAATACAAGGTTATGGTTTGCCACAAAGAATTAAGGTCGTATTTACTTAGCTATTATTGTAAAGAGTCTTACTTTATGGACTCATTCTACTTAGAGATTTAATGAAAGCTTAAATTAATATTTTAGAAATGTGACCTTTCTGAAAACAATCTAGAGGGAGCTTGTATGATTAACTGGACATGTGTTGCTTGTATTTTTATTTATTTATTTATTTTTAATATGAAATTTATTGTCAAATTGGTTTCCATACAACAACCAATGCTCATCCCAACAGGTGTCCTCCTCAATACCGATCAGCCACCCTCCCCTCCCACCCCCCATCAACCCTCAGACTGTTCTCAGTTTTTAAGAGTCTCTTCTGGTTTGACTCCCTCCCTCTCTAACTTTTTTTTTCCCTTCCCCTACCCCATGGTCTTCTGTTAAGTTTCTCAGGATCCACATAAGTGTGAAAACATATGATATCTGTCTTTCTCTGTATGACTTATTTCACTTAACATAATCCTCTCAACACTTGTTGAAAGTGCTGCTATAAACATTGGGGTACAAGTGCCCCTATGCATCAGCACTCTTGTATCCCTTGGGTAAATTCCTAGCAGTGCTATTGCTGGGTCATAGGGTAGATTTGGTTTTTTTATTAAATTTTTTTTTCAACGTTTTTTTATTTATTTTTTTTGGGACAGAGAGAAACAGAGCATGAACGGGGGAGGGGCAGAGAGAGAGGGAGACACAGCATCGGAAACAGGCTCCAGGCTCCGAGCCATCAGCCCAGAGCCTGACGCGGGGCTCGAACTCACAGACCGCGAGATCCTGACCTGGCTGAAGTCGGACGCTTAACCGACTGCGCCACCCAGGCGCCCCGGTAGATTTGTTTTTAATTTTTTGAGGAACCTCCACACTGTTTTCCAGAGCGGCTGCACCAGTTTGCATTCCCACCAACAGTGCAAGAGGGTTCCTGTTTCTCCACATCCTCTCCAGCATCTATAGTTTTCTGATTTGTTCATTTTAGCCACTATGACTGGCGTGAGGTGATATCTGCGTGTAGTTTTGATTTGTATTTCCCTGATGATTTTTAAGAGTTAGTGGTTTCATTCAAAAGTTGCAACTATGTTAGGAGAATCAATTTTTTTTTGAAAAAATAAAGAAACAAGTCATCAAGGAGGCCTAGCACTCTTAGGTATAAATTCAAAAAACATACAGCTTCATAAGTATCAATTCAAACTATCCCCCAGCAAAAAAAAGAAGAGAAAAATAGACAAAGTGATTATCATGGTTCATGATTTTAAGATACTTCTCTCAGTATTTGATAAAACAGGTAAACAAAAAATCAGGCAGGTTCTGATCAAAACTAGCAGCCAATTTCACTTAATTGATATTTACAGAGTGCTACATGTAGTAACCATAGAATATGTATTTTTTCAAGTGCACGTGGAATGTTAATTAAGATAGACAGTGCATTGTATCTTGGACCATAAAATGTCTTAACAAATTTCAAGTGATTTAAATATAGCAGAATAGATTTCTGACAAGAAATTAAAACCTGGAAAATCTCCCAATATTTGGAAATTATATTAACTCCACTTTTAATAAAATTTGTCAGGCAAGAAAATTAGAAAATATACATTTTAAATATTTATTTATTTATTGAGAGAGAGAGAGAGAGAGAGAATGTGCACACGAATGGAGGAGGAGCACAACGAGAGGAAGAGAGAGAAAATCCCAAGCTGTACTGTGTAACAGTGCAGAGCCCGATGTGGGGCTCGATCCCACCATTAGGGAAATCATGATCTGAGCTGAAATCAGGAGTTGGATGTTTAATGGACTGAGCCACCCAGGCACCCCAGGAAATATTTTCGCTTTAGTGATCATATAAACCCAAGTGTTGAGATATACCATGTATTGGAAGAATCAATATTGTCACATACTGGAAGATGAGTTGTCATGTGTTAGAAGTGTTAATATTCTGGTTATGTCCATTGTCCCCATATTGATCTATAGATTAAATGCAATTCTAATCAAAACCTCAAACAGTTACTTTTGTTATTATTGTTTCTAGAAACTGCCAGGATTCTAAAATTTATTTGGAAATGCAAAGGATCTTGAAGAGCTTAAATAACTTGGTGGTGGGGGGAAGGAAGTACAATTTGGAGGGCTTGTAGCACGTGACTTGAAGACCTCCTGCAGCTCTACAACTACACAAATTGTGACAGTGTGGTACTGACATCAGGACAGCAGGATAAACGTATGGGTTAATGGAACACAATGGAGAATCCAGAAATTGTCCACATACATTGTCAATTTATTTTTGAAAAAATCCTCAAGGTAATTCAGTGGAGAAAGAGTAGTTTTTTTTTTTTTTTTAATTTGCATCCAAATTAGTTAGCATATAGTGCAACAATGGTTTCAGGAGTAGATTCCTTAGTGCCCCTGACCCCTTTAGCCCATCCCTCCTCCCACAACCCCTCCTGTAACCCTCAGTTTGTTCTCCATATTTATGAGTGTCTTCTGTTTTGTCCCCCTCCCTTCTTTGAAGGGACACATGCACACCCTTGTTTATAGCAGCACTATCAACAATAGCCAAAGTATGGAAAGAGCCAAATGTCCATCAATGGATGAATGGATAAAGAAGATGTGGTATATATATACAATGGAGTATTACTCGGCAATCAAAATGAATGAAATCTTGCCATTTGCAACTACATGGATGGAACTGGAGGGTATTATGTTAAGTGAAATTAGTCAGTCAGAGAAAGACAAAAATCATATGACTCCACTCTTGAGGACTTTAAGAGACAAAACAGATGAACATAAGGGAAGGGAAACAAAAATAATAGGAAGGAGTAGTATTTTTAACCAAAAGTGTTGCAACAACAGAGTACACATATGGAGAAAAATGTACTCTCAACCTTACTGGATCTAGAAATTACTTGAAAGGAAACATGGACCTAAATATGTAAGTTAAAACTAAAACTTAAAATTAAAACTTCTAGAAAAACACATGAGAAAAAATCTTTATGAGTTTATGTAAAGATTCCTTGACAGACTGGAAAAATATAACTATAAACAGAAAAATTGATAAATTAGATTTAATGAACTGAAAAGCTTATGCTTTTTAAGGGACTCAGATAAATAAATGAGAAAAATACAAAATGGAAAAATATTTTCTAAATACGTATCTGCAAAAGAACTTGTATACAGGAAATGTTAAGCAATTAAACAACCAAACATTTTTTAACAAATGGGAAAAGACATGAATACTCACTTCTCAAAAGACATTATGACAAAGAAGCACATGGAAATATACTCCACATTTTTGATTATCAAGAAAATTCAGATTATAACCATAATATGATACTACTTTACACCTAATTGAAATACAGAGACAAAAAATAAAACTTTGATGATACCAAATGGTGGGCAGAATGTGATTCAACTGGAATTTTCATGCATTACAGGTGTGAATATGAAATGATAAAACTCAGTTGCAAAAGTCTTTCAATTTCTCATAAAATTAAACATACACTTACCTACTCTATGACCTAGCAGTTCAATGACTTAGTATTTATATAAGAAATGAACACAGATAACTATAAAAGGTGTGCAAGAATGATTCTACTTACTTTATTCATAATAGGTCCAGGCTGGAAAGAACTTGAATGTTATCCATCAGTAAGTGCATAAGTGGATTTATATCATACTCCTATTCATTTATATTTATATTCATACAATGAAAAGATCAGGTTTGTGTTTGAGCATGGAGGTGTGGAGAAATGACTGCAAGCAGTATGAAGGAATCTTCTGGAGTGATGGCAATGTTCTGTATCATGACTGAGCTGGTGATTACACAAGTATATATTTACTAAAATTCATTGTGCTTAAAATGCAAACTCAAAATGTGTACATTTCATTGTTTATAAGTTATACCTCATCAGGATAACAAAGAAAACTGAAAATCATTGTCCTCATAAAGTGGAGAGAAGATATTACCTCTAAGAAATAAAAAAAGTCTATGTAAAGGGAATACATATAAACAATTAAAACTTTAAAAATTAGAAAATTATGCACAGAAGTGTGTGTGCATATTGCATATGTGTAGAGAGAAAGGGAGGGAAAATGAGTGAGAAAATGGATAAAAAGTTTGAGAAAGAAAATTGTGGAATGTCTTTGGTAACTACAGTAAGATTTAAAAGACTAAGAGAAATGATAATAAAATTAGAAAATCAACTCAAAACATAAATTGACCTGTTGATACAAGAGCAGAGAAATAGGGGAGGGGATGTTTAAAGAAATTAAGCTGAAGGACTCCCGCTGTTATCATGACAGACAAGTAACTCACACCAACACTCCCACTGAGAATATAAAAGATGTATCAACATTTTAAAATAAAGTAAAATAAGATAGAAAGATAAACTCTAGGAGCTCTTATATAGAATTGAGTTCATTTTGGTAAAGTGAAAGTTCATTCTACTCAAATTTATACTCTTAATACTAAGCCATTCGTTCCATGAATAAAGTTATGATTTGTTATCAAATCTTTGATTTGAGATGGGGAGTTATTAAGATGAATTTAGAAACACAATTTATACAAATTTCTACCTGGGACTTATCTTTAGAGGGAACAGAATAAATACTGTATATGTGTCCTTAGAAGAAAGCCCCTTGCTCAGTCTGAAAGTAATTTGATGATAAATAATGATGGAGTTGGGAATGCCAAGCTGGTGCAGCCACTCTGGAAAACAGCATGGAGGTTCCTCAAAAAACTAAAAATAGAACTATGCTATGACCCAGCAATTGTACTACTAGGTATTTATCCACAGGATACAGGTGTGCTATTTCGGAGGGGCACATACATCCCCATGTTTATAGCAACACTATCCACAATAGCTAAAGTATGGAAAGAGCCAAAAGGTCCATTGATGGATGATGAATGGATAAAGGAGATGTGGTGTATATATGTACAATGGAGTATTACTTGGCAATCAAAAAAGAATGAAACCTTGCCATTTGCAACTACACGGATGGAACTGGAGGGTATTATGCTAAGCGAAATTAGAGAAAGACAAAAATCATATGACTTCACTCATATGAGGACTTTAAGAGACAAAACAGATGAACATAAGGGAAGGGAGACAAATAATATAAAAACAGGGAGGGAAACAAAACAGAAGAGACTCGTAAATATGGAGAACAAACTGAGAGTTACTGGAGGGGTTGTGGGAAGGCGGATGGTCTAAGTGGTTAAGGGACCCTAAGGAATCTACTCCTGAAATCATTGTTGCACTATATGCTAACTAATTTGGATGTGAATTTAAAAAATAAAAAAAATTAAAAAAAACAATAGTTAAGACATGGAAATGAAAAAAAAATAATGATGGAGCAAAATATTTGTCAATACTGTGTACATGTATACATAGTTGTAATAATGTCTTAAAAAGTATTAAAATAGCGATGCCAACTTTGGATTATGTATACATCTTCTAGGTTCGCAGAAACAAATTCCAATCAAAATTTAAAAAAGAGAATTTCCTTTTAAAATATATAGCACTTTCACTGAAACTGACTATCTCTGTCTCCAAGCCAAAGCAATTTGAAACAGTCTGTTTGATAAGTGTCTTTAGTAGAAGAACCCAATTTCCCGGTTATGTTGCCTTTCAATGAATTGGGGAAAAAAAGCCTCAAAGAAAGGATGATATATTTCTAAAATAGAATAAAGTAACAAAGAAAAGTTGGATCAATTACCACAGAGAGTCTCAGCAAAGTTTCTAAAGGGGAATTCTTATAATTAACTTTTCAACATTGATGTAATATACACACTTTCCAATTTACCTCTTTTAAGAGCATATGCTCTATTCTCAAATCTATTATAAATGTATATAACCAGGATGATCCATTTAATAACCTAAGGTAAACATAGTCACAGTTTCAAATTTTTCTTTCAAGATCTAACCTGTCCATACTAATAAGTCCTGTCTTTCCCTTTTGTATCTATGCCAGTCAGAAAGTAAAAAATATTCAAGAATCAAAGAACTTTACTCAGCCTGTCTATCATCTATCCATGTCTGTCTATCTGTCTAATGAATTGCTATTTTGATATGAGTGATATTGACAAGTACCATAGGCTTTCAAAGAGAAGATGATATTTCTCAGGGTGAATATTGGTTGTCATTAGGTCTCTTATATTGGAAAACACAGTTTAATTAATGTGATTATGAACAAACATTTATAAATAAACAGAATTTATTTGCTGAAACTGTCCTTTTAAAAATTTCCCAGAGCAGAAAGTATTTAATTTTTTTCAGTTCACTAATGCAGCATTTGAAACAACAGGTATTAAATGTCTCTTATTTACGAGGAACTTAGTTTTATAATATGACACTTAGAAATTAAGATGATCATAAAGTATATACCATAAAAACCTATCAGTTTTATGGGGTTAGTAAGAATTCCAGTTGTTGGTATGGGCATTTTCTTGGAAATATAAAATTGTCAATCCTAAGAATGCATTTTTTTCCTTTTTCTTTATTTATCCTTTTATTTTTTGCAGATTTTGATCTCTATTTTAATAAACATGTAACAAAATACAGCATCACATTTATAACAGATCAAGTTTTTTTAAGTTTACTAAAGAAATACTTTCTGGAGTAATCAATGTTCTGAACAAATAAACAGCAACTTCTTAGTTAATGCAACTGTTAGCTCAGCTGAAATTTGATAACACAAACAAATATTAAATGTTCTTTTCTATCACTGTCGGTAATGTTCAGTCCATAGAAATAATATTTAGCTGGAGGGCTTTAGAGCTGGCAGTCATTTCTCTGATAATAGAAATTTGAAAATGCACCAGTTCCACAAAAGTGAATTTATTTAGATGAATAATTTTTGCAATTTAGATATTGGTATTTAATGAGGCGTGGGTTATAAAATTTAAAACACTTTAAAATCCCCTCTTTTCAATTCACTTGCCCTATTGAAAATAAAAGATTCCTACTCGGATAGTTATTAAACTGTCGTCTTTCAGCTGCAAACATACCTTTATATGCGATTGATGGCTGGGGCTGGGACTCTCTTCCTCGGAGACTATTGATTTATGCCCATGTGCCCTGGACAGAGATCAAAGGGCTGGAGGTGAGAGAAGAAACTGCTGTTTTTAGTTATTTTTTTCTTGTTGTAGTCATCCCAGTAAAGGCCTGTCCTATGAACAGCAGTCGATTCTAATCTTCATCCTTTCTCCCTGCCTGTTCCAGAATGGGCCTGTCATACCCTTTTGAGGTCCCAGCAGCCGACTGGCTGTGAACTCATGGGACGGCAGAGCCCCAGACCAGCCCCATTTCTACCTGTCCTGATAATTCCAGACTCCTCTTTCAGTCCCCGTCCCTAGGGGGCTGGAGCTGCTTCCTGAAGTTCCTATATATGTGTTGTCTCAGGTTTTCTTTTTGAGTTTTTAGCCTTTAAAAAATATTTTTATTTATTTTTCAAAGAGAGAGAGGCAGAGCACGAGCAGGGGAGGAGCAGAGCGAGAGGGAGACACAGAATCTGAAGCGGGCTCCAGGCTCTGAGCTGTCAGCACAGAGCCCCATGCGGGGCTCAAACTTGTGAACTGTGAGATCATGACCTGAGCTGAAGTCAGACACTCAACAGACTGAGCCACCCAGGTGCCCCGATTTTTTAGCCTTTTAACATCTGTCTTAAATTCCTTATGATTCTCTTTTATATATTATATATTGCATATTTACATAAATTGCTACATATAATGTATTGTCTGTTTAAATAGCTAGTGTGGTTTCTGGGAGAGAGAGGGAGAGAGAGACAGAGACAAAGAGATTTATTTCAAGGATTTGGCTCATGCAGTGGCGGAGACTGGCAGGTCCAACATCTGCGAGTAGGCCAGCAGGCTTGAGATCAAGGGAAGGCCTGTTGCGGTTTTCATCTGCAGGCCGTCTGCTAGCAAAATTACTTCTTGCTTGATGGAGGTCAGTCTTTGTTCTGTTCAGGCCTGCATCTAATTGCGTGTGAAGCCCACCCACATTAGGGAGGGGAGATTAGAAGTCCAAGATTTAAATGTTAATTTCATCCAAAAACCACCTCATGGAAGAATCCAGAATAATATTTGACCAAATAAATATGTGGGCACCGTGGCCTACCCAAGTCGACATATAACATTCAACAGCTCAGGTAGCAAAGTTTTCTTAGTTATGACACCAAAAGCATGATGCACAAAAAGTGAAAAAAAAAAAGTAAATGAATTTCACAAAAATTAAGAACTTGTGTTCTTCAAAATGACACTGTTAAAAGAATGAGAAGGCAAGCTATCTTCTGAGAGAAAATATTCCTAAACTATGTATCTGAGAAAGGAATTGTAGCCAGAGCTCTCCACATTTAACAGTACTAGAAAAAATATACCAATTTTGAAAAAAGTGGGGGTATCTTCAACAAAGAAGATGCCCATATGGTAAATAAGTATAGGTAAAAGTTAAGGATTGGGTAAATGCAAATTAAAACCACAATTATATAACACTACACACCTATTAGGATGGCTAAAATTAAAAAAAAAAAAAGTCCATTACCATTACCAGGAAGAATGTAGGGCAACTGGAACTTTTATAAATTGCTGGTTGAAATGAAAAATCATATAGAAACTTCGGGAAAATATTTGGTAGCTTCCTATGAAGTTGAATATACACTTACCCTATGACAGAGCAAGCCCATTCCAAGGTATACACTCAAGTGAAATTAAACTGATGTTCGTACAAAGTGTGTAGTTGAGGATTTAGTGAGATGTATTCATAAGGACCAAAGTCTCCATGGAATGTATAACTATGGGATGTATAAACAAACTGTGATGTATCTATACAATGAGATACTACTGCTCAAATACAAAGAAATGGACTGTTAGTACATGTAATAATATAGATGAAACTAAAATATGCATTATATGTAGTGAAAGAAGCCTAAATCCAAAGGCTACATAATGTATGACTGTTTGTACAACATTCTTGAAAAGGCAAAAATATGGAGAGAAAACACAAATCACTAGTCACAGATGATGGGGCTTGGGGAGAAATTGAGCTAAAGGGGGCATATGAGAATTTTGGGGGTAATGGAACAGTTCTTTGTCTTGATTGTGGTCTGAATTTTACTGTATGTAAATTATATCTGAAATATGGAAATAAATGGTTTATATACTTTCTATGATTGTGTCATTTTTAATGCAGCTCCTTTAGAATGGAGGTTAATATATATTTAACGAAAATGAAAATTTTATAAATAAAATACCTAACTTTATTAAGATTTTTAAAGATCTAGACAGATATTTTTACCTTAGTTTACTCCATACCTAACCACACACACCGAGGAATCATGATGCCAAATACCTTTAAAATTTTGCAAATAAGTTTTAGAGTTTTGATTATATGGAAAGATAAAGATCATATCATGAACTATATTTTACCCTAAAGATTGGCATTCAAAACAATCATTGAATTCCTTTTAAGCTAAGATTTTCACGTTATTATATTGTTATTATAAACTTATTCGAAAAAAAAAATTAGACAAACCTGGACATTGAAGAATCAATCTATTGCCTGGTGCATATTTTCATTGCCTTTAAAATAACATTTCAGCAATGCCATCTGACTGTTCTATTTATCAATATACTATGGTATTTAGCACAAACGACAAGATATGCAGGCCACTTTTCTGTCACGAGTGGGTACGGCAAGTTTTTGAACTTTACATGTAAGTTATTCAGTCTTATTACCATGCACTTTTCTGAAAATACAATGAAATGAATCTGTAATTTTTAAATGGTGCAGTAAGCCGAAAAGTTACGGTTTAACAGAAAAGTACTTTCAATACTATTCCTCAGAGACATCTTATGAATTACACTGGCCACCCATTAAATCCTTTCTTAGCTTGTTTCATTCTGCACACTATTAAGTACATTATTGATTATTTATTGCTTCTTCCATCTCACAAGGATATAAGCTTCATCAAAACAGGACCTTATTGTTTTTTTGTTTTGTTTTTGTTTTTATTTTGTTTGTTTGCTTGCTTTTTAGTAAACTCACACCCAACATGGAGTCCGACAAGGGGCTTGAACTCACGACTGTGAAATTAAGACCTGAGCTGAGATCAAGTCAGACCCTGAGCCACCCAGGCACCCCAAGACAGGACTTTGTGTCTTTTGTCCATCACTGTATGTGGGCACAGTGCCTAAAACACTTAAAATACTCACAACACAATTCGTGTTTTGGTTTGTTTTGTTTTAGATTAAAAGAGAAAATTATGATTACATTTCAAAAAATTTATTTTAATTCCAGTATAGTTAACATATGGTGCTAGATTACTTTCAGGTGTACGATATAGTAATATGATTACATTTTATCTCCATAAGTGGATTATTGGTTATACCTTCTTGGGTGTATAATATATATGTTTCACTTAATCTTAGTCTAACTTTGAATGTTATGCCAACTGATGCATAGTATAAGGAACTAAATGGAATAGCATACTTCCATTTCCTTACTTCTATCTTTTGTATTATTCTTGTCATATATTTTAATTCTACATATGTTAAAAATCCAATTTGTTATATTTGCTCTAACAATAAATTATATTTTAAGTGACTATCGGTAAGAAAAAATATGTTTTTTTTAATTACTGCAATTTTTGCCATTTCTTGTGCTAATCATTTCTTTATGCTTATCCAAATTTTAATCTGGACCATGTTTTTTCTGTCTACAAAAAATTATTCTACATGTATTGTATATCAGGTCTGGTAGCAATAAGATTTCTTTGTTTGTTGTTGTTTCACCTTTTTAAAAAACATTTTTCTAGATACAGAATTCTAGTTGATAGTTCTTTCTTCTTTCGGTGCTTTAAAAAATACTGCTACTTTGTCTTGTGGCTTGCATATTTTCTGAGAAGAAGTCTGCTGTAATTTTTTAGATATTTCTTTGTTTCTCTGTTTGCCCTATATCTTTTTTTCTCTACCTGTTTTAAGAGAGCCCTTTTTTTTTGTTTTTCAATAATTCGGTTACGCTGTATCTAGGTCTTTTTTTTTTTTTTCTTACTGTTTATTCTGTTTGGGATCTTTTGAACTTTGATCTGTGGCTTAGTGTCTTTCATAATTTTGCTAAATTCTCAGCCATCATCTATTCAAACATGTCTATAGCCCATTTTCCCCTCATCTCCTTCTGTAGATACCCTCCTTTCCCCTCCCACACCTTAGATGCCTTGATATTGACCCTCACCTCTTGAATATTGTTCTTCTCTTCTCTTCTCTTCTCTTCTCTTCTCTTCTCTTCTCTTCTCTTCTCTTCTCTTCTCTTCCCTTCCCTTCCCTTCCCTTCTCTCCCCTCCCCTCCCCTCTCCTCTCCTCTCCTCTCCTCTCCTCTCCTCTCCTCTCCTCTCCTCTCCTCTTCTCTCCTCTCCTCTTCTCTTTACCTTTTCTTCTCTTCTCTTCTCGTTCCCTTCCCCTTTCCCTTTCCTTCCTTCCTTCTCTTTGTGTTTAAGTTCAGGTAATTTCCATTGGCTTACCTTTAAGTTCACTAATTCTTTTTTCAGCCGAGTGTATTCTGCTAATGTGGCCATTGAGAAAATTCTTCATAGCTGATGTGATGTGCTATGATATGATGTGATGTGATGTGATGTGATGTGTGTTTATTTCTAGCATTATTACTTGAGTCTTTTTAATAGTTTCCATCTCTCTCTTGATATTTCCTATCTTATCTATTTATACATGTTGTCCACATTTTCCATTAGACCCATTAGCATATTAATTATTAGATATTTTAAAATCCTTGACTGGTAGTTCCAACATCTGGGTAACTTCTGAAATAGGTTATATCAGCTGCACTATCTGTTGAAAAAAATGTTCTGGTTCTCTTGTTTTGATGTGTATCCTGAAATTTTATGTTGCATGCCAGGGATCAGGTGTTGAAAGACTGGGGTAAATACTATTTATAACCAGGCATGGGTCTGCCTCTTTTACCTTAGGGCAGTTAGTCTAGGAATTGGAGTCAATCTACTCAAAGTAGATTGTACTTTGTAGTAGTAGTAAGTAGTAGTTGTTTACACTGGGCCTGGGTTTTGTTCTTGCTACCATCACAGATGGTATGCAGAGTCTGTGTACCACATATTTCAAATTCCCCCAGTGGTAGGATAGTGAGTCTTATATTTGATGTGGGGCCTTGCATACTGGGTGATTCTCATTATTCTTGCTCAACCCTCAGATTTCAACCTGAATTCTCCACAGATCAGGTCTCTCTACTTTTGTACTTTTCTAGGTAGTAGTTGATACTTTTGCTTTATACTCTGTGCTATGTTTATGGTGGTGGCAGAATAAGGGCTGGTGGTTCTCCTGGTCTATCCTCAGTCTTAAGAAATCCCAAGTACCTGGGCTTTGTGTTTGGATGCTGCTCAAAGTTCTTCCTGATCCTTCCCATGGTATCTGTTGCTATTGTTATTATTTCTATTTTAGAGTGGCCGTGTTTAAAAAGCCATGGGGCAGTAAGCAAGATATAAGTTTGGCAAAGGTAACAGGACTTTGTTCCCCATATTCAGAAAGTTTGCATTATACAAAGAGACATGAAAAAAATAGAAGCATTTATTTATTTTTTATTTTTTTAATTTTTTTTCAACGTTTACTTATTTTTGGGACAGAGAGAGACAGAGCATGAACGGGGGAGGGGCAGAGAGAGAGGGAGACACAGAATCGGAAACAGGCTCCAGGCTCTGAGCCATCAGCCCAGAGCCTGATGCGGGGCTGGAACTCACGGACCGCGAGATCGTGACCTGGCTGAAGTCGGACGCTTAACCGACTGCGCCACCCAGGCGCCCCTAGAAGCATTTAACAAGAGTCAGATCTTTGATGGACAATCTTGAATTTAAGTAATGCTTAACAATCTTAACAATGCTTAACAACAATGCCTATTTTGAAGCAATTATGTTTTATTTTCTCATAAAATATTTTAATAATAGTATTCGAAGAATAAGATGTTTCAGAGAGAGATGTATTAGTTCACTTGCATGTAACCTCTTCTGCACTTCTGAAAGCAATAGAATCCCAAGAGAAATCTCTTGGTTGAATTTTTTTTTTTTTTAAGATTATGGATGGTTGCAGCCCTCAGAGAATCATGAGTATGAAATATTTTTAAACTATGGCCTTAGAGAAAAACATCTGTATAGTTCTTTTGAAGAAGGAGACTTTTTGAATAACTTAAACATGTTGTGCTAGAGCATGAGTAGAAAAGAGGGATTGATAAATTAATCCATATCTCAGGGATAGCTATTTGGTTATGTTAGAGTGAGGATGGCTATTCCCTTAACTTGGCCTTCCCATTATTTCGTGAGTTCATATCTGAGCCTGAGCAGATGTGTTTTGCATTCTCAAATTCCATGTCCTTACTTATTCCATGTACTTGAAGCAGGCCTACCTTGGTTGATTCAGGACATAGAGACAAAACCTTAGAATTTCATTAATACAAGTATTGGTTTCTCTGGCATACATATATGTTTCAGTTATTTATTGTTGTGTAAAAACATCACCCCAGAACTTACTGGCTAAAAAAATATTTATTATTTCCTAAGATTTGATATTTCAGGATTCAGGCAGGTTCTTCTACTTCAGGTGACATCAACTAAGGTCACTCAATCACCTACATTTACTTGTGGCTGTACCTAAGCCTAATAAAGTTTTACTGACCTATTTGACAGAATCATTTCCTCTCTACTTGGGTTCTCTCTTTTTTTAAAAAGATTTTATTTATTTATTTATTTATTTATTTATTTATTTATTTATTTAGTTTTATTTTTTTATTTTTTAAAATTTACAACCAAATTAGTTAGCATATAGTGAAACAATGATTTCAGAAGTAGATTTCTTAATGCCCCTTACCCATTTAGCCCATCCCCCCTCTCACAACCCCTCCAGCAGCCCTGTTTGTTCTCCATATTTATGAGTCTCTTCTGTTTTGTCCCCCTCCCTGTGTTCATATTATTTTTGTTTCCCTTCCCTTATGTTCTCTTTTTATCTTTTTCTCCTCATTCAGTAGTACAACATAATTTTGTTTACAACGTCATATCTGGCTTCTCTAGAGAGAGAGCAGAGCCTGCCAGGCCTCCTAGAAACCAGACCTGAAAGTGGTACTGCATTCTTCTGCTGCAGTCTGCTAACAAAACAAAACTACAGCACTGTGCAGACCCAAGGGGAGGGAAGTAGGCTCTGGTTTATGATGTATAGAACAGCATGTGTATCAAGGTGGGAAGGGATTAATGGCAGCCATCTTTTAACTGTACACTAGAAAGTAAAAGTGACTCTAGTAACAAAAAAAAAAAATTGGCCAAACCTCCTGCTGAGAGGGTCCTTAGAAAAACCTCAGCTATTACTCTCCAGATGGCTTTAAGGAACATTTTAGAGTCATTCTTATTTATTTATTTATTTATTTATTTATTTATTTATTTTGAGAGAGAGCGATCATGTGGAAGAAGGGCAGGGGAAGAGAGAGAGAGAGAGAGAGAGAGAGAGAGAGAGGGAGAGGGAATCCCAAACAGGCTCCACACTGTCAGCACAAAGCCCAATGCACAGCTCAGTCCCATGGAACTGTGAGATCATGACGTGAGCCAAAACCAAGAGTCCAAGGCTTAAACAAGTGAGCCACCCGGGTGCCCTTAGATTCATTCTTAAATGAAGAAGTGATGTACAAAGAAATCAATGATCATAAATCTGTAGTTTTGTTTAGGATAGAATCGTACAAGACCGTTCAGCAGTCTGAGAGTTCTCAGTAGCCTATTTGTAAGTAATTTATAACTTATTGTGATGGTTCATTTTGTATATCAACTTGGCTGGGCTAAAGGGTGCCCAGGTAGCTGGTAAAATGTCATTTCAGGATGTGTCTAGGGGGTGTTTCCAGAAGAGATCAGCATTTGAATTGGTAGATTCATTAAATCAGATGGCCCTCCCCAGTGGGGATAAGCATCATCCAATCCATTTGAGCCCTCGTTTGGAAAAAAAAAAAAAGGAAGAAGAAGAGAGAGCAAGGAACACACACACACACACACACACACACACACACACACACACACACCCCTTGTTGGCTCTGTTTCTCTGGGCAAAATTGACAAAGACACTTGCCTACAAACAAACTCATCTTTTATTAAGGACCAATTAAAAGGCTTTTATGATATTGTATAGGCTTTTAAACATCCTCTGGGCATTTGATTACAGATTTAACACTTAAATTTGGTTATTTTCTCTTTAATTTCCTTTTTTTTTATGTGAAGTTTATTGACAAATTGGTTTCCATACAACACCCAGTGCTCATCCCAAAAGGTGCCCTCCTCAATACCCATCACCCACCCGCCCCTCCCTCCCACCCCCCATCAACCCTCAGTTTGTTCTCAGTTTTTAACAGTCTCTTATGCTTTGGCTCTCTCCCACTCTAACGTCTTTTTTTTTTTTTTCCTTCCCCTCCCCCATGGGTTCCTGTTAAGTTTCTCAGGATCCACATAAGAGTGAAACCATATGGTATCTGTCTTTCTCTGTATGGCTTATTTCACTTAGCATCACACTCTCCAGTTCCATCCACGTTGCTACAAAAGGCCATATTTCATTTTTTCTCATTGCCACGTAGTATTCCATTGTGTATATAAACCACAATTTCTATACATCTCTGTATATGTTGACATTCCTGGCATCTTAAGGAAAGTGAAGAGAAACAATACCCAAATCTGATTTATGCAATGTGACTTGGCCTATCTACATATGTGTCAGGGCTGATCGTAATCTTACTTCATTAGTTTTTCCACTGTATTCAAAACAGTCGCTAACCATTTGCTCTCGGATGCATATAGACCACTGTGATGATGTTGCTAGGTAATGTGACAGATGTTTCAGGAAGAGTTAGATATTCACCTAAACTGGAGTGTGTGGTGATGCTAGAACTTGAAATTTTATATGTAGTATGATGAAAAAATTAAAATATACAGGGAGCTGTAAACAAAACTTCTTGAATTCAAGAAATTGTGATTTCTCTCGTGAGACAATTATTCCCTATATTGGTATATTGACTTTCAGTGATCACTTAAGCTATGACAATAAATCTCCAGATTATACTGGGTCTAATCTAAACTTTATTTCATTTTATTTAACATAATTAGTTTTTTTTAAGGCTTTCATCATTTAAATATGACCAAATTGGTTCAAATCATACCTTCAATGGGAAAGATAATTGAATAAAATGATACGTTAGCTCGTGGGTTCAAAGGACATAAAATTATGCCTTTCTGAGAATTGAGTACATGGTATAACAGACATCCCCTTTGAGGGTACATGTTTTTTCCTATTGTTAAGTGTGTCTTGAACATAATAATTCTCAATTAAATATCTATGGAGTGACTGTTTAGAAGGAGAATATCAAATTTTTTGTACAGTGTGCTATATTTAAAAATGGGAGGATAACACCTCTGGGGGCAAGATTATATAAATCCATTGGAAAATAATTATCTCATGTAAGGGAAACTTTTTTTAGACTTACCTTCAAGGCAATCTCACAATCACTGTTAGAAAGAATTCTTTTTTTTTTTATATATTAAATTTATTGACAAATTGGTTTCCATACAACACCCAGTGCTCATCCCAAAAGGTGCCCTCCTCAATACCCATCACCCACCCTCCCCTCCCTCCCACCCCCCATCAACCCTCAGTTTGTTCTCAGTTTTTAACAGTCTCTTATGCTTTGGCTCTCTCCCACTCTAACGTCTTTTTTTTTTTTTTTCCTTCCCCTCCCCCATGGGTTCCTGTTAAGTTTCTCAGGATCCACATAAGAGTGAAACCATATGGTATCTGTCTTTCTCTGTATGGCTTATTTCACTTAGCATCACACTCTCCAGTTCCATCCACGTTGCTACAAAAGGCCATATTTCATTTTTTCTCATTGCCACGTAGTACTCCATTGTGTATATAAACTACAATTTCTTTATCCATTCATCACTTGATGGACATTTAGGCTCTTTCCATAATTTGGCTATTGTTGAGAGTGCTGCTATGAACATTGGGGTACAAGTGCCCCTATGCATCAGTACTCCTGTATCCCTTGGGTAAATTCCTAACAGTGCTATTGCTGGGTCATAGGGTAGGTCTATTTTTAATTTTCTGAGGAACCTCCACACTGCTTTCCAGAGCGGCTGCACCAATTTGCATTCCCACCAACAGTGCAAGAGGGTTCCCGTTTCTCCACATCCTCTCCAGCATCTATAGTCTCCTGATTTGTTCATTTTGGCCACTCTGACTGGCGTGAGGTGATACCTGAGTGTGGTTTTGATTTGTATTTCCCTGATAAGGAGCGACGCTGAACATCTTTTCATGTGCCTGTTGGCCATCTGGATGTCTTCTTTAGAGAAGTGTCTATTCATGTTTTCTGCCCATTTCTTCACTGGGTTATTTGTTTTTCGGGTGTGGAGTTTGGTGAGCTCTTTATAGATTTTAGATACTAGCCCTTTGTCCGATATGTCATTTGCAAATATCTTTTCCCATTCCGTTGGTTGCCTTTTAGTTTTGTTGGTTGTTTCCTTTGCTGTGCAGAAGCTTTTTATCTTCATAAGGTCCCAGTAATTCACTTTTGCTTTTAATTCCCTTGCCTTTGGAGATGTGTCGAGTAAGAGATTGCTACGGCTGAGGTCAGAGAGGTCTTTTCCTGCTTTCTCCTCTAAGGTTTTGATGGTTTCCTGTCTCACATTTAGGTCCTTTATCCATCTTGAGTTTATTTTTGTAAATGGTGTGAGAAAGTGGTCTAGTTTCAACCTTCTGCATGTTGCTGTCCAGTTCTCCCAACACCATTTGTTAAAGAGGCTGTCTTTTTTCCATTGGATGTTCTTTCCTGCTTTGTCAAAGATGAGTTGGCCATACGTTTGTGAGTCTAGTTCTGGGGTTTCTATTCTATTCCATTGGTCTATGTGTCTGTTTTTGTGCCAATACCACGCTGTCTTGATGATGACAGCTTTGTAGTAGAGGCTAAAGTCTGGGATTGTGATGCCTCCTGCTTTGGTCTTCTTCTTCAAAATTCCTTTGGCTATTCGGGGCCTTTTGTGATTCCATATGAATTTTAGGATTGCTTGTTCTAGTTTTGAGAAGAATGCTGGTGCAATTTTGATTGGGATTGCATTGAATGTGTAGATAGCTTTGGGTAGTATTGACATTTTGACAATATTTATTTTTCCAATCCATGAGCAGGGAATGTCTTTCCATTTCTTTAAATCTTCTTCAATTACCTTCATAAGCTTTCTATAGTTTTCAGCATACAGATCCTTTACATCTTTGGTTAGATTTATTCCTAGGTATTTTATGCTTCTTGGTGCAATTGTGAATGGGATCAGTTTCTTTATTTGTCTTTCTGTGGCTTCATTGTTAGTGTATAAGAATGCAACTGATTTCTGTACATTGATTTTGTATCCTGCAACTTTGCTGAATTCATGTATCAGTTCTAACAGACTTTTGGTGGAGTCTATCGGATTTTCCATGTATAATATCATGTCATCTGCAAAAAGCGAAAGCTTGACTTCATCTTTGCCAATTTGGATGCCTTTGATTTCCTTTTGTTGTCTGATTGCTGATGCTAGAACTTCCAGCACTATGTTAATCAATAGCGGTGAGAGTGGGCATCCCTGTCGTGTTCCTGATCTCAGGGAAAAAGCTCTCAGTTTTTCCCCGTTGAGGATGATGTTAACTGTGGGCTTTTCGTAAATGGCTTTTATGATCTTTAAGTATGTTCCTTCTATCCCGACTTTCTCAAGGGTTTTTATTAAGAAAGGGTGCTGGATTTTGTCAAAGGCCTTTTCTGCATCGATTGACAGGATCACATGGTTCTTCTCTTTTTTTTTGTTAATGTGATGTATCACGTTGATTGATTTGCGAATGTTGAACCAGCCCTGCATCCCAGGAATGAATCCCACTTGATCATGGTGAATAATTCTTTTTATATGCTGTTGAATTCGATTTGCTAGTATCTTATTGAGAATTTTTGCATCCATATTCATCAGGGATATTGGCCTGTAGTTCTCTTTTTTTACTGGGTCTCTGTCTGGTTTAGGAATCAAAGTAATACTGGCTTCATAGAATGAGTCGGGAAGTTTTCCTTCCCTTTCTATTTCTTGGAATAGCTTGAGAAGGATAGGTATTATCTCTGCTTTAAACGTCTGGTAGAACTCTCCTGGGAAGCCATCTGGTCCTGGACTCTTATTTGTTGGGAGATTTTTGATAACCGATTCAATTTCTTTGCTGGTTATGGGTCTGTTCAAGCTTTCTATTTCCTCCTGATTGAGTTTTGGAACAGTGTGGATGTTCAGGAATTTGTCCATTTCTTCCAGGTTGTCCAATTTGTTGGCATATAATTTTTCATAGTATTCCCTGATAATTGTTTGTATCTCTGAGGGATTGGTTGTAATAATTCCATTTTCATTCATGATTTTATCTATTTGGGTCATCTCCCTTTTCTTTTTTGAGAAGCTTGGCTAGAGGTTTGTCAATTTTGTTTATTTTTTCAAAAAACCAACTCTTGGTTTCGTTGATCTGCTCTACAGTTTTTTTTAGATTCTATATTGTTTATTTCTGCTCTGATCTTTATTATTTCTCTTCTTCTGCTGGGTTTAGGCTGCCTTTGCTGTTCTGCTTCTATTTCCTTTAGGTGTGCTGTTAGATTTTGTATTTGGGATTTTTCTTGTTTCTTGAGATAGGCCTGGATTGCAATGTATTTTCCTCTCAGGACTGCCTTCGCTGCATCCCAAAGCGTTTGGATTGTTGTATTTTCATTTTCGTTTGTTTCCATATATTTTTTGATTTCTTCTCTAATTGCCTGGTTGACCCACTCATTCGTTAGTAGGGTGTTCTTTAACCTCCATGCTTTTGGAGGTTTTCCAGACTTTTTCCTGTGGTTGATTTCAAGCTTCATAGCATTGTGGTCTGAAAGTATGCATGGTATAATTTCAGTTCTTGTGAACTTATGAAGGGCTGTTTTGTGTCCCAATATATGATCTATCTTGGAGAATGTTCCATGTGCACTCGAGAAGAAAGTATATTCTGTTGCTTTGGGATGCAGAGTTCTAAATATATCTGTCAAGTCCATCTGATCCAATGTCTCATTCAGGGCCCTTGTTTCTTTATTGACCGTGTGTCTAGATGATCTATCCATTTCTGTAAGTGGGGTGTTAAAGTCCCCTGCAATTACCACATTCTTATCAATAAGGTTGCTTCTGTTTATGAGTAATTGTTTTATATATTTGGGGACTCCGGTATTCGGCGCATAGACATTTATAATTGTTAGCTCTTCCTGATGGATAGACCCTGTAACTATTATATAATGTCCTTCTTCATCTCTTGTTACAGCCTTTAATTTAAAGTCTAGTTTGTCTGATATAAGTATGGCTACTCCAGCTTTCTTCTGGCTTCCAGTAGCATGATAAATAGTTCTCCATCCCCTCACTCTGAATCTAAAGGTGTCCTCAGGTCTAAAATGAGTCTCTTGTAGACAGCAAATAGATGGGTCTTGTTTTTTTATCCATTCTGATACCCTATGTCTTTTGGTTGGCGCATTTAATCCATTTACATTCAGTGTTATTATAGAAAGATACGGGTTTAGAATCATTGTGATGTCTGTATGTTTTATGCTTGTAGTGATGTCTCTGGTACTTTGTCTCACAGGGTCCCCCTTAGGATCTCTTGTAGGGCTGGTTTAGTGGTGACAAATTCCTTCAGTTTTTGTTTGTTTGGGAAGACCTTTATCTCTCCTTCTAGTCTAAATGACAGACTTGCTGGATAAAGGATTCTCGGCTGCATATTTTTTCTGTCTAGCACCCTGAAAATCTCGTGCCAATTCTTTCTGGCCTGCCAAGTTTCAAAAGAGAGATCAGTCACGAGTCTTATAGGTCTCCCTTTATATGTGAGGGCACGTTTACCCCTTGCTGCTTTCAGAATTTTCTCTTTATCCTTGTATTTTGCCAGTTTCACTATGATATGTCGTGCAGAAGATCGATTCAAGTTACGTCTGAAGGGAGTTCTCTGTGCCTCTTGGATTTCAATGCCTTTTTCCTTCCCCAGTTCAGGGAAGTTCTCAGCTATGATTTCTTCAAGTACCCCTTCAGCACCTTTCCCTCTCTCTTCCTCCTCTGGGATACCAATTATGCGTATATTATTTCTTTTTAGTGTATCACTTAGTTCTCTAATTTTCCCCTCATACTCCTGGATTTTTTTATCTCTCTTTTTCTCAGCTTCCTCTTTTTCCATAACTTTATCTTCTAGTTCACCTATTCTCTCCTCTGCCTCTTCCATCCGTGCTGTGGTGGTTTCCATTTTGTTTTGCATTTCATTTAAAGCGTTTTTCAGCTCCTCGTGACTGTTCCTTAGTCCCTTGATCTCTGTAGCAAGAGATTCTCTGCTGTCCTCTATACTGTTTTCCAGCCCAGCGATTAATTTTATGACTATTATTCTAAATTCACTTTCTGTTATATTATTTAAATCCTTTTTGATCAGCTCATTAGCTGTTGTTATTTCCTGGAGATTCTTCTGAGGGGAATTCTTCCGCTTGGTCATTTTGGATAGTCCCTGGTGTGGTGAGGGCCTGCAGGGCACTTCCCCTGTGCTGTGGTGTATAACTGGAGTTGGTGGGCGGGGCCGCTGTCCGACCTGATGTCTGCCCCCAGCCCACCGCTGGGGCCACAGTCAGACTGGTGTGTGCCTTCTCTTCCCCTCTCCTAGGGGCGGGATTCACTGTGGGGTGGTGTGGCCCGTCTGGGCTACTTGCACACTGCCAGGCTTGTGATGCTGGGGATCTGGCGTATTAGCTGGGGTGGGTAGGCAAGGTGCATGGTGGCAGGGGGGCAGGCTTAGCTCGCTTCTCCTTAGGTGATCCACTTCAGGAGGGGCCCTGTGGCAGCAGGAGGGAGTCAGATCCGCTGCCGGAGGTTTGGCTCCGCAGAAGCACAGAGTTGGGTGTTTGCACGGAGCGAGCAATTTCCCTGGCAGGAACCGGTTCCCTTTGGGATTTTGGCTGGGGGATGGGCGGGGGAGATGGCGCTGGCGAGCGCCTTTGTTCCCCACCAAACTGAGCTCTGTCGTCCGGGGGCTCAGCAGCTCTCCCTCCCTTTGTCCTCCAGCCTTCCCGCTTTCTGAGCAGAGCTGTTAACTTATGACCTCCCAGACGCTAAGTCGCGCTTGCTGTCGGAACACAGTCCGTCAGGCCCCTCCGCTTTTGCCAGCCAGACTCGGGGCCTCTGCTTGGCCGGCGAGCAGTGCCTCCGCCCCGGCTCCCTCCCGCCAGTCCGTGGAGCGCGCACCGCCTCGCCGCCCTTCCTACCCTCTTCCGTGGGCCTCTCGTCTGCGCTTGGGTCTGGCGACTCCGTTCTGCTAATCCTCTGGCGGTTTTCTGGGTTATTTAGGCAGGTGTAGGTGGAATCTAAGTGATCAGCAGGACGCGCGGTGAGCCCAGCGTCCTCCTACGCCGCCATCTTCCCTCCAATCTCATCATAACCCTAGAAAGAATTCTTGAAAACGTTTTCATGGTTGTGTAACCAAAGGTGACCTCTCTGGCTGACTGGTTTTGCCATTTGGCAGAGATTGGCAAGGTGGAGCAGGGGAAAGGAAAGGATGTTAGAAATTATTGAGAAATTATCTGAGAGCTCTAAGATTCTACAAGTCTTTATTTAATATTAAAACATTTAAAATAAAGAACTATTAACTGGTGCCTCAGATGACTATTATTAGCATCAGCTGTCTATATTTTGTTTTTTGTTTTTAATTTTAAAAGACAGCATTTTAGAGTAAGTCACAGGAATAAAAGGCACAGCATAAGGAATAGTCATTGATATTCTAATAGCGATATATGGAGACAGATGGGAGCTACACTTGTGGTGAACACAGCATAATGTATAATTTTGTCAAATCAGCATGATGTGTGCCCGAAACTAAGTGTGTCAACTATAATCAAAAAAATTACAGGCAGGTGATTCAAACAGGAGGAATATTAAATATAAAATAAAGATATGGAAAGATGTTCAATCTCACTGTCAAGGAAGTACAACATGGCTCCTAAAAAGTTCTTGTTGTAAAAGGATAGACATATGCAATTTTCTCTGCTTGTGTTTTGTTGTATTATTGTTATTGTTTGACCTACATATTTTTGTTTATTCTTTAATTGTTCTTATTTTATTTTTTTTTATTTTTTTTTTCAACGTTTTTATTTATTTTTGGGACAGAGAGAGACAGAGCATGAATTGGGGAGGGGCAGAGAGAGAGGGAGACACAGAATTGGAAACAGGCTCCCGGCTCTGAGCCATCAGCCCAGAGCCTGACGCGGGGCTCGAACTCCCGGACCGCGAGATCGTGACCTGGCTGAAGTCGGACGCTTAACCGACTGCGCCACCCAGGCGCCCCTAATTGTTCTTATTTTAATAACAGCTTAGTTGAGCTATAATTCACATGCATTCAGATTCACCCTATTAAAGTGTACAATACAGTGGGTTTCAGTATATTTACAGAGTTGTGCAAGCATCATCACTATGGAATTTTAGAATGCTTTTATCACTCCCAAAAGAAGCCCCACACCCATTAGCAATCACTCCCTATCTTGCTGCCACACTCAGCCTATGGCTATGGCAATCATCAGATTGCTTTCTAGCGTATCACTTTGCCTGCTCTGGACATTTCACATAAATATAATCACACATAATGTGGGCTTGTGCATCTGACTTTTACATAGCAAAATGTATTCAATGTTCATGCATGTTGTAACATGTATAATTAAAAAGATAAGACATTTTAAGTTAATGTTCAACCCATAAATTTGCTTTTTAAAGTATCATACTGCAATAGTTTTTAAAGGTTTGACATTAGATTTAAATTCAAGAGAAATGTGTATGCTACTGTATACTACTTTTAAAATTGAGGCATAATTGAATTTGATACGGAAAAGAGATGATTTCATTTTTAGCTAACATCTAGTTGATTGCATATAGGTATTTTCCAAAACATATTTTCTCCCCCTAAAATTGCAGCAGGTGGGAAAGTAAGGTTTGTCATATTTTATCTAGAAATACTGGAAGAAGGAAATTGGTCGATCTATGAAAAAAAATGTTTGTCACTAGATTGTTTTATTGAAATGCCATTTCAGAGTTCAGACCCTTGATCTTTACTCCCGTCTTTACCCACATATATATATGCAAATGGAAACATGAAACCATTTCTCTTACTGTTTTCCAGCATCTAAATGCAAACCGTTACTCTGAGTCCATCCACATCCCTTTTTCAGCCGCCTTAATCTTTTATGAAATTTAAATGGAAAAGCTTCATCTTGAATAGTACAGTGTGAGTTCGCATTATTCAAAATTAATTTATATTTCAAAATTTCCCATACACAAGCCGGTGCCTGAATTTTTCATAGAAAGTTTGCTTTTAAAAAGTAAAGAGTGGACTTAATTTAAACCACCAGATATGGTTTAGGAACAAGTTTACATTCAAGAAATATACATTTAAAAGGACTCCTATTATTCTATCTCATTCCTGAAAATAACAGTGTGCTATATAAGTCAGGTGGCCCATTGAATTTATAAACAGCATTAAAGGAATATGGAGAGAGTAGGCCAGGACATTGCTGTGGATGTAGTCAGGCCACCCTAACCCGGGAACACAAAGCCTATGGTACACAAAGGGTATCATTACAAGTCACAGAACAGCACATCTGCATTTTTCACTTGGAAGTCCTTAAAAGTGCCCTCTCAAAGCATATCCCCAATATCACTTGCAAACGAATCTTCTGGGAATCAGTATGGTATTCACGATTTTGCCACTCTCTTGAATTGGGTATCTACTTCTGCTGGCTGCTGGAAACTACTGATTTCTGGCTTGTGGTTGCTAATGCCTAACACAGGCATGCTAATATACAAGCCCCAGGTGCCATATGGTGCCCTTAACTGTTGAAAGCAACAACACTGCTCAGTGTTGAGAGATTTTTGTTTCATTGCTGAACCCACTGGCACTTGGTACAATAGTCACCTTGGCTTTTCAGACTCCCGATTAATGTAGTCTGGGCATACTCTCTTATCATAAGCCCCTTGCCCAAGGATCAGGCATGAGTCCACATAGGTTGGATCAGAGGATGGCCTAAAATGACAGATGCTCTGGGTGTTCAACATCTTCCCTCTCTTTTGACACAGGCTGTTTTTATTTTGCCCTAACTTTCACATTTTGGTTCTCTTTTCTCATGGGGTGAGCTATTCTTTTCCGTGGACTATTTGCTAACTTAAGAAAATTGAACACTGATAATTCCAATCTCCTGGAAATCATAAGACATACTTACATTTTAGAAAATGTGGCACAAATTTTAATTAGTGCCATACTAATAATAAATGTTAAAGGTAACACTTTTAAAACAACTTTTACATCTTTTTTAAAGGTGGGAATATTAGGTAAAGGGGAAGAAAATAGCATCTTACTGTAACAATTGTATGACTCTTTTGTCCCCAAATCATTTTATACTCTGAAGGTAGTAAAAAGCCTTAGTAGAAGGCTTTCTCTAGAGGTATGAATAAATGATGCCTGTTGCTGATGGAGATTTATTCTGACTTACTATGTAGTATATTTTCTAGGAAATAAAAAAAGGCAGGTGTGTTAGTCAGTGTTTTCCAGAGAAACAATTAAGAGAGAAACACACACGTGCATATTCACACATATATTTATATATTAATTATTATAATATTATATAATCTTTATTTTATATAATGTATCATATAAATATGATATACTTATATATAATAAGGAGTGACTCATATATCGAGTCTGAATCAGTAAGCTGGAGACCCAGGAGAGCCAGTGGGGTAGTTCCAGTTAGAGTCCAAAAGCCAAAAACAAAGGAGAGCTGATGGTATAAGTTCAAGTCCAAGGTCAGGAGAAGACATATTCCAGCTCAATAGGGAGGCAGGCGAAATTCACTCAACTTTTTTGCTCTATTCAAATCTTCAGTGTCTAGATAAGAACCATCCCTGTCAGGGAAGGCAATCTGCTTTATCAGGCATACTGTTTCAAACACTAAGGCATCCAGAAACACCCTCACAGATACACCCAGAATAATGTTTGACCAACGCCTGGCCACATTGTGTTCTGGTCAAGTTGACACATAAAATGAACCGTCCCATCAGAAATCTCTATCAGCCTGTATAAATACTGGAGACAATCTATTAAATATAAAGCTGCCTGAGGTTTTTGCACAAAAGTGGCTACAGGACTTTTTTCAAGAAGGCTGCTTTTTTGTTTGAGAAAGAAAACTACAAAAGACCTTTTAGTTAGGCAAAAGCAATGCTTTGATTTTACTCTGAAATGGAGGGTTCCCTCTGAAATGGAGGGTTTTGAAGTTTCCGTCTTAATGGGAAGGGTGTGGGCTTCTACAGTGATGGTAACTAAGGAAGGTTTCTTTCTTCCTTTCTTTTTCATTCCTTCTACCCTTCTTCCTTCTTCCTTTCCTCCCTCCCTCCTTCCCTCTTTCCCTTTCTTCCTTCCTTCCTTCACCTTCCTCTCTTTCTCTTTTTTTCTTTCTTTCTGCAAAACAATGAGTTAGATGGATGAACTTTGAACATATTATGCTAATGAAAGAGGTCAGACACAACAGGCCACATATTGTATGATTCTATTGTATGAAATATCTAAAAAAGGCCAATCCATACATGGAGAGAGTAGATTAATGGTTGTTAGGGGCTGGGTAAAATGAGGTTTCCCTTTGGTGTGATAGAAATATTCGGAAACTAGATACTTGTGATTATTGCACACCATTGTGTAATCTTCATGTCACCAAATTCTGCACTTTAAAATGGTAAAATTTGCATGTTTACATTTAAAATGGCTTAAATGGTTAAAATCATGAATTTGCATGTATTTTGGTCACAATAAAAAAACAAAACAAAGAAAAAACAATTGAAAGAGGATTTCAACTACGTCCATTTGACCCCAAGCTTTCTGATTAATTTTTTCCTCCAGCTTATTCCTTAACTCAGGCCAAAGACCCTGCAGGCAAAGCATCCTCCACTGTGAACTGAAACTACCCCTCCAAGCAATAAGGACGACCCTGAACCAGCAAGACCCCACCTGTGATTGTCTCCAAGACATTGTCTTGACCTTCATTGCCCACCTGCATGTACCCAATTAGCATTGTCCCAGATTTTCCTCATATAAACCTGGAAATATTTTTGGCATTTTATAGATTGTTTTTGAGACATTAGTCAGCTGCCTTCCAGGTGTTGGCCTTACTGCAATAAATTTCTTTCTTGTTTCCCCACCTCTTGTCTCTCTGCCTTTGGATTTCGTCAGCAGTGAGTGGTGTTTGAGACCCCTGGAGCCAGGCGCTCTTAAACCCTTGCATCCTGGCTACACATACAATGAGTTAGGAATCTAGGCTCCTAGGAGTGAGTTCAGAATCAAGAGGATTCATTCCTCCTCACAAGAAGTAAACTGGCTTCTACAACACAGTAGTGGGAAGTTGGAGCTTAGACAGAAAAAAATCAAGCAGGAGACCACCTATGAAGGGATAAATTGACTCTGTTGGTAGTGACATTAAAGACCATTTTGGTTCTCTCTTTTGGCATAACAAGCTTCTCCACAACTTAATAATTTACAACAGTGAGTTATAATTACTCATGATTCTGTAGATGGGTTGGGTGGTTCTGTTCCAGGAGGCGTCCTTGGAATCAATTGCACAGCTGCACTCATTTGGGAGAAGTGTGGGCCTGGATGTTGAGGAAGATCGCATTCACACTCGGGCTATGGTGCTGCCTGCTGCTGGGGTTTCTCAGCTTTTCTTCACATAGCTTCTCTTTCCCTGATGTGATTCACCCTCCAGGACCTCTCCAAGTGATCTCACTTTGTGGCAGGATAGCCTGGATTTTATGACAACATAGTAGCTGGGTTCCAAGAGAGTAGAAACTAAATGTCTCTTAAAGGCTAGGCCCAGAATTGATACCATTGTCACTTCCATTCTATCCTATTGGTCATAACACATCATATGTGTAGTTAATATTCAAGAGGAGGGGAAATAGACTCCTATCTATGGGAATAATGGAGTTCTCAAACAAGGACCGAATGTGTAACAGACCATTTTTAGAGAATATGTACCACAAATATTCTGTTTTACATATTCATTCTCAGCCTTGTAATTTTATCTCCAAATCTTCAGAAGAATAAGGTTAACATCCCAGATATTTTTATTGGCTGTGCTTTAATGAATTAAATGATACATCAGTATCCATTGTAAATGGAAGAAGAAAGGAAAATGGCCACAGTCATGGTTGCTGTAAGCAAGACAGAACCCTAAAGGAAATGGAATGTCTATTTGGGCAAAATGGCTGGCAAAGGTAATAAGTGAAAAGCATAATCAGTTTCTGGAGCATGCAGGTGTTTTGCAGGATTCTCAGAAAACCTAAAAAAGGAGAGCACATAAATGAAATATCTACCTCACTAATTCAGAATCTAACCTCTACCTAAACAGCAGAAGTCTCCTTTGAAATAATCATATCTCTCATCCATATTCAGAGGATGCTGTATATTGAATGAACAGCAGTTGTTTTTGTGATTCTATTGAATAGATACAACTAAGTTTTTACTATGTGTGTTATTATGGTGGTAGAGGCAAAGTATCATGAGTAGAAGCTTCTTATTCCAGAGAGGCAATATGAATAGATCATGGGGATTGAGAATGAAAAACAAAAATTATTGATCTTTGTTTTTTCTTCTTGGACACTCTTTCTAATTAGGACAAAAGACATAAAGCACTTAATCCTGATTTCAGTCTTCACTCATGTTGATGCATCAGATAGACTACAGTCTTCTTTTTACTTAACTTATGACAATGCTGCCTTTCCTGAAGAACCCAGTTTATTAATTTGCTTTCTAGGAAGTTTTCCTGAAAACATATAGCCCTCACACTATACTCACGAGGAAATTGTCCTTGTAAAACATTGAAAAAAACTAATCAAATATAAAACATAGTGATATTTTAAAAGGGACTTATGATCAATAACAGATTTTAGGATAAGTATTTGGGTCATAATACTATTATTGTCCCTCATTCACAACATGTCCATTAGTAAAAAAAAAAAAATTCTTTCATTTACTTCTTGTTGCATGTTTCTAGATCAATTACTTATAAGTATTTTCACATTGGTTTTGGTCGGCTTTCACTGTTGTTACTGAAAACTAGAGTGGCATATTACTGGAGCCAAGATAAATTTATATGATGATATGTTATTTTAGAGATATTTGAACCCAATATGCAAGCACAATACTAGATTAATGGTACATTAATAATTTATGTAATATAATTTGGTTTTGCATGTACTCATTTAATTGTCATTAATTTCTGGAAGGCAGAAAAAGAAACTCATTATTTGGTGTTAAAAGCAACAGTGTCATCATCTATACATAATAAAGAAAATCATTATGTTTATTATTAGAAAAGAGTGTATATTAAAAACTAGAAAATGGTATGAGCTCATCGTTAAGAGCACTTTTTTTTTAATTTGGAAAGGATTATATCGACTCTTACTTTCAGAATAAAATTTCTGAAATTTCTTTACAGAATGAGAGACTATCTCCTGGATTCAAGTTACATAACACATTAATCAGTGGTAAAATTCCTTGCTGTAGCATGGCCACAACCCAATAGAACAGACAGTGGCAATGAGGCTGGGGCAGAGAGCTTGGAGCCCCCATTTGTATCTCATGTCACACTTTTAATTTATAGATCGAGGGGAAACATCCAGGGGGATGAGAGAGAACTTGGGTGGTAGGAGGTGGAGGTGGGATATGGAGAAGCGGCTATTTATCAACGGAAATGGAAATGTTTACATATATTAATAATCTGTATGCTTATATGATAGAGAAATGTTTGAATTTCAGTTGCGACATTATTTTCTTTCTTATATTCAACAAACTCTATTCTTTGAGCACCTGCCTTGTAGTTGAATAACAAAGAGGAATGTCTAGTTTCTGTTGTCTAAAAAAACTAATATTTAGCTGGAGGAAAGGGGCTAAAGTGCGTAGAAAGCCAAATAAATTTTATATTTAACTATACATTATTTGAAGCAGATTATATGTATTGTATTAATAAAAGAAGAGAGATCTTTGGGGCAGTCTTGGAGTAATTGGGGATAGAGAAGTTACCATGAAGAAGACGAATGAAATCTGAGCTTGAGTTTGACAGGGGGAGAGTGTAAAATAGGTACAGAAAAAGATAGAGGTAGAACATTCCTTACGTAAGGAGAACAGGTCAGCAATAGAATAAGATGCTCATGCCTTCAGTGAGTACAGGGGCAGTATGTAGAATGATTTGTGTAGAGTTCTGATGGTTTATGTGTCTGCCACGTTGATTCACTATTTTGATGTCTGCAACATTTTGACAACATTGAATAACAAATCAATTCACTTTAACTTTTATTCATTTTTTAATCATCGAGTAATATGTATGACAGATTTGGTCATTATCACTCAAAATCTGAGCCACATTTCTTCTTGATCACAATTCCCATAGGAAAATATCTTCTTGGTCAAAATAATCTTCTCAAAATGGCCACCATAGCTCAACTCTGAAAATGTGGACTCTCAAACTGGACTGAAATACTTGAAAGGCTGAAGTTAATGATTCAGGTCTAGAGTTAATTTTTGAAGTTCATTCCTGGGACAAGTACAGTACCTACTGAGAAAGCACCAGAAGGAGTTATTTGTATTCCTGTTTGTGTTTTTAAAGGGGAAATAGAAACTTATGTGAAGCAAAATCAAGCAGGCAAACCGAAGTAAACTAGTCTTAATTTTCTTGCCCAATCCTCTAATTCGCAATTACAGACTACTGACGTGTATCCCTCCAAACTAGCAAAGGGTCAATAGGTTATAATATATTTTTCAGGTAAAAAATATACTTAATTATAGCACATATATGTGCTAATGTACAGATTTTCCTTCATTATCTAACAACATCTTATCTATGATAATAAAAATTAAAACAGAGCTGGTATGCTCTTAAGAATTTTATATTCATCCTTTCCATTTTTTAAAGATTTCATTTTTAAGTAATATGTACCTCCCAATGTGGGGCATGGACTCACAACCCTGAGATCAAGAGTCACATGCTCTACCAACTGAGCCAGCCAGGCACTCCATCCTTTCCATATTTTTAATCTTTATGCAGTGGATGAGTTAATATCATGGCTAAAGGCTACATATTGAAATTTAGGTATGTAAATCATCAAGTAGAGGCAACTATTATCAGATATGTTCAGTTATAGGGGCACCCAGATGGCTCAGTTGGTTAAGTGTCCACCTTCAACTCGTGATCGCCTAGTCCTTGAGTTCAAGCCCCACATCCGACGCTGCGCTGATAGCTCAGAGCCTGAGCACACTTTGGATTCTGTGTCTCCCTCTCTCTCTGCCCCTTTCCTGCTTGCTCTCTGTCTCTGTCTCTCTCACACAAAAATAAATAAACACATACAAAAAAGAAATGTTCAATTGTAAACAAAGACACGCTCAGGTTATTCCTCACCACGATAAGATGTCCATAGTGATGACCCTCTTCTGTTAGCCATGTCTGGGTTTCAAAGATGATAAGCAAAGTATTTAACAGATAATGGGTACTTAACCAATCAGAAGAAATCCAGCATAAAAAAGTGTGATTGTACTGGTGCAAAAGAGCTGATTATCAGTCCTTTATATTTTCTCTCATAGGGTGAGAGTTACACTGAATAAACTCCTCATCGACAACCTCTCTTTATCCAGATTAGCGATGTCATATATAATTCTTAGGAAATAATTATTGTTCGTTGGTCATTAATGGTTTCATGTATAATACTGAAGAAAATATTTATTTTCATTGGGGATTAATTTATAAAACCAAGAAAGCATGAAAATTTTCTCCTTTCTCCCTTCCTTGTACCTTCTATTTTTATCTTTAAGATCTAGATATCATTTTTATAATTATTTAATGCTGTGATTTTCACACTTTTT
This sequence comes from Lynx rufus, assembly GCF_022079265.1. Taxonomy (NCBI): domain Eukaryota; kingdom Metazoa; phylum Chordata; class Mammalia; order Carnivora; family Felidae; genus Lynx; species Lynx rufus. The sequence continues at coordinate 7,393,324 of NW_025814825.1, forward strand.
TTTTTCTCAGAAATTTGATTTCGGTGAAATCTTCTGCAGAATCCCATTATAAAAAAGGAAGAAGTCAAGAGTTGTTTGGTTACGGGAGGCAAGCCTTGGGATTCCTGGGGCTTCATTATGTTGTGAGAGGGAGAAGAGTCTCACAACCCCCTTGGGATAGGGTACAAATCCTTCATTTTAATTAGTTAAATAATTACAATGTATTAATTAATTAAAATGTATTAATTAATTAAAATGCTTATTTATTTATTTATTTATTTATTTTGAGAGAGAGAAAGAGCAATAATGGGGCAGGGGCAGAAAAAGAGAGGGAGACACAGAATCCGAAGCAGGCTGCAGGCTTTGCGCTGTCAGCACAGAGCCCGACCTGGGCTCAAACTCACAAACCCTGAGATCATGACCGGAGCTGAAGTCCAACGCTTAACCGACTGAACAACGCAGGTGCCCCACCGCCCCCCCAAACCCTCGTTTTATATATGAGGAAACTGAGGCTCAGAGAAATGGAATGACTTTCTCAAGTATAACATCATATATATATTTTGTGAATTGTATTATGAGAAAAAGGAATAGAGTTTATAAATACATTATGCGTTTCATTTAGAGATTTTTATCGTTTATTTATATGGGTATGCGTGTTTGGAAATCTGTATATTAAAATGCTAAGAATAGAAGTTTTATGTCAGTATGAGAATATTTTTTAAAATACATAATAAAAATTATTATGTATACATAATAAAAAATTATGTATAAAAATGAGGGGTGCCTGGGTGGCTCATTCGGTTAAGCGTCTGACTCTTGGTTTTGGCTCGAGTTATCATCTCATGGTTTGTGAGTCTGAGCCCCCACATCGGACTCTGTGCCAACAGCGTGGAGCCTGCTTGGGATTCTCTCTCTCTCTCTCTCTCTCTCTCTCTGTCCCTCTCCCACTCGTGCTGTCTCTGTCTCTCTCAAATTACATAAATAAACTTAAAAAAAATTAACAGAAAAGGAATTATTTCCCTTAAAAGGCATATAGGAGGATAAATTAAAAAATAAAATAAAATAAATAATTATGCAGATGACATAAGAAGAAGACAGGTGCCAAATATTAGCGGGATGAGCACACACTGAGTTAGTTTGAGTGGAGGAGAGTCCATATTTCACAAGCATCACTTAGTGGACATCATGGCACTGTCGTAAACCAACCTAAATACAATAAAATAAAATGCAAATGAAAGAAATACTAATAAGTGGGAAAAGAAATGTGGCTTTGTGAAATTCAACTTGATTTTGTGACAGTTGGAGTGAAGTTTAGGACGTGCTTAAGTGGCAGACAAAAGTTAACACCAGGGAGAAAATGGCTTGTAGAAAAAATAAATGAGTTGAGTTTGTGTGCCTAGAAGTTACTTGGACAAAGAACCAGTCTGGCTTCTCTTTCACTATCACGGTCTTGAATACTCATTTACCCATTTTTCCTGGTTACTCTCCTGGGAATAAATGAGGGTCTGGATCTTTATATTATTTCTAGAAAAAATCCGGAGATAGATTAAGACTTGAACCGACAGCTTCCTAGGAAAATTGTCCCAGATGGCCAACAGTGAGAGCCATTGTAGGAAAACTTTTGGACTTCAAAGGAGATGGAGGGGGGCACTTGAGTGGCTCCATAGGTTGAGTGTCTGACTTTGGCTCAGGTCATGATCTCACAGTTTGTGAGTTCAAGTCCCGCATTGGGCTCACTGCTGTCAGCACAGAGCCTGCTTCGGATCCCTGGTCTCTCTCTCTCTCTCTCTTTGTCCTTCCACCACTCAAACTCTCTCTCTGTCTCTCACTCTCAAAAAAAAAAAAAAAAAAAGGAGATGGAAAAAAAGAAGTCTTTCGGGCACATAGCAAAAAAAGATCAAGTTGCTTTCAAGAGAGAAACAATATTGATTTCAGGCTATAATAATGATGTCAGGCTTTTTGGTAGCAATGTTTTATGCTGTAAGACAAAAGACTAATATATGTAGGATAATCAAGGAAAGACAATGTGGGCTAAGTATTTTATATTCAGGCAAATCAACTTGCAATATGAAAGACACAGGCTACCTATCATAAACATGAAAGAACTCAGGGAACACTATTCCCATGGAATTTACCAGGGAATAGTTTTCCAATAACCAAAGTTACTGAAGAGTCATTGGTGGCTATCACTGAATATATATTTGATTACAACCAGCACTAACAGGTGTGTGTGTGTGTGTGTGTGTGTGTGTGTGTGTGTGTGTGACAGTATGGTATGTGATGTTTAAATGCTTTGAAGATTTAATAAATTATAAAAGAGGGGGAGTGAGAGAAAAATATCTTCTTAAGTACATAAAGATAAACCAAAAGTGAGAAAGACAAATTAAAACAGATAATATTGCAAAAGGATACAACATAAAACTATTTGATAAAACTGAGGCTAAATTTGTTTGTCATGCAAAAGCTTTGGCTTAATCTATCAAAACAAAGAAGATAATTTTCATATTGGCTAACAAAACAAAATCTGGTAGTATGACATATAATAGACACACTAAACACAAAGAGATTCAGAAAATTAAAAACAACAACCACCACAACAGTAGTCCTGGTTATACTAGACAAAGGAAGTAAGAAGAAAGTTAGGTAATCTAGAATCTAGAAGAGTGACAAGATTTGGGTTAAATAAAAAAGCAGTTAGGGAAGCAACGAGTAACAATTTATATTACTACAGGCTTAAATTCATAATGAGGATCTAACACAAAGGCAACTTTTGTAGAGTGGAAACCAAAGCCAGGGCGTGGAGAGAAAGAAAGTGTCTCAGATTGGGTTAAACAAGAAACACACTCTTTGACAATAACTTGAGGCCAAGTGGTTTGGAGGTGATCCACAGAGGTGTGTAAACATAGGAAAAGTAAGAAAGCCAATAAAGGGTCTGGTAATCGGTGCTGATTGTGGGCAACTGGCGTGTATTCCTATTGAGAGGGGAAACTGTAGAACACAACTTAGAGTTAGGCAACGACAAGAGTAAGGTACCTGGGGCACTTTTACTCCAACTCACATGTGGCATTACCCTGAGGGCTGCTTATTTGTTATAAGTCTCTCATAAAGGAAGAAAGTCTTCAGTCAGAAAGTCACAAGAATGTCACTGGTATGTATTTGGAATAGTGGGTCATGAAGGGACATAGTCATAACAACAATATTCATAATAAGACACGTATCTCTGTCCCAGAAATACTAACAGCAACAGTAGCAACAACAACAACAACAACAACAACAACAAAATGAGCCTTAAATAAGTGCACATATATTAATATATATGTCTATCTACCTATATATTCATCCATCCATCCATCCATACATACACACACATATCTATCTATCACCTATCTATATTTAAATGTAAGGCTGGAGGATAGAAAATATGGTAACTGACCATAAAAGACACTGAGGTCACAAAGACACCTTCAATAAATCTAAATCCAAAGCTTAAAAGTAATATAAACACTGATAATACAAATAGTATCTCTGTAAATATAATAAAATAGAAATAACTAATTTAAAAACCATGGAATCTGGGGCGCCTGGGTGGCGCAGTCGGTTAAGCGTCCGACTTCAACTAGGTCACGATCTCGCGGTCCGGGAGTTCGAGCCCCGCGTCAGGCTCTGGGCTGATGGCTCAGAGCCTGGAGCCTGTTTCCGATTCTGTGTCTCCCTCTCTCTCTGCCCCTCCCCCGTTCATGCTCTGTCTCTCTCTGTCCTAAAAATAAATAAACGTTGAAAAAAAAATTAAAAAAAAAAACAAAAAAACATGGAATCTATCAATTTACTGTATTGAAGGACATAAGATAAAATTTAGACAAATACATGTTTATGAATCAAAAGACTTAATATCTTAACAAATTCAATTAGTCTCTAAATGTGTAAACTTAATGCACTGCCAAGCACAATCCCAAGAGAGATTTTTTTCTTAGTTGTTCAGAAGAATTTTTTTTTTAATTTTTTTTTCAACGTTTATTTATTTTTGGGACAGAGAGAGACAGAGCATGAATGGGGGAGGGGCAGAGAGAGAGGGAGACACAGAATCGGAAACAGGCTCCAGGCTCTGAGCCAACAGCCCAGAGCCTGACGTGGGGCTCGAACTCACGGACCGTGAGATCGTGACCTGGCTGAAGTCGGACGCTTAACCGACTGCGCCACCCAGGCGCCCCAACAGAAGAATTTTAAGTGGCATGTGGTTACATTAAAAATATGACCATAATGGGGTGCCTGGGTGGCTCAGTTGGTTAAGCATCCGACTTTGGCTCAGGTCATGATTCACTGCTCATGGGTTCAAGCCCCGTGTCCGGCTCTCTGCTAACAGCTTGAGCCTAGAGCCTGCTTCGGATTCTGTCTCTATCTCTCTGCCCCTCCCCTGCTCACTCTCTGTCTCTATGTCTCTCTGTCTCTCTGTCTCAAATATAAAATAAAACATAAAATCCAAAAAAATGACCATAGCAAGAACATACAAAGACATGTCAATCTTAAAATATATGGAAAAGACTCTACTACCAAAGAAAGTATCCCACTGACTAGTATTAGAACATAGATGAATGTGCCAGTGACATAGAGAGCACATTCATAGATTTCTTTATATATGTATATTTGAGAAAATATACGTAATGAATTCAAAATTTCACATGAAAAAGTAGCATTTCAATTCAGTGGAGGAAATAAATTTATTTAATAAGTATATCTGGCCAACTTCATCTAAAGGAAAATACAATGTGTGTTATCTGTTTGCTAAGGCTGTCATAACAACGTACCACAAACTCAGTGTCTTAAACAACAGAAATGTATTGTCACAGTTCTGAAGGCTAGAAGTCTGAGATCAGTGTCAACAGCGTTGATTTCTTCTGAGGACTGTGAGGAAGAATCTGTTCCAGACCCTTCTCCTAGCTTCTGGTGGTTTGCTGGCAATCATTGGTGCTCCTTGGCTTTTAGATGCATCATGCTGACCTTTGTCTTTATGTTCCCATGTCATGCTCACTGTCATTGAGTTAAGGATCCTCTCTCCTCAAATACAACCTCATGTTAACTTAGTACATCTGCAACATCATAATTTTAAGTGCACATCCTTCTAAAAATGTGATCCATGGGAATCTATTCCTAGAAATGGAAACAATAATATACAGCAACATATGCTGTTGGATGTTGATGTCTTTGTACTGTTTGTAGTGACAATCAATCAATGTAAAGTGACTATTTTGTAATAAGAGTGTGCTTAAATATTTTGTAGTCTAGTCATACTATGGTATAGTGAGATCATTACAATAAATGACATCGATCAATAATAGCTTAGATACAGAGTTGAGGGAGGAAAACAAGGAGCAGAGAACTATTATATAAAAAAATTACATTTTTGTGAAACAAATGGAAAATATGTACCATACATTTAAATGCACATTTATATATTATGTGTAGATAGTATATATTATACTTGAACCTATAATTTCTTTATAAGAATACAGAGAAACATACAAACGAAAGCATCCCAAGTTGTGAATATTTCATACATAAGTTGGATAAAGGATAGATCTGGCACAGCTAAGGCTGAGAGAGATAAGAGGTAATAGATAAGACATAAATAGATAAAGGTGAAGAGGAAGAGGAAAAACATCCGATTTATTATTATAAATGAAATTTTAAACAAGTGCATATCTTAAAAACTATGAATTCAGCAGTAATGGCCTTGAAGCTAGAAACAGACACCCAAGTAGAATTTGGTCTAAAACTGACCAAGAACTCTTTCCTTAGCTATGCTCCCTAAGAGTTTTAGCCCAATATTCTAGGGAACAATTGAAAACTAATATGAAGATAGCTTGTGCAAAATGTGTTTTATGCAACCGTCCTAGACCTTTTGGTCAGCTGGGCACCACCCCACCACATTGATCTAAGGCTGCAAACCATGTTGGCTAGAATCTCTTTTCCTATGAGGGGGTTTGAGTTGATCAAGAGGAACTTATCGGATAGTTGAAGCAGAAAGTTAGGGGATCCATCTTTCTCAGCATGCTGTGTGGATCACACAAAGTAGCTTCACCAGACAGTCATGGCTTCCCTCAGGAATCACCCCATCAGCCTTTACTTTAGAGTCATATGCATCTCTGCAGGCTCTTATCTGCACTCAGGTTCCTCCACACACATTCTAGTCTTCTGGCTGGGATCTTCACAGTTGACCCTCTGACCTTCATGTCAGCTTTCCTGACCTTCAGTGGTAACTTCTCTGACTCCCTCTATTCTTCCTAGAGTTGCGTAAACCCCTAATTCTGTATTAAACCATTGATACCCCAAATGCATAAAGTGACTTCTCTTTCCTGACAGAACCCTGGCTGATAGTTATCTATGAATAGTGTGGTAAAATAAGAAGCGTTCTCATAAAGAAAAGAGAGGTAGTTAAAAATAGTAATAATAATAGAAGAATCAGCTAGTGGAGTAGTAAGGTCAAGGTGAAGGGAGCAGCCATCTCAGAATGAGGCGATGAGAATATAGTGTATTGCCTGTAAAGAAGTGACAAATAATGATAAAACGAGCTATATTTCATTACATTTTTTATTATCATGAGCCCCATGACTATAAACTGTCAGTTATTAAAAAAAAAACTTTCTTATACAGTAGGCCTTTCTTAACTGTCTCCCCTTGAATAAAAAAATGACAAATAAAAGCACATAGATGCAATTTATCTCAGAATATACAGAAGCGCTTTGGCAATTAGAAGTTCACTATAAGTTGTTTACATGAATTTTGATATCTACACGAAACATGTATCGATGAGATGTGGTTATTAAGGGATTTTTAGCCAGGGGACTTGAAAAGGCTGGACATCAAGATAAACATTATTTATCCTTGGGGGAATCCTAGTCACTTGACTGTTATTATTTTGATAACAAGGTCAAACTTCATGAGGGAGTAGATTCATAGGACTTTAGTAAATTTTAAGGAAGTGCTTCACCTTGAATGACAAGACTGTCCAGATTGTGAGAGGGATGTTGGGTCATCTCAGCACAATGTCATTGTGGGTCCCATTCAACTTGCTTTCCTTATTTCATGCTTAACAAGAAACCTACTGACTATAATTTATCCAAATACATTTGACTAAATGTAGAAAAGTCACTGACCATTCAGACTTAGAATATTCTGGGCTTGAGTGAGTAATTTCTCATTGTAAATAAAAAAATGCAATCTTTATTTTTTTAGTTAGCAATAATCAATGACCTATGCCAGATTATTTCTGGAAATTTTAAGGACAAAGGTGTGGAAATTCAGCATTATGACCTTACTTTGAGAAATGTTTCAGAGGTGCCTGGGTGGATCAGTTGGTTGAGCATCCAACTTTTTATTTCAGCTCAGATCGTGATCCCAGGGTTATGGGATTGAGCCCCATGTTCGGCTCTGTGCTGATAGGATTCTCTCTCTCTCTCTCTGTCTCCCTCTCACATCTGCCCTCCTCCCCAGCTCACGCTCTCTCTCTTAAAAGAAAGAAAAGAGAGACAAATGTTTCTGCTAGTTTTTGAAAAAAATGCTTTCCAAGATAGAATCTGGGTTTGCCAACCACTAATTCTGTACACTTTCAATTACATTAGGTTGCTATTTATTATTCTGACATGTTCTATGAAAAAAGGTGATATTGTTAATTTACACATTTTACACCTTAATATGCAGTTAAGTATGAAAAATGACCAGGTATGTATTTTGAAGGAAGAAGAAAGAAAAAAAAACAGTATTTGATTAAATTCACTCATTATATTAGATTCTTTTAAATGAAAGGTCATATCTGGTTTATTTAGCAAATTTAACAAAGTCTTTAAGCCGAGCACTGCACTAGCTTCTGGTTCCAAAGACGACAGGGATATGAGTAAGAAAAATAAAATGTTTTCATATCTTTGATCACTTACAAATGCTGACTACTTCCTTTTAGGCTTACCAAATTTTAGGATATAAATAAAATCTGCCCTGCTCAAGGAGTGTTTTTAATCAGTCTTCCTTTGTCTATATTATCAATTACTTTGTTCTTTAATTATAGCTTGGTCACTCTCCTTTTTTTTTTTCCCTTCCCATTCCTGTTCTCTGGCACATAATATTGCCTAGCCCCAGTGGGTAAGTATTTTGGAAAACAACCTTGAGATCTGTTTCACCAATGACACTTCTCATTTATTTCTGTATGTATGTATGTATGTATGCATTCATACATGCATGTGTTTTCAGTTAGGACTTTATTTGGTTAGGAAAAAGAGACCAAACCAAATGTATACAGAAGGAATATTTAGCATACATTTACTAGAAATGGAAGAAGGTACAAAGATATGGGGGTAAGGTCTCTATGCCTTACTCAAACTGATGAAATTGAACAACAGTATACCACAGATAAATTGCATTGTGTAGTAGGTAAAATAACGATCCCCAATGATATCTATGCCCTAATCTCCATAACCTGCATGTTAGGTTATACAGAAAAGGAAGAGAGGTAACAGAATTAAGACTGATAATCAACTCACCTTAAAATAGGGAGATATACCTATTATTCAAGTGGGCCTTATGTAATGGTAAAGTCTTTAGAAGGGGAGAAGGAGGTAGAAGAGAAGATCAGATTGAAAGAAGAGCTATGAGAAGAAATCCATCTGCCATTGCTGGCTTTGAACATGGAAGAATGCAGGTGGGCTTTAGAATCAAGTAATGCAGGTGGACTTTAGAGACTGGAAAATGCAAGGCAACAGATTCTTTAGGGGTTGCAGGAGAGAGCACAGTTTTTCCAACCCCTTAATTTTAGCCCTGTGTGACCCGTTTCAGACTTCTGACTTAGAAAACTGGAAGGTAATAAATTTGTGTTGTTTTAAGTCACTACATTTTTGGTAGTTTCTTACTACCCTCGTGAATCTAGATTTCTGTATTCAGTAAAAATACATTTGAAAAATAATCAAGCATACTATCAAACAAATATACATAAAAAACAATGGAGGCCAGAAAACAATGATAAGACACCTCTGACATAAATTAAAAAAAAAACAAACACTGTAAACCAGGTTTGTATGGACAGTAAAAAATACTCCAAAAGTAAAGGCAAAGGATTTATATTTATACATAAAGAAAAGATAAACTTTGTTGAGAAAATTTGTTTTCAGGACCTGCTGTACAAAAAAAGTTAAAAACAAAGAGAGAAAAAAAAACCCAAAAAAACAACTAATGGAGCATTTGGGGCTGAGAGAAAATGTTCCTAGGACTATAGAAAGGAATGAAGAGCTTGAGAAGTGGAGAAGTGATGCTTTTATGGGTAAAAATATATGTATGTATGTATTTGAGAGAGACAATGAGAGTGGGGGAGAGGCAGAGGGAGAGAGAGAATCTTAAGCAGACTGGGTGTGGAGTCTGCTTAAGATTCTCTCTCTCTCTCTCTCTCTCTCTCTCTCTCTCTCTCTGCCCCTGGGGCTCAATCTCACAACTGTGAGATCATGACCTGGGCCAAAATCCAGATTCAGATGCTTAACTAACTGAGTCAGCCAGTCAGCCTGGGTAAATTACCCAGCCCTGGCTATTACCACCAAGCCCTGGGTAAATATTTAAAACCATTGTTTCTTCTCTTAATTTATTTAAAAGGCAATTGACTGCTTAAATTAAAAACAACAATATGTATTGGGGCACCTGGGTGGCTCAGTCAGTTAAGTGTCTGACTTCAGCTCAGGTCATGATCTCACACTCTGTGAGTTTGAGCCCTGCGTCAGGCTCTGTGCTGACAGCTCAGAGCCTGGAGCCTGCTTCAGATTCTGTGTCTCCCCCTCTCTCTGCCCCTCCCCTGCTCATGCTCTGTCTCTCTCTGTCTCAAAAATAAATAAAAACATTAAAAAAATTTTTAAATAACAATATGTATTAACTGGAATTTATATAAAAAATTAAAAAATAAATTTAAAATAATGGCGTTGTATTGTTGAATTGAATACACCTGTAAAAATAAACTATTTTAAACCAATAGCACAAGAAAAGGAGAGAAGGAAAATGGAATTTTAGTGTTATAAATTTCTTAATTTTATATAAGGTAGTAAAATATTAAGTATACTTTTATAAGTTATTTTGGACAGTTTTATAGACATTAAACTATAATATGCCAACAGTTTTAATGAACACTAAATATTATATCATGAAAAAGTTATGCCAATATATTTGACAACTTTTATGTGAAACAGAAAAAATACTTTACAAAAGACTAAAAGTATAAAAAGAAGAAACAGAAAATCTGAATTTATATTCAGTATATTCTGATACTGAATTTATAACAAAATTCCCCAGATGGTTTACCCACAAATTCTATTAAACACTTAATGATGAAATGATACCAAAATTGCACAATTTTTCAGAAAACAAACGAGAGAACATTTCTCAACACATTTTATTAGGCTACCATAAACTTAATATCAAAACCTTGATGGCAATACTTGATTAGAAAAAAAATACAGACACATAGTAACAAACATCTTCAACAAAAAATTAGCAAATTAATTCCAGCAACACATAGGATAATATATCATGTTCAAGTGGAATCTATCTCAAAAATTCAAGGTTAATTAATCACTTGAAAATATTCAATGCAATTGGACATACTTAGATGATAAAGGGAAAATAATTTAGGACATCTCAAGAGGTGGAAAAAACAATACCAACCTCAATTCATGATATACATTTCAGTAACATCGGAATAGAAGAGAACTTCCTCAAAAGGTGTATGCAAAAATCATATCATATTGAATACTGAGAGATTAAATACTTTTCCACTTTTATCAGGAACAAAACAAACAAACAAAAGTTTGGTCTTATCACCTTTATTAAATATTGTTCTGGAGTTCCTAGTAATAAGCCAGAATAGTAAGACAAGAAAAAGAAAGGAATGGCATAAAGATTTCAGATGTCATTATATATAGATGATATATATGTAAAAAGTCCTAAGGAATCTATAAAAGATATTAAAACAAATAAGTGAAATCAGCAAGCGTATAGAATACAACATACATAAGAATGTTTTATATACTAGCAAATAAAGATGTAATAATGTCTTTATGAAAATATCAAAAGCAGGGGCGCCTGGGTGGCTCAGTTGGTTGAGTGTCCGACTTTGGTTCAGGTCATGATCTCACGGTTCGTGAGTTGGAGCCCCGCGTCGGGCTCTGTGCAGACAGCTCAGAGCCTGGAACCTGCTTCAGATTCTGTGTCTCCCTCTCTCTCTGCCCCTCCCCTGCTCATGCTCTGTCTCTCTCTGTTTCAAAAATAAATAAAACATTAAAAAAAAGAAAATATCAAAAACAAAAAATAATAAAATTAACAAAGTGCTACACTCACACTACCAAAATATTGGCTGAGAAAAAATTAAGTTATGACCTAAATGGAGAGATATATATTTTAATGCACTGACCGACTCAATATTGTCACATTTTCAACTCTCCCCAAATTTATTATTCTAATAAAAATAATACCAATTAATAGTTAACCAACAATTTTTGGGTAGAAAACAAAGAATCATATCTCAAATTTTAGAAATAGCAAAATAATCACAGAAATAACAAAGTTGGAGAACATACACGCAAGCTATCTGAATTAAAAACAAAGCTGGAATAACCTAGCCAAGGTGGTTCATGTAAGAAAACAGAATCATGGAACAAGATAGAGAGTGTAGAAATAGACCCTCACATAAACTGTCAACTGGTTTTTTACAATGACTAAATTGAAATTTGATGGAGAAAGAAAATATTTTCAACAAACGGTATAGGGCAAATGGGATAAGTATATGGGGAAAAATGAAACTCAAACTTTACAGGTAAAAACTCATTCCAAATGGATCATCTTTCATCAGAAAAAAATAAATCTATAAAGAATCTGAAGAAAATGTAAAAAAAAAAATATCTTCGTGAATCACACAGGCAAAGATTTCTTAGCAAGGACGCAAAAAAGCAATACCATAACAGAAACGATCAATTACAAACTGGACTTCATAAAAAATAAATACTTCTTTTCACTAAAAGTCATTGTTACAAAATGAAAAGGTAACAGTTTGGGTGAAAATATTCCCAGTGTATATACCCGACTCAAGACTCTAATACCCTCTGCATCAAGAACGGCCAACATCCAGTAAAAAAGGGCAAAATTCTTCGTCAGTCACTTCACAGAAGAAATCACATAAGAATGGATGAAAGCCTATCAAAGATCGCTCAATATCATTAGCTGTCAGGGAAATGAAAAGTATAGCCGCAGTAAGATATGACTCAATGTGGTAGTTACAATTTCAAAAACTTTGCAATGTCAACTGTTGGCACGAATAAGAAGCAACCTAGTGCAAGTTGGTGAGTGTGTAAGAGTCCACAACCACTTTAAAAATTATTTGGCAGATTCTCCTTAAGATAAATATGAAGCTATCTTGTTACTCCATAATTTCACACTTAAGTATTAACCCAAGAGCAATGAAAAACATACATCCACAGATAGATCTTGTATGAGAAGGGTTTTTTAGCAGCTTTATTCTTTATAGCCCTAAACTAGAAATGACCCAAATGTATATTAATGGGAAAATGAGCTAAACATAAAAAAAATGTTGTAGTCTATTATACAGTGCAATATTATACATCAATTAAAAAAAAGAACAAATGAATGATTCATAAAACAACTTGTATTATTTTAAAAACATTATGTAATTTATGTGGAGGGAACAAAGACAGAAACAACAGAATACATGCTGCTTGATTTCATTTATAAGAAATTCAGGACAAGTAAAATTCATCTCTGATGATAAAAATCAAATCAATGGTTGCATATGAGAGGTATGACTGGAAGGAGTCAGGAGTTTTCTGTGTGGTGGAAAGTTTTTAGATCTTGACTGTGATGTTGATTTCACTACTGTATATCTTTCTCCTTTAATCTTATGAAATGTTACAGTAAAATTTGTGCTTTGCAGTGTATGAAAACTTTGCCTTGGTAAAAAGACAATGAAAATCTATAATATGGCACAACTTCAGGTTTATATATTTCTTAGAAATTGTAAAGATCTTAGAAATTGTTAATTTTACTTTTCAGCCTCTCAGTCAAATACACTCTTACATATAAACACAGACACAGACACACACACAGACACACAGACACACAGACACACACACACACACACACACACACACACACACACATTACAGATTGGTATTTGGACACAAAGGGAAATTAAAGGAATCTTCCTAACTCAGCTAGTTTCAGAACTGGGATGATTTGGACTTTCTGACTCCTGCCTATTCAATCATACCAGATTTCATCTCTATAATACCAAACACCACACATAAAGCAGTCTACATCTTTCTTACACATTGCAAATAATAAATAAAACAAACCAAGAAACTATTAATGAGTGCGTATCATTCCCTGGGTTATATACTATTTTATTCTTGACTATATATATATATATATATAGCTTTTATATATATAAAAGCTAAAACAAGACTTTTTTTTTATCGTGTGTTCCATGGGTTTGTATGTAGCTTGTGAATGGACTTTGGGAGGCCTACAATTTTTTGAAATTATGTGCAAAATGTTGTGTTCATATACTTGTGTTCATTTTTCTGATAACTCCCACAGATTCATATGGATCCTGTGACCTCACCCTTCCACATAAAAATCACTGAAACGTGAAGGCTCATTTTCCATCTAAAAATTAAATATGAACGAAACTTCGTATAATCATGGAGTGATAATACCACCCTAAGCAAGATTCCAAAAGATGAAACTACAAAAGAAAATATTCATATAACTGACTATTCGAAATCTTAAAAATACTCTGGATATTCAGAAAAAACGTGAAGAAAAAGATAATACATTAACTAAACACATCAATCAATGAGTTGATAATTCTTGGAACAAATTCTTGGAATAGTGTCTATGGTAGTAAGAATTATATCCACTATTATTATATCTATACAACATAAAAATTCTGATTTCAAGAATTGTTGATGATATGGATTTTTTTATCATATATTGGGTTAACAGTAACCCTATAAAGTTAGAGAGGGATAGAGCCAAACCATAAGAGACTCTTAAAAACTGAGAATAAACTGAGGGTTGATGGGAGGTTGGAGGGAGCGGAGGGTGGGTGATGGGCATTGAGGAGGGCACCTGTTGGGATGAGCACTGGGCGTTGTATGGAAACCAATTTGAAAATAGATTTCATATTAAAAAAATAAAATTAACCCTATAATAAAAACTAAAAACATTTGAAGGAAATATACCAAAATGCTACTAAATAACTGAGTCGTAAAATTACTATTTTTTTTTCATTTTTATCCCTTGCTGTATTTGTTATCTATCATATAAATTGTCTTATGAATTGGGAAAAGTAAAATTACCTAATCAGAAAAAAATAAGCAAAGGATATGAATGTACATTTAAAAAGAAAGAAATGCGAATTATAAAACACATGAAAATATCTTTAACCTCTCCAGTAATCCAAATGATGGCAATTTAAACCAAAGTTGTAGTTTAAAAATAATGTTAGGGGCACCTGGGTGGCTCTGTTGGTTAAGCGTTCGACTAAGCTCAGGTCATGATCTCACGGTTTGTGGGTCTGAGCCCGTGTTGGGCTCTGTGCTGAAAGCTCAGAGTCTGGAGCCTGCTTGGGATTCTGTGTCTCCCTCTCTCTTTGCCCCTCTCCTGCTTGCACTCTATCTCTCTCTCAAAAATAAATGAACATAAAAAAAATAAAAACATGTTTTATGTTACATAGTGTTAAAGATACAAAAATTGTTGCCATCGGAAACCGTTTTACATTTAAAGTAATTTGAATGCTCCCCCCATCTCTCTTATCTGAGGACTATTAACTTTGTGAATTCACATGGTATTGTTTTACTCTGGTGCTAATTTATTTTAATAAAAATGAGCAGTAGTGTCCACTCTTGAGTCTTACCACGTACCGTATACATATTGTTTTCTCCCATAGCTATTTTGATAAAATAAATTATTTGGAGTACCAAGCAAGTATTGAGGTATTAAGACTCAGGCACGACTGTCCAGAAAATCACAGTAAATGAAACTGTTGGACATGAGACTTCTAGGGTTGATGCTGTTCTGTTTCATAAGCAACCAGCCAAACATCAGCCTGAGGGACAGAGTAACAATAGTAAGGCCTTCCCGAGAGCAGCTGCAGTGGTTAAGAATTAGATTTCTTCCCTTGTGCTCTTTTGTTTAATTCTCAAAATATCTTTTAATTAAAGAGACTGATATACTCTTTTACAAATAACAGAATTGAACACAAGAGAAGAAAAATGACTTAGTCAAAGTTGTTTAGTTACTGAGGGGCAGAACCTCAAATCAATTCAGGTCTTATCATTCTCCTACTAAGAAGGAGAGAATGCTATATCCCCAAGGATATCCTTAGCAAGAGTTAAATATAAAAATATAATCACTGGGAGTTTCAGCATCTTGAAAATGGACAACTGTATTATACATGTACATTAAATGCATATGCCAAACTTCCAAAGCCTTAATAGCTAGTGGAAACGGGAGATATTCAAGAACCAACCATCAAATTGCACTTAGAATTGAAAGATTTGTTCAACTTTCTGTGAACTTCAGTCTATCAATTTCTTTCTTCTTGTTGAGGTTTTTCCCTAAGGGCACTGAAAACTGATGTTAATTGGGTGTTCTGTCTGCTTGTGAGAGTAGACTAGAATTACCGGAATCCCAAATGCAGACAGTTCAATATCCTACCCCCAGTCCCCCACAGGGCTTTTTACCTGCCATGTAAGTCAGCTGATTAAGGTATAAATTCTGGAAAAGCCCGCGTCTTTTCTAGTGCCTCCTGCCAGCCTGAAATTGCATTCTTGGTTGCTAACATCAAAGCATACGCATTTTTGTTTTATTTTGAACATTGTGTTTGTAACGAAAGAACATTGATATTGAGAAAATAAAATGACTCTAACATTAGTGTACTTAAGTTACTGGAATGGTAATGATACCAGTTGGTACACAGTGGTCATGTTAGAACCACAGTTTAATTGGATCATGACTTCTGCGTGGAATACTTGATTATCACCACAAGTAGGAAAAGGTAAGCCCTTGAATAGTTTCTCCTCTTTCTAAATATATTTTTGAGCTTTATAACCTATTAGGACTTATGAAATATAGGCAATAAATAGCTCTTAGGAGACCTATATTATAGTTTATTTTTTACCTAATTAGATTTTAGACCAGTCACTTGATCATTGGCCTTCAGTTTTCTCAATTACAAAGGCCCGTATGACCTGAACCTTCCTTACCTTTCAAATAGCATCTCCACCCAGTTTCTCTAACCTTCAGTCATGTAGAAATAGTCCCATATTCAAGAACATCCCAAACCTCTTCCCACCTAAAACTTTTTCACACCTTTTTTGTCTGTGTGTTCAATACGCTTTGACTGGAGTTCTTACATGGCTCTGCCTCCTTTTCATAATTCCTGATTAAATGTGATCTCTTCAAATAGGCCTTAGGATCAACTCATCTAAGTAGGTCCCTCCCCCTACCTCATCCTTATAATCCTCTATTGCAAGATCTTGCAAGACGTTTCTATATTTTTTGTTATATACTTGTTCGTTTATCCCATTATTTACTTTCTTCTCCAACAAAACTTATTTCCACAAGCACAGGATCTAAGGTCTTATGTGTGTTCACTCACCTACTCAGTTCTGCCTTGAACTTCTTTTTATGGAGCAATGGTTTCAGATGGGGCTGTTCAGGAAATGCGAAGGCAGAACTCAAGTCCAACCCTCTTGGTATCACATCCCTGTCTACCATTCCACTGTTGTCCCCAGAGTTGGCACCCTTTGTATGAAAATTGCATGACTCTGAATACTAATTAATTTATTTGTATCTGGTATATTTTCTACTTTAATTTATTCTGATTATAGGAGGAAGTCTGGGGTCAGAGTAAACAAGAAAGGTACTTGGACATTGGAATTCAGCTATATTCTCTGCTCCCTTTGGTTGAATTTCAAAAGTAATATTTGGTTATCCCATAAAAATAATAATCAGAAGATAAGTGTGTTTAGTTTCCTTATACTTTATTAGTTGGTTATTTATTTTGCATTCTAATATTTTGCTGACTTACACAGTTTTATCTGATTCATTGAGTTTACTAGTTTTACTGCTACTAATAAACCCTAATTCTTTATTACCTTCCATGCAATACTTTGCCCTGATGATCAACACAATCTAAACTACTACGCATCACTAGAAAGCATTTGTTGAATGAATACCTAAATGAAGAAATGGGAGAATAGAACAAGATTCTTCCTGTCATCTGATTTGAACTTCTAATTCTATTTTTGTCTTACTTGTCAGTTCTCTTTTCTTAAATTTACCAATCAATAGTTCTGAAAGAAGAGAAATGAAAGATACTTCTTTTTTTTAATATATGAAATTTATTGTCAAATTGGTTTCCATACAACACCCAGTGCTCATCCCAAAAGATGCCCTCTTCAATACCCATCACCAACCCTCCCCTCCCTCCCACCCCCCATCAACCCGCAGTTTGTTCTCAGTTTTTAAGAGTCTCTTATGCTTTGGCTCTTAATAATTCCTTTGTTTATTATCACCCACAGCAGAATACTTATCTCCTTAATTGCCTGTCTTTTACATACATGGGGCTGATACATTTAACCGACCAGTTTTATTAGTATTCATTAACTCATCTTTTTCCACTTAACCATAGGATACTTATTTTTTGTTCAGTTTGGTATTATAAGACCTGAATGGACTTGAGATTCTGTCCTTCAGTAACTAAAATAACTTGAACAAATCACTTCTTTTTCTCAAAGCTTCGTATACTACATGGTATTATATTCTTCATGGTTGTTCTGAAGATTAAGTAAAAGAGCACAGGCGAAGGAACCTAACCCAGTACTTAATACATAGTGTTATATTCACTATTTTGGTGTTGTTGCTTTGAAGTTTCCTCTTTCGTAAACAAAGCTTTTCTGGGTCTTTTAGGCTTCCCCTCCGAAGTTTATGTTTTATTCCTATTAGAACTCCTGTAAATATTACTTTTCTCTGAGTGTCTCTATTTCTTGTATACTTTCCTTTAGTTTGCTGTCTTAGTAGGGACCAGATTATGTAAAGCGCATAAAACGTAGCTTTAAAAACATTTGCTTTTTATATTTCTGTCTTTTTTTCTGGATAACCTCATCATTGTGGTGATTCTAAAATAGAAAACAGTGTTTTTCTCTATCCTGTTTGACGTATGTTATTTTTGTGCATAGATTTGGGGGAAAAAACAAGCGTTATGGAAATAGACAAACAACAGAACCAGTGCTGACCACAGAACTATTTTGAGTCCTAGTGAATTGAGAAGAAGAATTTTGTGCTTTAAAATAGAATCTCTCCCTTGTTCTCAGCCCTTGGGAATGACTTCTTGACAAGCTAACCCACTCCATGCCAATCTTCATATTAATTCAATTTTACTTCACTCAACACATTTCACCTGCAAACACTAGTGAATCATAAACACAGCTTATCTTGTATCAGAATGTTTTTTGGTATTCCTAACATTAACCCAGTTAGTTATAAAATTGATTCTTCTATTATCCACAAACAATACCACTCTGTATTTTCTAATGTGGAAAACAACAGTTTTATACGTTTGAACAAGAGCATGATTTTGTCCTCCAAAGAGATAAAATGGATCATGCAAGAAATTCTTTCTAACAACCTGCTGCACTTAGTTCTTCATGTTTATGTAGGTAGTTATTTTTAGGATTCAGAAAAAAGATATATGTTTTAAGATCAGCTGCTCAAGAAGCAGTATCTTCCATTGCGTGCAAAATCAAACCAAATGAGGACTGGAACTGAAAGGATTGTTTATCTTTATTCTGACAAGTTCCAAGTATTTTTCCTTCGTTAAAAAACATAATCATCAGTAATAGATTCTTTTACACTCTATTTCTCTAAAATAGTTGGGAGAAATGAAATAAAATCATTTGGGAAACGAACTAAATTGCACAAGTACAACGATGTTATTTTTTGGAAAAACCATGACATCTTTACTAATGTTTTAAAAAAGTTGTAATTGGGACAGCAGGACCTCCTATTTACATGTGGTGATACTTACAAATGCATTTTAGACAGTAATTTCAAGGAAAGCAGAGGAGTGCTCCACAATGTAATATTCACATAAGATGATTTCTCTGTTTTGAGCCAGTCTAATGTTCAGACTCTGGAATACTTGCTTTACAGATTAAAACTCTTTCTAAAAAAATGATTCTGCAAATACATTCAAGAAACAGTAAATGATTTTATTCCCTCTGGTTGTGATTATTTGAATATGTTTTCTGTAAAAACTGTGTTGGCATTTTTACCACACACACTTGAATAATGTAACTTATTTTCATTTTTCTTTCAACAGCTGCGCATGTCGATAAATAGGGAGTTTGTAAAGCTGGCTCAGACAAAAATCGTGTGTATTTATTATCAGTAATGAGGATTTTTTTTTAGATATAAAGGGGAATTATGTTGAATTTATTTTTTTTAGCTAATATTTTAAATTTGTGCATGTTATCATATTCAGTCAACAAAAGCAAAGTTATTTGGTTGCAAATTAATGTACTTAGATGTACTGTAGGGTAAGATCAAGTTCCACTAGTATTTAATTTTTGAAGCATGTTTGAGGACATAACTCCATCAAACAATTTGCAATTATTTTTAATAGGGTTTTATTATAAATTGGTTATGATAAAGGAAATGCTCTTAAGACAATTGGAAAGGGGTGAAGGGTTACAATTTTAATTAAAGAGTAATCTTCAGTATTGTAGGCAAAACAATTTTTGGAGTCACATTGAGGCTGGGAATAAATCAGGGCGGCGAATTTGAGTCAGTGATTTGGTTGTCAAGGTAACTCTTTCAGATTGGAAAATAGCACCCAGTAATGTGACATATAGAAACACAGGGATTGCTCTCTATATCTCAGAACTGAGGTTTAGAGATTGGGAATTAAGCTAGCAGATGACCAAACTCTTCTAATAATTAGGATTTTTGATTTAAAATGAAACAGCATATCTTTGAGGCATGTCTTTAGTTTTTTTGCAAACCCCGCAGAAGTATCAGCTTCTGTGTAAATCAAGTGCAAAAGAACTCACTTATGTGCATGAGGGTTGTTGTTGATGCTGGTTTTGACATCCAAGCATAAATTTAAAAATAAAGTTTTTCTTAAAGATAGTAGTTCCTGCAGTCCATCAATTCTTAAACCAGTAAAGGACAAATGATGATATTTTGTGTGTGTTTGTACATCATGTATGTATGTATGCATTTATGTATATAGGTATGTGTATATATATAGTTAATGGTAGGGCCTATATTTTTAATGTCAAAGTAATTTCTCAAGGGAATAAAGGATACACAATAAACACGTGAGCTGCCTTCATTGTTCTGAAGAAATACAACATAACAGGGTCATTGAAACCCATTGTGTGTTCGTCTTTTTTCCCTCATGGAGATTACTAATATTGAATTTTTTACCTTTTTCAATATCCTTTCTTTTCCTAATATTTTCCTTCATATATTTAGTTTACTATGGGTAATGTGCATAATAAACCAAATGACTTATTCTACATTTTTAAACTTATCTAAATGGTATTATTATCTGCAAATTATTTTTTTGCTCAATATATTATTTTTGAGATACATCAGAGTTGATATTATAACTGTAAATTCAATGTATTTATTTCTAAATAATAAAAGTATCTTTTAGATTTTTTATTTTGAAGATCTGTTAGGTCTAAAATAATATATTTTTGGTATATTTGTGCTGTTTTCTGAATTCTGCTGCTTGAATTTCTGTTCATTTGTTTAATGGCTATTCCTCTCTCCTCTATGAAAAGGCTATTCTTAATTTTAACCCATTTATATAATGGATTGCTTTCCTTTTCCATTTGATTTTTAATAGTTTTTATGTATTCTAGATCTCAATAATTATTTACTTATATCGCTTTTCACATGGTATGTTTATATCAGTGTAAATGCTAAATCAACCTTCCATTCTTGTTTTATACCACATTTGGCCATAATATATTTTCCTACTCATATATTGTTCAGTTTGAATTACTAAAATTTTGTTGGGAATTTTTGCATCCTGTTTTATGAAGGATATTGTTCTACAGTTTTATTTTCTTATAATATCTTTACCCGTTTTTGGCATCAGGGTAATAATGCTAACCTCATAGAATGACTTGGGAAGTATTCTTTTGCTTTTTGATTTTCTGGAAGTGTTTTTATTATTTCTTCCATAACTTCCATTACCGGCTCGAATTCTTCACTAAAGCTATATGAGCTAAGTGTTTTCTTTGTGGGAAGATTTTTAAACTACAAAGATAAATTATTTCATAGATATTGGGCTAATCAGGTTATCTTTTTCTTCTTGAATGAACTTTGATAGTTTGTAACTTTAAAGGAATTTGTCCATTTCATCTGAGCTGCCAAGTTTATTAGCATAAATTCATTTGAAATATTTACATATTATCTTTTTAATATCTTTAGAATTCTAGTAATATAATTTCTGTCATTCCTGTATTTATGCTCTGTTCCATCTGAATGAGAGGAAATTATTTCATCAGTATTTCTTAATTTGCACTGCCATCGAAATTAAATTGGATACTGTACACGGCTCAAGATTTTGCTGCTGGAACCACGGCTGAGGAGAGAGAAGCCAGAACAAGGAATATTACAGCTCAGAGAAAAGATCCAGTCAATTTTTTCCCTCAGAAATTTTGTTTACCCATGAAATCTGTTTTTAGGCAAATTGAAAATCTCATGTGGGAGGGAAAGAAATAATAAGAACCATAATCTTGCCAGTACATTCTTTAAAAAAAAATTACACTTTTCTCAAGAACTTTTAATGGGGACACGTTAATGGACTATTATCAGATGTGTGTGTATATGTTCCATGCATATATTTAGGTGTGTGTGCGTTTGATGATTTTTACTGCATGAAACTATAAAGCCATACAAAATAAATTCTTTGCGTTTTAGTATTTGGTATTTTTGTTCATTTGGGAACATAACTCTGTGCTACCATGAATGTACCTGCCTATTTTTACATAAGACTAAGACTAATATTTCTGTAGGAAATCAGAATTGCAAATCAATTTGTATTCTAAATTCAGGCCAGATGTCCACACTAGAGTTGCATCATAGTAAAATAAATAGCTGGGACTCATTGTGGCTGGAGTGAATGAACAGCACTTAACCCCACAGCATCTGGTTGAGTTATGAGCCATATTGAGTCTCAAGCCTACAATGAACTACAGTATTTTTTCCCATCATGGTCATCGGTGGGTAGCTAAAGAACAAAAGAAAGCCCAATTATCCTACGTGCACTTTCTACATGCACGAATATGCTATAAACATGGAATTTAACTAGAATGTTGGCATCGAGTAATTCTTTTTCTCTTTGGCCCCATGTTGTGGGATCCTGCTCAGAATTTTATGTGTCACTAAAGTACTGTTAGAATAGGGAGTTTAAAAGTAAAGTCCTTTGGGGTGTGCAATAAATGATCAGTGTAGATTTCTATTTACCACCAAAGCCTGTTGTCTAAGATTAGTTATAACACTTATTTTTCCTTCCCAGGAGATTTTTTCTTAACTTTCTTGTAATTTCTGTTTTTTTTAAGCAATGTTAATATATATCACTGATTAATACATAGACAGGAAGCGACACATGCTAAAACAAGTAATAGGTTCTAGAATTATGTCTCATTTGACATATCAATATAGTGTTACGGTCTGCACTTTGATGTAAGTAATACCTGTATACCTGTCATAACTGGCATCATAATCCATCATTTATGGACATGAACTCTGTTCCACCCTATGTCCATTTGCCTCACAATCAGCTCCAATATTTCTCTCATATCTCCCCTGCATTTTCTCCAATGTTTCCATCTCACTGACTTTTTGCTATAATCCCCTTACTGAGCTTGCATCTTCCAACTAATCCCTCCTTCTAAAAGATCTTCCGATTTATCAAAATTTATAGATGTGATCATATCACTCCCTCTCTTCAATCGTCTTCAACTATTCCTCTTCCTACAGAGCAAACCCCACTTGGATTTAGAATTCCTCACAATCTCGTACAAGCCAGTCTCATCTTTAAAATCCTTCAGTTTTCTGTGCCTTTCTTCTTGGCACTCCTTTACCTTTCCTGTCCTTTGTTCACTTATCTTTTGGAAATCTGGTCATCTTTTAGGTCTGTATTCACATGTAATTTCAAACTTTTAAATTTCTTTATATATTGTATTTTATTTTGCCATTCAATTCATTTTAAAGTCTACAATTCAGTGGTTTGAATGACATTCCCAAATGCACAACCATCACCACTCTCTATTTGCTACAACTTTTTCATAATCCCAAACAGAAATTCTGTCACCGGGAAGCAGTATAGTCAGCAACCCCCACTCTCTCCCAGCCCCTGCTCAACTTTAACCTATTTTCTGTCTATATTCTCTCCCATTTTTCTAGACTTTTCAAGGAAGTGAAGTCATAATATTTGTCCTTTTTGACTTGGTTTTCCCTCAGCATGATATTTTTGAGGACTACCCTCAAAAATGTGTGTGTGATGGGTATAAAATTTCATTATTGTATACGGCTTAATGATATTCCATTGCACGTACTTGTCACGTTTTATTCATCCATTCATTTGTTGATGGACACTTGAATTCTTTCTGCTTTTTGGCTCTTGTGAATAATGGTGCAATGAACATGGGCGTACAAGTGTCTATTTAAGACACTACTTTCGCTTCTTTTGAGTATGTACCTAGGAGTGGAATTGCTGGCTTATAAGGTAATGTTATGTTTAGTTTTCTAAGGAGTTGCCAAACTTTTCCCCAGTGGTCACATTCTGACCAGCCTCCAGACTGCTGCCACACTGGGGGAGGGTCAAAAAAAGGTTAAGTATAAACCCAAGCTTTCTTGCCATTGTCAAGTGGCCTTTTTTTTTTTTTTCAGTATACATTTGTCTGCTGTCAACCTTTGACTGTTTTAGGGTCCTGACAAGGTTGGTCTAACAGTTTCTGCTTGCTTTTCAATTTTTCTGTGAGGAAAAAGGAACTCAGAGCTGCCCGCTCTACCATTTTGTGGATCTCTTTCTCAACTTTTTAAATTTGAGATATTTAAGACTCCCTCTTTTCATCCATGATGAATTAATTGCTTTGCTTTCTCTTGGTATATATTTTATACGTCTACACGATGTATTGAGACTTAATCATGTATTGAGTTTCCTTCTAAAATTATGAACTCCTTGGGGCACAGGATTGTACTTGATTCTTTTCTTCCACTTACTTGATGTTTGTTTGGCTTAATTAATTATAGTTTTCATTTAATTTCTGCAAAAATGAGTTGAAGTAAAATATTTGGGGAGTAATAGGAACCATCTTAGACTGAAACAATTCCGTTTAGCTAGTGCCTTAAGCGTAGTCGAAGGAGAAGAAAATTATTTCAAATTAGAGAAGTCATGTTTTACACGTGGCTTTGGAGCATTAACAAATACTTGCAAAGGAGAGACAGTTCAGTTGTTATGCAAAGAGAAATGAGTCCTCTGTTTGGGAAGCTGGTTCCACTTTTATCTCTAGGAGTCCATGACCTCTAGCCCTCTGTCTTTTGTTTGTTTGTTTGTGTTTACCTGAACATTCAGAGATTATAGTAGAAATCTCTTGGTTACATAGCACAAAGAAGATACGTGAGAAAAATAACTATACTAAAAGTTCTGTTGTAAACTGAAAATTTTATCCTTTGCGCACAGTATTTAAGAACACAAGAACAGTATATACTGCTTAGAGATGACATTCTAAAGATTGCAGTCAAGCTTTTATACTTAAGGGACATCTACATAGGTGCCCTAGATACATTGTGTCACAGGTACATTGAAAATAGTATCTCCTCAATTATCAAGGATTCTTTTTGTTCTAAATTGATAGATTTTATTTTCACTTGCTGCGCATTTCCCCAAAATTTCTCTTCATCTCAGAAACAGCTAATAATCATTTCTGTCGTTTTCTGTGAAATTAGCCCTGGAAGTGGGTAAAGGCTCCAGGAAATTATAAATCAGTGGTTTGATTCTTTCAGGTCATGTAGCTTCCCTATAGCAGTGCCAAAGACAGAGGTTTCAAATTGATCTGACAGACAAATAAACGAGCAAACACACTTTGAATTATGTCTTTTGAGTGGATTCCCTAGCAGTTCAGAGAAAAAACTGTAACAGTTTTCCTCAGAAAGAGATTCTGTTGGTTACCATAGCTTCCGCATTTCTTAGTACATAAAATATATTTTATAATTCCCTTATTAAAGAAAACACAACAATTAATATGTCACTATCTGGGACTAGAATTTCTTCATTTGCTAATTGGGGGATTGGTTATGTCATTTACATGATCCTATTTATCCTTAAGGTACTATAATTATCATTTTAATTTGTTACTTTTCTCATTTTACTTTACTATTTGTAACATACCTGTCAAATTTTATAGAGGACTTTTAATGACACAGTTCATGTGAAATCACTTTGGTTAGCTATATTAATAAGGCAAAGTTCATAAAACTTTTTTATTTTAAGAGGTTCAGAGTACCTTAAAATGAAAGATCAAGAGATTCAACTTACAGTAGACCTACCCTGGGGTGCCTGGGTGGCTCAGTTGGTTAAGTTTCAGACTTCAGCTCAGGTCCTGGTCTTGCGGTTTGTGAGTTAGAGCCCCATGTCAGGCTTTGTGCTGACAGCTCAGAGCCTGGAGCCTGCTTCAATTTCTGTGTCTCCCTCTCTCTTTGTCCCTCCCCCACTCTCACTGTGTCTTTCTCTCTCTCAAAAATAAATAAACATAAAAATAAAAAGCGACTTACCCACTTCTTGATTTGTTTTTAAGCAGAAGCAGTGAACTCGGGTTAGGTGGACCACATGTATGTCTTATTTGCTCTTTTCAGTCTTCAAACATTTAAGGATTTTGCATTAATTTAATTTAATTTGCATTAATTTAATCTAGATTAAAAAAAAAAAAAAAAAGAAAGACAACTGAGCTCACATTCATGTGTGCCCCAAATCAGCAGAAGCTGGGGAACAATGTCTTTTCCGTGAAATCTCATTCACAAATTCCGTACGGGTAGCACCATTTTCTACTGAGACTTACCCCAGCCACCCTACTGAGCATCCTGTTCTCTACACAATTTTAGGCTTGCAAACTTTGTTTCAAAGGCATGCTGGATTGGAGTAATAAAATGGACAGCTTGTGGCATCTCGTTCCTTTCCCCTATGGAAGATGGAAAAGATGAAGATATTTCAAAACTACCTTTCTAATATTTATATTTGCGGCTGCTTAGAAAAATTGTAGCCCTATTGACTAATGAAAAACTAAATACAGAGATTTTTTTTATTGACAACTATGCATGTGCTTGTGTGTGGACACGCCCACAGTCTGCCTATAGTCCTCGGAAGAGGGCAAAAATGAAAAAGAATAAAATTCTAATACGGTAATGAGTTATCAGTCCAAATCTCATGATGAACGTTTCAAGACAGGAATCCAATGTTTGCTCATAAATTCCTGTTCTAACACAATGTACAATGAACTGCATTACAGAGGACACTCCATTTTGAAAAGATGAGGAATCTTATTGTCTGACTGAAATTCATTTCTCTTTGTTCAATTTATCTGCTTAAAGTGGTTATAAAATAGCTTAAAGCAATCAAGATCCTGGTGGTTTGCCAGCTTTCAACAGATAAGCTGTTTTTCAAATAATTATTTTCCAATAGTGTCATTGGAGTTGAGCACATTTTAGTTCCTCCTACTCTTTCAACTTTCCTTTTAATTAAACATGTGTCTTTTTTTCCTGTTAAAAATTTCTATCGCCTAGGCTGTGAGTATGAAATGTGAATATTAACTCTTTGATTCTTTTCAAGTGTTCCCATGAGGAATCAGAAATATCATGTAAAACTTGTCAGGGGTCTCATTTTGAACAGAATGATTTTCTGTTCACATAATCAGTTGTGAATTCCTCAGTTAAAAACATGCATACTCCTACTGATGTTTCGGGAAAACACTGAAAGTAAGTAGACGATTCGCATCCTAGATATTTTTATTCTTATATATTTAAATACATTCCAAATATTACAGGTTTTTTTTAAAGTTTATTTATTTATTTTGAGAAAGAAAGAGAGACAGCATGAGCAGGAGAGGGGCGGAGAGAAGGGAAGAGAGAGAATCCCAAGCAGAGAATCCCATGATCCCGAACCGTGAGATCATGACCTGAGCTAAGATCATGAGTCGGATGCTTAACCAACCTCCCAGGTGCTCCCAAATCTTACAGTTTTGTTCATAGTTTTAGTACAGGTAAGACCATCCTTCCAAGTGTAAGTACAAATCACAAAACGTTTTCTAAGAAATATATTCTCAGTCTGTGAATATTTTTTTCTTATTTTTTAGGAGGCAGGCTTCATGAGCATGGGAACTACATCTCTCTGTTATTTCTTCCCCAACGCTTAACACATGGTATTTGCTTAATAAATATTTGTAAATGGTTATTAATAGGAAACCGATCAGTATTTAAAAGGATATGCTTCTTTTCTTTATCGATGTCTTGTCTTGTTATAGCTGAGGTTTTTTAAAGAGCCAATTTAACATATTTCCATTTCAAATAGCAAACTGAGAAAAGAGAACCAATATATGTCAAAGAGTAAATATACCAGATATATTGAGAGAAGTCTTATGAATCAATTAAATAAAAAAATGGAAGTGAGTAACAGACATGACAAGACAAGCCACAAAAAGAGAAACATAAATAAGTCATGCCTTACTGGGGTGACCTTCTAGTTAGGCAGGCGTAAAGCTTTTTATCACTTATAAGACTTTATCAATCCTGCCCTTGGGAACACAGATTGCTACGACATAAAAGTCTGAACTGAAATGGCAAAATAAAATAACTGCTCTTTTTGAAATTTTCAGGGAGTGTGACCCCCATGTCTGCCAGTTAATATGTATCAAAATCTGGTTTGACAGACATAATATTTATGGGGGATTTTCTGAATGGTGAGCACTCCTGTCTACTGCTGGTCTCTTTTTCTTTCATAAATAATAGACTCGTACCATCCAATTTTTCAACAGTATTTATTACTAAATATTTATTAAACATTAAACATCTATTAAATGCATATTAAATACCATGTAAGTAAAACAGATTAGTTAACCTAAATTTTTTGGGGGGGGCATTCAAAATACTATCACTGAACAAGTTTAGGGGTTTATGCAAAAATTTGTGCTTAATTAAAGTAAACTAAAATGCTTGCTCAAACAAAACTGGGGCTTCAGGGCAAGCTTTGCTGGATATGTGTCACCTTAAAGAGGTCTCCAGGAAAGAGAATGATAGTCACTAGGGCCTGGAAGTGAATAAGTACATTGCATTTTTGATAAACTGTAAATGTTTCAGTATTTCTTTCAATTTACTCTATAATTAGAAGTTACTTATTACATGAGTGTTGTATACTCACTGTTCAAAAATTAGATAATACATATACACAAAAATCATATAAATCATTAATTCAGGGTTCCTGGGTGGCTCAGTTGGTTAAGCATCCGACTTTGGCTTGGGTAATGGTCTCATGGTTTGTGGGTTCAAGCCCCACATTGGGCTCTGTGCTGACAGCTCAGAGCCTGGAGCCCATTTCAGATTCTGTGCCTCCCTCTCTCTCTGCCCCTCCCCCACTCACATTGTGTCTGTCTCTGTCTCTCTCTCTCTCTCTCAAACATAAATAAAAGATTAAAAAAATTAAAAAATCATTAATTCAACTATGATGGATTAATATTTTAGTGAATAAATATCTGATAGCAGGATTATGCATAAGGGTGGGCAAACATTTTTTACAGTCAGATAATTTATGTGTATCACATAAGTTATTATTCATCTATACAAACAGGTAAATGTTAAGTATATCAGTTTCCTTTGATTCCTGTTTTATCGTATATTTAACCAATCTCTCATTAAAGAATACATAATTTAATTAAAAAATATTATTAGTTACTGCTTCTGGCTAGTGGAATAATTTGTATAAAACCAATAGCCCAGGGGGCCTAGGTGGCTCAGTCGGTTAAGTGTCTGACTTTGGCTCAGGTCACGATCTCATGGTTCATGGGCTTCAGCCCTGGTATTGGGCTGTGCACTTGTGCGGAACCTGCTTGAGATTCTTCCTCTCTCCTCTGCTGCTCCCCAGCTCATGCTTTCTCTCTCTCTCAAAGTAAATAAACAAACTTAAAAACAACAACAACAACAACAACAACAATCACCAATACCCCTGCAATATCACATTGCCCAAAATGTCTAGCGGAAAGGGAACATAAAATGAACAAGCAAAACAGAAAACAGCATTGGTGTGATGGCATCAGAGAACTTCTGACGCAGCTGTGTCTTTTGAAGCCAAATCCTAGAGCAAAGGGTTGTACACTAAGATAGGGTTGTCAGATCTAGCAAAATTGAAACATTGGATGACCCATTAAATATGAGCTTGAGATAAACAGCAGACAATTTTTAGGGTTAAATATGTCCAAAATATTGTATCCATTCTGAGTTTTATCTGGCATTCCCAAGTCTAATGTTGTGAATGTGGTTATTCTGTCAAGGCATTTGCAACTTCATGGCAAAAGAAGAAAAAAAAAAAAAGCCTGCAAACGTGGTAAGGAAGGGTAAGGAAGCTAAGAAGCAGAAAAGCTGGAAGAGATTCAGATAATATCACAGGCCTAGAGAATAAAATATTTGTATTTGTGATTGCTAAAGGATCCAAGACTTAAGGGGCCGAGATTTTGGAGAGATGGCAGGTGCAGAGAGAACTCATTTGTCACTGTTAATTTTCCTTTCTACATATTTGCTGACTTAGCAAGGCAGAGCAGGTGACTATGAAGTCAAAGAGAATAAAAAACATAGTTTTATGCACTGTCAGAGGGCTGAGAGACAAACATTGAAGGGCAGGAATGCCAGGCTCTCCAGAATATGCTCATTTGGGGACCTTGGAGAGTTGGAGAATTGCATACAAGAAGTGGAGTAAAGTAGAGTTAGATGGAAAGAAACATCGCAAACCCAGCCCTAAATCAGTTCAGTCCCTGACAAGATTGGACTGATCAGTGCCTCTTCCATTTTCAGAGGATAAGGCAAACCTTCTATGGAGAAATATCACATTGCCCCAAATCTCTACAATTTTTCAAACGAAATATTTAGAATTTGGTAAAAAGTTATCTGACATACACACAAAGACACTAAGAGAAAATAGAACAGAGGATAGAAATAGAGCCACAGATGATCTAGACATTAAAATTTTAGACACAAATTTTTTAAAATTATTATTAATGTATACAATAGATAACATAATTAATCATTGATGGTTAATGTATAGAGTATATAGATTAATCAATTATGATTAATGTATAGAATAGATAAATTGATTAACAATTTTACTTAACAATAAATTTCATAAGTAACATAAAAAAACACTCTACAAAAAAAAATCATTTACTTAAATTTGAAGATAGTTCAAATAAATGGAGATATGTACTGTGTGATTGGATTACTTGATATTATAAAGTTGATTCTCCTCAAAATGTATTATAAGTTCAATGTAATCCTACCTAAGACTCAAGTAGTTGCTGCTGGGTGTGTATGGAAGTTGATAGGCTGACTCTAAAATTTACATGAAAATGCAAAAAGTCGGGGCACCTGGGTGGCTCAGTCGGTTAAGCGGCTGACTTCGGCTCAGGTCATGATTTCGCAGTCTGTGAGTTCGAGCCCCGCGCCAGGCTCTGTGCTGACAGCTCAGAGCCTGGAGCCTGTTTCAGATTCTGTGCCTCCCTCTCTCTCTGACATCCCCCGTTCATGCTCTGTCTCTCTCTGTCTCAAAAATAAATAAATGTTTAAAAAAAAAATTGAAAATGCAAAAAGTTAAGAATAATCAAAACAATTTTGAACAAACCCTGAGGTTTTACACTACCACATATCAGGAATTATTATAACTATAATATATTTATATATATTATATATTTATACATTATATATATTTGTGTATATGTATATATTATATATGCTTATATATTATATATTTATATAATATAATTATTATAATAAAGGCCACTAAGATAATGCACTATTTCGAACAATGGAATGCAGAAATAGTCTGTATCTGCATCTCTCTATTTCTATCTGTACCTCTGTCTCTAGATGTATCTCTAGATATAATTGGTGGAAGATGAATTACCATGACTGCCCACGTTTGTGACATTATAAAAATATATAGCTATCAAACTCAGTGTTTACGCGTAAACAGAGTTTAACACTTCAGTGTTAAACCTGAGTTTTAGTTTGTTTTCATAATTGATTGAGACAGCAAGAGTTTTACTTAGCCCTCTCCTTCAGTGGTTTTCTTGATGTGAAAAGATTTGGATCTTACTGTATCTCTAGAAAAGTGTGGTCTTCTGGGCCGACTGGAAAATCAACTTGTTTACTTAGAATCGGAGGGTGGGCAGACACAAGAGAAGTTACAGAGGTGTCTAATTTGTTCACCCATACCATTCGTGGATTGTTTTTAGTACCTAGATTCTTTTGGGGCAAAGGGAATAGGAAACACTTATGAAAGGACAGTAAATATAGTACATGACAACTGTTACTGTACAGATTGTGTTGTGAAGGTAGTGGAACCGCATTGACCATTCAGGTAAGAGAGGGTTATGCAGCATAAAGAAACATGGGGCATGTTAAAGAACTAGATGTTCAGGTTTGGGCAGCATAGGTGTTGGGCAGAGGTCCTTGTTAAATGCTTGAAAAGATAGTGTTTTCATCAGAAGAAGGTTTTGCATCTTGTGATGTTTTGAGTTATTTGGGTTTTTTTTTTGTTTTAACTTTTAATGTTTATTTGTGAGAGAGTGAGAGAGAGAAAAAGAGATAGAGTATGAGCGGATGAGGGGCAGAGAGAGGGAGGCACAGAATTCAAAGTAGGCTCCAGGCTCCGAGCTGTCAGCACAGAGCTGGACACAGGGCTCAAGGTCACGAACTGTGAGA
The DNA here is from genome assembly GCF_022079265.1 of Lynx rufus. Lineage (NCBI taxonomy): Eukaryota > Metazoa > Chordata > Mammalia > Carnivora > Felidae > Lynx > Lynx rufus. The sequence goes on from NW_025814825.1 coordinate 7,425,379, forward strand.
TCATGACCTAAGCTAAACTCTGACTCTTAACCGACTGAGCCACCCAGGCGCCCCTTGAGTTATTTGCTTAATGTGACCTTCTTAGGCGCTGATACTACATGCAGTGTTAGGAACTGAGGCAATTATAAAGATGAATTGTTTTCCATGATGGCTGCACAAATTTACATTCTTGCCAATAGGGTACTGTATCGAATACTGGAAATTTGCTAAAAGAGTAGATTTCAGATGCTCTCATCACACACACACACACAGGAACCATGTGAAGCTATATTAGCTCTACTATAGTAATCATTTTACTATGTGTGTGTGTATATACATGTTATACCCTTTAAATATCTATACAATTTTTATTTTAAAAATTAAGCAAAAGATCTGTTTTTTAATGAAAGATGAATTGGATATGATCTTCACCACAGAGTGACTCACTATTGAAGAAGACACAAATGGACAAGTGGCTTTCAGATTACCGCTGGGGAATTGATTAATTAGGCTTAATAAGAAGTCTTCTGAGAGGAGGTGCCCTGTGAGCTCATTAATGAAGGCTCAGGTAGATAATGCACACTGATTCTATGCATTATTTCTAGAAATCCTTAAAAAACTCATACAGCTGTTACCAAGAATAAAATCATCTGCAACACCCAATTCTTTAACACCCCCATAGAGATCTTTTTAACAAAGGAGCTCCTTCCTATATTAGGGATTCATTTTTCAACAAATGTCCTATTGATCATCTCATCTGTGCCAGGCATTAGTATAAGATAGCATGGGGAGACTGAGCTGGAATCATGACAAACATTTTATCCTCATGAAACTTATACTCTAGTAGAAGAGACGTACAAACAAAACAAAATGCACCACGATATGGTTTCAGAATCTGATAAATACTATGAGTGAGAGAAGGAAGAGTAAAGAGTTAGGGTCTACCTCACCAAGGATGATCAGGGAACCCCTCTGAGGGAAGGCATTTGTAAATAAACCCGAATGATGACGAGACAGGCACGTAAGGATGTGGGGAAATTTTCCACGCTGTGCGAACCAGGCATTGAAGGGTGTACTTACACTGCCTTAGTTTTTACTTTTGTGCTGGTAGTTTTGAACTTTTAATTTTGGAATCAATTAACCTTAAAACTTTAAAGACTTCAAAAAAGTTTTCTCCGAAGTCTTCTTTTTCTGGACTGGCAGGTCTTATACAAACAAAGGCAATTCTCTTTTGTACTAATTACTCTCTGTCTCTTAATCACTGACTAATTACCTCTATTTGAAACATAATTTTTCAGTGTTCATGTAGAAGTCAGTAGGAGTTCTGTCTGAATTATAGGTGCTGTTTTTTTAGTGAATAATGTGCAGCAGAAGAATTCAAGAAATGTCTGCCTTTCTTTTGTCCGAACTCAAGTATTTTGACAATTTTGTATTTTGTTATTCATTTTGACTGATTCCATATTGAAACGACTAGAATCATTATATTAAAATAATTCTCCTTAATTTGAATCTGAAGCATGAAAATCTAGCATTGCGTTTAAAATTAATGGTGACTATTTGTGATTTTTCACAAGTTAGAAAACCAGCTATGTGGGGAATGGAAAATCTGATCCTTTGTATAAGAAAATGAACAAAAATAATAGATGGAGGAATTTGAAGTGGAAAGTAATGCGTTTCTAAAACAGTTATTATTTATATTTAATCATAGCTTTTTCATTTCCAAGGTAAACATATGAATGCTCTGGATAAACAGATACCTTGCCTGTAAATAAAATGTAATACTTAAAATATAGATATATAAGGACTGCTGTTCCAATAGAATATTAGCATGTTAAGTGAAATCAAGTATCAGCAAAATACATAGCCATTGCCATAATCATAAAATTATGAAATAATGCATATCTATGAATTGAAAAAATGCATATAATAAAAAATATGTTTCTAATAATGAATTTATCTTCCTTTCCCCCATCTTACTAGACCTAGAATACTCTTTGAACTGATAATAGCATTAGGCCAGATCAAGTTTAAAATTCTGTGTTGTTATTTAAAAACCACCTCTAAATAAATCCTTTGTGTTTTCTCAGAGATAAGCCAACAATATTACCTCAGAAACTTTGAAAACTTCTTAAATGAAATGGAAGGGTCAGGAGTCCTTAAAAAAAGCTATCCTGTTACCTTCCCAGGAATCTCATATGGTATTTCCTAAGCCTGTTCGTATTTGTGATTTATTCATAAAACGATATTTTTAAAAATATTTTTTAAAGTTTATTACTTTGTTTTTTTTTTTTTTTTGAGAAAGAGAGAGAGGGAGAGCTCAAGCAGGAGAGGTGCAGAGAAAGAGGGAGAAAGAGAAAAAATCCCAAGCAGGCTCCACGCTGCCAGCCCTGAGCTGGAGGTGGGGCTACAACTCACAAACTGTGAGATCATGACCCGAGCCAAAATCCAGAATCAGATACTTAAACAACTGAACCACCCGGACACTCCTATAAAACTTTAATTTTGATAGAAGGAAGATCCTAGCAGAGGGCATTTTGTTAGAGGGGCAATCGGGATTTAGAAACGAATTGCCTTAAGTAGAGAAAAAGGTGTGGTGGACCGTTCTCAGTGTCATGGCCTGGAGCGTTCCCTGGAAATAAACTGGTCAATTCTGCTGAAGCATAACTTGGCCCCTCCTGTGACCATAATTTAATAAGCTCGTGACCAAGGGATAGCCCACTTCTATTCTGGGAAAAAAAAGAGGTTTCTGATATAAAGGAAAATGTCCTATGATTAAAGGCTCTGCCTGTTAAAAATATTCTTGGCGGCAACAGATAGAAAAATCGGACAAACAAGGAAGGGGTTATTAGTTGCACACAGTGAGTAGTCTCGGGTTAACAGAGTCCAGGACTGAAACAGTGGCTTATTGATGTCTTTAGGGATCGTTTTGCTTCTCCATCCCATAGGGAAAAACATGCTAATTTGGGATTCAAAGACTTGTGAAGGCATGGAGTGAGCATTCGTGAGTTTTTTGAAAACATCATAAGAAAACAGGTGGAGATTCTGGAAAAACACTTGTCTTTCTGTCACTTGAGCTCGAGATGGCTTATTGCTTTGGTATCTGAGGTATTATTCAAAATGTAGCGTATTCATGCTTCTAGGCAGGTAAGTCCTGGGACATTCTATTTCATGTGTGCATGTTATTCCCTTTTAAGTGTTTTTATACCTAAAAAAGGAAAAACTTAAAAAGTGGGTAACACTGTTCCAGTAGGGTGATTATAACATGCAAAATGTCCCTGAGGTCTTCTTTGCTTACAAGATTCTCTCTCTTTACCTTGTCCATTCTGCCTTTGTATAAAACTGGAAAATAGAAAGCAAAAACCCCCGACTGCTGTAAATCATGCAATTAAAGTTGATTACACATAAAAATGAACATTGAATCACTGCATAGCCTTAAATTTGATTTATTACCTCTTGTTAACTAAACTGTATGTGAGAGAAGAAAAATCAGGGTTTCGTTAGTCTTTCAGCTTTACCACAATTTCTTTTCCCTCCATATCAAAGATGTGGGCATTTTTCATATGTAGTGATTACATTCCTAGAGAAGTAAAGAGAACTGATTTAATATCATTTCAAAAGTTATAAAGAACCAATCATGCTCTTAATATTAGCTAACATTCATTAAGCAATTACTGTGTTCCACATATTATGGTAAATACGTCACATATATTTTTATGTGATCTTTGTAACAACTCTCAGAAGTATGTATTATCATTCACATTGTTTTACAGAGGAGAAAATTTGGGTTTGGAGTGACAACATAATGTGCCATAATTATGCAACTGCCAAGATTTGGACTCAGATTTGAACCCAGGCATCTGATCACAGAGCTCTGACTTCTGAGATGAGTGGCTAGTTCCATGCTTATTAGATTGTCCCCCCCCTACCCCCCACTGCTAATACTGGTGCCCTGTCTCCAGCAATTTGTAGCACAAATGTGTTTCATTCTATCTTTGTTCAATTCATTTAGCCAGAGAAATTATTAGCAAAGCATTTTATTCTTCCTCAACAACTTGTTACTTAAATTTTTTTTAAATTAACTTAGTTAATACAATATTGAGTCATTCCACAGCCAGAATGATAGATTACTAGAGCAATGCCTGGGTTAAAGATGTTTTGCTGAGTTTTAGAGTCATTGTGTCATATGTGACAGATGCACTGAAACAATTTCTCTTCCTCTTTCTTTCTCCTTCTCCTTCTCCTTCTCCTTCTCCTTCTCCTTCTCCTTCTCCTCCTCCACTTCTTCCTCCTCCTCCTTCTTTTGCATGGATTTGCATTGAAATCAACTTACCATAGTTTTATTTTCTTCTTTTTTGAATAAGAGCAGAACCGAAGTAAGGAGGACTTTAAGTGTAGTGCCAACGTAACTTGTAGCATATTACTGGCATGGTGGTTGTCTTAGACCTTTGGGGCTGCTGCTATAGCAAATTACCATAAGCTGGGTGGTTTAAACAACAAATTTTATTTCTCACAGTTCTAGAGACCGAGAAGTCCAAGATCAAGGTGCTAGAAGATTTGGTGTCCGGTGGGCCCTGCTTCCTTGTGCATAGATGGATTGTGTCCTCACACGGCAGACAGAGGGCTAGCTAGCTCTCAGGTCTCTTTTATAACAGAACTAACCTCATTAAATGAGGACTTCACACTTATGATGTAACCGCCTCCCAAAGCCCCCCGCCAGTCCTTATATCATCACATGGGGGGTTAGGATGTCTACCTATGAATTTGGTGAGGGGGAGTCCACAGATATTCAGTCCATTACATTAGTTTTAGAATTTCTTTGGAAGAGATGGGTATTTATTTTATTTGTGATAATATACAAATAAAAATCAGTGTTTCGTTCTTGGGACTTGGTGTTGTTTGTTTTGCCTGAAATTCGGATTTCTCCTTTGGCTTAAGTTATCACAGAAGCAGTTTTGTGATAGAGAAATGCCACACATATATGAGAAACACAGTGAGTAGGTGCTGGGGGAAGGAGGTGGCCTTGGTTTCAGAACTACTCAGCTTTTAATGGTTGTGTTACATAGGACAGTTTTTAAATCATGTTGTATCTTCAACAGAGTCATTTGTAAAACAGAGATTACAATGGCAACTACCAAATGTGTTGTTGCAAAAATTAAATTCTTTAATCAATGCAGAATATTTGGAAGAGTATCAGGCAATAATTGTGCAATAAATGCTATCTATAATTATATCTAGAAAACCCAATTATTGGCCTCTTAATAAAGGTTAAGCTTCCTGCCCTCCAGCAGCTTCCTGAGGTCATGTCATAAGTCAGGAGGATATGACAGCCTTCCTGTTGACTTATAGTTTACCATGAATCCCAATGCCTTTGTTGTCCACTGATTTACTTGGAAGGAATGGTACTTGTAATCCAGAGTTCTCAAAATCTTGCTTGAAATGTTCTTGGACTGCATTCCTATAAACATATAATGTGTTGGATTAAGACAAAAATAGATCTTTCTAAGGTAACTTTGACTAAGAGAATGTTAGAATTCAAGCGCTCAAAAACAAACAAAGAAACAAACAAACAAAAAAACAGAGAGGGGGGAAACCATAAGAGACCTCTAAATCCAGAGAACAAACTGAGGGTTGCTGGAGGGGAGGTGGGTGGGAGGATTGGCTAAATGGGTGATGGGCATTAAGGCGGGTACTTGTGATAAGCACTGGGTGTTATATGTAAGTGATGAATCACTGGGTTCGACTCCTGAAACCAATACTACACTGTATGTTAACTAACTTGAATATAAATAAATACATTTTTAAAAAATGAATTCAAGGCACTCTCACACACATTCTTCTTTCTGTACATTTACATCTGCTTCATTCTTCTTAAGCAAACTGGCTTTCTCTGGGTTCACGGTCCCATGATAGAGGGTAGGTGGTTACCCATGATTCCAGAGTTTATAATCTGGACACATGGTGTAACTGTAGTAGTGTCTCTTTACCTAATTCTAAATTCCCAGAGAAGGCGCTCTGATTGGTGTAGCTGGGTCTGGAGTCCAATCAACTGGGTCTGGAGACAGTGACATTGGGGGTGGGGAGGAAGGTTGCTTTAAACACTACCCTTATAGAACTTTGAGGGAGAGTAAAATTAAGGCACCTGTGTTGAGCTTAGCAAATCATATGAAAGTGCTCTACATCATATATGCAATAAATTACCACCAGGTTCTGGTACAATAGACCTTCTCATCATGAAATGGTGGGAAATCTTAGCTTACAGTAGCTAAGAACATATAATCAATCTATTCTGAGTCAGACTGAATTTCTTCTGATAAGTTCTGCTTATCTTCTGTTTGCCTTAAACTCTTATTATTTTCTGCTGTGTCATTAAAAAACAAAACAAAACAAAACAAAAAACAACACAGGGCCCCCATGGTATCATTTGCAGAAATTTCATATTTTATGTATATGTGTTTGTTCAAAGTTTATAATAAACACTATGTCTTTATTAACAGCAATTATTTGGAGGTTTTGCTCCAATACAATTGACAAAATGCCCACTGCTAGTTACTTCCATAATGTTTAACGATTCCTTAATCTCATTCTAAATGGATGATTCTTTTTTTTTTTTTTTAACTTGCATGATTCTACTCTTCCTGTCTGTATCTTTACTCTCAATATTCCTTGGTGGCTATTTCTGAGTTGGGCCTATGCTTGTATTAAAGGAAAAATATTTGATATTATTTTTGGTAGAAAGATGAGCTGTTTGAAGTCTTTGTCAGGATATTGGTGAGGAGATAAAACACTAAAAGTAGGTAATTGAACACTTAAATGAAGGAGCTATTTTCACAGGTAGAAAACAAGAGAGGAGTGCTTGGGTGGCTCAGTCAGTTAAGTGTCAGACTCTTGGTTTCGGCTCAGATCATTATCTGGGGGTTAGTGAGTTTGAGCCGTGCATTGAGCTCCTCACTGACAATACAGAGGCTGCTTGGGATTCTCTCTCTCTCTGCCCCTCACCTGCTTGTGCTCTCTCTCTCTCAAAATAAATAAACTTTAAAAAATTAAAAAAAAATAGAAAACAAGAGATAGTGCAGCTCCTGGTAGCGAGGACAGACATTTTTACCTGCAGGCATGGAGTGGTAAGAGGAGTGAAGAGTTACTGTAACCTGGTGAGAAACCTTTATGAAGAGGGCCACCTAACCCTGGTGACCTTGCAGGAAGGGGGTCAGGGGAATAAGCAGACCTTTACTCCCTTCCGGCATCCTGATCTCATGCTAGTGTGACCATTGGAACCAAGTGGAACCTAGAGAGTGGGTGAGGCAGTTGATCCAGGTCCTACAGGTCAGCCTTTCTGGGTACAAAACAGGGTGGAGAAGGGTGAAGGGGATCTAGAGGGACACGGAAAATATATTCCACCCAAAGTCTCGCCAAAGCCACTTGTGTTCTTCTCTCTCATCCTTCCTTTCCTCACTCCATTAGGTTGGCAGAAATGTGGGTTATGGTACTTGTAACCCACACAGACAGATATTAGCCTCCTTCCATAAATTACATGACTATATAAGATAATTCTTAGCTCACGATGTTAACTTGAGGCATCTGAATCCTCGCGTGTAGGATCTGTCCAGTTGAGATCTTTCTAGATATATTTCCTGGAATGAACCTTTTAACTTCAGGATGTATGCATTTGGCAAAAGGAAGACTGAACCTGCGCTCCGTGCTCGTCCATCGCCACGGAGCACTGTTGACTCTGTCTTCAGATTAGGCTGAAGGCTCTGTGACTCTGCTCCTGAGCTAACTTCTCTGAGTCGCCATTCTTGCTGAGGTAATGGAAGGGTCATTGAAAATCTTGTTTTTCCTGGGTGAGCAGATTAGTTTCTTTTTGGAGTTTAAGTGGAAAACAGATCTACATCACGCGGCACCATAGCACTTTCTGAGTAATGCAGAAGGTGGGGTTATTGCTGTTTAATCAGTTCAAGCCCATAGTGTTTCTATGTATGGAGCACTATTAAACATTTCCTACTCCTTCCACCTTTCCCCATTAAGCAGATCAGGGGAAGCCGTATTTAATCATTCTTATGCTGAATACTGTTTGAGCTCTGCAAGAATTCTCAACAGTGCTTTTACCTTGCTAAGTTCAAGTTGACTAGGAGATACAGTTTCAGGAGTTGTCCTGGTGTTTATTGCTTCCGTTTATAATTAAATTACGACCTCCAGTTATGTACATATGGCCACTTGAAGAATTATTTCCGGAGTCCCTATTGGGGGGTATATGGCTCATATCTCTAGGAATTATGAGTGTCATATTCTACTCTATAGACTTCTGCTGTTTTGTTATTAATTGGTGCTCACTGACTTTATATTGATAGGAGAAACTCGTGCAGCATGCTGATCTCATTCTCTCTAGAAGAAAATGAACACATCCTTTATCCTAAGACCAAGGCTCAATTTTTCATGATCTGCTGATCACAAGTTGTTTCAGGATGTTTCCTATGACAAGCACACTTAGTGAATTAAGCACAAAGAAAAGTAAACTGCAATATTTTTAATGGATATATAAGGTAAAAGAGAGAGAATGTTAAATGTAAATTAAATCAATAATATTAAAATCCTATATCAGTAAATTTCCAACCGTATGAAAGTCCATTATTTTTAAACTACCACAGATTTTTAAAAATTTAACACTTAAACATTGGCATTATATATATTTTTCCCCTTAAAAATTCATAGTAATAATCTGTGATCTCTTCTCAATCCCATTGCTCTCCTTGCTTACCCACTGGTCATGACCCACATAAGCACAGTTTCAAGAATGGCATGTTTTGTACCTTACAAATTAGGGAAGTGATGTCATACTCCATGCATTCTTTGAAGTTGTTTTTTTCCCTTCCTCCTTCCCTCTCTCCCTTCTTTCCTTCCTTCCTTCCTTCCTTCCTTCCTTCCTTCCTTCCTTCCTTTCCTTGCTTCTTCCTTTCTTTTTAACTCAGCATTAAGCTTTTGAAATCAATCCATGTTCATACATGTAGCTCTAATTCAAGCATTTTGATTGCTGTATATTTTTTAGTTATATCACAATATCACGATTTATCCATTCTCTAATTAATAGACATGTAGGTGGTTTTTGGCATTTCATATTTCCTTTAAAAATTTCATATTTCCTTTAAAATTCCTTTAAAAATTAAACTTGGACAAATGTATACATCTGTGTAACCATTACCTAGATTAAGATGAAGAGCATTTTTAACTCCCCAAAGGATTTCCTTACATGTTTTCCTGGTTAATACTCCTCCCATCCACCCACCCGGAGCAACCACTTTCTGATTTCTATTACTATGATTTTTTTTTTTTTTTTACTATTTTAGGAATTCATATAAGTGAACTATATAGTATGTATTCTCTGGTATCTACTTCCTATGCTCTACATGTTTTTGGGATTTTTCTGTGTTATCACATGTTAAATGTCTGTCATATTTTCTTTATATTCATTCTCCTATTGATGGACATTTGGGTTGTTACCAGTTGGGGCTATTGTGGCCATTTAAAAATTTGTTTTAAATGTTTATTTTTGAGAAAGAGAGACAGACAAACAGACAGAGAGTGAGCGGATAAGGGGCAAAGAGAGAGGAAGACAGAATTCGAAGCAGGCTCCAGGCTCTGAGCTGTCAGCACAGAGCCCAATATGGGGTTTGAACCCACAAAAGGTGAGATCAGGACCTGAGCTGAAATCGGTCATTTAACCGACTGAGCCACCCAGGTGTCCCTGTGACCATTTTTATTTGATTATTAGTGTGTTTGTTGATTTGTAGAATTATATATGTATATTTTGTATATAACTGCTTTCTCACACAATGTGAGGAAAATATTTTTCCCATAATGTAGTTTCTATATATTTTCTAATGTGCTTCTTGATAAGAAGATTTTTAAAAATGCAGTTCAATATATGTATTTTTTTGTCTTCTGATTAGTGCTTTTTGAGTTTGTTGTAAGAAATCTTTGTTTTCTTTAGAGTACTTTATTGTTCCTATCAAGTCTGTAGAATTTATAGTGAGTTACACAGTATTTTATTCCTGATCTCAGTAATTTGTTTCTTTTTTTTTTTTTTAATTTTTTTTTCAACGTTTATTTATTTTTGGGACAGAGAGAGACAGAGCATGAACGGGGGAGGGGCAGAGAGAGAGGGAGACACAGAATCGGAAACAGGCTCCAGGCTCTGAGCCATCAGCCCAGAGCCCGACGCGGGGCTCGAACTCACGGACCGCGAGATCGTGACCTGGCTGAAGTCGGACGCCCAACCGACTGCGCCACCCAGGCGCCCCAATTTGTTTCTTTTCTTCCTTAACAATTTATCTAGTTAGAGATTTATGAATTTTATTAACTTTATCAAAATAGTCATTGATTTCATTGACTTTTCTCCATTATTTGTCTATTTTGCTGAGTAAATAATTCATTTGCACTATTTCCTTTACCCTTTTTACTTTGGTTTTTATTTGCTTCTCTCTTTTCTTGAAGTAGGAACATAGGTAGTAAATACTTTTTTCATATTTTCTAAATTTAAAATATTTAAGTATTTTAAAGCTATGTATTTTCTTCTAAGTGCTTTAGCTCTATTCCATGAATTTTATGATTCATTTTATTATTCAATTAAATGTATATTTTTTAATTTTTTTTTTAATTTTTTTTTCAACGTTTATTTATTTTTGGGACAGAGAGAGACAGAGCATGAATGGGGGAGGGGCAGAGAGAGAGGGAGACACAGAATCAGAAACAGGCTCCAGGCTCCGAGCCATATTTTTTAATTTTTTAATGTATTCTTCTTTTATCCATGAATTATTTAGAAAGCTGTGGTTTAGTTTCTAAATATTTGGGATTGAGTAGATATCTTATTGTTAGAGATATCTAATACAGTTTTGATAAGATTTCAATGTGATTTCAAGATCTTGATAATTCAATATCTTGATAATTATTGTCACTTTTTAAAAAATGAATATATAGTTTACCTTGATGACTGTTCCTGAGTAGTTGAAAGAGGTATGCGTTGTAGAGTTTGTTGTGTATAGTGATCTATAAAAGACAATTAGCTCTAGTTAATAATAGTGTTCAATTTTTAAATTCACATTGAGCTTTTTTTTTACGTGTCCTATCAATTGCTGAAATATATATACTAAAACCTCCAGCTATAAATGTGGAGCTGTCTACTTTTCCCTTTAATTTTGTCAAGTTTTGCTTCATATATTTGAAGTTCTGTTAGGCATATATACATTGAGTCTTATGATGTGTTCTTGATGAATTTATCTTCTGCTATTAAAAATGTACATTTCTAAGTCTGTGTCTTTATATTGGATTCTATCTTGTCTTATATTAATGTAACTAAGCCAGTTTTCCTCTACTTAATCATTTCATCATATACGTTTTTTTCTGCCTTCATCTTTTCAACCTGTCAATACCTAAATTCAAAGTATTTCTAAGTTAAAGCACACTTTCTAAGCCAGTCTGGTAGTTTTGGAATTTTTGAAAATGTTTATTTTTATTTATTTATTTTTTTAATTTTTTTTTTCAACGTTTATTTATTTTTGGGACAGAGAGAGACAGAGCATGAACGGGGGAGGGGCAGAGAGAGAGGGAGACACAGAATCCGAAGCAGTCTCCAAGCTCTGAGCTGTCAGCAAAAAGCCTGACATGGGGCTCAAAGTCACAAGCTGAGAGATCATGACTTGAGCTGAAGTCAGATGTCCAAACAACTGAGCCACCGAGGCGCCCCATGGTAGTCCTGGAGTTTTACTTAGAATGTTTATTCCATTTATTTTTAGTGTATTTGATGTTCTGAGTTCAAGTCTCCCAACTTGGTATTGATTGTATATTTATCTTTATTTCTGTTCTTCTGTTTTTTTTTTTTTTTATTATGCACTTTTCTTGGGTGGTTTGAATATTACCATATATTATTTCGTCTTCTCTATTGCCTTTTAACAATGTGTGTGTGTGTGTGCGTGTGTGTGTGTGTGTGTTTAGGAGCTGGTTGTATCTTTAAGTTAAAGTAATCTACCATTAAATAATAATATACATAGTGTATGGTATATAATATAGTACTATGTACAATAGTACATAAACAGTTTAGAATCTTACAGCAGTATAATTTCATTTACCCTCTTTTCTTATTTCTTTTTACACAATTTGGTTCCATCAGGTATGATTTATCCTCAGACGTTTTGCAAACCATATTTTAGTACAAGTCTACTGAACATGAATCCTATCAATTTTGTCATTCTGAGATGTACTTTTGAATGATACTTTCAGTGGATATAAAAGTTTAGATTGACATTTTCTTTCTTCTAGCACTTTGAAAATTTCCATTGTCTTATCTTCTTGCCTCCATTATTTTGAATAAATAAGTTATTATTCATACTAAATTTCCCCTTGTAGATAATGTGCCATTTTCCTCTAGGTGCTTTTAAGTTTTACAGTTTATCTTTGTTTTTTGATGTTTTCATTATGACATGCCTAAGTGTGTGTGTGTGTGTTTATTTGCTTTGATTAAGATTTTCTGAGATTCTTGAATTTGACGGTTGATATCAAGTGTCAATATCTTAATGTTGATAGATATTATCTCTTCAAATATTTCTTTCACATTCTTTCTTTTCTTTATGGTATTTTAATTAAAATAGGTTGTTCAATTGTTTGATTTTATACTACATATCTCAGATCTGTATTTGTTACAATAAAAAGTAAATGACAATAGAGATTGATAAAAATTATATTTACCTCCCCCAAAATGCACTCCTGTTGTAAGTTGGGCTGAGGTCTAGAAAAAGATGATCTAAAGTTTAGCAGTTCTTTGGATGTTTTAGTTTGATTTATTTCAACACTGACTTCAAATATTTTGAGACCAGGATCAGGACTTTCCCATACATAAACTTTAGGTTCTGAGCACTGATGAGATTCCAGAGATCTGTTTGAGTTTCACAGAGAAAGTGCTGATTTTTGAAACTATGGGATATTGCTCCATTTGTGGTAGATCAGCTGCCACATTCTTATTTGCTGAGATGGTCTCTTTGTTCTCCCATCATGTTCCCTATTTCCTGTATTTCAGGATTCTCTTTAGCACTATTGCTACTCCTCCTGTATTGAGCAGGTAGTGGCCCTGTGGTCTATAAAAACCTTGAATGTTTACCTGAGGTTTTTCTTGGCTGACTTGCCTTGGCATTTGGATTTTCTCAATGAGTTTCTCTAATATCGTTTACCTGTCTTGGGCCTCCTAAAGTTGAATGCTTAGTGTTCTGTTAATGGATCTCCTTCAACTCTGCTGTCCTGTGTCCTCTTGCTGCTGGTAAACATTTGCCTTTGGAAGACACTCCACATAGCTTAGGGGAATGTCTTTCAGTTCTCTATCTCCAGCTTTACATTTAAAAACAACTTTATTGACATATAATTGACATATACTAAAATTTACATATTTAGAATATATAATTTGATAAGCTGTGAAATATGCATGTGGGAGTAAAACTACTACCATCACCACAATCAAGATGATAAACATATCTATCACTCCAAAGTTTTCCTTGTACTCTTTGATTTTTTTTATCTTGTGCCCTTCCTTGCCTCTCTACCCCATGTATGGCTTTTGATTTACTTTTTGTCACTATAGATTAGCTTATGCTTTATACAGATACTTTATAGAGAATGTATACATTCATACATCATGTGCTCTTCTTTTTATTTCTTGAGTCTATCCTCTTTCAATCAGCAATATTATTTTTAAGACTTATCCATGTTATTCCATGTATAAAAAGTTCTTTCTCTATAATTATTGATTGGTATGTAAATCAGCATATTAATTGTATGTTGTATGGAAGCGTATAGAAACCCCAAAATTTGCTTCAGTTGTATAGAAATACCAAAATTTGTATAAACAAGTACATTCATCTGTTGTTGGAGATTTGAGTTGTTTGCAGTTTCTGGCTAACAGAAGTAAATCTGCTCTGCATATTTGTACACATATCTTTCATATCTTTGTGTTGTCATATTCTTGGATAGAGATACCTATACACATATGTTGGAGTCATTTGGTGGGTGGCTAGGTTTTATGAAGCTGCCAAATTGTTTTTCAAAGAGGTTGTACCATTTTACATTTCCATCATCAGTGTATGAGATTTTCTGCTTTTCTACATCCATCCTCAATAAATGTAGCATGATCAGTCTTTTTAATTTCAGTCTATTCAATAGATACGTAGTTACATCTCACTGTGGTTTGAGGGTACATTTCCCTAAAGACTAATAATGTTGAACATCTTTTCATGTGCCTATTTGTTTACCTTTTTTTGTTTTTGGTAAAGTATCTTTTATTAATTTTATTTTTCTGCTTTCTTATTATTGGGTTTACAGATTGTTACATATAATCTGGGAAGAAGTAATTTAGAAGAGATATGATTTGAAAATATTTTCTTCAAATTTGTGCCTTATCTTTTCTTTCTCTTAAGAGTGTATTTTTTTTTTAATTATTTTTTCAACGTTTATTTATTTTTTGGGACAGAGAGAGACAGAGCATGAACGGGGGAGGGGCAGAGAGAGAGGGAGACACAGAATCGGAAACAGGCTCCAGGCTCTGAGCCATCAGCCCAGAGCCCGACGCGGGGCTCGAACTCACGGACCGCGAGATCATGACCTGGCTGAAGTCGGACGCTTAACCCACTGCGCCACCCAGGCGCCCCTTAAGAGTGTATTTTTGAGTAGTTCTTAGTTTTGATGTTCAGTTCCTCAAAATTTTCCTTTCTGGATTATAGTTTTGTTGTCATATATAAGAAATTTTAACCTATTGAAAGGTCAATGATTTTCTCCAATATTTTCTCTGAGAAATGTTATAGTTTTAGGTATTAAATGTAGGTCAATGATTGATTTGACCTATTTGTTAAAGATTATTTCTCTTCCTTCTCCTCCCTTTTTTCTCCATTGAGGATTTCAATTACTTACATATTATGATGCTTGCAAGAGTTATCTTACAATACACTAAAGAGATGTTTATTTTTAAGTCTTTCCTCTGTCTCATTTTTGGATAGCTTATTTTACTGTTTTCCAACACTAAGGAACTTCACTAGGATGAAGAAGATAAAAAACTCAGTGTGTGCCTATATATTTACTTTTGCCAGTCTCCATGCTATCAGTTCATTTAAATTCAATGTATCAGGAAAGAGGTTATCATAGAAGCAGCCCATTCATTCAACAATTATTTATTGAATGTTTGTTTTGTGTGAAACATTAGGACAGGTGATTTGTGATATGCAAAAAATGTACAATGCCTCATCCTTACTCTCTAGGAACTTGTATTTAAGAAAGGGAAAAATCAATATGCGTCTCAGAGAAATAAGTAGATGAATGCTAAGATGTCCCTTAAAAGTCCCCAGCTCTTGGTGTACATGCCCTGAATAATCCTCAGAATTATTAATTTAATGGATTTTGCTCCCATTATGCTTCATATAATAAAAGAATTGTATGACACAGTTGACCTTAAGAAGGTGATTATCCAGGTGGGCTTGACCTGGAGGTAAACCCTTTTAAAGGTAAACCCTTTAAAAACTGCATCCTCTAGGACCTGAGAGTGTTCCTGGCTAATAGCCAGAAAGAAAATGGGGACTTCAGTACTAAAATGCAAGGAACTGAGTTCTCCCAATAACATGAATACACTTGAAAGTGGACCCTGAGCTCCAGATGACATCTTGATTGTAGCCTGACCAGAGAACCCAACCACACTGTGCTAGACTTCTGACCCCTATAGAACTGTAACATATAAGTGGGTGTTTTGAGCTGCTAAAGCTGTGGCCAGTTTTTATGTAGTAATAGAAAACTATGCAGGTAGTTTATAATGAATGTCATATGAAACCAAATCTCAACTATACAACAGAGATAGATTACTCTAGGCTTGGGATAATCAGAAGATAACATCTTCTCAGATGTTAGAGTACATATGAAAATGGATAGTGATTGAGATTGGCAGGGGATTAGGAAATGTAGAAAGTAAGACCTAGGCAAATGGACTAGCATAGTAGAAGAGTCAGAAAATCAAGATACATTTTTATTAGCTAAAGAAGATTTTTCACGAAACTGAAAAGTGAGAAGACTTAGAATTAAGTTTCTCAGTGTAGTCTAGGGCCAGCTGTGTTGGAATCCCTTAAAATATTTGCTAAAGTAGATTCCTATGATCTTCACCAGACCAATTTAATGAGAGTCTCTGATTCTGGATTTTTAAAACATCTTCAGGTAATTCTTATGCTTATTAAATTTGCTTTAGATTAAGGACTTAAACTACCAGAGTGAAAATTGTGGGAGAATTTTTTTGTTTATATTTTTCTCTTTATTTGTTTTTTTTCCTTATTTTTCTTTAAAATGTAGAGATTATGTGACCAAACGGTATTGCCAAAGTTTATTCAGAAGACCGTATTTTAGATAGTTGGAGGATGAAGAAGATGAACAGATGGTATTCTGTAATAGGAAAGTTAAATTGACAATAGTCTAAACAACATAATGCCTGTAGGAATGAAGAGAATGGGATGCCTCTAACCAAAGTTACCTAAGAAAGGTTAACAGTACTTACTGGCTAATTTAGTGTTTGCTCATGTTCTGAGGAAAGGAAGTAAAGGAGGGGAAACAAAGTTCATCAAGTTCCCACTTTGATACCTTTCACATTAGACTATAGAATTGAATAGATGAGGATTGGTGTTTGGGAAAAGAGGGTTGTGATAAGACTGGAATGCACATTAATTTTCATTATTGTAGATACAATGAATGAATTTATTGGATATGATTTTACTTAGTTCTTATTTGGGGAGGATTGATTTTTGCAGTGTTAATTCTGTGTTTCTGTGTGTGTGTGTGTGTGTGTGTGTGTTTACGTATTTTTACCCCTGATGAGTATCCAAACTATTATTATTCCAGTAGTTTCTTAGGGTTAACTTCAGAGTGGAACTCACACTACAGATATTGATTAATGGACAAAAACACTTTATATGACTGGAATGGTATCAGTGATTGTATTTAAACTAATTGTTATTTGAAAGAAATATCTCTAAGCTTAAAGTCAATAATTAATCAATATTGTATTACATTGATAGAGTCCTAATGGTAAAATCTATCTTTTATTTGGTTTCTTTACTGAGGAAGGTGAGAGAATAAATGGGAAAAATGTGAGTAAAATGGAAGATATTCATGTGACACATTAATGGGTCATTTGCTATTATATGCATTAACTAGAATGTCAGTATAATGCATTAGTGCTTTTTAATGTAATTTTTGAAATGATACCCCTACATCTTTAAAGAGAAACTTCCTCATCCTGGAATTCTCTCCTCTGATTAATAGAGAAACGTATTTTGTAATTCTAGACCTGGCTGGTCAACCACCACTGTGCTTTGATCTATATTCTGCACCCCAGGAAGCTGATCTAAACAGAAAACTGCTCTTGCTTCCAAATGAGGTGTGTGTCCCAGATGTTTATGCCAGATTTATAGTCTCTATGTAAGAAAAAAAAAGTAAGAAAGGAAGGGAAAAGAAAATTAAAAAAAAAAAAAAGCTTTTTTTTCTGGGGAAAGCTATCAGAGAAAGTATTTCTGAACCAGTTAAGAAGTCATGATGGCCACTAACCTGGTTCTGGAGATTCAGTCTATGTATTTATAAGGCAAATGTTGGTGTCATAGCTCAAGGAGTATGGAAAAGCCTGCTACTGTAAAATGTACATGCAGATTGCTTGTGAGAAAACATTTCCAGTGACATCAAATTGTCCATTAATTAAACTGCTGTATATTTGAAGTATACACATTTGTCTTTTTCAATCTCTTTTAATATTAATAGTGTCTAAGAAGATCTTCATGGAGATAGAAATTGACAACAGAGTAAATTGATAAATCTTAATATTCACACACACACACACACAATCAGAACTTATTTTATTTAACACCAAGAATGTTCTATAAAACATTATTTTATAAATCTCCGAAATTACTTGGTTACTTTGTGATAACATATTGTTTGCTTTTATTCTTCAATATTGTATCAAAATCCATCCTCTTTTTTTAATGTTGACTTATTTATTATAAGAGAGAAAGAAAGAGAGATAATGAGTGGGGAGGGGGAGGGAGAGAGAGAGAGAAAAAGAGAGAGAGAGAGAGAGAGAGAGAGAGAGAGAGAGAGAATCCCAAGTAGGCTCTGTGCTGACAGTTCAAATGCAGGGCTCAAATTCACAAACTGTGAGATCATGACCTGAGCTGAAATCAGGAGTCAGACACTTGAACAACTGAGCCACCCAGGTACCCCAACCACTTTTTCAAATCCTTTCCTCAGCCTATAATCAAAACCATCCTCATGTTTTGTCAGTTTTATATGTAACTATTTCTCCCTTGTATTGGGTACCATTATTCCTTCCTTAGACCTCCCTAATAACTTCCAAAAATATCCCCTCTTGACTTCCTTCTAATAGTTCTCCATACTATAGACTTTTGTCTTTGAAACAAAAATAAGAGCATGTCAACACCTTTGTTTCTTTTTTTTAAATATTTTTTTAATCTTTATTTTTGAGAGAGAGGGAGACACAGAATCCAAAGCAGGCTCCAGGCTCTGAGCTGTCAGCACAGAGCCTGACGCAGGGCTCCAATTCACAAACTGCAAGATCATGACCTGAGCCGAAGTCAGATGCTTAACCAACTGAGCCACACAGGCACCCCTCAACACCTCTGTTTCTGACCTTTTAAGAGTCCCATTGTTCTTGAGGCGAAGACAAAAAGATTTTATTTTCTTATAGGAAACTTCATGACTTTCTTCTGAACAAAGTTGTTGCATGTTATACCAAATTAGCCTTCACCGTCCATTCTTGGACCAGGTCAGCTTGTTGGAAGCTTCATCTTTCCTTCTACCCCATGACCTATGTGTATATCCATGTGTATACCATATGGCCTGGAATCCAGTAGACTTTCCTTTCTGTCTTCATCCCACTTCCATCCTCTAACACACACACACACATGTCTAGTTTAACACCGTTCATACATATTTCATAGATCAGGTAAAATGCCCTTATTACCTTCACCAGGTTATATCCCTATGTTCCAGGGGTTTATAGTGTCCTGTCTTCTGAGTCTTATCACCGGTTTTAATTGCATATTTACTTGTGTGAATAGTTGATTTTTATCTTTTCCATTAGACCGTGTATTCCATTGATAATGGAGAGTATGCCCGCTTTTCTCAATATTTTATTAGCAGCATTTAACACAGGGTCTGGCATAATTAATAGTTGACAGATGAATAGATGAGTAGTTCTGGCAGTAGGTTATTTATCAGTGATGTAAATAAGACCTGTCTTAATAAAATAAAATATATAATATTTTAAATCCATAATAAATATGTACATATAAATACAGATACTATTGTGTTTGCTTATATTTTAGTTCTTATTGAATCTTTGCCTATCCATGAAATACTTAATTATTTGTGCTCTTCTTTATTCCAAAATGAAATAAAATAGCTATGTTTCTGTTTAAAGTTTCTTATTCGTATCATAGTACACCAGACTTATTCAACTTTCTGTAAGAAATGTGAGGGCATGAATTTTTCATTTTTTGATGCAGCCCTGATCCGCTAGGGAATAAATGCTCTCCAAAAGGATAAGGAAGAAAATGTAATTATGGAAATAGAAAAAAAGAAAGAAAGGAGAAACTAGATGAGAAATAGTGGTCTCCCTTGCATTTTTTAGGAATACATGTGGTAGCAGCATTTAGGGAAACTGAGGACTTGTCCAGAGCAACTGCCTCAATTTACAGATGATATTTTAAGGTAGAAAGGCCAAGTGACAAGTTGACAGCGTGATCTAGTGCAGAAGCTAACTTTCAGGTTTCATGCTTTTTCACTCTACCAATTGAACAACACGAAAAACATTGGCAACAACACAAAAACAACAAAGACTTCATTTATGAATTCCTTCACGGTAACAAAATAAGAATGAGTTCCTGAGTAATCACCAGCTTCCCATCTCGTCGTTGGAAAGGCCTTGGTTTAGTGGACTAAATAACCGTATTACTTAATAAACAATTAATAATAAATAACAATGGTAGTAGTAAAAGTAGTAACAGTAGTAGCCGTAGTAATAATAAAAGAGTTAATAAAGAAGCAATCATAGCATGTGCTTTCATACGTGCTTTTAAATAAGCCATTATATATTAATTAGACTTCATCTTTCTTTACAAACATTTGGAGTTAATTAATGTACATAAACTAACATCCTGTTCACCACTGATATGATTTTATTTTTTATTTTTCTTCCAAGTTTTAAGTTCCAGTTGGTTAACATACAGTGTGGTAGTAGTTTCAGGTGGACTCATCCCAACAAGCGCCCTCCTTAATACCCAACACCAATCTAGACCACCCCCCCACCCTTCTCCCCTCTAACTACTCTCAGTTTGTTCTCTAGAGTTAAGAATAGTGTTTTGCTTCTCTCTCATCCTCCCTCCACATGTCCACCTGTTACTTTTGAAATTCTGTATATGAGTGAAATCATATGGTATTTGTCTTCCTCTGACTGACTTATTTCATTTAGCATTCTTCTCTCAAGCTCCAGCCACATCGTTGTAAATGGCAAGATTTCATTCTTTTTGATGGCTGAGTAATAGTCCATCGTAGATATATACCACATCTTCTTTATCCATTCATCAGTTGATGGACATTTGGGCTCTTTCCGTAATTTGGCTATTGTTGATAATGCTGCTAAAAAAATCGGGGATATAAAGACACTGACATCTTTAGCTGGTTACACCAGAAATTGGTGTATAAATTTAAATTTACAATGTTACATAGATTGTGTGAATATTATTGTAAACCTATTTTTAACGTTTGGGAAAACAATTATCAGAAGTGATCATCTTCGTAATTGAGAAACCAAGTGATGCGCTATCACCTTGTGGGTAAGTATACTTGGTTAAATTAATACTTAAACCACAAATAAGATTACAATAAGAGAAAATATTTAAAAATAGCAAAGTAATTTATCACTATAGAATTCAACCAGGTGTTAGCTGCCCAATTCAGCTTTAATTATTTTATTCCTCTAGTTAAAATGTAGGTTTATATAATTAACTTCATTGAGACAATATTTTGATCTCTTAATAGTCTATGAACCCATGTAATGAGATAATTATTTCTGGGGATCTGACATCTTGAATTGGCAATTTCTTTACCAAGACCTCATTTGAATTAAATGTGTCCATAGAGAATTTTCTCGTACAGATTATTTCTCTAGAAAAAAAATATACTTTTTTCTAACAGGATATCAGCATAAACTTGTATTGTCATTCAAAGTATAAGATAGTGACATCATAGCTATTACACCAGGACTTGCTCATACTACAGGCTTTGTTGAATATCCAGAAATATATGAATAAGCACAAAGTGGTTTTGACCATGTGCTTGTGTATTTAATGTGGAAAATAATAAGAACCATTAAGAATATCTAATTAAGGGCTCCTGGGTGGCTCAGTCAGTTAAGGATCCGACTTCAGCTCAGGTCATGATCTACCAGTTTGTGGGTTCAAGCCCTGTGTTGGGCCCTATGCTGACAGCTTGGAGCCTGGAGCCTGCTTCAAATTCTGCCTCCTTCTCTCTCTCTAGGTCTCTCTCTGCCCCTCCTCCACTCATGTTCTGTCTCTCTCTCTCTCTCTCTCTCAAAAATAAATAAAATATTTAAAAATTGTTAAAAAATAAAAATAAATAAAAAAGAGTATCTAATTAAATTTAAGGTGAAGACTTATTTAGTGCTTTAAAAAATAATTTAATAATTCTAAGTGACAACACACTACTTTGATTTAGTAAAATCATTCTTTATTTTTTACTTCAAGAGGTAGTGTTAACAGGATGCACCATCATCACCTCCTAATTCACTGCCATCTTTGAGTGAAATATTTTGCATTGTGCTGAAAGTTGTAATTTCCATACCATTTTAGCTGTTGGCATAAAATATATTTAGATTAGAGAGATTAAGGTATTAATTTAGCTGGGATATATTGAAAAGTTTTCTGATTCTATAAGCAAACTTCTATTGTATGAAGACCCTTCATAATTCCATCTTGACTGCCTCAGGAAAGAAATACTTTTTCCATTGTATCTTATCAACAGTTTATTATCTGTATTAAATATCTCATGTTTGGGCAAAGGTGAGCCATGCTCTTTGGGTTTCAAGCTTACTAAAGAACACTGGGAAGCAGGGACGCCTGGGTGGCTCAGTTGGTTGAATGTCTGACTACAGCTCAGGTCATGATCTCGTGGTCTATGAGCTCGATCCCAGTGTCAGGCTCTGTGCTGATAGCTCAGAGCCTGGAGCCTGTTTCCAATTCTGTAGCTCCCTCTCTCTCTGCCCCTGCCCAGCTTGCTCTCTGTCTCTGTCTCTCTCTCCAAAAAATAATAAACAATAAAAAATAAATTCAAGATAGAACACTGGGAAGCAAAGATAAATAAGCAAATGAAAACAAACAGCTAAAATGTATAAACAAAACCTCAACTAGGTTAACAAGACAGAATATAAAATGGAATACAGAAAAGACAGTTAAGGAAACTGTCAACATATATTTAGCACCTGTTCTCAAATGTTTAGTTGCCTGTATTTTGCAGAGAAAAAAACCAAGAAAACAAAAAACATGTACATACATTCTTCTGTGAGACAATTCACTGAATTACTAAAAACAGTCTAAAGTATATACCAAAGCCATACAAAGACTTAATTCATGCTTTTCAGGTTAATGATGTTTATGTAAAAATTAGCGTTTAAGAAAGCAAGAGAAAATTTTTAAAATATTTATGAAATTATTTATCATCCTTGATGTTTACAAATAAATAATAGTAACTTTTATTGCATATTTACTACCAGGCACTGTAGAAGGTACAATATTATTCTTACCATAAGAAGATAGGCATATTTTGGAAATATTGCAAGGTTTTTTTCTAGACCACTGAGATAAAGTGAACTAATGGAATTTTGCGGTTTCTCAGTGCATACAAAAGAGGCGTTTACACTATACTATAGTCTATTAAGTTTGCAATAGCACTATGTCTAAAAAAAATTAACTTAATTAAAAAACTTAATTAAAAATACTTTATTGCCAAAAAATGGTAATCATTATGTGAGCTTTCAATGAGTCAAATGTTTTTGCAGTGGAGAGTCTTGCTTCAAAATTGATGGCTGCTGACTATCAGGATGGTGGTTGCAGATCAGGTGGCTGTGACAGTTTCTTAAAATGAGACATCAATGGTGGTGGGTGAAGATAAGATGGAAGAGGAGTCGGAGGACCCTAGGCTTGTCTCATCCCACGAACACAGCTAGATAACTATCAAATCACTTTAAATACACCAGACATCAACCTGAAGACTGACAGAACAAACTCCAAAACTAAATGGAGTGAAGCCACACTGAAGAAGGTAGGAAGTATGGGGATGTTTCGGGAGAAATGGATTGTGGATGTTGCAGAGGAGAGGGATCCATGGTTGCAGAGCAAGGCAAAAGAGAGAAACACAGAGGGGAACACACAAGGGGAGTATTCCCTTAAAGCTGTTGACTGGGAAAACAAGAGGGGCTGATTTTTGTGAGTTCTTGCAAACCAGCAGGGCTTATAGCCTGGAGTTTTAAAGTTCAGTGGGCTTGGCTGGCATAGAGCCCTGAGGGCACTGCACTACTTCTGGAGAGAAGGCAGGCAGACAACTGAAGGACAGAAAGCATGGAAACAGAGATCTGAAGAGAGCATGGGGTACACAGGGAGAGATTATTTGCTCTTCTTGGAGTTTTTTCTAAGAGGCAGTATTCCCAAAGATAACTCTCTGGGGACAAAGCAGCTGACTGGTATCATTTCCCTCCCCTGATTTTCAACATAAATACAGAGCCATTTGCGAAAAACAACATAGCACCCACACTGGCTATTGAACCTGCTTACACCAAGTCCCACACTCATGCCCTCTTGCAGGATTGGCCCTCTGAGTCAAGCTTGCCTCAGTCCCAGTGTGACAAGTCCAACCTTACAAGAGCAGCAGAAACCTCTGCCCACAACACATCTCCAGACCAGAAAGTTCTGCAGGGCTTCAGCTCTAGTGGAAGTCGTATCAGGTCTCATTTCACAAGCAGATGAGAGCAAACCTAGTTAAAACTCGCCACATTCTTACCAAGGACCAAACACTTCCCAGAGCAAACAGCAAGAGCCACTGCAGATAACTGACCTGAAGGATAGAGCAGCAGCCAAAAAATAACAGCAGAACTTATTGAACAAACATCAGAGATAGTCCCTTAAGTGCCAGAACCTGAATACTCTAAGACATCTTCTTCATAAGCCATTATTCTCAAGAGTAGGAAACATAATGGTATTTTCTAATACAAAGAAGAAGACAGAGATGTACACAACCTTCCAAGACAGAAGAATTCATCCCAGGTGAAAGAACAACATAAGGTCACAGCCAGAGATCTGAGCAGAACAGATATAAGTAGCATGCCTGATGGAGAATTTAAAGCAACAATCATAAGGATATTTCACTGGGCATGAGAAAGAATGGAAGACTTCAGGGAGAACCTTACCACAGAGATAAAAAGAGTTAAAAAGGAATCAGTTGGAAATGAAAAATGTAATAACTGAGATTAGAAACAGGCTTGATGTAATGAACACAAGGCTAGAAGAAGCAGAGGAACAAATAAGTGATATAGGAGACAAAAACATGGAAAATAATGAAGTTGAATGAAAGAGAGAATTATGGAACATGAAAATAAAGTTAGGGACTCAGTGACTCTATCAAATGTAATAACATTTGTATTATAGGAGTCCCACAGGAAGAGAGAGAAGAGGGGGAAGATAATTTATTTGAGGAAATAATAGCTGAAAACTTCTCTAATCTATGGAAGGAAACAGACTTCCAGATCCAGGAGACACAGAGAATTCCCATCAAAATCAGCAAAAGCAGGCCAACACCCAGACTTTTGTAATTAAATTTGCAAAATATAGTGATAAAGAAAAAAAATCCTAAAATCAGTAAGACAAAAGTCATTAACTTACAAAGGAAGACCCATAAGGCTAGCTTCAGATTTCTCAGTAGTCATGAGTAAACCAGAAGGGAGTGGCATGATATACTCAGAGTACTGAATAAGAAAAATCTGCAGCCAAGAATACTCTATCCAGCAAAGCTATCATTCAGAATAGAAAGAGAAATAAAGAGTTGCCCAAACAAAAAATAAAGGAATTCATGACCACTAAACCAGCCCTGCAAGACATATTAAAGGGAACTCTTTGAAAGGAAAGGAGAGACCAAAAGTGATAAAAACAGAAAATCTCCACAAGTAACAAAATGGCACTAAATACATACTTACCAATAATTACTCTGAATGTAAATGGACTAAATACTCCAATCAAAAGGCATAAGGTGTCAGAGTGCATAAAAAAACAAGACCCATCTATATGTTGTCTATAAGAGACTCATTTTATTTTATTTTTTAATTTTTTTTTCAACGTTTATTTATTTTTGGGACAGAGAGAGACAGAGCATGAACGGGGGAGGGGCAGAGAGAGAGGGAGACACAGAATCGGAAACAGGCTCCAGGCTCTGAGCCATCAGCCCAGAGCCTGACGCGGGGCTCCAACTCCCGGACCGCGAGATCGTGACCTGGCTGAAGTCGGACGCTTAACCGACTGCGCCACCCAGGCGCCCCGAGACTCATTTTAGACCCAAAGACACCTGCAGATTAAAAGTGAGGGAATGGAGAGACACTTAATCATGCTAATGGATGTCAAAAAAAAGCTGGAGTAGCAATACTTAAATAAGACAAACTAGATTTTAAAACAAACAGTGTAACAAGAGATGAAGAAAAGCACATTATCACAATAAAGACAATACAATAAGAAGATCAAACAATTATAAATATTTACACACTCAACATGAAAGCACCCAAATATATAAAACAATAACAAACATAAATAAACTAATTTCTATTAATAGAATAATAACAGGGGACTTTAAAAACACACTTACGGGGCGCCTGGGTGGCGCAGTCGGTTAAGCGTCCGACTTCAGCCAGGTCACGATCTTGCGGTCCGTGAGTTCGAGCCCCGCGTCGGGCTCTGGGCTGATGGCTCAGAGCCTGGAGGCTGTTTCCGATTCTGTGTCTCCCTCTCTCTCTGCCCCTTCCCCATTCATGCTCTGTCTCTCTCTGTCCCAAAAATAAATAAACGTTGAAAAAAAAAATTTTATAAAAACACACTTACTACAATGGACAGATCATAGACCCAGAAAATAAACAAGGAAACAATGGCTTTGAATGATACACTGGAGCAGATGGACCTACAGATATATTCAGAACATTCCATCCTAAAATAGCAGAATACACATTCCTTTGAAGTGCATATGGGGCACTCTCCAGAATAGATCACATACTAGGTCATAACTCAGGCTTCAATAAGTATAAAAAGACTGAGACCAAACCATGAATATTTTCTGACCACAAAACTATAACACTTAAAGTAAACCAAAAGAAAAAAATAAGGAAAGATCACAAATAAGTGGAGGTTAAACAATATGTTACTAAACAATGAATGGGTCAACCAGAAAATCAAAAAAAGAAAAAATGCATGAAAACAAATGAAAATGAAAACACAATAGTCCAAAACCTTGGAATGCAGCAAAAGTGATCCTAAGAAGGAAGTATATAGCAACAAAGGACTACCTTAAGAAGCAAGAAAACTCCCAAATAAACAACCTAACCTTATATCTAAAGGAGCTAGAAAAAGAACAAGTGAAACCTAAAGCCTACAGTAGGAAGGAAATAATGAGGATTAGGGCAAAAATAAATGATACAGAAAATAAAAACAGCAACAAAAACAATAATAAAATAGGTCAATGAAACTAGGTCCTTTGAAAAAATTTTAAAAATTGATAAACCCCAATCCAGACTTATCAAAAGTAGAGAAAGAACTCAAATAAAGTCAGAAATGAAGAGAATAAATAACAGCCAACATCAAAGAAATACAAATAATTACAAGTATAAGAGAATAGTATGAAAAACTATGTGGCAATGAATTGGACAACCTGGAAGAAATAGATAATTTCCTAGAAACACATAAACTACCAAAATCGAAACAGAAAGAAATAGAAAACATAAACAGACGGATAACCATCAAAGAAATTGAATGAGTAATAAAAAATCTCCCAACAAACAAAACTCCAGGGCCAGAATGGCTTCACAAGTAATTCTACCAAAATTTTAAAGAAGAGAGTTAATACCTATTCTTCACACAATATTCCAAAAAAATTGAAAGGAAGAAAAACTTCCAAATTCATTCAATGAGGCTGGCATTACTCTGATACCGAACCCAGATAAAGACTCCACTAAAAAATAAAACTACAGGCCAATATCTCTGATGAACATGGATGTAGAAATTCTCAATAATATACTAACAAACTGAATCCAACAATACATTAAAAAATCATTCACCACAATTAAGTGGGATTTATTTCTGGGCTTCAAGATGATTCAGTATTCACAGATCAACCAATGTGATACACCACATTAATAAAAGAAGGATAAGAACCATATGATCCTTTCAATAAATGCGGAAAAAGCATTTGATGAAGAACAACATTTATTCATGCTAAAAACCCTCAACACAGTGGGTTTAGAGGGAACATACCTCAACATAATAAAAACCATTTATGAAAAACTCATAGTTAATATCATTGCCAGTGGGAAAAACCTGAGAACTTTTATTTTATGGTCAAGGATGTCCACTCTCACCACTGTTATTTAACATAGTAATGAAAATCCTAGTCTCAGCAATGGGGCAACAAAAAGAAACAAAGCGCATCCAAATTAGCAGGGAAGGAGTCAAACTTTCACTATTTGCAAATGACATGAGACTCTATAGAGAATACCTGAAAAATTCCGTCAAAATATTGCTGGAACTGATACACAAATTCAGTAAAGTTGCAGGATAAAAAAATCAACATACAGAAATCTGTCACATTTCTATACACCAATAATGAAGCAACAGAAAGAGAAATCAAGGAATTAATCTCATTTACAATTGCACCCAAAACCAAAACCATAAGATACCTAGGACTAAACCTAACCAAAATGGTAAAAATCTGTACTCTGAAAACTGTAAAACACTGCCGTTTTTTATTGAAGACCACAGAAAGAAATGGAAAGACAGTCCATGCTCATAGACTGGAAGAATAAATATTGTTAAAATGTCTATACTACAAAAAGAAATCTACACATTTAGTGCAATCCTTATCAAAATACCAATAGCATTTTTTACTGAAATACCAAAACAGTTCTAAAATTTGTATGGAACTGCAAAAGGCCACAAACAGCCAAAGTAATATTGAAAAGGCACAGCCAAGCTGGGGCTTCATAATTCTGGACATCAAGTTATATTACAAAGCTGTAGTGATCAAGATAGTATGATGCTGGTACATAGATCAATAGAAGAGAATAGAAAACTCAGAAATGACCCCACAACTATCTGCTCAATTAATCTTTGACAAAGCAGTGAGAAGTAATCAATGGAAAAAAAAGACAAGTCATTTCAACAAAAGGTGTTGGGAAAACTGGGCAGCAACATGCAGAATGAAACTGTACCACTTGCTTACATTATACACAAAAGTAAATTCAAAATGAATGAAAGACCTAAATGTGAGATGGGAAATCATCAAAACCTTAGAAGAGAACACAGGCAGCAATCTCTTTGACCTCGGCTGGAGCAACTTCTTACTAGACACATCTCTGGAGGCAAGGGAAACAAAAGCAAAAATGACTATTGGGACTTTGTCAAGATAAAAAACTTCTGCACAGCAAAGGAAACAATCAACGTAACTAAAAGGCAGCCTACAGAATGGGAGAAGATATTTGTAAAGGACATATCTGATACAGGGTTAGTATCCAAAATACATAAAAAACCTATACAACTCAAAAGTAATCCAATTAAAAAATAAGCAGAAGACATGAGTAGACATTTTTCCAAAGAAGACATACAGATGGCCAAAAGACTTATGAAATAGTGTTCAATATCGCTCATCCTTAGGGAAATACAAATTGAAACTGCAATGAGATATCACGTCACTCCTGTCAGAATTAACAACTCAGGAAATGACAGGTGTTGGTGAGGATGCCAACATTCCTTGGTGGCAATGCAAACTGGTGTGGCCACTCTAGCACAGTATAGAGATTTCTCAAAAAGTTAAAAATAATACTTCCTAAGATCCACCAATTGCACTACTAGGTATTTATCCAATGAATACAAAAATACTAATTCAAAAGGATACATGCATCCCTGTGTTTGTAGCAGCATTATCTACAATAGCCAAATTATAGAAAGATCCCAAATGTTCATTGACTGATGAGTGGATAAAGAATATGTGGTATATTCATACCATGTAATATTACTCAAGCATAGAATAGTATGAAATCTTGCCATTTGTAATGACATGGATGGAGCTAGAGAATATTATGCTAAGTGAAACGAGTCAGAGAAACCAAAATACTATATGATTTCACTTATATGTGGAGTTTAAGAAACAAAAGAATGATCATGGGGAAAAAAAGAGAGAGAGGCAAATCAAGAAGTCGAGTCTTAACTATAGAGAACTG
The DNA here is from genome assembly GCF_022079265.1 of Lynx rufus. NCBI lineage: Eukaryota > Metazoa > Chordata > Mammalia > Carnivora > Felidae > Lynx > Lynx rufus. Next base: position 7,454,963 of record NW_025814825.1, read on the forward strand.
ATGGTTACCAGAGGGGAAGTTGGTAAGGTGATGGGTTACATAGGTGATGTGGATTAAGGAGGGCACTGGCTGTGATTTACACTGGATGTTGTATGTAAGTGCTGAATCATTAAATTGTACACCTGAATGTAATAATACACTATATATTAACTATTGGAATTTAAATAAATACTTAAAAAGAAAAGAAAATATGACAGCAATGAACTTTGTTATATCAATCGACTATTATTTTCATGAATGATTTCTCTGTAGCATGTGATGCCGTTGAATTCCACTTACCCACAGTAGACTTCTTCCAGAATTGGAGTCAATCCTCTCAAATCTTGCTACTGCTTTATCAACTAAGTTTATGAAATATTCTAAATCCCTAGTTGTCATTTCAACAATCTTAATAGCATCCTCACAAGAAGTAGATTCCATCTCAAGAAATCATTTTCTTTGCTCACCATGAAATGCAACTGCTTATCTCTTGAAGTTTTATCATAATATTGCAACAATTCAGTCACATCTTTAGGCTCCACTTCTAATTCTAGTTCTCTTGCTATTTCCACCCATCTGCATTTATTTCCTCCACTTTAGTCTTGAGCCCCTCAAAGTCACACATGAGATTTGGAATCAACTTCTTTAAAAATCTGTTAATGTTGATGTGTTGACCTCTTCCCATGAATCACAAATGGTCTTAATTACATTAGAGTGGTGAATCTTTTTCAGAAGATTTTCCATTTTTTTTTCCCAGATTCATCAGAAGAATCACTATCCATGACACTTATAGCCTTAAGGAATGTATTTCTTAAATAATAAGACTTGAAAATTGAAATGACTCCCTGATACATGGGCTGCAGAATGGATGTTGTGTTAGCAGGCATGAAAACAACATTAATCACACTGTACATTTCCATCAGAGCTTTAAGTTGACCAGGTGCATTGACAAATGAGCAGTAATATTCTGAAATAAACCTTTTTTTTTCTGAGCAGTAGGTCTTAACAGTAGGCTTAAAATATTCAGCAAACCATGTTATAAACAGATATGCTGTCATCCATGCCTTGATTTTCTATTTATAGAGTATAGACAGAGTAGACTTTGCATAATTCTTAGGGGCCTTAGGTTTTTCAGAATAATAAATGAGCATAGCCTTCAACTCAAGTCACCAGCTGCATTGGCCCCTAACAAGAATGTCAGTCTGTGTTTTGAAGCTTTGAAGCCAGTCATTGATGTCTCTTCTCTACCTAGGAAAGTCCTAGATGACAACTTCTGCCAAGAGGAGGCTGTTTCATCAACACTGAAAATCTATTGTTGAGTGTACCACCTTCAATAATGACCATAACTAGATCTGGATAACTTGCTGCAGCTTCTACATAAGCACTTGCTTCTTCACCTTGCAGCAAATTTTATCTTATGAAGACGGCATCTTTAAAACTCATGAACCACCTCTGCAAGCTTCAAATTTTCTTGGGCAGCTTCCTCACCTCTCTCTGTCTTCACGGAATTGAAGAGAGTTAGCACCTTGCTCTGGTTTGTGTTTTGGCTTAAGAGCATGTTATGACTGGGTTTGTCTTCTAGCCAGACCACGCAAACTTTCTCCATACGAGCAGTAAGGCTGTTTTTCTTTCTCGTCATTTATGCATTCACTGGAATAGCACTTTTAATTTCCTTTAAGAATTTTCCTTTTCATTCACAACTTGGCTAGCCATTTGGCATAAGAGACCTTGCTTTTGCCTAATCTTGGCTTTTGACAAGGATTCTTCACTAAGCATATTCATTTATAGCTTTTGATTTAAAGGGAGGGATATGCAACTCTTCCTTTCACTTGAACATTTAGAGGCCATTGTGGAGTCGTTAATTGGCCTAATTCAATATTGTTGTGTCTCAGGGAACAGGGAGGTCTGAGTAGAGAAAGAAGGTGGGGAACCACCAATCAGTGGGTCAGTCAGGACACACACATTTATTGACAAAATTCACGGTCTTATATGGACACTGTGGAACCCCAAAACAATTATAATAGTACATCAAAGATCACTGAACACAGATCATAAAAACAAATACAATAATAATAAAATAGTTTGAGATATTGGAACTATTTCCAAAATGTGACCCAGAGAGAAGTGAGCAAATGCTGTTGGAAAAATGGTGCCAACAGACCATCTTGACACATGGTTACCACAAACCTTCAATTCATAAAAAAGGCAATATCTGTGAAGCCCAGTAAAGCACAATAGAATGAGCTATGCCTGTACATGGTAAATAATGAATACTCTTGCTTTCCTACTTTATAATGAGTAAACTGTGTAGACAGCAGAATTCTCAGGTAAAGCCAACAATACCTGCCTCATGGCATAAACACCCTGCAAATTGGCTGGGACTGTGGATATGATAAATTTTACTCATGTGATTAGATTATATTATATGAAGAAATGACTTTAAGAAAGAGAGATTATCTAAGTTACTTCAACTATTGCTTTCATAAAAGTTTCTCTTCTTCCTACCATTAGGAAAGGTTTAGGAAACATTTAGATGCTTTTATCTTTTATCTATCACGAACCATGCGCTAGGCCATGGATGCTGTAGAATAAACACGAAGGGCTGCCCACTGCTGAGTTACAGCGTTAGTGCATTGTGACATTTAATGTAAACAGATAATCTAATATGCAGAGTTTTCCCAGGAACCCCGAATCATTTCACTAATATCTCATCTTTCCTTTCTGAACTTCGTTGTCCTTTCTTTTCTACAAATCTAACAATTGCAGAGAGATATTTTTAATGCTTAAGTTCCCTGATGCGATTGCTACTTTATACATTTTTTATTATAGAGAAATCTCTCTCCAGGGGCAATTAGACTGATGATGTTGGCTCAGATTACTGGTGAAATTATTTGAGAAAAGTTGATAATGAATATTGCCACACAGATGGGGGAAATCTATAGTTGTAGGAAATAAAATATTTGTATATCTATAAATGTTCCCTGTCAAAAGATAAAAAGAGCAAAATGAAGTGAAATAAAATAGATGAGAATAATTAACAACTTTGAAATTTGTACTCTGCATAAGGAAGAAATAGCCTGGCTTCTAAGTGAGGAGATTGACAAACATAATGACAATATTAAAATGAACCTTTCTTAAATTTTTATATCTTTCTCGGATAGGAACATGAAGAAGAGGAATTTGTATAATTAAAATATAATAAAAGCCTTGCCAGCTGTCTGTTGTAAGAAATAGGTTAAAGAATACTTGGAATATTTAAGCACGTGCAAGTTTAAAAGGCAGGATAATCATAGGAGAAAAACCACAATGAATTCACTTAATCATTTGTAATTGCTTTTGAAAGATTGTTCAGGACTAAAGAACTAGTACAAACTTGAAATAAAGGGCATGTCACTGATCCTATAAAAGATGCAATCTAAGCAAAATTATTCTACTTTTTCTAACAAAGTGATAATTGAAAAAATTATGAAAAGAAGTATTTAAAAATATAGTGAGAAACTTTTTAAACACTGTATAGGATTATTTAAAGTATGAATTCATTTTATTACTATATTGTACACCTGAAACTAATATTGTACCATATGTTCACTAGTTGGAATTTAAGTAAAAACTTAAAAAAAAATATTCATTTTATGAGTTAACCACATCACATTTGGTTTTTCAAATTTATTATTTACTTATTTATTTATTATTTATATTAATGTTTATTTATTTTTGAGAGAGACAGAGCACGTGAGCAGGGGAGGGGCATAGAGAGAGAGAGACACAGAATCCGGAGTAGTCTCCAGAGTGAGTGGTCAGCACAGAGCCTGATGTGGGACTCGAATTCATGAACCGTGAGATCATGACCTGAGCCAAAGTTGGAGGCTTAACCAACTAAGGCCCATAAGATTTCAAAATCCATTCTGCTTTCAGCCCAAACACCTTCCATGAAGTAATAAAACACAAAATTATTTTCTTGAGTGGAGAGAAACAGAAGGGAAAATGCAAAAAGAAATTAATACCTAAAATAAAAATCAACAACACATTTAAGATGTTTTCATTTACATTTTAAACTTCAACTGCATGATCCCTATCATGAGTAACTGGAAAAATACAAATTAAAACCACAATTTGATATCACTATATATGTATTAGAATGGCTCACTTCAAGAAAAAGAATAAACTGATAATACCAAGAACCGGCAAGATGCAGAGCAACTGGAACTCTCATGCACTGTGGGTAAGAATAACAAATAATAATACAGCAATGTTAGAAAGGAGTTTGGAATTTTCTTATAAGGTTAAGGATGAACTGACCCAATGGATCAGCACCCTCAATCCAGGACATTTACTCAAGTGTAAGGAAAACGTATATTCATCCCGAAACTGTACACAAATATTTACAATGGCCTTATTCATAATTACAAAAGACTGCAAGCAATCAATCCAGTTGTTCTTCTGCCTGGGAATGAATGCAAAAAGTAGAAATCCATACAGCGAATCGCTACACTGAAATAAATATTCTCTTTCTCCCTCTCCCTCTGCCTCTCCTCCACTCTTTTTCTCTCTCAAAAACAAAACAAAACACAATCAGGAAGGAAGGAAGGAAGGAAGGAAGGAAGGAAGGAAGGAAGGAAGGAAGAGAGGGAGGGAGGGAGGGAGGGAGGGAGGGAGGGAGGGAGGGAAGCAGGAGGGAAATATGTTACCTGGTGCCAAGAATCTATGCAGATTTTTTTTTTCTCTTGAGGCATCCACCTCAAACTTAAAGAAGATTCCAGATGCTGGGAGACTAGTGTATAAAAACATTAACACTGGGGAGCCTGGGTGGCTTGGTTGGTTGAGCATCCAACTCTTGATTTTGGCTCAGGTCGTGACCCCCAGGGCTGTGGGATTGAGCCCTGTATCCAGCTCTATACTGAGCATGAAGCTTGCTTAAGATTCTCTCTCTCCCTCTGCCCTTCTTCTCTTCTTGCGCACTTTCTCTCTCTCAAAAATAAATAAACAAACAAACAAACAAACAAACAAATAAATAACATATTTGCTTTACATGGTCAGGACCTATTAAAATATTTGAATAAGTGTATTTTGCTCTGTTCAAACACTAGTCAAACTCAAATATACTATGAGTCACTGTCTAAGGTCTAAGTACCATATAGGTAAAATCAAAGGTTTTTTTTTTTCCAGTAGTGATCTTTTAAAGGTGAAACTAATTATTAAATAAAAATTAGAAATTAAAATATTTAAAATCATTTATTTATTTAATATTTAAATAATGAGGTAAATAACAGGCGATTAAAATAGTCATTAAATTAAATAAGTAAACTTAAAAACAAATAAAAGAAGGGGTGCCCGGGTAGCTCAGTCACTTTAACATCTTACTCTTGGTTTCAGCTCAGGTCATGATCTCAAGGTTTGTGGGTTTGAGCCCTGCATCATGCTCAGCGCTGACAGTGTGGAGCGTGCTTAGGATTCTCTCTCTGCACCCCCTTCTCAAAATAAATAAATAAACTTAAAAATATAGTCATAAAATTACATACATGATGATTTTATTCAACTAATATGTCATTGCATCAACAGTCTAATTATATCCTCCTAAACGGGTGTAAATAAAGTTAAAAATCAGGGTGCCTGGGTGGCTCAGTTGGTTGAGTGTCTGACTCTTGATTTCAGCTCAGGTCATGATCTCAAGGTTGTGGGATTGAGCCTTGCATCAGGCTCCTTGCTGAGCACGCAGTCTGCTTAAGAGTCTTTCTCTTCTGCCCCTCTCCCTGGTTCATTCTCTCTCTCTCTCTTTCAAATAATAATAACAATAAGAGGCACCTTGCCACACACTTAAGACTCTTGAAAAGAATACATTCTGAGAAAGAAAGGTGTTTCTTTCACTGCAGAGGATATCCTTGGGATGAAGGGAAGAGAGTTTCGTGGTATTCTGAATAGAGAGAACTGTACTACCTTCCCACAAAACATCCAAAGAAGATGCTTGACTTGAAAGAGGACCATCTCTGTGATATATTTAAAGAGGAGGTTCTATAAGCACCAGGCTTCTCAATCTTGTAACAGATTGCACTTTCCCCAGCGGCATAAACCTTCTGAACTGTTGGACCTGAAGACATTAATATTAACTTGGACCCATGTGTCTTAGCTGTACCTTGGTGACATATATGCATGGATGACTAAGGAAAAAACAGGCTCCTTCTCAGACACTTGGTATATCATAAGATTCCAGAATATTGACAATACATAGTGGGTGTGGAATGGGTGTGTTCCATGAAAGAATCTGGTTGAATTGTTCACCAACCTGGAGATAAAAAATTAAGCTTATTTTTTCCAGGTTACATTTTTATACTGTGATTTATACCCAAAATGTATATCAGTAAGACACTTATTCTTACTTTAGCCAATGGTCTCAATTTTTTTTTTTAAAGAGAAATTTGCTGATTAATTATATTCTGCCCACTTTGGTGAAGTGGCAAATACAGTCACAAAAGTATAAGACAGTCATGAATGGACTTTGTAGATTGTAATTAGTGTTGGTTTATTTGGCATTATCTTCAATATACTTTCCTCTTTCTGTGTCAGATTTGAAACTGTCAGATATGTTCACAAGAGGGAGTGAGAGCCAAAGGGCTAAAGTAGTAATTTCTGGTACTTAGTATGCATCTTAAAACAGTGGTTAATTATCAAGGTGTGACTACTTTAGATTATGAAGATAGTCTATTGAAGAATACACTTGTTGAAAATAGTATAAGAAACTTCTTTGTTTTGACAGCATAAATGTTTATTTCATGTTGATGAGATCAGAAATCACACTCCTTTCCTTAAATAAAAAAAAAATTCTGAAATAATCTATGCCTAAACAACTATTTTTGGTTAAGTATTTAATCTATCTTTGATAATAAGGATTTTTAATTGAAATTTTCACAGAGTTATGAAGAACACTTTGCATCCTAGTCTTTCATATTTTCTTACTCTTTTAGAAGCTATTACTTTTAATTAAAAAATAATGTTTATTTATTTTTTAGAGAGAGAGAGCAGGATAGGGTAGAGAGAAAGGGAGACGCAGAATGAAGTAGGCTCCAGGCTCTGAGCTCTCAATACAGAGGTTGACGTGGGGCTTGAACTCACACACTGTGAGATCATGACCTGAGCCAAAGTTGGTCACTTAACTGACTGAGTCACCTAGGGGCCCCTAAACTATTATTTAAATAAAAAAATTATTTTTAGATAAAAGCAAGTTTTGTGTACCTAAACTGCTCTAAACATGTTAAAAAGAAAATAATCTTTGGTGATATAAAAAATTTTCCTATGTATAAATTGGATTTTACTGACAATTCATTTTGTCATCTCATTTTAATTTACATTAATAACATTCAATGTTATGATGCATTTATAACATTTCTACATGTTCTGCTTTTTTCTTGGACAGTACCATACATAATTAAATGTTTTATGGCAAGGTGAATGATCAAAGTGAATCTCCCTTTAAAACAAATATTTGGGCAAAATAAACAGACAGTGAAATAGATTCATTTGAATTACATGAACTTAGATGTTTTCCTATTATAATGGTGAATTTTTTGTTGGACTTTCAACTGCCAGTTCAGACAGGTGTCAGACTGGCCACATAAGAATCATGAAAAGAAGTTGCTAAATTAAAAGATTTCTGCTCTCTATATCTGTTGTTGTGATTCAGCAGTGAGTACTGAGAATTCCAAGATTAATAACTCTCTAGAGTCTTTAAGTTCTTTGGGTGGAATTGATAAATTATCTGTTTACTTTGTAAAATATTTTTATTTTTATTTTTTCATTATTTTTTAATTTGAAGATTTCTTTTTAAAAATGTATTTAAATCCAAGTTATTTAACATATAGTGTAGTAATAGATTAGTTTTAGGACTAGAATTTAGTGATTCATCACTTACATGTAACACCCAGTGCTCACCCCAGCAAGTCCCCTCCTTAATGACCATCTCACCCACTTACCCATCCCCCACCAACTACCCCCAGCAACCCTCAGTTTGTTCTGGTTTTAAGAGTCTCTTATGATTTGCCCCCCTCTGTGTTTTTATCTTATTTTTCCTTCCCTTCGCCTATGTCCATCTGTTTTGTTCCTTAAATTCCACATATGAGTGAAATCATATGGTATCTGCCTTCCTCTGACTTAATTGCTTGGCATACTCCACTCTAGTTCCGTCCATGTTGTTGCAAATGGCAAGATTCCATTCTTTTTGATTGCTGAGTAATACTTTAGCGTGTGCGTGCGTGTGTGTGTGTGTGTGTGCGCGCGCACGCGCGCGCGCATCTTCTTTATCCGTTCACCCATCGATGGACGTTGGGCTCTTTCCATACTTTGGCTATTGTTGATAGTGCTGCTGTAAACATGGGCGTGCATGTGCCTTTTTATCCTGTACGTGTAAGGAATGCCTTAAAGCAGGCAGGCTCCCAAAGTTGTATGTGATGCGCTGTCTATTTTGGGTAGTAACTTGAATAAAATATACTTTTTGAAATGGAAAATAGGGAGAACATCTCCCTCTTCATTTATTTTTTTAAAAGACTAAACTCTCATCTGTCTATTTGCTAGAAATTAGCTTTCCGTAAAGGTCTCCCAATTGCTTCTGAGAATTTCACAGCTTTTGTTGCCTGTGTACTACTGAAGAAGTCTCTGGTTTTTCAGTTCAGGTGTGTTTTCTTCCCTCGTTCCTCCCTTCCTTCCTTCCTTCCCTCTCTCCCTTCCTCCCTCTCTCTTCACCACAGCCGCTGTTGCTTCTGTGTCAGTGGCCGACATTGAAGTCCCACTTTGTTCCTGTTGAGGTGACTCTGGATTTATTGGTTTTGTCTTAGTGCTCCTTATTAACCCAGTTCTCTGGAAGACCCCACGCCGCCATCCTAGACTCTTCCTGCCCCAGAATCTCACTACCTCTATGCTAGTGATGCTGCCCCTTGCTCACTGTGAATGAGTGGAAGCCTGGAATGGTGCCTGCATTTCTTCAGATGGCCAAGAGCAGAAATCCTACCCTCATCATAATTGCATCTGTAGGGCATAAACTCTTCCCAGGAACACCAGCTCTTGGGATATTCATTTCTTTAGACGAAGACCCCACAGATTTTAGTACTTTGCTTTAAGTCTGAGTCAGTAAATCACGACTGCGGATACATTGTTATCCAGTAGCCCAGTAATAAGGGGAAAAACCCGTAAACCATGTAACATATTAGTGGAAAATTTTTTTAAATTTTTAAATGGTTATTTATTTTGGGGAGAGAGAGAGACAGAGCATGAGCAGGTGAAAGGCAGAGAGAGAGGGAGACACAGAATCTGAAGCAGGCTCCAGCCTCTGAGCTGTCAGCACAGAGCTCAACGTGGGGCTCGAACTCATAAACCGTGAGATCATGACCTGAGCTGAAGTCAGTAGCCCAATCTACTGAGCCACCCAGGTGCCCCAGAGATGGTTTTAACACATGAAAGCTAATAAAAGAACTTAGGAGACCTAGATCTTGGACCTCCCAGCATCCAAGGCTGAGAAAACGCGTTTCTGTTGTTTAGGCCACCGAATCTATGGTATTTTGCATGGCAGTAGGAGCTAATACAATCCCCACTGGTCAAGTTTTTACTCCTTCCATACAATCTTTATATATTAACTCTTAGCAGTAATTCCCTCCAAGGAATACAATAAAATGACTCTAGCCAGTCAGCAAATAATCACAGTTTCAGAGAAGCATAACATTCATGTTTGGTACCTTTTTCTTCCTCGTTATGTTTTTCCATTTGACTCTCATTATGTTTCTTTCTTATGTTATTTAGAAGATCTGAGGGTGATGAGGCTCTGGGAAATTTCTCCCCACCAATCCTTTTTAGAGAAAGTCCTTCAGAAAAATATTAAGACATTGGAAAAATTTTTATTGGGATGGAATGTGACAGATTCCGAAGTGATGATAAATGATAGATAATGCCATCTCATACCCAAATAATTTGCTCTTTGAACCAGAAGTATGATTTCAGAAAGTATATTGGGAAGATGATAGTGTAAACATGGGGTGAAATTCTATTGTGTGTGGAAACTGGAAATAAAATAATAGTTATTAAAGTTAAATGGAATTAAAACAAATTAGAACTCTTTCTATGTTACTAGAACTGAACCTTTAAATGCTTCTCTTATACTTATGGTAGTAGGTAGCCCTCAAGTTACTATCTAGTTATACATTTTTATGTTATTTTAATAGTACAATTATTGTTCTTCTTAGTCATTTAGAACACAATTGAACAATTATTTAATTTACTCTATTTGTAAACCTACTTTTTTAAAGATAAGAGAAAATTACAGAATGATTAAAAAACTCACAAACAGGCCTCAGTAAAACTAAAATCATGATATCTGAGGGAAAATTTCAAAGAGAAAAATTTTTGATGTTTAATCTTATTTCAGATATGAACATTGCTGAAGTCACAGGTTATTTTAATACTGGTTTTAGATTATTTATCTGACTCTAGACATTTTCAATTGTTAATCTGATTTACCATAAAGAATGCTACATTGAAAAATCTTTTAATTTTTAAAGAAAATTTGAAAGGGTTGACTGATAAAGCTAATTACCTGCTTGAGGACAATCTATGACACTAAAACAATACCACTTTGATTGTAAAAGCAAAAATGAGAATTGAATATTGTCTCTTATCCTTTTTTCCTGTTTTAAAATTTTTTTATACATTTATTTATTTTGTAGAGAGAGAGAAAGAAACAGAGCATGAGCAGGGGAGGAGCAGAGAGAGAGGAAGACACAGAATCCAAAGCAGGCTCCAGGCTCTGAGCTGTTAGCACCGAGCTGGATGCAGGGCTTGAACTCACAGATCATGAGATCATGACCTGAGCCAAAGTCGGATACTTAACCGACAGAGCCACCTAGAAGCCCTTTTTCTCTTTTTCTTAATCAAATATCAAAACTATTAAAAGCGAAACATTATTTACTCGAAGAAAACACTGACAAATTTTCAAAAAGTATCTTTGATGGTGTTTATTTGTTTTACCCACCTTTCTATGTTGGAACAAATATATGCTCATGAATCTTAGTGTTGCGAATTCATTTCTAGAAAAGAAGGGCTTATGACTGAAAGGGAGTAGCTATCAAAAACATGGGCTTTGGGTTAAAACTCAGTATTTTCCCACACTTCTAACTGAGTCAAGTCTCAGAGTAACTTGTATAACCTCTCCAAGCCTCATTGTCCTTAAATGGTACAGTGTTTTGAGAATTACATTAGATGATGTGTTAAAGCATTTGGCACAATATTTTACAAATAGTTCACCTTAGATTAGTAAGAAGCATTAATATAAGCCATTTTCATTAGACAATTATGTTTTTCATGATAGAAAATAATTATCTTCCTGCCCCCCCCCAAAAAATAGTTTAATTGGCAGAAAAGACATTTGAAACATTGCTTTAAAAGTTTCTCCCAAAAGAGGTAGCCATAAAATCATGGGGAAAGCAGAGGTGTTAAAATCTGGGGAGGCAAAGGGAGTTTCAGTGCAGACCTACTTTCTCCAACCTCCCCCATTCATTCCACCTTCTAACCGCATGTCATTACCGTTGGTGTCTTCTCAGATCATTGTGTCAACAGAAAGACATGCGGGAGCTTGAACACACACCTGGTTTATTTTTAAACTTGTCAACCTAATGTCGACATGACTACTTTTGCTCTCTTGTAAAGACGAATTCAAAAACTTGTCCTAGGTCAGTGCTGTGGAGCTAGTTTATTGTCCCACACCTGTGGGAGATATTTCGTTTTAAGAACTTCACAAAGGAAGGTGATAAGGAAATGGTCATATTTTCAGCCTATGTATTTATAACCTAAAGATAATTGAAGACAGTTAAGCATTTGCAGGTACGATATATTCATTAGTATCATTTGTTCTCTGGCATTTTCTACCCAAGATTCGATGTGTTTTGACTAGTGAGCTTTAAGGCATTTTACGCAGATACAAGTAAAATGAAAATTTATTTCCAATATTAGTTGTAGTCGTGTTGCATTTTATCTCCCACGCAACCACTTTTTCTATTACTCTATGTAAACATAACAGTTTTGTCTGTTATCTCTTCCTATAGTAGTTGTAGGACCTACGCTGTAAACAATCGGTTTCAGTAGGCTGGTGCTTCTTCTACCTTGGAAACTTTTTTTCACACAGAAATGAACTTGGAGCTATATTAATGCATTTTCTATTTAGTCTACAACATTTTTAATGATGGGCTTCTCAGACTATCATATGCCTGTCTGAAATCTTTTTGGTCAAACATAATTTTACCTCAAGAAATGTGTATGCATACCTGTTAGGTGCCTAATTTCTTCATATACAACAGAATTAGGTGATTTGCTTGACCTCTCTAAATTTCAGATTTTCTACTTGTAACAAAGGGAAAATAATAGTGACTGTCATGTAGGGTTTTTACAAGGATTCGATGAGATAATGTGCAGTACTTATAACACTCTGTACAATACTTGACTTATAGCAAGTATTAAGTATGCTTAGCTTTTACTATCATTATCTTAGTGTTGAGGACCCGTACCTGAGTGGCACATTTACAATGCCCCAATAGGCTAAGCCCTTAGGATTCTTGTCCGTCAGTTCCAACTTTTGGATGTTCTTGGAGTTTAGTTCTGCTGGCTAAATTTTCCTTGAACATGAGTCACACTTCCCCATTTCTTTTCATGCTTAGCAACTTTTTATTGTCCAGTGGACATTGTGTGGTTTATTGGAGGGAATCTGGGTTAGATTGTTTTTCCATAAATACTATTGCATTATATTCTGATAGGCAGTTAATTTATTGATAGATCCTTTAGTCTTGTCAGCCTTAGTTGGATTCTTTGTTAAATTAGGTCTGTTTTGGTTTTGAATTTGGTCTTAGAGTGTATCCCTTACCGCAAACCATGATTCTTACTCTTAAGGGTTGGCTTTCCGGGGGCTCAACTGGATGCTTATGGTACTCAGTGAGGTCTCTCACCTCTGGCTGGGCTAAAAATCCAGTTGTCTCTTAGCAGTAAATTTTGGCATTAGATCCTAGTGCTGCACTAGATTTCCTCTAAGTCTCATGAAGTCTGACTCTGAGCATGTGCAATCAACCCTTCGGCCAAAGACTCATAGTTAATCCTCATTCACAAAATATTCACTCCCCACAGAGAAGCTTCCCCTTCTCAGTTACCACCTCCCATCAATCACAGTTACTTAAGCAGCTTAGAGCCCTGACCTCCACCTCTTTAGCTCAATGAGACCACTGCTTGACTTGGGCTCCTAACTCACTACTCTGTAGAAATAAGTGCTGTTAGGAAAGAAGCTATAGTGATCTTGGGTGATCATAGAGCTCATCCTGTATATTTTCTTTTTCTCAAGAATCACTGTCGTACACCACCTGCTTTTTAATATCCAAAGGATTGAGTCAAATATTTTGTCCAGTTTTATAGTTGTTTCAAATGCAGAGAAGATTCAGTGTCAGTTATTTAGTCATGGTCAGGAGCACAAGTCATATCTATGCATAGCTTTAAACAACTCATGTGATTCAAATTGACATTATGGCTTGGTTGCAAGTTTATGCCTCTTACAAATACCCATCATCTCTCAAGCCATTGCACAATAGCATGTTAAAGTTCTATAACCACATTTTAAGATCTTGCTCTTATTCTTTTCTAACGTTTTATTTAGAGAGGTATATGTTACAGTTGGAGACTTTAACATTTGTCATTTAATCTGGGACTCTTTTGGTTGTGAAAGAGGAAAGTATTCAAATTTATGCCAAAGTTGCCCAGGATAAACTGTATGGTCACACCAGTTAGCATCCAATGTTTTCATCTAAACTGTTAATTAACGGTTGAATCCAAAATATGCATTTCCATCTTGAATATGTCTCTAGTGCCAGATATGTCTACTCCAGAATTTATAGGAAATTATTCTTAATAGTCTCCCAGGCACCTAAAGACTTACACAACAAAACTAAACTCTTTATTAACCTTGCTTCTATACTTGTACTAGAATAAACTATCTTTTCTCTTGCTGTTTCCTATATTGGTGAATGATCCCACTGTTCATCCAGTCAGCAAAATAAATTTTCTGGAAATAATTTTGCATCATTTATTCCCTTACTCTTAGGCCTCCACTTGGCATTCATGTTCTGTTTAGTTCTACATTCTTAAAGATTGAAACTTTCTCTTCCCAAAGATTCTGTGATAGCCTTTCTACAAAATCCTTATAATCTGTCTGGACTCTTGAATTGATATCTCGCTCCATTTTGTCATCTTTTCGATTATTTTCTATTTCTTTTGTTATAGTAGTCTTTCTCAGATATAAATCTGATCACATTACTTCTGGGCTTACATCTTCTCACTGGTTGCCATTATCTACTAAAGAATGTTCACCCCTCTGTCTTGACAAACATGATTCAACTTGACTGTGCTGTCTTCTTCATTTTCATCCTGTGATGCCTTGAATTTAACATATCAGCTATAATAAAACATACTTTTTTTTCATCATTTGCTACCTTTTCATGGAATGATTATACTCATCCCTCATGTTGCTTTTTACCTTCTTTTATTTGTAGACCTAGTTCAAGCCATATCTTTTCTGTGAACTGTTTCCTGACTCAGCCTAACACAACCACTTCCCAAAGTGTTGATAGCAATACTTCCCTTTACAAAATTTCACAGGATACAGACTTCTATGATATTACCTACAAACTATTTTAATGTTATTTTCTTTTTTCTTCCTAACCTGTAAGACCTCAAGGATAGGATCTATATCTTATTCATATTTGTAATACCAAAAACTATCAGTTTTATGTAACATATATATCGAATTTAACATATTTGTTGAATGATTTCACATGTGTGTTTAAAATTCAGGGCTGGTTTTCCTGGATTTACTTCAAATATTAGATTTGAGGATTCCCCTAGAATTGATTAGTATTTGCAGGAACAAGGACCAGTTAAAGTAGTACATGAAAACTAAATATGTCTGCCACGTAAAACGTAAACAAAAGGAAAAAAAAGCACAAAAAAACACTCTCCACACATATAAAAATATTATCTCTAGGATTTTCTAAACAAAAAATGGCAGGAGAGGCAAATAAAAAGTCTCTCTACTTGTATTTGGCATTGTACCTTCCACATGTTGAGAGTGATCTGAGATACTTGAAGGTTTTATGGTGAGTGTAGGATGCTTTTTATAACATTTTATAAAAATTGGTTTAAAATCTAGTCTGTATAGTATTCAAAGAATGTTAGAACGGGATGAGACCTTAGCAGTTATCCAATGTAGTGTTCCTCAATCATGCTTAATCACAAAAATTTCCCGGGTCACTGATTAAAATTATAGTTACCAGGCATCTCTTCCGGAGCTTGAGTAGTCATATTTGGGTTGGTGCCCAGAACTTTGTATTTTAAATCACACTAGGTCACTCTCCTAAATTTTTGTGATGATAAAATCATTTGGGATTCTCATTAATCATGCAAATTTCCAAGAGCCTAAGACTTCTTATGTTGAAATGTCCCATGGAGGAGCCTGTGAATCTGTCTGTCAACAAGCTTCCTACCTATTTCTTATCCTCAGGGAAGTTTGGGAAACACTGACATATTTAATCACTTTATTTTATAATTTTAGTAAATTGAGAAGTTTAAGGCAACGCAATGAGGGAGTAGGAAAAATCAACATTTTTGTGAAGAAATTTGATTTTTATTATTTTTAAGATTAAGGAAATCAGGCTCAGAGAGTTAACTGCTTGCCAAAATAACAAAAACTAGAAAATAGTGGAGTGAGGGTTTGCACCCAGCTCTTCCGATTCTGTGTTAGTTATTCTTTAATAATATATCATCCTGCGATGGAATTAAGAGACAAATGTTACAAAAATTTTGTTACTATTAAGGCAGTGCTGAATTGTAATCATAATAATACTATAAACCAATGACCTGGCTGTTAAATGGGAGAAAAACAGGTAAAATCAGAGCAAGCAGGCTGGAAACCGTATAAGAATGCTATCTGTATGTGTGAAGAGGGGAAGCGAATTTGTTCTCTTATGTTTCTGTCTCTTCCCATAAGGAAAAGGAAACTCTGTTTGCACCATTCTCTATTCTTCCTTCTGCACTACACATTCCTTTTCTAGGTGGGAGATGTGAGCAATATAGTTGGTCAGACTCTGAGACATTCTGTCAGACATTCTAAAACTTTTCACAATTTAATTGTATTGCTTCAAGGAAAGGAGCTGCAAATATAGGAGCCAGATCTCTGTGCCAGCCATCTTGGCCTACTACTAATTCATCAAGTAGACTTGATATTCTGCTCCCAGACACCCAGACTTTTCTCAGTCCATTCATCTGCTATCACAAAAATATCACAAACAGAATGGCTGAAACACCCAACGTTTATTTCTCACAGTTCTGGATGCTGGGAAATCCAAGTTCAAGGCACTAGCAAATTAGGTGTCTGGTGAGGACCAGCTTCCTGGATCATAGATGGTTAGTTTCTCCCTGTGCTCTCATATGGCAGAAGGGGTGAGAGCTTTTCTCATACTCAAGTCAGCAATTCAGTTAACATAGATATTTTGAGTATACACAATGTGAAGCAATATGTTAATCTGTAATACTTTCACGTTGCAGTACTATATTTCATAAATAGATTTCTTCAACCTCTTCACAAAACCCATGCTTTCAAGAAGCTCCCCTCTGCTTGCTAGATGGGATGGTGCCTGATTCAGGAATTGTTTAACAAGACCAATTAGATCTTCATATTAAAAAACAAACAACATATAAACAAACAAAAATTCATGCTTTCAGGGTCCATGTATGGTGGGGTGTTTAGAAATTCTATCTCAAGGCACACAGAAACTTATTTGCATCACAATATTACATTTTATGTGATTTCTTCCGTAGCTTTATATTTATACTCTACATAAAATCATCACTTATTTCATTTCCCTCCCCAATTTTTTTATTGTGGTAAAATACACAAACGTAAAATTTACCATTTTAATAATCTTTAAATGTACAGTTCGGTGATATTAAATATATTCGTAATGTGCTACCATCACCACCTTTCAGCCCCAGAACTCTTTCCATCTTGTAAAATTGCAACTCTATGCCCAGTAAAAAAATAATTCCTCATCTTCCTCTTCCTCCCACCCCCTGGCAACCACCATTCCCCTTTCTGTCTCTGTGATTTTGATGAATCTAAGTATAGCATATACATGGAATCATACATTATTTGTCTTTTTGCAACTAGTGTATTTCACTTGGAATAATGCTCTTGAGACTTATCCATATTGTACCATATGTCAGAAATGTCTTTCTTATTAAGGCTGAAAAATATTCCTTTGTATGCAAAAACCACATTTTGCTTATTCATTCATACATTGATGGACACTTGGATTGCTTCCACTTTTTAGCTATTGTGAATAATGCTGCAATGAACATGGTGTACAAGTTTCTCTTCAAGGTCCCTTTTCAACTTTTTAGAAGTATATATCCAGAAATGGAATTGCTAGGTCAATGCTAATTGCTTTATTAACTTTTTGAGAAACTGCCCATATTGTTTTCCAAACTGACTATATCATGTTACTTTCCATTAAACAGTATACAAGGGTTCCAGTTCTCCATCCTTGCCATTTCTTTTGCTTTATGTTTTCCATATATCTTACAGCTTTTTTGTTCCTCCTTCCTGTATTGCTGTTTTCTTTTGTGTTTAGTTGATTGTAAAAATATTTCAATTCCTTTCTCATTTCATTTTGTGTATATTCCTTTTTTTAAAAAAAATTTAACTTATTTATTTTAAAAGAGAGCGAGAGAGAGCGAGAGAGAGATCATGTTCAAATGGAGGAGGGGAAGAGATAGAGGGAGAGAGAGAATCCCATGCAGGTTCCTCACTGTCTGTGCAGAATCCCACGTGGAGTTTGATCCCATGAATTATGAGATCATGACCTGAGCCAAAATCAAAGTCCATGCTTAACAGACTGACGCACCCACACACCCCTCATTTTGTGTATTTTCTATAGATATTTTCTTTTGGGGTACCATAGAGATAACATCTAACATCCTTACAGTTATAACACTGTAAATGGAATTTATGCCAGTGTAACTTAAACAAAACACAAGAGTCTGTTATTTTACAGCTTCAACCCCATCTCTTTTTAATTGTTAATATCACAATCCACATCTTTATACACCATGTACCCCAAAACATAAATTAAAAAATATTTTAAATGCATCAGTCTCTTAAATTATGTAGAAACAAAATGTGGAGTTACAAACCAAAATTACAATAATACTGGCTCCTGGCTAATATATAATAATAATAAGAGTATAAA
Organism: Lynx rufus; assembly: GCF_022079265.1. Taxonomy (NCBI): domain Eukaryota; kingdom Metazoa; phylum Chordata; class Mammalia; order Carnivora; family Felidae; genus Lynx; species Lynx rufus. Next base: position 7,473,250 of record NW_025814825.1, read on the forward strand.
ATTATTAAAATAAAATAAAAGTAATAAAAATAATTTTATATATAATTATTATTAAATATATATAATTTTTATTTTATTATATATATTTTGTGTGTGCATATTATTTATCTATGTGTGCATGAACTAGTCTCTTAAGGCATATAGAAAATGAAAAATGGAGTTACATTCCACTGGTTTATTAATACTAGCTTTCATATTTGCCCATACATTTATTTTTACTGAGATCTTTATCTTTATTAAAATTATTGTCTAGTATACTTTCATTTTATTCCATGGGACTCCCTTTAGCATAACTTGCAGGGCATGTCTAATGGTAACAAACTCTCTTAGCCTTTTCAAATCTGTGAATGTCTTAATTTCTTCCTCACTTCTGAAGGACAATTTTGATAGGTATGGGATTTTTGGTTGACAGTGTTTATTTGTTTGATGTTAGTAGTTTGAAACTTTCAGTCCCCTGCTCAATGGTCTCCTGAGTTTCTGGTGAGAAATCTGCTGATCATCTACTGAGGATTCCTTTTATGGATTGAAGCATTTCTCTATTGTTGCTTTCAAGATTCTCCCACTGTTTGTCAAAAGTTTGATTATAATGTATCTTGGTGTGGGGCCCTGAAATCTTACTTGGAGTTTTTTGAGCTTCTTGGATATTTCTATTCATGTCTTTCAAGAAATTTGGGAAGTTTCAGCTATTATTCTTTTCAAATATGGTCTTTTCTCTCTCTTCTCTTTCTGAGACTCCTATACTGTGTATATTGATGTATTCAATGGTGTCCCACAAGTCCCTTAGGCTCTGTTCATATTTATTCAATGCCTTTTTATCTTTTTTTTTTTCAAACTTGATAATTTTTAGTGTCCTGTCTTTGAATTTACTGAGTCTTTCTTCTGTCTGTCTTTGAATCACTCTGGGGAATTTTTCATTTCAGTCATACTTTTCAGCTTCAGAATGTGTTTTTAGTTTCCTTTTAAGTTTTCTCTTTCTTAATATTTTCATTTTGTTCAGACATCATTTTATTGACTTTACCCATATGTTCCTTTAGTTATTTGAGATCTTTATTATAGTTGTTTTAAAGTCTTTTTCTAGTAGATCTGCAATCAGTTTTTTCCAGGGATGGTTTCTGTTTGTTTTTTTTTGTTTGTTTGTTTTGTTTTGTTTTTATATGTGGGCCATACTTTTCTGTTTCTTTGTATGTTTTGTAACTTTTTGTTTTTAAAAACAATATTTGCATTAATAATGTGGTAACTCTGGAAATCATATTCTCCTTCCTTTTTGTTTTTGTTTAATTTTTTTTTGGCTGTAGGCTATTTTGATGTGAAGGATCACACTAAATAAATTTCTTAAGTCATTTCTGATTCTGTACCTTTTTCTGGGCAGGCAGGATGGCTTTCTAATTTCCTCCATAAATACAGTTGCTTTTGGATGCCATAGTCTTTAATGTCTATTTCCAAAAAAAAAAAAAAAAAAAAAAAGGAGGGGGAGAAGAAAAGAAAGGGGGCAGGAAATGGGCACCAGCTCTTTAAGTATCTTGGAAGTCACTTCAGGCAAAGTGGGAGTGGCTTGCAACAATGACAAGAGGTACAATAGTCAACTGTTCACCTCCTTGTCAGCACTTCTAAGATCAGAAGCGAAAATCACTAATCAGACACAGAACTTTGATATTTGCTGCACAGGATTATTTTTGCTTCCTTCCCTGGCTTCCACAAGAAACAGACAAATTGCTCCTAGAACATTTTTATGGTTGTTTATCATGGGCCTGGGGGTGGAGGATGAGTAGATATTATTGTGCTAACAGATGAAATTGCCTGAAATTAACTATAAGACTTAAGCCTTCCCCTGGAAGGTATAAGCCTTCAAGAGACTCCAGAGTTCCAAAATAGTTACATCAGACAGATTTTGTCAGTGTATTTATTGTCTAGGTGTGAAGACAGATTCTTAGTGCTTCCTATTCTGCCATCTGCATAGACTCCTCTCTATTTTGTTGTTGTTGTTGTTGTTGTTTTTAATTAAAAGTTTTATCCACAAAATACCATGTTTGTGGTTGTAAGATATCACTAAAATAATTAATAAATCTGTTTGATTTCTTTGTTTTCCTTTAAAAAAATTTCTGCCTGATGATCTCAATTATTCTCTGTTCATATTATCTTTCCCAAACAGTGCTTTGACATTGAAAATAAGGTAAAACAGGAGTTTTGTAATCCTGTAGAATTTGAAGAATTAATATATATTTATATATAGAGAGAGATAGATTATATGTTTTTAAGAATTAATATATATTAATTAGTATATTTCCTGTATAATTTGAAGAATTGTTATATAATAGATAATTAATATATTAATTTATGTTAATATAAATCTCTCAGAGTTGATTCAAGAAGATATCGTTTACTTAAAAATGAACAGGTATTTTATTTCACTTACAAATTAGTGCAATAAACTTTTAAAAAAATTTTTTAAAAAGGTGGGGGGGCACCAGGGTGGCTCAGTCAGTTAAGCATCCAAATTCAGCTGAGGTCATGACCTCACGGTTTGTGGGTTGAAACTTCACATAGGGCTCAGTGCTGACAGCTCAGAGCCTGAAGCCTCTTTGGATTCTGTGTGTCTCTTCCTCTCTGCCTCTTCCCTGCTTTCTCTCTGTCTCTCTCAAAAGTAAATAAACACTAAAAAATAATAAAAAAAAAACCAACAAATTAGTGGTGTGATTTTATTTTATTAGTGTTTTTATTTATTTACTTACTTTTAATTTTTTTAACTTTATTTATTTTTGAGAGAAAGACAGCACAAGCAAGGGAAGGGCAGAGGGAGAGGGACAAGAATCTGAAGCAGGCTCTAGGCTTTGAACCGTCAGCACAGAGCCCAATGCTCAAGCCCATGAACGGTGAGATCATGACTTGAGCCGAAACCAAGAGCTGGATGTTTAACAGACCGAGCCACCCAAATGCCCCAATGTTCATTTATTTTTTTTATTTTTTTTTTCAACGTTTATTTATTTTTGGGACAGAGAGAGACAGAGCATGAACGGGGGAGGGGCAGAGAGAGAGGGAGACACAGAATCGGAAACAGGCTCGGAGCCATCAGCCCAGAGCCCGACGCGGGGCTCGAACTCACGGACCGCGAGATCGTGACCTGGCTGAAGTCGGACGCTTAACCGACTGCGCCACCCAGGCGCCCCAAATGTTCATTTATTTTTGAGAGACAGATAGAGAGAGAATGTGTGTAAGCAGGGGAGAGGAGAGAGAGAGAAGGAAAGAAAGAATCCCAAGCAGGATCCATACTGTCAGTGCAAAGCCTGATGCGGGACTCAATCCCACAAATTGAGAGATCATGACCTAAGCTAAAATCAAGAGTTAGATGCTCAGCCAACTGAGCCACCTAGGCACCCCTCCTTTTTTAATGTTTGTTTATAGTGCAGTGATTTAAGAGTTGCATTTCCATTCAGAATAGATTATACCATTGTATATGTATTGTAACATGAAAGGGTGGTGCTTATTTTCGATAAAGGTTGTAATGCTGAAATATTGTTATTTTTCTTGTGCCTTTTTAAAAATTTCAGCTTTATTGAGGTATAAGTGACATATAAACTTGTAAGGTATTTATACTCTATATCATAATGATTTGTTACACATATATCCTGCAAAAGGATTCACTCGTCTAATTAATTAACACATGATCACATATTTACTTTTTGGTGGAAACATTTAAGTTCTATTTTCTTAGAAAATTTTAATTATATGATAAAGTACTATCAACTATAGTCACCATGTTATATATTTACATCTGAGATCTTATTCATCTTATAGCTTAAAGTTTGTATTCTTTTACCAATCTCTTCCTATTTCTTCCTATTTTCTTATTTTTGATGCTTTCTGACAACCATTGGGATTTTATGGAGTTTTGAACAGTTAGGAAAATTCTCTCTAGACTTGCTTTCTTTATACATTTTTGGCACAAAAATGTTGCATTATGTACATAGATAAGTTTTTTTTTCAAATAATTATTTATTCCTAACCTGAGATATAAGCCAAATTTTAAAAAGTTGGGGCATAGATTTATACACCATTTGATTAACATTTTTATTATTCCTTAAGGTGGATAGTAACCTCCAAAATTTGTGTAGATTTTCTTTCACATTATTAAGTTTTGTTATCTTCTCTAATCTTGAGCATGGCAATTTTTGTTGGAGCAAATAAAAATATTCTATTGACAATGTTTGGAATCAGTCCTAAAGAACTGATAGACTCTAATATTCACTTCAGGAACTGTCTCCCAGTGACAAAATTCTATTATGAAGTGAATTTTTAAAACATCATTGGTGTTCCTTCTGTTGATTACTAGTATTTAGAAAATCAATGTTGACTTACGATTTTCTAACATAGTCAAGACTGAATTTTCTGGTACTGAAGTGTAGAGATATTTCTTACCTGGACTCACAAATAGAAAGAAATGCCACTGGAAGAAATTTATGGCAGGGAAAAAAATTAAAATAGCTAAAAATTGCATATGGCACATGTGAGCACATGCACACAGAATCTTCTATTGGATGTTAGTATAAGTGTCTTCTGTTTTTTTCTTCTGTTTTTTAACTGAGTAATTCTTTCAAAATCTTTTTGTTGTATCTACTATTATTATAAAATTGTTTGTGCATATGCTTGCCTCTAGTCTTATGGAATATCTCAAACATTTATTAAATGATAAGAAAATTATATGTTGATACAGTAAAATGTATGGAAAGTGTTTTCCTTTTTTCATTCTCTGTCAAGTTTGTGCAAGACCTAATCTCAAAATTATCCCTTTTGCTAGAAAAATTGCAATACACTTTCACATCTTGGACACGGGTAAGAGATAAATTCACGAGACTAAGATTGGGGCTTAGGCAACATAAGCCCATGGAATTTAAGAACTAAGAGATGTCAAATTCAATTTCTTTATTTTAAAGAAAAAATTCCTGAGACCTAGCAAACTGAAGAGAATTGTTCGCTTATAGTCAAGGTTAGACATTTGTTACGTCTTAAGCTGGGTTTCAGAGAAGGACGAGATTTAGTGACATTGGGTTAAAAAATTTTTCAGAGACATGGAGGCCCGTGAGCAAAAGACAATGAGTAGAAGACTTTTACTGGTGTCATGAGGCTAGCTCCAGGTAAAAGTTATAGTCAAGAAGAGAATTGGAAGGCAAACCCAGGTATTTATATAATCACACAACACACAACAACCAGTGTAAATTGATGTAGGGTGGACCAATATCATTTGGTTTCCTCTTGCTCTTGAAATCTAGATGAAATTGCCTTCAAACACTCCTCCACCCTTTATTGCCATGGGGAAACCCAGAGCCCACACGAAGATTTCTGCACATTCCTTGAAGACTGAATTTCATATAATTATTTTTAACTCTGTACTCTGGATTCCCTTTAAATTAATGTGGGTTGCGGATTGTCTTGTCACATCCATGTGCTGTCTCTGGGTATTGCTTCCTCACTTTCCTCATACTTGTAGATACACATGCATACAGACATACACATCGGGGACCTCAATTCCCTGCACCCCAAATCTTTTTCCCCAGAGGAATCTGTTTTAACATCTTTCACTATTTCTCTAAGGACAAACATTTTTCATATGTTCATCAATTTAGATAGTATTTGATTATTGTTTACTCAAAAGAGAATAGGCTGTCTACATAGATCTGCTTCTGGAAATTTTCCCTTTCCCAAAGTATTTTGTTATCAGTACATACCAAGCACTTAATTTTAAAATATTTTGTATATTACTTTATGCCATGTGCATAGCTTGATTTTTTTGGTGTGATTATATTATTGGACAAGAGCTTTTCTGTGTGTTTGTACGTAAGAATCCAACAATCCAAGTGCACCTTGCATTTTTTTCTTGATAAATCATTGTTATTGTATCTTTAAGGGGGAATTCTTGGCAGTGTGATGCTTGTTCAAAGAAATACATACATTTTGACAAGACATTATCACTAATCTTTGAAAATTTGCACTGATTTTTGGCTGCACCACATGTATATGAGTGTAAGCTTACATTTCATTGATGAACTAAAGTATCATCTAATTTCTTAGGTGAAAAATAATTTTAAATTTTTTGTAACAGTATTCTCGCACAGAGAGTCGTGATGCTGAGGCTTTTCTTTCCAGAAAGCAACTTTATTCTTGCCCGCAGCGCTCAGCTAGGTTTGTACCCAAAGAACTGAGCCCCGAATGCCATGTGGCGTAGTCTTTTATATATTTTTTACTTCTTTGTCTCCTATATATGGTAACACACAAATGTACAGTCTGATTAAGTGGTCTCATGTTACAAGGTCATGAGGGATATTGTCACCTAAGCTTATAGCCAGGTTGCCTTGAGGTTTTTGCTTTTCTTAGGGAGGGCACCCTACCGCATTCCCTGCTTTGATGCTCAGACCCCTCTATTTAGGGTCAAAGAACATCATCTTGGTTCAGTGGTTTATATTTTTATAACATCATTACATGAGTGGCCATCTTTTTTTTTTTTTTTTTTTTTTTTTTAAATTATGGCCTCAATGAGACTGGAGGCAGACCACACAACCAGGGGAGCTAAGCAGGGTAAGATTAAGCAAAATTAAGAGGATAATTCCAAAATTAGGAGGATAATCCCCATGAGAGTTTTGAATCCCGCCCCTCCATGAGTTGAAAACCATCCTCCAAATACCTTCCCGGGGGTTCCAATCATTCCAGGTCTGGACTGGGACATGAGCGACCTTTTTTATTTGATCTGTGATCTCCTCTATGACTTTTCTCTTATTATCTATCTGTAGGTAGCAGTTGCTCAGGTTAAATTTTCCACGAACACCTCTCTCAGAAGCAAGCGGGTAATCTAAGGCTGAGCGATTTTGATAGATGGCATCGCGCATTTTGATTTGTTGCTTGGCTAGTAAGTTGAGAGCTCTGGCAGTTTCATCCGTTATAATTTCTACAACCGCTTGCAGTCTAATTATGCAGTTTAGCACGCAAATGGGAGCCTGGGAGCCCCAGGACCCATCCTCCACCCATAATATTGGATTATATGCTCGGGAGGCCATTTATGACCTTTTTAATTGCCAATTTGTAAGGCACGCTGCTTCCTTTGAGTCTCCCTGTCTCCATACACTTAGACTCCCAAATGTTTCCTTCTGGCAAGTGAGAGCCACAAGAAAGACAGATGAATAGCTCCCAGCATGTATGATCCTGACCAGACTGAGGGAAGGGCTATGTAGGCTGTCCTTCCACCTATCTAGTATAGTCCACCTAGGACCAGCCATTTGATGGCTGTGTTGACATTATCTCAGCCCTCTTGGAGATGAGAGAAGTCAGACAAGGGGTGGAAATCTGGCTCAAAGTGATATGGGGTCCCCCACCTTTGGGTTTTTCGGGCTGTTGAGTTATAAAATCTTTGGCTTAGGCATGTTCAGTTTTTAACAGAGACAACGATGAACTTTTTTCCCTACTAGGCAAGACAGTTTTTCCCAATAATTGAACTTTTGAGAAGCCAAGCCCCGATAGTAAGACTGGGGTATTTTGTTTTACTATAAGGTTTGTGGGGAGCTAATTTTTTTAGTCTCTTATGGCCGTTGTTTCCCCACGTTGGTACCAATGAATTATCTTATTCATAAAAGGAAGGTGAGTATTAACAGAAACCTCTCACCACATTTCCAGCCGGCCAATACTATGGCAAAGAGTAGAGCAGGAATCACAGTAATAGCGACAAACAAGGCGTAACGGTTTATCACAGTAAGGAAACATACAGAAAATAAGGACAGTCCTTTTTTCATTGGACCTTCGATCCCTCAAGCTTCTGCTGTGCATAGATTAGTCAGCTTCCGGAGGGACTGAAGCAAGGCTGCCGTCTCCCAAAGCCTCTGGAGTTGTAGATGGCTTCTTCTGTATGGTCAGCTTGCACAGTGTTGATGGATCAGGAATGCGCTCCCAGTTTCGAGATGCCGGCCTCACTCTGCCGTAGGGAATCCAAGGACCCACTTAGGCTATCTTTACTGCAGTAGGGGTGGACAAAATGACAGTGAATGGGCCGTTCCAGAGGGGTTTTAGGGGTTGGACATTTCACTCCTTTATCCGTATTGCATCTCCTGACTTAAAGGGGTGAGCGTCTGTAGTCAGATTCCCTGACCCAGTGGTATAAGGTGGTTAGCGTAAAGGCCAGGGCCCTCATCTGTTGTCTTATGGTTAGACTGTCTATCTCATTTAGATCTCCCTGCCCTATGCCCTTGATAGTAGGGGGGCACCCATGAGGGATTTTATAAAGGGAGAACCCCATCTGCTTCTTCAGCCCCCCACTTACAGCTGCAGTCTGACTCGCTGAAGGTCCATATCTATTAACCCTTTCCCTATTTGTTTCTCCCCTGGAATAGGGAACCTAACTGCCATTAGGGAGCAGGGACGATGGCCGATCTGGCTTCTTAAGCTGATGAGGGACGGTGAGGGGGTACAGTAGTTAGAGTCTGCCCAAGTGTCAGTCGAGCCGCCCATAGAGTGGTTCTACAGGAAAGCTGGCAGGCATGAGGTGGCATAAACATTGACAGCCACAAAAAGAAAAACACGAAGTAAAGATTATACTGACCAACAAGATGGCATTTTTTTTTATGTTTATTTTTGAGAGAGAGAGAGACAAAGTGTGAATGGTGAAGGAGCAGAGAGACAGGAAGACACAGAATCAGAAGCAGGCTCCAGGCTCTGAGCTGTCAGCACAGAGCCGGATGTGAGGCTTGAACTCACAAACCTCGAGATCATGACCTGACCTGAAGTCAGATGCTCAACCGACTGGGCCACCCAGGCGCCCCTAACAAGATGGCATTTTAAGATTATATCTACAGTTTCCAAACCTGTCAAATAATCTAGGAGAGAGCCTGACTTTGTAAACAACATATGTCAGGGAATCTCTCATAACCCAGGTGTTGGAGAAGCAGGAGCAGTAAGTAATCAATGATGGCTCTATTTCCAAGAGTTTGGCCCTAGCTTAATTTAAAAGAAAAAAAATAAATAAATAAAGCATCTAATGCTTGTGAGGTGTTATTTACAGTTTTGCTGAGTATAAGCAAACAGCCTATAAACTTTGAGATGTAAAACTTTTTCAAGAGCCAGAAGTTCTACTAGAGAAAGAGTCAAGGCAACTGTTTACCATTATTAATTCGTAAATGTTTAGATAAGCCTGGGTATTATTTTATAAAGCAGGAATTTTATTATTTTTTGTGCCTCTTCTGTTTTGTAGGGGAAGGCCTTTACCCAATTAGTAAAAGTATTAACCTATACCAACAGATGTTGGACTTTTTCTTTTGTATTTTTGATCTTGGCATATGAGAGAAACCTGTCAGTCTTTCCTGGATAGTCTCCAGTTCCTTGACCGTCTGGGAGAGCAAGTTTGTGGTTGAGAGGATTGTTTCTAAGACATACTTCACTGGCTGATACTACTTGCAGAACTGGCCTTGACAATTTTTTTTCAGTAAAGATCCTTTGGTCCACTTGATAAGTTTTGTCCCTCCCTAAATGAAAGGCCTGATGTTGTATTTTAACGATCGTTTAGCTCTGTGAGCTTGGTAATAGTAATTGCCCTACTCTGTTTGTCACCATTTTAAGGGCTTGGAGACAGTATTTAGGAGTCAAACCCCAGTTTGTTTATTTATTTATTTATTTAGGGGAGAGTGAGTGGGATTGAATCTCCTTTAAGACAAAAATCATAGACTTCACTCATGAGGACTTTAAGAGACAAAACAGATGAACATAAGGGAAGGGAAATAAAACGAATATAAGAACAGGGAGGGGGACAACACAGAAGAGACTCATAAACGTGGAGAACAAACTGAGAGTTACTGGAGGGGTTGTGGCAGGGGGGATGGGCTAAATGGGTAAGGGGCACTAAGGAATCTACTCCTGAAATCATTGTTGTACTGTCTGCTAACTAATTTGGATGTAAATTTTAAAAAAATAAAATTGAAAAAAAAATGATATAGCAGCAAACTATTTTCCTGAACCCTGGTATCTATAGCCTACAATACCCAGTAATTTTCAAAAACTCACATAATTGTTTATCTGTCCTGGAGTTAGTAGCACCATAGTCTCTAATTCACTTATAATGTCCCTTTCTAGCAAGAGAATAAGGCTCTCTGGCATTACCAGGAAAGGAGAAAAAAATAGGTTTCCCCCTATACACCCTGGGGGCTGAGAGAAAAATTTAGTTAGAAGTTTTCCAAAGATGCCTCCAATCGTCATGCTGTGTTTGGATAGTTGGCCTAGGGTGGAAAGGAGGACAGAAAAGGTAACTCCGTGTCAGGAAGGAAATCAACCAGTTTTCCTTCCATATTTAGAGTCACCCAAGGTTCTGGGTTTCTGATGGTTGTTTTAGGGGAGCCACCGTGAGAGCCCCAGGCCCAGGTTAGTCTCTTCCAGGGAGAGTGGTTATCTGAGCCTTCACACATAGAGATCCTTGAGGGCATTCAGGTCTCCAGTGATTGGCTCCACATAAGGGACGTGGCTTATGGGGTTTTCATTTTGGTTGTCCACTCTGAAGATGTTCTCATTTTAGTGCTCTCAATGACCATATAAGTGGCCATATAAACTTGGGGCCAGGACCTTGGGAAGTCCGGTCTGACATGGTACATAAGGCCACAACTAAGGCCTCTGATTTTTTTTTTAAGCCTCCTTTTCTGTTTTGTTTGTGATATACCCAATTGGCAGCTCATAAGAGCTCCTCCAGGATCCCTTCAAGGCCAACAGCCAATTTTTGCATTTTCTTTGAATATCTAGGGCTGATTGAAAGACAAATTTGTCCTTTAAACTCATCTCAGCTTTAGGGGTAGTAGGGGAGATAGCCATATATTTAATGAGAGCCTCCCTCAACCTCTCCAGGAAGGCCATTGGGCTTTTATCGTGTGTTTGTAAAACGATGGCTAATTTAGCATCATTTAAGGGCTAAATCTTAGATTTCCTTAATTTTCTTTTTTTCAAAACATCTGTCTCATTAACAGTCTGATTGAACAAAAGCATTATATCTTTCCAGGTCAACTCAAAAACCATATGCAATATTCTGAAAAGCCCATTTATATACTTATCCGATCAGAAGATTTACCTAGATCTCCTTTTATCTGTCTTAAACCTTGTAATGTAGAGGTTTTTTGTTCTGGCATCCTAGCTTCTTGTAAGGGAAACATGCCTGTTACATTAGAGGGAGGGCCTGGATAAGGTGGTTAGCAGGGAGCAGAATTGTGTTTTAGATAGATAGATAGATGATAGATAGATAGATATGATATAGATATAGATGATATAGATGATATAGATGATATAGATGTATAGATATAGATATAGATATAGATATAGATATAGATATAGATAGATATAGGCCTGAGGAGGAGGAGGTCAATTGAGGTGGCAGACTTCCCTTCCTCCTTCCCTAGGTCTGTTTTGGACACAGGTAAGGGGCCCTTAATTGTTTCCCCTCCTGATTGCTGGACTTTAGAAAGGCTTGCCATTAAATTAGGCTCCACCTTATGTTGCTTACATGTATCTCAATTTTTTTCTTAAGGCCCAAAAACAATGAGCATAGGGGAATTCTCCCCATTTCCCTTCACATTTGCAAAACACATCCAATTGTAGGATAGTGTTGTCATTGATAATTTCCTCTGGAGGCCAGTTTCCCTCTTCCAATTTGTTTTGGGGCCAAGTCTTTGTACAAAAGAAAATGAATCATAATGCATTCCAAAGGAGTAATGGCCTTGGTTGGGGAGATACCCATCTATAGGAAAAAGGAAGAAAGTTGTCCCTTATCTCAATTTCCTATAGTCTGCCAGGAGAAACCTCATCTCCTGGCCCCTCATTTTGGCTGGCTACGAGACTGGCAGTCAAAAGCCTTGTTAGTCTCGCGAGATGCTGGGAGTAGTCATTCTCACCCAGGCTTGACCCTACCTCCAAGAGCTGGCCTGGTCTTTCCTGTTGTTGTTGTTGTTGTTTTCTTACTCTTCTGTTTCCCCCCTGCAGGATCTTGGGGGTACGGACTGTGACCAAGCAGGACATTTCTGGTTGTTGTAGGATTCACTAATTTTATTTGGCCCAACAGTAACTTACATATTGACCATTGGCTATTGAGGGAGGGGGTTAAAGGGCCAAGTCAAGGTCTATTCCCCTGCCTTTTTCAACAATGCCCACAGGAATATGTTTCAGCCATGTGGATATCCATTTCTGGCATACAATCGGCTAAGTTTAGTAAAATGGCTCCCATGTACCTTAGTAAAAGCCCTTCATATATCATCCCTCTCTCATATGGTAGAGGCATCTATTCCTCTGCTAAACAGGAAGAACACAAATGTGGAGGATTTGGAGGCCGGCACCAAGGGTATTGACATCATTTTCCCAGCCTTTGGATCAAAGGAGGAGGAATTTTAATTTTCACCCAGTGTGCTTTTAAAATCCACTTATTTTAACCTTAGTCCATCCTGACCACATATAAAATTTCTTTTTAAAGATTTTCCTTCAAGAAACTTCTACAACTTTTCTTTGCATTTAGATTTTGCCCCAAGCCATTTCCCTCCAAAAACCAGTCTCATTTATGACAAAATTACTTTCTTTTACCTTCAAAAAATATTTTTTTCATTTCTTATATCTTTCTCTCATATCTCCTAATTTTCTACATACAGAGTTGCTTTTTTAAAATTTTATCAGTTTTAGCTATAGTTAGCAGAATTTTAACTCTTAGAAACCTTAGTCTCCAGTGAAATCTAAGTAGTAACCAATTGTAAACTCTATGTTACATCAGAAATTTTTTTTTGATGGCAAACTTAGAATCCATTAAGCACAAAGCATGTTTTTCCACAGTTCCAAATATCCTTAGTTTTTTGCCACAAGTCAGAAGCAAAAACCTACATCTAGCAATTAGTTCTTTAGCCTCTTATCTCATTAGATATCCAATGAATTCAATCTCAATTTATCATGCAAGCAAAACTTTAACATTTCAGTATTAAAGTCTTTTACCAAAGACTTTGAAAGCTAATTTAACAATTACCCATGAAAACTTTGAGATAGACAAAATTAACCATCACTTTAAGTCATCCTTTTGTTGTGGTGCCTGGGCGGCTCTGTCAGTTCAGCGTCCAACTTCGGATCAGGTCATGATCTTGCGGTCCGTGAGTTCGAGCCCCCCCGTTGGGCTCTGTGCTGGCAGCTCAGAGCCTGGAGCCCGCTTCAGATTCTGTGTCTCCCTCTCTCTCTGCCCCTCCCCTGCTCATGCTCTGTCTCTCTCTGTCTCAAAAATAAATAAAAACATTAAAAAAAAATTTAGAGTCATCCTTTTGTTAACCAATTGGAGCAGAGATAACATGAGCTTATTTGACCTTCGGCCAATCTAGGTAGAATAAATGTTTAATGTTGATAGACATTGTCTCTCTCAAACCAACTTAAATGAACTTAAACACTGAATACGTTTTACTTGGGTCCACATTAGACAATTTGTTCCCCATGGTTATTTTTTACCTGGAACCTTGGCGGGGGACATCTGACATGGGCGGTCTTCACGCCTCAACATCTAGGGTGGGAGGAGCTGATGGTGCCTGAGGCATTGAGGAGTCAGTTAAGCAGGCCGCACCCCAAGTGGTGCAGAAAAGTGGGGGGGGGGGGAAGGAAGGCGGAAGAGGAGAGGCGCCAGCAGAAGGCAGAGAAAGAGAATGCCTAGCTTTAATTCTTGTCAACTCAGAGGAGCAGACTCCAGGTTTCTTTTGTTTCATCTTCCACAAGTGGAATCAGGTAGTCCGTGTCAGTCCAGAGAAGACAGGGAACCTTCAAAAAAGAGTTTCGACAGCTGCTCGGGAATATTCCTTAAAGTCCCTGTTCTGAGGTAGCAGAACCAGAGACAGTTGGCTGTCATTATCATAGTCGTGGATCCAGGAGATGAACGAGACACGAGTCCCCATACACAGTCACACGGCGACTCCAACCTGCCACCCAGTGCCCAGCGCCCAACGCCTTAGAGTTGCAGCTCTGTTCCTCGTCCCTTGTGGAACTACTAGTGCACCTCCGGAAGGTGATCAGGCTCCCCTTCGGCCTCTTCCCAGCAGGTCTGTCAAGATGAACCCGGGTTCTTACCCGTCTGACGGGCACTCCTTAAGCTGGTTCCTGGGCTCCGCTGAAGCACACAGAGTCCTCGCCCCAGCATCCGGGAGGGCTAGTCTCCTGGGGATCAAGCGGTCCTCTGGTGTCAGCCCAGACTGCCTCTCCGTGCGCCCCAAGGTTTGCATCCCTGGTGGCAAAGGAGGTGGAAACACACCGTCTCCAAATCCTGGACAAGAGTCCCCAGGTAATGTAGCAGGATTCTTGCAGAAGAGTCTCGACACCCAGGTGTTCTTTCCAGGAAGCAACTTTACGCTCGCTGGCACTGCTCAGTTAGGTTTGTACCCAAAGAACTGAGCCCCGAACGCCACGTGGATAGTTTTTTATATATTTTATACTCCTTTGTCTTCCATTTAAAAAATATTTTCCTGGGGCACTTGGGTGGCTCAGTCGGTTAAGTGTCTGACACTTGATTTCTGCTTAGGTCATGGTCTCGTGGTTCACGAGATCGGGCCCTGGATTGGGCTCTGCACTGACAGCGTGGAGCCTTCTTGGGATTTTTCTGTCTCCCTCTCTCTCGGTCCCTTCTCCACTCTCTCTTTCAAAAATAAATAAATAGGGGAGCCTGGGTGGCTCAGTCGGTTAAACGTCTGACTTCGGCTCAGGTCGTGATCTCACGGTCCATGAATTCAAGCCCCGCGTCGGGCTCTGGGCTGACAGCTCAGAGCCTGGAGCCTGTTTTGGATTCTGTGTCTCCCTCTCTCTCTGCCCCTCCCCTGTTCATGCTCTGTCTCTCTCTGTCTCAAAAATAAATAAACATTAAAAAAACAAAAACAAAAATAAATAAACATTAATTTTTTTTTTTCCCAGACTGACTTATTTCAGCCAGAGAAAGACAGATGTCATATGTTTTCACTCATCTGTGGAACTAGAGAAACTTAACAGGAGACCATGGGGGGGGAGGGGAAAAGCAATTTCGAACAGACGGGGAGGCAAACCCTAAGAGACTCTCAAATACAGAGAACACACTGAGGGTTGATGGGGGAACAGCGGAGGGAAATGGGTGATAGGCATTGAGGAGGGCACTTGCTGGGATGAGCACCGGGTGTTGTATGTAAGCGATGAATCACGGGAATCTACCCTCAAAAACCAAGACCATACCGTATACAATGTATGTTAGCTAACTTGACAGTGAATTATATTAAAAAAATTTTCCCAGTCTAGCTCTTACATTTAGATGTTTGACCCATTTTGAGTTAATTTTGGATATAGTGTGATCTTTATTTATTTTTAACATCCTGATTTCTCATGAGGTGACGGTTATAATGTACATTTTCCCATTATTTCTTTTCTGTCATATTCAGTTAATCTTGCATTTCTGTGATTTGTGCTTTATGAATTTTATTGATTAAATATTATGTTTATGCATTTATGACAGGCACATTCTGAACTGAATCTTTCATTACTATAGAGTGAATCTTTTTGTGTCTTTTAACACTTTAAACAAACTAAAGTTTGACGTTAATATCATAACTCTGTCTGAAATCTGTTAGTATTTGCTTGGCAATTCTCTTTGCAGTATTTTCCTGTTTATTCTCTCTGCTTTATGCATATTTCTTATAGCAAAAAGATGCATTCTTGTCTTTTCTGGCTTCTTTGTGTGTGTGTGTGTGAATATCTGTGACTCTCTTTTAACCAGGTGAGAACAGTTAATAGTTATTTGTTGTTGAAATAGTAAATCAGAATTCTCCAGAAAACTAGGACTGATATAGATATACTATATGGAGATTTGTTGTGGGAATTGACTTACATGATTATGAAGCCCAAGAAGTCCCACAAATTGCTTTCTGCAAGCTCAAAAAGTAAGAAAACTAGTGGTGTAATTCAGTCCAAGTCTGAAGGTTTGAGAACCAGGGAAGCAGAGAGTGTGAGGCCCAGATCAAATTCAAAGGTCTGAGTATCAGGAGTGTAGTTGTCCGAGCATAGAAATGGATTATCTCAATTTGAGCATAGAGTAAATTTGCCCTTCCTCTGTCTCTTGTTCTATTCCGACCCTTAATGAATTGGATGTTACCCACCTGAATTAGTGAGGACCCTCTTTACTCAGTCTACCAATTCAAATGTTAATTTCTTCTGGAAACTCAGACATGTCTAGAAATAACGTTTTACCACCTATCTGGTCATCCCTTAGCCCAGTCAAGTTGACACATAAAATTAACTCACATCAGGTATTCATTCTTTCACCATATATTATAGCCTTTAAAAATTTCCTCTTTGGGGGCACCTGGGTGGCTCAGTCAGTTAAACATCCAACTTTGGCTCAGGTCATGAGTTTGAGTCCCACATTGGGCTCTGTGCTGACAGCTCAGAGCCTGGAGTCTTTTCAGATTCTGTGTCTCCTTCTCTTTCTGCCCCTCCCCTGCTCACACTCTGTTTCTCTCTCTTTCAAGAATAAATAAACATTAAAAAAATTCTCTTTTTTTTAAGTTTTTTTTTTCATTTTGATTATACTTTTGATTTCTCTATTCATGTATTTACCTTCTGATAGTATGGATTGGTTTACTTTCATTGTAATTTAATCCAATTGCTATCTTCTGACCTTTATCAAAATTAACATTATATTTTACTTAACGCAGTTGATTGCACAGTTTTCACTGATATTAATTTAAAACTTTGAAAAATGGAAATGCTAAAATACTAATATTTCCTATTACTTTCATTCCTTCCTCAACTTTCCATTTTGTTAACATTTTCTTTCTGATTAAAACTTATCTGGTTAGTGTACGTATGGCTTTAAATCATATACTTAAATATATTTGCCAGTTTATCCATCTTTTATCCTCTTCTCTTGAAAATGTTAGTTTCCTTCTCAGCATCAATCTGCCTTCTCCATTCCCTCGTACCTTCTGCCTTCCCAACAGGCCTGTGTTTTGTACAAATATATACCCTTGTCCCACACAACAATATGCCACAGAGATTGCTGTGTTTGGACTCAGGTATTGAATGTTCTTAGTCCACACATGTCAATTAACAATACCTTTTCTTCCAATGGTGTTAGCCTAATAGCAAGCAGGTGAGTTATGCCACCCCAATCTTATTGAAAGAAAGGATTTATATATTGTGCTTATGGGGGAGGTTTGCTCTGACCCTCTCCTGTCAAACGCGAGGGGTGGGAGGGAGGCATGTGATTTGGGTAACTCCTCACAGCTCTCTTAGAAGTATAAGCATGAGCAGACTTAGAAGGAAACCAATGCTGATGATTATAAAAGAGAGTGCCAAAAACTCCTAGGTCTTTAGTGATGTTTTTAAGGTGCTGATGTACCTGTTTGGGGGCTTCATGTAACTCTGGAATTCTGGACATGTGAAACAATTAATATCCTCATTTTAAAAGTTAGTTGAGGGGCCCCTGGGTGGCTTAGTCGGTTAAGCGGCCGACTTCGGCTCAGGTCATGATCTCGTGGGTCTGTGAGTTCAAGCCCCACGTCCGGGCTCAGAGCCTGGAGCCTGTTTCAGATTCTGTGTCTCTCTCTCTCTCTGGCCCTCCCCCATTCATTCTCTGTCTCTCTCTCTGTCTCAAAAACAAATAAACGTTAAAAAAAAATTTTAAAAAAAAGTCAGTTGAGGTGAGACTTAGGGAACATCATTACAGGCATATTAGAATACAACTACATTGATTCACATTCTTCTTCACCTTTACCTCTCATTTTTTCTTACACTTTAATTTTTTCATTATCAAGATTTTAAACTGCAAATTGATCACTGCCTGTCTCCTTTGGCACTTGATTAGCCATAGACTGTCTGGAACATGGATTTGACACTTCCTCCCTGACTTCCAACTGAGATAATCCTTTACATTTGGCTGACAGGATGTCTTCCGTGAGTAGTGCTTTTTGTTTTGTTTTCTTTTCATTTGTTTGTTTGTTTGTTTTCTGAGTATGAAGAAATGCGCATAGATGCTATAATCCTAAGAATTCATGCCACTTTTATATTTGAATAACATATTTGTTGGAAAATTTGTCCTTTTTTTGGTATTATATTGTCCTTGCCTCGTGTTGTCTCGGATACCCTTGGGCTTCAAGTGGTTCCTCCAACATGGCGATGCCTCTGCAAAGACTCCACTTAATTTGAATTCTCATTCTCTCTCCTCGGTCCCGGTGGGAACTTTCTAAAAGAAGGTCATTGTTAAGAGGCCTTTGTTAAGAGCTGATGTAAAGAAGGGATGCTCATAAGGAACCCTCAGCACGCCTTTCTTTCTGCCTCCTGTTTGCCTCAGTTATTTGCTCATTTGTTTACTGTGTCCCTATATTTCTATTTCACGGTGGAGATAATGAGCTCTGGGTGTTAATGGTCCTTCTGTTTTTTATCTCTTGCTTTCCTCCAAGCAGGGAATTCCCAACATGTCTAAGACTAGCATTTTTTTAATTTAGTTTAACTTTATTTTATTTTATTCTGTTTACAGTGAGGCTACTTTTTCCATTGAAATTTCATTGTGTTCTCCTGGGACTGCTATGACAGTGTTGGCTGGAGCTGTATAAAGCTGAAGCTTGCCAAGCTGCACAAAATTTCAGAAAACTATCTTATCCATTTACTTATTGATCAGTTACCTTTTATTCTTGATTTCTTTGTGTTTCTTTCTTCATCATGTCAGGTGATAGGTGTAGGCAAAGAGTGTTATTGAGGCCTGGTTCTACTTTGCCAGCTTAAATAACATCGAGATTCTGTAAAAAGACCAAAATGCTTTGTTGAAATGACTATTTCTAATCATGTTGTGTAGAAAGGTAAGCACAATGTATGCAAACGTGCTAAAGGGTGTGCAATGGATTCTAGTAGAAATGTTTTGCTCATTTTCTCTAAGAAATTTGTGAGAATACTTAGCTGAAATGCCTTAGGAAATAGTAATTCCTCTTAGCTTGTCTGTATTTTATTTCTTTTTATGTTGTTCTAGAGAGGAAAAATCTCAAACACATCATGTGTCTTTGTTTCCTCATGCTGGCTTTTTAGGATATCTACTACTTTTTTTTTTTATTCTTCATCATTAATGTCACAGCAAGTCTGAAATAGAAACAAAATAGCCAAGCACCACATGTAAAGTATCTACACTGTATAAATAATCACAGCCATAATAACTAAATTTTTAGCACTTAATATTTGTCAGGTACTGTGCTTGGTGATTTCCCAATAGTAAGTGTTTTAATCTTCACAAAAACTGTCATTCACTGATATTGATGTTTCTACCTACCACACAGACCGTGGATCAACAGTTCATGACCTTGTCTAAAGTAAACAAAGATAGTTGAATGGGAGAGTCATGATTTGACTTTGGGGCCATATGATTTGACCACAAAAAAAACCCAAAAGACCTAAGGAGTACTATCGGAGACAGTATGAAAAAAAAATAGCAATTGTCAAATAATTAAAATCCCTTTTCCCATTGGTGTTTCATAGGTCTGAATAATATGTTTGCCTCAGCTAGACAGCAGGTTATAAAATCTAAAACCGTCTCTGAGAAACATGGAGTTTCATGGGCCTTTAGGAAGATGGATGGCATATGGCTGAGTGAGGCTACCAGGACTTTTCTCCCTATCTTTAAGACCAAGTGCAAGTTTTTCTTGGGAGCAGTCTAGGGGAAGGAACAAGCTTCCCATTCCACTAATGGAATTTTGTGTGGGTATACGAGCAGAAAGAAACCAGATTGTGCAATGGAGTTCTGCGAAACCGTGGAGATTGTATGAAAAAAAAAATGAATACATTCCAAAGGCTCATAAACATGCTACCAGAGGAATGAAGCATCTGTGCTTGGGTGACGCTAATGGGTTATGCAGCTCAGCCTTCTCCTTCACGATGCCTTCTATCCCCACCACATTTAATATTTGCATTAATAATTCTTTTAGGTTCATTGAATTTCTAAATATATTATATACATATTTTTCTGTAAATCAGGCAAATAAAAGAATACTAGTTTGTAAGTGATGTGATGGAAATAAACCTCACATTATTCATCCACAGACCAATTACCTGGACAAATTCACGTAAATGAAAACATTCAGCCAAGTGTTCTGCAACTATTAGTAAAACTACCTAAATTTTGCCTCTGTGAATGCCTCACATTTCCGCTCAAAATACAGAAATGATCAAATCATTTTAAACGAGTCTGCCTCCCTCTATTATGTTGGCGGGCACATGCTGGCTGCCTACTTTATATGCTTCTGGGAAAACTTTTGTTTCGGTACTGAGATGTTACATTAACAGTGTTTCGAGCTTTTATCAATCTGATGTTTTAACATCTGCCCTACGTGTGTATGCTGGATATTTCTTGTTCCAGACACCTCATAGTATAACTGAGCCACTTTGCCTTGCCCTCTTGCCTCTCTCCTCACCCCCTGTTTCCTCAGAGGGAATCCTCCAAGAGGTGTGCTTTTCAGGTACAAACCAATCAATCTGGAACCCATATAGCAACCACTTCCTTTACTGGGCTTTCCCTGGGCCACTATCCACCTCTCCTAGTTACCCCAGGGCCAGGTACCAGACAACTAGGGATAGCCACTGTGTCCCAGAGCCTGCTGCAATTATTCAGGCTAGCCAATCCTAAATCTGTGTAACCTGCAGTGTCCATTCCTTCCAAGGAAATTACAAAAAAAAAACCCTCTTGTCTAAGATCCATCCCACTCTCCCTCCCTCCTGATGGACCTCAGTGCTTCTTCATGTCTCCCCATCCCATCCAAACCATGGCATTGGGTGCTTCTTCTTCTTGGGAACCATGAATAACAAAATATCTTTTCAATGGGAATGTTTCTTGACCTGTTGTCCTTACCACACCACAAATTTACTATTAATATGCTATACATGTTTTTTATTGAACTGTACTTGGCACATAATGTTACATTCATCTCAGATGTACAACATAATGATTCTATAAGTCTATACATTATGCTATGCTCACCACATGTGTGGCTACTATCTGTCATCATACAATGCTATTACAGTGCCATTGACTGTATTCCCTATGCTAACATTTTTTCAACCCCGAGACTTATTCTATAACTGGGATCCTGTATCTCTCACTCCACTTCACCCATTTTGTCCATCACTCTACCCTCTCCCCCCTGGCAGCCATCAGTTTTTTCCCGGTATTTATGGGTCTGTTTCTGCTTTCTGTTTGTTTGGTTGGTTGGCTTATTCATTTGTTTGTTTTTTAGATTCTACATATAAGTGAAATCATATGGTATTTGTCTTTTTTTGATTTATGTCACTTAGCATAATACCTTCTAGGTCCATCCATGTTGTCACAAATGGCAAGTTCCCATCTTTTTTTATGGCTGAGTAATATTTCATTGTATACATATATTACCACTTCTTTATCCATTCTTCTATCAGTCGACACTTGGGCTGCTTCCATATCTTGGCTGTTGTTAAAATTGCTGCTGTAAACATAGTGGTGCATATATGTTTTCATATTCGTGTTTTTGTTTTCTTTGGGTAAATACGCATTAGTGGAATTATTGGATCATGTGGTTCTTCTATTTTTAATTTTTGAGGAACTTCTGTATTCTTTTCCAGTGGCTGCATCAATTTACATTTCCACCAATATTGCATGAGGTTTCCTTTTTCTCTAGATTCTCACCAACCCTTGTTAGTTGATTCTAGCCATTCTTAAAGGTGTAAGGTGATATCTCATTGCTGTTTTGATTTGTGTTTCCCTGATGATGAGTGATGTTGAGCATCTTTTCATGTGTCTGTTGGACACCTATGTCTTCTTTGCAAAAAGTGTCTATTTAGGTACTCTGCCCATTTTTTAATTAGATTATTTATGGGTTTTTGGTGTGGAGTTGTGTAACTTCTTTATATATTTTGGATACTATCCCGTATCATTTGCAAGTATCTTCTACCATTCGATAGGTTGCCTTTTTGTTTTGTTGACAGTTTCTTTTGCTGTGGAGAGGATTTTTATCTCGATGAAGTCTTAATAGTTCATTTTTAAAATTTATTTATTTAAATTCAAGTTAGTTAGCATACAGTGAAGTGTTGGCTTCAGGAGTAGAACCCAGTGATTCATCACTTACATATTTGCTTTTGTTTCCCTTGCCTGAGGATAGGTAGGAAAATGTTTCTGTGGCTGATGTCAAAGAAATTATTGCCTATGTTTTCTTCTAGGAGTTTTATCATTCCATGCTTCACATTTAGGTTTTTATTCATTCTGAGTTTACTTTTGTATATGGAATATAAAAGTGATATGGATTCATTATTTTCCATCTAATAACACACTAGATTTCAAAGTAGCCATGTAGCAGATTTTTCCTCTAGATTTTCAGATATTTTTTGACTTATCTCTGCATTCTTTGCCCCATCAGCATTTTCTTTGATGCACTGTGGTGAACTCCATTTTCAGGAAAACTTACATTTTTAATTAAATTTTCATTAGGGAATTCAAGATTTAAAAAAATAGCGTTTATTTTTGAGAGAGAGAGAGAGAGAGTGTGTTTATTTTTGAGAGAGAGAGAGAGAGAGAGAGAGAGAGGCACGAGTGGCGGAGGGGCAGAGAGAAAGAGGGACACACAGAATCCAAAGCAGGCTCCAGGCTCTGAACTGTTAGCATAGCGCCCAATGTGGGGCTCAAACTCATGAGCTGTGAGATCATGACCTGAGCGGAAGTCGAATGCTTAACCAACTGAGTCACCCAGGTGCCCCTGGAGAATTCAAGATTTAGATGAAGTTGTGAAGATAATACAGAGAGAGCTCTGTACCCATTGGCCAATTTTCTCCAGTGGTAACATTTTGCAAAACTATAGTACAACATCACAAACAGCATTAGACATTGATGCAAGCCTCTGCTCTTTTGTTCTTTTTGTAAAAATACCCTATTTGATCATTGTCCTGGATAAAAGTAGATATCCCAACACCGGATGGCATAGCACCTCCTGTGAAAGCACTTCCTTTCTCATTTCCTCTCACCATCATTTTTGCAACAGATGAGAAATATTTGTGTTTAATATTTGTATGTTTTTTAAATGTTTGTTTATTTTTGACAGAGAGAGAGAGAGAGAGAGAGGGAGAGAGTGTGTGTGTGCATGTGCATGTAAACAAGTTGGGGCAGGGCAGAGAGAGAAGAGGAGAGAGAATATCAAGCAGGCTCCTTGCTGTCAGCACAGAGCCTGATGTGGGGATCAATGTCACAAACTGCAAAATCATGACCTGAGCTGAAATCAAGAGTTGGACACTTAAATGACTATGACACCCAGGCATTCCTTACATTTGTATGTTTAATGTCTTGACCAAAATGTATTTCTGTAATTATGGCTTACTCAACAGTTGTTACCATAACAGCATTGATTATCAGGATTAAATGGTCAATATGTACATTGGACTACCATGTGGAAAGATTACAATTTTCAAAACTGTATTTGGACATGATTTGAATTTATGAATTGACATTGACTAGGGACCAATTCCAGCCTTTCGACACTTGTTCCCACCATTTCAATTCTTGCATCTTCAGGGGTTTTCAGATCTTAATTGCATAACTCATTGAGTCTAGACTTGTTGCCATGAACACTTACTATTCCACGTTGCTTATAATTCCAAGAAAGGAAGAAGAAAACAGAATGGTTACTGAAAATAGAAGAAAACTTCATTTAGTGCTTTTATTCAACCTATATTGGGACTTCAATGCGAACAATAAATTTTCCTTTCTTGAGCACTTTATTTTCAGTATTGTACCCTTATGCTTTGCTGTTTCTTTTTCTTTTGGGGTATTCACTCACACTATAGTTGATGTATATGGTCTCACAGATTTATGATAATGGAAAGAATCTCCATTTTATTTTATTTTTTAAATTTTTATTTGAAAAGAATCTCCATTTTAAACTGTTCATTTGTCCTGATGTAAGATGTAGCAGCCTAAGTAAAAATGTCAATCTAAAAGCTGAAATTTTCAAATAAATCAGTTTTGAATACTAGTTATTGAAATGAGTTTTTCTTTGCTTTATATGAAACTAACACAGAACAATCAACACTAACAATACTTTACTTCCAAAAGCTGTGATTATTGCCTTTTTTCTGCACTGAAATGACAAACGGAAACTATGTAAATGTTCTGTTCTGTTTTGCTTTGTTTTCCCTTGTGGATTTCTCAGGATCTGTTTTCAAATGTATGAGCGTGTAAATTGAATATATATGATTTTGATGACCTTAAAATAAATGTATGCAATTTGGTAGTCTGATGTACTTATAATTCTACTCAAAAGCTAGATCAAAGCTTTCTTTTTTAAAATACTACCTGTGAATAGAATTTGGTATTAGCATTGTTTGATGTAAAGGCATCAGTATCTTTGGGAGAAACAAGTCAAGACAAGTAGCATACTTCGTTATTTATCTTTCAAAATAAATAAGTATCTTAGAAAATATTCTCTTCTTAGAAAGCTTTACGATCAAAAAGAGCCAGATTTTAGGAAGTTACTTCCTCTGAGTCCAGTCTATGCTCCCATTACAGATCCCTCCTGTTGTTACTTGTGCTTTAGCCTCTTTGGGGGATTGATAGAAACAACATCTATGGAACCTACACATTCAAAGCCACATCTACTTGTAACATCCCTTGTGGAAATTTCACCTTACCCAACAATATCCCCCTATAAACCTGACTAGTGTATGCTTAATTTAGCACCTCAAAGCAATTCAACTGAAATGTTTTCTTAGACATAGTAAGTTTGCACAAAGGTTTTATATTACATCTGTGCTGAAACTTTTAACAGCTCAGTTCTGTTTCATATACTCTCCTTATTCCAATAAAATTATCTTTCAATTAGGTGCTTAGAATATTGTGTTCTATTAAATTTACATTTAAATTAAAAATAAATAAATAAAGGAATGTGTACTAACTACTCAGACATTTCCTAGCTGCTACACTAGATTCCTATATGCAGCTCATAGCTTTTAAAGTTAATGAGCTCCTATATATTGGTAGTTAGCTGAATTTTTTTCATGGTTAGACTATTTTGTGTAGCATTGAAAATACCATTAAGCCACTTAGTGTTTTAAACGGAGTCATCCTAATGGATGCCTTTCAAAATATTAAAACAATTTTCCTGCTTTTCTAAAAGCCTGGTGGGGGGAGCACAATCGAATGGAGATGTTCGAGTGGTTTTAAAAGTCATTGAACATGTATCATTTTGGCAGATAGGACAGCTTGAACTGATGCAAAATAAATCCCTGTTGCTTGTAGACAAGATGCTCCATAAGTAGGAGAGAATTCCTTTGTCCTAGATAAAAAGAAAGCTATATACACCATTGAAAGTATGTTTTCCCTTTAGTTCCTTTCAAAACAAGCTTAAATGGATTTAAATAGCCCAAAGTATTGAATACTTTTGGAGAAGACTGCAGAGATCATGCTGATCTAATTAGAAAAATTGCATGCTTTTTATATGCCATTTTCCTTTTTATTAGCCAATTGGAAATAATATATTATCAAAGGGAAACTCACTTTTCTTTTTTATGTAGTGCTCTTGCCCTATGTTCACTAGCTCGGATGCTGCAGTTCTATATTAAGCTTTCTGAATATGGACGTGACCCTTAATTCTTTGCTCTAGTTCACTCCTTTGGATAAGGAAGATCGCATCCCACCCTACTATTTAGTAAATTACCACTCTGAGGAACTGAATGCCACCCTAGCGCATTAAACCTCAAAGACTTAATGCACTTTCATAGAACTAACTCAGAGTTATTTGCACACTGGAACCTGCAGGCAAGCTGGGAGAAAGAGAACTAATAAAAGTGTTCATAATGCACTTACACTGTAAAGGATCAGGATACTTTTATGCAACATTGAATGATAACACACTCAGAGTGTTTTCAGTGATTTCACCTGAAAAGGAAATTTCTACGCAGTTATCTAAACTGTTTTGACCCTTGTTTGGGGACACTGCTTAGCACTATTGATGAGCTAGCTGTGCCGAGAGCTCGCTAGATCCAGAGGAGTCATGCTGACCAGACTCAACTGCTCCCCAGTGCCCACTGGCTTGGCTTTTTTCTGTCCCCAAACAGATCTGTTCTGAAATTTTCATACTGCCTGTACTCAGACCCCTCTTTGTTTCTTCCCAAATCGCACTTATCAGAAAATGAGCTCGTTACCTGCACTACTGAGTTTATAGGCATCAGGGATAACCTATTTCAAGTAAGCCCTCCTTTTTTTTTCTTTTATAAAACTTTCTGTAGATCCTGACACAAGTTTTGTTACTTTTTTTTTTTATCTCTTTAAAAATGTGTTGTTTCTTCTTTTGAATACTAATGCTTCCTCCTCTTGGTGATGACCCTCTTGGTCTTCACTAGAACCACCAAATATGCACTTTACGCAGATTTTGACTTCTTTTACATTATGTCTCTTATGGGCTTTTTCTCTAGAGCGTATAATATTCTCACCGAACCATTCCTAAAAAATGCTTCTTTATTCTGACTGGTCTCTTTATTGCACTGTCAGAGTTACTGCCTTCACGCTGTCGCCAGGAAACTGAAAAATAACTATAATCAATATAAAAGTTGAGTATCAGATTTTGGGCACATGTCTGAACAGTAATCAGCCTGATTCATAAATGTCATTCTTCTCACTTAGATGGCATAAAGCTAAGGTAACTCCTCGTTGCTGAATTTTATTATCCAGACATTGTTGAACAGATAGATGAATGAGTAAATGAAAAATAAAGAAGACTTATTTTCATCAGATTTGGTCCTGTGTCATGGCTGTACCAAGGAGAAACTTGTAGCAAATGTTTGAAACCGGAGGAAGCTGTAGGGAGTTACTTTTGTTGGCCACATTTTGGTATGTAACTTAATCATAGTAATGTAGCAGAGAAATTGGGTGGATTTATTTCTCTATCATTGCAGAAATTTCTAGGTATCATTGTAGAGGTCCCCAACAGATCTTACCTTGGTATAAGGTGCCACCCACAGAAGTACTTGGGATCCTATAAGTAGGAGCCTAGATTTTGATCAACTTTGCCTCAAAAACTACTTTTAGACCAACTTTGCCTTAAACATAAAATCATACTCTGATACTCAGTCTTCTACTTCCGTTTATCTTAACCCCGTAGAGTTACAAGGGCCAAAAGAGGAACTTTAAGACTCACTCATTTTGGTCAATTGATTTCAAAAATGTCCCCAAATATTCACTTATTTCTCTATTTAGACCCTTTCAAATGAAACTGCAGATTCTCCCATCAAGAGATAGAACCTATTACCCCCTTCCTGTAAATTTGGCTGCTATGTTGACCTCTTTGCAACAAAATTTGGTAGAAATGACAATGTGCTGGCTCTGGAATAGTATCAAGAGTCCTTGCACTTTTTATGCTCTTTCTTTTAAAATGATGCCACTGTCATGTGAACAATCCCAGCTGGCAGAGGCCATCCTCAACAAGCCTATAGACACTGTGGATTTGGTGGATGATTCTTTCCTTCAATGAATAATGAGGCTTAGTTTTATCATCTCCAAGCTTACTTAATAATCTTAAAATATTTCTCTGATGATTAAAAAAATTTTTTTAATGTAAGCATGAGCCACCTAGTAGGCATTCAACAATAATTTATGTTGTGTTATACTATTTTCCCTTCTTCTCCAGATGTTTTATTGTTTTAGTCCATTTATTCATTTCTGTTAAACTCAGCAAAACATGTATCGAATGTCATTGCCTGGCTTTGGGCTGAGGTTCTGAGATTCCAAAGGTAGATAATACTTGAAACTCATCTTAAGAATCATATAAGCTTTCACGCAAACTATTAATTAGGTCACTGTACTGGCTACTTTGCCAGGAGTCTCTCAGTTTTCTTTCATTGCTGGCTCTCCAGTCTTACCTTCTATATTGCCATGAAACTGTTTTATCAGAAGATAAAACTGACCCAATCACTCCTCTTTCTTATAAAAATAAAATAAACACGATGCTATTGATCTCTGATTTGTATCATGTTACTAAGGATTACTCTATACATTTCTTACAGCACACATGCTTTTTCAGTCTTTTAAACCATTCTCTATCTCCTCTAAACCTTGGGCTCCTCATCAGTAAAACAGACATAAAGTCTTCTTCATATATCAAATGATTAAATATGATAAAGAGTTGAAAGCCCTTAGAACATCATAGTAGCACTCAGGAAAAGGTAGCTATTTCTATTGTTTCTATTCTAATATATTCAATTTGTATCCTTACTTCTCTCACCACCATTGCTTTTGCAACTACTTTCCGCTGATTTTATCTCTATTATCTGTTAACAAAGCCTTCCTTTTGCAAAAGTGAACTCTCCATAATCTTGACAAGTAAGGCTCTTTAATTCTATCTTAAGAATCATTACAAGCTAGTTCCCCTGAAAAGGCTTTCCCATCCTCTTTCCACCTTGTGTTTTTTTATTCATCTTTAAGAATCAGTTCCAATATTACTTCCTTAGTGAAATGTTACTTCATTCCTTGAGGCAGAACTAGATATTTTATTTTTTGTGACCCACAGTTGTCTCACTCTTATCTCTGAAATGTCACTTATCAGGCTATCTTGCAATTTGTTTATTTTCATATGTTGGTTTGTGTATATTTTAAGGACATGTACTTTTTATCTATAATTTTATTTCCTTAGGGTCACAATATTGGTTCAACAAATATTGGGATAATTAATATGCACACTTGAGGATTATTCTAAAAAGCATCGATGTTCTTCGGCTAGTATTTTAATTTAAGCTTTTGTTTTCATTTCTTTCTAATTGTGCATAGCCTTTTTACATCTCTCTTACTCCTAGGTCTCTTCTGTTTTAAAAGAGAACATAGTCATAAAATAATTTCAGAACTGTAAAATAGTTCTGCTTCCTAATAGCTCAAAACAACAAAAAGCACATCCCATCAGAAATGATTTCTATATATGTTTTAAGACTTTAAAGTGGCACATTCAATTTATTTCTTTAAAATGATTTTTTTTGTGGTTGTTAATGGGCAAGTATTCATGCATTACCCTAATTTTCAAAAGTTCCAGATTTTCAATATAAAGGATGAATAAATATGATTAGTATATGTGGTAAATTCTACTGAGATAAATATCTGGTTTGGCCTTGACTAAGCATTTTTTTAGTAGGAATTGACCAAGATGGCTCTCATGTTCTGCTCAACTTGACTAAGTCTTAGATAGGCTTTTTTCCTGATTAGAGGTCACTATCCTTTTTCTGAGAGCATGCACTTTAGAGAACTCACAATTATAAATTCTTTCTCTGACACTTTGATATTTAAATCTTCCTCCAGCTTCTTGTCAAGATTACAACCCAGGAATGTCTTTCTCAAGATTCTGAGAGCCATCCTTTTGAGATACAACTAATCAAGAAAGATAGGGCTACTGTCTCCCAGCATCTTTGGGAGGGTAGAATATTAACTTCAGTATAAGCCAGTTAGTAAACACACATAGTCTAAGCACATTGACCAACACGTTTTTACCAACTCACCCCATTGCTGAGAAACTCTCCTGACTTTTGTTTTAGTGGAGTTGAGTTTTGCTTCTGTCCCATTTTCAAACAGTTTTGGCCACTATTACAATAGTCTTTAATTAAGTTGTCCTCGCTTGTTTAATCTGGTGCAATTTTTCGTTGATAGCTGTTGATGTACACTATAAAAAAAGTTGTAGATATCTATTTCACAGTGTGGATATATTAGTTTCCTTTTGTTGCTGTAACAAATTGCCGTGAACTTATTGACTTAGAACAACACGAATTTATTCTCTTACAGTTCTGAAGGTCAGGAATCTGCAATCAGTTTTATTGGACCAAAGTCAAGGAGTCAGCAGAGAGGGCTCTTTCTGAAGGATATGTGAAGAGTGTATCCTTTCGAATTCTCTTTCCCAGATTCTTTGTTTACATTTTGTGGCGTATGGCCCCTTCCTCCGTCTTCAGAGCCAGTGGCATAGCACCTGCAAATCTCATTCTGCTTCCATCATTGAATTCTGTGCCTTCTCTGATCTCTTTCCTGGACCACCCCCCTGGAAAATCCAGCATAATATCTCCATCTGAAGATCATTAACTCAATCACACAAATTTTTATAGTTTCCGATGCAGATTCGGATGCAGATATCTGGCAGGGGGGCCATTATTCAGCATTATACACACTGGGTTGAAAAGTCCCTAAGTCTGCAAATAAACGCATATCTGGGAACTATTTCATTCCTAAGCTTACCAAAAGAATCAAATTTTAGTTACATGCTGTTTGGAAAGACTGAAGACCAATGGGCAACGTTAAGAATTGAAACTTCCTTTTGCTTATATTGGCCCAACACTTGCATCTGTACCTACAAGACAAATGCACAGATGCAAATCTCATTCATGTTACTGAGGATTTTGCGATTTATAAAATAAGCTTCTATGCTGCTTACCATCTGGGCTTGTGAGGGTTTTAGGATAACGTTACTTTCTTTTTACGTGATATTGTTTTAAAATATTGATAAGAACGGTGACAGAATTGCAGAATTACAGTAATATTTTTAATTATTTCCACCTTAATGCTTGCCGAGTAGGTGCTATGATAAAGGAGGTTGGACTTGACTAAAGCTCATCATTTAGATCACCAAATGTATAAATTGTTGTTTAATTTTATGTATGCCAAAGTGAAAAGAATTTTTCGAAATGCAAAGGGTCTTTACAAAGCTATCTTTCATCACGTGAGTGCACTATATGAGTTTTACCCTAAACCACCGCAGGGACTCCCCCATGAAACTCAAAACGAAAGGCAAAACCCGAAAAATAACTTGCAAGGCCTTACAATGACCAGTGCACTCACTAGCTCTTCCAAGGCCACCCAGTCTCCTCGTTCTTCCTCCCACATGCCAGGCAAATTCCTGCCTTGCCATATTTGTACTTGTTCTCTCCACCAGAACACTTTTTTTCAGAGAGCCTCGTGGCTCACTGATTCTGCCCATTAAGTCTTTGTCAAAAGTCACTGTATGCTAACTAATTTGGATGTAAATTAAAAAAAAAAAAGTCACTTTCTTAGTGAGGTCTTTCCAGACCCGATCACATAATTTAAAATTTCACCCTGCTCCCATATTACTTATTTGTTTGTTTGTTTGTTTGTTTATTGAGACATTTACTTACATATGTCTTTACTTTTTTATTTAAATGAAATGAAAGTTCATAATGTGAAATGCATAAACCTTAAATATTTCACGTAGAAATCTCGTTTCTCCTACGCGTCCTGCGCACCTTCTCTCTGCTCCCGCAACCAACTGTTCTCATTTCAATCACTGTAAATTAACATTTCCTGTGCTTGAAGTTCATTAAATGGGATCTACAGAATGTACTCTTTTGTGTGTGGATTCTCTCATCCGATATTTTTGAAAGTAATCCGTGACATCTGATCTACTTTTCATTATCCATCCTCTTGTTGTTGGAGTTATACGTTGTTTCCAGTTTAGTGGAGTTATGTATTGTTTCTAGTTTGGGGCTTTTCAAAATAAACCTACTCAAAAAAGTTTTGTGTATTCTTTTTTAGACACAGAGTTTTATTTCTGTTGTATAACACCAGTATTAACCACAATTCTCCGGAGAAACAGAACCCACAAGATGGGTGTTTATACATTAAGAGAGATTCGTTTTAAGGAATTTTTTCACATGGTGGCAGAGGCTTGGCAAGTACAACATCGGATGAGGTAGATCGGCAGATGGAGATTCAGGGAAGAGCTGTAGTTCAAGGTATAAACTGGTCAGCTGGCAGAATTTCTTTTTGCTTAAGAGAGGCCGGTCTTTATTAAGGCCTTCAACTGATTGGATGAGGCCCATCCACATTATAAAGGACAGTTTACTTTACTCAAAGTCCACTGATTTAAATGTTAATTTCATCTAAAACCACCTTCACAGAAATACCCAGAAAAACATTTGACTAAATATCTGGGCCCCATGACCCAGCCAAAAGGACACATAAAATTATCCACTACGAGTAGTTTTTATTTTTTTCCTTCTAATATTTATAATTCCTATTTTAGTTTTTGTTACCTAATTGCATTTGGATCATTAGCTTAATATTGAATGAGAAGCGAGATTAGGCATCCATACTCCATTTTCTATCTTAAAGAGAAAAGTCAATATCTTACCATCACATATTACATTGGCAGTATGTTTTTCTAAATATCCTTTATCATATTGCAGATATAGTTTTAGTTTTATTTTAAAAGAAATAATCAATGGGCACTAAATTTTGCCAAACCTTTTCCCCCACCTATTGAGATGATTATATACTTTTGTTCTTTATTCTATTAATGTAATGAATTGCACTGATTGGTTCTAAATATTAAAACAACTCTCAACTCCTGAGATAAACCCCAGTTTTGGACATGATATGCTATCTATCTATCTATCTATCTATATTTATATATATTTATGCTATCTCTCTCTATATATATATATATTTCTGGACTTAATTTGTTGATGCTTTGGGCATTTATGTTAATTAAAGACAATGCTTTACATTTTTTTTTAATTTAATGAATTTGAGTTAGATAGTGTTTTCCCCTTCTTTATTTTTTGAGGCATGAAACTTTTGTGATTCTGTGTACCCTTCAGAATCTTCCACTTTTGGTTAAGGAATTGAGTCAATGTAGGAAAATTGGATTTTCTCCCTAGGAATATGAAATCAGGTGTCAGAGAATAAAGAATATTGTCAAGCTCCTCAGTAGGTGCTGTGAAGATGAAGAATCTGGGTTTGAACCATTGGAAACCCACCAATCAGAAAGATAGAATTTCCTGGGTTCTGTGCTGACAGCTCAGAGCCTGGAGCCTGCTTCGGATTCTGTGTCTCCCTTTCTCTCTGCCCCTTCCCCACTCATGCTCTGTCTCTCTCTCAAAAAATAAATAAACATTTTAAAAAAATTTAAAAATGGGCCTCCTGGGTGGTTCAGTCGGTTAAGTGTCCAACTTTGGCTCAGGTCATGATCTTGCCATTGTGGGTTCGAGTCCCACATCAGGCTCTTTGCTGACAGCTCAGAGACTGGAGCCTGCTTTGGATTCTGTGTCTCCTTCTCTCTCTCTGTCCCTCCCCTGCTCATGCTCTGTCTCTCTCTCTCTGTCTCTCTCTTTCTCTCTCTCAAAAATAAATGAACATTAATTTTTTTTTAGAAAGGTAGCTAGAATTAGAGAAAATGACCTTGAAGTAGAGAGGAAGCATGAGGCCATGAGTGAGAGAGATAGATACTTTCTACTTTCAAGGTACAGTTTCTCTTGAAGGAACTGCACTTTCTCTCCTCACATTTCATAAAATTCCCCTAAAGTTTAAAATAAATTCTCTTTTATGGGAGACTAAGGGTGGAAGAACATTACCAAAATGAGCTCTGGTTGCCATTTATATATTTCTTTGTCATGTGTTTTTAAAAATTGGGTTTGGGGCACCTGGGTGGCTCAGCTGGTTAAGCTTCCGACCTTTGGTTTCAGCTCAGGTCATGATCTCACAGTTAATGGGTTCAAGCGCTGTGTGCTCTGTGCTGACAGTGTGGAGCTTGCTTGAGATTCTCTCTCTGTCTCTCTCTCTCTCTCCCCCTTCCTCTCTGTCTCTCAAAATAAATAAATAAAAAAAAATTTGGGTTTGATTTTGGAAAATACAATTTGAAAAGTGTGAACAATTCTCAGAGGACAGAAAGGAACTAGAGGTAGGGAGGTTGACAAGCATTCTGGCAGCTTGCACTAATTTATTAATATTCCACTTCTTTAATCAAATAGCTGACTGATACGACATTACCGGTGAAAGCCTGGTTAAATTTTACTCCCGTCTCTATATTATGTGCAGAGTATGCTTTATTTATGACATATATAAATTCAATATGTAACCTTTGTGTTTCATAAGTATATTTTTGTCCCTAATGGAATCTTATAACGAAATGCTTTAAAAACCTCTGAGACTTTTGGGTACTCAAACAACTTTGAGTTTAAATTAACTTAAGAATTGATTTCCACTTCAAGCAGTGTTTTACGAAATGCAAAGTATAGATTGGACTACGTCTTCAAGAAAGAATCTTCAAATTGATAAGTCTAAATTTTACCCTTGAACACTGTTTCAGCTTAACACTGTTTAGACATGAAAAGCCCCACGACACCTAATTTAGTGGCAAATGCATACAAATATCCCCAAGGAAATTTCTTCTCAGCTAATAGCCAAAGTGTGAAAACTGCCTTTTACTCAGGTGGCTGTTTTCCACCCTCATCCTCTGGAACGGGCAGGGTATATATATATATATATATATATATATATACACACACATATATATGTACATATATATATATATATACATATATATATTCTCTTTTATATATATCCAGGAGAGAATCCTGAGAGAATAAAAAAGAAAGAAAGAAAGAAAGAAAGAAAGAAAGAAAGAAAGAAAGAAAAAGAAAGGAAAAGAAAAGAAAAGAAAAAGAAAAGAAAAAAGAAAAGGGGAAAGATACCTGAATTTAGAGCACTTTTATCTTCAAATCGTGTTAGGTCTGCTCTTTGTTCACTTGTGATTTCATAAATAATGACATCTCTGGTTAGCATTGATTTAGTAGAAACCTTATTCTTCATAATTCTGTACACTCTTTCTAGATAATTTTGTATTCTCCCATAGCATGGATAGCCTTTGTCATCATAAGGACTATTGGACTGTTTATTTTTGGTTTAAAAATCATATACGTATTTATGTGTACATATGTTTATATATGCGCAAATGTATATGTGTATGTGTATATTCTTCTGAACTCTCTTTGGAAACTAGTATGTTTTATATTAATGTTTTTAAAAAAATCTACATGTTGGTGTAAAACTGTAGAAAATGATTGTCAACTTTCTTTCTGGGATTTACTTATTTGAAACAATGAATTGATAAAATGATTGCCAATGGCTGGTCCCTAAATGAATAATTTTTCAGTCCACTTTTGCTATTGAATTTATTTTATTTTTAATGATTGTAAGTTAAACTTCAGTTAGCTAATATGCAGTGCAACATTGGTCTCAGAAGTAAAATTTAGTGGGGCTCCTGGGTGGCTCAGTCGGTTTAGCCTCCGACTTCGGCTCAGGTCATGATCCCGTGGTTCCTGAGTTGGAGCCCAGCGTTGGCTTCTGTGCTGACAGCTCAGAGCCTGGAGCCTGCTTCAGATTCTGTGTCTCCCTCTCTCTCTGCCCCTCCCTTGCTCATGCGCTGTCTCTGTCTCTCAGTAATAAATAAACGTCAAAAAAATTAAAAAGAAGTAAACTTTAGTGATTTATCACTTACATACAACACCCAGGGCTCATCATAACAGGTGCCCTCTTTAATACCCATCACCCATCTATTGAATTCAGATGTACATTGGATATTATTTTTTAAAAGGTCTTTTGCATTTTCTTTAAAATTCTTTCCACTTCATATTTGAGCTTTGTCCATGAAAGAAGGGCTGGTTACTGAGAGCTTGGATGGGAGGGCAATGGGGTTGGGGGACTTCAATTCTTCTCATTTAGTCTGAAGCAAGAAGTCCACTCCCTTATTCGATTTTCAGAATAAGGATGGGAAATGGGGAGTCGCATTTGAAGCTTCAGACACCAGAATGTTTCACACCTATGAAAGGAAAAATTTCCAGTCTTGCCAATTTATCAGAAGGCCAGTTAGGCTGAAATTAGGGATGTTTCTGACTACGGGGTCTCTGGAAAGCCCAGACACAGATAAGATATAATTTTGTACAGGGAACTTTGGTAATAGGGAAATGTAGTAGAACATTACCATGGGGTTAGACCTGCGGAAAGCCCAGTCGCTGGCCCTTATTTACCCTTGGTCAATTTCCTACCCAGAAGGCATGAACTCTCCTCACGTTTCTACTTCCTTTCTACCATGAAATGAAAACTGTGCCCTCTCAGGAGTAAGTAAACAATGATATCGTATGCAGCAAGTTTTAACTCTTTCATCAGATAAGTTTATCCCTAAAACAAGTTCCAGAGAAATCTAACATTTAAAAAGTGTGGTGTTTAGTTCTTCACAGACCACACAAATCTTCCATATCAGTATGTCCATATTTTGGAAAGCTTTTATTTTGAACTAATTTGAAACTTACAGAAATGTTGCAAACATTGGATAGAGAGTTTCTATTTACTCCTCACCCAGCATCCACTAATGTTAACACCTTACTAACAGGATATTGTCAAACCAGGAAATTAACATTCTTTATTCAAATTTTACTGGTTTCTCTACTGATGTCCATTTTCTGTTCTAGAAGACTATCTAGGATACTCTGTTACATTTACCTACTTTTTAATTAAGAAACGTTATTTTTTAATTTTTTAAAAAAAATTTACATCAAATTAGTTATCATATAGTGCAACAATGATTTCAGGAGTAGATTCCTTAGTGCCCCTTACCCATTTAGCCCATCCCCCTCCCACAACCCTCCAGTAACCCTCAGTTTGTTCTCCATATTTATGAGAAACTTTATTTTTAGAGCAATTTTAGGTCACAAAAAAATTATATGGAAAATACAGTGTTTTAATATGCCCCCGTCCCCACACATGGATAACCTCCCCTATTATCAACATTTCTTATTAGAGTAGTACATTTGTTATAGTCCATGAACCTACACTGACACATCATTATCACTCAAAGTCCAGAGTTTACACTAAGTTTCACTCTTAGTGTTGTACATTCTATGGGTTTGACAAATGTAAGTGACATGTATTATCAAATAGTTTCACGGTCCTAAAAATTCTCTGTGCTCTATTCATGCCTTCTTCCTCCTTAACCCCTGGAAACCATTAATCTTTTTGCTATCTCCATAGTTTTGCCTTTTCAAAAGGCAAAGGACTGTTGGAATCCCACATTATGTCACTTTTCCAGATTGACCTTTCACACTTAATGAAATGCATTTAAGTTTCTTCTTTGTTTTTTCATAGTTTGATAGCTCATTTCTTTTTAGTGATAAATAACATTCCATTGTCTAGATACACCAGTTTATTAATCCATTCACTTACTGAAAGACATCTTGGTTACTTCCATGTTTGAGCAATTATGAACACAGCTACCATAAACATCTATAAACATGAAACATCTAGTATAAACATAAAAGATACATTTTATGTCCACACAAATTGAAAACATGTTTTCATGTTTGAAACATAAGATTTCATGACTTGAACACTTATCAAAATATAAGTGTTGGGTTATATATATATATATATATATATATATATATACCGGTATATGAATTGGTATATATATATATATATACCGCTATATATATATATATATATATATATATATATATATATATATATACCAATTCATGAGGGTAAATACCAAGAGGTGTGACATCTGGATCAAATGATAAGCATATGTTCAGTTTTGTAAGAAACTGCCAAATTGTCTTCCAAAGTGTCAGTACCATTTTGCCTTCCCACCAGCAATGGATGAGAGTTCCTGTTGCTCCGTGTTCTTTCCAGCATTTGCTGGTGTCAGTGTTCTGGATATTGGTCATTCTAATAGGTGTTAGGGTTGCATTTAGTTTTTATTTCTCTTCGTGTCCTCCAATTTTCAATAATTCCTCAAGCTTTTTTTTTTCTTTCATGATCTTGAAACTTTTGGAGAATTATTGGTTATTTTCTAGAATGTCCCTCCATTTGGGTTTGTCTGATATTCTCTCATGATCAAAATGAGATGAATTTATGCTGTTTTGACAATAATACTAAGTACTTTTTTTTCTTTGTCCATGTGTCTTACCAAGGGGTTTATGAGACTAATATGATAATCTTATGAGTTGGGATATTAAACTTACCCAATTGGTTATGATGGTCTTTGCTGTTTCTGGACTATACATTACTAATCTTTGTAGTAAAGAAGTATATCTTAGGGGAAATACTTTAAAACCATCCAAACCATTTTTCTCTTCAAACTCCCACCAAATATTAGCATCAATAGTTGGGTCTAAGAGTTAAAAAAAAAAACAATATTATCAACACTTATTCTTCCTTATTGGAAAGGAGATGGAACATAGATTGGACTCAGGAATGACAGCTATATTTTCTCCAAAACAATTGTATGGGTCAGCAGGAACTTTTATTTTTACCTTACTCTTTTCACTTTTTCCCCCTAGGGGACATGGGGGCATAGAAAGTATTGAGAATTGGGAATTCATTGTTGGACATTGGGCATCTTAATTTTAACTGACTGTTGGGCAGTCTAGTAGAGTTATTAAGCATGGAATTCTTATTAATCAAATTCTTAGGGAAAAGTTAGGGCTGCAGATAAATCTTGGGGTTGTCAGAATGCAGATGGTACTAACCATAGGACCAGATGACATCACTTAAGGGGGGAGTATTGGTAGTGAAAGAAAGGAATTGTGAATTAAGCACAAGACAACCCATTATTTAGGAAGTAGGGAAAAGAGGAGACTGAAAAGGATGCTGAGAAGGAAATACAAAAGGAGTGG
The DNA here is from genome assembly GCF_022079265.1 of Lynx rufus. Taxonomy (NCBI): domain Eukaryota; kingdom Metazoa; phylum Chordata; class Mammalia; order Carnivora; family Felidae; genus Lynx; species Lynx rufus. Next base: position 7,511,701 of record NW_025814825.1, read on the forward strand.
GATTAAAATGAAGGGTGCTTGATATACCACGGCAAAAGAAAGAAAGGATTTCAACAAGGAATGATTATCTATTTTGTCAAATGCAGTAGAAATGGCCACCAAAATGATGATCGAGAACAAACCACTGGATTTAGCAAGTTGGTATTCATATACCTAAGGTAATATACTGCAGAGCCGATTCTAACTTACTTTTTCCTCTTTATGCTATCATCCTGATGGCCTGCTCCTTGCAAAGACAGCATATCATTATATTTCCAATTTCAACCTATTTTTTTCTCCCATTCTAAGGTTTTAGGTAGGCTCAGGGACATGCTTGTAAGAAATCGACACCCATTCCTCCTTGGATGACAGCTATTCTTTGTGGAAAGTACCATCTACTTGTGACCAATGTGTGTTTCCTGACACCTTACAAGGCATAAATGTTTTCTTGAACATCTTCATGAACCAGGTTCAATTTTCCTGCATTGGACAGCCTTGTTTTTGTAGATTTTATTTTGTGCTTGTTTTTATTTCCTAGTTTCACTGACGATTCAGTTTCCTTTTCTGTTTATTCTTTTCCTTCTTTTTCTTTTTAAAGTAGGTTTCAAAGAAAGGACAGTAGCAGTCCATTTTTTATTCACTGTGTCTCTACCTACATGCAATAAAGTTATATAAAACAAAGCTCTGTATTGTTTTGTTCCCAATTACAATACAATTCAACAGTTACCTGAAATGGAACCTGGAACTTAGAAGCAGACATTCAATAAATATTTATTAAATAAGTGAAAAAAATATTTTACTGGAAGTTCAGTTAATTCAAAATCGCACTTCAAAACTCCATGATCCCTAGTTATTTTATTTTAATTTTTTTAAAGTTTATTTATTTTGAGAGAGAGTGTAAGTGGGGGAGGGGCAGAAAGAGGAGAGAGAATCCCAAGCAGGCTCCACGTTTTCATCACCCAGCCCGACACGGAGCCCAGTCCCACAAACTATGAGATCATGACCTGAGCAGCAATCAAGAGTCAGATGCTTAACCCACTGAGCCACACAGGCACCCCTCTACTTCTTCTTCTTCTTTTTTTTAATGTGATATTCTCTGAAATGTATGGAGTTCATTATATTTTTTCTGATTTTTAAATTCTATTTGCTCTATAAAAGATTTTTGAGGGTGGTGTTGTTTCTGTTTCGATTTGTTACCATTCCTTCAAGTAGTTGTCTTTTTTTCAAATGTTTGGTGGTCATTCAAAACTATCTGCTAATCTTTACATTTTAGTTGTCTTAATTACCTTTTTTTTTTTTTTGTATCCTATCTGGGGATTATGGGATACAGAAAGATATGGTATCTGGATGGATTTTCTGTTTGTTTTTCTCCTAGAATGTGTGTGGCCTATAATTCTTATCTCTTCAGTTACAGGGCTAACATTCAATTATTTAATCTAAGGCAAATAGTTCTGCTTCCAGTTACTTACCCCAAATGAAGAATATGTTAGTAGTCAACGTTCCTTACTGTTCTGACTTGTTGATTAATTAATCAGTTTGATGAATACCCTCAGGCTTCTTAATCTGGGCTTGGAGCTTCACTGAACTGTTCTTAATTTTCTCTTCTGTTCAAGTGGAATTTCTAGACTCATTTTATCTATCTTCCAGATTGTTAAAATGCATTTTCTTGTACATGTCAATATCAAATAGACATAATGTTTCACAGCTAGCACCAGAGGTTAGAAACAACAGAGGCTTACATAAGGAAGAAGTTGGAAACTTCTTACCAAATCCAGGGGCTAGGGGTCCAAAATACACCTGGGGGTCTCACAGTGTTTTCAGAGCCTCAGGTTCCTACCTTTGTGTCCACTATACTTAGCTTATCAAGGTACAGTGGTATCGTGGAGCTCCAGCCACTAGGCCTACATTGCAGATAGGAAGTGGGAACAGCGAAGGCAAGAAGAACACATACAAGCTGTCTGTACCCCTCCTAAGGAACTTTCTCTGAGGTCTCACCTTATAAATCCCTTATGCTTCACTGACTACAGCGGGCTATAAGAAGCTAGGGCATGGAATCATATAGTATAGTACTAAAGTGTGATCCTTGGATGATGCTGGCCTACAAAATGTTGGCTTCCCTTCTATGAAGAGATTAATAGAGAAAGTGAGAGCGAGTAATGGTAAACTCGATAGAAATTTGACAGTTGGACAACATATGAATTGTATTTTACAAAATAAATGAACCATATCAGATTAGGAAGAATAAGTAAAATGAAATAAAAATAAAATCCTGGTCCTTCACCTGGAATAAAAGTGGATTCTTTGATCACTGAAGAAACAAAGAATGGAGATTGGGAAGTCAACTAGACACCTCTACCACAGCGATAATCTTGATAAGGCTGCTGACAAAGGACAGAGAGCGGAGGCTCCAGAATTTCCACATGGTAGTTACCCTGGGACTTGACAACTTCTTTCCAACTTTTCCCAAGAAAGTATTTCCTGGAGAATATCTAGATTTATGGCTTGGTAAGAGGTAAAGGAGAAAATATTAACTGATTATGCAGAATTGGATTAAATGATAGATCTTATAGCATGAAAGGGTAGGGGATAGGATGAAGGTATGTTTAGGAATACATTCAAAAAATAAGGGAGAGCGGTTGTGTAGAGTAGAAATGCAAGATCTGTTCTGACTCTGAATAAATGACATAAAAGCAATTTGTAATAGACACCCCTTTTTTTCAAATTTGAGAATGCATTTTGAGATCTTTAGTTAGGAAAAAATCCCTTATTAATTTGCTGAATATGGGCAGATATATTTTTGAGTTAAAGAAAACAGATTTATAATAAATCAAAATAATAACATTATTTAATTTTAACTAGTTAGTATTTATTCCAACATACAATATGAACATTTAGTTTAGATTTTTAAAAAAAATTTTAATGTTTATTTATTTATTTTTGAAGGAGAGAGAGACAAAGTGTGAGTGAGGGAGGGGCAGAAAGAGAGGGAGACACAGAATCCAAAGCAGGCTTCAGGCTCCGAGCTGTCAGCACAGAGCCCGATGTGGAGCTTGAACTCACAAACTGCGAGATCATGACCTGAACCAAAGTTGGACGCTCAACTAACTGAGTCACCCAGGCACCCCCACATTTTTTTTTTACTTGCACATGATTTCAAATAAATTATAATGTAATGTTTATCACTAAATCAACTTGAGAGTGTTATGGACTGAATTGTGTTCCCTCAAAATTTATATGTTGAAACCCCAACCCCTAACGTGATGATATTTGGAAGTGGAGTCTTTGGGAGCTAATTAGTTATGAGGATGGAGCTCCCATCCTGTATTTATGAAAAACAAAAACAAAAACAAAAACAAAAACAAACATGTGAGCACACAGCAAGAAGACAGCCATCTGTAAGCCAGGAACCTTGATTTTGGACTTCTCGATCTCAGTCTTCCCAACTACGAGAAATAAATTTCTGTTTTTTAAGCCACCTTCTCTGGTATTTTGTTATAGAAGCCTGAGTCGACTAATACATTAGGTTAATAGAGAAGTAACATTTCTTCATGAAGCCAAGATACTTAGGGAATTGACATTATATTCAAATGTATTTTGCTTAATATTTTAATTTTCTTCATGCCATTAATACATGTGCTTGGAGGAATAAACACTCCAACTAAAACGGCATTATTTCAACAGATCAGATCTATGAAACAATATTTTATAATCACCTGCCCTAGGTACTCATAACACTATAGTGAATTTAGTCATGTCTTTCACTTGGTTATTGTCTTTTAGTTAATTTGTTAAGACAAGTCCATTGAATTATACAGATTTTATTCTTTTATTCTTTGGCTAATTTTGCATGCACCATAAATATATAAATATTTTATTAAATATATAACTCCAATATTACAACATTTTAGAATATATGTTAAAAACCTTCAGGATTTATTTATTTTTCCAAACGGCACATACGATTTTAGGATCAAGAGACAGAATTTAATCAAATTATAGGATTTCAACATCTAGTCACATTTTAATCATATTCTCATCAATCCTAATTCTAAATAAGAGGTGGAGAAAACACAATACTGTAACCTGTTCTTAAAAATTGAATAATCTTGGGGCGCCTGGGTGGCTAGGTCGGTTAAGCGTCCGACTTCAGCTCAGGTCATGATCTCAAGGTTCGTGAGTTCAAGCCCTGCGTCGGACTCTGTGCTGACAGCTCAGAGCCTGGAGCCTGTTTCCAATTCTGTGTCTCCCTCTCTCTCTCTGACCCTCCCCTGTTCATGCTCTGTCTCTCTCTCTCTCAAAAATAAATAAACGTTGAATTGAATAATCTAGGAGTCTGTTTTCTATTTTATTGTGATATCTCAATTGGGTATTCCAATTTAGTCATACCCGTGATTCATTAAAAAGCATTTTCTCTTCTGAAACATACTCCCCTATCCTGAGTAAATTTGCTTGAATGATGTCATTTACATAGGTTTGGGCTTATATCCCATTTCTTGAAGTGGATTTCAGGATTCAAAAAGAAATTATGCTTATAAATTTTGAAGGTAAGGACCCTCTAGGAACAGTGTGCCCCATTCAATGTGACAATTAGTCCCTAATGTACTGGGACCTAAGTAAATGATATGTGCATATATAAACAGCATTAAAGGAAAGTGAAATTCAAACAGTCAGGTCCTAGTAAAGTGGACCTGCTATTACAGCAGATAACATGAAATTTGTATGGAACCAGAGAAGACCCTGAATAGCCAAAGTAACATTGAAAATGAAAGGCAAAGCTGGAGGCCTCACAACTGTGGGCTTCAAGATATATTATAACACTGTATTCATCAAGACAGTATGATACTGGTACAAAAACTGACACATAGACCAGTGAAACAGAATAGAGAACCCAAAAATGGACCGACAAATATATGGCCAACTAATCTTTGACCAGGCAGGAAAGAGTATCCAATGGAAGAAAGACAGTCCCTTCAACAAATGGTGTTGGGAAAACTGACAGCGACATGCAGAAGAATGAATGAATATGGACCACTTTCTTACACCACACACAAAAATAAATTCAAAATGGATGAAAGACCTAAATGTGAGACAGGAAATCAACAAAATCCCACGGGAGAAAACAGGCAGCAACCTCTTTGACCTTGGCTGTAGCAACTTCTTACTAGACATGTCTACAGAGGCAGGGGGAATAAGAACAAAAATGAACTTTTGGGACATCATCAAGATAAAAAGCTTCTGCACAACAAAGGAAACAATTAACAAAACTAAAAGGCAACCTATGGAATGGGAGAAGATATTTGCTAATGATATATCAAATAAAGAGTTAGTATCCAAAATCTATAAGTAACTTGTCAAATTTTACAGCCAAAAAACAAATAATCCAGTGAAGAAATGGGCAGAAGACATGAATAGACACTTTTCCAAAGAAGATATCCAGATGACTAACAGACACATGAAAAGATGTCCAACATCAGTCATCATCAGGGAAATATGAATCAAAGCCACAATGAGATGTCACCTCACACCTGTTAAAATGGCTGCAATGAACAACTCAGGAAACAACAGGTGTTGGCAAGGATGTGGAGAAAGGAGAACTCTTTTGCACTGCTGGTGGGAATGCAAACTGGTGCAGCCACTCTAGAAAATAGTATGGAGGTTCCTCAAAAAAATGAAAAAGAGAACTACACTATGACTCAGCAATTGCACTACTAGGTATTTATCCAAAGGATACAAAAATACTGATTTAAAGGGTACATGCACCCCAATGTTTATAGCAGTGCTATTGACAATGACCAAAGTATGGAAAGAGCCAAATGTCCATTGACTGATGAATGGATAAAGAAGGTGTCATATATATCTACAATGGAATATTACTCAGCCATTAGAAAAGAATGAAATCTTGTATTTGCAACAACATGGGTGGAACTGGAGGGTATTAAGCTAAGTGAATAAATCAGTCAGAGAAAGGCAAATATCATATGATTTCACTCATATGTGGAATTTAAGAAACACAACAGATGAACATAAGAATGGAAGGAAAAATAAGATAAAAACAGAGAGGGAAGCAAACCAGAAGAGCCTCTTAAATACAGAGAACAAACTGAGGGTTGCTGCAGGGGAGGAAGGTGGGGGGATGGGTTTAATGTGTGATGGGCATTAAGGAGGACACTTATTGGGATGAGCACTGGGTTTTATATGTAAGTGATGAATCCCTGGGTTCTACTTTTGAAACCAATACTATACTGTATGTTGACTAACTTGAATTTAAATACATAAATTTTAAATAATAATAAAATATATAAATATTATTGCAATTATCTGCTCTCAATGACACTGAGGGATAGTAGTGGGCAACAAAGAGGGTGTCTTCTGACAATATAAAGCACAATCTTTTGATATCTTGAATTCATTTTGTGATACTTAAAAGTGGACTTCAGAATAGATATTTTTATAAAGAAGCATAAGAATGATCTTAAAAAAAGCAAAAGAAAATTGCACATAGAAACTTTCCGTGTTCATCCTCCACCTGATGCTTTTCAAGGGTTCTGAACTATCCATAGCCACCTGATATGCCACCTAATGTGAAAGGTCTGATCATTTGGTAGCAACACATTGTATTTATAAGAGCTTTATAATATATTTTAATATCTGATAAAGAAAAGCAGCCATATTCTCCTTTCTATTTTCCTCAGATTTAGTTGATATTTAGTTGGCATATTTATTCTTCCAGAAAAATGTGAAAATAAATTTTCAGCTTCAACTAAAAGGTATTAGGAAGTGTTGGGTTTTTATGAAGCCCCATAAATATCAGCACTAATAGAGAAAACACATTAAGCTGATAAAGTGCCACCTTCGTTATCAATAAAGGTTAGTTGGAAAGACATGTCTTAGATGTTATAAAATGTTTAGAGTTTCCTAACCCTGTGTCCCCAAATGAGACTTCACCAGGTAGTCATTGACGGTGCCAGAAACTACAGGTGCTGTAAGGCACAGAAAATATTCTAGTTAGTTTGTTGCAGACAACACATCAGACAGTGTACTCTCTAGGGGCAAACCAATTTCAAAGAAAGAGAAGGGGTATATGTGGGGTCAATTCATGTCTATTTCTTTAGTCTAAACTTGGTCAACAGAAAATATACTCCTTTCATGGTTAAGGTAGGTGGTGCATTGATTTAGCAGACGCATTAAACTAATGTTAAGCTTCCATACCGAAGGGCAAAGGAACAGGAACTGTGGCTTCCCTTCCAATAAGTAGAATAAAAAATAGATGTACGCAGTATTTATGCGTTAATTTGAGATTGCTTTAAACATTTCTATACTGTTTTCTTGCCAAATAAAATTATCTCTCTTTATTTAAAGTTTATTTCTTTATTTTGAGAGAGACAGAGAAAGTGAACAGCAGGGGAGGGGCAGAGAGAGAGAGAGAAGAGAGAGAATCCCAAGCAGGCCCCACCCTATCAGCACAGACCCCAACACGGGGTTCGATCTCAGGAACCGTGAGATCATGACCTGACCAAAATCAAGAGTCAGAGCTTAACCAACTGAGCCACCCAGGAGCCTGGAAATTATATCTTTTAATTTAATAAAGTTCTACAACATTAAAAGTAAGCTAGAATATGTTTGTTAAAAGATGTGGGCCTGCAACCTATTTTGAAAATCACTTTTTGACAAATATTGGTTATTTTATGATTAACAATTTTATGATTAACAATTTATGATTAACAATTGGTTATTTTATGATAAACAATTGTTTAGCTTTTTAAAATTCCTCTTGAATCATTTATAATTTATACTTTGCAAAATATTTCCATTCTCGTTTTATCTTGATGCTAACCTCTACTGGCATCTAGTTGTACATAATATTTTCCATAATGTCTTTAATCTCTTCCATATCTAGATGCTATTTAGTTTATTCTCATTTTAATTCTCAGTGCTTAAACTTTGACACATGGTAGGAATGTAATAAATAGGCATCGATTGCATTTGTTTTCAGAACTATAGTCCAGAATCAGTTTAACAGAATGACATGAATTTGATCTATATGCCCTGGCGTTGGCTGAGTTCTCATAAAGGAAACATAAGATTGCACACTGATTATTTATCCTACATTGTATACCTGTCAAGTACTATTGTTAAAGGCAAAAATAATTTTAGCAACAAGGATATTATATGAGAAAATCGAGTTTAATAATAAAATATTTATGACACCAATACAATTGTGGCAATACAAATAATTTATTTTGCTGTCTGCTTAATGTATTAGGGAGAAGTATTGAAGATAGACCCTGGATACATGTGACACATTTTTCTCTCTATCTTCCATTAAGAATGTTAAAACAAAAGTTACCTTATATTTTATCCCAAATACACAAGTTGTTTTGTGGAATCATAAAGTCTGAACTTACTAGATAAGGGAATGTTTTTTTCACCTTTCCCCTCCTACATTTTTTTTGTTTGTTTCGAATCTTTGTTTTACTTTGTTTTCCATTCCTTCTTATGAATCATAATTTGATATTTCATGGAGGTAGAAGATTGGGATGGAAAGGGATGCAGTTAAAGTATCAGAGGGATAAAAAGTAGAAAGGAAGGAAAGAAGAAAGGCTTAGCTTTAAAAAAATCTCAGATCACTCAAATTTAAGCACAGATTTTTCTCCCACAGAGACATGGATGTATGAAGGGTGGATCCCAAAGTACTATAGACTTGGGAGTGCAGATGACATCCATAATTAATTTTAACACAGTGCTAGTTATTAAACTACTGTATTTCAGCTCGAAATTCACTTCTATTCTCTGCCTTCTGAGGTTGGTGCTGAGCTCTCCATCACCATTTCTGCTTTACTTTCTCACTCTAGGTAAGGTTCTACTAATCAGGACAGTTGGGCTACAGGAGGGACATGGGATTTTCTTCTTCTCTCTGTTTCCTGTGTTTTGTGTCGTCCTGGTAGACGTCACACATGAGGAGCGCTTCTTTATTCAGGGAAGCAAGAATGGGTCCTTCTTCCAGCCAGATCCAGTCTACTGCTTTTGCAACATTCTCAAACCATCTTCATTGTTCCCCACTCCATGAAAGCCTGCACCAGCCAAGAAACACCTTCTCTCGGGACTTCCTAGTTTTAGCGCTATGGGGGTCCCCTTCCTACATTTTAATAATTCAAATATCTTCTCTTTGTTGCCTCCTTTTGTTCCCCTGACCATAGTAGTGACGTTGCCTCCTGCAGTTGCTACCTCCATGATCTCTTACATTTCTCTTTTTTAACTTTTAGTTACACAAGTAACAGCTTTATATGCAGTTAATAATTCTTTCCCTTAGATTCTCTCCGTGTCTCTGACAAGTGATTTCTATTTTCTTACTGGACCCTGACTGATAGAAACACTGGTCCAGTGGTCAGGAGAATTTGGTTATCATTTTATTTGCCTTAATTATTTATGAGCTATCCTGTTGTGGGGAGTATGTGAATTTCAGTATTGAATAAACTAGGGTTCCAACAATGCTCCACGACCACCTTACCCCTGATTGGGGATTGGGGATTTGTGGGATTTGGGATCCTTTTCCCTTTCTAAGCTTCAGTCTTAACTGAAATGAACACCTACTCCCAGGATTGTGGGAATTAAATGTAATAATGTTTTCAAATCATGTAGGACGTGCTCATTAAGTGATACGGATGGTAATTATGCCGAAGATTATGATCCAGGCACAGGGATAAGTTTCAATGATTCAGAAGCAAAAGTTTTATACTTAATTGACCTGTCTTATTTTAAGGCCTAAAATTCTAAACTCTGAATTCTAAAATCAAGTGATATGCCAAAGTTACAAAATTAGTGACAAATATTAGACTCCTGATTATACCTAGAGACTTTCAACATGCTCATCCATCAGAACCTTCAAAGTAACACACCATTTCACTTAAGTTTATCATTCTATAGTGGAATCCTGAAAGATAACACTGTTAAGTTAAACACTGACTGACAATATCAAAGATTGTGATACTATATAGGAAAGTAAAGGTTGATAATGAAACTTATTTAAAAAAAAATCATGTCATTTTAATAACAAGAAAAAAGAGCCAAGGGGAAATTAAATTTGTGTTTAGTAATAGAAACAGTAGGATATGTTGTTTGGATTGTGGACTTGGCTGGCATCAGACTGCCTGAGCTCAAATCTAGATAATACTTTTGCTAGTTTTGTGAACTTGGACAATTTTTTTGACTTCACTGTGCCTCCGTTTCTTCCTTTATCAAACAAAGATAATAATTCCTAACACATAAGTGTAAATAAACTGTTACAAATACAGCACTTAGAACATTGCTTTTCGTGTGGAAAAAAAGTTTGCATTTTATCAAATTTTACATTCACATAACAATAGGTTACTAGAAAAATGTCAACTTCCTTAAGAGACTCTTAAAAACTGAGAACAAACTGAGGGTTGATGGGGGGTGGGAGGGAGGGGAGGGTAGGTGATGGGCATTGAAGAGGGCATCTTTTGGGATGAGCACTGGGTGTTGTATGGAAACCAATTTGACAATAAGTTTCATATATTAAAAAAAATAATTAAAAAAAGTCAACTTCTTGCCCCTTTTTAATGTTATAGAAAATGTGGCTTTAATTTACAAGGAACTTCAAGGAATTACTTGGACTATATGTAATTTTTAAAACACAACACTGATGGGGTGCCTGGGTGGCGCAGTCGGTTAAGCGTGCGACTCCAGCTCAGGTCAGGATCTCGTGGTCCGTGAGTTCGAGCCCCGCTTCGGGCTCTGGGCTGATGGCTCAGAGCCTGGAGCCTGTTTCTGATTCTGTGTCTCCTTCTCTCTCTGCCCCTCCTCCCTTCATGTTCTATCTCTCTCTGTCTCAAAAATAAATAAAAACGTTAAAAAAAAAATTTTAAAACACAAGACTGCTACCTGAAAGGCAATTGCCATTTTCCTACCATCTCCTGGAATTGCACTAGAATAATTCTGAATTATATATGATTGCAGTTATATGTGAAGTTTTCTTCAATAACTAAATATAGTGTTGTAATTAAAACATATTCAGGCTGTAGTAGAGGATGAAGAATTGGCTGTTCCAATAACTTGGCCAGGTGCAAACTATTTTCTCTCTCTCTCTTTCTTTTTTTTTTTTTTTTTTTTGAAATTTCTTATGTGATACCCCTTGGCTAAGAAGTAATCATTCCTCATAAACAAGATATTGATCATAAATATGTTCCAATTGTGAGGAAACAATACAGATGAAAACTTAGTGAATGGTGAGCTACATCATACGGAAAGTGCATCCATTTGCTTTGGCCACCAAAAATGAATTTGAACTGAATACTGACTTCTCTTTGGAAAGATGGTTTATCTTAGCTTAATCACAAAAAGGAAGACAGTGATAAAAGAGGGGGGAAAAAGAGCTGAGATGAGTTTTTCCAGAACACAGAAGTAGGTAAAGTTGATTGATAGCTAGTGTTATTCTCAGTGTAAGGCTCCATCAATATAATTAAATTAAAAGTGAAGAGTTGGTTTGGAATTTTCTCATCACTCTTCAAAATCACAAGGGAATCTGTTAACAAAGCTGTTTCCTTACACACAAGAAAGTTCAAGGGAATTGAAACAAATAAGGCCAGAATCATGAGACTATCTGGCTCTTTTGTCTTCATTATATTTCATCAACTCTCTCATATAGAGCTTGTGAGTAACAATAGAAAGGCCACATTTCATATGAATAAGAACTCTCAATATCTTTGTCTGAGTTTGGATTTAACTAAATAAATTTGCATGTCAGTTAGGAATTAAACTTCCTGTATGCATGCAAATAACATTGATTGAACACCTACTATGTTCTAGGCTAGGTGTTATGGGTGGAGAATCAGGTAGGATCTTTAGGAAATTTATGTATTTCAAAATTAGGTCAGTTGCAATGTCCTAGAAATAGTGTATTTCTGCCTTTGGGCACAATAAAACGATCTTTAGAAGGATAGGGAAGAAAGCAAAATAGAAACAATAGGACAAACATGAATTTTCACTATCACTAATTGGTCAATCATGAGGTGGAAGTTTCAAAAAAGTAATGTCTTTTTAGGAGAAGTTAAAATATATCACTGTATGGTAGGCAGTGAGGACACATCCACATTATCCATTCAATTCGAGGAACAAATATGTAACGTATATGATTGCGACTGTCATAAAGAAAACATTAGGAGACTTATGAGTAGTAAAAATGTGTACTCTAATATTCTTGGCGTGTGTGGAAGAGGTATTGAACTTCATTGGCTCTGGAAGGCAGATAAGAAAGAATGGAGAAAAGTCATAGGTTAGGCTTAGATACCCTGCTCAGAATTGAGATCACATTTCAGCTTTTGAAAGTGATGGTAGCTCTCTGACAACTGTCCTCACCTAAAGAGAGTCTACTCATTCAAAATTATGTCCCCTCCCCATGGATGGCCCAAATCCAATGGCTGGTACAGGATGGGGAGTTGAACTCTCCTATATTCCTTTATTCAAGGCAAGGTAACTTAAAAGGGCCAACTCCAGATCCCCACAAGGGATCAACTGAGTCCTCTTCTGACCAAAGTTAAACTCCCCCCTCCACCGATCCTACTTCTTTTCCTTTCCTAGAGGTGTTGATTTAGGGGGCATTTTGCCATGAATGTGCTCACAAATCTCCATCTCAAAGTCTATTTCTGAACCCATCTTAACACTTAGAGCGATCTGGGCTAGACATTACGGAGAGACTTCTCAGAACTTGAATTGCCTTATAATATTCCGGACTACTTCTGCGGGTTGTGAGTTTTTCATATTTAGAGATAGTCAAGCAGAGACGAGGTGAGCATGAGCTAGAATTGGTGAAAAGGGAATACTTGTTTCATGAGGAGTTGCAGTAAATCATTTAAAAAAGTGTCTTGAGGGGCGCCTGGGTGGCTCAGTCGGTTGAGCGTCTGACTTTGGCTCAGGTCATGATCTCGCGGTCCCTGAGTTCGAGCCCCGCATCGGGCTCTGTGCTGACAGCTCAGAGCCTGGAGCCTGTTTCTGATTCTGTGTCTCCCTCTCTCTCTGCCCCTCCCCCGTTCATGCTCTGTCTCTCTCTGTCTCAAAAATAAATAAATGTTAAAAAAATAAAATAAAATAAAATAAAATAAAATAAATAAAAAAGTGTCTTGAACCCTGATTGCATATAATGATTCTAAAATAACAGAGCCACCCTCTATGAAAATTGGTGTCCATGTGTTTCTTATACTTAAGCCCAGGTTACATAATAGGGAAGATAATCTATCTTGGGTTCCCACTTGACTCCTGAAATAATGTGTAATTTAAAGCCTGGCCCAAGTTTCTCTAAACTCATAGCACAATGCAACGCAAAGAAGATTATTTGAAAATGTAAGGGAAAAAAAAAAACACTAAACAATAAGGAAACAAACTGATAAATAAAAGGGCCAAAGATCTTAACTGACATGTCACCAAAGAAGACATACAGGTAGAAATTAAGCATAAGAAAAGATGTTCCACAGTCAATCTCATCAGAGAATCGCAAATGAAAACAGCAATGAGATACCATTACACACCTATCTGAATGGTCAAAATTCAAAACACTGACAACACCAAGTGATCACAGGGATATGGAGCCGCAGGAACTCCCATATCACTGGTGGGAATGCAAAATGTTACAAACCCAATGGAAGACAGTTTGGCAGTTTCTTTACAAACTGAACAAACCCTTATCATACAATCCAGCGATTGTGATATTTACCCAAAGAAGTTGAAAACATGCCTACACAAAAACATGCAGTTTTATTTATAACTACCCAAACTTGGAAAAAAACAAGATGTCCTTCAGTAGGTGAATTAATAAGAAAACTGTGATACATCAAGACAATGGGCTATTAGTGCTAAAAAGAAATGAGCTATTGAACCATGAAAAAACATGGAGAAATCTTAAGTGCATATTGCTAACTGAAAGAAGCCAGTTAAAAAGGGCTATATAAGAGTGAAACCATATGGTATCTGTCTTTCTCTGTATGGGTGTTGAATGGAAACCAATTTGTCAATAAACTTCATATAAAAAAAAAATAAATGCATTATACGGCAATAATTTTTAAGTGAAGAAATTAAGCTTCATAAGCACCCAAATTAGAAGTATAGGTAACTAGATAGAATGAGATGCTTCTATCATTAGAGTAATTTTCTTCTTCTTAAAAGAGTGATTCATTCCTTTGATTTTTATTTAGATAAATATGTTTAAATATAAATATTCCTAATTAAAATTTTCTATAAGCCAAAAATGTCAGAAAGATTGAAAGAGTGTATTCATCAGAGCTGGGCAGCATTTACTATTACTGAAATTGTTATTAAAGGAACAGATAATTACACTCTTTATGTGTTCCATTTCAATAAATGTGTTTTTGCAGTTGGGTTGCTTTTCTTACCAATTTATACAATAGAGACCAGAAGTTTTATTATCAACAAAAGTATATGAAATCAATCAAACATAGTAGATGGTTTTTATAATAAGGGCAAAGGAGATGGTAATAACAGAGTATTATAGGTTCTCCATTGTATATTGATCACCTATTGTTCATTTTCCATTAAACTTTAACACATAAAAGGCAAAAAAAAAAAAAAGGGCTATATACCGTATGATTCCAACTATATGACATTATGAAAAGGCAAAAGTGTGGAGACAGTAAAAAGATCAGTGATTGCCAGCAATTGGGGAAGGGATGGATAGGCTAAACACAGAGAATTTTAAGGGCAACAAAATACTCTGATGCAACTATAATGGTGGATACATGTCATTATACATTTGTTCAAATGTGTAGAAGTACAACACCAAGAGTGAACCCTAATGTAAATTATGGACTTTGGATGATAATGATATGTCAGTATAGATTCATCAATTGTAACAAATCTACCAATATGGCTGGTTATATTGATAATGGGAGAGGCTATTTATGTGTGTGAACACAGGGTATATGGGAAATCTCTGTATCTTCTGCTCAATATTGTTGTGAATTTAAAAACAGAACTACCCTATGACCCAGCAATTACACTACTAGGTATTTACCAAAAGGACACAACAATACAGATTTGAAGGGGCACATGCCCCCCCACAATGTTTATAGCAGCATTATCAACAATATCTAAACTACGGAAAGAGCCCAAATGTCTATCACCTGATGAATGGATAAAGAAGATGTGGTGTATATACATATACATATATATATACACAATGGGGTATTACTCAGCCATCAAAAAGAATGAAATCTTGCCATTTCCAATGACATGGATGAAGCTAGAGTGTATTATGCTCAGTGAAATAAGTCAGTCAGAGAAAGACAAATACTATATGATTTCACTCATATGTGGAATTTAAGAAACAAAACAAATGAGCAAAGGGAAAAAAGAGAGAGAAGAAGTAAGCCATATGAGGCTCTTAATTACAGAGAACAAACTGAGGGTTGGTGGAGGAAGGTGGGTGGGGAATGGGCTAGATGGGTGATAGGTATTAAGGAGGGCACTTATGATGAGCACTGGGTGTTATATGTAAGTGATGAATCACTAAATTCTACACCTGAAATCAATTTTACTGTATATTTTAACTAGAATTTAGATAAAAACTTGAAAAAAACTGCTCTAAAAATAAAGTTTATTAAAAATATAAAAGGGAAAAACATTTGGTTATCTTAATCTTTTGAATTATATCCCAAGTTGCAAATAATCAAAAACCTTAGGACATCCATAAGACCTCTTGTGTTGACTCTAAACCAGATTTACTGCTTCAAATTCACCTCTAGTGAGGAATTCCCTAGAGGACATTTTACTTTCTTTTGCTGCCCAGTATCTCACCCCCTTTTTGGGTATAGCAATCCTCAACTTACGAAGCAGAGACTGATTTCCATTTTTGAAGATAAAAATGCCAGATATTTGCTTTCTCAACTTTTCTTGTAGTGAGAGTATGATCATTTGGCACAGGCACTGCCAGTCAGATTCATCAACCCCAAACTTTGATCCAGACTTTAATCCAAAACCAAAATGCTTATGGAAAATAGCCCCATGAAAAAAACCAATGTCCCTAGCTCTACCCAAACCCCTTTTGCTGTCTCCTAACCTGTAAGTAGAAACCGATCTAATATCCAAGTATATCTCAGGAAGCCACTTACAAGCAAATCTAGATAGAATAAATCTTTCTTACTCTCAATTATGAGATTTTGCTAATTTAAAATGTAGGGAAAAAAAGAAGCAAAGTTAAAAAATTGCATTTATCAGATATTTTGGATTTAATGTGTTAGCTCAGATATCGACAAGTGTTTTTTTTCTCCGTTGGTTTTTCTAAAATATGAACAAAATGATGCCCATGAAAAATAAATTTGAAATTTAAAAATCATAATATGGCATCAAAGGCCAATCCTTTATTGATCACATTAATTAGCTAGAAGTTCAATTGAAACTTCTTATCAAGGTAGGAATTTAGGTACCAGATGCATACCATAAAATCAGAAGTAAATTTTCAGAGATTCTGAAGACTATTGTCTTAGAATTCTAAAGTTTATCTGAGTGCTAAATATTTCTCACCCAACGCAAAACGGAGGTTGTAGTATGTTGTATCTGCTAATGATGTGGAGACATCGTCTTCAGAGGCCTCTTTGGATTTCAACATATCACTTTAGTGGCTATTACTTATTATCAGTAACCTGAGTGCCTGAGTGGAGCCTAACAAAAGAAGGCTCTACACGTGGTCTCATCTGTAACACAAGTTTCTCTGCTGCTTATCTTTCAGGATACAACTGGTTCAATGGGAGTCACAATATTTGTGGCAGATGTGGGTGCTGTATGCAGTCTGGTTGCCAAATCACAGCAGTGGCCTCTAAGAAAGTGGAATTATGTCGTAGTCATACTCTTTGCTCAACTGTTTTTGTTTTTGTTGTTGTTGTTGCTATTGTCTCTATTAGAGACTGAAGGCTCGATAATGGGACACATTCAATAGACAACATGGACATTTTCTATTTGCCCACATATCTCTAAAATTGAGCATTGCCAAACACCTCCATCAAGTACCAAGGATCCTTGGGAGATGAAGCCCCCATACATCCTGAAGTCACAGGTGAGGCTTAAGAACAGGTGGGTTACACTTCCAATGTAGTTCCTTCTGACCCCCATTGGAAGCCCCAAGAGTTCCCTCTAACTAGCTGTCAGCGGAGGAAAATGTTGAAATCTCATTTACATACAGCTCTACACAACATTTTGGCACCAGCCCAGGGAGAGAGGAGGGTAACATTCAAGCCCCACATCTTTCTCCTTCCTTAATTGTAATCATGCTTGTAACTTCTTTTTAAAAGTTGTCTTTGTCCACCCACCAGAACGCACAGTAAGTATATGAGGGCAGGGATTTTATCTGTGGTATCGACAGTCTAAAGCAAAGCCTTGTACAGAATAGGTATAAAGTAAATAGCCGGCGAGTGAATGAACAAATGATGCATACTTGAATTAAAGGAAAATATATCAAAAAGGATGAGAGGGAGATGAATGATGGGGTGAGTTCGAAAATAAATGATGAGAAAAAATATAGTAGGAAAAAAATAGTAATGTATAAAAAACACTCTTGAAAGTACCAGATGTTATGGGGGCTGATGCTATGAACTCTATATTCTCTATTCCAGCATCTGTTTGCTCTTGAAATAGCTTCTAGTCTAGCACTGAGTGGATAGGAAAAGCAGTTGCACTGGTTTCTGCAAGAAATGAATTGTTTGCATATCTAATTCTTATAATAAAAAAGATATAATGGATTTATGCAAAAATAGATATAGTTGGCTATGAAATGACATGTTAGCTTGTAATTACTCCATCCTGTGGACGGGCTGCATATAAGAAATGTAATTGCAATGAGATACAGAGAGTGATATTACCTCTTTCTTGTTCAGCTTTGCCTTTGAAGATATGTATGAATTGCTAACAACTGACTGACTCCGGGCTTGAACAATGAAAACCAGAGAATGAACAACACACCCAAGCAAGTCATGTTGATCAGGTACAGCTATTCCATTTTCTCTTGATTACTCTACTGTGTAATTAATGGATAGGGTTCCTAAAGCATGGAGTCTAAAAACGGAAAATATGTTACATGCCTCCTAGGTTTACACGGTCTCTCTCTTTTCAGAAAAATCAAGATAAAACCAAATAAAATGCCCCATGTAAATTTCTTAATTAAAGCAACAGAACTGACGTTTTTCAAAAAAAAAAAAATCTAATTTTCTTCCATAATAGACTAAGGTTTGGCGTATGGCTAAAGCTTTCATATTTCTAAGATAGTCATTAAAAATGGGGCTATGGCTGCCATATTAATTACTGTATAATAGAAGAGACAAACCCAAGAATAGTGATGAAAACAATAATATCCAGATATTTTCTTCCCCCCCACCCCATCCAGAGTGCTTCCTGTGACAGATACTCAAATCCAAGGCAGGTATTTCTTTCCAGCTACATGTACGTATCCACCTATATGTGATGTTTCAAAGCTGTGAAAAATTTTATCTGTCCCCCTACCCACTTCATGACCCTGATCTTGTTGATTAGTGCACAAGGCTGACCTTGCATTAGACTCTACCAGCTGGCGCAAGTCTTTGTCGAGTTCCTGCACTCAGTGCCATATTTGAAATACCAAACTTCCAAGTAATTATAGAGATAACTGGAGAAAAATTCACTGATATTTAAGACGACCACTAGACAAATATATTTATATATTCTCCAATTTCGAGAAAATAAAATAACATTTGTATTTCTCAGAAAAAAAAAGTGTTTAAATTACCTCACTAGTTTATTTTTAGTTCTTAGACAAGCAAAAGACCCTGCACTTTTTACTCAAACAGGCCAACTGTATGAGAAGGACTTGACAGTGTCCTTTCTTTTCTTGGAGGCAATGTTTACAGTGCTATTTATGGAGATGAAATCATATACGCTATTTCTATTTGAAGATACGCTTGAATTGCAAGTACAGAGAAATGGAAGCTTTGTTCTGTGTTTCTCAAGGGTAACGTATCTATGTTTTCTTATTTTAGTTTCTGAAATCGAACTAGGTCTTTCAATCAGCATGCACGTTTAAGGTGGTAGAAATTGTTTTTAGGTAAACACTGTTAATAAATCGATAGTGTCCTTTCAAATTAAGTGTGTTTTAGAATCAAGAAAACATGGTGTATAGATAGAGGCCAAAAATGCACTTCATATAATTGGATGATTAACCTGAAATGTCCTTTCATCCGTACAAGTACTTTTAATTCTGCTTTGAAGATAATTTACTTATATAGAAGGCAAATAGGGGAGTCAGAAAATCTCTGGGAATGTTACTCTCTGTCTTACCAGTGCTTGAACCTGGTGGAAGAAAGGCTAGCACTTTAATGTTTGCACCACTTGCCCCAAATCAGACCTCATGTCCCCATTTCATATGTATTAAATCCTGAATTTATTCTTGATCTTTTTATGAATTGGTGTTTTCTCTTGTTGTCTAAACTAATGACTTTGTAATATTAATCTCAAATATCTGTGATTTCAGAATCACCAATATACGTGATATCTCTTGTATCTGGACGTAAGTTTCTCTGAAGAAATATCCTTGGCATATCTGTAAAATTTTAAAATCTGTAGTTGAGCTGAGTAGGAATGGTTCCTTCCAAGCTTAGGTATCTCACAATGCAATCTTTACCAGGCTCTCTAAGGCAAACCCTAGTCCTTCTTGACCTTAGAGTGATGTAAGAATATGTTTAACTAAGATGTTAATAATAATTGTTAAAAGTAGATAAGTTTATTCCCTTACTAGGATCCCAAATGCATACCTTTTTTTCCACCTTCTCCCCAAGCAAAAGATTAGAGAAATCTCTTTTTGGAACCTGAGCAATCCTTTAAAAAAATAGTGATAGTGAGGGTTTCTTAATGAAATCAACCAATCAGATCCTGTTAGAATGTTCAATTGTAAGTGTAAAAGGACCCTATTCAAACTGAAATGTGAATGAGTAGCCAATGGTTACTGAGTTGAGAGAAGTGTCCAAAAATAAGTCAGAGACCAAAATGAAGAGAAAAAACATCAGTGAAAGAAAAAGACTTTAGAGGAAGAAAAGAAAATTTAAACACATCATCACTACTATCACCAGAAAGATAAAGATGGTGTTGAATCCAAGAAATTATAACATGAGTTTAGTAAAAATAAGGACCCTTCTGGTAACAATAAAGAAGCTCTTGAAAATTAAATACATGAGGGCAGAAAGTAAAACTGAATATTAAAGAGAAAGGTGGAGGTACATTCTTGAGATCAAAATATGATTAGGGACAGGAAACAGAAGAGAAAGATAATTTAAAAAATGAAAGACCTTAGGGGAGACTCAGTTTCTAAATAATCTGCTAGAAAGAGTAATGAGATATAGATAGTATCCAACCATGAACTGAAGGAAATTACCCACAAAAGAACAATTTCCAAGTTGATAGGCTCCATTTCAATGTCCTGCAAAATGGATTAATATAGACTTAGAACAAGGCATTGATTTATGAAATTTCAAAACCCTGGAGAAAGAGCTACCTAAAATTTCTGAAAAAGAAAAGTGAAATGTTCATTAAAAAGAAAAGCATAGCATTCTCAACAGCAAGGGGTGTCTGGATGGCTCAGTGGGTTGAGACACTGGATCTTGATTTTGGTTCAGGTTATGATCTCATGGTTTGTGAGATTGAGCCCTACATCAGACTCTGAGCTGACAGCACAGAGCCTGCTTGGGATTCTCTTTCTCCCTCTCTCTTTGTCCCTCCTCTGCTCTCTCTTTTCTCTCTCTCTCAAAATAAACATTAAAAAAAATTCTCAACATCAAAACTAGAAACCAGAAGTCGATTAAAATGCTTTCAAAATTTTAAGAGAAATTCATTTCTAATTAAAATGTTTTACCCAATTTTACAAAGCCAATTAAACAAGAGATACAATACAGATAATTTGTAGACATGTAAGACCTCAACAATTTTACCTCATATACACCTTCCTCAGGAAGCAAATGAATATTCCTTATAAAAAGTTGCAATAACCCAGACAGGGAGACTCAAACATTTCAGGAACTAGACTCCAACACTACAAAGAGGTGAGTTCACGCGCGCGCACACACACACACACACACACACACACATATATATATATATATATATATATATATATATATATAATGGCACCCAGGGTATAATTGATCAGCCTGCCTCCAGAGAAACCTCGCCAGATAGAAGCAAGTCAGGAAACGCCATTGGAGATTTCGTCAGAAAACATGGAACTGATTGAAGAGGAAGAGCTTGACAATTTTAAAAGAAGTTTTATAACACTGAGAAGACGTTAGTGGAGAATTGATGCTAGTACATGGAAAATAAAGTATATGTATAAAAGAAGAAAATTACTATATCTAGGTAAAACAAAATGTAGATAAAAGGAAAAGTAATTACAGCGTAATGCCTTACTACATGTTTTGGATGTAACTAGTGTTGACATAGCTATATTAATATGCACATTGAATATTGATCTACTGAATTTAATATACAAGTATATTAGGTGGATGAAATGTGTTTGTGTATTTTTTGGAACAGGACAGCGAAGGAGAGCTAGATTCTCATCTTCTAAAATAGAAGGTCAAAAGATCAGACCTAACCAAAGAAGAGAGATATAGAAGAGACAAAGGAAGAAAGAACAAAAGAACGGAAGGAAGGAAGGAAGGAAGGAAGGAGAATAAATGCATATAGTTTAGGTAAATTTCAATAAAAAATAAAAGATTTTGCTTGAAAAAACTTAAAAATTGTTGCCTGTATGGAGCAGGAAATGGAGGATTACAAAATCCCTTTCCTTTTCTTCTTTTTTTTCCTATTGCCAGCAAACTTTGCAAAACAATTAGATTCTATAAATATATGACAAGAAATATAAAACTAAATTAAATAGTAGTTAAATCTATAATAAAACTTTTACTAACATAGTTTACTCTGTTGTTGCTGTTAAGATTCCTTTCCACTCGTCCTATTTCCATTTAGTGATCATGGTCTTATACCCTGCAATGAATTTGTACAGTTAGGATTAGTTTCACCTACATATGACAGATTAACCCCAAATAATCTCAATTTAAGCAAAGTATGGGTTTTTGTTTAAACTGAATTCAGCATTAAATACTATCCAATCAATATGATAGTGTGTAGCAGCTATCAGACAGGAGGAAAAGAGAACAAAGTGGTAAAGGATTGGTGCCGGCTTACTCTTATGGGTGTTTCCTTGAAGTAACACATTAGCCTAAGCTGCATTGCTCCAAACCTATTTACATGGTCTCACCTGGTTGCTAGGAAACCCAGAAATAGATTCCTTTTGCTTATTACATATGATGTCGAATAAAACTGTGGTTCTTTTACTAAAGAAAGAGAATAGATCATGGGTTAGTGACAAGTAGTCTCTGCCACATATGATGTTTCTCTTTTGAGTTATTGGAATCCTTTCTTCTACAAATTCGATACTTTATAAATCTTTTTTTTTGCATCAAAATGATAAGCCATAACTTTAAAATACTAGGTAGTGCCACTGATAATTTGCTCTTTGGAATCCTGGAGTTATACAATTAATCATCGGGAGTTTTATACATCACATTTTTTCTTGGCTCCCTAAAAAATGAGAGCAAAATGGCATTTACTTTTTATTGTTACGGTGCCTCCCAAACAGTTTGCAAATATGTAATTCTCACAGAATAACCCAGTAAAAGTTGCTCACAATGTTCCTCCGTCTTTCTTACCACGTTGCTGATTAAATGAAATAATACTACAACAAATGAACATAGTAATATTATTTTATATGATAATATATGTACTCTATTTTCACCCTGAACAAATCCTATCTTTTGATAAAGGGACTATTAGTCAAAATATCCTTCACAGGGGCGCCTGGGTGGCTCAGTCGGTTAAGCGGCCGACTTCGGCTCAGGTCATGATCTCATGGTCTGTGAGTTCAAGCCCTGCCTCGGGCTCTGTGCTGACCGCTCAGAGCCTGGAGCCTGCTTTGGATTCTGTGTCTCCCTCTCTCTCTGACCCTCCCCTGTTCATGCTCTGTCTCTCTCTGTCTCAAAAATAAATAAACGTTAAAAAAAATATCCTTCACAAACAGTACTTAGAGATATATTATACTAATCCCTGATTTATTTTAATTTGTTTCTGCTACACATAACTTAATACAGGTCCTCACAATTACTTTTCATCTTTTTAAGATAGCTGAATAAAGATTCGTTTCTGGGAGCTATGTTACATGGTCTGGTAACAACATTGATCGTTGTGACTGAAGAGATCGAAATTATCGAAAATTCAAATGAAATGAAGTATGAGAGAAAATAACTACAATAATTTTTGTTTAAATTCTAGTAAAATATGTATAACATGTGCCTTTTAGCCATTTCTAAGGGCATAGTTCAGTCATGTCACGTGTATTCACTTTGTTATACAACCAGTCTCCAGAATTTTTTTATCTCACAAAACTGAAAATCTATGCCCATTAAACAATAACTCCTCATTTCCCCTTCCATTCAAACCTTGGCAGCCACCATTCCATTTTCTGTTATTAACTACTCTAACTCTGGATATATAAGTGAAACCATATAGCATTTATGGTTTGTGATAGGCTTATTTCACTTAGCATAATGTCCTCAAAGTTAATCCACTGCTTTAAGTATTAGAATCAGGGCTGTTTTATTACACCCTTTTTTTTTCTTTTTTTCTTTTTGGCAGCATGCTTTATCTGAGAAAATAATTCTATGTTTAAATTTTGCTCCTAATAGTAAATATTCTCAGAGATTAACTAGTTAAAATTATGAGATAGCTAAAATACAGTGAAGTTTTCCCATTTCTGCCTTCCCCCCTAAATTACAGCATTTATTTTGTTTTCCTTTATTAAAAAACAGTTTTATTGAGACATGATTGATATATAAAGAATTACACATATTTAACATATACAATTTGATGAGTTTGCATGTTAACAAATAACCGTGATACCTTCAGGGCAGTGAAGATAATAGACATAGCAAACACCTCCCAAAGTTTCTTTGTGTCCCTTTGCTTTTGTGGTGTGTGTGTGTGTGTGTGTGTGCGTGCGCACACCCGTGTGTGCGTGTTAAAACAATGTTAAATGTATCCTCTTAACAAATTCTGAGTGCACAATACTGTATTGTTAGCTACAGAGATTATGTTGTAAAACAGATCACTTGAAGTTATTAATCTAGCATAATCTTAGATTGTGTCCATATCTTAGCAGTTGTGACAGATGTTGCAATGAATACGGGAGCACAGATATGTCTTCAAGATTTTGATTTGAACTCTTCTGAATATATACTCAGAAGTTGGATTACTAGATCATATGGTAGTTCGATTTTTAATTCACGTTCAATCATGTTATTTATTTATTTTTTATATTGAGTTGTAAGAGTTCTTTACATATTTTGGAAACTAACTTCTTATCAGATACATAGTTTGCAAATATTTTTTTCCACTCCATATGTTGCCTTTGGTTTTTGTATTGCTTCTTTTGCCATGCAAAAATCACTTTAATTTGATGTAGTCCCTCTTGTATACTTTTGCTACTATTTATTATGCTTGGGTGTAATATCCAAGAAATCATTTTCAAGACTAAGTCAAGAAGCTATTTCCATATATTCACATGCAGAAAAAAAGATCTTCTAGGACTAATAAATTAATAACATTTTGGATAGAAAATTAACAACAATCAGTTGTATTTCTATATACTAACAATGGGCCATATGAAAAGGAAATTTAGAAAACAATCCCAATTACAATAGCATCACAAAGAAAAAAATACTTATTAAAAAATCTGACCAGGGAAGTTAAAGATTTAAACACTGAAAGCTGTAAAACATTGATGAACAAAATTGAAAAAGATAAAAATAAATGGAAATATGTTTCATGTTCATGGATTGAAAGACATATTGATAAGATATCAATATCACTCAATGTAATCTACAGATTCAGTGCTGTTTCCATGAAAAAAAATCTTAATGGCATTTTTAATAGAAATTGTGAAAACAATCCTACAGCTCATATAGAACTAAAAAAGACCCAGAATAGCCAAAGTAATCTTGAGAAAGAACAAAGTTGGAAGCATCACACTCCCTGATTTCAATCTATAATACAAAGTGATAGCAATTGAAATAGCATCATATTAACATCAAGATATAGACCAATGAAAGTGAATAAAGAGCCTAGAAATAAACCCACACATGTACAGTCAACTAAAGCTTGATAAAAAACCAAGAATACACAATGGGAAATGATAGTTTCTTCAACAAACGTTGCTAAAAACTGGACATACATATGCAAAAAAAAAAAAAAAAGAATTTGAACCCTTTCCATACACAATGCACAACAATCAACTAAAAATTGATTTGTTTTGTTCAGTGATAGGAAGGCTTTTCTAAGAAGCTAATATCTAATGTAAGGCACTATCATTTCACTCATTGTCTGGTGGTTAGACAATGAAAGAAACTAGGATGAAAGCAATTCAAAACTCAAATATTAAAATAGTCCCTCTGGAACACTTTGAACCTCATCCTATGGTACCAGTATTTCCCTGATACCAAAACCAGATAAGGATACCACACACACACACACACACACACACACACACACACACCCAATATCCCTGATGAATATAGATGCAAAAATTCTCAAGAATATATTATCAAACTAAATTCATTAAAAGGACAATACACCATGACCAAATGGAATTTATTCCTGGAATGCAAGGATGGTTCAACATATGCAAACTAATATATGTAATCAGCATATGAATAAAATGAAAGATAAGAAATCATAAAAAAACTATAAAAAGGTAATTTCAATAGACAAAGAAAAAGCATTTTAGAAAATATAACATCATTTTGTCATAAAAACCCTTAACAGATCTGGTATACAAAGAATATACTTCAACGTAATAAACGTCATGTATGACAGACACACATCTAATATTATAGTTAATGGAAGAAAGTTGAAACAGTTTACTCTGAGATCTAGCATAAGAGAAAGTTGCCCAACCTCACCACTTCTACCCAACATAGTACTGGGAGTGCTAGCTAGAGCAATTAGGAAGAAAAAGAAATAAAAGGCATTTAAACTGGGAAGGAAGAGTTAAAATTATCACTATTTTCTGAATAATTGTATAAATAGAAAATCCCAGAATCAATAAAAATCTGTTGGAATTAATCAATGATTTTAGTAAAGTGGCAGGTTAGAAAACCAACTTAGAGAAATCTGTGGCATTTCTTTAGACAAAGGATGAAGAATCAGTAAAAGAAATAAAACTATCCCAATCACAGTAGCATGAAAAAACAATAAAATACTTAGGAATAAATTTAGCAAGGGTGCGAAAGATCTGTACAATGAAATCTCTAAGACTTTACTGAAGGAAATTGAAGAAGACACGAACAAATGAAAAGACATCCTGAGATCATAGATCAGAAGAACAGATGTTAAAATGACTATACTACCCCAAACCATCTGCAGATTCAATGCAACCTCCATCAAATACCAAAGACATTCTTCACAGAAACAGAAGAAATAATCCTAAAATTTGTATGCAACCATAAAAGACCTCAAATAGCCAAAGAGATTTTGAAGCGGTTAGGGGAAAGCTGGAGCTCTATTTCCTGATTTCAAACTATACTAAAATCCATACTAATGAAAATAGTGTGGTACTGGCTCAAAAATAGACATATAGACTAAATAAACAGAATATAGAGCCCAGAATTAAATCCCAGGATATGTGGTCTACTTATATTCTAAAAAGGAGTCAAGAACACACATTTGGGGAAACATAGTCTCTTCAACAAGTGGTAGAGAGACATATGAAAAACAATGAAATTGAACCACTATCTCATACTACTCACAAAAATTAACTCAAAACAAATCAAGAACTTAAATGTAAGACTGTAAATCTCACAGAAGAAAACACAGGAAGGAAATTCTTTGATAATTGGTTTTGGCAATGATAATTTGGACATTATGCCAAAAGCACACACAACAAAAGCAAATATTAACAATCGGGGCTACACCAAACTAAAAAACTTCTTCACAGCAAAAGAAACAATTAGAAAAATGAAATGACAGCCTACAGAATGGGAGACAATTTTTTCAAACCATATATCCAATAAAAGATTAATATCCAAAATACATTAAAAAATCACACATGGGGCGCCTGGGTGGCACAGTCGGTTAAGCGTCCGACGTCAGCCAGGTCACGATCTCGCGGTCCGTGAGTTCGAGCCCAGCGTCGGGCTCTGGGCTGATGGCTCAGAGCCTGGAGCCTGTTTCCGACTCTGTGTCTCCCTCTCTCTCTGCCCCTCCCCCGTTCATGCTCTGTCTCTCTCTGTCCCAAAAATAAATAAACGTTGAAAAAAAAATTAAAAAAAATAAAATAAAATAAAAAAATCACACAATTTAACAACAAAACAAAACAAAAATCTGATTAAAAATGGGCAGAACTAAATAGACATTTTTCCAAGATGGACATCAAAATGGCCAACAGGCACATAAAAAGATGTTCAGTATCACTAATCATCAAGAAGATACAAATAAAAACTATAAAAAAATATCATCTCACTCCTGTTAGAATGGCTATCCTCAAGAAGACAAGAGACAAGAAGTGCTGGTGAGGATGAGGTGAAAATATTCAGTTGGTAGGAATGTCAAATAGTCCAGCTACTATGGAAAACAATAAGTCCCACCCCAAAATTGAAAATAGATCTTTCATCTGATTCAGCAATTCTACTTCTGGGCATAACACCCAAAGGAAATGACAACAGGATTTTGATGAGATATATGCACACCCTTGTTTATTGCAGCATGATTTACAAAGTCAAGATATGGAAACAACCCAAATGCCTATCAACAGATGAACGGATAAAAAAAAATGTGGTATATGTACACAATGCAATATTGTTTAGCCATGAGAAAGAAGGATATCCTGCCATTTGTGACGACATGGATGGATCTTGAGCACATTATGCTAAGTGAGATAAGTCAGACAGAGAAAGTCAAGTACCAAGAACCATATGATATAACTATTATGTGGAATCTAAAAATGTCAAGCCTGCACACACACATGCACACACACGCACGCACACACACACAAAACCAGAGAGTAAAACAGTAGTTACCAGGGCATGGAGGATGGGGGGTTAAGATAGGTGGTGTTTAAGATACAAACTTGCAACAAATAGTAAATAAGCCATAGAGATGTAGTGCATAGTATAAAGAATAAAGACAATAATGCTGTACTATAAAGTTGTAATGTGATAAGTCTTGCTTCAACGTCAATCATATTATGGCATATAAGTGTATCAAAGTAGCACATTGTACACTTTAAATCTACAAAATGTGGCATGCCAACTTTGTCAAATAAACTTTTTTTAAAATAAAATAAAATAGTCTCTCTCAAGCTTTGAAATAGTTTTCACTATTTAATGTAAGGGAAAGAAGGGTGCCTGGGTGGCTCGGTTGATTGTACCTCCTACTCTTAATTTCTGTTCAGGTCATGGGACTGAGTCCTGAATTGGGCTCTGTGCTGAGAGTGCAGTCTGCTTAAGATTCTCTCTCTCTCTCTCTCTCTCTCTCTCTCTCTCTCTTCTCCCTCTGTCCCCACCCCTACTTGTGCGTGTTCTCTCTCTTTCTCTCTCTTTAAAATAGTAAATAAACAAATCTATAAAAATGTAAGGGGAAGATAATCTAGAGACTGTCTCTTTCCATTAACTCTCTCCCTGAACCATACATTCTGTAATTTGAGAATCTTTTTAGGAACAGCTAATTGCTCTCCAATAATTTGTGGGAATTCCAAGAAGGGGGGTTACTAATAAGGGAGCAGCTTAACTGTGGTATCACTTGGAGGCCCTATTTTCTGGGAAGGGAAAGGAATGAAAAGATTGAGTACAGAGTTGACCTGGCACGTAGTGAAGGATGTCGGCAGCTTAGAGGGGTATTATGGTGGAGAAGCAAGCTCATGGGCTTTGAATTACAACATATTTGGGTGTGAAGCCCAATTCTGGAAATTTCTGGCTGAGTGCTTGGTGCTCTACCAATGCTACTTGAATGTGACAGGTGGACTTATGCTTACCTGTGTGTTGGCTGTCTTAGGTCTGTAATAAGAAAAGAAAGCGAGGAGTAGCCATTTAAAACTATTTATCAAGTTGCTATTTCTGTGAGATAATACTTGCAGTCAGTGGATTTGCCTCACTGAATGGGGCAAGTGTTCTTCAACTCGTCTGGGAAATCACATAAGATTGCAAGGTCCATTTTACTTGTGCAGAGTAGGACCAGGAGACAACGTGTGACATTTGAAAGTTAGTTCATCAAGAATAATTCAATAAAAATAAAAGGAAAATGTGTGGCTATTTATTTTAAAGATTCCTTAAATTTTCATCAGACATATTTTATAGTTTCCCATTTTGGGCAAATTAATGAATTAAATTTTAATCCTGATTTGCAGACAGTAAAGGCTCACAAGAATATTTTTGCCAAGAAATGACACGTCTTTTCCTTAAGGAGTGGAATTGCTACATGGTAATAATGGAAGGTACATCAAGAAATGAAGATGTTTTGGGGCATCTGGGTGGCTTGGTCGGTTAAGCGGCCGACTTCGGCTCAGGTCATGATCTCGCGGTCCGTGAGCTCGAGCCCCACGTCAGGCTCTGTGCTGACAGCTCAGAGCCTGGAGCCTGTTTCAGATTCTGTGTCTCCCTCTCTCTGACCCTCCCCCGTTCATGCTTTGTCTCTCTCTGTCTCAAAAATAAATAAACGTTAAAAAAAAAATAAAATAAAAATAAAAAGAAATGAAGTTTTAAGCCTAATTTACACACTCAGAAAACTCACTGGGCTTTTTTTTGTCAAGAAATGACACACCGTTTCTTTCAGTGGTATATTAAATAGCGATAATGGAAGTTGCTTCACAGAAATGAAGACCGAGAAAAGGTCAAACAAGTTTCAGTCAGAACTATTATCTCTTATATATTAAATTTATTTCATAGCTATAATTTGTGATGAAGTGATAAAAAAAAGTGTGCTATTTGTTAAGATGAATTAGCTTCTGAAGCAATTAAACCATCAAAATTTAAATGGCATTTACATATACAACATAAAGAAATACATCCAAAACCATAAGAACACTTTGAAATAAATAGTATTGCAATAAAAAAGCTGACAGTAGCAGATATTCAATATTTTACATATAAACATTACTGCTTTGCAGGCTTTAATGTCGTACTTTAGTTTCCTAAGAAGGAAAACACCATCTACAATTACTAAGAACCTTGTGAATGACTGTATCAGAGAGCTTATCCCGATATGTTGCTATGGCAGACCAGGTGACTCAAGTCCCACTTTCCAATGAAACTAACTTGA
Source organism: Lynx rufus (assembly GCF_022079265.1). Classification (NCBI taxonomy): domain Eukaryota; kingdom Metazoa; phylum Chordata; class Mammalia; order Carnivora; family Felidae; genus Lynx; species Lynx rufus. Next base: position 7,542,082 of record NW_025814825.1, read on the forward strand.
CATATTCAAGAATTGCCTAATGATATAAAAGACCAAGGTATACAGAAAATATAGGTGGCAGAGTATTTTTCAGATTAATTGCTGACCAACGCAACTAACCCTGAGTTGTGTAAAACTGTGAAAGATAACATTGTTGACAAAGGTAGTTTGGAATTTCAATTTTACATAGGAGTATGTCCTGTGGGATAGTCACCCAGAATAAGAAGCTTGTGCCAGAATGTAAATTCACTACTTTCTTTACAGAGAAAATGTTGCCAAAAAAAAAAAAAAAGTCATCTGTCAACTATACAGTTGGCTTATGTGTGAATTATGTAAAGGCCATGCGTTATATTTTTAAATATTATTAAATTACATGATAATATGGATAATGATAAAAATAATTGGTATTGCATGTAGAAATATAATGGTTAATTGAAAAAAATATTGAGAATGCTTGACATATGAAACAAACTCTAAATGACTCTTCAAGAGAGTTTTGTCACAACTTTTTTCTTTCTCTTCAGGGGAGTTTTGTTTGTGACAACTGTTTTCTTTCTCTTCAAGAGAGTTTTCTTCAACTGTTTTGTCACAGTTTTTTAAGGAAATGAATTGGATGACTACGTTTGCTTATAAATCTAGTATAATTGGTATGTTTAATTATTTATTACTTCCATACAATAAAAAAACTTAACATATTTTCCATGACAGGTAAAGTCAAGAACACAACCCAAAGTTAACAGTTGAGAACAGTGTTTATAAATTGATGTAACAAACTGTTATGCTAAGTGAAATAAGTCACACAGAGAAAGACAGATACCATATGTTTTCACTCCTATGTGGATCCTGAGAAACTTAACAGAAGACCATGGGGGAGGGGAAGAAAAAAAAAAGGTTAGAGGGGGAGGGAGCCAAAACATAGGAGACTCTTGATGACTGAGAACAAACTGAGGGTTAATGGGGTGTGGGAGGGAGGGGAGGGTGGGTGAGGGACACTGAGGAGGGCACCTGTTGGGATGAGCCCTGGGTGTTGTATGGAAACCAATTTGACAATAAATTTCATATTAAAAAATAAATTGTTGTAACATATTCCATAATTTAATAATAATTATAAATGAAGTGGATGATGATCTTGATGTTAGATATTTGCGAAAAGGTTGTTGACAAACCCCTTAACCATTTGATATATCATTTTTATTTTGCACCAAGATGAAATCCATGCATAGGAAATTCATGGATCCAGATTTCATTTCTTTCATTGGGAGATAATTGAAAATTAACTATGAAATCAATTTTATAAGATAAATTACTGAAACTGGCTCCTGATGAACATTGAAGATAAATCTGGAAAATACAACATCATGTGCATCATTTTGGTTGAAAATTAAAGATGAGTATATTGAGTTTGGTGGAAGCTTTTTTTAATTTCTCCTATTTTTATTAATGTACTTCTGTGAGACAGGTTGTTATGGGCATTTTTCAAGTAAAACAGATATATTTAAATATATATTAACCTATGCAAATAATGCTGTCATCAATTTCACTTAAATAACTCAACATGCAGAAATTCAGATCCTTTATCAAATTAAAAACTTTACATGTTAGTATACACGTTCTTACAAAATCTACATAGCCATTGAATATGAAGACTTGCCCTTTTCTTTTAAGTTTGTTTATTTATTTTAAGAGAGAAAGCACAAGCACAAAGAGAGGAAGACAGAGAAATCCAAGCTGGCTCCACGCTGTCAGCGCAGAGCCAAACACGGGGTTGGCAGGAGATCATGACCTGAGTCAAGAGTCCGACACTTCACTGACTGAGCCACCCAGGCTCCCCACAAGGACTTGCCTTCAAGTTAAAACTTTTTGCTTACTTACGGTAGAGGAATAACAAAAATTAAGCGTACTAGTAAATATATTAATCACTTTCAATAAACAACATATGTAGTGTCTACACCTAGTTTTCTTTTTCCCTATGTTTTACCTGTGCTGGTTACATTTATTAAACAACGACGACGGAATCTAGTAAGACGGTTAGATTTAATATTATGCAAGTTTTTATTTTTCATTCCAGGTTTATGGTGATTTTTATTACAGTTTATGAAAGTATTGGTATCTGATGGATTGAAAGGAAAAACAGCTGGCCTGTCACTGCCAGTAGTTTGAGAAAAACTGGGCTTGATTTATAAACCTTTCTGAGTTCTCATTTTCTCATTTACATAGGGAATATAACAGTGCCTGTCTTTCAAGATGATAATTATGACTAACAGTAAGAGACAAAGAATAAGCTAAAATTTTCAGGCAGCTTTTTTTTTTTTTTCCTTGCACAGTCCAGTCCCCTCTGACGCAATCACCCATTTTCGTAACAAATCTTCATAGCCGGGTCAGATAGACTCTGTCCCCAGTGGCTTCCCCTTGGTGGTTTGTTCCATATGCCACAAACGCCAGGGAATTTCTTTTTCATCATTATTCTACACATAAATTTTTCATATTAAATGAAAGTAATAGTTACCATTTGGAACATTCTCTAGATGGTAAACACTGTGTGAAGGTTTGTAGGTATAAGCATTTAATTCTTACATTACTGCAATGAAACATACGTGTATTTTGTAGACAAAACCTGAGAGTCAGAGAAGTTAAGCAACTTGCCCCAAGTTGTACAACTAGAGGGGAAATAAGACAGAATTTGAATCTGCTTTGGTCTGAATCTAAGATTTTAATATTATTCCAATATATTCAATTTACTATATTTACCAATTGGGTTAGTGACCAGTACGCACTATTGTTAAAGAAATACCTATTAAATAAATGAATCACTCCATTAATATAGAAATGAACATGTATGATTTGAAGTACTGGGAATTTTGGCTTTGTTTAAGCATAAACATTTAAATCAAAAGTGACGTTTTCCACATTACTTCCCCCAAATTAGTTTTGTTTTCATTAGCAGTATGAACACAGAAAGTTACTTTTATCAACTTGAAATGAATACATAAAAAGACAGTTAATTGAGTAATTGTATTGTTTGCATTCATTGCTACATGCCAAAATACATGTAGTCTAAAAAATGAGATTTGTAATTTGTTCTGGGTGAAAATACAAGTTATGGCAATTATCACTTAGGATGCTTTTATCTTATAAATTGGAGATAGTGAACATGGTACTTCTGGTCTCAATTCAGATGGCTTTTCTATGAATGTCTTAAGGGCATACACTTTATCTTTTTCATTGCTGTATCCTGTCTAGTGTCTAGTGTAAGGACAAATACAAATTACAAGTAAGAGATTTAATTTTCCTTGTTGAAAATAATGGAAGCGATGATTCGTCTTTCCCTTTTCTTAGAGCATTAACTCTAGAAAACTTTAGGAACCTTCTCTTCTGTTCAAAATGGATATATTATAATCCCTTTGAAAGGTGGACAGGCCTTTTGTAAATTTTCTGACCATAAATATCTTTTTCAAGGACTAGGAATCATCTCTTTGAAATGCAATCATCACAGAGGTGCCTGGGTGGCTCAGTCAGTTAAGTGTCCAACTCTTGATTTCAGCTCAGGTCATGATCCCCCAGTTTGTGGGATCAAGCCCTGCGTCAGGCTCTGTGCCGATGGTGTGTAACCCACTGGGAATTCTCTCTCTCTTCCCCTCCCCCGCTCTCAAAATAAATAAATAAACACTAAAAAAATGAGAAACACAACCACTACAGAAGATATTGCCCCTACCTCCCTGCCTCCGTGGCTGGATAGAAGGTTCTCTTTGGTACATACTTTCCTCCAAATTATAAAACTACCTCCTGTAATAAATACATGATAAATTTATTTTCCTCTGCATACAACCAATGAGCTAACACAGATGGTCACCCTAATTACCAGGTAAAGTTAGAATGACCTATGGGTGGCAAATTGTGCTGTAAAGTCTTCTCACCTAAAACCTTTATCTTTTGTTCATTTATCTTGAGTATATGTTTATAATGGGTCGTATTTGCCAGACTCTACGAAAAGGTGATATTTCTTCCTGTCTTTGCAGTTTCTTAGTGGATTGTCTTTGATGAGCATGGCATTTAGGTTTAATGCTTATTCCATAATAAAAGTGTTTTCTTTCTCTACGAATTCTGTGGAGAGAATTTCTGGGTTGGGAGACTTTATTTTTAATTATATTTCCAAAACACTTGCCATACTCTTTGCAGAGAGAACACTGAATAATTATTTTTGAGTCAGAGAAAGAAACCCTAATGTGCATTCAGTAAATTTTGCTTTAATTGTTCATTTGGCACATGGGAAAAATAATAATTGCTTAATTGCAATTGTTTTTGCATTGACATTTTATTTGTTATTCAAGGCTAGACTGCTTATGGCTTCACTAACTCTGTGCTCCTAAGTGAAAAGAACTGTCCTAGAACCTCACAATCAAAACAAATTCAGATATAAATACAGGCAAAATACTTGTTTTTCTTCTCACAACCTATCTCTGAAAATATCTGTTCTAGGGCCGTTTGGTAATCTGACTTTTGAAACCATTTCTGTTTTCCTCAACTTCCAAGGCTTCACCTTCTTTTCTTTTTTTTTTTTCTTAATTTTAAAAATGTTTTTATTTATTTTTGAGAGATACAGAGACAGAATGCAAGTGGGTTAGGGGCAGAGAGAGAGGGAGACACAGAATCTGAAACAGGCTCCAGGCTCTGAGCTGTCAGCACAGAGCCGGACGCGGGGCTTGAACTCACAAACCATGAGATCATGACCTCAGCCAAAGTTGGACCCTCAACCTACTGAGCCACCCAGGCGCCCCACCTTATTTTCTAATATATAGCTTCAGACCTGGCACCTGATTCGGCTCCTATAATGTTGGCCTTTCTTTCCTTGACTAACAATCAGACTGGCTCTTTGGATTATGTCTGTTTTCTAATATGCTTACCCACCCACTGCAGTAAAGATCTACTTCGATCCTTAGATGTCAGTATTCTTGCGAAACTTCCCAACAAGAATCAGAAGAGCATTTTCAATAATAATTAGGATATATATTTAAAAATAAGGAAACGGAGACTTAAAATCTAGTTTTTCAGTTCTGGAGCAGAAAACCATAGCTGGAGAGCAAGATTTTCACAAGCCCATTCATTTTTTTATTTGCTTTTCAGTGTTTAACTAAAAGGCATAATATGGTTTGCAAAGCAGACAAATATTTAGATCAAATATACACACCCTTATAAGTGAACATGGGCCAACTATCCCCTACATATGTAGGCTTGTTCATTTTCATTACAAAAGTCTGTCAAGTCCTTAATAACAAAACTGAACAAACAAAACAAAGGCACCCCTAGGCAAAACTAGAAAATCAAAACATTAATTAAAGAGAGAACACAATGTAAGCGTTAATTGAAAATACCTTTTTGTGGCATTTTTCCCTTTTGCAAAGGATTTATCTTTAGCTTTGGAATATTTTGTTTCTTCTAATTGTAAAGAGAGGCAGCTCTCAGCTTATGAAATAGACAGGGACTACTATCAACACAGAATTTAGACTTCCTGGAGAGGGAGTTTTCTGAAAGATATAATTGTCCTAAAGACCTCCTAAGGGATTTTTTTCTCAGTGAAGGTGTTTCACGCATATACATATATATACAAATATATATGTACATATATGATGTATATATATAGTCATCTACATATATATATATTTATATAGTCTTCTATCATCATAGTTTTGTAAAGAAATGATACCTACATGAAACAAAAACATAGTCTCAGAATGTAGCAGATCTAACTGATTTAATTAAATATAAAATTTAATTGATTTTCAGATTTTTTATCTTTTTATTACTTTTTTAGATTAATGAGAACTTCATTAGGGTCTGTATAGCCACAGCATGTAACTATCACTTCTTTCCTAGACTATTCCAGTTCCTTTTCAGTGATTTTTCTTGCCTATTACTTTTTATTTTAAGTTTATTTATTTATTTTGAGAGAGAGCATGAGCAGGGGATAAGCAGAGAGAGAGAGAGAGAGAGAGAGAGAGAGAGAGAGAGAATCCCAAGCAGGCTCTGCCTGCGTCAGTGCAGAGTCCAACCCAGGGATCGATCTCACAAGCCATGAGATCGTGACCTGAGCTGAAGTCAAGAGTTGTACACTTAACCAACTGAGCCACCCAGGTGCCCCAATCACTCTCTTTTTTTTATGTTTATTTATTTTTGATAGAGAGAGAGAGACAGAGCATGAGCAGGGGAGGGGCAGAGAGAGTGGGAGACACAGAATCTGAAGCAGGCTTCTGGCTCTCAGACGCGGGGCTGGAACTCACAGACCATGAGATCATGACCTGAGCCAAAGTCGGATGCTCAACCGCTGAGCCACCCAGGCGCCCTGCCCCAATCACTCTTAATCACTATATCATTAACCACTAAGACAAAGCCTTAAAAAATGAACAATAAACTGGATTATCTATTCCCAATCCAATTCAGCAAACTTTATGGACATAAAAGGGGTAGTGAGAAATGTAGCTAACAGATAAGAGCCATGACTGGAATTTGTCCAGAGTCAATAGAAAATCTCACAAGTTTTGGGATGTAACACACAGAAGGAGCTGGAACAACAACCAAGAAACACAAGAGAATATAGGAAGTAGGAAGACTATGATAACCTGTGTTATTTCTGACTTTCCAAAATCTAAACCCCTTCTGGTCCTTTTTGGGGATCCAGATTGTCTTTGGTCTCACGGCTCTCACAGCTATTTCTTGGGCACATGACATAACTTGGGCATATTCCAACAAGAGCTTCTGCTCCTGGAAAAGTTACTGAGAGACAAAGAGACTATTATTATTCATTCATCAGTAGAATAATTTTACAAGCTGTAACCACAGAATTAGTTATGAAAAATATGTCTATACAAGTTCCTGAGCTAGGAAGGGAAACAAATACATACAAACACAACTGGAATAGTCAATGATGTTAGGGATAATTTTACTACAGTTTAAAGATTTATGTGACTTGAGCCCAAAGATGTGGATTCAATACTTACCCTCTTGAAAGAAATGGGATTTCTTTCTTTTTTCTTCTTTCTTTTTCTTTCTTTCTTTCTTTCTTTCTTTCTTTCTTTCTTAGTGATGCTTAGGATAGGATTTAGTGGTGCTCCTCCTTGTTGAAGGCAACTTCTAGACCAGTGCCCTAGCTGAGGGGCTTTCTAATTATTAGGAAACCAGTGAAATAGATGGAAACATCAACTTACTTAACATGAGAAGACAAGATTCTATTTTTTCCTTATTTTGTAAATGTATTTTAACCCCAAGGAATATAAAGTCATTGTTGGGCTGATCATATAAACCCAAATTATAGCATTCTTTATTGTTTTAAGGAATAATCTGTGTGTATTTGGTATTTTAAATACTTCTCATGATTAAGAAAATTTATTATACCAAAGTCTCCAGGAAAACACATCTCTGATTTTAGCTGAAAATCAATAACTGAGTGATTTAGAATTGTAGTTTTATAACTTAAATTGTTCTAAATTTATAAATGAACAAAATCTTAAAGGAGAACACAGGCAGCAACCTCTTTGACCTCAGCTGCAGCAACTTCTTTCTAGATACATCTGGAGGCAAAGGAAACAAAAGCAAAAATAAACTATTGGGACTTCATCAAAATAAAAATCTTCTGCACAGTAAAAGAAACAATAAATAAAACTAAAAGGCAACTTATGAAATGGGAGACGATATTTGCAAAGGGCATATCTGATAAAAGGTTAGTATTCAAAATGTATAAAGAACTTCTAAAATTCAACATCCCAAAAGCAAATAATCCAATTAAAAATGGGCAGAAGATATGAATAGACATTTTTCCAAAGAAGACATACAGATGGCCAAAAAACACATGAAAAGATGCTCAGCATCACTCATCATCAGGAAAATACAAATCAAAACTACAATGAGATATATAACCTAACACCTGTCAAATGGTTAAAATCAACAACACAAGAATTGGCATGTGATGACAAGGATGGAGAAGCTTTGTTGGTGGCGATGCAAACTGGTGCAGCCACTCTGGAAAACAGTATGGCGTTTCCTCAGAAAATTAAAAATAGAACTACCCTACAATCCAGCAATCGCACTAAACATTTATCCAAAGAATACAAAAATATTAATTCAAAGGGATACATGCACCCCTGTATTTACAACAACATTATCTATTAATAGTCAATTTATCCAAAGAGCCTAAATGTCCATCCAAATGAATGGATAAAGAAGAGGTATATATATTATAATATATGTATTTAATATATATATTATATATAACAGAATATTATTTAGCTCTTTAAGGAATATACAATATACATTGTAGTATATATAAAGAATATATAATGGAATATTAGTTGGCTATAAAAAACGAAATATTGCCACTTACAACGACGTGGATGGAGCTAGAGGGTATTATGCTAAGGGAAATAAGCCGATCAAAGAAAGACAAATACCATATGGTTTCACTCATATGTGGAATTTAAGAAACAAAACGAAGAAGAAAAAGGACAAATAAGAGGGAGAGAGAGAGATAGAAACCAAGAAACAGGCTGTTAACTATAAAGAACAAACTGATGGTTACCAGAGGGGAAGTGAGTGGAGGGATGGGCTAGCTGGGTGATGGGCATTAAGGAGTGCACTTGCTGCGATGAGCACTGATCACTCTATGGTACATCGGAAACTAATACCACACTGTCTGTTAACTAAGTGGAATTTAAGTAAAAATTTTAAAAAAATTATAAACAACACTGAAACATTTAAGAAACTCCTAATCAGCTTACTTATAGGTTTAATGTATTCGATTTGTAAGATTTACTTTAGTGACTGGGAGGATTTAGTTTAGAGCTAAAACAATTTAAATAATTAAAAGGAAACCTAATGTATTAAAATTATAAATGCATTTTTATATGTTAATTGAGGTTAGTTAATTAAGTTTTGCAATGGGACCAAACATTAATCGAAGTCTCCTTACGATCAGATATTAAAATTTCCTTGGCTTACAAATATAGTAATTCAGTTTTTAAGTTGAGGCTTAAAGTTTTACAAAGAAAAAAGCTACACTAAAATTTTAACTTAAAAATTGACTGTTTTTTTAAAATACGTGCCTACTTTTTTTCAGTGCACAACAACTTCGAGTACATCAGACAGCACACATTGACCTCATTCATAGCAGCTGTGTCCTTGCCCCACCTTGTCTCAAACCAACATGCATCATTTTGCCTATTCAATATTTTCCATAAGAAATTCAGTCAAATTCAGCAACCGTGATTTTTTTAAAAATAGAAATGCAGGGTCATATTGTCCACTGTGCCATCGCCTACCTTTCTGACTCTCCTCACTTTGGTTTTATGGTTTTTATTTTACACTCTGGCCTTTTCCTTATCTCATACCTTGATATATCACCATCTTTCCATCTACATGGATGCTAGAACTAGGTCTGTGGTGTTAAAATGATTGCTTGCTGATATTTCATAGTGAACAGTTTTGCACTGGTATCACTTGTTTTGGCTCACTACATGAATCGCCAAGATGCTAGTAATTTGATGACTGAAAATATTTCCTTTTATTTAAGAGCACAGAGGCAGACATTTGAGTTAATTGCACTTTTTGCTTCAAGGCAAATTATCATCATTGGCCCATGCATGATCCTTTCTCCATTTGGTTTATTAGTTTTCTTTTATTCATTCATTCCGTCTTATTTTTATATCCTACTCTTTTTTCTCCATTTTAGCTATAAACAACTATTATATACTCTAAGGTGTTTTATATTGCTTGCATATGCTATTGCAAAATTCATATTGTAATATGAGTACATATGATTTATTTATGCATACACACATATATATCACAATTTCTTACTATTATATCTCACTATACATGGTGCTATAAATGGGCATGTGTATATATATATATACATATATATATATTATGTAGTGATATGTACCATTCTGTTTAATTTTATTGTCTGCAGCTCTAAAGATTTCGACATGTTATTGTGTTGTTTTGTGTATAAGTGTATAATTTTGTGTCTAATTATTACACAATATTCCAGCATGTGCATGTGGCCTGTTTTGCCCATCTCTTCTCCTAATGTTGGACAACGAAGTTGCCTCCAACTTCTCATTGTCACAAATACTGCGATAAGGATCATCTTCTCATCTGTCCTCTATAAACTTGACTGAGTTTTTTTCTGGGCCATAGAAGTGCACATAACTTAACAAAAGTATGCTTCTGGTACTACTAAGGCTCTTTGACAGGTAGGATTAAATGACAGTCATATTTTAGTTGTCAAGTAGATATTTTCTGGACTTACCTTACTCACTTTGTAAATAACAACTCATATTATTAATGATCCTTAGAAGATTTGCCAACTGCTTTTAATAACATATATGACATTAACCTGGCTATAAAAACATAAATTTACTGTAGATCAATTTAAAAACATAGAAATATGGATATATATATATTTCAAATATTCATAATAATATCACTTAAATAGATCTGTGTTTCTCAGAAATTTTCTAGTTTCAGACAACTAAAACCTATCCTCGTTAACACAGACACCCACACACACACACACACACACACACACACACAATATATATATATATGTTCTGAAAAATAGGTTCATGATAACTTCAGGCATTGTTTGATCTAGGGTTTCAGATAGTCCTTAGGGCCCCATCTGACCATTTTTCTCCATTTTTAACCTCTCATTCACTCTAGTGGGCACCTTTCTTGCATGATACTATTTGGTTCCTAAGTATATTCATTCAGCTCTACTAAATATTACATCTGTGAAATTAAAAGTCTTTTTCAACTTATATCCAATTGACCGTATTTTCTTTTCACACATGAATTTTCAACTTTTTATAGTGATAAACATGAATATTGGTGGTACAAGGGATATGTGCCCTTTTTTTTTTTTTTCAGATGAAAAGGTGAGGAGATAATGTAAGTTGGATTAACATAAACAGGAGAACATGTGTGTCTTATGTTTCTTTCCCATTTGGTCTTCTTTTATTGGGAAGAGAATTCTGAAACCTCACTCTATATTACTGTACTAAAAAGATAACATTTAAAAAAATTAAGAAATCATCTTTAGGTTAAAGCTTTACAAAAATGGGATACCAGTTTAGAGAGGGGTTATATATAGTGTGGTGGTGACCATTGAAATCAATGTAAGAAATCCAAGAAGGGAGAAATTTCAAGGATTTGAAACCATTTGTAAAGCTGTTTTCCTCTCATCAGTGTTTCTGATAAAAGCTCCTGTCTGGTCTAGAATCTTTTCCTATCATTATTATTTTTTCTAACTGATTAGTGCTCCTACATAAGTAGGTATTAGCAACTCTTAAATATTCCATAATATTGATTATTCTATTGGTTTATGACTATTTGCTATATTTCTCTATCATATTCAACACCATGGGTTCTTCAGGTGATCCTTTGATTTTGAGGGCTTTATTCATCCATTCAATTATCTGTGGGTTATTATGTTGTTTATCTGGTTGCAAGTGGGGATTCTGTGAGGATATAGGAGATGGCTCACTATTACAAACACATTACAGTGATTCAGTCTACTTAACATTTATTACTAAATCTTCTTTGACTTATTATAAGGGAGACATCACACTTTTGGTTAAAATACACATACATAATATTTGAGAGAAAGTTTAGAAATTAGCTAACATCCATCCATCCACCAGATAACAAGTTTGAGGTTCAGAGAGGCTCGCTGTCTTGCCAAAAGTTCATACAGTGAAGTAGAAAGACAGCTAGGATTGCAAAAGATTAACTTCCAGATCTAATTTCTCATCCAAACCTCTTCTCATCACTATCCTTCTGTCTCATTGTTAGTATTATACGTAAGATCAGACTTGGGGATGGGAGTTTGGTTTCTAGAGGAAGCAAGAAATTTGAGCAGAAGTATATCAGAGAAGAAAAAAATTCTCAGACAAATTTTCTTTTTTTGAAAAAACAAAAATACCCATAACTTTTATTGAGTAGATTCTCAGTAGGATTCTTTCCAAAGACACATTACTTAAAAGAAAGAAGAGTGCTGTTCAAATAACCTTTCTGTATCGCATGGTGAGGCAGTGACCTACCCCAAATTTGATTTTTATATCCGTGTCAGATATTTAGGAATGAGAAGAGGCATTTAAAGATTATTGGAATGATTGGGTTCATTATATTGTTATTTTTCCTGATAATTATCAAACACAATCTACCCTTGTCTACACTAGAAGCCTTATTTTGAGAATAAGCTATATAATTTTGAATGTACTGGGAGAAAAAAGCAAGCAAAATCATGCAAAAATCAATAGTTCTTTCTCTGTGTCATCTTATTTATGAGAGGGGTGCACAAGAGAGGTCACCCAAAGCAGAAGTAGGATCAATAAGTTTGCAAATTTTGATTGGGTCTTCTTTGGTTACTGCAAAAGAATCCTGTGTGTCTAGCTCTTTTGAAGGTAAATGAATAAACTGCACACTTTTAAGAGGGTTGTAACTTGCCTTTACTTAGAATTGCTCTCCCCAAGACTTTTTTCCTACCTATTGAATTTAATAGTGTGATAATATAGAATTATGTCTAACTGGAGTAACTTTCTTTACATCTGGTTAGTCCTCATTTCTCTTTAGAAAGAAAGGAAATGAGCAGATTCCTTTATTAAAAACAGCTAATACAGTCTCATCAATATTTTATTTATTTTTCCTATATTTAGTGCTATTTCATATAAGTACTATTCTGTGCCTTTAAATACATTTATTTTGTTTACTGAGATACTGCCCCTATGATCACTAACCAAACCCAAAATATTTTTTTAAATTTTTTTAATGTTTATTTATTTTTGAGAGAGAGACAGAGTGTGAGTGGGGGAGGAGCAGAGAGAGAGGGAGACACAGAATCTGAAGCAGGCTCCAGGCTCTCAGCTGTTAGCACAGAGCCCGATGCGAGGCTCGAACTCACGAACCATGAGATCGTGACCTGAGCTGAAGTCAGATGCTTACTGACTGAGCCACCAAGGCACCCCCCAAATCAAAAATATTGATTTAGGGAGAGTTTAGGAGGTTTTGGTTAGGAAATTCTGACGATGACTCAGGAACTATCATTTTTTCAAACGACTATATTGACCAGAATTATCCTAGATTTTTTATATACATTATTTCAACTGATTAAAAAAAAAAAAACACATCCCTGGAAGGTGTTTATCTTTATTTGTGGGTGTTTTTAAAAGGACAGGTCACAGGCAAGAGGCTGTGTTGGTATTTGATTACATGTGTGTGATAACAAGGCCTGTACTCTTTCTATTTTAGTACCATTATCTAAAATGTGTTACTTAGGGGCGCCTGGGTGGCTCAGTTGGTTGAGCGTCTGACTCTTGATTTCAGCTCAGGTCATGATCTTACCATCATGAGATCGAGCTCCAAATCAGGCTCATCAGGCCCTGTCCTGAGCATGGAGCCTGTTTAAGATTCTCTCTTCCTCTGTGCCTCTCCCCTCTTCAAGTACACTCTCTCCCTCTAAAATAAAAAGTAAAATAATATAAATTTAAAAAATAAAATATGTTACTTTATGTGTTAATAAGTTTAACATGCAATTGGGTTTCCATGTTCCAATAAGATTATGTTGGAATAATCAGTCATAGCAGACTCTTTACTGCTGACCTTCTCAGGGCATTTACTGTACTTAACATCAAAGAAAGTGCATTGCCAGGGTTCAGTTGTGCACAGTTTTCAAATTTACTTGACCCCCACATCTCTAACAGGGAATCTTTTAGAAGTTGTCCTTCCTGGGGCGCCTGGGTGGCTCAGTTGGTTGAGGGTCTGACTCTTGATTTTGGTTGAGGTCATCATCTCACGATTTGTGGATTCAAGCCCCGTGTCAGGCTCTGTGCTCATGGTGCAGAGTCTGCTAGGGATCCTCTCTCTCTCTTTCTCCTTCTCTCTCTGCTCCTCCCCTGCTCATGTTGTCTCTTAAAATAAATAGATAAATAGATCATCTTTTTTTTTTTTAAGTTGTCCTTCCTACTATACTTGGGAAAATACACAGGGGAAATTAAACAAGGGACCATGTTGTTGCCATGATTCTCCAGTCATGATAAATGTCCTCAATGACACTGAAGCAATGAAAGGATTTCTGAAAGATTGTTTAGTATCTACCTGCACATCTTGTGTACTGTGCATTATGTGAATATAATCTTGTATGATGGGACAATCCTCCTAAAAAACCTTGTTCACCTGCTAGGAGGAAAAGTTGTACAAACCTACTCATGTGCTTCTTAGATATTATGAGCTGTATTTGACAGAGTTGATCAAAGAAGAAAGTTGTAATTCTGAAAATTATTGAACAGGGTCATGATATTATGTTTTAACTTAAACTAGGAAAATAAAGTCTAGCTAAATGTCATAGATCTTACTAACAGGTTGTTACAAAATACATCCATAATTTAAAAATTCAAACTATGAAAGTCCAAATGCAAACAAGAAATAATCATTAAAAATTTTCACCACTCAATGTGATCCATGGTATTGTCCCATGTGTGCTCAGAAATGTATCTTTAATGTTTTCCCACAAACATTGGGTGAAACTGGGTACCAATGTCCTTCTCTAGAAATCAGTGATACTTCACACTTTCTCAGATTCCCTTACAGGTGTCCTTTCCAGATGACTCTCAGAATAGCTCTATGGTAAAAGACACCTAAATTCTAACCAACAATTGCTTTAACATTTCCACATTTACAAATCAGAACAAATCAAGCCCCAGACAAGAGAATGGAGGGAATATATCTCCTCTTTGCTAGATTAATGTGTCTCCAGTCTTCATTTTCTACATTCACTGTCCTTTTTCCAGGATGATTGACAATGAAAACAGCTCTTCATTTAAGGTTTGGGATGTGGTCTGACTCCATGAACCTGCCAAGGCAGTCGAAGAAGACTAATTTCTAGACTTCTCCAACACTGAGATTATTTTCTTATCATCATGTGTGGAGTATTAACAGTGTGATTCAGATAAACGCCAAGACCACTACAAAGGCAGGTTTTTTAAATGATTTCTCAGTTTTAGTGATTTAAATTTAATTTAATGATTTAGTGATTTATCAGTTTTATATTATTTTCCTGCAGTTTTAAGGGTGTTCTTTCTTTCCTTCTTTCTCTCTTTTTCTTTCTCTCTTTCTTTCTTCTTTCTTTCTTTCTTTCTTTCTTTCTTTCTTTCTTTCTTCTTTCTCTTTCTTTCTTTCTCAGACAGAATGCACATGAGTAAGAAGGGGCAGAGAGAGAGGCAGACAGAGGATCCGAAGCAGGTTCTGCGCTAACAGCAGAGAGTCTAACGTGGGGCCCAAACTCATTAACCATGAAATCATGACCTGAGCCTGACACTTAACCAATTGAGCCACCTAGGTGCCCCAAAGGTGTCTGTTCTTAAACTCCTGTGTTTTAAAGCTTAAAAAAAAAAACCTGGCTAAGTATTAGCACATACACATGGAGACAAGTTTCCTTCAACTCCTCAAAAAGTAGCAATATCACAGCAAAGAGATGTCTTAAACTCCACACAGAGAAAAAAAATATATAAAGACAAAAAAAACACCCAAGGCTTAGTTGAATATGTGCTTATATCCCTAAGGATCACCTATTATTTAAAAGAAAAAAAAAAAGAAAGTAAATACCTGGGCTCCATTTAGAGGGATTCTGATTTAGTAGGCATGAAATGGGGTTTAAGTATTTTCATTTTCAAGTATCACCAGTTGATTTAATTTTTTTAATTTAAAAACTGTTTTATGTTTATTTATTTTCGAGAGAGAGAGACAGAGCATGAGCAGGGGAGGGACAGAGTGAGAGGGAGACAGAGAATTGTAAGCAGGCTCCAGGCTCTGAGCTCTCAGCACAGAGCCCCAGGCGGGGCTCCAACCCATGAACCGTGAGATCATGACCTGAGCCGAAGTCGGGCTCTCAACTGACTGAGTCACCCAGGTGCCCCATCAAGTATCACCAGTTGATCTTAAAACTGGAGACCTAGAAATTAGGTTTTAGAATATGCCTTAAAAATAGTCAGTTTATGGAGTGCTGAAATACATACTCAAGTAAAAGTAATATTATTCAGAAGACGAGGTAGCTTTTAAATCTGACATCTCTTTTCATATGACTTCACTGCATTGAGACTTTTGCACAAACAATGGATTGGTAGTTGTTTTATACTGGCCTAAGCTATTCTGCTGCTTCTAGTTTTTTCCTTTTTCAAAGTTAATTAATTAAAACAATAACTCGCCTCTCAAACAAACAAAAAGAGACTTTTCTTGGAAAATCTAACGCAATGTTAAAATTAGATCACTGCTATGGCAACCTGACTTCTCTTCCTCATCCAGTCCATACTAAACACACTGCTGTTGGTTACTCACTTTCAGTCTGTTAGCTGGCATCTTGCATCTCGAAGATTCTTAGTGTAGCAGTGTCGTGACTTTAAAATACTCTTTTTAATGTTTGTTTGTTTATTTATTTATTTTTGAGAGAGAGAGAGAGAGACATAGCACGAGCAGGGGAGGAGCAGAGAGAGAGGGAGACACAGAATCCACAATAGGCTCCAGGCTCCGAGCTGTCAGCACAGAGCCCAACGCGGGGCTCGAACTCACCAACCGTGAGATCATGACCTGAGCCGAAGCTGGACCCTCAACCGACTGAGCCAACAGGTGCCCCCAAAACACTCTTCAGTGTAGCTTCTCCTAATACAACTAACAAGACCTCTCAGTCTCATATGAACAATTCACATCAGCCAAACTCTTCCACTAAATTTCCCTTTCAGATTTCAGCTGCAGTTCTACCTATATGTCTTTTTTCTTGCAATTTTCTGCCGAAAACACTCTCCTTTTATCTAAGCCCAGATCTTCACTCGAAAGCTATTACCAGTTTCAATATTTCCGTCTAAATTCTCCCTTCTTTCACTGTTGATTCTGTCATGAATTCCTAGTAGAATTGCTTATGTGAACCAAATTTAGGATGCAGGTGATGTCGTTTTACTCTGACATTTATCAGATGTAAGTATAAGAATCTATTATGCATTCTAATATATATATTCTCTTCTTATGCACTTCCAGTCTGTTTGCCTAAAGGTAAAGTCATGCACGCTCTTTACCTCTTTTTCTCACTCGTCTTTGTATCACAAGTAACTTACCCAGAGTAGACACACTGTATTAAAAACTAAATGAGTATGTGGTGTATGATTATGATGTTTATATAAAAGGGTATGTGTTCCCTTTAATTTAATACTTAGATGATACAGCTTTTTCTATGGAAAAATAACATATTCTTACTTGGATGGGACACAAATGATGATCATTACTAAAATCAACAGAATTGTCAGTGTCTTCACAGCCCAGTTGGAGACTCACAGAGGAACTATTTGTTTCAACAGCAACTGTTTTCCACTTGAGAAGTGTTAGCAGATCCTAAGGCATAAACATACACATTGGAGCATGAAAGAAGTTTGTCTGCGGTTTGTGTGTTATGATTGTGGGAGTTGTTATGGCAGATGACACTTTTGCTTAACAAAAGCTGTTAAATTTGCTTGGATTCACTGCAAAATTTGGATGTGTATGCCATTCATTTTTATTCATATGGGGTTATTTGGGATATTTTGGGATAGACCTTGTCTATGTGAAGCACTATAACCCACATTAAGCCAGATGCGTGAACTTTTAAAATTCCTCGGAACTACTGAAGTTGTTCCAAAATAGATCTTATTGGCAATTATTGAACTATAGCCGTCTTAGAGTTCTACAGACTGGCGTTGTATGAGGAAGGGTAGCAATAAAGCTATTCAGAGAGTAGTTACAGTGTTAGTGAGATGTGTAAAAGCAAGAGAAAGTTTGCTGTCAGTGGAACAAAGTAGCCTGGAGATAGATCTACCCTATGCAAGAATTTGTGAGACGCTATAGAAGGCAACAGGGAAAGGAAGAATTATTGTTTAAATGGCCTTGGGACAGTTTATTGGCAATATCGTGGAGAAATATAGATTTTGTAATAAAATGTGCTTTTTAAATGGTTAGTGTGTGTGACAATTTTGAAAAATTATGATATGGAAGTAACTTCTCATGAAAATTTGAAAAGAAACATCTTTCTGCCTCTGAAGAGGTAAGAGGCCAAAAGGTAAGTAAGAAATTTGACTAAGTTAGAATAATTTTGAAGGTCAAGAAATAATTCAAGAATAAATATGTGCAGTATATACTTATACTTACTGTATAAGAGTTTTATGCAAGTTCTTAAGACTTGGATATTTAAATGACTGTAAAAGTATAATTTGGCTTTTCTTTAAGAAAAAAATAGAAAATCATGTTTGATTTTGTCCTTAGAAAAAGGAATTATATTAAATTATGGAAAGAGTGTGGTGCAAATCTCTTGGACCTAAAATACATCAAGGTTTATTTTTAGACTATGTACTTATTTTTGTTACTAACAAATTTTAGGAGATACATAGAATCCAGGAATTTAAACAAAGAACCAATTAAAAAAAATGGTCAAACTGGTCCTTAAATAAAACTGGCATATATATTTTAATACTGTATTTTTGTAACTAAGGAATTTCAGGGGATATATAGAGTCCAGGATGTTAAACAAAGAACCATTAAAAAAACAAAAACAAACAAAACAACTAATCAGGTTAAAAAGGTCCTTAAATCAAACTGGGCATATGTATTTTATTTTATTTTATTTTATTTTATTTTATTTTATTTTATTATTATTTTTTTTTAATATACGAAATTTATTGTCAAATTGGTTTCCATACAACACCCAGTGTTCATCCCAAAATGTGCCCTCCTCATATGTATTTTAATATGGTGTATAGCTTTTTAAATATTTAAATACATAAATATATATATACATAAATAATGGGTGTTTGCATTAAAGAGCAAACATAATTTTTAGACAATTAAGAAGTTTATTATTCGTTCCATCATTGACTTAATAATTTCTAATTTTTCTCTCACTTTTAGTATAACATTGTAAGGATTCTCATGCTGTCAAATTCTAAATCATTTTCATAAAATATGCTTAGATGATTATATAATTCCATAAAGCATGGTTAGTGTAGTAATTTGTGTTATAAAAATCTTTTTTATTCAAAAATTTTAGTTCAGTGTCTCACCCAACTATGCAAACCATATTATAACTTTTGGTATCTTCTTAATGTTTATTTATATTTGAGAGAGAGAGAGAGAGAGAGAGAGAGGGAGACAGAGGATCTAAAGCAGATGAGCCCAGATGTGGGTCTAGAACTCCTGAAGTGAGATCACGACCTGAGCTGAAGTCAGCCGTTTAACCGACTGAGCCACCCAGGCACCTCATAACTTTTGGTATTTTTAATAATAGCTCGTCTGAGGTTAACTTGCATAAAAATTTTAAAACAATTTTTATTATTTCTGCTAATTCTTTCTAAACCGAAACAAATATTACTCGGATTTTCATTTATATATTAACATGAACAAAGATTATAAACCTTGAATCCACTAAAGAGGGGTTATAACTAACACACACGTGGAAAAATTGAACTGTATTTGTCACTGGAAAAATCCAGATATATTTTTGTTATTATAAATTGTTAAATAGCAGAAAAATTAAAACATTAATTAAATCAATGAATTAAAAATTTTAAAAAATAATCAACAAAAAAATTCGATTAAGTGGAATTGAGCATTTCTTATATTTTTGTAAGCTGCTATGGAGCTTATAATTTTTTTATATTTATACTTTCTTATATTTTTATAAGCTGCTATGAAGCTTTCTAAGACAAATACATAGCTATATAACTACAGCGTGTGTATATTGGTGTGTGAGATGAATTGGTTTACCAGAGAAAAATCCAACAGTGCTGAAACGTAAAAACCAACCAACCAACCAAACAAAAAAACTTATTGTTTCCTTAACTAGTAGTCTATAGATACAGCTCCTGCTTGGATTAAGCAGATTTATGACATCAGGTACGGGGTCACTGTCTATGAAAATTTTATAATTTTAAATTGTATGGCTCAGCTTCAATGTCATATCCTTTGGATTTCAACTAAAGGTGAAAAGCCAGCAGGTAGCCGATGTCATGAGTGAGCTTCCTATCTTTTTTCTTAGGAGACTGTAAAATGCTTTTTCACAGGTCCCAAATACACTTCTCTTCAAGACTACCTTCCAGAAAGAAGTAGGTCATGCAGACGTACTGTTTTCTAGGAAAGTCAGGGAAACGTAATGTCTGAAATTTTAAACCTTTATAAGATTGGAAGGCAAGGGAATATAAAAAGGTTTGGGGAGTAAGTTTGGGGAGCCAGAGGACATTGTCTACCACCGTGGGTGTGTATGTTGTGTGGACCCAGACCTTATTCATATCTGAGTATCGGCATACATGTTTTACCTAAAAACTTAGTGCAGATCATTCTAAGTCATTCATGTTTTCAACATAAATATTAACTGTACTTTGTTCTATGTATGCACTAAACCATTCCTTATGAGGTGGTTTCTTTTACTTTCATTTTTAAAATAAACATGTGGAAGAAAGTCTTGATACATAGCTATAGACATCCTTAATTATTCAAGGATGAACTGCTATAAATTACATTGCTCAACAAAATTGTATAAGTAGTAATTTTCAGCTTAAAATGTGGTATAAGTTGGGTAAACTTATAGTAGAAAATTTTTGAAACTACAAATGCATATAATCAGGAAATAAAATCTACACAGTTTCATTTCCACTATGGCGATACACTTATCACAACTCATCCCCCACTGATTACAAGTGAAAACTATATAAAATAAACCAAACAAAAAACAACCACCACCTGAAAATTCTGGAAATAAACAAAAGTAGCAATATTAGAAAGGAGTAAAAACTTGGAAAAGTGACCTGTGCAAGGGTGAGTTGTTCTGTTTTTGTATGTTTGTTTTGTTTGTGCCCCGCGACTTTGCTCCAAGCACAGCCTTCACACAAGGGGTGATGCAACGGTACAAGGGCTCAAGTCCAAGAGAGTCTCATATTCCTTGCCAGAGAAATCAGGGAAGAGGACTCCTGTGTGCCAGAGAGCGTATGGAAGAATTCTAGAGAGGAGATTTCTCAGCTGAGAATCAACACAAACCTCAACGTAACCCGTGATCTACACAAGTGCCGCCCAAATGCAAATCAGCAGAGTAAACGCTTAGGAAACAGAAGGCGTATTTGTAATATCCACACAAATCTTCTATTAGCTTCTAAACTATGCATGCTGGGAACAGACACAAACAAGGCCTAGGGAACAGAAGTAAGATTTGAACCACTCCCAAGAGACAGGAGAGAAGATGCAGTCTAATGTGACCAAATGACTGCCCACAAATACAAAATTATAGATATTCTTCGGATGAGGTTAACAGGACTCAGAACCTGCACAATACAACATTCACAATATTCAGGATACAACGCCAAATTGTCACAATACAAAGAACCAGGAGAATGTGACCAATTTTAAAGGCAAGATTAATGGACACATAACCGACCCACAGAACAACTCAGATGTTGAAGCCATCAGAGGAATTCCAAATCCGATATTATAACTGCGCTCCATGAGATAAGAGAAAGCACAGTTGCAATAAATAAATCTGTAGAAATTATCCACAGAGTAGAAACTATAAAAAGAAGCAAATGGACTTATTTTTAGAACTGAAAACTACAGTCTCTGAAAAATGTTTTTAAAGTCTCACTGAAGCTAAGTAGCAGAATAGAGACATAGAAAGAGCAGGCAGAGGAGTCCATAAACTTGAAACAGACCACAATTATTCAATATCGAGAACATAAGGAAAAACATTAAAAAATAACAGTCTCAGGCAGGAATCTGTGAGACAAAACCAAAAGATATAACTTTCACGTAGTTGTATTCCCACAGGATAGGAGGAAATAATGGGACAGAAAAGAAATCAGAAAAAAAATAATGGCAGAGTATTTTTCGAATTTGGTGATAGACATAAATTTATAGATCTAAATACACCAGTGAACCCCAAATAGGAGAAACTCAAGGAAAATCACACCTACTTACATTAAAATCAATGGCAAATGCTAAAGATGAAGCAAAATGTATTTAAAACAAATACATATTCGGAAATAGTGATTTGGAGGTCCACAAATATTTCACCAGAAGTCATGAGGGCCGCAACAAAGTAGAACGACTGTAGAACTGACCTAACAAAATTAAAAATGATGCTTCAAAAGAAGTAACCTTAACTGCCTGCCAGAGAAAAAACCAAAATCTACAAATCAAGAAAAAGTTCACATTACCAGCAACATAATATCCACAGTGTATAGCATATAAGAAAAATAATTCTTTAGAATGCAAAAGAGTGAGAGAATTTGACACAGACTCAGGAAATAAAACAGTCAATAGAAACTGACCTGAGATCACC
The DNA here is from genome assembly GCF_022079265.1 of Lynx rufus. NCBI lineage: Eukaryota > Metazoa > Chordata > Mammalia > Carnivora > Felidae > Lynx > Lynx rufus. The sequence continues at coordinate 7,564,442 of NW_025814825.1, forward strand.
TAGGTATTGAATTAGAAGATAAAAGAATAATCATTTTTACTATATTACATACATAGAGAAAAATATGGTTATTATGCATAAAGAGGTTGGTAATTTGACAGAGAAATTGAAATTATAAGCAAATAATCAAATGGAGAATTTAGAACTATAATTATGACATCTATTTTTTTGGAATACAATATTTATGTATTTATTTACTTATTTATTTATATATTGTTTATTAATTTTTGTGAGAGAGAGTGAGAGGAGACAGAAAGAGAGCAGGAGAGGGGAAAAGAGAGAAGGAGACAGAGGATCTGAAGCAGGTTCTGTGTTAACAGCAGAAAGCCCCACACAGGACTGGAACTCAGGAACTGTGAGATCATGACCTGAGCTGAAAACAAGAGTCTAACGCTTAACCGACTGAGTCACCCAGGCGCCCCTGGAATATATTTAGTGGAAGATTGTAGATTGAAGGAGAGTCAGAGAACTTGACTACAGGTCAATAAAATAATCTGAAATACATTATAAGAAAAGTGAAAAATACATGAAACACAATACATTGTGGGACAGTATTTCTAGAAAGTAAGATACATTACATACAGGGAAATGATATCCATTATAGGTGACTTCTCATTAGAATTGAAAGAGTACATAAGATAATGGAATGACTTTATTTATTTTAATGTTTATTTATTTTGAAAGAGAGAGTGCACAAGTTGGGGAGGGACAGAGAAAGAGGGAGAAAAAGGGAGAGAGAGAATCCCAAGCAGCATGGAGTTGTATGTGCGGCTTGATCTTGACTGTGAGATCGTGATCTGAGCTGAAATGAAGAGTTGGTGCTTACGTGACTGAACCACTCAGGTGCCTCAGGAATAATTTTGAAAGAGTGTGAAAAGCATCAAAATAGTGCTGTTAATGTGAAATTCAATAGAGTTTAAATTTCATTCCCCAAAATTATAGTAATACAGAAATTTTGGGAAAAAATGGAATTTGCCACACTTGTTCTAAACTGCAAAAAATATGACAGAATTGTTGGGAAATAGGTTCAAAAATTCCTTATACTTACATAAATGGGATAAAAAAGCTTAGGGCAGAAAGCCACCGCCATAGGGTGAAAGCTCTCAAGGCTGGTTAACTTGTTATATCTCCTGCAGAAAACTACTTTCCATCTAGCGCCACTATCCTTTGAGCACAGTTTCAAATTCCACTTGTCCCCCAGGACGTTTTCTTCTTACAGACACAAGTTAATGATTACTATCTGATTGTTTTCTTCACAGTCACCACATGTATAAAATCTTGAGAGCTTAATAAATACAGAGACCAAACCCCTGCTTGGGACTCTTGTCTCCTCTCAGACATTAGCCTCTCTCGTATACAATTCTGCTTCCACTCTCTTGCTGGACAAGAGAGAACTCCGGATTCATAGTCTGCAACACAGAAACATTTTAAGGATAAAAATATAGATACCAAATGTATATTAATATCTACAAGAATTTAGGCTCAGTCAGTTGAGTGTCCAACTCCTGATTTCAGCTCAGGTCATGATCCCAGAGTTGTAGGATCAAGCCCTGCATTGGGCTCTGTGCTGAGTATGGAGCCTGCTTGAGATTTTTTTCTCTCTCTCTTCTTGAGTTGTCTGTCTCTCTCTTTCTGTCTCTCTCTAGTGAAAAAAGAAAAGAGGTTTTCAGGAATTTAATTAAAGGTTTCAGAAATCATAATTAGGTAGGTGTATAAAAACGTCTATTTTAAATGTAGTTTCTTTAAAAGGCTTCTGATTAAAGGACAAATTATAACAATGCTTTGAGTTTATAATTACGTGGGATCATGTACTCTATAGGATGACCCTAGTATAACTGAAAGGGTAAATAAATGAAATAAAAGCTGTTGTAAGTTTTTGACATTTTACATGAAATAATACATTAATAGTAAATACAGTGTGATATATTGGTAATGCATAATAGAACCTCTAAGAGAATCAGTAATGAGAAATGTAAAATGGTAAGCACAGATTCAAACATCTCAAGAGCTACATTGAATGGAAATAGCCTAGAGATTCCAGTTTAAAGGAGGACATTGTCAACCTGGATTAAAAAACACTTTATTCTTTCAATAAGAGACTCAGTCTCAATTTCAATACAAACACAGGTAAAAAGTAAAATTATAGAAAAGTATACACCATGCAAAAAAATTAGCATACAAATTCTGGAGGAGCTTTAATAACATAGCAAAAAATCATCTTAAAGACAAGTATTATAAAAGAAAAATTGGTACACCAGAAAAGATATAGGGGCGCCTGGGTGGCTCAGTCGGTTGAGCGTCTGACTTCAGTTCAGGTCATGATCTCACAGCTCTGTGAGTTCGAGCCCCACATCGGGCTCTGTGCTGACGGCTTGGAGCCTGCCTCGGATTCTGTGTCTCCCTCTCTCTCTGCCCCTAACCCACTTGCATTCTGTCTCTGTCTCTCTCAAAAATAAATAAACATTAAAAAAAAAAAAAAGATATGAGGTTCAATTCTCCAGGAAGAATTAACAGTCATATGTGTGTATATCTAATAACTGAAAATACAGGAAATAAAACTGAGAAAACTAAAGGCAGAAATATGCAAATTCATGATCTGAGCTGGACATTTTAACAGCTCCCATTAATTGATAAAAACAAGTATGAGTAAAGGTCAATAATAGAAAAAATGCGAACAACACAACTAACCCACCTTGAACTAACTAGTATTTATAGTACATTACAAATAATCATCCAAAATGCTTGTTTTTTTCAAATCCATAGAAGTCTTCATCAATATTGATCATATGCTGGAACATAAAATCTTTCCATGAATAAGACAAACATTACCGAGTATATACTCCAAGAGCATGAAATTATAAATCAATAAAAGCATAATAAAGTAGAGATGAATAAAACTAAGATACTGAAAAGTTTCCAAATATATGTAAATTAAACAAAACAGTTCTAAACAACTTATTGGCCAAAGGAGAAATCACGAAAGAAATCAGAAAATATTCTGAACTATTTTCTCAAGTTTGGTAATTAAAGTGTAACAAATTACACAGAGAGATGCAGTTGAAAGAACAGTCAGAAATAAATTTTGCTTTAAGTACATATGTTTCTTTTTTCAATAAAAAAAGTTTGAATTTAATGGCCTAAGGTTCCACTTTATGAAGATAAACAGAAGAAAGAATATTAACTGAAATAAATAAAAGTAGCAATGAAAGAGTATAAATCAATTTTAAAAAGGAAACAAACACGGAATTAGAGACAAAATTCTTTTTTTGAAATAATAAACAAAACTGGCCAACTCCTTATAAAAACTGATCAAGAAATTCAATTTGTCATGTAGAATATGAAAATGTGGCTGAGGAAATGCTGATCATAAGAAAATCAAAGACTACCTATTCGGAAAACACTGTGGCTAATACACCACAAAATACATCCTAAACCATTAATTTAAAAATCAATAGAGATTAATTTTTCAGGTACTGAAGGGTCTTCCTACCATTTAAAATGATTGCACAGAATTCACTCTAACAACTCTATCACAATGAATTTTTTTAATCAATTTTATAGAAAGAAGATTATACCTCTGATTCCTTATTATTATGCTAGTGGTATGCTATGTATTTTTCTTTCTGTATTAGGATATACGGTCTTAGTTTTCCTTTGTGTAAAATTGCTGAAAGAATTCAGTGACTTAAGGACTCAGATGTATATTACCTAATTGCCAGGAAAAGAAGATTATAAATGTTCAAAGCTGTGATAGCACAGTATAAGCATGCTCATTTCTATTAAATAATATTACCTTCATCTTTTATTGTTTAAAAAACCCTACCCAATTTGATGAAGTGATTGTCCATTAAATTTAATCTTGTTATACTTTGATTATAAAAGGTTAAAAAGCAGACATGGCATGATTATATTAGAAACACTACAAAATGCAGCTAAATAACGTATTTTTAAAATTAATTTCTACTTTCCATCCTTAGCATTTTGGTGTAGGAATTTTCAGACATTTTGCTATGAAAGTGATTGCTATATTTGTATTATTACTCTACTTGGTATTCTCCTCCTTTGTCACTCTCCTCTCTCCTTTCTCCCACCCTGTAGGCAGACCAAAGCAAACACCTAGGTCAAGCTGGGACAATCCTATATGCTCTCCCAACAATTCAAAATTAGCACTTACTCAGCAATGAAGTTTGGACTTGGGAGACAACTTTGCCATTATGTTCTTCTGGGAAAAAAAAAAAAGAAATGAGTTTTTAAAGAAAGAATAATAAAGCAGAGATGAAGAGATACAGAGACTGGTAGGTAGTGGAAAAGAGAGAATGATGGAATCAATTTGGTTGCAAGGTCTGTGTAGTCACTAAACTAAGATTAGATCAAATTACATGTGTCCGGGGAGTTTATATTAATCAGTCTTCACAGTCAGCATTAGGGCTATGGTAGTTTAGTAATAGCCTGGAGCTCAGTGAAGATTGTTATGTGACCATGCACCCTTTCTACAATGTAACAATTCACCAACTTTAGCAACTGGGTCTATAATTAGTGTTGCCAATTTTCCCTAAAGAGAAATTATTCTAGCGTTATGTCTGTCTCAAATTATCTAGTCTCACTGAATTTCCCATCAACATTAGTTAAAGGAGTTCTTTGTTTTTTCATAAAGAACAAATTTGATCAACATTTTTATATTCAACCGCATTTAAAAATGTGTGGACTATAAAAGTAAGTGCTTTTATTTAAGCACAAGTGGAAAAAATAATTAAAGTTACACTTTGGATCATTATATCTGCAGAAGAAATAATACAATTTGTAAAGAATTACTGGATACATGTATTTCTATCAAAGAGATTTTAACTTGATTTATTTGTAATTTCCTATAGTGCACGTATAGAGATGTATGTGCTTTACATAGCAAAATGATATATGGAAGCAAATAAGTAATGTAGATCAACTTGTTGTCTTATAACAAGTTAATATGTCTGTAAGTCATGCTAATATTTAATTATGTATATGACAAATATGTGGCTAGAATTAATTTCCCCAAGTTTTTGTCCATGAACTCTTCTTCAAGTAATTGCTAAGAGAAATGTACTTCCATATTTACAATATTTAATTTTTTATGTTGGGGTATTAAAAGAAAACATTAGAGTATAGGACTCATGTGGGAAATCAAAATATTTGTTAGTTTCAAGGTGGTAAATCTGGAGAGTCTGACTCAGAATTATAGCCAGAGTAGTTATTCCTTGTTGCCACATATACCATATACTGATACATATATAAATTAGAACTTGGGGTCTCCCCATCAGGAAGATTATATTTATAGAGTAGACAATACTTACCTGACTTTTTCCAATAGGATACATTACCTTTTTCAAATAAGGACACATTTAAAGAGACAAAGAGCGATGAATTTTATAGTTGTATTTCTAAGAAGGCAAATTCTCAGTTTTACCCAAGAGAGTAAATAAGAAATAAGCACTTGGAATTGGTCTTGGTATTTCTTATTTCTTGGAATTGGGCTTGTTAAGGTATGTAAATTTCAGCAATCCCTCCCCCCCCCAATAAAAAGAGGCAAAGGGTGGGGCACCTGAGAAAAGTAATGCTATAACACTTTAACTCTATTAAATAGGAGAGCATGAACCAATGCATTGTAGATTTTCACCACTCCACCAGTTAATTAACTTATACATAGGAAAAAGTGTATAAAGTTTGAAAAGAAAGACTGGAGGTGTTTCTCATGTAAGAAGCATCATGGGAAGAAGGAGACAGTTGAAGAGAGAATCTACAAACAAAAATGAACTGAATCATCAAAATATTTCCTCTTTAATAACAGTTTATTTAAACCAAAGGAAAATCAATGTCAAATAACTCCCTAGATGGAGTTATTATTATTTGTAATCAAAATTAAACCATAGCTTTTGTAGCATAATTATTAGGATCAACAAATGACCTAAAGACACCACTAACATACTGCCTTTTTTTTTAAGTATAATTTATCGTCAAATTGGTTTCCATACAACACCCAGTGCTCATCCCAACAAATGCCCTCTTCCCTGCCCATCACCCACTTTCCCTTCTCCCCCACCCCCCATTCACCCTTAGTTTGCCTTTTAAAGAACATGTATTGGGGCATCTGGGTGGCTCAGTCGGTTAAGCGTCCGGCTTCGGCTCAGGTCATGATCTCACGGTCCATGAGTTCGAGCCCCGCGTCGGGCTCTGTGCAGACAGCTCAGAGCCTGGAGCCTGTTTCAGAGTCTGTGTCTCCCTCTCTCTTTAACCGTCCCCCGTTCATGCTTTGTCTCTCTCTGTCTCAAAAATAAATAAACGTTAAAAAAAATTAAAAATAAAAAAGAACATGTGTTAACCATATGAACCCAATTCCTGGGGATGACACAAAAAATCTGGTGAATCTATGGGATGAACAAAAATAAAAGTTTTAACATTTATCTGAATCAAATTTGTATGCTGTTATGTATTCATAAATAAAGACCCAGAAACCATATCAGTGAATTAGTGTCAGAATCAGATTGGAATCCAGTGATGCAGGGCTTCGGGTTCCTTTCAATACACTACATTATATCACACTCCATCAAAATTGTGTTATTGCTTCAATGCATTCAGAGCTTGGACAGTCTGAAAGAGTTAATACTTTTGCCAAAGTTGTCTCTTTAGAATTGCTTGATAATATAAGACCCTGGGTTTTTATAAATAAAATGTTTACTGACTTACGTGATCTTACAGGAAATTTATTCCTTGTTAAAGATGTGCAGAGATCTTGGGTCTTTCTATCACCAACTCATCTGAAGACAACATGAATATTTTTAAAGATGCTTGATTTAATTAGAAGTTCAATAAAGGTCAAAGTCAGTAAGGGACACAGATGTTAAAATATGTACTTTTATTTCATGGGAAGAGTTTTGTCATAATGTGCCATCTTTAACAATGAATATGAATGTAGGATCTGGGTGACAAATGCTATATTTTAGAAGTTTTTATTTGCTTTTTGGTTACACTCTAGGAAAAAACCACTCATACTTATTTGGAGGAAAAATTAAAATAAATGAAAGGTATATGTACCTTTGAATGTTTATATTTTAGGGAGATCTTTATTTCTATTTAGAAATGGATTATGTTTTTGTTTTTCTATGAAAATTTTATCTCAAGCCTTATTAAATTTATAGCTCTCCCAGTCTATGTCAGCAAATGGTAAGGGCTTCTGTTAAATAAATAAACAAAAATTACTCTCTGTTTTACTCATTTAGTTTTCAGATTGGCCTTCATAAACTCCCTGTTGGTGATGCCAAGAGGGTTTGATGTGTAAAGTGTCACCTTGGTAACTCCACAGGGTTGTGTTAGCCTATAGCATAGGTTATGATCCATTAAAATGATTTTTCTTTTCATTGCTTTATGTCACAAAGAGCTCAACGATAAAACTGATTTTAAAATTTAAATTAGCATGGCATTTCTTTATTGGATAGATAAAGACTGGATTCCTTATTTTCACTGTATATATTTGTTTATTATATATCAATGAATTAATATTCATTGTCCTCTGAATAATTATGAATTACTACATGAATTAATACATGTCCTCCAAGTAATTCTCTGAAAAAAATTCTAATGTGGACAATCAAAAGAAAAAGTGCAAAGGAAAGACAAAAAGGAAGTGTAGGAAATAAAGGTGGAGGAATTTATTTAGGCTCCTTGAGAATGTAGGTATTATGGCAAACATGTTTTAATAAAACCCCAAATAAAAAAAAAATAATAGGTATATCCCTGTGTTGTATAGACAGAGTCAGAGGAAAATTTTAAGAATATATTAACTTATTTAATAAAAATAAACAAATAGAAAAGGACTTGCAGTTTGAGCTCTAAGGTGGGAGGAACTTAGAGTTGCTGAGCTATCTTTACAACATAATAAATCTAAACATAGTGAAAATCAATAACTTCTGTACTCAACCGAGAGCTAAAATTGCAGGGCAAACTGCCTCTCTGAAATCTGGATCAGAAGTCACCAAAGCCATAATCTGGTTGGAGCACTAAATCTTAATTTTGACCGATTCTTAGAGGCTGAGTGTAGACCAGCATGAGAGTGAGAAACTCATGGGAGTCACTCTTGGGAGACGGCTAACGCTTTCCTGGATCTTACCTACAGGAGTTCCAGTGAATTCTAACAGTAAAGATCCAAGAAAGATCCCCTTATAGCTCTGACAGGAAAGAGTAATCATTGTGAAACGTGCCCACACAATTCTCCATAACAATGGCCTACTCCCCAAGGAAGTAGGTTACCAGATTACAGACTATGATTCTAATTATAAGACATTCTGGGTCGACAAAACTACAAAACTATAGCAATTATGATAAGACTGGTGGTGCATATTAGTTTACGGAGATGTATTTTCTTGCTCTGTTTGTTGAGAGGTTTTCAGGGTGATAGAAGGATTGAATAGGTGAAGTATGGGGGGAATTTCTAGGATGGTAAAACTATTCCGTACAGATACTATAATTGTGGATTCATGACACTAGGCATTTGTCAAAGTCCATAGAACACTGCAGCACTAAGAGTGAATCTCAGTATATACAAATTTAAACCATTTAGGAAGTCAAAGGATTTCAGGATAGAATATATAAAGTTTAAGAAGGGAATACAAGTTTTACAAATGTGTTAACAATATCAGTGAAGGGTTTGGAGAAAAAAGGTAGACCTAAGGAACTGTAGAAATAAGCAGAGTTTGTAAGATTAAAGGCAAGAGAAACCTTACATAAGTAGTGTACTATAGCTGATGATGCTATTTCCCAAGGGAGTACAGGGTAACAATTCTGATACCATTATACATGTTTATGGGAACTGAGCAATTAAGTAAATGGGTAGAAAACTGTGGGAGCCAGATGTCTCACTGTTAGAGTGTGAGAGTACAAATAAGGAAGGGGAGGAGGCTGGAATTGTCAATGTAGTAATGGGTTAGAGTTGGAGGCATAAGTGTGAAATATAATTAGCTATATGTTGATACAGATGGTTACATATGCAAAAATTTATAAAAATGTGAGTATATATAAGTATATGTACACATATTTCACATATTAGTATATGAAGATATATTTTCTTACCCTGTTTGTTGAGAGGCCTTAAGTGTAAGAACACCCTAGATAAAAAGGATGCCGCCAAATGTCAGATCTTACTTTCTAATACCATTCAGAAATAAAAGGATCCAAGGATTCTTGCATAAATAGCTGATTCTAAGACTGGAGAAGGAAATATACAAAATGAGCATGAAACAAGCATCTTATGGTGCTTGAAAGTAAGGAAATCTCCCCCTTACCCTCCCTAAAAGCACAAAAACTTCAGGGAGCTGAGTGACATAGGAGGAGGATCCTAGGTTTGTCTGGTGCCTTGAACTATATAGATACATATATAGTGTCTTGAACATATATTGTTCTTGTACCTATATTGTATCTTGAACAACTAGATACATATCAAATCATCCCGAATAACTAAGAAATCAACCTAAGGACTAACAGAACAAACTCCACAACTAGGAGAAGAGAAGAGGCCACACTGAGGAAGGTAGGAGGTACAGAGATGCAGCCTAGGAGATAAATGGATTGTAGGTGCTAGGGAAGGGAGGGAGCCCAGAGAAAGGAGAAAAGAGAAGGGAGAGACAGAGACAGAGACAGAGAGAGGAGCTCACAGGGGGTTGCACAAAAAGAACACTCCCCCAAAGCCATTGACTAGGAAAGGGCTGATTTTCCTGAGTTCTTACAACCAGTGGGGCTGGAAGATTGGAGTTTTAAAGTTCAGTGGCCTTGGCTGCAATAAAGCCCTGACGGCACTGCCCTGCTCCTAGAGAAAAGGCTGGCAGGTAACCGGTGGGCAGCCAGTAAGATTTGAGAAACACCTGGTGCACACGGAGTGGGGAGAGATTATTCACTCTTCTTAGAGCATATATGTGAGATGTAGCGTTCATAAAGATGACTCTTTAGAGACAAAGGAGACAGTGAGCCCAATATCCCTCCCCCACCTTTTAGCATAGAAGCAGAGCCACCAGCTGAGAGTGGTTAGCCTGGACACTGACTGCCTAGCCTGTTTGTGCCAAGTCCCACACCTCTGCACTCTGGTATGCAGGCCAGTGCGGGGAGTCGTCCCCCAGAATACCAGTGCAGACTTCTGCCCACATGTCCCTAAATTCTGGAGCTTTAAAAATCAACAGGCTTGGCTGAAACAGAGTCTGGAGGGCACTGTGCTGCTCCTGGAGAGAGGCAGGCAAACAACCTTCAGGCAGCCAGTATGAAAAGAGTGATCTGAAAAATGCCTGGGACACACAGAAGGGAGAATATTCAATCTTCTGAGTGCTTCCCTAGAGCAGAAGGCACAGAGACCCCTCGCAAGGACCAAAAGATGTGGCCGGCACCCTTTCCCTCCCCTCCTCCTTGGCATAAATACAGAAACACTTTGGTAAACCACCAACACTGGCTGCCTAACCTGCTTACACTGGGTCCCAAATCCCTGTATTCTGCCAGTGCTTTCCTTCCCAATAAGGTTTGCCTCAGTCCCAGTGAGGTGAGTCCCACCCCAGAAGACAAGCAGAAACCCATGCCCACAACACATCTGACTGCAAGTCTTCAGTTCTAGTGGAAGTAGCATTAGGTATCATTTAACAAGCAGACCAGAGAACCCCTAGTTAAAACTCACCACACTCTGGCCAAGTTCCAAACGTTGTCCACTCTAGTCAAGAAGAGCCACTGCAGGTGGCTAGTCTGAAGGATAGAGCAGCAAAAACACAACAGTAGAGTGCAAGCAGGACACACAAGAGACACTCCCTGAAGCACCAGGACCTGAACACTATATGATCTTTTCTGCAGAAAGTCATTACACCCAGAAGCAGGATACATAACAGACTTTCCTAACACAGAGAAGAAGACAGAGACTTAGACAACATGCCAAGATGGAGGAATTCATTACAAATGAAAGAACAAGATAAGGTCATGTCCAGAGATCTAAGCAAAACAGATATATAAGTATTTTGCCTGATGGAGAGTTTAAAGAAACAAATCATAAGGATACTTTCTGGGATTGATGGAAGACATCAGGGAGACATTTACCACAGAGATCAAAAAGTTAAAAAGAAAATCAGTTAGAAATGAAAAATGTAATAACTGAGATTCAAACTGACTAAATGCAATGAACACAAGGATGGAAGAAGTAGAGGAATGAATAAATGATACAGAAGATAAAATAATGGAAAATAATTGACCTGAACAAAAGAGAGAAAGTAGAATTATGGAACACAAAAGAGAGAAAGTAGGACAAAAGAGAGTACGTAGAATTATGACTTAGGGAACTCAATGACCCCATCAAATGGAATAATATTCGTATTATAGGAGTCCCAGAAGGTGAGAGAGAAAAGGGGGAAGAAAATTCATTTGAAGAAATAATAGCTGAAAACTTTCCTAATCTGGGGAAGGAAACAGACATCTACATCCAGGGCCAGAGAGAACCCCATCAAAATCAACAAAAGGAGGCCAACACCAAGACTTTTGTAATTAATTTTGCAGAATATAGTGATAAAGAAAAAATCCTAAAAGTGGTAAGACAAAAGTAGTCCCTAACATACAAGGAAAAATCTGTAAGGCTAGCTACAGATTTCTCAACAGAAATGTGGCAAGTCAGAAGGAAGTGGCATGATATAAATTCAGAGTGAAGAATGGGAAAAATTTATGGCCTAGAATACTCTATCAAGCAAGACTATCATTCAGAATAGGAGGAGAGATAAAGAGTTGCCCAGACAAACAAAATGTAAAGGAGTTTATGACCACTAAACCAGCCCTGCAAGAAATATTAAGGGTACTCTTTGAGTGGAAAGAAAAGACCTAAAGTGACAAAGACAAGAAAGGAACAAGAAAATCTCCAGGAAACTATGATAAAAGAAGTAATAAAATGGCACTAAAACCATATCTCTCAATAATTACTCTGAATCAAATGGAATAATGCTCCAATCAAAAGACATAGAGTGTTAGAATGGATAAAAAACAAGACTTGTTTATAAGCTGCTGACCAGATACTCAATTTAGACCTAAAGACATGTGCAGATCATAAGTGAGGGGATGACGAAATATTTATCATGCAAATGAATGTCGAAAGAAAGGCAGAGTAGCAATACTTATATCACACAAACTAAATTTTAAACCAAAGACTGGGAGAAAAGATAAAGAAGGGCAGTATATTATAATAAAGGGGACTCTCCAACAAGAAGATCTAACAACTATAAATAAGTATGTGTCCAACATTGGAACACCCAAATATATGAAACAATAACAAACATAAAGGAACTAATTGATAATAATACAATAATAGTAGGGGACTTTATCAATACACCTACATCAATGCACACTGAAAATCATCAAGGAAACAATGGTTTTGAATAATACACTGGACCAGATGTACTTAACAGATATATTCAGAACATTCCATCCTAAAACAGCGGAAGACACATTCTTTTCCAGAATAGATCACATAAATCAGGCCTCAACAAGTACAAACCGATTTAGATCATACCATGATTATTTTCTGACCACAACCCTATGAAACTTGAAGTCAACAACAAGAAAAAATTTGGAAAGTCCACAAATACATGGAGGCTAAACAACATGCCGCTAAAGAATGAATGAGTCAACCAGGAAATCAAAGAGGAAATTAAAAAAAAAAACATATGGAAACAAATGGAAATGAAAACAGAATGGTCCAAAACTTCTGAGATGAAGCAAAAGCAGTCCTAAGAGGGAAATATACAGCAATACAGGCCTACCTTAAGAGGCAAGAAGAATCTCAAATAAAAGAGTAGAAAAAGAACAACAAGCAAAGCCTAAAGCCACCAGAAGGAGGGAAATAATAATAGAGTTGAAATAAATGATATAAAACAACAACAACGACAACGAACGGCGACGACAAAACCCACAATGGAATAGATTAATAAAATCAGGAACTGTTTTTTTGAAAAAAAAATTGATAACCCCCTAACAAAACTTACCAAAAGAAAAGAGAAAGGGCCCCAAAATATAAAATCACAAAGGAGAGGGGAGAAAAAACAAACAACATCACAGAAATACAATTATAAGAGAATATTATGACAATCTATATGCCAACAAATTGGACAGCTTGGCAGAAGTTTCTTATAAGATATAAACTACATAACCAAAACAGGAAGACACAGAAAACTTGAACAGACTGATAACCAGCAAATAAACTGAATCAGTAATCAAAAAATTCCTGACAAAAAAAGTCCAGGGTCAGGGAGTTTCATAGGCTAATTTTCCCAAAGATTTAGAGAAGAGTAATACCTATCCTTCTCAAACTATTCCACAAAATAGAAATGGAAGAAAAATTTCCAAATTCATTCCTTGAGGCCAGAATTACCCTGATATCAAAACCAAAGACTCCACTAAAAAAGAGAACTAGAGGCCAATATCCCTGATGAATATGGATGCAAAAATTCTCAGTAAAATATTAGCAAGTTGAATCCAGCAATACATTAAAAGAATTATTCACCATGAGCAAGTGGGATTTATTCCTGGGCTGCAGGAGTGGTTCAGTATTTGCAAATCAATCAATGTGATACACCACATTAACAAAAGAAAAGGTAAGAACCATAGGATCTTTTCAATAAATGTAGAAAAAAAACATTTGACAAAGTACAACATCCGAATGGATATCATGAATATGATAAAGCCTGTGACAAAGTAAGGTTAGAGAGAACATTTCTCAACATAATAAAGGCCATATATGAAAACTCACAGCTAATATCCTTAATGGAGAAAAACTGAGAGTTTTTTCTTTATGGTCAGGAACAAGACAGGAATATCCACTCTCACTGTTTTTTAACATAGTCATGGAAGTCCTAGCCACAGCAATCACACAATACAAAGGAAAAAAAAAAAAGGCATTCAAATCCACAAGAAAGAAGTTAAAATTTCGCTATTTTCAGATGATATGAAACTCTACATTGAAAATCTGAAAGATGCCACTAAAACATTGCTAGAACTGGGGTTCCTGGGCGGCTCAGTCAGTTAAGCGTCTGACTTCAGCTCAGGTCATGATCTCACAGTCTGTGGGTTCGAGCCCCATGTTGGGTTCTGTGCTGTAAGCACAGAGCCTGGAGCCTACTTCACATTCTGTGTCTCCCTCTCTCTCTGCCCCTGACACACTTGCGCTCTGTCTCTCTCTATCTCTCAAAAATAAACAAACGTTAAAATAATTACAAAAACAAACATTAAAATAATTACAAAAGACTGCTAGAATTGATACACATAATCAATAAAATTACAGGATACAAAATCAATGTACAGGCATCTGTTGCATTTCTATACATCAATAATGAAGCAACAGAAAGAGAAATCAAGGAATTGATCCCATCAACAATTGCACCAAAAACCATAAGATACCTGGGAATAAACCTAACCAAAAAGGTAAAAGAACTGTACTTTAAAAATTATAAAACACTGATGAAAGAAATGAAGAAGACACAAAGAAATGGAAATGCTCATGGATTAGGAGAACATGTATTGTTAAAATGTCTACATTACCCAAAGCAACTTACACATTTAATGCAATCCCTATCAAAATATCATCAGCATTTTCACAGATCTAGAACAAACAGTCCTAAAATTTGTCTGAAAGTTCAAAAGACCTTGAATAGTCAACACAATTTTGAAAAAGAAAAGCAAAGTGGAGGCATCACAATTGTGAACTTCAAGTTGTATCACCGAGATGTAGTGAATAGAAAAGTATGGTGCTGGCACAAAAACAGACCCATAGATCAATAGAACAGAATAAAAAACAGAGGTGAACCCCGACTATATGGTCAATTAATCTTTCATAAAAGAGGAAAGAATATCCAATGGAAAAAAAGTTTCTTCAGTAAATGGTGTTGGGAAAACTGACAGCAACATGTGGAAGAATGAAACTGGACCACAAAAATAAAGCCAAAATGGATGAAAGACCTAAATGTGAGATAGGAAACCATCAATATCCTAGAGGACAACACAGGCAGTAACCTCTTGGACCTTGGCTGGAACAATTTCATACTAGACATGACGCCAAAGGCAAGGGAAACAAAAGCAAAAATAAACTATTGGGACCTCATCAAGATAAAAAGCTTCTGCACAGTGAAAGAAACAATCAACAGAACTAAAAGACAGCCTATGGAATGGGAGAAGATATTTGTAAATAACATATCTGATAAAGGTTTAAGTATCCAAAATATATAAAGAACTTATAAAACTCAACCCCTCCAAGAAATAATAATCCAGTTAAAAAATGGGGAGAAGACATGAAAAGATATTTTCCAAAGAAGATATCCAGATTTCCAACAGACATATGGAAAGATGTTCAAAATCACTGATCATCTGGGAAGTACAAATCAAAACTATAATGTGATATTACCTCACGCTTGTCAGAATGGTTAAAATTAACAACACAGGAAACAACAGGGGTTGGCGAAGATGCAGAGAAAGTGAAACCCTTTGACACTGTTGGTGGGGATGAAAATTGGTGCAGCCACTCTGGAAAACAGTATGGAAGTTCCTCAAAAAGTTAAAAATAGAATTATACTATGATCCAGCAAAATTGCACTAGTAGGTATTTACCCAAAGGATACAAAAGTACAGATTCAAAGGAATACTGATGTTTATAGCACCATTATCAACAATATCCAAATTATGGAAAGAGCCCACATGTCTATCAGCTGATGAATGAATAAAGAGAGATGGTAATATTCATCTTTATGGCTGAGTAATATTACTCAGTCATAAAAATATACGAAATTTTTCCATTTGCAAAATGGAGCTGGAGAGTATTATGCTAAGTGAAATATGTCAGTTAGAGAAAGACAAATACCATACGATTTCACTCATATGGGTAATTTAAGAAACAAATGAACATGGGTGGAAGAAAAGAAAGGAAAACCAAGAAATAGACTCTTAACTATAGAGAGTAAATCGATGGTTACCAGGAGTTGGGTCTGGGGACATGTTAAATAGGTGACGGGGATTAAGGGAGGCACTTGTGATGAGCACTGGGTATTGTATGCAAGTGTTGCATCACTACATTCTACACCTAAAACTAACATTATACTCTATGTTAACTTTCTGGAATTTAAGTAAAAACTTGGGAGAAAAAAATCACAACTACTCATAATGATGGGGTATGTCAGAGGAACCATGAACAAACAGAACATAGTGCAAACAGCCAAAGATAGAACAATTTTAGCAACAAAATAAAATAGTATTGGGTTATAAACCCAAAGTATAAAATAAATATTTATGAATTTATACTAATATAAACGAATGAATAAAGTGGGGAGAAAAGACAAATATCCCATATAGAACAATTCCAAATAATTTATGTAGATGCTTTTCCCTCCATGAGGCAGAGCATAATTTATCACTCTGTAAGTGTGGGCTGTACATGGTGACTTTCTTCCAAAGAGTAAAGGATGGTAAGCAGTGAAGAAAGAAACTACAGTGGATAAACCTGAAGAAACACAACCACAGCCAGGTAATCAAGGTCAACACCCCTAGTAAGAAGTCATGGTGGTGGGATGCAATACAAATGGCACTTTGCCTTCATGGTCCTTCTTCTCAAGGCTATCTTGTCTAATCCTTAAAAAAATTGATAGACATTGATAGACATTTTATAAAATAGCTGGCCAATACTTTGCAAAACTGTCAAGGTCATCAAAATCAAGGGAAGTCCAAGAAATTGTTATAGTCAAGAGGAGACATGGTAACAGAATGTGATGTGGTAACCTGGCTGAGACACTGGAACGGACAAAAGCATTTTAGGGAAAGACTAAAGGAAATCTAAACCATAAATTATAGATTTAGTTAATAATGTATCATTATTGGTTCATTAATTGTGACATATGTACCATAGTAATATAAAATATTAATAACAGGAGACATGGAGTATAAGCTATATGGGAACTCTTTGTATTACCTTCTCAATTGTTCACTAAATCTAAAACTGTTCTAAGATTAAAAGTTTATTAAAAAAATTAAATGGAACATAAAGATCATCCCCTAAATGCAGCCATTTCAAATAATATAGACAAGCCAAACAGCTAATGTAGGGTTTCCCACATTGTTTATTTTCATCTTAGATATTCATTTTCATTTTTATCATACGGAGGCAGCCTTTGTTATGTCTACAGTGATGTAGCAGTGTGAATTCGCTCTCCTAATACGATATCTCTGCTCACAAATCATTACCAGTTTTTGTTTTTTTCCCCAGTGGGCCCATTAGTTATTTCAAACATAATCAACGTTATCAAAGGAAATTATCCATGTTTTTCGGAGGAAGATAAATTCCACACACAATCTATCCCTTATTTTTCTAATCTTACACTCTTTCTATTTTCACTACATTCCAGTAATGTTGAATTTTTATCTAAAATACACCAAGGCTATTTGTTTCTTAGGGCATTTGTATTTGCTATTCCTTTTATTCTGAATGCTTTTCCCACAGATTTTACCTTTCTGGCACTTTCTCATAAGCCAGGTCTAGGGGCTCAATTGTTATCTCTGCAAAAACCTTTTAATCTGATCAGCTACTCAAAGTAGCAACTTCCTCTCATTTTAGCTGAATTCTATTACTCTACTCATTTTTTTCATGGCTTTTGTCACCATATGTAATTATTTTGTCTGTTCCTTTGTGCATATTTTGTCTATCACTGTAATGTTAGCTTCATGAATGCAGGGATTGCTTTATTTAGTTCACCAGCGTGCTCAATAAGTATTTGTCAAATGCATTGTCCTGTGGGACAAGGACATACCTATAAACCTCACTATCATCTTTGGAGATAATATAACTGTCAAAATATATGCAAACCTCAAAGGGCACATGGCCTGCTCTCCATTTACAAATTATCTGATCCTCAGAATTACTTAGTGAGACCAAAGAAATAGCTGGTATTATTGCCATTTGAATATTTCCCATATACTTGAATCTCAGGGCGACTCAAGAAACAGAGAAAGAACCTCTTTTCTCAAGAGCAAAAGCAGTAGAGGGATGGAGACAGATAATCCAAATTTAAGCCCAATAAACAAGTTATCTCCCAAGAAGGGTATCTGTAACGTTCATGCTTAGATGATTTCAATGGTTTTGGTGAGACTTGTGTGACTCCTCCCTGAAGAGGGTTCACACTCTACATCTCACTCTTCTGGTGAGTCCATAGATGTTCCACAAGCTTGCAAAGTCCGTTAGTGCATCTCTTCCACACCCCTGTCTAGGACAGGACATTTGGAGAAAGAACCACCACACACATCAAGGAGGGGGAGCCAGAGGCAGTAAAAGATATATGGAGAAGGTTTTGTTCCTCTTACTCTGTTTGAATGTAGTGCCGAGGAAAACGAATTCTGAGCACTTCCGAAACTCGACATCTGAAAAATCTCACAGAAATTGGCTATCTGCTCACGGAAAGGTAAATACTTGCCATTTTTGTATGTTGGCAAGTGGGTTTTATAAAGCAAGATTGCTTAAGGCTTCTGTGTTTATATTCTGTGCATGTATTTCATAGTTGATATATATGTAGCATATAATTTTCTGTTAACTGAATCTCTTAACATGCTTTTGCAGCAGGAATATTTGCCCTAAATCTAAGATATTCCTGGGAGTGATATAAAGAGAGGGTTGGTAACGGGAGATTTTTTTCTTTCCCTAATGGCATGCTTTTTAAGTAACTAAGTGGAGAAAATCAGCAAAGATTGCATGGAATATGATGTTACTGATATGACACAGTTCTGAGTCTTCAAAATTTTCTTCATCCCCAAGGCTGGCTCAGTTTTTGCTGATATAGACCAAATCAAGAAGACACTTTTATTTTCCTGATATTACCTGTGAATATTGGCTTGTTTGGGAAACAAAAACAGCTTTTAAAGTTGTGAAAGATAGCTCATGATTATATCATTTTGAAACAAGAAAGAAAGAAAAAAAAACAAAACAACTCTTTACACCACATTCGGATCTCCATGCATGCCATCCCTCTCTGTCCATTTACATAAGAAATTTCTCAAAAGAGTTTGCTAGACATGCTTTAGCATTGTCCCCCCATTTTGCTTTAATCCATTCTAACCAGGATTTTGTTCCGGGCACTCCCCTGCAAGAGCACTGGCAAAATAACCACCTGATTGCAAACGGCCAAATCTCTCGTCGAATTTTCCAGCTGTTGCCAAACTAATGCTGTACCACAAACTCTCAATGGCTTACTGCAAAAAAAAAAAAAAAAAAAAAAAAAAGGATTCCAGTGCTCCTGTGCGGCAGACTGACTACAGTTAGACTAATCTAGGCTTCACACGGATAAGTGATTCTGCTCTAGGTTGCCTGTGTGTCTGGAGCAGGTTCACCCTTGCCACCACGTTTCTCACATCCCCCCTGGCCCAGCTATTCTCCAGAGTGTACTTTTAACATGGTAAAAGAGTAAGAGGTTTTTGTCAGGGTGAGTAGAAGGAATGAGAGAGAGATCAAGCACTTTGTGCACACCTTTATGGCAACTTGAACTTGTTATTGTATTTCTCAAAACTGTCCAGAACTGTTAGCTTCAGCCCCATCACTCCATAGGGTTTACGGTTTTCATGCCTGATGTGTTCTCTTATCATAGGGGCGATTCCCACCCATCCATCCTCAGAACTTGGTCTTCACGGTTCATTATAGACAACTGTATTACATGTTTCACCTCGCAAGTCAGAGAACGCCAGATCTCATTTTGAATACTAACTAAACTTTGCTTTTCATTCCCGCGTAGGCCAGTGACCAATAGCCGATTCCGTGTCTGTTGCCTTCAATCCACTCTGACGTAACGTTTTCAAATTCATGGTTTTTGGGAAAAAAATAACCACATCTAACAGATAAAGAATGCATTTCAAAAATAAGATTTCTCAAAAACTTTGGGGGGATTTCTGGAGCAAAGTTCATAAAAAGAGGAGACAATAGAGACTAAGAGGTCAGAACTAAAGTTAAAATCGTGCTTTGAATCCAAATAATGGAAAGTTTTCTAAACGTACAGTGAGTTTCAGATTCAGTCCATGCAAAAAGTGTGAAATGTTTATTATTTTAATTGGTTTTCTTCTCTCCCTCCTTACTAATCAGTTATTCATTTTATAAAACTAACATTATGTCACTTTTGTTTGTTTCAAGCAAAATTGAATGAGTTAGGATTAAAACTCTTTGAATTTCATCAGATGTTGGTACAATACAGGGAATCTTTGAGCCATCAGAATTCTGGAAATGTACTGGCAAGTCTAATTTTCTTCGTGTTCAGAGATGTCTCACAACGAACTCAAAAGATAAGAATGGACTTTATGGGGGCGCCTGGGTGGCTCAGTCGGTTAAGCGTCCGACTTCAGCTCAGGTCAGGATCTCGCAGTTTGTGAGTTCGAGCCCCACGTCCGGCTCTGGGCTGATGGCTCAGAGCCTGGAGCCTGCTTCCGATTCTGTGTCTCCCTCTCTCTCTGCCCCTCCCCCGTTCATGCTCTGTCTCTCTCTGTCCCAAAAATAAATAAACGTTAAAAAAAAAAAAAAAAGAATTGACTTTATGATAATTTTACCACAATTACTAACTCTCCTTTCCACTTTGCTTATTTTCTTAAAAAAAATTTTTTTTAATGTTTATTTATTTTTGAGAGAGAGAGACAGTGTGAGCAGGGAGGGTCAGAGAGAGAGAGACACACACACACAGAATCTGAAGCAGGCTTCAAGTTGTCAGCACAGAGCCCGACATGGGGCTCAAACTCACGAGCCGTGAGATCAGGACCTGAGCTGAAGTCAGCTGCTTAACTGACTGAGCCACCCAAGTACCCCATCCACTTTGCTTATTTTCAGTTGGATTTCTTTGTGCTGTCTAAAATTTAAGAGTTTTAAAAATCAGATCTTAAGTCAACATTATCCTTTCCTAAACACTCCAATGTCTTTGTTTTTATCACGGGGCTATATTGCTCACTGCTTCCCTTCAATTAAAAAAAATGCAAATCTGAACTGAAATACCTGTCTTAACCATTATAAACAGCGCTGGCATTTTGCAGTGAAAACAGCATCGTGTTTTTGGGTCAAAGTTAAATACTACTAACATTTCTTTTATTTATGGAGGAGAGAAAAGATGGCACTGCTGTAGGCTTTAATCATTTCCGTGAGTTGCTTAACAAAACTTGGAAAGGCCTTCAGGCTCAAGCAGTATCTGCTGCTGACCATTCAATTGCAATTGCATGCTTCCTAACTGAGCTGAAAACAGTTCACATCTAAATTTCCATTTCAATTTCCTAAGCCTGATAACTTAGAGTTACATTTGGAGTAATTCTATAGCAGGGCAAAGGAGATGGATATTCTGGAAATACTAATAATTTGGTTTGAAAGTCAAGTTGAAATTTACTTAATGATATTTGAGAAACATATTTCATGCCCGATACAACTAAAGCATTGAATGTATTTTCTTCTCAGACCATGTGTACGTGGAAAAGTAAGCTATTGAATCAATTATCCTGGCTATTCGTATTGGTAGTGTATTGATAGGCATTTTGCTTGATTTGGACTACCGGAACATTTTATTATTATTATTTTTTTTTTGGTTTTGAATACAATTAAATATATGTCTTTTTAGTTTTAGATGTAGTTTTTTGGTTATAAACATAATTATAGCTTCCTCTGCTTTATATTTTACTTTTTGAGTAACTGTTTACACAAAAAGGAAAATATGCAAACCTTAATAGATCGACCCACTGCACTATGTAACCAATTAATGACATTGAATCGAAACAATGGGTAACTAAATTACAGAACCGGTTTCATATGTTCTGCTTTTATTTTAGATTGCTTTTATGAATTTGGTTAAAGAATTAGGATACAGCTAGTTTACAGAGTGATGCTATATGTCAAATTTAATACAAAGAGATATAAATACTTTCTCTTTTAAAATAGTTATGTATGAAGTCAACCACTCTAACTCATCAGAGCTTTTTTCACATTTATATACATATAGTTGTGTGTATATAAAACAGATAGTGACAATAATATATACTACCATTTACACTTAATGGTACTTATATGTTAAATATTTTTATGTTTGAATATCCTCATAATTACTACCTTAAAGGGCTATTTAATTAACTTGATGTTAAATTATAATTTAAGCTATTTCTCTAAAATTCCTTTCAGTTTCTCAAAATAGTTTATTACAGATGGAGAATACTGTTGCATAATTTTCTTAGGATATTTTCTTAGGTGTGGGACTGTTGGTATATAGTGATATTTTCCTCATCCTTTCTGTATAACATCGCAACATTTTATACACGTTTTACCATTTTACCTAAGCAGGATGTATACCCAGCATTGGGCTTTATCATTTACAAATGATATTGGCTATGAAATTGTTTCTCAAGTCAAAGTTTTCATTTCTTTCTTAAACCTAGTCTCAATTTGTCTCACCCCTTCTGCTCTTCTATTTATATAAAGATAATTTTCGAATGGATAAGAGCAAAGCTAATAGTTTGTGGGGTTATTGTGTATTAGAGTTAAGATGTTCATCTGCTGTTCTACATCTTGCAATCCTTTTTCCTGTGTATTATTATGTCTCTCTTTGTTCTTTTTTTTTTGTTTTGTTTTGCATAAAAACAAGAATTGTGTTTTTCTTTTTTTTTTTTTTTTTTTTTTTTTTTTTATGAAGTTTATTGACAAATTGGTTTCCATACAACACCCAGTGCTCATCCCAAAAGGTGCCCTCCTCACTACCCATCACCCACCCGCCCCTCCCTCCCACCCCCCATCAACCCTCAGTTTGTTCTCAGTTTTTAACAGTCTCTTATGCTTTGGCTCTCTCCCACTCTAACGTCTTTTTTTTTTTTCTCCCTTCCCCTCCCCCATGGGTTCCTGTTGAGTTTCTCAGGGTCCACATAAGAGTGAAACCATATGGTATCTGTCTTTCTCTGTATGGCTTATTTCACTTAGCATCACACTCTCCAGTTCCATCCACGTTGCTACAAAAGGCCATATTTCATTTTTTCTCATTGCCACGTAGTATTCCATTGTGTATATAAACCACAATTTCTTTATCCATTCATCAGTTGATGGACATTTAGGCTCTTTCCATAATTTGGCTATTGTTGAGAGTGCTGCTATGAACATTGGGGTACAAGTGCCCCTATGCATCAGTACTCCTGTATCCCTTGGGTAGATTCCTAGCAGTGCTATTGCTGGGTCATAGGGTAGGTCTATTTTTAATTTTCTGAGGAACCTCCACACTGTTTTCCAGAGCGGCTGCACCAATTTGCATTCCCACCAACAGTGCAAGAGGGTTCCCGTTTCTCCACATCCTCTCCAGCATCTATAGTCTCCTGATTTGTTCATTTTGGCCACTCTGACTGGCGTGAGGTGATACCTGAGTGTGGTTTTGATTTGTATTTCCCTGATAAGGAGCGACGCTGAACATCTTTTCATGTGCCTGTTGGCCATCTGGATGTCTTCTTTAGAGAAGTGTCTATTCATGTTTTCTGCCCATTTCTTCACTGGGTTATTTGTTTTTCGGGTGTGGAGTTTGGTGAGCTCTTTATAGATTTTAGATACTAGCCCTTTGTCCGATATGTCATTTGCAAATATCTTTTCCCATTCCGTTGGTTGTCTTTTAGTTTTGTTGGTTGTTTCCTTTGCTGTGCAGAAGCTTTTTATCTTCATAAGGTCCCAGTAATTCACTTTTGCTTTTAATTCCCTTGCCTTTGGGGATGTGTCGAGTAAGAGATTGCTACGGCTGAGGTCAGAGAGGTCTTTTCCTGCTTTCTCCTCTAAGGTTCTGATGGTTTCCTGTCTCACATTTAGGTCCTTTATCCATTTTGAGTTTATTTTTGTAAATGGTGTGAGAAAGTGGTCTAGTTTCAACCTTCTGCATGTTGCTATCCAGTTCTCCCAGCACCATTTGTTAAAGAGGCTGTCTTTTTTCCATTGGATGTTCTTTCCTGCTTTGTCAAAGATGAGTTGGCCATATGTTTGTGGGTCTAGTTCTGGGGTTTCTATTCTATTCCATTGGTCTGTGTGTCTGTTTTTGTGCCAATACCATGCTGTCTTGATGATGACAGCTTTGTAGTAGAGGCTGAAGTCTGGGATTGTGATGCCTCCTGCTTTGGTCTTCTTCTTCAAAATTCCTTTGGCTATTCGGGGCCTTTTGTGGTTCCATATGAATTTTAGGATTGCTTGTTCTAGTTTCGAGAAGAATGCTGGTGCCATTTTGATTGGGATTGCATTGAATGTGTAGATAGCTTTGGGTAGTATTGACATTTTGACAATATTTATTTTTCCAATCCATGAGCAGGGAATGTCTTTCCATTTCTTTAAATCTTCTTCAATTACCTTCATAAGCTTTCTATAGTTTTCAGCATACAGATCCTTTACATCTTTGGTTAGATTTATTCCTAGGTATTTTATGCTTTTTGGTGCAATTGTGAATGGGATCAGTTTCTTTATTTGTCTTTCTGTTGCTTCATTGTTAGTGTATAAGAATGCAACTGATTTCTGTACATTGATTTTGTATCCTGCAACTTTGCTGAATTCATGTATCAGTTCTAGCAGACTTTTGGTGGAGTCTATCGGATTTTCCATGTATAATATCATGTCATCTGCAAAAAGCGAAAGCTTGACTTCATCTTTGCCAATTTTGATGCCTTTGATTTCCTTTTGTTGTCTGATTGCTGATGCTAGAACTTCCAGCACTATGTTAAATAACAACGGTGAGAGTGGGCATCCCTGTCGTGTTCCTGATCTCAGGGAAAAAGCTCTCAGTTTTTCCCCGTTGAGGATGATGTTAGCTGTGGGCTTTTCATAAATGGCTTTTATGATCTTTAAGTATGTTCCTTCTATCCCGACTTTCTCAAGGGTTTTTATTAAGAAAGGGTGCTGGATTTTATCAAAGGCCTTTTCTGCATCGATTGACAGGATCATATGGTTCTTCTGTTTTTTTTTGTTAATGTGATGTATCACGTTGATTGATTTGCGAATGTTGAACCAGCCCTGCATCCCAGGAATGAATCCCACTTGATCATGGTGAATAATTCTTTTTATATGCTGTTGAATTCGATTTGCTAGTATCTTATTGAGAATTTTGGCATCCATATTCATCAGGGATATTGGCCTGTAGTTCTCTTTTTTTACTGGGTCTCTGTCTGGTTTAGGAATCAAAGTAATACTGGCTTCATAGAATGAGTCTGGAAGTTTTCCTTCCCTTTCTATTTCTTGGAATAGCTTGAGAAGGATAGGTATTATCTCTGCTTTAAACGTCTGGTAGAACTCCCCTGGGAAGCCATCTGGTCCTGGACTCTTATTTGTTGGGAGATTTTTGATAACCGATTCAATTTCTTCGCTGGTTATGGGTCTGTTCAAGCTTTCTATTTCCTCCTGATTGAGTTTTGGAAGAGTGTGGGTGTTCAGGAATTTGTCCATTTCTTCCAGGTTGTCCAATTTGTTGGCATATAATTTTTCATAGTATTCCCTGATAATTGTTTGTATCTCTGAGGGATTGGTTGTAATAATTCCATTTTCATTCATGATTTTATCTATTTGGGTCATCTCCCTTTTCTTTTTGAGAAGCCTGGCTAGAGGTTTGTCAATTTTGTTTATTTTTTCAAAAAACCAACTCTTGGTTTCGTTGATCTGCTCTACAGTTTTTTTAGATTCTATATTGTTTATTTCTGCTCTGATCTTTATTATTTCTCTTCTTCTGCTGGGTTTAGGCTGCCTTTGCTGTTCTGCTTCTATTTCCTTTAGGTGTGCTGTTAGATTTTGTATTTGGGATTTTTCTTGTTTCTTGAGATAGGCCTGGATTGCGATGTATTTTCCTCTCAGGACTGCCTTCGCTGCGTCCCAAAGCGTTTGGATTGTTGTATTTTCATTTTCGTTTGTTTCCATATATTTTTTGATTTCTTCTCTAATTGCCTGGTTGACCCACTCATTCGTGAGTAGGGTGTTCTTTAACCTCCATGCTTTTGGAGGTTTTCCAGACTTTTTCCTGTGGTTGACTTCAAGCTTCATAGCATTGTGGTCTGAAAGTATGCATGGTATAATTTCAATTCTTGTAAACTTATGAAGGGCTGATTTGTGACCCAGTATATGATCTATCTTGGAGAATGTTCCATGTGCACTCGAGAAGAAAGTATATTCTGTTGCTTTGGGATGCAGAGTTCTAAATATATCTGTCAAGTCCATCTGATCCAGTGTCTCATTCAGGGCCCTTGTTTCTTTATTGACCGTGTGTCTAGATGATCTATCCATTTCTGTAAGTGGGGTGTTAAAGTCCCCAGCAATTACCACATTCTTATCAATAAGGTTGCTTCTGTTTATGAGTAATTGTTTTATATATTTGGGGGCTCCGGTATTCGGCGCATAGACATTTATCATTGTTAGCTCTTCCTGATGGATAGACCCTGTAACTATTATATAATGTCCTTCTTCATCTCTTGTTACAGCCTTTAATTTAAAGTCTAGTTTGTCTGATATAAGTATGGCTACTCCAGCTTTCTTCTGGCTTCCAGTAGCATGATAAATAGTTCTCCATCCCCTCACTCTCAATCTAAAGGTGTCCTCAGGTCTAAAATGAGTCTCTTGTAGACAGCAAATAGATGGGTTTTGTTTTTTTATCCATTCTGATACCCTATGTCTTTTGGTTGGCGCATTTAATCCATTTACATTCAGTGTTATTATAGAAAGATACGGGTTTAGAGTCATTGTGATGTCTGTATGTTTTATGCTTGTAGTGATGTCTCTGGTACTTTGTCTCACAGGGTCCCCCTTAGGATCTCTTGTAGGGCTGGTTTAGTGGTGACAAATTCCTTCAGTTTTTGTTTGTTTGGGAAGACCTTTATCTCTCCTTCTATTCTAAATGACAGACTTGCTGGATAAAGGATTCTTGGCTGCATATTTTTGCTGTCTAGCACCCTGAAAATCTCGTGCCAATTCTTTCTGGCCTGCCAAGTTTCAAAAGAGAGATCAGTCACGAGTCTTATAGGTCTCCCTTTATATGTGAGGGCACGTTTACCCCTTGCTGCTTTCAGAATTTTCTCTTTATCCTTGTATTTTGCCAGTTTCACTATGATATGTCGTGCAGAAGATCGATTCAAGTTACGTCTGAAGGGAGTTCTCTGTGCCTCTTGGATTTCAATGCCTTTTTCCTTCCCCAGTTCAGGGAAGTTCTCAGCTATGATTTCTTCAAGTACCCCTTCAGCACCTTTCCCTCTCTCTTCCTCCTCTGGGATACCAATTATGCGTAAATTATTTCTTTTTAGTGTATCACTTAGTTCTCTAATTTTCCCCTCATACTCCTGGATTTTTTTATCTCTCTTTTTCTCAGCTTCCTCTTTTTCCATAACTTTATCTTCTAGTTCACCTATTCTCTCCTCTGCCTCTTCCATCCGAGCTGTGGTGGTTTGCATTTTGTTTTCCATTTCCTTCAAAGCGTTTTTCAGCTCCTCGTGCCTGTTCATTAGTCCCCTGATGTCTGTAGCAAGAGATTCTCTGCTGTCCTGTATGCTGTTTTCCAGCCCAGCGATTAATTTTATGACTATTATTCTAAATTCACTTTCTGTTATATTATTTAAATCCTTTTTGATCAGCTCATTAGCTGTTGTTATTTCCTGGAGATTCTTCTGGGGGGAATTCTTCCGCTTGGTCATTTTGGATATTCCCTGGTGTGGTGAGGGCCTGCAGGGCACTTCCCCTGTGCTGTGGTGTATAACTGGAGTTGGTGGGCGGGGCCGCAGTTCGACCTGATGTCTGCCCCCAGCCCACCGCTGGGGCCACAGTCAGACTGGTGTGTGCCTTCTCTTCCCCTCTCCTAGGGGCGGGATTCACTGTGGGGTGGCGTGGCCCGTCTGGGCTACTTGCACACTGCCAGGCTTGTGATGCTGGGGATCTGGCGTATTAGCTGGGGTGGGAAGGCAAGGTGCACGGCGGCAGGGGGGGCAGGCTTAGCTCGCTTCTCCTTAGGTGATCCACTTCAGGAGGGGCCCTGTGGCAGCCGGAGGGAGTCAGATCGCTGCCGGAGGTTTGGCTCCGCAGAAGCACAGAGTTGGGTGTTCGCGCGGAGCAAGCAAGTTCCCTGGCCGGAGCCGGTTCCCTTTGGGATTTTGGCTGGGGGATGGGCGGGGGAGATGGCGCTGGAGAGCGCCTTTGTTCCCCGCCAAACTGAGCTCTGTCGTCCGGGGGCTCCGCAGCTCACCCTCCCTTTGTCCTCCAGCCTTCCCGCTTTCTGAGCAGAGCTGTTAACTTATGACCTCCCAGACGCTAAGTCGCGCTTGCTGTCGGAACACAGTCCGTCAGGCCCCTCCGCTTTTGCAAGCCGGACTCGGGGGCTCTGCTTGGCCGGCGAGCCGCCCCTCCGCCCCGGCTCCCTCCCGCCAGTCCGTGGAGCGCGCACCGCCTCGCCGCCCTTCCTACCCTCTTCCGTGGGCCTCTCGTCTGCACTTGGGTCCGGTGACTCTGTTCTGCTAATCCTCTGGCGGTTTTCTGGGTTATTTAGGCAGGTGTAGGTGGAATCTAAGTGATCAGCAGGACGCGCGGTGAGCCCAGCGTCCTCCTACGCCGCCATCTTCCTCCATTCTGTCTCTCTTTGTTCTAACTCCATACGGCTGGGAGGGTGTGTGGATTCAGGATGCCATTTTAGGACAGCCATACTGTTCCCCCCCCCCCCCCCCGCTGCATATTTAATCATTCAGTTGCAAATATTTCAATTGGAGTGGGGAAGGAAAGAACAGAAAGCTTGTGTTAGGATTTAATTCTAACTCATGTGTTTCAATTCTACCTTTTGCCATGAATTTAATGAATCAATAGTTGAATATATTAATGAATGCATAAAGAAAAATGCATTATTAATTAATGTATTAACTTGGCTCAACTAGGGCACTGGACAGATCTGATTTGTTTTCTATTTTATTAGCAGACCATTATTCTGGGTTTTTGGGTTGTAATAGCAATAGCCCCTCAGTTATTTACAAGTGTCCATATCCATGTTCTTGGAAAGACTAAAGTTTATCCTTAGCTTGATCATGTGACTTGTTTTGGACAATGGGACAATGGTGGATGTGACGCAAAGATGGACTTATGCTTTGGCATTTGTCATACTTTCGTGTTTTGGTGAAAGCTGTGACCACCATCATGAATATAAGCTCAGACTAGCCTGCTGGTCATAACCCCAGGTGATAGCACTAACTCCAGACACATGAGCTAGTTCACTCTAGACAAATCAGCTTATAGTTGGCTGATGGTGGGTATGTAAGCCCAAGCAGTATCAGTAGAAAAACCGCTTAACTGATTCAAGCCTATACTTAAAACCCAGGCAGTTGTGAGCTAATAAACGTTTTTCAGCCATTAAGCTTTGGGATCGTTTGCTACACAGCAAAAGCGAACAATAACATCCAGGTGTAAGTTCTTTTGTTACCATAATACTACAGTGTCAGTAGAGTGTTAGGATTATCAGCTGTTTTAAGATATTTACTCCATAGTGGCTAATGGTACTAGATTTTAGCCTCCTCGTTTTTTTTTTTTTGTTTTTTTTTTTTACAGTCCTGCTCTTAAAGAGGCCCTGGAAAAAATTGTCAGAATCACTGCCAGCGAGAAAGCATTTTTGCATGAGAAATGTATTTGCTATGATCTCGGGTTCTGTGGCCTCTAGTGAACCAATCCGTTAGCTAACATAAAAAAAAAAATAGAATAAGTGAGTACCTTAGACAATATATAAAGTATCAGCACGATGTTATTCTATGCAGGTATTTATGTGATTGTGATAAATTCGGGGAGTGTTACAGTATTTAAATAGATCCGGAGCCTGAATTTGCTATGTTTCTGTAGATTCTATACGTCAGAATGCAGTAATGATCAGTATCTGATCTAAGGCATATCAATTTTTCTCTTAGATTTGTTGCCATTTTTTCATAACTTTAGTTCAATTTGTAAAGGTAATCTTAGTACCTTTTGTAATTAATCCTATAAATTGAATCATTTATAGACGTATCTCTTAGGTATTCACAACTACATAAACTAGTCATCTACAGAAAAACTCCCTCTAGTCTATACATATCTAACACAATAAAATAAAATAAAGCCAGGTGAAAATTCACTCACGTGAAGAACTATGTCCTCAGGGAATTGTTGCACCTGAGATTTTATGAATAGGTGAAAATAGCATTCAGTCTTAACTAGAAACAAATGTAGTATTTCGAGATAAATTCTCAATCTGACATGCTTAATGGACTCCAAAGTGGGGAAGTTTGTCTCCAGTCTATCAACAACCTTGGTGTGCCCATGGAGCACACCACCATTTGGGGAGGAGCACCTACCCCACGATTTTGTGACGGGGGTGTTACAACACAACTTTTCCCCAGGTGATTTCACTTTCCTTTTACTTCTCCTAATCCCGCCGTGTGCTTCACGCTCTATCTTCCTCTCCAAGACTTTCCTTTCCTGTTTCTAAATATCCCAAGGTGAAAAGAAACATTTCTTCTAATGAATGGTAACTCGGTTACAGATTATTTAGCCCATTCTTCTATGTCCTGTTTAAGCCATGTGTTCTATCAGTCAAAATGGGGTGAGGCAGACTGTGCTTACGAAGACGAAAGTAATCCAGAAGGTACCGGGATGGCTGAAATCCTTTAAAATGCATAGTAAGGAAGTGAATTCACATTGATTATAGGGAGAGCTCCATGTTATGAAGAAAAATCATTTCCCTATCATTTTATGGGCATTTATTTCCCATAGATTTTATAGGCATTTGTTAACTTTCCCATTAATTTTAAATAGGATGTGACAAGCTCACTGCTTTTATTATTTATTTTATTTTATTTTTTTTAGAGAGGGCAGGGGAGGAAGAGAGGGAGAGAGAGAATCTTAAGCAGGCTCCACGCCTAGCATGCATGGATCCTGACATGGGACCTGATTCCATGACCTGAGCTGAAATCAAGAGTTACTCAACCGACTGAGCCACCCAGGTGCCCCAAGATCACTGCTTTATACTCCCCACCTCACTTCCACCTCCCTGCTGTGTGGCAGCTCACCTCCGTCAGGGACTCAAAAAGGTTTGTCTCTTTGTCCAGGGTCAACAATCTTACCACTGGTCAGGAGACGTGTCCATACAGTAGTCTTAAAAGGCAATGCTTTATCTTCCCACAATTCCAGGCACATGGAATCAGAAAGGTGATCTTATTACCATTAGCATTCCTTTCATAACCACTTGTACGGTTTAATAACAAATGATAGTTATTAGATATTTTACTAATTTCTAAAACCATCAATAATTTAAATTTTTTTTTTCAACGTTTATTTATTTTTGGGACAGAGAGAGACAGAGCATGAACGGGGGAGGGGCAGAGAGAGAGGGAGACACAGAATCGGAAACAGGCTCCAGGCTCTGAGCCATCAGCCCAGAGCCCGACGAGGGGCTCGAACTCACGGACGGCGAGATCGTGACCTGGCTGAAGTCGGACGCTTAACCGACTGCGCCACCCAGGCGCCCCCAAAAACCATCAATAATTTAAAAATACACATCATAAAAAGAAAACAGTAGAATTATTACACTTTGCCTTTTTTTCAAAGGAGCTGCTCTCTGGTTCCCATCTCAACTATGCCTTGTGTGAAGATCAAGAGCATGTTTATCAAAAGAAAATATTAATAATTTCTACGGCCTGAAAGACTCAGAATGTTTTCTGAAGTTTAGCTTTAATTTTCATGTGTATTCGCTGACTAGAAAACCCCCTTAATTTATTTTCATTAGATAATACTGTGTTACTGAATTTCTGGTCAAATATTCTTACAACGTGATAAATTTATATTTGTAATCCAAATGATTTTTAGAGGTTTAATGCTGCGATTGAAACCCTGGATCTAAAAAGTCCTGTTGGTCCTATATACATCAAAAGTATAGAAAACATGATATATTATTACCTTCTGCATTCTAAGTAATGCTCAGACTGTTATAAAAGTATATTTACAAACATATACATGCATTTAATTAAAAAATAGAAATAAGCATATCATTTTTTTAAATGTCAATATATTGAGGTAAGGGTAAAAATATAAAGCCTTAGAATGTGATTTGGTTTGGCTGTGGATAATATTTACATAATCATAATGGTGTAAATGTTATTACTGGGCTTGAACTTTAGAACCTATGGAAGAATCAATACTTGGAACACTTAGATATGGTTGCAATAAAAAAAGTAAAGGTGAAATACTTTAGATAATTAAAATGTAAATGACAGAAATGAGAAGGGGAAAGGAAGATATAAAAAGCAGGAATATGATGAATTAAGAGATACTGTTATAAATTAATGGAACAATTTATAAAATGTAATGGAATAGTTTATATCATTATGTTATGTTATCTTATGAGGTATTACTTTACACATTACATATAATAAATTATATATTATATTAGGCTATATTTATTATATTATATATTTTTCTGAAGGTGCTAAGGTAACCTACATGAAAGTAAACAAAACATATGTTTTGTTAAATATAACTATTTACTATGAAAAGATGTCAAGGGAAAATAGCAGTCAATTGGACTCAAGTTTTTATCTTTAATTGTTCAGAGATAATGGATTTTTATTAAAGTTGATAGATTAAGAAATAGAGATGATAACATATAATGTAGAATAAGTGAGGACCACCAGAATATCAAAATTACAAAGAGTGAAGGAATTGCCATTGGGGAGTGAAATTGGAGGTGCTTTTTGATGGGCTGTGATATCTGATTTAACATATCTGTATTTATTACTTTTTGAATTAAAAAAATGTTTATTATTGAAGTATAGTTCACATACAATATTGTATTAGTTTCAGATGTGCAACATAGTGATTTGGGAGTTGTATATATTATCCAATGCTCACCATCATAGTGTAGTAACCATCTGTTATTATACAAAGTGATTACATTATTTTTGACTGTATTCCCTATGCTGTACTTTTCATCTCTATGTCTCATTTACTTACACCTGGAAGTTTATCGTTTTTAATTCCCTCCATCTATTTCAACTATCCCACCACCTCTTTCTCTCCAGCAACTTCCAGTATATTCTCTGTATTTATGAGAACGTGTCTGGTTTTGTTTTGTTTTTTAGGTTCCACATATAAGTGAAATAGTGGTATGTGCCTTTCTCTGCCAGACTTAGTTCAGTTAGCATAATACCCTGTACCCTGGAGTTCCATCCATGTTGTCATAAGTGGAAATATTATATTCTTTTTTATAACTGGATAATAGTCCAGTGTGTGTGTGTGCATATATGTGTGTGTGTGTATGTGTGTGTATGTACATACCACATCTTCTTTATCTGTTTATCTATTGATGGATGCTTGGGTTGCTTCCATATCTTGGCTATTGTAAATAATGCTGCAATAAACATAGGGTGCATATATCTTTTCAAATAAGTGTTTGCATTTTCTTTGGGCAAATACCTAGTAGTGGAATTGCTGGATCATACTGTAATTCTGTTTTCAAGTTTTTGATGAGTCTCCCTACTGTTATCCACAATGATGGCACCAATTTACCTCCCCACCAATAGTGAATGAGGGTGCCCTTTTTCTCTACTTCCTCACCAACACTTATTTCTTGTCTTTTTAAAATTATTTTTAAAATTGTAATTCCAATATAGTTAACATACAATGTCATATTAGTTTCAGGTACAATATAATGATTTAACAATTGTATACATTACTCAGTGTTCATCGTACGTGTACTCTTAATCCCCATCACCTATTTCTCCCAAGCCCATCCGCCTCCTCTTTGGTAGCCATCTGTTTGCTCTCCGTAGTTCAGAGTCTGTTCTTTGGTTTGTCTCTTTTTCCCTTTGATTCTTTTTTTGTTTGTTTGTTTTTGTTTGTTTGTTTGTTTTGTTTTGTTTTGTTTCTTAAATCCAGATGTAAGTGAAATCATGGTATTTGTCTTTCTCTGACTGATGTCACTTAGCATAAGACTCTCTGGCTCCATCCAAGTTGTTGCAAATGACAAGATTTTTTTTTTTAATGTCTGAGTAACATTCTATTATATACATTTACATCACCTCTTCTTTATCCATTTACCTATTGATGGACACTTGGGATGCTTCCATAATTTCGCCATTGTAAATAATGCTGCTATAAACATAGGGGTGCATGTACCCTTTTGAGTTAGTGTTTTCACATTCTTTGGGTAAATACCCAGTAGTGTGAAACTGGATCACAGGCTAATTCTGTTTTTAAGTTTTTGAGGTATCTCCATACTGTTTTCCACAGTGACTCCATGAACTTGCATTCCCACCAACAGAGGAAGAAGGTTCCTTTATCTCCACATGCTTATCAACACTTGTTGTTTCTTGTGTTTTTGACTTTTGCTATTCTGACAGGTGCGAGGCGATCTCCCATTGTAGTTTTGATTTATATTTCCCTGTTGATGAGTGATGATCTTTTGATGTTGGCCATCTGGGTGTCTTCTTTGGATAAATGTCTATTCATGTCTTCTGTCCATATTTTAATTGGGTTATTTGTTTTTTGGGAGTTGAGTTATATAAGTTCTTTATATATTTTGGATACTAACCCTTGATCAGATATGTCATTTGCAAATATCTTCTCCCATTCAGTAGGTTGTCTTTTAGTTTTGTTGTTTCCTTTGTTGTGCAAAAGCTTTTTATTTTGGTGTAGTCCCAATAGTTAATATGTGTTTTTGTTTCCCTTGTCTGAAGAGACATATCCATAATTGGAGGAACTTTGTTATGAGCTGTGATATTTGATTTGACATAATCTCTATTTGTTCATTTTTATATCAGATATATTTAAAACAAAACCCTCCCCAAAGGATAAATATTAGAATAGAAGTGTATTTGTATAACTTTACTTTCCTAAAATCTATTTTTGCTCCCACGGATTTTCCCAGCCCTTTATTTCCAGCAACAAAAACATGCAATACAAATCTGTCATATGATTCTTAGTTAGAAATATTATTATCAACGATTATATTATCAACAAATATTATTATCAAAACTGTGAGGCATAATTCAAATTTTCAATTATTCTAACTAATACTTATATTCATTTGAAATGGCTGTAATAATATTTCTAGGAAAGAGGAGAATTATTACCTCAATTAGTTTCACAGAGGATAGTATTTTATTTAAGTACTTGCTAATACTCTCTTCTGAATAATTATCTGTTTTGCAAGCACACTTTAACTCAATCAGTTTCAAAATAAAGTGTTATTTTCCCAAAAGTACTAGACTATATTTCCAAAGGACTAAGAATGACTGATTTCTACTACATTTCTCTATGGCAAGCTTAATAATAAAACGTTGTTATTAGAGTTAACATAATCAATTATAAAGTGCAGTAAATCAGAAAAAACAAACACTAAAACAAAAGGTCTCAAATAATTAATTATGAGGTACAGTAGTATTTATTAAATAAAATTTAACAATTAAAATGTAAATCTTAGAATACAGTATTGCAAAATACAATGTATGGAAAATTATTTTTTATAGACATTTTATTTATTTATTTATTTATTTGACTCTCTAGCTATTTATTTGTTTTTGTTTTTCAGAGAGAGAGAGAAAGAGAGAGGCAGAGAGACTGTGTATGTGCACAGGTTGGGGAGGAGTACACAAAGAGGGAGAGAGAATCTGTTTTTTTTTTTATTTGTTATTTTTTAATCTTCATTCATCCTTGAGAGAGAGACAGAGTGCGAGCAGGGGAGGAACAGAGAGAGAGAGAGACACAGAATCTGAAACAGGCTCCAGGCCCCGAGCTGTCAGCACAGAGCCCAATTAGAGGCTCGAACTCATGAACCGTGAGACCATGACCTGAGCCAAGTCAGCCGCTTAACCAACTGAGCCAGCCAGGCGCCCCGAGGCGGGGAGAATCTTAAGCAGGCTCCATGTTCAGTGCAGAGCCCAACCCAGGGCTCCATCTCGAGACTGTAAGATTGTGACCTGAGCCAAAATCAAGAGTTGGACACTTACGTGGACTGATCCACCCAGGCACCCCTTCACAGACTGTATAAGAGAGCTTATCTCAATAGAAACACAAAACAGCCACAAATGCCACCACGTATATAATTTCACATTTCCTAGTCACCACCTTTAAAAAAAAAAAAAAAAAAGAAAGCAACGGGTGCAATAAATGTTAATAATATCAGTTTATTTAACCCAATGTACCCCAAATATTATCATCTCAAAACGCATTCTATGTAAAAAAATTAGTAAGATACTTTACTTTCTAATTTCTGCACTAACTTTTGAAATGTGGTCTGTTGCTTACATTGCGGTATATTCGAATTGGCACTATCCATATTTCAAGTGCTTTATAGTCACATATGACTCCTAGCTAATGTATTGGGCAGCACAAATAAAGATTATTTCTATCATCACACAATGTATCATGGGACAGTGCTGGCATGAAGGAGGCAAGGGAAATAAGATAGACGTTAGTAATAAAATATTATAAATGGTGCACAAAACACAGACAATAATCCCAGCCTTGGTTTTGTGGGATATTCCTAGAAATGACAAACCCACGTTCTCCATACATGGTAATACACCCAGGAACCCATTTATTAATTTGGGGTATTGATATTTATGTTCACTGGTATAAAAATTTTTCCTTCAAGTGATTATTAATAATGACAATGTATATTTTTTTCTTCTTTTTTTTTTATATATGAAGTTTATTGACAAATTGGTTTCCATACAACACCCAGTGCTCATCCCAAAAGGTGCCCTCCTCAATACCCATCACCCACCCTCCCCTCCCTCCCACCCCCCATCAACCCTCAGTTTGTTCTCAGTTTTCAACAGTCTCTTATGCTTTGGCTCTCTCCCACTCTAACGTCCTTTTTTTTTTTTTTTTCCTTCCCCTCCCCCATGGGTTCCTGTTAAGTTTCTCAGGATCCACATAAGAGTGAAACCATATGGTATCTGTCTTTCTCTGTATGGCTTATTTCACTTAACATCACACTCTCCAGTTCCATCCACGTTGCTACAAAAGGCCATATTTCATTTTTTCTCATTGCCACGTAGTATTCCATTGTGTATATAAACCACAATTTCTTTATCCATTCATCAGTTGATGGACATTTAGGCTCTTTCCATAATTTGGCTATTGTTGAGAGTGCTGCTATAAACATTGGGGTACAAGTGCCCCTATGCATCAGTACTCCTGTATCCCTTGGGTAAATTCCTAGCAGTGCTATTGCTGGGTCATAGGGTAGGTCTATTTTTAATTTTCTGAGGAACCTCCACACTGCTTTCCAGAGCGGCTGCACCAATTTGCATTCCCACCAACAGTGCAAGAGGGTTCCCGTTTCTCCACATCCTCTCCAGCATCTATAGTCTCCTGATTTGTTCATTTTGGCCACTCTGACTGGTGTGAGGTGATACCTGAGTGTGGTTTTGATTTGTATTTCCCTGATAAGGAGCGACGCTGAACATCTTTTCATGTGCCTGTTGGCCATCTGGATGTCTTCTTTAGAGAAGTGTCTATTCATGTTTTCTGCCCATTTCTTCACTGGGTTATTTGTTTTTCGGGTGTGGAGTTTGGTGAGCTCTTTATAGATTTTAGATACTAGCCCTTTGTCCGATATGTCATTTGCAAATATCTTTTCCCATTCCGTTGGTTGCCTTTTCGTTTTGTTGGTTGTTTCCTTTGCTGTGCAGAAGCTTTTTATCTTCATAAGGTCCCAGTAATTCACTTTTGCTTTTAATTCCCTTGCCTTTGGGGATGTGTCGGGTAAGAGATTGCTATGGCTGAGGTCAGAGAGGTCTTTTCCTGCTTTCTCCTCTAAGGTTCTGATGGTTTCCTGTCTCACATTTAGGTCCTTTATCCATTTTGAGTTTATTTTTGTAAATGGTGTGAGAAAGTGGTCTAGTTTCAACCTTCTGCATGTTGCTGTCCAGTTCTCCCAGCACCATTTGTTAAAGAGGCTGTCTTTTTTCCATTGGATGTTCTTTCCTGCTTTGTCAAAGATGAGTTGGCCATACGTTTGTGGGTCTAGTTCTGGGGTTTCTATTCTATTCCATTGGTCTGTGTGTCTGTTTTTGTGCCAAGACCATGCTGTCTTGATGATGACAGCTTTGTAGTAGAGGCTGAAGTCTGGGATTGTGATGCCTCCTGCTTTGGTCTTCTTCTTCAAAATTCCTTTGGCTATTCGGGGCCTTTTGTGGTTCCATATGAATTTTAGGATTGCTTGTTCTAGTTTTGAGAAGAATGCTGGTGCAATTTTGATTGGGATTGCATTGAATGTGTAGATAGCTTTGGGTAGTATTGACATTTTGACAATATTTATTTTTCCAATCCATGAGCAGGGAATGTCTTTCCATTTCTTTAAATCTTCTTCAATTACCTTCATAAGCTTTCTATAGTTTTCAGCATACAGATCCTTTACATCTTTGGTTAGATTTATTCCTAGGTATTTTATGCTTCTTGGTGCAATTGTGAATGGGATCAGTTTCTTTATTTGTCTTTCTGTTGCTTCATTGTTAGTGTATAAGAATGCAACTGATTTCTGTACATTGATTTTGTATCCTGCAACTTTGCTGAATTCATGTATCACTTCTAGCAGACTTTTGGTGGAGTCTATCGGATTTTCCACGTATAACATCATGTCATCTGCAAAAAGCGAAAGCTTGACTTCATCTTTGCCAATTTTGATGCCTTTGATTTCCTTTTGTTGTCTGATTGCTGATGCTAGAACTTCCAGCACTATGTTAAACAACAGCGGTGAGAGTAGGCATCCCTGTCGTGTTCCTGATCTCAGGGAAAAAGCTCTCAGTTTTTCCCCGTTGAGGATGATGTTAGCTGTGGGCTTTTCATAAATGGCTTTTATGATCTTTAAGTATGTTCCTTCTATCCCGACTTTCTCAAGGGTTTTTATTAAGAAAGGGTGCTGGATTTTGTCAAAGGCCTTTTCTGCATCGATTGACAGGATCATATGGTTCTTCTCTTTTTTTTTGTTAATGTGATGTATCACGTTGATTGATTTGCGAATGTTGAACCAGCCCTGCATCCCAGGAATGAATCCCACTTGATCATGGTGAATAATTCTTTTTATATGCTGTTGAATTCGATTTGCTAGTATCTTATTGAGAATTTTGGCATCCATATTCATCAGGGATATTGGCCTGTAGTTCTCTTTTTTTACTGGGTCTCTGTCTGGTTTAGGAATCAAAGTAATACTGGCTTCATAGAATGAGTCTGGAAGTTTTCCTTCCCTTTCTATTTCTTGGAATAGCTTGAGAAGGATAGGTATTATCTCTGCTTTAAACGTCTGGTAGAACTCCCCTGGGAAGCCATCTGGTCCTGGACTTTTATTTGTTGGGAGATTTTTGATAACTGATTCAATTTCTTCGCTGGTTATGGGTCTGTTCAAGCTTTCTATTTCCTCCTGATTGAGTTTTGGAAGAGTGTGGGTGTTCAGGAATTTGTCCATTTCTTCCAGGTTGTCCAATTTGTTGGCATATAATTTTTCATAGTATTCCCTGATAATTGTTTGTATCTCTGAGGGATTGGTTGTAATCATTCCATTTTCATTCATGATTTTATCTATTTGGGTCATCTCCCTTTTCTTTTTGAGAAGCCTGGCTAGAGGTTTGTCAATTTTGTTTATTTTTTCAAAAAACCAACTCTTGGTTTCGTTGATCTGCTCTACAGTTTTTTTAGATTCT
This sequence comes from Lynx rufus, assembly GCF_022079265.1. NCBI lineage: Eukaryota > Metazoa > Chordata > Mammalia > Carnivora > Felidae > Lynx > Lynx rufus. The sequence goes on from NW_025814825.1 coordinate 7,604,129, forward strand.
ATATTGTTTATTTCTGCTCTGATCTTTATTATTTCTCTTCTTCTGCTGGGTTTAGGCTGCCTTTGCTGTTCTGCTTCTATTTCCTTTAGGTGTGCTGTTAGATTTTGTATTTGGGATTTTTCTTGTTTCTTGAGATAGGCCTGGATTGCAATGTATTTTCCTCTCAGGACTGCCTTCGCTGCGTCCCAAAGCGTTTGGATTGTTGTATTTTCATTTTCGTTTGTTTCCATATATTTTTTGAGTTCTTCTCTAATTGCCTGGTTGACCCACTCATTCGTTAGTAGGGTGTTCTTTAACCTCCATGCTTTTGGAGGTTTTCCAGACTTTGTCCTGTGGTTGATTTCAAGCTTCATAGCATTGTGGTCTGAAAGTATGCATGGTATAATTTCAATTCTTGTAAACTTATGAAGGGCTGTTTTGTGACCCAGTATATGATCTATCTTGGAGAATGTTCCATGTGCACTCGAGAAGAAAGTATATTCTGTTGCTTTGGGATGCAGAGTTCTAAATATATCTGTCAAGTCCATCTGATCCAGTGTCTCATTCAGGGCCCTTGTTTCTTTATGGACCGTGTGTCTAGATGATCTATCCATTTCTGTAAGTGGGGTGTTCAAGTCCCCAGCAATTACCACATTCTTATCAATAAGGTTGCTTCTGTTTATGAGTAATTGTTTTATATATTTGGGGGCTCCGGTATTCGGCGCATAGACATTTATAATTGTTAGCTCTTCCTGATGGATAGACCCTGTAACTATTATATAATGTCCTTCTTCATCTCTTGTTACAGCCTTTAATTTAAAGTCTAGTTTGTCTGATATAAGTATGGCTACTCCAGCTTTCTTCTGGCTTCCAGTAGCATGATAAATAGTTCTCCATCCCCTCACTCTGAATCTAAAGGTGTCCTCAGGTCTAAAATGAGTCTCTTGTAAGCAGCAAATAGATGCGTCTTGTTTTTTTATCCATTCTGATACCCTATGTCTTTTGGTTGGCGCATTTAATCCATTTACATTCAGTGTTATTATAGAAAGATACGGGTTTAGAGTCATTGTGATGTCTGTATGTTTTATGCTTGTAGTGATGTCTCTGGTACTTTGTCTCACAGGGTCCCCCTTAGGATCTCTTGTAGGGCTGGTTTAGTGGTGACAAATTCCTTCAGTTTTTGTTTGTTTGGGAAGACCTTTATCTCTCCTTCTATTCTAAATGACAGACTTGCTGGATAAAGGATTCTCGGCTGCATATTTTTGCTGTCTAGCACCCTGAAAATCTCGTGCCAATTCTTTCTGACCTGCCAAGTTTCAAAAGAGAGATCAGTCACGAGTCCTATAGGTCTCCCTTTATATGTGAGGGCACGTTTACCCCTTGCTGCTTTCAGAATTTTCTCTTTATCCTTGTATTTTGCCAGTTTTACTATGATATGTCGTGCAGAAGATCGATTCAAGTTACGTCTGAAGGGAGTTCTCTGTACCTCTTGGATTTCAATGCCTTTTTCCTTCCCCAGTTCAGGGAAGTTCTCAGCTATAATTTCTTCAAGTACCCCTTCAGCACCTTTCCCTCTCTCTTCCTCCTCTGGGATACCAATTATGCGTATATTATTTCTTTTTAGTGTATCACTTAGTTCTCTAATTTTCCCCTCATACTCCTGAATTTTTTTATCTCTCTTTTTCTCAGCTTCCTCTTTTTCCATAACTTTATCTTCTAGTTCACCTATTCTCTCCTCTGCCTCTTCCATCCGAGCCGTGGTGGTTTGCATTTTGTTTTGCATTTCCTTTAAAGCGTTTTTCAGCTCCTCGTGACTGTTCCTTAGTCCCTTGATCTCTGTAGCAAGAGATTCTCTGCTGTCCTGTATGCTGTTTTCCAGCCCAGCGATTAATTTTATGACTATTATTCTAAATTCACTTTCTGTTATATTATTTAAATCCTTTTTGATCAGCTCATTAGCTGTTGTTATTTCCTGGAGATTCTTCTGAGGGGAATTCTTCCGCTTGGTCATTTTGGATAGTCCCTGGTGTGGTGAGGGCCTGCAGGGCACTTCCCCTGTGCTGTGGTGTATAACTGGAGTTGGTGGGCGGGGCCGCAGTCCGACCTGATGTCTGCCCCCAGCCCACCGCTGGGGCCACAGTCAGACTGGTGTGTGCCTTCTCTTCCCCTCTCCTAGGGGCGGGATTCACTGTGGGGTGGCGTGGCCCTTCTGGGCTACTTGCACACTGCCAGGCTTGTGATGCTGGGGATCTGGCGTATTAGCTGGAGTGGGAAGGCAAGGTGCACGGCGGCGGGGGGGGGGGGGGGGGCAGGCTTAGCTCGCTTCTCCTTAGGTGATCCACTTCAGGAGGGGCCCTGTGGCAGCCAGAGGGAGTCAGATCTGCTGCCGGAGGTTTGGCTCCGCAGAAGCACAGAGTTGGGTGTTTGCGCGGAGCGAGCAATTTCCCTGGCCGGAACCGGTTCCCTTTGGGATTTTGGCTGGGGGATGGGCGGGGGAGATGGCGTTGGCGAGCGCCTTTGTTCCCCGCCAAACTGAGCTCTGTCGTCCGGGGGCTCCGCAGCTCACCCTCCCTTTGTCCTCCAGCCTTCCTGCTTTCCGAGCAGAGCTGTTAACTTATGACCTCCCAGACACTAAGTCACGCTTGCTGTCGGAACACAGTCCGTCAGGCCCCTCCGCTTTTGCAAGCCGGACTCAGGGGCTCTGCTTGGCTGGCGAGCCGCCCCTCCGCCCCGGCTCCCTCCCGCCAGTCCGTGGAGCGCGCACCACCTCGCCGCCCTTCCTACCCTCTTCCGTGGGCCTCTCGTCTGCACTTGGGTCCTGTGACTCCGTTCTGCTAATCCTCTGGCGGTTTTCTGGGTTATTTAGGCAGGTGTAGGTGGAATCTAAGTGATCAGCAGGACGCGCGGTGAGCCCAGCGTCCTCCTACGCCGCCATCTTCCCAGAATCGACAATGTATATTTTTGAATCTAATTTCTAACTAAGTAATACGCAAGCAAAACTTGTATCAATGCTTCAAAGATGGTTTCATTCAAAATGTGTTGAGAAAGTCAGTTCTGATATGATGGTTTATCCTCAGTGTCAGTCTGATATATTGTGTCAAAATTAATGTAATATCTGTGATGTTTCTGGTAGTATATGTTTATGAATGTGTGTGTGTGTGTGTGTGTGTGTGTGTGTTGTGTGTTTAAGCTCTAACAAATAGATAACAGAAACCAGTCTTAGAGGTAAAAATAAATTGAGGACTTGCAAATAATCTGGTTACTGCGATTCACATAGACCACCAAAACAAACAACATTGGCTAAACCGGTCTCTATGATGTTTTAAAATGTGCTTGTCTGAATGGCTTAGATAACTGCTAAATAATTTTTTTTCCTGTTCTTTGGTAAAACAATGTGCTTAAATGGAAGCTGACATATCTCCCTTATATTCCCTCTCTGAGAGAATGATTATTATAACACAAAACAATGAAAACATTTGCTGAAATTTTTTTCTTCTTATGAACTGGTTAAGTATATGACCACAATCCTTAACTCACAGTATATTGAGATTATAGCAGCAAAGTTGCTATCTAGCAGTTAAGTAATACTTCTCTCTGGTGGAGCGTTCTCCCCTCCCCCTTCTCTAGACAGGGAGATGGAAAATAAAATGAATAAAAAAAGAAAGGAATGAATAAAGAAGATAAGAAGAGGACAAAATGGGGGTGCCTGGGTGGCTCAGTGGGTTAAGCTTCTGACTTTAGCTCAGGTCATGATCTCAGGTTTGCGGGTTCCAGCCCCGCAGTCAGGCTTGGTTCAGAGTTTGGCTTTTAGAGCACGGAGCCTGCTTCTGATCCTCTGTCTCCCTCTCTCTTTCTCTCTGCCCCTCCCCAGCTTACTCTCACTCTCTTAAAAATGAATAAGCATTAAAAAAGAAAAAGATAATTTAAAAGAAAGAAGAGAGAAATGTTTGTGTGTTTGTGCCTGCGCGTTTGCGTGGGTGAGAGATACAGAGGGATTGAGAGGGATCACCATGTGTTTTGAATGGGATGGCCCCGGGGGGGTAAAAGTGTAAATGATTCTTGGCTTCCTTGATTCCTTCAGGCCTCAAAGCCTCAGCACTTCCAACGGGATGGCTGGACTCTTATTAGGTTATTCCAGAAAAAGCCAATGGAGGAAGAAGGGTTTTATGTCTTTAGACTGTGAGTAAAAAGAATGCCACTGTCAGTTTTCTATCCAGCACTATTTCTAACTTATTTAACTTGTTACCATAGTCATTAATTTCTCATGTGTAACATGGCTATTTGCCTGGAGAAAAATACAAGGGTACTACATCATTGAATTTCTATCATCTATTATGGATGTAATATTTTCAAATAATTCCTGAAGGCTAGTTAAACATGACCTCCCTCAACTGAATCAGCAGTGAGTATTTGTCATGACATTTCCCTTCCCATATGGGGTTTCTACGGCACCCCTTAGTAGATTTTATTCTTTTCCCTGTTCCTTTAACTAAATTTTCTCATATTTTTAAATAAAATTAATTGACAGAGGTTAATGAAGGAAAAGATGGAAATACAGTGTAAAGGAAATGAGATGTTGACGGTATTTTTAAACCCTTTTAAAAATTAAAAACACACAGAAAATTGCATAAAATGTAAATGCACAATTGAGAAGCATCCCTGTAACCACTTTTAAGGTCAAGAAATAAAAATTCCATGTTCTGTATCCCTATAACCACTTTCAAGGTCAAGAAATAAAATGTTATGAGTAACCTGAGAATCCTATCTCAATCACAGACTGTTCCTTTTTCCTAAAGGCAACCACTATATCCTCAATTTAAAGGTAATCACCCCCTAGTTTCTTTGTAGCATTACTACCTAAGATACATATCTAAATGAAATAGTTTAATTTTGTCTATTTTTGAGCACGATGCGAATGGAATTACACATTATATGTTAATTTAGGTCTAGCTTTTCTTGCTCAATATTATGCTTAAGAGATAAACTCACATTACTACATGTATCTGTAGTTCTATTTTCTTATGATTGTTGTAAAGTATTTTTAGCATGTGAATATACCGCAATTTATATGCCAGTTTTCCTTTTAATGGGCATTTGGGTACATTCCAGTTTAGTGATCAATGCTGCTATGAATATTCTTGCACATGTTTCTGAGTTCACATATGAATATATTCTTGCTGTATATGTACCTAGGAGGAGAATTGCTGAGTTTTGCATGTCTTTAAATTGCTAGATAACATCAAACTGCTTTCCAAAGCAGTTTTATAAATGTACATTCCCTCAAAGTAATGGTATGAGTTTCTGTATATTCACTCTAACACCTGGAATTTAATTTTATGCCTTCTTTTGGGTACAACTTATTGGACCTTTAAGTTGCTTTTCCTTGATGACTAAAGATATTGAACTGCTTCTCAATTGTTGATTACATATTCAAATTTCTTCTTTATTTAGATCTTTTGCATTGTGGGAGGCTTTGCTTATATTTTTCTTATTGATTTGTAGTTCTTTATATTTTTTCGTTATAAATCTTCATTTGTACTGCATTTGTAACTCATTCGTAATATATTTTCGGACTTTAACTCATTTTTTATGATCAAATTTTATGACTAAGTATTAATTTTGAAGAACTTTATAATTAGTAATTTTGTGTTGTTTACAATATTGGTATACCTTGAAGTCATAAATATACTAATCCATATTAAATGTTAAATCCTTTAGTATTTGGCTTTTTATATATTGTTCTAGATCCACATGGAAATTATTTTTGAGTCATGTGAGGTGGGGTTCAATTTTCCTTTTTTCAAATGAGGATACCCAGTTGTCTCATTACCTTTACTGAAAAGTTTGTAATTTTCCACTTTTCAACAATGCTCCCATTGTGTTAAGTTACATGTCTGTATGGTCTCTTGGGTATCTGAATTTGATTCCATCAGCCCATTTGTCTGTCTGTCCAACCACAACCAACCATACTATGCTAAATACTCTAACTTTATATGAAGGAATTGTATCTGCAGAACAAGTCTCACCACGTTCTTCCCCAAGGGAATCTTGACTGATTTTGCCATCACTTTTCATAAACAATCTTGACAGGACCTTAAAAATCTATTACAATTTGAACTTCACGTTAATTTCAGTGAAGTGATAAATTTCATCATTTAACAATAAGACTTCCAAATCTGACCATAACATCATCCCTCATTAATTTACTTTTAAATATCTCTAAATAATATTTCATAGCTTGTCAAAGTCAATGGTACATGATTTTTGTTGGATTTATTCCCAGATATTTTGTATTTAATATTTTAACTGATATTTTTGATATTTGATTTTCAACTGTTTGTTATTGCAGTAGACCAATACAATGAGTGTTTGTTTCCTTTCAGCCACTCTATTATAAAATCAAATTAATTTGAAACTTATTGCAGGTATTCTTTTGAATTTTGTACAAAGTCAATCATGTTATTTTGCAAAGTGAAATTTTGTTCCTTCCTTTTCCAGATCTGTAGCTTTTCCCCTTGACTTACTCCACAATCCAGGACCTTCAACATTATATGGAAAATATAAAACTGAGAATCTGGCAGAATACTGAAAGCTCATTATATAAGTACAGACCCAGAACTGTCAGTTTGCATTAGCTGCAATTTGCATGTTGTTGCATTTTTCAAATTCACTTGAAATTCCAAGTGAAAGAACAAAGAGAAATGTATGACTGATCCCAGGTTGAGGATTTTCAGAAAGGGGCTGACAGATTAAAGACTCTGTGGAGGGAGTACTTTGGATGGTCACCATGCTGGCGCTACAGGAAAGCGAGTGCTCTCATTCTGAAGAACATAGACTGACTGAAAAGAGAGAAAATGTAGACCAAGGAATAGTTTGGTGTTAGTTCTAGATTGAGAGATTTTGAGGGACATGGGTTGTGTTTGGAGTGTTATTGGAGGATATGCTTCTGAATAATTTATGGCTAAGATAAAATCTTTGAATACAAATATTGAGATAGGGAAACTGAAGGGGCTCCATTTTTAGCAAGGCTCCATCACTATTCTTTTTCTGCTGGGCCCCATCTGCTCATGTTCTATATTTCACCTTGCATTTGAATAAACCAAGGAAGTTATACTCCCACTCCAAGGGGGAAGCAAGAATGTTAATCATTCTCTGAGTTTTGTCATTGATGTGGCCAGGACTTCCAGGAAGTATGGAATTATTTCACCAGTGCCAAACACTGGAGACAAATGATCATTTTGGTCACATTAAAATGTAAATTAGATTATATTAATATGAAGAAATTATTGATGGTATCACCAGAAAATACCATCCACAATGTGAAAATCAAGCCACAGATTTAGAGTAGTTATTTATAATTCCTGTATCCAACATAGCACTTGGTTATCCTAAAATTAACAAGAAGAGACATGGCAACATATTGAAATAATGAACAAAACATTCAAGTAGGCATTTCACTCTAGAGAATATACATATTCTCTAGGCATGAAAAGGTGTTCAAGCTAATTATAATTGGGGGAAGTGAGAAATAATTTCATATTGTGATAACATTGACATGTCCTCCAGAATGACCAAAATTACAATTCTAATATCAATTTTTGGCAAATATGTAGAGTAGTATAAGTTCTCCAACAATTTTTTGTGGGGATGCTAAAATGTACACTGGATTTATAAAAGTCTTTGTCATTATGAACTGTAGCCAATTATGTATGAAGCCAATGATCCAGAAATTCCACTCCTGGTATGTAATGAGCAAATATGCACACTTATGCTCACCAAAAGGCACTTACAAAAATATTCTTAGAAGCACTGTTTATAATAATAATAATAATAATAATAATAACAAAATAACAAAGCCCTCAATGTGCATCAGCAGCAGAATGGATAAAGAAGCACTGGTATTTGGTGGTACAGAGGAAAATTTTATAGTGAGGAGAATGAATTAAAGTTGCCATCGTTTTGTTGTGTTAATAATGTACCATTTCCCGACCTGGATGCCGCTTACGTGGATTTGTTCAGTTTGTGAAAATTCATCGATCTGTTAACTTACGATTTGTAAACTTTCCTCTATACATGTATTTCATTAAAATATTTACTTGGAATATAAGAAGCTTGAATAAGCCAATGGAATTAAAACCCCGATTATTTTACAATAGTTTGATGACTGTCGATCTTGACTGATGAGGTAAAATAAACACGACACTTGTGTGCTGAATGAATTTTCCACTACTATTTATGATCCATGACCTATGTAGCGTTGAAATTGAGTGAGCTGGGTGAACACTCAGACAGGTTCCCTGTTACTTCATAAATGTCAGATCTATAGATTGTGGCTCATTTTTTCTTGCAAAAACACTTTTTTACATGACTTTTAAGCCTCTGTTCCCTTCCTCCGAAGTCTTCAAATCCTGTTCAAAATGTCTTTGCTATTTTTGTACACACATTGTCATAATTATGATGATAACAATAACGATAATGATGCTAATTAAAAGTTATACGATCCAGGTGCTGTTATAAGCAGTTCACTATATTAATTTCTTTAATCCTCCCCTGTCTTATTTGGTAGATACAATTATTTCTCTGTTTCAAAGTTCAAGAAATGGAGTCACAGAGAGTCACTTGCCCAAGTTAAAAAAGCCAGTAAATCGCAAAGCTGGATTTGAATCCAAGCAGTCAGGGTCTAGACTTCAACTCATTAATATTATGTTATACTGCTATATGGACACTTTGGACCCATTAGGACAGGTTGGATATCAGATGCTTATAGGCATTAGGGTTTAGAGAGTGTGGATAATATTTTGCCCACTTTACAGATTAAAAACAGAAACTAAATTCCAGACTATTTAAATAATTTTTACAGATCATGCACAGAACAAAGAAAAGAATCAGGAATGGGACCCAGGTTCTCAGACCAGGTCTAGGGCTCTCTCTATGAACCACAGCAAAAATCTGGAGAAATTACTTCAAACTACTAAAAAAATTAGGTAAAATTTGAAGCATTCCTCTAAGAGCTCATCTTGGGGACATAGAAAATATCCCGGACCTGACCTCATTCCCATATCCTCCCCAGCATGCCCACTCCAAAAAAGAATTGGCACTTGAAATTACTTAGATCATAAAAGTAAGTATAATATCTGTTTGCTTCTCTTCCTATCTATTGCCATCCCAAATTGATATTCTTCTTGTGCTATATCCTTGGACTTAAATTACAAAGAAATCTTTTATAATCATCAGAAAGGTTAACTGACTATGAGGAAGGTTCTAAAAGCAAGGTCACTGTCCCATTGCCCTTGTCCATGAGTCAATAGATGTCAGCTAGAGCAGGACCATGCACCTGGCCACCTTCCTCTTGCTATTTCTTAGGTGGTGGCGAGGACTGAACTTCATCTTCTTTGTTTAGGTAAAAAATACTTGCTCATTGCAGCAGTGGGGGAGTCCCCTGGGTGCGGTAAATGTCTTCATACATTTTTCTTGAGTATAGCAGAACATTATTCAGAATGGATGCTCTTGATGCGTGTAGCATGACTGACAGTTTTATGCTCATCTTTTTATGGATCCACAAAGTCATATAAATAAATATTCTATTAACTGCCAGGAATCCCCTGGTAGCCATTGGGCGTGGTCCTATGGGTCTTTGCAAATTCCTCCACACCTGTACAAGAAAGCTATTTTGGGACCATTCAGGCAAAAAGAGAAATAATGTGCTTTTTGAAAATTTGATTTGTTTTCCTCTCTCTTCCTCCTTTTCCCATCTTTTCCTTCTTTTCTCCACTTCATCATTCCTGCAACATAGTGCATGAAGCTAAAACACATCTTTTGAAAACGAGGAAAGGGAGTGAGGAGACTTTTACTCACTAAAAAAATATAAGGAAAATGTTTAAGAAATAGAATTAAAGGCAAAAGTTTAACCAGTAAAGATCTTAAATTAAAATAGAAACAACAAAGCTAACTTCGTAGACGTAAGCATTTTATGGTTTTTACACAATTTACAGGTGAAATTAATTTTCTGAAATGCTGTTCATTAACATTTTTATAGTTTGTCATCTTTTATTTTTTTATTTTTTTTTTAATTTTTTTTTTCAACGTTTATTTATTTGTGGGACAGAGAGAGACAGAGCATGAACGGGGGAGGGGCAGAGAGAGAGGGAGACACAGAATCGGAAACAGGCTCCAGGCTCTGAGCCATCAGCCCAGAGCCCGACGCGGGGCTCGAACTCACGGACCGCGAGATCGTGACCTGAGCTGAAGTCGGACGCTTAACCAACTGCGCCACCCAGGCGCCCCAGTTTGTCATCTTTTAAAATAATATTATTATATTCCATCGGAGAAAATTAACAGTGCATTAAAACAGTTTCCCCTTAAATCAGGGACAGTTTGCTGTAACCAGAATTTTCAATTCTCTAATGATTTTTTTCTCTGCTATGAAGAGGAAAAAAAAAAAAACTTCTATATTAAAATGATGTACAAGGGCAAAAGGAAATTTATGATCTAAACTTGCTGCAAATCATTTGTATTGATCTGTTTTGTTTCCATTCTGCTGAAGCTAATGGAAATCATTTGTCACCTGACTTGTCCCAGCTGATTTGAAAAAAAAAAAAAAAATACAAACACAAAAACACTGTACCATTTATCAGAACAGCTGAAGGTCTGCCACAAGTGTGTTTATGTCTGCAATCACCAGGATACGCTCAATTTCTAGGGAAGTAGTGAGTACTAGGCTATATTGCTCATAGGCTTAAAAAGAAATTCAATATGGATATGCAGATATACATAATACATTCTAATAGAACAGTAAATAGGGACAATGTACTGGCCAGTAGAATACTTATAAGTAAGATTTTAATAGTTTTGCATTTCAAGAGGTAAACTTCAGACAAAATTATGTGATACCAACTATGGTAACATTGTATGCTTGGAAATAAAAATTAACATGCCGTTAGAGCAGCGCACTTAAGGAAACAAGCTTAATTTCCTGACCCATAAATTCTGAGTTTGACTCTTCCCTTTCATTTTTTTTAATGTTTTTATTTATTTTTGAGACAGAGAGAGAGAGCATGAGCGGGGGAGGGGCAGAGAGAGGGAGACAGAATCTGAAGCAGGCTCCAGGCTCCAAGCTGTCAGCACGGAGCCAGACGTGGGGCTCAAACTCACGGACTGTGAGATCATGACCTGAGCTGAAGTCGGATGCTTAACCGCCTGAGCCACCCAGGCGCCCCGATTGACTCTTCCCTTTAAAGAGCATTTTTGGGGGCGCCTGGGTGGCGCAGTCGGTTGAGCGTCCGACTTCAGCCAGGTCACGATCTCGCGGTCCGTGAGTTCGAGCCCCGCGTCGGGCTCTGGGCTGATGGCTCAGAGCCTGGAGCCTGTTTCCAATTCTGTGTCTCCCTCTCTCTCTGCCCCTCCCCCGTTCATGCTCTGTCTCTCTCTGTCCCAAAAATAAATAAACGTTGAAAAAAAAAAAAATTAAAGAGCATTTTTGATGGGGTGATTGAGTGGCCCAGTCGGTTAAGCTTCTGACTTTGGCTCAGGTTCTGATCTCAGGGTCCCTGAGTTTGAGCCCCATGTCAGGCTCTGTGCTGACAGCTCAGGGCCTGGAGCCTGCTTTGGATTCTGTGTCTCCCTCTCTCTCTGCCCCTCCCCCGTTCATGCTCTGTCTCTCTCTGTCTCAAAAACAAATAAACATTAAAAAAAATTGAAAGAACATTTTTGGTAACTCAAACTTTTAATCCTTATGGTTTTGTACCTTCACTTATATGAAAAGAAAACTTAAGATGTGTATCTGTTTGTTTTATGTCAGAGATTGATACAATTTGGCCTTGAGAAGCCATTTATATTTGTATAATTTTCAAATTCTCGTAAGATGTGTCATCTCTTCACTCAGCCCTTATCCGTCAGCCCAAGGTGACAGGAGATTGGTCTCACAAATCTTTTGTGTCACTCCTTCAAATTGTTAAATTTGTTAAAGAGCAGGAGTCATTGTGTGAAAGATTATTTAAACTTTGTCATTATGCTATTTCATGGTACCAAATTATCTCATAGTAGGACAAATTTGCCCACGAGTTAAAGTCACAGGTAAAGCAGCACCCTAGAGCCCAGGCAAAGAGCGAGCACATTTCCAGAATTGCACCATCCCATTAATGCATATAATACACATTCTTTGTTATTTTCTAATGCATTACTTTTTTCCTGTATCTCATTCCTTTTCTATTGCTTGAATAATATAATTGGTTTGAGCATGTAGCTACAGAATAGGCATTTATGTCTTAAAATTTATGATGCTGAGAGCATAATTCATTCACTCATTCACTCTTTACATTCAATAAATGTATTTCAAATACTTCTAAGAACGAAGAACTCTGACAGGTTTGGAGAAACAATGGTGCAGAAAAGGGAGAGATTGTCTCTGTTCCTTAGAAATTTAGATTTGAGCAGATTGAAGAATGCAATACATTCTAGAGTTTTTTCTTGTCTGATGATAACTTCATTCTATAAGGCAATTTAATAAGAAAAAGGAACAATAACCTAGTCTGAGGACTGGTCTTGAAATTTGGTCTTTTTAGTCATTTAATTATTTGTTAGCATATTTTTGTCAAAACTCTTGTACAGGTTGATTATAGGGTTTTTGTGTTTATTTATTTATTTTTTTTGAGCATCTGGAAAATTGTGAGCCCTTGAGAACAGTTTAAAGTTTTCTATCTTGTTTTATCTCTGCTAGATATGTAATTCATATTTAACACATAAATGAATGAATTAATGAATGCTACCATTCCACCCTCATATTTAGAATTTCCTTGCATTTTAAAATTACAGGGTGGGAGGCACCTGGATGGCTCAGTCAGTTAAGCAACTGACTCTTGATTTCAGCTCAGGTCTTGATCTCAGGGTCATGAGTTCAAGCCCTGCATTGGGCTCCATGCTGGGCACGAAGCCTACATTAAATAAATAAATAAATGGGAAATCAATAATTTTTACCATGTTGTCCAATCGTGCTAAATAAAGCTTAAAACTCATATTTATTATTTGATGACATTTTTGGGTACTGAGTTCCTATTAGTCCAACTATAAACCTTGGTTAGAACTAGCAGTGTCTTAGTCTGAATTTATGCATTTATTCACTCATTTATTTTAAATGATTTTATTTTATTTATTGTTTAATGTTTATTTTTGTGAGAGAGAACACGATGGAAGAAGGGGCAGAGAGAGAGGGTGATAGAGGATCTGAAGTGGGTTCTGCACTGACAGCAGAGAGGCCGATGTGAGACTCAGACTCATGAACCACGAGATCATGACTTGAGCTGGAGATGGGCGCTTAACCGACTGGCCACCCAGGTGCCCCTTAAATTTTTATTTTAATTCCAGTTACATAACATGCAGTGGTTTTTTAGTTACAGGTGTACAATTTAGTGATCCAACAATTCCATAATCACTGGTGCTCATCACAAGTGTTCTCCTTAATCCCCATCGCCTATTCCCCACCCCCCACCCCCGCCCTCTGGTAACCACCAATCTATTCTCTATAATTAAGAGTCTGTTTCTGGGTGCCTGGGTGACTCAGTTAAACGTCCAGCTTCGGCTCAGGTCATGATCTCACCATTGGTGTGTTCGAGCCCTGCATCGGGCTCTGTGCTGACCGCTCAGAGCCTGGAGCCTGCTTTGGATTCTGTGTCTCCCTCTCTCTCTGCCCCTCTCCCACTTCTTCTCTGTCTCCCAAAAGTAAATAAATGTTAAAAAAAATTAAAAAAACGGTCTGTTTCTTGGTTAGTCTTTCTCTCTCTTTCCCTCTCCTTTCCACTATTCTCTTGGTTTTTGTTTCTTAAATTCCACATGTAAGCAAAATCATATGATTTGTCTTTCTTTGACTAATTTATTTCACTTAGTATTACACTTTTTAGTCCATCCATGTCATTGCAAATGGAAAGATTTCCTCCTTCTTATAGCTGAATAATATTCCATCATAATATATAAAATAATAAATATTTAGATAAACATCTCCTTTTCTTTATCCATTCATCTATCAACGGACACTTGGCTGCTTCCATTATTCCATACTTGGCTGTTGTAAATAATCCTGTTATAAACTTAGGGGTGCATGTATCCCTCTGAATTAATGTTTTTGTATTCTTTGTATAAATGCCCAGAAATGCAATTAATGGGTCATAGGGTAGTTCTATTTTTAACTTTTTGAGGAAAATCCATACTGTTTTCCACAGTGGCTGCACCAGTTTGCATTCCCACCAACAGAACAAGAGGTTTCCTTTGTCTTCACATCTTCACCAACACTTGTTTCTTGTGTCATTATTGACTTTAGCCATTTTGACTGGTGTAAGTTGATATTCCATTGTAGTTTTGATTTGCATTTCCCTGATGATAAGTTATTACAAGCATCTTTTCACGTGTCTGTTGGCCATCTGGACGTCTTCTTTGGAGAAATGTCTGTTCATGTGTTCTGTCCATTTTTTGATTGGGTTATGTGGGGTTTTTTGGGGGGTGTTGAGTTATGTAAGTTCTTTACATCTTTTATATACTAACCCTTCATCATATATGTTATTTGAAAATATCCTTTTCCCATTTGGTAAGTTATCTTTTAGTTAGGTTGATTGTTTCCTTCGCTATACAGAAGCTTTTTATCTTGATGAAGTCCCGATAGTTTATTTTTGACTTTATTTCCCTTGCTTGAGGAGATCCATCTAGAAAAATAGTTGCTATGGCCAACGTCAAAGATATAACTTCCTGTGTTCTCTTCTAGGATTTTTATGGTTTCAGGTCTCACATTTAGGTCTTTCATCCATTTGGGGTTTATTTTCATGTATGGCATAAATAAGGGCTCCAGTTTCATTCTTTGGTACATTGCAGTCCAATTTTCTCAACACCATTTGTTGAAGAGACCGTCTTTTTTTCTTTGGACATTCTGTACTGCTTTGTCAAAGATGAATTGACCATGCAATTGTGGGCTTATTTCCGGGTTTTCTATTCTTTCTTTTTTTTTTTTTAATGTTTATTTATTTATTTTGAGAGAGACAGAATGAGCCCAGGAAGGATAGAGAGATATGAAGAGAGGGAATTCCAAACAGGCTCTGTGCTGTCAGCACAGCAATTTTGAAGAGAGAAAGAAAAAGCCATTCTTTTGTAATTAATAAAGAACAAAGGATTATATGCTTAAGTAACAATTTAGAAAATAAAGAAAAGAACACAAAAACAGACAATAATGATGACCATACCCATTTTTCTACCAACCTAAAGCCTATAATAGAGAGGCACTCTGTGCTAATATTTAGGTATATGTTATGGAAGAATATGTTTCTGACATTCAATTCCCATTTTTGTGTTTGATATGGAATCATATACATGCTGTTTGTAATCTATGACTGCAATTAGTGATGTATTTTTATATTTATTGACAGGGAAAGATGTCTTAATGCCCATTAATGTTAAATTTGAAAGTAGATTTTACATGTAAAATGTTAAATGATTAGAAGATGTTGTCCCACGAATATAATAAACATATAGTAAAGTTATAGTAAATAAATCAGTATTTAAATCATGTAGGCAGATCAATGATATATAACTAAGAATTAAAAACATGTATCCAGATATAAAGACATGGTATTGAATGTGGAGTAAGGAGAGATTATTTAGAAAATGTTACTGAGACAATAGGGTACCTGTCAGGAAAAAAAAGAAAAAAAAAAGATAAAGTATATACCTACCCTGCTCCTTACACAAAAATAACCTCCAGATAGATCAGAGATGTAAACACTGAAACAGAAAAGAAGCTCTATGCATTCTAGAAAAAATAACCAGGAGGTTTTATTCTGTATATAATGACCTTAGAAGTCAAAGGCTCTCCAAATATGGCAAAAAACTGACAAATCAGAAAATAAAAGATTGATTAATTTGCCTACATCCTTAAAAAACTATTTATTTGGCAATTCACTAAAACCAAACATACAAACAGAGCCCCTCAAATCCTGAAAATGCTTGTAAACACAATGCACAAATATATAATTCACATTCTCAAGATAACATATTCTTTCAAATGATTTATATGTTTTCATATACTACAACCAAATTTTTAGTAATTATTTTATCTGAACACTCATACATAGAGACTGGGAAGCAGACTTCTGAAGAGGATAAATTCTATGAAAACAGATTTTCTCAAAGTGATGGGTCTCATAATTCTATTTCTCAGGAATGGATGGGTTATATGATGCCATCAGACACAAAAAAAAGATGTAACATATCTTTTTCAGGAATTCATGTCTGAGAACATATTTATTTAGGGTTGTTGAAAAACAACAAGCTACTATTTTGGAAATATTAACAGCTTAATGGATATTGAAAAAGCAGTCGTTTTAAATTTCTGAGTTGCCTGGTAGTTGCTAAAATATCTAGACTCACTACTTAATCACACACTTAGAATAGTTCTAAGCTTTTAAAAGTCCCAGAGGAAATGCAGTCTTTATAAGTGAAGTTAAGGCCTGGAAGTCTTTTATGAAATAGTTTTGTCTTTTTAGTAGCCTCTCCATTTTGCTGCTGGTCTGGATGACTTACATTTCCTTAATGTGGTCACAGGCATATAATTCAAAATCGGAAGATTAAGAAACTACTGGGGCACCGGGGTGGATCAGACTGTTACGTGTCCCACTTAGGCTCAGGTCATGATCTCGCGGTCCCTGAGTTTGAGCCCTGTGTGGGGCTCTGTGCTGACATCTCAGAGCCTGGAGCCTGTTTCAGATTCTGTGTCTCTCCCTCTCTCTGCCCCTCCCCAACTTTAAAGTTTAAATGAACTTTAAAACATTTAAAGAAAATATTTCAATTTGGGGATAATTTTATGATCTGATGATGATCAGGGTTGTTCTTATTTATTTATTTTTTTATGTTTTTCTGTTTGCTTGCTTGTTTTATGTATAAAATCAGAAGCATTATTTTAAAACCACTGAATTTATAATCCATTTTCCATTAAGAACTTTCTCCCTTTCTCCTTAGGAGAAAATTAATGTTATCTTTTGATCGTTTAAAGATTCTTCTTAAAACTATTAACGTATTTTTATTTACTTACTATACTTATTCATTTACTAAGGAGTTGCCTTTCTTTCTTTAGAGCTGTATACAACTACCATTTTCATTTTTTCATTTTATATACCTGCATATGGAATGACAGGTGTTCTTTCTTTTGTTTTTGAATGAAGTTTTGTTAGTTTTGCTCTGCATAAAGTGCAACATTCTACTTATACTGGAAAGATTGTTTTTTTTTTTTAAATATGTTTTTCGCAACATAAGAACATGATAAAATGATGTGTGTGTGTGTTTTTTTTTTTTTTTCCTTAAAAAGAGTAACCGAGCTATGAGACTGAGTGATTATAAGACAACACCTGCTTTGGGTAAAAGTACCTAAGTAGATTAGATTCACCTTCCCTACCTGCCATGTAATAGAATCTTTCCTCTACTCCTTTTCCTCTCTGAGACTATCATAGCCTTTTCTTGCTGTTTTTCTCTATGAAATTTGAAGAACCTTTTCTTGTATTTTCAAGCTTATGAAAAGTTCTTATTGAAGTATAATGTCTACAAATTCTTTACATTATAGATATACGGTTCAATATATTATCACAAATGTAGCACCTTGAATCATCACCACTCATAAGAAATGGAATGTTACAAGTATTCTAGAAGTTTCCTTTATGTCCCCTTTCTGACATTATATTTTGCAAGAGCAATTACTATTCTAATTTCTTAAGTATAAATTAGTTTTGCCTGTTTTTTTTTATATGAAAAGAATCATACGTATGTACAATTTTTTGGCTGACTTCAGTTCCATGAAAGCGAGAATCATCCATATTGTTGGGTATATTTGTAGATTGTTCACTGTAATTTCTGAATAGTATTCATAATGTGACTACTACAGAATCAATATATTTATTCTCCTATTGATATTTTTTTTAAATTTTTTTTTCAACGTTTATTTATTTTTGGGACAGAGAGAGACAGAGCATGAACGGGGGAGGGGCAGAGAGAGAGGGAGACACAGAATCGGAAACAGGCTCCAGGCTCTGAGCCATCAGCCCAGAGCCCGACGCGGGGCTCGAACTCCCGGACCGCGAGATCGTGACCTGAACTGAAGTCGGACGCTTAACCGACTGCGCCACCCAGGCGCCCCTCTCCTATTGATATTTAATGCGCTACCTCTCCTAAATACTGCTTTATTGTCATGTTTTGCTATCCACCAATGGTATTGTTTTTCAGATGCCTTAAAGTAGTTTCTATTAAAGCTTTACTGCTAGAATTTCTTATCTTTTGCTTGCTGATCTCTCAGAATTACTCCTTCTGCACACAGAATATACTTTCATATTTTGACGTCTCTTTCTGGCAGCTGGATCACAGAGACAATGGCTGAGGCTCCTGCAAATATAAGCCTTTTTGATTTAACAGCCTTCTCTTCTTTAGGTCCTCACATGCTCAAAGATAGGAATTGCTGAAGCTATGTTGAGGTAGGTTCAAACACAACTTACTGTATCAGGAAAAGCCACTCCCTTTTAGCACTCAATTTCCGCTACTGAGGCTATCTTTCTAAATCAAGGACCTTTTGTAGATCATGTAAAATTTCCATGCAGCATATTCTAACTCCAACCCACCCCCAGATATCTAGTTATGTTAACATTTCTACCAGGACAGGATATGAGACAAAGGGAGTTGGGATGCACATTTTCAGAAATATTAAAACAGGTATTTCCTTGCTGGGAGTGGTTGAAATATGAAATAACTATGCTTCCTAGGAGCTGGGAAGGAGAAAGATTCTGCCTTCGATGTGTTCAAGAATGTGTTTAGAGGCTCCTAGGAGGCTCAGCCAGTTAACCATCTGACTCTTGACTTTAGCTCAGGTCATGATCTCAGGGTTCGTGGGTTCAAGCCCCGTATTGAGCTCTGTGCTGATGGAGTGGAGTTTGCTTGGGATTCGCTCTCCCCTCTTCTCCCTGCCCCTACCCTTTTATCTTTCAAAATAAATAAATAAACTTTAAAAATTAAAAAAAAATTGTTTTAGATGTGCCTGAGATTTGTAGCAGGATATAGACAGGGGCATACATTGTCTTCAGAGTCCTAGAGGTCTTAGAACCCTTCTATACTTGTATTTATACAAAACTACTTTAATCATTCTTCAAAAGTTGTGGTACTCCCAGTTTTATATAAATTCTCAAAGGAGTTTCATCATTTCATTTTAAAATAAATTATCTAATCATTTTGATGACTCCAAATAAATTGTACATTCTTGTAACATACAGGTACCTATATGACACATTTATTTGTTTGTCAACTGTATTATTTAATTTGGGATGAAAACTTAGTTGTAAAAAAAAAAGAAATCAATTCCAGTTTTGCAGAAGCAGACAGAACTGACATGAAAAAATATGCTATTCTTGGATGATTTAGGAAGTAATAATTACTGCATACATATTTGTGATATGACATATTTTTGGCTAAGACAATATTAAGAATTTTTTTCTTCGTAATTTTTTTGAGGAAAAACTCTGCTTAAAGAGTGTATTGTTTTCTTTCTGTACAGTCTTCAAATCAACTTTGAGTGTCTTCAAGAAAAATATTAGATCTGATGCCTCTTCATACAAGTACATTTTTCCCCAAGAATTTTGTGATCATAATATCCCGTGATTAGTGGATAACCACATTCAGATTATTATCTTTTAATCTTTTTAAAAAAATATTTTAATGTTTCCTTATTTTTGAGAGACAAGAGAGACAGAGCACAAGTGGGGGAGGGGCAGAGAGAGAAGGAGACACAGAATCCGAAGCAGGTTCCAGGCTCCCAGCTGTCAGCACAGAGCCTGACATGAGGCTCGAACTCACAAACTGTGAGATCATGACCCCAGCCGAAGTCGGGCACTTAACCAACTGAGCCACCCAGGAGCCCCTTACTCTGCTGATTTTAGAATCAACTCATTGATGTCAACATAAAAAACTTTTGCTTTTTTTTTGATTGAAATTACTTTGAATTTTTTTTTAAATGTTTTTATTTATTCTTGAGGGAGAGAGAGATAGAGTGTGTGACTGGGAGAGGGGCAGAGAGAGAGACACAGAATCTGAAGCAGGCTCCAGGCTCTGAGCTGTCAGCACAGAGCCCAATGTAGGGCTTAAACTCATGAGCCATGAGATCATGACCTGAGCTGAAGTCAGACTCTTAACTGACTGAGCCACCCAGGCGCCCCATCAGATTATTATCTTTTAATGACATTGCTTATGTCAATTGGCAAATGACTGATTGCTGGTGGATAGTGACAATGGCATTAATTTTTTTTTTTTTAATCCTACAGCATCTGCTTGGCTGTATGAAATCATTTCGATAGTACATGCCTCAGAAGGAATGTGGGGGACATCACAGTGATGATCTGTCCATTCTTTGGTTCCAAGAGCGGTGCACAACATCTCGTGAATGACAGTGTCTTTCGCCTTAGATTCACTTTTCCTTCTGATGCTCTTTCAGAGCAGTCATTAAATAACATACAAGCATTATCAGATGAGATGACAAAAATCCACTTCAAAGTGTTAATTTCAATCTTTCTACCATCCATGTTTGCTTGTAGATCGCTGAATTCCTAGTATTAATAATGATATTTGTCTGGTCATAAGCCATGATTTAGTTCCAAAACTTTGGCTCTGCTCCTTTGTGGAGTACTACAGTCTGAAACGGGAAAATGTGCATATCAAACGGTAAGCACAAATTTACTAGGCCTCATTTTGTAAGGATGACCAAGAGGGAGGACAGGAAGATTTAGGTTAACTTATTTTTACCAACTATCCTGATTTTGACATTGTATTTAGCATTTTTATTCAACTGCACATTAACTCAGTGTTTCCATGTCCAATATGGATATTTATAAATATAAATCCATCTTCTGATATAATATAACCAAACTCACTGATCATTGACTCATTTTCCCTAGTTAAATAATGTAAATAGAGGAAAAGAAAGTCTGCGAAACAATTCATTGTTAGCCACCTAGGGAACAATGTTTATCACAACATCTGAGCCAAAGCTGTGTTTGGAGGGGATTTCTTGCCCTTAAATTAAGGTTCAGTGATGCATGGCAATCAAGGGATGTTCATAGAAGTTCTTGGGGGTAAAAATTGTCCTTCCTCTTCCTTTTCTTGTTTCTGCTTCTCTGCGTCCTTCATTTTTTTCTCTTTGATATTTCTGTAAAGTAAGATTCTCCTTTTGTAGATGCATCTGGATGTTGGTGATGGCAACCTCTCCCTTCTAGTGGGATCTCCTACCTCAATTATGTGAAACGCCTTCTGAATTGTTTCTCAAACTTTATCCTGAGACTAAACTCTAGTGCAGAATTGCTGCATATAGTCATGAAGGCAGTTTGTGAACAAATTCAGGGAGAATTGTTACATAGACTAAGAAGGAGTTGGATAATATTATGGCTCTACAGTAAATTTCTTGGGCTCTGTTTATAAAAATAGTTTAACTGGCCTACAGTTTTGGGAAATGCTAAATGTGGTACTTCTTGGAGGCTCACAAATCACATAAGTAAATTATAAACTTCAGAAGGCCTATCTATGATTGAGCTGTTGAGATGCTTTAATTTGGTTGAATCTATGTAACTCAAGTTCTTCCCAAAATTATTATTATGTTTTGTAGAGAACAGCTTTGACTATATCATGGAAGGCACTTTGGATAATACTAGCTTCTGGTTATAATGATACAAATATCAGTAATTGCTAAAAAGAAATTGAATACTTCTTTTGGGATAGCCATTATGTTTGATGCTTCATATGGATTATAAAGTTTAATTTTCTTAAAGACATATACAATTAGTTCTGTTGTTATCTCCAGCTTACAGATGGGGAAATTGACAGATAAAAATACTTCCCACGAATCACTCAGCGAGCTAAGAGGCAGAGCCCTTATATGAAACTGAGCAAGTCTTAAATGGTCATATATTTAAAAAATGTATAGTATAAAATTTGCTACTCACAGTGTGATCCAAGGACCACATCTAGCTAGAAATTCATGAAGAGTGGGTGGTTTATCATAGTTTTTGTCAATATTATCTGAGCAGAGGTCCTTAGAGATGGTTTTCTTCCCAATATACAGAAAAGTGACTCTAGTGGAAAAAGTCCTTTAGCTGCTGCACTGTTCTTTTTTTTTTTTTTTTTTTTGTCTTACCTGGAAAACGTGCTTGAAGTTTGATTGTTTTGTATCCATCTTGCAATCATAAGGCAATAATCAGAGGGGAAAAGCCAAGACAGTAGGATTGTGGGAAAGCAAGATTGAAAGTCTAGGATACAAACAATATTAGGACACAATTCATATCCTGAGTTGTTGACCTATAGTATTATTATAAGAAAAATAACCCTGTATTTCATTTATTTACCATTATCATGTTTGCATCACTTTTAGCAAAATTCATTTATCAGTGTTAAGAGCATTGTGGTTTTGGCTCTCAAATAGTTTACATTGTAGTTTAGGAGATTAGACAAACAGCAATCCATAACGTTAAAACAAAATTGAACATGTAAAGATGAATTAGTTGATTAGATGTGTAATATAAAGTATATCTATAAATGTTAGAATATTATCACTAAGTGTGAGAATAATCAGAAAGGGCTTCAGAGGAAAGACGGGTCCCTGGCTGGACTTTGTATGATGGGTATACTTTGGGTAGATTATGGAAAGAAGAAATGGCTTTCTGTGATGTGAGAACACGATCCATAAAGACAAACATTTGGGAATGGGCTTTTTTTTTTTTTCGTGGTAAAACTGATCTTAGTATTACAATGCAAAATAGTGTGAAATGGGAAGTGAGATGGAACCACATAATGGATAACTTTGAGATCCAGCCACAGGAATTTAATATCAATCCTATTGGGCGCTTTAGTGCTTTCATAAATGAAATGAAGTAATCTGCCATAATGTTGATTTAAATTTTTGTATTAGAGCAATTTTCCACGATAAAATTTTATTGAGTGAAACTTTACTGCAAACGTATAATAACCATTCTTATTTGGATAGGGCATCATTATTGATTCAAGTAAACTTGACAGTTGTTTATAATGTTAACAATTTAACAAATATGTATATATTTGGTATTTAGTCCCATTTGTTAAATATCTGCTCCATTCACTGTTTTATCCTAGGAGGTTAAAGAATAGGAAAGAAAGAAGGAAAAATCACTAAGTCACTTATAGTATGAAACACACACATAATAGGATATAACATGTAGTGATATGTATAATTATTTTTAGTCACGTACATAATGTAAGCGTTAGCAAAAAAGACATCTGTCTAGGGGTCTTGATGTATATTTAATGAAACTGAGAGGGATTATATTGGCTTAGCTGAATAAATGGACACTGAAGGAGCATTGATTGATTCTATCAGATATATATATATATATATATATATATATATATATATATATATAACACATGCTGTGTTTCAGGCATTCATTCAGTACTGGAGATAGAAATTAGGTAAAATGCAGATTTTCAAAGAATGGGCATTATAATAGAATCAATCAGACCACAAACAAATATCCAAGTGATTATAAATGTTAAGAACAACATTAAAGGAGTAGCATGTGATACAGAGCAATGCTATAGAAGGAGTGTCATTTTTTTAAAAGGGTAGTAATGGAGTGCCTGGGTGGCTCAGTCAGTCAAGCCTTGGACTCTTGATTTTGGCTCACGTCATGGTCTCATGGTTCATGTGATCAAGTCCCACATTGGGCTCTGCACTGACAGCATGGAGTTGGCTTGGGATTCTCTCTTTCCATCTCTCTCTCTGTCCCTTCACCCTCCATCAAAATAAATAAATAAGCCTAAAAAAAGAAAGGGTAATAACAATGATATGAAAGAAAGAAGGAAGTGAGACATTTAGACATTTTGGGAAAAATCTGAGGAACAGAAAAAAATCAGATATGGTTAGGGCAGCCTAAGCATGGGAAGAATTATAAACATTGAAGTCAGAGAGTTATCCAGGAGCAGAACTTGTATGGTCGTTTAGGCAATGATAAGGACTTGGACGGAGCAAAGTGAAGATAAATTGGATGATTTTGAGTAAAGAAATGACATAAGTTGATCTCTGTCTAAGATGGTCGCGTGTGTAGAATAAGGAACGTAGGGGAAAAAGATGGAATTTAGGGGTCCGTTATAACACACTAATACAGAGGAGCAGTGATGATTGGTTTGCACTCGGGTCGTAGGTTAGTGAAAAGTAATCAGATTTTGGATATCTTTCTCAGGAAAGCTGATAAGAGTGTTGATGGATTTTGTGTGGATGGACATAGAAAACAGATATCAAAATAGATATTGTGGGATTTGTTAAACAGCCAATAGAGATGTAGAATAGGCAATTTGGATATATGCCTAGTGTGTAAAGGGGGGATAAGAAATGGAAGTATAAAATGAGGTATCCACAGCATAGGACTGGTATAAAAATCCATGAGACTATATTAGGTGTCTTAGGGAGTGAGGGAAAAGAACGAAAAGAACAGGGCTAAGAACTGAGCCCTGGGACTTTCTAATATTTTGAGTTGGTCAAGTTCAGAGGAACCATAAAATATTAAGGAAAAGTGCATGTGAATATGAGAAGTAGGGAGAGTGTCTTCTAAGGACTATCAGAGGCAAAGAAGGGGCTGATTAAATAATGCTATTAGTTCTTATAAGATAAGACAGAGTTGAGGATTGCATGTGGTGATGTGAAGATGATAATGACTTTGATAAGGTGGTCCATACTGTTCAGGTGCCACCACCACCTTATCAAGTAATGCTTCACGTCCCAGGTTTCCTTCGTCCCAACCTCCATCAGGGAGAGTCTTATAATGTGAAGTTACTACATAGTTAAGTGTTTATCGATCCCCAACTCACTGCCATGTGGTCATGTGTAATGAAGTGATTTACTTCCAGCATCTCATTTGAAGAGCTACTGTCAAGAGTTACACTGGTACCACTGTCTTAGCCTGAGGTCCACCTGAAAAATTTGAGACTGAGGTACAGATTTACTTTGGGACAATGATGCCAGGGAACAGAAGTGAATGATCGACCAGTGAGATTGAAGCAAAGCAAGGAGAAGATAAACCCAATAAAAAAGATGTATTTTATATATATCTGCTCACTGCTTTGAAAACAAACCTTTCTCCCCTCCTTACTAAGAGAAGAGAACTAGAATTATCCATCTGAAACAATGAAAGGAGCACTCATTGATGTGTGTGTGTGTGTGTGTGTGAGAGAGAGAGAGAGAGAGAGAGAGAGAGAAGCATTAACTCTCTCAGACTTCTAGGCTATGCTTCTGTGATGGCAGAGTATCTGTAGCAGCATCTCAGATTGTGTCTTCAGAGAAGTGAGTGTTTTAGGGTAAATGTAGTCAAAATTTGGATGGGGGTAAAGCAAAGATAATGTCAGTGGGTGGACCAAGGTGTCTCTGGCACCTTCTGTGAGAAACTGATGATTTAAATGAGATATGAATAAGATTAAAGAGTTAACTTCCAGGAATACAGTGGGGGGCATCTGTGTGCATGTGTGTGAGTTTGGATTCATGAGTAGAGAATTAGAATGCCAGGTAGATGGAAATAGCATGTGTAAAGACCAAGAAATAGAAGAATATGCACTATGTGAGGACTTGAAGGAAAGCCAGAGTGGTTAAGATGCACAAAGAAGGGGAAAAAATAACACTAGAATAGGCTAGAAATGTAGGAAGAAGACTAATTCCACAGAGTCCTCTAGGCCTTGTGAATGATTTGGCTCTTTGTCCTAAGAACAATAGACATGCGGTAGATTTTACACAGGAAGAATAGAGAATTACATTTAATTTTGGAAAATAGCTCTAGTTGTAATGTGGGAATATATGAAAGGGGATTAAGACCAAAGGCAGTAAAACACGTTAGATATTTTTAGTAATCTCAGGTAGTTTGCGCTGGCATTTTGTGGCTAAGAAATGAAGGAAAATAAATAGTTTCAAGAGACACTTCAGAGAAAAAATGAGAGAAGTTGGCTATAGATAGGATATGCGGCATGAAAAAGACAGATGTGAAAGATGTCTCCCAAAAAGATGTGCATGCCATTTACTAACTGGGAACCAGTGGAGGGAGGCTCAGTCCGGGTTGGGATATGTGGTTCGTTGGCTTGGCTTTTAACATGTTCAATCTGCTTAACCTTGAGGTATATGAGTAGAAACGTAAAACCGTGTTGTCTGTGAGAAACTGGAGCTTATTTAGTTTTAGATGCCTACTTTATAAATCATTTTCTGAGGTTTGTATGGTTAATGAACTATGAGGGGTACTATTTATTAAAAAAATAAAGAGGCTGCTAGCCTTTCAAAATTTAACAAGTCAAAAAACACCTGTAGCAGAGGGAGCTCGTGTCCCTTACATTCCTCTCCCATCTTTCATGGGTAGTGAGTATTGGCCCTTTATCATTTATAGCTCCCCTCTTCTGCAGATAATTGGCTGGGCCACATTTCCCCACCCCACACCCAAAACACAGTATAGAGCCCCTGGCAGGTGGTTAATACTGGCTGAGGCTAGACTTCTTCATTAAAAGGACATCTTTGTTTAACTTTTTCCACCATCCTGTCCTGCTTTTCTCTCCTGTGTACAGAGCACTTGAACAAGAATCCTCACATCAGGTTCTGAGTCTAGGGAATTCGACCTAAGATACATTCAAGTAGTTTTTTTTTTTTTTTTAATTTTCTGAAAGGATTTAAGCAAATTGTTTTTTTACTAAGTTCTTCCTAACAGAAATCTGTGGTTCAACTCTAGGCAAAAACAAACTGACCTTATATTTCGGTGGAAACCCAGTTCTTAATTTCCCTAGCAAATGTCCAGTGTGTGTCTCATATATCCATTGTATAAAGCTTCTTAATCAATTTGAAAAACAATGAACTGATGGGCACCCATCAAAGAAAACAACTGTGAAATGACAACCAGTCATTATGGTTGAATGTTTTAATTGACTTACTTTATTTAGAAACATGCCAGTTATCAGTCCTGCCATATCAGAAAATTACAAAATCTGTTCTTTGGAATATTATTTCAAGAATACATCACTTGGGCACTTGGGTGGCTCAGTTGGTTACGTGCCCGACTCTTGATCCCGGGTCAGGTCATGATCTTACAGTTGGTGAGATCGAGCCCCATGTTGAGCTCTGTGCTATGAGCACAGAGCCTGCTTGGGATACTCTTTCTCCCTCTCTCTTTGGCCCTCCCCCCCTCAAAATAAATAAAAGCAAAGTAAAAAAATAAAGAATACATCACTTGTTTATGCATGTTAATGGAGTATCATTTAAAGGATACATAACCTGTTTAATGTGTGTTACCTAAAAATGAGTCTTCTGGTTAAATCATTTTAAGAATTACAAAGTTTACAAATGTAACCAGATTTTTTCATGGCAGGACTTCTCATAGGCATTAATATATCAATATAAATTATGAAAATTTAGAGGAACAGATAGTATGTGAAGACTCCCAGTATGAGTTAAGAAAGCAACGTTTTTATCACAGAGCATCTTAGTGACAAGTAATCTTGGGATACTATTCTAGAGCTTCCTAACTAGAACTCTCTAATGTCACCAGAAATTTATTATACCCAGTCTAACCCCCTCACGGCTTCCAGTGCCTTCAGAGTTTATAATTAAATGTCATTTTTTTCAGTGTTTATCAGTGTTGATAGAAGTAATATCATTTAGAAAGTGCCTTTATTTCTACCGCAAACCCTGCTGAAAATGTCATCTATCACATTACTCATATCTTCTTTTTTAAATTTTGTAATGTTTATTTATTTTTGAAAGAGAGAGAGAGAGAGAGAGAGAGAGAGAGTGAGCAGGGGAGGAGCAGAGAGAGGGAGGGAGACACGGACTCTGAAGCAGGCTCCAGGCTCCAAGCTGTCAGCACAGAGCCTGATGAGGGGCTCGAACTCACAAACCGTGAGATCATGACCTGAGCTGAAGTCGGATGCTTAATTAACTGAGCTACCCAGGCACCCCACATTACTCATATCTTTTTATATCAAGACCCAAGCAGCAATTTCTTCTCAAATTTGATGTTAGAAACATGTTTACGGTTATAAGATGAGCTCCTTTTTGGCTTTGTTTTGAGTGAATTCAGGGCTAAGTACAACATTAAACTGTTCTAACAAGCTCATTTTAGGAGTCTCATAACATTGCAGTATTTAATTATTTTTGCCCTTTTGTAATGTTTATTTGTCCTGCGTCATACTGTATTTGTAAAAGCTACTTCTTTAAAAGTAAAAGAAATAGTCTTCATTTATTTTAAAGGAGTGGTAATAAAAGAGTATACACCTTTAAAAAGTAACTATTTCTTAAATATATAACCTGAGCAATGAAATGGTACAATAGAGAGATCTGGTTATTTTATTGGGTTCTGCAGAATATGATAAAAACAAAACTATTTTTTTTTTATTTTTTAGCCTGAGTGATATGAAGAACATTTTTATTGATATCCAACTGTCCTTTAGCTTCCTTACCTTTGAGGGGAAGCAAATCTGAGATGAATTTCCACTAGACAAATGGTTATTATGATGCAAAATATGGTTTGCTATGACTGCGGGGACATGATTCATTGTGTTTTCCTAGTTTGAATTCACAGGGGAATGTTGAACATCTCTGAATATAAACATGGAACACTTCCATAACATCTGCTACTAATTTCTGCCAGCTGAAAAGTGATAATGATGATGAATATTTTTGTTGATGGTGTGGATACATTGGTCTAACTAAATTAACTTGCCGACTATGGTGTCTAATTGAAAACACATGATTTGTAATATCACCTGGTTGGCTTTATGTGTAGTTACATTTTAAATGGTTTCAATATGTTTAAACTTTACGATTTGTACTTTTTAAAGTTAATAAAACACTACAAATGGGAACTATGTTAGAGTGTCTTATGCAAACAGTTACATTCAGTTATTAACTCACCACTGTATATTGTAAAAGCACAATTTGACTGAGAGATGCACACTTACAGCATGAAGCAGCAGCTATGGAATATGGGAAAGATTAAAAGTCATTCAACTAACACACCTAAAATGCTGTTCTATAATTCACTATTTTATTAGCAACAGATGAACGTATCTTTTAAAAAAAAGTTTATATATTTTGAGAGAGAGGAAGAGATTGAGGGAGAGAGCAGGGGAAAGGCAGAGAGAGAGAGAGAGGGAGAGAGAATATCCCAAGAAGGTTCCATGCTGTCAGCGCACAGCCCAACATAGGGCTTGATCTCGCGAACCATAAGCTCATGACCTGAGCCAAAAACAAGAGTCAGATACTTAATGGATTGAGCCACCCAGGTGCCCCGATGAACATATCTTGAGAGTGGGTCTGCATAAGCAAAGTCTTGAAGAGGCTAAAATGAAAGCCTTCATAAAATAAATTGAATATATTTAAATATAGAACTTTTTAAACAGGATTTCTATGACACAGTAAACTCAGCAGCTTAGTGTGTCTCGTCTGATAATCAAATCTTTGATCTTTGGAATCTGGTGTAAGAAACACGATAACAATTTACGCTTGGTTTTGAACCTGCAAACTGCAGAAAAAAAGGGCTACTTCCTCATGTACCTTTGTATTTGAGAAACCTGGCAAAACTTTTATAACTTTTTAAGTAGAATAAATTGAATGATGGGATGTTTGCCTAATAGGTTTCTGCAAATCCTCAGGACTGGAATATTAATCCATTTTAAGGGTTCATTACGTACTTGCCTGGTAAAAGGCTTTGATTCAAGTCCTTGTGATTTATTATTTAACCAACATGCAATTCTTATTAAATCTCAATTAACTGCATATTTGGGTTTATTTTACAGTTTGGCTGACAAATTGAGACAGACACTATTATCCACAACAAATGCTTTATGTCTAATTTTGCAAAATTAATATAAATGAAGAGGTATTCATGACAGAGTGACAGATGGAAAATGGTAAACCTTAAAAGGTGATGATTCTGCTTTTTAGCAAACTTTTTTTGGAGGCTCCATTAAAGCCCAGAATAAATTTCCTTCGCTAATTATTGAAGTGGGAGCATAACAATTTTCTATGCTCTCTGATTTATTTTGAATATGAAACCTGCATAGTTCTTTTTTTTTTTTTTTTACTAGTTGTCAATAGAAAAAGTAACGTAAATGGGGCATATGAGTGACTCATTCGGTTGAGCATCTGATGCTTGATTTCGGCTGAGGTCATGATCCCAGGGTTGTGGGATCGAGCCCAGCATCTGGCTCCACACTGAGCTTGGAGCCTGCCTAAGACTCTCTCTCTCTGAGTCTCTCTCTCTCTCTCCCTCTCTTTCCCTCTCCCTCTCCCTCTTCCCCACTCCCATGCACTCTCTCTCTCTCTAAAGTAATAAAAAACAAATCTGATGTAAAAAGTAAAGACGTCCGTATTATACACCTGAAGAGTCCTTCTGACAGTGATTCTGCACTTGTGTGAGATCTGTTGCTCTGCAAGTTTGTAGGTAATGATAGCTTTTCCTGCGTCATCTCACAGCTCACGTTATTTCCCAGCACGCACCCTTTGTATTGATTGAGGGAATCTTTGGATGCTTCCAAATACAAATTGCTGGTCACACCTCTATGACTTTCCTCACATCACATATCACTGCGTCAGTAATTCTTCTCCTCAGTGGTATGTGCTCAGAACTTTGTGTTTGACATGGTATGGAACTCAGTAATTTCACGAGCAAGTCTATGTTGAGTAGCTTCACTAATTTCTCGCTGTTTTCTTCTGAATACCCTCCCTCAGTCTCTTTGCACATATGTGTTTAGCCTACCCTCTGTTACTTGATACTTATTCATAGATTAAGTCGTCTCTCATCCCTCATTTTTTATACGTAGGCATGCAATGAAAGTTCCTCAGAAGATCATCTATTCTGTTTGGGCTCAGTCAGATGGGTTTAAATCTTTTTTTTTTTTTTTTAGATTTATTTATTTATTTTGAGATAGAGAGGTGGGAGTACAAATGGGGGAAGGGCAGAGAGAGAGAGAGAGAGAGAGAGAGAGAGAGAGAGAATCCCAAGCAGGCTCCACACTGTCAGCACAGAGCCCAACATGGGGCTTGAACTCACAAACTGTGAGATCATGACCTGAGTCAAAATCAAGAGTTGGCTGCTTCAGTGACTGAACCACCCAGGTGCCCCTGGATGGGTTTAAATCCTAAATCATGAGTTTATTTGCAGTAAGCCTTGTTTAATTTTTGTAACTTCTATGAAACTAGGAACTCATATGTGGAAAAGAGATTCTGGTTGCTATCTCTTGATTTTTCTATGTCCCTGGCCCACACATTTGAAAATAGTAAATAAAACCTTCCCAAATAACTCTAATTTCATAGTGCCATTGTGTGTGTATGTGTGTGTGCTGAGACGTTGATCTGCACATTCCCCTACATAATTCAGAGCACCAATACTCAAAGTGGGGTCTATGGACCTGTGTCCTCAAACGGGCCACTACCATCTATAAAGCCAGAAGTACCAAAAGAAACACCATTTAGAAACTTTTCAGCAATTTGACACTGTAATGACACTCAGACATGTCATTATTCTTCTAGCGGTTGTTTTTCATTGTGTCTATCCACGATTGTTAAGAAATCATAACAAATAGAGTAAAACTGGCTTTCCTAAAGGTAACGAGAGAAGCGTGAACACAGTGAATTCAGTGTTATTGAAGTGGCCAGTGAATTCTTCAACATCTTCTGTGACAAGGTGGTGTCTCACCTACCTGGAACAAGCATGTCAAGAGCATACGCGTGGTGGAGAGACACCCTGAGAAAGCAAACTGGTACAATATCAAAAGCATATGTTTAATGAACACGGGCTTTTGGGTACTATTGGTAGGCACAAAGAGCCAGGGTTTGGTCATTTGTGCTTCACTTTTAAAGAAAGAAAGGAGACAGAGAAAGGAGAAAGCCCTGAATAGAGAAATCCAAGCTCACTAAAATACATATTTATTTTATAACCTCAGTTTTGCCAACTTTCCACATCTAAAGTGCCGATTTTAAAATGCTTTATTCAACAAACGTTTATTAATTCAGTAAAATATGCAAGACACTCTGGTAGGTCATAACAATGGAGTAGTAAGTATGAGGACAGAGTATGTGTGTCAGCTTGACTGGCAATGGGCTACCCAGATCAAACATCCTATCTGGGCGGGTCTGTGACATGTTTCCAGATGAGATCATCACTTTAACTGATGATTTTCGTCAAGGGCATTGACTTTCCCGGCGTGGGCATCAGTGAATCCACTGAGAGCTTGAATAGAACAACGGGCAGGGGCAAGGAAAAAACTTTGCCCCATTTCGCTTCCCACCTGCCTGATTGAGTGGGGACATGTTACCTCATCTTCTCTGGCCCTTAGACTGGGATTTGAACCATTGGCTCCCCTGGTTTTCAGCCCTTTGGACTCAGACTGAATTACATGATTGGTTTTTCTGGGTCTCCAGCTTATAGAAGGAATTAATATAGAGAAAATTTTCAAGCTTCATAATTGTGTGAAAACCCTGTCTAATACAATAAGATAAAATCATATTCTCTCCCACCAGTTTTAATGGCTGACCATAAAGTGAATGATAAATAGCTTAATAAGTCTTTCTTTTGGAGGGAGTGTCTGTAAGTAACAGGAAAGAGGGAAGAGGAGGGAAGAAAGAGAACAAGTACTCTGGCAGTCAGATTCTAGAAGGAGATATTTATTTATCTGTACTAACATTCTAATAAGAGGATAACTCAAAATCAATACCCGAATGATATTTTTCCTCCTCACCAGAAGATTCCTCCACTTAATATTTGATTATAGAAGAAAAAAGATGTAATAGTAAAATACTGCCAACAATGCACCCTGAATATACGTTTGCATTTCTATATCTTTCCATGTAGTATATAGTAAGAATGGAATTCCTGGGTCATAGGTTTTTGTGTGTGTTTGTGTTTGAGAGATAATCCCAGCAAGGTATGAGAGTAGTACTTGCTCCAAATCCTTGCCCAAACCGTGAGTTTTCTCTTCACTTTTAGTCAATCTGGAGAGAATTGTAGAGGTATATGATCGTGGTGTTAATTTTCTCTAGTAACTAATGATGGTGGACAACTTATACCTTATGGCCATTAAGGTATCTTTTCTGGTTACATGTCTCTCCAAAATTTTGTTCATGTTTGCTGGGTTATTTTACTGATCAGTAACATTCCTTAGAGGATTCCAG
Source organism: Lynx rufus (assembly GCF_022079265.1). Classification (NCBI taxonomy): domain Eukaryota; kingdom Metazoa; phylum Chordata; class Mammalia; order Carnivora; family Felidae; genus Lynx; species Lynx rufus. Next base: position 7,637,319 of record NW_025814825.1, read on the forward strand.
GTACACTTTCTTTATTTCATATCGGTATTACAAAGAACTTCTAATATCATGATTGCAAAGAACTTGGCTTGCATTTTAACTCCATTAGGTCTTTTGATAGAAACATTTTTAATGACTATATTAAGTCATTAGTATATTTTCTTACGTTTTTACCAGGAAGCTGTATTGTCTTGTATTTCACACATTGTCCACATTCCCTCTTGCACTATTTTTTGTATGAGGTTCGAGGCAGGTGATTAACTTACTTTGGATGATACCAGTATTTATTCTCTCATATATTTGCATTACAAAGCTTTTTTCTTTAAGCATCAATTCAGCTTATCTGGTGTGGTGCCTGTCTTTCATTGTTTTGTTCTATTATTTTATAATTCTTAACTGCATCATGTTTTAGAGTGATAATTGTAATTCACTTGTCAGTTCACTCTATAGTGGGGTAAAAGCAGCAATAAGATACGGTGCATGATTTAAGTTTTGATTTCTTGATGATGTCTTCTCAGGGTGGTTGTTACCACCCTCAGGGTGGTTGTCAGCGATGGGAGACACTCTCCTGATTCTGCTGTTCCAATTCCCACACTAATTGCTTAACCTCTGGGTTAATGACAGTTTTAGTTATCGCTTAGCACAAATCCAGGAGAGAGAGAGGTCAACCAGTTTGTTTGTTTCCAGATGGGCCCTCTGCCACTTCTTATATGAATTGGGCTCGTCTTCCAGCTTGCTTACGTGCCAAGAACTTTATCCTCAATGCATTTTCTCCCTAATTCACTTGTTCCATTATATCTTTCAAATTTTGAATATCTGAATATCTGATCCTATTTCCTATCTATCCTTTTGACTTGTTAAAAATGATACTGTCCCAAGTTTTCCTGTGTTGCTTTAAATGTATTTGCTTTCTTGACATTTGTTTTGTTATTTCATGAAATTTTTGGTGATAGCCACCATGGCAATGTTACTTGGTCTCTACCTAGTCCAATCTTCTCTGATAATTTTTTTTGGTATTTTTTTGTTCTTTATTTGAATACACACACACACACACACACACACACGTATACATCAGCATACACAACGCACATATATTTACTTACATGTATATGCATTATATATGTACACACACATATATTGTGTATATGTACACTTATACACAGGCATACATTTGGGTATACACAGATAAGTTTAAATCGACATTTAGAAAACTATGTACAGTAGGTCAATTTATGTTGTGGACTAAACTTTTCTTTTTTTTAAATTTTTTTAACGTTTTTTATTATTAAGAGACAGAGCATGAACAGGGGAGGGGAAGAGACAGAGGGAGACACAGAATTGGAAGCAGGATCCAGGCTCTGAGCTGTCAGCACAGAGCCTGATGCGGGGCTCGAACTCACAAACCGCAAGATCATGACCTGAGCCAAATTCGGACGCTTAACCGACTGAGCCACCCAGGCACCCCTAAACTTTTCAAATAAGATGTTTTTCAAATAAACTAGTTCATTTTGTACTCTCTGGGTGTTTTGAAATAGGACTAGCAGACTGAGTAAATATCTGCCATTCTATCACTAACTGGGCGAGAAAATTCTTAAATCAATGTGAACTGAAATTGATTCAGTCAGAAAATAAATGAAGAGCATCTCATCGGCTCATCTATATATACCCATTCTGCAGTCCTTCCCTATGTTTAATAATTGACATGATTGATATCAACATGTATTAATGAGAGCAATGTTAGCTTAGATATAATTAATTCATAACATATAATGCCTATTATAGGTATAAGTTGTCTTTGCTACTTTAGCTGATTATTTTTAAAAATCCTTGGAAAGACTAGCTGCTATTAGGACAGCTGAAGCTAATCCTTAGTGTGAGAAATAATTATTCAAAGCGCTCTCAGCAGGTCACTTGTGTCATCCTTCACCTAGCTAGCTATTTTTAGGACAATTCACACCATTATAACAGTGACAATTAAAACAAAACTCTTTTCGAATAGTATAATTCAAAGTAATGGTGCGCTGAGTGCTGAAATCGTCACAATTTATGTATTTAGTGATGTACAACTGAGAGTCAGCAGATACATTATTTTCAATTCGTCTAGTTTGTTATCAGTGCAATTAATAGGGCAGCGACTTACTGAATATTGAATATGCAAGCAGTTTTAGTAAAAACTGTAATTTAAGTGTCTATTAACCGATAGCCTTGTTTCTACATCTCTGTTCTTATGTAGCCATCATCACATTTCTCATGTGATGAATTTTTAAATTGACTGTATAGAACATAATATTACCATTAAAATAAATCTATTTACTATCAATATCTAATGACTTAATATGTTTAGTTGAAACAAACAAGTCGATCTGAAGGTAGTCTTCTAATGTGACAAGTACAATAGGATTATGGAAAAGCAAAGGTGTTATAGAATTAAGGTATAATAGTCTTTTTGGTACACTATATTTTTATGATAAAAAGAACACTTTGACTGAGACATATATCTAACAGAAAAGTATTAACTGTGTCTTACCTGTCAACGAAATGCATTCTAGAGCATCTGGTAAATTCGATGGACGGTATCGTAACAGTAGCATAACTACGGAGACCTGTAACTGATGAAGGGAAGCAAAAGGGTCGCATGTATTGAATCAAAGTCCTGACCAAAATGATCAGTGGAATAGTGCACCAATATTTTTATAGAATAAAATAATTTGAGAGACTGAAGTAATTTCAAAAACAAATATTTATGTGACAGAGACTGGCTAGAAGTAGTGAATTCACTTCCTCTTGCACGACACACCAAATAAATGAAATGCCCCACCCATTGCCATATTGATTAATTCTATTTTTTTAAATTTTTTTTAATGTTTATTTATTTTTGAGACAGGGAGAGACAGCATGAACGGGGGAGGGGCAGAGAGAGAGGGAGACACAGAATCTGAAACAGGCTCCAGGCTCTGAGCTGTCAGCACAGAGCCTGATGCGGGGCTCGAACTGACGGATCGCCAGATCATGACCTGAGCCGAAGTCGGACGCTTAACCAACTGAGCCACCCAGGCGCCCCGAATCATTCTTTTTAATGGAAAGTGAGCAACAGCGATAGATCATTTCCTAGCCAAGGTAGTTAAAAGCCTAAAAAGCCCCTATATATTCTCTCTCTCTCTCTCTCTCTCTCTCTCTTGTTCTCTCTCTCTCCCTCTCCCCCTCCCTGCCTCTCTCTCTTTCTTTCTCTGTCTCTTCTGCTTGCTGTCTGGATGCAAATGATCCACAGAAGCCACTAAACAAAGAGTCTGTGTCACTGCATGACTGAATACAGCAGAGGTCCTCAACCAGTTTCCGTACATTGTGAGCAGTGGACTCACCTTAACTCATGCAATTTGTGTTTACCTTATGTATTAAGCATCCATCCTTTTGAAACACCCCCAGTTAATTTTTATTCAGTTTCTGTTCTTGGGCAGGGAATTCACAAGTTTTATTTACATCTTACCAGCACCTGATATACTTTACTCTTGCTGGCTTTTTGAAATAATTTTACCCTCTGAATTTCAGGCTTTTCAGGCTTCTTTGCTGGCATCCCACTCTTTCTGAAATATTACAGTACTTAGGGATAGTCCTTAGCCCTCCTTGAGGTCTTTATTTCTGCCTTATTGTTTTGTTTCAGGTCTGTGGCTTTAATCTACATCTAAGATCCCTATGTCTTTCCTTCTATCTTCAATTCTTTTTTTTTTTTAATGTTTATTTATTGTGAGAGAGAGAGAGTGAGAGACAGAAAGAGCAGGGAAGGGGCAGAGAGAGAGGGAGAGAGACAGAATCCCAAGCAGGCTCTGCGTTGCCAGCACAGAGCCCAATGTGGGGCTCAAACCCAAGAACCCTAAGATCATGACCTGAGCCGAAACCAAAAGTTGATGCTTAACCAGCTGAGCCACCCAGTTGCCCCCACTTCTTAACATCTCCACTTGATCCTTAAGATGTTATAAACTTAACATACTGAACTGGAATCCTTATTTGTCCCTAGAAAATGTTTCTCTCTCTAGTGTTCTCCATCCAGTTTACGGCATTAGCAGTCATCCGGTTATTTAGCACAAAACTCAAGGAATTGGCTTTGAACTCTCTCTTTCCTTAATGTCCTACTTTTGATCCATTTGGATCTTTCTCCAAAATATATCCTGTCACTTCGCACTCTCTCCACAGCTGCCTGTGGTAACATCACCTCTTATCTGGATTTAAGAACTCTAAGCAGGGAAGTTACATCATCTGATTTATAATTTTAAAAGGCAATGATTTTCTCACTCGTCTTTCTTTTCTGCTCTTGACCCTCTTAGACAATAGCAAGCATGACCTTTAAACAGAAATCAAATCATGTAAATCCCATGCTTAAAAATCTCCAGGTCATTCTTACTATGTTTTTATAAAATCTCAATTCATACCATGGCATTAATCTTAATCTTCTAACACTAACACCCAGACTCATACAAAGTTGTGAAACACTGTCAAGACCAGTAGATGAAATCATTAAGTTTTAATATGTCTTCAAAATCTAAAATAATGGCTCATAGTTTATCAACTAGATGGAATTTAACACACAAAAAAAAATCTGAGTCAAGTAATGAGCCAACTAATAGTTCTGTTTTATAGGTTGGTATAGCCTGTAAATTTGATAAATATTTTTTTTCTGCATTCACAGTGATGTGGGTTTTCAGTTCCATGCTAGTTCATATTCAATTATGCCTTATAATAGGCTTATTATTTCTCCCTGGAATACGGCAATTAGCTTCTCTACCTGTGTTCCTTACTTCCACTCTTGGCTTGTAATCCTTTTTCTACATAGAAGCCAGAGTGACAATTCAAAATTATAAATCAGATCATGTCACTTCCTTGCTTGGAATTGTAAAAATCTTTTTATCGCCATTTATGGGAAACACAGTAAAACAAATAAAAATCTTTACTGTGGCTTAAAGACACTGCTTGCTTTGATTTCTGGTTACTTTGCCAATGTCTTTTCATATCTTTCTCTTTCGCTCTTGTTCAATAGACTCCATCCATACTGTCCTCAATGTTCGTGGACCGCACCAGGATCTTTTCTGGATTATATTTTATAAGGCTTTTCTTACTGCTTAGAAAACAATTCCTCATATCTCCACATAGCTGGCTTCTTTTTCTCATTCTTGTTCCTGTTCAGACAGGACCTTTACGAGAGGCTTTTCTCAGTAACCCATGAAAAATTACCCTCTATCTGATCAGTCTTCATTACATTACCTGTATAACTTATCAGAACCTGAAATAACTGTGTCTATATTCATTCACTTGTTCATTTTATCCATTTGGATTAAATCCACTGGAATTGAAGCTCTCGTTCACTGCAGGGCCTCCCAGCTCCTGGTAGAAAACCTCACATAGAGTAATCAATCAATACATACACATTGGCTGGTTGCTTGGTTGCATGTCTGACTTTGGCCTTGATAAAAATCTCTGTGGAGGCATGGAATTAAGTTGACTCATCTTGCTCTCACGTATGACATTCAACAGAGCTTTTTAGAGACAGCATGCATTTACTAAATATTTTGTTACACTATACACAAGTCAGGAGTAAGAAAAAAAAAATCAACAGCAAGGGCCACGTTGAGATTAATTCACTAACACACTCCTTCAGTGTTGAATCTACTGTGATATCCTCTTTATTTTTAATGAGGCTATATAATTCTCCAAATAGGAGCAGATTTCAAAGTTCTTACTCAAGTAAAGAGTTGTTCTGTCTGTGGCAAAAGATTTCTTAACCCAGGCAGCATATTAGAACCATCTGAAGAACTATAAAATATATTAATATTTAGACCCCACTCCAGGCCAATGGCATATAAATTCTTGGAGCTTGGGTATGGGTACTGGTAGTTAAAGAAAAAACAATCTAAGTGTATTGAATAATCAGAATTGTAAACCGCTGGCTGTAGACAGTTGTGATTTTTTTTCTTTTATCATGGATTCAATGTGTATTCATGATTACACCTTCTCTAAGTGTTCAAAGAAGTGTTTGAATATTGTTTTCTTTTATTAATTCTAAGCCTCTGTATTTACTCATCTATGTGTCTATTTTTTTCTGACCTCTCCTAAGAAAATTCTTATATGCATGTAAAAAAAGATTTTCCCAAGCCTTTATTATAATTCTTATGAATAGAGAATTTTATTGTTAAGGATACTACATTGCATCAAGATAAGTCAAATATTTGTTTTTTCTTATTATCTGCAGTTATAGAATTACAAGATGTATCTTAAATTGATTTACTAAGACAAATCTTTCAAATCTATGAAAAGAAAAAAAATGGGGCACCTGGGTGTCTCAGTCGGTTAGGCATCTGACCAGCTCAGGTCATGATTTCATGGTTTGTGGGTTCGAGCCCCGCATCGGGCTCTGTGCTGACAGCTCAGAGCCTGGAGCCTGCTTCAGATTCTGTCTCCCTCTCTCTGCTCCTCCCATGCTCATGCTCTGTCTCGTGCTGTCTCTCAATAATAAATAAACATTAAAAAAATTGAAAAGAAAAAATGTCTAGCAAATCTAAGACAGATCTCTCAAATCTATGAAAAGAAAAAAAAATGCCTAAGCAAAAATGCTTAATGGTTCACAGCATGGGCTTTCTGGATGCCCCTCATAAAATAAATACAATAGTGGAAATATGTGTGTATATATATATATATATATATATATAGGCTCTCACATTTTACAGTATATACAATCCATGATTGTATATCAGTTAAATCCATGCAGGTTACTTAAAATGTAATGCCTAGGGTTTACCTAAGTTCTACCACTAAGTCAGTAATACCTAAAATGGGCCTAGGTATTTTGAATATATTTAACCTTTTATTATACAGAATTTTGAATTTATTTAAAAGGAGTGAAACTGGAAAATGCACCCTCATATACTCATTACCTATCCCTAACAATCACCAAGCCATTATCAATTCTGCCTTATCTATAACCTCACTTAATTCCCCCTTCCTGGAATATTTTGAAGCAACATCAAACATCATATTGTTTTTTCCACAAATATTTTGGTATGTATCTGCCCCCCACACACCTTTTTATAAAGTTTGTATAAGTCAGGGTTAAAGTAAGAAAGGTCTATAGTCTCTTATGATTCTTTTGATCTGTAAGTGCCCCCCCCCTTTTTTTTTTAATCTGTTGATGAAACTAGACTGATTGTCCCATAGAGTTTCAACTCTCTGGATTTTGCTGATTTTTTATGAGGCAAAAAATATGTTTTTGTTTTCTTCATATATGAAGAATATGGAAGGTGTTGTATTCTTTCACCAGGAGTAATAAAATGACTGCTATTACTTTTCTTTTTATAAGGTTAACATTTGTTGACAATTGATTTTCTAGGCAAGTATAATTAGAAAAGTGTTGTTTCTGTATGTGTCTAGTTAAGAAATGTAAGGAAGATGGTAAATGTCTTAAGTAGTGGAGATGTCATAACCGACAAAAGGAAGAAGTTAGTTGAGTATGTTTTATATCTGGCATATCATTGGTATTAACAACAACAAAAAAGAAAGAGAAAGAAAGAGAAAGAAAGAAAGAAAGAAAGAAACAAAAAGAGATTTTTGTGTGTGTCAAGGAGTAGGGGGATCAATTTTTTTTTTATTTAATACTTGCAGTTTTATTTCATTCAAACACTTTAACATTTGAATTGCTGTAACTATGAACTTTCACTGATGTGAAGGATATAAGTCAATATTTTGCAAACTTGTCTGGTCATTAGAAAATTATATATGCCTTGACTCAGAGATTCCTGGGACACCCTATGGAAATAGATAATCATAACATTGGGAGATGGTCTGGAAATCTACATTTGGAGCCATTTTCCCAGAGGATTTTTATGAAGCAGTTAAATTAGAAAACAATGGAATATACTTTTTTTTTTTAAGCCCAGCATCTACTTATTAATCAAAAAAGACAATGTGTTTACTTGCTTTGAATTTTACAATGGCCATTTCCACTCCTGTATCATGGCAGAATATTTTTAAAAATACGTGTAGTAGGAGATGATTATTGGAACCATGTTCATAACGAAGAAGCTACATTTTAGGGAGGTGAATTGACTCCTTCAGTGGAGGTTCTCTGTCTCCCAATTCCTCGGAATTGGATTGATACAACAAGTTCAATAACTTAAACTACAGCAAGCTTCCCTACATTTAATTTGCCCCAGGTAGTAATATCAATTCTTCAGAAACCCAATTCCATAATGTAGATTATTTTATAATTGTATCTACAACTAATAAAAATGTTATGGTCATTACTAACAATTAGGGTGATTTTCACGATGGACAAAATGCTTCCTACCAAGCACTCCCCATGTTACGGCTCTTAATTCCAATTATATGGTGTTTGTATATCAGTCTTCACGCAGCTGATGCTACCTTTGTAACCACATTATCTCACCTGTGGTTGGTATTTCAGTGCGATAACTCGTCAGGCGTCAGGGGTTCATTTCATTTTTTTTTTCGAAGGAAATGCATATTTCAAGTGAATTGCTTGAAAATGTTAGTAAAAGAACCCCATATGAGATAATATTAAACTGTTTTAAGTGTCAGCTTAATTTGGAGGAGAACACGGCGGTTCCTGATTTCAGCAAATAGAAGCACTTTATTTCTTGGAACGGCGCAACCATGGTGTGACTGCCTTGACACCGTGAGCTTAACTTTGACAGCATCTAGATTCAGAGCGCAGATGACACGCTTAATTAAAAGAGGAGACTGGACCTTAACAGAAAATACCCTACACTTTCCATTCTCATGAAATTAAATCTTGAAGGTCTCACTAATGACCAATGCCCTTTTTAGTCTTTCTCTTTAAAAAGTGGAATCCATTTTAGTGATATTCCCAAAATGCAAATCAAACGAATGGAAACAGATAATGAGATTTCTTGCAATTCTAGCTTGCCCTTTAATTTTCTAGGTAGTAAGAAACTGCACGCTGTATGTTCCAAAGGCTCTTCATTAATGTTTAATACTGATTCTTATGACACTGTCAAAATACTTATGAAAATATAACCAAATGTCATATCTAGAAGGAGACTGATTTCAGTTGGTCTCGAGGCAACACAGAGCATGTAAATAAGTTACTATTGAACCATTAAATATAGAAGGTATCGAAATTAACTTTAGGGCAATTATATTGTTTGCTTTAAAAAGTTTTACTTTCATGTCTTATTTCCTGTGTTTTATTTTTGCTTCCAAGCTGTACTACAATCATATTTGTTGTCAAAACTAAAAAGAAACTGCATGTTCAATTCTTAAATGACGATAAAAATTATCTTGGGAAAAAGTTTCGTGATAAATACATTTATCATGCTTTTTAATGCATATTTTTGAAAATGGGTGCTATTCTTAAATAACCAGAATTTATTCCTGTCCTATCTGGAAGTCGTTGGTTGATGTTTAGTGAGGGCTTGAAAAATATTGCCATGCCGTCTACTAAATTGTCTATCCTTTCCCCCTTTCTGATTATGCTATATTAAATTATGCCAGCTGTCAGGAAATTATAACCCACTACCTGTTTTTATAAATAAAGTATTACTGGAACACAGAGGTACTTATTTCTTTATATAGTGCATGTAGTTGCTTCTGTGTAACAAGGCAGGATTAGGTAGTTGTGAAAAAGACTGTATATTTGTAAATATTAAATATTTACCATCTACCCTTTGCTGACTTATGAATAATATATATGGGGAGAGAGAGAAAGTAGGCGGTAGAAAGGGAGGGGAGTAGGGGTAAATAGATATACTGAGGTCAGAAAACACATGCACACACACGTATTTATACGAATCATTTTTCATCATCTATTCTGTTTCATTCATCTAGAATATGTTTTGAAATTTTTACGGCAAGTCTTATTTGTTTATTTGTCGCCTCTCTTTAGCATGGTTACATATAATTGTTTATATATTAATATTATATCCTGAAGTATTTATTTATGTACTTTCCAAAATTTTCTTTCTCCTTTACTCTCTCATTAGTTCTTCCATTAGTGTTCATTTTAGTTCATCAGATAACACTAAGCAAAATCAAAGGCTGAAGAAAGCATGCTTTTACAAATTATGGAAGCAACCCAAGTATCCATTAGTGGATGAGTGGATAAAGAAGCTGTGGTATATATACACACTGGAATATTGCTGAGCCATAAAAAGAATAAAATCTTGCCATTTGCAGCAACATGGACGGATCTAAGGGGTATAATGCCAAATGAAATAAGTCGGTCAGAGAGAGACAAACACCATACGATTTCACTCCTCTATTGCTTTCAGGAAAAAAAGCAAATGAACAAATTAGACAAAGAGGTAAACCAGAAAAACAGACTCTTCACTATAGAGAACAATAAAGGTTACCAGAGGGGAGATGGGTGGAGGGATGGGTGAAATAGGTGAAGGAGATTAAGAGTACACTAAGGAATGTACTCCTGAAATCATTGTTGCACTATATGCTAACTAATTTGGATGTAAATTTAAGAAAAATAAAAAATAAAGCAAGTTAAAAAAAATAAAAAATAAATTAAATTAGGTAAAAAAAAAAGAGTACATTTACTTTGATGAGCATAGAATTGTTGAATCACTGTCTTATACATCTGAAACTAATGTAACACTGTATGTTAACTATACTGGCATTAAAATTAAAATTAAAAAAAAAAAAAGAAAGCATTGCTTTAGCACGAGATAGAAATATTTGCAGTAGTTTCTCGATTCCTCAAACTAGAGAACAGAGGATTAAAGAAAGGAGGAAGATACGGAGATGAACCTTTCATTTAGGAAAGGGAATGGGGTACCTGGGTGGCTCAGTCGGTTGAGTGTCCGACTTCGGCTCAGGTCATGATCTCGCGGTCCCGGGAGTTCGAGACCTGCGTCGGGCTCTGTGCTGACAGCTCAGAGCCTGGAGCCTGTTTCAGATTCTGTGTCTCCCTCTCTCTCTGGCCCTCCCTCATTCATGCTTTGTCTCTCTCTGTCTCAAAAATAAATAAACGTTAATTTTTTTTTTAAAGGAAGAAAATCCCCAAGCACAGATAGAAAAGTGTCAGCTTCCAGCTCTTCTAATATGTGAACACCCACAGGAAAGACTCATCTAGTCTGAGTTGAATTCAACTGACTATCCTGGACATTTGTATATGGGGACGTCCACTGAACAGAGCATTTAAAATCTGGACACCTTGAATGAAGATGTACACATTGAGAGAAACTCTCTGCCCCAAATGGGAATCCTGAACAGAAACTGAGGTGTAGTTCCCAATATGCTAATATACCACCGGGCACACTGAAAGAATAACAAATATTTTCATTATAGTATTATTTCATGTAAAGTATATTTAAACAATTTTATTGTGAATTTGTATTTTCTACAATAATTTACTTAAGTATAATTAAATTGTGTTTAGTTATAATAAAATTATAATTTCAAAGTAATGATTTAAAAAACTCCTAGCCTGTACTTCATGAAAACTTATATGAAGCCTTCAAATATTTATTTAAAAGTTTGAATACAATCTTCTCTCCAGAAAAGTAGATCATGTGGTTATTTATCATTTTCTCTCAGGATGCTCAAAAATCAATGTGCATCAGAATCATCTGTGGAGCTTGTCAACATCCCCAGAGATTCTTCATCAATAATTTCTGATTTTAGGGGAACGGTAAAATAACATCCCTTTCTTTCCTCCTAAGTTCAAGTACATAGGAGATACTTGTAGAAGTTAGACAGATGGGGATGAAAATATTTTTAGCTTATAGTGGTATTGAAAATACAACTTTTGGTTTTTAGCTTAGTGGGTTTATTCACACTCTACTCCTGAATTGGACACTTGTCCCCAGTCACTGCAGTGTGGACATCTCAGGGCTCTGCTGGAGAGGAAGCCTCTCTCGTCACCATTCATGCTTCTCATCAACAGGCTGGCTTCAGATGAAACACTGGTGAGCCAATCAGGTCCTCCCTTCTCCCAAACCAATGAATCAGATAAATCTAATTTCCTCCCAAGAAGAAGACGATGCAAGGAGGGACTGGTAATGTTACCTTTCATTTTAAATACTTTCATGTGCAGAAATTAGGATGTAGGAAGAGAAAACACCTCCATTGCCACGTATTCTTTAGAACGTTTGATACCTACTCTGATTTAAATCAAAAGTTGTCTTTGATGATAAAAAAAAAAAAACCTGCATATACTGGCTTGTATATTCAGATTTGCCTACGAAAATGTTGCACTGTATTCCTGTGATTAACGAAAGATTTCACCTTGACTATTAGCGGTTGTGCTAAAGCAAAGTATATTTTTGTTTACCCTAAGGGAGTGAAACTATAGTGGGTTGTTTTTATATTGAGTGCTTTGTTTGTTTATAATCTCTAAAGTCCTTTGAACAGAAATCAACATGAGGCATAATATTTTTAATAAGAAGAGAAAGCAGGGAAAAAATCAGTGGAAAAATTAACTTTTAGGAGGGAATTTATTATCATCCAATAAATAGAACTTCAAAAATTACATCATGAATTCATTTGAATTCCCCCAGAGGTAAATACCGAGACCAGGATTCTAGTGCAAATAGTTTGTTAAGGAAATGGGAAAAAGGAAGAAAGGGAAGATAGCCAGTAAATGATGTCAGTGTCTGTTGTGAGCTACTGGAACTTCTTCACTGGAAAGAAGCTCTAGGAGCCAGTATGGGACATGCACCTTGCAGTTTTCCCACCCAACGGCCAGGTGCATATGGTGAGATATGTGTGCACCGACTCCAGTCAGCCACTCCTAGAGCCTGCTTATTCCCTAGAACATCTGTCCTGCCACAGGGACACCAAAGCTGGCTCCAGCAGCAGAAAATCCTCAGGCAACAGAATGCAGGGGGCAAAAATGGAAAATCAAGCTGATTTTACCTGACCTGGTAAGATGCCAGAACTTTAAAAGAAAGCTTTCTGTTTCACGATAGGGTGTTTGCTCTATAGTTTGTGAAAATATGCCTTGTCAGACCTAGGAAATTACTTTCTATTCCTAGTTTTGTGTTATTACAAGAAGATGTTGACTTTATCAACCACCTTATTTGTATCTACTGAAAAAAATGATTTTTCTTCTTTAACCTTTTGATGAGATTGATTTTTAAATATTAAACGAAACACATATTCTTTGAATAAATTGAACATAAACATAAGTGAACATGTTCATCTGTTACTCATTCAACATCTTTTTGAAGTTAGGATTTTTGCTTCAATGTCCAGTAGGAGAGACACTAGTAACTTTCTGTTCTTTTCATAGTCTATTTTGCATCAAAGTGATTCTGGATTCGTAATACAAGTCAGTCATTCTTCCCAATTTTTCAATTCTTTGAAAACTTTTCTGTAAGATCAACTGTAATTGTTTCTTACATTGCTTTACTCTTCAGTAAAGCATTTGGAAAATTTGACATACCAATGCTCAGGAGTTCTTTCTTTTTGAGTTACATGCGATAGTCTGTTTTCTAGGGAGTCTTCCATTTAATCTAAAGTTTCTAAACAAATTAAATTGTATTTATTTTCTGTTATATCTGCAAAATTTGTTGTAATGCCCTATTTATTCTTGACCTTGATATTCCCCATTTAGGGCTTTTCTCATAGGTGATTCATCAATCTCCCTAGAAAGTAATTAATTTTTTTACGTTTTTCAAAAATTTATTTTTTCTTTTCTTCTTTTAACATTGTTTAAACATTCTTTCATTTTTGAGAGACAGAGAGAGTCAGAGCGCAAACATGGGTGGGGCAGAGAGAGAGGGAGACACAGAATCCAAAGCAGGTTCCAGACTCTGAGCTGTGAGCACAGCACTGAGCCGAAGTCAGATGTTTAACTACTGAGCCACCCAGGCGCCCCTCTTTTTTATTTTCTTTATTGTATGTTTCTATTTCATATTATTAATTTCTGATCCATGTCATTTTCATTCCTTGTATTTTCTTTGGAGTTTATTTGTTGTTTCTTTTCTAACTTTTAATATGGATGCTCTTTACTGTACATAATACTTTCTTACATAGAAACTTTAAGCTATATTATTTCCTCTGGTACTGCTTTGGCTGCTTCTGATACATTTTTTACAAATTTTAAAATACAATACTAAGAAAAGTTTCAAATACCTATGAAGCAGGGAAAATAGTAAAATTACACCATCCCCCACATAGACAAATTCCAGCATAAAATACTATATCAGTGATTAATAATGACAACCACCTTGTTTGACAACTATCCTCTTTCCTCCATCATTTAATATTTTAGGAAGATTTAATTTTATGTTTAATGCTATGTCTATATCTATGTCTATGTCTATTCTATTCTATTCTATTCTATTCTATTCTATTCTATTCTATTCTAAAGTTGTAATGGACTAAATGTGTGTATATCCCCCAAATGTATGTGTTAAAACCCTAAAGACTAATATGATGATATTTAAACATGGGGCCTTTGAGAGGTAATTAGGCTTAGATGAGGTTATGATGGTGAAGCCTCTACGAGAGGATTAGTGTTTTTGTAAAATGAGAAAGCAAAGCTTGCTCTCCCCACCACATAAAGACACAGTGAGAAGACAGCTATCTGCCAACCAGAAAGACGGTCTTATTAGAAGCTGCCCTTACTGGCACCCTGATCTCAAACTTGGCAGCCTCTGGAATTATTAAAAATAAGTTTCTGTCTTTTAAGCTACCCAGTCTATGGTGACAAATAAAATTAGTTACACATTCCATTTTGTGTCAAGCTGGCTTCTCCTGTTCTTTCCAAGAGACGTCCATATACATATTTGTCATAGAAGAGTTATGTGGGGGCGCCTGGGTGGCGCAGTTGGTTAAGCGTCCGACTTCAGCCAGGTCACGATCTCGCGGTCCGTGAGTTCGAGCCCCGCGTCAGGCTCTGGGCTGATGGCTCAGAGCCTGGAGCCTGTTTCAGATTCTGTGTCTCCCTCTCTCTCTGCCCCTCCCCCGTTCATGCTCTGTCTCTCTCTGTCCCAAAAATAAATAAAAACGTGGAAAAAAAAATTAAAAAAAGAAAAAGAGTTATGTGATCTTTGAAAAGCTATTTTGCAAGGGCCACTTTTCTTATTTCTATACTAAAGGTGAGAGCAATAACTATTTTATATACAGATGTTAGGGATAGAGATAATCTATTTAAAATGTTAAATGAGATAATGCATTGGAATAAAATCTGGCATAGCATTTGCTAGAAGTTTTTGGTAATGATATTGCTGTGATTTTTGTGTTGTTAACCCTTTGATACACACACATATATATATATGTATATATTAATTCATATGTATTAATATATATACATATATATCCAATATATATGTACATATTCATTCCAGCTATATAAAAATATATGTATATTTTTTTACAAATATATATATATATACAAATTTATATATATATATACATATATATATGTTTGTATAAAGCTGGAATTCAAAAGAACATTTAAAATTATTCCTCTGTAATTAAAAATTACCAGGTAAATACTACCTAGAAGAACATAAAACCATGTTTTGTGCTTTTAAGCCAAAATTTACATGATCATTACTCATGTATACAAAATGTGAATTTCTAAGGGATTTTTTAATGCTTACTGTAACCTGTATCCTACCTTTTACATATCGAATAATTCTTTTTTTTTCCAGATTTTATTTTTTTATTTTTTATTTTATTTATTTATTTTATTTTTTAATTTTATTTTTATTTTATTTTTCTTTTTTTTTAATATGAAATTTATTGTCAAATTGGTTTCCATACAACACCCAGTGCTCATCCCAACAGGTGCCCTCCTCAATGCCTCTCACCCACTCTCCCCTCCTTTCCACCCCCCATCAACCACAGAATAAACTTAAACAAGACCCACAATAATTAATTTTCTACAAGGAGAATTTAGATACTATGGAGGCTATTGAATAATTTGTCTTTTTAATGAAACTTGGTCTGTTAGCTTTAAACTATTTTTTTCTGCTCATTGTTTATTTGTATGTTTGTATGTTTTAATTATGAACAATATTTGTGTATTGAGTAAATGCTATTTTGAATGAACAGCATATGATGTAAAGAAAACCCAAGATAACAGTCAAGTAAACAAAACAAATGGTAAAACTGAGAATTTAAGGATCTTTGGGAAAAAAAAGAAATAACTTCAGATTAACTAAATTGCTTTTTTCCTTTTTCTTTTTTAAAAATGTTTATTTTGAGAGAGAGAGCTTACACATCCATGAGTGGGAGAGGGGCAGAGAGAGAATCCCAAGCAGGCTCCACAATGCCAGCCAGCACAGAGCCCAACGTGAGGCTCGATTCCACAAAATGTGAGAACATGACCTGAGCTGAAATCCAGTCAGGCACTGAACTAAGACACCCAGGAACCCCCTAAAATGCTTATTTTTGAGTGATTCAGAATTGAAATTCTGCTGAGCTTATCCGAGCTCATTACCAAGGTATGCTGTCAAAGATAGCACTATTTTTCATTCTTTTTTGCCCCCTACTGAAAATTTTGATTAGGATATTTTAAACTGTGTCATTGCTGGAAGCTTCACTGGTGGAAGTTGAAGCTTCCTGCTTTATTTACACATTGAAGTAACTCAAAGACGATGTGGAAAGTAGAGGAAGAAAGCAAATGCTAAACTGCTTCTTTATCAATACATTTTTTTCAGTTTCTCTGCAACTGATGATGATTCATCCAACGTTCTCTAGTCTGTTTTGTTGTTCTTTTATTATGACATCCTCTTTCTATAACCAAATATTAAGTAGAGAAAAAAATGTATATTAAGGGAAAAGGTCACTTGGATTTGGGGGGATATTTGGTCATCCTAGTCTTAAAATGTCACAGATAATTGTCTTTTTTTCTGTGAACCAATTGTTAGAAAGAGCTGTAAAATTCTGCACCTGGTACCAACATGGAAGGTACCAACATGGTTCCACACCACCACCAATTCAATTTAATTCAATTTTGACACTCTTCTGACCTGGTGGTAGTGTCAGTTTTCACAGGTTACGGGCTCAGTCCAACAAGACTGTCATTCATTCCCCACCCCCGCCCCCTTCAGAGGCCAGTAACAAGTTCACACTGTCATTTGTGTTTTTGGCTGACTGGGTATATATTGGAGTTTCCAATGACCTTCTCCCTTTTTTGATTCAATTAATTTACTACGGTGGCTCACAGAACTCAGAGAAACATTTTAGTTACTAGATTACTAGTTATTATAAAAGGATATAACCAATAACTGAGTGAAACCAGATGGAAGAGATTTGTGGGGCAAGGCATGGGGAAAGGGTGCAAAGCTTCCATGCCCTCCCCCGATGCCACTCTCCTAGCACCTCCGTGTGTGCAACACGCTAACCGAACCCATCGTATTGGACTCTTATGGAGGTTTTATTATTCGGCGTGATGAGTTAAATCATTGGCTCTTGGCAACTGCCCCACTAACACCTAAAAGCTTGTTCCTACTGCTTCCTCATCGTATGCCTGAGGTAGCATCAATTAGCATTCTTTCATTGTAGTTTTGGTCATTGGGTGCCCGTACTGATTTTGCTCCCAGTGAACTGAACAAATACACTGAAAGTTAATATGAAGAAACTGGGACACCTGGGTGGCTCAGTCTGTTAAGTGTCCAACTCTTGATTTCACCTCAGATCATGATCTCATGATCGTGAGATCCATTCCTGTGTTGGGCTCTGCACTGATAGCGTGGAGCCTGTTTGGGATTCTCTCTCCTCTCTCTCTGCCCCTTCCCCATTCATGGCATGTATGCTCTCCCTATCTCTCAAAATAAATAAATACACATTTAAAAAAAAGATAATATGGAGAAATATCAAATGATCACTTTCAGAACTGTGGACTGACTCATTATGTCAATGCTTCTCGAACTCCCTGTGGTGAGGATATTTTACTTCTTCTTTTTTTCCAATCGATAGTCAGATGACGTTCTATAATATGCTAAAAAATGAATTACAAAAAAAAATAACAAAACAAAACAAAACAAAGACATCTTCCAGTATATGTGATTCCCTGTTGCAACAGGTCAAATTCCTATTAAAAAAATAAATAATTGGTCTCAGTCAACTTGAAAAAAATTGTTTTTAACTTTGGGTAAAGTTTTTTTTTTTTTTGAGAATTCTTCTTGTTCGTTTTTGTAACGAGCGAAAAGAAGAATAAAAGCAGTGATTAAAGAGCCTGCGTTCTTGGCCTTTGAAGAAAATATAAGCAAGAGTCTTTTTTCTCTCCCCGTTTCTCAGAGGTATAATTAACAGCAACAACAAAAAGATATATTTAAAGTGTATAAGGTGATGATTTGATATATCCCTTATGAAATATTTATTACAATTAAGTTAATTAACCCATCTGCCACTTCACATAGTTATCTTTTGTGTGTGTGGTTAGAACGTGTAAATCTACTCTCTTAACGAATTTTAACTATGCAACACGCACTATTAACTATAGTCACCAATGCTGCACCTTAGATCCTCAGAAGGTATTCATCTAATAACTGAAAGTTCGTATCATTTCATTATCATCTCCCATTTCCCATTTGCCCCATCTTCCAGGCTCTGGCAACTTCCATTCTCCTCTGTTTCTATAAACTGAACTTTTAAAAAATTCCACATATATATGATATCATACACTACTTGTCTTTGTCTAGCATATTTTACTTACCACAATTCCCTTCTGCTTCATCGATGTTATTGCAAATGTCAGGATTCCCTTCTTTTTTTAAATGCCTATTTATTTATTTTGAGAGAGAGAGAGAGTGTGTGTGCAATCAGAGAAGGGGCAGACAAAGTGGGAGAGAAAGAATCCCAAGTAGGCTCTGTATTACCAGCTCAGAGCCATACGTGGGGCACAATCTCATGAACCTCATGAGATCATAACCTAAGCTGAAATCAAGAGTAGGACACTCAACTGACTGAGCCACCCAAACACCCAGGATTCCCTTCTTTTTTATGACTAAATAATATTATATTCTATGTTGTGCATATATATATAATATAGTATAATATCATACTACATATAATATATGTATAATATTATATATAGTATAATGTAGTGTACATTTTATAGGGGAGGAAATTGTGTTTCAGAAATGTAAGAAATTTTACCAAAATCATTAGAAGTGTTAATTTATAAAGTCAGGATGAAGAATCAGGTCTGAAACCACATATTTAGTAACTTGTGTATTATTTCTATAAGGACAGGTTGTTTTGTGTGTTTAGCAACCAAGGACTTTTCAAGTGTCTAAAATAGTGCTTGGTACCTAATAGTTGAGAGAAGAAGAAAGATGGGGAGAGGAAGAGAAGGAGGGAAAGCAGGAGAAGACATTATACCACATATTTTTAATGGCATTTTTACTTCATTCTCAATGTTGTGTAGCAAAGGTGTTCTTTTATATAGCTTAATATGCTAAATGTTAGAATCCTCGAATAATCATTTCATATCCTGGGTCTCCATGATGCATCATTCCTCCTATTTTCCCCTCAACTACATCCCACAAGGTAGTATTGTTTTATATATATATTTTAATTTATTTATTTATTTTGAGAAAGAGAAAGAGTACAAGCAGGGGAGGGGTAGAGAGGGAGAGAGAATCCACAGTAGGCTCCGTGCTAAAAGCACAGAGACCAATACAGGTCTTGAGCCAATGGACTGTGAGATTATATCCTGAGTCTAAATCAAACATCAGACATGCACCAGACTGAGCCACCCAGGCACCCCCATAGAATAGTATTCTTGAAATCATCTAATTACAAAAAAATTTTTGGTGAATAGGTGAGAGATTATTGTGATATTTCTATTGTCAATAGTGGAATATTTTTAGTGGATATTTTCCATTTCTGTCCTTTGTGCAAGCAAGTCAGATTTAGATGCTTAAAAGAGCTTGTTTTTATTTGCTATTGCCAGATGTTTTCTATTTCAGTGATAAGAGTCTTTTTCCATGCATATTACAAACCACATTGATTTTGAGCCATAATAGAGATGAAAATGAATATGTAAAACAAATAAAATATGCCTCATTTCTATATTGCATATTCTTTTTATTCTGATTATACATTTAGCACATATCCATTGTGAAAAATGTGGAGAAGTAAGAACAATAAAAATAACTGTGCTTATCATTCTAAAATATTTTATTCGACATTTCTTGCCAAATGCCAAGAGTAAATTATTATAGAGTAAACATAGAGTAGTTTCTTATCATTCCAATGAATATTAATTTTCTGAGCACCTGGATGGCCAATGTTATGATTGACCCTTGGATTACCACAGAATTCTGGTCTTTAGGTATTGTTGTGTAGTATAAAATTGTTGAAATTTTCTTATCTCAACTTAAAGAATATCAAAAGGGAGACTATTTATTTGGGAACATTGATTTTTCAAAGAGTGGCTTTGCAAGTCTTGAACAACAGTTAACAAGAGTAACGGCCAGTCCTATTCTGTTGATTCTCCAGAAGACACTGGGTCATTGTGATTTCGTGTTGATTCTGTAAAACTAGTGTAATAGTACCATGGCACGGTTGTGAGGATTAAAGTGATTTCTACCTAAAGTGTTAAGGAAAATATGTTGTATTTTTTAAGATAAAAACTAAGAACTTAAACGGCATTAATTATAAGTTTCCAAAAAGAAACTTTACTTCAATTGATATAAATGGTTATGATTAAATGAAATATTTTTGTTTTTTTTTTTTTTCAAGAAACAGCACACATGCATGCAAGAAGGGGAGGGGCAGAGGGAGGGAGACAGAGAATCCCAGGCAGGCTCTGTGTTAACAGCACAACATGGGGCTCAATCTCACTAACTGTGAGAACATGACCTGAGCTGAAATCAAGAGTTGGACACTTAACTGACTGAGCCACCAAGGTGCCCATGATTCAGTAAGTGTTGAGTGACTGAATGTACAAATGCACAATGATGACAATATATACCAGTAGAGCTTTGACCTACATCTTCTGCAACAAGTAGCCTGGGAAGCCCAGTCAGAACTTCTAAGCAACCAACCTGGGAAGTCCAACCACAACCTCTACAGCAACTGACCTTGAACTGACCAGCGAGTGCCAGCTTCCCCACATCTAACTCAAGACTAACCTGAGAAAGCCAAATACATTCTCCAAATTAGTCACCTCAGCAGTCTCACTTCTAGTTAGCCCACCTCCAGCTTCTTCCTGCCAACAAAATCCAATC
The DNA here is from genome assembly GCF_022079265.1 of Lynx rufus. NCBI lineage: Eukaryota > Metazoa > Chordata > Mammalia > Carnivora > Felidae > Lynx > Lynx rufus. The sequence goes on from NW_025814825.1 coordinate 7,658,465, forward strand.
AAAGCATACCAGATAGGATAATTTATTGAAGATAGGAGTTGATTGGCAATTATAGTTTATTTTCTCATTTGGGTGATTTAACTTGTTTCAAGAGTGCTAAACAATAGACATAAAAACAATAAATTCCATCACCTACTTTATCATAGTCATGGTCTCAATCATGCATAAGACTCTCATCTCATATTTCATAAAGAAAACTATTGGCTGTTTCTAATATGGTTGAAGTTGGATTGATACATTATGAATTATGTTTAACACGTAACAGTTGAATGTCCATGATGACATTTTTTTTCTTTCATCTAATACACTTTAATACTGTATTGTTTGCTTCATCCCAAGATGACTAGTCTCTTTTTACTGATTTTTATGAGGTGGCATTTCCTAGATCATGATTATCATGCTGATACTGGAATTTCACTACTTTAAGGGGGCCCACCCCCATCACCAGAAGAGCTCCAGGTTGTGCTTTGCTTTTTTCTTTGTTTTCAATAATAAAATATACTGTATTGCAAACCATTTCATGATTACATCTTAGACTTATTTCACAAAAGAGTAATTCCTGTATCAAAATTAAGTTTATTTATTTTATTTTATTTTATTTTATTTTATTTTATTTTATTCCAGGAGAGTTACCATACCATGTTGTATTAGTTTTCGGTGGACAATATAGTGACTCAACAATTCTACATATTACTCAGTGCTCATCATGACAAGCACACTCCTTAATTTCCATCACCTATTTAACCCAACCTCCACTCACCTCTTCTCTCATAATCATCTGTTTCTTCTCTGTAGTTAAGAATCTGGGTTTTTTTGGTTTGTCTTTTGTTTTTTCTTCGTTCATTTGTTTTGTTTCTCACATTCCACATATGAGTGAAGTCATATGGCATGTGTCTTTCTCTGACTGAACTATTTTGCTTAGCATAATACTCTCTAGCTCCACCCATGTCATTGCCAAGTGACAAGATTTCATTCTTTTTAAAGGCTGAGTAATATTCCATTGTGTGTGTGTGTATGTGTGTGTGTGTGTGACATCTTTTTATTTTAAAATTTTTAATATTTATTTATTATTTTTGAGAGAGAGAGAGCATGAGTGGGGGGGGGGCAGAGAGAGGGAGACACAGAATCTGAAGTAGGTTCCAGGCCATGAACTGTCCGCACAGAAGCAGGGCTTGAAATCATGCTTAACTGACAGAGCCACCCAGGTGCCCCTATACCACATCTTCTTTATCCTTTCATCTATCAATGGTTACTGGGGTTGCTTCTATGATCTGGCTATTATAAATAATGCTACAATAAACATAGGGGTGCATATATTCTTTTGCGTTAGAGTTTTTGTATTCTTTGAGTAAATATTCAATAGTGAGATTACTGGATTGTAGGGTAGTTTTATTTTTAATTTTCTGAAGACCCACCACTGTTTTCCACAGAGACTACACCAGTTTGCATTCCCACCAACAGGGCATGAGGGTTTCTTTCTCCACATCCTTACTTGTTATTTTTTGTGTTTTTTATTTTAGCCATTCTAAATGTGAGATGAGTAAATTTCACTTTTAAGAAAATTTCCAGGTGATGCCTGTGCGGCTCAGTTGGTTAAGTGACCGACTCTTGTTTTCAGCTTATGTCACGATTTCATAGTTTGTAAGTTTAAGCCTCGGTGCAGAGCCTGCTTCGAGTTCTCTCACTCTCTTTGTGCCCCTTCTGCACGCTCACTCTCTCTCAAAATAAATAAAGAAGCTTAAAATAAAATCTCTGAGAGTGGCCTTCAATGCTGAGAACATGAATTTGAAAACATGTCAGCTAGAGTTTAACAACAGAGATGCTTTCTCCTAAAAGGAAATACAACTTGAATGGTGGTTACACAAGTGTTCGATAATTGAAGTAAATATATTTAAAGAAGGAAAAACAAACTGCACGTATATTACTACAGAAGTATATTTAAAACATATTTTTCTGGCCATGAAATTAAGTGAGATAACATGCAAAAAAGCTTTTGCTTTGATTCTTATGCAGTCTTAGATAAAACTGATATAAACTTGAGGCCACACCATTATAAGATTCATAAAATGTAGACTTTTCATTTCATTGTTAGGTGTTTACACTTTATTATTCAGTGCCTGGAAGTGCCTACACTTTCCGAGGAACAAAGTTTCATGAAAATTGCACTGAAATTATTTCGAAGTATGAATGTGAAGATGCATGCCAAGGCATTCATTGATAATAGTAAATAATTCTTGGCTAACTCAATTGTTTTCTAGCATTTCCTGATTTACCAGAATGCTTTGGTTAACCACCTCAGGTTGACAGGTTATGGTGTCACCGATTCACTCTACAAGGAGAAAGTTAACATTTGATTGTGTTATAAAGTTATGTCTCTTTAAACATTCTCATGAGGAAAAGCAGTTTTATTTCTAATTTGTAGACTATTCTGCATCTTTGGTATTTCTTCCATGGGGTTTTAGAAGTAAGTTAGCATTGTGAGTCCTGAAATACAACCATTGACTCCTCTCTTTATTAGCCTATCTTGCATATCCATAGAGTTGGTCAGAAACATACACATGCAGCCTTCAGCATGCTATTGAGTTTAGGTGGTATTACTTGCTAATTTAATGCAAATTTCAGACTCAATAGGAACCTTGCCTCCATACTGTCTAGGGAGTCACAGAACCAATGGGTAGATAAGAGACAAACCCAATGCTCTCCCAGTTATGCCAGGGCCTAACATGTCAATTCTTTTTGACAAATATATCATTTGAGTAAATATCTGTTCTGATGTCCCAAGTTGTGCAAAGAATGACCATACAATTCTAAAAAACTGTCCGTAAAAGGATCTGTCTCAGTGGAAGTGTCATTCTGAAAGGTTGTAGCTGCCAATAATGCTAGAGAAACTCCACCCCTATGTGGAATGTGCTCATTTACCTCTTTTAGAAAGATGGGGTGGGTGTTGAGTTTGTAATATGAGGTTTCCAAGAAATGGAAGTTCAGCATGAACTTTGTCTGCAGGCTGCATGTGAATATCTGGCTGGAATGTATATTATTGGCTTCATGGCTCTCAGAAGTTCATGGAGGAAGAGTGGATGTAGTTACTAGTGGGGAGAAACCTGTTAAATTTTGATTCTAAAAAATCTAGTAATTGATAATATAAATGAAAATACCAGTGAAAGTTTAAATACATGAAGTTCATGGATTTACCAAATAAGTAAACAGTTTTTTTTGTTCTCTGACTATGATAATTAAAAACTTATTGGGGCACATGGGTGGCTTAGTCAGTTGAGCGTCGGCTTTGGCCCAAGTCATGATCCCTCGCTTTGTGGGTTCGAGCCCCACATCGGGCTCTGTGCTGACAGCTCAGAGCCTGGAACCTGCTTCAGCTTCTGTGTCTCCCTCTCTCTCTGCCCCTCCCCCACTCTGTCTCTCTGTCTTCCAAAAATAAATAAACATTAAAACAATAAATAAATAAATAAATAAATAAAAGAAATAAAAACCTATTAATTAAAGATATACAATTTATATATGTGGTCTTTCTCAACCTCTCTGTGTTTTTTTTTTCTGTCACAGTCCATCTCTATGTCTTTATATATCCATGTGTGTGTGTTATCTATAATTTCTTTCTTTTTTTGGTGGGGAGGCAGAAAACAGATCAGATCACCTACACTAGAACTCAGAAATCGTCACTAGTTTAAGTACTTCCTTTCCTTTATATCCTTTTCTCTTTTTGTCTGCCTAATTATACATACATGGAGAGAAGTCTATAGTTCAGTGTATCTAGTTATCATTTAATTGATCATCAACATTTAAGGAGGTTATACTATCTGCCTGGTACTATTCTAAGCATTTTGCATGGACTAACTCATTATATACCCAAAAGAGTAACTGACAACAGGGCTATTATTAAATGCACAGATAGTTGAGTCACAAAGATAGAAGTGGTAAAAATGGAATTCAAAGCCAGGGAGTCTGACTCTAGAACATAAACTCTTGACTGCTATATTATTTCACTTTGCAATTCTGTGCTCTGTATTTTTCCACATAATAAAATATATTTTGCTGTTAGCTGCTGGTAATGGTTGCCTAATATTTTATGAAATCTGATATTATTTATATATGGGAGGGGATGAATTTAACATTACTTCCTGTTAATTCTCATAAAGTTTTTAACTTTCTATTTTTTAGTAGAGAAAACAGAGTGGGATTAAAATCGTTTTGTTTTTTTTTCACAATGAATTTGGGTTTTTAGGAATGGTCACTAGGATTTTTTTTTTGTATTATTAAGTTCATCTTATGAATTAAAAAAGCATTCTACTGTAAAAGTTCCTTGATGAACTAAAGACATGTTGCCTTCAAGTTTTTCTTGCCTTTTCATTGTAGAAAGTGGCTATCATCTTGGAATGGCCTTATCTGTGAGGAGAAGTGCAGATTCCGAAACTACAATTGTTTTAATGGCAAATCTCAAGTGCATCTGCTATTGAAGTCACTGTCTTTGTGCATAAAGAATACAAGGTATTTTCAAGATGAGAAAATTCTCACTTTGTTGTTGTTTCCATGTTCAATGCCCATAAACTATGCTTAGCAAAAAAAAATTACACTGATCTGTCTCAAGCTTAAAATGTTTGGTTGAACTATTTCATCAACTATAAGATCTTAAATCCATGCTAATCATTTCCATTGTTCAAATTTTTTAATGTGTGTTTATTTTTGAGAGAGAGACAGCACAAGCGAGGGAAAGGCAGAGAGAGAAGGAGACACAGAATCCGAAGCAGGCTCCAGGCTCTGGAGCTGTCAGCACAGAGCCGGACATGAGGCTCGAACCCACAAACCGCGAGGTCATGACCTGAGCAGAAGTCAGATGCTTAACAAGCTGAGCCACCCAGGATCCCCTAATAATTTCAATTTTTGATCACAGTTCTCATTTAGATTATCACTGTTTTTTTTCCTATGCTATGGCAAAAACCAATAAAGTGTTTTAATAAGAAAGAAATATACTTGCCTAAATATGATACCCAAGTTACTTGTCCACTTGTGTATTTATACACAATATATATAATATAATATACGTTGCACGTTTGCATCTTCCCCAAAATTTATGTTGAAAACTAACCCCCAGTGTGATTGTTTTAGGAGGTGGGGCATAAGTCATGAGGATGGAGCACTTACGAGTGAGATGAATACATTTATTTAAAAATTTTTTTTTCAACGTTTTTTATTTATTTTGGGGACAGAGAGAGACAGAGCGTGAGCGGGGGAGGGGCAGAGAGAGAGGGAGACACAGAATCGGAAGCAGGCTCCAGGCTCCGAGCCATCAGCCCAGAGCCCGACGCGGGGCTCGAACTCACGGACCGCGAGATCGTGACCTGGCTGAAGTCGGACGCTTAACCGACTGCGCCACCCAGGCGCCCCGAGATGAATACATTTATAAAGACACTTCCCTTGCCCATTACATTTTGTGTAGCTGCAGTGAGAGGACATTTCTCTATGAATCAGGAAGCAGGCTCTCACCAAACACCAAACCTTGGATTTTCCAGGCTCTGGAACTGTGAGAAATAAATGTTGTTTTAGCCACCCAGGCTATGGCATTTTGTTATAGTAAGCCCAGATATACTAAGAAATTATCAATATCTATCTATATTTATATATTTTTAAAATATATATATTTAGATATATGTAAGTATATTTATCTAAATATATATTTGTTAGAATATTGATATGTCTAATTCTACATTCCATCTATAATTGTATCTATAGATGGATATAGATAGATACATATGTGCATATAAACATATATAGTAACTGGATAAATGAGAAATTGCTAGAATTTTTTATTGTAATACAGCTAGACTAAAGAACAAATTTATAGCATTGTAATAACATTTTCCATAGCATAGAACTTTTGATATATATATATATATATTTTTTCTTTTTTAAAAGAAATGATTGTGAGGTGCCTGGGTGGCTCAGTCAGTTAAGCGTCTGACTCTTGATTTTGGCTTAGGTAATGATCTAATGGTCTGTGAGTTCAAGCCTGGTGTTGGCTCTAGGTTGACAGCTCTCGAGTCTGCTTGGGATTATGTGCCTCCCTCTCTCTCTGCCCCTCCCCAGCTCACTCTCTGTGTCTCTCTCAAAATAAATACATAAACATTAAAAAAAGGAGAGAGAGATGATTGTATGAGAAAAGGAAAGTGATTTATACAACCAGACTTAATCATCAGAATCAATTCCATTGCCATACAAGGTGTAACTCAAATTGACTCACATAAATAAGGGAATGTATTGGCTTATATAAAAGAAAAATACAAGGGTAGATTTGATTCTAGGAGTGGCCAGATTACCAGGGTCAAACTAGGTTGTAAAGATTTGGCCCATTCCCATCTCCCCACCCGCATGTGGGTGCTTTCTTGTCTGTGCTTTCATTTAGGTTAGCTTCACTGTCAAGCAGCAATTCTCCAAACTTAGTTGCCCTGACAGGTCCTTTACTGACTTTATAGCTAGTGATTTCACTAGAAAGAGATATTTTCATTCCAACAACTTTCAACGAGTGCTGGGATTGAGTCTCATTTATTCTCGGGGTCATTGTCAAATGCCTGAAACAGCCAAATGAAATGCACTGTATTGGCCAAGTTATGTACCTCACTAGAGCTGACATGGGATCACCCCCATGGATGGAGATGAGGATTTGTTTTCAAAGAAAAGTTGGTTCAAAGACAGCAGAATGAAAGCCTTGCAGGCAAAATTTGATACACTTGACATAACATATAAAAAGGGGGAATAGCTTTATGATATAAGAAGAATAACTTGAGCATGAGGTTTGACTGAAATTGAAAGCCAACTTGTGTGTTGAAAATGGCAGAATCTGTAAAACTGTTATTTAGAAGTAACAAGCAGATTAATTTCTACCAACATGTTCTACCGTTTGGAGAATATGATCAGAAGGATCATTTAGTAGGATTATGATTAGGAAAGAAAAATTTTGAAGACCTTGACAGGCTCTGAGGGAAATAATGCTCAGGTTGATAATATACCTAGTTTTCCATATTAAAGGACTTTCTACAAGGCTACTTATATTTATTGTTTTCAAATTTTAATGTTTTTATTTATTTTTGAGAGAGAGAGAGAGACAGAAAGAGACAGAGAGAGAGAGGGAGACACAGAATCCAAAGCAGGCTCCAGACTCTGAGCTGTCAGCACAGGGCCTGATGTGGGGCTTGAACTAATGAACCGCGAGACCATGACCTGAGCTGAAGTCAGGCGCTTAACTGACTGAGCCACCCAAGCGCCCCTCTACAAGGCTACTTTTAAAGTGTTTTATTTCTATCTCAAAAAAGAAACTGGTTTACCATTTCCCTGCCAAAGTTTATACTTATTAATGCGTATGACTGAGTGAAGTCTTTGCTAAGTGCTTTTTATAGAAGATAAAGGAGATTTGTTATGAAAGACTAGTGGAAGTTTTACGGCAAACGGTCATGGTTTGGGGTCTGTATGGCAGCCCGGTGGGTAAGAGGAACTTCCTCAAATTTGTGTGTAACCCAGGACTGGTGAAGAAGCTCAATGTCTGGTGGATCATGAAGCAAAGGTCCAGGGCACATCACTTGTGGACCAGACAGTGAGCAACATCATCAGGGAAACATGAGGAAACTCATTTGACTCAGGAGAAAGCAGAATATAGAAGAAGCTACTTGGTAAGATTTCATTCAACGTGGATAGAACTAGAATGTATTATGCTAAGTGAAATAAGTCAGTCAGAGAGGGACAAATACCATATGATTTCACTCATGTGTGGGGCATAAGAAACAAAACAGACAAACATATGGGAAGCAGGGGAAGAGGAGAGAGGGAGACAAAGCACAAGAGACCCTTAACAATAGAGAACAAGCTGAGGGTTGATGGAAAGAGGTGGGAGGGGAGATGGGCTAGATATGAGTGATGGGTATGAAGGAGGGCACTTGTGATGAGCACTGGGTGTTGTATGTAAGTGATGAATCCCTGAATTCTACTCCTGAAACCATTTCTGCATTGTATGTTAACTAACTAAAATTAAAAAGAAAAAAGAAGAAGCTACTTGGTGAGTACATTGATAATTAGGTATATGAATACATACAGATCCCTTGAAAGACTTATGAGAAGGGTGGATTATGTTTCAGTAAATGAAAGATCATGCAGCCAAAGATGAAAATAGAATAAGACCTTGGGAGAAGCAACATGCCTGTAATTTCATTGATTAGAATTCACCGGTGTGTTATGGTAATATTTATATTGGTATGCAATATAGATTTCAAAAAGATATTTGTTGATATCTTGACCATACACGATCAAGTTTTGCTACAAATACAATCCACTCCTCAAAAAAAAAAAATCACTTCCAAATTGTGACTATATTTACTTGGATAAAGATACTAAGATTTAGAAGTAAATGTTAAGCTTTTGGAGCATGGAGGTTCCTCAAAGAGTTAAAAATAGAAAGAACTACCATACAACCCAGCAATTATACTGGAAGGCATTTACCCAAAGGGTATAAAAATACCGATTCAAAGGGGCGCATGCCCCCTGATGTTTGTAGCAGAATTCTCAACCACAATCAAATTATGTAAAGGGCCCATATGTCCATTGACTAATGAATGGATGAAAAAGATGTGGTATGCACATACAATGGAAAACTGTTCAGTCATCCAAAAGAATGAAATATTGTCATAAAAAACGAGGGGGAGGTAAACCATAAGATACCTGTAGAGAACAAACTGAGGGTTGATGGAAGGAGGTAGGTGGGGAAAAGGCTAGATGTGTGATGGGTAGTAATGAGGGCACTTGTTGCGATGAGCACTGGGTGTTGTACTTGAGATGACTCACTAAATTCTACTCCTGAAATTAATACTACACTATATGTTAACTCACTAGAATTTAATTAAAAACCTGAAGCATAAGAACCCAATGAAAGAAAATTAAAAACAAAGAAAAAGTTGTGTCACACTAAAGAGTGGTGATCCTCTTTTATATCTGCACAAAAAAGCATTTATGTCTGAAATATTAAAAATCTAAAATTAATGGGAAATTAATTAATTAAAATTAATTGAGTAAATATTTATACAATATATAAATTAAATAATTTATATAATTTAATTAATTAATTATATATTTATATAATTGCTTAACATTTTTTTCAGTTTATTTTGAGAGAGAGTGAAAGCGCATATTTGAATGTGGTGAGGGGCAGAAGAGACGACAGAAGGAATTCCAAGAAGGCTCTGCGTGTTGTCAGTGCAAAGCCCCATGTGGCACTCAAACCCATGAACCACGGGATCACGACCTGAGCCAAAATCAAAAGTCAGACTCTTAACCGACTGAACGACCCAGTCACACCCCTATAATTGTTTCAATTATAAGATTTCCCATTACAATAATTTTGAAAAATTTTTTGGATATCTACTTTAAATTTACATAATGTATGTAGTTGAATATTTGGTAACACCTAGTTTAAGGTTATAAAGTTATTTTTGAATAAAATAAATAATAAAAGACTTCCTATTACAATTTTTTAATTGATTAATTAATTTATTTTGAGAGGGACAGAGAGAACGCAAGCAGGAGAGGGGCGGGCAGAGAGAGAGAAAGAGAGAGAGGATCCCAAGCAGGTTCTGCAGGGTCAGCACCAGAGCCTGACATGAGGCTTGAATTCACAAAACTGTGAGATCATGACTTGAGCCGAAATCGAGAGACAGATGCTTAACCAACTGAGCCACCCAAGTGCCCCAAAAGTCTTCCTATTTTTAAAAAATGTTTTATTTTTGAGGGAAGAGAGGGGCAGACAGAGGGGGGAACAGAGGGTCTGAAGCCGTGGTGACAGCAGTGAGCCCAATGCGGGGCTTGCACTCACAACCCATGAGATCATGACCTGAGCCAAAGTCGGAAGCTTAACTGCCTGAGCCACCCAAGTGCCCCAAAAGTTTTCCTCTTTTTTTCAAATTACTCAGTTTACTTCAATACTTAGTAAATGTCATATCTTAGATGGGGGATGATGAATTCTTATGTTGTTTACAAACAAAAGCTTTGAGGTTTGTAGTTATTACTGAAGTATAGTTTAGAGTTACATAAATTTGGGGATAACCAAATTCCAAAAGTACTTCCCAGGGTTCATTACATTACAATTTTTGCTGTTAGGTAATTTGGTCAGGCACATGGGCCATCTGTTGAATTGAATACCGGCTGTATAATCTGCTTGGACCATCTTTTTGTTGTATATAGTTTATCTCATTTATTTAATTACTACATGCTTCCAGATTTTTGTGGTTTGCAATATGTTCACTCAACGAAGTTCTGTCCATATTGCATTCTTATTCATTGAGAAGCAACTAACATTTCTTGTTGATTAACAGTCTGCTTTGCTTATCATTTAGTGGTAGAATGATAGCACCAGCACTGGTTTATTTCTCTTTTTGCAAACTTTATTATGTGTTTATTATTGGTAAGAAATGTATGCATTTCATTAAAATTATTTAATGTTTTCTTTCTTCCCTTGTTCAGAAAATCTGAGCATCTTATGGATATTAGCATAGTTTCTCTTCACTTTTGTCATATTCTGAAATATTTTAAAGTTGGAAATGTTTGAAAATATGGAATTCTCGCCTTCTCTGTCTCTCTCCGAAAAAGTTATGATTACTCTGATATTCAACAGCTATTACAAATTATACCTGATCCTTCATCTTTCACCTTTTTATTATTATAGTCATCATCTAGAGATCTTTAAGATTATCCTCCTAATCCATATAGATTCCTATTTTCTAGCTGTCCATGAAGAGCTGAGATTGTATCTGCTTGCTTTTCTTACTTGAATGCATTCATGTAATGTGGAAAATGAACCATCATCATTTCCTTTATATGGTATCAGCACATTAATTTCTAAAAGTTCTGTAAGTTAAAGCATTTTGCATTGCATGCATTTAGATGAATAAAAAAAAACAAATTCAACTATTTGCTTGTCTGGTTGTCCTATTAGTATAGTACAATACAGTGTTCTTTATCTCATAATTTTTTTGTGAAACCATTAAAATCTCTGTATTGCTTTGCATGTACAGAAGCACTTCTCAGGCATCATAGAATCCCTCTAGTTTACTGTACTAAATTGCTTAAATTTTAATATGTGTTTAAAGTATTTGGAACTGACACTGTGCATTTAATATTATACCCTATGGGAAATCATGCTACTGATTATTCCCCCCAACACATTTTTTTTTGCTTTACTTCTATATAATTGATTGTCATAATTCTACCATGTTAAGAATTCATTTGATCTCGTGTCTTTAAATTTGGATCATGTTGACTTTCAATTTTTAAACCATCAAGAGACTTCTGCTGCAGAACAACACTTCCACAAGCACAGCCATAAAACCTGAATAACAGCTGGTTGAGGCATTTGGGAACAAACTCAAGGCGGAAAAGCCATGAGGTTTCAAGATCACAGAGAGCGAAAAAGCGCATGCACATTAGAGCAAGCCTCATATCTTCTGCTGCTTTTCCCGTTTAGGCATGTGCTAATTACTAAGCCACACTTGACAAGAGTTATGCATATGTATTTTGTATATTTTTTCTTTATGTACATTGCCTTCAATAGAAAAATGAATATATTAATCACATTACTCATTCATCTCAGTAAATTATATACAGAGACTATTAATTTTAATATTTAATTTTATTATTCTTTTTGCTTTTCATCTGTATGATGCCTTATGTGATGGGTGGCTTTTTTATAAATAAGAAAATTGTGCTTTCTACGTAATTAACTGCTGTATTAGTATGACAAAGCATAGAGAGCTAAGTGAGAACTTGTTCATAATTATTTGTTCTTTTTACTTTTAATACATTTATTGAAAATCATCTCAATAACAAGGAATATTTGTTTACTTATTTTACTGCAATTACAAAGAAAATTTACCAAATATGCATTGTTCCTTATAGGTAAGCAATACTAATTCATGTAGTTCTCAAGTTGACTCAGAGGACACAAAAATAGAAAGTTTTTGAAAATCAGTTTACAGTTATAAGAATTAGTTGTTCATGAAGACGAAACTACTTACGTTTTGCCTGGTATAATAGATCTAGATGGAAAGTAGATATAATAAAGCATAAATCCCATAAAACTATACAGAAAAGGTATTATAATATGCACATCCATTTGTATTTAATAATTATGCTTGTGTTTGCATGGCTTTTATGATTTATGAAGCCTTGGTCAAATTACCCAAATTAGCTTCCATAATTATGGAAAGAGGTTAATAATGACAACCCGGTAGCATCCAGTGTCTAATAAAGTATTCAATAAATATTAACATTTCTGTAATAAAAAAATGTATTTTCTTCTTATTCAATTATTTTTAGGACTATATTTAAAGTATGATAAAATAATTAAAAATTGACAGTACTATATAGTATTTCAAGCATCAAGTAGATATTTATAAAAATAATCTATTATTTGAAATTTCAAATAATCTTTCATATCAGAAATTCATATTTAATTTTATAAACAATTAGCACCTAGAAAGAAATTTAGAGATCTTCCAATCTAACTCTCTCATTTTGTAGATGACATAACTGAGATGTGTAGATATTAAGTGTATTTTCCAGAATCACAAAGACTATTACTGACAAGTCTAAAATTAAATTTCATATTACTTTGTTTCTGTTCAGCATTTTGGCTTCATAGCTGACTGTCTCTTAATTTATTCTCACCATTAGGAAAGGAATTGAGGTAGAAATTGTGATCATAGTGCCTTACTTATCAACTCTAAGTAAATGTCAGTTAAGTTATAACTCACTATGATCATTCTAGTTTTCAATCTCTTTTTTAAAGACTTCATTTCTACATTTTTATTGCCAATGTCCATTTTTCTATTTTGGTAATTTTTGTTGTATCCGTTTAAGATTTTTTAAAACAGGAATATAATTTCCTCAAATATTTTAATACTTGTTATTGCCGACAGAGCTGACATAGATTCAAAATGACTGTAAGGGTATATATATATATATATATATATATGCTAGTAATGAACCGACCCAGATGAAAAATGTCCACTAAGTTGTGGAATATGAAAAATGAAAGAAATGTATGCATAAGTAGAATGTACTAATAGAGGCAAAACTCAACAAGGGAGCCATTTGCATCACTAAAACTCAAAAATCCTCCGGCGGTATTACCAAATATGTCCAAAGAGTAGTGCAAGGTGGAGATGAAAGCAGAAGGATTAGTTGAAATAGTAAGAAGAATCCGTGAGATCCCCTGGTCCCCTTTCCCAGTTTTCATTTTTCTTAGCCTGGTGAACAGCCCCCACCCAACAGGAAACAAGAGGTTTACTCTTTAGCGAAAGTAGCAGGAGGCAAAGAGACTCCCCATTAGGTTACCAGGAAAAAAAAAAAAAAGGTAGGGGAAATTAATGATAGTTTAGCTATCTGAGCATTGCCATTGAGAAATTTTCCCAAGCTCCACCCTTTCCCTGGTCCTGGATAAGGAAAGCTCATCTGAGAATTGAATATAATTGGACAAGGCAGCATTTGATTATGTTTCGAGGTGAAACATGTGCTGTTATCAGGGAATAATGTCATAGTAGCTTTTACATTGCTTTGATCTGACTTAATTGATTCCGGAAATAAACCAAAAAAGATAATGAAATTGAGTGATTTGGCTAATAACCTTATATACAGTTTTCTGTGTTCTCTATAGTGATGACTGGATCTAACTAATTTCTGGTTTCAATTAAGCATGCTTGAATTCTGGCTTAGAAGTGGCTGTGATTTCTGATTATATAAATATAATTTGTTTTTAAATGAATTTGTCTACATTGAGGTGCTCAGATATGAACCCTGCAAAGACTGAAATGTTCTTGCACGCTGTTGTCCCATCAAAAATATCCAACAATTGATAATTCATAAAAGCAGCATGAAAACCTTGTGCTTCCAAAGTTGAAATGACCATGACTAAAAATTTAATAACAAATCACTATTCCTCAACCAGTTCTTCCAGTTTGGATTGATCATGTCCACAGATGATGATGGTTTATTTTCTAGCTCAAAATGAAGAATGTTCAGGTCTGAGAACTGAGGCCATTATTGTTCACGTCCTTTTGATCTAGGAAATTCTTGCCCAAAAAGGCAAAAGAAAGGCTGTAACGTTCAACATACCGCATTATTTAAAAAAAAAAAAAAAAAAAAAAAAAGTGATGAAACGAATTTATCTAACCAAATTGTTCATCCGGGCAATTCGATATTAGTCAAGCAATTCATTTACTTACTAAAAATTACTTCAAGGCCTATGTCTTGCTGTGTCCAATAATACTAAACTATTATGTCACAAACTTTACCCGATCTCAATAAATAATCTTTTTAAAGGACAACTTGATCTCAGATTCCCAAACCATGTATAAGCATTCATCTATAATTTCCCCCTGCAAGCCTCTCTTTAAACTGTAGTGTTTTCCTTTACTGGGCATGTTTAATAAACTTTGCACTGTTAACAGATTAGTGCACAAGTCTTTCGAGAGAGTGAGCTTTCAGCAGGGATTTCTTTCCCCAACTCAGCAGTCTGGTTATATATAAAGTTGAAGTTCAAACATACCTGAAATATAAGCCAGAACTTTCATTTCTCCTAACAAATAATTTTTAATTCACTGAGAGCCATGGTAGAGAGATGAATTTAGCTATATTTTATTATGGAGATAGTTTATTTGATCTCTTTACAGTAGGTTTATTTCAGTTCCCCACCTTTGGTGTTCTTGAAGATTCCTTAAGATAAGAATGTGGTGTGATCATTCAGTAATTACCACATGAAATGTTAAACATTTACGACTCTAGATCTGATATCAGAAAGACTTCTGTTTTATTCATGTCTATGGAAAGCCCACACTGTGCGTGATATGCGGTTGCACTCCATAATATTTGTTGAATTAATGAAAATATTAACTGATTCATGGCTTGTAGAATTCCCTTCACTTCTGGCACCTGTGGATTTAATTCAATTTCTTCCAGAGGTAAATATCCCATCAATATAAACTACATTATATGAATTACATTTTATCCACCACCTGTAGGTGTTTATAGTGCAAGAGTTTCTGTTTCAGTCTCATTGGCCTTCTCATAATATCAAATAGTAGCTCCTTCAATGCATCCAGTCAAAATTCTGGAAAGGAAGCTGGTGAGAGGGGAAAACAGCCTAAAGGAACGATTTAAACCTGCAGGGACTGTTTAAATTTCTGAATGGTACAACACTTTACCTTTGATTTTGATAAGTTTGTATACTCTGTTCCCAAGCAGATGGTGAAGCTTATGAAGAAGGTGAAATGTGCTCTAGAGAAATAAAGATGGTACATCCCAATATAGTGTTAATAAGTTACCGACCTAACATTATAGGTCTTACACAGAGACTCTCTCAGATTCATTTTTGGGTGTCAGAAATCTTGTTATAAATAAATACTAATTATTCATCCTATATGTTCAGTGATCAAGATTTTTTTCTTGCAGAACCAGATAAAATATTTATCTTATTAGTGAGTCTAGGCATAGAGACAATTGTTTGGGTTTCCTCAACCAGGATGATCTTCTTGTCTTTCTTACCCTCTTCATTCCTTCTCCCTACTAGAAGATAATTTTCTATTATAGGAGTATATCAGTTGAATGCTATGATAGAAGGACAGTATTGTTAGGAGGTGTCTTATTTATCTTATAAATGTTCCACTTTGAAAAATCCAAACAGATTAATTGCACCAGCTTAGGAGGACTTTGACCATAAAGATACATTGCCTTGCCTCTAATTTTCTGACCCCAGCCTTGATCACTGAAAGGGGAGAAGATAAGAGGAGGGATTCCAAGAATAGTTTATCAATGTATATGAAAAGTCGACCTGAAACATAAAAACTATTTTTTTTAATTTCCTTTTGTGCTGTGAATGTGTGTTTGGTAATCCACAATTACACTGCACATACACATTCTTTGAGACGTTGAATTTGTATTTCAATTCAAAATTTGAGAACCTGCTGTGTATTTAGTATGACATTGATTTCAATTCCCATCTTTTCTGTTATGCACAGGCTTTAAATTTGTACCTCATGATTCACTTATTATCTGGGATCAATGGTGGTTGTTCTACTTCTGCTAGAATACATGTGGCAGATTGTTTTCCTTGACCCTATAAACCTTAACTGATAGCAGTATAAAGGAACAATCAGGAAATGTTGAATGTCTGGGACAGGATAATAAAATGATTTATACAAATGATGAACCAAAATGAGAAAAGGGGGCACGAGTGAAGATAATAAGGATGACCAAATCCATATCCATTGTGTTGTTTAATATAGTTAGGTACCTATGGATATTAACTCTTACACCTCAAACAAAATAAGTCTTATTATTGATTGTCTTTTTATTTCTGGAATATTGGGTATTATAAGAATTTTAAATACAAACTGTAAGCCAGTGATTATTTTTTAAAAGGCATTATAACTAATTTCATTTATTATAATCCTTATCTATAAATGCCAATGTTCTTGTACTTTCTTGTAATCCTGCAAGACAGTTTAAGTGCTTATTTACGCATATCCTATGCACAGTTAAATTAATTTATAAATCTAACTTCTGATTTTTTGCAATAAAACCAGTGCACAGTATATCCAATTGAGTTATTTTTACAGCACAAAATGATCAAAACTTCCATTATTTAGGGCGCCTGGGTAGCCCAGTCAAATATCAGACTTTCGATTTAGGCTCAGGTCATCGTCTCGTGTGATCAAGGCCCATGTTGGGCTCCACGCTGAGTGTGAAGCCTGCTTAAGATTCTCTCTCTCTCTCTCTCTCTCCTTCCTCTGCCCCTTTTCTCAGCCCATGCTCTCTCTCTCTCTCTCTCTTTACAATAAACAATGATGCCATTATTTATCCAACAATTGAATTGAGAGCTAACAAAAATTTGCTGACTTCCTCTAATAATTTAAATCATCTATGGTACATAGATACCAATAAAAAAAAGAATCCTGAGGTCTGTTATGACACACCACTATTTTTAACAAATTTATATAACATCATATTAAGATGTATAGCTCCAAGTTATACTCTGACTGCGAGAAGCTAGAAACCATTCAAAGCAAGTGACTTTCTGCCTCATGCTGAGTATGACTTTTTAAAATTAATTCAGAGTACCTTCAGATGCCAAGAAGAAAAAGTTTAACCACTAAATCTCTCTCTAGGTCTATTTTCTTAACAATAGCCAGGTAACAGGTGGTTTGAGGAACCACACAATCTCCCCATAATCTCTAGAAACTAGCCGCGTCAAAGTTGCTTGAAATTAATTATCCAGATACGTTTCACCTAAGCATCTCCAAAACAAAATTCTTGTAGTCCTATGTCCCTTTATTATTAGATGCCTTTCACTAATTCACATACCAGTGTCTAGAATTAATTTATATCTATTGAGTGACATATGTACAAATTGTTCTCTACCTTTCTAATATCCAATCTGAATGTAAAGTGTCTTACCTTTCGACAACACTGATGTATATAATGTTCATTGGATTCCAATCTTCAGCAAAGTTATGATTTGTTCATTCTTTCACTATTCAAATACCCTGAAGTCAATTATCCCCCTATCTATGGACACATTCCATTAACACCATTTATGTCTTAAGTGAAAAATATTAAAAATAAATTATTTTATTTGGACATAAAATTAGGCTGATTATGACCAATTTTTATGTTTTAATCATTTAACAAAATGGTTTTCTTAATGTTTGAGTCTTTTAAGACTACGAAAGCAATTGACAAGAAATAGGCACATTAAAAGGCCTTGTGTTAACACTTATTGACATAAATTATGATACTCTATTTACATTTTGTCAGGAGAATAATCAATCATTCATGTCCAGCTCTCATTTCAATATAATGGCATAAGGATCAAGGCGAGTTATAAAAGCAATTATCTAAAACTCACCATTTAGGTAATATAGAGTTCAAATATTTATGCTAATTAACATTACTACTACAAAAATCCCTATTAACAAAATTATTAACCATATAATTCTTATTGAGGCCTAATTCTTATGTGGTTTTCAATAATAATGAGTGAATAGAACCCAATAAAAACTCCCTTTCTCTGGGAAATAAATTCATTAATTGTTAAGGTTTTAAAAAGAAAAGAATGAACAGAGACTACTGAGATCAAAAAAATTCCAGGAAGAGAGATGCATTTCACTGAAAGCTGATACCAGGTAGTACATAATAAGACTATTTTTTCCATTGATCTTGTGACTATTTTCATGCCTGTATGATACTCTTTTGATTCATATACCTTTATAATACAATTTAAAATCAGAAAGTGTGAGGGCACCTGGGTGGCTCAGTTGGTTAAGTGTCCAACTGTTGATTTCAGCTCAGGTCATGATCTTATGGTTCGTGAGCTCAAGCCCCATGTCATGTTCTGCACTGATAGCATGGAGCCTGCTTGGGATTCTGTCTCTCTGTCTCTCTCTCTCTGTGTGTGTCCCTCTTCCACCATCAAAAATAAATAAATAAGCATTTAAAATCAGAAAGTGTGATTTCTTAGCTTTGTTCTATCTCAAGATAGAATAGCTTTGGCCATTCAGAGTCTTTTGTTGTTCCATACGATTTTAAGATTGCTTTTTGTGCTTCTTTAAAGAATGTCATTGGAATTTTGGAAGGGAATGCATTGAATTTGTAGGTGGCTTTCAGTAGTATGGACAATTTGACAATATTCACTCTCCTGTCACTCCATAAAGATGGCTAGACATGGCTGTCAGAGCCAGGAGATCCAGGGAGGGGGCAGCTCCATCCTTCATGTAGCTGCCTCAAGTGGTGGGATGCCAGGTATGTGTACATGCTTGTTCCAGGGAGAAACCTGTGACTTTTTTTGCTCCCGTTATTGAGTGAGCTGAATGGAGAAGGAGCTGTCCGCAGGATTCCCCAGTATCCACGGAAGATTTCAGCAAGTCCCAGATGAAGTTTGGCCCTTAGGCAGCAGCTTTTAAAGTATACAGATAAAACCCTTTCAGGGAAAGACTTGGAAATTGGTATTTTGCCTGTTCCCTTTGGGTTGAACCCTGGGTGGATCGCTGTTTGAAAACGACTTCTTTATTTCCTATGGTCTTGTAGAACTCGTGGATGGAAGTTGTGTTGGATATTAGAGCCTGATGATCTGGGGACCAGTCCCTCATGCAATAACTATAAAAGCTGGGGCACAGACACGTGTACAAGCTGTTTCCCGTGAGATATTGGTGACTTGGAGAGGGTTTGAGAAAGAAGTCAGTGGAGGTGACTGCAGGCTTTCCCAGTCTCCTGGGAACATTGTAGCAGGCTCCTAGTTATGTATGAAATTAGAAGCCTGGTCTTCAAGCAGCAGCTTTTAAAGTATGTATATAAACCCTTTCAAGGAAACAATAATAAATGAGTCTTTTTACTTGCCCCCTCTGCATTGAGCCCTGGGTGATAGTTGTATTTTTTTCTTGCTTGCCTGTTAAGAAGAACTTCCTTGTTTTTGGGTTTTGTGGGTCTAATGGATGCAAGCCTCTTTGGCTTTCAGAGCCTGGTGTTCTGAGGGCCTATCTTTCAGGTGGGAATCTCTAAAGTTGGGGCACTGGAGGTGAAATAGAGACCCCAAAAGTAAACCCACATATATATTGTCAATTAATTTATTTAAAAAGGAGCTAAGAATATACAATGTGGAAAGGATAGTTTCTTAAAAAAAAATAATGTTGGGAAAACTGAACAGCTATACGCAAAAGAGAGAAACTAGAATTTACCTTCCACCATAAATAAAAATCAACTCAGAGTGGGGTGCCTGGGTGGCTCAGTTGGTTGGGCGTCCCACTTCAGCTCAGGTCATGATCTTGCCAATCCTGAGTTCGAGCCCATATAGGGCATTGTGCTGACAGCTCAGAGCCTGGAGCCTGTTTCAGATTTCGTGTCTCCCTCTCTCTTTCTCTGCCCCTCCCCTGCTTGCGCTCTGTCTCTCTATCTCAAGAATAAATAAACATTAAAAAAATTTAAAAAGAATCAACTCAAAGTGGATTAAAACTTGAAGAGAAGACATTAAACTTCAAAACTGCTAGAGGAAAACATAAGAGGTAAGCTCCTTGACATTGGTCTTCGCAATAAGTTTTTGGAGTCGACATAAAAGCAAAAGAAACAAGAGCAAAAATCAACAAGTGGGAGTACATCAAACTGAAAAGCTGGTGTGCTGCAAAGGAAAATCATAAAGTGAAAGGCAACATATAAAATGGAAGAATATATTCACAAACTATATATCCATTATGGGGACAACATCCAACATATATAAGGAACTTACAAAACTCAGTACCAAAGAAGCAAACAATCCAATTTTAAAAGGGACAATGGATTTGAATAGATATTTCTTAAAAGAAGACACTCAAAGCAACATCACCAATCAGTAGCGAAAAATACAAATGAAAACCACAGTGAGATATCTACTCACACCTGTAAATGCTGATGGTGACGTGGAAAAAAGGGAATCTTTATACCCTCCCTGAAGTAATGTCAATTGGTAGAGTCATTATGAAAAACAGTATGA
Source organism: Lynx rufus (assembly GCF_022079265.1). Taxonomy (NCBI): domain Eukaryota; kingdom Metazoa; phylum Chordata; class Mammalia; order Carnivora; family Felidae; genus Lynx; species Lynx rufus. Next base: position 7,679,025 of record NW_025814825.1, read on the forward strand.
GGTTTCTTTAAAAAATTAAAAATAGGGTGCCTAGGTGGCTTAGTCAGTTAAACATCCTATTCTTGGTTTCGGCTTAGGTCATGATCTCATGGTTTCTGAAGTTGAGCCCCACACTGGGCTCCATGCTGACAGTGTGGAACCTGCTTGGGATTCTTTCTGTCTCCTCTGTTTGACCCTACCCCCACTTGCACTCTTTCTTTCTGTCTCTCAAAATAAATGAATAAACTTTAAAATAAAATAAATTAAAAATTAAAAATAAATCTACCATATGATCCAACTATCCCACTCTAGTTTTATATCCAAAGGAAACTAAATCATTTTCTCAAAGAAATATCTTTACTCTTATGTTCATTGAAACATTATTTATAATAACCAAAGTATGGCTCTGTGTCCCCTGATGGATAAATGGATTAAAAAATTGTGATGTGTCTGTATGTACACATATGTGCATATACATATGTGCATGTGTGTGTGTATATATATATATATACACACATATACATATACAAACAATAACTGAGTTTATTAACTTTTTAGGCAAGGGAAACATACCAATAAAGAATTCATACTATGGAATATTATTCAACCTTGAAAAGAATTAAATCCCTCCTTTTTTGTGTGTACGCTACACGGATGAAACTTCAGGGCTAAGCAAAGGAGCCAGAATGAGAAAAAAAAAACACTCCACTTATTTGTGGAATCTGACAGAAAAAAAATTCTAAAGTCAAAGAAAAAGGGACACAGAGAGTAGAACGGTGGTTGCCAGGAGCTTGGGGGTAGGGAAAATAGAGAAATGCTGGTAAAAGGTACAAACATAAGTTATAACTTGAATAAAGTCTGAGAATCTAATATACAAATGGTCCAAGACTGGTAACACTGTATTGCATAATACAAATTTGCAAGGGAATGGAACATTAATGTTCTCACCAAAAAAAGAAACAAAACCAAAAACAAGGTAAATATGTGATGGATGTGCTAATCACACATTGTACACTTCAAATATCTTATGATTTTATTTTCAATTGTACTTCAAGAGTTGTAAAAAGTATCAGTATTGGCTCACCGATCGTGATGAATGTACCTGACTAATGCAAAGTGTTTGCAGTAGGATAAACCATCAACTGTGTGCAGGGGGCGGAGCTATGTATATGAGCTTCTCTGTATTGCCACTCAATTTTCCTGTAATAATTTTCCCATAAAATTGCTCTATAAAAATAAAATATATTAAAGACAATCAATATGAAAAAATAATGGAGAAATAATTATAGTGTAAGAAGATGTTTTGAAACTATTATTTTAGGATCCTGGAAAAGCTGTTGAGATTTTGAGAAAGAGAAAGCAAACAGTAGAAATAAGGTAGAGGAAACACAAATCTAAGACAACAATCACAGTACATGGCCTCCCAAGTGAGTCAACAGAGATGCTCCAAATCTTGCAAAAATGATACAAAGATTAAAGATGGACGTGGGTAGTGAGAACCGTACTTATAAACTTTGCTGCAGGTGCAATCCACTCTCTTTCCTTCACAGAACTATCAGCACCTAATTGTGGCCTCCGCTTGTAGGTAAAGTCTAGAAAACATTTTAGAGAAAGTTGCACTCTACCTGAGAAATCTAAGGACGGATATTAATTCCTGGGAAAAGAAACAGAAAATCCTAAGAGAGCAAGGGGCTTAAGGAGGGATGGAGAAGAAAGAAGTAGAGAGAATGTCATTCCCCTAAAGTGAAATGAGCTGAAGTGTTCCTCCAATACTTTGCCAGAGCAGTTTTGGGGATTTTAGTTGCCCGCTTCTGTCTGCTGCTTGATCCATACTCTCTCTGGGGTAGCCGGTCTATCAAGACTTGTATTGAGGAGAAAGCCTGTTATAGAAATATGCATGTCACGACCGCAGAGATATGTTGCATTAGGCACTGGAGGAATCGTACTTTCAGAAATCTGGACGGAAAAGCAATAAAAAATACATATTTTAAGAAAACCAGCAACATGAACAAAAAAGACTGAGCTGAACAAACAAAAATTAACTTTCAAAGAAATTATTATAAAACTAGAAAATAACCTTTGAAATTTATATTAGGTATTCACAGAAATTGAGAAAATGTTTTATACATAAAATGCAAAGAGACTACTATAAAAATGAGCAAAATAGGAGACAAGTTCTTGAAAATTAGATTATGACCACTGATATGAAAAATTCACAGGATAAAATGAATAATAAACCGTTAAAAGAGGAATATAAAATGAATCATATGGGAAAAATTGAACACAGATGACAGTGTATAGATAACCAGTTGATAAATGATCAGCTAATATTTGGCAAGGTAGCTAAGAATACTCAATGGACAAAAGAGGGTCTCTTCAATAAATGGTGCTGGGAAAATTAGATATTTACATGCTTAAAGAGTAAATCTAGAACCTTATCTTACATGGCTCACAAAAACTAACTTGAAATAAATTAAAGACTTAAATGTAAGACCTAAAATGGGGAAAAATCTTCTTGACATGGGTCTTTGCAATGATTTCTTGGATATGACACCTAAAGCAGAAGGGGCAAAATCATGACTGCCTCAAACTCAAAACCTTCTGCACAACAAAAGAAATGAGCAACAAAATAAAAAGGCAACCTATGGGAAAATATTTGCAAGCATAGATAAGGGTCTAATGTTCAAACTTTATAACGAACTCCTACAACTCTATAGCAAAATAACAAATAGCCAATTAAAAAATGGGCAAAGGACCCACATAGACATTTTGCCAAAGAAGATATTCGATTGGCCAAAAAGGTACATGAAAAGGTGCTCAACATCACTAATCATTATGGAAACGCAAATCAAAATCATAATGACTTATACCTCACATCTGTTAAAACGGCTATCATTATGAAGATAAAGGGTAACAAATGCTGGTGGGGATGTAAAGAAAAGGGAACACTTGTGCATTGTTGGTGGGAAGGTAAACTGGTGCAGCCACTATGGGAGACAGTATGGGCCTTCCTCAAAAAATTCAAAGTAAGACTATCATATGATCTAGCAATTTCACTGCTGAAATAAAATCATATCCTAGAGAGAGATGTGCACCATCATGCTCATTGAAGCATTATTTAAAGGAGCCAAGCCCTAAGTGTCCATCAGTGGATGAATGAATAAAGAAAAACAATGTGTGTATGTATACACACACACACACACACACACACAGGAATATTATTCAGCCACCAAAAAGAAGGAAATTCTGCTGTTTGTGACAACATGGATGGATCTTGACGGCATAATGCTAAGTGAAAAAAGTCAGAAAAAGTAAATATTGCATGATCTCACTATGATCTCACTTGTGGAATTGGAAAACACAAAAACAAAAACAACTCATAGAAACAGAAATCAGATCTGTGGTTGCCACAGTAGGGACGGGAGAAGGGGGAATTGGATAAAGGTGGTGCAAATTTCCAGTTATAACATAAAAAACGTCTAAAATTAATGTGCAACATGACGACTATATTTAGCAACACTGTACTGTATATTTGAAACTTGCTAAAAGAGTACATTTACAAGTTCTTATCACAAGGGAAAAAATAAACCGATGTGAAGTAAGGTGTTGAGTAAGTTTATTGTGGTAAATTTTTTTGCAATATATACATGTATCAAATCATTATGCTGTACATCTTAAACTTATTAGATGTTATAGGTAAATTTTATCTCAATAAAACTGGTGGAGAAAAGAAAATCAGTTTATTATTTACTGCAAAAGAATTAAAGAAATAGAAGAAAAATCCGTAAAGCACTATATTAACATATCAGGACTTCCTTAAAATGAGAATAAATAAAATTGAATTGTCAGAAACAAATAGAAAATGGGAGAAAAATTCACAGAGCTGAAGAAATATACTGTCTTTGATTCAAATTATAAAACCATATGATAAATTAACAGAAGGCCCACCCGCCTGGGCGTTTCAGTCAGTTAAACACCAGACTCTTGATTTTGGTTCAGGTCATGATCTCACAGCCATGAGATTGAGCCCAGTGTGGGCTCTGAGCTGCTCATGGAGGCTTCTAGAAAGTCGCTCTCTCCTTCTCCCTCTTCCCCTCCCCCATTTGCACACTTGCACACATGCTTTTTCTCTTTAAAAAAAAAAAAAAAGACCCACCTACCACCTAGAATGTCAACTTTGTAAAATTTCAGAGCCAAAATGGAAAAAAAAAATAACATACTAAAAAAATCATAGGTAGTTTTTAACATTTATATTTCATGTTATATAAACTCAACAAATATAAAGTTTAAATGGTTAACATTTAACAAATATAACAAAAATAGTAACATCTGGCATAAAATTTCTATTATTTTTAAAAGCCTAATATAAAAATCAAATGCATGTGAGGCTAACATATCCCTTACTGTGATTCTTTTCTTTTTATGAATTTTAGTTGCTTTTAAAAACTGCACAAAGGCCAAACTCACATATGAAATCATATGGGATAACGTTCATAGCAGATTCCATTCGCAGCCCACATCCCAACCATTCTGATATGCTCCTCAGGATTTCTAGGACCAGCCTCTGTGGACCAGAGGGGATTTTTCTGGAATCAGTGGAAAAGTGCTGCAGGTCTGTCTGCTATTGCGGTGAATTAACACCTTTGGTAACAGCTCTCAGTAAATGATTCCCGATAATCTGTATTTACCACAGATATGCTAAGAGACAGAGAGAGAGAGAGAGAGAGAGAGAGAGAGAGAGAGAGAGAATTTGAGGGAGGCTCCAGGCTCCAAGCTGTTAGTTCAGAGCCAGACGCGGGGCTCCAACCGTGATATCATGACGTGAGCCTAAGTTGGACACTCAACTGACTGAACCGGCGAGGTGCCCCGGATATGTGTTTAATAACATTTCCCAAAGTGTTCAGTCAGGATTCTCTAGTTGCCTGTGGTAACAGCAGGCTTAATATTGCACTCTCACTGGCTATCTTCTCTTCCAGGTACCACTCCCTGGTTCCCCTCCTTGAGGTTCCTATATATATACTAAGACTATTCAAATCTCAGCCTCAGGGTCTTTTGGAAGAATTCAAATTTAGACGGGATCCATTTTCAGAAAACTTGAAAACATACAGCGATGCACCACTCTGTGTTTTGATGAACAATTAAAATAAGGGAGGTGGGTTAAGATGGCAGAGTAGTAGGGGGACCCCGGGCTTACCTCATCTCTCAAACACAGCTAGATCAACATCAAATAATTTTGCACACCTAGGAAATCAACCAGATGATTAAGAGAACGATCTGAACAATTAGAGGCAGAGAGTGTGGCAGGCTTTTTTTAACAAACAAATCAAAGCACACTTACTTAAGGGTCCATACACTCCCCACTGCAAGCAAGGGGAAACTCTGCACAGCACTGATCTGTGGAAAAGAGAAGCCAGAAGACAACAGAAGAGTGCACACAGCATACACCAGAAGCACTTCCTGAAACACCAGGCACTGGACATTGTATGGCCCCTCTTAACACAGCATTCTTTTCGTGAGCAGGAAACACAACAAGCTTTCATAACACACAAAAGACAGAAACCTAGACAAAATGACAAGATGGAGGAATTCTCCCCAAAAGAAAGACCAAGAATTAAAAACAGCCAGGGATTTACTCAAAAAAGATATAAGGAATCTATATGAGCAAAAATTTATTTATTTATTTATTTATTTATTTATTTATTTAATGCTTATTTATTTTTGAGAGAGAGAGATAGAGTCGAGCAGGGGAGGGGTAGAGAGATGGAGACAGAATCGAAAGGGGCTCCAGGCTCCGAGCTGTCAGCACAGAGCCCCACATGGGACTTGAACCCACAAACTGTGAGATCATGACCTGAGCTGAAGTCGGACGCTTAACCGACTGAGCCACCCAGGTGCCCTTTTATGAGCAAGAATTTAAAACTACAGTCATAAAAATACTAGCTGGGCTTGCAAAAAAACATAGAAGACACCAGTGAAACTCTTGCTGCAGAGGTAAAAGACATAAAAACTAATCAGGCTGAAATAAGAAACGCTATAACTGAGCTGCAAAACTGGCTGATGTAATGGAAATGAAGATGGAAAAAGCAGAGGAATGAATAGTGATATAAAGATAAAATTATGGACAATTATGAAACTGAAAGGAAGAGGGAAAGGGAACTATTAGATCACAAATATAGACGTAGGGAACTCAGTGGTTCCTAAAAGTGTGATAATACCATATCATAGGAGTTCCAAGAGAAGTGGGAAAAAGGGGCAGAAGGTTTATTTGAATATGTTATAGTTAATAACTTCCCTAAAGAGAAGAAGGAAATAGGCCTTTAAGTCCAAGAGACATAGAGAATTCCCTTCAAAATCAATAAAAACAGGTCAACACCAAGACATATCATAGTGAAACTTGCAAAACACAAAGATAAAAAGAGAATTCTGAAAGCAAATAGGGGAAAAAAATGTCCTTAACCTATAAGCGTAGACACATAAAATTAGCCATAGACCTGTCCGCAGAATGGCATGATACATTCAACATGCCAAATAGCAAAAATATGAAGCCAAAATACTTTATCCAGCAATGCTTCATTCAGAATAGAAGGAGGGAGAAAGAGTTTTCAAGACAAGAAAAACTAAAGGAGTTTGTGAACATTAAACTAGCTCTGCAAGAAATATTTAAGGGAATCCCTTGAGAGGGATAGAGAGACCCAAAACAACAAAGGATAGAAAGGAACAGAGGCAATCTACAGGAACAGTGACTACACAGGTAATATAATGGCACTAAATTCATATCTATCAACAATTACTCTAAATGTAAGTGGACTAAATGCTCCAATATAAATACATAGCTTACCATAATGGATTAAAACAAAACAAAACAAGGCCCATTCATATGCTGCTTATCAGAGACTCATTTTGGACCCAGAGAAATCTCCAGATTTAAAGTGAGGGAACAAATTATCATGCTAATGGGCATCAAAAAAAACCCTAGAGTAGCTATACCTATATCAGACAATCTAGATTTTAAAACGAAGACTCTAATAAGTGATGTAGAAGGGCACTGTATCATAATAAAGGGGTCTATCCAAATAGAAGATCTAGCAATTGTAAATACTTATGCCCCCACTTGGAACACACAAATTTATAAAGCAATTAATAACAAACTTATTTATAATGATATTATAAACTCATTTATAATAATACAGTAATAATAGGGGACTTTAACATCTCACTTCCAGCAATGGGCAGATCATCTAAGCAGATCAACATGGAAACAATGGCTTTGCATGACACATTGGCCCAGATAGACTTAATAGGTATATTCAGAGCATTTCATCCTAAAACGGCAGAATACACATTTTTTGAGTGCACATGGAACATTCTTCAGAATAGATCACATACTGGGTCACAAATCAGGCCTCAACAAATATGAAAAGATTGAGATCATAACGTGCATATTTTCAGACAACACTATGAAACTTGAAGTTAACCACAAGAAAAAGTTTGGAAAGAATTCCAATACATGGGGGTTAAAGAACATCCTATTAAAAAATGAATGGGTTAACCAGAAAATTACAGAATAAATTTAAAAAACACATGGAAGTAAATGAAAATGAAAACTCAACAGTGTAAAAACTTTGTGATGCAGCAAAGGTGGTCATAAGAGGGAAGTGTATAGAAATGCAGTCCTTCTTCAAGTTGCAAAAAAAGTTCTCAAATACACAATCTAACCTTACACCTAAAGGATTTGGAAAGAGAACAGCAAATAAAGCCTAAAACCAACAGAGGAAGGGAAATAATAAAAATTAGAGCAGAAATAAATGATATTAAAAAAAACCAGAACAGGTCAGTGAAGCTAGGAGATGATTGTTTAAAAAATTAACAAAATTGATAAAACCCTAGCCAGTCTTATCAAAAAGAAAAGAGAAACTACTGAAATAGATAAAATCATGAAGGAAAGAGGAGAGGTCCCAACCAACACAGCGGAAATACAAACAATAATAAGAGAATATCATGAGCAATTGCCTGCCAACAAATTGGGAAATCTGGAAGTAATGGATAAATTCCTAGAAACATATAAAATACCAAACCGAAATAGGAAAAAATAGAAAACTTTAACAGACCCATAAACTGCAAATAAATTGAACCAGTAATCAAAACTCTCCCAACAAACAAGAGTCCAGGGACAAAAAGCTTCTAGGGGAATTCTACCAAACATTTAAAAAAGAGTTAATATCAATTCTTACAAAAGCGTTCCAAAAAATGGAAATGAGAGGAAAACTCCCAAACACATTCTATGAGGCCAACATTACATTGATTCCAAAAAGCGGGCAAAGACCCCACTAAAAAAGAGAATTACAGACAAATACCTCCGATGAACATGGATGTAAAAATTCCCAACATGATACTACCAAATCAAATCCAACAGTACATTAAAAGAATTATTCACCATGATCAAGTGGGATTTGTTCCTGGGATGTATACCTGGTTCAATATTCACAAATCAATGTGATACACCACGTTCATGAAATAAAGAATAAGAAACATATGATCTTTTCAATAAATGCAGAAAAAGCATTCAACAAATGGTGTTAGGAAAACTGGATGGTGACATGTGGAAGAGAGAAACCGGACCACTTTCTTACACCAGACACAGAAATAAATTGAAAATGGATGAAAGACATAAATGTGAGACAAGAAACCACCAAAATCCCACAGTAGAACCTAGGCAGCAACCACTTTGGCCTCAGTTGTAGCAACTTTTACTAGAAATGTCTCCAGAGGCAATGGAAACAAAAGCAAAAATGAAATAATGGTACTTCATCAAAATAACAAATTTTGCACAGCAAATAAAACAATCAGCAAAATTGAAAGGCAGCCTATGGAATGGGAGGAGATATTTGCAAATGACATATCAGATAAAGGGCTAGTATCCAAAATCTATAAAAACTTATCAAGCTCAACACCCAAAAACTAAATAATCCAGTCAAGAAATGAGCAGAAGACATGAACAGACATTTCTCCAAGGAAGACATACAAATGGCTAACAGACACATGAAAAAATGCTCAACATCACTCATCATTGGGGAACTACAAATCAAGACTACAATGAGATACCACCCCACACCTGTCAGAATGGTTAAAATTAACAACACAGGAAACAACAGTTGTAGGCGAGGATGCAGGGAAAGGGGAACATTCTTCCAATGTTGGTAGGAATGCAAATTGGTGCAGCCACTCTGGAAACTGTATGGAGTTTCCTCAGAAAGTGAAAAACAGAACTACCCTATGACCCAGCAATCGCACTACAGTTTTATACTCACGGGATCCAAAAATACTGATTCAAAGGGGCTCATGCACCCCTTTTATAGAAGCACTATCAATGTTTATAGAAGCACTATCAACAATAGCCAAAATATAGAAAGATCCCAAATGTCCATTGACTGATGCTTGGATAAACAAGATGTGGTTTATATATACAATGGAATATTACTTAGCCCTCAAAAAGAAAGAAATCTTTCCATTTGCAAAGACGTGGGTGGAACTAGAGTGTATTTTGCTAAGTGAAATAAGTTGTCTCAGAGAAAGACAACTATCATATAATTTCACTCATATATGGAATTAAGAAAAAAAACTGATTAGCGCAGGGGAGGGGAAAAATAGAGACAGGGAAACAAACCATAAGAGACTCTTAAATGTAGAGAAAAAACTGAGGGTTGATGGAAGGAGGAGGGTGGGGGATGGTCTAAATAAGTGATGGGCATTAAGGAGGGCACTTGTGATGAGCACTGGGTGTTATTTGTAAGTGATGAATCACTAAATTGTACTCCTGAAACCAAAACTACACTATATGTTAATTTACTTGAATTTAAATACAATATTGGAAGGAAAAAAAATAAAGTAATGGATCATTTCTTAGAATGAAATAACTTTATAAGTGGCATTAAAGTACCTGACTAAAATTTTAATGAAACTCTATATTTGGTCAAATATATATAATTTCAAATCCTTTCAAATCCTATAATTTCAAAACCAGTATCCAAGAAGATACTGGTTTAAGAATTAGATAGTATGTTGTTAACTCACTTGAGAAGTCTTTCCAGAGAAAGGCCTCTGAATTTTTCTTCGGATCTCAAAATTTTTTAAACTTATTTTTGATGGTAATTGGGCATTATTGGTATTTAAATAGTTCATTCAAATAACATAAATTTCACTCAAGAATTGTCCCATTTATTTGAATTGTCTTTGTTTTTGCTTGTAAGTTGTTAATTACGGTCAAGTTTTCTTTACAGAAATAGAACATAAGTCATGACAATTTTAAACATCTATTATACCTTAGTCATTATTTAAATTACATATACACTTGAGTTTGGAATCCTAAGTTTTCATAACAGAACTAATAAAATTCCCTGCTTGAATAATTTTCTGTCAACATAATGATATATTCAGTTATGTTTCTGATCAGGCAAATGTATATTAAATTCAAGAGAAGCATGAGTCATGAATGACTTGGTTTGTGTTTGTTTTGGTTATAAACAGAATACAACATAATTACATATAAATTTCCCAAAGTATTTAACAGTAAAATTTTGACATGCATAACATTTCCCTGATATGATAACACTTAAAAGCTATCAATATTTAAACACACTTTAATTTGTGTCATTAAGGCTGATTGCATTCCTGTAAATTGCCTTTCCCCATAATTATAAAGGACTCAATTTATTCATCAGTATGTTAAACCATATATAATGTTTAAATTTGAAAAAAAAAAAGACTCATTTATCAGAAAAAAAAAAAAACCATGAAGATGACTTAACCCAGATATCTAAAGTTACTGATAGAAGATTATCTTTTCTTCAACACTGTCATCTGGCTATGTATTTAGATGTTTGTCTGTTTTATTATTTCTTTAAGGTACTTCGGGAGCTTTTTAATGACAGGTTTTTCTCCATTTAAAGAAAAATTCTTATATTTTACTTCTTTATATATTGTTACCTATTTAATTTTTTTTGGTCTTCACGGAAATAAATATAAACCTTTAATGAAAAATTAAAAAGATGATTGTACCTGGAGAAAAAAAGAAGTCTACATTCCTGGATGAGTAATCTGCATTTTACCTATGTATTTAAAGGACTCCTAGATATAAATCTCATAGGATTTTGAAGCAATATGAGAAATACTTGAGTAACTTGGGGAGATTGTGTGTCTGAGAATACCCAGGAAAATGTAGGGAAAAAAGCGTTGTTTAGCATATACTCATTCTGTCAGTTGATTTTATATATATATATGTATATATATATATATACATATATATAAATACATATATATACATGTATTTATATATATGTATTTATATAAATATAATATAAATAAAAAATAAATATTTATTTATAAATATTTTATAATATATTTATAAATATAAATAAATGTAAATAATAAATATAAATATAAACATAATAAATATACATATATATATAATAAAGACACTGGATTTTTGTGTATACACACACACACACACACATATATATATATATATAAACCTTTCTCTCTCTGTCCTCTTCCTCTCCTTTTCTCTTTTTATGTCTCTCTCTCCCTCCCTCCCTCTCTCAATTGCCCTTAACTTGTGGCAGACATATTCTTTAAAGTCACTGCACACACCAAATTAATGAATAGTAAACCGTTGCTTCTAAGAAAAATTCAGGATTAGGTTCCTAGGAGTCCCTGGTTCCATGTTCGTCAGCCAATAAAAATTTAAGCTTGTTTTTTGTTTGTTTCTATTTAAAGATGCCCTACTTAATATATATCATTGATTCATTCACATTGAACTCACAAACAACAAATAACTCCTCACACAGGAACAAAACTTACTAACACATCTCTTCTCTGTAAGAGACATCAGAGCTTCTCATGCTCAGAAGCACTAGACAGAACTTCAGTGCTGTGCTTGGGGCCATTTTTAAACAGCAAAATTGACAAAAAGTACAGAAATGTAAAATATGTCCACAAAATACACCATGAAAAGGACACTTGTTTGCAGAGATGAAACAAGGAGGTAGAAGTATCTCCTTGTTTCAACTAAGCTGGGAATACACATGAGGGGCAATTCAAAATTTCCATCACCTGTGTGTCTCTGCAAATGACCACAAAAGCACCAAGAGTATTGACAATACATTTTTTTCTATCATATACATATTGCCCTGAATTGCAAATTTTCTGTGTGTAGGTCAAAACCAGTGGAATTTCAAGCAAGTTTATATGGTTCTAACAAATGTTTGCCTTTTCATTTTTGCAAAATGAAGAATACAACCGTAAAATTAATTAAAAAAAATGTTTTAGTTGTCAAAAAATTCTCTCTTGAATTGACATCAAGTTTAGATAATATCTTTTCTATATCCTGTTGCAGTATTTGTTTGGTTTCTTATTCAAATCAGTTTGACAACCCAGAAGACAAATAGTTGAATATACATATTTTTAAATTATATCTATCTTAAAAATACTGATACATCATCATAGAAATACACATTGGAATTCAATAAAGAGGTACCTAAGAATTAAAAATAGCCCTACTTATTCTTTTTCCTATACCCTACTAAAAGTCCAATTTTGAGTTTCTTTTTATTTTTGTTCACCAAACACAATGTGCATTTTGGATTTTTTTTTATTATAGTTACTATTTTTTTTTATTTTAGAGAGAAAGAGATCCAGGGAGAGGGGCAGAGGGAGGAAGAAAAAAGAGAATTTTCAGCAGGCTCCACACAGAGCATGGGAGGGAGGGAGGGAGGTATCTCATTTGAAACATATGTACTTTTCCAATGTCTTTATAGACTTTATATCCACTCCCAAAGTCAAAGAAAAGAAATATGATAAGTATGTAGTAACATCTCACTGTGATTTTATATATATATATATATATATATATTTATATATATTATATTTATATATATTATATATAATTACAAATGAATCTCACAATCTTGCTAACCTATTTTCATTGTCTTTTTTAAAGTGTCTTTTTCTCATTTTTCTATTTCAAATTTATTCTGAGAAGTTTTTTTTTTAATTTTTTTTTAATGTTTATTTATTTTTGAGACAGAGACAGAGCATGAACGGGGGAGGGGCAGAGAGAGAGAGGGAGACACAGAATCCAAAGCAGGCTCCAGGCTCTGAGCCGTCAGCACAGAGCCTGATGCGGGGCTTGAACTCACAAACCGTGAGATCATGACCTGAGCCAAAGTCAGATGCTCAACCGACTGTCACCCAGGCACCCCTCTGAGAAGTTTTTTATACATTCTGGATTCTGGACATTTATTAGTTTTAGTTTAGTTTAGTTTAGTTTAGTTTAGTTTAGTTTAGTTTCATTCCCTTTATGCAATCATTTGAGGAAAAGAAGTTCTCATTTTAATATAATTAAATTTACTAATTTTTTTCAAACAATGTTTTTTGTATCTTATTTAAGGCATTACCCTCAGGTCATGATATTTCTATATTTTCTGGAAATGTATTAATTTACCTCTCACAATAGGTCTATTATTCACTGAAAATTGAATTTTGCTATGTTATTATATGAAATAGAGATTCAAATTAATTTTTTCCATATGGAGGCATAATTTTTCTAGAATCATTTATTTAAAAGAATATTTTTCTCCAATTATCTTGGGAAAGTATTTTTGACATGAATCTGACACTTCTGTACAAGTGGATCTGTTTCTGAAATCTCTAGGTTTTCATCTTTCTATTTGTATATTACTTCATTATTTCTACAATGCTTATCAAGTTTAGATTTATAAGTCTAGATAATTGTTTGGGCAAATTCTCCACTGTGTGCTTCTGTTATCTTTTCTTTAATAGGTTTTCATTTAAACTTTTTGCTAAATGGGTGATGGGTATTAAGGAAGGTACTTGTGATGAGAACAGGGTGTAGTAGGTAAGTGGCGAATCATAAATACTACTCCGGATATTAATATTACACTATATGTTAACCAAATAGAATTTAAATAAAAATTTTGAAAACAGAACAAAACAAATAAGCATAGGTTAAAAACAAAGAAGTTAGAGAGAGGCAAACCTAGACGCTGACTCAGCTACAGAAAACAAACTTAGGGTTACCAGAGGAGAGGTAGATGGGGTCATGGGTTCAACGGGCGGTGGGCATTAAAGAGGGCAGTTGTCCTGAGTGCAGGGTGTTTGTATTTCAGTGTTGAGTCACTATGTCGCATCCCTGAAACTAAAATTACACTGTATGTCAACCAACTAGAATTTCAACAAAAAACACACACAAAAGAAAAGGAAATAATTTGCTAGTCTTAGCCATATGCTATCCATTTAATTTTAGAACTGATGTATCAGGTCATATAATAATTTACTAAGCAGTGCATTTATATTTTTGTATCTGTTATATTTTAAAAAGCAATAGCTTTGAATAGGTAAGACAAAATTGCACAATAACTTTAGAGGAAAAAAAATTAAAACTTCAGTGAGATACATTAAATAAATGAAGACACACTACTTGTTAGTGGGTGGTAATTATTAAATTATTTTAAAGCTGTACTTATTATAAGGCAAACACATTTGTAACAACCATCTTCATCAAGAAACAGAACTATGCTAGCGAGTCCAAAAGTCCCTCATGTGTCCAAACCCAATCCCAGCCACCTCTTTTCCATCTATACAAAGTAAACACTATTTCATTACGGTAAAAACTTGGTATTTTTTGATAGTTTTGTCATACAAATGACATTACTAGTCAAACAATTTAGTGTCTCTCGCCTTTTTACTTTTTTTAATGCTTTTCAAGTTTCTATTAATTTACAATCCCTCCCGTCCCTTTTTTTATTATAAGATGTATCAGTTAAACAACCTGTACTCACCTGGAAGGTGATTTTCCATGGTCTGGATTTTGCATAATGCAAATGCATGCTGAAATTCAACATGTTCCTCATTCCCTTCTATTTGGTGCAGATTGCATGCTGGATACAGAAAGTTGATCAGATTCGAATTTGCTACCTTTGGCAGGACTATCTCATTGTTCGCTTTCCTTCCTTCCTTCCTTCCTTCCTTCCTTCCTTCCTTCTTTTTTCTTTCTTTCTTTCTTTCTTTCTTTCTTTCTTTCTTTCTTTCTTTCTTTCTTTCTTTCTTTCTTTCTATTTTTTAATGTTTATTTATTTTAGAGACAAAGCACAAGAGAGGGAGGGGCAGAGAGAGCCGAAGAGAGAATCTGAAGCAGGCTGCAGGCTCTGTGCTGTCAGCACAGAGCCTGACGCAGGGCTCAAACCCACGAACCATGAGATCATCACCTGAGCTGAAGTCGGACACTTAACCGAATGAGCCACCCAAGCGCCCCTCATTGTTCTCTTTTCACGTGGTGTTTCTGAGAATGCAAAAACTGCTGCCTTGGCTTTTGTCATCTTCTCATAATCTTGTTCCTATTGTGCATTTTATAAGACGTATCTAAAATGTGTCTTATTTTCAAAGACATAATTTATTTTTTGTCAATTTCTGTAGTATAGGTGACACACAGTTACGTTGGTTTCAAGTGTACAAGTGTAGCTACCATCTGTCACCATACAACGCTATTACAATACCGTTGACTCTGTTCCCTATGTTGTGTCTTTTAGTCCCATGACTTATTCTTTGCATAACTAGAAGCCTGCACCCCCCACTCCCCTTCACCTATTTTGCCCATCCCTTCACCCAGAAGATACACTCTTAAATTCACTTTGTGCTTGTAATTTTTTTCACACATATAAAAATACTATTACAAATACCCATACTAAATGTGTATGGATTTTAATAGTTCTTATGATTTATTTGTTTCTTCACACACATGCCGGAGTCCAGCTCCAGCAGGTCCAGGGGTTCCCAAAGGATGAACGGCGTCGGTGAAAATAACAAATGGACACAGACAACAACAGTGTGTTCAACTGGCCGCTTTATTGTGGCAAACGTGGCTTATATTTGTTAGCAATTTCCTTGTAGCGTGCGTCATCTATGTTTCTCAGCTTTACCTAATTATAAAAATGTTCCTTTGTGGAATCACCCATTAAGGAGCAGCATGGTTATTTTCTTGTAACGTTCCCTCCTGCCCTTTGCTTATTGGTTAATTTCTCCATATTATTTTCATTATGTATCTACCTTTATTTATAGTTTATAAAGTGCTTGCTTTGCTATTTTCATGAAAGGTCATCTATCTCTCAACACCTCAAGTGGAATGTTTACAGGGACATGACTTCTTAATTGTTCCTTTGAACCATTTTCAGTACAAGAAACAAAATTTTTCGCTTTGGTCTGGGGTGCCGGGAGGGAGCCAGGAGGGCCCTGGGAACCCAGGCCTTATGCGCTCCTAGAGAGACAATGTATACCTAGGAACTAATGAGCCATTCTTTACCTTAACCCACCAGGTCCAATCATCATCTGGAATGCCTCCTGGGGGCCAAGTGGGCCTAGGGGTTGGAGTCACTGGTATCCATAGACACATTCCTTTGTTGCCTGAGTGGGGATTTCGAACCCATTTGTCCCCTCCTTGGCTGGGAAATATATGGGGCTATCCTTCCTTTAGGTAGAGGAGTGTTCATAAGGGATGGCAAGGGCTAGATGTAGGGCTGCATAATTTCCCTGTGGAATCTTATTTCTTTCCCCAACGGTTCTTTTCCCAGGAGGCCTGTTGTGGGCAACTCCCAAACCGACAGATCCCCAGGTACTTTCATTGGTAAGGGGGCTGCCCTGACCAATGCTAAGGCCAAATTACATAAAAGCAGGAGTACAAGAAGCTTCACTTTCGGTGGGCCGCCATGCAGTCCCGATCCGTCCACCTCAGGGCCCTGCCATCAGGCCGGTTGGATAGCTCGGCTTCTGGCACACATATAATATTACATCATCGGAAAATTAAGGTTTCTTTTTACCATTCCAGATATTTTTCCATTTATTTATTTTTCTTACCTTATTACATTGGTTAGACTTCTTATATGATACAGAAGTAAGAACATAGGACATTCTTTTTTTTTTTTAATTTTTTTTAATGTTTATTTATTTTTGAGAGAGGCAGAGACAGAATGCGAGTGGGTTAGGGGCAGAGAGAGAGAGACACACACACACAGAATCCGAAGCAAGCTCCAGGCTCCAAGCTGTCAGCACAGAGCCCTACATGGGGCCCGAACCCACAAGCTATGAGATCATGACCTGAGCCAAAGTCGGACACTCAACTGACTGAACCACCCGGGCACCCCAGAACATGGGACATTTTTGCTTTTTTCCTATTTTGAAGTGCAGATTTCAATATTTCACCATAAAATACAATAGTTTCTCTAGGTTTTATGTAGACACTCCATATTAGATCACAGAAATTTCCTTCTATTCCCAATGTGCTCAGAAACCTCTTTGTTATTTCACATTGATGCTTAATGTTTTCAAATAAAATTTTCAACCTTTCTGATAATTATGTTATATCTCTCCTTTACCTGCTTTCAAATAGTGGTTTTCAAATGTTAAAACAACCTAACATTCATGAGCTAAATGTAGCTTGATCATGATATAATATACTGTTTACAGACTGGTACATTTACATTGCTAATAACTTGTTTAGGATTTTTGCATATATGTTCATAAAAAAGATTAATTTGCTTTCTGTGGTGGCAAAACAGGTATCATGTAGAATTTTCTTTGTGTTACATTCTTGGATTCCTTGTTTTCCCCAATCTTTCATAAATTTTTAAATATATACATATTCTATTTTAGGTAATATTTTAAATGTATATTTCCCCATGTTAACAAATAATTTAACTTGTATTAAATTTCTAGACTTGAAACACTTTTTCTTCAGAACTTCAAAATTTTGGTCTTTTAGCTTTTAATGTTGCTACTGAGATTTTTCATGCGAACTTTGAATTTTTTGGGATCTGAGATATTCAAGAGTGTGGGATAGTGTTTACACTTCTAGATACAGGTAATATTTTTACCAAATGAAAACATCACATTTTTTTCAGAACTTGGTTTCCTTTACAGTGAGAATATGTTTGGAAAGGGGTACACAGAGACCTTCAAAAATATCTGTAATTATTTATTTCATAAAGATAGAAAAATGTTTTTAATATTTATTTTGAAAGAGACACAGAGCATGAATGGGGGAAGGGGTGAGAAAGGGAGAAAAAGAGGGAGAGAGGAGAATCCCAATCAAGCTCTGTGCTGTCAGCACAGAGCCCAACACGGGGCTCAATCTCATGTGTCACGAGATCATGACCTGAGCCAAAATCAAGAGTCAGACGCCTAATGGACTGAGCCACCCAGGTGCCCCGGGAAAGAAAAATATTTGAAACAAAGTAGGAACAAGTTAAGATATGTAAAATATTGTTTGTATTATTCTGTGTACTCTTCTGTATGTGGAACAAACTCACATACATAGAAGTGTGTGTGTGTGTGTGTGTGTGTGTGTATCACATCCTTCATGACAGAAAAGTATATGGATTTCTTTGTATTTATTTTTTGAAACAATTATTTCACTTTGCAATTTTTTTCAAGTTTAGTTTAAATATAGTATGGCATATACATGAAGTAAATATTTTCAGGGGACTATATCAATTAATAAATGACTTGATGAGAGGAGAAATTAAATAAAATGGAAGAGGAGATAGAAATGGCACAAGTTAACATACAGAAGTATGTTTATATTCCATCAATTTTACTAGAATTTATTGACATTTAAAGTCTCACTACAAACAGAGGTGCCTGGGTGGCTCAGTGGGTTAAGCATCCAATTTCGGCTCAGGTCATGATCTCACGGTTGGCGAGTTTGAGCCCTGGGTCTGGCTCTGTGCTGACAGCTCAGAGCCTGGAGCCTGCTTCAGATTCTGTCTCCCTCGCTCTCTGCCCCTCCTCCACTCGTACTCTGTCTCTCTTGCAAAAGTAAATAATATTTAATATTATTTTTATATATACATTTTAAATAATTTTATTTTTTAATAAATAATATATATATATAAATAATTTTAAATAATAATATTTAAAAAATAAAGTCTCATTGTTATTCATTAAATGTAAAATGTTTTCTGTATTGTGTATTCATTTGGTAGGATAAATTTTCACAAGTGATGTGTTCCCTGGATTTTTATCTTTTAGTACCATAGATAAATGACAGAAATAAAAAATGCATAATCATGAATAGAGTGAAAAAGTTTATTTTATTATTTATCTTTCGGTTTATCACCTGTTTTGCCTTGGTGCAGCTACAAACCATTCAAATTCAAACTATTCTTCTCGAACATGTTATGCAAAAATTAATGTACTTCTGGCATAAAATATAACAACAAGGATTTGTGCCACTGTAGTCATTAGATGTTTGGAGGAAAAGTTTAATTTAGCAAGTGGTCAAGTTTTCCAGTGATTATATTTCCATTAAAAATGCATTAATCTGCTGATTTATAATTATAATGATGTATATGGTTTCTCCATATATTCTGCTACTCGATGGACCCACACGATCTTATCACTACTCTTTTGTCATTTAGAGTTAGTTATTACTGGTCCTATCTTCACAATCCTTTTTTAAGGCTTCTATGTTGCCATGTCTGTGAAAGAATGGGACCAGTGGCCATCAATCTTTTTTCTTTCTTTCTTTCTTTCTTTCTTTCTTTCTTTCTTTCTTTCTTTCTTTTTTTGAAGCTTCTTTTCTTTCTGTTTATTTTTATAACATTATTAGTACCTTAATAAACACAACATTTCTATCTGTAAAATACTCTTATGTGAATACAGCTAAATGGTACTAATATTGGGCAAAAGAAAGACCACCACTAATGTAACCTGCTGAAAGAGCAATGACAATGGTGTGTTTTGTAAATCCTATTAACAGAAACTTCGATTCCTTGATATGACATTAGAAACCCTAAAAATCCCCACAGGTCAAATATCTGCTATTCTCCCTAAAATGCTATTGTGGTCTTTACAAGACTTCACTAGGTACATTTTATAAGTGGCCATTAATATAATATATTGACAAGTTTACACTTGTCACAATTTACACTTCACTATAATTTTAGCAAACAACCAAGTCGTTTATGCAGTAGCAAGATGAAAAGTGATTTAATGACGTTGTAATCAATATTGAACTCATAAATAGACATGTGTATTTAAGACAATGATATGAAGTTTTTACTATGAGTTATTTACCATTCATTAACGTTTTCCTTTTAATCATTAGGACTGAGTCGTTTGCAGCATACAAATTTTGCCATGGTGTTAATGGCGGCATCATTAAAGATAGAATAAACGCATGCCTTTGAAGAAACTGAAAACAAATCACAAACGTTCTGAAAGTTATATGATTCAGAAAGATATCACTGCCACTACAAGCATGTCAATCAAGTATATGAGAAGTTAAAATAAAAACATGAAGAAAATGAATAATTAATAGAGTACTTACTATTTTCTCTTTCTAAAATGTAATTAATATACAATTATATGGCTTAGAGAAAAGAAAGAAGTCAATCGTGATATTTTGAATCTTTGGAAAATGCTGCAATAAATATTTTCATCACTGGTTGAATTAAGATCATATTGCATTCTTTTCCTATTGTAGTATATATACATCATTATATGCACATGTAGGCATTATTGAAAGCGTTTACATGGGGCTGTAAAATGAAGATGGCTTTATTTTATCAAAAGTCCCTGACTGCCTTTTAACCAGAAAAATGTTGAGTAATACAGAAGGTTTCTCTTGAGTCGATGCTCTAGCAAAAAAAGAAGTTGAAGGAGGAAGACTCAGTCCGTCAATAAAAGAAAAAAAAAATTGCTGTAAAGTGGCCACTACATAGTGAGCACTAAAGAAATTTGAGTTTCTCTTTCCATAAATCTTAGACACAACTATCAGACTAATAAAGTGTTTCTTAGTATTGAAACACTTTTTACCAGATAATGGTTATTATAACTACAGGCTTTGGGATAAAACTAAACTGCTTCCTAGGTATGTGATATTATTTTGTGGAGGGCTGACTAACTTTAGGTCTCAGTTTTCTCAGTTTAAACATTTATCATGAAAGTTTCTGTCAAAAACATGCTGTGAGAAGTAAATGCAATCATTAATATTTACCATTATCACATCATCATTGCTCCTGACACTTTCCTGATTTTAACTGGAGAAAAAAATTTTCCTTAAAATACTGCCTTATTTATGACAGCCTCAAGAGAAGATTCTTCTTTTTATTTTGCAACCACTATTTGGAACTAGAGGCAAGGGACAACTTTTGTTTTATTCTCAAATACACTTTCATATAGTATTTTCTGCTTTTACTTTTTTTTCATTATCCAACCCTACAAAATATATATCATCTTTGACTAATATCTTATTTTCTTTCTTGTCGTCATACTATACCAGCGTCCGTATTCCTTCTAGGCCTGGAATGTAGGTTATGATGGCCCAATCCCTGATGTCTCCTAATTGACCATGTAACTCTTACACACCATTGGAATTCGTTGCTGGATCCAATCTACTCCAAACCATATTGGTTGTCACATTGTCTCTCTTGCCCTATTTCACTTCTAAAGTCTTAAACATAAAATCCTAGACTATGTACCAAATTTCCTCTGGCCTGCTTCTTCATAGTCTCTCCCAGGATATCTACTCTCAAATTTGCATTATGACTTCTAATCCAGTGATGAAAAATAGTTTTTATCAATATTCTACCAAGTGATAGTGGCTGGTTGGAGCACTACACTGAGAATCTTGAGCCTGAGGACAGGGCTCAGCGGGAAAGACTTGTGATCAATTATCAGCGTTTAAAATAAAGCAGAAGTGCATGGTTGCACGTGTGCTAAGTAGATATAAGCCCTTCAACCTTTCCTATTCAGTAAAACTATCATCCTTTGTCTGAATATACATCTCTCATTACATAGTATATAGGTGAGAGGGTTATTGGCAACCAATGCTATTATTTTACAAGTTCCATCTGTCACTCTACCCCTTGGCCTTTAGTTCTACCCAGCAAATGGTCAATTTTCTGCTTACAAGCATTTAAACTTTGTGAAATAAATTACCCAGTGTATACATTGGTTAAATTATACACTCCACTTGAACCTAAGCCAGCTTGTGACTGTTTTGACTGATCATGTACCGAAAAGTTATGTTACGTGACTTCTGGAGCATATCATAAACTACAAGACTTACTGCACCTCACCTACTGTCTCTCTCTCTCTCTCTCTCTCTCTCTCTCTCTCTCTTTCCATCCCCCACCATCTCTTCTTCAATGCTTGTCCTTGAAACCAAATCATCATGTTATAAGGAAGTCCACACAAGGAGAGGAAACATGTAGATGTTCCAGCTGACAGTCTCAGCTAAGATGTTACGGTTATAGATGGCATCAATCACTAGACATGGGTGTGAGCAAGCAGTTAAAGTTGTGGTGTGTGAGTTATTGAGTGGCTATTAAGCACTTGAAATGTGACTATTTCAAATTGAGATGCGCTTTAAGTGCCAGATAGACATTGAATGTCAAAGATTTAGCAGGACAGAAAAAGGGAAAGTATTTCATTAATATTTTAATGTTGATTACATGATGAAACAGATTAGGTTAAATAAAATATTATTGCATTGCTTTTACCTATTTCTTTTTACTTTTTCTTTAGTGTGGAACTAAAACTTTTAAAATTACATACGTGGATTGTTATATATTTCCCACGGACAATCCTGCTGTAGATGATTCTGGCTCTCAGCCTTTGAGATGTCCCAGCTGATGCCAAGTTACTCTGCTGCCCTCTTTCCAAATGGCAGGTTTGTGAGTAAAATAAATGTTTTCATACCTTTTACTCACAAATCTGCAACACGCCTCATTCTTCTTCCTCAGGAATGAGTGTCTTAGTTGTCTTTCAACATTACATTTCTCTCTCTCTCTCTCTCTCTCTCTCTCACTCTCTCTCTTTTGAGAAAGAGTACAAGTGGGGCAGGGGCAGAGAGAGGGGGACAGAGGATCCAAGGTGGACGCTGTGTTGACAATAGCCAGCCCAGTGTGGGGCTGGAACTCGCCAACTGCGAGATCATGACCTGAACCGAAGTTGGACACTCAACCAACTGAGCCACCCAGGTGCCCCAGCTCTATAGTTTCTTGATTTAATTTGTTAATTTAAAGGTCCACCCTAAATTTTTCAGAACTTAAAATCTATTTTCCTAAAACCTTTGAGTAAATAGTTGCCCACACTAAAGGTAGTAATCACAGTTCCAAGTGGAAACATTTAGTTTTAGTATTTTGGTTATGTGATACAAAAAGTATTTTCAGTAATGTTTTGTGTGTTTAACAACAAGAAAGTTAAGATCACTGTTAAGTATAATGTGATTTGATTAAATTAAGAACACTTTTAAAGACCATACGTGTTTATTTCAGTCAGACAACTAATTTTATCTTGAATAAAATGAATTTTTATTTTTGCTGATAATTAAACTGTCAATTTATTGTATTGGGCAAATTTAAATTCCAGTTAGTTAACATAACAGTGTAACATTAGTTCAGATTTTAATACAAGCTAAGGTATCTGAATTGAAGGATAGAGACAAAAGCTTAAAGAAAGACCAAAGGACCTTTCTTTTGAAAGATAGAATATTACAATACAGAGGCAAAACCAAGAATTGATGTCTATTTTGCAATTGGAACATCTAATTAAAATGCAGTCAATAAATATACTCTGAAATATTTACGAAGAGAATAGCAATTTTCTCACACTTGGGATTTAAAGACAGATATCAAACTTTTATGTGCATAAGTAGACAATACATCTGTCTATAAATCAAAAGTGAATTTTGACAGTTAATCCTGTTAACATTTGGATTATCGATTAGAATGACCCTTTAACTTAGGGGTCACTTTGGGAATGCGTCCAGGTCTTTTAGTATTTTACGAGTAAAATGTCAACATAAATTGCCCTCTTAAATGTGGAAATGCACAACGATAGATAATAAATGTACCCTAAGTGGATAGATTAACGTCATTGAGAGACCAGTGCTAAATTGAAGGTTCTTAATTTATTAAAGTTGGCCAGCAATATTTTTTGCAAAATTAGCTTTTGGAAATGTTTGCTTTAGTAAACTTGACGTCAGCAGAAAAGTGACTTATTCTATAGGTTTCAGAGTAAACTTAAATAAGTGGTATGCCTCTCAAATAAGTTACCATGTCATCCTGTCACTTGGAAAATATAAGTACTTAGTAAATATTACAAGTTAAAAGTAAGTTTGCAACATTTCACATTTTTAGTGACCAAATAATTTTAAATACTCAATTAGTACAGTGAAGAATAAAACTATGGTAAACTATCCACAAAAAATAAAGATATATTTTCTTTCCTATTCATTTATCAATCCCAGGACTGGTTGTATTGTATTTGGAGCCTCAGAAGACACAGGACTGCAAATCTTGCTTCCCTCAAAGCTCAATCAACGACTCATGAGCCGTAGTGGGAGATTTTAAAGCATCGTGTGTTCAAAAACAAAAGCCACCTAGACCAACAACAAAGAAATGCATGAAGAATCAGAACAAAATAATATGACTTATCTATAAGTGCATATAGAATTATGTATATTAAAATGTCTAAAACTATAGCAAAAAAAGAATACCCATTGTTTTCTGTTTTTTGGGGGTTTTCAAAGTTTTTATTTAAATTCTAGTTAGCTAACTTACAGTGTTATTGTAGTTTCACGTGTACCATATAGTGATTCAACAATTTTATACAACACCCAGTGCTCATTAAAACAAATGTACTCCTTAATACCCATCACCCAGCTAGCCCATCCCTGCACCAACCTCTCCTCTGGTAACCATCAGTTTCTTTATAGGAAAGAGTCTGTTTTTGGATTTTCCTTTCTCTCTGCCCTCTTTCCTTGGCTTATTTGTTTTGTTCTTAAATTGCACATATGAGTGAAATCATATGGTATTTGTCTTTCTCTGACTTATTTCGCTTAGCATAATACTCTGTAGCTCCATCCACATTGTGGCAAATAGCAAGAATTCATTCTTTTTATGACTAATATTCAGGTGTGTGGTGTGGCGGTGCTGGTGGTGGTGGTGGTGTGTGTGTGTGTGTGTATACATATATATATATATATATATATATATATATGATATCTTCTTCATCAATTCATTAGTCAACGGACATGGGTTGTGTCCATAATTTGGCTATTATAGATAATACTGCCATTAACATTAGGGTGCATATATCTTTTTGAATTACTATTTTTGTATTTTTGTTAGTACTTTGTAGTTTGAATTAGTATTTTTGTTGAATTGCTGAATTGTTAGTAATTCTGAAAAAAACAAAGCAAAGAGATGAGATCCTTTAAGAAATGAATCTGGCTTAGAATAACGTTGGAAGTGTTCTGAAGTCTTGCCTAAAACGTGAGATTAGAACTGAGAGTGTATGATGAACAGATTTCGAAAGTATATGTGAAGATCAAGTATATGTGGAGAGAGAGAGCACACAAGAGAGAGTGCGCCTTAACATACCTGGTGTATGGCAAGTGCACATACATATCAGCTTTTGTTATTATTAGGTAATTTTTACCAATTATACTTACAATGTTTGCTTTGTATGCATATCATTTTTTGATAAATATTTATTTAAATTCTGGAAGAATCATCCTATGAGGCAGGGAGGGAGACAAATTTTCTGCATTAATAATCAAATGGCAATGTGGCAATATACGTGATTCTAGTTAAAAAAAAAAAAACAACTAAGCTTTGTATTTAACAATCTGTAGGCCAGGATCAAATATGAAGTGAGATACAGTTTTGGTACATCATGTTCATTTCTATTTTTAAAATCTCTTTTCAGTAATCCGCATTTTGATACTTTTGGAAAATTCTTCCTTGCTTCCGACAGAATATTGATAGTAAAATTTTCATACAACATGATTTCAATTTGAAAATTATACCTTGCCTTTCATTTACAGGTCGGTTTGTTTTTGTTTCATTTTTTGGTGTGTACCCAATTACATGAGGAACTGATTAAATCAAAACATCAAGAAGAATTTCTTTTTAAATTAGGTTTTAGAAGTTCCCACCAAAGCATAGACAAATATTCCAGGAAAGGAAAGGCAGTGTGAAATAAGAACAATTGGGTACTGTCTGTGTGACTTTGTATTTGAGTGAGTTTAAGAAAAATGGAGGCATATTGACAGAAGACAAATTACTTCGTAATTGCATCTAGAAATAGCTTCTTTTAATGTAGTAAACAAATGTCATCCTGGCTAGACACATCAGAAAATAGTCTCAAATAGAATGAATAAAGTAAAAAAATGAAAGAGTTGACATGTTTGAGAGAACTAGGCAATGACTGAGCATTTCTCTGAAACAATTTTTAAAAAGAAGTGAAAATAAGGCGAATGGAATTTCCCATTGTAGGAGGAAACCTCGGTGCTGCTCAAGATAGAGCAGCCCATTCTGTCTTTCAACAACTGCTTTCCAGATATTATCTCAGAGTTATGATTTATAAAATAACATTGCAAATGATTTACACTGTAACTGAAGCTGGTTGTATCTATTTAACTAGAGCGTCATTCTATTTTACTCAAATGGAAGTAATTTCAATTTCCCATTATTATCATAGGCTATGATGTATGCTATAATACATTAGTGTCAAGGGCCCACTCACAAGTTTCAGAAGAGTAAGATATTTAGAACCATCACTTGTGTCCCATCCCTGACTATAGACAGGGGATGGGCTAGAGAATCCATTAAAGCCAGAAACATTGAAAAAATACTTTTCTAATAAGTTCACCTAGACTACTAAAGTAAACTCATGTCTTTCCCTCTAGTCTTTTTCATGCACAGTTGTAAATTAATCTTCATGGATAATTTTTTCTTGCTGTTTATTTTTTTATTATTTTATTCTCTCTAACGCTAATTGTGTTTGGGCTAAAATCTGGATAGTTTTGTTTGGTAAACTTTCTGTGTCATGCACCAATGTAGAAAACAGCTGGTCTGGCTAAAATCAAAGCAAAGCAAACAAAACAAAACAAAACAAAACAAAAACAAAGAAACTTGAAGCCATAAATACATGGAGGTAGGAACATTAAAGAGTATGGCTGGCATTCAGTTGTTGGTGGTAAGGCAGAAATGGAAATAGAGGCAGGAACAAGGTTAGATACCAACTACTGCAATAAGAAATGCCAGACTTTAGATGAAAAAAAAAAAATTCTTTGGATCAGCATATAGTCAAGGCTAAGGGGAGAAAATAAAGATGGAAAACAGAAAGAGAATATGGCTGACCTGAATTAATAATAACATGGGAGGTGGTTCATGCAGGTCGTACATTTGAAGGACAGAAGCTCTGATCCTCATTTTCTGTCTTAACAGAGGGTCTGTCTAAATCCTGCATCCCAGAACCATGATTAAGGAGTGTTCATACTCTATCCTTATATTTTAGATATAATTGATGCTTATCATTATATTAGTTCAAGTGTACAATATAATGATTCAGTATCTGCATACATTTTGAAATGATCACCATAGTAAGTCTAGTTAATATCCATCACCGTGCATAGTTATAGAATTTTCTTCTCTTGTGATGAGAACTTTTAAGATCTACCCTTGTAGCAACTTTCAAATATGTAATACAATATTAACTATAGTCACTATGCTGAACATGATATATTTATTTTATAACTGGAAGTTTGTAACACTTGACCCCCTTCACCTTTATTCCTCATTTGGTTATCAAGTCTCACCATCTACTACTGCCTATGTGAAATTCCACATTGACAAACTGGTCTGCTCTGTGCTCATGGAGTATACCTTGTAATTTTCTGTTTTCTTCTTGTATTTGTTTACACTAAATCTCACACGGATTTGTCTCTTTTCTGGTGTCTTCTCAGTTTATCCTATGGATCCTTTGACTCTCGGCTCAAATCCTAGTTCATTTGTGATTCCTCCCTGAAAGTACAGATCACACAGTTTCCTCCCTAGCCTCTAAAACTGAAGAGCTCATCATCTACACTATTCACTGTGTATGTTTGATACTGCTTACATTTTTGTTATTTAACTTCTTTTAGATTATCTTTTTTGTCTAATTTTACTGTAGGCATTTGGAGGGCAGAAGGCACGATTTTGCTGTATACCACATAAGGCATTACCAACGGTTCAATCAAATATCACAATTGGGCACTTAATGTGTGCCGGGCTCTATGCTAGGTTCTGGTGTTAGAAGGAGATGAAATCTGTGGGTGCTTTAAAGAAGCTTGAAGATTTTTCTGACAGGAGAAAAGATGTGTAATAATACCTAAATAGGAACACATGAAGTATGTCTTATGGGATTCGTGTTGTGGAAGAGGAGGTTGCCTACGTAAATTTAGGTCTAAACTGAGACCTTAGTAGGCATAAGCAAAAAGAAAGAGTAAAGGACTTCTTCAAAAAGAAGCGTAAATCTTCTGTGTTCCAGCAGAAGATTGTTTTGAGAAAAATTCCGAGGGTTAGTCAGGGTGAAATTCGTTCGTTCACAGGATTTACACCATTTGTTGAGGAAAATTTGCTCAGCTGGTGGTTAGTGAGGAGAGTGATGAGCTGATTTGCTTTCTGGATGTTATTCCATTAATCAAGACCCAGGATTGACTTAAATATTTGTCATCAAGCCTAAAGTCTGACATCTGATATTCAGAGCCTTTGATAGATTGACTTCAAATTATGGCTTTTCCACCATAATCCACAATGGCCTCTTGTATTTCAGCTAGGAAAATATATTCACTATCTCCAGATTTGTCGCATATTTCTTATACACCTTGCTCTTCTATAATTCCCTTCTCAGAATTTTGCTTATTTACATACTATTTGTTTTCAAGCCTAAAATATCCTCAAACAAAATTTAAGTTACTCACTGATTTTTACTCTTTTATTCAATGACTAATCAGTCACTGCTGTTTATTGATTACCTATTATGTGCAGTTAATGCATTGGGCTTTATGGAGCATATGTAAATAAATAGACCCTACTAATCAAAATATTTATTCTCCAGAGTAAAAAATATCATCTGGTCATAAATAACTACACAGGAAGGTAGACTGTGATATTTATCTATATAATTACTATAAATTTACTGCTTTGGGAGTTCTGAGGGAGGTAGACATTTTTGCAATTTGAAAGAATAGCCAGGGGGAATTACAGTGTCTTGTATGGTCCTTAGAAATCAGTTTTGGGGTGTGACTGTTTACAATGAGTATTAAAAATGTATTTACATATGCATTTAATTACTCTGCACTTTAAATGTGGAGGCTTCTTTTTTAAACATCTTTTTATCTGTGTTCTTCTAAAAAGGGATATTTCTCATGCCTTCATTTCTGAGAGTCTAGTGCTGGTCATAAGGTAGCAAATGAATTAATATTTGCTAATTGGCTTACCATCTTTAGAAAAATAAATATTGAAAAGAAGAAAGTAAAGTTGTGATGAACCATACCACGCAGCCTTTGAAATTAGCATTATTCTTCCATTAAATGGGCTAGTGAGGTAAGTTACGCTGTCTCTCTACCATACTAAACATTACCAATTTAATAATTTGATAAAGAGTAATGTCATTTGGGGAGTGCAGGATTTAAAACTGGTGATGTTGCCAAAGAGAAAACAATAGGTACTTTTTACAAATTAATAATTTTGCTTCTTCCTCATGTGGAATAAAAGAAAATAATGGGAAATATTCCAAGCAGTTGTTTAATGGAGCATACCCTCTTTACTTTTATTTTACTTGCAACTGGCTTTGGTTTGTTTTTCTCGCGCTGGTGCTAGCAGGGAAAAGGAAACAACAGTTTAGCACGTCTGTGAAAGTCAGCGTAAATGGAAATCATGAGTTCCCAACTATTACAATGCAAGTAGATCTACTTGGGATTGAAATAACAACATCAAGTTCCAATCCCTTGGGAAAAATTACGCCAGGCAGACTGATTGAGTGGAAACTATCCAATAAACTGTGCATGGACTTTATAATCAGTGAACCGTATAAAAGAGACTCAATTTCCTGAATTGCATGTCAAGAACTAAATTTACATGATGTAGCCACTTGAAGTAAACATAACTAAGCATGCTAGTATATGAACCCCTTGGGAGCAAATGGAGTATCACTAAACAGCTGCCTGACCTCCCAGCCAGTGTATTTTATGTGACTGAGTGAATATTACTGCTTAGTGGGGAGGGTGGGGGGAAGTAATGCCGCTTACATAATTATTGTCTTTCTTTAACAAAAATATAATAGTTCCACTATTGCAAAAATATAATAGTTTCACGATTGCTAGCTGTGCCAGTTTGTACAATAAGAGTTCCTAGAAAGCAGAAATAATAGTCTCCCGGTAATAGTAATGCTAGACTAAATAAATCAGATCACCTCCACCTCAGAGGACAACTAGGAAAGCCAGATAAGATATATTCGCATATCACTTTAAAAGCAAGAGACTACTAATAAATTCATCAAGTATTACCAGCTGTGATGGATTACTTGTGATGTCTGGACCATTTACAATATGACTCTTTGGTTCTTCCCATCAGAAGGTGGAATCTTTCTCCTGCCCCCTTATCTACGCTGGTCTCGGGACTTGCTTTGGCCAAAGCAATCTGACAGAAGTGGCAGTTTTCCAGTTCTGAATCTAAGTTTCAAAAGAGATTTCAAGCTTCCGTTCTGTCTCTTGGAACTCTGCCACCACGATTAGACCAAGGCCAGGCTATCCTGCCCGAGGATGGTATAACACATGGAACATCGCTGAGCGTGTCCAGGCAAGGACATCCTAAACCAACCAGCACTTTGTCACTCGTCCATAAATACAGGGGCACGCCCAGCCAGGGATAGCCACATCTGGCCCAGACAGAAACCATTCAAGCAATCCATTCATCTGTGCGGAAAATACGTAGAATTGTTTTAACCACAAAATGACTTGAAATGCCACTGTATTTCCTTTACACACCAGGCCAGAACCAGCTTTAACGAGGTTCAGAGAGCCAAATATTTGAGGTCAATTTCCCTTTTTCCTTATTTACGAATGCGTTTTCAAAAGCTTAAAGCAACAGTAACAAAAGCGTAAACCCAACTGTTGACTTAAACATCTCCAAAGTTGAAAAACCTCTTTGCATTTTCAGACAAAATTAAGGAAACAAAATATATATATACTCAGCAGATGGCAGAACAAGAAGTAGTAAAAATTGTTCTCCCAGAAGAAGGGTAAAGCTCCCATTTGGATGTTGGAAATGCAGAGCATCAGGGTGGCTCAGTCCGGTAAGCATCCGACTTCTGCTCAGGTGATCTCATGAGAGATCCATGAGTCCATGCCTCTGCTTGGGATTCTCTTTCTCTCCCTCTCTCTGCCCCTCTTCTACTTGCTTTCTGTCTCTGTCTCTCTCTAAATAAATAAATAAACTTTTAAAACAATTATTAAAAAAGAAATTTAAAAAATGAATGTTGCAATGCAAGAGGAATAATCAGGAGGGCATAATGGGAACTTTATTTTTCTAAAGTCCTTGCATATTTTTGTAGAAGGTGTAAAAAGCTGATTGATATTAAGACCTTGATTAGTTACGAATCATTTTGAAATCTCCAGGGGAATCACTAATGATAGTAATCAATCAAAGAGTAGGTAAAAAATGAGAGAAACAAGAACAGGTAGAATCATTAAAAAGATAAAGCAATCCAAAAAGGGTTTGATCTATCTCAAATATATTGATCTAAGAACAAATGTAAAAGGATCAGAGTCCAATTATAAGTCAAAGATTATCCCACTTTAAAAAAACAAAACTTTGCTTTTTATAAGAAAGATATCTAAAATAAAAAGATATAAAGAGTTTAAAATGCATATATAACAAAAATATCAATACATAGAAAGTTGATATGGCCATATTTATAATGCTAAATCAGACTTTAAGCTAAAAGCATTAATAGAGTTAAAAAGGAGTATTTTATAATGTAAAGTTTTAATCTACCTGGAAAACATATTCATTATTCATTCATAAGCACCTAATAACATAGGCTCAACATATAGCAGCAAAGTACAGATCTGTGTGTGTGTAGATACAGATGTAGACACAGATAGAATAGATATATAGATGTATCACTATATCCCAAACTGCATAATATACACTCCTAGGCAAACAAGGAATATATCCAGCAATTGACTATAATATATAAAAACAAAAAGAGGTAGAACAGATGAAATTGGTCTCTGGTATCATTTCAATACGTTTCCTCCTTTCTACAGAACTCAACACTCCAATCCCCAACTCCAGATAACTATTATATGCTCAAGTTCTCAAATTTTAATAATAGAGCCTTACAATGTACAAATTATATATATATATATATATATATATATATACACATGTACATATATATATATATATTATTATTATAGAAAATTTGTAAAATATAGGAAAAATTTCAAAACAATTTAAAAGCTTATGAGTCATCAGTAATCCCTCACTCTTCCTGATCTTGGAGTAAGGGAATGAGTGTGGATGTTGAAGTCAGACCTGAGTCCAAAAGATACCTCTGAGCTCCAGTAGTTGTATGACTTTGGGGAAAGGTACTTAACTTCCCTTAACTTCAATTTCCTCAGAGAATTAGAGTAGTTGTACTATGTTGGTTTTAAATAATTTCAATTTCACAGGAGCACATTCAGAAATTATCAGTGTACAAATAGGGTGTGTCATAAATTCAGATATGGAAATATAGTGGGATCTCAGAAAGGAGGAAAAGTGGTATCGAAGGGAATTTGAAAATACAGGAATAAACACCAACCATCTCCCACCTCCATTTTTCTTGTCATGTAAACCCTCATTTTTCTTTTTCGAGTTCTCAGATCAGATGACAAATGACCATGAAAGGTACCCTGGTTGACCCAAGTTTGGGCCAATGCTCAGCCAAAGTCCAATTCACTGTAAAGAAGAAAACAGGATGAGATTTTACAAAACGTCTGCGCAATTGTAGCTGCTATGAAGGCGGGGAGGCTAATGAAGCAGGTCTGTACAAGCAGAGCATCCAGGACTTTGCAGTGCTACTGTCAAAATTAAATGTATGTAAATATTTTAGTAATCATTCATAGTTATTGATGGTAATTATCAGAAACACTAAGATTCAACTATTGATTCCATTTTTGTATATTTACTTTAAGTCACTTTACTTATTTTATACAAGCACATATCTATACATACATATCACTTCTTTTATACTCACACTCATTTATATACAAAAATATTTGCAATAAGTAAAGAATATAGATTTAAGCTATGCATTTTTCGTTAAACATTGTATTGCAACCCTCCTTATGGACTGGTGTAAACTCTTTATAAACAACATTTTTGATTGAGGTTTTATTCTTAATATACAAATGCTATAATTATTTCATTTACCTAAACAAACTTTCATCTTTAAAGTGAATTGGAGGCTTAGCCTGAACAGATTGAAAAGGCAGGCAGCCGTATTCTGAAATGGTAATGTGTGCAATTTGTTCCATTTTCACACAATGCTATCTCATTGATAATACGTTTTTGATGTGAGATAAAATGCACAAAAGAGAATTAACATATATGCATATGAGTGTATCTTTCATAAACACAATATGCCAAATTTCAAATTCTCTTAACACTAATTGTTGGTAACATAATTTGGCAACTAATCAAGCCTTGTGACATTTGTGTATTTTGTGATATTTCTTGAACTACACTGTCATGGGGTGGGGAGGGATTCTTAATAAAGAGAAAAAACACATTTTCAAGAGTCTTCATTTATTTATTTCCTGGTATAGTATAAGCATTTGGAATGAAATTGGCTCTAGCAGATAAATCTTGTTTATATTCTTTGAAATTAGATGTTGTTTATTTCTTCCATGTTCATAAACATGATGACAAAGTTCGGTCCCTAAGATTATTGTTTTCATTTACTTATCCCCAAAACTTTATGAACTTCCTGTATGGAACAGGAGTTTGAGTACTTGCAAAAAATATTTCTTTCTGTTGTTGCTTTGATGTTAAGAAGAATTATACTGTAAACTTCTTAATGGCAGGAAGTGCATCTACTTGGCACAACTTTTAGGGTACTTTTGTAGACAATAGTTATCACCAAAGGGTTGCAAATAAGTTAATTTAATTCTTGAAGATACTGCAAGGTATTCCCTCTTTTTCTGAAATGAAGAATCGTTATTAGGACAGCAATAAGTTCATTATGATGTCAAACATAGGAGACATTCTATTTTAGAAGCATATAATATTAAGCATGAATAATAATATACAATAATAAATGCAATCAATATAAAATAAAACAGACTATTTAGTATAAGTATTCTAATGTAGAAACATACATTTTATTATATGTGTAAATAAGAATGGTAAAATAGCATGAACACTTGTCCCAGGCAGTACATGAGGCTAGTGATTGGTAATATATACCATATCAGAGGTTATTTTTGTTGTTGTTGTTGTTTATTTATTTTGAGAAAGAGAGAGAGAGCTCACAAGCAGGGGAGGGGCAGAGAGAGAGAGAGAGAATTCCAAGGAGGCTTCACACCGCCAGCGCAGAGCCCGGTGTAGGGCTCAAACTCATGAACCTGATCATGACCCAAGCTGAAATCAAAAGTCAGATGCTTAACTGACTGAGCCACACAGGCACCCCTGTATATACCAGAGCTTTTGAACATTACTTCCAAGGCATGTTGGGCAGGTATGTGAGAAAAGGATGGAAATAAAAGGAATGCCCTGAGATGGTGCGTAGCATACAGACCGACTTATGCCCCAGCTTACGGCAATATAGTCCTACCGACAGGAATGTATTTAGCATGAGCATGGTACATGTTGGTCAAAAGATACGGAAATCACAGAGACTGTTGCATCAGAATAGGTGACTTCGTCTTGAAAGGTATCAAAGAACAAAATGTCACTTCTGCTGCATTTTATAATCCATGAAAGACTAGTTGTTTCGGTGAAAATAATTAATTAATGACATTTTCCTAGTCAATTCACAGAGGTAAAATGATTACAAATCCTGTAGACCTTTTCAAAAGAATCAGAGAACTTATGCAAGTAAAATTAAAATATATCTTGGAAACTTTTTGGAGATTTAATTATGGAAGGTTTGGGATTTCAAACCAAACAGTTTAGTTGTTTATTCCAGAATAAAGAATCAGTCGAGGTATATATTAATAAATTACAAAGTCTAGAATTACAATTAATAATAATCAAATATATAAAGTAAGCATTTTAATACATTAAAATCTATGATTATTTTTTAATGATACTAATGTTTTTATATCCTTAAAATGAAATTTTCCTTATGAAAATATGACAAACCATGTCTCTATACTTATATTATTTATATACCGAATAGTTATAATTGCAAATGTAACCTTGTCTTAAATTTTAACAATTATTCAAATGCATTGTAAGTCAGTTATTTTACCTATAAAGTTTGACATTTCTAAAATATTTACTTTTCGCACTTTGTATGTAATGAAATATAATTTCATTATTCAAGAACAGACCAAACACAGGGCCACTTCAAATGAAAAACGAAATAAAAAGAAGACTGCTAAAGATTTTGAAATAAATTGAAAATTTGTTAAGATTGAAAATCAAGTTTTGAATTTACAAACTATTTTTAAAATATTGTCAAGTTCGTAAGCAGAAAAGAAATGTAAATGTTATGAAGCAGAAATGAATCAGTAATGTAATCTGGTAGTGAAATTTGGGTCATTAACTCTGACATCAAAATTAATTTTCTTCGAAGGAAAGTATGGAAGTATCTCTGAGCTACTAAAATTTACAATGATGAGATCAGAGACACTACATGCTGAATATATAATAATTTGGAGTGGAGAAAGTCTCTTTTTTTGAAATTGACTTAAATAACATCTTTTTGTATCTCCTATACTCTGTTATTGTTCATGCTGTTCCCTTATCTGAAATTTTCTTCTACCTTTCTCTATTATCAAACTCTCATCTATACTTCAAGCACCCTGAAAAAACTACAAAGCCATCTCTGAAGCCACAATAACACTTGAATTCACTTAAAATTTTTTTTTAAATGTTTACTTATTTTTGAGACAGAGACAGAATGAGAATGGGGAAGGGACAGAGGCAGACGGACACAACAGAATCTGAAACAGGCTACAGCACAGAGCCTGACACGGGGCTCCAACCCACAAACCCTGAGACCATGACCTGAGCTGAAGTCGGACGCTTAACTGACTGAGCCACCCAGGTGCCCCAAATCCTCTTTGAAAGGTATTTCCTGGAGTGCCTAGGTGGCTCAGTCGGTTAGGCGTCCAACTCTTGATTTTGGCTAGGGTCATGGTCTCACAGCTTGTGAGATCAAGCCCCGTGTCAGGCTCTGCGATGACAGCAGGGAACCTGCTTGGAATTTTCTCTCTCCCTCTCTCTCGGTCCCCTCTCCACTCACACACATGTTCTCTGTCTCTCAAAATAAATAAACATGGGGGAAAAAAAGTATTTCAAGATAAGGTTTATTTCCTTCTACCTAATACTTCTGTAGTAATAATTATAAGCTTTTTATGTTTTTTTAGCACTCAATAAGTGTTAGATAAATTGAATTTATTGATCCAGTTAGCCAATCTGGGAATCTGGGGTATGGACACTCTTACCTGGAAGCTTTCTATGCTTCTCCTAATACATGTTTAACTACAGCAAGGCTTTGATGGTGTCCCCAAATGCAGAATCAGTGCTACCATTAATGCGTTTGTGATCATATGATCTAAAAAAGGTTACTTACATCACTTTCTGCCTTACACTGACATGCCCTTGTACATGTAATTACAGTATAGGAATTCTAGAAGAAACAGTTGGATAAAGTATTAACATATTTCTGGAGGTATATGGGAGGTATATCTGTATCTATATATCTATATATAGTATATGTTTCATGTACATATAAATATATAATACTATAAATAAATATATACTAGCATATAATAAATGAAATAAATAAATATATAAATTATGCCTGTCTATAAATTAGAGCATGAATAGGTGATTCTTAGTTTTAATGAGTCCAGTCAAAGAGGTCCTAAAAAGGCACCTGAATCCAAAAAGTGTATTTATCAGGTGACTAATGGGTTAACATGCTTTATGTGTTTTATTTCTAGCAAAAGATCAATAGAGGAATATACATGTATAAGTGTGTATATGTGTTAAAAACTGTATAATGCAGCATTTATTAAAATATTTTTAAAAATCTTTTCCTTTCCTCCCTGTGTGAGAGGAATTAATTTTCTAAAGTCCAGTTTCGTCTTTTTACATGTATAGAGGTGTCTTTGTGTTTTCACCTTTTCTCCCTTAAATATAGGAGACAAAAAATTATTGACTACCAATCCATATAAGTTGTATAGTAATTTTTGCTGAAAAGCTTTTGTCAATGAACTACTCACTTTTTTCCCCTTTAAATGTAATACATAGTTGGTTTGAAAGAAGGTAATTGAATGAATTTGCTTTGCCAGTGGTTTTGGTATAACATATGTTGGGTTCCTACTACAGGTGCTTCTTTTTATAGCTCATCCTGAAGAAGCCTGTTCTCTCCTTATCTATGAATTTCAGTGACTGTACTTGCTATATTGTCCCAGTGTGATGTGTGGATCAGTGGTCAAGCCAACTCAGTGTCCCCATCACTCCTCATCAGATTTTATAACCTTGGTGGTTGGAATTACTTTATGATTCTGTGCCCCAATGCTCTGGGGGTTTGGAAGGGGAGACAGGAGACACAAAAACATGATGCCTCTCTACTATGTTGGTTTCCATAGCAACAGTGGAATTGTTCTTATTAAGTTATGACTTGGCTCAAACTGGTTCTTGAGACTGTTTTTTCTTGAGAAATGTGAAGTAATCCACATTACATGGAGCTGCACATACCTGATTATTTCATTCTTTTTTTTTTTTTCCCCTGGGAGAAGAGTTCTTTTATTCATTTGTGCTTTGCCATATTGGCTGACAAGACCTCTATTTAATTGGAGATTGTTTTTGTGGATGACAGCAATATCCA
Source organism: Lynx rufus (assembly GCF_022079265.1). NCBI lineage: Eukaryota > Metazoa > Chordata > Mammalia > Carnivora > Felidae > Lynx > Lynx rufus. Next base: position 7,716,960 of record NW_025814825.1, read on the forward strand.
TCTGGCAAACGTCATTCCATGATTCAGTGTCTTTTTTTGAAATAAATAATTCGGGTATAATATTAATAATCACACAGAAACCTGGCATTAAGTCAAAGGAAACTCTTGTCCTCAGTAATGCTTTAGCCCGGAAGTGACACTTCTGTTTGTAAACACTTCAATAAGACTAATCACATAGCTTTGCCTAACTTCAGAAGGCAGACGAATGAAAGATAGTACATAGACTATTTAGTGAGCATTACTATATTTATAAAAAAATGAAATTAATTTTGAGGAGTTATGTAGGATTACTTGCCTTACCAATTATTGGGACTTAGGAGGCTACAATACTAAAACTGATTAGTAAAGATGGAATATAATAGATATTCCAAAAAAATAAGGAAAATTAACATGTGGAGAAAAATACATTAAAATCTAATATGGTAAAGATGATGTTGCTGGGCAAGGGGGAAAAGATTATGTTTTCAATAAATGGTGCTGGATAAATTGCATATTTATACAAAAAAAAAGCAAAAAAATCCCACCATCTCTACCTCATATACACAATGAAGTCAACTTTAGGTAAATTGAGGATCTACATGTGTAGGTAACATGGTAAATCTTTTAAAAGAAAACATAGGCAAATCTTCTCAAGAATTTGGAGTGTTCAAAGTTTCTTGCAAAGGAAAACAATGTTTCCAAATATTTAAGAAAAAATGAATAAATTATACCACATTAAAGTTCACAACTTCACTTTTTAAAAATATAATTTAGAGAGTGAAAAAGGCAAACCACAGTGTAGGAAAAACATTTTGCAATAAACATATCTACAAATGACTCACATCCATTATATATTTATAGATTTCTACAACAGAGAGAAGGAAGAGAGCCCAATAAGGAAAGAGAAAAAGGACTTACTTGAATAGGCACTTTGTGAAGGAAGATAACCAAAATGGCCACTTATACATACTAAAAGATGCTCAACTTAATTAGTAAGGAAACGGAAATCAAAATCACAATGAGACACTACTACATACCCAGCAAAATGGATAAAATGAAGATATGCCAAGTCAGCCCAGAAGCAGGTGTGGATTAATTGGAATACTTATGTAAGCTGGTAAACTTATTTAAAAGACACAAAAACTCTTTACTAATATCATCTGATGTAACCACATTCAGATCCACGGAACTAGGATTCTAGTCCTTTATAGAAACTCTGTAGAAATGTGTTTATATATTTACCAAAGTACATTTTCAGTACTGCTCATAACAGCACTACTCTTAAAAGCTCCAAGCTGGAAACAAAGTAAACGTTCATCATATGTAGCGTAGGTCAGGGGTCAGCTTTTTTTTTTTCTTGTAGGAGGCCAGAGAGTAAATTATTTAGTACATAGGCAGGACATATGGTCTCTGTCACAACTTTTCCACTTCTCCATAGTGTGAAAGTAATCACAGAAAGTACATAAATGACTGTGTCTGTGTTTCAATAAAACTTTAGGGACAAACAAAGGGACAGGTCAAATTTGGCCTAAGGGGCACAGTGGCATATATAAACAACCTCTGGTCTATTTTTAACAATGGAATGTTACTGACCGATGATAATGAACACACTGTAACTACTTGCATCCACATGGATGAAGCTTACATATTTTTGAGAACTAGAAACCCACCACATAAATATACAAATTATAGAATTCCACTTATAAATTGACCCTCTGTGGTGTTAAAACTCAGAAGAGTGGTCACCTTTGTTTGGGTGTGGGGGTGGGCAGGGGTGGTGTAGTGACCTAAGAAAAATATAAACATGGGAGATGGAAGAGACCTCTGGTGAGCTGTTTGAACTGGCTTCTGGTTAAATGTGCATATTCACTATGTGGAAATTCATCGAGCTGTGCATTTATGATCAGTGTAAGCTGCTGTATCTACATTATACTTCAGTAAATACTGTTTTATCAATTCCATAGGAAAAAGATGGTCTTAGGAAAATTGATTAACATATCTACTTAATCTAACATTAGTAAGAATTTGTGTTTCTGATATGCTAACTTAAGTATATTCTATGTTAGAGAGATAATGGGGTTAAATTACATTTAAATGGAGATCATAGAACTATTTTTTATGAAAAATTAAAGAATATTCAGTCACATGGGCATAAATAAAAGCTGAAATGTAATTTTTTTATATGTTAATACATAGTAGGATAGTATTGAATTAATACATAAAGATTTGGGTTTTAATTTCGACTCAAAATGATAATCTGGGTGTTTTGGAGTTCTTAATATTAAAATAAGGATTCTTTTTATTGATATTTTTCTTTTTAAACATCATGTGGAATTAAAAGTTACAGGTGGGAAAATGCAGAACATCAACAACTTTATGAAGTTATATGAATTCTCTCCTGGCATAAAGATATAATCTTAAAATATATTGCTAAAAGAATATGTGGCAAAGATATACACCATAACATTGCCTAAATTTTATAATATATTAAAATATGGTGCATCCTAATATCCCCAAATAGTAAATTGGTTAAGTAAATGACACTATTCCATTTGAATAAATATGATGGAAACACTAAATTAAGGTTTGGAAATTTAAAAATAAACTATAAGTTAGATTTAAAGCTCAAATTGATTTGAAAATTTTTAAATAATTTTTTAAATCACATTTTTTTTATATATATGAAATTTATTGACAAATTGGTTTCCATACAACACCCAGTGCTCATCCCAAAAGGTGCCCTCCTCAATACCCATCACCCACCCTCCCCTCCCTCCCACCCCCCATCAACCCTCAGTTTGTTCTCAGTTTTTAACAGTCTCTTATGCTTTGGCTCTCTCCCACTCTAACGTCCTTTTTTTTTTTTTTTTTCCTTCCCCTCCCCCATGGGTTCCTGTTAAGTTTCTCAGGATCCACATAAGAGTGAAACCATATGGTATCTGTCTTTCTCTGTATGGCTTATTTCACTTAGCATCACACTCTCCAGTTCCATCCACGTTGCTACAAAAGACCATATTAAATCACATTTTTAAGTTTATTTTATTTATTTTGAGAAAGATAGAGACAGTGTGCGTAGAGGAAGGTCAGAGAGAGAGGGAGAGACAGAATCCCAGGCAGGCTCTGTGATGTCAGTGCAGAGCCAGAAACGGGCTTGAACTCATGAAACTGTGAGATCATGACCTAAGCTGAAACCAAGAGTCCAAAGCTTAACCAACTAAGCTACACAAGTACCCCTAAATAATTCATGATCATTAAAAAAAAAAAAAAACACTAAACAAACCTGCTAAGGAAATAGTCCAGAATTATAAACAAACAAACGAACAAACAAATAAATAAATAAATAAAATAAAAATAAAAGATTATTTGTGGCTAATGAAACCATTTATTTTTGCTTCTAATCTTTGGACTGTTTCCAATTTCTATAATTATTATGCATTACCCTTATAATTTTAAAATACACTGTTAAATATGTATTCCTTCATTCCTGTCATTTTATTCTCTTACCTATATTTAGAATTTAAATCTATTTATCACAGCCACATTATGTAGGAGAATTCAAACCAGTAAATATTAATTAAATACCTCTGTGTTAGTGCAACACAGTATGTAAGGGTACCCACTATAAATATGTCCCATCACAGAATATTTTTCATAGCAATTCAAGTAAGTTACAAGTTAAATGAAGGGCTTGAGGAACATGTCAGAAAATGCATTTTATATTTTACCAAGCATAGCATCAAATACAGGTTTTATTTTCCTTTCATATAAATCTCAAATTGTAATTTACTTAATCATAAAATTATTTTAAGAAAGTATTTTGAGAGATCAATTATTTTCTGCAAGATTATGTAAACTTCCATATGTTTTACTAGTGATAGTTAACATTAGGTGGCACTGTTTTCCTTTTTCAAAGAAAAAAAAAAAACTGCATTTTTGTTCCATGCCAGCCCATAATAGAATCTTAAAAATTTACAAAGAAGGGCATTTCATTACAATGTGGCAGATGTTTTAGAAATGTATTGTCCACCAAAAATTTTATATACTACATGCTGTATTCTCAGTAATATATATTATAAAAGGAGGAATATGAAACCATGTAACAGGTTATGAATCAAGCTTCCAATGAGTATATTTTAAATTGTATTTCTATATGTTTATTCTGGTTTGCCCTCACAAGGTTTTATACATTTCACAAAACTTTACCTTGTAATCTGAAGTCCTTCCGGAGGTGAGAGGGGAATTTTTCTTCTCAATACAGACATGAAATTTAATTTAGAATGACATTGTTATATTCTTATCTATGTTAGTAATTATTGTGTTTGCTACAGTACCTAAAATCAAAAGTTTTTGTCCACTTTCATACAATTGTTTTATGAAAGAAAGTACTTATTAAACTTTTTCAAATTTAACTTAGAGATTATATGTGCTATAAAGGCAGCATAAATAACAAACATGTGATATGCTCAAATACTTTTTTAAGATCTTCAATGATTGGGGAAACACATACACATGTACATACTTACACACACACACACACACACACACACACACACAATCACATCATTAACCACTTAAGCACACACTGAAAACAAAGCTAAGTTGTTGCTACTCTGTGAGTGTTTATCATCTTTTCCAGTACTGTTGTAATCATTTTTTAAATGATTATCTTGCTTCTTTCTTTTCAAATCAGCCTCTACTCTAAATGTCATCGTGTTTCTTCTAAAACACAAACCTTCAACGGCTCTTCACTGCTGAGAACATTTAATTACTTCTTTTGTCATTTGTCCCCATCCATCACTCATCAGATTTCCAAATGTATTCCCATCGCTTTCTATGTTGCATCATGGTATTTATGATTCCTGAGTAACTTTCTGACTTTCAATCTTACATTTTATACATTCTGAGCATTCTCTGGTTCAAATAACTTATTCCCCTTTTTCATTCTGGCAAATTCACTCTATACATCAAAAACATCAGCTAAATTGTCAACCATTGTGCCTAAGTTAAAGTGCTTTCCTTTATAACATATTATTGCATTTCTTTTAATGCATCCACCTTGTACTGGAATTGTCATGTCTTCTCCCTATTAGATTCCAAGAGGCCTGAAGGCAGAAACCACGTGCCCAAGAACATCAACATGTAAAGGGGCAGTACAGCAGAATTGTGAAGAATTTTGGCATCAGATGACTGCTTTGAAATCCTAGTTCAGCATTACAACTGTGCGACTTCAGCCAAGTAATTTAACTCTGTGGAGCATACATTTCTCATCTGTAAAATGGGGATGATAATAAGATCTAACCAATAGAATGTACAAATGAGTTAATATTCAGGCCTGGAATGTTATAAAGTTTCCATAAATATCAATGGTTGCTATTACAATAGATATCTAAATAATCCTGATAGCATGAAGAAATTAATATTGAGGCCACATTGCTCTGTAATCACAAACATTGTGAAAGACATCAGTATACCAAAATAATAGCGTGTTACAAAATGGCAACTTTTTGTAACTTTTGTGTGATGAGACTTGACTTCAAATGTGTTGTTTGTCCAGTATTGAATTAGTTTGCAATATTTTACCCTGGGAGAATTTACATTAACGGTAGGATTTTCAGAGTTTTTTTTTCTTTTAAGTAAATTTGGAAATTTTGACCACTTTTGACTCTATTCCTAATTGACAAAAACAGGCTTGAACAGAATTACAGTAGTTCCCTTAACATTGGAGACACAGTCCCCACTTTCCAGCAGTAAGGCTACCATTTGTCAGTCTTAGCACTTGAATATTATTTTTAAAACGTTTTAACAATAGGGGCGCCTGAGTGGCTTAGTCGGTTGGGCATCCGACTTGGGCTCAGGTCATGATCTCACGGTTCGTGAGTTCCAGCCCCGCGTCAGGCTCTGTGCTGACAGCTCAGAGCCTGGAGCCTGCTTCTGATTCTGTCTCCCTCTCTCTCTGCCCCTCCCCTGCTCGCACTCTGTCTCTCTAAAAAATAAATAAACATTAAAAAAATTAAAAAAATTTTTAACAATATGTAATTCATATATTAAACAATTAAACCATTTAAAGCATACACTTCAATGCTTTTAATATCTTCGTACAGTAGTGCCCTCATCATCACAATCAACTTTAGAACATTTTCATTACCTTCTAAAAAAAAACCCTGCATACCTTTCCTGTCAAACCCAGTGCACCTGTTCCCAACCCTAGGCAACCACTAATCTATTTTCTGTCCTCATGAATTTGCCTATTCTGGATACCTGATATAAATGGAATCATACAATATGTGGTCCTTCGTGAATGGCTTCTTTCACTTAGCATAGTTCTTTCAAGGTTCATTCATGTTATAACATGTATCAGTACTTGATGAATAGCCACGGCAACCTTGAAAAAGAAGCAAAACTGGAGGCCTCACAATTCCAGACTTAAAGTTGTATTACAAAGCTGTAGTGATCAAAACAGTATGGTATCGGCACAAAATAGACACACAGATCAATGAAAGAAGTCCCAATACTTTGTTGTTGCTTTTCTTTCTCTTGCCCCAGGTGGTATAGCTAGTGAGAAGTTGCTAAGGCCAATGTCAAAGAGGTTACTGCCTGTGTTCTTTTCTAGGATTTTAATGGTTTCCTGTCTCACATTTAGGTCTTTAATCCGTTTTGAATTTTTTTGTGTGTACAGTGTAAGAAAGTTGTCCAGTTTCATTTTTTTTGCATGTTGCTGTCTGGTTTTCCCAGTACCATTTGTTGAAGACACTCTCTTTCTCCCAGTGGATATTCTTTCCTGCTTTGTCAAAGATTAATTGATGGTATAGTTGTGGGCTTGTTTCTGGGTTTTCTATTCTCTTTCATTGATCTGTGTGTCTATTTTTGTGCTGGTACCATACTGTTTTGATCACTACAGTTTTGTAATATAATTTGAAGTCTGGAATTGTGATGCCTCCAGTTCTGCTTATCTTTTTCAAGGTTGCTTTGGCTGTTTGGGCTCTTTTGTGGATCCATACAAACTTCAGGATTGTTTGTTCTAGCTCTGTGAAAAGTGCTGTTGGTGTTCTGATAGGGATTGCATTAAATGTATAGATTGTTTTGGGTAATACATGTATTTTAACAATATCTGTTCTTCCAATCCATGAGCATGGAATGTTCTTCCAAATGCAATAGATTTATCTACATTGATTTTGTGTCCTGCAACTTTGCTGAATGTGCGTGTCAGTTCTAGTCACTTTTTTGGTGGAATCTTTCAGGTTTTCAATATAGAGTACCGTGTCATCAGCAAATAATGAAGGTTTTACTTCTTCCTTGTTGATTTGGATGCCCTTTACTTCTTTTTGTTGCATGATTGGTGTGGTTAGGACTTCCAGTACTGGGTCAAGTAACAGTGATGACAGGGGAAATCCTTGCCTCATTCCTGACAGTAGTGGAGAAACTCTCAATTCTTATGAGCCACACATGTCTCCTCGTCTGCAGGATCCAGGTCTACCACTTTGCCAGGGTCCTGTTGCCTAACCCCGGCCTTGGGGTGGCTGATCCTGCAACAGAATATTGCTCTTTATGCTTGGAGTGAGCCATTCATACAAGAAACCATTGGTGCTTCCTGACAACAGAACTGCCCCAGGTTCATGACAGCAGGCTGTGCAATGCTTTCATTCCTATTTGGTGATAAATGTACTTTGTCCCCTAAAAAAAAGTTGCTGAAACTTTATGTTCTCATTTATTACAATTTCATTGGACTTTGATTTTCAATCATGTATTATTTGTTTTTAGGTCTAACATGACTATAATAATCCTACACTTTGCTCTGCAGATCTTATTGCCTATATTTTGGACAGATTCCATGGGGATTCCACTGATTCTAAGTGAACAGCTTATCAGTGAAGAATGTCCTGTTATTCACTTACATTTTCTTTGTTTTTTAATTTTTTGTACACATATTTATTTTTGATAGACAGAGAGAGACAGAGCACAAGTGGGGGAGGGGCAGAGAGAGAAGGAGACACAGGCCCCAGGTTCCGAGCTGTCAGCAAAAAGCCCGACGCTGGGCTCAAACTCACAAACCGGGAGGTCATGACCTGAGCCGAAGTCGGACACTTAACTGACTGAGCCACCCAGGTGTCCCATCATATGGTATTTTATCCTAAAGATAAAGTCACTTAATGACCATCACAAAACTAGCAGAAAGGAGAAGCTGGTTCCAATACTTTGTAGTTGCATAAGGATAGTAAAATCACTACTAAATACTCGTATATTACTTTTACAGTGCTATTGTTCAGATCTGAACTTCCAATTTTTTCCGGTATATTTAGATGTCCCACAGGTACCTTGGATATAACATCTCTGGTATTGACTTCATTTTCTTTTCTTAATATGTAGCTAATGTTTTTTCATCTGTAACAAAAATATCATCAGCATATAATTGCTGAAGCCTGAAATCAGAAAATAAATTTTAATATTATCCACTCCTCACTGTATATCACCAAATAGATCAACCCCCCCACACACAGTTTTGGCCTTCTAAATACTTAATAAATCTATTCTTCTTTTCCATCTTCCTTGATACAGATATTATTACTTTATATATATTTATAAATATATTTATATATAATTGATTTATTGAAGATGATATATATTCCATATGTTCATATAATCACCTCCTAAATTCAATTATTAATAGTCGTAATAATGCTAAGTTTGCTTTCTAACCCAGTGTCCCCTAATGTTAATATCTTCTGTAGCCATAGTGCAATTATTAAAACTAAGAAATGAACATTGGTACAATTCTAGTAACTAACCTAAAGACTTTACTTGGATTTTTTAAATTTTCCCATTAATGTCTTTTTTTTTTCTTTTCCTGGATCTAATCTAAGATTTTACATTGCATTTAGTTGTCATGCTTCCTCAGTATCCTCCAACCTGTGACAGTTCCTCAGAATCCATCTTTCATGACCTTGACACTTTTAAAATGTACGTGTCAGTTATTTTGTAGAATGTCCTTCTATTTGGATTTGCCTGTTTTCTCATGTAGATTGTGCTTTTGCATTTTTAGCTAGTCTACCATACAAGTGATCTGACCTCTCAGTGTATTGATATTGAGATTATATGACATCATTATGTCTTGTTACTACTCATGTTAACCTCAATCATTAGCTAAGGTGGTCTTTCCAGGTTTCTTCAACTATACAGTTACTATTTTGTTTATTGATAGACATATATATATATATATATATATACACACATATATATTGCATATATGTATATATGTATGCATGTAAATATGTTGCATATATATATATATATATATGTGTATATATATGTATGTATTGGGAGAGATTTCTGTGACCATACAGAAATTCTTTTTTTCCTTAAAATTTTGACAACTAAAGTTTGTATTGATGAGTAGATCTTGCCTGTAACAGTTATTACTGTGGATTTTTTAAGATAAATTTTTACCTTCCTCATTCACTCCACATTTAATAAACTGATGTTTAATTACTAATTTATATCAGTATGGGTTCGTGAATATTTTACTCCATGGGCCATAAACAAACACTATCATGACTTTGTTGTTTGGGATAAATGGTTTCAAGTTTGTCCATTGGAATTGATTCTGACTGGCTATTGTGCACTTCCAAATTTTTGCATCACAATAATTCTCCAGGATCTTAGTGAACTTTTCCTCTCTGAACCCTAGGATAATTGCTTCTGCAAGGAGTCATTGCTCATTTTATTTGAGAAAGTCATTTAGAAACCAATATCCGGAATGCTATTATCTTACACCCTTCCAGAAGACAAGCTTTTGTATAGTCGTCTTTGTCTTTTGTGTTATATTATCTATTCAAAATAATGTTTTCCAATGTAACTCGGGTTACATCCACCTCTTTAAGTGTGGTTAGAATTGCAAAATTATAAAATAGCTGTTATATTTTAATATTTCATTTCAGTTTTCTCCAATATCTTGCATGGTTATTTTTAAAAATTTACATATAGTAAAATCCTACTTACATGCTCTAAAATTCTGTAAATTTTACCATAAACCAAGTGTTAAATTTACCAAACAATCATGATACAAAACAGTTTTATTACCTCAACAATTCTCTCATGTCTCTTTTTTTGTGGTCAACATTTCCTTCCATGGCCAATTTCTGGAAACCACGAATTTCTTTTCCATTCTTATAGTTTTGTCTTTTCCAGAATGTCTTATAAATAGAACTATATGATAAGTTGTCTTTTAAGTTTTTTTATTAACATTTATTTATTTTTTGAGAGTCAGAGAGAGACAGAGCATGAGCAGGGGAGGTGCACAGAGAGGGAGACACAGAATTGGAAGCAGACTCCAGGCTCTGAGCTGTCAGCACAGAGCCGATGCGGGGCTAGAACCCACGAACTGTGAGATCATGACCCGAGCCAAAGTCAGTCGCCCAACCGACTGGTCCATCCAGGCGCCCCTGTTGTCTTTTAAACAATTATTATTTTTATTTTTATTTGAGTATAGTTGACATTTAAAGTTACATTAGTTCTGAGGTGTAAAACATAGTGATTCAACAAGTTTATACATTATGCTGTGTTCACCATAAATGTAGCTACCATCTGTCTCCATACATCACTATGTCACTGACTATATTCCTTATGCTGTGTCTTTTATTTCTTTGACTTATTAATTCCATAACTATAAGACTTCTTTTACTTAGCAAAATGCATCGACAATTTTTGTTTTTAGGCGTTTTAACGTGTGTAGTTGTATCTACTTTGACTTTAATTCATACTTTTCTAATGATTACTTATGTCATGATGAACATCTTTTCTTACATTTCTTTGTCATTCATGTTTTTCATTTGGCAACGTGTTTGTTTAGAACTTTTACCCAGTTTATTGTCTCTTTTCTTATTGTTGAGTTTGAGTATACTTACAAGTCTTTTCTCAGAAATGTGACTTATAATATTTTATCCCCATCTATGGCTTTTGGTAGCATTCTCTTAAATTTTTTTTTCAACGTTTTTTATTTATTTTTGGGACAGAGAGAGACAGAGCATGAACGGGGGAGGGGCAGAGAGAGAGGGAGACACAGAATCGGAAACAGGCTCCAGGCTCTGAGCCGTCAGCCCAGAGCCCGACGCGGGGCTCGAACTCACGGACCATGAGATCGTGACCTGGCTGAAGTCGGACGCTTAACCGACTGCGCCACCCAGGCGCCCCATGGTAGCATTCTCTTAATAACATCTTTCACAGAGCAAAAGAATTGAATAGTTAAAAGTACAATGTGTCATTTTTTTTCTTTTATGAGTTAGATTTTATTGCCATATCTCCAAAGTCTTCGCCTAACTCAAGGTCACAAATATTTTTCCTGTGTTTTCTTTCAGAAGATTTACAGATGTAGATTTAATATTTAGATGATCTTCAGTCCCTCAAAAATGGCTCTGTCCCAAGTATGGACGATGCAGAGAGACTAGTGTGCAGTTCAAGCTAGAGTGCCCTCATTGAATGGGAGAATGACGATTTACCATGCCTCACATTGTTGCCATGGAAATAAGCTATTTTGGAATGATGGGATAATTTTGTTTTGTGGGTTTGTGGGGTCCCGAAAAGATGACTTAAAGATTCTCCCAAACAGGGGCACCTGGGTACTCAGTCGGTTAAGCATCCATCTTTGGCTCAGGTCATGATCTTATGGTTTGTGAGTTCAGTCCCCATGTTGGACTCTGAGCTGTCAGCTCAGAGCCTGGAGCCTGTTTCAGATCCTGTGTCTCCCTCTCTCTCTGCCCCTCCCCTGCTCATGTTCAGTCTGTCTGTCTGTCTCTCTCTCAAAAAATAAACATTAAAAAAAAAGGTTCTCTCAAACGTATTAGAAATAAACAGAAATATAAAAAGATGGGAGTATTAATGTCTCAATGTTGAGTTTGTAGACTGAGCTTCATACTTGTGCTAATCGCCCAATGACCTTAATGCAGGGCATTATAAAATTTCATGCTGTCTATCGTGTCTCTCCCTATACAGCCTCCCCCAAAGTTGTCTTTCCTTAAAGAATGAGCTATGATTTACCAATTTTTTTTATTTAGCATCTTGAACTTTGCCTTGCTTGTATTAGACTCTATTTGAAATATTATTAGTTGAATGAATGAGTGAATGATGTTCATGCAAGTGCTTCTAAACTAAAACTGCTAAATATCTATATTTTAACATTTGAGAAAAGCTCTATTATCTAATAAGTCATTACATTCTGATCAAAAGCTTAGGCTAATAAGCTTTTAGTTTCAAATGGACATAGAGAGCAGTTTTTGAAAACAGCTATCTTTGGGGCACCTGGATGGCTCAGTCGGTTGGGCCTCTGACTTTGGCTCAGGTCATGATCTCATTCTGTGCTGACAGCTCAGAGCCTGTAGTCTGCTGGATTCTGTATCTCTCTCTCTCTCTCTGCCCTTCCCTGCTCATGCTCTCTCTCTCTCAAATAAATAAACATTTAAAAGTTAAAAGAAAAGAAAATAGATATCTTTTACAAAAATATTTCCTTCGAAACATTTTTTAATGTTCAAAAGGATTTAGGGGCTGTTCTATAGTGAAAAAGAAATTATCTGTCCCATGTTTATCCAATGTAAAGTTGCTAATATGCTCAATTGTTATGACAGAAGTTTTGTACTTGTCCCATCTCTCACAGTATGAAACCAAATTTCATCTACCTATTGTATGGTCTACATTTGATGAATCTTCATTTTCTACCTGATACATGAATTGTGATTATGAGGTCTGTTTTCTGAGAAAGAAAAGCAACTAAAATATTATTATGGCTTGTATTATGCAATAGAGAATGCCTAATAAATTGCATGTAAATTAATCCTGTTGAACTAAATTATATTTTCCTCTGAAAAAGTATTCATTATGAAACATATAATTTTTTTATTGCAGTATGGTTGACATACAATGTTATATTAGTGTCAGGTGTATAATATAGCGATTCAATAATTATATACATTGTGAAGTGCTCACCATGATAAGTACAGTTAACATCTGTCACCACACAGATTATTATAATATTATTGACTATATTCCCTATGCCATACAAAGGACAAAGTTTTTGAGAAAAAATTGTCTGAAATCATGATAAAACTTGCAATTGAAAAAAATAACAAAATATACTATTTTAGATTTTTAAATACTCTTAAAATACAATACAAATAAATCCAATGCAATAAAGTACCCTAAGAATATATGATTAAGTATTTTAATAGAACTGAGATAGATATCTTTTCAAAGGATGATATATGTTAAAACAGTAACAGATTGGACTATCTATACATTTGAATCTTCCATTCAGTAACACAAAGTATTTTGCACTAAATTAAAATGCAAAGGATGTCAGAAATTCTACAAAAGTGGTGCTACTTATGAATTTCAGACACTAAAAGGTATATTATTTCTTTTCTATCTTTTTGTCCATCTCTGATTGCCTAGATATCAATTTAAGAAATTCACTTGAGGGGCGCCTGGGTGGCGCAGTCGGTTAAGCGTCCGACTTCAGCCAGGTCACGATCTCGCGGTCCGTGAGTTCGAGCCCCGCGTCGGGCTCTGGGCTGATGGCTCAGAGCCTGGAGCCTGTTTCCGATTCTGTGTCTCCCTCTCTCTCTGCCCCTCCCCCGTTCATGCTCTGTCTCTCTCTGTCCCAAAAATAAATAAAAACGTTGAAAAAAAATTAAAAAAAAAAAAAAAAAGAAATTCACTTGATGGCAGAGGATCTTGTTTATTTCTCTATTTAGTTTATGATCTTTATTGTCATTGAAAATAAATAATGTGAGTAGAATAAACTATTTTCTTTTTGCTATATTTATCTATAAAGAAAAAATCATCCATAATTAGTGAGGGCTTCTTAAATGCTAGCCCATGAAGCAAATAAATAAATATTTATTTAAGTTTCTGCTTTCCAAGTTGAAAGCTACCTTTAGGAAAATATTTGAGAAATACTTTGCAAGGAACCATCATGATTGGGCCAAAGCTGCTGTGGCAAAGTTAAAAGGACAAATTTGACCATTTGGGAAACTGAGGTGAAGTACATTAAATAATGTGTGCAAGGTCACACAGATTGGAAAGCCTGGGATTCATCTTCAAGTTTCTCTTTAAAGCTGAAATTCTCATCATTATGGCAACTTTGGACACACAATATTGAGTGTTTAGTGGTCCCCAATACTCCACTGAACTGAGAAAAGTACCCTCAAACAATACTGTCCTCAGCAATGTAGTGAACTTGGGTCAAATCGCTAAGCCCATAACTTCCTTTAACCAAAATTTGTCCCTGTAATATCTGAATTCAACTGGCTTACATCCTCAGTCTTCACTCAGAAAGTGGGCTTTAAGGGACGCCTGGGTGGTTCAGTTGGTTGAGCATCTGAATTCAGCTCAGGTCATGATCTCACTGTTTGCAAGTTCGAGCCCCACCTTGGGCTCTTTGCTGTCCGCACGGAGCTTGCTTGGGATCCTCTACCCCCTTCTCTATCCCTTTCTTTCTCTGGAACTCTCTCATTGACATTCTCTGTCTCTCTCTTTCAAGAATAACAAAAAAATGTAAAAAAAACAAACAAACAAACAAAAAAAAAAACAGTGGGTTTTCATTAGTCATACTCCTTGGTGTCAAGTCCTTGTGATCTGGGTCCAAAACCTGATAGGAACCTTCAAAATAAAACAATGACGTCTGCTCAGAATTTGAGATTTAGCCAGTTTACTGAAGATTTGGAATAAAGTGTATATCCTGAAATGCACAGCTTTCTGCCAACTCATCATTTCTGTCCTTGTCTGGCCCAAATTTCTCTTCATAGTAGCTTTAGCCATACCTAGGCTCCTGGAATATATAAGCAACTCCTCCCACTGCACGTTCGCGCGCGCGCGCACACACACACACACGCAAATACGTTGTTTCTATGAAAAGCAGCTGTGTGATTATAATGGTTCCCAGTCCAATACCAAAATCATTCTGGAGACTGCTCTGCATATCCTCACTCTGAAGCTTAATGTGCTCACATATGCTTCCTTGGGCATGGGAACAAGTAGGAGGCATGAGAGTTGGAGTGGACGCTTATTTGTTATTTTCCCACCCATCAGCCACACCTCGTCTTGTTACTTGTTTGCTTTCCAGAAACTATCCTCTTACTCTAAGTGTTGTAGGAAAAGCACTCTCTCTCGTCTCCTGACAGGTTCAAGCAGAGGATGTACACATGACCCAGCTCAGACTGGTCAGAGTCAGTAAGACCAAATGTAAGATGTTTCAACTCTTTAGGGAAGCATGTTGTCTCTTTTCTGCTGGACTCGATCCTAGAAGAATATGCCTCTGAGGTTTTTGGAGCTTCCTGAAAATCATTTGTGGAGAGACATCTGAGAACAGGACAGTAGACAGTAGACCCAAGAGAGAAAAAAAAATATGTTCTAAGATGTCACTGGCACCTCTACAAGGCCACATCTGAGGCTGCTTTTCCTTGGGCTTTTCAGTTAAAGGAATCATTGAATCTATTATTAGAATAAACCAATTTTAGCTCGATTTTCTGTTTCTTGTTTAGAAACGTACAAAACTATTTAGGAGTGTGAGTGGCATGAAACACTAGCCTGAAAATATTTTATTTTTATTTTTAGAGAGAGAGAGCATGACTGGGGGAGAGGGAAAGAGGGAGAAATAGAATCTTAAGCAAGATTTATAAAAATAAAATAAATACATAATAAATTATTTTAAATTATATCTTGCTTAATATTTGATGATACAGGTAATGTAAATTGAATTGCAAGTGATAGAAAGTATGATGTATTTATTGCATAAATGATAATCTGCTAAAATGACAAAATATATTGGGCTAAAGTATTTAATAAGCTGGGTTTTTATTGATCAAGCATTATGTGTACTATGTTTTTAAAATTTCCCCAGTCTTGCAGATAAAATTTTTGTTTACTCATTTCTCTACCCTCCCTGTGTCACCCCATGAAAGCAGGCAAATTTGGAGAGGCCATTGGATGGTTTCAAGTGTATTCCACCATGTTCCACTCTAATATTTTAAGAAAGCAGAGGGGCATGTTAATGTCACAAACAATAAATACATATTGCCAATGTCCTTGGATCGTCCTTGCATCCATTCTGCGTTTGAACAATCTAATAGGCTAAGCAGTGAAGGAAGATATAATACCATATATACCAAGCTGGAATCGATTTTTACAATTGTTCCCCACCACACTTGAATTACCCTTCAGTTTTATACTTTCTGCATATCCACTAACCTTAAATCATCTCTCCCTAGCCTCAGATTCAGAGCTGATATTTGTATTATAGCTGTTGGCACCTTATATGCACGAGACAAGAGTTTGGTAAAGATTTGGTGGACACTGGGTTTCACTTAGAAAGGTTACTGTTTACCTATGAATATATATTTTTCCAGGGTATTAATTTTTTTTTAACATTTATTTATTTTTGACAGACAGAAAGAGACCAAGCACAAGCAGGGGAGGGGTACAGAGAGAAGGAGAGACAGAATCTAAAGCAGGCTCCAGGCTCTGAGATGTCAACACAGAGCCCAGCAGGGGCGTGGGGGTGGGGGAAGGTGGGGGCTGAGGGGGGTTGGGGGGTGGGGTCGAATCCAGGTACCTGGAGATCATGACCTGAGCTGAGTTCGGAGACTTAACTGACTGAGCCACCCAAGCACCCCTCGAGGGGATTTCTTGATGTCGTGTATAATGTCCTGCTTCATCCCTCTCTAATGCATCTTCTTAATTCCTTTATAATTTCCTCAGAAGATTTTAGTACCAGCTTCTGGTTTAGATTTAATTATGGAAAAAGTGAAAAAAAAAAGAGGTCTATTTAGAGAATTGAAACACTATTTCAACAAAAAGATGATTAATAAGAACTTTTTTAAAAAAGCGTTTTCCAAAACCTGGAAGAATTTATAGATGTATAGATATAGTGACACATGAATAATGTTTATATTAATGTGTTTAACAAATTAAATAACTTGGCCTTTTATTAAAAATAAATGAGGGGCACCTGGATGGCTCAGTCGGTTAAGCGTCCGACTTCAGTTCAGGTCATGATCTCATGGTCCCGTGAGTTCGAGCCCCGCCTCCGGCTCTCTGCTGTCAGAGCAGAACCTGCTCAGGGTCCTCTGCCTCCCTCTGTCTCTGCCCCTCCCCCACTCTCTCTCTCAATCTCTCTCAGAAATAAATAAACATTAAAATTTTAAAAATATATAAATGAAAAGAGAGCAAGCTTGTTAAAACATTACAAACACGTTTTCTTTTCGAAAATATACCCCCTAAATTAACAATGGGCTTGGTATTTCCTTTGAGATCTGGTTCGAAGTTGTCATGCAGGATTAGAAATCTATCACGAGGACAAAATTTACACATGGCGGAATATATTAATAATGTCTGTCCACTCTTTGTGATGAGCTCTTCCATTAGTAAAGAGGTCGTAGCATTTCTCAACTGTTACTCCCTTCAGCCACAAGCTTTTAGCTACTATTGTAAAAAAAAAATAGCTGTAAGATAAGGGGGGCAGAAATCAGATCTTTAACAGAGTTTTACTACATTAGAGACTGAGAAATCCTGCAGCACACTCTGACACTGTGGAGGAGGCCACTCAGGTGGAAGGCTTTAAATTAGTGATGGCCAATCTACTTCTATAAAATATTTCTTGGAAGATATGGCCTCCAGTTCTGAATGCAGCCAAGCTAAATGAAAGCACATTCTGCAGACAGCCCTCTGGGTCTAAAGTATGCCAAGCTCAGCTTAATTAATAAATCTGCTTTTATGGGCATTAAATATAAAGTTTATTCAGAGCTGTGTAATGCATGTTTTGCAGAGAGCATTTTAACATGTGCAATATTTCATTTTCCACAGTGAGCAGAGTGAGTTCTTCATGGGATGTGAAAGATGTTTTATTCGGTATGTGCTTTTCTGCCTTTTCACTTTTGAGTCTGAAATATCATTTTTCTTCATTATTTGTTGTTGCAATTAATGAAAAGAAAGATATTGAAATAAAATGCAGGGACCATATTTGTCAGCTCCACAGGAATTTCAGAATGAGGGTGAGAATCATATTACACATAAATATTTGTAGATCATAATTATGTAATTACACATATAAGGATCGTGTACATAAGTGCATAGAGATGAGGGTATTACACACACACACACACACACACACACATATACATGCATACCACACAGTAAAAAGTTTTTTTCCAACTAGCACTTGAAACTTTAGTTTTATTTTTAATTATTTATTTGATTTATTAATAAAACCTTTTTCTGTTTTTATTAATAAGCATTTGCTAAATTAAAAAATTAAAATATACAAAATGTATAAGAAGCCCAATAATCTCTGTATGCCTACTCTGTAAAGTGAGAAATAGAGCATTATTAAATCCTGCATATCTTTCCATAAAAATCTTTCCGTTTTGTGGCCGCCTGGGTCGCTCAGTTGGTTAAGCTTCTGACTTCACCTCAGGTCAGAAGGTTTGTGGGTTCAAGTCTTGCGTCCGGCTCTCTACTGATAGCATGGAGCCTGGAGTCTGCTTCAGATTTTGTGTCTCCCTCTCTTTCTGTCCCTCCCCTACTCACACTCTTTCTGTCTCTCTCGCGCGCTCTCAAATATAAATAATAAACATTAGGGGCACCTGGGTGGCTAAGTCGGTTGAGCACCCGACTTCGGCTCAGGTCATGATCTGGTGGTCTGTGAGTTCGAGCCCCGGGTCGGGCTCTGTGCTAACAGCACAGAGCCTTGAGCCTGCTTTGGAGGCTGTGTCTGTGTCTGTGTCTGTGTCTGTGTCTGTGTCTGCCTCTCTCTCTGCCCCTCCCTCTGTCTCAAAAATAAGTAAACATTAAAAAATTTTTTTAATAAATAATAAACATTAAATTTTTTTTCCTTTTTCTATGCCAATAACTAGTTATCATTAAGAAATTTTTTTATTTCTTTTTTTTGCGGTGTGTATGGTTTTAGTAAATGTGTATCTAAACACAATATGTTGAGGGGCGCCTGGGTGGCGCAGTCGGTTAAGCGTCCGACTTCAGCCAGGTCACGATCTCGCAGTCTGTGAGTTCGAGCCCCGCGTCGGGCTCTGGGCTGATGGCTCAGAGCCTGGAGCCTGTTTCCGATTCTGTGTCTCCCTCTCTCTCTGCCCCTCCCCCGTTCATGCTCTGTCTCTCTCTGTCCCAAAAATAAATAAACGTTGAAAAAAAATAAACACAATATGTTGATAGTTTTTTTTAATCTGCTGCTCTTAAAGTTATTATGCATGCATGTATAAACACGTTTACATATTTAATCCGATATTTTTATTACCAGTTATTTTTATAATCATTATTATGTTTCTAAGATTCACTCATGTTGGAGGCCACTGTAGTCCATTCATTTCTACTACTGCATAACATTTCACTTTGTGAATATACCACAGAAGTTAATCTAGTTTTTTCTTGGATTGTGTTTTTCTTTGTGCAATAATGAACATACTGCTTTTAGAATTGTTGTACATGTGTCCAGTGTTGGTTCCTGAATCTTCGGGCATATGAATATTCATATTTGCTAGATAAAGTCAAATATTTTCTAAAACATGTTTACAAATGTATTCTCTCACCAACCCTGAATGTTAAAAATGGTTCCTCTGGTTGCTTCTCAATCACTTGGTATTGTCCGTCTTCACATTCTGCCCCTGTATTAAATGGAGAATCTATTAATTTCTCTATTTTAGAGGATTGATTTTCAATGCTACTGGATGATTTGTCCTTCTTCTGTTAAATACCTATTTATATTTTCCTCTTTTCTTATAGTTGCAGGTTTGTCTTTGTCTCATTGAATTCCCTTCATTCTTTGTACTAACACGCTGTCCACTTTACATGCTGCCAATCTCTTTTCCCGGTTTATGGCCCATAGTTTTCATTTAGTTTATGGTGTCTTTTGACCCTTTTAGCTCTAACACTCATAGGGGGCCTGGCAAGCCTAGAGTAGGATCTTATTGAATCTGTCTATACTATGGAGTGGAGACAGGGATTGAGGAGGATAAATAATAGTCTCATATCAGTGTGCCTTTCAACCTCCTCTTGGCACCTCTCATTGGTTACAACCAATGGGACAACAGAGGGCAAAGGAAACTGGGTGATGACATTCATAGGACTAGACCTGATAGTAGAAAGCAGAGAGTGAATCTTGAGTGAAGCTTGTGAGAATAACGGTACAGTTTAGAATCCTTTATCTCTATCAAGTAAGTTGCAATAGTTTTAAATTTAAGTTTCCCTTCTTATTTTGCGAAATGAAAGTTTTCTGGCGAAATAAAACTATAAAAACATAAGTGGTATGTTTTTTTCAGATGTATAATTTAGTGATTCATCAGTTACAGACAATACCCAATGTTCATCACAAGTACCTGCCTTATTATCCAAGATGTTATTTATTCGTAATTATTTATTCATTAAATTATCTGAACATTGTGAGTAGTAAAAAAAAAAAAAGTAGAGAAAACATTAGATCAAGAAGTAATGGATATAAGTGTAAAACATTCACAGTTAGTTTGATTATGATTTTTGTGCTGTATTATTTTTCTAAACACTCCTATAAATTTTTTCCAAAGATTTCAAAGTGAAAAATGAAGAACATATGTACAATGAAATAATGTTTGGTACATGTTTATATTGATATTTATACTTTTATATTTATATGTTTCAAAGCCAAATTCTGAGCAGTAAATTCCCTGTACTTACCCCACTGCATTCAGTCGTCACAGCCTATGGATTTGACCTCTTAGTTTTCTTTTTTAATATCTCCATTTTACTCTAACCGTATCAAAATCCTACCAGCCTTCCTAGATTACTTACAATAATCTCATGATGTGCCTCTCGTCTCCAGTAATACCTCTTTCAATTCTTTTCTCAGCTAAAGTCAGAATAATCTCTTTTACAATCAAATATGGTCTCTTTTTATGTTTCAAATCCCTTCTTTACTATAAATGCATTTTTGAAAGCTAAAGCACTTTAAAATATCTTAAATCTTCCAGTGTGGTATAGCTTCTGCTTATATATAATTTTAACTTTACCCATTCTCTCATAATCTTTATCTGTTTATTTCCCAATCTATTTTTAGTTCCTAGTTTAATACAATTTTATTGGAAAATCTTCCCTGATCCTTTAAATCTGAGTGATCCCAGAATATTGTCTATTTTTTCTAGTATAATATTTATAGCTTTTTTATTATCATTATTCATCTTTCTTTCTGTAGTCTAACCATGTACTCTGTGAAAGTAGAGTAAAATTCTCTTTTCATTACTTCCTATCCAACATCTTGTACATGTGCAAAATAGATGATGTATAGTATACATATATGGTATATACTACATATAGCATGCAGCTCTATGGAGCCTTGTGAAGAGCCCACTCCACTCCTATGGTCCTACTGCCTGTGTGTTCCTACTATTTCCACTGCTGTACCTGCCGCCAGCATGTGCAGATGTCAACTAATAAGGAAACACCATTGCACCCGTCCTTTGGCATAAACGCATAGATGTTTCAGTTGTTGGGAAAATGTCTTATAAAGGCTAAATTGGCAACACAAAATCACAGGAACATTGGCACCTATGAGAAGCATTTGGATGTGTCCAATGTGAGAAAAACAGTGGGAGAAGGTCAGCAGATAATTCCTTACCCACAGTGGATCATTCCAAGATACACTGCTTTCATATACCTTCTCTGAATGTATCCCACCAAGACTGAGCAAGCAGCTGTGTTGGTTGTGAGGATCTGGCTAGATCTTTAATGTTCTCCTTTGTATTAGATGCTGCCTCGTCCATTGTTGTCCCCTCCCTCATCCTTGCAAAGTGTTAACATGTCATTTTTTCTTGAAGCTTTTCTTTTCTAGGAAAAATGCAGACTAGGGCTCTAGGTCTAAAAATGGTACCAAAAAGAAAACCCTCGGGACTTGATTTTGATGTTGGTTTGCCCACCTGCGAAATAGCGGTGCCGAGGAGAAATTACATGTGAATAATTCTAGTCATTTCGTGGCATCACAATTACTAAAGTTTTCATTTGGGGCTCTCCTGAGCCAAAATCAAGAGTTGGATACTCAACCAACTGAGCTGCCCAAGCGCCCCGAGAGATGAGCTCTTAAGGCATGCTATGGAAAGCAGATGTTGTTTTCAGTACTTTTAAAGGAGACTCTTACCATCTTTGAACCCTAGGAACACTGTGCTAAATATTAATCCTGGGATCTGGTTATAAAAGTAATAGGGCTAAAAAAGAAGCTAAACATGCAGTTTTGGAGGTCTACCATTTCAGATCCCTGGGACTGAAAGAGCATTACACCCAAACTAAGTATGGTAATATTTGAGTTAACCATCTTGGAAATGTTTAACCCTGGAAAACCACTTCTAGATAGTAGAAGCAATGATTAACATCTTACCAAAATAGAACTTCTTTCGAGCCCCTGAAAACTTGCCCTAACTTACGAGAAACTTTGTAAAACCATTATTTTTCTCAAGATCTTCCCTCACTAACATTCATGGCTTTCAGACAAAACACACACACACACACACACACACACACACACACACACACAAAACACGAAAAACAGAGTTAGATTGTGCAATAGTTAACACTAGAAAAATTGTACTCTAAGAATAAATACCTGCAGGCAGAACATAAATGTGTGTAGGTTGGGGGTTAGGCCAAAGGAAACAAAATATAAGATTGTTTATAGGAGAAATTATTGATGTAGAAATGCCCATTATAACAAAGAACTCAATACGGCAGGGCCACTTAGAATTCATCCTATTAGTTTGTTGGGATGTCTCCTTGAAACTTGGACATGAACATGACATACAGAAAATTAGATGATGTGTCGGAACTTTACTGAATTAACATATACCAAGAATATCCTATCAGGAGACTTAGAGAGATGTCCACATTAGAATGAATTTACTACGTAAGTGGCTGTATCCAATATCTGATTGTTCCCTTCCCAATGGTAGGGAAGGGAATGTCTTCAAAGGAGGTAGTGAAGAATGCACAGGAAAGAAGCACTGGCATGTTTGAGAAGGCCAGTGGTGAATATTTCATTCACCATGATCAATAGTTTGGTTGCTACCATAAGTAGTGGTAAGTGGTGATTCACATGAGTGGTGATTTTGTGATTCTGGAATAACAGAGGCCAGGTGGCAGCATATGCATAAGATGAAGGATGGACATAATTATGGTAATGGGCAGATAACATGGTCATTAAGAAACCTTGATACACAGTAGTTGTGACCTCCATCATATTGCCACACGATTCACTTTTCTGGCCTTTGCAAAAACCAGATGGATAATGGGGAGATTACTACCGACTAACATAAACTTAATCATGGATCGTTCTGTCAGGTATTTTATCTTTACCAGAGCAGAGCAACACGGTCTTTGGCATCTGGTAAGTGGCTATGAATTTTCCAAAGCCTTTTCTCAACACCCATCCGTAGGGTAGGACCAAAGCAATTCACTTTTACCTAGCAAATTTAGCAGTGTTTTTTCACTACCTTGCCTCCAGGCTGTTAACTCTCCTGAGGTCTGTCATCATGTGGTGGAATGCATCTAAATTTTGATGCACATATAAATCCTTTGGAGATGTTAAAATGAAGACTCTGATTCGTAGTCCTAGGGTGGACTCTGAGTTTTTAAATTTCTAACCACTGATAATAGCAATGATACGGACAGCAATCGTGATCATCTTGACAGTGGGGAGAATATCATGCTGGTCTTCTAGATTACCGACACCATGGACATTGAACTTCCTGAGCAAAAATTCTCAAGTAACCTAGATGTGCATTCCAACATCATTGCATTCCAGAAGGTGGAAAATAAACCTTGTGGAAATTTGGAGTTCTACCAACCCAAAGTGTTTGGGTTTCAGTGGTTCTAAGCATTTCGTATTCCTCTCTAAGGACAGGCAGGTCTTTCGGCAAAGAAGTTATTGCAATGAGCTCATGACCACAGGATTCACAGTCTTTGCTTGTTCGGCTAGTTGGTTTGCTTTAGTTTTTAATGATTTAATCCATCAAATGTGAGACAGCCATTGTACTATAAAAGTACAATAACTCATTAATTTCTCAGCTAAGATGCCAGCTCAGAACACACTTCCTGAGAGATTCATGTACTATCTTACAAATTAAAACGGGCATATAAACATAACCAATGCCTGATATATGGGCTGTTTACCCAATAGCTGGCATATATTTGTATGGGAAACTATGTACTCAAGCAGGGTTCTCCCTTATCATCATTACTGCTAGTGACCTACCTGTAGACTTTGTATTTCTCATCCCTATCATCTTAGATTCTATGGTGTTGGAGGCCTTGGTTTTCAGTTATAATGCTTAGGCCTATGCTGTATTTTTGAGACTCCAAAACATTGTGTATACATTTGACTATTTTTGGTAGCAATTTGAATGTTTGAATATTTTATCTTTATTATATTTTCTTGATTGCATCAAATGACAGTTTGATGTGTTAGTCATTCATATATTTATAGGAATTAGAGGACAGATTTTTATTATGCTAGTTATCAAATAAATGCACTCTAGGACATGTACCATCTAATAAAATAAAATACACAAATACCTACTAATTATAGATGATTAATACCAGAAAGAGAAATAAGGGTCTAATTGAGGATAAAGTGTGCATGACATAAATTCAGTTGAAGAGAAATTAAATCTGCACTAAAAAAGTGAGAAAAAAATAGAATGCTTGGGAAGGGGGGACAGGATGAGGAATATTTCATATGGTAAAGACAGAAAATGATTTTCTTCTTGCTTGTACTCAAGCTTTGTCAGATATATAGATGATGATTTTACACACAGAGTTTCAATCTGTATGTGTTCACCAAGTTTTCTGTACAAATCCTTTAAATATTCTACCTTGATATGAAATTAATATCAAATAAAATACCATTTATGGAGCAACAATGGATCCAACACATTTTTTCTCTCCTCTAAATAGTCTGAGAGCTTAAGCAGCTCTATTATAATGCAAATAAGATTATTACAGTAATTTTGCATGAATATTTTCAAAAGCAGTTATAGGCTGTCAATAATGTTTATGATTGCCTCAAATGCTTTAATGGCTCTCTTGAGATGCCAAAATGCAAGGGCAAATAAACAGCTTTTAGAATAGACATTAGGGGAAGCGAATAAAATCCTGTTAGTAGCTTGCTTTATATAAGTTCTTTAGCTCTTTTAGGGATTCTTCAGGATCAAGAAAGCAGTAAATATTTAGCAGTGTTATTTTTAAAAAATCCTTCCATCTTTTCTTTGATCTTGACATATTTGGGGAAAAGGATTATTAAATCTGTTTTAAGGCTGTGCTTTGAGTGGGATTTAGAAAACTTGTTAGTAGTTACTACTGATGATATTAATTGATAATATCATTACCAATACAAATGAAAAATCTACATGATACACTTGCACAATTTACGGTGGATTCCAAAAATATCTGTAAAAATTAAAATAGAAGTGAAATTTAGTGGTTATTGTCAGTTCAAAAAATATATATATAGCATTTTAATATTTAAGTTAAATATAAAGAGACACAAAATAAGATTAGTGTTCTTATAAAAATGCTTATGAAACATTGTTTATTGCGACATTTTCATCTATACTCATCCTGAAAAAAATATTTTATGCATTAGTAAACTATTCTAAGAATGTGTTATTTAGCCCATCAGATGAAACACAGAAGAAATGAAACAGTAAAAATTATTTATATGCACAGAACTTTATAAATTTGAAAATATTTTATGTAACTGGATACAACTGTACTCTTGTAATAAACTTATGAGATTTTATTTTAATTAACTTAAGCAAAATAGGTTAATATGATTATTTAAACCTTTTTTAAGAATTTTGCTGACATGTGTGATCTTATTTCCAGCATGCCATTTCATGCTTTCTCTTTTTTTTTTTTTTGTATATATTTATTTATTTTTGAGAGACTGAGAAAGCATGAGCAGGGGAGGGGAAGAGAGAGAGGGAGACACAGAATCTGAAACAGGCTCCAGGCTCTGAGCTGTCAGCACAGAGCCCAATGTGGGGCTCAAACTCACAGACCAGACTGCAAGATCATGACCTGAGCCAAAGTCGAACACATAACTGACTGGGCCACCCAGTCGCCCCCATGCTTTCTCTTTTTTTAATTTTTTTTTTAAATCTTAATTCCAGGATAGTTAGCATATAGTATTCTATTAGTTTGAGGTATACACTATAGTGATGTATTTTACCTTCATCTTTTGAAGGTTGTTTTTGACAAATAAGATTATAAGTTGGAGATTTCTGTCTTTCGACACTTTAAAGCTATTATTACATTGTAAATAAGAGAGGGAGGCAAACCATAAGAGACTCTTAAATGAAGAGAAAAAACGGAGGGTGGCTGGAGGGGAGGTGGGTAGGGGATGGGATAAATGGGTGATGGGCATTAAGGAGGGTACTTGTTGGGATGAGCACTGGGTGCTTTATTAAGTGATGGATCACTAGGTTCTACTTTTTTTTTTTTTAGTTTATTTTTATTTCTTTTGAGAGAGAGAGAGATAGAGAGCAAGTGGGAGAGAGGCAGAGAGAGGGAGACAGAATCCTAAGCAGGCTCTGCACTGTCAGAGCAGAACTCTATGCCAGGCTCAAACTTATGAGATCCTGACCTCAGTCGAAGAAATCCAGAGTCAGATGCTTAACCGACTGAGACACCCAGGGCCCCTCACTGGGTTCTACTGAAACCAATACTACATTGTATGTTAACCAACTGGAATTTAAATAAATTATGTTCTCTCAAAAAATACATATATTTGTTTGGGTCTTATACCATTAACCTTACAAATTATTTGCACATTTTGAATACCAGTACTTTATCAGATTTGTGTTTTGCAAATATTTTCTACCAAGTTGTGGTTTGGCTTTTCATTCTCTTAACAGTGTCTTTCATAAAGTAGAAATTTTTCACAAATTCAAGAGCTTAGCAAAATCCAATAAATACAAAGACAACCACCCTTATGCACTGCTCAGTTAAATTGTTGAAAATAAGGGACACAGAGAAAATCTTAAAAGTATCCGGAGACCAATGCACATTGTCTTCAAAAAAAGCAATAAGACTGATTCCTGATTTTCCAACACACGCTTTCTCTTTTTAAACATTTCTCAGTGTGGGTTTTCATTTGTGCATTTTCTGTATTGGATTCTCAATTTTTATGTATTAACAAACTACCCAGGTTTTTGGGTTGTATGGGTTAATTTGTTTCTAGTTATTATAAATAAAGATATTAAACCAATATTCAATAAACCATGCACAACACAAGCAGATGTTAAAGTAATTGCATTGTAAAAAATAAATTAAGTAATTACGTTGTAAATTGTTATATTAAAAATATTACAGTTCAGACATAAATATCTTGCTACCTAAAATTTATAGATACATATCTAAAACAAATTTGTGACATATAAATATAAAAACTGAAGCCAAGAATCATTGCATTAAACTGACATTTTATAATGACAAAGGATAAAATCTATACTTTATAATTTCAAAAATTTATTGTAATAATTATCTTAACATTAAGATGAATAGAGTAAAAGTTCTAAATATACAAAATAGGAGCTTTTTTAAGTTTATTTATTACTATTTATTATTTTGAGAGAGAGAAGAAGCAGAGAGAGAGGGAGAAACAGAGAGAGAGAGAGGATCCCAAGCAGGCTCTGCACTGTCAGTATAGAGCCCAACGTGGGCCTCGAACTCACAAACCGTGAGGTCATGACTTGAACTGAAACCAAGGTTCAGATGCTCAACCAACTGAGCCACATAGGCATCCCAGTTTTATTAGTTATAGTTCTAATATCCCCCAATGAAGTAAAAATATGAACAATATTAAATATAAATCATAAAATGGCTTAGATTCTTAAACAATATCAACCAGATTTATTAACCTATCACACACAGATATCTTAAACTAACATAGGTTATTTACAAAAAATAATTCCATATAGGATCATGGAATTAAAAAACCTGTGTTCCAAAGAAGAAATTCTATATGAACCAATTTCTTACAACAATAAAAATTGAGAAATAGTTACATAAATAAAAAAAATTAAAATCATAAAAATTAAAACCTAAAGAGACCAAAATCCACAAAGAATGAACAAATATCTGTATCTCATTTTTCCTGGAGAAAGAGGGGATCAAACTTAGACTTAAACATCTGCTCCTAACGCTGGGAAGAATTATATAAGGTGAGGGAACCTGATTAGAACAAGTAGATATAATAGGGCATTCTTGTTGAGATATTGCTATTATTGCACACACACAAATAAGGGGGACACAGAGAGGGACAGTGTGGCCTTATGGGTGATGGCAATTTATAGCATTACAATTGATATATCTTGCATTGGTCCCACGATAAGTTTAGAGAACTATACTTGAGACTCAGAGATAAGCATAGACCTTTAATGAGACTGACATGGTTCCAATTTGATGACTATTTCTGTATTCTACCAGAAACATCAGGAAATGTTTCATTTCTGAGAGTTTCTCAATTGAGAATTCTACAGATTGAGATAAAATAACTTGTTCATATCAAAGATTTCCAGGCAGAATTGATGGTAAGCTACCCTGTAGAAATGAAAACTACAGATTTAAACCCCAAAGTACTACACATGTTTGAATGATTAGATACAGATTACATGTTAGATTAGATACAGATAACCATGTTAAAAATGTATAAAGAATTTTTTGTAATCTCACATGAGCAAATAATGATATAATCGTATTAATGAAAGGAAATTTAATAAGCAGTCACAGAGACTTATAGAAATGAGAAATGTTTGTTGAAATTAAAAAAAGAATGTATTTAGTAGATTAGATTCACCTAAAGGCAGAATTAATAAACCAAGAGATTGATCACAATAATTTCACCAGAAAGCATTACAGAAAGACAAGAAGATTCACTGACTGATTTATAATATAAAAGTCTGGTCTTATAAATTCAGAGGATTTATAATTGATATTAACACCTGATGGGGCAAAACTCTTTTTGTTATGTTTTGTCAGGGTACTCTTGGATTCTTTCCAATTTTTTTTAAATTTCATATTAATATATACTTTCAAGTTTTATTTAAAAATATTTATATTACATTGAGATTATGGAAAATTGATAGATTAAAGGAAATTGGCATCTTTACAACATTAAATTACCTTCTCTAGTAATACATAATGTATTTCCATTTTTGTTGGCAACTTTAGTTTCTGATAAATTTGCATAATATTTTCTTTTAGATGTTATTAGGTTTTTTACTAGTATTATATTTTTTTATTCTGGATAAAGTAAAATTTTAACAGATTCTGGATCTGCTTGCCACTGAAATTGAAAAAAACTCATAAATTTTCTTTATCATTTATCTTATATTTGGCTACCAACTTAACAGGCTTTTTGATTTTAAATAAGCAGAGCTTTACTCCTCAGACCTTTAATTAACAAGGTACAGTTCGTTTTTCTTATATGTTTCAAATATTATTTATTTGGAAATGCTTTCAATCCACCAAGGGAAATAATGTATGTTTACAGATCACATTACAGATTTTCAACGTGTTTTTAGTATTATTATATTGTCTCCAAATTATATAGGTATATATTTCTAGGATTTTGATCTTTTGATAATTAATAATTATTATTAATATTGAATGATACCCACATTTATTTGTCAAAACATCTCAATTTTGCAGATAACAAAACTGATCAGAGACAATTGTTAAAGTTTGCATTTAGGAAGTAATAAAATTAGAATTCTATCCCCATACCTTTTATATTCAAGAGCTAGAATTCTTAACTACTAAAGAAAAAAAAAACCTTAAATTAACTACTATAATAAACTACTATAATAACTAGTATATAAAACATGCTTCACCAAAATTTTACTATAATATTTTAGGTAGTGAAATACATCAAGATCGATTTTCTAAAGTGAGTCTTTGACTTCTCATTTAGGATATGCTAAATACAAAATGTTTTCCTCAACTTTAGTAATTCTATGTATGATTCATGTGTTAATCCATTAGTGCTGCTCAGTCCTATAATTTTTTCATTAGCTTTATTAAACTGACGTCAAAAATTGAACAAAAGTCTAGTTGGATTTCCCTTCAATTGTGTAGTCTCAGGGCCAGTTTGTTCAAAATACTTCAAAAAGATTAAGGTATTAATCTTTAGAGGATATATGTCCATAAAGAATACTTTTTTTTAGTAGGTAGTATTTACATTCAGAAATTTCTAAGGTTCTTATTATCATTGAATGCTGTACTTCTGTCCTGTAGTGATACAATAGGTACAAGATGGGACACTCATTGTACACGCACCTGAACAGGAAAATACAACTTTATTTTGTGAGAAGAGAAAGAAAAATCTATTTTATACCAACATAATACATAATTTATAATATATTCTTTTTTTTTATATGAAATTTATTGACAAATTGGTTTCCATACAACACCCAGTGCTCATCCCAAAAGGTGCCCTCCTCAATACCCATCACCCACCCTCCCCTCCCTCCCACCCCCCATCAACCCTCAGTTTGTTCTCAGTTTTTAACAGTCTCTTATGCTTTGGCTCTCTCCCACTCTAACCTCTTTTTTTTTTTTTTTCCTTCCCCTCCCCCATGGGTTCCTGTTAAGTTTCTCAGGATCCACATAAGAGTGAAACCATATGGTATCTGTCTTTCTCTGTATGGCTTATTTCACTTAGCATCACACTCTCCAGTTCCATCCACGTTGCTACAAAAGGCCATATTTCATTTTTTCTCATTGCCACGTAGTATTCCATTGTGTATATATACCACAATTTCTTTATCCATTCATCAGTTGATGGACATTTAGGCTCTTTCCATAATTTGGCTATTGTTGAGAGTGCTGCTATGAACATTGGGGTACAAGTGCCCCTATGCATCAGTACTCCTGTATCCCTTGGATAAATTCCTAGCAGTGCTATTGCTGGGTCATAGGGTAGGTCTATTTTTAATTTTCTGAGGAACCTCCACACTGCTTTCCAGAGCGGCTGCACCAATTTGCATTCCCACCAACAGTGCAAGAGGGTTCCCGTTTCTCCACATCCTCGCCAGCATCTATAGTCTCCTGATTTGTTCATTTTGGCCACTCTGACTGGCGTGAGGTGATACCTGAGTGTGGTTTTGATTTGTATTTCCCTGATAAGGAGCGACGCTGAACATCTTTTCATGTGCCTGTTGGCCATCTGGATGTCTTCTTTAGAGAAGTGTCTATTCATGTTTTCTGCCCATTTCTTCACTGGGTTATTTGTTTTTCGGGTGTGGAGTTTGGTGAGCTCTTTATAGATTTTAGATACTAGACCTTTGTCCGATATGTCATTTGCAAATATCTTTTCCCATTCCGTTGGTTGCCTTTTCGTTTTGTTGGTTGTTTCCTTTGCTGTGCAGAAGCTTTTTATCTTCATAAGGTCCCAGTAATTCACTTTTGCTTTTAATTCCCTTGCCTTTGGGGATGTGTCGAGTAAGAGATTGCTACGGCTGAGGTCAGAGAGGTCTTTTCCTGCTTTCTCCTCTAAGGTTCTGATGGTTTCCTGTCTCACATTTAGGTCCTTTATCCATTTTGAGTTTATTTTTGTAAATGGTGTGAGAAAGTGGTCTAGTTTCAACCTTCTGCATGTTGCTGTCCAGTTCTCCCAGCACCATTTGTTCAAGAGGCTGTCTTTTTTCCATTGGATGTTCTTTCCTGCTTTGTCAAAGATGAGTTGGCCATATGTTTGTGGGTCTAGTTCTGGGGTTTCTATTCTATTCCATTGGTCTGTGTGTCTGTTTTTGTGCCAATACCATGCTGTCTTGATGATGACAGCTTTGTAGTAGAGGCTAAAGTCTGGGATTGTGATGCCTCCTGCTTTGGTCTTCTTCTTCAAAATTCCTTTGGCTATTCGGGGCCTTTTGTGGTTCCATATGAATTTTAGGATTGCTTGTTCTAGTTTCGAGAAGCATGCTGGTGCAATTTTGATTGGGATTGCATTGAATGTGTAGATAGCTTTGGGTAGTATTGACATTTTGACAATATTTATTTTTCCAATCCATGAGCAGGGAATGTCTTTCCATTTCTTTAAATCTTCTTCAATTACCTTCATAAGCTTTCTATAGTTTTCAGCATACAGATCCTTTACATCTTTGGTTAGATTTATTCCTAGGTATTTTATGCTTCTTGGTGCAATTGTGAATGGGATCAGTTTCTTTATTTGTCTTTCTGTTGCTTCGTTGTTAGTGTATAAGAATGCAACTGATTTCTGTACATTGATTTTGTATCCTGCAACTTTGCTGAATTCATGTATCAGTTCTAGCAGACTTTTGGTGGAGTCTATCGGATTTTCCATGTATAATATCATGTCATCTGCAAAAAGCGAAAGCTTGACTTCATCTTTGCCAATTTTGATGCCTTTGATTTCCTTTTGTTGTCTGATTGCTGATGCTAGCACTTCCAGCACTATG
Source organism: Lynx rufus (assembly GCF_022079265.1). Taxonomy (NCBI): domain Eukaryota; kingdom Metazoa; phylum Chordata; class Mammalia; order Carnivora; family Felidae; genus Lynx; species Lynx rufus. Next base: position 7,749,425 of record NW_025814825.1, read on the forward strand.
TTAAACAACAACGGTGAGAGTGGGCATCCCTGTCGTGTTCCTGATCTCAGGGAAAAAGCTCTCAGTTTTTCCCCGTTGAGGATGATGTTAGCTGTGGGCTTTTCATAAATGGCTTTTATGATCTTTAAGTATGTTCCTTCTATCCCGATTTTCTCAAGGGTTTTTATTAAGAAAGGGTGCTGGATTTTGTCAAAGGCCTTTTCTGCATCGATTGACAGGATCATATGGTTCTTCTCTTTTTTTTTGTTAATGTGATGTATCACGTTGATTGATTTGCGAATGTTGAACCAGCCCTGCATCCCAGGAATGAATCCCACTTGATCATGGTGAATAATTCTTTTTATATGCTGTTGAATTCGATTTGCTAGTATCTTATTGAGAATTTTGGCATCCATATTCATCAGGGATATTGGCCTGTAGTTCTCTTTTTTTACTGGGTCTCTGTCTGGTTTAGGAATCAAAGTAATACTGGCTTCATAGAATGAGTCTGGAAGTTTTCCTTCCCTTTCTATTTCTTGGAATAGCTTGAGAAGGATAGGTATTATCTCTGCTTTAAATGTCTGGTAGAACTCCCCTGGGAAGCCATCTGGTCCTGGACTCTTATTTGTTGGGAGATTTTTATAACCGATTCAATTTCTTCGCTGGTTATGGGTCTGTTCAAGCTTTCTATTTCCTCCTGATTGAGTTTTGGAAGAGTGTGGGTGTTCAGGAATTTGTCCATTTCTTCCAGGTTGTCCAATTTGTTGGCATATAATTTTTCATAGTATTCCCTGATAATTGTTTGTATCTCCGAGGGATTGGTTGTAATAATTCCATTTTCATTCATGATTTTATCTATTTGGGTCATCTCCCTTTTCTTTTTGAGAAGCCTGGCTAGAGGTTTGTCAATTTTGTTTATTTTTTCAAAAAACCAACTCTTGGTTTCGTTGATCTGCTCTACAGTTTTTTAGATTCTATATTGTTTATTTCTGCTCTGATCTTTATTATTTCTCTTCTTCTGCTGGGTTTAGGCTGCCTTTGCTGTTCTGCTTCTATTTCCTTTAGGTGTGCTGTTAGATTTTGTATTTGGGATTTTTCTTGTTTCTTGAGATAGGCCTGGATTGCAATGTATTTTCCTCTCAGGACTGCCTTCGTTGCGTCCCAAAGCGTTTGGATTGTTGTATTTTCATTTTCGTTTGTTTCCATATATTTTTTGATTTCTTCTCTAATTGCCTGGTTGACCCACTCATTCGTTAGTAGGGTGTTCTTTAACCTCCATGCTTTTGGAGGTTTTCCAGACTTTTTCCTGTGGTTGATTTCAAGCTTCATAGCATTGTGGTCTGAAAGTATGCATGGTATAATTTCAATTCTTGTAAACTTATGAAGGGCTGTTTTGTGACCCAGTATATGATCTATCTTGGAGAATGTTCCATGTGCACTCGAGAAGAAAGTATATTCTGTTGCTTTGGGATGCAGAGTTCTAAATAGATCTGTCAAGTCCATCTGATCCAATGTCTCATTCAGGGCCCTTGTTTCTTTATTGACCGTGTGTCTAGATGATCTATCCATTTCTGTAAGTGGGGTGTTAAAGTCCCCTGCAATTACCACATTCTTATCAATAAGGTTGCTTCTGTTTATGAGTAATTGTTTTATATATTTGGGGGCTCCGGTATTCGGCGCATAGACATTTATAATTGTTAGCTCTTCCTGATGGATAGACCCTGTAACTATTATATAATGTCCTTCTTCATCTCTTGTTACAGACTTTAATTTAAAGTCTAGTTTGTCTGATATAAGTATGGCTACTCCAGCTTTCTTTTGGCTTCCAGTAGCATGATAAATAGTTCTCCATCCCCTCACTCTCAATCTAAAGGTGTCCTCAGGTCTAAAATGAGTCTCTTGTAGACAGCAAATAGATGGGTCTTGTTTTTTTATCCATTCTGATACCCTATGTCTTTTGGTTGGCGCATTTAATCCATTTACATTCAGTGTTATTATAGAAAGATACGGGTTTAGAGTCATTGTGATGTCTGTATGTTTTATGCTTGTAGTGATGTCTCTGGTACTTTGTCTCACAGGGTCCCCCTTAGGATCTCTTGTAGGGCTGGTTTAGTGGTGACAAATTCCTTCAGGTTTTGTTTGTTTGGGAAGACCTTTATCTCTCCTTCTATTCTAAATGACAGACTTGCTGGATAAAGGATTCTTGGCTGCATATTTTTGCTGTCTAGCACCCTGAAAATCTTGTGCCAATTCTTTCTGGCCTGCCAAGTTTCAAAAGAGAGATCAGTCACGAGTCTTATAGGTCTCCCTTTATATGTGAGGGCACGTTTACCCCTTGCTGCTTTCAGAATTTTCTCTTTATCCTTGTATTTTGCCAGTTTCACTATGATATGTCGTGCAGAAGATCGATTCAAGTTACGTCTGAAGGGAGTTCTCTGTGCCTCTTGGATTTCAATGCCTTTTTCCTTCCCCAGTTCAGGGAAGTTCTCAGCTATTATTTCTTCAAGTACCCCTTCAGCACCTTTCCCTCTCTCTTCCTCCTCTGGGATACCAATTATGCGTATATTATTTCTTTTTAGTGTATCACTTAGTTCTCTAATTTTCCCCTCATACTCCTGGATTTTTTTATCTCTCTTTTTCTCAGCTTCCTCTTTTTCCATAACTTTATCTTCTAGTTCACCTATTCTCTCCTCTGCCTCTTCCATCCGAGCCGTGGTGGTTTGCATTTTGTTTTGCATTTCATTTAAAGCGTTTTTCAGCTCCTCGTGACTGTTCCTTAGTCCCTTGATCTCTGTAGCAAGAGATTCTCTGCTGTCCTGTATACTGTTTTCAAGCCCAGCAATTAATTTTATGACCATTATTCTAAATTCACTTTCTGTTATATTATTTAAATCCTTTTTGATCAGCTCATTAGCTGTTGTTATTTCCTGGAGATTCTTCTGAGGGGAATTCTTCCGCTTGGTCATTTTGGATAGTCCCTGGTGTGGTGAGGACCTGCAGGGCACTTCCCCTGTGCTGTGGTGTATAACTGGAGTTGGTGGGCAGGGCCGCAGTCAGTCCTGATGTCTGCCCCCAGCCCACCGCTGGGGCCACAGTCAGACTGGTGTGTGCCTTCTCTTCCCCTCTCCTAGGGGCGGGATTCACTGTGGGGTGGCGTGGCCCGTCTGGGCTACTTGCACACTGCCAGGCTTGTGATGCTGGGGATCTGGCATATTAGCTGGGGTGGGAAGGCAAGGTGCACGGCGGCAGGGGGGGCAGGCTTAGCTCGCTTCTCCTTAGGTGATCCACTTCAGGAGGGGCCTTGTGGCAGCTGGAGGGAGTCAGATCTGCAGGTTTGTCTCCGGAGGTTTGGCTCCGCAGAAGCACAGAGTTGGGTGTTTGCGCGGAGCGAGCAATTTCCCTGGCCGGAACCGGTTCCCTTTGGGATTTTGGCTGGGGGATGGGCGGGGGAGATGGCGCTGGCTAGCGCCTTTGTTCCCCGCCAAACTGAGCTCTGTCGTCCGGGGGCTCCGCAGCTCACCCTCCCTTTGTCCTCCAGCCTTCCCACTTTCCAAGCAGAGCTGTTAACTTATGACCTCCCAGACGCTAAGTCGCGCTTGCTGTCGGAACACAGTCCGTCAGGCCCCTCCGCTTTTGCAAGCCGGACTCGGGGGCTCTGCTTGGCCGGCGAGCCGCCCCTCCGCCCCGGCTCCCTCCCGCCAGTCCGTGGAGCGCGCACCGCCTCGCCGCCCTTCTTACCCTCTTCCGTGGGCCTCTCGTCTGCACTTGGGTCCGGTGACTCTGTTCTGCTAATCCTCTGGCGGTTTTCTGGGTTATTTAGGCAGGTGTAGGTGGAATCTAAGTGATCAGCAGGACGCGCGGTGAGCCCAGCGTCCTCCTATGCCGCCATCTTCCTGTCGACCTCCTATAATATATTCTGATGTATAATCTATATCTAGCTCTCGGGAACCATCTATGTAACTTCTAATTTATACATGTGTGCACATATATGTGAAAATTTCCTTTTCTCCTTCTTTGCTTCCTTCTTCCCTTCCTTCCTTCCTTCCTTCTTTTCTTCCTTCCTTCCTTCCTTCCTTCCTTCCTTCCCACACACAAACTCAAAACATCTTAGGAGACTCTTACAAGAGTGAAAGGATAAGAAGATGAGGTAAATAAGTTTTGGAATCCTAATAATTTCAAATGATTTTTTTTAATGTTTATTTATTTTGGGGAGAGAGAAAGAGTGTGAGCCAGGGAGGGACAGAGAGAGACGGAGACACAGAATCTGAATCAGGCCCCAGGCTCTGAGCTGTCAGCACACAGCCCTACGTGGAGCTCTAAATCACAAACCATGGGATCATGGCCTGAGCCTAAGTGGAATACTTAACTGACTGAGCCACCCAGGAACCCTCAAATGATTTTCAAAACAACTTAGCCAAATATGTATTTTAAGTCTCAAAAAGTTTTTAAAAAATGGTGAATTAAAAAAAAATTAAAATGAAGAGCAACTATTAAGCTAGGGATTTTTCTTTAGATTTCCTAATGCCATTCTCTTCCACCATTCTATTTCACCTCCTTAGGGGAGAGAAAAAAAAAAGTGGTTAGGAACCAGCTACACCATTCAGCATCACTAACTTAGGAGAATTCTCAAAGGTAATCTATCCTGTGGAAAAATTGGAAGAGAAAGAGCATTGGCAAGAAAGTCTTAGTCGGTTCATCACCCCATGGCTTATTGCCCCGTGGTATTGCAAGGGTGCAACTTATATTTATTTTTAAATGTATATTTCCTCTTCTGCTTGTAGCTACGGGAGCTACACTCAGTGTGATCTTATATTACAGAATATTATTAGGTCTCTCGACCAGGGATGGGATTTAAAAGTGGAGAAATTCTATTTTCCAGCCATCACTTCTTGGTCACGTTTGTTCTCACCTCTCTCTTCTTTCAAGATTTCCATGACCTGAACAGAAAAACAACAATTCACTAACTCATAAATGATAATTGTGAGTCAGGAAAAGATCTTACTATAGAATTACATGAATTCTGTGTGTATGTGTGCATGTGTGGAAAGATGGCTTCACATTGCACTTTAACTGTTTACAAACATTAAACAATGGTGCTTACCAAGCCTGATCATATGGTTCCTGACCACTTCTCTACTTTGGAAGACAGTTTGTTAGTTTCTTAAAGGACTAAACACACTCTTACTATATGACCCAGAATTTGAACTCCTTGGCATTTGTACAAAGGAGCTGAAAACTTGTGTCCACACAAAAGCCTGCACACAGATGTATGTAGCAGCTTTGTTCATAATCGCCCAAATTTGGAAGTAACCAAGATGACCTTCAGTAGGAGAATGGATAAATGGTGGTCCATTCCGACAATGGAATATTATCCAGCCCTGAACACAAATGAGCTATCAAGCCATGAACAGACCTGGAGGAACTTTAAACACATATTATTAAGTGAAAGAGTCCAATCTGAAAAGGCTACATACATATGTGTGGTTCCACTGCATAACAATCTGGAAAAGGCAAAACTAGGGAACAGTAAAAAATCAGTGGTTGTCAGCGATGGGGTGGCAGGCAGATCACAGAGGCAGTGAAGTCTATACTCTATAATATATTGCAATGATGGATTCATGTTCTTATACATTTGTCCAAACCTACAGAATGTACAACACCAAGAGGAAACCCAAGGTAGACTATGGACTTTGGGTTATGATGACGTGTCAGTCATTGGTAACAAATGTACCCTGTGGTGGGAGAAGCAGATGATGGGGGAGACTGTGCATGTGTGGAGGCAGAGGGTGTGTGGGAAATTTATGTACTTCCCTCTTAATTTTGTTGTAAACCTAAAACTTCTCTGAAATATTGTTTTTATTTAAAAGTGAAGTGTTAATGTTTTTAAGTAAATATCCTGACCAAAAAAAAAAAAAAAGATGCATCATCTCTCATAACTTTTACCCCTGTAACTGCTATCTACCTGTTCTCTAAACTTTCTGTTAGTTCCTAGTAGCTATGAGGGTCCTTTCCCTTTCCCAGTTTTGATTCATGACTCCTAATTACCTCTCAGACCTTAATCTAAACGTCACCTTGGTGAAGCCAGTCTCAAACGTACAATCTAACATTCTTCCTGCTGGTCTCAATGCCAGCGTCTTACTTTATTTTTCATTGGAGAATTCTGTATACACTCTAATATGCTTATGTGTTTGTTTTTACTTGTCTTCCTTCACTGTAAGGCAAGTGACATTATGACACAGACCTTGTCCATCTTGGATACAGTTGTGCTAAGCACATGACATTGCACCTAATACTTCGTGGTTCCTACTGAAGATTTATTGCGCTAATAAATGAAAACATACAATATGGAATTTTAAAGCATTATGGTAATGATACTGTTTAGTTGCATACTCATTTATCCTAACTATTCAATTTAAACTACAAAAGGAACTGTCTACTAAAAAAGTCTGCCTTTTAGGGGTGCCTATGTGGCTCGGTTGATTAGTCGTCTGACTTCAGCTCTCACGGTTTGAGGGTTCGAGCCCCGCGTTGGGTTGTGTGCTGACAGCTCAGAGCCTGGAGCCTGTTTCGGATTGTGTCTCCCTTTCTCTCTGCCCCTCCCTCGCTTGTGAGCTCTCTCTCTCTCTCTGAAAAATAAACATTAAACATTCTTTAATAAGTCTAGTCTGCCTTTTACAATTAAAATTGCTTTCGTACAGAAAGAGAAGAGGGATAAAAATGAAAGGAGTAAAGTAAGGCATTCCTACCCTCAAGAGTCAAAAGGTGGAAATGCTGTTAGCACCAATTAAGCATTTGCAACATTTTATATATAATTATTGAACAAAGTAATCTCTTTAGAGACCTAAATAAACATTGATCCAAAATAAATACGACTAGAGATGAATATTATCAGAAGCATTACATTTGTTTTAAAATTTTAAAAAAAATGTTTGAGATTTTAAAATGTAGACATGTCAATGCCCAGTATTAATTGCAAAATTATATTTTCCAAATTTATTCCGCTCTAATTAGCTGTATATGTAGAAATTAATGATTAGTAGCTCTAGAATAATGAATGCTGTAACAAAAACAGAAGCAAATAATAGGCTACATTCATAGACTTTTGTCAAGAAGGCATAAGAAATGATCACAGGCATAGACTAGAATGAAATTTTAGATGGTTTTGTGGAGATTTTACGCCATAATTTTAAAGCCTTCAACCCTTCCATAAATTTAAAGATACAAGGAATCAACATTTTCATAAAGGAAGAGTGCTTTATTTGACTGAGTATGAGTATTCCAACTGAAGATTTCAGAAACAATCAATTTAGAATATCACTAAATATGCCGCCCGTCCATACATCTCTGAAACTATATTCAAGGTTATGTTACTAGTTCTGACTATATAGGTCATATGAACATAGACATTTGTCATTTAGTATAGACAACATTATCTAACTGAACCAATGAGGCTGCAAATACAGATAATTGAAGTTTTAATTACAGTGTTGTGGTACTTAAACAGAATTAACTGTAACCTAGGAAACCATTGACATTTAGATAAGAGAGAGAATACACTCTACAGTGTAAGAAATACTGGGAGTAAAATTTATTTTAAGAAGAAAAACAGAAGCAGGAAGATATAAATAGAAATTACACACAAGCAACTTTGGTTCAATGTATGTGGGAAGGAGGGTGGTTTTTAAAAATAATACATTTCCAAAGAAATCTATACATATTATGGAATTTTTAAACTATAGTTTGTATTTCCCCCAACTCTTCTTTCTTGATTAGTAAAAGAAAGAAGCTATGGCACATGTCTGAAACAGACCTATGATTTGGGTCTGATTCTCAACTCAATCTATTCTAGTTCTGTTACCTTGAGGATATGATTAAATATTTAAACATCAGTCTTCTCCTATATGAAATATGGATAATAATACATACTTATAAAGGTGTCTTGGAGTATTAAAGGGGAAATACGTTTAAAAGGTCTTGCACACATTGTGTTTCTAAGGATGACAGCTATTAAAATATTGTAGTATAATTAGTGTTTATTTTATTAATGCTCTCAACCTTATTCCTGAAAGATCTTTGATGTGTACATATTACATTTTTTGTTATCTAGGCCAAGACAGATTCTTAGGCCATGTGCATTAGGGACCACAGGAAACCTCTTGCTGATTTCCTCATCTCAGTTCCAGAATTTACTTTTTGCGTTCTCCCATGCATGACCCCTTGATTCTTGTATGACCCCTGGATTCTTAAACAGAATTCCTATTCTGTATTTCTAATTAATTTTCCACACTGACGTTGCAAAGGTAAACTTAAAAGACTTTTCAAAATGTCATCATTATGTCTACAACTTACTTTAAAAAGAATAAAAAATAGAACAAAATGCAAAATGGAATGACGCATGGGTAGCGGGCTTATGGACATAGGGCTAGAAGCAACTATGGTCAAATGTTCATTATGAAATACACATGGCAGGTAAATGGATTTTCATTGTAATTTTTTTAAGTTTTCTATATATTCCAAATTTTTATCATAAAATATTAGATGAAAAATTAACCTTTTAACCCTTCCTATAATTCTTGCATTTACCCCATGCATATGTCCAAACAAACTATTTCCCCAGTCACATTATTTTGTTTTGTTTTGCTCTCTTGCAGTTGAAAAGGGAAGAGAATGGCTATAACTATGGCAAGATATAGAACCATCATAATTTCCATCACTGTGTACTTGCCTGTCCCTATATTAAACTACATTTAGGGCAAGCGATAACCCAGCTGCTTGCTCTAGGAAGTACCCGTCCTGAAAGTTAAACAATCTAAATATATTACTTATCAAGATTAAAACCTGCTAATAAAGACCTGCTTAAAGACCTTTGACTTTCCCTGTCAACCAGTTCAAACCGATTATTGTCATAAACTCTGTCCAACCCCAACCAGTTTACTACTTTATAAAATCTGCCTTAAAAGCACCTAACACATTTCCTAAAATTCTATAAATCTATTCTTTATTTTTCCGCACTGAGACACTACCTAAGACTTTGTCAAGGTGGTTTTCTCCCTTACTGCACTAAGTCTAAGACTAAGTTAGGCATGATGAATAGAGGTTTTTTTAGACACCCTGAAAAACTCTAGACAGCAGAGTTATAGGTAATGTGTTCAGAGAAAATATATTATTAAATTTACCTTATTTTGAGCATTTACTCAGCAGTGCAACTGAAACTCTATCAAGTTCAAGAAGCTGATAGAAGATCTGGATGTTGATGCTTTCCTCGTAAACTCTAGAATTCAGATTATATTTTACATTTTGGAAATCATCATGCTTGTGTACAAGTCCAGGCTTTAGCAAACACTAGCAATAATATCGGGTGATTCCATATCTCTCTAGGATATAGAAATAATAATGCCTACTGCATTGAGGCAGGTAGGAATTTGGATACTATATCCCTCCCTCTCTCTCTCTCTCCATACACACATGTACCTATATATGTACGTATGAAGGACTTGATGCATAGAGTGTGTTTATTTGCATATATGTATATAAGATTCATCACAGATATTCAATAACTTTCATGATGTATAATTCTTGTACATGTATGTCAGTAAAATATATTTTAATGGCAATAAAACTAGTATGAGTTCACTGAAGGCTAAAACTCTGTCTCTTCATCAACACCAAACTTTCTTTTACAGTCAGATAAATAAATATATTTGATGATGATTATAGAAAACATACATTTTAAGGCTAAATATTGTGTCTCAAGATCACATTTTATTCAAACAATTTATAATGTAGTACAATTGACTTTTCTGAAAAGCTAAAGTCTTCTGATATTCAGATTTATTTAGTTCCCACCTACTGTCTTGTGTCCGGGACTCCATCCAGGACAGCACAATGCATTTAGTTCTCAGGTCTCCTTACGCTCCTCTTGGGTGCAACGGTTTCTCAGACTTTCCTTGTTTTTGGTGACCTTGGTATTTTTTATGTATTCTAGTCGCTTATTTTAAGGATGGCTCTCTACTGAAATAAGTCTGATGTTTTCTTTACGATTAGATTGGGATTATAGGTTTTCAGGAGGAAGACCACAGAGTTAGGGGTCATTTTCATTGGTTCATATCAAGCATACCTACTATTGACACGGAATATCACTGTTTTTATTGGCCTTGATTATCCGGATGGGTACCGTTTGTCAGATTTCTACACTTTAAAGTTACTCTCTTTCCCCCTTTCCATACTATACTTTTTGGAAGGAAGTAATTACACGCAGTTCACATTTAAGTCTTGGGGAGTTATGTCACTCTTCCTTGAGAGTGTAGTATCACTTTTAAATTATCTGTGTATATTAACATATATGTATAGGTGTTTCTATATGTAACATCTTTACGTGTATTAAGCTAAATAGAAGTTTATATTGATGTCATCAACTTTAATCCATTACCACACGGATCATGCTAGATTCCTTCCCTTGTTTATGGAAACTCCCTTGCTAATAGCACCTACCCTCCATTATCTATTTACTTGCTTGTATAATTCCAGTATACATTTGGAGTAAGTGGTATCAGAATTGTTCAACTCATACCTCCATAGGAAAAACTAAACTTTATCAACTTCACAAAATGTATGTGCAGTGTCTTCAGTTTAATTTTAAGGATTCCACTCACTATGGAAATTACTTGGTCAGCACCTTTTATACCCACCTCCTTCACTAATGATACTTTATGCTTTTGTAATACAGTTAAATTGTCACAGACTATGGTCCGTGTCCTTCCTGGAATTCCTCGAAGTCCTAAACAATTCTTTTTTTAAATGATCATACATTAACTTTGATTCTTTGTACGGTAAAATGCTATGAGCTGCACCCAAAGCAGAATGCAATGTACACATCATTACAGTATCATAAAGATTAGCTTCATGTCCCCCAAGTTTCGGTGACTCACCTGTTCAACTTTCCCACCCTCCCTCTAAACCTCCAGCAACCACTGTCTCTTTTACTAACTTTATCATTATGCCTTTTTCTAAATTGTTGTATAATTGAAATCATATAGCCTTTTCAGACTGCCTTCCTTCATTCTATGGTGCTATAATAAATGGTATTGTACTTTTAATTCCAAACGCCAATTGTTCATTGTTGTCTTGTAGGAAAGCACTTCACTTTTTATACTGACTTCATAGTCTGAAAACTATTGTGAATTCTCCGGAATTTTCTACACAAATAATCATGTCATCCGCAACCAAAGACAGCTTTATTTCTTCCTTCCGAATCTGTGCATCTTTTATTTCTTTTTATTGCCTTAATGCAATAGCTAGAACTCCTTCATTATAATGTTGAATAAGAATGATGGAAGGGGACATCCCTGATTTGTTCTGTATTTCAGGCGGAAAGCATCCAGTTCCCCATCATTGGGTATGATAGTAGCTACAGGGGTTTTTGTAGATTTTGTAGATAACTTTATCAAGTTGAGTAAGTTTTCCACTTATTCCTAGTTCGCTGAGAGTTTTTATCATCAACGGGTGTGAGATTTAAAAAAAAAAAAGTTTTTTTCTGTACCTATTGATATGATCATGCAATTTATCTTTTTCAACCTAGCGGTCTGGAGGGTTACATTAATTGATTTTCAAATGTTGTACCAGCTTTAACATAGTTGGAATACATCTCAAGTGGCTACAGTGAATATTTTTTTCTGTACATTTTTGTGCTTTAGTTGCTAATACTTGCTTGAAGATATTTACGTTGATTTTTATAAGAGATATTGTTCTATAGTTTTATTTAGTGGCTCTCTCTGGTTTTAGTAAGAAGGTAATGCTGGCCTCATAGAATGAATTATGAAGTCTCACTTTGCTTGTGTTCTTTGGAGAAATTTTTGAAAAATTTGTATTATTTCTTCTGGAAGTTATTAATTATTGATTCAATTTTTTGACGGATATAGGCCTATTCATATTATCTATTTCTTCTTGTGTGAGTTTTGGTAATTTGTGTCAATTAGCTATTCCTTAGATAGGTAGATAAGTAGATAGAACATTAAAATAGTCTAACATATCTGTTTTGCATATGAAATATATTGATTTAGAACTAGCTCCAATAATCTGTGGATCTCATAAAGTTTGGAATGTAAATAGAGCTGGTGACCTTCTGGGAAACTTAATACTTGTTTGTTTAATTATTTAGAGACTTAGGACTAATGAGATGATAATAAGTCCTTGGTTGAAATGTCACAATTATCAACCAGTTTTGCATGAAAGAAATATAAATCCATAAGCATAAAATGTACTCCTAACTTTTTCCAGCTACTATATTACAAGAGGGAGAATAGACCTACAGGGCTGTAGTTAGCAGCAACAAACCAATTATCTGCATAATAGAAATTATTAAAATGATTGTATGCTGACAATGGTTATAATTATCACAAGCCAAAATGCATTTCATTCGTGAATTTCCAGAATACTACTGTAAGTGGCAGGAAACGCTCAGCATTCAGATTATCTCTGCCTGGAAAGCATGACTTTGTGTTTCTGCCTTTTCCTTTATCATGTAGGCATCTCTTTGCTTATAAATTCATACAAATTAAGCAGAAGAGTAAGTAAAATGTACCCTCAAGCTATACATTTCACACTTTCTTTTGTAAGTATCCAGTATCAACTATAGTTGATAATTTAAGGAGTCATTATAAAGTGCTCATCATGGGGGAAGGCAGATGTAAATCGTATTTAGCTGGCAAAATTGATGAGCTGAATGAATGAAGAAGAATGGAAAGGAAGAATGGAAAGAAGAAGAATGGAAAGGAAGAAAGAGCAAGGTGAGTGGGACCATAATGATTCCATGAATTCTGATAAAAATGAAATGGGAAAAGGGTTGATTCGGGGGAGGAGGAAGCAATTTTAGAATTAGATCAGAAAAGACTGAGGCTCCTATGGGAGTTTAACTGTATATATTCAGCAGTATTTTAAATACATAACTCTAAAGCTGAAGGAAAGAGCGCTCTATGGGAAAAAATATGCTTTAAATGAAAAGTATATGTTGTTTTTATCACACTTTCTCTGATCATCTCATACTGACTCTATGGAGGTTCTTCATCTTTCTTTGTGTGTTAGTTTCCATGGACTGCAATGACTAAATATATATTTTATCCCAGGTCTGGAGACCATAAGTCCAAGATTAAGATTCCAGCTGATTTAGTTTCTGAGAAGAGCTCTCTTTCTGGCTTGCAGATGGCTTCCTTCTTGTTCTGTCCTCACATGGTCTTTTTACATTACATCCATGTGGAGAAAGAAAGAAAAAGAGAGAGGGAGGGATGACACTCTAATGTTGCTTCACATAAGGACACTAATTCCACCAGCTCAGGGACCCACCTTTATGACCTCATTTAAGCTTAACCAGTTATCTTTATTTTTTAAATGTAATCTCTACACACAGTGTTGGGCACAAACTCACAACCCATAGATCAAGAGTTGCATGCTCAGGGCACCTGGGTGACTCATGATCTCACGGTCCGTGGGTTCGAGCCCCACGTCAGGCTCTGTGCTGTCAGTTCAGAGCCTGGATCTTGTTTCAGATTCTGAGTCTCCCTCTCTCTCTGCCTCTCCCCTACTCACGCTCTGTCTCTCTCTGTCAAAAGATGAATAAACATTAAAAAAAAGAAAAAAAGAGTCGCATGCTCTACTGACCGAGCCAGTCAGGAACCCCCTTATTGTTTTTTGATATCATTGTGTATTTATATTCTTTATTGCCTTAATGTAATTAAAATATTTCAGAGGCGCCTGGGTGGCTCAGTCGGTTAAGCTTCCGACTTCGGCTCAGGACATGATCTGGTGGTCCAGGCTGCATCAGGCTCTGTGCTGCATCAGGCTCTGTGCTGACAACTCAGAGCCTGGAGCCTGCTTCTGATTGTGTCTCCCTCTCTCCCTGTCCCTCTCCTGCTTGTGCTCTATTTTTCTGTCTCTCAAAAATAAATAAAACATTAAAAAATAAAAATAAAGTAAAATGAAATATTTCAATATGAATACAGAAAGTTAAACAGGTATGAATATTTTACATTTTTGTTATTTGAGAGTTGAGGACAGACATTGAAAATTCCTGACCTATGGTGTCTCAGAACACTCTCCAACTAAGTGAAATTTATCTGCATGGAAAACAGTAGCTTATTAAGGCATATTAAATAGCCTCAGGGTGCATGCATCTGAAGCTAAAGCACAAGGCATTGTTCATCCCTCATGTTTTAGCAGCTGTTTAATGAGAAGTGCCAGCTCAGTGTGTAGTTAATCTATCTAATAATTAATACAACAGCAGCCTGGGACTAGTGTAGAAATAACTCCAAAGTCCTTGTTCATTTGCAAATTAATACAGAGACTTGTACTTCTAGCCACTTTGTTACTTGGGAAGGAGAAAGAGATATTTAAAATTCTTAATTCCAAGGCTTCTATTTGATCACATTTTATTTGAATACATCACATAAGACAGAATTTAAAAGGATAATGCTTAAGAGCATAACATAGAAAATTAATCTCCTTGTGATTATTAAGAAACACATGTACCCCTCAAGGCTAAATGGAGGCTAGTGCGTTTTCCATGCACAAAAAAGGCTAATTTGAGAGCAAAACTCTTTCTAATGTTCTTAATAATATGAACACTCTTAATTTATCTGTGTCTATAATTCACTCAAAATTTATCTACTACATGAAAAAAAGTCAAATTGACTGTTTGATGTTTTAAAAATAATAATTTAAAGATTCTAGCCAATTAGCTGCTTGGCTATAAATAATATGAGACTCTGAGATGCTTTCTAGAAGTCAATAACTGGAAGAAAATATTGACCCCCCAAAACATACAATGATTGGTTTGAGCCAAAAAACATTTTAAGGTTATAATTGCAATTATAGCTAATACACAAAATCATTGCTGGGAATAAATATGAGTAAGTCCAAGTCCCTACCCTTGAGGACACCCCTTTTCAATAATTCATTTATTAATTATGTAATTACAGTTTATATGATCACTCTTGTGAAAATATATTATACTTGCGAGAAGAGTTGACTGTTCCTCAAAATGTCAAAGAGATATCACACAAAACGGAAATTACATTCCCAGAAGAAATGAAAATATATGGTCACATCACATCCTGTACACAAAGGTTCTTAGCCAAATTATTCACAATAGCCCCGAAGTTCAAATAACCCGAATGTCCAACAACCGATACATGAATAAACACAGTGTAATATTCGTCAACCATGAAAAAAAAAATGGAGTACTGAAACGCGCTACAATATAGATAAACCTTGAAAATTTTATGCTAAGTGAAAGCAATTCGTGGTGGCCTAGAGCAATGAAGAGAGTTTAGAGGGAGAAAAAATGGTCTTGAGGAGGCAGTGCTCCTGGGTGCGGATCGCATTTTAGGATGATGACAATATTCTAAAGTTAATATTGTGGCAATAGTTGCACAACTCTGGAGTATACTGAAAACCGCTGAATTGTATAGCTACGTGAATTTATCTCAATAAAACTGTCAAAAATCAGACATTGAGCTAACCTGCATAATTCCTTTTATACAATGGTCATATATACAATTCTTAAGTGCTCTCCACTTCTCCTAAAAGGAGGAGGAAATTATTGTTTTGGACAAAAAGAATTTCCTACAATAATTATTTAAGTTTCAAAATCCGAATCTAAATATACTTAAGAATGTGTAAAAAAAATACCATAAGCAAAGTTTTTATAAGAAATCGGGGTTTTTGTCATGTTTTCAGACGTATAGCAAATAGTTTTGATAATAAAAAATAAAGAAACACAACATAGTCACACAGCCAGAAATGAGACTTCATACACATGCACACCAGATTTAGGAAGCAGGCAGTAAAGGTTTGGAAAATGTGTTCTGAGAAACACCTCTAGGAAGCGGCTAGGGTAAAGAAACAGGTGGGTATTCAAATATATAAACAGTAATGATCAGCATTACTACAATCTAATTCTGGTCATTAAATAGATATAGGGAGCATGTGCAATGGTGTAAGGGTAAATAAAATCTTATTACGTCAATCACCGGATTACTAAGATTTTCTCGAACATAAATACAAAAACCATTTGGATAAACCTGATACTGCCTTACTGTAGGCATAGATGGAGTCTTTTTATTTTTTTAAAGAAATACACTAAAATGAAATCCCAAAATTTGGGGGGTTCTTTAGTTTTATTGTGCTCCTCCCAATTTTTATTTTGAAGATTTCCAAATTCAGGGCGCCTGGGTAGCTCAGTCGGTTAAGTGTCCCCACTCTTGGTTTCAGCTTAGGTCACAATCTCTCAGCTCCTGGGTTCGAGCCCTGCATCAGGCTCTGTGCCGACAGCACAAAGGCCACTTGAGATTCTCTCTCTCCCTTTCTTTTTGCCCCTCCCTGCTTGCACACATACACACACACTCTCAAAATAAACATTTAAAAAAATTGAAAATTTATATGAACTCTGTATGAATAATACAATAAATACCCCATATGTTACTAACATTTTACAATAATTGATTCAAAAATCTCTTTTTTTTTTCCTGAACTGTTTCAGAGTTCATTCTCCTAAGAACAAAGAAATTCTCCCACATAAGTATAATAAAGTGTGACGCTTCAGGATATTTAACATTCACTATCATTATCAAATACATAGTCTTAATTCAAACTTCTACAATTATTCCATAATATGATTCTTAACCATAAAATAGTATGTATTTTATTGAAAAAACATAAGTTTAGCCCTTCAGCTTATCTGTGGTTCAAAGTTAATTTTCTGGCAGTTTTCTGTTGTAGTAATCATCTGCTATGTGACATTAAGTAGGCAAGATATATGTTATACTTTAAATATATTGATTAAACCTTAGATAAAATAATTTTTAATTTTTGATGAACTATAGACATTAATAATGAAGTAACTGTAATTTCTCAAGGAATAAAAAGGCATCTGCAAAGGTAAATTATCCATTGTGTATTAAAACAAAAGCTAAACTAAACCATAGCTCTAAACAGTAGTCAAATAATTCATTTGGGAGGAGAAATGCCTGAGGAAAAAGAAGAAATGAAACAAATTAAGTTAATTGTCTGACCTAATCAAAACCTTACCGGTTCCTTCATTATATGAATTCTTTTTTTTTTGGACAGTCTTTCCAGTGGGTGGACTTACAGAAGGTCTTAAAAGCATATTATACAGGGGCACCTAGATGGCTTAGTTGACCGTCAGACTCTTGGTTTTGGCTCAGGTTATGAACTGAGGTTCATGTGATGGAGGCCCGTTTTGGGCTCTGCAATGACAGTGCAGAGCCTGCTTCGGATGCTCTCTCTCCCTCTCTCTCTATGTCCCTCCCCTGCTCAAGCTCACTCTAAAAGAGATAAACTAAAAAAGAAAAAATATATATACAATACCTTGCCGCCACGATTTGACATTTGTCCTTTTTTCCTATCTTTGTATTCTTATGGGAATGATCATGGGAAGGGACAAACTAATCATGTAGGAGAGAAGGAGAATAGATAGAATAATAAGCATGAGGAAATGAGAAGATATATGCTCCACTTTGAAAAGTGGCTTTAGACAATAGTAAGACAGTTCATCTACAGCAAGGGGAGGGAAGGCCCAGCATAAATGCAGTTAAATCAGTAAAAATATTGGTGGGACCATGTGGACATTCTCTAGATTGTGTCTATTTTCTGTGAGAGACAAGAAAATAGATGACTCAAGTATCAGCTGAGAATGTGGAGGGTGGAAGATACATCAAAGTTTGAGATGAGATTAAAAATTTTGGCATAGGAGTCTCTAATTTATCTCTGATATGGTAAAGTTATCGGACTATGGAAAAGCAGTAAGACTGATGACACTCAGGGTCCACCCAAAGTTAGGGATGATTAAGTTAAGTTGAGGCCAGTTGAATAAGTTGTGAGTTTTTCTTCAATACTCAACTGAAGGAGCACAACTATGAAGCAAAACTGTTGAGTTTAACCGGACCTGAGGTACAAAGAAGAGGGAGAAAAGCAAACGAGGAGTGACATGAAAGGAAGTGAGTATCCTAATGAACACAATGGACCATGGTTCTAAACTGGATATGGAAGGAGGTGAGAGTGGTAAGGAAAAGATAAATGAATTTCAGGGGCCAGTTAGCTGGAAACATTGTTGGAATCTGGACAGAAAACAGGAACTGGTAATCAATGAGTTGGGCACTTAAAAATGAGGTTATATTGAAAGTGATGGTTACTGGAAGGGAGGTGGGTGGGGAAATAGTTGATGGAGATTGAGGAGTGCATTTGTTGTGATGAGCACCGGGTGATGTATGGAAGTGTCGAATCACTACATTGTACACCTGACATTAATATTATACTGTGTGTTAACTAATGTGTGGAATTTAAATAAAACTTCAAAAAAATGAGGTTATATTGGAAGTGTAATGATGAGTACTGACAAATACTAGTTTGTCATGGGAACATCTTGCTAAAAAGTGGGGAGATCAAGATCATTGAGGGAGTCACGAAGTGAGAGACTGAATCATGTCTGGGTATGTTGAACTGACCAAGAAATACGATAAATGTAGACAGACTGGAAAAAATGGGATGAGTCAAAAGCTAAACATTCTAGGAATCATGGGAATAGTTCTGGGAACCCTAGCTCATTGCTTAAGTTTATACACTATTTTTGGTGTTGTTTTGCTTTATATTATATATCAACAGAGGATAGAGAGAAATGGTCTGGGGTGTAATAAAGGGAAATCAAGTGCTACACTAACCAACCGCAAGGTCCAGTGCTATTCTTAAGTGTGGGAGAAAATGCTTCTGCTACCGGAGAAAACTATAGGAAACAACTTTTAGTTTGATTTGGGTTAAGAGGTTAAGGAAATATTCGCAGAAGAATTTGAGGATATAGGGGATTTTGCTGACATTAGAAACTTGAGTTTCAGAGGGTACAGCTGGCAAAGATCTAGTAGATTGTGTATGTGTGTGTGTGTGTGTGTGTGTGTGTTCACATGTTTGTGTATTTTTATTTTAAACTTTGGTATACTGAATTTTGAGAAAACAAAATGTATTGCCTTTGAAGATCCTAAAGGCCTCCTAAAAAAAAGAGTTAACGGGGGCGCCAGGATGGCTCAGTCGGTTGAGTGACTGACTTAGGCTCAGGTCATGATCTCATGGTTTGTGGGTTCGAGCCCCACGTCGAGCCCCACGTCGAGCCCTGTGCTCACAGCTTAGAGCCTGGAGCCTGCTTTGAATTTTGTGTCTCCCTCTCTCTCTGCTCCTCTCCCGTTCATGCTCTCTCTCTCTCTCCTTCATAAATGAATAAAAACATTAAAAAAAGAAAGAGTTAACAGGCCACAATTTGTCTTTGTTATATAAATATGTGGAAGTTTTATAATAGAAAGTTCTTGAGACAAACAAAAGATGAGGCATATGGTACATTTTAAGTAACTTAGATAAGTAGCAATATATGTATATTTCATTAGGGAGGAATCTAGTTAGAAATTGTGTGTTATTGTTCATTAGAATAGCCTTTTAAAATCCGCTTCAATTTTGAGATATTCTCAGTGATTGTAATGCTGATTGAGATATTAAATAGCCAGATGTAATGTCTGTTTTTAGATTATATACAGTTAATATTGATTTTAAATTTTTTTAATATTTATTTTTTGAGAGAGATACAGAGAGAAACAAAGAGTGAGCAGGGGAGGGGCAGAGAGAGAAGGAGACACAGAATCTGAAGCAGGCTCCAGGCTCCGAGCTGTCAGCACAAACCCTAACGCGGGGCTTGAACTCATGGACTGGAGATCATGACCTGAGCCGAAGTCGGACGCTCAACTGACTGAACCACCCAGATGCCCCGCGTTGATATTGATTTTAATCACAACTATAGAAGAATAGCAAACCTTGAGGAAATAAATCAAGACATGAGAAAAAATGTATTTTTATTTTTACTTTTTGGTAAAATTTATTTCCAGAGGTTAAATAAAAAGCTGAGTTTTCACTGTGTTTTGTCATCTTGCTTACTTTTGAATTGTTTTAATGACTGTAACAAGCTTTGTTCTACAATAAGAAAGAAACTCGTAGTTGATAGACTTGTTCACATTTCATAACTTTATCATTTAGACCTGTAACTAATCTCCCATACTTCCTTGCCCACAGACTACACTGATCACAGTGAATCAACTATGGATATACATGCTAAATATCTATCTAATGTATTATGATAATATGTAGATTATTAGTTTAAGTTGATCACAGCTGAAAATGACTAGTATTCCTTCTCATATTTATATCAATCAAATAATCATTTTAATTAAACGCTATTTCCTCATAAGTTTAAGGTATTTTGTTTTACACAGTGAACTTTTTAAAAAGATTTTTAAAATAGTTGCTTAATTAGAATTTGATTCATAGACATGGGCTATTTTAAGTAGACAAGTCTGATTTCTGGTTTAGCCAAATGAAAAGTAACATAACATTTGTCACAGAGAATTATATGTATATGAATTTTATAACTCATATATGTCTGTACTGATAATACATCAATCTGGTACAATCCTGTACAAGATGGAAAACATAGAAATACAGATACAAAAATCATTTACATTTTATCTCTGTAAGGTGATTCCTACCTTCCACTCCTCAATTCCTTTTTTTCTTTAGAAATTTAAATAATCCTTAGCAACCAACCAACAAACAAACAAACACAAACTTTTACTTTATTGACACACCTTGATCTAATTTAAAAATGCACTGGGGCGCCTGGGTGGCTCAGTCAGTTGAGCCTCTGATTTTGGCTCAGGTCATGATCTCACAGTTCGTGGGTTCAAGCCCCGTGTCAGGCTCTGTGCTGACAGCTCAGAGCCTGGAGCCTGCTTCAGATTCTGTCTCCCTCTCTCTCTGCCCCTCCCCAGCTTGCATTCTCTCTCTCTCTCTCTCTCTCTCTCTCTCTCTCTCTCAATCTCAAAAATAAATAAACAATTAAAAAAATTAAAAATGCACTAAACTGAGTGTTCTCCCTGTTTTCTTCTTCAATTTACTAGTTTGTGCTTCTGCTAGTGGACTCTTACTAGTGAAATGGGACAATGTAGAAATACTTTCCCTTCCCCGTCTCTTCTCCCAAATTTCTTCATATAATGATTGCTGAGAACAAAAACATTTATTGCGCTAACTTAGCATTAAAGTTAAGTTGAAAATAGCCCTTATGTAGGACTAAGTTCTCATGACCCATACCAGGATGGGAAATACTATTTTTGCCCCTGAAAAGGATATATAAATGAGGTTAGGTTGCAGAGACTTGGGTAAAACTTGGAGATAGTGGCAAAGAGGCTCATTCTGTAGGCAGCCCCTCCCCCCCCCCCGAGGGAGGGGTAGTAGGCCAGGTAACCCATCCAAGGATCTTGGGAGGGGACAGATCTTAAAGCATCACCCATACTTTTTGAATTTTTCTGAATAGCCAGACCCTCAGAAAAGCATACCATTTGGGCAAGAACTTTAAAACCACGGTGTAGAACCATACATATACAGGAGAAAACACTGGTCATATTTTCCTACGGAGATGAATTTGGAATGAAGAAATCTGTCTCCTGGGACCCAGGTGTAGGGTGCAGAAGTTAGTGGGAGCTTAGGGTGCCTTGACAGCTTCACCAAAGGCCACTAAACAGGTCCACTGGGAGCAAAGGGGTCGTTTCTGTGGGAACTTGTATGTCACACACCTGATAGGAACCAACCACAGTGCATCCAGTTCACCTGATAGCCACACGTTTGAGGCAGCGAGAGGCAGCTGGCCTTAGAGAACTCCACAAATTAAGACCTGAGCTTTGAGAAATATTTTAAGCCCTGTGCCATCATTGGGCAAGGGGCCCGGGTGAGGTCAGTGAATTTAGGAACAGAAGTTGGACTTAGGACATATGAGAAAAGAAAATGTTCAGAGAGAGTTTTAAGCACTCATTTAATTAATCTGACTAATTTTACTGATTTCTAAAAACCTGTAATAGACAAAATGATTAAAATACCTTGAAGCAACTTTTTATTTCCTGTATCACATAGAAATAGAGACTCATAAAGGAAATTAAATTCTATTAGAAAAATAAAGTTATAATGGTACCTGTCTGATTTGTAATTGCCAATTCATACCTATTATATTTGGGATGAAACATGGTGAGATTTATGAGTTACATTATGTAACAGGAACACAATGATATATAATAACACTATTGGACCAGTTTTGGCTCATTCTTTCCCCTTATACCTTATGAAATCCATATTTTCTAATTGTTGCCTATTTAGTAAATGTTACATGCAGTAAAAATAAATCATGGGTCCCTTTGTGGGTGTGTCTTTTAAAGAGGATTTGCAAGTTTCCTTTGAGCTGGTTGACACTGAAGTCCATTTCATATGATCCTGAATTAAAAATACAGTCAGAGTGAAGTTAGAGCTGACTACGCTCAGTGATAATTTTCATTCACTCTTTAACATTTTTATTAAAAAAAAAAACTTTTTAATCACGACATATTGCAAAATCATGCAAAATACATAAAGCCATATAACAGACACCTATGGACTTATGATGACATTTTGCCATATTTGCTCCATAAATTTGTTTTAAAGAAAATGAAATCAGATAGAGTTACCCTCCTTCATCTTTTCCATTCTTCCTCAGGAAAAAAAGAAATAATAATAACACATGATCATCTGAGGTTAGTACATATTCTACATAGATTTTATACTTTTGTTAAGAATGTCTAACCAAGCAGGAGTATTGGGTATGTGCTTTTCAATGAACATCAATATTTTTTCTGCCTGAAAACTTCTTTTTACTATTCAAAAATAAATAAAAATTTTGTTAACGTTTATTCATTTGAGAGAGAGAGAGAAAGAAAGATAAAGTAGTGGGGGAAGGGTGGAGACAGAGAGAGACACACACAGAATCCGAAGCAGGCTCCAGGCTCCATCCAAACTGATAGCACAGAGCTAGACTCAGGGCTGAAACTCACAAACCGTGAGATCATGACCTGAACTGAAGTCAATTGCTTAACCTACTGAGCCACCCAAGCGCCCGTGCCCCACCTTTTGTATTTAAAAATCGAGACACATGTTTTGTTTGCTATTTTGTCAATTGCATGGATTTATAATACATATTTCCCACTTATGACTTGTATTTTCACCTAGTTTAGGATGGCTTGTCACTTACAGAAATCTGTTTAATTTCAAATTTTAATATGGTCTTATTTACCTTGAAGAAGCTCCTCAGTGAAGTTGATAAGACTGCCAGGTTTGAACCACTGCTTGCTAGCAGTATAACTTTATCCGTATATCTTAATCTAGCTATGCCTCAGTTTCCTCATTTGTGAAAAGTATAATAGTAAGACTTACCTCATAGAGTTGTTAGACTGCAAGAGGAATATATTTATGCCAACGACAGTGGACACAATATAAATTTTGTTGCCTTTACATTTTCCATTTTCCTCTTGATTTATGCTTTCCATGACATTTGTTTCTGTTGGGCCACTAGAGATATATATTTTTAAATGCTTATTTCTTTATTTTGACAGAGAGAGAGAGAGAGTGAGCAGGTAAGGGGAAGAGGGAGAGAGAGACAAAGAACCCAAGCAGGTTCCTCACTGTCAGTGTGGTGCTGAAAGCAGGGCTCTAACTCATGAACCATGGGATCATAACCTGAGCCAAAATCAAGAGTCATAGGCTCAATCGACAGAGCCACCCAGGCGTCCCTAGAAGATAATTTTTGTGTGTGAATTTCTTGGTTTGTAAATTTGTTTGTTGCTGCACCTTCATGAAGTGCAAAGTTTGCTTTTATTATACATACAATTACTTTATATATGTATGAAAGTATATAAAATATATACAGTAAAACCTTGGATTGCGAGTAACTTGTTCTGAGCGTTTCACAAGACGAGCAAACATTTCTAATAAATTTTAACTTGATAAACAAGAAATGTCTTACAATATGAGTAGTATGTGATGCAGAATGTCACATAATCACAACTGAGCCAATGGTTCTTTTCTCTCTCTCTCTCTCTCTGTCTCTCTCTCTCTCTCTCTGGGATTGTGGGTGATTGTCTCTCATGCTTGGATGCTTGGTCTCAGGCAGCGATGTTTGGCAGAAAGTGAGTTTTCAGATGTTGGAAGGTGGCTACAACTGGCACTAGTGTATTTTTGTCACTTCCAAGCACCTATGGACAGTCCTTTACTTTTCCATGCAAGAGTAGGCTTAGGAATGCTGTGCTTCAAACAACCAACAAAACTAAAAGGCAACCAACGGAATGGGAAAAGATATTTGCAAATGACATATCGGACAAAGGGCTGGTATCTAAAATCTATAAAGAGCTCACCAAACTCCACACCCGAAAAACAAATAACCCAGTGAAGAAATGGGCAGAAAACATGAATAGACACTTCTCTAAAGAAGACATCCAGATGGCCAACAGGCACATGAAAAGATGTTCAGCGTCGCTCCTCATCAGGGAAATACAAATCAAAACCACACTCAGGTATCACCTCACGCCAGTCAGAGTGGCCAAAATGAACACATCAGGAGACTATAGATGCTGGAGAGGATGTGGAGAAACGGGAACCCTCTTGCACTGTTGGTGGGAATGCAAATTGGTGCAGCCGCTCTGGAAAGCAGTGTGGAGGTTCCTCAGAAAATTAAAAATAGACCTACCCTATGACCCAGCAATAGCACTGCTAGGAATTTATCCATGGGATACAGGAGTACTGATGCATAGGGGCACTTGTACCCCAATGTTCATAGCAGCACTCTCAACAATAGCCAAATTATGGAAAGAGCCTAAATGTCCATCAACTGATGAATGGATAAAGAAATTGTGATTTATATACACAATGGAATACTACGTGGCAATGAGAAAAAATGAAATATGGCCTTTTGTAGCAACGTGGATGGAACTGGAGAGTGTGATACTAAGTGAAATAAGCCATACAGAGAAAGACAGATACCATATGGTTTCACTCTTATGTGGATCCTGAGAAACTTAACAGGAACCCATGGGGGAGGGGAAGGAAAAAAAAAAAAAAAAAAAGACGTTAGAGTGGGAGAGAGCCAAAGCATAAGAGATTGTTAAAAACTGAGAACAAACTGAGGGTTGATGGGGGGTGGGAGGGAGGGGCGGGTGGGTGATGGGTATTGAGGAGGGCACCTTTTGGGATGAGCACTGGGTGTTGTATGGAAACCAATTTGACAATAAACTTCATATAAAAAAAAAAAAAGGAATGCTGTGCTTCATTCTAGGTCATGGGATAGTTTTTTTGTTAAAGGTGCGCAAAAAGAAAAAGATTCCGTTGAGCCAACGGATAGCAGTGATTCCGTTAGTATTAGTGAAAGTCATCCTACACTATAACCCTCCTCTCTCTTGTCTCCCTCCCACCAGCCATGTGTGTTTTCAAAGGTAAGTGCAGGTTAAGTTGTTTAGTTTTGTTTATATTTTGTATTTTCTTTATTATGTGGTATTATATTATGGTATTGTAATCCTTTTTCCTGAACCAATTATACTCGCAAACCAAGGTTTTACTGTATTTTGTTATACATGTGTGTATGTAATTTCATCTAAAATGTGGGACAGATACAAGCTTTCTTTTGGCCTTTCTGGCCCATGGGGGCCATTCTTTATGTGCTGTTCACTGAGGGTCACCACTTCCCACCCTGTATAGCAGCCCAGTCCCTTTACTGCAGGAGCCCAACGCTGTGTCTCCAGTATGAAAACACCAGCCTGCAATTTATAAGCATGCTGCACTTTTCCAAGCTCTCCTTTATTTCTGGCACTTGGAGTTTCCTTTCTTTCTTTATGGCCTCACTGTATATTTAATGTTCTTAAATATGATTTATTCAGCATTTTAGCTCTAGTAATGGAGGGCAGAGGAATAAAAGGAGGTCTATTACCTCAATCCCCCATGTTCCTGAAACCAGACATCTGTCCTTTGTTTTTTCTTACTTTCTTCATTACTCAAAAGTAATTTTCCCCTAAAATAAAAGCTAGTTGTATTCTGTTGGAAACATATATTAGACACCTTGATAAATGAGTTAATTTTGTAGCACCAAAGTCATTATGGGTTAGATTTAACTGAACGTGATGAGATGATCATTTTTGTAAGTCAAAAACAGTTGAATACCAACAATTTCCTAAGGTTCACCATACTATTATTAGTATAACATTCATTAAGAACTTTTCTCGGTAGGGACAGCTGGGTGGCTCAGTTGATTAAAAGTCTGACTTCGGCTCAGGTCATGATCTCACGGTTTGTGGGCGCAAGCCCTGCATCAGGCTCTGTGATGACAGCTCAGAGCTTGGAACCTGTTTTGGATTCTGTGTCTCCCTCTCTCTGCCCCTCCCTGCTCATGCTCTGCTCTCTATCTCTCAAAAATAAACGTTGAGACAAATTAAAAAAGAACTTTTTTTTTGGTATTTTTCAACATGAATGTGATAGGAATCGTTTAGCCAATGAGTTGTTGGTAATTTCAGTAACTGAGTGCATTTTTCCACCACTCTGCTTGTAAGGGTTAAATTGTAGCCTAGGGCTAACCTGTAGCCTTAAGAAATAACAGCTTTGTTTTAACACTCTAGGTTAAGAGATAACAGCCTTATCCTATCAATCAAGGGATGGATTAGTGTTTGATTGGACTGGGGCAAGGGCCTGTTTGAACTGTTTTCACCTGGGAACTATTCCTTTGTTCTGTTCCCAGGTGATAATAAGACGATGTGGTCAGCTATAAAAACTCTGTATCCCGGCTGATCGAGACTGCACTCTAGTCAAGAGTGTCGGTCCCTATCGATCGGTTTGCCTTGCCTCTCATTGCAATAAACTTTGTTGTGACTGTCCCTGGTGTCCCTGGCATTCTGTTTCAGGAGTCATGTGGATGCAACACTGCTCAGTTAAGGGAACCCTCCGTGAGTCATCCAGACTCCACAAGTTACACCAGTGGAATTTCCTAAGAAAAATTCTGACCCACTGACTCACTAATCAGCGATGTTTGAAGGATATCTATTGGGAACAAAGCGTAGTCTAAATCCCTCATAGTGTTGCCCCAATACTTGTAATTGTTGTCAAAACAAGTCTATTCTTAAATAGCATTCTTTCCCAAACATATTTCAGGCTTCCGAAAGCACTCAGAGGGCCTTGAATCACAAGTCATTTCTACTTTCCTCACATTTGTTCCAAGCGGTGTTTTATAATATCCTCCTCTCTCTTCCCCTGTGTCCTTGTGAAACTGCTTCCCAAACCTTTGAGGCCCAGCTCAAATGCATCTCTTCTAAGAAGCTTCCTTTATTTCCTTGAGCATCAGTGACTTTTTCCTCTGTGTTCCCACGGCTCATTGCTCATTAAAAAAAAAAAAAAAAAGAAAAGAAAAAAGAAAAAAATCATTTCACACTGCCTTCTTGCATATTTTTCTGTGATAATTAGTACCTTAACTTCTTGAAGGCAGGGATCAGGCTTTTCTTCATCCCTCTACACACAATAAGCACTGAACAAATGTTGCAGAATTGCTTAAACTGAGAAGCAGAGTTTATGCATCTGTTTGTCATCTTTGAGGAGGTATGAAAACATTTTGCAATGATGAAATTGAAAAACCAGTTAACTTGTTAAAATACAACCTAGATTATTTTTTTTTTGAAAAATAAACAGAATTAAAATGATGGAGCCATCTAATCCAAATAATATTTTATTTTTTCCTCCTTTTATTGTATGTTCTCCATTTTAATCTTTTAAGAAAACTTAAAGCACGTTTGAAAGTTGATTTTTTTTTTCTTCTCCCTCAAATAAGATTTACACAAAACCCGCTGGTTATTTAGCAAAGCCATGTATTTTTAGCCATCTATCCAGTCCCATATTTTGTAAATAATTGCTTATGCTCCCTTGGTTCTTGACTTTCATAGAGCAGTGCATTGAAAATGGTTTATTCTAATTGAATAGCCACGAAGGAGTAAAATAATGAGGCATCTAGAAAGTCTTAGATTTTTCATATTTCTCGGGTTTATATTGCGCCCTCAAAGAATACAGAGTGATTACCTGGCATTTCTTAACTAATCTCTAATTATAGAATTATAAGAACATTAAAAGCCTAGGTGCAACACATCCTTCTTTTCTTACAAAAGGAAACAGACTGAATTTCCTTATATCGCCTGTGTCAGCCCAGCAGAGTGGCTGTTACTGAGTCTAGCCTTTAAACACACGCGTTTTGGTCATAGGTCTTTTTACAGCATATTTACACCTCTGATTTTAGAAGTTGACTTCATGTTTTGGCCTTTCTTTGTAATGAAATTCTGAATATGTTCACTGCAGATTAATCCACTATTTTTTATTCTCAGGGAAAAATGCAAATGTCAGTCTGTTAGTTCTCTGTGTAATGTTTGAAAAACTGTATGTCAGGAGAGCTCTCTGCACTCTGCTGGCTCCAAGTTTTATGCTAATATTGCTTTTGTGAATTACACTCCTTAGGCTGTGAACTCTTGGATTAGTTTTAGTTTCTCGCATTTTCCCCTTCTTTTCTGTAAAGTAGATGTTGTCAACATAAAAACCTAAACGCTGTATTATAAAACCCACTTTTTGTGACAGCAATTTTTTGACAATACGGTGCATTTCCTCTTGTACTAATTTTTTTTTCCCCATTAGCTGCTAAGTGTCTTGCTCTTTCTTTTTGCTATTGCCAATTCTTCAATGTCATTCATTCAATCTTGACAATATACTCTTTGCATAACCTACCACACAGTATAGGCCAAAAATATACGATGAATCCATCACTCTGTATCTACAGCTCCTAGTTAGACTTCCTGAGAATTAGGAAAACCCTCCTTATGCTAAGCAATGCTGGTTGGTGGGTTGGTTGGTTGGTCGGTCGGTTGTTTCCTTTGTGACTCTAAGCATGCCTGGGATGCACTGTCCCCTTCTCTACTCCACCTCTCATTTACCATCCAGATTCAACCAGATAACGACATCTCTTGGAAACTTTTTGGCAAACCCTATCTCTAGGCTGTATTAGCTTTTTCTTTTATTGTGTTGTCATAATGTCCTTTTTCTAGATCTACAGGGTTTTATGAAACGGAGCTTTTTAAGGCTCTGGCTTCATCTTAGTTCCCCTGATCATGGCCCAATACTAAGTGACAGCAAAATAGATGAATTCCTACAAAACCTTGCATGGACTAAAAATAAGAGCTGATGGGAGAGAATAATGGTCGAGCAGACTACTCAACATCAGTGTGAGTTTGTAATCAAAGTGCCAACAGGTAACAAAATTGCAAGGATTCATAAGGATCTGGTGATGATTTTACCTTTAAAACACTTTAAAAATAACAACATTTTTGGTGCAGAGAATAGGCCATAGGAAAGAATGAACTTTACTTTAAAAATGAAAGCAGGTGCGCCTGGGTGGCTCAGTCGGTTAAGTGTCCGACTTCAGCCAGGTCACGATCTCGCGGTCCGTGAGTTTGAGCCCCACGTCGGGCTCTGGGCTGATGTCTCAGAGCCTGGAACCTGCTTCGGATTCTGTGTCTCCCTCTCTCTCTGCCCCTCCCCCGTTCATGCTCTGTCTCTCTCTGTCTCAAAAATAAATAAACGTTAAAAAAATTTAAAAAAAAATAAAGCTAAAATTAGCTGGATGGAGGGAGCATAAGGCGGATTTGATGCTGCTGTTATGAAGGTGACAGAAAAGTCACAAAAAACATGGAGAACAGAAGTGGCCTTTAAATCCTTCGAAGATTGAGCACATGGCCATATATTACAAAGGTGAAAAATGTGGGTGAATTTTCACTGTGTACGAGATTGTATTTATCCATTCAATACTCAGCTACGGGGGCACCTGGGTGGCTCAGTTGGTTGAGCATCCAACTTGGGCTTAGGTCATGATCTCCTGGTTCGTGAGTTCGAGACCCATGTCAGGCTCTGTGCTGACAGCTCAGAGCCTGGAGCCTGCTTCAGGTTCTGTGTCTCCCTCTCTTTGCCCCTTCCCTGCTCATGCTCTGTCTCTCTCTGTCTCTCAAAGATGAATAAATGTTAAAAAATAAAAATAAAAAAAATACTCAGCTATGTTAACATGCTTAGCATTCATATGGATTCTTGGTAATATCAAAAATGAGCCCATCCGACTTGTGAATTATACTGACATCATCCTTCTATTTATCAATTATGTATAAACTAACTCGTGCTACAGAAATACACTTCATAGTACATTTGACAAAGAAAAGGCAATAAATAGGGGCACCTGGGTGGCTCAGTCAGTTGAGTGTCCGACTTCGGCTCCTGTCATGATCTCACAGTTCATGAGTTCGAGTCCCGCATCAGGCTCTGTGCTGACAGCTCAGAACCTGGAGCCTGCCTCAGATCTTGTGTCTCCCTCTATCTCTGTCTCCTCCCCTGCTCACATGATGTCTCTCTCTCTCAACAATAAAGATTAAAAAAATAATTAAAAAAATAATAATAAAAAAAGAAAAGGCAATAAGTACAGTGATTCCATGAAAAAAAAAACTCTCAATCTTAATTTTGAGGTTTCCTATAATTTAATAAAACTGATTTTTCAAGAACTGGAAAATTTACTCACTAAACTCACTGAAATTTACTCAAGTATTTATCTTGGCTGCTATGCACTCTTCCTAAGACTAATAAAAGTTTGGAACCATTCTTTAGGAAATGCTACATATTACCCTTTGGAAAAGCAGATACAAGTATTTCAAGAGCAATACCTGAAAAATTGAGTACAGTTTGACGGTGTTTGTTCCACTATTCTAATTGTAATACATATTGATATATTGGGAATCTTTAATTTTGTGGAAACCTTTTACTTTTATCCTGAACCTGAATTCGGAGTTATTATTATGTTGTACATACCAATCTATTTGAGTTGGTAGAATTTCTTCTAGTGCTTTTGAGCTCATTCTGTTGTTCATTGACTCAGAAATCGGTTCAGTGCATAGGACAGGCATCTGCACAATGGTTAGGGAACCTTCATAGCTGTCAGAAAATATGACAAAAATCATAAATCTGACAGCTGCTAGGTACCCTGACAGTTCAAATGTAGGCAATTTCATTCAACAAGCATATTTTGCATGCTTACTATATGCCGGGCACTATCTGAAATACTCAAAAGAAAGGCCATGAATAAGTTAGAATTTCTCTCCTCAAGGATCTCACAAGGTAAGTGACTTAATTGAGGTTCCAAAGCCCAGGCTTTTTTTTTTTTTTTTTTTTTTGGCTTTTTATTAATTGCCTATAAGGATTTGGTTATTCTCTTAAAAAGGACTTTTCACTTTTCTACTCTGCTGCATGAAAATAAGTGCCCTGGTGTTTTTAGTATAAATATAATTTTGTTAATTTGCTCTCATGTCCCTGGGAATGCAGCCAGATAGAGTTAAAGTTGTTTGAGCAAAGGGACCCATGTCACAGTGTCTGATCCAGGGTTGCTTATTTCTTCGATTTCGGGCAATTTGCTTCGCTTGTACATCCATCCTTTTCTCATTTTGTAAAATAAACCCTTGCACCAGGTTACCACTGTGTTTCCTTTCAGTGTAAGAGGCTAGGCCTCTGTTAATTTCATTAAAGATACAATTGGTATCAGTGTCTGGAAATTAAATGCCACGAGATCACAGGGTTTCATTCTGGCAGCGTTTTGAAAATGAGCGGTTTCGTCCAATGCTTGAGACCAGAGAAAGAAGGATCATAGTGTCAGCAAGGGGGTATGTTTTTTATGATACACGCATAAGGATGCAATGAGCTGCGGCTGCGGGCGTGTCTGCATCCAGCTGGGTTTCATATTGACTGCCTGTCAGTTATAATAAGCATATTACGGGTACACAGTGTCAGTACTTAAATCCATACCCTGAAGCTTGTTTTAGTTTCCAAGCCAGCAACGTATCTATTTAAGGGTCTTAATTACAGCCTTTGAAATAATCATGTCTAGTTAACCCTTGTTCTCAAACTTCAAGAAAAAAAGAAAAAAACAATAATAGGGCAATTACTCCCCAAGGGATGAGACCCTTCAAACGTTTTTAACACCAAGGTACTGCACTCAGTTATTTCTAACAATGTCAGCTGTCAACAACGCCAATAGATTCCATAATGGTCACACTAACTTATTTCTGGTCACACTTTTTTTTTTTTTTTTTAAACCTGAAAAGGATAAAATTTAGGCTGTATTAATCCTGGATTAAAAGGATCTACATTGCTGTATACATACCTATGTTACAATGCTGAACTTGGCTAGGATGTCATGTGTAAGCTTGAAGTCCAGAATTCCAATTGGTGAAACATGAATTTAAGAAAACGTTTCAATGATAACACCATTTTTTTTGAAGAGTTAAATATTTTTACCACCAGGGAGCCCATGTGTGTAGTTTTAAAGATAAGTACACCAAATTCAACTACGCATGTACTCTCTTCCACCCAGTAAAGTACTTCACACTGAGCCTATTTTATAGTTCCAACAAATTTATGATAACTATTGTTAGGAATATCTTTACAAGAGCCCGTTTTACAAGTGAGGGGATTGAACATTGATGAATTTAAAGCGACTTGCCTCTGGGCGCCTGGGTGGCTCAGTTGGTGAAGCTTCTGCCTTCCGCTCAGGTCGTGATCTCTCGGTTCGTGGGTTCAAGCAGCATCGGCATCAGGCGAGCCTACTCCCATCCCCCATCTCCCTCTCTCTCTCTGTCAGAAATAAACATTAAAATAATAAATAAATAAAGCAACTTGCCTCAATTCACGGAGAGCTTGGACTGGATGGAGCCCAAGCAGTCCAAATTCATGGCCTGTGTACTCACCTGTACAAAGTGTCTGACACAGAGTAGGAAATCAGGTGAAGGCTATTATTACTCACTGGTATTCATCTAGTATTCCATAAAAGTTGCTGACATAGGAACAATGTGCAATTATGCCTATGATAATTTGAGATGGAAAACCTCTGTGCAAGAATAGTATGTACTCTTTAAGTTAAGACTATAGGTCAGGTGGGGCACCTTCAGGCTGTAGATGGTTTAACATTGAGTGCTGGAAAAAAATTGGATGACATCATTTAAGAGTATGAAGGAATCAGTAGACTTAAGTACTTCTAGTTCAGTTTGTTTTTTGTTTTTTGTTTTTTTTTTGTTTTTGTTTTTTTTTATTTTAGAGAGAGAGAGAAAGAGAGAGAGATCACAAGTGGAGGAGAAGGGCAGAGGGAGAGAGAGAGAGAATCCAAAGCAGGCTCCACACTCAGCATAGATTCAGCCTCAGGGTTCCATCCCATGACCCTGGGATCATGACCTGAGCCAAAATCAGGAGTTAAACGCTTAACTGACTGAGCCACCCAGGCACCCCCTAAGTTCAGTTTTGATCAATGGCACAAGTTTCCAAGCAACTGACTACTCTCTATGTGTATAAAAAGCCAACTTTGGGTGCACTGAGCACATAAAGAGCAAAAGCTCTCAAGCTAAGAATAAAACTAGATTTTACTGTAGAAAAGCAACATTATAGTGGGGTAATCTAGATACGTGAAAATGGGGGGAAAAGTTAAAGTCTAAGCTAATAAAAAGGGTGGTATTACAACATAGTTTGCAAGTAATTATCTGACTAATTGTATAATTAGAGAATTTCAAAGTAGGGAAAGATTACTTTAGTAATCTTGCTCAGGAAACATTTAGACGAGTGGAAGAAACTAAGTCTGGGTTGGATTTATAGGGAAAGGAAGAAAACGTATTCTAGGCATAACTAACAACTCTACATTGAATACAATAACATTTCATTTTCCATGTTCAAATCATTATTGTAAATAGAACACAAATTATTTGAAAATAATGAGTATTGGTGGCAAAATTAGTTGTTTTGCTGAAATTAAGGCACAGACAAATTTTATGGTATAAGTGTATACTTTATACATTTTTTTTAAGTTCATTTACTTATTTTGAGAGAGTGATAGAGACAGTGTGAGTGGGGGAGAGAATCCCAAGACAGAGAGAATCCCAAGCAGGTTCCACACTGTCAGCACAGAGTCCGATGTGGGACTCAAACTCACCAACTGTGATATCATGACCTGAGCCAAAATCTAGAGTCGATGCTTAACCCACTGATCCACCCATGTGCCCCTTAGGCATCTTTATCTCATGTCTCCTCTCAGCTTTGCTGACCACTGATGTACAAATTCAATCATCTTTGATTTTTGCTAACTTTGAGTCAGTTTTTTTTTTTTTTGATTATTACTAAGGTATATTTTTAAAGGAAATAAAACAGATATATTTTATTTAAACCTTTCTTGATATGAAACATATGGCATGTGACCACCACCTTTTCTCTTGGTTTGGACCCTTCAGACGTTAGGGATGGACCTATACAATGCCATTCATTGTATTACCGTTTTCCTATGCTTACTGATGTGTCTGGAGATCTTTTGCCTTATGACAAAGGAAATTATTTTAAGGGTGGGCTTTTTGGTACTTTGTCAGGGCAGTAAATGAACAGTTAGCAAAATGAATATGTTTCACAAGTCCTTTTAAGACCTACACATATTTGTTAACTGTCTTTTCAAGTCTGAGATTAAAAACATTTTTTTTTTTCAATTTATGGGACCATGGTTCTTTGTCTCCAAAGGTCTTACAAGAGATGTAGGTATTAGAATATTTCTCACTCTCTCCTGGATGACATTATTCTTCTACCTTCTAAGTATGAGAACATGCAAATGCCACCAAAAAAGGGAACCCTCCGTCCAAAGCTATGCATATACTAAAGTAGCCATAAACATTTACCTCTTCGTGTTCTGACCCATTTCTGTTCTTCCTGTGCTCCATACCTATCTCAGGGGGGAGTCTCATTCAAACTGCATTTTGAAAGCATCTTTGTCACTAGGACCCTTAGTCTCTCTCTTTTTTGTCTACTTCATTGAATTAGATTTGTTAGATGCAGGATGTGGCACAAATATTCAGGGTAGGAGGATGGAAGAAGTCCTGATCATCCTCGCCTTACGTTTCTGTAACATCTCCATGGTTCCAGCCCCTAATGGACAGCCCTCAACACCACGTTCCCAGCCCCCGTATGGCAGCATTTGTCTTAGTTCCAGCTTCTGGACTCAGGTTCCAACACCATTGCTAACTCTTTGTCTCCAACTGTATGAAAGTTTGCTGCTTCCCACTCTTGCAAATTCCTCATGTGTTGGAATTATTAAATTTCTCTATCAAACTACCTAATATAGGCTTTCCTTTCCAGTCTAGATCCCGCTCCAAGTATCCAGATCCAATTCTTCCATGGCTTCTGGTCCAGGAAGCAGAGACAATAATATGAATTGCTATAATTCCAAGTGCCAGTACATAATAGTAACTAGTAAATCAAAAGAGATAATATACTTCTGGGGCTTCTCATAGACCAGAGTGCTAGGAAAATGAAAGTTGCTCAGGAAATCATTTTAAGTGAATCGAATTAGATTTTAAGTGGCTCTGAAGCTGAGAATTGTTATGATAAATTTTCTAGGAAACCAGATATATTTCACTTCGGATCTTTGCTGAATAATAAATTATAAACACAATAGAAAGAGGACCAATTGAGTGAGGATGTACCAAAAATAATTTCCTGAAGAAAGTTAGTAATTCCTCTTGGAATGATATCCAAAACTACCAGTTTATCTGCAATTGTTTCAGGAAAACTATTGTAAATGGAAAATTTCAATAAAAATTACTAGATTTAGAATCTCTTCCCCCCTCTCTTCCTCTGAAATAATTACTATTATATAATTCAATAGAAATCCTAGACAGGGAAGATAAATTATAGTAAAGATGATGCTTAGACTTTTTCCCTTTGTCTTGAGGCATTTATAACATGATTTATGTATTTAATGTGGATAAGAAGTTTCCAAGAAACACCAATCAATACAACGCCCTCCTCTCACACACATAAAATTTCCATTTTTAAATTAGTGATGGACTTAATGACACAGAATGTACCTGAATCAGAGCAGAGTTTTGTCATTGAATCTGTTGTTTTATGAGGAACTCATTTGCTAAGCCTTTGTGGTAGATTTTATTATTGTTCTAAACATATACTGCCCCTCATTTGAAGATGAATGTAAGCTTTCACCCTCTCAGTCTCAGGAGTAACCATGTTACCTGCTTTAAACACTATATGTGAGTGAGTTTTGAGCAAAAACTTGAAAAGCCACCTTCATTGTTATATGCCACGGAGAATTTAGGGTTTTTTGTGCAGCGCACCCTACATTATCCTGACCAATATAATAATTCATACAAAACAATCGAGTATGAGTCATAAAACTATTTTCCATCAGACCCAAAGTTTACTCAGTGAAATTAGACGATTTACTTGACATTCCTATCTTAAATGCAGTAGAGCTGGTTTTTAGGGCTGATTATCTCCGAAGTTCTTTCATTTCTTCTTCTTTTTTAAAAATGTGTATTTATTTATTTTGAGGGGTGGAGAGGGGCAGACAGAGGAAGAAAGAGAATCCCAAGTAGGCTCCACACTGTCCGCTAGAGCCCGACGCGGGGCTGGAACTCACGGACCATGAGATCATAAACTGAGCAGAAACCAAGAATCTGTCGCTTATTAGAATGAGCCACCCAGATGCCCCTGAATTTCATTTCTGAAATCACGTGACTCTATTCCTACTGAGAATCCATGGAGAGGCTTATTATGCATAAAATTAAAGAATTTTCCCAATAGCTGTGCTTAAGAAATTATCTTTTTAAAGATATAATTGAGTAAAAGTTTTATTATTATTTTATTATTATTATTCTTGACATTTGTTAGATTTTAGGTTTGTCTTTATGAGCAGCCCCAAGTCATAATAATTTATGATCAGTGACTTAAATTTTTTTCTCTTTTGGATCAACATATATTTCAGAGGGCCTGTTTTAACTTCTGTTTGGTAGGAGAGTTGTTTAGGAAGTGTGCGTTTAATGAAATGACTTCAGATATATATGTCTACAAGGTACCCTATTCAGCACTATTGCTTCTAAAATTTATATGAATCCTATATTAAATAAGGTTTCTATATGTTTAAATGAAACAAGTACTACACTCTATACATAATTAATATGGAGTCAGACTATAATTTCTATGGTGTTGGTCTTCTTTTGCAATTATTAACATGCAGTGGGTACTCATTAAGAATATGTTGATGAAAGACATTATGAGGCCTTTATGAAATAAAAATAATCATCTCTGATTTTGTACATAATTATGTTCCTGTGAGCCTATGAAAATCCAAATATTATATTATTTCAGGGATAATGAGCTAAAATGACATCTTTGCCCTGCTAGCATTAATCTATTCATTGACTTATTTGTTCATTCATATATTTATTCATTCACTTGACACATATTTTTGAGCCTTCTATTGCAAGGCAATTAATTAAGCACTGTGGATACAGAAAAATAATAATAAAAAGTGGAAAACAGAATTACATTTGAAAAGGATTCATTGAAAATTATGAGGTATTATATAATTTAGAAAATGATAATTTTTTTATGAAAAGCATTACACAACCAAAATACTGATAGTTACATACATTTGTTTTGATCTGCCCTTCTTAATGTTGCTTCGCATGAAATGATTAAGTGATCTCAAACTCTGTATATGAAGGAATAAGGCATCACTTCCTTCATTACCAGCATGTATTTTCTACAATCACCATAATGTGAGTCCCTACAATGCCTTTTTCTTGCATCCCAAGACTCAAGATCATATTAGTTTACATGGAATTTCATCTTTCCTGCTGATGGGGAAAGAATGTAGATCATGTGTAAAACACATAAAATATAATCACTTGTAAAACAGCAAGCAAGTAACAGAAGCTGATGAATAATAAAAGTGAATGGTGGGGTTTAAGCAATTTTTTGGTACAGATTTCCATTTTTTGTTCTACATGTACACTCATTCATCCATATATATTCACATATAAATACACTGACTTGACATTATTGTAATTCTTTAAGTTAATATCTTAATTATAATAATAACTCCATTATAAATTACATATAACCTCAAACCAAACTCTTTGCACCCTCATTTCTCCTTTTCTACTCAGCATCTGCTTTATCTCTAGTTTCAACAGTCCTCTACAAATCCCTTTCTCTCATGAATTCTAACTAAATCACTTGGGTTGAATTGCTACCTTTTTTGCATGCCCACTTTTCTTCTATTTCCACCCAGGCAAAAAGAAATATTTTTTTCCTTTCTACTTGAAATTGCATATATTTTCCAAATATCATATTACATTTAGTTGAAACAATGTTGTGACTTTTCCATTTTTCCTATTCCGTTAATCTTCTCTAATAAGACATATTTCTTGGTTATGTTTATGTACCCAGAAAACAAAGCAATGGTAGATGGTAGATACTCAAATATTAGTCTTACGAGAAAAGAACAACTCAAAAATATTTTAAGCAAAAGACCATGTTTTGATAATTCTTTTTTTTTTTAATTTTTTTTAACGTTTTATTTATTTTTGAGACAGAGAGAGACAGAGCATGAACAGGGGAGGGACAGAGAGAGAGGGAGACACAGAATCGGAAGCAGGCTCCAGGCTCTGAGCCATTAGCCCAGAGCCCGACGCGGGGCTCGAACTCACGGACCACGAGATTGTGACCTGAGCCGAAGTCGGACGCCCAACCGACTGAGCCACCCAGGCGCCCCTGTTTTGATAATTCTTAAAGTGAATAGTTTCCATTTCTATACCCCTAGTAGGAATCTACATTCCCTGATGTCTCCTAAAAAATTTCCACCTTATTACCTCAAATACAACATGGAACAATTACAGGTCCTTTCTGTCATGAATTGAACTTCTGTGGATATTCATTATTTTTGTTCTGATACTCTCGTCATCTTGGTTTTTAAATTAAATGGTGTGGGTTTTCCTCAGTTTCTCAATCTTTTTCTCTCAAATAAGTTGAGCATATGTGTTACACAATGTGGTTCTTAATTCCGTAATTTCTATAATTTCTTGTCCTACATATAGCTACTGGCTTAAAGAACTTTCTTTTAATCTCTAACTTGGATTTTTGAAATAGTCTGCAGAATGGTTTCCTTGTTGTCACATTTCTTCAATTTTTGCTAATGCAATGACATGAGTTTTCCCCGTAAGACATAAAAACAATTGCATTACTCTTTTGCACTAAACCTGTCATTTATTCTTCATTGTTGCTAGAATAGAGGACCAATAACTTTGCCAATATATGACTTTTACTTCCAACAATATCTCCAATCTCATAGAACACCCATGCATTCATCTAGTGTTTCAGACATTGCTACTGTTCAAGTTTCTTGAAAGGTTTATGCTATGACATTACTACATACTGTGAATTTTTTCTGCAGTTGTGCTGCTATTAGAGAGGACATATACCTTCCAAAGGAGACTGAGCTTGTTGAATATAAGGACTCTATTTTATTCATTTTTTTAATCCCTGATAACTAAAATAGGGCCTGATAAGCGTTAGGCACAAAACATTGAATAGCTGAATGGATTATCTATATCTATTTATATCGATCTGTCTCTGTTTACATGTACGTAGCATTTATATATTCATATCTAATACATTTAATAACTGATTGGATGAATGAATTGTTACATTTTTGTGAAATTACATTACCTTAATTTTTTTAATAGTAAGGAAAAAACTACTTTTCCTTAAAGGGGAGAAAAGTGAATTTTCAATATAGTCTACTAGAGCATTGACTGAAAGGTATGCGTCAAAAAACAGTAACTAACTTATACAAAGTAGTTAGCCAATCATTTCTTCTGAGATTTAAACTGACTCTTGCAGGGGAAACTGCTCAAATAATGTTGGCAATATAATTAATCCATGATTCTTTTCTCTACTTCTGACACTCTGAATTTTCTCATCTCTAATGAAATCCTCTGCACAGACTACACTTAATACCACGCATTTGCATATTGATTGGTAATGACATTATCAAATACACCAAACCCTTTACGGAATACATATTTGAATAACTATCTACAGTAAAAGAGGTCATCAATATGTAACCTTATTAAGGTACTTTTGATTTCATTAATAACTGATTAGATTTCATCAACCTTTTACACAAGATCTTCTAATGTACCTACAGATATGGTAAGTTACTCCCATGCATTTTTTATTTCTCCTGGTTATTACTGTTCTAGAAGGGGGATGAAAAGATACACAGTGTACAGAAATACTGGTGAACTCTATTTGTCCTCTCTCTCTCTCTCTCTCTATCTTTCTCACTTAATCACAGTTGAAATATTTGGAAATAAAAGTTCTATGCAGTCAGTATCAACTTATCTTGCAAAAAAGGTTGTTCTTGTTTATTGTCTTTGTCTTTTTAAATATTAAGGTTTTGAAATGGTTTTCATCAAATAGCAACGTAATAATAAAAGTGAATTAATAAAAGTGAATTATTAGCATGCTAATAAATACACAATTTATTTTCTTGACGGTATAAAGTTTCAACCTTTTTTTAAGGTTTATTTATTTTTGAGAAAGAGACAGAGTGGGAGCAGGAAAGGGGCAAAGAGAGAAGGAGACACAGAATGTGAAGCAGTCTCCAGGCTCTGAGGTGTCAGCACAGAGCCCGATGCGGGGCTCGAACCCACGAACCAGAGATCATGAACTCCGCCAAAGATGGACGTTTAACCGGCTCAGCCACCCAGGTGCCCCTAAAATTTCAACTTTTAACTTTAGCAGAATTCAGTGGTTTTTCAATTGCCTTATGGGGCTGTCGGTATACTGCTTAAATGTCCTTTACCTCACCTATGGACTTTTATGTATTCTTCACTCGAGAAAAAGTTGCTGCTAAGGAAACTTGGGATGAGACTGTAGGTGAGTAGAAATGACAGAATTTGTTACTGAAAAGTATCTCTTATTGGTCATGCATTGATGTAGGTACTTCACATATGCTGTATCATTTTATTGTCAAGATAAAGTCTGACACTGAGGTGGTAAGGACAGGTTTTACTCAGTAATGCTATTGAAATAAGGAAAGGAGTCTAGTGAGAACTGAACTTAATTTTGCTGAAACCCAAAGCTGGAGACTGTTTAAAGGCTGGGATATGTTAAGGGAAAAGTACTGAAAGCTGTTAAGGGGGTTAGTTCAGATGAGTAGGCTACCTGGATTTGTGAATTGGAGTTTATCCAGAGAACTAAACTGATCCTTTATCCGTCTCTTACCTTTTTCTGGGAAACAGTGGTGCAAGTTGCAACAAGGCTTCCCTGGAAGTTAGGCCCTTATCGTCCCACAGGGGCTGGAAGGCAGAGAGTTCTCTCTCTCAATGTTTGCATTTCAAAGAGATATTGGGCTTGTGGTTTTACATCTCAAGTGGCTGAGAAAGAATGTGTAACTCCACACTTTCTAAAGTAATTACTCTAAGAGAGAGTTCCAGGGTCCATCGGCCTGTCACCGGGTCTTAGCTGGAACAATCAGTAAGTGCTTCTGGCAGCCTTGCCTTGCGTTACCTCAGGACGCATTTTAAGGAGGCGATGAGCTCATCCTAGGGACAGGCACTTAAGCTACTAGAAACCATGCTAGAGCTTGGTCACCTTTTGGTGCAGACGTCTGGACTGAGTTCTTATGTGCCAAGAATTTTGATGTTCGCAATTCACACAACTCTGGAGAGCTAAAGCCAAGGGAATATTTTCCCTGAGGCTCTGCTGTTAGATTGCTGAAAGTTATCAAGTGGAAATTCAAACCTAGGTATGTCCAGTTCTACAACCTGTGCATTCTTTCTGCTCTTTCTACCTATTGCCTCTGTTTAAAGTTAAAATCAAGGTTTTCCTCCAAATTTAGGATTGCAGCAGGGAGCTCTGGAGTAGTTTTACCTTAAAATGTAGGTCTGATGCACATATGCATATTTTTAAAATAATAAGAACTGAACACCCAAGTATTCACCATATACTTTAAGAAATAGTATTTTATTTGCACCTTAGCAGATCAAGGTGCTACCCTTGCCCTACCACAGCCCGGTCCTCTAAACCATATAAATATATTTTTAAGGATTTACATAAATTGTATCTTATGTACATAGAGATCTGTGATTGCTTCTGTTATTCAACATTAGGGTGTTTTTTTTTTTTTGGCTTATGTATGTTGATACTTTTAATTATAGATCATTTTTTTTTAATGTTTATTTATTTTGAGAGAGAATGCAGGCATGCACATGCACAAGCTGGGGTGTGCCAGAGAGAGAGAGAATCCCAAGCAGGATCCATGGTCAGGGCAGAGCCTGACGCAGGGCTTGATCTCAGGACCGTAAGATCATGACCTGAGTCAATATCAAGAGTCGGACGTTTAACTGACCGAGCCACCCAGGTGACCCTTAGATCATTCTTTTTTTATTGCACACAACATTTACCTATTATCTTGCCGATGCGTATTTGTGGTGTTTTCAGGTGATTTCTATTACAGAGCTGCTATAAATATTCTTTTGTATTTCTTGGTAAACAGGTATAAGGTTATCTCTAGAATATATAACTGTAGGTATCACTTCTGAATTTTAAGAAGTACACATCTTCAATCTCAGTAAGTAAATGAACACTCAGCAAGTGTCGTGAACTTAGGCATTAACTCTCAGTTGGCTAGTATTTCCAAAGCGCTATAACCTCCATAACACTAGGTATCGTCAGGTTATTTGTATTTTTTATTAAGCTAGTCAAATAGTACCATGATGCTTCAGTGTGAAGCGATGAGCTGATTTGCATTTTTCTGAATAAGCCTTGAGTATCTTGTCACACTTATGTGTTAGTCTATGAAAGCCCTGCCCATGGTTTTAGCTCTTTTCTTTCTAATGGAGTGTTTGTCTTTTTCTAACTAACTTTTGTGGTTTCTTTTTTTGTATTTTGGATACTAATGCTTCGATTAACACGTGTTGCAAACAAATGCTGGTTTGGGCTTCTCTTTTCATTTTATAGTATCTTTTGGTTAATAGAAAACTCTCATTTCAAGGTAGTCTATTTTAGTCTATTAATCTTTCTTGCAAGTTTTGCATGAACTGAGTCTTGTTTTTGAAAAATTCATCACATCAAATCATACAGCTTTTTTAAAAATTACCTTTGCCTTTCAAATTTAAATTTAAAATCCATGGAAAGTTGACATTTTATAACTTGAAGTTACTTTTCTTTTCTATGTACAGAAATAGTAATTTCAGTACCAATTAATGAATGGCCCATCTTTTTAAAATTGTTTTGCAAGGCTTAAAGACAATATTACTTAACTATTATAAACATAAATAAAACAATACCGTTACTTCTGTCTATTCATCTCTTTCTGGATCATTTGATAAGTGGTATAGCCATTTTTCCAGGTTGCTACTCCAGCCAATAGTTATTGGCTATTCTTGAATTTTACATCCCAAATAAGTTTTAGAGACAGTTTGTCAAAATGGGGTCATCTTTGCCTTTTATTGTGAACAGAGGGCTCCGTGTTTATTTTGGTCATGGTGAGTCATTTTACTTCCCACTCAGTTTTCTTTTCCATAAAATTTCACATACACTTTACATACTTCATAGGATTTCTATGAGAATTAACTGAAGTAACGTATGTGAAAACC
Organism: Lynx rufus; assembly: GCF_022079265.1. Classification (NCBI taxonomy): domain Eukaryota; kingdom Metazoa; phylum Chordata; class Mammalia; order Carnivora; family Felidae; genus Lynx; species Lynx rufus. Next base: position 7,792,885 of record NW_025814825.1, read on the forward strand.
CAATGTATTTAAGTTATAAAGCACCAGGAATCTTGCTGCTGAAAGAATAGCATATTTATTTTCAATTTGTGAGTTTTAAGTATATGTACCTCTCATACTCCCAATCTTATCCCACTGTGCCCAACCTGTAATACAGTTATCACTATTTTAATATCAATGGAAAGAGGCCTGTACAAATTTACTATAATTTTCTCTATTTATTTAATAAAAAACTGTCCTTGAGGCACCTGGGTGGCTCATTTGGTTTGAGCGTCCGACATCAGCTCAGGTCGTGATGTCTCAGTCCCTGCGTTCAAGTCCATGTCAGGCTCTGTGCTGACAGCTCAGAGCCTGGAGCCTGCTTCAGATTCTGAGTCTCCCTCTCTATCTGCCCCTCCCCTGCTCGTGCCAAATAAAAAAAAAAAAAACATTAAAATAAATAAATAAAAAACTATCCTTTTAGTTCATAGAGTTACACTAATATTCAAATTTTGAAACAGTCTGAAGAACTCTGTATGTCATCAATTCAAGGGTCAGTAGAGAACAACTCAGGTCCTCTAAGAATGAGGACTTTAATTAGCCTGGAAATTTGGTAGGGACACAGACTTAGATTCAGACTTGATGAATTAACTGCCTAACTTTGGCTAATTTGTGTAAACTTTTTGAGAGTCAGTTTCTTAATATATAAAAGAAAGATTGTTTAGTAATATTGTCCTCATGCTGTCATTGAGAGAGGTACATGAGATGTGAAAAAAGTGCTCGTATACTCTCGTGCTATTTAAATCATACTTGTGATTATAAAATTGTAGATATAAACTTGCCACATTGTATGAGTGAAAACAAATTTTAAGTGTCTCATGCCCACTTGCTTTCAAAAGAAATCTGGCATATTTCTTTATAGAATAAATAATCATTTTGTAATCCAAATGTACCCATATAATTTGACTATAGAAACTGAAATTCTTGAATAACCATTTTCTTATAATTCCCTTATTTACTTATTCTAAACCAGTTTAGTCTGCATAAGTGGGAAACATTTCAGTTTCTGTGTATAACAGGAAAAAAAAATGAAGAATCAATTGAAATGTTAAAAGAATCTCCAGAGACCTTGGGACTAACAAATAATTAGGTACTCATCTATAAAACCTTTCAGATGTTATGAGTATTAGGATTTGTCGCATTTTGATTTAGAAGTTGCATTTTGCCCCTTCATTGGAGGTTAACTGGTCACCATGAACATTTCTTTAGCTTAAGAGGCAAGAGAGGTCATTCATTGCTTAAAACTGCAAATGTACAAATCAATATTTTCTGTTTAATGTAAGAATATAAGAACTGGAGAAGAGGTAAGAGAGAGTATAAAAAGTGTAAATTTCCCCACCTTGCATAACAGAGATTCAATCAATATTGTCTAAAATTGAAATATGGATTTTTAAAAATGACTTCAACTTAATGTTTTTTATAATCATTGCTACTTAAACTAGAGGAACTAGGAAATAATATTTCTTATGGTAAAGGCTGTCTGAAAATTTGTGAATTTTTAAAGATTCTTTTGTTTCTGATTTTCAAGTTTAATAAAATATACACATTTAAACGGAGCACAAATTTAATTTTCTGAAATTAATAATATCTATCTGTAAAGAGGAAATTCATACACACTTAGCAATAATAAAAACATTATAAATTTTTCTTAAAGTCATGGAATTCTGCTAGAGAGAGAATAAAAGAAACAAGATTAATTTGATATACCTTTCTAGTCTTCTTGGAAACCTCATGCTCTAATGTAGCTGAATCACACTGTGATTATACTATTTCTAATTACTTTGGGTGCTAAGGGTCTAATGGCTTAAAACATGTATAGCACAATGTTTTGGATTGAGTAAAGGACTAAATGAATATTTGTGATATTATTAGCTATATAGTTCACTTCTAAGTTCACTATTTTATATATTATATATTACATATTATCTTACATATTACATATTATATATATGTGTGTGTGTGTGTATATATATATATATATATATTTCACTATTATTAGCTATAGTATAACTTCTAAGTAAAGAATTTTTTTTCTGTAAATACCCAGAAAATCCAGGACAAAAACAAGGGGAGTTCATGAAAAAATAACTCTATTTTCTTCTGGTTTACTGACTCAATATCCTTGTAAGTAAAGAAAGAGTATTCAAGAGTATAAATCATAAGTGGAAGTTAATTTTTTTTTTAATTGAGGTATAGTTGACACACAAAGTTACATTAGTTTCTGGTGTACAACATAGTGATTCAACAAGTTTGTATGTTATGCTATGGTCACCACGAGTATAGCTACCATTTGTCACAATACTTTGCTATTACAACACCGCTGACTATATTTCCTATGCTGCACCTTTTATCCCTGTGACTTATTCATTCCATAACTGGAAGCCTGTATCTCCGATTCCCTTCCCCCATTTTGTTCATCCCCCACCCTCTCACCCCCTCCCCAGGCCCGCAAAACACACACACTCCACGTGTCTGGCAACAAACGGTTTGTTCTTGTATTTATGGGTCTGTTCTGCTTTTCTTGGTTGTTTATTCATTTTTTTTTGTTTTGTTTTTTAAACTCCACATATAAATGAAATCTATGGCATTTGTCTTTGCCCGCCTGACTTATTTTACCTAGCATAATACCTCTAGGACCATCCATGTTGTTGAAAATGACAAGATCTTATCTTCTTTTTATGGCTGAGTTATGTACGTGTGTGTGTGTATACCTCTTCTTTATCCATTCATCTATCAATGGATACTTGGGTTGCTTCCATATCTTGGCTATTGTAAATAATGCTGCAATAAACATAAGGGTGCATATATCTTTTTGAATTAGTATTTTTGTTTCCTTTAGGTAAGTAGTGGAATTACTGGATCGTATGTATTTATATTTTAATTTTTTGAGGAACCTCCATGCTGTTTTCCATAGTGGCTGCACTGATTTACATTCCCACTAACAGTGCACAAGGGTTCCTTTCTCCATATCGTTGCTGACACTTGTTATTTCTTGTCTTCTTGTTGTTGTTGTTTTAACTACTCTGATAGGTACAAAGTGATATCTCACATTGTGGTTTTGATTTGCATTTCCCTGATGATGAATGATGTTGAGCATCTTTTCACGTGTCTGTTGGCCATCTGGATGTTTTCTTTGGAAATATGTGTATTTAGGTCCTCTGCCCATTTTTAATTAGATTTTTGGGGGGTTTTTTGGTTCCTTGTGTATTTTAGATATTAACCCCTTATTGACTATGCCATTGCAAGTATCTTCTCAAATATTATTCAGGAGGTTGCCTTCCTGTTTTGTTGATGGTTTCCTTCACTGTACAGAAGCTTTTTAAGGTGTAGTCCCAATAGTTTCATTTTATTTTTGTTTCCCTCACCTGAGGACACATATGTGGAAAAATGTTACTAAGGCTAATGTCGAAGAAATTACTGTCTATATTTTACCCTAGGAGTTTTATGGTTTCAGGTATCACATTTAGGTCTTTAATCCATTTTGACTTCATTTTATACATGGCATAAGAAAGTGGTCCAGTTTCGTTCTTTCACACATAGCTGTCCAGTTCTCCCACAACCATTTATTGAAGAGCCTATCTTTTCTTTATTGTATATTCTTGCCTCTGTCATAGGTTAACTGACCATGAAAGTATGGATTTATTTCTGGGCTATGTAGTCCATTTCCTGGATTTATCTGTTTTGTGCCAATACCATACTCTTTTGACTACTATAGCTTTGTAGTGTATCTTAAGTCTGGGATTGCGATACCTCCAGTTCTGTTCTTTCTCGAGATTGCTTTCACTGTTTAGTCTTTTGTGGTTCCATACAAATTTTAGTATTATTTGTTCTATTTATGTGAAATATATTGTTGGTATTTTGATAATAATCCTTTTCTACATTTAGTCTATAGATTCTTTGGGGTAATATGGACATTTTAACAGTATTAGTTCTCCCAATCCATGAGCATGGATTCTCTCTCCATTTATTTGTAGCCTCTTCAATTTCTTTTGTCAGTGTTTTATAGTTTTCAGAGTACAGGTCTTTTACCTTCTTGGTTAAGTTTATTCCTAGGTATTTTGTAATTATTTTTTTGGTTCAGTTGCAAACGGAATTGTTTTCTTTACTTTCTCTTTATGGTTCTTCAACACAACTTATTTCTGTGCATTGATTTTATATCCTGCAAATTAACTGACTTCATTTATTACTTCTAATAGTTTTTTGATGGAGTCTTTAGGATTTTCTATGTATAGCGAGAGAAACTAAATTTGAACATATCGATCCTTAGGATTTTTTTTCCTGGAATAACTGGAAAGAAAATTCAAAATTTCATGGGTGGAAAATAAAAAGATGAACTTTGCTGGTGGTAAGATATTTAACTCGTATCAACCAGAAATTGCATATTTCTTCTAATCATATAATTTTCTGGCTTTTACTCTACTGTCTGCTTTCCACGAAAATGAACTGAAGGTATGTGGTACAGTAAAAACATCTGACAGAGACCTACGATGCCTATTCTTGTTTTAATAAACTTTGTTGTTATACTTCACTATAACAAAGTGCAACCATTTCTTTAGTTCCATGAGCTTTGACAAATGGATACAGTTGAGTACCAACATCACAACCAAAACAAACAATATTGCCATCATCCCTTTCCCAATCAATCCCATCCATCTCCCTCAGCCCATTATTCTGCTTTATACAGCTACAGATTTGATGTGATGTTTCCAAAATTTCTTATAAATTGAACCAATTTGTACTCTTGAGGCTGACACTTTTTATTATGCATGTTTTATGTGATTCATCCATGTTTTTGTACATGTCAGCTGTCCTTTGCACTACTGATCCCACTATATAGAGTCATACCTCTTGTACCACTTACCATCCCATACACAGGACCTGGTTTCTTTGACCTAGTGATGGATATTTGGGTTGCTTATCATTTTGATTATTACAAAGAGAGCAACTTTGCCTTTTTGTGTGTACATCTTTGTGACCACTTCGTTTGGGTAAATACCTAACAGTGAGAGGGGTAGATTATATGCTAAGTGAATCTTTGACTTTTTAGGAAATAAACTGGGCTCGCTCCTCTTCCCTCTTTTCCCCAGCTCTTCTCTCCTCCCTCCCCTTCTTTCTTTTCTCTTTGCAATGTCAGAAGACAGCATGGAGGTTAACAATGCAAGCCAGAAGGAAAGGCTTTCCCCCAAACTGACCATGCTGGCATCAGCCTCCAGAACTCATGAGCTTTTGTAAATCACATGTAAAACAAAAGAAATGGATAAACTGCCAAATTGGCATCAATGCCTGTTGTAGGTGCTCCACATTCTCACAAACACTTGGTATCCTCAGTCTTTAATTTCACCCATTCCAATGATACGTCCTGATGTTTCAGCGTAGGTTTAATTGGAATTCCCCCAGTTATGGTCACCTTCTTTTCCTGTACTTTTTGGTCGTTGATTTAACTTCCTTTGATAAATATCTGTTTAAATAGTCTCTGTTTTCTTATGTGTTTGTAAGAACCTTTATACTCTGGATATATGTCTTCTGACAGTGAATTTTTTTCCTAGTTTGTAGATTACCTTTTCATTTTCTCAAAGATTACTTTTGATCAGATTTTAAGTTTATCAAGGTTTAATTTTCTGATTAATGATTTTTGTGTTCTAAGACAACTTTGTCTATTCTCATACTGTAAAGATTAATCCTGCTATCCCACAAAGAGTTTAATTTTTTGCTTTTATATTTAGATTTATGGTCCTATTGACTTAATTTCATCTATGGCATGAAATATATACATCAAGATTAATTATTTTCCTTGTGTATACTAGGTCGTTGTAGAGAATTTTTCCACTGAATTAGCTTGGCATCCAGGTTGCAAATCACTTAACCTTCTAGGCTGTCTATTTCTGAGTTCTTTATTCTGTTCCATTGATATATATGTTTTTCTTATATCAATATATCCCTGTCATCATTACCAAAGACATAAGATAAATCTGTCATCAGGTATTGCAAATTCTTTTACTTTTATTGTTGTTTCCAAAATTATTTTTGATATTTTAATTTATTTGCATCTCAATATATTTTGCAATGACCTTGGCATGTTGTACAAAAATTCCTGCTAGGGTATTCATTGAGATTGCAATAAATCTGCAAATGTGAGTTTTGGAAAGTTGAGAGCTGACATCTTGATAATGTCTTATGCATAACTATGTCATGCTCTCATTTATTTAGGTTCCCTTAATTTCCTTCAGTAATGTTTAATAATTCCACATACATAGGTTTTGTGTGTATATTGTTTAATGTATCACTGTTTTGAATGTTAATTTAAGAAGCCTAAGCAACTTCAAAAGCAATCATTTTTGGTATATAGAAACACATAGTTTTGTTTTATAGTGGTATCTTACAATTTTGCTAATGTAACTTATTAATGCTAATAGCATTTTTCATAGATTATCTAGGATTTCCTACAAATACAATCACATTTTTGTGTGAATAAGAAAGCTTCATTTCTTTTCCACTGTGTATAATTTTACTTCTTTAATTATATTATATCTTGGATCACATTTTCATTTGCAATATATAATTGAAGTGCTTATTCCAAATCTTAGAGAGCATTTAGTATTTTACTTTAATTATGACAGAAGAAGTAAGTTTATTATAGATGCTTCTGTCGGGTTGAGGAATTTCCTTTCTGGTACTAGTCTGCTGTGTTTTTTATTTTGAGCTTTATGCTGAGTTTTGTCATATATTTCTTTTCTGCATCTATTGAGATCATGACATTTTTCTTTTATTCTGTTAATATGGTAGGTTACATTGATTGATTTTAAAAATGTTAAAGCAACCTTGCATTTCTCTCATAAATCCTACTTATTAATGATGTAATATTTTATGTGTTGCTGATTTGGATTTAAACTGTTTTGGTAAATATTTTGTTGACATTTATGTAAGAGATCACGTATGTTTTCTTTTCTTGTAATGTCTTTATCTAGTTTTTGGTACAAATATAATACTGGCCACAAAAATATGAGCTAGAAATAAATCTTTTTTTCTATATTATTTGAAAGAGTTTATTCAAGGATGGTGCTATGTTTTCTTTAAAGATTTGAAAGAATTTAATGATAAAACCATGAAGGCATGCAGTATTCTCTTTTCTTTTAATGTTTTTTTTTTTTTTACATTTATTCATTTTTAAGAGACAGAGCAAGTGGGAGAGGGGCAGAGAGAGAGGGAGACACAGAATTCGAAGCAGGCTCCAGGCTCCAAGATATCAGCACAGAGCCAGAGGTGGGGCTGAAACTCACAAACTGCAAGATCATGACCTGAGCTGAAGTCGGATGCTTAACCGACTGAGCCACCCAGGCACCCCTGGAGTATACTTTATAATGAAAATTTTATATACATACAGCATTTATTTGCTATAAAACTATTCATGTGTTTTATTATTTTGTTACTCAGCTTTGGTAATTAGTGTCTTTCAAGTAATTTATAACTATTCATTTATTTTTAATTATTTAATTTAAAATTATTTACAATTAGTATATCCTTAACTTATAATAATCTGCTTTCAAATAATATTATACCACTTCATATATAATATAGGGTTCTTGCATCACTAAATTTTCACTTTATTCTCCAATCCCTTGTGCTATGGTTGTAAGCATTTTACTTTTACATATGTTACAAATCCCACAATACATTGTCATTATTTTTATTTAAAATACTTGCTTTGTAAATAAGTTGCTTTTTCAACTGAAATATAATTGACATGCAATGTTATATTAGTTTCATATGTACAACATGTTGATTCAACAATTTTGTGCATTACTCAGTGCTCCCCACGGTAAGTATAATCACTATCTGTCACCATACAATATTATATAACAATCTTATTGGCTATATTCCTTACGTGGTGCTTTTCATCTCAGTGTCTTATTTATTTTATAACTGGAAATTTGTACTTCTTAGCTGAGTGAGAAAAAAATATTTTACTTTTACCCACATATTTACCAGTTTTCCATTTCTAGAGTTCTCGGTTTATTTTTAGAGATCTAAGATTATTTTCTTAATACTTGAGGTACTTCCTTTAACATTTGTTTTTACTGCAAGTCTGTTAACAGTGAATCCTCTCAATTTTTGTTTTCTGAAAAATCTTAATTTTGTCTTAATTAAAAGTATGTATCTTGTTGATTTAAAAATTTTTATTTCTTTTTTTACTCCATATGTGATATTAAGATATTGTTTCATTGTCCTTTAGACTACATAGGTTCTGATGAACTTTTTATATTATTATCTTTGTTTTTCTGAAAATAATATGCTTTTGACCATTGCTGTTAAGATTTTTTTAGACATTGGTTTTCAGCAATTTGATTTTAATATGCCTGTATAATTTTCTTTTGTTCCCATGGTTGGGATTATTTTGAGCTTCTTGGATTGTAGGCTTAGAGTTTTCATCATATTTGAACATTTTTAATCTATTATTTTTTTAAATAATTTTTACCTGTCATCCCTTTTTTTTCTTCCATTGCATGTATGTTACATTGCTTAATAGTATATTACAAATCTTTGTGTCTCTATTCCTTCTATTTCAGTCTTTTTTTCTTGAATTAAAAAATAATATTTTGTTATCAAATTCACTGATTTCTTGTTTTTCAGTCTCCAATGTATTGGTAATCCAATTCAGGGAAATATTTATTTCAAATATTATATTTTTTATCTTTAAGAGTAGTAGTTGGCTGTTTTTATATCTTCAGATGCTACATTCATTACATCAATGTTTACCTTTAATACCTGAGCATTGAGGGGTGCCTGGGTGGCTCAGGCGGTTAAGTGCCAGACTGGGTCTCAGGTCAGAATCTCACAGTTCCTGAGTTCGAGCTCTGAGGCAGGCTCTGTGCTGGCAGCCTGAAACCGGCTTAAGATTTTGTGTCTCCCTCTCTCTCTGATCCTCCTCTTCTCACACTGTCCCTCTTTCTCTCTCTCTCTCTCTCTCTCTCAAAAATAAAAATAAACATAAATTAAAAAAAATACTTGAGCATTGAGTGCTTATAACACCTTTGTCTACTAACTTTATCCTCACTTTCATTTGTTTTTATGTTCATTTATTTTATTTTTGAGAGAGAGGGGGGGATAGAAAGAGAGGAAGAAAATCCCAAGCTGACTCCTTACCATCTGTACGAAGCTGGAGGCGGGACTGGATCCCAGAAACCATAAGATCATGGCCTGAACCTAAATCAAGCGTCTGACGCTCAACTGACTGAGCCACCCAGGCGCCCCTCATCTCTTTCATTTTTGTTTATGCTTTTATCGATCAACTTTTCTCCTGGTTGTGGGTAATATTTTCCTATTTTTCACAAATCTATCATGTTTTCTTGGAGGCTGGCATTTATTTATCATATTTGTTTACTGATTTTCTCTATTCCTTTAATGATTTTCTCTATGTTAGGTTTTGTCTCTGAAGACATTTAAGTTGTTATTGGATCAGTGGGGTTTTTTTTCTTTTCTTTCTCCTTTTTTTTAATCTATCATTTCCAGGCGTGATTTTTGTGGTCATTTTTTGAGAGGAGAAGGGGCAGATCGAGAAGAGATTTTAATCCCAGGGCTAGTTTAGGCCAATTAGGAAGTATGGTGCTTCTGGGATAGATATCAAAAGAGCCTCCCATTTGTCATGGTCACTCCACTGTGTGGTGGGAATGGGAACGATTCCCTGTCATTTGTGTGTCTGAGGAGTATTTTAGGCTGCAGGATCCAGTGATTTTCTTTCTTTCTTTGTAGTTCAACTTGGCTAGGATTTGTGGATTTTTACCATATCTGTGCATGCATTAGTATTCTGCCAAAGGTTCATGGCGTCCCTCATGCCAGTTTCTGCAGGTAATTTTTTCTCTGTGTAGCTCTACATCTCTGTTATCCTCCTCTGCGTCTTCTAGCTGTCTTTACTTTCCCAAACGCAAGTGTCTTCTATTTGGCTTCCTCACTCCTGTGGTATATATCCTCGGAATTTCCTCACGGAGAAGCTAGGGTGAAGGTAGGGCTCATCTCGTTTGTGTTTTGTTTCTTAACAGTCTCAGTCCTGTACTAGCTACTGTTCAAAAATGAACACAGTGTTTCATAGATATATTTCCAAATTGGTCCTTGTTATCCCCTCCCAGGGGCAGTGTGCTCTTTGCGGTTTAGACTAGCACACAAAGATCTGTCCAGATGAGAAATAGACACTGGGAAAAGGATCCCAACTACTGGGCCACTGAACTTTTAAAGTGAATAATTAGGGAAGTGCCAGGCTTCCTTTGCCTGATTGCCTTTATGGGTCCAGAATGCATAACATGGCAGAGCCTCGTTCCACTCCCAACCTTCACGCTGAGTTGTAGGAACTTCTGTCTTCTATAGTCAGACGGAAGCCAAAGATGTGCCATTCCAGTTTATAATGTGGTAAGTCAGTGTCTGGACTGAACACATCAGCGTTTATTCTGGTGACGAAGTAGCTCTCCCTGTTAGGATCAAGGGCTCCAATTGAAGCATTGTGACTGACTGAGCGTCAATTGCCATGAGCACCGGGTTTTAGCTATTTTCCCTGGGCTTTGAAAGAAACTAACTTCTCATCCCAAAGTCAAATCTGTAGGGGATTAGCTTTGGACAAATGACCTTCCAATACCTGAAGTTTGTAATTTATTTAGAACTAGACTGAATATCCAGAATCCTAACATAGGCTGTATCTATACCAGAATACAAAAATATTCTAGTATTTAAGAATTACTATTGGACCAATTATTTATTATACTGTGCTGTATAATTTCTAAAGAAATTTTATTTTGTTTGCTTCCGTGTTCCTACTTTATTATTGTTTATTGCTGCATAACATTTCAAATCCAAAATTAATAGCTTGAAACAACAAACATTTACTATCTAGCAGCTTCTGAGGGTCATAAATCCCAAAATACTTAGTTCAGTGGTTCTGGCTCAGTGATCTCTCATGAGGTTGAACTCAAACTATTGGCTGGAGTTTCTTTTTTCTTTTTTTTTTTTTTATGAAATTTATTGTCAAATTGGTTTCCATACAACACCCAGTGCTCATCCCAACAGGTGCCCTCCTCAATGCCCATCACCCACTTTCCCCTCCCTCCCACCCCCCATCAACCCTCAGATTGTTCTCAGTTTTTTTTGTTTTTTTTTTTAATTTTTTTTTGACATTTATTTATTTTTGAGACAGAGAGAGACAGAGCATGAACGGGGGAGGGGCAGAGAGAGAGGGAGACACAGAATCGGAAACAGGCTCCAGGCTCTGAGCCATCAGCCCAGAGCCTGACGCGGGGCTCGAACTCACAGACCGCGAGATCGTGACCTGAGCCGAAGTCAGACGCTCAACCGACCGAGCCACCCAGGCGCCCCTGTTCTCAGTTTTTGAAGAGTCTCTTATGGTTTGGCTCCCTCCCTCTCTAACTTTTTTTGTTTGTTTGTTTCCTTCCCCTCCCCCATGGTCTTCTGTTAAGTTTCTCAGGATCCACATAAGAGTGAAACCAACAAAACCCTAGAGGAGAAAGCAGGAGAAAACCTCTCTGACCTCAGCCGCAGCAATTTCTTACTTGGCTAGAGTTTCAATTCACTTGAGAGTTTGACTCAGGTGGTGGGAAGCAACAGGTTTCAACTTCCCATCACCTGGGTTTGATCATGAAATGGTGAAAGAGAGCTCTCTGGGTCTCTTTTACAAACCCATTGATCCCATTCATAGGCTGCTCCTTCATAACCTAATTACCTCCCAGAGGTCCTTTCTCCAAGTACCATCACACTGGGGATTAGTTTTCAACCTACTAATTTTGGGAGGAAACATTTGTCTATAGTATTCCATCCTGGACTCCCCACATTCAGTCCTTTTTGCATACAAAGTTCATTCATTCCATCCCAATAGCCCTAAAAGTCCTAACTCATTCCAGTATTAACTTTAAAGTGTATGTCCAAAGTAAATATCATCTAAATCATATATGAGTGAGACTCAAGGTATGAGTCATCTGAGACCAACTCTTCTCTAACCATGAACGTGTGAAACCAAACATGTTATATGCTTCCAAAATACAACAGTGAGGTGTGCTTGGGTGGCTCAGGTGGTTAGAAGTCTGACTCTTGATTTCGGCTCAGGTCATGATCTCACAATTTGTGGGTTCGAGCCCTGCACCTGGCTCTGCCTTGGCAGTGTGGAGACTCCTTGGGATTTTCTCTCTCACATTCTCTCTCTGTCCCTCCCTTGCTCGCTCGCTCTCTCTCTCTCCCTCAAAATAAATAAATAAACTTTAAAAAATTAAAAACAAAATACAACATTGGGACAGGCATAGGGTAGCCATTCCCATTTCAAAAGGGAGACATAGGAAAGAAGAAAGGAAGGACAGATCCCAAAGAAGTCCAAAATCTAACTGAGAAGATTCTATCAGACCTTAAGACTTGAGAATAATCCTCTTTGGCCTCATGCTCTGTTTTGTAGGCCCGGTGGGGTAGTAAGTCACTCTGATGGCTCTGTGGGCCATGGTCCTGCAGCTTTACTGGGGCCCCAGCCCTGCTGCAGTTCTCTGCCAGGGCCTGTGGCTTTACCACGCTGTGGCCCCATCCCTATCCTTTAAAACCTAGGTAGAGGTAGCAGCCATGCCCCTTCAGGACCATGCACTCTGGGCCTGTGATGGGAGTGGCAGTCCTGATGATCTCTGAATCACTTTGAGGCATTCTTCTATTAACTTGAACAATAGCTTCTAGCTTCTGGTTAGAGGGCTGAATCAAACTAATCTCCTTATCAGATGGTCACATGGCCACACCTTTAGCATCCTCACAGTCTACAATATGGATAGGCTGAGAATTTCCCCAGTCTTTAAGTTCTGCCCCCTTATTGATTAACAGTTCCCTCTGTGCAAATTAATTCCTTCTTCTCAAATTAAAAAATAAAATAAAATAAAATAAAATAAATGTTTATTTTTAAGAGAGAGAGCACAAGTGGAGGGAGGGGCAGAGACCAGGCGAGACACAGAATCTGAAGCAGGCTCCAGGCTCCGAGCTATCAACACAGAGCCTGACTCAGGGCTTGAACCCACAAACTGGAAGATAATGACCTGAGCTGAAGTCGAACACTTAACTAACTAAACCACCCAGGCAACCCCTCTTCTCCCATTTTAATAAAATCAGTCAGAAAAAAAATCCAAACTACATCTTCAACACTTTTCTTAGGAATTTCATGCAAATACTGCATGCTTTCACTTATATGAGCTATCTAAATTAATTGCACTCATAGAAACAGAAAGTAGAATGGATAAAGAAACTGTTGTATATGTATGCAATGGAATATTACTCAGCAATATAAAAGAATGAAATCTTGCCATTTGCAATGACATGGATGGAGCTAGAGAGTATTACGTTAAGCAAAATAAGTCAGAGAAAGAAAAATACCATATGATTTCACACGTATATGGAATTTAATAAACAAAACAAAATGATCATAGGGGTAAAAACGAGAGGGGGCAAACCAAGAAACAGACTCTTAAGGATAGAGAACAAACTGATGGTTACCAGAGGGGAGGTGACTGGGGGACGGGTTAAATAAGTGATAGAGATTAAGGAGTGCATTTGTGATGAACACTGGGTGATATATGGAAGTGTTGAATCACTATATTGTACCCCTGAAACTAGTATTACGTTGCATGCTAACTGGAATTTAAATAAAAACTTAAAAAAAAAAAAGAATTATGGTTGGGGGGGAGCAAGGGGAAAGGGGCACTGGGGAGTTCCTGTTCAATGGGAGTAGGGTTTGTCACCAAAGATGGGATACAATTTTGCACTTACTGTTAACAGTGTATGATGTTATATGTTTTTTACTACGTTCTTTTTAAAGAAAAAAAAAAGTTGAGTACATTGAACAAGGTAATATGTGATGGGACTAGGACTCACCCATGTGATTTTTTATTTCAAAAACACCACTCTTTCAATGTAATTATTGCGGTTTGTTATGACATCATGCCCAATACTAATTACTTCTTACTATAGTATAGTAAGTTTTCAAAATAAACGTAATTATCTGCTCACAAGAATATCAATTAACATATTAAAGTAAGACTAAAGAACATGTGAAGAAAATGCTACTTTTATGCTAGCAGAGGTGTTAAAATGAAAACTAGCAATTAGCCTCAATTTTAGTATTTTTAGTCTTAAAATAATTACCAAAGGCACATATTTGCTTAGGTGTAGTTTGGAAACTGAAATATGCTTCCTGTGCAGAAAATTATGTTAAGAAGCCAAACATTGTTTGGTTATTCCTTACTCATGCTACAAAGTTAGATACCTATACCAGGGATGGGAACATTGAAAAGATTGCATTGAGTATTGGTGAGGATTTAAAAATATATTTTGCTAATAGAACAATCTAAGTTTAATTAGATTATGTGTTTCCACGATAGCAGCACAGAATGTAAACAAAAGAAGAACATGATTTAAGATCTGATTTTAGGCCAAAAACGCCCAAGAAAAGAGTTATAGAATATAAACAACCAAAATCAGTAACAATTTTTGTACTCACTTAGATAAAAAGGAGTTATTATTTATTTTATACATAGTTTTCTCCATGTATGAATGCTGTTTATGTGTGTGTGTACATGTATATGTGTATATATATCTCCTAATAACATTGTTGTTTTTTTCCCAAATGACTTTCTTGTGCACATACATTTAAAATGGAGTACAAAGGGTAGAATCAATAGCTACAGGGTGAAAAGTAAGATCCTGGACATTAAGTACGGTAATTTAGATACTTAACTCTGGATTCTTTCTCAGAGTTTTTTTTATTCGGTAAAGGTAGAAAATGTAAAGATATTTCTTGTTGTTGTCACTTTTGTATCCCGAGGGTCTATAATAGTCTCTGGCATATAATAAGTTCTCAATAAAGATCACTTGAATAAATGAATCAGACTTGTCTTAGGTCAGGTTGCCATAACACAACACCACAGACTGGGTGGCTTGAACAACAGAAACTTATTTCTCATCATTCTGGAGGCTGGAAATACGAGATTAAAGTGGTTGGGCTCTGGGGGGAAACTTCTCCCTGGTTTGCAGAGGGCCACTTTCTGTGTCCTCACACAGAATGGAGAAAAGAAGCTCATTTCTTTCTTTTCTTGTAAGCACATTATTCTCACCATGGGGTCCCTATCTTCATAATTTAATCTAACCCCAACTGCCTCCCAAAGGCTGCATCTCTAAATGCCATCACAGTGGGGTTAAAAGTTTCAGCCTACGTATTTTGACGAGACACCCAACATTCAGTCCGTAATAGTCCACCTGTGGCCCCCCCAAAGTGCATACCCTTTTCTCATTCAAAGTATCTTTATTCCATCCCAACAGACTTAAAGCTCTTACCTCATCCCAGCATTGACTCCAAAGTCCAAACGCTAACATTTCACCTAAATGTGATCTATGTCAGGTGTGGGTGAGACTGGAGGTATGATTCATGTAGTGGAAGTGCAATGTGGTTTGAATTTGAATTCATCTCCTGTTTGTTGTTATTTTGTATTGTTCTATTGCAAAGTGCCTGTCCAGGATTTTGATCCATTAATATTTTGTCTCTTCTATTATTAATTTTATAGAAATCTTTCTGTTACATATGAATGCAATTTTCTTATATAATGTCTGACCAGTATCTCCTCCCAGGCTTTGACTTGCATTATTTTGCAATAATATTGTCTTTTGATAAACATAAAAATTTAATTTTAATAAAAAGCAATTTATCATTTTTTAAAAATCAGTGAAAAATAGTTTGCTGCATTTTGTGTCTTATTTGAGAAATCTTTGCTTACTCCAAGGGCATAAAGATATTCTTCTGCCTTCTCTTTCCATCTAAGAGCTTTTTATTTTATATTCTACAACTGAATATATACATCATATCAAATTAATTGTTTTATTTTTGTAATGTTTTATTTATTCTTGAGAGAGACAGAGACAGAGCATGAGCAGGGGAGGAACAGAGCAAGAGAGGGACACAGAATCTGAAGCAGGCTCCAGGCTCTGAGCCATCAGCACAGAGCCTGATGCAGGGCTCAAACTCACAGACCGTGAGATCATGACCTGAGCTGAAGTTGGATGCTCAACCAACTGAGCCACCCAGGCACGCCTCAAATTACTTTTTTATGTAAACTTTAGGAAAAGGTCTAAATATACTGTTTTTTTATGCATATCTAATTGCCTTGGCATAATTTACTGAAAAGTGTTATCCTTTTCCCAGTAAATAAGTTTTTTTATTATTATTATTATTATTTTTATTAATCATATGGACTCGTTATGTGAGGGGGACTATTTCTCAGCTCTCTGGTATTTATCTATAATATCTATCATTATACCAGTACTTACTATTATATATATGTTTATATATATATTAAGTTTTCAATGTTTATTTATTTTTGAGAGAGACAGACAGACGGAGTGTGATGGGGGAGGGCAGAGAGAGAAGGGACACATAATCTGAAGCAGGCTCCAGGTCCTGAGCTGCCAGCACAGAGCCCGAAGCGGGGCAGAACTCACAAACTGTGAGATCATGACTTGAGCTGAAATCAAGAATTGGATGCTTAACGGACTGAGCCACCCAGGCTCCCCAAGATGCAGGTTCATTTTATCTTCAACAGATGTTCTTTTTTTACTTGGATAAGCAGACTGGGGAAGAGGCTGATCACAAAAATTCAGTGAGGAATTGGGCCAGTTGAGGGATGTGTTACAGGTTTGATGAGATTTCTGCCTCCTCTATTCCTTGTTCCTTGGGCTTATGTCGCGTGGACTTTTCATTAACAGCCTGGCAGCTCTCTCTTCCTCCTTAGCTTAATCTCAGCACTTCAGAGATTTGGGCCTTTACTCACTGGTCTCGCACTTCACTGTACTTCCAACTTTGGTAAATATCTTGAGGCGAAGACTATGGTACATTTGCTATAGAAGATCTCAACGTAAAAGCACCATGGAGAAATAGGCCACACATTTAGAACTTTTTAAGTTTCCAAATAGTTGTGCCAACTCACATGTCTCTCTCTGTGGGCCAAACTTACATCTGGAATTAGCTTATAACCCCAGGAAAACAACAACAACAACAACAACAACAAAACAGCTATTGATGCTTTACATAGGAAAGACTACTCTTTCTGTGTCATTTTGGTTCCTGTAACCCTGTTTTCCCACACAAGGTCTTTAAAAATATGATTTGCAACATCTGTGAAATGTTTTGGACGCTGCAGTAAAAGAATGGTCTGCCATTGCTTATCACATTATAACTAGAACTGCATTCTCTTTTGATAATTTAACCTAATACACTGGTTTTATTTAAATATGTATAGTAAGAGACATTAATTTGGCATTAATTTGGATCCCACATTAAGGAGTCTTCCATGATTCTAGTTTATTCATTTTGTCGTCGTTTCAAAATAAAATAACATTTTCTCAACATAATAGGGTGTGCGAATACTGATAGAAAGATGTAGGCTGACTGATTCTGAAGTCATCAACTTTTATAGCCGCAGTAGCTACTTTGAGCATATCTATCCATATTTTAGTGTAAAATTTCAGTTCAAAACTTACCAGAATTTTGGAATTATTAATACCTAGGTTTTTGTTTTTTTTTTCTCACAGAGCAAGTCTGTCTAGAAACAACATGAACACATGCATCCTCCAAAATGATTAAAATCTCCAAATTGAAAGAACCCAATATATTCTAAGGTTATAGAAGATTAAATTCAACATATGCAATAGCATTATTGTCTATTTAGACATGTAATAGCTAGTTGTCAGGAAAGATATGTTAGGAAAAATATATAAAATGTTGAAGTAAGTGAAAATAGGATTAGATAAGTTAACCTCCGAGTAAAGGAACATTTAGACATAAATTTTATATGGAAAGTATAAAATTTAGTGAGATGTGAAAAGAAAGTGTTAGATAATATTGCAAATAGTTTCTTTAAGTTTCCTTTTTCTCAGGTAAGTAAAATATTCTTTAAAAAATTGTACATACGATTTAATTTTTTTTTTGTATGAGATTGGTTACAATGAATAGAGATAAAGGTAGTTCCTTATCTGTGGGTTTAAAGTCAAGGAAAGCAACAATGTTCTTTCTTATCAAATCATCATTACTGTCAGATAATATATTTGTCAGTATCAATTGTGATAGATTTCTGTTCATTGGAGTGAATTTACTTTCTTAGTCCAAGAGTTTCATTGATCTTAGGAAACATTCATCAAAAATTGGAAATTAAATAGCAAGTTATTTTCTTATTTCTCTTTGTCACATTTCACTTTCCTAATAAATTCATCTATTTTTTCACCTTTTCCTTGGATGCTATAGATCCCTCCATTATTTCAGGGAGTGGTTTGATGAAAATAAAACTTTCTCTGTTCTTTTGTATTACCAGAGACTTCTAGAATTCAGTCATTCAGAATGAAAAGTTAAAGTACTGTTAAAACCATGTATTACTGAGAAGTGAAAACATTTGGTAAATTAGAAAATATAAACTACATAAAAAGCATTATTTTCAGCTAATTTATTATTTGTCAGGTGTTTGGATTTAGAAATTAGTTTATCAAAGTACAAAACCTCATCCCTACCCTTTATAAAGGTGCCTTATGATGAAAGCAACTTAAAAATCAGCTAAATGAGTGAAGTCATATGATTTAAGAGACAAAACAGATGAACATAAGGAAAGGGAAACAAAAATAATATAAAAACAGGGAGGGGGACAAAACAGAAGAGACTCTTAAATATGGAGAACAAACAGAGGGTTATTGGAGGGGTTGTGGGAG
Organism: Lynx rufus; assembly: GCF_022079265.1. NCBI lineage: Eukaryota > Metazoa > Chordata > Mammalia > Carnivora > Felidae > Lynx > Lynx rufus. Next base: position 7,811,659 of record NW_025814825.1, read on the forward strand.
GGGGAATGGGCTAAATGGGTGAGGGGCACTAAGGAACCTACTCCTGAAATCATTGTTGCACTATATGCTAACTAATTTGAATGTAAATTTAAAAAATAAAAAATAAACTTAAAAAAAATTAGTTAAATGCATTTCAGATAATTCCTTACTTATAAAGCTCATCCATTCCCGAATAATGGTAAGTCGTAATGGGGAAACATTTTCAGTAATCTGACCTTCAGTATTCATATAGCAACTGTCATGTGCCCGGTAAGGAGGCACTTATTTTTGCCCTCACAGACCTTATTTGCTTTGATGCTGAAACAATTACTTTTAAGAAATAGTATTTGCTATAAAAAAAATCTATCATTTCTTCACTAATTATTATGTACTATAAGGCTGATTTGTCTTCATTAATTGTGTAACATAAGACTGATTCTGCTCTCGTGCTCTTCAATCATGAACTCTTGAGTAACATTACACCAAGTGATAAGCTATCTCCTTTCTTCACTTAGCAATACACATTTGAGGTTTTTACATGTCTTTTTATGGCTTGACAGCTCATTTCTTTTTATTGTGAAATATATTCCATTGTCTGGGGTTCCTCCGATTAATTTATCCATTTGCCGGTTGAAGGACAATTTGGTTACTTCCAGGTTTTGGCAAGTTCAGAATAAATCACTAAAGCCATTTTTGCAGGCATTGTGTGTGTGTGTGTGTGTGTGTGTGTGGTGTGTTAAGTTAAGGGTTGGTAACTAGCAAGGAGCCCAGTGGCTCAATTGTATGGAAGAGTATGTTTAGTTTCATAGGAAACTTCCAAGCAGCCTTCCATAGTGGCTGTACCATTTTTCATTCCCGCCGGCATTGTATGAGAATTCCTCTTGCTCCACATCCCCGCTGTCATCTGCTGTGTTTCTGTGACAGATTTTGGCGGTTGTAGTAAGTGTGCAGTGGTATCTCATTGTCGTTTTAATTTCATTTCCATGATGACATATGATGTGGAGCGTCCTTTTATATGCCTATTTACCATCTGTCCATCTTCCTTGGTCCATTTCTTCTGTTCTTTTCTCTCTCGCTTATCCTTCTGGTAGTCCCATTGGGCATATGTTATGTTTTTTATATAACGTATTATCCCGTAGTCCACGGATATTCTGTTATGGTTTTTTTCAATCTTTCCTTGCTCTATTTTGTTTTGTATTCAGGTTTTCTATTGTTATTCTATCTCTACCTCAGAGCTTCTTTCCTCATCTGTGTCCAGTCTACTAATACATCTATCAAAGGCATTCTTTGTTTCTGTTTCAGTGTTCTTTATCGCGAACATTTCTTTCTGGTTCTTAGAATTCCTCTGTGTGTGTGTGTACATCATCTATCTGTTTTTGCTGTCTAGAACTCTTAGCCTATTACTTATAGTCATTTTAAATTCCAAGTCTGAGAATTCTAACATCCCTACCATATTTGATTCTGATGTTTACACTTTCTATTCCGGTTATGTATTTTGCTTTTTGGTGTGATGTACCAGGAAGGGGCCTTAGGAATGTGATGGTGAGGTGTGAGAGGAGGCAAGGGTTCTAGAGACCTATGCTTAGCTCTAAGTGTTTTAGTGAGCCTATATCTCTGGGCTGTGAACTTGACAACCACTTGTCTGCTCTTTTCTCCCATTTAGGTGAGACTAGATGGCTAGAGTGGGCTGGAGTTGGACACATCCCTTCCCCAGGCTCTGATAACTACTTTCCAGTAGGTTAGGCTCTGGTTAACTACTTTCCTCTGAGGGCTGGTCATGTTGAGAACATAGTGCTCTGGCATATTTTAAAATGATTTCTTTCCTCTCCACCTGCCAGAAGTCCGAGGGTATTTTTCTCTGATAGTTACTATTGGAACCTGGTCAAGGTCCTGGAAGTAAATCCCATAGTGTTGTGGGTGCCCTCCTATGACTTGGTCCCTTTCATTAAGTTGGCAATTTATCAGTTACTAATGTTCCATCTGTACTACCCTGGTGATCATTTCTGAAACTATTTCCATTCCTGATTCTCTGCCCCAGTAAACTGTGACTCCTTGTATTCACCTGTCTCTCCAGTCTCAAAGGCAGCAGCTGGCCCTGTGTCTTTCCCTCGCTTCTGAATCCAAGAGGAGCTGTTCATTGTTCAGTCTGTTCAACTTTTTGCTGTTTAGGACAGCATGGTGACTTCCAAATTCCTTTCATGCAGAACCAGAAACCCCAAGAATACTTTTAAAGGAGGATTTAATGCAATGCCAGACAACATATTTGTAAAGCAAACCAAAAAGTGAGTTTTTTACACGGTACTTCATGGCACGAAAAGTGCCTGAAATTCAAATATATTCTTGTATATATGAGGAAATCCTTCATGAACTTAAAGTAGAGGCAATAAATGAATCCCTTCATTAGGCTAAACTCTCTTATCCTGAAGAGAAGCATCATGAATATTAATGTATTTATGCAGTAATTTGAGTCATTTGGTTAGCCCAGTTAGACCTTCATTCTTTGAGTGCTTTTTAAAAAACTATCTTATTTACATAACAGAACTCTATATTTTGATTGTTTTAATTCATTTACAGACCTAAATTGAATGATTAAAAAGAGATGTAACTACCAACAATTATCTCTATCATGTTGTGAATGTGAATTTAGTTATAATTTCTTTGATTTCTAAGAGAAATATACTTCCTTGTAAAAGTATTGAAAACTTCTTTTAAAGGCTCAGCTTTAAAATAACCAGTCATCCAAAAATATGAATGGTATAACTAATTAAGTATAAAATGGGCAAGAACCCATTTTACTATCAACAGCTAGGGAAGCATGCCTTATACAAGCCAAAAATAACAAGACATTTCCTTAAGACATAACATAGATGAGGACAGTTTGATGATAATCTCCTAGGGTCGACTTACTCAATTCCATAGAAAGGACAACATTATGAGCAAATATATATAGATTGCTTTGGCAGATTCCCACTAATATCTCCTATAGCTTAGAGCTAGGAGGAAAACCAAGATTTATATAATTAAAGATTATACTTAGTAGCACTTCCTTTCTTCAATTTGGATTTCATCAGTAACGTTTAAAAATAAATACCAGTCAAAATTCTGTTCTGCCTTTTTTGCTTTCACATTTCACCAACCCTTTTAAGTTGTCCATTATCTGAACTGGAACATCCACTTATGACACCAAAATATGCACCTACTTTTGTTTTCCTCTCATCCCCTCTTATCTGGGTTAGGAGAATTTAGACAGTAGCATGCAACAGACTCAGGCAGACTTTTACAATCTACAAGCCAATTGTAGTCAATGAGATCACTTACAAAGATCACCGTTAAAAGAAGAAAATAAAGGTGAGAAATTACTCCTATAAACATTTCTAGAATTTAAGTGCTGTAATTCAAAAGAAGAAAAACATACATATAAGTGAAACAGTGAAGAGACTTCCAGAACAACTTCCACTTACATTCTTTTTTTTTTTTAATTTTTTTTTTCAACGTTTATTTATTTTTGGGACAGAGAGAGATAGAGCATGAACGGGGGAGGGGCAGAGAGACAGGGAGACACAGAATTGGAAACAGGCTCCAGGCTCTGAGCCATCAGCCCAGAGCCTGACGCGGGGCTCGAACTCACGGACCGCGAGATCGTGACCTGGCTGAAGTCGGACGCTTAACCGACTGCGCCACCCAGGCGCCCCTACATTCTTAATAAAAATAAAGCTATTTGAACGTTGTGCCCAGGGATTCAGATACTATCATAAAAATAAAATTCTACCTGATGACCTTGAGCACGACAATGACATTTTAGATACCACACCAAAGCCATGGTCCATGAAATAATTGATAAGCTCAACTTTATGAAAATTAAAAACTTCCGTTTGAAAGACGATGAAAAGAGAATGATAAAACAAGCTACACACTGAGAGAAAATATCTGCAAAAGACACATCTGATAAAGAATAGCGTCCAAAATATACAAAGAACTCTTCAAACTCAACAAGAAACAACCTAGTTAAAAAATAGACCAAAGACCTTCCTTAACAGACCCTAATTAACAAAGATATGCACATGACAGTCATATAAAAAATACTCTAAGTGATATGGCATCCAGAAAATTCACATTAAAACAGTAAGATCCCACATTCACCTATTAGAATGGCCAAACTCTGGAACAGTGACAACACCCAATAGGATGTGAAGCAACGGGAACTGTCATCCGGTTCTGGTGGCTATGCCAAATGGTACTGCCACTTTGAAGGTTGTTTGGCGATTTCTTACAAAACGGAACTTACTCTGATTAGAGAAATACAGCAATCACACGCCTTGTTATTTACATAAAAATTCTGAATACTGAAGTCCACACAAAAACCTGCACACAAACGTTGATAGTAGCTTCTTTCAAAACTGCCCAAACTTGGAAGCGACCAGGATGCCCTTCAGCAGGAGTATGGATAAAATAAATGGCGGCACATTCAGACGATGGATTATTATTCAGCACTAAAAATAAATGAGTTATCAAGCCATCTAAAGATGTGGGGAACCCCCGAATGCATATTTCTAAGTGAAATAAGTCAACCTGTAAAGGTCGCATACTGTGTGATTGAAATACATGATTTTCTAGAGAAGGCAAAACCATGAAGACAAGTAAAAAGATCAGTGATTGCCAGGGATTGGTGGGTTGGGAGAGATGTTCGAGGTTTACTTATCATATATACATAATATTCGTATCAATGGTAAAAAGTTTTCTTTAAATAAAAAGTTTTAAAAATCATGTATGGAAATTTTTAAAAAAGGAAAGAAGTGAGAACAGAAATAAATAATAAATTGGTAAATATTTATACACAACGTATTATAAATAATCATGAAGTGTTATTCTAGGGGTGCTTGGGTGGCTCAGTCAGTTAATCATCTGACTCTTCATTTCAGCTCCTATCATGATTTTATGCTTTCGTGGGTTTAAGCCCCACATTCGACTCTGTGCTGAGAGTGTGGAGCCTGCTTCGGATTCCCTGTCTCTTTCTCTCTCTCTCTCTGTCTGCCACTCCCCCGACTCATGCTGTCTCTCTCAAAATAAATAACTTAAAAAAAGAAATATTATTGTAATATTCTAAACACAGTTGTACAGATTATTTCTTAAAGCAATATAATTCACAACCTCCTTCTAGGAAGAAGTTGGCATTCATGATAAAATGCTTAGCAATGTTAATGTAAATTATAAAGAGGTTAAGACTTTCTCTGAGAAACAAACTACTTACCTACTTACCCGAATGACAGTTAAAAATCTGATAAGATTCATTCAGCATTCTTTATGTTTGTATTCAGTTTAAAATGATTGTGTGATTATTCTTTCTTCAAAAAAAAAAGTCCCTATCACAAAATAAATTCTTTGATATAGCATGCTAGAGATTTCTCTCTTACAGCATTAAAACTAAAATTTGAAAGTCAACATATGGTAAAACTAATTCTAGGAAAACTTTTTAACTCAATAGAATGGTAATTACAATTTATTAGATGGGTTACCTTCTCTGTTTTAAAGACAGAGACTGCAAAATTAGATTTATTATATAAGCGAACTCTCCCACAAGATTATTTTGAGAAATAAGTGAAAAAAAGTCACAAATGTATATTCTGGTTCATTCATACTTAATAAATATCATCTAATTATTAATATCTTCTTGTTACCTTAGACTTCTCAATGCAAATAATGGAATACATATATATATATATATATATATATATATATGTATACATGTAAACACATGTATTGTAGTATCTATTATATTTTAATATATTTGAAACATATATGAATATGTTTATTGCATTTAGTCTTGTAAATTCGGCTCATCATTCCAACTGAAAAAGACAGGTGAGCTCCTACTTCAATCATTTAATCTGTTACTTCTCTTTACAGTTTTGTGTAGTATGCACATTTGGTGAGGATCACAGCAATGCCATTTGTGATGATATTAAACTAGATAGTAATGAAGACAGCACAGCCCTAGAGATTTACTCCAGCCAATACTGTCATACCTTAACTTAAAACCATTTAAGTAAATGTTGTTCCATTAATCTGATTGGATGTGTACCTAAGTGTTGTTGCAATGAAAGTTGGTGGACTTGAGAAGGAAAGATTTTCAGTCTTTTTCTAAGCCATATTTCTGCCTTCCAGGAAGAATGTTTCTAGACTAACTCTCTTTTAAATCCGTGTTCATACAATACAGTTCAGGCTCAAAGCTGCTTAGAGGTATGCAGAAGGCTGCATCAGCGATGCGATTTTGTAAAAGCTTTGTTCCTCTTCTTTTTCTTTTTGTAAGTACAGAGCATCTAAGGCTCCTACTGCCATTCCAAGCAATTTAAAGGAAGGATCTAACATTTGACTTGCTCATTTTACCTGAGCAATCCTAAGTGAGAAATTGTTCTCATTTCATATAAATAAATGATGCCATCAGAAATGTCAATACTGGGAAAGTTTCTACCTGTCGAGTGCTGAGAAACTTTGACGACAGCCTACGGCAACAAGAGAGAAGTTCAGGAGTAACACTGCTGGGAATTTCCGTCCAGCATTTGTTGTCAAATGCATTGATGTGAGGCCCCAAATGACTCTGAAACTGCTTGCTCCAATGACAAGAGCAACAAAGCGCTCATTTCCAATTACCAAGGGGTTTTAAAATATAAACTGTATTCCTCTTCTGTCAGCTGCTCAGAAACCTGGAAAAGGAAATCAGCAACATTCCGCACGAAATTGTTCAACAACGTTGCATGTGTTTATTGTAGCATTCTGGCCAGGGTACATTTGGTGAACAAAATGTTAATGTAGCATGTTTGAAATATTGTTGTTCTCCATGTGATGGATTTTGCTTAGAGTATTAAAATTGTCTTTTTCTGAAATCAGACACTGCATTTAGAGAAATTATTCAACTGTTATGTAAGCAAGACTCTCCCAACATATTTTTAAAAGTGTGATAAAGGTGCTTTTAATATAAATCTTGTAGGTGGAGAGGAAGGTTTTCATTGTATTTATAAGTCACAGACAGAAAAATGACACACCTAGAAAACATTTTTTTAATGTTTATTTTATTTTGAGAGAGAGAGAAAGAGAGAGAGAGCAGGGGCATGAGTGAGGGAGGGGCAGAGAGAGAGGGAGAGAGAATCCCAAGCAGGCTCCGTGCTGTTAGCACAGAGCCTGAATTGTGAGGCTCTATCTCACCAACCATGAGATCATGACCTGAGTCAAAATCAAGAGTCAGACTTTCAACTGACTGAGCCACCCAAGCACCCCTTGAACACACTTTAATTTGGTAGCCCAAGAATTAAATCCCATCTCAGACTTTTATTTTTAATTAGTATTTTTACTTCTATTTGTTTGTTTTTGTTTTTGTTGGTGTGTTTGTTTGTTTTGCCTTAAGGGGATGATATAACTCACGTGAGATTAGAAAGAGGTGATAATATGGAGAAAAAAAAAAAGGTTTTCATTTTATGTATGGACACCTGATAACCCTTACATTTTCTCTGGATCATTTCCATTAGTTACTCCCATATGTTCAGATCCCTACGTCTGGCTCATTTCCTATTCATTTTATATATTAAAAACAAACAAACAAACAAACAAACAAAAACAACTAAAAATCTCAGTAACTCATTTCAAGTAGTTGCCTAATCTCTAAGATTTGAATCAGCAACCCTAATACTATCGTCTTTAACTCTTCAAACTAAATGGTGAATTTGTATGTATCTTGTCCAACAGATGCCAAAGGAGAAAGAAGAAACAGTATGACTCTCAAACTAATAGAAAATAAACACATGTCAACATTTTACTTATCTCCTTAATTAATGAGAAACGTGTCACAGGAACTTGCTAGCAAGCCACAACAACCCAGTTTTCTAGCCCGGCTCACAGGTGCCCCTTTGCACTGGAAACTAAGGCCAGAGGCCAGAATCCACAAGCTCCCGAAGAGCCCCCATGACCCAGTTTTCATAGGTCTGGTCCAGTTCAGACACGCTGCTAACACTCTGGGGCATTACCATCTAATTGTGATAACAAAAACCACACCTACCAAAGCTTTGACAGATCTGACTGTGCCGATTTAAGGCAAGAAAAGAGGTGGCCTTCTTTGGAGAAGCGTCCTTCCACTTCCCCAGAAAAACCCCAAGGTCATCGTGCTTACCAGCCCCTTCATTACTCTAAGCCTGTACAACTCCTACCATGAGACCTAACTGGGGAGAAGAAGGTACTTTCAGAGCTGAGCTTCCCTTCTCCATTCTCTGACCATTAAGTCAACTACCTGCTTGCCAACAAATACTGTTCTGTTATTGGCCATTTGGTGAATGGCACGGGTAAGGAAAGAACCTACTACTCTAGTAACAAAAGCAGTAAGATGGAATGGCCCAAAAATCATTTAGAAGCATATATGTGTATATATTTATATGATGGCTGGATTTGGTATAGAAGCTGTGAATGTCCATTTGGGACATGAAGTGTTATGTCCACCAAATAGCAATTATTTGAACCTCCAACAGGCAAAACCAAATTTAGCATGCAGTTTTATTTAAGTGGGAGATCTCTAATTGAGAGTTAACATTTTTATTTTTTTGAGATATTTTCTGACTTCTATTTTAATTTCTTCTTTAAATATTTTTAAATTTTTTGAAATTTATTTTTGAGAGAGAGAGACAGAGACAGAGTACGAGCAGGGAAGGGACAGAGAGAGAGGGAGACACAGAATCCGAAGCAGGATCCAGGCTCTGAGCGGTCAGCACAGAGCCTAACGTGGGGCTTGAACCCGTTAACCGCAAGATCATGACCTGACCCGAAGTTGGACACTTAACTGACTGAGCCGCCCAGGTAACCCTTCAAGTTCTTCTTTGACTCATTGGTCATGTCAGGGGTTGAGAGGTGGGAGAATTCAGGAGATGTTGGTCAAATGGTACAAATCCTGAGGATCTAATGCACGGCATTATGATTATAGTCAACAATACTGCCTTGTACACTTGAAAAATGCGAAGAGTGTATCTTAAGTATTCTTACCATAAAAAAAGACATGGTAATTATGTGATGTTGGAGGTGTCAGCTAGGCTATGGTGGTAATCACATTGCAATAGATAAGTGTATCAAATCAACACAGTGTACCCCTTAAACTTACATAAGGTTGTATGTCATCTATGTCTCAGTAAGGCTGCAAAAAATACAGTTAACGGTGAACTTCACTAAAAACATACATCTAGAACCATACATAATCTTGAGTGGCTGTATCCCTCATATGGCATGGAAGGAACACAGCAAGGAAATATTTGTGCCCATCTAAGGTTTGCAATTTGGTTTTGACACAAATAGGGGAACTGATTTTCAGAGAAGTCTTGAATAAGAAGAGGGAAAGTACTATACTCAGAATATGTATTTGTTGGCTTGAATTTCTGTGACCTTGCCAGTACACATAACTGAATACTAAGTGACTTCTCAGTGGAAAATAACGGTCTGAGTAATTTTTCCAAGTAGAGGAGAAATGTTTGCAAATAAATTTCTTAAAAATTGTAGTCCTTCCTGTTACAACTAGTCCATTCCTTTACGAAATGACTTTTTTTTTTTTTTTTTTTTAATCTGGTTCCAGGATATTGTCCAGGAGACCACATTACTTTTAGTAGTCGTGTCACATTGGCATCTTAGTTTCTCAGGTTTCCCTGATTTCGATGACCTTGACAGTTTTCAAGTACTTTGTAGAATGTCCTTCTATTGAGATTTATCTGAAGTTTTTCTCATGATTGGCCTGGGGCTATGGGGCATGGGAGGAAGATCATGGAGGTGAAGGACATTCTCAGCAAACCATATCAAAGGTTTATGTTGGCAGGATGACCTATCACTGTTGCTGCTGATGTTGATTACCGGGCTGAGGCAGTGCTCAGCGGGTCTCCATTTACTATTATCCCGTCCTTCCCCATCCTCTAAGGTGTATCCTGTGGAAATAAGTCACTGTTCTCAGCCAATACTTAAGGAGTGAGGAGTTATATCCTACCTTCTTAAGCAAAGCATCTAGATAATATATTTGGATTTATTTTACATGGGAGATCTGCCTATTTCTCACATTTAATGATCTCTTCAATAATTTATATCACTATGGACTTATGGATGTTTATTTGGTACTTTGGGTTATATTCTAATACAGATTTATTTATTTTGTTGCTCAAATTGTTCCAGTTTGGGCCATTGAGAGCTCTTTCTGTGTTCCTGTGACACACCTTTCCCGATGTTTGCTGGTTTGAATGAGCACGTCCTTACTTGGCCTTATTGTGGCCACTATAAGTGTTCCACACTCAACTTGCATACTTCTTGCTCAGATCTAGATTCAACCATTTATTTTCCAAGAAATCCTGCTTCCTTTCATTGGGGAATGTTATTAGAAATGAATAGGAAAACCCAATGCTTATTGATACTGGGGTTATATTTCTTAGCTAACAGCAAGGGAATATATGTGTGCATATGAGTCCATATTTTTATACACTGCCCTCTATTTCTATGGTAAACTAAACATGAGTTTTACATCAGTGTCTCCAACACGAATCCATCATCACCAGGATGATTCTGGCTTCTTCTCTTTTTTTATTGGTAAATTCCCATGACAACAATGATAATTTTTTAAAGTCTATTTTCTTTATTTTGGGAGATAGAGAGAGAAAGAGAGAGCGAGCGCACAAGTGGGGGAGGGGCAGAGAAACAGGGAGAGAGAGAATCCCAAGCAGACTCTGTGGGGTCAACATGGAGCTTCACATGAGGCTCGGTTCCATGAACTGTGAGATTGTGACCTGAGCTGAAATCAAGAGTTGGACGCTTAACCGACTGAGCCACCCAGGTGCTCCATCACAATGACAAATTTGATGCTTATCATTTGCCATATATTTACTTATTTGTTCATATTAGTTATTTGTTCAAGTCCAGTATACATGAAGAGCAGTATCAGAATCATCAGCCAGACCTGTTTGGGATACAACTTTCCTCAACCGCAGTACAATGATCAGGGTCAGGTATGCTTTTGTGCCTTTTGTCCTACAGACTGCACTCATTTCCATATTACTGTTTCCCCTCCATTCTCTTCAGGGAGGAGATTTGTAAGAGAGATTCTTTTGGCACAAGCTATGAATCCATCCTGATCCTCTAAATATATATATTTTTTTAATTTGTGTATTTTAGGTCTCACTCTTTGTGAAGCAAATTTCAATGGGTTCTAGCTAATGAATAGCCATGGTACGTTTCACCTTTACAATATCATACAAAAGAGTTTATCATCTTAAAAATTCCATGCATTTCACTTATCTCCATTTTTAATCCCCTGGCAGTCACTTACCTGTTTACTATCTTATTAGATTTGGCTCTTTCAGAATGTCATGTAATTGAAGTCATCAGTTATGCACCCTTTGCAAACTGGCTTTTTTTATTTGGTAACATGCATCTAAGAACAATTTATGCCTTTTTTTGTGGCATGATACCTCTTTTTTTAAATCACTAAATAATATTCAATTATATAGATGTACCACGATTTGTTTATCTATTCCTATCTAAATGATATATTGTTTGCTTCCATATTTAATCATTATGAAAATGGTGATAAAAACATCTGTCATGCAGATTTTGGTGGATTTGAATTTTCAAATGAACTGGGTAAATATCTAGGGGGGTTAATACTAAGTTGTATTATAGGAATATATTTTGCTCTGTAAAAGCTTCCAAATATCTTCCAAAGTAGCTCTACCAATTTTCTTTTCCATGTGAAATGGAAAATTTCTGCTGTTTTACATCCTCATCGGCCATTGGTATTATCAGGTTTTGTTTCATCTCCCTCCCTTCCTTCCTTCCTTCCTTCCTCCCTTCCTTCCTTCCTTCCTTCCTCCCTTCCTTCCTTCCTTCCTTCCTTCCTTCCTTCCTTCCTTCCTTCCTTCCTCCCTCTTTCCCTCCCCCCCTTTTCCCTTCCTTCCTTCCTCCCTCCTTCCTTCCTTCCCTCCCTTCCTTCCTTCTTCCTTCCTCCCTTTCTTATAGATATCCAGTAATATCTCATTGTGTTGTTGAAAATTGACCTCTGTGCTCCAGAGCCAAAATCTCTAACATGAAGTCCGAGTTAGGGTATGAAGAGGAACAATAGCTTTGTTGCTTTGCCAGGCCCAGGAGGCTGCAGCAGGCTAAGGCCCTCAATACTGCCCGTCCACCTGGAAGAAGGGGCTGGGGTGTTACAGGGAAACACAGGATCTAGCCAGTTGTGACAGTTAGGTACATGCCGCCAGTCTTATAGCTCATGTTTTCAGGTTGGTATCAGGTTCCTGAAATGAAAGGCTAAGGAGGGAGGAGGGGAGGTTTGCAGAAGAGAGGAGAAATGTCACTTAGCTTGAAATCGAGCCTCACTGAAGCATTAATGCCGCCATTTTGATTTTTGCTCAGCTTTATGCTTTCAAGTGATTTCAATTGTTGTTTTAAGTTGGATTTCCTTAATGAAAAATAATATTGAGCATGTTTATTCATTTATTTATTTTTTTTTTTTTTTAATTTTTTTTTTTTCAACGTTTATTTATTTTTGGGACAGAGAGAGACAGAGCATGAACGGGCGAGGGGCAGAGAGAGAGGGAGACACAGAATCGGAAACAGGCTCCAGGCTCTGAGCCATCCGCCCAGAGCCCGACGCGGGGCTCGAACTCACGGACCGCGAGATCGTGACCTGGCTGAAGTCGGACGCTTAACCGACTGCGCCACCCAGGCGCCCCTATTTATTTATTTTTTAACCATCTTTGTATCACCTTTGGTGAGGTTGCAGTTGAGACCTTTCGCCCATTTTTAATTGTTTGTTTGTTTGTTTTTTCTCTTGTGGAGATGTGAGTGTTCTTTGTATAAGCTGGATACAGTTCTTTTATCCGCTGTATGTTTATAATATTTTCTCCAGGTCTGTGGCCTTCCAAATTATTTTTAATGGTGTCTATCATAGAACAGAAGTTTTTTCTTTTCTCAATCCAACTTTTCAATTGTTTACTTTGTTGTGCTTTTACTGTTGTATCTAGAAACTTGCCACCAGATAAATGTAAGGCTTATATTTGGGTACCTTTCATTTTTCATATGGATGGTCAACTGTTCCAGCCAGCTGGTGAGGGAGAGACTACCCATTCTCTATTCAGTGGCCTTGGTGCCTTTATCAAAAATCAGTTGACCACATTTGTGTGCATTTGTACTGGGTTGTCTATTCTGTTCCATGTTTCCATATATCTATCTTTCACCAATGCCTCCCTGTCCTGAATTACTCGAGCTTTATAATAATTCTGAAAAGTGTCAGTCCTCCAACTTAGTTCTTTTTGAATATTATGTGAGGTATTCTAGGTTTTTTCCTTTTACATGTAAATTTAAAATCCATGTGTCATATTAAAAAAATAGCCTGTAGGCATTTTGATAGGCATTTCTTTGAATACATAGACCCAAGTTGAGAATGACTAATATCTTAAGTTTTCCAAAGCATGATGCGGAATATCTCTTGAGTTATTTAGATCTTTTTTTCATTTATTTCATTACCATTTTGTAATATTTTTTATATAGATCTTAAGCACATTTTCTTAGGTCTATACCTATTTCATTTTTAAGTTCTATGTCAATAATACCTTTTTAAAATTTAAAATTCCTACTGTTCACCCAGTATATAGGAAAACAAATCACTTTTGTATATTAACTTTGTACCCTGAAATCTTGCTATATACATTACTTATTAGGATCAGAAGGTTTATTTTTGTTGTTGTTATTTGGTATTTCTTTCTGTTAGACTGTTAGTCATCTATGACCAAACATTCATGGCATCTCTTGTGATTTTTTTTGTCGTTGGAAAAAATGTTTGTACTGAGTAATATGAACTGAGGTAAACAACCTTTAGTATGAGAATTAATAGGAAGGTAGGTAGGAGTTAGGCTATGTCTAATGTCTTCTGTACCTAAAGGTAACAAGGGTTTCCAGTTTTTCCAGTGTCCTTGTTTTTCTCTCAGCTGTTGGCTTTGAGATAACCCAAGAGACCCCGCTTAGAAAGAGACCATGCCTTGCATTTCTTTTAGTTCTAATTCACTGTTCACTGATATACTGCAGCCCTGTTGGTGTGGTGGTAAGGTGTGTAGCATGAAGGGACAGTTCTTTAATTTTTCAATTTAATTCCAGATTTTTTGTGGGCTTGTGTTTTGGGCTTGTGACCTTCACTAGTGTTACTCTAGGGCTATAACTTTTTCCCTCCTAACCCTACACACATCCCTGGTGGCAGTGGTCCCCATCTATTTTCTCGAAGTCCTGCCTCCTGGCAACTATGTAGACAGGAAGACTGAACTGGAGTGGGAAGAATGCCCTTCTCTCATCCAAGATAAGGCCCTGGCAACATCATTTCTCCTGAAGAGGAGGCTTCCATTCTGGGGAAGTCTCTGGATATATTTCATAGTGATGGCTCTCCCCCTCCTACCAGAGTCACAAGCGGATCCCCAGACTTTCACTGTGAGAACACGTTCAGGATCCTAAAGATAAAGCTCACCAATAGGTGGGGTTGGAAACTCTGTAAGGCTCAGACTCACAGGGGTTGTTCTTACTCTTATGCTAGCTCACACTCAGCCTCTGGAAAGTCATCACAATTACCAACTAAGTGTGCCTACCCACTTTTCCTACCCACTTATGGCACCACAGGTTTTCTGCTTTAGATAAGCAAACCTTAGCTGTATTTCTATATTCACCGTCTCCAGATTTCTGGGTGGCGGTTTGTCCTGCAATCCCTGTTCTTTGATGGATCCCAGAAAAGTAAAAATTTAGTTTTCTCAGTGTTTTATTTTTGTGAGATGGGGAGCTCTGACTTTTAAACTCTTTGTATGTTAATGTTAACACTGAATGTCTTTCATATTCTCTTTCCTAATTAAAAGAAAAAGTATGATTAACGTATAGCTGACCCACAACGTTGTATCTGTTCCAGGTGTACAACACAGTGATTTGACAATTCTATACATTATTCAGTGCTTCGCAGGATAAGCGTAGTCACTGTGTGTCACCACACAGTGGGATAACAAATATTATTGATTATATTCCCTATTCTGGACTTTTCATCTCCATGGGTTACTTATTTTATAAGTAGAAGCTTGTTCCTCTTGATCCTTTTCACCTATTTCAGCCATCCCCTCACCCACCTCCCCTTTGGCAATCACCAGCTTGCTGCCTGTATTTAGTAGTCTCTTTCTGTTTCTAGTTTCTTCATTTGTTTTGTTTGTTTGCCATCTGCTCTTAAAAAAAAAAAAAAAAAGATATTACCTGAAAACTAGCGTAGTCTCCTTTCCTCTTTTTTCCCTATTCTCACTTCTCCTTTCACCAATTGCTCTTTCCCACTTTCAAAGAAAATGCCACCTATCATTAGTCCTGACCTCACCATAACGCATCACTCCAGATACGAAACAGAACAAAACAAAGAAATAGAGGCACCGAAAACCAAGAGCCAAACAGGAACACTAATGTCAGCGCCGTGGCCTGTCATCCAGGCCTCATAACGCCTTCCTTTCGCTTCAGTCTGTTGAAGAAGTACAATTACAATTACAATGAACTACATTTTAATGTAGTTTTTAATTTAAAAAATTATGTTTGAACATAATTTTTGAAAATTTGTAAAGCATATCTTTGCTCAATTGTAATAACTTAAATCAAAGGGAATTTAACACCTAGGGTTTTACAGGTTTAAGAAATATTTTTAAAAATTTTTTTAAAGTTTATTTACTGGAGAGAGAGAGAGAGAGGGAGGGAGAAAGAGACAGAGCATGAGTGGGGGAGGGGCAGAGAGACAAGCAGACACAGAATATGAAGCAGGCTCCAGGCTCTGAGCTGTCCGCTCAACACAGAGCTTGACGTGGGGCTTGAACTCTTGAACTGTGACATCGTGACCTAAGCTGAAGTCAGAGGCTTAACCGACTGAGCCACCCAGGTGCCCCTAATGCAATTTTAAATAATACACATTTGTTTACAGTGGATAGTCAATCAAGTAAAGATTTTAATGCATAGCATGTAATACACTAAGATAAAATTATGTAGGAAATGTAAGATTAAAGTTATTTCACTGAGAAACAGAGACCAGGTAGATTTTTCAACTGTTAAATAAGAGATTATCAATTTTTTTAAATTACTATAGACCTCAAGTCACTATGGTATTTATATTCTGTTAGATACTCCTAAAAGAGCAATGTACCATTTGATGCAAAATGGTCACCATTTAGAAGTGCCCAGAAATTGTGTCCTATGTAACCGTATAAACTTATGACAAATTTTTAAGTGTTTATTTACAGATATTAAAGAAGATATGGTATTTCAAAAATACTTTATGAGTTGTAACGTAATAGAAAGACAAAAGATTATGGATGTCATTCAAGTTTGTTAAGGTCGAATTAGTGTTCAAGTTCATTTATATTTTGGATGTTAACCCCTTATTGGATATATCATTTGCAAATATCTTCTCCCATTCAGTAGATTCCCTGCCTTGTCATTTTGTTGATGGCTTCCTCCACTGTGCAAAAGTTTTTTGTTTTTTTTTAAATTATTATTATTATTATTATTATTATTATTATTATTTTGGTGTAGTCCCCATAGTTTAATTTTGCTTTTTCTTTCCTTGCCTGAGGATACATAATTAGAAAAAAAAATGTTTCTATAGCCAATGTCAAAGAAAGTACTGCTGATGTTTTATTCTAGGAGTTTTATGGTTCCAGGTCTCACATAAGGCCTTTAATCCATTTTGAGTTTTTTGTACAGTAAAAGAAAATGGTCCAGTTTCATTCTTTTAAGTATAGCTGTCCAGTTTTCCCAGCACTATTTGTTGAACTGACTCTTTTCCTCATTGTATATTCTTACCATCTTTGTCATAGATTAATTGACCATGTTAGTGTGGGTTTATTTCTGAGCTGTATATTCTGTTCCATTGATCTTTGTGTCCATTTTTGTGCCAGTACCATTCTGTTTTGATTACTGTGGTTTTGTGTCTATTTGGAAAGCTGGGATTATAATACATCTAGCTGTGTTCTTCTTTCTCAAGATTGTTCTGGCTATTCAAAATATATAAAGAACTTAACATAATTCAACACCAAAAAATGCCAATAATACAATGAAAAATGGGCAGAGAACCTGAACAGACATTTCTCCAAAGAAAACGTATAGGTAGCCAACAGATATATGAAAAGATGCTCAACATCACTAATTATCAGGGAAATGCAAATCAAAATCACAATGAGATATTGCCTTATACCTGTCAGGATGGATAGAATCAAAGAAATAAGAAGAACAGGTGTTGGTGAGGATGTGGAGAAAAAGGAACCCTCGTGTACTATTGGCAGAATGTAAACTGGTGTAGACACTGTGTAAACTAGTGTGGAGGTTTCTCGAAAAATTGAAAATAGAAAGACTGTATGATCCACTAATTGAACTACTGGATATTTACTCAAAGAAAATGAAGACACTAGTTGGAAAATTATATAGGTGTCCCTATGTGTATGGCAATATTATTTGCAATAGCCAAGATATGGAAGCAAGTGTCCACTGATAGATGAATGGATAAAGATGGGATATAATGGAATATAATTAAGACATAAAAAAAATGAGATCTTGCCATTTGCAACAACATAGATGGGGTTAGAGGGTATAACGCTAAGTGAAATAACTCAGAGAAAGACAAATACCATATGATTTCACATATACATAGAATCTAAAAATCAAAACAAACAAACAGAAAACAGACTCTTAAATACAGAGGGTGAATGTGGTTGCCAGAGAGGATGTGGGGGTCGGGGGATGGATGAAACAGATAAAACTGACTAAGTTGTGGTGAGCACCGAGTAATGTATAGAAATGTTGAATCATTAAATTGTACACCTAAAACTCATATAACATTGTGTGTTAATTGTACTTCAATTAAAAAAAATAGCCAAAAAATGAAAAAAAAAATCAGAGTCAAAATCTTCGATTGCTAATCTCATGGTTTTGGAGAAGACCAACTCTAAGAGATTCATATAGAATTCAGCAAGCAATCCTCTGTTGATGACCCTATTAATGGGACAGAAATGTTAAGAAACAAATAGTAAGTTGGATGCAATGCTGGGCTGGCGACATATGGTTATGATATAATTGGTGGTATATATCCTCTAGATGCCAGGCCCTTGCTCCTTAGTCCTTGAGACTCCATGTTTAGTCTGTAGACCATATGAATTATTGTTGCTTAGGAGCATCTGAAAATCTCGGGTCCCAATCCAGATTATTTGTATGCACAATAAAGTTTGAAATGGAGACATTAAACATTAATTTCCTCCTTTCCTCCCTCCCTCTGTCTTTCTTTCTCCCTTTCTTTTCCTTCCTCCCTTCCTTCCTTCCTTCCTTCCTTCCTTCCTTCCTTCCTTCCTCCTTCCCTCCCTCTTTCTTTCTTTCTTTCTTTCTTTCTTTCTTTCTTTCTTTCTTCTTTCTTTCTTTCTTTCTTTCTTTCTTTCTTTCTTTCTCCTCCACTCAGATATAAAATTCATGTAAGCAAATGTTCTGTCTGCTTTATTGACTGTTGCTCCTAGTCCAGGGAATAAGTCATAGTAGGTATTCTACAATGAGTTGTTAGAATATATAAACTTTCATAAAAAGAAGTCCAAATGTAGGCAGTTATGCTTTGGCAAAGTCAGCAGCTCCACAGTGAATTCAGATATTTTTCCCCCATCATGTTGCTTTCTCCATTCTCAACACACTGCTATTCTCAGGGATCTTATTTCCTTGGGATCATAAATTGACTTCAGGGTCACTTAACATCCTCCTACATTATTATTCAAAAACTTAAAATGTAACCTGTTGCCTGTTTTTTGTGGAACCTACAAGTGAAGAATGGTTTTGATAGTTTAAATGGTTGAAAAATCTTTAGTATTTCATAACATATGAAAATTATAGATATTCCAATTTGCATATAGGTTATGTGTTGAATTGTATTCCCCTGAAGATATGTTAAAATTCCAATCCCTACAGTGTGAATGTGACCTTATTTGGAAACCACATCTTTACAGATGCAATTAGTTAAGGTGAGCTCGTACTGAATTAGGGTGGATCCCAAATTCGAGGGCTCATCCTCATAAGAAGAGAGAGATTTGGAGACACAGAGACACGTGGAAGGGAGAGAGCAATGTGAAGATACAGGGAGAGATGGAGTGATGTGGCCACAGCACAGGAACTCCAGGGACTGTAAGGCAACCACCAGAAGCTGAGACACAGGTAAGGAAGGACTCTTCCCTAGAGCTTTCTAAAGGAGCAAGAACTTTGCTGGCATTTTGAAGTCAGCCTTCCAGCATCCAGAATTGGGAGAGAATTAATTTATTTTGTTTTAAGCCACCCAATTTATGGTAATCGGCTGAGGCAGTCCCAGAAAATGAATGTGGTCTCCATATATACAGTCTGATTGGAATCCAGCCATGCTTACTCACTTATGTATGGTACGTGGCTACGTTCACATAGCAAAGGAAAATTTGACTAATCATAACAGAGAAAGTCTGACCTGTAAGGGCTAAAATACATACTCTCTTACCCTTCCCAGAAAAAGTGTGCAGACCCCGGTTTAGAATTTAGCATCATGATTCATTCCTCAGGTCTGGGGCCACCTTTCTTGAAATACATGAGACACTCAAAGGGGAAAAAAAAATTCCATACTGTGCTGGGTATGAAAGCAGCTTGAAGGTTAATGTGTATGCAAAGAGCAGAGTATCCCCTCACAAATAACAAGCATGTTATGCATTTCTACTGCAATGAAACTACCTCTCGATCAGTAAATTGCATGTATTTTCTCAGAATTCTCTCTACTTTTACAGTCATAAATTCTTTTTAGTAGCCCCACACACAACTTGTCAGTTGAGCATCGAACTCTTGATGTCGGCTCAGATCACAATCTCTGGTTCATGAGTTCTAGTCCCACATTGGCTCTGTGCTGACAATGAGGAGCCTGCTTGGGATTCTCTCTTTCTTTCTCTCTCTCTCTGTTACTCCTTCACTTGTGTGTGTTTTTCCTCTCTCTCTCTCTCAAAATAAATAAATAAACTTAAGAAAAGAAAGAACATCTTGTCTATTAAAAAAATAGCATCACACACACACACACACACACACACACACAAGCTTCCCTTTGGACCACGTTGGATGTGAGCAAGCAGGAAATTTGAATAACGTTGATTAAAAGTGATTGCAGAAGCACGAACAACATAAGCCTGTTTCTAGTTATACAGAAGGTCCAAGATCCTGCTTCTTGACTCATGTCATTTCTAATCATTTCACAGAGACCCGGCAGCCACAGTACAGATTCTGAAATATAATATCAATTACCTGAAGAATGAAATACCAAGAATGAGATATTTGCCTCGGGCGCTTACTCTAGAACTAACCAACAATTGGGAATATAATAGAGATGGGCAGACTGCCAAGCCTGGGAATCTCCTCAAGCCTTCCCCAAATAGTTGGATGCTCAGAGTGATTTTCCTCTCCCAATTACAGGTGATGTGACACAGAGCAGAGTTTTTAGCGGCTGTTTCTGCTATTAGTTTCTTTCAATTAAAACAACCAGTAAACACAGTAAAATTGTATTTATAAATGTATCCATTGGTTTTAAATGACGTTATGTTCTTGAAAGACAGTAATCATGGAAAGAAAAAAAAAAAAAGTCTCCCAAATCGGACCATTGTTGTTCAATTGGAATTGAACTGAATCGCAGGTCAATTCTCCATGAATTTGTGGCATTTTTACATGTCCAGCTATTAAGAGACCAGGTGCGTCTTCTCGGGAACATTTGTGGAGATATACAAGCTCTGGAGAGATAAGAAAAGGGGATTCTTCATATAAAAATGTATGTACGGTCCTGGATACGTGAAGATAAAGGCAGTGACTTCTACAGAGATGTTGAGACATCCCTCCCTGGGGATAGTCCACGGTCCTAAAAATAATCTCTCTTGCTGTGTAAAAGAGGGAGTGTACAGGTTTGTCGGTAGCCCCTGTAGAATCAGAGTCTACAAAACTTGGAATTCGTCTCGTAACTCACCGTCACTGTGTGCAGAGTCCTCACGGTGACTCACTGTGGAAACCGAGGCTCATGGAGCCAATATTGTCATGCTACTCTGGCTACTCTTTCTGCTGTAAGTAGTCAGCTATCTTTGTCTCTGGCTTACAAGTCTCCTCTTTTTCTTTTAAAAGGTTTCAATGATTATTTTTGAGAGAGTGAGCATGAGCCAGGAGAGGCAGAAAGAGAGGGGAACAGGAGCTCCTAAGCAGGCTCCACACTGACAGCGGTGAGCCCCATGCAGTACTTGAACTCACAAGTGTGAGATCATGACCTGAGCTGAAGTCAGAAGCTCCTTACTGAGCCACCAGACACCCCAGAAATCTGTGTTGCTGTGGGCTGAATGAGCTTGAAAATAGTGTGAAAGTGTAAGCTTTTCAAAGTACCTCACTTTATTTTTAAAACTTAATGTTCTGATTAAAAGCATAATATATTGGGGCACCTGGGTGGCTCAGTCGGTTGGCTGAGTCGGCTCAGGTCATGATCTCACGGTTCCTGAGTTTCAGCCCCGTGTCGGGCTCTATGCGGACAGCTCAGAGCCTGGAGCCTGTTTCAGATTCTGTGTTTCCCTCTCTCTCTCTGCTCCTCCCCTGCTCACACTCTGTCTCTCTCTCAAAAAAAAAAAAAAAAAAAAAAA
Organism: Lynx rufus; assembly: GCF_022079265.1. Classification (NCBI taxonomy): domain Eukaryota; kingdom Metazoa; phylum Chordata; class Mammalia; order Carnivora; family Felidae; genus Lynx; species Lynx rufus. The sequence goes on from NW_025814825.1 coordinate 7,833,330, forward strand.
AAAAAGATTAAAAGCATAATATATTTTTTCCGTGTTCACTGAAGAAAATTTCGAAAATTAAAAATATACAAATGTACAATATAAAATGACTCCAAGTCATTTTTTCTTTTTCTTCCATATTTTCTTTGTTATATAATTGTTTATTTGCCATGGTTTATAAAATGTAAACTTTGTTTTATAAATTCCACACAGTTTAACACAGAGTCCCTGGGGCGCCTGGGTGGCGCAGTCGGTTGGGCGTCCGACTTCAGCCAGGTCACGATCTCGCGGTCCGGGAGTTCGAGCCCCGCGTCAGGCTCTGGGCTGATGGCTCAGAGCCTGGAGCCTGTTTCCGATTCTGTGTCTCCCTCTCTCTCTGCCCCTCCCCCGTTCATGCTCTGTCTCTCTCTGTCCCAAAAATAAATAAACGTTGAAAAAAAAAATTTAACACAGAGTCCCTTATTTAAATAGTTTTGTTGGCCACCAAACACACTCTTGCTGACTTTTTAATCATTATTTTCATATACTACTGTTGTTTGCTCATTTATTTCTCATGTGTCTGGAAACAATTTTTGGAAGAATTTTCAGTAATTTGAAAATATTGTCTTTATAGGTAAATGTCATATATGCAGTTTATTTTATCCTAGACCCTGAAGATATTATAGGCACAGTTTCAATGTCTCTTAGAGAAAAATGTTGTGCAGAAGTCTATGTTCAGCATAGTTGCAACTTTATGTGGGAGGGAGATGGTTGAGTATTCTTTATCCGACTTATTTTTTTATGATATTCTCACCTTTGTTTCTTTAGCATGTCATTCCATGATGCCGAGTGACGTTCGGAGAGGTCCTATCACCAGCCACAGCTGCTGTCCTTATTGTATCCAAAATAAATGGTTGGATTTATTTCTTAGATTACATCGCCTAATTTTTTTTTTTTTTTTTTTTGAGAGAGAGACATGAGAGGGCACATGCAAGTCAGGGAAGGACAGAGGGACAGGGACAGAGAGAATCTTAAGCCATCTCCATGCCCAGGAGGGATCCTGACATGGGTTCAATCTGACAACAATGAGATCATGACCTGAGCCAAATCAAGAGTTGGTCACTTAACCAACTAAGCCCCAACTATTTAAAAATTTTTAAATTTATTTATTTTTAAATTTCTTTTTATTTTTTGTTTTTATTTAAATTCCAGTTAGTTAACATATGGTGTATTATTAGTTTCAGGTGTATAGTTTAGTGATTCAATACATCCATACAAGTACTCATCACAAGTGCCCTCCTCAATCCCCATCACCTAGTTCACCCATTCCCCGCCCCCCACACCTCCCCTCTGGAAACCTTCAATTTGTTCTCTAGAGTTAAGAGTCTGTTTCTTGGTTTGACTCTTTTGAAAAAACTGATGTGCCAATTCTCTTTGAATTCAGTGGTCCACAGTGTTCATTCTTCATGTCTTCCCACATCTATACTTCATACAACCTATATCTGATGATATTTATAATTTAGGATTATAGATGATATAATTTAAATTTCTATTTCTTATTCATTTTGTTTGGAGGTAATTTTCAGGGAAGAAGAACACGAAGTCTCTTTCTGTTACTTTAGAACCATTTATTATTTTATAACTGGCTCTCCAGAAGTGCTCTTCTTCCTAGTCTAATGGTTTTCCATTGATTACCTTTAGTTTTGCCAGCAGAGCATCTCCCAGAATAATGAAACGTTTGGTATCCCTTTTACAAAGTTATACTATGTAGTGGCTCTAAAATGCATACACAAATGATGAATATTTTATCTTCAATTCATGATGTAGTTTCCAGGAATTCTTAGCGACGAAAATCATGGTCTGCCTATAAGTACACTTATACATCAAAGTTTCTGTGTTATTAATATCCAATGGAACTCTCAATTTGTATTTGTTTATTCTTGTCTAGAAAGTATCTTTCCCACAGAGAGTCCACTTTATATTTATATATGTTCAATCATTGTAATTAGAGATGCACCATTAATAATTCATGCTTTGTGCAGAATTAGTATAATAGGATTCTGACATTTACTGTCTAAACCTATTGTGCTTGGAAATGTCTTGCATTATATCGTGCACCATGACCCAATGATTTCACCATAAGGAGAAAAAAAAAAGATAAAAGCTTTTAGTTTTTAAACTCTGGCTACACAAATGGATAGTTAGAGAGCTTTGAAAATATGACACAGCAATGTTTTATCCTAGGGATTCTGAGATCCTTCACAAATTAAAAATGCTGTATCTGAATTATGGTGCTTTCATTCGATTGCAGAAGGATATACTAACCCACTTAACATGATATAGTATAGTTATGTATTGTATAAAAGTCACTCCATTACCAAAGCTGTTAAAACATCCATTGGCAGTGGTCATTTAGTTGTTTGAATAAAGTGAATTTGGTTCAATCAATCATTTTTTTTTCTTAATGAGGTCTGAGTTTTTATCTATATGCTTTTTATTTAAATATCTCTCAATGTCTTTATATTATCTATTAAGTATAGTATTCCCAGATAATGTACATTATAAATACACCTTATTTTTCCAATAAGTTATTTTATCATAAGGAGGTTTATTATGAATTAGCCAATCTAAAATTTTCTTTTTATTTCTTAGAATAATTCCACCGATGATGCTTTGAATCTACAACTTTCAAGCAAGAAAAATCTAGTGTCTATCCTCTTAAAATGTCCTTCTTGAAAAGTGTTTGTATTATTTGCCTGCATTTTCTGATGATACATAATTTTATATTTTATGAATTGAAATATTTGGGTAGTCAAACATCTACCAGAATTCCTACTCCCTTGACATACTGTATTTTTTTTTTTGCCACAGATGCAACTAAAGTCTGAGAAAAGGCATCACAGTCCGATGTCTTGATATCCTCAAGTGGTTATTTGGTGGGATAGTCCTTGGAAAAAAATTAATTCAAAAATTATTTTACTGATTAGAAGACCCTTTTGGTTTTGGGGTGATAAGAAATGTAAAACTATCAGAAAATAATTGTGAGAAAAATGTATTGCATATGTATACATATATAGAGGCTTAATTTTTTTTTTAATTTTTTTTTCAACGTTTATTTATTTTTGGGACAGAGAGAGACAGAGCATGAACGGGGGAGGGACAGAGAGAGAGGGAGACACAGAATCGGAAACAGGCTCCAGGCTCTGAGCCATCAGCCCAGAGCCTGACGCGGGGCTCGAACTCACGGACCTTGAGATCGTGAGCTGGCTGAAGTCGGACGCTTAACCGACTGCGCCACCCAGGCGCCCCGAGGCTTAATTTTTTAAGCTGAAATTTCATTATAAAAATTCACAAAAATGGAAAGAATTTATACTGAATACCCATAAACCTACAGGTTTACTATAAGAGCATATAAAGTTGGATTGATATGAATAATGGGATAGATATGTATTATGATAAAACAAGTATAATAAATACTAATTATAGAATCTAATTGTGGTTATGTGTCCCATAGGATACATAGTCAACAATATTGTAATAATGTGTGATGATAGATAGTGACTACACTTACTGTGGTGACCGCTAAGTAATGTATAGAAGTGTCAAATCAATATGTTGTATATACCTGAAGCTAATATAAAATTGTATGTCAATTGTACTTCAAAAAGGAATAAAAAATAAACTACAGGTGACAGTAAACTTCTGCCAAAATAGGTCTCCACACATACATTATTACCTAGTGTCATATATTTAAGATTACTTCAATTTCATACGATGAAATATTTAAATCTTAAATGTATACTTTGAAGAGTTCTGAAAAAATGCAAATGCTTACACAACACCAATATCTCGGAAGATACAGAGACCTGGCCTCAAATTTCCCTCCCACCCCTTTTTGGTAAATTCCTGCCTTTAACTCCCGAAGACAAGGTGTTTAGATGATTTCAACGATATTAATTTTGTCCATTCTAGAGATACATTTAAATGGAATCATATAAAATATAAAATGTCCAATAAGCTGTTACTTAGCACCACAGTTTTGATATTTGTCTATGTTTTCCTCGTACCTTGTACTTGATTGGTAGTATTCTACTGTACGAATATACCAAAGTCCTTTAGAGTTACTATTCGGTAGGCATTTGGATTCTTTCCAGTTTGGGTTATTACATATAACGTTGTTACAAGTACTGGTGCTCCAGTCTTTTTGGTTATCCTGCAAAGTTACATTTATGTTAAAGCTTTAGAAATATCTAGGAGTGGTTTATAAGAGCCCATCAGGAATTGACCACGGTGATTGTATAATTTCTCATCCTTGTAAAGTGCATAAGAATTCTAGTTTGCCCCCATATCGACATGTGGCTATCTAAATTTAAATGGATTGAAGTTAAATAACGTTAAGTTTAGTTCTGCAATCATACTGGACATGTTGCAAGAGCTGAGCTATCATGTGTGGCTACTGACCATATTTTCATCAGTATAGAAAGTACCCTTGAGCCCCACTGTTCCACATACTTGTCAACATTTGCTATTGCAACTTTTTAAATACAAGTTGTTCTAGCATGTGTGGAATAGCATTTCATTGTAGCTGTCATTTGCAGGTCACTGAAGAGACATGATATTGTGCACATTTGCATGTGCTTTTTGGCAATTATGTAATTAACTTCTTCAGTGAGGTTTTTGTTCACTTCGTTTGCATCGCTACTACCTCACAGTGTATCTTTTTATTATCAAGTTGCAAGTTCTTTTGACATCCCAGATACAATTCCTTTGGTAGATACATTTCCTCTTATAGGTGGTATCTTTATTAGTTTTATTAATATTATATCTTAGTAAACATCATTTAGAAATTTTGATTAAATGTAATTAATCATTTTAAAATTGTATGGTTATTGCTTTCCAAAATGTATTTAAATTTAAGAGAGTGTTTGCTTACTCTCATGTCACCAAGGCATTTATTTATTTATTTTTTTATTGTTATTTTTTTTAATGTTTATTTATTTTTGAGACAGAGAGAGACAGAACATGAACAGGGGAGGGGCAGAGAGAGAGGGAGACACAGAATCTGAAACAGGCTCCAGGCTCCGAGCTGTCAGCACAGAGCCCGACACGGGGCTCAAACTCAGGAACCGTGAGATCATGACCTGAGCCGAAGTCGGACGCTTAACCAACCAAGCTACCCAGGCACCCCACCAAGGCATTTATTAATTTTTTTTCTAGAAGCCTTATGGTTTTAACTTAAAAAATTTTTTTAATGTTTATTTTTTGAGAGAGAGAGACAGAGACAGAGATTGAGACAGAGTACGAGCTGGAAAGGGGCAGAGAAAGAGAGGGAGACACAGAAACCAAAGCAGGTTCTAGGCTCTGAGCTGTCAGCACAGAGCCCGACTTGAAGCGAACTCACAAACCACAAGATCATGACTTGAGCCAAAGTTTGACGCTTAACAGAATGAGCCACCCAGGTGCCCCTAGTTTCAACTTTTATAATTTAGGTTAATGTATCTCAAATTGGTTTGTGTGTGTGTGTGTGTGAGTGTGTACGGTATGAGACATATAGCATGTTTTATTTTTGTCCATATATATATTCAGTTTTTCCAGCACCATTAGCTGAAAATACTTCACTCATAGAGTTGTTTTTGATCCATTAAAATATCAAACAAACAACTGCGGTAGTGTGAGCCTATATTTGGGCTATCTAGTCTCTCATTCTTCTAATTCTTTATGTCACTACACACACAGTTTTCAAAGCCATCGTGCTATAAAACCTCTCAAAATTGGAATAGAAGTTCTTCACGGTTGTTGAATTTTTTGAAAAGTTTATAAGCATCTATTTTGATGATCATATTTTCTTTTCATTTATTAATACAGTGAATTTTAGGGGCACCTGGGTGGCTCAGTTGGGTAAGTGTCCAACTCTTGATTTTTGGCTCAGGTCATGATTCATGGTTCATGAATTTGAGCCCAGCATCGGGCTCCACCCTGACAGCATGAAGCCTGCTTGGGATTCTCTCCCTCTCCCTCCCTCCCTCCCTCTCTGTCCCTCCACCTGCCTCTTTTTAAGTTTAAGAGAAAACAATGAATTTTATTAATTGATTTTCAAATGATACATCAATCTCACATTATTGGTTTAAACATCACTTGGTTATAATATATTATCATGTCTATATTGATGCATTTTATTTGGTTATACTTGATTAAGAAATCTATTTTCAACAAGGATATTAGTCTTTAATATTCTAATGTTCATTTTTTTTAATTTTATAATTTTGTCAGCTTTTGGTGGTATGGTTATAGTGGCCTCATAAAACAAGTTAGGAAGTATTTTCTATCTCTGTTTTTTGAAGAGTTTACATCAGATTGGTGCTATTTCTTTTTAATTGAAAGAATTTACAAGTAAAACTATCTGCCCCTGAAATTTACATTATTGGAAGGTTTTAAAAAATAATAAATTCATTTTCCTCTATACATAGAAGGGTGTTAAATATTGAGTTCTCTGGAAAGCAAACTCTTAGACTTACTGGGAAGGGTGTTCATTTATGAGGGCCCTTGGTAGCAATCCTTGTGGAAGGGAACAGAAAAAAAAAAAAAGTTTGTGTAGAGAAGAAGCCAGAACCTGACCTCAACCTTAGCTTAAACACAGGAAGTTCTGGAATTACAATAGGTAATTACAGTTTTTCCACATTAGGCCAAAGTGGCAGGGGCTCTACACACTGCCTTCCATCCCCAGTAATTAAACACTGGGTGAAGGTCTCTGAACAAGGGCTCAGCCTTGAGAAGGATGACCCTGAAGCTGAAACAACTATTAGAAGGCTGACAGATTAAGGTTGTCTGATGATAGCACTCTTAGCAGCTACAGCTGCAAAAAAGTCAATTCTTAAAGAAAAAGAAAAAAAAAACAACAACAGTGTGTGCAAAGCATCTGTATATCACAAAGGCTATTTAGATTTTCTATTTCATCCTGTTTCAGTTTGGGTTCTATTTTCAAGGAACTTGGCCATCTTATATTTAAGCTATTCAAGTTTAGTCTCTAAACAAATATTCAATGACTATAGGACATTAATTTGATTTCACACGTAACCAAACCCATATCTGGTATTGATAGTTTGTGCTGTTTCACCTTCTTCTTATTTAACATAGTGCTAAATCTAAGAAAACATGAACATAGATGGAAAATTTTAAACGCATATGACCAGTATGAAATTTGCTGAGGATATGAATATACAGTTCCCAGAAGAAAAGATATAATTGGTCAATAAACGTTTCATATGCTCCTATACCCCCAAACAATAAAAGCAACATGAATTAAAATAAATTAATAATACCATATTTTATTTATTATATTGACACAAATTTAGTTGTATCAAGTGTTGGTGAGGTCATGGAGGAAAACGAACACTTACACAGTCTTGGCGGTATTGGAACTGTGTTAAGCTTTCTTTTTGTTTTTAATTTTTTAATGTTTATTTATTTTTGAGAGAGAGAGAGGGTGATGGAGTGTGAACAGGGGAGGGGCAGAGAGGGAGACACAGAATTCAAACAGGCTCGATGCTCTGAACTGTGGGTACAGAGACCAACACGAGGCTTGAACCCATGAACTGTGAGATCCTGACCTGAGCCGAAGTTGGACACTTTACCGACTAACGTACCCAGGCATGCCAATGTGTTAAACTTTTTTTGGTGGGGAATTTGGTGGGGAATTTGACTATATCTAAAAAAGTTCAAAGTCTGTGATCTATGATGCCTGTTTTAGGAAGAGGAGAAAAATCAGGGGAGTCATAGGTTTAGTTAATTATCTCCAACAGTTACTGTGTTTTTTTTCCCTTTCATAAATTATAGCAAATGCAGACCCCTGAGACTTCCTATATATTTAGCATGTTCTCAACTAAATTAGTAAACTATACAATCAGTGCTTTAATTTGATCTTAACTCTAATTTCACTTTGTGATTTCCTTATAGACGAACTAAAATACAGAATGTCTCCATTAAATATTGATTAGAAAACAAGTCTTCTGATGCTTTATAACTCTTTTTTTTTAAATGACTAATGCCATTTTTAACTATCAGTAGTAAATTATCTCTCACTATTTATTCTGTCGAGTAAAAACTGCCAAATATTGGTATCCATTTGTAATTATTGATACACAATCTCTTCTCTCACTAACATCTCCCCTTCCCAAGATTATTGCCAAGTTTCCATTATCTAGGATCATTGATCACATAACACATGCGTGTGTTTTATTTCAAAATCAAATTTTGACCGTCAGAGGTATTATCTAGTAACTAACATAATTTAACAGCAGAAGAGCCATCAGTTACTTTTTGGAAATATCAAGAGTGAATTAGTTTCTAAGCTTAAAATGTTTGTTCACCTGTTCCTTTTGTGTTCAAATATCCAAGCCGGTTGAAGCAATTCATCCATGTCCAACAAGTACAAATTTCTAAGTTAGAAAAGTATATAATTAATATATTATATGTTGGGTTTCAATTGGTACTATCTAAAATTGTTAGTAAACTTATTGTCAATAGTTCATCCAATTTATTTTAGAATGTTCTTCATGGGCTAGAAGAGGTTTCAGGTGAATCATTAAATGTCTTATAATTCTGTATCTTATATTTTGACATTCTACAAAGTGACTTTTTTTGTTTTCCCTTCGTCCATAATTGTTCATGATCTAGATGTAGGGAATTGATTCAATTTGCCTTTTCTGTTTTCTTTAATGTTTATTCATTTTTGAGAGAGAGTGTGTGTGTGAGTGGGAGAGGGGCAGAAAGAGAGGGAGACACAGAATCTGAAGCAGGCTCCAGGCTCTGAACTGTCAGCACACAGCCCGACATGGGGCTCGAACCCATGAACCATGAAATCATGACCTGAGCCAAAGCGGGAGCTGAACCAACTGAGCTGCTCAGGCACCCCTATCTTTTGTTTTTATCTAAAAGGTAGATTTTAGGATCTAATTCACCAAAATGTCAGCTTCCTGTGTTCTTTGGATAATTTGACTTAAACATTAGTCTTATCAATATTAGCCTTTAACATGAAATAAACTATTCTATAGATGTCCTGTTTTTAGGACAACGTAACATCTTTAGAGAGACTCTGGAAAGCACTGTAAATGGGCAATCTAGTAAAAAAATGGAAGATTCCAGAAATATTAATATTTTATATTAATAGTTCAAGATCTTTTCTTGAATAATTTGGGAAGAAAAAAAAAATCACTGAAAAGTCTCTCCAATGTCTGGGGAGTGGACACTGACAGCACCGGAAAGTTTGTAATATCTATAGGAATAGAGGCTGGGACAAGTAGCCTATATTTTTCTCTATGTGGATTTTTAAGGTGAAATTCAATAATGCTTCTTTATTTTATTCATAAAAATGCGTCTGCATTTAACAACCATTCATAAGGGGCAGTGCGGCATAGTGGCTCACATTTTGATGTGAAATAGACCTTGATACAAGTCCATTGTGCCACTCATCTGGTTATTAAATATAATTCTCCTAAGCAATTTTGTCTAAGCCTTAGTTTTCTCACCTGTAATATAATAAACATAATAAACAACATAATCAACATAATAAACAACACTCGTGGGTTGATTAAAGGACGATGTGCTTGGAACATAGTAACTCTTTAGAAACTTAAGTCAAAAGACTAGAGAGAGTGCGCTAATTCTACAGATGGACATTTGTTCGGTAAAACAGACTGTGCTGCGCAGGTGGGTTATAATCAGACTCAAGAGAATAAACAGTGACAGTCACCATCTGGGACAAAAATGTAGCCTCCAGAATTACAACACTAAATTTTGATGAAGCATTTTACAATGTAAACTATTTAATTAAGATTTCCTTCTGGACTTCCTCCACATTATCCCGTAGCTGAAATGATTCCTACTTCCTTTGCTGTGTGTCTGCTATTACAGAGATGAAAATAGAAACTCTAGATATAGATTAGAAAAAAAAAGAAAAAGATTTCAAAATCAGACCGAACTCTGCTTAACCTTTTTATTTATGCCCGTTGATTGCATCGTGATTTATAATAGCAGAAGAAAAAATAGAGGATGTGCTTTGGTAAGGTCAAAACAAACTAAATTTATATCAGACAGCTCTACATTATTATAGCACCACATAGCTTATTCAGGTAAGTAAATGAGAGCCTTTGTCCACACTTCAAGAGTGGCAAAACAAACAAACAAACAAACAAACAAATGACATTTCATTCGCCAGATAATTTTATGGTCCAATTAAGTTAATTGTTACTGACTAGGATGGTGTAATCAACAACCCCATCTGAGATTGTCTTTCTGCCAATTAAACTTTCTCAGTATTCCATCAATTAAAACACAGTCTTAGCTAATCCATGTGTGGGAGAAGTGAAACTGTACCTTCACTTTCATATTCTGTATTTAGCTTAATTTTTTCAGAAATTCTTATCAGGGAATGATTAATAAATCTACTAGTCATTTCCTAAAATTATACAAAGCATTGTAAAAATTTACCAAAAAAAAATATTCAGAGATCGCCTGGTAAAGAAAATGGAATGCAAAATCATGCTAAAAATTTTTAGCCAACCGGGAATAAAGCACATGACCAGCATTTTTGGCAAGTAACGAGGGAGTAAGATACTACCGTGGCTGTTTTCTCATTTAGTCTAACACAATAGTGAAGTTTCCTGTGTTGACTCAAATAAAGCTGCAGACTCCAATCTTAGTGATGCCCTTTTATCAATTCCTTTAAGTTTCAGCTTTGCAACAATACTCCTCTGAACCTGGCTTCCCAGAACCTGCCCAGAGAGAGGGTCTTGGAAATAACGCCTCTGCAACACCAGTCACCATTTTTGTCAGGTTAGAATTAGTATGGTATCTGTTTGGCTCTAAAGCTCTTTCATCTGTGATTAATTAAAACAATCTTGGCAAATGTTTTCTCTGGTCCATCTTGTACTGGTCCAAGAATTTCACCTCCAGGGGCAATACGAATGCCCCTGACTGTCCCTTTTAATCATGGCCTCAGTTCCAAAAACTAACAAATGGAACCATGATCCTATTCCATGACTTTAAGCTGTGGTATCCGTGTGGCTGTAGTCTACTTACATGGATTGATTTCCAAATGTTGAGCCAACCATAGATCCCTGAGGTAAGCTATAGGTTTATTTTTCACTACAGTTTTTCACACAGTACTTTTTTACTTAGTAATTCTCCAGAGCCTTCAAAGTGTTCCATTTTAATTATTTTTTCTAGAATTTTTGCTTGCTTCCAGGTAAGTGGGTTTGTCTAATCTAGCTACTCTGTGACTAGATGGAAACCAGCAGAAAAGCTATTGAAGAAAGACATTCAGTAATGACGTGATGCGTTATCATAGTGCAATTTAAAAGTAATAGAGATATGAGGGGTGTCTGGGTGGCTCAGTTGGTTAAGAGACTGACTTTTGATTTTGGCCCTGGTTATGATCTCATGGATCATAGGTTGAGCCCCGCATCAGCTCTGTGCTCACAGCATGGAGGATCCTCTGTCTCCTTCTCTCCACCCACCTCCTCAAAAAAAAAAAAAAAAAAAAAAAAAAATTAATTAAAAAAAATTTAAAAAAATTTTTAAGTAGTAGAGATATGAGAAAAAAGTCCTTAATCTTTCAAATTTCTGCTTTAATACAATTTTATTTATTTTTTTTTAATTTTTTTCAACTTTTTTTTATTTATTTTTGGGACAGAGACAGAGCATGAACGGGGGAGGGGCAGAGAGAGAGGGAGACACAGAATCGGAAACAGGCTCCAGGCTCCGAGCCATCAGCCCAGAGCCTGACGCGGGGCTCGAACTCACAGACCGCGAGATCGTGACCTGGCTGAAGTCGGACGCTTAACCGACTGCGCCACCCAGGCGCCCCTGCTTTAATACAATTTTAAATGAAAAGTTAACAATGGCAAATCTTTAAATCTTGTGTGAATAAACCACTTAGCAAAAAAATAATAATACTTCCAAAATATACAGAGTAACACAAATATTTATGTCTTTGATTTTATGCAATCATTCAAATTATAAGTATAGTATGTGCAAATTAATATATATTATCATAATAACCTCAACAAAGTGGAAATCTTAACTTGCTATTTTCAATTCTTGTGTTCCATTTGAGTTGTAAGATATTTATTGTATTACACTTATAAAAAATTTGTATCTATTTTTTTGGTACTAATAATGTTCTCTCTGATCCGAATTTTCATATACAAAAAGCGAAAGAAAGTACTAATTTTAGTTATAGTCTACAAAGAAAGAGAAAAAATCCTCTAGCTGTAGGGCCCTAAAATTTTACACACACAAACACACAGTTTTTGTTGTTTCCGGAGTACATTCTTATATGCTTCTATAAGTTTAGATGTTATTTTATTGTTTTCAGATTTTTAGATTTAAGAGTTAAGGTAATGCACATGTTGAATAGTTCACTATAAAGTAGGCTTAAGAATAGGATACAGTATAAAAATAACTCAAATGAATTTTGTTATTGAAATAGCAAAATTCTTCTCAAACATAAATTTATTCTTATTATCTGCAAACAATCTTCCTTATTAAAAATATACCACATATTATAAATCATTTCAAATGACAATAGCATAGTACTATCATTTCTTGTAATATCCATTTTAAATTCATTATAAATATATGTAGAGAAAAGGATAATCTTTTCAGCAAATCATTTTGGGAAAACTGGGTATCCATATACAAAAAATGAAGTGGGATCCTTACGCCATATATAAGAATATATTTAACTAAAAAATAAGTTAAAACAGATCCAACTCCAATGTAAGACCTAACACTATAAAATTCATGGAAGAAAACCTGGCTGGAAAGCTTCATGACATTGAAATTGGCAATGATTTCTTAGATATGACACGAAAAGCACAAACTTTACAAGAAAAATAGATAAATTGGACCAATTAAAATGTAAAACTTTTGTGCCTCAGTAGATACCATCCCTTAGTGAAAAGGCAACCCACAAAGTGGGAGAAAATATTTGCAAATCATGTATTTGTTAAGGGGTTACTATACCAAACATAGAAGGAACTCCTACAAAGCAACAATATGAAAGCAAACAACATAATTAAAAAGTAGGCAAACAACTGCATAAATACTTCTCCAACCATACACAAATGAATGAGTGCATGAAAAGATACTCATCATCACTAATCGCTAGGGAAATGAAAATAAAATTCCCAATGAGACACCACTTCACATCCATTAGGGTTGCCATTATAAAACAAGCAAAGAAAGAAAGAAAGAAAAAAAAACAGAAAATAACAAGTGTGGGTAAGGAGATGGAGACATTGGGACCCTTGTGCATTGCTGGTGGAAATGTAAAATGGCACAATCACTAGGAAAAAGATTGGTAGTTTTTGAAAAAAATTAAAAATAGAATTACCAGATGATCCAGCAATTCCACTTTTTGGCATATACCCAAAAGTATTAAAAGAAGAAACTCCAACAGGTGTTCGTATATCCATGTTTATAGCAGCATTATTCACAATAGCCAAAAGGTGGAAATAATCCAAGTCCACCGATAGGTAAAGGGATGAACAAAATGTGGTGCGCACAATGTAATATGATTCAGCCTTAAAAAGAAAGGAAATCCTGGCATGCGCTAAAAAGTGCATGGACATTGTGAAATTATGCTGAGTGAGATCAGCCAGTCACAGAAGGATAAATCCCGTAGGATTCCATTTATCTGAAGTACACAAGGTAGTCAAATTCATAGAGATAGAATGGTGGGTGCCAGGGGCCAAGAGGAGGGAGGAATAGGGATTATTGTTTAATAGGTATGGAGTTTCAATTTGGGAAGATAAAAAATTCTAAAGACGCATGTGGTTATATTTGCACAATGATACGAATATATTTAATACTGACGAACTGTACATTTGGAAACAGTTACAGTGGCATTTCTATGTTATATATGCTTTACCACAAGGAAAAAAATACATGTAAAAATACTGAATGAGCAAATCTCTGATATCATTCAGTCCCACCTCATTATTGAACTTTTCCCACACAAAAATGTTTTAAAAGGAAAAAATCAGTCTAAATCTATATCTCAGGATAAAAATCAAGGATGGTACGTTTGAGAGGATAAATACCCAGACATTCTGAGTAATATTAATTTTCTACAAGCTTTCATCAGCCATAAACTTTGCATTCTTTTTTTGTCCTTATTGAAAAAAAAAAGAAAGACAACAACAGCAGCAGCAAAGTTCAAATTCTCCTGAATTTTTATGTCAGAAAATCTATCTTGAAGCTCCAGCCCTCCTAGTTCTTTTTCTGCTTTTCTAGGAATCCCCAGGTGATTAATGTATTCCTACAAATTCACCCTTATCCAGTCTTCCAGTTTTATTCTTTATTAAATCAAGTTGACCTAGACCTTTTTGATAGCTATCTTCCCTTAGGTTGCTGCCATTTTCCTCAATAATAAACTACCACCTGGGGCAAGCCTTATTTCTTAATACATTACCCTAACAGAGAAACCAAACTGTGTGTTTGCATGAGGAAAGTACATAAGATTTTACATGTGAATCTATCACTGTAGTAACACTTTACCAAATAGTCAATAATGACTGAAGGGAAGGGAAGAACCGCAAAGACATTTTACTGCTGTGGCTACGTGCGGCCACTTGCGGAGTCTACAACCAGTCTTATCCTTGACGCTGTAGGCAAGGGCCAGACTACCTCATTTTGCTCTCTCACACAAGCCTGTACAGTCAAGCATTCTAATTATGGCCACGCCATGGAGACTACCATCTCCAACTGCGGAAGGACTCCCCGGGAAAATAAACAGGCGGGGCAACCAACTGCATATATCGCCATGCTTAGAAAACTAGCAGACCAGCTCCCAGGGAATGTACCATTTGTCAAGGGAAAGGAAGCAAAGCCCTAAGGACTTTGCTCTTATGTGCAGGACACTGAGTTTACCTGAGACACAAAGTTTAAAACCAGGCTATTATCAATTGACAATTTTAAATTCCTTTCAAAGAGATCTCAAGAGTACAATGGGGACAGTTATAGGAATAAAAACTCCTTGGGGATTTATACACAAAATTTAGTGATTGTATTCTAATACTATCAAATAATCAGGGCACCTAGATGGCTCAGTTGGTTAAGCATCCCACTTCGGCTCAGGTCATGATCTTCTCGCAGTTTGTGGGTTCGAGCCCTGCATCAGGTTCTGTGCTGGAGCCTGGGGCCTGCCTCAGATTCTGTGCCTCCCTCTCTCTCTGCCCTCCCCCTGCTCGCGCTCTGTCTCTCTCTCAATTATCAGTAAACGTTAAAAAAAAAAAAAAGAAAGAACTAATACGATCGGATAATTAATGATAACTAGTATAAAAATATATAAGGTTTCACTTTTAGAGAAAAACAAAACAGAAGAAAAATGGTTTTGAGATATAAAGAATAGCAGAAGAGACCTAATTAAAACAGAGTGGCCAAATGGGGACCCTCTGAGAATGAGCCAGGCCACCCTGAATGGCGAGGCAGCTGATTCCTGTCCACAGCCTCATACAAAGAAGCTCATACTTGTATCTGACACTTCTCACCATGTCTAATTAATGTGTTGTGAATAATAAACACAGCACAAAGATAAAAGAAACACCCACAGACACAAACACACATACTCAAAGAGAGGAAAATGAGAAAATGAAACAAATTGGCAAACTCTCCTCAAATAAGAACAAGAAACATTTTATCCAGTATAAAAATATATCTGGTGATCTAAATCCAATTAGAAATGGAGCATTTCGCCTCAAAAAAAAAAAATCACAAAATATATGGAAATCTAGTTCAAATAAATATCATCCAATTTACATTTGCAAAATGATCCCATATGATGTGAAACATTATTCAAGGTGTCTTGCGGCATGTGAATCTACCCCAAGAATGTTTAGGCAATTGTACTACATTAGTACAATGGAAAGAAATATATACACTATTAGCATTTCTCCAAGAATTAAGTTAGAGTTTCTTCGAAAGTAGCTATAAGCTTTCATCCTTTATATAAAAAAAAAATGTGTTTGAAATGTTTAAATGTAAATATTTCTAGTTTGTACTCAGTAAATTTTTCTCTAAAATCTTGAGCCTTCCTATTCCCCATGATGAAATTTTGCTACACATTTTATTTGCTGGCTGATGAGTAGTGGGTCTTACTAACCTAGGAGTTTATGGGGTTTTCTTTCACTGAAAATTAAATAAAAAACAAACCATGTGTGAATACCTGAGTAGACAAATTGACACTTGCTATATTGAACCAGCAAGCATATTATATAAGCCAAGTTAACAAAGCAGTAATTTCAATTGATTTTATTACTAAAATTGGCAGAGAGAGAAAATACAGCTGGCAGTGAAATATACCAGCAATTTTATACTATTCAGAACATGTGATATTTATGTCTAAAAAGTAGCTGCACATATATCCAATGGTATTTGTTCAAATAGGAAATCATTTATAGGCAATTAAAATGGAGAAGATCTGGCCAAATCACTTACTGGAGTGCTCTGGATTTTATTTGTATTCATCATCATAAAAATGCAAGTCCTAACTGACCATGGGCATATTATCATTATTATTGCATTTCCTGCTGTCCTGATGGTCTTGGGGCTTTGGGTGGGTTCTACAAAGCTAATTAAACAATTCTTATTCCAGAAAAAATGTATTAGTGGAATTCTCACCATCACACTCCTCCTCGCCACTATCCTCAACAAAAAGGATACTTTGTGGCACACATTTTTTAACTGAATAAAAAATAATCAATTAAAATTATAGAAAGCTTTCTCAGTATTGAAAATCAAGACTAGAAAATATTCCAATTTACTTAAAAAATTCCCTTTGGGTTTCTGAGGCTAGGTTTATATATGCTTCCCATCGATTTTCATTTATTATTTTATTTGCTTATCTATGCTCAGAGAATTGTATTGTTTATGTTTAATGTCTCTCCCCCCTCTGTATTTAGGTAGATTTTACAGAAAAAAAAAAAGGAGAAAAAGAAAAAAAAAAAAAACAAGCATAGAAAACCTTATCACTGAGGCAGAGAGTTTTCAAAAAAAAAAATTGGGGAGCCTGGGTGGCTCAGTCGGTTAAGTGGCCGACTTTGGCTCAGGTCATGATCTCACAGTCCATGAGTTTGAGCTCCGCGTCAGGCTCTGTGCTGACAGCTCAGAGCCTGGAGCCTGTTTTAGATTCTGTGTCTGCCTCTCTCTGACCCTCCGCCGTTCATGCTCTGTCTCTCTCTGTCTCAAAAATAAATAAACGTTAAAAAAAAAAAATTAAAAAAAATTATTAAGATGTTTCTGTTTTGGGGGTGCCTGGTGGCTTAGTTGGTTAAACTTCCAACTTCAGCTCAGATCATGATCTCACCGGATTCTAGCCCCACATCAGGCTCTGTGCTGACAGCTCAGAGCCTGGAGACTACTTTGGATTCTGTGTCTTCTCTCTCTGCCCTTCCTCCATTTGCACTCTCTCTCTCTCTTTCTCTCAATAATAAATTAAAACTTAAAAAAAAAAAAAAAGATGTTCCTTTTTTAGAGGAGATTAAAGTTTATAGCAAAACAAAGAGGAAGTTACAGAGATTTCCCAGATAGCCCCCTATACATGTAGCTTATCCCATTATGAACATTCCTTAGCAGAATGGTACATTTGTTACATTAAACTAATATAGATGACAGATTATAATCATTCAGAGCCCAAATTTTACATCACAGATATTATATTACATTGCACTACAGTTCACTCTTGATGTTTACATTCTAGAGATTTGGATAAATGTACAATGACATATATTCATTATTATGGTGTCATGTACATATTGTCAATGCCCTAAAAATCCTCTGTTTTCTGCCTCTTCATCTCCACTACACACCCCTCACCCCAACCCTGGCTTACAACCACTAATCGTTTTATTATTTCCATAGTTTAGCTTTTCCAGAATGTCATATAGTTGGAATCATGCAGTATGCAACCTCTTCATATGGGCTTCTTTCATTGGTAACATGTATTTAAGATTTCTCCATGTCTTTTCATGGTGGTGGCAGCTCATTTCTTTTCAGTCTTGAGTAATATTCCATTGTCTGGATGTGCCCGAGTTTATCTTGAAATTCACCTACTGAGGGCCCCTTGATTGCTTCCGAGTTGTCTGTTAAAATCTCAGCCCTATTTATTTATTTTTTTTTCTTATTGTTGAGTTTTATGACCTCTTGATATAATTTGGCTACCAGTCTTTCATGGAATGTCTTCTGTAAATATTTTCTCCCAGTCTGTGGCTTGACTTCTCATCCTTTTGACATTGTTTTCCACAGAGCAGAAGTTTTAATTTTAATGAAATCCAACTTATCAATTATTTCTTTCATGGCTCTAGTTTTTGGTGTTATACCTAAAAATGCAGCACCGTACCCCAAATCATCTAGGTTTCTCTCCGAGTTTTATAGGTTCACATTTTATGTTTAAGTTATTTATGTTCCCTTTTGAGTTAATTTTGGTGAAGAGTGTAAGGTTTGTTAAGAGTTTCATTATTTTTCGTGTGGATGTTCAGTTGTTCCATAAGCATCTGTTGAAGAAAACATCTTTGCTCCATTGAACTGTCTTCACTCCTTTGTCAAAGAGCAATTGGCTGTATTTAGGGGGACCTATAGCTAATCCAACCTGCTATTCTATTCCTTTCATCTGTTTTTTCCACAAACGACACTGCTTTGATTGCTATAGCTTTAAAGTAAGCCTTGAAGTTGTGGGGGCATTGGTCTTCCAACTTGGTTCTTCTCTTTCCATATTGTGTTGGCTATTTTGGGTCTTTTGCCTCTCCATATAATCTTTGAGTCCATTTTTCAATATTCACAAGATAAGTTGTTGTATTTTGACTGGGGTTACGTAGATCAAATTGGGAAGCACTGACATCTTGACAACATTGAGTCTGCCTACTCATGAACATAGAATACTTTTCCATGTATTTAGTTCTTTGATTTTGTTCATCAAAATGTTATAGTTTTCCTCACATAGTTCATATATATATATATATATATAATTAGATTTATAACTAAGTGTTTCATATGTTAGAGTGCTAATGTAAACAACACTATGCTTTTAGCTTTAAATTCCACTTGGTGGTATGAAAGAAAGTGATTGAGTATATTAAACATTTGTCCTGCAACCTTACCATAATTGTTTACTATGAAGGGGAGATTTTTAAAATTTCTTAAATTTACATTGCACCTTACTCCTTATCCAGGTTTGTCACACATTTCATAATGAAAATACATTCAGGCAGGATTGGCATTACCTTTGAATTATATAAATGAAATGTATTAAGGGTCTAATTAAAATGTCACAACTACTTTGTACCAGACTTTGGAAGAAAAATCACATACTGTAACTTCTGGTCCCATGTCCTCTTATTCTCAAAAAAATTATTTTAAATAAACAATTTGGTCACTGCAATTCCGAGACTGCTACCTACCAGAGTTAGTGGTACTCAGTAAGGTTAAAGATTACTTTGTTCAAGGATAAGGTGTGGGTCTTAGAGTGAATCACAGCTTTATTAAATGATAGAACTGAGGTTAGGCAATATATAATGTTCAGGATCAAGGATGGACTGAGATTCAAGGATAAATTGAAGGGCAGACTACTCAAAAACCAATCATAAGATGGCCAAAAGAGTCAAGGACAGAGTGAAGAGATAATTGGATGCATTAACATTTATGGTGTCAGAATATTCCTGTGGCTAAGTCAAAAAGGCTACTCGTGCATCCTTTGAACAAATATTATTGAATATCTACTACCTGCCATAGCATATTGTGAGGTTGATATGAATAAGAGAAAGTCATGCCTTCGTATAAATTCTATGCTAGTAGAACCAAGCTAATTTCTTCAACAACGTCTGACAACGAGACAGGTTTGGTTTTTATAACACATAGTAAAAAAGGTAAATATTTCATCAGATGTTAGAAATAATTGTTTCAGAAATTCGGAAAAAAAATTTTGTGTTTTGAACCCAGTGTGAATATAAATGTATTAGTATAACCATATTTAAGATTTAAATAATAGTTATTTTTAAAAGTTTTTGATGCTGGGGATGACATATTGATTTACTACTAGTTTACATAATATAATTGAATTAGCTCACATAGGATTACCAAACAATGATGGTAATAGAGAAGGACCTACTCCCAGAAATCAATGCATAATTCAGATAAATATAAAGTGATGGTGAGCTTAATGAATCTTTCCAAATGTAAAGAATGCTGAAAAAAATAAATGAACTGATTGATGAGCTACCTGCCTGGCTCTGATAAGTCCTGAGAAGTAAATCAGACCAAAAAAATATGCAAAAAATAATCTGTTTTTTAAGCCACATATACATGGAGACGTTATTGGATTTATCAGATCCATATTGTCTTATTTCTTACATTTGGTTGTCCAGGTCTTACTTTATTCTGTAATGATAAAATAATCGTAAAATGATATTTGAGGCTGCATTTGAAGCAATAATGAAGTTCTCAACCATGACAGCAATGGCTGCCACTTTTCACTTATTTTAATAAGTGAAACCCCTTTAGGGTTCATATTGAAAACAATTTTGGAAGGGAATTTTGTCTCCTCTCACTAAAAAATAAAATCAGTAAGCTGGCATTACCTCATAGGTCTTAGATAATTGGTAAAAATGCCTTATCTAAGAGAAAAGGAAGATGGTATCAGAGTAGGGAGACCCTAGGCTCACCTTGTCCCATGAACACAACTAGATAACTATCAAATAATCCTTAATACCTCAGAAATAGAACTGATGACTCACAGAATTAACTTCCACAACTAAAGTGAGAGAAGAGGCCACATTAAAGAAGGTGGGATATGGGGACGTGTGGTTTAGAGGAGAGATGGATCACAAGGGCAGCAGTGGGGAGGGAGCTGTGTTCTCAGAGAAAGGTGAGAGAGAGAAGCACAGAGAGGAACACACAAGGAGAATATTTCCCCAAAGTCTTTGGCATGGAAAATAAGAGGGGCTGCATGTTGTGATTTCTTGCAACCAGTGGTGCTTAAAGCCTGGAGATTCAAAGGTCAGCAGGCTTGGCTGGGATAGAGCCCAGAGGGCTTGGGTTGCTCCTGGAGAGCAGCCAGGAAAACAACCTGGGGGCAGAGAGTGTGCAAAGAGGATCTAAAGAGCCTCTGGGACACACAGCAGAGAGATTATTCACTTTATCTGGAGTGTGTCTGAGAATCAGCATTCACAGAGATGTCTCCTCAGGAACGAAGTTGCTGACCAGTGCCATTTTCTTCCTCTTCTCTGCATAAACAAAGCCACTGAGATCTGCAGTGGAAGGACTGCCTAACTTGCTTACACCAAGCACCACCCCTTTGTGATCTGGTGGGACTACCCCTCTCAGTCACGCTTGCCTCAGGCAAGGAGAGCCTTTGCAGCCAACTTGCCTGAGGGATAGAGCGGCCAAAACACAACAGAGAACAGGCAGCACAGACCAGAGACACTCCCTGAAACTCGGGACCCTGGGTACTACATGACTTCTTCATAAGGCCATTACTTTCAGAAGCAGGAGACGTAACTGGATTTTCTAACATACAGAGGAGGTGGACACTTAGATAAATATATATCCCAAATGAAAGAATAAGACATCTAAGTGAAACAGATATAAGTAACAAGCCTGAGAGAAAATTCAAAGCAACAATCATAAGGACACTCACTGGGCTTGAGAAAAAAAAAGAAAAAAAAAAAAAGACATTAGTGAGAGCCTTACCATAGAGATGAAAGAGTCAAAAAGGAATCAATCAGAGATGAAGGGTGTAACAAACAAGACTGGAAACAGGCTTGATGCAATGAACAGCAGGCAGGAAGAAACAGATGAATAAATTAGTGACCTAGAAGACAAAGCAATGGAAAGTAATGAAGCCGAACAAAAGAGAGAAAGAAGAATTCTGCAACACAAGACTTAGAGAACTCAGTGACTCCACCAAACATAATAATGTTTGTTTTATAGAGGTCCCAGAAGAAGAGAGACAAAAGGGGGCAGAAAATTTATTTGAAGTAATAATAGCTGAAAACTTCTCCAGCCTGTAGAAGGAAACAGACATCCACATCCAGAAGGCACAGAGAACTCTCAACGTCATCAATAAAAGCAGTCCAACACTATGACTTATTGTAATTAAATTTGCAAAATATAGTGATAAAGAAAAAAATCTGAAAATTAGCAAGACAAAAGAAGTTCTTAACTTAAAGGGAAACCCATAAGGTTTACAGATTTCTCAGCAGAAACTTGGCAAGCCAGAAAGGAGTGGCATGATATATTCAAAGTGTTGAATGGGAAAAATCCACAGCTAAGAATATTCTATCCAGCAAGTCAATTATTCAGGTTAAAAGTAGAGATAAAGAATTTCCCGGATAAACAGAAAATAAAAGAGTTCATGACCACTAAACCAGCCCTGCAAGAAATGTTAAAGGGATTCTTTGAATGCAAAGGACCGACCAAAAGTGATAAAGACAAGAAAGGATCAGAGAAAATCTCCAGAAACAACAAATGACAAAACAAGTAAAAAAAAAAAAGGTAATAAATACATATTTATCAATAATCACTGTGTACATAAATAGACTAAATGCTCCAATCAAAAGTCATAGAGTGTCAGAATGAATTTAAAAAACAAGATCCAACTGTATGGTGCCTACAAGAGACTCATTTTATTTATTTTATTTTATTATTTTTTAAAAAGTTTAATTTTGAGAAAGAGAGAGAGAGCACACATGAGCCCAGGAGGGGCAGAGAGAAAGAGACGGAGACACAGAATCCAAAGCAGTCTCCAGGCTCCACGCTGCCAGCAAAGTCTGACATGGGCCTTGAACTCACAAACTGTGGGATCATGACCTGAACCCTGAGACTCATTTTAGAACTAAAAGGCACCTGCAGATTAAAAGTGAGAGGATGAAGAAAGATTTATCAATCAAATGAATGTCAAAAGAAGGTAACAAGACATATATTGAACAAACCGGATTTATATCAAAGACTGTAACAAGAGACAAAGGACAAGGAGATATAAAAACTATAAATATTTATGCCCGCAACTTGGAGACACCCACGTATATAAAACAATTAATAAGAAACATAAAGAAATTGGGGCACCTGGGTGGCTCAGTCGGTTAAGCATCCAACTTTGGCTCAGGTAGTGATCTCAACGGCTGGTGAGTTCGAGCCTCTCATCGGGCTCTGTGCCCACAGCTCAGAGCCTGGAGCCTGCTTCAGATTCTGTCTCCCTCTCACTCTGCCCCTCCCCCACTCATGCTCTCTGTATCTCTCTTTCTCCTTCAAAAATAAATAAACATTAAAAAATTAAAAAAAAAAGAAACATAAAGAAACGAATTTGTAATAATATAATAATATTAGGGGACTTTGTTATTATCTGTCCATCAATGGACAGATCGTCTAAACAGAAAATTAAAAAAGAAACAATAGCTTTGAATGATATACTGGGTCTGATGGACTTAACTGATATAGTCAGATCATTCCATCCTAAAATAGCAGAATACACAGTATTTTCAGGTGCACATGAAACATTCCCCAGAATAGATCACATATTAGGTTACAAAACAGAACTCAACGCCGGAGTCGAGCTCCAGCAGGTCCGGGGGTTCTCGAAGGATGAACGGCGTCGGCGAAAAAGTGAAAATAAAACAAAACCAAAACCAAAATAAAAATAAAAAACTAAAATCAAAAGCTAAAATAAAAAACTAAAATAAAAATGGACACAGACAACAGCAGTGTGTTGAACTGGCCGATTTATTGCAGTAAATGTGGCATTCTATATGCTAGTGATTTCCTTGTAGCATACGTCATCTATGCTTTTCTAACATTACCTAATTTTGAAAATGTTCCCATGTATAAACAACCTTTAAGAAATAACATGGTGATTTTCCCCTAACTTTCCCGCATACCCTTTGATTATAGATTCATTTCTTACTTTATTCCATTATGCATCTGCGTTTATCTATAATCTACAAAGCATTTGCTTTGCTGTTCTCGTGAAAGGCCCTCCATTTCTCAACGCCTCAAGTGGAACGGTTACAGGGACGTGACCTCCTAACCACACGAGGCCAGAAGAACAATGTGTTTGCCTCGGTCCAAGGTGCCAGAAAGGGGCTGAAAAGGCCTTAGAAACCCATGCCTCATACATTCTCAGAAAGACAATGCACCTAGGAACCAATGAACCATTCTGTAGCTTAACCGACTAGGTTCAATCATCATGTGGAATGGCTCCTGCGGGCCAAGTGGGCCTAGGGGGCAGAGTGACCTGTATCCATAGATACACTCCTTAGTGACCGGAGTGGGGCTTTCGGATCCATATGTCTCTCCTTTACAGGGTCTCTTTGCTGGCAAAGGTATGAGGCTATTCTTCCTGCAAGTAGAGGAGTCTCCATAGGGGATGGCCACGGCTAAACGTGAGGCTGCACAATTTCTTGTGGAACCTTATTTTCTTCCCTAATCGTTCTTTTCCCAGGGGGCCTGCCGAGGGCAATTCCTCAACAGACAATACCCCAGGCACTTTCAAGGCCAAATCACCTAAAAGCGGGAGGACAAGAAGCTTTGCAGTCACCAATCCGTCCACAGCCCGGGCCCTGCCACTCAGGCTGGGATAGCTCGGCTTCCAGCAACTCAAGAAATACAAAATGATTGAAGGCATACCATGCACCTTTTCTGACCACACACTATGAAACTAGACGTCAACCACAAGAAAAAAATCTAGAAAGGCCACAGGTACATGGGCATGAAAAAACATACTACTAAACAATGAATGGTTCAGCCAAGAAATCAAAAAACAAATAAAAAAACAAATAAATGGAAACAGGTCTTTCTGAGTTTCTGTCCTCCAGGTCTTTGAGGTATCTAACAGGGACTAGTCTAGGGTATGGGAAATTGAAAGAGATCTTTGTTCTGCCTGTTAGGAAATTGAAAGAAATCTCCATCCCACCTGTTTATTGGATAATGCCTGGGAGAGTGAAAGAAATCTCTGTCCCACCTGGTTGTTTGGTCGGTTTGTTGTTGGTCTGTTTGTTGTTTTTTCCTGTTTAAATCTCCACCTTGGATGCTTGGTTTTTGTGCACTTCCTCCTTTCCTTACAACCCTGGATAAAGGAGACAGCAACTCTTTGGGTCACTGGAAGCATGCTTCAGGAACAGGAGAATGAAACCCAAAATTAACTTCCAGGTTATGACCACTGCCCTGATAAAATCCCTTACTGGCTCAGACCATCCAGAGTACATGAGTGAAATCTGACTTGTGCCCAAGCAAATGGACAATAAAGTAACTTCTGGAAAGACCTATAATTACCTTCACCACAATATGATAGTAAAATATTTTCCCAGGGAGGAGCCTATGCTTCATTTACATAACATACAATGTGTACAGTCATGTTTTCTTAAGGTGCATGTGTGACTTATGCCCACTTCTACATAGGATAACCAGGCTTCCCTAGCTGAATACTTATCCTAACCCTAAACAAAAAGCACCCATTCATCCTCTCTCAGGGAGTCACAGTTTTTGAAGCCATTCCCCATGATCTCCTTATTCGCTGCAAATAAAAGTTTTCTTTGTGCCACAGTCACAAAAATACAAGGAAACAAATGAAAATAAAAACACAGTAGCCCAAAACCTTTGGGTCATATCAACAGTGGACCTAAGAGGGAAGTATATAGCAATACAGGTCTACCACAAGAAATAAGAAAAATCTCAAATAAACAACCTAACCTTACACCTAAAGGAGCTAGAAAAAGAACAGCAAATGAAGCCTAAAGCCAACATAAGGAAGGAAATAATAAAGATTAGAGAAGAAATAAATAACAGAGAAACTAAAAAAAAACAAAACAATAGAACAGATCAATGAAACCAGGACCTAGTTCTTTGAAAAAAAATAATAAAATTAATTAACCTCTAGCACACTTATCAAAAAGAAAAGAGAAAGGACCCAAATAAATAAAATCACAAATGAAAGAGGAAAAATAGCAACCAACACCATACAAATACAAAATATTATAAGAGAATATTATGAAAGTTAACAAACTGGACAACCTGGGAGAAATGGATAATTTCCTAGAAACATATGAACTAATAAAACTGAAACAGAAAGAAATAGAAAACTTGAACAGACTGATAACCTTCAAATAAATTGAATCAGTAATCAAAAAACTCCAACCAAACAAAAATCCAGGACCACATGGCTTCACAGGCAAATTCTACCAAACATTTAAAGCAGAGTTAATACCTATTTTACTCTATTCCAAAAATTAGAAAGTAAGGAAGAACTTCCTAATTCATTTTATCAGGCCAACATTACCATGATACCAAAGCCAGATAAACACTCCACTTAAAAAGAGAACTACAGGGGCGCCTGGGTGGCGCAGTCGGTTAAGCGTCCGACTTCAGCCAGGTCACGATCTCGCGGTCCGTGAGTTCGAGGCCCGCGTCGGGCTCTGGGCTGATGGCTCAGAGCCTGGAACCTGTTTCCCATTCTGTGTCTCCCTCTCTCTCTGCCCCTCCCCCGTTCATGCTCTGTCTCTCTCTGTCCCAAAAATAAATAAACGTTGAAAAAAAAAAAAAAAGAGAACTACAGACCAATGTCAGTCATGAACACAGATTCAAAAATTCTCAGCAATATACTAGCAAACCAAATCCAACAATACATTAAAAAAAATCATTTACCCCAATCAAGTGGATTTATTCCTAGGTTGCAAGGATGGTTTAATATTGGAAAATCAATTCACATGACATACCACATTAATAAAAGAAAAATTAAGAACCATATGATCATTTTTTTAATGTTTATTTTTGAGAGACAGAGAAACAGACAGACAGAGGCAAGTGGAGGAGGGACAGAGAGAGCGAGACACAGAATCTGAAGGAGGCTCCAGGCTCTGAGCTGTCAGCACAAAGCCTGACATGGGGGTTAGAACCCACAAGCTGTGAGACCATGACTTGAGTCTAAGTCGGATGCTCAACTGACTGAGCCCCCCAGGTACCCCTAGAAACATATGCTCATTTTAATAGATGCAGAAAAAGCATTTGACAAAGTATAACATCCATTCAGATAAAAAAACCTCAAAAAAGTATGTTTAGAGGGAAAGTACCTCAACATAATAAAGGCCATATATGAAACACCCACAGCTATAATATCATGCTCAATGGGGAAAAAACTGAGAGCTTTTCTTCTATGGTCAGGAACAAGACAGGGATGTCCACTCTCAGCACTGTTACTTAACGTAGTATTGGAAATCCTCAGCACAACAATCAGACAACAAAAAGAAATAAAAGGCATCCAAATCAACAATAGTCAAACTTTTACTCTTTGCAGATTACATGATACTCTATAGAGAAAACCCAAAAGACTCCACCAAAAAATGGTAGAACTGATAAATAAATTCAGTTAAGTCACAGGACACAAAATCATTGTATAAGAATCTATTGCATTTCTATACACCAATAATGAAGCAGCAGAAAAAGAAATTAAGGAATCAATCACATTTATAATGACATCAAAAAACCATAGGATACCTAGGAATAAACCTAACTAAAGAGGTGAAAGACTTATATTCTAAAAAGTATAAAACATTGATGAAAGAAATTGAAGCTGACATAAAGAAATGGAAAGACATTCCTTGCTCATGGGTTGGTAGAAGAAATACTGTAAAAATGTCTCTACTACCCAAAGCAATGTACATATTTCATGCAATTCCTATCAAAATACCAACAGCAGTTTTCAGAGCTAGAACAAGCAATCCTAAAATCCATATGGATCCACAAGAGACCCCAAATAGCCAAAGCAACCTTGAAAAAGAAAAGCAAAGCTATAGGCATCACAATTCCATACTTCAAGTTATATGACAAAGCTGTAGTGATCAAAACAGTATGATAGTGACATAAAAATAGACACAAAGTGGGGCGCCTGGGTGGCTAAGTGGGTTAAGCGTCCGACTTCAGCCAGGTCACGATCTCGCGGTCCGTGAGTTCGAGCCCCGCGTCGGGCTCTGGGCTGATGGCTCAGAGCCTGGAGCCTGCTTCCAATTCTGTGTCTCCCTCTCTCTCTGCCCCTCCCCCGTTCATGCTCTGTCTCTCTCTGTCTCAAAAATAAATAAATGTTAAAAAAAAATTAAAAAAAAAAAGACACAAAGATCAATAGAACAGAATAGAAAATCCAGAAATGAACCCACAACTATATGGTCCGTTAATCTTTGACAAATCAGAAAAGAGTATCCAGTGGAAAAACTGGACAGCAACATGTAAAAGAATGACACTGGACCACTTTTTACACCATATAGAAAAATGCCATAATCTTGCATCAAGATAGATATATTTTTATTTTATTTTTTAAAATAAGTTTTACAGCCAATGTGGGGCTTGAATGCACAGCCCAGAGATCAAGAGTTGCATGCTTTACTGATTAAGCCAGCCAGGTGCCCCGCATTAAGGTAAATTTAGTATAAATCAAATCTCTACATCCCTTTTGTTTTTGTAAAAATTGGCAGGTTTTTAAGAGATTTTATATAGAATGTATAAAATACTTTAAGAAGCCAATTATCAATTTATCTGTTCTTATGCCAGCACTCACTTTAACTTTTGAAATTAGGATAAATACTATAATTTTGTTCTCTCTATGAAGCTATTTTTAAATTATGTCCTTTTGAATTTAGCCATGCTGTCAGGTTTTAGGTGATATCTCATTACAGTTTTGATTTGCATTTTCCTGATGGTTAGTGATGTTTAGCATCTTTTTATGTGTCTGTTGGACATCTGTATGTCTTCTTTGGGAAAAGGTCTATTCCAGTCCCCTTCCCATTAATTAAAAAAAAAAAGTGTTTTTATTTTTGAAAGAGAGCGAAAGATCACAAGCAGGAGAGGGCAGAAAGAGAGAGAGAGAGAGAGAGGGAGGGAGAGAAAGATTCTGAAGCAGGATCCAGGCTCTGAGCTGTCAGTGCAGAGCCGGATGTGAGGCTCAAACCCATGAATTGGGAGATCATGACCTGGACTGAAGTCAGAGGACTTCCCATTTTTAATCAGATTATTTTGGGATTAAGTTGTGTAATTTTTTTTTACATATTTTCAACATTAACTCCTTATTTATCATTTGCAAACATTTTTTTCCCATTTACTGGGTTGCCTGTTTTTTTTTTTTTATGGTTTCCTTTACTGTGCAAAAGCTTTTTATTTTTGTATAGTACCAGCAGTTTATTTTTTCTTGTGTTTCCCTTGTGTTAGGGGACATATCTGTAATACATATATTTTAAATCAGTAAACTAAATAAGTTAGAATATGCATTCCTGAATAAATTCTTATGAGTAAGAACTTTATCAGACCTGGATTAATCAATATGATAAATCATTCATTCTCAACTTTTTTTCAAAGAACTGTGCATGTGCTGACATTGCTAAATCCTGAGAAAGATAAATTGAATCAGAGTAGGTTCCTTAGTATTTTTATTTTTCTCTCAAAAACCTTAAAATCTAGCGGCACAGATCGATAACTAGAATTGTAAAGTATCTACAATACAGGATATTTAACACTATGTACATAATGTAGGATATTTAACACTATGTAAATGCAGCGTAGGACATGCTACCCATAGTAGAAGCAAATGATAATATTCACCATGTAATAACACACTATTGCTCAATTTTCAAAAAAAAATTATAATAAGCTGGGAAAGAATATAGAGCATACAGAGTATATTCTAGTTGCTGGGAATGCACGAAGATAACAGTTTGCCGTTGTTTAGTTCTTAAAATGATCTTGTAGATGACGCAGAATATAGAAAACCAACTGCTGACTGGTGAGGCAGGCAAAGAATATGCCACAGAAGAGCATACACACCAGGTTGAAGAACTAAGATTTCATTCTAAAGGTTAATGTAAAGAGTTTTAGGGAAGTCATTGCACTCTGTTTTTACCAAGATACGTGTTTTTGCCAAGAAATTTTTGAAAATTTAAACAGCATTTATTGGATGCTCTTAGTAGCCCAGCACAGAATTCAACATGGCATTTGGGTTGCCTTCTCTACCTTTATTTTATGAATTTTCCAATGAAATTTGTTTTTTAAAATAGTGAAATGGAAAAAAAAATGGTATTAAATATTAGGCTAGAGAGGCTTCCAGCCCTTGGGTTGTATCCAAGGAATGGAACAGTGGTTCTTAATAGAATAACCACTCAATGGTTTTTCACCATATCAACAAATCATGAAGAAAAGCCACATGGCCATCTTTCGTGAAAAACTAAATCTTTTCCCCTAAAGTCAGGAATGTAGAGGCCAAGAATAGGCAAGCACAAAATGTGTCACTTTGGTTTACCGATTATTTTAAATAAAAATCACTTAAGAAACATCCAGTGCAAATAAAGAATACTCTGACAGATAGCAAGAAATAAATCTTTCACGTGAAAGGTATCTTCTTGTACCAGGAAATAAAGAGACATCCCTATCACTAGAGAAAGGGAATATAGGGCCAAAGGCTGTATAAATAAACCTTGTTACTTTTTACTAATTTACTGCCTCAGCCCAACTTCTGTTTAGAGTTCCTTATTAATTGAAGGTCCCAAACAGTTTTCTTTGTTCCTGTCAATCCCTCACAGATTTATTGTTTCTTTGTTTACAAAGTATCAAAACTACCTGCCTTAATTATTTCTTTAGGGTCTCAATTTCATTATTGAGCCTCTATGTGTATGTAATTAAACTTTTTTTTTCTCTTGTAAATCTGTGTCATGTCAAGTTAATTATTAGACCAGCTAGAAGAATCTTAAAGGTTGAAAAAATTTTCCTCCTCAACAGAAACAAGTGGCTTATGTCCCTTTTAATGACCCTATGAAACATGGAAATGAAGTTTGCACATTAATTCAAGACAAAACAATTAAATTGTGTGTATAGAATCCATGGTTGCATACATTAAAAAATCAAAAAGAATACACAAAAATTGATACTGGAACTAATAAGTATACGTAAGATGCTTCAGGATACAAGATCAACACACAAAAATATATTTTCAATTGACACTTGGAAACTAAAGCCAAAACCAAACCAAACAAAATAGCAACAACAACCAAATAAGAACAGACTAGTTTATTTTCCATAAGCAATAAACAGCGTGAAATACTAATACTAATATATATCTATATATCTATATATCTATATATATCTATCTATATACATATATATCTCAAAAAGTATGCAGGTGACTTTTGTTCTGACTTTGCATATGTCAGGAAGGACTTGGCATATGTATTTAATTACTTCAGTTTAATTTAGTTTTTATTTTATCATATTATATTCACATACGCAATTATTACTTATATCCATATGCTTGTAGAACATATTGTAAAAACAGCAATTTTATCCTAATCTCATCTACCTGCAACCAAACTCTTTTAGTTCTTCAAAGCTACTTTCAGCTTTCTTTCCAAATTCTATTGATATTTGTGAGAAATCAAATAGCTATGTACTGGTTAAGGACATTCGAGGAAACGCATTGCACTGCTTTCTGACCCTGCTGAAAACAGTGGACCAGTATCTAGACCAATATCCAGTATATATATCTCCGTATATATATATATATGTACTTGTAGGGTGTGGGTCCTGCCTGTGTTCATGAATTTCTTAGATCATGTTATCTACGGGATATCTTACTTGTTCTCCACCCTCCTTTTGGCATCTGCTCTTCTGTAGTCTTAGGAACACCTTGGGTTTTTTGCATGCTTTCTATATGTTCTTACTGGCATGTAGCCACTGACATATTGCACAATGTTTTCATTATAATGTATGCCTAATAAATACGGGAGCTTGAGAACAGCTCAGGGAGACATCCCTTAGCCTCCCTCCCACCTCTTTTGACTTGCACGGAGTCTTGAGTAATCCTTTCTGGCACCCTTGGCTTTGCAGGACAAAGCCCAAAGCCGAACCCACAATTGGTGACCCCGACGTGATAAGCTGAACTCACAGATATTACTTTTAATACAAAAATAAACTGTTTACATTGTTACCTTATGGAGTTAAGTTTTAGATTTTTGAGGATTTAACTTAAAAATTTTTTTTTAATCTTTATTTTTGCGAGAGAGAGACAGCGTGTGAGCAGGGAAGGAGCAGAGAGAGAGGGAGACACAGAATCCGAAGCAGGATCCAGGCTCTGAGCGGTCAGCACAGAGCCTGACGAGGGGCTCGAACTCACGAACTGTGAGATCATGACTTGAGCCAAAGTCAGACACTCAACCAACCTAGCCACCCAGGCGCCCCAACGGTTTAACTTTTTTTTTTTTTTTTTTTTCCAACTTCCTTCGTTTCATACAGACATACCTCTCCAGTTCCCCTGGGGCGGTCATTAGAGTGCGTCTTAATTCAATATGACTTCTGTCCATACAAAAAGCAAGTATTTGAACACAAATAGAAATGCACAGAGAAAAGACAGTATGAAGAGAAACCGGGAGAAGATGGTCATCTACTTGCCAAAACTAGGAAAGTGGCCTGGACAGATTCCTCTCTACTTCCTTCAGATGGAGCCTGACCTGCAAGTACTTTAATTTCTGACTTCTGTCTCCCAGAACTGTGAACACATTTCTGTTTTCTAAATTATCCAGTTTGTGGCACGTTGTTACTGAAGTCCTAGGACACAACATTCACATATCATTGTATTTCCTTTCTACAAAATATTGTATTTTTCTGGAGTTTCTAGTCAGCCTGACTCTTAAATGATTTTTCTCTTCCTTCTTTTTTTTTCTAAATATAAATCACTAGAACAACCCTAAACACAGGTAACTCTGGGAATACATTTTTTTTCATAAGGTTCAGACTCAGAATTTAAAATAAGAATTTGCAATTGAATAAAAAATGCATTTAGATTGGAAAAGAGAGAGTAGCGACCAGCCAGTAACTGTGTGACCACCTCAATTTTGGAATCACATTCCAAAATGTGACTTAGGAATAGTAACTAAAGAGCTTGCTACTGACACTCAGGTAGGAGGAAGGGGACCTTCTGTTATCTAACAGAAAAGGGACGGGAATAGTCCTTGTTTCAGCAAACTACAAATGAGATGTAGATGATATCCATGAAATATCCCCTGGTTAGCATTTTAGTAATCTCCCAGAAATGCCTATATTTCCACAGATAAATATTGCTTTGAGATGCTAAACAGAGTGTTATGGTACGTCACCAGACTGGAAAGCAGACCTGGGGACAATGTTTTGTTCTTATGGGACCCACAATTATGTTTCCAACACATTTGTGAATTTTGTTGAGATTTTAACTTTGTCTACTACTCATAACCCTACCTGAATTTGAAAAGCTAATTTCTTCATAATATCTGACCTGAAGTTTTACAGACAAAATTTATGTAACTAATCAGATATGTGTGCAAATGTGTGAGGATGATCTTTAAAATCGGTTTATAGAGGAGAAGACAAAAGGGCAGCCTTTATGTATTTAAGATATTTAAGATATGGAAAATATTAAATTTAAGTATGTAATCTAGAGTGGACACTATATTATCATATATACATACACACACGTATTATATATATGTGTGTGTGTGTATATATGTGTGTATATATATCTATATATATATACACACATATATATATACACACATATATATATGTATATATATCCATTTTTCCAATATAGTAAAAATATATTATATATAATGAATCTTATTTGGTCATGAAAAGAAAAGAAATCCTGTCATTTACCACATGGATATAAATTGAGGATATTATGTTAAGTGAAATAAGCCAGGCAGAAAAAGACAAATACTGTAGGACAGTACTGATTTGTGGAATCTAAAAGAGCTGAACATGTAATAATAAACAGTGGAATGGTAATTATCAGGGAGTTACAGAAGAGGGGAAATAGGGAGAATTTGGTAAATAAAGTAGACACTTTCAGCTATAAGATGTATAAGATGTGAGGATTTAATGTATAACATGGTGACTATAGTTGGTAACGCTGTCTTGCATAACTGAAATTTGCTAAGAGAGTTTAACTTCAATATACTCACAAAAGAGAGAGAGAGAAATATAAATATGTGATGTGATGGTTGTGTTTAACTAGATGATTAGAAACCCTTCACAATGTATGCATATATTAAATCACTGGATTGCACACTTTGAATATCTTACAATTTCATTTGTCAACTATGTCTCAATAAAGCTGACAAAAATAAAAACATAAAATAAAATTAAACATTAAACATTGTCTTTTGGAGGAAGCAATAACTATGATTTGTATGTATAAATCACGGATAAATTGACTCAACTGGTATCTTTTGTGGAATTTATTCTCAGGAAGTGATGATGGATATGCACAAAGATTTAACGAAGGTTAGATCATCACAGCATTGTTCACTATAAGGAAAATAAACTTTTCTATACCTATAATGAACCGATGAAAATTTGACCTGGAAATATATTTGGAATATATTTCATAAATAAACCGGTTTTGAGAAATGATAAAATCAGCTATCAATTGCAGACTAATATACCAAAAATAACAGCATATTCTGAGTCATATCAGGTCATGCACTCATAATATATTATTTTAAAAAATAATCATTGCCAGCTGTGTGACAGACCCTCTTCGTGTCACTGTGGGACACAGAGGTGGAGAAAGAAAAGTCCCTGTGCTTCTGTGCTTAAATTCTAGCGGGTGATATTGCAGCAGTGAGGTTCAAATTATTTTTGCAGCATAAAAACTAAATATATAATAAACATAAAAATAATCTAATGTATATTTACTTCTTTTAAGGATTATATAATCTAAACTATCTAAGACACACTTTAATATTAGATGATTGATGAGTTAAATAGACACCTTGTGTTTATTTTTTGTAATCAATAGAATCAGATTTTTTTTCTAAATTTATGGAACCAGGATAGAAAAAGCAGATGCTTTAGATACAATCTTCATATTTTGTTGAGCAAAGGGTTTTTCTTACTTTTGATGACCTTCTACAATTAAATAGCTTTAAAATTAATAAAGCATAGGATAATATGACCACTAAAGTAAATGACATGCTTCATATCTTGTGTTAACTAGGTGTTAAGAAAGAGGACACATTTTTTTCCCTTTATTTTAAGATTGCCTGCTTCATTGGGTAAGTGAACAATATTATTGATAGGATTTCTCAGGTGTGCGTTTTTACACATGCAAAAATAAGTCTGTGTAATAAAACAGATTCATTTCTATTTTTGCTATATGCAATTATTTCAAATATTATGGATTTGGAGCGACATGTTAAAACCATACATATATTAGCTTATGTAATAGCCATGAAAAGAAACTCAACACCAGAGGCCATAAAGGTATATAAAATAAATGGAGCAGGAAACTGTGATATACAGTAAGGGTTTAAGCAATCAATAATGTTGGCATAGAGCTTGAAAGGAGACATGAGAGGATTTCTCTTGAATCTCAATCTGTGTGGCAACAGCGCCACGTCTATTTACATTGTCCAATAAATAGTTGCAGGGGGATAGCAGATAAAAATGAGTTAAAGTATTAACCTTGCCCTCACCCACTATCTCCCACACCAGGCACCACTTTGCTATAGATGAAAGCCTGTGCTTGTGACCAACTGTAGAGCAGTTCTAAATTCTGCTGGCTGCTGTCACCATGGTCTCCAAGCAAGACTGAAAAAATACAGGCTTTCTTCATGCCTGGTCCATGTTCACTATATGTCTTTCAACTGTAGACAAGTGTTCAGGTTTCTTTTTACTTTTTTTTTTCTTGTAAAAAAATCAATACTAGATAAGTCAACCACATACGGAGCAATAAAAGCATGCTTACTTTCTAGAAGAGATTTTGCAGACCCATGTTCATGGCAGTGTTATTCACAATAGCCAAGAGATGGAAACAATCCAAGTGCCAACAGATGAATGGATAAAGAAAATGTGTAATATATATACATTGGATATTATGCAGCATTTAACATAAAAGAGTTTCTGCCATATGGATTGACCTCAGGGACATTATGCTAATAAAATGAAGCCAGACCAAAATGATAAATAATGTATGGATCTATTCGTGAGATATATAGGAAGGTCAAAACCATAGAAACAGAAAGTAGAAAATGGGCTGGGGGAGGGGAAATAGAGATTTGCTGTTCAATGAATATAGAATTTCAGTTGTGCAAGATGAAGTTCTAGAGATTTGTTGCAAAGTCATGTAAATATTCTTAACATTACTGAACTGTATAATTAAAAATAGTTAAGATGGTACATTTAATGTCATTTTTATCACACTAAAAATGATGCCTAGTTTCTGTAACAGTAATTATTCTATGATTAATATAATTACTTCAAAGTGGACTAAATTATGTTTTCTAGATTTATTATACTTTTCAATGACCACCAAAATTGGCAGCCTGAATTCCGTATGTATCTAGTTTATACTGTTGTCTGCCCCAAGTTCGCTCTGTAGATACTATAAGAATGAAAACAGAGGGGTTTACAATTCTGAAACTTCATGTCTTGTTCCTAGATCAACTTATTAGAATTCTAATATTATTACTTTGTGCCTGTATTAATGCATCACCAGGCATATTAAGTTAATACATTTCACTAAAAGTAAAATAAATGTTCTCAAAATGAGAGGTGATGCTTTAGCACACAAGTAAAACAAACTATATCTTAATTGAAATTGTAAAAAAATAATAACATCATAAGAAATCATAACATTAACTTGCTAAGAAAAAATTTAACCCCTGGGGCACCTAGGTGGCTCAGTTAAGCATCCAACTCTTGATTTTGGCTTGGGTCATGATCTCACAGTTGTGAGATTGAGCCCACAACAGGCTTTTACCTGGGAGTGGAGTCTGCTTGGGATTCTCTCTCTCTCCCTCTCTCTGCCCCTCCCCCACTCTCTCTTTCCCTCTCTTCCTCTCCCCCTCTCTATCAAAATTAAAAAAAATAAAAATAAAAATAAAGATTTAGCCTCCAGCTCCATCCCAAATCACTTTCTGCAATCTGTGAACATGTAAAGTTACTCCCCCAAATATAGACATTGTCATTTAGAAAATGGCATAAAAAGATGTACAGAAGAATGAGCCAAATGCTCTGTATTCCAAGACAGCTGCATCGATATGCTGCAGGCGGTATTTGACTTTGAAGAATAGAATTTCTGGAACACATAGGTAGTTATATTTTTTAAAGAGTAATGCTTACATTTCCTCTTGGTAAAGGGTTGATTAGAAAAATCTTAAATGTGTACTGATGGACTGATACTTGATTTTCAAAATATTGGTAAAGGAAAATGTTAAATAATATTTTGCACACATGATTTCCTTCTCCTAGACTGAATAAAAATAGATTTTTAAATCTAGAAATATTATTACACACATACTTTTATAGTACATAATGTGCACTTAGACACTATGTATGCACTTAAAGAAAAAAAAAGCCTTGATGTTTGTATCTCTAAACTCTGAATCCGTAACTGACAAAACTCAAAACAAATTTCTTAGGCCAAAATAAAACAGAAAGAGAATTTTCCAGCTTCAATAGGAAAGTTGCATCTGGCTTCAGGCATAATTGCAGGTAGGAGCTTCAATGATGTCTGTCTATCTATGTATCTATGTAGCTATCTATGTAGCTATTTATATATCATCTATCTATCCATCTATCTCTATCCATCTTTCTATCTCTGGTTGAAAAATATTTGCATTTCCAAGTTCATTGCAGCATTATTCACAATAGTCAGGACACAAAAACAACCTAAGTGTCCATCAGTACATGAATGGCTCAAGAAAATTTTGTATATAATATACAATGGGATATTATTCAGCCAAAAAAGAAAGAAAGAGAAAGAAAAAGAGAGATAGAAGGAAAGCATCCTTTGTGACAATATGGGCGGAACTAAGAGAATTATGCTAATTGAAATAAGTAGGAATGAGAAAGATAAATAATGTAAGGTTTCACTTTTAGGTGAAATCTAAAAAAGAGCCAAAGTACAGAAAAGAGAGTAAAGAAGTAGTTACCAGGGGTGGGGAGGTAAGGGAATTGAAGACATGTTGGCCCAAGGGTACAAACTTCCAGGTCTCAGATAAATAAGTTCTGGGCATCTAATATACAGCATGATGACTTCAGTTAGGAATACTGTATTGTAAACTTGAAAGTTGCTAAGAGAATAGATCATAAATGCTCTCCCTAAAAAAAATATAGTAGCTATGTGCGATGATGAATATGTTCATTAAATTTATTGTAGTAATCACTTCACAATATATGCCTATCAAATCACCACTTTGTGTACATTAAACTTACACAAAGTTATGTGCCATTTATATCTCATAAAACTGAAGGAAGAAATGAATAAACAAATAAATAAGGAAGACGGAAATACATGAACAAATATATCCATTTCATGATCTGGAATACTTAATCAAACTAATTTTCTCCAATTTGATATGTAACTTCCAAATGTTCCCATTTGAAATTTCGGCAGGTTTTCTTTTTATACAAATTAATTAAGCTATTATAAAATGTACACTGAATTACAAATGATCTATATTAGTTAAAACAATTTTGGAAAATAAACACACAATTGGAGGACTTATACAACCTGATTTCAAAACTTACCTTATGCTACAATAATCAAACCACTGTGGTAAAAGTAAAATTTATGTGATTGAAAAGTGACCAATATAAGGAATGAAGAAAGGCATATAACTGCAGATTCTAAAGCTAATAAAAGGGTAATAAATATTATGAATAGCTTTATGGCCAATACAATTGAAAACTTACATAATATTGAAAACTTGTTTGAAAGACAAATTATCAAGACTTATACTGGAAGAAATAGAAAACAGAAGTCTTGTAAGTTTTTAAAAATATTCAATGTGTAGTAAATACATTTCCACAAAGTAAATTCCAAGTCAAGGTAGTTTCAGTGAGAAGTTCAATTAAACATTTCGGGAAGAAAAAAGTAACACTTTACATAAACATTTTCAGAAAATACAGAATAGGGCTGGTACTTTCCAAGTCACTTCATAGTAGCACATAATCCTAATACTCAAACAACAATAAAGAAAAGATAATTATGGAACAATATCCATCAGGAACATATATGCAAAATGCCTTAAAAATAATTTAGATAGTTGAACCTAGTGATAGGTAAAAAATAATGTATCATGACCAAGTGGTATTTATCACAGGACTTCATGTTTATTTTAAAATGGGAAAATGTCAATATTGTTCATTGAATTAAGATAAAGGAGAAAAATCAAATGATCATCTCAATAGAAGCAGAAAAATAGCGTGTAAAAATTGTGAGAAAATTATCATAAAACTTAGAAGAAAAAAAATTCAACTTCACATATAGGAAAAATACATTACAGATAACATTTTATTCTACAAGGAAAAAATACCTGCTCTCGTCACTTCTGTTCAACACTTTATTGGAGGTCTTAGCCAAGTGCAATCAGGGTGAAAATATAAATAAAAGGTATAATGATTAAAAAGAAAGATATAAAACCATATTTACATACTCAAAGATTTCATACACACGAAATCCTAAGAAATCTAGATATCTACCCAAATTATGAGTTAAAATTCCTAGGGTTACAGAATATAAAGTCAGTTTAGAAAAATATTTTATTTTCTACAGTCTAACAAGGAATAATTGGAAATTAAAAATTTTTAAAGATCATTTATATTTCATCAAAAAATAAAATATGGGAAGTATATTTGAGGAAATGTATGCTAGACAGCTACATTATAAATTACAAATTACAAAATATAGATTAATAATAACCTAAAAAGTGGAGACGAAGATCATGATCTTGCATTAAAATAGATTTATTTTGTTTTTTAAATAAGCTTTACACCCAACACAGGGCTTGAACTCACAACTCTGAGATCAAGAGTCAAATGCTTTTTACCAACTGAGCAGGCAGATGCCCCCTATTAAGGTAAGTTTAATATAAATCAAATCTGTGCATTTTTTTTGGTAGAAATTGACAGGTTGTTTATAGAATTTATATGGAGATATAAAATACTTTAAAAACCAAAATGACTTCATAAAGAGAAAAAAATATAGTATTTATCCTATCTAATTTCAAAAGTTAAAGTGAGTGTTGTCATAAGAATAGATAAATTGATCTCTGAAACAGAACAGAATACAGAAATAGATCAAAGACCTCAAAACAATTTTATGAGGAAAAAAAAAATCTTTTCAACAAATGATACCAGAAAGCTGGATATCTGTTTAAGAACAACAAACAAAAAACTTTGATTCTTATCTCACAGTATAATTTATGGTGAAGCATGGCCCTGTACGTAAAAATTAAAAATACGAGATTTTTGGGGGTGCCTGGTGGCTCAGTTGGTTAAGCGTCTGACTTTTGGTTTTGTCTCAGGTCATGATCTCACAGTTCATGAGTTTGAGTCCCACATAGGGCTCTGTGCTAAAAGTGCAACCCTCCACAGCTGACCCTCTCTGACCCTCCACATCTCGCTCCCTCTTTCTCTCTCTCTCTCTCTCTCTCTCTCTCTCTCAAAAAAAATAAATAAACATTTTAAAAAATATGAGATTTCTAAAATTAGACTAAGAGAAATATTTTTATGATGTTAGGGTGAGCAAAGAGATTTTAAGACAGAAAAGTAATGAAAACAGAATAGGAACATCACAGTTTAGGAAATATACATGTACATGATACAGAACTTATCCATATCTATATTAAAGTCTTCTACAACATGATAATGAGAAGGCAGCCCACTAAAGATGGGTGAAATACTCGCACAGATATTTCACAATAGAAAATACACGAAGAGCCAAGAAGCACATGAAACATGTTCAACATACTTAATTATCAGGATATACAAAGTAAAAAACAAACCAAAAAAGGATATACAAAATGAAAGCACAGATATCACTGCATCCAATAGAATTTAAGTCTGACAACATCAAAGAGTAGTTGTGTGTTAAGTCTGACAACAACAAATAATAGTTATGTGCTCTCATGCATAACTGTGAGAGTGTAAGACCATAGAACCACTTTAGAATACTATTTATTAGTTTCTTGTAAAAATAAATATGCATTCATCATATGACCCAGAAACTCCATGTCTACTACTTAATCAAAAGAAATAAAAGTGTACACACACACACACACACACACACACACACTTTTGCAAGAAAGATCGTAACGTTATTCATAACACATCCGATGGAAAAATAATCCAGGAACACCTGGGTGGCTCAGTTGGTTGACCGACTGACTCTTGATTTCAGCTCAGGTCATGAGTTCACAGTTCACAGTTCCAGCCCCACATCGGGCTCTGTGCTGACAGCTCGGAACCTGGGTCCTGCTTCGGAGTCTGTGTCTCCCTCTCTATCTGCCCACCCCCACCCCGCTCATGCTCTGTCTCTCTCTCTCTCAAAAAAAAAAAAAAAAAAGAAAAGAAAAAAAAATTAAAAAAAGAAACAAAGAAAAGAAAAACATATATCCTTTGACAAGAGAACAGGTAAAGGAATCATGACAATTTCGTAGAATGGAGAACTATTCAGCATTAAAAAAACAAACTAGTGAGTCTTGAAACATGGGTCAATCTCTAAAACCTTATGCTGGCTGAAAAAGCTAGAGACACAAAACCCTAAATGATTCAATTTATGTGAAGTTCCAGTGAGAAACACTGAATTAATTTGGTAGAATTCACAACAGTGGTTGCCTTAGACTAGGGTGGGGAGTGGTGGGTGGTAATAGAAGTGGGTAAGGAGGGCAGCTTGAATACAAAAAAAAAAAAAGAGAGAACTTTGTGGGGTAATGGAAATATGCCATATGTTGTGATAGTGGTTACAAAAGTGTTTATATTTGTCTAAACTCATTAAATATTACACATATAATCTGTGTATTTCACTGTATGTAAATGATATCGCAATTAAAAAAAATGAAAAGAAATTTAGCATCTTTGAATATAACATGTATTGTGTATACCTAAAATGTCTACCCTTAAATGTTTCCATGGATAAAATGTGTGGAGTAAATTGTAGTCAATTAA
The DNA here is from genome assembly GCF_022079265.1 of Lynx rufus. Lineage (NCBI taxonomy): Eukaryota > Metazoa > Chordata > Mammalia > Carnivora > Felidae > Lynx > Lynx rufus. The sequence goes on from NW_025814825.1 coordinate 7,875,288, forward strand.
AATAGTATATGACAGTAATATCTTTTAAAAAATTTACTTTACTTTCTTTTCCCTGTTGATGAATTTAAATAGTCACCATACAAGATAGTGGTTATTTATAATCAGTGACATTCTTTTCATCTCTAAACCTATGAGATTTGCACTGATTAATGTTCAAAGATATTCGAATGACTTTGGACCGACCCTAGCCTATCAGCAGTGATATCCAGTGATCAGCATGATTTCTCAGCCTGTAATCCATCACCTTGAAAAACATAGTACATGATGCAAAGCTGATTTACTGTCACAGCCACTTCAGCATTTCTGCACCATCCCCTAAGTGAAACTTCCAGAAGATTGATAGAATAAAATATGTTGAAGCATATACAAAGGCTGAGTCTCACAAAACTATTATTTTTAAAAAAAGAAGTTAACTAAATTTTCTGTTTTAAAATAAATATGCCTAATTGAATTTTTTTGGAAATCAGCTCAATTTGTTTATATGTTTCTCACTGACATTATTCATTTCTGTCTCTGTGTAGTCATGAAAAAAATGTAAATGGATAGTTCTACTGTCGTGAGGATAAACCAATAAAAATGTTTAAATGTTTCCTTCCCTAAAGCTTATATGTGGAAGCAGTATAACATATTGATTAGGAGCCCACAACATACAGTAGGATTGCCCAGCCACACCACTTTATGATATGTATGATATGAATGAATTTACCAAACTAGCTAAACCGAATTTCCATCACATTGAAGAGGTGATTAAGTGCCTATCTCATAGGGCTGTTGTGAAGAATAAATGAGAAAATTCATACATATTAAATCTAGTGTCTGAAATATTTTAAGCACATAATAAATGTTAATGTTTATTATTTTCTGTATCTTTTGTTTGTTTTCAAGTTTTCAAGAGGTTCCCCTGATATGCAGTGACATGAGTCAGAATCACAGCCTTATTGAAAATGTTGATGTTAAATTAGATTCTTCACACATAGAGTAGATCAAATGAGATTTTTTGCTAAGACAGGCAAAGCCTTAAAATGATACTCCATAGAATGAGTAGTTGCCATAAATTACCTGGGCCACAACAATCACTTTTATTTTGCTCACTGATGATTCTCCAGTGTTATTATAGAGCAATTACTGTAATATAGTAGATTTCAATGCCTAGACTTCACAATAAGTATTCTTGAATAAGTAGCTTGAGGTTTGGGGGCTCTGGAATTTGTCTATGCTAGTCACAGTTAACATGTTTTACTGTAAAAGTTGTCAAGTATTTTCAACATAGAGAAATAATCTAAATGAATTTATTGTAAAAGTATTCTAGAATTATTTTACTTCTGCGTTTTTAAAAGTTTTTGATTAAAAATTATATAATAACTTTTAACCTGCTTGCTAAGAATATAATGTTAGACTAAAATTATTTCCCTTTTGAGAAGAAACAGTCAATTTGATCAAAAGTATACTATCGACAGAGAGTAATGGGAATTCATTAAGGTCTTTGCCCCCACAAAAACATTGTGTAGTGCAAAACGAAAGGATTTGTTGAATTTCATACTCATATCACTGCTCCATACTTTTACCTTGGTTTTCTAAAATGCCTCTCTACTGCATACATATTTCAAATGCATAGAAAATCCAATATGACAAAACCTAAATTCTTTTTTTATCTTGATGATCATTGAGAGGACATGACCCTCAGTTGACCCACAAACTGGACCTAGACAGTTAGAGGCTCACTACCCCTACCCCTATCTTTGAAATGTATACCCCATCGATTATTCTCACGCTAGCAGTCATTTTTAAGGACATAGCCTAGAGAAAACAACACGTTGTTGATACCATTTGGATGATATACATGACTGAACCCAGTTAAGGCTTTTATATAAACTTTTAAGATAAGATGGGCAGGTGTAGAGATCTATTGCCCAAGACAAGACAACACAAGCCTCGTATGTAAATTCCCTTGTTTATTATGACTGCCACTCACTAATCTGGAGTGATCTGCCATTTTCTTGAGCTCTCCCGCCCTCTGGGTATGGGAGCCGGTTTATGGACCAACCCTTTCCTCAGCAAAAATTATCTGCCATTTTTCTTTTACTCAACCAAATATCTATCCAGTTACCCAGATGGGAAGCTTGATAGTTACCTTAGATGATTTTCTCTCTTGCCTCCCAAACATAGAGTAACTGCAGGCAATTTAATTTTTGGAAAGCCTCTACAGTTTCCCATTCTTCTTCCTCTTCCTTCACTCTAGTTCCAGCTCTCACCTTTGCTGCCCAGATCATTGTAAAATAGTTGCATAACATTTAGTACAGATGTATACTGGACTTTAAATGAAACTGTTTAACAATTTAATTCAAATGTGTAAACCTTTTAAGAATAAGACATATAGTTTATGCTACCTTTGGTATAAAAAGTAATAAAAATATGCATGTATGTGGTGTGTATGTGTGTGCGCACACACATTGGAAATGTCTAGAATGACTTATACCAAATTGATGACAAGGGTTACTTGTGAGAAGAGAGCACAAGTCTTGACATAAGAGAAGTTGAAGACGCATTTTGAGCAGGGCTCTGTGTTGTATGATAATTCTTAGTGTAAGAATCTGCAGTCCAGTCTCTTAACTGACCCCTAGTTAAACAGTTCACGGAATTAGCTGATGTCTTTTGCAGAGAATCATACTGAGTTACGGTCATTATTCATTGAGTCCCTCTTCTAGCGGGTCATTCTCTAATATGCTCAGGTAATTCTAATTCCTTGTATTGAGCCATTTCCTTACCTGCAGACACCTGTTTTTCCAGGTAATGGTTATTGTTATTGTATAAGTCATTTACATATTGTGTTAAAAGATATATGTTTTAACATATGACTGTAAAAAGAGTTATTTCCATGAAGAATAAGTTCAGTATTTTGAAAAAACACAATGCAAATAGTGAAAACATTTCTTCAAAGTTGATATGGGTGGTTCAACTTTAGGAAGTTTTATGAATATCTAGAAAGAAGTTTCAATCTTAGCTGTGGATTGCTCAAATAAAAGGAATTGAGACAGAAATCATAGACTATAATGGACATGGCTTATGTAGAGTCAAAAGCAGCCCCACACATAGAAAAGGCCTGGGAGCCACTCTTAAGTTTGAGGAATTCATGTGCATTTAAGTTATAACTTTAGACAAAATGTTTGTTGCACATATTTATTTCGATTTATGATCTCCCGCTAGTGATTTTGTCAACTAAATAGTGGACTGCCAATCCAAACTATGTTAGATAAACAAGTTATAGGATATATGTTATCTCAAAATTTAAAATCAATTTTAAAAATATATTCACTGATAGCACATGTTCAGTTTGTGATTTAAAGTGATGAACAGCCCTTATTATTTTTTTTTACTTTAGTTAACGTATAGTGTAATATTGGTTTCATTAGTAGAATTTAGTGATTCACCACTTACATATTACAGCCAGTGCTCATCCCAACAAATGCCCTCTTTAATGCCCATCTCCCACTTGGCACACCCCCACCTCTACTCCAGAAACCCTCAGTTTGTTCTCTGTAGGGAAGAGTCTCTTATAGTTTGCCTCCCTCTCTGTTTTTATCTTATCTTATTTTTCTTTCATTTCCCCTATGTTCATCTGTTTTGTTTATTAAAATCCACATATGAGTGAAATAATATATTTGTTTTCCTCTGATTGACTTATTTCACTTAGTATAATACACTCTGGTTCTATCTCCGTTGTTGCAAATGGTCAGATTTCATTCTTGATCACCGAGTAATATTCCGTTGTATATATATACCATATCATCGTTATTCATTTATCAGCCCATGGACATTTGGGCTCTTTCTATAAATTTGCTATTGAGGATAGCACTGCTATAAACATGGAGGTGCATGTGCCCGTTTGAATCAGCATTTTCATATCCTTTGGATATACATCTACTAGAGTAATTGCTAGGTCACAGGGTAGTTCTATTTTTAACTTTTTGAGGAACCTCCATACTATTTTCTGCAGTGGCAGCATCACTTTGCATTCCCGCCAACAGGGCAAAAGGATTCCCCTTTCTCCACATCCTCACCAACATCTAATTATTTCCTGATTTGTCCATTTTAGCCATTCTGACAGGAGTGAGGTGGTATCTCCCTGTGCTTTTGTTTTGTATTTCGCTGCAGATGAGTGATGTTAAACATCTTTTCATGTATCTGTCGGCCATTTAGATGTCTTCCTTGGAAAAGTGTCATGTCCTCTGCTGAACTCCTCAATGGATTATTTGTTTTTTGGGTGTTGACTTTGATACATGCTTTAGAGATTTTAAATACTAAGCCTTTTATCTGATATGTGATTTGCAAATATCTTCTCCCATTCCATCAGTTGGTTGCCTTTTAGTTTTGTTGATTGTTTCCTTCCCTATGCAGAAGGTTGTTATCTTTAAAAAATTTTTAATGTTTATTTATTTTGGAGAGAGAGGAGAAGAAGAAGAAGAAGAAGAAGAAGAAGAAGAAGGAGGAGGAGGAAGAAGAAGAGGGGGAGGGGCAGAGAGAGAAGGAGACACAGAATCAATCCAAAGCAGGCTTCAGGCTCTGAGCTGTCAGCACAGAGGCTGATGCGGAGCTCAAACCCATGAACCACAAGATCATGACCTGAGCCGATGTCAGACTTTTAACCAGCTGAGCCATCCAGGAGTCCCAGAAGATTTTTATCTTGATGAGGTCCCACTAGTTCATTTTTGCTTTTGTTTCCCTTGTCTCTGGAGACATGTCTCGTAAGAAGTTGCTGTGGCTGAGGTCAAAGAGGTTGTTGCCTGTTTTTTCCTCTCAGATTTTGATGGTTTCCTATCTTACATTTAGGTCTTTCATCAATTAAATTTTTTGTGTGTGTTTCTTTATTTTTGAGAGAGATAGGGAGACAGAGAGAATTTGCGTGTGAACGTGGGAGGGGCAGAGAGAGAGAGAGGGAGGCACAGAATCCAAAGCAGGCTTCAAGCTCTGAGGTGTCTGCACAGAGCCCAATGCAGGGCACAAACCCAGGAGCTGTGAGATCTTGACCTGAGCAGAAGTTGGACATTTAACCAACTGAGCCACCGAAGCACTCCTCTTTCATCCATTTTAAAATTAGTTTTGTGTATGTGTAAGAAAGAGTTCCAGGTTCATTCTTCTGCATGTCACCATCCAGTTTTCCCGATACCCTTTGTTTAAAAGACTGTCTTATCCACTTGATAGTCTTTCCTGTGCTGTTGAAGATTAGATGGCCATACATTTATGGGTCCATTTCTAGGTTCTCTATTCTTTTCCATGATCTACGTGTCTGTTTTTGTGCCAGTACCATATTTTCTTGATGATGACAGATTTGTAATACAACTTGAAGTCTGCAATTACGATGCCTCCAGCTTTGGTTTTCTTTTTCAGGATGACTTTGGCTATTTGGGGTCTTTTCTGGTTCCATACAAATTTTAGAATTGTTTATTCTAGCTCTGTAAAAAAAAATGCTGGTGTTACTTTGATAAGGATTGTATTGAATGTGTAGATTGCTTTGGGTTATATGGACATTTTAATAATATTTGTTCTTCCAATCCCTGAGAACAGAATGGTCTTCGATTTCTTTCAGTCTTCTCAAATTTCATAAGTGTTAAATTTCATAAGTATAGATCATTTACCTCTTTGGTTAGTTTATTCCTAGGTTTTTTATGGGTTTTGGTGCAGTTGTAAATGGGATAGATTTCTGGATATCTCTTTCTGCTGCTTCATTATTGGTGTATAGAAATGCAACAGATTTCTGTATGTTGATGTAACATCCTGTGACTTTGCTGAATTCATATATCAGTTCTAGCAGCTTTTTGGTGGAGTCTTTTGAGTTTTCACGTAGAGTATCATGTCTGCAAATAGTGAAAGTTTGACTTCTTCGTTGCCAATTTGTACACCTTTTATTTCTTTGTGTTGTCTGATTGCTGAGGCTAGGACTTCCAGTACTATGTTGAACAACAGTGGTGAGAGTGGACATCCCTGTCATGTTCGTGACCTTATGGAAAGCTTTCAGCTTTCCACTGAGGATATTAGCTGTGGGCCTTTCATATATGGCCTTTATGATGTTGAGGTATGTTCTTTCTATCCCTACCAGCTTGAGGGATTTTATCAAGAAAAGATGCTATATTTTGTCAAATGCTTTTTCTGCATCTACTGAGAGGATCATGTGGTTCTTATCCTTTCTTTCATTAATGTGGTATATCAGGTTGATCAATTTGTGGATATTGAGCCAGCTCTGCAGCCAAGGAATACATCCAACTTGATAGTGGTGAATAATTCTATTAATGTATTGTTGGATTTGATTTGTCAGTATTTTGTGGAGATTTTTTGCATCCATGTTCATCAGAGAAATTGGTCTATAATTCTCCTTTTTAGTGTGGTCTTTGTCTGGTTTTGGATCAAGGTAATGCTGGCCTTGTAGAATGAGTTTGGAAGTTTTCCTTGCATTTCTATTTTTTTTTTTTTTTGGAACGATGTCAAAGGAATAGGTGTTAATTATTCTTTAAATGTTTGGTAGAATCCCCTGGGAAGCCATCCAGCCCTGGACTCTTGTTTGTTGGGAGATTTTCGATTAGTGATTCATTTTTTTACTGCTTATGGATCTGTTCAAATTTTTTAATTCTTCCTGTTTCACTTTCAGTAGTTTATGTGTTTCTAGGAATTTGTGCATTTCTGCCATATTTTATATGCCCAATTTGTTGGCATATAATTGCTCATAATATTCTCTTATAATTGTTGGTCGTACATCCCCTTGCAATCAATGGAAGCTTCAGTGGGAGAATGTCAAAATGTTGAGGCAAAGTCATGAGACTGGAAAAATGTATTTGGTATCAATTAAATTATATTTATCATTCTTCACCCCTGATTTTATTGATTAAAGTACTTGGAATGTATTTATATAATTTATCTATGTAATCAATATAAAAATGGGTGATTGTTTGGGAAGGAATAAGAGCTGAAGACTTAGAATCTATACTTTATCTTATTTTTGACTTTTATTTTGAAATAATTTTAGATTCACAGAAGAGTTGCAAAGATAGGCAAGAGATTTTCCATATACCTTTCACCTGGTTTCATCCAATGTTAAACACTTACATAATCATGATACATACATCAACACTAAGAATTAACATTGCTAAAATACTATTAATTAAACTACATTATTTATATTTCATCAGTGTTTCTACTAATGCTTTTTTTTTTCTGGTCCAAAGATCCAATCCAGGTTATCATATTACATTTAGTCTTCAAGTCTTTTTAGTCTCCTGTTATCTGTGACAGTTTCTTGGTTTTTCCATGTGTAGAATGAGATTATGTTTTTTTTGGAAAAAAACACCACAGAGGTAAAGTGTCCTCTTCATCACATCATATCAGGGGGGATAGGACATCAGCATGATGTTCACTTGGATCGCTTGGGTTCTGCACTGCAACGTTACTATTATCTCTTTTCATACTCATTTTATTAAAATGAGTCACCACGTGCAGTTCACACTCCAGGAAAGGGGAATTATGTTCCCTCCATCTACTGGAAGGAGAAGTACCAATGTATCTGTGGACATGTGTTAAAAACCACCACAAAAATTAAGAAGCAGTTAAAAAAAGATAATTCGATATACTTTGGTATACTGCATACTTTGTTTGCAGTCATTAAAGTTGTGTCCATTAATTTTAGCATTCATCAATGGAACCTGCCTGCGGCATTTATTTCCAGGGTATTCTAATGGGGATTTGCTGTGTCCCTCACCCTTCTGCATTTATATTTTATTTTATTTTATTTAAAACTTTTTTAAAAATTTATTTATTGGAGGGGGGCGGAGGGAGAGGTAGAGAGAGAATCCCAAGGAAGTTGTATGCTCAGTGAAGAGCTCAACTCAGGGCTCAATCCCATGACTGTGAGATTGCAACCTGAGCTGATATTAAGAGTCAGACGTTTAACTGAATGAGCCACCCTGGTGCCCCTCCATTTATATTTTAGAATTTTTCATAAACAAAAGTTATCCCTCTACTCCACTTATTTACTCAGTCACTCATATGTATCAGTGTAGACTCATGGAAATTTATTTTAGTCACTACATCATAATCCAATCTATGTTATTTATTTTGTTGTGAAAAATTTTCTTACTTGTTCTATTACATTCTCTTTCAGATTGGCTCATGTGCCTTTCAACAAATTCTTGTTCATTTTTTTTTTCCCTTTCTAAAGCACACTTTAAAGACTTGTTATTTTCTGGCACTATAAGATGTTCCAGACTCATCGTATGTTTCCCCTTGCTCCATTCGACCTAAAACCAGTCACTTCCCCAGGGAGTGCTGGTTATCCTTCCTGGAAAATAAAACTTAGAAACCAGGGGCACCTAAGTGGCTCAGTGCCTTGAGCGTCCGACTTAGGCTTAGGTGATGATGTCATGGCTCATGAGTTCGAGCCCGCATCGGAATCTGTGCTGACAGCTGGGAGCCTGGAGCCTGCTTTGGATCTGTGTCTCCCTCTCTCTCTGCCCCTTCCCTGTTCATGCTCTGTCTCTCTGTCTCTGTCCCTGTCTCTGTCTCTGTCTCTCTTTCAAAAATAAATACACATTAAAAAAAGAAAAAAGAACTTAGAAACCAAAATGATGAGTTCATACTACTATCTTGTATTCTGATCTAGTGTCAATTAGCATATTATAGCATTCTGTCGTTATTTATAGCTTCTTTCTCTGACAGTGATAATCTGGTTCTCATTATCTTCAATATATGTGTTTACTCTTTCAACCTTAGTCTACATGTGTAGTATTTTCAGAGTTGCTTCCCTGTAATCATGTGAGAAAGAAATGTGGCAACTAGAGTGTTCTTTGTGAAGAGTTGTCTTTGTCATTAGTCTTACAGAGCCAAGGCAAGTATTGCTCTCCAAAATTATTTAGGTTGCTCCCCTTCCCATTCTTTTCAGGGAGGTTATATCATACATTTAGAATACAGTAGATAAGTCTGGCATGGGTCACATCACGTCCTGAGATCCTCAGACTCTGGTTGAGTTTTTTAATTTTGCATATATTGAAGTACACCCTTTATTGAGTACCCTCCTGTGGATGTTGGTAAATGCGTAGGGCCCTGCATCTGTCATTACAGTGCTTTACAGAACAGTTCCCTCACCCTTAAACCTGCTTATGTATCATCTTTGTACAAAAAATCTCTCCCCTTCTCAAACTGACAACTAGTGATCTTTTTTACTGTCTCTATAGTTGTGCCTTTTTCAGAATGCCATATAAACAGAATTTTTAAATATATGGCTTTTGGGGTCTGGCTTCTTTTACTTACCAGAATGTATTTTAAGAGGTATCTATTTCATTGCTTGAATCAATGTTGCTGACTCTATTCCATTCAGTTTTATGGATGTACTCCAGTTTGCTTATCTACACACCTGCTCAAGGCTATCTGGGCTGCTTCCAGTTTTTAATGGGTAAGAACAAAGGTGTATAAACATCCACATAGGTCTTTTAAAACAGATATATTACTATGTAATTCACACATTAAAAATTTACTCATTTAAAGTTTACAATTTAATGGTTTTTAATATATTTCAAATTGTGCAACAATCGCCACGGTCAATTTTGGAACATCCTGGTAATCACAAACAGAAGATCTGTACCCACTAGCAGTCACTCCCTATTTATTCTCAATGCCCCTGCTCTAGGCAATCACTAATCTATATCTTTATATTTGTCAATTCTGGACATTTCATGTAATATATGGGCTTTACCTGGATTCTTTCACTTGGCATAATATTTTCAAGGATCATCCATATTGTAACATATCAGTACTTCATTCTTTTATATTGCTAAATACTGTCCATTTTATGGTTATATCACATTTCATTTATCTGTTCAATTGATGAGCATTGTGTTGCTTCTACTTTTTGGCTATTATGAAAATTGCTGTTACAAACATCCATGTACAAATTTTTGTACAGACATATGTTTTTATTTCACTTGAATATAAACCTAGGAGTTGAATTGCTGGGTCATAGGCTAACTTCATGTTTATATTTTAAAAAGAAACTGGTAAACTGTTTCCACTTCAGCTGTACCTTTTTACATTCTCATCAACAGTATCTGATTTATATTGGAAGATTAGATATTGTCAGTATATGAATTCCTTCTTTTTTAAGTTTTTATTTAAATGCTAGTTAGTTAACATGTATGGTAAATATTGTTTTCAGGTGTAGAATTTAGTGATTCGTCACATACATATACACCCAGTGCTCATTGCAACAAATGCCCTCCTTAATACCCATCACCCATTTATCCCATCCCCAGCCACGTCCCTCTATCAACCCTGTTTGTTCTCTATATTTAAGAGTCTCTTATGGTTGGTTTCCCTTTCTCTATCTCTCTTTTTCCCTTCCCATATGTTCATATGTTTTGTTTCTCAAATTCCACATATTAGTAAAATCACATGGCATTTATCTTTTTCTGACTGACTTATTTTGCTTAGCATAATACTCTCTAGCTCCATCCACATTGTTGCAAATGGCAAATTTCATTCTTTTTGATGGCTGAGTTAATATTCCATTGCATACACACACACACACGCACACACACACCCACACACACACACACACACTGCATCTTCTTTATCCATTCATCATTTGATCCAGCAATTACACTATTTACCCAAAGGGTACAAAAATACCAGTTCCATATTCCTAATTTAACAGGTCAACACAACCCCAATGAAAATCCTAGGAATTTTTTTGTAGATATTGACAGTCTGAATACAACATATTTACAGGGTACCTGGGTGGCTCAGTCGATTAAGCAACTGACTCTTGATTTCAGCTCATGTCATAATCTCAGAGTTCGTGAGTCTGAGCACTGCATTGGGCTCTGTACTGACAGTGCAGAGCATGCTTGGGATTCTCTCTTTCCCTCGCTCTCAGCCCTTCCCCCACTCATGTGCATGCTAGCTCTCTCTTTCAATATAAACTTAAAAATACATTAAAATGTATTTAAAAATATGGATAAACTAGAATAACCAAAACAATGTTGAAAAAGAAGAACAAAGTTGGAGAATTTACACTACACGATTTCAAGGCTAACTGTAAATCTGTAATAATCAAGAAAGTGTGGTAATGGCAAAAGGTACACACATAGATGAGTGGAACAGGATAGAAAGCCAAGAAATAGACCCGCATAAATACAGTAACTGATTTTTGACAAAGTGTACTGAAAATTTGGTGGGGAGCTATCTTTCAATAAATGATGAAAAAATTGTATGTCCATATGCCAACAAATAAAAAGGGAAAATCAACCCATATCTCTCATCTCATCCAAAATTAACACAAAATAGATAATAGATCTAAAAGTAATATGTAAAATATAAAATTTCTAGAAAACAGAAAAGGAAAAATCTGTGAAGTTTTGTGTTTAACAGAGTTTTTAGATACAATACTTAAACTATGAATCTAAAACGAAAATATTAATAAATTAAATTTTATAAAAATTGCTATAAAAATTTTGCTCTTTGAGTGATACAGTATGTAGTCTTCTGTGTGTGGCTTGCTTCAGCTGTCTATAATATTTTAGAAGACCATCTATATTATAATATGTATCTCTATAAGCATTTTAAGTCTTTTTATTGCAGAGTAGTATGACACTGTATGGATATAGCTTATTATGTTTAACCATTCATCACTACTATTAGCTTTCAGCATATACATCTTGCATTTTGTTTGCTAAATGTATTCCTAGTATTTGATACTTTTGTAAACAAAAGTGTTTTCTTAATTTTATTTCTAGATATTGGTAATATATAGAGGTGTATTTGATTTTTTCTTTTCTTTTCCTTTACATCTTTAAATATATGCCTTATATCTTATTACCTTGCTAATATATTAATGATAATAATTTTATCTGGGATTCTTAAAAAATTCTACATAGAAGATTACATCATCTGTAAAAAAATCATCAATTTTACTTCTTTTTAACTCTGGTGCCAGTAATTTTTTTAACCTATTGCATTTGCTAGAATCTTTGGTACATAATTGAACAGAAATGGTAAACATAGACATCCTTAGCTTGTCCCACATATTAGGGATAAAACATTCAATGTTTCATACTTAATTATGATGCTAGTGGGAGGTTTTTAATAGATGTTCTACACCAGTCTGTAGAGCATTTTTTTTCTAATCCTAGGATGCTAAGAATTTTAGCATGAACTGGTATTTTATTGTGACATTTTTTTTTTCTGATTTTGAGAGTATAATGTGTTTTTCTTTCTTTTATTCAATTAACATGGTATGTTGCATGGGTTAATTTGGGGATGTTTAACCATCCCTGTATTTGTGGAATAAATACCACTGATTCATTTTGAATAATTCTTTTTATGTGTTGAAGATTTATTTTGCTAATTCTGTTAAGGGTTTCTGTGCTTACATTCCAAAAGAGTATTCATCGTTAATTTTCTTACTTATGATTTATGTGTCTGTCTTTTATATCAGTGTTATGCTGACATCATAGAATCAATGGGGAAATAAATGTTCCTTCCTTCTGTTTTCTGAAAAAGTTTATGCAGATGATATAATTCATATTTTAAATATTTGATAGAATTCAACAACGACGTGTTCAAGGTGTAGAGTTTCCTCTATAAGAAAGTTTTATTATAAATGTAATTTCTTTACTTATGGATACACTCAGAATTAATATTGCTTTTGGACTTAGTTTTGGTAAATTTTTGTCATTCTAAGAATTTTTCCATTTACCTAAGTTCTCTAAGATGTAGACAAAGCTTAGTTCTTAATAATCCCTGAAAATCCTTTTAGATCCTATATTACCAGTACTGCTGTTCCCTCTTATTTCTAATTTGGGAAATTTCTGTCTTCTCCGGAGCCTGGTTGTTTTTTGTTTGTTTGTTTGTTTGTTTGTTTTTTGTCAGTCTGTCTAAAGGTTGAAGAGGTACCTTCTGGTCTCATTGATTTTTCTTTTTAAATATATATATATTTTTTTATTTGAGAGAGAGAGAGCACATACAAGTGTGGGAGAGGGACAGAGGGAGAGAGAATCTTAAGCAGGCTTCATGCTCAGCATGGAACTGGTTGTAGGTCTCTATTCCACGACCCTGGGATCATGATCAGATGCCCAACGAATTGATCCACCCAGGGGCCCAGGTCTGATTGATTTTTCTATTGCTTTTCTGTTTTTATTTTTTCTTATATATACTATCATTTTTATTACATCACTTCCCTTTCCTTTAAATTTAGTTCATTTTTCTTTTTCTATTTTCTTCATATGAAAGTTTAGGTAACTGATTTGAGATCGTTCTTCTTTTCTAAAATAGGTCATAAAGGTGTACAATTTCCACAAAAGACATGATAGCTGTGGCCAATTATTTTTGATATTATGTTTTTGTTCACATTTAGTTCAAAATATATGTAATTCTTTTTATGATTTTTTCTTTAACCTATAGGTTAATTATAAGTGTGTCATTTAGTTTCCAAATATGTGAAGATTTCTAATATTTTTTTTCTATGGTGGATATCCAATTTCATTGTTTTCAAAGAACAAGATGTGTATGATGTCAATCTTTTTAAATTTATTGGCTGGTTTTATGGACCCGTATATAGTATATCTTGAAGAATGTCTTATGAGTTTTTGGAAAGAATGTGTATTCTGCCGTCATCCGGTAATCTGTTCTATAAATGTCAGTTAGGTCAAGTTGTTCGATATCGGTCAAGTCATTTATATCCTCGCTGATTTTCTGTCCAGTTGTTACAGCAGTTAGTGACTGTATTAAATCCCCAACTATTGAACTGCTTGTATAAGCATAACTTTGAAACTATCTACATTCATATATCACTTGTTGTTTGCTTCTGAACTGAATTATTCCAATTTGTTACATTTTTCAAGTCCTTAAATATACCTATGTATTTTTGTGCCTGCTTTTTTTTTAAATTTTAAAATAATCACAAACTTAAAAAATAGGCAAGGTGTAGTACAAAGGAAGAAATTTGGTTTTCTTTTTAATAAACCACATTAGAACAAATTGCCACCTTGATGCCACATCATCCTCAAATGCGTTACATTGTGTTTCCTTTAAATAAGGACATGCTCTTAATATAATCTTTGAAACCAGAAAATTAACATGATATATTATTGTCTGATCCTCAGGCACCATTCCAGTTGTGACAGTGTCCCCAGTAATGTGTTTTATAGCAAAAACACAGTTAGAGTGTTTTATAGCAAAACACAATCTCCAGTTTAGAGTCATGCTTTGCGTAAAGCCCTCATGTCTCATTCCCATGTTCTGTGTGGAAAAGCTTCAGTCTTTCTTTGACGTTAATGATGGAGATACTTTTGAAAATTATAAGCTAATTATTTTATAAATAAGCATTGAATTCATGTGTGGCTGATGTTTCTTCAGCAGGAATATCACAGAGTGAAATATTTTCTTCATGAAACTTTTTATGGATTATAGCATATTTCGTGAAATCACTTGTATTTGGACAAGATTTCCCAGAGTGCTGGAGATTATCATGATGCCTTAACTGTAATTGCTGTTTATTTCTCTTTTGCTATCATCATGAGATTTCCTTCTTTTTTTTTTATCAATAAAGATAGAGATCTCTGCATCAACTACTAATTAGATATTTTTTTTTTTTGTTGTTTCTTTCTTTCATGCTATGGATATACTCGTAAATTAGCCAATATCAGACTAGCGCAGAAGCAGGGAAATACGACATTTTATGTAGTAATTGAATAAAATCAATTAGATAACATACATAGTTGTTTTGTTGTTATAGAAATTGTTTCAATTTTTTTGTTGTTGTTGTTACATAGTCTCACAGAAAACCTTTATTTCTGGAAGTGAATCATAGCCTTGATCTCTGCTGGAGCTGTTTTAATGAAGTGTCAAACATGCATTTTAGCATTTTGAAAACTTCATCTTAGAAGGTGTGGGAATGCTGAGCAAAAGTCCAGCAAAGAATTTCTGAATAGTTGTTGTTCTCTAACCAACAGCAGGGATATTCCTAGACAAGAATTATGCACAAAAGAAACCCGTTGCTACTATTTAGATTTTAAAAAGGCGTTTTGTTCGTTTGGCATATTTTCTACATGATTTTATGCAGTAAATAGGCCAGTAAAAAGTAACACCATGTAAACAAAGTTTGCAGAGTTTATTTTATCCATGTAAAAGGGAAATTAAAACACTTGCAAACTACCAATTTAAAAATCAACATTTATGAAATAATTAAGAATGGTCTCTAGTCTTAGAAGTCAGATGTTCCTAATTAATTCAGAAAACAAAATTTCCTAAAGTTTTAAAACTACTTTGTTTGTATGAAATCATACATACACACACATACTGACATACATGTTTGCATACATATAATATATATGAAACAGAGGTATATATATATAGTTACTCAGTAAAGGTGGATTATTTTTATTTATTTTTTTATTTTTAGAGAGACAGAGGGCACAAGTGGGAGAAGGGGAAAGAGACAGAGGGGGAGACAGAGAGAGTCTTAAGCAGGCTCCATGCTCAGTGCAAACCCAATGTGGGTCTCAATCCCATGATCCTGGGATTATGACCTGAGCAAAATCAAGAATTAAACAGTCAACCAACTAAGCCACTCAGGCGCCCCTCAGTAAAGATGAATTAAGGCAATAACTGATACATTTCCACCGGCTTAGAGTGAATGTGTGTGTGAACACTCACATGTGCTTGCCCACATATATGTGCAATTGAATGATAGGCTTGGAAAATATAATTATTTAGATCAACATTTTACATTTACTCAGTGTAATACATTTTAAGCTAAAATGTAATTTTTTCCCTAAAAAACATGGAAATGTGCCTGAAATTATATGTTAAATATACACATGGAAACAAAATTCAGGGAATTTCAAAGAACTGTTCTTTCTACAAAATATCAAACATTTAAATCTGCTTTACCAAGACATAGCCAACTAGTAATACCATTAAATATAGGAAAAATCACTAATCCAAGATCATCCTAATGTCAAAACTCAGCCTTTTTTTTTTAACGTAGTATCTATAAAAATAATCTATTCACATTTAGCATATTTGTTTTTATGAGAAAAACTGTACTGCACTTGTTGGGTGTTTTGGTTTTCTCTGCCTGGTAGGCTTAAGCTCTTTTGGATTTCTGGAAAAGTATTTTGCTGATAGATAACCTAATGGCATATTAGTTACTTCACTTCGCGGAAAGGAGCTTGCTTACTGAAAAGGATTTAGCTAACACATTTGAATTCAGGTCCTATCACATCTATAATCCTTTGCTACTTCTCCTTTCTGTTCCTATTTTAGTAGTCAGCATTCTTTGGCCAATTATTACTTAAAAAAAAAACATTTTAGCTCTCTTCAACTTCACTGCAATATTCTTTAAGACAGACTACATTCATCAATCCTTTATATTCAGAAAGGTCAGCAAGTTAAAGATGCGTGACATTGCCAGTGTCCCTTTCTCGGGGGTGGCCACTGTCTTCCATATTGTTAAAAACAACGCATGTGCTAACACAACGAGAAGCAGACTATGAGAGATGCGACTTCAAAATCTTTACTTCCAATGCTGATTATAGAAAATGAGCCTCAGATTTTCTCGGCTTTATCTCTGTGCCAGCAATGCTACTGCTTAGCCCACCTTGACCACTGCCCTGGACCCCTTCTTCTCAGCACTGTTTTTCCAGAGGCCAGCATCAGCGAGCCCAGGGCCTCTCCTGCTACCATCATTTTGGTGGAATGGTGTCTACCCAGGAGCCACCAAACAGGCCAGGTGAGACAATCTGAAAGTTTAATAAAAATCCATGTAGGGGCGCCTGGGTGGCTCAGTTGGTTAAGTGGCCGACTTCGCTCAGGCCATGATTTCACGGTCCGTGAGTTCGAGCCCCGCGTCGGGCTCTGTGCTGACAGCTCAGAGCCTGGAGCCTGTTTCAGATTCTGTGTCTCCCTCTCTCTGACCCTCCCCCGTTCATGCTCTGTCTCTCTCTGTCTCAAAAATAAATAAACGTTTTAAAAAAAAAAAAAATCCATGTAGCAAATTGTGATTAATGGGAAGTAGGAAATAGGGAGTGGGGTTACTGGCATATAAATTATCTCTGTACCCTTCCACAGTGACCTTGTATCTTGTCTTGAGGTTGATGGCTACTGTGACAATAAGTCACCTTCTTGGCCTCAATATTTTCCTCATGCTCACTGCCCTGAAAAATTGTACCACCCTGTAAAGCCTCAGTGCTTACACCTTTTTAAGATTCCGTTTCCTTGGGGGAAGTAAAGTAAGTTGTAAAGGCTGTCTTTATTATATTTGCATATGCTTTTTAAAATTGTGTTATAACTCAGGCTCTTTCTGTAGATATAAATGATCTACCATTTTGACTAGCTGTTTAATTATTAATGTACATGAATATTTTAATGCACTGATTTTCATTCAATATATTCACTCAAATAAGCAAATAATAATTGACTCATTATTCAATTATCACTTTTCCTGATTGAAGATACAGCTCAATTATAAAGAAACAAATGTTAATGTCTGATTCATCAGGTACACATAGATATGTTTTGTGCCAGCAACAGGAAACCTTAGCTTTTAATTCAGAAAGTAATTATAGTTGCCCTAAGAAAAAAAATATAATCATAATTTGATTCCTGGTGGGCTTTGAAAGAAAGTTTGTATTTTTGTGACTACAGGTTTCTTCCTGCTGTATTGAAATGTCAAAGATGGTAACAATATTTATATTTTAGAAGTTAGTTTTTTCTTGTAATCTTTGGAGGTAACCTCAGTATAGTAATGAAAAGAGGTAGGATAGCAAATAGAAGTCTACAATTTAGTTGTCATTTTAAGACCTTTGTAGGTCCTACATATTTTTAAAGCTTTCAATTCACATCATAGAAAATATATTAAAAATTCAGCCTCCTAAATACATTGCTTCTGAAGAAGATGAAATTAATTTTACAACTTGGTCTTTGAAAATATTTCCATGTGTTTGACTGATTTTTTTTTCAGTTCTTTATAAGCAAAGATGCTCTTGATTAGCAAAAACAAAACAACCCCCCCCAAAAAAACCCTACCTTTTGGCAACTATGGTAACACATTTATAAATTCCAATAATTAATAAAGTTGACATAATATTAAAATTATTGAAATTAATTAATTATATTAATTTTTTTGTACTCGAGAAAATATGTATTTTTTAAAATGTTTATTTATTTTTGGGAGAGAGAGAGAGAGACAGAGCTTGAGCACAGGCGGGGCAGAGACAGAAGGAGACAGAATCTGAAGCAGGCTCCAGGCTCTGAGCTGTCAGCACAAAGCCCGACGTGGGGCTCGAACTCACAAACTGTAAGATCATGACCTGAGCTGAAGTCAGACGCCTAACCGACTGAGTCACCCAGGTGCCCCAGAAAATATGTGTTTTGTGTCAATTATTTAATCAAGTCCCTGAAAAGCTTTACACAGTGATCTTATATTGCCAAATAGATAGTAATCATTGCCTGACATTTATCATGAATAAAAGTTATTGAATAGAGAGTAAGTAGACTTTAGTGTTTGTATTACAATTTGAACAGATTTTACTCTGAATGTTGTCCACTGAGATCTTTGAGAATTTGCATAAAGGATGACAAAGACCAGGTTCATACATTCCAGGAGATTACAGTTACCGGGAAAAGCTTAACACAAAATGGTATCATTTTTGTCAAGTAAAAATGAAATATTGCTCACAAAGAATAAAGCTAAGAGAAAATGTATGGAATTTCATTGCCTAATTATCTTCCTGCTTTAACCATGGATTTATTAGTAGTTGATTTTGTACTATAGCAGCTAGCAAGAAAGTAGAAAATTGAACATGCTTTTATTGATTTTCATAAACTATTTTCTTTTGAGGGGTGAGGGAACGGATGCCTTTTATTGGTCTAACCAGCATAACTAGTAGTAGGTTTGGGCAGAGCTCCCCTACCTGTCCTGGCTCCCATCTTCTCTCTCCTGGGAGTTTGTGACTCACCCCAGGGGAGAAGAATGTCAGGCAGGGGTGGCAGGCAGAGCCAGGACCGAAAAGGGGAGCAGGGTGAAGTAGGAAACACAGATCACTCAAATGAAAAGTCCATCGGGGCAGAAGAGAGGATGTTTCGCCACACGGGCCCCTCTGCCCTTGCCAGGAATGGAAGGGGGCCAGGGAGCTTTCACTAGAGGTTTCCCGTTTGGCTTGTTTTATACAAGGGGTCCTGAAAATAAGACTTCGGTGATACAGCATAACTCCTACACCTGATTCCTACAACATCTGAAAAACATTAAAGGTTGATAACCTTGAAAATCTGAAACGCTATACTGTAAGTTTTACAGGTTTTGATGGAAAACATGTACAATCTCGGAAGCCTTTGAGAAAGAACCAGATCCAGTGGATTCACTGTTAATCGTTCTCGCTTCCTCACTTAGCACTAGCGTGCCCTTCACTCAGGCCCCTCCAGTGTGGAGTCCCAGGTACTGCACGTAGACACAGCTCGATTGTATGTGCTGCGGCCATTCTGATCTTCAGTTCCACCATCAGCAAGCAGTTTTTAAAATATGACCCACTTCTGGGGAAAAAGTACGCGAAGCAAATGGAAACCGTCCAAGGTTTCTAAGCCTTTGCACTAAGAGACACTTTGGTTTAGATAATTCTCCAAGTGGGAGACTGCCCTGGGTGTTGTCGGATATTTCAACAATCCCTACCCAGTAGGGTGCCTGTAGCACGGTCCTTTCAACTCGTGACAAACAAAAATGTCTTCAAGCACTTTCAGATGTTCCCAGGAACGGGGGGGGGTGGGGGGTACAAATCTGAACTGAATGACAACCACAGAATTAGTCATATCATGTGGTGCAAGGCGATGGGCCAACCTATCATTCAAGAGAGTTCGCGCCCAGTCCCTCTTGATTTCTTGTACTTACTACTTCAGCTTCCCACTGGGACAGTAGTTGAAGAAGAGCCCGTTGGCTCTGGTCCTAGAATAGTAACTGCTGCCTCAGTAAAAGCTATGAGTTCTGGTCTCTAAGAGACTTAAATTAGTTCTGGTGGTTGCACTTACTATTTGATGATGCTATGGAGCAAATTATGCCCCCCCACACTTCATGTGTTGAAGTCCTAGCCCCTAGTATGACTGTATTTGGAGAAAGAATCTTTAAAAAGTAATTAAGGTTAAATAAGATTATAAAGGGTGGGCCTTAATCCACTAGGATCAGTATCCTTATAAGAGGAGGAATAGAGACCAGAGTTCAAGCTCTGTCCCTCCGTCCCTCTCTCTCTATCTCTCTCACAGCTACGTGAGGACACAAAGAGAAGGTGTCCATTCATAAGCCAGAAAGAAGCTCTCACCAGAAACTGATCATGTTGGCACCTTGATTTCAGACTTCCAGCCTCAGAACTGGGAGAATAACTTTTTGTTGTTTAAACCACCAAGCCTACAGTATTTTGTGATGACAGCCCAAGCTGACTAAGACAATCACTTTGGACAAATTACTTATTTCTCTGGTTTCAGTGTCTTCACCAGTTCAATGGAGGAAAATATGCAAATTTATTTTTCATATATATATATATATATATATATTTTTTTTTTTTTTTTTTTTTTTCCCTTTCAGTGTCAGGGTGAGTGGATCCTGACCAAATATCCCACAGATGCTGGCTGGAGTAATATCTGTGAATGAAGTCATTATCCAGAACTAAGATGATGTCAAAGACATCACATTTTAAGGATTTCTTCCCTGCCAGTCTTATTCCTGTTGTTGTAACTCACCCATTGGTTTAGACATTTTCCTCTAACCCCTTGAACCTTGGTCAAGATTGTTGAATACATGTGCACACCGTGGCATACCGACTTTGCTGCCCTAAAGGGTAAGCCGACAACATCTGCTTCTGCTAATCAGTGTCTTTCTCCTTCCAATAGACTCACCCATATTACTAAGGCTCCATTAAGTCCCACGCAAGAGCTTAATTCGTATAATTTTGAAAGGTAATGCAAAGGGATGTGTATTTTGACCATTTTAAGTATTCTGCCAGCCTGCTTCTCAGATTCATAATAATGTCTTAAAATGCATAATACAGGGGTGCCTGGGTGGCTCAGTTGGTTAAGCGTCTGACTCTTGATTTTGGCTCAGGTCATGATCTCACACGTAGTGAGTTCGAGCCCCACATCAGACTCTGTGCTGACAATGCAGGGCCTGCTTGGGGTTCTCTCTCTCTCCCTTTCATTCTGCCCCTTACCCTCTCTCTCTTTCTCTCAAAACAAAAACAAAAGCAAAAACAAGAACAAACAAACAAAACCTTAAAATGCATAATACATAACATGGATTAGAAGGAAACCAAGCTTTAATTATTATTATATTTTAATACATTTTATATATCCATCTGCTTGCTTCTTTATTAACTCATTAAATAACAAGATCTAATTGAGGGTCTAATTCACTACTGTAATTACCCAGAAATTTTTCAAGATACTTGCAACGTGATTTGGAAATATCTGTGATTGTCACTGGTGAAAAGGAACAGACACCGTTAACACGGCAGTAGGTTGTTGCCAACATTCACAACTGAAGGAAATGCTAACTTTACCTAGACGTTAGTGAAAAAAATAAAACTATTTTTAAAATGCAACCTCCCCGTCCCCCAGAAAGCTCAATTTGTTGTGAATTCTGCCCGTGGATTCTTTGGGCCCCAGGGTACGATCCGTTGCACTAAAACAATTTGACATTGCTTCACAGAGCACTCAGGTCACAGGCATATGCTCCAAATGGACAGTCATCCCTCGACTCCCAGATCACTTAGAAAGTAGAGCTGTTCTCAAACATTTCAGTCAGGCTTACTCAATCCTTACAGTTTAGATGCAACTTTCATTTATTCCCATTGCAAGTCTCAAATCGTTAAATAAAACTAATGCAGATTGGGGTTTTCAGCTTCAGAAACACTTGGTCTCTGTTTTGCTGAACACTCCTGATAGGAACGATTTCCTCTCTCTGTGGAGTCTATTTGCTTGGGTTGATTGATATCTCTGCAGACAGACTTCCTTTGAAGTATCGCCCGCCCTATAGCCAGTGCTTAAAAGCTGGAAATGAAGTCCAGCAGGAGTTACCCCGGCTTGTTTCTAGTAAAACCATACTAAGAGAAAGAACATCAAAAGTGAAGATGGGAACAAAGGAGAAGGAGGAAAAAGGCAGCCCACTGCCTTTTATCTATTGATGGGAATGGCCATTGTGTATTAGAGTTTTGACTCCAAATGTTTGAAACTGCAACACTGAATACTTTCCAGGTTCAGTCCTAAAGTCTTACCTTTTACCTTTGGAGCTGTGTTCTTATGAGTCTTCCCTTCACTTGACAGTAAATTTGTAGAGTGGCCGGAAGTCTGAGCTGAGATTTAAAGTACTTAGTCTTTGTTTTGCCCTCAAACCTGTGTGACTTTGGAAAAGTTTGGAAACCTTAATATTTCAGGGCCTCTGATGCTGCATGCACAACATGAGAGAAGGAGAGAGGTGAACCTTGGATTACTCACAGCTCTGAGACTCAAATTAAATTACCGATATACTTGACTGCCTCCTGAGAACAGAAGCAAAACGTAGGGTTCTTGAACAATGGGAGGAAAGGCACCGAGGATGTTAAAGACACCCTAAGGAGAAAGGTCTGAAATAGTTTGGCAAACATGAAAATCAGGTAGCTAAGTATATTCTAAAAGGTGTAATTGTTAGGCTTGAGTGTGAACGTGTACTCTTGAGACACTGAGAAAATACTTGATTATTGGTCAAGTTAGAGCTCTGGCTGTTTTTTCTTCTTACAAGGAACTCTCATGTTTTCTTTGTTATTATATCCACCTTTGGGGTTTCCTGTCCTAGCTCCTCAAAGAAATCAACTATATCTTATTCACTTTTTCCTCTCTAACCTTACACATCATCTGGCATATTGTAGGGCTTTAAATACATATTTGTTGAATTAAACTGACAAACTGTATTTTGATCTATTATGTAAATGCACTATAGTAGATGCTGCAAATTATTAATTCCAATGCTCAAAAATGCTTACTATTCGTCTGTATCATTTTGACATTCCTTTCAAAAACGTGCATGACTTAATAAGTATAAAACACCACCGTGTCTTAAGAATGCACAAATAGTGGAAAAATAATAGAAAATGTATTGTCCCTACGTGGACATCATATTCAGTGCTTAGCATACAGTTGGTGGTTTTTGGAATGTTCCTAATACAAACAGGAACAGAGAAGTTTCTTCCAAACAAAAGTTAGCTTATTTCTTATTAGTGTTTTCAAGAGTCATAATTCAAAATTCATGGTGTATTTTCAAGGACATCAATTTTACCAAGAAAGAGCAGAGAGAGGCGCACAGGTACTGAGTCCAAGATAGAAAGCTGATTTATTGCTTTAGCTTCATTGTGGGGAGACTTTCTTCTCTCCTGTATGACCGTGTGATCATTTAATCCAAAATGAATACCTTAATCGATAGGGATCATCTTTAAGAACGTCAATCTAGGGTAGATAGAGCAGGGTTGCCCAGCGTAATCTCAGACGGAATACACTGGAGTCTTACCTGCTTATTTTCACTCCGACCTTTGGCCCCACATTTCTTTCAGTTGAAAGCATCCATGCACTATCTTCTATATCCCTCCAGTTTCTACCTGTTGTGTACAGAAGGTGCTACGTGTTGGTAAATAAATTATCTTTATCGGGACACACTTTTAAGGAGGTGAAACCGACGGAATTCAATGAGCCTTTCAAGTTGCCAAATACCAAACTTACCGTACTGTTCATTCTGGATTAAAGCAATAAATTATATATATTTTTGGGGCGCCTGGGTGGCGCAGTCGGTTAAGCGTCCGACTTCAGCCAGGTCGCGATCTCGCGGTCCGTGAGTTCGAGCCCCGCGTCAGGCTCTGGGCTGATGGCTCAGAGCCTGGAGCCTGTTTCCGATTCTGTGTCTCCCTCTCTCTGCCCCTCCCCCGTTCATGCTCTGTCTCTCTCTGTCCCAAAAATAAATAAACGTTGAAAAAAAAATTAAAAAAAAAATTATATATATTTTTTCTTCTGGTTTGTATTCAACACTACAATTGATCATCTGTTAATGCGTATAATATATTTTTTTTTCATTAGCCTCAGATACTTCTCCTTGCCAAGCATTCTTAGCTTTTTTTCTCTCTACAAGATGACTCTGTTGACACCTCACTTGATACCCGTTCTTTAAATTACCTGGACTGCCACGTAGTCTGTTCTGCTAATAAAGAATTCCAGTCTTGCGTCCTGACTGCTCATGCTATCAGCTGTGGTCTCTCCGTTCAGCCCGATTTAGCCGCTGTGGCTGTTTACTCTGGAGGTGTTTCCAGACAGCCACATGCACAGTGCTGGTTTTTAGTGGACTCACTGCACGAACCCTCATCCAGACGAGGTTTTATCTGTCCTATTTTGGAGCCATAAACCTGCTCCATTCCTTAGTACGTTAGATTTTTATGCCAGTGAAGGGACAAAATGCCTCTGGGGCTTAAATTCCCAGGGTATAGTAAATTACAAAATAAAATTGATACACTAAGTACATTGTATATCTACAAAGTATACATTTATTAATATATATTCCATTTCTGTAGTGATGTATTCTTGTTAATTTATTTTGAATTTGTGAAAAAAACCCTGATTTTTCATAAGTCACAAAGAGCCAGAAGGCGTAAATCAAGTTGACAGATATAATCAAACAAAGAAACTGTATGTTTTAAATATTTAAGCGTAGTTTTTATTCTGTTAGAGCTTCTATTGAAGTGAGATTAGGATGTAATGAAAAGGTACACAATATGAGAAAAATAATTTTAGTATTAAAATGAATTGCAGATATAGGAAATTTTTTGATGTGAAAGGGAAAGTTTATTAAAATGAAGTTAACATATGCCTATTAAAATGAAGTTAACATACACCAAAATAATAGCAATTTAGATTATTTATGTGATTAACTGTGCCTACGCACACAGGTGTGGGTGCACACACACACACACACACACACACGTAATGCGTATAATTGTAGTGAACTCTCTGGAAGTGTTTGAACCCAGTTGTCACCAATGGAAATTGTAATTACAGAGGATTTTCACTCTCCACCATGCATATCTACATTTTTAAATGTTTGGTAAAGTGTATACACTATTTAAAAAAACACTAAGAGCAAACACTGTAAATCTGCTGATTTCGCTAAGCGTTCTTAAAGCTAAATCAAAAGATGCAGCCTGTGTTGAAAACATCAAAAACCTGGGGTGCCTGGTTGGCTCAGTCAGTTCAGTTAAGAGTCAGATCTTGCAGTCTGTGGGTTCGAGCCCTTCGTTGGGCTCTGTGCTGACAGCTGAACCTGGAGCCTGCTTCGGATTCTGTGTCTCCTCCCTAGCTCTCGGTCCCGCCCCTGCTCAAGCACGCTCTCTCTCTCTCTCTCAAAAATAAATAAACATTAAAAAAATTTTCAAAAAGACTTCAAGAACTATGTCCTAGAAAATCAATTTAGTTTAGCTTAGGGTAACTAAAATATTCCTTAAAACCACACAGAACACAGTGGACATTCTTTCCTAGTCTTCATTCAATAGGTTGTCTGAACGAGACAATAAGGAACTAAGGTCTATAAATGCTTATTATGAAGCTAGGGATCAAATATTCAGCTTAATGACCTGATAACAGTAAAGCAGAGAATAGACCTTAAACCTGAACCCCCAAAAAGAGCTTCTTCCATCATTACCTTGAACTGAGATAGTTGTTGGTACCTAACTGACTTACTCCCTGAATCCCAAACAGAAAAGACCATAGGTTTGGGTGTAGGTATATTCAAAATACAAGATATTCAAATACATTGTCCAATGAATTAACCACTATTACTTCAATGGGAAAAAATGGCTAGAAAGAAAAAAAAAGAATATTCCCAGTGTGTGTTCCAAAAGCATCTTGGAGATGTATAGTGGATATTTGCATATTACAGGCTATGAAAAATCCTTCAGAGAAAAAAAACAAACAATCAAAACCAAACAGGACCATATTAAAGTGTTCCCCACACTTGTTTACCTATAGAACATCCATTTTTTTTTTTTTTGGTATCTCATTAACTTTTGTATTGGAGAGACATTTAGTGAAAGTAAGTTTTTTTTTCTTAATTTTTTAAATTAATGTTTATTTATTTTTGAGAGAGAGAGAGACAGAGTGTGAGCCGGGGAAGGGCAGAGAGAGAGGGAGACACAGAATCCGAAGCAGGCTCCAGGCTCCGAGCTGACAGTAGAGAGCCGCACGTGGGACTCGAACTCATGAACTGCGAGATCATGACTTGAGCCGAGGTCGATGCTTAACCAACTGAGCCACCCAGGCGCCCCTAGTGAAAGTAAGTTTTTAAAAAATGTTAAAAAAGAACTTTAATTGGAACCCCTTTTTTAATAAAAGTAAACACTATTCCTCACGAGGTTTTTGCGATCCGTAGGATTGAATGCAAATTTTAGGGAGTCAATGCTGTTGAGAAGAGTAAAAACGTTGTAATTGTTTTCAAAATAAACAAGAATTCCCTACGCTTTTGTGAAAGAACTACTCTTCTGCTCACCCATGAATATCTCTTGAATTCCTGACATAGTCTTATTGCATTAACTTCTCATACTCGGGGGGGGGGGGGGGGAAACAGCAGCAATATCCTTGTTAAAAAGCTCTAGAGACAGGGTGTGGACATATGCATGCAGGCACCCAAATGTAATCCCTGCTGGCCACTGTGAACTGAAATAGCTACTAAATCTACTTAAGACTTTGGTCAAGAGAAGCTTTGTACACGTGAATTATTTAATTAGGAAACAAAAATAACAAAACATATGAGTGCCAATCTATTTTCTTTATGGCTACAGTAATAACTAAATTAATAATTTAATAATTAAAAATGCTATTTTTGGGGGCGCCTGGGTGGCTCAGCCCAACTTCGGTTCAGGTCATGATTTCACAGTTCATGAATTCCAGCCTCGCATCAGGCTCTGTTTTGACAGCTGAGAGCCTGGAACTTCCTTCAGATTCTGTGTGTCCCTATCTCTCTGACCTACCCTACTGTGCTCTGTCCCTCTGTCTCTCAAAAATGAATAAACGTTAAAAAATTATTTTTAAAAAATGCTATTTTCATCAGCAAACTACTGCAGTGTTTAATAGTAGTAAACTCTTGAACTTTCTCTTCAGATTTTGTTTCGCTTACAGTAGCAGGCAGAAACTATTTTATGCCTGGTTGTAACAGGTTAATTGAAAATGGAGAGATACCAAGGTCCCCAAAGTCCCCTCTCTGGCCTACCAGTGTGTCTGAAAACCATTATTTTCTTGTGTTTTGTTTCAAGCATTATCTCTAGAAAGCTGCTATTGAAATATATAACCTGTACTGAATTGAGGTTATTCCATTATACATAATTAGGGTTTCTGCAAGCATGAAGACTTCTGTATCTCAGTGTCTGGATCTCACTGGTTCTCAATCCTTTGCGTACATTAGAATTATCCACGAAACTTAAAAAAATGTTGTATCCCATGCTAGACCAACGGAATCAGAATCTTTGGGTTTGAACCTAGGCATTTCTTTAAAAAGTCTCCCCTCTGGTTATTCTGATTCATACTGAAGGCTGAAAACCCCTGACATAAGGAAATTCCATATGCTTCTATGATATGAGGACTACTATTTTCTGAAGGACAGCTACAAAATTTGTGGGGCCGACTGCAAGATGAAAATGAAGGGGCCCTATTCAAAAAGTAGAAAAAATACAATTAAAGATACTAAAATGTAGTGTTTGTTCCATCTTTTGACTTGTGATGCTTTATGTTTTGCTATTTAATGTTGCTCTAAGTGCAAAGAAAAAATCATTAGCATGAATTTTGCTATTGATCTGTATATTTTGCAATGCCTGTTTTAAGTACAAATATGAAAGCATAGAGAATCCCCCAAATTGCACAACGCATATTTTGTAACTTGCATATGTTATACTGTCTTATCAAAACAGTGGAATCAATACGAAACCTCGTTTAAATGTTTTTATTTCACTTCTTGATACGCTCACATTCTACCAACACGCTCCACCTTTAGCTCACCGATAAGCAAGGGAGGCGTTTCCTTTCCTTCTACGTCACCAACTTCAGTGTAGGTGTTTAGCTAATACATGGAGGTAACATGAGTAGGAAAGACTATGATAGGGTTCCTTGATCATTCTTGCTTCTTAGAGAGCCAGAGTTTTGCTTTTTTGTGTGTGTTCAAAACAAATTTTGGTTCAGATGGCCAAAGGTGGCATCTGGGAACTCAGTGTCCCCTCTTATTCAGTCACAGATGTAAATAACTTGCCCTGGGTCTTGCTGTCTTACCATTTATTGTGGGTCCGCCGGGATTCCGTGCTTGTGAGACATCGTGAATATTACATGTAAATGTGCGAGCAAGAAATATTAGAAGACACGGATATTGTGCATGCCACTTCTGTTTGTGCGTCAGACTTCACTTCAGAACAAGAGTTCAAACTTAAAACTATAAAGTTTTACAAGATGCCACAGCAGAGTATTAAGCCAGGGAGGGGCCTTTTGAGCATGAGTTCTCTACGACGGCACGTGTTCAACATCCGTGGAGCGGTCCTGTCCTTACTCTCTAGCGTGGATTCCCCACAGGTCAGTGGTCTGTTACAGTGAAAAGTTTTCAGTCACTTGAGTTGAGCTCTAACACTAGTGACTTTGATTAAGTATCTTATATTTCCAGAGTCTCAGTGTTTAACAAAAAGAAGATAATATTTTATGAGTTGTAGAGGAATAAATCATTTCCTGAAGCAACCCAATTTTGCTTTTATTTTGCCGACTTGCTTTTCCTGATGACCTGGGCTACGGTAACTGGCAATCGTTTGCTTAGACTGAATTTGAATGTCCCAGTATTCTCAGGTTTTTCACCCATCATTTTTTCTGCTCTGATGCCTGGATGTGTTTTTGTTTCTCTGCTCTCATACTACTAAGGGTAAAAGGAAAGCTTCCGAACAAAGAGCTATTCTGAAGATTCTAAGACTTCCTTTCCATTAGAAATGTCCTCCATTATCAAAATCAAGAATATGTATATCTGTGCATATTTATGTATTTATATTATATGCACACAGACAAATGCTTATATACTCATATATGCTGATCGTGCATTTGTTTCCAAACCCATTTTTCACCCTTCCTCTGGTCTGCTCTAAATCGCTGGGGCTGAATTTTGCCAATTTTATTTCCTCAGTTTCCTTGCTGGGTTCAGCCAACAGGAGAAGGCAGGGTATCCTGCGTTCTATTTTTCTGCATTAAGTAGTGTGATCAGCAGCGGTTGCAGCCCGTCTGTGGCGGGTTCCAGCTCCCAGCAAGCTGATCCACTGAGTTTTCTCCTCCTGCCCAGTGGCCTGGCTCCTCAGCTCCAACAGCTCTGTGTGTTCCTTTTGTCCCTGTAGCTCTGAGAGTAGAGATGAGGTGTTAAAACTGATGATGTCCCACCTTCTGCTTTTCGTTCTCCCAGCTACTTCAAACACCTCTGTAACTAAACTCCCACGTAAAATTCCCTTAGTGGAATTATCTACCGTAAGTTATGTTTCCCTGGTCAAACTACAGTATTGGTCTACAGATGCGCACGCACACACACACACACGCACACGCACAACATACACGTGTGTGTGCGTGTGTGTGTGTGTGTGTGTGTGTGAAACAGTGAACGAACTCTCTTGTATTCCCCAAATTACCGAGGCAAGAGAGTTCAGAATTAAAATAGATTTAGTAACAGTAGTGTACTAGTCAGGGTTCTCCAGAGAAACAGAACCAATAAGAATCTACCTATCTAAGGAAATGTATCATGGGGAATTAGTTCACGTGATTATGGAGACAGAGATGTTCCAAGTTCTGAAGTCCAGAGGCCTGAGAAATAGAAGAATGGATGGTGTAAGTTTCTGTCCGAATCTAAAGGCAGCAGAGGACCGATGTCTCATCTCAAAGACCATCAGGCAGAGAGAGTGAAGTGTCTTTTTATGTATTTATTTTTTTCTACTTAGGCCTTCAAAGGATTGGATGAGGCTCACCCACAATGAGGAAGGCAGTCTACTTTACTCAGTCTACCCATTCAACTCTTACTCTCATCCAGACATACCCAGAATAAAGTTTAATGGCACCCATGATCCAGTCAAGTTAACACTTAAAATTAACCAGCACAACCGGCATTGAATTCTTGGAATTTAAGTGCCCTCAGTCTCACCTGGCAGAAATCAAAGGTGAAAGATGCCAAGAGGGAAACTCAGTTTGGCTGCCAAAGACAACTGGTGCTTGTACTTCATTATTAAAACTTGGAATTTAGAATTCAATCACAGTCCTTTTGTCACATACAGTCACCAGGGACCCCAGCAAAGTGCAGCACCTTAAATAAAACACTTTTCTGTTGCCCTGGTCAGGTCTTAAATGGTTTCAGTTTCTCGCTTCTTCCTCCCCACATTCACCAGTTAATTTGCCTTTACTTTTCCTTGCTTTGCAAAGCAAGTTTCAGTGAAAGAACAGTATCGGGGTAATGTTCATGTTCAAAAAATACTAGGTTTTTCAAGGTAACTTGCCAAGTCAATTTGACCACTGAGATTTGTTCTCTCTTGTTCTCATAAATTGCTAATGGCACACCTATTTCTTGCTGTCACTACTCATTTTTTATTCCAGTTCCAATTCTTTACTCTGTCTTTTGTTCCTTGGAGAGTCGGGTGTCTCCAAAAAAATTAGTCTCATACTAGGGTTGTATTTGATAATTAGATAGGATCTAATGAAATTGTACCAAATCAATCTTATTAGGATTCTCAAATATGAAAGCATTGTAAAAGTATGGTTGTATCATAATAATCTGAAACTCTGCAAAATTTATTACAAGTACAATTTGCAAATCATCATAACTAGGACATACTAGCAATGTACACACGCTGAATGATTTTTTACACAAAATTATAAAATAAAGCTATAATAATATCAATTTCATAAGTCCTTCCACAAAAGGAAATGAACAGAGAAGTCATGGTGTTAGATAGTATCACATCCCTCTCAATCTCTTAATGTTATTAACATTATCTTTGCTTTAGAAATCAGCCAGGCAATATTTTAGATCAACCAGGAAAGTCGTTTGCTTTGACCCCAACAACTGGTGTTCAACTTCTTTTCTTTGCTTTTTTTTTTTTTTAAGTTTATTTATTTATTTTGAGAGAGAGAGAGAGGGTGTGTGAACAGCGGAGGGGCTGATGGAGAGGGAGACACAGAATCCCAAGCAGGTTCCAGGCTCTGAGCTGTCAGGACAGAGTCCAGTGTGGGGCTCGAACCCATGGACCACGAGATCATGACATGAGTTGACATCAAGAGTCGGATGCTTAACCTACTGAGCCACCCGGGGCCCCCAACTTCTTTTCTTATTAATCATTATAAGTTTAACTACTGGATCCCAAATGAATCTGTGACATGTGGAAATTAAGAGGATAAAGCACATGATAGTATGTGACTTTAAGGTGTCCACTGGAGAATCCAGAATAAACTTGTTTTACTTTGTAGGTTGTCATCGAAATAAAATCCAAATTTCCCTTTGTGTCATATTTAATTTTTTTTTAACGTTTATTTTTGAGACAGAGAGAGACAGAGCATGAACAGAGGAGGGGCAGAGGGAGAGGGAGACACAGAATCTGAAACAGGCTCCAGGCTCTGAGCGGTCAGCACAGAGCCTGACGCAGGGCTCGAACCCACGGACCGTGAGATCATGACCTGAGCCGAAGTCGGACGCTTAACCGACCTAGCCACCCAAGCGCTCCCTTTGTGTCATGTTTAAAATATGGGTTTACTCTGCCCCACAGAATATCCATTAATTTCCTAAAACAAACTTGCTGCAATATTTGGAAAAACTTATGTTCTATTGTTATTATTACCAGGAGCTTTGTATTCTCTCACTGCTGGCCAGTTACTACTATGACTTTGCTGATTCTGGGTATCCTTCCTGAACAGCCTCAGACTCGCTTTTCTGAGGAAGGGAATATGTATTTTTTTCTTATAGAAAGGTGAACAATTTTTGTTTTGCTTTGAATCTAAAACAGAATATTTGTCCCCTGAAAAGAAAAAAGAGGATAACATGAAAGACCAAGCAACCAAGCACTTACTTCTGGCACGTTCTGCTTCCTGCGAAGAAGCGTCAGTTGCTCTCCATGTGGCAGGATCCCAGGCCACACGTTCAAGACAGGAGTCAAAGACATTGTACATCAAAAGGAGTAAGCGCCGCTAGCAGTGAAAGGAAGCAACAGAGACCTGAAGAATTGTCGCCTTGGGCAATTAATTGGATTACTCCCCCAGTTCTTAAGTATGTCCCTGTACGTAGGTCTAGGTTCTCACTCTGAATGTGAGGTTTCACAAGGAACACCACACTTCAGCCCATATGACTCTGATTCTAGACCAAGTCAGTTATGTCACTTATTATATTACTTTCGGCCATATGATTTTCTTAAATTTACTTTAAGCTTTAATTTCACTTAATTAAAACTTAATTTTGAGCTGCGGTTTCTTCAGATTCCTGAAGAATGGTAGCACAATTACTTAATAACTATTCAATCCTTTCCATGATGTATCTCACTGGCTTTCCTCACAGCCCTCTTAGCTCATGGTAGAAAAGAACATTAGAGGAACAGAAAGGGACTGACTTACCTGGGAGGTAAATAGAATACAGACTTTATGAAAAGTAGTTTTATAATCAGACTGCCTAGATCAGAATCAGTTCAATAGCAAAAAAAAAAAGTGTGTAAATTTGGTAATGTTCATAATCTCTCTGTGCCTCACTTTTCTTATCAGTAATGTGTTTTAAAAATTATGCTTGCTTCACTGATTTGGAACTAAATGAGTAAATACATATGAAGGACTTACAAGAGTACCAGGCATGTATTAAACACACAAGAAATGTCAGTCATTAGTATCCAAGATCATATAGCTACATAGTGACAGAGTGAGGAGTTAAATCTCAGTCTGAGACCAAGGAAGGGGGTAGATGTTATACCACTTAGGGACATATAAAAAACGCTGGTCTCCTCCAACTCCCAAATAGTCAAAAGAACAAAATATGTCAAAGTGTTATAGTCTTATGCACATATAACATGATATACTTAAATAAATGTGTACGAACGTGCAAGATCATCTTTACGATTAGATATTGCTGTTTGTTTATTGTTAGAATTGTTCTAACATTTCCTCTAACTGCTTTTAACGGACTTATGGTAGGATGGACACTGCCACCTGTCTGGATATGAACAATTCAACTTCTTCGTGTTTTCCTTTGCTCAGTTTTCGACGGAGAGACCTTCCCCACCATGGAGTCCGTGTTTCGACGTCACTTTTGGGCCACTGTGCTCTTTGGGGGATGTCTAGGTTTCAGCCATGGGTAGTTTGGGTTCTATCATGTGTGGCACTAATGAAAAGGGCCAGGAAGGTTATTTGGGAAATGAGGAAACATAGGACTGGCGTTGAGAAAGGCTAAAGGAAGTAGAGAAAGAACCTGAGGAAGCAGAGAAGAAAAGGAGGAGGAGGACAGCCCAGACGCCAGAAGCCCTGAGCAGCCAACCCCTCACATGCATGTTCATAAAATCTACTCTGGGTGTCATCTTCTTGTCCTCTTCTCCTCTGCCCTGAGGCAGCCCCTCCCAGGTAAGTACTGAGGAACGGAAGTGCCCCCGCCCTCAGGGAAGTCCTCTCTTCCCCTGTGGTTTCCAAGGATGTAGTCACCGCTGGGCCCCTTGCAGCCAAGTAAGAATAAAGAGAACCGTGCAGGGAGGAATTCCCAATCTTGTTCTTGAGAATTAAACTGATTTGGAGAATAAATCAAGAAAAGTATTCAATTTCAGGAAACTGACAAAAATGTGCATGTAATGGGCTTTTCCCCAGAGAGAGAATCCTACTGCATTATCTGCATTGTCAGCACAGAGCCTGACTCAGAGCTCAATCTCGGGAGCCGTGAGATCGTGACCTGAGCCGCACACTTAACCGACTGAGTCACCAGGCACCCCAGGAACTAAATATATTTTTAAAGAAAATCTTGTATTACATTTATTTATTATCTTTAGTGTACAGACTTTAGTTCATTTTCTTCACCAAAACTGAAATCCAATACCAAACTCCTCTTGTAACTTCTTACATTCTTCATCATTACTAATGATTAACCACAGGGTCTCCTATTGAGCATTTAAGAGTCCGATAGGGGTGCCTGGGTGGCTCAGTCGGTTAAGCATCCTACTTCCGCTAAGGGAATGATCTCTCGGCTTGTGAGTTCAAGCCTCACATCGGGCTCTGTGCTGACAGCTCGGAGCCTGGAGCCTGCTTTGAGATTCTGTGTCTCCTTCTCTCTCTGCCCCTCCCCCACTTGTGCTCTGTCTCTCTACCAAAAATAAATAAATGTAAAAAAATAATTTTAATAAGATGCTACTGTTTAAATATCTGATTTCAATTTTATTAACTTTTGAAATATGCATATGTATGTGTAGATTAGACATATAAAAATGTAAAATTATACTAGATTTAAAGTGCAATTAGGATGCAAATGCAGATATATGTGTATAGTTTCCATTTGGGAAACATCTTTTTGAAAAGATCCTTTCTATTTAGCTATCTTTGGTGTATCTTTGATACACTCCCATGAGCAGGCACGGTGTATCCAAGTTTTACATATCAAAATAAATTCAGTGGCACATATTTATTATAGAAGACATCTGGCTAGTCATTTATCAGGATCAAAGATGCATAAAATATATCCACTATTCACAAGAATCTTTAAATACATTTTAGATCTTCAGATACATATGATGGATTAACTTACATCATCAATCATTCATTGGGAATCCCCAGATGAGTGTTAATGAGATATTAATTCTTCCGCAGTCACAGAAAGGACAGAATTCTCTGATCAGGAGGTGGTCAAGACAAATTTCACTGAAGCTCTACAATAATAAAAGATGTGAAAAGACTAGAGTAAAGTTCACAAGCTCAAAGTCTTTTAGAAACCAGGCAGGTAATATAAACGCACAGGACACACAAGGTATAAGTAAACCAATGTTGAGCTTTTGCACTGAGTTTGCATTTGCACCGAGCCAAAAACATGTCATGCTGCATTAATCTTCTAATATTTTTTTATTGTAAAATAAAAACCAGACCCACAAAAGCACACAGAAGAGACTATATTTTAATGAATCATTAACCACAAACATATAAAAAATATAACATTGTCAGACAGCCCAGAAACCCCTACATATGCCCTGTCACAATCAAAGACCTTCCTTCCCTCCACAATATCCTCCATATTGATTTTCAAAAAAGCTACCTCCTTGGTATATTTATAGTTTTATCATGCAATTGTCGATTCCTAAACCCTCTAATTTAGTCTTGCTCATTTTTTAAACTTGATATATCTTTTATATCTCTTTAATCTATTGGTTCACCCTTCAACTCTCTGTTATCTTTACAATTTATCTGTTGAAGACTCAGGACTTTGTGACCTGTAGATTTTCCCAATCTGAATTTTACTGATTACATATTCATGGAATAGTTCACCATGTTCCTCTGTCCTCCGTGTTTTCTACAAAGAGACAGCTGGATCAAGAGGTTTGATCAGAATCAGATTTAATCATCAGGGGCTTATGATGTCTGGTTTCCACTCTAAAAACATTCATTAGAAGCCATTGATGCCTAAAGTCTAAGTTCATCAATTCATTTGGGAGTTGCAAGATAATGATATCTAATTCTATCATTAAATTTAGATTAGTAGTCGGCACAATTTCACAAGGAGACGTTTTTCTCCATGTAAAATGGAATAACCCAGTCATAGTATTTATACAGGAAGTGCAGAATAAATGGGCCTTTGTTGTATTTATCCAGTTTTCAAGATAATTTATTGGGTCCATCATACTAAGAAGATGACTAGTCAGTTTAATTTATTTTCTTGCTACCATTATGATCTCATGGATTTAAAGATATTTGGTGGTCTCAAAACATTTCAATTGTTAACTCATTGATGCCTAACCTCCTCCATCTTGCTGAATGGGACTCTTTTCAGTTTGACTCCTTCATCTTTTTCATATGATCTTAGTAAACCTGGAGACATTCTTTCTCATTTGGTATATAAGTAAGTCCCAGAATTATCTTGTGTATCTCCCAATACTGACATGAAATTGATCATTTTTCAAAGAAACCCTAGATCTTTCTTCCTCTCTCTTTCCATTTTTCCCTCCTCCCTTCCTTCTTTCTGACAGAAAATGGAACTTGAAGATGTCAATCTGAGTGCTAGAATGCTATGGATACTCATTGCTACAAGATTCGTCATTGTTTCTTGGCTTTTTTAGAGATACAGTTGTGAAATACATAGTTCTGATATTTTGATTTAAATTCAAGTCTACAGACTTTTTTCTTAACCTCTTTTATGTTACACCTGTGTCTTCTCTGGTCTGCATCAACATCTCATATTAAACATAAACAATCTCAACTGATGACACTACCACCAGTAATTATGATTACTAAAAAAGTAAAGTCTTTGTTATTTGAATATACTGTGTTCATTTTCCCCATTTTATACATCCCTATGCAAATATTCTGTACATACCATTTCCACTTTAACCCTTATTTAATGTAAATTGTAGATGTAACTATATAGTCTCATCTTGGTGAGGTCTTTCTGATTATTTTATTGTCTGCAGCTCATTATTTAGTAGATTCCTTAAGAAGGGCTCATGGAATCAAAATTCTCTGAGATCTTCCATGTTAGAAACTGCATCATTTAAAATTAAAGGTCAATTTTGCTCAGTATTTATATTGTCTTACATTTTCTCTATTTGAGCAATTAAATATTTTACTTCATTTTTTTCCCTAGCACAAACCATTTCTGTTGAAAGATCTACTGAGACTCTATTGTCCTCCTGTATACCTTTGTGTTATTTGTGTGAGATACTCCAGGAGTATTTTTTTTTCTCTTTCTTTAAAGCTTAATAATTTTACTATAATATGTCTTGGGTCTGGTCTTTTGTGAATGATATTCTCAGATTCACATAGTGCTCTTTAATACATAACTTAAATATTAATCATTATTATTATTTAGGGGAAGTTTCCTTGAATTATAGATTTTATTATTGGCTCTAATCCCTTGTTTTGGTTTTCTGTATTAGAAATTCTTGTCATCTTTTTTTTTTTTTTTGCATGTTCATTGCTTACTTGTCATTCTCTCCTGACTCTTCTTTAAAAATACCTTCTTATACAATATTTTTGCTTTAAAAATTTTTATTGTCTCACTTTGTATTTATTTTGAGGTATAAACCATTATGATTATTCAATTCTGAGTTCTTTTTACTCAGTCTTCATATCTGAAATGACTTTTGCTTTTATTTCCAATTCTTCCAGGAGTTTTGCCATTTCACTGTCGAGTTTTCTTTTCAGAAAAAAACTCTTCAGGTTTTAAGATTGTTTTTCTTTCATGCTTTCATTGTGTGTAGATATGCTGTCTGCTTCCTCCCTCACTTTGTTTTTCTTATAGCAACTTTTTATGGGCTTTGACTACAATAATTTTTTGTTACTTTTTATATGAATTTTACATGAATCCAGTTTTCCTGGATTTTTAGGAGGACACTGTGTTCAAATTGTTTTTCTAACTTTACACAGCTCCCTCTTATACAATTTTATATAATGCTTACGAAAATTGTAACCCTCATTCTATTCTTCTTCCTCTTTGTTTCTCTTTACTTCCTGAATAATTTAACGCAAAAGTTTTTAGCTGAGGTTAAGAAAAGTAAGTGTCGGTGGAAAAGGTGGAAAAGGTCTCATATTTTACCCTCTGTGGCTTAAAATATTTACCCAGTTGTGTTCATAACCTCATAACTCACAGTTATTTCTGGTTGGGTCATTGCTTTACAGTATGTTACACATTTACTTATTTTAAGTTATGACAACCCTAGACCAAGAGGAACATTTGTCCTCAGAGCCAATATTCATCATAGAAACCCTTGTTCATGGCAAAATAATTTTTGTATTAAAATTATTTCTTGGTTATGCACTTTGCAGTATATTTTTATAATAGCATTCCTATATTAGCATATGTAGAGATTGAAAATTACATAAAAACCAACTATTTAAATGAGTAATTATAGTGATAACTCACTGAACAATTCATGTACTTACCAGTAGAACAAATTTTAAGACACAATTTCACTTTCACTTCCTGCCAGTCTCCTTTTATTTTTCATGCACTTATTAATAAGACTCTAATAGAGTGAAATTTCATGAAATCACATGTCAGACTTGTATAATGTAGTAGACAATTCAGTCATAATGTTTGAAAAAATGCAGAACAGTTCTTCATATGAACATTATATTGAGTTAGGTTACAACGTATAATACAAAATCATTACTGGTGAACCTATTTCTGTGGGAAGATGATACAGGATAGTTTAAGCAGTTTGCAGTTTAGTTCTCTAACTTAAAACAGAAAAAATAAAATGAAGATCACAGGGGAATAAAATATTGATGTGGAATTCAGTCTCTCATATACCAGATGTTTGAAGATAGGTAAAGGCAATATTCAGACACGATTGAATACGTGTGCGTTTATGGGTCAGAACTTCTACCTCAGTGTTTGGCTAAAGTGAAACCCCTACAGTATTGGTTCTATATCATCATCATCATCATCATCCTTCTGGTGGAGTTATTTCCATTCATCAATACCAGGATAGTCAAAAATTGTAAAATATCTTTGGGGTGCCTGGGTGGCTCAGTTGGTTAAGCATCAAACTCTTGATTTCACCTCAGGTCATGGTCTCACAGTTAGTGAGATCGAGTTCCATGTCAGGCTCTGCGCTGAGCATGTGGAGCCTCCCTGAGATTCTATGTTTCTCCTTCTGCCCCTCACCCCCGCTCGCACTCTCTCTTTCTCTAAAATTAAAAAAAAAAAAAGGCAATAAAAATAATAAGTGAATAAATAAATAATAAATAAAAAAGGCTGCTAGTGGCGTGTCTAAGCACATGTTATTAGTCATAATAAAGGTATACCCAACTGAGTAGTTTATTTCACTGAAGTAAGTTAATGCAATGATGATATAGATTACTAATAGCAATTAGATCTCTCGGTTACTGCTTACAGTGCATTAATGCACGCCACAGCTGTGTGTGATATTCCTGAAGTCAGCTATAAAGTTCACAAGAGAGTCATAATGGAAGGGGATGGAATTTCCATAGAAAATTATTACAGAGGCATCTTCTTAATAAAATCTAAACATCAGTTAATACAAGTCAGGATCATGTTAAAGCCATTAGTGTTATCAGATAACAAATATTGATAACTACGTCCTTCTTACAGTAATCTGACCACCCTTCCAGGTACTATGGCCCATATATATTTGTATACATAATTGTAATGTTATACAAAATATTATGTCTACCATCTTTCTACAACTGAAATTAATATACTATCCAGTTTCCAATAAAACGAATACTTGGCAACTTATATACTTAATATGATCACTAAGTGTGCTTCCGTCTGAGAACCCTTGTACTTTCTCGCTCCTTTGCTAGAAATGTCTTTCACTGCGTATCCACACAGCTCTTGCCCTCATTTATTTCACATATTGTTAAAAGGTCATCTTAACAAAGAGGTCTTTTCTATCTTTTATAAAATAGCAAAGCCCTCATCCCCAGCATCCTCCATTTATTCCTTTCACAGAACTGATGCAAGACATACATTTTATTTTAAATTAATGTCTTTCCCCATTAACTGTAACCTTCTCCATGTCTCCTCCCCTGACTGGAACACTCAGCAAATATTTATTGAATGAATGAATAAATAAAAGTTTGAATGGATGACCTTTTTATTAATACATGTAAACCTCATCACTATAATTTCAATAAGTTTCTGATTGTAATCCTTGGAGAGATCTTAATTTGTAATGGTAGACCAATATTAGCCTAAAATAGAGATTCTGAGTTTCTACTTCTATATATCTATATATTATTATTTTACAGTTATTTATTTTGAGAGAGAGAAAGAGAGAGCGTGAGCAGTGGAGGGGCAGAGAGAGAGAGAGGGAGAGACAGAATCCCAAGCAGGCTCCCCACGGTCAGCACAGAGCCTGATTACAGGGCTCAAACTCACACACCGGGAGATCATGACCTGAGCCAAAACAAAGAGCTGGACGCTCAACCGACTGAGCGCCCCTATATTTTTATTGTCTAACATTGCACACACTTGCCTGTACATAAGAATGTTCCCAAAATTCAATTAGAGGAGAATCTAAGAAGGTTTAAAGCTGATAAAAGATTTTCTTCCCTTTCACGACTTTTCCCGCTCTGATTTTTCTGTTTCCACCGCGGCCTATAGAAGCCTACAGGCAGGTGAGGGAAGTGTCCCCGAGGCCTCGGTGTACTTTGAGTCCTGGCAAAGGATGCTTCTGCAGGTCTTTCTCCCTGTTGGGGTCTTGAGCGAGAAACATAAGACATCTGGTGGTTTTTTAAATGTGTGAAACTCATACACACGTGTGTAAATGTGTGTGTGTGTGTGTGTTATTTTGTATGAGAATATTATAATTAAAGGGGCACCTGGGTGGTTCAGTCGGTTGAGTGTCTGACTTCAGCTCAGGTCATGATCTCACGGTTCGTGAGTATGAGTGTTCGAGCCCCACATCTGGCCTTGCACTGACAGTGCGGAGCCTGCTTCAGGTTCTCTGTCTGTCTCTCTGCTCCTCCTACACTCACACTCTCTCAAAAATAAATAATCATTAAAAAATTTTTAAAGAAGGTTACAATTATAATATACCCATGTAGGCAGGGGTCTGACGAAATAGATGTTGATGTTTAGAGCATTCTCTTTTAA
Organism: Lynx rufus; assembly: GCF_022079265.1. Classification (NCBI taxonomy): domain Eukaryota; kingdom Metazoa; phylum Chordata; class Mammalia; order Carnivora; family Felidae; genus Lynx; species Lynx rufus. Next base: position 7,916,137 of record NW_025814825.1, read on the forward strand.
GCCATGTGTGCGGGCTTGTGTAACCTAGCTCTACCCATGATCACGTGCGTGACTTTAAACAAATTGCATGCCGGTTTAATTTCTGTATGCATTTGCTATTGCTGTTGTAACAAATTGCCACAAACTTAGTGTCTAAAGCAGCACACATGTACTATGCTGTAATTCTGATGTCAGAAGTCCTGAGGTCAAAGTGTCAATGTGGCTGGGTTTATTCTAGAGGATTTAGGAGAGAATCCATTGTCTTGCTGTTTCCGGCTTCTGGCTTCTTAAGATCACCTGCGTTCCTGCTTTCTGCCATCACCGGCACTGGCTGCAAAGCTTCTTCAGATCTGTCTGCCCTCTGCTTCTGTCTTCACACCCCCTAACTGGATATCCAAGATGATCCCCCCATATCAAGATCCTTAACTACATCACATCCACAGAGTCCCTTTTGCCACTTAGGTAACATTACAGTTTCAGGGATTGGGATGTGGACGTGTTGAGAGGCTGCTACTCTGTCTACTGCAGTTTCCTCTTCATAAAATGAAGATAACAATTGCATTGATTTCCTAAGATTGTTGTGAGATGTCGATGATAGACTCAATGTAAAACACTTCAATATTATCTGACTCTTAGGAATGTGATTAATGTAATTTGGGGACTGTTTAGGTTTCTGAGTGTTGTGTACGAGTGCAACTGTACAAAGCCTATATGGGATTGAGACACTGCAGGTATATGTCAGTGGAACGTGTGTGTATGCATGTATACATGTGTCTGATGAAGTTTATATGTATGTGCATGAATGCGTCCATCTGAAGCTGTGGGTTTTACTTTCTTAAGAGGCATTCTAGGTAAATGGGTGGATGGTCCCTGCTTCAGCTTTTGTGTGATGAGACCAAGGAACGGGGAGTCTTCCTAATGCACTCTAATGAGGTGACAGGGAGCCTAAGCTTCTGGGCCCCCACTGCATGCCAAGAGTAACCAGTTCACTCTCCGCTCTTGCTGGGAGCCGGGGTAGTCAAACACCCACCCTGAGCCCCAAACAGCAGAGACTCATTGAACAGTAGTCTTTAATAGAAGTTTATTTTGGAATCCTGGGAGAAAAAAAAAAAATGTATGGGATCCTGCATTAAAAAAATATCGATCGTTTTTTCACCCAAGAAGTGCTTACTGATAAAATTAAGTTCATGATAATGTGATGATCTAGGAGTCTATGAGTGATGGGCTGGTGGTGTCACTGTGGCCTGACTAATGGAAAGGGTGGTGCCCGTTGTGATTTGCATTCACCGTGATGATGTCACCGTGGTTTCCTGATAAGAGTAATCGTGACGAGTCTTTGCTGTCTACATGTTTAGGTGGGTAACAAGTTTTCCAAGGTATTTAAATTCAGTGGTGCAAGTACATTACATGCCCCATTAATTATGTCATGTAATGGGAATACAATACACAAAATAATGCATCTCCAAAAAAAGAGGAGGTTAAATTGTCCTTTTGCAATCATTCAACTATTTTAGAATTAGGGTAATGAAACTCTGGAAATGTTGTTAACCTGCCTGGAACAGGTCAGACCCCAGGGAAGAGATCTATTCATTTCTTGGAGTCAATTAGGCTGCATTGCGAGTTAAAATTTACTTTAAATCCCTAAACAGTAAATTTGTCAGTTTCCAGATACCAAATAGCATCTTAGATGTGATTCATTTGGATTCTACTACTACTGAAGTAATAACAGTTCAGGAAACCTAGGCTGGGATTTTCCATTGCTCTTGCCACAGAAATCCCACCTTTCTCTTGAGGAAGCAGATTAACAAGTTTGTACGTAGAGATGTTTAACCCACTTAAGATAAAATGAAAACTGTATGCAAACTCCTTTCCATAAAGAAGACTCGCCAAAGAATTCCCTACCCAGTAACCAAACCTAAGTCCACCAAACAAATGCAGCAAAGCCAATCACTGGGACAAAAGGTTTGCAGCAAAGGAAGGGGTTATTTGAGAGGCAGTTGAATGAGACTGGAGGGCAAGTCTCAAATCTGCCACCTTGTGCTGGGAGAGAACAAGATTTTTATAACCACAAGGGTTGTGACTACATAGATATCGATGGAAACGGTGGGGCAGTTTATGACTTGGTGAGGAAAGATCGAGCGTGCACATTGAGCAAACATAGATGTAACATAAATCCCATGTCATGTTGGGGTGGAGAATTAACATCAGAACAAGGCAAAACTCAGGCCCTGATGACAGGAGGTTATCTAGGACAAGGAGATGGGTTATAGACATCCTCCACGAGCTGGTATAAACTGGCTGGGGTCTCCAGCTCTTTATCTCAGGTAAGGAATTCAGAGCCTTTCTTGTTCCTAGGCCGAAACTCTATCAGTTGACCTTGAGTCCAGGTTTCTGTAGAGACAGCTAGTGGACTTGTTAGTGGGGATCTGAAAAGACACAATAGCTGATTAAAGGGAAACAATTCTCTGAAAAACCAACATTAAATTTTGTGCTACTTTCAACCTCATTAACCCTATGAAGCATGGTTTCACCAGTACCTTATTAGCTTAGTTCAAGTTTCTGAATGTAATTGCAAGAAAAAAGATCAATTTATATTGTTATTTGATTCATGCTTTTCACCCCTTCAGATTGGTTTCCTTCCAATCATCATAAATTAGTAACGTTTATAAATTATTGAAAACCTTTTGTTGCTGAACAAATATTATGTTTAGGAAACCAATTTAAAATATAAATGCATTGTTTAGCACACATTTTTATGTAGAAGTCATCTTTGAGCTACAGGTTTCCTGTTTGTTCCTTCTAAAATATTTTGTAGACCTTCTTTAGTAATAACACATGGCTTCATTTCCTCTCAGAAGTCTTAAAAAAGAAAAAAAAGCAATTCAAGTAAAATACTCTGGTTAGTGACATAATAAAAAACCAAACCTTTAACAAGTGTATTACCCAGGTTAGATTTTATTTTTATTTTTCTGCCCTACTGAAACTTTTTCCTCAGTGATATTGAAAGACAGGGTTTGCTCTGAGGATCAAAAGAAGTAGAATATATGAAAACTCACTGGGTAAATAATTATAGGAGTAGCCTAATGTGAGAAGTAAGGGTGATGATTCATTTTCAGAAATACCAAATAAAAGCTGGGCTGCCTAATTAACAGTCGGTTTACAACCTATTGGAAATATGTACGACCAACCGCGCCCCCCCCCTCCCCCGGGGAGTCCCAAACCCTGAGACAATTCACTTCCTGATTCTTCTTCCCCTCTCCATTTCTCATTTTAGTGGGCTTTGCAATGAGCATGCGCCAAAGAACAGGAGGAGGAGGGACTGAAAGTCTGCATCACCTCAGACGACTTTTCTCTTATGTGGGCATAGGCAACATGGGGTGAGGCTGTAATCTCTGCAGTACTCAGCCAATGAGGAGCCAGGGGAGGGACTTGCATGCTAGGAGATAAATTGTCTGCTGTAACTGCACCAACTGTGCCTGTAGGTCAGACACCTACTCTTTCAAGAACATTGATGAAAACCTCCCTTCACTATGCTTCCAGTCTCCACCTCCCCCCTTTGATTGGGTGAGTGGGGCTTATGCTTCACGCCTAATGTTGCATGTTCTCTAGGAACTTTGTGACTTTAGATGGTACTTAACAGTAAAAACAAACTAAATTTAAAAAGAAATAGATGCTTATGCTGTAGCCTCTTTAAAATCACATGTTGCAAGTCCTACCAAACTGTTCTGGAATCCAACATTTTTGCCCTCCAACTGCTCTGTCATGACAACTGCAAGGAATGGCACCTTGATTACTCATATGGCAAACACTGCAGTCACAGTAGAGCAAAAAACCGACTCAAAATCCAAGGTATGATGAGCCTAGAAATAATCAACTCAAGAAGGAAACCGAGTCGTAATTATGATGAATGACCTCAGTTCTGTTCACGTGTTGATAATGGCAAAGCTGCCTTCCAGGCTCTGTAGTCAGTCTTATTGGCATTCGATTATTTTTCCTTAACTTTTATGGGTTAGTTGGACTGAACTAGAAATATCACCGATGTGCCAGTGAGACAAAATAATGGTTATACCCACTCATTGTACTGATAGATAATACCAGTTTTAGAAATTGCCACAATGTCTCCAAAGAGGGAGTGGGATAGTTATAAGAGTTTGGGGTCTAGGTCACTGATAGATACATTATTTGTAAGTCATTGATTAGTTGCTTGAATTATAAATACCTAATTTTGGAGGTTTAAGAATAAAGGTATGGTTGAATTCAATTGAATTCAAATATATAATTTTATTTTTCATGTTTTCTTTATCAATTAGAACTTTAAATTCTAATTTTTAAATTCACCTCTCTCTCTCTTAAATTGCTTATTTAATTGAATTTTACATTTACCTTTATAGAGTTCTGTATACTAAATCCAAAGATAAGTTTTATAAAAGTTTATTTGTGTCTAGTCTCTTTTGAAATTTTATTTAAGCTAAGAATTCTCTCCTCAAGGAATTATATTACAAATAATTCCAGGGGTTCAAGGAATTCTTAAAATCCATTCATGAAATTTTTGGAGAAAAGTTTGTTTAAGGATTAAACACTAGAGAAAGAATCTTTAAAACCTAAGAATAAGAGAGGTCACCCACCACTATTATTTTTTTTTCAAAAGTTTCTAGAAGCAAGAGATTAAACAAATTGGAAAACGAGAATAATTAGAAGGAGACAAATTATTATTTATTCAGACATCGTGATTATGTACTCAATCCCAAGAGAACCTTGAATTATTCCAAAAAAATTATACTTAATGTGTTCAGTTAAGCATCTAGACACAAGTAATACATGCCACAATTAATAGCTTTCATGTATCCCAGCAATATCCAGGTGAGCATGTAATAGGAAAGAAATAGTATTCCATTCAAAATATTAATGGGAAGTGTGAATGTGCAGGAGTCTGAAACAAGAAATGTACAGGAGCTGCCTAAAGAAAACTACAAAGTTCACTGAGAGGTGAGGAGGTAGACGTAACAAGAGGAGTGGCACAATTCACTCCAGGAAAGGTAAACAAAATAGTATAAAGATAACAATTCTTCAAAATTTCATAAAAGCTGAATACAATTTCAATTAAAATTCTGGTGACATCTTGTTGGAACACAAAAACTTGCTTCTGGAATTAATATGAAACTAAATATGAACTGGCAAAACTATGAATAAATTATAAATATCATATTAATGATGACAGACATCCTGTCTGAAATAATACAATATTTTATACAACTGGAACAGTTAAAACAGAGCAAGCAAAGCGGTACTAACAAAAGAATCCATGGAGAGATTGATGGAATTGAATATTTAGCCCTGAAATAAAACCTAGTACAAGTTGACCAAATATATTCTCTGGGATTTTATTAGGTAGTCTCTTTCTTTTATTATGTTTTGGAAGAAGGCTGGATTGAGGAAAGGTCTAAATCCAAATGATTTTCGAAAACTCTAGATGAACATAATTTAAACGCATTATGTTATATATAAAACAATAGAAATATATAATATAAAAAATCTTTAAGAGAGGAATACAAATAATCATCATTAGCAAATAAAGGTATTATTTATAAGCAATCTTCCAAGATGAGGAATATAATACAGAATACTCTGTCTTGGAATTTATATGGCATGATGTATACACATCATATATATATACATGTATATGCATATATGTATATGTATATACATACATACATACATATATATATATATAGTTATAATCCAACTATTTTGATTTTTTTTTTAATTTTTTTTCAACGTTTTTTATTTATTTTTGGGACAGAGAGAAACAGAGCATGAACGGGTGAGGGGCAGAGAGAGAGGGAGACACAGAATCGGAAACCGGCTCCAGGCTCCCAGCCATCAGCCCAGAGCCCGACGCGGGGCTCGAACTCACAGACCGCGAGATCGTGACCTGGCTGAAGTCGGACGCTTAACCGACTGCGCCACCCAGGCGCCCCCAACTATTTTGATTTTAGAAATACTGGCAGATTATTTGGATGGGAAAGGGTGAAAATAGATATTTAACTGATAAAATTCCTAAAGATAATAATAACGGAAGACATAACAGAGAAAATCTATTTCAGATTTGAACACTTAAAAATGAAGAATTTTGGGGGATTCATACAAGCCATGAATATTTTTTAAATAAAGTGTGAAATCATAATAAATACTACAAAAGGGTTAATATTCACAATCTAAACATTTAACTTTAGTAATAGTGGCAACAGATGTCATTCTTTTTTTTTTTTTTTTAATTTTTTAGTGTTTATTTTTGAGAGAGAGACACAGTGCAACCAGGGGAGGGGCAGAGAGAGGGAGACGGAGAATCTGAAGCATGGTCCAGGCTCTGAGCTATCAGCACAGAGCCTAACGCAGGGCTTGAACTCACTAACTGCAAGATCATGACCTGAGCCGAAGTCAGACACTCAGCTGACTGAGCCACCCAGGCACCCCTGATGCCATTCTTATAATGTTACTTAATTTAATGAAAACAATAATCTAAAATGGAAGTTTTTTAAAGTTTTATTTAACTATCAATATGCCAAATTAAACATAACTCAGTAGTAATTTAAAGATTGCTTTAACTATAATCATTATTGCTCCTGTTATTAAACATTATCATTTCACTTCAGTCAATATGGGTCACAGAAAGAGATAATTTCCGGATTTTGTTCTTAAGTCTCTACATGTAATCAGGATTTTTTTTTTATTGTTGTCAACATTATTATCTTTATCATTAACATCTCATTTTGGCTTTCAAAATAATCAGATAATTTCTAGGCAGACTGCTTATTTTTATTAAACTTACTAAATTTTATTAATATTTAGAGGTAACATTCACAACAGAAACATCTAGAGTTTTTGTTTTTGTTTTAAGCAAAGGCATAGATTTTACTTTTAAGATACCAACTTTCCCTTTTTTCAACAATTTGTATAATGGAGTTTAGTCTTTCTATATCAGTAATTTTACACTGATTGCTTCGAAGAGGAAAAGAGAGCTATCAAATAAATGGGATGTTTTATTCTGTGTTCATATCTTAATTTTATTTTGGTGAATTATAATGATGTTTAGGACAAACTGGTGAATTGCCATCATGACCATAAGGATACAACAAAAACTGAGTAGTACTGCATTGACATATCGAGGATACCTTAGTTTGACCTCAGGTGCTAAAGAAACAACATATAATTTCAGATGAGCAACTAAACAGCTGGATCCCAAATTAAGAGAACAGATTATTTTATGAGCCAACACATTTTGACAATTAATTTTTTGATAGGCTCACTCTAAGGAACCAAGAGATAATAATGTGTACTGCTAAGTTATTTCAGCGTTTTAAGTGAATTGAACATACTGTTCTGGATGATTTCTGATTTATAGAAATCATTAGATTCATAATTTGGGGGTTTAAGATCTCACTGTTAGCTGATAAAAGCCCAGTTCTACATTTCACATTCCTGTAAGCTTGTTCTCAGCCTTACTATATAGTGAGGTAAAACGCTACTTCAGAAACGTAATTTCTCTTGTGGTAAAGGAAGATTTGATAGGCTTAATGGAGGCCAGGCAAGTTCCAAGCCATGACAACATATAAAAACTGTATTCTCCAATTACAACATTCAGCTGGCATTTCAGGTTCCTGCATCAAGAGTAGCTGGGGATATCAATTAGAAGCTGTACCCATAGTTTATACCCATGGATAAATTCACCTTCAAAGGCCACAGATGTACAATTCTGTATGTTTCGTGTATTTAAATTATTTAAAAAATATGTGTGCTGCCTCAACAAAGTAGGCTTAGAAGGAATGTACCTCAACATAATAAAGGCCTTATATGAAAAACTCATAGCTAACATCATACTCAATGGGGAGAAAGTGAGAGCTTTCCCCTAAGGTCAAGAACATGACAGGGATGTCCACTGTCACCACTGTTATTATTCAACATAGTACTGGAAGTCCTAGCCACAGCAATCAGAAAACAAACAGAAATAAAATGCATCCAAATTGGTAAGGAAAAATTAAAACTTTCACTCCTCCCAGATGACACAATATTATATACAGAAAACCCTAAATATTCCACCCCAAAACCACTAGAACTGGTAAGTGAATTCAGGAAAGTCACAGGTACAAAATCAATGTGAATAAATATGCTGCATTTTATACACTAATAATGAAGCAGCTGAAAGAGAAATTAAGAAAACAACCCCATTTATAATTGCATCAAAATGAATAAGATACCTAGGAATAAACCTAACTAACAGATAGAAGACCTGTACTCTGAAAACTATAAAACATTGGATAAAGAAATTGAAGATGACACAAAGAACTGGAAAGACATTCCATGCTCATGGGTTAGTAGCACAATATTGTTAAAATGTCTACACTAGCTAAAACAATCTATACATTTAATACAGTCCCTATCAAAATAACAAAAAACATTTTTCGCAGAACTGGAACAAACAACCCTAAAATTTGTAACCACAAAGGACCCTGAATAGCCAGAGCAAGCTTCAAAAAGAAAAAGCTGGAGGCATTACAACTCGATATTTCAAGTTATATTACAAAACTCTACTAATCAAAATAGTATGGTACTAGCACACACACACACACACACACACACAAATAGGCACATAGATCAATGGAACAGAATAGAAAACCCAGAAATAAACCCAGGATTATATGGTCAATTAATATTCAACATAGCTGGAAATACTATCCAGTGGGATTTCCCAACAAATGGTGTTGGGAAAACTAGACAGCTACATTTCAAAAGAATGAAACTGGGCCAATTGCTTATATCACACTCAAAAATAATTTCAAAATGGATTACAAACCGGGGCGCCTGGGTGGCGCAGTCGGTTAAGCGTCCGACTTCAGCCAGGTCACGATCTCGCGGTCCTGGAGTTCGAGCCCCGCGTCAGGCTCTGGGCTGATGGCTCGGAGCCTGGAGCCTGTTTCCGATTCTGTGTCTCCCTCTCTCTCTGCCCCTCCCCCGTTCATGCTCTGTATCTCTCTGTCCCAAAAATAAATAAACGTTGAAAAAAAAATTAAAAAAAAAAATGGATTACAAACCTAAGTATGAGATCTGAAACCATAAAATCTTTGAAGAGGGCACAGGCAGTAATTTCTCTGACATCAGTCATAGCAACATTTTTCCAGAAATGTCTTCTTGGTCAAGAGCAGTAAAACAAAAATAAACCATTGGGACTACATCAAAACAAAAAGCTTTTGCACAGTGAAGGAAATAACTAACAAAACTAAAAGGCAACCTATAGAATGGGAAAAGATATTTACAAATGGCACATCCAGTAAAAGGTTAGTACCCAAAATATCTAAAGAAGTGATGTAACTCAAAACTCAACACCCAAAAAGCAATCCAATCAAAAAATGGGCAAAAGCCATGAACAGACATTTCTCCAAAGAAGAAATCTTGATGGCTAACAGACTCATGAAAAGATGACCAATATCATTCATCATCAGGGAAATGCAAATCAAATCTACAATGAGGTATCACTTCACACCTGCCAGAATGACTGAAATCAAAAACACAAGAAACAGCAAGCATTGGCAAAAATGTGGAGAAAAAGGAGCCCTCATGTACTATTGTTGGGAATGCAAACTGGTGCAGACACTATGGGAAACAGTGTGGAGGATCCTCAAAAAGTTAAAGATAGAACTCTCCTACAATCTAGTACCCCCAGAATATAAAAACACTAATTCAAAGGGATACATGCAACCCTATGTTTATTGCAGCATTATTTTCAAAGCCAAATTATGGAAACAACCCAAGGGTCCACTGATAGACGAATGGATAAAGAAGATGGTAGAATATTATTCAGCCATAAAAAAGAATGAAGTCTTGTCATTTGCAGCGACATAGATGGAGCTAGAGAGTATAATGCTAATCAAAATAAATCAGTAAGAGAAAGACAAATACCATATGATTTCACTCATATGTGGAATTTAAGAAGAAAAAAAAAAGAACAAAAGAAAGAGACAGAGAAACCAAGAAACTGACTCTGAGCTATAGAGAACAAACTGATAGTCATCAGAGGGGAGGTGGATAGGGGGATGGGTGAAATAGGTGATAGCGATTAGGGAGGCACTTGTCGTGCCGAGCATTGGGTGATGCATAGAATTGCCAGTCACTGTATTGCACACCTGAAGCAAATATAACACTGTATGTTAATAAAATTAAAATAAAATATTGAATAAAAAAAGACTAGTAAATTTTTTAAAAAAGGATGTAATAATTGAATAAATGAAACTGCATTCCACCTGTTTAAGTCACACAGTTTCCTGTTGTAATGCTGTGTGTGTGTGTGTGTGTGTAAAGCACTCTCACATTAAAGTATATTTCTAGGGGCGCCTGGGTGGCGCAGTCGGTTAAGCATCCGACTTCAGCCAGGTCACGATCTCGCGGTCCGTGAGTTCGAGCCCCGCGTCAGGCTCTGGGCTGATGGCTCAGAGCCTGGAGCCTGTTTCCGATTCTGTGTCTCTCTCTCTCTGCCCCTCCCCCGTTCATGCTCTGTCTCTCTCTGTCCCAAAAATAAATAAACGTTGAAAAAAAAAATTAAAAAAAAAAGTATATTTCTATTACAATCATCATTAGATAGATGAGAGAGTTTGGACCCAAAGAGTTTAACAACTTTGCCTAATACACTGGGGACATTGACAGCCTTGCATCCTCTTAATTCCCAACCCCCTCTATCTTCTCTATTTTTGGAGTCCAACATTATACTCTGCAAAGTAAGAGATTTATAGGGATTTTGTTGTTGTTGTTGTTATTCTGGGTTTTTTTGTTTTGCTTTTACATCTCTGTTTGCTTTGTGTCACTGCCTCCCACTTGGGCTGTCACATTGCCTTTAATATAATTAAGGGTTAAATTCAAATCAGTAATTTTGCATTAAGAATTTCTTGGTGTCAGGAACTGTGCTAGGCATTTGTAGTTCAATAATGAGTAAACAACTCATTCTCTTCTAAGAGACTCTCTTCTAACAACTACACTTTTCCCTGAAGAACAGAACTATTCCACAATGTGACACAACGATAATACTATTAATAGTAAGGGTAAAAATAAATTGAATCATAACTAAAATTCTTTAGTGTTTTATGACAACACTTTTCCTACATACTTTGCCTATAAACTGGATAACTCGGTTTTTTCCTTACAATGTCTTAAGAAATATTCTTATTTTCTTCATTTTATGAATAAGAAACCTGAGGCACCAAGTAGTTAAAAAAAATATGGCCAAAGTAAATGCCAGTGATAATATTAATCTGAACACTATTATCTGAACACTATTATTTCCAGGGTCTTCTCTTGAAACTATTATACTGTACTGCCCTCTCAATTGAAATGTATACTATTTTATAAAATTGATATTGAAGAACATTTAGGGTTAAAGAGAAGTGACCTCAAGGATACTTCACAAAGGAAATAAAAGTTAAGATGGGTCTTAGCACATGAGTTTGATAGGCAGATACAAGGCAGCTAAGAGTATCGTATAGAAACCACATCGTGGGGAAAAGCACCAACCTATGAGAATATATGTCTTCGCAGGGTGTAAGCTTCATGAGGACAGAGATTACGTCTGCTTTGTGCATTGCTAGATCTCCAGTGCCTAGACGAGATGCTGGGTTATTTCTAAATGACAGCAGGAACAAAAATCATATGCCATTACATTTTATGGTGTAAGCCATAAACAAAATTGCTGGTAGTTTTATGTGCACATTAAAATGCTCACTGCAAGCATAATATGCTAAATTATTTTTGTTTTAGAGAGCATGCAAGTGGAGGAAAGGGGTAGAGGAGGGAGAGAGAGAGAGAGAGAGAGAGAGAGAGAGAGTCTTAAGCAGGCTCCACACCCAGTGCAGAGCCCGACATGGGGCTCGATCTCATGACCATGAGATCATGACCTGAGCCGAAATGAAGAGTCAGACGCTTAACTGACTGAGCCATCCATGCATCCTGCAACGGAATTTTTATAGAAATGGGTCCTAGATAAATGACCCCAAACCATAATCAAACTTAAATGCCGTGGCAACAGTAATTTTGAAACGTACATTTTATTCAATTATAATCACCATGATTAAAAAATATACTGTCATCCTAAAGTAGCCCATGTAATTGATCAAGAAACTGCTGGCCATGAATTGGTGGGGTCATGTTTGCTAGTGCCCTAGTATCACAAGCCAATGTTACTACTGGAAACTCCACACTCACAATTGAATGATGCACAGACTTCTCAGTGAGGAGGTCATAGTTCCTTGGAGGTCTTCTGAATTTTCAAAGCACTGGGGGTAACACGGAAGTGACTTTTGGAAGGTGCGTCTTGAAGATCTCCTTGCCAAAGAGTTGTGATACTGGAGAGTTGCCTTTTCATCTCTCTCTGGAAAGGGCTCTTCAGCCTTACACAAATTATGCCTTTTTTTGGGGGGGGGGGATGCGAACTCAGCTGTTGATTTATGTAGAAAAATGTCAATGCTTCAATGATTCCATAATGATTAATGAAAATAAAACTAGGAATAGATGAAACATGAGATGACTTTTATATTCAGTCATTAGTAGCCGTATAGGGAGTTCTGAAAGGCCCATTAAAATAGATTATTATAACAAGGCAAATTAATGGTTTCTTTAGAGTTTAGAAAATAAACTTGATTAGTTATATGAAAAATTCATTACCAAAAATCATTTTTCATATCTGAATAATAAATTACAGACTATGTACAACCAATTTAGATCCATTTTTGTGATGACATATTTGACCTGCTTTTGTTTATGGAATAAATGCAGCTGCTAAATGTGTTTATATAATAACTAATTAATGGTTGATGGTCCATCAGCTTGATCTATGAACTGTGTTGTTAAGAAAGCAAATAGAAATTACCAAAATGTGTGCCATGCCCTGAAGTAGCCAAGATTCTTCTGGGGAAAATATTTTGAAAGAGTTTTTTAGCAAAGTGTATTTTATTATATATGCACAATAATATGTAAATGAAATAGCTCATATCAGAAGTGCTGTTTTTCCTCAAGTAAACTGATTACCCACAGAATCTTTGCTCATCTCTTTCTATTTAAAACTAATACACATTAATTTCAAAAGCTCGTTTTAAAATAATACATTTTGATGTGAATAACTCTTAAGGGGCAATTGAAGTGATGGGGAAAACTTTGCTTTTTATAATAGAAATTTTATACATATATTGGATTTATGCACGTTGACATTTTTTGTATTCAAAATAAGAATATGAAAGTTAACTTTAAATTTCTATTTAAATCATGGCTGGAGAGCAGGCATTTGCCTCCTCTTCCTTCTGAAACCTCATTGTTATTCAGTGAAAACTACACAAAGGAATAATCTCTTAAAGCCTAACAAGAAGCATATGATGTGGTTATCAGCAGATGAGAACTCTAAATAAATCTCTGGAAAATGGAATATGGAATGCAAATTGATGGATGAAATGATGAAAACAAGCCTCTATCTAGGGTTAGTGTTCAGGTGAAATTCACAGCTTAAGTGAAACTGCTTTGAGACCCCTCGTCCAAGCAATTGGCAGAGCAGAGCGTACTAAAAAATGAAGATCGATCCCATATTTAACCATGGAATAGCTAGGGAACTTGACCTTCCTTTATACCTTCCTTCATATGAGAGGAGAACAGCCAGTTTTTACTCCCTCATCAAAAAAGAAAACGATTTCCTCTAAGGAAAACAGTTTAGTGAATTGTTTGGTTCCTAGTATTGGAAGTTAGCACTTCCAAGTTAAGAGCTCTTCCCTCTGGCATTACCTAAATACTACACTAACTTAGTAGGAAACACAACAACTGGATTTTTCTTTTTCTTTTTTTTTTTTTTTTTTTTTGCTATGAAGATTCAATCCATTAAAACCACCAGCATGAAAGGGGGGAGGGGACTAAAGGAAAATCTTAATGCCATAATGGAAGGAGAAAAATAATTGTGTATAAAACCAGATCAATAAAAGAAAATAAATCATAGGAGGAAAAAATTGCAAGGTATCATTTGGAGTTGAAACGGACTAGAATACAATGTGTTTTGTTTTGTTTGTTATTTATTTATTTTTTTAAGGAAGTTACTTCTTTAGGACAAACAAACAAAATCAAAGAAGAGAATAACCTGGGATTCAGGAAACAGTGAATGGAAGACAGGAGTGTGGTGTGGTGAAATCTTAGAGTGGCAGCTGTGTGCAGAACAGATCCCAGTAAAGCAGAAGTTTGAAAAGTCTACAAAGCAATATCTCTGGCAAAGCGACTAGAAGAGATGATGAAACTCCAGATAGGGGAAATACTTTGTGGAGATGAGAGACATTCATTATACTTTTGTTAATAGAAAAGAAAGCCAATTAAAAGCCTCAGGAAGCAAAATATGTGGAAGAACACCATCATTTACATAAAAAACACACTATTCAATGTGATTTGAATTTAAGCGAACATGGGAGAGGAAGAGAAAAAATTGATTTTGCTTTGATGCTGGAAACATTTTCTCTAAGTGGTACGACAGCTGTAATGTTGGGTCTAAAGAAAAAGAAAAGTAATTCTAACGTAACAATTAGCTCTGATACTTAATAAATCCACACAATAGGGGCGCTGGGTGGCTCAGTCGGTTGGGTGTCCGACTTGGGCTCAGGTCATGATCTCACTATCCGTGATCTCACTATCAGTGAGTTCAAGTCCCGCATCGGGCTCTCTGCTGACAGCTCGGAGCCTGGAGCCTGCTTCAGATTCTGTGTCTCCTTCTCTCTCTGCCCCTCCCCCACTAGCGTGCGCGCGCTCTCTCTCTCTTTCTCTCTCTCTCTCTCAAAAATAAAATAAAAACATAAATTTTTTTGAATAAAAAATTCACACAATAATTTCTCTATGTAATATATAATTTATATTATAATAAAATTATATATTACATACTTACATATTTATGTAATAATATTATATATCCATAGATATATTATTTTCTAGAATTTGGAAATTAACTGTAGAGAAAGCCAGAAGACTTACCTGTCATCACAGTACAGAATGCAAACAGTATCAGGTAAAGTTTCAGGCAGAAAATATTGCAAGGATAAACGGTGGAGGAAGTCTGCAGGAAAGTTGCTCTAAAATTTTTATCTTCAATAGTGGAACACTTGAAGAAAGTGTATCAAGCAGGTAAGGAACAGCGGTTTAAGCACATTTTGTATTTAGTGGCATCTAAGAGCATCATACTGCAAGATCATTACCACTAGCGTTGAATAATTCCATTGTCCGTATGGCCTTGTTTGTTTATCCGTTCTCAAGGGCGTCTTGGTTGCACCCAAGGTGTGGCGATCATGAATGAAGCTGCTATAAACATCTGCATTCAGGTTTTGGTGTGGACGTTAAGTGTTCATCTAATCTGGGTAAATACCAACGAGTGCAACTGCTGGATCACATGGCAAGCTGTTGTCTAGCTTTCTAAGAAACAGCCAAACCGTCTTCCAAAGCGGCTGTACCATTCTACATTTCCTTCTCCACGTCCTTGGGAGCACTTGGTATCCTCAGTGTATTGGGTTTTAGCCATTTTAATAGTGGCTAGAGGTATTTCATTGTTGTTTTAATTTGCATTCCCCTGAGGATATAGGACCCTGAGCGTTGTCTCATACGTTTATTTGCCACTTGTATATATTCTTGGTAAGATGTCTTGAGATCTTTTGCCCATAGTTTAATCAACTTATTTTAAGAGTTATTATATATTTTGGATCACAGTACTGTATCAGGTATGTGTTTTGCAAATACTGTTTCCAAGTCTAAGGTTTGTCTTTTCATTCTCTTGACATTGTCCCTCACAGAACAGAAGTTTTTAATTTTAACAACGTTCAGCTTATCAATTCTTTCTTTCACGGATTGTGTCTTCAGTGTTGTTTTTAAAAAGTCACCACCAAACCCATGGTCATGTAGATTTGCTTGTATGTTACCTTCTAGGAGTGTTAGTTTTTCATTTTATATTTAGGCTATAATCCATTTTGTTAGTTTTTGTGAAGGGTGTAAGATCTGCGTCTAGAATCAGTTTTTCCATGTACACGTACAGTTGTTCTGTCATCATTTTATGAAAAGACTATCATTGTTTCATAGTATCGTAGTTTATTATTTGTCAAAGAAAAGAAGCCTATTTTCGTACTTGTATCAGTCTAGTTTCTAAATTGCTTAATTATTTTTTTTTTTATTTGAGAGAGAGAGAGAGAGTGAGTGGGGGCTGGGGGGAGAAGGAGAGGGGAAGAGGGAGCAAATCTTAAGCAGGCTCCACACTCAGCATGGAACCCAACATGGGGCTCCAACCCACAACCCTGGGACCGTGACTTGAGCCGAATGCAAGAGTCAGATGCTCAACCAACTGAGCCACCCAGGTGCCCCTATGTATGACGTTTTAAAAGCTGGTATGACATGTTTAACAATTATTTTCACTGCCACCCTTTGGAGGTGTTTCTGACCTAGTAACTGGTACAAACTCAGGAAAGAAAACATAAGAAGAGAAACTTAGGGAAAAGTAGACTTTTTAAAATTAAGTCTAATTTGTTGATACAAAATTACATGTAAGAATTGCACACATAAAATTAATGGCCAAAATGTACATCATTCACCTCATTTCCTGTTACAAGAAACTAATCCCTGGGAGTAAATGCTAGTTAAACCTGTGGTTTCAGGCCCATTTTCTAACTTGTGTTTCTCTGCTCTCCGTGTTCTGATGTCCAGGTCTGCATGGCATCCATCTCTCTGGCACTGTTTTATAAATCCCTTTGGCTCATTTTACTGTATACAAATTTGATCCATTCAACAAGCAGATATAAAATATGTAATACGTATCAGATTGTGCTAAGATAGTGCATCTTTTGTGACCGAAAGTGCAATAAAACCAAACTACTCATGTTTTAGGTATCCATTATAATTCAACAGGGTCAAAGCACTGAATAGGATGGGAAGGGACTTTTTTTCTTATTTAGAATATTGGAAATATTTTGACTATCTGCCACTTGTTAATTCTACTAATGTTTCACAATGTGTAAAATAGTCAACAAATTGAGAAAATTTACACTTTATGTGTTATAAGGCAGTATTTACACCTCTAAAATACCTCTCAGAAGAAAAACCTTTTGAGAAAGTAAAACTTCTTAGTATATTACTGCAGAGAATTTGAGATGTTTGTGTGCAATAAATGAACTCCATAATAAGTATTATTTTTATGATTTTTGTTTTCTGAGTTTATATCTACCAGTAAGAGAAGAAATGAAGATAATTTACCTGAAGGTCTCCTGGCGTGTATGTGGAGAAAGACAGGGATGGAGAGGGGTAGAGAGATGGGGGAAGTGAAAATTTAGAAGCTTAGATTTTATTATCACATATTCCCTTTATGGTTATTTGATGAGTTTTGTTAACAGTATTGCTATTGTACTGAGGTCTTGGCAAATTTCAGGAGGATAACATCTTGAAACATTTACTTTAGGAGAAAAATTATTTCCTTGATTCAACTTAGACATAGAAGGAGCTAGAAAAGGGTAGCTCAAATGGAAGTCATTTTTAAAATTAGTTACATGGATATTTCAAGAAGAAATGAAGATTGGGGATAAAAACAAGAAAGAAAAAAAATGAGGTACTTTTCTATGAAAGCGACCATTACAAATACCATTTTGGTCTAATATTTGTCTCAGATATTTCTAGAAAACTTTTATATATTTTCTAGTTTCTTTTACTAAAAAGTGAACTTATAGTGGGAATGTAAATTGGTGCAGCCACTATGAAACAGAGTATGTAGGTTTCTCAAAAAATTAAAAAGAGAAATACCACATGGTCCCATTATTCCACTTGTGGATATTTGTCTGAAGGAAACAAAAGCACCAACTCCAAAAGATATCTGTATCTGCACCCTATGGTGCAGCATTATTAATGGTAGACAAGATATGGAAACAATATAAGTTTCCACTGATGGATGGGTGGATAAGGAAATTGTTGTGTTTATTTATAATGGAATATGATTTAGTCTTAAAAAAGAATAAATTCTTACCATTTGGAAAAATGTGGATGGACTTTGAGGGCATTATGCTAAGTGAAATAAGTCAGACAAAGAAGGACAAATACCATTTGATCTTTCTTATACATGGAATCTAAAAGAAAAACAAAAAACATTCATAGATACTGAGAACAGATGGGTGGTTGCCAGAGGCAGGGGTTGGGGGTGGGAGAAATGGTTGAAGGGGGTCAAAGGGTTAAAAATAAAAGAAATAAAAGAAATCGAAATGAAAGAAATAATAAAAGTAGAAGAAAAATAAAAGAAATAAAAGGGTAAAAAAGAAAAGATGCCTTTCTGATTAAAAAAAAAAAGTTGACTGGGGCACCTGGGTGGCTCAGTTGGTTAAGGGTCCAAATTTGGCTCAGGTGGCGATCTCAGGGTTAGAGGCCCACATAGGGCTCTCTGTCATCAGCATGTAGCTTTAGCACATCAATAGGGTCGTCAATACATCAGTTCATCTTGAACATAGAATCTTACAGTAGGCAGTTTGGTTTCAGTACCCAAAGGATTTTCAAACCTAAACTTACTGATTTATAAGCAGATTGCTGCCACTGAATTTCTAGTCAAACATCTGCAATATCGGCACCACCACCCCCACAATATCACGATCCCCACTGTTTTGCTCAATTACACAAGTGGCAGCATTTATATTCATATTTATTATGAGATTTGTGTTAATGTGTTCAGAATTCTGGTTCCTAAAATATTATTGGTAGTGCTGTCAAAGAACTTTAATTATGGGGAGACAAAAAAAAAGTTGTTATATTGAATTGTTTATTTCCTCTTTGCAAATATATTCTAGACATATTTTAATTTAAATCCTTCAATAACAAAAAAATCGAAAGAGTTTTTAACTTGTAAACTATAAGTTCCCCATAATTTCTAAGGGCCATATTTTCAGATAAACACTCTAAACTATTTCTGGAAAGTTAATGCTTTTTATTCATAGATGAATAAACATTTAAATAAAATATTTTATGGATCTCTATATTTAGTCTGTCCAATATTAAAATCAGTTATATCATGGGAAATTGAAAGACTAAATCCTTTATATTTATGTAAACATTTGGTGAATAAAAACATCTTTAGAAAAATATAGTTATAGTTCATAGAAATTAAGTTTAAATATGTTATTGCAAATTTGAACCTCTAATACATTCTGGATAAATTTGAAAAGAGCACATAAACAATACATGAAAATGTTAACGATGTCAGTTAATGTCTAGAAGGATGTCTGTTTTCTTTTTTTTTTTTTTTAATTTTTTTTTTTTCAACGTTTATTTATTTTTGGGACAGAGAGAGACAGAGCATGAACGGGGGAGGGGCAGAGAGAGAGGGAGACACAGAATCGGAAACAGGCTCCAGGCTCTGAGCCATCAGCCCAGAGCCCGACGCGGGGCTCGAACTCACGGACCGCGAGATCGTGACCTGGCGGAAGTCGGACGCTTAACCGACTGCGCCACCCAGGCGCCCCAGGATGTCTGTTTTCAAATATACGTTTCCCAGTAGTGGAAAACTTTCAGCTTTTATAACAGGGAAGAAAGTTCAGATACATTCAGTGTGACTTCATAGTACAGACATAGACCCAAGTAATTCATCAAGTTATATACCAGAAATTTGTAATAGATTTTCTCCATAATTATTACATGTCTACAAAACTAAATAGACTATTCCTGTGAAAAGCTTAAAAATTGTCTGTCTTGGATATAGATAATTTTCAAGCTTTTCTCAGAAAAATCTATCTCAGTTTATATATTCTTTCACTGGGTGGGGATTGAAAACAAACAACTATGAAGTTCTATTCTGACCTCTAAGATGCTCTGATTATTTATTTTTTAATATGAAATTTATTGTCAAATTGGTTTCCATACAACACCCAGTGCTCATCCCAACAGGTGCCCTCCTCAATGCCCATCACCCACTTTCCCCTCCCTCCCCCCCCCATAAACCCTCAGCTTGTTCTCAGTATTTAAGAGTCTCTTATGGTTTGCCTCCTTCCCTCTCTGTAACTTTTTTTTCCCCCTTCTCCTCCCCCATGGTCTTCTGTTAAGTTTCTCGGGATCCACATAAGAGTGAAAACATATGGTATCTGTCTTTCTCTGTATGACTTATTTCACTTTGCATAACACTCTCCAGTTCCATCCACGTTGCTACAAAAGGCCCTATTTCATTCTTCCTCATTGCCAAGTAGTATTCCATTGTGTACATAAACCACAATTTCTTTATCCATTCGTCGGTTGATGGGCATTTAGGCTCTTTCCATCATTTGGCTATTGTTGAGAGTGCTGCTATAAACATTGGGGTACAAGTGCCCCTGTGCATCAGCACTCCTGTATCCCTTGGATAAATTCCTAGCAGTGCTATTGCTGGGTCATAGGGTAGATCTAGTTTTAATTTTTTGAGGAACCTCCACACTGTTCTCCAGAATGGCTGCACCAATTTGCATTCCTACCAACAGTGCAAGAGGGTTCCTGTTTCTCCACATCCTCTCCAGCATCTATAGTCATTATAATCCTCCCTCCCCATTCACACCAACATCCTATAAAAGTGCAATTTTTCTAGCTGGGGTTTTATAAAGTACAAGCCTCCTTTTGGTTTTATGCTGTGGACCTTCTCTATGTGCTAAGATAAATTTTTCTTGATAAGGAATCACAATATTGTCCATGTGTATGGTCTAAAATAGTTCAGTTACATTCCGTTGCTTGGTGTAAGATTTATTTGGCAAGCTTTCTTGGAGCTTTCGAGACTCCATTCAAGTATGACCAGGTCTCTGCAACCTTTCCTGACACTCTTCCATTTCCACAGAATAGAATCAACCTTTTGGGGGTTTGTATTCTCACTACATCTTCAGTAATTTTCTATTTTAGTCATAAATCACTCCACTGCCCACGATTCGTTATAAATCTTTTTGCCCTTGATAAACATAAGCTACCCAAGGACGAATTCTCATTTATCTTTTTTTGTTTCCAATGTCTAGCATGATATCTCATACCTAAAATGGTGTCCAATAATTATTTTTTAAAATGAGTAATTAGTGTATAAATAAGTAACTCACAGGTGGCTCCTGTAAGTTTGCTTTATTTAAGATTCTATAAATTCTGTGAGATTAAAATTTTAAAAAAATATTGTTTTTCTTTGTTTTCCTAAAAATCGATCTTCACCATAAAATAACTTGATAGCGTTTTATTTGGATAGTGTCCAATTTATTTTAAATGTCAGCAAGGAGAGTTTGTCTGTAACTAGGTTCTTAAATTATTTTATTCTGTCATTAAATATCAATTCCCTTTAAAAACTGTTATCTAATAATCTAAACAAGATCCAGGTCAGGTTTAAACTCATCTAGTAAAAGAAGAGCAAATGAAATCACCACCCAGGAGTTAGAGGGTATTTTCAGGGATGCATACTTGGTAACAGTTTCCATTTACTCTCATACTTAAAGCATTTCTTCTCACTTAACTGTTCACTTCTGAGACCAGAAATATTTTCGTCTACTTTTTGAAAATGTGTTTTTGAAAAAGCACAAGCAATACACAGGGGATTCTTTAAAATCCGTTGTAAAATATTCTGATGTCCACTATCAGTAATAATATGGAATACAAATCACATAAAAGTTCTACATGTTTCTGCTAGTTACTATGTGTACCATTCATTTTGATATTTAAGAATAGTCACTTTTTCTTCCCTGTGTGTGCAACCCATCTATTACATCTGAATATAGTCTGTCAAAGCTAATCCAATCTTACTGTTGTTTGGACAGATTCTCAACATTTTCTGATCGCACTTTTAGAATTCCTTGCAGTCAGTTCTTAGTCCACAGAACATGAATAACCAGAAATATCTTCTTCCTGGTCAATCTAGTTTTCCTATTCCAGATGGCCTTCTATTTCTCCCTCAATTCTAGATGCATCCTGTATTTCCTTTGTGCTGGAACCAGAAAGACTAATGTCACACTGCTACCCTTTGTGTGCACGAGTGCTATTTTATTTATTTATTTATTTATTTATTTATTTATTTATTTATTTATGTTTTCTAATCCTGCTTGCTTTTTTTCCCCTTTATTTTAATAGTACCCAGTGCTTACCACGAGTGCCCTCCTTAATCCCCTCACCCATGTAACCCATCCCCTACTCTGCCTCCCCTCCAGCAACCCTCACTTCGTTCTCTCTAGTTAAGAGTCTGCTTTATGGTTTGCCTTTCTCTTTCCCCCCCATGTTCTTTCTGTTTCTTAAATTCCACATATGAGTGACATCATATGGTATTTGTCTTTCTCTCACTGACTTACTTCGCTCAGCATAACACACTTTACCTCCATGCACGTCTTTTGCAAATGGCAAGATTTCATTCTTTTTGATGGCCGAGTAAGATTCCATTGTATATATAATTACCACATCTTTATCCATCCACTGGTACATGGACACTTGGATTCTTTCCATAATTTGGGTATTGCCCCTAAGGCTGCTATAAACATCAGGGTGCCTGTGCCCTTTCGAATCAGTATTTCTGTATCCTTTGGGTAAATACGTAGTAATACAATTGCTGGGTTGTAGGGTAGTTCTATTTTTAACTTTTTGAGGAACCTGCAAACGGTTCTCCAGAGTGGCTGCACCAGTTTGCATTCCCACCAACAGTGTAAGAGGGCACTTCTTTCTCTGCATCATTGCCTATTTGCTTTACATCTAACAATGCTTCAGAGAGAAGCTTCTAAAAACAAACAGATCACCTAGCATATTCCACTGGGGTGAGGAGAAAGCAGAGAAAGTCACTTGCAAGGTATGAGGATGCCTATCTTGTGACTTTATTTATGAGTGTCCCCCTAATATAAAGATTTTTATTTTCTGAATGGCAAGGGTATACTTAGATTGAAATTGCATTCCCCTCACACCAAGAAAATGTTATGTATTGAGTAAATAATTCAATACACAGATGTAGTTATCAGAGTTTCTTTGTTCATTCAGTACACAGCATAATTTAAATAATCTTGAGAAAAATTTTACCTTCCAATAATGATTTCTAACTTGGCAAATCCAGTGAAAAGAAGAAAACATCTTAAAAATGAGTCAAGCAATCACAAATACACAAACTAGATTTTAAAATAATTCACTATGGTTCTTAGGGATTTCAGTGTGAATTTACATTCTCAAAAATCTGCAAGTAACTGGACTATTATGAATCCAATATCATTATAGATCAGTGATTGCAAGGGAATTATCACAAAACATCTGATTAAATTCAAGACACTTTTCATGAGGTGGTTTCAATTTATCATTAGAATTATGCTAACATATTGAAGACAAAAGTATTTTTGTGCTTCTTTTATATCCACTATATCTTCTAAAGGTATGTTTTGATTATACCCAATAATCAAACCATGTTTGTTGAATAAATGAAGAACACTTTATGGTATTAAAAACTGAGCAATACGAAAACAATATATTAAAACACTTCTTGGGGCGCCTGGGTGGCGCAGTCGGTTAAGCGTCCGACTTCAGCCAGGTCACGATCTCGCGGTCCGTGAGTTCGAGCCCCGCGTCGGGCCCTGGGCTGATGGCTCGGAGCCTGGAGCCTGTTTCCGATTCTGTGTCTCCCTCTCTCTCTCTGCCCCTCCCCCGTTCATGCTCTGTCTCTCTCTGTCCCAAAAATAAATAAACGTTGAAAAAAAAAATTAAAAAAAAAAAAAACACTTCTTTCTATGAGGAGAAATCTAAACACAATAAAAGGTAAGAAACTTGCTAAATGGCTTTTTATTTTCATAGAACCTGGTCTAGAAAGATTATTTGAAAATGGCAAACATTTCCACTGACTTCCCACTTATTATTGCTTCTTGGAAAAAATGTTATCCATTTTGGGGCGCCTGGGTGCCCCAGTCAGTTAAGCGCCTGGGTGGTTCGGTCGGTTAAGCGTCTGACTTCAGCTCAGGTCCTGATCTCACAGTTTGTGAGTTCAAGCCCTGTGTTAGGCTCCGTGCTGACAGCTCGGGGCCTGGAGCAAGCTTCTGATTCTTCATCTCCCTCTCTCTCTCTCTCTGCCCCTCCATCGCTCACGCTCTGTCTCTCTCTCTCTCTCTCAAAAATAAACATTTAAAAAAAATTTTTTTAAAGATGTTGTCTGTTTTTAATCTCATACATAAAAGAGCATGGATTTTTCCTATACGACGTCTATGAGGCATCGTATGTAGAAACACTTGAAAATCCTGAAGACTTTGAATGGTAAAAAGGTATGTTATTTTACCTTTCATTTTAATAGACTTTTCCCCATGTCTCTAATCATTTCTAAGTAATTTCAACTTTTTTTTTTTTTTTTTTTTTTTTTTTTAGTAGGCTCCACGACCAGTTTGGAGCGTGTAGCCCAATAATCGGGGCTCAAACTGACAACCGACCGTGAGATCAAGACCTGAGCTGAGATCAAGAGTCTGACGCTTAACCGACTGAGCCACCCAGGAGCCCCTAAGTAATTTCAACTCTCTTGTCATTGTCCTTCTGTCTGATAAGCAGAACATAAAAATAGATGACACAAAAATCTGTGACCAATTCAGAAAATCTGTCAGGGCTGGGAAGGCAGAAAGTGATGGCAGGTCACTAACTTGTTTAAATGTGAAGAGGAGTGACAGGGTGCAAAACATTTGAATTCAAATTACTTCTACACCTTGTAGGTATGTTTCCAGCAGGCAAAATGCTTTAAATCTTTCTCTTTTCAGCCAGAAAAGTGTGTGTGCAATGCCCAGTGGGCCATTTAATCTAAAGTCTTTATTTTCTTAGACTTGAGGGGAATTAAAAAACAATTAGTAAAAATACTGGGAACTAAGATGCTTTGTTTCAAAAAAGTACTTAACTTCAGCTTTAAAATGTAAAATGGGGGCGCCTGGGTGGCGCAGTCGGTTAAGCGTCCGACTTCAGCCAGGTCACGATCTCGCGGTCTGTGAGTTCGAGCCCCGCGTCAGGCTCTGGGCTGATGGCTCGGAGCCTGGAGCCTGTTTCCGATTCTGTGTCTCCCTCTCTCTCTGCCCCTCCCCCGTTCATGCTCTGTCTCTCTCTGTCCCAAAAAAAAAAAAAAAAAAAAATGTAAAATGAAGGAGCCAAAGAGAGTCTTCTGAAATCTTTCAGCTTGAAACTTTTCTGATATTCTGAGAGGATTTATATTAGCTTTGTGTGTGTGTGTATCTTCTGATTACAAAAGTAATGTATATTTATTTATTTAATAATAACTACAAGCAACATGGGCTCAAACTCATGATCCCCAGATTAAAATGCTGATGCTCTACTGATTGAGCCAGCTAGGCTCCCCAAAGTAATGTATGTCTATAATGAAAATAAATGAAAGTACAAAGGAAAAAAAAAAAGTACATAAAGAATTTTTAACATTTTAGCAATTAATTTACATTTACTGACAAAAGCTCTGGGATATATTTTTGAAATGTCTGTTTCACTTGTTATCCTATGGCCTTGGATAATTTTTCTTCTGCTATTACTGTGATTTTTCTGAAACATTTTCTCTTTTCCTCCTCTTTTCTGTTTTAAATATATATTTAAGTTCCGTATTAAATGCGTGCAAATTATTTATAACACATGTGGAATTATAAAGCAAAAATAAGATGGACTCCCGTAAGCCCACTACAATTTAAGAAACATATTTTGCTGTGGGATATTTCAGATTAAGTATCCCATAGGCATTTAAGAACGAATGTAGAACATCAGAAATTATGTACACTACCAATTTGTAAAGGCCATTGAATAAAAAAAGTATGTCGAATAAATATTAGATAAGTAGGGAATGCAAGAAGTGTGAAGAGAAACACCAATTAATTAATTTTATTAACTATCTGAAAATTTAGTTTTAATATTTTTTGTACCATATTCATAACGACTTGTCCCTAAATCACTTGTGTTTGAATAAGTCTGTTCCCTTAGTCATGCTACTTAAACATATGGTATGTTCCGATAAAATGTTTTGATTGCTTTCAGGGCATTATTCAAAGTCATTGGTAAATTTGCTTATTAGCGTCTAATAGCATATCTGACATGGCAAATTATAACGATTTTTTAAATTCTTTTTACAATTTCATGAGTATGAAACATATTTTAAAGAAAAATACCAAATAGTTTTACTCATCTGTCAAATTTATGAAACAAAACAGATGAGCATAGGAGAAGCGGGGGGAAAGAGAGAAGGAAGCAAACCATAAGAGACTCTGAACTATAGAGAACAAATTTAAGGGGGCTGGAGAGGAGGTGGGTGGGGGGTGAGCTAAATGGGCAATGGGGATTAAGGAGGCACTTGTGATGAGTACTGGGTGTCATATGTAAGTGGTGAATCACGAAATTCTACTCTTGAAACCCATATTACACTATATGCTAACTAGAATTTAATTAAAAACTTAAACAACAAAAAAAGATTTGTCATATTTGTTTCTTCAGCAATAGACTTCCACATGCATTTTAAAATCATTTTGCCAAATCACCTCTCAATTGCTTTTAATCTGTAGGTATTTTGTGGACAGATTCTATGATAAAATCCTCCTGCTCTTTGATCCCATGTTTCTTTAGATTGTATTTAAGCTCGATCTCTCTATTGTGTATTATTTATGATTTTGCAATTAATTTGAGAATTTTTGCATCCTGGTTCAAGAATGTGTCTTGCACATTAGTATGTTTGAACTTCTCAACCTCTTATCACCAATCTTTTATTTATTCATTTATTTATTTATTTATTAAAATTTTTTTAACATTTATTTATTATTGAGAGACAGAGAGACACAGAGTGTGAACAGGGAAGGGGCAGAGACAGAGGGAGACACAGAATCTGAAGTAGGCTCCAGGCTCTGAGCTGTCAGCGCAGAGCCCGACGCGGGGCGCGAACCCACGAACTGTGAGATCATGACCTGAGCTATAGTCGGTTGCCCAACCAACTGAGCCACCCAGGCGCCCCACAAATCCTTTAATATTTAGTATCCATTTTGCTTTCTAAACAGCTCTCAAGTGTCCATCTGTTTCTCTTTACCTTCACTAGTACTTTACCTTTCTTTACCTTCACTAATACTACAAAATCCCTATAATCTTTTACCTGTACTTCGGAAACAGCTCATTAGTGTCTCCTTATCTCCATTCAGTCCTCTCCATTTATTTTTTCTCATCCCAACTAGAGTGATCTCGAAGATCTTTTAAATCCGTAAATTATTCGGGGAGTCTGGGTGACTTAGTCAGTTAAGCATCCAACTTCGGCTCAGGTCATGATCTCCTAGTTCACGAGTTCGAGCCCCACATCGAACTCGGTTTTGTGCTAACAGCTCAGAGCTTGGAGCCTGCTTCGAATTCTCTCTCTCCCTCTCTCTCTCTCTCTCTCTCCCCTCCCTAGCTCACACACTCTCTCTCAAAAATAAACATTAAAAATGTTTAATAAATTAATAGACACTTACTCTATTGAGATCTCTGTCAGTATGTACTTACTTTGGGAAGCCTTTCCTATTATTCCTGAGTTAGGTTTCTCTCTTTCCTTATTTCATGAAATAATACAGCTACTCTTAAAACCACTTGTCTCAGTTGTAATCCTATATTATTTATTTATTTATTAGCATAATTTTCCCTCCCCAAGACTGTGAACCCCATGTGTGCAGAAGCCTTATCAGTTTTGCCAACCATATTGTTTCTGTTAATTTGGGGGGATGGATTTGTTATTTTATTTTATTTTATTTTATTTTATTTTATTTATTTATTTTTTAGTTTCAGGTTTTTATTTAAATTCCAGTTAGTTAACATATAGTGTAATATTGGTGTCAGGTGTAGAATTTTTTGACTTTTAAATACCCGGCACTCATCACAAGTGTCCTCCTTAATACCCATCACCCAATTCTTCTACCTAATTAACTATACATAAAACTTTTTAAAATTATTTGGTGATGAAATTGATACAATGTCACTTTGGAATTAATTTTGTTTTCACTATGGCCTAGTGTGGTAGATTGTAAGTTGGCCTAGTGTGTTAGATTTCAAGTTAGATTTTCAGGAGCACGAAGTTTCTACAGAAATGCCTGCCTTAGCCATGATGGAAGTAAGCTCGGGAGCTGGGTATCCAATTTCTGTTTGATCTACAGTAAATCTGCTACCACCTATGGGATTGTTTCATGGAAAATAATCTTAAGAAACAGTGACTTTAGTGCTAAAATAAAATGCCAAAAATTCCTGGGGAATAGCCATTTTTAAATAAGTGTTCAATGATTGAATTTTTAAAAACATAGTACTAGCTTATAAGAACCCACTTGTTGGGATGAACACTGGGGGTTATGTGTAAGTGATGAACCATGGGAATCTACCCCAAAAGCCAAGAGCACACTTTACACACTGCTTATAGCCAATTTGACAATAAATTATATTAAAAAAGAAAAAAGAAAAATAAAAAAAGAAATATAATCCTATAATATTAAAAAAAATATTTTTGTGTTTTGTATTTTATCTCAGCAAAAACAATTGAAATACTCACCTGACAGAGCCTTAAGAAAATCTTGGTTTTGTTCCTTTTACATTTAGCATTTTAATTTCTTATATTCATTCTTTTATTTCAAGTTTATTTATTTGGACAGAG
Source organism: Lynx rufus (assembly GCF_022079265.1). Lineage (NCBI taxonomy): Eukaryota > Metazoa > Chordata > Mammalia > Carnivora > Felidae > Lynx > Lynx rufus. Next base: position 7,944,737 of record NW_025814825.1, read on the forward strand.
AGAGAAAGACTCAAGAGGGGCAGAGAGAGGAAAGAGAGAGAATCCCAAGCAGAACCTGATGCAGGGCTCAAACTCACAAACTGAGACTGTGACCTGAGCCAAAATCAAGACACTTAACAGACTGAGCCACCCAGACACGCTTATTCATTCTTAAATAAGGAATGATCTACCTATTTGAATGTTTGCCAGTATATAGTGAAATTTCAATACATTATCCACCTACTTCCTTTATTTTATTTTCACTCTCCCTCAATAACTTTGGGGAAAAAACCTAGTCAAAAAATAATCTGAAGCATTATCTCCCACCCATTAGAATATATATATATATATATATATATATATATATATATAAAATAACAAGTGTTGTCTAGGATGTGGATAAATTAAAACCATTGTGTGCTGGTGCGCTGTTGATGGAGATGTAAAGTGTGGTGACTGCTATGAAAAACAGTATGGTTGTTTCTTAAAAAAAAAAAAAAACAACATAGAATTACCATATGATCCAGCAATCCAGCAATTCCATCTCTGGGTAATACTCAAACGAATTGAAAACAGTCTCAAAACTATATTTGTACGCTAAGTTCATAGCAGCATTATTCACAGTAGCCAAAAGGTAGAAGCAGCTCCAGTACCCATCAATGAATGAATAGACAAACAAAATGTGTGAATGCATACAATGGGATAATATTAGCCTTAATGAGGAGGGAAATTCTTTTTTTTAAAGTTTATTTATTTACTTTGGGAGAGAGTGTGCAAACACGAGCAGGGGTGGGGCAGAGAGAGAGAGAGAGAGAGAGAGAGAGAGAGAGAGAGATAGAATCCCAAGCAGGCTCCACACTGTCAGTGCAGAGCCCAATGTGGTGATCTAACTCACGAACTGTGAGATCATGACCTGAGCCCAAATCAAGAATCAGGTGCTCAAATGACTGAACCATGCAGGTGGCTCAAAAGGAAGGCTATTGTAACACATGCTACAATATAGATGAACCTTGAGGACACTGCACTTAGTGAAATAAGCCAAACACAAAAAGACAAATAATGTGTGATTCTGCTTATATGGAGTAACCAGAACAGTCAAATTTATGGAGACAGAAAGTAGAATGGTGGTTGCCAGCGGCCGGAAAGAAGGAGGAATGAAACTTCCAAAAAGGAAGTTCCAATTTTGCAAGATGACAAGAGTTCTGGGATGGATGGTAGTAAAGGCTGCACAACAATATGAATGTATCTAATGCCAGTAAACTGTACATCTAAAAATGGTTAGAATGTAAATTTTATTTGTATGTATATACCAAAAATTTTAAAAAAATAAGAAAATCAGAAAAAAAGATAATTGTGAAGCAGCCAAAAATTGGCAACAACTTAAATGTCTGCTAATTTGTGAATAGATACACACATGGAGATTATCTTCCTTTCCCATGTAAGTATCACATTTCTTGTGAAATTTCTATTGCCTGTGACAGAATGGAAAGAAAGGGTAAATATCTAAGAGTGTTTGAATCTCATGCCTCACATGCTTAGTTTGAACTTGCCTCAAGTAAAATGAACTGGCATAAACAGGTAAGGGCATTTCAATTTATATGATTTTATGTTTCATTATATTACATTACTTTTGCTCCAGAACCATGATCGAGACTGAGTTCCATCATTAAGATCTTTCTATAGTTTCCCTTTGCATCATGCACTCAACCTCAGAGTATGAAGACTGAGAAGAATAAGATCAGATTATGAGTCTAAAGTGCCTTGATCATGGAGACCACATCGCTTCTTAAATCTCCCATTGTATCTAACCAGTTGTCTTTATCTAAAAAAAATACATCATGGTTGTACTTGAGGCAAGCTCAATCTAAACATGTGGAGGCATGAGATTCAGACACTCTTAGAGATTCACCTATTCTTTTCATTCTATCACAGGCAGTAGAAATTTCACAAGAAATGTGATATTTACATGGGAAAGGAAGATAAAAGAAAGTAGGATTATAAAGTAAGGTTATATCTTCTAGATGAATTAGGATATCACAGAAACAACTTTTGAGGAAATGCTGCCTTTTAAAATTATATAACTTTTCCATAGGAGATTACCATGAACAAAAATTTTAGCTGGAATGTATGAGTTATTAGAAACAGTATTTGATTATACGTCTTTGACAGGTAGGTGCTTGTCAAATTTGTTTTATCTTGATATGACAAGTAAGAAAAAGCATTTCTGTCATCTGGCATAAGTGTTTTGTATTTCAAGTCAAATATATTGTTATTTTCCAGGGAATCCATACCTTGATGACTTGCACATCCAGGAAATACATCATGGAAACAAGAGTATCAAATTGAGTTTAGGTGCTCTCGCTTTGGCAGCACATAAACTAAATTGGCTTTATGCAACTGTTTTAAACTATGAATATATACACACCTTGAGACATGTACATAGATGGAATTTTTATGCATATGTACATATCAATATATTTAATAATGGAAGAAAAGGAAGCTTACAAATGGACTATAATGAGACAAGAAAACACAAGGATATATATATATATATATATATATATATATATATATATATACATATCATACACACACTAAAATTAGAATTGAAGTTGTATAAGAATAAAATATAAACTTGCAAATGTATAGTTTTCAGTTTCTGAATTCTTAAAAACTGAGTAGGTAGAAGAATGATACATATTAAGAGACTTTCTAACTTCTAAAAATCATTCTGATATTTATTAATCTTTAATGACTTTATTATGCATTATAGAAATGGGAAATAAGTTGGTTTGTGTACAATCAAACTTAAGTTTTGTTTTGTTTTTTTTGTTTTTGTTTCTTTGTTTTTTGGTTCTTCCTCACACAAGCAAAACCTTGATGTTTATATTAAGATTAAGAAAAACAAGGTCACCACATGTTGGACCATTCCACTGAGCCAAGCCCAGGATACAATGGAACACTTGTAAGAAACCATATGAATTGTCCTTGTTAGCATTCAGTCAATAATGTAGATATTAGACTTTAAACCAATTTATTTGCATGAAATTAAACCTGGAGCAAAATGTTTGCCTTCCATATACCCACATGCCTTCTCTAAAATAGTACATTTTTTAGTAGTTCAAGATCACCAGGAAAACTGTACTAAAAATAGTAAGGAAAGTGTCATTGTTTTCCCACAGACAGTTGTTTAGAATTTGGTAAGTGCCTTTGTTAGAATTATATTATTGTAAATACATTGATTTGTTTGAATTATACAGCATAGATTTAAAAAACAGCAAGCTCAGTTTTACAATATATATCAACATGATAATAAGTTTTGTTTGGTGTCTTTTTTCAATGAACTTAATTCATTGTACTTGACTGGGATATTTAACTTGAACAATTTAATCTTCATGGTTAACCAGTTCTTAAAAGTTTGTATATCATTAAAATAAACACTTGATTAACCATGCCGTATATATTCTATGCCATTTATGCAGTCAAATACTTAATCCTGTTCTTTATCTGATTTACCTATGCATAATTATCACTAGAAATTTGTGCAACATGTGTAAATCTACACTGTGCAAAAACAACCTCAATTAACTCTAATGTGGTGACGGGACTGTAAAAATACTGGAACAGTGCACAGTTCATTGGTGAATTGATTAAAAAGTTGCATTCTGCCACAAGTCCACCAAAGAATGGATGTGAGGATTCCTCCTATTCTTTCATTGTCTCCATCACTTGTCAATTGCTCTGTTTGCCAGACAGGATTCTTTTAGATAGATAATTTACTGCATAAAAGCCAAACACTTGCTACCTTTCATCTGTTTCTTGTTTCTCCTATTCCCCTATCATTCCCCTCTTCCTTCTCCTCCTTGCCTGCTCTTTCTCTTAAAGTATCTTAGGAAAGTGTGTAGTCTATATGATCTATAGATCTATAGTCTATGTGATCTTAAAGCAAAAGTTAAGGCTTTTACCACAAGACTTCTTTGATTACTCCGAAACCACACCAGTATGCGTCAGTTGATTGAAAGACTAAGATTTTGCCTTGCTTTCTAATCTGTCCATCATTTTTTGGTTGTTCCATTTGGAGGACAGGGCTAAATCTCACAGCACACCATTTCCAGAATTCATGAGTGTCCGGCCCAGTCGGTATGTCTAGGAGTTTCTACCTCTAGCATGAATGGTGGAGAAGGAAAAGAGCTTGTGGTTATACAAACCTGGGTTCTTCGTATTGCGCGGACAAGTGTTTTACGATGGAAAGATTAAGATGCTCTTTAATTTTATTGTTTATTTTTATTATTTTATTGCGTGTTTTCTGTCTTAATTATTGTCAGGGCCTGATACACTGTGTCTGAAGTCTATTTTCTTTCATCGCACACACTGAATTTCTTCTAACCATCTATCCAGTCGTCCTACTTTATGATGGTAGTTTTACTTACTCTTTGCTTCACTTCCCAATATTGCCACATAAGTATTTTTTTAAAAAATTTAAATCTGCCCCACTTACTTCCACTAATTCTCTAATTTGCAAAGTGGTCATTACATCCTGCCTATTTCAACTACCATTTGGCATTTGGGATTTTCGTCAAAATCTATCATTTTGTTCCGTATTTGTAAGTTTACTCTTTCTTCCTAATTCTAATTATTATCATGCTTTGATAACAATCCCATCCTGATTTGAAAATAATCCTGAATTCTGAAGAATACAACCTTTACCATACAGTCCTAGGTGGGAACCAAAGACTTTTTCACTGATTTTTCATTAGTTTTAGCTTTGTCAGCATATTATTGATTTACTTCAGACACACCCTAAAAAGTTCATGATCCATGAGGTTGATGTTCATAAAATGTGTTTACACATAAATTCAATGATTGTTCAAGAGACTTGACTTCTGAAAATAATTAGTAACAATTCTTTAGTAATTTCGTAATTCACTTAATTTTTGGTAATGATATTTAGGTAATAATTTACTACCAAATGTAATGTATTTATGTTCCTTTTTTCTATTGGCCAGTACTTCTGCAGTGTTTTACTTGATTAGGTTAGGGACACATTTACAACCCAAGGAAATTGGTCTGATAGAGAAGATTCATCAATGTCACCCTCTTTCTAATGAGGGGATTTTAAGATTCATGGAATGCTTATATTAGTAAGTACCTTCAAAAGCCACTTTTTCTTAAAAATGTTTTTAAAAAATATTCTGGGATATTTTCTATGTGTGAAAACCATATTCCATCTCTCTTACAAGGTCTATTAAGAGTTTTAAAAAGTAACACTCCTTTGTATTCACAAGTTCTTACCATGAAAATATTGATGTATAAATTTTAGAGGAAATAGAGAAAAATTTGTATGAAGGAGCTTCTTAAAATAACATATATATTTATTTACATTCTAGAAAACAACATTTGTAATGAGTCATGTGTAAATCTGGAAAAAAAATACAATGGAGAAAAAAGGCCATAAAATATTTCCAGGCTGTTATTCAGTAAGATCATTTGTCCTCATTAAAAATGTGTACTGTTTGTGATGCCTGGGTAGCTCGGTTGGTTGAGCAGCTGGCTTTTGGTTTTGGCTCAGGTCATGATCTCACAGTTTGTGGGTTCGAGTCCCACCTTGGGCTCCACACTGAACGACTGATGCCTGCTTGGAATTCTCTCTCTCCCCCTCTCTGCCCTTCCCTGCTCATGCTCTCTCTCTCTCTCCCTCCCTCTCTCTCTCTCAAAATAAATAAATAAACTTTAAAAAATGGTTACTATTCACAACACCATCATGTTTAACTTTAAAAGTTACTATTGAGCCCATACAAGAAAATGAAAACTTTGTGTCAACTTAAATTTGTTTTTGTTTTATTTTTAAGAAAGTATTGCTTAGGAAAGAATTGTAAATATTAGCCTTAATCCTAAACTGATAAAAGTATATATTTACTAGATTCAAGGTTATTTTCCCTGAAATATCAGGACTTTAAAGCAGATTACCATCTGCTCATCGTTTCTAAAATTTTATTCTATTTTTATTTTATTTTTTCTTTCAGTTAATGTTATTAATTCAATATTTTCTTCAAACTCTAAAATATGCCATATACCAACAATAGTTTAATCTCGTGAATATTATGGTGAGCAGAAAACCTGTGGTTTTCACCTTCAATGTCATACAGATTAATAGACAACCACACAATCAAGTCCAAATACTATACAGCTTAAAGGAGCTGCTGCTATCTCCTAAGTCGGATAGGATATACCTTCTCTAAATGTGATGATGTTATTGTCCTGAAAGATGCACCCCATGATCATTTAAATATGATAAATGATGATATCTGAAATCAAAGGTTGATACTTCAAGAGAGTATGGGTAAGTGAGAATGTGGGGGTAATAATAGGAAATTTCCTGGAGAGATGTGGTTTGACAATGAGGACCCCTATAAGGAACCTCCAATATAGTGGAGATTTTAGAGAAATTATGTGAACAATAAATGTTTATTATACACACACTAGTCTCTAGTTTTGGAATTTGCCAGATGTAATAGCAAAAAGGAGGCAGAGGGAACAGTGAGTAGAAGATTGGACCACAGAAAGATTGTGACCTAAAGAGGTGATTTACTTTATCTTCATCCATTCTGCAAATCTAGTGTAGACACAGCTCAAGATAAAGAAAAAAAAAAATGGTTAGAGTTTGCTCAGAACAATGTTAATAAATTGACTCTATTGCTTGTCCCGATTTCTTTTTTTTTTTTTTTCCCTTTTTTTTTTTTTTTTTTATGAAGTTTATTGACAAATTGGTTTCCATACAACACCCAGTGCTCATCCCAAAAGGTGCCCTCCTCAATACCCATCACTCACCCGCCCCTCCCTCCCACCCCCCATCAACCCTCAGTTTGTTCTCAGTTTTTAACAGTCTCTTATGCTTTGGCTCTCTCCCACTCTAACGTCTTTTTTTTTTTTTCTCCCTTCCCCTCCCCCATGGGTTCCTGTTGAGTTTCTCAGGATCCACATAAGAGTGAAACCATATGGTATCTGTCTTTCTCTGTATGGCTTATTTCACTTAGCATCACACTCTCCAGTTCCATCCACGTTGCTACAAAAGGCCATATTTCATTTTTTCTCATTGCCACGTAGTATTCCATTGTGTATATAAACCACAATTTCTTTATCCATTCATCAGTTGATGGACATTTAGGCTCTTTCCATAATTTGGCTATTGTTGAGAGTGCTGCTATGAACATTGGGGTACAAGTGCCCCTATGCATCAGTACTCCTGTGTCCCTTGGGTAGATTCCTAGCAGTGCTATTGCTGGGTCATAGGGTAGGTCTATTTTTAATTTTCTAAGGAACCTCCACACTGTTTTCCAGAGCGGCTGCACCAATTTGCATTTCCACCAACAGTGCAAGAGGGTTCCCGTTTCTCCACATCCTCTCCAGCATCTATAGTCTCCTGATTTGTTCATTTTGGCCACTCTGACTGGCGTGAGGTGATACCTGAGTGTGGTTTTGATTTGTATTTCCCTGATAAGGAGCGACGCTGAACATCTTTTCATGTGCCTGTTGGCCATCTGGATGTCTTCTTTAGAGAAGTGTCTATTCATGTTTTCTGCCCATTTCTTCACTGGGTTATTTGTTTTTTGGGTGTGGAGTTTGGTGAGCTCTTTATAGATTTTAGATACTAGCCCTTTGTCCGATATGTCATTTGCAAATATCTTTTCCCATTCCGTTGGTTGTCTTTTAGTTTTGTTGGTTGTTTCCTTTGCTGTGCAGAAGCTTTTTATCTTCATAAGGTCCCAGTAATTCACTTTTGCTTTTAATTCCCTTGCCTTTGGGGATGTGTCGAGTAAGAGATTGCTACGGCTGAGGTCAGAGAGGTCTTTTCCTGCTTTCTCCTCTAAGGTTCTGATGGTTTCCTGTCTCACATTTAGGTCCTTTATCCATTTTGAGTTTATTTTTGTAAATGGTGTGAGAAAGTGGTCTAGTTTCAACCTTCTGCATGTTGCTGTCCAGTTCTCCCAGCACCATTTGTTAAAGAGGCTGTCTTTTTTCCATTGGATGTTCTTTCCTGCTTTGTCAAAGATGAGTTGGCCATATGTTTGTGGGTCTAGTTCTGGGGTTTCTATTCTATTCCATTGGTCTGTGTGTCTGTTTTTGTGCCAATACCATGCTGTCTTGATGATGACAGCTTTGTAGTAGAGGCTGAAGTCTGGGATTGTGATGCCTCCTGCTTTGGCCTTCTTCTTCAAAATTCCTTTGGCTATTCGGGGCCTTTTGTGGTTCCATATGAATTTTAGGATTGCTTGTTCTAGTTTCGAGAAGAATGCTGGTGCAATTTTGATTGGGATTGCATTGAATGTGTAGATAGCTTTGGGTAGTATTGACATTTTGACAATATTTATTTTTCCAATCCATGAGCAGGGAATGTCTTTCCATTTCTTTAAATCTTCTTCAATTACCTTCATAAGCTTTCTATAGTTTTCAGCATACAGATCCTTTACATCTTTGGTTAGATTTATTCCTAGGTATTTTATGCTTTTTGGTGCAATTGTGAATGGGATCAGTTTCTTTATTTGTCTTTCTGTTGCTTCATTGTTAGTGTATAAGAATGCAACTGATTTCTGTACATTGATTTTGTATCCTGCAACTTTGCTGAATTCATGTATCAGTTCTAGCAGACTTTTGGTGGAGTCTATCGGATTTTCCATGTATAATATCATGTCATCTGCAAAAAGCGAAAGCTTGACTTCATCTTTGCCAATTTTGATGCCTTTGATTTCCTTTTGTTGTCTGATTGCTGATGCTAGAACTTCCAGCACTATGTTAAATAACAACGGTGAGAGTGGGCATCCCTGTCGTGTTCCTGATCTCAGGGAAAAAGCTCTCAGTTTTTCCCCGTTGAGGATGATGTTAGCTGTGGGCTTTTCATAAATGGCTTTTATGATCTTTAAGTATGTTCCTTCTATCCCGACTTTCTCAAGGGTTTTTATTAAGAAAGGGTGCTGGATTTTATCAAAGGCCTTTTCTGCATCGATTGACAGGATCATATGGTTCTTCTCTTTTTTTTTGTTAATGTGATGTATCACGTTGATTGATTTGCGAATGTTGAACCAGCCCTGCATCCCAGGAATGAATCCCACTTGATCATGGTGAATAATTCTTTTTATATGCTGTTGAATTCGATTTGCTAGTATCTTATTGAGAATTTTGGCATCCATATTCATCAGGGATATTGGCCTGTAGTTCTCTTTTTTTACTGGGTCTCTGTCTGGTTTAGGAATCAAAGTAATACTGGCTTCATAGAATGAGTCTGGAAGTTTTCCTTCCCTTTCTATTTCTTGGAATAGCTTGAGAAGGATAGGTATTATCTCTGCTTTAAACGTCTGGTAGAACTCCCCTGGGAAGCCATCTGGTCCTGGACTCTTATTTGTTGGGAGATTTTTGATAACCGATTCAATTTCTTCGCTGGTTATGGGTCTGTTCAAGCTTTCTATTTCCTCCTGATTGAGTTTTGGAAGAGTGTGGGTGTTCAGGAATTTGTCCATTTCTTCCAGGTTGTCCAATTTGTTGGCATATAATTTTTCATAGTATTCCCTGATAATTGTTTGTATCTCTGAGGGATTGGTTGTAATAATTCCATTTTCATTCATGATTTTATCTATTTGGGTCATCTCCCTTTTCTTTTTGAGAAGCCTGGCTAGAGGTTTGTCAATTTTGTTTATTTTTTCAAAAAACCAACTCTTGGTTTCGTTGATCTGCTCTACAGTTTTTTTAGATTCTATATTGTTTATTTCTGCTCTGATCTTTTTTTTTTTATAAATTTTTTTTTTTCAACATTTATTTATTTTTGGGACAGAGAGAGACAGAGCATGAACGGGGGAGGGGCAGAGAGAGAGGGAGACACAGAATCGGAAACAGGCTCCAGGCTCCGAGCCATCAGCCCAGAGCCTGACGCGGGGCTCGAACTCACGGACCGCGAGATCGTGACCTGGCTGAAGTCGGACGCTTAACCGACTGCGCCACCCAGGCGCCCCTCTGCTCTGATCTTTATTATTTCTCTTCTTCTGCTGGGTTTAGGCTGCCTTTGCTGTTCTGCTTCTATTTCCTTTAGGTGTGCTGTTAGATTTTGTATTTGGGATTTTTCTTCTTTCTTGAGATAGGCCTGGATTGCAATGTATTTTCCTCTCAGGACTGCCTTCGCTGCGTCCCAAAGCGTTTGGATTGTTGTATTTTCATTTTCGTTTGTTTCCATATATTTTTTGATTTCTTCTCTAATTGCCTGGTTGACCCACTCATTCGTGAGTAGGGTGTTCTTTAACCTCCATGCTTTTGGAGGTTTTCCAGACTTTTTCCTGTGGTTGACTTCAAGCTTCATAGCATTGTGGTCTGAAAGTATGCATGGTATAATTTCAATTCTTGTAAACTTATGAAGGGCTGATTTGTGACCCAGTATATGATCTATCTTGGAGAATGTTCCATGTGCACTCGAGAAGAAAGTATATTCTGTTGCTTTGGGATGCAGAGTTCTAAATATATCTGTCAAGTCCATCTGATCCAGTGTCTCATTCAGGGCCCTTGTTTCTTTATTGACCGTGTGTCTAGATGATCTATCCATTTCTGTAAGTGGGGTGTTAAAGTCCCCAGCAATTACCACATTCTTATCAATAAGGTTGCTTCTGTTTATGAGTAATTGTTTTATATATTTGGGGGCTCCGGTATTCGGCGCATAGACATTTATAATTGTTAGCTCTTCCTGATGGATAGACCCTGTAACTATTATATAATGTCCTTCTTCATCTCTTGTTACAGCCTTTAATTTAAAGTCTAGTTTGTCTGATATAAGTATGGCTACTCCAGCTTTCTTCTGGCTTCCAGTAGCATGATAAATAGTTCTCCATCCCCTCACTCTCAATCTAAAGGTGTCCTCAGGTCTAAAATGAGTCTCTTGTAGACAGCAAATAGATGGGTCTTGTTTTTTTATCCATTCTGATACCCTATGTCTTTTGGTTGGCGCATTTAATCCATTTACATTCAGTGTTATTATAGAAAGATACGGGTTTAGAGTCATTGTGATGTCTGTATGTTTTATGCTTGTAGTGATGTCTCTGGTACTTTGTCTCACAGGGTCCCCCTTAGGATCTCTTGTAGGGCTGGTTTAGTGGTGACAAATTCCTTCAGTTTTTGTTTGTTTGGGAAGACCTTTATCTCTCCTTCTATTCTAAATGACAGACTTGCTGGATAAAGGATTCTTGGCTGCATATTTTTGCTGTCTAGCACCCTGAAAATCTCGTGCCAATTCTTTCTGGCCTGCCAAGTTTCAAAAGAGAGATCAGTCACGAGTCTTATAGGTCTCCCTTTATATGTGAGGGCACGTTTACCCCTTGCTGCTTTCAGAATTTTCTCTTTATCCTTGTATTTTGCCAGTTTCACTATGATATGTCGTGCAGAAGATCGATTCAAGTTACGTCTGAAGGGAGTTCTCTGTGCCTCTTGGATTTCAATGCCTTTTTCCTTCCCCAGTTCAGGGAAGTTCTCAGCTATGATTTCTTCAAGTACCCCTTCAGCACCTTTCCCTCTCTCTTCCTCCTCTGGGATACCAATTATGCGTAAATTATTTCTTTTTAGTGTATCACTTAGTTCTCTAATTTTCCCCTCATACTCCTGGATTTTTTTATCTCTCTTTTTCTCAGCTTCCTCTTTTTCCATAACTTTATCTTCTAGTTCACCTATTCTCTCCTCTGCCTCTTCCATCCGAGCTGTGGTGGTTTGCATTTTGTTTTCCATTTCCTTTAAAGCGTTTTTCAGCTCCTCGTGCCTGTTCATTAGTCCCCTGATGTCTGTAGCAAGAGATTCTCTGCTGTCCTGTATGCTGTTTTCCAGCCCAGCGATTAATTTTATGACTATTATTCTAAATTCACTTTCTGTTATATTATTTAAATCCTTTTTGATCAGCTCATTAGCTGTTGTTATTTCCTGGAGATTCTTCTGGGGGGAATTCTTCCGCTTGGTCATTTTGGATAGTCCCTGGTGTGGTGAGGGCCTGCAGGGCACTTCCCCTGTGCTGTGGTGTATAACTGGAGTTGGTGGGCGGGGCCGCAGTCCGACCTGATGTCTGCCCCCAGCCCACCGCTGGGGCCACAGTCAGACTGGTGTGTGCCTTCTCTTCCCCTCTCCTAGGGGCGGGATTCACTGTGGGGTGGCGTGGCCCGTCTGGGCTACTTGCACACTGCCAGGCTTGTGATGCTGGGGATCTGGCGTATTAGCTGGGGTGGGAAGGCAAGGTGCACGGCGGCAGGGGGGGCAGGCTTAGCTCGCTTCTCCTTAGGTGATCCACTTCAGGAGGGGCCCTGTGCAGCCGGAGGGAGTCAGATCGCTGCCGGAGGTTTGGCTCCGCAGAAGCACAGAGTTGGGTGTTCGCGCGGAGCGAGCAATTTCCCTGGCCGGAGCCGGTTCCCTTTGGGATTTTGGCTGGGGGATGGGCGGGGGAGATGGCGCTGGAGAGCGCCTTTGTTCCCCGCCAAACTGAGCTCTGTCGTCCGGGGGCTCCGCAGCTCACCCTCCCTTTGTCCTCCAGCCTTCCCGCTTTCTGAGCAGAGCTGTTAACTTATGACCTCCCAGACGCTAAGTCGCGCTTGCTGTCGGAGCACAGTCCGTCAGGCCCCTCCGCTTTTGCAAGCCGGACTCGGGGGCTCTGCTTGGCCGGCGAGCCGCCCCTCCGCCCCGGCTCCCTCCCGCCAGTCCGTGGAGCGCGCACCGCCTCGCCGCCCTTCCTACCCTCTTCCGTGGGCCTCTCGTCTGCACTTGGGTCCGGTGACTCTGTTCTGCTAATCCTCTGGCGGTTTTCTGGGTTATTTAGGCAGGTGTAGGTGGAATCTAAGTGATCAGCAGGACGCGCGGTGAGCCCAGCGTCCTCCTACGCCGCCATCTTCCTAGTATCTTGTATTCCCTTTTATCCCGATTTCTTAACCCCTCTACGGTTACCCTTCCTTCTCCACTCTACTTGTCTTCAGACACTCCAAGATAAGATAAGATACTCCAAGATAAGATAAGATACTCCAAGATAAGATAAGACACTCCAAGATAAGATAAGATAAGATACTCCAAGATAAGATAAGACACTCCAAGATAAGAATCAAAATGAAACAAGAATCGTAAGATTTATTTATTTACTTATTTTTTTACTTTTTTTATCTTTATGTATGAAAGAGAGACACAGCGTGAGCAGGGGAGGAGCAGAGAGAGAGGGAGACACGGAATCTGAAGCAGTCTCCAGGCTCTGAATGTCAGCACAGAACTCGAGGCAGGACTTGAACTCACAAACTGAGATCATGACCTGAGCCCAAGTTGGCGCTTAACTGACTGAGCCACCCAGGTGCCCCAGTTGAAAGCACTTCTAATTGATGGGTATTCCACCCTGGTGCCCCCCATAGAATTTGTTTAAAAAAAAAAAGAGAAATGTGGGGCGCCTGGGTGGCTCCTCAGTTAAGTGTCTGACTTCGGCTCAGGTCATGATCTCTGGGTTCATGAGTTCGAGACATGCTCAGGCTCTGTTCCAACAACTCAGAGTCTGGAGCCTGCTTCAGATTCTGTGTCTCCCTCTCTCTCTGCCCTTCCTCCACACACACTCTGTCTCCTTCTCTCTCAAAAATAAGTAAACATCAGAAAAAAAATTTTTAAAAGAGAGAAATGTAAACACACTGCTATGAAATATTATGCACCATAAGAGGCATTACTAAGGGAAACACAAAATGGTGTTGGATAGAACATCCACCATGATTACAATAGAATTACAGACTTGATGTTTCCTTTAAAAGAAAAAAAAAAAGTAAAGAAAACTCAACAGAAAAAATATATAGCAGAACAATGAAAAAAGCAGATATTTTCCAGAAATAAGACAAAAATAGAACTAAAAGAAATAAAAGCTAAATGAAAAATAAACAGACAAAAACAGTAAGAATAATTTTAAAATGCTAACATAATGGATAATTCTTAGTATATCAGAGTAAATAAAATTAAAAACTAAATAATGGCAGGGGCTCCTGGGTGGCTCAGTCAGTTAATCGTCCAACTTCAGCTCAGGTCATGAACTTGTGGTTTGTGAGTTCTGAGCTGTTAGCACAGAGTCTGGAGCCTGCTTTGGATTCTGTCTCCCTCTCTCTCTGCCCCTCCCCGCTAATGTTCTGTGTGTCTCCCTCTCAAAACTAAATGAACATTGAAAAAATGAGGACATAAAGTTGAGAGAAAGTGATTGTTATGTAATACAGGCAAAGGAAATCCCCTTAAACATATAAAATTCCAAAAGAAAAATACAGTTCAAATAGAACAGAAAGCATGTTGAAAGATAAAATAAACGATGCATTCCCTGAAAAAGAAACCTGATCTTGAAAATTCAAAGGGCACAGCTTATCTAAGAAAAATAAATGAATGCCATAATATAACAAAGGTTTGTTTGTAATTTATGCTATATGTTCATTGAGCTATATGAGATTGCCATTTTACAGGTCAAAATGTTCAAATATAAATAGTTACATGTGGCTCAAACTATGGATTAACAGGGGCTCTGAACCATAAAGCATTATCCTCACCAGCTGGAACGTCGTGGCCCCTTGTCACGGTAGCATATGAAAATCCACGCTTTTGAAGATTTCAGCAAGTTTAGTTTACCATCTCCTCTCGTATCTCATTTTCAGCAATTTAGTTAGGAAGTATCGTCATCTGTGTTCCCAGAAGATAGGGAGAACCAAACATTGGTACGTATTTGTAATGTGGGTACAGACACGATCAAGTGTAATAAAAGGGGAAAAATTAAATAATCTTCATATTCTACATAGCAACACAAGCCAGATGATGGTTGAGTGATCACAGAAAGTTCTGGCAGAACTAAAATACAATTCTAATACTTTTCTACACAGTCCACTTGACTTTGAAAGTGTGCAAATATGTTTAAGTATACTCTAAATTAAGGGATATAGAGCGTAAGTAGGACATTCATGAGAAGCCATACAAAAAAAAAAAAGAAACAAAAAACAAAAAACAAGGCAAACAGACCCATCATATAGTAAAAATGAGAATAATTAAAAAACCAATAAGCTGTGATTTAAAAGGTAAATCTATTCGCATATAAACAAAGCCTAAACATCTGTAGCCATTATGCATACAGTGGAAAATTACATTTTTTTAAAGAAATTAATTTTGTAGAGACACCCAGGTGGCCCAGTCCGTTAAGTGTCTGACTCTTGATTTCAGGTCAGGTCAGGATATCACGGTTCGTGAGTTCAAGGCCTGTATCAGGCTCTGTGCTGACAGTGCAGAACCTGCTTGAGATTCTCTTTCTCTCTTCCTCTCTCTCTGCCCCTTCCTGCTCCTGCTCTCTCTCTGTCTCTGTCAAAATAAATAAACTTGAAAAAAAGAAATTAATTTTGTAAAAGTAATATAACCAAAATAAATCATCGATAGGAAGAAGGTGAACTGAAAGTAAAGTGTGGTGATCCCATCATATTTTATTTTTAAATCAGTACGTATTGTTTGATAGAATATTACTGTTTAAAAAAATTAATGACCAAGACAATACATTTTTATTTTGACTTTTGTTATTTTTTAAAGTTTATTTTATTTACTTTGAGAAAGAGAGGGCGAGTGCGTGCACATGAGTGGGGGAGGGACAGAGAGAGAGGGAAGGAATCCCAAGCGGACTCCGTGCTGACATTGGGCTCATGACCTGAGCCAAAATCAAGAGTGGGATGTTCAGCCAAATGAGCCACGGGGTGCCTCGAAACCTTTACATTTTTTAACTGCAGAGGACTCTTAAAATTAACATCTTCTTCGTGTAAGAATTATGGCTTTGTTTTATTTCACCACTCTTTCAGTATCAATTTACTTACATCTTGGTCAAATTAAGATTCAATTCAATATTTTTATTTTAAAAATAACACATAACATACAGCAGGTTCTGATTTAATCAATCTTTAAATCCACACATTAACCAAATATTTACTTTATGCTCACGAAGTGCCACTCTGTTCTTGCAGATAAAACTGCAAATAAGAGAAGCTAACCCCCTATCCCCATTGAGTTTGCATTCTAAAAGGAACACATTCAGTAAAATTATCCAAATAATCATGCAATATAATTTTCAGTAAGTATAAGTGTTATGAGGAGAAATAAAGTAGGGTAAGAGACAGGACACAGAGCTGCCTTTTTTTTTTTTTTTTCAACGTTTTTATTTATTTTTGGGACAGAGAGAGACAGAGCATGAACGGGGGAGGGGCAGAGAGAGAGGGAGACACAGAATCAGAAACAGGCTCCAGGCTCTGAGCCATAAGCCCAGAGCCTGACGCGGGGCTCGAACTCACAGACCGCGAGATCGTGACCTGGCTGAAGTCGGACGCTCAACCGACTGCGCCACCCAGGCGCCCCCAGAGCTGCCTTTTAAGGATGGTCTGGTAATTCCTCTCCATAGTCCTATTTTAGCAGAGATCTAGTAAAATATAGAAGTAATCCAGGCAAAAACCTTGGGAAAGAATATTCTTAGGGGAGAAAAGAGCAAGTGTCAAGGGAAGAAATGACCTCAGATCCTTCTAGGAAGTTCAGTATGACTGGAACAGAGGGGGCCAAAGGGGAATTGCTTGAAGATTCTCTCAAAAAGGCAGCTCAGGGACCAGTAGGACCATAGAGGCCATGCCAAGAAATTGCATTTCATTATCAATGTGACGGGAAGCTCTCTTATGGTTTTGAGTGAGGGGATAAGAGGGTCTGGTTTTTATGTTTAATGGATAATTATCATGACTGTGGTGAAAGATGAAAGAAAGAGGTGATGAAGGGAGACCAGAAGCCTATTGAAATGGTCAAGGAGAAGCACCAGTAGGAACTTATCATTATTGGTGGCACCGATGGCAAAGTGGTCAAAATCAGGAAAAATATGGCTTCAGTTACTGAAATATATACATTTTGGGGTTGGTGGAAAATGAATGTCATTTAAAGTCACAGGACTACATGAGCTCTTCTGGGAGCAAAAGTGGGAAGAGCTTTTCACTTCATCCATCCATCCATCCATCCATCTGTCCATCTATTATTGATCTGTTTATACACTCACAAATACATCTAGAAAAATAATCTGTGATGTCATTAGATTTTGAGCAACTTTTTTGTTTTGTTTTATTTTGTTTTTTGTCTTACTTAATGACAAAGATATGCATGTGTGATTTTTACAAAAACAGTGACCTCAGTGATTGATGACAAGAGTGAGAGACAAGGAAGCATAATGGTCATTAAAAAGACGATGAGTTAGTATCTCCTGGAATAATGAGGTTTTTTCATGGAAACACCTTTAGTAACAGAAACCAAGATTTAAGTATCATCTCTGAAAATGAGAGGGCTGAATGCCCACACATGTCACTTTCTGGACATCTGTGTTTAGAGTTTGCCATTCAGCTTCTATAGAAAGAACTAGAAGAAAAAGGTAATAGCAACAAACAACATATGGTGGAAATTAAAGGGATAAATAATCTGGAGAAAATGTGATTGTTAACAGTTACATTTTAATCTTTTAGGAGTGATGCCAAGTAGCAGATTAAGAGCTCTTTCAAAATTTCTTGGATAAACTTTTGTTTGTTTTTCAAGCAACACATTGCTAATTAAAAATCCAAATACACTGTGCTGCATATTTAAAAGGCAAATGTTGACATGTAACTTTGTCAGATTTTGACAGATCTAGGTTGAGAAATTTTGAATTTCTGATAAAGTGAAATAAATTTGCAATACCACACGTTAATTAGACTGGAGTTTGAGTCACAGCTTTGTAAATACCTAAATGAGGAAACAAATCGGATGATGTTAAAGAATTATGTAACACCACCACCCTGAAATGTGTCAGGGGGATCTTTGAAACTGAAATGACAAAATGTACCAAGCCAACAGTTTGAAAAGAATGAAGTAGTGTTATACCAGGCATTGTTACGGTATTACAGAAATAACCAGTGTTCGGTCTCTCTCATGCTTTCATTCATCAAAAAATAAAACCCCCTAGGACTTCACATGACCCACCTATCGTTATCTTTCTCTGCTGCTGTTCTTTGTCTGCTTTGTTGATTTCAGGGCTAGTGATCAGAAGTAGAAAGAGGCTGCAGATTCCCGGATCTTTAACTTAAACATTGCTGTGGCAACGTCTGAATTTCACCAATAGCCCTCTCTAGGGATTGGTGATCTTCCAAACTCCAGGAGATCAGTTCCCTGATTGCTAGCTCTCCCAGTTATACCAGGATTTGTTTTATTCTACACAATTTTTTTAAAAAAATTTCCTGTTAATATATGTAGCTACAATTCAATATGTTTTGTCCATCTATGAAATTCTATTTTTGTACGTGTACAAACTAAAACTATTTTCATCTCTCCAGAAAATCTGGAATTTGTCATTTTTAAACTAATTTTCCTTTTTCTTAAACTATAAAATTTATAATATTTATTTTTACTGTAAATATATTTTTCTACCATATTTGCTAACTGGCCGTTGCCCTTAAAAACCTCGAAAACAAGGGGGCGCCTGAGTGGCTCAGTCGGTAAAGCATCTGACTTTGGCTCAGGTCATGATCTCACGGTTTGTGAGTTCGAGCCCTGCGTCAGGCTCTGTGCTGACAGCTCAGAGCCTGGAGCCTGCTTCGGATTCTGTGTCTCCCTCTCTCTCTGCCTCTCCCTGACTCATGCCTCTCTCTCCCTCTCAAAAAAATGAATAAATGTTAAAAGAAAAAAATAAAAAAAAACCTAGAAAACAAGATGGACATACTAAATCAAAAGCAAGCATAAAGATAGAAATGATGAAGAACGGAAATCAATATAATAGAACAAATAACTCTAAAATTACAATAAATAAAAAAAAATGGTGTTGGTTACAATGTAGACACAGCACAATGGAATAGAAAACAGAGCTTGGAAACAGACACACAAACCTAGTCAACTGAGCTTTAATTAAGATACAAGCCAATTGAGAAAAGTACAAGTAATGATTTTAACAAGCTGTGCTAGACTTGTCGAGTGTAAACACACAAATAGAAGAACATTCACCTATATCTTGCAAATTATACAAAAGTTAAATGGATCATAACCCGAAATGTAAAATGTAACTATACAACTTCTAAGAGTAAGCAGGGAAAATGTCTGTCACCTTTGATATGTGACAGGCATTCTTAAAGAAATGAAAAGGCAGACCACAAACTCAGAGAAATTATTTGCAAACTTCACTTATGACAACAAATCCAGAATAAAGAACTCTCAAACTCAATACTCATTAAGAAATCAAAAACAAATTTCAGCAAAATATCTTAACAGACACATTACCAAAGGATGGCAAATAAGCACGCAAAAATATGCTCAACAGCAGTAGCCATTAAAAAATTGCAAATTAAAACAAGATACTAGTATGTACCTCTTCTGACAATACCAGCTGCATGTGTAGTTGCTGAGTTCCCAGACTTTCATAGATTCTGGGGGAAAGAAAAATGGTAGAGTCACTTATTAGCATTTTTATAAAGTTAAATATACACTTATCTTATGACCCAGAAATCTCATGCCTACCTATTTACTAAAGAAAAATGAAGACTTACGTTCACCCAAAAACCTGTATGTGAATATATATAGAAAACTTTATATATAAATGCTAACAAGTGAGAACAACACATACGTCCTTTAGTAAATTCAATATAAGGAATATTATGCAGCAATGAAAAGGAATAAACGACCGAGTGATGTGACAACGTGGATGGCTCTTAAATGTATGTTGCTAAGTGAAAGGAGCCAGGTCCCGAAATCTCCATCTTGTACGATGCCATTTATATGATATTCTGCAAAAAGGTAAATGTTAGGGATGGAAAACAATGTTTTCTAGGATACTGAGTAGAAGGCTGTTTTAACTATAAAGGGACAGCATGGGAAAATTTTTGGACTGATTGAACTGTTCTATATCAAGACTCTTATGGTGGATAGAAGACTTTGTGCATTATTAAAACCCATAGAATAATACACTGCATAGTACAAATTTTATAGTATATGAATTAAAAAACTTCTCAGCTTAGAATATAGAGGAAATCAGAATGTCATTAATTCATAAAACAGTTTAAGTCAGTGTGTAACCAATTGTGGCCATCCCTGAAACGTATTCCTTCTCTCCTTTTCCTTACTTTTCTCCAGAAGATGCTTGGCCCTGGGACAGATATTTGTGTCTGCAGGATCATATTTTACAGATAGCGATTGTATAAGAGGAAAGGAGAATGGCCAGATCTAAGGATATGGCAAAACAATTGCACTACTGTATGTAATGTATGAAATGTTTGTAATGCTGAAAATTATAATGCCTTGACGTATTTTCTTAACTTCATTAGTTTTAGCAATGAAAATACAAATACACTGGATGTTCTCAACAAACCTAGTCATTTTCATTAGTGGGATGAAATGAAGTATGTTTTTCATGACATAGATTTTTAAAAATAATTCTACTAGTTCTTTGCAGATGGCTTTCTTTTTTTAAAGAAATCTTATTTATTTATTTTGAGAAAGACAGAGACAGCGTGAGTGGGGGAGGGACAGAGAGAGAGAGAGAGAGACTGAGAATCTCAAGCAGGCTCCACACTGTCAGCACAGAGTCCGATGCAGGGCTGAAACCCACAAAGCCGCCAGATCATGACCCGAGTGAATCCGAGAGTAGGACGCTCAACTGACCGAGCCACCCAGGCGCCCCACAAATGGCTTTATTTCTTAATACTTAAATTAACTCATCTTAGCTCCTTATTAAGATATTCTGGAAGTGAGGGAAATTAAAAATAGAGTTAATTCACTCACTTTCAGCGACAGCAAGAACAAGATAATGACTTTTTTTCAATGGGGTATATTGGTTCTTACAAAAATGTTTAGAAGATCAGGCATCAATTTTGTGCCTTTCTGCATCCATGGCAATTGTGTAGGTAGACTCTGATTATAACAGGTCAAGTTCCCAGATTATCTCACTCTTCTGAGAAAATCTTTTAATGGTTTTGCATTACTTCTGGAACTAGGTCTAAATTCATTTCTCACGGGACACCTTTGGTCATCAAGCCAAGTGATTCTAGATATCATCATATCTACAAGAAAATAGATAGGATTTCACTTTTGTCTCTTTTTTTTCTTTTATCTACTCTCTTCCTCAATATTTTGTATGAAACTATTAATGAAAGTACAGCTTACTCTCATTGTAAGGGATTTGTGTCTCCATAGAAGGGATATTAGCTCTTTAAACTCAAGGGGGCATCAAAAAGATAGTTAAATATTCCAGTTAAGTGTCCTAGTTAAAGTTGCTACTGCTGAAAATTACAAAAGTAACAGTTCAATAAACAGTGAGGGAGAAAATATCATTTAATTAGAACTGCTAAATTGACCACAGTATGCCAACAGAAACAGAGATTTTCATTTCTGAAACTGGGCTAACTATGGTCATATCATTATATATATTCAAGTGAATCTTTTTTTTAAATATGAAATTTATTGTCAAATTGGTTTCCATACAACATCCAGTGCTCCTTCCAACAGGTGCCCTCCACAATGCCCATCACCCACCCTCCCCTCCCTCCCACCCCCCCATCAGCCCTCAGTTTGTTCTCAGTTTTTAAGAGTCTCTTATGGTTTGTCTCTCTCCCTCTCTTTTTTTTTCCTTCCCCTCCCCCATGGTCTTCTGTTAAGTTTCTCAGGATACATGAAAACATATGGTATTTGTCTTTCTCTGTATGACTTATTTCACTTAGCATAACACTCTCCAGTTCCATCCACGTTGCTACAAAAGGCCATATTTCATTCTTTCTCATTGCCACGTAGAATTCCATTGTGCATATAAACCAAAATTCCTTTATCCATTCGTCAGTTGATGGACATTTAGGCTCTTTCCATAATTTGGCTATTGTTGAAAGTGCTGCTATAAACGTTGGGGTACAAGTGCCCCTATGCATCAGCACTCCTGTATTCCTTGGGTAAATTCCTAGCAGTGCAAGTGAATCTTTAAGTTCCAATTTAGTATACATTCCATTCCATTCTGACATAAACCACGATGCATTGCCTAAAGAGAATACATGATCGGCCCCATAGAAAGTTGAATAACCTGTGTTATACTTTTTCCTAAATTTACGTTTTATTTTTATTTATTTGCTGTTGTTGGCCAAGGTTTATTGAAGATAGTCCAGCACCATAAAAAGATTCAAACGGCCCCACATGGTGTTTTGAAATCCATCCCACCTGTAGGCTGGGTAACCTACGGTTTGGACAGACTGCCCAAGTTCAAAAGTTTCAACATTTCCTTAGCGTCTGGCTCTACTTCAGCCATCTCCTGATCCAAGGCTGAGAACTCAGGTACATAATGATTCATCCTTTCTCTCTCCTCCCCCTGCAGCTTGATGGAGGTAACTCTCCCCCTGCAGCTTGATGGAGGTAACTCTCAGCAGGCCTCTCTGAATCTGCTTCGTCAGATGTGTGACATAGCCTGCTGTCTTATTGCGTGGCTTCTCGCTGGGAATAATGGTGGTCCCCTTGCCTGTGCGTTTGTTGGTGTGGAAGTCATTGCCCAGGTGAATGCAGTGTTTCTTAATGATGACCCAGCCTGCCTTCCTCATGGTTTTGGTGCGCAGGTGGCCCATGTTGGCGGGTATAGTCTCTGTTGGGGTTTTAAATAAATACAGGTTTAATAAGAATGATGATTGTTTAAATGTACATTGTAACATTTTCCTAACATTGCAGACTAAATGCAAATGCATTTTCATCTTTGAATCTTTGCAAGATATTAGCAGATACTGGAACAAAGATTGTCATCTCTATTACAAAAAGTAATGGCTGATATTTATTATCATTGTTTTTATGATTATTATTATTACTGTAGAGAGAGATAGTGAGAGCAGGGGAGAGGGATGGACACACACACACACACACACAGAGGGAGAGAAAATCCCAAGCAAACTCCTTGCCCAGCATGGAGCCCCTTCTGGGTTTTATCCTAAGACCCTGGGATCACAACCTGAGCCAAAATCAAGAGTCAGATGCTCAACCAGTTGAGCCACCCAGGTGCCCCATGGCTAATATTTGTTGACAGCAGTATAGGAGGTACTGTGTCTAATACTTTAAACATATTATCTCATTTAATTCTCACTTAATTCTCAAGCCACCCTGTAAGAAAATGACAATTGTTTTATCATTTATTCTTTTAATATTTATTTTTTAGACAGTGATAGGGACAGAGTGCAAGTGTGTGGGGCGGGGGGTGCAGAGAGAGAAGGAGACACAGAATCTGAAGCAGGCTCCAGGCTCTGAGCTGCAGCACAGACCCCAATGCGGGGCTCAAACTCACAAACCATGAGATCATGACCGAAGCTGAAGTCGGACACTCAACTGACTGAGCCACTCAGGTGCCCCAGTACTGATGCTTAAAGGTAAATGTCAGAGCAGGTACTAAGACTCAGGACCACTGAAATGTTCTCAATCGCTGCATGCAGCTGCCTTCTGAACGAGGACACTGAAAATCCAAGAGCTAGTATTAGGTAGCTAAGCCAGATGTAGAATCCACATTTCTAACTGCTTATCAAACACATTTTACTTCCATTTCACAAGCCATATTTTTATGTGATGCATTCTCCAGCATGCATACAACCTGCTAGTATCTGCCTTTTCATTTCAGAGAATACATAATGTATTTGTTCATCAGTAAACACCATCTTGCTGATTGCTGCATGCCAACATAAACTGCTTATCATCCTCAGTCAGTCATTAACAGCTTTAAAATGGTTACTTTGCTGGGGCACCTGGGTGGCTCAGTTGGATAAGCAGCCAACTCTTGATCTCAGCTCAGCCATGATCTCCCAATTCGTGAGTTCAAGCCCCATGTCAGGCTCTGTGCTGAGAGTATGGAGCTTTCTCGGAATTCTCTCTCCTCTCTCTGTCCCTACCCCACTTGTGCTCTCAGCAACTCCCCCCCCCAACCCCCATCTCTCTCAAAAATAAGTAAATACACTTTAAAAAACAGTTACAGTGCTGAAATTGATAGCTGCATCAAACAACTAATTTCACAATAACTCAGTGCTTTTACTCACACACCTTTTCACTTATCTATGTCAGCAAATGAAAGAACAAATGCTTGTCATTCATACAATTGAGAGCCAAGCCTTTTTTGTTGTTGTTCACAGAAAGAATACTTGGCTCTGAAATAGTTTTAAACACAATTGTTGATGCTATACCAGTAAAAGACAAGAATATCGACAGCAGCTTTAAGTCTTAACCTGGACTATGTCCACAGCATTAATATAAAAAGGTTAGGTTGTCTGGATCTTATGCTAATTGCCCCACCATTCTACATGTCTTTCTGGAGTCTTCCAAATGTTAGAGTGTTTTAAATTTGAGATTTATGATTTTCATGTTCATTAAATAACACCAGGTCCTATTGCCCTACTTAATAAAGCAGTAAGATTTAAGTGTCATTTTCAACTTGGACTCAATTTTTCCATAGTATGCACTCAGGCCTTTTTAGCTGGTTAAGAAAAAGAATTTAATTCTTTTTAAAAGTTATAAAGATAAACATCAGCATGCTTTTTTGTGACAGAGAATGCATTCAGAATTAAGAAGCATGACAATAATTTAACTGCATAGAATTTAGATGTGTTCTGTCATTGACTGGGCTGAGATATATTTTTAAGATGCCCAATGGAAAAGGCAGGTGTTAGAAAAGAGAGACGTTGGAGTCTGGAGACAGGGTGTCGTGCAGTCAAAAAAGCTGAAGGTAAGAGAGATAATTAATTCTCTGTATTACCTTTGTACCTTGGACAAGCTTTAACTTCTTTCTCATCTGCAAATCTGGAATAATATGTATTATAATAATTTAGGGCGACAATGTTGATAAACTCTTATTATAGACGCTGACCACAGAAAGTACTCAAAACGTAATAACCGCCTTTAATGTGTATTTATTTTTGAGAAAGAGAGAGAGAGAGAGTGCGTGCAGGGGAGGGGCAGAG
Source organism: Lynx rufus (assembly GCF_022079265.1). Classification (NCBI taxonomy): domain Eukaryota; kingdom Metazoa; phylum Chordata; class Mammalia; order Carnivora; family Felidae; genus Lynx; species Lynx rufus. Next base: position 7,969,687 of record NW_025814825.1, read on the forward strand.
AGAGAGGGAGACACAGAATCTGAAGCAGGCTCCAGGCTCTGAGCTGTGGGCGCAGCTGCCTCAGTAATTGCCCTTAGTAATCATTATTTCTAAATGTCAAATAGACAAATGAAGTTCCCCAGATATTATGTGACCAAGTTAAATATAATATAAATGTATATATAGATGGTTTATGACTACAAAATATTTATCAAAATAGGGTTACTTATTTCAGTTTACAAGGAAATTATAAAATTAAATATCTGTAATATTGTAAGCATATGGAATAGTTAATACTATAATGACTATAAATGAGTAGTGTATTCAACATCTCAAAGCCTTCACAAATCTTAAAATATTTTCATATTTTCTTTAGTTACATTTTTAATTCAAAGTTGAAAACAAACACGAAGTCCCTAGTGTACCCTTCTTTAGGCTCGGGACCCAGATGGCCTTAATGCTCCCATAACTTAATTACATTTTAGACAGTTCCTCCTGACACGAGGTCCTAATCTCCCTTTTCTTAGAGCATTTGCTTTAACCAATCTACATTTTTCTCTGCTTCTTTGAGATGTCTGTACATTTTTTTAAAAGCCTCTTGCCAGTTTCACCACCTGGGATATAATGATGAAAGGAGGTAGCATCCCATCTCCTAGTTTCTGTAAGACAGGAGAAGCCTAAGTTCCATGAATGCTTTGCTCCAACTTGCAAAACTGCCTCCTGTCATAAAGATAGAGTGAATTAGCAGAGTCAGATGGACTGATGTCCTACAGAACATTCCTACCAGCTTGTTCCACACATTAAACCCTACCACTACCTGTGTTAGTGAATTTAAGTTCAGACTTAGCCCCGGCCTCTCTCCCCTATTGCATTAGTCTTGAATAAAATCTTCCCGCTCTGTTTAACATTGTCAGTGCAATTTTTCCTCTAATGTGGATTATCTTCCACCCCCAATGCCACTGAGAAAATTTGCAGTATTTTCATAAAATCCAGAAATAAAAAAAATACTATAAATAGTTAATAACAAAACAAGCACAGACTTATAACAATAAGTTGATACATAAATTGATAGTTTTTTTGGACACAAGTATAATCATCTGTCCTTTAAGGGCAGGGTTGCAGGGGTGCCTGGGTGGCTCAGCCAAGCGGCTAACTCTTGATTTTGGGCCATGGTCTCATGGTTCCTGAGTTCAAGAGCTGCATCAGGACTGTGAGCTGACAGTGTAGAGACTGCTTGGAATTTCTCTCTTTCCTTCTCTGCCTCTGCCTGCCTCTCTCTCTGTCTCTCTCTCCCAAAATAAATAAATAAACTTTAAAAAAAAAGCAGCATTGCAAACTTTCAGTTACTATTTCTAATATATTGCTCAGATTGCAAGATTTTTTTCAACATACACTTTTTTGCCTAATATCTGCTACAATTAAAGACATATTCCAAAATTTGGCACATGTGTGTTTTACTCGCCAAGCTTTCTTCTTCTATTGTTATCAGTTTTAAGGTGGAATAGGAAGGACATAAAAACTCTAAATGAGAGATGCTGAGATTTGACTGTGAAAATATTGATGCCAACAAGACTAGATGATGTTTTGACAACTTCTCAGGCTGAACCTTTTTTACCACCTCCTGTGACTTCCCCTATTAATGGGCTTTTTCAAAAAGACTACTTGATGGATTATCCATTCAGCCTCTTTAAGTGACTCACTAGGACCCCTTCATTTACAATGAGGCAGCTGAGAGAGCTAATTACCAAACTAAGCAAGACCCAGCAGGAACCAGTAATCATTAGTCACACATTTACCACACCTGGTAAAGGAATACATTTAGGAGGGAGAGCTTTTGACGTCTGTTATTTTTTGACATGAAATCAGGTGAAATTCTTGATGCGAACTCTTGGTGGCCAAATGTCCTCCGGAAAGAGAAGCTAATTTCCATAAAAACTTTATGGAAGAGGAATCAAGAAACTGAAGGAAGATATGGGAGTGTTGGTAAGGAGGAAAAGTCACTGCTTCTCTTTCTCTTTCAGTCTCTGCCTCAGCTTTTGAAAAAAATGAAAGAATATTAGCATGAATGGATTTTCTTAATGAACAAAAAGATAGTATGTTTTGCTTGTCATTATAGCATAACAACTGAATTTACATTCATTATTGGCCATTTAGTAAATATCACTTTTTTGTTTGTTTGTTTGTTTGTAATCCTGCAAAGTCCTTTCAGGATTCATTCCAAAATATAAAAAGATTGATTAGCATCGTAATTTTAGCTAGAAAATTCAAATTATAAATAGAACTCATGAATGAATGATGAGAAAAGAAAGACTCACCATTTTTACCAATGCAGAGATCTCTATCAGGCAGCTGAAGACATAACAAGAAAACAAAACAACAACAAATGTATGTATTTGTTAAAGTTCTGCTTTGAGTCATGCATTCTATATCTCTTGGTGTCAGCTACAAAATCGTTTTAAAGAACCGTATCAAATCCTTACTGTATATGCTGTCTATAATAATGTAGGAAACAAGAGAAAAGGAAAAGAAATATTAAATTTCCCTTCAACTTACAGCCCATTGACAAGTCCTTGAAACGGACAGAGTGACCTTCCTCGAGGAGTTCAGCTGCCTCCACGATGACACTTTACTAAGGACAAAAGGAAATCTTAGCCCAGCACCCCAGGATGCTGTAAGTCTACTTTAGCAAATAAAAATTCCGTTGGAAACTTCTTTATCTCTACCCCCCTCCGCAACATATATGCTGGCAATCATATGCCAAGCTTATGGTCCCTTGATATACATCTGAAGGGTCTCATGAATGAGTTTTCACTAAACAGTAATAAAGGACCTTCCCTAAAGCAGCTAGCCCCTCAAGGTCCTAGAAGCCTTGTTTCCAAAATACCTTAGAGACTCACGCTATCCCTAACCCCCTGCCAACCTGAAAGTATATAATCAGTCACCCATCACAACCTCAATGCAGCAATTTCTGTTCATGGGTCCTGTCCCCATGATTTAATAAAACCACCTTTTTGCACCCAAGACGTGTCAAGAATCCTTTCTTGGCCATCGCCTCAGGACCCCAACACTTCATACCACGTCACATAATATCACTCCTGATGACATCTGGTTCACTCTATCAAAGAAAGTGGCAAAATTCGTTTGGCAAATTTTTTTTCTCTGAACCCATATTGACTGTAGTGATTACCTTTATTTTAGAAAGTACTCACATCTCATGAGTATAAAGGTTCAATTTACAATCATGCCTATGCAACTCATATATATTTTAACAGTATACGGAGTTCTGAAACACACCGAATAACATTTTGAAAGATCTATTCAGTTAATATAATGCGCTTCAAACTTCTCCTAAATGTGCATGTATTTAGAGGAAGCACTATTTTCAACGTGGACCCATTCCATAAAACATCCTTTTGAGGTAGAGAAGCTAAAGGCACTGTTTTAGAAAGACTCCATCTCTGCGGTTTTCTGTCAGGCCCCATTTCCTCAGGTTCAGTGTTTTGTCTCTGAATAAGCCAAAGAAGCTATGTTTCCACTTTAAGGAGGAAGCAAAAGTTAATTCTCTGAGTTTCATCCCAGGCCCCAAACACTTAATGACGTCTGAGAAGAGCCAGATCCCAAACATCCCAAACGTGTTCAGGACATTAGCTTCGAACAAATCTCGACTGATGCTGGCATCTATACCCCCTACCGTCAGTGATTTGTGGAATGACACCTATCCTTCACCTGGCACTCGCCTTTGATCGGATCCTACCTGGATTCCTGAAGGAACACGTACACTAGACCCCTTTCCAATGTAAACCCGTAAACTCGAGTGATGACACGACTCATTTTCCTTTCCTTCCCAAGTCTTCCAGATGCTCTGTCTGCTATTCTCTGTCTGTCACTTCCACTATTCAATAAACTGTTTCACGTTCTCTGGCTCAAGTTTGATCTGTGTCTCGAGTGAAACCAAGGACCCGCGTGGCTGGTCCTATGGGACCCTCCTTTGCCTCCTCAGATTCAGCCTGCCTGCATCACCTTCTTCTCTCAAAAAACCATCTGGATCCTCAGGCAACGGTCACACATGCAAAGTGTGATCCCAGCCTCCTGACATGGGCACCGGTAGCTGAAAAATGGTGGCCACACAAACCAAGTGTTGATTATCAGAAATTCTCTCCCAGGTATATGGAATATGGACTAGAAGATAACCAGTGAGTCTGTATGCATGACTAACACTTAAACATTACAATCTCTGGTACACTGGGATGTCTAATTTCTTTCTTTTTTTTTTTAATGTTTACTTATTTTTGAGAGAAAGAGAAAGGGGTAGAGAGAGTGGGCGAGGGGCAGAGAAAGAGGGAGACAGAGGATCCTAAGGGAGCTCCACGCTGACAGCAGAGAGCCCGATGTGGGGCTCACACTCATGAACCATGAGATTACGACCTGAGCCGAAATATGATGCTTAACCGACTGAGCCACCCAGGCACCCCTGGAATGTCCAATTTCTATGATGTAGTTTGAAAATGGAAAAAGCATATCTTCGACAAGAAGAAAAAAATGATGCAGATAAACAGAATAAAGCAACAAGTGTGCAACAGGTTAGGCGACCTTGGGATCTTTCTAGATCCCAACTCCAGCTCCTGAGGTCTATCTGCAGGTGCATTTTAAAGGTGCCACTCTTGTATCCCGTTATGACAATTTCCCTTTCTATCCTGGCAGTTGTTCAAGTTATGTTGCTTTGTGTGTAAGACGACCATAAACCGGTGCAGAGCCCTGGGTAACGTCTACTGCTCTAGTTCCCTCTCAAGTGCGTTTCATGTGACTGTGAATAAAAAGATGTTGTTAATATTATTAAAATAGTTTAATCAGCTGCTATTATTCATGAATTATTTTTTGAATCATTGTTATTAAAAACATCATTTAAATAGGCCATGATAAGTTTGCTGGACCTTCAACTGCGTAAACACAGTTCCAAGGTAACTGAAGACCTTTCCTTCAGTGGAGAGTGGTGGCTGAAGCTTGCTCAGATCTGAGTAACTAGGGGGAGCTGTTTGACATCGCTCCCCCGCCAGCCATTTGGCGTACCTCCCCGTTGTGCCATTGTCTTCAGTGGCGACTCCAAGACGCAGGGAGCTGCTAGTTGCTACCTGGGACTGTCAGTGGGAAATGTGGGAAATTATGTTATGCTCATATGAAACCTGGAATGAGCAAGTTCAACTATTCTTTTATACATTTGGTTTTTGAGTAATGACTGTGTTTAGTTTTTGTCCTAGCATTTTTTGCCTGCAATGAACTAAAAAAACAAAAAAGGAACTTCACACCTAATGAAAGAGCACTGAATTTCCCTGTTTCATTCTTTACACCATTCATTTATCAAAGGACGGATCCAAATTAGTGTTACTTAATTTCTTTCTTTTTTGTTGTTGTTCTTGAGAGAGAGTGGGGGAGGGGCAGAGGGAGAGGGGAGAGAGAATCGGAAGCAGGCTCCAGCCCAGCGCGGAGCCTGACACTGGGGCTCGAGCCCGTGACTGTGAGATCGGGACCTGAGCCGAAATCAAGAATGGGACGTTTCACCGACTGAGCCACCCCGGCGTCCAAATTTTGCTTAGTTTCAGTTTCAATTTTGCTTATGCACTTATAAAAATGAAGCGTAGTTATGAATCTTTTATACCGTTGGCAGAAGTTTTGCAGGTGTTTACATAATATCCGTGTCATATCAGTGTTGGTCTAGGATCTCCAGAAAAACAGAACTAATAGGAGATAGACACATGCATGCACACACAGAGTTTTTCTATTATGGAGGCTGAGAAGTTCAAGATCTGTAGTCAGTAAGCTCGGGTCTCAGTAGAGTTGATGGTATAAATTCTAGTTTGAGTCTGAGTCCAAAAGCAGGAACAGACCAGGTCCCAGATTGAAGACACTCAGGAAGAGAGGAAGAATTCTTACTCTGCCTTTTCTTCTATTCAGGACCTCAGAGACTGGATAAGGCTCACCCACATGGGGGGCGGGGGGTACAAGGTGCTTTCACAGATTATTTCCTAGTTATTAGATTATACTAGACTTTAGTTTTATTCTTCCTATGTTGATGAATGTTTTAAGCTTTTACGAGAAAGTTTTATGTTTTTATCATCAGGGAAACAAAAAAAATGATTTTGCATGTAGTAGAATTACTGATGGATAGAACTAAAAGTCACAAAATATTTTTTTGTTTGTTTACATTTTTGATAGTTTGAACTTTGCCTTTGGTTTTGATTAGGATAATATAAGGACACAAAAGTAAGTGAATTCCATAGTATTTTGTATCTTAATTTGATTATATAAAGTGTTCAGAAAACGCTGAATAAAATGGTGAATTCTGATGAAATATCACCTCATTGAAAATTCACCTAATATATTTTTTATTCAAGAAAGTTTCAATAGCCGATGAGTTTAACCAGATATTAACTGTCCCTCTTAGCATTTGGGAGTTCATTAGCTATCTATCACTATAACAAATTACCACAAAACTTAGTATCTTAAAACAACCAATATTTATTATCTAACAATTTCTGAGGGTTGAGAATTCAGAAGTATCTTAGCTAGTTGTTTCTTGTTCAGAGTGTCCCATGAGGATCATTTAAACTTTAGGCAGGTGCTGTAGTCTCTGAAAACTTGATTGGCATTGGAAGATCTGATTCCAAGCACACATGGGTTGTTTTTGGCTGGAAGCATCCATTCTTTGTCACGTGAGCCCCTCTATAAGGCTGCACATGATGTGACATGATAGACAGAATAATACGCTCGTGAAGATGTCTACACCCGAATCACTGGAATCTATGACTATGTTACTTTACATAGTCACTTTACATAATCTATGACTATGTTGCACACGTGATTAAGCTCAGAATTTTGAGATGGGGAAAGTTTCTTGAATATTCCAGGTGGACCAATGTAATCACAGGGCATAAAAGAGAGGCAATAGAGTTACAGTCAGAAAGAGAACACCATGCAACCACTAAAGAAAAGATTGGAGTGCCCATGAGCCAAGAAATGTGGGAAGTTTCTGGAACCAGAAAAGGCAAGGAAAAGGTTCTCCCCTGGGGCCTCCAAAGCAATCAGCCTTTTCAACTTTCAATTTTATCTTCTTAAAACTCATTTTGGAATTCTAACCCCCAGAACTTTTAGAGAATAACTTTGTGTTGGTTAAGCCATTAAGTTTGTGGTAGTTTTTTTAAGCAGCACCGGGAAACTGATACTTATGGCTTCCCCTCAAGAGAAAAAAAAAAAAAAAAAAGGAGAAAGAGATCAAGATAGAATCTTCATAATTTCTCTTATAATCCAATTGTGGAGGGCGTATACCATCACTTCTGCTGTGTTCTAATGTTCATGCAAACTAATACTGATATAATGTAGGAGGGGGTTAAGAGCATACATTCTGTGAAACAGGGGTTTGGGCAGGAGGGCATTTGAAACTTGTCTAAAACATGGGATATTCTTAAAGTTACAACATCATTTGAAATAATGGTTTCCTGTGGCAATTAGAGAAATATGCTTCCTAAATATATATGAGGAGTCATAACGCTCCTGTTTTTGTAAGAGAAGTTTCTATACATGCCTGAGTCCAGCTCTTTCAATGTTGAATGAATTTGATTTTAATTCTTTATTTATTTTTTTTTAATTTTTTTTTTTCAGCGTTTATTTATTTTTGGGACAGAGAGAGACAGAGCATGAACGGGGGAGGGGCAGAGAGAGAGGGAGACACAGAATCGGAAACAGGCTCCAGGCTCTGAGCCATCAGCCCAGAGCCCGACGCGGGGCTCGAACTCACAGACCGCGAGATCGTGACCTGGCTGAAGTCGGACGCTTAACCGACTGCGCCACCCAGGCGCCCCATTAATTCTTTAAAATTATTTCCAAAACTGAAAAATGTGCTTGTCACTCATGGTACACACTGTTATAATTCATGGAAAGTTTCATCAGCCTTGAGATTATAACAAAAGTACTTTTCCAAACAAAAGCCTGTGTAGTATTAGGCAGGAACTTTGAGTCTATTATAACATGCTTTGCTGCTAGAGACAGAAAATGGTAGTAGACTTTTTGTCTATTTATAAGAATAAGGCTGAAAATATACCACATATTCAAATCAACCTTTATCAATAGTATTATGGATACTCATCGATGCTTACCTTTTGGTGGAGATGAAATTAAATTCAAAATTAAAACATTTGAAATTAAAAATAAAATATTTTATTAAAAATAAAATATAAGGTATATTATTAATTGCTTAACAGCTTGTTAAAAATTATAACAAAAGGAATTAAAAGGGTTGGCAAGAGAGGGTATCAATGAACTATGTTTCCCAAGGGAAAATATGAGTGTACACATAAATATAGGACTAGAGAAAATGTCAAAAATTGTGAGTACTGCAGTTGCATAATGAGACTACAGTGCAATTATGGATAAACTTGAAAGCCTAGCAAATATATTTAAATTGGCATAATGTAAATAGGGAGCAATTGCTGAAGTTGACCAATACAGTAAGATCATAAAATTAGCATAGCTTTCAGTAGGACTAAACCTTTTTTAAATATTTATATTGAGATAAAATATTCAAATAACTAATAACAACTTACTGGGGGATGATTCCGGAAACTGTGTCGGAAGAAACAAGCTGATTAAGATTCTTTCATTATTCTATACACGCATTTATTTTGTATTCAATATAAATGGATGGCCGCTGTGCTAGAAATGTTGGAAGCAGCAGTAAAGAAAACACATTGCCTCTGTTCCCAGAGGATTTAAAGTATGGTGAGAAGGGCGGACAAAGAAGGATTTGCAATTCTGTAAATTAAGTGCTATAGTAGATCTATTCACAGATGGTTATTGAAGAGTGTAAGTAGGCTCTAATCTAGATTAGAGGGTGAGAGACCACAGGGAAAATCTTGAAGGTTGGAATATTTGGCTAGAGTCCTAATAAATAAGTGGAAATTTACCTAGTAAAGAGGTGTGTGTGTGTGTGTGTGTGTGTGTGTGTGTGTGTGTGTGTTGGGTTAGGGAACAGATAGTATATTATTGGCCTGAAACAACACAAAATTACCGTGTTGCAGTTTTGAAGGTACGAAGTATGGTATGGGTTTTATTGGGTGAAATTGAGGAGCCTGCAGGGCTGCTGTGTTCCTTTCTTTCTGGGGAAGAATGAATTTCGTTCATATCTGGGTGATTGGCACAATTCAGTCCCTTGCAGATAAAAGACCAAAATCTCCATTTTTTTTTTTTTTTCTAGCTGTCAGTGAGGATTGTTCCTAGCTTCCAGAGCCTGGCATATTCGTCTCATGGACACTTTCTTCCATCTTCAAAGCTAGTGTATTAGTTTCCTATTGATACAGAATACATTACCATAAACTCAGTGACTTAAAACAATACAAATTTATTTTCTAAAATTGAAGTTTCAGCAGGGTTGCATTCTTTCTAGGGGTTCCATGGGGGCCTATGTCAGCTTCTAGAGGCTGCTTGAATTCCTTGGCTAATAGCTCCTTCCTCCATCGTTAAAGTACATCACTCCATGGGGGGGCACCTGGGTGGCTCGGCTGACCAGCCGACATCGGCTCAGGTCATAATCTCACAGTTCATGAGTTGGAGCCCCACATCGGTCTCCAGGCTGACCACACAGAGCCTGCTTGCGATTCTCTCTCTCCCCCTGTCTTTTTCTGCTCTTCCCCTGCTCACTCTTTCTGTCTTTCTCCAAATAAATAATAAATTTAAAAAAAATAAAGTACATCACTCCAATGTGTGGTCACATCTCCTTCTTGTCACTTTGATCCTCCTGTCTTCCTCTCGTAAGAATCTTTGAGATTGATTTGGGCCCATCTGGATAATCCAGAATATTCTCTCCATCTCCAGATGATTAATTTAATCACAACTGCCAAATCCTTTTTACCATTTAGGTAACATATTAGCAGTTTCCAAGGATCAGGAAGTCATATTCGGAGGGTCATTATTCAGCCTATCATTGCCAGCAACAGTGGGTCAAAGGTGGTTTTATTGTGATTTTTCTCTTCGACACTTCTGTCTTTCAAGGATTTGTGACTAGATTGGGCTCATTTGGACAATGCAAGATAATCTATTCCCACTTTAACTATATCTGCTAGGTCCCTTTTGTCATTCCAGGAATTAAGATATGGATAATCTTTGGTGGGTATTATTCTGTTTTCCACAAATAGCTGTTAGGTTTTCCACAGAAGAAGAAAGCCTGGTGACTGGAATAAACAAAGCCTGCACTACCAAAACGTACAAGTGGTCCCAGAGGGTTGAAACACACAGCACAAGGCAAAGAGAAAATATAAGAAGTGGTATAAAGGGTTTGTCACGTTAAAGATTTTTTTTTTCCTTAGAAAACGAGAAGCCTCTGATGGGTATGATGTGGAGGAGTTAACTGTTAAATCTGCAATTGAAAATATTTGGCCGTACAATTGTGGACACACAATTGCCAGCAGAAGGTAAAGTCCACTATAACAAGAATTATTGTCTACGTGTTTTATCTGCTGCATTCCAGCACCTGAACTAATGACTGGCGTGCAATTTCTATTTAATAAATATTTGTTGAATGAAAGCACGAATGAGTGAAGGAAGGATTTGGCAGACTGTTGCCACATTGTGCCAGGGATAGAGACATGAAAGGGTGAATGCTGCAGTACAGCGAAACAGGATACAAGAAGATTGAGGGGCTGAATCAACCCGACAGAGACATGGATTTTGAATGGGGAGTTAGAGCAAGGAATGCTTCAGGTTGGCTGCTCACTCTTGTTTAGGCAGGCAGAAGCATTATGGTTCATACACAGAAATAAGAATTCTAGGGAGAAAAGCGAGTTTATAGGGGAGCACGACTCTCGATTGGATGTGGGTCTCTCCAAGAGGAGAAATCAGGCAAACGGTTATCCAGGTACAGAGCTCAGGGGAGTGACAGTATTAAGTCAGGAATACTTATGTTCATTAAACTATATATTATGATTTTTCTTGGAAAAAGTAAGTCTGTACAAAAGATAATCTCATTTAGATGGTAGCAATTTTCTAATTAGATATGAATTTAATATGGAGTATACTTAATGTGTTGTATTTAGTGACTCATTAACATTTAAAGTACGGATTTCTCTTCACACTTATGAATCCATGGAACAATCAAATAAAAGGTTAGATAATATAGCAAGAGTGAAGATACATGTAAAGAGTTTAAATAGATTCACGGTTACTCTTTAGGACCACAGATTTATGAAGTATGTAATGTTAGATGTTTCCAGAACGATTCAACCAGAAAATAGAAACTATTTCATGGAAAATAAATAAACCCTATAATCTTGTTGATTTTGAAAGAATGTTTCTTTTGCTTAGCAGTGGTAACTGAAGAATTGTCTATTATTGATTGGATTTAAACATCATTTTTCATACTGTATTAGACAAGGTTTTACTCTTATTTGGAATCAATAAGAGTCCAGGTTATGGGTAGATTTCCTGGAATTATGGGCCAAAAGTCATTGTTCCTCATGGTTTTTCAACTTCTATTACCTGTTATGAAGAAGAAAATTATTACATACATATGTATTCTCACGACTACAGTATCTTTAGGGATTAAAATATTTTATCAATACACTATATTAAGTTAATGTTTTCTCTCACTCTTAAATGTAAAAACCTTATCAAAGAAACCATACTCTATTACTTTGTTATATTACAGTGGCCTTAAGTATATAGGGATTGAGCTAAATAAAAACGAAAACCTCTCGCCTCCTTAAAATAAGAGTTAAATACGGAAAGGAAAGAATTTCTGACAAACATGAATGACAATGGGAAATAAAAACTATTAGACAACTGTAACCAGGCTCACTCTCCCTATGCCAATAAAATCCCCTTCTACATCCTGAGTGCACAGAAACTCCCCAAGTAACTTAAGCAAATTAATAATTACAAAGAGTATTCAGTTTTTTTCAGTTGTCTACCTTAAAGGTATTTAAATTCTACTTACTTATTTTAGTTTAATAATTTATGATAAAAATTCAGACTATACACAAAGGAGAGGAAAATTAACCTTGATTAAATTTTATAAACATCACCAAATGCCAGTCTATCACATAGTATTTCTGCTGAAATTTTAAACAAACTAGGACATTTTCTTGTTCCTTCTGTAAATATTTTATATGTCTAATAAATCAAGATTTTAAAAACATAATCATAATATAAAACAAAATAAATAGCAATCCATTAATGTTACCTAGTGTTCAATGTGTGTTCAATTTTCCCTGGTTATTGCAAACTCTTTTTTTTTTTTTTTATGTTGGTGAGTCAAAATCACTATCCAGAGTGTACTCATTTGGTTTATAGATCCTTGAATAATCTTTATTATTTTTATTATTTTTTAAGTTTATTTATTTATTTTTGATAGAGGAAGAGAGAGAGTAAGCATGCGAGTGAGGGACAGAGAGAGAGAGAAAGAGACAGAATACCAAGCAGGTTCTGCGCTGTTAGCTCACAGCTCCACATGGGTCTCGATCTCATGATCAACGAGATCATGACCTGAGTCGAAATTAAGAGTCTGAGACCTAACCGACTGAGCCACTCAGGCACCTCAGACCCTTGAATAATCTTTTTTACTGGCTTTATTTTTTATAACAATTTCAGGCTCACAGAAAAATTGAGAGGGAAGTATAAATATTTCCCATATATCCCGGTCCCCACACATGCATAGCCTGCCCCTTATAACACCACTCATCAGAGTGGTACATTGTTACAACTGATGAACCTACATTCACGTATCATAATCACCTGAAGTCCATAGTTTACAGTTCATTCTCCTGGGATTGTACATTCTGTGAATTTTGACAAATGTATAATGACATGTATATCCCTCATTAGAGCATCTCATGGGATATTTTCACTGCCCTAAAAACCCTCTGTGTTCTGCCTATTCATATTTCACTGCCCCTCTTCCTCCTATCCATGGCAACCACTGACCTTTTTATTGTCTCCATGGTTTTGCCTTTTACAGAATGCCATACAGTTGAAATCACATAGTATGTAGCCTTTTCATACTGCTTCCTTTCACTTAGTAATATGCATTAAAATGTCCTCTGTGTCTTTTCATGGCTTGATAGCTCATTTCTTTGTAGCGCTGAAAAATATTCCCTTGTCCTAATGTACTGTTCATTTATCCATTCACCTGCTGCAAGACATCTTGATTGCTTCCAGGTTTTGACAATTATGAATAAAGTTGCTCTAAACATCCGTGTACAGGATTTTGTGTCCACATAAGTTCTCGGCTCCTGTGGGTAAATACTAACAAGCAGGATTGTAGGATAGTATGGTAAAAGTATGTTGAGTTTTGTAAGAAACTACCAGTCTTCCAAAGTGGCTGTACTATTTCTCATTTCCACCAGCAATGAATGAGTTTCTGTTGCTCTACGTCTTTTCCAACATTTGGTGTGGCCAGTGGTCTGGATTTGGGCCAACCTAACAGGGGCATTGTGGTATCTCGTTACTGTTTTAATATGCATGTTCCTGATGACATATGATGTAGGGCATATGCTTATTTGTTTTCTGTGTATCTTTGATGAGGCGTCTGCTAAGTAAGGTCTTTGGTCCATTTTTTAATCAAGTTGTTTATTTTCTTAATGTTGAGTTTAAATGTTTATTGTCTATTTTAGACAAAACTCCTGTATCAGGTATGTCTTTTGCAAATATTTCATCCCAGTCAAAAATTGTCTTCCTATTCCCAACATTACCTTTCACAGAACAGAAATTTTTAATTTTAATGATGTTCAGCACATCGATTATCTTTTTCATGGATCATGTCTTTGGTGTGATGTCTAAAAAGACATCGCCGTACTCAAGGTATCTAGGTTTTCTCCCATGTTATCTCTAGAAGTTTTACAGTTTCATATTTTACATTTAGATCTGTGATCCATTTTGAGTTAATTTTTGTGAAGCATGTAAATTCTGTGTCTCAATCCATTGTTTTGCAGGTGGGTGTCCAGTTTTTTTCAGCACCATGTGTTAACACAACTATTTCAGTTCCTCCTTTCTCAAAGATCAGTTGACTGTATTTATGAAGATCTATCTCTGGGCTCTCTATTCTTTTCCATTGATTTATTTGTCTATTCTTTCATCAATTTCATGCTCTCTTACTGTAGTTTAATAGTAAGTCTTCAAGTCAAGTAGTGTTAGTCCTCCAACTTTGTTCTTCTCTCACTATTGTGTTGGCTATTCTTGGTCTTTAACTCTCCATATTAACTTCAGAATCAGTTTGTCAATATCACAAAATAACTTGCTGAGATTTTGATGGGTATTGCATTGAATCTATAGATCAATATTCCAGAAACATGGAATATTTCTCCATTCATTTAGTTTCTTTTCATTTTGTTCATTAGATTTTAGAGGATTCTCATAAGATCTTGTACATATTTGGTTAGACTTATATCTAAATATTCCATTTGGGGAGGGGGGACTAATGTAAATAATATGTTATGCTCTTCAGTTCAAATTCTAATGGCTCCTTAATGGTATAGAAAAAAGTGGTTGATTTTTGTATAATAACCTTGTATTCTACTGCCTTGCTATAACTACTTACTAGTTCCAGCAATTTTTTAAAACATAATCTTTTAATATGCACCAGCTTTTCCCCTTAATGTATCTTTCTATGTTCTCCATTTAATGGATCATATAATTGTGTAGACTTTTAATATATTGCTTTATCCCGCATATCTCTATGAAATGGTATTTAGATCCAGAGGATTTATTAATTTTTCTGCCTCCTTCATTTATTCTGTTTTCTCTTTTCTTTTCTTTTGTTTCTCTTTTCTTTCTTTCTTTCTTTCTTTCTTTCTTTCTTTCTTTCTTTCTCTCTCATTTGTGGTAAGCATACTGCGTAAGTGTTGCTATATACTCTTTATCACATCCCAGCATGAGGCACATAAACTCTGGCCATTCCAATTTAAATGTTAGGATTGATAGAAGTGTTGTCAGTCTGATCCATCCATTACTAAGTTTTCTGTCAACATTTACCTACTGGTTTTAGCAATCCTTGATCAGTTGCAAAGTGCTTGCTTCTCTAATTCTGACATGTCTCACATTTACTAGCTATAATTTAAAAAAAATAATTTTCCCTGTTATTAACTATTTGATCTCTGTGAAATATAGTCTGCATGTGACAGACATATAAATGCTTTATTCTTTCACTTTATTTTTATACGTTCAGAATACTGAGTTGGTGATTTAATTAATTCCAAAAGTTGCCAATAAATATTTTAAACTATGCTTTGGACCTTTATTACAAATTTGCAGATTTTTATTTATTTGACATGTTATGTCCACTGTAGTCATTATCATTTTTACAGCTATATTTACATCCAATTGTGTATACAAAACTGTGCATACTTAATGTGTGTAACTCGATGAGTTTGGAAATAGGCAATAAGCAAACTCCTGTGATGCCATCATCGCCATCAAGATAAGGGAACAACCCATCACCTTCCAGAGTTTTCTTGTGTCCTTTAGGTTTTGTTTTGCTGTTGTTTTGTGTTGCTGTTGTTTTGTTTGTTTTGTTCCATTTTTGTGGTAGGAACAGTTATCCTGAGAATTACCCTGTTGAAAAATTTTCAAGTGCACGATGCTGCGTGGGTACAGTTTCAGTTATGATGAGTAGATAAGTTCTAGAGATCATTGTCACTTTTGATACTCCAGTTGTCTCATCTTTCCACACTGGAAGACTTTTCAAATTACATCCTTGTCTCTGTAGGCATGACATCCTTACTGTCCGGCTTTGAAGCCAGACAAAATGTTCCTGCCTCATAATGTGCACATCTTTCTCAAAACAAACAAAGAGTCAAACAAACAAACAAACAGACAAGCAAAAATCAACTCTTTGCTCCTTTTAGTGAGAATTGGTATTTAGAAACTACAATCAGATGCTAGCGTTGCTCACTGCTACTAGGTTGTTATTGATGTCTTTTCTATCTACTTAGGAAGTTTCTAAGAAAGAAAAAATTAATCATGTCCGTACCGATATTTTCAGTTCACTGTTTAAGATTACATAGTTTTTAAATATAATATTTTGGTTGCATATTCTTTATCTCTTTCCCTTATGCTGAAAATCTTATAAGAACACACAAAAACACACATACACATGCATATGATACATACCAATATCACTAACAATAGGATTCATGAAGTAATAAATGCCGTTATCGTTATTGTTACATGACACTGTCATTACCATTTTTTTCTATTACCATTTATCCTTTTATTATTATTATCATTATTTGCAAATATGTATCTACCACTACGTATGAGCAAGCAAATGCTGTTTCAGGTACTTGAGGGTTTTTCTCTGTATGACTTTACCACCAACTTGATTAACAGTTAAACTCAAATTTTAATTTTTTAAAAATTTCACTGATTGCATTTTTAAAATTGTTAAGTTTGGGCTTTAGTTATGTAAAATATTTACATGGTTGCCAAGTATAAAAACACATTATCTTTAATGTGATCTAGTCTTTATATCTATCTCATAGGTCCTATTTTCTTCCCTTTGACATAAGGTAGCCATTATTATTCAATTTTTGTTGTTATTATCCCATCCTTTTAAAAATATAAATACAAAAATGCATACACCACCCATTTTCCTACACATTTCCTACTGTAAAATAAAATTTAGTGCTCCATTTGACGTCCTTCATTCAGGGTCTAACAGTCCATGGATTGGGAGAGTACATACATGATCTCACAAGCAGTGGAGGACTGTTCTTGAGGGATCTGTGGCAAGAGTGAGTCTTACAGAACATTAGACCAGGCAGTGCATGATTAACCAGGAGATCAGGATTTCCTTAAAAGGCCAGCAGGTCCTGTGTTTTGGGGGTAAGGTAAACTAGCTGACGCTGAGTTGGAGAGTTGTGACCAGCGTAGGTTAGGATTCCTTGACAGGTATTTCCCAGAAGAGCAGGGTGATACAGGTTTAGATTTGTGGTGTGGGCCGGGTCACTGGGGTGGCCTCCACTTTGTGGGTCCCAATATATAAATTAACTTCATCACTACACATGATAGAATCCTGTATTTTCCCTCCAGCGTCTTTAGAATATATACAAAATAGTATCAAGAGATGATCTTTGCCTCAGGATCTGGATGTGCCATAGTTCTCTACCAGTACTCTATTACAGAACATTTGAGGTGCTTCCTGCCTTTGCCAATTATTAATGGGCTGCACATAATTACTTTGTGTCAAAATCACTTTGTTTTTGCCAATGTATCTTTGGGGTAGAATTCAGCTTGTTACTTATCTTTTTGTTTTGCTTATTTTTTTGTCATCTGAAAGTGTCTTTAACGTAGTCAAATGTATTACTCTTTTGTTTCTTCTGGATTAAAGTCATAGTGAATAATTTTCTCCCTTTCCGGACTGTGAAGACTCTATTCATGTGTTATTCCATTAGTTACATGGTATCAGGTTTTTTCACATAGAGTTCTTGATCTATTTAGAACTTGATTCTGTTTTATGGTATAAAAATGAATCCATTTTTATACTTTTCCATATAATTATCCAGTCATTCCTACACCACTGACTACAACGCCTTCTTTCCTCCATCCATTTCACATGCCATCTAGGACTGTCCAAGCAATGGCGTGTGCTGTATTTGTAGTCAAGGAGAGTTTTCTTATAGAAAGAATTTGCTTGAGTTACTGCTCCCACCACGACAAGTTGAGGAAATGCATAGCGCTATCTGGCTGGGGCCGATTGTTACCCTTATGCTCTTGCCTTATTGGACTTTTCCAGGACCCTGGCTTTCTGTGATGCTCCTCCCTCTGCCAGAGGAGGCCAAGTGGTACAGCAAAGAAGGGCAGGAGAATGAATGAAAAATTGGGGATTGAAGGAACTAATGATTAATCATTTCCTTTCTCTTCTCTCAGACGTACTATTCCCAAGTGCAGTATTTCATTGGGTTTCTCAAAGAAAATACCATCAGGGTGAGCAATCAGTTAGAAGTTGTGGCAGTTCGGGGCGCCTGGGTGGCGCAATCGGTTAAGCGTCCGACTTCAGCCAGGTCACGATCTCGCGGTCCGTGAGTTCGAGCCCCGCGTCAGGCTCTGGGCTGATGGCTCAGAGGAGCCTGTTTCCGATTCTGTGTCTCCCTCTCTCTCTGCCCCTCCCCCGTTCGTGCTCTGTCTCTCTCTGTCCCAAAAATAAATAAACGTTGAAAAAAAATAAAAAAATAAATAAACAACACAATTAAAAAAAAAAAAAAGAAGTTGTGGCAGTTCAATGGAGGGCACTCTCTAATGGGATTTCCCAAATTTTCTGACTCACTTTTTCCCCCTTTCTCTTCTGTTTCCTTCAGGTTTCATCCTCAAATCTCTAGCTATAAGCTTTTGCCCCAGACTCAGTTTGTTTGAGAACCCCGACTGAGAATTATCTGTTTATACAAAGAGCAATCACAAGTTGTTTCAATTATAAAGGCTCTGTATTATTATTTAATAGTGACCAAGATGGCCTTAATGTTCTGGAACTAAATTTTAGGTAGACTGCTTGCTGCTTCTACGTTCCTGTTCTCCCTTTCCTTAAAGGCAACACGCTAGAAAATTTATCATTGTAGGGGCACCTGGGTGGCTCAGTCGGTAAGCTTCCGACTTCAGCTCAGGTCATGATCTCGAGGTTTGTGAGTTCCAGCCCCATGTCAGGCTCTGACACGGGCTGACAGCTTGGAGCCTGCTTTGGATTCTGTCGCTCCCTCTCTTTCTGCCCCTACATCACTCACACTCTCTCTTTCTCTCTCTCAAAAAAATAAATAAATAAACATTTTTAAAAAATTTTTAAAAAGAAAAAAGAGAAGAAGATTTATCATTGTAAATTCTGTCTCTTCCTCTTTGGCATGTAAGTAGTTCACAGAGCTTTTTGCCAGTTTTACAACCCAGGCTGCAAATCAGAGATCAGGGCACCAGCATAGTGAGGTCCTTGGTGAGTGCCCTCTTCCTGGTCTGCAGAGGGCTATTTTCTAATGCTGGGGCCTCACATGGTAGAAAGAGGGCTGGCTAGCTACATGGCTACTTCTTGTAAGGGCACTGATCCCATTCATGAGGACTTCACTCTCATGACCTAATTACCTCTCAAAGTCCTCATCCTCAAATACCATCACATTGGAATTAGAGTTTCAACATATGAATTCCGGGGCAGGGATGCACAAATTCATTTCACTGCAACATCTGAATAGTTCAGCAATAAGCCTACATTTAGTCATGGCTTGATTCAAGGGTCCCCAAAATGTCACAAGTCTTCTGTTTCCTTCTATCTCCTCTCCGGTATCTCTTGTATCTTCAGTTGGCTGCAGTCAAAAAAAAAAAAAAATCTTCCCTTGAGAAAGCAAGATATCCATGGCAACCCTTGATTTCACATTCCTTAGATTCAACTCTAGTTAGGAATATCACTGATGTTGTCCTAGCATTTATATGTCCTGTGGCTTTTCATTGCTTCTGTTTAGGCCATTTGTCCCTCTCAGAACTATTTACTATATTTAGGGAAACGCAATAATTTAATTGACTCTGGCATAGATGACACACTTAATTAACCAAAACTAAAGTTTTACCCAAACAAACACAGGTGCTAATATTGGGTGGGGAAGTAGATATCAACAAGTTTGTTTGAAGTTACTAGAAGACAGTGAGTGGGTTTTAAGAAAGAAAATAAAATCGATTCATAATGTCTATTTTGCTGCCCCAAATCTCAAGATGGCTTCCCATAATGGTGAAGCCATTGCTTCAGTCATATCAAATAGGACACCCAAGTGCTAATACTTAACCATCCAGCCCCCTTTGTGGTGAGTGACGTTGTCTTCCCAAATGCCTTAGTAGGGGTGCATTTAAACATAGTGCTTAAAACCAGATTATCTGAGTGAATATCTGCATACATAAAATTCTTAACATCAGTCCCTTGTGTCCCCAAAAAGGACATGCAACAAGGACTATCATTACTAGCATGCAAATATAATTTCACCCAGATTTTAATATCTAAGACAACTTCCAAATGTTTGTAGGGGAATCAAAGATTCAGGCCTTGCCCATAGGAACTGGAAAGTGTTGGGGAGAATTGCCTGTACCTATTGCAGAAGATGGTTAAAGAGATAGATGTATTTGAAAAAGAAGAAGAAGAGGAAGAAGAGGGAGAAGGAGAAGGAGAAAAAGAAGAAGGAGGCGATGGAAAACAACTAGTTTTCAGAAACATTCATTTTTGAGTTTCTAACAAATAGGTACAACTAGGGGGAGGGAACTGAAAACAATTGACTTTTTTTTTTTTCATCAACTGCTTTATTGCACTTTCTGGAGTAGGATTCCAACTAGACCTGTTGAAATGTTGTAATAACCAAGATCTTACTTCGTGTCGTTCTTATTTGAAAACTATCCTGGAGGCTACAAATCAATGGTAAAGTTTACCTTGTCAGCCTCTGGTTTTCATTGTGCCAGAGTAATTAATTGCATAAGCTCAATCCATTGTCTATGTAATGTAGGATAAATAGGATATTTGTCTTTAACAAGGTAATACTCCCCAACTCCTACCACCAAGACAAAGTTTTGCTTTGCTTTTCATTCTTTCTCAAAACTGACTGTAACTGAATATTTTTAACACTGATTTTATTTTTAGTTTGAGGAAAAGTCTGTGCAACTTTAATGCAAATAAGGATTCATTGTTGACAAATACAAATATGTCATAAAACAACTACGAAGTGTTCCAAAAATTCTCATTTTTCAGAGAAAACAAATCTTTTTATTTCCACCAATCACAGGGAAAAGGGAGGAATATGAGAGGTAGCTCCCATTTTAACCACAGTTGGTTTAATGTGACTCCTTTGTGATATGAAATACATACCATGCACTAGTTTTATTACTTTTGAGATATAGTTACATTGAGTTAAATTTTGATTAGGTTTCTTCTTATGATTTACAAACATTTCCTTAGCAGCTGCCAAATTCAATTTATGTCTACCTGGCTTTCAAAATGAACAGTAAAGTGACAGGGATGAATCAAAAGCAGTAGTTTGAAGCCAGTGTATTATGCTAAATTTTAATGAGAGTCATTACATGTGATTTCCACAATTACAAAAATGAGAATGTTGAGTTCCACAAATTTGCACTAAAAATGACGGCTATGCTAACTATCAGTGAAATATTTTCTCCGAGTTAATGCCTCTTCCTGTTTGAACTGATTTCAAGTTAGCTTATTTGAAAGACTTGAATGGTAAACAAGGTGGTTAATGTTTCCTAAAATCTCCGTGGCTTTCTCGTACTCCAGCTTCACTTTCAAAATCTAACGTGGTTGGGGCGCCTGGGTGGCGCAGTCGGTTAAGCGTCCGACTTCAGCCAGGTCACCATCTCGCGGTCCATGAGTTCGAGCCCCGCGTCAGGCTCTGGGCTGATGGCTCAGAGCCTGGAGCCTGTTTCTGATTCTGTGTCTGCCTCTCTCTCTGCCCCTCCCCCGTTCATGCTCTGTCTCTCTCTGTCCCAAAAATAAATAAACGTTGAAAAAAAAAATCTAACGTGGTTATTTTCAGCACAGTTCATCCCATTATTATGAATCTCACAAGATTCCTAATATGTATGAGAATAAAGCCTCAGTTCTTAAATATATGTTTTGTATTAGGCTACCTAAGATTTCTCCTAATCACACTTGATTAATCTTTTTTGGGGGGGGCGATGGTATAATTAACCTTTATTTTCAAAGCTGTAGATGCAGATTCTTAAGTAAAATGTAATGTAGAAAGGAAAGAATTCAAGCAAGTGTTTTCTATTCAGATGTGTGTCTGACACAGGTAAATGCAAAGAGTAAAGAAACACTAAGACCAAAGTTATTCTCCCTGCATTAGCCAACTCAGTGAGGTTCTATCTTGATTTTAACACATGTCTCTTTCCTCATTAGTTCTCTGTGCAGAGTATCTAAAAGGTAAAGAAGGGATGAAGAATTATTTGGAGGTGCCTGGGTGGCTCAGTCGGTTATGTGTCAGACTCTTGATTTCAGCTCAGGTCATGATCTCACGGTTCATAACGTTGAGCCCCATGTGGGGCTCTGCACTGACAGCAGAGAGCCTGCTTGGGATTTTCTCTCCCTCCCTCTCTCTCTGCCCTACCCCGTCTTACTCTCTCAAAATAAATAAGTAAACATTAAAAATGAATTATTGGGGCAAAATGAAGTCCAAGAAGGTTAAAGTGGTGGTGGTTCTTCCATAAGATCCAATCAATAAATATTTTTTGAACAAGTATTTTATGTCAAATGTTATTCTAAGAATTTAGATCAGTCTATAAATAGAGTCAAAAATTGTGGCTTACTTTCTAGTAAAGAAACAGGATTTAACAGCAACAAAAATAACAGAAGTCAAGAAATTATATTTTATTAGATAGCGATAGATGCTGCAGAAAACAAACAAAAAAAATGGCGAGCAAGTTTAGGGAAAATGGGATTCAGATGGGGGAGGGTGGGGGTGGAATCTTCATATAGGAGTCAGCAGGCCTCATTGAGAAGATGAAATTTAAGCAAAATTTGGGGAAAGTGGGTAAAGAGGCCAGGAGGCAACCTGGGGGAAACATTCCTTATGGAAATAACCAAACATCAACCGAATTGTACACTCAGTGCACTCATGGAACAGCAAAGACATCACTGTGCCTGGAGGTGTGTGACTGCAATCTAAGACAGTCCACCTATTCAAATACTTATTTCTAGAAATATCTCTAGAAGATATGCTTTATATCTCCTCCCAAGCCTACCGGAGAAATCTTTTATAAGTTGTCCATGTAATTTCAATGATCTCTCAGTCATTTAAAGTGTGACAGTTATATTACAAAAAACAGGAAAAATACCCAGCTCCATCCTCAAGAAACTGATGATTCAAATAAGGCGTGGATTTAGAGAAGATGCCTTATCCACTGTAAAAGGTGCTCAGGCCGATGTATGAGCAGTTTGAGGAGAACCTCGTGGAAGAGGTGAGTATTGTCATGATGCCTAAAGTATATCCTGGTAAAGATATTGGTAGAGACTGAGGCCATATGTTTCAAGGAGAAGGAAGATCACACGCAAAAATACAGAGGAATGGGTGCAGAGGACTCTGCTGAACACACTGTCAAAACTGTATAATGATTTTTTTGAAGAGAAAAATGTGCTGAGAGATTTGAAATTTGAGCTGGAGATTCTGACAAAAGGGGTCTTGGAAGTAGGTTGAACATTACTCAGAAGGATAACGGGAGCATTTGATTATGTAATCTGCAGAGTGACATGACGAGATTGCCATTTTATTTTTTTTAATATGAAATTTATTGTCAAATTGGTTTCCATACAACATCCAGTACTCATCCCAATAGGTGCCCTCCTCAATGCCCATCACCCACTTTCCCTTCCCTCCCACCCCCCATCAACCCTCAGGTTGTTGTCAGTTTTTTAAGAGTCTCTTATGGTTTGGCTCCCTCCCTCTCTAACTTTTTTTTCCTCCCCCCACCCCACCATGGTCTTCTGTTAAGTTTCTCAGGATCCACATAAGAGTGAAAATATATGGTATCTATTTTTCTCTGTATGACTTATTTCACTTAGCATAACACTCTCCAGCTCCAACCA
The DNA here is from genome assembly GCF_022079265.1 of Lynx rufus. Lineage (NCBI taxonomy): Eukaryota > Metazoa > Chordata > Mammalia > Carnivora > Felidae > Lynx > Lynx rufus. The sequence continues at coordinate 7,993,247 of NW_025814825.1, forward strand.
TGTTGCTACAAAAGGCCATATTTCATTCTTTCTCATTGCCACGTAGTACTCCATTGTGTATATAAACCACAATTTCTTTATCCATTCATCAGTTGATGGACATTTAGGCTCTTTCCATCATTTGGCTATTGTTGAGAGTGCTGCTAAAAACATTGGGGTACAAGTGCCCCTATGCCTCAGCACTCCTGTATCCCTTGGGTAAATTCCTAGCAGTGCTATTGCTGGGTCATAGGGTAGATACAGTTTTAATTTTTTGAGGAACCTCCACACTGTTTTCCAAAGAGGCTGCATCAATTTGCATTCCCACCAACAGTGCAAGAGGGTTCCCGTTTCTCCACATCCTCTCCAGCATCTATAGTCTCCTGATTTGTTCATTTTAGCCACTCTGACTGGTGTGAGGTGATATGTGAGTGTGGTTTTGATTTGTATTTCCCTGATGAGGAGTGATGTTGAGCCTCTTTTCATGTGCCTGTTGGCCATCTGGATGTCTTCTTTGGAGAAGTATCTATTCATGCTTTCTGCCCATTTCTTCACTGGATTATTTGTTTTTCGGGTATGGAGTTTGGTGAGTTCTTTATAGATTTTGGATACTAGCCCTTTGTCTGATATGTCATTTGCAAATATCTTTTCCCATTCTGTTGGTTGCCTTTTAGTTTGTTGATTGTTTCCTTTGCAGTGTAGAAGCTTTTTATCTTCATGATGTCCTAATAGTTCATTTTTGCTTTTAATTCCCTTGCCTTTGGAGACGTGCCGAGTAAGAAATTGCTGCGGCTGAGGTCAGAGAGGTTTTTTCCTGCTTTCTCCTCTATGGTTTTGATGGTTTCCTGTCTCGAGATCAGGAGAACGACAGGGATGTCCACTTTCACCGCTGTTGTTTAACATAGTGTTGGAAGTTCTAGCATCAACAATCAGACAACAAAAGGAAATCAAAGGCATCAAAATTGGCAAAGATGAAGACAGACTCACTTTTTGCAGATGACATGATATTATACATGGAAAACCCAACAGACTCCACCAAAAGTCTACTAGAACTGATACATGAATTCAGCAAAGTCGCAGGATACAAAATCAATGTACAGAAATCAGTTGCATTCTTATACACTAATAATGAAGCAACAGAAAGACAAATAAAGAAAATGATCCCATTCACAATTGCACCAAGAAGCATAAAATACCTAGGAATAAACCTAACCAAAGATGTAAAAGATCTGTATGCTGAAAACTATAGAAATCTCATGAAGGAAATTGAAGAAGACATAAAGAAATGGAAAAACATTCCGTGCTCATGGATTAGAAGAATAAATATTGTCAAAATGTCAATACTACCCAAAGCTATCTACACATTCAATACAATCCCAATCAAAATTGCACCAGCATTCTTCTCAAAACTGGAACAAGCAATCCTAAAATTCATATGGAACCACAAAAGGCTCCAAATAGCCAAAGTAATTTTGAAGAAGACCAAAGCAGGAGGCATCACAATCCCAGACTTTAGCCTCTACTACAAAGCTGTAATCATGAAGACAGCATGGTATTGGCACAAAAACAGACACATAAACCAATGGAATAGAATAGAGACTCCAGAACTGGACCCACAAAAGAATGGCCAACTAATCTTTGACAAAGCAGGAAAGAATATCCAATAGAAAAAAGACAGTCTCTTTAACAAATGGTGCTGGGAGAACTGGACAGCAATATGCAGAAAAATGAAACTAGACCACTTTCTTACACCATTCACAAAAATAAACTCAAAATGGATACAGGACCTGAATGTGAGATTGGCATTTTAGAGAGAATGTTTAGCAGTCACATGGGTAGCAGGTTAGAGTGAGGGTAGCAATGGAGACAAGGGAACCAATTGGGAGGGTATTTAGTTAGTAGGAAAAAAAAGTGGTGAAAACATAATTTTAAGCAGTTGCAGTGATCATATAGTAGTGGACAGATTGAAACACGGATAGGATATAAATTTACAGAATTTATCATTGATTGGATTTGAGGTTAATGGGGAAGCATCTAGTATGATTGCATTGATTTCTACTATGATCAAGAGGGCGACCATCCACTATCCACTATGATAAACAGAATTTTGCACATTTTGGTAAAACATGTCTACTATCAGAAACTGTGTATATGAGTATAAAATATTTTATAAATTACTGTTAAGTCTTCAAATCTATTTCTCTTATCTATTATTATAGATAGGATCACCATGAACTCAATTTACTAAATTTGCTTTTTATTTTCCATGTTCCCACCATAATTTGAACTCTCATTTAGACTACAAATGCTGATCTTTCAGGCCTCTGGACATTCTAATGTCACAGCCATCTTTATGGTGCATGGCTCAGATTGATGTGTGCTTTACTCTGACACGCGGTTACCCAATACTTAAACCATATTACATGTTAAAACCTTTCTGATATTAGAAACATGTGACTCCAAATGGCCTTCCAACTTTTGGTTTATTTTTATTTTATTACTTTATTTTTGTTTTTATTCAATGAAAGAATTTGCAATTTCTCAACATGTGCTGCATATTTATACTTCCATATGCTTAACTTGCCTTCCTGAAATTTATCTAGAAACATTGATTAAATCCATCTAAATGACAAATATTTAGGGGCGCCTGGGTGGCGCAGTCGGTTAAGCGTCCGACTTCAGCCAGGTCACGATCTCGCGGTCCGTGAGTTGGAGCCCCGCGTCAGGCTCTGGGCTGATGGCTCAGAGCCTGGAGCCTGTTTCCGATTCTGTGTCTCCCTTTCTCTCTGCCCCTCCCCTGTTCATGCTCTGTCTCTCTCTGTCCCAAAAATAAATAAATGTTGAAAAAAAAATTTTAAATGACAAATATTTAAACTCTCATCATTACATATATATTTCTGTCATTGAATTTTACTGAAGCTGTTTTTTTTTTAATTTTTTTTTTCAACGTTTATTTATTTTTGGGACAGAGAGAGACAGAGCATGAACGGGGGAGGGGCAGAGAGAGAAGGAGACACAGAATCGGAAACAGGCTCCAGGCTCTGAGCCATCAGCCCAGAGCCTGACGCGGGGCTCCAACTCACGGACCGCGAGATCGTGACCTGGCTGAAGTCGGACGCTTAACCGACTGCGCCACCCAGGCGCCCCTGAAGCTGTTTTTTAATAATCTCAATATTTTCCATGCATCACTGTTAAAAATATACTATATAAAACATTCTCAAAAAGTTTTCATTTAACAATAGCAACAAGTAATTGAGGTTCTAGGTTACCACTCATACCTTATTCCTTTTACCAGAATAACCATTGTTAACCACTTAATGTGTGTACTGGGAGGCTATTTCCTTTTTTTTTTTTTTTAATTTTTTTTCAACGTTTTTATTTATTTTTGGGACAGAGAGAGACAGAGCATGAACGGGGGAGGGGCAGAGAGAGAGGGAGACACAGAATCGGAAACAGGCTCCAGGCTCTGAGCCATCTGCCCAGAGCCTGACGCGGGGCTCGAACTCCCGGACCGCGAGATCATGACCTGGCTGAAGTCGAACGCTTAACCGACTGCGCCACCCAGGCGCCCCTGGGAGGCTATTTCTAATGCATTTGTATCTGTGTAAATGTGTATGTGTATATAGATACAGATATTTAGATTTTCACATAAAAAATATTTCTTTTGTCCTCACCTTGATTATACTTTACTTATCCTATGTCTTGAAAACATTCCTAGGTCCGTACTTCAAAGCTCTCTGATCATTCTAAATTGCTGCATATTTTCTATATCATGGAAGAAATCCAGTTTATGTGCACACTGCTACATGAATGGACCGAATTTTTTAAATAGTCAGTCCTAAAAAATATGTATTATATCAAAATTAGAAATTCTCATCATGACACTGTTAGGAAAATTTTAAAAAGTCCACAGAGAAATATTCATAATATTTATATACAAATGACAACTTGTAGGTGGAATATATAAATTACTCTTACAAAAGAATAAAAAAAACAGCAAACCATCCAACAAAAATGGGCAAACGTCTTGGACAAAAGTTTATGAAAAAATACACGAATGGCAAATAAGAGCATGAAAATATATGCAAAGCCACTAGTCAACAGGAAAATGCAAATTAGAACCAAAAATGAGATTCCATTATGACTAAAGTTAAAAAGATTATCATTTTAAGTGTTGAAGAAAATGCAGAGCAAGTGGAACTCTCATACACTCTTTTTTTTTCAATATATGAAATTTATTGTCAAATTGGTTTCCATACAACACCCAGTGCTCATCCCAAAAGGTGCCCTCCTCACTACCCATCACCCACCCTCCCCTCCCTCCCACCCCCCATCAACCCTCAGTTTGTTCTCAGTTTTTAACAGTCTCTTATGCTTTGGCTCTCTCCCTCTCTAACCTCTTTTTTTTTTTTCCCTTCCCTTCCTCCATGGGTTTCTGTTAACTTTCTCAGGATCCACATAAGAGTGAAACCATATGGTATCTGTCTTTCTCTGTATGGCTTATTTCACTTAGCATCACACTCTCCAGTTCCATCCACGTTGCTACAAAGGGCCATATTTCATTCTTTCTCATTGCCACGTAGTACTCCATTGTGTATATAAACCACAATTTCTTTATCCATTCATCAGTTGATGGACATTTAGGCTCTTTCCATCATTTGGCTATTGTTGAGAGTGCTGCTATAAACATTGGGGTACAAGTGCCCCTATGCATCAGTATTACTGTATCCCTTGTGTGAATTCCTAGCAGTGCTACTGCTGGGTTATAGGGTAGGTGTATTTTTAATTTTTTGAGGAACCTCCACACTGTTTTCCAGAGTGGCTGCACCAATTTACATTCCCACCAACAGTGCAAGAGGGTTCCCGTTTCTCCACATCCTCTCCAGCATCTATAGTCTCCTGATTTGTTCATTTTGGCCACTCTGACTGGCGTGAGGTGATATCTGAGTGTGGTTTTGATTTGTATTTCCCTGATGAGGAGCGACGTTGAACATCTTTTCATGTGCCTGTTGGCCATCCGTATGTCTTCTTTAGAGAAGTGTCTATTCATGCTTTCTGCCCATTTCTTCACTGGGTTATTTGTTTTTCGGGTGTGGAGTTTGGTGAGCTCTTTTATAGATTTTGGATCCTAGTCCTTGGTCCGATATGTCATTTGCAAATATCTTTTCCCATTCCGTTGGTTGCCTTTTAGTTTTGTTGGTTGTTTCCTTTGCTGTGCAGAAGCTTTTTCTCTTCATAAGGTCCCACTAGTTCATTTTTGCTTTTAATTCCCTTGTCTTTGGGGAATGTGTCAAGTAAGAGATTGCTACGGCTGAGGTCAGAGAGGTTTTTTCCTGCTTTCTCCTCTAGGGTTTTGATGGTTTCCTGTCTCACATTCAGGTCCTTTATCCATTTTAAGTTTATTTTTTCTGAATGGTGTAAGAAAGTGGTGGATGCAGGGCTGGGTCAACATTCGCAAATCAATCAACATGATACATCACATTAATAAAAGAAAAGATAAGACCATATGATCCTGTCAATCAATGCAGAAAAGGCATTTGACAAAATTCAGCACGCTTTCTTAATAAAAACCCTTGAGAAAGTAGGGATAGAAGGAACATACTTAAAGATCATAAAAGCCATTTATGAAAAGCCCACAGCTAACATCATCCTCAATGAGGAAAAACTGAGAGCTATTTCCCTGAGATCAGGAACACGACAGGGATGTCCACTCTCACCGCTGTTGTTTAACATAGTGTTGGAAGTTCTAGCATCAATAATCAGACAACAAAAGGAAATCAAAGGCATCAAAATTGGCAAAGATGAAGTCAGACTTTCACTTTTTGCAGATGACATGATATTATACATGGAAAACCCAACAGACTCCACCAAAAGTCTACTAGAACTGATACATGAATTCAGCAATGTCGCAGGATACAAAATCAATGTACAGAAATCAGTTGCATTCTTATACACTAACAATGAAGCAACAGAAAGACAAATAAAGAAAATGATCCCATTCACAATTGCACCAAGAAGCATAAAATACCTAGGAATAAATGTAACCAAAGAGGTAAAAGATCTGTATGTTGAAAACTATAGAAAGCTTATGAAGGAAATTGAAGAAGATATAAAGAAATGGAAAACCATTCCGTGCTCATGGACTGGAAGAATAAATATTGTCAAAATGTCAATACTACCCAAAGCTATCTACACATTCAATACAATCCCAATCAAAATTGCACCAGCATTCTTCTCAAAACTGGAACAAGCAATCCTAAAATTCATATGGAACCACAAAAGGCTCCAAATAGCCAAAGTAATTTTGAAGAAGACCAAAGCAGGAGACATCACAATCCCAGACTTTAGCCTCTACTACAAAGCTGTAATCATGAAGACAGCATGGTATTGGCACAAAAACAGACACATAGACCAATGGAATAGAATAGAAACCCCAGAACTAGACCCACAGAAGTATGGCCAACTAATCTTTGACAAAGCAGGGAAGAACATCCAATGGAAAAAAGACAGTCTCTTTAACAAATGGTGCTGGGAGAACTGAACAGCAACATGCAGAAGATTGAAACCAGACCACTTTCTTTTTTTTTTTTTTTTAATTTTTTTTTCAACGTTTATTTATTTTTGGGACAGAGAGAGACAGAGCATGAATGGGGGAGGGGCAGAGAGAGAGGGAGACACAGAATCAGAAACAGGCTCCAGGCTCCAAGCCATCAGCCCAGAGCCCGACGCGGGGCTCGAACCCACGGACCGCGAGATCGTGACCTGGCTGAAGTCGGACGCTTAACCGACTGCGCCACCCAGGCGCCCCAAAACCAGACCACTTTCTTACACCATTCTATACACTCTTGATGGGAATGTAAAATAGTAAAACCAGTTTGTAAAACCATTCGGCAGTTTCTTACAAAAGTAAAATATATACTTACTTTTGATCAAGCACCATTACTTGGGAATGAGTGAGAAATGAAAAGATATATCTATCAAAAAACTAGTATAGGAATGCTTTTGCAACTTCATCCATAATAGCTAAAATTTAGATACGAACTAGATGTCAATCAACAGAGGAACAGATAAAAAAGTTGTGTGAAATTTGTATTTCGGTGGGAAAAAAATCGAAAGATGAAACCACTACATATAAGTAGTTATATGTACACTTTAAATGTTGATAGGCCTTCCAAATTTCCAACCATAAATATGTAAACGTGATAATGACAAAATGTTACAATCAGATGTTCTTCCACTCTCAGAACAGTTTATCATCCCATTTCATAGTATATTATTAAGTCATACGAAGCTTCAGAGTTAATCTTAAGTAGTTCTGAATCTTGTACAGATTTTAGAACGCAGATTTAGAGTTAAATGAAGCTTAAAAAGTGTCTATTAGCAGGATGAATTGACATGTTTCAGATTTTAAAATTAATATAATTAGACATAAAGCCAGTCTCTGATTATTCTTTCTGCTATGTGTCGAGAAGGTAACAGTTCAGAGCACTCCACAAAAAAATGCTATTGCACATTAGAAAAATAATAAATAACTCATGAAACAGCTGAAAATTACATTAATCTGGGCACAGTTTATCAGGTGAAAGTGGCGTTCGGTCCACCTAAAAGAATTCTAGCTGCAGGTAAAGGTCTTGAACTGCAGTGTATGATAACTTTTCAGTTTAATTCTTAACATTATTCTACTAAGTTTTGGTAGAGAAAACCTCATTACCATGCCTACTGGCACCAGTACAAATTCATAGCTTCTTACCTCATAGGGAAATTATTTTCCTTGCTGCTCTTCAGATTTTTCTCATTCTTTGTTCCACAGTCTTTTCTACTCTTCTCATCATCCCCTTCTCTCCACCCACCTTACCCTCCCTCTCTGTGGTGACGTCATGTCTGCCTCTTCAGAAAAGTAGAAACTCTTACGTATGACATCTCTTGAGGTCACAAAATCTTAGTAGGACTTGACTGTCATAACACTCAATCCACACTTTTCAGTTCTTAGATAAAAGGCTGTCCTTCTTCTCTAAAACATAGCTCTCTGGGATGCCTGGGGGGCTCAGTCAGTTAAGTGTATGACTTTGGTTCAGGTCATGATCTCAGGGTTCTTGGGTTTGAGCCTCACATTCGGCTCTGTGCTGACAGCTCAGAGTCTGGAGCCCACTTCGGATTCTGTGTCTCCCTCTCGCTCTGCCCCTCCCCCTCCCATCCTCTGTCTCTCTCAAAAATAAATAAGCATTACAAAAATAAAATAAATAAAAAGTAGTTCTCAATCTATACATTAGACCTCATTTTCTACCCTCTTCTTCTGGAAATTTGTTCTTTCAACTCTCCCCTGTCTTTAATTTCAACATTAAGTTTTCTCTGGTGTGTGTGTGTGTGTGTGTGTGTGAGGTGTTTGTGTGTATGGATTATGTGGTTGGTGCGGTATGTCTGAATTATGCCTCAGTAAGCAGCCTGCATCCAATGATGGATACCTCATCTTAAACTGATCAACACATTTTTTTTTTTCAACGTTTATTTATTTTTGGGACAGAGAGAGACAGAGCATGAACAGGGGAGGGGCAGAGAGAGAGGGAGACACAGAATCGGAAACAGGCTCCAGGCTCTGAGCCATCAGCCCAGAGCCCGACGCGGGGCTCGAACTCACAGACTGCGAGATCCTGACCTGGCTGAAGTCGGACGCTTAACCGACTGCGCCACCCAGGCGCCCCTGATCAACACATTTTTAACCTAATTTACAGCTGTGTAAATCCTACGGTCATTGGTTGGGTAGCTGAGGCAGTAGGTACACTGATCATGTCGAACACCAATATATTAGAGTTCATTCAATATAAAAGCCCTGGAGTTTTCACAGATGAATGGCGCGGCTCTTAAGATGCGTGCTGCACCCCCACTCTCAACGCTCCAAGTTTTGGTCTCTGTCAGGAAGGTCTGCGCCTCTCTCTGAGAACTTCTATCAGATCCAATGTACATTGGCAGCTGAGACAGGTGCCAAAGAGATCGAGGCGACCATTTCAGGTGACCAATGTACTGTCACTGATATTTACCTGGAAGTTTCAGTTTTGTGGTCTTTTGCCTCTACCCCAAAGAAGTATGTGTCTGTGCCAGAAGTATGTGTTGTGTGTACAAAGAAAAAGATTTAATTTTAGATCCATCTGGCGATTTTATTTTTGATGATCTCTTTTCCATTGAATCAATTCTCTACAATGGCTACCTGGAGTTGGTTTGTGCTTTTGTGACGTTGAGGTAACCTGGTTCACTGTGGGTCTTAGACCATTTTGGCTTGATGTTCTGCCTCCTTTCCTTTAGCTTTGCAGGTAAGTTTTACTTTGTTACTTTCTAAGGTATGTCCTCATTAACCCTTCCTTTTATCTTAACTGTAGCTTCTGGTCTTACATACTGCTTCCACTTCTGCAACTCACAATTAAGGTGGACTTTCCCATCCTGTCAATGATATCTCCTGTACACACCTCCCACACAGTCATTAGATAAGGACATTGAAGTGTTTTTTTCCCCCAATTCTGGGCAAACTTCTGTGTACATGCGGTCTCAAGCCTGCCAAGTGCTCCGGATGGGCTGCACCAAAGAGCCGCTTATACTTAGAAATTCTGGAGCTTCTCAAAGCTTCATATGACTCTACCCATGAAGAAACTTCCTGTCCATATCAAATGGTTTACTTAAGACAAATGGTTTATGTTAAATTTTTCTTTCTCCTACTCATCTATCTAAACGTTGCATCATTTTCAGCAAGATTCCTATATATATATATATATATATATATATATATATATATTTAAGTTTATTTATTTAGTTTCAGAGAGAAAGCACAAGCAAGGGAGGGGCAGAGAGAGAGAATCGCACGCTGTCCGTGCGGAGCCGATGCAGGGCTTGAACCCAAGAAGGTGAGACCATAATGTGAGCTGAAACCAAGAGTCAGACGCTTAACTGAGCCACCCAGGCACCCCAAGATCGCTATATCTTAAAACTCTCCTATCTTGTATACAACACTTTCCAAGCTCTTCCATTTTTGACAGTGTCTTCCGAGGTGACTTCTTAATTGAGTATTCTTCTTCAACTTGTGTAGATTTGGATGTGGTTGCTGAGTCTTTATCTTTCCATTTCCTGTTCACATACTGCCCTGGAGGTATGACCCATTTAATAAAAAACTGACAGCTATTGGATGGAAAAGGTTGCCTCATATATTTCCAGCAAGTATGGTCTACCATGCAGGTGAAGTTCTGGAAGAAACTTGAAAGTTCTGAACTTCCAGTTGAGCTCTTATTTTCTTCCCTAGGATAGCTTTCACATCTGATCTTGTCACAGTTGGCAAACAAAATCAGTATTTTAAGCTCTTTTTCTTTCTATAATCTCATATCCAAATTTTATGTCATCCTCTTAGTTCTACCTCTGTAAAATCTCCTGAGTATATAACTGAATATTTATCCCCACTACCAACAGCTTAGTGAATCTTTGACCTGGAAAATTATAGTCATAGCCTAACTTTTTTTTTTTTTTTGCACATTTTTTTTTGGCCTTAATCCTTATCATTTAAAAAATAGTTTACACTATAGTTTAAATATTTAAAAAGTATCCATGCTTTCCCCATGCTAAAAGATGCAGCGATGTATTAAGTAACTTCTATGTACATGTCACTCTTCTATGATTAAAGTTATCCCTGGGTTTCCATTTTGATACAAGATAAAAAGTTCAAGGCTGTACCTTGTCATACACACTATTATAGAAGTATCAACTCCCTCCAGTATCTTACATCTTGCAAATCCCATTATATACATGCACTTACACACAGAATAAAACCCTGCACATGCACATATATATGTGTCATTAATATGGGCTCAGTGTCTAATTTAAGTATGCAGTGACTAGTGCTTAGCATGATGTTTACTTTATTTTGTTATTGATGCTGTTACCCATATCCCACAGTTACACAGTATGCATTATTGATAACTTCTAAGCTAGTTTCAAAAAGCATAGTTTTTCATTTCAAGTTCAATCCTCTTCATTATTCTTGAATCTCAAGGCATAAAATTATCATAGTATTTTATTTGGGCTAAGCTTCTGAATGAATCAAATATGGAAGCATTCTGAAGAGTTACTTTTGCAACCTAAACATAAGGGCTTCTCAATGGGAAAAATAAATAACAATAATTCCAATTAAAGATAAGCTTATAACAAAACATCTTAAAACATAGAAAGCATCAGGATACCATCCCTGAAAGTCAACAGATAAATTAAAAGTAGGATTAGAAATTCATTAGAGTAACTCATATGTGAGTAAAATATAGAATGATTATGTCTACAATAAGTATATAAATGATAGAAGGGATTAAAATCATTTGTAAGAAAAGAAAAAATGCATCTATAAAAAGAACAAGCAGATTGGGAAATTAACAGTGCAGAAATTTTAGAAATATTATTTAAAATACTTAACAATAAAATCATAAAAGATTGATTACACATAGATGATGTGTTTATACACTGCAAGATAGACATTGGAAACTATTCTATAAGGAAATCTAGGGAAATAAATAGATGAAACAAAAAAGAGTGATTAAGGGAAAAGAATATTCTTGGCAACAGGAAGGATGAGAAGTTCTGAGCAAGAAAATAAAAATAAATTCACATGTAGAAAATATCAGAATATCTTTAGGATACCAAAAGCATTTAATCAACTCAAAAGTGAAAAACTAGAATCCCAAACCTAAAAACCAAAGTCTTGAAACCCATATTAGAGATGCAATGATATAAGAATACTTTCAGAATAATCAGAATATTCAGAGTACAACTAATATTAATACAGTATGATATATTCATCTAAGTTAATTATCAAGAGTGAGGAAGGAAAAATAAAAATATTTTTAAGACAAATGAATAAATTTTAGATATCCAGGAACAATGGACCAAATTTTTCATGAATGTTCTACAATTCTCAGTGGTACAGCATTAGATTATTAATACTTAACTATAATTACAAGATTATTAAAATAGTTCATCATTTTTCTTTTGAACTCAGCATCAGAGTGACTATCTAGGATGTTGAAATTTGAGATTTTCAGAAAACACCATGGTGCAATATTTGGGAAGAAATATCTTTAAAAAGTAACAGAGAGAGAGAAAGACAGAGTCCATGAGTGGAGGAGGGGCAGAGAGAGAGGGAGAGAAAGAATCCCAAACCATCTCCCTGCTGTCAGTGCAGAGCCCAATGTAAGGCTCGAACTCACAAACTGTGAGATCCTGACCTGAGCCAAAATCAAGAGTCAGACATTTATCTGACTGTGCAACTCAGGTTCCCCAACATTATTAATCAGATTTATACAATTAACAATACTACCTGCTTTACACATATAAAGAAATTAAAATTTAAAGGCAAAAGTGATTGCCCAAGGTAACATGGTGGATAGCACAGGATTAAGGCGGGTCTTCTTACCCTCAAGTTAGCGTCTTCTACACTCTACAATATGGTTTCTAATGATTTTATTGTCATGGTATCTTCTAAAATATATTTTGTAAATAAGATGATTTTAATAGAAAATCTTAATATTTAAATGTATCATATATACATATATTTGTGTTTTTGAATTTTGGTAATATTAATATAAAATATTTATATTTTAAAGAAAAAGTAATTTCAGATTAGTTGTAAGAAGTAATTCTTTTACCTGTAACTTGTTTCATTATGTCCCCAACACAAGAAAAGTTTAAAATTTGGGATCATATTATGTAATGTTATGAAATATTTTACTTCCAGAATATCTGTTCTTTATTCCACAGTTTTTATTAAATAGTTATTGAATTTGAAGGTTACTAGCCAAAGACATTATCATTGGTGTGAGATATATATATATATATATATATATATATAATTCTTATGGAAATCCAAAAGGCAGGAAGAGTCCTTCTAGGTAGGGTATTTGAGAATACTTGATCAATAAGCAGAATTTAGATGTGGGGGAAGAATGGAGGTGTAGAATTGACTGGAGAAATGGAGGAGTGTGCAGATTAGACGTGCCCAGAGTCCAGTTTCAGTGGAACCTCTGATGGGTAAGGAGAGTAAGATTAATGGTGAAGCCAGATGATGGAGGCAGAGGGCCAGATCGTGCTGTGCTAAGGATTCTAGGCTGTGTCTGAAAGCCAATGGAAAGGCATCGATGGATATGTTATCTGTCTGCACAATATATAACACAGAAAAGTATAATAAGCTTATTTTCTATAACAGATTTATAGCTTCTATATCTTCTAAGTTTATTCCCCGAAGTGGCTAAGAGATAACTCCCTTATGAAGCTGATAATGGTGCTATAATTGCAAGAGTCACAGTGCTATGAGAAGAACCTCGACCTTAGAAGAAAACTGGAGTCTTCCCTCTTCTTCAATTTATTACCCAAAGGTATGTTAAATTCCCAGTGCCCTAGTTTCTTCAGCTGTAAAATAAAAAAGAGTGAAAATCTCTGCTAAGATAGCTCAGGGATCTGCAGTCTAAGGAAACACTAAAAATGTACTGATGAAACAGAGGAATTAAATCATCCTTCGATTGCCACAAATGTTAGCACTCCATATATACCAAAGAATTTCTAACAACTCTAACCCATTCTAATCCAAATTGATAAGAGACTTGGCTGAGATTATGCATAGAGGAATAATTTATTCAAACCAGATAAAATGATCACTGTGTTTCAACATGAGATCTATGATCTTTTTTTTTTTTTTTTTTCGGCTGTACTGATTTCGAGGTGATTCTCCACTTCATTCACCGATGTGTTAACTATGGAACACGACTAAATTCTGCAACTACTACCATTCCCAACAGGTTCAATCTTTTGTGAATACGCCCCTGAGACTGCGCAGTTGCAAAAGCCTACCTTTTACTTTTTCCAGCCTCCTGTGTACCTTCCCCAAGCCTCTTGTAAAAGGGGGAATTCGGCTCATCTTTTATTTATTTAGCCATGATAGACTAACCCTGGAGAAATAAACTGGCAGGGACTCCTCATAAAGCTCTCTCTTTTCTCTGGCTCACACACACAAGAATTTTGTCTACTGGGGTATTGTAATACTGATATCCTGCTTTTTTGTTGTTGTTTTGTTTTGTTTGATTGCGTATTTGTTCATGTGTTTTCCAGATTCTTTGCCTGTATAAAGCCACCACAAAATGCATAACATTTAATCACACTGGGATCAAGAACGCCAACAGTAGCTCCCCAAAACTGTCTGCTCATGACATTTACCATGCTACAGGAAGAAACCTGAATGATCTTCAGACATAAGCCTTATTCTTGTGACAGGTATGACCGGAGCAGTCAATTCCTGTGTCCCACTTAAAATTAACACTAGAAAATGTGGGGGTATGAAAGCAGGGGCCACTGGCTTCTATGGGAAAGCTTTTTACTTTAATGTTTACTTATTTTTGAGAGAGAGAGAGACTGAGCATGAGCTGGCAAGGGGAAAAGAGAGAGGGAGACACAGAATCTGAAGCAGGCTCCAGGCTCTGAGCTGTTAGCACAGAGCCTGACATGGGGCTTGAAACCACGAACCATGAGATCGTGACCTGAGGTGAGGTCAGGTGCCCCAATGAGAAAGCTCTTAATTCAGCTTTAGATTCTTACGGGAGACACACAGAGTTGAAAAAATGACTGTAGATCAAAAAAAGAAGGCACAAACTTACATTTGACTTTGATTTTCACTTCTTACTTTTAAAATCTCATTTTTTTTTCACTTTTGCACAATGCTTCTGGGAAATGACTTTTATAACTAGTGATTTTCTAAGGAAGGAGGAACCAAGTCAGGTCCAAAACTTCAGAGCCCTGGCAATTGTACCGCACAAATTTTCTACCTCTGAAATTTATTAAGAGTCTTAATTTCACACATCCCCTACAGATATTGATATGCTGAGATTTTCATGCAGAATTCTGTTAATATTGTCCATGGAGTGAATAACTTTGGGTAGAAAACACCTGAAGGGATTCTGAGAGCTTGCCAGAGAGGAGTCAAGAATTAGAACAAACATAATTTCCTGTGACTTCCTTCAAATCACTGCCAAGGTTCATTTGACTGGAGCTGTACCTCACCTGGTCAATCATCAGTCATTCACACTATCACTATTAACATGATCTCTCCAGACGTTAAAATAAATGAATACAGAATAAATATTTTTTAAATGTTCATTTATCTTTGAGAGAGAGAAAGAGAGACAGAGTGTGAGCAGGGGAGGGAAAGAGAGGGAGACGCAGAATCTGAAGTAGGCTCCAGAATCCGAGCTGTCAGCACAGAGCCGGACACGGGGCCCGAACTCATGAACCGTGACATTATGACCTGAACTGAAGTCGGACGCCTGACTGACTGAGCCACCCGGGCACCCCAAAATACAAAATAAATATTGAATAAAATATAAAACATCAAAAAAAAATATTTCTTACCAAAGGGAATTGTGATTCTGCACAGGATTCATGTTGAAATGCTACATACAAGGGAGTAACAAAGAAAAAGAAGAGACATGACTAATGACGGCATCATCATTGAATTAGAAGAAAAAGCAGCTGTTTCATCAGTTGTATCTCAGTATGTTGATTCTCAAGTAACTTGCTGGACTCTGCAGAATGTGTCCAACTTTGTCAAGGAGTACGGCAAGAAGCTTCCCTTTCTTCTTCCATGGATAAATGACTAAATAATACTATAATTGGTATGTAAATAAATCAAAACAGATTTATTCAAACCATGAATGGTGGTGCCTGGGTGGCTCAGTGGGTTAAGCATGGGACTCTTGCTTTTGGCTCAGGTCATGATCTTGCAGTTCAAGAGTTCTAAGTAAATGATGGAAAATCTAGCTTGCAGCAGGAAAGCTAACTTAATGATATTGCTTATCACTATGTGATGGAAAGAAGTTTCAAAAGTTAGTACACAAATCACCTTTAATTGAAGTCAAAGCCTTGATTCGAACATTGACCCTTTTTTCGGTATGTATGTTTTGGTGCACATATACATGAATTTCTTTGACATATGTGTCTAAGAGCAAAGTTGCTGGGTCAGAGTCATGTGTATGTTCTGCTAAAATAGATACTGCCCCCAAAAAGTTGTATAATTTGTTCTCCAGTCAGCAAAGTCTGAAAGTTCCAGATGTTCCACATCCTTGCCAACTGGCAGAGTCAATTTTTAAATTCTGCGACTCTAGTGAGTACAGTGTTACCGATGTGGTTTTAATTTACATTTCCCTGACAGCTAATGAGATTGAACATCTAACACTCTTATTAGCTTCTTGAGAGATCCTCTACCACAAAATATCTGTTTAAGGATTTATTTGCCAATTTTTCCTGGGCAGACTCTCTCTTAGTGGCTTTTAGGTGTTCTTTATGTATTCAGGAATGGGTCCTTCGCCAGATATTCGCATTACAGACACCTACTATCGTGGGGCTTGCCTTTTCATTCTCTTCAGGGTGTCTGTTGAAGAACCGTTTTCCATTTTCAGAGAGTTCGAGGTACTTATCTTTCCATCTACAGCTGGTTCTTGCTACATCCTGTCTAATAAATTGTTGTGGATTCCAGGAGCACATAGATCACAAAGATGATTATCTGGATTTTCCTTCAGAAGTTTTATATAAAACCCATCCAGAATTGACAGCTGGACATAAAATAATGTGGGTGAAGTCAAGATACTTTTTTTCCCCATAGGAATGTTCAGTTGATCCTGTACAGTTTATTCAAAATACTCATTTTGGGGGCCCCTGGGTGGCTCAGTAGTTTAAGCATCCGACTTCGGCTCAGGTCATGATCTCACAGTTCATGGGTTTGAGGCCCACATCAGGCTCTGTGCTGACAGCTCAGAACTTGGAGCCTCCTTCAGATTTTGTGTCTCCTGCTCTCTCTGCCCCACCCCCACTCATGCTCTGTTTCTCTCTCTCCAAAAAAAAGCAAATAAATGTTTAAAAAAAAATACTGATTTTCTCCCCAACTTCACTGTAGTATAGGCCTCTTATAAAATTAAGCGATGTACGTGGATCTCTTTTTGGACTAGATTCTTTTATATTAGTCTATTTGTCTTACCTTTCACTAATAGCACTCTGGCTTATTTATTACAATTTTATAATAGGGTAGTATCTGGTCATATAGATCAGTCATTGTTATTCTTCAGATTGTACAGCCTATTTTTGACGCTCTGCTTTTATATATAATTTTAGAATCACCTTGTCAATTTTTATTTAAAAAAGGATAGATTCTTATTGTCATTGCATAGAATTTGTAGTTCAGTTGGAAAGTAATTGCTGTTTGCAGGTATTGAGACTTATAGTTCTTCAGTCTATGAAGATGCTTCATTCAATTTTTCTAAAAATAATTCTTTGTGGCTTTCTATACAGAGATCTTGCAAAGTCTTAGGTTTATTCAAATATATTTTTTAAAAAAGATAAAAAAGAGGGGTGCCTGAGTGGCTCGGTCCATTGAGCGTCCTACACCAGCTCAGGTCATGAACTGTGGTCTGTGGGTTCCAGCCTCGTGTCGGGCCCTGTGCTGACAGCTCAGAGCCTGGATCCTGCTTCAGATCCTGTGTCTCCTTCTCTCTCTGCCCCTCCCCAACTCGTGCTCTCTGTCTCTCAAAATTGAATAAACACTAAAAAACAATTTTTAAAAAAGGTAAAAAATAAAATTAATCTATGCCGACCTTGGTTTTAAGTACTTCTCCTTTATTCTTATTAATTTGATCAATTTGTATAGATTATTGTATTCCTTATGTACAAAAAGAATGATGTTTGTAAATAATGAGCTTTATTTCTTCTATTGCAATACTAATAACTTTTATTTCTTTTTCTTGACGTTGTAGGCTAAAACTACTAATACAATGATAAATAGACATGATGATGGTAAGCATCCTTGACTCCTGCTGGATCTTGAGGAAACGCTTTCAATTCCCCACCATCAACAAAGATATTTTCTATACTGTTTTTAGGTACTTTACATATGATTTAGGAAAAGGATTTCCGTTCCTGATTGCTAACAGTTTTTTTTTTTTTTATTAATTCATTCGTGCTGAATTTTAAAAATTGCTTTCTGAATCTTCTGAGATATTTTTATTCTGTTAATGAAGAGAATTACATTACCAAGTTTCAATTATTACACCAAAACTTTACTTCTGGAATTATGCCTGCTTGGATTTCATCTGTTCATTCTTTAAAATATCAAAGAATTAGAATTTGATTTCTTCATTCTTCTTAGTTTTGGATTAATGTTAATGAGAAAGATTGGTATGTATTTCCCTTTTTTTGTAATGTCCATGTTGATTTTTGCTACTAAGGGTTTTCTGGCCTTATAAGGTTAATTAATGTATGTGTCTCCTTTTATCATTTCTTTTAAATAATTTATGTAAGGTAGGTGCTATTTCTTCCTTAAATGTTGGAATAATTCAAGACACTTAGGCAAGAGCTTTTTTTGAAAGGTTTTTACAACTCTTTAGTTTTATAAACCGATATAGGCTTATTCGGATTTTCACCTACTCCTTGTGTTTGCTTTGTTAGTTTCATTTTTCTAGGAATTTGTCCCATGTAATAAAACTTTTTAAACTTAATGTTATTTCTAATATCTCCTTGTGATATTCACATGGGATGTAAATTCTTTGGTGATAATCTCATTATACTATTGGCAGTGGTAATCTCTGTCTCTTGATATCATTCTGATTATTTTTAGGTAAATTAACATTAGAATTTCATAAATTTTGTTTAGTTTTTTCATAGAAACAATACTTTTTATAATATATTTCTCTATTTTACCATTTTCCATTATATTTATTGTTCTCCTATTTTTACACTTCATTGTTGTTGTGGCTTGCTATTTATTTTAATTCAATTATATTTATAGAACATACTCATATTTCAAAATACAGCATAATTCCTCATCAGTAGTGTTGTTTTAGATGTTATCAATGGATTTGGTTTTGCTATTTAGATTTTCTATTTGCTTTAATTGTAGGATTTGGGAATATTAAAATATACTTTCGGTCTTGCCTTTTTTTTTTTTTTTTTTTTTTTTTTTTTTTTTTAGGAACCATGACTCTTAGTGCTATGAAACCTTGACATAGAAAAAAATTGAATAAAGCTTAATATTTTTTAGACTATATATTTCTATTTTTATGGTTTTCTTGATATATGCTTCAGTCCAGTGTTTTATTGCCCGAGACTTAATCTTTAGGCCCCAAGGGCTGGTATAAAGTTCACCTGTTGCCGCCTTTCACAAACTCCTGACAAGCTGGTTCACTTGCCTTGGGACCATGTATCTCTCCATGAAAGTAAAAATGTGGCTTATTATTTATGAAAGCAAATTCCATGTAAGGATGAAGCATTTTAAATAACCGTGTGATTCAGTAATATTGAGTTAGAAATAAAAATGAGAATTTATATGTCTACATATGTATTAATAGTAGTGATAATATTGATGATGTATAATTAGCAACCTACTCATGTGTCAGCACTGGGGTCTATGAAATAGCTCGTGAATTAAAAAAAAAAAAACAGACAACCAAGGTTAATTATTGGTTTGACTTATTATTATTTTTCGTGATACAGATTTTATATTAGTTTTCTGATATGGTTCTCATATTTGGAAAGAACGTATCTTAGAGAAAAAAACACTCCAACTACGCTTTTCATGTTTGTTTTTAAATTTAATGTATATTATTTTATTTTTTAAGGTTTCTTTTGAGAAGAGACAGACGGATTGTAAACCTGGGAGGGGCAGATATAGAGGGAAACACAATCCGAAACAGGCTCCAGGCTCCAAACTGTCAGCACAGAGTCCAATGTGGGGCTCGAACTCACAAACTGCTAGATCATGACCTGAGCCAAAGTCAGACGCTCAACCGACTGAGCCACCCAGACACCCCATAAATTTAATATTTATTTTTTATGCTTTAAAATTAATTGGTTGTGGGGATGAAGTGGCCAAGAGGTTAAGGTGATGGGTTGCTAAAATTAATTGGTTCTATAATGAAATACAAACATTAACAAAACAAAAGGAGAAATAAAGTTTTAATATTTCTCTTTTTTTTAATGGAGTCTCTTTTTTTAAGACCATTTTTTTTAGAGCAGTTTTAGATTCACAGCAAAATTGAGAGGTAGATACAGAGATTTCCGACTTACTCCCTATCCCCACTAGAATCTTTTATTTTTATTTTTTTTTATTTTTAAAGTTTATTTATTTATTTTGAGAGAGAGAGAGAATGAGAAGGAGAGGGACAGAGAGAGAGAATCCCAAGAAAGCACCGCACTGACCGCGCAGAACCCGAAGCAGGACTCAAACTCAGGAAACCAGGAGATAGTGACCTGAATAGAAACCAAGACTCAGATGCTTAACCGAGTGAATGAGGCGCCCCTAGAATCTATTTTTAAATCCTCTAAAATTAAAATTGTTTTCACTTAATTGTATTTGAAACTTAAGACAAGTTTAGCTTTTTCCTAAGCCAATTTAAAACAAAGCGCTAAAGAAATTATTTATTTCTCATTTCAAGAATATAGCAATGAATCATTGTTACATCTTTTTTTCTTGGATTCCATCTGAGAATGGAACTTAATCTGAGGTATTATTTAGTACTTAGATAGGTTTAAAGCCAGATATTCTTTTCTAATATATATAAATGATCAAGGGTTAATTAGACTCTAGCAGGCTCTTGTCCTGAATACAGGGAACAAGTACATCTATCAAAACTATGGCCCTGTAGGATTCCCCATGGTGACATGATGCCCAAATGGCAATTATGGCTTGCAGAATTTTAAGGAAATATATATTGTCTTCATAATATTCCTCAAATTAGTGGTTGTAGCCTATAAATGTCACAAGTACAGAATAAAAGAGACTATTTTTAAATTTAAGAAATGTTGTGTCTCTATATCTTTCAAAATAAAACAACATTTTAGAAGAAAGAGGACTTTATACTACAGATTGTTTATGGAAAATACATATGCTAAAATATAAAATCATGTAGAATATACACAAATTCAAAACAGTATCTGTTTAAAGGAAAAATTAAGGAAAATTTAATGTAGTAGAAGTAAAAAGGAATTTTATCTTAACCTGTAATGTTTGATTTCCTAAATAAAGATTAAGATTTAAAGCACATAGGACAAAAGTTAATATTTATTTATTTTGGGTGGCATGTAGTTACCTTATTGACTTGGAACTTTTGTTTTCTCATAATTCTTAGAAATGAGTGGCAAAAAAATAAGAGTATCACATTTTCAATTACAAAAGTGAAATATTTAAAAAACTTACAACAAAGACAGATGAGAAAAATCATCGCGTGTTCAATTTTTTTTAACGTTAAGTAACCACTGGTCTAGGCATCTATCTGTCATATGGACAAATAGGTCAACTATATAGATGGGTGGTACAATTGTATCTGGTTTAAATATACCAACAGGTCAACTGATACCTCTATAAAATTTGGTCGTATTTTACATGGAAATTTTAAACTGTTCTTAAGTCATCAAAGAAAAAGAGAGAGATCAAAAGGATCTCTTGAATTTAAGATGTGTTTCTTTCTAACAGTGATATCAGGCCCTAAAATACTCTGAACTTTAAGGGGGAAAACAATAGTGAAATGCATTTATATGGGTATCTTCATGCTCCATTTTTCAATTTTAGACACTATCAGTTAACTCTGTGCAGTGAAACATCAAAAAAAAACTCGAAACTTCTCACATGTCTTTTCCATTCATTCTTTGGCCTTCTAATTTGGGGACCATATGAAATTTTTCTCTGTTGTCCAACCAGCATTGACTGACATTGTGAAAATACTTCAGATCATTCTGATTTTTCTTCTATATTTGAATTTTTTTTCTTTTTTTATCTTTTTGAATAATAACACTTTCTTTAGCCATCATGTTCAGTAAGTTAAAGAAGATGTACTTCAATGATGATTTTTAAAATTACATTTCATGAAATATGATATTTCTCTTTGGATTACAGAGAAGGCTCTTTAGTCAGTAAAGATGGTGAAAATGATTTTATAGATATTCTTTTTTATCAAAATGCTAGGTTCTCAACATAAGGAATACCAATTTACTTGTCTGAATTTCATATTTAATATCTTCTTTGTAATTGCTTTAATGCTTGTTTTCGTATATTCTCATTATATTAGAACATTTTCCTGTTTCAATGCATTGTTCAGTCATATCTTCTTTGTTTACATATATCTTTAATGTGCTTATTAGTAATAAAAGAGAAAAGAGAGTTAGTTTAAGCTTTAATTTTCCTAGCATTACAATTTCAATTTTCATCCTAAGTTTTGTTTTATCATGTTTCACTCAATTTAGGCCCTTATTAGGAGAACAAATTGTGGGGATGCCTGGGTGGCTCAGTTAAGCCACCCCCTTTGGCTCAAGTCATGTTCTTGCAGTTGGTGAGTTCAAGCCCTGCATCAGGCTCTGTGCTGACAGTTCAGAGCCTAGAGCTTCCTTTGGATTCTATGTCTCCCTCTCTTTCTGCCCCTCCCCTGCTCATAGTCTGTCTCTCAAAAATAAAAAAAAAATGAAATAAAATAAAAAAGGAAAACAAATAGTGTGTGTAAGTGTCTATGTGTGTGTGCACATAACATGATTTTTTTTTTTCTTGGTCTTTATGCTCGACTTTCCTTTCAGTTTTGCTTCTTCATCATCTTTTGGAAAGTTCCTCTAACATTTTCTTCTAGAAGTTTTATTCTTTTTTTTTTTTTTTTTTTTAATTTTTTTTTTTCAACGTTTATTTATTTTTGGGACAGGGAGAGACAGAGCATGAACAGGGGAGGGGCAGAGAGAGAGGGAGACACAGAATCGGAAACAGGCTCTAGGCTCTGAGCCATCAGCCCAGAGCCCGACGCGGGGCTTGAACTCACGGACCGGGAGATCGTGACCTGGCTGAAGTCGGACGCTTAACCTTCTGCGCCACCCAGGCGCCCCGAAGTTTTATTCTTTTAACGTTTATATTTGGCTAGATGTTTTTTTGACCCAATTGTTTATGACTCAGTTGTTTAAATTTATTTATGAGTTGCCATGAATTAGGGTTTGAGGTTTATCACTTTTAAAAATGTTGTTACAGCACCAGTTACTGAAAAGATTTGCTTTTCAACATTATATTACCATAATGCCTTTTTGAAAATCAATTGACTGTGAATATGTGGATCTATTCTGGACCTTACTGTGTTTAATTAATCTGTATGTCTCTTCTAACACCAATATATGTTGTCTGGATTACTGGTACTTTATTTTAAGCTTTGGAATGAGGTGGTTTAAATTCTGAAATTTTGTTCTTTTTCAAAATAGTTCTGGGAATTCTAGATCTTCTGCATTTTCATATACATTTTAGAATAAGTTTATTAATTCCTTTCTATAAAAATTTGTTTTGACTGTATCGAATTTTAATGAATTCTGTATGACATGTCCGGGACGATTGCCATCTTAAGATACTGAGTTTTCTAATTCATTTGTATACTGTTGATCTCCATTTAATTAGGTCCCCTTTAATTTCTCTTGGCAATGTTATATAGTTACAGTTTAAAAGTCTTACATATATTTAAAAAAAATGATCTTCATATGGTGCCTTTATGATCATGATGAAAATAAAATTGGTTTTTTAAAAAAATTTGCTTTTAGTTCTTCAATGCTAGTATATACATTAAAATTTATTTTTTGCATTTATCCTAATATTCTGTGACTTTTCTAAATTCATTTACTAGAATGTAAGTCATCTGTCAGTTTATTTGTAGTTGCCTTTTACCAGATGAGGGACTTCTCTTCAATTTCTGGTGTTCAGTGATATTTTTAAATGAATAAGCCTGTAATTTTGTTTAAGCCCAGTTCTGTATTTATTTGAGATTATAGTATTGGGTTGTTTGTCCTCTCTGTTCTTTGGATTGGATAGTTTCTATTGCTGGTTTTTTTTTTTTTTTTTATTGTTACTTTTTCTAAATGTTAAATATGCTGTTAAAATGCATCCAATGAATTTGACATTTCAGATACTGTTTTTTTCCCATTAAATACTTCCATTTTTATGATAGTTTCTTCTTCATCATTTCCATGTTTTCCTTGAACTACTTTTGCATATTTTATAGTTCTTGTCTTCTAATTGCATCATCTTTGTATTTTTTTATATACCTATATTAGCTGATTTTTCTCTTTTTTGTGGGTCACGCGTTCCTGCTTATTTGCAGTTCTAGTATTTTCTGTTTGTTTATTGCTGGACAGTGTAATTGCTACACTGCCTATGGATTGCCTTTGCCTGTGGATCAGTTTGCTATTTTCAAGCTTTGTTTCCAGATTTCTGAGGACAGAAAAGAATAATCTTTTCCTAGAGCTACTTTAATCCTATTTACAAAATGTAATCCTTTCTGGATCTCTAATTGTTATCCTGGTGTTTAACAAGTTCTTGTCAGTCTTAATGGTTGAAAATTGACTGCTTTTGAGTCTTGTGTGAGCATTAAAAAATGGTCAGTTTTGGGGCACTTGGGTGGCTCAGTCGGTTAAACGTCCAACTTTGGCTCAGGTCATGATCTCGCGGTTTGTGAGTTCCAGCCCCACATCAAGCTCTGTGCTGATAGCTCAGAGTCTGGAGCTTGCTTCAGATTGTGTCTCCCTCTCTCTCTCTCTCTCTGCCCCTCTCTTGCTCACATTCTGTCTCTCTCTGTCTCAAGAATAAATAAACATTAAAAACAAAAATTTTTTTTAAAAAAGTCAGTTTATAGCTTCCTGATAGTGCTTAACCAGCTTCACTGAATTTCACCACACACACACATGTAGATTACCATTCAGCCAGACTCCAGGGTACCTCATACAGATTTCTGGAGATCTTTCTCTGCATGGCTCGCTCCTCTCTTTTACTCTGTCCATAAAGTACAGCAGCCTTGGCCTCTCCATAGTCCAAACTGCCTCTTCAACTAAGACCCTTGGTGCTCTGTTTTGGTTCTCACTCTGAGCTGCAGTCTAGACGGTGTCTCGCGCAGAAAGCAAAAACAATTGCAGGGTTTACTTCATTTGTTTTACTTCATTCAGGAATCACATACAGCCTTGCACTAGTTGTTGGCTCATTTCTGCAGACTTTCCATATATTTTCTTCAGCTTTTCAGTTGTTTTCTAAGACAGGTCAGGTTTCAGACAAAATGTATGACTAGAAGCAAGAGGCCTCTCTCTAAATTTTGTCACTTTCTGTTTTTCCACAGTAAATTTCCAAGTGCGTGTATATATGTATCACTGTTCATAAGAATAAAATCACTTGTAATACAAAAAAATTTCCCTTCACATTTTCCTCATTGCTTCCAATTTCCAAATACATTGCCCAAGTATTAACTTTTCCTTTTTTTTTTTTTTTAAATTTTTTTTCTTTCAACATTTATTTATTTTTGGGACAGAGAGAGACAGAGCATGAACGGGGGAGGGGCAGAGAGAGAGGGAGACACAGAATCGGAAACAGGCTCCAGGCTCTGAGCCATCAGCCCAGAGCCTGACGCGGGGCTCGAACTCCCGGACCGCGAGATCGTGACCTGGCTGAAGTCGGACGCTTAACCGACTGCGCCACCCAGGCGCCCCAACTTTTCCTTTTTTTGGTTAATCATATGACATTGTATTCTTTTTTATTTTAACCTTAAGTATTAGAAGAGAGAGAGTACAAGATCTTCTTCACATAGATTTACTAGTTGACTATATTCTTAATTTAATTTATATTATCAAAAAAAAACATTACATGGACATACTTTGCATAAGAAAGAATATTATCAGTCTTAAAAAAAATATAGACCCTCTCCATCCAACCAAGATTAGGGCAGTGAAGCTATTCTGTATGATACTATAATGGCGAATCCATGGTATTATATATGTGTCCAAATTGATAGAATGTAGAGCACTAAGAGTGAACCCTAATATAAACTATGGACTTGGAGTGATTATTATGTGTCAGTTTAACTTCATCACTTGTAACAAATATCCCACTCTGGTGGGCGATATTGATAATGAGGGGAAGACTTTGCATGTGTGGAGAAAGAGGGCATATGAGAAATCTGTGTTCCTTCTTTTTGATTTTGCTGTGAATATAAAACTACTCTAAGTCTTCAAAACAAAATCAAGCAAACAAAAGCAGGAAGAGATATTCAAACAGATTGTTTAGAAAAATATTGATGAGATCAGTTGGGACTTTTACAATATTTTTTGGTTAGCTCAGTAATTTATCGAATGCTTTTGTTCTGCTAACATTCACTGTTTCATAAGATTCTGGTTATTGTTTTAAAAGCTTGACATACTTGGTCTTACACTATTGTCACAGCACTTTCTGTAATAGATACTTTTATTATCCCTATTTTACATATATAGATAGTGTGATTTAGAGGGAAATTGGAAATTTGCATAATCACACAAATAGTAGTGGGTTGAGCCAGGTGACAAGACTAGAAACTATTTCTGGAACTGGAAATCTTACTTTTTGCTTTGTCACACTTACCTTGGGTGATAAATATGTTAACCCATGGATTCTAAATAAATAAGATTGAAAAGAATCTCTGAGTATGTTTTTATTTATGAACTGGAGAGTAAGTAGGAGTTATCTAGTCACAACATATAAGAAAAGCAATAAAAATACATTTTAAGACTTGGGGACTTTAAAGAAATCTAGTTTGACTGGAGAAGAGTGAATCATAGCTAACGGGGGAGGTGGTCATATAATACCATAATTTACACTCTGAATTTCTATGGAAATAGAACCAATGAAAGGTCATAAGCAAGAAAACGTTACATCCTGATCACTCTGACCACTGTGTGAGAAGGGATGTGGTGGTGAAGCGATGTGATGGTAGGCCATTTTTTTAGAGAAGTATAAAAACCAGTCTAGCTTACCCTCGAGGCTAGAAATAATGAATATTCTAGATATCACTCTGATGAATGCAGCTGTTATCCAGCAGCACTGAGCTGGTTTGGCAAAGGATAAGAGATGGCCGTTGTGGCAGACTGGGGAGAAAGGACTATATGATGGTGGAGACGTAAAGGGTGGGAGCAGCTGGGTTTCTAGATGATTTTTATCAATCCGACGTCATGGTATTTAGAGTTGAGGATTGCCGGGTTTGATCAACAAACCCTGGGGTGGCGATGACAGATTGCTCCAGACTCCTATATCAGAAAAAGGAGAGGGCCAGGGGGGCAAGCTCTCTGGTCGGGATGGCCTCAAGCAAAACTCTTCTCCAGTTTTTATTGAGAATCTTATCAGTAAATTTTAAGGGGTGCAGGGGAAAGGAATTTGTAGTTTCAAGAGCAGGAAAAAAGCATAGTCATAAATTATTGGGGGGAGAGCACAATCAGGGTAGTGACACGCCGGCAGGCGAGCAGAACCTGATGGGGACGGAGTATACATCATAGGAAGGGGGTTGTTTTACTACTTTAGATTAAACGTTTATAGAGTGAGAAAACATGTAGATCGACGGGCAAGGTCCCGCTGTTTTCAGCCTTGACATTTCAAAGGAGATCTGGTTTTCTTGGTCTGCTTTGCTGCTTCACAACCAGCCACTTCCCAGGCCGCAAACATTCCTTTCTTTTCTTTTTTTTTTTAATTTTTAATATAATTTATTGTCAAGTTAGCTAACATACAGTGTTATATACAGTGTGCTCTTGACTTTGACAGTAGATTCCCATGATTCATCGCTTACACACAACACCCAGACGGCCAGGCTCTATGAGCCTCCACGCTGAATACTGGATTGACGCAGTTAAGGGAAATGTTATTAAGAGTCACGTTTCCTTTCTCTGAAGAGTCAGCAGATTGGTGCTTTCTAAAGCTAGTAATTTGACAGAAATACAGGATGGCTAACAGACTCAAGTACTAAGAGGTTGTTATGTGCCCCGGATCAGTATTTATATTATGATGTCACTACTCTTTGGTTAGTTAGAAGCAAATTGTGTCTTTTTTTTTTTTTTAACGTTTAAATTCTTAAAAGATGTTGTTTTCACATAAACTAGTGAACAAAGAATAGTTTTTGAAATCTCTTGTACCATATACCTAACTTCAGTAATGAGCAATTAGTGGGCAATCTTATTTTTCTTATATCTCTAGTCAAACCTCCAGATAATTCTGAAGCAATCAAAGATACAATTTTATACACATACTTCAGTATATTTCTCTAAAAATAGTTTCCTTTAAAACCATATAGGTATGTAAGCATAAAGCCATTACCACACCTAAAAATGTTTAACAATAATATCCTTAACATCCAGTGTTCATCTTTCCTTTACTTTCTCATACGTTTTGACTTATTTTGAATTAGGATCCAAATAAGGTCCATAAGTTGAAATTGTTGATGGTTATCTTAGTTCTCTTTAAACATATGAGTTCTCTCTCTCTCCCATAGCAATTTATTTCTTGAATAAATTGGTCCATTTGTTCTGAAGTTTACCATGGAATGCCTACTGCTGATTGCATTCCTGATGACATTTAACATGTTTTTATCTCTCTTATATATCTTATAAATTAGTAGTTAGCTAGAGGCTTAATTAGATACAGGTTTGATTTTATGGCAGGAATCCTTCATTGGTGGTTTTATGTATTTCCATCAGGAGGCATGTAAAGTCTGGCTGTACCTTTTGTGCCGTTAGCAGCCGTTGATGATTAGTTTAGATATATTTAATTAAATAGACATTTAAAAATGGTAACGTCCCAATTTATCACTTATTTTTCATTTAATGCCTAGATTATTTCTAAAAATAAGGCTGTATTTCTATATACCTATAGTGGACGGACTTCCCCTCTTGAACCACTTGCTAGAACTAATGTAGATTTAACATCAGAAAGTCAAGAAAAAATGGTCGATTTCCCCCACTCCACTTACCATTTCTAAAACTTTATTATTCCAGAACCTTATTCCTTTGGTATCCTTTGAAGGATGTGTGACGTTATAGACTCACTGACGGAAAAATATTTCAAGTGTTTCAATTAATTGCAGTTATTGTTATATCGGTGGATCTTTCAGGAATCAAGTTGCTAATAGAGTAAGTAATTTGAGATTTACTGGGGATAAGTCCTGTAAGAGATACAAGTGGAAAAAGCAGGACTGGGCATGAGAAACTTCAGACTAGAGTGATAATCTGACAAAATCTTGGCCACCAGCACAGAGCTATGAAACAGAGATTTTTGACAGAGAAGTTCCATATTGAGCAGAAATGTCCATGCCCTAGCTCTGCTGTGCTTAGCCACTGACTGTCTACATAAAATACGGAGAGCAATGTAGAAGTTTTTAGCCATGGGTTAAATGGTATTATATTGTTTACAATCTACATTTTAAAAGAACACTGTATAGAAAACTATCCATCAATTTACATGCTGAGTCACTCATTCTTGGGTTCTAAACTTTGGCATATCTTTCAGGTAAGTGAGTTATATCTGAGAACAATTTTATAAACTGTTTCATGGGTACCATTTTTTCTGAGCTATTACACACTTGGAATTGTTTTTGTTGCCTTCACCCATGAAAAAACATATGGTTGATCATTCTAGGCTCAGGGTAGTGACTCAAGTAGGCTCAGGTAGCTCAGGTATTTTCTTCAAAGTTCTCCACCTATTTAAAAGATAGAGGAAAGTCTACCAATAATTCCTGTTCCTTTATAATTGATTTTTAAATTTTTTTGCTTGATTTTTTAAAAAGTCAGTAAGTTCCATTTTTTTTTAATCTTTTTTACATTTATTTATCTTTTGAGAGACATAGAGAGACAGAGCACAAGTTGGGGAGGGGCATAGAGAGAAGGAGACACAGAATCCGAAGCAAGGTCCAGGCTCCAAGCTGTCAGCACAGAGCCCGACGCGGGGCTCGAACTCACAAACTGTGAGATCATGACCTGAACCGAAGTCGGAGAATTTCTATTCTAAAAATATTTTTTAGAACAGGGGTGCTTTTGTCCTTACTTCCTATTCCTTTGTTTTAGGTGTTTAATAGAGATTCCTTTATTTTTGGTTCCTTATGAGGGATGACCAACTATTACCTATAAGTTGATTCTCTTCTCTGTCTGTTGCTTTATCCTATGAAACTTTCATATATTTTGTACTGTTCTTCTTAATTTTTTTTGTTTGTTGTTGTTCTTGACTTTCTGTCTACTTTTTTTTTTTCCATCTGAGAAGAATATCCATATCTAGGACCCAGCAGATTGTCCAAGACAGAGGTCTGTGAACTTATTTTGTGAAAAGCCAGATAACAGGTATTTTAGACTTTGCAGGCCATATGGCGTCTGTCACAACTACTCAACTCTACTATGGCAGCACAAAAGCAGTCACAAACAATCAATATGTAAGCAAAGTGTCATAAGGTTCTCATAAAACTTTATTTAAAAAATATTGTTAGGAGATAGTTCTCTATGATTCCGGTTTCTTCAGGTCTTCTGAGAAAAGGACGCTTCAAGGATGTGTTCATAACATTTCTCTAAGATACAGAGTCCAAAATAATCCAGAATAGTAAAATTTTCCTCCTTTTTGGGAGATGTGCCTTTAAATCTAGGTAAAATTTATACTAAAGACTTTCACCTTACCCCTGGAGATATTTAACTATATACTAAAGTAAAATAATAAGGTCTGCCTCTGAGGCAAACCTTGGGCAGGTTTGCTAGCAGCTTCCTTATAAGATTAGGAGAATTCTAAGCTCAGTGGTCCTTGTCTAAAACACTGACTTACGTGTGTAGCGCTCACCTAGATTAGCAATGCATTCTTCCCCATGGAAGTGGGTGGGGGTGAGGGTGAAGAGGGAGAACAAATGTAATTAAATTTGTTAAAATAAATTGTCTAAATTTATCTGGGCTTGTTGTTTTCTTACCAATTGAATTTCTGGAAGTGTGACAAGGAAACCTTAGGATTTGCTTGACCACCTGACTTGACAGATAGCAGGTCATATTTGGCTCAGAGACTGTGGCTTGCTCACCCCTTCTCTGGGTGGTTATGATTCCTTACAATATGCACACGGAGTGTGCACTCACCACTCTGGTTCTAAGTGGCTAGTCCTGGGATTTTCTCCCACACAGTAATCAAACGAGTTATCCTAGGGATACAAACCCGGAAAGGTAGCTTCTTGATTTTATACCCGCCCCCCCCCCCCCCCCCGCCACTCATTCAGTCAGTTTGTCCTGCAAAAACTCCAGCTAACCCTCTGAGTAGTTGACGGTGATGAGAGAACTGGGCAAAATTCTTGACTACTTTGTAAAAAAGTATGAAGGACATAGTATTTGCTAAATGTTTAATTGGATTAGGCATTAGTGTCACCAAACTAAGGATAAATAATGAGGATGAGTTTTAATCTCCTGTTACCTTCTCCCTATCTGGCTCTTCCTATTTAGTTCTTTTTTCCTATTTGCCTCTGTGTATCTCAGGGAAAAATGTTTCCCCACTTTTGGCAAAGGTTTGATGTCTTCTAGCCTTGCATTGATGTTAAGCTATGTTGATTTTCCTCCATAATTATGTTAATATGAAAAGACTTATGTAACTTATGCCATAAGAAACTCAATTCAATTGAAAATATATATATATATGTTTATTTTTACAATGCTAATAATATAATAATAATTTTATTATTTTAAAATAATTATATACATTTATATTTATATAAATGTATATATTATATATAAATATAAAATAAAATAATAGTAATTTTTATAATGTCTGTGCAACCTATATATTAAAATTTAGAGGAGCACCTGGGTGGCTCATTTGGTTAAGTGTCTGACTCCTGATCTCAGCTTGGGTCATAATCTGATTGTTTGTGAGTTTGAGCCCCACCCCAGGCACAGCACTGATGGTGCAGAGCCTGCTTGGGATTCTCTCTCCCCTCTCTCTCTGCCCCTATCCCACTCGTAGGCTCTCTCTCTCTCTCTCTCAAAATAAATAAATAAACTTAAAAAAGAATTAAAAATAATCAGAATGAATTAAAAAAAAATTAACATTTATTTATTTTTGAGACAGAGAGAGACAGAGCATGAGCAGCGGGGAGGGGCAGAGAGAGAGGGAGACACAGAATCGGAAACAGGCTCCAGGTCCTGAGCTGTCAGCCCAGAGCCCGACGCGGGGCTCGAACTCATGGACCTCGAGATCATGACCTGAGCCGAAGTCGGACGCCCAACCGACTGAGCCACCCAGGCGCCCCAATCAGAATGAATTTTAAATGTATACAAAAGTAAAATACATTTTATGACGGTTTAGAAACTTCAGTTTTATTCTGCACCTGGATTTCAAGTTGCAGCTAAAATTTAAACCAAATTTCAAATAAAAACCCAAACCCTAACTATAAAAAGGTACAGTAATTCATCTGAAGGGTGGTGTATAACTAAACCCATTGATAAAATGTAAATAGATCCTGTATAACTAAACCCATTGATAAAATGTAAATAGATCCTTTAGAAATGGTATGTCACATCCGTGGATACTTATGGGGTAACAAAAAGCACCTGAATCTCCAACATGAATTTCCAGAAGCCTAAAACTTTTTTGGAACTCCATTCAGGGAAGAGTTGACAGATTTTGAGAGTCTTTCCCCTCTTCAGGAGAATTAATGAATGAATTAACCATATCCAACAGTGTTGCTGTACTTATAGTCTTCAAAATATCCATTCATGTGTCTGCAGATATTTGCCCATAGAAAGTAAAGGTATACTACTTAAATAATCAACTCTAACTGTAACATTTGGTAGGCTTGGAGTCTCAATAAAGAGTTTATCAACTAAGCTTAATTACATCCGTCTCATTTTAATAGAAGCCTGGAAGAGCTACTTGATTAGTTTTCTGTTTCTTTGACAGATTGGAAACCAACTATCAGGGCACCTGGGTGGCTCAGTCAATTGATCATCTGTCTGTTGATTTCGGATCAGTTCATGGGATTGAGCCGCACCTTGGGCTCTGCACTGACAGTACAGAGCCTCTTTGGGATTCTCTCTCTACCTCTCTCTCTCTCTGCCCCTCCCCTACTCACCGCTCTCTCTCCCTCAAAATAAATAAATGAACATTAAAGAAAAGAAAGCCAACTATCCATGTTGATATGTTCTATTCCATACATGTTATCAGTGATATGAAAATAACAGTGCATGTTTCTAGTTTGTGTACTGTGTGTAACTGAAGGTAATTTGGATGTAAGATGTATGCTTGTTCCTATACTCAGAAATAAATGCTGAATGTGATTCTTAACACTGCCAGTCTCTTGTAAGGGATCACACTTTCTATGTGGATATCTGGATATATATGTGTCCACATACACATATATAAAGAGTTTTATAACTTATCTTATGCCAAAGGAATTAAAAAATGTGTGAATATATATATGTATATGTATATATATATTCATTCAAAATGTGTATATACACATTCAAAAATGTATATATATGTACATGTATGTATATTTTAAAATATATATGTCTGTATATACAACTACATACATTTAAATAAATGCATATGTGTGTATGCATATGCCATAAATTTATATAATATATATAAATTAAATTTATATGTATAAACCTAATGCATATAAATCTATTTAGACATTACATAGATTATATGCATATATAACTTAAATGGATTTTTGTCTACTCCATAGCTTATAGTATAATTAATCTGTTCTTAGAAAATGATTTGCCCACAAGTTCTAACCAGTTCTACTTGGCATGGTTTGAATGTGAAGCAATTGTTGCCAGGGCATCGATCTTTACAGAGTTATGTGTTATTTGTTTCAGAAAGTCATGACAAGTTGACTTAAGGAAACTACCTGGTGATAACAGATTTTAGCATGAGGGATAAACCGGGGTAAATTATATTCACATGTTATTCCCAGTGAATGCATCCTAGTTTGTTCTTTCATAACCACTTCAGGAGTATATTCTGGGCAGGCTAAACAGTCATGAATACAGCTCTACTTTAACCCCTGGCATCATAGATTTTAAACTTCTTTGCACCCACAGTAGGCCCAGGAGACTTATTGCAAGACAGAAGAGGAAATGTTAATCTTGGTAGGTGACCTGTAGCTTTTGGAGAATCTTTCATTGGTACCAGAAAGAGACCCATTTCTCCTCAGAATTTAGTTTGTTATTCATTTATGAACAAAGAGAAACCACAAATATTCATAATTTTTCTCTTTATAGCAACTATGGAGATATTTAACTTTTTTAATGTTTATTTATTTTTGAGAGAGAGACAGAGTGTGAATGGGGGAGGGACAGAGAGCAAGGGAGACACAGAATCTGAAGCAGGCTTCAGGCTCCAAGCCTTCAGCACAGAGCCCCATGTGGGGCTCAAACACATGAGCTGCGAGATCATGACCTGAGCTGAATAAGACTCTTAACCACCTGAGCCACCCAGACACCCCCAACTGTGGAGATACTTAAATTAATTTATGAAACCTACCTAACAATGTTTAAAAACATGAATTTTGAGTTTTGATGTTACTTTTGGTTTTATCTTATTTTTCCTATCTGTATCTTTATTCTGCCCCAATTTGTCAACTTCTTTTATTATTTTTTAAAGCTCATTTATTTATCTTGAGAGAGAGAGAGAGAGAGAGAGAGAGAGAAAGAGAGGAAGAGAGAGAGAGAGGATGAGCAGTGGTGGGGCAGAGAGAGAATCCCAAGCAGGCTCCACAGTGTGAGCACAGAGCCCTACATGGAGTTCGAACTCACAAACATAGATCATGACCCAAGCCGAAATCAAGAGTCAGATGCTCCGACTGAGCCACCCAGGAGCCCCTGTCAACATCTTACTCTTCCTAGAATAAGACGTGTAGATTAACCATATAAGTACATATATTAAGCATAGGTGAGATATTATCAACTTGTCTGGCACAAATTTGACCAAAGTATCGTGACCTTCTTCTTTTATTTATTTATTTTTTTAATTTTATGGTTAATGTTAAGATTCAGTAACTTTTATGTTCTTACATTTACTTTTGTGTTCTCATGAGTATTGGCCATTTTCATTCCTTTAATTTTAAGTTTGATTTATTGGCCGAAAAAAAATCATCCTCCAACTTATTTTTATTATAGAGTTTGAAATCAACTCACAGCTATTATAGCCATCTTTATATCATTGCCATTATCTAAGTAATAAAGTCTCATACTATCATTATAATAACTGCATGCCATCTGATACTCTCATCACGAGTAAGGGGTTATTGCTCTGCTGAGGCAGCCATATTCTTTGATCAAAATCTCCAGAAATTCTCAACCTGTTTATCTCCCTTGTTCAGGAACAAATTTCTTCAGCACTTTCCAGTAAGTTAGCAGCTTCAACAAATGAAAATTAGCCACTGAACTCTATACAGCCATGGCAATTTCAGAAAGGAAAATGATTTCCTTCTACAAATCCATAATCCGTGACTAAGATGACCATATATCCAAGTTGCCAGAACAGTCCTGATTTATACCCGTTGTCTACAAAGATAAAACCAAAAGTAACATCAAAACTCAAAATTCATGTTTTTAAACATTGTTAGGTAGGTTTCATAAATTAATTTAAGTATCTCCACAGTTGGGGGTGTCTGGGTGGCTCAGGTGGTTAAGAGTCTTATTCGGCTCAGGTCATGATCTCGCAGCTCATGTGTTTGAGCCCCCCGTTGTCTAGACAGTCTGGTTAAAGCTTTGTGTTGGTTTTATTTTTTAATAAAATATCTTTAATAACAGTTCCATTAAAATAAGATGGGATTAATATGACCTCCATTTATACTGTTAGCTTTTGCTATGTTTTTGTTTAATAGC
Source organism: Lynx rufus (assembly GCF_022079265.1). Classification (NCBI taxonomy): domain Eukaryota; kingdom Metazoa; phylum Chordata; class Mammalia; order Carnivora; family Felidae; genus Lynx; species Lynx rufus. Next base: position 8,028,908 of record NW_025814825.1, read on the forward strand.
CTTTGACATACACATGCAAAGAACAGATTTCTGGCGTTAAATGAGGTGGAGTCTGAAAGGTGGCTAACCATAATTTGATGCTTCCCAGAATCAGCACTACTAAAAACTTCCTTTCAAGGACAGCAAGAAGGGCTTTACTGATAATATGAAATGTGCTGGGACTCTGTGAAACCAAGGGGTAGGTGGAGCTAAGTCCTGCTTTCAGAGGTGAAGATTATATGATGATGCTGTGTCTACTGCCCACCTTGGGTACCTGCCAGTGAGCTCCAATGAACCACGCTGTGGCCTGAAAAAACCCACCAAGCCTCCAGGCTACTAACTGGTGACATCAGTAGGAAAGTGAGAAATTTAGGTTATGTTTAGAGAAATCGGCATGAGAAATGGATTCTGAGTTGTCCAGGTTTGAGTTACAAAGAACAGTACTCATGAAGATGTTATTGTATCATAATTTTTTTTTCATTTAGTACTAAAATTGTCTATATCAATGAGCTAAATTTGAAAGTACATTTTTAATGAAAAATGAGGGACTAAACTGGTGTTTCTCAGGAAGGGGATGATAAACATAGAACTTGAACAAAGTATTGACATTTTCCATCATTGTGGGGACAATATTGATTTCACTAACACATGACAACCAGAAGACACAAATCTGCTAAAGAGAATTCTATATTTGTGTCATAGGGTAAGTACATTTTTTAAGGAAGACTAAAACTGAAGATTATATTTTAACACTTGTAGCCACAGAAGGTAAGTGCTGTTTCATTCAATGAAGCATGATTTTTTTTCTTTAATAAATCATTTAAGGGGCAACTGCGTGGCTCAGTGGTGGGTTGAATGTCTGACTCTTGGTTTTGGCTGATGTCATGATGTTAGGGTCCTGGGATCGAGCTCCATGTCAGACTATGTGGTAAGCGTGGAGCCTGCTTAAGATTCTCCATCTCTCTGTCTCTCTCTGTCTCTTTCTGTCTCTCAAAAAATTAAAATTAAAAAAGAAATCATTTCAATAATTTTCTTTCATTTTTTATTCCAAAATTTTTATGTACAAAAGTAATGTGGTAGCTCTTAAAGTATTTTCCTCATTGACAGTTGTATATCAGTGTCAGAAATTAAAAACAAATTATTTGGTTTAATAAAGTTTGACTTTTTAAGTTCAAGTTAAACTGTCAAAAAAAAATTGCAAATCCCTTCCATAAAACTTGAAACACATTACATGACTGCCAATATTATGGTAAATTCAGATAAGAAGCCTAACAGTAAAAATAAAATTATTTTCCTAGTGGTGATAATGCACATACAAATTTTGATGGAGCATTGTATTGAATTAGAAACAATATTTTTAGGAAATTAAGAACCTAGGACACAAATATGCTTCGATGTGGTATACACGAACACATAGTTTAAAATTGGGTATGATCAAGTCACAATATTCTATAATCCAAGTACACACTTAAGTTGTCAAAGTGTATAAGTGTTTTCTTTTCATAAATACATAGAATAACTGGACTTTTAATATGTGTGAACAAAGCCGATGTTGGATAGAAAAAAACTACTTCAGCATGACAGAAAACACTTTCATTAACTGCTGCCTGTTATTCATAGAAATGCTTGAGAATTTGAAATACTTTTGCAAATGGAACTAAATGATTTAAACTCTATTGAATTTTTTGCTAATGGGTTTTTAAAATTTTATTTGCATTTTATTCCCAATCTTTGAAAATACTTAATCGAGTTTTCAATAAATGGAGGAACAAAAAACCTTAGTTTTCAAAGCCTTTGTCAAAGAGTAATTACAAAGAAGACACTTAGAAACAAGAAGGTAAATGGGGCACCTGGGTGACTCAGTTGGTTGAGCGACTGACTCTTGTTTTTGGCTCAGGTCATGATGCCAGGGTCATGGGATCTAACCCTGGGTCAGGCTCCTCGCTGAACATGGAACCTGCTTGAAATTCTCTCTCCCTCTACCACTTGCTCCTTCTCATGGATGCATGTGCTCTCTCTCTCTCTTTCAAAACCAAAAATAAACAAAGAAGGTATTGACATTTACCTGTATGAAAGCAAGGGAGGAATGTTACAAATTAAACAACTAGGGCATGGGAATGCTAGCTGGTGCAGCCACTCTGGAAAACAGTATGGAGGTTCCTCAAATAACTAAAAATAGAACTACCCTACAACCCAGCAATTGCACTACTCAGCATTTATCCAAGGGATACAGGTGTGTTATTTCGAAGGGACACATGCACCCCCATGTTTATAGCAGCACTATCAACAATATCCAAAGTATGGAAAGAGCCCAAATGTCCATTGATGGATGAATGGATAAAGAAGATATAGTGTATATATATAATGGAGTATTACTTGGTAATCAAAAGTAATGAAATCTTGCCATTTGCAACTACATGGATGGAACTGGAGGGGATTATGCTAAGTGAAATTGGTCAGTCAGAGAAAGACAAAAATCAAATGACTTCACTCATATGAGGACTTTAAGAAACAAAACAGATGAACATAAGGGAAGGGAAACAAAAATAACATAAAAACAGGGAGGGGGACAAAACAGAAGAGACTCATAAATATGGAGAACAAACTGAGGGTTACTGGAGGGGTTGTGGGAGGGGGGTAGGCTGAATGGGTAAGGGGCACTAAGAAATCTACTCCTGAAATCATTGTTGCACTATATGCTAACTAATTTGGATGTAATTTTTTAAAAAAATATATAAAATTAAATTAAAAAAACCAATTGGGGCACAAGTAAGACACACATTATAATTTTAAAATTATATGCCTGTTTTTGGAATAGTTCAACCTATGGAAGAAATTTTTGATTGACCTCCAATTTGTAGTTGGATAAATTTGTATTGTGTACCAGAATGGAAATAAATTTCAAAGGTTTCTCATTTTGAAGCATCTAAACTCAGTTCAATATTTAAAAAATCATAAACATAAAGCATTTTTGACAAGTTTTGTTTCTTGTAAAAATATATGCCAAAGTAGGCACTGGGACTTGAGAGGGAAAAATGTACCTATGAAAATATTTCAGCAGTGACCTTAAGTATTTATAGATTTAAATATGAAGACATAGAATTTAAAATATCATCCATTTAGCAGAATTTTCTCTTAATTTACTAGATCACCTAGGATCAATATTTTCTGTCTAAAATATTATACTATACACTAATTAAAGGTTTTTTTTAAAAGAAAATATGATTTATAGAGAAAAATCAATTGAAGATGTAAATATTATTAGTTTTGTTAACCCCAAAATAAAACTTTAGAGGAAATTTCAGGAAATTGTTTGGAAACTTTAAAATGAATACATATTAAAAGACACATATTCTTCAAAAAATAAAATAAAATAAATAGCATTGAATTTTAGAGTTATGGGTAGAAAACAGATTACTGTACATTAATATTATTTATAGTATTCAAATATTTCATAATCAATACAAAGATTTTTTTCTCTAATATATAGAAATAAAAGAAGTTCAAAATATTTATAGATCTATCAACTATATTAAAGCAATCTATCAGGTAATAAACATTTTAAAGTACATAATTTTAATTATTTCAGCATTCTCTTTTACTCTCAAAAATTTCTGTTTGATAAATTTATGGTTTTTCTATTTACTGAATATAATATCAGAAAATAACTATATTAATATGCTAGTTAAAACCTCTCATTTTACAGATGGTAACCTATAGTGGAAAATGATTATGCGACAGATGCAGTATCTCTCAACCAATTTAAAGAGCCAGGACAAAACATCCTACTTTCATTTCAAATTTAGTGGTTTTTTTTTTTCTGTCTGTTTGTATTTTGAATTATACAACCTGAGATACAGATAACATTTTTTTTTAGGTTTATTTACTTACTTTGAGAGAGAGACAGAGCATGAGCAGGGGAGGGGCAGAGAGAGAATCCCAAGCAGGCTGTGCACTGCCCGCACAGACCCCGATGTGGGGCTTGAACACACAAACTGTGAGATCAAGACTTGAACTGAAATCCAGAGTCAGACACTTAACCAACCGAGCCACCAAGGCACCGTCAGATGGTTTGTTTTCAGCCAAAGTAAGCTTATATGATTCTTATTCCACCAAAGGAGGTACGAAGGAATTACTTATAAAATGTTTTTTCTTTTTCAGTAAACCCATGTTGAATACTGAGTTTCAATCCCATTGAGCTGGCAGAAAACTAAATCGCAGTGATTTTTGAAGTTTCCTCTCTATTCATATTTTTGAGCCTCCTCCAAGCATTTCATTTCACTTATGAAAGCATCCACTGTTCTACATTGTTCCACATGTTACTATTGAGATGCTTAGGAACCAAGTCCAAGTGATTTTTTTTTTTTGAGATTCAAATGGTTCTGTGTTTTTTCAAATCTCTCTACACAGCTAGTTGTATTCTTGAACATTTAGAAAGAATAAGTCATAACTCTTATTATATTGGAAAATCTGTGTATCTCAAATCCCTCTTGAGACTCAGAGAAAATTCTCTCCCTTTCTCTAGTCCTGTCTCTGTCGTTTTGAAGTCCCTCATCATTCCCTCCTCCCCTTCTAGAAGGCTAAACACCATTTCTTCAACTTGGATATACATAGCGGCAGAGAGAGGGGTTCTCTACAGTTTTATATTTGTAGCTTTTACAATCTACCTAAAGGCTGAGGTACAAAAGTTCTGGCCACCTTATTAACTTCATTAGTAGGAGCAAAAGAGAAACTGTAATGTCAGTAAATTATCCTAGAACATCTGTATATGGCTTCATCTACCATTTCACTCAGGGCTGACATGGTTCTATGTATGCATTTCTCACCAAGGAGAATGCGCTGTTTCCTTCTGATTACGATCACATAGGAGAATTACTTGGTAGCAGCAAGGCTTAGAGAAAAGAGTGCAAGGGTATAAAATATACATGCTATGTGTGAATTTCCAGTTTCTGCATCTATTAGGTGTATAGGCAGTAATAAATACCTAAATAAGTCTTAGGTCCTCATTCATGGAACAGTAGTAACAATACAAAGGACATGAAGATCGTGTGAGAATCCTGTTGGCATTTAGTATTTTCTCAGATTTCATTTTTCCCATCCGCCTCAAATTTGAGATAGTTGGTAGTGGTGGGTATAGCGTAATAGATTAGGTCAAAATGCATTTGTAATGTATTATCTTCGTTTGTTTGTTTGTGTTGTCCCCAATAATTTAAAGGCTGAACTTCCCAATTAACAACAAAAAATACATGGTACAATCTGGAATGTTGTTTAGTTAACAAGTTAAAACTAAAGGTCTCCTTGTCCTAGGTGCTAATGCCCCAGGTGTGGATTAAGCCAAATTTAAAAGACGTGAACCTTATCTTTTAAGTTACAATAAAGGTATTTTGTTTTGATAGCAAGCAACTTCCTTCAGGCTTAGGTTAGAATGTCTCTGAGATAAAATGACAACATATCTGTACTTTTCCACACTTCTCAGTAAACCGTTAGAGCTGTGTTTTGGCAATCTTGTAAAATTTATGTGTTTCTTAAAATTCCCTACACATTTATTTTAAGACTACAAGGTCAAGGATGTCTGTCTGCAGTGGGCCTTCTCAGATCCGTATCACCAACCCAAGGAAGAGGAGAAAATGTTCCTACTATTTTCTTAATTGAGCTTCTTCCAGATTTCCTAAGAACTTATATTTCTTTGCATCCAGTTACACACTGAAACGGTCTTCTTGCATTCAAGTTTTTCTTTTCAAGGGAGAGGCTCACCCCTCCAACATTTAATAGTCTCATTCAGAGTATTACAACTATGTATCCTTTCCTCCTGAACTGTCTGCATTCATTTCTCTTATTGGTGATATCTCCATAACATCATTACCCAGAAATGCTATGGCAGTGGGAAAAATAGAACAGATGCTACACGCATGTGCATTATGACCAGAGAGCAGGGAGGGGAACTGAGTAGATACAACCCTTGATGGGGTTATTGAGCTATCTGTGGTGGATCCCCTGGAATTTATTACTTTCTTAACCACAGATAGGTGGTATTTACTCTGGGTCTTGAGTGCTTGAATGGTTGCATTGTTATCCTGATATTACGCCCAAAGATGCTAATGACTGGACCTTTGATTACAGGCTTCCCTTTAAAACACATACCCGGGCTTGTGACAATGATGTACTTTGAGATGACTCAGAGGTTGATCTTCCTTTTTCTAAAAAAAAAAATGTTTCAGTAGCAGCTGTGTTTGCTGGCGACAATCGCGGCCAATGCTGACCTAGCTTGACCCTGGAGGTCCCTTTCTGAAATACATTTTGTAGATAGGTTTCTTATTAACAAGTGAACCTTATTAAGGTCCAGTAAGAGATACCCAGACACTAGCAAAACTTTATAGTTTTGCATCATTCTACTTTTTAACTTTTATTCATTTCATCACAACAATGCAATTATCTACATTGCAGTAGGCAAAAAATTAATAAATGAAAGTGCAATTATAGCCAAGATCGATGTTTATTTTATATATATTTTGGTTATTCTGACTGTGAAGATGTAAAAGTACTTCATATTTTTTGTCAAATTCTCAAAGAGTTTGAGTGCCTTCCCCCATCCACCACCCCAGCTACGTTGGAAATTTCTTTAGAATCCCTGGACCTGCACACAGGGAGCTTATAGGATCCGGCTCCAACTATGTCTACTGTTGGTTTTGATTGGTGCCATTTTTGCTAGGCAGCCCCAAGGATCCCACTCTTCAGGGACCACTCTTGATCACACATGTTCAAGAGTAGTGTGGTTCATATCTCAGGCAACAAGTAAATTTTTGCGACATAATAAGACGGTGTTGACGACTGATAAAATCTTAACAGTATTATAAGAGCTGAAAAAAATTTAATTTGATTGTTTTTAGTTCTCTGATGTTAATTAAGAAAGGATCTAGTGGCATCAGCAAGAGGGCGGAATGGGAGATTCCAGCCCTTACCTCCCACAGAAATATTATTTTACAATCATCCATAGATGAAAACACCTTAGTGAGAGCTCCAGAATCCAGGTGATAGGTTATAGCATGCATACAAAAAAGAAAGAATGCATTAAAAAAAAAAAGTTAACAGCAGGTTTATTTTACCTGCATCATCTGTATCCAAGCCAGTACGGTTTTTTGGCCTGCAAATCTCTAGAAGAAAGAGGAAGTAAAGTGAGTGTTTAACTACCTCGGTCTTTCTAAGCACTACCCAGGAGGTCTGCTTTTGTTGGACTCTCCGCAAAACACTGTAGGAATCAGCACAGCTAGAGGATCTCAACAGCCACCATGGTCACTGGTAGAGGGCCCTCTTGTGGACCCAGCCAGCTAGACCACCTACAGATTCCACCAACAAATCCACCCAGAATGTTGGCCAGCCTCACTGATGAAGTTTTCCTTGCCAAAAACAGTCCATAAAGACTGAAAAAAGGTGACTGCTTCTTCAAATGCATAGACATGAACACAAAGGTACAAGGATCATGAAGAGTCACGGAAATGTGACACCACCAAAGGAACAAAATTAAGCTCCAACAATCAATCTTTAAAAAATGGAGATCTTGGGGACACCTGGGTCAACCAGTCAGTTAAGCATCCGACTTTGGTTCAGGTCATAATGTCACGGTTTATGAGTTCCTGTGACAGGTTCTGTGCTGACAGCTAAGAGCCTGGAGACTGCTTCAGATTCTGTGTCTCCCTTTCTCTTTGCTCCTCCCCTGTTCATGCTCTGTCTCTCTCTCTCTCTCTCTCTCTCTCTCTAAAAACAAAAACAAAAACATTAAAAACAATTTAAAAAAATGGAGATCTTGGAGTGACTGGGTGGCTCAGTCAGGCATCTAACTTTGGCTCAGGTCATGAGTTTGCAGTTTGAGTTCAAGCCCCATGTCACAATCTGTGCTGACAGCTCAGAGCCTGGAGCCTGCTTCAGATGCTGTGTCTCCCTCTCTCTCTCTGTCCCTCCCCTGCTCATGCTCTGTCTCTCAAAAATAAATAAACATTAAAAAAGTGGAGCTTTATAATATCCCAAGATATGGAATAAAGCTAAGTATCTGTCATTAGATAAATGGATAAAGAAAATGCTATATGCATATAATGGAATATTATTCAGCCTTAAAAAGGAAGGAAATCCTGTCATTTGTGACAACCTAGATATACCAGGAGTACATTATGCTAAGTGAAATAAACCAGGAAAGGAAGACAAATACTGCATGATCTCACTTATTTGTGTAATCTAAAAAAAGTTGAACTATTCAAAACACAGAGTAGAATGATGATTACCAGGGCTAGGGAGTAGAGTGGTAGGAGAGACAAAGAGATGCTGTTCAAAGAGTGCAAAGTTTTAGCTGCAGTGGATGGATAAATCAAGAATATAATATATAGCATGATGACTATACTTAATAATACTGTACTGAGTATTGGAAATATATTAAGAGAGTATATTTCAGCTGTTCTCAGCATACACAAAAATGGCAACTATGTGAGGAGATGATATGTTAATTAGATGGACTACAGTAATTATCTCACTATTGATATATATGTGTGTGTGTATATATATATATATATATATATATAATTTTTAAAAAAGAAAAGAAATGAAGATCTATGAACTGATTGACAGAGAATTCAAAATGATTATTTTGAAACTCAGAGAACTACAAGTGAACACAGATACACAACTAACACAAAATCAGGGAAACAAAATATGAAAAAAATGAGAAGTTCAACAAAAAGGACAACCATTGAAAACCATTAAAAAAATCTGGAGGTGAAGAATACAATGACTCTACTGAAAAATTCAATAGAGGGTTTCAATGGCAGACTCAACCAAGCAGAGAAAAGAATCAGTGAACTCGAGACAGGTCATTTGAAATTATCCAGTCAGAAGAACAAAAAGAAAAAAAAATGAGGAGAGAGAATAATAAATACTACTGTTGCTATTAAGATACTTCTTCTATACTTAGTAAATGAAAGTTATACAATGACTATCGATTTAATGGAGACACCTTTACAAAGCTTACTGTAATTTCATATACAGAAGTATGGCTCAAATCGATTACTGAGGTAGTGACAGTTGTATTCAAAAATATCATGCCAACAATTGACACTTTGCGAAATATCAGACTGATCTCATGGATGATTTACATTTCATATATAGAAAACTTGTACGTTATGTAGTATATGCAGAGAGATTACAAGTTTAGGCCAACAACAAAGTTAGAGGGCAGAGTATTCTGAATTGCCCTCACTTCTGACACCAACTACACACTCAGATGGTTCCCTAAACCACCCTCAGATTTGATAATTCACTAGAAAGACTCACAGAACTCACTGAGATATCTTATACTCACAACTAAAATTTATTACAGGGAAAAGATGCAGATGAAGGTCAGCCAGAAGAAGAGATTCATAGATCACAGTCTAGAAGGATTCAGATGTGAACCTTTCATTGTCCTCCACCACCGGAGTTAGGATGCATTACTCCTCCAGCATTGACGGGTAATAATATTCATGGATTATTGACAACCAGAGACTCACTGAAGCTTCAACGTCCAGAGTTTTTATTAAAGTTCCATTATTAGACGTGATTGATAAATTGATTGATTTCCCACATGGCTGATTTCAGTCTCTAAGATGATTCATACCACATAAACCAAAGCCCCTACACAAAGTCACATTGTTAAAACTATTCAGTATGACCCAGAGGCCTCAAGTAAAGCAAGATATGCCTATCATGCACAGCATTCCAGGGACCAAGAGCTTACCTCCTAGAAGGTGATGGCAAAGGCAAGAACTCTCTTTGGACAACTGTAAACACTTTGCTATACAAATAACACATAATTTTTCAAATTTGAATATTAACTCACTAGTTATTAATATCATATATACCACTTCTGATTAGATCCATGTAAAAGAAAATAATACATTTTTAATTTTTTTTTATTTTTAAAAACGTTTATTTATTTTTGAGAGAAACAGACAGAGTGCGAGTGGGAGAGGCACAGAGAGAGAAGGAGACACAATCCAAAGCAGGCTCCAGACTCTGAGCTGTCAGCACAGAGCCCAATGCAGGGCTTGAACTCATGGACCATGAGACCATGACTTGATCTGAAGTCACTCAGACACTTAACCGACTGAGCCACCCAGGTGACCCAAAAATGTTTTAATTTTAATCTGTGTAGTTTTTTTTTTCTGTTTCTAGTATGTGGTATATATCATTTATAACTAAAAGTAAAATGTATACATTAAAAATATTACCAGAATATTTTCTTCCTACTAGAACAAGACACTTCAGGAAAAATCTGAATCTTCTACTTATTTAAAATAACTATTCCTTTGATAGATTTAAAAAAAATCATTATAATAGGCATAGTATGTGTTGATAAATATATAGCTGCATTTTATTAGAAATTACTATTAAGCTTATGGTGTTAGAAATTAAGTGTCCTTTTACTGTAGTTTTTACTTGTTTTGTTTTGCATTGTTTTTATTATTGATTTTAAAATGTTTTCAAGGTGTAAGAAGGCATCTTCTCCTTGTTTGCATGACTCTGAATTCTGGAATATTCTTTTTTAAACTCCTAGATCATATTTCTAAAGTATCTCTACATTGTACCTTTATAAATAAATTCTCTTGGATTTGTTGGTCTTTTTTCTTGATGTAGCACCCCTGACATGACTTGAAATTTAGAGGTGGAGGTTGAAATATTCAGCCATAAAATCTTGTTTTTCTCTTTTGCAGTTCTAAGGAAAAAAAAATAGTGGATGGCTTTATGTGACATTTGCCATCAATTAAAAGATTTAAGCTTGAAAACTCCACTGCTTGGACATCTGTTCATTTTCTTCAATTTAATTTTGCCTAAAACCCGTTTGTCACCAGCTAAGAGACCCTTCCTTATAAAAAAATCTTACGACTCAAACTGCAAAATTGCCCCTCAGACGAAGCTAAGAGAGGGGGTTATTATCACCTCTCCTCTGAAAGTTTCCAAATTTCATTAACAGATAAACTACTTGGGCAAGTCAGATATAAATTCACATTCTTCTTTTTGAATCAGAGTTTTTGTGGCCAGGTTGTGTTACTTGTCCCTTTTGCGGCCCCACCCTAGAAGCACATCACGTAACGGTGGGAGCTGGGTTCCTTTCTCTTTGTGCTTCATCAGGTAAATGTATGGCTGCTAGTATGACACCCTTGCATGGTTCTTTATTTCCTCGGGATTTAAGTACTATTTGCTTCATGTTTGCACTAATGGAGCCTCCTAAGCAATTGAGACTTGATGGATTCTAATGAGGGCAGGGATGCTATCATTGTCCTTATTAATGTTTTGTAACTGATTTGGACTAAACTGCTGTGTACACTTTTGAAATTAATGATTCCAATCAAGTAAAAATTGACCAAGTTCTTAAGGTCAGTCAATAAAGCAGTCAGTGATTCATTAAAATCGTGCTCATCATTAGGACAGACGAGTGTGTAACAGGCAAGAAAGAAGAGAGTGGATATCAGTGGCTTCCTGCCAAGTGGTGGGTTGCAGGTCAGCAGCTTATGCTTTTTAATATTAAAAAAAAAAACAACTTTATGTTAACATAGGACATTTTATTGGCGTTATCTTGAAACCCCTGACAAAACATGAGACGTTAATCCATACCAAGTAGAGGAGATTTTTCTTAAGAAAAAAAAAAAAGTTATTATTTCATGTCAAGCTGATGATCATTTTGGCTGAACTTGTGGATACAGATCTCCACCAACTCCCTCTTTCACTCCTCGGCAAAAAAATAAATAAATAAAAAAGGCGTGTCATCAGCTTGATTGCAATTTCATTACTGCCTACACTGAAGTAACATTCACCTGGCGGCAGAACCCATTTAATAATTGACTGCATGTTCTCTGGAGCTTCTGACATGCACAAGTAACCACTAATTGTTTGGTCTCCGACTGGTTCCCTTCAGGCTCTGGGAGTACAAGGTCTCCCCGATTAGCTTCCTATTTACCTTGGCAATTTCACCTCCGGCAAATGCAGTGCACAAAAACGTGAGCGTGACTGTCTACATTTGAAAAATATCTATAAACTTCCATTAAGACCTCCTGCAAAAGGAGAGGCGGGCATCCACATCATAAAGAACAAAATCAATTATGGAAAATCAAATGTTCTTCCCCTATGGCTGGGTGATATCAACAACTTGCAGAACAAATGTTTTGCACCTGGTAATCGGCAGAACACGGGGACACCAGGAAGCACGTAAACTTTCCAACTTGACTCATTTTAAAGGCCGACTCACTGGGTGTTGTATGGGAACCAAGTTGACAATAAATTTCATATTAAAAAAATAAAATAAGATAAAAAAAAATAAGGTCCAAGAATGCATGGAAAAAAAAAAAGGTCATCTCAGAGTTCTCTCTTCTTTTACAGAGGTCTCCTTACAGTGAAGATGCTTACTGCCTGCACCATATGATGGAAAACAGTTAACTCACTTTAAATGTTTATGATGACCACTAAATCAGGAAGCATGGAAAGGCCAGCAATGAGAACAAAATTGAGACTATTTTATTTTTTTACATCAGCTTATACTGAATTATTTTGTTGTTCCAAACTGGATTTGCAAGCTGTTTCAAATAATTTGTCTTGTGATTGGGGTAGAGATATTGCTTTGAAACCCGGGGGGAAAGAAACCATTCTAGTTGTAGCAAATACATTCTGAAAGTTAAATATTTAATAAAATCAGTATCTATAATTCTCAGGCATCCGTGGGAACAAAGGGACGAAGGGCATGAGTAGAGTCTAATAGTGGTAGCTCCAAATCTTCAGTGTATTATTTAGCCACGAAATGCCAGATCCCATGACATTTCTGGCAGTTAGATTTACTTAACACTTATTACTGGTTTAGGTAAAGTTTAAACTAAGTCCCCTGCCCTGAGCCCATCATCACTACCAACTGAGAAGGGATCGATCCAAGTACATTCTGAGAAGCATGCAGCCCAACCAGCGGGGCTGAAATAATTTTCAAGTTGTCCTCAACAAAATGAATAATTTACTTGCAAATAAGCGAGTCAGCAGCGTTGAATCATTTAAATATCAACCAAAATGTAAGGCGCATTCATTTAAAATCATTTAAAAATCCCCCTTTGTGTGTATAAGATTTTGAAACAATTAAGTGAAAATATTTGGAAATGGCTTCAAAATATCTTAACATACATTACATTTCCGCGTCCCGTTTTGGACACCACCAGTGAGAATATAAACTAGATGGCAACTGGACAATCAAAAGGCTTTAAAATATGCACCAATTTTACCCCAAACTTCTACTTTGAGAAATAAACACTAAGGACATGAACAATGTGCATAAAAATATGCCCAACAAAGTAGAGTTTACAATAGCCAAAAAAACTGGAAACAATTTAGATGCTAGTGAACTGGTAAAATATATATGTAGGTGGTAACCTCCTTGGACCAGAGCACAGTAATGCTGGATCCCACCAGAGGCCCACACTCGGTCCTAAGATGACAGCGAGCCAAAGAATGATGGGATCTTCAGGCAAAGCTTCTCTTGTACACACAGAACCTATTCAGCAATGTTGCCAATGTCCCGATGTGACCTGAACTCCTCCTGCCCTGCTTCGACCTGCCTATCAGCTTTCCAGAGGGCTGTCTGTTCAAGCCCCTTCAGTGACATTCGTAACCCGGATCTACCGTCCCAGTGTGGGCAACAGCGGAGAGGCTTGCCTGCCCATCACCAGCAATGGTAACTAGAAGCCTTACCTCCAAGTCTTGGAGGCCTCAACCGGGTGGTAAATAGACCAGACCTGGGGCAATCCATTTGGGTGGAACTTGTTGACCTCCTGACACAGGACCCAGAACTGTCAACAGGGAGGCCAGAGAGCTCACCCTCAAGTATGGAGTGGGCCAGTCCTCCTAACTCTGGTTCTGACCCATCTCTGCATGGGATCCTCTCTGCATAATGGATGGACATATCTCACTGACTGGGGGTCAGAGACACTCTGTGCCCCCTTCCCTGCACATTTGTTCCATTTTTTCCTTCTTAGGTTATTAGGTGTGTGTGTGTGTGTGTGTGTGTGTGTGTGTGTGTGTCTGACTGGTGTGGATGCACTCTCCAGTTCATCTGACCACAGGCGTGCTTTGCCCACTCCCTTTCTCTGCCCCAGAGGCAGAGGAGCTCAGGTTTGTGGGATTACAGGCCAGCTGTCCAGGGTGCAATGACTTGGAAATCCTGGTCCTACTAATTGTTCCATCTTAGAGACACAGGTCACCTCCCAGGCCATCTGGCCAGAAATGAATCCAGAAACCAACTGGAATTGCCCTAAAGCCCAGGCAACAGGGAGCAAAGACGCGGGGAGTATGGGTGGAAGACAGGGCACTTGGAGGGAATCATATCTACGACGGAGTGATTGAAATTAGCCAGGCTACTGATAGATACTGCATGTCGAGATTTAGGTGCTAATCTGATGAGTCACAAAATGAAGAATATAATCTCCATCCTGGAAATCTGACTACACGGTTTTAAGACCACTTGCAACCCCATTAGTGTGCCAGTTCCTGGGGGCCAAGCTTCAGGCTGGGAGTGTCTCCTGCGGCTTCCAGTCCAGGGGTGGGGCACGAGAACTATATGCTTGTTCATCCATTGAAGTCACCGATGAGGGGTACCTGGGTGTCTCAGTTGTTTGAGCATGTGACTTCATCTCAGGTCATGATCTTGTGGTTTGGGGGTTTGAGTCCCACATCAGGCCCTGTGCTGACAGCTCAGAGCCTGGAGCCTGCTTCGGATTCTGTGTCTCCCTCTCTCTGCTTCTCCCCCACTGATGCTCTGTCTCTCCGTCTCTCTCTCAAAAATAAGTAAACATTAAAAAATAATAAAGTCACAGATGAAAAAAATACGTGGTAACCTCCTATATGGCTGATATTACCAATAACCACAATTAACATTATTGAGGGTTTACCATGTATCAGACACTACTCTAAGCACTTTACATGAATTAACTCAAATTCCCGTAGCTTTACATTAATTCCTCCATTTTATTTTTAGAATTATTATTCTTATTTTACAGATGGGAAAGCTGACTCACAGAGGTTAACTAACTTATTTTGTGTTATAACAATAATAGAAGGTAAAACAGGTTATGAACTCAGGTTTGTGCTGTTAACCCCTACACTCAAAACCATTAAAAATACCAAGACAAATATCGGCATAAGACGATGGTCACAACATTTTCTAGTCTACAGCAAAAGCGGTGTTCATAATTTTTATAGATAGTTTTATATATAATACATATAATTATATACTTACTTTTTCTAACGATTATGTAAAAATTTAATTTCAAACACGTGTGTTTGTTCTGAACCAAAGTAGTTTGCTTTATGATAATCTATTATACATAATTTTATGCATACACACACCATCCATGTACACACATTCATAGAAGTATGTGACATAATTTCATACATACTTTGAGTGATGATAAAAAATTAACGAAGGTTTCATGTTTTCTATGTGGATCTGTAGTCTTGATTTATTAGAACGTAAAACAATATACACTGTCAAACTGAACAGGAACCCTTTCCATCTTTCTTCTATATTCTTTGCAACTATTTGGATAATATGCATATACAGTAAAAAGAGATGCACTGAGATATTGGAAAATCATAGTAAGAATTTAAAGATGACTACCTACGGGCACCTGGGTGGCTTAGTCGGTTAAGCATCCGACTTCAGCTCAGGTAATGATCTCACAGTTCGTGAGTTCGAGCCCCACATAGGGCTCTCTGCTATCAGTGCAGAGCTCACCTTGGGTCTCTATCCCCCTCTCTCTCTGCTTCTCCCACACTGGTTCTCTCTCTCTCTCTCTCTCTCTCTCTCTCTCTCTCAAAATAAATAAATTAAAAATAGATAGTGTTGACAACCTAGAACCCTTTTGAGATAAAGCCTGGCTTATTTAATCCCTCAGAGTCTAGAGGATTTATGGCTAGAATCATAATTTAACAAATGAACAGAGAATGGATCAATTTCTCACAGACAGACTCTAAATAATAAAGCTTACAAGTTCATTAGAATAAACCAGAAATCTAAATTTAGAATAAGAAAAAAAATGTTCAAGGAGAAATCATATGTATGTGCATATGCTGGCATATGCATGCACATATTAATATATTGGTATATATATTATCTATATTTATTTATGCATATAGCATGTATATATGATCACTTTTCCATACACAAAGACATGCCTATATCTTCTTTTGCTATAGAATGGCGACACGTGATGTCAAGTTATAATCAGTTGGCTTCTTAGTGAGTTTTAGAGTAAAACTTTACTTTGCATAGCAAGGAACTCTGGCCCAGACTGTGAAGGAATTATAGTTAACATGTACCTTTGAATACATGCCTTTAAAAATTTGTTCTTCCCAGAGAACCTGGGTGGCTCAGTCAGTTAGGCATCTGACTTCAGCTCAGGTCATGATCTCGTGGTTTGTGGGTTCGAACCCCACGTCAGGCTCTGTGTTAACAGCCCCCAGCCTGGAGCCTGCTTCGGATTCTGTGCCTCCCTCTTTCTTTGCCCCCTCCCCCACTCACACTCTGTCTCTCTCAAAAATGAATAAACATTAAAAAAAATTTAAAAATTTCTTCTTCCCACACTGATAAAGTATGGGAGATAAGAGAGCTGGCAGGAAGTAATGTCATATGCTTTCTACAACTATCCTGATAATTTAAAAAAAACTATCTTCCTCTATTTTCCAATGAAAACATAAAGGAAGAGTATAATCAAGGGCAGAGATCAAGATCGCTGTGACCAGAGGTCTTCCTTGATGCACCTCCCTTGAGAGGATACTCAGGTAAGTAGCAGTAGGGGGAATGTACAGCAAAACGCTCGATGGCTGGATATTGAGACTCCTGAGTAAAGGAAACCCAGAGTCTTTTGGAACCATCTGCTTTTTCCCCATGATAGTGGCCTCTGTGGCGTTCAGATAAAGTCTGCATTTCATTTTCCAAGGTTAGAACATCATGAATCTCATTTCATTGGTTGCAAGCTGTGAGTACTTCAGCTGGGCTGTGTCGGTCAGCTGTTGAGCGCTGGCTGTAGCAGCAGTAAATGTTATAGCAGCAATTGTCTCAAACGCTACTGCTCTGGTTATCTATTGCTGCATGGCAAACTACCCCCAAACTTCGTGCTGTAAAACAAGAACAGTTTTATTATGCTCATGGATTCTGTGGGTCAGGAATTTGAACAGATCCCAGCAGGTATGACTTAGCTCCCAGATTGCATTTTCCAAAAATAACTGGACTGTGTCTCCTATCTTGAATGCTTTTCTGCAAAGTGACCTTGCTATGTCCCCATCAAGATGTGGAGCCCAATTCTTATCACATGCATTTGGGCTGGCCTTAAGGGACTCGGAGGTAGAAGTGATGTCGTGTACCTTTGGAAGCTAGGTCAGTAAAGGCCACACGGCTCCTGTCTGGTTCTCATGGAACATTTGTTGTCTGAACATTGCCCCTTGGAAGGCTTCGTCTCGGGACCTGTTTGCTCTGCCGTGACCAGGCCAGGTGGGGGAGCCTCATGTCACAGCTCTGTTTGATAGTCACGCTTCATCTCCTACCTTTTCTTCTTCTTATACTCTGGCTAAAGAGAAATTTAGTTACTAGAGAAAAGCTGTTGGGGCCCAGCCACCATGTTACCGTGGAAGAGGTTTTGTATTGTAATTCAGACAAGGAAAGGGGGAAATGCCCTTTTCATCGAATGAAGGGAGAGTTACTCTTTTGTCACAATGAGATAGGCATTATGTTACCAGGAGGGATTTGTCACCCTGATCAATAAGGAAGGTGTTGGAATGAGATAATTAGTCCTCAGAGAATGAGGTCTGTTTTAGAATTGTAGTTGCCAGAAGATAAACTTAGCCACGCTGCAAGGAAGGAAGAGACGCTGGCCTTCCCACCATGCCTCATGCTGTCCCTCACTCCTCTGGTAGACGAAGCTCATCTTGCTGTCTCTGGGAGAACCAACAGACTGGATGGACACCCCAGGCTTCATGACCTCACAGCTGAAGGGAGAAGTAGATTCAAGAGGCTGAAATAGTAATACAAATGGGAAGGGCCTGAGGGAAAGTGAGATGTGATTATGTCACCCGGAGGAGTTAGCAGAACCTAGGAAAGGCATGGAACAAAGAAGGAAAATTGTAATGGGAAAGAGCAAAGGGAGTGAGGAGGGACTGAGGGGGCAAAGAAGAGGATGCACATGGGCCAGCACTTTCCAGGCTTAGGCCATGAGGCGTTGCTCCTAGCAAAAGAGATCTCCCAGCCCATGGGGTCAATTCCTCCATCCCCAGTATCTCCACCATTGCTCACTTGCAACTTTCCACAGGACTGGAAATATTAATTCTAGAAACAATCAAGCAAACAATACAACTGCTTTGCCTTCTTCAAGTTTCCTTTCAAGGGAAAGTGAAAGGAAGCTGTATTTAAATGAGATCTAGAATAAACTCCTCCTTAACAGACATAGAAACTTCACTAGCATCTCATTATTGACTGGTGTAGACAATCCATCACCTGATGATGGTCTACCTGTAGAATCATCTGGGTGGACTACAGCTGTGACTACCCTAGTCCCAGACTATAGCAACAACCAAATATATTACCTATGTTAGAAATTTTTCACGACATCACGAAAAAGTTATAGGCTAAGAACGCCATTATCACTAATTATTTTGTGGGCAAAAAGGTATAGGCATTGAATACGGGATGTAAGAGTACTCTCTTCTTTTAGATATATCATATTACTAAGCAAATGAACGGGAGCTCTTTCTTTAGGTTGACTCTGTACCTCTGATTTCATCTATGCATTGATTTTATTGGTTAATGTGATATGCGTTTTATGTCCAAATCCCATATTGTTTTCTGGTGGCGGGCATAGTGGAATTTCTAATTCACATTTCCAGATCAGCTCTGTGTGTGTGCAGAGAGAGAGGGAGTTAATGATGTACTTGTGTGGTCAGTGAGAATAAGAAAAAGGGAAACAGATCAAGCAGATACTGGAGGCAGGTCAGATGATAGAGCAGGATCAGATGTTCAATTTGAAATCTTATGCATAAAAGCGAGTAGCAAGACAAGAAGTTGATGGATCACAAGCCTGAGAGCAGGACAAAAACAAAGGAGGTTCAAAGATGTAAAGAAATATGTATGGCAGGGGCGCCTGGGTGGCGCAGTCGGTTAAGCGTCCGACTTCAGCCAGGTCACGATCTCACGGTCCGTGTGTTCGAGCCCCGCGTCGGGCTCTGGGCTGATGGCCCAGGGCCTGGAGCCTGTTTCTGATTCTGTGTCTCCCTCTCTCTCTGCCCCTCCCCCGTTCATGCTCTGTCTCGCTCTGTCCCAAAAATAAATAAAAAAACGTTGAAAAAAAAAATTAAAAAAAAAAAAAAAGAAATATGTATGGCATTGCAAATGGATCTAAAGAACCAAGTGAAAAAAGATAAACCCATGGTAGGTCCAAGGTGCAAGGACAAGAAATCGAATGCCACTTATCTGCCTCCCAGAAGGCCTGAGCTGGCTTCCGTGGATACAGGAGAACACCTTCTGGGACAGCAAGTGAATGTAGTGGCCAAGTTGCGGAAGTATCAGATTTTTAGCTCTTTCGTCGTTATTTCCATTCAGCTTGTAAAAAGAAAAACCAAGACTCAGAATGGGTATTTAAAAATAAATTGTGATGAATAGGATTTGGTCTCTAATGCACACTCAAACCATAAAGGGATACAACAACTAATCTATGTGACTTGGTGAATGGCAAATAGCTTCTGAATCTCAGCCCTAAATTTCTCCAAGGTCTTGGGCCAGTGGGACAGCACAAATTTGTAAATGTTCTGTAATGTATTAAAATATATACCATTATGTTTTAGAAAAAAAAATATTTAAGGCTCTATTCAGCCATAAATACTAGTATGGGATTTCAGTAAGAAACATTGAAAATGATTTTTTGATTTACTTTATATGCCCTGATGATTTCTAAAAGGTCATCTATCTTAACAATGCATTTTCATGTTTTTTCTTAATAGCATCCACAAGTGAAAGTTGAACTGAACTTTAAAGTTACAAGAAATATTGACATGTCTTTTATGATCCCAATAACTTTTTTGGTGTAATGGAGCCGTTATTAATCATGCTAAGCATTCTATTCTTTATAATATAGATTTTCCTTTAATGTAACCATATATTGTAAGTTCAATTCATTTCATAAATCCCATGTTCAATTGAGCTATTTTTATTATTCACACTATTATTTTATAAATAATTCACATCTTTTTACTTTTTTCATTTTGAAGATTCTTCCATTTTATCTGAATTTTTAATTACAATGTTAAAAAGTCCATATTAAACTCTTAAAAGCTCTCTATTTTAGAGTGATGAGTACATTTTATTTTCGGTAGTGGTTGAAAGTATGAATTCTTATGCCTAGGTTAAACTTGATGTTGTGTAAATGATCAGAAATGAGACTTCAGGCAAATTATCCTCTGAGTCGTAATTTCTTAATCTGTAAAATGAAAACAATAATCATACAGATTTATAGGATTATTTGTGACTAAAATTCAATAATCCATGTAAAACTTTTAGTACAGTGCATCAAAAATTGTAGGCACTCACTAAATGTATTTTTGAATATTAATAATTGGTTTTGCAAAGGAGAGAAAAGGTTGTGGTGGGGAGAAGTGGATGTGCAAAGTTTGAGATTGTTCAAGAGAATGTGGAAGTAGAAAGTAGAATGCTTAGGTAAAAGGATAGCGGTAACTGACCCAGATAGGAGGGAACAAAGGGCTTATTTGCCATGCTACATACCTCATCCATGGGGCAACATAAAGCCCTTTGAGAACTTTAAGCAAGACTATAAAAGAAAGCCCTTTGAGAACTTTAAGCAAGACTATAAAAGATCAGATTTACATTTAAGATGGCTAAATTAGCAATATAATGGAAGCCAGCTTACCTTCAGATTACAGAAAATGACATGATTTAGGATAATAACATTGGGATCTAACAGAAGACCATGGAAAGTATAATAAGTCACTGGTAAAAGGAATAGATAAGTCAATGGTTAAGAAGAAATCAAAATAGAATTCAAGCATAAGAAATAATGGTAAAGAGAGAAAATAGGCAATTGAGAATCATTTTAAAGGATTCAGTTTGGGTGATTGGTTAGCTAGTGGTGATGTCAGGAAGAATTGTAACATAAAAGTGTAACTAAGATCTTTGGAGTCAGAAAGAATGGGCTTCGAGTGTTACTTTACAATTTATAAGACTGTTTCTTTGGATGAGCTTCTTAACTTCTCAGCATTTTTCTAGATTCATCATAGAGAAGACCTTAAAGAGAAAATCTGTAGAAGAGACAATGCGCTGTCACAAATATAGTAGTTGGTAAAATCTGAATATACTTTCCCAATAACTGAGGGAAGGAATGGATGATAATATTTAAGAGAATACAAAAGAAGAGAGAGCATTTTTGAAAAAAAAAAAAGAGCAGTTCAATTCTAGGTATTTTAAATTTGAATAATTCATCTAAAAGCCACAAAAACATGATGTTTTTATTAGAAAATCTAGGATTTGAAACTCAGAAGAGGGATCAGTTCCGGAGTTATATTAATTTGGGACCCATAGAGGTTAGAAGTGGATGGATCCATGGGTTTTTATTCATTCCAAGACAGTTGTAAAAAACACTGCAATGCCAAGAATCTTAAATCAAGTAAGTCAAACTGTTACCTTAGAACTAAATAATTAAACCAATATATAAATGATCCAATCAGGGAAATGCAAAAACTATCCAAAAGAGGTTCCATGTTTCCCCAAGTCTTTCTAAAGAAAGAAAGAGGTGCTGGATTAGTGAACAACTGGAAATACAGAAAGAGGAGAGTATGGGGCCCTCGGAGGCTCCCAGCCAACTATTATCCTAGGAAGCTACATCTTGGTCCAAATATTTTCCTTATTTCAGGCAGGCATATCTCTATTGTGTAGACAAATGTTGCATCTTTAACTGGTGATATTAAATAAAATTAAAACTAATCCTTCTCTTCTGGATGTTGTCTCAGTAAGCAAACTGCCTATTTAAATTTCATTCCCCATCTATCACATCTACAAGGGGAAAATGCACTGGTTAGAGAACGCCATCTACCCCTCTCTCTTTGGAATTTATAATTTTCCATGTAAATTGAGATATTGTTACTCTAGCCTTTATACTTTAGTCTTTGGGAGAGAAGTTAATAAGTCTGCCAATTTGGAATGATAGATCCTCTCTGGAGTGATGACACATCAGGCTTCTTAGCCCGAAAACTGTATAGCCTGAGGTTGGACTATGGTAAATTCACCTGGGAAATGTTACTCTGTAGGGTTTTCTTTGGGAGCTAGTCAGTCTTATCCAGGCATCGCTAGATAAACTAAACTAAATGAGGAGATCTCTAAATTCTCTATAGAAGGAGAAAAGCTTGAAAATGTTGTTGTTTAAGAAAAAAAATCAGGAGGGAATAGAAGTGAATGTAAAGTTTAAGAACAAGGATGTATTCAAAAGAGTTCAAATAAGATGAGAATTCAAATGCAGAAGTACAGCACATTTGGAAGGTTGTATGTCACCCACAGATGTTAACTATGATAATGTTAATGTAAATGCAATTCAGAAAAATGGGCATCATTAAATGAATATTGAAAAAAAGCATTATGGTATTTGCTCTCAAGAAGTTTCATACATCTAGGACAAGTCTTTCTCTCTCTATAAAAATTAATGAAAACTGGTGAGTGGTTAGTCATATATAATAAAAGAATTAGTGCCTTTAGAAATAGGAAAAACCTGTGTCCAGTTTATTTATAGACCATAAAAACGAATTTAGGTCACAACAGCTTAGACAAAATGGTACACATATATTTGGGAAGCCTTAACTTTTGTAGACAAAAGTTGTATTTACTGCTATGGAGGAAGATTAAAATAAAATAGGTTTTATTTATTTATTTATTTATTTATTTATTTATTTATTTATTTAATTTAATAAAACCTATTTTATTTTAATCCTTGTTATTTTAATCCAAATTTAATCCAAATTTCTTATATTTTTTGCTAAGAGTGAGAATAGACTGGCAAAAGTCCACCACTCTCCTAATAGATTCCAGAGCAAGTAAATGTTACAGTGTTCATTTGAAAATGCTTTTTATTACATCAATATAACATGAGTTGGATAAAGATTGTTGTAAAATGTAAGAAGGCTGTTAGCAGTTGTATCAAGAATTAAAATACTGGGGCGCCTAGGTGGCTCAGTCAGTTAAGCATCGGACTTCAGCTCGGGTCATGATCTCATGGTTCCTGGGTTCAAGCTCCCAGTCAGGCTCTGTGCTGATAGCTCAGAGCCTGGAGCCTGCTTCAGATTCTGTGTCTACCTCCCTCTCTCTGCCCTTCCCCTGCTCATGCTCTCTCTCTCTCTCAAAAATAAATAAACATTAAAAAATTTTAAGGAAAATAATTAAAATACTATTTTTAAAGCAAAATTTCATTTTAAATCATGCATGGCTCTTTCACAACTATCATAAATGTTTCTGTATGGGGAAGACAATTTGATGGTGTTTGCATCTTAGAACTTTGTTAATTTAAATGTATTATATTTTGTCTTTCTTGTCAAATTTACATAAATTTATTCTTATTTGATTGCCTGCTCTGGAGGCTACCTAAATAATTAATCAAGCTCCATCTGATAGTGAATCAAGTGGGTTACAGTTTTCATATTTCTGTGTGATTCTGTGTACGCTGATTTGCTTAGACAGATTGAGATTTTCTCCATAGTTAATATACAAATATTCTGTGTTTATTTTTATAATGCTATATATTATAGATTGCCTAGATATTGAAGAATTTTATGATCCAGTTGCCTGTATTGGTGGTTATATATACTGCATAGTTCTACTTATTTAGTTCTGATATGGATTTGGAATAAATAAGACCGCCAACACCACCTTTAATCATCTAGAGGATATTTAGATAGTAACGATTTAGATAGTGTATTAGTCACAGTCTCTATAAACAGAATCAATAAGATGCATAAATATATAGAAAGATTTATTGAAGGAATTGACTCATGTGTTCTATTAAGGCCTTCAAATGATTGGAGGAAGCCCAACACATCACAGAGAGTAATCTGCTTCAATTCAGTCAACCAATTTAAATGTTAATGTCATTCTTAAATATCCTCATAGACACATCTAGAATAACGTTTGACCAAATGTCTGAACACCCAATGCTCCAGTCAAGTTGACACATAAAAGCCACCATCGCAGATAGTAGTCTCTTTATTGTTTCTAAAGTAGCATATTACTTTGGATATTAGTAAGACTGTAAATGATCTTTTATCTCTGATTGGTATTAGATTCTCAAACCATGTGCTGCTTCTGACTTTTGACAAACGATACCCTGCCATCATGATGAGGCTATTAGAATTATTTCAAGTTATTTTCTTGAAAATGACAGTAATACCCTTTAAAAAATTGCCATTATTTATGAAGTGTTCACATGTAGCAAAGGAAAAAGATTTGTTTTATAGTATTTATTCCAAAAAGGAGATATAGGACTCTACAGATTGAATTTATTAGGGGGATGATTTTAACTCAGTGTAGGCAACTGCCATCTAAAACTAGATACAAGCAGCAAGGGAGACATTTATCAAGAATTATAGAAACCTGGGGCGCCTGGGTGGCGCAGTCGGTTAAGCGTCCGACTTCAGCCAGGTCACGATCTCACGGTCCGTGAGTTCGAGCCCCGCGTCAGGCTCTGGGCTGATGGCTCAGAGCCTGGAGCGTGTTTCCGATTCTGTGTCTCCCTCTCTCTCTGCCCCTCACCCGTTCATGCTCTGTCTCTCTCTGTCCCAAAAATAAATAAACGTTGAAAAAAAATTAAAAAAAAATAAAATAAAATAAAAAGGGTAACTTTCTTTAAAAAAAAAAAAAAAAGAATTATAGAAACCTGGTCATGGGGCTTAAATGTACACTGGGGGACCACGCACCAATGTCTGTTTTTGGAATTGGTTCCAGGGCCAGGTAGGATGTTGTTCTTTACCACATCACTTTCTACTCTTCTAACAATGGTAAGATTAAATATCTGAAAGACAGATTTCTAGTATCTGGTTTCAAATTTATAAAACACAAATCCTAGCCTTTGGGCAAAGAGCAAATCAGATATTAAGTGAACTATTTTTAAGATTACAAAACTGGAATTTGGTATGCCATCACAATAACAAACAGCAATACTTAATTTCCGGAGTGTCCTTATAGGGCCGTGTCTCTCTGAAGCATCTTACATACTCAGCAAACTTTGCAATATTTCCTTGAAGTATGAATGATTAGCCCCATTTTAAAATGAGTAAATGAAATCTCACAGGTACTATGTAAAGTATCCAAAGTCACAAATTCACATAAGCAAAACGTACTGGTGGTTCAGTGTTAGATGAAATTGGACAAACCTCTTAGCAATACTTGGAGAAAATCATTTTACAATCGATGAAGTTTAGTTATCAAGGGCATCAGGTCTTATTTTGTGCAGATCCTACCAGAATATCCATTAGTGGTCTTCCGAGTTTCATTCATGTCTCTGAAACTTTTGGGGAAAATTATGCTTCGTGTGTGCATTTGTGCTTCTCTCAGGAGAGATTGCATATATTTTTGCAGATTTATCCTCAGGGCCTTGGATCTGCACAAAATTGAAAGCCACGGAATTCTGTTAAAATGTGTTCATTTGGCAGAAGAGGCAACGGACACCTGAAGTGGTTACAGTACGTGACAACATTTAAAAACAGATCCAGACCTAGAAGAAATGGCCAACACCAGGATTGCAGTAGGGAAAATACAAGATGAGCCTGTAGTCTTTTGTATCATCAGAAAATAAGAAGTAAAAAGATGTATTAAAAAATGGGTCATATTAAGGTCCACAGAGAGTAATCTGAAAGACCTCCCAATGGAAAAACTAGAACATTCTGAGCAACAAAATGAATAACACAGTATTGATTTATAGTTCAAAGTATACAGTAAATATTTGTGAATCTGTACTGATATAAATAAATAATTCAATTAATCAATGGGGGAGAACAGGAAATCTTCCTTAAAGAATTCTAAACAATACATAGAGAAACTCTCTCCTCCTGAGAGGTGAAATATAATTCCTTGCCTCTTAATGATAGGCTAGACTTAATTACTCACTTTGAAAGAACAGAGTATACAAAGGGAAAAATAGTGACTGGCATAGAGAAAATGGCAAACACTGCCTTAACCAAGTGATCAAGGTTAACATCACCAGTAATAAGTTACATTGATGTCACATCTCTTCTAATACAATGTGAGAAGAAAGGCACACACAGCATCTTGGCGGTAATTTTCCCCCCAAAATCCATAACTCCAGTGTAATAAAAAAAAACAGACAAACATAAATTGAAGAACTTTCTACAAAATACCTCTCAATACTCTTCAAACTCACAAGGTCATAAAAAAAATCAAGAAAGACTGAGAAACTATAGTAGTTCCAAGGAAACTGGGACACTAAAAGGAATGTGGCATCCTATATTGAACACTAGAGCAAAAAACAGCATGAATGGAAAAAAAAATTGTTGAAATCTGAATAAAGTCAGTAGAATAGTAGTAATAATGTACCAATGTTAATTTCTTAATTTGGCAAGTGGCTATAGTAATGTAAGATATTAATATAAGGCATTTTGAAAATTAATTTATTTATTTTAAGAGAGAGTGTGAGCAGGGGAGGGACAGAGAGAGAGAGAGAGAGAGAGAGAGAGAGAATCCCAAGTAGGCTCCATGCTACCAGCACAGACCCTGATGCAGGGTCTCACGAACTGTGAGATCATGACCTGAACCAAATTCAAGAGTCGGATGGTTAACCAACTGAGTCACCCAAGCACCACAATATAAGGAGATGTTGAAGGGTATATGAGAATTCGGTTTACTATCTTTGGCTAAATTTTTTTCTGTTAACCTGAAATATTTCCAAAAAGAAATAAAAAATCCAAAGCCAGAAGTTTAACCCATATTGATGGTATTCTGCTCCTATATTCTACCCGCCACACCAAATTGAATCTATTAAAATATATAACATGAATAAATATATTTAAAATGGATGTCTATTCGCAGCTTCTCTCTGAGTTCATAAAGCAATCTTAGAAGTGCTATTCTTATTGGCAGAAACGGTCATGGGTATGATAAAACATACACTGGTTACAATGCAAATCTCCAAATGTACGGCTTTTTACTAACACTACTGAATAATAATAAAAGGATATCTGCAGAAAGTCTCTTTGATAAATTCTACTTCAGTGCTTCTTTTTCCCTTTTATATCACAAAAGTTTTATGATGAGAAAACTTCATTACTTGTTTACATGCCATGAAAAGATGCACTGTTTACATCACCTAAATAATAATGCCAAGTCATTACAAATAAATGAAGTTTAGTTCTTATGATTCTCATTTGCTGGATATTGCCATTGGCATACACAGAGGATACGATCTGGTAGTAACTGAGGGCATGAGTAGGGGACTAATTGGCTTTCAATGGGAGTCCATGGACAAGAACTGGCTATTCTGATTAAGTCAGTAATAATATATTTTTGAGGCACAGAGACTCAGTAAAATGAGATACGGTTCTATTAAACAGTGAGATACATAAATTGAACAATATACATTAGAAGGAAACTGCAGGCGGTATAAAATGTTTGAAAACATAGTTAATATTGTACAGTAATTAACTGAAACTCCTACAAACATTATTTGATACGACAGAAATGTGAAGTTTTCAGTCACATTGTTTTTAATTATTTAAAACGTATCAGATAAGAGCTGAAACAATTTCAGACATAGAAATTTTAGGGCCTATTATCACCCCTGAAGAAGTAAAGCAATGTTTCTTCCCAACATTTTTTATGAAGGGAAATGACAGGAAAAGCCTATTATCTTTATGGGTAAAAATATTTCTTCTTTGTCCCTGAATTTAGGATGAGCATGGAGAAGTTGGGTTATATAAACCTATTAAGTAGGTAATGTTTTTTGGTACACATCATTATCTTTTGCTATAAAATTCACAGCTGTTCTTCCAATCTGTATTCAGCAATAGTCTCAAACCATTTTTCAGGTGGAGAAAGAAGTCACTGGATAAGGATATTGTCGAGATCTGTAATCTAGAAATAGAAAATGATGTAACTTTTCATATTACAGTAGATTTAGTAATTGCCTTTGCGTATTTCTAAAATAAAAAAAAATTGGATATTTTTCAATAAAAGAAAAAATAAGTAATTTTTATATTAGATCTTTGTCAGTATTTGTCTGGAACTTGACATTTAGGCATTTCTGTCACTTTTTTATCCATTCTAGTCTTCTATTCTGTTTCTGCCATCCTGTGAAACTAGCCCAGCTTTACCTTTTTTCCTAACATTCTTAACTTCATAAACTATATCTTATCATAAATAATTTTAAAAGCTATTATTGTTTGCATAGCTGGTTTAATTATCCAAAAATTAATGAGGACACAAGAATATGAGAAGAGATCTTCTGGCCTATCTTCAAATCTCTAGACAAAATCGTACCTGAATAGCACTTGAATGATTTAGGACAGATGGTTGTTTCTGATTTCTCAGATAATCGCCATTTTTACATATTTGATTATTCAACATATTCCATGAACTCCCAAGAATAGTGTTTTTTCCTTGACCAGAACGATTTCTAGCATAATATAATTTAAAAGTTAAGAATCATTCTAGATGATCCCAATAGCATTTGAAGACAGCTATTTTCCATTACTCCCACTGTTGCTAATTGCAATTTTGAGTCAGAAATTTTACAAGATATTTATCTTTAATTTAACATTGACATTTTGTCATTAAAAAACTGTTTGCATAGTCCAAATTAGCCACAGTCCAAGTTACCATACACAAAGTTATCATATACAAAGTACTGTAATAGCTAACTGAATTAGGGCCTGAGAATTAGCTTAATAATCACCAAAAGACAAAACTGAGAATCTTGATTTCCACTATGTAATTTGAACCCATAAAAATCCATAGAGAACTAAGAAGCCAATTTTATTATGGGTTTAGGTATTCCATTTCCTATTGATTTTTAGAACATATATTCAGAATTTAGGCTCTGCATTTCCGCCTTGGTAGTTATTCAAGTAGTTCTTATTTCAAAGCATCTTAGATATCAATAATACTTTTTAAAGATAATTGATGTTTCTAATTAGAGAGTCATATTAAGACCAGTCATATATATAAAATGGATAAAACATTTCTATTAGTGCTTATTGATGAGTATCTCAGTGCCTTCTAAATGTAAAGCAGTATTTGTGTGCTACACTGGTAAATATAGTAGATAAAGCCCAAATCACACTTAAAGACTGTAAAAAATTAATAAAATATGCATAAATAACTATAACAAAAGTAAGCAGTGCACAATAAGCAATATTTTTAAATGCTATACAGACTCAAAGAAGATAGATATTGCATGAATTTGTGTGTGTATGCAAAATGTTTTGCATACATTTGTGTGGGGGGATCCCTTTCTACCAGAAAGGGATCAGATGAAGATATTCTTTAAAGTTAGATCTTGGAAGGTCATTATGGATTTTAGAAATAATGGTTAGAGGAAGAGTCTTTTAGTGGTACAATAATCACAAAGCATTCATGATACATCACACCAGTAAGAGAATGGGTAAAAATCATACAATCATTTCAATACAAGCAGAAAAAGCATTTCACAACACACAACATTCATTTATGATTAACAAAACCTCAACAAAGTAGGTTTAGAGGGACATACCTCAACATAATAAAGGCTTTATGTGAAACACCCACGGCTAACATCATATTCTACGGGGAAAAACAGAGAGCTTTTTCCCTAAGGTTAGGAGCAAGACAAAGCTGCCCACTCTCGGTGTGCCCGGTGGCTCAGCGGATTAAACGTTTGACTCTTGGGTTTCGGCTCAGGTCATGATCTCATGGCTTCATGGGTTTGAGCCCTGCATCCGGCTCTGCAATGGCAGCATGGAGCCTGCTTGAAATTTTCACTCTCTTCTCTCTCTGCCCTTCCCCTACTCACGCTGTCTCTGTCCCTCTCAAAATAAATTAATTAATTAAAAAAAAAAGAAAAGATGCCCACTCTCATCACTTTTATTCCACATAGTACTAGAAATCCTCCCACAGCAATTATATAAATAAATAAATAAATAAATAAATAAATAGCTAGCTAGCATTGGTAAGAAAGAAGTGAAGTTTTCACTATTTGCAAATGACATGACGCTGTATACAAACAACCTTAAAGACTCCATGATAAAACTACTAGAATAATCAATGAATTTAGTAAGGTTGAAGAATACAAAATCAATATATGAAAATCTGTTGCATTTCTTTTTTTTTTAAACGTTTTATTTATTTTTGAGACAGAGAGAGACAGAGCATGAACAGGGAAGGGTCAGCGAGAGGGAGACACAGAATCTGAAACAGGTTCCAGGCTCTGAGCTGTCAGCACAGAGCCCGACGCGGAGCTTGAACTCACGGGCGTGAGATCATGACATGAGCCGAAGTCGGCCGCTTAACCAACTGAGCCACCCAGGCGCCCCTATATTTCTATGCACTAGTTATGAAACAGCAAAAAGAGAAAATAAAAAAAAATACCATTTGCACCTGCACTAAAAATAATAAAATACCTAGCAAAAACTTAACCTAAGAGGTGAAAGACCTATACTCTAAACACTCTAAAACATTGATGAAAGAAATTGAAGAAGACAGAAAGAAATGGAAAGACATTCCATGCTCATGGATTGGAAGAAGAAATATTATTAAAATGTCTATACTATCCAAAGCAATCTACAGATTTAATGTAATCCCCAGCAAAACACCAATAGCATTTTTCACAGAACTAGAACAAATAATCCTACAATTTGCAAGGAACCACAGAAGACCCCAGATAGCCAACGCAATCTTGAAAAAGAAAAGCACAACTGGAGGTATCACAATTCCAGACTTCAATTTATATTACAAAGCTGTAGTAATCAAAACAGCATGATGCCAGCACAAAACATAGACAAATAGATAAATGGAAAAGAATAGAAATCCCAGAAATTAGCCCATAGTTATATAGTCAATTAATCTATGACACAAGAGGCAAAACTATGCATGGGGAAAAGTCTCCTCAACAAATGGTATTGGGAAAATGGGTCAGCTACATGCAAAATAATGATTGTAGACCACTGTCTTACACCATGCAAAAAAAATTAACTCAAAATGGATTAGGGAGGGATCTAAATGTGAGAACTGACCATAAAAATCCTAGAAGAGATCACAGCAGTAATTTCTCTGACATTGGCCATAGCAACATCTTTCTAGATATGTCTTCTGAGGCAAGTCAAACAAAAGCGTAAATAAACAGGACTACATCAGAGTCCAAAAGCACTGAGTGATATGTGGAGCTACTGAATTACTATATTGTAAGCTTGAAACTAATATAACACAATTAACTACACTAGTAGTACAATTAAAAAATAAAGGAAGGGGCTTGTAGCCAAACTGAAAAATAAGGATAAAGATGTGTAAAAACAATAATTAAGTTGTGGTAGGTGGGGAACTTCAGGTAGCTTGGCCAGTTAGGAAGTTATTGTGATTGTATACATTGGAAATAATGAAAGCTTTGCAAAAGGTTAGCACAAGTAAAAATAGATATAACACTACAAATGGCACATATATCTTTCTAACTTTAAGGGGAAATATAGGAGAGAGAATATATCTTTTCACATTTTGTTAGCAGAATAGAACTGCAAATCACATTGCTGTTTCAACATATACTTATGACTTCCAAAACTGTAACCTCAATCTAGACATTTTTCTTGGTCTTGGAAATGATTAGACATTTTTACCTGAATATTTCATAGACAACTCAATCTAAATACGATTAACGCTTAACTCCATCATCCTCTTCCTATATCGACTTTCTACCTCTCTACTACCTAATATGTTTTAATTCACTTTTCTGCAAGTTTTGCAGTTTAGTAGCAATAGTAATTTTTAAATAATAAAGCTACTGTCATTTAAATTCCCATAAAATGTCTTTAATTTGGCAAATGCACTCTACGGACATAGACTGGTAGAATATAATTTCCTCAAGACCAGAGATTCTTTACTGCTGCATGTGTATAAGGCAAATACCTGAAGCTGACAATGAAGACAAACTAATATATTTTTTTTTCACTTGGAAAGGCTTTCTTTTTAATAAAAACATGTCGTTTATCTGTTTTGGAGCACATGACTCTAACTTGCCTTTGGTGGTATGTATGTGTGTGTGTGTGTATATGTGTGAGCATATAAAATGAACAAACACCTTTTTGTGGACATATATACCTATGTGTTTATACATATATTTAACATAATTTATGAAAGTAATGAATTAAATATCATTAATGAGATGAGAATCAATTACAGAAACTTCAGTGACATCATATCTGCCTACATTTTTATGGCTGCTTACTGATTATGATAGTAAATGCATTTACAAATATGCTATCATTGCTCTATACATAGCTGCTTTTGTGAAGTATACTTTATATCAAAGATATTATGGTTATGAGTTCATGTTCTTTTTGGGGGGGTTGTTTTTTATTACTTTCTATTTTAAGTTTTAATTGAAATTTTAGGGCAATGCACCCCAATGTTTATAGAAGTATTATCAATAATAGCTAAACTATGGGAAGAGCCCAAATGCCAAATAAACTGATGAATGGATAAAGAAGATGTGGTATATACATATATACAATGGAATATTACTCAGCCATCAAAAAGAATGAAATTTTGCCATTTGCAAGATGGATGGATCTAGAGTGTATTACGCTAAGCAAAATAAGTCAGTCAGAGAAAGGCAAATACCATATGATTTCACTCATATGTGGAATTTAAGACACAAAACAGATGAACAAAGGGGAAGGGGGAAAAAAGAGAGAGGGAAGCAAACCATAAGAGACTCTTAACAAACTGATGGTTGATGGAGGGAAGGTGGGTGGGGAATGGGCTATATGGGTGGTGGGTATTAAGGAGGGCACCTGTTGGGATGAGCACTGGATGTTCTATGTAAATAATGCATCACTAAATTCTACACCTGAAATCATATTTACCATATATGCTTTCTCTTTTTTTAAGTGTTTACTTAGATTACAGTTAAATACAGTGTAATATTAGTTTCACATGTATGATATAGTGATTTAACACTTCCAAACATCACCTGATGCTCATCACAACACATGCACTCCATAATCCCTATCACCTATTTAACCCATGCCCCCCACCTATACGTCCCCTGTGGTGACCATCTGTTTGTTCTCTATAGTTAACAGTTGGCTTCTTGCTTTCTCCTTCTCTTTCTCTGTTTTCCTTTTGCTCATTTGTTAAATTCCACAAACAAGTGAAATCATATGGTATTTGTCTTTCTCTGACTGACTTACTTCACTTATATGAGCTTTATGCTCTGAGTCAGAACTTTTCTCCATCTCCAAAAAGTTTTAGGCTATTATCATTTCCCTCTATGTCTCCTCAGTAACATGCTAAGCAGGCATATTTTAGTCAAATACATCCATAGTGAAAAGTACTAAGTGATTTACTCCAGTAGATCTCAGAGGGCTGATCCTACCTACCCCCAGGGACAATTTTGAATATTTGTGTCTTTTGAAAGAGATGCGCCTGAGAATTTACATATAGCAATGCATATGATTTTAATATAAATTACTCTTCTCATACTCATTTTCAAGTTTGAGTTATACATTGTATTGACATCTTATTGGCTTTCTGGAGATATAAATAAGTACAGTAAAATTCGGTATACACTTTGATGATTTTACAAATGTATAGTTAGATAACCTCTGACAAAATCATGAATGAGCATAGATGTCACCTCAGAAGTTTTCTTCATGCACCTTTCTTAACAACCTCCTCCCTCACCTCTGCTCCCTGGCAATCACTGATCTTTTGTCTGCCATAAAGCATAGTATTTCACAGCACTTGTGATCTCAGTTATATTAGAAAAGTTGCATATCTACTGAGCTTTGTTTCTGTATCCACAATTTGCATTTCCCCATTTTAAAAATGGTAATAATGATATTTGCTCTTTGAGCTTATAAGAATTGATGAAAATAATGCATGTAAAAACTTAACTTAGAGCTTCACTCATGTCCTGAAAATGTTAGAGAAACCAAAATTTCTGCCAATTATTATTTTTAGTGCTAGTATGTTAGCATTGCTCATAGTAGCATTATTTCACTCTTATCACCATTTTACTGACAAGGAAAGCAAGATCTGGTGAGTTTAATTGAAAGTATATAGTGGCCAGTCCAGGTTCTAAAACCAAATCTTTTGACTACCAGCCCAATATTTCCCTCTATAATGACAAACACGCTGGCCTTTTCCCAGTTAAATTTTGTGCATTATCTTTGGAAGAGATTCTTGAAATTTGTCTGTAGGTGTCAGAACCTTTACTATTTGCCTCCCTCATTTTAAAATACATTTAAGTTGAGAAAAAACCTGAAGATGAAGCTTGTCATTGATGGACTTTTAAATAAAAATTGAATTTTTTCATAGGAAAAGTGATTAATTCAAGTATTATAGGTTTCCTTGAATATCTTTGAGGAGAAGAGAGGAATAATGAGTTTAGACACAAAATTTCTTTCCTTAATCATTTTAAGAGAGCTAGTTATCTTCTAGTATCTGGCTTCTGCCAAGAACAAGACATATTCTTAAAGACTGGTCTGGTATTAAGAGATCACACTGATATTACAGTGTGTTTGAATTTATACAAGTTGAGAAGATAATTTGGTATCATCACAGATTACAGCTCTGATTTTATGGATTATCCTAATAAAACATTTAAGAACAAATGCTTCCGGAGATAAATATATTTTAGCATATCAAGACTAAAAGCGTCTAAACATTTATTTTGCTTTTCCTAATTGATTTTATTATAAAGCACTAAATGCCAATTAGAAATATATGTTAATAATCTTTCAAAATTCTAGATGTTGCTGCGGCTTGGCATAATTCTGTCACCAAAGCATAAAAACTGTAGAAAAGGAAACTGTCTCTTTTACACTGTGTTCCTCACAACTGTTTTCTCCATTTTCAATTTCATGTCTATCCAATTCATCTCAATACTTTAATCTTCCTGTACGTTTGAGTTGATTACCTTTAAATTTCATTCTACGCTAAAATTTGGTGACTTCTCTGAAAATACTGCTCTTACCGCTCCCTTACTCCAAAACAGGTTATTGGCTTCTTAATCTTAACAGCTTTAAATCTAATCTCCTCTCACTGCCTTTCAAAGCCACCCATGTGTATTCCACTCTTACCTAATCAATTTTATTTTTAACTCCTCCAAAATGTACCATATGCTTGGATATCGCCAGTGTCACTGCTGTTGCATAAATAGCTTACCATCATGTTGCCTTCCTATCAAATCTCTTTTACTAAGAGGAATACTCCAGTAGTGCTCTAGGTTCTCTGTCTACTTGCTGACAGTTGCCCCGTTAATTATAATTTAATGCTTCCTTTTTAAAAACTTTTTTGTGTGTGTGTGTGTATAGTTGACACGCAACGTCACATTTGTTTCAGGTGCACAGCATAGGAATCCATTGTCTCTATACATCATGCTATGCTCACCACAAGCATAGCTACAGTCTGTCACCATGCAACCCTGTTACAATATCATTGACTATATTCCCTGTGCTGTGCCTTTTATTCCCATGACTTATTCATTCCATAACTGGAAGCCGGTATCTCCCTCCCTACTTCACTCATTTTGCTGATGGGAAAATGAGAAATGAGAACCCAACCCCTTCTCGCGGGTTGCCATCAGTTTGTTTTCTGTTTTTATAGGTACGATTCTAAGACTTTGACTTTATAATTACTCTACCTTATACATTTTTTTTTTTTTTAGTAGAAGGGGTGGTGATATGGAATGCAGTGGCTGATCACGAGCAAGAGTTATTGAAAATACAGTCTTGGTTTAGTTATACCTAGGAATCTAACCAGTTAATCCAATTGTAGTCTGTAGTCTCAAATCATATTAGTTCATCTACTGGGTTTCCCTAAAAGAAAGATGTACTCAGGCACCTGATGCTTCTTTTATCTTTCTTTATTTTTTTCCCCCAAATACCTGCTTCTTTTATCTAATTGCTTGTGCATCATGTTCTTATGCAATATTAAATCCATTTAAATCTTTTATCGACTATTACCTTTCCAACATTATTTAGATTATACCATAAATAGTTTATTCCTGTCACTTGACAAGTGTTGTTGCCTTTTATTGGTAAAAAATAATAGAGGAGTGTTTACTTTTTCTTCTAAACTATACTATAAGGTACTTCACTTCACAGGCTTCAGCTCATACTCCATAGATTAATAGGTGCTTTTACACATTTAGGCTTGATTTCACTTCTACATCAATTTATAATTAGTAGTTCAGTTATTAATTTTGTCATATATTTGCTGACTTATTTTTCACTTGTTCTTGTATTATTTATTGCTTTACAGTCTCAGAATCTTGAAAGTAAAGATAATTTAAGATCTTCCTATATTGCTTTGAAGACCGATGTTATGCATGCATCTGATACTTAAAAAAATCCTTGGCAGCTGATTGATTGAATTAAGGATGAGTTCTCTAACTGCAAATGGGATCTTAAGAACATCCAATTAAGCTTTTTGCTAGAGCTTTACATTTAAGTTTTGAGTTATTATTTTGAGACGGACCTCTGTAGAGGACTAGTATTTTCATTTCTAAAATAATATAATGATTATTAATTGGCCCGAGTCTAAGAACATTAAATTAAGTGTGTTATGGGAAACATTTATCTGTCCACCCACAACACAACAGTCTTGGGTGGAAACCACATAAAAAATGTGCTTTTATTAACTCACTCCATCTTCCTTCATAAGGCCATTATAGCTCTTTACTCCTTTATGACATTCCATAGGGAATTTATTCCTTACTCTTTTTACTCTTCTCAAATATCTTAGCTTGTCTCCATCTTTTTCATATGACTTTGCTTCTAATTTCACAAAGACACAAAACTTGTCAGTTATTAACACTCTTTTAAAAAAATATGTTTATTCATTTTTGAAAGACAGAGAGAGAGCACAGGTGGGGGAGGGGAGGTGGAGAGAGAGGGGGACAAAGAATCTGAAGCAGGCTCCAGGCTCTGAGCTGTCAGCACAGAGCCCTACGCAGGGCTTGAGCTCACGAACCACCAGATCATGACTGGAGCCAAAGTCGGATGCTCAACCGACTGAGCCACCCAGGTGCCCCTAACACTCTTATATTAGACATGTTTGCCTTTGACTTTGTATGTTCAACCATCCTAACGTCTATCCAAGTCAGAGAAAGTAATATTCAGACTTATATCAAACAATTTCACTTTTATCTTTAATCTTTATCTCAATCTCTTCAGAAATATGCAACATTCTTATTTCACTAAATATCCTCTAATATCTTTTGGTACATTTGTTTCTTCCTCTCTGCATATAAATATGTTTAAAATTTATCCTTCCACAAAGTATGTCATTTTCACATTTAATTTCTTTGACATGCCATCACATACTTCTCCAAAAGTTTTATGAATGAAGATCATTACCTCCTATTCACTCAGTGTTTTATTTTAATTTGAATTTTGACCTCATCACACTGAAAATATTCTTGCTAAATTTCTACTGTAAAAATTGAATGAGCATTCTTTAGACTTCAGTTTTCTTGGTTTCATGGCAAAATTTGTTACTGTTGACCATTTTATTGCTTCAAAGAGTTGTTTCACCCTTAGTTTCTGGGAAAATTTTCCCTTTGCACACACATTGTATACCTCTGGCCACCTGCTCTCAATGTATTCTGTGAATCCCTGTTTGCTATGCATTTCATAATACTTGACACTCTGGAAATTCTAAATTGTATTATATATTCTATAGTGTGTTCTTAACACACTATACTCCTCCTGGGAATTGATGTACATCCAGGAAGCAATTACAGTCGATGTTTATAATAGCCAAATAAATTTTATCTCACTTACAAACACTAATGGATTGATAGATTTTCTTTATTTCACTTACATTAAAAACCGATACACAATCAAAACTGTAAATATCTGTTCAATCTCTTAAGTCCTAAGCATTTAATATCTACTGCAACATTTTAGATGTTCACTATATCTTGTTGGAAACTTTTTAATAGTCTTTATCATCATACTCTTTACTTCTCCCATCTCATTTCGCTTCAATCTAGCCCTTTTCTGCTGTAAGAGTAATTCTTCCTACATCCAAATCTGATCCTGCTGTCTCACCAGCTCAATCTCCTATGGTTTCCTAACCTCACCTTCCATACTATGCAGATCCCAACTGCACTTCGCTCTCCCATGCTTCTGTGCTTTGGCCAAAATGCTCTCCCTCCTCTTAGGTGAAGCTGTCCTTGAGACTCCCTATCTGTTCCTTCTCCTATATTCCCCTACTCTTCATTTGTAGCATTTAAGCTAAAAATATTGTAATGCTATAAGGTTATAGCATTACAATGTATTTTATGTCCATAGGCTTTCAAGTCTCATAAAATACATTCTTTATATCTGAGTGTTATTTATTTTAATCCATAAATGTGAAATAATACTATGAATGATACTGGTTATACTGACAGTTTTAATCAGCAAATACTAAAAACTGAAAACACAATTACTGTTATGAAGAGTGGTCTTTATAGTCTTTTAATTCTAAAAATGAATCCAAAAAAATGGTCCAAATGTTTGAGAAGCAAGTGCATTAGAAAAATAAGCCTGGATTGAGAAGCAGGACACTTGAGTTAGTCATGTCTTGCCCTACTAATTTAATGTGTGACTTCCAGAAAATTACTTCTCCTTTCCCAACCTGAGCTCCCTCCTCTGTAAAATGATGGATTTTTACTAAATAACTGAGAAGATTTTTTTTTCTTTTTCATTTAAAATGAAAGCATGTTTTGGCATAATTATCACCCTATCCAGAAATGTTCATTTATAAGGAAGCTTAAAACATATTCCCAATAGTACTCAATTTTCATGTTTCCTAATAATATTTTCCTTCTGTGAAAATTGTGGATTTTATTCAATGAAAAAGAATGACCTCACCCTGGTTTTATGTCTGACTCTATCCAGAATGATGTTTTATAAAATATAAAGGCATGAGATGACAGACTCCTTAGATGACACATAATCTATCTTAGAACAAAGTAGATGTTCAGGCCTGCCTTTATTTTCTTTGACAATGAAAAGGTCAAAATATTCAGAATTATCTTTAATATTTTTCTAACCAGATACCATCTTTTTTCATATATCATGCAATTGTCTAACCGTGAAACTTTATAATTCAACCACGTTAGTCTGATAAAACAACTCACATGCTATTAATCTAGATTCCATTTGACTGCCTTTTTGTATTTTCTGTGTTCCTCACATTTCAACAAACATGAATCACGAGCCTAATGACAGAAGAAAAAAATAGAATAACAAAGGGCTTATGGACTGAATGTATTGGTTTTAAGTTGTAATTATTTTGTCACTCATTTTTGTTATAATATTTTTCTAATAGTCACTGAGATACAACTTGTCATATACATATATTCAACTTAATATCAGGTAGAAAGGAAGTTTTTTTTTCTTTAAATCATAATGCCTGATAAAATCAGGCAAATACTGAAATGCTGAACTACAAATACTGAAAACTATACCCATTACGTATAACCTGGCTTTGCCCTTTGTCATCCAACACTGCTTACTTTTAAGGAATAATCAAGGTAAATATCTCAACTAAAAATAGCAAGCAAGATAGGTTAATACTGATACAAAAGAATACTTTGTGAAAGAATACATGGGATACAAGGGTAACTGTTGATAATAGACATTTATTAAGGATTCTTTTATAGTTTAGCCCCGGCTTTGAATACACATATAGTCACTGTCCTCCAAGAAATTATAGTTTAAGATGGTAGTCATTAGATGGAGAAATAGGAAAGGAAAAAAATGTATTAGGAAACATTTACCTGATACTTATTCGTGTTATTTATTTAATGATTATGTTATATCTTTCAGGAGTTAGAAGAAATATGTCAATAAGGTGAGAACAGGGAAAATAGCAATGATATCCTCATATCCAAATATGAGAACTATAAAGTCTTCCCAGATAATTTTAGAAAGCATTCATGCCAGAAATAATACATTAGAAATTTTTAACTACAGAAAAGGTAATAATAATGTTCTAAATACCTGGAAACACTATGGAGTGCCAAATAAAGAATAAGAATTTATGAATGATTTTTGACTGACTGAAATGAGTGAAATATAGTGAATTCATGACTATAATATTATTTCACAAACTATGTAATAATTTCTCTTAATAAGAAGCTTCTGCAGAGTGAAGGAATCAACAAAACTAAAAGACAAACTATGGAATGAGAGAAGATATTTGCAAATAATATATCTGATAAAGGTCTAGTATCCAAAATATATGAAGAATGTCTAAAACTCAATACCCAAAGAGTGAATAAACCAATTAAAAAATGAGCAGAAAACATGAACAGACATTTCTCCAAAGAAGACATGCAGATGGCCAACAGACACATGAAAACATGCTCAACATCACTGGTCATTAGGGAAATACAAATCAAAACTGCGTGAGATATCATCTCACATATGTCAGAATGGCTAAAATAAAGACTTCAAGAAACAACACTGTTGATGAGGATGGGGAGAAAAGGGAACCCTTGTGCACTGTTGGGATTGCAAACTGGTGCATCCACTCTGGAAAACACTATGGAAGTTCCTCAAAAAACTAACAATAGAACTATCCTACAATCCAGCAATTTCACTACTAGGTATTTATCCAAAGAATACAAAAACACTAATTCAAAGGGATACATGCACTCCTATGTTCATAGCAACATTATCTACAATAGCTAAATTATGGAAACAGCCCAACCGTCCACCAACCGATGAATGGATACAGAAGAGATGGTCTATATATACAATGGAATGTTACTCAGTCATAAAAAGAATGAAATCTTGCCACATTCAAGGGGATGGATGGAGTTAGAGAGCATAAGTTCAAGTGAAATAAGTCATCAGAGAAAAACAAACCATGATTTCACTTATATGTGGAACTTAAGAAACAAAACAAATCAGCAAAGGGGAAAAAAAGAAGAGGAGAGACAAACCAAGAAACAGACTGTTATCTATAGAGAACAAATGGAAGGTTACGAGAGGGGAGAGGTGGTGGATGGGTGCAATAGGTGATGGGGATTAAGGAGTGAACTTGTGATGAGCACCAGGTGATGCTCATGGAAGTGTTGAACTGTTATATTGTACACCTGACATTAATATTCAACTGTATGCTAACTAGAATTTAAATAAAAACTTAAAAATTATTCTTAAGCGTAATTATTAAGGAAGTTGAACGGTCTTCCTGCGAAGAGGCCTGAATCACAACAGAGGCATGACGAGAGGAAAAACTGAAGTGAGGTCCAGAGGAGATGAAAAGAGAGTCTGTTCCTGTATTTAAGCCTCCTTATTCAAGCCTCCTCTAGGGAAGATTATAGCATTCGTATGTCCAATGCCTATCACGTTGCCTGTTCACTATTGGCTATTAATTTAAAAATTATTGCTATTGACTACTGTGATCACTAAAGCACCCCAGTATTATATGGCTTCTGAGTAATTCTGTAGGTCTTTTCAAAACGGGGATTGTAAAAGTGGAATTACACTCGTTTTAATTTGCAATCAGTTTTCTTTATAGTAAACTGAATATATTCAAATGACAATAGAGGGAAAATTTGTGAGATATTAATCGTCACTGTCTACAAGAAGCAACCACTTTCAGTGTTTTTCATTGTTTTACTAAGGTATTCATCTATATATTTCTCAATAACCTGCTTAAATATGAATCGCTTTATTTGTTAGTAGTAGTAATTATATCATGACAATTTTCACCATGGAAGGTAAGAATTGTGCTGTTTTAAAATCATTATTATTATTATTATTATTATTATTATTTTAATGTGTATTTATTTTTGAGAGAGAGAGAGAGAGAGAGAGAGAGAGAGAGCGCAAGCAGGGGAGGGGTTAAAATAAAAGGGAGACAGAGAGTCCAAAGCAGGATCTAGCACAAAACCCCATGTGGGGCTCAAACCCATGAACCATGATCATGACCTGAGCTGAAGTTGGATGCTCAACTGACTGAGTTACCCAGGCATCCCAAATCATCATTTTTAATTATAACTTTTAAATCTATGTTCAATGATTACATTTTATTGAAATATTACAGATAAGTCCCATAGTGTTGTATACATACTACTTCTTGGGGTTAATAATTACTCATGTTTTGGTTTGATAACTTTTTTTTCTAAAAACATAAATACCCTCTCAATACGTTCACCATGGGATGATCTTTAAAGTCTATTTTTCACCCTTGGGCAATACGTCTCCCAGGGCTTTTTTCTTTTTCTTTTTTTTTTTCTTTGTTTGTTTATCTATTTATTTTGAGAGAGAGAGCAAGAGTAGGGAAGTAGCAGAGGGAGAGAGAGAGAGAGAGAGAGAGAGAGAGAGAGAGAGAATCCCAAGCAGGCTCTGTGCTGTCAGTGCAGAGCCCAGCTTGGGGCTCATCTCATGAATCATGAAATCCTGACCTGAGCTGAAATCAAGAGTCAGACACTTAACCAAATGAACCCCCAGAGCTTCCTTCTTGAATGATTTTTTTTTTCTCTAGGCTTGCTATATCATTGCTATTCTGTAATCTGTCTTCATCTTGTAAATCCTTTAAGTCCTTTTTTTTTAATTTCCTGTTTCTTGATTCCCTTGACTCACTCTTTCTTTATTCTCTTGTTTCTGTAACCTGCATCCATTCTGTAGTTTTTTAGGAATGAAAACAAGAAAAGATGAATGGATTAGTTAGAGGCCTTGTAGGAGAGACATTTTTGGAACTTTGAAAATAATGGGGAAATTATGGAGCTGTGGGTAAGGTTAAGGAACCAGCAAAGATTGCTGATGTAAGCATCAACTAGCAGCCCCAGAAAATGGTACCGCTTCTTTCCTGAAAGGATTAAAGAATAAAATTGGGTTACTAGAACAAGGAGAAACTTTGGAAGAATGGCTGCCCAACACCATCTATAACTTTAAATTTTTTTTAATGTTTATTCATTTTTGAAAGACAGAGAGACACAGAGCACAGGCGGGGGTGGGGCGGAGAGAGAGGGGGACACAGAATCAGAAGCAAGCTCCAGGCTGTCAACACAGAGCCCTTTGCAGGGCTCAAACTCACAAATCGTGAGATCGTGACCTGAGCTGAAGTCAGAAGCTCAACCGACTGAGCCACCCAGGTGCCCCTCTATAACTTTAGAAGAAAGCAGTCACTTCCATGATCCTAGTACCCAAGCAGAGAGGAACTAGAAGGTCAAAGAGAAATATCTTAACTTTTCCCTCCTTTCCTGATCCCTATCTGGTCCCTCCCATTGGCTAAACCCAACCAGAATCCAAAGGGAAATAAGCCTAGATGATTGTGCCCTTGGAAGACAGACTACATATGGCACAGAAGAAGGAATAAAAGGGTGAAGAATTGCATTGGGGAACTAAAAGAGAATGACCAATTTGATAGGATTTTTAAAATTATATATAAATAGAAGTTCTAGTATTTTCTTCCTACACCAAGGAAGACACTAAGCATACTACTTTAGTGAAAATTGTTTCAGAACCCAAG
The DNA here is from genome assembly GCF_022079265.1 of Lynx rufus. Lineage (NCBI taxonomy): Eukaryota > Metazoa > Chordata > Mammalia > Carnivora > Felidae > Lynx > Lynx rufus. The sequence goes on from NW_025814825.1 coordinate 8,072,652, forward strand.
AAGCTGAATATAGAAGTGAGATGAAGTCATTGTGGGAAATCTCTTTCCACCCCAAAACTTTCTTAATGAGAAGTGCTTGTTGCATTTTAATGTGAATCACCAGGGATTTACTAAATTTAATGAATCACCTGGGATTTTACTAAATTTCACATTCTGATTCAATAAATCTGGAGTAGTGACTCAGATTCCATATCTCAAACCAGCTCCCAGATGTGCCAATGTTTCTGATCAGAGAATTATACTTCAAATAACAACTTTCAATAGGACCAAGAGTATCGATTACCTGCCATATCTATTACTTTTAAAATTCTTTAGCCCTGGGCAAAAAAGTTAAGCCTGACAAATCTGTAGGTCTGCCTGTCAAATCAGGAGTTTAACCAGATAATCTCCAAGTCTCTAAAAACAATGAAAGTGATTTTGGAAGTATACAGTTTTTTATTTTATTTTATAATTTAAATCACAAATTAATGACTTTCCCATATTGTGTACTCTTTTAAAATAATTCAAAGTGCAAGTTAACAAGGAATAGAACAATTTTGGTAAAGGGTAGGAAAGAAATATATTGTTTTCTTGCCATATATTTTCCATATTAAGATCCTATGTAATTAATAATTCCGTTGTTTTTCTGCATGTTAATACACATTTTAAAGCAATGACATTATTAATACAGCATACAACATAAAAAATACTGTTTGTCTAAAGAATTATTGACATAGAAATATCAACATGGCTGTAATGATAGTTGTGATTATGATTAAAGCTTTAATGAGTCTTCATTTAAATAGCTATGTGTATTTATTATATTATTCTACACGTAGATCTGTACTTAAAAAAATCTAGGGACACCTAGGTTGGTCATCTGACTTCAGCTCAGGTCATGATCTTACAGTTCCTGAGTTGGCGCCCCATATCAGGCTTGTTTCTCTCAGCCTGTCAGTGAAGAGCCTACTTCGGATCTTCTGTACCCCTCTCTCTGTCCCTCCCTTGCTGGCACTCTCTTAAAAATAAACATTTAAAAAATTAAAAATAATAAAAAAATCTATAAGCTCTTTATTTACTTATGGCTGCCCGACTCCCCTAACATACTGAGCCTTTGGAGTCCTGGAACAGTATAAAATGCATACACACATTTGTCTAACTTGAGGTATACTTAGATATTTTATTGATGTCTTGCATGACCTCAGGAAGGATTCAGGAAGAAGGAAGAATTATGGGACTGTTCACCCATTGTACTATTTCATCTTCTCCATTGTTTCTTTTGTTCCATAGCCATAAGAATACACACACCATATCATAACATAAGGCTTTTTTAAACAAAGATAGAAAGAATATGTCTGCCAGTGGGAATTTTGTCCCCAACTCTGTCTGATAGACTAAAACTATCTTCTTGGACTTTGTGACTTTTTAAAACCCACAATATTCACTTCTGACCACATAAGATTTGTTGTTGAATTAGGTGTTGTCTCTCCAACTCTCACCAAAGTTTTATTTGGGTCTTCCCCATATACACCATCAACAGAGAATAAAACATTCATGTAGATTCTACTTATGAATGTGGGGAAATGTAAAACTGTAAATTAAGCAAAATGGTAGTGTAGGTCATCCTACGTAAAGTATGTATTTCTAAGGAAACCGAGGGAAATTAACAGCAAAATCATGCTTTTGTGTTTTTATTTTTTTAACAGATCATAGACACTTTTACTTCATCAGAGTCCAGAGGTCCAGAAGGGCACCACTAATTCTGATCAAAGCCACTGCCCATTCTCCATCCCTAACTCTTGTCACCTTAATATTCTTATTTGTAATATCAGAGAATTAAATGAGAAGTTAAGCATCCTTTCCTCTCCGAAATGTATATAAGATTTTTACATATCTCTAAATTTGTGCTTCATTTATTTACAGTTAAAAATAAAATATTAGCATATTCAAAAGAAAAAGACATTTAAAAATGATCAGACTTAGATCTAACCTGATCTCGCTAATCACCACTTTCCTTGACCCAAATATCTACTGACTTGCTTTCTTTCTCTTCTTTCTTGCTTGTTTTCTTTTTTTTCTCAAGGTCTTTTATATTTATTTTTAAACATATATAGCAGTGGAGTTTTAAAAATGCAGGTGTAAATTAATCCACTACTTAAGCACATTTTGGAATTTCTCATTATGGTATTTCAAATCACTGTTAATTTGCATGGAGAATAGTCTGCATTGCAGAATATCATTTTGCTGTTAGCAGTAAAGGAAAGGCACATGCTATATATTCTGAATTTGAATACATTTCCCCCAAGCCAAACTGAATCTTAAAATTATGTGTTGTCTTTTTATCTGCCTTTTAGAAATAAACCATGGCTAGCAGAAGAAGTAACTTGTCCAAAATCACGGACTTTGTTAGTAATCATTTCTAGACTAGGACTCAGGTATCATGACTCACTATCTGATGTGCTAGTGATTATCCAATGTGTCTACTCAATTTTAGTTTGCCAGCTGTAAGCATACAATAAGCATGCATACACATGGAATTTATGGCAAAAATAAAACCACTAAATTTTGAACATCTGTTCTTAGCTAGTGTGAGAAAAAATACTATGTAGAATTATATTTATACAACTTAACACATGCCTCTGTTTGCCACTTAATGAAAATATTATTTTATAATTCTACTTCTAGTTCTTTAATTTAATATATTAATGTCCTAGCTATGTACCAGTATCTGTGATTTGATTGGAATGACAAAATAGAGAACTTGGTTTCAGACCGTATGCTCTGGGTGTCCTGCCGAGATTCCAATTATTTAGTTGATGCAGGTATTTCCTGATACTGCAATTATGTCTTCTACAAAGGCTTGAACATAGCAGAGGGAAACTGTCCCAGTGGGAGATGGCAGAGAAGATGCACCCTCTCCCCACTGGATGACCTTTAGCTAATCATTGACTCAGAAGGTAGAGGTATAACCACTTGGCTACCTTATCTCTAAGGTAAGATCACTTTTGTCCTGTAACTCACACTGCAGATTTCCCATAGGATCATACTTAACTAGATTTGTCTTGAAATCATATCTTATTTACCTTTTCTCCAATGCTATCCTGTTTTACTCAATCCCTTCCTCTGAGAGCACCTATCATCTGTTTAAGAATCTCTGTTTCAGACTCTAGTTTTAAGTAACTAATGTCTCAGATGGTGACATGTGACCACTGCTGGAGGAACACAAAGACTTTGATGCATTAAAAGTGACTATAGGGGCACCTGGGTGACTCAGCTGGATTTTGGCTCAGGTCATGATTCCAGGGTTAGGGGATCGATCTCCATGTAGGGCTCCATGCTGAGCATGGAGCTCTCTGTGCTCCTCTGTCCCTTCCCTGCCCACATGCGCTCTCTCTCTCTCTCTCTCTAAAAAATAAAAATAATAAAATAAAATAAAATATAAAACAAGGTAAAATAAAAACTGACTATAGCAAAGATAAAACTTAAATTGTCTTGACTGAATCAACACACCCACATTAATGGCCTAGCAGAAGATGTGTCCCCATTTCTAAATGTAAACTTTATCTTTTATCTATTCCATTTTCTACTCTTCTTCTATACATGACAACTGGTATTCCATAAAAAATTTTGAGAAACCAATGAAGCAAGAAACAATTTTAAAAAATCAGACTCCGATAAAAGGATATTGGACCTATTGGTCAGGAACTGTAAAATAACTACTACTAATATGTTAAAGGGTTTACAGGAAAAAAAAGTTGGACCATGTGCATGAACAGACGAGGCATTTGAGTAGAGAAGTTATTGAGGGTTGCATAAAATTTCTAGGAAAAAGAATCACTATCAGAGATGAAGAATGATAGATCAGCACAGGCAGCAGAAGAAAACAAAGGTGAAGTTGAAGACAGATAAATAGGAGTTATCTACACAAAAGAGAGAGAGAGAGAGAAAGGAGTAAAAGAAAATGAAACAGAATGAGTATCTAAGAGTTAGAGGACAATATCAAACATGGTAACATTTGTGCAATTTGACTTTCAGAAAGAGAGAAAGAGAGAGAACCACACAGATCTAAGATGAAAGAACTCCAGGCAAGATTAAAAAAAAAATTCTCATCATTTGTATCAATTCTCCTGGAAACCAAAGTATGCATTCCATCTATGGTGGTTTTGAATGGGAGAAGTGTTTCTGCCCACCTGAAGTAGTAGCAGAACTCTTGTCTAAGAGGTATTCCTACCCCTTGCCTAGAGGCAGGTGGTTCTGCTTCCTTCTCTCCTGCAGAAACACTAGCTCTTTTCTTTAACCATGAGAACCATAGTGTGTCTTGCTCTTCTTCCAACCCTTGAAGACTCCCTTTCATATGAAAGAAGCATCTCTAGGAATGGGTAGTATTTTTTTCTGGTCTCTAGGAACAAATCGATAACCTCCCACATACCTGTGTCACAAAGGGACTCTCTCTAACCTCTTTTTTTCCATCAGTCTCTCTAACAAACACCATTGGAGGCTCTTGGGAAAGAGTTGACAAATGACTATGATCTTCTCTTGTATTTGACATTCAGTTTCTCTTCTAAACTGACATGCTAAGCCAATCTCAGCCTTTCATGATTTGTGTACGTTTTAGCTAAACTCTTTTCATCTGTTTGTATGGCAGCCCCTTTTCCCACACTCTGACAAATATGGACCAGTTTGTTGGTCCTCATCTCCTCTTGGAGAAGTTTGTCACTATTTAGAATTCAGGTATCCTGGGTTACTCGAAACTTTGGCTCTCTAAAGGACTCAAGAAAATTCATGATTTTTGTATGTTTTCCAAATTTTCCTTGCTGTAGGATAAACATGACAGGTTCTTGTGGCTTTCCATATCTAAAATAAAAATAAAATTTACACAATTCACTTTATATAATAAAATAGGGCTTACTTCCTAAGATATTAGGATACTACAGGTCAAGTATTTGATCTTCCTCCATGCCACTTTAGGAAGGGAGTTTATCTTGGGGCACCTGGGTGTCTCAGTCGGTTGAGCATCCGACTCCAGCTCAGGTCATGATCTCACAGCTTGTGAGTTCAAGCCCCAGATTGGGCTCGGTGCTGACAGCTCAGAGCCTGGAGCCTGCTTCAGATTCTGTGTCTCCCTCTCTCTCTGCCCCTACCCCTCTCATGCTCTTTCTCTCTCTCTCTTTCTCTCTCTCTCTCTCTCTCAAGATAAATAAACTTTAAAAATTAAAAATAAAAAAAGAAGGGAGTTTCTCGTACACATTTCTTCTCAGGTCCCTTCTTCTCTGTATGGTCGGTCTATGGGGAAGTGGTTGAGGATAATGTTTACTAGGCCTCTTTGGCATTTATCGATGCTTATCTGCCACTGGAATATAAGAAGTTGAAATTATATGAATGTGTATGTGTGAGTCAGAACAGACAAATATATGTTGGAAAATGATGAGGTGTACCATTGAGTGGGATTGGTAAAATGTATTAGTCCCAATTTTTTAAATATTTGTTTATTGAGAGAGAGAGAGAGAGAGAGAGAGCGAGCAGGGAAGGGGCAGAGAAACTGGGAGAGAAAGAATCCCAAACAGGCTCTGTGCTGTCAGCACAGAGCCCAGGGCAGGACTCAATCTCATGAACCCTGAGATCATGACCCTAGCTGAATTCAGACACTTAACTGACTGAACCACTCAGGTAACCCTGCACTATTACCATTTGAAAAAGGAGAGAAGATAACAGAGCAGTGTTCAAAAGTGGAAGGAGAGCTATAATGATATATTCTGGAGATCTGAGTCTTTAAAGTCCTACCTAGGGATCTAGCAACCTGCTCAATTTCTATACCACAACATCTAATTTTTCTCCACATATCTGTCAGGGTTTATATACTAATCACTCTGGCTAATACCTCAGTCTTATTTATTATCTTCCCCCTTGTGATTAGAACATTGCCAATGAAATAGAGCTCTAAAACTGTCAGTGCTGGTTCAAAACGCTAAGAAATTGATTTTAAACAAGGAGTGAAAAATGCGTCTTTAAAATTAATTTTTATGATGAGATACGAATAATTTTATAAATTACTGAAGATTTTCAAACCTATTTAATGGAATAAAATTCACTATGTCTGTAAGAAAACTCATTGTTGACCTCATTTGCCTTTAGGATCAAATAAGAAATGTAAAGTAAAATAAAAATAGTTATTTATGCTGCGCAATTGAAAGTACATCTGCAAAATAATTCAATTTTCTGCTCAGCTTGTCTTCCATTCTGTATAATAGGATTTTAATTTATGCTTTCTACCAGGTATCTAAATGGCAGAGAAAATAAAGATATCAGTTAACCTATCACTGAATCTTTATCAAAAACATCAAAGAGAGAAAGAAAATGTGGTATCAATAAGATACAGTTTAAGCTAATGCTACAATTCTCTTTAATTCATTAACCACTTATTAAATCCTCAATGCAGTGAGGAGTTTTAGGGAGTGGGAAAGGAAAACATTCATTTATCTAAGAAATAAAACTTAAATTTGAAAGATAAGAGAACGCTGAAATGCTAGATTTCTACAAATTTCATAATGACTATTGTCAAGTGCCCCAGTGAGAATTTTGGGAATTTACATCAGGAAAAAGTGTCAGCAAAACTCATCTCGCTCAGAAAAAGACCAGGAATACTCTCTGCCTCCAGCCCACAGGTTTCTGCACCCATCTCCCACATTGGTTTGATGGGAGGATGTTAAAATTCTTGTCTCTCAAAAAGGGGAAAACAAACCCTTCTTGGGCTCAAGACTATGTTCCATTACAGACTAGAGTTCTGCTATTATTTGAAGAGATACAGGAAACCCTTTCTCACTCAAAATTCACCACAAATATAATGAGGTGTTTGCTAAACAAAGAGAATGGCAGGAATTCAGAGAATATCCCAAACCCAAGGTCTGGGCTCCCAATGCCTAAGACTGAGACTCAACAGGGAACATGGAGAGCTCACCTGATTCCATCACAACTGATCCACTGATGTTGCTCTAATACCAAGCAAGAGGTTACAGCTCAGGGAGGGGCAAATGTAACTAGACACCCAACGGTGAGTAGCATAGTCTTGCAGGGATTCTTGAAAGCTAAGAGTGGAAGAGAATAGCAATCCAAGAAGATCCATACAACTATATGAGCAGATTTGTGATAAAGATACACAGAAGGGGTGCCTGGGTGGCTCAGTCGGTTGAGTGTCCAACTTCGGCTCAGGTCATGATCTCACGGTCCGTGAGTTCGAGCCCCACGTCGGGCTCTGTGCTGAGAACTTGGAGCCTGGAGCCTGATTCAGATTCTGTGCCTCCCCCTGTCTCTGCCCCAACCCACTTGCATTCTGTCTCTGTCTCTCTCAAAAATAAATAAACATTTTAAAAAAATTAAAGAAAAAAGACACACAGGAGCCACTTTCTATTTATGAAAGAGAAGATAGTCTTTTCAACAAATGGCACAGAAACAATTGGATTTCCTTATGCAAAATGAGAACTTTGATAAATGGAAACTATTAAATTCTGGCAAAAATGATGAACACAAGAAACCCTCAATGGAATGGCAAATGTACATTCGATTTGAAAAACAGTATGGTATTTTCTTATAAATTTAAACATATTTACCATACATCATAGTGATTTCACTCTTAAATATTTAGTGAAATGAATGGGAAGCTTGGGTTCACACAAAAATCTTTGTATGGGTGTTTATGGCAGCTCTATTCATTATCACCCAAATCTGAAAACAACCAAGATGTCCCTCAACAAATGAATAAATTTTAAAAAGTGTGGATCATCAATATAGTGGACTACTATTCAACCATCTTAAAAAAAATTTAAAACATACACACTGCAACAACAACAACAAAGACTTGAAATATTGATCCACTCAACTGTATAGATTACTCTTGAATGCATTTCGCTTAGTGAAAGAAGTCAGACTCAAAAGACTACATGTCATTAATTTACCATTCTGAACAGGCAAAACAATAAGGACATAAATCAGTGGTTGCCAGGGGTTGGGAGAGATGGGAAATGTTGACCATAAAGGAGTCACAAAAGGGATTTTTAAGGCGATAAAACTGTTCTATCTGGTATTGTGTTGGTAGATACATTACTTTATGCATTTGTCAAAATTTATAAAATTAAACAAAACAAAAAGTCTACTTGGTGTACTGTGTGCAAATTTTTCTTTCAAAAGTCAACCTAGATTCCAGGTAACCACAAGGTGAATGCAGACTGTAACAAAAAAATGTAACTATATTATAAATGTACAATAAAACCTTCCTGAAGGAGGTGCCAAAGTAGCTGATCTAAGTAAAAGTAACTTTGGAAAACAATGCTTTGAATTGATACTATAAGGTTAAAGATAGAAAGAACTACTGATAACATTGTTTCTAACAGTAATAAGTGTTTCCACTTTACATGTTTACGAGGAATGAACATATAAGTAAATAAATCAGGCTTAATGAGACCTAGGTTTCTCAATGTCAAACATAGAAGTTATAAATAAGCAAGCAGGGGGTAAGAGGAACAGCAGGGGGTAAGAGGATGACTGGAATCATCCTCTGGATACATTAGTATGTATAGTTCTGGATATATTAGTTATGGATACCTTCACAATGGACTGGTTAGAATTGGATACATTGGTATGGACTATTTATTTTAATTCACAGGCAGGTAGATAGATAAATATATGTGTGTAGGTATGGGCTGCTATGCATACGTATACTTCTTAGTTATGTGTGGAGTGTTGTCCTAGAAACACCTCAGTAAAAACAATAAAGAGAGAACAGTTTTAGCCATTCTTATAGGTGTAAGGTGATATCTCGTTGTAGTTTCGAAAGGGGAGTGGGAGATACAGGCTTTCACTCATGGAATGAATAAGTCCCGGGAATAAGAGGCACGGGGTAAGGAATATAATCAATGATGTTGTAACAGCGATGTATGGTGACAGGTGGTAGGTACACTTGTGGTGAGCACAGCATACGGTATAAAATTGTCAAATCGCTATGTTGTACACCTGAAAGGAATGTAACATTGTATGTCAACTATGCTCAAAAAAGAAAAAAAAAAAAAAAAGAGGAAGAGAGAGAGAGAGAAAAGAGGGGGAAAAACTTACAAAGATGTTAAATTTAAACCCAATCATATGAATAAGTTGAATTACAATAGACCAAGCACCCATAGTAAAGGCAGAGATTGTCCGATTGGATAAAATCAAGACCCAACTATATAATGTGTATAAGAAGTTCCCATACCACATTAATTAAAACTTACACATATAACCAGCATTCTTTAGGGGCAGAAAAAGTTTCACTTCTTTCCTTCTAGGTTCTTTGGGTGGCCTAGTAATTAAGTTGACATAAACCAGATTAACAAGAGAAAAGCAAATTTAATTTCCTCAAAGACATGAGAATCCCCAGCAGTCAGGTAACTGTGGCTTATACACTCTCCCCAGTTAAGGAGACGGGAATATGGGTCTGGAGCCTGAAAGGAGAGGAAGACAATGACAGAAAGATGAGAAGAACGAATGTTTGATAAATAAATGTTTGCCGTGCAAGGCAGATAAGTCTTTCTGATATAAAAGTTATCTCTGGCATTAGCTGTCTCCCTGGTTTAGGCCCCCTATTGAAATGTTTTTAGACAGTTAAGCTGGTGGTTAAAAGCTCTTCTTGAGTCTGCTAGGCCCTGATTGTCTTCAGCTCATAATGATCCGTACACCAAAGTGGTACATTCTGGGACAGCCAGCCCTAACCCCCTCAGCTCAATATAAGATCATATTTTAATTAAACTATTTGCAATTTGTGTAGTGGATTATCTTGAAACCAGGAGATATCATTACAATAATTGAACAGTAAGTGATAGAACAAGGTATAGAATTGAATATGCACTATTTTACGAATGTACATGAATATTTAGACGAGCATAGCTTTGAATATCAAAAAAGTAGAGAGCAACTTAAAACACAATGGACAAGAGAATGGATGAATATATTGGGGTAAATGTGCTGAGAAATACTATGCAGCAGTTAAAATGAATAATATTGCCATATATACAATAATATTTGCCAAACGATTCACTGTTTAATGTCACATGTAAATATAACTTTATATAAAAACGAAAACCACAAGTGGTATTAGGCAGGAATACAAAAGGAAGGAACTTGTAAGCCATTAGAAGTTTTGTAAATATTCTCGTGGTGGGGGGTTCATGTTGTTTGATACTATATCATGCATAAAAACAAATAATGAAAAGATTCTTGCTTGGACCAGTATTAAGATAAGTATATTTCACGAATAAAGGGTAATATGTAAAAGAACCACTCTCTAATACAACCACTCTCTAAATGTATGTGTGTGTGTGTGTGTGTGTGTGTGTGTGTGTGTACACATCATATCCACACATGTATGTATATGAAATTGCCGTAGTTGACAATCTAAACTATGTAAATATATATTTATATAAACCAAAATCATGAAAATTATTATAGACATCATTTCTATATGTTGTGATCATTACTAATATTGCACAATTTTATATTTAAAATACTTCTCTCAGGAGGAATCTGCCTCATTAGCTATGGTAAGTAAAGGAGGAGTTTCATCTAAATTTTCCTTTCCACTTCCATCAGCCATATATAGGATTCTAGGATATATGTTATCATTATCAGTGATATGGAAAAATCAGCCTTTATATGAGCAATTAACGTACTCCATATCACAACAAAATTTATTCTATACATTTTTATTAATAATTAACTATTTCAATTTTTCATCTAAGAGTGGTAATAATAATTTCATTTTAATGAGTACCTACAATGCTATATTCCTAATAGTTCTTGGCCCCATTTTTAATTTCTAACCTCCAATTTAAAAGTTAGGTATTGGAAGGGCGCCTGGGTGGCTCAGTCGGTTACATGTCTGACTTCAGCTCAGGTAATGATTTAATGTTCCATGGGTTCAAGCCTCCCTGTTAGGCTCTGTGCTGACAGCTCAGAGCCTGGAGCCTGCTTAGGATTCTGTGTCTCCCTCTCTCTCTGCCATTCCCTGCTCACTCTCTTGTCTCTCTCTCTCAAAAATAAATAAACGTTAAAAGTTCGGTATTGTGGCGTTTTTCCAAATACTTGAGGAAGTAATGCATACCCTAAGTTCTCATAACTAATAGGTCTTGGAGACAAAATGAACTCCGACTGGTCTTTCATTCAGTTCCTCCTCACAAAATAGTTCTGTTGTAAGGATATAATCAGAGTGTCTGATTACACTGCATTTTTTTAGTAGAGTATTTTTTAAAAACCTATTATTTAACAGTCATTATATTTTAAAATCCTTCTTAGATAGTCTTTTTGCATGATCAGCAAAAAACTGGCAATGCAGAAAAGAGTGAAGAAGGAAAACTCATTCATAATCCCCCAGTTCTCAAAATCAACTCTTGTTACTATTTGGGGAGTTTTTATATATTTTCCCTCCTTTAATCTTTACATAAATAATTCCCTACATTAGAACAAAACTTTGCAAATATATTTTTGTGGTTTCAAAACAGTCTATTGCATTGATGGGGTATACTTTATTTATCACCCCCTTGTAATTGGATATTTGGATGTTTTTGTAAATATTACAATGAAAAATAATATAGAGAGAACCTCTTTGTAAACTTAGATGTCATCCCCCTTTCAGTTTTTCTACTTAGTATATGTTTCTATAAGTGTTTTTATATTCTCAATGTAACTAAAGTCTCTTGATATTTTTCAAAATTGCTTTGCAAAAGAATTGTAGTTGCACAAATTTCTACTTTAAGCAACATGTTATGACAAGATCACATTGCGTTTTAGACCTTATTTATGTATACTGGCAATGAAATGATTTAAAAAGTAAGCATTCCTTTGGGAAAATTTATTGATATACAGAATATTGAAAATTTAGTTATTGCAGCCAGGATGAAATTTTGAGCACTAACTTTTTTATGAATTGCAAATTTTAGTAATCTTTAACACCAGCATTGAATGATCTGAATTGTATGAATAAAATTTATAGTAGAGACATAATCAACATACAGCTCTTTATATTTCCAAATTGGCAGGACTAATTTAAAATTACTATCTGAGTACAGAATTACAGCATTTTATTTTGCTATGTGTCAGGTTAAGTACACTGTTTCAGCAAGAACCATATTTTTTTTTTTGCAAGAACGATTGTTCAAAAACTAACCTACCTAAGTCTTAAATTAGAAAAAAAAAAAGGAAATGTCAAGATAATTTGTTTGAAAAGGAATATTAATGAGAAGACTCATGCTAACTGTACTTTGCCACATTGTAAAGGGAAGCTGATTGCTATTGTTGCTTTTTTAATTATTAAACTGTTTAAACATATAATACCATATGATACTTGCTTTGAACAGATATCCAGTTATAGGAGAAAACAAACTAATGTAGAAGGTAATCATTACTTTACTCTCATGTAAGTTATTTGATACTTTTTAAATCGTTTATTATAGATAGGTACTTCATAGCTGACTTTTAGTTCTTGACTTTGGACTGCTACACCAAATTACTCTAGACTGGAGAGCAGAAACAGCACACACTTGTTTCTTATGGTTCTGCAGTTGGAGCAGCCAAAAATCAGGACGCTGTCAGATCCAGTATATTCTGAATATCCACTTCCTACTTTGCAAATGGTCATCTTCTCACCTGGCAGAGAGCAGAGAGAGAGAAAGAGAGAGAGAGAAGAGTTTGCTTTATTTGTATTTATTTATTTATTTACTTATTTATTTATTTATTTATTTTGCGGATGGCAACAGTTTATTTTTCCAGCTTTATTGAGGTCTAATGCTCAAATAAAAATTGAGTATATGGGGCGCTTGGGTGGCTCAGTCAGTTAAGTGCCTGACTTTGGCTCAGGCCATGATCTCACAGTTCATAGGTTTGAGACCTGCATGGGGCTCTGTGTGGTCATGATCCCATGGTTAGTGGGGGCTTCTCATGGTTCAAGGGTTCGAGCCCCAGGTGGGGCTCTGTGCTGACAGCTCAGAGCCTGCAGCTTGCTTTGGATTCTGTGTCTCCCTCTCTCTCTGTTCGTTCCCGCTATCACTCTGTCTCTCTCTCAAAAATAAACATTAAATTTTAAAAATTTTGTATATTTAAAGTATACAACTTGATGTTTTGATATATATGTGTGTGTGTGCATATATATATATATATATACTTTAAAATAAACGCCATAATCAAGCTAATTAACATATTCCTCACCTCGTATACCTTCCATATTTTTTCTTTCTTTCTTTCTTTCTTTCTTTCTTTTTCTTTCTTTCCTTCTGTTTCTTTCTTTCTTTCTTTCTTTCTTTCTTTCTTTCTTTCTTTCTTTCTTCTTTCATGGTGATAACACTTAAGATTTACTCTTTTTTAGAAAATTTCAGGTATACAGTATTCTTAAATAGTAACGCTAACTATAGTCACATGGCATTACATTTGATCTAGCACTTACTCATCTTAACTAACTTGCATAACTTTATGCTCTTTGACCAATATCTCCCTTAAATATATGCTTTAAATATATTTCCTAGTACTTTACATACTGATTTCATTTCCTGCAGATATATACCCAGAAGTGGGATTGCTGGATCTACAGTACTTCTATTTCTAATTCTTTGAACAACCTCCACATTGTTTTCCATAGTGATTTTACCAATTTACATTTCTCCATTCTCTAGATTGCCATTTTACTCTGTTGCTTGTTATGCAGAAGATTTTTAGTTTGATGCAATCCTGCTTGTCCATTTTTGCTTTCCTTGCCTGTCCTTTTAGGGTCATATCCAAAAACATCATTGCCTGGACCAATGTCAAGAAATACTGCCCTATGGTTTCTTCTAGTACTTTTACGGTTTCAGGTCTTATGTTTGACTTTAATCCATATTAAAGAGCTGTTTTGTGTATATATTGTGAGATACAGGTCCAATTGAATTCCTTTGCATGGATATATACTTTTCCAACACTATGTTGAAAATCTGTGCTTCCCCCATTGTGTATTTCTGGCATTCTTGTCAAAAATCAGTTGACTATAGATGTATGGATTTATTTCTTGTCTCTCTGTTATGTTTTCTTGGTCTATTTTGCCTCTTGGTTAAATTTATTCTTAATTTTGTTGTTGTTTGTTGCTATGATGAATGGGATTATGTTCTTAACTTCCTTTTCAGATAGTTTGATTTTTGTGCATATAATTATGACCACATTTTGTATTTGATTTTGTATTCTACAAATTTTCTGAATTTGTTTATTTGTTTTCAAAGGTTTTTGGTTCATCATTAGGGTTTTCTATGTATATGATCATGTCATCTTGAAACAGAGATAGTTTAACTTCTTCCTTTCTGCTTTGGATCCGTGTACATGTAGGTGCATGTGCGCACGCAGGCGTGTGCACTCAGGCTAGGACTTCTAGTGTTATGTTAGGAGTGGTAAGAGTAGGCATCTCTACTTATCTTATACTGGATCTTAGGGGGAAACCTTTCCATTTTTCCCCATTGATTATGATGTTAGCTTGGGCTTTTCATACATGGTCTTTATTACGTTGAGATAAGTTCCTTCCATAATTTTTTATTGAAAGTTTTATCATAAATTAATGTTGAATTTTGTCGATCACTTTTTCTCTGTCTATTGAAATGATCATGTGTTTATTTTTCTTTCATTTTGGTGTAATGTATCACATTGACTATTTTGTGTATGTTGAACTATCTTTGCATCCCAGGGATAAATCCAACTTGGTCATGGTATATGATCCTCTTAATGTGCTTTGATTTTGGTTTGCTAATATATTGTTGACAATTTTTGCATTTGTGTTAATCAAGGACATTGGGCTGTACTTTTCGTTTCTTGTGGTGTATTTGTCTGGCTTTTGTATCAAGGCAATGCTTTCTCATAAAGTGAATGTTGGGAGTCTTTATTTGGGAAGAGTTTAAGAAGGATTGGTATTCATTCTTTTTTAAATGTTGGTAAAATTCACCTGTAGAACCACCTGGTCCTGGGTTTTTCTTTGTTAGAGGTTTTTTGTTCTGTTTTGTATTGTTTACTGCTCAACCTCCTATTTGATATTGGTATATTCAGGATTTGTATTTTCTTCATGACTAAATCTTGGTAGGTGTATTTTCCTAGTAATTCATTCATTTCTTCCAGAATATTCAATTTGCTGGCATGTAATAGTCTCTTGCAATTATTTTTATCTCTGAAGCATCCATTCTAATGTTTCATTTTTCATGATTTTGAGTGTTTTCTCTTTTCTTAGTACAGTGAAGGCTTTGTAGATCTCATTTGTCCTTTCAAAAAAAAAAAAACTACTAGTTTTGTCGATGTTTTCTATTATGTTTTTCTTCTCTATTTGGTTTATTTCTGTTCTAATCTTTATTATATCCTTCTTCTATGGCTTAGTGTGTTGTCTTTTTAAAAATTTCTTAAGGTGTAAAGTTAAGTTGTTTATTTATCTTCTGTTTTTGATGTAGGCATTTATTTCTATAAGCTTCCCTCTTCATAAGTTTTTATATGTTGTATTTTCATTTATCTCAAGATACTTAAAAATCCCCTTTTATTTCCTCTTTGACCAATGGTTATTCAAGAGTGTGGTGTTTGCGGCGCCTGGGTGGCGCAGTCGGTTAAGCGTCCGACTTCAGCCAGGTCACGATCTCGTGGTGCGTGAGTTCGAGCCCCGCGTCGGGCTCTGGGCTGATGGCTCAGAGCCTGGAGCCTGTTTCCGATTCTGTGTCTCCCTCTCTGCCCCTCCCCCGTTCATGCTCTGTCTCTCTCTGTCCCAAAAATAAATAAACGTTGAAAAAAAAAAGTGTGGTGTTTGATTTCCACATACTTGTCAATTATCCATTTTCCTAACATTAAGGACTTAAAAGTCTGTTCCACTGTGGTCAAAAAAGACACTTCAGGTTATTTTAAGTGTCTTTCTTAAATCTTCTTAAATTGGTTAAGTCTTGTTTAGTGACCTAACGTGCCATCTATCCTTCAGGTTGCTCCATGTGTACTTGATAAGAATGTGGATTCTGCTGTTGGGTGAATAGTTCTACATATGTTTTTTAGGGTTCATTTGGCTCTCAATATGTAAAGCAAATATTGACAGATATGAAGGGAGAAATTGACGGCTATACGAAGAGTAGACTTCAATACTCTACTTTCAATAATGGAAACTCTAGGCAGAAAATCAATAAAGAAAGAGCTGATTTGAATAACAATCTGTCTCTTATTATAAGAGCACTAATCTCATATATGAGGGTTGCACCTTCATGACCAAATTATCCCATAGACCCCATCTCCTAATAACACCACATTGGGGGTTAGGATTTCTACATATGAATTTTGAGAGTACATGAACATTTGGGCATAACACGTGTTTTAATCATGAAATTATGGCTCAATTACATATACAAAATCTAAAAGGGTTGGTAATCTAAATGATTCTTAAGAAGATGAATACTCCCTGAAAAAGTACTTACAAACACTTTCTTCTTTCCTAAAAATTTAAATCAGAGCTGATTAAAACAGCATTGGTAAAGAAATAGATGGATTCCTTATAGGACTATTTGATAAGGAGAAGTTTGAGAATGTCACATCACAAAGCTTGTTTTTACCTGAATGTAAATGAAATCAACTAGGAAGTCTATTTTTCCACCTAAAATAAGTTGTGATAACAGTGGAATAATTTTAAAGTTCAATTAACCTTTAATTAAAAGAATGTAGGGGACATTTTCATAAAGTATTTATCCTAATGAAAAATACAGTATGATAGTTCTAAGTAGTATGTAATCATAAATCATAAGAATCATAATATATAAACTGACCTTCATGGGACATAGCATTATAATAAAATTTAGAGATATGAAATTTAGAAAGAGAATATCCCACCACTTCTAGTGCTATTACACACATGTGAGTTATGGAGTAAGAGATATACCCAATTGGCAAATTGTTTTATATTATTACGTCACCTTTAACATGAACTAGTTGGGGCAACCCAGGGGAACACCTGGGTGGCTCAGTCAGTTAAACCTCCGATTTCAGCTCAGGTCATGATCTCATGGGTTCATGAGTTAGAGCCCCACGTCAAGCTCTATGCTGACAGCTCAGAGCCTGGAGTCTGCCTCAGATTCTGCATCTCCCTCTCTCTGCACCCCCCCTCCCCACTCAAACTCTGTGTCTCTCTCTCTCAAAAATAAATAAACATTAAAAAAATTAATAAAATAAACTGAACTAGTTGGACCTCTAAGGTGTCTTCCAGTTATAAAATTGAGAGAGTCTATGCTGCTCTTGTGACACCTCAGTGTATTCCACTAAGTGAATATTGAAAGGCTCTAATTAAAAGAGATAATTAGGACCAAATTAGGACCGTTTGCCTCTAAATTCTTCAGGGTCTTATTCCACATGACAATTGTAAAACTCTTTCAAGGATATTGACTTCTTTGGTTAGAACATTATCCCAATAAAAGGTATTTTATATGTAAAGTCAGGTCATTTTCTCCTTCACTTTTTTCCTAAAATATGTACACTTTGGAGCCAAAAGGAGCCACAGACATCTGTACACATCTACTACCTAATTCAGAAGAATAGGATAAGGGTAAGGCAGAAACAGTGGTTTATGAATGCAGCTTGTATAAAAGAACAGTCTAACCTGTCTTCAGCTTCGTTTTGACTCTTAGTATTTTGGAAATGCCACACATAAATTTATGTCTATGTCAGCTTCAGAGAAGGGTGAATTTATAAAATATAGTATTCCATCCCACACTAACCCTAACCACCCTAACTAGCCTTAATGTTCCCTTCAGCTTTACTAAACTTGAGATAGATTTCTTTCCAACTGTAAGCCCCTAATCTCCCTTCTCTTAGGCCATTTACTTTCAAAAACTTGCCACTGTAAATTCTTTGTCTGCCCCTTTGAGAGGTAAATCCCCTTCCAGCCTCTTTGAGTTTTACAACCCAGGATCATCTTTCTTAGTGACCTAGGAGCCATCCTTCTGACATATAATTAAGGAAGACAGGGTCCCTATCCCCCAGTCTCTGACGGTAGGCGCCCAATTTCTAGGAGTATTAATTACCAAACACAGATGGTCTGATCACATTGACTAACCTCCCCACTACTGTCTTCTACTAGTTTTCTGCTAACTTATCCCAGCGCTTAAAAATTCTTCTGCCTTTTGGGTAAGTAGAATTGAGTTCAGTTCCATTCCCATTTTATGATAATCTTGACCCTTTTTGCAATAATATTGAACAAAAACTTCTTTGCCTGTTTAACTTGTCTAATATGTGCTTTCTTTCACAACTCCAAAGTGGAATAAAGTGCAATGCACTTTGAATTCCTATTTTCCATTGAAAGATATAACCCAATTAATAAAAATTGTGTTCTAATTTTGACATAAGTGATTATATTTTGTGACATGATTCCAAATTTAAAGCATTCTTAACTGTATGTATTACTAGAATTTCTCTAGGTAAAAAATGCAATGCTATATATGCACACAAAATGTAGCTGTTATTTATATTATAAAATACGTAATACATATTACTACTTATATTAAGAGATTATATTCTATTATGTGTATATATATACATATGAAAATAAGAATATTTTTCCCTTTTTGTTTGCCAAGTTTTTAGTTTCTTACTTCATAGGACAATAATATAACTATCTGAGCATGTGACACTTTCAACAACATTTGCATAGTAAGTATAGATCAAGATAGATGGATAGATAGATAGATGATAGATAGATAGATAGATGATAGATAGATGTACATGTATAGCACATTAATCTTATTATAAGGTCTCTGTTGTTGAAGTTATGAGGCATATAAGCAACTTATAGGCTTTGAGCTCTTAAAGTATTCTTTGCAAAGAGCAGGGGAAATTTTCATAGAATTGAAAATAAAACAAGAAATAAAACAAAATAAAAGGAGTAGGTAGAAGATAGGAACATGTATTTTGCAAAGAAATCTTGAAGGAGTGGTTTTGCAGCAAGTGATTTTGATGTTGCATATAGCTTTGATTCAAAGCTGGGACTTTGACATTTCAAGAAAGGGTTCTTCTAGGCACTTTAGAGCTAGTACTTCAAGGGATACTCTGACATAACATCACGTGGGTGGGACCAAGGCTCCTCTGAATTTTATTATTTATGTACTATGTTACTGAGCACGCTGCTCCCAGATCCCACCAATGTATGGAAATGGTGACAGCTAACAATACCTAACAGCATGCATCTGAGACAGTTGCGCATAGTTGGATTGGAAGAAAAGCTACTTCCAAACAAACAACAAAACAAAACAAACAGAACAAAACAAAACAAAACAAAACAAAACGCTCATTAAGTTTCTTCACCTAGACTGAGTCTGTCAGAGGCACCAGGCAGGCTCAGTTGGAAGAGCATGATACTCTTGATCTTGGGGTCATGAGTTTGAGCCCCACGTTTGGTGTAGAGATTAATTAAATAAGTAAAACTTAAACAGAAATTTAAATTGAGTCAGTAATTGTGAATCATAATTAAACAACTAGCCTCTGAGGAAAATAATATATATGGCTAAGCTTTCATGAACACCATTTTCTCGTCTGACTGAAAAACTGCTTGAATGTTTTGTTTATTCGTTTTTGTTTTTCCACTCAAATCCAGGTAACAGGGATAAAATCATGTATTTCTTCCTGATGAAGAAGTCTTTTTTTAAATATTCCACATCAGACAGGCCAAGCCTCCTTGAAGGGATGAATCATGCAGAGATCACATTCGCTTCAACAAATGTCTGTCGTCTTATGCCTATTGCACTTTTTTAATGGAAGAACAGAATAATTCTTAACCACAGGGGAGCTGGATTTGCTATGTATTACTCACTGACAAATATATGAACTCTGTTTCCAGCTTTTCTTTGAAGAATTGCACTTAGGAACTTCTAATTATACAGTATATCAGCTAAGAGATATGGAATGACAACTTAAAGGCTTTCTTTCAAATTATGACTGCCATTTATTTTTTAAGTGATATTATTTATTATAGAAGAGTAGACATTCACAGCACTTTGCATTTCTTAAAACTGAAGGAGGCTTCCAAAGATCTTAACATCTCAGAACTTCTACTGAGTATTATGTCAAGCAAATCAAAGTTCTAGTAGGTTGAAAAGTGGAATAAATAGCAAAATTAGTGAACAATGACTATATAAGGGAAAATGGATTATAAGGACAACTTGCAGGATGGGAAAACTAATATCTAATGTGTACTCGGATTAGGATGGACATATTTTTCTCAGTAGAAGTAGTGTATTAGATAGCAAATGAAGCAGGTAGAAAATGGACTGGAGACAACTCATGCTATTTGGTAGAGAATTTGAAAGGTAAGTTTTGAGGATTGGGAGTTTTTATCATAGAGCTCAGCATTTTAGTCTGATTTTTAGTATTGATTATTTCATTTACCAATATATGCTATCCTTTATTTGGAAGTGATTAATAGTTTTAAGTTGGTATTTATCAACTTTTCTTTCTCTCTACATTTCAAATGTTCCAAATGCATTAAATAACAAATTCATAGTGTGTGATTTATCATAAAGGTGTAATAAGATATGTTAAAGTCTCTGAGATACACTTAGTGTCATTTATTCTTCCCTTTAAGCGAAGACAGAGTGAAAATACCATTGCCTTTAGAATGAGATTTACCTGTGTTTTACCAGTATAAAAGTTTTAGCCTTACAAACATGATTGAGTTAACTAATCTCTTTGGATTTCATTCTTCCACTTTGTAAATATAAATACTAATGCCAACACACAAGTATTTATTAAGATGATATATATTCCTGCAACAGAGAAGATGATCAATACACTGAAGCCATAACTGTCCTTTTTCTATCAGGTAACAGGACTTGTGACTGTATTACTATGCACTTAAGACCGGTGGTATGTCACAGGAATCTCTTTCGAGGTTTATATAAGATAATTATCAAGAAAATGCTATATATCCATGCACCAAGATTCCTATGAAAGGAATTTATGTTGTGTTAATTTTGCTCAAAACGCTATATGGTAAGTTGTCTTATTCTCTTAAAGTGAGGGACAATTTAATATATATTTTCATTGAAAATCTTCAAGAAATTCTGGCATGGGAATTTTGCTACTCCATCCCATATGTTTTATACCAAATCTCTGATATGGTTTGGCCATGTTAATTTCTCCAGCATTGACTTTTAGAAGAAAACATTGCCCTAATGGTACTACCAGTTGTATCATGATCATTGCATCATTGGATAGAAACAATTGGGCCTTATTTTTTATTCTTCCAGAAGAAAAGTGTGATCTGCTTGAGTTATAGCAGACTTTACTGCCTACCTACACCAATATCTGTTCCCACATTTGTTTCCCTAACTACATTTTGCTACTTGCGGATACCATTGGCCAAACGATGGGAAGTCAAACTTTGCTTCTGTGTTCTTAGAAAATCTTTGCACTTTCTTGATCTAGGTGCTATTTTACCTTCACATTCTTCCTGAAAATGGTTGTAACTAACAGAAGGAATGAGTCATCAGCTTTGATAACTCAGAGCCCTGAAATCAACCCAACAGATGACTTGCTTAATACATTTCTTGCTATGTGAGCAAAAATAATATCTTTGTTCAAGCTTCTGTAAATGCTATTCTGTTAGTAGCAGCTAAAAACATTCCTATATGATATACTTCACTATGTAATTTTTCCTTTCTGGCCTTGAATCTCAAATTCAAATAAAAGAAAATGTGATGGTTAATTTTATGTGTTAAAGATTGCCCAAATAGCCCATAAATATTATTTCTGTATGTTTCTGGTTGGGGTTGGCATTTTAATCATTGAACTCAGTAAAGTAGATCGTCTTCCTCAATGTGTGTGGCATCATCCAATCTATTAGACTGAATAAACAAAATGCAGATGAGTTCATACCGTTTTATTCTTGCCTCCCTGCTTGAGCTGAGACATCCATCCACTGCCTTCAGACTCCATCAGCTCCCCTGGTTCTCAGGCTTTCAGACTTAGACTGGAATTATACTACTGTCTTTCCTGGAATGTTGTTACATCGTGAGACTTTCCAGCTTCCGTAATGGAATGAGTCAACTATTCATATATCTATATCTACATATCTATATCTATATTTCCTATTGGTTCTATTTATCTGGAAAACCTAACTAATATAGAAGGGATCCAATAATGAAACATATATATGAATTTTCAGTTCCAAATATCTTCATTCTTATTCTCTGTCATATCTATCCAAATCAGGCTATGAGGACTAACTGAAAATTGAGAAAACAAAGCTAATAGAGAAATAAATTTAAATTTCAATCTTGCCAATTGAATCCCTCTCCAATCCATTAATGGTCAATTTTAATAAATTATTGCTTTTAATCAACTTTGCTAATAATTGAATAAGAATAATTATTTTTAACTATTCTGACATGTTTCCCTTGGCCCTATATCTCATAAATTCATCTTTGTATATGAATTAGTAGAGAGAAATGTCCTACAAATAAGTAAAATGATTTTGCTACCAATCTCTAGTTAAATTCAAACAATACACACATAAAATTAATAGAAAATGGCCTATCATATATATTTTTCATTTCTTCCACATCTCCATCTCTGAATGATTTATGCTTTCTAGTTAATCATGCCAACAGAGTTTTTAAAAAATAACTGTTGGAATTAACTTGGTTGTGCAGATTATAGAAAATATGGCAGAAAGTTTCTATGTGATACCTCTGCTATAATAATTATGTATCTTGCATGTGTTGGGGAGGAAAAAAATTCCCTATCCTTCAAGATTCTTCTAGCTGGTCTACGAGTTACATTGACATGAGCCTACTAACAGGAGAAAAAAAAAATGATTACATGTGTATAATAAAATTGAGACCCAAGAAGCAACCAAGGCATACGGCTTTTATACATTTTAGAAAAAGAAACATATATTTGTGAGGAATTGACAGAACAACAACAACACAAACCCTTATGTACAGAAACCTCACTTAGTATGGAATTCTAAACAGAATTTGGACTGAGGTAGTAAATTAGTAAAAGTAACAAAGCTTGTTTATATAGTCTTTTCTGGCTGTTCATTTCCTGTTTCTGGTGATAAGGATGTCTCTTTACGTCCTGGTGTAGGGAGGATACATTTCATGTGGGAGATTTATTTCCTCCTTTCAGGAGACAAAAGAGGATCAAAGTGTTCTTGAACTGACTATTTCTTAAGTAACTCTAATTTAAAATGGTTAGTATGCTATTGTGGCATATTTTGAGATGGACTTCCCAGGGCCTCCACACATGTAAATCTGCTATCTTTATTCCCAAGGGAGTATGATTATAGATTTATAAAAGTAAGAAATTAAACTCAAATGAAGGAAGAAGAAATTATATTGAGTTTGTAGCATTGGCCTCATTGAGGTGAAAAAGAAAAAGAATTTTTAACTGGATTCTCTTGGCTAAAAACCGGAAAAAGCTGTGAAATTTAAAAACGTAAAGAAAAGTATGAAAGAGATATAATGGCTTATCTAGAAAAGATAGATGTCTAAGGCACAAGTGAAAAGTATAAGCCATGTCCCAAACAGGTTAAATATGGATCTAAATGATTAACTCAAATGTCCTAAAATATAAAGATAAAGGCTGTATCACTCATGTGGTACAACATAGCAACTTAATAATTTGTTAATGTCGACCCTTTGTATTGGGGTTAAGTTTATCTAAGGTTTAAATTTCAGGTGAACTCCATCTTCTCTCACATCCTCACTGAAGTCTGCATGGATTGGAGGGAAACGTGTACTACCAATCCCCAACCTGAGTCAGGAATCACATCTAAACCACTAGTAAGAAAGATTTTGTTTTTTTGAACTATAGTTTTATATCTTTTTCATACTATAGTTAATCATAGTTTGAACTTTATCACTCTGTCTCACTTGGCATATCTCCTGGGACCTAAGGTAGGCATTTAGATTTTCCTGTTGTTATGAAGTGGTTTGATTGAAAACCTTTGTCATCAAGAAATCCCTTATACAGAGAAACTAAGCATATAGTAGTATGATGTTGAATAATGACAATAAAGTGAAATGGTAGCAAACAAAACTCGTGATTAAATAGAAGCTATGGTACAGGGGGAGAAAATAACTGTAAGTGGAGCAGAGAGTGATTTAGTCACCCTCGTGGTGATTCATTTGATTTAGGTTTTATCTAGAATGGCATTTCAATTTCTTGTGGTGTGACTGTACCATTGTTGAGTTTCTTGCCTTCTTTTCTTCCCCATGCATCCTTGCAATGTTTTCCTAAATATATTAGCTTAAATATGTTTCTGCAATCTGAAAAATCTTAAGTAATGCAGTGCAGGAGCACAAACCTTTACATTCTGCTCTGGGTATAAAATACTACTGGATGCTAAATTGTACTGAGGTCAAACCCCAGGCAAAAATTGAGTTTTGCCACGAGAGAAAACAGAGTTGCCTGTTTTTGTTTGTTCTCTTTGCTTGTTTGTTGGACAGTAATATTTGTTGTTCTATCTTTTAACCAATGTTCTATTTAAAACTCTAGCAAAACCACAATATTTTTACTGTGTTTGAAACAAAAAATGCAATCAAGCTTTTATTACTAACACTGCTTCCTCGCTCTTGGTTGACATAGCTACCATCACACGAGAATAGAGATACACAGTTCAACAAACAGCATAATATCCCTGAGGTCTCTCATCCTCTAAATGCAAGTAATTCCAATCACCTGTCTCTACTCCACTCTCACGTCTATGCTGCTCTATATTTCTTCACTTCTGATTTAATTTCCCACTATAGACTTCCTTGCCAACCCATTCCACTATGCCATCTGGAATACCAGTGCACCAATGAAAACAAAACAACACAAAATTGCGTGTCATCAGCATATTCACTGAATGTTCTCTTCTCCTTGCTTTAAACAAAATTTTGTTTCTCCCTAAGGGTACCAGGATCCTTACAAATATATTGAGCGACTGGAGAAGTTTCATTCTTTCATCGTGTATAAACAGACAGATCAAGGATTATGGGGGAAAGGAGGAAGAAGCAATTTCAATTTTTTTTTCTGATTATTTCTTCTACTTCAAAAGCGTTTCCTTTCACACTCATACAAAGACACTTCTTTTGTAGAAGATCAATCATTGCTGTTTGTCTGTGACTGTTCTGAATTTAACACTGTAAGTCCTGTACCCTGGAAACCCCTCAGTCACAGAAAACTTGGACTGTTGATCATCCTCAATCTCCAAGTAATATCACCCACATTCCTTCTGTAAACAAAACTCCTGCTCTCATAGGGCTACTTAGTCAAATATGGCTTCCTTTTCTGTTGCTTGCAAGTTCTTTATCCCTTATTCTCCTTACCATATATGTCTTCATGGATGGACTCACTTACTTTCACTAGATTTAATTATCAATTATATACTAATGATCTCCAAATCTATATCACATTTGATTTCCCCCATTTGCCTATTATCTGCTGGACATCTCCCCTAGAAGTTCCACATTCACATTAATATGTCCGAAAGTGAATCCTAATCCTTTTTGTGCTCTTCTATTTCTTATTTTGGTAGAAAATGCAAGCATACACTCAAGGCTTAAGCAAAAACAAAAACTGTGATTCATCCCATTCATCTCCTTATAGCCCGCGTCCCCACACTTCCACTCCAGTGTCTAATCTGAAATATTCTACCTCACTGTTACATTTCTTAAAAAAAAAATAATTTGAGTATAATTGACACATAATGTTACATTAGAAAACACTAATTCTAAAAGATATATGCACCTCTATGTTTATTGCAGTATCATTTACAATAGCCAAGATATGGAAATAATCCAAGTGTCCATAAATAGATGAATAGATTAAGAAGATGTGATATATATAAATATAATTTTATATATAAATATAAACACACGTACAATGGAATGTTACAAAGAAGGGATAAAAAGATGAGTAAGATAATTGGTGCATTTCTTATATGTCACCCTTATTCATCCAGTTTATCAAACAAAGATATATTTGAGAGCAAAAGATAATGCTAATCACACAAAACACTAGAACAAGTACGTCAACTAAGACTCTTCATGGTATTTGTTTTGGGATTTACGAAAGAAACAGAACCAATAGGAATACAAATATTTGTGTAATATAACATATATATTATAATAATGTAGTATAATATATTCCTTTACATAAGGTATATATATATACACACACACACACACACACACACACACACACACAGAGAGAGAGAGAGGTAAAGAGAGAGAGAGAGATGGGGGGGATTTAAAGGAATTGGCTCACATGATTCTAGGATCAGCAAATTCAAAATCTGCCAGCATAGGCTTGGAGCCTGGAGAACCAGCAAAGAGTTGATGTTTTAGTTTCAAGAAGGGAAGTCTGGAGGCTGAATTCATTCCTCTTGGAGGACCTCAGTCTTTTTTCTTAAGGTCTTTAACTGATTGAAAGTAGCACATCCACATTATAAAGAAAAAATCTATTTTACTCAAAATCTTGTGATTTGAATAGTAATTACATCTAAAAAGCACCTTCACAGCAACGTTTAGACTAGGGTTTGACCAAATATCTGGGAACCACAGCCTAAGGTGACACTTAAAATTAACTACCACTGTTTTTCTTCAAACACTTTTAGCTTCCATATTGGCTCTCCCTTTTGTCAATTAGAAGTTCCAGAATGAGTCATTCTATTACATGTATCCTGAAGCCACCCAATGCAACTACCCATTGCCTTGAATGGTCTATCATTCCCTAAGGATTGATTATACCATCTCCAGAATTCTGTGGACTGATAAGCGTATATCTGTCATATACATATAATCTTGTTTATTATCATTGATTTACATGTATCAACGAACTCTTGAAGACAGGTGCCAGATCTCATTCAACCTGATACCCTTTAGCCTTAAGATCGTGCCTGTCAAATAATAGATATTGATAAACTTTTACGTACACCTGCTATTGTGAGGCATTGTGCTCAAAATTACTGTTAAAATGAAAATTAAAAATACATACCTTGTTCAAAAGAATATGCAAAACAATTGAGGAGATGTGCATAGAAATAAGTAATTACATGTATCATAAAATAGGTTGTACTTCCTACAGTATTTGTAGAGTACAAAATGCATGAGAGTATTAACAGAAAAATCCAAACATTACCATATAGAAAGAAAAGTTTTTTAGTACATTCTTCATTCCTCTTGTGACAATGTTTGTTTTATTTTGGCACTGATTTTGTTGTCTAGTGGACTGGAAAGACTCTGGGCCATACGGCCTCCTCCCAAGCCATCCCTGGGATGGATCCAGAGGCTCTTAGTCTCATCACAAGAAAGACTTCAAGGAGAGACCAGGCACAATTGTTGAGTGATATAGGCAGGAAAGTTTATTAAAGTGAGAGTACACTCTTGAGATATAAAAGAGGATGAGCTCAAGGGATAGCTCAGGAGTTTGGGTCTCTATCTTTTATAGACAGTTGTTAACTAGGGAGTGCAATATTTATTACTTTGGAAGGGATTTCTTGGGATTAATGTTTCACATCTTTTTTTTCCCCCTTACTTGATCAGAGTCTCTGGCCTTCTTTGTCTTGGGCCTGTCTGGTTTGATTTCAGCTACTTGTAGCTTTGTTTTTGGTGTGCTGTCAGGATAGCTCTCTAACTTTTCTGGTGATGGGCCATGACTCCCCCTTTGCTGGCCTCCAGGCATTCTGTTAAAGTCTAGCTTACTGTTTACTCTAACAATATGTGGGGAAAAATTACATTTTTTTCCATGATTCAGTTTCTCTATCTGCTAATAAGAAGAGTAATCAAAGAATAGTAAAACGGATGAAGAAAGATAAATATTATGTAAACATTGACTTAATAATAAATAGCCAACTTTCTTTTTGTGACACTTTCAGGAAGTATAAATGATATTTACTCTCTGACAACAAGGAAAGACATTCATGAAATTAAAAGTGATTTTCATGATTAGAAGTGACTTTTAGTTACTCTCAAGTCCATGTCTCAGTCTCCAGATGGAGTTATTCTTTAACCTTTCTAGACAGGTAGTGGTCAGTACTCAACCTCCAGGGAGGGGTTCACTGGTATAATTAACTACTGACATTCCACCCAACCTAAGTATTCAAGTAGAATGATTGTATGCTGTCTTGAGCTTATTTATATGTTATTGGTCCAATTGTAATAATAATAATAATAATAATACAAGCTTTTCTAGCTGTGTATTTTCAGTGAGAGAATTGGGCTCCGATTAAGCCTAAAATCAAGTTCTATAGCTTCTCTTTGATTTCATTTTTATTCCACCTATCTGGAGGAAAAAGTTAATCTGTCTTTTATATTCAGATATTTTCAAATTGTATTGCTAAATAAAAATAACTATGAATGTCTATTACATTCAGATCTACTGAGATGAACTCAGTTCTTCAGTTTTTACTGCTAAATATTGTCTTGTGGAAAATCACAGAATACTTTGCAATATAATGAAAATTAATTAAGACATTAGAAGTATTTTTAAATAAATTGCATTGAGCATATATTATGGCTTTTAGTGCCCTACCACTCACTGAGAGGAGAGTTCTTTGCTTCTATTTTTCTCCTTAATTTCATTTTCTTATTTAATAAAAAATAAGGTAAATTTTTCTCTATGGGGGAAAAATGATACACAGATCATTGGCTATTTTCCCAATAATAATTATTCAGTCTTTCAGATGGCAATCTGAGGTGAAACTGAAGATGATTATGGTTTGAAATACAATAGACACATTTGAATTCCAAAGAGCATGTTTTACTTCATTAGACGCTTTGAAAATTGATGGCACCAGTGCAGTAAAAACTCAATTAACTGACACCTGACTTGCTTAGAATTCTAATTAGCAATGTTCCCCCCACCCCTGATTTGATTTTTAGAAGATAATGACAAAGTGGGGGGTGGGAATCCCACACTGAAATAAAGTGGAACACTTTAATCATGCCATTTTCTCATTCAAACATCTTCAGTTAGTCTCCTTGACTTTCAATTTCTTCTTCCTAGTAACCTTGCCCTTTTCTAATGCAACCAGCTATCTTGTGAAATGCAAATCTCTATCCCCACTGTAGTTTAAAAGTTTGAAGACTGCTCTATCTTTTTTGAGTCAAGACAAAATTCTTTGAAATGATCTACATCCCCTTCATGATCAGCTTCCCTTCCTCTCCGTCATTACATCACACCACACCTCACCTCGCTTTGTCTAATGCACTAGCTTTCTATCATTCCTGCACTATGCTCATGCCCACTCTTGCCAAAGGAATGTCTTCTTTGTCTGGAAATCTCTTTCTTCTCCTCTAGCCTAGACAATTCCTAGACATTGTACATCAAGATGGGTAAATCTAACACATGAGTAGAATCCAGCTCAATCTGTATTTCCTTAGGGAAACTTTCTTTCACAACCTTCACTCAATCAAATCCTATGTTATCTGCTCTCTTGAGACATATTTCTCATCATAATAATTATCATAGCTGTAATTCCACAAACATGATTATTTTATTAATACATAAATTTTTCATTTATAAGTCTTCCTGAGGATATCCAAATACATTTTTTCATGATATTATGTCTAGGACTTAGCATAGTATTTGGTACATAGTAAGAGTTCAATAAAAATCAGTGGAATGAATACATGCAGATTTCTTATATAAGGAAATAGTCTCCAGAAACAAATTAATTCTCTTTTCATGAGGTGTTTTGAATTTCAGATACATCAATAATGCTATTTGAGACCAGACTGAAAGCCACTCACAATGCTTCTATCCACATATATTTATGGGACCAACTTTCATATATGGCCGTTAAATCTAGTAGATATCTATGGCACAAAACTCTCCTTCTACCAAGTCAGATCAAATTTGGCAGAAAAGAAAAAAAGAGTAACCCATAAGTGTAAGAAATGGATTTCTTTTATAGGGAAGGTTGGTAGACTAACTAGAGGAAAAAGAGTACAAAAAAATAGACTGGTGAGTGAGGTTAAGAAAAATGGTGACCAAAGGTGAAGTGAAGGGAAAAAGGATAAGACATGAGAGTGTGACCCTGAAAACACGAATCAAACATCACCAGCTGATGCTCCTTCACTGCACACACATCTGAACTCTGTAAAATTTGAAACAACTTCCTTAAGTTGATCTACACTTTTGTGTAGACCCCCTGAAAACTTCACAGGGAGCCTTTTTGGACTGGTTTGTGTAAGTCAGGTGAAATACTATCTAGAGTAAGTAATGACCTTCTCCATGGCTATCACTGATGGCTATCAGCAGTACAGTTATTGAGGATGAAGAAATAACAAGAGAGATCTATTCACACTCTAGGAAACCCTAGAGACAAGATAAATTCAGCCACCTAACTTCCCCCATGCCTTATCAGATATAGCTCTGTGGACCTGTCACATAAATATTATGTACACTCACACACACATGTTCACACACATGTACATATGTAAGTGTATATTTTCACACACAAACACAGATATATACTTAGACATAGATGCAAATATCAGTATAAAATATGTCCATTGAGAAGCAGAATGAAAAATCCCTGATAAAATGTAATTAATCTGAAGAAAATTTTGTAATATATGCCATATATGTAACTCAATGTCACTAATCATGAGACCATTAAAATAGACTGGTTCATTTCCTGTTCTTTAACATTACATTTTGTTTCCCCACAAAACCATGGACTAAAGATGAAAAATAAAATATTTGACTTTTTTTCAACTTTCCTAAGCTTATGATATTCTGAATTATATAGTTTAGATCTGAACACAAAGAAATATGCAATTAGATATTTTTTTTAAAAAATGTTTTCTTGAAAGTCTCAGGTATTTTGCTCTGATGAACAATAACTGCTAGTAAGAGTTAGATCAACATATTTGAAGTCTCAGAGCTGTGAAAGACTTTTGTGACCATTCAATCATTCATTTGTTCACTCAAGCAATATTTATGGATTGTCAGTATTCTGACTGATAGAAAAGAGGTAAAATACTCTATATTTAAGGAGTGTCTACATATGAATCAAAGTATCCTAAGTTGTTAGCAGGATCATGGCAAAAACTTTAGAATTAAGTCTTAGATGCTTCAGGGAAGGGAGTGTCTGCTTCTCACCAAGATGATCAGAACAACTTTCATTGAGTTAACTATTAAGTGGGCCTTGAAGAGTTGGCATGATTAGTGAATGCAAAAATGGATCACCAATGGACACTTTTGTAATGACAGTGGAGTTTTTCTTCAAATATAATAGTTTGTTGGACCTTAGGAAATAAGATTGGCAAATGTAGTTCGAACAAAAGTGGATGTTTGAGAACCACTACTCCAGCATCCCCCAAGAAACTTCCATGAAACCCAGGTATTCTCATTTATAATTCTGCGTTTGGAAACTGAGGCTAAGTGTCTTACATCTATATCTTGTGATCATGTAGTCAGTTAAGAGCTGACAGCTAGTTAACAGAAAGAAAAAAAAAGAGGAGGGAATGAATGAAAAATGTAGAAAAATAAAGAGAGATTTGGAGTCAGACATTTGACATGACTCTCAACTCTGATACTTACTGATTGTATGCTCTAAAGCACCATATTTAATGTCTCAGAGCTCAATATCCTTATCTGATAAATGAAAAGTAATGTAGTGTTTGAAGATATCCTGGAACATAATAAGGGCACCAAAATTGTTATAAAAGACCCCTGAATTTGTGCAATCTCTACTTCCACTTATGAATACAAAAGTTTTCTTAAATGAATGAGGACATTATATATTATCTGAACGACAGATATTTCCCCATATTTTATAATTCAGTTTGACAAGGACACAAAACTGTACGACAAGTTATTTTTCACTATAATTTAAATACTGTGTTAAATCTTGTCATTTTTAAACGAAATTGTTTAAAGATTGAGGAGAACTGAAATGAACGACAGTATAGTTGGGTATTGGCTTGGAATCATTAGGAATGCTGAAAATAGTGATTCCTGGCCTTACTCAAATACTCACAGATGTAAAACTGGCTGTATGTTCAGTTAAAGAAACCGTATGAGATCTCAGGAAATGATTTAAAAGAGGATATCAAAGTAACGTGAAGTAATGGAAAAAAATTAAAAATCTGTAAAAGTACATTAAAAATGAACATCACATATATTAAGGGAAATACAAGGAGTACAAACAGAATATAGAGTGGCTTTAAGTTTTTATGTACAAAAAGATGCATTTTAAAATCTGAAAGATACATACACTATGAGTGGTTCTTATCTTCTCTGTCTAAATTTTTACAATGAATATGCGCTACTTTCATAGCAAAAGGAAAAAGGTTGGTTTATTTTTAAAAGAAATCTGGTTTATGAAAAAGAAAGATCATCACACACACACACACACACACACACACACACACACACATCTCAGTTCTCCAAATGCAAAGAGAGATACACAAGTATACAGAATAATGGTTCAAGATAGCTTTATACATTTTTCTCTACAGAAGAAGAAATTAATTTTCATATGTCTCTTGATGTTTTCAAAAAATCTGGGGCGCCTGGGTGGCTCAGTCGGTTAAGCGGCCGACTTTGGCTCAGGTCGTGATCTCACGGTTTGTGAGTTCGAGCCCCGCGTCGGGCTCTGTGCTGACAGCTCAGAGCCTGGAACCTGCTTCAGATTCTGTGTCTCCCACTCTCTGACCCTCCCCCGTTCATGCTCTGTCTCTCTCTGTCTCAAAAATAAATAAACGTTAAAAAAATAAAAAAAATCAATAAGATTCTATCAAATCTTTTCTTAAAATTCACTTTAAAGTAATATTTTAGTCCTTATATAATAAGGATATTGTCTACAAATATTAAAATCCGTTATTTTGTTCCATGAAATAGTGCATCAAACAAGCAGAAATGACTAAAATTAGAAAAGATAGATTATTTCAAAAACTAAACATACATCTGAATATCTTATCTAATCATATATACATTGCTATCTTGGATTGAAGCCACTTATACACGCCGATCTACCCAAGTGCACATGGATTTATACTTATAGTCACATATATAAGACAGGTGTTTCTTGTCAGTTTTTGCCTCTCCGACCATTATTATTAATACACAAACACTTAGTTTCCCTAAAACATGTTATCATTACAAATTATTTAATGAAGGCAAAAAAGGCATATACCTTGAGCATCGTATTCTATTTATTGAATTGGGACCCTTAGAAGAAAATTCCATGAAGACAAGTTGAGTGATTTTTCAATTTGAGAGAGAATTTATTTTGAACATTTGTTGATTCATGCTTTTAGTCAGATGGTCTGCTGCCTGAAGACATATGACTGAAGGTTCTGGGATATACATAGTATTAGTTTCACCTTCAGCAAGGCTGAACAAATCTTGTAAAGTGTAATGACTTTAGTCAATCTTTTGCCTGTCAGTTATATGAAATATAATCATTTATTGGTGAGAGTATAGCTGAAGAAGAGTATCTCTTCACCATTATGTCTTTACACTTGATGGCCAGAAGTCAAAACAACAAAACAAAACAAAACTCTAGCCTGAGACTGGAATTTCTGACGATAGTCTGGTAGCTTTTTTTAAATTTTCTTGGTCTCAGTTTGTTTATCTTTTAATACAAGGGTATGCAGGGCTGCTCAACCCTCTTTAGGGAATAATTGACATTATAATCATATGACTTAATATGTAGGGACATTTGAAGAGCATAAAGTGCCATACAAATGCACTTAATATCGCTACTTACAAGATAATAGTCTTATTCTAGTCAACCCTCAATGGGCTACTCCAAGAGAACTGTGTTCTGTCCAAAGGAATATGTAAACTAGAGTATATTCTGAGGTTAAAAACCAGAGGTGGAGAGGCTCTGCTGAGTCATAAGATAAAGGAGATACAGTGTGGTTAGTGAAGGGGGGGAGGGAGGTAGAAGGGTTTATGACAGTTGGCCATAAAGATAAAGATAGAACTAATTAGTAGTAAGTATAGAAAAGAGATTTTGCAAATAAAAATAAGAGTTCTTGATAGAGCTGAATCGATCATTTTAGCAGGTGGTGGCTTTATTGATAGTAAGTGGAGACTACTAACTTGCCACCTGATAATAGTAAAAAGAATTGAAATCTCAGATGGCTATGCCATTCTAATTTTGAATGGTTTATGGAAGACCATTATCATCACTACATTGTTTGTTATTTTGGTTAGTTATTGCTCTATAACAAACCACCCCCAAACTTAGTGACCTGATACAATAATTTCTTCTCACAATTCTGTAGGAGAACCTCCAGGTTACCATGGTATCATTCAAAGTGCTGGGGAGGGAGGCTGGAAGGTATAAAAAAAAGCCTTACTCATATAATTGGCAGCTGGTGGTGGTCAGCAGCTGGGAGGGCAGCTGAGGCTGAGTTTACC
The DNA here is from genome assembly GCF_022079265.1 of Lynx rufus. Lineage (NCBI taxonomy): Eukaryota > Metazoa > Chordata > Mammalia > Carnivora > Felidae > Lynx > Lynx rufus. Next base: position 8,107,026 of record NW_025814825.1, read on the forward strand.
TTTATAGGTGCCTTTCCACACGACTGCTTGGGCTTCCTTACAGCATACTTCCAGAATATTTCATGGCACAGTGAGTCACAGGGCAAGTCCAGATTCAACGTGTCAGAAAAATGCGCAAGGGCTTAAGTTCCTCGGGTAAGGATCATTAGGGACCGTTTGGGAGAGTGGCTGCCACAGTCATTGCATTCGCTGTTAGGGAATGTAGTAATAGATGCAATTTTAAACAGAAATTTTAGGAAGGCAAGAAAGGAGCCCAGAAATTATTGAAATTAATTAAAATAATGAAAGGTAAGTTAAAAAGTGGACATCAGAGGTTAAATATGTTAACTTCTAGATTTTAGGTCATAAAGGGTATGCCTGAAAGTAGGTTAGTTCACTTTAACAACACGAATTTACTGAGTGACAAATAGACCAGTTACTGAGGTGACAAGATGCACCTTATGAAATCCTGTGGGGAATATATTTGAAATGACCACAGAAATAAGCTTTGATCTCCTCTTCAAATCTTTCAAAAGATTCACACCAACCTTAGCGTGATTGGCTTCAGTAGGCAAAAGGCGGGATAAGTGGAGAACTAGCTTTTATAAGGTGCCTACTTTGTGTCAGGTGATGTGCTAGGCTGCATTTTTCAATTACCCACTTTGCTCCTTAAACCTTTCCCTTGAAGCAGATATTGTAACGCCCAGTTTATAAAAAGAAGCAACTGAGGCTCAGAGAAGTTAACTAACTCACCCGAGATTAAACCTCTCAAAGGATTTTGACTCTAAAATCCCTACTCTATTACTCCACATAGTTACACGGCAATAAAAGCAAACCCAAGTGGGTATTAACTTGGAGTACATGGATTTGAAACACTCTCAGAATATTTAGTACCCCTGCCATGAACGTGGCTGGATAGGTACCATGTAAAAAACCACAGGGGCATCTAGGCGACACCTCTAGAATTCCTCAGATAACCTCCCATGTGCTTCTGTAACAATTTCCTATGGAGGGCTATGCTAGGCCAGCCCCTGCTGGATTGGTTCCTCCAGGGGGAAATGTCCCCTAAAAAGGAAGTTGGAAATGCTAATCTATAGCCCAGCTGGAGAGATGGGCTAGACATATGGATTAGGAGATGGTAAGTAGGTAGCTAGTAGTAGTAGTGGAGGTAAAAGTAGCAGTAGTAACAACACAGCGACAGCAGCACCAGCAGTAATAATAACAATGCTAATGGTAATAATACTAAAATTAAAACTAAGTTCCCACGCACCCTAGTGATCAGTGGCATTGCACATGCTCTTCTACTCTTCATGCTCTTTAACTGTTGGGATGTTCTTCTGTACTCCTCTAATCTTCTCTGAGTGTGTCAGAGTGTGGCCCTGAGGGATTGGAGAGAAAGATTAGCATTTGAATTGTGGAACTGAGTAAAACCAATCACCCTCCTCACTGTCTGTTAGCATCTTCTCCACTCTAGGCATAATTCTCTTACATTTCCTTCTTCTTTTTTTTAAGTTAAGTTTTGTTTGAGAGAGAAGGATACAGAGTGTGTGGGCACAAGCAGGGGACAAGAGAGAGAGAGAGAGAGAGAGAGAGAGAGAGAGAGAGAGAGAGAGAGAATCCCAAGGGAGCGCCACACTGTCAATACAGAGACTGACATGGGGCGCGATCTCACAAACTACAATATCATGACCTGAGCTGAAGCCAAGAGTTGGCCCTCAACCAACTGAGCCACCCAGGCACCGCTCTATTTTCTTAAAGCAGCATATATCTTTTCTTTAAAAATTTTAAGTGTATTTATTTATTTTGAGAGAGACAGAGACAGCATGAGTGGGTAAGGGGAAGAGAGAGGGAGAGAATCCCAAGAAGGCTCTGTGCTGGCAGCACAGAGCCCAATGAAGGACTCAAACCCATGAAACTGGGAGAATCATGACCTGAGCCAAAACCAAGAGTCAGATTCTTAACTGACTGAGCCACCCAGATGCCCCATTTCCCTTTTCTTTATAGAATCAATCATAATTTCTTTGTTCAAGTATCTGATTTACTGTTCAAGTATCTGATTTAATAGTATCACATACTATTGCAAAAGTTCTACTAAGGCAGTTTTTGTTTCTGTTTTGTGCCATTCTACCCCCAGCTGGTACTCAGCACGCAGCATCTAGTAGATAAATGTATAGTGTGAACATAATGCTGGCCAATATCAACAGTTAAGCAGTGAATTGAGAAAAAGGTATCTTTGAATGAGGCAAAAGAAAATCCTGTTGTCTCCTAAAGTTGGAAGCCTTTCTCCACAAATGTATTTGCATTCCAGTAAGTTGACTAAATTGCTCTTAATCACACACAATAGTTACAAAACTATTGCACAATTAACATTAGTAATCTTAGGTAATTTTATTATTATATATGCTTGTAAGAAAAATATTTTTATTCAAAAGTGTAAAAAGATCATTTCATCAGCGGAAGAAGAATTAAACAGTGAAAGAACCAGATTTGAGAATCTAGCAGAAATTGGAATGTTCATTGGTTATGAGATGCTTCCTATACCTTTCAAAATATAGAAATTGTGATGCATCATTGAATGTGTCAAGGATATTTTGATGAAATTAACATTTAAACTGATCAACAATCAGTAAAACTGCTAGCCCTCCATAATGTAGATGAACTTCATCCAGTCATTTGAAGGGTTGGACAGAACATAAAAAATGGCCTCTCACAGCAAGAGGAAATTCTCCAGCACACTACCTTCAGATTTCATCTGCACCACCAGCCCTCCTGAGTTTCTAGTCTTCAGACTAAACCTGCCATTTGCTGGGGTCTCCAACCTGCAGCCCACACTGTAGATTCTGGAATGCCAACCTCTACTACAATGTGAGCCAGAATATATATATATATATATATATATATATATATATATATATATATAAAATCTGTTTCTGTGGAGAATACTAATACAAATACTGGTACCAAGAATGGTTCTAGAGAATAGAAACTTAAGAATGAGTTTTCTGAATTGGTTCTGAAGGTTCTGAAATTGGCTGTCTAATCTGATTGGATTTAAAGATACAAGTAACTCTATTTCCAGTGTAAACAGAGCACTGATAGGCCTTGGCATGATGTGGCAATAGAGATATGCCAAGTATCAATAATGAGTACTCCTCATCAAACACTGATAAAAAGGAAGGATTAAGTGATACTGTTTATGATACTTTTAAATATATGTACCTATTCTTTTATCAAACATTGAGTTTAATGAGATTGGTGGTTTACTCCTAATGTTGCTGGCAAAGTGGGGAAGAAAAAGATGTGCTCAGGGGTTCAAATTCCCAGTTCAAGTATCACACAAATAATCTGAAAGCTTCTAGCTCTGCCCTGAAAGACACCTTTTTTCCTTATAGATGCATGACTAAATTGCTAAAAACCAACACCAGAATTTCAACTTATTAGTGGCTGAATAACAATACAAATTGGATTGCCAGCCTCACAAGGTGTCGGTATACTATTAAAATGAGGGTATTCATTAGGAAGGAATGGGGTCCTGAAATTTGGAAAGGGGATCTGTGCAAAGACACTCATGAAGATGGGGATACTAAACTCCTAAATTCTGATGAGTCTTTGCCAGTAAAAGAACCCTCTCCACCACCGTCAGAGGGGATTAACCTTTCTTCACCTGAGGAAATTGCAATGGCGTCTCCTGAGGCAGTTGCCTTACAGGACAATGCTGGCTCTCCCCAGGATCCACTCCCAGAACCATTCTTTGCTTCTAGACCTATAACTAGACTCAGGTCCCAGCAGGCCCCTAAAGATGAAGTACAAAGTGTGACACATGATGAGGTACACTACAACACAAAAGAAGTACTGAAGTTTTCTAATTAATACATACAGAAATCCAAGGAAGGTGTGGGGATGGATATTAAGCTTGTGGGATAATGGTGAAAGAAACAAAAGGTTGGATCAGGCCAAATTTATGGATATGGGCAAACTAAGAGATTCTACACTGAATGTTATAGTTTAGGGAATTAGAAAGAGGCCTAACAGTTTGTTTAGTTAACATATTTAGTTGACTGAAATATGGACTAAGAAGTGGCCCACAGTAAGTGAGTTAGAAATGCCAAAGTTGCCTTGACCTACTAGAGAGGAATGGCTTCAAAAGTTTAGGGAAATTGGAATGTTCATGGGGATTTGTCATTTAAGAACTATCTCCCCACCATGAAAGGGAGGGTCCAGAAGATACACCTTTAACCATGACTGTGAGAAATAGATTTGTGAGAGAAGCCCCAGAATACTTGAACAGCTCTCAGATTATTCATCTCTGTAGGCTAGGACTTACAGTGGGAGCTGCAGCCACGGAATTGGAAAACGTAAATGTAATGGGAATAGTGGGATTTCGGAATGTCAGGGATTAAGTGGTGACATCCAACCCCCTGGGCAAGGTAGGCATGGCTGCTATGAAGGACAGCAGAGTCGAGCAACACTCAGAATTGTCTGACTTGTACAGACTAGTGATGTTGGTTAATGTTGGTGTTTTTAATGTTGGTGAAATATGTAGGAAGTCTAATAAATTCTTATTTGATCTCTATAAGCAGAAAAGTTCTAGGTCAAGTGAACAAAAGTCTAACCTGAATTGTAAAATACATTCATGGCCTCTCAGTCAATCTTACACTTGAGCCAGTTTTTAGAACCAGAACCCCTTGAATGAAGGGGAGGCCAGATCCTTTTAAAGAAGGATTTGAATAAACTACTAAAAATCTACACTGTTAATTTTTCTCCCAGCCTTCTGCAAAGGGATCTATAGATTAACCTGGGTTTTCAAGAGAAACAGAACCAATAGGCTACATATATATATATATATATATGTGTGTGTGTGTGTGTGTGTGTGTGTACATATAGATATACCTTCTGCCATCTGCAAGCTGGAGAGCCAGGAAACCTGGTAGTGTAATTCAGTCTTAGGTCAAGGTCTTGAGAACTAGGAGAACTAATTGTGTGAGTCTCTGACCAAGTCCAAAGACTTGAAAATGAAGGTGTAGTGGTGGGGGATAAGGTAGAGGAAGGGAGGCTATAACTTCTGGTACTAGTCCAAAGGCAAAAAAATGGAAGTGCCAATGTCCAAGAGCGGGAGAAGATAGGTGTCCTATCTCAAATGGAGAGAACAGATTTTCCCTTTCTCCACCTTGTTCTATTCAACCCCCGCCAACTTGGAAGATGCTAACATACAGTGAGGACGATGATTTGCTTTACTCAGTTCAACAATTCAAATGCTAATCTTTCTCCACAACACCCTACACCAGGGTACCTATATAATGGAAAAGGAAATAATCAGAACTTTCAGGAACTACTGGACATTGGGTCTGTAATGACACTAATTTCGGAAAACCCAAAACATCACTATGGTCCATCACGCCGAGTAGAAGCTTAGGGAGGTCAGGGGATCAGTGGGGTTTTAGCTCAAGTCCATCTGACAGTGGCCCAGTGGATCCCTGAATCCATCCTCGGTCATTTCTCCAGTTCCAAAATGCATACACAATTGAAATAGGTTTCATCAGCAGCTTGTAGAATCTTCACATTAATTCCCTGACCTGGGGAGTGAGAGTTATCATGGTGGGCAAGGCTGAATGGAAGCCACTAAACCTGTTTTCAACACAGAAAAACAGCAAAACAAAATTAAAACCACATTCCTAATGCGAGTGTAGAAATTAGTGCCCCCATAAAAGACTTGCAAGAGAAAGAGGTGATGACTCCCATCACAACCATACTCAACCCTCTCATTTGGCCTGTGCAGAAGATAGACGGATTGTGGAGGATGATAATGGGCTATAGTAAGCTTAACCAGGTGGTGACTCCAACTGAAGCTCTGGGTCAGATGTGGTTTTATTGTGTGAGCAATTAGCGTATTCCTTGGTATCTAGTATGCAGCTATTGATCTGGCAAGTGTTATTTTTTTTTTTCCTCAATACCTGCTAATAAAGTCATAACAAGCAATTTGCTTTCAGATAGCAAAGCCACCCTCATTGTCATACCTCAAGGATATATCAGCTCTCCAGATCTATGTTATAATTCAGTTCACATAATTTTGATCACTTTCCTTTGTACAAGATGCCTCATGGGTCCATTACGTTGACGACATCATGATCATTAGACCCAGTGAGCAAGAAATAGCAAATATTCTAGACTTATTAGTAATATATTTGGGTGTCAGAGGGTAGGAAATACACCTAACACATTCAGAGGCCTCTATCTCAGTGAAATGTCTTGGGGACCAGTTATTTGAGGCATGCTGAGATATTTCTTCCAAGGTGAATAAACAGTTGTTATATCCAGCCCCTCCTACAACCAGAGGTACAACACTTAGTGGGCTTCTTGGGATTTGGGAGGAAATGTATTTCTCATTTGGATATTTTACTTCACACATTTACTGAGTGACCCAAAAATCTGCTCATTTTGAACGCAGCCTAGAACAAGAGAAGGCTGTGTAACAGGTCCAGACTGCTGTGCAAGCCTCTCTGCCACTCAGGGCCTATAGGCCCACAGACCCAATGGCACTTAAAGTGTCAGTGACACCTTGTGGTATTGTTTGCAGTCTTTGGCAGGCTTCTGTAGGTGAATCACACTACAGGCCCTTCAGATTATGGACCAAAGTCTTGCAGTCCTTTGTGGATAAAAACTCCCCTTTTGAGAAATAGCGTTATCTTGCTGGACCTTAGTGAACAGTAAGTGCTTAACTATGGGGAACCAAGTTATCATGGAACCTGAACCGTCCATCATATTATCTGACTCACTAAGCCATGAAGTTGGGCATGTACACTAAAATTTCAACATCAAATAGAAGTGATATATATATATATATATATATATATATATATATGGCACTGAAGTCACAAGTTGCATGAAGGAGTGGCCCAAATATCCACAGTCCCCACTCTTGCCACACTATCTTCTCTCTCCCACCCAGTGTCTGTTACCTCATGGGGAAGTCCCTATAATCAATTTATATAGGAGGAGAAAACTCAGGCCTCATTTATAGATGATTTTTCATGTTATACAGGCAACACTTGAAAGTGAGCTATAGTACTACAGCCCCTGGCTGGGACATCCTTGAAGGGCAGTGGTATTGAGAAACCCTCCCAAAGGGAAGAATGTCATGCAGTGCACCTGATTGTTCACTTTTCTTGGAAGGAGAAATGGCCAAATGTGTGGTTATATACCAATTCATGGGCTATCTCCAAGGGTTTGGAAAATTGGTAACAAGGAAATTTGGGAAAGAAGTATGTGGATACATCTCTTTGAATGGGGGAAAAAAAACAAACATGAAGATATTTGTTTCCCATGTGAATGTTCACCAAAGTATGACCTCAGCAGAGGAGCATTTCAATAATCAAATAGATAGAGTGACCTATTCTGTTTGTCCCAATTAATTTCTTTCCCCAGCCACCTTTGTATCACTCAATGAGCTCATGAACAAAGTAGCCATGGTGAAAGGAAAGGAAGTTATATCTTGGCTCAACAATGTGGTCTCCCATTCACCAAGGCCAACCTAACTATGGCCACTGCTGTGTGTCCAATCTGTCAGCAGTATAGACCAATAATAATTTTCAATATGAGACCATTCTCCAGAATTATCAGCTAACTACCTGGTAACAGGTTGATTATTTTAGATCCCTGCATCATGGAAGGGGCAGAGTTTTGTTCTTATTGGAATAAACAGTTACTCTGGATAAGGATTTGTCTCCTATGTATTCAATGCCTCTAACAAAACTACCATTTATGGACATAGAAAATGTCTTATCTACTATCATAGTATTTCACACTGTATTGCTTCTGATCAAGGAACTCTCTTCACTCTAAAGGATAGCAGCAATGGGTACATGCTCATGGATTTAATTGGCCTTACCAAGTTCTGCACCATCCTAAGGCAGCTAGCTTGGTAGGATAGTGAAATGGCCTTTTGAAGACTGTTATAGTATCAGCTAGGTGGGAATATCTAGCAAGGGTGGGACAAGGTTCCCCCAGAAGATGTATGTACTTTGAATCAGCATTTAATATGTTTATTCCAGAGTCAAAATTCATGGAACCAGAAGTGGAGGGTAGAAGTGGGAGTGGCATCACTCGTTGTTACCCCTAGTGACTCACTAGCAAAACTTTTCTTTCCTATTTCCACAACCTATGTTCTGTTGGCCTAGAGATATTAGTTCCAAAGGGAGGAATAGTTCAATCAATGGTTGATTGAATATGTCAGTGATTTACTGAACTGGAAGTTAAGACTGCTGCCTGGCCACTTTGGATTCCTCATACCTTTGAATGAACAGACAAATAAAGAGTGATTAGTCCCAACTGCCAGGGGGAAATTAGACTGTTGTTCTATCATAGAGATAAGGGAGACTGTATCTGGAATACAAGAGCTCTCTTAAGTCATGTCTTAGTACTACATCCATGTCCTGTGATTGAAGTCAATGGAAAATTAAATAATTCAATTCAGAGAGGACTACAAGGGGCTCAGACCCTTCAGGAATAAAGATTTGGGTCACCACACCAGGTAAAGAACCACAACCAGCTTGGTGCTTCCTAAATGCAAAGGGAATACAGAATGATTAGTGGAAGAAGGTAGTTATGAATAACAGGTGTTGCCACATGACTAGTTAGACATATGAGGACTATAATTGTCATGAGTATTTCTTCCTTACGTTGTTATGAATATGTTTGTGTGTGGAGAGTCTGGATGGATAGATAGATAGATAGATAGATAGAGAAAGATCTGTATCTGTATATCTATATCTATAAATGTTGTTTTCTTCCCTCTATTATCTCTTTATTATATATAGTAAGTTATATTAGCTTTATTATAGTGTTTAAACATTTTTCACAGTATATCATAGTATGTAGGCTATGAGATATAGCAAAAAGAGTATACATCAACCAAGAACTCTGCATCCTTTTCTGGTGAAAAGATTAATTATCATTTTCAATCATACACATGATTGCTGCATTTTGTTAGGTCTGCCTTAGTATTACCACACCCTGTGATTGAAGTCAATGGAAAATTAGCATTATGACTATGCTATTGTCTTTATCTAGAGATCAAGTAGGATTTAAGGAAATGTGTGAGAGTGGCATTTTGACACAGCAGTTGGACTCAGGATGTTTAATTTTGTGTGTGAACTTGCAGAGTGTTTTTGCATGAGATTAACATTTAAATCAATGTGCTTTGGGTAAAACACATTGCTCTCCATTTGTGGGTGAGCCTTGTCTAATCAATTGAAGATCTAAATAGAACAAAAAGACTGACTTCTCTGAGCAAGAGAGAATTCTCCAGAAGACTGCCTTCAGACTTCATACGCACTATCAGCAACCTGGGCTTGGAGGCTGCTGGTCTTTGAACTGGAGTGTACCATTGGCTCTCCTGGATCTCAAGCTTTTCAGCATATACTGCTGAGTTTGGAGTTGCCAACTTCCATAATTGTGTGAGTCAATTCCTTATAATATATCTCTTTCTATATATGCACATCCAATTGGTTCTGTTTATGCGTAGAGCTCTGAGTAATACAGAAGTATAGGCTTTTGTTTTTTAATTTACTCACTGAATAGGAAAGACAAAGGAAAGATGCTGTACAAAGTGCCAGGCTTGGACCACAACTCCATGCCAATGACAATTCTTGCCAACTCTATGATGATCCAATTTGCAATATCACTGCCTCACTCACCAAAGCCGAAGAATAGATTTTACATCCTGAAAGGCAAGAAATCTGGCTCTTCTCTTCACATTTTCAAGGCGATTTTTGAAAACTGTGGATAAAAATGGAAGCTTAAAGGATAAGGAGCCTCGCTGGAACTTTATTCTGATGGATTGTTCCAGAAAGTATAAGAAGTGAGAATTTGATGGCCCATTTCTGGAGAAGAGGTTTCTACATATTGAGGTGCTTTTTGCCAAATGTGGGGCTAATTAAGCCTGAGAAAACCCGTTTCTCTGCGGGCCTGGAGCTGCCGGGTAGAGACGAGCAGTGGTGTAGCGTCATGAGACTTCATTATAATGTTGGCAAGAGTCTTTTATTAGCAGTAGTTGGGAGGACACCTGGCTAACTGGGGTTTAGAGGATATATGATTTCTGCCACATTGCAGGTGGAATGTTAACGAGCATAATGCAGCTTCTGGAGGAAGATGTTCTGCAGTTGCCAAAAGCCTTAGTGTTGCCTAAGGATGCCAAAACCTGTAACCTTCTACTTCGCATTTAGAATGTTCCGCAAAGCAAGTGGAACATTTGAGATGGTGGAAATGGGCTGATTCCTCAGGCCAGTAACAACAGTTAATGAGACCAGACCACGAAACAAACTTCCCAGACTGATAGCCATGAATTTCCTAAAAAAACAAACAAACACACACACACACAGGGTTCATACAGCATGATCGTACTCTATAAATAACCCAGGCTAAGAAATATCCTTCCTCCCTACTCCTATCCTCAATTTGAACTAGTTTTGGTTTGAGCTTTGAAACTAGTTTTGTTGGTGTCTCTTTGGAAAAGAATATTTTGCTTCAACATTCACTAAACAATGGATATCATAGGAATGGCTCCTGGGTTATTTGCTTATTTATAAAGAGTTTCATATACACTGTGCAGATTATCTTGGTTCTCTCTCTCTCTCTCTCTCTCTCTCTCTCTCTCTCTCTCTGTCTTTTTAAGTAGGCTTCATGCCCAGTGTGGTGCCCAACATAGGGCTTGAACTCACAACCCTGAGATCAAGACCTAACCTGAGATCAAGAGCCAGGGGCTTAACCAATTGAGCCACCCAGGCGCCCGTTTCTTTTTGTTAAAACAAACTTAAACTTTGTTGTTAACAAACTATAAAAAACAAAACAAAACAAAACAAAACAAAACAAAACAAAAAAACCCTGGAACTAATTATATAATTGCTATTATTCTAGAAATTTTAGCCTTCTTATATTAAATCTTAGCAGTTTTATGCATGCAACAAACATAAGCTTCCAAGATTTCTGACAGCAAACAGTGAAAGAGAGCTGCAGTTTCTCAGACCGTCCTCTATTCCTCTTTCTATAACTTCTAGGATGTTCTTTTGCAATTTTAAACCAAAATACTTTTTGATGATCACGTTTTGCAGGTTACATTGTATGTTTGTCACTATATAGAGTCCATCAAAATTATAAAGAAATAGTAATTGAATTTTTTCTGTAAAGGATAGACTTTAATCTACATTTCATATACCTATTTCATTCCTTATATGTGTTTCCTGTTACATCATGCCTTGAGATCATTTTCTTTTATGTCTCAATTCAATGTGGTTTTTTAAGTAAGACCTGGGGATTAGTGTATTATTATCCACTTATAAGATGAGAATGTTTTCTATGGGAGCCCAGACTCATGAGAGATACCAAGATACTGTGTGCTTATAAAAACAGCATTTTGTTCATATATATATATATATATATATGCACACACACAATTATACTGAGTATATTGCATATGTCCCTAATTTTAAGAAAAATCATACATAATTAATACAATCTCTTATTGTGATAGAGATTGTGTTTCAAAAGAAAAATCTTTGCTAACTCTTCAGTTACTTATGAACTGACCTTATGACATTTTATCTTTATCCTTCAGTATTCTTTCTTGCTCATCAATCACTGTTTTCTTCTGTTCCATGTCAGTGAGAAAAGTAGTGATGCAGCCACAAATAATGAATCATGAACAAGCTTTTGCCATTTATATCATAAATATGACAGGGCAGTGCCTGCAGACAGTGTTATTTCCGGTCTGCATTCCTGAACACTGAGGTCAATAAAATTGCTACCAGTCATAAAGCACGGGTAGGAGACATACTTGTATGCAGTGAATCTTCCAGCTGGAGAATGAATTACTGCTTCTGGATGACAAAATCAAGGCATCCAGGGCCTCTTGGTAGAAAGATGACTCTACTATATTTTGAGCTTGTTCCTTACACATCCTTTTCATGATTTTCTATAACCCCCTAAGAATTGGTCTATTTCCTCCTTTCATCATTACTAAGTAAAGCTTTGCCTGGGTCTCTCTACTTCCCTTGATATGCAGGCATAATGGGTCTCTAAGTCAACTTCACCCCTTTGACCACTCTCAGAAGCAAACATATATTTTAATCCTGTTTTAAGTCTTGTACTGCTCTGTATCCAAGGAAACAGTCATTGGTTAGGACTGATGAAGGTTCTCTCCTTGACCAAATTTTAGTCAGACTCCTCTGAATTCTGTTTTCAACTAGGCTTTGAATTTCAGTGTCCATGTTCATCTCTATATTGTCTTATTTTAGCAAAAATCCTATTAAAGTTAGTTTATTCAAAATCTTCATCATCTATATCTGATCACCCTCGATCGGATCAGGTTCCTCAACCTTCACCATTCCCTAGGTGTTTTGTGATCACCTTGGCCCGGCCTTCAGCAAAAATCCTGTTAACCAGAACTCCCCTCCCCCTTACCACTGTTTAGTAATTTTCCAAGTACTGATCCCCATCCTGGGGGATCCTTAATTATAAATTACCACTTAATTTATAAGTGGTCCTTAAATTATAAATTACCACTTCCCCCCTGTTGTATTCGGAGTTCTCTCTCCCATCGCAAAACTACATTCCAGTGATTCCTTAAACCTATTCCAGTAGTCTCCCTGAATAAAGTTTGCTTTACCATCTTTAATAAGTGTCATGAATAATTTTAACAGGATAATATATTTTTTTTCTTTTTTTAAAGTTTTATTTATTTATTTTTAGAAAGAGAGAGAGAAAGTGGATTGGGGGTAGAGGGAGGGAGAGAGAGGGAGACACAGAATCCAGAGCAGGCTCCAGGCTCTGAGCTCTGAGCTGTCAGCACAGAGCCAATGCGGGGCTCCATCTCACAAACTGTGAGATTATGATCTGAGCCGAGATCAAGAGTCTGATGCTTAACCAACTGAGCCACCCAGGCGCCCCTAATTTTTTTTTTAATAGAACCAATAAATATTAAAAAAAAAAAATCTTGAGTCTCAAATCTCAGTTTCCCAAAATGCTCAGATAACCTTTCTTTGTTCCCTCTCTAAAGTTTCTTCAATATTCATACTTGCTTTGTAAACGAAGAGTTACCTAATATATATTCCTTCTTTGAACCACACATTTCATATATCTCCTTTCAAACTTTTTGGAGCTTTTGATAGCAAGAAAGAGTAGGCATTTAGCATCTTTTATGCAACCCAAGATCAAATGGAATTTATTAATTTATTCTTTGATTCTTGATTCCTTTTGCATGTGTCTCATTTGACAGGTTTTTCTGGTTATTCTTCCTTTGCCCCCACCCTTAGTCACTACCAGGATATTGTAGGGATGTAAGGAGAGACTCACCCCTTCCTCTCTGCCATGCAAGTTTTTCTGACCCTGTTCCAACAGTTACCGCTTCTGTCTGTAACAGGTTTCTCCCATGGCTACAGATGTATTGGTTTTGTATGATACCTTCAGCCTGCCATGTCAGGACAAAAAAAAAAAAATGGGAAAGGCTTCATGCTGATTCTACTTCCTTTGTGGCACATCATTGCCCTATTGATTTCTTTAACCTTGCCCAAACCTCTGTAAAACGTTCTTGCCTGAAATTATTGTAAATTAAATTATTTTGAATGTGCCACCCATTTCTAAATGGGACCCACCGTGAAACGTCTGAACCATTCCTCCCTTTGCCTACCCTGGCCTCCTTCCTACACTTAAAGCCTCTTTTTGTTCAACACTAGCTCAATCATTACTTTCCCAGGAAAAACTTCTTCCACTAAGCAGTTTCATTACTAATTGTCTCAAGAAACTCTCTACCTTTTCTTAGGAAGTTAAAGTGTTATATTCCTTTACATAATTATCTTACTGTCTATCTCATTTAACTCCATTCTCTATGAGAGCTTGGTCCAGGTATTCCTTGCTCATTATATCTCCAGTGTCTAGCCAGACTTTCCAGCACATTGGAGGCACTCAATAGATATTGAGTAAATGACTTGCTATTCTGATTCAAGTTAATGTGTACTGTTTTCTCTCATATCAGTAACTCTTTAAGCATTATTCTTTTTTTTTCCTTTTCTTTTTCTTTTTTTTCTTTTTTTTTTTTTTTTTTTTTTTTTTTTTTTTTTTTTTTTTGAATTAGCCAAGCTGGGCCATTTGCTGACTTTTCTGTGATTACATTTCAGTAGCAGATACTTCTCAAAATAAAATAAAAATTCCTTTGAGAAAAAAATAGGTTAGCAGGCTAGCCAATACATCTTTAAAAATATAATTGCACTCGTCGAGTGTGGTAGTTTTGCTGATCAAAATATTTGTTTGTCTAGAGAGGCATCTTTACTGAAAATAGCTAAGGGCAAGTCTAGGCTGGTCTCAGAAAATTTCTGCCACAGGAGACTGATCTGACTTCCAGATCACTTGACCTTTCCAGATCCTTGTAAAGGTCAAGATGCAATTCCACCAGCTGTACCTAAAGCTCTCTCTCTGATTTTAAATTTAGCTAGAATGCTTCCTCTCTCATTCTTCTTTTCCCTGTTTATTAGTTTAGTGCATCTATTAGATACTCTCAGTGATCTCACTGTATTTTTAATTTAATTCCCAAGTAACTGTAATGTAATTCTTCCTCTTAATAGAAATAGATTTATACTTGTTTGCCACCTCTACACTCAGTTTCTTATTTATTCTGAGTATAGTAAGAATGTAATCCTACTGCCCAAGTTTCCTTCATCTTGTTTAGCAAATAGTTTAGCCTGGTGACAAGAAGGAACTGTTTTGTTTTGTCCACTTCCTTTGGTAAAATTTTAAAATTCAGTATATTTCTGCATAAGTATTTCCATCAATAGGAAGTATGGGAAATTTCTAGTGGGAGAGGAAGCTGGGAGTGTCAGAAGTTGTAAATGATTATATAGCATGATATTACTTATTAGCATAATGAGCGAAACCACAGCCCTTATCTTGTACTTTATTTCCTCTTAGTTTCCAAAACACTATGCTTAAATCAATTTTTAAACCAAAATTAGTGTAGTGATTGGTACAGCATCTTCAATAATTATACATTGACATTTGAATAATACATATTGTTTAGGATAGTTTATGATTTCTGATGCCAGTTTTTATCTTTTCTCAGGCTAAAAATTGATTAGAAAACAAAGTTTTAAAAAGTAACTTGGGTACCATTGGCAATGATAGTTCCATATGAGCAATATTCATAATTTTATTTTTTGTGTCATGTTTTTATTTGTATTCTAGTTAGTTAACATACCGTGTGATAATGGTTTCAGGGGTAGAATTCAGTGATTCATCGCTTACATATGACACCCAGTGCTCATCCCAATAAGTGCCTCCTTAATGCACATCACACATCCAGCCCATCCCCCACCTACCTTCCTCCAGCAACCCTTAGTTTCTCCTCTATAGTTAAGAGTCTTTCATGCTTTACCTCTTCTCCTTCTCCTTCCACCTCCCCGCAGCCCCTATGTTCATCTGTTTTGTTTCTTAAATTCCAAGTATGAGTGAAATCATATGGTATTTATTTTTCACTTACAATGTTTAAATAAAAATCACAATAACTACAGTTTATTGTGTGTTGGTCATTTTCCATGAATTAAGACAAGTACTTTACATGTTTATTCTTTGTTTTTTATTGTGAAAACAATGTGAGTTTATCTCTACTTTATTGATAGAAGAATAGAGCTTAGAAAACTTAACAAGTAAGACACATAGCCAAATATTAAAATATAAATCTTCATCAATTCACGACCTCTTTTTATGCTGCCTTAGAAGAGTCCGAAAAGGAGAAGAAGAAGGTGACTAGACAGGCTAAATACATTCTACAGTTTACAATCCTGTGTTTCAATCATGTCTCTATCAATAGAACCTAATGTGTCTGTCCTTGAATGCATTGCTTAACTTCAATTTAAAGTCTCAGCTTCTTCTGTGGCAAAATGGGCACAATATAAAATCTTTGTTTATAGATAACAATGAAAATAAAATCCAGAAGAGTCTATTTTTGTGTATGGTGTAAGAAAGTGGTCCAGTTTCATTTTTTTTGCATGCACCTGTCCAACCTCCCAAACTTTCTCCATTATATATCTTCTCCATTATGTATTTCTACTTCCATTTTTGTAGATTAATTAACAGTGTAAGTATCAGTATATTTCTGGCTCTCATTTCTTTCATAGATCTATATGTCTATTTTGGTTCCAGTATCATACTGTTTTGGTTACTAAAATTTTGTAGTATAGTTTGAAATCTGGGATTGGATTCCTCCAACTCCATTCTTTCTCAAGATTGCTTCAGCTATTTGAGCTCTTTTTTGGATCTATACAAATTTTAAGATTTTGTTGTTGTTGTTGTTCTAGCTCTATAAAAAATACCATTGGTATTTTGATCGGGACAAAAATAAACTCAAAATGTATTAAAGACCTAAATGTAAGACCTCACACTGTTAAATTCTTAAAAGAAAACATTGGCAGTCACCTGTTAGACATCAACCTTAGCAGTATTTTCCTAGATATGTCTTCCCAGGTCAGGGAAACAAAAACAAAAACAAACAACTGGGACTACAACAAGCTAAAAACCTTTTGCACAGTGGAGGAAACCTTCAACAAAATGAAAAGGCGACCTATTTAATGGGAGATGGTATTCGAAAATGATATATCTGATAAGGTGTTAATATCTAAAATACATAAAGAATTTATACAACTCAACACCAGTAATAATAATAATAATAATAATAATAATAATAGTAACAGTAATAATAATAAAATTTAAAAATGTTTAGATGACCTAAAAAGACATTTTTCCAAAGAAGACATACAGATGGCCAAAAGACATGGAAAGATGTTCAGTATCACTAATCACTGGGGACATAATAATCAAAACTACAATGAAATGTCACCTCATAGCAGTCAGAATACAAGTATCAATAAGACATAAATACCAAGTGTTGGCAAGAATGTGGAGAATAAATATCTCTTGTGCACTGTTGATGGGCATGCCAATTGGTTCAGTCACTATGGAAAACAGTATGGAAGTTCCTCAAAAAGCCAAAAAATAGAGGTACTCTAAGATCCACTCTCTGGGTACTTATCTGAGGAAAACAAAAACACTAATTCAAAAGGATATTATGCACCCCTATGTTTATTGCAGCATTATTCACTCTAGCTAAGGTATGGAGGCAACCTAAACGTCAAGTGATAGATGAATGGGTAAAGAAGATGCGGTATATATACACAATGGAATATTACTCATCCATAAAAAAGAATGAAATCTTGCTGTTTGCAACAACACGGATAGACCTAGAGGGTATTATGCTAAGTGAAATAAGACAGAGAAAGAACAATACCGAAGGATTTCATTTATATGAAGAATCTAAAAAACAACACAAATAAGCAAACAAAACAGAAACAGAATCATAAATATAGAGAACAAACTAGCGGTTGCCAGAGGGGAGGGGGATGGGGACATAGGTGAAATAGGTGGAGGGGATTAAGGGGTGCAAACTTCTAGTTATAAACTAAATAAGTCGTGAGGATGAACAAAGTACAGCATACAGAATATAGACAATAACATTTCAATAAATTTGTGCAGTGATAAGTAGTAACTATACTCAACATGGTATTTTGTAATATATATATAATTGTCGAATTACTATGTTGTACATCTGAAACTAATATAATATTATATGTCAACTATAATTAAATTAAAATTAAATAAAAGGTGAAAACAATACAAAAGAAAGAAAATGTACCTGATACATGATAGGACCTCAATATGCTAAATATCATTATCATTGTTATTATTATTTAATACCCTTTTCCTAAGGCGTGTCATTGAACAATTAAAAACAACTGCTTTCCAGGCCACCTGAGTGGCTTAGTTGGTTAAGCATCGTACTCTTGGTTTGGGCTCAGGTCATGATCTCTAGGTTCATGAGTTCCAGCCCCACATCAGGTTCTGTGGTGACAGTGCAGAGACTGCTTGGGATTCTCTCTCTCTTTTTCTGCCCCTCCCCATCTCTCTCTTTCTCAAAATGAATAAACAAAATTAAAAAAAAAATCTTTATAAAAACAACTGCTTTCCAGAGGTCAGAAGTTTCCCCTATAAGAGAAGTTTGGGACTAAATGGAATAGCACAGGTCAACTTATTTCTTCTGTTGATTATGACTAATATCTAGACAAAATATACAAAGCAACCATCTGAGTATTCTAAAAAGTAAAAAATAAATAATTACTTAAAAATCAAATGATTTTTTGGGCGCCTGGCTGTCTCAATCAGTTAAGCATCCAACTTCAGCTCAGATCGTGATCTCACAGGTTAGTGAGTTCGAGCCCTGCGTGAGGATCTCTGCTGTCAGCATAGAGCCCACCTCAGATTGTATGTGTCCCTCTTTCAGCCTCTCCCTCACTCTCACTGTTTCTTTCTCAAAAAATAAATATACATTAAAAAAAATAAAGAGCTCCATTCCAGACAGAAGGGAAAATATTGAGAATGCCTGGTAGTTTAAAAATATATATAAAATGATTTTTAGAGGGGAAAATATGAAGAAGTAACTTTTACAGAAGTGAGTTTTCCATTTTCCCTTCTTTTTTTTTCCTTGCAAGTTTTCTTTCAAGGGTGGGACCAATAATGGAATTAAATAGCAGTGGTGATGGCAAGGGCTAAAATTTCAGAGAAATGTTGTCCTTCTGGCCAATGGGGGAAACACGTCCTCCTTCTATGCAAAGTATGATGAGTCCTTAACCTTCACCCTAAAAAATTATAAAAGTATGTAAAATGAAAAAAAGTATGTAAAATGAAATCCTCCTTGGTAGGGAGGAAGGGAATAATAAAGGTAAGAGATCTATAAAATTAAAAATGGAAAGCAATGAAGAAAACAACTGAAAGCTATTACTTTAAAGAGATCAATAAAATTGATAAACATTTAGCCAGGCTGATTAATTAAAAAAACAAACAAACAAAAAAAAAGCAAAGAAGATACAGACACAGGAATGAAAGGAGGGATGTGACTACAGACACTAAAGTGGCAAAAAAGGAAAGTAAGAAATATTGCAAACAAGTTTTTACTTAAATTTGACAACTCAGATGAACTGGATTAATTCCTTGAATGACACGTATTCCACAAGTTCACTATTTAAGGAAAACCTCAATATTTCTAAACCTATTAAAGAGACTAAATTTAGAGTGAAAATCTTTATAAAAACAATAACAATAAGAAAAATTTTAGGTTAGCTTAGCTATCTTACTGCATATACTACCAAGTGCTTAAAGAAACACCAATTCTACATAAACGCTTCCAGAAAATAGGAGATTAAGAAACACTTCCTAACTCATTTAATGAGGCCCTCTTACCTTGGTTCCAAAACGAGACAAAAATACTACAAAAAAATGAAATATAAATCATGAATATAAATGCAAAATGTCTTAAAATACTGCAAATCTAATGCAGCAACATGAAGAGGACAGTGTATTGTGAAAAATGGGATTTATCCTGAAATTGCAGGCTGGTTCGATTCAACATTAGAATATCAATCAAGTATAAATTATTGTCAAGGGATTAAGAAGAAAAAAACATATGATCATCTTAGTCGATGCAGAGACAGTATTTGGCAAAATTCAATACCCACTCGTGATTCAAAACTCACACAAAACCCTGACTACAAGGGAATTTATTTAACCTAACATTGAACATCTCTAAAAACCTATACCAACCATCTTAATAGTTAATATCCTTCTTAATATTTTTTCTCTAAGGTTGGAAACAAGGCAAGAACGTTTATTCAGCTTTACACTGGAGATCCCAACCAGTGCAAAAGGCAATAAAAAGCAATAACAAGGATACCTATAAAAAGGAATAAATAAAAATATTTAAATTTTCAGCCCACACAATTTCCCAAGTAGAATCATCCCAAGAAGTTTATAAAAGAACACAAATAAAACAAAAAGTGGTTAGAACTAGTAAGTGAGGATAGCAAGTTTTCAGGATATTATGTAATAAAAATAAGCAACTGTATTTTTATCAACGTTTATTTATTTTTGGGACAGAGAGAGACAGAGCATGAACGAGGGAGGGGCAGAGAGAGAGGGAGACACAGAATCGGAAACAGGCTCCAGGCTCCGAGCCATCAGCCCAGAGCCCGACGCGGGGCTCGAACTCTCGGACCGCGAGATCGTGACCTGGCTGAAGTCGGACGCTTAACCGACTGCGCCACCCAGGCGCCCCAAGCAACTGTATTTTTATATGCTAACAATAACCACTGGAAAATTTAAAAAAAATAAGTCGCATTTATAATAGGTATATATGCATAAAAAAAGCTCTGAAGTACTTCATTATACACCTAACAAATATGTGAAAGATCTGGATGATGAAAGCTTCACAATCAGGCAGTGTTCGGTTAGCATGGCTCCACTGTGCACAGATTTCAAGCAACACGGGTCAGTTAAATAATGCCAGTTTCCCCAAACACAGTTCAAGTTCAGTGGCCATAGTACACGAGCCGTGATGGATTGCATAAAATATAAACTTCGCTGCTAGTTCTTCCGTCCACATACTTCTGCATACGTAACAAACGTACAGCATGATCAGTAACCGATGATGCTCTTTTACAGGGTGCTGAGTGGTCACTTTGCACCTGTTATTTAGTTCATGCTCATAGAGCAAAGTGTGTCATTGTGTTGTCTCCTGTCCCCATGATAACCCACATGACATTTTCTTTCAAAATGAATAATCAAAAGATGGAAGGCCCAAAAGAGATGAAAGTACAGCAAGGAAGCAAATGTTCATGCCAGAAGTGAAATCACAATGGAACATAAATCGGGGCGCCTGGGTAGCTCAGTTGGTTAAGCGTCCGACTTCGCTCAGATCACGATCTCACAGTTCAGGAGCTCGAGCCCCGCGTCGGGCTCTGTGCTAACAGCTTGGTACCTGGAGCCTGGAGGCTGCTTCAGATTCTGTGTCTCCCTCTCTCTCTGTCCCTCACCCGCTCACACTCGGTCTCTCTCTGTCTCTCAAACATAAATAAACATTTTAAAAATTAAAAAAAAAACAATTGCACATAAATATAGTTACAGAAGAAATAGGTGATGGAGAGATGTTGACTCCATGTATGAGCCAGAAGAATTTATAAAGGAGAACATATGCACATAAATGGGGAAGAAAACGATAATGTAAAAGATGAAGACACCCCAGAGGAAGTTATGTTGAAAGAAAACTTGGCATTAAGGAAAATCTCTGGGATATTTTATACATTGAAAGTATGAAAGGTAGAATGACAGAAGCGAATCCAAGCTTAGAAAGAAGTATAACAATTCATAAAAGCTCAGAAAAGATGCTTTCTCCCTATCGTTACTTATAAATGACAAGAAGAAATAAGCAAGCATTTTTCAAATTCCTCTAAAATGTGGACAGAAAATAAATCTATGAAAGTAAACATGAAAAGTCATGTAGCTTGATAAGATAAGGTTGCAATTTGCTTTTGCCGTAGCATATTCACTTACTTTTCTGTAAAGCTCCTCCAAACATTTTTAGAGTTATTTTATGTGGTTATCAATTAACGTGATCACAATTAATTATTCCTTGTTGCTTATTGAGCAAAATATTATGGTCATGAAATGTGTTTAGTGTATTGTAATAATTTCCTGCAAAATATGAGTTCAGAATAATCAAAGATAGCTAACTTGTGTAAAATCTGTTAATTAGACCATTTTTTTTGGTAACCACTTTATTTTTCCTTCATGGTTCAAACTATCACCGTTAAAATTCTGCAAATTGGTGGGCTCCTGGGGGGCTCGGTCGGTTGAGCATCTGACTCGTGCTCAGATTCTGATCACACGGTTCTTGAGTTCAAGGCCCACATCAGGCTCTGTGCTGACAGTGCGGATCCTGCTTCGGATCCTCTACCTCCCCCTCTCTCTGCCTCTCCCCTGCTTGTGCTCTCTCTCTTTCTTAAAAATAAATAATAGATATTTTTAAAAATCTGCCAATTGGAACAAAGGATATAAGAAAGCTAATTACCAAAAGAGGCAAATTAAAAATATCAATCAGACCAAGGTTTATTTTTGCTCTCTGTTATTATAATTATTCCAATTCCTTAAGATTTCATCTTATTGAAGTGCAATCTAACTCTGAAAAAAAAATGCAGTAGCGGTTCTTTGTGAGTCCTTATTTCTCCGACAACATTCTGCCCTGGTATGTGCGGGAAGGACCTTTACCTGTTTCCATTAAATCTCAATGACTGGTTTTAGTTCAAACGGTTCAGAGAGATACCATTAGAAATATTTTGTTATTTTTCTACCTCATTTACAACAGTGAATTTCAGTTCATTGAACTTTGATTCATAACTTTGGGATTCATCAGCTTAACATGGTTTGTAATCCTTTCTGGTTCCTAATGATTTATTTTAAAGCAGTGGATTACCGCGTGTGAGGCAATACTGGAGGTGCAGCTTCCCGGGAAAGGAACACCCCCTTGTTTCAAAATCATGAAAAGAAAAGTCACCATCATCATTACCACTAAAGGCGCTTGTTTCCTCCCATCATCATCATCATTATCATTATGTCTAAGCACTTCAGACCTTGAACTCACTGAATCCATATGAAAGGAAGTGAGTGTTATTAACTTCCTCAGTTTACAGAAGATAAAACAGAGGCACTAAGAAGTGGATTTAATTCCTCAGTGTAACATGATGAAGCCAAGATTCAGACCTAAGCGTCTGAAATCCAGAGGTCATGATCTTCCCCACTACGCTAGACTGACTTAGGACAAGTACTGAGAGGAAGCCTATTGCTGTTAAAATGCATTTTCTCTGCGACCAACATGTCACATTAACATGATTTCGGATGCAGCGACTGACCACTCTCCACCAAGTTTCATTTTCTGTAAAAGGTGAGGTTGAACTGCAATACAATTGATGGTTTTTATGCTTTTATATAGTTCTATTTACTTTGGATTGAAAGCTTCTTATCAACAGGTCATGCTACACTGACCTTGCCCACTTCTGCAAGGAAGTTGTTAAGTACTTAATAAATACTTATTTTCTCAAAACTAGGAGAAGGCGATATATGGGAAGTACACAGAAATCCAGATGATATTCACTTATGCAGTGATGAAATTATATGCTTGATTTGGTGGAATTAGAAAATAGATCTGACTCTCCTTCTACACTACCCTTGCCATCCTCCTATCCGCTTTGATTGGAGAAACTTTATTATACACTGAAGTGCTTATGAGTACTCACATACTAAAAACCCACATGCACACAAACTTAAACATAGAAACTGTAAGAGACATACAAACTAAATCAGTTTATGGAAGGTATCTGTAGTAAGAGAATAGTAACAATAGAAATATTTATTTTTCTGATAGTGCCACCTGCGAGAAATCTTTTCAATGAAAGAACAATTATTATTTGAGAATGCCTTTAATAGAAGTGGAGTGGAACACATGTCTCAAAGTTCTGCCTTGGTATGTATGGGAAAGACTCTGTGTTATATACAGAGTATAGTTGATTGGTCACTCAAGTCATGCCAACCATGTAAGTATGAATAAATCAAATCAATGTCACCTTTGTACAAATTAGGCAAAGAGAAGGTGGTTGGCACTTTGCTCTCTTATGTCCCCTAGGTCAAGAATTTTCCTGCAGGGCAAATACTGTGCAACCATATTCGACAGCCCTAATAAAGATTAAAGAGTTGGCTGTTACTTGTCCTCAATATCAAGAGGGATTTTTGTTGTTTCGTTTTGTTTTTATCATTTCAAAAGCAATGGAGTAGGAGCAAATAGGTATCCACTGGTGACTTCAATCAATAGAGACCAATTCCTGTTACACACAGGTGATATGGGGAAAGGTCAGTTAGGTCTCATCAATCAATTTCCTGTAAGAAGCCAAAGTCAAGCAGGGCCAAGATCCAAATCATGTGCTACCATTTGAGAACGGTAGACTTTCAGAGCAGGAAAAATTCTGGGAGAAGATCTTATGCTCTCGTTCATTAAAGAGAAGAAGGAAATTGAACCCGAATATGTCTGGAGACTTTCTGAGGATCAACGATGCCACAAGGACATGGCATATGATCCGCTTGTCTCAGTGTATTCTAGAGAATACATGGAAGATATAAAGTATGGACACATGAGTAAGTTTATTTAGTATGTCAAATATTTTCTCTTTTGTGGCAGCATAAATTATTTTTTAGACATTTTATTTATTTTGAGAGAGAGGGAGAGCACGCACAAGTGGGGGAGAGGCAGAGAGAAAAAGAGAAAGAGAGAGAGAGAGAGAGAGAGAGAGAGAGAGAGAGAGAATCCCAAGCAGGCTCTGTGCTCAGCACAGAGTCCAACACAGGGCTTGATCTCACAACCATAAGATCATGACCTGAGCCAAAATCAAGATTCAGATACTTAACCAAATGAGCCACCCATGCACCCCTAGAAATCATTTTTTTTTCTGCAAATAAGAGATACTACACATGTGGCTAATTGTTTCATTGACTCATAGATTCATTCAATAAATGTTTAGTAAGTGCTTACCAGTCCATTCATCTTGCCTTTAATGGTGTAGACATTATCTGAGGATATAGGCATCACCAGTTAAAGACTGGCCATGTTGATTACACAATAAAATTTCTTTTTTTTTTTTTTTAAATTTTTTTTTTCAACTTTTTTTTATTTTATTTTTGGGACAGAGAGAGACAGAGCATGAACGGGGGAGGGGCAGAGAGAGAGGGAGACACAGAATCGGAAACAGGCTCCAGGCTCCGAGCCATCAGCCCAGAGCCTGACGCGGGGCTCAAACTCACGGACCGCGAGATCGTGACCTGGCTGAAGTCGGACGCTTAACCGACTGCGCCACCCAGGCGCCCCATACACAATAAAATTTCTATACCAACACAATAGAGCTTATCTATTGAGTACAGTGCAAAGGGTTAATACATAATTTTATTCATCTTTGTTCCCATTCTCATTTCTCTTTCTTCACAATATAGCATTGCAATGTAGAACATCTTGTTTATCATATGTCTCATATGTCATGCTCATCATTTTCTATTCCCTCCCTCAAAATTGGCCATCATTTTGCTAGATCTAGACCCAGGAAATTCTACTAGATCTCTTTCTATAACATAATGCCATCTCCTAAGAGTCAGATCAGTGTTGTTACAACAATTACATTTTTCTTCTAGTAGCTATGCTAACCTGAAGCATACTTGAAGACAGGCTATAAATGGAAAAAGGTAACTTATCCTTCATTCAGGGTTGAGCAACAGGCCCCTTTATTTCAGAATACTTCTCATTTCCTATCCTACTTTTAAGTTCCTAAAAATAATATGATTATTTTTGAGCAGTGGGTGGAAAAACTAATCTTTAGCATATGGTCTCATCACAGATTGTGACAGTGTTATTTCTCAGCACCAACCGAGTCTCAGTAATTATTCCTTCCATGAGTTTGATTATCTCTAGGGAACCAGAATGAAGACAAACTTGGGATTTGTATTGGCAGTAAGCAAGCAGGCTGGCGTGATCAGAAGCCTTAGCTTTCTCAACATTCAATCCTTAGTCCAATGTTAATCTCTGATTTAGTTACATAGTGTCCCGTTCTTCTTAACAGGGTCAGAAAGCTTTGCTGATTTAGTGTTAGGATGACAGTTTCCTCTTGTTTCCTATATCTTCAAATACCCATCGGTACTATGTGAGGATATCCAGTTATTGATTGCCAAGGAGCTACTTATGAGTTGTGCACAAGGTACCATTTTTTAGAAGATCTGCCATTTCAAATTATTCAGAAAGGAGATGTACATCTCAACCACATTGTTGACAAATATTAATTAAAATTTAAGGAAATATCCTACACAAACTTCATGGTGAAATGATATAGAATTTATTATCTAAAATATATAACAACAAGGCAGCTCAGATGACTCAGAATCAGAGAGAACAGCAACACTGTCCAAGAAATGTGAAGCATCCTGAGTTTCATTAGCAGCCACAGTGGTGGATGACAATGTTGGAGTGAGGAGTGTGTGTGTGTGTGTGTGTGTGTGTGTGTGTGTGTGTGTGTAAACTTCTCTAATCATGTTTCTATTAAGTTTCAGACTTAAGTTATTCTGAACGTAACCATAGTCTGCCTCATTTGGGCCTGATATAACCCATCCCCTGAAATATATATATATTTCCAAATTAAAAAGTATATGTATCAGAATATATATAAAAATTGGAAGGTACAGAATACCAACACAGTCAAATTCCTGATATTGGACCAATTTCTCAGATGCCTCCATTCAACTTGTCAAAAAAAATTTTATTGTGTATTTTCTAACATTTGACAGGACATCCTGACTCTGCTCTAGGTAACTTGGTAAGAGTTATATTATGACTTTTTTTTGGTTATTGTTATATCATTTTTATATTATTACCAGCAGCAAACTAAACATTTACTGGGCTTCGAGGACATGTATCCATTATTATGCCATCAAACAGAGTGTTTTCACTCCACTAAAAATCTTTGATGCTCGACCGATTCATCACCTGCACCCTTCCCAGCAATGGGGAAGTAGGGCCGTCTATTTGTTGGTTCAACGTGCATTTCTCTGATGACATATGATGAAGAGCATCTTGTTACGAGGTGTCTGTTAAGATCTTTAGCCCATATTTAATTGGGTTGTTTGATTTATTATCGTTGTAAAATTGTATCTCTCAAGAAATGTGTTTATTTCATCTAAGCTATCAGATTTGTGTCCACAGTATTGGTCATAGTATTTCTTTATTATCTTCTTAGTTTTTGTAGGTCTTTAGTGATGTTCCTTCTTTCACTTCTAATGTAATTTGTTTCCTCTCTTCTTTTCTTAGCTTAACTAGAGGCATATCATTTTCATTGATTTTTTTTTAAATTTTTTTTCAACGTTTTTTATTTATTTTTGGGACAGAGAGAGACAGAGCATGAACGGGGGAGGGGCAGAGAGAGAGGGAGACAGAATCGGAAACAGGCTCCAGGCCCTGAGCCATCAACCCAGAGCCCGACGCGGGGCTCGACGCGGGGCTCGAACCCACGGACCCCGAGATAGTGACCTGGCTGAAGTCGGACGCTTAACCGACTGCGCCACCCAGGCGCCCCGTCATTGATTTTTTTTTCAAAGAATTAACTTTTGGTTTCATTGATTTTCTGAATTAATTTCCTGTTGTTTTTTTTTTAATTATTTCACTGATTTGTGTTCTAATTCTTTTTTTTTTTTTTTTTTTTTTGGTCTCAGTTTCTTCACCTCTATAATAAAATACTGAATGAAAAACACTTAGCAGCGCCTGGTATGTAATAAATAACAGCAAATGTTAGTGATTATTGTTATGATCATGCCTTGTTTAGAATAGTGTTTTGTGGCACCTGGGTGGCTCAGTCAGTTAAGTGTCCAACTTCAGCTCAGGTCATGAACTGAGGTCTGTGGGTCTGAGCCCTGTGTCAGGCTCTGTGCTGACAGCTCAGAGTCTAGAGCCTACTTCAGATTCTGTATCTCCTTCCCTCCTGCCCCTCCCCCACTCATGCTCTCTGCCTCTCTCTCTCTCTCTCTCTCTCTCTCTCAAAAATGAATAAACATTTAAAAAAAAAAATAGAGTGTTTTAGGGTATTTCGAATGTTTTCTTTACCCTTTCTCCTGCAGGAAGTAAGTGAAGATTTTTCTCTGATGTTTACTCTGAGAGTCTGGTTGAGCTCCTGGAGGTAAATCTCACCATGTTGTTGTCCCCCATGGCTGGGTGCCCCGGGAGTTTCTAACACTCAAAATTGTCAGACCTGACTCTCTAGTAATTAGTCAAACAGGGTTTGAATTTCTCTACCTCAGTACTGGTTCCCACAGTTTTCAGCTCTGAAGTCTCTGTCCTAGTAAGCAACAGGGCCCTATATTTGCCGGCTTGTCTCTGATCTTGGGGTCAAAGGGTTGGCCCATGTCCTTCCTTCTCTTATGAAGCCAAGTAGAGTTGATTTTTCAGTCTGTTCAGCTTTTCACTTGTTAGGATGGAGTGGCAACTTCCAAGCTCCTTATATACAAAAAAATGGAAATCAGAAGTTACGCTTATATTTTTAATTTGTTTTTAAGTAAGTAAATTCAACCCCCATTGGGGAGCTTGAACTCATGACCTCAAGATCAAGAGTTGCATGCTTTATGAAGTGAGCCAGCCAGGCATGCCTTTAATTCATTTTAAGTGCATTTTTACATTTAAAAACTATTTCAAAATATTTCTACCAAATTATGTTACAAGCAATGCAAATTAATGCAATTTGTAACATTCCTTATAGATTTAAATAATTTCCTATTTTGTTCCTAGTGTTAATTATCCCTTTATCTGGCTATAAATCAAATTAATACATACCACTACTTTCTTTTGGGTGAAAAAGTGGTATTTTGACAGTCAGAACAAAGAATGAAATGAATCAGTCAGAATTTTCCTTAAATCTATGCATTTGACTTTTCAAAACCTGTAATTGATTAGGTCATAATGGATTTGTAAGTACCAGGTAATTAAAATAATGCCAATATCAGATGCTACAGGGACAAAATATAGGTGATAACAAACATTACCATTTGGCATCTCACCCATAATCTCCACATTTTCCTCAGAATTTTGCTATTTTTTCTGCAGCAGCAAATGTTGCTCGGTTTTCTGATTACTCCCATTCACACTTCACTCTGTATTTTCCCTTGCTCACTGTGACTGTCACTGAAAGCATAACAACTATATGCAACTGACATCATTAGACCAAAGGGCAGGGCAATGGTATGGCCTTCAGTGTGAAACTGTCATATCTATAATATGACAAACTGGCAAAAAGGTCCGTAGAGTCTTCAAAGTAGGTTAAAAAATAAGAAAAGAAAAAGACAACCACAATAATACAAACCAATTCTATCATTCACAAAATACTAGACATGTACAAATAATTATTAAAATCACAATAGCGATGATATCGGTAATAATGAGAAGAAGGACTGGAAAGTGTAGTTTTCAGTGAACTGGCTACAAAATGATAAAAAGGAGCAAAATAAACCCAAAGACAATGAAATTATAAAGGAATTGGTCAAGAGGTAAAATAACCAAAGTATTATGAGAGAGCCTGGATGGTATAGGCAGAGTAAGCTGTTAAACCAGGTAATGATATTAGCTTTGAATTCTCACCCCAGTTTACAGCTCCTGGACTGGTTAAGGGAGTTTGTAATTTTTTTTTTTTATCACTCCGACTGTTTATATAGCACGTTATAGTTTACGAAGCATTTTAATTTTTTGTAAAATTATATTCTCATTTTACATATAAAAGAGAGAGAGAGAGAGAGAGAGAGAAATGAGTTACCTTTTGCTTAAGGTTCATAGTTCATGAGAGAGGTGGGCTCAGAACTCAGGATCCCTGATCCAGTACAATATCTGTTACATTACACCCCATAATTATATGCCTTAATCTTTCTATGACCCCCACCCTTTGTGGCCAGTTTTTCCCCAAATTTACCTCCTGTGATGGTAGCAGCTTGGAAGGGATCTGGGCATTTGTAAAGCAATCTGGACGCACCCTCTACTCATCCTGTTTGTCTTTGGTCCAGGGATTCTGTACATGCAATCAGTGCTTGCTGGTGAGAATGTGGACAGTCTTAACTCTGAGAAGGAAGTTTTATATGAAATTGAGTCTCTTGAGTACTTTTTTATACTAGTAAATCCTTTACATCCAGCAGCTAGAAAAGTGGGCAGCTCAGTCGGTTAATTGGACGACTCTTGATTTAGGCTCAGGTCAACCCTCAGTTCGTGGGATCAAGCCCCACACTGGGCTCCTTGATGAAAGCAATGGAACCTGCGTCCGATTCTCTCTCTCCTTCTCTCTCTGCCCCTACCCTGCTCTCCCTCACTCAAAATAAATAAATACATAAACTTTAAAAATATGTCATTTATAATAAATAAATAAATAAATAAATAAATAAATAAAGGTTCAGAGATTAACGTTTATATGTACGTGATTGTTTACCTAGTATAAAATGTGCATATAAATTCAGCTAAACATTAAGAAAAGTATTCAGTTATTAGACTCTTAAAGAGCTTCTTAACTATTCTTCACACATCTTTCTTTAATGAGTTCATAAAATAATAAATGTCATCATAACAATTTCTTATTCATCAAGGACAAAAATGAGCAGAACAGTTTGTATACACCTGTCCTGGATTTTCAAACGCAGCTCACAAAAACACCAATTTTGAAATTAGTAAAATCTTTCCATTAATTATTTTTACCGAATTCTCACTTTCAGCATTAAAAACTCTTCATTTTTTAAAAAACCCTTTCAACTACCTGCAGGTTTCAACAAGCCCCATTTTTTGCATGTAATTCGTAGTCTCATGAATCACGTAGGGCCACCAAACTATAATTTACTGACAGATGGCTTTCTAACGAGACAAAAGAAATTCAAATTAAGCATAGTAATGAGAGGGCTCTAAAGTTAAAGTAGGCACAATACACTGACTGTAGACACCAACACTTTGTCTACATGTACTGTAATAAAAGTTGAGATAAGGTAGGGGGAAAAATCTCATAAGGAAAGGATTACACTCACATTATGAATTTTAATAGACAGAGGCATAACTTGTAAACAGAAATCACTTCAGAAAAGAAATGACTTTACATTTGGCATTTAGCATGTGGTACTTTTTCAACTATTTAATGTGTTTTGCATTAAGGGAATCAGGAAAGAAACAGACATATGCAATTCATCAGTATATAAAAATGAAATCAAAATGGTTTTGTCTGATAGCTTTAGTACCTTTACAATCTCATATAAAGTGTTTACAAATGTCACAAGATTGGAGGCTGCTGAAATGGAAGATAAAACATCATTATAATACTTTGAAGGAGTAACTCAATAGCAGTTTTAAAATGCTAGTTTCTCTGAGTCCTCAAAAAGATATCCAAACTTTCCAAAGACATTTTTTGAAATCGCACTATGACTCATTTGTATATTTAAAGGGCTAACTGCAAATGATATGTTATGACGGTAATGCCAAGATCTAGGAACATAATAGATAAGGAGGCAAACTCATTGTGACATCTAAGGTCTCATACTAAGAAACATGTGGGAATATATTTTTAACAACCTAATCAACTGTCTATTGGGCCCTCCAACTTTCAAAGATCCACTTCTCAGTAAAATGCATCCCTGGTTATTAATTTGTTTACGGTTATATAAACCCTTTTGCTTAAAGATAGTTTCTTAGACAATAAATGAACATCCAGAAATGTCTGAGTATGATAATATGATAGTGTATCCCAAATGTCCGAGGGAAATAACTGAAAGTTTTAGAAGAAAAGAGAGGATTCAGTAAAGGTAAAACTTATATCTCTTTATAGAAAAAATTAGTATGTTAAAGATAACAGAAAATAAAATGGAGAACAATACTATAATAACCACAGAAACATAAAATACAAACAATCAAGCTTAAAAAGTAGTGTGAAGTTCTTCCATAGGAAATATTACAAAATTTGACTGGAAATATGAGAAATCTAAATGAAATATAACTACGTAGAGGTATATATATTTCTGAATGTGAAAGACTACTGTTTAGATGTCTATTCGCAAAACGTAAAGAATATTTTGAGGTCAATGGGACTTTTTTCCATTTTAACTGGTGATTCCATATTATATTTATTATATTATATTATATTATATTATATTATATTATATTATATTAATCTATCTGCTGCGTTCTCTGCAGTGTTTGTGGACGTAGAAGGTCTTACCTGTACTTCCAGAAGATGGTCTTCCCTACTGGAGATTAAAGGCTTAGAAGCATATTTAAGGGTAAAAAGAACAAATTCCCAACCCAAATCAAGACTCACTACTACAAGACAGTCAGTCTAGCTATTGGAGAAAGTACATGAATACAAAATTTCCTTATAAGAGCTCACTCTTGACAAAGAATTCTACCCTAATTCATCGTCATTTAGGGCTAGTTATTAGGAAGAAAGTGGGTACATTTGCATACGGTAACAAGCTCCAAAAGCAGTAACAGTTAAATTCCTGGTATCTTCCCTTTGGTGATTCAATATAATTAAAACTCCCCGGGCTGACTAGGATATTTCTGACTGAAGTCAATTGGCTAGAAAGCCACCAAGGGCCTTTCACTATGGACACTGGTCTAGGTATCCAGACACAAGAGGGTCTTGAGGATTTGTGGGAAGATGGCTAACGCCAGGAATATATCATACTGAAGCTGAAAGTTGCTACAGATCAGATACCTGACATAGTCTTGTGCTCTTGGGAAAACGTAAGAGCATTTATCTGTAAATCAAAAGAACTGAATCCTTGGGAAATTGCTTAGGAGAAAAGTTTATTACATTTTAAAGCCAGGTTGACACCAAAGGCCATATCTTACTCCCATCTAAAGAACTATCTCTATTGAATGCTAAGCCATATTGAAATTTCCATATGAAATTTCTATATTGAAGTTCCATATTGAAATTCTTTTTGTGAAATTAATTAATATATGTGTTTAAGGACACTTTTCAGAATATTTCTTTCCATTATTCATAATATTCTTCATGAGTTCTGTGGGAGAATTTGTACCCCAGAAACGGTATCCACGACATTTGTAATGCTTCTTGTCAATTAGTCTTTATCTTGTGGGGCCTTGTAGATTTCCTGAATGAGTGACCTTCCCTTTTTCCATACTTTAGCCCTTTGAAAATCTATTGCTAAATTTATAGTTACAAAGGCAATTGTTTAGAAGATGGTTGTATGCATTCTTACTTTTCCTTTTTCTAACTTTAATGCATGCTATTTGATGGGGTTTGGTATAACTTTAAAAGTGACCTTAAAACCTTTGTGTTTTTGGTTAAACTTTACAGAGCATTGATTGCCATTCCTGCCTGATATTCCATTAAAAATTATGGTAAAATAATAAAAAAAACCAACCCTTTGTCCTTGTGGGTTTATTCTCTGCTATTGCCATCAATTTAATGTGATTTTTAAAGGACAAAGAGATAAATGCATACCTTTAGTTTGCCTTGTTCATAAAGCACAAACTTTTAAAAATAATAATCTGTAGGGGCGCCTGGGTGGCGCAGTCGGTTAAGCGTCCGACTTCAGCCAGGTCACGATCTCGCGGTCTGTGGGTTCGAGCCCCGCGTCGGGCTCTGGGCTGATGGCTCAGAGCCTGGAGCCTGTTTCCGATTCTGTGTCTCCCTCTCTCTCTGCCCCTCCCCCGTTCATGCTCTGTCTCTCTCTGTCTCAAAAATAAATAAACGTTGAAAAAAAAATTAAAAAAAAAATCTGTAAAATGGATTGGATCTTAATTACATTAAAGGAAATATTATGTAAAATTGGAAATGGTGATAATAGTAGTAATTTTAGCAACTATTTGTCTCCTAGGTGCCAAGTACTATGTTTTGAATTTTAACATATATTGCCTCCAACCTCTATAGCAGGGTTGTATACAGGTAGTAATCTTGTTTTACTTATTCACGTTTATTACTAGATAAGTCATTTATGAAAACATTCTTGATAGGAAAAATTAGGTTAAGATACACATATACGAGACAAAACTCAAAGGTCATTTCTCAATTTCTCCTATTCTATTCTCCCTGGAGATGCCTCTACCCTACAGAATCACATTAAAGAAACAACCTGTTATTAACTATGATGGTCCAGATACATGTTTATAATTCATGTTAGTGCTGTTCAGATAATCTCTACAGAAGTTACGTTCACCCTTGATAAGTGATCTTTTAAATTCACATCAGTTGACGGGAACCAAAATTCCCCTAGTGAGTAAAGAATGCTCAAGTCAGATGTGTTAGCAAATTTTTCTTAAGGTGAAATCTCTATTAACTGTAAATAATTTGCAGCTTAACTTTGCCATTGATAGCATCCATTTGAATTACTCAGAAGACTGATAGAAAATGTACACGACATTTTCTCATGGCCATACACACAGAGAGAGAGGTAAAGTGTGAGCATGTACAAGGGTACGAGAGAGAGAGAGAGAACATGGGAAGGAGAGGACAGAAATTGTCACCACCGAATGCTGACACATGATTAAGTATTGCACATTCAGATAGGTGAATGCACATGAAAATTGGCGCTTGCCTGTCCCGGAGGCTGTTTGTGAACATAGTTAACCATTCAGCACTCAAGGGTGTGTTTTTCACAATTCAGACATTAGTAAGTGCATATTTTCCACTTCACAAACTTATTTAAGGGTCCTATTTTAGCACCTGCATTTAAAAACACTGTTGCTTGTGTAAACGCTCATTTGTGAGAACTTTACTCTTAATGCTTAAAATTATAAGAAATTATTTGAGTGACTTTCTTTTATATAACTTTATTCAGAAAAAAAAAACACTAAGAAACCTCCTATTTTCTCCACAATTAACTCAATTAAAATGTACAGATATAGTACATGTTAGTAAATAAGAATATATCTGACACTTCTACACTAGAACCAAGCATTTCAAAGAGAATGGAGCAACTTGCACCACCTCTCTGATTTCATCCAGAACATTAGTAGAAACTATATGTGCTCTGTTAGTACACATAGGAAACCAGTGCAAGTAACTTTGTTATGATCACTCCCCTTGAAATTTTATGTGAAATATTCTTCAACGATAGTAAGAAAATAAATAAATATGCTAGGTGTTATGGGTTGAATTACTTCCCGTTCGAAATTTCTATGTTGAAATCCTAATTCCCAGAGTCTCAGACTGTATTTGGAGATAAGGTCTTTACAGAGATCATTAAGGTAAAATGACGTCATATGAATGGGCTTGACTCAAGTAACTGATGTCCTTATAAGAAGAGGAGATTAGACACAGACAAAACAGAGGAAGACCATATGAAGACACAGGGAGAAGATAGCTGTCTACATGCCAATGAGAAAGACCCACAGAGAAAACCAAACCCACTGACATTTTGATGTTGCACTTCTAGCCTTCAAACTGGGAGGAAATAAATTTATGTTGATTAAGTTACCAAGTTTGTGGTGCTTTGTTCTGGCTGCCCTAGAAACCTAACACAGTAGGTGTTAAAGAAACGTGAGTTTGAGTTACTAGAGACAAAAAAACTATAAAAATGGTGCAAAGGACAATGGTCAATAACTTATTTTATATTTGTAATCTTGTGAATTAATATATAGAAAATAAAATAATGATGAATTTGAGATAGACTTTGCAATTGACATAGGTTTCTTTATTTCATGTCTAAATTTTTCAATTCTACAAGGATTTCCAAGGTACGAATTTATGAATTCACCAGCTTTGTTGAATTAATTATGAGATGCACAATATAATAAGGGACTTCTTGGATCAGTAAATCTTATTTGTATAACTGTAGGGTTAGAGGAGACCTTGAGTCAATTTACAGTTTTTTCCTTTGACCGAAACCAAATGGAATATACTTTCCAGTCTAATCATGTGAAAGTGGTTGTAACTTGTCATGAACATGAGTCTATCTTTCCACCAGTAAGCCCTTTACATTTCCCATGATTGTATAACTCTGCTTTCTATCAAACCATGTCAAATTAGCAACAATCAACCTCAAATTGGGAACATTTTAATATGTATCATCTTCTTTCTTGTTAAATATTCTGGTTACTTCTCTGAGTGTGAAACCTAAAGTAAGGACAAAATAAAATGAAAAAACAGTTTTCTTTAAAAATACAAATTCCTTTATAGGGTCATTAGGCAGATTATAGAATGAACAGTGAGTTTTAATTTTTTTTAATGTTTATTTATTATTGAGAGAGAGAGAGAGAGAGAATGAGCATGGGAGGGGCAGAGAGAGGAGAAGACCCAGAATCCAAAACAGGCTCCAGGCCTACGCTGTCAGCACATAGCCCAACACAGGGCTTGAACCCACAAACCGTGAGATCATGACCCGAGCTGAAGTCAGACGCTTAACTGGCTGAGCTACCCAGGCACTCCGATCAGTGAGTTTTATAACATAAGGCTTTAGTTGGATGTCCTTGGAAAATATATTTAGTCTATAATCAATCATTTTCAAAAATACTAATTTTCATAAATACTAATATTTATGTCATAGTAACTTGGTGAAGATTCCATTAGATAATGCTAGTGAAGTGTTACTGTAGTGATATTTACACTATTGGCTAGAATTAATACCTTGCAAGTTTGTTTTGAGAATGCAATACAGTGACAAATACCCATTCAATACACAGTGGGCACTTGACATATATTAGCTTCAGTAAAAAAACAAACAACCCCCCAAAAGACCAGAAGGTCTGAGTTGGTGATTTGAGAAAGAGTGAGAAAGCAAGAGAAGAGGGAGACAGACCGGTGGTGCTGGGGAGATAGGGAAGTTGTTGGAATTTTTGCATTCAGACCATCTTTGTTTACTTAAGGGTAGCTACTTCCCCTTCCTGTAGGTACACTTTGAATTCACATTCCCTCCTCATTTTTAAATAATTTAGCCTCTTGCAATTAAACATTATGACTAAATCATTCCTAGCTGATAATATTTTTATTCTTATCAAGGAATGTTTGCCAAATATGAAAGGATCACTGAAAGATAAGTTTATAATTTCTTCTTATAACTAATTGGAGTTATTTTTATTTCTATACTAACTTAAATATCTGGAAATACATGTGCACACACCAGCTACTTTCTCTGTACAGTTGCCATTTATCTATATATTTGACACGTGTCCTTTCATATCTTTTTGCCCTGCGAAATATTTTGTTATCAACTAATTAAAGAGGGTTTTTAAAATTTATTTGTCTATCTGTTGGCAAATAAACTAGAAATGTTTGTACCATGACCTCAAGATCTCTTTGATTATGAGGTAGCAGAGGTAGAGAATATGTATGACCCCAGTGTTAGAAGATATAATGGAGATTTAGGTGAAAATACATGTCTCAACTCAGCCAGGAGTGTTTTGGAGTTTGTTACTCTGATTTTCCATTACTCTTATCACTAAACTTAGAGTGCTGAGGGTTACTTTTTCCATGAGTCTAACAAAGGATTGGGAGGGGCTGAGAAGGAACCCATGTTGAGTCTAAAAACCCAGGAGGTAAAGGGCAGATTTCATTGATTTCAAAGGTCGCTGTCCAAATCTATTGTCATCAATAAAGCAACTTTTTCCATTCGAAAGTTTCAATCAGCTGAGCAGCAAGCAGCAAATTGGAATAAATTTCCCATCTAGATACTGCTGCTTTTGCTCCCTTATCATGTACTCGGGCAGGTTGCTAATCAGGTGGTTTTGTGACTGTAAGTTCAAAATAATTTGAGAAAAATGACAGATATTCATCAAAGCTAATGCAGGAAGTAAAAATAGCTTCTACACAGTTTATACACTGCAAAATAAAATTCACGCTTCAGAAAAGAGAAGAGCCAATTTCTGGCTTTTAAGATGTAAAAATAATTGAGAGTTCCCAATTTCCTTAAGAGGTAGCCTGTAGTTACTGAGTGTTAGTTGTGGCTGTAAGTCTAATAGGAAGGAAAATAATGTAAACATATAATATACTGCAAAAATTGCCTCAGGAAAGTGCTTACCTACATTTAGCATAATCATTATGGTGCTATCGAATGCACTTAAATGTAATTGAGTACAAAACAAGCGTGTAATAGATACCCCATTGTGAATTCTGACAATTACTGCTAATTTTATGTTAAAATATATGCTTATGTTTTGAAAGGAAAGAAAGTTATTTGAGAGACACTAAAATAACCTTCCTACAAATTCTTTTGCCCTGAAAAATAGATTTACTGGTTTTGTGTAAGTCTTTTCAGGGTTTAAAAAATAAACAGGAATCCCCACAAACAAGTCAAAACTGTTTCTGAAAAACCTTACCTGGAATACCTAAATATATTAAATAATCTTCCAATATGTTGTTGTAAATGTGCTATTATCTGTATAAGAAAATTACAGCTCCCCTTGAGGAGAGAAAAAAACTCTGTGTATTTTGGGTACAGGTACCTACCTACATGGAGTGTTATGTGCTGAGTGAATTCTTGATGTGGAAGATGTTACAGCTGCAGTAACCTTACCTTCTTCCAAGATCCGCAATTGTTCCCTTCGTTTTGCAAACATCCAGAACACAAAATGGTCTTGTGAGAAACAATTTCCTTCGAACTAGATGAGGGTTAGTGTTTGGCCAAGAGTCATAAAGGTTTTGAATCTGGAAGCAAGAGGGGAAAGAAAAAATAGGTGATGACTTCTTATATGCAAATCATGTACCAATGTCATTAAAACTCAAAGTGATCCATTAGTCTTGTTTTTAATCTTTTTATTACCTGGAGTTTTGATGAACCCAGCCTATTTAATTTGAAATTTCGAAAGTGTCAAGTAGAACGTCTAAGACCGAACTAAAAAATGAAATAATAAATACTACTACATACTTAAGAGTCAAACTATGATACATTTTACTTCGGGACCTTCTGACATATGTATCAAACAACTCCAGCAGAGTGTCACTGATTAAATGTGAAGAGAAAATTGGGGCACACAGATGGCTCAATCGGGTAAGCATCCAGTTCTTGATTTCGGCTCAAGTCATGATTCCAGTGTCATGGGAACGAACCCCACGTGGGGCTCTGTGCTGAGTGTTGAGCCTTTTCAGGGGTCTCTCCCTCTCCCTCTGCTTCTCTCCCCTGCTTGCCCTCTCCCTCTCTCAAAATAAATAAATTATTTAATAACAATTTAATAAATAAAGACTTTAATGAATTAAAACAAAATCTAAAAGGGAAGAGAAAATCAATATCTGATGTCAACTACTTTGTACCCTTTCATTTAAGTATATCACACATATGTTAAACCCACAAGAACAGATCCCAGGACGTAAAACTATCCAGTTCTGCTTTTGCAATTGGTATAAGTGGGTTTTCATTAACAAAAAAGGATGAGAACCAAAGTTGTTAGGAATAATAGTTTTCTTTAGATATCAAGCAAAATGAGAAGAGAAATCTCGAGCATGCAAGATAGAGAGTTCATAAAGATGCGTTACCAGATAAGATGAATAAGAAGAGGGACGCTGAAAAAAATGAATGAAATGAAATGAAAGGGACAATGAAAACAAGGAATACAGTAATAAGCCAGAGCTTACAACCATGACCTACATCAGACCACAGGCACATTTGGTCTGCTACCGATGCTACGACTCCCATTGCCTCCTTTAGAGCATACAGTTTAGTTCATCCGAGCAGACCAATCATGTCTTCCCTCTCACTCTCTGTTTTCATCAAAAAATGCCCCAAAGATGCCATTCTGCAAAACCACATTCTTACAGGGTCATGTATGTTTTTACTGGCCAAATAGTATCAACCGTCAGGTTTCAACTGTAGGGTAAAATATTCAGATAGATTTGGAGTTATAAAGATACTTAAGCTGGACTTGAGAATCAGCTCAGAAGATAATCATTACTCAGTGTTCCTTTCCCTAAAGCCAGAGAATAGTTTTGATGAGATAAATAATTCATACATAATATTTATGCAATAAAGTGGAATAAACATTTCGAATATACAGCACTGGAAAGGACGATTAACGTCTCTGTTATTTAGAAATCCTCATACTCTTCTTGAATGAGACCACTCTTTATCTCCACACAGTCTGATCAGCAAACCAGGGTGGAAGATGGGGAGCTTTTGAGGATTCCTCTCTTCTGAAAAGAAAGGCCAAAATTCCCACTACCTCACAAGCTGACGCTCTTTTGCATTCCCAGTCTGAACAGAGACAGGGAAAGCACCACTGTGTCTCTGTTTTTCTTATTTAACCAGTTTCTAACACGAGATTGAGTAGTGAGGGTTCCCTTTTAGCAATCCTCTTGTTTCACAAATAATTAACCAAGGTCCAGAGTAGTTACTTCGTATTCATCTAGCTAGGGCCAAGGCCAGGATTAAAGCCCAGTTCAGCTAATAATTTCATTTCCATGTCAATTGCCTCAAGCAAGCAAGTTATCAGGCAATGCATTTTGCACAGAACTCATTAATAGCTATTTTGTGTATTGTCTGAAGACCATCAAACTATTATGAGGATTTCTTCCCGTCAGCTATACAGGATTTTACAACATTAGGAAATTTACTCAGTAATTAAAGCCATAAAAAGCATGCATTTATGACTTTAACAGATCATCAAAATATACGTAAGTGCCATTCTTGGAAAATGCTGAGTCTTAGAGAGACTTTTCAGGGAGTCATGTATTTTTATAAAGCATATTCAAAAATTTGCACTTGCTCTGCCAATCTCTGCTGTACACTTCACTGCTCAGGCAAAAGGCCTTCTTTCCACTGTAAAACAGCTTCTTGCTTTATTCTTTTCATGGCATTTGCTCCTATCTGAAATCATCTTGTCTGCTTGCTGTCCTCTGCAAAATGGAAACTCCAGAAGGGCAGAGACACTGTTTTATTTTTTTCAAAGTAACAACTGTTACAAATGAATGAACCAATGAATGAATGCAAAGGCAAGTGTGACAAAATGGGGACAGGCCCATCTAATCTCCTAATAAATTCCTTACGAAACTCAGAAGATTTTGGACTGTCGTCATAGACAGAGTTGAGGAACTAGTAGTAACTTGAATCTGCTGGCTTTTCCCTGGAAAGGAAACCCAAAAAAACTAGTCACAGCTTTGCCGCCTTATTATATGGATTTGGAGAATCCTGAGCTTCAGGCTTAAAAAGATTGGCACATTCTCTGAATTAATGATGGGATTATTACATAGATGTCTGGTTCCCTTCCATTCAGTTCTATTATTCTCTCCTTCCTCTTCTTGGGATCATCACCAAAGCCAATTTTGACTTGGCTACCACCATTTTGTATCTGGTCAGTACTGGTTGCCTAGGAAGCATATTGTAATTTCAAATCATCTCAGTAAAAAATTGAATTGGAAAAGTGAGTTCTATTCCCTTCCAGCTTGTCATGCTCTGAGATTATAAGAGATTCCAAAATCTTATAGAAATTACTCGAGGTTAGGCCTTTCTAGATTGGAAGAAGCAACAAATACAAATTAGAATTTCACAAGACCTTGTTGACAATTAATTTGTACTTAAAAACGTAACCCAAACCAAAACAATCTTCTTAAAGAAAAAGAAGGTTGCCCCCAATCGAGATGACATTCACTTTGATTTTACATTATTTTATTTCCATGTTGGTTAATTAGAAACAAAATTAATTGATTGGCAATTGAAATTCCTCAAGTCACTCTTCCTTAATCTTTGAAGACTTTTCAATATACCTCTGGAACTGAGAAAGAGGGAGAAAAAAGTTCTCCAAAATGGACATCAATTTGCATTAGCTTTTCTTTATAGTTAAATGTTTATATAACTATGTCTCTGAATAGGTTATAACCCTGGAAGCTAGCGACTAGTGTTTTATTTGTTTTTTGTTTGTTTTTCTTCACATTTCCCAAATTTCAAAAACAGTGCCAGTAATAAAAAAAAAATAAGGCAATTATCATTTTTAAAACATAAGTTATTAATGTTTTAAGAGAGGTCTCATGAACATTAAGATAATAAGACACTCCAAAATCCAAAATTTTTGACAATAATTTCGTGTTGTCAAGAAGAGAGTATAAGATAGTTGTGCTTCTCAAGGGAATAAATCCAGTTTTATTTAACTTTGAATTCCCAGTTTGTTCCATAGCAGGCACTCAGGAGATAAGTCCTGAATTAAAAATAAAATGTTGAATTTTTAAATAAATCATAAGAAATTTTGATGTATGTAGTTTGGCATCTTTACACTCCTTCAATAATTGATCTTTTTTAAATTCTTGGAATATTCAATATTATTTACCACATCTGGCAGTAGATGATTTTTTTCTTTTTAAAAGAAATATGGAGAAAGCTCTTATCATATATATATATATATATATATCCATATATATATATATATCCATATATATATATCCACGTGGATATATATATATATATATATTCGTTTCTAAGCAGATATTATATATATTGCATCTTTTTGTAAGGCAGAATCAACAGAGAAGTCAGTGGGAAAAGCAAGCAAAAGAGAGTTTAGAAACCTATTTTGGGAACATTTCTTTCTAGTTTAAAAAAATCAGGTTGATGAAATTCAGGAAGAAATTCAATGTTTTAATATTTTTAGACTTTGAACACCCACACAGAGCGCCCTCAGACTCCTTGAATCTGATAGAATTAAAATGGCCTGTCATATCGGGTTCTAAAATTAAAGCATCCTTTCATATCTGTAGAAATGGCAATAAAATCAATACTGTGAGCGATTTAATTTAAATGACCATTTTACTGCTTTATCTTGACCTAGGATAATATGTCAATATTAATGCGATCATTAAAGTATGTTATATTGTGTCCACAGCAACAGTACTCATTTTAGTAGAGTATGATCACATTTTAAATATGCAGATCTTGTGCAAATGTCAACATTGATAAAGTTACACCTCTGTGCGCAATCCTAATTGAACATTGAGATAGACTGTTTTTTCTTCTGCCAATAACAGTTAGGACAATTATGGTTTATCTTGTAGCAGAATGAGTTAATGAATTTTTAACTAAATACAGCTTTTCAAATGCCAGCATAACAGAGAGAAGGAAAGAAATAAGAGTGTGTTTATGATTCTTCTCAAAGTATTAAAACACTTTTAAAAAGCATGACATTTTGCCTCCACTTGTATATTTTCCTATAGACACCTAAACCCTTCTCTGAGATATTTATAGGTGAGATAGTTTTTCAAAATCCTAACAATGTTGGCTCTATAGATGGTTAAGTGTTATTTTTGTTTATGTGATCTCAGTCCAAGTTTGAAAGAAGATATATCATATTGTAAAACTATCATTAAAAACGTAAATTAAATTTTAATTGTTTTCCCCAACTTTATTGGGATAAAATTGTCATATAATATGCAACTTTAAGGTGTGTAGTGTATTAATTTGATACACTTATATATTGCCATATGATTACTATCTTAGTGTTAGCTAAGATTACCTCTGTCACCTCAAACAATTACCTTTTTTTGTGTGGTGAGAACATTTAAGGTTTACTCCATTAGCAACTTTTAAGTATATACTACAGTATTGTTATCTATAAGTACAATGCTGTGCATTAGATCTCTAAAACTTATTCATCTTCTAACTGAAAATTTGTACTCTTTGAATAACATCTCCCCATTTTCCCCACCCCAGCCACTGCAAGTTCAACTTTATTATATTCCACAAATAAGTGAGATCATGCAGTATTTATCTTTCTGTCTGACTTATCTCACTTAGCAAAATGTGCTTATGGACCATCCATTTGGTTGCAAATGGAAGGATTTCATTCTTCTCATGAATGGATAATATCTCATCATATGTGTGTGTGTGTGTGTGGGTGTGTGTGTGCATATGAAATCTTTCTTATCCATCTATCCATTGATGGACAATTAGTTGTGTTCATATCTGGCCTATTTTCAATAATGCTGCAATAAACATAGGAGTGCAGATAATTCTTCAGTATTCTGTAGTAAGTTGTTGTGATTATATACCTAGAAGTGTCTTACCTACTTATAGTATATTTATATTTTACCTGTTATACTATATTATGTATGCGTGTGTCCATGTTATACATATTAATATGTTTAATCAAAATGTTAAATTTAATTTATACATTTAAATTAAATGAAACTAATAAATGTGATAACTTTATTTAATTGAAATTTTAATAAATTTATTAAGTGTAAACATATTTATTTACTTACTTGAGAGGGAGATAGAGAATACAGGAGGAGCAGAGAGAGAGGAAGAGGGAGAATCTTAAACAGGCTCCAAGCTCAGCATGGAGTCCCACACAGGGCTCAATCCCATGACCCTTGAATCACAACCTGAGCTGAAATCAAGAGTTGGATGCTCAACTGACTGAGGCACCCAGGCAGCCCTAAACAAATAGTTTAAACATCAAAAACATAACAAATGTGTTTAATTCAAGATATAT
Source organism: Lynx rufus (assembly GCF_022079265.1). NCBI lineage: Eukaryota > Metazoa > Chordata > Mammalia > Carnivora > Felidae > Lynx > Lynx rufus. The sequence goes on from NW_025814825.1 coordinate 8,150,884, forward strand.
TAAATATATTGTTCATATAACATTCATTGAAGTATATATATATATGTTTCATAATAAAGTATAAATATGTATACATATATATGCTATATATATGTATATATATATATATATATATATATTTTCCTATGTGTATAAATATGAGTAAAATATTATGAAAAACTTTCCAAAGTTTGATGATAATGTTTCACTTGATATAATTAACGAAAAGTTTGTCTTCTTTTGTACTGTCTCTATGTTGTGAAATTTTCTATGGTGTGTTTGTAGCTCTTTGTAAACAGAAAATATAAGTAAAAGAAATATAAAAATGTATAAATATATTTTTGTTATTTTTATGTACATTTATTTTTGTCTCATGTTTTGACATTGGTATTGTGAATATACATGAACATGAAATAATAGAAATTCCTATAAAATAAAAATAGAAATGTATCTTCATATATTTTCAATTCTTAAATGTATCATTATGAAGACTATTATTAGCAATACTTGCTTTTTCTTTTATTTGTTGTAATTTAATTTACACTTTAAAGTTTGAGATGTGTTGAAATTTGTAAGTTGTTTCACACACAGAAGAACTGTGTCTATAAGTACTCTGAATTCTCAGTCCTTTATTTTATTTAAACAAATGTTATCCCATTATTTCTCTGTGTCTTACCATATTCAAGGGTTTCAAAGAAAGTTGGAAAGCATTTTGGGGTGCCTGGGTAGTTCAGTTGGCTAAGCGTCTGACTGTTGATTTTGGCTCAGTTCACGATCTCCTTGTTCTTGAGATCAGCCCAGAGCATGCTTGGGATTCTCTCCCTCACTCTCTCTCTCTGCCCCTCCCCTGCTCACATGTGTCGGCTCTCTCTTTCTCTCAAACTAAATATTTTTTTTTTTTAAAAAGAAAAGTTGGAAAGCATTTTTATTCACGTTCTTAAGCACTAGGTCATCTTGTACTTTGTACATGAGATATGATTATTGTACCTTTATCTTGCATGAGGACATGGCATTATCCATAAAATTTTTCTAATGTTAGCAAATTATCTTACTGACTTCTTGACATTATAAATTTGCTGAGTTATTTTCCTTTGGGCAAAATGCTGTTACCTTTTCTTTTTGCAAATAGTTTGGTCTTTTGTTTGACAAAATCAGTAATAATATTATTTGTTTGGGGTCATGATTTATGGATGCTGTGTAAGTAGCATTAACATACCAAAGAGCAAACTGTGAGAGACCCTGGATTTCAAATCTATTCTTACCATCCTTTGGCTACCTGACCTTAACTGCATGTCTTCAAATATCTTATCCTGTCTCTTCATCCATGAAGCAAATGGAAACAGAATGGAAAAAGCATTTCAGGTATGGTTTCTGGGCTCAGCTTCTCAAATGGTGGGTTGCATCATTGCAATCTATTGCATCATGATTCAGATTACAATAGAAACTGTGACACGGTTTTATTCCTGCGTCCAGTGACTATTTGATGCCTCAAAATGATCTAGTGTAGACATAGTCTTTGTGCTGTTTAAGAAGCTAACTAGGTCAGTATATTCCAACTTTAGTATAGAAGGAAAATGGTGTATTCTCTGTTTGAATCTCCTTTTTAATTGCTTTTATCCCCACATGCTGTGGCTGAATAAACTGTTTCTTTTTATTGTCTCCCTGATATTACTTTAAAATATTTTACTATTATTTTTCTCTAAAACCAGAACAACATAAAAGTCTGTCTTTTCCAGTTCTCTTTGGGACACTAGTTCAAGAGTTTGAAAAGAAGAAATGGCTTTGTTGTGACTAGAGTTTTTATATACACACTCTCCAGCCTTTTTTTTTTTTCTCATATAGAAGACTACTTCTCAAGAAAGAAAAGGTTTTGCTTGCTGTATCTGCTTTAATGATGTTATGTTTATGGGATTAAGTATAAAAACTGGTATTTGAGAGCAGTCTGTTTCCTTATACTTTACTTATAATTTCAGATAAACTATATTTTAATTTTAATAAATAATAATTATAAATCGGATCTTTTTCATTATCAGAAACACTTAATCCTCTAAGAGAGGTTTGAAATATTAAGAGATAACTCCCATGTTTATTTGATTGGCCTAAAAAATCAAGGAATATGGCGACATCAGCCTAGATTTGCCCTTACGAGTATTACGTCTCTAGTTTACTGTATCTGCAATATTCTAGGCAACAGTGGGGTGATAAAGGAAGCACTGGAATCATAAAGAATGCTTAATAGCATGAGTTTTGGAGTTAAAATTTAATTCTTGTTTGGTGCTTTTAGAAAGTTAAGTAACCTTTCATCTGTAAGTGGGAGGCAATCATACAAACATTCTCATGTGTGATAAGGTGGTAATAAGAAAGAAGTTCCTCATAGGGTTTTTGTAAGGATAATGACTATAGATGGTAAGTAATTTTCTAGCATCCAGGTAACATTCAGCAAATGATACCTATACTTGCAAAGTATAGAAAGGGGAGAAGAAGAAGAAATTAAAACTGGGTCAAAGAACTGGCTCTGGAACTCACTAGCAATAACATCTTGGGCAAAGTGCTTGAATTCTCCATACTTTTATTCTCACACTGATATAAAGATGAACATGACTATATCTAACTGTCTTAGCTTCTGTTATTGCCTAACCAATTGCCACAAAGTTAATGGATTAATTTTTCAACCAGTCAGTAGTACCCATTGATTTTACAGCTTGTTTAGTCCAGAAGTCTAGAAGACTAAGCAGAGTTTTTTTTTCCTCACGGTTTTACCAGGCTGCAGCCAAAGTGACAGTTGTTTACATTCTCATCTGGAGGCTCACTGGGCAAGAATCTGTTTCCAGGCTCAGTCAGGTTGTTTGGAAGAATCTATTTCCTTGTGGTTATATGACTGAGGACACCTCCTTCTTACTGGCTGTCAACTGGAGGCTACTCTGAGGTCCCAGAGGTTGCCCACAGTCTCCTGCCACCTAACCTTCTCCACGGATTATCTGACAGTATTATTTTTAAGGTGAACAGTGGAATGTTTCACTCCAGTGTGCAAAGATGGAGTCCTATAGAACATAATACAATTGTGTGTGTGTGATATCTCATTGTAGTTGCCTTGCAATGGAACCTAATCAAGGGAGTGACATCCCATCACCTTGGCCATTTCTATTGGCTAATGGCAAGTCCTGAATTCCTTCTTTAGTGAAAAGGGAGGGATTTCACAAGTGTTTGACTTATAAGGTTGTTACCTTACATTATGTCTTCTACATTATATCATAGGTTTGAGGGGAGACAAAATGATCAAAGTATGTTTCTGTATGTAATTACGAACAGTCTTTCTAAACTTTAAAGTATTACGCAAACCTAAGAAGGCATTATCTTTTGATAAAGTATTTCAAGCAGGATTTATTTAGTAATACTGAAAGAAAAGCTGAAAAAGATCTTCAATCATCAAAGAACTTTACTGGCATATGTATGGGTAAGTAGATGGATGGATAGATAGATATTCTATGATTGATGCAATATAGTATACACGTACATTTTTGAAAAGATCACCCAATATACTAGGTGATTAACATTCTAAGTGGGTGCAGAAAAGAAGATGCTGAATTTAGTTAAATTTTGCCCTTTTAACATCTCAAATAACATAGTTAATTGAATTATGGTTTGTCGTGGTCATTTTGAGTAACTTGAAACATTAGAAAGCTTGATTTTGAAGGATTTAAACTGAGTTTTACTAATACAGTGTCAATAATATTAAAAAAATAAAAGAATGGGGCGCCTGCATGGCTCAATAGGTTGGACATCTGATGTTGGCTTAGGTCATGATCTTATGATTTGTGAGTTTGTGACCTCATTGAGCTCTCTGCTGTCCCTCCAGAGCCTGCTTTCAGACCCTCTGTCCTCCTCTCTTTCTGCCCCTCCCCCCAACTTTCTATCTTTTTCTCTCAAAAATTAAAAAAAAAAATGGAACTTAGATGAGTGTATGAATTTCCAGAGAACTGTGATTTTCGCATTAGTTCCCATATATGTTGTTTGATTGTGGTGATATAACATTTAAAAAAATATATCTCCATTTGGTACTGGTTTAATACTATTCTTTCAGTAAACATGTTTCTAAATCTCATTAAAAGATTGGCTAAAATGTGGCTTTTCCTTTATATAATGAACAAAGTTTTTACAAGAACTTTCAGAAACGTTTTAAACTTTTATGTAGTGTAATAATAAATATTATTCCTCGTTGGTTCGACCTTCACATAAGTGCCAGGAATCTCCCAGTAAGCTATAGGTATTGAACTACTAACTGGAAACAGTAACTCAAAAACATTTTGTAATCCTGAATTCCTCAGAGTAACTATTTTGAGACTTCTTTGTCAACAGAGAGCATAAATGGAGAACAATTTCCCCGGGAGACAATATGTGCACTGGTCTTCTTTAGAAAGGGCATGAATGCTTTCAACTCATGAAAACATAGTTTAAAAGATCAAGCATAGTAGTCATTTAAATTATTTTGTATGGAGCTCAGCATAATCATAACAACATTTAAATTTTATTAAGTTCTTTGTGTGAGAAATTAATGTCATTTTCCCATATATTAACTTTATCTTTTTTTCAACAATTCTGAGAGGAATTCCTCTCAAGGAATTTCCTCACAAGGAAACTAAAATGCAGGAAATTGAATAATTTATCCACAGTCATGCAGCTATTTAATGGCGCAGTCAGGATTTGAACCCAAGCAGTCTGACTGGAGAGCCCTTGCATTTATCAAATATGCTCAACAACCTTCATGTCTCATATTTTTGCTTCTGATATTAATTCATAATCTACTTATTAAACTTAATGTTAGCATGATAGCACTATACTGGCAGAATCTCAGAGAAATAGGATTCCCTTCAATTAATTCTAAGTAGATGCAGGTTTATTTTGTGAGGATAGCAATTTTAAAAGGAGAAAAAAATATTTCAAGATGCTTTAAGACCTACTAAAATGCTTAATGGACTAAATGTATTTGAAAATCACTAATAAATAACTGACCAGAAAAGAACACATTTCTGCCCTAATAACCTAGAGTTACATGATTCTGGAAACTCAAAAATAAATGAGGAAATTTATTCCCATTTTTTTCTTAATCTCCCCATGTGTTTGTTATTTTTAATGAAGTCTAGAAAATGTGCTATGTGTGTATGGGTGAGTGTGGGTGGGTGTGTGGGTGTGTGCTTGAATTGGTCAATGTATTTTTACCATGCAGTTTAATAATATCAGTATAGAGTTAGAAAATAGGCCAGAATTCACATTCTGGTTCTGTTAGCCTTTTTTGGATAATGCTGCACAAATAAACTAGTTCGTAAATAAAACAAATTAATCCAGTAAATAAAGCAAACAGGTAAACAAATCAAAATCTTGATGGACATTGTATCTTACCTTGGAAGAATTTGTTACATGTTAGACCTAATTCATATACCAATACAGAGAGCTAATTATCAGATCCTCACACATTTTGGAGGCTAAGCAAAAAGGAAGAGGTCGTGGAAAGTGTGGAGAGATTTTTAGCTATAGAAATGACAAAACCCGGTGTTGATCAGAATACTTTCTTCCCTAAGCACTGTTATTACTGTATGCTTTTTTATTATAATACATTTATGTGATCTTGTGGTAGCTTAAATTATTTTTCTGCAAAGTGGAATGTGCAAAATAATCCAATGGGGTACAGAAAGAAAATACCAAAACATCTGTTTATATTGTTATTTTATCTAAACAAGCAAAAGCAATGTTAACACATGCAGTAAATTTAACAGAATTCCTGCATCAGCTAAGCACACACCACAGCGCAGAAGACACAAGGGGAAAAGGAAAGTTCGAAAAGTGTGTAGGCAGTAGTCCCTTTACAGCATATTGTTTACTTTGGGCAGTAAAAGAAAACGCCTGTATTGTTATTTACTTTTAAACATTTTAGGGGGCACCTGGGTGGCTCAGTCAGTTAAGTGTCCGACTTTGGCTCAGGTCATGATTTCAAGGTTCATGAGTTCAAGCCCCGGGTTGGGCTCTGTGCTGACAACTCGGAGCCCGAGGTTTGCTTTGGATTCTGCGTCTCCCTCTGTCTCTAACACTTACCTGCTCACACTCTGTCTCTCTGTCTCTGTCTCTCTCTCAAAAATAAATAAACATTAAAGTTTATTTTGAAATTTTTAAGTTAATTTATTTATTTTGAAAGAGACAGAGAAGACACGAGTGGGGGAGAGGCAGAGAGAGAGGGAGAGAGAGAATCCCAGGGAGTCTCTGTGCCATTAGCACAGAGCCAGATGTGGGGCTCAAACCCCCAAAACTGTGAGAACATGACCTGAAACAAAACCAAGAGATGGATGCTCAACCAACTGAGCCACCCAGGCACCCCAAGTTATCTAATTTTTAATGTTTGTTTATTTATTTTTGAGAGAGAGATTGGGAGATGGGGCAGAGAAAGAGGGAGAGAGATTATCCCAAGCAGGCTCTGTACTGTTACCGCAGGACCCGACCTGGGGTTTGATCCCATAAACCATGAGATATCATAACGTGAGCCAAAATCAAGAGCCAGGTGCTTAACCGAATGAGCCACCCAGATGCCCCTAAATTATCTATTTTCAATTATACTGATCCTCAGAAAGTGGATAATTTTAAAATATTACTGATGAAGAAATGGTAAATCTAAAGTAGCATTCGTAGGGACTCCTGGGTGGCTCAGTCCATTAAGCTCCCCACTTCTACTCGGGTCATGATCTCACCACTTGTGAGTTCAAGCCTCACATCAGGCTCTGTGCTGATGGCTCAGAACCTGGAGCCTGCTTCAGATTCCGTATCTCCCTCACTTTCTGCTCCCCGACTCGTGCTCTGCCTCTTTCTCTCTCAAAAGTAAATATACAATAAATAAATAAATAAATAAATAAATAAATAAATAAAATGGCATTCATAAAGCAAGCTCCAGAATTAAACAAGAAGATGGCTAGTAGGTACTTTCATTTCTACTCTTGAGTGAGCATTTTTGTCAGCCAATTACATTATATACAGTAACAATATATCAGAAATGGCATATTTTGACATATGAATTCATTATATTCCATTAATAATGAGCCTTTATCAAAGTGGATATTGAATAATATATGTATTGATTCCTTAGAGATTATATGTTTAGCTACAATAGAGATAACAATTAAGTATTAAAGTGGACTAGGAACCTAATCTTAGATCATTGCTTTCACTAAAACCATTAAATTCATTATGAGTAAAGGGGAGTAGGAGATATAAGCTTCCAGTTATAGAATGAAAAATTCACAGGGATAAAAGCTATAGCACAGGAAACATAGTCAATGTTCTTGTAATAGCGTTGAATGGTGGCAGATGGTAGCTACACTTGGGATGAGCAGAGCATCGTTACAGACTTGTCAAATCACTATGTTGTTCGCCTGAAATAATGTAACATTGTGTGTCAACTATACTTTAATAAAATAAAAATAAAAAATAAAAGTAAGTAAACTAAAAAGAAGCAAGAGAATATGTAGTATATGTATACACAATGGAATATATATTTTTTAATGTTTATTTGTTCTTTTGAGGGAGGGAGAGAGAGAGAGGGAGAGAGAGAAATCCACGCAATGCCAGCGCAGATCCCAGTGTGTGTCTCGACCTCACAAACCGTGAGATCATGACCTGAGCCAAAATCTGGTCAGACGCTTAACCAACTGAGCCACCCAGGCGCCCCTATACAATGGAATATTATCAGCTCTAATAAAGAAAATCCTGCCATTTGGGGTAACAGGGATGCAATTTAAGCCCTTGTCCTAAGTGAAATAAATCAAACAGAGAAATAGTGTTAATAATGATAATAATAATTATAACAGACAAAAAATGTTTTTTTGATTCATAACTACAATATTTATGTTAAATTGTTGTGTGATTTACCTTTTAAAACTTCTATCCTTATCTATGTTTTAGAGATCATAACATATTAGTAAAATAACACGTATGTAATTAAAAAAAAATATATATATATATATGGGTACCAGGGTGGCTCAGTTGATTAAGCGTCCAACTCTTGGTTTCAGTTCAGGTCAAGATTTCAGGGTTTTTGAGTTTGTGAATCCCCATGTCAGACTCCACGCTGGCAGTGTGGAGTCTGCTCAGGATTCTCTCTCTCTCCCTTTCACTCTTTCTCTTCCCCTTCCCTGCTCGTACATGCTTTCTCTCTCTTTCTCTCAAAATAAATAAATGAACTTAAAAAAAAAAAGCATATACGTGTGTGTGTGTGTGTGTGTATATATATATATATATATATATAATTTTGTTTGCTAACTTGGATTTGAGGTCTTTCTTTTTTTTTCCCCCTTGAGAGATGATTTAAATAATTTAAATATTTGGAAATCTTTCTTCTGAATAACCTGTAAGTATTTATCTTATTTCTATACATAGTACATTTTATTTATTTTATTTTTGAAAAGTTTATTTATTTTATATTTTGAGACAGAGAGAGAGAATGTGAGTGAGCAAGAGAGGGACAGAAAGAGGGAGGGAGAGAATCCCAAGCAGGCTCATGTTAAACCCACAGATCCTTTTAAGAACTCTTAGTCTTTTAATGTATTTTGAACATTGCTTTGTCATTAATTTTGTTTTATTTCCTTCTTTCTATACATCCTTGTTATTTTTAGTTTTTGATGTTATAAATGACTATCACCAGCCTTCCCTCTGTAGGCTTTCATGGTCAATCTATCCAATTACTTAATTAAATTCCATATATATATGGAATATATATATGGAACATATATATGGAACATATATATGGAATATATATATGGAACATATATATGGAATATATATATATATATTTTTTTTTTTTACCCTTCTTCTTTCAGACATGTCTCCTCCTTTCTTTTTTTCAACGTTTTTATTTATTTTTGGGACAGAGAGAGACAGAGCATGAACGGGGGAGGGGCAGAAAGAGAGGGAGACACAGAATCGGAAACAGGCTCCAGGCTCCGAGCCATCCACCCAGAGCCTGACGCGGGGCTCGAACTCACGGACCGCGAGATCGTGACCTGGCTGAAGTCGGACGCTTAACCGACTGCGCCACCCAGGCGCCCCATCCTTTCTTGAAAAAAAATATTTTTGTCTTGTTTTTCTGATATAGTGCTCTTCAAATTTCCTTTTGCTTCCCTGACTGCTCCTTGTCATCTTTCTAGGATTATTCTCCTCTACTTTCACATTAAATTTTGAAATTCCTTTGAGTTTTGCACTGTACCACTTCCCCTCTCATACTCTCTGCCCTACATACTCCCCTCAGATTATCTAACTCATCCCCAAGAGTCCATTCATTAGCTTAAAAAAAAATGAAGAAATCATGTCTTTAGCACTAATCTCTTTTCTGAACTCACAATCTATATATCCAGCTGCCTTCTTTACATATTTTGTAAATATCTCATAGACTCCAAAAGTCCTATGTTCAAAGGAAAACTCATGATCTCCATTCAGTTCTTCCTGGCAACTCTTCAGAAAACTTTGTCCATAAACCGTAAGTTCAGGAATCCACTTGGACAATTCTGCTTCCTCATTCCTATGTGAATTATTCCTATTTGATATATGTAGAAATCTGTTAACTGGCCACTCCATCGACCTCTATTCAAGTCCAAGCCACCATCATCCTCATGGAGTCAAATACAATAGTTTCTGATTGGGTTGTGAACATCTCCGTTCTAAGCTTTCACCAGAGCCAGAGAAATATGTTACTATCTCAGTGCCTAATGCTATCTTCCCACCATTTAAAGCTAACTTCAATTAGGTGCTAAAACACTCAGCCTCGACTTCAATCTCAAGACCCCTCCTTTACCATAACTTCATGTTATCCCATTTACTCTCATATCATTGAACTACTTTCAATTACTTATACTTTTCACACCTCTTCCTCAGTGTCTGTTACATCTCTGTTGCACGTGTCCCATATGCCTCAGTGTCTGTTACACCTCTGTTGCACGTGTCCCATATGCCCCTTGTTTATTAACTTATTCTCATGTTCTAAGTTCAGATTGGTATTTACCTAGAGGAAGATTCTTCTTTGGTCTCCCTACCTAGGTCATTTTTACCATCACAGGCATACATGGTTTTTCTTCATGAGATTTACCCCAGTTGCAATTTTATATTTGTAAAATTATTTAGTTAAGGGCTTGTCTTTACCTATATCGTTATAGCAGCCTTCTTTGCCTGTCCTTAGTAATTTTCTGAAGACAAATTTTCGGAAGTGGAATTGCTGAGTCAAGGAGACACATACAGTCCTAGAGCTCTGAATGAGTGTGTTCCAATCTTCAGAAAGAAGCATTGATTTGTATTTCAGCAGCAGCTGTGAATTATCTTCTTCACTGCAATGGAAATTTGATATTTTCATTATATTATTAAAATAATGAGAATTGTGAATACCAATGGAAAATTGTTCTGAATAAGTGATCTACTTGCCAGCATTGGTGCCAAAATGTTATTTATCTCTGTGGAGAAAGATATCTTATAATATTAATTAATAATGCTGTCACAAATATGCCTTCAGGGAAAAAAATCTATTTCCATCATGTACATTGATGAGTAACTGGTATTATTTGAGATGTCAATGGCTGAGAATTACCAGCCTGGATCATAGTTTGGTTTGAAATGAATAACATCATCTACAGTAACATTTAAACATATTTTTTAATGTTTATTTATTTTTGAGACAGAGAGACAAGCATGAACGGGGGAGGGTAAGAGAGAGAGGGAGACGCAGAATCCAAAACAGGCTCCAGGTTCTGAGCTCTGAGCTGTCAGCACAGTGCCAGACGCGGGGCTCGAACTCACGGACCGCGAGATCATGACCCGATCCGAAGACGGACACTTAACCGACTGAGCCACCAGGCGTCCCAACAGTAACATTTTTAAAAGATAAACTATACTTTAACTGATTTCATAAACATATTTAAATTACAAAGCACCTCTTGTATTAGTTTCTGTAAACACAAAAGTATGATTCAGAATCATAATCTAAATTCCATAATAGCCAATGATTTTAATAAAGCAGTTATGCCTTTTTATTTTTTTCCATTTTATATACACTTAAATTAATGAGAAAATAAATGGCCATCCAACTCCACTACAGCTGAAGAAAATAGGATAAATTATGTATAACTCCATAGTTCCAGAAGAATGTCTTAAAGGTTTTTGTGAGTCTTTTTACCCTAAAAGATATAACAATTAGAAAGATACTGATTTATGGAATTATATGTGTCAACTCAAACAAGATTGGTTAGTGTACAGAAGAAACACTTGAATCTCCATTCCAGACTGTTTTTATTCAGTTGATTTGCATTTACATTTCAAATGATATTTATATTCAGGAGGAAGAAGCTTATAAACTGTCATTCTTATTTCTCAATAGGCTGATGATTTCAGTTAAATTAATTTCTAGCTAAGTCACTTTAAAACCATTGAACATGCTGATTTGCTTCTATTTGATGGAATGTATTTCTGTTTTTCTTATGCTGATTATAATAAAAAAATCTATAAATGTTAAGGACATAGGGCACTCACATGGTGTTTGGCATAATGGAAAGCGTCAAACTGTTCTTATTGATGCTGACAGGTTTTATACAATTTGTACTATTTTAATGGCATGATAAGACCTATATGTTTACTTGGGTATGAAAAAGTGGAGGGAAAAAAAAAGTGCTCCAAATGTGAAAAGCAATAAAAGAAATCACTTTTTTATGAAACGCTATATAAAATTTGTTACTGATGATGGATTTATAGTAAACTAATTTGTGGAATAAATGAAGTGTAGAGATGGAAATGTGCTTGAGGTATTAAAACTTACCTTGCATTACCCATTGTGATTACTGATAACTCTAGGTGCTTATAGAAGATTGAAAATGCCTTTGATCTGAAAGCACTGTGGTTGTGAGGTTTCATCATATTTTGGGAACTTCATCCATTCATTCGACATTTTTATTTGTTATGCAGTAATAACTATCATCATGAAGAATCCCCTTCATGGAAACATACATATTTTTCAGAAATTTCCTATTTAGAGGAAGAATAAAACTAGATTTGCAGAGGCACATTCTAGAGTTTAATTTTTTTAAGCCTGTAGCATTAAAAATCCTAATGGAAATGTCAATAAATATGTTAGAATTAATAAAATATGTCTCTGGGGTTTCTGATTTAGCTAAAGAGAAAATTGTATTGGGGGGTCACATTAGAGATACGTAAGGAATAATAGAAATCAAGTTGTGCTAAGAAGGAAATTTTTTTCTGGTGAAAAAGCTGACAAATCAGAGACATGAATCTCAGATCCCATCATCAAAGACTGGTGATGAAGTGATACAGATTCTTCTACAGCCGAAATCGCTTGAGACGATTTTATACATCTCCTGCTACACCAACAACCGTTTCCACATTTGCTCTAGAGATCTGAGAGCTGTTTGTGAAGAACAGATTTTAGATTTCCCGACCAGCTCCATCTATCCTTGAGTTAGCCCCTGGACCTCAATTATACAATAGGATAGCCGCTAGCAAGTATGGTAGCCCATGTAGCCATGAACACCAAGATGTGGCTAGTTCTGAGTTGAGATGCGTTATATGCCTGAAACACACATTTTCAAAGACTTAGTTCAATAAAAGAATGCACGATGTCTCAATATTTTTTACATTAATTACATATTGAAATGATAATGTTTTGGATATTATTAGTTAAATAAAAAACATTATTAAAATTTGTTGTACTTTAAAAAACAATTTTTAATGCTTTAATTTTGAAAGAGAGAGAGACAGAACACAAACAGGGGAGAGACAGAGAAAGAGGAAGACATAGACTCCAAAGCAGTTTCCAAGCTCTGAGCTGTCAGCACAGACCCCGACACAGGGCTCGAACCCACAAACTGTGAGATCATGACCTCGCCGAAGTTGGACGCTCAGCCAACTGAGCCACCCAGGAGCCCCTAAAATTCATTGTACTTTTTATGTTTTAGTGTGACTACTATAATATTTAAAATTACCTATAAGGCTCATATGATGTTTCTAGTGGACAAGTAGCATAGTTGACAATGCGTCCAGCAGGATTCTCCTCTCTGCCAACTCAAATCTCCCTACCTAATACCTGAAATTGCACTAGGTTTCAAACAGTGAAAGAGAAAAAGAAAAAGTTAAAATATAGAAAGCTGGAGGTGCTAATGTCTGATTGAAGCAATTGTTGTAATGTGAATAATTACTTACAAAGTGTACACAGTCAATGATTCATCTTAAAGGGATGCTACTGATAATCCATGGGATCCTTTCTTGTTTTGGCTCAAGATGGTCAGCTGGAGTGAAGGAAAGAGGAGTAAAAAATGAAGGTAAGAGAATTTGGGGCGCTTGGGTGGCTCAGTCGGTTGAGCATCCAACTTCAGCTCAGGTCACGATCTCACGGTTCGTGGGTTCAAGCCCCGCGTTGGGCTCTGTGCTGACAGCTCAGAGCCTGGAGCCTGTTTCAGGTTCTGTGTCTCCCTCTCTCTCTGTCCCAACCCACTCGCATTCTGTCTCTGTCTCTCTCAAAAATAAATAAACATTAAAAAAATTTTAAAAAAAATATAAGAGAATTTGGAATGGATTAACGGAAAGGCATTGTTTGCAGTAGGAGATGTCAGAAGAAGGCTGCAGGGCAAGATGCTTATGAAAGCAGAGTACAATTTTTATTGCTTTGTAAATTCAGAAATTACCTACCCTCACTTACATCATAACAGTAAGTAACTCTGTAGGGAGGTATTCTCATCATGAAGCTGAAGATCCAGCCATTTCTTCAATGATTTAAAAAAACAATTCTGCTTTAAAAATATTGATTTAAAGCAGAATTCTCCAGAGAGTTCTTCATCTGACAACTTCTTTTTTAGTGAATGTAAACTCTAACGTGACATTAAATCCAAATCTCTTTTATCTACATTACAATGTAGATAGAATGTAGATTGTAATATATTACAATCACTATTTTGTCAAAAAGTGATTTTTGAAATAAATTGCTGTGGAGACGTGAAGATATCTAGCCTAATACATCATGGCTGCACCAAGGCGAAGCAAATATTTTGCAAATGCCAACATATTTTTTTTTCTCCTTTCTGGGTGATAAGGGGCTTATCAAAAACAATAAACTAACAAAAACAACAAAAGGAATATTCACTTGTGTGGCATATTCATACTGTGTAAGCATTTAGAGTGAAGTACAGTGATGAAGCTGGGCTCAAAAATTCGTGATTCTTTTCCTTCTTAGTTGTGGTCATTCTTATCAACTCTTGAAATTAAAAATCAACGACTAAATGATATTCATGTGCGTGTGCATTATCACATCTTCTTTATCCATTCACTTATCGATGGACATTTGGACTGGTTCCCATAATCTGGCTATTGTAAATAATGCTGCAACCAACAGGGGTACATGTATCCCTCTGAATTCGTGTTTTTGTTTTGAGGGGGGTAAATATCCGGTAGTGTGATTACTGAATTGTAGGCTAGTTCTAGTTTTCATTTCTGAGGAATCTCCATACTGTTTTCCACAGTAGCTGAACCAGTTTGCATTCCCACCAACAGTGCACAAGGGGCGAAATAGGTGATGGGGATAAAAGAGTATACTTATCATGACGAGCACTGAGTAACGTATACGATTGTTGAATCACTATCTTGTGCACCCAGAACTAATAAAACACCGTGTGTGAACTATACTGGAATTAAAATAAAAAATTAATAAAATATAAATTTAAAAACATTTAATATTTCAATAAGTAAAAGAAAAATCAAGAAAAATAAAAAATTGCTTATACTTGAGCAGTATATAGTAAAATATACATCATTGTTTTTTTTCTCTGCAAACATGTCTTTTTATATCAGGGCACAAAGAATGAAAAAGACATATAAACATAAAGAAATAAAAAAAATCCTTAATATTTATAATATGATGCTCTTATGGATGTGAGGTAGCATAGTATGAACTCATATGAGTACTGATCTGGAAAGCTTTTTGAGGTATATTAAGTGAGAAAAAGAAACATATATTCTCATGTCTTCATAAAAATATAAGTGTATATTGTTCTTATATACATGTAATATGCATATGTAATATACATATGTTGCACATATAATATGCTTTATACTCTTTTGTGCATAAAATTCTAGTACAATACTCCAACATTATTGAGTATTTGCCCTGAAGAAGGGTAGCTGAAATAAGTCTTGTTTTTCATTTTATAATGTTTTACATGTGTGATTTTTAAATCATTTTTTATCTCAAAACATAATTATCATCCATGAGACTAGAGAGAAGATAGTAATATTTCTGAGAAAATATGAAAACATAGAGCATAAATGATTAACAACATAGTCATTGCATTTCTGAAATTCTGCAATTCTAAGATGCGCATATAAAAGCAAATATATAAGTGCAAGGGTGGTTAATCTGGGACATTTATTTCTCTAATTGTCTTGTTAGAAATGGTTCTGCTCAATTAAATCATGTTAACCAAATGAAGATGAGTCCATATGACTGGTGTCCTTATAAAAAGGGGGAAATTCAGGCAGCCATATGCAGAGGGAAGGGGATGTGAAATGGCCATGTGATGAATGAGGCAGAGAAGGAGCTGATTCAGCGGCAAGCCAATGCATGCTGGTCATACAAAGCAAGAACGAATTCCAAGAGACTAAGACCAAGAGACATGTCAGGGAGCATGGCCCTGCAGACAGCTTGATTTGGGACTTGTATATTACAGGACTATGTGACAGTAAATTTCTGTGGTTTTAGCCACGCAGTTTGTAGCACTTTGTTAGAGCAGCCCTAGGAAACTCTGACAGTGGTTCTTTTAAGACTTTAAATCTCTTCTTATCCTTGCCCCTCTACAAATAAAGTGATTTTTCCCACTCTGGCTTCGTTCAAGATTTTTCTCTTTGTCTTTGATTTTCTGTGGTTGGAATATACTATACCTAAGTGTAAATGCTTTTATATTTGTCTTGCTCAGAGTTATGAGAACTTTCTGAATTTGTGGTTTGGTGTCTGTCATTAATTTGGGTAAATGCCCACTTACTATCTCTTCAAATATTTCTTCTCTTTCTTTCTCCTCCTGTTATTTTAGGCCTTTATAAAACCCCAGTTGGTTAGACATGGTAAGAAGTTTCCGTTGGGAGGAGGCCTTATTAAGAAGAACAGAATGAAGGGCACCTGGGTGGCTCAGTCAATTAACTGTCCGACTTTGGCTCAGGTCATGGTCTTGAGGCTTGTGGGTTTGAGCCCCAGATCGGGCTCTGTGCTGACAGCTTGGAGCCTGGAGCCTGCTTCAGATTCTGTGTCTCCCTCTCTCTCTGCCCCTCCCCTGTTTGTGCTCTGTCTCTCTCTCTTAGAAATGAATAAACGATGAAGAAGAAGAAAAGAAGAAGAAGAAGAAGAAAAAGAAGAAGAAGAGGAGAATGTTGGGCACCTGGGTGCTCAGTCAGTTAAGCGTCTTACTTTGGCTCAGATCATGATCTCATGGCGCATGAGTTCAAGCCCTGGGTTGGGGCTCTGCACTGAAAGCTCAGAGCCTGGAGCCTGCCTCAGATGCTCGCTCTCTCTCTCTCTCTCTCTCTGCCCCTCCTTCACTTGTGTGTGTGCACCTGTGCACACCTATGCTCTCTTTCTCTTTCACTCAAAAATAAATAGACAAATAACATGAAGAAGAAGAAGAAGAAGAAGAAGAAGAGGAAGAGGAAGGAGGAGGAGAGGAGAATGCTCTGGACATATTTCCAAATGGCTGCTTTATCCTCTCTGATATCATACTGCACCAGATCAAAAGTGTGTTGGTAGCAAAAAAAAAAAAAAAAAAAAAAAAAAACCAAAAAAAAAAATTAAAGTGAGTAATTTGAAAATGTTGAAAATATGCGCATAGCTATATCTTCTTTCTCAATATACCTTTGTTTTCAGATTCAGAACTCTTTCCTTCAAAAGTATAGGTAACTTTGTTCATAAACAGCACACATTTGTACCTATGAGAATTTAAAAAATTTTTTTTTAAAGTCTTTATTTATTTTTGAGAGAGAAACAGAGAGTGAGCAGGGGAGGGGCAGAGAGAGAAGGAGACACACAATCTGAAGCAGGCTCCAGGCCCAGAGCTGTCAGCACAGAGCCCGATGCAGGGTTCGAACTCACGAATGGTGAGATCATGACCTGAGCTGAAGTCGGACGCTCAACCAACTGAGCCACCCAGGTGCCCCTGTACCTATGAGAATTTTAGCTGGAAAGTTAGATAAACCTGAATATTTACTCTACAAGCATATTTCTTTTGCACCCGTCTTTAGTTTGGCATCACCATTTGTTGGTCCACTATCTTTGAATAAACTAAGATTTAGTGAAATAAAAGTATTCTTAAAACTAGAGTAAATTTGTTACCAGAAATAAACTTTGAATTTTAAATGTCTCCAATTGTGAGACTACTCATGTAAAACTACTGTTGATGTTCTGGGGCCTTGTTAAATAACAACAAAAATATTATCCTATGTCGTCTAGATGTAGGGAAACAGAAAACAAATTACTCATGAAATCCAGTTTCAAATAAACTACATTTATAAACACTAGCCTAAGAATTATAATTGTATTGAGTTTCCATTTTAGCAATTGTATAATCAAAAGTGTGTCAAACTGAATAAGAAAAATCAAATTTATTTCAGAAGTGAGAAAAATATTGTTGTTTCTGGATCAATAAATGGTATCATTAAATAGCAATAGCAAAAAGGCAAAACTGTTTTACTATATAAAATCAAATAAGATGGAAGCTGTTAGTTAATAAAATTCACGTTTTTATAATACACTTTTATAAAACATTGCTCTAAAAGTTATGATCCAATGAAGTCTCAATGTGAGATATTAAATAATAGTAGTAAGCCAGAAGCAATATATATGTATATATGGGGAGAGAGAGAGAGAGAGAAAGAGAGAAAATTAAATTCTCACTATGTTTTTTATTTATTGTAGTGGACTTATTGGCAATAACAAATATATTAATTATGTTACTTAAAAATAGAGTAAATTGTTGGGGTGCCTGGGTGGCTCAGTCGGTTAATCGGCCTCCTTCAGCTCAGGTTATGAGCTTACTTACTGTCTGTGAGTTCGAGCCCCATGTCATGTTCTATGCTAACAGCTCAGAGCCTGAAGCCTGCTTCAGATTCTGTGTCTCCCTCTCTCTCTGCCCCTCCTCTCCTCACACTCTGTCTCTCTCTCAAAATAAATAAATAAATAAATAAATAAATAAATAAACATTAAAAAAATTAAAAATAGAGTAAATTGCAAGACTTAAATTATGAGTCCCATTTAAATAATCTATAGCTGTGAAACATTATCTAAGTATAATAATCCTATCAAGTTTCATTCAAGCCACCGTATAACCACTTAACAGCAACAGCACTAAGGTTTTTTTAAATATTTCTCAAAACAATTTTTGGTTGTATTTTATAGATGCCCGCCTTTCCACCTACATGGTTGATTTTGTCACAAGCTTTAGAGAGATTTTCCTCTTCTTATTATACAGCAAAGTTGCTCTAAATTGGATGTTTGGTGAAAATTCCATTGATTTTTCTTGGTTGCAGTAAGGAAAGACTTCTTCCCATAGAGGATTCTACCAGAGCCATTGCCTCTTCCGTTCTAATTGTGTGCACTGGGGGTAGGGGCTTCTCCTGCAGGACTAGACTCAAGCTTTCTGAGTTTGGTAAACTATTGCACAATCCTTAAATGCCTCCATTATTGCACCCTCTACAGTTAATACAGTGTGCCATTAGTTTCTTTCTTCTTTAAGGGTTTTCAAACAAATATTAACTGAAGTGCCTCCATCTGTTTCTTAAAAAAAATTAAAAAAAATTTTTAATGTTTTTATTTATTTTTGAAGGAGACAGAGAGACAGAGCACGAGCAGGGGAGGATCAGAGAGAAACACACACACAGAATCGGAAGCAGGCTCCAGGCTCCGAGCTGTCAGCACAGATGCGGGGCTTGAATTCACAAACTGTGAGATCATGACCTGAGCTGAAGTCGGACCCTTAACCGGTGGAGCCACCCAGGTGCCCCCCTCCCCCCCTTTTTTAAATTTTTTAAAAAAATTTTTTATTGTTTCTTCAAAATTTTGTGTTCATCTTTGAAGTCGTCTCCATTCTCTGATGCATCTTGTTACACCCAATTCCAAGTTCCCACCATCTATATTGCCTTCTCCCCAAAATGTAGTCTGATCACGCATCTTCTGTGTCAACCCAGGGGCTTCATGTACCTGTAGAGCTTTTGATTGTTTTTCCTGTATAGTAAGTTTATTTTCATTTCGTATTCTTTAGCTACTTTTAAAAGCAGCTTTAGGGGTGCTTTTAAGGGTGCCTGGGTGGCTCCGTCGGTAAAGTGTCAGAGTCTTGATTTCGGCTTAGGTCATGATCTCAAGGTTCGTGAGTTCAAGCCCCACGTCCGGCTCTGAGCTGATAGTGACGAGCCTGCTTGGGACTGTCTCTCTCTCTCTCTTCCCCTCTCTCTATCTGCCCCCCCCCACTCGCTCGCTTCGTCTCTCTCAAAATAAATAAGCTTAAAAATATTTTAAAGAGTAAAAGCAGTTTTCGACTTCCTGAATGGCAAGAAGTATTCTCCACAGCATCTTAGAGCTTTCCTGAGGCTGCTCTTCATTCTTCCGATGGGTCATGAAGGATGTTTTTGGTGGCAATTGCTTGAAATTGCGTGTGTTCTGCTGTACTTGGAAAAGACTTTCTTTCAAGCGCTATCAGACAGAGGCTCAACTTGTTCTAAATGATGAGGTTTGTTTTCTTTAGTTCTTTTTGAAAGGTGTTCGTTAAAAGTTGCATTCTTGGGGTAATCTCATTTGTTGTAATTGTTTTTATATGTTGCTTGCTTCAGTTTGCTAGCATTGTTTTAAAAGTTTATTTTGTCCAAGATATGTTGGATGGCATATAGGAAGTGACATATAGATATTACTTGATACTTTTGTTCATAAATGGCATGTTAACTTCCTGGTTTATTGTCTTTTGTTCCCATAGACAATTCTATATTCTAAATAACTATACCTTCATAGAATAATGGCTGAATTCTCTATTCTTCCTGTTAATATGTTTGTGCTACATAATTAGGGACTAGTTTTATATCACTAAGTATGGAACTTCAGATGTGCTATATAAAATGTGTGTGCCTCATTTTCGCCAGTCAGAGTGGCCAAAATGAACAAATCAGGAGACTATAGATGCTGGAGAGGATGTGGAGAAACGGGAACCCTCTTGCACTGTTGGTGGGAATGCAAATTGGTGCAGCCGCTCTGGAAAGCAGTGTGGAGGTTCCTCAGAAAATTAAAAATAGACCTACCCTATGACCCAGCAATAGCACTGCTAGGAATCTACCCAAGGGATACAGGAGTACTGATGCATAGGGGCACTTGTACCCCAATGTTCATAGCAGCACTCTCAACAATAGCCAAATTATGGAAAGAGCCTAAATGTCCATCAACTGATGAATAGATAAAGAAATTGTGGTTTATATACACAATGGAATACTACGTGGCAATGAGAAAAAATGAAATATGGCCTTTTGTAGCAACGTGGATGGAACTGGAGAGTGTGATGCTAAGTGAAATAAGCCATACAGAGAAAGACAGATACCATATGGTTTCACTCTTATGTGGATCCTGAGAAACTTAACAGGAACCCATGGGGGAGGGGAAGGAAAAAAAAAAAAAAAAAAAAAGGACGTTAGAGTGGGAGAGAGCCAAAGCATAAGAGACTGTTAAAAACTGAGAACAAACTGAGGGTTGATGGGGGGTGGGAGGGAGGGGCGGGTGGGTGATGGGTATTGAGGAGGGCACCTTTTGGGATGAGCACTGGGTGTTGTATGGAAACCAATTTGTCAATAAACTTCATATAAAAAAAAAATGTGTGTGCCTCAATTTCCTCATCTGTAAAATAAGGATGAAAATAATACCTACTCACAGAGTTGTCGGTATTACAAATTAAGGCATGTAAGTGCTAAGAACAGGCTTTATTTACCACATAAAAATGACCGATGAATAAATTCTAGTTACTAACATTTATATTAATATATATTATTGATATTATTATTAATTTGGGAAATTTTTCTGACAGGTCACATATATTTATTTTTAAAGATATACTTTTGGGGGCACCTGGGTGGTTTAGTCAGTTGAGTTTCTGACTCTTAATCAGGTCAGGTCATAATCCCAGGGTTGTGACATCGAGCCCCACACTGGGCTGCAAGCTCAACATAGAGCCTGCTTGGGATTCTCTCTCTTCCTCTCTCTCCCTCTGCCCCTCTCCCCTGAACTCTCTCTCTCTCTCTCTCTCTCAAATAAAAAAAATAAAAATAAAGATATACTTTTCTACTATTTTGTTAAGTATAAATGGTGTCATACAATTGAGGTGATATCCATTTATACTTTTATTTTGTAACTATTTTTGTATATAATTACAATTGCAATTTTTGTCTTGACTTTCAATCAGCCAAGTTACTGATTTTCCTTATCTGTCGAATAATTCTTCTACTGATTCTCTTCAGATTTATAATCATTGAAGCATATCATTTGTAAATCACACCGTTGCCTTCTCCTTTCCAAACTCTTTAACTTATTTCTTTCTGTTGTTTAATTTCTTACTTCATTTCATTGGCTAACGCTTTAAGAAAGGCGAGTGAGAATGTTCTAGTCAGCTTGGGCTGCCAGAACAAAATACCATAGACTGGATGTCTGAAACACAAGTCTTTATTTTTCATGGTTCTGGAGATTGAGAAGTTCAGGATGAAGGTGCTGGCTAGTTTCACTCACTGGGGAGGGCTCTGGCCCCGGCCAGCCACCCTGTCACCATGTTCTCACACTGCAGAGGTAGACAGAGAGAGCAACAAGGTCTCAGGTGTGTCTTTTTTTTTTTTTTTTTTTAACGTTTATTTATTTATTTTTTTTTTAATTTTTTTTTTCAACGTTTATTTATTTTTGGGACAGAGAGAGACAGAGCATGAACGGGGGAGGGGCAGAGAGAGAGGGAGACACAGAATCGGAAACAGTCTCCAGGCTCTGAGCCATCAGCCCAGAGCCCGACGCCGGGCTCGAACTCACGGACCGCGAGATCGTGACCTGGCTGAAGTCGGACGCTTAACCGACTGCGCCACCCAGGCGCCCCATCGTTTATTTATTTTTGAGACAGAGACAGAGCATGAACGGGGGAGGGGCAGAGAGAGAAACACACAGAATCCAAAGTAGGCTCCAGGTTCTGGCCTTCTGGGTTTTAATCATATACCCATTAAATAAATATTTGTAAATTTCAGGTTCAAAATTCTCCTGAAATTCTGCTGAAAATGCAGTTTTGAAACAGTGACCGTGGGTCTAAAAAACACGACTGCCCAAACTAATGAGCCCTAAATTCAAGATGATATGTAATAAAAGGGTTTAAGTATTTAGAAGCTATAATTTTGTAGGAGGGCAAAGGAGATAGAGCCCAGTGCAACTTCAACACAAGTTTCCAGGAGCCATGACGCTTCATCACAGATTGGAAATTCTAGGGTATTTGGATAGTTGTATGTAAGGAAATGAAGTCAAATTCCACATTAAGCATGTAAATAAAGTCCAAAAGCATTTTGTTAATAAATGTGATATTTTACAATTTTTCTATTATTCAGACTCTATTTTTAATAAACCCAATTTCAAACATCGAAATATTTGATTTATACATAATTATTTATAGTGCTGAAAACATTAAAAATGATGAAGAACATGGGGTGCCTGGGTGATTCAGTCAGTTAAGTGTCTTTGACTCAGGTCATGATGTTGCAGTTTGTGAGTTCGGGCCCCGCGCTGGGCTCTGTGCTGACGGCTCGGAGCCTGGAGCCTGCTTCAGATTACATGTCTCCCTTTCTCTCTGCCCTTCCCCTGCTCTCAGTCTCTCTCATTCTCTCTCTCTCTCTCAAAAGTAAACATTAATTTTTTTAAAAAAATGATGAAGAACAATTCATGTTAATAGAAACAAAATTTTGAAAGTAGGGTAGTAAAAAAAAAAAATCATGTACTGAACAAGCATGATTATTCTCCTGGACTGTCTTAGAACCCCTTAAAAGCTGCATGTGTGTAAAATGTCTGTTCTACCACCGAGTTGAGGCTGTTTAGCTTTGGCAGGTAAGATAATCAAGCCACAATTTGTAAAAAGTGTTTTATAGCTATAAAGAAATGACTTTATTTAGAGGAAATTTATTTCTTATTAA
This sequence comes from Lynx rufus, assembly GCF_022079265.1. NCBI lineage: Eukaryota > Metazoa > Chordata > Mammalia > Carnivora > Felidae > Lynx > Lynx rufus. The sequence goes on from NW_025814825.1 coordinate 8,174,098, forward strand.
ACATGTAAGTTGTGGAATATTTTGTATATGTGCTCAGAGAATCAGATGCATTGCTAAAATAGTATTTCATGTTTTCCAATCATAAAGTTTTTCTATAAAACACACACATACAAATGACAAAACAAAAAACAGAGATTTGAGGGGCGCCTGGGGGGCTCAGTCGGTTAAGCATCTGACTTCGGCTCAGGTCACGATCTCGCGGTATGTGAGTTCGAGCCCCACGTTGGGCTCTGTGCTGACTGCTCAGAGCCTGGAGCCTGTTTCAGATTCTGTGTCTCCTTCTCTCTCTGACCCTTCCCCCTTCATGCTCTGTCTCTCTCTGTCTCAAAAATAAATAAACGTTAAAAAAAAAACAAAACAGAGATTTGAAAACCACTGGTGCAGTTCAGTTTCAGAAAATGCAGTTATTTATTTACTTATTTATTTATTTATCACTCATATCTGTACACACACACACACATGTATACACATATACACACACCATAGACATATCCTCACTTATACATACATATATACATATATTCTGCATATATAATTGTGTATGTGACATATATAATTATATGTTCCAAATATATAATTTGTAAATCCATATATGTAATTGAACAAAAAGTATGAATGTGATTTATCATACATAACTGTCGTATTTTTAAAGGCTATCCTTATCTTCATTTCCCTTTTGCTTATTGTCTCAACCATTCTCCTTCCTCTAATAAATTACACTTAAACATTCAAATATCTCATATTACCAAGATGATATTTATTTTTTCATAATTTCCTATATACTTATGTAATTATATATAATATAAAATATGGCATAAACACATAATTCAAACACATACATAGGTTTTGTCCTTACTTTTACACAAAAAAACATCAAATTATGCACAGTTACACCATCTTGTTCTTGTCACTTGTATATACAACATGGGAATCCCCTTTTTTTTTGTTTTTAGGTTTATTAATTTTTGAAAGAGAGAGTGAATGTGCTACAGCAAGTGAAGGAGGGGCAAAGAGAGTGAGAGAGAATCCCAAGCAGGCCCGCGTTATCAGCCTTAAGCCTGATGTGGGGCTGAAACTCGCAAACCATGAGCTCTTAACCTGAGCCAAAACCAAGATTTGGTTGCTCAACCGACTGAGCCACCCAAGCACCCTGAGAATCCCTTTAAGTCACCAAAATTTAAATGAATTCTTCCTAACAACGTTCTGGTATTGCTAGATGTGATTTGAAGCAAAATACATTCCACTCTTTACCTATTAGTAGGAATTCACTTTGTTTTGGTATTTAAGTAATACTAATAAATATCCATAGTCTTGTATACTGGTACTTTCCTTTCTATAGCAAAGATTATCAAGAATGGAATTGCTGAATATTTTTTGTGTTTTAATAGACAATGCCATACTTTAAAATTTAATTTAGTTTGTGATATCAGGTAATATATATGTTTTTTAACACATATACAGTCAACTATATTTATTAGTTTTTTAAAGTTTCTGAATTTTTAGTTTTAATAAACAGCTTCCTTCTTTTCTTAGTAGTACAAGTAGACTTCTAAGATGTCTTCTGGAAATTTCTTTTTTTTTTTTAACATTTGTTTTAAGAATATTTATTTTTACATTCTAGTTTTAAGAAAAGGGAGTAAATTTAGTTTCTTCCAGACAGATACCGACATAATTTATTTAATAACCAATACTTTCCTGATTACAATATCATCTTCACTATTTATTCAAATCTCATGTATAAACTGGGATTTATATTTTTATTACTCTCTATTTTGTTCCATGTAACTATTTTTTCTTCCCCATGACAACCCCATTTCATGTGATTACAGTGTATTTATGGATTTATGCTTTTTTCTTGACTACAATAAGGCAATTCATTTATATTTCATTATTTTCCTTCTTGTGCATTTATTGATTCTTGGAAACTTAAAAATTGCTTTAGCAAATTCAGAAAAAGAAAAAAAAACTGCTGAGCTTCCTAATCAGAATCACACTATATAAATACATTAATTTCAAATATCCATCACTTTTCTATATAATATAAAATGTCTTCAGCCAAATCCAGGCATGTCTTTCAACTTTGGCACTGAGAATTTTGTTGGCGTATAAGATTCTTTCAATAAATCCTGGCTCTTGATGGTATCTACAATCACATTGGTCAATATATAAATCAATTAACTATTTGAGCATTTAATTAATGTAAAGGTCTGGACTCTAGGAACACCTCACTAATGTGGAGAAAATAAATATACACATGAAAGTTTGATTGACATAAAACCATGCATAAGACATTAAATGTTTGACTACTGGCAAAGGATGGGCTTAGGCAATTTAAAGCTACATTCTGAGGGAACACGGGAAAGGGAGGCCTTTGAATTAGGTATTTCACAAAAAATTCAGTGAAGTGTTGTTCTAAACTGGATTTTGAAAAAGGATAAAATTTAAATAGGTAAATCAAAATGGAAGACACTTACAGAATTGGGAAGGGTATAAGCAACACTGTGGAGATAAGGCCTTAAATTTATTTACATCAATGGGAGACCAGTTAAACTATTGCAGACTGTGCATGTGAGGTTAAGAAATTGAGATTAGAATAGTATGTAGGTGTTTGCCTTCAGAAGTTTTTGAATCTAGGTTTATCCTGAGTGTTAATAGTCGCTAAAATTTTATTTTATTTTTGTGAACAGGACAAAAGCATTATTTTGCAAAGAATATTCTGGAAGCAATGTTGGAAATGAATTGGATATAACTTAAAATGGAGGTGTGGAGATCAGTATTATTCATTCAAGCTGCAGTTGATAAGAATAAATTAAAGTGTTGGAGGTGGAAACTGAAGGAACAGATGTAATCCTTTCTGAAAGAAAAATTGGGCTTTAGCATTTTTATTAGAAATGTTTTCTTTATTATGTACTCAGGTGTGTGAAAAGCTTATGGTTGTCTGATGCCAAAACTTTAGATTTAAAATTGGCCAGACAGCCAGATATCATAAAATTATTTTATATGACAGGTGCTGGGAATTATAACACCAACCACATGTTAGATTTTCTAGAGTTATCAAATCCAGACATCACATTTCATTCCTGCCCATGCCTCTGTCCCCTGAGATTTTCTCTGTCTGTGCATCCATGTCCAACAAATCCCTCATTCTTTGCTAGAAAATTAGAAAGTCACTCTTCAGGGCACCCGGGTAGCTCAGTTGGTTTCACTCCAGACTCTTGATTTCAGCTCAGGTCATGATCTCACAGTTCATGAGATTGAGCTCCTGATTCTTGAGATCAAGCCCTGCATCAGGCTCTGCACTGAGAGCACAGAACCTGCTTGGGATTCTATAAATAAATAAATTAAATAAATAAATAAATGCCACTCTTCAATGGAAACTTTGTCTACTCTGAAAAATAGTTTTTGCATGAATATTAATAATATAATATATGTTGTTGATGGATTAAAACATAAAGCTGTCGAGCCACTCATTTCCGTGCTACTTGACCAACAGTAATCTCAGAAGATGTATTCATCCCTTGAATGCACCAGTACAGCCTGTAATCTCAGTTTAAGGATAATTTTATTCCAGCTCTCATTCCTTCATGCTGCCTATTTCCCTACATCACCATGTTTTTTTTCCAATCCAAGAGCTGTGATTCCCATAATTCAGATTGGAAATAGAGGAAATTAGGTCGAGTCCTGGTACCCATCCAAATTCTATTAAATAGAATTACCAATTAATTTGGTAATTAATTAATTCTACCAATTAATTTGGTACCCATCCAAATTCTATTAAAATATACTACGCAGAAAGAAGGCATGAGGGAAGGAAAAGAAGAGAGGAAAGAGGGAAGGAGGGAAGAAACTGATATAACTTCAAGTCAGAATTTTTACTTTATCAAACATTAAAATTAGTATATACACAAAACTCATCTATAAAGAGAAGAATTTGCAATGTCAGAGTGCTTGTGAGTCTTCTTTATTAGATTAGCTGATCAACATTTCTTAAAGACTATAGTTCTACCAAAAGATTCCACAATTTATAAGACTGCTAACTCCTTTGGAAGTTTTCAGGTATGTGAGATGCATGAGACTTCCAAAAATCTTCAGTTGTCAGGAAATGTAACTTACTGCCTTCTTATGATTTGTTCAGGTTTGGGAGACATTTCCACTGCATGTGGAAATTATCCATATGAATTCCAACCACAAGCCTAGCCAAGACACTGATTTATTAGAAGACTTTATATCTACATATAAGGAAGAGTCGATTCAACCATCCAAAAGTGAAATAGAGAAGAGAATCTAAAATTGTCTAGGACAGCAGACTCAGCTCTTCTCCTTCCAAAGAATACATACCACTTATGTTATGCAATAGGGAATTGAAAATTAGAATATATTCACATTTCATAAAGAACAATGACATCTCACTAGATGTTGAATGTATTTCCCAAAAAGAATGTAGGAGTTGGAGCACCCAACATAGCTTGTTCATTCCTATATGAGGAGAAAGTTATAATTATTTCTGAAGCAAAGTGAAAATTTTCCATTTCTTTTAAATGTATTGTATATATAAAACTTTTATTTTTCTGTCATACCCCTTTAGCGGCACACTTGGAAATATACTTATTGTACTAAAAATGTACCTTAAAAGATTAAATTTCTAAGGTATACTTTTTATTTCAATGAGACAAATTTATTTTCAGAAAATTCTGAATATGTAAGCAGGACGTTTCACTCCTCATTTAAATAGTGGATATCTTAGTTATCATAAATCATCTTTCCAAGGAGTATTTTTTCATTAAAAACAATGGAAGGAATGACTATTTAACAAGTAAAATTACATAAATAAAATTGATAATATAAATTTTCATAAACTATATATCTAAGGCATATTTGTTTCATTGACTTCTGTGAATTTTCTTCCTAAAAAAACAAAGTATTCAACATTTAAAATTATACAAAATAATTAAAATAGTGATCATCTCATTTTAGAGAAAGAAGAATGAGTATAATTGTAATTGTTATTAAAGGGTAAATTAATAGAGGGCTAAATTGAATGATGCTATATGATTTTACTAGTTCAAGATTATATATGTTGATTATTTTACTAAAACGTTCATTAAACATGGACTGATAGCAGATAGGACAAAAGAGATATTGTAATTTGAGAAAAAGAAAGGTCTGCAATTACCAAGAACATATAGGAATATAGCTTGGAATGGTCCTATTGGCTTCCTATATAGGCATCCACAGTCAGACACCATGTTGTTGCATTTACTTGATCAGCCTGCATCCAGGGGGTTTCTGCATTCCTTAAAGATGGTTCACATTAACTGAGCTCTGAGTCTGATGAGTAACATCGGAATCCAATTTATTAATTTACAACTTAGAGTGTCTCTGTCACAGGGATCATGTATACCAATATGGAAAACCACATTTTATTCAGAAGGTTGTTTGATGGGTATGGGCTTAGAACAAGACAATTCAGTTACAGGATTCCAAAGTTTAATGCCATTAGTTATCCATTCCAAAATAAGGTCACCTGCCAAATCTTCTGCATTATGAATTTGCTTGGCAAGAACTTGCTCTCGCATGTAGAATGTCCAGATTTCCAATACAAATGATGCCCTTGTGACTGTCTTTTTACTTGTTCTGTTGGCTGACAAAAACACTTACTGAGTGACACATATTTTTAAGCCAAGTATAGTGTTTTCAGGTTACAGTCTTTAGTGTGTATTAGGTATATCTGTACTCAATTGTATATGTGAGACAATTTATTTCTAATTTTAGTAAGGAAAATGTCAATGTGGTTCTAATATGTTAATAATTATATACATAATGAGGAATTCATATGGAAATGAGAATCAGAAAACATATATGTAGCAAAAAGACTTTAATATTCAATTTTTCTATAATAGATAATTATTTTAAACTATATGTGAAGGTTAATTTGTTCAAAGTAGAAAAAAAATGTATTTTTCAATGTACCAAAATTTCAAAATTCTGTTGAGATCCATGAGAAAATTTGCAAAATAGCAAACATTTTAAGTTTAAATATCAATATCTCTGCTCCTAGCATTCTTAACCATACCTGGGTTCTTCCCTAGCCATCTCCCCCTGACTCCAGGCCCCACAACAATATCTAGGGATCAATCTCACCTTCTCTCTAGAGCTTTTGCCTAAAGACTTTTTCAAAGCCAAAAGGCACATCCATGCCATCCTTCCATCACTCAATTCCAAAAGTAAATCTACTCTGTTCAGGAATTGAGAACCTTGTAAATAACTATTTTGCTTTTGTAGCAATTTGGTAGCAATTGTATTTGCACAGAAATACAAACAATTGTAACAGAATATTATGAGAACTAATATACGACAAATTGGACAACTTAGAAGAAATAGATAAATTCCTAGAAAAATATAAACTACCAAAACTGAAGCAGGAAGAAGTCGAAAATTTGAACAGACCAATTACCAGCAATGAAATTGAATCATTAATCAAAAAACTCTCAAAAAAACAAAAATCCAGGACCAGACAGCTTCACAAGTGAATTCTACCAAACTTTAAAGAAGAGTTAATACCTATTCTTCTCAAACAATTTCAAAAGCTACAAAAGGAAGGAAAACTTCCAGATTCATTCTATGAGGCCAGTATCACTCTGTTACCAAAACCAGATAGACACCACAAAAAAAAGAGAACTACAGGCCAATATCTCTCATGAATATAGATGCAAAAAACCTTGGCAAAATATTAGCAAACAAGATCTAATAATGTATTAAAAAATCATACACCACAATCAAGTGGGATTTATGACCAAGATGTAAGCATGGATCAATATTTGTAAAACAATCAACATGATATGTCACATCATTTGAAGAATGGATAAAAAACATATAATCACATCAACAGATGCAGAAAAAAAGCATTAGACAAAGTACAATATCCATTCATGGTAAACATCCTTGCAGAGTGGGCCTACAGGAAACATATCTCAGCATAGTAAAAGCCTTATATGAAAACCCACAGCCAATATCATAATCAAGGATGAAAAACTGAGAACTTTTCCCCTAAAATCAGGAACAAGACAAGGATGTTCCCTCTCACTACTTTTATTGAGCATAGTACTTGGAGCCCTAGCCACAGTAATTAGAGAATACAAAGAAATAACAGACATACAAATTGGTAAAGAAGAAGTAAAAATCTCACTATATCCAGATAACATGATAATTTATACAGAAACCCTAAAGACTTCATAAAAAAAAAACAGCAACAACAACAACAAAAAAACCTACTAGAACTGATAAATTCAATAAAATTACAGGTTGCAAAATCAATGTATAGAAATCTACTGAGTTTCCATACACCAATAATGAAGCAGCAGAAAGAGAAATTCAGAAAGCAATCTCATTTAGAGTTGCACCAAAAACAATAAAATATTTGGGAATAAACTTAACCAAAGAGGTGAAAGACCTGTACTCCGAAAACTATAAACACTGATGAAAGAAATTCAAGATAATGCAAAGAAGTGGAAAGACATTACAAGTTCATGGATTAAAAGAATAAATACTGGTAAAATGTCTACAGTGTCCAAAGCAATCTACACATTTAATTCAATCTTTCTCAAAATTCCAACAACATTTTTCACAGAAGTAGAACTAGTAATCCTAAAAATTCAAAGTCAAAAGACCTTGAAAAGCCAGAGAAATCTTGAAAAACAAAAACAACACAAAACTGAAGTGTTACAACTCCAGATTTCAAGTTATATTACAAAGCCCCCACAAAAAAAAAGAAAAGAAAAAAAGTTATATTACAAAGTGATAGTAATTAAAACAGTGTAGTACTGGCATAAAAATAGACACATAGATTGGGGCACCTAAGTGGGTCAGTTGGTCAGTCATCTGACTTCAGCTCAGGTCATGATGTTGCGGTTCCTGGGTTTGAGCCCCATGCAAGCTCTGTACTGCCAGTTCAGAGCCAGGAGCCTGCTTCAGATTCTGTGTCTCCCTCTCTCTCTGCCCCTCCCCTGTTCACTCTCTGTCTCTCTCTCTCTCTCCCTTTCTCTGTCTCTCTCTCTCTCTCTCAAAAATAAATAAACATTTAAAAAAAAGTAGACACACTGATCAATGGAATAGAACTTAAAACCCAGAAATAAAGTCACAATTATATGGCTAATTAATCTTCCACAAAGGAAGAATGAATATAAATGGGAAAAAGATAGTTTCTTCAACAAATGGTGTTGGGAAAAATTGTTGGCCACATGCAAAAGAATGAAACCGGAGTGCCTTCTTTCACCATACACAAAAACAAACTCAGAATGGATTAAAGACCAAAATGTGAGACCTGCAACACTAAAAATCCTTGAAGAGAGCACAGGCAGTAATCTCTCTGACATCAGCTGTAGCAACATTTTTTTCAGATGTATTTCTGGAGGCAAGGGACATAAAAGCAAAAAAAAAAAAACAACTATTGGGCACTACATCAAAGTAAAATGTTGCTGCACAATGAAGGGAGTAATCAAGAAAACTAAAAGGCAACTTACTAAATGTGAAAAGATATTTACAAATGACATATCTGATTATATATATATATATATATATATATATATATATATATAGGATTTACACAACTCAATACCCAAAAATCAAGTAATCTAAATAAATAAAAATGGGCAGAAGACATGAACAGGCATTTCTCAAAAGACATCCAGATGTACAACAGACACATGAAAAGATGCTCAACATCACTCACCATCAGGGAAATACAAATCAAAATTACAATGAGATATCATGTCACACCTGTCAGAATGGCTAAAATTAACAACACAAGAAACAAGAAGCGTTGGCAAGGATGTGGAGAAACTAGAACACTTGTGCACGGTTGGTAGGAATACAAACTGGTGCAGCCACCGTGGAAAACAGTACGGAAGTTCCTCAAAAATTTAAAAATAGAAAAACCCTATGATGCAAGAATTGCACTACTGGGTATTTACCCAGAGAACACAAAAACAGTAATTTATTGGATGCATGCACCCCTATGTTTATTGCAGCATATTTACAATAGCAAAACTGTGAAAGCACCCCGAGGGTCCACTGATAGATGAATGAATAAAGAAGATGTGGTATGTATATACAACGGAATATTATTCAGCCATAAAATAATGAAATCTTGCCATTTGCAACAACATGGATAGAGCTGGAGAGTATAATGCTAAGTGAAATAAGTCAGGGAAAGGCAAATACCATATGATTTCACTCATATGTGGAACTTAAGAAGTAAAACAAAGGAGCAAGGGAAAAAAAAGAAAGTGAGTCAAACGACGACACAGACTCTATACTGTATAACTATAGACCACAAACTGATGGTTACCAGAGTGGGGTTGGATAGAGGAATTGGTTAAAAAGGTGATAGGGATTAACGAACGCACTTGTGATGAGCACCGGATGTTGTATGGAAGTTGAATCACTATATTGTACACCCGAAACTAATATAGCATTGTATGTTAACTAACTGGAATTTAAATAGAACTGGAATTTAAATAAAAACTTAAAAAATAAATAAAAATAAAAGATGTGAAAGATAACAGTATTTATTGCATCCTATTTTGTGCGACATTGTATTAAAATGGGATCTTATTATTCTACATAGTTTAAAAGTTTTTCCACCAAAATGATATTTTATTTTATTCATTTGGTATTATGCACTAGTTTTGATGGGCTCCCTTTATTATTTGTAAAAGGTGAAAAAGACTAGTATTTTATTAATCTAAGATTATAATGTGTATATACCTTTGTTCAAAAAGATTTGAAAAATTTTGTAATGAAATAAAATCCAACAAATTATAGTGAGTCTTCACTGAGTAAGGAATCAAGAAATTGGCATTTGATTCATATTAAAATCGTTGTATACAGCTCATTGACAAACTGATGCATTCAAAACATTAGCAAAACTATCTCAGTTCACGTTATATCACAGCTTTGGAGTTCTTCCAGGAAATTAAATGTTTACTCAGAAAAAAAAATTAAGGTGAGCATAAGTCATGCTTCCAGTGGGTGATCAAAATATATCAGAAATATGAATATTATGATTCCTTAAGAAGTGAAGTTGAACTAGCTTCATTGTTTGGATTGCTTATAAAATGTGAATACATTTTTGGAAAAGTATGCCTGCTACTGTGTGAGATTTAAACCAAAAGACACGGCAAATAGAAAAAAAAGAAAGGAATCATTACGTATAGCTCTACATTGGGATATGCAGTTGTTCAAATTCTGCAGGTAAGTCATGTTTACCAGCGGGTTAAGTTAAACCTTTATATTTAATATTAATATGAAGTAGCTCAAGAGTATTCCCTAGGGGGAAATGGCATGGAGAAGATAAGTCCACTCCATTTTAATGTTACTTTAGATAATATTTCTTATTTTCTCCAAAATAAGGAAATTTAAAATACTGGTGCAAAGGTGAATTTACTCAGCTCCTTATCATTTAGTTTTATATTTAGGAACATGGATAGTGCTGAAAAAATATTCTTAGTGAATATTCAGAAATAAATGATGTAATTCTAGAGCACTGTCATTGCTACCTTTGAAATTAAACAAGAATTACAGAGCTGAACAAAACCAACTGTCATAAATTCACCTAAGATACCTGAAAGCTCAAATATCAGTGACTAAATTCCAACCAAAGCTAATAAATAAAGCTCCATCCTGTATGACTACAGAGATTTTAAAGGCAGTTCTTCAGGATTCAGGATTACAGCAAGACGATCTTCGCTTGATCTTAATTTCCCTGAGCAACCCATATAAGTCTTCTATGCAGAAAATGCTCTTAAAGAAAGAGCAGCAGGTACTAGTGAGAATATCACCAGAATGAGAATTAGGAGGCTATAAATTTTATCTCTATGACCTTCTTCCCTCATTTGTGGAGTCAATTCTACTTCAGTGCTGGGAGCACTGGGAATCACAGGTAATTTTTCTAAAGCACTGCCCATCTCTGGATCAATTGAACACCTGTAAATGGAGTAATGTCTTAAAGACCCAAATACCACGGGGTTCCTACCATGAAAACAACAAGATCTAGGTTGCACCTAACTACTGAACATTCCAGCACAAGTCACCTTCTTCCTGTGAATTCAAGTAGCTTTTGATCTAATTTTTTCATATATAGCTTCACAATTTACATGTCACTTCTTGACAAATGCATTATTCTCATCTCAGCCAAAATAATGCCTTCCTGAAAGCTGGTATTCAGCAGAAATTTATTTGCATGGATAAATGAAAAAATAAGTGAATGAAAACACAGATCCTAAGGTCTGGCAAAAAAACAAACCTTTTGAGGAAGAAATATGACATAGTTAAAGAGTCTTATAATAAGTCTGAGGTACTCCCTAGATTATGATATAAATCTTAAGAGAAGAAATTACATTGTATGTTTGTCTCATAGAAGACAGTCAAACTCTTATTGAGTGAACGAGAAAGTGAATGAGTGAATGAGTGAATATAATTCATTATTATAATATATGGAAAGCTTAGACTTTGATTTTTATATAATGTGAGCTGCAGTAATTAACTGCTATATCCCACAATCAGTTCATAAATATTACTTTAATAAGCTATATAACATTTGGCTCATATGTTTGCTTTACTTAAAATTTAAATCCCATTTCATTTCTCTAATTTAACAATGCAATATTGTACACAAATTATTGGAGAAATAAGTTTATGTTTTAGAACCAAATAGAGAAAAATAGGAAAAAGAAGTTCAAAACATTTAATCGGGTGGAAAAATGTCAGAGCACTCCTTTCAAGAATTATGCAGAGAAAAAACTGTAGTGTGAAATGAGCTCAAATATAACATCCATTATTCAATATCTGGATCATGCATATTAATATGGTGCTAATGGTAGCTTGGGAGCAAAACCTTTGGCCCCTATAATCCCAGAGGTCTCAATTTAGGTAAATGGTGAAATGAGAGATATAAATATTTAGAAAAAAATTAAAACAATGGATAATCAAAGATATTTTACTTAATATCTTAGTATTTATCAATCTGTATTAACTATGCTTTTGTTTGTGACTAGGACGATTGTAATGGCTGTTCACAACAAAGCATAGGATCTGAAAAGGACAAAAAGTTTAAATTATATTCACTGTGTTACTGATAAAATACTCCATTATATTGTGTTTCTTTGAAAATGGATAATATTCTGGGGCGCCTGGGTGGTGCAGTTGGTTAAGTGTCTGACTCTTGATCTTGGCTTAGGTCATGATCTCACAGTTTGTTCTCTCTCTCTCCCAAAATAAATAAATAAACATAAAAGAAAAAAAAGAAAATGCATAATATTCAAAATATGTACATATATTCTCACAAACATAAAATCTTGATTGCCAAAGCATAGAATTTAACCAAATATGCTTGAAAATTAAGTTGTCTTTATACACAAATAACTCCTTCATAGGCCTATTCCCAACAGAAACTTTATTAAAAGAGGGTAGATTCAAACTAATATAAATATTCTAAGATCACATAGTAACATTCTCTGAAATAAACCTTCAAACATAACCATGTGAGATTTGCAAATATTATAGATAAATTAATTTTTTATATCCACACCAGAGGAAGCAAATTCTAAGTGTAGAATATCCTGAACTTCTCAATACAAAGGTGCTTTCTAAGACAAGAAAATTTCTTTTTTTATTTATTTTTATTTTTTTTCAAATGTTTGTATCTATTTTTGAAGGAGAAAGAGAGAGCATGAACGGGAGTGGAGCAGAGAGAGAGGGAGACACAGAATCCAAAGCAGGCTCCAGGCTCTGAGCTGTCAGCACAGAGCCCGATGTGGGGCTCGAACCCACAAACCGTGAGATCATGACCTGAGCCTAAGCCACCAGACACTCAACTGACTGAGCCACCCAGGCGCCCCTAAAACAAGACAATTTCTATCTTCACGTTTAAATAACTGTATTCTAATCATGCTAGTGACATTCAAATTAATAGTTGCATAGCTTGCTATGAGTGTAAATATTAATAAGTACTTGATACTTCCAAATGCTGATCATAATTGGCACTCACTGAAAACCGTAGTTAGTTTAATGAATAATTCAGCTATTTCTTAATTTGGAAAGAAAACCAATGTTTCTGGGATGCATGTTCTATTAGGACTTTTACAGAAACACACAGACCCAGAGTTTTCAAAATATGATTCCCCGACCAACTGTATCAGCATCATCTGTGGACTTAGAAATGCAAAATCTTGGGATCCATCCTAACATATAGAATTTTCTGTAGGTAGAAGCCAGAAATTGGTGTCTATGAAGTCATCCAACTGGTTACAATGTGGACCAAAGTTTGAGAACCACTGGAATCAACTGGCCCATAGTTAATATCCTTTAACCTCTTCTAGTAGAGGAAAGTGATGGCTGTCATAAAGCAAGCTGTATCTCCTGGTCTCACAGAGCCCAGGGCAGTCCCAGCAGAGGAGGGACAGGTGCCAAGACAGTCAAGGTTTAGATAGTGTGGGAGGATAAAAATGGGCCCATATTTCGGAGGGGTCTTGAGGTCAGAGCTGGAAAAGGAAGTCTAACCAAAATTATCAATTAAGGTAATTAGAAAAAGGATAAGGAAACTGAAGCCTAGATCCAGGCACAACAAAGGAGATCAAAGGGCCACAAATTCCAAGAGAAAGTAAACTATCATAGTCAGATAAAATGGTGGGCTTGGACACAGATTAAGCATATTTGCAACCTGAAGGAAATCATTTCAGCTCTCTAAAACCTCTCCATCTTTGAAATGATAAATATAATACTACTTGTAGAATGATCATAAGATTTAATAGCAACAGTTGTCATGAAATGAGCACCTGCTATGTGCCAGAAATTTGGCAAGAGCTTTAACGCATTATCTCCATTAATCCATAATTAATTATGAGATTGTCATATTTATCACCCCGAGTCTACAGAGCAGGAAACTGCAGTTTAGAGATACTGAGTAGCTTCCTAATTCCATATGGCTGGTCAATCATGGAAATGATATATAAACAGAGAGAAAAGTACTGGCATCTATTCTCTGCAGATAAAGTACTAGTACATTTTCATAAAACAGAGTAAATCCTCTAAAAAACAGGGAAGGAAAAATGTGCAAGACCATCTGGAGGAATCAACTACTAAGACTAGAAATGCCTTCTTACCCATCAAGGTTCAACCTATTTCTATTATCTATGTCTATTTTAAAAGACAAAGATGAAATGGGAAATTAATCTGGATGCTATTGTATTTGTTCTCTTTAGTATCATTCATATTTTGAAATTTCTTTCACTGCATTTGGAAGATTACAACATAACTTATAATTAGTTAAATAAATACTAACCTGCTGTGACAATATACAGTATATTGGACTTGAATATCCATATCTAAGAAAGTGGTTGCCAGAGCTTTGGTTTTGCTTAGTCAAATTAAAAACATGGAAACCAAGAGGCAGAAATAGAATGGGAATACCATAGAAAGTACAGCTAAATAAGAGGTCATGGGGCGCCTGGGTGGCTCAGTCAGTTAAGCGTCCGACTTCAGCCAGGTCACGATCTCGCGGTCCGCGAGCTCGAGCCCCGCGTTGGGCTCTGGGCTGATGGCTCAGAGCCTGGAGCCTGCTTCAGATTCTGTGTCTCCCTCTCTCTCTGCCCCTCCCCCGTTCATGCTCTGTCTCTCAAATAAATAAACGTTAAAAAAAAATAAAAAAAAAATTTAAAAGAGGTCAGTAAGGGAATTACTGTTTCTCATTTTTATCCTAACTTTAAGTCAAGAATTTGTAAGACACTGTGCCTCCCTATGTCATACAACTCTTTCCTGATGAACAAAATATGATGCAACCAGATCCAGTCAATCATATTTACGATTAGCTCCCATGGATTAGACTACTGTTAAAGTGAAATGTGTCAAAATTATTTACCAGGATGAGGAAGATAATTTCCAACTCTCTGTGATGTGTGTCACAGTACTTGAGAACAGCTGGACTATATTTAAAAACAAAAAAGTGGCGGGGGGAGGGGGGCTCCACATAGAAGGAGAACCTGAAATCTTCCTGAAAGAATGTCTGCACAGGAAGTCTGTACAGAAGAGGGCGCTGCTCCCCTGTGACACAGCAGAAAAGACCGGGGGCTTTTCACTAGTTGCCAGTGGAAATTGGGCCAACAATTCTGAGGTGTCTTTGGCAGAAACACGTCTTGCCGCGTCTACTGCCATTGTATTCAAGAAGCAAAATCAGAATTTTGATGACAAGTTGGCAATAATTTGCACAAGAAAAGCTCCATAATTTACCATCCTCCTCCACCCACCTCTCCCCCTTCTCTTACTGAGGGAAAAGTACACGGGGGAGTGTTGCTCAAATTCACAAATCCTAACCTAGATGTGATGCTTACTTCTTCTTTAGCCTTTGGCAACTTACTTAATCTCTTTCTGTCTTGTGTTTCTCATTTGAAAAATGAGGATAATAATACGTTCTTCTTTCCCAGAGTGGTGGTAAAGATTAATGCATTCTGAGGAACTTTGAAAGCAAAAAAAAAAAACAAAAACAAAAACAAAAAAACAAAAAAAAAACAAGCCCCTCACGTACAGCACAGTATTGTTTTCCTTTTCTTTTAAAAGAATAAAAGAACTTTCTGCCCAGAAGCACCATGAAGAAAAGATGTTTCTGGGCTCCTACTCTTCAGCAGTATTTTTATGCTCAACTATTTGGTTTAGGGGCCAGAGATCTACACTAACAAACAAGGTTAGTGAATATTTGCTGTTTGTCTTGGCTACCGAGCATCAAATTTCTCTTGTTTTCCTACCTGAACTGGGGATTTCTTCAGGGGAACTGCCACTTTCCTATCTTGCTCTCTCAGTGGTGCTATAATTGAATGTGTCCAGCATTCTTTTCTCTTAATGTAAGGCAATCTGATACTCTCTCCTTAAGTACTTTGAATGAATGTTATTCAAAGTTAATAAAAAGCTAATTAAAGAAAATGGAACTATATAAAGCATACACCCAGTTACTTTCTGAATTTTTCCCCTAGTTTTCCAGCTAACTCTGAAATTAACCAAATATCATTCCAATCAAAAACTTGGTTAAGTTAACCAGCATCAATTAATCAATTTGTATTATTTGAGAACTAAAAATTCATAGAAATAAAGAAAGCTCTGGTTATGGCTAATAAGCAGGGCACCCCTAGGAGCCAAACTTATTAACATTCTACAAAAGTAAAAAATATATATAAATTAAAAAAAAGTTGGATAAAAGAGGAATTTGCTGAATTGCCAGAATAGAGTTGTATTTCTTAAACCAGCTCCCATCCTTGATTCAGTTCTACAAATGCAGATAGCCACTAAAGAAGAAGTTGAGTGATTCTGAAGGACATTCGCATAAAAATACAAATGCACATTGCCAATATTCTCATCTTTCTCTCCGATACCTATGGCCATTCTCGTATGTTCATGTGTCCTGAGCAAGGAGAAAAGCCAAGTCTTTTAAGAACCACTGGGCTTGGATCTAAACACTAATCCCGGGACAATCAGTGTGCCACTGTGGTTTCATTGCCAGGGCAGGAATTCAGGAAAGTAAACTGACTTTAGCTCTCATGTATATCTTGTGATATCCAATAGGATCAAAACTCGTGTGAGATTATTTTTCCAGTTACTGATGATGGAGTTGAAATTTATAACTTCAGCAACAGGGAAGATCCTTCCAACGAATTCCTGACTTGTGAAATTGACATTAAGGATAAAGTATTTATTGAGTACAGATCATTGCCATGACAATAGAGTTTCAAACTAGTTGTCTGAAACTTGAGAGTGCTTCAAAATCACTTGGTGGGCTTCTTAAAGTACAAATTGCTGAACCCACCACTAGGGTCTCTAATTTAGTAGGTCTGGGTGAGGCCCAATAATGTACATTTTTATTTGATGCTGTTACTGTTGGTTCTGGGGACCATATTTTGGGAACAGCTGTGATAGGTCACGTTCTTGGCAATTTGAATTCAGTTGCGAATTTGAGAATTTTTTTTTATTCTTGTTGAGCTTACATTCTAATAGGAAAAACAGAAAAAGAGAAAAAATATAAATGTACAATATGATGTCAGGTAGTACTGAGCATTATAAAGGAAAAAGAGCAGAGTATGGAATAAACAATAATAGAAAACACAGTGGGGGTGCCTGGGTGGCTCAGTCGGTCAAGTGTCCAACTTCGGCTCAGGTCATGATCTCGTGGTTTGTGAGTTCAAGTCCCGCGTTGGGCTCTGTGTTGACAGCTCGGAGCCTGGAGCCTGCTTCAGATTCTGTGTCTCCCTCTCTCTCTGCCCCTCCCCTGCTCACACTCTCTCTCTTTCAAAAATAAATAAACATTAAAAAAAAAAAAAAAGAAAACACAGCATTTGAAAGCATGATCAAGGGAGCCACTCTGAGAAAGTAACATTTAAGCAGAGTTCTGAATTAAATAGAGGAATAAGTCATCGAGATAAGAGATTTCCTGAGGAAAAACACCCTAAAACAGGAAAGATGGTGTTAAAAAGAGCTGAGTTTCTAACATAAGACAACAGTGTTCTAGCTAGTGCCTTGAAAGATGCACTAAACATAATTATGACTCTATTGTCATTCAAATCTCCTGATTGATTGTGATCAGAATACCGGGGGATCTAATAGAATGATATTTGATTCACATAAGCTTAGTAGAGCGGTAAACTGCTATTCCAGATATGTTCTCCTTGTTGCAGCAAATCCTGTCATCACCTGAAAACAGATATACTGCTAATATCCATCAAATAAATTATTCTCGGGGCGCCTGGGTGGCGCAGTCGGTTGAGCGTCCGACTTCAGCCAGGTCACGATCTCGCGGTCCGTGAGTTCGAGCCCCGCGTCGGGCTCTGGGCTGATGGCTCAGAGCCTGGAGCCTGTTTCCCTCTCTCTCTGCCCCTCCCCCGTTCATGCTCTGTCTCTCTCTGTCCCAAAAATAAATAAACGTTGCAAAAAAAAAATTTAAAAAAATAAATTATTCTCCATTCTAATGCGAGTGTGTAAATAAATGATGAATATAGGTGTGGCCAAAGATAAGACTAAAATGCAATGTGTGTTGAAGGACGGAAATCATTTAAAAAGCTACAGACATTTTAACATGTGACAAAAGTTAGCACAGCAAAGCACTTCTATTTCCTTTCTTGTTCTTTTATTTATATTTATACATATTTTAATTAACTTTGTCCCTCAATTTTCTTTGTTTCTACTGTATCTAAAGTGTGTTGGTGGTTATTCAAGCACTCACCACTTAACCCATAGAGTGGAGAAAACACAGAAAAATGAATTGGGTCAAAAGTACAAGTGAAATGGACAGCTTCTAGACATAAAGTTCTCTATAGTAGCAATATAAGATTTGTCTCATTTTGAAAAGAACCTGGTGAAAAATGGCTCCATTATTTTTGGATGAGAACATTGTGGAAATCATAAGTGTAAGAAGGAAGGGGATGTAAGGCAGCACAAAGGAAAGGCACAATGAACATGGGCTATTTTTGGCACATTCCTAAAAGATACCAATTTTCTTTGGGATAATTATCTTTCTCCTCTTGTGTGCTCAGAAGTCAGGTCACTGTGCTCTGCCATAATGGAAGCCAATATTGTCCCTAGAGTATGCTTCTGCTAGATATATATTCTCACTTGGGTATGGCCAAGAGGCTGCCTCATAATCCATTTTTGTAAGATGGGACACCTTTTCTCAAGTGGAATGGCAAAAGAATGGAAGATACTATTGGAAACTATTATTTCTTTCAGTGAAAGAACTCAAGGTGAGTTTCTTTAAAAGATATTCTTAATGCAGATACTGCATTTTGCTGTCCCAAGACTGATAATTCCTCTGCCCTTTTTGCAAAGCCTGTGAGCACTTTTTCATCTCATATCTTCTCAACAATTTTCTTCTTAAAGTTTTTATGTGATGTTTATAATAAAATTACTATAATTTCATTTGAAAATTATTTCAAATGTGTATTGCCATTTATATTTATTATTTCATGAGTTGTTCATCGTAACATTTGCCTATTTTTCTTATATTCTGTTTTACCTTTTCTTGTTGTTTCAGGCTAGTTCTGTATATATTCTCAACACTAAAATTTATATTTTTATTTCTAAAAGACTTGTTTTTAAAGTTTATTTATATTTGAGAGAAAGAGTAAGTGGGGTAAGGGCGGAGAGAGAGGGAGACAGAGGATCTGAGGCGGGTTCTGCACTGACACCAGAGAGCTGGAGGAGGGGCTCCAACTCACGAACTGTGAGATAATGCCCTGAGTCAAAGTTGCCCCCTTAACGGACTGAACCACCCAGGTACACCAAAAATTTGTCTTTTTAAATATAGCAAGTATATTATCGTTGTCTGCTGGTGAAAAAAATGTTTGTAGTATAGTTTTCCTTCAGAAATCACAAGTTCATGACAGTATAAATATATATTTAGACAAATAAATATATATTTTTAGATGTTATAATTTTTAGTCTTTCAACATGCCAATGGAAATATTTTTCTGTACTTCTTCTAAAACTTTTCTAGTTTTGTTTTTATACTTAGCACTTCATAGGAAACATATACAATGTGAGGCAGACAAATTTTTGTTTAAATAGATGGAAAATTTTCTCAGCACTATTTTTGAATAGGTAACACTTTCCCAATTGACATAGGATTCCACAGTTTTATTGTCTCTTGCATTTATTTCTGCAATAGCATATTCTCCTAATCTTATTTATTTACTTATCTACTTACTATCATTTTGCCCCAAGTGGAATTCAAGCTTCATGAGGGCAGTGAACTCATCTGTCTTCTTTGACACTTCATTTTCAGAGCCTACAAGTTGCTGGCACAGTAGCTAACAAAAAATATCTATAGAAAAATTTTTAAAAATACCCAACTGAGCAATTACATTTATTTGAGTAAAGTTTGAATATGTATATACATAGATGTATATACGCATACACAGACACACGAACATCACTATATATACACATATATGTGCACATACATACACACGTTTGTGTATATATGGGTATATTATTTAGGCAACTGATAAATTTGGATATATTTGATCTATCAGGAGGATGAATTAAAACCCCTTAGTGCTATTTTGTTTTTCTCAAGATGCTGTTTTTTTAATAGGCTATATATATTTAAATATATTATATTATTAGTTGCTTAAGAAATAACGATGGTTGGGACACCTGGGTGGCTCAGGCAGTTAAGCATCCAACTTTGGCTCAGGTCATGATCTTGTGGTTCTGTGAGTTCAAGCCCCACTCTGGGTGAGTTTGAGCCCTGCTCTGGGCTCTGAACACTTCCCCACCCCCTGCACCTCACTCACTCGTGTGCTCTCTCTCTCTTTCTCAAAAATAAATATATTAACTAATTAAATAAAATAAAAATAAAATTGTATTAAAAAAAGAAATAACAATGGTTATTTATTTTGAATGGTACCTATATCATTAATACACCTATGTCTCATTAAATTTTTGTCTTAAATATATTGCATAATTTACTTCAGTTTCAGAATTTTTTGAGTTTTCTCAAGCCTGTATTTTTGGTACTTCTCTGTCACTTTGTTATAGATCGTGTTGATGCATACTATTGCCTGATGTAGGCCTGATGTAGATAATGTTGAATAAGTGAGTAACTACACACAATGTCACTTTTCTATTCTGCAGATTTATTGGAAATTAATAATGCTTTGAAGTGTTTTTTTTTTATAACGAACTTCCAACAATCCTTGACATATTATCAGTGAGAAATAGCTTAAATAGGAAGAACTGTGTAACATTTTTCAGTACCACCTTGGGGACTAACCAGGGGTAAAGGTAGGCTGCTTTTTCTGTGCCTTAATTACTATTAATGGACCCACCTACACTTGTTCCTCAAAAATAACATTTAGTCACACGAACTTCTATCTTCTCATTACCTAAGAACAAACCTGACATGAATATTTGAGAGAAAGTGCAAAATAACAAAGGGCTAATATGTTTGAACACTATACATGATTTACATCCTGAAGGAATTTCACTTGTCGAATTAAGATTTGATGCTTTGATCATGTCTGGTATTATGTAATACTTTTAGTCATTTTTTTAAGTCAGCTCAATCCAAACCATGCATAGTTTTACATGGGTATTCATATTTTAATTCTGAAGTCACTTTTTCAGAGACTTTTATTGTGTTGTTTATTATTCAAATGGAAAGGCCAAATAATGAATTATTGTGTTGTTTATTATTCAAATGGAAAGGCCAAATAATGAGAAAGAGAAAAATTCAAGGCATTGGCGATATTGAACATGGAGACCTGATTTCAGGTAAAAGCAAAACTTTATTTTACAATATTTTCCAAGAAAATATTCATCTTTTCTATCCTCATTGTGATAATGGAATTTTGTTAAAGAATGTACTATTTTTTGTGAGGGAGAAGGGCCAAAAACATTTTTGTTGAGAGAGGTGATTTTCAGTTAAAAGCATGAGTTAGATTCATTGTTTTGTGGAGTGAACAGTCTCATAAAATATGATGCGAATTATTGTTTGCTTTCAGCAATTTAATTAAAAGCTCAAACAAGTAAAGCCCACAGGAGATTTCTACCAAAGGCTAATTTATTGCTAAATGCTATTCTGAGTAGTACAGCACAGAAAGTAGAATGTCTGGTGTAAATAGCCTGATTTATGAAGGGAATTGATAAATTTAGCAGTTCTTAGAAGGTATACCTTTCTATGTTGCCTGATCTCTTAAATATTCATGTTAGGTCTGTCCTCAGCTAATGAAAGGATGGGAATTCTTGTGATTAAATGTTGTTCTTGAGGGACAAGTGTAGGTGGACCCATTAACAACTTTAACCTTGACTCAGTCTTACACCATTCCACCATTCTGTCAAGCCAAGATGGTGGGGAATATAATGAGATCAGTGAATTACATGAGCCTGGGCCTCTTGCCACCATTCTCCTGGTGTGGAGTGAGCTCCTTGATCAGAAGTAATGCTTTGTGGAACATCACAATGCAGATAAGGTGTTCTGGAAATCCACAAATGGTCATTTTGGCAGAAACATTGCTTTCAGGGAAGGCAGATCCAAACAGAGAGTAAGTGTCTATTCCAGTAAAACAAACTGCTGTCCCTTCTATGATGGCAGTGGTCCAGTTTAATCAATCCTTCACCAGAGAGCTGGCTGACCACGCAGGGAATGGTGCCATATCAGGGACTCAGGTTGGTCTCTCCTGGTGACAGATTAGCACTCGGCTGGGGCATAGCCGGGTCAGACTTGATAATTGGAAGTCCATGTTGACGAGCCCAGGCATAACCTTCATCTCTTCCACTTTGTTCAAGAGCCTTTGGATGATGACACTAGTAGCTGCGGAAAGAAGCCAACTGGCACCCACAGAATGCGCCACACGATCCACTTGACGATTAAGATCCTCCTCAGCCGAGGTCACACTATGGTGCACATTCTCATAGTACTCAAATATCTTTATGATTTTTGCCCATTCAGAGAGGTCTATCCACTTTTGGTAGACTTATTAACAGGAATGGAGAAAAAGACATATGCCAAATTAATAAAAACATACCAAATACTGAGAGAGGTGGTATTTTGCTCAAACAGTGAAACCACATCTGGCACAACAGCTGCAATTGGAGTCACTACCTTGTAAAGTTTACTATGATCCACTGTCATTTCCAAGGCCCATCTTGCCTGTCCTCACAGGCCTCACTGGGAGGTTGAGTGGCTATGTGTTGAAAATCACCAACCCTGTATTTTTCAGGTTCTTTATGGTGTTACTAATCTCTGAAATTCCTCAATACTGCAATCAGAATTACAGCATTGCTTTTGATCTACTATCTTCTCACGTAGAGGCAGTTCTAATATCTTCCCCTTGGCCTTTCCAACTACAGGGAAACAATGTGCAGATTCTGCCACCTACTGAGTGTGTCCATTTCAATTATGCGTTCCAGAACTGGAGAAATAACCATCTCCAGTGGGATTCAGGAACCCACTGGGCCCACTGTGAGATGAACTAGCTAAAACTCCATTGATCACCTGACATTCATATGCCTCTTCTCTGAGTAGTGGACCATAGTGACCTTCTGGGTCTCCTGGACTTAGTATCAGTTCAGAGCTAGTGTCCAAAAGTCTCCCAAAGGTCTAATTGTTTCCTTTTCTCTAATGCACAGTTACCCTGCTACAAAGCCATATGTCCCTTTGGAGAAGACTGGGAGGAAGACTATAAATTTTTGGTAGTGTACCATGGTCCTTTTTTAAGGAGTTCTTGGTCTATAAGCTGGCTCAAGTCTGGAACTGAATGAGTATCATGGCTCTCTGTTTTGTTTTTCAGGTAAGGCTTTCATTTATTTGACCTAGAACTTGTATGCTTATATAGATCTTATTTCACATCTAAGAACACCATGATCAGCTAGCCAACTTTATGGGCCTGGGTGTTTCAGACCATTGTGACTGCAGCTTTGAATCTACTCTCCAATACAGTAACCATGCACACCTTGGTTTAACAGTTGAGTGCTGTCTTTGGTGCCTGCACCCTGAGATTCGATAACTCCTGTTGCATTTGGGTTTTTTTTATTAAATAACTGCAATTCCTATTGTAAGGTCTGACCTACAGAGAAGAGTGATCACAGGGCCTTTTAAGAATGCTGAGGCTCTCCTCACAACTTTATTTTTTTACATTAGTGGTAAAAGGTATGTTCTAGACTCTTTCAGCATAGGTGAGTGCCCTTAAATGATATGTCTTAATATTCTTATTTCCCTAAGCCTTTGAATTCCTTTCTCTACATTAAGCCAGAGCAGATCTAGCATTTCTAATTTGCTCACTGTGGATCACCTCTCAGGCCATGTTTCAGCTAACAAATCAAATAAACTGTTAGAACTCTTTCTAACTTTTCGAACTTCAACATTAAATGCAGAAGCTCTAGTTAGTGAGCATGTATCACTAAATTTGGCCATATCGAACTTTACATGTTTTTTATGTTTATTTTTGAGAGAGAGACAGAGACAGAGAGACAGAGAGACAGAGTGTGAGCAGGGGAGGGACAGAGAGAGAAGGAGACACCTAATCTGAAGCAGGCTCCAGGCTTGGAGCTGTCAGCACAGAGCCCGAAGAAGGGCTCCAACTCATGAGCTGTGAGATCATGACCTAAGCCGAAGTCGAATGCTTAACCAACCGAGCCAGCCACCCAGGTGCCCCTCGAACTTTATGTTCCTTCCACCACTATTCTATACCCTTAATATGCAATTCCACACATGTTCCCTGGATTTTTGTCTGAATGAATTAGAAAACACAAGTAGTTCTTTTGTATTGTAACACACCTCCTCGTGGAGTACGTTTTGTACCATACCTTTAGCGGTCTGATATGAACTCAATCTAGTTATGGTCCAGAAGCAAAAAGAACTACTGGAGGTGGGCCCTATGGAAAATCTGCATTGTCTTGCATGGTAACGGGTGGCCATCACCATTCCCCCAGGTAAAGCATGGTTAATTCTCCCCAGTGTGTGTAAAGAGGCTGCCACCACTGGGGTGGGGGTGGGGGTGGGGGGGAGCTGCTTTTACTGGAAAGGTGTAAATCACTTCTCCAGGGGGTCAGGAGATTGCTTCCACTAGGGGTAGGGAGGCCAATTATTCCAGATAATTTCTCACATCTCATTGAAATGTTCTGTAAACATAATTTTAATGTTTGAACACTATCTCGTTGTATGGACTAAACATGATTGTTTTAATTATTCTTCTATTGTTGAAGATTTTATTTCATTCTTAAATTTTTACTATATAAATAATGCACTATCATAAATCTTTGCCTGAGTTTTGGGTAGCTTTCCCTAAAAGAAAGTTATTCAACTGTAATTACCGGTTCAAAAAAAGAGAACATTTTAGAAGCCTTTGGCACACATTTGTAAAGTGCTTTATGAAAAAATTGAATACACTTACTTTCCAACAGGTGGTGGATGATAACCTCACACATGCCAGCCAGCATTGAGTGTTATGCTTTGGCTAACATTATAGTAAAGATCGCACGTACTACTAATGAAATTGAAGATATCTATGAATTATCAGATTTTGTGTTTTCCCTTTCCAGGTTTTTTATTGGGCTCTGCATGTCTAATGGTCTTGAATGACTAAGTTAGTGATTTTCCATACCTGGTTCAAAGGAGCGGATAA
This sequence comes from Lynx rufus, assembly GCF_022079265.1. NCBI lineage: Eukaryota > Metazoa > Chordata > Mammalia > Carnivora > Felidae > Lynx > Lynx rufus. The sequence continues at coordinate 8,199,255 of NW_025814825.1, forward strand.
TAAGACATTTATTCTGGCCCACTGTGCTAGCAATTGATTCAGAAGCATGAACACTGATAGAATGATTTGAGATAAAGAAGTAGGATCCAAATGTAAATATTTTCTTGAATTTCTAGGAATGTTGAGGATCCTGCTCCTTAGAACTTGCCCTATCTGAGGATTCCCACACAATTTTCCAAGGGAAGTTTTATCAATAGCTTCTCAACAAAGTAGGGAAAAGACATATTTTAATTTAATATTAGGAAGAGAATTTGAGTGATTAGATATGAAAAAAGGAAGATGCAATCTTCCCAGGAACTTCTTATAGTAAATATTTATGATTATGTAACTTGATGGATTTGAAGCACTTTCATATTCACCATTTCATTCAATATTTATAATAATCAAGGAAGGCGGAGAAAGATATCAACAGATAAAAATCATACAAAATAGGGTGGATCCATCCAGCATATGAAATTATGAAACATTCCATTTCCTATGTTGTGAAATAATAATGGTTCTAGAAGATAATAGCACAATGAAGAGAGATAAATAAAAGACTGAATATATAAATATGACAACATCTGTCTTTAAATCCATTGCTGTACCCTCTTCCTAAGAGAAAAATCAGGTAGGGAGGGAAAATGTTCCCTTGCATTTCACAAGACTATTATTAGCCAGGATGAATAATCAGAGATCTATGCATTAGAAAGAGAGGCCAGTGGAGACGATTTTATCTCAGAGCATCACCCGAGCCAAAAGCTGTTAAATCCCTGCTTGGCTAGTTCTTATATTAGTAATGGTGAGACCACTCCAACTTGATGAGGACTAAGGTGATGTGAGTGGTGGAGGCTTAACAGAACCGGTAAAGCAAAGTCTTTTGCTGTGGTTGGCACCTCTATAGAATCTACGGAAGCTAGTGGCCACAAAGTCCTCGTTTGGTTGACTCCAACAGGTAACAGTAACCATAACTTTGTTCGTGGACGGGATAAGGTACTCCCAGAATTATTTGGAATTGCTTCCGAAATTATCTTGGACAGAGGAACTCTGTAAGGGGCCAGTGTTCCAGCCAGCCAGAGGCCTCAAGAGCCATTACAATTTCAGTATCATAATAATCACTTCATAGAGGATATGCCCCACTCAAAACTATGCCCTTAATTTCTCCTTGCACACATAATGGTTTACCTTAAACCATGGTTTCTTTTTGCTAAGTGGCCCCACTTCTTGGACAGTGTTGATTGGAACAGAGTAGACACCTGACACAAGCTTGGCAGATCATTGAAATGTAAATAACGTAGCCAGGAAACTGGGAGGTGTCCACCTTTATTCACTGTGTGAACTTTGGCTACCTGGATCCCTAGGATCCTGACGGCAATTCGACCCGGGTTCTGGCCTCATTGTAAGTCATCGGCATCCCTGCTCTTGAAACCTACTATCTTTTGGTGACTTCATCATTTTGGTTTACAGTCTATCTGGTCAGTTCACGATATCAGTTTTGATAAAAGGATATATATATATATATATATATATATATATATAGTCCCAACTAATTATATATTGTTAATGTTATAAGAACTTGATGAAACCGGAACATTTGCATCGTGACCCATCATATTATTGGCCTTTGACTTTTTCCGTATCATCATCCTTTTTTACATGATGTGTTATAACAATTTATTTTTTATATTTTATCTTTATGTAATTATATAATATTTTAGTACACATTACAATTTTATTGAATTGTCTTCTTGTAAAATAAGAGCAACACCTTATATTCTTTAAGTCCATGTTCTGGACTTTATTTCTGAGAACCTAAGTAGTAGGAAACCATTTTATCTGGAATGTTACGAGGTAGTCAAACATTAGTTGGGAGGTGAAATATACAAAATTTAAATCTGCGTGCCTTCTAACACTCTGGATCTGAAGGAACTACTGTATATCAGAAATTAAGCTTTCAATTTTATTTCACAAAAAAAGATGTGTTGTTATTAGCATTCTACCATAGGACAACTTGCAAAAATATAAACTCCCACAGAAAAGATTCAGTGTTTAGTCCCAGCATTCTCCGTGGGTAGAAGACAGATGAAGGAAAAACAACAACAACAACAACAACGTCTCTGCAAGGCGGGAACAAACATAGACAAGCTAACAGGCTTGAATGAACTTTGATCTGCAGCAGAAGCTTCCTGCAGTTCCTGACTTCACAGAGACAGAGGGGTAATGAGATTCCTGCAGAGGAACACAGCAAACTAAAGGTAGATTCATTGAGCCCAATGTGGTTGCTGTGCATTAATTTTCAGATAATGGAGCATAACTAAAATAGATGCAGGCTGAGGACTGCAATGTAGGCTTCAACTTTAGGGAAGTCAGTGGGGCATGAATGAGTGTAGATGGTCCTCCTTGCCGGTGACTTCAAAAAAGAATCCAGGGCTGATGTTATTAGAATCTGATGTGCCACTGTGGCTTATTAGCTGTGTTTTAGGAAGATAAAATTGTATGATTCATTTATAAAAGGACATTGAATATAAACAGAAACACTACTTTGGTGTAGCGTCTTGAATGTTTTCTGATGGTAATTTTATAGGATGTTTATTCCTTTACTCAGTGCATAAATACAATTAAATATTTGCTATGTGTCAGGCCCTGTGCATAGAGAGATGCACAAAACATTGTTCCTATCCTCTAGGATAGGAGTCTCCTCCCGTTCAGAGACTACTTAGTGAAGTAAAACACCAGAAGAAAGTGGAGATGCTTGTAACATGCGTATGGGTGTACAGGGTGGATGGGTATGGAGGGAATGACATCACTGGGCTCACACAGGGGAAGGGGTTTCCAGAAAAGATTTTTTCATGCCATCTTTGGCCTCAATGTTTCTCATAGCAGGTAAAAACAGCTTTTTTTTTTCTACTTTATTGCACAGTTGAAATCTGAGAAGTATGATATTTCTAACTTATGTATGTTACTTAACTTCTATGAAACTTACTTCTAGTTTATGTATATTTACTTCAGTGCAATATTCTTGGACTCTGTAGGAAACTCAAAATTATTTTTTAAGAGAAGTAGATACCCCACAAAGGATTTATAGTTGTTTCTCTGTGGCAGCCTTAAGGATTAATAAAAAGGCTTCTAACAGGGGCGCCTGGGTGGCTCAGTCGGTTAAGCGTCCGGCTTTGGCTCAGGTCATGATCTCACAGTTCGTGAGTTCAAACCTCGCGTGGGGCTCTGTGCTGACAGCTTAGAGCCTGGAACCTGCTGCGGATTCTGAGTCTCCCTCTCTCTGCTCCTCCCCAGCTCACACTCTGTCTCTCCCTCTCTCTCTCTCTCTCAAAAACCTCCCCAGCTCACATTCTGTCTCTCCCTCTCTCTCTCTGTCTCTCAAAAATAAATAAGCATTAAAAAAAAAAAAAGGACTCTGGATTATGTCAATTGTTCCTGGATTATGTCAATTGTTCCATGAGATAATTTCCGCAAATTTCAGTGTACCCACATAGGTATGTGAATGTGTGTATATATATGTATGTGTATGTCTGTATACACCCACACACACACACACACATATATATGTGTGTGTGTGTGTGTGTGTGTGTGTGTGTATATATATATGTATACGTATATATATACATATACGTATATATACACATATATGTATATGTATATATATACGTATATGTACATATATATACGTATATATGTATACGTATATACATATATACGTATACGTATATATATGTACATATACATATATATATTTATATATATATATGTATCCATACACACACTCCACACACACACACACACACACACACACACACACACACAGGATATTGAAATTAAGATGCATCTGAATATTTTTTCCAGGCCATATACAAGGTAGGCTTGCTAGAAAGAAGTGTGTCATAGTGACAGGTTGTTTTGATACTCCTGCCCCTTGGAGGTGGATTGAACATAAGATGTGTTCCCAAGAAATCAAGTTTAGGAAAGGAAAAATGGTGACTTTATAAGGAGAAAACTGGCAAACACTTACTTAACCAGTGATGTCATGTGGATATCATGTACACCCTGATGTAATGAGATGAGAAGGACACTTCATTTCTTTGATACTCTTTCTAAAAAACCAGAACCCCTATTCAATAGTGAGATAAATATTAGACAAATCTAGAGTGGAGGACAGTCTACAGGGTGTGTGGATAGCACTCCTTAAGAATGTTTTTCAATGTTTCCTTGAAAAACAAGGAAAACCTGAGAAACCATCACAGACCAGAGGAGACTGGTGAGACACGATTTATAATACAATGTGGTGTCCTGGATTGGAGCCCATAAGAGAGGGAGGACTTTAATGCCAAGATCAGCAAAATCTAAATAAAGTCTGTAGTTAATAGTCATTACCAAAGCTGGTTTATAAATTTTGACAAAACTTAGTTTGCACCACAACAATGTAAGGTGGAAATAAGGGGAAAAATTGAATGAGATGTATTTGTGAACTTTTTACTATCTTTGTGATGTTTCCATAAATCTAAAAATTTTCCCCTCAAATTAAGAAAAGTCCACTTAGAGAGCTATCTAATATGATAGTGATAATGCCTAGTTTCTGATATATCATTTTTTAAGTTGTATTTCAAACCAGTCCAAGAAATGAAGCAGAATGTGGTGTAATTTAATGAGAATGTGTTGTTGAGATTTTGTAGCTGTGTGCCAAGAAGAACCCATGATAATAAGTGACAGAAATTATTAATACCCACAACTAAACAGATATAAGCAATCTCACTGAAGTGAAGTGTGCCTTCAGTGCCTTCAGGGTTTAAGGGTTTTTTTTTTTTGTTTGTTTGTTTGTTTGTTTGTTTTTGTTTTTGTTTTTTCCATTTCTTTTCCCTGTAATTAGCTACATTTAGCAGGGAGATAGAGATAGATGACAATCTACAAAAGTCATTTAAATTTATTACAGAATTCTTTCAGACACCCTTCAAATACTGTCAACCCAACAAATTAAAAAATAAAGTGATATGCACAATTATCCTACATTTCTGTATTTATATGGGCTGTCTTGTCTTAATTTTTTTTTTAATTTTTTTTTTCAACGTTTATTTATTTTTGGGACAGAGAGAGACAGAGCATGAACGGGGGAGGAGCAGAGAGAGAGGGAGACACAGAACCGGAAGCAGGCTCCAGGCTCTGAGCCATCAGCCCAGAGCCCGACGCGGGGCTTGTACTCACGGACCGCGAGATCGTGACCTGGCTGAAGTCGGACGCTTAACCGACTGCGCCACCCAGGCGCCCCTTGTCTTAATTTTTTTTAATGTTTATTTATTTTTGAGAGAGAGAGAGAGACAGAATGTGAACAGGCAAGACGCAGAGAGAGAAGGAGGCACAGAATCTGAAGCAGGCTTCAGGCTCTGAGCTGTCAGCACAGAGCCTGATGTGGGGCTTGAACCCACAAACTGCAAGATCATGACCTGAGTTGAAGTTGGCCGCTTAACTGACTGAGCCACCCAGGTGCCCCCTTTCTTTTTTTTTCCTTTTAATTTTTTAATGGGTTGTCTTGTCTTAAAAAGAAGATTAGATTTATATTTTTTCTTATTGTATATAGATAGTAAACAAAATAGGTTACAAAAAAAAAATTAACCTATACTGAAAAGCCTGAATGGTATAATTTCATGCAGTTGTACTGTTATATATATTGCATATATAATAATATATAATGATATTATATAATATTGTTTATATAACATGTTATATTCTATATGTATGTTTTATTTTTTTAGTTGTTTATTTAGCATGAGCTGGGGTGGGTCAGATAGAGAGGGAGAGAGAGAGAATTCCAAGCAGACTCCATGATGCCAGCTGCAGAGCCCAACGTGGGGACTGAACCCAAGAACTGTGAGATCATGACCTGAGCCGAAATCAAGAGTTGGATGCTTAACGGACTTAGCCAAGCAGGTGCCCCTCTATATGTATGTTTTAAATGAACACTTTTGAGATAGAGTTTCTTTTTTCTTAACTTTCTTAACTTCAAACCCTCATTTAGAGCCTCCTCACTATCAGTACTTTGCAAGCATTTTTAGAAGCATCAATATCCAAATTTTTGAGGCTCACAGTTGTCATGCGCAACTCTATAGACTCTTTCTAGTTTGTTTCAGCTCATGGTTAAAGTCACAGCCTGGATCTCATTATCACACTCTTCTCTTGGACTACAGCAACTAGAAGAAGGGTGCTGTCATAAAAAGGAGTGAAAGAAGATAGTAAGTTGAACTTTTTGAAAGCACTGATATCAACCAGTTTTCATGAAAACAAAAATGGCAATTTCACATGGTCCAGCCTAATACCCAAGTATTATAGCATTATTCTCCTCATATTTTTCTACCGTTTTCTCACCTACTGAAACTGCCTTTATCTATCCTGCTATTTGCCTTCTCACTAATCTCAACCTGAAATTAATTTAGAATTTTTTAGCCAGTGTAATGGCAGTATAAAATCCTAGAGTCATGGCTGTTCTTTTCATTTGTGGTATAATTTGGTAACACATTTCTCTGGCTCCCTAAGCTCAGTTTATTCACTGGGAAAACTTTCTCTAGGCTCTGGGGTCACCAGCAGTCTGAATCTCAAGGTCAACCATTACAACCATTACAGGTCCTCATTAGAAATCATTCTTTTAGCAAGTTATTGATAAGTCCTATGTTTCTGGCACTATGTAGTATTCTGATGATAATTGGTAAAGAAAAAACATTGACCCTCATTGAGCCTACTGTTTAATAAGAAAACCTTTCAGAAAATGAGTAAATAAATGCAAGAAAGCAGAATTGAATTAAACATAAGAGTTTTGAAGAATGCAAACAGGATGCCCTAGAATGATAGACTATTAGTGACTCAGTAGAAGGGGGCCTCTCTCTCACTCTTTCTCTCCCTGTGTTTATTTTCCCCATCCAACCTCTATTTCCTCACTACTGCTTCAGTGTTGGTTAATTTTGCTAAAGAAAGTCAAAATACATGACTGATTGTTTTAATTATAATAGATTCTGTTTGAACTTTATGGCTATTTATGAGCCCTAAATTAAAGGACTGTTAAGGAGCAAAGACATTTTTTAGTGATGCTTTAAATATTCTTCCATATTTAAACAGTATGGTTTGGAGAGCTGGTTCACTTCATTCAAGTTCCTTATTTCTGAGGGGCTGTTTTGAAGAAAGAGTAGAGGGGCACCTGGGTGGCTCAGTCACCAACCTGACTCTTGGTTTCAGTTCAGGTCATGATCTCACAGGTTCATGAGTTTGAGCCCCACACTGGGCTCTGCTCTGACAGCGTGGAGCCTGTTTGGGATTCTCTCTCCTTCTCTCTTTTTCTGCCCCTCCACTGCTTGCTCTCTATTTCTCTCTTAAAAGAAATAATAAAAATTAAAAAAAAAAAAGAGGGGAAGCAGAATATGAGAAGAGAGCAGGTACCATCAGAAAAGGAGATTTGGACATTGCCATAGAGAGAATTGGGGTCTGGGAGAGCCCTCAAAACAACTAACCTCTTCTTTGGTCTTCCATTGCTTCCTGCACTTTAAGCACCACCCCACCCTCCTTTTGCTCATTTTACTTGGTTTGCTTGGTGGTTCTCAGGGAACAATCTTTTGAAAGCTTGCCTTTCCATTATTCTCAGCAGCTAAAATTTTCTTTTTGTTTGGGCATTTGACAAAATACAGCATTCTTTCTTGATAAAAACCCTAAAGAAAGTAGGGATAGAAGGATCATATCTCAAGATCATAAAAGTCAAATATGAAAGACCCACTGCTAATATCATCCTCAATGGGGAAAACTGACAGTTTTCCTCCTAACGTCAGGAACACAACAGGGATGTCCATTCTCTCCACTGTTATTCAACATAGTATTGGAAGTCCTAGCCTCAGCAATCAGACAACACAAAGGGGAAAAAAATAGCATCCAAATCAGCCAGAAAGAAGTCAAACGTTCACTTTTTGCAGATGACATGATACTCTACATGGAAAACCCAAAAGATTCCACCAAAAAACTGCTAGAACTGATCCATGAATTCAGCAAAGTCACAGGATATAAAATCAATACACAGAAATCGGTTGCATTCCTATACACCAACAATGAAGCAACAGAAAGAGAAATCAAGGAATTGATCTGATTTACAATTGCACTAAAAACCATAAAATACTTAGGAATAAACCTAACCAAAGAGGTGAAAAATCTATACACTGAAAACTATAGAAAGATTATGAAAGAAATTGAAGAAGACAAAAAATATGGAAAATATTCCATTCTCATGCATTGGAAGAACAAATATTGTTAAAATGTCGATACTACCTGAAGCAATCTATATATTCAATGCAATCTTTATCAAAATAACATCAGCATTCTTCTCAGAGCTAGAACAAATAATCCTAAAATTTATATGGAACCAAAAAAGACCCTGAATAGCCAAAGGAATCCTGGAAAAGAAAATGAAAGTGGGAGGCATCACAATTCCAGGCTTTAAGATTCATTGCAAAGTTGTCATCATCAAGACAGTATGGTATTGGCACAAAAATAGACACTCAGATCAATGGAACAGAATAGATAACCCAGAAATGGACCCATAAACTTATGGCCAAATAATCTTTGACAAAGCAGGAAAGAATATCCAATGGAATAAAGACAGTTGCATATATATAATAATATATAACAATCAACAAAGCTAAAAGTAAAGTCATATGATATTTGTCTTTCTCTGACTAATTTCATTTAGCATAATACCCCCTAGTTCCATCCACGTTGTTGCAAATGTCAAGATCTCATTCTTTCTGATTGTCAAGTAATATTCCATTGTTTATATATACCACATCTTCTTTATCCATTCATCTGTCAATGGACATTTGGGCTCTTTCCATATTGGTTATTGTTGATAGCGCTTCTATAAACATTGGGGTGCTTGTGCCCCTTTGAAACAGCACACCTGTATGTCTCGGATAAATACCTCATGCAATTGCTGGGTCATAGGGTAGTTCTATTTTTAATTTTTTGAGGAACCTCCATAGTGTTTCCCAGAGTGGCTGTACCAGTTTGTATTCCCACCAACAGTGCAAGAGGGTTCCCATGTCTTTACATCCTTACCAACATCTGCTGTTGTCTGAGTTGTTAATGTTAGTTATTCTGATTGGTGTGAGGTGGTATCTCGTTGTGGTTTAGATTTGTATTTCCATGATGATGAGTGATGTTGAGCATTTTTTCATGTGTCTCTTGGCCATCTGGATGCCTTCTTTGGAAAAGCGCCTATTCAAGTCTTTCGCCCATTTCTTCACTGGATTATTTATTTTTCAGGTGCTGAGTTTGGTAAGTTCTTTATAGATTTTGGATGCTAACCTTTTCTCTGATATGTCTTTTGCAAATATCTTCTATTCTGTCAGTTGCCTTTTAGCTTCGTTGATTGTTTCCTTTGCAGTGCAGAAGCTTTTTATCTTAATGAGGTCCCAATAGTTCATTTTTGCTTTTATTTCCCTTGCCTTCAGAGATGTGTCAAGCAAGAAGTTGCTGAAGCTGAGGTCAAAGAGGTTGTTGCCTGTTTTCTCCTCTAGGGTTTTGATAATTTCCTGTCTCACATTTAGGTCTTTCATCCATTTTGAGTTTATTTTTGTGTATGGTTTAAGAAAGTGGTCCTGTTTCATTCTTCTGTAATGTTGCTGTCCAGTTCTCCCAGCACCTTTTGCTAAAGAGACTGTCTTTTTCCATCAGATACTCTTTTCTACTTTGTCAAAGATTAGTTGGCCATACATTTGTGGGTCCAATTCTGGAGTCACTATTCTATTCCATTGGTCTATGTGTCTGGTTTTTTTTGCCAATACCATACTGTTGTGATGATTACAGCTTTGAAGTAGAGGCTAAAGTCTGGGATTGTGATGCCTCCCAATTTGATTTTCTTTTTCAGCATTACTTTGACTATTTGGGGTCTTTTGTGGTTCCATACAAATTTTAGGATTGTTTGTTCTTGCTTTGAGAATAATGCCAGTGCAATTTTGATTGGGATTGCATTGAATAGGGCCTGACCCTTCAGGAGGTGTTTTTGGAGTGTGTTACATTCTGTCTGTTGTTGTGACTCTGGTTGCTTTATCTCCCTACTTGTAGTGGTGGTTCGGAGCAACCCTGGAAAAAAAGTTAAAATGGGGGGGTCGTGGAAGAAGCTTTATCCCATATAAAGAAAGAAATTACAGGGGCGATGAAAAAGAAAAGAAAATTGACCGGGCAGAGAAACTATACAGCTTAATCCAGAGAGAGAAAGGAAAATGAAGAAGGAGATACAGAAGGGTGTAAAAAGAATAGATTAAATACGTCTGCTTAAACAAACCAACAACCAGAATAACCAGACTAGAGAACGTAAGAAATAAGAGGAAGAAAAGGAAGAAAGAAGAAGAAAAATACACACACACACACACACACACACACACACATCCACACACACACATAATAAAAATTGACCAAGAATTAAATCAGAAAATGCAAAACCACTGGGTGCCTTAGAACCAGTGGCTGCACTGGTCTGGGGGAGGGGCCGTCTGACTCAGTCAGTGTCAATCTTGCTCTGTTATTCTTGCAGTTACCGGGCTCAGAGGGGCGTGGTTTGGTGTAGGCGAGCCCCACCTCCACTCTGGGCCTGCTGTCCCTTTCCTGAAGCCCCACCTTGTCGGTGATGGAGAGAAAATAGTGACACCCCAGTCTCTCCTCCCTGGGCAGGGTGTCCCAAACCACCGTGCTCACGCTGTTTTCACAGTGCTGCGCGGGCATGAGCAGGCTGGTTTGTTTCGCTCCACAGTCTCCCTTGTCTCTCAGGCTCTTGGCTGGGATTCAAACCCCCACGTCTTAAAAGATCTCACTCCCTGCTTCCCAGTTCTGGGAAAGTGCCACTCCGCCCAGCCAGCCGACCTCGGGCCTCCGGCTGGCTGGCCTGTGCAAGCAGTCTTTTGTCCTTGGAACGGTCTTTGCCTCCTTCCCACAGCACTCAAGGCAGGGATTGTTATCTCCCACTGTGGACCGCACCTCTGAGCCAGTTACTGGGCCCGGGGCTGGCTCCTCTCCTCCCCAGGTGTGTGAACAGGGCAGCCGGCCGCGTCCGGAGAAAGCCCCACAGTTAGAAATCGGTTCCTTTTCCGTATTTTTCTCTTCCCGGTCCGTGATTTTTCTCCTGTCCAAATACAATCCTACACTTCCACAGCCTCTCTCCCTCTTCATTTTGTCTCTCCACAGAAGATCTCCCCCCTCCATTCCTACCCACCCATTTTCTCTCTCCCGGTTCACAATCACGCACCTATGGCCAGGCACGTTGTCCCCGTGGGCCTCTGGAGACGTCTCTGTCACTCTGCAGCCGGGACCCTTGGAATTACAAGTCCTCTGGCCTCAACCCTGCTGTGTTTGAAGGACGAGGGACCTTCGGGTCCCCCTACTTCTCCACCATGTTGACCGGGGCCCAGTAAATTAAAAAAAAATTCAGAAAAAAACCTTTCAACTTTGAGCTGCCATTGCTCAGGTAGAGATACCATTTCCTCCACAAGATTTTACCTCTTTGAGATCAGTGATCATATTTTGTATGGCCACATTTCTCTAGGTGTCTGTCATGTTGCCTTATGCAAGATACATATTCAAAAGGGTGTGAAAGAATACACTTGAGGGGCACCTGGGTGGCTCAGTGGGTTAAGCTTCTGACTTCGGCTCAGGTCATGATCTCACGGCTTGTGGGTTCAATCCCTGCTTTGAGCTCTGTGCTGGCAGCTCAGAGCCTGGGGCCTGCCTCGGATTCTGTGTCTTTCTTTCTCTGCCCCTCTCCCGCTCATGCTCGCTCTCTCTCTCTCTCTCTCTCTCAAAAATAAATAAACATTTAAAAAGAAAGAAAGAATACATCTGATACAATAAATATTTATCATAATTCTTTACTTTCTTCGCATCAGTAAAAGACAGCAATCTACACCTGCAATAAGTGTTTTCTATATAAAAGAATCTTTAAACTTTCCCTAATAAAGATGCTTCGTTCACGTGTGGCTCTATGTTGAAGTACATAACTTTTAAGATCTCCGATATAGCTACTTTGAAGAGAACATATTCCTCACAAAGTTAAGACTTGATTGCAACAAAGGAATCTTTCTCCGAAAGAACTATAAAAATGGATAATGTTCTTTAACTGATAAAATTAAGCTGTACTTGACTGGAAACTATTCCTCAGGTTTTTTTTTTTTTTTTAATTTTTTTTTTCAACGTTTATTTATTTTTGGGACAGAGAGAGACAGAGCATGAACGGGGGAGGGGCAGAGAGAGAGGGAGACACAGAATCTGAAACAGGCTCCAGGCTCTGAGCCATCAGCCCAGAGCCCGATGCGGGGCTCGAACTCACGGACCGCGAGATCGTGACCTGGCTGAAGTCGGACGCTTAACCGACTGCGCCACCCAGGCGCCCCTTCCTCAGGTTTTTTATACCTAACTGGTTTCTGAAATAATCAATATGTACCTGTCTGAACAGTGGTTCTCTGGGTGCTTATTATATGAAGAGACAGATATGTATCCCTGTCTCCAATGTACCTACAACTTGACTTTCCTCCTTCCTTCCTTTTTGATCCACTTTTTGCTTCCTGTCTCTTTTATTACTTCATTTGTCTTAAACTTGTCATTGGGATGTATGGGGGACATTGCTGTTTAGGTGTACCTTGTTTATGGACCTTCAGTCTGAGTGTTATAGTTTAAGAATACACTTGGCAGTATATTCCTGGTCCACAAAGAAGAATGATCGATAAGTTTCATTTAGGTGCTCTGGGACCTTCTGAAAAGTACTAAGACAATTCTTTCAACACCCTTGTTGCCCTCATTGCTGTCATTGTGGACACCCAATATACTCCTGAACAAGGCTGAAGGATAGACATTATTTGTCCTGTGTCATCAGCTTGCTCTGGGGTAGTATTTTCCTAGTTACAGCTGTGCACATTTTTTGGTCAGTGACTCTGGATAAATAACTGTCCCAATTTATCCTAGTGGAAAAAATTGGCAAATACATCATACACTACCTTTTCCCCCAAATTAATATGAGGCAGCTAATAGAAACATTTATGTAAATGATACACATTAGCAGCTGACCTTGAAGAATAATAGCATTTCCCACATATAAACAAGTCTCCACTTGGCACTTTCACTCGTGATAATGATCCAGAACAGGTGTTAATTCTCAGTTTGCAGGTTCATTATGGATCCGTTGAAGTTTAGAAGTTGAGCATTTCTCTCATGTGATTCCAAATTTTGCTATTTTCATCTATACAGTGGGTTTATGTTCTCTTCTTCCCAAGGAACATATGCTCTGCAATGGTAAAATGTTCCGTGGCATATTCAGTGTTACATAAACATTCTTTGTCTTGAAGCATTTATCTACAAATGTGATATATAGTGAGCTCCCCTCCTCATTTTCAAAGTTCATTCAGATGAAAAACTATGGATCAATTTTAATTTTAAGTTTTTTTTTTTTTACTTTTTTCCAATGTACTTCTTTAAAAATTTGTACATATTTTTATCTTGCATTCTGAAGAATATTTATTTCCAACAGCACAGGGAAATATATTGTTGTTTATCTGGATTTTGTGTTTTGTGTTTTATGAAGGAGGGAGCTGTCTGAAAACAAAGTTGAATTAGTCGTAAAAGCTTTACCAAAAATGGAAGTAAGTCACATATTCATAAATGCGTTGTTCCACTTTGAGATGGCCAGCAGTAAGTGCAAATCTTATTGAAATATGAATGATAAAAATGTGTTAAAAGAAGGTGTTTCAAAAGAAGTCATGGCAAGCATAATAAAGTTATCTGGTGAATCTTAAAAAGGTTGGAAACTAGAAGCCTTTAATGGAGTTTAGTAAGAGAAATATTGGACCCAATATGAGGTACACTGAAATGTGAGGAGGTAAGTGTATTGGGAAATATAATCAACATGGAATAGAAACAGAATAGGGTAAGACATATGACAAAGTCAAGAATATTAATATAGATATCAAGTCTGCAATACATATAAGTAAAACTCAAAAATGAAATAATTTTTGATTCAGAAATAATAGTATTATAGTTAATAATGAAACATTTGGGTACTTGAAATATTCTCATACATTTTTCAATTTTAAATCCATTCTCAATATTTTAAAATCAGAGTTTACTATTCAATTAAAGGAACAGGAGAAGGCAGAATGTTTTAATAAAAAAATAAATAAGAAAGGTACAGGAGAAGTTATTTCAAAAATGCAAAAGCAACAACAGAAGAAATAATGCTAACTTTTATTAAGTGCCTACTGTGTTTCAGATACTCTGTTAGGAATTTTCACATAAGTTTTTCCAGTCAATTATCACAAATAGTCTGACAGGTTAAAACATTGTCGTTTCACAGCCAAAGCAATTGAAAGTTGAAAATTTGTACCTCAGTGCACACAAGCACTGAGTAGTGGGGTCAAGAATCAAACTCATTTCATACTATTGTCAGAGAAAGCTTAGTGACATCCAGTTGTGCAGAAATATATGTGCTTGCTGATAGAAGGGATCAGAACCTGCATTAAGGAACAATCTGAAGCCATTCATTTGGAGCAGCCATAAGGCAGAGATATTAGATTTTTTGTGGTTATTAGTTATAGTAGGAGAAAGAGCTGCTGTATTGCAAGAGGTTTAGTTCAGTAAGAGCTGCTCATGGCTGAAAAAGAGGAAACAGTGCAGGAAGAGTCTGCAGACACAACATGAGTGCTTGTTTCCTGCACATTTGACTCCCGGATAAAGGCTCTCATTGATGGTCAAGTACGAAGAACAAGTAAGACTTACTTATAGCCTGAGGACAGGAAGGAGATGTGACACCCAGTTTTCACATCCTCTCACAATTAAAATTTGGGAAAAGCACATTTTAAACATGTTTGTTTGCGCCCTTTTTTAAATTGAAAATAGTAAGTGCAGAAATAACCTTGAACTCCATGATCCACAGCCTGAAGATTTTTCTAACACAAAATAGCCTGAAGCCTTTTTTCTCACACAAAAGCTGACAATGCTTATAAAAAATATAGGCCTGATCCTCAAATTTATTACAGGATGAGACTTATGAGGTTAACAGAAAAAAGAAGTTTCAATGATAAGCAGTGAATATTAGAAAACTGATTATAAAACAGTTGAGGTCTTACAAAGGTGGCTTACAAATGTCCTACCTCTGGGACTAGGAGGAATCTACTACTGTTAACAAGGCTATTGTCACAAATTCATCTTCCACCTGCTGGGCCATTGGCATCAAGCTTAACGGAAGATGATTTTCCCATATAATCGCTCATCTCATGGGGGGGGGCGGAAAATTATTTGGAGGACATCTTTTAAAATTAAGACATTTGTGAAATTTGTTTTTTGAGAAATTTGGAATTCTCCAGTAGCATCAAATATTTCTATCTTTTATGAAAAAGCGTTTTCACACCTAGTTATATATGCTTCAGAAAAACTCATGCGCATAGACATGAGGAAAAATATTCCTGATAGTAAAACTCAGAAAATAACTTAAATGACCATAAGCGGGAAAGCGGGTGTATTTATACGATGGAATGCCTTACAGCAGGTAAAATGAATAAGCTAGACCTTAACTACCAAGAGTCGAATCTGAAAAAACAAAATGTTGAATGAAAAAAATTATGTGGTGATGTTTGATGACACTTAGAAAATTTTAAATGTGCAAAGTTATATTCTATATTATTTATAGATATATATTTAATATACATTATAGACTTCTAATTTACATTCTTTATAATGCATCATTTACATCATAGATATATTTAGTCATATTTATATTTATATGTAAATATTAAATGTGTTATATACGGACACAGATCTCCTTCAGGAATGAACTTACCTCTGGATGGAACATAGATGGGATTAAAAAAGAACATGAAAGCCGATCTCAATTGTATCTGTAAACGTCGCGGTGTGTGTACAGGTTGGGGTCTTTGGGCAACGAACACTGATTCGGTATTTAGAGAGCAGAATGTTGATTGAGAAGTGTCCTTGTGTTCCGTATCTGTTGAAGGAAGAGACTAGGAGCAAGAGCAAGGGAGGGCAGGAGGGGAAGTTAAAATGTGCCCACTGACAGCCTCCATGACTCCTTGAGCACCTCGGCCACTAAAATGGCTCACCAGAGCTGTATCGTATTGGGACCAAATCCTGGGCTTTTCACACCTCAACCCGCATCCATCACTGCATGTGGCCATTGCGGAAGGGCTTGTTTTACACAGAGCAAATGAAGCAGAGGCTGTCTATGAGGGGGCTGACAGCTGAAGACTGTCAACACACAGCACTCCCAGCAGTGCCTGGATCAATAAATTCTCCTTTGAAGGGGATGTGGGCACAATTATATAAACGAAGTCAAGAGACAAATGAGTAATAAAACTGGGAATAAATATTTGCAAAGAACATGGTTGACAAAGGAATAATATCCTTAGTCCATAAATATTTCTCACGGCTCATGAGAAAAAATAAATCGAACGCTCGAATAGAAAAATGAACACAGAACATAAACTATTCACCCCTGCCACGTATACATATGCACATGCAGAAAAACAAAAGAAAATGACTTTTAAACAAATGAAAAGATTATGTCTCTTAAGAACAAAGAAATAGCAATTTAACGTATTAATTAATTTGAAATATTTGCTTAATTAAAAAAGATAGTTCGGTTAGCAAGGATATGTTAAACACCCTAGTGATATATTTTTTTTTTTAATTTTTTTTTTCAACGTTTATTTATTTTTGGGACAGAGAGAGACAGAGCATGAACGGGGGAGGGGCAGAGAGAGAGGGAGACACAGAATCGGAAACAGGCTCCAGGCTCTGAGCCATCAGCCCAGAGCCTGACGCGGGGCTCGAACTCCCGGACCGAGAGATCGTGACCTGGCTGAAGTCGGACGCTTAACCGACTGCGCCACCCAGGCGCCCCTACCCTAGTGATATATTAATAAAAACTGTTTAAAAAAAAAGAAGAATAATTTTGAATATGTATCAAGCCTTTTTAAGTCCAAACATATTGGACTTTTCAAAATACATCAAATAAATATACCCAAATATATGAACAGAGACTTTTTATTTGATCAAATTTTAAAGCATAAAACACTGGCAATGAATGACCAAACCTCTAACAATATGGAATATATTAAAGCAATTATTCTAGGCCCACACAACAGACAATACACGATCATTTAAAAACAGTATATCTCTTTTGGGTGCCTGGGTGGCTCAATTGGTTAACGGTTCAACTCTTGATTTTGGCTCAAGTCACGATCTCACAGTTCAGGAGTTCAAGCCCCACATCGGGCTCTATGCTGGCAGCACGGAGCTTGCTTGGGAGTCTCTCTCTCTCCCTCTCTCTGTTCCTCCCTGCCTTGTACTCTCTCTCTCTCTCCCTCAAAATAAAGACATAAACTCAAAAAAGTAAAATACATAAATAAATAAATAAATAGTATATCACCTTTTAAGTTATAGAATAATTGAAAGCTGAATTTTTTTTGTAAGTAAAGAACACCGTATATAATGCCACCATTTATGCTCTTTCTTTATATAAATACTTATTCAACTCATCCACACACTCATACATGCACAGACACGCACACTCACACTCTATGAATGTTCGTGGTAGAATCTCACTGGAAGAATTCAGTATAGAGACGTAACACTGTTAAGGACAAAAATTACGAAACTCAAGGTCAGGGAGAGAAGACTTACTTTTCAAATTTTTAATCAATTATTTTCCCTATGAATTCATGTCTCATTAAAAATCTCAGGTTGTTCAATGACCAAGAAATAAAACAAAAACAAAACAAAATGTGTGAAAGAAATTTTAAAAATCCATAATTCACCTACTTTCTTTCTTATGGTGGTTCAGATTATTTGTTGTTATTCTTTCCTTGCAATGGACATCTTACATAAATATATAAGAATATATTTATGAAAAAATACATATTTTTTTCAAATATAACCAATTTTATAGTTTTAGGTATTAGAGAAGGAACCTCGAAGTTTTGCCTAAGTTTAATGTTTCTTTACATTTTATTTCAAAGCATGTTTTCTGTATCACCTGAGGCATTTATATGATTTCTTAATGCAAACTAATAGAACAGTTATAAAATACAGATGAGGTAAAAGAAGGAGAAATGCAAACTTTCATGATATCCACCAATAAGAAATGACTAAAGCATTCATGTTTTTGCTGGCAATATCTTGTGATGTACACATGTATGTATTATACTCATTTTTAAATTTCTATTTCTTTGCATATAATCCACTATGAATATTTCCATATTTTCATATCTTGTGCTCATACTGTAATCAATATTTGCATTTCCTTTTTAATAAAATGATACTTTTGTTTATTTTTTTATTTTAGAAAAATCAAATAATTTTGTGTCTCATACAAAGATATTCATATTTAAAAAGTAGTTAATCATTTTACATGCTTCAAAAGAAGGTACCTCTCACATTTAATGACAACTTCCTGCAAAGGCAAGCACAAGGTAACAATACATGATTGTAATCACTTGAGAAATGGCCTAGAAAATTCAGCTCAATATTAGCAATTGCAAAAATCAAAGTCTGAAAATGTTTGAAGGTAAACAACTCTTATAAGGAATCTATAATGAAAATTACTGTGTAACAAACCTTAGTAATCTTTGAAAATATACCAACAAAAGCACTTCGGAACATTTTGAACTCATATTCAGTGTAATGATTTTGTCTCTGAAAATGAGCAATGCATACAGAAGAGTTTAGGGACTTGGTTTGCATTACAGGGGATGTGCTGATCTTCTGCCATGAAAAGCTTTTGGGCATGTATTCTAGACATTAAATTATGGTAATTGAAATGGGAAAATGTCTGCAGCCTTTCTCAATGTGTTTGGGTTAGTTGCACATGAACATCTGCTTTCCCGTTATAACCCGAGACTGGAGAATAGCATCAATTTGCAGGCATTAACAACTTCTGCTCACAAAACAGCAGACAACTCTCTGTTGGAACACCACACCATCCAATGTGCTCAGGGAACAACCTCTAACTGCTTACACCAACATCAAGCCAAATAACGCACTTGCCGCAAAAGAAAGGGATGCATGTTCAGCCATTTTGTTTGGATTTTTCCTTCTTTCTCTTTCCCTCTCTTCTCATCCTTGAGTAGATGCAAGGCTTCATATTTTTGCCATTTTGAATCACAAATGGCAAGTTATGAAAAGTAAAGTGTTTATAATACATTGAAACAGCTAAAAGTTGGCCCAACCTTTTCTTCCTATTCCCTACAGAAATCCATGGTATTTTTTTTTTATTCATTCTCTCTCTGTATACATTAATATATTATTTCTGTAACTGGATTTTCCATTTGTATATATTAGCATATGTGTGATAAATGTGAAAATAGTATATTGTTTCAAGAGACACATACTATGCTATCTAGAAGCATAAAATAATTATGTAACTCGTGTTCTATAGAACACAGTTGGCCAATGTGACCAATATTACAATTTTTCAAATGCCTTTTAATCTATCTACAGATGGTATCTACATGATAAATTTTTAAAAATTAAAATATTGAGTTAAAGATATATGTGTATTTAATTTCTATTGATATAAATTTTATTCCAACAATTAATTAATTGGCATTAATTAATACTTTCAGCTATGGGCTGTGAGAGTATCTACTTTCAAACATTTCTGACAAAATTCGTATTACCACACATTTTGTTAGATTTGCTAATGTAATAGGAGAAAAATGAAAGTTCACTTTTTACATTCGTATTTCTTTGAATAAATTAGACGGGATGTAATTATATGGATATTATCCTTTTTTACTTTTATCGGCCTCTTATTTCATGTTCTTGTCTATTTCTAATTAGTATTGATATAATTAGAGACAGAAAAACTTTGAACATCATATTACTGAATTTTATTCAGGTCATTTGTCTTCAAATTTCTTTAATGATATGTCATAGATGTTTCATAGTGCATAGTCTCAGTTGTTTATTTTTTCTTTTTGAAATTTCAATGGATTGTAAAACAAAACCATCTTCCATGCTGTGTGAATGTATATGTTCTCTGTGGCTAGTTCATTTATTCATATAATGTTAATAAAATCATGCTTATTATACATTTAGAAAACGTTGGTGACAGAATTTTGTTTATTTTCCTGCTTGGGAGACTGATTGTTGGTACCCATTTTTTTTTTTTTAATTTTTTTTTTCAACGTTTATTTATTTTTGGGACAGAGAGAGACAGAGCATGAACGGGGGAGGGGCAGAGAGAGAGGGAGACACAGAATCTGAAACAGGCTCCAGGCTCTGAGCCATCAGCCCAGAGCCCGACGCCGGGCTCGAACTCACGGACCGCGAGATCGTGACCTGGCTGAAGTCGGACGCTCAACCGACTGCGCCACCCAGGCGCCCCGATACCCATTTTTTTAATAATGCGGGTTTACCTCACGTATTTCAATTTTTCTTCTGTTTTATGACAAGTTTGTGTAACACATTTTCGTTACTGCCGCATGCTCTATTCTGTTTCACTGACTTATACTTTTTGGTTGGTTTTTATTTTGTTTTGATATAGTCCTTGATAATGCATTTCCTGACCCAGCAGGGCGACTCTCTTCTATTGCAAACTGCTTGGCTTTGAAAGTAGAGAGGTGAGTTGTTCTTACCATAAATTAAAAGCATAAAAATCAATGTCAGCTCCTATAAAGTCCCTATTTTATCTTGGATTATTTTATTCTATTCTTTTCCCCTTTTATTCCTCCTCCCCATTTTCTTGACTGTTCATGAATGTCCTTACAGTTCTTTCAAACAATTTATTTTGAATTGTTTCCATTCTTTAATATAAATTTAGTGTGGCTACTTATACAAGTTTTTTTTAATTTACGTACATTGTATCTTGTTACAAATCTCATCAGCTTCTGATTATTTTATTCAAAATTATGCATTTGCGTTGCATCCATGCTGCTTTATGCAAATCTACATTGTTATTGCTGACCTCTGTGGAGGAATCCATTTGGGTATATTTTAGGTTTTATTTCATTTTTTTAAAATTTTTTTTCTAAGTTCATTTATTTATTTTTGAGGGAGGCAGAGAGGGACACCAGCAGAGAGAGAAGAGAGAGGATGCCAAGCAGGCTTTACACTGACAGCGCAGAGCCTGATGTGGGTCTCTAACTCACAAACCCTGAGATCACGACCTGAGCTGAAGTTGGATGCTTAACCGACTGAGCCACCCAGGTGACCCTCTGCATTTTATTTCTGATGCCTCCAATGATTTACACAAAAGTAGCCCTCAAATCTTTGTTGTGGAAATAGCTGAATAAAATCCATTCTGAAAATATATTTTGAAAATATGTTAAGGATGTTTCTGGTATACCAGAGAAATTGCCAAATCGTGGATTGTATGAAGACATATACAAGAGCCCTGCTAGACTGGTTTGAAATTTTTCATCATCACTGAATGAAAGAGGTTCTTATTGTCAGGATTTGGATTTTGGATTTTTCTCTATTTTGGATCAATGCCCAAGATTCTTTGTAGACCAGTGCCATTTTTTTTTCAAACATTGTGTCTCAGTTTCCTCATTTTTATAGTGGGTATACCGATAGAACTTATTGCATAGGATATTACAAGTATCTCAAGACAAATATATTCCAGTTATACACAAAATTTGCAGAGTAGAAAGGGAATGCCCCTTAACATATGTTAGTAAGTCAGAATAAATATAACAGAGACATCAAAAGAAAGGAAAATTAAAACCCATCTCTCATAAACACGTAAACAAATTTCCAAACATCATTACTTCTACTCGACATTCCACTAATGTGGGAAGCTCAATAAGAAAAGATAAACAAAATAAGTGAATAAGTATTGGAAATATTTATTTTTGTGCACATATCCAAATAAATCCATAGGTAAACTCTTAAAATTAATAAATAAATTTAGCAATTTCACAGGAAAATTATCATTACATAAAGTGATCATATTTTTTCTCAAATCTATTTTTATATACCAGCAACAATAAAAAAGAAAATTTAATTTGAAGAACCATTACACTTTTATCAAAATTATCAAGAAATCAGGAATAACTCTAAGTGGATGTCATGAAAACTACAAAACATTATTGGAAAAAATTGAAAGAGCCCACGTAACTGTAGGGATATGCCATGTAATTAGATTTAATATTTTAAATACATCAATTCTCCCTAAATTTATCTTTAGATTCAATGCAATCCAACTACAATGCCAGTAGTTTTCCTTTTTTTTTAATGTTTATTTATTTTTCAGAGAGAGAAAGAGAGTGTGAATGGGAGAGGGGCAGAGAGGGGGAAACGGAGGATCTGATCTCTCCATGCTGACAGCACAGAGCCTACTACTAGGTTCAAACTCACAAACCATGAGATCATGAGCTGAGCTGAAGTTGGACGCTCAACCAAATGAGCCACCCAGGCACCCCAGTGGTTTTCTTTATTACTATTATTATTAGTAGTAGTATTAATTGGTAACCTGAGTTTAAAACATATGAAAACACAAGGGACAGGGGCGCCTGGGTGGCGCAGTCGGTTAAGCGTCCGACTTCAGCCAGGTCACGATCTTGCAGTGCGTGAGTTCGAGCCCCGCGTCAGGCTCTGGGCTGATGGCTCAGAGCCTGGAGCCTGTTTCCGATTCTGTGTCTCCCTCTCTCTCTGCCCCTCCCCCGTTCATTCTCTGTCTCTCTCTGTCCCAAAAATAAATAAAAACGTTGAAAAAAAAATAAAAAAAAAAAAAAGAAAACACAAGGGACAAAAATTAGCAATGGATTTGTTATTTTTCTATTCCTCTTCAAGTTCACAGGGCCCTAACCTACCTCTGACCCCACACTTGGTGCTAAGACCTCCCTTGCTGCCTGGGCCCAAGGGTGTGGGAAGTGGGATATGGAGGCATGATCATACCAGCATGTTTAGGTTTCCAGCATCCAACCCCTCTGTGCTTGGCTTCCACCAAGAGGGGTACCTACCTTTTCTCACTGCCTTCTCTGGAAATATTTTGTGCTGTGGTCCCTTCAACAACCAGATCTCATAGTCTGGTATCTTTCAAAGAGTATTTGTAATTATTCTTCTACTTTTAGGTTTTCACCTAGAGATTTGGGATGAAAAGGGCCACCTGCAATAGGTAGTCTGCATTTTAATTCAGTTCTCCTAAGTTGGCATTTTTCCTTAGAAACATTTGAAATGAAAACTACATGATGAATAGAGTATACATAAATCTCAACACAACAGTGTCCTAAAACAACAGGGTTATTGAGTATTCAAATTAGTAAAATAGTATACTTTTTTTGTCAAAGCAAATTTAAGGCTATAAACAACATGTTGTGTGGATATCTACAGTAATACATCTCAGTGATTTCCCTGACTTCTCTTCAGCTTCAGTCCTACATTCATCAATACTGATGACTTTCTTAAGGACTCCCACTAGACTCACCAAGTAGCTGGCAAAATCTCCAGCTAATTTGAAATAGAAATGTGATTTCCATGATGAATTAACATAGAAATTCAGTTTCTAAAATGAGACTCTAGGCTCAGTTAAAAATATTTTTCCTGAGTCCTATAAATCAACAATCTTTTTGGAAAGAAATGGCTTATAGTTCCAATTATTAGCTTCCTGAGGGCACCAAAATAGTCAGTTTTGCTTTATCAGTTTATCAACTACTTTCTTTTGCATATATCATTTTTATATGTGTATTACTTATGAACCAACCATTTTTAAGACACTCTGATCCATAAGATAAGTTACATTATAAAGTACGTATTAGCAGTGGGATATCTATCTAGAGAGAAAAAAATTCTTAGAGGTTTAGATAGAGCTTAAATTAAAGAATGTTAACAATATGTCTCCTTTATTAAAGATAGCTCAGAAATCACATGTCAAAGAAAAAAAAAGTCAAAGGAAAGCACAGTAGAAAGAAGAATAATGTTCTGAGCATTAACTGAAAAATTTGAAAGTAAAAGGCAAAAGGAAACTTATGTAAAATGAATGTTTTCAATTTTTGAGTGTATAAAAGAATTGATGAAAATATGTCATCATTCTACATGACGGAGTATAACTCATTTTTACTTGCATGACAGAATTTATGGTCACTTCTCTAAACAATTGTGTCATCTAATGTGTGACTGACAAGCATTTTCCCCTTTGCCAAATTAGAATAAACATGTATTTTAGCTTCAGTTAATTGTACATTGGGGAAAAGATAAAGAGACTTTTTAGTCGTTTCATGTTTTGGCTTCATTTTGCTGTGTTTTTAAATCACAGAACTGCTAGGGTGCCTGGGTGGCTCAGTCGGTTAAGTGTTGGGCTCTTAGTTTCACCTCATGGTCATGGGATTGAGCCCTCCATTGGACTCCATGCTGAGTATAGAGCCTGATTGGGATTCTCTCTCTCCTTCTCTCTCTCCTCCTCACCCACTCTTATGCACTATCTCTCTCAAAATAAACATTTTTTTTTAATCGCAGAAGTGCTAGTCTTAAGGTAAAAACTGAATAAGATTTCATTTGTAGCTATCTTATCTCAACAAAAACCATGAAAACAGTCACAATTATTTTTCTGATAATGACAATTTTGCAGGTATGTTATAACCCCAAATTTTAAGTTCCTATTTTTTTTCAAATTTACTGTTTCTTCAAATACACCACCATGATGATCAATAGGTTTTATGTATTATCAATAGGATAAAATGGAGAATATTTTGGTCTTATAATGCATACATTATTCATCACATGTCATTTCATTTACTCTTGAGCAAAGAAGAATGTGATCTTAATTTTTAAGGTAATGCTGACTTGCTTCAACAAAGAGTACCTATCAAAGTTAACTGTCATCCATTAGGTATAACTTTATAAGTTACTATTTTTTTTTAGAAAATCTCCAAAAGTGTTTTTTTTTTCCAACTCTGACCACGTAATTAACAGATTTTGCTAGAGAAATAAATGCAGTTTACGCCAGAGAATTAAGATGGAACATTCTAGAACTCTAGGTATTACCAACCCTAATTTATACTGAAAATCTGTCAATAAGTTCAAGTATATAGATTTGCAATTCAACTTGCATTACTTTAGTGATAATATAGAATCTAACACAATTCACAAAGAATCTTTACTGAATACATACACACATGCTAAATTATGTCACTTCATACTTTAAAGCTTCATACAGTTAATATCATATAAAATTCAGTTTCACATAAAACTTCAAGAGGTTGTATACTTGTGTGGACACAAATATAATTGATAGTATCATGAATCCAGTGTGAGAAAAAGTTAACAACAAGGCATTTACTTTTTCGATGTCAGTAGACCTGTATAAAATTCAACACTTCAAGAATGTTGTGATGAGTGAATTATGATAGTCTCTACCCTTACCTCTTGGCTCCTCCTTTTCAGAGAAAAGGTGTCCCTTCTTAGAGTGGCACCTATCTGTCCACCTGTGCTTGTACTCATATATGACATTCTCCTGGCACCTATAGATCACTGTTTCTTCAGACTATCTTCTTCTTGTCTGTATTTTACCCTATTTTCACTGGCTTCTGCAATAAGATCATAAACATGACAAAATGCTGAAGTCTTCCGTACTAATATGATTGCTATATGACTATCTCCAATAGGTTTCCTCCGAAGCTATATCCTTTTTTGTACCCTTTGCTTTCCAAATTCTTGGGGGAAAAGAAACTTTCTCTCTGTTGGTAATTCCCACTTATTTTTTAGTATCTTTTTTTTTTTTTTTTTTTGCAGAATCTACCCCTGAAATCTCATGGTACTGGATTACAGCTACCAAATTTAATGAACCCTTTAATTTTAATATTGCTCTATCCCATAAGGCATATCCTAACAGAAACCAGCTCTTATTACCTCCATCAAACCATCTCGTTCTCAGTCTTTGCTAGTGCCTGTGTAGTGTATCAGCTTGACTAGGGTAAACTACATTTCCCAGAGCTTCCTTCTCTGTATATTCCAACCATCATGGGTCACAAGAGACATTTTAGAGTTTAGAAGACAAAAAATTAAACACAATCAAATATATATATATATATGTACATGTATATATGTACATATATATATATCTTTTTAATGTTTACAATGTTGGTACGGGGGAGCAGAAAGTGTGATAACTCATGCATGTTGTCACTTACCTACTAGCTTGCCTCATTGGCTTGGAGCATCAATCACTCCACCTTCTCTCAGATATTTCTCCAACTCCTTACCCAAGGGTTTGTTTCAGTTCACAAGGAAGAGCATTATTTTCTCCTTAGGACAGCTACATCAAGAAGCTGGTAGCAGTAAGGCACTTAAATAGGTTCCAATCTGTCCTTGCAGGTTCCAGCCCCTGTTCACATTTCTGGTTTACCCTTATTCTCCCCACGCTAATCCATCTTCCCTTTCTCCTGCTTGCCCTACACCTTCAGAGCTCTAGGATCTCATGTGAAGACAACAGTCTTACATACTCTTCAATCCATTCCCACAATTGTGCAAGGACAAATCCTTCTAATAAATTATGTAAGTATATTTATCTCTACCTCAACTACTATTTCTCCATCTATCTATTCATCCTTCCATTCATCCTTCTTAGTGTTTCTGCTACAATAATCAAACCCAGACTTATAGAATACCATAATCTTACATTTTTAAAATTCTTGTCTTTTTTAAGTTTATTGCAGTCTCCTAACTGGTCTTTTTGGCTCCAGTCTTTCACCTCTTCCAAGCATTCTCCACTGCTCTAAAAGCTAAAAATTATTATAAAAATCTCTTAGTGTCACATTCCAAAGTAAAATCCTTTAGTGGCTTTAAGCTGCTTTTATAGCACAGTACAGATATGTAGATATGATCTCCAAAGTCATATGAGTTCTGGCATTTCATTATCTCTTCACTATTGTTGTTTTTCACTTCAACCTCATCACCTAGAAGCATTATTTATACCTTTTGAATCCAGCCATGCCTAAGTATTTTTAATTCCTTAGGCCCTTATTGGTTTTCCACATATTCCTCCCTCATTTCTATATTCCTAATGAATATGTACTCATCTTCATGACTTAGCTCAAGGAACATCCTTATGGAAAAACTGACTGATCCCCCTTTCCAGTGGATAACCTATTCTTCCCTAGTTATTTGACTGTGGATGGAGATTATGTAAACCCTCCCAATGGTAAAAGGATAACTTACTAATATCTATGATGCTTTACCTTTCTAGTGGTGACCTCTTAATACATTAATTGAATTGGAGGGAGTGTGTCAGAGAAGTAATTTACAGTAACTTCTCATGCTACCCCTTAGTCAATCAGTGTAAGATGCAGAATATGTTGAACTCCATGCTGGGTATCTTTCTGTCTGACAAACCAATAATAATAAGTACACTTTGCTACACTGTAGTCAGTATTTCAGTTCCTATGATCAGTGCTTCTGACTCAATAGTTTTGGTTTTATCCATTTTTATCCATTTTTTAGCTTCCTATTTCCTATATGGTAACTATATGACACTTTTTACTAACACATTTCAATGTTGTTTTGTTTTGTTTTGCTTCTTTACTTCTTTGACCCTTTCTCTAGACTCATAGCTATCACATTTCACTCTGTACACTCAACATAGCTCCAGCAAATTGGATTACGTGCAAACATACGAAAACAACCACAGATAATTTATGTCCCTGTCCTGCAACTACTCACAGCTTGGGCTCTAATCATGTCAGGTGATGTACATAAAGCTTTGGGATTCCATGTCACATGCCATGACTGATGCCCAAGGTGAGGGGGTTTCTGTCAGAGATGTCAACTATGAGAGAAGCAGTAAAGGTAAGACAGGGCCTTATTCACTAAGATACTTTAGAAGTGTGGCCCTAAGTAATGTTTGGATTGACTCTTTTTCTCGCAATATGCCGTATGGCATTTCAATATAGAAAACTGGTGCCCATTGAGACAGTGGGATCTCATGTGAAAACACAGGGGCTGAGCCAGACTGTCTGCTCTTGATTCCTGGCTCCACTGCCTACATACCTGTCGTGTGACTTGGGCAAGTGTTTCTCTTTCCCAGAGTTTGAAATTCTGCATCCAAAAAGTAGGTATAATCATATTACCTACTTCAGAGGGTCATAATGAATAGTTAAATAGGTTTGATGCCAAACTTAGAATACTGTGGAGAATGAAATTTCCTATAAAGGAAAATGAAAAGACTGTGACCTGGAAATCCCATGATCTGTTATTTGATAAATAAATAAATAAATAAATAAATAAATAAATAAATAAAGGAGTCCTATGAATAGTTTCCCATCCTTCCTCTCTTCTTCCTCCCTCCTTCCTCTTTTAATTCTTTCCAGTTAGACATTGCTCTGCCTTTAATATTCATAAATGTAAAAAAAGTGTAGCACATTACTGGAGACACTTACCTGAGACCCGGGAAATGGGGCAAATCAGTTTGCTATTTTTCCCAGTAGGTTCATTGGACAAATCCACAATGGAAAGATTCAAGAGAACTGTTTCTTTGGTGCCTCTTTGTTTTCCTTCTTTCTCTTGGTCCCTCATCTCTGGGCATCACCACTCTCCCCAAAGGATCCTTCTTTTCTCTTAGCCTCTGAGCTTCTGCAGCATTATCTTCTATCTGGTTTCACTTTAAATATATGTGTAGACATGGGAGGGTTGAGAGCTTCACAGCCACTGAATGGGTGTAAAGAAGGTGGGAAAGATGCGCTCCTTCTTCGACCAAGAGAATAGTCTACAACAGAAACAAGCATTTCTAATGTTGAGACTTAGTACCATAGAACAACTCCAGTTATTTGGGGTGGGGGGTGGTAAATGAAAGGTTCTCTTTCTTCTCTCTCTTTCCAAAGCTCTTTACTATTACTTTATTTTTTATATGGCCCAGAGTACCATAGTATGAGTATAAGACTTGCCTACGGGGTAGAGATTAATTATCCTTCCTTATCACTTGTTGGTTTGTTTCTGTGTTTGTTACTCATTTCTTTCTTTTGTTTGGGTTTTGCCTTGATGGCAAAGGCAGAGGGGAGAAAAATGTTTCTATTGCCTCTAGGCAGGATATTTGTTTATGGTGGACATGATAGTGAATGTTCAAGGACAGATATGCGGTATGAGCATGAGGACCACCTTCAACTTCTAGGGCTTAGTACAGAGCATTCAACAAGGTAGGTATTAAGTAAGTAATCATTTGACAACCGAATAGAGTTGGTCTTGATGGGACATTGATGACAGTGGTAGCCAAGTCAGTACCGTGTTGCTGAAAGCAGCAATCCAGGCAGCACTGATGACTTCTTTCTGGTCCACTTGGAGCTACTGAAGCTTCTAACTGTCCACAGTGATGGCTATGACTGACTTGACCAAGACTACCTTAACTCTCCCCTCAGCTTGACTAAACTTCACGCAGATTTCTTTCTGACTGCAGACCCCTGAACTCCCTTTTCTTAGAGCATTTACTGTGGAAAACTTGTAATTATAAATGCTTTCTCTGCCCCTTTAAAATATATGTAAATATTCCAGGTTCTTGCAAGTTTTACAACCCAGGACTGTGTATCTCAAGAACCTGGGAACCATTTCTTGAAATGTAATCATCAAGGAAGATGGCACCCCCATTTCTTTCTTTCTGTGCCTCTTCCCAAGTTGTAAAACTACCTTTCGTCATGAAGGTAAAAGAAAATTTACTTTTCCTTTGGGTAAAGCCAATTAGAAAATACAGATGTCCTAGGATCCTACTCCTCCCACCCCCACCCCAACCTCAGCTTTTAAAAATTCTGCAGCCTTTTAGGTCTGGGGAGCTAGGTATTCAGACTCGGTCTGTGCGTCCTCTCCTATCACTGGCAACGCTATCAGAATAAAATTTGCTCCTGTCTTCTCATCACGTCCAATGCAATTTTTTTCATTAACAGAGCCAACCAGGAGAGTGTAATGTATACAACTTACTCAGTTACAAATCTGTCTTCAGGAGCAAAAGCAGGTGAGCAAAGCATCTGAAGCAGCCACAGACATAAACAACAGATAGCAGAGAATTACGTACACACATTTATAACTGGTGGAAAAAGACACAGGTAAATAGGATTTATTCAGTTAAACTGCATGTGGGGTAAAAAGAACCAGATCTCCTGAGAATGCCCATATGCATATATTTCTAAAAGAAGGAGATAATTGGAGCTGGATACTTAGAAGAGACCCCTCCTGGCTGTGAGAACTCCAAACTGCAGAATAATTTGGAGTTCTTAATGGGAAATATATTGGGCAGCCTTTTATTCACAGCCTCAGCTTGCCATTAGCTAAACTGGAAATCTCCACCCTAATTCTATTAAACCTTCACAACAAAATCTAGGAGAACCTTCTGCCATGCTTCCCTTGCCTTCTCTTCAATATTTTAGGCCTTGGCATTTTTGTCTCCTGTTCTCCTGAGACTGCATTGCAGAAATTTTATTTTTCCTCTTCTGTCATTCACCTTACTCCCCGACTTGCTTCTCAGTCTTCCGTTATTTCTTTTTTCCAATAAAAACAGTCTCTGCAGGATTTTCTTCTGTGACTGCAATTTCTGGGGCAACCACAGAATTAACTAACTTGGAAAGAAAAGAGAGAGAGGAGAGAGGGGAAGTGTGGGTGTGAGGCTAGAGTTATAAATTGACCTAAACTTCAGATCGACAGAGGGGGTGAGGCAAGTAGGGGAGAGACACACACGTGGACCAGTCCCTGTGAACAAAAGCATAGGCATAGACAGGGAGGTTGCTACTTTTGGAAGACGGCAGAGGCATAGTTCAATGTCAGCTCCCATCGAAGTTTATAAGGCCCCAAGAAGTTTATAAGTATTTAAACAAACTTATTCCAACTATACCTTCTGTACTCAATGAAAACATAAGGCTTTTGTTTTGTTTTGGACTAATCAAATCCTTGCCTCAAATCTTCACAAGATGACTAAAGAGAGTTGGGTTTCAATTTTCAGTATTACCATGTTCAAAATTGGCAATTGAAACAGTTTTTTTTTAATGTAATATTCAGTCAAAAAACAGGAAAAAGTCTTCATCTTGCAGAAATTCAATTCCCTAATGCCTTCCTGGCTTCTTTGCAGGATGGCATCTGGGTGTATGGGAAAGCTTGAGGCACCTGGGTGGCTCAGTTGGTTAAGCATTTGACGTCATGATCTCACTGTTCATGGGTTTGAGCCCCACGTTGGGCTCTGTGCTAACAGCCCCTCCCCTGCTTATACCCTCCCCTGCCCCTCCCCTGCTTATACTCTGTCTCTCTAAAAAATAAATAAACATTTAAAAATTAAAATAAAAATAAAGTGGATGCTAAGACTCTATGTGTTAGTGGTTGGCAAAGCTGGGTTACAAAGTAGGACCGAGGTGACATGCTTTGTCCACCTAGTTTTCTCTTGCCTGATGGCATTTGCCATTGAGGCATGTGGCTTTATGACCTTCAAGTGTGGAACCTTGTTGGTAGCTCAGAGCTCAGAATTGCTTCCTGACTTGTGGCTACTTTGGCCCTGCTCACTGAATAATTCAGTATTCATTTGGATACATGGCACATAGATATCTAAAGAGGTATGAAAAATATTGCCTAATGTGGTGTTTTGTGTTCAGGACTTTGCTGGCTACGTGAGATTAGTGGAAAGATGTTTATAAGATGTAATAAGCTTCAGGAGGGATGGTTGTTTCTAAATCATGAAACAAATTTGATTTACATGTGCACCTGAGTTTGCAAAAGAGACAATGTTACAAAGGCATAACCAGAAGCTTTAGTTATAGATATTTTTACAGCCAGATTGCACTAACTTCTCCATTGTTTAGCTGTCTGTCTTTAGGTAACTGACTTAACCTCTGGCCTTCATTTTCCTCACCTGTACAATGAGTATAATTTTAGTACCAATCACATATGATTGTAATGGAGATTAAGTATGTTTTGTACAGCATTTAGTGCCTTTCATCTTGTAAGTGATCATTGTTAGCTACCAAATTCTCCTCCTCATTATCACTGTTATTGTTATTATCTTAATTATTATGTCTCAACTCGTAGTTGAAGGACAAGGAACTCAGAAGGATTTCCCTTGTGTACCTTTCCACGTATGCAGAGATCACATATGACCAGAGTAGTGAAATATTTAAAGTAAGCTTTTGAAGACTAGTGGGCATCTGCTTAGAACCCTCAATTTAAAAGTCAGACTCCCTTGCCCATAGTCAGGTAAACATCTATAGTGTGTTAATTCTTGTCCTCAGGGAGAGATAAAGAATTCAGGGTAACCAGTAGTGGACTGGGGAATGAGAAGTTGTAAATCCGGACTGATCCTGCTTCCTGTTAATTGAGCATTTTTTGGAACCTTCATGAACCCGAGTTATTTTTCTCAGTAAAATGACTATCTTTCCTGCCACACAATTTTGATAGGATCAAGTGAGATGATGTATGATTACCTATTGTAGACGATAAAGTCCTATAAGGATTGCCAGTATTCATTTAAAAATCATTCATAGGGTTCTTACTTTATTAAACACTGAGGATTGTTTTTTATGACTTTTTTTTTCCTTCAACACAATCTAAACTGTTAATCCTATTTACTTCCGATGAGATTTGGTTATAAAGCTTTAAAGAGAAAAGATCCTGAATTCTTTCTTTTAATTTTTTTTAATGTTTATTTATTTTTGAGAAAGAGAGAGAAAGAGAGAGAGAGAGAGAGAGAGAAACAGAACACAAGCAGGGTAGGGACAGAGAGAGAGGGAGACACAGAATCCGAAACAGGGTCCAGGCTCTGAGCTGTCAGCACAGAGCCCAACGTGGGGCTTGAACCCACGAACGTGAGATCGTGACCTGAGTTGAAGTCGGACGCTCAACCAACCGAGCCACCCAGATGCCCCGAAAAGATCCTGAGTTCTTAAAGGTCGTGGATACATTTTTATTAAGCAAAGGAAGAAATTTATTGTGGGAATTTATCAGCAAGCTTCATGAAGCACAGAAAACCACTTTTAAATCAGGTTTTTCATCCTCAGCCTCAAATCTGGAATACACAGAAACGGAAACAGACAGAATAGGCTCTTCAGAGCTTGCTCTGTCCTAAGGGGGAGAACAAATTTGTTCTGGTTTGTTTGTATTTTCCTGGAAATCTGCATATAATACATGTTTTAATAGGGTACGGAAGGATTCTAAGAGCCTGTTACAAAAACAATGCTGGTAAACTAAATCTTGCTTGTTTCTCTTCTATGTGTGTGATTTATGTGAAATCCTAGGGGTTTGTGGTGGTTGTTATTGTTGTTGCTGTTGTTTTAAGAATGGATTTTCTTTTACCTTGTTTCTGGGAGTCTTTCACATAAAATAAAGAATAACATGTATTCAATGTGTACGGCAAAGTCCTGTTCCTTTTACAGGGGGCGGACTCCAAGACTATGGATTTTGAGATTGTGCACACACGGCTATTATGTGGCATTTGAAATAGCTCAGTGGCTCTAAAGCTCAGTAATTCTCGGGACTACATGCCTCCCGTATACAACTTTGTCATCCGCGGCATCCTGGTGAGACTCTATGTATCCAAATACTGCAGTAAGAATAGGAGTTACAATAAGTGGATGCAACACACTCCTTTCATTTATCAGAAAATAGACACCCATTGTGAAGATTTTTAATGTTCTGGAGATCAATAAAATATTCTTATAATGTAACATTAAATCAAATAAAACCTAAAAGTAGTTTTAAAAATTAAATAGTTTGACAGAGTTTATTAAAAAAAAATAAAACCTAACAGTCCCCTGTGCCCCCCACCCTCCTTCTATTGCTTATGTAACATGCTCGTACTACTGAGTGGATTTTTATTCAAGGGTTGGCACCATCTACTAATTTTGTATTTCATGTTTTAAATACAATAACCATTTGCCATTACCCAGATTTTCATTTTAAAATATATACCTAAGTTGTGTTAAGGTTATGTCATATGTCACTAGATATTTCTTATTATTTTTTTTAATTGTTAAAGTTTATTTTTCTTATTCAGAATGGGCTCTGTTTATTTCTTTTCTTTTCTTTTTTTTTTTTTTAATTTTAGAGTGACAGCAAGAGAGAGCTCAAGCAGGGGAGAGGGGCAGAGGAAGAGAATGAGTACTTTAAAAAAATTTTTTTAACGTTTATTTATTTTTGAGACAGAGAGAAACAGAGCATGAATGGTGGGAGGGTCAGAGAGAGAGGGAGACACAGAATCAGAAGCAGGTTCCAGGTTCTGAGCTGTCAGCACAGAGCCTGACGCGGGGCTTGAACTCACGGACCGGGAGATCACGACCTGTCTTGAGGTCGGACGCTTAACCGACTGAGCCACCCAGGCATCCCAAGAGAATGAGTACTTTAAGCAGGCTCCATGTTCAGCTTGCAGCCCAACATGGGGCTCGATCTCATGACCCTGGGATCATGACCTGAGCGGAAATTAAGAGTCAGACCCTCAACCCACTGAGCCACCCAAGCACTCCTGGCTCTGTTTATTTCCAATTCCCTTTTCTGTTATTGTTTTTGTCTGTATGTCATGCCAATTTTTTTTCTCAAGTATCTGGCAATCTTTGGTTGTCTAATAAATTAAAAATGAAGCACTGAAAAGCTGGTTGGAAACTCTTAGTTATATGGAAAGAATTTCTCAGTAGCAGGTGGCACTTTAATTTGACAAATCTTTCATGAAATTGTTGAACGATGCCTGATTTTCAAAATCTATAGGTTCTTTTTCCCTTGGACTAATAAATTCCTCAGAGAGAATTCTCCAAGCTCAGGCTTAAGAGAGAGAGAGAGTCTTGTCAACATTCTGAGAGCAAAATCAGGACAGGGCGGTGAGCCTTGAGGATTGGAATATAGTCTTTCAATTAATCCCCCTGTTTCAGTATTGCTTCCATGTCCTAGTAGTAGTGGGTGTCCCTGAATTCAATTTCTTGGGTTCAGTAACTTCAGAGAGGAAGCTGCCAGTACTCTGCTGGAGTAAGGATAGGCTAGTTCTTTGCTATGTAGGTTGATGGGAAGAGATCTGTTAGGCTAAGTGCTTGCAATTCCATTGGCACTCTCAGAGCTATTTGGTATTTGTTATTATTGAAACTTTCCCGGTTTCTGCAGGTAAAGCCATCTTATAATTGGAGTTTTCTCCACTATCAGCTTTGGTTTCAGATTTCTTTAGTTTTGCTAAGTCACTTAACACCTTTCCATCTGCTTTTCAATTTGTTGCTTCTCCTTTTCTTTTTACTCGGGGCATATTTCCTTTGAAAACCTCTTCATCATCATTTAGAGTTTGGAAGGCAACCGAAGCAAACATTTTTAATAGAGCACGTTTAAACAGAAGTTCACAAAGCCCTGGGATCTACGCATGACCATTCAGGAACACTATGGAAGATAGACATTTCCAAAAAAAAGTAAAAGTTACAAAGCAGAACTTTCGATAGTTGTTTTCACTTGAAACAATCAAATCACCTTTCAGTCTACCTTATTTTGGTCTCTAAGTCTTAATATTTTGAAAAAAACTTTTTGCCATGTCACCAGTAGCAAATATATCATTAGTTTTTACTGTCTTCATCTAAAAAGTATTCTGCCATTTCTATTCACACAAAAAAATATTTTATACAAATCCCAGATATGATACTAATTATCAAATTATTTTTATGGACTCAGAGTATCTACTCTGATGTTGTATTTAAGGGGTTGCCTTTGCTACTCGAACTGACTCACTTGTGCTCTATTTTTTTTTTCTTTTCCTAGACTGTGAAACTAGTACTCCATTATTGAACCATAAAAGACTGTGAATATTTGTTTATTAATTTTAAAAGCCACTGGTTAATCCAACAGAGAGACTCAAATAAAAACTTGTAGAGAGGGTTTTTCTACTCCCAGATTAGATGACAGGTACTAAAGTCAAGGAAGTGTAAGGCAGAGAAAGAGGACGGGAAGATCGAGTCAGAGGAAAGTTCGAGACCAGTAAGCAGAGGCCATCTATGGCGCCCATCTCTCTGCTGCCTGGTAAGAGGTGCCCATGGGGCATGGCCAGAGTGCCACTAGCCTGCAGTGACACTGATCTGCGAGGAGTGACAATCCCACATCAGTGGCTGATGACACTCAAGAAACTCCTGGAACTGAGATACCATCATGTGCTATACAATAACAGCGTATATGGACACTGGACAGGGACCAAAGCACTGTAAATGCATCATTCCGGTAAAAACTGTATTAAGAATTAGATTCTTGAGGTGCCTGGGTGGCTCAGTCAGTTGAACATCCGACTTCAGCTCAGGTCATGATCTTGCAGTTTGTGAGTTCGAACCCCACATGAGGCTCTCTGTGCTGACAACTCGGAGCCTGGAGCTTGTTTCTGATTATGTGTCTCCCTCTCTCTCTGCCCCTCCCTCACTTGCTCTCTCTCTCTCTCTCTCTCTAAAAGAAATAAACACTAAAAAAATTTTTTTTCTTAATTTTTTTCTTTTTTTTCTTGGCTACTTTCTTCCAGTGACAGATTCCCAAAGTGTTATTCATGAACTCTGACATCAAAATCATTTAGTGTTGTCTAGATTGTTAAAATTTATGCCCCTCCATCCCACCCCAGCACAATCCCTGGTGGTGGGGCCTAGAATACCCTTGATTAGTGTTATGTTCACTAAAGTTTTAAAGCCTCTGCTATGATTATTTCTACCTTGAATTATTTTCAGGAGGAGGAGTATCACATTAATTAGTGAAATTTTAAATGCTTCTGTTTGTTGTTTGATAGATTTTTACCCCACATTTGCATTAAGGGCCTTCATCATCTGGCCTAAAATTTAATCCCCTATAATTGACCTTTGTTATTCCTAAATACATGTCTATTATCTAATCATCCATCCACCCATCCATTTGTCCCTTTATCCATCCATCCATTCATTTATCCATCTATCCATCTTTCTCATGAATTCATTCATGAATTTTACAGCCGTTTATTGATCAAAATTATGTAGTAAATATTTTAGTAGATGGTGACCTCAAAAAGATGAGTTTAAGAAAATCTCATATAAAAGATAGAGTTTAAATAATGCATACCTGGATATGAATCCTAGACATGTTATTCAGAAACTGTTAATTTAGACAAATCAGTTTAATTTCTATATGTTTATATCCTCAACTTCAATAGAAAAATGATTTCTACTCTGCAGGGTAACTGAACATAGTAAGTCATACCGTTAACACAAAATATACAGTATATTGTATAACACATAGTGATAAATTTTGTTAGTTGCTGTATTATTATTATAATCATTATGAGCCTTACCCTGTACATCTTGTATCATCTCCCTCTATGCAGAACTACATTGTGGCTGAGGATTTAAGCACAACACATCTTGAAGTCTTTTCCCTGATAGGGATTTGTCCCAGGTGTGGAGTGGAGAGTTTGAGAGTAATTTCTGGAAGGAACACACTATTATATTTTTACTTCGGTAACAAGTAGACATTCAGCAATTATTTTTCAGTCTCTCAACAGTCAAGTATGAAGAGCAAGGTAATGTGTAAAGCTAAAAGCATTGGAAAACAAGGGCATTTGTGGACAATGAGATTCAAAATGCTAAAGATCAAAGAAATTCTCTGAACTTAAATTTCAGTATTGGTCATAAGTTGTATGTGGTGCCATCAACATGGTAGAGAATGGAGCAGTGATGAACAGAACACTTTTCTGGGGTGCTGAGTGGCTCCATCGGTTAAGCAACTATCTCTTGGTTTCGGCTGAGGTCATGATCTCATGGTTCACGTGTTTGAGCCCCGCATCGGGCTCCACGCTGACAGGGCAGAGCCTGCTTGTGATTCTCTCTCTTCCTGTCTCTCTCTGTCCCTCCCCTGCTCACATTCTGTCTTTGCCAAAATCAATCAATCAATCAACAGAAAAGAACACTTCCTCTCATGTTTGCCCAGTGAAAAGAAAACCCATGGAGATGAATAACTAATCCACCACTATTCGAAGTACGATGAAACTACGGTAGAGAAAAGCTAAATTTAAAGACTGTGGATAATTTTTTTTTAAAGATTGTGGGAAAATGCCTATGGTAGAAATGTTAGCAAACTTATTTTCTAATCTTCGATAATACTTTCAAGGCTCAGACAAGAGTACAAAATGAGGTCTTCCCACCATTGTCTAAACATTTAAAAGTTTAAATCAAGCTAACAAAGTTTTACACAAGCATCTTTGAAACCCCTACTGTCAAAAACATGGACCCTTTTAACAATATTGAAATTCAAGTGTAAATTTAAATTAGTTCATCTCCAGTGAGTTTCCTATGGGAACTTGGCGGGACAGTAATAAAAGTCCCTGAGTCACAATTCCAGAACCCCCTTTTCTTTTACTACCCCAGGCTTTCTCTAGCACAGCAAAGACCTACAGACATTTCAGACCATCTTCATCACCCAAAGACTCCATGCCTTTGCTGTACACACCACTGGGTCAAGACCTTAGGGCACGGGAATCTGGATTTCTGGAGATGCTGTAGAAGTGAGAAGGACATGGGCTCTGGTTACAGAATGGTCTCATCCAGAGCAGGGCTCTTTAAAACATAGACCTAGGGCAAGGAACCCTCTTCGTTGGGCCTCAGGTCAGTTTTAAACAAATGCTCCACAGAAAATGTAAATATTGATGAGATAAATTACAGACCAGAAGAGCAGACAAGAACTTATCTGAAATAGAAGACAAAGACTTTTCTGAAGGGATGCAATGGCGTGAACAGAGGCACAGAAATGAAAAAGAAAATGGTTTGTGTGGAATAAGTTAACCTGACAAGTGTCACAGCAGAACGCTGCCTACTCCACAGCAGACTTTGTACACAGCCAGTGCCCTGCATATCTAAAGAGAGGTGGACTCAAGCATCCCAACCCTTATGTGTGTCTACATTCCCAGCCCTGCACTCCATATACAGGCCTCCTCATGTGAGGATGGGGAGAGGGATGGTGGGCCTTGGCTGAGATCCTGCTAAGACACCTCTGCTTCCTCCTTAAAGGGGAGATAGGTCATAGCTGGAAAACGCTTTATTCTGACTCAATTCTCACTACCTTTCCACACCTAGTCCCCCTTAATTTCCTCCAGCCTCTGAGTCCAGAAAACGACAGGAGCCTCTGTTGGGGACTTCCTGGTATCCCCGGACAGTGTTCTCAGTGGGGGGATGGTGTTGTGCTCTGGCCCCACCCCTGCCCTCGCCCAGCTTTCACATGCACCTCTCACCCCTGGCCCAAGCCAGCAACCTGACTAAGGAAAATGCTTTGGTAGGGATTCTTCTGGCTTCTAGGACTGGTGAATGCCCTCTTTACCTCCCCCCAATCCTCGTCTCTCTTTGCTTAGTAAGAAAGTAGTTGTATGTTACAACATGTTAAAGAGGAATTTTCTTCTGTGTGTTGAGAAATGTTTAAGAAGGAGCAGAGCCTAAAGAAACTTTAAGGATTACTGAATCAACAACTTTCAACCACAGTCTCTGTGACCTCACACCCTGCTTTATAGAAAAAGGCCTTTGGAGAAAACTCATTCAAGTGTCATTTAATGTTCAAGGGGAAATTCAGTAACCAAAGGCTGGTTTCATTTAAGTGTTAATATAAAAGTAAGTGCTATTGCAACTGTAGAAATTAACTGCTCACTATCTTTGTGAAATATAAATAAACAAATAAATAAATAAATAAAATGCTTCACTGTAGAAAAGATCAAAATTTTTATTTTGAAATAATCTTGTGTTGTTCATCGGTAAGTCTGCTCTTGTCTGTTTTTATGGGTATAAACTATAATGAAAACTAAAGGCCCTGATTTAAACATGTAAGTTTTCTTCTGCCAGAATTATTTTATGCTTATTAAAAGTTCCTGATAATAACTAAGCGCCAAAATTTTCATATTCTCATTTATGCTTCATTTCTCTGACTTCCCATCTGCTCTGGTTTCTCTAGTTTGGCAGTATAATCAGCTTTTTTTTTTTTTTAACTCACACTCTGATATTCTGCCTCTGTCCTAGGATCTGCAATATACACTCTACCATAAATAAGTGTGGCTTGGGATCATATCCAGTGTAGGCAGGGGGGGAGGAGAGATACGCATAGGTCTACCTAAGAAAATACAGGCATAACACCCTTAATCTGGACCTCTTGGTTCCAACTTGGCTGACTCAGAGATTTAGACACAAGTTATACACACAAGATCCAGGTGCCAGGGATGATGGTATGTGGGCATAGCTGGGTTTTCAAGGCCAATCTCAAAGTGAAAAATCAGAGAAAGAGGCAGGATGCAAAACAAATGGATCTGGCATATGGGATAGGGAGAAGGAAGGTTTGTAGATAGGAACAGAGGTGGCTCAGGGTCTGCTGGGTTTGTAATCCCAAACCAGCTCTCAGTGTTACCTATAAATTACATGAGAGAGCTAAAATGTAATCAAGCTTGGTGCTGTTTAGAGCAGTGATCACAAACCCAAAAGTCTACAGAAGACGGATACATAAATGAATGAGGCAGATCCTACATAAGAACATTAAGATCACATTGGATAATTGGTGAAAATTGGCAAAATAAAGAGTCCTTGCATTGTCTAGTGAGAACAGCTGTTACTCAGGTGCTTGCAATCACTGCCATTTAGAAATAAGGCCCCATGTTGCCATCTATAGATTTACGAGGAGCTGCATATCTGCAATTTAAGTGAAATCGCCCATCAAAAATGTTGGCAGAAATTAAGAAAGGAAAACCCATACTCTATTCAGAGTAAGAAAACCAAGTCTGCACTTGGATGTGGACAACGAGTTTGAGAGATCTAAGTAGACAATAGGAAAAACTGAGCTGGCAAGTCAAAGTTTGATCCTGCCCATCTTGGAAAATCTCTGTGGGCATTGGCCTAAGAAAGGCTCAGTAATGTTGAAAGTTATTGAACTCCGTTTTCAGAGTAGGGTGGCTTTCCCCCACTCTGGGAGTTTCTGTATGAACAGAATCTTCTTAAATGCACTTCTGCCTTCTATCTGTGCCATTACTCACCTTGCCCCAAAGGGTTGTAAAGTGAGATTTGGTGAGTAAGGGGACAAGAATGTGGTATGCATCACTCTGCTCTTCCTTTCTTTCTCTTGAAGATAAACTGCTCTCAGGGAAAACTTAGTTGCCACTTTTCCTCCAGTATTCTCTTTAACTGAGAAAATTGCTGCTCCAGACCAGTATGGCTTGACCCAAGCAATTGAAGAGTTTGCCCAAATTGGGGCTGTTGCCCGGTCAAGACTATTTGTCCATTGTACCCAGAATCATATTCTGTGCCCCAAACATTCTACAAGTTAGGTTTTGCATCCATTTTCTCCTCCTCCAGTTTATGTCTCAAATGAAGTCATTTAGGGAAGAGACACACTATTCATCAGCTGCTTTTGGAGGGACCGAAGTGAATATGTGCCAATTTTGCTTTATCACCAAATGGCACTTTATTTGAATATCTATTAACATATCATAGAAAACTATCTTTAAAATATTGATCTTATTCAACATCATTTTGTATATACAAAAACCCAGAAGCCAGTATACTCATTTACATAAGCATACCTGGAAATTCTTGTCAAGTCTATGGTCAAAAGTGAGATAGAATTCTAGTTTCCCATCTGGCATGTAAAGAGCTTGGATGTCATCATTTCTGTCTTTACAACAGGAAAAGTTAAATAATTTGTAAAATTATAGCTCTTCTTAGACCCATCAGAGAACTGAGGTCACAGAGTAAGTTGCTAGCCTAAAAAGAGAGAGAGAGCGAGAGAGAGAGAGAGAGAAATATGGAGAATCATAGCTTATCAAGGAGTAGGAACCAAGAAGCAGTCATTTATCCCTGAGGACAAGACCAGTAGAAACACTTAAACTGTGATTGATGAATTGTTCAGTGTGGGCAAGCCTGAGCTACATTCTTCAGGAAGTCACATCCCCTCTGCCCTAACACACACACACATACACACACACACACACACACACACACACACTTTAATGGGTTTTACCTCCAGGAACCCAAGCAGATTATCAGGGTAAAGATTGGCTATATATATATATATATATATATATATATATACATCTTTATGTGTCCATCACGGAATCACAGGGAGGTGGAAAGTAGCCATTTTCAGTTGTTCTAAGAACATTCTGTTCTTCTTAAGAAAAGCTTGCCCTTCTTTTCAGAATTTAAGGAAATTCTTTTGTGAGACTCTAGTTGATGAGTTTTCTCAGAGCAAAAGTCATTCAATAGAGAAAGGATAGTCTTCTCAACAAATGGCATTAGAACAACTGAAATTCCAATGGGGGGAAAAAGAATTTAGACACTTTTCACAAAAAGTAACTTAAATAGGTGATAGACATAAATGTAAAATGCAAAAGTATAAAACTTCAAGAAGATAACAGGAGAAAATCATGAGTTTAGTGAAGAGTTTTTAGATACAATACCATAAACACCATGGAATAGAATACTGATAAATTAGACTCCATTAAAGATTAAAATTGCCTTGCAAAAGAAATTGTAATGAAAATGAAAACACAGGCAATAGACCGAAAGAAAATATTTGCAACACGTATCTAATAAAGATTTGTATCCAAAATATACAAAGAACATTTAAAACTCAATAGTAACAAAACAGCCCAATTTAAAAAATGGGCAAAAGATCTAAACATACACCTTGCCAAAGAAAATATACAGATGGCAAATAGTGTATGAAAAGATGCTCAACATCATATGACATTAAGGAATTGCAAACTCTTTGATTTCCATTTTTTGTTTTCTGGTCAAGAATTGCTGTCTACCATAGCATAAACACAAGTAGCTACACAACACTCCCCAACAATAATAAAGTGCTAACCTTTCACAGAATGACTGTAAGACTTCTATTCATTTCCTGATAATAAACAAACAGACATGAAGCATTGTGATGGGCAATAAGTTCTACTCAAAGGATTTTAACTATCTTGTATATCCCAGAAGTAAAATCAGAACTATTCTCTTGAATTCAGGTGCATTTTTCAACCTTTGAGAAAATCATGGCTATATTGAAATCTTTCCTTCAGTTTCCATCCTACCTAGGTCACATTTTTCACTTTATAACCTATTTTTTTAAGCTTTGCCAGGCACCATGCTGAGTATTTTTAAGCATTATCTTATTTTATCTTCAAATATTCTATAAGGTAGGTATAATCATTCCTAATTTCCTGATTGGGAGACAGGATCATAGATATTAATCCAAGATCATCCAGTAAGTGATAAATGTTTAATATGGAGCCAAATCTTTATAAGTCCAAAATCCATACTCATAATCAGTATGACTTACTGCTTCTTTGTCACTGTGCACCTTAATTATAGTACATTTCATACCTAATGGAATTTCCATTACTGAATGGTGAGCCTTCCTATTAAGGAAAATTAAGAAAAAGAGAAAGCTAGAACTGATGGTTGAATATGGAAAAAAAAATGAGGGATGATATGGTCTTTTCCATGAAAATTAGGGCAGATACTGAAAGAGAGAAAATAAGGAAAAAAATAAACTCAGATTGTGAGCATTTTTTTCCTAATTCTGTTTGGTAAGACATGCATACATCTGTTTTGATGATGCTGTCTGAACTTGCATGGCAGAAGTAAGCATTTATTGTCATAAAGCCAGTCAGGCTTTGAAATGTTCACTTATGGACCAGTCTGAAAAAATATTTCCTCTTAGTGTATACTTTGTCTTCGAGGAGTATTGATTTACAAATATCTTGTTGCAATTATAAGAGAGATTCCAAAACCCTGATGTTAAGAATGAAAAAAAAGATACTGGATAAGCTATTACTAAACAAAAATCTGAGAATGCCACTTCTTAGTGTGTTAAACTTAATTCTCTTGCGATGATATTCTTATTCTTTTATTTTTGTGTAAAATAAAATTATAATAACTTTCTTAAAGTCACCGTTGACCTGATTTGTTCTTTATAGGAGTAAAATCTTCAATCCCAAGTATTTCTATGGAGGGATTTCCAAAAATTCAATAAACCCTTCGAGAAAGGAATGACAATTGCGACACATGAAGGAAAGGAGACTTTAGATGTCATAGTCTGATCCATGAATGCCTTCTGTGATTTTTCCAGAGAAAATTGGCCAGAGGCCACTTATTTGAGTTAGTGACTTGCTCTTTTTCCAGTTTTCTCATGCTCCCATTCAAAGCCATAATTCTCACTTCAGACTGCTGCTTTCCTCCTCCTTGGGCATTTTGTTACCTGTTCCCACCTTCTCAGCCTGCTTTTCTCACCCTAACCCTTTCTCCTCTACCAGACCCATCAAACATGTCCCTTCTATTTCCCTTTCCCTAGAATCTTGTTCTAGAGTTAAAGTAATTTTTACAAAGTTTTTAATATTGGTTTATGATTTCCATAAGCACCCATTACATTGGGCACATTTACATTTTTATAAATACTTTTAAATCATAAATCCTAGAAGGTGCCTTTCCCCAGAATTATGGGGTTTGGGGCTGGAATTTGGGGCATGTCAGTTTGAAAAAAAAATCTATGCATGGGGAACATGAAGTAAAGATTGGACATAGGCATTCACTGAGGAACAACGAAGATCTCCCTTCCAGAGGAATTAGAAAACAGTAATTAAAGGGTACTGTAAAATATAAGATTAATGGTCATACGTGTCATGAATGCAGTCAAACCATCTAAGCAGTCATTTTTCAATTATCGTATTTTATTTCTTTTACTTCCCCTACCACTTTCTGAAATTATTTATTTATTATTATTTACTATTAATGTAGCTTCTCCAACTCCAAGG
This sequence comes from Lynx rufus, assembly GCF_022079265.1. Classification (NCBI taxonomy): domain Eukaryota; kingdom Metazoa; phylum Chordata; class Mammalia; order Carnivora; family Felidae; genus Lynx; species Lynx rufus. Next base: position 8,243,947 of record NW_025814825.1, read on the forward strand.
CAAGCTCCGGAAAACCAGAGTATTATCTATCTTGCTCATTATTTTATGCCCATCACCTAGAACAATGTTTAATGAATTTGGGGCACTCAATATGCATTAGCTTAAACATTAAAAGAATGATACTACTAAAAGGGGGGGAAATGGGGGAAAAAAGCTCCAGGGAAAATACTAGAAAGCTTAGTGCTATACAAATTGTCTAAATCATAATCCTAATACTTTAGCCTGACAGCCAAGCCTCCACAACCATATATCAAAATGTTTTTCCAATCTAATGAAGGCCTTTTATACTTTAGCCATTTCAAACTAGTCACTACTATTTAACAAGTTCCCTCCTATTTGCTGATGCTATCCCTTGCCTCTGTTATGACTTCACACAGATTTCTTCTATTTAAAAATTTACAGATTCTTGAGTGTCCATCTTAGGTACACAGCCTGTGTAAAGGCCATCTCGCCAGCTGATGTGACTCTATCATTCCCTTGGGTTTCCATCACATACTTGTTTCCTTCCCTGTGTGTTTGTTCTGCTCTGCTTGTTTTCAAGTCTGTACCCATACGAAACACACTCTTGCAGTTGGGAACATGGCCATACCACTCAAATTCTTTCTGAAAGAAAATGGGTAATAAGTTATTCTTATTCATCTTCACATCTCACTTCTATACTAGCATAATGAAGAACCTCAGTAAATGTTAATTGATTTAAATGATTTAAACCCAGACATTTGAAATTCCCTTACTCCTACAAAGAGAGCAACAGAGTGTGTATAGTCACAAGTTACAAATAATAACCAAATGTCTGGCGGTTTTCAGAGTAAATTATCCATCAATCTCTGTTTCTACTGAGCGTATCTCATTTCCACTTTTCCCTTTTCTCTTTCCCTGGTGTTTACTTTTCAAACTATATCAAATGCCACGGTCTTGGGATGGGGTTGAATGCTCTCTATTTGAATAAGGTAATGGCCACCTTAACAGAATGCCATTTCCCCACTGGAACTGAGATCTTTTGAGTAGGCAAATGGCTAATGGCATTTCAAAATGACCATTGCTATTTCGTGGCCTTTTTCTTTTTCAGCATTGAGATAGCTGTCTCACTCAGTTTAAGCTCATGCAATCTACAATTTGTAGTTAATTTATTAGTGAGGGATTTCATTATAAAGAAATTAAATGTTGAATGTTCAGTTTGGGGGCAATCTAATAGAGCTGATCTATTGTGGTTGCTTCTTAATAAAGATATTAGACTTGATGTTTTCCTCCAGCTATCTTTGTTAAGTATCCCTGAACAGAAAGACCTTTCAATTGTACTTTAAAGTTTTTGTGTTTTTATTGTTGTGTTTGGAAAGAGTTTGAAGCATTCTAACACTAATGAAAAATTGAATACGAATAACACTGACTTTCTTGCTCCACAGGTATGGTTTAATCCCCCTTTAAACTAATCTTAAATTTCTTAAGTTATTAAGTCCTTTTCTTTAGTAAAATTTGATTTTTGAGCATTCAAATATGTGTTTTTATCATATAAGGACTTTCAGATAGTTGAAGACAATGATGATTGCCTAAATTTTTGCCTGTAATTATTTTCTCCAAAAATAGAGAACAACAGGAAGGAAAAATATAACACTACAGAGAAAGCTCAACATAATTTCAAGGAAAAAGAAAAAACACCAAATTGCTTGAAAGTAAAATAGAAAAAAAAATGCCACATTTTAACCCATCCCTCCACCATCTTCCCCTCTGTTAACTATCAGTTTGTGCTATATAACTAAGAGTTTGTTTCTTGGTTTCTGTCTCTCTCTTTTTTTTCCCTTTCTTCTTTGTTGGTTTCTTAAATTTCATATATGAGTGAAATCATATGGTATTTGTCTTTCTCTGACTGACTTACTTCACTTATTACTTGTCTATCTGTATGTTGTCTATTTATTATTTATCACTTATCACATTGTCTATCTCCATCCATGTTTTTGCAAATGGCAAGATGTTATTTTTTATGACTGAGTAATATTCCGTTGTATATATACACCACATCTTCTTTATCCATTCATCAATCCATCCACACTTGGTCTGCTTCCATAGTTTGGCTACTATAAATAATGCTGCAATAAATATAGGAGTGCATGTATCCCTTTGGATAATTATTTTTGTATTTTTAGTAAATACCCAGTAGTACACATACTGGATCATAGGGTAGTTCTATTTTTAACTATTTGATGAATTTCTCTACTGTTTTCCACAGTGTCCGCACCAGTTTGATTCCCACCAAGAGTACATGAAGGTTACTTTTTGCCACATCCACACCAATTCTTGTTGTTTTTCATAAAGTATTTTATATATAACCAAAATGTCCTTTAACTACAAAGGCTACTGGGGGGGGGGGGATCAGTTTTCAAAATACCTAGGGAATTTTGCATCCCCACTTTCACCTCAAAGTATCCACTAAAGGAAAAGCTTCATCCACCCAAAAGATGACTAAAACAAAGGAAGTACAAACATTGAATTTATTTTTCTGACCAATCTTGGATAACATAGCAACAAAATAAATAATGACAACAATGGATTATAACCCACAAAATAAAATAAATATCCATTAGTCCATATTGATATTGAATATATATAATGTATATTATAACTTACCTAGATATAAGAATAAAAACATGCATAATAGATAGGAACAATGATTCTTTACAGCAGACTTGTAATTCATAAATGTAGAAGAATTAATGGAAATAGAAAATCACTATTCGACACTCACCACTGCAATAATTTTCCAGGAAATTATCATGAATGAAACCTGTGATTAGAGAGTTAAGATCAAATGAAAACAGATATTTATCTGAATGATATTTAAAGTATTCCCAGTAAAATATTTACTAAATACAAAAAAAGTAACTTTAGAGAATCCTGATAATGCTATGTCGTATGATGAGGGATGTTAAGAAATCAAAGTTAACATCCCTCATCATAGGACCTAGCATGTATCTCTTGAAAGAGTGCACTGAAAGACAAAGCAAAGCAAAACAAAATGCCATGTGACTTTTTTGCTGTTTAAAAAATGTATAACCTCAACCTAATCATGATACAACATCACACTAAAATTAAGGGACATTCTATGAAATAATTGACTAGTTATCTTCAAAAGTATCAAGGTCATTACAGACAAAGCAACACCAAGAAACTACAATGGATTAAGAAGACTAAGAAGTCATGATAACAAAATATCATTTAAGTTTCAGAACTAGATCTAGGGCCAAAAATACAACATTAGTGGAATAACTGACAAAATGGTAGTAACTAGTAAAATTAGTAGCGATAACTGGAAAAATCCATAAGATATAGATAGTTAAAAGTATACCACCAATATGAATTTCTAAGTTTTGCCGACAAAAATCTTAGTTTTGTCAATAACATTCTTTGAAGCAATTATGGAGACCTCTCTGAATTGACATTCACATTTGACCCACTTAAAAAATTGGCACAAGGTTCAAATTATCACCACTATTGCTGGTAAACCAAGTGGGAGATCATTGCTTGGGTCTGTCACCACTTTAAAGATTTCTAGAACTCAGGCCTTCCTTAGAGTTTCCCTGAAAAGTTGAAATTTCTGAGGAGTGCCTGGGTGGCTCAGTCGATTGAGCATCCGACTTCGGCTCAAGTCATGATCTCGCAGTTGTGAGTTCAAGCCCCACATCTGGCTCACTGCTGTCAGCACAGAGCCTGCTTTGGATCCTCTGTCCCCCACTTTCTGCCCTCACCTGCTTGCACGCTCTCAGAAATACATAAACATTAAAAACAAAACCTTGAAATCTCGTGTTTGCCCCTTTTCTCTCCTGGTGTTAGAAGGCAGAACTGGACCTAATTTTTGTGCTTATAACAAATGAGAATTACCCTGTGTCTCAGCAAAATATCTACAAAAATAGAGCTCAATAGAAGGGATTGGCTCAACAGGTCATTTGTTTTCCAAATTTTGCTGATGGGATGAGTCACTCTACCTTGTGGAGTTACTGAGTAAGAGGAGTAAGGAGTAAGGCCAAGTACTCTCAAGAAGATACAGTGTATAGGGGTTCCTGGGTGGCTCAGTCATTAAGCATCTGACTTTAGCTCAGGCTATGATTGCATGGTCTGTGAGTTCAAGCCCCACATTGAGCTCTGTGCTGACAGCTCAGGGCCTGGAGCCTGCCTTGGATTCTGTATCTACCCCTCCGATGCTCATGCTCTGTCTCTTGATAATAAATAAACATTAAAATTTTTTTTTAAAAAGATACAGTGTATTTTTTATCTACTAGCAAGAACCTGGGAAGAAAACTGTTACATGTAGTTAAATTGGCCACATATCCTGGTTTATAACTCATTGTACAATATTATATCTGGTAAGGACTGCTTTCTTTCTCAAAAGTGTCCTAATTTGAACAAATAAATAATATGGTTACCCTACTCATATATCAATACCCACAGGAATGATAAAATGTCCAATGTTCTGTTTTTGTTTCTGTTTTTGTTTTTCTTTAGGCAGTTCCTCTACTTTTTGCTTTATCTGGAACTTATGAATTTTAATTAACACTAATCAGTGTGACTTATTAACCAATGGTGAAACTTCTTGTCTGGAATAACAATATGACTGAAAATAGTCATATTTCCCCCAATTCCATACATGTAGTCCATAAGTTGTTTCCATGCATCAGAAAATATTATTGGTTTGAACAACAGAAAAAACAAAAACAAAAACAAAAAACTGGTGAACTTAGGCAGACAATGAATACAGAAGAGGCTGGAGTAAATTGGAAGCCTGGCCAGGACTGGGAGGCTCCTAAGGGTCCAAACTAAGAACCGCAGCCCTAGAACGAAGAGTTTGACTTGGATGCTGTTGCTGCTGCAACATATCATTGGTACAGGACACTCCTACTGCTTCTGCGAATGCAACCTCCATCTGTGCCCACCTACGAAGACGCAAGTCCTTATGGGAGCACGTGAAGGGGGGAGACTGGGTTATGCCCCTGTTCACCCATACGTAAATGGCATCTGAATGTTGAGCAGCCAAAAACATCAAACGTTCTCTGTAATACAGGCATAAGAAAACACACTGAGATCTGGAAAATAATCAGATTTCAAACTGCATGTACTTATCGATATAACTGGTATGCTTTCCAAAATAGTTCTGTTAGCAATTTGGGCGGGAAAAGATTTCATGTTAGGTGTGGGAAAAACTATGAAAGTGATCAACTTCAGGAATTCTTGTCTTATCCCTGTTTCGTTTTGTTTTTAATTTTATTCAGCTAGTATTCATGGAATATCAACTAAGATTCAAAGCCTTGTTTAGGGCCTGGGAGCAACACATCAGTAAACAAATCTGACAAAACCTCTACTATCATGTTTCTATTTTGGATCTCTTTGTCCGTTATGTACCTCAATAGATACGTACATACAAAAACACATACATGCCTATGCCTAGTTCTTCTTATTTTTTCTGGTCTAGATATTCCTTTTTCTACATCAATCTCATCTTTCATTACTGTATAACTTACTGTCTGAACCTAGGTAAGTTATTTTCTTTTTATTTCCAGAAAAGTTAAACCAGAATCTGGGGCGGGGAATGGTAATGTAGGAGAACCCACATCCCTATGCCCTTACAAAGATCAATGATTACACAGGTATTTATGGACAAAAACTGTTCCAGGAAAATTCTAGAGTCCACACAGGAAGGTTTAGTGATACCATGGAACAAAAAAGCTGAAAAAAGTTGCATAAGAAGAGAAGGGAGACAACTTCATTTTGCTTGCATCATCCTATCTCCCAAGCTGGCATTGTTCAGTACCAAGAAGGAACTTCCCGGCTAGAAAGATTTTTCTCTCTATAAGAAAAGAGAGGGACCCAGCCTCTCTAGCCTCCCAGTGTATTGCTGATGGTCCCACTTAGGTTGCACTGCCCAGACTGGCAAAGCTGAGGTGTACCAAGCCAGCTAGAAACAAGGAAGAAAACCAGAAGGGGCTATTAGCAGATAGACAGCAGGAGTGATCTCACTTCACAGAGACCTGCTTTTCAGGCAAACTCAGTAGATTTCTCCAGCGATGAAGCCTAGGCCAGCACAGCTACTGTGGATTCTTGCAGATTTTACCAGCTTTCACCCCACAAGGATTTGCATTCACTGATGCCAGCCACCTGAGTCCCTCTCTAGCATCCCCAGAGCCTGGGAACCAAGCTTGCAGCCAACTCCAGCTTCCGTTACTGCAAGACACCAGCCTAAGCCACCTGGCGTGCCCCCACCTCTGTGCTCATGACTGGGGCTAGGTCCTCCAGCTGTGCCCTTGCATGCCCCCCTCCCGACCCCCTGAAACTAGTTTCCATTGCAGTGTGCAGGCCAAGGGCAAGACAATGAAGCTATAGGAGACAGAGGATGCTGACAGCCAGGGCCCCTGCAGCTACCAATGAGCCCAAAATTGGTCCTGGCTCTTGCTATCTGCTCAACATCACTAATCATCAGGGAAATGCAAATCAAAATCAGAATGAGAAAACACCTCACATCTGTTAGAATGGCTATCCTCAAATAGACAAGAGATAATAAGTGTTGGGAGAATAAGACGTGGAGAAAAAGGAACGCTTGTGCACTTTTGGTGGGATTGTAAATTGGTATGGCCACTATGGAGACCAGAAAACTTTTAAATAGCAGTACCCTGTGGTCCAGCAATCTTGCTTCTGGATATCCAAAGGAATTGGAATTGGTATCTCACAGAGAGATCTGCACCCTTGTGTTAATTGCAGCATTATTTGCAATAATGAAGACATGGAAACAACTTAAGTGTCTGTCAACAGAGGAATGGGTAAGAGGGTATTCACACACACACACACACATATATATATATATATATATATATATATACACATCTCCACAGAAGTCAAGAGAAAGCAGGAAATTTTGCTGTTTGTAACAACTTGGCTGGATCTAAAAATACCAAACTCAGAGAAACAGACAGTAGAGTGTGAGGAAATGAAGAGATAATGATCAAAGAGAATGAATTTCCAGCTGTAAGATTAACAGGTTCTTGGGATCTAATGTGCAGCATTACTGTGATACTGTATTTTATGCTTGAATGTTGCCAGGAGAGTAGATCTTAAATGTTTTTACCACAAAAATTAAGTAACAATTATGTGATGGGATGAAGGTATTAACTAATGCTATGAAAGTAAACATTTTGCCATATATAAATGTAGAAAATCAACACAGCATGTACCTTAAACGTACACAATATTATATGTCAATTATATCTCAATAGAGCTGGGGAAAAAGAAAAGCTAAGCTAACTTGGGGTACCTGGGGGGCTCAGTAAGTTAAGTAACCGACTGTGGATTTCGGCCCAAGTCATGGTATCACAGTTAGTGAGTTTGAGCTCCTCATCTGTGTAGAGCACCTCCCAAGCCAGAATCTGCACTGACAGTGACAGTGTAAAGCCTGCTTGGGATTCTCTCTCTCTCCTTCTCTCTGCCTCTCCCCACACACATGTGCACACACACTCTCTCTGTCTATCAAAGTAAATTAATAAACTTAAAAAAAACACTAATTCGGGGTGCCTGGGTGGCTCAGTAGGTTAAGCGTCCAACTTCGGTTCAGGTCATGATCTCATGGTCTGTGGGTTCGAGCCCCACATAGGGCTCTGTCTTGACGGCTCAGAGCCTGGAGCCTGCTTTGGATTCTGTGTATCCCTCTCTCTCTCTGTCCCTCCCCTACTCTCTCTCTCTCTCTCTCTCAAAAATAAATCAACATTAAAAAAAATTAAAAAAAAAACTAATTCTGTAGGATCTATAGGGTTCTAATGATAACTAAATTGCACTAGACAGGAGAAAGTGTCTTAATAGCATTTGGAAAATAAGTGCAAAATAATCATATCCATGCAATAATAAAAAAGGATTATTCAGTGTGTGTTATATCACATGTGCTAGGATTCATTGATAAATAAGGCACCCATGGTTCTTGTAGTATATGGTTGCAATTATTCTGAACATTTTGGGGCACAATAGAGACAAAGGGTTTGGTGACTTCATAGGAAAAGAAAGAAACACTGTGAGGAAATTTGACCCCATATCAAGTATATATTTGTGATCAAACAGTGTTTAAGTAGGGCTATTTGGTAATGTAATTATATAATTTTGGTTAGTACTGCCAAAACAATGGTAACCAAGATGCATAAAGGTTTGTACTTTTGACTATCAATATTATGGTTGAGGATTTGAAGGTTTCTGCTTAATTTGGTCATCTACCTATCACTAACTATCCTTAACCTATCATTAACTGAACATCATCCACGAACATCATCCACTAATCTATCATTAACTGAAAAAATAAAATGAGAAAATAAAATTGAGAATTAAAAATATTTCTATAAATGTGTTGAAATGTTCATCTCAATACATTAGAAACAGAGAGAGAATGTTGATGATTGAAGCCACAATATAGGATGGGAACTACATATAATTTGTCAGTCTTAGGCTTAAGTATACTTAACTACATAAGCATAATGATACATTAACATGTACATAACAATATGACAATATTAATTTTCAATCATAATTGACAGAGAACTTCCCATACCAAACTCAAGCATGAACAAGAGTGGGCTCTGTTGCATTTCTGGGAAGATTTATTTCCTCACATTTTCCAGAGTCGAATGACCTTTTCTTGTATACTTATCTCTTTTGTTTTCCTTGTCTTGCATTGTTTAATATTAGAAAGAGCACTGTGTTATCAAAGTCTGTGTTTGCTATCTTATTGTACAGCAAGAGACTTTAACCTACTTTTAATATGTGAAAATTAACCAGAAGTCAAGAAAGACCACAAAAATATTTCATACATATGTTGAGAAACCAGATGGAACTTTCAAAAATAAAATATTTCTAATCTCACATAGTTCAACTTTTACAGCCTTGGGGCTTTGTTTCATGAACAGCTATCAGTCCCACAATGAAATTTGAAGTGTTTATTTTGTATGTTTAAGTAGTATTTATTATTATTTTCTTCCTTTATAATACAAGCAATAAGCTACACAGATTCTGGGTATAGCAAAAAGCAAAGCCTACAAGTTCATTTCCTTTCCTCCAAACCACAGCTAATCACTAATTTCCTACTAGTATTGAGCAGAGACATTAAAAAGTACAACAGAGAAGATTGACTTCCAGAGGGGTATCTTGAAGACCTGAATGGACCATTCTCTGAGAAAATATTGGCAATGACTAAAATTAACTATTTCTGGACTCTGAAAATTAACAAATGAAATATAATAAACTAAATCCTTTCAAGAAAACCTATCAAATCTTTGTAAGAAAGCATTGTTTCTGGCATTTCAACTTGGCTATTCCCATGGCTATTCCCATGCCCTTTCAAATTCCCCTGTTACCCCATCTCTGAGGTACAGTAGCTATGAAAAACTAGTAGTATCACAGCCAATGGTGAGCTGATGTCTTTTGAAGCTCAATTGTAAGACCCACCCCCAAATAACAATGAATATTTCCACTGAAATCCATTTCCAAAGTGTGTGGCTATTTGGCACAATTCAGAGTTCATCTCAGTAGGAGAGGAAAATAAAAACTTATCCCCACATCATTACTAACAACTATAACAATCACCCTGCAACATCAAAATTCTCTAAGGCTGTGATTTCAGTTGTGGTAACCAAGAGTCTGGCACTCCATCATCAAAAACATTGAAAGAAAGTGCAATGAACTAGATGATAACAGTATATTTAAAAAGCAACAACATATTCTTTGAAATCTAGAAAGCTACAACTATGTGGAAGATATGTACATTTCTAACATAGAACTGGGACAGGAAAAGGTCAGTCATTCACCTATGGCTGACTTTGAGACCATACCCAAGCAAGAAGTGAAAACTAAGGCTGTCTTAGAAACTGCCTGAAGTTCATAAGTGTGTCTTCACACGGAGATGTGTTTGACAAAAGATAAAAGGCAAGGCTTTTAAGAAAATTATCTGACCAATTAATAACTGACCAAATTGTGGTAATCCAAGGTAAGCCCTACAAAGCCAGTCTTAAATAAAATAAAACAAAACAAAAATCCTACAAATATTAAAAAAAAAGCTAGAAGAGTCTCAGTCACTACATACTACCCAAAATACAGAATCTACAGAAATCATTCAGAAGAGTGAATAGAAGCAACAAGAAAAATAACAATAGTGATAAATATTAAGGGAAGGGAATATGAAGGGAAGATTTATCTAAGAACAAATCTTAGGGGGAAGTGATCTGATAACTAAAATTGGTAAAATGTATTATCAAAAAATCCAAGTTAAAAAAATTATAAGATATTCAAAGAAACAGGAAAGTACACTAAATGCACAGGAAAAAAAAATTGCCAACAGATGTCCCCTAAAGTGTCCCAAATCTGAAAGTTCATCAATTATATTTTTAAGATGGGAAAATTGTATGGCATATAAATTATACCTTAATAAAGTTGTTAAGAATATGGTACAACAAATATATTTGGATATTCATACTAGACACAATACACCACCACCATTGCATCGAATCACAAACATGTCTAAACTGAGGATGGCCCCTGTTATAAAGAATATAGAAATTTACAAGGGTTTATGCAGGTTTTAAAAATTACAATTACATAGAATGGATGGATGTACACCAACCCTTTGTCTTCTGCCATCTAGGTGAGCATTTCAGTTGATGACACCTTTCTGCTTCGTTATTTTAGTGATTTTCTAAGAAAGGAGTACATTAGAATGCATTAAACACTGAGTATGCATTTCTAGGTCTAGCAAGGGTTAGTCACCCATTTTGTATCTTTAGTTTTATAATAGATTTTTTTTTTCTGTACATGAGTGTGGAAAATTAACACACAATTTTGATCCACTTGTTTTTGTGTGTTTGTTTGTTTTTAGAGAAATACATCAGTTGTAAAATGTGCCACACTCAGTAAAATAGTCAGAGTGAAATCATGTCTCGGAACAATTACCAAACTTAAAGTTTGTGGACTTATATTTTCTGCTGATAAAATGACATTGAATGAGCTAGTAAAATGTAAGAGAACAACAAGAGATAATGTAACATGTTGTAGGTACATTGTGAGAAAATTTATGTTCTCCTTTCACCTCTGCCATGTAGTCGGTGATTAGTGTATCTATCTATCTATCTAACTATACTAATCAGAGCCATTTGTCCAAAAGGCAAGAAGTCGACTGAGGTGAACACATGCCAACCTGCAGAGATGTAATCATAGTGAATCCAGATAATGTGCTACATGATGCATAGTTATTCAGGAGCCATTAGGACAAACGAATAACTTCTTTAAAGGAAAGAAAGTCATCAGGTTCACTTCTAAATTATAAAATAAAAATTGAAGCCTGATCCTTGAATTTGAAAATATCAGAAATTATTTCAGACACCTAGAAGTCAGACAAAAATATACCACAATTCTCCAGGAGTACTGAGCAAGTATTTGTAAAATGGAGGCGGCAGTTTGCAAGATATCATTTTAATGGATTTGTAAAAGCTCATGTCTCTAAGGGACATTTCTTTGTTCAAGAAAATGTCATGGAGATGTATGTCTCAGACACTGTTTATGAACAGTAGAGTTATTCATAGTTTACTTTGTGTAATTCCTGTGGTCTATGTGTCAAACTGCCTGTGTGCATTTATGATAGCTTCCTGCCATATGAAGCCAGGCTGACTTAATATATATAAACTTGTGTTACTCATACAGTTTTCACCCACCAACTCACTGAAAAGTGTCCACAGTCCAAAAGGATACTGTATAGTTATTCAATTAAAGTTTATAAGGAAAAAGAATAGTAAAACCTTGGTTTGAGAGCATAATTCATTCCGGAAACATGCTTGTAATCCAGAGCACTTGTATATCAGAGTGAATTTCAAGAGCCATTGGGCTCAGGTGGGATCATGTGACATTTGGTGTCACGTACTACCGGTATTACAAGACATCACTCATTTATCAAGTTAACATTTATTAGAATTATTTGCTCTTCTTGGGCAACACTCCCAGAACAAGTTACTCACAATCCAAGGTTTTTCTGTACTTTAAAATCAGCCATGGATTGAAAATAAATGCATAGCTGCAATTCACTCATTAAGCTCTTCTCTCTGTTGCCCTCTTGACAGAGTCTGGTGGTTGGATTATGGGAATTAAAAAAAAAAGACTATGTTAATTTGAGTAGAAATGTGTTGATAATTCACCTGAAATTAAGTACAAGAGGAAATAAGAGACAGAGGGACAGAGAAGCAGCGAAAACCACTTAGTACCATGATGGCTTAGATATGCTTCCAAAGACTATTACTTGAAGGACTTTGCCTGCAGACATTTATAAGGAAAGACCTTAGCCCAGTAATCTCACTGTTAAGACCTATGGAGTCTTAGACAAATTCAGTTTGATACTTCTTTCTAATATTTATTAAGTGAATAAAAATTTAACATTTATTAAATTTATTTAAATTTATTTAAATTTCTCCTCACTTCAGTCATTAATAAGATTGTGATAATAATGTCCTACCTGACATCATAGTTGGATGGGTTAATAGAGGTTTGTAAAATCATTGTTAACAGTACTTGACACATAGTAAGTTCTCTAGAGGTGATTGTTATGGTTATTATTAAGATAATTCACCCTTATGTAAGGTGTTAAAATAAATGAGGTTTGCCCAGGTGTCCTCCTATCTCCCTTTCTATCAGCCTTTTCCTGTCTATTTCCTGCTCCTTCATCTTTTCTTTTTCATTACTTCATATTTATTTCAAGGGTATTGGTTTCACTTCCCTTATAGTCAATAAAATTACTGCCTCTACCACCAAAATAATTAAGAAAGCAATCCCATTTACAATTGTATCACACAGAACAGACTATTAAGGAATAAACTTACCCAAAGAGGCAAGATATCTGTACACTGAAAACTATAAAATTTTGGAAGACACAAATAAATGAAAAGGTACCCTGTGTTCATGGATTGGAAAAATTAATATTGTTAAAATGTTCATACTACCCAAAGTAATCTACTGATTTAAGAAAAGCCATATCAAAATTCCAATCTCATTATGGCATTCTTTACAGAAATATATATATAAAAATATTCTAAAATTTGTATGAAACTACAAAGGACCCTGAATAAAGCAATCCTGAGAAAGAAAAGCTAAGCTGGAGGCATCATATTTCCTTATTTCAAATTTAGTAATCCAATCAGAATGGTACTATTATAAAAACATACATATTGAACAAAGCAACAGAATTAACAACCTAGAAATAAACCCATGCATATATAGTAAACAAGAGTGTCAAGAATACTAAATAGGAAAAGGATAATCTTTTCAATAAATGATGTGGGAAAAACTGTATGTCTATATGCAAAAGAATGACATTGGACCAATATATTACACCATACACAGAAATCAAGTCAAAATAGATTTAAACAAAAAATTAAAGATTTGAAACTATAAAACTCCCAGAAGTTCCTTGACATTGGTCAACTGTAAAACACATGGATAAATGTTAAGGACTTTATTCTAAGTAAAATAAGCCAGTCATGGAAGGACAAATATTTCATAATTCCACTTATATGTTATCAAAAATAGTCAAACTCATAGAAACAAATAATAGAATGCTAGTTTCCAAGGATTTAGGATAGGAGAAAATGGAGACTTGCTAAACAATGTAAATAAAATTTCAGTTACACAAATGATATTTTTTGTACACACTGTCCCTATAGATAGCAATATTACATTACACACCTAAAAGTCTATTAAGATGGTAAATCTTATGTTAAGAATTCTCATAATAACTAACTAACTAAATAAATAAATAAACAAACAAATAAATTTTAAAACTTAAAAAAATTTGAAAAAAAATCTAGTAACATTAAAGAACTGCACATAGGGCACATGAGTGGCTCAGTTAGTTAAGTGTCAGTCTTCAGCTCAGGTCAAGATTTCCTGTCCATGAGTTTGAGCCCCACATCAGGCTGATGGTGAGGGGTCTGCCTGGGACTCTCCACTGTCTATCTTTCCCCTGCTGGCTCACACACACACATGTGCTCTCTCTCACACAATAAATAAATAAACTTAAAACAAAAAAGAATTGCACATAGACATGGTTGAATAGTGGTTGAAAGATTCCATCTATGTATTGCAGCAAAATAAATACTGAGAACAAACTGAGGGTTAATAGGGGGTGGGAGAGAGGGGAAAGTGGGTGATGGGCATTGTGGAGGGCTCATGTTGGGATGAGCACTAGGTGTGTATGGAAACCAATTTGACAATAAATTATATTTAAAAAATAAAATAAAAATATAAAATAAAATAAAATAAATAAAATAAAATATTCTGTGTGGTCCTAGTTAACTCTTAATCTTTAGTAAGTCATTTAACTCATATTTCTTCATCTAAAAATAGCATAGAAAAGATGGATTATCTAAGCCCTATTTTATTATAAAGTGAGAATTTGTAAACATTGTTTTTGAAAATTTAAGTACAAATAAGAATCAGAACAATCCTTTTACAGAATATGTTTCCTTGATAACAAATGTTGACATTTTTTAATATTGTTACCAAATACTTTTCTAGATGAACAGTTGTAGATAAAGATAACTACCAACCTAAGGCACTATTTTAAAGCCAAGTGAAGCACATTTTCTAAGTTAGAGACCTTTCAAAATACCACTAGGAAAAAATGTGATTTTTTAGTTAGCACGGGGAATACTGAGTATTTAGCAACATGGGAGTTCTCTATCCTATCACAAGAAAATCCTAGGATAAACAAATAAGGGTAGACAGTAAGTGGCAATTATTACTAATACTGCTAATGATTCGACTTCCCTTCTTTAGTTTATATAATTTCATCTTTTGAAAATGATGATGAACCAGTGAATCTTTCTTGTGTTATGCTTCAGTAGCAAATAGTTTCATGTTTTCAGTGTCCTACTAAACAGCAGCTTTTTTTTCCCCACCCATATAATATGTCAGATTCAATGAATTGGATGTAGATCAGATTTACAAATTGAGCAGCCTTGATCTTGGACATACTGATCTTGTAGTATAGGACAAATATAAGGCAGATGACAGAAACATGGGTGGCTCTTAATGTTTGTACTTGGATGCTGATTATATCATGTGTGCTCATGAACTGTTGGCCAAAGTAAATCATGAGGCTATGCTCAATATCAATTGGGTATCTCATTAAAAAGCACTACAAAAGACATGGCGATAGATGGGTATGACCCTTTCAAGTATTCACCTAATGATCTACGTGGCTGCTTTTTCCCAATTCAATCAGTATTATTAAAGGCACATAATTTCAATGGTATCTCATGCATTATTTCATAGGTATAATTTTTTTTGTTTATTAACTTAAAAGATACATACTTACAATATGTACTTAATTTGAAATTGTGCTAGTATTGCTATTTTGATATAAATTCAGAAATTTGATGAAACATGTAGTTCTATGTTTAAATATTTATTTTTTAAGGTATTTCTGACACACATTTGTGTAACTGACCTATTAGAGAAATTTGTGTATCCCAATTTTGAGGGTTCCTTAAATTCTGTATACTTCAATTTCTTTAAATGGAAGGAGTAGTGTTTGTTCTTGAGGGTGAGGAATGAAGATTAGAACCGAACTAGAATTTGAATCGTCTCATTCAATTTATTTATTCATTTATTTGTTTGTTTTTAATATATGAAATTTATTGTCAAATTGGTTTCCATACAACACCCAGTGCTCATCCCAAAAGATGCCCTTTTCAATGCCCATCACCTACCCTTCCCTCCTTCCCACCCTCCCATCAACCTTCAGTTTGTTCTGTTTTTAAGAGTCTCTTATGCTTTGGCTCTCTCCCACTCTAACCTCATTTTTTTTCCCTTCTCCTCCCCCATGGGTTTCTGTTAAGTTTCTCAGGATCCACATGAAAACATCTAGACCCTCATTCGATTTAAAAAAAAATAAAGTGTTGGGGTGCCTGTGTGGCTCAGTCAGTTAAGCCTTTGACTTCAGCTCAGGTCGTGATCTCACAGTTCATGAGTTTGAGCCCTGTTTCAGGCTCTGAGCCTGGAGCCTGCTTCAGATTCTGTGTCTCCCTCTCTCTCCTCCCCTCCCATGCTCACACTCTGTCTCTCTCTCTAAAATAATAATAATAATAATAATAATTTTTTTAAATAAAGTGTGAATAAGAGAAACTGTATCTTGGAAATGTATGCTATGAATAAGAAAGTAATACATCAGATTTTCATGAAAATTATTTTAATAAGAATCAAAGAGTTAGTGAATTCAGTTTATATTTGCTTTTTCTTTCCTTAAGGCAATCTCACAGCGCATACTTAGAGTTGTAAATATTAGCCTTAAAGTGTAAATTTCCAAGCAGAGCATGACCAGTTAGATGAATGGATTCCATTAATGTCAGTGGAAGTCATGGAGTTAAATCCTGTTTTCATTTGCCTCAAAAATGAAGCTCTAAGCAAGTTTGTAAATGGCAAGTTTTTTCAAATGACAAGAGAAATAAGTTTAGTCAGAAACCTACCGCTTTTAGTGTTAATGTACTAATTCATTATACCAACCCTTTCTCTGACTAAAGTCATTTTCTAAATGGTTTCTAAGCCCAAATATCTGGCATGATGAAAATCTGGATTTTGGTTGTTTTCTTTATTCCCCTTTCTAAGGCAATTCTTAGAAACAAAATCTTATATCAAATATTTTCCAAAATAATTATTCAAAATGTATGACAGTTTTATTATTTAATAATTTGCGTTTTATGATTTCAACAAAAGCTGACTGAGCAAAAATCCACAACTGAGTGTGTTACAAATCCTAAGAAAATGCTGATTAAATCAAGTCACTTTAATAGATCTAGAACAGATATTAGTAAAGTCTGACCTGCAGCCTGCTTTTTAAAATAATGCTTCAATTATTTAGATATTAGTTGTAGCCTCTAGCTTCATGGTGCAATGGCAGACAGGAAAACAAGAGAAGAAAGGAAAAGAAAAAAAATACCCAAAGGCTCCTTTTTTTCCGTAGGACACAGATACCTGACCAAGTTGCTAGATCTGAATTATGCAGCAATTCTGTATTCAACAGTCATTGTTTTTCTTTCTCCCCAGATTCCTACCATCCCGTAAGATATTGGAATTTCAGCCATTTAAATGGACAGAAGCTTCTACTCTTCCATTCATTGTGCATTGCCTTTTTCCAATTAAAAAAAAAACAGGCAGTGTTTCAGTCAGCCTGCCCATATTTCTCTTTGTTAAAATCTGAAATCTCTGTTTCTTTGACCATTTAGGGGACACACAGTCTGAGATAAGATCTTCATTGTGGCTGATTTGGAAAGTATCCACTATGAAGAACCAAATTTTCCCACACGTAAGTCCAAAGGTTAATATTGAGGGACAATAGTATTGAACTTGATTTTGACCTTCAGTCCAAACCAAGTTCTTCAATGCAGCTCTATTAGTAATATGCAAAATAGCTGATGTTTTGATTCCTATCAATTTTTATTCAAATTACTCAGTTGACTGAAAATTTAAAGACAAGGAAGGAATGAATGAATCCCTTTCTTTAACTCCTATACTAAGACCTTAACTCCATCACCTCTGGTGCCGACCAGGAATCATTCCTGTGCCTCATGCTTGGCAAGGAAGAATTCTATTACCAATTGACCAATGCTTGGTAAACTCAATGTTTTAAGTGAACAAAATTTTGTAGAGAAGAAAAATGCTTCTATTCCTATAGCGTACACTGTCCAGCCCACAGAATACAATTTTATTTTGAAACATTGAGAATATAACTGCTGTAGTCCATCCCATCACTCATGTCTGCCCAGGGGAGTACTTTTTCTTAGTCAGAAAGGAAAAAAAAAAGGTCAGTATTAGTGTGTGGCTTAAGACCTTCCTGGCTCTGTCTTAATGATTTGCTTTTCAGCTCATAGAAGAGATTCTCCTTTTAACTCCCCAATTATACAAACTTTGGTCAGGACACAGACCAGGCCTAGGTAACTTTCAAGCTCACTTGGGCTCAAGAGCACACTATATTTGATGAACGAGAAGAAAGTCAGGAATCCCTCTGTGGTGGCATTAGAAATGCAATCTCCTAACAGATTCTACAATTTATTTAAGGAATGGGGAGACAGGGCCAGTTTCATGGCTGGGTGACCTATGCAATTGCACAGGGCCCCAGGATTAGAGGGGCTCAGTGCTTGGCTTAATGTTCTGTCACCATCTTAAAATTCTTAATTGTTTTACTTTTGTTAATGTTTATTAATTCATTTTGAGAGAGAGAGAGAGAGAGAGAGAGAGAGAGAGAGAGCAGGGAAGGGGCAGAGAGAAGGAGGGAGAGAGAGAATCCCAAGAAGGCTCCATGCTGACAGCATAAAGCCTGACGCGAGGCTCAAACTCATGAACCATGAGATTGACCTGAGCCAAAATCAACAGTCAGACACTTAACTGACTGAGCCCAGGTGCCTCTCTTAATTTCTTTTTAAACAAGAGATCCTGTATTTTCATGTTGCACAGAGCCCCACAAGTTATGTAGCTATCCAAGGGAGAGGTTTTAGAAGTCATATTCTTTTGTCAAGTTCGACCAAAAATAAAGGTCATTTTGTAATCTGTTTTTTTTTTTTTCTTCCATGTGTATTTCCCAAGTGCTCCATTACTCGGTTAGAAAAGACTGGTGTTTCTCCCCCACAGGAAGAGTTACCCAGAAATCGCAAGTTAAGCAGCTTGTTCAAGCAGATCATCAAATATCTGTCAATGAAAAGCTTCCCATAGACTCACATGTGCACAATTACAACATGTCTTTAGAAGTAAAACCCAGTTATTCCCTATACGGTCATTCAAGGACCTACATTTCTTTTTCTTTTATTTTCTTAGTGTGCCATTTCATAGAGTTGTCCTTGATCCAGTGATGAAAGCTGGCACACTGCCATATACACATTCCTGCCCATGGGATAGAAGAGAATGTCTAAGGCAAGAGACTTCATTTAAAAAAAAAAAATTAAGTTTCTATTTATTTTTCAGAGAGAGAGAGAGTGAGAAAGCCAGCAAGCTGAGGAGGGGCAGAGAGAGAGAGGGAGACACAGAATCTGAAGCAGGCTCTAGGTTCTGAGCTATCAGCACAGATCCCAACACAGGGCCCAAATCCACGAACCATGAGATCATAACTTGAGCCAAAGTTGGACGCTTAACCGACTGAGCCACCCAGGCACCCCAAGAGGCTTCATTTAAAAAAAAAAATTTAACAATTATTTTTGAGAGACAGAGCGAGACAGAGCATGAGTAGCGGAGGGGCAGAGAGAGAGGGGGTACACAGAATCCAAAGCAGGCTCCAGGCTCTGTGCTGTCAGCACAGAGCCCAATGCGGGGGCTCGAACTCACGGACTGCAAGATCATGACCTGAGCCAAAGTCAGCTACCCAACAGACTGAGCCAACCAGGCGCCCCAAGAGGCTTCATTTTTAAAGAGATAACCTGTAAATTGCATGCGTGACTTTTTCACAAGATATCATTTCCCCAACTTAGTCATGAGACCATAACTATGAGGGAAATTAGCACCAGGATTCCTGTGTCTAACTAAAGCTCAGTGTATTGTCCTAGGAGAGACAGAGACAGAGAAGCAGGGGAAGAAGGAGGAAGAGGAGGAGAAAGAGAAGGAGGAGAAAGGGAAGGCAAAAGGATATGGGAAAGAGAATGGGAAAAGGAAAGAGGAGGGGGAAAAGGAGGAGGAGGAGGGTTGGGAAGAGGAAGATGAGAAACCGGGCTCAGATTATAATCACTGCTACAATATCTGAAGTGTTTATTGTCAATGGAACACTGTTCTAATAGGGTCCAAAATGCATAATGGGTTAATACATAAAGCATCATAGTTAATTCTTAACTAAACTAAATTAAAGTAAAAATTAGAAATAACTGGCTTGACATCAGTCTTTTATGAAGTTGGCTGCTGACAAATAGAAAAATATTGCAATGAATGTATTTATTCAATATAATTTTGTTCCTTGTTCTTAAATTTGCATTCTTCCAAAAATTTCATGTTAAGATTTTTTTAATATAATGACAATCCTATGCTAGGTCTTGCTTATTGCTGTTAGTTCCATATTTCTACAGTAGAAGTTGGCAATCTCGATCTCAAAATCCTCGATTTAAAAAATAAATAAATAAGGATGAATGGTACATATGAGCCAAACACACGGGTCCAATAACATGAGGAGTAAATGGAACTTTTTTCTTTATGATGAGTTTATGAAAAAAGATAAAATCATATATCTTTAGAGAATTAAGATAAATTAAGAATCACCTGATTAAGAAACAACATAGAAGCCGTAAGGGATTTGCCTATGTTACAATTTAGTAAAGGCATTGCTGGCCCAAGATCAGTGGCTTTACGCTCTTTTTTTAAATTATTCTTTCATAATAAAAGTAATGTTTGTGCTAGAATAGCATCACTCAAAGTACATAATGTGGAACATAGTTCCACTGGGCATTATTACTTACAAAATAAATTGGATATGATGCCCAATAAATTTATGAAAAGGGTATGATAAAAATTAAAGAGAAGCTGGTAGGGCTTTCCCCAGTCTTTCCTAAATTAAGGAGATTTGTGAGTTGAAAGAGAGGGACAGAGGACAGAACATTTCACACAGTCCCTGCTTTTGACTTAAAGTCGCCTCATCTTTGCTTACGGAGAATACTTTGAGAAATGTTTCTGTCTTGGAAATGATTTTAAGCAGGCAGTCAACAGATTTTCAAAAGCCCATCGTATCAATACATTTCAAACTCACAAAAGCCTTAAGATATGCTATACAACTTGCGTATCATGCATAGCACATGGTGGTACTATTAATTAAAAATCTACAGACACAAGTTTAGGATTCAAGGAGTACAAAGCAGTATCTACTTTTCTGTTGTTATGGAATTCCAGTACTTCAGTTCAAAAATATATTGATTCAAAAACAGTCACCTTTAAGTTTTTGAATAGTATTCACATTGTAATGAGGGCTAAAGAAATATGTTGCGTGACTCATGTAATCATCTCACTTTGGGCTTTTAAGGTTCATCCTTAGGTATTTTAAAACACTAAAGGCACATCTCCCCTTGTTGGTTTATGGAAAACAAAATAAAACAAACCATACACATTGGCACACACACACACGCACATGACACACACATTGTGCTAAGAGGTGATTGGAACTATAAAGACAATTCATAGCATGTAATTCTTCTTCCATTCGTCCACATGGTTGTCTAATTTTCCTGATTGTTTTGCGTGTGTGTGTGTGTGTGTGTGTGTGTGTTTTGTTTTATAAACTGGGTTCCCATTTTCTGGGACACCTGGATAGCTCAGTGGTTGAGCTTCTGTCTTCGGCTCAGGTCATGATCTCACAGTTCCTGAGTTCGAGCCCCATGTCAGAATCTCTGCTGTCAGTGCAGAGCCCATTTTCAGATCCTTTGCCTCCCTCTCTTCCCTGCTCCCTCCCTCCCCTATTCTCTCTCATTCTGTCTAAAAATGAATTAAAAAAACATTAAAATTTTTTTCAAAAATAAACTGTGTTCCCGATTTCCAATGCTCTTCATTCTCCACTGACTTTTCTCTTCCCACTCTGCTACCCGTAAACATAACTCATTCTAATTGAGTCACAAATAGCTCCACGGCAGAGAACTCTCTTAAAAAGAACGGTTTTAAAGACCAAATATTTTTTAAGTCAGACAATTAATATTGCATATCTGGGCTTCTTTCACATTTTACCAGAAGAGAGATGACTATGTGATTAGAGTCAACTAATGAGTATTTTTTGGAACGTGGTTTGGTGGAAGCTTCACATCTCATCTTAGCAGGCTTGTTTAACATTAAGAAAGTCCCACTACTGGGGTCTGTCTGATGCTTGTGTCATGATTGGACTCAGGTGCGTGTTCCTGGGAAGAAGGCCACAGTAAAGTCCCATCTTCATCTACTTATATAAAAGGCATATATTATCAAGACGACTTAATACAATTTATGTTCCCCCTGCGTAGTGCTCGTGAGGTTTAACCACTTGAAAGTTATTCCTTCCCTTTTTTCACAGTCTATTCTTTATAAAGAAATCACCATTTAGAGCCCATACCTAAAGAAGTGGGGTTCGTGCTCTACCATTTGGGTTATAAGCCAATAATTATTTATCTCGTTGTTCGACTTGTCTCTGTTTTAACCACTGGAAATTCTTTCAGCTGGTTTCTGTATCTTTTTTGATATCATTGTGGTGTTTGTGGGATTTTTCCATTTGGTTTTTGTTTGTTTCTTTTTGCTCACCTTCTTATTATCTGTTAATAGATATGCTCCAGGCACATCTTGTACATCTCTGTACAAGATGCCCAGTCCTAGGGTTCACTGAGAATAGTTTTAGAAACCAAGATTTGGGTGCTATATATCTGAGCATTTTTTTAAATAAACCTACTTCTTCCCTACTTGATATCCCATGCAAATATTGCAATAATGATAGATAGTCTTTGATTGAGTTGTTTCTGAGTGCTCCACAGTTTTAATTACTACATATTACTTCACTTTGTCTTTAAAATAATCCTTTAAGGTTGAGACTATTGTTTCCGTTATCCTATCCATAATATGGCTAATTGCTAAAGGTCACACAAAATAATAAGCTGTGTGGTAGGATTCATACCCATGCAGACTGACTAAGGTCACTCTAATCCGAAAATGCTGGGCATTTACACCTTTTGTAAGATGTATAATCCTTTCTCTCATTCATCATAGTATTTTGTATTCACACTATTGCCTCCTTTTATTTAGAAAGTAAATTCTAATGCTGTGGAAGCCTTCCCTAAAAACCAAGTAATATATGGGAGTTAGGCCCTTTTCTTCTGTTTGCAATAGCTTAGAACACTATATTATAATTGTACACATTTAAATCTCTCTTTACCAATTAATAAACTCTGAAGAGCTGGAATTCTGTCTTTTATGTCTTAAAACTTGTCATAATCTATCGATACATTTTGATGAATGAATGTTGACTTTTCTCCATCAGGATATAAACAACTGGTATATTTGATTCAGATTAACATTTTCAGGACTAATTCATAGTCTTTGGGCCACATCGTAAATGTCGAATAATCGCCGAGTAAATGAATTTGGACTCATGAAATAAGTCTTACTGCTCCTCACGTGGATGGAATTTGGATTATTTTTCAAATACGAATTAAATACAGAAGGGCTAGATCAAATTTCATGTAAGTCTTTATGCTAAGAATTTGCTGTTCCAGTGTGTGATCCTTTTATCATTTCAAATTGTTTCAAGGTTCATGAAACTTTGTATTATTTTGTTTTGTGCTGGTTTAGAATGAATAATTCTTTATTAAGTGAATAAACACAATACTTGACTTCTTGTATATTTTACCCAAGGCGAAAGAAAATATGATTTAAAAAAATTAGGTAAAATGGTGAATTTTTTAAGAGTTATAATACTGGAACAGAGGAGAATTCTTTTTGGACGTAGATTATTCATAATTTCTTGTTTCTGGCAGAAAGAAAAGGAGGGGGATATAAAATCAAAGAGGACTTAACCCTTTACCTTTATTCACCAAATTCAGTGAACAGAAAAATATGATGGATTTTCTAGGAAAATATTTTGTTATTTTGGAAACATTAAAAACAAATAAAAAGAAAAAAAAAAAAAAAAAAAAAGAAGGGGCGCCTGGGTGGCGCAGTCGGTTAAGCGTCCGGCTTCAGCCAGGTCACGATCTCGCGGTCCGTGAGTTCGAGCCCCGCGTCGGGCTCTGGGCTGATGGCTCAGAGCCTGGAGCCTGTTTCCGATTCTGTGTCTCCCTCTCTCTCTGCCCCTCCCCCATTCATGCTCTGTCTCTCTCTGTCCCAAAAATAAATAAATGTTAAAAAAAAAAATTAAAAAAAAAAAAACAAATAAAAAGAAAAATAGTTATTGACCTAAATCTATCCAGTGTTAGAATTTTTTTCCCATTAATCAGAATCACTTTGCTAAAATCTATTTAAAAGGTACTAATTTTTAAAGTATTTTTGAAGAATTCATTTTTGATACAACTGAACCAATCCAATATGATTTTAACCTACTGGAAAAATTTAGAGAATTGTGTTTATTAGATCTTAATCTCTGTATGGGAAAGAATTTCTTACTTATCTTTCTGCCAATTCTTACCCCTTGTTCTTGAACTGAGTAAATATTTATTGAATGCCTGCATAAAAGACTGGTTAATGAGCGCCTGGGTGGTTCAGTCCATTGAGCATCGGACTTCAGCTCAAGCCATGATCTTGCCGTTCATGAGTTCAAGACCTGCATCAGGTTCTTTGTTGCCAGCATGGAACCCCCTCGGATCCTCTGTCAGTCCCACCACCCATCTCCTGCTTGTGCCCTTTCTCTCTCTCAAAAATAAATAAGCATTAAAAAAAAAAAAGACTGGTTAAAATTGTGTTTTCCAGGAATTTTCTCAGAGGAAAAACTCTGCTTTAAAAATACTAAGTAATCTAATCAAAATAGTTAATAAAATAGTAGGTATTGAACTTTAACATTATTCTATCCTTTATCAGAAATAAATTATTTTGTTTAATTTAGTTATATAACTACTATTGCATTCTTGCTACTTGGGGAAGGGAGTAGCAATTGTAATATGCAAAGAAGTTACTTTGACAGGAAACAAAGGACAGATGGAGTCATGTGGGTTTGTTTTCTAAATTGCATTTGGAGTTTTATTTTCAACATTAATAATGACATTTATAAGCATAGGCAAATGAGTCACAAATAATCACATTGTAGCTTATTAACACTGATGTCTGCAAAATTCTTAGGATATGTCTGTTGCATAAATAAAAAGAGTAATTTGGAAATTTCGTAGTTTATCCGTGCCTACAATTGCACAAATTAAAAATATACTCAGATATCCTTATGTGTTACCACTATGGATACTTTATCTCTAAAATGTTAATTTCGTTTTAAGTCCCAGCACACACTCTGCTAATTGGGACATACAAAATAAATATTTGTTGGATTAAATCTTATCCTACATCAGTATCACTTTGGGTAAGAAGGATGATCTACTAGAAATTAAATGATATTATTATCATCATTGAATTCTAATCAAATTCTATGCATCAACTTTTAAAAATCATTTTAACTGAATTAAATAATCAAGATATTTTACCCTCATGTATTTTATGTTTTTAAGTTTTTATTTTAATTCTGGGCAGTTAACATACAGGGTTAAATAGTTTCAGGTGTACTGTGTAGTGATTCAACACTTCCATACATCACCCTGTGTTGATCACAGAAAGGTCCTCCTTAATACCCATCACCTGTTTTACACCCCCCCCCCCACCCCCAACCAAACCCTCATGTATTTTAAGTCTTGTTCTGGAGACTAGTCAATTCAGTAAAGGCTATTGCTTCACAATCCCAATAAATAAGTTTCCTTGTTTTAAAAAGAAAGACTCTAATTTTTCATACAGATTTATACTCAGTGAAAATCAACAAATAAATTCAATATATAAAATTGCTTCTTGACAGTGTACCCAGAATGTTCTAATATTTCATTTGTTATTTCTTCCTGTGAGTTGTAGAAATCTAGTTTTCAAATTATTACATTGATTATTAGCACATTATGAGCCTCAACTTTTTCCATCATGCATGAAGAAAAAAACTAAAGTCTTTTTTTTTTTTTTAATTTTTTTTTCAACGTTTTTATTTATTTTTGGGACAGAGAGAGACAGAGCATGAACGGGGGAGGGGCAGAGAGAGAGGGAGACACAGAATCGGAAACAGGCTCCAGGCTCTGAGCCATCAGCCCAGAGCCTGACGCGGGGCTCGAACTCCGGGACCGCGAGATCGTGACCTGGCTGAAGTCGGACGCTTAACCGACTGCGCCACCCAGGCGCCCCAAAACTAAAGTCTTAAAATGAATGCATAGGGGCGCCACCCAGGCGCCCCAAAACTAAAGTCTTAAAATGAATGCATAGGGGCGCCACCCAGGCGCCCCAAAACTAAAGTCTTAGAATGAATGCATAGGGGCGCCACCCAGGCGCCCCAAAACTAAAGTCTTAAAATGAATGCATAGGGGCGCCTGGGTGGCGCAGTCGGTTAAGCGTCCGACTTCAGCCAGGTCACGATCTCGCGGTCCCGGAGTTCGAGCCCCGCGTCAGGCTCTGGGCTGATGGCTCAGAGCCTGGAGCCTGTTTCCGATTCTGTGTCTCCCTCTCTCTCTGCCCCTCCCCCGTTCATGCTCTGTCTCTCTCTGTCCCAAAAATAAATAAAAACGTTGAAAAAAAAATTAAAAAAAAAAATGAATGCATAAATATATTTACAACAATGACTTTGGAAGGAGTGACAGAATTTGTGATTTTGTAAATAGTCCACTTTATGACAATAAACCAATCTTAAATCAATCAAAAATAATTTGTTAAGTTTACGCTCTCTTTGCGCCTAGCATATATATGTATAATATGTGACCTTTTTCTCTGGCTATATATAGATATTTCAGCTATTACAACAATACAAAATGGTACAGATCAAATTCCAACACCACAAGTGGCAGGGGGATTTGGATTGCAAGTATGTTATCACACTGGGAAAGAACAGACTAACAATTTCATTGAAAGTTGACTAATTTTAGAAAATGTATCAAATCTGCATATAAAGAGAAGGGACCAATAATGAAAAACAGGGGCTAGAACATGGAACAATCCCTTAGCCAGCCATGATAAACTCTTCAATGTTGAACTGACAATTTGAGGATAGTTTGAAACAGTGGTTCTCAAACTTTTGGCTTTAGAGTCAATTCTAAAAATCATTCAGAATCACAAACAGCTTCAGGGTGCCTGGATGTCTCAGTGGGTTGAGCATGTGACTTTGGCTTCTTGATCTCATGGCCCAAGAGTTCCAGCCCACATCTGGCTCTCTGATGTCAGCGCACAGCCTGCTTTGGATCTTCTGTTCCCCTCTCTCTGCCCCTCTCATGCTCTCTCTCTCTCAAAACCATATAAACATTTAAAAAAATCACTAACAGCTTTTGATTTTGTAGGTTAGATCCACTGATTTTATCATAGTTTAAATTAAGACTGAAACACTTTAAAATATTGTTTCAAATGGGGTGCCTGGGTGGCTCAGTCAGTTGAGCGTCTGACTTCGGCTCAGGTCATGACCTCACGGTTCATGGGTTCAAGCCTGTGTCGGGTTCTGTGCTGACAGCTCAGAGCCTGGAGCCTGCTTTGGATTCTGTGTCTCCCTCTCTCTCTGCTCCTCCCCTGCTCACGCTCTGTCTCTCTCTCAAAAATAAATAAACATTAATTTTTTTAAATATTGTTTCATTTAAATGCAACAATGATAAGCGCATTTTATATTAATAAAAATAACATTTTAATGAAAAATACTATACAATTTCCACAACAAAATATAATTTTCATGAGAACAGTTGCATTACATATTGGCCTTTCTCTTTAACATAGAGTTTAAGACAGCTAGATCTACATAGCAACTTTTTCATTTAATCTGTTGTGATATTTTGTTTGCTTCAAGTATACAAAGAAAATTTAGACTCAACACATATACCTAGGAAAAGGAGAAGGGAATATTTTAATCATCTTATCAGATAGTTGCAAATAATATAATTTGATGTTACATTAAACTTTAACAAATGGCAGTTTCTTAAAGGTTAGTTGCAATTTGGAATCCAAAATCATATCAATAAACTCATATTCTGTAAAATTCCATTGGTACATCTCGTACTTAAAACCGATTATTTATTTATTTTTTTTTTTTTGTAAAATAATTAGTCATTTCATTTGGAAAATTTTACTGGGCAACATAAACTTCTCAAAGGTTTACACACTTCTTCAAATCAAATTAATAATCACGTGTTAGTATCACCATGGAGCTCATCAGAAAAGTTTGTTTTTCATATATTGAGAGGCTATCTGGCTCATGGTGGTAGATAAAAATTTTCCAAAATTCAAAGTGTCTCTTGATATTAAAAATATGTCATTGGCAACACACACTGCTAGTTGTTTTCCTTGAATTAGCAAGCCCTGTTTCTTCACTTTTGAGCAAATTTCTCCTTAAAACCAAATTCTGAATAGCAGCAGTCATTCTTTCTCATAAAATGGTGTTTAATAACAACAATAACAAAGAGCTGGTTGAGCTCACAATTCATACAACTGTACAATTGTTTGTCTCCGCTACAAACGTCATACCGAGGTTGGGAGTAGAAGTGTTTTATACATACTTCCCATTTTCTCACTTAAGGCAAATATCTACTAGAATTAATAATTTTCTAGGACATTCTTAGGTGAAATAAATATTGTTTCCACGTGTGTGCAGCAGGGGAAAAGATTACTTTTTGTACATTTTGGCACCACTGTCTTGATTCATGTTAAGACATCGACTATTTTATACTCACTTTTGCTTTTGTACTGTCAATACAAAGGTCTGCATTTTCAAATATTATCTCAGTATTGTTAAGAAAATGATTTTCCTGTATCAGCTGAAAAGATCTCAGTGAAATTTGAGGGCTAAAAGTCACATTGTGATAACCATTGCTCTAAAAATATCAACTCAGAGCTGATGGTATTCTAAGGAATGGAAAGTTACCATTGACTAAATAAATTTTTGAAGTGAAAGAATACAGTATATTAATATAATGACAGATAATATGAATCTATATTAGTAATTGATTTATTATTTTATATATATATAATAATTTTAATATTATTTGTCAAGAAATACTAAAAACCTGTGAGTGAGTCACTACTGAACTTAGAGATCCAGAGAATTTTATCCATCACTCATAGGTTTTTGTTCAGTACATAGTGGCTTTAATAAACTCATAGCCAGTTTGATAGTAAGCTATGATATTATATCACTTTGGCCAAAAGGATAGGAGAAATTCTAAAATTTCTAAAAATGTTTAGAGCAATTTCATAGGTTTTATATAAGCATAACTAAGCAGGAATATCTATTACAATGTAGGGATTTGGGGAAATATATGTATTTTTTCTCTATTGTATATAATGTTGAAAAGGGAACATCCATAGCACTGAATATAGTATAAACTAGACATACTATTGTCCTGGTGCTTAATATTGATGGATGATTATAATGAACCATTTCAGAAAGTATTTAAATTTTAGGGATCAGACTTGTTGGCTATAAGAAGAAAATAGTAATTTACTAAATATGTAAACAGTATTTTAATGACATAAAAGCAACACAAGTAATCAAAAATAATGGGCATCATTATCGAAAATAATCGAAAATAATGGGCATCAAAGGCAGCAATTGACATCAGTGCTGTCAATAGCTATATTATATTATAAAATAAAAATAAAAATCACAACTTGGAAATATAAGACCACATCTTCTCAGAAATCAGAAACACTGAGAATAAACTTTCTTCAAAAGGCTCAGATGTTAGCCAACCTAGATTTTAACCTTGACTAACGTCTTTTCAAACACGGAAACTTCTTTCTCAATCTGTCTATTTGTAACAAACTTCATCTAAAAGTAAATGGTGCCAATTTCTCTGTTGTGACATATATTGTTTTTACTGTATTATTATTCTATACTTCCATGTATTTTAATCTTGTATAATAATATTTTACTTTTATTAAAAAATGATAAAACTCCAAGCAAGTACACCAAGATTTTAAAAAGTTGTTTATCCTGAACAACAGGAATTCAAAAAATGATGTTTCTTTAACTTTTCTGTATTTTTTGCATTTTAATAATTAAAATTAAATTTATTAAAGTCATTAATCATATTTTTATTAAAAATAAAAAATTTATTTCATGCATGTGATAAGCCTAGGCACACTATAAACTTTTATAATTATTAAATACTCATAACAACTCTATTCAACTGAATATATTATTATCCTTTTTCAACAGTTAGCAAACTGAGCTTGAGAGATTAATATCTCCTCTAAAATTGTGTTACAGATAAAATTAGAACATAGATATGCTTTATTTTCTCTATGAGATTTGCACTTCATCTGTTCCATTGAGTAAAGGGACCAATTAATTCATTCAAAACTGCAAATCCAGTTGTCTGCTCTGTACAGAGCCTTAGGGTTATAAAACTATTTCTATTTGTAGCCCGTTTCCAGTAAATAGAATTTCCTTTCTCTTTTATACATGCTTAACAAGAATGAAGAAAAAAGGGTTTGGGGAAGAATATTGAGGAAGTATTTAAATATTAGCATTGGCTGAAGTCAGTGAAAAGATCATAGGAAACATCTAGGTGTGTTTTCACTTATAATGCCTAGAAAAATCGGCCCTGGTGGTTTCTGTGTAGAAGTTAAATACCATTTCATCTCATCTGGCATGTGTGAATGATTATGGTTAAGGAATAAGAAATTATTTTTAGCTAAGGGTACCTGAGTGGCTCAGTCAGTTAAATGACTCACTCTTGATTTCAGCTCAGGTTGTGGTCTCGTGTTAGTGAGATCGAGCCCTGGGTTGGGACTCCATGCTAACAACTTAGAACCTGCTTGGGATTCTCCCTATCCCTCTCTCTCTACCCCTCTGTTGCTCTCTCTTTATCTCTGAAAAATAAATTAATAAACATTTTTTAAAAAGAAATCATTTTAGCTCAAGTCTTACTTTCTACAATGGATCTTACACCCTATGAGATCAAGCTTTTCTGCAAAAGAATCTTCTTTTTAACTTTCCCTTGGTATTCTTTTTCTACTCTTCTGCTTTCTGAGCTCCTTTTCTTCCTCTGAATGGGTTTAGTCACTGTGATCTTTTGCTCCTAACAAAGGGAAGGACTGTAAGGGGAATCATAATGTTCAGAGCTTTTAAACAGAATCAAGTTTGCACCATTTTGGTTTCAGTGAGAGTTAAGGCTGAATAGGTTTCCAGTCTGTGATCCATAGTCCGTTGAGAAAAGGACAATGTGGGAATGGTGATTAATTTCTCATAAAACATTCTCAAGTCAAGGTTTTCTTTATGGCATAAGGGAACCAAAAAAGATATAACGGCATTTTCATTTTCTTTATATGTTGTCACATTTCACTCCCACCTCTCATCAACAGAGTTCATGGTCTTCTCATCTAGAAAAAAAAAAATCCTGGGGCGCCTGGTTGTCTCAGTCAGACAAGCGACCGACCCTTGAGTTTGGTTCAGCTCAGATCTCACAGCTTTGTAATATCGAGCCCTGCTTGGGGATTGTGCTGACAATGTGGAGCCTGCTTGGGATTCTCTCTTTCCCACTCTCTGCTCCTACCCTCATTCATGCTCTCTCTCTCTCTCTCAAAAGAAACATGTAAAAAATCCTTTTATTTAGGGGTGACCTGGGTGGCTCAGTCAGTAAAACATCTGACTGCTGCTCAGTTCATGATCTCCCGGCTTGTGGGTTTGGGCCCCACATAGGGATCTGTGCTGACAACACAGAGCCTGGAGCCGGCTTCGGATTCTGTGCCTCTGTCTCTGTCTCTGCCCCTCCCCCACTCACACTCTGTCTCTCTCTCCTTCAAAAAAAAATACACATTAAAATTTTTTTTAATTTTTTTATTTAACTTGTTCAAGGTAGCAATATGTTTTTAATCTGCATTTGAAGTGTCACACATCATCTTTTAAAAAAATTCTTCCAGTTTAGTAAAATATAATGGATGTATTGTGTAAGTTTAAGGTATACGATGTTTTTATTGATTTGATGCACTTACATATTAAAAAACGATTACCATTGTAGTGTTAGCTAATACTTCCATCACTTCACATAATTACCATTTCCTTTTTGTGGTGAGAACATTTAAGATCTACTCCCTTAGCAACTTCCAAGTACATAATTCGGTATTGTTAATATAATCACCATGTTGCACATTAGACCCCAAAACCGTATTCATCTTTTATAAAATTTGATTCCAGTATAGTTAACATAGAGTGTTTGTTATATTAGTTTCAGGTGTATAATACATTGATTCAACAATTCTAAGTGTTACTTAGTGTTCATCAAGATAAGTGTACTCTTAATTCCCTCCTCCTATTTTCTCCATCTCCCCACCCATCTCCCCTCTGGTAATTCTCTACAGTTTATTCTCTATAATTAAGAGAGTGTTTTTGGCTTGTTTCTTTTTGTTGTTGTTGTTCATTTGTTTTGTTTCTTAAATTCCACATATGAGTTTAGTATATGGTACTTATTATATGGTATTATATGATATTTATCTTTTTCTGACTTATTTCACTTAGCATTATATCTCTAGATCCATTCATATTTTTGCAAACAGCAAAATTTCTTTCTTTTTTATGGCCGAATAATATTCCATAAGATTATATATATATATATATATATATATATAATCTTTATCCATTCATCTATCCATATTTTCACTATTGTAAATGCTGCAATAAACATAAGGGGGATGCATCCTTTTGAATTAGTGTTTTCATATTCTTTGGGCAAATAATAGTATGATTACTGGATCATATGGTACTTCTATTTTTAATCTTTTGAGGAACCTCCATAGTGTTTTCCACAGTGGCCGCACCAGTTTGCATCCCTATCAACAATGTCAGCCAATGTCTTTTAACATTCTCTTTAGGTGCAGCTGTTTGGCTCAGTCGGTCACATGTCCGACTTTGGTTCAGGTCATGATCTCGCATTTTGAGAGTTGGAGTCCTGCACTGGGCTCTGTGCTGACAGGTCAGAGGCTGGAGCCTGCATCGGGTTCTGTGTGGGTCTCTCTCTGCCCCTCTCCAACCTGTGCTCTCTCTGTCCCTCTCTCTCTCTTTCTCAAAAATAAGTAAACCTTAATTTTTTTTAATAATTCTCTTTAAAAAAATTTTTTTAACTCTATAGACTTCTAGTAGATTTTTTATAATTTTCTTTTTCATCCCAAGTCAGTAAAAGGAATGGAAGGGGAAAATATTAAAGAAAGAGAGGGTAAAAAAAGGAAAGGATACAGTAAGGAAAGTAAAGAGAAGAAAGAAGACAGAAGACAGACCACTAACTTTTACTCTTCATTGAACATAAGACCAGATATATGTGTTAAGTCATTTCATGTTCATATTTATAATGGTTGGAAGAATTTCTACTTTGTGATATGTTTACATAAGTGTTTATATTAAATCTTAAGTTTTATATTTTGAAAAAAAAATCAGGTTTCTCAGCATATAGCTTTCACTATTTTCAGTTAAAATACATGATTTTGTTATGCATACTATATATTAAATTAAATTATTCCAAGAGGCTATTTATCCATTTTTTATTTTCAAAATACAGTTGCCTTATTACAATTTGACATCATTTTATGCTACTTCATTTTCGATGGCTCTGTTATTAGATCTTCTTACTCCTTAATGATTAATATTTTAAATAATTATAATTATGCATTATCTTCATTCTTTCATTTTCTTCTTCAAATGTTTGTTTGATGTTTATGTTGCTGTTTTAGAGATAAACTGAAAATCAGGTTTTGCCTGATATATAAAATCTTCGAGCGCTGCCTGGGAGGCTCAGCCAGTTAAGCATCTAACTCTTGATTTTGGAACTTGATCTTCCAGTTCGTGAGATAAAGTCCCATGTTGGGCTCTGTACCAAAAGCACAGAGCCTGCATGGGACTCTCTCTTGCCCTCTCCTTTTGCCCCTTTCCCACTTGTTCTCTCTCTTTCAAAATAAATAAATAAACTTTAAGAAAAATTAAAAAAAAATCTTTGAGGATATGTTTTTTTTTTTTAAATTTCCATTGAAATTGGCTGTACTATCTAGATCAGTGTTTCTCAAACTTTTATATGGGAATCATATTGAATGCAGATATGATTTCCCTGTTTGGATTGGGACTAAGTTTCTGCATGTGTAATAAGCTTCATGGTGATGGTGATTCTACCATCCTGTGGGCTGCATTTTGTGTACCAAAGACTCAGACAAAAACGTGCTGTATTTGAATTCTCATATAAAAGCAATCTCTTATTGTGTTTTATTCATTGTATTTTTTCTTTAGTCAATTGATTTGTAAGACAGTGTTTTTTGGTGTGTGTGTGTGTGTGTGTGTGTGTTCTTTTTTTTTCATTTTGTTTTGGTTTTGGTTTTTAATATGGAACACTTCACGAATTTACATGTCAGCCTTGCACAGGGGTCATGGTAATCTTCTCTGTATCATCCAAATTTTCGTATATGTACTGCTGAAGTGAGCACAAAACAGTGTTTTTCAATATTTAACTGATATTGGATTTGATTTGTCTGATTATTCTTTTGATTAGCAATTTCTCTCTTTTTAATTTTTTTAACGTTTATTTATTTTTGAGACAGAGACAGAGCATGAAGGGGGGGGAGGGTTAGAGAGAGAGGGAGACACAGAATCAGAAGCAGGCTCCAGGTTCTGAGCTGTCAGCACAGAGCCCGGTGGGGGCTCGAACTCACAGACCGCGAGATCACGACCTGAGCCGAAGTCAGACGCTTAACCGACTGAGCCACCCAGGTGCCCCTCTTTTTAATTTTTTTAAATTCTCATATGTCTCAAATAAGCATGCAGCAAAAAATTACTCATTATCTAAAATTAAAATTTAACTTGTAACCTGAGTTTTATCTAACAAACATACTTTAAGCTCTTTTTTAAAAATTATTAAGGTTTATTCATTTTTGAGAGACAGAGCATGACCTGTGGGAGCTGGGGGGGTGGTGGCAGGGCACAGAGAGAAGGGGAGACATAGGATCCGAAGCAGGCTCTGGGCTCTGAGCTGTCAGTACAGAGCCTGATGTGGGGCTCCAACTCACAAACCGTGAGATCACGACCTGAGCTGAAGTCGGATGCCCAACTGACTTTTTTGTTCTCCCCTCCCCCACTTTTGCCATGATATAGTGTGTTCTTTATGTTTTAATGCCTTTAATCAGAAGTTCTATTTCATTTATTATTATTAAGCTGATAATATTCCGTTTCCTTATGTTTGAGTATGACATTTACTTGTCTAATGATCCATGATAATGCATTCTTAGATTTTTGAAGCTGTATTGGCCAGTATACAGCATATCATTATTTTAAGTGTGCATAGGCTTTTTTTACTTTTAATGGTGGAATTTGTATAATTTATGACTTTAGCTATATTGGCTTAAGTTTATGTCATCTTATTTTATTTTTTCTTAGCATTACTGCTTTGCCCTGACCTTATTAGGGTATTATTAGCATAAACAGCATATTTGATTTCCTTTTATCTTTTAAGTCAATTGGCAAGGTACAAGCTTACTTAAAAGTTATAATGAACTGTAGTATTTTCCTATGTTTTCCTATTCTCAGGTAATCAGAAATAACTTTGGATTTTACTATATTCAAAACAAGCAAGTAGTTGTATCCTTTTTTGGGATGTGGGGGCTTCAATGTGTCCCTCCTTTACCTACATTTGCCCATCTCTATCAATTTAACCCCAAATTCAGAAACTCTTTTTCTGTGGTCTTTGTTCTCTTTAAATTCTGTGTCTTCTAGCATTCAATAATTAGTTAGATATGTAAAATATAACCTACCCTTGTTAATGTTTGTCACAATATTACAAAAGATCACATCTCAAAACTAAACAGCAATATATACTTTAAAATAATTCATCCGAATAACAGAAAGCAGTATCCAGAAATTGTTTAATGAAAACCTTGTATATACTCAAATACTTTAGAAGTCGCGAATGGCTTTTTAATTTTTGTTTACAGAGGTAACTTCTGATTGTTCACAACTTTCTTCTCTGACAGACCTTAAAAGTGCTGTTGCATTGCGTTTTCATTTTGTTACAGTAAGAACTTGAAGCTACTCTGATTTGTACATTGTATGATGTCTATTTTCATCTACTTACACTTACAAAATCATATTTCAATATATTACCAAAAAATCAAAGGATATATCATATATAGACACTGATTTACCATTGATCATTTTAATTGGAGCTCAAAGAGTTAAAGTTCTAAATTCAGAACTCATTCCACCAGGTGAAAATTTATTCCACAATATATTTTCAGATGAGTTCCATGAATCTTCTTCTATGTTCTTCCTCAATACATTTAATTGTTCCCATAATAAAGTTCTAGGTTTACCTTATATCAAATATGTATTGTGGTAGTACCTTTATATCTATATAACACCTTGATTGAGTTTTCTCTTTTGTCATTTCTGCATTTTACTGCTTCCAACATTACCCTATTAATACATTATTCCATTAATGTATTATGTTTCGGCTTGAAATATGCATCTGTGTGTTCAAATCTACACAACTATTTTTCTCTAATACTCATGGAGCAAGGATTAATATTAGATATTCTTCTTGTTCTATTTTGAGGAAATGTATTTAAGAGATAAATTTATTTCCAAAGACTTATATTCAGAACAAAAATTCATTTGAGCTATACAGCATTTGCATTAGTGTTTATTTTAAACCATCTTCTATAGGGGCACCCAGGTATCTCAGTCAGTTAAACATCTGACTCTTGGTTTTGGTTCAGGTCATGACCTCACAGTTCTTGGGTTTGAGACCCAGATCAGGCACTGTGCTGACAGTGCAGAGCCTGCTTGAGATTCTCTGTCTCTCTCTCTTTTTCTCTCTTTCTCTCCTTCTCAAAATAAATAAATTAATTAAAAAAATAAAAAGCTTTCTTTAATAAAATGTTTTTAGTTTTAATAAGTTGTCTGTACTGACAGCTGAAAAATTCCTTCATTTAGATGATTATATTTGTATGTTTGTGGAAGAAAAAGAGAGGGTTTGAGGCAAATATTGTTTAACATGCTCCAATGTTGAATGTTTCTTATATACTTCATATTAAACAAAAGTGCTACTGCATTGCATTTTCATCTTGTTACAGCAAGAGCTTGAAGCTACCCTGATTTGAACATTCTATTATGCCTGTAACTGTAAGTTACAAAGTCATATTTTAAAATATTACAAAATATAAGAAAACAATTAACAGAAAATTCCTACCAAGTAGTTCAGACAATTCATCATTCCAAGACAGTGTGGAGTTACAGAGATGAGATCAGGAAACGAGTATGATCTCGACTATGAGCCTGGCCACTTTTATTTCACTTTTTTTCCAGAGGCTCTTTTATTCCAGAGGCTTCTCTAGAAGTAAGAACAAACTAAGAAGGGATCAGTACTAAAATCATGGCTGAACTTGCAATCATCTACACTTCTAATTGGATTACAATGATCATGGATTGATGAAATTCCTCTGCTAACTGAATGCCAGAAAAAAGCATACATTCTTTGGAGAAAATAGAATCAATAGAAAACCAATAGAAAAAGAAAATAAAATAGAAAGTAGACACTTATATTATTTTTACCTTTTTTATGCATCCTGCTTGAGTTTCAACATCAAATAGCCAGTCAGAAAAGAGAAAGATAATAATAAAGACTGAGAGAGAGAGAGAAGGAGAGCGACAAAGACAGATAATAGAAACAGATCTTTAGGAAGCTCAAATGATGAGATTATCAGACAAGCTATGAAATCAATATGATTAATTTGTGGAAGAACTTAAAACACAAAGTAGAAAATTTTGCCATTCAACTTGGAATTGCAAAAAAGGGAAGTAACTGTTTTAAAAAATTACAAAAAGATAATATCTAAAATTAAGAACACTTAAGTTTAATAGCATAATTGACAGAGCTGATAAGAATAGGAGAGCTGTGAGATAAGTCAGTATAATGTATCTAGGCCAGCAGGACAAAAGGAAGGAAAACAGACAATAGAAAGAAAAATAGAAGATTCAGGAAAAAGGTCAAGCACAGGGGTAACCAAGGGCTAAAGAGGTGAGACTGGGTTGGACTAGAGATATATTTGAGGAAGTCATGACTGATAACCTCCCAAGGTGATGAAGGTCACCATCCACCAATCAAGAAGTCCACACATGTGTGCGGAGTGCACATGCGTGTGCACACAGATACAGTTGGTCAAAGGTAAAGAATATTGCTCCTAGTTTGTATTTCTCAAGACACCACAGAATACACTTTAAAACATTTTCAATCCAGCATAACACACATTGAGTCCACACCTTAACACAGTAGTTTGCCTCAGAACATTTTTGAAAAATTATATTCTTCAAGCAGTCTTATATGGCATAGAGACAAGAAAGATACACATTTGCTTTTCCAGTAAAATTGTTTGCCAATAACGTAATTATTTCTCTCTGTCATTAATAATAATCATTTCGTTAGCTCATTTTTTTTAGTTTAACGCTTAATACATTTTTAAATTTTTTTTAACATTTATTCATTTTGAGAGAGAGAGAGAGAGAGAGAAAGCGTGAGTGGGGGAGGGGAAGAGGAATAGGGAGACACAGAATCCGAAGCAGGCTCCAGGCTCAGAGCTGTCAGCACAGAGCCCAACGCGGGGCTTGAACCCACAAACTGTGAGATCATGACCTGAGCTGAAGTTGGTTCCTTAACCAACTGAGCCATCCAAGCACCCCTGCTTAATATATGTTTTAAAAAACTTATTCATTTTCAGCTAAGAAGTGACATTTAATATGGAAATAACTGCATCTGAAAATTTCTACAATAATATGGTTTTCATCAACCACCTCTTTCAAAGAATTTTATTCTGACCTTCTAAAAATGATTATTTCTGGATACCTATTATAATCTTACATTCAATTACTCTTTCTGTGACTATATTTACCTATTTTTACAAAAGGCTACTAAATATGATGCAATTAAATACCATTTCTCATCCAGGTTAAAAATTCAGCTGGTCATATAACTGATCGAAACTTTTGATTGGATCAAATCAGGTCATCTGCTTTGGTTTCTTGTTTACTTTGTTAGTTTCTTTGTTTTTGAAACAGTAATAAACTCAGATTTCAAAATTCAACAATTATTAAAAAGAAAAAAACAGGGGCGCCTGGGTGGCGCAGTCGGTTAAGCGTCCGACTTCAGCCAGGTCACGATCTCGCGGTCCGTGAGTTCGAGCCCCGCGTCAGGCTCTGGGCTGATGGCTCAGAGCCTGGAGCCTGTTTCCGATTCTGTGTCTCCCTCTCTCTCTGCCCCTCCCCCGTTCATGCTCTGTCTCTCTCTGTCCCAAAAATAAATAAAAACGTTGAAAAAAAAAATTTAAAAAAAAAAAAAAGAAAAAAACAGGTGCATCTGGGTGGCTCAGTCAGTTAAGCATTGACTTCAGTTCAGGTCATGATCTCAAGGTTGGTTGGTGGGTTGGGGCGCCTGGGTGGCTCAGTCGGTTGAGCGTTGGACTTCGGCTCAGGTCATGATCTCACAGTTCGTAAGTTTGAGCCTCGCGTGGGGCTCTGTGCTGACAGCTCAGGGCCTGGAGCCTGCTTCAGATTCTGTGTCTCCCTCTCTCTCTGTCCCGTCCCCACCCATGCTCTCTGCATCGAGCTCTGCGCTGACAGCTTGGAGCCTGGAACCAGCTTTGGATTCAGCGTCTCCCTCTCTCTCTCCCCTCCCCCCCCATTTGTGTTCTCTCTCTCTCTCTCTCAAATAAACAAATAAGTAAATAAATAAATAAAACGTTAAAAAAAGGAAAAGAATAAAAATCAATTCACTTGAGTCCTCTGGAAATGCAGTCACCTCTTAAGACACAAGCAACGTTACAAGATTTTTTATTTCATTGGAGAGATATTGTGTATGGGTGTGTGAATGTGTGTTATGTATAATATAATAAATATAATATAATATAATATAATATAATATAATATAATATGTATAATTTTCCTAACTTTTTGAGAAAAGTGATATCTTGCATTACATCTTTCTCTGTTTCAGAGACCTTTTTCATGCCTCTCACTGGCTTCTAAGCAACTTGTTATATACTAGAATGAAACTCATTAAAACTAGTCAAATGAGAAGGGTACATTCTTTCAAGAGTTCCTAACAGATTGCCATATATTATAGTCACAATTTATAAAGTATTCTGTCCTTACTTTGTTCATATTCTGAAAGGTCCCTTTTGTTCCACTATTTACTTTTGCTTTCCACAATTGAGTTTGTTATACTAAATTACAACAGAAAACAAGGCAGGGTACAGACATCAAACAGAGACAGGATGACAAGAATTTGCAGTTATTTGTTTAATATTTCTAATGTAACATCAAATTTGAGTATTAAAATCAACATCCTTGTGAAAGATATCACCATCTGGAGTGAATATTTGAAATTTGTTTCTTTATACTCGATAATTTACTAACATCAGTTTTGGTATATATGTTACTTCCTTACACACATGCTCTTTATATCCTGGAGATATAAAGACCCCTAAATGAAAAATGAGGATGGGATAAGCGACATGTTTTAAAAACCTCTACCCCAACCAACTATGGAGATTTAAATAGTGACATGGGGATAGATGAGGTTCTTTTGAAATATTTTTAAATATGTGTATTCTGGTAAGCTTTTAAATAATTAAAATTCCTCAGAGTAACTATTCTGGGCATCACGTGAGCAAATGTGTTTAAGGGTCCAGTGGGAAAACAATGAAGCTTGTCTGTGGTTGCTAGCATGGCATAACACAAAACACGCTAAATTCTTAAACAAGCTACTCAGATCCAGCATAGTTTTGCCATGTAAGAGAAAGGAAATACAGGTCTTCTGCCACCGTAGATTTTCTACAGAAATCAGAAATTCAGATTGGGATTGAAATACTCTGATTTCTACATGTCTCCCAATTTAGCTGATACTTAATGATGCGCGTTTCAGAATATATAAGGTTTATTCTACTATCTCAGTAGATTCTCATGGCACTCCTATACGTCAGGCAAAGAAAGCAACCGAGGATCAGGAAGTATAATTTGTCCAAGGCTGTTCAGTAACAGCCAGTAGTTCAGCAGTAATTCCTGATGCCTGAATTCTGATAACACTTCTCCCATTTGATACATTAATTTATGGTGAGTGAATAAAGAGTCCTTCTGATTTTCCCTACTCTGTCTGAAAACTCCAGCAGGGATTTTTGTTGTTGTTTATGTCCCTTTGCAACAGGTGTCTTTCCTTCATGCTCAATAGTTATTTCAATTAAACTGTCAGGATATGTTTCACACTCACCCAGACCTGGCATCGTACAGCAGTGTGTGCACAACCTTTTACAAGGAAGTTTGGAGAGCTCTCGATGAATGTACAAATGGCTTCATATAAAAGTCTTCTGATCTCTCTCTGTATAGCACTAAACAAATCCCTAAATAGGTTATCGTTGTAAGAAAAATCAAATATTTGGTTCTAATTACACGTAGATTTAAAACTCAGTTTCTACAAGGACTGAAAGTAAAGGACATTAAGTTTTGCTTTGTAAGCTCTTCTAGGAATGAATTGCATTGGCCTCTTGAAATGCCTCCTAGTCATCATTTTCAAAGGCATTTAATGGTTGTACTAGATCTAAATCATAACTTACATGTGCATTGATACTTGGTAGTTGTATTAAAGGCCTGAGTCAGCACTGGCCATGGCCGAGCAAGATCAGTTTATTTGGTGGCTTCCACCCAAGTGGAAAAGGTTGCAGCTTTCACCGTGACTGTGATAAACCACTCCATCTTGTAGCCCAATAGAGAAGATTCTTTGAACTTATTATATTATTGTCTTCTTGGTTATAAATTTGATATAAGTTGTAAATTTAAACATGGCTTTTCATAATTAAAAAAATCAGAATTGTAGAGTTTTGAATTTGAAGGCAAATGAGAGAACACAGCCCAGTCCCTTATTTTTAGGACAATGAGGCACACAGCAGGATGACTGCTCCGGGTCATATAGCTTGTTAGCAGCTAAGTTGGAATGAGAACACAGGGCTCCAGAATGTAAGGCTAATATTTGAACTCCTGTTCTACGTTGTTAAGTGTTAGGATTTAGTATTCAGCCATGCTGACATAAATGGAAAGAAGAGGAGAGGTGGGAAGTCAGACTTGGAAACAACACTGATATTCTTTGTTAAAGATTTCCTACAAAATGTTTCACAGAGGCTATAATGTTTTCTCTCTTACTGAAAAACACCTGAGATAATCAACAACTCCACAAAAAAGGCAAAACCACACAGATTTGAAACAACCATGACATTTCACAAGCAAGAATTTCTTCCTAAAGATATTTATTTTAATTAATCTTTTGATGCTCTTTTGCATTCAAGCTATTCTTCTAGGTGACATGGGCGTAGACAGTTCCCATACTATGAAACTTAGAAATG
The DNA here is from genome assembly GCF_022079265.1 of Lynx rufus. Classification (NCBI taxonomy): domain Eukaryota; kingdom Metazoa; phylum Chordata; class Mammalia; order Carnivora; family Felidae; genus Lynx; species Lynx rufus. Next base: position 8,286,016 of record NW_025814825.1, read on the forward strand.
ACACAGTGCAAAATAATTCTTCCATCAAGTGTTATTTAGGATCAGGAGGAAGTGATATCGTCTCTGATTAATATATCCAGAATAGATATATGGAGATAATACATGTGATTTGTCATTAAACAAAAATAAACAAGCACTTTTCAATGAGTAGTAATGAAAGCATCAGTCCCAATACAATTATTAATGTATATTCCCAGCAGAGGGAGTGACAAAGTAAAGGTATTGACCTACATCAAGAATGTAGCAAAGGGTACAATTTGACTGAGAGGTAGTATATTTCAAAGGTAAAAGTGGAAGATAACCTTGGTAAATAAAAAAAATCTTGAATGTTATACTATTGCACTTAGGTGTTATAAATATAGTAACGAAGAACTATAGAAGATGTTTAAACAGAGAAGTGATGATGATTAAAACGACACTTTAGGAGGATCGTGCTACTGATAGGATGGAAAGCATAGGGATGGTACTGCAAGGAACGAAGAATTTGAAGACCTGCATTTGGATGGAGCAGTGGAAATGTATGATACAGAAGCATGTGACTTTCTTGAAATAAAATCAACATATCTTTATAATTAATTCAATGGGGAAAGTGAACAATAGAAGCAAAAAGTTACCATTGGGGCACCTGGGTGACTCAGTGGGTTAAGCATCCGACTATTGAAATCAGGCCATGATTTCACAGTTCCTGAGTTCAAGCCCTGCGTCAGGCTCTGTGCTGACAGCGCGGACCCTGCTTGGGATTCTCTCACTATCTCTCACTCTGTCCTTCCCCTGCTGGCACTCTCTCTCTCTCTCTGAAAATAAATAAATAATTTTTTTTAAGTATCATTAAAGATTATTTAAAATTTCACACCTTTGAAGAATATGATACAATAAACAAAGATAAGGAAGTCAGTTAAGTGGAACACATTTTGAAAGAAAGGTAGTGAGCTTTGTTTTGAATCCTCTAATTTTAAGAAGACACTAGTCTGGCCAGGTGAATTTTTATTGAAAGATTTAGATATGTGAATATGGCAGGCATTCTTCAAAATGTGATATTGGAAACAAAGGGAATGAAAATCAGCAAAAAAAGTGAGAATTTCAGGAACACATTCAGGAATATAGAGAAGGTAGAAACAGTGATCCAAGCAAAAGAGTCAGAGAAGATATAGTCAGAATGTATGAGGCAAACTGGTGGGTGCTGAATGATAAAAATAACCCAAGTGAAAAAAAATCCCAGATGAAGTTGGAAAAGATGAGTAACTTCTATTTTCTTTAAACTCTGAACCCAAAGCAGACCTTAGAACACAGAAAGTCTGAAAGTCTTATCACGGAGTGTAAAAACATTACATATATTTCTTATTTGAAAATAAATAGCCTGAGATTTAAAACACCTGTCACACCGTCAGAGTGATATGTGCCATTTTAACACATTATGACATCATTTCATGTTGAAAAGCCTTTTTCTAGATTTTGTTGACTAGATTATATGATGCCTGTCAAACTGACTGAGTCCATCACTGACACAGATAAATGTACATTACGAGTAAACACAGGATGTTTGATATGTGAGTGAAATGTCAAGGCAAGTCTCCTAGCTAATTCACGGCTTCTTCCAAAATAAGCACTTCTTTATCTGATGAATCCCTATGAATGAGCAATACTTTGTGTGTTAAAGTTACATAATATTAATTTTTTTTTATAACAGAGCAATGCATGTCTCCAAAAACTAAAACACAGCGTTAGGAATTTCACACATTTTTTTAAAATAGTTGATAAAATGACACATTTGGTTTCAAATGACACATTCATTTTTCCCCATTACATTCTTTACTCTTCATTAGCATTACATGAGACAATTTTCCAAAATAATATTTATGAGCAGCACTTTCTAACAAGTAGAAAACTTTTTAAAATAAACTTCACTTCAGGAATAGAGAATTTCGTATTCCAATTGCTTGCTTTTATTGAAGTGATAATAAGTATATTCAAAAGAATAAAAGGCTACTCTGATGTGTTGAACAATAGTAAGTTTGTTCTACCATTATTTAACATTTCGTTGTGAAAAATATTGAGAAAGTTATACAAAATCCTTGGTTCGAGTCAATAATAAATAAATGTGACCTTATTTTTCAAATATAAGACAAAGGATATTAAATTAAAAAAAAACTGTTGAAGAAAATTTTATACACCTTTTTGTTCACACACACACACACACACACACACACACATACCACACCACTGTCTTTCTCCTTATATCATTTGTATCAGAGGATTTTAGCTTTCCTAAAAAATAAGGGTTTGGATTTTTGTTTCCAACATTTAACTGGAAATATATGAAAACTTCTCTGCTACAACTCTCTTCAAATTATTGGAATGTGTGTATTTAAAATTGAGATGATGTAAAATTAATGCAGTTTTTCAGATCATGATTTTTTTTAAATTATGAATCCTTAGAAATAAAATGGCTTCAAAAACAGAATTTGTGTTGATTTTATCTACTGAGTTTATCCCTGGCTACTGGAGACTGGGATTTACCAAGTAAACAGGTCAAATGACAAAGCCAGGGCTATGAGCAGAAAAAAAGTTTAAACTGGAGCACCCAAGTGGAGCTAAGACTCCAAAATCACAAAATCCTCATAAGTGGAGCTAGACAACAGGGAAAACATGCATGTCCAATTTTGGCTCTGGGAAGATCAGGGGAAAAAATTTTGTGAAAATTTTTAACCATGAATGTCCATTTAGATTTGGGGTTAAAATCCACTTACCTTTATGATTGGAAACCCCAAAGTAAAAAATCTGAAGAAATTTCTGATTGGTAGGATGTTTAACTCCATGACAAAAACAAATACAAAAATGTTTTAATTCAAGCCTCAATGTCTTGATTAGCAGACCTTAAGTTTTGAGAAAGTTTATTATGAATTATTCAAATTTGCTTAATTTCCAGTGTTTTGCATTTCCATATACATTTAAATTATATTTAAAATAAAATACACAGTCTGCTTGGATTTTGACTAAGATTACATCAAATGTAACAATATTGAATCTTAAAATCAATTAACATGCTTTATATCTTCAAATTTAGGTCCTTTTTGTTTTGTCTCATCAGGGCTTTCTAGTTTTCAGTATACAGCTTACACACACATTTTGTTCAATTTGTGCCCAATATTTTATTTTTTGGAGCTTTTGTAAATAGTACTTGCTTTATAAATTGGATTCAATATTGGGCGCCTGGATGGCGCAGTCGGTTGAGCTTCCGACTTCAGCCAGGTCACGATCTCGCGGTCCGTGAGTTCGAGCCTTGTGTCAGGCTCTGGGTTGATGGCTCGGAGCCTGGAGCCTGTTTCCGATTCTGTGTCTCCCTCTCTCTCTGCCCCTCCCCCGTTCATGCTCTGTCTCTCTCTGTCCCAAAAATAAATAAAAACGTTGGAAAAAAAAACTAAAAAAAAAAATTGGATTCAATACTTCACTGCTGGTATACAGAAATGCAATAGATTTATTTGTATTATGTTGCACGCTGCAACCTTGCAAAATTCACATACAACTAATGTGTATTTATTGCAGTTTCTTTGGATTTTCTGACAATGATTTCATCTGTGAATTGAAACAGTTTTATTTCTTCCTTTCTAATCTGTATGAATTTTATTTCTTTTCATTGCCTTTTGCATTGGTTAAAACTTTAGATACAATGCTGGATGCCAGCCTTGTTCTAATCTAAAAGGAGAAAGGATTCAGCCTTTTAGTATTTAAGCATCATGATAGCTATAAGGTTTTTGTTGATGTCCCTCATTAGATAAAATTGTTCCATTCTACTTTTAGTTTGCTGAAAATTTTTACCATGAGTGAATATTGAATTTTGCCAAATGCCTCTGCATCTATTAAGATGACCATAGCATTTTCTTCTGTTAGCATGCTGGGAAACATTAACATTCATAGAAAATATTATTTTTCAAGATTATTCTTCTTGTATATTGCTAGAATAGGTATATTAACACGTTGTTAAAAATTTTGGAGTCTAAGTTCATGAGTATTTCTGCCCTTATAGTTTCTATTTTTGTTGTTTCTGTGTTAATTTTGATATTAATGTGACCTCATAATATTTGACAGAAAGTATACCCTTCTCTTCAATTTTTCTTTTTTTTCCTTTTCTTCAATTTTTCTGGAAGTTTTTGTGTGAAAATATAGAATTGTTCTTTCTTAAGTGTTTGAAAGTTTCTCCAATAAAATTTTCTGTGCCTGAGGTTCTTCGATGGAAAGATTTTTACTAAAAATCCACTTTGTTTAGTAGATGTAAGACTATTCAGGTTATCTATGTCTTCTGAGAAGTTTTCATAATTTGCATCTTTTGTAGAATTAGTCCATTTCAACTATTTGTTGAACTCATGAACACAGAATAGTTTGTGGAATACTCTCTTTCTCTCTCTCTCTCTCTCTCTCTCTCCTTCTCTGTAGTGGGAAATGACTTTATTTCTTACACTGGATTCCTCTTTTCCATAATCCTTGTTTGTCCTAATATATGGCCCTAATATATTATTTTGGTTCTAAGGGTAATGACAGGAAAGATGAAGAAACTCCTTCAGGGTTAAAAATGATTCATTCTGCAACTATTCATGCAGTCCTTGGCACACCTATTCCCTGAGTTAAAGAAAGAGCTTCTTGGCAAGAAAGTGATGTCTAAGGCCATTCAGGAACCGTCCATGTAAAAAAAGTACAGCTGTGAAAGAAGTTGGCCCCAGAAAACAGACTGTTGATTAAAAAAAAAAAAAAAAAAACAACAAGATTACACTCCAATAAACTGTTCTTCGTTTCACATTTGAGGAATGTAGCCATGTGGCATAAATGTTGAACCCATAGCCACATTGTTGTTTTGAAAGACCAGGAACTAGAACAGCTAGGTGTTTTCTCAACTTTATTGTGGGGGGGAGGGGGCAGTCAGGAGGGAGGAGGTGTAGATGTGAAGGTTTTGGGTTTTTCAATGCAAAAGAATTTATTTTGTGTTTGATACCAGATGAGACTATAAGAGTCATGGTCCTCCTTATGCCTATATGCCATTTCCAGGTGAAATGTTCCAGGCTTCTGGCCCTGATGCCTAAGAAGGGAGGCCCTTCTAGACCTGAGCTCTAAAGACTGCTTGTGATTCAGTTTGCACATTATGTAAACAGTCACAGACTTGCTGAAGGGGATGGTGTTGTCGATGCTGCCACCCCCGATCGAGGGGGATTTTGGAATGCAGGAACGGGAGTTGCAGGCCAGCAGCAGCCTGCATTTCACGGGCATGGTTCCGTCCAGACAGTGTGGGAGACGTACAGCTGGGTGATAAGCCGGTGGAGCCCTGGCCCAGGATTCCCGAAGTCTGCCAGTTTAGGATGAATCATCTGAGCCTGGCCATCTGGATATAAGATGTGGACCTTCACAGTACTCTGAAGATCCTGCACATGTTCTAGGCTTGCATCAACATCCAGGGCCACAACCAACCCAGATGTAAACTGCAAAGCGATGTCTGACTTGCCCACTGGCAAGTGGTGGTGGCTGAAGCTTTGTGGATCTGCTCTGGAAGGGGGATGTGCAGGAAGGTACTCTGCCACAGCATGGTCTGTAGAATTTTGACCACTTCTCTAGGTTTGGATGTCATGAGTCAGGGCATAAGGTCAAGAAATTTGTCCACAAAGTTGTCCTGCAGGTCGGTCAAATCAGTAATAAAACACCTCTGAAAAAAGTCCACATCGTGTAAAAACTTTGCACACATCCCAAATAAGGGTCACCTCCTCCAGTTGTCCGTGCTGCTACTATAAATTGCAGTGCTGTGACTTGCAGCCTCATGTGATGTATAATCACCACGTGTTTATCTTCCACACCACTGTACAGGAACTCCATTTTGTAGGTCTCTTCCATGATCTGTTTTGCTGCTGTTGAGGCCAAATCACTCTGTTTCAAATACAAAAGAGTGGCCACATTCCACACTTTTCCTTGCAAGGCCTACACAGACAAATCAGGAGAGAACAGAACACAGAGGTTGCAAAGGTTGGCATATCATTTGAGATTTATGTGTTTGTTTTGCTTTTGTGTGAAATCTCTTATGTAATGGGCAGAAATACCCCCTCTCAATAAAAAAGTCCACACCCTAATTCTATCTTAAACTAACTTACAGGGAAAATGGACTTGACCAATGTGATAAAATTGAGGATTAAGATGGGGAGATAATTTTGGATTATCCAGGTAAGCCCAAAGTCATCATAAGGACCCTTGTAGGAGAAAGAGAAGAGCAAGAGAGTTAGAATTAGAGAAGGTGCTGAAGGTGCTATGATGGCAGAAGTGGTGAGACAGAAGGCAATATGAAAATGGAAGCAGATGTGAAAGGGATGCAGGTCCCAGTAGAAGATGAAAATGGCAAGGAAGCAGATTCTTTCTTAGAGTCCCCAGAAAGAATGTAATGTGGTTGACATTGATTTGAAAATTTCCAACCTCCAGAAATGTAAGAAAGTCTATTTCTACTGTTCTTAGCCAATAAGATTATAGTTATTTATTACAATAATAAACTAGTATCTTATTATACCTTTAATGCCTGTGTGGTCCACATGGTACCCCCTCTTTTGTTTCTTACATTGGTAATTGTGTCTTCTCCACTTCCCCCCTCCTTTGGCTTGCTCAGTTTGGTGGGAGCTCAATTATACTGATTGATTTTTAAGAAGCCATCTTTTAATTTCACTGATGTTCTCTATTCTTTCTCTGTTTTGATTTAATCGACTTCATTTCAACTATTTAACTTATTCTTCCCACTTGTTTTGGATTTAATCTTCTTTTCTTTCTCTAGTTTCTTAAAATTTTCTTATCTTATTGATTTGAGACATTTGTTCTTTTCTAGTCTATGCAACTGACAGTCAAAAATTCCCTCTAAGCAATGCTTGAGCTGAATTCTAAACATTTTGATATTGTGCATTTTCATTTTCATTCACTTCAAAATATTTTTAAACTTGTTTTGAGAATTCCTCTTTGACCCATGAGTTATTTAGAAATATTTTGCTTAAATTTTAAATAATTGGGAATTTTTCAGTCATCTTTCCATTATTGATTTTTACCTTAAACCTCTTACTTATTATCACATAGAATATACACTGCATGATTTTTATTCCCTTAAATTTCTATAAGTAGTGTCCCAGAATAGGATTTATCTTGGTTAATGTTAAATGCACTTGACCAATGTGATTAAATTGAGGATTGAGATGGGGAGATTATTTTGGATTCTCCAGGTGAACCCAAAGTCGTCATAAGGACCCTTATAAGGAAATGTATATTTACCTGTTACTGTGGTGTGTTCTATAAATATCAGTGAACAAACAGAATCAATTCAAAGAAAATCTCTCCTAAACATATCATAATAAAAGTGACAAAGAGATAAAGTAAGGAAAAAAAAAAAACCTTTAAGACAGCTAGAGAGAAATAACACAATGCATGATACATGGGAACAGTGATTCAAGTAACTGGTTTCTCACCGGAAATCTTAAATGACAAAACTATGGAACAACATTTTAAAGGAAAAGAAGGAAAACACAGAGTTCTATATCTAATACAAATACCCTTCATATATGAATGACATCTTCAAGTGAAGGAAAACTAAGAAAATAAACAGCAAGCAAACTGGCTATATACAAAAATGCTGAAAGGATTCTTCAGGCTGAAAGGAAATAATGCTAGTGGGCAACATTAATGGTAACTAGCTGGATAAATACAAAATACTAAAAACTTTTTCCTTAAGTTCTTACAATTACTATATATTTAAAATATGTAATATTGGTTGGTAAGTTTTTAAATAAATGTATATTAAATACACATAACAACTATAATATAATGGTTGGTGGTAGTAAAAAAAAACAAACTATTAACAAACTATTTGTCTTCAACCTTTCTATATTTTATGTGAAGTGATACAATATTAAGTCTAAATAGTTTGTGAAATCTTAGGTCTGAATGTTTCAATTTCTAGAGCCACTTCTAAAAAAATACAAAAAAGGCAAAAGTACAATAGGTAAATTAGAAAGAGGTAATTAGAAAATTCTAAATAAGCTAAAAAGAGCCATGGAAATGGAAACAATGATGATAATAACAAAACAAATGGGGCAGACAGAACACAAAGGAGAAAATGGTGTACTCAAAGCCAACCACATCAGTTGTTGCATACCAAAAGTTAATGATCTAAATACTCCAATTAAAAGGAAGAGATTGGCAGAGTTCAATAAATAATAACCACAACAGTATTTTACTATATGCCACCTACAGGAGATAAGTTTTAAATGTAATGACACAGATTGGTTGAATGTGAATGATGGAAAATTATACACCAGGCAAATATACATATGAGAGGACCAGGATAGTTATTTAATCAATGATTTAAAAGACTCTAAGAGTAAGAGAATTACCAGACATTATATAGATATTTTGTAATTTAAAAATGAGGCAGTTCATCAGGAAGAAACAATTACAAATATGTGTGTCCCAAATAACAAACTCTCAAGTTATAAGAAGAAAAAAAAAAGGTAGAACAATTAGGTAATAAAGGAAATAATGAAGAGCAAGTGATCAATGGAATAGAAAACAGACACATAATAGAGAAAATCTACAAAACAAAAACCGGTTATTTAAAAAGATTGACTACATTGCCAAGCCCATATCTAGATCAAAAAGAAAATTAGGGAAGCAACACAAAAAAACTTAATATCAAGGATAAAGCAAGAGATTTTTCACTACAGATTTGACAGATATTAAAGCAATAGCAAGATAATACTACAAATAATATTATGTCAAGAATCTGATAACTTCAACAAAATGTACATTATACATTTCATTAAAAAATTACAATTTACTGAAATTAACACAAGAATAAACAGATTCTGGGAAGCATAATACCTATAAAAATAAATTGAACTGGGGCGCCTGGGTGGCGCAGTCGGTTAAGCGTCCGACTTCAGCCAGGTCACGATCTCGCGGTCCGTGAGTTCGAGCCCCGCGTCGGGCTCTGGGCTGATGGCTCGGAGCCTGGAGCCTGTTTCCGATTCTGTGTCTCCCTCTCTCTCTGCCGCTCCGCCGTTCATGCTCTGTCTCTCTCTGTCCCAAAAATAAATAAACGTTGAAAAAAAAATTTAAAAAAAAAAAATAAAAATAAATTGAACTAATGACAAAGCTTTTACAAATGGGAAAGCTCTTTTCCAGATAAGTTTACTAGTAAATTCCATCAAATATTGAGGAACAAGTTAATACCAATCTAACATAAACTATTTCAGAAAACCGTCAAAAAAAATTCATGGCACATTTCTCTCTGGTCACCCAGCTTTATTGGCATAATGTTTTTGAGGGCAATATAACCCTAATATGAAAACCTAACAAATATATTACAAAAATGAAAAGCACAGGGACACCTGGGTGGTTATTCGGTTAAGGGTCCAACTTCAGGCTCAGGATATGATCTCATGGTTCGTGAATTCAAGCCCCACATTAGGCTCTCTGCTGTCAGTGAGGGGCCTCCTTAGAATTCTCTCTCTCTCTGTCGTCCCCCACTGGTCCCCTTTCTGTCTCAAAAATAGATATTTATAAATAAACAAACAAACAAACAAGTGAAATTTTAAAAAATGAAAAGCACAGACTAATAGCACTCATGAGCATAGATGGATAAATAATAAAATATTAATGAATCTAATTTCAACATAAAAAGAATAATATATCATAACCAAGCAAGTTTTATGCAGGAATTAAATATGCAGGAATTAAAACACTTTAATAACGGTGAAAAGATAGATATGTAGATCAATGTAGTAAAATACATTATGCACAAATGGGTGGCAAGGCAATTCAATGGGAAAAGAAAGTTTTTAACAAATGGTGCAGGGTTAACTAGGTATACTTGTAAAAATAATTGAGGATTTATCCTAATTTCACACCATATTTATCTTATTTATATTAAAATAGTTTTAACTATTTCATAATTCATAACTTGAACTGGAACTAAAAATAAAACCTAAATAGATTAAACCATTTTATTGCAAGTTGGTTATTTCTGGAACAGAGATGGAAATTTTTTTCATATCAATCTCATATTCTACAACCTCTCATATTGGTACAAATACTATGTCTGCTTATTTTCCTCTATTTTCAGCTACAAATATGTATTGGCTCCAAATAATAATTATGTCTCTTCCCTACAAACTCACACTGTAGCTCTCTTTTCATGCTATTATCTTATCATGCTACTATTATATTTTTGACAAAATATTCTAACGTGGTATTAAATAAGAAAATAAAGGCAAATATAGGCACCTTTGCCTTATTAAATGTCTCTCTCTCTATTATTTGGTTTTTGCCTTAATAAAACAAAAGTTTTAGCATTAATTATAAACTTCATTACAGATTTTGGTGAAAAAAATAATGTTATGGAAGTTCATTTTTATTCCTTTATTTTCTAATATGCTTATGACAAATATTGAACATTAAAAATGCTTTTTTGCATCTATTGAGATGATAATCAGTCCTTTCTTTAGTATTTTAGTGTAATGCCTAATGTTAAAAGATTGTCTACATTTAATTGTATTTACTTTCTCTGGATAAATCTAATTCTTATCTAATTCTTTTCTGAAATGTGTTTACCTCAATGTATCTGTACAATATGGGCTTATTCTTTTTTTCCAGTACCATGTTTATCCATGTTTGATGCTGAAATTATATATATTATATATTCTTCTGATTTGAACTTATACATCCTCCCCACATTCTGATTTTTTCTTTTTTTCTTTATTTTTTTATGTTTATTTATTTAATATTTTGAAAGAGAGAGAGAGTGAGAGAGAGAAAGCATGAGCAAGGGAGGGGCAGAGAGAGAAGGATAGAGAGAATCCCAAGCAGGCTCCAAGCTATCATCACAGAGCCCTCATGCAGGGCTCGAACCCACCCTCCCTGAGATCATGACCTGAGGCAAAATCAAGAATCAGATGCTTAACCCACTGAGCCACCTAAGAGCCTTTCTTTCTTTCTTTCTTTCTTTCTTTCTTTCTTTCTCTCTTTCTTTTTCTTTTGAAATGGAGCTACTAAAGTTACTAAAGCAAGGAAAGGGCATTTTATGAAGATTATTAAGATACCAAAGTCCAGAATGAATTCAAAAAAAATTATGCTACTAGAGTCAGGAAAAGCAGTTAAGAGAGAGGGGTTTTTGTTGTTGTTATTTTGTTACCAAACTGTTAGATTCTTCCTCTGAGGTGTGTGAAGATTTAGCAGAAGATAGAAAGGAGAGGGGACCCCAATGAGTTGTGAACAAAAAGTGGAAAGGAAGAGGATGCACACCACACCAGGTGTTAGCCAGGGTGAAAGAAAAACAAAAGTAAGAAAACCTGTTGCAACTACACCTTTTGACCATTGTGCTCAGATGTCCCTGTTGCCTCGCCAAGGACCAGCCTGGAGTCCTCTACCCTTCTCAGGTGGTCTTTGTCCTAAATAACCAACCTCAAGTGGGAGATGTCTCTCACTCTCCCAAGAGTGAGTCCTAAACTTGTTGCCACTTGTGACAACAATTGTTTTTACCAATCACCTAGGAAACCTGTTCTGTCCATCGCTGTCCCTCTCATCCATGGCCACTGTCACATGGAGATGATGGTCACAGAAAGGGCAAGCTCAGGCATGAAGTAGGATGGCCCTTAGAGATCTCCCTAGCCAGTGATCCTCAGAGGATCTCCTCTGGTCCCAACAATGTGACAGGAGTCAGGTGATTCTTGGAGGCCACTGGAGGTCCTCCAAGCTATTGGAGGACCAAGGCTGTCTAGGCAAGCTCACCAGAATTTGTTCCTAGAGTGGTAGGTTCTATCCCTACTCATACCATTCACCAAAAAGTCAAATAGCAAAGCAGTCTTTGACAGCAAGTGGGTAATTTATTCAATGGCTATAGAATGAAGAAGGGAAGTTCATGTTCTAAAAATGCCTTCTCCCCAGTTAGGTCTCATAGTATGGGGTTTTTGGGAGTTAGAGTAAAATGAAGGGTCTGGTAAGTAAGCTAACCTTGGAGTTTTTCAGGGAAAGGGAACAGGGTTTCTTGGAATCAGTCCATCTCTTTCCTTCCTTTAAATACCTCACTCCATTCTGTCAATGTACTGGTAGGTGTGTTTCTTGTTATTACCATTAGACAATTGTAACCTCAAGTTCATCTGGAAGGTTAGCAGGATGTCTGAACTGGACCAAACCTGTGAAAACTAGGTCATGTGGACTTGTTTGGAGCTCATGACTTATAGGAGCTTAGTTTCTGTTGGCAAACAGCACCTGTAAGCAGGGCTGAAAGACTGGGTTAGTGTGGCTTGTTAGCAAGTTCTGGTGACAACTGTTTTATGTTTGTTTGGTTTTGGTAATTTGAGTTTATTTTTTTAAGTTTATTTATTTACTTTTGAGAGAGAGGGAATGCAAGTGGGGCAGAGTCACAGAGAAAGGGAGAAAGAGGATCCCAAGTGGGTTTAGTGTTGTGAGCACAGATCCTGATGTGGGGCCCGATCCCACGACCATGAAATCATGACCTGGGCTGAAATCAAGAGTTGGACGCTCAACGAACCAAGACACCCAGGTCCCCCTGGTAATTTGAGTTTAAATTATGAGGCAGCAGAAAAAGATAAAGATCTAAAGGTTGTCAGTAAGAAAACATGAGATCTATATACTATAGTGGCCATTAGATATGTGGAGCAAGAACTAATGAAGTTTGGGAACCTCTATGATAAATCCATTGCTTGGAGAGTATAGGACAATATCATGGCCACACAGATGGTCATGATAACTTTGATATGCCTATGGCAATTGATAGCCATTCAGAATTTATAAGTATAGGGCTCTGAAGAGAATTTAATTTTAGAGAATCCTATCTAAGAGGGGCTAGAGGTCATGGTTGTAGCCAGAGAATGAAAATATTCAACCTTCAGTAAGCAATTCGGTAGAAAGCAAGAGTCCTGTGAATTGAGCGCATATTACAGGAGGGTTATGCAAACTAAGATTCAGCCTTCCTTTTTTTGTTTGGTTTTGCCTTAAGCATGTTACATACCTTCCCTTGAGCTGTATTCCAGACTCAATGCAGTGGCTCCAAATCTGAGGCCTCGGAATTAGGGAATTTAGAGAGTCACTGAAACTCCTTACATCCGAGGGATAACAGCTATTAGACTGCAGTCTGCCCTCCATACTCATACCCCTGGACTTCAGGCTACAAAATGGCACCTTAATAGACTAATTAAGCACCAGTGCTATAGGCTTTTTTTTCGCAGCCCCGATGTGTAAATTTGGACGAAAGTAGTTTTGGAGGGTATGAAGAACTCCAGTCTAAAAGAAATATAAATGCATGATCTTGGTTAGGATTCCCTGCAGCTTTGTACCCCACCAGCTGTCCCTCCTAGGATTGTGGTGTTAGCAGGAAAGTAGAGTGGAGCCTCAGCAAGGCTCCACTGAAAGCCTGCGTTAAAGGGCTTAACACCTTGCTATATAAAGAGAACATAGTCCCCATCTTTCCAGAAACGTATCCAAGCAATCCTTGTTCTTGTGCAAGTGAACACTGATGCTTTTATTCTTCAGGTTTCACCTACAGAAAAAGTATCATGTAAGTCCCTTTCATTCCCCAAAGTGGCTGCTATGGAAACAAGTTCTGATGCACGCAGGGAGGGAAACCTAGCTGTACTGTGCTTAAACAAAGAGGAGACATTTCCACAAGATTTCCAATTCTATGTGGAGCCAATAAAGAAGCAACTGGGAAGTACATCGCACAGCAAATCTAAGGAAGAGATTGCTAATTCAGTTTTGCCAGTTATACTTTCTCAAGGCGTATAATTAAAAGGGAGCTTCAGGGTACTAGCAGAGAAGTCAGATTTGCTAGGAGCCCGAGGGGCTTATAAATTGGCGGCTTTTGCAAACTGCTTTCACCCCTATAGGTTAAGAGGGGAAGAATTAATGCCTTTGTGTGATGGAATAAATGCTCCCCTAGTGGCTTGGAAGAAGAGATTTGCCTCTCTAACCTTCTAAGATTACATAGGGAGAATTGGCTTTGGACGAGTAGGTTTGCTGTGAAACGTTACAAGAATACTAGATTACAGCACTGTGTCTCGTGTTATGGTCACATGGCCCCAGCGTTGTCTTCCACATGCTCTTTACCGTAACCATATAATTGGGAGCTTAACAAACACATTTATTAGGTTTATGTTTAAAAGTCTAGGTCAAAATATCCTGCGGGCAGCAGAAATTATCTGTACGTTCTCATAAAAGAGAGGTTTTCTCAAAATCCATGTATATTTTGGAAAAAGTCTCGGAATCTCTTTCCCTAGGATATCACAGCCTTGGTTTAAATCTAGTCACATTAATATTTATAAACCATGTTTCCAAGGTTTTCATCCCCTTCTGATATAATGGGATCGCTGGCCTCAAGCGATGTTTTACGTGTGCTAATAAACAATGCCTACAGACTCCCACAAAGTCTACTCCTACCCTGGCCTACTTTCCAGATGTCCCTGACAAATACTGCAGGTAGCTCTTGGCTGATGTTGGTGCCTAGAATCTAAGGTGCTTCGAATCTGGTGTTGCTAAGGACTGCTGACAGACACCAGTGCCTTACAGAGTCCCAAAGAGCCAAAGTGAAACTGAGATGCCTGTGAGAAACTTGTATGGAAGAAGCCGGTCATGATCCGTGGACAAGTGGGGGCAAGGTTTCTCTCCTGGGTTACAGTTATATGCAAATACATAATGAAATTGAAGGGAAGCACTTATATTGACTCAGTGTCTATCCAGCACTCTTTCTGAATCCTCTTGTATATAATCTTATTTAATCCTCAGAACAGCTCTATGATGCAGGCTTTTTTTTTTTTTAATGATTTAATCTACGTATCTATTTGTTTATTTTAAATGTTTATGTATTTATATTAGAGAGAAAGAGAATGAGAAAGCTGGGGAGGGGCAAAGAGCCAGAGGGAGAGGGAGACACAGAATCCAGAGCAGGCTCCAGGCTCTGAGCTGTCAGTGGAAAACCCAACGCAGTGCTCAAACCCACAAACTGTGAGATCATGACCTGAGCCAAGGTCTGAGGCTTAACCAGCTGAGCCACGCAGGTGCCCTACCCCAGTGCAGAGTTTTAGGTAGTGGGGGGATGGGTTCAGTCAGAGAGAAGAGATGTGATCCTTGCTCTTCAGTCTCTCCTTTCTGCTCTCTCTCAAATGTCTTAGGTATGACGAGTTCTCTCCCCTCTGGGATGGAAATGTAGTATTTGTCAGCGTTGCTCAACTTAGAATGGCTCTGATTTGCCCTAACCCCACATGCCCGGTCTGGATTACCCCTCGCGGGGTCTCACCTTGAGCACCTGTGGCTCAACTTTCCACCGAAGATTCTTGAGAACCCCCCCAAGTTCTTCCAGAACTCAACCTCTGCACAATTCTCTCCTCCATGCTTGCGGTCATGCTGCAGAGCCTCTTTAACAATCCTGAGCTAATAATTAGTGCTAAACTTGGGCGATTGAAGCAGTTGGTTAGGAAATTTTCCTATGCAGATCATCTGACCAATAGCAGGGCTCATCTGGTGAATGTCCCTTTTATTCTGGAATCCTGTCTAGTTTGGTCTAGTTTTCGATGCCTCAGTATTTACCTCCTATATTTTCTCTATTTTACAAATTGTGGAATTGTTAGTCCACTACCGGTTAGTCTTCCTTGGCTGGAACTATAGTCTCTTAATTACATGATAAGAAGTAATTACCCTGAAATTCCCCACCCATCCCCCCCAAATTGTTGGAGGAATGAAAGGTACAAACTGGGTCATCTGTTAAGGTCTCTGCAGTAGATGCGAGTGCCACGTGGATGCTTCTGAAAGCATTTTTATTTAGGGGGGTGCTGGGTGGCTCAGCGGACTAGGTGGCCCCCTTGATTTCAGCTCAGGTCATCATCTCACAGTGAGATCTAGCCCCATGTCTGGCCCTGCACTGACGGTGGGGAGCTTGCTGGGGATTCTCTCTCCCTTTCGTTCTGCCCATCCCCCTCAAAATAAATAAATAAACTAAAAAAAAAAAAAGGATTTTTATTTATGTTCTGTTTAATCATCCAAAGGATAGGGGCTAGGATGTATATGTTGTCAACACCCCCATCTTGGCACAGAGCTCAGCACATAATGCCGCTTAACGTTTGGTGAAAAATTAATTGAATATATAAGTACACTTTTCTCAGATTTTAAAATGTAAAACAAATGTTAATATAATAAGTTCTGTAGCCATTATTTGGAAATAATACTTTCTTTTTCGGAACTATAAGATTTTCTACAAGATTTTCTACAAGACTGAGGAAGGCAGAAAATATGGCTAAGTGTTAGAAAAAATATTTGAAGTTATTTTCACAGTAAAGAATGCTAAGAGAACTACAGAATCCAGAGAAATTTAAAATCAGAGGATTTAAATCATGTTTCCATATTAGGGCTGGAATTGGAAATACCTGTGTAAAGATACACCCCACCTTTTATATATATATATTTTCAAGTTTACCTCCCTGTAGGAGATACAAATCAAAACTACAATGATATACCACCTCACACCTGCGAGCGTAGCTAAACGTAACAAGGCAAGAAACAAAAGGTGCTGGCAAGCATGTGGAGAAAGGGGAACCCTCCTGCACAATTGGTGGGAACGTAAACTGGTGCAGCCACTCTGGAAAACTGTGTGAAGCTTCCTCAAAAAGTTAAAAACAGAACTATCCTGCAATCCAGCAATTACACAACTAAGTATTTACTTCCCCCCAAAATTCAAAAGTATTAATTCAAAGGGATACATGCACCAAAAAGAATGAAGTCTTGCCATTTGCAGCAATGTGGATGGAGCTAGAGAGAATTATGCTAAGCGAAATAAGTCGGTCAGAGAAAGACAAATACCACACAAATTCACTCATATGTGGAATTTAAGAAACAGAACAGATGAACATAGGGGAAGGGGAAAAAAAGGAGGGAGGTAAACCATAAGAGCTCTTAACTATAGAGAACAAACTGAGGGTTGCTGGAGGGAAGGTGGTGGGGATGGGTTAAATGGGTGATGGGGATTAAGGAGTGCACTTGTGATGAACACTGGGTGCTGTATGCTAAGTGATGAATCACTAGATTCTATACCTGAAACTAATATTACATTCTGTTAACTAACTGGAATTTAAATATAAACTTAGAAAGAAAAAAATAACAAAGTTTACCTCCCTGTAGACTTTATTTTCCTTTTATTTTCAGTATTGGCTAAAGTTATTTTTTAGAGAAAACTTCAGATTTTTAATATTTCTGTTTAAAAATTTTATATAACCAGAGTATAATATTTAAGTATTTTCTCACTATATGACAGTATCATTTGAATCGATTTATTGATACCGCTAGCTTATGTTTGTTGAAATTGGTTGGGGCTAAGGTCCTAATGTCCCTAGAATACTGTCACCAGGAGATCCTGTGAAGATGACCCCTGGGGTACCAGATACTAAGACTAAGCTTTAGCAGAACTTTTGTCAGTATGAATATGCAAAGGAAAATGAAGACTTGCCCGAGAAAATGCTTAAATTTAGATTAATTATATCTTGTAAATATTCAATGCAAAAATAATTCACTGGATGATTACAGTATTCTCTATTTTGTTCAGAAATGTGAAGCATTTACTCTAACACATATCAAGATTTAACTTTTAAAGGCATTCAGCATAAGTAATATCAAGAGTCTACTTTTTGGGGGTGCAGGGGTGGCTCAGTCAGTTAAGCATCTGACTTCAGCTCAGGTCATGATCTTATAGTTCATGAGTTAGAGCCCTACATCAGGTTCTGTGCTCACAGCTCAGAGCCTGGAGCCTACTTAGGATTCTGTGTCTCCCTCTCTCTCTGCCCCTCTCCTGCTCACGATCTGTCTCTCTCTCTCTCTCTTTCAAAAATAAACATTAAAAATTTTTTAAATATATAAAAGGTGGTAGAAAGAAAAACTCACTAAAATATTTTAATTTTGTTTAAATTTCATTTAAGCATTTTGTTTATAAAGGCTCTTTCAAGAGGCTATAATTGAAACCTTTAGTTAACATTTCCATGAAGTGTATTTGTTTTCTTTACATATTCCTAACAAATTTCCTCTTCCAGTACAAAGCAGATCTAAATTCTATAAACCTGGAGAGTAGGGCATCAAGGTATTTAATTCAACCTGCCTGATTATATTAAACCTCAAGTTAAATGAAGTTATTTTCCTGCTCAGTACTTTCCAGTGGCTTATCACACCACTTTTAGGGAAAGGCAAAGCCCTCCTAGTAGCCTGCAAATCTCTATACACACATTTTTCCTTTAGGCATTGCAGAACTTTTTGGCATAAGGACAATATTCTCTATCTTCATTAGGTCCAAGTTACTTGCATGATTTCATGGGTTACAATTCAGCAAAAAAATTTTTCAAGACACATTGATTCGTATGCTTTAAATTCATATGTTTTATTATATAAGCTATATCTTAATAAAATTGAGTAGACAAAGTAGAGGAAGGTTGAGGAGCCCAACAAGCTCAAATACAATTTATTTGGCATTCCCAACGAACAGTAAAATTTGCCTTTTTATTCACAGATTCTTGAATAACAGGTAAGAAGGTATATATCAACTTATAAAAGGCATTGTGGACAGTTTGAAAATTGTTAAGAATTTATACAGAATAATATTAAAGTCACACAGTGACAAGCTATTTAAATTTGTTGTATTTTACTTTGATTTTTTTCAGTGCTTTTATTTTCATGATTGCAATGATTCTAAATCTATGCTATGTTCTACTCTTTTCTCCTTAATTTTAGGATTTTTGTATCATTCACAATGAACAGGAGAACACAGCTCTGGAAAACTCCGAATGATCTCCACTTGTTGCCAGCTTTACAAAATATGGTACAGATTGCAATCTGACCACTCAATAGTTATAGAGACCCACTTAATAATCATGAGTACTCATGACTACTCTTCTCCAATTACAGCCACTGGCTATTATCAGATATTACTGGGAAATTGTAACCATTTCTCAATCAACAGCAATATGAAGTTCTGACTTGAGTCTAATGCAAATTCTTTGCATTTGGAAAGTCAACCTCATCCTTGGATTTTTCTCTGGAAATTACCCCCCAAAATCTGAGCTATTACCTGAGAGTAAGAGGAAATCCTGCTACTAGCAAGTATAATAGTGAGGAAAGAATTCAGAGAAAACATATACTTACTTTTATCTCTCTGTATTTCCCAAACAGTACATCTATAACATTTTCAGTTATGGAATCTCATTGCATTCATCCATATACTAGAAAAAGTTTATAGCAGAATTCGACTATTATTGTGATACGGTTTAATTTTTACCAAAGAATTCTAAAATTTCTAAAATAAATCTTTAAATTCTTAATGTATTTCCTTAACAGCAATTTCTACACATGTTATATAAACACATAATTAAATTTTTATTTTTCAAATAAAAATGAGTGCATTTCATAGTATATTCTGATGATACTTGTTTTGCTAGAAAAAATATCCATCTTATACATGGTGTAAACCAGGCAAATGTGAGTTACTGCTAAATTTACTTACATAAGAGATCTTATCTAGTTATAACTGATTGCTCCCTTGGGTTTCCAGTGATTAATATGTCTAATTATTCAGTGATTATTTGGAAAATCACATTTGTTTCCTTTGAGAAGGCAAAGATGGGCGGGGGGGAAGGAAGTTTTCTAGAGTGGAAAAAAAAAAAAGGAGACAGTTTTGAAATCCTTGAATCCATAAAGATGGAATAAAAAGTCCATCTATGTTTTTCTTTTTTTTTTTTGTTTCCAGAATTGTTTTGCTACCCAAGTACAATAAAGGAAAGAAGCCACTTTACTAAGGCAGACTTACTTTAATTGTGTATCAACAGACTTCTGTAAAATTGGGAGTCGCATCGTGGAATTGCTATTCCCAATGACACTGATGTTTAAGGTGTGTCTAGGCTACCTCAGAAACCATTCTAGAAGGAGATAGGCATATAGTAAGAAAAATAAGTCTGCCGCCATCAGGAAGATTTACATTCTCCCCCAGGAGATTTCTGTACATGGTAGCAAGTAGCCCGGTGGAAATGAGAACCAAGGTCTTCCAATTCCTTAGTATCTTTCTCAGCCTGTTTTACAGTGGTATAGTCAAAGCCACTATTAGCACATGAAGGCATTCTAAAGGGTGGGAATTCAGAGATGCCATTAATTCAAGCAATTAAGGTAGTCAGTCTGGGGTATCTGGGTGGCTCAGTTAGGCATCTCTTCATTTCCACTCAGGTCATAATTTCAGGGTTCTTGGGATCAAGTCCTATAGTGGGCGCTGCACTTACAGCAGGGAGCCTGCATGGAATTCTCTCTCTCCTTCTCTCTGCCCCTTCCCCACATCTCAAAAATAAATACACTTAAAAAAAAAAGTGGTCGGTCTACCACAGCTCCTTTCTCCCTCCCACTAATGGTTAAATAAGTAGTCCTCTGTTCAGTTATTAAAAGTTTATTCCAAAATATCAAATAAATGACATATCTCTGAAAACAGTCTGGTGTGAATAGCTGGAACAAATATATAAATATCTTAGTGAATTATTTCTTTGTAATATTTGATATGTGCATATTTCTTAGAATACCGTCTCTACCTAAAGTCCATACTTAATAAATAAAACTGAATTAGATGTTTCCTGAAAGTCTTTCCTAATTCTAAAATGCTATGACTTAAAAACCATCAAAAAAAGGGGTGTCTGGGTGGCTCAGTCAGTTGAGCATCCAACTTGGGCTCAGGTCATGATCTCACCATCCATGAGTTTGATCCCCAAGTCGGGCTCTATGCTGACAGCTCAGAGCCTGGAGCCTGCTTTGAATTCTGTGTCTCCCTCTCTCTCTGTCCCTCCCCCACTCACACTCTGTCTCTCTCTCTCTTTCAAAAATAAATAAATATTTAAAAAAAACTCTTACCTCTAAAATCCACCAAAAAAGTATTGAGAAAGAATTGCTAGTCTAAATGCAATTCCATTAGTACAGTCTTATTAATTAATAAACTTTATATTTTAAGGGCAAGTTTTGTTAACAGGAGAAAGGAGAGAGATCCCATATGCTCCCTGTTCTCACACATGTACAACCTCCCCCACTATCAATGTCTCAACCCACTGTGGTACATTTATTACAATTGATGAGCCTACAATGACACATTATCACTCAAAATCCATAATTTACGTTATTTTTCACTCTTGTACATTCTATGGATTTCGACAAATGTATAAATACATATATCTACCATTTTGTAGAATAGTTTCAGTGCCCTAAAAAAATCCTCTCTGTTCTGAATATAATTAAGTCTAGATGTAATTAAAGCTTCACTGCAATTCCATTAATAAACTTCATGAATCACACTTTAATTATATCTTAAGTTTATCTCATACATTGACACTGAAAGAGTGAACTCTTTAATGTTTGAGCCCTACTATTCAAAAAAGTATGCAAGAACTTGATAATCCTAATTAACGTGTGTTATCTTTTATCATATAATAATAGTGCCATGTAGATGTTGAATATCAGATGGTGAACTCAGTTCACTAGACTTAACACAGCAGCTATGCATTTCAGGCTCATTAGCTACAGCTTGAATACCACCAAAAGGAACAGCTATCATTTTTTTCCTCACATGAAATGTTTTTAATCCTCAAAATTTGCTTTCTAAGAAATTATATCCAATGTAGTCCAATTAATTGATAAACTGAAATAGCTTGGAGTTTGCTAATTTTGAAGATGACAGAAGTCCAGCTCTTAAGCCATTTGATTGTACCCTGGCTATCAGCCAAACAATGTTATAGCTTATCTACAAGTCAATAATTCTAAGTCACCATCAATTCTTCTTTTGATAATATTAGTAAATAAACTGTCAAGAAACAGGGATATCTGTAAATAAAATAATAGTCCCTAGTATTCTCTCACCAATTTCTTTCCCTTCCCCCCCTCTGATCTTTCCTGTATTTTATTACTCATTGCCATAGTGTAAGGTAAGTCTACATCAAATTTAACCTAAGGAAACCAAATATACTTAGGATATTATAATATTATGGTTTTGACAGCTCTCTAATCAGACTTAGATCATTAACTCATAGTCTAGAAACATGGCCTAAGTATACTCACATGAATAATGAGAATCTCAGCCTCTGATATCTTTTTTAGTTGGAAGCGTACTATTCATAAAGGTTGGTTCTAGCATCAGATCGCCTGGATTCACTTATTAGTGGATTCACTTATTAGTTCCATCACTTGATTGCTTTTTACACTTGGGGGAATTATTTCCACCCTCTTTGATTCAGTTTTCTCATCAGTATAAAGATATGATCATAATAGTACACACTTTATAAATTCTCTGAACATGAAATTAGTTAGCATACATAAAACTCTACCTGTCATATCATTGCATAAGTTGTAGCTAATATTATTAATTTATTCAAAAGTTAGAGAAAGCATAGTTTGTTGTTCTGCAAGTTTCAAGAATTCACTATGGAATTAGAGCTTAATTTATTTTTTGTAAGTCAAATATAGGGTTCTGGATATCTTCTGAAGTGCAGGTTACAATTAAATTGCTAATTACGGAGCATTGCTAAAGGTATGCTATGTGAAGTCTTCTTTATCAGTTCTGGATTTTTAGTGTCAGCTACAATCCCTCTAAAAGAGTTGAAGTCAGCCTTTATTTTAAAAGCACGTTAAACATTTCACTGAAATAATTTAATGTATGGGTATTAATGGAATTCTCATGATACAGAAGAATAAATGGGCTGTTAAAAATATTGAAAGAATTAGAGGGCAGTGGATTTAAAATGCCTTCTTCAACTTTCCTCAGATATTATAAATGTAACCATTAATATGCAGTTTCCTACTAAAGTTCAGCATACTTGAAAGATCTTTTTTTTTCTTTTATGACTTAGAAATGGTGGTTAAAATATGTTGAAAGAATAAGCTTTGGGTTTATATATATATATATATATATATATATATATATGAAAGCACTCTGAAATCATAATGGAGACAATTTGTCCTGTAGCTCTAAATTATCTATTTAATTTAAGACAGGAAGAAATTGGCATACAGAACTGGTGTAGAAGTGTCAGTAAATGTTCGAGTGGATTTTGGAAGTCTTTCCGGTATATAATTAGTAAGTATGTATACATTAGGTTGCTTTGGGAGGATATAATACCTTAGAACTCTATCCATAATAATAACCACCACTTATTAAATATACACTATACATGAGACTATAAAATGTTACATTTTAATCTTATCTAATACCTCAATAATGAGCACTGAGTTGTCCCATCTAAATTCTCCCCAGCTTCCAGAAACACTAGGAAATTGACGTTCATCAAAATAAACAAAAACATCAAAAAGTTTCTTAGCAGTAGTTTAGTATCAGTGGCCCATTTATATCTGTTGCTGAATCATATTCTATTGTATGTATACCCCATCTTACTTTCCTGTTTATCAGTTGACGAGCTTTTGGATTATTTTCATTTTTTTATTGTAAATACTGCTACTATATAAATTCACATAATGTGTTTCTGAGGACATCTTTTGGTCAAATTCTTAGGAGTAAATTATTGGGTCGCATGAAAAATTTATGTTTAACATCTTAAAAAATGCAAATTATTTTTCGAAGTGGCTTTTATGTTTTTACCTTCTTATCTGAGTTACATGAGGATTCCAGTTCCTCTACTTCTTTTTCAATACTTGCTTTCATCTGACTTTTTTAAAATTTTGTTTTAGAAAGAAAGCGTGGGTAGGGGAAAGGAGCAGTGGGAGAGAGAGAATCTCAGATCCACAAATGTAGAGATAATGACCTGAGCTGAAACCAAGAGTCAGACACACAAACAATGGAGCCATCCAGGTGCCCCTCCATCTGACTTTTATTGCAGTCATTCTATTGGGTAGCAACTATTATTTCATTGTTGTTTTAATTTGCATTTCTCAGATGACTGATAATAGTGAGCATCTTTATTGGGCTTATTGGCCATTTGTGTGTCTTTGATTAAATGTATATTCAAATATTATGACTTTTGTTAAATTGTTTATTTTGTCTTCTTGTTTTTCACATTGTAAAAATTATCACATATCCTGGATATAATTTCTTTACCAAATATATTATTTGAAACTATTTTCTTCTTCTCTATCACTTGTGCCTTCATTTTCATAATGGTGTGCTTAGAGGGAAAGAAGTTTTCAATTCTGATAAAGTCTAATTATTATTTTTTTTCTTATATGGATTGTTATTTTGGTATTATAACTAAGACTTATTTGTCTACCCAAGGTCATGAAAATTTCCTCCTAATTTTTTTTATTTCCAGATATTTTTTAATAATTACAGCACTTACATATAAGTGTTTGATTCATTCGTAATTAATTTTCTATATGGTATTAAGTACAGGTGTCATATTCGTTTTATTTTATTCTATGCTATTTATTTTGAAAAATGTATTTATTTGAATAAAGATACATAATTTTCCCAGCATCATCTGATAAAACGACTGTCTTTTCCTTATTGTATTATTTTCATACCTTTTTAAAAAGTCAGTTGATCATAAATATGAAGTTTATTTCTAGACTTTTAATTCTGTTCCATTAGACTATATGCCTCTCTTGGTGCCAAAACCATATGATATTGATTACTATGGTGTTATACTTTTTATTTCCTCTTATCATTTAATATATTATGGCTATCATCTCAGATCAATATATGTGACTTTGACTAGCTTAATAAATCTTTCTGATATTTTTATAATAATAAACAGAATGAATAAATTATAGTTTTTCAAATAGTCTACTATGGTTTCATAAATATAGTTTCCTATGTTTTCTTTTAAAATCTTTATCGCTTGGCATTCAGATGTAGTTTCTAACATTTGGAATTGATTTTTTCATAGTGAAAATTAGAGGAATGATAATTTTCCCGTGAGTATATAAATGCCTCTGAATCGTTACTTGAAAAGACTATAGATTTCTCATTGGTCTGTAGTATAAACTTTGTCATAAATCTATTGCTTTGGACTTTTAATTGTTTCATTATATTTTGATAGTTTTTATTTTTTGAACTCATGTTCATCTTTTGTTAAATTTATTTCTAAGTGCTTGATATTTTTCAGATTATTGTAAATTATATCCGTTGCTTTGTAGTTCACTTTGGAATATTGCATTATTAATCAGAAAATTTGATGAACTTTCCAATTAATTCTAAAATTTAATCTTTAGACTCCATTGACTTTTCAAGCAAATACAATCCTATCACACATTGAAAGACTCTGTATTCCCAATCCCTATAATTTTAATTTATTTCAATGCTTTACAACATTTTCCAATATTGAATAGAAGTGGTAATTTCAAATAATTTTTCTTCGCTCTGATTGCATATGGAAAAATTTCAATGTTTCACTTATAGTATGCGGTTTTCTATAGGTTTTTTTTTTGTTTTTGGTCAGTTAGTTTTCCTTGTTTATTCGTTGTTGTTTTGAGGGAAATATTCTTTTTCCAATTAGAAATTTCTATTATATTGAAGTAAGAATTTTATGAAACATTTTTTCAATCTATTTAAATAAATGATTTTTCTTCTTAGCCTAGTAATACGACACAACTTGATTGCCTTTATTTTTTTATGATAAATCGTGGTGATGTTGAATCCTATTTGTATGTTGGTGTGCTATGTTTGCGAATATTTTATTAAAGATTTTTTAATCTAATGTTTTTTTCATTTAATTCATCTGAAATTGTCAATTATTGTCAGTTTTGGTATCAAGGACATGATTGCCATACAACATAACTTAAAGGGTATATTTTCATTCTAGTCTCCGAAAAAATTTATTTAAGATTTGAGTTTTGTTCTCTTCAAATGCTACATTTCTGTACTGAAGATTTCTGATCATGGAGTTTTCATTGTAGTAAAATATGTAATTACTAATCTGATACCTCTATTAGGTATAAGATCATATAAGCCGCCAGTTTGTTTCTGTATGTACGTTAGTTGGAGTAAGTTTGCACACATCTTGTTCTCTTGTCTATTGGGCCTAAAGTGAAGCACTGAAGATTCCTTATTTATTTTTGATATCAGTAATAATACGTCTTTCTCTCTTTTTATTTATCTTATCAGACTGGCCAGAGTCTTACTATTTTTTTTTTTTTTCTTGGAAGGCAGGAGGTTTATTTTACACCGGTGGGCTTAGAGGAGATCATTTTCCACAGGTCTGAGTCCCAAGCATAAGCAGCGGGGACATTTTATAGTCTGTTAGAGTGCAGCAAGCAGGGTGGGAAGAAAAACCCGGAAGGGGAGTCTTCAGGCAGGGACTGGAATTTCCCTATCAGTCCTGTAAGCTGTCTTATAACAGATTCTTCCTTATCATTCCCCCCTTTGCTGTCCCTTTAAACAGATCTAGACTGTATTAGAGGGCATCATCTTTATTTATTTTGGACTGGTCCTTTCTCTCAGTTCCCTGACTTTGGTTGTGACTATTCCCGACTGGTTTATAAAGCAACAGCATTCTTTTCTGAGGAAGATGCAGGTGCCTCTTTTCCCAGCAGTGAGGAGGTCAAGTGCCCATTTGTTCTAGAGGGCAACTCCTGCCAGGGAACTTTTTTTGGCTCTGCAGAGACACTAGGGAGTCGGCCACTCGTTAATCCCACAGAAGAACCTATGCCTCCTATGCCAGTCCCTATCCCTGTGGCTATCCCTGCCCCTAACAAGACCGGTAATAGCCTGGACCTTAAGGCTGAAAGTTAATCTAAGCACCAACTTTTATCTTGAGAATAATTTAGTCTCTTTTTCCTGAAGCTTGAGGCACATACATTAGTGCAAGCACTTCCCCCAAATGACATTGGCAACCTCCTTATTGGCAAGGCAACCAGCAGGCCGAAAGAGGTTACACCACATTTAAGCTTTTAAGCCCCCCGGATTCTTCCACTGAAAGTGCCCTGCTCTTACAAACGGGGCCCAGATTAAAGGCAATTAATACCAATAAAACATCCCATCCATAAGAGGAAGGTGAGTGTGAACAGGAACCTCTCACTGTTTCCCCAGCTTTCTGGGGCAGAGTCGTATTAATTTTATAGATCTTTTCAAAAAATTAATATTTGACCTTGTTTTGTATATTTATTGTATCCTCTCTTTTGTATATTTATTTTCTATTTTACTAATTTCTGCTCTATCCTTTATTAGTTTTATATTTTTATTTGCTTTGTATTTATCTTACTATGCTTTATCTAACTTCTTAGAATGGGTATTTAACCTTCTTTCTTTGCCCTTAAGTTTTTTTTTTTTTTGTTTTTTCTTCAATCACTGGATTATACTGTTTATTAACGGTCAAATTCTCCCACTATAATTGTTAATTTGTCTTCTTTTCTGTAGTTCTATTCATTTTTGTTTTGTGTACTTTGAAGCCATATATTTGGCTCCATATTTATTTAGACTTGTATTTTCATGGTAAATAAAATATTTTGTTTTGTGAAATAGCCCTCATTATCTCTTGGCAATATTTTTTAAGCCTTCTATATATAGGGGAAAAATTCAAAATTGATGTTTATAGACAAAACAGAGTCACACCATACCTAAAGTTCCTTCTTTATGTTATAACCAATGTCAGTGAGAGTGACAGCTTCCAACATCCAATTATATTTTTTGTTGTTCCTTCTCAACTGTGGCTGGCACTTAGTGGGAATCTTTCTATGTTTCTGACAAAACTGTTAAAAAAATAGAAAGCATGCATGATTCAAAATCAGAATCTTATGATTTTATTTACTCCTGTAATTAGAACTTATATAAACTAGTAAAGGGCTGATAAATTAACTTATCTTTTGGGGGTGAACAGCCTAAGTCCTATTTTGTACTTTGCTCTCCTTGTAATTGTTAATATATATATATATATATATATATATATATATACACACACACACACATATATCCATCCAGGGTCACCTGGGTGGCTCAGTCAGTTAAGGAGCAGACTCTTGATTTTTGCTCAGGTCATGTTCTCACAGTTCGTGAGATTGAGGCCCACCTTGGGCTTTGAGCTGACAGCATGGAGCCTACCTGGGATTCTCTCTTCCCCTTTCTCTCTGCCCCTCCCCCACTCATTTACACTCTCTTTCTCTCTCTCTCTCTTTTGATATAAATCAATTAACTTTAATAAATAAAAAGAAATCCAGTGTTCACAGATAAAGAATATTTTGATACATGGGATGAATTTTACCTTAGCTCAACAGAAATTAAGAACAATGTCTGATGACCCTAAAATGCACCTTCAGTCCCAAGAAATGTGTCTGCCTGTGTGTGTCCATAATGATTGTACTATTAAATTATCTAGCCACAATTTTTTAACCTAAAGAAAAAGGCTATTTTTAAGATGCTAGTAGATGTAATATTTTACAGATTACAGTAAGGGGTCGTTCCCCTAAAAGGAAAATTAGTGTGTATCATTTTCATTGAAAAAAGTAAATTAAAAAGATTGAGAAGACATTGGCATAAAATTTGTGAGGCTTCATGGGACAGAGACTATCTCTAGCTTCTCCCACAACTTAATTCTTCTATACATTAGAACAACTCTATATCTTTGGCTCAACTCTACCAACATTTTTTTAAAGATATGAAATGAAAAGAGTTAGTAGGAATAATACTGAATTTCTATGACTTGGAATTTAGCAATCATGACTGTGTTTGCTTCACTGATTTTAAGTAATTTAAGTGTATATAAATCAAAATGTACAGCTGACATGAATCTAAAAATTTGTTAGGAAATCTGCAGAAGGCTTCTTACTGAATTAAAGAATTCATGAAGAATGGAAAAGTACTGTAGCTTAAAAACAGAAAATAGCCTATGCAGTTTGAATTAACCTTGTCACTAATTTATTTTGCCAGTTTCTTTAATATTATCTGAAATATAAAATAGCAAATCTGGACAATTAATATATAGTTAGTTAGCTATAGTTGTTATGATTAGTCATAGATATAGTAGTGTTTGTTGAAAAATACATGGAAAATAAATTACAAAAATATGAAGAAGAAGAAAAACATAACTATGAAAAATCAGAGGCAGATATTATTGTTATCATTTTAATATAATTTATTTTAGTCTCAATCCTAGTAGTGTGTGTGTGTGTGTGTGTGTGTGTGTAATTTTACCATGTCTAAAATTAATGTGTTGTCTCTTTACCTAATTTATTAAATATTTCATTAAAATTTTTAAAAACTTTCAGGGCAGGTGCTGGAAAGATGGCAGAGTTAAGAGGACCCTAAGCTGACCCATCCCACACTTAAAACTAGATATCACCCAACAATCTAGGTCAATGACCCAGAGATCAGTCTGAAGACTGGCAGAAGAAACTCCATTACTAAATGTAGAGAAGAAACCACATCTGAGAGGTTAGGAAGGGCAGACACAGTGGTCTCAGGAGATGCCGACAGGAGGAAGGGACCTGAGGTCAGAGAGAGGAAAGCACTAAGGAGCCCACACAGGGAAAATAGCATCCCCATAATGTCTGGCCCTGAAAACCAGATAGTCTGGATTCCATGAGTTTGCATAACCAGCCAGTGTTAGAGCCTGGGGTCGCCACCCTTAAAGAGAAAACAGCCTGGGGGGAGGGGCTGAGATGGTGAAAGAGCATGGAAGGGTTTTTTTGTGTCTCTCGTCCCTGAAATGCACCCAGATCAACACTAAATCATCTTGCACACTTAGAAAACTGATTTGAGGATTTACACAACAATCTGCAAAACCTGAACCACAGAACTCTGCAGGTACCCACTGCAGAGAGGTGAACTGGAGAAGAGAGAAGCCATGGAGTGCAGGGAGCTGTTTTTGCTTGTGGAGAGAGGACAAACACAGGGGAAGTGTATGGGAAAAAGCACCCACCCCCCAAGAGCAGCTGAAGAGAAAAAGGAAAATAAGAAACAGCCACAATGTCTGAACAAAAAAGGGAGAAAAGAAAGGGTTTAAATTCCATTAAGACTCTATAAACAGGAGGAGCGCAGAGTCTGAAACTCCATGGCTGGAGGGCTGGCAGTGTTCTATTGGGAAGGGTGAATCCCCAGGAGCAGAGATCGAGGACCCCTCGGGTCACACGGAAAGAGGTGGTTTCTTTGCTGGGAGGACATTTGATAGAGGATGTGCCGCCACCCCACAGGCAAAGGTCCCAGCAGACCATGGAAAACAACCACATTTGCTGGTGCTGGAACAAGAATATTAAGGGTGAAGCATGGTGCCAGATGTGTGTTGTGATTTACCATAAACCCTGAAATACTGCTGCTACATGATCACACAAACATTTTGTGGCGGGCTGGCACTCAGCCACAGTCTCTGGGCATTGGCAGCAGCATGGTCTCCCAAATGCACCAGGGGCAAGGCCTGCACCTGGCCATTGCTCAGCAAAACCTTCCCCCCAGAAGGTCTGAGTGGGTCAAAGCTACAGTCCCTCAGAATTGAGGGGTTGGGAAACACAGCCCATCTTAGATAAAACTCAGGGGGAGGTGCTGCCTAGCAGTCTGATGGCTTGGTCACAGACAGTATAGAAGCGAGGAGTGGACGGAAGCTGGAGACCAAGGAGGGGTGCTTGATTGCTGGTCGGGGAGAACACAGAGTTCCGATATAAGAGACTGTGTAGCTGGGTGATGCCATTTTCACCCCTCCCACACTTGGGCATACATGCCTACACTATGTCACAACAAACCACCCTAGTAAGCTAAGCAGCACCATCTAGTGGTGAATGGAGCCGTTACAATAAGCCCCACCTAACTGGGCAAATAGCGCTCTTAACAAACACCACATGTCTCTCTGCTGGCTTAGTTTACAGACTATAAAGTGCTTCATAGTTTGACTTCTATAGGAAACTAGAAGGAACTTCAATTGTATTTCATTCTTTTCACTTGCCCTTTTATTCATTTTTTTTTACTTTTTCTTTCATTATTCTTGAATACAGAAAGAGAAAACATTTATTTCTATTTTCCATTTTTATTAAACAGGTTTTTTTAAAAAAAATTTCTACTTAGGTGTAAATTTTTTGAATCCTATTTTACTTTAATCATTTCACTTTATTCTATTTTATTGTATTCATTTTTTCAAATTTTCAAAAGTTTTCCTTTTTTCCTTTTTTTCCTTTTCTTATCTTTCTCTTTGTTCTCTAATCTATCAAGCTTCTTTCAACAACCAGACCAAAATGCACCTATGATCTAACATCCTTGATTTGATTTCTTTGTGTTGTTTTCAATTTATTTTTTTTTACTTTATTAATTCCTTTTCTTCCTCCAAAATGACAAAATGAGGGAATTCACCACCCCTCAAAAAAGAACAAAAAGAAATGACAGCTAGGGACTTAACAGCGATCCAAGCAAGATGTCTGAACCAGAATTTAGAATCACAATAATAAGAATACTAGCTGGGGTTGAAAAATAGCATAGAACTACTTTTGTGGAGATAAAAGAAGTAAAAGCTAATCAGGATGAAATAAAAACTGCTATAACTGAGATGCAATCTCTAATGGGTGTCACGGCGGCAGGGATGGATGAGGCAGAGCAATGAGTCAGCGATATAGAAGGAAAACTTATGGAGAATAATGAAGCAGAAAAACAGGAAGACTAAGGCAAAAGAGGTTGAAATAAGAATTAGAGAACTCAGTGACTCATTAAAAAGGAATAACATCTGAGTCATAGGGTCCCAGGAGATAGAGGAAAAGGGGTAGAAAATTTATGTGAGCAAATCATAGAGGAAAACTTTCCTAACCTGGGGAAAGACACAGATATCAAAATCCAGGAAGCACAGAGAACTCCAATTAGATTCAGCAAAAACCAACCATCAACAAGGCATATCATAGTTAAATTCACAAAATATACACATAAGGGAAGAATCGTGAAAGCAGCAAGGGAAAAGGAAAGTCTTTAACCTACAAGGGAGGACAGATCAGGTTTGCAGCAGACCTATCCATGGAAACTTGGCAGGTCAGTAAGGAGTGGCAGGATATAGTAAATGTGCTGAATTGGAAAAATATGCAGCCAAGAATTCTTTACTCAGCAAGGCTGACATTCAAAATAGAAGGACAGATAAAGAGTTTCCCAGACAAACAAAAATTAAAGGAGTTCATGACCACTAAACCAGCCCTGAAAGAAATTTTAAGGGGGAATTTCTTAGGGGAGAAAAGATGACAAAACAAACAAACAAACAAAAAAAGACCAAAAGCAACAAAGACTAGAAAGGACCAGAGAATACCACCAGAAACTCTAACTCTACAGGCAACATATCTTTCAGTACTCGCTGTAAATGTCAATACACTAAATGCTCCAAATAAAAGACAGGGTAACAGAATGGATAAGAAAACAAGATCCATCTATATACTGTTTACAAAAGACCAACTTTAGACCTAAAGATACCTACAGATTGAAAATAAGGAGATGGAGAACGATTTATCATGCTAATCATCACCAATAGAAAGCTGGAGTAGTCATACTGATTGTATCAGACAATCTAGATTTTAAAATAAAGACTGTAACAAGAGATGAAGAAGGGCATTTTATCATAATTAAGGGTCTATACACCAAGAATACCTAACAATTGTTAACATTTATGCTCCAAATGTGAGAGCACTCAAATATATCAATCACTTATTCATAAACATAAAGAAACTCATTGATAATAATACCATAAAAGTAGGGGACTTCAACACCCCACTTACATCAATGGATAGATCATCTAAACAGAAAATCAACAAGGAAACAATGGCTTTAAATGACACACTGGATCAGATGGACTTAACAGATATATTCAGAACATTGCATTTTTAAAGGAGCAGAATACACTTTCTTCTCGAGTGCACATGGAACATTCTCCAAAATAGATTATACAGTGGGACACAAATCAGCCCTCAATAATTACAAAAAGATCGAGATCATAACGTGAAAATTTTCAGACTACAAGTCTATGAAACTCAAAATCAACCACAAAAAAATTTGGAAAGATAACAAATACTTTGAGACTAAGGAACATTCTACTAAAGAATGAATGGGTTAACCAGGAAATTAAAGAGGAAATTAAAAGTACATGGAAGCCAATGAAAATGATAACATCACAATTTAAAACCTCTGGGATGCAGCAAAGGCAGTCATAAGAGGAAAGTATATAGCAATCCAGGTCTTTCTAAAGAAGGAGGAAAGCTCTCAGATACACCTTACACCTTAGATAAACTAACCTTACACCTCAAGGAGCTGGCAAAAGAACAGCAAATAAAGCCCAAAACCAGCAAAAGACAGGAAATGATAAAGATTAGAACAGAAATAAATGCTATTGAAACCAAAAACAAATAAACAAACAAACAAACAAACAAGCAAAACCCAGTAGAACAAATCAATGAGACCAGGAGCTGGTTCTTTGAAAGAATTAACAAAATTGATAAACCCCTAGCCAGTTTGAGTAAACAGAAAAAAGAAAGGACCCAAATAAATAAAATCAAGAATGATACAGCAGAGATCACAACCAACACTACAGAAATACAAAGAATAATAAGAATATTATGAGCAATTATACACCAATAAAATGGGGAATCTGAAAGAAATGGACAAATTCCTAGAAACATATAAATTACAAAAACTGAAACAGGAAGAAATAGAAAATTTGCACAGACCCGTAACTGGTAAAGAAATTGAATTTGAAATCAAATATCTCCCGAAAAACAAGAGTCCAGGGCCAAATGGCTTTCTAGAGGAATTCTACCAAACATTTAAAGGAGAGTTAAGACCTATTCTCTTGAAGCTGTTCAGAAAAAAAAAAAAAAAAGAAGGAAAACTTCCGAACTCCTTCTATGAAGCCAACATTACCTTGATTCCAAAACCAAAGACCCCACGATAAAGGAGAACTACAGATCGATTTCCCTGATGAACATGGTTGCAAAAATCTTCAGCAAGGTACTAGCCAACTGGATCCAAGAATACATTAATAGAATTATTCACCACAACCAAGTGAGATTTATATCTGGGATGCGTGGTTGGTTCAATATCTGCAGAACAATCAATGTGATACATCACATCAATAAAAGAAAGGACAAGACCCACATGATCCTCCCAATAGATGCAGAGAAAGCATGTGACAAAATACAGCATTCTTTCTTGATAAAAACCCTCAAGAAAGTAGGGATGGAAGGATCATACCTCAAGATCATAAAAGCCATATATGAAAGACCCACTGCTAATATCATCCTCAATGGAGAAAATCTGAGAGCTTTCCCCTTAAGGTCAAGAACACGACAGGGATGTCCACTCTCACCACTGTTATTCAACATGGTATTAGAAGTCTTAGCCTCAGCAATCAGACAACACAAAGGAATTAAAAAGCATCCAAATGGACTACGAAGAAGTCAAACTTTCACTGTTCGCAGATGACATGATACTCTATATTGACAACCCAAAAGATTTCACCAAAAAAATGCTAGAAGTGATCCATGAAACCAGGAAAGTCACAAGATATAAAATTAATGCACAGAAATCGGTTGCATTCCTATACACCAATAATGAAACAACAGAAAGAGAAATCAAGGAATCAATACCATTTACAATTGCACCAAAAACCATAAAATACCTAGGATTAAAGATAACCAAAGAGGTGAAAAATCAACACTGAAAACTATAGAAAGCTTACAAAAGAAAGTTGAAGACACACACGCACACACACACACACATACACACAAGGAAAAATATTCGTGCTCCTGGATTGGAAGAACAAACATTGTTAAAAGGTCAATGCTACTCAAAGCAATCTACATATAAATGCAATTCCTACCAACATAACACCAGAATTCTTCACAGGGCTAGAACAAATGATCCCAAAATTTGTATGGAACCAGAAATTGCCCCATATAGCCAAAGAAATCTTGACAAAAAAACAAAACAAAACAGAATCTGGAGGCATCACAATCCTGGACTTCAAGATGCATTACACAGCTGTAATCATCAAGACACTATGGTCCTGGCACAAAGATAGACACTCAGGTCAATGGAACAGAATAGAGAACCCAGAAATGGACCTACAAACATATGGCCAACTAATCTTTGGCAACCAGGAAAGAATATCCAATGAATTAAAGACAGTATCTTCAGCATATGGTGCTGGGAAAACTGGACAGCAACATGCAGAAAAATGAACCTGGACCACTTTCTTACACCATACACAAAAATAAACTCAAAATGGATGAGAGACCTAAATGTAAGACAGGAAGCCATCAGAATCCTAGAGAAGAAAGCAGACAAAATCTCTTTGACCTCAGCTGCAGCAACTTCTTACTTAACACGTCTCTGGAGGCAAGCAGAACAAAAGCAAAATGAACTATTGGGACCTTATCAAAATAAAAAGTTTCTGCACAGTGAAGAAAACAATCAGTAAAACTAAAAGGCATCCAACAGAATGTGAGAAGATATTTGAAAATGACATATCAGATAAAGGTTACTATCCAAAATCTATAAAGAACTTGGCAAACTCAACACCTAAAAACCAAATAATCCAGTAAAAAAAATGGGCAAAAGACATGAATGGACACTTTTCCAAAGAAGACATCCAGATGGCTAACAAACACATGAAGAAATGCTCAACATCACTCATTGTCTGGGAAATACAGATCAAAACTACAATGAGATACCAACTCGCCTCTGTCAGAATGGCTAACATCAACAACTCAGGAAACAACAGATGTTGGTGAGGATGCAGAGAAAGAGGATCTCTTTTGCATTGTTGGTGGGAAGCAAACTGGTGCAGCCAATCTGGAAAACAGTATGGAGGTCTCTCAAAAAATTTAAAATAGAACTACCCTATGACCTAGCAATTGCACTACTATGTATTTACCCAACACATATAGTTGTGCAGTTTCAAAGGGGCACATTTACCCCAATGCTTATAGCAGCACTATTGACAATAGCCAAAATATGGAAAGAGCCTAAATGTCCATCGATTGATGAATGGATAAAGAAGATGTGATACATACATACAATGGAGTATTACTTGGCAATCAAAAGAGAATGAATTCTTGCCATTTACAACTATGTGGATGGAACTGGATGGTATTATGCTAAGTGAAATTAGTGAGTCAGCTAAAGACAAATATCATATGACTTCATTCATATGATGACTTTGAGATACAAAACCAATGAACATAAGGGAAGGGAAACAAAAATAATATTAAATCAGGGAGCGGGACAAACACAAGGGATTCTTAAATACAGAGAACAACCAGAGGGTTGCTGGAGGGGTTGTGGGAGAGGGAGATGGACTAAATGAGTAAGGGGCATTAAGGAATCTATTCCTGAAATCATTGTTGAACCATACATTAACTAACTTGGATATAAGTTAAATAATGAATAATTTAATTAATAAAACAATAAAAGAGAAATCAGCCTGAGGACAGACAACATAGAAGTGACAACTCATGGATTGGAAGTACAAATATTCTTAAGATGTCTATACTACTTAAAGCAATATATAAGTTTAATGCATAATTTCTCTGGCATCACCCATAATAACATTTTTCTAGATATGTCATCTGAAGCAAAGGAAATAAAAGCAGAAACAAACTATTAGGACTACATCAAAGTAAAAAGCTTCTTCACGAAAAGGAAACAATCAACAGAACTAAAAGGCAACCTACTCAATGGGAGAAGATGTTTGCAAATGACATATCTAATAAAGGGTTAGTATCTCAAGTATATAAAGAATTAAGCAGCTCAACTCCCAAAAAAACAAATGATCCAATTAAAATGGCCAGAAGATATGAATTGACATATCTCCAAAGGAAACATACAGATGGCTAGCAGACACTTGGAAAAGATGCTCAACATCATTGATCAGGTGGGAATGCATATCAAAACTGCAATGAGATATCACCTCACACCTGTCAGAATAGCTAAAGCCAAAAACACAAAAAACAAATATTGGTGAGGATGTGAAGAAAAAGGAACCCTCATGCACTGTAGATAGGAATGCAAACTGGTACAGCCTCTCTGGAGGACTCTCAAAAAGTTAAAAATAGCAGTAGTCTGTGATCCAGCAATCACACTACTAGGTATTTACCCCCAAAATACAAAAATCCTAATTACAAGGAATGTATGCACCCCTATGTACATTGCAGCATTATTTACGGTAGCCCAGTTATGGAAGTAGCCCCCATGTCCATCAATAGATGAGTAAAGAAGTGGTATATATATACACAATGGAATATTACTCAGCGATAAAAAGCATGAAATCTTTCCATTTACAACAACATGGATGGACAACAAAAAATAAGCAAAGGGAAAAAGAGAGAGAAAAAGATAAACCAGGAAATAGTGTACTGACCCTTGGGTGATGTATGGAATTGTTGGATCACTATATTTTAACCTGAAACTAATATGACATTGTATGTTAACTGTATTGGAATTTAAAATGAATAATAAAATTTCAGGGTGTTTCCATTACTTTCATCACAATAATTAATGTTGAAATGTTTTATTGTTTATGTGTGAACATATGTAAATATGCATTCACAACTTTGCCAGTGTTTCTGAATATTTCCTTTGGATATTCTTTTTTTTTTTCCCTTCAACTAATTAGAAAGGTTTACCATCTTTTTATATTCTAAAAATTACATGTGAGATAAAATTACTAGTACAAATCTTGTGAGCATTCTTAAGAATCGTGTTTTAGTCAGTGTGATTTCCAGAAAGGTTGTACTAAGTTTCCCTCACACCACCAATATCTATAAGTGATCATCTCATTGTCCTTTTACAGAATGGAATTCAATTAGTATTTGAATTTCTATTGTTTTATACAAAATGCATTTTATTTACTTGTAGATCAAATGTTAATTAATTTTCTATATTTCACCAGTGACTACGTTAGGCACTGGAAACATAATTAGTAGACAAATATGGCATGGACTGTGAGTTTCTGAAATTTATACTAGAATGAGTAAGATTGAAGTGAATCAAACAATCCCATAAATAAATGTAAATTGATAACTGTGGTCAGTGCAATGAAGAGGTGTACAAGGTGATATGAGATTATAAGAGGGAAGTCAAACCTCCTTGTGGTTTTATGTAAAACTACCACAGTGAACTTGGAGCTAAAGGAGGAATAAGGGCTTCTGGACAAAAAAGCAAATGTGTTGTATAAAGAAAATGTGTATAAAGTCTCTGTGGTAGGAGAAAACATTGTTTTTTGGAAGTAAGATCAGTGCACTTGAATCAGAGAGAGTGAGATTTGACCATTTTTGTGCATATGAAGCTAGAGAGATAGATAGGTCAATACAAAAAATTAGGTATTACCTAACTTCTTTTCTTGAATTAAATGAGAAGCAATTTGAAGGGATTTAAAAACAGAATGACAATATTTTATGCGACTTAAAAACAGAGTCGTGTTTTTCTTTGTTTTGTTTTGTTTTGTTTTGTTTTGTGTTAATGTGGAAAACAGATTGAAAGGAGGCCCTTGTGGATTCACGGAAACAAAGTAAGAAGATTTTGACATAAAAGATGGAAATATTTGGAGGTAGATTTGATGGGAGTTGGAGATGTCTTGGGAATTCAGGATGAAGGAAAGGGTGGGGTTGAGGATGACTCTGTTTTCTGGATTTTATTGTGAGATGGATACAGATAAGGAGGAGGACAAGATTTGTGAGTGATAGCATCATAGAATTTATTGGATGTGTTTCAATGTTGTTTCACCATTAAGAAACTATGAAAACAAAACAGCTTTCAAATTAGCTTGTTTCTACCCATGCATAATTTGAAGCATAAAGGACACTTTTCAGGAGGAGATACAAAAATGAAGTAATAACTGTGTAATAACTGAAATCGTGAATACAAATGCATATATTTAGGGAGAATTTGGGAATGAAATGGAGAGTAGTTCATGGGCCACAGGGCAAAATAATCACCAATGATAACACATTATGTACTTTATTACCAATGTTTCATCTTTTCCTGAGAACACGTTTTAGGGCCTTTGTTCATTTCTCTATTGAAAATTTAATGATTTTCTTATCAATTTTTAAATGTGCTTAAATGTCTTAACTATTATATATAAATCAAATGTTTGTTTCTGACATTCTATTTAATTATACGTTATATTTCCTTTAAAGTGCACAGTATTAAAATTGTATGAGGTCATATCCTTTGTCATTTATTATTTGAATAATTATGATTTATTAATAAATTATTTTATTATATCTGTCTTATATTATTATTCTACCAATATTTAGAAAAAATTTTATTAATGCTTACATAAACATTCTCTTTTCATCTTAAATTTTCCCATTACTTGGTTTGCAAAATACATGATGTGAAATATGAATATTAATTAACTGATATTAATTATCAAATGCCTACCTAATTCTCTCAACTCAATATATTGAGTAATCTAACTCTTAGTCACAGAATTTTATTTCTACATTTTATTCATGTGAAACTTTTATATATATTAAAGCTGTTCTAAATTATCTGTTTTGTATCACTGATTCTGTTTGTCTGTATTTCCACTTACCTTATCACTTTTAGGGGATGAATGACCTTTGAAATGTGTGTATATTCATGTGTGTATATAATTTTTCTCAATTTTATTTTCAGTAAAGTCCTTATTAATGGAACAATAACTCCACAAATAGAAAAAATGTGAAGCAATTTGATTAGCTAACTGTATTTATAGCATTTAATATACTATTTGTTATTCATAAAAAGCAAAAATAAAATATGGAATATTTAGAATTTTAAAGATAGTAATACAGCAGAACATATGATTTATTAAATCTTCAAAATTGTCATAAACAATTTAAGCAGAAAAAAGTTTCATTTATCCAAGATTTTTGGTGAATGCTCATGGTCATGAATAGATTTGCTAACTATTACTGCATAACTTCTGATAAACAGAATTGTATGTTTGCCTATATAAGTGAGTTCTTTAAATAGTCATGGCATCAGATTATACTTCTACTTAAGAACATTTTTGGAATGAATACCTTCTAACTAATGTCTTTTAAAAATTGATTTTCAGTGCAGAAGACACAGATGGACATTTTTCCAAGGAAGACATATACATGGATAATACACACATGAAAAGATGATCAACATCACTTATCATTAGGGAAATTCAAATCAAAACTTTGATGAGATATCACCTTACATCTGTCAGAATGGCTAAAGTTAACACAGGAAACAGCAGATGTTGGTGAGGACAAAGAGAAAGGAGAACCCTCCTACACTGTTGGTGGGAAAATACAAACTAGTGTAGCTACCCTGGGAAACAGTATGGAGGTTCCTGAAAAATTCAAAACAGAACTACTTTGCAAAACAACAATTGCACTACTAGGTATTTACCCAAAGGGTACAAAAATATTGATTCAAAGGGACACATGCACTCCAATGTTTATAGCAGCACTATCAATAATATCCAAATTAAAGAAAGAGCCCAAATATAATATCCATAAACTGATGAACATACAAAGAAGGTGTGGTGTGTACACACACACACACACACACATGCACACACACGCACACACTGGAATATTACTCAGCCATCAAAAAGAATGAACTCCTGCCATTCGCAATGATATGGATGGAGCTAGAGTATATTATGCTAAGCAAAATAAGTCTGTCAAAGAAAGACCAATAGCATATGATTGCATTCATATGTGGAATTAAAGAAGCAAAACAAAGAATATAGGGGGAAATAGAGGCAAACCATAAAACAGACTCTTAACTATAAGAACAAACTGAGGGTTGCTGGAGGAGAGGTGGGTGAGGTGATGGAGTAAATGGGTGATGGGTTGGGATGAGCACTGGGTGTTGTATGTAAGTGATGAGTCATTAAATCCTATATCTAAAACTAATATTGTACTGTATGTTAACTCACTGGAATTTAAATAAGAACTTGAAACCAAAAAAATCCACACACACCAAAAAAAACCCAAAAACAAAAACAACAAACAAAAAACACTGGGAAATCTGACCAGGCTGGAAATAGATGACAGTCACACACCTTTGCTTAGGAGTGAGTTGTCTTTCTCTCGTGTTAAATCATCTAATCAAATCATGGAAGCTTTTATGTTGAATAAGAGTCCTTGGTGGATTAAATTTTCTTTTTCCTTTCCAGTCATAAAATTAATATTTATTAGTGAACTAATCAGTTACTTTTAATATTTTTAGAATGATTCAATTCTTTTAACTTTACTGAAAGCAGTTAGCTAACCAAAACAAAAGAAAATTTAATCAGTTAAGTGAAAAAAGCTTTTGTGTCTATCTTTTAATTTATCAATTAATTGACTTCTGCTTTTAATTTTTTTGGACAGTTGTGGTGCTCAGATAAGCACAGATTTTCCCTTCTTTTAGTTCTATACACTATAGCATGAAATATTTTGTTCATGCTTTGTGAATATTTACAATTCTATATGCCTTACTGTATTAATTTAAAGCAAAAAGTGATTAATGCTAAGGAAATTAAGTTTACAAAACAACTAACAATGAACAGTTTATTATAGTCTTTAATCTCATTTAAACTACAGCTTTTATTTTGGAATTCAATTATTTTTCCAAACTGAATGATATCTTTTAGAATAAGCTTTGATTTTGTTTTATTGTTTCATGATATTTCTAGCTGTTCTGCCTTCAAAACATTCAAGAAAAAAGGAATTTCTAGTGTATAATCATTCTGTTTCAAGTCTATAATCTTATAAATTACTCTCCCACATTCTATGTTAGAGAAATATTGTTAGAAAGGAATAATTTTCCTCTAACTTTGGTTCTGAAGAGTGAGGATTTTGGTAGCTGAGTGGTGGCCAAGAATGCCTTTGCTGAAGTTACTAATGAGGTTATCATTACCTATAGAAGTCCGATGACAACTGTCCTGTGCCCTCACAATTCTCTGTGATTTGAATCAAAACCCAAGAATATCTAATTGCTGAATAAAACACTCATCTCAAAGGAATAAGTCCAGAATTTAACAGAAAATCAATGTGATCTCTTTATGAAGGTGTCTTGGTGTTAAATGGTACTCAAACATAGACAGCAGGCGTGTTTACCCCGACCTCTGTAATCATTTGTAGGGTACTTAGAATAATATAAGCATTCATTCTCTAACCTGAATCTCTGAAGTTGCATTCTGTGACAATGAGTCCCAGATGTCTACATTTCTTTAAAACTCTGTCGAAAGATGATTCTAACACAGGGTGTCATTAACACAAGGAAATGAGTAACACAACACAGCTAAGAGTGCATATCTTTTTTTTTTTAACGTTTTGTTTATTTTTGAGAGAGACAGAGCACGAGCAGGGGAGGGGCAGAGAAAGGGGGGTGCAGAGGATCCGAAGCAGGCTCTGTGCTGGCAGCAGCAAGCTTGATATGGGGCTCAAACTCACAAATTGTGAGATCATGACCTGAGCCAAAGTTGGTGCTCAACTGACTGAGCCACCCACGTGCCCCAGAATACATTTCTTATTACCATTTAAAAATTTTAATTGAAATTACCTGTTATTTCATTAGCAAGTCTTAGAAGAAATAGGGAGAGTGAGTGTGAAAAAAAACTGGCATGCTAGAAAGAGCCCTGGACTCAGAGTCAGAGGACTGAGGGTCTTCCATTCCCATTAAGTGTCTAAGTTCTGCTTTGATTCTGTGTCCCAGTCCATAAACACAAGAGCACACTAGATAATGTAGCAGACTTGTTTGCCTTCCACATTTTCCCTTTTCTTTCCCAATAGCCTTAGACATCTTACAATCTGCATAGTTCTGGGGGAGTTGACCCCGCTACCAGCTCAAGGGACACAGTACAGCATCTCTTCAGAGTCAGTCAGTATATTCAACCTCTCTTGGCCACACGTATCAGCATAAGGCCCAAGCCAGACAAATCAGAATCAATATTTAATATCCTGCTTCAAATGTTAGGGAAAAAGACATTCTCTATTTGTTGAAGAATGTAGCATATGCATAAAAATGCCTGGGATTGAGTCAGGCACGTTTGCTGCTATTAAAAAACTAAATTCAACTGAGTAAATTTTAAAGATCTCAAGTGGCTTTACTCAGCAATTCATAAATTAGGCGGCATTTGATCTAGCAGATAGAAGGAGCTCTGAGGAGCTGTGCAAAACTGAAGGGCCTTCCTAGGCAGAAAGAAGCAGAAACAAGAAAGTTATCCTAAGCAAAAATGGGGTTGCTTGTTGCAGTTAACTTTCTTCCAGGGGATGACACGGTTCAGGCAGATTACCTAACTAGTGCTGATCAGGCAATTCCTCATTGACTAGATTCCACTTCTGGGAGAGCCAAAACTCCAACTGTTAAGTCTCAGGTTGGTGACCAGATGCCTGTTATCTTGCTTTTAACAGTACCAAAAGAGAAGTCGCCCCAAGAAGAAAGCCAAAGCACAAAGGCAAGACCCAAAGGATTATAGAAAAAGACCTCTCTGTAAAACTATATGTGAAACCCACTCTACCTCCAGACCAATGATTGCCTTTTATTTTTTAAGTCACTTGAATTTGTCTCCCTATCAATTGTAATTCTTGCAACTGAATTGATTTTGATATAGCAATCCTTAACACCTCTTCCAGATTTAATACTTTTGCTCTTATGATATTTAAAATTTAAAATAATTAGTGCCACACGATTTCATTTTGGTCCAGATTAACCTGGAATTCTGTCGCATGCATTAAAAAGTAGGCAATATGGCATATCTTAAAAATTACTAGACCAAAGAGACACATTTCCAATAGATGTGTGATCTTCATATCTTCAGGGAATATGTCAGAAGCAATTCTGAAAAGAATAAAACAATATTTAAATATTCATTAAATATAATGATAGGTTAAGAGATTTCAAAAATTGCCAGGCTTTCACGCACAGTATTTCTCATCTCTCCAAAACTGTGCATATTTGAAGAACATGTGTAGACACTGTTCACTCCTGATGGGCCCTGCTCACCAGTACTGAGCCCTGAACCATCAACCCTGAGTTTTAGCTGGAAGTATTTGAGTGAGTCTAGTCCAACACTTTGAGATTCCAAGCCATTTTTCCTGTAGCTAATATACCTCTGACTTTGTCTATTTTACACGGGATGTAAGTCCAACTCCCAGAGTCTTCCAGGGTAGTCCTAAGTTAACAATGGCCTGACACCGGGATAGAAAAGGGCAGCCTCCTTGCCTTCTGGTCTGACCAACTCTCTGGGGCAATCTGTACTCCTGAGTCCCCGTTGCATCAGGTGGAGGCTAGTGTCCAATACAGATTATGTTCTTTCTTAAATAGTTTCCCCTGCCGGGGCACCTGGGTGGCTCAGTTGGTTAAGCCTCTGACTTTGGCTCAGGTCATGATCTCGTGGTTCGTGAGTTAGAGCCCCATGTCAGGCTCACTGCTGTCAGCATAGAGCCTGCTTCAGATCCTCTGCCCCCCTCTCTCTTTGCCCCTTCCCCACTCACGTTCTTTCTCTCACAAATAAATAATAATAATAATAAAAGTATTTTCTCCTTCCTTACACATCTTCTTCCCTCAATTAATCATGCTAATGGGAATCTGCATCTCAATTCTGCTTGTAGGTAACCCCTGCTCTGTTTTTCCCCTGGTGCAAGTCTCTACCCGGGCCACATGACAACTTCTCTAATCCCCTGAAAACTATAACCACTATTGCACTTAACATTTTCTCG
This sequence comes from Lynx rufus, assembly GCF_022079265.1. NCBI lineage: Eukaryota > Metazoa > Chordata > Mammalia > Carnivora > Felidae > Lynx > Lynx rufus. The sequence goes on from NW_025814825.1 coordinate 8,330,641, forward strand.
TCAGAGACCTAAGGTTCAGAATCTGGTGACTTATTGCCTATTACCATGCTTTCCCATGTGTATCTCTGAAACTCCTCGCTTCTGAGTTCTAATTTATCAGTTGATATTTGCCTTACATCATGAGGTTGAAAGATAGGGGAATGTACTAAGAGAGGCTTAGTCCAGAGGAGCCTATTTTTAAAAACATTTCAAATGCCAGTCTGTTCTCTTGGGAAATCTCATTGGTTGTAATATTGAAATGGTTGTAGGTGTAGAGGTAAAGCAATAGACATTTAAACACCGAGATTGCTCTGTCTCTATCTAAATTCACTAACTTTCCATCTATATATCACATGTTGAGAAAGGCGCTTTCCTTCTACTTGGCTTTGTATGGGCTATATACTAGACACATACTAAATGTTTTTCTCCTCTCTGACACCGTTGGTTTTTCTAATTAAATAATTTATTTTTTAATTACTCAGCTTCTTATAGTTGGACTTAGAAAGCACTGAGAGCAATTGCCTGTCTGGGATTCTTCATTTTGTTTGTTTGTTTGTTTTGTTTTCTCATTGTGTTTGTGTTCCTTTCTCAACAGGACATAAGGATACAGATCGGCCACATGCCAGGATGCTGGGTAGCTGCATTCCTTTCTGTTCTTGCTTCATTTAAATCCAAGATGTGAAACATTTGTAGAAAGTAAATGTAGGTCAGTGTAAGCCATAGCTATCCAGTCGAGTGTTTCCAAATTGAAATAATTTGTGTGGGGAAGTAGGTAGGAAAATAAGCCAACATTTAAGAGAACTATAACGAAGGGTTTAAGCCATTTAGAGGCAGTGCTGGACTAGATGACCCGAAGGCCCCTTCCAATTCTGAGAGTCTATTATTCCCTAAAATGATAGAGAGTAAAATGGTGACGATTCCAAGTGGTAAAGCATTGTTATTTTTATTTTAAGTTAAATAAAATCTGAACATTTCATCTTTTCATCTTTTATGTTCCTGACAAATAGGAGAGATTTGGTGACATTTAAGTTTGACCCAAATTTCTTAAATCTTTTTATATTTTTCTATCATATTTAAGATTTTTTTCTTCAATTCCAGGAGGAAGCCGGAACGTTTCTGATTATTTTTCACTTAAGGAATGATGTGCCAGTTGGTGTCTTGAAAGTTCTAATAGAGTGTCTTTCTAATCCTGTTGAGTGTTTTTTTTGAGACAAGAGTTCCCTTTTCATCAGTTCTCTTTGCAATGAAAATGATTGTTGTTGCTTACATAACACTTTGCTACCTGCAAAAAAATCTAAAATCAATATAGTTAGGTCACTTTTTTTTTGTTAAGTCACAGTTAACCATTATTTTCTTTTTTTTTAATTAACACAACTGAAATACAGATACATTAAGTGACTTTGTGAGAAGCCACAATAAAATAGGTAATGAATTAAAAAATCTAACTCATTGCTTCCAGTTACCCATCAAGTTACTTTCTAGGATTAAAATGTGAAAGCTAAAATTCATGTAGGTTTTAAATTAGGCAAAAGACTAATAAGCTATACTTTATGTATAGAAAAAGGGTTGTTCAATTTTTTCACATTGTGAAATTTCTAAAACTTAATTTCCACTTCTCACTTATATTGGCACAGCATTTGGTTCTATAAATAAATAAATATAGCACCTAAGAATAAACAATCTTCAAGCTATATTACACGAAGTAACTTTTTAATTATAAAATTCTTCCAACCAGTATATTATAGTAATAGGAATAACATTAAAAATTGTAATTACTTGGTAGTTTAGAAAATTATTTTACTTGTTTTATATGTCTATAATATGGGTATTGTTTTTCTTTTCCCCTTTACAGATTAGAAATGAAAAACTCAGAATAGTTAAGAGACTGGCATGAAGTCACATGAAATCACCCTCAAATCCAAATTTTCCCATTCAGCTATGTATTCATTTACTCAAAAATCATATTTATTGAACACCAATACTGTTTCAGGCTTTGGACTAAAGTGTTTGAGGTTACAAAAAGAACACTGTATCTCTTTTATACTACGCACATACAACTAGAAGTTACAGAACTTGGAAAATAGCAATTTTGACTTCTAGAAAATTTCCAGATAAGTCAAGAAGAAAAGATTTGCAAAAATGAAATAATGAGAAAGGTAATTTATCTCTTGTCCTCATGGTCAGGGCCCCTGTCTGATCGAGGACTTCATGATCACCACGTGACCTATTAAATAGGCTCGTGGTTTGTTTTATTTCTTCTTTTGTATCTCCTATGCAGCTCAATCTTCACTCACAACTCAAAGTTACATTATTTTTAGAAAAATTAGTTTCATCATAACACTCCTCTACTCTTGATATCAATCGTTATATAAATTCATTCAGGTAAAATCTTTTAAACTCATTACACACTAATCTCCATCAATTTTCAACACTTTCCTCAAAGAAATGAAGTTGACCTATTATGATATATATTTTGACTTAAATGACAGAAACTGATCACTAATACTCTCTTTCCTGAGGCTCAGCCACGACAAAAACATATTTTAGATAAAGAAGTCATTTTAAATAAAGGCTATAAAATTCTCTCCAATTAAGTAATATTTATTCTCTTTAACTTTTCTTACAAGTTATCTATAGCATTTATCTTTATAACATAACCTTGCTATCAACAAAGGATACTAGATTTCTCTCCATATTTTTCGAGACAAATTATAATTTGGGAATTACATTGATTTTTATTTACTTACATGTATTAATATTTGTATTCACACATATAAGTAATAATTGACAGTGTATTAATATAAGCATTTAAATTATGATATACAAAACAAAACAAAAAGTTAAACTAGTTCATTGGTTGCCAATACGCAAGACAAAACTGGATTAATGGGAATCAGATCTTTCGACTTCCAGCAATCAAGCAGGAAGCCTTCCTCTTGCTTTTATGAATTTCGTACTAATTTCTTTGTTGAGAAGAAATGTCTTTCTCTTGAAATTACCATTTCTGATGGAAAGGGGATTTTGTTATAAAAAAATGTAATTGAACGTATGCTATGAGAAGTTATAACGTAAGAGATGGTTGAGGTTTCCTGCACAGAAGATTCTGAAGAAGACCTGAGTATTCCCAATAAGGAATACAGCAGGGTCTTTGCAGCCTTGGGAAACATACGTTGATTGTTTCTGGCAGACCAGGCCATTGTTTCACCCAAGCAGAGCCTGGGACTTTGCCTAAGCTTGATTGTGTGCTTACCTTTCTGTCTTTCTCAGTCTTCTCTTCTCCACCCCTCACCAGTCATCCCTTGAGGCAATTCTTTAATACATCACTTGACCTTAAATCTCCCAGTCAGAGACTGCTTCCAGAGAACTGACCTGGAAAAGAGCACTGGCAGAACTTAACCCTGAGGAGAAGACAGATGTAAAAGGAAAGAAGAACAGGTTTGAAGGTGACACTGCGTGGCTTTTGAGTGTGATCGTAACCAGGAATTAGTGATTGTGTCCTTCTTCAGGTAAACAGCTCTATCTACCTTTATTTTTGACTGCTATGAACCTAATGACAGGATTACATTTGTATTGTTGTTTTTTGGCTATTTGGTGTCTGTGTGTTTTATGTCTCACATTTGTACCAAATTTGTATCCAGTCTGTATCCTTAACTACAATAGTTTAATGAAAAGGGATTTTTTTCCCTTTATGTGGGGAGCAGCCAGAGTGTAGCAGGTGGAGGTTCATGGGCCTTGATTGTGCCCCTTAAACACATTTCTCAAAATTATCTGTTGTTCTAAAACTGAAGAGTAGAGGAAAGGTATTGGAGGTGGTAATTATATACAAGCCCAGGATGAATAGTGATAAGGGTATCCTCTCATCCACTGGACAGTTGTAGAATCCAGTGCCCCATCTTCTACCCCTGGCCCTGCTGTCCTGGACTTCATTCCCAGATATTAGAAGATACCAGAGGCTCTGGGAAAAGTCATGTGAAAACTGGGGACAACAACTAGGGAGAGCAGAATTTATGGTTTTCAATATCGGTCCATGTTTCTACTCATAGCCTCCAAATGTTGCTAAAACCTGACACTCTCCCAAAGAGATTACACTCTAATATTCTAATTCTAAATCAATTAGTATGTTAGAAATTAGTATGGTTTCTAGGAAAGTATACTTCACGTTGAACGACATTCAAAGAGAGTTGAATTGACCTTCTATTGTGACATTAGTTTTCAATTAATGGGTTAATTTATTGTGTGTTTATATGTGTGTGTCTGTCTGAGCTGCCTATATAAATGAATAATGGATAAGGGTAAGTGACAGCAAGAGGATAGGAAGACAAAGACTTCATGGAAACAAGCCTGAGTCTTGTGATTGATGTCTTGTATTGAATCCTAGCTCTGTTCATCTTGTCAGATTACACTAACCAACTGTCTTGACTCTCTGAAGATTTGTTTCCTCCTTATCAAATGGAATGTTTCCTTTCATTCATCAATGTAGGTATGAATTTCTATCTGGCATCTCATCTTTAGCCTGAAGGACTTTGTTTAGCATTCCCTGCAGTGCATATGTGCCGGTTGATATCCTCTCCATTTTTATTTATCTAAGAATATATTTTGCTTTAATTTCTGAAGGATATGTTTACTGGTTATAGAATTATGGCTTGAGATGTGTTTTTTTTTTCTCTTTCAGCTTTTGAATATTGTTAGCCTGTTATCTTCCAGTCTTTATTTTTTCTGATGAACAGTCAACTCTCATTTGTATTATTAATTCTGTTTGTAATGTGTTTTGTGTCGAAAATTTCTATTTACCTACAGTTTCTAGCGTTTTGACCATGCTTCAGTGTTATTTTTGCTAGTTTTATCCTGCTTATATTTGTATTTTCAAGAAATTCTTGGATTTCTTGGGGTTTTTGTTTGTTTGTTTGTTTGCTTGTTTCTGCCAAACTTAGTAATATTTAGGCCATTAATTTTTCTGCCATTTTTCATCTGCTCTCAATCTGAGATAAAAATGACACGTATTTTAGACCACTTGATTTTTTCCCCAAGTTTTTCTTTTTTAAATGTTGTGTCCATTTACCATGTAGGATTATTTCTATTAATATATCTCTAATTTCATGAATCTTTTCTTCTGCTCTCTCCAACCTGCTGTTAAGCTAATAAAGAATTCTAAATTTTCAGTTATCATTTTCTGCTCTAGAATTTCTGATTTTCTTTTCCATTTTCATTTTCTGTTTAGTTTTCTATATTTTTATTCATTAAAATATTTTATCCTTCATGCTTTTGCATAATTTATCATAGTTGGTTTAAGGCCTTCTCTACCAAGAACTTAATCTGGGTCATCTCAGTGTCAATTTTTGTGAATTGCTTTTTACCCTGACTATAGATTATATTTCCTCATTCCTTTGTATTTCTAAAAATCTTAGACTTTATATTAGATACTATGAATGATATTTTGCAGATACTCTGCATTTTGTTATCTTCCTCTGAAAAAATTGTTAATATTTTTCCAACATGCATGCAATTAACATCTGTGGACTTAAACACCAAAATCTGGCAATCGTGTGATGCACAGGAGCTACAATACTTCATTACTTCCAGAATTTCAGCTGTGATTTTCATGTGCATAAGCACTTTAGGGGAGATAATCCTGGGGTTTAGTGTAGGCACACACCAATTATGGAACTCACCTGTCTGTAAGTATGTCCTTTCTAAGATTCCCCCACCTTCACATTTCCACTATTCTAGTAGCAGTTAGATGGGGATTTTTGTTTGTTAATATGAGTCACCCTGCACTGTGAATGCTGGCGTGTATTTTAAGGCATTAAGTCATAAAAATGCAAAATTTTACCTGAGGTAGCACCTTTTCATAAATGGTCAGTTCACTTCTAGTTCCTGTCTGCTTTTGTGCACTCTTAAATGCTTTCAAATATGTGTTTTTGTATTTTGCCCAGATTTTATAACAGTTATCTATGAAAGTTAAGTTCACCACAAGGAACTCCATCCGAAAACCATTTTGATATTTTCATATTAACTTCACCAACACAAAACCATAACATTAATAATCACTATTCAAAAAATACGTATGATTAAAAAATTGATTGCAAAACTCTAAATGATTAAAAAACAGATTGCAAACACTAAACTTAAGTATCTGGATTTCCTTTGGGAAGCTGTAAATATTTTAAAATACAGAGCAGAATGAAGCAATTGAAAAAAATATTTTACACTCTAACTGAGATCATTCAGTTGGTCAATAGCATAAAAATTAGGTGAAATACTCACCTCATGCAGGAAAGTGTGTTTACTGGAGGACCGTAAAGAAATATAAATATTAGTGGGCTGCTCTTCAGACTGTTTACATATGAAATATTCACTTGTCTTTGATTATTTCTTTAATTTAAAAGTTCCATTTTGGCAAATGAATCTCCTATGAACATTTCAGGTCACTATTAATATAATAATATAAACTGAAATTATGGAAACCAAATTTTGTGTTGCTCAAGTGAGTACTGCCTTATATTAACTGTAAAGTATTATAGCTCCTGAACTGTGAGGACTGTAAGAATTATCACATTTGTACCTAACAGGTTTTGAGCTACTTACATTAGCTCATTACATCAGGTGCATTAGACTTAGAGTTTCTAATAAACCAAAGTACCTCTGAGAGTTGACTTATATTGCAACCTGATTTACCTTAGAATATGATCTGCAATGCTGGATTTAAAAAAAAAATATCAAATAATCTTACCAGGCACTATCATATTAAAACTAATTAACTATCATCTAGAGAGATATCATAGTATCTCACATGATAAACCACCAAGTGGATTAAATATGTATAAATTTAAATTGCTTAAATAAATCAGAGTATATATGCACCATTTTATTACATAATAACTTGCATTATTTTAAAATTCAGTATATTCTTGAAATGTTCTTTAACTTCTGAAGGTAGTATTATGAATGTGGAAATACACAGAAATGTGTTATGACTGATTTGTATTGATTTTCTATGACCACACGTTGAAAATTTTACACTAACATTTTATTTAGAATTCAGATTTATTAAAATATGTCTAAGATCTTCTATTTCACAGTTTTGAAAGTATATATGCAGAATACATACATTTCTATCACTGTTACTGTTTAACATGTTGATAGACTTCCCAGACAATCCAATGCCAAAGCGGGGGGAGGGAAACGGAAGGAAGGAAGGAGGGAAAGAAGGAAGGAAGGAAGGAAGGAAGGAAGGAAGGAAGGAAGCAAAGAAGGAAGGAAGGAAGGAGGCAAAGAAGAAAGGAAGGAAGGAAGGAAGGAAGGAAGGAAGCAAAGAAGGAAGGAAGGAAGGAAGGAAAGAAGGAAGGAAGCAAAGAAGGAAGGAAGGAGGGAAGGAGGGAAGGAGGGAAGGAAGGAAGGAAGGAAGGAAGGAAGGAAGGAAATATGGTTATATTTAAAAAGACAAATCTCTTTTTATTTCAGACTATAAGATTTCCTCTTAGGAAAAAACAAAGCAAGAACACAAAAAAGAATAAACCCCAAACTGGATCAGGTAATTATCAAAATCAAGGCCATCTCCTCTAGCACACACATAAATTTTGGTTATTTATGTATTCTAAAATAAACTGTGAGGTGGAAATTTTAGGATACCATACAACCTAGGAACAAGGCAAAGGGTTATTCTACTACTACCTTTTTATTCATCAAACCACTTAAACAATAATCAGGCATTACCACTCCAGTGTTTTTAACCCTTGGTTTGTATGTGTTTAACGCACTGTTTGTGCAGGTAGAGATTTTTGTTTTCCCCAAATATCTAAGTAGGTTTTGATCCTGAATCTTTAGATCAAGAATCCACAAAGTTTTTTTTTTTTTTTAATTTTTTTTTCAACGTTTATTTATTTTTGGGACAGAGAGAGACAGAGCATGAACGGGGGAGGCGCAGAGAGAGGGAGACACAGAATCGGAAGCAGGCTCCAGGCTCTGAGCCATCAGCCCAGAGCCCGACGCGGGGCTCGAACCCACGGACCGCGAGATCGTGACCTGGCTGAAGTCGGACGCTTAACCGACTGCGCCACCCAGGCGCCCCAAGAATCCACAAAGTTTTATAGGTGAAGGGCCAAAGTGCAAATATTTGAATCTTCATGAGACATTAGGTCTCTGTTGCAACTACCCAACTCTGCTGTTAGAGCATGAAAGCAGTCATAGACAATATGTGAATAGTGGGCATGACTGTGTTACAATAAAAATTTGTTTATAAAAACAGGTGACTGGTCATGAAGTGTGCCCACTACTGCTTTAACGAATGAAATAAGAGAGATTTTTGATGCCAGTACAACATCTACTTCCAAAGGGTTCTGTGTATTTTCATCATCACATCTTCTGATGTAGATAAATTAACAGGAATCATATCCAATTGCTATTTCACTCTTATTCACTTATTTCACTTTTCTTTAAAGGCAAGGTTAATAAGAAAGGCTCTTGTTCTTTTTTAGTTCCAGCCCAAATCATCAAGATGGAATCATTTTGGGAAGGAGACTTCTCTCATAGTCTTGACAAATGCTGTAAGGATTCATCTGTACCAGACTGTGGTATGTATCTGAATGAGAAATGTGTCCAAAGATCCTAGTGTATCTTACCTACAGACGATATTGAGTAGGCAAAATTTGCCAACAAAATATATAGGCAATTACACAAATTGGGCTTCAGGTCATTAAGGAAGAATTTTACCAAGGGTCCATCTGAACAAAAACTAATAAGAAAAGCCATCAAGATGAATATCTCCAAATTAATACATTTTTTGAAATAGCAGCAGTTGTTATTACTGGGGAAATTTTAAAATTCATAGTAACAAAGTTATTTCTAAAGTCTTTAAAGTAAACCTAGGATGTGCAAAAGTTATATAAATAAAAATATGAAAATTGACTAGTAGATGTAAGATGTAAATAATGGTAAGATATATTTTTTGGGTTTTTTTTGGTGGCATTGTCTCAATATTGAAAACATTTAAATTCTTAAATGTATTACTTAGATTTAAACCACCAATAAAAATCTCATTCAGATTTTTATAAACAGTTGACAAATTTACCTTAAATATTTGCATAAAGAATTTTGAGCATTTGGGGAAAAATGCAACAATAATGGCATCGGTCTAATCTAAAAGACAGCTAAACATACTACAAACATCAAAAATAGAAAAATATATACAAATGAAGTATCCACAACTCTGCCTTATATTTTCACAGTAAAATACCAATTTATTAATGAACAAAATAGAAAATCATACATAAGAGGTTAATTAATTACATGGAGGTACTAGAAATCTCCACAAAACAAAAAATATAAAGAAAAATGTTTATTCCCTCAAATATTATGATGCTAATATGATAAACTATTTCAGATATTGTTAAAATGCAAATATAAAACTTGGAGAAAATATTACCAACATATATGAAAACAAAGAGCTAACCTTCAAATTATTTAAAGTATTTGCATAAATGAGTAAGGAAAAGAAAACTAATAGAAAAAAAATGGACAAACGTGAAAAAACAATTTACATGGAAAAAATGGTCACAAAATTTTAAGGAAAAAATACTCAAACTTATCAATCATCATTTATAATAATGAGATAATATGCTTCACTGATTTGACCCATAAAATAGGAAAGAATGATAAACTCCAAACTTCTCTTACTTTTGAGATTTCAAATTAATATAATTGTGTGCAGGATAATTTGGCCCTATCGATCAAATTAAAATTTATGTGAAACATTAAATAATTATTTCATTCCTCTAAATATCTGCTCTAAAAGTAATTAAAGGTATACAAAGAGATATGGCAAAGAGGATTGCTTCAGCATGGGATGTAACAACGTCAACAAGGACATGGTTAAATGAATTTTACATCTATCCTGTGGAGGGCTATGCAGCAGTTAAAACTATGTGTGGTGACATGTATTAACTAGACTTACGTGGTGATCATTTTGCAGTATATACCAATAATGAATCATTATGTTGTACACTGAAACTGATACTATGTTTCTTGCCAGTTATATCTCAATAAAAAGAGCAACATAAACTAGATCTTTTTTGTATTAACATGAAAACATCTCTACAGCATAATATAATATGGAAAGCTAATCATCCTGAATATATATGACATAATTTCTTTGTTAAACAATACATCTAAGGGCGCCTAAGTGACTCAGTTGATTAAGCGTCTGCCTCTTGATTTCTGCGCAGGTCATGATCCCAGGGATGTGGAATCGAACCCCTCACAGGGCTCCACACCCTCTGCCCCTAGCTCGCTTTAAGATTCTTTTTCTTTATCTCTCTCCCTCTGCCCCTACCTCGCTTATACGTGCGTGTGCATGCATGTGCTCTCTTGCTCTCCCTCCCTTTCAAAAAAAATAAACAAACACATAATATATCTAAAACATATTTCTGCAATTGTGTCAAGTTTTATGGAGTCCTACGAATACTAATACAATCAGAACTGATTACATAATTCAGTTAAAAATAATACCGTTTTAAAACTTGGAAAAAATCATGTAATATATCTTATTTGTATAATATCTTACAAAGACTTCATAGAAGAAATAAATATGCAGTCACTTCATACTGTCAAAGACACACAAGTCATTGTCATACATATTAGGCATTCTGAGGAAATGCATACACCTTGGTGTTATCATTCATATTTTACAATCATATTTGAGGCCTGAGTGTTCTGATCTTAATACAAGTTGCTAAAATTGCATTTACTGACTCCTGTGTTTATGGAGACACAACTCAGAAACTACAAGGCAACCAGAAGAATCTATGGTACCTTTTTTATATGTGGGTATACAACAACTTACAAAAAATTTTCAGAGCTACATCTGTCATGGTAATGAAATATATACCATTGGGTATTGAGTTGACAAGGTAAGACAGTGTCTGGCACTTAATATTAACACCATATAAACGTTTTTATCACTATTGTTGGAGGAAGTCATCAAGATGACAGGACCACTGGTTGACCTGCAAGCTGGACCCAGGCAATTGGAAGCTCCTCGCCCCCTCCCCTGTCCTTGAAAGGTACATTCTGCCCACTGTTTGCACAATTGGGGCTGTTTTCAAGGGTGCAGTCTTAAGAGAGCAACGTGTTGTTGAGACCATCTGTATGGTTTATGTGACTGAACCTAGTTAAAGCCTCTAGATAAACTCTTAAGATTCTGGTGGTGGGTGAGATGTACTCATCTTGCTGCTTTCCTTTCTTGTTAAACTACCACCTTCCAGTCTGGAGTGGCCTGTCTCTTTCTTCAGTCTTTCCTTCCCCTCATATACAAGGGCCAAGTTTAGTTTGCACCCATGCAGTGCACAAGTTTGCAAGCTGACAGTTACCTATATTTGCATCATGATCATGATCATCAGTTACATTAATATTCCTAAAATGCATCAAGCGAATTTGACTATATATCTGGATGAACTATTCAAATCAAGAAATAACCTTCGCTTTTTTTTACAGCAAAAATATTTAAGCATATAAATCCCGTTATTACCCATTAATTGTGGTTAATCTGCTGTGTTCATTTGATTTAAGCAAAGCCAGAAGTGACTTGAGATTTCCCATGCTTTGAACTCGACTCTGGTTTGAAAAATCCCGAGATGATTTTCTGCAGAAAAGTGCTTTTGATCAGTATCAGGAATGTTTCCACAAAATAATAGTATGTAAAATGAGGTCTCCTTCTATTGTGAAATTCTGGGGATTTTTTTGTTTGTTTCTTTGCTCATTTGTTTGTTTATCACAAAGAAGACACAGGTATTTACAGTGAGGAGGGACACTATGATTTTCTATTCTGAATTTATTAGTATATGACCAGAATCTTGAACAGATCGTTGTTTTGTTTTTTTGTTTTTTTGTTTTTTAAGTATTCCATATTTAGCCATTCAACAATCTGGTTTATCTCTTAGAGAGTTTCTATTAAGACTGCCAGTATGTTCACCCAACACATAAACGTTCTGTAAAGTCACTAGCAATACAAATTCCTCATTTCACCTCCTTCTATATCTGTGGCGACTGCAAATTCCATTCTCATTGATCAAAGTCCAAAGCAAAGAATAATCCCTAGTAATTGCTTACTTATTCAATTTGCTTTCTAACTCAATGTTCTAGTGAGATTCATTTTGAAAGGTCAGCAACTTGTCTCCAATTCATTTCATTAAATATGAGAGGGAAAGAAAGGAGCTTTATATTATTTAGTAAGGACAAGGTGCGTAATCACAAAGTGAAAGGTGTTAATATCTATTCTTACCCAAAATGGATTACAGCAGTTTTCATCTTCCATCAGAACTTTAATTGGCATTTGAATGAGAATATCTTATAAAGCCACTGCATGGTAAGGCAGACAATAGTTAGCAAGAATCCCCATTATTGAAGAATTCTTTTCAACATCTGAAAGTGGAAAGGCTTAAAATAGGTTATTAAATGGCTATGGTTATAGTTGTAGCAGACCAAGAAGTTATTAAAAATGTGGACTCTTATTAGCAAACTCTACCTAAATTTGATTGAGAGATTAATAAAAAATTTATTCATATATTGCTTTTTTTTTGAATGGGATACAAAATCTCATTTCTATTTTTATCTCAACACCAACCATATGCTCCAGCAAGCACGGGTTAGTGTTCAGAGGTTAAGGTTTAGTTCTTAGATCAGACCCTTTCTGGCCACAAGATCTTATCAAGTTGTGGGGAATAAATTTAGAAATTTCCTGGGCTTACACCAATGGGTTAACAAGGCATAAAGAAGTACAAAGCCATAGGTTGCTCACATCCAAGTTTGGGTAAATAAGACTAGGTGAATAAGGATTGAGGGGGGCGGCTAAAGCCCCCAGAATAGAGAGGGGGCAAAGGTCTCCAATACAAAGGTATATGAAGTAAGCAAGATTAGGTATTCAGGGCAAAAGTGCCCCCCCCAACTTAGTACTATAGCAGAAAGCTGCTTTTACAGGAGGGAAGGACCAAGTTAGGTGAACAGGTGAATAAGGCTATAGACCACTGTGCTGCAGGTGAAGCTGCCCACAGTAGAGATGATTTACAAAAGAAAAGGTGCCTTGTTAACCCTGAGGTTATTCCCCCTGTCTGTCTCATCCCCTAGGCTAGCTAAATGAAACAGACATTGGAGCCTCCTGTCTGCTGTTAACAACCATCTGCCCATCCGACTGGCACCAGGATTTTGTTTTATATTGACCCAAACCCCAGACACTGTATATCTTCAAAACCCCCTTTCCCTCATGCCCATGAGTTAATGTTCACATATTCATTGCCTCTTTGTGCATGCCCACCGTTTATAAGCCTTCTGATCTTAATAAATATGGAGCAAGCATCCTTATTCGGGGCTCTTGTCTTTTCCCGGACTTTAGCCATCACTTGTTTTTCATCCTGCGTCCACTCTTGTTGGCCAAGAGAGAACTTTAGACTTAGAGCCTATAACATCAAGTTATTTATCCTCACTGAGCATGGATTTTCTTATACGGAAATAAGATAATGAAATGCACTCTTGTACCTGTTTCATAAAGTTGTAGTGAACACTAAATCATCCATGTAAACTGCTTTGCACAGGCTGGTGATGTAGTCATCATAAAGATGGAACTTATTAGCATTGTTATTCCATAAGCACATCTTTTTTCAAAACTTTCTTCTATGCTCATGATGATATAGAAATGGTTTCCTTGAATGCTCTGCCATGCCTCTCCACTCACACAAATGTTTTCAGCTTCTTTAGTGAATACCTATCTGATTAACCCGCAGTGTTTATATTATCAATATTACATTCTTTGCAGTCTTAAAAGTCTTCTTTCTCTATTTGGATAGTTTCTCTTCCCATATACATTTACCTATTTCTCTACATTATAACTTTTAAAACTTTCATTCCTTGGAGCACCTGGGTGGCTCAGTTGGTTAAGCATCCAACTTCAACTCAGGTCATGACCTCGTAGTTTGTGAGTTCGAGTCCCAAGTCTGGCTCTGTGCTGACAGCCCAGAGCCTGGAACCTGCTTCAGATTTTGTGTCTCCCTCTCTTTCTGTGCCTCCCCTGCTCATGCTCTCTCTCTCTCTCTCTCAAAAATAAATAAACATTAAAAATTTTTAAAAATAAAATAAAAATTTTATTCTCTTGAGTCTTAGTATTTGTTGACAACTTGATGAAAGCTGTGAAATATTTTTTGGAAAAATGTATCAAAAACATGTATATATGATATATATGTGAGATATATATGTATATATGTATGTTATATATATATATATGTATGTATATATATATATATATATTTGTACAAGCACACATACATAACTTTTTGCACCCAATTTCATGGGAGTTCATAACCTATATCACATCTCAAATCCATCTAGAAGTCATGTAGGGGTCCATGAGCTCAACCTTAAATATTGTGAAATCTCTTGATTTCTAGAGTTCTTCCAATGGAATACATCTGATTCTGGATTAGAAGGCTCCAGTTTCTTTTTGCTTAAAATTACAGAAAAATGCAGATATTGTATAAGATACTTGGAAATTCAATGCAAAGTCAATTTGAGACCAGAGTGGATATTGTCTTTAAAAGAGGGAACTAAAGTCTTACAAAGGAGCTAAGGGATGTGAAGATATAGCAAGTACAGACAATATTGTGGAAAGGTTTAAGGTAAGTGAAAAAAGACATACCAGTACCTTGTTCAGAATGGAGATACAAAAGGGTGCCTGGGTTAAACATCTGACTTCGGCTCAGGTCATGATCTCACAGTGCATGGGTTTGAGCCCCGCATCAGGCTGTGTGCTGACACCTCAGAGCCTGGAGCCTGCTTCAGATTCTGTGTCTCCCTCTCTCTCTAACCCTTCCCCACTCATGCTCTGTCTCAAAAATAAATAAACATTAAAAAAAAAAAGGAATGGATATACAAAGAAAGAAGGGTTCACCGTGGATGCCCAGCAGAGGAGATGGACAGATTTGGGGATGTTTGTGTGTAGGAGGGAAGCTATCAAAGGGTAGTGAAAGGTAAGCATATGCAATCACTTTTCTGTTTCTGTATGTTGGGCCAAGTCAACAAATTCCAACTGTAACTGTGGGCTAATGCATCAGTGGAGATTTACCAAGACTATTAACTCTTTGGCACATGAAAACATGTCTATTGGTGGAGATGTTTGCTTCAAGACATTAATTAAGCAAATATTATCCCTCATTTTACTTCTTTTTGTCTGTCCTAGCAACCAGTACATATGAATGCTCATTAACTATTTGTTGAGTGGTTTTACTAAATAGACATGTGCCTGTGCAAAAACCTGGCCGGCTCCACCATATATTAAAAGTTGTCCAGCTTATTTTTGCTTTACAAGAATCTTTCTCATCAAAGAGAGGCCCAGGCTTTTTGGAAATCAGTGTGGAAAGACAGTGAAGAGCCAGAGAGAGTGAAGGAGTAAAGTGCCCCTATGTCTAATGCACTCAGGTGGAAAATTAACTGTTCACCATCTAGGTCATTAGAATGACTTGGGAAGACTCAGGTAGGCTTACTGATTAGGCCGCTGTAGTAGGAAATTCAGAAACCTCAATTTTGTTACTAGCTTTCTGCCTTTTGACCTTTTGAAAAAGTAATTTCAGATCTCATTTTCTCTGGCTCTTAAATAGAATCATACTTGTCCATAAGGCAATTTTAAGATACTCAGATGAATGATGTTACACGTGTTTAAATGCAATTCTCTGCTGATTCACTGGAAGACATATATTTCTTTATTTGGAAAGTGTCTTATATATTTTCTTAGCTCTTGCTATATAAAAACATCTGACATAGGCTACTGGTAGAATCCCCACTTTGCCGATATGTAAACTGAATTATCGGAGTACAGATAAAAGTCTCAAAAATCAGAATCTCAAAAATCATACTTTGTCATTTATCCCCAAAATGACAGTGAATAAAAAACTTTGATAAATCACAACATTGAACTCTGGATAAATTGTCGTCCTGTCCACTATACCTACTTAGGGTTAATAACAATAGTTAACACAAAGCAATGATTATATATGCAGGCACTGCTCTGAGTATTTAACATATATTTAGTCAGGCACTCTCACAAGAACGCCGCAGGATATATACTATTGTTGTTCTCATTGTCCACTTAAGGAATCTGAGCCACAAAAGAATTATCCAGTAAATTTGAGATCAATAAGTGGCAGAGCCAATATTTGACCCTGGGAAAAAGGATTCAGAACCTGGCCTCCTACCACTTTATGCATCTATGCATCTATGCATCTAGTTGGATTGCTTTCATAAATTGTTAGGTCACAAATCCAAAAGTTATTTCTATTTCAACATTGCTTACCAACTCACTTCAACTACTTTAAAACTTGGTTAAAAATATTTTTTTTAAACATGAAATAATTTAATTCCTACAGTGTGTAAGGGGATAAGTTGTATATTGACTGAATGAAAAGGTAAATAAGACAGTGTTGATTTCTTGATGTTTTCTACATCCTAACCAGAAGCAAAAGACCCCACTATCAGCAGGAAGAGAAGATAACAGCAGAGTCAGATATTTACTATTAAAATGGACCTAATTACCCCATCGCCCAAGATTTATTGATTGATATAATAAGACTAGGATGTGAAACTTATGAAACATATTAACAGTTCCATGAATATTTTGTTTTGTTTTGCTTTGGCTTAAGACTAAGTGTTTCGGGGTGCCTGGGTGGTTCAGTTAAGCATCCGACTTCAACTCAGGTCATGATCTCGCGGTTCCTGAGTTCGAGCCTTGCGTGGGGCTCTGTACTGACAGCACAGAGCCTGGAGCCTGCTTCAGATTCTGTGTCTCCTCCTCCTCTCTCTGCCCCTCCCACGCTTGCTCTCTGTCTCTCTCTGTCTTTCCAAAATAAATAAACGTTATAACAAACAAACAAAAAAAACACTAAGTGTTTCAATGATTTTCCTAAGCTCCACTTACTTAAGGCTCACATACATTTTAAGGAAAACTATTGGAAGTGACACTTTGCATTTTAGAAATATGTGACAATAACCCCAATATTTTAATTGCTGGTGTGTTAATGGCTGATTCAAAACACAGGTGGCCCAAACATTTGTAACAAATGAATGTATAATCAAGCTGACTTAGAGAAAGCATGTTTGGACTCACAGCTCTCAGCCTATAGCTCATCCACTGCCACAGGCCAACTCTACCTAATTAAAACTTGGTTTCAAATTCTGTAAGGTTTGCCAATGGATTTGAAGGAGTATTATTTATGTGAACACATCTCAACAAGTTCTTGTAAATTTGTTTCTTAAACGAGCCCATGACTATCCTTTATTAAAATGCTCATGGATTTTCTTTTTTTTTAATATTCTAATCATAATGGGTGGCTCAAATTGCTTCATAAACCACATTTTCTAAATCACTTCAGCAGCTGAGAGGTCCTGCTTATGTGTAAAACAGTGCATTATTTTCATGTGTTTACTTTTGTTCACAATAAAAAAGATTTTGAGGAAATAATTTCACCAAAATTGTTTTTTAGCTACCATACAAAGTGCATACATTATTTTAGTTTCCAAACTGTGCCAAACTATATTCCTTGGCTTTCCATTTTGAAATCTTGTGTGCACATAAAAATTCTTCTACTTTTTTTTTGTTGTTCTACTATACAAATTATGTGCAGCTATTTACTTGAAATTGTGTTCAACTTGTTAGGAATGAGGTATAATGAATATAATTAACTGAAATTATATGCATATTTTTTTCTCTCAATGGCTACAATTTGTGTTTAGGATACTACTTATGTAGTCTGGATATATTTATGTGTTGCTTCTTAGAGGAAAATGAGAGAACGAGCACCACAATTTCTAAGCAACTTAGATTACAGTGTGAGACAGGTATTGGTCTTTCTAAGATAATGTGGTATATGGTGCATGACCAGTTAGTCTCTTACTTAAATTACAGACTAATCTATATTGCATAATGCAATGGAAGTAGAAGACTTTGATTCAAAAATGGTAATTGTAGAGTACAGGTTGTAGGGGTTACATTCAATAACATAAAGGCAAATATCAGCAGGGAACACATTATTTCTGTTTTTCTTTAGTAATATCAGATGCAAAGAAATACAAAGCTTTGTGTAATAAACACTCAGTGCCTATAAATAGAATAATGTAATAAGGCAGGTGCAATAGACATAGGTCTATAATTTAAATAAATAGGAAAACCAATTTGGATATCTGTCATGGAATATAGGTTTGATTTTACAAAGATTGGAGGAATAAATCTTATGTTATAGCACAAAACCAAATAACCATAGAGTCTAAATTCTTAAGTGGATTCATAGTTGAAGCAAATTGTTACTTCCACACTGTGAATAAGGACATCTCAGGGTTTTCTATACTGAATCTGGGGAAAGTGGCACACCTTTTCCCTCCTATTAGATGTTACAGCCTCATACTAGTGGAACAGACAGATGTGCCTTTTGTGGCTTTCCTCTGACAGAATGAATACTATAATAAATACTAATAAAGGAGTTCAAAGTAATTCTTTATGTTCCTTATGATTTCCACCATTACAGCTTATCAAGTCTCTTGTTCTTTCAAACTGGATACTACTAGACCCTCAGAGATAATACAGCAGTGTTCTCAATCTGCCCTTTGAATGGGTATATTGAGCAATGTTCCATCAACCACCCTTAGTTGTATGGGAAAAAAATTACCACTTCACACAACAGACAGGATTCTTCTTTTGAGACCAATGTATGGGGCTGCCAATAGACCGCATGCTTCTTTGCTACTTGTGCCATTTATTTTATTTCATTTTTTACAAGATGCTTCTGCAATTATCCCATGGGCAGCTGCATTGCTGTGCTACAAATATAGAGTGATGCTGCACAAAGAATGGGCATGCTCAATACAACTGTGTTAAATGTGTTTGGTTAGCAGTTCAGAAGAGTTACTTGAACTTAAGGCACGTGCATTCAAGTCCAGTTCTGCCACTGTAAGCAATATAACATGGGCTCATTTATCTCATCTGCACGAAAAGGATAATGATGCTTAAATATGTTGTTACGATGGTATGATGATAAATGTGGTAGTATACGAGAAAGGGGCCTTGTGAACTCTAACGTGGATCTGAATTTAGCTACTTAAGTGCCCATTTTAAATTCTACATGTAATTGTATTTTATAAAATACTTTGCATTCATACAAATTATTTCATCTATGAGCTGCTTTTATTCATGAACATCATAAAAAGTTTAATTTTTTAATATAGAAGCATCAGTCAACTCTTCCAAATTTTTACTAGGTCAGGAACCAATGAATTTACATAGATTCACTTTGTCTCCAATTTTGTATGTGCAAAAAACCAACAACATTAGTCAAGAGTATTTGTGATTGTAAAGAGCCCAAGTATTAAATGAATTGTTTTCAAAGTGTTAATTCGTTCTAATATAGCGTTATTAAGTTCTTCACTCAAAGAACAAATATGCATGAATAAAGAGACACAATTTTTTGAACCATTCTCTGTCACAGAGAATTAATTTTTCAAGACATAAAAACTATTAGCACAGTAAGAAGCAGTCAATAGTCATCCTAAGCCAGATAATACGGCATTCTAAAGAACAGGCAGAATCATTTACTTTACTTGTTTCTATGTTTCAAGTAAATGTGACATTGGCCATCAATGTCTTGTTTTGAAACTACAAAAGAAAATAGTGGGCATCACTTATTCTGCTCAATGGGTATTAACTGTAGAGATATCTGTATTTGAGAACAGGACTTGAATTGAACTATTCAATTATCTGGGGTTGAACTTTTGGTTTCATTTTAGTACTGAAGGAATGCATTCAGGCAGAAAGACAATTTATAGGTCTTATAGGTGTCTTGTTCTTAGGACTAGTAGACTTGTATCCAGAGGCAAACGTCTTTTTCCTTGTTTTAAAACAATATATTGCAATAACCCTGTATGGCGACAGATGGTAACTATACTTGAAGTGGTGAACATTTCCTGACGTATATAAATGTTGAATCACTATGTTATACACCTGAAATAATATAATACTGTATGTCAACTATACTTCAGTTTAAAAACACACATGCACATAGTATAAAGAAAAATAAACAAAAATATATTATTTTATATTTTCCCTACTATTCTTCTGACATTACACGCACACATAAGAGCAAATACTCTGCAAAATCATTATGTGGCAAGCATTTTTCCCTCCCTTCATGCTTCTCCTGACTGCTTAGACTCTTCACTACAGTGATAGCTTTAGTGTGTCGCTCTACAGAAATAATTCCTGAATCAGGTTCTTCCCACCTTGTAAGTACTTGTCGATCCTGTATCTCCTATTCTGTGCATGGAAAAGAAAAACGATAATATGACATGATTTTTTTTTATTTATTTTTGAGGCAGAGAGAGACAGAGCATGAATGGGGGAGGGGAAGAGAGAGAGGGAGACACAGAATCGGAAGCAGGCTCCAGGCTCTGAGCCATCAGCCCAGCGCCCAACGCGGGGCTCGAACTCACGTACTGCGAGATCGTGACCTGAGCTAAAATCGGATGCTTAACAGACTGAGCCACCCAGGCGCCCCATAATATGACATGATTTTTAAGGGATGGATTCAAACATTATACTGCTATGGCACGATTTTTTAGAGGATTTCAACCCTTTCTCCAGTGATTACCAATGTAAACGTGATAATTTGGCAGGAAAGTCAAGGAAATATTCTTGGGAAGGAGGATATATGTTTTTAAAATCTTAATGAAAACACTATCATACATGTACATATCAGTATCATATCTTCTTCTTTCCAATTAAATAATGAACCATTGATCTTAATTTATACTTATGAAGAACAAACAAAGGTTAATTGGCAAATAAACCTTCGCATTGTTAGCTACCCACTTTAATAATACTGGCACAGATTTTTATAAATCATGGATTTTAATTACCATGGAGAGGAGCTATCTAATATTTTGCACTACTGAATACCTTTCTTTTATGTTTCAGAGACACTTTCTTTTTTAGAAGACAAGATATTATGTTGTATTTTAAGTTAAACAGTATCTCACATGGCTCTGATTCATTTGGAATGATTGTACTGAATATGGACAGAAGAAATGCGTTAAGTACCCATTTTTCTCTCTGAGTAAATATAATTCAAAGAACTTTCTTTACTCTGTTATCTCTTACAAATTATTTTTGGTGGTTTACTATAAATATTATATGTATAGGAGCTATTATGGTAAAAATAAAAAAGCTATAGTCTGTAGGAAAAGCTAGGAGAAATATTTTAAAATTCATTTTTGAAATCATAGTCTGTGTCATTGATCATCATTGACAATGAAAAGATTGAGGTGTAAAATGTGGGACTGGAAACTAATTTCTAAAGTTTCAATGAAATCCTGATATCTTTATGGAAACAACAGACAAATATTTGCCATAAGAAGTACATATGTGGCCATCTCAATAAGTATCTAAAAGAGAGATCTCAAATCTAAAAAGAGCAAAAGAAGCCTGTCTTTTTTTCCCACAATGTACATGTTTTAATAAATACTATGGATAAAGAATTGTCGATAGAATAATGATCAAATTTTCAGGTATGAATCCTAGTTTGAAATTTCCTATGCACCCAGGCATTTATGGAAAGGGAAAAGCAAAGGGTGGATTAAGTAAACAAACATACAAAACAATGAACAAAATCAAATGGAAAATAAACAATAATAAAAAATAAACAAATTACCTACCTAACTCAAATTCCTATCTTATTGTTCACTCCCCTTATCCCAGGAGATGTCGTAACAGAATTCTGGAGATTGGTCAAGTACAATAAGATTATTGTACATTATTAGATGCACGGAGGAGATGGTCATGCCAACTATTAGAAGATATAATCCCTGTTATATTGTAGATGAAATTGTTTTGGAACATCTGTTTCTCTCTGTTGTACCCTGGAAATGGCAGTGTGATGCAGAAAACACTGTACATGATCCTTCATAACTTCTAGATGAATACACAAGAAAAAAAATTGCAAACACAGAAATGTATTTCTCTACCTTTCTTTTATTCTATCATGCCAAAGAAGATATGCAATGAGTAGAAGAAAGTAGTTATAAATACCAGTTATAAATACCACCTATGACCATGTCATGAGTTACAGAAAGGTGGACTATAGTAGTTCTGATTTAAGTATGTTTGTATATTTATTAACCAAATATTTTTTTTCTTCTCTCCCATTGTCCTCCTACCTAACATTGAATTTTTTAAATGGCATTTGTTTATATATCAGTATTTATGTTACAAATATCAAAAAGGAAATGTGAATCAACTAAAAGAATGAATGAACATCACCCATCCACAAAACAAGGACTTTGTATACATTTCTCAGGGAGTTGTTATCATTTCCACACGGTAATTGAATCATGTTAGATGTAAGCATGACTTTGTTGTCTTTCTTTGGAAATAAAACATATTCTAAACATAAATGTATGAGTACAAATTTGATAATGGGTGTACTGCAGTGACTTTGTCATATATTCACTAGACTAGGCTGAATTACGTTTCTTAGATTAATTCTCTCTCCTTTATGTTTCCAATTAGGAAGAGAAACAAACAAAAAAATTGCCCGAGGCTTGGAAAATCGATAAGTCAGGGGCAGTTTATGTAGACCCAGTAGGGTAAAGCTAGCTGGGTTCCCAGTGGATTGGCTTATTTGAATAATATTCACAAGCTCCAGAGCATTCAGGCTAGCCATAGTGGTCTGAAATGTGGTCCCAAGGTGGTTAAGGCACAATGGCCTAGAATGTGAGAGTTCATTAATGGAAATGCTTGGAATATGGACCAAACTAGCTACCCAAGAAGGGGAAAACATCTGCCTCTAGCCAGTGGCTCAACACGTGGTCAAGCCAGTATTAAAAACAAAACAAACAAACCAAGTTACACTGCAGTTGAATCCTTGATGTCTTGAAATCGAATTTTAGCTTGAATATTTGGGATATTTGAGTGGCCAAAATAAGACAGGAGACTTTTAGAGAATAAGGTAGAAGTTGCCTTAAACACCACGGAGAACATCTTATTTTGAAAGTAAAAAGGAAGAACACAACATGTAGAAGTATAAAGAGTCTTTGTAGGCCAACCCGTTGCCATGGAAACATTTATACAACACTAGCCAAAAATAAATAAATACCAGATTTAAATTTTGATGGCCTCAAACAGTATCTTGATGGAGTTGTAATGTGTTTAAAGTAGGAGTTACGCATTTATGATAGTAACATATTGGTATATTCCTTAGATCGAGGTGGGAGGTCTTGCAGCTTCATTTTTAGAAGGCATGAACTAAAAGTTCAGTAAAGTATATGTAAAAGCTAGTTGTATTCATAACCAAGAGTAAGGGGCACATGTAGGAAATAGGCAGAACCTCTTGATAGCAAGCAGGAGGGCAGTAGAAGAGGCACAAAGCAATGGGAGGTCCTCTCCTCAAGAGGCTGAGAGATATGCCTATATGAAGAGATTGTTGCCTCAGGAAAGCAATAATTTCCACTTAATTTTAGAATGGCTTAATTCCACTTAATTTTAGAATGGCTCAGGTAGTGGCAACCTGTGTAAGATTCTTCTCTTAGGCATGGGGCAGAGTGTAGGGGTATATGTTCTGGAAGAGTGCAAGGTTCATGGGCTAAGCAAACAATGAGCTCAAGAAACAGAATCCCTGATATCGAAAGAAGAGAAGCAGTAAATGCGGTAAATGTCTTGTGTCCAAATTTGTCAGTGTCTTAGAAGAAGCAGTTTTGGATTAAGAGAGATTAAGACCCAGTTGGTGGGTTATTTTGTTTGTTTCTTGGTCTTTTTGTTTTTTTGTCTTTTTTCTAAGTTGTTGGGAAGTCAAGTAGGCATCTCAATCAAACTGGATGCGTGGGACCTACTGGAGAAATAAAAGTTCTATTGAATGCCTTTTCCAAGAGTGCAGCATTGTGTATTTTGAGAAGTGAAATGTGTGCATGGGCACTAAAGTTCATTGATGTCTGAAATGCTGAAGGAGATAGGTAGAGTCCTAGTGAGTCCTTGTATTGTCATCTGACCATATGTGGAGACATTTGTGACTTTGATTTCTATTTTGGGCATTGGGAGACAAGAGATTCCCAGAATTCCTTAACCTGAAGGGGACACCTCTTCTCTTAAACGATAGTCAGGAGTTTGTACAAATGTGCAGATTGCACCATTAGCTCACAAAAGCCTTCAGTCTTCAGAAGAATTCCCAAATTTTCACCAGATGTGCTGATCTAGGGTCCCATCCTCTATCAGGGACATCCCAGTTAAGGGATGGTAAGCTGCAATATTCTACTGAACTATATAAATTATGATGGCAGAAATATCATTGGTACAGTATATCGACTGATTGCTGTTCACTCAGTTTGTTTTAAGGCTTCCCAAGTAGCTAAGGGGTGTGGGGAAAAGTGATCTCCAGCACCATGATATTTGGCAAGGGACTGAGGACAGGGAAAGCCACTCCATCCTACAGGTGGAATATACCAGTAGCTTCAGATTTGGCTCTGTCCTATTTAAGAAGGCTTTGTTAACCTTGCCAAGCTTGTAAGGTGCAGTTTTCATGACCCAAGGAATAATGATGGAAAACTAGGTAAGGAGGGTTACAGTCTTAGAGTGTGTGGCAGCCTCTCTTTTCAGGAGAGCCCAGACTGTTGCCAGCAATCTGCACTCTAATGGTGCCAACAAGGGCAGTTGATTTTTGTTTGTTTTTTTCTTTTGTTTTTTTCTTGTTTTTGTTTTTGTTTTTTTGCCTCAGGACCCCATATGCAATTTAGGGCCATCATAGGTGGTCCAGAGACTCTAGGAGGCAGACAAGGAGGTTGCTAACGTCTTTACAGCGAAGAGTCTCTGAGAGCACTAATGGGAGTGCCTGTTGATTTTGATTTGGATGGATTCTAGAGCCTATTTTTCAAGGTAGGTTGATTTGTAAGTAGCACCATTAGTGAAATTAAGTAACATCTGTAAATGAGGAGTATAGTGCTTTCAGTACTCACAAAGAGTTTTTAAGAATGTGCCAAATGCATTTCCTCAGTGGAGGATATCATCAATGTGACGTCATACCTGTGCTCCTGAAGAAAAGTGGATGCAGTTAAGATCTTGTCTGCAAAGATGGTGTGCACATACATTATAGGGAGGCTAGTAAAGGTGTGTGTGTCCTCTGGAGGTGAAGGTTAACTTCTGCTGAGAGGTTATTAAGTAAGGATGTAGTAGAACATAAAACATATTAGCCCAGTATGTAATAGCAAAATATTTACTGGCTACTGATGAATAGAGTTAGTAATTTCAATACTATTGGGTGTTGGGGACTTAATGGATATGACCACAGCCTTAAGGTTGTGGTAGTTTACCATGACAAGCCATTTAATCTTTCCTTGTTTAAGAACAGGCAAAACGAGGCTGTCAAATAAAGAAGCAATGGAGATAATCACCCATTCATTAATTAGGTCTTATATAATAAATTCTGATCCTTGAAGACCCCGTTTTGATTTATTTGGGGATGTATTAACCATTCTAACTAGGGGCTTATGGGGTCCCATTTTATCAAGCCAATTTGTAAGTGTCAAAGACTTAATTTAATTTAAATTTATTACTCAATATGTCAGAGTGTTTATGTCTAAGATGAGCTATTTCAGGGCAAAGGGTACTATGACTATGGGAAATTTAGCCAAGGTTGTAATTAAAATGAGCCATGGCTATTTTTTTGTCTAATTTATATTTAGTTATTTTCCCAAGATTATTTGGGATACCATGTTTAAATTTAGTGGGACCCAGGTATAATTATAATTTAAGTCCCAGTATTGATTAAGTCCATGAATCCTTGTCATTGGTGCATTTTAGCAAATGCAGTTAATCTAGAATCTATGTAGTAGAAACACAAAAAACACTTCCTATTCTTATATATTATTGCTATATACATTTTTAAAATAAATTTTGGATTTTTAATTGGCTCACATTATGGATTTTTATTTTAATGAATTTTGTGCATGTGTATTCTGTTGTTAGTTCCCCCACAAGTATCTTGGGTTTTGGTTCTATTTAATCCCTCTCCCCTATTTTTTTTTTTCCTGTTTTGAACTTCTAGCAGCCTAAAGCCACAGTGTTCAGTTTCTGTGTCTGTCTGCTAAGTCATAGTGAGGACTTTCTGTGTGATTACAAGAAAGGGGAAGGAGAACGGTAGCCTACCTCATAAGCAGCCATCTTTTGTTCTCACCCTTCCCAGTCCACCTCCCAGGGACTGGGGTCTATACTTAGAGAGGTGTAGCTGGCTCTCCTTGGGACAACACAGCCCCTTATCCAAAGTGTCAGTCAATCCACATGTTGACATGGTGTGGCACTTCGTAAAGCACAAGTACACTGGACAATGCTTTTTTTTTTTCATTATTTATGCAATTGGGTAACTTTGGCAGCTGCGGGAGGACAGAGGTAAGATATTCAACTCTGGTCTAAACATTGGGCCATTGACCTAGATGCAACCCACAATACCCCTCAGGATCTGGGCAACATGAAGTTAGTTGACAACAGCAAGGTGTGTAGCAGCACAGAAGATGGGCCATCTAAGCAACATCAACAAAAACAGAGTGTCATTCCTTCTACTCTGAGGAAGTCTGGTCGATATCTTCTTCCACAGGAGTCACCAGAAGTGCATGGATAAACCAGAATTCTGCCTCAAATAACAATTAAAAAAACAAAAACAAAACAGCACTGGTGTTGAAGAAGTGACAAGACCCTGAAATAAGCCTCTGCTAAATGTAGGAAATGACCAGGAAGATACTGGAAAACTGCCCCCAGAATTGCAGCTCAAGTGATCCATCATTCCTACTGCCCTAAGGGAGGACCTCACCTTGGCTGGTATGCAGCCAGTCCCCTGAGTTTAGTCAGTATTTTGAATATTCCATCACCAAGGACATTTGGGTAAAGAGAGACGTGGAAACCACCAATAGACACAGATTAAGTTTTTGATGGCAGGACACGACACTGACACCAAGATAAATGACAGGCAGGACTCTATTATAGACATGTCCAAATGAGAAAATGGTGTCAGTCAGGGTCATACAGAGGGTGTGCCTGGGGATGGGGTAAGAGAAAGGTGGAGCTGTAAGCGGCAGCTTATGTACGGTAAGTGGGGTGGGGTGGCTAGGTTTCTCTGCCTCTTCTGAATTGGTTTGTTTGAATAAGTGTTCAGTTTCTGGGTGTCAAGGCTGTCCCTAGTCGTCTGACACCTGGCCCTAGGTCAATGAGCTCAGGTACATAATGACCCAGAGTGTGAAAGCCTATGAATGCAGGTGGTTGGAGTGTGGACTTAACTAGAGAAACTGGCTGGCTTCTAGCTAGGACCTCAGAACTAGGTCAAAACATATTTAAAACAAACAAACAAACAAAAAATTATATTACAGGCCTCATCCAGTCCTACTGAATCACAATCTGCATTTTGATATCTCCAGAAGATGCCAATGCACATTCAAGTTTTAGAAACATTGCTGTATACCATGCCTTTTCAGGAACAGTTGAAACACTGGAAGTATTTAACTTGGAAAAGAACAAGTTTGAGTTGGATACTGAAGAGTGAGTCAAACCACTTTAAAAATTTAAATATATAAGGGCTCTCATGATATGAAGGATCCCTTAGTAAAGAAG
The DNA here is from genome assembly GCF_022079265.1 of Lynx rufus. NCBI lineage: Eukaryota > Metazoa > Chordata > Mammalia > Carnivora > Felidae > Lynx > Lynx rufus. The sequence goes on from NW_025814825.1 coordinate 8,358,278, forward strand.
GGATATTAATGACCAGTTCAAAAATATAGATTTTGTTAAGGTAAGATCATGGTTAAATGACTGTATTATTTGGTGACCCTGTCTATGGAAGAATTGTACACCCTCATTCTGTTTAACTTATGGCCATATAACTTGTTCTGGCTAACGAGATGTGGAGGAAAAAGACATTTGTTATTTCTAAACTTTAAGAAGTGGTGAATATTTCACCATTTTTTTTCCTTTCTTGCTTCTGGGAGCATGGTAGCATATGCCAAGATAGAACTTCTCACAACTTATATACCTCAGGAAATGTCATAAGCAGTGTCTTGTCATGCTGCAATGGGTACATAGGGTGAACAAGAAATGTTTTCGTTTTAAAGGCCTACTTTCCTCCCCTATTTTTAAGCCTCTAAAATTTGGACGGTATTTGCAATTGGTATAGTATAAGTTAGGATGACCTGACTGATACAATGAGGAACTTTCTAAAACAAGAATTATACAAAAATGCAATGCACTTTCTTCAGAGGAATGAGAATAAGGCTGGGCAATCAATTAGACGTGGATTTAAATCTCAGCTCTTTTGTTCCTAGCGAATTACATGTATATGGTCGGGCATCTCATGGATATTTGATAAATGTTATTTTCTCTCCATTAATGCAATAGTTTCCAAATAATCCTATGGAGTTCCATATTTCCAAAGTAGTGCCTGAGGGATCATAGCTCTGAGGGGATGCTAAAGGTATAGAGTTGTGGGTCTTCTGTCACCTATTTAATCAGTGTGACCCTACTTGAATATTTTTACATACCTTGTGGTATTTAAATTTAGCTGACTAAAAAATCCCTAAGGGAGCATAGAATGTAAAAACTGCTCCTCTAGAGAATTCCTTGTGAATGGAAATGTTCTAGGCATTTCAGGTAACTGTAGTTGAGCATAGCTAGAGTGGCCAGATGTCCTAGTTTTCCCAGAACAGGCCTGATTACTTCATTAGTAATCACTCCCTAATTTAATTTCAAAGGTTGCCCGGTTTGGATGATAAAATTATACGGCCACCCTAATAAAAAAGTTGAGTATAATGATATGAATAGATGATGAGGAGGACAACAAATAGTTAACATTAACATACAAGTTTACAATATACTACAGATTTATTTTTAAAAAGTGATTTTTGGGGCCCCTGGGTGGATTGGTCAGATAAGCATCCGACTCTTGATTTTAGCTCACGGTCTGATTGAGCCCCTGGTGAAATGGAGTCCACGTTGGGCTCCACACTGGAAGTTTGGAGCCTGCTTGGGATTCTCCCTGTCCCTTTCTCTCTGCCTCCCACCACTTCCACGTGATCTCTCTCTCTCTCTCAAAATAAATAAACTTAAAAAAAATTAAAATGTGATTTTTTTAAAAAGCAATTATTTTCTGTCTGATGAATAAGTGGGCTAGATGTACTTTAAAACATGTTTCAAACTTGGAGATTCTCTCATATTATACATATTAGAAATAACCTAGAATAATCCAATCTCTTTAGAGGATGAAGCAATTCATTGCTAAAAATAACACATTTTCATAACACCAAATAAGCAGAAGCCCTGAGAGACATGAAAATTTCAACTGGACATCATTTTCATACTTGAAAGTACTACTTGGTTCTAAAAGAAGATGTGTCTTATAAGGATGCAGGATTTCATCAAGGTCTAGTATCTTTAGAGTTGCAGAAGAGAGTCAATTACATAAGAGCAACAGAAACAATATCCTAACCGAGAGCCAGAGCCATCAGGCACTAAACATGGGTCCCAAATCTTAGGGGCATGTTTAACTTCACCACTTCCATCTTTTTGTGATGGAGTCACCAACAATTTTAAATAGCGTTTATATGTATCCTTGGTATTGCAGTCAAGGGTTCAGCTTCATCCGAACCAATAGTTCTAGTTCTTAAATACTCAGGAAATCAAAAGGGCAGTTCCAAAAATATTGCTTTAGGAAAGCAGCCCTCCAAGTTGTGTAGGTTGGTATAATTGCGGTGTCAGTGGTAAGCATTTAAAATTTTATGAAAGTTTAGAATCACACAAAATGTAATTGACTCTATATTATTATATCAGATTAGAAAATCTAAGCTTGTACATTTATATTGATATTTTGACTGTTTAGGACAATGTGATCTTTAGAAAAATGTTTTCGATATGTAACTCCAATTTCAAATGTAGAAGCAGGAGCTTAGATTTCAAGTTAAAGTCTTGCTAAATTTAAAATCAATGTTGGAGTGTTTAAGGTAACTTTGAATCACTCCATTAAAGACCTAATGTATTGCAATTTTAAGGATCACCTAAGTGTTTGCCAACCAAATAATGGAGGAAGTTAGAAAGGAAATCAAGTATTTCAAAGTATCTGATTAGTAGAGGGACTATATGTAGAACCTATCATAGTTTGTTTAAGTAACTCACATTGCCACTTAAATCCTGTGGCTATTATAAATGGAATTTAGAAAATTCATTCTTTTGTAAGCAGCTTTGTTAGTGGAAGAAAAGGCAATAATCAAAAGTAGTTCAAGAGATATCAGTGTGCATTCTTCTAAGTAGCCATGCATCAATTTTGTTTCCTGATAACTTCCAGTCTTACTTTACAGGTGTAAAAATAATGGCATGTGGCCCACATAATAAAGTTTAAGTATTTAAATATCATCATAAAATTGACAGAATAGTAGCCTCTTGTGAGCAATAGGGATTTGGGAATAAATCTAATCTTCTCCATGTAGAACATTATCTCTATATTTTATTAATGGAAATAGACAATTTTCAAGGATTTTCAAATCATAAATGCAACCCAGTATGAAAAGTCTAAAGCTCAGACCTTGAGTTTTTATCCAACGGAAAGTTTAATCATGAAATCAATATTTTGTGAACAAAAATTCTGGTGAGCTGTGTGTGCCTGGGGAGAATATTTTCATGGCTCAGTGATGCTACTTAGTAAGTGAAAATCATTGAGGCATAACCAGAGAAAGAAATTTGTGAAATAAAACATTCAGCTGTTTTTACAAGATATTGGGCAATGCAAATTATTTTGTCTAACCACAGTGATTTTTTAAAGCTTGCTGATGCCTATATAATGGCCCATCAGGGCACTATAACTCATAGTAGTGTGATTTTCATTCCCTTGAGTTTATTGGTACCTAATGCTCCATTGTAAGTCATTCTGCATCACCATTGCATAAGCTTAAAGTTCTTAGAAGAAGAGATTTGGGGTGGAGAATAATAGTGCATCATTTTCTCTTCTCTACTTCTCTTCTCTTCTCTTCTCTTCTCTCTCTTCCCTTCTTTCTCTTTTTTCAAAGAGGAAGAGACTAAAAGAAGTTGCTCTGTGTGGGGTCATATAAGCACCCACAAAGCACTGGGGAATCTATGGGGAAAGAATGGGAAATGTAACCAACACCTTCCCATCTGCCATAAAGCTCTACAGTGATGACTCATTTGGTTGTGCTCAATGTACTTGAATGGTGATTTCCTTAATTCTAGAAAACTAAACAGAACAAGCAACAGAAAGATGTTTCTTTCCTTGTAAGAGTGAAAATTATGAGGTTAAAAAAATGAAGGAATGAATATGAATATAAGTAAGCAATATAAATGTAAATAATAAATATAAATATAAATAAATATAAATACAAAAAATACAAATATAAATATAAGGGGAAGTCTGGTGAGACAAGATGCAACTTACACAGGGGAAGATAAAATAATTAAAAACTTGGTTGATGCTTTCTATGTAAATCAATGGGTATGCTGATCTGTCACAAGCTTCATTCATCTTTTTGTTTCGGGGTTTTCTCTTTTCTCTAATTGTCCTCACTGTCGATGAATTCATGGTTTAAGTTTCTCTGGTGGGGAAGTAGCACAAACATGTGATGTAACTCACCAGAAACAGAATCTGCATCAAGTCCCCCAGCAGTGTGTGTTATCATTATCTCATAGAACCTAAGCCCAATTCACTTCTTTTCAAATACAGCTGGTAAATCTAAGTGTGATGGACAGGGGTGTGAGCCACCCAGATCTCCTGCAGAAAGGACAGCAACCTGTCCCTAGTGACCCCAAGGATATATCAAAAACAGGAGGAACCAGAAAACCAGGTAAGCAGAGGCACAGAGACAATATTTTTGAATAATCAGAGGCAATAGAAATATAATGTATTAAGATGACTTAAGGGGCGCCTGGGTGGCGCAGTCGGTTAAGCGTCCGGCTTCAGCCAGGTCACGATCTCGCGGTCCGTGAGTTTGAGCCCCGCGTCAGGCTCTGGGCTGATGGCTTGGAGCCTGTTTCCGATTCTGTGTCTCCCTCTCTCTCTGCCCCTCCCCCGTTCATGCTCTGTCTCTCTCTGTCCCAAAAATAAATAAACGTTGAAAAAAAAATTAAAAAAAAAAAAAAAAGATGACTTAAGAGTCTCAAGTCTATGTGAAAAACAAAACAAAACAAACAAACAAACAAACAAATAAAAACCTTAATTTTGACCTTGTGACCCACAAGTATTTGGAGAACTGCTCACAAGTATGTATACTGTTTTCTCATTTTTCATATAGAATTCCCTGTACGTACCAAACTTCAGAGCAGTTCTTCAAAGCAAGCTGAAAGACTGTCTCCCAGGCTGTAGTCCTCAGTAAGACAAGGAATAAAGCATTTACTCACCTACTTTGCCATTGACTTTCTTTCAGTCGACACTCCTGAAAACACAAAGACTTACCCAAAACAAGCATTCTAAAATGCAAAGATCCTCATAGCTTGGTAGGCTAGAAATCTTTGCAAATGTTTGGAGGGCAGGAAAGTTTCCCTAGAATCATTTTAACACCCCCTTAGGAGGCCACTCATTCTATTTTTTTTTAAGTTTATTTTTACTTATTTTGAGATACAGAGCAAGCTGGGTGGAGCAGAGAGAGAGAGAGAGAGAGAGAGAGAGGAAGAGTATCAATCAGGCTCTGTGCTGTTAGCACAGAACCCAATGTGGGGCTCAAACCACAAGATCATGAGCTGAGCAGAAGTCAAGAGTCCAATCCTTAACTGACTGAGCTACCCAGGTACCCCACTGTTCATTCTTTATCAACCATTTTATCAATACAAACAGAAAGAAAACATCAAATAAATCCCTATGAAAAGACAAATGGTTCATTTTTGATAATATATATAATTATTTTAAAACCAACAATGTGTCAGATACTTTATTAACTTATGTATATTCATTATCACTAATCCATTCATGGATCAATCTGTAACTTTATATAGATAAGGAAACTGAGGCTCAAAAGAAAATGAATGAATGAATGAAGAGTATAGCAAAGGAAAGACATAAGCCAAAATATATATCTGAATTCCAAAGCCTATGATTCTGGCTTTTGGGCAAGGGGTGGGGGAATAGGATAAAATTTGAGAAGAGGAAATAATGCTGATACAATTACTAGTTCACCCAGTGGCTGAGAGCAGAGGTAGGCTAGAAAGAAGGAGAAATGAAGTTTAGAGGCCTAAAAGAATTTCACAACTGTTTTCCTTCGAAGTTGCCGCAACCAATGTCAAAACTCTATCAAATTACTTTTGCATGAAGTTTGACATAAAATAATATAAATAAAATATTTTAAATTGGGCTTCCTATTTATAAACTAAAACTTTTAAAAATGTAAGGAAAGATTAATATAGTCCTATCAAGACCTTTGATAATCACTGACTAAGCGTATGACTAGAAGCTCAGCATTATCACATATTTTTGTGAGTCTCTGGAAAATACCACGTGAAACACAAAGGCACATTACCTTGATAGCTTTTATTATTTACATGCAGTCAAGGTTTTCATGTATCTAATGATAAACTCCTAAAGGCAACACACAACAGGATGGTTACCTTGGCAACTGAGCCTGGCCAACCACAGAAACATTTTAATAAGGCAGCCGCACCATCAGGGATAAAACAGTCCCAGTTTGACAGGGGAGTAAAATTGGCACACTGAACCTGAACGGGGCAGGAACACACATAACATGGGCACAAGCAGATGCTGTAATATGATGTGTTCTAAAATTCCACTTGCAACAAAAATCATTACTGCTCAAAAGCTACACTAGTTACTGAGGAAAGCTTAATATTCTGCTGTGCACTGAGTTCTCCAAGGTTGAGATTTTGGTCTGCCAAGATCTTTAACATCATCCTGGATGGTCTCAGTCAATTGAGTCTAAGCACACAGATGATATTTTGAATGGGGCTTGCAAGGACACTGAAAAACTTGGTACTGTGCTCCATGAATGCCTTTGAAATAAATAGATTTAGAGATAACTCTAAAAGATCTAGAGATAACTCTAAAAGATCAAAGCTTGGGATGCCTGGGTGACTCAATTGATTAAGCATCTGACTCTTGATTTCAGCTCAGGTTCATGATCTCATGGTCATGAGACCAAGCCCTGCATCAGGCTCTTCTGCACTGGGCATGCAGCCTGCTTAACATTCTCTCTCTTCCTCTTCTCCTGTCCCTCTCCTGTTTCCATGTGCTCTCAAGAGCTTTCTCTCTCTCTCTCTCTCTCTCTCTCTCTCAAAAATAAAAAAAAAATAAAGGGTCAAAGCTTAATCCACTGATCTCACCTATTAAGTAAGTAGGTGTGGAGCACTGGGAAGTGAGAACTGTGCTCTTCCTCAGTCCCTTCAAGCATATCACATGGGCATTTCCAACACTCTTCCTTTGTAAGTCTGAGTTTTAGTTGATGGTCTTCTGAGAAAGTTAATTGGAATGTTATTTTTTGTAGACCTGACTAATACCCTACAAATTCGCTTTGGCACCATAGGATAAGGTAATTCAATACATAGGTAATACGCCAAACAGAGGAACCCAAATCCTACACTATTATTTCAGTATGTACAGGCAGCTGGGTTGCAAACACCACACTGTAATTAACATATTCACTCAAAAATATTTCAACTGTTTAGGCTGAATGAATATGTGCATAATATCCTCCAAAAAATGTGCTCTATATTCCTTGCATTGAATCAGTGGGCCCTGTTAGAGGTAGTGAGACTTCCAGTGTGTTCTCTGACCTAACTCCCAAGGCTGCATTGGGTACCCATTTTCCACCTGCTTAAAGAACCCTATAAATAATACTATTTATCACATTATTTTGCATTTTTGTATGCTGGCTTGTGTCTTCTTTTAACTGAAAACTCTTGGAGAATAGTAATCCTATTTGTATAAACGTATATCCCCAGGACTTTATCGGTATCTGGCTCAGCATAAGTGCAAAGTAAATGTATTTTGACTGAATCAGAAAAATAGGAGAGAACACATGTGAATATAATTCTCCTTGCTAGTGGAACCCCTGTTGACTTCTGATCTTTCCCGGGATGCAGTTTCCTCACACAGTCACTTGGTAACTTGGGTTTTCCTGATTTACATGGAAATAAATGCAGAGTGAGAGGACAGCTACTATTTCCCCCCTCTTTGTTAGATTACACTTACTCTGCATTATCGGTTATCTAGTCTTACCTGCTGGAATTTTCCCTGCCTGAGTACCCCAGATATAAATCTCAGAGTTAAGACCTTACTTTTCAATGTGTCACATATACTGGTGTCTCCTCGTGCTCGCTGTCGACTGGCTGCTTCCCTAAGAAGCAGCTGACTAAGCCCACTTAGGCTGTCTAATCATAGCCCCTGAACTGTGTCTGCCTCCAGAGCTGTTTAACAAATTATTAACATGATGAACAAGAGTTTTGCTTTTTACATTTTGTGCATTGTCTTTTTGCCAGGAAATGCCTACATATTACATTTTGCCTTCATGAAAAGCCAATCACATGTAAATGAGATCATACAGTATTTGTTGGTCTGTGACTGGCTAATTTCACTTCTATTGCTCTCCAAGTTCATCCATGTTACCACAGGCTCCTAATGCTATAATCCGTATGAGCGTGCAGATGTCTCCCTGAGATAGTGATTTCATTTTACTTGGATATATACTTCACTGTGGGCTGAATGTTTGTTTCCTCCCCCAAATACACATGTTGACATCCTAGCCATTAGCGTGATGATATTTGGGGGTGGGATCACTGGGGGTAATAAGGTCATGAGCATGGGGCACTCGTGAATGGGATTAGTGGCTTTATAAAAGAGACCCTTAGCTCCTTCATTTTATGTGAGGATAAATCGAGAGGAGTGGAAGAAGTCATTCCATAATGACATCCTGATCTCAGACTTCTGGCTTCTGGGATTGTAAGAAATAAACGCTGTTTGTAAATCATCCAGTTGGTGACATTTTGTTATAGCAGCCCAAACAGACGAAGACATACACAGAAGTGGGATTGATGTGTCATATGATAGCTCTATTTTCATTTTTTGAGAAACCCCCATACTGTTTTCCATCATGGCTGTGCCACTTTCATTCCCCCCGACAGTGTGTAAGGATTGCCTTTCCTCTACCTCCTCACCAACACCTGTCATTTTTTTTTTTTGTCTTTTTGATAGTAGCCATTCTAACAGATGTGAGGTGATATCACATTTTGGTGTCAGTTTTGCATTTCCCTCATGATTGGCGATACTGGGTACCTTTTCATAGACCTGCTGGCCATCTTTATGTCTTCTTTGGAAAAATGTTTATTCAGGTCTTTTTCCCACTCATAGAAGCAGAGAGTAGAATAGGCACTGCCAAGGGTTTGGGGTGGGGAAAATAGTGAAATATTGGTCAAAGATTACAAGTTCAGATACGCAAGGTGAATAAGTTCTGGAGATCGAACGCACAGTGTAGTGACTATAGTTAATGATATTGAACTGTACACCTGAAATTTGCAGAATAAGAGAATAAATCTTAACTCTTCTCACCAAAGGAAACAAAACTAACTTTGTAAAAAGTATATGAAATGGTGGATATTTAGTTTGATTGTGGTGATCAGTTCACATTATATATGTATGTCAAACATTATATCGAAACATCATGTGTGCACCTTAAATGCGCACAAATTTATTCATCAATTATACCTCAGTAAAACAGGGGCAACAGGCCTGCCAATCATCTGTTCGAAAACAGAGTGTAAAGGCTCACTATTCCATCTTGATCTTTTAAATTTTTTTCAGAGAGTAATATTTACTTGAAAGGTATCATTCAATCTTTACATTAAAGTTGTTGCACATAAGATTAATATTATATCTATTTTTCAGGTAAACAAACTGAGACTGAATGGAAGTTGTGTGTGATCTAGAACTACATAGAGTCTGGACAAAAATCCAGGTTTACTTTCTCTCTGAGAGTCCTCCAGGCTCTGCAAATAATATCCCATCTCAGAAAAAGAACTTAACATGTTTACGAATTCCATTTGAGTCACAAGAAATGTTGTATTATTCATATTGTTCTTAAAAGGAATGTTATGATAATTTGAGAGGATTTAAATATAGTGGTGAAAACTTAGGTGCGCGATAAGAAACAAAAAGACTTTTGTATATAATTTGTCAAGCTATTGTGTTGTGGAAAAGTAGAAAAGGCTTTGAGGAATATTTTTTTTTAAATGTGGCATATATAACTTTGTCCCTGTTGTATATGGCATAGTTTGTATGTGGGAAAGTCCTCCTATTAGACATCTAATAGCTCATTTGGGGGCCACTGTTATATTAGAAGAGCTTATCTTTATATTTTTATCCATTGTCTCATTTCCCTTAGAAATCTGTGCAGTTTCCTTTCCAGGAAAAATATAATCTGATTGGATGAGCTAAGAAGCTATTTCATAATAGGCTTCTTGATAGATAGACTTAATAAACATTTATTTAGACTTACGTCATAAAGACCAAACAAATGTCATATTTTTAGAAAAAAATACAAGATGACCTTTTGAAACAAGGCTAACAATCTCCTACCAAGATGCCTAAGCGATATAGCTAATGTTACATCTCATTCGTCATGATTTACAGGCACACAAATGACATTTGTATTTGAAAAGGTCAGGATGGATGATGTTATTGCTCAGTAAGAGTAACACCGACTACAATTTAAATTAGATATTTTACAATTGCATTACTGGAAATTTTTAATGGCCGCTGGGGACAATTGATGATACTTGCATCTGAAATTTCCCCATTTGAAAATTATCACAGCCGTGTGTAATTATCTGTGATCGAGAGTGGTGAAGATGTTAGGTCTCAGAACTTTTCTTCTGGGTCGTATCTTGGGTCTATGTAAAAATCTCTTTGGGTCCACCTCTGCAGAACTTGCATGGCCCATGCTTTAAGTGTGTGTCTTAACGTTTAAAGTGTGTGTCTTAACGTTAAATCATCACAAACTCGTCTTCCAGTCAATTGATTGTTAAAAATTTAGGATCGATGGTGGGCAAACTTTTCCTGTAAAGCACTAGTTAGTACATTTTGTACGTTTTGTGTTATTCATCTCTAGAGTTGTACTGTGAAATACACAAACAAATGTGTGTCTGTGTTCCAGGAGAACTTTATTTGCAAAACCAATGGTGGCTGCATGATCTGTGTTTTGACTCCTGATGGACTATCAGAGTTCTACAGTTTTGATACATAAAAGTTATTCTGAAATCTTAACGTGCAAATTGCCAAATAATCTACCATGAACAAAATTATTCTTAGGGCTTTTTTATTTATTTATTTATTTATTTTTTTAAGGAAAGCCAGTCCCTCGTTCCTCTTTACCCAAGCTTTTTCTGAAGAGCATAGTATTTCTGTGAAATATCGTTAAGTAGTTTTGTGGTAAGTTTGGGATAGTTTCATGGTGAATTTGGGAAATACCGACTTAAAAAAGCATAACAGGTTTCTCTGGAGGAGAATGTGCAGGAACTTTTAATATAATGAAATGGACCATAGAGCAAAAGGAGAAAGGAAAAAAAAATTAAAACTTATCTGGTGTGTGAGCCTTTTTCTTTTTTTGTTTTTAACAAAACATTTTACACTGAATCATCAGTGGGACACAGTTTGCAAGAAAATTAACTTCAGTTTAATTTGTGAGGGAGTAGGTAGTAATTTAATTATTTAAAATGTTACCTTAAGGTTTTTTGGTTGATGTTTCTTTATAGAATTGGCAATTATCCATGTTAGTTCATAAGAAAATTGTGAGGTAACTCACAATATCTGTCATATAAATCTTTGCCTTTAAAGAAGGTTTGGAAATAAGAGAAAATAAAAGAATCGAAAGGAAAATTGACATTGTTGTCTTCATACTAATGATAACTTCACAAGTAAAAGCACCCTACTGGTTCAAAGGACCCCTCACAATTACACTTCCATGTTATAATGTTTGGGGACATTTAGGTAATGGAATCTCTTTATACCTTTTTCACTGCAGCCTGTTAGTGAAAACAATTTTAATAATATTAAAAATAATGTGATTTAATGAAAGTATACCCAGAAATATTTAAGTAAATTTTTCTTTTGTTAACTCAATCTCTAAACTTTTAATTTTTTAAAAATGTCATTTTTATTAACAACACAGTAAAAAATAGATGTTGACAAGGATGTGAAGAAAAGGGAATCCTCTTACACTGTTGATGGGAAAGCAAACTGGTGCAGCCGCTCTGGAAAACAGTATGGAGGTTTCTCAGAAAGTTAAAAGTAGAACGACCCGGTGAGCCAGTAATTGCACTACTAGGTATTTTTTTTAAATATATGAAATTTATTGTCTAATTGGTTTCCATACAACACCCAGTGCTCATCCCAACAGGTGCCTTCCTCAATACCCACCACCCACCTTCCCCTCCCTCCCACCCCCCATCAGCCCTCAGTTTATTCTCAGTTTTTAAGAGTCTCTTATGCTTTGGTTCTCTCCCACTCTAACCTCTTTTTTTTCCTTCCCCTTCCCCATGGACTTCTGTTAAGTTACTCAGGATCCACATAAGAGTGAAAACATATGGTGTCTGTCTTTCTCTGTATGGCTTATTTCACTTAGCATAGCACTCTCCAGTTCCATCCACGTTGCTACAAAGGGCCATATTCCATTCTTTCTCATTGCCACGTAGTACTCCATTGTGTATATAAACCACAATTTCTTTATCCATTCATCAGTTGATGGACATTTAGGCTCTTTCCATAATTTGGCTATTGTTGAGAGTGCTGCTATGAACATTGGGGTACAAGTGTCCCTATGCATCAGCACTCCTGTATCCCTTGGGTAAATTCCTAGCATGCACTACTAGGTATTTATCCAAGGGATACAGGTGTGCTGTTTCAAAGGGGCATATTAAGTACATATTAAATATAACCAAAGGTCCTAAATTATTGAAAAAATTAATGAACTTGAGAAAAAATATGATTGCACTTTCTTACAAATGATTCTTTCATATCTCTTGTCCACCACCCATCACACACTGTCAGCTTCTTTCTTCCTTGCTGGTGATTATAGCATAATGCTATCATATTCCATATTATGCACAAACTATATGTTCATGTTCAAATGGCTCTTTACTTATACATACTTACTTTTTTTAGTTCTGCTGATATTTTTTATTTGTAATAATTGTTTGACTTATTTTTTGTTTAGGATGAGATGTATTCTATTTTTCCATAAAATTAATAAAAGTATATTTCTATTAATGATTTTTATTCAATATATTTCTATTAATGGCCTTTATCCATTGGCAGAAGAAAATATCAGAATCGTTGGACTGAGGGATAGATGTGATATGTTTCGTTTCTATCAGTGTTTGTCAAATATTCCTAGTTAAATTGAAAATTCTAAAATGCGGCTCTTACATCTTCCCAAAGACATAGTGTTATGCTGGGTATTTGGTAGACTGATGAGATGAATCCTCCTCAAGGCGCAGCTCATGCGGCTTTCCTGGGGATCACAATTCTTGAGGAATTTCATTTAGAAAAAAACAATCTCAATGAAAAGGCTTCTTTATAATGAAGCCTTGTTGGAAATTACAGCAACAGAAACAATGGGCAGAATGCACGAGGACTTGACTTTAAGTTCTCGCCATTGTGGTTATACTAGTTATATCACCATTCTCAATTTAGTTAACTTTCCCAAGCCTCATTTAGCTAATCTTCTAAATGATAATAATAGGACCAATTTTTCAATATCACTGAGAAACTTAAGTGAGATAATTAAATTACACAGGTAGAGGAAAAATGTGTCATGTTTCTACATCCCAGATGGACAAAACAAGCACAAGTCAACAAATAAATACATGAAAAAATTAACTAGTGAATAAAGAGCAAACAAAGTGTCAAAGACCTTAGAAGAGAGAAAATTATCTTTAACTAATGGATGTCAATAAAGAAGGAGGTGGTGTAAGAAGTGGGTATCCCTTTACTGACTGTTTTAAATAGAAAACAATGCAATATATATCAAGTATAAAAGAAAATATCTGAATAAATGCAGGTGGGCATGTGATGGGTAGAGAGAAAGACACATTAAGGAAGAGAAATTAGGTATGTGTGGCAAATCAGGAGAGAGTGTTTTGAAGAAAGTTGTAAAGGTAAATTTACATAGATCTGAGCTGATCATGCTATCATAATTATTTTAAATTTCATTTAATAAAGATAAAAACTGGATGGTATCAGCTTCTAGTAGCAGAAGCTCTAGGATATCATGATTAACTGGATGTGCATTAAAAGAAGGTAAAATTGGGGCACCTGAATGGCTCAGTCGGTTGAGCGTCTGACTTTGGCTCAGGTCATGAGCCTATGGTTTGCGGGTTCAAGCCCCATGTCGGACTCTGTGCTGACAGCTCAGAGCCTGGACCCTGCTTCAGATTCTGTGTCTCTCTCTCTCTCTCTACCCCTCCCCTGCTCATGCTCTCTCTCTCTCTCTCTCTCTCTCTCTCCCTCTCAAAAATAAATACTAAAAAGCATTAAAATTTTTTTTTGAAAAAAAGAAGGTAAAATTGGAGTAAAGTTTTCTTCAGTGTTGCCTGGGATATACGTGATAGTAATAACAGAAAAGGGAGAACAGTAAGAGGTGCAGATTTTAGTCCCAGAACTGGAAAAATAAAGATTAATATAGAATAGCATAAATATATGTATGAAACCAAATAATTTAAAAACACATAGAAATTGCGTAAAGTCATATATTGGGACTTGCTTATTTTTGAATGGGCTAAGATCCTTTAATTATAAACACATTTTGTAATTTCAAGTTTATTTACCCAATGAGATAGCATTTAAAAAGCAAAATAAAGCCTTGATTAGTTGACCCAAGTGATGTGTGATGGTAATCCACTGTGTGGAATGGCTGACTCCACCGTATTCTGTTTTGTTAATTACAATAAGATAACAGCAGCTTTTAAATTTCTATCTCTGTAAGAAGTTAAGCAATCACAAAACTGTACAGATGAATTCTCAATCATTCAGTCCAAATTCTTTATTTCACAGATACCCAGATGACTTACTGAAGGAATCAGAGCATGCTCTCCAAAATGTGAGTTGGTAATCTTTTCAAAACATGATTTAAAACTATTTCATTTTCTTGTAGAAAACATCACAGTATATGGTGATAAAGTGCATAAAATCTGTTAGCATTAAGAGAATTCAGAAATCCTTCCTACCTCCCCAGTGATCCCTTAGGCAGGTTTTCAATGCTGTACCCAGGGTTTATGAAGTTTATGCACTTACTAAAAGACTGAAGTTATGAATGTGTCAGTCTCTCAAAAAAAAAAAAAAAAAGCATCAGTCTCTCTTTGCAGAGTAAAAATCCAAGAAAGAAAATTGGGAAGAATCTTAATGATAAAAACAACAGTGTATATGATTACTTTATGCAAAATATATATGCAAAAATGAAAAAAAAGAAAAAAATCTGAGTTATCAAATAAACTCCATGGCAAAAAAACCCCACAAAAAACAGAAAACAACATGCTCACACATACACACACAAAACAAACAAGAACAACAACAAAAAAACCCTACTAACCTGATTTTAAAATGGGCAAGGAATTTGAATAGGTATTTCTCCATAGAAAACAAACAGGTATAAGAAAATCTGCTCAACATAATCATCAAGGAAATGGATATCAAAACCACAATGAGATATCACCTCACCCTGTTAGGAGGGCTACTATCAAACAAAAAAAAATGAAAGACAAGGGGCGCCTGGGTGGCTCAGTCGGTTAAGCGGCCGACTTCGGCTCAGGTCATGATCTCACGGTCTGTGAGTTCAAGCCCTGCGTCTGGCTCTGTGCTGACAGCTCAGAGCCTGGAGCCTGTTTTGGATTCTGTGTCCCCCTTTCTCTGACCCTCCCCCATTCATGCTCTGTCTCTCTCTGTCTCAAAAATAAATAAACGTTAAAAAAAAAACATGAAAGACAAGTGTGCACTAGAATGTAAGGAAATTGGAATCCTCTACACCTTATTGGTAGGAATCCAAAATGGTATAGTCACTAAGGAAAACAATATGGAGCTTCCTCAAAAAAATAAAAAATAAAGCTACCATATGATTCAATAATCCTACTTCTGGGCATTTATCCAAACAATTTAAAGAGATATTAGCACTTCCATGTTCACTGTAGTACTATTCACAATGGCCAAGATGTGGAAACAACCTAAATATCCATCGATGGATGAAAGGAGAAAGAAAATGCAGCATATACATATAATAGAACATTATTCAACCTAAAAAAATAAAAAGGAAATCCTACCATTGTGACAGTATGGAGCCATCTTGAAAACATTATGTTAGGGGCACCTGCGTGTCTCAGGTCATGATCTCGCGGTTTGTGGGTTTGAGTCCTACATAGAGCTCTGTGCTGACAACTCAGAGCCTGGAGGCTGCTTCGGATTCTGTGTCTCCCCCTCTCTCTGCCCCTCCCTGACTCATGCTCTGTCTCTGTTTCTCAAAAATAAACAAACATTGAAAGAAAGAAAAAAAAAAAAACGAAAACATTATGCTAGGTGAAATCAGCCAGTCTTAGAAAGAAAAATAATGTGGATTCCCCTTGTAAGAGGTATCTACCATAGGCAAATGCATAGTGTAGTGAACTATTACCTACTCACCAGACATATTTAGTCAAAAGCCAAGAAAGGCTGCACCTTTTCAAAGACGTTAGGGGTGCCTGGGTGGCGCAGTTGGTTAAGCGTCCGACTTCAGCCAGGTCACGATCTCGCGGTCCGTGAGTTCGAGCCCCGCGTCAGGCTCTGGGCTGATGGCTCGGAGCCTGGAGCCTGTTTCCGATTCTGTGTCTCCCTCTCTCTCTGCCCCTCGCCCGTTCATGCTCTGTCTCTCTCTGTCCCAAAAATAAATAAACGTTGAAAAAAAATTAAAAAAAAAAAAAGACCACAAGTAGCATAAATGTTTGCCAGTAAGAAACAGTGTAAACATAGTGCTATCCAAATTCTATGGAGTAATCTCCAAAATATTGTAAGAAAACCAAAGAGGTGTGCCTGGGTGGCTCAGTCGGTTAGATGTCCAACTTTGGCTCAGATCATGATCTCATGGTTCATGGGTTTGAGCCCCATGGGTTTGAGCTGACAGCTCAGAGCCTGGAGTCTGCTTCAGATTCTGTGTCTGCCTCTCTCTCTGCTTCTCCCCTGCTGACGCTCTGTCTCTCTCTCTCTCTCAAAAAAAAATTAAAAAAAATGAAAAGAAATATTGTGCCCATGGTTATTAAAAAAAAAAGAGAAAGGAAAAAAATAGGAAAAACATTAGAAGCCAAAGAGAGCCTATATTTCTCTAACTATACCTTAATTTGTGAAGTTGACTTTATAACTTGTAAATACATATATGTATGGATAGATAAAACTATGTGGAACATTTATGACCTCAAAGTCAAATACAGATACAAAAATTAACATATATTTCAAAAAATTAATTGAATTGTAAAATTAAAGCCAAAATGAAATAAATATCCTGTGTATCAAGATGGCAAAAAATCCCAGAAAAGAATATTTCAAATGATTTTACAAAATAGTAATTTGTACTCCTCCTACTATGCACTATTTTAAGAACAGATAACTGGAGAAAAGGTTTTTTTCTTTCTTAAACATTTGCTTAGCTATTTAAAATCCTTTGTACTTCCAAACAAATGTTTTAATTATTGCACATGCACACGCATGCATACACACACACAGGAATACGCACTGCTGTTGGGATTTTTATGACATTTCATATTATCTTTATCTTTCACTTTATTAATGTCTCTTTACATAATTAAATTTTAAATGTTTAAGTTATTATGTCATATATCGTTTCACTAATTATCATAAATTTCATAATTCGATGCAATATTATCATCATTAGAGAAAATAGATGCAAACTAAATCAAACATATCAAATACAAAACCCTATTCTCCCAAATTTAATCTTGAGATATAAGTATGAATTAGGGTATATTTTCTCCAAAACAAACACAAATAGTAGCAAAGAACACCCATAAACCAGACTACGGTATCTGAAAAACTACTTCCCAATAAAAAATACAAAGATGTATGAAAAAAATGGCTGATTCCAAGAATGGGGGAAGCACACAAGATAAGCCTGATCCCCATAACATGGTGGATCAGAATGCAAAGTAGTTATGAAAATCGACTGAGGGTCCAGGAACAAAGGTAAAGAGACTACTATTGGCCAAAAATAGGACTACTTAGGAAGCAGTGAAAGTAATAGTCTTAAAGTGAATTGTATCAAATACATCTAAATCTAAGTATTTATAATAGTTTGCAGACCAAAACAAAAAACAAAAAACAAAAAACAAAAACAAACAAAAAGAACACCTCATTGGCTACTTTCCTAAAAAATAGTACTTATGGGAGGAAAAGTCGAATTTTTACCCTGTGTTGTATGACCTCTGACCTCAGGGTATTCAAATAGTTAAGGGAGATGTTTTTTGTTTTTTTTTTACAAAAAATATTCATATAATAAATTAAGAAAAATAGTTGAATTAATATCTCACAGTTTTGTAAACCCCAGCAAAATAATGTAATGACAACATGTTTCTTAATGACAACAACAACAAAAAAGTACGGGGAAAACAAAAAGGTAGGGAGTAAAAATGAGATTAAAAATATTTAAAGTGAGAAAATCTTGATTAGATCCTGATTCAAAGAATCCATTTTTGAGATTTCTGGGGAAACTTGAATCGTCACTGACTGTTAGTGATAATTGTTTAGTGTGTTTTTAAGGATATGGTTATGGTATCATTTTTATGTTGTTGTTAAAGTCTAATCTTTTATTGATACTACTGAACTATTTGCAGGTGAAATGGAATGGAAGCCTAGGATCTACTGGAACATAATACCTTGCCAGGGAGAAGATGGTATGGGATGGCCATGGGATAGTAGTTGTTGAAACTGGATGACGTGTCCACGGAGAAGAAAGGCTCTATTGCATTCTTTCTCTATTTTTATGTATTTGAAATCTCTCAAAATATTTCTTACAGTATTCTCTCCCCTTTAAGATAAGATAGTCTGTCCACCCTAGTGCCAAACTCCGTAGATAGGCGTGTAGCTCCAATGTGTTAGTTTTCTATGATGACATGTAATTTGATTCATTGTTATTGATTTTATACAATTTAATGGCAACATTATTTATATTTTTGGCTCCATTCCAGTTTGTTATTTTTTGAGAGAAAGAGCGCAAGTGGGGGAGAGGCAGAGAGAGAGAGAGGGAGAGAGAAAATCCCAAACGGGTTCTGTGCGTGGTCAGCGTTCAGAGCCCAATGGCAGGGCTCGAACCCATGAAACCATGCGTTCGTGACCTGAACCAAAATCAAGAGTCAATCGCTTAACCAACTAGGCCACCCTGGTGCCCCAGCTATATTCCAGTTTTTACAAAGAATGTAGTATACTAGAAAGAACAAGTGCTTTGGCTTCCGACAGTTCTGGGTATGAATCACGGCTCTAACACTTACCAGCTATGTGATTGATTTTTCAGAGTTTACTTAATCCCTGAGCCTCTGTGTGCCATCTGTGTAACAAAAATATAATAAATGGAATGCTGTATGTATTTTGGCAAGATTTCCTAGCTTAACTTCACCTCTGGTTTCAGAAAAATCTGAGAACATATGCGTCTGTCAGTTTGGGTTGCTGTTACCAAAATACCATAGACTGGCTGGCTTCAACAATACACAATTTTTTCTCACGCTTCCAGAGGCTAGGAAGTTCGACATCCAGGTGCCAGTAGATTTGACTCATGGTGAAGGCCCTCTTTCCAGATTGTGGATGCTGATGGTCACCTTCTTCTATAGCCTCACGTGCTGGAGAAAGGAAATCCTGGTATTTTCTTCTCTTTTTCTAAAGGCTCCACATCCTATATCACCACCTTGGAGATTAGTGCTTCAATATATGAATTTCAGAGGGACACAATAATTGTGCATAAAACTATGAAAAATAGAACAGTAGTACATCCAATTTCCTTGCAATGGAGGGTTTGGAGCCGCTGCTAAAAGAACATGTTCTTCGGGGAGAAAGAAGTAGATATGCCAATAGGGCCACTTCAGGTGGCTGGTTGTTGAAGAGGATGGAATTCGTGATGCAGAGAATAGTGGCGGTATATTGAGAGGTCTAAACCTCCACCATTCACCTGGCACATGTGTAAGTAATAACATGATCGCAGAAAGAACTATTTAACGGAAATACTCTCTGACCTTGAGAGCACAAGATGTGATCTTTGAGACCTCCTCTGCAAAACTGTAACACTAAATGAGCAAGAGAGGAAATTCTGCCCACTTTGAAACAAGGTAACTGGCAGTCAGATGTCTTGAGGATATTGATGTGATTATAAAGTGTGATGGTAGAAAGGGGTTGCTAAATGGACCTCATGGTTTTTGTCATTTATTTCACTAAAAGTTATATGTTTATACCTATTGTATACCATTATATTTGTAGTCATAGTGGTGATTTTGGTAGGCTAGAAATATGAAGACAAAAGGTGGCTTCAACCTGCAAAAGCTTACTATTTTACTTGTTATTTTAAAATATTATATCACATTTGAGAACTATTTCTTTTAATGTCAAGGACAAGGATACTATTATACCGCAGGTACTAGTCAAGCAATTAAGAATGAGACAACATAATGGGTAAACATTTTAAAAAGTTGGCATAAAATTATCATTAGTTTTCAATATTTTTGTACGCTTGAAATTCTAAAAATAATTACATGTAAAATTAGTACAAAAAGTGAGATAATTTTGTGAAGTGGCTAGGTATAAAATTAATATGCAGAAAAAAAGAGCCTGCATGATTGTAAATAATAATCAGGAGTTACAATGGATGGAAAACAAGACAGTTTCAAGTACTTAAGAATAAATTTAAGAAGAAAAGCAGAAAATCTGTATGAAGAAGAATGTAAAATACCGATCAAGGGCAAGAAAAAATATCATCATAGGAATGGAAGAGCTTGGAGAAGACATAAAGCTCCATGCATGTGGAGCCCCATTCATTGACTCCATTCATATGACTCTCATATTATTCCAGTTCTCCAGAGAAATAGAAACAATACAATACGTGCCTAAATAGGAGATTTATTGTAAGTAAGTGGATCATGTGATTACACTAGTTAATGAGTACAAAATACACAGTGTGAGTGAGCAGACTGGAGATCTAGGAGAACTGATGAAGCCAACCAGCTGTTTTCTGGAGCATTGGGAGGCTGGCCTTTTTGTTACATGCAAGACTTCAACTGATTGGATGAGGCCCATCCACACTATGGAGAACAATCTGCTGTACTCAGAGTTCACCAAATTAAACATTAATGTCATCCAAAAAACACCTACCAGGTGGACAAATAAAATTAATAATAACTTTGCTCTCTCTCTCTCTCTCTTTCTCTCTCTCTCTCTCTCTCCCTCTCTTGAGAGAGGGGAGGGGCAGAAGGAGAAGAGAGAGAATCTCAATCAGGCTCCACACCCAACACAGAGCCCAATGCCAGCCTCAATCTCAGGACCATGAGATCTTTCATGACCTTAGTGGAAATCAAGTGTCAGATGCTTAACTGACTGAGCCACCCACGTGCCCCTCTCAGTTTTTGAGTAGTTTCCTTTTTTTCAGTGTTTATGAGATATATAATATTGCATAAATTTAAAGTGTACAAAATGTGCTGAATTGATGCACTTAAATGTTGTGAAATGATTACAACTATAGCATTAGCTAACACCTTGCATCAACTCACACAATAACCTTTTTTCTAATGATGATATATTTAAGATTTACTCTCGTAGCAACTTGCGAGTGTACGATACAGTATGGTTAAGTATAGTCATCTGACTTTATATTAGATCCCTGAAAGTTATTCACCTTATAACTAAATGTTTTACCCTTTGACCAGCATCTCCCCCTTTCCTCCACCCCCAGGTTGGTAACTATATTGTGCCCTCTGCATGTAGGAGTTTGGTTATAATTTTTTTTTTAATTCGTGAAAAAAGATCTGTTTACCAACATGATTCAGTACATCTTATCTCACAATTGTAATAGTTCTTTCAAAAGGTGGAAACAAAGATGTCTGTTGTAATATAATCTTGTGAAAAATAAGATGAGAGTAGAAGTCATTGGAAGAGCCTCCTAGGAAAGTCCTTTGTAAGAGAAGGGCCTCTCACTGGCATGCCCTTTCACTTATTCCTAAAATGAAGATGGTGGTGGTAAAGCAGCTGTTATGTAACCATGAGGTGACAAGATGGAGGATATAAACCACCATCCCAAGATGACTGAGTGGAAGTTTTGACAGTACTGTGTCACTGACCACATTCTCAAACCACCATATTGGCCCCAGATGAAATACTTTTCAGTTCTTGTTACATGAGAAAAATTAAAATCAATTTAGATACGATCATTACTTAGATCTTCTCATACATTCAGACAGGTTGATGTCTAATATAGAAAAGTGCATTGCCTTGTTTTAGTTACCTTATTTAGTTAGGTCAATTGTCCTCAACTATCCCTTCTCCATCCTCACCAAGGTTGTCCCTTAGGACGGTCTCAGACAGTCCAAGTGATGGTGACTCATGGTCACCCTGGTAAATAAGGGAAAGACTTCAGAGTGTGTGCCCCTGTATGTTCAAGGCAAACCTAGACTTATTTCAGCAGTATCCATTTGAAAAAAAAAAAGATTTGTAAAAATCATACAAATTTTTACAGCTTATACCAGGGTACTACTCTGTCCTTTTTTTAGAGTCTGGAATGATGACTATTGTTCTCATCCCTTCTCCTCTTAAAATTTTCTCCTGGCTATAATTCAGCTAAACCAACATAGCATAGCTATTTTTAGTTGGAATCGCTTTTATGTGATTCCCCCCCTTCTTTTCACAATGAACACATTAGTGTCCAATACTAATATTTAGGAAGTTTTTCTAAACATTTCACAGATTTTTCTCTCAGCTTTAGAATAGATGGGAGCCATTCAGAGATTGAGAGAAACCAAAGTTTTGCACATTTTCCAACAAAAGAAATTATAATAAAAAATTAGTTACGAGCAGAAACATCGTTTCTTGCCTGTTAATTATCCATGTTCAAATCCAGTTAAAAATACCTCACCCACTGTATTCTTTATTCCTTATTTTTATCCAGAGAATAATTAATGTTGTAATATGCTGTAAAGAAAGGCTGCTGTCCTATACCTTTTTGAAGGAATGAAAGCTGAAAAGAGGGGGTGAAAATGATTTGTTTAGCTCGGTTCGAGGTGAAATTGCTTTAATTTTTCCAGCTGCATTGCTGCAGTAATTTAAAAGCCTGAGCACGTCTCTCTGTATCATTAAAACAAAACTGGAATTAATACACAGCCCACTCAATCCATACCATAAAGCAGTCAAGGAAATGCTGATGGTGGTTGAGCTATTGATACCTGGTTAGGTTTTATAAACTAATAGAGTATATATCGTCAACAATAATGCTGATAATGAATTGATGATGTTACGCTTAAACAAAGAAAATGACTTGCCTGAAACATTTGCTATTTGAGAAATCACTGTTTCTTTCACTTCATGCCTAAAGCATGGATATGGGCGGGGAAAATAGTACCCACGAGAGGAGATACTATCACATCAGTAACCTCAAATGCGAAATGTGTCAGCCAGATAGAACATTTGGGTTCTACAAAAGCATTGTTAGAACATACCATTTTCTAGTGGGGATGTGTTAATTTTAAGTTCTCGGCATTACAGACAAAGCTCCCTCTCTACAAAACTATCTCTGCTTTGAATAGTGTAAGGAGCCTCATATTGTTTTGTACGCCTCTCCTTTAAGGTGTGTGTGTGTGTGTGTGTGTGTGTGTACAACCCAACAATTTCAATTCTATAGATATCTATAGATAATCTGGCATGGGTGCATAGAAGACATATATAAGAATGTTTGTTGTAATATCTAAAAAAAGTGGAAACAGCCTAATGTCATCAATAACAGAATGATTATATGAATAATCATACATTCATTCAATGAATAGTATGCACAGTGAAAATAAATCAACAAGCCATGCGTGTCAACCATGATGAATCCTAAAAATGTGATATTAAGAAAAGGAAGCGAATTATGTTTGAAACTTTATGGTATTTTCACAAATGCATAAAGTTCAAAAGCAGTTAATACAGCTCAAAAGAATGCTCGACATGAATTTAAGGAGAACAGCTGCTTGTAGGGAGCAACTGTAAGGGATATGATGAAAGGGGTAGAAAAAGGCTTCCAAAATACAGTAAATATTCAAATTTTTAAAATTTTTTTGGTGGAAACAGAAATGTTTCTTACGTACAAAATGGAAATCATATATAAAATGTAAAACACTGCTATTGGCTCTCTTTTCCTCTCTTTTCATGATATCATGAAATAAATTTTCACAAAGTGCCATATATTACTATTATTCCATTTTCTGTAAAGCCAAGCTTAGGCACATATTAATATTGCCAAGGTCACAGAGAGTGAATTACTTAAGGTAACACAGCTGGCAGGTTTCAGAACCCTGATCCAGACCTTCCTAATTTGAGGGCAGAGCAAATGCCTTTAATGCCATGATTATGGACATTCTGCCCTCATTGCCACATCTAAGCACATGCATGATTTTAATGTGGTTGCAATCATTTTACGTCCTGAATTTTAGGTAACATTGCATTCAAGAAAGTAGTGTGCATCATGAATAGCTTTTGAAAATATCCATAATATTGGTTACACATTATTTAATCCTGTCCTGCCATACTTTATTTAAATAACTTGTTTATTTCCAATGCCTCAATATAATATTGTTTGGGGGACATCCTTAAACATATCCTCTATTTTTACAGCGTAATTTGTAGAAATGTAATTACAGTAAAAAATACATAATTTTAAAATTCTAATTGTTCTCTAAAGAATCTTTTATCAGTCAGTATTCTCACTAGCAGTTTATGAGAGAACAAGCATTTCGAAAATTTGAGGATCCTCTGGGTGGCTCAGTTGGTTGAGTGCCCAACTTAGGCTCAGGTCATGATGTCACTGTTTCTGAGTTCAGCCTTGCGTCTGGCTCTCTGCTGTCAGCACAGAGCCTGCTTCAGATCCTCTGTCCCCTTCCCCCAGCCCTCCCCGGTGCGCGCGCGTGTGTACACATATGCGGACTTTCTCTCTGTCTTAAAAATATTTAGAAAAGAGAAAATTTGGCACCTCATGATCACATAGTATTTGTTTTCATTTCATCTGCATACATTTAATAAACAATGATTTGGAATTTTTATATTCTTACTGATCTTCCTTTCTTTTGATGATCTTAGACTTCTTTTCTGTAGATGTATTACCATTTGCATTTGTGTTTGATAAGACAATTTTCCTTAAAAAAGATACTAATTCTTTTTCATGGTTGTCTGTTTTGCTATTGTACATATATCATTTAATTTTACTTTTGACTTTGTGTTTTTATAATCTTTGAAAATCTATGTCGCTTTAAAAGAATTTTAATATGTTTAGGAAATACTTTCCTTCACAAAATTCCATATATAGACACATCTTTTTCTTTATATTTTTTAAACTATAAGTTCAGATATAAGATGTGAATGACATTTTTTATATTATTTCTTAATTTTTTGACAATGTTTTGTGCTTTTTTTAAATTTTATTTTAGAGAGAGAGAAAGTATGAGCCACAGAGAAGTACAGAGGGAGAGAGAGAGAGGGAGAGGAAGAGAATCTTAAGAAGGATCCCCGCTCAGCATGGAGCCTGACTTGGGTTTAATCCCATGGCCCTGGGATCATGACCTGAGCCAAAATTAAGATCCGGATGGTCAACAGACTGAGCCATGCAGGTGGCCCAAATTTTCAGCAATGTTTGACAATTACTGAATTTAATTAATTTGGGTATTTTAAAACTTATGCATATATATATATATGTATATATACATATATATATATATATATATATATATAATGTACACATTGGTCAATTTCTGAGCTGTCATTCTTTTCCACTGTTTTCTCTGTCAACTTTTGCCCCAAGGACCTTTAAATCGTCAACTCATCTATCAATTTTTGTATCAATACTATATTGTTTTTTAACATATTGGTAGACCAAATCATAATTCTTTTGGTAGAAGATTCTATATTTCTAGAATATTCAGCATTATAAATTTAGTAGCATCATCAATTTGCACTGCACTCCATTTTCAATTCTTCACCTAGCAGCCAGGGTGATCCTTGAATAAGTTGATCACATTTCTCAGTGTAAATATTCTAGCATGTTTTACTTCATTTTACAATTTAAACTATGCGTAGGTTACACATCTTCATGGGATATGACCACTCCACTTTGGCCCCATTTTTGGACTTAATTCTCCTTTCTCTCATTTTGCTATAGTCACTCTGGCCTTCTTTGTATTCTAGTGACAAACTAAGTATATGTCTTTCCATACAAAATACAGTTGAAATTTCATAGTTTTCAGTGTGTCTGTGCTTATGGCAAGAGTAATTTGGAGGAGAATAAACCAGCTAGCTCTTTCAGTACATTTTAATCAGAAAATACTTCACAAAATTTATAGATCTTAAACTGATGTTGGCATTAATTTAAAATCATACTACTGTTGTTTTCCAGTATTCCATGAACTAAATGTGAAACAAATTTGTAAACAGATAATAACTAAAGTCCCTGGGTCAAAAACTGATCACAAAAATGCTATGGAATTTGGGAGTGACTATATGCCCAGTTGATAATCAGGGACAGGAGAAGCTCAGAAATATGCCTTAGCCCAAGAATTTTGGAGATATTAGCTATATCACACAGGTCTCACCCTCAATTTTGTTATGGCAAAACCTATAATGCAAACACATCCAATAGTCATATTCTATCTGTGAATGGCTCTGTGTGAATTAAGCAGAAGTCACTAGCTAGCCCAAACAGTTAGAATTTTGTTTTTCTTACTAATCTTCAAAACAAATGGAAAAGGAAATTATTATCAGGCTTTGTTTATGGATGAAAAGCGTAACAAACAAATTTTCTATGCCTCAAGTATCTTTATTGGGCATAAATTTTCCTAAGCAAAACCTCAGTTCTTTAAAAAAAAAAAAAGTTGTTTAATGTTTATTTATTTTTGAGAGAGGGTGAGCAAGCATGAGTAGGGGAGTGGCAGAGACAGCGGGAGACAATCCAAAGCAGGCTCCAGGCCCTGAACTGTCAGCACAGAGCCAGAAGCAGGGCTGGAACTCAGAGTCTGTGAGATCATGACCTGTGCCGAAGTCCGACATTTAATCGACTGAGCCACCCAGGAACCCAGCAAAACTTCAGCTTTTAAGAGACATTCTCTCTCTCTCTCTTTTTTTTTTTTTTTCATTTTGATTAACTAAAATTCATTTGTAATTCAGGCTGTTATTCCACCAGAAGAAAGTAATTTAATCTAAGTTAGTTGAGGTATTTTTTGTGTGTATCCAAGGATCCACTCTCACAATATCTCCTTTCCTCGGGGTTCATATGTACTTCATGGTAGGAGTAGATTACAAAAAGGGCATTGTATCGTCATTACCCATGTGGATATGGGCTAGGCACCCAAGTCCACATCGGTTCTGAATTCATGAGGCCAGGCAGATCAAAGCCGTGATATTTGGTCTTAATTACGTGGCCACTTTAGAGCCTGCAATTTTTCAGTTATTTTGATGGTCCAGTAGAGGACATGAAAATGATATGTGACATCAAAAGCTAACATTAAGTGTTGCCATTGGTTGCAGCCGGAGCAGCTAGAGGGGTCACGGCCAACAGCGAACACACCTTCATTGCCATCAAGCCCAATGGGGTCCAGCACAGCCTTGTTAGGGAGATCAAGCGTTTTCAGCAAAAAGGATTCCATTTCATTGCTATGAGATTAATTCAGGCTTTTTAAGGAACACTGCATTGACCTAAAGAACTGACCATTCTTTGCTGGCCTGGTGAAGTCCATGCGATCAGGACCTGTGGTTGCCATGATCTTAGAGGGGCTGGATGTGGCAGAGACAGGCTGAGTGATGCTCAGGGAGACCAATCCTGTGGGCTCCATGCCTAGCATCATCTGTTGAAACTTGTGCATCCAAGCTGGCAGGAGAAGCTTATCCATGCAGCAATTCCATGGAGATTACAGAGAAGGAGATTGGCTTGCGGTTTCAGCCTGAGGAGCTGGTAGATTACAAAAGCTGAGCTCAGAACTGGATCTATGAGTGGCAAGAAAGCAGACCTCAGTGCTTTGCCCATTCCGTTCCCTGTCCCTTCCAGGGGCAGGGGACCAGGCTCTAGCAAAGCTGGTTATTTTTGATAACTTCCTTATAAACTGGAAGGGGACTCTTGGAGCTAGAAGTACTGCCTGTATGGTATCATGTGCTACTGTCAGATTAAAATGTTCATCCCAATGTTAAAAAAAAAAAAAAAAGCTAATGCTTGATAAATTTTGTTTCTGAATTTTTACAAAGTAGGGTTCCATTCTGGGAGATGGGAAACAAGTAAAAGGCAAGAAAAATTATTGAGAATGAAAAGGAAATTCATCAGTCTCCGTTTGAAATGAAACTACTGAAGAAAATAAAATCAAAGATGAAAGCTATTGTTTTTCCGATTTGTGGTTTATGGCATTGAATAAAACTAGCCTGATTGTAATACAAGTGGCCAGAATGTCAACTGAACTGTAGTTGTACTTGCCACCTTTTGAATTTATCTACCTATGTAATCTCAACCAAGAATCATCTTGGATATATGATATAATGTATGGTTTCATATGTGGATATATTAATAACCAACAAATATCCACATATAAAACTAACACATCTGAAAATCAAATGAGCTGAAAAAGTAGCTCTCAATACTCAAGTGCCCTTTGAATCCTACTGTCTTTCCTCTAATATCAAGTGCATTTCTAAATTTTGCGCTTATGAGTCTTCTGCTTTTAAAAATAGTATTACTGGGGCCCCTGGGTGGCTCAGTCAGTTCAAGTGTCAACTTTTGGTTTCAGCTCAGGTCATGATCTCATGGTTTTGTGAGTTCAGCCCCACATCGACCCGCTTGGGGTTCACTCTCCCTCTGTCTCGCTCTCTCTGCCCCTCCCCTGCTCATGCTGTCTTTGTATCTCTCAAAAAATAAATGAATATAAATGATAAAAGTATTAAAAATAGTTATTACTATAAATGAGTGTTTTTAAATATAATACTGTTACATTTTGTATGTGTTGAATTTTGTATCAGTAATGTTATACTAAATGGATTATTACCTTTTGCTTTTTTCACTCAACACTGAAAATTATTTTCAGGTTTTATTTTTTAATTTATTTTTAGAGAAAGCGAGCATGTGAGAGGGGGAGGGGCAGAGAGAGAGGGAGAGAGAGATTCCAAGCAGGCTCCATGCTCACAGGGCAGGGCTCAATCTCATGAACCACAAGATTATGACCTGAGCCAAAATCAAGAGTCGGCTGTGTAACTGACTGAGCCACCCAGCAGCCCAACATTGGATTTTTTTTTGACATTTATCTGTTATTTTACACATATCTACTCGATCGTTCTCAATGCCATAAATATTTCATTGGATGGATATTGTACAATTTTTAAATCTATTCTAACATGTTCTGCATGATATTACTTTGGAACTTTTTTGAGATATGCTTTTTATCTAAATGCAAAAAAAAATCATAATTTAGTTCATAAGCAGGGGTACTCTTGGGCAAAAAAAATGACTGAATTGACTATTACGGATCAATGATTCTATGAATTATAACCTACTCATCTTCCCTCTCTGATTTCATGTTCTGGAAGCAACCTTATCTGTTTTCTTCCTAGGTAGATGTGACTATGGGGAGGCATCAGTCCTGCCGTCATGAGGATCCCAACCTGTTTGTCAGAATTACTTTTCTCCTTGTAACCAACAAATGGAACTTGTACTTTATACGTCAGTCTCTTGTGAATCTCATGATTTGGGGCTGGTATAAGCTTGCTCCAGAGATATCAAATCCATTTTCTGGAATGGCAAACCCAAGGATCAAAACCCTGGGTCTAAAGTAATTTTGTTTCTGTAGTAATCCGTCCATCTCCCTTGTTACTTTGCCGCACAATTTGTCAGAGTTTTCCTTCCCTGAAAATTACAGGAACACTGACGCTAGCTTTATGCACAGAACTCAATTGCATAATTAATAAAGTGGTATATATGACCAAAACAAATAAATAAAAGTCTTCATTAGGTAATACATTGCACTATCTTTATTCTTACAAGATTTAGGTCAGCTTCAATATGCATTAACACACAATGAAAATTTCTTTTCTTCTATTTATTTTTTTTGTTTCTTACTTCTTTTTTGTTTGTTATTTTCCTCTCTCATTTACTGTTACTTTAATTGGCTTTCTGTGTTGATAATTGAGAAAAGTTAAGAAGATTTACATTTACATTGTGAAGGGAAAGCAGTAGAAAATAATCATATGCTATTTTAAAAATTAATATGTATTGTGCTAATTCATCAGATAAAGAGTGGCAAAACTCTGTTGAAACCTGAGAAATAATTAATGTCATTCAAAGATAATTGGTGTGAGTCAAGATAATTCCTAATTAATAATTGACAGTTAAGTAGAACCAGATAAAGTAAAAAAGTATGTTGTTAGTTCAAATTCTGAAATAGGATTTTATCCAAAAGAAGCATATTTTGACTTCCAAAGCTTAGATTTTGTCAGAATTTTTTTTTATCTTTGAGTGAACAAAAGTTGAACTTCCTTGTAGATTTAAGGAAAACAATTACATAAATATGATGCTAGTTCTTAATGAATCTACTTTTCAATGGTTTGCTTTACACTATCTTATGTTTGCCTAAGGATTATATTTGGATGTTATCACAGTAGCCTTGCTTATTCTGATACTCATATCAAGTCTATTTATTCATGCATATTAATGCTGTATATCAAATAAATTGTGTCATTGCCATAGGCAAAATTGTATGAACAATGGAAATCTCAAAGGAGACTGTCTCAGATCACATTAATATTGTTTTGTGTCTGTCTCATCTTCCTTTTGTCTGTAAGTAAATATTGAGAATGTAACTTTGAGGGTGATTTCTCCCCCACAGAATTATTTCCCAACAATTATGAAATCAAGTGTTGTAGAAATTCATATTTCTCCTTTTTTGCCAACCTCTCCGTATTTGCACACTTTCCTTTGTGAAATAATACATAACAAAATGTGACTATTATTTAGTACGCCCAGACTTTGATCACTCAAAGTCATTTCATGTTCATTGAGAGTAATAGTCTATAGTAATATACTTTATAGATGAAAAGTAACTATTGCTTAATTATTACTAGTGACTAGTTATGGCTTTTTCTATTACTGTTCTCTTTGTTACACTTAAACACAAAGCTAATAAATCATATGCAGGTGATGTTTAAATTTGGAAGCTTATCCTTATCATAAATTATAAACTCAAGTATTTAAACATGTATTCTCCAGTACTAATATTGTCAGATTCACTGTTGGTTTACAATGTATATGTCAGACTCATGTCATACATGAGGTAATTTTAAAATTAAAAATGGTGAGGGTTAAGATAATGTTATGTCAATGAGCAACATCTTTACAAAGCCTGAAGCAAAAAAGATAAAAAAGAATTGAATATATAGTTGACTTCTTTTATTTTTGAACAGGCAAGATACAGAAATTATACTGTTTATGGACAGTATTTTTTTTTACTTGCATGAGACCAAAAGCGTACATAAGACAGCATAGTAAAAGTAAGAGCATGACTTGGTAAATCCTAACTTTGATGGTCTTGAATCTTTGATGATAGGTTTCCTAAAGACATTTTTTTTCTTGAGCCAGAACATTCATAGAAGCACGGCTGTCATTACCATTCCATCTTATATGAGGACCTCTGAGAGGCTCATGCATGAAATATGAAATATTGTTGGATTTAAATAAATTTAACTTAAAGGTTATTATTGGGCGGACTCCTGGTGGCTCAGTCAGTTGAGCATCCAACTTGTGATCTCTGTTCAGGTCATGATCTCATGGTTCGTGAGTTTGTGCCCCACGTCAGGCTCTGCATTGACAGTGCAGAGCCTGCTTGGGATTCGCTTTCTCCTTCTCTCTCTTCCTCTCCTTCCCCCATCAATAGAAGTATATAAACTTTAAAAAAAAAGATTCTTATTTCATAAGGGAGAAATATGAATGCTTCATCTATGAACAAGGTGTGTCAAATGTACCAAACTATCACTTCATTAGCAAAAATGTCAATTTATTACTGGTTGGGTTGAATAGAGAGATTCAGAAATAGCCATAGGAAAAAATTCTGAAGATATGCAACTCTTTAAAAGAATAACTATGGTTATTCATCACTGTAAAACAAATTTGACTATTTCTGTGGAATTGACAGCTAATAGAATCACAATGTTCAACTGCAGACAATTTAATATACATGTAGTATCAAATCAGTCATTCTCTAAAGTCACATATGTGTGTGTGAAAGTGTGTAATTATACATATTCCTTTTAAAAAATATAACACTGCTTTTGTGGCACCAAATTAATATTCCACTTTTTAAAGCTCTTTTATAATTATATTTCTATTGTTCAAATTTTGCTAATTAGAAATGTTTTCCAAGTCGTATATGGCATGGCATGATATTTTAGAGTACATTCAATATTTATTAAAGTTATTATTTAAAGATCATTTGATTTTTAAAGGTAATCAATATGTTTAAATTGTAAACAAGTGTGGTAAAATATCAGGTCTAAAATAACAGGTAGGAAGTTGAGGAAGATGGCGGCGTAGGAGGACGCTGGGCTCACCGCGCGTCCTGCTGATCACTTAGATTCCACCTACACCTGCCTAAATAACCCAGAAAACCGCCAGAGGATTAGCAGAACAGAGTCACCGGACCCAAGTGCAGACGAGAGGCCCACGGAAGAGGGTAGGAAGGGCGGCGAGGCGGTGCGCGCTCCACGGACTGGCGGGAGGGAGCCGGGGCGGAGGGGCGGCCTGCCGGCCAAGCAGAGCCCCCGAGTGTGGCTGGCAAAAGCGGAGGGGCCTGACGGACTGTGTTGCGACAGCAAGCGCGACTTAGCGTCTGGGAGGTCATAAGTTAACAGCTCTGCTCGGAAAGCGGGAAGGCTGGAGGACAAAGGGAGGGTGAGCTGCGGAGCCCCCGGACGACAGAGCTCAGTTTGGCGGGGAACAAAGGCGCTCTCCAGCGCCATCTCCCCCGCCCATCCCCCAGCCAAAATCCCAAAGGGAACCGGCTCCGGCCAGGGAAATTGCTCGCTCCGCGCGAACACCCAACTCTGTGCTTCTGCGGAGCCAAACCTCCGGCAGCGGATCTGACTCCCTCCGGCTGCCACAGGGCCCCTCCTGAAGTGGATCACCTAAGGAGAAGCGAGCTAAGCCTGCCCCCCCTGCCGCCGTGCACCTTGCCTTCCCACCCCAGCTAATACGCCAGATCCCCAGCATCACAAGCCTGGCAGTGTACAAGTAGCCCAGACGGGCCACGCCACCCCACAGTGAATCCCGCCCCTAGGAGAGGGGAAGAGAAGGCACACACCAGTCTGACTGTGGCCCCAGCGGTGGGCTGGGGGCAGACATCAGGTCGGACTGCGGCCCCGCCCACCAACTCCAGTTATACACCACAGCACAGGGGAAGTGCCCTGCAGGCCCTCACCACACCAGGGACTATCCAAAATGACCAAGCGGAAGAATTCCCCCCAGAAGAATCTCCAGGAAATAACAACAGCTAATGAGCTGATCAAAAAGGATTTAAATAATATAACAGAAAGTGAATTTAGAATAATAGTCATAAAATTAATCGCTGGGCTGGAAAACAGCATACAGGACAGCAGAGAATCTCTTGCTACAGACATCAGGGGACTAAGGAACAGTCACGAGGAGCTGAAAAACGCTTTAAAGGAAATGGAAAACAAAATGCAAACCACCACGGCTCGGATGGAAGAGGCAGAGGAGAGAATAGGTGAACTAGAAGATAAAGTTATGGAAAAAGAGGAAGCTGAGAAAAAGAGAGATAAAAAAATCCAGGAGTATGAGGGGAAAATTAGAGAACTAAGTGATACACTAAAAAGAAATAATATACGCATAATTGGTATCCCAGAGGAGGAAGAGAGAGGGAAAGGTGCTGAAGGGGTACTTGAAGAAATAATAGCTGAGAACTTCCCTGAACTGGGGAAGGAAAAAGGCATTGAAATCCAAGAGGCACAGAGAACTCCCTTCAGACGTAACTTGAATCGATCTTCTGCACGACATATCATAGTGAAACTGGCAAAATACAAGGATAAAGAGAAAATTCTGAAAGCAGCAAGGGGTAAACGTGCCCTCACATATAAAGGGAGACCTATAAGACTCGTGACTGATCTCTCTTTTGAAACTTGGCAGGCCAGAAAGAATTGGCACGAGATTTTCAGGGTGCTAGACAGCAAAAATATGCAGCCGAGAATCCTTTATCCAGCAAGTCTGTCATTTAGAATAGAAGGAGAGATAAAGGTCTTCCCAAACAAACAAAAACTGAAGGAATTTGTCACCACTAAACCAGCCCTACAAGAGATCCTAAGGGGGACCCTGTGAGACAAAGTACCAGAGACATCACTACAAGCATAAAACATAAAATAACAGGTAAAAAATGTCTTGTGAGTCATGCCATAAAGTCTGGGCTTTGTCCTAAGAACAATGTAAAGGGACAAACATGTTTTAAGTAGGGAAAATGTAGCATGTTTAGATTGCATTGTTCAATAATGATTCTTTCTAGAATGAAGAGATGAAGTTAAAGAAGGCAATGGTTTTAGTGGGAAAAACATTGAATGAAGTCAGCCTGGGATCACTGGGGTGGATGGAGAATTTGAGGATAGGAGAGGTGAAATTGACAAAGCTCGGTGACTAATTGTATGAAGCTGGGTGAAAAGAAAGATGTTGAGGATAACTTAGGTGTTTCTGGAATGAATGAGTGGGTAAATGATGATGGTACCCCTCAATGAGACAGAGAATATTGGAATGACAAACCGTTTTAGGGGAATATTATGCATCAGGTATGTTAAGTTCAGAGCACCTAGTATGCAGTTTAATTGTGGGTCTGCTACTCAAAAATTAATCAAAGCTGGAATTAAAAACTTGGAAGTTGTTCGCCTATAGCTGAAAATGGAAATCACCGGAGTGAATGAATTTGTTTAAAGGTGATATAGAGTGAGAAAAGGAACTTATTGAAATTAAAGGATTCGGAACCTCAAGCACTTGATTATTAATGCAAAGAAAGAAGAATAAGCAAAACGGATGGAAAAGAAGTTGTCAAAGAAGTAGAGGAAAACACGAGATTATGGCGGTATAGAAACTAGAAAAAGAGAACTCAAGAGGATTTTTTAAAAATCAAATGGTGTCTCAATTGCAGTAAAAGTTGTTTAAAAATTATTCTTAGGAACTTTTAGATATGAAGCCAGAGACACAGGTTGAGAATATGTTGAGGTGAGAAATGTGAGACGATGAATAAACAGGTAACTGAAAAGTTCGTAAGAGTTTTAAAAGGGGGGAGAAATAGAAAAGATAGTAACTAGAGAAAGGTGTATTGAAAGTATGTGGAAAAAATAATTTTTTAAAGTTTAATGTTTTTTAAAGTTTAAAGAGATCACGCATGCACGTGCACGAGCAAGTGGGGGAGGGGCAGAGAAAGAGTAAGAGAGAATCCCAAGCAGGTTCTGTGCTGTCAGTGCAGAGCCCCACGTGGGGCTCAAACCCAAAACCATGAGATCATGAGCTGAGCTAAAGTCAGACATTTAACCAACTGAGCCACTCAGGTTCCCCAATAATTTTTTTTAATATGGGTTTCATTTAAGCCTGTGCAAGTGCTGCATAGAGTAGTAAATAGGGAGGGTCTTGGGGGCCTAGAAGGAAGACATAACGGTACTCAGGGAATATTTCATGGGAAGGTAGGAGAACTAGGCAGTGAGAGTGCGGGTGCAAGGCTGGTCTTCCTGGGAGCAGAACACAAGTGAGAGACTCATCTCACGACCTGTGTGAAACTATCTCAAATAGATAAAATGATTAAATGTCATCTGGGAACTTGTTAGTTCTCAGGTTTCACTTCGGAATTAGCAACTCAGACTCTTCAGATGTGGGGCCCTGCATTCTCTGTCTTAGTGAGACTCCCGGTGGTTCTGCACACACTAGAGTTCGGAATCCACTGGAATACACCATTGAAGTGGCCACACAGAGATCTGGAAACATTCTG
This sequence comes from Lynx rufus, assembly GCF_022079265.1. Classification (NCBI taxonomy): domain Eukaryota; kingdom Metazoa; phylum Chordata; class Mammalia; order Carnivora; family Felidae; genus Lynx; species Lynx rufus. The sequence continues at coordinate 8,393,762 of NW_025814825.1, forward strand.
TTACCACAATTCAAAAGAGAGAATCTTAATTTGAAGGCAGCAGAAAATTGTTATCAACTTCTGTCCTTGACTACATTATAAATAAAAATACAATGACATCCTGAAGATGTAACTTGATCTCAACTACATGGCTCTAAAATCAGGTTCTTTCTTTCTTTTACTGCTGCTAGAGTTCTCAGGAGATAACCCCCTATAAAGATTTAGATTGTAGAGAGGTTTAGTCAATCACACATAGTAACATACCACGTGAGCAATAATGCAATGTGTCACATGCACACTTAAAACGCATGCTTATGCACAAACATTAAGTCTTTACTGAGGCTGCGTGATGGCAGGTATTGCCTCAGACTAGTAAGTTCAAAATTATGTATTTGTGCTTATGCTACAATAAAATATAGAAGGTATTTCAAAAACTACTTACCTCAAGGAAAAAACATATAAACATATTAATATAGCATTCTTTGCTTTCTGAGATTCTTTGTAGATGATATAAAGTTCCTTTATATTCTACAAATATTATTAATATGAGCTCTAGAACAGGGAAATTAGAATAACTGTAAATACTCATAAAAAATTCAGATGCTTAAAACAATAACGGAACAATATCTGGAGGTATAGAAAACAAAACTACATCTTGGAGACTTTAATAAGAATATCATTTTTATGTCTTGGAATTTTCCCCAAAGAACACTGTCTTCAGAATGAAACACAACAGAACCTGCTTAGGTAAATCTGTTCTAGATATCATCCACCACTGCCAATAACTTATTTTTTTAATATTTTATTTGTTTTTCACAATCTCCATCATGCCACCAGAAACTTACGTGATGAAGCCAAACCTTAGCAATTTCTTGGACAATAAGCCAGGTTCTCTTGTGACTTTATCCAGGTTTTAAAAATGTCTGGTGCAATATTATCAGCCTCAAGTCAGGATACTCTAAGTGACTTCTTGAATGTCCTCACATAGACCTCAAAGTAGAAAGATACCTGAAATAAATGAAAGATAGTGGAGTTAAGCCAGGAAAGTCTAAGGTTGCAGGAAGCATGATGATAACCTTGTCTTTTTTTTTTTTTTCCAAGCTAATTGCCTTTCTCTCATGGAGCTATTTTATAGGCAAGGCAATAACGATTAGTTTGAAGGAGATGCATTTTCTCCATTTTTCTCAAAGGATTTAACACAGACAAAAATTTAGAATTGGAGAAAGCAGAGCTACAAAGTGTGTTTACAGAGCAAGCAGCTGTGATTTTGACCAAGTTTTAATAATTCCAGTTTGAAAAATATTGAAAATTTGCGTTCACAAATGAAGTGCAAATTCCACTGTACTTTTGAGATGTCTCAGCTTTTTGATTCTGAAATGGACCACTTTGATCCAGTTTAAGGAATCATCTTCTATGATTTTACTGTTTTTGTTCTCTGTCATCAAGTTTTGTCCAGAGCTTGAGATCTGCCTAAAATGTTAGTGAACCTATATCCCGAGTGATCATAATTCAGACATAGTTGTAATTCTTAAAACCTCCCAGAATTGCTCTGCCAGCTAATCCAACCCTGAACCTTGTTGTATATTTAAAGGACAGACTCATGACATGAGAAGACAACAAAATTGTTATCTTTAGATGGTGAGCATGAACACATTTTAATAGATTTGAAGGAAACTTCCTGTTAGAGCAAAACTAAGAGCACATGGTTGAAGCAAAATTACCTATTTGTTTAGGTACAGTGCCTTCACTAGTTCAGGACACTAGGAGACATCCAAGTAAATTCTGTTATGGAAAATTCCATGGCCAGAGAAAGCAACTATCCTAATTAAAATGGTCCAGTAAATATAATGGGCCCAAAGCTAGGAACCTATTGGTAAGTGTTGCTTCTTTAGTAGAACACGAAGCAACACTACTTTCTAGGATATCACTAATTGAATCAGGTTTTTCATATATTTTAGGGCAATGCAAGAGCAGGTAAGAATGGAGAGAAGGGGGACAAGGGATGAAAACATCTTCAAACATGAAAACATATAATTTAAATTTATTTTTAGAGCTTCTAAAATATTAGAATATATTTTAATAAGATGACTAGGCCCATTAAGGGTATTAGTAGCAATGGGTGGTAGATAAAAATGCTTAGATCACTTCCTGTAAGTTTTTGAAGTTGTAAGATGTCCTCCATGTTTGCATATATATATATATATATATATATTTTTTTTTTTTTTTTTTTTTTTTTTTCTTCTGTGAAAACACAGATTCTTCTGGCTCACTGGCTGATTTTGTTTCTTTTGCTTTGGGGTTTGTTTTGTTTTGTGTTTAGTAAAATACACAAAAGAAAATTCATCATTAGCTATATTTAGTCACAATGTCATATGACAAGGACCCCACTAGGTTCAAGAACAGTTTCATCACCTCAAGGGGAGCCTCATGTTCATTATGTAGCCACTTTCCCTTCCTCCCTCCTACTTGCTCCCAGATGCCACTACTTTGCTGTTTGTTTCTATGGCTCATTCTATTCAAACATTTCATATAAATGAAATCACGTAATGTGTGACTTTTGTGTCTGGCTTCTTTCACTTAGCATGTTTATAAACTTTATTCATGTAGTAGTATGTACGTGCATTTCTTTGATTTGTATCACCAAATAATAGTGCATTATATTTATCATTTCATCAATTGATGGATATTTGAATTGTTTCCTACTTTTGACTATTAGGAATAGTGCTGCTATGAACACTTGTATATAAGTTTTGTTTGAGTACCTGTGTATAATTTATGGCTATCCAGTAATTCTATGTTTATTTTTTTAATGTTTATTTATTTTTGAGAGAGACAGAGACAATGCAAGTGGGTTGGGGGCAGAGGGAGAGGGAGACATAGAATCCGAAACAGGCTCTAGGCTCCGAGCTGTCAGCACAGAGCCTGACGTGGGGCTCGAACTCACAAGCTGTGAGATCATGACCTGAGCTGAAGTCGGACGCTCAACCAACTGAGCCACCCAGGGGCTCTAATTCTATGTTTAAGTTTTGAGGAACTGCCTATTTTCCAAAGTGGTTATACCATTTTGCATTCCCATCAGTAGTATGCAAGGGCTCCAATCTTTCCATAATTTTGGTCAGCACTTTTGTATTTTTCTTATGATATAACAAATCTTAATGGGTATGAATTGGTATCTCAGTGTGGTTTGATTTGTATTTCCTAATAGCTAATGGTATTGAAAATGTTTTCATGTGCTTCTTTTTAATTTGTAAATCTTCTCTGGAGAAATATTTATTCAGGTGTTTTGTCCATTTTTTAATTAGGTTGCTTTTCTTTTTGTTGTTGCATCGTAGTAAGTCTTTTTGTATTCTGGATGCTAATTCTTTATCACATAAGTGATTTGCAAATACATTCTTCCACTTTGGATTGTCTTTTTATTTTGTTAGTAATGTCCTTTAGCGCACAAAAAAATATTTGTTTTAATGAAGTCTATTATGTTTCTTTTTATTTTTTTTGCTTGTGCTTTTGCTGTCATGTGTAATTAATCATTGCCAAATCCAAAGTTACAAATATTTACCCCGATGTTTTCTTCTATGTGGTCTATTATTATAGCTATTATATTGAAGCCTTTGATCCATTTTAACTTTTATATATGGTTTGAAGAATCCAGCACCATTCTCTTGAAGGCGGATGCACATTTATCTCAGCACCATTTGTTGATAAGACAATTTTTTCCCCACTGACTGGTCTTGACACCCTTTCCAGATTTACTTGGTTGTAACTGTATGAGTTTATTTCTAGACACTCAGTTCTTTTTCACTGATGTATATGGGTGATGCAAACATCAAACTGCTATGATTATTGTAGCTTTATAGGAAATTTTGCAAATTGTTTTGGCTGTTAGAAACACTTAAAATTCTACACAGATTTTAGAGTAGTCTTTTCCATTCCTGGAAGAAAAGAAAAAAAGGTTGTTGAGATTTTGATGGCAAGTTCATTGGAAGTATCGAAAGCTTTGAGTGGTATTGGCATTTTAACAATATTACGTCTTCCAGTTTATTAATAGAGATTCCTTTTTATTTATTTCTGTTTACTGGGGCTCCTGGGTGGCTCAGTCAGTCAGCATCTGACTCTTGATTTGGGCTCGGTTTGTGAGATGCATCTCCCCTACTACTCGGTGCTTACAACACAGAGCCTACTTGGGATTCTCTGTTCCCCTCGTCCTCTGCTCTGCCCCTGCTTGCATGCACATGCACGCTCTCTCTCTCAAAATAAATAAATAGGGGCACGTGGGTGGCTCAGTCTGTTAAGTGTCCGACTTTAGCTCAGGTCATGATCTCTCAGTTTGTGGGTTGGAGCCCCATGTTCGGGCTCTGTGCTGACAGCTCGGAGCCTGGAGCCTGCTTCAGATTCTGTGTCTCCCTCTCTCTTTGCCCCTTCCCTGCTCGTACTCTGTCTATCTATGTCTCTCAAAAATAAACTTGGAAATTTTTTTAAATAAACATTAAAAAAATATTATGTCTTTCAGTCTATCAATACAGACTCCTCTTTATTTCCATTTATTTACTTTCATTTCCTTCAATAGTATTTTGTAGTTTTTGGTGTGTTATTTTTGTACTTCCACAGATAACTGTATCCTAAGTATTTTATAGTGTCTGATGCTGTTACAAATGGAATTGTTTTTACTTCCATCGAGAGTGTATAGAAATACAACTAAATTTTTCATGTTGGTCTTGTACTCAGTACCTTTCCTGAATTCTTCTGTATATAGGGTTTTTTTTTACTTCTTTCTTTCCAATTTGAATGCTGTTTATTTCTTTTTCTTGCCTTATTTCTCTTGAATTTCTAGTATAACTTTAAATAACAGTGGTTAAAGTGGGATGGTTTGTCTTGTTCCTGATCTTAGGGGTAAAACTTTCAGTCTTTGAATATTTAGTGTTTTGTTAGTTATCAGTTATTTATTATTATTTATTTTATTTTTTTAATGTTTCTTTATTTTTAAGAAAGATACAGAGTGTGAGCAGAGGAGGGGCAGAGAGAGAGGGAAACAGAATCTGAAGCAGACTCCAGGCTCTAAGCTGTCAGCACAGAGCCTGATGCAGGGCTTATACTCATGAACCATAAGATGATGACCTGAGCCTAAGCCGGATGCTTAACTGACTGAGCCACCCAGACACCCCCAGTTGTGGGTTACTTATAAACACTCTTTATCATGTTCATGAAATTTCTGTATATATCTACTATTCTCTGTTTTTATAATGAGCAGATACCAGATTTTGTCAAATGTGTTTTCCATGTCAATTGATACAATTATTTCAGTCTTCCCTTCATTATGTCAATGTGGTATATTATCTTGATTTTCATATGTTAAACCACTCTTGCAATCATGAAAAAATCCATTTATTCGTGATGAGTATTTTTATTATTCTATAAATTTAGTAAGTTACTACTTTGGTGAGGATTTTCACACCTATCTTCATGTGTGGTCTACTGTTTACTTTTCTTGTGGTATCTTTGTCTACTTTGGGATGATGTAATGTTAATCTTATAGAATAATTTTCTATTTTTGCAAGAATTCAAGAAGCGTTGATGCTTTCTTTTGTTTTGTTTTCAATCTCTGGTAGAATTCACCAGTGAAGTTGAGGTGTCTGGGACTGTTAAGCATCCAACTCTTGACTTTGGCTCAGGTCATGATCTCACTGTTTGGCCCTGTGTCCCTGTGTCAGGTTCTAAACTGACAGTGTGGAATCTTCTTGGGATTCTCTCTTTCTCTCTCCTTCTCTCTCTCTCTCTCTCTGTCCATCCTATACTCTATCTCTCAAAATGAATAAATAAATAAGAAAGAAAGAAAGAAAGAAAGAAAGAAAGAAAGAAAGAAAGAAAATCAGAGAAGTAACCTTGACCGGTCTTTTCTTTGTTGTTGTTTTTTTAAATTAATGAATCCGTCATTTATTTTTATTAATAAATCCATAAGTGGTTGGATTTTCTGTTAATTCTTGAGTTCATTTCAGTAATTTGTATGTCTCTAGAAATTTGTCCATTCTATCTAGTTTTTCTAACTTGTTAGCATACATTGTTGATGGTATTTTCTTATATTTCTTTTCAATTTGTGGGATCATTAATCATAGCTCTACTTTCATTTAGATTTCAGTTATTTCTGTCTTCTTTCTTTTTTTATAGTCAGCCTACCTAAATATTTTGTCATTTTTGTTGCTTTTTCCAAAGAACCATCTGTTGATTTCATTGATTCTATCACTTTTTATTCTCTATTTAATTTATATCCACTACAGTTTGTATTATATCTTTCCTCCTGCTAGCTTTAGTTTAGTTTGCTCTTCTTTTTCTAGTTATTTGAGGAACAAAGCTAAATTATTGATTTGACATCTTTCTTCTTTTTTAATGTAGGCATTTATAGCTATAAATTTCCCTCTGAGCACTTCACAGAGTATAAGAAAGTGTTCTATAGTGTTATGATTAAACCTTAGCCTTTTAGTAGGCCGCTTTCCAAAGGCTGTGACCTTCAGAAGTCACTTTTCTTTTCTTTCCTCTTTCACAAGTACTTCTCTCTCTCTCTCTCTCTCTCTCTCTCTCTCTCTCTCTCTCCTTTTTCCCCTCTTCTCCACATCTTAGATGAGACAGGAAGGTAAGAGCTGGGTAATTTTGGCACCTGTCAGCTCTGTGAGCCTGACTCCATACTGTGTTGTTTCTAGATTCTCACAGATTTGCTTATGGCTTTCAGGAAACTGACTCCTGCCTTACTCTGTGTTTCAGCCCAAGTGCCCTGAATCTCAAATGATGCATGTCAGGCAGGCAGAACAACATCCATAGAAGATACTGTCCAATAATTGGGGAAAGAGAAGTTTTGGAAAATAGGAAATATCGACATTGCCAAATGTGATGGAAATAGAAAGAAATCATGTCCAAAAGGTTTGGTCACACACACACACACGCGCGCACACACACACACACACAGCAAATGGTTTTTACAAAGTGTGAGAGACTATAATACTGGATACACAGATGGTGGTGTCATTGCTATTTAATTAGATTTATTTGATATGTCTAACTTTATTTTTTGTTTTAGACCTGAAGAAATTAGTTTCTCCTCCTTTGAATGTGTCTGTACCTACAGTATTCACTCATTTATCCCCAATTTCAAAAGTAAAAAGATTAAAAAATAATGTCTCAGCAAAGCAAAGGAATAAATAGATATCATATCGTAATTCAAAGTAAATGACTACTATCATTTTCCTTTTTAAAAAAAGAAGTTAAAAATCTTATGAAAGATGGTATCTTTGCATTGAAAAGTGACTTTGCCCATTTTCTCCCCAAAGCAGCATCAGTTCAATTGAGAATACATTATAGAAAACTGTATAAATACAGTCAGAATGCACTTTATAGAAATTCTCTTAAAATAACAACATCAAAAAAAAAACATTAAATTACACTTTCCATTAGAGCTGGCACATTTCTAAACCTTTACAGGTGCTCACAAATGTAATATCACATGTATATTTTTCAATGTCATAAGTTGAAAAGTTAGTGGTAAAAGGAATTTTAGAAAACATCATGATCTGTTAAAAGTCTTAATTTGCGCAGCCCTCATTTAACCTTTATGTTCACTGAATGACTGGGTTCAAGCTCAAATAACAATGAAATCCCTCAATCCCAGGGCATATAAAGAAGAAAAGTTCTGTAGCTATTTCCACAAGGATGCAGGGTGACAGGTAAGATAGGTTATAATTGATGCTAATTGGTGCTCCTGATTGCTGTGGCATAGCATCTTTATAATAGTATGTGCAGAATAGCTTGGTACTTTTCAAAGCATTAAAAACAGGTCTTGTACGGAATAAAACCACAGATATCTGTAACTGAATAGCAAACATTGTAGCAGAAAATGGAGGTGAAATTCTGAAAAATGCATTATTGCTTTAGAAAAATATTCAGAGGTAATGTAGGAATGCTATAGATTATATATAATGTATTCTTTTTAAAGTAACTTTTTCATTATAATATTCATTAAAAGGCAAACATATATGTTAAAAACTATTCTATCTGAAATATAAATATTCAGTCATGTCTACTCTTCCTGATGTATGTAGTCAAGTTTTTTTTTTCATAGTGATAGTTAAACAATTGAACTATTACATATGATTTTATATCTGCTTTTTATTCCTAATGCCTTCAACTAATAAGCATTTTCCTGGTGCACTCCATAATGTCACCTAATCACAATAAGCATTTTCAATGAATGCAACAGTTTTATTAGGTAGATTCATCACCATATTCATACTTTCCCCCTATGTTTGGAAATGTAAGCTATCCCTAAATTCTGCTTTATAAAAACACTACATTTAAGATTTTTGTGTGTATCAATGCTCCCAATTAATAATTTCTAGAGTAAACAGCTGTGTAATTTCTTGGATAGGCACAGAAACATTTTAAAATGCCTTGATACATGGATTTATGTTGACAAACTGCTTTATAAAAAGATAAATCTGTGGGGGCATCTGGGTGGCTTAGTTGGTTAGGCACCCAACTCCTGATTTCAGCTCAGGTCATGATCTCACCGTTTCGTGAGTTCAAGCCCCACATCGGGTTCTGTGCTGACAGTGTGGAGTCTGCTTGGAGTCCTCTCTCTCTCTCTCTCTCTCTCTGCTCTTCCCCTGCTTGCTCTCTCTTTCAAATTTAATAAATAACACTTAAAATGATAAATCTATGTACCACCCTCAAAATAAGGTCATATGAACACTTACCAACCTAGGTAATTTTTTCCTAATTTTTATATCCGCCTGTTACACCTATACCTAAGGAATTACCAGCTCATTGCCTTTACTTTGTAATCAGAGTCACAGTGTTTGCATCTTATTGCTGTGTACATGACCCTTGTTTAATAAAATATAAATATATCAATAAATGTATTCCCTATTTTTGATGGATATAGTTTGGTTACTATTTTAGATATGCCAGTTTTAAATTTTTATAAAGTGAAAATGTGTCCACCTTCTGCTTAATAATATCTTCCATTGTTTGAATAAAAATTAATCTACCTAAAGCAATTCCATTTTTATTCATTTATAATACTTTGCTATGTGTTGTAAGATAGGGCTCTACTTGTATTATTTTTCCAAGTAGTTAACCAATTATCTCAACACTATTTAATATAAATTCCTTTCTGACTTGATTTGTGCTTTTTCTTTTATCTTAAAATAGGCAGATATGTAATTGGTCTTAGTTCCTAGCTGTCAATTCTGTTTCACTGCTCTGTTCCTCTAATTTTATGTCAATTTTTTTATTCGGTTAAAATTAGGTCTGGGATGGCTAGTGCCCTCTCATTGACCTTCTAGAGTAAAATTCTTTTTGCTAGTCTTGTCTGCGTATTTTTCCTGATAAGCTTTAGAATAATTTGATTGAGATTCAAAACAAACTTTATTGGGGTTCCTAATAGAATTAAATCCATTAATGGATAGGATGTAAAATTTGTCAAAGAGTGGTTTCAACCCAAATTAAGGAAGCTAATATGGACCTATCACTGAAACTCCAGGGATTAGCAGTCAAAACCACCTTGGTCAATATTTCTTCATCATTGTGCTCTAAGATTTTTAAATATCACTGCTAATGCATAGAATTCAGCATTTCTAATTTATTCAATGTTACCATTCAGTGTCTGAGGTTAGTTAAATATGCAGGAATTATGGAATTTTAGGAGTCATCTCATCATTTCACTAGTCAGGACCCTGGGCATGGGGAGCAAGTAGGCACCGAGATGTTGTACTGAATGTTGAAGCAGACTGAGAGCCTTGCAAAATATTAATGAGCAAAATGCAAGGGTCACAGTCCAATGCTTACTGCTCCTGTTACAAGAATGTTACATATTTTCCCAGCAAAGTGGTAGTAGAAGAACACTGAATATTTGCAAGGGGAGGAAATATTGTCTCCTCTTTTTATACAAACACTAGTAAGAATGTCAATTTCTGAGCTAACTGGAGACTGCATCAGTATGCTATGTTCCAAGGTCCTTCTCCACAGAGTAACACTTGGATTCTACACAGTATTCAGGTTCTTCAAAAGTAGCTTTAGTAGTAGAAATATTGTCCGTAATATTTATGTGCATTTTCCCATGAGAGGTTTTATTCACAGATTCTTATTTCTGCAAGAAAAATTAAAAGGGCATTTGCAGTAGTTTTCTATCTTATTTATTCAATTATAGTCCACTTGACTTCACTTAAGACATGAGCGATCTTGAAAGGAATAAAGCAATTTTGCAGAAAAAAAAACCAATTTGATAAAAATCAGAGTCAGGAAAAAATACGAAAAGAAGACATGGTCAAAGGTGAGTAGCAATATAAGGTTTGTACATATTAAGTCAAAGTTCTCCAGGATTAAAGTTGAACTGCAAATCTGGATTAAATAGAATAAAGTTTCGGCTATGATTCACCTCATCCATCACACCCACACATAATGATTTCGCAGAGTCATTTTCTGGGCTTTTGTTAAGGAAGAAATTTCAGATGTGCATCTCATAATGGAGGAAAATTGATGATGTGAAAAGTGCTGGCAGTGATTTTCATTCACTAAACAGAATAAGAGGTTGTATGTAGTGTTGTTTTTTTATATTTCCTTTTTACAGTTATCTTAAATATTAGTCAATGTGGTGGTGCTAAAGTACTTATAATATAGGTTTACTGTCACCATTTGGGATGGGGAGGAAAACAAAGTGGCCAAAGTTCCTAGCTCTCTGGTCATTTGGCTTGATTTGAGAAAATAACAAGAAGATATGAGGTAGTTCAATTGTAAATTGCAGGCTTCCTTCCTTATAAATACATCAATTCTTTCAGCCTGACCTTTAACAAAAGTTAACATCAAACATTTTGAAATCATGATCTTTGGTCTGGTTTTATGTTGTTTATCACAGGGAATTTATATACTTTACCAATTATCTGGGAGGATAGTACAGTCTGTGTCCTCTCATGAAAGTATAGAAGCTGACTCCAGCCACCGTGTGTCTAGTCATTCTTCCTCTGAGAAGGAAAGCCGAGGATATTTTCTTTAGAGAATGAGCTCGTTCCTCCATTTGTTACAATTGTAGTTGATGTTGTGTATTGGAATTCTGCTACGTTTTCTTATTTCTTAGTTTGTTTCTAATATTGATAACTTTATTGTTTTAGGGTTCCATTGGATGGAGATCTTATCCCGATATGAAATTACCAGTGGGCATTTGCTCACCTTGTATTTATTTATTATCAGAAAATGCTACCTGCACTGGTGTTGACATAATCTGAAATCTCATCTGTAAGCATCTTCACTTATAAGATGCTCCACTCTTCAACATTTGCTCATTATCCAGGTGTTTGCTTAACTTTCAATTTCTGAGACAGAAATCATAGACCCCTTTGGCCAATGAATCTTCCCACTCACTCTCTAACCTATCACTCACTGGCTTTCATATTCTTCACAGCACTTACTATAACATTTCTCTCCCCAGTAGAATGCAACAAAACACAACAGGAAGAACTTTTAGAACTTAAAACAGACTCTAATACACAGTAGTGTATCAATGCATATTTGTAGATCAATGAAATAAGGAAAGATGAATGAACACATGCATAAAATGTTAATGTATTAACATTTACGTTAATGTTATGTTAATGTTATGTATAAATGTTAATGTATTAACCTTTCTAATGCTGAGGAATGTTCCTTCTATCCCTACTTTCTTGAGGGTTTTTACTAAGAAAGGATGCTGTATTTTGTCAAATGTTTCTTCTGCATTTGTTGAAAGGATCATATGGTTCTTATCCTTTCTTTTATTATTGCGGTGTATCACATTGATTGACTTGTGAATATTGAACCAACCCTGCAGCCCAGGAATAAAGCCCACTTGGTCATGTGAATAATTCTTTAAATGTACTGTTGAACTTTACCTGCTAGTATCTTGTTGAGAATTTTTGCATCCAGATTCATCAGGGATATTGGCCTGTAATTCTCCTTTTAGTAAGTTGGGGGTCTTTGGTTTTGAATTAAGGTAATGGTGGCTTCATAGAATGAGTTTGGAAGCTTTACTTCCATTTCTATGTTTTGGAACAGTTTGAGGAGAATAGATATTAACTCTTCTTTAAATGGCTGGTAGAATTCCCCTGGGAAGCCATCTGGCTCAGGACTCCTATTTGTTGCGAGAATTTAAAACTTTTTTCAATGTTTATTTTTGAGAGACAGAGTGACAGAGTGACAGCAAGGAAGGGGCAGAGAAAGAGGGAGACACAGAATACGAAGCAGGCTCCAGGCTCTGAGCTGTCAGCACACAGCCCTATGTGGGGATCTAACTCATAAACTGTCAGATCATGACCTGAGCTGAAGTCGGATGCTTAACTAACTTAGCCACCCAGGCGCCCCTGTTGGGAGATTTTTGATAACTGATTCAATATCTTTGCTGGTTATTGGTCGGTTCAAAATTTCTATTTCTTTCTATTTAATTTTTGGTAGTGTGTGAGTGTGTAGGAATTTGCCCACTTCTTCCAGATTTCCCAGTTTGTTGGCATAAAATTTTCACAATATTCTCTTACAATTGTTTGTATTTCTGTGGCATTGGTTGTGATCTCTCCTCTTTCATTTGTAATTTTATCTATTTGGGCCCTCTATCTTTTCTTTTTGATAATTCTGGCTAGGGTTTAATTAGTTTTATTTATTTTTCAAAAAAAAACCACATCTTTTAGTTTCACCGATCTGTTTTTTTTTTTCTTTATGGTTTATTTCTGCTCTAATGTTTACTATTTCCCTTCTTTTGATGCATTTAGGCCTTATTTGCTTCTCCTTTTCTAACTCCTTTTGGTGTAAGGCTAGGTTGTATATTTGGGACCTTTCTTGCTTCCTTGAGATAAGCCTGAACTGCAACGTACTTTCCTCTTTGAATTGTTGTATTTTCATTTTCATTTGCTTCATCATCCTCAGTGGGGAAAAACTTAGAACTCTCCCCCTAAGGTCAGGAACGTGACAGGGATGGCCACTCTCACCACTGTTGTTCAAAGTAGTACTGGAAGTCCTAGCCTCAACAATCAGACAACAAAAAGAAATAAAAGGCAAACTGGCAAAGAAGAACTCAGACTTGCACTCTTCACAGATGACATGATACTCTGTATGGAAAACCCAAAAGACTCTACCAAAAAACTGCTAGAACTGATATGTGAATTCAGCAAAGCCGCAGGTATAAAATCAATATACAGAAATCATTTGCATTTCTAAACACCAATAATAAAGCATCAGAAAGAGAAATCAAGGAATCAATCCCATTTACAAGTTGCACCAAAATCTATAAGATACCTACAAATAAACCTACCCAAAGAGATTAAAAGATCTGTACGCTGAAAAACTACAGAAATCTTATGAAACAAATTGAAGAAGACATAAAGAAATGGAAAAATATTCCATGCTCATGGATTAGAAAAATAAATATCATTAAAATTTCAATACTATCCAACGCAATCTACACATTCAAAGCAATCCCTATCAAAATACCACCAGCCTTCTTCACAGAACTAGAACAAATAATCCTAAATTTTTTTTGGAACGGGAAAAGACCCCAGGTAGTCAAAGTAATGTTGAAAAAGAAAACTAAATCTGGAGGCATCACAATTCCAGACTTCAAACTGTATTACAAAGTTCTAATCGTCAAGACAGTATGGTACAAAAACAGACACATAAATCAATAGAACAGAATAGAGAATTTAGAAATGGACCCACAAATGTATAGCCAACTAATCTTTGACAAAGCACAAAAGAGTATCCGATGGAAAAAAGGCACTCTCTTCAGCAAATGGTGCTGGGAAAACTGGACAGAAACATGCAGAAGAATGAAACTGCACCACTTTCTTACACCATTCACAAAAATAAATCCAAAATGGGTGAAAGACCCAAATGTGGGACAGCAAACCATCAAAATCCTAGAGAAGAACACAGGCCAGCAACCTCTTTGAATTTGGCCACAGCAACTTCTTACTAGATATTTCTCCAGAGGTCAAGGAAATAAAAACAAAAATGAACTATTGGGACATCATCAAGATAAAATCTGCACAGTGAGGGCAACAATCAACAAATCTAAAAGGCAACCGACAGAGTAGGAGAAGATATTTGCAAATGACATATCCAATACAGGGTTAGTATCCAAAATCTACAAAGAACTTATCAAACTCAACACCCAAAAACCAAATAGCCCAGTTAAAAAACGGGCAGAAGACATGAATAATCACTTTTTCAAAGGCAGCCAGAAGACTAACAGACACATGAAAAGATGCTCAACATCACTCATCAACAGAGAAGTATAAATCAAAACCACAATGAGATTCCAACTCACACCTGTCAGAATGGCTAAAATGAACAATTCAGGAACAACAGATGTTGGTTAGGATGCAGAGAAAGGGGAACCCTTTTTACACTGTTGTTGGGAATTCAGACTGGTACAGCTGCTCTGGAAAACAGCATGGAGTTTCCTCAAAAAATTAAAAATGAAATTAACTTATGACCCAGCAATTGTACTACTAAGTATTTAACCAAAGGATACAAAATGCTGATTTGAAGGGGCATATGCACCCCGATGTTTATAGCAGCACTATCAACGATAGCCAAATTATGGAAAGAGTCCATATGTCCATTGACTGATGAATGGAAAAAGAAGTGGTATGTATTTATACAATGGAATACTACTTGACAATCACAAAGAACAAAATCTTGCCATTTGCAAAAATATAGATGGAACTAGAGTGTTTTATGTTAAGAAAGTAAATCAGAGAAAGAAAATATCATATGATTTCATTCATATGTGGAATTTAAGAAACAAAACTGATGAACATAGGGGAAGGGAAGGAAAAATAAGATAAAAACAGAGAGGGGCGCCTGGGTGGCTCGGTCGATTGAGCGTCCGACTTCGGCTCAGGTCATGATCTCACGGTCCGTGAGTTCGAGCCCCGCGTCGGGCTCTGTGCTGACTGCTCAGAGCCTGGAGCCTGTTTCGGATTCTGTGTCTCCCTCTCTCTCTGACCCTCCCCTGTTCATGCTCTGTCTCTCTCTGTCTCAAAAATAAATAAACGTTAAAAAAAAAATTAAAAAAAAAAAGATAAAAACAGAGAGGCAAACCATCAGAGACTCTTAAATACAGAAAACATGGTATATTAACTAACTTGAATTTGAATACATAAATTTAAAAAGATATTAGTGTAAATGGTGATGTAGAAGGAATCTTAATTTTAAGATTGAATGGTAGCTACAAGTAAAAGTCTTTTAGCACTCTAAAATGTTCACCTCTGTTTTCTCTAATTATTACATGATGTGAGAATTGAATTTTATCACAATTTTAAGAAGGAGATTACTGCATTACTTATTTGACCTTTCAAAATAATGTATTTTACTAACATATATCCCAACATTCCTTCCATATTTGTGTAAACCGTTCCTAGAGGATCATCTTTAAATATACTTTTGAGTTCTCCATGTTATTATTTCATCACTGATTTGCACATCTAAACTTCACAATTTTTAACTCATCAAATATGTCAAACATAGACAGACTCATTGTTAGCTGTATGCCTTTCAAAAATATAAAAAATCTCCTTCCTTGACCACTTTCATTTTTTCTTTATTTTTGTGTAAGCATGAGCTATAAAAGGTCTATAAAAAGAATAATTGTGCTATTTTAAGAGATCAAAATTTTATTCCTTATGTTAGCTCATTTGAAAGCACCACTAATATTACATTGTATATAAAATATTTTCCTAAATATCTGTTTTAAATGAATATTTGAATTTATACTGAATAATTTCAAGTCAAATGAAAATTAATTTTTAATCAAAGAAATATGCTGTATATGTCATTTGCACAAGGTGTGTGTGTGTGTGTGTGTGTGTGTGTGAGGGTGTGTGTCCAATGTAATATCCATTATATTACTTACCTGTCAATATACCCAAGAAAAATTTGGGATATCTGCAATGGAAAATTAAAATAATAGATATTGACACATAAGTAGCACAACTATATAAATTCTATAATATTACACATAGATGTGTCAACCACAGGTACATTTATCTTTGTACTGGATGCAGTGTTATTTCTTCATGCATATGTGATAACACAAAGAAGACCTTAAGGAAAATGACATTTGAGTTATCAGCGGGAAGAACCAAGCCAATCTGCATCTGCACCAGAGGATGAGACGGTCCTCAGTCTTTGTGTAAATAATTTATTTTGGCATATTCCACAGTGCTTATCTATGTTCCTACCATGACAATCTCTAGTACTGTGTTTATGCTAATCAACTGCACCGAATATAGGACAGAAGTCTAGTATACTCAACCAGAGTAATAAAAGTTTCCCTGCCTTTTCCTGCCTGAGGTAATGTTCAGGGGAAGAAAAAATTCTTCTTGTATGATTTAATGGAGAATCAGTGATCTCTAAAACCGTAATAAGTCATGGCCAGCATATATATTACCTCGTGCTTGTAGATGGGCTAGAGAGAAAAAGAAAATGAAAACCCTTTCTTTGAACATTGCAGTTTGGAAATAATCTTTTATTGCACACCGACTTGACATACCTGTTAAAAGTACAGTTGAGAAAGTTGTAAACTGCAGTATTTCTCCACCATCTTACTGAACCCAATAAACATATGGAAGCATGGGGAATTAAAATGATTCAGGAGATACTGGGAACCTGCCTTCCTACCACTACCTGTCTCTCTGGCATTGGAAAAGGAAGTTAACCTCTGCTTCCATTTCATATCTCACTTACGTGACGTGATGGAGTTAGCTGCAGAGCGGAAGCTGGAAACCAGTGTGTAACCAGAGAAAGTGCTTTAATTAGATTTCAAGTGATTGAAACATAAAACCTTTCCCCAAACACCTGCTCTCTCTTTGCAGATGAATGTGTTTTTCTACAGGACACGAGTTCATTTGAATTCCTTTTTAAAAGCTATGCTTCATATGCCTATTTTTAGAGTTTTGTTCTATTAAAGAAATTCATTCAAATCTTGTATATCTATGTTTTGAAATGACTGACTTCTCTCTCATGAATTGTCTCCCCATGCAAAGAGTAAATAAGTAAAAATAGAAACTACATAAAACTGACAAAGCTAAGAAAGAGCTAAAAACCTCATGTATAGATTAGGCGTCAGTTTCCTTCTATATGTGAGGGGATCTAGTAAATAAAAGTAACTTATATATTACAGTCTTTCAACTGTGAAACGGCTCACTAAATGTGAATAGAAGTATCTACTTATAGTACGTAAATTCATGGCAATACATGTAGCTATTTCATTAGCAAAATTCACAGTTCTAGTTCATCCCATGCTATTTATTGAAAATAAAGCTTCTTCCTTTTTTAAAAAATTTAAACCTGAAGCATTATGTTAAAATCTTCCATGGGGGAGGGGAAGGGAAAAAAAGTTACAGAGAGGGAAGGAGGCAAACCATAAGAGACTCTTAAAAACTGAGAATAAACTGAGGGTTGATGGGTGGTGAGAGGGAGGGGGAAAGTGGGTGATGGGCACTGAGGAGGGCACCTGCTGGGATGAGCACTGGGTGCTGTATGGAAACCAATTTGACAATAAATTTCATTAAAAAAATCTTCCAGCAATAAAACTTCTGGAGTTTCGCCCCCATTAATGGGTGTTCCAGCTATGTCTGAATTACACAGAAGAAGACCTCTGAGCTTTGACTTCCCACCATCACAATATTGACCATGCAACACAGAATTGAGATATTGCCACCTTGCTGCTCAGAGCTGTGCTTCATTAGTGACTGCTGTGTCCCTTACACCGATCACATGCACCGTGGTGAGGGAAGGGGGCGCGGACACTGTGTGTGATCAGATGGCACACTTCTCTCTCCATTGCTCGTATGCCTCCTAACTTCCCACAAAACAACTTAAGGTATAAAATTAGCAAGACTTTACCAAGAATTTGAGGATAAACAGGAACATCAACACACACACACACACACACACACACACACACACACATCAAAGAGAATAACCTAAAGCTGCTACATAATAAACCTGCACCACATTAGAAGGTCTTCTTATTTCCCTATGTTGCTCCTTGCATCTCAGACCAGAAAAAACTACTCCAAACCTTAGAAACCTAGATAAATTGATCTCAGGCCCCAGATAGAAGAAATATTTAGTTCAAGCACAATTTTAAACCTTGCCTTAGGTCTTATTTTCTGCCCCTCACATTTTTTTCCCAAGCTACTTGGCATCAGTATCATACATTCCATGGAGGCAAATCTCCACCCTTGCATCATGCATGCTTGCTCCGTGGCCCTGCCAAAATAATTATGACATAGCCCAAAACTGATTCATCTTCTAAGGTCTGGATTATCTACTAGTCTTTAGCAATCATTGTATTGCAGTTTGAAGATTAGAATATTAGTTTATAATGTTTGCAAAATAAAAATGGTAAATAAACATTGTATCATTTTATAGTACGTAAATCTATGAACAATTTAAAAAACATAAAAACCTTTAATGTAGTCCCAACCATGTGATCGCTGCTATTTTTTTTTTTTTATTTTGGGAACACTGATTTATTTTTTTTCACTCTCTACAGCAATTAGATCATGGATAACTTGCTCTTGTTTACTAGATAGGTACAACCTTGTTTTAAACACATTCAGGAAATCTTGATAACGTAGCTATATAACATAGATATCTAACATAAATGATAAAGTCATGTGGGTATTTTTAAAAAACTTACTAGGGTTTTCAAGGTATTACTGTTAATGATTTCATTCAACAGACCTAAGTGTGGTGTGTGTGTTTTGCAAAGCTCAACAAGCATATACCAGAACAAGAAAGCTTTACACACTGTAACTTCTTAAGGAAGGGTTTATATTTCTCTGGGTAGTTTGTACCAACTTTATTTTACCTAACAAAATATGTCAGAAAGATAATTCTAGTAACATTCCTATCTAAGAATCTTTGAAGGACATTTGGGTTTACAGAAACTCTGAATGTTGCTACAGTTTATAGAGAAATACAACATCTTTTTTAAATAAAATATGAAGTTGCAGGTATAAGTGATGAGCTTCCAGATCATAGTGTAAAAACGTGTAATTGATTTTTTTTTCAGTTGATTCTTAAGGTGTTTTTGCAAAACTATTGTGGGCAAGGCAGTCGTGCTGTGCTACAGGACTCTTGAAAGATCTAAAAACAGCATCAGCTTGGAAAGAAGTTTCAATATGGCGGGAATTTGGTAGAAGAATGGTGCTGGGATTAGGCATGAATGTGAATAATTATAGGTAGAACATGTAAAATGTTCCAATATATTAGAAGGTTTTCACATAAAGAAATTATGACCTTCCATTGGAAGACTGGGGTAAGGATGGAGGAAATATTTGTATTGTGAGGACGATGCACTCTTTGAAAAAAATTACATTGAAGAGAGGTGAATTAGATGTAAAAGGTGAGTTTAAAAATGGAATTTAATTTTCTCTTTTATTCTAGAAATAATTAGCAAAAATATTCATGGCTACAACTCCTGGAGTCATAATAAGTGCTATGGGCTGAGCTAAGCACTTAGGGGACATTATTTTATAAAGTTATAACTAATTCTTTATAGGAGAGCATACCTTATTATCCCCCCATTATATAGGTAAGGAAACTGAAGCTTACAGAAAGAAAAAAAAAGGATATTGGATACTGTTTGGAAAGACACACAATTAGTAAAAGGTAGAGTTGACCTCAGGAAGCAAAATAAAATGTTGTTTAGTTTTAAAGACCAACCATTCTTTAAATTAAAAATGTATCATTTCTCCAGATAATTGGTGCCAGAATATGGCTTTGGCCGTTAGAACATCACAGGCTGGCTTGGCCCCAAACAGCAGATTCCAAAAAAAGGAATGGAAGGATTAAGGTTTATAAGCAGAATATGTGGTTTCTGAGTGTTATAATATTTTTAGCCTTGATGAGCTCAAATGTGTACTCCAAATAAGAATAAAAGTTATAAAATAGACCATTTGAAATATGCATTTAACTAGCTAACTATAGTTATGTATAATGCTTCAAGGTTTTATCTGTTGATATTATGATACCATAACAATTAAACAATTTTTAATTATTATATCTCAAAATTATTTTATGTCTTTCTATCTATTTGTGTATGCCTTTTACTTGTTTTTCTTGCCTAATTGCTCTGGCTAGATCCTCCAGTATAACAATGAATAGAAGTGATGAACAGAGGTGGTAAAAACAGGCATTGTTGCCTTATTCCCGATTGCAGACAGAAAACACATTTGGTCTTTTACCATTAAGCATAATGTTAGCAGTCTTCTTTTCATAAATGCCCTTGATCATGTTAATGTCCTTTATTACATATATAAACACGCTGACTATTCCTAATTTGTTCAATGTTTTTGTCATAAAAGTGTGTTAGATTTTTTTTTTTCAAATGCTATTCTGTGTCCATTGAAGTGATCATGTGGTTTTGTACACTGATCTATCGATGTGGTTTATTACACTCATTAGTTTTATGTGTTAAAACAACCTTGCATACTTGAGATAGATCCAATTGCTTCTGTATAATTCTGTTAATATGTTGCTGGGTTCAGTATTTTGCTCAGAATTTTTATGTCTATATTCATAAGAGATACTGGTACATAGTTGTGTTTTGTTTTTTTCTCCTTGTGATGTATTTATTTGGTTATGATATAAGAATAATATTGGCCTTATTTTTTAGAAAAGTTTGTAAGAAAAATTTATAAATTCTTTTAACATATTTTGTAGATTTTATCATTGAAGCCATTTGGTCCAGAGCTTTTCCTGCAGAAAGTTTTATCATTACTAATTCAATTCCTTTCCTTGTTATAGGTCCATTCAGATTTTCACTTTTCTTTTGAGTCCATTTCGGTACTTTGTGTCTTTCTAGAAATTAGTTTGTTTCATCTACACCATCTAATGTTTTGGCACACAGTTGTTCATAGTATTCTTTTGTGATTCTTCTGCAAGGTTGGGAGTGATGTCCTTTTTTTTTTATTCCAGTGTTAGTAAGTTAAACCTTTTCTCTTTTCTCAAGGTCAGTCTAGCGGAAAGTTTGTTGATTTGTTGATCTTATCAAAAATTTAATTTTTTGGGGCGCCTGGGTGGCGCAGTCGGTTAAGCGTCCGACTTCAGCCAGGTCACGATCTCGCGGTCTGTGAGTTCGAGCCCCGCGTCAGGCTCTGGGCTGATGGCTTGGAGCCTGGAGCCTGTTTCCGATTCTGTGTCTCCCTCTCTCTCTGCCCCCCCGCCCCGTTCATGCTCTGTCTCTCTCTGTCCCAAAAATAAAATAAACGTTGAAAAAAAATTAAAAAAAATTTAATTTTTGAGCTCATTGGTTATTCTCTATTGTTTTACATTGCAATTAATTTCCATTTAAATGTTTATTATTCCATCTCTTCTACCGCTTTCTATTATTTCTTCTTGCAATGTATTAAGATGGAAGATTAGATGACTAACTTGGAATCTTTCTGCTTTTTAATGTGGGCATTTGTACTCACAAATCCCCCCTCTACCCACCGTGTTAGCTGCATACAATACATTTATTAGGTTTACCTTCATTTTCACTCGTATTAAAGTATTTTCTAATGTGTTTTGTGATTTTATTCTTGCACCATTTATTTGGGAATATGTTGCTTACTTTCCACATATTTGCAAATTTCCCTGAGGTCTTTCTGTTACTGATCTCCAGTTTCACTCCATGATGATCAGAGAACATATTTTATATGATTTGAATTCTTTTAATTATTATGTTTTTTTTAATTTTATGTTTTAATTTAACATACAGTTTATCCTGGAAAATTTGCCATGTGCACTTGAGAAAAAAGTATATTATGCTGTTGCTATGTTGAGTGTTAAATAAAGATCTCTTGGCTCAAGTGGGTTTATAATGCTGTTCTAGTATTCTATTTCCTTTCCAAGCAGCTGTTCTATCCCCTATTGAAAGCAAGGGTATTAAAATCTTGAGTTATTATTAAATTAAATACTTCTTACCTAGATTTTGTCAATATTTTCTTCATGCATCTTAAGTCTCTGTTGATGGGTGCTTACTTACGTTTGTTTATTATTTATAACTGACTTTACAATTTATAATTGAAAATATTATAAATCATGTTTACATTTATTATATATTCTTAATATATTAGCCTATTTATCATTATTAAATGTCCCTTTTTATTTCTAGTAACATTTATTTGTTTTACAGTCTCTCTCTCTCTCTTTTATTTATTTATTTGTTTGGTCTGATATTAGCACAGCCACTCTGTCTCACTTATGGTTTGCGAACTGTTCTAAACACATCTCTTCTGCAAAGAGGAAACAGTAGGATGCTGATTGCCTCTCTTAACCTTGCTGGCCTTGTAACACACTTTCAAAAGAAAAACTGTCTTTTTAACTATAATTTATACTGCATTACGTAATTTACTGCTACAGTGAACATGCAGAAAGTATTTGCTTAATTTGGAATTTGGGGACTGCCGAGGTTGGACCAATTAGTGTGACAAAGCAGAAACCACTTACTTCTGTTAAACTCCACATTCCACACTCAATACTTAAGCAAAATTTTTCAATGGGTCTGTTTAACAATGTTACCTCCTTTGTAAGTTGAGTCCTATTAATCACAGTTTTGATTCCCATTTATGAAAACAAGCTCTCTTTAATGATTCATATATACCTCAACTTCTTCCTATAGGTATTCCATAGTAATAAGCCATTTCCTTTTTTTATAGAAGATGAGCAATTTAATGACTTTGATCAATGTTGTTTGCCTTTTTGCATTCTTAGCTAATAAAAAATGATTGGGATGCTACGTGTTTGTGTGTGTGTGTGTGTGTGTGTGCACTTCTATATATGTGTATATATTTGTATCTATGAATACTCTCATATTAATATTTTCATATAATTTGTAGGTAATCATTAGTCCTTTTTTAAGTTAATCTACTCTTTAATATTTGTGGCCAATTACCTAAGGGATGTTTCTTAGAATTTATCTTCGTTATTTCCACTGGATTAATTTGTCAAGTTGCAGATTTTAGGTCATCTGTAATTGGCAAAAGAGTAAGGAAAAAAACATTATTTGGGCACCTACTAATAACCCAAACCCTCAGCATCAATAGCTAGCCAGGTAATACTGGAAACCTCAAGATCTCAAATCATTAACAGCAAATCAAGATTGACAATAAGGAAGATTGCCTCTCGGTTAGCCTCCAGGAAGTCAGGGCCCCGGCATATATTTCCAGAGGTTGTACACCATCAGTATTAAGGAGTTCTAGTCACATAATAACTTATGGATATCAACGACCTTCAGTTTAACTTCATTGACTCTTTGCTCTCAGAAGAGCCAGTCAACCAGATTCAGGCAGGGAGTATTCCATTTCTCTGAGGGGGCTTGTCCATAGAATAGAGATAGTCTCCTCATTCCTGCTTTCATATCCCGTCTTATGTTTTACTGCTCTACCTTAATATCCATTATTTTCCAATCATGAGGTACCTCATCTGAGTTAGACCTTTAGCTCATTATTCTTTATTATTACATAACTGGAAGGGATATCAGAAGATTTCTTACCCAGGAGTCAAAGGATTTTTAGGCTGGTTTCAGTACTTTTCTTTGAGATATTTGGTTAATTTAACATTGGGCCCTGTTCCCATCTGGTTAGTAAAGGTAAGTCTCTCCTATTTCTGGTAAATTTTCCACCTTTTAATCAGTCTTATCTGCCTTACGCTCAGTTCTCTGAATAAGTTTCCTTTTTTCTTTAGATTGAACAAAATATAGATGTACACACATAATTTAAATAAACCTCTCAATAACCCTAAAGAATAGATGTTATCCCGATTTTATAAATATAAAAACCAAGATTAATAATTCACTCAAAGTCAGGCTACTGATAAGTGGTAGAATTCTATGCATGTTATACTTTATTCCACTATCTAAACTTTTCTACAGCTTAACAATTCCTCAAGATTTGAATTATTGTCCCTTTCCATCTTCCATGACTCTCACACTTTGATCTTGTTTGGCAAGCTTGCATAATAATATTTGGATTTAATATCTTTTTCTTTGAAGGATGTGTATTCTCTTATCATTTTTCTTCTGCATTTTACATAAATATCACATTTTGTTTGCTAAAAGGACTGGATTATAAACATGCTGGAGTCAGGAACATCTAAAACATTTTTTTAATAATTAGTAAGATTTAAGGCAGTACACAAAATAAGAGTAATTTTGTGACCTTGACTTTCATCAGGAGACAGCATTCCAAGAACCAAATCTGATTCATAAAGCATTGTGCTTTCAAATGAGGGATGCTCTGCTCAGTGAAAAGTCCACTTTAACCTCCAAGTTTCTGCATGCCAGATTAAAAACTGCTTCTTGCAGATTAAGGTGTTGTAAGGTAAGGACATTTGTCATTTTACAGAAATGAGAAATTCGAAATTTTTGCAAATAACGTATACTTCAAATGACAAATTCACTTACATACCAATTAAGAAGAAGTCTTGCTTTGACAGTTTATTTCACTCTGCTTAGTAGAAGAGATTGTACTGGAAAATTAAAATCTTTGAAGTAATAACTGACTTCAAATCTTATATACAGGGTGATTATCATTCTCATGTTCATTTCAGCATTATTTGCAATAGCCAAGATACAGAAATAACTTACATATGCTTTGATTGATGAATGGATAAAGAAGATGTAATACACACACACACAAAGAATGAAATATTATTTAGTCACAAAAAAATGAAATCTTGCTGTTTATGGCAACATGGATGAACCAGGAGGGCATTATGCTAAGTGAAATAAGTCAGACAGAGAAAGATAATTACTTTATGATCTCACTCAAATGTAGAATTTAATACACACATACACAATTTTATAGAAATAGAATAGAAGGGCACACACTTTCAGTTATAAAGAGAATAACTTTTGAGGAGCTCCTGTACAGTATAGTTTTTATAGTTAATGACACACTATTGTACATTTCAAAGTTTTGGAGAGTAAAGCTTAAACATTCTCACTATAAAAAAAAAGTATAAGTTAAATATGTAAGGTGTTGGATGTGCTAATTGATCTTGGTAATAATTCCACAATGCATTTGTATATCAAACCATAACATTGTGCACTTTAAATATATTCATTTTTATTTGTCAATTATTCTTTAATAAGTTTAGGAGGGGGGAAAGAGAGAATATAGACACCCTGCAGGTATGATGAGAACCAAAGAAAATAGCGCACATAGTTTATGCCAGTTAATTTGAATATCAATGTGAAATAAATGTTTCTGGTAAAATAACGATTGCTATTATCAACTCAAGAAATGTACAAAAATATATATCAAAATAAACAAAAATTAATTAGAGGACTTCTGGGAAGATGGCAGAGAAGAGAGATCCTAACCTCATCTCATCCCATGGACATACCTAGATAACAGCCACATCAGTGCATCCAACCTGGAAAATGAAAATAACCAAAGACTAGCCAAATGGACATTCCACAGTTAATACTAGAGACAAGGACATATCAGAAAGGGTAGGAAGGGTGGAGATACAGCCAGGGAGCAAACTCCTGGAGAGACTAAGGACAAATGAAAGGAACACCACAAGCATCAAGAAGAGAGAAGAGCAGAGCCCACACCAGGCAACCCAGACATGGGGGACCTACACTGGGAAGATGAATCCCTATAATTTTTGGCTTTGAAAACTAGTGAGGCTTAAATTCAGATACTTTATTTATTTATTTATTTTTTATTTTTTAACGTTTATTTATTTTTGGGAGACGGAAAGACTGAGTGCGAGCAGGGGAGGGGCAGACAGAGAAAAAGACACAGAATCTGAAGCAGGCTCCAGGCTCTGAGCTGTCAGCTCAGAGCTTGATGTGGGACCCAAACCCACAAACCGTGAGACCATGACCTGAGCCGAAGTCAGACACTCAACCGACTGAGCCACCCAGGTGCCCCCAGATACTTTAACATCAAGGGGAACTACTCTGGGAGAGCCAAGGGACAATAGGAAACTCAGTCTCTGCCCCTAAAGGGGCAGCATAACAAACAATCCCAATGAGATACAGCATAGAAGCAGCGGTTTGAAAACTGCCTGAGCTAAATAAATGTAAAGGAGATTTATTTACTAATCCCAGAATGTGTGATGGAAGAGCGAGGATCTTTGGGAGACTTCCCCAAGAACAAAACAGCTGGCAGACACCGTGTCTCCCTCCCGCCACCCACCCTAGCCTAGATTGTTGGACACCTGCAGGAAAAACACTCTATCTACCTTGCTAACACTGCATGTCCTGCCCCCATGTTCTCCTTCAGATCTGCTCCATCTGACTGGGCACACTCAGCAGGAGCCTCTCCAAAGCAGCTCCTGCCATGTTTCATCCTGCAGATGGCCCTGGTAGGGACTAGTGCTACTCCAAAGTGATTCCTATCCTGGGGAGAAGGGAAGATAATCATACACCACTATGCTTGCAGTCCCAGCAGCTGACTCTTATAACTGTCTGTGCAGAGAGTGCTCTGCTGATCAGTGTCCCTGCAGACTTGGGCAGGCATCTGGCCTGGACTGCTGGCCCCACCCACCAAGAAAAGCTTCTCAGGGAGAAAGGCAGGGAGAACACGCTGCAGGTGAAGCCACTGCAGCGCCAACAGATAGGTGGGGGACAAAATCTGGTCTGACTGCTGAAGCTGCCAAACTACAAGCCCACAATAACCTTAAATTGACTTCTTAATGGCATAGGTATCAAACCCAGCCCACAAGAGACAAAGTGGGCAATTGTGACTGACTGGACTGAAGGCAAACGAGGTTCAGCCACAATGGTAGGGTGCACACAATACACACGTGAACAGGGAACATCACACTATGGGGCACCACAGGAATTGTTCTTCATAAGGCTACTCCCTACTTTCAAGATCAGGAGACATTATTGGCATTCCTAAAACATAAAAGCAAACATAGAGTTAAACAAAATGAAGAGAGAGAAGAATATGTTCCAAATAAAAGAGTAAGACAAAATTACAGCAAAAGACCTAAATGAAATGGAAATAAGCCA
The DNA here is from genome assembly GCF_022079265.1 of Lynx rufus. Classification (NCBI taxonomy): domain Eukaryota; kingdom Metazoa; phylum Chordata; class Mammalia; order Carnivora; family Felidae; genus Lynx; species Lynx rufus. The sequence goes on from NW_025814825.1 coordinate 8,420,772, forward strand.
TATACCTGATAAAGAATTCAAAGTAATAATCATAGAGACACTCAATAAACTTGAGAAAAGAGTGGAGAATCTCAATGAGACCTTCAACAAAGATACAAAATATTAAAAAAAGAACCAAACAGAGATGAAGAAGGCAATAACTGAAATTAAAAAGACACTAGACATGTGGGGGTGGGGGGCGGGGGGTGGGGAGGTTCCTGGGTGGCCCCGTCTGTTAAGTGTCTGACTCTTGATTTCAGCTCAGGTCATGATATCATGGTTGATGAGATCAAGCCTCAGAGTAGGCTCTGAGCTGACAGCACAGAGCCTGCTTGGGATTTTCTCTCTCCCTCTCTCTCTGCCCTCCCCAGCTCCCTCTCTCTCAAAATAAATAAATTAACATTTAAAAAAAAGACCCTAGAGAGAATAAAGGGGAACTAGAGGAAGCAGAAGAACAAGACAGTGAGCAGGAAAATAGTATTTGGAAAGCAGCCACGCTGACCAGAAAAAAGAAAAATAATAATAATAATGAGCATAAGCAAGGGAACTCAGTGACAACATCAAGCACAATAACATTCACATTATGGGGATCCTAGAAGAAGAGAGCAAAAGGAAGATAGTAAAAATATTTGAATAAATTATAGCTGAAAACTTCCCTAATCTGAGAAGGAAACCAAAATCCAGATCCAGGAGGCACAAAGAGTCCCCCAAAAATCAACCCAGGGAGGGTCACACCATGGTATATAATGATAAAATTATGTATGTAGTAATGTTTGTATTTCAATTAGGTTTGCAATAATTAATGATAAAGAGAGAATTTTAAAAGAAGCAAGAGGAAGGAAAACAGTTACATAGAAGAAACCCCATAAAACTACCAGTTGATTTTTCAGTAGAAACATTGCAGTCCAGAGAGAGTGTCATGATAAATTCAAAGTGCTGAAAGGAAAAAACAAAAACAAAAAACCAAAAACTACAACGACAATTGATAGCAAGTCTATCAATCAGAACAGAAAGAGAAATAAAGAGTTTCCCAAACCAACAAAAATTAAAGAAGCACATCACTGTGAAACCAGCCCTACAAGAAATGATAAAGGGAATGAAAAGTCCATAATCAGCAGTGGAAAGAAAAGCCCATAGTCAGGAGTAAAAAAATTAGGAAAGGAAAAAACTTACAGGTACATAGAAATATAATACAGTAAAATTTTGGTTTGCAAGCATAATTCATTCCAGAAACATGCTTGTAATCCAAAGCACTTGTATATCAAAGCGAATTTCCCCATAAAAAATAATGGAAACTCAGATGATTCATTCTACAACCCGAAAATATTCATATAAAAATGACTACAAGTCTGTATTATAATACAAAATAATAAAGAAAATATAAAATAGAAAGAAAAATAAATTAGCCTGCACTTACCTTTGAAAACCTTCGTGGCTGGTGTGAGTGAGATAAGAGAGGAGGGTTATTATGTAGGATGACTTTCATTATCACTAACAGAATCACTGCTGTCTATTGGCTCAATGGAATCTTTTTTCTTTTCACGCAATTTTAACAAGCAACCTGTGTAACGACACTAGCTTTTGCCTCCTTTTGAGGATTTCATGGAAATGTGAAATTGCAGTATCATTAAACAGACTCATTGCGCTGCTACAGCCTTATTTGAGTGGTGCTTTTCTACAAAACTTTAAACTGTTTCCCACATGTTACACATCTCCCTAATCTCATTTGAAGTGAGAGATTCCTCTGTCTTTTTCTCCTTCTCTTCAGATGAGATGCAGTTGTAGATGTCTTATAAAAATCTTGCAATTTCAGCAACTCACATACCTTGTTCATCCTTCTGGATGATTTCCTTCTAAACCTCCATTGTAAGCATCTCCTTCTTCTTACCACTTTTCTTTTCAAACTTTTTCTGCATGGGGACCATTGTATAAGCTCACACAGATGTTGACTACAATACAGTATTAATATATTCTTGCCATACTATATTTAATGTCACTGGCAATAAGGCAGCAGAAGAAAGGGTCTATATCTGCAGGCATCCTGACCCACAATGTAGCAAAGCATTCTTAAGCTTACTGTTGTGTGGAAAAGCAAAGGACTGTTCATAGATGTTTTGAAGTTAAAAATAGTACACTAGTGCCAATTTTGGGCACCTTCCAATGTTCTGAAAAATCACTGATTTATGCCAAACACCACAGTCTGAGACTGAGCATCAAAACATGGGAGATGATCACCCACAATCCCACAGGAAGAGAGAGAGAGAGAGAGAGAGAAGAACCATTGACTCCATTGTGATCATGTGACGTTCAGTGTTACATACTACTTGTATTGTGAGACATCACTCATTTATAAAGTCAAAATTTATTAGAAACGTTTGTTCATCTTGTGGAACACTCTCAGAACAAGTTATTCGCAATCCAAGGTTTTACCGTAAAAGTAGTAGATTAAAAGCACAAGCATAGTAAAATCAATTATATCTATAAAACTCAGTACAGAGATTCATAAAATAAAAGATGCAAAGAATAATATCATATACATAAAACGTGGGTGAAGGGGAGTAAACATTTAGTGCTTTTTGATAGGTTCAAACTTAAGCGACCATTAAATCAATATTGACAGCTATACCCAGCTATATATTTTTTATATTTTTATATATATTATATTTTATATTATATATATATGTGTGTATATATATACATATATATGTGTATATATATATATAAATATATATATATATATACATATATATTTGAACCAAATGGTAACCAAAAAACAAAAAACCTATAAGAGACACACAAAAAATAAAGATAAAGGAATTCAAGCCTATCTCAAAAGCCATCACACCACAAGGGAAATGAAAAAGAGAATAAAGTAATAGAGTAAACCTACAGAAACCATCACAAAACAAGTAAAAAAAAGGGGGTGGGCATAAGTACATATCTAGCAACAATTAATTTATATGTACATGGACTATATGCCCCAATAAAAAGACAGAAGTTAACAAACATATAGAAAACCAAGATGTATCCATATGCTGCCCAGAAGAGACTCGTTTCTGACCTAAAGACATGAGGATTAAAAGTGAAAATCATTTACCATGTAAATTAAATTTTTGCTGAAAGTGGTAGCACTTGTTTCAGACAAAATAGACTACATAACAGACTATAAAAGAGACAAAGAAGGACACGACATCATGAAAAATAACAATCCAAAATCAGGATTTAACAATTGTAAATACACATACACCCAATTTATGCACCCATTTATGGGAGTACCTAAATGCATAAAGCTACTGTTAACAGACATAAAGGAAGAAACTGACAGCAATTTAATAATAGGAGGGGGCTTTACCACAACACTTATATCAATGAATCAGTAAATCATCCACATATCTAGACAGAAAATCAATAAGGAAACAGTGGACCAGTTGGACCTTACAGATACATTTAGAATATTCCATTCAAAATCAGTGGAACATACATTCTTTTCAAGCAAACATGGAACATTCTGCAGAATAGATCACATGTTAAGCCCAAAACAAGTCCCAATATATTCAAAAAGATTGAAATGGTATCATGCATCTTTTCCAGCCACAATGACATAAAACTAGAAATCAAGCAAAGAAAAATTCTGGAAAGAAATACGTGGAGGTTAAATAACATGCTACCATACAATAAATAGATCAATCAAGAAATCAAAAATAAAATAAAACATACAAAGAGACAAGTGAAAATGAAAACACAACAGCTCAAAATCTTCAAGATGTAGCAAAAGCTGTTCTTAAAGGGAAGATCGAAATGGTGCAATGGTTCAAGAAAGAAGAAAAGTTTGAAATAAACAACATACACGTATATTTAAAGGAGATAGAAAAAGAAGAACAAACTTATCCCAAAGCCATTAGAAGGAAGGAAATAAATTAGAGTAGAAATAAATGAAAGAGAGACTAAAAAATAAACAGAGCAGATCAATGAAACTAGGAGCTGGTTCTTTGAAAAGGTCACAAAATTTAATAAACTTTTACCCAGACTCATCAAAAGAGACAGACAGAGAGAGAGAGGGAGAGAGAGAGGAAGGGAGAGAAAACTGAAATAAATAAAATGAGAAATGACAGAAGGAAATAAGAATCAACACCACAGAAATATAAACAATTTTAAGAGGATATTATGAAAACTATATGCCAACATTTAACAACTTAAAAGAAATGGATGAATTCCTAGAACCATATAACCTTCCAAAACTAAATTAGGAAAAAATAGAAAATTTGAACAGACCAAGTACTAGCAGAAGAATTGAATCAGTAATCAAAAAAAAAAAAAAAAAAAAAAACCCAACCCAAAAACAAACCAAACTGCTTCACAGATTAATTTTACCAACACTTAAAAAAAGTTAATACCTATTCTTCTCAAACTCTTCCAAAAAGATTGAAGAGGAAAGAAAGCTTCCAAATTTATTCTACAAGGCCAGCATTACCCTGATACCAAAACCAGATAAAGACACTACAAAAAAAGAAAACTACAGACCAATATCTCTGATGAAAATTGATATAAAAATCCTCAACAAAATATTTGCAAACTGAATCCAATAATGTACTTAGAAAATCATCCAAACAATCAAGTGGGATTTATTCCTGGGATGCAAATGTTGTTCAATATTTGGAAATTAATCAACATGATACATCACATTAACATAAGAAAAGATAAAACCATGTTATCATTTGAATGGATGCAGAAAAACATTTGGCAAATACAACACTGACTAATGATAAATACTCTCAAGTGGGTTTAAAGACAACATACCTCAACATAATAAAGTCCTTATTAAAAAAAAAACACAGCTAACATCATAGTTAATGGTGAAAAAATGAAGGTTCTTCATCTAAGATCAGGAACAAGACAAGGATGTCCACTCTCACCACTTTCATTCAACAAAGTACTGGAAGTCATAGCCACAGCAATCAGAAAAGAGAAAGAAATAAAAATCATCCAAATTTGTAAGGAAGAAATAAAACTTTCATTATTAACAGATGACATGATACTATATATAGAAAACCCTAAACATGCCACCAAAAAATACTAGAACTGATAAATGGATCCAGTAAAGGCACAATCAGTAAAGTAACTAAATTAATATACAGAGATCTGTTGCATTTCTATAAAATAATAATGAAACAGTATAAAGAGAAATTAAGAAACCATCACATTTACAACTGCATCAAAAAGAATAAATACCTAGGAATTAAATTAACCAAATTTTGGTGTAAGATCTGTACTCCAAAAACTATAAAACATGATGAAAGAAACTGAATATGACACAAGAAAATAGATACCCTTTGTTTATCAGGAGAAGGAACCTACAGGTTTAACGCAAACCCTATCAAAATAACAACAGCCATTCTCACAGAACTAGAAAAAATAATACTAAAATTGGTATGGAACCACAAAAGATCTCGAATAACCAAAGTAATCTTGAAAAAAAAAAAAAACAACAGAACAAAATGGATGTATCATAATTCCAGAGTTTAAGGTATACTACAAAGCTGCAGTAATCAAAACAGTATGGTGCTGGCACAAAAAATAGATACATAGATTAATGGAACAGAATACAAAGCCCAGAAATAAACTCACAATTATATGATCAGTTAATATATGACCAACAGTCTCTTTGGGCCACCTGGGTGGCTCAGTCACTTAAACGTCCGACCCTTGATTTTTGGCTCAGGTCACGATCTCACAATTGTGAGACTGAGCCCCGTGTCAGGCTCCACACCTAGCATGGAAACTGCTTAAGGTTTACTCTCCCTCTTTCTCTGCCCCTCTCCCATTCACATACTTGCTCACTTTAGCTCTCTCGCTCTCTCTAAAAAAATAAGTAAATATATATTTTTTTAAAAAGTCAATCTCTTGAACAAATTATGTTGGAAAAATTAAAGAGCTACATGCAAAAGAATGAAACTAGACCACTTTCTTACACTATATACAAAAATAAAGTCAAAATGGATTAAAGATATGTGATGCCCCAAATCATAAATTTCCTAGAAAAAGAAAACACAGGCAGTAATTTCTTTGACATCAGCCATAGAAACATTTTTCTAGATATGTCTCCTCTGGCAAGGGAAATAAAAGCAAAATTAAACTATTAGGACTATCCTAGAATTATAGCTCTTGCATACAAGAAGGAAACAATCAACACAGCAAAAGGGAAGCCTACTGAATAGGAGAAGATATTTGCAAATAATATGTACAATAAAGGGTTAATATGGGGCCCCTGGGTGGCTTAGTTGGCTAACTGTCCAACTTCAGCTCAGGTCATGATCTCTGGGTTCGTGAGTTCAAGTTCTGCGTTGGGCTCTGTGTGGACAACTCAGAGCCTGGAGCCTCCTTCAGATTCTGTGTCTCCCTTTCTCTCTTCCCCTTCCCCACTCACACTCTGTCTGTCTCTCTCAAAAACAAATTAACATTAAAAAATTTAATTATGATAAGGAGTTACTATCCAAAATATATAAAGACACTATACAACTCAACAACAACAACAAATCTAATTAAAAATGAGCAGAAGACATACTAAACATTTTTCCAAAGAAGACATACAGAGGAACAGCAGACACGTGAAAATATGGTCAACTTCACTATCAGGGAAATGCAAATCAAAACCACAATGAGATATTACACCTGCTAAAATGGCTAAAATCAAAAACATAAAAAGTAAAATGTGTTGACAAAGTCATGGGGAAAAAGCAATGCTTTTACACTATTGGTGGTAATACAAGCTGAATCAGCCACCATGGAGAAAAGTATGAAGGTTCCTCAAACAATTAAAAAGAGGGGCACCTGGGTTGCTTAGTCAGTGAAGCATCTGACTTCAGCTCAGGTCATGATCTCACAGTTCGTGGGTTCAATCCCCATCAGACTCTGTGCTGACAGCTCGGAGCCTGCAGGCTCCTTCATATTCTGTATTTCCCTCTCTGATCCTTCCCCTGCTTATGCTCTGTCTCTTTCTCTCTCAAAAATAAATAAATATTTTTAAATTAAAAAAAAATTAAAAATAGAATTACCATATAAGTCAATTATTCCACTACTGAGAATTTACCCCCCAAAAATGAAAACATTGATTTGAAAACAGATATGCACCCCTAAGTTTGTTTCAGCATTATTTACAATGGCCAAAATATGGATGAAACCTAAGTGTCCATCCACAGATGAATGGATCAAGAAGATGTGGTATACATAAAACATGGACTATTACTCAGCCATGAAAAATGGGATATTTTTATTTGCAACAACATGGATGGACTAGCAGATATAATGCTTAGTGAAATAAGTCAGTCAGAGAAAGACAAATACCATATGATCTCACTTATGTATGGAATTTAAGAAACAAACAAACAATTAAAAAAAGAGCAAAAAAACCAGACTATTAAATACAGAGAACTGGTATTTGTCATTGGAGTGATTAATGAGGTTATGGGTGACATAGATGAAGGTGACTAAGTGCACACTCATCTTGATGAGCACTGAGTAATGTACAGAATTGTTAAATAATTGTATTTTATACCTGAAGCTAATAAGACATTGTACATTAATTATACTTGAATACAAAATAGTCAAAGGCCTCTCTGTAGTACTCAGGGAATATGTAGTTAATATACTCTTCAATGTGTTCCATGATACAGAAAAAAAATTTAGAAAACTGATTCATTCTATGATGCTAAGTTATGTTGCTAATACAATGATTAATGTTTACCCCTAGAAGAAAAGTATATACCAATTTCATTTATCAAATTGAAGAAAAATGCATAAATAAAATACTAATAAATAATATTCAACAGTTAATAAAATTAATACTTTATCCCACTTAACAAGGCATTATCCCCCCCAAAATGCAAGGATAGTACAAATAAATTATTATAATTTATGACACTGTCAAATGTATTTATTTGAATAAGGAGCGACTATGGTAAAGTCTGGGAGTAGGAGGATGTATTGAGATATTCATGAAGATCACCAAATGACCCAGATCTTGGTGATGGTGCATGAATAAGAAATGTTTGTCAGTGTCATTTTACCAACAAACACCCCTACGGATCAGGGTAGATTTTACTTTTGTTTCAGTCATCTATCACTGCATGAAAAACTACCCCGAAACTTAGGACCTTACCACAAAAGTAATGTGTTTTTTTTTCTCATGACTCTGCCATCTTTGCATGGCACAAGTGGGTAGTCCATCTGCTCTACAAGGTTTCTGTTGGGGCTAGAAATACCAAGTTTCCTATATTAGTCAGCTATGGCCAACATAAAAATGTCACATACTGGGTAGCTTAAACAATAGAAATACATTTTATCATAGTTCTGGAAGCTAGAAGTCCAAGATCAATAATACAAAGAAGAGAGCATTATCCTTGTCCAATGACTAGGGAGGAAGTATTAATGATGATCAATAATAGAAGTCAGCCCAATTTGGGAATTGCAATAGGGCAAAGGTCATCTATAACAGAAATGGTAGCAAGACAACATGAAGTAACAATTCCCAATCTCACAAGAAGCAGTAACCTAGGAAATAATGTTGGCGAAAGCTTGCACCACTGATATTGGATGCACAATGACATCATACTAGCCCCTCATCCCATTTAAATCACTCATATCTAATAATGCATATAGGGTAAAAAGTAAATATAAGAAGCCCTGTATCTTCGATCCTGAGTCCATGGGTGGACATAACATCACCCAAAATTTCTTAACAAAATAGTGCGAGGTCATTTCTCAAAACGGCTTCCTTTGGATTATTAGTAGAATCTAATATCCAACAAAATGTGCAACCACTGCCTTACTACATTATTTCTCACTGTTATTCCCATTATACTTTACCCTCAGTCATGATACCTGTAATTCCCTGAAAATGCTTTGTTCTTTCATATTTTCATGCTTTTGCTTATTGTCTTTCTCTGAACTTGGACTCCTCTCTTTTTTTGCGTTCCCTCAGAAACCATTTAATAAGATTCAGTGCAAGTCTACCTCCTCAGTGAAACATTTACTGATATTTCTTAGTTCTTGAAAATTCTGTCCTACTACATTGTGAGCTCCTTAATGGTATGGACCACATCTTACATTTATCTCCAAGGAAAAATAACAGTAAATATTTTTACATGATTAAGAGAATAATATAATTTCACATTTATGTTTTAAATGTAGAGCTCTTCACTGGCTCTCAGTACTGTGAAATTTTGATTTCGATAAAACTTGGCAAAACCACAAATTAATCTCCATATGTTCTTCTTAGGATACATATGCATATTGAATCTCAGGGAAAAAGCTCAGTTTTACATAGGTTCTTAAAATAAATGTGCAAAGTAATCTTATAATAATCTTTTGTGGCATATGTTTTGGTCAAATAAAATAAACCATAGCAAATATTCTGCAAGAATTCTTTGGTTCAAAATGTCATTTAAGATTACATTTTCTTGAGCAAAGATAAATGTGATTCTAACAGTGTTGGCCAGTAAATGTATTTTTATTTATGTAAGTTGAATTTTTCCTTTTGTAAACTAAAAGTTAATAATTTGAGGGATTTAACGAGAACGTAGATGATATCATTATCTAGCAAAAGAGAAATATAAAATATCATCTAAAAGAGTAGAGGTTCATAACATGTTTTCTTCTTGGTATGCAGCCATGAAAATAATTTTTAATTTCATAGTGTTAAGAAACCTTTTTTTTTTCTTTGATATTAAAGAAAAAATAATAAAAGATGTTATTATCCTTTGCAGTGCTATTTCTGATGCAAGCTATCAAGTAGATACCAATGTATCTTTCCATATAAACAGATTGCTCTTTTGTAATCATCAGAAATTGACTTGATTTGCTTTAGCATAAGAGAAACTTTTTGGAAGAACATCAGATCTCACAGAATCACATGAAGACTAGCTAATCAGGTCTAAAATATAAACAGACTCCATCAACCCTGTCTGTATTATTGCCAGTGATACACTTTAGACATTGATGTGGATAATTTCACATCTGTTCCTATGCTTTTGACTCAATTCTGAAGAATTCATGTCTCCAGCTGACCCAGCTTGATGGGGGGCAGGGATCAGAAATATTTTGCCTCCTTTCACTTTTTTAAAAATTAATTATTTTTTTTTAATTTTTCAGTTGCAAAAGAGAGCACACAAGTGAGGGAGAAGGGCACAGGGGGTGAGAGAGAGAATCTTAAGGAAGCTCAGCACCAATCTGTACATGGGACTCGATCCCATGACCCTGGGATCATGACCCGAGCCAAAATCCAGAGTCAGATGCTCAATCGACTGAGCCACCCATGCGACCTTCTTTTCACTTGTTGCAGCAAGTGGACCTAGGTAAAGAAGATTTCCCCAAATGTACAAAGTAATGTTGAGAAATGGGTAGCTTCACATGTACAAATATCTGGTATACATTTTTAATACATTAGGAGATGGAATATTCTACACATTTGGCTCTTTTCAATGATCAGTATCTGACTCTCTATGTTCATCTGTTATAAAAAGTGATGGTTGCAAGCATAAGAGACTCTTAAAAACTGAGAACAAACTGAGGGTTGATGGGGTGGGAGGGAAGGGACGGTGGGTGATGGGTATTGAGGAGGGCACCTTTTAGGACGAGCACTGGGTGTTGTATGGAAACCAATTTGACAATAAACTTCATATATTGAAAAAAAAGTGATGGTTGCAAGAGGGCTATTATTTTATGGTCACATAAAATTTTCCTAACATATATCAGTGTATCATGGGAATAAAAATATTTTGCTATAGGGGCGCCTGGGTGGCGCAGTCGGTTAAGCGTCCGACTTCAGCCAGGTCACGATCTCACGGTCCGTGAGTTCGAGCCCCGCGTCAGGCTCTGGGCTGATGGCTCGGAGCCTGGAGTCTGTTTCCGGTTCTGTGTCTCCCTCTCTCTCTGCCCCTCCCCTGTTCATGCTCTGTCTCTCTCTGTCCCAAAAATAAATAAACGTTGAAAAAAAAATTTAAAAAAAAAATATTTTGCTATAGAATACGAAACTTCAGTTCTATTAATCAAACTATTTCTACAGACTAAGACAATAAGACATGAAAAATGGTCACCAGAAGTAAGATTTTTGTCTTTGTGCTCTCTGTCTGAGTCATTTGCAGAATAGGCTGGAATTGCAGAGAAGAGTATGTCATTTCTTAGATGAGAGAATAAAGCCATGCACACTATGATCCTGTGTGTTGATTGTTATTCTTTTTTTTTTTTAACGTTTATTCATTTTTGAGACAGAGACAGACAGAGCATGAATGGGGGAGGGTCAGAGAGAGAGGGAGACACAGAATCTGAAGCAGGCTCCAGGCTCTGAGCTGTCAGCACAGAACCCGACGGGGGGCTGGAACCCATGAATAGTGAGATCATGACCTGAGCCGAAGTCAGAGGCTCAACCGACTGAGCCGCCCAGGCGCCCCGATTCTTATTCTTAATGTGATAGTAACAAAGTAAATGCCAGTGTTTATAATTCAGGGTATAAAGACATTTCTCATGGTACTGCTAAATGCAAATTGTATCACCAAGAACAGTAGCAGGTGGTGTCAATAGGATGGAAACTGTTAAGGAGCATGAAAATACTAGCAAACTATCCCCAGTGAGGTTCCAGTGGCATGAGAATTGTTGAAACGGTGAAGACAGTCTGGAAAGTTCACAGATATATGTATCACAAGTGCTATTAACATTAAAAAACTATTAATCGAAATTGGGAGGAACCACTTGATCTTTAATGGAAGAAATTTCAAACAGAGGTAGTGGGCATAGTTGAATATACAACACTCAAAACTAATATATTTCATATTAAACATACCAAAAATTAAAGGCAAATAACATATTCTTAAAATAATTTCAAGAAAGATAACAAAGGATTAATATTCTCCATGCATATATATTGACAGCTTTTTAAGATATTAATCTATTGATGGGTAAAGTCATAATCAGTGTCAAGAAGAAAGATATAAATAGCTAACACAAATATAAACATATATACATGTTCTCCAATATTTTTGTAAAGAAAACAAATTCAATTAAAGATATTTCAGTTTGGAAATTTCAATTTTCAAATGACAATATGCAGTGTTCAAAAAGTACAATAGTAAAAGGGCACTTTTACTCATTCTTAGAGAAGCCCATACTAAGGAAGTTTTTGGAAAGGCAATATGGTTTTAGATATCAAAGCAATAACATGCATAAACATGGACACAATAATTTGAACTAAAAGGATTTAGGTCACTAGATTAAAAAAAATACTGTTGATCTCTGCTTTATATCCACTAATAAAAAAATGCTTAACAATAAATAAATGAAACAAACTACAATTAGATGAGCCATTTTAACAATTAAAAATATTTATGATGGGTGCGTGGCTGGGTGGCTCATTCAGTAAGGCATCCAACTCTTAATTTTGGCTCAGGTTGTGATCTCAAAGTTTGTGGAATTGAGCCCCGTATCAGGCTCTGCACTGATAGCACAGAGCCTGCTTGGGATTCTCTCACCCTCTCTCCCTGCCCCTGCCCTGCTCACCCTTTCTCTTCCAGATAGATAGATACATAAATAGATAGATAAACAAACTTTAAAATGCATATATTCATGTGGCAGTTTTAGCCCCAAAGAAATAGTCACTCCATCATTACAACAAAAACAAAAATAAAAGGAAACATTAAAAGTAAAATATCCTAACAGAAATGAAAAATGTCTTTGATGAGTTCATTAGTAGACTGGACATGACTGAAGAAAGAATCAGGAAGAAAAAATATGGCTAAAAAGCAAAACAGAACAGAGTATCCAAGAACTGTGGATAAAGTTCAAAATGTGTAACATATTAAAACATGAATATCAGGAAGAAAATAAAGAACAAGCAAGAGAAATATTGGAAGTGATATTGACCAGTAACTACACAATTTTAAAATTGCAAATCACAGAGGTAGGAAACTCAAAAAAACAACAAACAAGATAAAAACTACCATGAAGTAAACATATGTTTATCATATTTACATTTTAGAAAATCAAAGACAAAGAATCTTGAAAAAGTCAAGAGGAAAAGAATAAGAATAGAAATTAAAATAAAACATTAAAATTTTTCATGTGAAACCATAATAGCAAAATAAAATAAAATAAAATACTTACGTGTTAAAATCTTTATTATGGTTTTAGCAGTTGACTCATCAAACAGAAAACTAGTAAAGATACAGTTGACTTGAACGGTGCCATAAGTCAACCTGATCTAGTTGACATTTATAAAATACTTAATCCAACTGCAAAATATGTTTTCTCCTTAAGAAACATGGATGTTTAAGAAGATATATCACTCCTGAGCTATAAAACACATTTAACCTATTTGAAAATCAGAAATCATATAAGGTATGTTCTTAGATCAAAATGGAACTATGTGGAAAATTAATAACAAAAAAAATAGCTGAAAAAATATCCAATTACTTGAAAATTTAACAACACACTTCTAAATAACACATGGGGAAAAATCTCAAAAGAAATAAAAATATTTTTAACTAAATGAAAATGAAACTACAACTTAGCATAATGTGTGGGAAGTAGTGAAAGCAGTGCCTAAAAGGGAATTTTTAGCACTACATGAATATCAGGAAACAAGAATGATCTAAAAAACAATATTTTAAAATATATTTATTTATTTTTGAGAGACAGAGAGAGAGGGAGGAGCAGAGAGAGAGGGAGACTGAAAATCCCAGGCAGGCTCCACATTGTCAGCACAGAGCCCGACACAGGGCTTGAACTCACAAACCTGACTTTGAGATCATGATCTGAGCAGAAATCAAGAGTTGGACACTTAATTGAATGAGCCACCCAGGCACCCCTAAAAAATAATCTTAATCCACCTTGGGAAAACTTTTAGGAAACTAGAAGAATCAAGTCAGAAGAAAGAAAGTAGAAGAAATCAAGTCTAAATGAAACAAAAGAAAATAAATAACAAAAGTAGAGCAGAAATCAATGAAATCAAAAGCAAGGAATTAATAAAGGAAATCAATGAAATAAAAAAAACTAGTCTTGGAAAAGATAAAATTGGTAAACATAGAGGCAAATTACCCAAGAAAGAGAGAGGACTTAACAATATCAGGAATGAAAGGAATCATCACTGCTGATCCTCCTGTCATTAAAATAATAGTAAAGAAATACTACAAAAAGCTCTGCCTATCAGTTTGATAAATTACACATAAAGTGTCAATTCCTTCAAACGTATAAACCACCAAAACTTACAAAAGTAGAATTATGTAAACTGAATTTCTTATATCTACAAGAGAGAAAGCACCAGGCCCAGATGGCTCCATGCTGGATTGTACCAAACATTCAAGGAAGAAGTGATAGCCACTCCCCACAATCTGTTCCAGAAAATAGAAGCAGAGAAAACACTTCCTAAGTCATTCTATGAGGCCAGTATTACCCTAGTACCATTACCCTAGTACTATTAAAACCAGATCAAACCATTACAGAAAAGTAATACCACAGACAAATATCTCTTGTGGACATAGATGTAAAAATCCTCAACAATAAATTACAAATGGAATCCAACAATGTATAAAAAGAGTTATACACCTTAATCAACCACATCAACACTGTTAAAAAGAAAAATCATATGATCATATACACTGCTCCCTCAAGGAAATGGAACATAAATCTTCACACCTTAAATGGTGGCTGCATAAAGCGACTTCCTTCCAGACAGTACAGTCTGGAAAGAGGAGAAAAGAGAATAACTTTATAGTGGAAAATGTTGCTAAACTTTACCTCGGTCAGGTGATCAAGGTTAACATCAACAAGTATAAGTTATATTGATAGTATGTACCTTTGACATGATATGATGAAAATGGTGTCTTCTGTACTCCAGTCTAACAATTAGGGAAACATGAGACAGATTTCAATTCAGGGACATTCTACAAAATGCCTGACCAGGACCCATCATACTATCAAAGTCCTCAAAACAAGGATCTGACAAACTCGTAACTAAGAGAATCCTGAAGAAGAAACACAATGACTAAAAATAATGTGGTATCCCAGATCCAATACTGAGAGAGAAAAAGCATGGCAGGAGAAAATTAAGTAAATTTGAATCAAGTGTGGACATTGGTTAATTACAATATGTCAATATCGCTTCACTGATTGTAACAAATGTGCCATTCTAATGTAAGATGTTAACAGTAGGGGATAATGGTTGCCAGGTATTTGGAAACTGCGTACTACTTGGCAAAAATTCTGCAAATCTAAAACTGCCTTAATATATAAGGATTATTTTTAAAAATTTGTGTTTATTTAATAAAGGAGACATAGTATTAATAGTATTATAGTATTAATAGTACTATAGTATTAACTCCTTTGCTATGCTTGGGAAAGGCTGTTGCATAAGGGGTGATGCTTATTATCTCTTTAAACTTTGTACATTTTCAAATAATATTAAGAAAATATATCATATTAAAATATATAAATATCTCAGCTTTGAATGTTTGAAATTGCAAAATACAACACCCCAACATATTTTCTCAGTTTTTGTAATGGGGTTGATGTCAGGAAAAGAAAGAAGGAAAGAAAAGAAAAAGAAAGAAAGAAAGAAAGAAAGAAAGAAAGAAAGAAAAGAAGGGAGGGAGAAAAAGAAATAGAAAGCACAAAACAAAAAACAAAAACTCTGCTTATGCCAAATGTTACTATGGCAACATTCTAAATAATTAAAAATATTTTAAAGTTTATATAAGTATTTGGTAATTTAGAAATGTTCCCCATTTCTGTGAACTTAATTATCATGCCTATTTGAACAAATATGTCTCTCAATAAATCAAATGAAACAGTTTATTTTTGAAATTGAAACTAAGACCCTCTTACTTTAATCTACTTAACACAAAACAGAATTAAGCCAGTGAGGTACTCTAACAATTGCTGCAGACTAGAAATGCACAGTCAGATATTTCTGCATTATGCTTTATAACATGAATGTTTTGGACCCTTTATTGCACAGAAAGTTGCCTTTGTCACTGACTTACCCTGGGAATGGGCTTTCAGAGACTGTAGATTCAAAAACTAACAGATCATTTTGCCAAAATACAGTGCTTGGATTAGAAGATTTAGTATGAATAGAAACAAATTAAGTTTGAGCAGTAATATATTTTTTATGGTCATTGTAAAGCAAAGATCTGTTTGATTCAATCATTTCATGCATTTGTCTTCATGTTTGAGAAGCAGTGTTTGGGATGTTTTCTTTCTGAATTGCCCAGTGAAAGATTAGAGTGGTCCCAAGTCAAATATTATCACTTGTAAAGTGATATGTTAACTGGCTACTTATTCATACAACTCTGGAAAAAGTTACAATATACCAAAACTCGGGGGGGGGGGGGGAAGGAATATGATATTGTATGGTCAACAACCAATTAGGATTGTTTTAAATTCCTAAGTAAACGACCCAAGTCTTTAAGGGCTGCAGTTGACTTTCCTATAATAGATTTGGTAAGACAATGTCGAATTTTAACTGTCCTTTCTAACTATCAGCCAGAGAACTCAAATATGCTCAGAAGCAACAATTCATGTATTAAATGAATGAAGAAATGTTACAATAATGTGAGCTGTATTTTCTTTGAAGTGAAAAGGAAGTGAAATGGTACTTGATATTTGTGAGAACACTGCTCAAGTGGCATTTGAATTTTCAAGATGCCTGAACATATTATTTAGAGGCAAAGAAGAAAAACTCACTTTCACAAAAACTGTATGAGAAGTATTTCAGGGTAGAAAAACTACAATGATTCTGAGAGGCCCTGGGTCAGCTATGGACCTTATTATTGAGGGTAGAGGAAAGTGAAGTTCAGCTCCTCCACGACTTTGACCTTCTTGGTGTTCCCTGTGTGCCCCGACCTGACCCGGGCCACTATGTCTTTAGTCTCTTATATTATTCATTTTTTTCTCCTACATTATTTATTTATTCTTTTTTTTTTTCTGTTCTCTTAATGACTTCTAAGCTTGAAACCACAGAAATTCACAATGAGAGTTAAAGGTTTAATCAAAATCTTTGCCTCTAAGACTGCATTTTTTTCCATTTTAAACTTCCCAAGATGAAAGAAAATATTAAAATAATATGTGCATTTTTTTATTTCAATAGAAAGCCAATGGAGCATTTTATAGTTGAGGTCTTTTAGGATATAGAAATATGATGTCCCCTTTCTTAAAAGTCTCTAAGTTTTACATTCTAATAGTTTAACATAAAGAACTCTTGGAAATTTCAAAAACAATGGGAAAATTTCTCATTCTATTAGTGGGGTGAATATCTATTTTTAATTTTAAAATATATTTTATTAGTATATAATTGTATACAATAAAATATAACCATTTGAAGCATATGAATTTTGACAGTTTGTCATTGTATATTGATTTTGCATCTTGGAAACTTACTATCTTTACTTGTTCTAATAAATACTTCGCAAATTTTGTAAGATTTTGTCATTTAAAATCATGTCATCTGCAAAATAATTTTACTTCTTCTTGTCCAATCTGTATACCTGCTAATTTCTTTGTGTGTTTATATTGCGCTAAGACCAATGCAGTGTTGAATAGAAGTGGGCATAATTGGCTCCCTTTCATCTTACAAATCTTACAGGAAGGCTTTCCTTAAATGTGATATTAGTTATAGTATTTCTATCGACGTGTATTAGCAGAGTGAGGAAATTCCCTCTTGTTCCAACTTCGCTGATTTTTAGCGTGAATGGTGTTGAAGTTTTCAAGTGCGTGTTTCTCCAACAATTGAGTTAATCATGTGGAGGTGGGCAATCAGGACAAGACAGACGGAAGGATTAATCAAGCCCTTATTCATTTACTGTGACAGTGAAAGCGAGAGGTTGAAAGAATCTCTAGCTCCTTAACGTTCCGTTTTTCGGCCACGGGATGGCCGCAGGCAAGCGTCCAAGTGAGGCAGCACAGACCGCTGAGGGACATCTGAACAAAGCCTCTTGCCTTTCTATGAACCGTGGGTTGAGGGGAGAGAGGAAAGGAAGGGGTTGGATTTGAAAGATACTTAAAGTAGAGAAAAGAACCTCAGCCAAGGCCTCCAAGAAGGAAGCCTCCAATTAAATGGTCTAGGAGTAGGGATGCAGAAATCCCTACGGGCATGGCTGCGGTTGGGGATGGGGAGAAAGCGGAGCGACTGACTTGGAACTTCCTTCGGAAAATTGCAGCGAGTGGCTGCGTGTCCATCTGCTGGGGGAGGGCAGCCTTCCCCACGGGGCCTGCCGGGCATAACCTTGGAACTGCCTGGGGTTGAGCCCAAAGATCCCACATAGGGTTTTCATGAGAAACCAGACTCTTCAAGCACTGGTTTTGTCTCCTTATTCTCTTGTTACAAACATTGTTTTAAGATTACTCTCTTTTCCCCTCTAATGTACGCGTTTAGAGTTTTAAGCCTTCCCCAGAGCACCACCGTTTCTGCATATCTTGTTATTAGCCATACGTTGTGCTTGGTAGTTACTGATAGGGTTTACCGCCTTTACATTTCACAGCCCACCTTCAAATAATATTGTACCACTTCACGCAGAATCCAAGTAAAGAGACAAAAATGAAAACAGGAATCTGTGACATATTTTTTGAAAGCACTTAGTTTCTTCTGAGGGCAGAACACCTTTTAGCAGGCTTGGTGGACCATGGCCTTAGGATAAATTAAATGGGGAGCTTCAAAAGTTCTCTTATCATACCTGATATGGAGATATGAAGGAGTTATTCAGAAAGGCACCACATGCCCACTGAGATTGGCGCAGACATTTGGATCGGCACCAATATGGAAGGCTGTATGATTTTCTCTAGCAGCACTCAACAGCCTGAGTAATAAATGGAGGAAAATGGGTTGGAGTTGAGTAGGACTGATGCAGCAGAAAGGAAAGCTCAGGGATTGATGCTGACAATAATTGATTGAAACGATGCATCATGTTCCCTAAACCGGATAAGAAAAGAAATGAATCGATGAATTAGGGGAAGGATTAGGACATGAAGAAGTTCCAGGTGCAGTCTAACATTTTATTTTCATGCTAGGATAAGTGTGAAATGCGAAGAAAATTTACCAAGAAGAGGAAGAGAGATATTAAGAGAAAGTGGGTGGAGAGAAGGAGAAGGAGCATAAGAAAAGTTTCCGATGTAGCAGAGTTTAATAATGATATAAAGTATCTATTATTCCTTTTTCTTACATATATATATGCCTCCACTTGCCTCCAGATCCAATTTGCACCATTCTCCACTGTACTCATTACTCTAAGAGGCTAACTCGTGGGGAATTTTATAATCAATGGATTTCCTTGATCTCAAGATTCTTTCCAGGGTTGGACATTGAGAGGCACTAGCATGAAATCAGAAGACAAGAAAAAAGATCAGGGTGATTATTCTTCTTGCCAAACCACAGCTCCTGCCAGGATGCCCTTTTTGTCCAGCTCCTGTCTACAGGTTCTAGTATTTGTCTCCTTTCTTTGTCCCTTTAGAAATATGGTAGTAAGCAGATTCAGATGCTTCATTATGCCCTATTAGTTTTTCCAAATGCTGCTCATACCTTTGTAAATCATCTTCTCATTTTTTTAATGTTTATTTAATTTTGAGAGAGAGAACACAAGTGGGAGTGGTAGGGGGTGGGGACAGGGAGAGAGGGAAGGAGAGATTCCCAGGCAGGTTCAATGCTGTCAACACAAAGGCTGATGTGGGGCTCAAACCCACAAACCATGAGATCATGACCTGAGCTAAAACCAAGAATTGGACATTCAACCGACTGAGCCCTAAATCTTCTTATTATTACATTTACACTGAACTTCCCAGTTTGAGTGTGCCCTGTTTCCAATGGGACCCAGACTAACACACACAGTGTGGTGTCAAATTTCCTTCTGGTATTGACCTTCCTTGCTGAAAATCAGTTTTTCTCTTGGAGTTGTTATACAAGTACACAGATACGTAAGTGGAAAATACAGTCACTGAAGTGCTATGCTTGAGTGGACAAACTGTCTGACCTTTATGCCCAATGAATTTTGGTGTCTAACATCATATCATTGGCCATTCTAAAAGAAGTTAATACATTTAAAATAATCTCCAACAAATATTCAAATGCTTAGCATGTGCCTGGTGCTGAGATAACAAAATGAATATGGGACTCAATACACATCACATGCACCACTGTGAGTGGCTGGTATGAATTATCACCTTTGATTCTGTCAACAACGTTGTGAAACACATCCTATTTCCGGTGAGTAAACTTAGGAAATTTAAGGTTAGTAATTTCCTCAAAGTTACCCAAAAGTCTTCAGTGAGAAATCTGGATTTGCACTGAGAAAGCTTAATCGCAAACAGCCTACATGACGAATATCTCCATTATCTTGCATCTCAACCTTCTTAGAAACTACAGTTTAGCAGGGTGGCAGGTATTAATATGCCAATAATTATATCAGTTATGCCAAATAATTGATTTGGTGATAAAGATACAAGCAAACCGTGCAGATGTTCAGCAATCATTTAGCAAGAACTATCAGCTACTCAATAATAATAGTTCCACTCAAAACTGAAGATTATAGCGGGAGCTCAGCAGGTGAAAAATGAGGCAGTAGAATACTTCTAACAGAGAGAACTGACAGTGCAGAACACTGACGAGAGAGGTGTACTTTGCCCAACGTAATGTCTAATCTTATTTTCTGTACTTTTCAGAGCCATACATGGAGGTTGACCACAAGTGCCTCATGAGTGAATCTAAGAAGATTACCTTTAAAGCTTAGGGGGTATAGGATGCAGTATTAAATCCCAAGAGAAAGCACTTGTTTGATGGATGAGCTCTTTGGTCCTTTTCTCCTTTTCTTTTAAGAGGACTCATAGGAAATAATTGAGTGAATATAAGCACAACTTTTCTCTCACCCTCCTCCTCTCCAGTTTTTCCATTTTGCTTCTTACTTCTTTGGATATGGGCTCGGAGAGCCCAAGGACATAACATACTTTTTTGTGTGTATTTAAAATCAAAGATACTGACAGCCCGCAAGAAGTCAGACGGCAGGTAGCAAAGCTCCGAGTTCCAAGATGTAACCTTGTGTCTTTTGCCAAAAAGGAGAATTGACCCTCCCTGTAAGTCATAGCTTATGTACTATACACAGAAGTATCAAGGGCTTTGAAAGCATAGCATGTTTAATACAACAGTGTATACTCTGCTATGTATAGTAACCAATAGAAAGTAGGAGAATAGTGTGATTGATACAATTTATTCTAGTCTTCTTGCTAAAAATAATGTATCCTAAAGAGCTTAGATTGTTTTCTTCTTTGTAGGTAGAAGGAAATGTCAAGAGATACAATCAAAACATATAAAATGCGATTTTTGTTACCACTTGATCAGTCCTATTGTTTTTGAAAATTCCTTGCACTCACTAGATGAGACAGACATGAGTGATAAGAAGGCAGGGTATCTCAAGCTTGAAGAAATAGCAGAACATAGATATAAGTCTGAGGTGAAAATCGGGAAATAAGGCTCAGGACAGTTACAGAACAATTGTAGCTAAAATACATTCCAAAGAATAAGGATGCAATAATAAAAAACATTTTCATTTGTGACCCAATTTGAAACTTAAATCTACATTAACTCTCCTACCACTGGGACAAAAGGAGGTGGTAAGAAAGTGCGAAGAAAGAGATTATTAGAAACTGTACATTAGCTGCTAAGAACATGGTATGAGGATCCATGAATAGGAGCTTCCTAAAGTTTCAAACACATACTGTGTATATGTGTAAGTGCATGTTTGTTTAAAATGTCTTTTCTTAAATGCTAATCTAATTGTGTCTTTTAGTATTGATAAGGGATTGAGAGGGAGAAAATGTCTATGAGAACATTCCATAACAGTTGACATATAGTAGGGGTTTAAAATTAGAAGTCAATTTCTGGTGTTGGTTTCATCAGTATTAGTATTAGTATTGTATTAGTATTAGTATTAGTATTAGTATTAGTATTAGTATTAGTAATTTGTTTTGATTACATAATTTCCTCCTTTATACTCAAAAGTGTGAAAAACATAAAATCGCATTAAAAGAACATAACAGAATGAAGGAGCATCTTGTTCCCAAGATATACTTAAATCTCAGAAAAAAGGATGTGATTGTTGTTGTTGTTGTTGTTGTTGTTACTGTTGTTGTGTGTTCTAGGAAGCCAGCTGTGGGGGAGAAAGGTGAGGTTGGGGACCAGCCTTGAGAGGATAAATGATATGAGAGAATTTTATATTTATTGTCTGGATTTTTTTTTCTCTGGGATGGAACTTCATAAATAGAACCCTGTTCTCTCAGGGGATTTCTCCTCGTAGATATTTTGAAGGAAATATTTATTTTAAGGGTATTTTTTCCATAATTTGCCCAAGAACTGCAGAATGTTCCAAAAGAAGGTAAAAAAGAATGGATCATCATTGGTCAACTCAGGTTATTTCCTTTTATTATTATATTTATTATTTTTAAATGCTTATTTATTTTTGACAGAGAGAGAGAGACAAAGAGAGGGAATGTGCGGGGGAGGGGCAGAGAGAGAGACAGACAGATGATCAGAAACTGGCTCTGTGCTGACAGCAGAGAGCCTGATGTGAGGCTGGAACTGATGAATCATGAGATCATGACCTGAGCCAAAGTCAGATACAACTGACCGAGCCACCAGGTGCCCTGTTTCCTTTTATTATTAATACAACCCATATAAATTGAAAACCCAGTTTTGGTCAGCATTGCATATAAACAATGACTATTGATAGCCAGCACTAAAAAGTAATCTTGTTTTTTCAAGTTTGTATTTAATTCCAGTTAGTTGACATACAGTGTAGAATGTACCATTCTACATTGAGACATGCTATAGTATAACATTCAGGTGTAGAATGTAGTGATTCGTCACTTACGTACAACACCCAGTGCTCATCACACGTGCACTCCTAATACCCATCACCCATTTAACCCACCTCCCCTCCAGCAACCCTCAGGTTGCTCTGTATAGTTAAGAATCTGTTTGCTGGTTTGCCTCTCTTTTTCCCCCATTGTTTATCTCTTTTGTTTCTTGCATTCAGCTTCTGCACAGTGAAGGAAACAAACGACAAAACTAAAAGACAACTTTCGTAAAGGGAGAAGATATTTTCAGATGACATATCTGATAAAGGGTTATTATCCAAAATATATGAAGGACTTATAAAACTGAACACCTAAAAACAAATAATCCATTTTAAAAAATGGGCAGAAGACATGAATAGACTTTTTCTTTCCCAAAGAAGATATACAAATGGCTAATAGGTACTTGAAAAGATGCTCAACGTCACTCATCATCAGGGAAATACAAATCAAAACTACAATGATATATCACCTCACACAGGTCAGAATGGCTAAAATTAACAACACGGCGACAACATGTGTCGGTGAAGATGTGGAGAAAGGTAAAATCCTTTTACACTGTTGGTGGGAATGCAAACTGGTGCAGCCACTCTGGTAAACACTATGGAGGGTCTTCAAAAAGTTGAAAATAGAACTACCCTAGGACCCAGAAATTGCCCTGATAGGTATTTACCCAAAGGATGCAAAAATACTGATCAAAGGGATACATGCACCTGTATATAAAAAGGGTTTTTATCCCTTTTTTGGTCAATAGTAGCATTATCCCTTTGTTTATAGCAGCATTATCAACAACAGTCAAATTATGGAAAGAATAATCTTTCAAAGGAATTCCAAACTTACATCTCTACAAAAAAATTAAGGAACTTTAATTAATTATTCACTCACACACTTTTGCAACTCCTTTTCTTTCTTTGTCCTTTTTCCTCCTTTGCTCTAAACTACACAGTTCTGCAAAACCATCTAACTTTCCAAGCCCCCAATATTTTCCTCAGTCTCACCCCATTCTCTGTTGCATGTTCCCTACCTCCATCCCTTTTTATCCTACTCCCTTGGATCTCTCAGCTTTCTTGAACAGATTAACTTCTCTGTTTTCTCTTGTAAATTTTTTTCTGCTTTCCCCAATTCAAATTTTTCACCACAAATGAGAGTCTTGAAAGATCTCCCTAACCTCCCCCTAACCCTCCACTCTCTGGTCCTATTTCACTCTGCTAATCCCTCTTATACATTAAAAAACAAATACAAACAAAATAAAATAAAAACAAAGAACAACAACAGCAAAACTAATTTCTAAATTGTCACCAGTATAACTAGATAAGGGTCACACATTTTAAGAATTATGTCTTTTTTTATGGGTAAATGTGGTATTAGTGAGTGCATGGTTAAGAGAGGAAGCACCCTAGGTATTTCAAAAAGGGAGATTTTGGTGTGTGTGTGTGTGCCCGTGCACATGTGCATGTGTGGCCTATCATCCATCTAATTATCTATCTATCTATCTATCATCTATCATCTAATTATCTGTCATCAACTCATTTGGTAATGGGAATTAAAAACCTATAAAAGCATGAGAAGGGCTGGGGAGAAAAGGTTGAGCAGGCTATCACTAGCTCTCAGTTCTTGTGTTAGACGCCCAAGAACTAGGGTATTGCAATGACTGAACAGGCCCTTTTTGTGTGATCTCTGCTCACTTCTGCAAAGAAGGATGTTGGTAGAGAATGAACCAGATACTGATGAAGACTCTTCTATTCAGTGAAGCCCACCTTCTAGCCTCCTCTGTTGAAGAAACAAAAATATGGCTCCTGTGTCTTTTCTGCTCCCTACTTCTCTTGTGGTTGTCTATCGTCAATGGAATCTAGCTCAGATCCCTGTAGGCAGGGATCCTAGGAAACATATTTCCAGGATTGCAGAGTATTATCAAGTACACAACATAATAGAGGTTGTGAAGTGTGACTAACAATCTGGTAGAAGCCATGATGCAGTCACTTCCTACTTTGCCTTTTTTCTTAAAACACCATTTTTCCATTCAAATATCCAAAGAGAAGAAATGGTCACAAACCATCATTTAAGTCTGAAGAGAAAAGTCAGATGTTTTTATGCTTGCTTAAACTCAAAATATTTACTTCTCATACACTTATCTTGATGAGCACGGAGTAATATATGGAATTATTGAATCCCTCTGTTGTACACCTGAAACTAATAAATGTTGTATATTAACTACTATATATATATAGTAGTTATATATATATATATATATATATATATATATATATAGTAGTTATATATATATATATATAGTAGTTATATATATATATATATATATATATATATATATATACACACACCCCTTGGGTAATTTCTCAAGAAGCTACAGAAGGAAGGTCTCACCAAAGAGGGAATAAGCCAAGAAGATGTGGAACCCAGAAAGAAGATATCTATTACAGATCTAAAAAGAAGAGAATTTGTAGGATGTTGTAAGGCTCAAGTGATCACTACATATTGGTGTCTCAGAGAGCCAGCCCATATTGAAACAGGACGATAATATGGTCCAGAAAAACTGCTTTCTAGAAAACCCTGCCCCCAATAAATCACATGAAGTGTTTAACCATATAGCAAGGTGATTTAGAGTCCTTTTTTCTTTTTAGTTCAGTTAGGGAGAAAGATTGATAGGAAAATTAAATAATTAAACTTGGGTGGAGAGTAAGGAGATGTCTAAGAAAGGAAATGTAATCATAGCATGGCGTCTCGGTTGTGAATAATACTATGAATTATTATGTATATCATGATAATGATGAAAATAGATTGCACAAAATTAGCCCTAGAATTTGTTACAAATACCTTTGGAGAATGTCTAACATATGACTTTAATGCAGAGGGAGTTGATGAGAGAGCCAAACCATGATTTTACATATTAGGGAGTCGGTAGGCAACATGTGTAATTAAAAAATCAATACATTGTATAAGCATGTAATTTATAAATATAGTGGCAAATACTTCTTCAAACAATTAGATGTGTGTTTTTCTCTGTAAGAATAAGGAGTTGGAGAGTAGTAGCTGGGCACTGCTAATTTTTATGTCTTATACTACAATGCATCTAAACAATATGTTTTTAAATCAAGGAAAAAAAGATAAATACATTTTTTAAGTTGTCTAGTGTTTTATCATAAGCTAAGAATAATATTTGGACAGCATGACCAAATAAATAATGAAAAATAACTTACATCAAAGATACAAATTTCTAGTTGCCTCTATGTTAAGTGAGACAGTGGGGAGAAAGATAAAGAACGTGGAAGAGTGAAGACCAGGTTGCATTTGTGCATATGAATGTGATGCCACGAGCACTTACTTTTGACGGCACATATGTACCTAAAAATACATGCATACATCTCAAGATGCTAAGTATCTCTACTGCCATATGCATATGGAACACATTCACATCAAAGTTAATTGATGTGTTAGCGTTCTAAAAATAAGTACCAGATTTTACAAAATTCATCGACCTTATGTATTGCCTGCTTCTAGGCTTCGAGGCCTGATTGTGCCATTTGTCCCTTTATGCAGCTCCCACTGGGAGGAATATACAGTTTGGTCTGGCAATTAACAGCACAGATAGATGAAGTAGCATTCTCTCAGAACTTTTCAGCTCTGTGCACAAACTTTCTCACAGAACAATGTTTCTCAGCACTCATTCTTCAGAGAACATAAGACCACAAGTGCTCCTTAAAGAGTAGTTTTATGACAAATAATTTTGGAGAGCAACACATGTGACACTTTCATCTTGAATACTGATCAAGAGGGCCTTAATGTGCTCTTCGGTTTGACTAAACTTTAGGCAGGTTTCTTCCTGACCAGAGGCATCTCACCTCTGTTAGAGCATTTACTGTCAAGACAGGCTACTGTCAGTCTCTCTCTGTCACTTTGGAATATAAAGCTCTCAGTGTCTTGCCAGTGTTACAACACAGGAATGTCTTGCTCAGGCATCGGGGAACCATCCCTATGAAACATAATTATCAAAAAATATAGAGTCCAGGGGCACCTGGGTGGCTCAGTCTGTTAAGTGTCCGACTCTTGGTTTCAACTCAGGTCATGATCTCACTGTTTGTGGGTTCAGGCTCCATGTTGGGCTCTGTGCTGACATTGCAGAGCCTGCCTGGGATTCTCTCTGTCTCTATCCTCTCTCTCTCAAAATAAACGAACTTAAAAAAAAAAAAAAAAGATAAAGTCCCTACTTCCAGGTTTCTGTGGACAATAAGAGCCTAACTTAGATAAATACTATTAGCAAACACAGATGGCCCCACCACAGCGACTGATCTCCCTCCATAAATCATCTAATCCTTTTCCACTGCTACCTCCAGTGCTTAAAACTCCTACCTTTTTCTTTCAACAGAGTTGTGTTAAAACTTTCTTCCCAATTTCAATTCTTTTTTTAAAAGTTTATTTACTTATTTGGGGAGGGGAGCAGAGAGAGGGAGAGAGAGAATCTCAAGCAGGCTCTGAGCTGTCATCACAGAGCCCTCTGTGGGGCTTGATTTCACAAACTGTGAGATCATGACCCCAGCTGATATCAAAGAGTTGGACACTTAAGAGGCCCAGGTGCCCCCCAATTTCAAGTCTTGAACAAAGTCTTCCTTGCCTGTATCATTCCATCAGGGGGCAGCACTCTTTTCGGTACTATTTAAAAGTGCATTTCATATAAAATGTTTTGATAAATACTGCAGAAGAGAAACCTTCTTAATGTTCTTTAATTTATGTGTCAATGAAAACTTTCACTATATGCTAACACACATTCCACTAAACCAGTAGTTCTCAAAGTGTGGTCCAAACACCAGCAACACCCACATCTTCCGGAAACACCTTAGAAATATAATTTTCAGCCCCCACCCAGACCTTTTGAAATCAGAAACTCTGGGGATGGAGCCCCACAACCTGTGGGTTAATAAATATAACAGGTAATTATGCACATTAAACTATTACTCTTTGGGGGAGGGGATAAGGTATTTTTTAAGTTTCTATTCAAATTCCAGTTAGTTAACATACATTGTAATGTTGATTTCAGGTGTACAACCATTGGTCTTCATTATCTACACCTACACTGAGAAATTCAATCCTAGGTAACAGCAATAGAGAAACAAAAACCAGCAAGAAAGAATATTCCTCAATTTACTTATCTATTTATTTCAATAGTTGAAATTCATACTCAGACAATTTTTTTGTCCTAAAATTTGGATTTCATAGCAAACAAGTGTATTTACTTTATGATGAAAGGTTTAGTCTGGGTTTTCTCTCATCTGTCCTCTTTACCATGCATGCTTCCATCCTGTTCCACACAATATATAAATATGTTTTTATGCTATCTTTATTCTAAAACCAATATGAAAATTGGATCAAGAATCTGGAACTTATTTGCACTCACTATTGTCAGTTCTGGGAAGTCTTTCTCTTGTCATCTTTTCTGACTTTCTATGAAAATACAAAGCATTCTGCCAGCACCCACTGCTTTGTCTCTTCTTTGAACTCTAATAAAATGTTCTCTTTAAAAGCACATATCTTACATTTATATGTTAGCTGATATCATTGCTTAACTTTGTATTTCCCTGTCAATTTCAACTGAGTCAACTTTTATGAATTCTGAATTATCTGTATTTTGCAATCTCCTTAATTTGCCACCAATCAATGAAGACTCATGGAATTTGATCTTTTTTTAATGTTTTTAGATTGTGCTCATATTTCTAGTTGCCTTTTCTAAACCAACAATTATTTCTTGTGTTTGATGCATTTCTTTCCAAATGCATACATAAATCTTCTGCATGTTATGTTCAGAAGTAGCATGAAATCTGTAGAGAAAGCAGAATCCTGACTTTGAGGTGATATCCCTTACCAAGGGCTCACCTTGCTTGTTTTTACTTTGCGTTAGCTGTGGAGAAATGGCCCTTACTACTCCTATTACACAAGGTTGAGTTTTTGCCTCCCTTACAAACAAGACCCATTCCCCACCCACATTTTAACATATGTCTCTAGACTTCATATTCTTAACATTGACGATGGAAAAGGTAGGAATGTCGAAGTGGGGCTCTATAATGCTTACATACTGAGGCATACCCAATGATCACAGTCATGAAAAGAGATTAAGTCCATTTTTTTATAATGACATCTGTGAATTTTTACATGTGCATACTAACCTTGAGCAATCCCCCCCCGGGATGTATAATCAATATTCAAAGACATGTATACATTTTCTTGCATTTGCATTAATGTCAGTCCTTTATTTGCATTGTCTCATCATATATCTGCTGGAATCCATAGACTTTCCAGTTAGTTTTGTTGGAGTATTTTCTTTTGTCACCGTATTACAGGTGAGAGAGAACCATACCAGATATAACTATTGCTAAGTGAGCTTCAAAGATTTTATCCCATTGGAAAGGACTAGCAGGTTACAAAGGCTACTAGTTCCCATTTTCCCAGAAAAATAAACAAGAAGAAACGGATGTCAACTTCTTACGGATTTTTGTTTTTTGTTTTTTTCTGGATTCTTTTCCTAGAAAATAGTGAACAAGAGAACCACTTACCAGAGATTCCTTAGGGAAAATTTTGCTCTGAGATAGGGAAGTGTCTATAAGAGAGCCATTAGAACTCCTGCTGGACACGGATTCTGCTTACAGAAAATTTTTTCAAGTCAGAAGCTCCAGCTCCTTTTTGTAAACATTAATCTAGTTCATATTTTGGTAAATATATCTTCTCTGCTTTTTTATTTCCTCTGTGCCTTGAATGGGACCCCATTTAGGTTAAGAAATTGGTGGAATCAATCGGGGCGCCTGGGTGGCTCCGTCGGTTAAGCGTCCGACTTCAGCTCAGGTCATGATCTCGCAGTCCGTGAGTTTGAGCCCCGCGTCGGGCTCTGGGCTGATGACTCAGAGCCTGGAGCCTGCTTCTGATTCTGTGTCTCCCTCTCTCTCTGCCCCTCCCCCGTTCATGCTCTGTCTCTCTCTGTTTCAAAAATAAATAAACGTTAAAAAAAATAAAAAAAAAAGAAATTGGTGGAATCAAGTATGCTGATGCCCCGAGACATCGAGGTGCAGTGATTGTGCTGACAAACACTTTCTGTCCTCTCTAAATTCTCTGTACTATCATTTGCTGTCCTATTAGTCACATAACTGCATGGAGGAAAAACCTTCCCAGTTTTTAATTGCACTTGTTTACCGTAAATTACTCTTATGAAAATATTCCCATGTATTTGCCTGTGCAACTGTGCATGTAATTGCATTTTGGCAAGAGTGCAAAAATACATCCCTTTTGAAAATGAAGTCTAAGGGGTGCTTTTACAAAAGATGACATTTTCAGCTTGACTTTTAGTTGAAATTTCTTTTGTACACATAAAACTGACAAGTTGACAGTCTTGTCATCCGCGCTTCTCCAGCTACGAGATAGGTACAAAACAGATGCTTCTAGATTTTTTTCTGACATTGAACCTTTTCGGACATTCGATATTTAAGGGTAAAGAGGGATCTCTTCTAAACCCCTCACACCCTGCTGCAGGCATGCTCCTGTATCTCTCAAAGCCCATCACCTGAATCATATGCAAATATATTCCAAAAGATGCTGTTGCTGTTATAACAGAGAGGCGAATTGGAGGTTTTTCCAGAATAGTGGTAGAAGGCTGAGCTGAAGGATTGCTGTCTGTATCTACTTATCCACAACTTATCAAAGGTGGTAACCCAGGCAATCAGCTCAGTCCTGAGCAGATGACAGCTGTCTAGAGTTTCTGGTCATCATTACCAAAAAGGGAATATTTCTGAAGTAAAAAAGTAGGTTTGATAAACATATACTCAGCAAAAGAGTACAGAAAAATGGTATTTCTATAATTGCGGTATTATAAATATGCCATATGATTTATTTCTCAGCATAAGAAGTATTTGTATGTGAGTTCTAGGGCTTTGAATGGCCTTTGTTTTCCCAGGTAGAGCTCGTCAGGCATTTTATAAGTTTAGGCCAAGCGATTTGGCAATGATAAATAAAATACTCGTAAAAGGAGAAAAATGGGGAAATTCACGATGTTTCTCCTTTTGGGCCTTAATCTTAATTTTGCTTTTGACATGTTGATCTTTCTTTCTACAATCTAATCCCAAATTACCTTGCCAATTTTTTTTTCTGCTGCTACCATGTTCTGATCTAGTCAAATATATTGTAAGTGTAACTTTATTCTAAATGTCTATCTCCTGTGACTTTATTTATTCTGTTCTATCATTTTAGAAGCTCTACTCATTGCATGGAGGTGGACCATTGCTTTCCAGAGAGAACTCGTGCTCAATGATTCTTACTCCATTCTCAGATTCCATTTGTACTTGATTGAATGAATGTCTTTCACTCCATCTAACTGTTCATAAGTAAACCCCGCAGGCCTTTCAAGAGGTGTTTCCCTGACTTAAGCTTCTTTACATTTCTATTATGTTTTCCATAGAGTAGATATCCACATTTCTTAATAGAGTGTTTTATAGTAAGCTTACTGGCAGTGACATTTAATAGCTAACTATTAGGAGGAATTCTCCTATCTGATTAAAACTCATGACCACCAATTATCAGTATCAAAGAGGGATTAAAACAAAGGCTATACAGGCTGATGTTAAAAAATAGCAAGGCATTGGGAAAGAAATAGATGACTACTGGTTTAGCATACAGAATACTGGCATCATGGGTAAGTTGAAGGGTTTCTTGCAACTAGAACAGTAGCTATAAAACGAGAGGATGTATTTTAGAATCAAAGTAGATATTATTTAATTGCCCATTTTTTTTTCCTTCTTGAAAATATATTTGAATATTGGGAAAAATAACATTGGATGTGGGAGGAATCAATGTGTGTATTTTGGCAAATATCCCCAGATGATTTGGAAATATCCTCTATATATTTCATCCCACAGGTTGAGAAATAATAACATAAGGACATTGTGGAAGAGCCATAGACAGAGGAGACACAAGATTCATTTACCCACAAGACTATAAATGTGATAATGGCAGTGGTTGTATATAACTTCACCTTTGTAATTCCCGGACCTAGTACAGTAGCACAGAGCATGTGAGATAGTTTTTGCATAATACATCTGTGTTGTTAAAAAAAAAGAAAAACAACTTTAGTTCCACAAGAGTTCCACGATAGGTAAAATGTAACTACAGAGTTCTGTAGTTAGATATATTTGGGAAATGTTGAATTAAATGAAGCTTGGCCAAGTCTTTCTCGTCATCTTCTCAGAAATGTACACATGCTTTGTAAGTTTTCAAAAGAATGTGTATATGTTTTCCATACTTATTTAACCAAAGGATCCTATCCCTGTATTTATCCAGAGGCTCTAATGGAGTTCTTTTTCATGGAATAAACTATTGGAAACACTGATTTAATTACTTAGAATAAAAAAAACAGATTGATGTTGAAAAAAGAGTCAAGCAATAGGCCATCTATGCTATGCTTTAACATTATTTCTCTGAAAGCCTTTATTATATACCGTATGATAGAGCTCAGCTGTTTTAAGAAATAAAGCTGAACACAGGATTCTCTGACTATTCTTTCGTTAGTGAAGTGTGACACTAATTCACATCTTTTTATGCAACCATCACGTGTAGAAATGAAGATACTCTGTACACACAATTCAATTTTACATTCTGAAAGAACAAGGCTGTTCAAGAAGTTTGCTTTGGCCACAATTTGAATTAGAACCTAGATGTCAACTTAACAACAGTCAGTCTTCATATATACTCCTTTATAGCGCATTAATATCTCTGCTTTGATCTCGTATTTCAAAATTCTCTCCCGAACAGGACCATTGATATGAAGCTAATAACTTTGACACTTTATTTCATGTAAGCCTAACTTTAAAAACATTAATAATTATGAGATACCCCTGTCAATTAGCCTAAGTAGAATTACTGCTCCCAGGTCTGCCTTCAGATTGAATAACTTGCTCCATTAAAGTAGTCAAAGAGATCCCATTTCATCTATACTTATCAAAGAGTAGAAAAAATAGTGACAGAGATTATAATACCTCAACAGAAATTTTAATGCTTTTCTATAGAAACAAGCCATTGTTTTGCAGTCTTAAAACTTCATAAATATTTTAAAAATCGTATCAAAACTCAGATTCACAATATATAGCTACCTCCAAAGTGACATATACACTATATATGACCTTCCATATATTGAAAATCGTTAAGAATTCACAGATGTTTCATGAAAAAATTAAATACAGAAAAGTAGAGAGAATCATCTAACAAAACCTCTTGTACTGCACACTTCACTTCACCAACACCAACACAAGTACAATCTTGGGTCACCCCACATAGTGTATGCCCCCCACTACTGAATTATTTTGAAGAAAATCCCAAGTATCATATTATTTCATCCATAAGTACTTTAGTAAGTTATGTAGCTTCATACAATGTATGTGTTGCATAAGTACAATCATTATTACTATACTGACTGTATTGTTCTCATTTTTTGTTCAATTTGACATCTCTCCTATGCCTATTCCAGTTTCCTAACATGGCTCGCCTCCAGTTTTTCCTAGGACATTCCTCTTCTTATCAGAATGTCAATTCTACATTGTCCTAGTCTTTTTAAATTAAGTTGTTGTGTTATTACGTTTAGTAAAAATTCCTCTAAGTTTCAGGGAAATGGAAAATATTTGCCATCTTTGCAATAAGTCTGGGCTAAGGAATGGATAGGAATCTCCACTTACCCCCCCCTTTTTTTTTTGTTCAGAGTTCAGATCCTAATAGTTAAGAATGATTCAATTTCTACTATTCATTATAGCTTTAAGATTGTTTGAAATGAATCAAAAGTAGGTCAAAGAACTCTGAATTCTTTTGGAGGTAGCTATTGCACTAAGATTTTAATCTGGAATTTTTTTCTGCCTTTTCTAGTATATATTTCAAGGTAACACATAACCATGAGTGATAAGGAAAAGCTCTTCTTTACAAAAAAACTCTTTCCAATAAAGATACAGCAAAAGACTTTTTTTTTTAAATTCAATACTTTACTGTTCTTACTAAATAAGAAATTCAAGCTAACACCATTATATTAAAAATTGATTAGGAACTGAATATTTACAGTGGCCAGAGTGTCAACAGGGATAATATAAAGGTTTGTAATGGAAGAATTCGACTATAACAACTTGAAACCCCAAATTAATTTTATCCAACTAAGAAAGATAAAGACAAATAAGATAAATAAGATAAATGGGTTACAATATGTCATGCACAGCTTTATCATTAAGTTATTCTTGCCTAATTTTTTAAGTTTATTTGTTTTGAGAAACAGAGAGAGCATGAGCAGGGTGTGACAGAGAGAGAAGAGAGAGAGAATCCCAAGAAGGCTCAATGCTGTCAACATGGAGACCAACGTGGGGCTTGATCTCACCAACCATGAGCTCATAACTCTTGAGTCAAAATCAAGAGTTGGACACTTAATCGACTGATGCTGCCCAGGTGCCCCTCTTACCTAATTTTTAAATCTTAATTTAGTCAAGTCCATACATCCAAATTTCTCTTTATATGAAATGTGGAAGATAAAGAGGTATGTAAAGACACTAACAGGATGCATTAGATACATCCAAAAAGTAACTGGACCATTGTCTCCCAATAACCTCATGACATAAAACATAAAGGGATGGAAGTGATATTTTAGGTTAAAAGAGATTTGAAAGACACAATATTCAACAACTTACTGTGGAAGGATGTTTCAGCAACAACTTAGGAAATTTAAATATGAACGGAATATAGATATTAAGGTACTATTATAATTTGGGGATATGATAACGATACTGTGGTCATGGGAGAAAAAAGTGTTGAGATATTTGTGGTGCATACTAAAGTAACAGTGAAATTACATGTATGTTTTAGAGTACATCATGAAAAACAGAGAGCAAAAGTGACAGAATTCGCAACAAAATGATGGACATTGAGGGCATTAAGCTAAGTGAACTAAGTCGGACAGAGAAAGATAAATACCATATGATTTCACTTAATAGGTGTAATCTAAGGAAACACAAACAAACAAACAAACTCACAGATACAGAAAACAGATCGGTGGTGGCCAGAGGTTGGAAGAGGGTGGAAATAGGGACTCAAAAGATACAAACTTCTAGTTATGTATATACATATTTAAAAATTGCTAAAAGAGTAAATTTTAAAAGTTTTTGTCACAAGAAAAAAGCTTGTAACTGTGTGTGGTGATGGATGTTAACTAGATTTTACTGTGATGATCATTTCACAATATATACAAATGCCAAACAGTTATGTTGTGCACCTGAAACTAATAAACATTACATATCAAGTATATCTCATTTTTTTAATGGCAAAGTTATAATTACTAAATCTTGGTCCCATTATATAGGAGTCCATTTTCATTTTTTTTCTCTAATTTTAGGTGAATTTGAAATTTCCTTATTAAACAGTTTTAAAAAGAGAAGCTCTTTTGGATACCCTCTCCCTTTAAGACAGTGGTTCTCAACACATCTGCATATTAGATCACCTGGGAAACTTTAGAACTAGTCATGCACAAGTCCCATCCCAGATCAAATAAATCAAAGTGACAGAGCATGGGGCTTGGACTTTTTTTTTTTTTAATCCTCAGATGATTCTAATGTGCATCAAAGATAGAGAATGATACTTTTAGGATATGAAACCTAAATTTTCTTGATAGGGGTTAGGAAAGAGTAGGCTGGGAGATCACTTAGATTTTCTGTTTTTGCTTGCTCCTCCTAAATTTGGTAGATAACACTGAAGCACAGAAGGTTATTCCAGATGCCAGGTGGCACTTTGGCTCCCTGTGCTATGGGATGTATGTGCGTGTGTTTTGGGGGGAGGAAGATGGACAGAGAGCAAAAGTCGGTATCTTTCTACACTGTTTCATATTTCAGGAAGGGATGAAAACTCTGGAGTGTAACCAAAACTTCAATTCCAGATTGCCCAAGTCCCACACAACTGGGTATCCAAATTAGTAAACTCTGTCCAATCTGTTTCATTTCTCTGAGAATGTAGATTCAACTAGAATTCAAATGGATTTCAACTATTATAATGGTCAAGAGTTTGGGGAACCATGACTGCGTGGGTACAGTAACAGAGGTTAGTAGGGGAGATGAACATAAAAAGAGATAATTTTCAAAAAATTTATTAAGTGTGGGAATTAGAGGTCATTCAGGACAAAAGTGCTCTCTATGAATTCCAAGTATAAAGTGTGTTAATAAATTAGGTTTACAACCATTGGAAGGAAGATGGGAGAGCCAAGCCGCTTGCCACTAACAATTTGAGCTCATGGCATGGAAAACAATTTAGTCTGTCAGAAAACTTCAACTTCAACATTCTATATTTATGGTTCTCACTTGGGCTGCACATTAGATTCATCTCAAAGACTCAAGTGGATAATTCTCAAGGGAAGTCATTGGAAGGCTCCCACTATCTCAAGTTGCAGTACCAATGTGTGTACTCCTCAAGAGCACACCTAAAATATATACATTTTGCAACTGTTCTGCAAATGGTCTCAAGAATAATGGGCTCCCTTTCTATTCCAGTTTCCAAAAATCACATGAATTCTACTCACTGACCAGATTTAGCTTGGAAATATTGGAGGGGAGTCTGGCAATTGTAGTCCTTGTCTCCTTTATAGTGTAGTAGGGAATTTAGAAAGGGATGATGATATTTCCAAACTAACAACAGATAACCCAATGCATAGTGCTAAAAGATTGACATGATGGATGTTACAGGAGTGTGAAAATAAATGGGCAGGTGCAGTTAAGATTTCCTGCAATCACAACAGAAACAAATCTGAAAAGAAAAGCAAATTAAAAATTTGGAGATAATTTTTTTTCAACGTTTATTTATTTTTGGGACAGAGAGAGACAGAGCATGAACAGGCGAGGGGCAGAGAGAGAGGGAGACACAGAATCAGAAACAGGCTCCAGGCTCCGAGCCATCAGCCCAGAGCCTGACGCGGGGCTCGAACTCACGGACCGCGAGATCGTGACCTGGCTGAAGTCAGACGCTTAACCGACTGCGCCACCCAGGCACCCCAAAAAAATTTGGAGATAATTAAAGTAGGAAAAGGACATAGCCAAAGTAAAAGAAATACTCGTATGTAAAGAAGAACATTTTTTAATTTTTATTTTAAGTATATTATTTAAAAAATGTTTGTTTTTTATTTATTTGAGAGAGAGAGAGAGAAGGAGAGAGAATCCCAAACAGGCTCCAGAGGAACAGCCCAGAGCCAGAACTGCACAAACCTAGAGATCATGACCTGAGCTGAAATCAAGAGTTGGACACTTAAATCAACTGATCCAACTAGGTTCCCTTGTTGTGTTTTATTTTTTAATGTTTATTTATTTTGAGAGAGAGAGAGAGAGAGAGAAAGCTAAGGAGGGGCAGAGAGAGAGGGAGAGAGAAAATCCCAAGCAGGCTCTGAGCTGTCAGTGCAGAATCTGACATGGGGCTTGATCCCATGAACGATGAGATCATGACCTGAGCCAAAATCAAGAGTTGGATGCCTAACTGACTGAGTCACCCAGGTGCCCTTCAGTATATTATTAATATAATTGTCATACAACAAAATTCCCACAGCTAAAATGTAATTTGGATAACTTTATAGATATAACCATTACCCAATTCAACACAACAAATATTTCCATTACCTCTGAAGTTGCCCTGTGGCCCCTTTAAGTCAATCTATTCTTCCAGAAGCAACTGTCCTTTTAATTCTTGTTATCATAGATTTGAATTCTAGTAAATGATGTCAAATATATATAATCATTGTATGTAGCTTCACTAGCCATTTTGTTTTCATGTTCTTATGTATAGCTGTATTTGTCTTTTATTTCTGTGCTATAGTCCATTGCATGAATATATAAAAAATATTTTTAGTTTGCTGAAGGTTTTTATTTTAAAAGGGAGTATTTTATGCATATATGTATTTTATGAATCTATTTAGATGATAATATGTTTTTTTTCTCTTTTGTTAAAGTGATGGATTATATTGGTTGACTCTTGGATCCTTGGAAACAATTTGATCCTTTGGGTTATGCCTTTAAGATTTCTAACTTAGGCAAGGTGATAGCAGTGCTAAATCTAAGGCTCATTATTCCCCGCTACTGAGGCAAGACCCTTCTATGTGCTCTACCAATGCCATAAATCATGAGGCTTTCCAGTCTGGCCGGTAAGAACAATCACTCATCCCAGCCCTGCATGAATGCTAATACTTTTGAGTGGTTCTTTCCTCAGTCTCCAGTAGTTTCTTCATACAAATGCATGGATCAGTACTAAGCTGAATGCTCAAGGGGGATTCTCTGTATTTCTCCAGCATTTTTTTCTGTGCAGATCTCTCCTCTCTGCTACTCTGTCTTGTGAATTCTAGCTGGTTTGGTCTTCCCAGACCCTCAATTTTGTCTTTTCGACTCAAGGAATCTGCCTGGTCCCTCCTGGATTCTCCCTCACTGCCGTGCTTCCTAAGGAGTCTTATAAGGCTTACTTCATTTGCTTCCCAGCTCCCAGGGATCACTATTTTTCCTTGTCTGATATCTAGTGTCTTGAAAATAATGTCATATACTTTATCCAGTTTATGGAGTTTTAGGCAGGAAGGTAAATCTGAACATGGCTTCCCCATCTTGGTCAGAAATAAAAGTCTCTACCAGTAAAATTTTGTTTTGTGGAATATTATTCTTGGAGCAGCACTGGTTTACCAACATTGGATCATATTATTTTTATAGATTCAATTGCATTGATTCAAACTAAGTACTTGTATAATAATTAACTTATAAATACTTACTGTTTTCCATGTTAAATCATTATATTGTATAGAAGACAATTAAGTAATGTATATGATAAATATCTCAACAAAGAAAAAACAATGGTTTGTCTGATAAATCTTGAGATTGGAAAGTAAGAGAGACATAGAGGGAAGTATGGAAAATTCCTCCTATTACATAGAAAATCAAGAAAGATTCTTTAAAATATTTGGAACTAGATAAAAAGATCTGCGTATTTAACTTAAATATATTGGGGCGCCTGGGTGACTCAGGTCATGATCTCTCAGTTCGTGAGTTCAGGCCAGTGTTGGGCTCTGTGCTTACAGCCTACAGGCTGGAACCTCCTTCAGATTCTTTGTCTCTCTCTCTCTCTCTCTACCCCTTCCCCACTCACACTCTGTCTCTCTCTCGCTCAAAACTAATAAATAATCATTAAAAAATTAAACATATTAATATAGCCACTATGTGAAATTTATACATCACAGTGTTTGAGAGCATACCATCTTGAGTCAGAATGACAGAGATTAAATCCTGCTATTTAATTATTTTGATTTGGATAAATTGTGCTCTCTGTATTATCATTTCCTTAAAGGAGAATTTTTTTTTTAAGAGAGAGGAAAGAGCACACAATCAGGGAAGAGAGGCAGAGGAAGTGAGAGAGAGACAGAGACAGAGACAGAGACAGAGAGAGAATCTTAAGCAGACTCCACATTCACTGCAGAGCCTGACACGGGACTCAATCCCACAAACCTGGGATCATGACCTGAGCCAAAATCAAGAGTGGGATGCTCAACCGACTAAGGCACCCAGATGCCCCATAAAGGAGGAATTTTTAAAATATCTACCCTAATAGAGTTCTTTAAAGTGTTAAATTAAATAATATACATAAATTACCTTATATATCTGACATACATTAAGTGCTATTTTTGATGTATGAAAATGATAATTTCATAGGATTCAACCATATATGTATATTTTTTGTGGTCAGGTGTATAAGTAATGCTTCTTTTCACTGTCAATAATGTGAATATATTGCTTACATATACACATATATCTTAAATATGTAAACCAAAAAAGGGTCATATTGTTTAGAGATCCAGTACTATTGTCAGAAGAATACAAAAAGAAAAATCTTCAGATATAGTTGGCTGATGTGTATGAGTACAGACGTGGGCTGGGAAAGAGTTTGATTATGTATTCAACCAATTTTATACTAAGCTAATAATAGAAATTGCAATAGTAAGAAGGAGAATAATAGCCTCTATGAATTTTTTACCCCATTTTCTAAGTCTATTTTTGGACTAAGAAAATGTAAGTTCTATATGATATTTCTTAAACATGTAAAAAAATTTTATCAGCTGTCCTAGAATACCTTTTCTTTTCTACAATAAATCTACCTAGTTATTTTAGATGTATATTTCTAAATCAGTAATTACAGAAGATATTCATCACAAAATGATCACTGATATGTCTTATTTAAAAAAAACATATGAATTATACCATTTCAATAATTAAAATATATAAAAGAGAAAATACCCGAGAATCAAATAGTATGCATTTCAAAGTGGGGCCACTATAAAAGACTGATTACACCCAGGTCAAGAAGGAAGTGAAATGTAAACGGCTGCAATAAATGGAACCCATCTGGGCCAAAAGAGAGCCAGATGTCCTATCTCCTTTGAGTCTAAGAACATTAGCAAATGTTTCAGAGTTTCGCTTATGGTTGAAAAATGTTGTCTGTGTGACAAAGGCAGATGTAGAGGAGACATAAAGATTTTAGAAAGCAATTAGTTAAGATGGAATATTTAATTTTTATATACACAGAAGCTTTGTTTTTTTTTTTTCCACCTGGCGTATTATAGTCTCTTCAAATGTTGAGGAATTCCTTGAAATGATAAATAAGACAATATTTATCTCTACTTCTTACATTTGACACCAAAGAAATCCATCGCTTTTGAAATTCAAATGTGCAATTAAAAACTGTACCAAAAGTCTAGTTTTTCCTGGGCTCCCACTTACCTCCTGCAATCAACCTCCTTTCCCCTGCCTGGTGCTCCCTTTGCACTTGAAGTCCTCCTGGGTCATTGAACAAGCAAATTAGAATAATATTAGTTTCCTTTTACATCAGACTTACAGCTCTTTAAAGGAAATTTCAAACACTTGTACAGAAAAGATATTTAACAAGTGTCAGCGCCTCTGAATTTTCATTATCTTCCTAAGTTTGGACCAGTAGTGCACATCCAAATAATCACTTCATCTAGCCCCATTCACCCATCTTGTAAGAGGCATCTCTTCTCACACAAGCAGATCTCTTGCTGTTCTGGAATTTGAAGTTCTCAGTGGAGTTCACTGAAGCTCTCTCCCGGTCACCTTTCAGTGATGCCATTTTGTTTCAAACAGTAGATCTTGTGTCGGCTCTTAATTCACTTACAATGTTGACCTATCATTGGGATAACATATAAAAACTCCCTCCGTGTGAAAGATAAATACTAGACATTTCACGGAAATTTGAAGAAAACTGGCTGCATGATATTCAGAAAAGTTGGTCGCCACCTTTTACACCCATGGCAATATATTAGGCCTAAAATTCTTGTTGCTTTCTTAAACTGTATAGAAAATAAATTTCCAGAGGTCAAAATTAGCCTTGGTAGGTAAATAAAATATGCTTTTAAATTAATTTACTATAAACAAGGAAGTACGAACTAACAATAGCTTAATTATAGGCAGCTGATGTGAGTATAATAGTTTAATCACATCCTGGTGACCAGCTTTGCCTGTGTCAGATTAACGACCTCAGGAACAAGTTAGCCATGTCAGTTTTTGAGACTCGGCCCTCTCAACACTTTAAGACATTTGTTTCTGCATTTAGTGTCTGTTGTAAGCCACACATCTATTTTTAAATCGGCATTATGTTTAATTTTATAACTTAAATATGGAAAGTTACATGAAGATCATGTGGCTGAAATATTTTAAAAAATACAAATACCTCAGTGCATTCATTTGCCATCTTCAAAATCATCATCATTGTCAACAACAATGAATGGCATATTCTTAGTTTTGTATTCCAAATAAATGCCCCTTCCCCCCCCCCCACCCCAGTAGATATAAAAGAAACAGAAGAGGTGTGGTATGGACACTCTATTTTCTTAAGCTTTCAAGAGATAATGATAAAAACAGTTTTCTCATGCACCAAATTTTGTTTCACCAAGAAAGTACAAATGCTTTAAGGAAAACAATCTGAACAGCAAGACTTGTTACAAATGTCAGAAATAATTTCACAAGTAACCAGTTCCATTTGCTTTTTGAGAAAATGTGGCATTTAAGTATTTGAGGGCATTTGTATTATTTCTGGTCTTTTCCTAAAATTTATCAGAAATAAAGTGGAATCTCTTAAATCACTGCTTTCAAAAGTAGCCATTATCTAAGAAAACGCATGAAAGAAAAATACTAAATATTTCAGTCACTGACTTTATGAAATTTCAATCCCCCATCTTCAATGAGATGTCATCCCTTATACAACCTTTGTGTAATTACTTTGAAATGGGTGGTTTACATTCTGGGAATTTCAAAATCTTTCCTGCTAATGCTTATGCTTTTCTCTTTTGAATGATTTTTCAATTAATGGAACATGTACACACACACACACACACACACACAGAAATAAAACTAAAGCCATTATATGGATTCTTTTATTATTGCAGTAAATACCATACAAGATTGTTCCCTATATTTTTCTAAATACTGCAATATTGGGGGGGGGAATCAAAGTAATTTTTTTAATATTATAAATCTGTTTTATATTAACATGATGCTTAAGTGACATTATTCATCATGGTACCTATTATTGATACTTTTCTTGAACTTATTAGAGTAGAACCACTATATTTTTCTATAGTGCATGAATTTTATTGCTTTACATGTTATTGTGAAGATGCAATTTATATTTTATGAAACTCTAAGATAAGTATATGATATTTATGGAGGTAGGAATATAACAATAGGAGTGTTACATAAATGTAACAAATGCTCATTTTAGTAAGGTCTGTGCAGGATTCAGCAGAACAGGATCATAATCCCTGACCTCTCAGCTTTCATAATCCAAATAGGGTAAATACTTGTATGCATAATTTAACAACAGGGTAGAGTGTAATAAATGCTCAATAAAACTGTATTCTCTTTATATTATAGAAGTTTGGAGTGGCAGAGATGCTTCTGAGTGAAGAAATCTAGAAAGGCTTCACAGGAAAACTGTAGTTTGAACTTACCTTAAATTACAGATAAGATCTTATAAAGCAGGTACAAAAGTAGAATGGGATAGAGAAATATTCTGTACAGAGTGAACCAACATATAATAGTAGAGTAAAAAAAAATAAGGATAATGACATTTTTCTTTATCAAATAAAATTGTCTACTCTATTACTTCCTAGCTATGTTTTTCTGGATTGTTACATCTATAAGCTCCTCTTGGGGCGTCTGGGTGGCTCAGTCAGTTAAGCTTCCGACTTCGGCTCAAGTCACGATCTCGCGGTCTGTGAGTTCAAGCCCCGCATCGGGCTCTGGGATGATGGCTCCGAGCCTGGAGCCTGCTTCCGATTCTGTGTCTCCATCTCTCTGCCCTTCCCCCGTTCATGCTCTGTCTCTCTCTGTCTCAAAAATAAATAAACGTTAAAAAAATATATATATAAGCTCCTCTAGTTTCTTCCTACTATTACTTTGATAGTAAAAACGTTATTTCCTATAAAACAATACAATGCCTTGCATACAATCATCACTCCATAAACACTTGTATTTATCATGGTTATTATTTTGTTAAATTCAAAAATATAAAAATGTAACAACGGTTGTAAAAGTAAATTCTACAGGATAGTAATATTTGTCAAAGCAAATCTTCAGCAAAACTTATACTAACTTTGTGTATATTATTTACATTTTTTCTTTCCACAGTTGTTTGAATGTAGGTAACATATTTCCCCTGTTGAATTTTTCCTGTCTCAGTACTGAATTACTGATATTCTCATATGATTCCAATTTTCATGATAAGTTGCTAATGATGAATCTTGAATCAGTGGGCTAGATAAGGAAATTAATAAAAGTCAAATCTATAGTGGTTGGGAAAGTAGTCATGATCATGTTGCTACTAAGATAGAACATGTTTGTGCGGGGCAACTGGGTGGCTCAGTTGTTAAGCATCTGACTTTGGCTCAGGTCATGATCTCACAGTTCCTGAGTTCGAGTCCCACATCAGGTGAGCTCATGTCCTACTTTGGGTGAACATGAGCCCCACTTCTGGTGACCTTGAGCCCTGAAT
Organism: Lynx rufus; assembly: GCF_022079265.1. Lineage (NCBI taxonomy): Eukaryota > Metazoa > Chordata > Mammalia > Carnivora > Felidae > Lynx > Lynx rufus. Next base: position 8,464,704 of record NW_025814825.1, read on the forward strand.
TTGTTGAGCACAAGGCACATTTCAGGAGAGCACAAGCCCCACTTCAGGTAAAATACAAGTGCCAGGTGAGCCCCATTTTTCTCTCTCTCTCTCTCAGCCCCTTATGGGATTCTCAATCTCTCTGTCTCTGCCCTTTCTCACTTACACCTTCCCTCAAAGAAAGCATGTTTTTTAATGACTTCTTTACTATGAACTATGTATTATTTTTTTTTTATATATTTCATTAGAAGGAAGTTCAGTGTCTAAAAATCAAACAGTGACAAAAATGCCTAAGAATATCTTATGGGATAAATGAAGTTATCTAGGCTATACTGGTTGTTTCTACAGTAACAAAGTGAGGTAGAGTCTCCAAATCCTCTTGTGCATATCAGCCATCCCTGACTGTTGAAACAGCTACTAAATTCTTCTACTAAGGTCTCTCTCTCTAGAGAAAGATAGAAAAAGAGACAGTATTTATCACATCATTATCATCTGTAGCCAACTGGGACATGTTGTAATAATCTAGCCTACTAGTTCGTAAATTGTCTCCTAAACTAGTGTTGTCTTTGTCGTCTTTCTCTGCAAATGAAAATTCTCTTTGCACTGCAATCCTCTGGAAACTGACATTGAATGAAAACTGACAAGATCAATCTAACTCAGAGATTTATTTGCACATTCTCTCAAGTGGTAGCTCTTATGATTTACCAATCATTTGGCAATTAAGGCTGCATTACATTTATTGTGCTCTTGATCTATATAGTTAATTAACATTTCCTGTATCTAATTCCTTTCCTCCCAACATAGAATAAATACACTAAAAAAGAACAAGGACAGCAACAGTGACAACATCACTTAATGGCAAATGCTATCCATTATTCTTTAATTCTCCCCTACATCGTAAAGAATAATGCCTTTTCTGTGTCTTCATAGATAGATGTAAGTTATATGAAATCAGAGAACCATTCACTGTTAGTGTCTCTAAAAGCTCAGATTACTCCTCTATTTAATTTCTTTTTATTCCAAGGCGGCTTGATACAATTTATGGGATATGATTTGATTTCTGTGACAATCCTATTATTCTTATTTGATCATCATCAAAATATACACTGTATCTTTAGTCCCAAGTAGAAGCTGTGGTTAGGGATATTACAGAGAACCTGACAAGAACATCTAAATTGTTTTTTCTAACCTCCTCAAAAGCTCAAAATCGGGCTGCTTGCATGTAACTGCCACTGTCTCTAATGAGAGTGTTTTAAGCTGTTGCTTCTTTCTTCTTTAGTACAAGGATAATTGATATAATAAACCATAATAGCTCCAATTATATAAATACATGTTTGGGGACTTTTTAGAATGCATATTTTTGACACAATCCACTCTAATAACTCCTTCAAAGATGTTAGAATCTATTGTTTCACAGTCTAGTTGAGGGTGCTTCCTAACATAAATTTTCAGCTCTTTAACATTCATATTAGTGACAGAAATGTATCATAAAATTTATTTTTTGTTCCGGTTATAGCTTAGAATAAAAATAATTTATGTTCTAGCTGCATATCACTAATTTGTGGTTTCTCATTTATAGTTCTTAAAAGTCTGTGTATATGCACACAAGGAATGAAATGCCAGCAAACAAAATAAAACTAGGTCATCATTTATAGCTCTAAAGTAAGTATCAAGAACATTTTTATACACTATCACTTAGCAGTCTGATTTAAGTGTAATTTAATCAAAGGTAATGGCTTTCAATTTAAGCTAAATTAAAGTACAATTATTTTTAAATATTTGTATAGTATCTGGCAATAGTATTGTTAAAGATGATTGTATAATTTACATTAGCAATGTGAAACACAAGCCATGACATAAAAAGCATACATGAAACAAAAGTTGTGTTTGGTTCATATCTGAAGAACTACAACCTACAAAGCAATCAAATTCCAGATCGACTTAAGAAGTTGTTGTTGCAGTGCCCTCATTTAGTGCTTAAATAGCTTTGTCACTTAGTTCAACTCAACATAGGTCTGAGATACTAATCTATATCGCACATGGATCTTATTCTTAAACATGCCTCTTTGGTTACTAGAGATACACATTGTCTAAGAAATGGACTGTTCATCAATTGCCTTGACATTTCATGTACTAACATGCCAATGTCTCTCGTTCCTTCCTGGCATAAGGTTTGTACTTACTTTCTAAAGGTTTTTAAATTGTCTTATTACTTCCTCAATTATATTCTCTGCCCTCACTTCCCACTACCTCTACCATTTGAAAACCACAAATGGCTATTATGGTATACATGTCCTTCAGCACATGGAATTTATTTAATAAAAAATTCTGTTTGATCTGAAAGTCGAAATTGGTCTCAATGGTATTTAGTTTTTTTTAATGTTTATTTATTCTTGAGACAGAGAGAGAGAGAGAGAGAGAGAGAGCATGAGTAGGGGGAGGGGCAGAGAGAGAGGGAGACACAGAATTCGAAGCAGGCTCCAGGCTCTGAGCTGTCAACACAGAGCCAGATGTGGGGCCTGAACTCACAAATCATGAGATCATGACCTGAGGATGCTTAACTGACTGAGCCACCCAGGCACCTCTGGTCTCAATGATATTTAAAGTGAAATATGTCTTTAATCAGCTACAAACATCAGGATTGCCCATAAGTGAGTTCCAAGGAAGGCTTTTGAAAATTGATAAACTTGAATTTTAATCTCAGTTCTTCCACAGAGAAGTTAACTTTCCTACAATAATAATAATCCCTAAACTTACTTTGAATGTGAAAAATGGAGTTAATCATACCTATTAGGTCATGATGTTGTGAGAATTCACTGAACTCTAAGTAAAACACCTAGCTCTATGTCTCTATGTCTGGGAAAACAACCTTCAATTCCCTTTATATTTCATTTAATTTTGATATTTAGATATATCATTTCGAACAATGCTACTAAATTTACCTATGCAAATCTTGGGTTTGTTTGCTTGTTTGTTAAAGGATGCCAAAATATACTACATGAACTCTCTTTTCATGAGAGGGCATGCTTTATAATAGCAGGCTTTTCTATTCCTCCCCAGAGAAGCTCAGACGACTTTCTTTCATTGAACAACAAATAGCTGATAATTAGAATTTGTTCCAAAAATAAGGCATTCTTCTTAAAAATCTCTTGCTTAGAGGTTAATCTGTTTTCTATTGAATTTTGGCTCCATTGTCTCAAAAATCCCGACTTGATATTCTGTCATTCTAGCTCTGGTCTTTGGTTTCATGGTTTGAAGAGTAGATAGGGTTCTTCCAGATACGACCCTGGACTAATTCTGCCAGTGAGAAAAACTCAGAAAACTGGAAAGGATATAACATATCCAGGTCACACGGGAAGTATGATAAGCAGATTGGAACCAGGTGATGCCTCAGTTAGTGCCTTTTATTCACCATATAATTTGGCTGGACTGGAAACAAGGTGAAGTTTGGGCACAATGTATTAAGTGATTATAGGCTATGGAAAATGAAAAAGAATGATAGCAATATCACAAGGGGTGGGGGAGGAATTGGAAATACTCTGTTATGAGGTGCCTGCACTATGCATGAAGTGGGATAGCATTCCCTGCAGATGGAATTAGATTGTCTTACAATGTATACGGTAAACTCTAGGGCAACCACTATTTTTTTTCAAAAGTGATATAATTGATATGCTAAGAGAAGAGATAAAATGGAATCGCATAAAATACCCAATTAAACCAGAGAAAGCAGAAAAAGAAGCCTCTGGCAACAACTAGAAAATAGTTACAGACATGGTTAATATTAATTCAAATATAGGAATAACAATCTAAATGTGAATAGCCTTAATACATCAATTAAAGGGCAAATTTTGTCAGAATACATTTCTTAAAAAGGCCTAAGTATATGCTGTCTACACGAAAGCTGATTTACATATAAGCCCTCTGATACATAAAAGTAAAGGGATGGCAAAAGATATGCCATGCCAATTGTAATCAAAAGTTAGTGGAATAATTACATTAATTTCAGACAAGGAATGATTTAGCATAGGTAAAATTTTAAAAGATAAAGAGGGACACTACTTATTAAAGGCTCAATCCTTAAAGAGATATAAAAACCCATAACATATATACGCCTAAAAACAGTAAAAATACATGAGGCAAAAACTGATAGGTCTCCAAAGAGAAGCTGAGAAATCCACTATTATTCATTTTTAGATCAAGCAGGCAGCAATTTAATAAGCATAGGCATGACCTGCCCAGGAATAACAATTAAACTGATATAACTGTCATGTATAGAATTCTCCAACCAACTAAAACAAAACACGCATTCTTCTGTATCTTCCATGAAACATTCACCAAGATAGACCACATTCTGAGCCATAAAAAAACACATTCACAAAATCAAAAAAATAGAAATCATACAAACAGTGTTCTTAGACCACATTGGTATTAGACTACAAATCAATAATAGAAATATAGCTAGGAAATAACCAAATGTTTGGTTATAAACTAAACCTGTGGATAAAAGAAGCCTCGAGAGAGTTAACCAATTGAAATTACAATATGAATCATCAGGATGATGATTATGGTATACAATCATATACCATATGGTTGTATGGTATATGTATTTTAGAAATATATATACCATATGTATTTCTAGAAATACCATGATGAATATGGTATACAATATTGTATGGTATACAATATGGTATACAATATTGATTGGGATCAAATAACCCAATATTCTCTTGGTTATTTGAAACGGTCAATAAAACTGATCCGCTTTTAGCTAGGCTTATAAACAAAAATTACTAATATCATAAACGAAAGAGAGCATTTTAATGTCCTTTTCCAAAGGATATTATGATAATAAATACTATGAACAATGTAATGCCCACAGATTTGAAAATATATATGAAATAAGCTAATTTAAACACACAGTCAGGGGCGCCTGGGTGGCGCAGTCGGTTAAGCGTCCGACTTCAGCCAGGTCACGATCTCGCGGTCCGTGAGTTCGAGCCCCGCGTCGGACTCTGGGCTGATGGCTCAGAGCCTGGAGCCTGTTTCCGATTCTGTGTCTCCCTCTCTCTCTGCCCCTCCCCCGTTCATGCTCTGTCTCTCTCTGTCCCAAAAATAAATAAATGTTGAAAAAAAAATTAAAAAAAAAAATAAACACACAGTCAAAATAGTTTATAATCTCCAAATAAGAAATTATCAAGACCATCATGGTTCATGAGTTAGAGCCCCATGTCGTGCTCATGCTGATAGCTCAGAGCCTGGAGCCTGCTTTGGATTCTGTGTCTCCCTCTCTCTTTGCCCCTCCCCCACTTGTGCTCTGTCTCTCTCTCTCTCTAAAAAATAAATAAATAAACATTAAAAAATTTAAAAAAAAGAAAGAAATTATCAAAACCATATGTCATTCATCCCTGGTGAATTCTACCAAACAATTAAGAGAGACATGATACCAATTCTCTATAATTTCTTCCGAAAATGGAGGCAGAGGGAACACTTCTTAATTCATTTTATGAAGTCAGCATTACCTATGCCAAAACAAGTTAAAGATATTATAAGAAAGGAAAGTAGGAAACAGTAATACCTACTTTTGAACATTAATGGCAACTTTATTCACAATTATTGAAAACTGGAAGCAACTGATACATACTAACCAAAGCAATCTACAGATGCAAGATACTCCCTTTCAAAGATCCCATGGCATTTTTCACAGAAATAGAAAAAAAACAATCCTATGCAACCACAAAGACTTCAAATAGCAAATGCAATCTTATGGAAAAAAGAACAAAGATGGAGGCATGACATTTCCTTATTTCAAAGTATATTCCAAAGCCATAGTAACCACAACAGTATGGTACTTACATAAGTACTGACACATAGAACATAACTGAGAGTACAAAAATAAACCCTCACATATATGGTCAAATATTTGGCAATGGAGACTCAGTGGGGAAAGGATAGCCTTTTGAAAACAACTGGATAACTACATACAGAAAAATGAAAATGGACCCTTAGCTTATACCATATACAAAAATTAACTTAAAAGGAGTAAAGCTTTGAATGTAGGACCAGAAACTATAAAACTCCTAAAAGAAAACGTAGAGGGTAAATTCCTGTACATCAGTCTTGACAATGTTTTTTTTTTTTTTTTTTGGAATTGACACCAAAAGAAAAAACAACAAAAGCAAAAATAAACCAATGGGACTACATCAAACTAAAAAATACTTATGCAGCAAAATGAAAAGGCAACATACAAGAATGAAAGTAAATATTTGTAAGTGATATATCTGATAAGGAGTTAATATCCAAAATATGTAAAGAGCTCATACAAATGGACAGAGGAACTAAATAGACATTTTCCAAAAAAGACACTAAGGGGTGCCTGCATGGCTCAGTCAGTTGAGCATTGATTTTGGCTCAGGTCATGATCTCAAAGTTCATGGGTTTGAGCTCCCCATCAGGCTCTGTGCTGATAGCTCAGGGCCTGGCGCCTGCTTTGGATTGTGTCTCCCTTTCTCTCTCTCTCTGCCCTTCCTCTACTTGTTCTCTCTCTCTTTCTCTCTTTCCCTCTCTCTCTCAGAAATAATAAATAAATAAGTAAACTTAAAAAAACAAAAGACTCCGAAATGGCTAACAGGTACATGAAAAGATGCTTTACATCAGTAAGCATCCAGGAAATGCAAATCAAAACAATAATGAAATATCACCTCACATCTCTTAAAATTAATATCATCAAAAACACAAGGAATAACAAGTGTTGGCAAAGATTCAGAGCAAAGGAAACTCTTGTGCACTATTGGTGGGGGTGTACATTGGTGCAGGCATGATGGAAAATATGGAGGTTCCTCAAAAAATTAAAAATACAGCTACTATAAAATTCAGCAATCTCACTTCTGGGTATATATCCAAAGAAATGGAAATGTTATCTCAACGAGATACCTGAGCTCCCATATTCATTGTAGCATTTTCACAATAGCTAGGATATGGAGACGACATAAATATCTGTAAATAGGTGAATGGGTAAAGAATATGATATATATTTATATATTTAAAAATATAATACAATGGAATATTATTCGGAGAAAGAAAGAAATACTAATTTGAGGGTATTATGCTAAGTGAAACAAGCCAGACAAAGGAAGGCAAATACTTATATGTGGAATCTAATAAAGCTGAACTCAAAGAAACTAGAATGGTTGTTACCAGGGGCTGGGAGTTGGGGGAGACAAATGGGAAGATGTTAGTCTAAGAGTACAAACATCCAGTATTAGATGAATAAGTTCTAGGGATCTGTAGTGATTATAGCTAATAATTCTGTATTATATACTTGAATGTTGGTAAAAGAGTGAATTTTATATGCTCGCCTCACAAAAAAGAAATGGTAATTATGTGAAATGATGGAGACATTAGCTAATTCTTGCTATAGTGGTAATCATTTTACAATATACAAGTGTAACAAACAATACATTGAACATCTTAAACATACATAATGTTACACGTCAGTTATATATCTCAATAAAGCTGGCAAGGAAAGAATTTTCAGCACTAAGCAATGATGTGGGAGATAAGGAAGAAGGACACGTCAAGAAATGGCATTCAGGTTCCTATCCTCTTGAAGAACTGGCATCTGTTCCATGGAATGCATTTTAAGAGCACTGGAGCAGAGTTGAATCATGTTTCTCTTGGTTAATATTCTGTCTATAATATTTTGATATTGATTTCCTATAAACCACTACATAGTAAGCCCTTGAATTTGACATGCATATCTTCCTATAATTCTCAAATTACCAAGTATAATTTCTCCCATTAAATGCAATAAGAAGATTTTAAATTTAGTAAACAGAAATTTCAAGATGCTCCTTTAGTTCCCGATGAACAATCATAGAGGATATAAAGCCACATTAATATGAGGATGTTAGGCAGTGACTAATTTCTCATTGTTCTTCTGTATACATTACTCATATCTGCACCTACATAAAATGACAAAGTTACCTCAGGTTAGGCATTTCAAGTTTTCATTTTGGTAGACATAAATACAAATATTAAATTATCCAGTCCAAGTAGGCTTTGTAGCAGTTACCATTTTAGAGAGTTAGGGAAGCTAAGTATTCCAGGTAAGTTATTGGAGTTGACTATGATCCAAAAGTCCTGGTTGTTGCAGAGGTCGTGAGGAAGATTTGAACTCTCAGATTATGTAAATCATTATGGCATCACTCTATAATTTGAGGGATGACCCGCACTCCAATTTAAGTGCTAATTTACCTTCCTTCACTGAAAAATAAAATGGAATTTTAAAGAAAATACGATAACCAATTTTTTAGTCTCTTCAAAGACAATCAGCCTCATTTTACGACATTGACTCTTCTTTTAATATGTTAAGATAGTGCTTCAGTGTATATTTTTTATCAGCTGAGAGGTCAACTCCAGTATGTATTCTCCACATGGCAATTTGTATTAGTGATTATTAAAGATCTAGAGTGAGCAAAAACAAAACAAAACAAAAAAAAAACAAACATTATGTGAGATCTTGGATAGAGATTTTTTAATTCTACCATGTACCTTCTCTGAAATTTTAATTCTACGATGCACTTTCTCTGTAAGAAAAACCTTGTAATTCATGCCACTTGCCTGAAGGCAGGCATAGCTCAGTCCCAGAAATTGGAGCTCCGAATGAATTAGCCCAATTCCATTATGTTAAACCTGGGAAATGTTGCCTTTAACCAGGGAAAGATTTATAATTTATTAAAGCCTCATGATGATACAATTCAGTCCCTTGAAATGGAGCTCAGCTTGATTAATTAAATAGGGAAAATATGCCTTTCTTTCAGGTAAATAGAAACAAACATATTCTTTAGATTACCTAAATTTCTGGTATAAGTACATTTGTGGGTGGAAAGAGATAAACGATTGAATATTCCAGTGACAGTTAAAGTACTTTTTCAAGAATATTTTGTATGGAGTCAATTTCACATGGAGAAAATATTAATAGTGAAAGTATTATCCACAAATATGACATGCACATGTACCAAAGGAATAGGACTTGAGAAGTACTGAATCCATAAAATAACATTTCTATGGATCATCTATGGAATCCCTGATAAATGCTATTCTCCCTGTGATTCACATACTTCTGGTTTCATATTAGTCCAACCCTCTACATCTAAGAGGGAGAAGATGGTTCCAAAGAAAAATGAATGCTGAGAAAATGAGGGAGTCTGTACCAGAAAGTTTGGGTACGCTTCACCCTCCTTAAGTGAAATTTTGCTGGGCTTAGACTTGTCTGTCAAGTCGAGCACCACCACTGGACAAGGTTCAAACCTGAGAAAATTTGGAAAATTATATCTTGAGTCACAATTACCTGATTGTTCTTGAATTATAAGGAAACTTATAAAGTGGTTCTAGAGTTGAAGTAGCTATATGTTGAAGGAATCAAGCTCAGAGGCAATCTGAGGGTCTAGAAATGTTTCTGAGAGCCCAGTTCTTTACTCTCTCTACCTTTAGCATCAGGTTTTCTCTCTGTTATTCTTCTAGTGTTGCGATTGAAAGTCAATATTTTATGTTGATGAAAAGGGATAGAGAAACGCAGAAAGCTAAACCATAAGAACAAAAGTCAGACTCTGATCATCTCATCAAATCCCCCAGTTTATGATCTGTGCTATCTCCATCTGATGTCTCCATCTCATCATGCTCACTTTCTCTTCACTCGCCTACTTACACACACACACACACACACACGCACACACACAGCACACACCTGCAGACATTCAAACAGGCTTAATGGTGTATGCAAAATCCTTTTTAGAAATAAACATTCAGCAGAAGAGAAAGACTCATAAAATAACAAAGACATAGCCAGAATAACATGAATTCTTGTCATTTCCTTTTCATGACCTTAAGCAAGTCACTTAATTTCTGAGTCTACTTTTTTCTTCTCTAAAATATAAATGAACTATAAACTTGTACGATTTTGATCCAAAGACACCTCCAGATTTTTCACACCTTTTTCCCTTGTAATGTGTTTTTCCTGAAGATGACTGATTTCCACAAATGCAAGGAAATCTAGTTCCATTTTTAAAATTCTAGCCAGCTAATTTGAGTTTGCACTTTGCCTTAGCATAAAAATATGTCCAATTCACATTTCTCATGTTTCAACAAGTGCATCAAATACTCCACTTTGTCAACACAGAAAAATTCATGATAATACAGCCAAAATGGAGGTCACCCTTCATTGACTCAGAGTGAATGCACACAGATCCTGTCCCTAGAAGGCCCAAATACTTGCCAAAAGTAAATTGCCATAAGTTGTGTGCTCATTTACTCTAAACTCATGTGATGACTTTAAAATAATGAAATAAATGAAGCATTTAATTTAAATGATACTTCATCTGTTAATGGTATTTGCGCCAATTTTCAATAGCTTTTGGTAGTGGTAATGTAATTTGATTTCTGAGCAATTAAGCAGTGCAGTTAGTACTGGCAAAATGATTAATTAGAAACTTTGGGCAATGTGCCAAAAAAGTTAACTTTTCCTTCTTCCATGATTTCTTTTCAAAGCATTACAGTATCATAGATTTATAAAATTTAAGGCATGGAATAGATCTGCAAGATTATATAGTCCAACTGCCAATTGGATGCATAAACCAGGTCTGCATTTTCCCTGGAAAGTAGTTGCCTAAAACAGTACAACATACATTCCCTGTCAAGAAAACCTAGCACATTATTGAAAGACCCGAAATTCTTAAAAAAAAAAAAACAAAAACAAAAAAAAACTACTTAGAGTAATGGCCTAAATGTTGCAGAAACTCTCCCTGATGTTAGAAATGCAAGGTTTATTTAGATCAAGTTCCTGCCCCCAGATAACTTGCAGTTTACTAGGAAATTTAACAGGTAAAACAAACAATCATGACCCAGTGTATTAAATTCTTGATTGATAGAGGTGTTTGTAGAACACTATAGGAGTACAGAGTAGGGCAGTTAAAAAAGCTTCAGAGTGGAATAAATGCTCCAAGATCTAATGCCTTATTTGAACCTTGATGAAGAGTGAATGCTATAGCAATCTAGTTGGATATTTGCAACAGACAATTGGGTATATAGATTGAAGTTAAAAGGGTTGGGGATACACATCTGGGAGTCCTTAGCCCTTAGCACACAAATGGAACTCAAAATCATAAGAGATTGAAAATACCCAGTGAATGTTCAGAGAATAAATAGAATAGACCAAGAATGAGGATACAAAGGAGAAACTTGTGAAAGAGAAGGTATCGTCAGCGGTGTTTTACCCAAAGCCACGTAATGTAGAGATCTAGAAAAATATTTAGGGTGGCATCAATCAGGATCCCTGAACATTAAGTGGGAAATTTTCCAAAAGCAAACCATCAATTTCATGGAATTAATGGAGAGACCGATCCAGGTACAAATGAGTTGCGTATCGAAAACAAAACAAAACAAAAAACCTAGATTAATTCAGGTTTAAGATTAAACTACAAAAGCAAAATGAGGGAAAAAGCCAAAATTGCACAATAAATGGCGCTGTATTGGAAAAGCTAAGTGACAAAGCAGGTGTACAGGAAGCGTGAGCCAAGGGAAGTCCTTGAGCCCAAAAGCATATCATCAATTCTAATGTACAGCAGGGTGACTGTGGTTAATAGGACTGTAATGTACACTTGAGATTTGCTAAGAGTAGATCTTAAGTGATTTCACCAACACAACAACAGAAAGACTCTACTGTGTGAGGTGATAGATGAGTTAATTAACTTGATTGTGGTAATCATTTCACAGTGTAGGTATATATCAAATCATTGTATTGTACCCCTCAAAAAGTTCCAGTTTTATATAACTTATTGGCCACATTAGGGACATGTAGTGTAACTCTTAACACTTGGGTTTTCTGTTTTGCAGTTCAGGTGCCTGATTTAAGCTTTGATTGATGAGGCCCTCACTTCAAAGAGGCATCCACTTCAAAGATGACTATTGAAAAAACAGGACTAGATAAAGAGCCAGATTGTACTCTGTCTCTCTTTCTCCCAACAACCTTGCTCTATGACCCAAGTGTGCCATATAATTTCTAGGACCTGTAAATAATAAGCCTTGTCTCTTTCTACTTTTCCTGTTGTTTACTGCTGTTGGTGTCTTGCAATCCTAATAAGAACCACCAGGGCCAGCCAGCCACAAAGTTAGTTATCAGTTGTCTGAGACCAACACAAAACACTTGGGCCCTAACGAAATTACTAGAAAAACTAAGTACATACTAGTCATAGCTAGAACTAGCTCTAGAACTCTCCCACCCATGAGAGAAGACATCTTTTTCTAAAGAAAGCACTTTTTGATCTTTTGTGTTGCAACAGTGTAATTTGCATCTCAATCTTGCACTCTGAGCAGGTTAAAACTTTTATGATACTGGTCAAATATTTGGGTAACTCACCTTTTCCACTAATTTGTGTTCTGAGACCTATATTGTATTGGATTCCAGAATTTCTCCTAGAGAGGGAGCTCTCTTTGTTTACAGAAATTCTTCAACGGGTGATTAAGACAGAAAATTATACTCTGAATGCTTGACAGAAGCCTAACAGTAAAGCATCAGAGAAAATGGTTGATAAAGAAATAAAGTGATTCACTTTGGCTTGGTGACTTGTTTTGTTTTCTCCTGGGGAGAGGGGTAGTGTTGCGGAGATTAAGAAAGATGATAGAAAAAGAGATGACAGATGGCCTATGAAAGAATGACATTGGAAAGATAAAGGCAGCAACGACTGGGTACATGCAGATAAGGAATATTTCAGAGAATAGAAATTTCTAATAAACTGTTTCAATTTTGTGTTATAAATCCCATGTAACTATTATGTGATTGACTTATTTTCAGAGGCTCCTGAAAATGAAAAGGCTAAGCTTTTTGTGTCTTGTTCGACATGGTGCAGAAGAGGGGGAGGGGGATCCACAAGGAAGGAGCTGCTCAGAGGGAGATAAACATAATTTGGTGGGGAAATGCATAATTTAGGGATTGAGCATCAGACACTACCACCTTGATATGACATGGGGCTGGGGTACAGGTGAAAGGTTAAAATTAGCTTGATTTTACCAATAGTTGACAACAGCTACTCTATACTTTTGTGAACAAAGAGAGAGTTGAGGGGCAGTTTGCATTATAAACAAGAGTACCTGAATTTCAGTGTAGAGTTCTATGATTGGCAAGACAGCCAAAAACTACTGAGTTTTAACTGGTTGAACACCTTGAGGCCTGATTTGTCCATAACAAAGGACACATATTGACCTGAGAATAGACTACAAAACCTGGTTTTGCAGCAGAGAATGGTTATGCCAGTTATATATTTTATGAAGTGCAATTTACATTTTCTAGATTTGTTTTATTTGTTTGAAAGAAACATTTAACAGTATCAATTGCAGTGGATTCTATAATTAATTTTTTCCAAGAAAAATGCCCCTAAGATAAATGGCTGAAAATGTTTATTTAGATTATGTAGATTATAAAAATCTTATTGTGAAAATGAGCAGAAACATGTTTATTGTCAAATTCTTCTCCTCTTATTAAACCAAGCAATTATTGGTTATAGGCTGATGGTCTACCAAATTTCCTAGTATAATTCAAGCCCTAGTCTGTGACTTTTCTTTCATATAGCTCAACTGCTTTTTTAAATTTTCTTTACTATTTTTAGGAAGATAATTTGGCAATTATTTTCTTTGTCTTTTTAAGTTGATGTCATTCAAAGACCCAACATTTCTCAAATATCTTAAGCAGAAGTAATGAAGGGATATCTTATTATTACTGTTTTCATTAATATTTCTATTTCCAAGAAGCATATGATGTTAAGCTGTCCACAGAGCTTAATTATCGGGACTGAGAGTAAGAAACCAACATATTTACTCCCAGGGTTTTCTTGATCAAGATGAAGATACTTAAACCAATAAATAACTTTATTGCAAAACAATTCATCTGAACAGTTTGCTCATCTGGGAAGCAACTGACTTTTCATGAAACAGTTCACTCACATAGATTCATTTCAGGTCCTCAGTTTGCTGTGTCAACTGATCCTAAAGTATTATATTACAATGATGCCCAGTTGAGATCAGTTTCTCCCTTTTAAAGACCCTTAAACCGGGGCACCTGGGTAGGTCAGTGGATTGAGCATCCAACTTCGGCTCAGGTCATGATCTTGCAGTTTGTGAGTTCGAGCCCCAGGCTCTGTGCTCACAGCTCGGAGCCTGGAGCCTACTTCACATTCTGTGTCTCCATCTCTCTCTCTCTGCCCCTCCCCCACTCATGTTCTGTCTCTCTCTCTCAAAAATAAACATTAAAAAAAAAATTAAAGACCCCCTAAACCATTTAAGCCCAGATACAGAACCCTTGTATGGTACCCTGGTAGGTACCATTTTCTGAACCTTCTAAGACACTAAGACTTTGTCAAAGTACTGTTCCTCCTTCTGGTGGTTAAGTCCAACAGACCTAGATTTGATTGAACAATAGTTTTCTGGTGGTCTCTTTGGAAGATGACAGTCATCAAATCTTAACAAGTTATTTATTTCTCTGGATTGGTTACAGTATTTGTAAGCAGCATTCCTAGAATGTTGTTTTTATAATGATTATATGAAATAATTTAACTAATATGCTAATGACAGTTCCAAGAATATAGTAAATGTTCACTAAATGTTGATTATTATTAATCAAAAGTTGTTTTTTTTTTATTTTTTTAAACTTTTTTTTTTTTCAACGTTTATTTATTTTTGGGACAGAGAGAGACAGAGCATGAACGGGCGAGGGGCAGAGAGAGAGGGAGACACAGAATCGGAAACAGGCTCCAGGCTCTGAGCCATCAGCCCAGAGCCTGACGCGGGGCTCGAACTCACGGACCGTGAGATCGTGACCTGGCTGAAGTCGGACGCTTAACCGACTGCGCCACCCAGGCGCCCCATTAATCAAAAGTTTTAAGAGCAGTCCCATTGTTGTTAGAAATGCATTCAGACAAAGTAGATGGATCTTTTTTATGATAAAACAGTTTCCCCCACAGAAATATGTTAAATACAAAGAATATTAAACTCTTTCTTAACATCTTTTACTTTAATATGATTATTTAAACCAGATGTGGAGGCTTGACCTTTTATTTATTGGGCACAAGGTACAGTTTCCTCAG
This sequence comes from Lynx rufus, assembly GCF_022079265.1. Lineage (NCBI taxonomy): Eukaryota > Metazoa > Chordata > Mammalia > Carnivora > Felidae > Lynx > Lynx rufus. Next base: position 8,479,814 of record NW_025814825.1, read on the forward strand.
GTAGGTGATAGAGTAAAAAAGGAATAAAACACTAAAGCATAGATTCTCTATCATCCCTCAGGCAAGGTGCCTCAGAGAAAAGAGTGTAGATATTCTTGGAGAGAAATAAACTGATGAAAATATGAAAAGATGAATCTGGTTGGAAGTCATAATATCTAGAGCATCAAACAGCAAAAGTGAGAAAGGGTAAGTGATATTCAGGGGAAAGAAGTTTCTCTCTTCCTGGTAAAATTCATCTATAAAATTAACTCAGCGTTACCTGTTTATTGAACTGTTAAAATATGACCAACATGTTTTTGTCCTTACATTAAAAGGGTTTTTATTCACAGGTTTACAGAAAAGACCTGACACAACGATAAACATGTGAGAATCACTCTAAATTTGGTTGCCTTAAACCCGAAGGCCATTTTTTTCTGCTTCAACATGTGTTTTCACACTTGTCCAAGTGTGCCTTCTTCAGATGGTGAGGAAATGCATAGCAGGAAATTTGTTAAGCTAAAGGCATCCTACCTGTAAATTCAAATTCAAAACAGAAAAGTGCTTCATAAAATTCTTAGGCTGACCAATAGAGCAAGTATTCACAACCATTCCATATTGGCTCATGAATCTGCTACCTAACGTGCCATAAAAAATTCTGTAGAGGCCCTTCGTTTTCTTTTATTTAAAACTTTCATTGTGAGGGGCACCTGGGTGGCGCAGTCGGTTAAGCGTCCGACTTCAGCCAGGTCACGATCTCGCGGTCCGGGAGTTCGAGCCCCGCGTCAGGCTCTGGGCTGATGGCTCAGAGCCTGGAGCCTGTTTCCCATTCTGTGTCTCCCTCTCTCTCTGCCCCTCCCCCGTTCATGCTCTGTCTCTCTCTGTCCCAAAAATAAATAAATGTTGAAAAAAAAATTAAAAAAAAAAAACAACTTTCATTGTGAGTCACATGAGAAACTTTGCAGAGTCCTATAAAACAAGTTACTGCACTTTTCAATGCAGATTAAATTTCGGTCTTTATTGTGACAGGCGACATTTGTATTTTCTGGAGCTCTCACTTCTGCCATATTATGAATACCATTTCTTTAACTGCCTAAGGATTGAGTGGTGTCTTCAGTGGTGTCACAGACATGGCCACAGAGGACTGACTTCCCCACCCATTAACTTATTTAAAAACAGACAAATGAAATATCCTTGAGGGAGGGTGGGTAAAACTTATCAGTTTCCCAATAGTCAAATCTTTTCATTCTTATTTACGATAAGAACATTTCCATCATTAGTACAAGGAGCTGTTTTCTTTGGGCCACATTTTGAAAAAGAATCAAGACTTTTCTCATTTCATAATGTTTTATAAGGGTAAATACAAAGTACATGAAAAATAAAGCCACATTGATTATGGTTTTGCATAATCAGATAATTTTACTCATTAGGCCAGTGTTTATCAAGCTCTGGTTTATGATACCAATGTAACCGGCATAAAATAAATAATAATTAGATAAATTATATCATAAGAAGCAAATGGATCATACAGAGCAACATTAACAAATTTTTACTTGATTAACGGTTGTGAACTCTCATCTGTTTCCATCAGGAGAATCCTAAAACTAAACTTTATAGGATCCCCTTTCATGCCTTATTCTAATGGTAATTAATGATTCCAGTGAGATTTGGACCACAAAAACAAAGTCATTGTTTGCTGATAACAGTTCAGACAAATTCATTCACAGCAGAAATCGGAGCTGTTAAGTCTCATCTCCTTTAAGGATGTGGACGATTAAAATCTGTGACTGTGGTGACCCCTTTTGCAAGCCCAGAACATCACATTGTCTCCAGACTGGTGAAATTAAATTTACCAGCTTCATTTTGTCATGAACTTAAGAGTGTCTCCAGCATCCGGGGCGCCTGGGTGGCTCAGTCGGTTAAGCGGCCGACTTCAGCTCAGGTCATGATCTCGCTGTCCGTGAGTTCGAGCCCCGCGTGGAGCCCCGCGTCGGGCTCTGTGCTGACAGCTCAGAGCCTGGAGCCTGTTTCAGATTCTGTGTCTCCCTCTCTCTGGTCCTCCCCTGTTCATGCTCTGTCTCTCTCTGTCTCAAAAATAAATAAACGTTAAAAAAAAAAAATTAAAGAGTGTCTCCAGCATCTTCCTTAAAGTCCTGAGACTCATAGTGGCTTCCAAGTGAACATCAATGACTCATAGCTTCTAAAAGCTGTTTGTTTGTGGTTTTTTTGTTTGTTTATTTTTTGTCTTTATTCCATCAGTACTCCCAAAGGTTTGTGTAAAACTAATAATATAATTCCTTGCTGAAAACCCTCCAATAGCTTTCTAGTGTTTTTATATTATAGAGCTTATCCTTTGCCTGGCCTACGATATCTTTCATGATCAGCCCTAACCTCTTCCCATCACTTTCTACTCTGCATCTACAGGCCTTCTTTCAGTTTTTCTAATACTCCATGTTCTTTCCCCCACCTTGAAGCCCTCACATTGTTACTGTTCTTTTGTCTGGAAAGCTCCTCTCCTCACTCTGCCTCATTTTTACCATCATCATTCAAAACCCACGTAATATTATTTCTTCAGATAAGCCCCAGATCAAATCAAGTTCCCAAAGTTAAAGGTTGTCAGGGAACCCTATAAGTCACCTCTGCAGCACCTTTCATAATTACAGTTAAAAACTAATTTCAGGGGCACCTGGGTGGCTCAGTGGGTTAAGCATCTGGCTTCAGCCAGCTTCAGCTCAGGTCATGATCTCGTGGTTTGTGGGTTCAAGCCCTGTGTCGGGCTCTGTGCAGGATGGCTCAGAGCCTGGAGCCTGCTTTTGATTCTGTCTCCTTCTCTCTGTCCCTCCTTCGTTTGCACTGGCTCTCTCTCTCTCAAAAGTAAACATTAATTGTTTTTTCTTAATTTCATAATTGGGCAGAAGACTTGCTTCTTGTCTAGTATTCCATCCCCAGTTGTCTGTTCCAGGGCTGACCCAAATCAGATCTTCAATAAACACTTAAATGAATATTGGAAGGAATAAGGGCTTGCACAGCAGCTTTATAGTACATAAATGATTCAAATTTATTCCTTAGAAAAATCACAATTTTTATGTATCAAGAAAGTTTCAAGCTGATAATGAATGGGCAACATTATTTTCAAATTTCTACGGTCAACGCAAGAGTATCCATAGGATACCCCAGAGTCAATCCCTGTGCTTTTGCCTTCTGTTGTAGACTGTCCTAGAGTTAGAGGTGAAAATCTCTGGGAATGATGTCCTTTCTAGATATAATGGCAAAAATCTCAAGAGCAATGAAAGAACACTTCTGGTTTTATCTTTTTTGTATATGTCATTATTCCTCACTGGAGTGCACGTGAAATGCCTACAGGTCCAGTTGTCATGTTGCAACTCGATGATAAAATTAATGTTGAGAACATGTCAGAACAGGAAGACAGAAAGAGTCTAGTTCTCTTACTTTATTAGCCACAGTAGGGACCACAGATTGCCAACTCCTGATCTTCTTTTTGTATTACTCAAATAAATCCCATATTTGTATAAGTCACTGTTGTACAGTTTTCTATTACTTGCAGCAAAAGACAACCCTAAACGACAAAGTTTTGTATTTTAATGTGGTTGTGTTCTATGAAACACCAGAAGATATGAGTGATAAATAAGTAGTAGATTTAGATGAGTAAATATAAATTTATATGTTTATACTGGAAACAGAAATATCATCACCATAATTCCATAAATAGTATATAAATTACGTAGATATAATTGAATCTGGCCACAAAATATCTTCAAAAGAATTAATATGTGGATTAAGTTTGAATAAATATAAATTTATATGTTTATAATGGAAACAGAAATAATCACCATAATTCCATAAATAGTATATAAATTACATAGATATAATTGAATCTGGCCACAAAATATCTTCAAAAGAATTAATATGTGGATTAAGTTCAACTTTAAGAAGTTATATATGAAAACAAGGTTTTGTCACAGAACAAAAATTCTTAACTTTTTTCCTAAATACAAGTGACTTTTTTGCTACCAGCCATCAGATCACAAGAAAATTTATTTAAAAGGCATGAAAATAGTAGCCAAGTTATCATGCAGGCATGAGACAAGTCCTAGAAATCCCCAGGGAGAATTGAAAAACATAGGAAAAGTAACTTTTTAAAAAATTTTTGATTCTTTTAAATTTATTTTAGAGACAGAAAGAGGGAGTGCTAGCGAGGAAGAGGAGCAGAGAGAGAATCTTAAGCAGGCTCTGTGCTCAGACTGACATGGGGCTTGATCCCACAACCCTGAGAGCATGACTGAGCTGAAATTAAGAGTTGAATGCTCAACCAACAGAGCCACCCAGGTGCCCCATAAAAGTAACTTTTAAAAGCTTACACCAGATACGCTTCCTGTGTGTGAACCAGTTGGGGAAAGCATTTATTAAGTTTAGGTTTATAATATTTTCTCATAGATGTCTTAAATTAACATGAGAGATCGAAAAGTTGATGGTATTTTTGTAATAATAAAGCATTTTGTGGCTAATTCTGCCCCCAAAATTGATAAATTCTCCTACCCTTACACAAAGCATCTAGAGACTTGATAAGAGGAGTCAAAGAAGTTAAAATAGTGCATAAAAAGGATTCCTTTTATTTTCTACAAACAAGTTTTTATTAAACACAATTTATAATACTTCAACTGTGCTTATCACATCCTCAAGGTTCAGGACTTCTGACGGTGAATGATTTTTAGGAAAAAATTACACTGAAAGAGAAGTAATCTTAAGGAAAGGACAGAAAGATACTCTTACGTGAAAATGAATATAAACATGTAAATAATTTCAGTCACTATGTTTGCAAATCTCTGCTCTCTGATATCAAACCTCTGTCATCCTTTCTTTTTGTTTCTTGACACGTTTTCTGGATGCGATGAATAGTCCAAACCGCTATCTATTCATTTTACTTTTATATTTTTAACATTAATTTTAAATAATTTCACACTTCAAAAATGTTGCGAAAATTGTGCAAATTGTCCCATCTTCCTGTCAATTGCCTTCCCTATATGTTAACTTTTTATATAATGACTGTGCAAGTATCTAAACAAGATAGTAATATTGATGCAATTTTATTAAGTAAACTACAGAGATTTTTCAAATTTCACAACTGTTTCACAAATGTTCTTTGCTGGTCCAGGATCTAATTCAGGATTCAGCTGCCATGCCCTTTCCTTTTAGTCTCCCCAGTCTGTGTAGAGTGTCTCACAATTGGTGTTTGAGTTTTCATCATGTCTAAATTCAAATAATGTGATGGTAGCGAGAATGTCAGGGGTGTCTGGGTGTCTCAGTCATTTGAGTATCTGATTCTTAATATTGGCTCAGGTCATGATCTTTGACAGTGTGGAACCTGCTTGGGATTCTCTCTCCCTCCCTCTCTGCCCCTGTCCCTTCCCTCTCGAAATAAATAAACATAAAAAAAGAAGGTCAGAGGGACGCTGTGAGTTGTAACCTTCTCAGTCTATCACATCAGGAGGCACATGACACCAATATGCATCATTATTAGTGATGTTAACTTTAATAATTTGGTTACAATGACGTGTGCCAGGTTTCCCCACTGTAGAGTTACTATCTTTTTCCTTCTATTAGTAATAGATACATTATGGGGAGATATTTTGAGATTATGCAAATATACTCTTTCTTATCATAGTTTTGCTCACTAATTTTAGAATACACTGATGAGTTTTACTTGAAACAATTATTAGTGTGCTTTTTTCCAAAGACACTATTCTATTTTTGACATTCCTTCTGTATTGATTAAATAGAAATTTTACTTAAAAAAATAATTTTCTCAGGGGGGCCTGGGTGGCTCAGTTGGTTAAGTGTCCGGCTTCAACTCAGGTCATGATCTTGTGGTTCAAGTGTTCAAGCCCTGCATCAGGCTCTGTGCTGACAGCTCAGAGCCTGGAGCCTGCTTTGGATTTTGTGTCTTCCTCTCTCACTGCCCCTCCTCGCTCTTGCTCTGTCTCTCTCTCTCTCTCAAAAATAAATAAACATTAAAACAAATTTAAAAAAATAAAATAAAAAAGAATTTTCTCCTCTCAATTCAATTATTCATGTTATAAGACTATCATGGGCATTTATTTTGTTTTGTTTGTGTTATTATTGATATTGTATTATTAATATTAATATTAACATTATTAATATTAAGCTAATATTTAATTATTAACAGATTTGGCCGTTGAGAACCCTTTCAAGATGCTGCCTATTGACATACCACCATCAGTTTTTGAGCATGTTTTACTTTCTGGTACCACAAGATATTCCAGGATCATCTGTGTTTTCCCTGCCCCAAATATTAATAATAATATAGTAGTTAATAATACTTAAAAAGTAAGATCTAGGCATTAGATATTCTCATTATCAGTGAGGTATGGTTTGCTTCCAGGCCCTCTGAACAGATATACATACACATATATTTAAATCTATTTGTCTTTCTATCTGCCTATACCTTTCTCTTTTCATGCTGATACTCTGTTTCCAATCCAACTCCACAGAGTTCGTTCTACACTTTTCTTTTCTATTTATAATAATTGAACCGAAAGTGAGAAACCTGACTTTTTCATTGTTCCTCAATGTATTTCTTTACTCAATCCTAGAATATACTTTGCACGAAAACTTCCAAACCTTTTAACTTACATTGGTGGGAAAATAAGTGAAGTTATCCACAAGATGGCCTATGGGACTGACATAAACTCTAGTTTCTAGCTTAGAGACCCCTCTTCCGGGGTCTTCTTCCTGCCTGCTTGCCGTGTGTGCCAAATTACTACTAATGCGGAATGCGGAAGTAACAGAGATGAATTGTCCCCCATGCTTGTGCCCAGGACTCAGATCTCTGGAGAAGGATCTCCTTTGAGCCCGCTGGTGTAAAATAAAACTCCGATCCACCAAGATCTCCTGTGCTGCTTGGTTTTTCTGCCAGCGATCCAGCCTGGTTCCATAACAATATAACCTGTGAAAAATATGTTCACCAAATGCAGTACAATATTTTTGTATAACTCTACTTGTTTTTAGCTTTCAAGTATACAATTAAAATGTTATTTTCAAAGTTACTTGGACAAGGGGCGCCTGGGTGGCGCAGTCGGTTAAGCGTCTGACTTCAGCCAGGTCACGATCTCGCGGTCCGGGAGTTCGAGCCCCGCGTCAGGCTCTGGGCTGATGGCTCGGAGCCTGGAGCCTGTTTCCGATTCTGTGTCTCCCTCTCTCTCTGCCCCTCCCCCGTTCATGCTCTGTCTCTCTCTGTCCCAAAAATAAATAAACGTTGAAAAAAAAAAAAAAAGTTACTTGGACAAGTTATTTTCTTCCCAACCTTCTTTAGTGTGATTATACCGTGCATTTGTAGTACAATTAGGTTTATTTTCTTCCCAACCTTCTTTAGTGTGATTATGCCATGCATTTGTAGTACAATTAGGTTTATTTGTATACCGAATTTAGGAAGAGAAGAAAGAGAAATCAGAACAAAAGATATATATTTTAAAGATATTGAGAATTATCAAAACTTAGTGACAAATATCAAATCACAAATCAAAGACACTCAAAGACCACCAAATCAGCATAAATGCTAAACAAAAGCAAAAACTAAACAAACAGAAAACAAAAAAAGCAAAATACACAGACATACCTTATTCAAACTAATAAAAACCAAGTACAAATAAAATTTTTGGTATTGACAAAAAAATTACATACAAAATATATATAATGCTTAAATAGATTGCTAGTAATAAACTATGTTAGCTAAACTGGAGTAAATCTTTAAAGTGCTGAAAGACAAGGGGCGCCTGGGTGGCGCAGTCGGTTAAGCGTCCGACTTCAGCCAGGTCACGATCTCGCGGTCCGGGAGTTCGAGCCCCGCGTCAGGCTCTGGGCTGATGGCTCGGAGCCTGGAGCCTGTTTCCGATTCTGTGTCTCCCTCTCTCTCTGTCCCTCCCCCGTTCATGCTCTGTCTCTCTCTGTCCCAGAAATAAATAAACATTGAAAAAAAATTTTTTTAAAGTGCTGAAAGACAAAAACAAAACTGTCAATACAGAATATTATACTAAGTGAAAATAACTTTAAACAATAAGGGAGAAATGAATAATTTTTCTAACAAAACCAAATAATCAATTGTCAGCAGACCTCCACTATAAGACATATTAAAGCAAGTATTGTTCAGATAAAAGTAACAGACTATTTAGATCCAACCTAGATTCTCCAAAGAAATTAAGGTGATGGGAATAGTATAGATGAAGGTAAATGAAACATTCATATTGTTCCTATTTTTACTAGCTCTAAAAGTCTCTAAAGCAAAGCATGTAGCTATATACCATGATTTTATAGCCTATGCAACATATAAGTGTATGACCAAATATTATAAGTGATTGGATGGAGAATTTTAATTAAAGATTGTAAGTGCTTTACATATATATGAAGGTAGACATTGATTTACTAAGGATATGTGTTGTAAACTATTGGGTAGCCGCTAATTAAGAAAGAATATATAAATAATGAACTACTTCTGGAAATAAAATGGAGTTATAAAACCAGAGAGAAAGAGGCTAAAAAAATCGAATAAGTAGAAAAAAGTTAGAACCATTGAAGATTTTAATCCAACAATATCAATAATTATATTAAATACGAATGGTCTCAACATATCTATTAAAAGACAGATGGTCAGATTGAATAAAGAAGCAAGAGTCAATAAGGGAAACACTTTAAACATAAACCCAAAGGCAGATTTTTTTTAAATGGGAAATATTTTTAAATGAAAAAAATAATTTAAAAATATAGTGTAACTATACTAATGTCAGACAAAGAAGTTCAGGACAAGGAATACTGGCAAGGGTAAAATGTAACATACAATTATAAAAGAGACAATTTTTCAAAAAGATATGCAAATCCTATGTGAGTTTGCACCTAAAAGTGGAAATTCGAAATACGTGAAGAAAAGAACTGTTGGGAGAAATAAATGAACCTACATGTATATTTATAGATTCAACACTCTTCTCTCAAAAAGTAATAGGCAGAATAATCAGGAAGAATCTAGAAGACGAACAGTGCTACCAACCAACATGGTTTAATTGACATTTACAGAACCATTTATGTAACAAGAAGACTGCACATTCTTTTAACGTTCATGGAACATTCATCAAGTTATATAGCTTTCTGAAACATGAAACAAACTACAACAAATTTAAAATGAGTAGAATTATACAATGTGTTTTCTCAGATCATAACAAAAATAATTTGAAAATCAATTAGCAGAAAAATATATTGACACCCCCATTATGTGCAAATTAAAGAGGAAATCAAGATAGGAATTGGAAAATACTTTAAATCAAGTGTAAAGAATGTACCATGTATCAAAATATGTGCAATGTAACTAAAGCAATGCTTGTAGGAAATTTTACATCATTAAAAGCCTATATTAGAAAAGAAAGAATATGTTATCTAAACTTCTACTTAAATTTTTTTTTAATGTTTATTTATTTTTGAGAGACAGAGAGAGACAGAGTGTGAGCAGGGGAGGGGCAGAGAGAGAGGGAGTCACAGAACCCGAAGCAGGCTCCAGGCTCTGAGCTGTCAGCACAGAGCCTGACAGGGGGCTTGAACTCACAAGCCATGAGATCAGGACCTGAGCTGAAGTCAGATGCTTAACTGACTGAGCCACGCAGGCACTCCTCTAAACTTCTACTTAAAAAAATCTAGAAAAATCTGTCATGTAGTTGCTCTTTACATATTTCAATTTGTATTTCCTCTTTGACTGCAGTGTTTTATCTTTTCAAGCTTTAATTTACATTCCAGTAGGTAACATACGGTGTGATATTAGTTTCAGGTGTATGATTTAGTGATTCAATACCTCCATACAACATCTGGTGCTCATCACAAGTGCACTCCTTTATCCCCATCACCTATTTAACCCTTCCCCTCACCCACCTCCGCTCTGGTAACCATCAGTTTGTTCTATATAGCTAAGAGTCTGTTTCACAGTCTCTCTCTCTCTCTCTCTCTCTCTCTCTCTCTCTCCCTCCCTCCCCCCCCCATGCTATTTTGTTTTGTCTCTTAAAATTCCACATATGATGAAATCATATGGTATTGATCTTTCTCTGACTGACTTATTTCTCTTAGCATAATACTTTCTAGCTCTACCCATGTTGTTGAAAATAGGAAGATTTCAGTGTGCCTGGGCGGCTCAGTTGGTTGGGCATTCAACTTCGGCTCAGGTTGTGATCTCACAGTTTATGGGTTCACCTCACATTGGGCTCTGTGTTGACAGTGGGGAGCCTGGAGCCTGCTTCGGGTTCTGTGTCTCCCTCTCTCTCTGCCCCTCCCACGCTCACACTCTGTCTCTCTCAAAAATAAACTTTTTAAAAATTTTCTAAAAAAAAAAAAAAGAAGAAAAAGAAAATAGCAATATTTCATTCGTTTTTACGGCTGAGTAGTATTCCAAGTATTCCATTCTTCATCCATTCAGCAACAGATGAACACTTGGACTAATTCCATAGTTCGGCTGTTGTAGGTAATGCTGCTACAAACACTGGGGTGCATGTATCCCTTGAATTAGTATTTTTGTGTTCTTTGGGTAAATACTTCGCAGTGCAATTGCTGGATTGTAGGGTAGTTCTATTTTTAATACACTTGTATTCCCTCCCACAGTGCAGAAGGGTTCCCCTTTCCCCACATCCTCACCACCACCTGTTGGTTCTTGTGTTATTGATTTTAGCCATTCCGACAGGTGTCAGGTGACATCTCGTAATTTTGATTTGTATTTTCCTGGTGATGAGTGACATTAAACATCTTTTCATGTTTTTACCTAGAGGATTTTGTTTTGTTGTGGTGGTTTTAAATTTCCACATGGAAGAATCTTTCTACTTTATGATTTTACATGTAATTTTTAGGTTTATTGGTTTGTGTTCAAAAACTGCCTTTAATATTCTTTATTACAGAACTTACTGATGTTTTCTTTGTGATCTAATAAATGTTCAATTTTTGTAAATGTTCTGTGGACACATAAGAAGGTTTTGTCTCTGTATTTTACAACATATAACATTTTAATATTAGCAGTCTACTCTAAATTTCATCTTTGTGTTAGCTTTGGGTCTACACATATATGTTAAAATTTTGCCAACAGTCCTTTTGCTGAAGGTTGGATCAAGTTTATCCACTAGTAGTTTATTTAAGAAAGATTCAGGGATACAGAATTCCCTAGTTCTTTCAAATTTATATCCATTTCTAAAGCTTTTATTAAATAATTTAACTTTTGTAAAATGCTTAGAATAGTACCAAATAGGTAAGTGTTTCATTGACAAACACTTTCATGCACTATTAGATTGAAATTTGCTGAGACAAATTGGGAAGCATTTGATAGATAAATGGGAATCAGACAAGTATCTACAACCCCCAATGGTTATGACTCTCCAATAAAGTTGAGTTAGTGATCCTATTTGGACCTAAAGCCGGTGTCTAAGCATCCTACATCCCCTTGGAATGAAAAATAATTGAATCAATAGCCTAAATACCTGTCTTATTTTACCACCACTAGAAAACGTGGAAATGGAAAGGATGATGATATACTAAATTATCTCAGTCTGGTTACCATTGGAAGACAGAAAGCGCAAATGTTTACTTTATGTTTTTTATTTCAAGTTTTTATTTAAATTAAATTCTAGTTTGTTAACATTAAGTATAATATTGGTTTCAGGAGTCATATTCAGTGATTCATCATTTACATATAACACCTGGTGCTCATCACAACAGGTGCCCTCCTCAATAGTGCAAGTGTTTATAGAGATTACATGCAGGATGATTCAAGGAGCATGAAGCAAAGACATGAACTGTGTGTAACCTTCTATTTATTAACCCCACCAACCAGAGAAATCGGGCCTGCTGGCCCTCAGACTCTCACAAATCAGATTGGCCACCTTCTTCCTCAGAAGAGAATGTGTACATTAGTTTCAAACTTCTCATTATCTAAGTAACCTTATCGAGCACTTACTATGTATTTCATTGTACTAAGCATTTAATATCCATGCTATCCTTCTTATTTTCACAATAGTCCTATACATTAAAACTATTAGAGTGGACATTACATATGACAAAACCACAATGCGGCGAAAGGAGCTAAAGATTCATCTATAGCAGAACTTCTCGAAACTGTGTATATTAGAACCATCCTGAAGCCTTATTAAAATAGAGATTCCTGGCCTCAACCCTCCAACTTTTGTTTCTGTGGTGGGTTTGAAGTAGGGGCCCAATAATTTGCATTTCTAACAAGTTCCCAGGTGACTCTGGTGTGGTAGCTTTGGCAACCACACATTGAAAACACTGCTCGGTAGAAGCATGAGGGTAAAGTGAGAGTACCCCTTTTCCATGCTCTACGTTCTCCATGTTTTCTTTGCTGTATCTTAGCAGCCAAGCATGGTGTTATTTAGAAAGTTGGGCTGCAATAGGCCCATTTCAGTAGTTCCTAACAATGTTCCTTGGAATGTCTCTGTGATCACTGGTAGGTAATTTAGGCTATGCCACAGGGAAGATCCACATTCTGTCAAGTCATATTGTGCCACAGTTCAGTTATTCACTGCCTTTTCTATTATATGTACCAGTTTATATAAACCATGGTGTTCAGTGCAATCCACCAGAGTTTATACAATGAATTCAAGGATATAATGAACACTCAAATTCGAACACTAGCCAACTCATACTACTCAATTTCCACAGAAATATGGCAATTATCAAAAGGAAATCATATTTTAAAAATAATATTAAACTTTATAAAAGTTGTAAAATTAAAGTTATGAAAGAATGCTCCCTTAAGTTAAAGTTCAAAGACACTAAAAGCCGAGCATTTGTCCTATTCATTTGTTTGTTTGTTTCTTCAATTTCAACAGATGGAGGCTGAGTTCCTTATCTTTTTTTCTTGATTTTTTCCCTGGTAGAATGAATGTGGCTTCTCTGAATGCTCCAAATTTGAATAACTCCAATTCCAATTCAATCTTGGCTTGTTTTCCTTTTCCATAAAGTCTGTTAAAGGATTTAATATTAAAAGAGGATAAAATCAGAATTCTCATGTAAAATATAAGAACACATGTTTAAGATTTTATTACATTCATATTGTTCAAGAGAAACTTAAGGAGGAAACCTACGAGGAAGAAAAGGGAGACTGATCTGTACTTAGGTTTGCAAACCAGGCACAGCAACCCAACTCCATGGGTCTGCTCCTCCTTAAATGACAAAGGAAAGGTGGTGTTTTTAAAGCTTAAAACCACAGCAGGACAAAACTTTCAGTTGGTTTGGGTTCCTCAGCAATTGGCTGAACTTTTTGTTCAGTAGGGTGAGAGGAGAGGACCTTTTCAGGTGTCTAACGCTCAAGATGTTTATCACTTGAATCCAAGAAGTGGCTACTCTTCCAAGATTTGTTAACGTTTTCCTCGCCCCTTTTCTTCTTCAATACTAATAAGAGAACCACACAGCTATGATAACTAGCTCAAAGGAGAATACAAAAAACTTTTTATAGATGATTTATAGATGAGGAAAACTGAAATAAACTTGCAAATGGATGCAACACTGGCTTTTCCGGAGTGGGGAATTGGTTCTCTCTCCACAAGAAAAAAATTCTTCTGCATACAAACAAAATTTATTTTGCATCACTATCTGTTATTTACAGAACTGTAAAAGAGCTCAAAGGCATTTAATGGCTAAAATGGATCATCGAGAAGGCTATGCTCCAACAATGCATATTCTTCCATCGGAGACACCCAATAATCTTTTCACTTATTCCAAATCCCCTTAAACCTCCAAGGGTCAGTAATGTATCAATATGATGATCACATACTTAGATGCATATCTATAAAACTTTGAAAGGACACATAATTTTTCAGGCATACCATAATCAGTCCACACAAAACAATTTCCTTGAATGTAATATAGAGTGTAACACAAATCTCCAGTGTCTGTGAATCACAGGTTTGAAAAGAAGCTAGAGAGGAAAGACTACTAAAATAAAGAGATTTCATTTTCATTTTCAGCCACTTCACATCAAGAAGTTAAGCTTCCCTCATAGCGCTGGAGGAGGGAAATCTCTGTTAGTATATATCTTCTCTTCTCTGAGGGCAACATTTGAAATCCTTCTCCTCTTCTTGCAAAACTTATACCTATTCAGTGGTGGCACCTGTCTTCTCCAGCTTCCCACCGTCTTGAGATTCCCATATCCGTTTATTTTACATTCCACATATTTAAAACCATTTAACATTCTGCCTTTGAGTCTTAATTACCTGGCATCTCTATATTCAGCCTTTGTCTCCGTTCATCCCTCCAAGTAGAAAGTCTGACATTTATAACAGAAAATACTCTAAACAAAGTTTATTGTCATGCATTTTGTATAGACACAATACCCTGCCCTTCTCCATGACCAGTGTGAAGGGATCTTAAAACATTTTTAGTTACTTGTCTCTGTACTTGCAGATTCTGTTTCTTGTTTTGTACTTTTTTTTTAAAGTGTAGGTTGTTTTCGTCTCAATTGCAGGATCTCCACACCAAATTGCTGAGTTGAAATAATTAGCAATGCTGCCTTAAATGATGCCATTAGAAAACAAGGTATCTGTGGCAGGTTAACATCCCTCCATTTTTGCTCTCCTTCTGTTACTGAATTTTTTACCCAAAGCATGCTTTCTTACACATCTTTCCCTCAAATAAGTAGTTATAATTCTGTTTTGTTTCCATTTCCCCCTCTAGTTCTTATTAAAATCCAGCCATATGTTTATGATTTTAAACTATTTCTTATTTTGGTCCTTTCCTTTCCCACCCTAATTCACATTTTTCACTGGACCGGGAGGCCCTCCTTCCTCATGCTTTCAGATTCAACCTTTGCCTTATATTTTGTTCTCCCAGATTCTACCTTACAGAGTCTCTCGTAGTGATACATAAAAGCAAGGAGTTTTGAATCTTGCAAAAGCATACACTATTCAAGTAAATTCTGGTCACCTCTCCTGTGAATACTTGATTTTTATTTATTTTTTCCATCTCCTTATACTTTTATTTAGAATTGTTTAAATTTCAGGGAGCCTGCATGGTTCAGTCACTTAAGCATCCAACTCTCGATCCTGGTTCAGGTCATGATCTCATGGTTTGTGAGACTGAGCCCTGCAACCGGCTCTGTGTTGACAGCTTGGAGCCTGCTTGGGATTTTTTTCCCTCCCCCTCTCTCTCTGCCCCTTCCCCACTCACACACGTGTGCTCTTTCTCTCTCTCTCTCTCTCTCAAAATTAGTAAACATTAAAAAAAAAGCATTGTTTAAATTTCTCAGGTCATCTCCTCATAATCACTCTAGTACTTTAAAATACATTTAATAATTATAAAAGTATCACACATTGATTTTCCAGGTTTTCTTCACTCAAGTTTGCCAAATGTAGAAACATCTCACAGCTAATTTAATCATCAAAAGTTGTTTATCAGTTGCTTTTATAATTGATTTATGATTAATAGCTTAAATATTAGAAATAACTAGAAAATAGAAAAGTAGTTTCTGTAGATTTTGTGGTCTCGGCTCCTCTGAAAGGATTAATCAGTTTGGAATCTGAGATTGTCTCATTATGTTTTGCTAGTTTTGTTTGTTTGTTACTTTGTTTGTATAGTAGCTCTAGTCACCATCCTAATCAATAACAGTTTGATGATCTCCTATTCTTCTTAGTTTTATCTGTAAAACAATCATCCCTTTCCTTTTCTATAACTATAGATGATAGGTAGATTGACTGATAGATAGACGAAACAGATAACCTGGTATTTAAGATTTCAATCCTTCTCAAGACAAAATCACTTTCTTCCATCAGGCAAGCCATATGTCTTCACTTTTCTTTTTTGCATATTCCTGTTTGGAATGCAAAATCATTTGTGACTGCAACTTATAAGCTTCATTTTTCACTGAACAAACTTGGTACCTAGTAGATCCAGGTTTAAGTTTTTTGTTTCTTTGTTTTTTTAATTTTCTTCTTAGATTTTATTTTTTTTTTTAGAATTGCACTGAGCTTTTCCTCTACTTCAATCTAAGAAAATGATGTTTCCACATAATAAGGGTCTTCATTCATCTGTATCTACTTATTAATGAGATATACTATTTTAGTAATATTAACCTTAGTCTAGGTCTCTGAATTATGCAATTATAAACAGAATAAAATTTAGACTGTGTACATGTGATTGAGAATAATTCTTGGCATCTTGGTGAGTGCATAATATAAGGAGAGAATACAAAACCAATGAAAGATATCTCTTTAGCCACCTAGGCTTAAAGCACCTACATAATGCTTTTGGCTTTTTTTTTCCTGCTTTTGAGATAAGACTTACCTGAAAATTAACAAAAACATTTCCTGAAAATTTAGCATTTAGAAATCCAGACCTATAGTAACATCTGTGATGTAAGAAGCTACTGAACATGCAGTTCAATTCTTGTTTGGCCTAAGTCTGCTAAAGCCATTATGGCAACTGTACCCCAAACCTGATTCCATATATAGTGTCTGTTCTAATTTACAAGGAATTCTTGCCAATCCCTCAATATTTTGCAGTGGTGGGGGATGGGGGGAGGTGGGGAGGGGAGTTATAAGCATCAGCCTAATACTCACTTCTCCTTGCTTTGGATTATAACCAATGAGAAATAGATCCAATAAACTGGGCCTGGAATGGATCTAAATTTGGGATCAATGTGTTAAGTTTTACCAACTGGTCGGTCAGGTAAGTATCCAATAGGTCATTACTCTGAAAGAACAAAGCCATCTGGGAGTTAAATTGAGGAATGCAGCCTAGATCGATGATCAAAGTGGGGGGTCTGTTACTATCTCCCCACATGTAAAACTTGATTACTACTGGAAAGAACTGAGTCTGTAGAGATCTAATAGTTGATGATATTGAAGATTATGGCATAATTTCTGGCAGAAGAAGGTGCACAAAGGAGGGAGAGATGGAGATGCACTGTCTTCTTCTTTTTTCTTTTTTTTTTTTTTTTTACAATTTTCTTTATTTTGAGAGACAGAGTGAGACAGTGCGTGAGAGGGGGAGGGGCAGAGAGAGAAGGAAACACAGAATCCAGAGGAGGCTCCAGGCTCCAAGCAAGCATTCAGCACAGAGCCCGATGCGCGCTGGAACCCATGAAATGTGAGGTCATGACCTGAGCCGAAGTCGGATGCTCAACCGACGGAGTCAGCCAGGCACCCCACACACTGTCTTCTTAATACAACGGTCCACAACTCTTAGAATAAATGTCATATACTCAATAAGAACATATCTCTAATCTCTTCATGAGAAGAGTACATTATTAGATGGAAAGAGACACTAAAAGCGTTCATTCCAGTAACCTACTCTTGTGAAGAAGAAAACCGCATTCCAATGGAAACTGGAGGATGACACAGAAGTGTCCTAGTACATTCTAATTTTTCGATACCAAGGTCGATGGACTAAGAGCCTTCTTCTTTTTTTTTAATTATTGTCAAGTCAGCTAACATACAGTGTAGTCTTGACTGCAGCAATAGATTCCTGTGATTCATCACTTACATACAACATCCAGTGCTCATCCCAACAAGTGCCCTCCTCAATGCCCATCACCCATTTTCCCCTCTCCCCAACCCCCCTACCTCCATCAGCTCTCAGTTTGTTCTTGTATTAAAGAGTCTCTTATGGTTTGCCTCCTTCTATGTTTGAAACTTACCTTTCCTTCCCTTCCCCTATGTCTTCTGTTAAGTTTCTCAAATTCCACATATGAGTGAAATCATGATATCTGTCTTTCTCTAACTTATTTCACTTAGCATAATACCCTCCAGTTCCATCCGTGTTGTAAGTGGCAATATTTCATTCTATTTTTATAGACGAGTAGTATTCCATTATACATATATACCACAACTTCTTTATCCATTTATCAGTTGATGGACATTTGGGCTCATTCCATAATTTGCCTATTTATTGTTGAGAGTGCTGCTATAAACTAAGAGCCTTCTTTTTAATGAACCCCCACAATTAGTGAAATTGTCAAAAGATGGGAATCATTGGGAGAAGTAAAAAAGGGAATGTGTCAGTAATACTTTTGAAAAAATATATAAAGGAAAAGGATATTATCAAAATATATTAAAGTAATATAAAAAGAATGGAACGAACGAGGATGAACCAAAGGCTTACAGGATTATATTTGGACAAGAAAAATATTTAGAAACAAAGTTGGGAATGGAAACTGGATAATAAGGGTAAAGAAGTGGACACCCAGAAAGCACTTTCCTCGTTTAAAAGTTTGACAGAGCAACAGAGTAAGTGACCTGAAGATTTGTATATGATGGAACCTAATTGCACATGCTTACAAAAACAGAAGGATCAAGTAAAGGATAAGGTACTAATATGACCTAGGACCTGGAGAAAGGAAGAAACATACTCAGAAGAAGCTTCTTGGTTTTAATCAAAGGTCTATGTGGTTGCCCAACGTGATGCTTTTTGGTGCTAAAAATTACAGCAGTTTATTGTGGAAATGAAGAGGCCCAGAATGGATGGTAGGTGCAGAGGGGAGGGGGAAGCCATTCTAACACTGAAGGGAAAGATGAAAAGACAGATTTAGAGCTGTAGTTCTCAATCTTTTGTGTACATGAGAATGATCTGCAGAGATGTTAAAAATTCTGATACTCAAGTCACACTTCTACCCAACTCCATCAGAACTTGTGGGAGTGGGAATAGGAATGAGTGATTTTAAAGTTACCAAAGTGATTGCAATAAGCAGCTGAGATTGATTACCACTAACATAAACCACATTTTCCAAACATGTTCTATGGAACACTAGTTCTAAAATATGCTACTTGAAATAGCTTAGGCATTCAAATGATTTGGGGGAAACCCATCTTCTATACTTTCTTTCTGATTCCAAATGTAGTGTGAAATATTAAAAAGCCTGAGAAATTTCACAGTTTGAAAAAAAAAAAAGCCAATTCCACATTGTTAATCCAGCATTTCTCCTAAATCATACCCTACAGAACTTGAGTTCAATAGCTCTCACTTTAAAACTTAGTGGCCTGGGGCAAAATGGGCTGATGAGACAGAAAATTATATAGGGATGTTTATAGGCAAGGTTATCTTTTCCCTGAAGGAGGAGGCAGGGAAGACAAAGACATGGTATGTGCTAATCTAGCATGTGGTGAATGAGATTATAGACATGAAGCCTATGGGAAGTGGTCTCAAAAAGTGGAATTGGGGAGTGTGAGAGGGAATTATTCATATACAAAATGAGTTTCTAAGGAGACAAGTAACTTGGCCAATATCACACAATTACTTTCCAATAAATTAAGGATCAGAAGCAGATCTTCAGGATATAAATAAATTTTTAAATGTTTATGTATTTTGAGAGAGGGAGTGGGGAGAGAAAGCATGAATGGGGGAGGGGCAGAGAGAGGGGGAGAAAGAGAATCTCAAGCAGGCTCTGTGTTGTCACAGCAGAGCCCATTGTGGGGTTCGATTTCACAAACCATGAGATCATGACCTGAGCTGAAATCAAGAGTCTGTCCCTCAACCGACTGAGCCACCTAGGCACCCCTGGGATATAAATAATTTTAAGTTATAGTTAATATTTTCAGATTTAAACCAAGAGTTTCAGTTAATTAGATATATATTTCAGATGTAATTTACAATAAAACAAAATTGTGAGGTATTATTATTACTCAATTGTTAGGTAATAAATATTGGAGGGGAGACTAGGTGGCTCAGTCAGTTGAGTGCCCAACTTCAGGTCAGGTCATGATCTCATGGTTCATGAGTTCAAGCCTGCATCTGGGCTCTGTGCTGACAGCTCAGAGCCTGGAGCCTACGTCAGATTCTGTGTCTCCCTTTCTCTCTGCCCCTCCCCTTGCTTGTGCTCTGTGTCTCTCTCTCTCAAAAATAAACAAACAGTAAAAAAAAATTCAGGAAAAGAATTTCAATTAGAATATATTTCAGTTGTGAAATTTACAATAAAGCAAAATTGTGAGGTATGATAATTACCCAATTGTTAAGTAATAAATATGGAAATGATTATTGTATTTTTAAACTTTGGCTATGAGAGAACTTTAGGGACATAGAGTCAACGATTTACAAAAAGATACACAATTCTGTACTTATTTTATGTGGTGTGAAATGACACAGCAATATTCAAAACAAGTTTCCCTAGCTTCTCTGATAGTGCTTTCATCTTAGTCTATATTTATATCCTGTTTAAGCACTGAGGTCCAGGAAAGCAATTCAATTATTATATTTCTTGAGGTTTTAATACTAAAAACAAAATTGAACTGAACATATGCACTTGTGATTTATTCACTAGGCTTTTGCCAATAGGATATTAAAGCTATTTCTTTGGTCATGAAATTTTATAGCCCCAGAACAAATTTACCAGGCTGACAAATGTACTAGATAACCTCAATAGTCTAATTTTTATGGATTCTTCATCCAAGTATTGTTCATTAACAGCAGTTCTTAAAGATTTTGTCCAAGGATATTTTCAATAATGTGATAAACATTCTCTTAACTGCTTTATTTGGTGAAGGAGAGGTGGGGACAGGGGAGTTAGAATTTTCTGTTTATTCAAATATTGGATTTTCATCATGTATTGAGCACCCGTTTTTAAAGACTGAGGGGAAAATAAAATACATCGACATCACTTAAACACTGTTTGCTCTCTGGTAAGTTGATAACTAACACACTTGTGTCAGTTGCTTGAGGGTTCCTTAAAGACATCACTTTTTATCACTCTGTAGAAACTAGGTAAGAATGATTGCACTTGATAGAATTCAGGAGAAAGTGTTCTGTTTTTGTTTTTTTCTCCCCAACAGAATATAAGGGTAAGAGTCTCATTTAACTTCTTTTTACTGTAAAGTTTAAATTACACTATGGATAACTTCAGTGGATCAGTTTTTAATAGTGAATTCAGCTATATACATAAAAGTAATTTACAATTACTATTGTGTACTATTCAAATGTAAGTATTTTAAAGAACATTATAAAGACAGTTTTTTGATGTTTCCTACTTGCTATGATCTTGGTTATTGAAAAATAAAAAAGATGAGGCAAATTTGAATAAAGTTGCATCATAATGTTAATATATCACCATTCCAAGTGTCCTGGGGACCCCCAAAATAATATTAGTTAAAAAAAATCTGTGAAACACACCAGGTAAATGACAGGCTTTTTGGACCCATGGCCAGGGCCATGACCCCACTCCAAAAGTTGTTGTCTTTTTGTTCACCTCTGAGGCTCATTTCAGTACAATGTTACAAAATCCTCATAAAGGACACAAAGTATTTACCTATGAATGAGTAATTCTTTAAAAGTTCTCTTGAGAATTTTTCACATATAGGTAAACACAATTTGCTGAAATTAACATAGGAGTAAAAACAAAGTCCCCTCTGCAGTTTTTCATAGCAAACGTTATGTTTCTAACTAATAGCAGCTTTGCAGGTTTTTATGACAGGCAAGATCAGAAGAATTTCTTCCTTTAGGCTATTTGTAACAAAACTCTTTGTAGAATTTTGCAGTTGAACAAATTTTTCCATGTGATAGTTCTTTCGCACTCTACACAAGTGCCATTTTATTAAAGTAGGTGGATTTACAAAATTTGGTGTCAGCCTCAACATTTCTACCACAGAACATTTCCTCCTAAGGAAACATGGACAAAAATTGGAAATTATTAGGTGTTTCTACGCTTCTACTGCAGTGACTTTGAAAGCTTATATAACAGGGGGGACAAAGGGAAAAACAGGTCATAGAGGTATGTGGCATTTAATGTCTTATGGCCTCTTGGCTGAAGGGGAGCCCTCTGGCCTCATGAAATACAGGAGTGGCCTGGAAGAGGACACATAGTTGGGCATGGAATCATGTCTTTCTGTAGCAGGATTCTAGCACAGAGTCGTGACACAGAGGCTTTTCTTTCCAGGAAGCAACTTTATTCCTACTGGCACTGCTCAGTAGGGTTCTACCCAAAGAACTGAGCCCCGAATGCCATGTGGTGTAGTCTTTTATATATTTTTTACTTCTTTGTCTCCCATATACGGTAACACACAAACAGTGTGATTAGTGGTCTCATGTTACAAGGTCCTGAGTGATATTGTCACGTAAGCATATAGCCAGGTTGCCTTGAGGGTTTTTTTTTTTTCTTTCCTTAGGGAGGGGACCCTACCACATTTCTATTCTTCATGATCTATAAACACGGGTGATAGAGGAAAGCTTTATAGTCATCCATGTGAAATGTTGAGGCTCTAAAAGCAAGAACCAAGCACGGAGGAAGGAGAGTGCTTCAGAGTTCAGAATTTCCCCATCACAACAAGCCAGGGCTCTGCCTTAGAGTGTGTGTTTTATAATGATGGGTTCTTAACCTACTCAAGAGTTAGCATGGATATGAAGGCTTTGGTTGTGGCCAACATGACTTTTTAATTGGGTCCCATCACATTAACATTTTCTTTAAAGTCATTAATCAATTTTTATTTGAAAAAATTTTAATGTTTATTTATTTTTGAGAGAAACAGAGAGACAGAGCGTGAGCAGGGGAGGGGCAGAGAGAAAGGGAGACATGGAATCTGAAGCAGGCTCCAGGTCTGAGCTGTCAGCACAGAGTCCGACACAGGGCTCGAAATCACGAACCCTGAGATTATGAACTGAGCCGAAGTCAGATGCTTAACCGAATAAACCACCAAAGGACCCCAATCAATTTTTATTTTAGGCTAGTTTTGAATGTACAGAGAAGTTGTAAGAATATTACAAAAAATTCCCAAGTACCTGAACTCAGTAATGAATGAGAATTCTGTTTGCTCTGCATCCTTACCAGCAACGGGGCATTGTCAAAGTATTGATTTTTTTCTTTCTGTATTCAACTTTAATGAGTAGTAACACTTCATATTTTTACATTACTGCATAGTTTTACATAGCGTTTGCACCTATGTCATTTTGCTTGACCCTTACAGCAATCTTGTGAAATGACATGGAGGCTGCCTTGCTTCAAGTTAAAGAACCGGTAAGTGGAGGAGCTCAGACTTCAACCCAGCTCAGGTTCAGTCCAATCTTCAACATTTACATGTACAGTTTGACCAAAAATTGGTATTCAAAAGTAATATTTTTTAAGGTTTAAAGTACTCTTTAATCTTTGTTTTCTTTACAAAAGCCGTTTCGTTTTTTTAACTGCCAGTATAGTTAACATACGTTATATTAGTTTCAGGTGTACAATAAAGTGATTCAACAATTCTTCTTTTTTTACATTAGTTTAAACTTTATTTTTATATATTAATTTTTTAAATATTTATCTATTTTTTAATTTGAAATTTATTGTCAAATTGGTTTCCATACAACACCCAGTGCTCATCCAAACAGGTGCCCTTCTCAATGCCCATCACCCACCCTTCCCCTCCCTCCCCCCCCCCCATCAACCCTCAGTTTGTTCTCAGTGTTTAAGAGTCTCTTATGGTTTGGCTCTCTCCCTCTCTAACTTTTTTTTCCCTTCCCTTCCCCTCCCCCATGGCCTTCTGTTAAGTTTCTCAGGATCCACATAAGAGTGAAAGCATATGGTATCTGTCTTTCTCTGTATGACTTATTTCACTTAGCATAACACTCTCCAATTCTATTCACATTGCTACAAAAAGCCATATTTCATTCTTTCTCATTGCCACATAGTATTCCATTGTGTATATAAACCACAATTTCTTTATCCATTCATCAGTTGATGGACATTTAGGCTCTTTCCATAATTTGGCTATTGTTGAAAGTGCTGCTATAAACATTGGGGTACAAGTGCCCCTCTGGAATTTACTGTATCCCATGGGTAAATTCCTAGCAGTGCTATTCCTGGGTCATAGGGTAGATCTATTTTTAGTTTTTTGAGGAACCTCCACACTGTTTTCCAGAGTGGCTGCACCAGTTTGCATTCCCACCAACAGTGCAAGAGGGTTCCCTTTTCTCCACATCCTCGCTAGCATCTATAGTCTCCTGATTTGTTCATTTTAGCCACTCTGATTGGCATGAGGTGTGGTGTCTCAGTGTGGTTTTGATTTGTATTTTCCTGATGAGGAGTGACATTGAGCATCTTTTCATGTGCCTGTTGGCCATCTGGATGTCTTCTTTAGAGAAGTGTCTATTCATGTCTTCTGCCCATTTCTTCACTGGATTATTCGTTTTTCGGGTGTGGAGTTTGGTGAATTCTTTATAGATTTTGGATACTAGCCCTTTGTCCGGTATGTCATTTGCAAATATCTTTTCCCCAGTGCTCATCACTACAAGTGCATTTGTTATTCCCCGTCACCTATTTCACTCATCTCCCCATTTCCCTCTGCTATTATAGCCATCAGTTTGTTCTGTATAGTTAAGAGTCTGTTTCTTGGTTTGTCTTTCTCTCTTTTTTCCCACTTTGGTCATTTGTTTTGTTTCTTAAATTTCACATATGAGTGAAATCATATAGTATTTGTCTTTCTCTGACGAATTTATTTCACTTTGTATTATACTCTCTAGCTCCATCCATGTTGCTGCAAATGGCAAGATTTCATTCTCTTTTTATGGCTACTAATATTCCATTGTGTCTACACACCGTTCTTCTTTATCCAATTATCTATTGATGGATACTTGGGCTGCTTCCATAATTTGGCTATTGTAAATAATGCTATAATAAACATAGGGGTGCATGTATCCTTTGAAATTAGTGTTTTAGTATTCTTCGGGTAAATACTAGTTGTGGGATTACTGGATGATAAGGTAGTTCTATTTTTAACTCTTTCAGAACCTCCATTATGTCTTTCAGAGTGGCTGCACCAGTTTGCATTCCCATCAACAGTACAAGAGGGTTCCTTTTTCTCTACATCTTCACTGACACTTATTTTTTCGTGTGTTTTTGGTTTTAGCCTTTCTCACAGGTGTGAGGTGGTTTTGTAGTTTGACTTGCCTTTTCCTGATGCTGAGTGATGTTGAACATCTTTCACATGTCTGTTGACCATTCATGTTTTCCTTGGAGAAATTTCTGTTCATGTCTTCTGTACATTTTTCAATTCAATAATTTGTTTTGGGGGTATTAATTTATATAAGTTCTTTATATATTTTGTATATTAGCCCTTTATCAGATATGTCATTTGCAAATATCTTCTCCCAATCAGTATTTAGCTTTTTAGTTTTATTGATTATTTCCTTTATTGTACAAAATCTTTTTATTTTCATGTAGTCCCAATAGTTCATTTTTGCTTTTATTTCCCTTGTCTCAGGAGACATATCTAGAAAAATATTGCTATGGCCAATGTTAAAAACATTACTTCTTGTATTATCTTCTAGGAATTTTATGGCTTTAGGTTAAGTCTTTAAGTCTTTAATCCATTTTGAGTTTATTTTTGTGTATAGTGTAAGAAAATGATTCAGTTTCATTATTTTGGATATAGCTGACCAGTTTTCCCAATGCCATTTTTTGAAAAGACTGTCTCCCCAATGGATATTATTTTTTTCCAAGTTTATATATTTATTTTGAGAGAGAGAGAATGTGAGCAAGGGAGAGGCAGAGAAAGAAGGAGAGAGAGAATCCCAAGCAGTCTGTGCACTGTCAGCCCAGAGCCCAATGAGGGGCTTAAACTCATGAATGGTGAGATCATGACCTGAGCAGAAGTCAAGAGTTGGACACATAACCAACTGAGTCAACAGATGCTCCTCCCCATTAGACACTCTTTCCTGCTTTTTAAAGATTACTTGACTGTATCATTGTGGGTTTATTTCTGGGATTTCTATTCTAGTCCACTATCTATGCGTCTATTTTTGTGTCAGTATCATACTGTTTTGATTACTACAGCTTTGTAATATAACTTGAAGTATGGAATTGTGATACCTCCAGCTTTGCTTTGTTTTTTTAAGGTTGCTTTAGCTATGCAGAGTTTTTTGCAGTTCCATACAAATTTTAGGATTCTTTGTTCTAGTTCTGTGAAAAATTCTGTTGGTGTTTTGACAGGGGTTACATTAAATCTGTAGATTGCTTTGTGTAGTATAGATGTTTTAATAATATTTATTCTTCCAATCCATGAGCATAGAGTGTCTTTCCATTTGTTTGTGTTGTCTTCAATTTATTTCATCAGGTTTTTTATAGTTTTTAGAGTTGAAAACATTGGATTGAAACAGTTTAATAGGTTTGTACTTGTATACATGGCTGTTTTAGTTTGCATATCCATAGTAACAAATGATGGTGAGCATCTATTCATGTGATCATTTGTTCCTCTGTACATCCTCTTTACTAAGGTTTTTACTCAGATCTTTCACTCATTTAGTACTTGGGTTATTTCTTATAATTGACTATTATGAGTTTTTGTGTATTATAAATAAAAATCCTTTACCACATATGTGTTTTACAAATACTTTCAGTTTGTGTCTACTATTTTCATGCTCTTAATGATTTCTTTTGAAGTGAACACTCTTTCTTTAAATGAAAACAAAATTTAAAGTTAATATTTAAATTTAACATGTACAATTGTGGGGTGCCTGGGTGGTCCAGTTGGTTGAGCATCCAGGTCTTGATTTTGGCTCTGGTCATGATCCCAGGGTAGTGGGATCATGCCCTGTGCACCGTGCTGAACACATGGAGCCTGCTTAAGATTATCTCTCCCTCTCCCTCTGCCCATCCCCCCTGCTTGCACACACTCTCTCTCTTTCTCAAAAATAAAAAAATAAAAATAAATAAAATGTGACATTGTGTGCCAACTCTACTAAAAAATAGCTTTCCCTTTCATCAGTAGACATTAACTATATTAATGAATAAAAAATAATAAAGTTCAACTTGTCTTTTTTTTCTTTCAAGGATCATGCTTTTGGTGTTATACTAGTAACTCATCTTCAAACCCAAGTGCATGCATATTTCCTCTTATGTTTTCTTAAGGAAGTTTTATAATTTTGCATGTGTGCCGTCTCTATTTAGGTTCACTGTTTCGCATATGGAAGATAATTGTTGAAAAGATCAACCTTTTTCTATTGAACAGCCCCATGCCATTATTAAAAATTAATTGACTATAGTTGTAAGTCTCTTTTGAGCTCTCTACTCTGTTCCATTGATCAACATGTCTATTCTTTTGAAAATATGATGCTGTCTGGATTACAGTGTCTTTAAGATAAATTTTATGTTTGTTGGTATTGTTGTGTAATGGAGGTATACTTAGCACACAGTATTACATTAGTTCCTGGTATACAAGATAGTGATCAGAGTCTCTACATTATGCTATGCTCACCTCAAGTATAGCTACCATATGTCACCATACAACACTGTTATGATACCACTGACTGTATGCCTTATGCTGTAATTCATCTTCCTGATTTATGCAATCCATAACTGGTAGCTTCTATCGCTCATTCCCCTTCACCCATTTTGCCGACCTCTCCCACCTCTCTGGTGACCATCACTTTGTTCTCTGTATTTATGGGTCTGTTTCTGCTTTTTGGTCATTTGCTTACTTGTTTTGTTTATTAGATTCCATATATAAGTGAAATCATATGGTATTTGTCTTTCTCTGACCTATTTCATTTACCATAATATCCTCGAGGTTCATCCATGCAGTCACAAGTGCCAAGGTCTTATTCCTGTTTATGGCTGAGTAATATTCTATTGTATATATATCACATTCTCTATTCATTCATCTATTGGTGAATACTTGGGTCGCTTCCATGTCTTGTCTGTTGTAAATGCTGCAATAAACATAGGAGTGTATATATCTTTTCAAATTAGTGTTTCTGTTTTCTTTGGGTGATTACCAAATAGTGGAATTATTAGATCATAAGGTTTTTTTCTATTTTTAGCTTCTTCTGAAACTCCATACTGTTTTCCATAGTAGCTCCACCAATTTAATCCCCACCAACAGTGCACAAAATTTCCTTTGTCTCCACATCCTTGTCAATACATGTATTTTCTGGTCATTTTTATTCTAGCCATTCTGACAGGTTTGAGGTCATATCTCATTGCAGTTTTGATTTGCATTTCAGATGCAAATGAATCATCACTGATGCTTAGTGATGTTGAGCACTTTTCATGTATCTGTTTGCCGTCTGTATGTCTTCTTTAGAAAAAAAAATGTCTGTTCATGACTTCTGTTCTTTTTTTAATTGGATTATTTGGGGTTTTGGTGTTGAGGTGTATACATTCTTTATATATTTTGGATATTAACCCCCTTATCAGATATATCATTTACAAATATCTTCTTTCATTCAGTAGGTTGCCTTTTCATTTTATTAGTAGTTTCTTTTGCTATGTTTAAGATAAATTTTGAAATCAGGTTTTAAGCAAGAGAGTGGTGACTTCCAAGTTGTGTGCATACTGGAGCTGAAGCCAGAAGCTTCATTATACGTTAACTTGCATATCTCCATCTTGATATCATTTAGCATGTGTCAACACCAAAAGGAGATACAATTCTATTCTCCCTTACTCTGATATTTTCTATTTTTAAGGATTTCTAATTTATGATGGCATTTTACATGACCTTTAATCATTCTGGTATCTGTGACACTAAGGTAGAACTAAGCAGTATAGCCTTGTTTATTGAATATATGAAAACGCACATAAGGCAGCTGACCTATCTGGGTTCATTACAGGCAGAATGAGGTAGAAACAAGTCACTCTTTCAAAAGATTGAAATTCCATCCTTCAGAGCTGGGAGAAGACGACTGCATTATCAAAAGCCTCTTAATTTATTCTGTCATGTCAAATAAGGTCTAGTTCTTGTTTTAAAAAGAGGCACAAACTGAAGTTAAAATTCCCAAAATACTTACAATAAACAAGTACCATTACTTTACAGCCACAACCCACACATAATCATTTGGCTTTCTGCTAAGTTTATTTTGTGGCTACAGCACCAAGTGAAACATAATTGGGTAGGTTAAATATTTAGCAAGCCAAGGGAGATAATCACCACTGGTTTATGTTGGCAAAAATTCATTCATTATTTAAACTATTTACTCTTTCCTGAATCTGAATTGCTGTGGATTGTTCTCTGGTGTCTAAATGTAGATTGCTGGCTAAAATATTGAGGCTTAAATTCAGGTCTTGGCAATGTTTGTAGAGAAAATTGAATCTACATCACATTAGTACGTTGAAGCCCACAAATGCCTCGATATTACAGTTTTTGTATGGAATTAGGGATTAAGGAATCTGTTTACAGTCCTAATTCATCATGGCATTGCTTTGGCCAATTGTAGGAGTTCTTTCCAATCAGCACTTTACCAGAACAGTAAGTCCTCTATACTTTGAGGTATATGGTAGCATTTGTCAAATTCTTTTAGTATTTTTCCACTAGTTCAGTTTATACATCAGTGCATCATTGTAACATAACTTCCAAACTTGTAAAGGGGATACTTATGACATTTCAGAAACACCTTATTATTAGAGTAAAAGTTCCAGGTGGAATCTCCAGGTCTGCTTACCTTTGCATTCTAGTGCCCCACTTTGGCACATGGTTTGTACCTGATGAATATATATATATATATATATATATATATATATATTAATTTATTTGGTACCGCAGACATCTAAAATCCCATTGACTTCCAATTCTAGCAAGAAATTGATGAATAGTTTTAAAGTATCAGTAAGTAGAGTCTGTGTTCCATGGAAAATTCTATGTAATCTCTGGTCCTCATCTTCAAGATATTTACACTCAAGTTAGAATAAAGGACTTAGTATTGAAGAAAAAAATATCTAAACTGAAACACTGAGCCAATGATGAGAAGATTTTGAAGAACATGGTATCATTATATAGAGCTCTGTGGTTTAAATTGATGGCAGATGCAAGCTAAAGTTTAGAGAGGGATAACATTTTTTTGAAAGAGGTAAATTTTATTTGAGTCTTCATGAATTGTACATGAAAACATTACTTTAAAATATATTAAAAAGGCATTTTTGAAACTTTCTTGTCTGTCACCTGTTTCTATTACATCCTCCCTGAGCATCAAAGGCTCAGAGATAATTGTTGCTATAGGAGAAAGACAAAGAATCAATATTTAGCATTATATTTTCAAAGTAAGCTTTAAGGGCCCATTTCGGAGACTAAAATTGTGAAAGCCGAGTCTTACTTGGGCAAATTTTGGTATCATTGTTCTTGTGTTGCTGTTGTTGTTTTATGTATCAAAAGGCAGTCTCAAAGGAAAAATGTTTATTGGTCAACAGTGAATTGAGTAGATGAAGAGAGATGAGGAAAAACCCCCAGGAAAGAATTACAGCTGTCCTGATTCAGGGAAATGGAGAGCATCTGAAGGATGTGATGGAGTAGAGAAGTGGAGAGCACCAGTGGAGAAGTAGAGAGCATCAGTGAATCACCCAGACTGCCTGAGTGAATGCCATTAATGCCCACCACCAGGGACATGCGTTAAGAGCCAAGCTATTGCCCTAGACTCATATCTCATCATTGAGAGTCCTGGAAGTGTTCTCGGTGAAAGAATTCTAGTATCTAACATTCTCACTGCTGTCTGCAGAAAGCATCCCATACACAGCTGCCATCACTTTTTGAGCATCCACACTGAGTAACCTCCCGGTAGTCAGAATTTTGTGAACCTATCTGAACTCTCCTGTGTGATGCTTTTCCTTAAACAGAGAACTGTGTGCTCGATACACAAAGGGAGTGATTGTGGTTAAAAGGAAAAAAAAGTGTAGGCTGTCATCTCTGCAGGCTCTGCTTTATCAACTTTCAGTTATGTTTATTACTCTCGATAAACTTTATTTTTCTTATTTGGGCTGAGTTAGAACCACTCCATCCCAACGTGTGACAAAGAAGAAAATTGTCCCCAGTCGGTAGCTGTGCAACTTACATCTATTATCAGAATGTGATATTCTGAGAAAAGTTGAGTAACTCTATGTATTTCTTCATTTAAAATCTAGAAACAGGAGACACCTGGGTGGCTCAGTTAACCTTCTAACTTCAGCTCAGGTCACGATCTCATGGCCTCATGGCCATGAGTTCGAGCCCCACGTTGGGCTCTGTGCTGATGGCTCAGAGCCTAGAACCTGCTTCTTTGGATTCTGTGTCTTTCTCTCTGCCCCTCCCCTGCTCTCTCTGTCTCTCTCTCTTTCTCTCTCAAAAATAAACATTAAAAAATTTTTTTAAAGTTTAGAAACAAATGAGGATCCAGGAACTCCAATAGTTACCATATAATATAATGGGACCAATAACATGATTCATGTAAATGTGAAGAATAAAGTAATTAACATATTCTTAACAACTAGCACAGTGTTTGGCACATGATAAATATCAATTCATGCTGTTAGGAATCCCTCTTCCCCAACAAAGAGATGGAAGTGAAAATAAGTTAAAGGAATAGAGGGAATTTACAAATAGCCCAACCAAAAGTCACTGCAAAAAGAGAAAGAGTCAAAAAAAGTCTTCCCTCCTTAACACAATTGGCCTAACAGCAATGCAACCAGTCTCTTCATGTGGATCCTCTTTATAATTTGCTCTAATCCTGGGCCAAACAGACTGGGCTGCTGGGTGTTAACTGTGAAGACAGATGAAACAAATGAATTGTGTGAGCCATGGCTTGTTGGGTTTATGTGATTAAGGATCAGCTGCTCTCCCAGCGAACAACTCATCACCAAATAAAGGATGTGACTTTTTAAGTAGAATTCATCTAAGAAGTGCCATGTCCCCGATGGCACATCATAAACAGGTGGCACTCATTTTCCATTACCCTTCAGAAGTCACCAAAAACATCATAACATTTCAATTGAACTGCAGTTGAGAATAAATGACCATTTTATTATCTCTTTAAGCATTAGTGGATGAGCAAGGAGAGGAGAATTTAACTGTCTGCTCTTTTCTTTTTATAGCCCTTGACAGAAGTAGAACTCCAACCAACTGATGGACAGTGGCACAAAGGGGCACTAAAGTTATATTAGGGATGTTTGCATCTTATTATTCAGGCTCCATCTCAAACAGATGTCCCGGCATCTTCAAAGGAGATTTAGAGCATCTCAGAGGAGGGTGGCAGTGCAGCATCCCAGGTAAAGAGAGATCTGTGAGGAACAAAAGTCAATCCAAGTGTGCTAATTATTACACATAGCTGGCTACAGTCAGATCTTTATCATTGGGATTGTTGTAGAAAGTCATGGACACTTTACATAATTTAAGAGAATACATAATTTAAGTTTCTCTTACATGATGCGGCGATCTTTAGCCTATTGCATGGGTTACAGATGACTTTGCCAGAGTCTACCAAATCTGATGATGGGGTGGCAGGGTTGCTAGTGGGAATGCGGGTAGATTGGGGAGAATCCAGCAATCATGTTTCTTATCGTCACACCCCAATAATCACTTTATCTGACTGAAGAAAGGAAAAAACAAAACAAAACAAAACAAAACAAAGAAAGAAGACTCTGGCATCTGGTCAATCTCCTCACTCTGAGGCATAATGCTCAGTTCTGGGCCTTTCACATAAGAAGACTGGCTGATTGAATTTGGAGAAGGCTGGGGCCCAGCTTAAAATACTTAGAGGTCAATTTATTAAAGGAATACCTTTTAAAAAATTATAATCCTGAACATTTACTGTGTTCTGTTGCTGTTGAGATCTGTTACTTCTATGGGCTCGGAATTATCACTTATTAGTTAAGATCATTATTCTGGGAAAGTTTCAATTTTCTCATCTATATATTAGAGATTAAAAATAGCAAACACTCCTATTGTCTTTGCTATTAGTAAATGACTTTATTCATAAGAAGTTTTTCATGGACTGACAGGCGTATCAAGGTACTATTATTAGTATCTCTAGCTATTGTAAGAGTTCTATGCTTCTGCAAAACATGACTTTTAAAAAACCAGGGATATTATTTCTTTTTTTAATAATTTCCTTAAATTTTTGTATTAATTTTGAGAGAGAGAGAGAGAGAGAGAGAGAGAATGACAGGGAGGGGCAGAGAGAGAGGAAGAGAGAGAATCCTAAGCAGGCTCTGCACCATCAGCACAGAGCCCAACTTGGGGCTCGATCTCACGAACCGTGAGATCATGACCTGAGATGAAATCAAGAATCAGGTGCTTAACTGACTGAGCCACCCAGGTGCCCTTTATAATTTTTTGGGGGGGTTTATTGTTATTCATCTGGAGAGAGAGAAATAGCAAGTGGGGGAAGGGCAGAGAGAGAGAGGGAGACAGAATCCCAAGCAGGCTCACACTCAGTGCAGAGCCCAAAACAGGGCTTGAACTCATGAACCATGAGATCATGACCTAAGCCTAAATCAAGTGTGGGAAGCTTAACTGACTGTACCACCCACATGCCCCTGGAATATTATTTCTGATATCAGAGTCCTAACTAAAGAAAGTCTATCCTACTTGAATTTTATGTTGTCCCTGTGGGAATTTTAAAAATTCGTATGCTAATTCTATTTTTTGTAAAGTTGCTTAAGATTCCACAGCCTTTCTAATATGGTTAGAATTTTATAATGCAACATTACAATTGTAGACTTTGGTTTAGTAAAATCTCCAAGAATATCTAAGGTATCTGTATTCATGTGTGTGCTTCTCTGTTGTGTGGTAGTGTTTTTCTTCCTATGCCCAAAATTGGAAAAAAAAAAAAAGTGCCTCTTTATTTAAGGAAAAAGAAAAGAAATGCCACCATTGTCACTACATTGGACTGAAAATAGAAATGACCAGAAATGGAGTTTTGGAAGTTACTTCTTTTAATGCAGGCTATCATGTACTATCATAGCAACTTCAGGGGTTCCTGTGTGGCTCAGTAGATTAAGCATCTGACTTTGGCTCATGTCATGATCTCACAGTTCGTGGGCTTGAGCCTCACGTCAGGGCTTTGTGCTGACAGCTCAGAGCCTGGAGTCTGCTTCAGATTCTGTGTCTCCCTCTCTGTGTCTCTCTGCCCCACCCCTGCTTGTGCTTTCTCTCTTTCCAAACTAAATAAACAAAAAAGAAAAAGCAACTTTAGTTCATTGAGAAAGGTCTGGAGCAAATTTGTGAGAGCTGGCACCCATAAAGCCCACATACAATGTGAAACCAAGCAAATGAGTCCTACCAACCTTCATTCCCTCGTCCATCTCAGAGTCATGCACTCCCTCTCCACGGAGACAAGAGTAATGGTAGGAAGAGGAGTTTTCAGGGCAGAGGAGACCAAAATAAAATCTGTTAATGTCATTAGTCATGTGAATTTAGCATTATGCAGTAAAGAAACATGGTTTAGAAGACCTGAGTGTAGCTAGGAACATTCATTCACTATGATTGCGTTTTGCTAATATGATTGCCTTTTGCTAATATCTCCTGTTGATGAAAAAACATGCCATTTTCCATTCTAAGGAGTTTTTTTTTTAATTTTTTTGTTAAAGTTTATTTATTACTGAGAGACAGAGACACAGAGCATGAGCAGGGGAGGGGCCGAGAGATGGAGAGACACAGAATCTAAAGCAGGCTCCAGGCTCTGAGCTGTGCTGATGCAGGACTTGAACTCACAAACCGGGAGATAATGACCTGAGCCGAAGCCTTATGTTTAACCGACTGAGCCACCCAGGCGCCCCCTAAGGAGTTTAATAGTGTTTTGAAAGGTACTCAAATGTACTTGTACAAAACTAGAAGAGATTGTTTCTTTTATTCACCTCATTTCCTTCTTTTTCTTTCTTTTTCCCATCCACATATTTAACTTATTTTCCAACTCTGGAAATTTAACTCAGTTTCTCTTTTTTTAAATTAAAAAAAAATTATCATGGTAAGACAACATGAGATCTGTCTACTTAAATGTTAAGTATACGATGCATTATTGTTAACTAGAGACACTACACTATGAAACGTACAAGAATTTATGCATCTTGTACAACTGAAATTTATACCTGTTGAATAACGATATCCCTGTCTCATTCCTGTCCTTTTTCCTTAGAGGAAAATCTTTCAGTGTTTCACTGTTGACTATGATGTTACCTGTAGACTTGTCACATATGGCCTTTATTGTGTTGAGGTACATTCCTTCCTTATCTAGTTTGCTGAGCGTTTTTATTTTGAAAATATATATAATATTATCTAATGCTTTCTCTGCATCAATTGAGATGACCATGTAATTTTTATCCTTTATGAATGTGATGTACTGCATGCACTAATTGGTTTGAATATATTAAACCATCCTTGAACCCCAAGATTTATCCCACAGGTAAATCCAATTTGATCATGTAATATATATAGGTACATATTT
Source organism: Lynx rufus (assembly GCF_022079265.1). Lineage (NCBI taxonomy): Eukaryota > Metazoa > Chordata > Mammalia > Carnivora > Felidae > Lynx > Lynx rufus. The sequence continues at coordinate 8,514,929 of NW_025814825.1, forward strand.
AATATATATAAATAATAAATAACTATATAAATAGTTAATTTAGTTGTCTTTCTGTGTTCTCTTGTAACACACTGCACTTTTTAAAGATGATTGTCTTGAATTCTTTGTGAGGTAATTTATAGATCTCCATTTTTAGGGTCATTTACTAGAGATATCTTTTGTTCCCTTGGTTGTGTCATATTTCCTGATTCTTCATGTTCCTTGTAGCTTTGTGTTGGTGCCTGTGCAATTGGAGAAACAGTCACCTCACAGACTGGCTTCAACAAGGAAAGACTTTCACCAAGCGGCTTAGCGGATTCTGGGAGCCTCTCAAAACTTTTCTATGGTTGTGCATGTTTCACTTATCTCCCTTCCTTCTGGGATAGAACTGTTAAGATTGTGTGCCTTTGCCCAATGTCACAGAGTTGCATGGCAAGCCACCTGCCCCTTTTCCCTAGGGCAGTGCACTGAAAGACCAGACATTAGATGCACACTCAACACCTCCCTCTGCCTCCTGATGGACAAATCTCAGGGTTGAGAGGCTTCTCTTAATACCAGAGAGCTGTGCTAGCTGCTGAGAGCCACCTGCCCCCTTTTCCTGGAATTGTGTACTGAAACCCTGGTATTTTGTGTGAGACTTCCATTTCTCTCTCTCCTTCTTGAAGTAGATGGATCAAAGTTATGCACCTTGTTCCAGCTTTGCAGTGGTTTGCCACTGCTGAAAGCTGCCCGTCCCATCTCTTCGCTCTTAGATGTCTCCAGGTGTCAGAAATGCCATTTCCCTCAGTATTCTGGATGAGATAAAACAGTAGCAGGTCTCACTGGAAGTGCACCAAGATTGGGTGCACACTTCACTGCCTCTTCCCTTCCAGGGATAAGTAGAGACAGAGGGGATCTCTCTTGGTGCGGATCTATGCCAGCTAAGGATCAGTTGAATTGTTGATCAATGGAATTGCTCTTCTTACACATTTCAATGCGGCTATTCTCAGTTTTGTGCTTGTCCAGGACACTGCAACTTCTTGGCTGGATTCTGGAGTTTTCATAAAGGTATTTTGTTTCTTATAGTGTTATTAAGTGAGTACTTCTGTGGGGGGATGAGGTCTAGGACTTCCTATTCTGCCACCTTGCTGATGTTACTCTCTCTAATCTAACTCAGTGCCTGCTCTTCAAATCAGGACAGAGGCAGGAAAATGTCTGTAGTGAGATATTTATCATAAAAATAAGAGAATGTGTAATTTATTTTACAACATTATGCCATCACATGTGTTTTTTTTTTCATTTTTAATTTTTTTAAGTGTATTTTTATCTCTCTTGAGAGAGAGAAAGAGAGCAAGTGGGGGAGGGGCAGAGAGAGAGGGAGACAGAATCCCAAGCAGGCTCCACGCTATCAGTGCAAAGCCCAACGTGGGGCTTGAACTAGTGAGTTCAAGAGTTCAGTTAGTAGTGAGTTCAGTTAGTGAACTGCAAGATCATGACTTGAGCTTAACTCAAGAGTCAGATGTTTAACCAACTGAGCCACCCAGTCACCCCTCAAATGTGGTTTTGATAGATGTTTATTTTAATCTATGTTGAATCTATTGGTAGCTTCTACTCCAGGCTTTTGACAAACCCTATTTGAAATTCACCCTACTCATCATTAGGAGAAAAATGTATTCTTTCCCCCAAAGCTCAACTTTGACTTAGAGTAATGCCTCTGAAAATATAACCACTATATATTTCTAATGAGTGAAAAAACTCGCTGTTTTGTTTACAAATCTACCTCAATTACATGCTTACATACATATTTGTGAACTGAATTTATTCATTTTTCATGCCCCCTCTAAAAATACCAGAACTTGGAACCTGGAAAATCATATTGCTATTGTACCTTCCAGGTCCAGTTGGTTATTTTATTTATCAGACAGGATAGTATAAGTGTTTTTGTACAATTACAATGATTCTACAATTATAAAGACTAAACCCACATGTCTTGGAAATATGTAGGTGGAAACCTGGGTATGGTAAACATCAATATGGAAGAAAAAGTTTTGAGTTCATATGACCCTGTATTTTTAGACATTTTCTGGTCTTCCAGATATGAGAGTTTAATCGTTGCGTTCTGTATAAGATTTTCACACCTTATCCTAATTTGGCACTGAGAGCCACTGTTATGAACCAATGGCTTCCTAGAATATCTGAGCTGCACATTGCCAGCACATGGTGAGGAAATGGGATTTTAGTTTCTATTGTGCTGAAACCAGCAGACAAATCAATTCCATCTGTTTGTACAGAAGCCAGCTATATCTATAATTCAATAGCATATTCAATGACTCCACTGAAGATGGTATTTTTAAAAAGAAAGAAAACAAAAGAGATGTCAAGGAAAAAATATGTTTTGGGAAGTAAAATCTATATTTTGTTGTTGTTAATACGAATTTAATCACAAAATTTCATTACCTCAATTCTATTACAAAAATCCATTTTGAACAGATTCGGTATATGGAAAATTAAAGTTCGACAATAACCAGATTTAATAATGTATTTAATTCTGTTCTTAAATATCTTAATTATTCAATATGTTAAAAAAAAGTTGTACGATACAATTTCTTATAAGATAGTACTCTCTGCCCACACTGTGTTTAAAAGGCTACATCCTTCACCTACTCAAATGCCCACTCCTCCACTCCACATCCACTTGCTACCCACCTCTGTCCCATATCCACTTTATCCTCACTCTGTCAAATTTCTAAATCAGGCTGTCTTCTGAACTGATAAATATCACGATTATAGTTTATTCCCTAAACAGTAGTTTGCTCTTAAATATACAAAGAATTTTGTGTATTTATTTTTCTACAAGGTAAACATTTCTAGGAGAGTCTCTAAATGACATCTCTGGCATTTTGTGTGTGTCCTGAGATGAGATCTTTATGGTTTCACCTTTCTGGAAGTTTGTGGAAGTCAAGTGGCATGTTTGTACTTTGGAAGAAAAAATACCATAAAACCTAAACTGTTAGAACACTGACTGCCAATTCTTACCTTGGCTGAGCTTCCCTATGTGGTTCAACACAGTCTGATTGAGAATCACTGAATCATGATGGTGTTCGTGGCTTTTGTCATCACCTCATTTGCTAATGTTCTGGATCTTTAAGAAGTCACTTCCTTCCCCTTCCTTCCCACTACTTAATGTAGTCAAGATACTCATAATTGATCGGTACACTTTTGAGAAATATAAATTCACCACTTACATTAATGGGTAATCGCTGGGGGTAAAAGTGCTGGTTTAGTTGGAAAGACATACATAGAAACAGCTATTATCAGCCTCTGAAAAGCAAGTTGAGATTTTATAGGTCACAAAGGAGCACTTTTGCTGGCTATTATGGTTTTGAAGATAACCAAGAAGGCCTTAATGTTCCCCTCAATTTGACTAAACTTCAGACACCTTTCTTTTTCACTATAAGCCCCTGACTTTCTTTTTCTTATCATATTGACTTTATAAAAGTAGCACTCATATCTCCCAGTCTCCTAGGGGAGGAGGAGCCTCACTTAGATCAACACCAACTAGCAAACACAGATGGCTTAATCATATTGACCAACTTCTGCCATAAAATCTTCCAGTAGTTTTCCACTCTCTTAGCCAGCTGTTAAAAACTGTTCCCCTTTTTGTTTGAAGAGTAGTTGAGTCCAAACTCTCTCCCTTATCACAGTAGTCGTGAACACAGTCTCCCTTGCCTTTCTGACTGTCCAGTACAATTTTTCTTTGACAAGAATCACCAAAAATAAGATCCAAGACAAAGTTTACAAACTAGTGAGAGCAAGATAAATAATCACTTTCACGGTTGTAAGGAATTTGGCAATTACTAGGGGGTAGGTCATTGTCTCCTGCTTTTCTGGGAAAGGCAAAAAAAAGCACTACTGATTACCACTAGAACCATTCTATCCTTTCTAGCAGCAATCCACAGCATGAGGGAATTCTCTAGCATGACAAGGAGAGAACACATTTCAGCAGCCACCTGGATTTTTCTTCCTTTTCTCTATGCACCCTATCCATTCCCTCCTACAAGCCAGTTGTGAAAGTCTGTCACACTATTTCAAGCCTCTTTGGCCTTTTACATATATATATATATATATATATACACACACACATACATATATATATACACACACATACATATATATATATACATATATACATATATATACATATACATATATACATATATATACATATACATATATACATATATATACATATACATATATATACATATACATATATATACATATATATGTATATATGTATGTAGTTAAATGGGAATACTCCATTAAGAAATCATACATTTCATTTTATAGGTCTTATAAAAAATGAATTCTTCAGCCCCCACACCCCAATTCATAATGCATGCCTTTGCCCTGGTCCTTTTTAAACAGAACATAGTGTAAACATTAAGTATTCCAAGGCTTGTTCACACTGAGCTTTTCCTGGGGGTCAAATTCTAGGTCATGGTTGCAGAAAGCAATCTTAAACAATTTACTCCTTAGATTTGAACTCTCTCTGTCTCAGGGAATCTCCTCTAATATCATACTAGCCCGAGGAGAATATTGTCCCTTTCTCTCTTTTCCCAAATGAACCAAAAGCCAAATGCTCTTTTTCCATCATCAAATGAAAGCCATTGTCTATTACGTATGTTCCATGGGAAACCAAAAGGAAAATGGATAATGACAACAAAAAGTTAAGCAGGAAACAGCCATTTATGTTTATATATATATATATATATATATATATATATATATATAAATTTATAAAGTAGGTAGAAGTGAATTGCCCTCAGGGCATCTGGGTGGCTCAATTGGTTAAATGTCCAACTTCAGCTCATGTCATGATCTTGTGGTTCTTGAGTTCAAGCCCTGCATCAGGCTCTGTGCTGACAGCTCAGAGCCTGGAGCCTGCTTCAGATTCTGTGTCTCCCTCTCTATCCTCCCCCACTTGTGTTCTGTCTCTCAAAAATAGACATTAAAAATTAAAAATAAAGAAAATAAATGAATTGCTCTCATTGAAATTAAATAATCTTTATCTCTTCCTCCTTCTTGCTCACCCTCCTGTCTCCTCATATGGTTCTGAGAATCTCCTATTAAACTTTAGGTCTTTGAAAAATTGAAATTGAAAACTATTGATCTAGAAGATTGGGGCACAGTGGCTGTCAAGCATTAGGGTGCCTTGAAAGCATTGGGCATGATTTGAAAATGAAAATTCTGATATAGGGTATCCACAGACCTTGTGGCAATGCAGTAGTGGGCCAGATCTTAACTGTCAGGGAAAGCCATGAGAAATCTTAACTTTAAGATTTTGAGGCTCAGTGTATACCTCTCAGGGGAAAAAGTTTTAAAGTTAAAATTGACTAAGGGAAAGTATACAGCTGCAAAAATCACTAATTAGTTAAATTAGAATTTTCAAATGGTAGCAAGTTCATCTTCAATTCTGCTAAATACTGACTATTTCTCATTTGGGGATATTTCTCATTCAAATATTTCACGGTACTGTCTTTTCTAACATTAAAAGAATTACTTTGGAAATATAATTAAGATATCTAACAAAGAACAAGAATCCTTTATTCTTCTTCCAGCCTCCTTTTCTGCGCCTTTTTTTTTTTTTTTAAATGTTGTTGACAGTTGGCTTGCCATCTGTTCCAGCAGGGCAAAAGTGTAAAAGTTTATGATATTTTTCAATGGAAGCAGTTGATTATAGATAACATTATTTTCAGAAAATATGTCTGTTAATGTCTCATTAAAACATTAACCAACAAAGCGGTTGGTCTGAAAAGAAAGCTCAAGAATAGAGCTGGCACGTTAGTTCCCAAGGAATTCACAATTTTGTTTTTCATGTTAAAGCTGCTTCAATTTCAAGACATGTGATTGGGCAAAGGGGAGGAATAGTGGCTTGGCACATATCTCTAACTTTCCAATCCCACATTGCTGACTGTATAGGCACAAGCCTACCTGGTCATTATTATTATACTTGATGTTATTTCAAAACTGGAACAGTGACAACTGGCAAACTATTATGAAATTAGTTCTTTGGTCACCAAATTAGAAAATGGAAAGTGTGTTGCAGTTCCTTCTCTCTTTTTGTGATTAGAATTGTGTACTATTTGTTTTGAGCCATCTGGAAAATTTGCGCAATGAATCCATGGTAGCCCGCTTTCCTGATCTAATGTTTTTCATTTGTAAAATGGGAATCACCATATGCACCAGATCATTCTTGGCACATAGTGCCTTCATTCTTCTATCAGGAAAGAGCCCAGTGAATAACCTTACTGATCTTTCCAGTAGACTCCAAGACAGGTGTTCTGAGCTACAGTCCAGCTATATGGTGCCAGGAAGTCCACAAAGTCGTGTGGTGGGACTCTGGTCAGCTGGCAAACCATGTGAAGGTGAAATTTACTTAAGTACGTCCCAATAGAACAGACACTGGGAAGACTCTCAACAGATATTAGTACTCAGCCCACCCTATCCATTTCTTTGCATAATTAACTACTAGTCCCCCAGTTTTAGTTATTTAATATAATATTAGATGAAATTATTAGCATGGTAGGACTTTTAAAAAATCCATTCTTATTACCAAACCATCCTGGACTGATACAATTGTCCAATTTTCAATATCCTCATATCCTTCTCCAATAACAACTTTCCTACTCAGATAAATTTTAAAACCATGGTCTATAACCAGAAATCTTCTTATTGGGGTAAAAATGTAATTCTTCTTGTTCTGTATCAGTGCTGACAGTGGAGAATTTGCGGGTCACCAAACAAGATTTCCGAGGGGATCCCTAGCCCTTAATCATAAAATAAGTATTTCTCTTCCTTTAAGTGCCCTTCTGGTCAGCAGGGATTGTGCTGAAGGAAACCACACCCCTGAGAGCCCCTGCTCTCTCTCTGGGAAGTCTCCACTTGAATGAAGAACATTATTACTCTGCCCTCCAAGTTGCTTCTCTCCAGAATGAATAAACTCAATTCCTTTCATTTTTCCTCTCAGGCTTTCTTTTCATGCCTTTGTTACTTTCCCTTTGTATGAGATGTCCAGAAATAATCTATGATTGAACAAAGCTAAATGTTATAAATGTACAATTAATAGAACCAATCCATGCCTCGATGCTATATGGAGAAAAATAATTTTAAAAAGTTCTTTTCCCTTTCATGATGTCCAAACTCAGAAAATATTGCATTTTTTATACAGTAGTACTAATTTTCCCTCACTAAAAATAGCACTTGTGAATCTCTTGTAATGGATACTGTTCAAAACAGAGCAAGATTGTTTAACTTCCATTCCTGTTGACCTTTTATGTATAATGTAATGGTTTATTTACTGAACAAATACAAATCAGAGACACTTAGTCTTCATTAAAGCGTGTTAGCTCAACAAAAGTAATAATAATTAAAAAAGAAATCTGGTAACAGTAGAAGTGAGGAAAAGAAATCAAAATATATTACTCTGTTAATGTGCTAGCTCTTTCTAATGAAGACAAAGTAAACTCTTCCTGGCCAACCAAAGGTCAATGTTAACTTGAATCTCCTGTATTTATGTATGTTCCTGGTACCTATAAAGACCTTGAAAGACTTGAAGGAATGCCTTGTGTGTTATTATATAGAATAAAGTCTAATGACACTTTAAATCTTACTTCCAACACTATGTAACCAAAACATAATGTGAAGACAGACTTAAAATTGTTTTCTTACTCTCCACCAATTTAAACCTGCTTCACTTACACAGCTATCACTCTGTTCCAGGCTAATATCTTAACCCACCTCAAATGCCTTCAATAATACCTTTGAAATTGCACAGACCTGAAGAACACCCTCAAACACTGAACAATGGCCTCTAAAAAGAGGAGGAAAATGGAGAGCATAAGAGTGGGACAAAGAGGGGTAGTGGCTGTATCTCATTAAAAGGAAACTTCTAAGTTTTAGTTTAAATGCTTCAGTATTGTTTGAATTCTTTTATAGTCATACTATATCAATGAATTATTTCGTATAATTTAAAAATAATGTGAATCAATACTTTTGATTTTGATTTGGCTCAAAAAAAATCCCCAAATCTTCAAAAGTAGATTAAAAATTTTACTTGAATATGGTATCCATTAATCCTAGATGTTTACATGTTTTCTTCCTTTCCAGCATACCTGCACATAAATTGAAAACTAACAGAAACAATTATTTTGGATGTACCTGCATTTCCCAAAATGTCCAACATTAAGGATCACTTTACTGGAAGTAGTAGAAAAGCAAATCAAGATATATATATCCCAAATTGATCACCAGAACTAAAATAACAAAAGCTCTGGCCACATCATTTGATTATTTCTGCTCTTTGCATTAGCAACTGGCTTAATCTCAAGACCAAGTCTGTCAAATTCACATTTTTCTGTCTCGGGACATGTAGTTGTCTTTTTTTTTTTTTTTTTTTGAAAATGTTATTACCAGATACCTTAAAAGACTGCCTAATAAAAATAACTTTTGTTACTGTTTCCACACCATTTAACTGAGAGGAATGCCAATATGCCATCAAAGCAGTAAACAAATTGCTGCCTTTAACTCATAATGTTCCCTGCCACAGAACTCACTCAGCAGGTGCACCACAGAACACTGATGACATCCAATGGCCAAATAAATGATTTGCAGGGTTTTAGCTCCTCAGTAGCAGGGCCTTCCCTCAGGTGGTATCCCTCTTCTCCATAAGGAGATTAAGTACGTACAATCTCTTTCTATGGAGACAAGCATGGAGAAATCAGAAGGAAACAGGATGGAAAATGAAAACAGCAATCACTTTTGAGTTATCTTGCAAAGCCGACCTCTGAAGGAGATCATTTCTTTAGGGGAGCTCCATGGGAAATCTCATTTAGGTAGAGGTTGCTATCTTCTACCTAGGTTTTGTTTGAATACTGCTTTAACATGATAAGGTGTTTTTCTTTAATCCAAGGATCTCATGCCACAGGTTAAAAATGTTTTAAGAAATTTTTAAATTATTGTAATAAACCCCAAAGACACTATTGTGAAAGATCAATTTCCTGTGATGGTTGCCTTCTGTTCCCTAGTTTTGTTACAGTCACATCATGTCCACTAACTCTGATAAAGCTATTGTCAACTTCCCAGATGATTGTTATTATATAATTTCTTCTCAGTTCACAGCCTGCTTCATTGCCATTAACTCAAAGGTGGCTTGTGACAAGCATGAAGAATGAATCTAGGATGAATCAAGAATCAAGAAGGGGGAATGATTTGGGTAGCTCCTTTCCACCTGTTCCATGACTATTCTGTGTGCTTTAACCTTCTCGCCTTTGCTTACACTGAAGACTGAAATCATATTCATTCTACCTCCACCAGCCAATTCCATTCATAGCATAAGCCACAATTCAATGTTTTAATATAGCCTTCTTGAATCAATCTATTTGAAATTATATAACTTTTCCTAAGTTGAGGGATAGCTGTGTTTCTCACTCTGAGTTATGCTCACTTTGAATTATCACAGAATGAACTCTGTGACATTGTGATAGATAGATAGATAGACAGATAGATGATAGATAGATGATAAATAGATGATAGATAGATATCAGTTTCCAACGAAGTTTTAAGAGTTTTGAGAAGAGGAACCAGATATTATCCATGCCTGAGTCTTCCACAATATCTCAGAGTAGCTGATTTTCAGCAGGTTCTTGATTTGTGTTTCTTTAATTAATGTCTTCACATGATTACATAGCCCTGTCTAATCCCAATTCTCATATTTTTTCATCTATCAGCCTAGTTAACACATTTGATCATTTCTCCCTGTTTGGAACACTTTCTCGATTGGCTTTCAAGATACCACAGTTTCCTGTTGGCCATCATTTTTATTATTATCTGGTTTCTGCTTATTTCTACAGCTTCCAAAGATGAGGGACTGAAGCTTCAATGTTCTCTACCTACATTTGCTTCTTTGGGAATCTCATTCCACCATGGTATTAAATTCCATCTACATTCTGAAGAATATCAGAGGGGCGCCTGGGTGGCGCAGTCGGTTAAGCGTCCAACTTCAGCCAGGTCACGATCTCGCGGTCCGTGAGTTCGAGCCCCGCATCGGGCTCTGGGCTGATGGCTCAGAGCCTGGAGCCTGTTTCCGATTCTGTGTCTTCCTCTCTCTCTGCCCCTCCCCCATTCATGCTCTGTCTCTCTCTGTAGCAAAAATAAATAAACGTTGAAAAAAAAAAAAAAAAAGAATATCAGAATTATGTTTCTAGCCCAAACCTTACTTCAAACCCAGATGGTTCTAATCTGAACTCCTGATCTTCACCCTGAATCATTTTTCTCCTATTGCCTTTTTGAGACTAGTAACTGGCTATCTTCCAGATGCTCAGGCCAGAAACCTTGAGATGATCCTTGCCTTGTACGCTTCATTCATAATACACAAGTGATCCCTCATCAAGTCCTTTCAGCCCACCGTTTTTCACACATTGTCCGAACACCATGACGTTTAACGTGAATTGTTGAAAGAATCCTCCAGGGGCACCTGGGTGGATCAGTCAGTTGGGCATCTGACTTCAGCTTAGGTCTTGATCTCACGTTAGTGGTTTTGAGCCCAATGTTGGGTTCTGTGCTAACAGCTCAGAGCCTGGAGCCTGCTTCGGATTCTGCGTCTCCCCCTCGCTCTCTGCCCCTCCCCCACTCACGATCTGTCTTTCTCTCAAAAATAAACATTAAAAAAACAAAATATTAAAAGAAATAATCCTCCAACTTGTCTTTCGACTTCTGCCCTTGTTTCCATTCAGTCTATTCTCAGTATAGTAGTCAGAGAAATTCTTTTAAATATAAGCCAGATTACGTCATTCCTCAGCTCAAAATCCTTCACTGAGTTATCTTAAGGAAAAAGCCAGACCCCTCTAAGGTCCTGTGCGGTCTAACCTCCTAGACCCCCATCTCTTTCTACTTCTATCACTTGCCTCCCCTCAACCTTATTGGCTTCTATTTCAAGCAGCTCCTACCTTTACAGGGCTTTAAATTGCTTTTTCATCATCTTAGAATGCTCTTCTTCCAAATAGGCATGGCTCTTTCCCTTTCCTTCTACTCTCCTCTCCCAGTATTACCATTTAAAGTATTTGTTCTTGTCTGTCTCTCCCTGATAGCCACAAACTTTTTGTTGGTGTTTTATTTATTGAAAAATAATGATAGTGTCCTTAACACCTAGAATACCATACTACAAATAGAAGACACTCAATAAACATTTCTTATATGAAAGAATTAATGGATAAGTGATTGAAACAACACAACCATTCAGTTTTTCCTTGTGTTCCTAGTACCAGCTTAGAATTAAGAGCCATGATCTGCACTGTCCTCAAGACATGCTCAAAACAACTACTTTGAAACACAGATAATGGATACATCTAACTCTGCAATTTAAAGTTAAGCATCTTTTGCAAAATCCTAGAGCAAGTCAGTCTTTAGGTGATAGTTTAAATATATAATGTATTATGCAGTTATATACACTGATACTGTAAATCTATATTGTCATACATGAAAAATTTCCATAATATTTTGTTAAAGGAAAATGTGATCATAAAGGTTGTATGTAGTCATTTTTCTTTGGGGAATGGAATAGAAAGGAGGAAAGAAATACAACATTTGAGGATATACACTAGCATTTTATCAGAAGTTATCTTTGAGTAATAGAGTCATTTTACTGTTTTTATTTTTCTTTTCATAGATTACAAATTTTGGAATGGAGCTATGTTAATTAGAAAAAAGTAGAGAAATGAAAGCTTGATACTGAAAGTGCTCATGGCTTTCTCCTGTCTGGACTACTATTTTCCTCTTTAAACTTTGTTGAAGGGGGTAGCCAGCTGAACAGGGCTTTATCCTTTAACTGAAAAAGATACTGTTTTAATTTTTTCTTCATTTGTAATTCATGCTGGACTCTCACCTTCCCCCACTTATACATTTTCTACTTTCTGCTTTCAGAGGAAGGGGTTAGAAGTTGATACATAATCCTCTAGGAATCTGAGAGTTAAGAAATTCACCACTTCTCTCTGTCTACCTTATTGCTGTAGGAATGCCTGTTTTTCTTGTCAGTTTCATAGTTCCCCCTCTCAAAAATAAATAAATAAATAAATAAATAAACAAACATCTTCCCCTAAAATAAAAATAATAATAAAGTGACCAATAACTTTCCCAGAAACTTTTTTTTTTTTTAATCTGTACTTGCCGGGGCACCTGAGTGGCTCAGTCAGTTAAGCTTCTGACTCTTGGTTTCGGCTCAGGTCATGATCTCATGAGTTTGAGTCCCACATCAGGCTCTGGGCTGACAGTGAAGAGCCTGCTGGGATGTTCTCTCTCTCTCTCTCTCTCTCCCAAGCTCATGCTCATTTCTCTTTCTCAAAATAAACAAACTTAAAAAAATTCATACTTGTCAAAGCAAAATCTGTGCCAGAGAAATAATTCATCTCTAAATAAATTTTGAGAACCCAGCTTGTGTGAACAGTGATCAAGAAAACAACTACTGTCTGTTCCTTTCAAATGAATAGATTTGTTTACAAGTCCTTTTTCATTTTAAAACAATGTGAAAGTCTATTGATGTTTTCATCCCTTATATTTAATTAACTAGTGAGATCTCATATTAACTAATGAATATTCTCTGAGGGGCATATTTTCCCCTTTTCATCATTTCTCTGTAAAATCTGCTTTTTTTCCCTCTCCATACTTGACTTTTTTTCCCTTTTCCCACACAATTTTAACATTTATTTTCATATCAATAACTCATTTTTCAAAATGTTTAATCATTTTTGAACGAGAGAGCTTGAGTTGGGGAGGGGCAGAGAGACAGGACCAAAGATCCAGAGAGGGCTCTGAGCTGACAACAGCGAGCCAGATGCAGGGCTTGGACTCACAAACCATGAGATCATGACCTGAGCTGAAGTCAAACGCTCAACCGACGGAGCCACCCAGGTGCCCCAATAAGTCATTTTTATTGACCACACATTTGTCTTTCTTGTGGAGTGAAGCACTTTGCTGTTCATCATTTGCATCTATTTGACTAATTAGGTAATAAACAAGACTAGAATATCAGAGACTGAAAACAATAAAGGACTTTTTCTTGTTCAGAATATATATTCTGAGGAGAGAGAGACTATGACTGTACTATAAATGGTCTTCACTTCAATACCCAAGCTGATGGGGATGGAATAGGCTTTATCTCAAACATGGCTGGGCTTGTATTAGAAGGAACATGGTGTAACACAGGCTAGTTCTTAAAATCTCTGCCTGAAGATGACACACGTTACTGGAGCTCACATTGTATTACCAAAGTAAGTCAAATGACCACTTTCAAGTTCAAGAAGATAGGGATATATAATATTGCACAGAAAAAAAATCACAATAATTTTAATGGTTTCATATGTATTTGAATCATATATATTTTATATGTCATATATATAAGGTATGATATCTCATAAATATCATATATGTTCTTCAAAGCTAGAATTTTTAATGTAGACGGCACTGTACATTTGGGCACTAAAATAAAATAAGAGAGAAGGTGGGGCTTAGGAAAAGTGAATCAGAGAGGGAGTGTTCAAGGAGGTGAGGCTGGCTAGGATTTTTAAGGGGAATCAATAGGTCATGGGCAAAAGCAGAGGAAAAGGAGGCATGGGCTTTCCCAGGCTAAGAGTAAGGAGGGTTTCAGGGCATGTGACCTCTAGGTTATGAACGTTTGGTGGTTGGGATGGTTAGTGAAGGAAATGGGACTGGTAAAGACTCAAAGTTGAGCAGGATGTTTCACATAGAAAGAAAAGAGAACCACAATAATCTTTTGTGTAATGGGTTAACATGATTTTAAAATAGCACTATGATGTATGTACCCAATGTCAAGTGGGCCTGGGCAGTGGAGTTAAGGTGCTCCTTAAGCAGTCAGGTGCCTTCCAGCAAGCTCTGTGTTTGTGTGCTGTATGTGTTTCTACACACGTGATGTATGTTTGGAATTTTGTGGGAGAAAACTACCACTGAGTGACTTCCACAGCTATAAAAATATGTATCTGCCCAAGTTGAAGTTTTAAGAAGTAGGAGCTGATTCAGGGTGACTCAAGCCTAAAATAATTTATTGTGAATAATTGGGGCAGGGGTTCCTGGGGGGCTCAGTCAGTTAAGTGTCTGACTCTTGACTTCAACTTAGCTCACGATCTCACGATTCGTGTGTTCGAGACCTGAGTTGGACTCTGCACTGACTGTGTGGCGCCTGCTTGGTATTCTCTCTCTCTCTCTCTCTCTCTCTCTCTGCACACCCCCACTCTCAATAAATAAATAAATAAACTTTACATATATATATATATATATTGGGCAGCTCAAGTCACTAGATAGGGCTAGAAAGCCAGGTTTGGCTAGGGAGAGAGGAGAAAAGGCCCAAACCTCGTCTCAAACATGGTGTGATATGGAATATCGTGCCTTTACTACCCCCAGTAGAGAGCAGCCACGTAGGCCCTGGGGGGTTGCTGCATTTTGCTTCTGAGACAAAGACCAGCACACTTGTGTCTGAGTGCTGGAGCCAAAGGTGCTGCCTGTGCCCAACCTCAGGAGAATCTAGATAAGAGAGTATATGGCATCTCTCTCTTTAGAGTCAGTCTCCCCCATGTCCCATCAGACCCCAAAAGCATGGAAACCCAATACCGAAAGAGGTGTAGATGCTGATTAGCCAAAAAGAGTGAAAATGCCCATAAAAGCAGAAAGAAAGAAATTACTGATATGAAAAAAAATTTTTTGGAAAAATGAGTGTTATTGACGGATGGCAAGGGAAGGCTTGAAATTAGGTTTGGGCAAGTGTGTGCTAGGAGCTAGGAAGATACCCACACTTGAGCGGCAAGAAATCATGACTTGTGGAGTCGAGAGGAGAGAATCCACATTCTTGTCTTGGCATCTGTGGTCTTCAGCAAGGTGTAGTCCAGAAACCTCAGTAAGTCAGAGTGAACAATGTTAGTATGAAGATCAAAGAAGAATCTGGAGAGACTCTGTTATGCCATCTACCATAAGGCAAGTCCTCAAGAAACACTACCCAGCCACCTACTCTCCACAAAGCCTCAGGTTAAAAGCAGTGAGGAAAGTCAGTGCAAAGATTTCCATGTCGTTCCAACATTTAATGTCCCGAGCCTCTCAGGAGACAAGGATTGGTAAAGAAACGATAAGAACGTAAAGATTAGAGGTCAGTTGTGCTATTGATAAGGGATAGAACCCTCCTGGAATCTGGATGGATCACATTGCTTCCTTTGACTGTATCTGGTTTTCTCTCAAGCAAGATGTTGAAGACACACTGTTTCCTGAACAGTCTTAGTGCGCAAGTCCTTCTGGGTGTATTCCCCAGACTTTCTTCTGCTTCATCACCAGTTCTTTCCAAGTAAATCTGCATTTCATTCAGCCTCGCCTTCTTCTTTCCTCTGAATTCCTTCCAGAAGGAAAAAAATAGAAAGCAGGCACTTTAAAGGTAATTTCAGTTAAAAAACATGAGGAGTCACAAAAGGTCTACAAAAGGGCCCAGATTCAAATATAATGATAAATGTTAGCATCATCCTCTTGCAAGACAATAGAAAGGGTTGTTTGACCTTCCTAAAGGCATTACGATTCAGATCGTTTGAAAACACAGGCAAAGTAAAATATAAATGAAGGCAGATAGTTTCCAGGTTGCAGACCATGACCTACATCTGGGGTTTCTGATCTTCTGTGCCTCCTCTTGCCTCTGTGAAAACACAGAGAGGGTGGAAGTCTCAAGGTGAAGAGCTTCTGGCTTGGACTCAAGCAGCTTTACATTTCATCTATCATTCATATTGAGACCGCACAAGGTATTATTTGAAAACAGAGTTCTGTGGTGAAAAAGGAAGTCTAGTTTGTGATTCTCTCTTCTGCAGTCTTGCAAGACTGTCTCATTAGATTGATTATAAGGGAAGCCTACACTTTCCCACTCCCCAAACACTGCCACATGTACTCTCATATTACTCTCTCAAGAATTTAGTGAGGAAGGACTACCACTTGGGTATTTGTGACCAAGAATACGACTACTTACAATTTTCATTCAACAGAATAAAACTTTATCATCTATTTAGAAAGGTTAAAGGGAGGTTAGTGTGTTCTTCACAGTCAGTGTTTCTACTAAGTCCATAATGGGCCCATTCTTCTTGGAAAAGCAAAGATTTGGGAATGGGAAAATGAAATGTGAAGTCAGAGTGCTCTGGGGACATGGCCCTCACTGAGATCTCAGCAGTCACCAGATTCCTGGTTAGAAAGATCCACCGGAATTCTTTTCTCACTATAATCTTGTAATTCACAACCTAAGCATGTTCTAGTAAATAGAGGTGCTTCCATGGCTCTCCTGTTTCCCACACTTCTATCAGCACATCTGAGAAGAGTTATGGGCTCTGATATTAAAAGATCAAATGATGCATCAATTGTGTTTTCTCCTACGTCTTGATGTAATGAAGAAAAAAACATGTCTCCAGAACTGGCTATTTCATTCTCAGTCTCACCAATTATTTAAAAGTGTCATTTATATACAGACCCTGCAGCTATATCAGTGCAGCTGGAACTTAATTTAATCCATTTACTTATTTGTTCGATTAACATTCAGTGAACACTTGAAATGTTCTGCCTTTACCACAGGTGTTCTGAAGTCGTGGGGGAATTGGGACTTTGCAACCAATCCTAGCAAGTATGGACAACATAAGCAATAAACATTGGAAAATGGGATAATGCAAAAATGTCAGTGCCACCCGCAGTCATTTAATATCCAACATGCCTGTTGAGATTCACAAAGAGTTTTTGCTCTTAAGAGACATATTCTTTGGAAAAATCTATGTGCTAGTTTATGTAGACTTATTTTAGCACTAGAGGGTTAAAATATATGCACTGGAATCTTATTACTATGAATCTTATTACTTATTACTAATCATAATCATATGGGATAAGTTTGTAATCTCTCTTAGCCTCAATTTTGTTACCATCTGGTGGGCTGAGTTGCTTTATGGCATTTCTGTGAAGAATAAGATAAGGTATATAAAACATGCAGCACTGGGGTGCCTGGGTGGCTCAGTCGGTGGGGCGTCTGACTTCAGTTCAGGTCATGATCTCACAGTTTGTGAGTTCAAGCTCTGCATCGGCCTCTGTGCTGACAGCTCGGAGCCTGGAGCCTGCTTCGGATTCTGTGTCTCCCTCTCTGTCTGACCCTCCCCGTCTTACACTCTGTCTCTGTCTCTGTCTCTGTCTCTCTCTCTCTCAAAAATAAATAAACATTAAAAAATGTTTTAAAAATAATAAAATAAAATAAAACATGCAGCACAATGCCTGGTGTGGAAGAACTATTCGGTAATGCTTGGTGTAGGGACAACAATGGTGATGATGACGATGACGATGATGATGATGATGATAACAATGCTACCTGTTATTGCATCTATTTCAAGTGAATGTGAAAAGAAGACAGTTTAGCAGTGGAGGAAACAGAAGAGTGAGATATTAACTATTCACTGATAACAAAATCACTTTGATCATCAGGTTTTCATCAAAGATCGTCACAACTTGGATTCCATTTTAGAAGGGTTTCGATTACACAGTACTTGATTAGATGCAAAGGGATATTGATCACAATAACTTTGGGGGCCTGGCTGAGGGACATAAAACTAGATAGACGCCAAGCTAGAAGAGATCTTAGCAAAGTTGAAGAGAATGAAGTAGGTGTATGGCGGATACACACAGACACGTACACACACATTCCATATATAATATAACATATATTACAAATTTGACAATCATGCTGTTTTTCAATGCTCAGTTACTATGGACGAGGCACTGTGCTAAATATTTTGTGTGCAAAATTGCAATTAATCCTTGTACATTCTTTCCACAAAGGAACTGGAAATCACGTTTCTAGCCCAGCTGTGAGAGATAGACAGCCCTTGTGCAGGAATTGGCAGAGGAGCTGGTATAGACAGGACAGAGGCTTGAACAGAGAAAGGAGTCTCCAAAGCAGAGGCTGTGAGCATCCATCTCACACAGACACCTTGCAGGTAAGAATTGTGCCTCCCACTTGGTTTGAAATATTTCTGCCACATTCCACAAAATGAGTAGCAGAAAGCCCATGTACTTTATTCACTCATAAATATGGAACTTAAGGACTTTGTTTCCCTCTCAGGAGAAGAATATATCAGGCTGGCACGAGGGCGGAGAGGCTTGGGGTGGAGGAACGACTCCGAGCAGTGGCTGAGCTGCCTTGAGGAGACAGAGGCAAAGAACTGCCTCTTGCCTTGCTTGCCTTTGGGGGAATTATGAGGGCAGGAATCATACTTAGAATCGTTTTCTCTACCATGGCCACCTGATACCTGGCTACTTCTCTGACTTCCTCTCTTGCCAGGCCTACTGTCATATTCTCCACCAGCCTACTTTCAGAGTATGGTGTGCTGGGTTCCCTGGCCCACAGTTGCCCTGCACATGCTATTAACTCTGTTCACGACACTCTTCCCGTCCCACTGTACCCGGAGAACTCCTGCTCACTCCTCGGATTTCAGCTTCAGTGTCGCTTCCTCTGACCAGTCTTCCTAGTTAGGCCATTTAGGCCAAAGCCCTTAATTGTAGGCTCATGGCACCTGTGTGCCTCTCCTTTGTGGCAATTTTGCACTTTCAGACACTTATTTAATTAACTTCTGTCTCCTTTGCAAGTCTCTAAAGTCTTTAAGAGGAAAGAGTGTTTATGCTGATCGTTGCATCCCTATTACCTCTGAGAATATCCAACCCATGGGTGTTCAAGACCTGTCTGAATTAATGTGAGTTGGTTCCTCTCGGCCATTCCCTGGCATGTCCATGCTCTCCTGCCCCAGGCGTTACTTCCTCTCTGCTCTCCTATGAAGGAACTTTCAGAAGTTTGTTTTGGGCGTTTTATTCTTGAAGCTTCTAAAAACTGTATATATAATAATAATGGTTACATTTTATGTTGTGTTTACCTGAGCCAAACACCATTCATAGTATTTTACACACATGAATTCATTCAATATTCTGATGATCTGGTGTGGTCGGTTCTATCTTATTTCATTAAATCTAATTACAAAACACATCCTTAGTTTGTTAACTGAACTCTGAAATGTCATCTCTGTTTTACAAATGAGAATTATGAGATAATGAGAGGTTAAGCAACTTGGTCAGCAAGACAGGTGCTAAAAGTGACAGAGCCAGGATGCAAACCAGGCAGGGTGACGACAGAACCCATGCTCCTGACCGTGGTGTCATCTTGCCACCCAGTGACAGTCACGTATTGGGGCTCTTCCTACATTCCTCAAATCAGATACAGCCATCCCACCAGATCTCAGAGGGCATGTGAAGCCATGGGATAAACATGGTGCCACCTACTTGACCAACACCATTTGACAGGAAAATGTGGAATTGCCTATGGAGTAAAATAAACTATACTTTGTTAAAAGAAATGCATCTATTAAATAGTTGAATGCAAATGTATCCCCTTTAGGAGGAACCTAATACGATACCTTGTGTTTGATGCTTTATCGTTTATTTCAAAAATAGTTTCAAAATTCCTAAACCTGTAATTTCACCCAGGCATTTGCTTTTAGCATACACAGAACTATCGCAACTGATTTCAATTAATCACTTAGCCTTAGCACCTTTGCCTGACATGAGAACCTCTATCATCTAACCCACTCTTGTCTGTCTGAGTTCCATCCTACTGGTAGCTATTCAGTTCACTTTGTTTTAGTTGAGCCCTGCATGTGGCATACTCATTCCTACCTTCGGGACTTGGCTCATGTCTGTCTCCCTGGAACATTGTCTTTCTCCAACCTGATAAACCCTACTCTTCTATTAGAACCTCTACAAAGCCCCCTCCTACTCTAACACTGAAACCTATGTGCTTTATTGCACCTTGTGTGGGATTGTCAAGAGCTGCAATTTTATTTCCTTTCCTCCTCTGCCATTTACTTTAATTAACTTGAAGATCCCCAAATCTTGATTCTAAAACATTCATGTTTTTTTTCTATCACCGATAACACCTTTGCATATGACAGTTCCTCAAGAAATATTTTTGACTGCTTAATAAACAAACAAGTGAAAAACATCCACTGGCTTTATCTCATCAGTGTCTTTCCTTTATCTAAAGCAGGGGCGATGGTTTTGGAAGAGTGGCCAGGAGAATCGGGAGTTTTCAAATCCTGTCCCTGACACTCATTACGGTCTCTGTGAGGAGATATTGAGAATTAAACTCTCAGAATTTCAGATGAGATAGTTCAGAGAGGACCTGAATCACAGATGAGTGGATTTCTGCATTTATTCATTTGAAATAAACTCTGACGAATTTTCTCATTCCTTCTAAAAATATCAGTTGGGCTATTCCTATGTCAGTCACTGCACTAGGGTTGGAGATACAAAAGTAAACATCGTATGTTCATTGCTCCGAAGATTTTACAGAATGATAGACCTAAGGAACTCAAACATTTCTCTGGTACAGCATTAGGGCCAGAGCAATAAACCTCAGAGTTAGTGGGGACATAATGGATTAGCTCAGTGGATAGGGGATGCTACGAGTATTTGATGGACAGATGGAGACATCCCAGAACCCAGCTGTGGATCCCCAGCACTATCACACAGGTTTCCTCTGAAGCCGAAGAAACAGAAACAACAACCCTTTGTAGGTTCTTTGCTCATGCCTGCTCCGAATCAATGCCTACAGAGGGCACATCACCAAGTGAGATTTTTAGGTCTGTATTCAGGAGACAACCCACTTTTGTCCGTTGGGATTTGTGTTTTTTGCTGTTATAGAGGGTGACCAGAAGAATTTACCTGCACACCTAATATCTGTCCCCAACAAAAACTAGAAGGAGTAATGAGCAGGCAGGAAAGATGGCCAGAGGAAAGGGGTTTCATTCACCTCTCTGTGGAGCTCAGAGTAACAGATACAGATCTCCAGGCTCTGTTGGAATCTGGAGGGACAAAGGGCAATCTGACATAAATCCAAGAGTGATCCACTCTACCCAGACCCTCCCCTTGCCATCTGCCTCCGGTTTGATACTCCTGTTGCCTCCATGAGAACTCCTTTCTCAGAGGAATCACTCCTCCACCCCCCCCGCCCCACCCCCGCCCTGCCCACCCCAAAAGGGATTCAGACAGGAGAGGAAGTCAGAGTTCCTTGACAATGAAGGACAACAGTAGCTTTTCCCTCATAAGCCACAGGATATTAGTTGTGCGATGACTGGAAGTTAAATCTCTGAGTTACTGCTCCTGGATGAAATGTTTAATGGTGTTGCCCAGGAAATGTCAGGACATCAGCTCAGCCTCCAGGCAGGTACAGACTCTTCTTGCCAAGAGTGCTTTTAGTTCCACTTCCACCCCCACAGTGAGCATGACAAACAAATCAAGGTGGAGAGAATGCTGCTGTCAGAGCAAATATGGGCTCCTGGGGCCCAGGAGGGACTGACCCAGAAAGGCAACCTCATACTGGCATTTTCATTAACAAAGAGGAGGCCAGCGTCTGGCACAACTGAATGAGGGAAACTAAGTGATAAAGACTTGGAGACTGCATTTTGAGAAAGTATAAAAACAGACTGAGGCTTAGCAATAAGCATTCTGAAGCAGTAGGGCCATGAAGGAAGAAAATGATGTCCCAGAACAGACAAAGCAATGCGTAAGTCCTGGAAAAGTATCAAAGACTATCCCTTTAAGGATTCACACTGAAAGTGGATTATTACCAGTGTGGAGATGAGGAAGCCAAAAGAATGGATGTACAGAACCCACCAATATTCAGATACAGAAACTGGTGGAGCCAATGGTGGTCTATGCCGACCATGAGTGTGTGTTCAGACATTCTCAAAAAAAGTATTGGTCATTTTCATAAAATTCTAATCTACAGAACAATTCTTCAACTACATAAACCTATTAGGGTTAAAAGGCCAATTTCCACATTGAGCAAAAAATGCCCACTTAAACCAAGAACTTAATGCTACCAGATAGGATGTATGTTACATTTGTATATGCAGTAGTTTGCAAAGGTACTCTCCCTGAACTGTAACATGTATAACTGAAGGCAAGTAGGAATGAAGGTCATACCTAGAAGCACATGGTTAGATGATTCAGCAATTCATTAACCTCTTATTTACTCATTTTTTTTTTGCCCCATCTAAACTACATACCACCAAAGATGAATGCCAAATGCATAACAAATTTTCGTTGCTTTAACATAGTTTAATTATCAGTTGAGCAAGTTATGAATAAACTACAGAGTGATATCAGTTGAAATTAAAACATTGTTTCAAATAATACTACATAACTTCAAAACAAACCCAGGTTACACTTGTGAAATAATTCACTCTTTGAGGACAAAATGAAAGAAAATTTTCATTGGTTCAATTAAGCACAAAAGGCATGCAGAATCTCAAACATGGAGTCTTTGGGATTCTATGTCAATGTCATGAGATGATTGAAGAGCTTTTTCTATTCTTGGATAAATAATTCATTTTTAGTGATTGGCAAAACTGACTTTTAGGATAAATATGGGTCTGAAAGAGCCACAAGTGCTTTTGCCAAAGTTTATCTATATCCAAACCATAAAACTGCCTTGAATTGGCCATTATTATAGCCAGTGGTTCACTTGACCTCACTCTGCCTTCTGAACAGCAGGGTAAGCTGTACAAGCAAGGTGGTTTGAAATAGCTCAAATGCCACTAAACATAAGCTCTCAAGATACTGCCGCAATAAACATGACTATTATTTTTGCTTACTTTTATTTCACTTCAGGCTATCTTTGTCTAAATCTGCCCTTCATCCTGAATTATACCGCACATATCACCTTCAGAAATGTCACTAAGTTTAAACTGTTAAAGTTGTTGCTTGTAAAAGTACATAAGGTAAAGTAACAGATTCTTTTTTTTTCTTTTGCCAAGTCACGATAGAACTAAAACATCATCAAAATGGAATTCTTTCATGAAGTTTTAGTTCATATTTAATCACCAACTTACCCAAGAAAAAATTAAGACTTTTAAGTCCCAACTATTAGGTACTAAATGGGGAATAACATATGCCTACCTCTGTTTTCAGGGACTGCTATCACTTAGGTCCAATGTCCTTTTCTTTGGAAGGATTGTACCACACAAAGAAAAATTTCAAAACTAGTAAGAAGGACAGCTTAACCCTGCAAGAAAGTTGCTAAAATTCTCATATTTACATCCCCATGGACACATTGTATACCAACACAGAAAAACACAGAGCCATAATGGGGTGAGTTTTGGCAAAAATGGAACACTATCTCTATAGTGTTTTTGAAATCAATTTTATGTTTAAAGTGTCAGGAAGAAGGGAAGTCCTGTTTAACTGAGAGCATGCACCATCTCCGACTTGCCCCTTTGCTTTATTAATAAACATTCCAGTCTAAATTTGATGTTAGAAGTCTAGGCCAAGAAAACCTGTCTGAGACTCTTGGTGAATACCAGAGTTTATCTGAACCTAATTCACAAAGATGGCAAAATGATGTGACTGACGGCGGTTGGCTTGGGATTGTGTAATACGTGATTTAATTATCAAAGGGGGCTGCATACCTCCAAGTTCAAATAAACAGAATTAAAAATAAGCATTCATCTCGAAAACGCAAAGGAAAGAAAACTTTAGAAGTAGATGATATCTCATTTGAAAGGAAAACGCAAGGACTAATGCTAATAGCTTTTACAAAAAAAAAAAAATTAAATCTCTTTTTGAAGAGATTTATGGAGAGGATTGTTAGAAATCTGAGCTTTTTTCAAAGAGAAATTCCTTCTCAAGAGCTTCGTTTTCCTACATTGGGGACAGAAATCATCATGACTGCCAGGTACCCAAAAGTGAAGACCCCAAATAAACACATTCTCAGTTTGAGAAAATACCTGTGAATCCATTTTAAGAAAGATCAGAAAATCATTAAACTCCCCCAGGCCTGTGATAGGGATGCCTATCCAGCAACATGAGCAAAAAGAGGACTCAAGCCTTTAGTTAGCTGTAGGAAGAAGGATGATGTAGAGTTCAAGGACTATACACACCTGTAGACAGGCATATACCCCATACATTTGTGACCTCCATAAAGAAGGAAACATACATTTGCTCTAGTTTGGGTCTCTTGGGAATATAAAGAAACTATATCTTATTCCAATAATCCTTGGTCAGCAGTACCCTGGGATCCATAACTTTAAACACACAGACACACATTAGCAATGAAATAGGAAAGATGTAGTGCCAACAAATGTTTTCAGCAACAACCCATGCTGAAGATGGGTTGGAACAGGCATTTCCACTGAAGATGTCTCCTCTATAATAGTAAAAGTAATTTGTCAAGCATTTTCATCCTGTTCCAGATATATAGATGAAATATCCATTACTCATATATCTGATACTCTAATTGAGATTATTAGAGGTGAGAATATGCACCTAATTACTTCTTTTATCAGTTTTAAATGGTCTAGTTATGGATTGCTAATCATTTTTTAAGTTTCTATCTTTTTGCTGTTACATAGGAAGGAGCCAGCATTTGAAATATGTATTTCATTTTAAACTGAGCAAATCTCATTTCTTTTTTCAGGAAGTCTGGATGGTATAATGGCTAAAGTTCAGACTCTAGAGTGCAACAAACAAAACTGTAAAGTCGATGAATTTTTGAGCTAGATTTTGAGCCTACTTAAGCTTCAGTTTCCTCATCTATGGAATGGAGCTAACAATGTTTATCCCACAGGACTATTGAGAGAGTAAAATAAGGTAATAACATTTAGCACTAAGTGGGCACATGGGGTAAAGACCACTGTTTGTGTTTTTTTTTTACCTCATGTATTCCAAGAACCTGGAGAAGTGCCTGGGAGAGATCATTGTTACTCAACAAATATTTGTTAAATACATTAACGTGTGATTATCCTGATGAGCTCTGATATTGGGAAGAATTTCACCCATCAGCAGCTAGAATTTCCATTTCTCATCTTACAAACAATATCATTAAATCATCCTCAAAATGTATATAGCTCATCCTCCTTCCTCCAACATGACTTCACCCAAACCACCAAAGATAAGTACACTTATTCTATCTTTAAAATATTCCTCAGGAGGAAGCTCCCCAATCTGTGTAGAACCAAAACCTCTTCCTCTGTTTGGCTATAAGTTATCTGCTTCTGCAACTACTTTTCTTATTCCTCCTCTGCCATCTCTGTCACTTTCTTACCCACATCCCTTTAGAACTGCTCTGTATATATTGCTTTTTCTTGTCAAACTCATGTTGAAAGGTAGTCTTTGTGATTTGTTCCCATAAAGCCAATGGGGACTTTTGGATGCCATAAGCCAGCCTGCAGCCATGAAATATCTTGTCCTAGGATCTACATAAAGGTCAGCCCTACAAACTATCTATTGCCCATAAACAGGATTCTGGCAAGGTTGGGTTCCATTTGGAAATGGTTCTCTCAAATAGTATTAATTATCTTCTTTTGAAGTGTTCAGGAATAGATCCTATCTATCCTGGTAGGGGGAAAAGTTCACATGTAAAGTGATGACTGTTGTAAACTACTGTTTCTTTTGTTCTAATAGAAAATTGTTTTGTTCATGTGAATTGGCTAAAAATGGCAACAAGTGTATATAAAATTTTAAATGTCTTCTTTTCTGTCTTGTAGATATTTAGGATAGTGTTATAGCTTTGATTAAGACATCTTTAGTTTTAGTAACATCTATATTTTCTTTCCTAATAGACCCAAGACATCAAAATTAAAACTTTATATGTAGATGTTTCTGTCATTAAGCCTGGCTTTTGTTATAGTAACATGCAAAATACTGATATTAAAGATATCATAACAATATGGAAAGAGAATTATGACAAAAATGCTACAGCGTTTTTTTTTCTGTTCTTTCCTGATATGTGATATTTAAATGAAAATGAAATATAAATATAGATTTCTCAGGTTGCAGAAATTTTCCCAGTGTACTTAAAAGGATTTTTGAAATAATATGCATTCACAATCTTTTAATTAGATGACCCTAAACTTTCTGATCAAGTCAAAGGGAAATATTTCTGACTAGCCCAACAGAAAAATGGCGAATATGCAATAGGCAGACTGTCTTGACAAAAGACAGGCTGACAAAACAAAGTACAGATTTCATTCAACTTGGTATTCTGGTGCGTATTTTGCTGACCTAGAGAATTACTTACACTGATACTGAAACAGGATAGCAATGCTGCAAAGAATTCACTGGAGAATGGTAAATATCATCAGGAAAATCTCAGATCTCATTCCTTCATTCCATTCATTCTATCTCTATACAGAAATCTGTATCCATGGGAACCTCTATCCCTATCAGGAAGTGTGCATTTGATACCAAAAAGGGTAAGAATGTTTTCTGGAATAGAAACAAGATAAAAAAAGAAAAGAAAAAATAAGGAAGGAAGGAAGGAAGCTGCTGGGAATTAAAATTTATAATTTTAACGCTATAGAATATATTGACCAATTTATATGTGGGATAGACACCTAAGGAGATGAGAAATGAGAGTGGGTTATTTTGGGGGCATGGACCAAGAGGAATGGACGTTAACTGGGCATAATTGGCTGGGATGAACATCCCTGACTGTATCAGTCTGGGAGAGAACCATCAGCAGTTAATGGGAGGATCCCTAGCCCAGGGATGGATGGTGAAAAGACCACACTGAAAGTCAAGGTGTAGAAAGTCACTAAAAATACTTCTTGTAGTGTCTTTTCAACCACTCATTACTGAATGTGAGGAGCACTAATTATTGCGTTTGAGGCTCAAATTGGGCACTTATCTACATGTCCGTGATTTTATCTTCCTGTATTATGACTTGGAAACTGTTCTCCTTTGAAGCTGGTAAGTGAATGCCAGACTGAAAAAGCCTTTCTCTGTAGCTATGGAGTCCTTAGCCCTTACACAGAAGGCATTTTATGGGGAACATATGTTATACTGATATTGATAAGTTAAGAGGTATGTGAAGGCCAGAAGGCATAATTAAGCATATTATATTTTTTAATATTCATTGTTTTCACTCATGTTCTAAGACAAACAGAAAGTAGACCGTTAACAAATTACCTTAGCAATTCAGGGTTTGAATTCTTCTCCTGACTCCTTCATTGAGTTGTACCCAGAAACTCCATCAGGAACACATATTTTAATCTAATTATTTCCACTTGTGATAAATAAAATGGAGACATTTAATTTGTCATTCTTCCTGTTTAATAAAAACCTTCCCGTGTTTCTAATTAGAAGAATCTTTGGTATATTATGATTTCATGGGTATTTTTTAAGTTATCATTATGATTCTAGTCTGATGTTTGACTATGATGCTGGCAACTAAGTAAAATGGAACTATCCTTGTAGGTGGTATAAACCCCCTCCTCCCTCTCAAGGATTTTTTTTCCTACATAAATTAATTTCACTAAAAGAAAAAGGTGAGTTTGAGTTTTGATTAGCAGGTTAAAGCAAATGTATCATTGGAAGAAGCACCAAAATCTGTGATGCAATTTTAAAAGATGCATGGATGGGCCACCAACCCAACACTCTCGTTAAGAAATTTCTACCATTTCGCTGCAGAAGAGCTTAAATATAAACACATACGTACATTCTTATTTCCTGATAAATTTCATTTAACTACGCTTTATAGTACAAAGTTTTGTTAATGCATTTGCTGCTAGTCGTTCTTGTGTATAAGCACTTATTAGTGGTTTTGAGTCCAACTAAGTCTCAAAATGTTGCCTACTACAGGAGTTCACTCAGCTGGACAGATGTCTTTCTCACCTCTATGCATCTCTTTCTTATTGCACCTTTGATTGCTACAGTGGACTTTACTCCTGGGGCATTCTCCAAGTTATTTTTTTAAATTAAGTTTTGTATAATTGCAATTCGCTTTGAGCTAAGCTGGAAATCAACCTACTTTAAAGGAGAGGCCAGTTCACACCTCATGTGGGATAAAATGTCATTTTTTTCAAGATGTAGAGGTTATTTGGTAATTGTATAATTTCCAGTTATTTCTGTTCTTTTGGCATCAATACTGCATTCTAAACTTCAACTGCGGAAAGCTGACATAGGATCAAACAGACATTAGATTTTCTAAATGAGACTTATGATTTTGAGCTAGTTGTTTGGTGTTTAAAAAAAATCTATTTTCTCAACTAAATTATAAACTCACCCTTTTATCTAAGATAACAACGGTCATAGATGTCACTCTTGTAATATCTAGCCTTAGAACAGAAAGCAATGGTAGCATTTCAACGAAAGGAACTCCCTTTTTTGCCTTCTTGTCTAGATGGTCCTGGAAAATAGAATTATCTGGATTCCCTAATTCCTTTTTGCATTGCTTTCTCTTTTATGGAGTGGACTCTGTCTGGAATAATTATTGTGGGCCAGTGCAGAGTGCGAGGCAGGAAGGACCTATGGCTTTCACCTCCTAGGATGTTTATATGCTGAGCCAAGGCAACTCAGCATTTTGGAAGAATAAAATAATTCATTACAATAAAAAGTGAACACTTTCCATATAATTGATAATTATCTATGAAATAAATCCTTTTCCCATACCATTTTGCCAAAGGTACCACACACATGATACTCTCGGCTTTGTGCATTCTTATGTTTCACACATTCTTTTACCCAAACTGGTCCTTCTGGCATCAACTGATGTTGCATGTTTGAATTTTACTTCATCAAATTAAGATAATATAATTGTTGAAACAACTCATTAATGGCAGTACGTACAAAGTGAAGTTAAAATTATAGTATAATTTTGATAAAATAGAATAGGGAATACAAGTTTATAATGTTGTGAAGGAGAATTCTATGTGTGAGAAAAGTGAAACTTAACTTCTGCAAAGAGGGAGGGGAGGATAGAGGGAGGGGGCAATGCACTGGACTCTAAGACTATTATGAAGTCCTTCATGAACTTAACTAAGGATAAGTACAGCGATTGAAGTCATAAAATGACCTCAACGACTTTTATTTTAAATCATGTTATCAAAATCACTCCAGCTTCTTTGCCATTAACTCTACTTTATAGTTCAATGATATACTTGATGCAGTTATATTTTACTCGATGCCAAAATGTTTTTCAAAGTGGCCTTTTCCTTTTAATTACAATTGCAAGCTAACACAAATGGATTTTTAGAGTCAGGCAGAACTCCTTCTACTTCTGTTATCATGACTCACTCAGGAATATAGATAGGTGTCTCATTTCCCCAACGAGTGATAACTCTTCTGCCATATACTATTGTGGAGGACCCATTTAAGTCTAATACTCAATGTGCAGAACTTCTGAACACCATGGAAGCTTAAAAGGTACACTTGTGGCATCAAAATTCACTGTAATCTTTATAATGTTAAAAAAAAATACTTCATTAATAATCAAGGCTGAACTTGACTGCTGAGCTTGGTTAGTTTCTGAGGTTACCCTAATCAACTGACATTAGATACAAGTGAATCACAGAGATTCACAGGTGTCTGTCAGATTGGGTCAGATAAAGAAAATATGGAGATCAAATGGAAAAGCATTTTATGAAGTCTTTTGCTTTCATTGAAAACCAAGTCAAGAGCTCCTGTCAAAGCTTTAATTCAAAATGATAAGGTGAGTGTACTTAAGTTGTTATAGATGAACAGGACTCCCTAGAGTCTCCTATGTTCACTCGGTAATAAGTGTAAGATACTGTCTACGGTAGGAAAGGTTAAATGACACCTAAAGGGTTCATTCATTCAACAAGCATATATTGATTACTTATTAGGTGCTGGCCATACAGAGATGACAATGACATGATCCCAAATATATGTTGCTTCCAATGTTTTACACTATCTGTGGATTAAATTCTAAAAGTTAGTGAACTTACAGAACTAATCAAGTGTAAAAGTAAAGCAGTGTGTTTAGCCAGGACTTTGTAATATGGACACCAGAGTAGAAGAGTGGTTTCAGTAGACATGTCTTCCTCTAAATTCACTCATGACTTGCACTGGGTGGATTTTTTTCTTTGCTGAGCCTCGTCTGACAGCTGCACAAGTTTCCTCTGGCTTCTCTCTTTTAATCAAGGGCTTTTTTGCAGGAGCCTTCATTCTCCACATCACAACTGGGTGCCGAGGCCCAGTAGGACTCTGAATTCGGATGATCTTGGTTGAGGCAATGTAAGACATTTTCACTGTTTGCACTACAGCATTCATTAAATTTTTGGCCGCTTGGATCAGGGAGGTGACGCTGTCCAACTGCAGGGGGAAGAAAAGAGCTATTATTCAAGAGTGCAATCAGGAATTTAAAGAGATTTAATGTTATAGACAGGAATACTCTATTTTGTTTTTACCCCAGAAATAAATAAATCCCTATTTTGTGTGTCTATGTAAATTATCTACATTAATCTATATACTTATTTATCATTTATGTATTTATCTGATGCATAAATATATTCATATTCTATCTCCTAAAATGATATTTTAAAGAGATTAATTTCCATCTCTTGGTGTCAGTGAGATGGATTCTATAACTTCTATATAATATTGTAAGATCCAAATGGCCGCTGCTTTCTTTATAATGGATCTCTTTATTTCCAGGGGTAATTCTGAGCCCTTTCTATAGACGATGACTATCCACAACAAAAGCTATATTACGGATAAGTAACTTTATGAGAACAACAACTGAAAATTCTTCCTTTTAGGGAATTTACAGTTTAAGATAAACATCATACACACATACAGGTGTACATGTGCATGTATACCATTCACTTTCATGAATATTTCCCAAATAATTCTACCTAAAAATGTCTCTTTTTTAAACACAGAACCTGTAAACCTATCATGCAGTGTGTTAAAGTAGATAAAGCCAAGGCTTTTCAGTCAAATAAAGTTGGGTTTAAATTCCAGGTCTGCCTTAGAACTTGGGCAAATCATTTAACCATTTCCATCCTAGTTTTCTCAGATATTTAATAGAAAAAATGCTTATTAAAGTTAAATAATATGTGCCAAGAACCTAATATAGTGATTTCCAGATAGCTGATTGCTGTTGAATACATTTCCTTGTTTCCTTCTATTTGTTTACTTTGAGAGAGAGAGAGAGAGAGAGAGAGCGAGCAGGGGAGGACCAGAGAGGGATGGAGAGAGAGAATCCCAAGCATGCTCCTCACCACCAGCACAGAGCCCAACATGGGGCTTGAACTCACAAATTGTGTGATCATGACCTGAGTCAAAATCAAGAGTCAGGCATTTAACTGAGCCACCCAGGTGCCCCATTTCCTTTGTTTCTTATGACGTTTGAGAAAATTGTTTAATTGAAAAGATGCATTAATGAAATTACTAAAACAAATTTTTCCCCACGATTTTTTTTAAATTTTTTTTAACATTTATTTATTTTTGAGACAGAGAGAGACAGAGCATGAATGGGGGGAGGGTCAGAGAGAGGGAGACAGAATCCCAAACAGGCTCCAGGCTCTGAGCTGTCAGCACAGAGCCCGACGCGGGGCTCGAACTCACAGACCGTGAGATCATGACCTGAGCCGAAGTCGGCCGCCCAACCGATTGAGCCACCCAGGCACCCCATTCCCACATGATTTTTTTAATTGTTATGTTTTTTAATTTTATGTTCACAAACATAATCTCAGGGGTAAATGGAGTGATAGTCCTAGAATCCTGCAAAACACCTTAGAGCTAAGCCAAGTTGGCTCATTTTTATACAACTAATGCCTCTTCCATTATTTCAGTTTGGCAGACTGTCATCCACAGCCAA
The DNA here is from genome assembly GCF_022079265.1 of Lynx rufus. Classification (NCBI taxonomy): domain Eukaryota; kingdom Metazoa; phylum Chordata; class Mammalia; order Carnivora; family Felidae; genus Lynx; species Lynx rufus. The sequence goes on from NW_025814825.1 coordinate 8,546,613, forward strand.
CTCATCCAAGAAGATGTGCCTCCACTGTCACCTCTCTGTGATGTGTGCTGTCAGGGCTGAGATTCAAACACCAGCTCTGTGGTTGCTAAAATCCATCAGCAGTTGCATGGCTTGAGTATTCTACCTTTGCAGCTTGAGGAGTCTCATCTCACACACAGAATAAATGAGTGAAGGAAAGTAGTAAGCTGAGGTTATGTGCCTGGGGCAGTGGTCTAGCTGGCTGTTTCCTAGGAAGAAAATTTAATTAGCTCCATTGTATGCCAAGACTGAGATCCTTGAAAAGGTAACACCAAAAACTATGTAATTTGAAAGGCAGTAGTACTTGGCAACTACACGTCTTTAAGTCATTTCACTTATTGAAGCCAGAAATGTAAAATCTGTACATGTGGCAGGAATGACAAATGCTTTGCAAACATTAAACAGGATCTTATGAAGCACTCACATCTATTTCAGAGGACACTTGGAGCTTCTGAATCTGCACACAACTTAAAAAAATAAAAGACACTAGATTTTGAATAGAATAACACCCTTCATTACTAGTGTTCCTCTATGAATGGATTGTAGGCTAAAATCTATCCTTCAATAATTAGCAATTTTTATTAAAAACTTTGGGGAGCCAGTTAGATCCTGAAAATAATTTCCAATCTCACCATAGGAAGAAGAAAGTTTTTTTCTAAATGATGAATTAACATGACTAGTATTGAGGATAGTCGGTAGTATTCTCTCTCAAACATTAATGTTTGGTTTACTCCAAGGGCTCTGCACTACCCTAAAGTCTTCCATGGCAGAAGGTTCTAGAGACCTGCTATCATTTAGGATTTCACCAGTGGCTTTGGCTTTTCTACCCTCTTCTCCTTTTGACTTTGTAATCTTGTCATGTATAGATTGTATTTATTTCATTTCCTTTTGATTTTCCATACAAGTGATATATATTAACCAGTAGCCTAGAGGATGTTTAAGTTCAATCCATGCCTTAAAATGGAGAAATGGGCTTGTCTTCTTTCCTCATTGAATGAGCAAAGTGCTGTCTGTGCCATTGTGATCTCCAATGCTGGCCTCTGACAAAGCCTTTTATTTTCAAATCCTAAATGGCTGTTGTAAAACTTCTCCTCTGGGTGACTCAGAAAAACTGTAGGACAAATTATCCCCCTAGGAGAGCATGAAGACTAGTTTTGCAGACAGATTAGTACAATTGCTACAAGAATACTGTTATTTTATGATGAAAGCTTGTAAGGCATTTTATAAGGATTTTGAAGTCTCAGAAAGCTATGTGTGCTATGCATCATTCTGCTATTAGCCAAATCACTGGCTACACAAGCAAGAGGCACAGACAAGCCTAAGAAATGGTAGGAAATTTTGTTTGAGGCCAAGCAGTGGCTCAGGCCTACTCATAGAGAGTAACTGCACAATTTCCTGTCTGAAAAACATTTTTATGTCTTTTTATCCAGATCCACTTTGATGAAAAATCCTTCCAGGGAAGTACTCAATAGAACCTTCTTTGTGAAAACACAGGCAAATTTGAGTCAGGCAATGCCTCACTTTGGGGTCTCTGTGTTCAACTTATGGAAAAAGTTTTCTGAATTTCACAAATGCACCTGTGCAAAACAAGAATGTTAATATACTCTAAAAGCCTGGTAGAGTAGACCAATCAGACTATAAAACTCAAGTTCCAAAATTCTCTCCATGACAAATCACTTCGATTAACTGAACATTCTTCTAGGCAGATGCAACTTGTTTACCAAAGAAGGAGCTGGTTTCCCTAATATCTGGTAACATTCCTCTCTGATCTTGATGAAGTGTTCTCGATCAAGGAATCAACTGAGAACAAAAATGGCTTTTAAGGCCTTAAACCTCCTAAGGTTATATGTAAACATTTGCATTCAAGGATATATATATATATATATATACACACACACACATATATATATATATATATATATATATATATATATATAAGCAGTCTTCTATCCCCCCCTTTTCACAACAGAGGACAAGGTTTTAAATAACTCTCCAAAGAGGATTCTGACTGAAATGAAAGAGCTCTGATAAATTGGAAGTCTGCTCTCTTACCACAGTAAATAGAAAGATAGCCACCTTTCCTGGGCTGCTGATTTGTGCTTATTCTTACAACACTGGTGTGGTTTTAAATAACTGAACTTCATGGTCTACTAATGTTACAATAAGTTTCTCAATATGTCCAAACATAAATTAGTAAGTTCTGCCTCATTTTTTCTGAAGATCTAAATAAATATAAAGAGATTATGTTTGGTAAATTAGTTCTTACCCTAACTGCAAGATGCATTTTGCAAACAATCCAAATTATGACCATCTAGGATCCTACTCAATATTATCATTTTATAGGAACCTTAGTGTAACTAGTTTAGTTTCTCTGCTGTGCTTTGCGGTATGTAAGTCTGTGATTTCAGTTAGGCTACAGTGCATATTCATCCAGTTCTAAAACTGTTTTCAGACAAAAGTTTGGTCCTACTCAGATATGCCTATAACTCTTTGCTATGGAAAAAGAGTAGTTCAACAATAAAGATGTTTTCTTTTAACTCACAAAATGTCAACTTTTCATCCATGTGACTACTATACACAGAACATCTGGATTTTTTTTTTTTTTAACAAAAGCCAATGTTAAATACCCATGATGTAAGTCCTCCAAAACTATGTCAAGGTGGAATGCCTGTTGGCAAACCGTTGTCAAAATCCTATTATAATACTGATAGCCAAGAAAAATGAAAAGACATGGTAGTTATTCCTTCTTTTACTTTTCTAAGTTTCTTGTCTACATTATGTCAGAACACCAGAATGTCTTCTACTATACTATTCTAACTCTTCACATTCTGGATACAAGACCTCTATCAGATACATGTTCTACATGAGGATGCTCAGGAAGTGAACCTCACTCCCACTGATGTGGATCTCATGCTCTTGCACCCGGGCTGTCATCTGAGGAAAGCATAGTTTCCCAACCCCTGCAAGAACCACCTTGCAAACTATTGCCACTGGGACTCCTGTGAGGAGAGAAACCTGATGCTGCCTGAAAATATGTACTTCCTTTCCTATAACCTTCTGGATAAACTGGTGCCGAGTGCAAACTATGAAATTGTTGTGAGTCCCAATGTTTACCTAAACATAAAGACCCCTGGTGGATATCGCACCTGCACAAAACAATACTTGAAAGCAAATGTGTGGAGTTTGGCTCCAATTATGCTTCCTAGATGTTGGCCAGGTTCTAAGTCACTGACATAAATTAACTCACAGCAACAGTAGGAGGTAAGTACTCCTATTATCTCCATTGTATGGATGAAGAAACAAAGGAACTGGAAGATTTGGTAGGTTGCTCAAGGCAATACAGCCATTAAATGGTAAGGTTGGAATCTGAGCAAAGGCAGTCTAGTTCAAATACCTGGTGCTCTTACCCACTATACACCCTGACTTTCAGTACTATATCACTTCCAATGTGAGTTTATTTTCAGATAATGAATAGTTGAAAAGATTGCACTAACATTAATATAATGTCTAAAATTAAAAAATTAACTACCTAATAACTGCTTTGTGGAAGGTTATGTTGGAGAAGTAGATAAAGTACACCAAAGATGGCTGATTGGACTAAAACAAACTCTGGTCTCTAGCTTAGAGACCCCTCCTCCAGGTTCTTCTTCCTTTGTTTGCTGTGCGTGTGAAAATCACTCCCCTCCCCCAAACACAAATATGGAGGCTGATAAATATAAATTACCCTTCCTGCTCACAGTCAGGGCTCAGATCTTTGGAGACATGGTCTCCTCTGAGCCCGCCGGTGTTAAATAAATCTCCAATCCATCAAGGTCTCTGAGTGCCGCTTGGTTTTTCTGCCAGCGTTCCAGCCTGGTTCCACAACAAATTTGGTTCCCTGACTGGAAAACCCAACTGCATTGGCCCATTGTTGCCACTGGCTTGGGGAAACAGCGAGGCAGTGACGGAATGAGGGATCACAAGGGAGAGTGCATGCCCTGCCTGAATTTCGGTAGTCTCCCCCTCGGTTGCCTCAGGCCAGCCCCCACTCCGCCGTGCCCACCAGACTCCAGGAGACTTGGCAGGTGAGGACCTGGACCCCAGTAAGGCTGGGGCCCAATCTAGTCAGGCCCACTTGCAAGAGTGGAAGGGGGACCTGATCACTCCCTGAGACTTCAGAAGTCTCACAGGTAGGGATTCTGTGGTAGGGAATATAATAACCTCTGGTGTGTATGTGAATGTGAATGTGCAACTCTGTCTAGCTTGCCTGCTGAGTTCGATACTCTGGCTCCACAGGCAGGCGCCCTTGGGGTCCCCACGGAGTCTGAGTGAGCCCTTCTGCGATTCCATGATGGATGGCACTAGGTCTGTGGCGATATCAGAATGGTTTCTGATCGTAGGCCACAGGGCTGGGAACTGTGGGGCTGAGCGTCGCCTGGGTTCCTTCAGGACATGGCCAGGCGGGCATCTGGCTGGTCTCCTCATTGGAGGGGGCGCCCCCGTCCCTCTGTCTTTGTGACTCCACCTCACGGGAGCAAAGTGGGGTTGGGACAGAGCCACAAGAGCCAGGCAAGGGTTTTAGCTGCTTTATCCGGAGACTCACCCAGGAAGCCAAAGAAGCAACCCACCGCCCCTCTGCTGCCACCGCTGCTGCTGCCGCCACTGGCTGCCACAGTCAGGGTGCTGCAGGGCAGCCGCCCATTTCTCCTCCCATCCCAGGCCAGAGAACCCTCCCGCACAAGGCCCAGCGGCCAGATTGGGCCCTCGGCCAAGATGCCAGTCCACATCTGCTAATATCAAGAGGCTCTCAGGGGGATCAGAACAGGGAGCTGAGAAGGCCATAAATATGCCCAACAGCAAGGGGGGAGTCCCAGAACCTCCTTAGCAAGGGGTCAATGAACCTACTGCAAGGGGAAAGTACATTCAAAAGAATAAATGTCCCAACCAGGGAAAGTCCCAAAAACCCAGAGGACATCAGGAGGAACCTCGAGAAGGGGACCTTATTGGTCTAGCCGAGATAGAACCAGACTAAAAGGGGACACTGACTCTCTCTCCCTGTTCCTCTGCTTAATAGATGTGAGGGATTCTCCCTCATTTCCAAGGTTAATAGCTATAATTGGAGCCAACTGTGGTTAGTCTACCTCGGGACAGGGACTTTAAGGCATATGCCCAAGCAGTTGCTGCTTCGCCTTCCCCTCCCCCTCATGTTTCTGCACCAACTTGGGTGTGGTCCTATACCATCCTCGGTGCCTCAGGCACCATTGGTTCCTCCTCCCACCCTCGAGGTCAAGGAGCAAAGTGCACCCCCTTGGACCACCCACTTCAGATGCCTCCACTGGTGCCCCAAATGAAAAACTGACAATGGGGAAAAACTGATTGACTTTTAGGTGGATGCAGGTGAAACATATTCGATGTTTAAACTAACTTAAGTTTATTGGACCTGTCTTTAAAGTTATCAACAAAGGTCAAATAAGCTCATGTTATCTCTGTTGCAATTGGTTAATAATAGTTAATTTTGTCTGTCTCAGAGTTTTCATGGGTAATTATTAAGATAACTTTCAAGGTCCTTGGTAACCTAAAACTTTCCAAATAGGATGGAATGCTAAAACTTTGATTATTGAACAGAGGTTTGTGTTTTTAACTTCTTGTTGCTGAGAAATTAAGGCTATTTGGACCTATTGGAAAACATGCTTTGTACTTAATTGGTTCATGAATTTACCATCTAAGAAAATTCTGATGTAAACACCTCTCAGTTGGTTACTAAGTCCTCACTTGGAGACTAAGGTGTCCTAAGAGTTAAAATTCTGCTAAATGTACTTAAGACTGATGAAAATAAAGAAAGCAACTCTGTATGTAGGAAAATAGGAGATATTTAAGAAAGTTATAAGGAATGGAAATACAGTTTTGTTGAGGGTAGAAGAAAGTAATTTTGTCCTAAATGAGACTGGTTATTTGGAAAGAAATGGCTTTGGGACAAAATTTAGAAGCAAAAGAAAGCTATAGAAGGTTGAGATGAATGGAATTTTAAAAGTACACTGGTATAAGGTTGAAATCCTGCTTTTCTCTCTGCTCAAATGACAAAGTTTTCTTGAACTGTTGATCTGCTTTTGATAAGACAATGCAAACAAAGGTTTACCCTCTGGGAAAATCAAAGTTTTAGGTCTCATCTCTATCAGGTCTTTGATTACTTAGTTAAAACTTCTGAATGTTAAAGGAGCTAGGTTTGGATAACAACTGTATAATCCTATACATTCATCTTTGGGATCTTTTATTGCCACTTTGGTTGAATATATAAAATTGTAAGATTTGTAATGATCTGTACTCCTACTTAGGATGCATTTATGACTTCTGGGGTTTTAACAAACTTCTCAGGATTTAAATGGTAAATGAAGTCTTCTTGACCAATTAGGTCCTTTTATTTGGGATGTTAAGTTACTTGGAAAAGCTCTGTCATACAATGGTAAACCTTAGATTGTATTGCAGAGGTAAATGCTGTAAATGTCCGAATATATGCAATTCCTAAAATTTTAATGTTTTGATATAAGGTCATCACTTAATATTCTGATTACTTGAGATGTTATGTGTCACAGAAATAAACAAATTTCTTTGTCAATTGCATCATAATGAACTCTCATCAGATCTTTAACGATGTCTATTTCTGAGATTTTGCCATTTATAACTGTTCTTATTCTCTCACAAAATGTGTTTCTTCTTCACAGAGATTTATAAAAAGGACTTTGGGGATAAATACAGGTATTCGACATCCTTAAGATTAATACTAAAATGGGTAAAAAAATTCCAGAACTAAAAAGCTGCATTCAAATTGAACAAGAATTAGGAACATGGGATTAAATGAACTGAAGAAGATTATAGTTTTGTGATTCTTGTTGAAAATATTGTTGGTTCCCTAATGTTTCCTCTTCCAGATTAAGGAAACTTTCTTTTAAGATATCTATGATATACAAAAATGTCATAAAGTATGCATTTGTAAACTGAAGCATTTATCTTTTCTCTCTACATAATTCCCCTGAAATTCAAAACTCTCAATGAGTATTCTTTCCTTCATGGCAATTACAATTGTTTACATAAGTTCAGTAAGAATCTGTTCATCTTATAACAGGTCACCATTTGGAAATACTGGTTATTTTACCAAGGCTTTGACTGGAATGTCATATTTGAGGATGACATTCATAGACTCAGATATGACCAGACAGCTTTAAGGAATTAGGGTTGGCTTTATAAAACATGGAGTCATAAAGCCCCTTGGAAATGTTGGCCTGGTGCCTTGCTTACAGAGTTCCCAGCAGCCTCACCAGGTAAGTAAAGAAGGTCACTTCCTGGCAGGTGCAGGAACCTCAGGATATCTCGGGGGCCTCATGAAGAGGAATTCGCCCAATTCTACAGGTATTGCAGGCCTGTCTGATGGCAAGTATTTGGCTTGGCTTCTGGCCTGGAGAGGCTACTAAAAGTTCAACCCGGAGATTCCTTATAAAAGGTTCCAACAAAGCAAACTTTAAAAGATCCTCATGATCAATCGCTATCCTTGCTAAGCTTATGTAAATAATTAGGCCAGATTTGTTAAGACTGGATTTGTTCTACAAATGCATTAGTTTCAATTTGGCTATCTCTGGAAAGGGGGGGGGCGGTTAGAGAGAACAACTATGTGTCAACAATGCACCGTTATGGATGTTAAATTCTAGTTATGATCGCCTTTAAATGTTGTTTGCCTAAACTAGACAACTTGAGATAAACTTCAGAAAATTGTCACAGTATTTCATATATAGGCAATCTTCTGTGCTTGTTATACTATAGGGATAATAATAAGACCCCATGGGCATATGATTATTTAAACAACTGGAAAACAGGATGGATCTCTAAATATGCAAACCATATCTTCCCTAAACCTGATCTGACAGTTATCAGAAACCCGCCCCTTTCGAAGACTTGGAGATGGACTTTACAGACATACAACTAAATAGCGGATTCAGTTTCAGGTATCACCCCATGGGTCCATCACTCCAGAGCTAAGGCGGCCAAATCAGAGGAACCCTCAACCTGGCGAAGTGATCCAGATCCAGTCAACCCGCTTATGGCAGAAGCTTAAGAAATCAACACGTGGACCGAGCCCAGGGGTTTGGATGCAACTCTGCCAGCCCTTGCCCCTCACTGGTGTCATAGCCCTGATCTTACTTCTTACTATTTGGCTGATAGAGATTGCACCAACAAGCTGGACATGGGACAAAAGATGCATGCTGCGTCTCACATACCTCCTCTGGATGGGAGGATTATTAAGTATTGCCTGTATATTGTGATAACCTCTCTCACCTTCACAACTGCTGCTTACCCACTTTGCCCCCAGGACTGTTATATGACAATAAAGGGGTCAAGGGTGTTCAGCGCCTTCACCTCCTTCCACAAAGATTGCTACAAGGGAAAAACACCCACTCTCTGTTAGTCACCCGGTGCCCCAAGGACTAAGTATTGGACTGTAGAGATAACCCAAAATGTCTGGAACCCACGTCACAACAAAGCCTCCAGAAAGGGAAGCTTGCTACACTTACCTTCCTCAATGGGGGATCTTGGATGGGTAAGGGATGCAGGACAGGGCCCTTCAAAAGGTTATAAAGGATACCCAGGACAAGGTAATATAAGCCATAAAGGCGACCACTCCCCTGGCAGCCTACCAGGGTTTGAAGTTTTCAGCCCTCAATCAGATGCTTACCAATTCCCCACTCCAGCGTTGGACTAACATTACTCTACAAGTCCTCCATAAAATAGATAATCACACCCAAACCTACTGGATGTGCTTGCCCCTCAGCCGGAGGGCTTACTTAGCCACTCCTATCCCTTTGACCTGGGAAGTTCCTGAAAATCTCAAAACCAACACTTCTGTCTTAATTGGACCCCTGGCCACTGGGATCCCATCTCACAAATGCCAACAATCTAATCTGTACAGAGTCTGAAGATATGAATGGTACCTCTCTATACGGAAGAAATATAACCTTAAAGAGGAATACAACCCTATGTTCAACCCCTGGGGTGTTCTATGTTCTAGTTTCGCCTACTGATGCTTAGAGGCCAACTGGACTCAGATATGCTATTCCGTCTTCCTAACCCCAGAGATATCCATATACACTGAAGATCAGCTCCTAAAAGGCTTTAGCCCCAAGTCCCATCTAAACAGGAAATCCTGCTACCCGTTCTGATTGGAGCAGGAATTGCGACAGGAATAGAGACTGGAATAGGGGGTATAGGTTCATCAGAAGGACTATATCACAAGAGCTAAATGGAGACATAGAACAGATGGAGGATTCTCTGGTAACCTTACAAAGCCAAATAAACTCTCTGGTGGCAGTGACCCTCCAAAATAGGCAAGCCCTTGACCTCCTCACTTCAGAAAAAGGAGGGACTTGCATCTTTCTTGGGGGGGGGGGAGGGATGTTGCTATTTTGTAAACCTGTCAGGAACAGTTCCAACTAAGGTTAAGGAGCTCAAGGAAAGAATTCAACATAGACAATAGGAAAATATCAATCAATGTAAAGGATGGGATCTCACAGATTGGGCATCCTGGCTGCCTGCCCTGGCGGGGCCCCTCCTCTCCATAATTTTACTTGTATCCATCGGCCCCTGTATACTGAATGCCATGATACATTTTATTGAAAACACTTCTGCTTGCCAAACTACTGCACATATCTTAGCCTTCTGAGAGTACCAACCTGTAAAACTGAAAGGTGATGCCTACTAAGTTTTTTATAAAAGGCATCAAAGGGGGGAATGTTGGAGAAGTGGATAAAGTACACCAAAGATGGCTGATTGGACTAAAACAAACTCTAGTCTCTGCCTTAGAGACCCCTCCTCCTGGTTCTTCTTCCTTTGCTGTGCGAGCGAAACCACCCCCCCCACACACACACACACAAATATGGAGGCTGGTAACTATAAATAACCCTTCCTGCTCGCGTTTGGGGCTCAGATCTTTGGAGAAACGGTCTCCTCTGAGCCTGCCGGTGTTAAATAAATCTCCAATCCACCAAGGTCTCTGAGTGCCACTTGGTTTTTCCGCCAGTGTTCCAGCCTGATTCCGTGACAGTTATAGAATTTTTTAGTGTATACTGGTACTAGGAAAAAAGAAGTTATCTTACTTGCCAATGTATTTTATTAGGATGGTGGTTTGATAATGTTTGTACTCCATCATTTTCTAAGAAGCACTTTTTATTTTGAAATAGCAAATAGAAATAGTCAGTCTTCCTCATAGTCTCCAAACAATTTAAAAACTTTTAGATTAACACTATTTTTAATAGAACATTTTTAACTTTTAAAATGTGGCTCTCAATAAAATAAAAAACATAAACAAATTGTATTATAGATTCTAGGACATAGAATTGCATGACATTATTTAATCTTTAAAATGTGTCATAGTGTAAATACAAACCAATTTTTTTTCTGATTGTCAAATAAAATTAAATTAATTTGTTTGCCTTGGCAGTAGAACCTAGGATTGGAAAAGAACTGATACAGTTCAATACCCCCACAAAAAACCAAATAATCCAATTATGTGAACAGACATTTATACGAAGAAGACATACAGGTGGCCCATAGACAATATGAAAAGATACTCAACATCACTCATCCAGGGAAATGCAAATCATAACTATAATGAGATACCACCTCACACCTGTCAGAATGGCTAAGATCAACAACACAAGAAACAAGTGTTGGGAAAGATGTGGTGGGAAAGGTACCTTCTTGCACTATTGGTAGGAATGCAAATCTGTGCAGCCACTGTGGAAAACAGTATGGAGTCTTCTCAAAAAGTTAAAAATAAATTGCCCTTCAATCCAGGAATCTCACTACTGGGTAATTACACCAAAAATACAAAAACACTAATTCAAAGGGATAAAGATACCTCTATGTTTATTGCAGCATTATTTACAATAGTCAAGATATGGAAGCAGCCCAAGTGTCCATCCAGAGATGAATGGATAAAGGAAATGTAATATGTATATGTATATACACATACATATATATATATATATATATATACACATATGCACATACATATATATACATGAATATGCATACACACAATGGAATATTATTCAGCCATAAAGAGGAATGAAATATTGCCATTTGCAACAACATGGATGGAGTTAGTATAATACTGGGCGAAATAAGTCAGTAAGAAAAAGACAAATACCATATGATTTCACTCTTGTGTTGAATTTAAGAAACAAAACAAACAAAGAAAGGAAAAAAGAGGGAGAGGGAGAGAGAAACCAAGAAACAGACTCTTAACTATAGAGAACAAAGTGATGGCTACCAAAGGGGATGGAGGGGATAGGGGAGAGAGATTAAAGAATACACTAACCATGATAAAAAACAAAAGAAGAAAAGAAAATGGTTTAAAAACAAACAAACAAACAAACAACCCAGGATTTGGTCCCTTACCCCTTCAGGTACTATTTCACCCTTACTTAATTTTAAAGTTCTCAGTTAAATTATTCAGAAATAAGTTCACCATAGGTAATGTGAAAGGGCATTATATATGTGCGTTGGTAGATGACAAATAATAGCATAAATATATTTTTGAAACACTTGAAAATTTGGGGGGCACCTGGGTGGCTCAGTCAGTTAAGTGCCTGACTTCAGCTCAGGTCATGATCTCACAATTCATAGGTTCGAGTCCCGCCTCAGGCTCTGTGTGGACAGCTCAGAGCCTGGAGCCTGCTTCTCTCTCTCTCAAAAATAAATAAAGATTAAAAAAATGTTTAAAAAAACCTTAAACATTTTTATAGTCTTTATAACTTAACAGGTGTCATTTTCATCTCTAGGTTGATCTAACATGGTAGCTATACAGCACTGGAAATGCTTAAATATATATTTGTTAGCAAAAATACATCATCCAATTCAATATGTTTTTGATTTTCCTGAACCTCTCTCTTGAGGACCTAATTTCATCCCAATACTTGTATAACATATTCTTTTGTTTCTGAACAGATTTTTAGAAGAATAGCCTGTATTGAAAGCATTTTGATGCATTCAAAAATGCTAAACAGTCAAGCTGGCTTAATGGGAAAATCAAATTAGGGACTTTGTTAAGGCTAGTCAAAACGGAGTTACATATCCAAATTGAAATTGTCAAGCTTATAATTAAATTGAGAAGGTGGCTCCACTTTGAATATGAAAAGTTATTCCAAAGGGCCAACGATAGGATTCACATAGTAAGTTTGTCCTTTGCCAACTCTCCATTAGAACATGACAACAGAAAAGGACAACTTAAGTTGAAAGGGGAGAAAATCAATGCATGGAATAACTAAAGAAATTTAACACTACTGAGACAGTCAGACATAAAACGAAATATGACATTTATTTGGTTGTAATATTGTCCTGTCAAAAAGCATTTTCAAAGCTAATTTTTTTTTTCTAAAGCACATCTTCTAGGCCAAAAATATTATGCATCAATTTAAAAGGAAATAATCACAGGGGCACCTGGGTGGCTCAGTCAGCTAAGCTTCTGACTTTGGCTAAGGTCATCATCTTGTGGTTCATGAATTTAAGCCCTGTGTCGGGCTCTGTGCTGACAGCTCAGAGTCTGGAACCTGCTTCAGATTCTGTGTCTCCCTCTCTCTCTGCCCCTCTCCCACTCTCTCTCTCTCTCTTTCTCTCTCTCTCTCTCTCTCTCAAAAAATAAACATTTAAAGAAAAAGGAAATAATCACAAACATAACACCAATTGAAGTGGATACTCAGAATGCCTTTTAATGCTATTTGAAATACCTTGTTATAAAAATATGGTTGGGAATACTAATGATTAGCTATCCTGCAACCATGTTGACTTAAAGGTAAATGCTTAGCTGAAGAACTAATTTTCTATAATGATTACAGCCCGGGCACTAGTTCCACAAATTCAGAACAATTAGTATATTTTTTCCTAAGTAGAGCTAGCAGGAGTGGGCAGGGTTTGGCATGGTTCTCTCAACATCCAGTGTTTCAACCTGTGCTTTCTCTTCTCTGCGGCATCAGACAGGGCACTGAGGTCTGCCCTGTCCATTGCCATCTACTGAGAGAATTCAACCTGACATTTTGATCATGGCTGCTAGAAATCTGGGCTGAGAGCAAGGAAATGTCAGCCTTCGCCCTAGATCCTACACTCATCTCATGCATGACCAAAGGTAAGGAAAAACCAGGTTGTGTGAAGCTAAAAATCTAAACGGCATCAGTTTTCCAATTCATGCAAGGACTTCTAGTCCACAGATCTTTTCACATTCCTACTATTTTTCAAATCTCTCTTGATCATCCTTCTACCATTTTAATCCCTCTGTTGGCCCCAACTAGTATTTCGTAGCTCATTTCTCTCCGCTACAAACATCTAGTAGAAGAGAATTGTCTATGTCCCTAGCACTGATCCATAGGTGGCTCTCTACTACTTCTGGAAAATTCCCTCCTTGGGCAAATGAGTTTCTAGATAAGTCGACAGACACCAGCCTGGAGCTGACATAGCTGTACTATGTCCTTAGCCAATTATTGCACTCATTGTACCCAACCACTGTTTCAAACATCTACTCTCATCAAACTTTTATCACTTCATATTCTAACTTGCTCTGCAGAATATTTCACTTAAAATAAATATAAAACAAGTAAGCAAGGAAGCAAACAATGGCAACAATGAATCAGAAACAAAAATAGAAGGAGCAAAATGAACCTGCTTGAATTTAACCTTTATTCTTAGCAATTTCCATTAAAATAAAAGAATGATCTCTTTTTCTGCTGATAACCAATACTTCTCACTCTGCTCTAGATTTTATTTCTTCCTGCTTTCTTGGCGACTGTGCACAATTATTAATTCATTAATTCTTTTATACTACTGCATCTTTATCCTGTTCCTTTTTATGGACAGTTTCACTGTAGTATTTAAATGTTCATAAAATCCTATCTTAAAACGCAGACTTTTAAAGGTTTGCTATACTCCCTGATGCTATTTTCCTCACTTCTCAAGCAATTTCTTATTTTCATATGAATAATTTTTCTTTTTCTAATAGATGTTGATATAATATATAATATATATTATGCATAATTAAACATATTGTGCACAATCTAGATTAAATATATACATATGTATACATATATACATACATAAGTATATAATACTTATATGTATATTGATATTGATGTATTTGTTAAATATAATTATATATACTTTAAATATACTTCTATACAATATACATTCTCTAATATATATGTTAAATATATAACATTTATATTAAATAATTCAATATAGAACCTTGTATATCTGGCTTCTTTCAATCAAATTTCATTCATAAGGTCAATTAATTCTCATTCTGATATACTATGTAAAAACATCGTAGCTTATTTATCCATTCTACTGTTGATGGACTTTAAGGTAGTTTAGGGCTATTATGAATAGCAATTTATGAATACTCTGTTACATGTATTTTGATGAACCAATATATGAATTTTTGTGGGTATATACCTGAGACCACAATTACAGAATCATAGAAATACACATGTTCAGTTTTATTGGATACTTTCACATAAAAAGTGGAAGTACTCCTGCAAATTTATACTTTTACCAGCAATATATGATAGTTCCAATTGCTCTATATTATCACTTACACTTTTTCCTCCTATTTTACTCCTTAGCCATTTTGGCAGGTTTATAGTTGAGATTTCAATTGGCACTTCACTGATAACTAATGAAGCTGAATATACTGTCCTCTGTTTATATTATCCTGCATCTGGAGACCTTGCAAAATTCACTTAATTATTCTTTTATATTTTTCTAGATTCTTTTGGTTTTCTATGTATACAAGCATGTTATCTATAAATACTAACAATTATGTCTTCTTTTTGCTTATTTTGTCTTTTTTTTTCTTTTGTATTATTCCACTAGGTAGAACTACCAGTGAGAAGTGGTGATTACAGGTGTCTTTGATTCATCTTCTACCTCAGGGAGAATGTTTCCCATTTTTTTAAATGTTTATTTATTTTTGAGACAGAGAGAGACAGAGCATGAACAGGGGAGGGGCAGAGAGAGAGGGAGACACAGAATCTGAAACAGGCTCCAGGCTCTGAGCTGTCAGCACAGAGCCCGATGCGGGGCTCAAACTCACGGACCGTGAGATCATGACCTGAGCCGAAGTTGGACGCTTAACCGACCGAGCCACCCAGGTGCCCCATCAGTTTTTATCACTTATTACTTAGTTGCCTAATGGATGAGGTGTTTATTTTATTTTTTTTAAATTTTCTAGTAAGAGAGGATCTCTTATTTTTCTTTTTATTACTGATTTCTCACCTAACATACTATTGTAAATGGAGAACAAACTGCATGGCTTCAGAAATTTAGTATTTTTTAGGCCTTTTTTATGACCCAACATATGCTTACACTTGGTATGCGCCAGGTACACAAGAAAAGAATTAGATTTCAGTATTGTTAAACCAATATTGTGTTATGTCAGCAAGTTTCTATGAGCCTCTTATCAATCAAGCCTGGAATTCCTATCCCAGCTATCAAGCAACCACTGATCTGCTTTGTCTCACTACAGATTCGATGTAACTTTTCTAGAGTTGCATGTAAATAGAATTCTAAAGTATGTCCTTTTCTGTGTTTTGCCTATTACACTCAGCACTATATTTGTAAGCTTAACCCATATTGCTACATGTATCATGGAGTCTATTCTGTTTATTATCGAGGAATATTAAATTTTATATGTATACCACAACTTTTAATCCATTTGATTTGTTAACAGTTTTATTATTATTATTATTATTATTATTATTCTTAGAGCACACACAAGTCGGGGAGAGGGACAGTGGGAGAGAGAGAGAGAAAGAGAGACAGAGAGAGAAAGAGAGAGAGAGAGAGAGAGAGAGGGAGAGAATTCCAAGCAGGCTCCATGTTCAGAGCAGGACTCAATCCCATGTCCCTGGGATCATGACTTGAGCTGAAATCAAGAGTCAGACACTTAACTGACTGAGTGAACCAGGCGCCCCAACAATCTTTTATTATTATAAAGAAAGCTGCTATGGCCATTCTTGCACTATTTCATAGCTTAAGTTTTTATTTCTCTTGGGAAAATATCTAGAAGTAAAACTGCTATGTTGTATTTTAAGTGTATGTTTAACTTCCTAAGAAACTATCAAACTGTTGACCAAAGCCATTTTCCTGTTTTCAATTCCCACCAGCAATGATAGGGGAGTTACAAATTACTCTACCTCCTTGGCTGTACTTTGTAATTTCTATCTTTTTAAATTTTAGACATTCTAATGAGTATAAAGTGAAATGTAATGTCACTGTGTTTTCTGTTTGCTTTTCTCTATTAATTATATTGGGGATATGTTAGGGTACTTAATAACATTCACATTTTTTTCTTTAATGAAATATCTGTTAAATATTTTTGCCTCAGTTTCTTTCTATTCAATTTTAGTGTTCTTTATATATTCTACATTAAGTCCTGTGTCAAATATATGAAATACAAATATTTTCTCCCAGTCTGCAATTTTTCTTTTCATTTTCTTAACTGAGTCTTTCAAAAAGCTCAGGTTTAAAATTTGGTAAAGTCCAAAAATCAATTTTTTTTCCCTTTATGGTTAATGACTTATTTTCCTGTCAAAAAATATTTGGCTACCACAAATTTACCAAAATTTTCTTTTATGTTTTCTTCTATATTTTTGAAGTGCTAGATTTATGTGTAAGGTTATGGCCAACTTTATATTGAATTTTGTTTGTGGAGTGATTTAATACACTTTTTTTTTTCATATGGATATCCGGTTCTTCAAGTACCATTTGGTGAAAATCTTTTTCTCTTCTTTTTTAAGCTATCTTGAAATCACTGTCAAATTAAATTGACCATATATGTATAGGTCTATTTCTGGACTTTCAATTTATTTCCATATCTATTTTCTGTCTTTTGAATATTATAACTTTATATCAAGTTTTGAAATAAAATACATTCTATATATATATTTTTAACAATTGATTTGACTGTTTTCAGTTATTTGGATTCCTATATAATTTATAGAATCAGCTTCATAAATTTTACAAAAATGTCTGTGGAGATATCAATTATGATTATGTTTCATATATAGATCAATCTGGATAGAAATCTCAACTTAACGATATTGACTCTCAATCTATGAACATAGTATAGCTCTCCATTTTTAGTGCTTAATATCGCTCAACATGAGTTTGTAGTTTACAGTTTAAAAATCTTGCATATATGATGATAAATTTTCCCTTCATATTTCATTTTTGATATTACTACAAAATTTATGTTGAAATTTTATTCTTTGATTTTTCATTGTTAATATATAGAAATACAATTCTTTTTTTTTGTTTGTTTTCCTTTGTTTTGTTTGTATTTTGGTCTTGTTTCTTGCAACATTTCTGCAGTCCACAAATTGTTTCCAGGAAGAAATCTGGGATGTAGTTAATCTGGGACGTTTTTTCCCTTCTCTCAGGACTTACAGTCTTCTAAAATTTATTTTCCAGTATCTATCTGAAAATAGGAAAATAGTTGTAATATATATTTCATTCAGTATTGTAGTTGTTTGGGTATCAAGAAAAGCCCAGTCTCAGTTACTACAATATGGTTAAGAAGCAAAGTCGAGTTTTGTCAAATTTTTTAAAGTATATACATTTTACATTATAGTTTTGGGTTCATAGAGATTTGTAATTATGCTACAGTCTTCTTAAAAAGACGTCTTCATCACTATGAAATCCTCTTCTTCATGTGTAGTAATTATGCCTTGATTTCTACTCTATCAACAGCCTTTTGATGAGTGTTTGAAAAGCACATCTTTTTTTTTAATCTTTTACTTTCTACTTTTATTCATCCTTACATTTAATATATGTTTCTTTTTTTTTCCATTTTTATTTTTTTTATATATGAAATTTATTGACAAATTGGTTTCCATACAACACCCAGTGCTCATCCCAAAAGGTGCCCTCCTCAATACCCATCACCCACCCTCCCCTCCCTCCCACCCCCCATCAACTCTCAGTTTGTTCTCAGTTTTTAACAGTCTCTTATGCTTTGGCTCTCTCCCACTCTAACCTCTTTTTTTTTTTTTTCCTTCCCCTCCCCCATGGGTTCCGTTAAGTTTCTCAGGATCCACATAAGAGTGAAAACATATGGTATCTGTCTTTCTCTGTATGGCTTATTTCACTTAGCATCACACTCTCCAGTTCCATCCACGTTGCTACAAAAGGCCATATTTCATTTTTTCTCATTGCCACATAGTATTCCATTGTGTATATATACCACAATTTCTTTATCCATTCATCAGTTGATGGACATTTAGGCTCTTTCCATAATTTGGCTATTGTTGAGAATGCTGCTATAAACATTGGGGTACAAGTGCCCCTATGCATCAGTACTCCTGTATCCCTTGGGTAAATTCCTAGCAGTGCTACTGCTGGGTCATAGGGTAGGTCTATTTTTAATTTTCTGAGGAACCTCCACACTGTTCTCCAGAATGGCTGCACCAATTTGCATTCCCACCAACAGTGCAAGAGGGTTCCATTTCTCCACATCCTCTCCAGCATCTATAGTCTCCTGATTTGTTCATTTTGGCCACTCTGACTGGCGTGAGGTGCTATCTGAGTGTGGTTTTGATTTGTATTTCCCTGATAAGGAGCGACGTTGAGCATCTTTTCATGTGCCTGTTGGCCATCCGGATGTCTTCTTTAGAGAAGTGTCTATTCATGTTTTCTGCCCATTTCTTCACTGGGTTATTTGTTTTTTGGGTGTGGAGTTTGGTGAGCTCTTTATAGATTTTGGATATTAGCCCTTTGTCCGATATGTCATTTGCAAATACCTTTTCCCATTCCGTTGGTTGCCTTTTAGTTTTGTTGGTTGTTTCCTTTGCTGTGCAGAAGCTTTTTATCTTCATAAGGTCCCAGTAGTTCACTTTTGCTTTTAATTCCCTTGCCTTTGGGGATGTGTCGAGTAAGAGATTGCTACGGCTGAGGTCAGAGAGGTCTTTTCCTGCTTTCTCCTCTACGGTTTTGATGGTTTCCTGTCTCACATTCAGGTCCTTTATCCATTTTGAGTTTATTTTTGTGAATGGTGTGAGAAAGTGGTCTAGTTTCAACCTTCTGCATGTTGCTGTCCAGTTCTCCCAGCACCATTTGTTAAAGAGGCTGTCTTTTTTCCATTGGATGTTCTTTCCTGCTTTGTCAAAGATTAGTTGGCCATACGTTTTTGGGCCTAGTTCTGGGGTTTCTATTCTATTCTATTGGTCTATGTGTCTGTTTTTGTGCCAATACCGTGCTGTCTTGATGATGACAGCTTTGTAGTAGAGGCTAAAGTCTGGGATTGTGATGCCTCCTGCTTTGGTCCTCTTCAAAATTACTTTGGCTATTCGGGGCCTTTTGTGGTTCCATATGAATTTTAGAATTGCTTGTTCTAGTTTCGAGAAGAATGCTGGTGCAATTTTGATTGGGATTGCATTGAATGTGTAGATAGCTTTGGGTCGTATTGACATTTTGACAATATTTATTCTTCCAATCCATGAGCAGGGAATGTCTTTCCATTTCTTTATATCTTCTTCAATTACCTTCATAAGCTTTCTATAGTTTTCAGCATACAGATCTTTTACATCTTTGGTTAGATTTATTCCTAGGTATTTTATGCTTCTTGGTGCAATTGTGAATGGGATCAGTTTCTTTGTCTTTCTGTCACTTCAAAATCAATGTACAGAAATCAGTTGCATTCTTATACTCTCTACCTCTATGCTTAGTAAAATAAAATATGGGAGATTGATTGCTGTTTTAACTCTTATAGCTTTTACATACTTAGGATCTTTAATATCCTGTAAACTTGCCTATCCTTCTCCAGAAAAATTCAGGTATTTTGTTAGGAAAAATGAAGGCTACAGAAGTAAAAAGTGTTCATAAATAAACTTTAAAATATCACTTATATACATAAGCATGCACATTGTGTATACTTATATATGGAATGTGGTTTTCTGATTTTAAACAAAATATCAGTTTCCTGATTGTTTTGTTGAAGTACATCTGAAATTCTGCCCCATGTTGCAGGGTTTTTTTGTAACCCAGCTTTTCCAGAGTTTTTGAAGATTTGATCGTGGTTCAACATGACTCTATGAAATATAGCATTGGCTTCTATGCTTTAATTAAAACTTAATTTCACAATCATGTAATAAGTAAGAGCTCTGATAAAAACATGACTAGCTTTTGACAACTGCTACAACAAAATATATATAAAGCTATAAGTTTTCTGGACCCTGTGTGCCTTTTTAATATCTTTTGTTTCCCATAGTCTCATTTAGCTGGTACATGTAGGTGCTACCCCAGCCCCATGCCTGCTGTGGCCTACAGACATTACAATTATGTACTGTGCCAGTGGTTTAAATCTAGGATAAGCAGCAGCAGTATTAACTGGTATGATTGTTTGATCCACACACTAGAAAGAAAGGGCAGCAGGTAATGAGACAAAACAGTGCTTCAGAAATTATTCCAGAAGTCTGGAGCAACAAAATGCTGTTACCTCAGATGTGAGGCATGGAATATGTCAGGTGTAAAAAAATGCACCTTAAGGAAAAACAATTAAAGTGTCCTTAAAACGAGTGTCTTCTATTTATTTAAGACTCACAAGCTTTGTATCTGAGAGAATATCAGAGGTTGGGAAAGTGTCACAGTGGGTAAATACTAGAAAGTTCTCTTCTTGAATTTAGTCTCTTTTCAAATCAGAAATCACTCTGCTCCTGCCTAGAGTGTCTTATAAAATGCAAAACAATCTTCCAGAGTCTCTCCATAGATAAGCACAGCTGTCTCCTCGTTGAGGGGATGAAGTTCAAACACATTTCAGAGCAGCTGCATGTTGCCCTCCCAGCTGCTTGGAATGCCGGAAACTTTACTGGCAGCAAGCCCCAACCCAAAGCAGTAGGCATCTAAACTATCCCCCAGGCACTGGAATTAAGCAGGCAGTAGAAGTAGGAAGCCATATGTGGTTTTTAATCACTGTGATCTTAGCCTCTGTGTTAATTTAAAAAATAAAGCCCACATCGCAAGCAAGGTGGTTCAGTACTCACAAATCAATCAATATGATGCATCATATCAGTAATAAAAATGATAAGAATCATATGATCATTTCAATAGACACAGAAAAAGCATTTGACAAAGTTCAATATCCATTCATGGTAAAAACCCTCAACAAAGTAGGTTGAGAGGGAATATGCCTCAACATAGTAAAGGCCATTTATGAAAATCCCACAGTCAAGATCATCTTTAATGGGAAAAAAAAAAAATGAGAGGTTTTCCCTAAGGGCAAGAGCAAGACTGAGATGTTCCTTCTCACCAGTTGCATTAAACACAGTCCTGAAAGACCTAGCCACAGCAATAAGTCAACAAAAATAAATAAAAGGAATCCAAATTGGTAAAGAAAAGTGAAACTTTTACTACCTGCCATTGACATGATTCTCTCTATAGAAAACTCAAAAGACTCCATCAAAAAATTGCTAGAACCAATACATGAATTCAGTAGTCTTAGGATGAAGAATCAACATACAGAAATCTGTTGCATCTTTATGCACTAAAATGAATCGGCAGAAATAGAAATTAAGAAAAAAATCCCATTTATGATTGCACCAAAAATAATAAGATAACCTAGGAATAAACCTAACCAAAGAGGTGAAAGACCTGTACCCTACAAAAACTATAAAACACTGATGAAGGAAATTGAGGGTGACACAAACAAATGGGAAGATATTCCATGCTTATGGATTGGAAGAACAAATATTGATAAAATGACTATGCTACCCAAAGCAACGTACACATTAGTACAATCCCTATCAAAATACCAACAGCATTTTTCATAGAACAAGAACAAAGAATCCTAAAATTTATATGGAATCACAAAAGACTCGGAATAGCCAAGACAATCTTGAAAAAGAAAACCAAAGCTGGACGCATCACAATTCCAGATTTCAAGTTATATTATAATGCTGTAGTAATCAAAACAATAGAGTCTGGCACAAAAATAGACATGTAGATCAATAGAACAGAAGAGAAAATTCAGAAATTAATCCACAATAATATGGTCAATTAATTTTTGACAAAGCAGGAAATCATATCCAATGGGGAAAAGACAGTCTCTTCAACAGTGTTGGGAAAACTGGACAGCAATATATGCAAAAGAATGAAACTGGACCACCTTCTTATACCATACACAAAAATAATTTCAAAATGGATAAAAGATCTAAATGTGAGAGTTGACACTATCAAAAATCCTAGAAGAGAACACAGGCAGTAAATTCTTTGATATCAGCTGTAACAACTTCTTTCTAG
This sequence comes from Lynx rufus, assembly GCF_022079265.1. NCBI lineage: Eukaryota > Metazoa > Chordata > Mammalia > Carnivora > Felidae > Lynx > Lynx rufus. Next base: position 8,568,936 of record NW_025814825.1, read on the forward strand.
ATACGTCTCTTGAAGCAAGGGAAATAAAAGCAAAAATAAACTATTGGGGCTACATCAAAATAAAAAGCTTCTGCACAGTGAAAGGAACAATCTACAAAAGTAAAAGGTTGCTTATGGAAAGGGAGAAGATATCTGCAAATGACATATCTGATAAAGGGTTAGTATCCAAAATACATAAAGAATCTATAGAACTCAACACCAAAAAATAAATGAATAATAATCCAATTAAAAATAGGCAGAAGGCATGAAGGGACATTTCTCCAAAAAAAGACAGCCAGATTGCCAGCAGAAACATGAAAAGATGCTCATCATCACTAATCATCAGGGAAATGCAAATAAAAATTACAATGGGATATCACCTTACACCTGTCATAATGGCTAAAGTCAACACAAGAAACAAGGTTTGGTGAGGATGTGGAGAACTCTTCCACAGTTGGTGGGAATGCAAACTGGTGGAGCCACTGTGGAAAACAGTATGGAGGGTCCTCAAAAAGTTAAAAATAGAATGACTTTATGATCCAGCAATTTCACTACTGGGTATTTATCCAGAGAACACAAGAAAACTAATGCAAAGTGATACATGCACCCCTATGCTTATAGCAGCATAATTTACAATAGCCAGGCTATGGAAATGGAATTAAGTGTCATCAATTGATGACTGGATACAGAAGTTATGGTAGAGAAGACATATGTATGTGTGTATAAATATACACATATACATTTTATATACAATATAAAATGGAATACTACTTGGCTATAAAACAGAATGAAATCTTAGCATTTGTAATGGCATGGATGGATCTAGAGAATATAATGCTGGGTGAAATAAGTCAGTCAGAGAAAGACAAATACCACATGATTTTACTCATATGTGGAATTTAAAAAACAAACAAACAAGCAAAGGCAAAAAAATGAGAGAGAAAAATCAGAATTACCAGGAAAGATTACCAGAGGGGAGGTAGGGGGATGGGTGAAAGAGATCATGGGGATTAAGGAGAGCACTTGTCATGATGAGCACTGGGTGATGTATGAAAATGTTGAATCACAATTGTTCACCTGAAACTAATATAACACTGCATATTAACTAACTGTAATGAAAATAAAAAGTTTAAAAAAATGAAAAAAAAAAAAGCCCACAGGGTCAATGTTGACTCCATAGGTATGTGAGTGTGTGTAGGGGGAAGGGAGGAAAGAATAGAGCTGAGTGGTTAAGACTATGGGCTCTGGAGACAAGCTACATGAATTCAAATAAATTCTTTCCCTACGTGTTGGTTTTTTCCTCTGTTAAATGGAAAAGCAGAATCTACCTCATAGGATTGCCATGAGGACAGATTAAATACATAGCACAATGCCCTGTATATACACTGATTCACTAGCACTACTATGATTATCAAGGGCTTGAAAACAACAACCTTTCTTTCCTAATGGTTATTGCAAAAAGCAAAAGAATGAGGAAAGATGAAATTATAATAGTGCCCCTCCATTTTGTACATTTCGGTCAAGTCCACACGCTTACAAATACTATCTAAAATCCTAGTGACAACTCTGTGAGGTAGTTGTCATTTTTCCCATTTATTGAAGAACTGTGATTCAGAGAATTTCAGTGTCTTATGTGTGGTCACATAGGCAGTAAGGGATAAGCTGGTATTGAAACCAAATCTACATAACTCCAAATTGTCTGCTATCAATCATCTAGTGCTCTCAAAAAAAGAGGACATGTTTTATAATTTAGTGAAAAGTCTCTTCTCATTTGGGGTTGAGATCTCCCAGCCCACTCTTCTTATTTTACTTGAACTATTTTGCAGTGAGGTACCTATTCTCTTTGGTTGGGGAGCCTTTCTGTTTTAATCCCTGAACACTCTGTTAATAATCTTCATACAATCTCTGAATGGCATACCCCAGTCTAACTCTTGTCCTGCAGAAACAAGTCCCAAATGTAATTACACAATAACTCTCCTCCTGCATCTTAATTGTAACTACCCAAAAGAAATATTGACTTTTCTGACAGAAATTGTTTGAATATACTGGTAAATCTTTGTACTTATAGACCCTGGTTTTTAAGTGCTTATTAGTCAATATGCCTAATAGTCAATGGGCTGAGTGTTATGGTGTGTGTGTGTGTGTGTGTGTGTGTGTGTTACCCACTTCACATGCCAAGAGATTTCTCTTCTCTCTTTAACCTCACCCTTCAATTTTGAACATTCATAGGTCCACTAAATGTAACAATGTAGTAACAAAACACAGTGGCTACAAAAAAAGAAGGGGGTTATCCTCTAGATCAAAGCTTTTAACCTAGAGGTCTAGACACACTGTTGCATTTCAATTACTTGTGACATGTGTCACAGGGTCCATAATTTGGTGGTAATAATAATAGTTCAAATACTGAAATTTGAGAATGATTTACTGTTTTGCCATAAATTAGAGTTGCATGAAGGTTATCCCTCTAATTACATACTTTCTTTCACTTGCATTCTGATACTCTTCCTGGAGTGGGAAAGAAAAGAGGAGAACTAAAACTAGTTTCCTAGTAATCAAGCTATTAGCCCACTTTATCAACACAGTGTTCAGTGAAGTGGCGTTAGAAATATGTTCTGCATGTGAATTTGTGTCATTGCAGAAAAAAAAGAAAAGGAAAAAGTCTGAGATATTCTCCTTTAGGAATTGAAACGATGTATTGGTTCATTTTCCACAGTGATTTCTATGGCAGACATTAGTAGCTGAATGTCCCATAGCCATTTTCCCATTCTTCCTTGATAACTAAATCCTAAATTTATTCAGGCAGAAATTTACCCAGCCTTGAGGGATGAATCATGATTGGTCTATTATCCTTTATAAATGATTGCTCTAGGCGTGTTTCACATGATCTAGTCTTGACCAATAGAGTAGGGGAAATTCTGCTGGGGTGATTCTGGAAAAGATTCTTTTCTTTAATAAAAGATCATGTCATATAAAGGGAAATCTCATTCTTTGCTTCTTAAAAAGTAGTTGTGTAAACACTTGAAATCTGGCTGCTGCATCTATACTGAGATTACAAGAGCACACAACAAGATATAGACGATGATAGAGGGAAGTATGGAAAGAATCCAAGTTTAATAATATCATTAAACCTTGGAACAACCATTATCTGGGATGCTTGTTATGGTTTAAATCATTGATAGTAAATTTTGTTACTTGCAATTAACAGCATGCTTCCTTTCAAATTCTATTGCCAATTTTCTATGCCCAGCCTAAAATAGTTCAGATGAAGATGATGTCATCAGTCTTGTAGCTTGTATTCCACATGCCAACCATCTTGGAAAATTTGGTTGCAGCTATTTTCCTCTAGCACTATTTGTTCAAGAACATACAGGGGCGCCTGGATGGCTCAGATGGTTAAGTGTCTGACTTCAGCTCAGGTCATGATCTCACAGTTCGTGGTTTTGAGCCCTGCATCAGGCTCTGTGTTAACAGCTCAGAGCCTGGAGCCTGTGTCAGATTCTGTGTCTCCCTCTTTTTCTGCCTTTTCCCCACTCACAGTCTGTCTCTCTCTCAAAAATAAACGTTAAAAAATTAAAAAAACAAAACAAAACATACAGACACTCCTTACTATGGGTCTGATACCATGAGTACTATGCTTTGCATTGGCTTCTTATTAATCTCCCAGGTCATATCTTTACTTAAGCATGACCACACCATTTGCTATTACTCACCTACACTTAACTTCACCATGCCTGTGCACTTTGAATCCTAAATTATTTTACCTATGGAACTACACCATACTTACTCAATTCATTCTATGTCTACCTCCAAAATCCAGGTTTTAAGGTAAAATAATCTACTATCTCAACGAAAACTGTGGCTGTATGTGTGAGCAAATCAGCAAGATATTCTGAAATTGTTCAACAATACTCTGAAAAAGAGACATAAAAAACATGGGCAGAGAAGTCACAGAAAAATGAGAGGATAACATTCTGGGAGAATGGACAGACATCAAGGTATAAATGCCTTTGATGGACAAAGGCAAGCTCACTTAGGAATGAAACATCTTAGGTAGCAAGAGGTCAGAATTTTCACCTTTGGAAAACATTGACTGGGCATTTGGAAAAGATAAGCAGTCATTCATTTTAGGGAACTGTGCTACTGTTTAGAGCAAGGACTGGACCCTAGCCCTGCAGAACTGAAGATCTCACTACTTAATAGAACCACAGCATCACCGAGAGAGAAGAGTTGGCCAACTAGAGATGTAGCAATGCTGGAAGACTTATACTTGTTTTGAACATATATGATTACACTTCCTGTACACTCCTATAAGAGCTAAAGTTACAAGAGTTGTGAAAGACAGTGGAATTTGAGTTATTTCTGTCAATGTAACACTATATGTATGACACTTGGTTATTAAGGCCTAGGAAACGTTGGGCAACAACACTAATCTTTTGTCTTAAGAAGGTATCTTTGAACCTATCCTCAATTCTTCAGAAAATATGCAATTGAAAGGGAGAATAAAAACTTTGTTTTGAAAGGATATGATAAAATATACTTTGTTAGGCTCCCTTTATGTTCAGGATTCTCAGGGATGAATCTACCAATTCCACAGAGATAATCTGTTCAAACTTGCATTTGTATTTTCTTTGTTTCATGATTCTGCTTAGGACCATGTCATATTTCTTAATTTTTCTCTTATAAGATATCTGGTAATTATGTCTGATTGTGTTCATTTGTTTGAATTAAGCAGAAGTGACAAGGTAGCTTATCCTGTACCAGAAATTTGGCAAATTGAAAACGCTTATTTTTTTTTATTTTATAGAATTCTTATTCAAAATCTTATTTCATGGAAGGAAAGTGTCCCTTAACAATGGTACAGATAATGCAGCTCAAGTAATAAGATTAGTTGATTCTAACATTTCATAGCTTTTAATTTTGTCCTTTCATTTAACAAAATGATTCGCTCTATCTCAGGTTCATGGGCAATGTCCATTTCAATTTATGGAAAAGCTTTTGAGCTGTATATAGAAGGCTAGGAATGTCTCCAGTGGGTAAACTTTTATTGGTAATGATACAAACAAGTTATAACTCAGCCTTCACGAATGCCTGTTTTATTGGAATTGACAAAGAAGTAAGGTGGGCTGTGGAACAGTAAAGAATTTAGATAATGAAGTTTTATAATAGCAAGGAAAATAAAGTATCAATTCTGCCCCTCTGTCCAGATATCTAATATACCATGGCCCCAGACTTTGCAATTTATTGTCTAAAAGGTTTGTTCACCAGGAAAGACAAATGGCTATTTCCAGGTGTCTTATAACAACAGTAAAACTTTGTTTAGAGAGTTTACAGCTGGATTTAGAAGGGAGACGACTCTGGTAGTTCAAATCTAGATTGAGACATAGCTAAATATTAATCATAGCTTAATTAATTAAGTATTCTCAACCTATTTAAATTAGCTGTTAGTGTCTGAGATTAATGCAATTAGAGTGCAGGTGTGTACCACCTATTTTCAAATATTTTGGTCAAATAACTATTTCAAATAGTTTGTACATTACAAAGTATAAAACCAAACTTGTTCATGAACCAATAAACTATTTGTTTTAATATTATGAAAGGGTCTACATGTAGAGATTCCTGATGCCACTAAAGCTATCTTAACTTCCTTGCTTCTCTCATTTGGGTCAATAGAAGTCTGCATCATTTCTTGGACCTATCTATGATTTCAATTAACACTCATATGCTGAGGTATTCCATATCCCTTATCTTTAGCTTTGAGATCTTTTGGTGGTTCCTTTATCATATTTCCAATTACCTCTTGGACATTTACACACGGATGTACTGTAAGAACTTTAAATGTAACCTATACATAAATCCCCATATTCTCCCTAGGTAGATCCGCTTAATGGTTAGTGGTGATTAGAAACATATATATATATATATATATATATATATATATATATATATATATTTAGAAGCAAATGATCTATTCCTGAAATTTGTCTCTGTCGCTTATTAACTGAGTAATCTTGGATTATGTATTTAATCTCCGTGTGTCTCAATTTTCCCATCTGAAAAATAGGCATAATAATTGCATCTAATAAAGTTCACATGACAAATAAGTTATGAATTATATATGTATATGTATATTAAACACTTGAAAGAGTGCCTGGCACATAGTGTGCGCTTAACAGAAATGTTTAACTGCCACCACCTCCAAATCTGTGCACACTCTATTCACAGTCACCAAAATGTATTCATTCTATCTCCCAAATCTCTCTTAAATTGAAAACCCCTTCTTAGACTTTACATCCACTTTATTAATTCAATTCAATGTCCATTTATGTGAACCATTGAAATAGGCTCCCAATTGTCCCCCAGAGTTGTCATCCTTTCTTTAGTGCACCCTCCAGGTGAAGACAGAATTATCTTTCTAAAATATTATTCTGATAGTTCCTTTCCTGTTTGATTACCATCAACATAGAAGAATTTTTTTAAAACCCACAGAATTTGTCATGAGTATTGAGCATGCCTTATGCTCAAGTGACTTTGCCAACCTTAGTTTTCTGCAATTCCTTGCTCATAGCATAAAGTACAAAGCATGCCCCCATGCCTTTGTGAATGTTTGCTTCTGTCCCAAGAATTTTTCTTCAATTGATACTTATTCTTCAAGACTCATGAGATTATCCCAGTAATTCTCCAGTAAAATGGTCATGATTTTCTCTGTTCCATTCTCCTTTTTTGGGTAGAAAATAACATTAATTTCTTTCTGCTCCCTACTTGCACCTACCCCAGGAAACTGCTATTTACCTGCCCTCCTCGTCACTGAGAAAACAGAGATCTAAAACTGAAGACGTAGGACAAACTGAACTTTAATTTTATTTGATTGCTGGCTCACATTTAAGTGGTGACTACATTTTTTAAAAGATTCTAGAAAGATGACTATCATTTCCTTTGATTCCACAGATCTAATAAACCATAACACTTTGCACACGTTTGCCATGCTACAATAATCAAAATGAGGAATACAAGAGAAATGCCAATTTAATCAAAGCAGGTTCAGATTTTCTGTCCCATATCAAAAGGAAAAACATCTATGGGCTCTTTTGATGCACGTTTAATAGAAAACAAGAACATTTAGAAGAAGGGACGCTGTTGAATAAACTTCTCTACCAAGGATTCTTAAAAGATCTTTAGGGTAAACATGGTCGTTAGCAGTATCAGTAAGAAAACTGTAATGGAAGTAACACAGTTATCCCTGGGGCAAGTTTGAAAAATAAATAATTTCCAAATTTGGTTGGATGTTATATTCTGGAGTATTTGACACCATTAAAACCAGAATCTGAATGTTGTTTCATTTCCTAACTTCTATACTTAAACATGCTCCCTAAACCACCTGAAACCAAAGCACCTGAGTGAGTCTGCAAGTAACTGAATGTCATCAGGAAAAGAATGCATAATTACTTCTGCTCTCCTCAGCAGAGTTTGGTTCTCCATCCTACATCAGAGAGATGATACAAAACATGACCGACATTATGAATCAACTTGTCACATCTATAACCTGAAGCTCTTTATTGGAACTAAGTAGGCTGTAAGATGACTGGATATTGGTAAAGACTTGACAAAAGGAAGTCTGATTTATAGCATTTCTCATCTATGAGCTTTCCAGAGATTTTCATATAATGTCCTTCCTGGATCCCAGCCCCGAATGTATTTAACCTTTGTGGCAGTGTCCAATCTATCCACACCTTTTAGGTCCTCATTACCCCAGAACCTGGAACCTGTCCTGTATAGACGTGGAGACTGATGAAGCATCACTGCCAGGTACCTCACTGGTTTGGCATTGGGTCTCCTCCCCTGCCAGTGTGTTACTGAGTTAGCCCCTTAGATTTCTCATATTCTCATATTGTGCTCTGACTTCTGATCTACAAGTGGAAGCCAACATAAAATATAGTGGAGAGAACTTCTTAACCACAAGTCAGGAGACTAAATATTCAATGTTAACTTTGATCCTGAATAATTTTATCCTAGTTACTTTACTTCTCTGAGCTCAAAGCTTAGTGCAGTATATGGGTTGGACTAAATGATTTGTAAGGTTTCATCCAATTCAATAATACTGAGACTTAATTACTACCTTTTCTTCCAGGTCCTCCAACAGGCACTTGAAAATCATGCCAAGTTGTAACAGTGATTAGATTCCTTTCCTTAAATTCTGTTCTCCTCACACTGACTTCCTTGACATATGCAGCCATCTGTCTGCCCTTATGATATGGACTAAATTGTATCCCCTCAAAATTCCTTTAATTCTAACCCACAATGTGACTGTGTCTGCAGACAGGATCTTAGGATCTTTGGTAATTAAGACTAAATGAGGGAGTTCTGGTTCTAGATGGTAACATATAGGAGGTTCCTGAACTCACCTCCTCCCATGGACACACCAAATTTAGTGCTATGCATGGAGAAACTCTTTCTGAGAGAAATCCAGAAAACAGCTGAGCAATTCCTACACATCTGGTAAATGAGAAAATACCCAAAACAAAATTGGTAAGAAAGGCTAAGATACATTTTTACCATAAATCCCACTCCAGCACAGGGACATACATCAGAAGAGAACTCACAGCTCATACCTTTTCCATGAGGAATAAAGGTATTGGATCCAATATATAACGCCCCATCTTTGATAACATCCCCTTGAGGGATGTTGTGCCAAAACATCTAGCTCTAAAAGCCAGTGCGGCTTGCATCCATGAGCCCCACAGACTACAGCCAACAAATAGTTCTTCATGGGCTTTGGAAGACTTGTGGTAACTATCCCCTGGGGCTCAGTGCAGAGAGAGCAGACAGAAACACCTATCTCTCAGCTTTCCTCTGAAAGAAGCCTATGTGCATACTTCAAAAGTTGCTGCATGAGGGTCAAGCTTCTATTTTAGCACCCATGTAGTGCCATCTCCACATTCTCCATCTGGATCACTCTAAGTCACTGGGGTCCCCTGGAGGGAGGTTATGCACATGCCTGGCCCCTCAGGCCAGTATTTCAACATTTGCATCTGAAAAATGTCAAGGGGAAGGTAAAAATGTAGAGCATTTGTGGGGGTTGAAACACAGGTTATTATCCGCTTAAAATATACTGGTCTACAAAGAGGCAATAAATATATACCTACCAATAATTACTTTTAAGGTAAATAGACCAAATGCTTTGATCAAAAGACATAGGGTGACAAAATGGATAAAAAACAGCAAGCCCACCTATATTCTGCCTACAACAGACTCATTTTGGACCTAAAGACATATGTAGATTGAAAGTGAAGGGATGGAAAAATATTTACCATGCAAGTGGAAGCTGGAGTAGCCATACTGATATAAATTGGGTAAAATAGAAATTAAAACATAGACTATAATAAAGGACAAAGAAAACACTACATAATGATTAATGAAACAACTGAACAAGTAGATATGACAATTGTATTTATGCTTCCAACATGGTAGCACTAAATATATAACACAACTATTTAACAGACATAAGGGAAGAAATCTATATAATACAATAAAAAGAGTAAGGAAATTGAACACTTCACTTACATCAATAGATAAATCAACCATCAGAAAATCAACAAAGAAACCATGGCTTTGAATGACACATTGGGCCAGATGGATATAACAGATATATTCAGAGTGTTCCATCCAAAAAGAGAAGAAAACACATTCTTTTCATGTGCAAATGGGACATTCTCCAGAATGGGTCACATGTTAGACCATAAAACAAGTCTCAACAAATTCAAACTACTAACATCATAGAATGCATCCTTTCAGACCACAACAGAATAAAATGAGAAATCAAACACAAGAAAATATCTGGAAAGAAAATGAATGCATGAATGCTAAATAATATGCTACTATTTGTTTCTTGCTACTAAACAAATACATGAATGGGTCAACCAAGAAATCAAATAGGAAATAAAAAAAAAATACATGGAGGCAAATGAAAATGAAAATGGTTTGAAATCTTTAGTATGCAGCAAAAGCCATTCTAAGAGGAATGATTATAGCAATACAGGTTTACCTCAAGAAGCAAGAAAAAGCTCAAATAAACAACCAAAACTTACACCTAAAGGAACTAGAAACAAGACCAAATGAAAACCAAAGGTAGCAAGAGGAAGGAAATAATAAAGATTAGAGCAGAAATAAATGAACTAGAAGATTAAAAAATTAAATAAATAAATAAATAAATAAATAAATAAATAATAGAACACATCAATGAAACCAGGAGCTAGTTCTGTGAAATGACCAACAAAATTGATATACCTTTAGTCAGACTCATTTAAAAAGAGAGAGAGAAAAAGAGAGAGAGAGAGAGAGAGGTCTCAAATAAATAAAATCAAAAATTAAGGAAGAAAAATAACACCACAGATCTACAAAGGATCATAAGAAATATGAAAAATTGTATGACAACAAATTGGACCACCTGGAAGAAATGGATATTCCTAGAAACATATAACCTTCCAAAACTGAATCAGGAAGAAATAGAAGATTGAACAAACTGATAACCAGAAAATAAAATGAAACAGTAATCAAAAAACTCCCAGCAAACAAAGTCCAGGACCAGATGGTTTCATAGGTAAATTCTACCAAACATTTAAATAATTAATATGTATACCTCTCAAAATATTGCCCAAAAAATAGGAGACAGAGGAAAGCTTCCAAATTCATTCTATGAGGCCAGCAACTGCTAACAAAAATATTAGCAAACTAAAACCCAAAGCAATTTGCCCATGTAATGCAATCCATATCAAAATACCAATAGCATTTTCACAGAACTACAACAAAGTAACCTAAAATTTGTGTGAAACCAAAGAAGACCCCAAATAGTCAAAGCTATCTTGAAAAAAAAAAAGATTAAAACTGGATGTATCACAATTCTACTTTTCAAGATGTATTACAAAGCTATAGTAATGAAAACAGTATGGTTCTGGCACAAAAACAGACAATTAGATCAATATAATGGGATAGAGAACCCAGAAACAAACCCATGATTTTATGGTCAATCAATCTATGATAAAGGAGGTAAGAATATACAATGGGAAAAAGTCTGTTCAACAAATAGTGTTGGCAAAACCAGACAGAAACATGCAAAAGAACGAAATTGGACCACTTTTTTACACCATACTTAAAAATAAACTAAAAATTAATTAAAGACCTAAATGTGAGACCTAAAACCATAAAAATCCTAGAAGAGAGCACAGGCAGTAATTTCTATGACATTAGCCATAGCAACATTTCTCTGGATATATCTCCTCTGGTAAAGTAAACAAAAGCAAAATTAAACTACTGAGACTATACCAAAATAAAAAGCTTTTGCATTGCAAAGAAACTATCAACAAAACAAAAAGGCAACTTAATGAGTGGAGAAGATATTTGCAAATGATATATCCAATAAAGGGTTAATATCCAAACTATATAAAGAACTTACACAACTCAACATCAAAAACATATCATCTGATTTAAAAATAGTCAGAGGAAGAAAGGAGACATTTTTCTGAAGACATACAGATAGCCAACAGACACAGGAAAAGATGCTCAACATCACTAATTATCAGGGAAATGCAAATCAAAACAATGAGATATCACCTCATACCTGTCAGAATAACTAAAATCACAATAACTAAAAACACAAGAAACAAGTGTTGGTGGGAATGTGAAGAAAAAGACACCCTCATGCACTGTTGAGAATGCACACTGGTGCAACCACTGTGGAAACTATTTTGGAGTTACCTCAAATATTAAAAATAGAATTATATATGATCAAGTAATTCCACTCCTGGGTATTTAGTCAAATAAAATGAAAGCACTAATTTGAAAAGATATATGCACCTCTATGTTAATTGCAGCAATATTTACAATAGCCAAGATATGGAAGCAACCCAATGGCTATCAGTAGATGAATTGGATGTATTCTATACATACAATGGAATATTACACAGTCATAGAAAAGAATGAGATCTTGTTATTTGCAACATGGATGGTTGTAGAAGGGATAATACTAAATGAAATGAGTTAGTCAGAGAAACACAAACAGAATATGATTTCACTCATATTGGAATTTAAGAAACAAAACAAAGGAAAAAAGAGACAAACAAAAATCAGATTTAAATACAGAGAACAAACTGGTGGTTGCCAGAGGGCAGGTGGGTGGGTGAGTGGGTGAAATAGGTGAAATGGATTAAGAGTACACAAAAGACTACAAGACACTTACTTCAGCTTTAAGGGAACACACAGACTGATAATGAAAGAATGGGGAAAAAAAGATATTTCATACAAACTGATTCTAAATTAAAGCCTGGGGAAACTATAATTATATCAGACAAAAGAGACTTTAAGCCAAAGACTGTAAAAAGAGACAAGATAGTCATTATATAATGATAAAGTGGTCGATCCAAACAAAAGGATATGGCATTTGTAAATATCTGTGCACTCCCCAGAGGACAACTAAATACATAAAGCACATATTAACAGACCTGAAGAGAGAAATAGGCAGCTATACAACAGTAGAAGGAGATTTCTCTACTACACATTCAATAATGGACAGATCATCAAGATAGAAAATTAAAGAGGAAATGTTAGACTTAAACTACGTTTTAGGCCACATGAATTTAAGGACATTTACAGGATGCTTCCTCCAACAGCAGTAGAATACACATTCTTCTCAAGTATACTTGGAACATTATTCAGAACAGATCATATAGTAAGACACAAACAATTCTTAATAAATTTAAGGTGAAACCTTATTAAGCATCTTTTCTAACCCCCATGGTATGAAATTCAAAGTCAATCACAAAAGAAAAACTAGGAAATTCACAACTATGTGTAGATTAATATGGACACTCCGAAACAACCAATGGATTAAAACAGAAACTTCAAAAAATCAAAAAATACGTTTAAAAATATCTCAAGACATATGAAAATAAAGATACAACATAACAAAACTTATGAGATACAGAAAAAGGAGTTTTAAGAGGGAAGTTTATAGCAATGCATGCCTACATTAAGAAAACAAAATTAAATAACAACCTAACTAAATCTCAAGGCATTATTTTTCTATTTAAAAAAAATTTTTTGAGGTTTTTAATTATTTTTGAGGAAGAGGCAGAGACAGATCATGAGCAGGAGAGGGGCAGAAAGAGAGGGAGACACAGGATCTGAAGCAGGCTATAGGCTCTGAGCTGTCAGCACAGAACCCAACACAGGGCTGGAACTCATGAACTGCAAGATCATGACCTGAACCAAAGTCGGATGCTTAACCGACTGAGCCACCTCAGTGTCCCAAGGCATTATTTTAAAAAGAAAAAAAAAAAAAAAAAACAAGGCCTAAAGTTAGTAGAAAAAAGAAAATAACAAATTCAGAGTAGAAATTAAAAAGAGCATAAAAAAATAGAAAAGAACAATGAAACTAAGAGCTGGTTATTTGAAAAGATAAAATAAGCAAACCTTTAGCTAGACTTACCGAGAAGAAAAAGAGAGGACTCAAATAAATAAAATGAGCTAAGAAACAAGATATATTGCAACTAATACCACACAAATATAATGATTATAAAAGACTACTCTGAATTATATGCCCCCAAACTGGACAACCTAGAATAAATGGGTAAGTTCCTAGAAACATACAACTTATTAAGACTCAATTATGATGAAATAGAAAATCTGAACCAACAAAATACTAGTAAGGAGATTGAATCAGTAGTCAAAAACTTTCTAACAAAGAAACATCCAGGACCAGATGCCTTCACTAGTGAATTTTACCAAACATTTAAAGAAGCATTAATAACAATGCTTCCCAATCTATTCCAAAAATAGAAGAGGAGGAAACATATTCATTTCCTGATACCAAAAGTAGACAATTACAAGAAGAAAAAAAAAATTATAGGCCAGTATCCCTGTTAAATGCAGACGCAAAAATCCTCAACCAAATATTTGCAAACCAAATTAACAGTACATTAAAAGGATCATACTGATCAAGTGCTATTTCTTCCAGGGATTCAAGAATGGTTCAACATCTGATTATCAGTCAATGTGATACACCACATAAGAAAACAAAAGATAAAAATTATATCATCATTTCAATAAATACCGAAAAAGCATTTGACAAAAATCAACATCCATTAATGATAAAAACTCTCAAAAACTGGGCATTTTGGAAATATACCTCAATATAATTGGCATATGCCAAGTCCACAGCTAACAACACACTCAATGGTGAAAAACAGAAGCTTTCCTGTAAGATCAGGAAAAAGGAAAGAATGCCCACTCCTGCCACTTTTATTCAACACAGTACCAGAAGTAACAGCCAGAACAACTGGGCAAGAAAAATAAATAAAGGGTGCCCAAAGGAAATGAAGAGGTAAACTGTCTCTATTTGTAGATTACATTATTTCATATAGATAAAATCCTAAAGGCTATACCACAAAACTCTTAGAACTAATACATAATTTCAATGAGGTTATATGGAACAAAATCAATATATAAAAATTATTTCCATTCATGTACACTAGCAGTGAACCCTCAGGAACAGAAACTAAGAAAACAATCTCATTTACAGTTACATCAAAAAGAATAAAATACCCAGAAATAAATTTAACCAAGGAGGTGAAAATATGTACACTGAAAATCATAAGACATCAATGAAAGAAATTGAAGACAAAATTAATAGAAAGATATTCTATACTCATGGATTGGAAAAACTGATATTATTAAAATGCCCACTTACCCAAAGGAATCTACAGATCCAATGCAATCTCTATTAAAAGTTCAATGGCATTTTTCACAGAAATAGAACAAACATTCCTAAAATTTGCATGCAACCACAAAAGACCTCAAATAGCCAAAGCAGTGTTGAAAAAGAAGAAAAAAAAACCCTATTCTTCATAGCTGTAGTAATAAAAAAATACGGTATTGTCATAAAAACAGACACCTAGTCAATGGAACAGAAAGCACTCAGAAATAAACCCATGTATATATGGTCAATTAAATTATGAGTGACAAGAATATACAATGGAAAATAATAATTTCTTCAATAAATGGTGGTGGAAATGGACCAATGAAATTAGACCACTACCATACATCATACATAAAAATTAACTCAAAATGGATGACAAAACAAAACAAAACAAGGGAGTATGCTCCTTGACATTGCTTTTAGAAATTATATTTTTAGATTTGACAAAAGCAATAAAAGCAAAAATCAACAAGTGGGACCACATCAAAACAAAAATCTTCTACACATTAAAGGAAATCATCAAAAGAATGAAAATGCAACAAATATAATGGGAGAAAATATTTGCATATCATATATCTGATAAAGGATTACTATCTGACATATATAAAAACTCACATAACTCAATAGCAAAAACTAAAACACCCAATAAAAAAATCTACAGGGGAACTGAATAGATATTTTTCCAATGAAAATATACAAATGTCCAATGTTGAGTACGTTAAAAGGTTCTCAACATCACTAATCATCAGGGAAATGCAAATCAAAACCACAGTGAATATCACCTCACAACTATTAGAATGGTTATCATCAATAAGCCAAGAGATCGCAAGTGTTAACAAGAATGTAGAACCCCTTGTGCCCTGTTGCTGGGAATTTAAATTTGTTCAGCCTCTATGGAAACAGTATGGAGGTTTCCAAAATTAAAAATAATACTGCCATATGATCTAATAACCCCACACTTCTAAGTATATATTCAAGGGAAATTAAAAAGTTTATCAAAGAGATATCTGCACTCCCATGTTTATCACCATGATGTATACTTCAAATATCTTATGATTTTGCCAATTATATCTCAATACAGCTGATTTTTTAAAAGTGTTAAATATGGTAATAAGGGTGGGGTTCTAATCAGAGAGGAATTAGTATTCTAAGAGAAATAATTCTTCTTATCTCTTTGTCTCTCTACCATTGAGTACATAGCAAGAAGGCAGCCATCTGCAAGCCAGGAAGACAATTCTCACTACAAGCCAAATCAGAGGGCACCTTGATCTTAGGTATCTCAACCTCCAGAATTGTGAGAAAATAATTTTTATTGTTTAAGCCACCTGATCTATGACATTTTGTTATGGCAGCCCAAGCAGACTAACATCACACATGCTACATGTTCTCCCGACTTAATAGAAATGTTTGGGGCATAATCTTGTATGAATATTCCAACCTCTCTTTATCATTCAGTAGAAACTAACTACATTCTAGTCTAATGTAATTCTATGAGTCTACATTATCCTGTAACACTGGCTTCCTTGTGTCACCTTTCTAGATTCTCAATGAACAAATCAACTAACAAAGCATTACCTACTTATATATACATTAGGTTCTCAAACTACTATAACTGTAGTATAATTTGGATAACATAAACAAGGAATAATGCACTAGAATGTGATTATTTGATGAAATGAGTTAATGATAACCTTTTTGCTTTAGCAGGATTATTTGCAACAAAATACAGTATGGTGAGGTTTTAGGCAAAAGTAACTTCAACACCAAACCTTTTAATCTTGATCAATAAAGGGATGACATGAAATATCAGGGCATGAAATTGTGTGTTGTTCATGGAAAAAGGGGTCAGCTGGAACTGAGCCACAGGCTTCTTTGATTAAGCAATGTATCTGAGCACCTACTAACTGACAACATTTGTAATTAATAGAATATTCCAACCAAAATGCAAAATATCCACTTCGATTTTATTTATATTTTTCATCCACCTTTATTTTAAAATTAAATTTCAATTTGATGGAACTCAATATTTCTCTTAATGCATAAAGACGATTTCTAAATTGGTAAGAAGGAGGACCTTAAATAATCATTGTGCTGTAAAAATCCAGAATAACCACATGATTAAACATAGAATACATTTGCTTCTTGCAATTCCAAACCATAAGAAATTTGAAAAGTTCATTCAATATTGTTTCACAATAATAGGGAATTTAGCAGCTAATTATTGAGAGTGAGTATTATATTTGGTAATATATAGCCCCACATTGGTCTAAAGCATTAATGATCTACAGAGAACGGACATTTAAAGCTATCAGCCACACTCCAACATATCAAAAAGGTAGAAAAACATTATTTGACCATGTGTTTTATATATTCATGACCAATATACACTATAGTATACTTTTACGAGTTTTGTTAGGCAACCTATACTGACCTTCTTACAACTTATCACAGAGAATAGATTAGATGAGACTCAGCATAAATGGAATAGTAGTGAAATATTCATTCAGAAAATATGTGAGCGCATTTTACTTAGAGACCTTGGTTGTACATGCACGGGTTTTTAGCAAACACAGAATTTAGATAGCTTCTATCCCTGAAGTGCAACAAAATTTATCGGATTTAAAGATCATAGTTTAGGTATTTCAATTTTATTTATGGCGAAATACTGGCATTCCCAGGTTCTCAGTCAAATTTGGGGATTATAGCCTATTCATAAATCAGTTTATGAAACTTGGAATGTTTTTCAGAAAAGAAAGCACTATTACTCAAGGTAGTATTAAGCTTTCTCTGCTATTCAACCTTTCTTGTTTTACTCATGTAATACATAAAGTATTTAAGTTATGGTTATCATGAATCCCAAAATAATGGTTAGCATTTACTGATTCACTACCATATCCAAAATATTATATCCATTGACACATCTATTTCTCCAAACCAAGAAAATTCCATGTGAGATGTCAACTGAAATACCCATTTTAAAGAAGAGGAAAAGGAGGTTAATTACCTTATCTAAGATCACAAATCTAGTAAAAAAAATTTAGCTAATATTTACACCATTTAAATACATGAATAAACAGTACTTATTATGTGCTGAACAGAGCTTCACTTATATTTAACTCGCCCCTCCATTTTGGATTAGAAATCTTTATTAAACTGATTCTAATCTTTCCCTGAAGAATGCGATTGTAGTTTTCTCCACCTGATTGAACCTTAATCAAACGCACAGTCCTGAAATGTTCTAAAGATGTTTATGACTTGCACAAATGGAGAGAATGTAACTGGGTAAAGCTACATTTTGGAAAAGCTCAACCCTTGTTTGTGACATATTTCAAGTTTTAGTGTTTTTGGATTACTCCATTTTAACATGGAATGTTCATTTCATAGAAATTCTTGCCCCAGAACCTCCACCACCTGTTTTCTTTTATTTTGTTAGCTTAGATAGTACAGAAGGAAAAGCATCCTTGACATAGGTGAAGAATCTTTGAAAGTGTGAAAGGACATTTTGCCTCAGTTTCAGAGAAGAGCTCAGTACTTATCTGTTCAATTTTCATTGAAGCGAACTGTTCTTATTATTATTAAAATAAAATTTAGGATAGGATGCGGGACAGCCTCTCTCTCTGGTGGGGTGGAGGGCAGGAGGAGATGTATTAGAGCTTTGGAACGACAGCAAGATTACCACTGCCAGAAGGTTGAAATAGAAGTATCCATACACATTGGTTTTTCCTTTCTCGTTTCTTTCCTTTCCCCTTACCAATATGTCTTCTGATCTGAACTTCTTCTAAGGAAAAGTAAGAGAATAAAAACTGAAAAGATATTTAGAGCAGGGGAATTTTTCATCACTAAGCTAAAATAAATAATTCATTTACTTTAGGGATACTTAGTTTCCAGAAACAGTGAAATGTATTGGTTAGGAGTGCAAACATTGAATCAAAAGGCCTAAATTTGAAGCTTAGTTCCACACACATTAATTGTGTCATTTCAGAGTCCAGTTACTTAATCTTGCATCAGGTTTGATTTGCAATGTTGTGACAATAACAGGGATATTACAAAATTATCCTCAAGATTCAATAAAATAATACATGTAAAGAACTTCAAATACTGCCTGGTACATAGCAAGCCCCAGTAAGAGTTAAACTACTGTCGTTGTTGCTATTGGTAATAATAATATGTTTTAATATGCATTGTATTCTAAATGTTAGGGTGATAAATTTCACACAGAGCTCTGAATGGATCACAACTACACCTATACTCTCAAATGTTACTGATGGGATACTCTAATGAGACACAATGCCATATTCTGAAATGATACAGGAAAAATAGTATCTCCAAATGACCTCACATCAAGCCAACTTGTTGCATGCAGCTAGAGTGCATGTGCACCATATGCATGGTAGAGTGGCAAAGAACCCTTCTATCAGGGTTTCCATTTATGCTGACTCATGGACCCACAGACAGGAACAATATGGGAGCCCCATAGGTGTAGGCATCATACTTAGGTCCCTACTTTTTTTTTTTTTTCAACGTTTATTTATTTTTGGAACAGAGAGAGACAGAGCATGAACGGGGGAGGGGCAGAGAGAGGGAGACACAGAATCGGAAACAGGCTCCAGGCTCCGAGCCATCAGCCCAGAGCCCGACGCGGGGCTCGAACTCACGGACCGCGAGATCGTGACCTGGCTGAAGTCGGACGCTTAACCGACTGCGCCACCCAGGCGCCCCAGGTCCCTACTTTTTGATTCAATTTCTTTATAGAGCGGAAACCTCTTTATAAAGCTATGGATCAACTTGGGGTCCAAGAGGGCTGAATTCTCCTCCTGGCTTCATCTTGCAATAGGTATGTGAACATGGACAAATTATGAAATTCCATGAGACACAGGTTGTTCATTTGCAAATAGAGATGCTGATACTCACTAAGCAATTAATAACTAAAGAAAATGATGCATATAAAACATGGTGCCTTACTCAGGGCACCTGGGTGGCTCAGTTGGTTGAGCGTCATGATTCTGGCTCAGGTCATGATCTCAGGGTTTGTGGGTTCCAGCCCCACATCAGGCTCTTCGCTGATAGCACTCAGAACTCGCTTGGGATTCTCTCTCTCTTCTCTCTCTGCCCCTCCCCCACGCATGCTCTTGAGTGCACTTTCAATCTGCCTCTCAAAATAAAGAAGTAAATTAAAAAAAAATTAAAACAAATAAAAACATAGTGCCATACATATCGTGAGGCTTTAGCAAGTTACCTATTCTTGTATTATTTAATCAAAACTTTAAATTGAAAAACCAAGCACAAATTTACCTTTTAATAAAACCTAGTGTTTGTATGTACGTACATATGTATTTTTATACTCAGGCAAATGCCCCTGGTATATGTTCTCAGAGACCATTGCTAAAACAAAATCTTTTTTTTTTTTTTTTTTTTTTTTTTTTTACCAGAGGAGACCTTTAAAGTCTGAAATTTTGGCAAGACTAGATCTTCAAGTCCTCTTGTATGAATTAGTAGACCATCCCTTCTCAGCTTTCACATCACTTTTCCCAGAACAGACCACAAGAACCCAAATATTTACACTGACCCCTCCAAAGTGGAAACAACCTGGAGTTGTTCTAAAGCGCCGTTCATCACTTTCCCCTTTCTTTTCAGCCCATTCCCGGGCACTTGGTGCCATCAGGCAAAAGTGTGCCATTGATAGCACTGCACCTGGCGTGGCTGGAGCTCCCAGGCAGAGAAGCAGATGTATAATGGACCTATTTGAAAATGATACATTAGAGAAACAGCTCTACAAACAAAATTAGTGAGGCAATACTGAGGATTGCTCTTCCTTCTGTTCCACCATAATTTATCACCCAGAAAAAGAAATTGCCAGGTAAACTGTGCAAGAGCACAATTAAGAGGAGAGGCAAAGTGAAAGGAGTTTTGTAGTGGTGTCCCCTGGATATTGCACAGGGTGAATGCAAACTAAGGCATTCAGCTCGTAAGTCCATGCATATTAAGCCATTCAGCTAGCGTATGGAATGTTTCAGGTTGTCCCAGGGATATAGACAAGCAACTAAATATTGACTCAGCAAGAGCTCAAATGAGAGGTCTAATTAAATTAAACGGTACAAAGGGGAGGCTTGTTTCATAGACTCCAGTAATTGCTTAAGAGACAAAAGAGACCAAATAAAGGTCAAAAAGGTATAGTAATAACCAGGCAGATGTATACAGTGAGCTGTAGGGAAGACATGAGTATGGAAATGACCAAAAATTCAAAAGCTATTGTTGGTTCAATTGTGAAAAATGATTGGACGTTGTCACAACCACAGATAATTAGTGGTGTCTTTTAAGTAGTCTGGCACTGACACATGCATGAATACTTTAGTTTCACTTTTACTTTAATGACTGACTGTTTGCAGAAATGCCTTAAGGTAATGCCCTTTGCTTGAAAGAACTTTGCTGAGAGCTCATGGAGAATAGATGGAATGAATACCTTTGCGCCTAAACATGCTGTGTTTCAAATTTCACTCCAGAAAGGAGTGCCAAAGATGTGAATGTCTCCAGTGTACCTGCTTACCTATGGTGGGCCATTTTGGAATACGATGTGGGCAATATGGAATACCATGTACGTGAACAAAAAGACAGATAAGGAAAGACTCTGATTTCACCTTTGTGACCCCCCAAGCCACCAACACTGAATACTGGGGGTGGCAGAGCCCCTCTTGGGTGAGAGGGAGATAGAGGATGGAGGTGATGGAGGAGAAGGAGAAAGAGACAGATCTTCCTTGTCCTTAAGCTCTCTGAGGCTTAGCTTCTCATTTATAAAATGAGACTTTCTTTAGAGCATTTATAAAATGTAACTTCCCTCACAACACTGTTGTTTGTATAAAATGATTAATATATAGCAAGTATTTAAACATCTACTTGTAAAGAGCTGGATAAATGCTAGCTATCGTTGTTACCATTACTCTTACTATAATGATCACAGAGGTGAAGAATGAAACCTTGTCCTAGAAAAGTGCCCCATCTGCTCAAAGTGTGAGATATGGACCCGGCATCTGCTCAATTTTCCATTTCACCCAAGCCTCTGTGCTCCTCTGCTGGCATCTTGGCATCGCATGCATACGCTTTAGGGCTTTAGGGTCAGAGGCCTGGGTTTAAGACCTTTCCCTGCCTCTCAATAGCTTTGGGATTTTAGAGAAGTTGCTCAACCTGTTTTTCAGTTTGCATATCTATAAAATACTAATAATTTAGCTATCTCATGCTAACTTTTTTTTTGGTAAGGATTATGAAAGCAAATGCATTTCAGATATTTAATACTCAATTTCATGCACATACACAGACATGTGCATATATCACACACATGGTTTGCATATACAAACTAAAAATACACACACACACACACACACCACTCTTTTTTTTTATTTTTTTAACGTTTTTGATTACTGAGAAACAGACAGAGACAGAGCATGAGCATGGGAGGGGCAGACAGAAGGGGAGACACAGAATATGAAGCAGGCTTCAGGTTCTGAGCTGTCAGCACCGAGCCCAATGCGGGGCTGGAACTCACGAAGCATGAGTGAGATCATGACCTGAGCCAAAGTCGGATGCTTAACCAACTGAGACACCAGACATTCCACACACACGACTCTTTATTCCTTTAACTCTAAATAGAATCTGATTTAGCTTGATGAAACATAGTCCTATCACCTCGTCCCCAGTCTCTTGTTACTCTTTCTCCATCTCTCTCTCTCGCATTCACACACACACATACACCCACACATGCACACACACATAAACTTGCAAACAAAATGTTTATGGGTGTATGTATACTTTCTCACTATTCTTTTTGTTTCAAATTTTTTAATGTTTATTCATTTTTGAGAGACAGAGAGAGACAGAGCATGAGTGGGGAAGGGGCAGAGAGAGAAGGAGACATAGAATCTGAAGCAGGCTCCAGGCTCCAAGCTGTCAGCACAGAGCCTGATGCGGGGCTCGAACTCACAGACTGCGAGATCATGACCTGAGCCGAAGTCGGATGCTCAACCGACTGAGCCACCCAGGCACCCCACTCTCTTCTATTTTTTTAATCCAAATAGGCCTTTTCTTATTTATTATTAAAACGCAACCTTGCATTTTAGGGCAATTTATATTTTCAGCTTTTCTCCTCTCCACCTAATCAAATTCTTCCAATTCTTCATTATTTAGCTCAAATTTTCTGTGAAATTTCTCAGAGCACCCAAATGAGAGCATTTCATTTGCTACAGATGTCTGGCATTTATTGCCAAATACACTTAGTTGTTTGCTAATTCTGTACTGCTCTTAAACATTTTTGTAACATATTTAGCTATTGCACTCCACCCAACATCTTAAAATCCCATGCTATCAGAAACGTTAATCTTGCCAGAATGACTCCTCTGAATTTTGGGGCAGCTGAAGTTCTACTCTATATGGTCATTGAAATTCTGAACATGTGACATTTGTATAAACACTCTAATGTTGAATAAAAATATCTCTCCCAGTCTTTCTGCCAATCTAAGGGCAAAATGTCTCCATTTGCATTTGCAACAAGGAAATTAAAGGCCAAGGAGATTAAAGTATCCATCTGAAAATCTCTTACATTATGCTAAACACCGTTAAGGATAGCCTAAAACTTACTTTGTGCAATGCTTCCATCACTCATCAGCTACATGTGAGCCAAACTCTAACCTTGGTACAGAAGCAACATGATTATTCATCTTCAAAGCCCATTTAAAGCGCCGCTGCTAAATCAGTAATGGGCAGGGACACCTGGGTGGCTCAGTCAGTTGAGTATCTGACTTCGACTCAGGTCATGATCTCGCAGTTTGTGGGTTT
The DNA here is from genome assembly GCF_022079265.1 of Lynx rufus. Classification (NCBI taxonomy): domain Eukaryota; kingdom Metazoa; phylum Chordata; class Mammalia; order Carnivora; family Felidae; genus Lynx; species Lynx rufus. Next base: position 8,592,484 of record NW_025814825.1, read on the forward strand.
GAGTCCCAAGGTGGGCTCTGTGCTGACAGCTCGGAGCTTGGAGCCTGCTTCAGATTCTGTGTCTCCCTCTCTCTCTGCCCCTCCCCTGCTCACACTCTGTCTCTCTGTCTCTCAAAAACAAACATTAAAAAGAATTTAAAAATAAATCAGTAATGGGCAATAAGTTATTTTATGATATGCAAAAATAACCCACTAAAAGGAGAACATTTTCCTAGCTTCTTCCTTTCAACTTAATTTGAAAAAAAACTACCACCACCACCACCACCACCACTGACTAATGAGCACCTGCTAAATGCTAGACACTATGCTAAGCACCTTACATGCAATAGTTTATTCCCTTCTGTAAGGTAATTATTAGCCAGTGAGCAACCTTCCTAGCCTTCCCTTTCCTAGTACAGGGATGATGGAGGCCTCACAGTGAGATTCTAGGAAATACATAAACCCTGGCTCTGATCATGTAAAGAAAAGCCCTCTACCAACTTGTATTAAACTTAAATATGAGCAGAAAATAAGAACTCAGTTGTCTTAAGTCATTGAGAATCGAAAGCTGTTTGTTATGACAGTAGAACCTAACCTAAGTTGGGTAATTCAGTGTCGTTGACCAGAAAAATTTTCTTTAAATGTATTTTTCATTACATTCTCTTTCATGTTATGTGATACATGCTATGCTAAGCTAAGGCTAGACTAAAACTGATTTGTCTTTGTGCAGAAGAGGAGTGGATTTGTATTCCACATCTGGTTGAATGCATAAGTGAAGTTCCTAAAACTTTCAGGAAAAGAATGTAAATTCTGTCATTAGCAATAAGAAATAGTACCGTGTGTGTGTGTGTGTGTGCGCACACATACACACAGTAGATGCTCAATGGTTTCAGTGTATGAGTGCTATCTAAGGGGTATGCATCCCTTTGGAAAAAACACAAAACTTGATTGTACAATTCAACCATGAATTGCATGTGATCCCGAGCTTGAATAAAAACCTTCCCAAGACATCTAATATTGCAATGACTTACTTCACTTGTTCCCTTAGAGTTGTCAGAGTGTTATTTTTTTTGTGATCAGTTACAATAGAAAAACAGCATTTCCAGATCATATTATCACAAGTTCCTACTGAACAGCTTTCACTAAATTAAGATTTAATGTTGTAAGTTTAGTTGTTACTGAGAGTCAATGTAAGTAAAGTCTGTCTTTTACAGATGCCTAGGTTAGGACATTATTGTGTTACCAATTGTTATTGACAAATGTCTATCCTATCACCAAACAATGAAAACTCTATAATATACTTACTTCTTAATTTCCAGTAAATATACTTAATTGGAGTAGCTATTTAACCAAAGACTTGGCAATGCCTGTTTTTTTTTCAATTTTTAAAAATTCTTTAGTGCCTGTATTTATTTTTAGTTTCTGATTCTTATATTTGTCTTGATTTGTGAAGCTGCTACAACTTTTCAAGTGCATGAGCAATACAAATTCTACTTGCAAATTAACAGTTCCTATAATTAATTTTTTGTGCTGTCTTTTCTTTCCAGCTGAATTCCTTGAGAATAAGGACCTATTTACTAAATTCTATATTATTGTTCTGGAGTAGCAAAATGAAAATAAGCATATGTTAGTGTGGAATAACAAAGAACCCCGAAACTAGAAACTACATTCACATTTTCACTCCATCACTTAATAACCACATGACATTTGGCAAGTTATGTTCTTTTATTAGCCTTAGTTTTCTTGTCAACAAAATGCTACAAGTTTACTTGTAGAAAGGATAAAATTAATATACATGAATGTGTCAATAAGAGTGGTGCATTCACCAAAGTAAGCAAATTGTCCTATCACTTTTTTTCCATCAACAAAGAAATGACAGGAAAGGACTCAATGATGCTATCATTTGTCTCTTGAGGAGGTATCTACAGAGAGCCTGAGAGGAGTCTTTGCTATTCCCAGGAGAAGGGTAGGAAAGCAAGAAACATAGGATGGGAGAAGGTGCGGCTAAACAACATTATTAGTCTCAGCCAAAGACCAGTGACAGCCTATCTCCTATGGGACTGTGAAACCACACAGCAGAGTTCATTCCATCTTGAGGCAAGGAGTCTAGACTTTTGTATGCTCCTCTCCTTCCATCACTGGCTATAGGCTTCTAAGGCATGCAGGTGGTGTGGTGTATAACCACCCAAACAGAGTGAAGACAATTATCCAGAGACAGGAACCAGAGAGAGGATGACAGCACCAACAGTTGCAGGAGCTGGGAGCTGGGTGAATTACTAGGTAAAGAGATCTGGCAGGAAGGAGTAACAATATCTGTAACAGCATTATTAGTATTCCCTTAATTCTTACCTTCCCTTAATCCAATAGTTCTCAACCAGGGATGATTCTACACTTGGCAGTGTCTGGAGACATTTTTGGTTATCACAACTGAGTTGGGGAGGGGCACTGGCATCTAGGGGGTAGAGTCCATGCTAAATACTTACAGTGCACAATAAAGCTTCCTACAACAAATAATTATCTTGCCCCAATCCCATATACCAAAGGTGTCAAAGATGTGGAGCTCTGGAGTAAACAAAAACATAGAAGTCAATACATAGCATTTATTATTAACAGTTATTGATTTGCTATAATATCATTCAGACTTTACTAATCAAAAGGGGAAAATGTGGATTGCATTAATTTTTCTAGAGAACACACACACACACACACGCACACACACACAGAGGAACATTTATCTTGTGAATATAACTAGTATTACTTCATAATATACAACAAAATTCAGCATGACCCATGGACTGAAACGATTACTTTTGCAAATGACATTCATACTGCCATTGCCTTCACCTTCTTTTCATGTCTGCTTTCAGTTCTGCCTTTATCAACACCTTTGGGTAAAGGTAGTTTAACACCAACATTTTGCTGTCCCAGAATCCTTAGCTCCTTGATTTGTTTCTCCCCCCCCCCCCACCTTTTTCTTTTGTGATTTTTCTCCCTGTCTTCCAACTGAACTCATGAACATCAGAATGCGTGTATCCAGTTCTGCTCTTTTACTTCAGCTGCACTTTCCCTGTTGGGGAATTTCACAGTATCCTATAGCTGCCAAATACATCTTGCTTGCTTTCATGGCCTGTCTCCCACTTCTGTGAAGTTCTGCGGTTTGGGTTGTTTAGCACACAGTAGAATTAATTAACCCCCTTTTTTCTTTTCTAAGCATTAAAAAGAATTAAGCCAATTCTTTCTTCTAAAACAAACAAACAAAAAATCTCACTAAGTTTTAAATTCTTTGAATATTTTCCCTTTTTAATAATGTGGAGCTATTTGACATACAAATAAAAATACGGCCATTGTTATAAGGAGGAAATTTAATGGTAGAGACTCTCACATCATACATTTTTTTCCTTACCCCCCTCTCCTTTTACCTTACCTCTCCTTCTCAACCTTGTGTGTGGGTGTGTGTGTGTGTGCGCATGCACACAGGTGCCTCAGCCAGACGTTTTGTCCTCTCCATCTCTTAATTGCACAGATGATCTAATTTCACAAAACAGATCACTGCTGTTCTTTAACAGATATCATGGTAGTCTTAATAAAACCGTATCAAATCAATCCTATAATTATGTGGAAAATGTTACACCATTTTGATACACATCTCACTTTCCTCTGGACCTAAAATTAATAGGAAACTCCTAAAGCATTTGATCTCATTCTCACTAATGCATATTGTTTAAGCAAAATTCTAGGAGCATTCTTTTAAAACAAATCAAAACACAACTTGGTATGTCATGTTATAATTTGCCAATTGGTGCTTAAAAATTTTGGATAAAAACTGGGAAGGAAAAGGGACAGTAAGGGATATGAATAAGATCAAAGATTCCAGAAAAAAATGGTGGAATAGGAAACTGATATCTGATATTATGATACATCATTTAGAAACTCTGGAGTTAGCTGAAGGCTTGAAACTTCCAGAAAAAGGCATTATAAGATATTATGATTAATATCTGTCAATTTCAGCTCTTAGCACAATAACAACTATCACCCACCCCTTAGCCACTTGGCAGGCATTGTTCATGTGTTCCTGGAGCGCTTGCATTCAAGTTGTAAAAGTCAGGATGGGGAAAAGAACCCTGTCCTCTAAACATCACTGCTCTGATCACTGATGGCTGCTTCTTCTTTGTATTTAAAAAAAATAATTTTTATTTATTTTTGAGACGGAGAGACAGAGCGTGAGCAGGGGAGGGGCAGAGAGAGAGGGAGACACAGAAACCAAAGCAGGCTCCAGGCCCTGAGCTGTCAGCACAGAGCCTGATGTGGGGCTCTAACTCAGGAGCCTTCGAGCTGTGAGATCATGACCTGAGCCGAAGTTGACCACTCAACTGATTGAGCCACCCAGGCACCCCAATGATTGCTGCTTCTTATCACAGAAGTGCTGACAAATAGTGGCCACTGTTATTGCACCTCCCCTCATTGTTGCAAGCACTTCCTATTCTGGCTGAAGTGACTTCCAGGGATTTAAAAGTCTGGCACATTTATTTACCCCCTTCATTTTTCTCTCTTTCTTTTTCCTTTTAGAAGACATACATGAACAATTAGGACATTCGAAAGCAACCACATCTACAGAAAAAACTAGAAAGTCACTGCATATGCCCAGTGGAAGACACAGGCTCAAAAAAAGACTTGAGTAGACTTCCAGTTTTCTCTTTAGGCTGATCCTTGGCACAGAGTAATTAAAAAGCAAAACTACCTCCCTCACACACACACATGCATACACACACACACACACACACACACACACATACAAATCAAAACAAAAAGCAAGCAAATAAATAAACCAACAAACTTTGGAGAAGGATGAAAATCTGATTTCCAGAGTTACCAGATTATTAGATTCAAATGACCAGTTTTCAACAAAAAAGTATATATCATACAAAGAAGCTAATATGTATGTTCCATCAAAGGAAAAAATATGTATATACCAATAGAAATTATCCCTGGCAAAGGCATAATGGCAGATCACTAGACAAAGATTTTAAAACAACAAGTCTTAAACTTGCTCAAAGAACTAAAGGAAGATGTGAAGAAAGTCAAGTAAATGAGGTATGAACAAATTGGAAATATCAATAAAAAGAGAAGAGACCTAAAAAGAAACCAAAAAGAAATCCTGGAATTGAAATAACTAAAATGAATAATTCACTAGAGAGTTTAAAGGACAGTTTGAGCAGGCAAAAGAAAGAATCTGTGAACTTGAAGAAAAGACAAAAAAAGGAACAAGTCCAAGGAACAAGCAGAAAAATGGATGAAGAAAAATGACCAGAGCCTGAGGGACTTGTGGGATACCATTGAGCCAACCAACACATTTGTTGTGAGAGTCCCAAAGAAAGAGAGAAATGGGTAGAAAGAATATTTGATTAAATAATAGATGAAAACTTCCTAAATTTGATGAAAGCCATGTATATAAACATCCAAAAAACTTAATGAACTCCCAAGTAGGATGAACTCAAAAAGACTCAAGCCAACCAAGACACATTAAATCAAACTGTGGAAAGCCAAAGACAAAAGAATTTTGAAGTCAACCAAAGGGAAGAAACTTGTCACTTACAGGCAAACCTCAATAAGTAATCAGCAGCTTTCTCATAAGAAATTTTGAAGGCCAGAGGGTAGAGAGATAATATATTCAAGGTGGTAGAAGGAAAACTGTCCATCAAGAACACTATACCCAGCAAAACTGTCCTTCAAAGTGAAGGAGAAATTAAGATTTCCAGATAAACCAAAGCTAAGAGAGTCCATTGCCCCTCGACCTGCCCTAAAAGAAATGTTAAAGGGAGTCCTGTAGGTTGATATGAAAAGACATTAGATAGTAACTCAAAGTTGTATAAAGAAATAAAGATCTCAGTAAAGGTGAATACATGGGTCATTATAAAAGCTAGTATAATCATAACATTGCTGTGTAACTCCACATTTTGTTTCTACATAATTTAAGAAGCTAATATATTTAAAAAAATTAATCTAAAAATTAATATTAATACAATTTTTTTTAACTACACATTTTGTATTCTACATAATTTTAGATGCTAATACATTAAAAATTTTATTGGTTTATGTTTTTTGGACACACAATATATGAAGATGTAATTTTGTGACACTGACAACTGAAAGGGGTGGAGGATAGAGTTGTTAAAGGAATAGAATTTGTGTGTGTTGTAGAAGTTTGGCTAGCATAAATTTAAGTTAGAATGTTGTAACTTTAGGATATTAAATATACTCCTCATGGCAATCACAAACAAAACAACTAAAGAATATACATGAGAGGAAATGAGAAAGAAATGTACACATTCACTATAAAGAAGAAGACAATCATAAATTCTTAGTTAAAAGAGACCATAGAGCTCAATTAATCCTAAACTTTAGTTTTATTGATAGATGAAGGTACAGACTCAAAGAGATTGATGTCTAGATCACAACGTGGGTCTTCTAATTTGGCGTCCACCAGTTTCCCTATTACCACACATTGGCTTCTTGTGTTGAAGCTGAAGAGTGCTTCCAGTCAGTGTTTTCCCATACCTCTCAACTAAAACCCTTCCCTATCTCTTGTGACCTGTAGCACCACCCCAGCTGAGTGTACCAACACCACCTCCTGCCCTTTGGCACTAAACCTACTAGAAGGCCATTGGGCTTACTTTCAGTAGCAATAAAGTGAAGAACACAAGATCTAGATTCTGGTCCTGGCTCTACCATTAGGTATCTTCACGATCAGGGCAAGTCTTTGAAAATCCTTGACCTATTTGTTTACAGAGTTACTCTGAGTTAGATATAACATGAACAGATTATTTCCAATGTTCCTTCAAGTGCTATTACACCTGGATGCATAGCACAATCAGAGGCCTCAGGAAAATCTAATCCATTGTGACATTAGATTACCTAGAAACCAAGAGAATTTCCGGGTCTACTTCACTACAATGTAATATAAGAGAACATAACACTCCCATACTTTTGCTTGTTTTTAAATATATTCCTTGAACTACTAAGATCTATTATTCCATTTGCCTCCTACCTAGCATTAAAAACAAACAGCTAAAAAACACTGTAGAGAGTTAAATTTATTGGCAAAGTGTCTTCTTTCCTCTTTTTACTTTTGCTCCTTGCCCTTCACCCCATTCCTCCCCCCCTTCTTCATTTCCTATATCTTCCTCATTCCATTTCATATACCTCCCAGCTGTTTTTAAAATGTCTGAATACTTCAGTTAATTTTCCAAATCTTTTACTTTTCCCAATTTTCCTGATGACTACCAATGATTGCAGGAGGTTGAGAAAGCTCATTAACTAATTCCCTTAATGTCTTAACGTGGCAAGCACATTAACCTACTAAGTCATTCTGTACTCGATTGCCTGAGTTCTGTAGGCCCTAGTGGCTCTTTTGGTCAATAGCTGTATTGTTGCTTTTCTCTATCGTTCCTAATTGAATGCACACTGCCCCTTGATTTCTGCTACAGCTGAATTGCAGTTGCTTGGCAAATTTTCAATCTTGCTGATCTTTCCCCCCTGACTGATTAGTTTTATTTATTTATCCAATTTTTAAAATTGTGGCTTTGGCACACCTGCCTCAGGGTAAGGGAGTGCAATTAAACACATTAAAGGAAATACAACAAAATGTGGCAATTACATAATTAATCAGTTTTAAGCAGTATAAAAGAATTGTTGGCCTAAAGCATAGCATTTGGGGAAAGGGTAGTTTTAACGGTTTAAAACCATTTTAAGTTTTTTCTCCTGAATTTTGTTTTCTGTACATACAATCTAGATTATAAAAATATTTATTTCTTTATTATGAGACTCCTTTCATAAAGCACAATTGTTTTCCCCACTCGGCACCATGCATAAGGACACTAGAAGAACAATTGATGAAAAATTTATGGGAATGCCCTTAGGTAACCCAGGTACATTTTAATCTTCTTAGAATTCTATTTTTACTGTATTACTAAATTGGTACATTAATAAGTCAGGGTGGCTATGGAAACTAACCTGCAATAGAATATTTGATTATACAGTTTTGTCATGTTCTGCTATCATTTTTTAAATTAAATTTGTATATACTCCTGCTTTCATTGAGAGAGGATAGCCACTGAAGGCCATGTTGGTTTCATTTTCATGTGATTGAAGGATAAACTGAAGCTGAGTCAGGTTCCATAATCCACCCAGAACGATGTCTAGCATACAATATCTCTGATTCCTACCTCAAATCGCTGCTGTTAACTTCAATTATTTTCTTGTCCAAGAAATATTGAAAAGTGTCTAAAGACATGGACATATTTACTTACTTCTTTTGCTAAAGTAAAACTGGGGATAGAACATTCAAATCAATCTTAACAGTAAGCTTCGCCTCCCATTTTATCAAAATAGGGATCCATCAGCAAGAAGATCCAATCATCTGAATCTGAATGTGTTTATGTTTATATCTGCATTAATCTTTATCCCTCAGGAGAAGAGTTCTTTCTCTCCAAACCTAATACATCTACTTGTTTTCCTAATTCCATTCCCTCTCCCTTACTTAAAATTTTATTCTATCCGTTGTGGTCTTAATTTTTCATAGATCTGTTCTTTACAGCTTCTTCTTACTCTTTACCTAAACATTTACTCAATTACTTCCATTTTAAAAAGTACATAAGTAAAAATGTAAACCGAAAGGAGGAGGAGGTGGAGGAGGAAGAGGAGGTGGGGGAGGAGGATGGAGGGTGGGGAGGAGGAGGAAGGGTGGGGGAGGAGAGACAGGAGTTTTAGCAATTACATCTGCCCCTTAAGTCTCTCCCTCTCTCCCTCCCTCCCTTCCTCCCCCTAAGTCTGTCTGTCTGTCTCTCTCTCTCTCTCTCCTTCCTTTCAACTACAAACTGCTGGAAAATTTAGGTTTCGCTACCACTTTTTTTTCTGTCACTGCATACTCAGTATTTGGCCCACTATGACCTAATTTTTGCCTTCACCATGTTACTGATACTGCTTTGGAAAAGATATAAAGATACCTTTTCAGTGTAAAACCTGATATGCATATTAAGACTCAGTCAACCTGAATTTTCTGCATTATTTATAATCTTTGGTTACTATCCCTTCAATCATTCAACAATATTCAAGGATCTTATAGTCTAGAGGAGAATATATATTAAAAAAGTAGATAATTATAATAAATGTGAGTACTGATATGATTTTTATCATTGTAGAAGGATATCAAAGAAATTGATAGTTGCCACCCTATATCCATTCTTTCTTTTTTTTTTTTAATTTTTTTTTTCAACGTTTATTTATTTCTGGGACAAAGAGAGACAGAGCATGAACGGGGGAGGGGCAAGGAGAGAGGGAGACACAGAATCAGAAACAGGCTCCAGGCTCTGAGCCATCAGCCCAGAGCCCGACGCGGGGCTCGAACTCACGGACCACGAGATCGTGACCTGGCTGAAGTCGGACGCTTAACCGACTGCGCCACCCAGGCGCCCCTCCATTCTTCCTTAACAAAGAAACAAAACTCAGATTTAACTGGGGGAATCCATGTGAGTACATGAAAACATACACAAAGAAATAGACACATTTTATATTTTCAGCATCTCTTGCAATTATATATAGCCAAATGAGTAAATACTGGCCAGTAATAAGTAAGTGAAAGCTTTTGAAGGGGATTTAAAAAAATGTAAGGAATGGAGGCACCTGCGTGGCTCAGTCGATTAAGTGTACTACTCTTGGTTTCTGCTCAAGTCATGATCTCATGGCTCATGGGTTTGAGCCCCGTGTTGAGCTCTTCACTGTCAATGCAGAACCTGCTTGGGATTCTCTCTCTCACTTTCTCTCTGCCCCTCCTCGGCTCATGCTGTCTTTCTCCCTCTGTCTCTCTAAATAAACTTAAAAAAATGTCAGGATGTTTGCTTCTGTTCCTCTTCATTCTTCCTGTCCAGAATATAAAAGCCATAGCTAGAGCCAGAGAAGCTATATTTTGACCTTGATAAAAATTGAAAGCCAGAAGCCAAGAGTAATAAAGTAGGAAGACTAAAGTGTCTGATTCCCTGAAAATTTTGCAAAGCTTCTGTAACAGTCTTGGATTGCCCATTCTCAGACAGTTTTTATGGAGATAGTAAACTCTCAGTTTTATTAAACTGCCACAGCCAAGTCTCCATATTTGACAGAGGCACATTAGAATCATTGGATGTAAAAACAACAACAACAACAACAACAACAACAGCAAAAAACAATCTGGATCTCTGTCTCAGCTATTTTTTTCTTATTTAACATACTTTCACTGGAGTGGTTTCATCTATGTCTCTTTCATACTTCTCTTCTGAGTTCCAGAATCATATCCTCAGCAACTTCTAGACCTTTTTCTTGAATGCCACTTAGTCACTTAAATTCAACAAGTAAAACCCAAGTGAGTTATGTTACCCTTCCTAATCTGCTCTTCCTTCTACATATAGCTTTTGGTTCATGATTCCAGTTTTAACTAAGTAAGCTACCAAATCTCAGAACGTTGGATGTAAGTCTCAATTCTTCCTTCTTCTTCACTTTTATCACTCAAAAGATGGACTCTAATCAACCCCTATTTCAGAGTTTTTTCTTGCATGGATCCACCCCTCTCCATTCTTATCCACTATTGCCTTAATCCAGGAGTTCACCTTTTTTTTTTTTTTTGTCAAAAAATACTTTTATTACTGCAATGTGACATCATGGCATAAAGCACTATACCATTTGATGGGACATCCATTTATAGGGGAGCACCCATATGCAGTTATATAGCTTCCCCAATAATCCTTATTACAAACAGCTGCTTAATCTCATCCTAAAGATTGAATAAAACATTCTTTCTACAAGATACTGAACACTCACTTTAGTTTATTGCAGAGCTTTTCTAAATGGACCTCCTTCTGGCAAGAAGGCATTTCACCGGAACCTACAAATGGGTCTGTGCTTGTCTGATAGTAACCAAAATTCTGGACTCACATCTACCCAACAGCCATGACACCAAATTTACTGAGCAGCCGTACATAGACTAACCCCCCATCTGTCAGAGCATTCCTGGAAAAGTTCCACACTCAGAACAAACCCCCACACTCCCCATAGAGGGTAACTGTTCCAGGTTGGAGGAGAGGCTAAAAGAAATTGAACCTAGGGCGCCTGGGTGGCTCAGTGGATTAAGTGACCGACTCTTGACTTCATCCCAGGTAATGATCTCAGAGTCAGGAGATCAGTCCCCCCTGTCTGGCTGAGTGCAGAGCCCACTTAAGATTCTCTCTTTCCTTCTCTCTGCCCCTCCTCAGCTCACTCACTCTGTGTGTGTAAAATTAAAAAAATAAAATAAAATAAAATAAAATAAAATAAAATAAAATAAAATAAAATAAAATAAAATAAAATAAAATAAATTGAAGCTATAGTCTTCATCAAGTGTCCAGGGTGACCTTGGGTAGGCCTGCAGACCCTTGGGCTATTCTTTCTGGTGGCCTTACCTACAGGCTGCACCTGAACTATATAGACTGCAGTCCTGAGAACCTGCAGTTTTTGTGCACCTGAGCTTCTATCTGAGCCTGTTGTCCATAGACAAGGAACACATCAGCAGGCACTGGGGTTCTTTCACTGTGTAGGTTTCTCATTGCCTCAGTAGCCTGCCCTTCCTGTCGATTCTGGACTGGGGTTCTGCATCTTGAGCCCCAGCTCCAGCTGCTCCACATACCACACTAGTTCCGGGAGGGGGGGCGGGCATTGGGGGTTGTTGGTGGTGGGGAAGGGGTTTCCACCTGAACCTCTGTGCTTAGGGGTGTTTCCTCTGCCCCAGGCTTTCCTGAGGCCCTCCCACCTCCGTTCTCCACAGAGGCCCCAATCCGGGTTTTCTTCTTTTGCTTCTTTGAGGCTGCATTGCTTTTATTCTCTTGGACTACTTTAAAAAACCATTCTGTGGGGCACCTGGGTGGCTCAGTCAGTTAAGTGTGTGACTCTTGACTACTATTCAGATCTTGATCTCAGGGTTTGTGAATTCAAGCCCCACTTTGGGCTTTTGTGCTGACAGTGTAGAGCCTGCTTGGGATTCTCTCTCTCTCCCTGTCTCTTGGCCCATCCCCAGCATGCATGTGCATGTGCTCACTCGCTCTCTCTATCTCTCAAGATAAATAAATAAACTTAAAAAATTAAAAAAAATTAAAAATCATTCCTAACTCCTCCTCTCTCTCCCAGTTCTTTGTCTCTCCATCTATTACCACCTTGTCAAAAAGAGTTAATTTCCAAATACGTAGATCTGCTTATGCGCATCTCAAACTTAAAAATTTTCAATTATTCTCAATGTCCTGCAGGGTAAAATTAAAATGTTATAAATGACCCTTTTTAAATAGTCCCTATTCTGTTTGCAGCATCTCTTCTATTCCCCACCAACAGTGCCAAAAACAAATATTTCCAGTCGAATCAGACTGTCGGCTATTTCCATAGACTCCTTCTCTTTCCCAGTTCGTATCTTTTTATTTCATTTATGCCATCTACCTTGAATGCTCTTCCTCTCCTTCCCATGAGTATACATTTGTTTTCTACTTATTCGTTGAGGCCTAAATTAGAGTCAAGCCAGGTATGAGTCTTTCTGTTGCCCATCTGCCACCTCAGTGCAGTTCATTATTCCCTCACCTCTTACTATCTGCTTTTGTGCATACTGCTATTATATAGGTTATTATATTGTTTTAGAGTCATTTTTGTATATATAGGTATGTTTTGTGTATTCTCATTTTGCATGTATTTAATCTTAAAGGAGGCATCCTGTATTCATCTATCTTTCCTCCAGATATCTATAACACGGAACACAGAGATGCTCAAATCATAGTTGGGGTTTTGGACTAGCTACACTTTGGCTTCCTTCTAAATAAAACATGTAACTTCAGAATAACTGCTTGCAGACAGATGTAAGATTAGCCAGAAAATCATTTTAACTAAATGGTCTATTATGAGAATGAGCTTCACATTCCTTTATGCTATGGATTCATCTTCTTTATCCTAACCCCTAACACCCCAGACCCAGAAAGCACTCTACCTACTTGCTTTTAATCAATTATATTTTCTACATTAATGTTTCATGAACCTGATTTTGAAATGCAAACTTTATTTAGTGAACTTTGGATAATCTAGTTTTGAATAACAAATTCCTGTGATGTTTAATGAGTTTGTCTGCTTTGCAATCATGCTTGTTACTTTCCAAAAGATTTCAGAGAAAAAGGATGACATAGATTAGAGCCTCCTCTCAATTTAAAAAGGAAAGATGACAAGAACTCAGGGTCACTAAGAGATTAAAGCAAGTGTTCCTAGGAACATGTAAATGAAATGTATTTAAAATGCTTTCCAGGATCTACCTGCAGGCAGATGGCTGTAAGGTATATAAAAGGGGGCATGTAATGTTTCTTTTATCCAGATTTATCTTTTCTAAATGGAAATTGTAGGCAAAATGATGACAAAATGCTTTTGGATTTGCAATGCTATTCCTTATTTTATGTAATGACTCAGCTTTTAAATTGTAAATCATGGATTGTAAACTTGTGCCTAATCTATCTGAAAATACGGGTAAATTCATGAATTTGAATCATGGTACCAAACAGGAAATACAAACCCATTTGTACATATGGAGGAAATTATATTTTGAAAGAACAATTAAGAGTAACATATTTTAACAGTATTTTGGGGGGTGAAAGGTTAGTTTCAACAGCCTGCAGAAGTAGTAAATAATGGGAAAATACCATTCATATGGATTCAGGATTTGCAAATCATCGATGGTGAATGTGTGGCTGTGTAAAATAGACAAAAGTAAATAGAAGACAGACTTAGGTCTACAAATAAATAATCTTTTACACATTAAAGTAGTTTAATGTTAAATGAGAAAATGAAGACTATGTCTAATAATCCAAAGTAAAGATACAATATATTAAAATTTGTATATATGTATATGCATGAATATATGCATATATGTGCATTTATATGCATGTATGTATTCATACACCCACATAGGTCTCTGCGTATACAGACCGTGACTATTTAAAATACATTTTGTTGAAAATGTCAGGGCACCAGTGTTACACAGGTTGTGATGGTTTGTGTCTTTACAAAATTGCAATGCAATGAAATACTTTTTATCTCTAATAATTACTAGACACAATTTCCAAATTATCCACTTGTAATCAGTGCTTTTAATCAGTGTCATCATAGATTCCAGTCTGTCCACCTGAATAGAAAAGACACAAGCCTTTGAAGGTAAACTCCAGTTCTGACATTTACCAGTATGACCTCGGGGAAGTTTTCAACTTTTCTGAATGTCATTTTTTTCCAGTGTTGGTGAGAATAAAACAAGCAAATAAATAATCTCTCTGGCATGCAATCGTGAGGGTCAAATGGAATGAAATATAGGCAAGAGCTAGATAGTCAATAAAAATTAGTTCCCTGCCTTCTACTCTTGATGGTAACCTTTTGTTTTTGTTTTTGCAGTAATGTTCTTTTAAAGCATGTTGGTTCACTGAGGGAAAGTCCAATGTCAGGACTTAGAAGTCCTAAAATTAAAAATTTATAAGTATGCTGTTATCATTTGTCCTCATGAATATAAGTTCCTAGAACATTCATGATGCTTCACTTTAACTTAAATTTACAATCTTGGTCCATGTCCTTCTCAAAGTCACTGATAACTGAAACTATTATAGATATCAAATATTATTTTATTACCATACCCACTCTAGAGAAATGATCTACTGTTATTAAAAGATGAGTAGAAAAGTTAGACATTATTTCTAACATGGTCATTTTATAGTGGTTTGAAACTCAGGGTCACCAAAGAATTTATGAAAGTTTTTCCAAATCTATATATATTCTATCATGCCCCACTTCTACAATTACATATAGAAATAACAGTTTTCAAGGCCTGAATTTCTATGCTATGGAAATGATTAATCGGGAAATGAATACCAATTAATAGTAATAAAGCCATTTTTCATTGATTTGCAAATCCATAGGCATTTATCTTATAAAAATTACAAGATTCAATTCAGAGTTTCACCTCCACACTTTCTGAAGTCAGAAAACCTCTCTCTAAATTAATATCTATTTCTTTTCCAAGTGGCTTACAAATCCTGATTCATTCTAAAAATCTGTAAATAAAGACAAGTTGTGCTGACATAGCATTTCTGTAGTTCAATTCCTTGCTAATTTAATTTCATGCAATTTAATACACTCCAATTGAGTTTATTCTCATTTACATGGACCTAAAAGATTTGGTGAAGTGAGGAGGGGTGTAGCTGCTTTGTTTCAAGCATCTTCTATATGTGATGGTAAAAATGCCAGGCAGTACTCACAGCTGACATGATGAGCTCTCCTCCTAAGTTCTGGATCTCAGCTTTAACTTGACTGCAGATTTTCAGTTGGTGAGAGTAAAACTTAATCTGTTCCAAGTAGGCCAACAAATCTTGTTTGCATGATGGATCTGGACACTAAATATGCATAAAAGATAAAAAGGAAAATAGCAAAATAAATAATAAGTAGATCAGAGTGAATAAATACTGACATTGGAGGTACCTTATGAGGCAGCAACATTATTGTCATTGAACCTCATTTCTCAGCCCCAGCCCATATAGGTTCTGATATGCTTCCACCATGAGAGGATTTTTATTCATGTTTCAACCTTAATTACTTCAGCATAGATGATGGAAATAATGGTAAAGGAATTTTCAAATGTGTAAAGGTACATAAAATAATTGCCTTCAGTTTATGATAAGGTTAGAAGTCTTCAGATTGCATTTTAGGTAAATCTAAAGAAATATTTTAAATGCAATTATTTCTTTCACTTAGAGTCACTATTACTAGAATATTTCTCAGGACCCGTTGCTCTGCATTGTGTGTCCTTTCTTATTTGTTTGGGCATGAAAACACCTGCAACAAACAATGCATTATCTTCTGTGACTTTCATCATTACACATTACACAGACAAAAGAAATCATTTGCACCATAGGTAAAAGGAGCATATCTACCTGGAGCCAAGAAATAAACAGCATATGTGTTTTAGAGATATATTAAGCCTCTTTACCAAAAGCAGCCTCCTGTACTATAATATCATCCATAAGGAACTTCTTGGAAGACAGCTTCCAACATAACACAGTATGGTCAGGGTTAAATCTTTGGGGTCTTTCTTCTACGCAATTATAATAGAATTTTTTAAATCCCTGATAATTTACTATACTTGCACTTTAAATACATCTTCATTAGTATGTGGAAATGTGGATAGGGGCCAACATGGCAGACGGGTACTTCCCACGTCTCTCAAACAAAGAAGTGCTGAAGCCAATGGACTTTGAACCCCAAAAGTCTGGGAGGAAAAGAGACTGACTCTACCAGGAAGAAACGAGACAACTTGAGAAGTCATAGGGAGGTGGGTGATAGCAAACTGGGAGAGATAAAAGTGGCCACGTAGACATAGAGGGGAGGGATCCCCTTCTGCGGAGAGACAAAGGGAAGAGAAAGAGTGGCTGGGGAAGTGTAGGACTGTATCTGGACAAGAGGAAAACCTAAGTCTGGGACTGAGAAGGATCCCATCTCTAACTATGGAGGGGCCGGTTCCCTGTTCATGCACCTGGGGAGGACGGGAGCCAGCCCTGGGTTCGGTGGCAGATCAGGGGCGCAGTCCACAGTAGGAGAATGCGGCCTGCTCCCTGGAGTGCTGTGGGAAAAGACAAAGCCTGCCTGAGTCCACCACTCCGCCACCCCCGGGGCTCAGCAGCGAGGTCAGTGGCGCAGTCCGCATCAGGAAAAGGCGGTCCTCCCTGAAATGCGGCAGCACTGAGAAAGCCAGCAAGGACCACAAATCGAGACACAGAGAGGTGCTTCCCCAGTGCTAGAGCACACAGAGTGGGACTTTGAATCCTGGCCAAGCGCCAGGCCAAGGGAGTCGGTGGAGCGAGAAGGACTCCCCTGTCTGCACCGGCAGCACAGTGAGGACGACTGGAAAGGAGTCCAGCAGGTCGTGAAGAGACTGGGGGATCGCCAACCCCCCGCCCCCCACACCCAACCAACACCAAGGCGGGGCCTCAGGGCCCATTGTGGAGATGGGACCAGCCTACACCAAACCACGCCCCTCCGTGCGGGGTAACTGCGTTTCTGCGGGAGCCAGATAGATGCTGTGCAACCAGACGGCTGTATCATCCAGACCAGTGATGCTGCATAGCCTGGATTAATTCCAGGACAATTCTTGTTATTTAGATATATTCTCCCTTCCTATCTCTTCCCTCCTCTAGTCTGGTTACTCTGGTTGTTTGTTTGCTTAAGCAGACATATTTAATCTATTCCCTTGATACATGTTCTACATCTCCTTCTGTACTTTCCTTTCTCTCTCTCTGGAATAATCAAGCCAGATAGTTTCTCTGTCTAGGTAACATTATCTTCATTTTTCCCCCCTGCCTCCTTTATTTTCCTTTCTCTCTCTCTCTGGATTAAGCCATTTAGTCTCTCTGCCCTGGCCATGTTTACTTTCTCTTTGTCCCTGCCCCTGCCATTTCTCTCTTTGTATATGCTCTTCCCCCAGCAATGCCTCCACCCTGTTCTTTACTTGAATCTGGTGTTTCTGTTTCTTTGCTTTTGTATGGTTTTTGTTTGTGTGTGTGTGTGTGTGTGTGTGTGTGTGTGTGTTTTGTCCGTTTATTTGTATGTGTGTTTGCGTGTTTTTGTTTCCTGTTTGTTTGTCTGTTTGTTTTCCTTTCCAGGGCTACTTCAGGAACAAATCAAAGTACACCTGGTGGAGGGTCCAAAACATCACTATGAGTAGAGAAATAAAATAACAAAAGTCACAACAGAGAGCAAGTAACACTCTCCAAAAAACACCTCCTGAAGGGCCAGGCCCTGGAGTGTGTATGATCCCCCCCACCTTTAATATAGCAGTGCTCACAGATGCAGAGCACATAACAAGATTTCAAAACTTATAAGGGACAGAAAACTAGAAAAAATGATGAAATGGGAGAATTCCTCTCCAAAGAAATTCCAGGAAGAAGTGACAGCTAAAGAATTGATCAAAACAGATATAAGCAATATAACTGAACAAGAATTTAGAATAATAGTCATGAGATTTATCACTGGGCTTGAAAAGGCATAGAAGGCAGCAGAGAAGCTATTACTGCAGAAAACAAGGAACTAAAAAATAGTCATGATGAATGAAACAATGCTATAAATGAGGTGCAAAATAAAATGGAGGTGGCCACAGTATGGATTGAAGAGGCAGGGGGGAGAATAGGTGAATTAGAAGATAAAATTATGGAAAAAGAGGAAACTGAGAAAAAGAAAGATAAAAAAATCCAGGATCAAGAGTGGAGAATTAGAGAACTAAAGGATGCAATCAAATGGAACAATATCTGTATCATAGGAATCCCAGAAGAAGAAGAGAAAGAGAAGGGGGCTGAAGGTGTACTTGAACAAATCATAGCTGGGAACTTCTCCAATCTGGGGGAGGAAACAGACATTGAAATCCAAGAGGCACAGAGCACTCCTTTCAGATGTAAGTTGAATCGATCTTCTGCATGACCTATCATAATGAAACTGACAAAATACAAGGATAAAGAGAGAATTCTGAAAGCAGCTAGGGATAAATGGTCTTTAACATACAAAGGTGGAAGCACAAGAGTAGTAGCAGACCTATCTACTGAAACTTGGCAGGCCAGAAAGGAATGGCAGGAAATCTTCAATGTGATGAATAGGAAAAATATGCAGCCAAGAACCCATTATCTAGCAAGCTTGTCATTCAGAATAGAAGTAGAGATAAAGGTTTTCCCAAACAAACAGAAATTGAAGGAATTCATCACCACTAAACCAGCCCTATAAGAGATCCTAAGGGGGACTCTGTGAGTAAAATGTTGCAAGGACCACAAAATACCAGAGTCATCACTACAAGCATGAAACCTACAGACACCACAATGACTCTAAACCATACCTTTCAATAATAACACTGAATGTAAATGGACTAAATGCTCCAATCAAAATACATAGGGTATAAGAATGGATTAAAAAAAAAACAAGACCCATCTATTTGCTATCTACAAGGGACTCATTTCAGACCTGAGGACACTTTCAGATTGAAGGTGAGGGGATGGAGAACTATCATGCTACTGGAAGTCAAAAGAAAGCTGGAGTAGCCATACTTATATCAGACAAACTGGACTTTAAACTAAAGGCTGTAACAAGAGATGGAGAAGGGCATATATAATAATTACAGGGTCTAGCCATCAGGAAGAGCTAACAAGTATAAATGTCTATGTGCTGAATATGGAAGCCCCCAAATATATAAAACAATTAATCACAACCATAAGCTACCTTATTGATAAGAATGTGGTAATTGCAGGGGACTTTAATACTCCACTTACAACAATGGACAGATCATCTAGACACAGAATCAATAAAGAAACAATGGCCCTGAATGATACATTGGACCAGATGGACTTGACAGATATATTTAGAACTCTACATCCCAAAACAGCAGAATATACTTTCTTCTTGAGTGCACATGGAACATTCTCCAAGATCACATACTGGGTCACAAAACAGCCCTCAATAAATATAAAAGAATTGAGATCACACCATGCCCACTTTCAGACCACAATGCTATGAAACTTGAAATCAACCACAGGAAAAAGTCTGGAAAACCTCCAAAAGCATGGAGGTTAAGGAACATCGTACTAAAGAACAAATGGGTCAACCACTTAATTAGAGAAGAAATTAAAAGATGTATGGAAACAAATGAAAATGAAACTACAACAATCCAAACCCTTTGGGATGCAGCAAAGGTAGTCCTAAGAGGAAAGTACATTGCAATCCAGGCCTATCTCAAGAAACAAGAAAAATCCCAAATACAAAATCTAACAGCACACCTAAAGGAACTAGAAGCAGAACAGCAAAGACATCCCAAACCCAGCAGAAGAAGAGAAATAATAAAGATCAGAGCAGAAGTAAACAATATAGAATACAAAAACAAAACAAAACAAAACAAAAACCCAGTAGGAAAGATCAATGAAACCAAGAGTTGGGTTTTTTTTGAAAAAATAAACCAAATTGATAAACCTCTAGCCAGGCTTCTCAAAAAGAAAAGAGAGAGGACCCAAATAGATAAAATCACAAATGAAAATGGATTTATTACAACCAATCTCTCAGAAATACAAGCAATTATCAGGGAATACTATGAAAAATTATATGCCAACAAACTGGACAACCTGGAAGAAATGGACAAATTCCTAAACACCCACATGGTTCCAAAACTCAAACGTGACGAAATAGAAAATTTGAACAGACTCATAACTAGTGAAGAAATTGAATCAGTCGTCAAAAATCTCCCAACAAATAAGAGTCCTAGACCAGATGGCTTTCCTGGGGAATTCTACCAGACATTTAAAGCAGACTTAATACCTACCCTTCTCAAGCTGTTCCAAAAAATAGAAATGGAAGGAAAACTTCTGGACTCATTCTATGAAGCCAGCATTACTTTGATTCCCAAACCACAAACAGACCCAGCAAAAAAAGAGAACTACAGGCCAATATCCCTGATGAATATGGATGCACAAATTTTCAACAAGATACTATCAAATATAATTCAACAGCATATAAAAGTATTATTCAACATGATCAAGTGGGATTCATTCCTGGGCTGCAGGGCTGGTTCAATATTTGCAAATCAATCAATGTGCTACATTACATTAATAATAATAAAAAAAAGGGATGTGGAAATGTGGACAACAATTTATATGCAAAGATATTAATTGCAGCATTATTTATAATATGATATAATAATATTTTACATTTCTTTTTCTTTAATTTTTTTAATGTTTATTTATTTTTGAGAGAGATGAAGACAGAATGCAAGTTGGTTAGGGGCAGAGAGAGAGGGAGACACAGAATCCAAAGCAAGCTCCAGGCTCCAAGCTATCAGTACAGAGCCTGACGTGGGGCTCGAACTCACGAGCTGGGAGGTCATGACCTGAGCTGAAGTCAGACACTCAACCAACTGAGCCACCCAGGTGCCCCCACATATTTTACAATTCTTAAATATGTGTACATATATTTATGTACATGTATGTATATGTATGGCTATATATGTACACATATATAGGCATATATATATGTATATATATAATATCCATAATTATAGGCAATAGTAAGACCTTGACATTCAAGGTGTTTCTCAAATTTTGAACAAGAAAATAAGGGTAATCCCCCAAATCTCAAAACAATTAAAACTGTGAGTAATTAAAAAGAGGGAGAAGGAGAAAAAGAAGGAGAAGGAGAAAGGAAGAAAAGGACACAGAGAAAGAGAAAGAAACAGGGGAAGAAAAGAAGTAGGAGGAAGAGGAAAAAAAAAAGGAAGGGATTTCTCCCAATTTATAGATAAGAAATCAGAAGTTTAGAAAGGATAATTTTCCCAGGATTGAAAAGTTTATGTAATAGCAGAATTTGAACTATATCTACATGCTTTCAAATCCATTTTATTTTAAATCACTAACAAGAGAATTTGACGTGCATTTTTTAATGTTGGTTTGTTTATTTATTTATTTACTTTGAGGGGGGCACAGAGAAAGTGGGAGAGAGAGAATTCCAAGCAGGCTCCAAACTGTCAGCATAGAGCCTGACACAGGACCCCATCCCACAAACTGTGCAATCATGACCTAAGCAGAAATCAAGAGTCTGATCCTTAACTGCCTGAGCCACCCAGGTGCCCCTGATGTACATTTTTTTAAAAGCACAGAATACTGTAAGCATCCCAGTTTCAAGGAAATAGAGAATTCATGTGAAACCTATGTCTCCAGCACTGTCCTGAAGTAACAAGTAGTTTGATTTTTTTCAAAGACCAAAATTAGTTATTTAGAATTACCTATAATGATGAAAGGCAAGGCATCTTGTTTTACCATGACAGGAAGTTGGTCGTACTTTCTATGTGTGGGACACTGTGCCACGTCCTTTGTGTGAATAATTCTACGTTAGTATTTCACTTTACCATTTTATTTGGGGCTATATTGTTATTTTGCCCATTTTCACACTGACTTTTTGATAGAATATATGATTTGTCCAAAGATTTGAATTTACCTTTATTTCATTCACTGTACAATGATGTCTTTTATATGACATGTATTCAAAATGCCATTTTCTTTGTCTTCGCTGAGTAATGGTCCTATCTATTCTTTGTTCCTATTTATGGAATCAGCGATAATCCCTGGTACTTAGTGTATTTTATCTGTCATATACAATTCTAGGTACTTTACATATATTAACTCTTTTACTAATCATCAACTCCAGGAGGTAGGTCCTAACATTATTTAACAAAAGAGGAAACTCAAATACAGAGAAATTAACTGACTTGTGCAATTAATAAATGGTAGAGCTGATATTCGAACTTACATGATCTGGCTACACTTCCCTACCTTCACAGTCTAGGAACAATATCAGTCTTCCTGCCATTTTATGTAATAAACAATAAACTGCCACTCTGATTTGTGAATTGGTTTCTTAAATTCACTCTTTCTTTCTTTCTTTCTTTCTCTTTCTTTCTTTCTTCCTTTCTTTTTTTTCTTTTTTTGTAAATTGTAACTAGGATTAGTGTGGATTTGTTCCTTAAAGACTAGCACCTCTACATTTTTATGATAAAATTGAACTTGCAAACTAATAATTAGATTCTTGGCCAATAACCAATGTTGCAATTACCCAAGTTTAAGCAAAACATGTAGTTTCTCTCAAGAGACTCTTTCAAGACTATACCACAATTGTGTAATTCCATCAAGGAAGCAATGAGTCAATGAGTACAAAATATGAAATTCAACTTTTGAAGTTAAAAGTTGTTTGACCCAGATTCACCTTTTATTTCCAGAACTGATGAGAGTTTTTGGTTACACCTAAAGACCATAGTCTTACAGGGTGAAGTAGAAAAACATACTAATTGGTAAATTCAACGTTATATAATTTATTAAAGCCTTCTTTCCTATTGACATTTGGAAAGCCTTTCTGAGTCGATTTTGGCTGCCTAGAAGCAGAATCAGGAAAATGAATCATTCCCACTTTAAGAATGCATTTCTATTTTTGGCCAAATCTCCTTTACCAAATCAACTAATATTTTCCCTACCTTTTAGTTTTTTACAAGAGGGTGATAGAAAAATTTGGGTCCTAAATTTATAGGACATTCATGACCTTGCCTTTTTTTTTTTTCAAATAAAATTTGCATAAAAATAATTCTTAAAAGAACATCGCTAGGGACTCTTAGGCAAATCAAGCGGTAGCATATCATAACTTGCATTTATTATTATTTCCTAGTTTATTATGACAGGATATGTTGACCAGGGCATCTGGTGAGCATTTTAATGCATAGATTTTTTTAAACGTTTTTTTGTTTGTTTTGTCTGTCTGTTTGTTTGTTCGTTTGTTAACCACTGGGACACATACTACACTCAAGCAGGTGGCATGTCAGCCTCGGTGGTTTTCTTACGTTAAACCAGCCTTCACTCTTCTGGCAAGATGCTTAGTACCAGTACAGAATACAACATTTAGCGATGAGAGCAAAAGTAAAAAAAAAACATTTATTACCTTTTGGTTTGGAGTTTAAGAGTGAATTAGCAAAGTGAATACTTTTAAAGATCTTTATGCCATAAGCTTAGCAATTTTTTGCCCATACTCGAGTATAAACTTTATTTAAGACACATTTAAAATGACTTTTGCAATTACAGACAGCAGTTTAAATTCTGCTAGGCTGGCAAAGCTTGTTAATAAAAAGTATTAGGTGTCATTGGGAAGTTCTAGAACAGAAATTTCAAGCAGTCAGTGATAGCAAAGGGCTCTGAGCCTAGGACCTTTGCCTTCCCTTGGGGTTCATTTCTCCACCTCTACTCTAGCCCAGAGGCTGTCTCATTTCACCTTCCTTAGGGTCACAGATCACCAGTGATCCCATATTTTTCTGCACTCTTAATGTCTCATTTTTCTATCCTTTAATCTATCAACATAATGTCCCTCAAAACAGAAACCCTCCCTCAACCCGCTAATCCCATCTGTCTCTTCTTGTTTGTGACCATGACTTCTAAAACTTTTTCAGTGCTGCCTCATTGACATTCTCAGTTTTTCTTCTTGGGCATCTTTTGAGTCTCACCTTCTTCTTGGACAATAGTACACGCTGTTCCAGCTTCAACTATCACAAAATCACAAGTTACTACATCCTTATCATCCAGCCCTGTCTTCAGAAGATACATTTGGATTTGCCCAGTCCATCTCATTGTCTCATAATTTCATACTCAACATGTAAAATCCTCACCTATCTCATATCCATCTTGCCTACTATTTTCCCCCTCTATTAACCATCTCAATGAAGAGTGCTTTTTCTCTCTCTCTCATCAGTTAAATTTGGTCAGTCACTGATTTGGTTGGGATGATTCTACCCCTTGAATCTCAGCACACGTTGAACATTTTTCTTCTTTGCTATGCCTATCACCACTGCTTTTTAGCAAACTGAGGTTTCTATTACTCAGCCATAGAAAAGAATGAGATCTTGCCATTTGCAACAACATGGATACACCTAAAGGGTAGTATGCTAAGTGGAATAAGTCAGACAAAGAAAGACAAATATCATATGATTTCACTTATGTGTGAAATCTAAAAAGAACAGCCAACAATCAAACAAAAAAAAGCAAAAGCAGTACCATAAATATAGAGAACAAGCTGATAATTGCCAGCGGAACGGGGGTCGAGGGATGAACAAAAGGGGTGAAGGGGAGTGGGAGATACCAGCTTCCAGTTATGAAATAGAAGGGAAACAGAGTTACAAGTATAATATATAGTGAATGGTATTATAATAGCATGGTATGGCGACAGATGGTAGCTACACTTGTAGTGAGCACAGTGTAATGTATACAGTTGTCAAATCACTATGTTGTACATCTGAAATTAATGTAACCTGGTGTGTCAACTATACTTCAATAAAAAAGACGCAAACATAATATACTTGAGTATCTATCCCTATTAAATTACTGAGAAACTGTTATGCATTTATTTTTATAAAGTTCATTAATCTGGAACACAAATCTAGTATCGACATCTCTGCTCAAAATGAATTTCAGGTAGATAATAGCATCAAAATACAAATATTATCACAAATGCATCTAGAAATTATATTTTTTTTGTATGTCAATTTTTTTAATTTTTTTAAACTTTATTTATTTTTATTTTTTTAATTTATTTTTTTAATTTTTTTAATATATGAAATTTCTTGTCAAATTGGTTTCCATACAACACCCAGTGCTCATCCCAAAAGATGCCCTTTTCAATGCCCATCACCTACCCTCCCCTCCCTCCCTCCCCCCATCAACCCTCAGTTTGTTCTCAGTTTTTAAGAGTCTCTTATGCTTTGGCTCTCTCCCACTCTAACCTCTTTTTTTTTTTCCTATCCTCCCCCATGGGTTTCTGTTAAGTTTCTCAGCATCCACATAAGAGTGAAAACATATGGTATCTGTCTTTCTCTGTATGGCTTATTTCACTTAACATCACGCTCTCCAGTTCCATCCATGTTGCTACAAAGGGCCATATTTCATTCTTTCTCATTGCCACGTAGTATTCCAATGTGTATATAAACCACAATTTCTTTATCCATTCATC
This sequence comes from Lynx rufus, assembly GCF_022079265.1. Taxonomy (NCBI): domain Eukaryota; kingdom Metazoa; phylum Chordata; class Mammalia; order Carnivora; family Felidae; genus Lynx; species Lynx rufus. Next base: position 8,618,074 of record NW_025814825.1, read on the forward strand.
AGTTGATGGACATTCAGGCTCTTTCCATAATTTGGCTATTGTTGAGAGTGCTGCTATAAACATTGGGGTACAATTGCCCCTATGCATCAGTACTCCTGTATCCCTTGGGTAAATTCCTAGCAGTGCTGCTGCTGGCTCATAGGGTAGGTCTATTTTTAATTTCTTGAGGAAACTCCACAAGTTTTCCAGAGTGGCTGCACCAGTTGCATTCCCACCAACAGTGCAAGAGGGTTCCCGTTTCTCCACATCCTCGCCAGCATCTATAGTCTCCTGATTTGTTCATTTTGGCCCCTCTGACTGGTGTGAGGTGATATCTAAGTGTGGTTTTGATTTGTATAGAAATTATATTCTTAAGTGACATGTTAGAATGTTATGGCGAATGCTTCAGAAGTTTCTTTTTAGTATACTTTTATTAGAATACATTTTTGACTCTCATAACATCAGCAGAGAAATAATTCCAATGAGTCTAGCCACCAACAATATTTTGTCAAAATATCAATATAAATTACACTTGTCAATTGTTTGCTCATAGTTAAACGCATTGGGTATGATTTGGCTGTAATTCTTTACCTTGTTTTTTAAATGTCATCTTGTCTTGAATTAGCATTGGCTTTCATTATACTTAACTCTAAAATTTCACTTTAACTGTGTTCAGTTATATTTAGGTGGGAGTACCCATCAGATACTATGGATATCTTCACTTTAGCAAAAATACAGTGAAGGAGGATTAGGCTTCAGACACAGCACTCGGTGGTAAGAAAGTCTAATTTTTCCTCTTCTTATGCAAAACACTTTAGTAGATATTTATTTTATTTTGATTCCTGTTCCTCTCTTTTTATTTGGAATATACAGTTTCTGTAACAAATTGAGATCTGTGCATTTTTCCTACCTTGTGAGGTGTTACCCAATCCATCTAATTTAGAATATCTGTTTAACATGATGAATTACAGTGTAGAGTTGAGGAATCTAAAGGGATGTGTACTAAGAGTCTGGAATTTTCGATTTGTAAGAAGGTTCTTCTCTCTCATTTGTTATTCTCTTTATTCAGGAGGAACATGTTTAAGAATTGTAGGGGGAGGGGTGCCTGGGTGGCTCAGTCAGTTGAGCATCCGACTTCGGCTCAGGTCATGATCTCTTGGTTTGTGCGTTTGAGCCCCGTGTCGGGGTCTGTGCTGACAGCTCGGAGCCTGGAGCCTGCTTCGGATTCTGTGTCTCCTCCTGTCTCTGCCTCTCACCTGTTCATGCTCTGTCTCTCTCTGTCTCTCAATAATAAATAAACGTTTAAAAAAATAAAAATAAAAAAAAAGAATTGTAGGGGGCACCTAAGTGGCTCAGTCAGTTGAGCATCTGACTTCAGCTCAGGTCATGATCTCACAGTTTGTGAGTTTGAGCCCCACGTTGGGCTCTGTACTTGACAGCTCAGAGCCTGGAGCCTGCTTCAGATCCTGTGGCTCCCTCTCTCTCTGTCCCTCCCCCATTCATTCTCTTTCTCTCTCTCTCTTTCTCTCTCTCTCTCTCAAAATAAACATTAAAAAAAAAAAAGAATTGTGATAGCTAACAACATCCCATCCTTTAGGAATATATTGCCTAATGGAGATAGAATTTGTACCAAAGTTTTACAGAAGTTAAGCAACACAGTCTTGAATGGATTATATAACCTACCACACCAGGTAGATACTTCTGAAGCCCAAGAGATGTTGGCTGATTGGGATAAGTGAGCCTACATCAGAATTTTGGATGTTAAAACAGCAAATTAGGGTACAGCTAGAGTAGTAAATTGTATTTGGCTACACACAACAAATACGTTCAAGGAAGCAAGACAAAGAAGAAAGGTGGGAAAAAAAAAAAGGAAAAAGAAAGTCCAAGTAGATAGAATTAGAAACCCTAATTAATGTGATTTCATTTCTTTCTCTCTGCACATGAACTTTGACTCTGAAACCTTAGAGAATGAAACTAAATTGGTTTAACACTATATATATATAGAGTTATGATATATGTCCATATTGGGTGGAATTGAAAATTGATTGATGTTTGATCTTATGACACTCTAGTAGAGTAAATAGACTAGAAAGAATCATAAAAAATGTTAAAAAAAATTGGAACTAATTAGGTTGTTCAAAAAAGAAAATAACCAATGTCCCAGCAGATATTTTTCATAATACACAGACACTGAAAATTGCTTTGCTTATATTATTCATATGCATTCCACAATAAATTTCAGATATTATTTTCTGTCTAAAATTTTTTTGTTAATCTATCAAACAACATCAGAAGCACAGTCATAGACAATCTCCCCAGAAGATCTCGATAATAAGAATCAGGCTCATAATCTCAATTTTGATTCTTCAGAATCCTATTTGTTCAGAACAAAAGTAATGAATTTGAAACTACTCTCCTATATGAAGTGGAAGAAGCCAAAGAGGGTCATCTGTAATTCTTCATTATTCAATGACTATTTCTTTAATCTTCTTTTAAAATGTAAGAGCTGTGGGAAGTGAGACAATACTTTTACTTTCTTCCATTTAATTTGAATAAAGCTAAAAACAATGGTATAATGTAATAAAGCTACATTATAAAAGTACCTACAGCTAGGTGATTCTGATGCAATTAAAGAAGAAGATCAATATAAGAAAACGAAACTTCCTAGTGACACAATTATTTGAACTTTGAAAACTGCATTCCAAAAAAAACAGAGACACACTGGCAGGAAGCACTAAATGTTTAAAAAGTTATCAGTACACACAAATCTCTCTAATGCATTATGTTTCACCTATTCTACTACTGTTTGGTCTCTCTCATAAAATGAATGCAATAAAATTCTAAAATACAGAAAACCATGGGTGGGTTTGGGCTTCAATAATTTATTCATACTGTATTTTGAATTATATTAGGAAAAGTTTGTTTTTAACTGTAAATACTAAATACTAAATACTAACAAGATTCATAAGATGTTTAGAAAGCTTAAAGTAGCAAGATATTTAAAACAGATGTATATTCGATAAATATTTAAAAATATTTGCCTCAGTATTCTTTATTTGTTTCCCTTCCCTTATATCCAGAAATATCTAATAATATAGTTTAAAGCTAATTGTTTTTCAAAAGGCAAAGAAAAAAAAAGACTGAATAAGAAGCAGCCCAATAAAGTTTCGCTCAAAGTAATAGGCAAGAAATAATGTAGAATAGTTGCAAAGTCAAAAGGAAAAGTGCTTTTTTCCCACAGGGAAATAAATATATATTATGAAGGTAAGTAATATAAAACCTACAAAGTAATACTATATATCAGTTTGAAATATTAATTGGATTTCTCAACGTATTCACTAAAGAAATCGACAGATTTTTCTATTAAAGTTTGGCAAAAGGTAATTAATAATATAGCTCCTGCTTAGAAATTTGTTTTAAGGTTTATTTATTTACTTTTGAGAGACATAGAGACAGCATGAGCTGGAGAGGGGCAGAGAGAGAGGGAGAGGGAGAGAATCCCAAGCAGGGTCCATGCTGTCAGCACAGAGTCCAATGCAGGGCTTGAACTCATGAAACCCTGAGATGATGACCTGAGCCAAAACCAATAGTCAGATGTTTAGCCTACTGAGCCACCCAGGCACCCCTGCTGCTTAGAAACTTGTAATAGAAACATGAAAAATCTCAAAAAAGGAACTGTGTAATGTATAGAATTGTTGAAAAATTATATTGTACACCTGAAACTAATATAATACTATATGTTAATTATATTTCAAACAAAAATAAAAAATAAAATAAAATTATAAAATAATTTAAAAATTAAAACACAAAACAAAACAGAGAACAATCTGGTGGTTGCTGAAGAGAAGACAATTAGGGGAGTGGGTGAAGTAGGTGAAGGGGGCTAAGAGGTACAAATTTCCATGTATAAAATAAATAAGTCACAGGGATGAAAAGGATAGCATAAGGAATATAGTCAATAATACTGTAATAACCTTGTACAGTGACAGATGTCAGTAATAGTTACCATGTGAGCATTTTGTGATATATATATAATTGTCAAATCACTATGTTGTACACTTGAAACAAATATAATACTGTATATCAACTATCTTCAATTAAAAATATTTAAAACATAAAACAAACAAAAAAAGAAAGGAAGGAAACTAAGTGTTTAAAAACTTTAGCATTTGTCTCCATTGCTTTCCACATTTTATGTATTCACTTTAGTGTTCTACTAATTACTACTTGTCTTTTACACAGAATGACAGAATATATTGTTAACGCTGAAACATAACATAATAGAATTTAGGAAGGTATTGATTTTTGATGAGCAAAAATTTATAAGGTATTAAGAAAAAAAATACTAACATTGAGTATTACAGTCTATTAGAATAATTTGAATTTATTTATATTTGAAACTCAAATATATATTACATATATATTTTTGAAACTCAAAAAGCTGGTGTTTTAAGTAATTTGAATATATTTGAAGCTCAAAAATCTAAGAAATAATAAAGCACTATGAATAATAAAAACAACAACAATAATAATAATGCCCTAAGAAATAATTAACTTTTCCTTAGAATGAATTGCCCACTACTTGTGTATTAATTATGAAATAAGATTTTGAAATAATAATTTAGGGAAAAGCAATCTGATGAAGTTAAAAATCCAACTTCGTTTTAATCAGTGTTTCATGGTAGAGAGCAATTAGCATGGACTTTCCTCGTTTGTAAAGGACTCACCTGGTTGGCAATCTGCCGAGCAAGGACATCCATCCTTGATCCTGATTCTGATATCATTTTAGCGGCATAAATCACATCAGTTGTATGTTTCAGTGGTCCTTTGCCCCTTAAAGCAAAATAATACATGTTAGTTTCAGTGGCTCATGCTAAGATACAAATACAAATGCGCACACACACACACACACACACACACACGGGATTTGCACCCCAGAATACTGGCCATTTGCTTTACAAACTTCAGTTTTGGAAAGGCACAAATTAGACATCAGAATTAAATGAAAAATGAAAAACAAAAGAAGTCCCATTATGTTGAGATTCAGGAAATACTGCCAACAAGCTGGACTCCATTTGATCTTCATTCCCAAGTGTTTTTTAGAGTAAACCTCAGTCTTGAGATTGAGACTTGCTTATGCACTATTGTGCTTTCATCAGCAAGTCTACTTTTTAATCTTCCTCTTTATAATCTTTTTTTAACAGTCTTTCAGTTAATTGCATTGCATTTTTACCACATTATGTCTTCTCCACAATTAATTAATTGTAATATAATAGTAATTGAGTATGAATCTGGAGTCCCACTATCTTGGACTATTTCCAAAAGAGACCACTTCTCATTGTTTGTATCAGTCAAGTAAGATAAACAGCCACTCTGTGCCCCTGGTTCCTTGGTGGTAATAGGAATGCATACAATGTGGAGCCTTTCTAAGGATTACATGAGCTAATGTCTAAAAAGTGATCAGAACATGGCTTTAAGGAAAATAAGCATTCAACAATGCAAATTGTGGCTGTTACTTTAATTTTGGTTCCTAACGCTATGGAATAAAAGTTGGGTTCATTTATGGTTTTACAAGGTAGGAGAAGAAAGAAGTATACTTCCTATACTTTTTGAGTGGGATAACATAAGGAGATACTTTTCTATCTTCTCTTTCCTCAAAAAACAATGACTACATACATGAATGTAACTGTTCCATACACCCCAAACTGCCTCTAAAATTCACGATAAGCAAGTTTTCCTGAAAACATGGAACTGCATGCTTAACACAATGAAAACCTGGCCTCAGCATATGGCTATTGCCATACTTCTCCTCTTTGAATATGCTGACCTAGGTTGTTTTATAATTTTTTTTAAATTGACATTAATTATTACAAAATTGGAGTTGCTCTTATCAAATTTACTTAATGCATCAGCCAGAACTAGATGTTATGTACATGGTTATCTTCAAGAAAGGCAATGTGTTTCATTATTTCTGTGCATCTCTAGAGAAAGTTAAATAAAGCTGTCTAAGCTTGCAAGGCAAGGTATCAATTTTCAAGGTCTTAAAATGGACAAAAGTTGCTTCTAAGGAGAGCAGCTAACACTCTTGCAGCTTAAACAATGGTCAAAGAGTTACATCTAAGGAATGCATCTAATGTACTCTTCCCCGTCAAAGTAATATATTTCCCCATATAAAAACCTGGGACTGATGAAAGGCAAATTGCCTTTAGCTTTAAATTCATGTGTTATTATGAGACCACTATCTCAAACACATGTAGAATTTAAAAGTAATACATTATGACAGACCACAATTATTCTCTTCTTCATGTTCCTAATTAAATGTATTGCCTGGCAAACTTCCTACTGAGGGCCCAACAAAATACGCATTTTACAAATGATTCCACATCATGCCAAGCTTCCAGAGGAAGCTGCAATTACCGAAACTATGATAAATTTTTTAACATTCCAGCCTGAAATGTGCTACGTAATGAAGGCTTTTTAAATTGGGAAATACATTCAAAGGTTGTTTGCTGCCTTCATTTTCATAATGGGTTCTCAGGATCTCCTGTCAGCAAATTGTGTCTTAAATCATTGAGTTTGGATCCTACAGAGAAGGATACCCAGAGGAGGATGGGATAAACTTTAGAAATATTTTAAAGATACTGGAGGCCAGAAATCTTTGATAAATATTGGTTGCAATAATAATTTTTTTCCCAAAAGTAGAGCAGATCAAGCCCCAGAGAAGGGAGTCTGCCAACTAATTGTTAAACTATATGTTTAGAAGGTATAATGGGAAATGTTGCAATAATCCAGCAATGTTGATGCCATGGAAAAATATTTTAGACAAGTGAAAGGGATACCTTTGAAACTTGATTTATTGGTACAACATAAACCTCTCAGCCATTTTTGACGTTGCCCCAACCTTGACTCCCATTCCTTCCCCATCCTCACCCTGTTTCTGTCATCCACCTCTCCCTTCTTTCTCTTTGGATTAGCACAAGAAATAAGATGATACAGCTGATGGGTAATAGTTCAATTAATTAGGGATCTGGTTTAAGAAGAGAAAATATCAGTTTTATAGACTTATTTTGTCTTTTCAGGGACAGAAAATATCTATGAAATCCTTTGGTATTTTCTGCTACTGATTAAAAAGAAAACAAAAATACTTCATTATATAGTTTACACTTTGTAGCCCCTACATTTTTGATAACATAATATTACTCCTCTTTTCAAGGTTGAAAACGATCCCTTTAATCCTGTTCACCTTTGATATTCATAAAGAATAAATCTCGGGGTGCCTGGGTGGCTCAGTCAGTTGAGTGTCCGACTTCAGCTCAGGTCATGATCTAACAGTTCGTGAGTTCGAGCCCTGCGTTGGGCTCTGTGCTGACAGTTCAGAGCCTGGAGCCTACTTCAGATTCTGTGTCTCCCTCTCTCTGCCCCTTCCCCACTCATATGCTCTCAAAAATGAATAAACATTAACAAAAATAATTAAAAAAAAGAGTAAGTCTCGAGATGTTGTGGTTCATTTAATAGGTGAAAACAATGATAGTATATACTTTGTTCCATAATAGTAGCTAATAATACATTTAACATTATCTATGTGCTAGGTGTTATTCCATAAACAAAATGATCTGATCATTATGAGTTTAGAATTATTATTATCCTTATCTTGCAGATGAGGAAACTGAAGGAGAGAGATGTTAAATATATATTTTATTAAGTTACCCAGATAGTAAGTATTGGAGGTGGGATTTGACCTCAGGCAAACTGGCCACAGAATCTGCTTTTAAAGACCATCCTCTACTTCTTTCAATAAAACACACTAGGATAAAATTAAAATATTAATTTTAATATGCTAACTAGACTTATTGTGGTGATAATTTCACCATACAAATATTGAATCATTTTTAACACCTGAAACTAATACAATGTTATATGTCAATTATACCTCAATTAAAAAGTAATAAAATAAATATAGGGAAAAATATTAAAAAGATCTCCTTAGCCATTGATGGCAGTTAGCATGAATGCAATAGAAAGCAAAGCCACGGATTAGATTTAGGTGCTGGGTGGTTGAGAGGGCCACCAAGAGTGACTGGCTTATGCACAATGGCTTCAAGGAAGATAACCTGAATCTGTCTTCTAGTCCCAACAAAATAAAGATGTCTAACATTACATGGACTTCTAAAGTCATGACAATGGTTAAAATGGTTTAGTAGGCTAAAGTCCTGGGATTTCTTTCTTGAGATACTACTACTTTTTTTCTGTTAGATCAATGTCCGTCCTCCCTCTCCCCCTTTCCTTGGATTCTTTTATTTTTAATTTTTTTAAGTTTATTTATTTTTGAGAGAGACAGAGGCATTGTGAACAGGGTGGGGACAGAGAGAGAGGGAGAGAATCCCAAGCAGGCTCTATGCTTCAGTGCAGAACTGGATGCGGGGCTCGAACTCATGAACCATGAGATCATGACCTGAGCTGAAACCTAGAGCTGGAAGCTTCACCCAGTGGGCCACCCAGGTGCCCCCAACCCCCTTTCCTTGAATTCTTAACACCAAATTCAAATTCAGCCATTACATAAGCCATGCTAGAGGGAGATCACACTTTGATGTCTATTTATAATACAAGAAATAGAACTTTTATCTGACAATCTTAGCTTTAGACATAGTTATTTCATTTAATTCTAACACTCAAAATTGGCGCTGCAATAGAGTGAAATGAATAGACTTGGTAAATACATTTTGTCTGCTTCCCAGTACTGCTACTTATTAGCTATATAGCCTTGGGTAAGTAACAGTTGGACTGAGCTTATTTTCTCTTCCTTAAAAGGATTGTGATACTTGCCACATGGTAAGGATTAATAAAATCACATATTTTCCACAATATTTGGCACATATTAGATGCTCAGCAAATGTTAACTTTTTCTTTTCCTCATCCCTTTGTGAATAATGGTATGTTTAAAAAATTTTCTTTTGCCTTTTTTATTTAAAAATTACAGTACTTGCCAAACAATATGAACAGACTTGATTCAATTGAGTTCTTTCTTATACCTGATGACAATATGGCTTTGTATAACCTTGGTCATAATATCCTCTCATAAGAATATAAAATATACACACACATAAACTCTGTGTTCATAGTCATTATTGTTGTTCAAGGTTGTTCTTTAACTCCTTATAAAGTGACATCTTTTTGGTAGTAAAAACTTCCCAAGATAAGTGATTTAGCTCTACAAGAGTACCATCAAAATTCTGTTACTTGTAATTCTGAAATTAGATACAAAAGAAAAAAAAAAGTAATTATCATGAAAGCAACCAAAAATGATGAGATAAAGAGAGGTACCAGACTCAAGCAAGGACACACTGTTCTCCTACCATTCAATCATGAAATTTTAATTAGGCACCTCTCTCCCTCTGCATGTTACTTTTTCTTATAAAGTGTTATTATCAAGTTTTGAGGACTCTAGAAAAGTCCTTAGAAAACCAGCAAGTGAATAATTCACTAACAATCATCCTGAGTAATTAATACACTAAGGAACCTTTGGGATTCAATTTGGAAAAATGTGTTGCCCCATGAAAGAAGGGAAATATTGTCTGAGAATTGTATACATTTTTTTTTCACTTCTGCTCCTCTCGTTCTATATTATTCAGAGTAGTCTACTGTAACATCAAAATATCTTAGTGGCTTAACACAATAAAATTCATTCTTGTCTCACATCACAGTCGGGGTGGATTGTGGGCTCGTGGATGATACACCACATAGCCATTTAAGAACCAGGTCTTCTACCTACAAGATACCCTGTTCCCTAAAGTTTCACAGCTCTGTGCTGGGTCTGCTGCATCCACATATCTGACTTGAGAAAGGAAAGGAATCTCACAGTAGATTTTAGGGATCAAGGTAAGAAATGTCACTCCAACTTGTATTCCAGAATCCATTTTTTAGCATTTCCTCTGTACATACTCCCAGGGATGCTAAAATCCTATATTTTGTTTTTAGCCACAGAAGTCTGTGTTTTCTGTGAAGGGTACTTTGGATGTCACCAGGTCATTGAGAAAAATTGGGAAGGTACCAAGGCTCTTCACCAATACAGCTGAGATTATGAGACATATACTCTGCCTGGGCAGAACACCAATTCTATTTATTGTTTTCAAATGATCACAATGTAGATGGCCTATTATTAAAAATAAAAACTACATGAGTTTTAGTTTGTGCATGGTAATCATAGTCTTTCATGTTCAATCTTGTATTTGTTTATGAAACAAGCATAGGCTTATTTTAGAGATCCTTTTGGGGACCGACCTGGAGAAAACACTGAGTTATTATTGTTATAATTATTGCTGACTCTACTGCTGATATTGTTGTATGTGTCTGTGTGTGGGGGGTTGTGCATGTAGGAAGTAGGAACTCCCTTTCTCAAACCTAAAAACTGGTTTTCTAAAAAAAAAAATGAGGCATAAAACTTTTCTCTATTGTTCAGCCCTCAAATTCCCTAATTTACCCTCTACTTGTTAGCATTGTATCAAATCTTAGACAGACTATAATATTTAGAGAAGGATTTCATGAAGTGATTTCATGAAAACACTAAATGCCTAGGTGGAAGAAGAAGTAGAATTAGAATGAAGCATTTCCTTAGTAAAGTTGGTTTTTAAGTTATAGGCAAAAAAGAGGTCTGCTAACCAGATGTTTTTATTTTTTTCTTTAATAAAACAGAAAGCATTATCTAATTCTTCCTAAGTGTGAAGATTTTACTATTTTTGTATAATTTTATACTGAAAGCATACATGATAAAAAACATTTTGTATGCTTACCCTGTTCCCGGAACTGTTAAATTGCTCAATTTTCTCACTTGATTCTCACACCCAGCATTGTGCATCACTCCACAAACTTAAGAGTAGCCCTATCATGGATACTTGTGCATACCACAAGTTATGCTACCTTACGTGTTCATTCTGTTCCTAGAATCTGTTATCTTCACTCTAAATAAGAAAACAGAAGCATAGGTGTGCCTGGGTGACTCATTTGGCTGAGCATCCAACTCTTGATTTCATCTCAGGTCATGGTCATGAGATCCAGCCCCTCCATCAGGCTCTGTGCTAGGCATGAAGCCTCCTCTAGGGGTCTCTCTCTTTCTCCTCTGCCTCTCCCCTGTGCACATGCACCTGTGTGTGGGTGTGCCTGTGCGCTCTCTCTCTCAAAAAATAAAAAACAAAAACAAAAACAAGAAACAAAAACAAAAAAATAAAAGAAGAAGCCTAAAAGGTCAAAGTTTCCTAACTTTTCTTCAAGGTATATGAATATTGGTTGGTCTAAATTTAAAAGCAAGGAGTTAAAGGTATTACTACCTTCAGAGCCAATTAAAAGGAAATAATATAGGTGGAAGCATGATCTTAGGTTTTCTGTTAGTATTCATTTTGAAGCACTGAAATTCAGTGGATAGCTCTGACTCAGTGGAAGGCTTCATTTGTTTGTAAGGAAATACAAAAGAATGAGAAAAACATTCCTAGGCATTTTTCTGAGTGGAGTTTTATGAAGGCATCATATTCTGTCTATCTTACTAGTTCCAAAAGTTATGAAATAAATAACCTCTTTTTTGATTACATTTCTTTCATCAGCATCATGACATTTGTCTTTTCCTTGTTTTATTAAAAATTTTTTTTTCATTCTCCTTGGGGCTGAAAGCAGATGCATGTAAGGGGAACAAAAAGAAAGTCACAATTGTGTTTTTGTCTCTCAACTGGACTTTTGACTTTCGATTCAGAGAGAGATACAGCCTAGTGGTGGGACTGACCATCAGAAGAGTTCTAGAACTAAAAATGAAGCCATTAGTGTTCATTTGAGAATTCTACCACTGGTGAAAATTGTTGTCTATTGGTAGAAGTTTTTTCTACTGACCTCAGCCCCAGTTTTGACTAATTAAATAGGTTGTTTTAATATCACTTGTAAAGATCATAGACGTCTTAGACATACTGCCACACTTATCTATTCTTCCCAACACAAGGACATTCTTGTACTGACCTAAAGGAAAACTAGAGTTGGTAGTTGCATGGATGCTGATTCTCACTGCTCCCTCTATATCTACAACTGCAATCACATCTTGTATTAGTTAGTCTGCTAATCCTTCCTCACACAGAATTCTTGTATTAGTTTCCTATTGCAGCTGTAACAAATTATCCCAAACTTGGCGACTTAGGACATCACAAATTTATTATCTTGCAGTTCTGGAGGTCAGAAGTCCAAAATAAGTTTCACAAGACTAAAATCAAGGCACCAGTAGGGCTGGTTCCTTCTGGAGGCTCTGAGGGGAGAATCTATTCCCTTGCCTTTTTCAGCTTCTAGTGCCCACCTGTATCCCGTGGCCTGTAGCTTCTTCATCTTCTAAGCGCATAACTCTAATTGCAACTTCCGTCATTACAATAGTGGCTTTCTTCTTTCTGATGTCCTGTTCTTTCTTGTAAGGACCTCTGCTATTACTGCAAAACCACCCAGATAATACAGGATAATTTTCCCATCTCAGTATCCCCAATGTAATCACATTTACAAAGTCTCATTTGCCATAGAAGGTAACGGTCACAGGCTCATAGGATTCACAGGATTAGGGGTGGAATCTTGGAGAGCCGTCATTCAGTCTACCACAGTCCTCATGAGTCACTACCAAGTAGTCAGACTTGGCTCCTAGTAGGGAGCTACTTCTTTTCTTGGACTTAGATCAAATCAGCCTGAACATATTGACAGTGGTCTGGTGGTTGCTTCTCCAGCTTGCTGGTTTTTTGTTTGTCTCATTGGTTGGTTGTTTACGTGATCTGTATTATTCCAACTGCCAGTGAAAGTGTCAGGTTCTCAGTTCTTAATGGTTTGCTAGCTGTATGTTCCTTTATTTACAATTGATATCAAATAGTGGGGACTGGGGAAATTTGGAAATCTGGAAAAACCGGGGTTACCTGAAGAGATACTTCATGTGCTTGGTGCTGCTCTCCTTCCTCATCCACTACACATTAATTTAGCATGTCTTTCTTTCCTCCCAAGCCTACACAGGAAATACATACAACCACTGAAAGCACATCAGACTCTAGCTTGGGGCAAGAGGAGACAAGGAATCCTATTCTGGGGTAGATGCAGAATGTTTCTCAGGTGATTATTACATGTAGTCATTTTTTCTTTGGGACCTACATACAGGCTTTGAAAACTCTGGAATATGTTTCCATTAGATATTCAGAAACTATACCCACTGTATACTTAAAGGGGTCATTTAGGAAGACCATTAGAGTTAAAATCACATAAGAAACCTCTTGGAAGCAATTGGTTATTGAAACTGAAATAAGGGATAAACTTCTCACTGGTGGCTCTCCAGACTCTTATGGGTAGTGAGCATTAAAAGGAAATCCATTTATATGTTTCCACATGCATGGGAAAGTAACCCCTCTGGCACCCTCTCCCCCACAAAAAAGACTTTTAAATTTTTAGTCATCAATACCCTTGCAGGACATAATGGAAAATCTGTACTCAGCACCAACATTTGAAAACAGGTCTCTTCTGGCCTTCCACACATTACTTCTCTGAGTGTGCACATTAATCAAAGCCAATGTACTGTAAATACAATCACACTCTCTGACCGTGGGAGTTCCTCTTTGTTCCTGTTGGCATTGGCTTCAGCATTAATCATGTACATGATCTCTTACAGAGCCTGGGCATTTTTTCCAGCTTCCCTTAAACCACTGTGATATACTGGCTGCTCCTGCTCCTTTAATATCAGACCAAATTTTATGGGCTTAGAAAATAATCATCTTCAATTTATGGAAATAATATAATTTAGTTTTTATTATTTCGCATTTGACCTCCTTAAAGCCTACATACCAACTCACTTCTTATCTAGTCACAGCCTAATGTTATCAAGTTCCAGTTGAAGAAAAATATATGGGCACGAAAGTCGGTAAAGACTTACCACAGGTCATAGATTGGATGCAGAGCTGGTTCAAGGGTCTAGCTTGCTACCAGTATCTGGCCTTCTCATTGCTTCTTAGATGAGGAAAACTGCCAGCAGATCTTTGGGATGGCCTCCCTCCCTTCCCTAATCCAGTTAGATGGAGCTACAGCTTATTAAGTTTTAAGATATTACAAAGTCTGCCGTTTTCAATTGGCTTATTCAGATTGAGCGTGATTCGATACACACTCTTTTATGCAGTTAGTTTTCATGTTAATGTGCCACTATTGCTGCTCTCCATTGATTTATATGCTTTATTGAATTTGTTTTATTGTGCAGTGACCCAAAGTTGATTTCTTTAAAGTAAAGGGTATGGTTTTAAAATATGAATGAAATAATCTGCTCTAGTTCAGACTCACATTATTTTTTACTTTCTCCCTCTGTCAGGCATGATATCCAATTATTTATCTAATGCTCTGGGAGACACTATCCTGAATGGCTCCTCAATTAGAAGAAGTTAAATCAATATCATTGTAAAACCTTAGCCATGCAGCTCAGCTGTGTGATCCACCCTCTTGTCTGTGTGTGCTGGCCTTTGCCCTCAGAATCTCTTGCCTGGGAATAAAATAGACTCATGCCATACTTAGTCATTTGGATATGCTTTCATATTGGAGGGCTCAGTCTCGAGGGTCACATGTTGATATCAGAATGAACTATATTCAAAGGACCATAACCTAGTTTCGAACTGTGTGCTTAATGATTTATTTCTTATTAAACCAAAATTACAATAGAAAGGGATAGAAAAGAATGTCAGGGCTTAGATTTTCTTTTTTCTAACTTCCTCTTTTTTTTTTTTTTTTTTTTTTTAACATTCCAGACTTTTTTGTTCTTTGTCAGGCATGGGTGCTTTGGTGCTGCCTCAGCAGTGCCTAGGGTCAAGGTGTCAGTTTGCATTGGACCACAGATCTCCTCCACCCCTCTCTATGGGGGTCTATTTTAGTCAAGGCCTGCCAGTTCTCTGTTTCTGAAAATAGGCCTCAAAGGTTTCCTGAAATTCTTTTGAAAACTTTAATGATGGCATGCAAGCATATTGAACTTGACTGAGATGGCTGGCTTTCTCTCCTACCCAGAGCTCCTCCCTGAACCCCAGTGTTCCTCTTTTTGAAAATATTCCTTAAAATGTGAGATGCAGGGTCTCCAATTAAGGGGGGGTTATTTGGGAAGAAAGTCATAAGAAACAAGAAAATCAATGGCCATATGATAGGATGATGGTTACTCCAAATAAAATCCAAATTTGCCCCTCTCAAGAGAGTCTCACAGAATTCATTTCTATGGCTCACAGTCCGAAGATAAATAAACTTTTTTCCCCAATGGGAAAAAATGACATTTTCCCAGAGGCTAAAATCATTAAGATGGTGACTGTTCCATGAGATCAGTTCCAAGAAAGCTAAATACGCTTATGGTAGGAGCTGGCTTTCTAAAGCCATCCCCTCTTCACATTGAACTTTTGCTGCTTTAAATAGCAAAACATCCATAGTTTTAGCCAAATAGGTTACTTTGGGCCCTTATTCAGTCTGCTCTGTCAAGCATAGAATGAGATAACACGTTTTATCTTCATCTCCTCTCTTTCCCTATTTTACTTATGTTACATGTGTGCTAATAAATTAGGCCTATTATAAAAGACATATAGAAATATAAATTATACAGAGATCAATTAAAGATGAAAACACTATTTTAAATATCTTGCTAATGATGATGTCATTAAAAACAATCTCAAGACACAATATACACCCTTAAGGAGAAATTTAACATGAGGATTCGAGAATGTAAATCCATTCTTCAAGCATTCTTCTTTTTTTTTTTTTTGTTTTTTGTTTTTTTTTTCAACGTTTATTTATTTTTGGGACAGAGAGAGAGACAGAGCATGAACGGGGGAGGGCCAGAGAGAGAGGGAGACACAGAATGGGAAACAGGCTCCAGGCTCTGAGCCATCAGCCCAGAGCCCGACGCGGGGCTCGAACTCACGGACCGCGAGATCGTGACCTGGCTGAAGTCGGACGCTTAACCGACTGCGCCACCCAGGCGCCCCTTCAAGCATTCTTCTTGATAATTAATTTCATTGGCCCAGTTCTTGTCAATTTTTATTAGATCGTCATTGATTTTAACTTTGTAATGTGGCTGACCAATATCTCCTGCTAAGAATAAACAGAATTGCCAACTCTAACATCTTGTTCTTTGTTTGGGCTTCTTTTTTTAATTGTCCTCAATCCATGTTTTTTTTTCCCCTAAATATTTTAGAACAGATCCAATTGAATGAAGTTTAGCTTAGTTAAAGCTATATGGTATAATTCATAAATCCAGTTAATCAGGCACATATTAACTGTTCAATAGTTGAAAGCTATTGAACAAGTAAAGGCACCATAATCAACCTTCCTAGGCTGTAGAACTCTCTTGTCTGAAGTATGCAGTAAAGGAGAGTATTAGTGTCAATCATACATAAAATACTGGTAAGAATACAATTGTTAACATTTCTGATAACAAACATAAATACAATTTCAAGTATTTTCTCACGGACTCGCTTTAGAGATTACCATTTAAACACACAGCTCAAACGTAATCTTTTCCAGAAAGTCTTTCCAGTTGCCTAAAGCAGGAAATACCAACTTAGTCCCTCGGAACATTTCTGCCATCTTATAGTACCTCTCTTGAGACTGTCACCCCTTTCTGCCTTAGAGTTATGTATATGCATGTCTTAGTTCTTGAACTAGAGGCTGTAGACTTACTGAGGAATGGTCCATGGATAATTCATGCATAGGTTTCCCAGAACATATGGACCCAGGGAGAGCAGTAGGAAGACAAGCCAGGAACTTACATATCCTAGTTCTTAAAAAAAGTACATGTTTTGAAGAGAACAATTAATAAATTCACTATCCCAGTTGCAAATAAAAGTATACAAAGCTGTGAAGTTTATGTTGTCGTCTTGCCTCTATTAGGTATTACCAAACAGTAGGTTACCAGAAGGCATGAAAAAGAAGAACCAGAAATAAGAATATATTTATTTTAAAGGTTCAAAACAAATGTCAAATTCGCAAAGGACATTTTGCCTGTAAATAAGCGCCTGAAAGGCAGCTATGAATGGTTATCCTAAAACACTATTTTATTCTAAAACTTTTAAATATGCACGCAGATACCTTAAACATATACTCATGTATAATTCATCTTCCTTCTTTTCTAAGTTAGTTCTAAATAGAAATTACAAATGACCATAATCACATGTTTTTATTACCCCCCACTTTGGATACTGGATATTAGAGAAGGAAGCATTATGTAAGTTAAAGAACAACTAAAAACAGTTTATTCCTGTAAGCACAGATGCTATAGTAAAGACAACAGGAATTATTTTTAGGTGTTTTTTTAACAGCAAAGAACTAAAGGTTAAAGGCGAATTCAAGTTGAAAACCAGAAAACATTATAAATTTTTTTAAAAGTCAAGGAACAAAAGGACAATTTATTTTTAAACATAGCTGCTATTTTTGGAAGCATGGCCAATACTTGAAGGGCTAGGAATTGTAGGTTCTGCTCTGTCTTCTGAGAGCAAAGCTTGGGCATCCTTTCTAGTTTTGCACATACTCAGATAGCTCCCGAGTATCACCAAAGTGAGATTCATGATTTAATTTTCTTTTCAAAGGTTATGTTCTCATCATTAAGCCATGAACATGGTAACTAACTGTGGAGATATGCCAGGCCAGGCTGGTGGAATTACAGAGGTTTCTGCTGGGTCAAACTGGACAAAAGTAAAGGCAGTCAAGTCATTTGCACTGCAGCTTATACTGAGAATTCTGAAGACCATACCCTACTACTAGACGGGGGCCTCCTGCCACAGTCTGGTTCTTGGAAACAAAGTTCCATATCACCCACATAAGAAGAGAGTCTTAGGAAGCATGAGCATATATTATTGCTGTAGTTTCTATTTTTTTAATAATTTTTTAATGTTTACTTATTTTTGAGAGACAGAGAGTTCAAGCGGGAGAGGTGCAGAGAGAGAGGGGGACAAGGATCCAAAGTGGCTTCTGCACTGACAGCAGAGAGCCCAATGAGGGCTTCAAACTCATGAACCACGAGGTTATGACCTGAGCTGAAGTCAGAAGCTCAACTGACTGAGCCACCCAGGAGCCCCTGCAGTTTCTATTTTATCAATGAACAAGTACATGTCATATTGCCTCTGACAATTGGACTTCCCTATTTCCATGGAATGATAGTTCTTCTTGGCTAATCCTGTGTTGGGTTGAAATACACATCTCTACCTTATCTCTGATCTCACATAGCCTATTGCTTGCAAATGGATGAAGCCCCAGTTTAGGGATCTTGGCCTACCTCATCACCTTGGTGCCACTCTCAAATCCCCATCAGATACAATTACTTTGTCTCTTGGTTCTACTCCCTCTTCTCTGGTTCCATCTTGGTTATACCCTCTCTGTGCAATCTCACCGTGTATGTTTTATATTTTCTTTCTTTTTCTTTCTCCCTCTCTTTTTGTTGTTTTTCTTTTTTTCTTTTTGCCTCTTCCCTTTCTCATCCCACCCCTCCCACCCCATTCTCCTGCTAGTTAAAACTGAAGGTACTTGTTAGTCTTACTTGTGGATTAAACAGATTGTTGACCCTTGGTTTCACAGAAGTTTTAATGTTACTCATAACAGTAAGTTTCCACTGTATGATATTTTAAAAACTAAAAAGCAGGTTCCTACAGATTATTGATTTTGATATGTATTGATTTTGATATACATAACAAACCTGCAGTATAAGAATGACAGATTATCAGCCGCAATTACAAAAGAAAATATTGATGCTCATGTAAACTTGTGGTGAAATCAGCTTTATACATTCAGGAATTGGCAGATAATTCTTGCCCTAAGCTTACACTATCCCTGGCTCCCATTTTCCTGTATTCTTTTTGGGGCCCAAAACAAACACAGCCCATCTTCTTTCTGTCTTGAATCATGAAAGATTTCACTTTTTAGGACTCTTTAGGAAAAACTACTTCACTTCCAAGAAGGGTGATAATTAACCCATTCATTTGATAGATAACTATTGGTTATTGGTGATGTGCAAGGTGCTTTGCTAGGCAATGTGATAGATAGAAATATGAATAAGGTATGACCCCTGCTCTCTGTAACACAAAATGACTGGATGGAAATGTCTTTCCAAAGGAAAGAGCACTTGGGCAAATAATGTCTTCCCTTTTATGTCATAAGCTGTTAGATGCAAAAGTAGAAAAGTAGTTCATTTGATCATCTATTTATTTATGAATGCATTCACTAGCCAGAGCTATTGTGCATTTTAACTATAGAACAGGGTCTTTCTTAGACATTTATATCCTTGAAGCTTGAAAACTATAGGGAATACAGTAAAGTTGAGAAGCAAATAAGCATGTAAAATAAATAATAATATAGTTTCAGATGTTAATAATGACAAGATGAAAATGAAACCAAGTAATGTGATAAAATACTAGGTTGGGACAGAGAATATTAGTTGAAGGAGAAACTAATTAATGTCTGTACCAAGTTTGGAACTGACAGGAGAAGCCATATAATAACAATAATTGAATGTGCATGAGAAAAAAAATACGTAAGTCTGACATCTTCGAGTCCAGCTGGAGCTGTGAAAGTGATCCACAGAGTATTTCCAAAAGAACTAATTTCTTCCTTGAATAAGTACTATAAACCATACATAGGGATATTGAAGGATAAAAGTAAGCAAAATGAGACAAGTGAATGAAAAATAGCTAATCAGAGTGGACATGAATCATGATACTTTATAATCACAAATGTTTTGAACTTTACAATTATAGAAACTGGTAGTTGAACAGAAACTTGATGGCCAATTAGTCTGGGTTCTCTCACTGTGGAAATGATTTCTCCCACCTCCATGACTAATAGTTATCTAATTTCTGATATTTCATATTTGGAGTTATGTTGAGAAAAATAAGCACATTTATACAATAAAATACCCCCTCAACTCAGTTCATATTTTTCTTTGGTTTTATACATGTATTTGTTTCTTTGATAAAGTACATTGCTTATTTATTAAATTTATTCAAATAATAAATGTTTCTTACACATGCTATTCATCTGTATTACTTTCATAGAAGATAATATATTATTTCAATAGTTTACTACATCATAGAAACCATTGTATTGAGGGGAACAGTGTTGAACAAATTACCCTTTGTCAAAAACTATACATCCAAAAGACTTACATATGTATCAATTAAAATCACTAGCTCTCAACTATCACAAATTTCAAAATAATTGATCATAAATTTACATATATCTACACACACCATATCCACATATATATACACACACCCATATATACATATACACGCATACATATACACACCCATATTCATATATATGCAACACACATACACACACACACCACATCATGTATGTACTTTTAACTGATAATTTCAAATATTTGTGCAATAGGCTTTGATTTCAGTAAAGACCTTTTAATCATTTAAAATAAAAAGTTTTCTATTGAGCAAAATCATTTTAGCAATTGAGTTTTAGTAAAATAAATAGAATAAGGTGATGAAATTTAATCTAGGCATCACAATGTAGAGGAATATGACCAAAATTTTTAAATTTACATTTTGGGTTAGTTGTGTTTCTAGAACATCTGTTATGCTATTATGACAGGTGTTTATTAATATGGATGTCTAATCAAATCTCTTGGTTGCTAATAGCTTGGCAATTCAATATCTAAATATTGTCAAAATCCTTGATTATATGTTGAAAACTGTGGATAATTGATTCAAGACTGTTTCCCTTGACTAGATTAAAAAATTAAAACCTCTCCTGTGTACTTTCCTTTAGAATCTCAATATTTTTCTGAGATTTCTAAAATGTTTCAGTAATGAGAACTTATAAAGGAATACAAACTTTCTATGAGCCAAGATGGGTCTTGATTCAAATTTCTTTGGGTCCTTCATTTTTCAAATACAATAAAATTATTTTCTTAATTTTTAATGTTTAATTTTTAGAGAGAGAGAGAGAGAGAGAGAGAGAGAAGGAGAGAAACTGACAAAGTGCAAGCAGGGGAGGGGAAGAGAGAGAGGGAGACACAGAATCCAAAGCAGGCTCCAGGCTTTGAGCTATCAGCAGAGAGCCCGATGCGGGGCTCCAACTCATGAACCATGAGATCATGACTGAACCAAAGTTGGACACTTAACGACTGAGCCACCAAGCCACCCCACAATAAAATTATTTTTAATGCCCCGGGCTGAGAGTGAGTTCATAGTGGCTCAGTAACAAAGTAATGCAATTTATATAAATATAAGTACACACACACACACACACACACACACAGAAAGGCCTACAAAAAACCCTTTTGGGTACATCCAAGCTCAGATTTTAGAATTAAATTTTCTTAAAATAATTTATTAAGTTCTGAGTAATAAGAGTCAACAAGAAGCAATTTGGTGCCCTCCGCAAATTGGTTGAGTAACTTCAAATGGATGGTATTTACACCGTAGACTCTGAGCTGGATTTTCCTTTTAAATATGTAAGGACATGACACACATCTCAAGGAAATTTCTGTGGTAATAGCATTAAATGGAAATATTTGAAGGTCTGAAACTTAATAATTACAGATTCTGAAAGTTTAGAATTTATTTACTTCTGGCACACTTTCCTTCTACCATTTCTGTGAGGATAATTGCCAGCTTTTGGCCTATCTCAGGTTTGAACATGCCTTCCTCACTTAAGATGAACCATTTCTAGCTTTTTTTTAATTTTATTTTTTTAATTTATATCCAAATTAGTTAGCATATAGTACAACAATGATTTCAGAAGTAGATTCCTTAATGCCCTTTACCCATTTCGCCCATCCCCCCTCCCACTACCCCTCCAGTAACCCTATGTTTGTTCTCCACATTTAAGAGTCTATTATTTGGGGCGCGTGGGTGGCTCAGTCGGTTAAGCATCTGACTTCAGCTCAGGTCGTGGTCTCGCACTCCGTGAGTTCGAGCCCAGCATCAGGCTCTGTGCTGAGAGCTCAGAGCCTGGAGCCTGTTTCAGATTCTGTGTCTCACTCTCTCTGCCCCTTCCCCGCCCCTTCCCCGCTCATGCCCTGCCTCTCTCTGTCTCTCAAAAATGAATAAACGTTAAAATTTTTTTAATAATAATTAAAATTTGAAATGTTATGAGAATTACCAAATGTTACACAGAGACACAAAATGAGCAAATGCTATTTGAAAAATGGCCACAAAAAACCTTCAGTGTGTAAAAACAAAAACAAAAACAAGCCCAAAAAACAACCCCCCCAAAAAAAACACAATTATCTGTGAAGCCCAATAAAATGAAGTACAATAAAATGAGCCATATTTGTACATGAATTAGAGTCTATTAATGGGTTGTTTTTCATTAATTCTCTGAAAAATTCATTTTCTCCCTAAGATGTACATGAATTATTTTCATATCTTATGTGGCTATGTTTATCTTTATGGAATTGGTATTATCATGGTTAGGTATATGAAAGCATCTGTGGTTGGGGCATAAATACAATATTTTCTATCACTTTAACTCCCTGACGGCAGAGAGGATATTGGTTCCTACAGACATCTTTTCAACTGCTCTTCAGAAACAAGTGTGGCATGATCCAGTATCTGTCATCTTATAAAACAAATAACCAAAAACAAACACACCTGTGGTCATGGGGCCCAACTGCTTATCTAACTCTGCATTGGGAGATAAAGTCAATTAAAATACATGTACATGCACTCACATCGGTTGACAAAGAACGAGTGCAGAAGTGTGTTCACTAAATAAAATCGCCAATTCTGAATCAGCTTATGTATTTTTATTCACTACCTTTTAGTTCTGCTTTGTTCAATAAAGCACTACACTACTTAATTAACTTGTTTTTGGAGGATACACACAATCACATATAAGTGTGGCTATTATCCAGGTGAACAAAGTGGAAGCTTTCAAATTTTTTTTTCTAATATATCTTCAGTGTTGTTTTGAAAGAAAATAATCAGTCATCCACAGATGAACATCCAGATTGCTTAATGAGCGCAATTATGACATCTATTTTACCGAAGTCATTCTTTATGGGCACTCACGATTCATGTAGAACAATTATATTACAATATGCTTTACTTATTACAGAAGCAACACTTCTGTTTTGTGTGAAATGTCACATTAAATTTAAAGCCCTGAAGTGCAATGGCCTTCAGAGAGATATCAACCATTTCTCAAGTCAGTCACCCTGGAAGGGATATTGAATTTTTAGAAAATAGGAATTATCTTCCCTATCTGTAAAATGAAAAGATGGGACAGATAATCTTACTGGACCTTCCAGCTCTTAGATCTTATAATTTTATGCCTTTTTCTCTTTCAATAAATAATTCTTCCAAATTAAATAGACTATATATTTGGTTTAAAACTTTAAAAAGTATATTTTGGAGTATATTTTAGTATACTTATAGTGTATTTTATTATATTTATGGTAAATTTTATACAGTAAATATTTTTATATATTTTTATAAAATGACAAAGTACATTTTGTAGACAATCATATTTATATTTATAGTGGGAAATATTTATCTTCTATATTGTTATAAAGCAAATGTGTTTTTACTTTCAGCTATCTGAAACCAGCTAGGAAGACAGCCACACAGATGATCGACCATATGGCATTAATAAATGTATAACCAAGACAGACATGAAACACTTTATATTTTAACCAAACTGCTAAACTAACTCATGAAAATGTCATACATTACCTATTTAGCTGAGAGTTTTATTGCAGAGAAATTGTGTCATAATTAACAATTAACATAGGACCAACCATTCTATTTTATGATTATTTCTCAAATGAATTAAGAAAGATGGATTATCTTTCATCTACATTCAATTAAAGCTCCATACAATTATCTATATAGGAATATATAAATATCAATGATTATATAAAAAATGACTCAGTCCATTCTATGACTAGCATTTCCACAGAGGGTACCATGGGGAATAAACTCACTATAATTAATTTTTAGTTAGATTAATAATTTTCAAACTATCTCCACTGAAGTGCCTCAGTGGCCAATTTTGGTTCCCCACTACAGAATCCCCTAGTTCATCTTCTTTTGTTTACATTTGTATGATGTATCTGTGGTTTTGATTTTTTAAAAGATCCCAATGTTTTAGAAAATATTTTAAAAATTCTGTTAGTGAAATATTGTAGTACTATATAAGATGATTTAAATAAATGCAGGACCACGGGGGGGGAATGTCAAGGAAAAATGGGCATTTGAGGAAAAGAAACTGGCTTAATAAATATATTTTAAAAATTTTTAGTATGATTTGATATCACTGTACATCCCACGTCTATAAAATGAATAAGGTGAGATAGAAGAGTTGATTATTTTGTTTCATGTCTGCCTGGAAATGGAAACATCTTAGCATAATTAGTCAATTACTCCTTTAGTGTTTCCTCGGTTTTATCCCTGCAATATTGTGATAAATCCTCTATCGCATTCACTATATATCTGAGACCAACTTATTTTCCTCAGAGGAATTACAATGGAAATAGATGGAACTATCCAATCCTATTGGATTTTCAAGCATTCAAAATTTAATAAAGACAAGAAATTTACTTCAAAATGGTTCTTTCCTCCATTGCAAAATACTCAGCAGCAAAGTAGTTGAATGTGATTTTATATTATTTCTGTTGTGTTAATAAAAATGGCAAATTAAGCCAAAGCAAACAGCTTCCACTATCATTTTAAAGTTTATAAGACCAATTTTATTTGGAAGAAAGGCATAGTCTGCACATATCTATTCCAGAAGGCTAAATACAAACTTGTAAGAGTGGAGCCTTGAGTTGGAAGAAAATGCAAAAAGGTTTGGCCAAATGGAAAGGAGGGAGGGGCTGGCACACACTAGTTATGGAGTTGTTCTGGGAAAAGGCATCCAATTTGACCAAAACAGAATTTCCATAGCACAATGTTGGACAAAGAAATAGGAGAGTACTTAAAGACCAGACCCAGGAAGCTTGAAATGCTGACAAGTTTAGGATACCGTTATTTTTACACTCAACCCAACTGAACTGGTCTGCAGATGGCAGAATCTGTGGAAAATTTAAGCAGCAGTAATTTCCCTTTCACTGTGGACAGTAAACTCTGAGTCTCAGAGAACACTGGCTGGCTGCAAGGATGATACGCCAGTAGACAGGGTCTTTCGTATGTTCTCAGGAATGTGACCCCTAAACCTGAATGCTTATGATGATCTGCATTTTACTCATGGTTGATCACTCCTGAACCCTCTGCCTGACCACCAACAGCTAATAAATGTTTCCCTTCTCTGTCCATTTAATCTTCACTCTCTTAAATGTTTTTTATATATGTGATCTTTCTGTTTGTTACGGTAATTACTTAAAGATAGAAAGTCTGGAGGCACCTGGGTGGCTCAGGCAGGTAAGCCTCCGACTCTTGATTTCCGCTCAGGTTATGATCTCATGGTTCGTGTGTAGGTCTCTGCACTGAGAACAGGAAGCCTGCTTGGGATTCTCTCTCTCTCCTCTCTCCACCCCTCCACCCCTCTCTCTTTCAAAGTAAAGAAATAAACTTTAAAAAGAAGATAGGAAGTCTGGTCTACATATATTGTACATACCCCCAAACACCAAACATGAGGACTGTGAATGCTCAAACACAGTTAATGATTAGTCTGATTGTATCAAACCTACTGAAAGAATTTAAAAGGCTGAACTGATCTGTTCTCCTGGTAATGATGGAAAATCAGTGCTACTAGGAAAAAATGTGAATTAATTTCTCATAAGAGGATTGCCAAACTGGAGGAAATTGTAACAATTATCTACAGGCAATTTGTGTTTGACATTATTCTGTGTAATTTAAAATGTGAATTATCGCCTTAAGTATTCATAATAGTACTTTGAAAAGAATTTACATTAAAACTAACTTGAGGTATTTGTAAATAGCAATATGTTGAAAACAAGCAATGAACTTTGGCAGAATTTCCTACTCATTGATTCATTCATATTTGCATTATTTATAAGATGCTAATTGGGCTGTTCTCTAGAAGAGTCTCTAAATACAGTGCTGCACAAAAGCTCTAGTTTTGTGAAGACCAAACAACAAAAATTCATAGAGCTATCATATTGTGAAGATTCTATCTTTGATAAACTACAATATTAGCCGCCAAAATTAAGAAAGAACAATAAGATAATACTAAGGAAAACTAAATATATTTTTTACTTTGACTAAGTGAATATGTCAACTGAAGGATTTTTTTTCTGAAAATAATATGGAATGTATATATAGTATCTTTGCTGTGTTTTCTGTTAGGTGATGTCTTTTCTAAAGGTGTGGAGTGAATTTTTAACCTTAAGTTTCCTTGGACTAGCTAGCAACCTGTGCAACCTTCATCAGTTAGGCTCTTCTCACTTTGACACTACACTCCCTCCATACACACAGAAATAAAGAGCAGACACAAAATCTCCAGTAGCTTTGAACAAAAATCATATTTCAAAAATTAATAATGTATGCAATTATCCTCCACCTATGTGTATAGGACAGGGTTGACACTGACTCACTTTTGCTTTGATGAAAGACAGCTCTACTCATGATTCCCTTCACTTTCCTCAGTATTAACATTTACCAAAAAAAAAAAAAAAGTATTCATTGCTCTATGACCTGAGATGCATTAAATATTACATGCCAGTAATTATTTTAGAGACAAAGGAAGAAGGGGACTGTGCTTGTCCCATGTATACATGCCTTAACAACAGCATGGCACCCAGAGACAGGCACTTGATGGGATACTACATCACACACACACACACACACACACACACACACATACACTTCTTATTAAGGCACATGAAATTATTTACCATCTGGACTCCACCTACCCAATCATACCCTGCCATACTTCACCACCCCTCACCACATACCTTTCACACTAACTATATGGACTCTCTTACCCTTACATATCCTTGCATTCTTATCTCCATCACTTAGCTTTTCTGTTTCCTTAGCCTATGACCTCACTCCTCACTTGTCTACCTTGTCAATTCCAATTCATCCTCTGGTGTCTAATGTTTAATTTCCACCTTTTCTCTAAAAAATATATGGACCTCCTCAAAGTAACGAGTTACTCTCTTGTTGCTCTCCCATAGCACTTAGTGTAAAACATTGATCTTAAACTATATCCAGTTATTTTATTGTTGTTCTGAATCATGTATTTGTTTCTTTGCTATAATTTGCTGTAATTCAAATTTGACATCCAAAGGCTAGGTCAAAGTGTTTTAACTATCTGTACTACTTAGAACAGGCTTATCATGAACTAGGTGCTCAATGAATATTTTAAGCAATCTAATAAATCCTTTGCCAACCACTTATTTTCCATGTTTGCTTAAAATTCTAATCCAACAAAACAATGATGAAATAAATATTAAAAATGGCTTCCAGGAACTTGTGGATTTACCATTTTTTTATTGCAACCGAGGAATCAGTCACAACTTTACCTTTAAATAATATTTTTAGCAAATATAAAAAGCTTTTGAACTTGGTACTTCATCTGTTAGCATACATATCTCATGAGTTTGGAGTGACAAACAGGGGACAATATTTGAAGCAGGATGTAGATTAATGTTGACATCAGCCAATTTTGACTTAGTCACCTGGCTTCTCCATTTCCAATAATAAAGGAGATGTAGGTGATGTATGTTGCTCTCTTATTACAGAAATACAGATATCAGTCAAATTAAAGTATGCCTTCATACAATGTTACAACAAATTCTAGTTTAAAAATACCAGCCCAAATGTGTGCAGTGATGAAATATTGCTTGAATAAATAGATCGGAGTTCTCTGTAGATATATTTTAACATTGCTTCCTGAAGCCTTTCTCAGTCTCATTTACTTACCAGTAAAATGAGACAATGGACCACAGGAACTTTCAGGCCTCCTAAATGTTTGAAATACAACACTTGACAAATAAGATAATTTACTCAATAGCTGAATTGCTAAGGCACTGTTGGCAGTTCTTCAACAAGACGTCTTTCAGAAAAAAAAAATCGCAAGTATTTATATTATCAGGAGCCTACCTATCCTACATGTACTTTATTCCATGATGTTTTTAAGCAATATAGGTTTATGATGACTATTCTAAATATCTCTTTTCACAAATGGAATAGAGTTGGGTTGCTATTCAGTAGCACAGTTTGGATTATTAAGAACCAAAGGTATGTGCCTCCTCTAATCATCTGAAAAACATAGATAACAAGTTAAAAAAAAAAAAGTAAAACTTCTCCCAAAGTCATTGAGATGTTTTCCCCAATGACAAATGGTATGAAAATGCCCATGCTTTGGAGAATGAGCCTTTTACCAAAATGACAGCACCTTCTGTAAAGATGGACTGCACCAATGTGCAGTTCAGAAACTCTACATGTCACATTATGCTGTCACTGACAAATTAAAATGAAAAACAATCATCAAACTCTGTTTCCCAGGCCACATATTAGGTCAACACTAAACTATTTGATAATGTGAACAATGGCCAAATGAAGAAGTAAAACATATGCTTTCAGAGACACGTGACAGGTTTGGAAAGCTAATTACACACAAATTCAAATGATGAAACGAATTCATGACTAGCCTGAGATAGACCAAGACAAGCTCTGTGAATAAATAAAAGTAGCACAAGTTCAGTGGCATAAGAATCAGTGTCATATAGGGGCGCCTGGGTGGCTCAGTTGGTTAAGCATCCAACTCTCGGTTTCTGCTCAGGTCATGATCTAGCTGTACCTGAGTTTGAGCCCCACGTCAGGCTCTATATTGACAGCACAGAGCTTGCTTCAATTCTCTCTCTACCTCTCTCTGCCCTTCCCCTGCTCACATCCTCTCTCCCTCTCTTTCTCTCTCTCTCTCAAAATAAATAAATATTTAAAAAAAGAATTAGTGTTAAATAGGGAGCAAAAGACTATGCCCTCTGCAGTAAGCCTGTGGCTTGATAATATATCATGGCTTGAGGAAAAAGGCTGCTGATTTTCCACAGATAACCATTTCTAAACCAGCAACACAGGAATATTCCTAAGGTTAATATCATCTTTTATGTTTTAAAATGCTAGATCTAGCATTGACAGCTTTGTATCTAGTTGAATGCTTTGGTTAACAGTGATTAAGAGGCTGATCCTGGCATCTTCAAGAAAACCTTTCATTTTAAAATGAAAATGCTGCCGATATCCATGACGTTACATCCTCTGTTTTTGTTTGTCTGCTGTTGTAAACAGCACACACAACCCAGTGTGGACTGGAGAAGTTAACTCAGTTGGGTAAAACACTGGGTTAATGAAGACAAGGTCACAGATTTTATCCCCATACAGCTCAGTTAATTTGGCAGAGAAAAACCTTGTTGCCAAGCTCCAGCTGTTATTTCAGCAAGCCCAATTGTAAATTCATGGTGTGGGTCACAGTGGATCAAAACAACCCACCCATCCAGTCTCCTGGAAAACAATGCCAAACGCCATGGTTCAAATTGGCAATTGTGTATTTTATTTAAATGGCACAGTTTCTTTTTCCAAATGTTGCTTAGCTCTGAATAATGATGGAAGATAAATTCAGAAAAATTTGTTTTACATCATTGAGTGCATTTTTGCACATGATCTACTGTCATTTTTACATCTATGGTTTGTCCACCTGTAACAAAGGAATAATTCATACCTCCTAAACAGCAGCATTCAACTTGCGTCAGGCACAAATGGTGGTTTCGAAGGGTGTAATTATGTAAAATGCAGTACATTTTCTGAGCCTCAGATCTAAAGGAGGATTTTTAGAAATGGAATTATATCGATATGACCATGATAATAACAGACATTTTGCTACCTAAGCATTATGAGTAGGAGACATCCTGTTTCATAAAAGAATCATGATTCAAAAATGAGCCTATGTCGTACATTGGTAAAATCAACTGTAAAAAAGATTCTGCCTGACCATGTCAAATGTTAGAAGCAACACACACACATACACATTTGGGTTGAAAATCAAAACGCCAGTCTCATGGTCTAAAGTTTGTTTTGTATCTCCCCATGAGCCGCTTACTTTGAATTTGTGAGACTTTATCACTAAAGATCTTTAGAAAAACAATGGAATAAAATCTTACTTTAAGGAAAGTTAACGATCTTCTGATTTCTAACTCTATCACTGAATTTCTGTGTAATCCTATTTATACATGCTTTAAATGAAAGACTATGGTATCTGCTTGATGTAGGAGAAAATAAAAACAAAAAGTTGGCTCAACATGCAAGTCTTTATAATAATCCCCATATGTAATCCTCTATGTTCTTACAAGGCTTTTCATATTAACTTTGACTTTGGTGAAGGTATTTAATGAATATTTTCACCGAGCTGGGTTCTATTATTCCTCAATTTTGTTCTTTGCTCATCCAGTTAGTCTGAATTGATTTCTAAAGAACAGAAAAGGAAAGAAACACCCTTTAAAATTGTATCAAAACAAAGTAAAAAAGCAGAATTACTAGACTCTTCAGGAATATCTGCAGAAGGAGAAAAGTCAAAAGACTTTTTAAAATAAAACATAAAATTGTCTCGTTTAAAAAATTTAGCCTTCTGCTAGACCTCATTTGACTGATACTTTCCCCTCTATCTCTGTTACCTTCAGTGTTGAGCAGCAAACTCTTTCTAGAGTTTCTGTATTTTAATATTCCTGTCACTTTCACCTTTCATTTATTAACAAATTTCATGACTGTATTTGTTTCACCTTGCTAGCATTGCAGACACAAGATGTTTGAAATTATACAATAAATAAGAACAGAATCAGTCTTAATTTTGATGGTTGGGTTCTAATTATCAGAATTAACATGGTACTATAAACAAATGGACCTTCTATTTTTTTATTTATTTACTTATTTATTTATTTTTATTTTATTTAAAATGTATGAAGTTTATTTATGTATTTTGAGAGAGACAGAGACAGTGCAAGTAGGGGAGGGCCAGAGAGAGAGGGAAAGAGAGAGAATCCCAGGCAGGCTCTGTGTTGCCAGCACAAAGCCCAACTCAGGGCTTGAACTCCCAAAACAGTGAGATCATAACCTGAGCTGAAATCAAGAGTCTGATGCTCAACCGACTGAGGCACCCAGGCACCCCCAAAAATGGAGCTTCTAAGTGATTTTGGACAGTTCCAACAATAACTCTGACTCTATATTAGCATTTCTATGGGCTTTCTTCTTTCTGTTTAGTTTTGTTTTGTTTTGCTATTCCAAACACTGGCATACATTAAATAAATTAAGAAAAAAATAAAGTCTAACAACAGATACACAAGTCCAGGGATTTTAAAAGACTATTTTATACTATCTTTGTAAACCATGGTTTTATTTCACAAGTTGTTATGGAGAAAGGAGTTGCAACGTAAAAATCAGAGTTTGGGTTTGTTACTGCTCTTCCTTGTAGATGGACCTTGTGAGATGGACCTCTATAGCATAAAGATTATTTTGAGTTAAAAGTAATTAAAACCTAGGAGATGCAGGAAAAGTTCTCTGTCTCCTCCCCACTGCCTGCATTTATATTGGAATGAAGAGCCTTTATCAGGAAGAGAGCTATTAACAGAGACTCCCCTTTTCCTAAGAACCTTATCTGCACAATAAGGCCACCTTTGTTTTCCATACATCACCTTTTACCTTCCCACTAAGAAGCATTCTCTCCTTTTTGTCCTCAGGCCCCTACCCCTCTCCTCAGCTCAAATAAGCTTTGCCTTGCTTCATTGTCTTCGGAATGTCATGTCTGTGGATTCCCTGAAAGTAGGCCTATTAAATCTGATTTTCTCCTGTTAATCTGTTTTATGTCTGGTTGATTCTAAGTCCAGCTAGAAGGACCCTGGGCAGAGGAAGGTCTTCCTCCCCGCAACTCTTAGGATTATGTGACCTAGGGCAAATTATTTATATTCTTTGAATTTCAACCTCCAGGTTTGTCAATTAGAAAATAGAAGATACATAGAATATTATAAATAACACATAAAAATAATTACACACACTGGTGGCTCAAAATTGCTAGTTGTTTTTGGTAATTATTTCATTAAAGTGAATATATTAATATTTCCACTTTATGTATCTTTGTGGCAACAGTTAGTCTTTGCCACTAGTAATACTTGTGTCCCAAATGGTGCAATCAATAACAACAACAACAACAACAAAAATATATTTCATTCATACTATGCTCCCTGATGAGGGAGTATAAGGCAAGCTGAGGGCAAAGTACAGGCTAACGGCGCTCTCCCTGCCAGGTGGGATATGTGTGATATTCCTCAGATACTCCCCGCTGCCCAAGAACAAAGAAAAGGAAAGAAAACAAATGGAGTTTTGCTAGAGATCACAGTCCTGCAGGATAGGGGTCTCCTTCACTTTATGGATAACTCAGTAAACTGTAAGAAAAAGGCAACTGTATCCATAGCCTAATCTCCAGAAACCCATAGACTCAGTTTTCTGGAGCCCTAATATCACCCTCATCAAGATGTAAGGGGGTTTAAGTGTTTGCCATGCTGATGTGGAAAATAAAGGCAAATGAAAAATTAAATTACCTTACTGCCGATAGCCCATTGACAATTCCTTGAAACAGAGCAACCCTCCTCTAGAAGCTCGGCTGCCTCCATGATGACATTTTGCTAGTGGCAAGATGGGATCTTGGCTTAACATCCTGACCCCCCCCAGGATCCTGTGAATCTCCTTAAACACATAAAAATTCCTTTGCAAACCTCCTTTATTTTTAATGCCCGTGTTATGTTGGCAATTATAGTCCAAGCACAGGGTCCCTGATATGTATCTGAATGGTCTCATGACTGAGGTTTTACTAAATAGTAATAAATGAAGTTTTCCTAACAATAGCTAGCCCCTCAAGGTTCTAGAAACCTTGTTTCCAAAATTCCTTAGATACTTACTCTATCCCTAACCCCCTCCCAACTTGAAGGTATATAATCGGTCACTCTTTGCAAACCCAGGGCAGCTCTTTCTGCCCACGGGTCCCTACTGTAATAAAATCATCCTTTTGCACCAAAGATGTCTTCAAGAATTTTTTCTTGGCTGTCAGCTCGGAACCCCACCATCACTCCAAAATCTCATCATCGCTCCTAAAATGAGAATCTTGAACATGTTATACTAGGAATATGTCCTCTACTGTTATGATAGGAAAAAATAGGATAGAATCGGCACAAAAGAAAATGAGGCCTTAGTAAGGTGGAAAATAAGACGAGAGAAACCCTACAAAGACACTTCCAAACTCAAACCTGCAAAAGGGCGTGCATTCTAACCCTGGAAGAATTGCTCACCACGTTAATGCAGATGGAATCTGAGGTGGCCATGGGACAATGGCCTACTCTAATAAAGGATGAATTGGAAACTTGAAAATTAGGGCATATATATGGAAGCCCCAAGTTATAGAATATTATTCTGGGAGCTGTAACTTGAGGTGTTGCATCTTAAGGACACATGTGCCTAGGATGGACCATACTAATTCATATCTAATAGTTTAACTTGCAGGCATAGGGACTATATTAAATCAAAAAAGGATTTTGCCAATGGGGAGTCAACGGACCATAATGCCAAATGAGTCAGCTTGGGATCCCATATCTCTTTCTAACTGTGAAGAGAGGAATAAAATCTGTCTGTGCCCTCAATAAAAAAGGAACCCTGATTTCACTCAGGTCTGGCCACTCATCTCTATCCCAGTAACCAACAGCATTTGGTACATGGGTAAAGGAAAATTTTGCTGGGAAAGTAAACAATGAGAAATAGCTGACACAGAGAACTTTACCTGTGAGCATATCTACCATATACTAAATCATACCAGAGTATGGTGCAACATCAGAATTTTTGGCCAAATACGTTTACAAAAGAGTAACAAGATTTATAGTAATTGGGATATCGAAGATCAATCTTTCCTTGAGGTAGAATTAAATACACCTCATGGAGTTGTTCCTATGGAAACTGGATGGCCAAAGGAGGAATTGAGGATTGAGCAACATGAGCTAGTTCAGGTGCTCAATTATTCTAATCAGTAATATCACCAGATTCAAAGAAGTATGGAAGAGGGAGGAAAAACTATAGTTAAATTGATAATACACAAACACACACACCCCCACGACCAGACTTGCCAGGGATTTTTTGGATGGCTACAATGCAGCTTTCCTTCTTATGATGTGGCTTCTTCCCTAGAATGCATTACATTTGGAATATTAATGATTGTTGGTCTTGTGGGACCCAAGGAATTTAACAAAAATCCCCTACCCCTGGACAAACAGAGCAAGACTAACTCCATTTTGTGCTACACCCACCATCTCATGTATAAACCCCACATGACCTACTTGTTGCTTAAGACACTCCCCCACCCTAGTCAAGCCGCTGAACACACCCTTACTGGAAACCGGCTCATATAGGAAT
The DNA here is from genome assembly GCF_022079265.1 of Lynx rufus. NCBI lineage: Eukaryota > Metazoa > Chordata > Mammalia > Carnivora > Felidae > Lynx > Lynx rufus. The sequence continues at coordinate 8,652,411 of NW_025814825.1, forward strand.
GCGGAACCCCTAACCGCCAAAGAATGTAAACCCCGCCTTCTTCCCGCCAAACTGGCACGCCAATTCTGACCAGAGTGATAGGCTAGTTCAAACAGTTACTATAGGGTAAATTGTAATTCAATTGGCCACCTGCATGTGGACTGACATGACTATGCAACTTTCTGTGTGTGTTACAATCTCATTGGTCACTGGCCCCTATAAAACTGCCACGCCTCTTAACATAGGGGTCCAAGTCCCTGCTCCGCTGTGTCGGGTATACTTGGGCCCAAGCTTGAGCTTGCAAATAAACCCTCGTGCGTTTGCATCGGTATCGGCTCCTTGGTGGTCTCTCGGATTCGAAATCGGGGGCATTACAGGTCTGATATTCTTTATATATGTAATTTGCAGTTGCTGTCACATGTCAGAAAAATTAGACATCCAAGAAAATTTTGCTAGCCCAGATGTAGCAAACACCCTCCCATTAAATGGGACCTCTGGATCGACCTCTGAACCTGTCCTGACTGCTGTGCCCCTGTCATCATGCCCCTTCAACAGGAAGTAGTTCAGATCTGTTGGTCATCCCTGTCCCTAATGGCAGTTAGGAGTCACATGTTCAGAGGAAGGACTATAATAGGAAAAGGTAGGATAAAATAGGGAGACAGGGAAAGGTTAGGACCTAAGGTCCCTGGGTGGGGAAAAAAACTTACTTTGAAACAATGCTGGGAGTCATTGACTACAGCAAACCCCGTCAGGGCATAAAATTCCTCTTAAGAATGTAACAGATACCACCTACTCCCTCTCAGGTTTCCTTCAGGAATTTGACAATAAAAATACCTACCTAAACCATAAATGTCCCCTCTCTGTAAAGAAAGCTTTCATACTCTTCTTCCTTTCTGATCTTCTACTCTAATAAACTTTTGCCTGCTGCTCATTTTGTGGCCACCTCTTCATTCTTTGAAGTGGTGAGACAATGAATCCCTGGTGTTGTGGTAAAAACTCCTGCAACATTGTTTTTATCCTGTTAACTCCTCCTTATTACTCAGGTCTCATAATTGTCACTTCCTTAGGGAAATTTTCTCAACCTCACTAAGTCAAGTATTTTGTTATATTTTTAAAGAAAAATAAGAACATTTAGCATTTATGTAATTTTGTATTTACTTACAGATCATAGTGAATGGAGTCTCAGCTTATACACAGGCTCCGGACTCGGCAACACCAGTTAGAGCAAACAATGAGGCTGGAATTCCATTTACACATAGTCAATTCTATCCCACCTCCAAGAGACCTCCTCTAAATGGACTCACAGAAGCAGGCAAACATTTCTCCCCAAGCCAAAAGGTGGAAGCTTCTTTCCCGAAGAAATATAAAAAAAGTATATTCTAAGAGTACTCTGATTTCTAACACAAATGTTTACATCTCAAATTAGTATCTAGGGTCATCCAGGTTAAAGGCTGAACTCTTCACATTTACTCTTTATTAAGTGAGAAAGAGACAGGTCCCACCTACATGTACAGCTATACAGCCTGTTTTTCTTTAGCTTATTTTAAAATATAAACAGATCCAAGAGTTACAATACATTTGGAAACAGTCTTCTATATGGAAAATAAATCATAGGATAAACAGGGGGGAAATGACCATTGAGGAAACACAAGTTATTCAAGGAAAAGAGAAAAACTAAATGAGATTAATCTAAATAAAACTCTCCATACAAATATTGTTAAAAGGACTCATGAAGACAGTGTATCTGTAAGACAAGTATAGAATGGTATGAAGAAAATAAAAGCATTTAAATAACAAGAAAGAAATTTTGAATATAAAAAGTTGTCTTAAAATAATTTCAATGGAAGGGGCACCTGGATGGTTCAATCAGTAAAGCATGTGATTCTGATCTTGGTGTTATGAGTTTCAGCCTCATGTTTGGATGAGAGATCACTTAAAAATAATATCTTAAAAAATAATAATAATTTCAGTGGAAGAATTAGAAAATATCATCAAGGACAAGAGATGGAATTTTGAGAGAAAAACTAAGATGTAGAGAATCAACACAGAAGATCAAACATTCAACTAATAGGAGTTCCATAAAGATAGTAAATAGAAAAAAATGATAGACTTGTCAAAGAAATTAAAGACATGGAGTCCTCAGAGTAGGAGGGCACATTTTTTTCTGGGTTCCTTTTACTGCTTCTAATAAGTCTCCGTGTTTCTCTTTGCCTCTTACGTTTTTTTTTGTGTGTGTTGGTTTTTTTGTTTGTTTGTTTGTTTTGTTTTGTTTTTTTTTTCCAGTACAGGAGTGACCCTTTAAAAATGTAATACAGAGCAGTAAATATCATTACTCAAAATCTTGAAATGGCCCCTATTACATTCAGAGTCAAAGCCAAAGTTCTCACTGGATACATCTTGTACCTCCCACCATACCTCTGATCTCATCTCATACTACTTTACGCACACGCTCCAGCTAGGATTTTCTCTAATTGTGCCTTCTGCTTCAGGCTCACTTTCTCTGGAATCTGCATGCTTAACTTCGCATTTCCTTCAACTCTTGCTCAACTGAGGCCTATCTCAATCATACTATTTAAAACTATAACTCCAACCCAGCAATACTGGTTCTTCCTCACCTGTGTCTATGTTTTCATTTCTCCATAGCTTTCTAAAATATTATCCAATATAATTACTATACCTACTCCTTATTGTCTGTCTCTATTCAATGGGGTATATGCTCCATGAAGCCCAGCACCTTTGTAGTTTTGATTCATTTATTGTGGTACAAGAGGCTTGAACAGTGCTTAACACAGGAGTTTCCCTGTAGCTATTGAATTAATGAATGAATGAACATATGAATACATGAATGAATAAATGAATGAACAAATGAAGAACTCCTCCACTGAATGGCACAAGACTTGAACTTCTGGTATCATAAAGAGGAAAATATAATCCGAGCATACAATCATTATGAAGAACAATGTTTATAGCTCAAATAATATAACTGAATATTCAGTTTTCTCAAAATATAGAAACAACCAATAGACAAAGCAGGAATATTACAGTTATGAAGTAAAATTGCAAGCAAAAGTCAAGGGGCACTTGTGAGATTTGGTAAAAGGTAGGACAGGGTCAGAAAAGGTGGACAAAAGTAAGACAACTGCTATGTCCTCATTACACAAACTGGCAGGTCAGATAAATCGTTTCCTCCTCAGGAAAATCTGATGATTGATGAACAAAATGTTACCAGCATATGAATTTTGAGGTTATAGAGGTGGCCAATGGCAGAATTGGAAAAATAAAATTGTTGTGTTTATGAGAGGATCACAAACAATGATCATAGCAGATAAATTATATAGCAATATAATCATTTAGTGAGGCATAGGTAACAAAGAGAAAAGCTAAATATAAAAGTAGCTGAAAGTGGTCATATCTTGGAATTTAGATTAGGAGAGGGAGTGTCAGTGGGATAGGAGACTTTTTAAATACGCTCTTACATACTATTAGGTTTTTCTTTAGTGCACAACATTTCTTTGTAAAAATAATTTTCAAGTATTTGAAAACAAAACAAAAGCAGCTTGGAGAATGTATATTAATAATTATTAATGAGTAAAACATTGTTTGCCTTTTGTATGTGAAACATATCCTTTGAATGATTTTATTATATAGAGGTATTTTTTCAGGTTAAATACAGCAAATCGAAACTAAAAAACAAAAAAGAAAAATATGAATCAAGTTAAAATGAGAATATCTGCTACTAACCATTCACTCTGACACCAAACCCAGCCAAAAAAGTTTTACATAAGAATACAATTTTTTACCCACATTTTTAAGGTTGAAGCCATAGTCTACTTAAGGTAGAAGAGTGGAAGACTTGATGAAAATCAGAACTTTGTTGACATTCATTAATTTGTTTAATTCATTCGTTTATGCATTCATACACCAAATGTATATTGTATATCTATTATTTTCTAGGTACCATTGAACATTTTATTAGATAAAACGATACAGCCACTTTTCCATTTCTAAATATTTTAATTTGTCTTCACTAGCTCAGGAACTTTTATTTATTTATTTTGAGAGAGAGAGAACAAGTGGGGGAGGGGCAAAGAGAAAAGGGAGAGAGAAAATCCCAAGCAGATTCCACAGTGTCACCACAGATCCCCGTGTGGGGCTCAGACCCACAAACCATGAGATCATGACCTGGGCCAAAGTCCAACGCTTAACTGACTAAGCCACCCAGGTGCCCCAATAGCTCAGGAATTTGATAGTCAGTAGCCACTATATGCAATCATTTATTTAATGGAGTATCAACATACATATATAATTAATAGTATATTAACTTTACATATTAAGTTATAAAGTATATTCATACACGTCAATTATTTTGCTTCACAACATCACTAGTGTAGAAGGTAGTTTCCTATTCCCAATTTACAGAGGAGGAAATAGAGAAGGAATTTGCCTAAGATCACATTTTTGAAAGAGAAAAAGTAAATATCCAACCCACTGCACTATCCACCACACTTCATATATTTTTGCTTCATTTCAATGTTTGGGTTGGACAGGTTTGTGTCATCCTTCTAGCTGTTCTAAAAACTTAAATCAAGGGCTCCTCTCTGGAAGTTACACTTCAAGCAGCAGTGATTCCTTCTTTATCTGAATTCTAAACTTTGTCTGTATGTGCATATGTTTATGTGTGTGTGTGTGTATTTGTATGTGTGTGTGTGCATGCATACGATGTATAAAATAGCATTTATATTTTTTAAATTTTTTTTAATGTTTGTTTATTCCTGAGAGAGAGAGAATGTGTGTGTGAGTGAGGGAGGGGCAGAGAGAGAGAGGGAGACACAGAATCTGAAGCAGGTTCCAGGCTCTGAGCTGTCAGCACAGAGCCCAACGCAGGGCTTGAACTCACGAACCATGAAATCATGACCTGAGCCGAAGTCAGACGCTTAACTGACTCAGCTACCCAGGCACCCCTATATAGCATTTATCTTATTGCTTCAATGTGGTTGCATATTGTGGGAACTAAGACTGCCTTGAAATATTTGCTAGCTTCTGTATTGCGTCATGATTCTGTGTTTATCATGCTTAGACTAGAAGAACTTTGGATTCTGAGACTGACTGATTAAAACTTGAGGCTGGACTTCATGTAACTTCAGACAACTTTTTCTATACCTCTGTATGGCACAAAAGACATGTGTGAGAAATCACAGAAGTATATGATCTCTTTGCTTCTACCTCCTTCTCTGCAATATGCTGTTAAAGTTGAGGGGCAGACACGAGTCAAACTGGCTGGATTCAAACCCCATGTCTAGTATTACCAGCTGTGAGGCCTTGGGTTATTAATATATTCCTCCCATGCCTTCATGTCTTCATCTGTAATATAATAACAGTACATACCTCATAGGATTCTTTTGAAAGTTAAATGAGTTAATTAAAATAATTCAGAACAGGGTTTGAAATACAATGGCCCTTAATAAATTATTATTAGCTATTTTTATCCTTCTCACAGATGATCTGGATTATCAAATTAGATGGTGCATGTGAAAATGATTTGAAAATACTGTTATTATATCATTTAATCATACATATATTTATGGTGAACAACAGATGAAATTTATAAGCATAAAAAGTGTGAAACACTCAATATTAATCATAAGCAGCATATAAAAATATTTAATTGCTATACAGAAGGAAATAACTTGTATTGTGAGGTTTTTCACACTTCCTCTCAATTCACTTATCAACCATCTCTGATTCATGCTACAATAGAATTCTGATAAAGGAAAACAAAAGGAAGTGTTTACTGTTGCCCTTCTGGGGCTGCAAACATCCCTGGTCACAGGCTCTATCTCCGGCTCAATTCTTCACAATTTCCACCTAACTTCAGCGGTGGCAGTAACTGTGCTCACTAATGGAAAATAGCATGGGTTCCTAGATCATTTGAATAGCTAGCTTCTGCTCCTTAGCCTCATTTTCATAATCTCAGCTGAACATTATTTTGATCATTGGCTAGTTTTACATCATTTATAAAACTCTAATTTATGCACTGTGAGTATTCCAGAGAACTCCTTTAATATCCACTTACTTTCACTTCTGTGGTCTAGACATTATTCACCTGAATGAGAAGGGATCAGTTTTAGCCGATTAAAGATCATGAAAGGAAAACAGGTATCACCCATAAGCAAAACCCTGAACTCAGGGTTAAGAATACAAAATGAATCATGTGCCTGTAAATCACAACCTGTCACCCTTTCTCTGATTATTCAATTATATTTTAAATCAATTTTATTATTTTAAATCAGTCTTTTTTTCATTATACATCTTAGACTCCAATTTATACCCCACTCTTAAGAAGTGGATAGTGTTTTGGACATTCATTTTTATGTTTGAGTCTCAGGGCTGTTTTACAATCAAATCCTTTGTTTTTCCTTTGCCTTATAGATTTTGCCTCTTTCAAATTTTACTTTTTGTATCTTGTATGTTTTTGCAACCCAAATTACATGTATTTCCAAAGAAGCAGGGAGGATAATTAGATGGATAGATGGAAAGTGAGGGAGTTTCAGAGGAGTCTGCAAAGCAGAAAATGATACAGGTAGGGAACAAATAGAACATTCCAGAAAAGTGGGATAGTAAGTAGACAGACAGAGTCCTCCAAATGCCCTTCCTTTCCCCCTCCATCATCCACTGGGTGGTATTTTGGTAGCCACTATGAGTTTGTAATATTCCAAGAACAAGTCAAAAGCTTATAGTACTATTGAAGAAGCACAAAATTTATAAATAATGAACAAACAAACAAACAAACAAAAGATTGGGAGGAAATAGGTCACTATCCCACTTAGGAGAGAGAATAGTAGTGGTAGAAAGGTAATAAACAATATTTTCCATCCTCCCCTTTATAAAAAACATATTAGATTCTTAGAATTTTTTGACTCACATTTAAATCTTTTTAGATTAAGTATTTGGGGATAAGTTTATATTATACATATTTCTTCATCTGTTTATGTTTCTACTGCCAGCATTTGAGGGTAGCCACCATATGTCAGCTGTCTTATATTCCCAGAGTCAAACATAGGGCCTGCCTTATCATGAGAATGCTATCAATATTCAATTATGCGGTAGGGGTTAGGGATGGGATAGAGATGAAGGATGGGTCAGACTGTCTATTGGGCGTAAAAACTGAAAACAGAATTTTCTAAGGAGAAATCAAAATTTACCTGGTGTCCAGATGAATGCAACTAGCTATTATATATATTTTTCTTGATCCGTTGATTATATATACACCCACACACTCATCCCCCACATAAGCTCTCACTCTCCCATACATACATATTCATAACTTAGAACTTAGTGAAAAATAATTTCTAATATTATAAATGGATTAAGTTTATAGAGTCAAAAATAAATGCCTCTTTCGCCCCAACCTGATCGCTGGTCCTCTATGAGAAAACATCCAAAGGTGCTTTATAAACAAGCACATAGGTGTATATTTAGTGTTAACACATAGGATGGCAGCATGATATACAGGGAGTTTGTATATATTATTACTTTCTCCACATGAAGATGAATAATATTAAACATGCATTTCAAGCTGGTATTTTTCAATCAGTTCACAGCAGAGTAAACTGGGAAGCTTAAATATTCTCAATTGCTACACCCTGGTACTCAGATTCAATAAGTCTCAGGGGCAAAAATTAAGCTCCCCAGGTATTTCTGATTACAGTTTGAGAAGGACTATTCTAATGAATTCCTGGGTTTACTTTTGTTAAAACTATTCACATACACAAAACAGAATTTGTCGACTTTAGAAAAGAGTATTATCTGACCTGATCTATATTATTGAGACTTATTATAGAGATGCATAGAATTTGTAGAGTAGTTCCAAATTTTAACACGATCAGAAAAATTCTACATCTGTATAGAAAAATGCTGCCTGACAATCTCACTTTTCTAGAGTATTATACCCTTCTGGGTCAGGATAGTTTGAGAATAAATCTGGTTAAAAGAACGGACGCCAGTTGATGTAAACAACACTCAGATGAATTGTGATCTATTTCTCACTTGCAGTCCATGATTTTATGCTGTGCAGTATAATTTGACAGGTTTCTTCAATTAGTTTATGGGGTTAGGCCATTGCCAAGCTCCTCACAGGAATCATAATTCAATGCATTTTCTCTTCCCCATTTGCCTACCAAACAAATAAATACTCCATTCATATTATGTATCCTCATTTTAAACTTAGACCTTAAATCGACACATAATCTTGATAGTAATGAGAAGGAAGAGTGAGGATTAAGTTTATACAAGGGCCCTCACCAGCATACACCGCCTAGAAATACAGGGTAAAGCATGATGAAATGATATCTTCTCACCGCAAAGTGGATTCAAATACATTGAGGGGACTTAGTTCATGGTGCAGTGTCCTGCTCCTACACGTGTTTATCTCCCATTAGAAATGAACATGACTGCCGTGCAGGGAAGGCCTCCGTTATCATCAAACTCCCCTGTGTTGTTACTGCTACTAGGAAAGTGATTTCTCTCGTTTTCAGCTGGGGTGGGAGAACACAGAAGCCTTCCTTTCATACCGACCACTTGTGCAGGGCTTTTAAAATAACATCTGTGTCTGTAATACAACTCTGCAGGAACACACACAAAGAAAGTGTGCAACAAATATGAGGGCATCATTGGGTTGAATCTGGGAGTCACTAATACAGTCTTAAGCCTTTTTTAGAACACATGTTTAAAACATGGTATGCAAAATATTGCGTGTACATGAAATGTATGCTTATTAAAGGTGAATTCTAAGCCAATCGATAAGCTTCCTTTTATTTGAAGGTGTTCCTTCTGATGGGGATGACAACTTTCTGTGTAGGAGGAGGAGCTAAACAATATGCATTACTGTGACAGTCACGGGTTGACAATGCATCTGATGAGGGTCATCCTCTTTTAAACTTGCTCATGTTTGTGAAGGCAGTGCCTGCATGGCTGCATTTCCCAGGCCCGGAGTGGATACCCCCAGCCCGACTGCCAGACTAGATTGTGAGGCTGTCTAATTGAAAACATTTTGAGCATTTAAAAAACCTGCTGTCACTAGGATATACATTTGAGGAAAGGCGTTTCCAGTGCTCTTATCTGAAAATTGTGGATATTACCTGCCTAGTCAATTTCAGAGAATTCGCATGAGGATTAAACGAAGTAATGGATGGGTGAGAGCTTTAAAAATTATAGTGCACTCGAAAAAAAATGCAAGTTATTAATACTGTTGGAAGACATGTTAAGGAAGAACAAAAGATGAGCTAGTTCCTCTGCTGTGTTCTCTCTCTCTCTTAGCTTTTGACATCACTGTCCATCTGATCACTCAATGTAGATTCCAAGAATCATACTCCTCCTTATTCCTCTATAATCAATTAGCAATTAAGCTCCGCCAATGTTTTCATCTAAATAATTCTTGAATCTGCTCTCTCTGATCTTCCTCTACTGTCACCCTGATGCAGATTCCCATAAGGTGGTCTTCACCTAGGATCCCTAACTCCTTTCTTACATTCCTTGAACCTATCCTCTAAATACATGAAAGAATATATGGTCAAAATGATAATCTGATTATGAACATTTTCTGCTTCAAATGCATCCAAGGTTGCTCTTCATGCTCACGCTTCTCAGCATGGCAAGTAACTCCCTCTACAGTGACACCATTTTCTGCTCCCCAAGTCCCTTTGCACATTCTCTGCAACCATTTACACTCAGGCGACGCCAAAGTGCTTACACGTCTCCTTACCACAAATGATAGTTTACGTCTCTGAGCCTTTTTTCTTTTTTTTTTTTTCTCAACGTTTTTTTTTTTTTTTTTTTTTTTATTTATTTTTGGGACAGAGAGAGACAGAGCATGAACAGGGGAGGGGCAGACAGAGAGGGAGACACAGAATCGGAAACAGGCTCCAGGCTCCGAGCCATCAGCCCAGAGCCTGACGCGGGGCTCGAACTCACAGACCGCGAGATCGTGACCTGGCTGAAGCCGGACGCTTAACCGACTGCGCCACCCAGGCGCCCCTCTGAGCCTTTTTTCATACCACTTCCTCTACCTAGAGAGGTCTCGCCACCACTTAATACTCTTCTCTCAAGACTTAACCGAGGTAACACATCATGTGGGAATTTTTTTTTCTTCTTGCCACCCTCCCTCAAGCCATAGCACCATTTTCTAGGGCTTCTATCAAACCCTGTGTCTGTTATCTCTGCACTTTCTACATTATTAATTGTAGATTTCTCTGCTGATTTCTGTGTCTGTCTCTTCTAGATGGGGGAATTCTTGAAGGCAAGGTCTGTGTCATCCTATCTTTAGGTCTCTATGTTGTATGCACATAGTGAACTTTAATAAATACCTATCAAATGTGAATGAAGAAAGCTGTGGGGAAAACAAAGACATGGAAATCATTATGGAAATGTAAGGAGAAAGGATTGGCATGGATGCCATATAAGCAATTCTCTGTAAAAGGGATGTAGAAAAAATGAAAGGGGGGAAATAAAGGGGAAGAATCACTGATCAGATATTGATAAAGATGGTCATATGGAAGATAAAAATGTTGAAAGGAAAAATAGGAGAGGGGGAGAAAATAAAGTGAATGGATGGCTGGACAATAAGACTATTACAGGACAAGGTAAAAGAAGGAGACCATGAAAAGGACAAAATTGACAAATATAATCCAATAAATTGAGGACAAAGAAGTAGAAGAAACAAAACCAAAAGGTGTGTTGACAAGTACTTACCGTGGAAATCAGCAAACATAAAGTAGCCATGTGAGTGGTAGAAGAAAAAAGAGAGAGCCCAGAATAATTAAAGGAAGACAAATGATTTAATAACACTAATAAGGAAAGGGCATTTAGATAAAAAAAACAAAAACAAAAATAAGCAAAACACAGACAAGAAAGAGTAAAAAGTTATGATTTGGAAATACATTAGAGATTTTCTTGTAAATGCTAGGTCTGCTTGTTAGAATATAGAATTTGTTAAAAATAATAACTTAAAATTATCTCTGTTTACTAAAAATAATGGACCCCAAATCAGCAGTTCCACTGGCAATACAGTCATTAATAGAGTACTGTAAATAATGTAAACTATGGGCTTTGGGAGACAATGATGTGTCAATGGAGGTTCATTCATTGTAACAAATATATCACTCTGGTAGGGGGTGTTGATAATGGAAGATGGTTAGCTCCTCCTGGGCATGGAGTTTATGGAAAATCTCAGTACCTTCCTCTCGGTTTTGCTGTGAAGCTATACTGCTCAAAGAAGATACAGTCTTAAAAAGTAATAAATAATAACATTTAAAACTCCAAAAAAAAAAGGAGAGTACTTTAAAGCTACTCATGTCCTTTTTATTGCATTCATTTTTCTGTGTAGCTATATAAAGTGAGTTTTGCTCTCATCAAGAGCAATTGAGATTCAGTATCTGCCCTAAGCTATAACAAATGAGCCAGATTTGAAATATAAAATGTTTATTTCTATCAGTGTACTGTAAAAGACTACCAGTCCCCACCGGCATCTTAGAGTTGCCTCATTATACAAGGAGAAAATTGGAAGAAAAGCACCACGGGCAGATGTCCTGAATGCTGTCAGAGTAGGTGACATTTATGTGATGTGACTCACCTTGACATCTCTTGGTACTCCATTACAAATCTGAGAGATTGTGTTTTCACTTGTGGATTGCAATTGCCTCAGGTAGCCAGATACTATCCATGTTCTTCAGCAGAGGTCAGCCAATACTCATTGTTAAACACCAGTCAAACACATGATGGCCAGCTGGCAAATTGACATTTCTGTGATGCTTGAATCTGCCCTTCCTAATCTAATATTTTGTAGGAGGTACACCTCAAGGGATATCATGATGTTAGCTATGGTGTGCCTACAAATGTAATAGGATTACATTTTTTTAACGTACAATTTTGTTACTTAATAATCACATTTCTTTTACCCAGAAAAAAACAAGAACATACCAAACCAAATTTTATACTTACTTAAAACAACACCTTTAAATATTTGCCTATCTTGAAATTTATTAGAAATGCCTACTTCAGAAGCTTGTATTGCCTCATTTCTGGCAAGAATGCAACTATTCCTCTTCCTTTAAGATCTATATCACCTAAACTGTACTTCATCCTTTGGCTCTCTTTTAATATTATTGAACAATAAATTAGTATCTATGATGACTGGTCCATGCCATTTTAGGACTAAAATACTTTCAGCCTGTCTGCCATTAGCTGTTGACTATAAGTTTTCTAAGTCACTCACCATCTATCAGGTGGGTGTGTCCCATGTTCTTTCCATGTAGGTTTTGTGGGATTTGGTAAGGAATTTAAAATACCACACCAACTCTCTCCTGAGGCTTTTCTCCTGCCTATTCATATTATTTTTTTAAAGAATAGGAAGTCATTTGAAAATAATAGTCACCATTTATTGTCTCCTAACTGCACCAGGCATTTTTATATGCATTATTTATAAAATCTTCACAGCAAACATATCAGGTGGGTTTTGCTTTCCTCATTTCAATGACAAAAAAAATTTTGTTTTTGAAGTTGATCTAGAATAAGTGGTGTGCCCACACCACACAAAAATGTAGTGACAAAGTCTGGCTTAGACTCTTGTGTTTTGGATTCCAAAGCCAATATTTATTGCTAAACGCCAGATAAAAAAAATGTATACAAATCATATTTATTTTTATTTTGGTATCTCTTAGACATATCTTACTGAAACTTCCTTCTAACAGTATAAAGTGTTATAGTTTCTATTTAAAAAAAAATTTAACGTTTGTATATTTTTGAGGGGGGGGAGGGGTGTGGGTAGAGGAGGAGAGAGAGGGAGACACAGAATCTGAAGCAGGCTCCAGGCTCTGAGATGTCAGCACAGAGCCTGATATGGGGTTCCAACCCATGAGCAGGGAGATCATGACCTGAGCCAAAGGTATCGCTTCACCTACTGAGCCACCCAGGCACCCCTAGCTTCTATTTAAAAATAAAATAAAAAGGGGCGCCTGGGTGGCTCAGTCGGTTGGGTGGCCGACTTCGGCTCAGGTCATGATGTCGCGGTCTGTGAGTTCGAGCCCCACGTCGGGCTCTGTGCTGACAGCTCAGAGCCTGGAGCCTGTTTCAGATTCTGTGTCTCCCTCTCTCTGACCCTCCCCCGTTCATGCTCTGTCTCTGTCTCAAAAATAAATAAATGTTAAAATTAAAAAAATAAATAAATAAAAATAAAAATAAAATAAAAAGAAACTTTTCATTGCCCCAATCCTGTTGCTATTATTTATCTCCATTGTAGGGTGGATGAAGGTATTGTGGTACAGATTCAAAGTTAAATTTCCATTCCTGTTTTTATTGTATATAAGAACCACTGAAAATATGGGTATATCTTCTTCTAGACCACTAAGCTCCAATCTAGGTTGCGGAATAACAGTGAGGGACATACAACTGTATTTTCCATAAAGACATGGCAAGTTGGGTCTGCACCAATTCCATGATATGCCTATAAAATATTCCTATTCCAGGGAAATTAAAATATCATAAAAATTATATTTTATCACATTTCTATAAGGATAGACAACGTACAAGAACATTTTAAGAATTTATGAAAGAAAAGCAGACTAAATAAATATTTGATATTATAATATTTTAAATTTTTAAGTAGTTTCTAATATCCAGACTGTAGTTTCCTTTTCTTCCCTTTTCATACAGCCTACCTTGAAAAGCTCATTGACTCTCACAGCTTTAACAATTATCTCTCTGAGAATAATTCCCAAATTTGGATCTGTACCTAACATTACCCTGAACTCCAGTTCCTCTTTCCAATAGCAAGTTAGATATTTCCACTTGTATGTTTTATCTGAAATCCAAAGTATCTGTATTTGAATTCAATATCTGCAAAATTACCTTTTCCCCTAAATTCACATTCCAATAAAAAAAAAAACAGCATCATTATTTTTCCCCTTTCTTTCATATATGAGAATCATCTTAAAAGATTTGACATCCTCAGGATTTTATAACTTGAAGTTCAATTCCAAGCCCTTCATGATGTGCTCCCAACTCACCACCAGGGCTTTCTCCTGCCATTTTCCTTTGTAATCACGCCCTACATTTCATACTCCTTCTCTGGAGTGCTTTTCTGCCTCTTCACCTAGGAAACTCCCACTCACTCTTCAAGATTGAGTTCAAATAGTTCCTGTTCTGTGAAGTCTTTACTAATTCTCAGGGCATAGCTGGGCACTTCATGAGTTCCTAATTCTGACATTTATTCCTCCCCTAATCTCTACAAATCCTTGAGAGTAGGTATTAAATCCAAATCTAGATTTTGATTTTTTTTTAAAATGTTTATTTATTTTGAGAAAGAGAGAGTGTGTGTGTGTGTGTATGTGTGTGTGCGTGCGCACACACAAGTGGGGGAGGGGCAGAGAGAGAGGGAGAGAGAGAGAATCACAAGCAGGCTCCATGCTGTCTGCACAGAGCCTATCATGGGGCTGGGTCTCACGAACAATGAGATCATGACCTGAGTCTCCTTTAATTGACTGAGCCACCCAGGAGCCCCTAGAATTTGTTTTTGTTTTTTAAATTTTTTTTTTTTACTTTATTTATTTTTGAGAGAGAGAGAGAAAGACAGACAGACAGAGAGAGAACAGCAGGGGAGGGGCAAAGAGAAGGAGAGACAGAATCCCAAGCAGGCTCTGTGCTGTCAACACAGAGACTGACATGGGGCCAAACTCACAAACCCTGAGACAATGACCTGAGCTGAGATCAAGAGTCAGACTCTGAACCGACTGAGCCACCCAGGCGCCCCTAGAATTTGTTTTTCATTTGAAGAACAGAATCCGGTGTTTGATAGGTGCTCACTAAATATTTTTAAATACATGCATAAATTAATGAATATGTGAAAGAACAAATATTTCAATGAATCTTTGACTTCTCTTAATATCTTCTTGACCTTCATATCACTGTATTTTGTTTTGCCTTTAAACTATTTACATGAAAAATAATCCCCAGGTAGCTTTAGTATTTGTTTAAACTGAAAACTAAAGACTTCCATGAAATATCTTACATGAATTAATTCAGCTTCTTTTTCCAAAGTAATGATATGTTAATGAACTTTAAAAACATTTACAGTTCCCAAATAGTTACAATAAATTATTCTTAAAACAAGTTTGAATAAGTTCCCTATATATGTGAGTAAATTATGATAAGCTAAAACATCTTTTAATGTTCAAAGGGTAAAGTAATATATTTAATATTTTTACTCCTACAAATAATTTGCTTTCATTTCTATTTTTCTTGCATATTATCAATGCCATCAGATCAGAAATTTGACAGAAGCTCTCCCTGAAGATTTAGCTTTTCCCTGTAGATCATAAGGAAATATTCTTTGAAGATAATGATGGAATTTGGGGAGGTTCAGGATATTTTCCTAAGGAAAACTTCAAGTTCATCTCTCCCTTTGAAAACATTTAATTTCCAAAAATATCTAATTTAAAACTCTGGACAATTTGGCCTTTACAGTAATGGAATTGTGATGGCTCCTTCTTTTACTTCTTTCTTTTGTTTTTCATTGGTTATTATATACATACAAAAAATATTGGAATCCAAAATAGTTCCATGAATTCGAATTTTGATATACATCCTATTTATGATAAAAAATAATCTAACAAAATAAATATAAAAATTTGAAGACCCTGAGTAAGTTTCCATGAAGAAAGTAAAATTAAAGAGCTGCTCTGCCATTATATGAGCAAAAGAAGACAGCCTCACATTTTAACTATCATGGTAATAAAATGGTATTGGTAATAAATATTTATATAATTGCACATGAATGATCAGTGCCCTTTTTGGAAAGACAAAGCAGAAATGACCTAGTCAATGAGACTGACAGAAAAGGTACAGGCACTGAGATCAATTCCCACTCACAATTATAGAATATGGTCACAAAATGTAAATATCAAAGATTACTTTCAAGGTAGTCCAAGTGAGGGATAGAACCAGTAGAGGCAAATATCAACTACGGTGGAGTGATCAACATAACCCCAAAACTTAGAGAAAGTAAGCGAATTTAACTAAAGGGAGGATCCCTCTCACCCCAAATTAAAAGTGACCTGAACAACTACATACCAGGGTAACAAGAATTTAGTATCTCTCTGAGGCTCCCTCCCTGTATAACATCATTGATGATACCAGAACACACCTGATCATAAGAAAATAAAGGATGAGATTCCCAGTCTGAAAGCCCGAGTAAAGGACAGGAGACAATGGTTGGTGTCATGTAGTCATGAAGGGAGAGATCAAAATTTTCATGAGAGAGTGGTTATAGAATAGGACAACTGGTCTAAGCTATCTAAGAAAAGAAAAATAAAATGACAGCCAATTGGGGGAAAGTGGAAGGATCTGAGACAAGAGAATATGACAACGTTGAGAATAAGGCATTAAAAGTTTTAGAAATGAGGAAATTAGAAATAGAAGAATTTAAGGTATCCAATGTGTGTGGAGGGGAATCCTATTTATAGGATATATTCATCAAAGTATTGTAAAAGAGAAAATAAACTCCAAGCTGCACTAATAAAGAGTTATTGAAACACAGCAGTAATAAGACTGATAAAATTAGTTATATTCACAGCCTCTATTGGAATATTTTATTGGACATTCTGTTGGAATGTTTTACCAGTTTACTTTTTTTTAAACCAGTTACTTTTAAACTCATTGGACCATTGGTTTAGGATAAAGATTATTCCAGATTTTTTTCCTATAAAAATAAATATTTAAAATATAAAATTAATTCAATATCCTTATACAATTATCCATATGTCACTATCCCAAAGAAATTATTATCAGTTAAATTTCTGCGATCCTGCTATACAAATGGACAATGGCCAGACGAAATATGACAATAGAGATTTGACCTGCAAACTGCAGCAACTAGGTCAGGAGACCAAACCACAGGCTCTCTAGCAACTGGACAGGAATGGTCAAGACTTTGACAATGATAGCTGCCCTACCTATATGCCTCACTTTAAATTCAGTGACAGAGAGAGCAAAATATGCTCCCCAAACCAATCGCATATGATGCCCTGCTTCTAGTGAGCCCACCTGCATCTTCCTTGTGTCAACAATTTCCAATCACAGATACCTGAAGTCTTTCTTTTTTATTTTTTCCCCCTTTTAAAGCTTTCTGTTTTCTCTGTCTGCCTTTGAGTCCCTGCCAAAAGCAAGTGATGATGGCTGACTCCTTTGCTACAGCAAGCTCTGAATCAATTGTCTTGTACGTTCTCATTTGGGTGGTCTTTGCTTGCTGCCACGTTTCTAATACTTTAATCACCTGTTCTCTAAGACGATGCATAATTTAATTCTGTCCACCTGAATCTCTGCAGAGTCACACAATTCAGAGCTGTTTTGCCACTTGGAAATTGACATAGCTGCCTCATAAATTCACTACAGCCAGACATTGAGATGCCGAATTTCAGGTAAGAGTATCTGTGTCCTCACTCTCAGTTAATTTTAATAAACAATTACTAAGATGTTACATAAGCTGAATTCTTGCCCATTACTTATTATGTCAAAATACATGTAAATTTTTTATCATGTCAGTATAACTGGCATACAGAATCATTCTTAGTTATGTTAAAGCATTTCTCTTTGGCACTACTGAATAATGATTCCAGTGATTTAAGACTTCACAAAATAAAACAAACCTAATTTTTACAGGGAGAATATTCATGGAAAGGACAATGATAATACCGTGTAAGTGCTCTAACATGATGCCCAACAAGAAAAAAAAGTAAACCATGGAATATAGAAAAATAACTTTTCTTCCATGATATGATTATTTATTTCAAATATAAAATGAATGCCTTCTTCAAGTTATTATTTGGAAAGCCAGAAATGTTTTTCATAATCTTAAATGACCTGCATACTTTATATTTTCAATTATTTGTTAGATATTTATGTGTATATTTAATACATATGAGAAAGAAACTTCAGTAGCCCTATCAAATAAAGAAAAAATTAAATTTCTCTACTTTTATAGTTTAAATCATAAGCTGGAATACTGTTTTTAAAAGGAAAAAATGTAAAATTTACTAATATTTCTTATTCCTTTTGTTGTGTGGTAAAACATTTAAATTGCTATTGTTGTGAACACATTATATTAGAACATAAACATTTTACCTCAGAAAGCAAAATAAACCATGTGCAAAGACATTCCATATTTAACAAATAAAAAGATGTGAGACATAGAACACATCTTTTTTTTAAATCTCTTTTTTTAATTTTACTTTTTAAAAGTTTATTTATTGACTTGGACAAAGAGAGTGAGTGGGGGAGGGGCAGTGAGACAGAGAGAGAGAGAGAGAGAGAGAGAGAGAGAGAGAGAGAAGAGAGAGAGAGAGAGAGAGAGAGAGAGAGAGAGAGAGAGAGAGAGAGAGAATCCCAAGTAGATTCCACACTGTCAACACAGACACACTGTCAGCACAGAGCCCCATGCGGGGCTGGAATTCACGAACGGTGAGTTCATGACCTGAGCTGAAATCCAGCCACTTGTTTAACTGACTGAGTCACGCAGGCTTCGCAGAACACCTGAGTTTTTATGCATTTTATCTACGCTTCTAGAAAAGCTTTAATTCTGAAGCCCTGGCTGAATAAGTGGCAAGGTGAGTTTCCACCCGTTCCTCTGCTCATTTTCAATTCCATCTCTCAGAAGTGTATCTTAAAGAAAAAGAAGGTGAGGCAAAAAGTTTTCTTAAATATATGCCTGTATTCAGGGGGAAGTATGTGAAGGGTGAAGAACAAATGTACCCTCATCTCCAAATCTCGTGCTTCATCTGCCATCACTCTACAGCTGCAACATCCAAAGACTCCTCTTCTACAGATAAATGCAACATTGTTTCCACATGAGTATTTCTGAGTACTCTTTCCCTTTCCCTTCAGATGAATGGGTTTCAAAGTACATCCCTGATTGCCCAATCATTACTTAGGATATCCTGGACAAAAGGAAAGCTGGGAGCTCAGTGGCCCACGTCCTTTACATCTACACACTCCTCTGTGTTTTAGGTTAATGCTTGACTGCAATAGGCCATGCTTAAAATAGAAGAACAAAATGCCTTAAGAAATTTGGCCCATTTGTAGAAAGGTAGGCTTAGCTAGTGGATCAGGTGACAACTCTGAAAACATCTTAAGAATATTATACAAATAGAAAACCAGGAGAATTGCCAGTTGCATTATTATGTACACAAGATAAGCCAGTTCCAACCCTTTTAGAAAGTGCAGCATGCACCATTCATGTTGGGTAACTAATGAAAATGAAATAAAAAGTTGTATTTTTCCCATGTTTATCATACATGTAGTTGGGCTTATAGCACTAATTGAAAATTTTCAGTTGCAATATTTCAGAGGCATTTGAATAACCTTATGATTATCCAAATTTGGCCCAGGAAGACTGGTCCAATACCAGAAAAGTGATATGTATTAACTAGGTTATCTAAATTTAGAAATCATCAAAATGTGATGTTACTGTTTATAAGCAGTTCTTTTTTCTTATTGATAAAAAGCAATCTTCAAAATTTCAGAAGGAAGTATCAGGAAAAAAATAGCTTCAGTTTGATATAGGAAATCAGCATACATGATTTGACCTGTAAATAAACACATTTCCTGCATTCTTTTCTCTCCTCCAAAGTTTTCTTTAGGACATCATTCTCATAAACACATAATTGGGCCATTAGAATGCAACTAAAAATGCAGACAATCTGATAATGAAAGGTCTTCTCATCTTTCTGTTGTGTGGTCAACAGCTCAGTAGAGATCTTCATTCAACATCTATGATCATCTCTCATGTGCTTGGGCATAAATAGCCTCAGTGAGAAGAACTTTCAAACCTTTACTTTCTCTATTTCGATCCCAACTCCTGGCAAGATTATGTAGTCTCTCAAGCTAAATTTCTGCAGCCATCATGTCTACTTCTATCTGTTATCATTCCATTAGGCCTTTTCCTTTCACCTCTCTGTTTTGCTGCCCATCTTTGTATTCTCCTCGCCTCTTTGTCCATTGTATTTTATGCTGCCCTAGCTCAAAATACTCCACTAGAGGAATTGGTATATCTTTAATAATACCAAGGAAAATGCCTGGTATTCAGTATATCATTAGAAAATGAACCAAAAGAAATTCTACAAAAGCCTACAGATTTTGTCAAAATAATACATCATTTTTAAAAATAAAAACTGACATCACATTGTATCTTAAAATATATAATGTGTGAGGGGCGCTTGGGTGGCGCAGTCGGTTAAGCATCCGACTTCAGCCAGGTCATGATCTTGCGGTCCGTGAGTTCGAGCCCCGCGTCGGGCTCTGGGCTGATGGCTCAGAGCCTGGAGCCTGTTTCCGATTCTGTGTCTCCCTCTCTCTCTGCCCCTCGCCCGTTCATGCTCTGTCTCTCTCTGTCCCAAAAATAAATAAACGTTGAAAAAAAAAATTTTTTTTTAAAAAATAAAAAAAATATATATATAATGTGATGAGGATAGGTATACCTCCTGGTATATATTTTGAATAAATAGTTTTAAAAAAAATAGTGAGTGGCTCCTGGGTGGCTCAATCAGTTGAGTGTTCAACTTTGGCTCAGGTCATGATCTTGCAGCTCATGGGTTTGAGCCCCTCATAGGTCTCTGTGCTGACAGGAGCCTGCAGCCTGTTTCAGATTCTGTGTCTCCCTCTCTCACTGCTCCTCCCCCACTCACACTCTGTCTCTCTCTCTCTCTCTCTCAAAAATAAACATTAATTTTTTTAAATAATAATGCTTAAAGCAGTATTACGTTTATCTAAGTATTTTCAATTTTTTAAACTTTATTAATTTTGACATTAAAACTGATATACCCTTAGAAATCATATTTGACAAAGATGAGTATGATGGGTTTTGTTTCTCATTTAAGGAGGGGCTATTTTTTTAATCTTTTTCCTCACAATTTTTCAGCAACTATTAAAAAATACATCCTAAGAGGGGCACCTGGGTGGCTTAGTCGGTCAAGTGTCCATCTTCTGCTGTCATAATCTTGCAGTTCATGACTTTGAGCCCCATGTCCAGCTCTGTGCAGACAGCTCAGAGCCTGGAGCCTACTTTGGATTCTGTCTCCCTGTGTCTCTGCCCCTCCCCACTCATGCTGTCTGTCTTTCTCTCAAAAATAAAAAATAAACATTAAAAAAAACCCCACATCCTAAGTGATCATACAAGATACAATTAAATATCTAGAAAGTTTTACCTAGAGCTTGTCTCCTGTTCAGATGAGGAAAAGAATTAGATGTTCTAAAGTGTTATATAAACTATGAAATGTGGGAACTGTTTAGGTTCAGTCCAGATACTGCCTGGACATAATTTACCTGATGTAACACAAGGAAAAAGGGGAACAATTTATGAAGAAAACATTAATAAATAATCTAAACTCTAAATATCATAAAGAGAAAACTTTCACAACCCTAATAAATCCTCCTGGGGCTTCTGGCTTAAGATGACAGCCTGTCACATGTATATAATTTTTCTCCTTTTCCAAATCCCACTAAAACTACAGATGCATTTTTTTCTTTTAAAGACCTAAATGTTCTAGAATGGAAAGAACATAATGGGACAAGAGACAACAGTAAGAACTATTAGGAAGCTAGAAAGCAGATGCCAAGTGGGAAATAATCTGGTCAACCTGAGAAAGCCAGAGTCCAAACTGGCAGTGGGAAAACGAAGGGCTAAACTGATTTAAACATAAAGATTCACGTACGACTGGAATTTGAGGTGAAGAGGAGAGCTGAAAAAAGTAGTTCAGTCCTCTCAACTATTCCCCACCATTGAACATCGGCTTCTCCCTTACCTCCAGAAAAGTCTAAAGATTATTCTCCAGAAAAGAAATAAAATCTTTCATTGGAGGCCTTTAGACTTACTTAAAAGGTAGAGTACCTGTTACTGATGACAGGGATATTGAGTGAATGTGTGAATACTTAGTAGTAAATGGAAAGACCATCAGTCATTCCGCTCTCTGCACCTCTGCTTCCAGAGCCCTTACCTTCCAGGCAGGAATTTGGAAGATGCTTCCCTGGGAAACTAATCAGTACAAGGGGAAAGGCTTATTTTCCTCTAGCAAGTCTAAAGTACTTAAGTCTGATTCTAAAAAGCACCAGATTCTGAAGAAAAGGGATGCTGAGTTTTAGAAAACGCCATAGGCTCCGCATAATAATGTAACATACATTGTGTAACTATGCAGATGATCCTTCATCGAGGAAAAATCATGTTTAAAAAACTAAAGCCTGACTTTTCTGCCCTGGAATGAATGTATCACAGTAGTAGTGACAGGGATGCTTCACTCCATTGGTAGCTGTTCACAAACAACCAGAATAAAATCTCCACGTCTGCAGTTAAGGCTGGAAGAAGCACTAAATGGTTAGTGTGCCAAAGGGCTTATGCCAAGCTCAGAGGTGGCTACCTCAGGTTTTACGGAACTAATTTTTCCAGCTCCTGGTATAGTACTTTCTAGGACTTGACCAAGTTTCTGTTAGCCTCTACCAGAATTTCCAAAGCCTGACTAATTATATGGCTCTCCCAACCGTGGCTAGACCCCCGTGGGTTGAGTCTCTGCTAGTACCGTCTAAAAGTGCTGTTGTTCTTCCTGAATGTAATTCTTAGATTTCTTTTCCTTCTATCATGCCACCGCCATGATCACAATTCTTAAAAAGTTCCCCATTTCCTACTTCTTAAAAAAATACCACAACAAAAACTCCTATCTATTTTTAAGGCCTTTTTGTAATCTATCACTGTCTTCGTACCCATCTTAACTTCATGTTGTATTTATATAGTTTTCTTAGAGACCCCCCAAATGGATCTGCCTCATTCCCATCCTCTAGCCTCCACCTTTGTGGATTTTCTCACTTATATCATCTCCTTCCACAATCTAATCCCCATCTTTCATCCAAATTCTAATACAAACTTCACTTGTTCATACTTTTGTTTTCTGCTTACTCTATTCCCCAATGATAACCCCCCTCTTCTGAAATCCTAATGGTTTACAGCTAAACGAATACAATGCATTACATAATTGTTATTATTTCCAATGTGTCTCTTTGTTTTCCCCTTGGGGAAAGGACTGGGTCTCGTTCTGTGTTTCACCCACGGATAAAGACTTGCAATACGATGAATAGATACCCAGATTCTGAAGTTCGACCAACTTTGATTCAAATTCAATTTCATTTGTGTATCCTTAAGCAACTGAAAGGATCTCTATGAATCACAGTTTCTTTAATAATGAAATGGGAAATATAATAATCAAAGTATGCTGAAGATATGAATGAGAAAACATATATTTTTCATAGTGTACACAGTAAGCATTCATCAAAGCTTAATAATTGCTTCTTATTGATAATAAAATAGTAATTGAAAGAAATTAGAATACTCAGTGATGCTCTAGAAAAGATAATGTATAATTTTTTTCTTTTTATTATTTAAATAAATATATAACCACTTAAATTCTATGTGTGGGACAAAGAGTGTACTGTACTCCCAAACATCAACTACTTGTTGATAAATACTGCACTGCCAACTATGACCCCTGTTCTCCTGGGTCCCATTATAAACAAGCTAAAACAACTGTAGTGAAAGAAGTGTAATGTGGGTAGAACTAAGGAATAGCCTATCTATAAAACTGCTAAATTTAAGGCTCAGAAAAACATTGCAGTGTCTGGAAAAAAAAACAAAAACAAAAACAAAAACAAAAACAAAAACCCTCTTAAAACAGAACTGGGAGTGAAACGGAGTAAAAAGCAAGGTTTTATCCACTTTAAAACAATTGGAGATTTATCACAGTTTATATGAACTAAAATGAAACTGAATCCAGATTGAGTTCAAGGGCAAAAGATGATCAAGGTCCAACATTCAATTTTGCTACTCTTCCTTTTCCCGCAATTTGAACACATAGTATTCCTGTTCTGTGGATGCCTTTGGCATCCGATAGTGACACCTATAGATTGTGAGAAAGTTGGGCTGTTTAACTTTCGTGAAACAAGAAATGTGTCTATTTTCCAATGAATTATCACTCCGTGGAGTTGTGAATCCTCTTCTAGCACCCTAGCCACAGATTACAAAACCCTTAAAATCACTGAGCATCCTTTCCAAAAACATATTTCAGCATTCTTTTCCAACTTGATTCAAAGTATGTAACAATAAAACACGTATTCATTTGGGCGTGAAACAGATGAGGAGCAGGAAAAACTGCCCTGAAGTCTGTATCCTCACCACTTGGTTGGTGACATATCTTTACCTTTCCACTTTTTGTTCTACATCCCAGCCTCATTTCCTTTCTTTCCCAGCCTGAGCACAGCCAGTTATTTAATTTATTTTTTTTTTCATGTTTCAAGTTTTTTTTTTTCTTTTTTTTTTTTTTTAATTTTTTTTTTTCAACGTTTATTTATTTTTGGGACAGAGAGAGACAGAGCATGAACGGGGGAGGGGCAGAGAGAGAGGGAGACACAGAATCGGAAACAGGCTCCAGGCTCCGAGCCATCAGCCCAGAGCCCGACCCGGGGCTCGAACTCGCGGACCGCGAGATCGTGACCTGGCTGAAGTCGGACGCTTAACCGACTGCGCCACCCAGGCGCCCCATGTTTCAAGTTTTTATTTAAAGTCTAAGTACTTACCATATAGTGTTATATTAGTTTCAGGAGTAGAATTTAGTGATTCATCACTTACATATAATACCCAGTGCTCATCACAATAGTACCCTCCTTAATATCTATCACTCATTTAGCCCATCCCCTGCCCACCTCCCCTCCAACAACCCTTAGTTTGTTCTCAATTGTTAAGAGTCTTTCTTATGTTTTGACTCTGTCTCTTTTCTTTCAGTTTATGTATTTTGAGGTGGGGGAGGGCAGAGAGGGAGGGAGAGAGAATCCCAAGTAGGTGCCATGCTTTCAGCACAGACCCCCAACAGAGGGCTCAATCTCACAAACCATGAGATCAAGACCTAAGCCAAAATCAAAGGTCCAAAACTTAACTGACAGAGCCATCCAGCCTCCCCACTTCCATCACTTTTTTTCCTTTCCCCTATTTTCATCTCTTTTGTTTCTTAAATTCCACATATGAGTGAAACCATATGGTTTGTCTTTCTCTGACTTATTTCACTTTGTGTAATATACTCTAACTGTATCCATATCTTTGCAAATGGCAAGATTTTATTCTTTTTTGTGTTTGAGTAATATTCTGTTGTACATATATACCACATCTTGTTTATCTACTCATCAGTCAACATGCATTTCAGTTCTTTCCATAATTTGGCTATTGTTGATAATGCTGCTATAAATATTAGGACGCATGTGCCCATTAGAATCAGTATACTTGTCTCCTTTGGGTATATACCTGTAGTGAAATTGCTGGGTTGTAGGGTAGTTCTATTTTTAACTTTCTAAGGAAACTTCATGCTGTTTTCCAGAGTGGCTGCAGCAGTTTCCATTCCCACCAACAGTGTAAGAGTGTTCCCCTTTCTCTGCATCCTCCCCAAAGTCTGTTGTTTCCTGCATTGTTAATTTTAGTCATTCCCACAGGTGTGAGATGGTATGTCATCATGTTTTTGATTTGTATTTCTCTGATGATGAGTGATGTTAAGCATCTTCCGTGTGTCTGTTGGCTATCTGCATATCTCCAATGGAAAAATGTCTATTCCTATCTTCTGCCTATTTCTTTGTGTTTTAAGTCTATTTATTTATTCTGAGAGAAAGATGGCACATGCACATGAGCAGGCAGGGGCAGAGAAAGAATTCCAAGCAGGCTTTCTGCCTGTCAGTGCAGAAGCCAACGTAGGACTTAATCTCACAAACCATGAGATCATGACCTGAGTCAAAATCAACCGTCAGAGGCTTAACCAACAGCCACCCAGGTGCCCCCATCCATTTCTTAACTGGATTATTTGTGTTTTAATTTTTTTTTTCAACATTTTATTTTATTTTGGGGACAGAGAGAGACAGAGCATGAACGGGGGAGGGACAGAGAGAGGGAGACACAGAATCAGAAACAGGCTCCAGGCTCTGAGCCATCAGCCCAGAGCCCGACGCGGGGCTCGAACTCCCGGACCGCGAGATCGTGAGCTGGCTGAAGTCGGACGCTTAACCGACTGCGCCACCCAGGCGCCCCTGGATTATTTGTGTTTTAGATGTTGAGTTTGATACCTTCTTCATAGATTTTGGATACTTACCTTTTATCAGATATGTCATTTGCAAATATCTTCTCCCATTCCTTCAGTTGCCTTTTAGTTTTGTTGACTGTTTTCCTTCACTATGTAGAAGCTTTTCATCTTGGTGATGTCCCAGTAGTTCATTTTTGCGTTTGTTTCCTTTGCCTCAGGGGATATGTAGAATAAAAAGTTGCTCTGACCCAAGTCAGAGATGTTGCTGCCTGTGTTCTCCTCTAGGATTTTCATAGTCCCCTGTCTAAAATTTAGGTCTTTCAGTAATTTTTAAAATTTATTTTTGTGTATGGTATAGGAAAGTGGTCCAGTTTCATTCTTTTGCATGGTGCATCCCAGTTTTTCCAACACCATTCGTTGAAAAGAATTTTTTCCATTGGTTATTTTTTCCTCCTTTGCTGAAGATTAGTTGACTATATAGTTGGGGGTCCACTTCTGGGTTTCCTATTCTGTTCCATTGATCTATGTGTCTGTTTCTGTGCCAGTACCCCACTGTTTTGATGAATACAGCTTTGTAATATAGATTGAAATCTGGCATTGTAATGCCTTTAGCTTTGTTTATCTTTGTCAAGATTGCTTTAGCTATGCAGGGTCTTTTGTTGTTCCATACAAATTTTAGGATTGTTTGTTCTGTCTCTATGAAAATTGTTGGTGGTATTTTGATAGAGATCATATCAAATGTGTAGATTACTTTGGGCAGTATAAACATTTTAATAATATTTGTTCTTCTAATCCATCAGCATGAAATTTTTTTCCATTTCTTTGTGTCATCTTCATCTTCTTTCATAAGTGTTCCTCTGGTTTTCAGAGTACAGATATTTTATCTCTTTGGTTAGGTTTATTCCTAGGTATCTAATGGTTTTTGGTGCAATTGCAAATGGGATCAATTCCTTGATTTCTCTTGCTGCTGCTTCATTATTGGAGTATAGAAATGCAACAGATTTCTCTACATTGATTTTGTATTCTACAACATTACTGAATTTTTGAATGAGTTCTAGCAATTTTTTGGTGGAGTCGTTCAAGTTTTCTACATGGAATACAATGTTGTCCACAAATAGTGAATGTTTGACTTCTTCCTTGACAATTTGGATTCCTTTCGATTTTTTTTCTTGTTTTTGCTTGATTGCTGAGGTTAGGACTTCCAGTACTATGTTAAATAACAACGGTGAGAGTGATATCCCTGTCTTGTTCCTGACCATAAAGGAAAAACTCTCTTTTTTTTCTCCATCAAGCATTATATTAGTTGTAGGTATTTCATATATGGTCTTTATGATGTAGAGGTATGTTCCCACTGTCCTTACTTTGTTGAGAGTTTTTATCTAGAATGGATGCTATATTTTATCAAATGCTTTTCTTCCTCTATTGATAAGATCATATGGTTCTTATCCTTTCTTTTATTAATGTGGTGTATCCTGTTGATTTATTTGCAAATATTGAACCATCCTTGCAACCCAGGAATAAATCATACTTGATCTTGGTGAAAGACTCTTTTAATGTACTGTTGGATTTGTTTGCTATTATTTTGTTGAGAATTTTTGCATCCATGATCATCAGGGATACTGGCCTGTAATTCTTATTTTTAGTGGAGTCTTTGGTTTTGGAATCAAGGTAATGCGGGCCTCATAGAACGAGTTTGAAGTTTTCCTTTCATTTATATTTTTTGGAACAGTTTCAAAAGAATAGGTACGGGAGTGACTGGGTGGCACAGTTGGTTAAGTATCTGACTCTTCATTTCAGATCAGGTCATGATCTCACAATTCTTGATTTGAACCCCATGTGCAGCTCTGTGCTGACATGCAGAGCCTGCTAAGAATTCTCTCTCCCTCTCTCTCTGCCCCTCCACTGCTTGCCCTCTTTCTCTTTCTCTCAAAATAAATAAACTTAAAAAAAAAAGAATAGGTATTAATTCTTCTTAAAAAGTTTGGTAGAATTCCCCCAGGAAGGCATCTGGCCGTGGACTTCTGTTTGTTGGGAGATTTTTGATAACTGATTCAATTCTTTGCTGGTTATCAGTTTGTTCAAATGTTCTATTGCTTCCTGTTTCATTTTGATAGTTTAGATATTTCTAGGAATTTATCCATTTCTTCCAGATTGCCCAATTTGTTGATGTTTAGTTTTCATAATATTCTTATAGTTGTTTGTATTTCTGTGGTGTTGGTTGTGATCTCCCCTCTCTCATTTGAGGTTTTATATATTTGGGTCCTTTTTATTTTCCTTTTTATAAGTTGGGCTGGGGGTTATCAATTTTATCAATTCTTTCAAAGAACCAGTTCCTGGTTTCATTACTCTGTTCAACTTTTTTTTTCCCTATATCATTCATTTCTTCTCTAAACTTTATTATAATTTCCCTTCTTCTACTGGCTTTAGCCTTCACATCTTGTTCTTTTTCGAGCTCCTTTAGGTGTAAGGTTAGGTTGTATTTTGAGATTTTTTTCTTGCTTCTTGAGATAGACCTATATTGCTTTATAGTTCCCTATTATGACAGCTTTTACTGCATCCCAAAAGTTTTGAACTGTTTTGAATTCATTGTCACTTTTCCATGTATTTTTTTTTTTTACTTCTTTAATTTTCTGGTTAGCCCATTCATTATTTAGTTGTATGTTCTTTAACCTCCATATGCTTGTGGTCTTTCCCAATTTTTTCTTGTGGTTGATTTCAAATTTCATAGTGTTGTGGTCAGAAAATATGTGTGTTATGACCTTAATCATTTTGTATTTGTCCAAGACTGATTTTTGACCTTATATGTGGTCTATCCTGGAGAATGTCCCATGTGCACTCCAAAAGAATGTGTATTGTGATGGGTTAGGATTAAATGTTCTAATATATGTGTTGAAACCACCCGGTCCAGTGTGTCATTCAAAGCCATTGTTTCCTTGTTGATTTTATGCTGAGATGATCTGTCCATTGCTGTAAGTGGGGCGTTAAAGTACCTATTATTGTACTATGATCAATGAGTTTCTTTATGTTTTTTATTACATTTTTATGTATTTAGGTTCTGTCAAGTTGGGAGTATAAATATTTACAATTGTTAGATCTTCTTGTTGGACAGACCCCTTCATTATGATATAGTGAACTTCTTCATCTCTTGTTACAGCCATTGGTATAAAATTCAGTTTTTCTGATATAAGTATGGCTACTCCAGCTTTCTTTTGATGTCCATTAGCATGATAAATCATTCTCCATCCCATCACTTTCAATCTGCAGGTGACTTTAGGTCTCAAATGAATCTCTTTATTAAAATTTTTTTTTCAACGTTTATTTATTTTTTTGGGGGGACAGAGAGAGACAGAGCATGAACGGGGGAGGGGCAGAGAGAGAGGGAGACACAGAATCGGAAACAGGCTCCAGGCTCTGAGCCATCAGCCCAGAGCCTGACGCGGGGCTCGAACTCACGGACCGCGAGATCGTGACCTGGCTGAAGTCGGACGCTTAATCGACTGCGCCACCCAGGTGCCCCTCAAATGAATCTCTTAAAGGCAGCATATAGATGAATCTTGTGTTGTATCCATTCCAATACCCTATGTCTCTCTCTCTTTTTTAATGTCTATTTATTTTTGAGAGAAACAGACACACAGAACCCGAAGCAGACCCAAGGCTCCAGGCTTTCAGCACGGAGTTTGACACGGGTCTCAAACTCACAAACTGTGAGATCATGACCTGAGCTGAAGTCTGACACTTAACCAACTGAGCCACCCAGGTGCTCCCCTATGTCTCCTGATTGGAGCATTTAGTCAGTTTACATTCAGAGTGATTATTGATAGATATGAATTTAGTGCTGTTGTATTACCTGTAAAGACAGTGTTTATGGAGATTTTCTCTGCTCGTTTCTAGTCTTTGTTGCTTTTGGTCATTCTCTCTCACTAAATAGTCCCCTTTAATATTTATTGCACAGCTGGTTTAAAGGTCACAAACTTCTTTAGTTTTTGTTTGGCTGGGAAACTCTATTTCTCCTTCTATTCTGAATGACAGACTTGCTGGATAGAGTTTTCTTGGGTGAACATTTTTCCTATCCAGCACATTGAATATATCATGCCACTCCCTTCTCCCCTGCCAAGTTTCTATGGAAAGGTCTGCTCTAACCTGATTTGTCTTCCCTTGTTAGTTAGGAAGTTCTTTTCCCTTGCTGCTTACTTATATCTGTATTTTGCAAATTTTACTATGATATGTGTTGGTGTTGGCTTGCTTTTTTAAATTTTGATGGGAGTTCTCTGCACCTCTGGATTTAGATGTCTGTTTCCTTCCCCAGAATAGTGAAGTTTTCAGCTATAATTTGCTCAAATAAACCTTATGCCCCCTTTCCCTCTCTTCTTCTGGAATTCCTATGGTATGAATAATACTATGCTTAATGGAGTTGCTGAGGTCTCTAAGTCTACATTCATGTCCAATACTTTTCCTCCCCTCTAGTTTTAAGCTTCATCATTTTCCATAATTTTATTTTTTATATCACTTGTTTGTTCCTCTGCCTTTTCCATTCTTGTCTCATTACATTCAATCAGTTTCACATCTTGGTTATAGCATTTTTTATTTTGGCCTGACTAGTTAAGTCCTTTATCTCTGCAGTAAGGAACTCCCTGGTGTCTTCCATGCTTTTCTAAAGTGCAACTAGTATCCTTATTAATCTTATTTTAAATTCTAGATCTGGTATATTGCTTATATCTGTTTCCATTAGATCCCTGGCCATGACCTTTTCTTGCTCTTTCTTTTGGGATGAATTCCTCTGTCTTGGCATTTGTCTAGGTCTCTGTCTTTTTCTGAGTGGCAGGAAAACTTGGTATGTTTCCTGATCCTGAGAGTAATGACTTTATTAAGAAGAGGTTATACACTATCCAGGGCCTGGAGCTTCAGGAAATATCTTGTGTATGTATCTGTGTGCAATTGCTGCTGTGTTTTGGCTGAGAGTGGGTCTTAAGCATCCTCATGCACACGCAGAAAAGATAACTATGTGAATTGATGGATGGATATCTATCTATCTATCTACATAAAGAGAGAGAGAGAGAGAGAGAGAGAAGCAAGATGAAACCAACTAAATAGTAACAATTTATGAAAAGCAATCCTTACCTCTACAAAGGGAAAGCAGGTACTTTTAACCTTGTGTGACTTCATTTCTTGTGATGATCTCCCTACCTCTAAACAGTATACTTTCTTCTCTAAGATATAATTTATTGACTTTTCCTAAAAACGAGAATTTAGGTCACTTATAAGACTTCGTCTTTTTTTCTCCCCCTCCTTTCCTTAGTTTGATGAATTTATATACCTTCATTGTTTATATTTACAATCCTTGATAATATCATTTTATTCATAACAGTTTTTTATTTTATGTGTTAGTTATATCTTTGCTTCCATCTATATATGATGAAAAGATACCCACTTTCACTCTTCTGCCTTTTAGTGCTCTCTCCATGTCTTATTCATACTGCAACTTCTCTCTACTACATCTTCTTTTTTGTTAAGATAGGTAATATTTATATTATTCTCAATAATTAAATCCCCCATACTTATGTTATAGGCTGGTTCTGAAAATAAGGTTAATAAATAGCATTTTAATTATTATATCACTGATATAATTAACCTATGTAGGAAACATACATGAAGGAAACATTTCCTGTAAAAAGTTGAATTAGAGTTTAGACATGGTTTAAAGTGTCCATAGATTTATATGGAAAACAGCACATTATGGACAGAAATATAAACTAAAGCAATGTTTAATCTCAGTGTGATAAATAGGGCAATGAGAAGTGATTTCATTCTGTAGTGTAAATAATTAGAGTGTATATATATATATATATATCTTTCATATACATATATATGCATATGAAAATATATACATCCATCATTCACATAGTTATCTTTTCTGTGTGTGCATGAGATCTACTCTCAGCCAATTTCAAGTATATAATACAATATTATTAACAATAGTCACCATACTGTATATTAGATACTCCTAAAGTTTATTCATCTTACAACTGAAAGTGTGTGCTCTTTGACTAACATCTCCCCATTTCCTCTACCCCTCACTGCCCACCATTCATTTGTTTCTATGAGTTTGATTTTTTTCTAAGATTCCACATATAAGTGATACCATCCGGTATTAGTCTTTCTTATGGCCGAAAAATATTCCATCATATATAAATCTATCTGTCTATCTTCCTATCTATCTACCCAGCTATCAACATAGATACCACATTTTCTTTATTAATTCATCTTTTGAGGGACACCAACATTGTTTCCATATCTTGGCTATTGTGAATTATGCTGCAATAAACATGGGAATGCAGAAATTTCCTCAAGATAGTTATTTCATTTCCTTTACCTATGTAACCAAAATAAATAAATAAAAGGCATTCTTTATGAAACTGTGTATGTAATGTACAGAAATAGATATAGATATAGATATAGATGATATAGATACAGATAATGTCAAAGTTTACAAAAGTTTTTAATTTACACATTTTGCCAAATTACTATAAGGCTTATACCAACATATGATATCATCACCATATCCTCCTTGTAATAAACCTATTTTAAAAGTTTTGTCCAATTTGATAAATTTAAAATTTACCTTATTTTAAATTATTTTAGGTTAAATATAATTCACATATTTATGAGTCATATCTTTTATGTGGAGAAACTGAATTACCTGTTCATGTCTTGTTTTCATTTTCTAGGATATTTGGGTCTTTATTCTGTATAATGTCTTAAGTATTATTTATATATAAATGACATAATATTTTTGTTTTTTTATTAGAAATATTTACCCAATTATCCATTTATATTTCAATATTATTTGGGACATTTTACTGATCTACAGAATTTTTAATGTGGTTCAATTAAATAATTATTTTCTATAAGTTCTTCCTTTTTCT
This sequence comes from Lynx rufus, assembly GCF_022079265.1. Taxonomy (NCBI): domain Eukaryota; kingdom Metazoa; phylum Chordata; class Mammalia; order Carnivora; family Felidae; genus Lynx; species Lynx rufus. The sequence goes on from NW_025814825.1 coordinate 8,685,448, forward strand.
CCAATGCTTGGAAAACCTTTCTCAATCTTAATATAAAAGAATTGTGTACATTTTTCCACTTGTTATGATTTTAATTTTACATTTATTACTCTATCCAAAATTTATTTTTGTGCATAATGTATGGTGACATAAGTGAGTATAACAGGTCTGTTTCAGAGTATTCTTTCTGTGACTTTTATAATACACCAACACTAAATTAGCTTAATTGTAGTTTTGTATATTTAAGTAACTGGTAGGGCAAGAACTATTTATTTTACTGCTTTTTGGATAGTTCTATAAAATAATATTTTCAAGCTATAATAAACATTTTATTGCTTCTGGAATTTACACACAATGTATGATTCTTTCATGTATATTATTAAGTCACTGTGATTTAAAATATATTTGTTTGATGTCTCGGTAGCAAAAGATATCACAAATCTTGATGACACATATATCACTACAACTAAAATCATGAAGCTATGGAAAGCAAACATTCAGAGAGCTCCAACCGAGATCATAATTTGATTTCCCAATTTCTTTGTAAAATAATATGCTAATATGATACATAGAGAAGATTCCTAAGGGGAGGAGATATTAGAAATCTCTTTAGGTTTCTAAACTCACTTTTTGGCAGTTTATGAGAAACTAACTTTTCCATATTTACTTACCAAAACTTCTAGACCTACCCACCTACAACTTTGTAATACTATAGTATTTGTGTTTCTTCTACCACTTGGTTTTAAGCACCTGCCACTCAGAGAAACTTAGGTTTCACTACTTTGACAAATGTTTCTAACCCATTGTAAATGTTGTGCATCATTTTCTACATAATTACCTTGTGAAGTCTGTCATCTCCATCATAATCATACACATCTTCTTAGCCAGAACAATGATATCATTGCTTGTATCATCCCATATTTCAATCTCAGCATCCAGTTTACTCTTTACTTTCTTGAAATCAGCAACTTGCTCAGCAATCTTTTCCTTTTCTGACTCAGGCAACTGAGTCATCTTAGCCTAAAACACATGATAATTATATTTATAAGCATTCCATTATATCAAAGAGCATTTTAGGCAGAAGTGGTCATTATAGGATATTCTTAAACTCATTCATTCAAAAACAGAGATGTGTTTTTTTTTAAGTGATATAATCAAAACTTTCCAGGCATAATTTTTCATATGAAAAATTTCTTAAATTATGAATGTTTGCTCTAGAACTGAGAATAACAATGTATAATTTGGTGTCTGACATATTTAAATCTACTCCTTAATATAAATGTGAGATTTCTCAAATTTCTTTTTTTTTAAATTTTAATGCTTCTTTATTTTTGAGATACAGAGCATGAGCAGGGAGGGGCAGAGAGAGGGAGGCACAGAATCTGAACCAGGCTCCAGGCTCTGAGCTGTGAGGACAGATCCCAGTGCAGGGCTCCAACTCATGAACCCTGAGATCATGACCTGAGCCAAAGTCAGACGCTTAACTGACTAAGCCACCCAGGCACCCCGAGATTTCTCAAATTTCTGATGCAATACAACATTAAATTAATTCGGACTTAATATAATACATCTCGTATATTAGAAAAGCATATACTTTATTTATTTAAAGTTTATTTATTTATCTTGAGAGTGAGAGAGAGAGAGAGAGAGAGCATAAGCAAGGGAAAGGCAGAGAGAGAGGAAGAGAAAATACCAAGCAGGCTCCATGCTGTCAGCACACAGACTGATGAAGGGCTCAATCTGATGAACCATGAGATTATGACTTGAGCCAAGATCAAGAGTCAGATGCTCAACAGACTGAGCCATTCAGGTGCCCCAGACATATATTTTATCTAATTGTACCAATAGTATGCTTCAAAAGGTGGAAGTATAACAAAATTATCTTGAAATGTCTATTGACATTATGTCTATTTATCCTTGTATGTATATACATTCAGATAGATCCTTATGCAAACATTGAATATATACTGGAAAACAATAATAGTATACATATATAAATCATATGTATTAGATAAACACATATTTAAAATTATAAGGATGTATATGTGTATTTTGTCATCATGTACACATTCAAATATGCATGTATATAAAAACTACTTTGAGGGAAGAGTAAAAATGTTATGGGCAGGGTTTATTAAGGCAGCCCTCACTAATTAGCATCCTGAGTTTTGAGGTGTTCTATGAAAAGTAGGGTTGATGTGTTGGCATAGTACTATTCTTTGAATATGTCAAATTTTGTACAATATGCAATGTGTATTTTCACTTGCAATTTGAAATGTGGGATGGGTAGAATACCATCTATACCCCTAAACCACCACATTCACAGCCTTAGCATCTGGGACCCATAACCATCTGTCAAATAAAAAAAGAATCATGAAGTAAAAGTGATTCAATAGTATCAAGGCCATAAAATCTCACACGACAGTCTGGGCAATCATACTCTCAAAAAAATTTCCATATACATTCTAATAAAATGAGTACATGAGTCTCAGAGAGGGTAGTTAAAAAAGGATAAATCATTTAAGTAAATTTTACTTATTAGATTATTATCAAAGAATATGTGATATTTATAATACCTATATATTTCCAGATTTCCCCTATACATGTGGAAGTAAGAAGAAATCATCTCAAAAAGCATCAAAATATTCTGAACACTAGGCTCAAAATAGTTGAAATACACTTTATTGAATCAATAGTGTATAAAAGCAAAAATGCTTAAATTACATGAATGAAGGAGTTATAAGAATGTTCAATGGAAAATCCAGCAAAATAATAATAATCAAAGAACCAATATCAAGTATCTAGCATTTATTATCTATTTAGTATCAGGCTAACCCAGGGTCTAAAATAACTTGGTGTCTCTGAAATCTCAGCGTTAATTATCCATTCTTCAGTTCTAACCTAGTCATGAAAATAAACAATGAGGCTTTCCAATTTGAAGCTTCCTCTAAATTCCTTAGCATAATGTTTGACACAAATTGAATGCTCAATAAATGATGGCTATCTCCTATTCAACAAGAAAATTATCAAAATATATTAACATATCTAGCACTTAAAATTTGCATACTTGCACTATTTTATTTGAAGAATTAAATTAAATGCAGAGGAATAGGCTTTTTAATTTATTTTAATGTTTATTTATTTTTGAGAGAGAGAGAAAGAGACAGAGAATGAGCAGGGAGAGGCAGAAAGAGAGGGGGACAGAGGATCTGAAGAGGGCTCTGTGCTGACAGCAGAGAGCACAATGTGAGGCTCAAACTCGTGAACCATGAGATCATGACCTGAGCTGAAGTCAGATGCTAAATCGACTGAACCACCCTGACACTCATAGGAATAGGCTTTTAACTGATGAGCTATACTCTGAATACAGTTTGTAGTTTCTTTTCTCAGGAAATGTGGCTTATTAAAATAAAAGCAACCCTTACTACTGCTGGCATACAGCAAGGAACGTAAGTGAAGATACAGCTCACTTATGTCTGAAATCAATAGTATGAAAGCTCATTAAGTAAATTATAAGATACTAACCCATTAAACTAGCTCAAAAATTGAAATAAATTTTCTCCGTCTTGACTACTGATCATTATCATTCTCTCCATTTTCATAAAAAGAAGTGTTTAAACTTTCAAATAATAATAGATGTAGGTAGATTCAAATGGGACCTCTTCTTATGGTCTTTGTCTCAGAGATAATAAATCCATGAATCTGTATGTAATAAATAATTTTGAAGTATGCACTAGCATATCATGAAAAATTACTCACTATCCTCATAAAAATGTTCAAACTATTCAAGAGGGGATCTGGGTAAGCGTATTCTAAGTTCTATTCCTTGGAATGCCACTGATTTCCAATATGGCCTTTAGTAAGTCATTTAACCCTCTTGTCTAAGTTTCTCCAGACACAAAATGACAGTAATTGCAACTGCTACCCACCTGCCATGCAGGGAACAGAGTTGATTATTGGATAACACCAAGGCTGACCCTGTCACGGACTGGAATCTCATCGGTTGCACTCGATTTCCTTAATAACATCTCAACTCACATGCTGAATTATAATCACCAGATGTTTACTTCCAACAAGATAAGGGCCAAAAGTTGGGCAATAGTTTATAAAATTGAAAGGCCTAGTGAATTCTGACTCTCCCACAGGAGGAACCACAACATCAGAAAAGCATTAAATTACTGACTGACACCTCTACTGAAGATTTTTAGTGCTTCTGTGGATGATTTATTATGTGCTATTAATCAATTTGAATCACTATGAAAATTTCAAAACAGAATTTAAGAGAATACTTGATATTTTGGAATTCTGAGCAAAAATTCCTTTTTGGATAAATGTGTGCAGAATAAGCAAAGAAATAAAGATTGAAACAAATCAGGTAAATGGAATCTGATGCTATTGCTGGCTGGCACTATGTCTCCACTCCTGCCCAGATATATAGACTAGAACTGTGATATGAATAGCTATCAAACATTTTTTGAGTCACTTCCATCTGAATGAGATTTTATTGTGTGTTAACTGATTTTTGAAATCTCTTGCTAAAAGCAAAAAAAGCTAACACTTACATATTCCAGACACTCCCTAGGCATCTTACATATATTAAACTTCACTCTTCATATTAGCCCTATGAGGTAAATATATTATTACCCTAACTTTAATGGATTATGAAATTGAGTGTCCAAAAGGTTAAGTTATTAACTCAAGACTGTAGTGTTAGCAAGTAGTAGAACCAGTATGCAAACCTAGAGACTCTAGCCTCGAGTTTTTGGCCTATTACTATGCCAACTAACATGAGCAATATTGCCCATGATATATCAAAATATTCATACTCAATGGTGTTTCTCTACCACCTTCTACTTTTGAATGCAATTATTCTCCAAAGTGTAGTCACATATTTTCTAGAATCTGTTTCCTCGTCTATAAACTAGAGACAATGATATTTGCCTCACAGCATGCCTTAGAGATCAAATGCATAAATGTGTAGGAAGCACTTTTTATTTTCTTTATTTTTTTAATTCCAGCTGTTAACTTACAATAACAGACTCAGTTCACTCTACACAATGATCCTCAGAATTCTATTTCTAGTGTTACCTTCCTTTTTCAATAAAAGTTGTAATCTTCCATTACCATTTTAGGCATTTTCAAGTATATATATGATATACAACGTATTTTATAAAATTATCTCTAAAGCAGGGGGTAGTAAAATTTTTTCTGTAAAGGGGAAAATAGTAAATACTTTATGCTTTGCAGGCCACACCATACTGCTCTACCATAATACTTAGTTCTGCTGCTGTTGTAATGCAAGAGTAGCCAAGGACACTGTGCAAACAAGTGAGTGTGGCTGTGTTCCAAAAAAATTTATATGGACATTGAAACTTCAATTTCATATCATTTTTATGTGCCTAAAATATTATTCTGATTACATCTATTCTAATTTTATTCAACCACTTAAAAATGTAAAAAACATTCCTAGCTCATGGGCTGTACAAAAATTGTTGGTGGGCCAGATTTGACTGCTGGCTATAGTTTGCCAACATTTGCCAAATCCTTTATCCTCTTGAGTTTTGTATTTCTCAGAAGTACTGCCTGCCACCCAGTTTGAATCTCTTTTATTTATTCATTTTTAAATTTATTTTTACTTTTTTTTATTTATATTTATTTTTGAGAGAGAAAGACAGAGACAGATCATGAGTGGGGGAGGGGGAGAGAGAGAGGGAGACACAGAATCTGAAGCAGGCTCCAGGCTCTAAGGTGTCAGCACAGAGCCTGACATGGGTTCGATCCCATGAACCGTGAGATCATGACCAGAGCCAAAGTCAGATGCTTAACTGACTGACCCACCCAAGCGCTCCTTGAATCTCTTTTAAAAACTTTTTCTCTGGGGCACCTGGGAAGTCAGAAGTCAGTTAAGCACCGACTTTGGCTCAGGTCATGATCTCAGGGTTGGTGAGTTTGAGCACCCGCATCTGGCTCACTGCTGTCAGCACAGAGCCTGCTTTGGATTCTCGGTCCCTTTTTCTCTCTTCCCCTCCCCTGCTCACTCTCTCTCAAAAATAAATAAACATTAAAAAAAAAAAAAAGACAAAAAAAACTTCTTTCCTTTCCTTATGTATCCCCTTCTGTTAGGCAGAAAGCTGATCCATTTAATCTCTAATACTTTAATCACATCTGTCTCTTTGTCTGAATTCCCAGTACTACTATACAAGTTCAGGTCAATTTTCTCTTTCTTTTTCAATCCTTTTGTCTTGTTATCACTTTGTATAATCTTTCTGATTTTAATAGCATTGTGCAAATCTTCAACTAAAGACAGGAGCTTCCATGACTCCTTACTGAATAAAGAATATTAATTCCTCAAATACCACCCTTGAATTTATTTAAAGTAGAAAATTCATATAGAATCTCAAACAGGCTCCATGACTAGCACAGAACCTGATGCAGACCCTGGGATCATCACCTGAGCCAAAATCAAGAATTGAACACTCGGGGTGCTTGGTGGCTCAGTCGGTTAAGTGTCCAACTTTGGCTCAGGTCATGATCTCATCATTTGTGGGTTCGAGTCCCACGTCAGACTCTTTGCTGACAGCTCAGAGCCTGGAGCCTGCTTTGGATTCTGTGTGTGTCTCTCTCTGCCCCTCCCCTGCTTATGCTCTGCCTCTCTCTGTCTCAAAAATAAATAAGCATTAAAAAAATTATTAAAAAATTGAACACTCAACTGACTGAGCTACCCAGATACCCCATAATTACTATTTTTTAAATTTCAGAACATGTTATCATTTCTCCCCTCAAAATGATTCATATTAGTCTGTCTTATAGTCTAATTATTCATGAATATGTATATCCTATCTTACTTGAGAAAAGGACTTTGAAAGCAGAAACACCTTTCAGAATAATAGTAGTCTCTCTCTCCTTCTCATATACATGCATACATGTATGTTTATGTGTGTTTTATTATTCTCCTTCCCCCAGAATGTAAGTTTCCTGAAAGTAGGACATATATATGCATGTATATAAATGTTTATAGTTGCTAATAGAAATAGGAGAGAGATAAAGAATAGGCTTGTAGGATCAAAATTTTATAGTATTAATCTTTCATTTTAATTGTCATCTACATTTACACACTTTTCAAGCTTCTATCTCTACAAGGTAGAAATCAATCTCTCCCATACATTTTCCTGTCCACTTTCAAACTCGGGTCCTCAGTATTCCTCTAAGACTGTATTAACAGCACAATAGTTCTTAACCTTCTTTTCATCTGCTTTTTATTTCATTATGCTCATTACTCCTACCTAATATGTTAATATGCTTACATTATTTATTATAAACACTTTCATGACTTTATCTGTTTAAAAGACCAAAAGAAAAGAAAAACATGGTACAATAGGAAAAATGCAAAAATGTTGTCATACAGACCTCTATCCAAGTTCCAACTCTGCCAAGTGCCAGCTTTGTAGCAAGTACCTTAAGCATCCTCAACCCCAATTTTATCACATGTTAAAATTATGATAAATTTATTAGGGGTTTTCTATTTTTTAAATTTTTCTTAAAAATGCTTTTATTATTTATTTTTGAGAGAGAGAAGGAGACAGAGCATGAGCAGGGGAGTGGCAGAGAGAGAGGGAGACACAGAATCCAAAGTTGGCTCCAGGTTCTGAGCCCAATGCGGGGTTGGGGGGGAGGCTTGAACATGTGAACTGCGAGATCGTGCCCTGAGCCGAAGTCAGATGCTTAACTGACTGAGCCACCCAAGTGCCCCAGGGTTTTCTGACAATTCGAATTATATCTGTAAATAACGATGCCTGGAATATATTAAGGACTTAGTGAGTGGTACTATGATTGATGTATATAAATGCCTTCACCTGGCCTCCAAAATGTCTCCAACATTGTGGTGAAGGACAGTTTATATATTAATCTAGCTACCTTACAAAGCTTAGGCAGGAACCAAGTAAATTATATTGAGTAAATATATGCCATGACCAACAAACCATATAGAAACATAGGGTCATTATAATTCTCTTATTCTCAGAAGTTCCAAAATCCAAATTGCTTATTTAGCAGATAAGGAAACTGAGTCCCAGGAAAGAGAAATGACTTGGAAAATATTAGCCAACTGGTTAATATCAGATTTGTTTTTTAAATCCATGTGTTGCTGTTAGTGGTTCTCTCTTCCCACAAAATTGTTCTGCTTTACTTAAGTATAACTTTTTCATGGAAATTTAGTTCTTAAGTAAATCATATAACTCTTTTACTTTCCTATCTATAAACCTGAATGGAACACAGAAATAGTATATTATTAACATGTAAGCCACAATTACTATTTTTTTATTTTATAAATACTAGGAATTCCTAATCAATTAAATATTTCTCATGTGAATGGGTAGCTAGAACTTGAAAATTAAATTCGAATGTTCTGCAAACTTTTAACACATGTGCATGATTTTTGCATAATGGGTAAATATTTTTTTTATTTTTCTTATTCTCATCTCCAGAGTTTATCAAATTTAATAGTAGCATTTATGCACATGTTTTTTTATTTTTGTTTTTGTTTTTTGGTTTTTTTTTGGTTTTGTTTTTGTCTTTTTTTTTTTTTTTTTTTTTTGCTAATAAGCCCAGAGGCATTTGGGAAATGGGTGCATTTTAATATATAAGAAATATAAATAGTATGACATTTTGCTGGAGTTTAGAAAATCTGAACTGCTGCTGGCAGAAATTCAACTTAATTAAAATCTAGAGAAAAAATTCATAAAAAAGTATTATGCATTGATATTTTAAGCATACTAAATTGTGATTTCAAACATATTCCTGAGAATTCATTAACAAAAGTTTTCCATAATATTTTAAAATGATATTTAGGGGTTGGAATTGAACTTTGCTTTAAAGACTGATATACATTTTTACATTTTTATGCACATTCCTTTAAATCAAATTTACAAATATATTAGCTTTAAAAGTCTCTAAGTTTCCTCATCTGTCAAAGATAACACTCTTGCAACCTCATGAGTTACACTCATAGATCCCTTAGGTGTAAACTATCTTATTTTATAAAACCTTATAGGCTTCAAGAGTGGCTCAAAACAGCTTACTTATCAAGCTTACTTAATTATGTTCTATAGGTAATAATAATAATGACAATTAACATTATTTATGCTTCCCATGTGCCAGTCATGTTGCTAACCACTTTTGAAAAATTATGCTAATTAAATACTATTTAAGGTAGATATTATTAATATCCACTTTTAACAACCATGGAAATCAAGCCTATAGGGAACACGTGCATGTCTCCTATAAATGAAACCCTCCCCAACGTTTCTGTTTTTTTTTTTCCATCCATCTCCCTATATATGGTTTCATTTGCAAGATGTTTTTTAGCATGAGGGTTAATTTCAATTTGAGAAAGAACGCAATATTTATTTGTGAACTCAATTTGTGTCCTTGTTCTAGAAAAAAATAAATGCTGCTTTGGGAGTCAACTGGAGAAATTTGAATATAAACTGGGTATGAGGCAAAATTAAGAAGGGATTGCTAATTTTCTTCAGTGTTGCTAATTACTTTGAAGCAGTTCAGGGGAAAAAAAAGCATATAGCACACTAGCATTGGGTTAAATATGCTATATCTAGGTCATGGAAAAACAGACATACACTGTCCCAGTGTGTTTAAGTTTTTCTGTGTCTTTGATTTTTTCAAAATAAACAATAAGAAAACAAATAGTATGCTTTATGTTCTTGTTTACTGAAGGTATTACAGATTTTATAGGCCATACAATCTACTCTCTTCTCCCAAAATGCCATTCTATCTGCAACATCCCTGACTAAGGATGCTCTGCTTCTCCTCGGTCATACCTGAAAGTCCAGTGCTAGGTTCTTTGGGACTAAGAGATCAAGATAAGATAAGATAAGATAAGACAATATATAGTAATATAGTACATATAGTATTACATAGTATAATATGTATGTGTGCATATGTATGTATATATACATACATATATGCATACACACACACACACACACACACACACACACACACACACATATATATATGTATATAATAACCATTGGTTTAACACCAAGCCTTTAAAATATTTCCTCTGGTTTCTTTTTCACCAAAGTTGGTGGGTTATTATAAGTTGTCCTCCAAAACAGATAATCTCAAAGAAAAGAAAATACTTTGTCAAGCTTATATGAGTATTCTGATTTAAATAGTCCTATATATTTGCTTTATTTTTTAATTAAAATGTTGCAAGGACATAGATGAATCTAATTTCACATGCATTGTGTTTTTTTAGAATATGATTCCAGGTTTTTAAAATACTTTTGTCTTTTGGTGTTGCCAAGACTAACAATACAGAAATCCTCATATTTTCAAAACCACATAGCTATGTAAAACAAAGAAACAATTCAATTAATAAATATTGGAAAGGCTGTGAGAAACAAACTGTAGAAGCCCATTCATTTTATTCAAAACAGTACCCTTAGGATGTGACTCAGAGCCTAGTAACTTTTACTTCTCACACAATTGAAGTTTGGTTACCTGAATTCCACGCCCTGTTTACAGTAAACTGGAAGTAGACAAGAGATGTGCTAGTCTGAGGCCAAGAAAGGGAGCGGAAATCTATCAAGGAGGATACAGAAAGCTCAGATACTTGGGGCCCTTTCAGTTTATGAATAAGCTTGCCTGCTAATATCACAGTACCTCTATCCTATCACTGTATATTACAGCATAGTACAACAATGTTTGGCCATAATATACACAATGAATCATCTGCAACATCATCACCCAGCATTTACTGATTTTCTACTGCATTGTGGAGTTATACGGCACTGTTCCTGCTCTCAAGGAGCTTAAAATCTCCCAGTGCAGAAAATGTCAAGTTATTTATTATTACTCTTTGGTAAATTAGCATGCATGGAATACAATTTGAAAACCAATTCCAGTAATTATTTTTTAAGTTTAAAAACATATATTTTGGTTCAAAATAACTTGCTCTATAAGAGTTCTAGGAAGCCAACTGTCTTACTAAATATGATTTTCATATATCTTTGATGGTGTGATATTTAATGTTCCCTTATAACTAATTAAAATATTTTGTTAAAGATAAAATCTTGACAAGTATATGAATGGTTTATCACTAAAATTGCTATAATTTGAAATATAATTCTACATCTCTACTATTTCTTTGTTTCATTGCTTCTTAATTATAATTTGTAATAAATAAAATTTTATATAATTTATACATGTATTTTACATAAAACTGAATATAAATATAACATATTTGCCCTCAATAGTTTATAGGAATTTAAACACTACAGTCTATCTTTCTAACATTTTTCTTGGGAAAAATAACAATCGGAGGAATGAGGCATAGAATTTCAAATATTCATGACATTTGCTTATATTATGCTTATATATACCTACATTATTGTGATTTAATATAGTACCATGATTAATAATCTATATCGATATACTGATAACTGTCATCACATACATATGGCAAAAGAGATTGAAAACAATATTCTCATTATGTTATTATTAGTTGAATATGGATTATGTAATCCCTAAAGAAAAGCAGAGTTAGAATTTTGTATGATATATACCCTGTCTACCACTTACTAGGTATTTTAATATATTTTATATGTATGTGTGTGTATTTTTTTGTTTTGGAAAATCCACAAATATTTTTTGACTGTATTACTGGTTAATTGACCATGTTTTTGTTCACTTGTGACCTAAGACCCATAGTTACGTTATCATATCTTGGAATTTAAATAAAACTGAGTTAAACTCCTTATCATACATCCTTGAGAATAGCAAATTCCCTCCCTCAAGAGCTCTACTAATTTCTGAGGGCTTATAATCCCATAGGCCATGTTTCTGCTCTGCATTTGTGTCCTCCCTGATCTATTGCTTTCAGTTGAGACTAACCTTCTCTGTTCCTTTTTCAGTATATTGTAGTGACTCAACATTTTAAACATTTATGAATCATCCACATACATAATTTGTGTGTATGGAAAAATTTGTGGAAGTGTTTAGGAGTAACGTAGAAACTTTACAAAGTGGGAATGGAAATAACACAAAATATAATTTATCTGGTTTTCATCTGATGATGTAGAAAATTGGATAAAACACTGCTCCCACATTGAAGACAACAGTAAGTCCAAAATCTAAAAGTTCATGACTCTTTTCTTTAACTCATCAGAGTAGTCAATGAAAAATTGCATTGGATAAGTTAAACATGCAAGAAACATTTTTATACAACTGTAATAGGAGAGAGAGACTGATCTATAAGATACTGTAATAGGAGAGACAGATTGAACTCAAATCTGCTGAAACAAAAGATGAGAGTTTTTAAGTAATGGGGTGTGTTTGTAGAAAAGTACTGGACTACATTAAGGGGGAGGTTGGCCAATGTGATTAAGCCATCTATGTATGTTAATGGTGCTTATTTATAGAAGCTGGTAGATGCAGTCACTGTCTTTCTTGATTGTTACATTTCAAAGGGGGTAGCTTCAGGTCCTTAAGAATATACCTGGTTGTACACCTGGCAAGAAGCTAAGAGAACATTTGCATCTCAAAGGGGCACAGAAAGAATTTACAATTGCAAGTTTTCTGAAGTAAATGCTCTAAGCAAACTGGATTCAGTTATCTATAATCAGGAAGAAACCTACCTAAAGTATACTCACGATAAGAGAAATGTTACCTTCATCTTATTCAGAAGTCACAACACAACCAACTAACCTAAAGTCTAGGGAAAGAAAAGGTACTTGCTGGAAAACAATGCTATGAAATCTTGCTTCTCCTGGGCAGATGCCATTGGACATTGGTAAGGTGAATTCAGCTAAAAGAGTTCACAATTTGGTTGAGACTGGATCATCATATGATGTCAAAAAGTAAGCAATTTCTCAAAAAAAAAAAACAACTAATAAATAAATAATAAATAAATAAATAAAAACAAAACAAACAAACAAAAAAACAAAACCCAGAACTAAAACCAGACCCAAACCCAACCAAAACAAAACAAACAGTGAGGACATGTTAAAAAGAAATAGGAGACAATACAAAAGGTGGGACAATTTGGTCAACAAAACAGAATTAAAATCCATAGACTACAATAAGTATCTATGAGTACATAATGATAGAAATAAATAATTGAATAAATAAACAATGCAAAAGATGGGACAACTCTTCCTTATAATTCTAATTAACAAATGCAGATGAAATAAAGAAAATAGAAAATCAATGTTAGACAAACACCAATATAATAACTGAGGCAAGATTCAGTGATGAATATGAAAATTAGTAGATAAATATTTGAGAAGAAATGAGACTTGAATAGTCTTAAAGCATTTTCCCCAAGATATTTAATAATTACAAAGAAAAAAATAACAGTACTTTACAATGGTGAGGAAACCAGCAACCAATACTTTAACTATGTGACAAAGGCCAGCATCACCAGAATTGTGATCTATTGACATCTTGTACCTCTGATTTGATGGACTGAGGTCACATGAATTCTATGGTAGGTATCCCCTCTGAAAATGCATAACCTTAAAATAATCATGAGAAAAAAAAACCTCAAACAATCTAAATTAAGGGACATTCTATAAAATACCTGATATTCTTCAAAAAATCAAGATCATGAAAGAGAAGGAAGGATAAGGAATTGTCCTAATCTACAGGAGACTAGTAAATGTGACAGCTAAACACAAATGTTGGATGTTGGCTTTAAATGTAGAACAAAAAAGAAAATTAGTGGAAAAATTGATGAAGTCTACAGTTTAATTAGTAGTATAATACCAATGTTCCTTTCTTGGTTTTGACAAATAGACCTTAGTTATGCAAGATGTCAACATTAGGAGAAACTGGGTGAAAAGTATATGAAAATTATCTGTACTACAATTGCAACTTTTCTATATATTTTTTTTAACTAACCACAGCCATCTAACATGAGACCAAATCATATATATACAGGAAAACCCTGGATTGTGAGTAATTTGTTCTGTGAGTGTTCTGCAATACAAGTAAACATTTCTAAAAATTTTTAACTTCATAACTGACATTGTCTTGCAATACCAGTAGTATGTGATACTGAACATCACATGATCACCACTGAGCCAATGGTTCTCTCTCTCTTGCTGTGGGATTGTGGGTGATCATCTCCCATGCTTGGATGCTTGGTCTCAGGTTACGGTGTTTGCCAGAAATCAGTGAGTTTTCAGAATGTTGGAAAGTGCCCACAATTGGCACTAATGTATTGTTTTGTCACTTCAAAGCACCCGTGGACAGTCCTTTGCTTTTCTGTACAAGAGTAAGCTTAGGAATGCTTTGCTTCATTCTAAATCAGACTGCCTGAAGATATAGACCCTCTCCTCTGCTGCCTTATTGCCAGTTACATTAAATGCAGTATATGACAAGAGTTTATTTTATTTTTAAGCTCATTTATTTTGAGAGATAGAGAGAATAAGGTGAGGAGGGGCAAAGAGAGAGGGAGGATAGAGGATCTGAAGAAGGCTGACAGCAGAGAGTCCGATGTGGGGCTCAAACTCACGAACCATGAGATCATGACTGGGGCCAAAGTTGGACACCTAACCAACTGAGCCACCCAGGAACCCTTATGATAAGAGTTTATTAATACTGTACTGTGCTCAACATCTATGTGAGTGTATACGATGGCCCCCATGCAGAAAAAGATTCCACTGAGCCAATAGACAGCAGTGATTCCGTTAGTGATAGTAAAAGTCATCCTACACGATAACCCTCCCTATTGTGTCCCTCACACTAGCCACGAAGGTTTTCAAAGGTAAGTGCGGGTTAATTCATTTATTTTCCTTATATTTTATATTTTCTTTATTATTTTATTTTATATTACAGTATTATAATTATTTTTATATGAATATTTTTGGGTAGTGGAATGAATCATCTGAGTTTCCATTATTTCTTATGGGGAAATTCGCCTTGATATACAAGTGCTTTGGATTAAAAGCATGTTTCCAGAATGAATTATGCTCACAAACAAAGGTTTTACCGTAACACATTAGACAAAGTGTTACAAACGAAATAATGGCAGATGCAGAGTAATATGGTCTTGGTAAAAAGGCATCTAAAATCTGCCTCATTATTGCATCCTAATTATTTTTTACCCTCTATATTGTGGAAATCATTTTAGTATTTATTACTTACCACGCAGGCACTCAGTTGGACGTTATTGTGTCCAAATATAACCATAGGTGGCCAAGTCCTAGAGAGAAAGGATTTTTCTTTTCCAGTTCCCTGAGAGCCCACTTCTGCAACTGATTGACATTAAGAATGGTACTGTCTTCAGAAGAGACCAAATGTACTTTCCAAAGATGTAGCGTTACAGGCTCCACAAGTGTGCCTGGTCAAAATGTTACATAAAATAGGCACAATTGTAGATTATTCCCACATGAATAGATCTTCCATTACAATGGTATTTGTTTTTGATCCTCCTGCACTCAGCACAATGTTTTGAAATTTACCAGAAACCGAATTTGATTTCTAATACCGGGTTACCTAGAAAAACGTAGGCTTATTTAGTAAGTAAATAAATGTGATTGGCTGTAAAGGTAGTGCCCATAGTAGATGCTTCCTAAATAAACATTTTTCTCAGTAGAATTTTTGCAATTAAGAAAAAAGATCATTCTTAGAAAAAGAACTCATCTTGATGAGTTGAATATGTTTTATTTTTATACACACTGCATATTTCTATTTGCTCTAAGCCTCCTTAAGCTAAAGATTAATTTAATAAATCTCCAGGTAAAGTCTGAACTGTTTTCTCAGAACACTGTATGTTTATTAATTTGAATTTAAATAAAAACTTGAAGAAAAAAAAGGAAATGTTTGGAACAATTTGTGAGAGGCACGTTTCATAGGCACATTTCAAAGGCATGTTTCAATGTTATGTATCTAACATCCATCTATCTACTTACATGTATTTACTTATTTAAGATGATGTATAACAATCCAACTAAGCTTCCTTGGGATCTTATAGGACAGAACACTGGGGCACTAATAAGGAATTGTTCTCCAGAGACTAAGACTTTCTGGACTCTACCTGACAGGATAAGAATCATTAAGAAATCTTCCAATGGAAAGTGATAAAGCCTTCCTTGTGAATTTACAAAGTGAGGCAATATGTGATAAATCGACTCTGAAGAACTCACAAAAGAATCTTTCCTACTAGTTCCTTTTTCCAAGATTGAGCCTTATGATATTTCAAAAGAACACACACACATACACAAAGTTTAAAAATATTTGCCAAACAAGAATAAAATGAGATATTCACTTCAAAATTTTAACGTCGTATTTTTATTCACTATTATTAACAAAATGATTATATTAGCGAGAAATAAATTGTGGGGGGAAATAAATGACAAGAAATGTTACCTGACTGAGAAGCACTGAAGTGGATTTAACTCATTCACTTCCTGGCCTACATTGGAAGTCTACAAGTCATTTTAGTCTCAACATGAGTTTTCTGTATAGTAAACTTACAATTGGTGTTGGTATATTTCCACCAGTTATCATCCAATCATTTGGACCAGAGAAATTTTCTTTTTCTTTTTTAATTTTTTTTAATGTTTATTTATTTTTGAGAGAAACAGAGACAGAATGTGAGTAGGTTAGGGGCAAAGAGAGAGGGAGACATAGAATCCGAAGCAGACTCCAGGCCCTGAGCTGTCAACACAGAGCCTGATGTGGGGCTCGAACTCATGAGCTGTGAGATCATGACCTGAGCCGAAGTTGGATGCTCAACCAACTGAGCCACCCAGACACCCCAAGAGCAATTTTCAAAGTTCAGTTCATGTATACTGGAATAGATTATAGCTTATCTGTGTAATGAGTTAATAGTATGGTATTTTGAATAATCTGTCTCCTTATTTATAATATAACCTGATTGTTTACATTGTCTTGTTTCATTTTTTTTTAATTATGATAAAGAAAAAAAAAGGAAAATATATGGAAGAGTGTTCCCAGAGAGTCACAATGTTGGCATGTTATTCTGACTATTCAAGCAGTTCTCAAAGAATTCAAGTTTAAGTGCTAAAAGCAACCAGCTCATTTTTATATATTTAAGCTTCCCATAACACTGCCTATAGTATCATAATTCTCCAAATAAATATCACAAGGACTGATATGTTCTGAAATTGACTGCTAAATTACATTGTCAGATCTCAATTAAAGGACTCTTCCCTCCATGTGCAACTCAGAGCAATCTAATTCCTTTCTTTGGTTGCACTTCCAAAGAAATTATTTTACATGAGTATTTATGTTAAAATCTGGTACAATTAGTGCCTGAGACTCAAAATGTATAAAAACATTTCTTTGCTGTTGCAACAACGAAAACACAGGGTTAACGGCAATACCTTTCCCCCATCAGCAGCCCTAGCAAGCCACTCACTGTGTATAAATTAAATCCATATGGTCAGAACACATAGTGAAATTAAATAAACAAAACGTAATTCTTCTTGTCTTCTGAATGTGAATTTCAAGAGGCAAACATCTGGATCCGAAAGACACTTAGCAGAATATAAGGTTTTTCCACGTAAAATTCCATTCATGAACTAAAAATGAGACTCTGCTCAAGAGGCAGCATCTGACACATGAGCCTATCTTAGCACTGAGAATATAGATAAAGCTGTGCTTATGGATGAGCACAAACAGATAATAAAATTAAGGCCTCAATGAGTTAAGCTTTCAAAGGTAAAACTCCAGGGTGTTTGCAGGAATCTTTGCAAAAGATATATATATATCATGTCTATTGCAGCCTCAATACAAACAGCTCACAAAGAAAATCTATAGTAATTAGAAACATTTTCAAAGTAAAAGATGAGATAGACTGTTTTCTTTTTCTAAAGGTACTTAAACAGGGGATTGCACAGGCCCACAAAATTTTTTAAAAAGTGGGGGATAAACATATGTCTCAAATTATTCTCTTTTACCAAGTAAGGTCATAAAACACACACCCATACACACCCACACACATTCAAAACAAAAAAAGAAGGGAGAAGAAAAACTTTAACACATAAAACCTTACCATTCACTACCACTATCAATTTTTTTAAAGAAAGAAGAATTTTGAGATGCCTGGGTGGCTCAGTCAGTTAAGCATTTGAGTCTTGATTTTAGCTCAGGTCATGATCTCATGGTTCATGAGTTCCGGCTCCGCTTTGGCCTCTGTGTTGACAACATAGAGCCTGCTTGGGAGTCTCTCTCTCACTCTCTCTCTCTCTCTCTCTCTCTCTCTCTCTCTCTCTCTGTCCCTTCCCTGTTTGCACTCTCTCTGATAATAAATAAATAAACATTAAAAAGAAGAAGAATATTTTAACATAAAAATAATTAGGGAGGACCCAAATGGAAAAAGGACAAATATTCCCAAGAAAGAATGGCTGGTACCATGATTGGTTTCACCTTGCCCCTACCCTCTCAGCCCCATCTCACTGTTTGGCAATCTCCTGGGATGTTTGGTTGTCACAACTGGGGTGAAGGTGCTACTGGCCTCAACTGGGTAGAAGCCAGAGATGCTGCTAAAGGTCCTACGGGGCATGGACAGCCCCCACAATAAGAAATCATCTGATCCAGAATCTCGATAGTACAACAGGCCTAACGTTTTGGCCAAGGGTCAGTGGACACTGGCTCAGACTGCTCCCCAGATGTACTAACCAGATTATGGGGCCAGTAATATTGATAGTTGGTTAGATATGAGCTGGAAGCAAAGGTGGTGATAAATAGGGGATATATTAGAAGACTGAGGGCACAACATCCTGACTTTGTGACTTTTACCATGCTGGCCTTATGGCTTCCAGTACACTAGGTTAATAGACTAAGAGCCACAGGGTGCAGAACATGTGCCCTCCTTTTCAACCTCTGCCTCAGGGTAACCTTTAGCTTCATTATAAGATATTTACATTGTGGTTTTCATACCACCACCATCTTTCCACCACCTCCCCATGGAGGAAGATGTCCATGACAAGAACATTGTAGGACTCAAAATCCTCCCTTCCAACCAGCAGGAGGAGTCCTGTGATGATTGGAAACAACCTCAGTGAGAGACCACCATAGCCATGACTCATAACATATGCAAACATAAAAGGAAAAGACACCCTTAACCCCAGTGCAAATGCCACCTGTGACCCTGCCTGCTCTCCCATTTTGAGAGTATACTGTCCTTAATAACCTGCTTTGTGCTTGGTACCTTCCTTCTGGCTGTATTTATTCGGGCATGGATCCTCATGTAAATCTTTTGTGGGAAATCCAAGAACCAAGACCATTCACAAAATGCAAACTCTCCCACCAGTAACAATATCTGGTGTGTTAGTCTGTCTTTCAACCTTTATTTTGGTTTCACCTTATCATTTTTATTAATAACTCTGCAACAGACTTGCAGTGGTGAAGTTCTACACTATCATTTAGGACGAGACTGAAAACTTAGTCACTAACTAGAGTTCTAGTACTTTAACACAGATTCCATGTGTTTATTAGTTTGTGGAATGAATTTATAACCATGGTTTTTCTCTGAATAGTAAAACTATAGGTAGCTATTTTTTTCCTAAAATTTATTTGGACCATATGGGTATATAAAGTTATGCATAAATAGTATGGTGGAATTCTTTTTTTCTGTGTACTTTCATACATAGTACTTGTATATTTACAGCATACTGTTTTATACACCAAAGATTTGAAAGTGATATTGTAGTGGTTATCCTTGAATACTACATATATATGTGATTATTTTTACAAATTATGTTACAAAAACAGATCACGGTATATATATGGTTCTGTTATTTCTTATTTTTAAAACTCAATATATGGTATTTCAATGTCTGTAAAATGTAGCTTCATCTCGTTAAATATTTTATTTCATTGTATAGCTCCAGTATCATCTCTTTCCAAGTTTTCAGTGGTTATCAGGTATTTTCCACACACACACAGACACACACACACACACACACACACACACACACACAGAGGCAGGTAGGTATCTATGTTCATATGTCTCTGTGCATATATTTATGTGTATTGAGTAGGCAGTGATATTTTTGTACATCTCTGCAAATGTATCTGGAGGAAGAATTCTTAAAGACAAAGAGGAAACACTCTTATAAAGCCTTTCCGTGCATACTTTTCAATTTTTCTTCAGAAAGTTTACCCCAATTAATATCCCTACAAACTGTGTATAAGTGTCCACGTTCCAAAAGAGTTTTCTGACAGTGAAGATCAACAATCTTTTACTTTTGCAAATATGTTAGAAGACAGTATTTCATTGCTGTTTGCATTTGCATGTGTGTAATCTGATGAGAGGGAGCAACTATGTACATGTTCATTGGAAATGCACGTGTCTGTTTTGTGACTATCCTCTTCCGGTCCTACACCCATTTTTCTGTTGGCGGGAGGTAAGGTGGTGGAAATGGAGTCATTTTTTTTTTTTTCTCATTGGTGAAAATCTGTTTATATATAAACATTTTCTTACGTAAATTGTGATCATTAGTTCTCCAAATTGATGTATTTTAATAGTTTTTCAGGCTTAATCTTGGGCTTTGTTTGTTTTCATTTATTTTTTTGTGTGTTATCAGGAGTAAAGTTTGCCTGCTTTCTCCTTTGCTTTTCTGTGTTTGGTATCATAGAGAGTTCTTTATCATCCCGAGGTCACAAAAATAAATATTTACTCTTTTTATCTAGTACACATTGTGTTAGTTATATTTTTCAGTTTATTGCACACTATCACTCCTGATAAATAGAGGGTTTTCCCTACCTCAAGATAACATCCCTTTCCTTCTTTCCTTCCTTCTTTCCTTCCTTCCCTCCTCTTTCATTTGTTATTCTTTATGCCTGTTTCTCTATTCCTTCCCTGCAAATTAAAACATAAACTTTTTTTTTAACATACTCTGGTTCACCTTAACTTAGAGGACTCATACTTAATACACCACACAAGATGTGAGTCCCTTATGATTAGACATTGTTGTATTTTATAAACACAATACATGAATAAAACTATGTGTTAGGCACCTATTATGTTTCTATCACTATACTAGATCCTTTACATACATTCTTTCCAACTATAATACTTCAAGGTATGTATTGTCTAAATTGATATAGAAGGGAAAAGGGTCTCAGAGAAATAAATAACTAAGGGTCATATAGTTATTAGCAAAAGGAATCAAGCAATAATGACTCTAAAGCCAGTGCCCTTTTGTTTACCTGTTGGTGCCTTTTATAAAAATAAAAGCAAACAGAATAAAAGGAGTTCTTCATGTCTTTAGAAACTACCCTGTGCACAATGGAATACTATGTGGCAATGAGAAAGAATGAAATATGGCCTTTTGTAGCAACGTGGATGGGGCTGGAGAGTGTTATGCTAAGTGAAATGAGTCATACAGAGAAAGACAGATGCCATATGTTTCTATCTTATGTGGATCCTGAGAAACTTAACAGAAGACCATGGGGGAGGGGAAGGAAAAAAAAAAAAAACTTAGGGAGGGAGCCAAAACATAAGAGACTCTTAAAAACTGAGAACAATCTGAGGGTTGATGGGGGTGGGAGGGAGGGGTGGGGTGGGTGATGGGTATTGAGGAGGGCACCTGTTGGGATGAGCACTGGGTGTTGTATGGAAACCAACTTGACAATAAATTTCATATTAAAAAAAAAAAAAGAAACTACCCTCTGGAAATGGAATCCCTGTTCTCCATCATCCCATTTTACTTTTTTTAATTTTTTTTTTGCATTTATTTATTTTTGAGAGACAGAGACAGAGAGTGATCAGGGGAGGGGAAGAAAGAGAATGAGACAGAATCTGAAGCAGGCTCCAGGCTCTGAGCTGTCAGCACAGAGCCCGACGCGGGGCTCGAACCCACAAACTGGGAGATCATGACCTGAGCCAAAGTCGTACGCTCAACCAGCTGAGCCACCCAGGTGCCCCCATCATCCCATTTTATATAATCTTAAATCATTATTTTTTAAAATAGTTTCCATGCCTAATGTGGGGCTTGAACTCACAACCCCTCAAGATCAAGAGTCTCAAGGTCTACCAACTGAGCCAGCCAGGTACCCCATCATTTTATATAATTTTAAGAAATTTTAGTAACAGTAGTTATTAGCTTTGTCATGTTATTGGAAGTACACTAATCTCGTGGCTATACAATTGCAAGCAAATGGATGTGGACAGCAGGTGTAATAACAGCCCTGATTCTGCTTCCATCAAGTTCAATTTCAAAATGAAGTTACCTGCCATTTTGATTGGGATTTTAAAGTCAAATTCTCATATGAATCCTAGTCTCCCATAAATGTAGCACTTTTTTGCCAGTATACAGATTGATTTTGTTCAAGTGGTCCCATCTAAAGCCTGGTCTGTAGGAAGGGTGGCTATGTGGGGCAGTGGAAGAACAGGAATACATGCAGGTCTTTGAAGCAGGCACATCTCAATCAATTTCAAGTCTATTACCTCGCACTACGTGATATTTGGTACTTACATAACCGTGTGTCTCTTTTTCTATATCTTTGAAGTGAGGATATTAATATATACTTCAAAGGGTGGTTGTGGAGACATTTAACACATTTAAAGTACCTGCTACATATTAAGCATTTGGTAAATAATTGTTAGGTTGTTGCTGCCACTTCTATTATTTTCATCATCAGCAGAGTAGGTGACTGTAATATACCAGGGCATACCCATATATGTTACAGATAAAAGATGCAACTTTTGAAAATAAATTTGGAATTTTTTAAAAATAGGAATATATTTTCTTGTCCTACTGACTCCTCCATGGAAGGCTGTGCTAATTCCAACTTCCCTATAGTATATTTTAACGTTTATTTATTTTTGAGACAGAGAGAGACAGAGCGTGAACAGGGGAGGGGCAGAGAGAGAGGGAGACACAGAATCTGAAACAGGCTCCAGGCTCTGAGCTGTCAGCACAGAGCCCGACGCGGGGCTCGAACTCACAGACCGTGAGATCATGACCTGAGCCGAAGTCAGATGCTTAACCGACCGAGCCACCCAGGTGCCCCCCCTATAGTATATTTTAGATGCCAACTCTATGATCATGGTCTCCCAAGAGTCACATTTAACTAATTTCAAATATAAACTTTTGTATTAACTTAATAGGCTATAAAAATGACATGTTTATTCAAAGACATATATCTATGACAAAGGAATAGATATGCAATTTTAGCACAGCAGGACATGGAGGAATTAAAAATTGACATCATCAAAGTCAATTTTAGTAATACGTAAAACTTTAAAGTTCCATCAGAAAGCCAAAGATCAGTGTCGTTCACAGTTTTAATAAGAACTTAAAACGGTAAATATGTCTGGAGTACCTGGGAGGCTCAGTTGGTTAAGTGACTGACTCTTGGTTTCAACTCACGTCATGATCTCACAGTTTGTGAGATGGAATCCCCCGTGGGGTTCTATGCTGACAGAGGAGCCTGCTTGGGATTCTTTCCCTCGCTCTCTGCCCCTCCCCACCTTTGCACTCCCTCTGTCTCTCAAAATAAATAAATAAACTTTTAAAAAAGGTAACTATGTCTTCTCGCTAATTTTAGAGGGTTTTTCTTTCTTTTAAAGTTTTAAATTTCAAGTCAATTGACACTGTAAAGCACTTTGTTTCCACCGAGGTTCTTTATTCTCCCTGTACACTGGATTTTGCTATAAAAGGGGTTTGGACACCTTATCTCTAATTAAGTCTAAGAGAGAAGAGAGAAGATTAAAAATCTGTCACTTTTAATTTCAAAGATGGGCTGATGGTAGCTGGAGAACAAAGGTATAAAAATCTTCTATTCAATTGTTGCTTTGAAAGTACATAATTTACACTTTACCTAAAAATCCCCTGGAGTGATAAGGAAAAGTTTGAGTGTCTCTCCTTATCTACACAGCCTGGATAGAGAGTTGCTGTGTATTCTCAAGTTATAGACTTCTAGAATTTACTCAGATTTCCTACTTGTTCTATGTACTTGCCTTTATTAGTGTGGAATGTGAATATTTTATCAGCCAAGTTGTGATGTCTTCACATTTCTGTTTTGTGGACCACATATTCCTTTTTTACATTCCAAATGCCCTGTCTTAGATTACAAGCTCTAAATAACCGAGGACCATGAATCATACAAGCAAGTGCTTTCTGGACATTTCTTGGATACAGATGACTCTTAGTTCTCTGGGAACAGTCTGGTATTGATTTTTTTGTAACATTATGCTTTGTGTGCCTATCTTAACATCCAACACACCCAATGTCCCCTAATAACCTGAGATTGCTCCTGTTGTAATTTTCTATGCTAGGAAACAACATAGAGTTCCTTTTGTTTTCAGCTTCAGCGTAAAACTGGGCAAGTGCAGGTATCTGACACAAAGGTCACCCATCCACAAATTAACCCATGAAAAAAATCCTATGCAAAGGGCTTTACAAATAGGAAGGAATTTATTTGGCTTAGTCAATCAGATTGGCTGTCCACCAAGTGTTCCAAAAAATTTGAAGAGGACGAATCAGGAAAGTGAATATTGCCAATCTGAAGAATTAACAGAAAGGTTATAAATGTGAATCCATTCACAAATGATGATGAAGATGATGATGATGATGATGAGAGCAGTAATCGTGGTATTGGTGGTAATGATCATCATGACAGGGGGTCACTTAAGTTTTATCACTTAACTATGCGCTACTCCTTACAAATATTAACTCATAAGCTTCACAATAATCCTATGGTGTGAGTAGTTCTATTTTAAAAATAAGCAAACTGAGATCAACAGGTAACTTGCTGAATGTCAACAGCTGTAAGTGTCAGAAACAGGATTCAAACTTGGGAGTCTAACTCCAAAAATTTTGCTCTCTTTTTTTTCAATTATCTTAGAATCAGACATGGGGAGACATGTCCAGGTATGACTTTATAAAGTCCCTTTTTCTCTAAGTCCATCCATGTTGTTGCAGTTGGCAAAGCTTTAATCTTCTTTATGGCTGATTAATTATTCCATTGTATATACAGACCACATCTTCTGTACCCATTCATCTATTGACAGACAACTGGGCTGCTTCCAGAATTTAGCTATTATAAATAATGCTGCTATAAATAAAGGGGGTACATACAATGCTAAGTGAAGTAAGTCAGAAAAAGACAGATACCATAGGATTTCATTCAAATGTGGACTTTAAGAAACAAAACAAACAAAGAAAAAAGAGAGACAAACAAAAAACCAAACTCTTAAATATGGAGAACAAATTGGTAATTGCCAGAGGAGAGGTGGAGGGGGGGATAAGGTGAAATAGATAAAGGGAATTTAGAGTACATTTATTTTGATGATCTCTGAGAAACGTACAGAATTACTGAATCATTGTATTGTACATCTGAAACTAATAAAACACTATAAGTTATATGTTATATACGTATACTGTCTGTATGCTAATTATACTTGAATAAAAATCCCTACTTCCTGTAAGTACATGAGCTTTATAGAGTGGATGACTCCACTCTGAGGGAAATTTTTATGTTCTCTATCCATTCATATTTACACAGGATTTTAACCAAACCTTAGATATATATAGTGTTTCCACCTATGCAACTCATTAAAAGAAACACATGTTCATACTTCTAAAAAAATAAACACATATTAATAATCAATCACTGATTAAAAATATCCATATATAAAAGCCTAGACTTGGACTGTGGTAATTTCAGTGTACAAAGGTATTTTTTAGACTATCAGAGGATTTTTTAAAAGAATATTTTATTTTCAGCTCTTTTTTTTTTGACTACCTTAACCATTACTTGATACACATTGTCCTAATAGGAAAAGAAGTAAGCACATATTTCATATTTTACCAGAGACAAATGATTCAAAACTATTTACTTTATAAATGTTAAATTTTCACCATTAAAGAAATACAACTTTTTCAATGAGAATAATTCAGAGAATGGGAAGTAAGGGCAAAACTTGGAAGCCAGGTGTCCATCACAAACACCTCCAAACTGGACAAGGGCAGAGAATCACTTAAATACTTTCGCTTCAGAAGATTTTTCCAAATGACTGTCATATGGGTAATTCTTTACTAAAACATTATTTTCAAAATAATTATAATTATCTGATATTTTTTCATTTATTTTTTTTATTATTACTACTTTTGTTTTGAAAGAAAGAGAGAGAGGGAGAACAACTGGGGAAGGGGCAGAGAGAGAAGGAGAGAGAGAATCCCAGGTAGACTCCCCACTGTCAGCGCAGAGCCTAATGTGGGGTTTGAACTCACAAACTGTGAGATCATGACCTGAGCCAAAGTCAAGAGTCAGACACTTAACTGACTGAGCCACCCAGGTGCCCCTCCCATTTATTTTTGTAGGCAAGTAATTGGTTAGATACAAATGCTGTATCTAAGACAATGTCCCTCCCCCAAATTTTCCGTGCATGTTCCTGTTCCCAAAGGACATTTATGGTCAACATCACTCATTCATTCATTCATTCATTCATTTAGTAAATATTTACAGCCTATTTACTATGTGCCCCATACTGTTTTAAGTATGGGGAATATATAAAAGGGAGAAATAAAGATTAAAGTTGTAGCTATCATTGAATTCACTATCTAGTACATGACAAAACAAACAAGTATATATGTTGTATATCAGACAGTGAAAGAAGTACTATGGAGAAAAATAAAAAAGAGAGGTGAAGAGGTTTATATGTGGGTTAGGAATGGTGTTGCAGTTTTAAGCAGGGGAATTAGTGGTGGCCTTCCAAAGATTTTGACATTCGGAAGAGCAAGTGTGTCAGAAGAGGAGATGTGGGGGGCATGACATCTGAAACTAGAAGGAAACTAGACCTAAAGTTAAAATATCAATTTATTTGAGAGTAAAAAAAAAATGTCACCATGTAATATATAACACTTCAATGTCAGAATAGATTATAAAATTATAATATAGGTGCACCAGGGTGGCTCAGTCAGTTAAGTGATGAACTCTTGGTTTTGGCTTAGGTCATGATCTTCTAGTTTGTGAGTTTGAGCCCTGCCTCCAGCTCAGCACTACTGGTGTAGAGCCTGTCTGGGATCCCCTCTCTCTCCCTCTCTCCCTCTCTCTGTCCCTCCCTTGCTCAGTCTCTCTCTCTCTCTCTCTCTCTCTCTCTCTCTCTCTCTCTCTCAAAGTCAATAAATAAACTTTTGAAAAAAAGCTGTAATATAAAGCTATGCATGTGAGGGGACTTCCACTCTACTTTATAAATTTCAAATCCGCCTACCTGACTTCTTCATTTGGTAGTCTAATAGACATTTTAGACACGACATATGTAAAATTAATTTCTCATCTCCTACCATCTCCAATATGCTCAATTCATTCTCTCCCATAGCAACATAAGTGGCAAGTCCACATTCCCAGTTCTCAAGCCAAAAATGGTGTGCTGTCCTTGACTCTTTTCTCTCTCTCATACTCAGTATCTAATTCTTCACCACATTCGGTTAACTCACCCCTGCCATATATGCTCGCTCAATCAACAACTCTCAGCTTCTCCATTTCTAAAACCCTTTCTGGGCCTCTATGATTTCTCACCCAGATAACAGCAATGGCATTCTACATTCCTGCTTCCTCCTGTACCACTTCTCAGACTGTTTTCAATACAGCATTCAGAATGACCCCTTTAAAGCATAAGTCATATCATGTCACTCTCTGGCTCAAAGCCCTCTGCTCGCTTCCCATCCTACTCAAAATAACAGTAAATTTCTTGCAACGGTTTATGTTCCTTACAAGATCAGCCTTCCTTTTTAGTGTCAGATCTCCTCTTGCCTCACTAACATTTGCCTCCAAGGCATTTCTACTTGCTATTTCCCCTGCTGTGAATTCATCAATGAGTAGAAAACACTCTATTTAAAGCTTGGTGGAAGGTTTATTTCAGTAACTAGCAAGTAAGTCACATATAAATATCACAATATATCACTTAAATTCCTGCGGCCTTATAAATAAATCCAGACATAAATTTTTGGGTTATTCAATAATGTTAAAAAATAGGATATGTACATTTATAAAGCCCAAGGTTCAACTCTATAGTTAAATAAAATAGTGAAGAGATTTAGTCTTAAATTATAGACATTGTAATTACAGTAAAAAGACGTAATGCTGGATATACTTTTTTTTTTAAGTGAACTCTGTGTCCAGTGTGGGGCTTAAACTCAGGACCCTGAGATCATGATTCACACACTCTACTGACTGAGCCAGCCAGGTGCCCCTACACTGGATATACTTACTTCTTCCTCTCACTCTAAAATATATTACCTCACTGGTGACAAGAATGATAATAAACGGTAATAAAATGATATCTTTTAAATATTATTAAGTAGAATTTGTATTTGAGATTAATTATTTTTAAAAATAAATAAGACACTTGAATAAGAACAGAGACAAATATACCAGGCATTTAATATTAGTTACTAGGCATTAATTTTAACTTGGAATTTCCCAGAAATAAAGGCAGGGTGAAAATATATGTATTTTAATATAATTCCATTATTTGATAAATGTTTAGATATTTGTCAACAATTATACTTGGATTGAAATCTCAAGATGTATTTATTAACAGAATTCTACTGTAAGAATTTTGTGATAAAATAATACGCAATGTTTTAAACTTAATTTTCTTTGCCCATATTTTTATACACCAACTTCTTTAATCAATGGAATGATACTAAATCTCAATTTGAGTAAAGAATTTGAATAAGAAAAAAGGTGACACTGTTCAGGTACACTACTTCATGATAAATAGAAATACAGCATAGTGACCTTAGCATGTAAAAATCCAAAAGGACAGGGTGCCTGGTTGGCTCAGTTGGTTGAGCATCCAGTCATGATGGCTGGGTGGCTCAGGTCATGATCTCACAGTTGGTGAGTTTGCCACAGTTCATGAGTTTGATCCCCACATTAGGTTTGCTGCTGTCAGCACGGAACCTGCTTCAGATCCTCTGTTCCCCTCTCTCTTGACCCCTCTCTCTCTTTTTCTCTATCTCTCTCCCTCTCTCTCTCAAAAATAAATAAAAAATTTTTAAAAATCCCAAAAGGAGTAAGTAATCTGTCCTTTAGATGGTCTGTCAGCAGAAGGTTTTGTATCATTAAATCAAAAGGACTAAGTGTAAAGAAAACTTCATGGAAATAAAGGGAGTTGAGTTCATCTTGAAAAACTTTTGTATTGGAGGGAATAAAAAAGACAAAAGGTTGACAATTCAGACGTGGAAAAGATCACAAACACAGCCTCGGGGATAGCCCTAATGATCAGGAACACAAGAATCATTTCCACAAATAAAAAACAGGTTTTTGGATTTGTATGCTTTATAGAGCCAGGAACAAGGGGGCACTGTAAAGGACTTTAGCAAAAAAAGGCAGAGCAATTAATGTTTATGCTAGCAGGAACTAGGTAGTAGAGAGCCACTGAATATTTCAGAGTAGTGACCTAGCAATTTACAGTAAGATTTATCTGGCACAAGTAGGTACAAGCATTGGAAGAAAGAGCAAGAAAGAAATTAATGAAATCCCCTAGGGTCAAAATATTGAGAAACTAGTATAGATTTGAGGCAAGGTGTCTTACCAAAGGAAGGTTCTCGTCATGCTCTCTCATATACCTGTACCAGCCAGTGTGTGATGTTCTGTAAACAGAACACTAAATGAGACTAAAACCATGTTCCCTGCACTAATGAGGTTTAGTGAGGTTTAATGAGTGGAGAAGAAAAGCCATTATGTAAGAAATTATGCATGAACAATGAATGTCATGATATGGGAATCTCCATGTGTTACATTCAGATTCAGGCCTGAATATTGGAAGGAAACTACACTTAGATTTGTATTAGTGAAGTCTAGGTTAATCTGGAATTGTAATGATGAGCAGGTATTTATTGGCAAAGAGAAGGAGGATGGGGGAGTTGAGGGAATTGTATGCCTCAGAGAGAGATGTGAGGGAGAGCCTGGTGCTTATAGGAAGGAAGACTTCCATATACAGGGAGGGGTGGGAGAGAAAGTGTGAAATATGAGGCCGGGAGCAGAACCTGGTTCTCTTACATAGGGCATTAAAGGACCAGATTTCATGCTAGGGGCAAGGGGAGACACTGACACCTTGAAGGGGTTTTACGCGTGGTGATAGATGACAGATTTAGCGCTTTAGAAATATGATCTCAAGTTCAAGTGAGAGAATGGAAGTTTACTAAAGGCAGGAGACAATTTAGGAGCCCTCTAAAGAAAAACTAGGACCTAAACTAAGATAGTGACCCAGATGGCGTTAACATTATCCTCAGCTTGACTAAATTATAGACAGTCTTCTTTCCAACTCTAGGCACCTGACCTCCCTTTTCTTAATGGCAATTACAAAACTTGTAATTGTAAATTCTTTCTTTGCATCTTTAAGATGCAAGTAAATAGGGGCGCCTGGGTGGCTCAGTCGGTTAAGTGGCCGACTTCGGCTCAGGTCACGATCTCACGGTCCGTGAGTTTGAGCCCCGCATCGGGCTCTGTGCTGATGGCTCAGAGCCTGGAGCCTGTTTCAGATTCTGTGTCTCCCTCTCTCTCTGCCCCTCCCCCGTTCATGCTCTGTCTCTCTCTGTCTCAAAAATAAATAAACGTTAAAAAAATTAAAAAAAAAAGATGCAAGTAAATATTTCTAAATGCTTCTCAACAGCTTTACAAACAAGGAATGTCTTTCTCAAAAACCAGGGAGTTATCCCTTTGAAATGCAATTGTCAAGGAAGATAGAGCCTCTACCTCCCAGGCTCTGTGGGAGGGCGGCTACCTAACTTTAGAGGGCAACTTGCTCCAACGTGTATAAGTACCTGCTGTCATGAAGACAGAAAAAAAATTCACTTTTCCTTTGGGTAAAGCCAATTAGCAAAAATGAATGGACTACAATCTCTGTTACCCCATCTCTGAAAAACTTTCAGCTCTTTGTTCTAGGAGGGTTGAATTCAGACAAAGTTCTGGTCTCTCTCCCCTACTGCAATAGCCTTGAATAAAGTCTTCCCTTCCTGTTCAGTTTTTCCCCGTGTGAAATTTTCTTTGAAAGTAGTGATAGTAGAGGTAGTTAAAAAACAGACAAGTTCTGAAAATATTTGGAAGATAGTAAAGCTTGAATGTGGTGTATGACTAGCTGTGGAAGGGAGTAAAAAAAATATATTCCCAGGTTCAGATGTGTTAGACCCAAAGTACAGAAGTGTTATAAGGGGTATAGGAGTTAAAGGAGATTCGTGGGATAAGGTGATGCATTCAGGCTTGGGAACAGTGAGTGCCACAGGAGCCTATAAGCCATGAGAGGAGAGGAAACCACAGGCCTGCAATGTAAGTAGCCAGAGCTCATGAGATAGGATGTGGCTACATTCACTTACCTATGTAAGACATTTGAAATCGTGGGACTCTATGAGAGTGTTCAGGAAAACTGGGAAGAATTGGAGGACTAGAGGGCTTAGATCAGAACTTCAGTGAACCCTAATGTTTGCAAAGTGGATAGAGGAAGAGGAAACCATGAAGCACTGAGAATCGTTACCCAGAGAGACGGGAAAGCAGAGTTACTGCCAAGTACACAATAGAAATTAAAGAAGCCAATGAAGAGAAAACGCACTGCCTAGTGTAGTGCTGCTTGAATAATGTAATTTCATCCAGGCTTATGCAAGTTGTGTTTTTCATAGTAACCTAAACCAAATTATATCATGAAAAAGGTAATGAGGTCGTGTCTTACCATATTTTGTATGTTAATTTAGTATAAGCTTGAGTTATTGAGAATGTATTCTGAAAATAAATGGAGCCTATTAAAATGCTTCCAATTTTTAAAATAAACCACCCATTCATGGGAATTTTTCTATTGTTATGATGGAGAATATTCAGCTTGCTGCATTTTAAAAAAGCAGCAAGGAGGACATTCTCCTAATCACCAACATGAAGTTAGAGTGTACATGGCTATTTTTTTTACCCCAAGAAACATCTTCTATATTTTAAAATTTGATATGCTCCAATTCATTTGTTGCATTGACGTTTTGAGGCTGTGTCCAGTAACCTAGGCAACTGTTCTTATTTCTGTCCTAATTTTCTTCTATGTATAGAACTTATATAGAATCAATGTTCTCAAAGATATTCTTTAAGGCAGAGCAGATTTACAAGTTATATGCTTTTAAGGGAATATAACATTCAAAATATGACAAATCTTAATCAAAGACTACATGTTATGCTGTCTTTATTTTTGGGTCAACAGTAAATATGATGAATAATCTATCTTCAAAAAGGTGGTATAATTTTTTGCTGAAATATGCTCTCACTACAATTGAAATTATAAATCTTTAAGAGTTTTGTTTTTAATGTTATGGTCACTAAACTGAATTTCAGCACTTAGAGACGACAGCTTCAAGTACTTGCAAATAAAAATCTGGCCTTGATGGGATGCCTGGATGGCTCAGCTGGTTGAGCATACGACTTCGGCTCAGGTCACTATCTCACAGTTCATGAGTTTGAGTCCCGCATCAGAGCTCGCTTGAGATCCTCTGCCCCCTGTCTCTCTGCCCTGCCTCACTTGTGCGCTCTCTCTCTCTCTCTCTCTCTCTCTCTAAAACAAATAAACATTAAAAAAGAAAACCTGGCTTTGGTCAGTAATGTTAAATGAGTTCCCTTTTTCACTCTTCATCTACAAGACAGTATGATCAAAGTTTAAATTGTGCGAGACAGAACAAAATCTTTTATTTTTTGAGACCTATTGGCTTTCGAGCTGTATAGGCAGAGGAAAGAATCACTAGGACATATGTTCTAAGGAATAGAGAAATAAACGACAATTCTATTTCATTTTTTAATTTAATTCCAGTATAGTTAACATACAGTGTTATATTAGTTTCAGTTGTACAATAGAGTGACTAAACAATTCTCTACATTATTCAGTGCCATCAAGATAAGTGTACTCTTAATCCCCTTTCACCTATTTCACTCCCCTATGATAACCATCAGTTTGTTCTCTATAGTTAAGAGACTGTTTTCTGGTTTTTATCTTTTTTAATTTTGTTCATTTGCTTTGTTTCTTAGATTCCATATATGAGTGAAATCATATGATATTTGTCTTTCTCTGACCAACTTATTTCACTTAGCCTTACACTCTTTGGATCTATCCATGTTGTTGCAAATGGCAACATTTCACTCAATAAAAGGCAGTTTTAAGTGACTATTTGCAAAACTGATTTTAACGTGCATCCTATAAATATCAGGATGAATTTTCTTTTTCTTTTGTTTTTGCCTACGTACCACAAACTTTGGAAATTAAGCCCTATATAATTTGATGAAGATAAATGAACTGTGAGAGAGAGAAGAAACAACAGATAACCACAGTACCAAAATTCCACAAGGAAAAGAACAAAACAAAACAAAACCTCACAATGCAGGGCCAGGCATTCAATAATGAACAAAATAAGAACTTGACAATTATTGGGTCAAATTCTCTGCTTTATCCTACTATCAAGAGTTGTTTTTTTTGTTTTTTTGTGTTTTTTTTTTTTTGTGATCGCTATTTCAGTTGTACATGAGGTATGTGAATTAGATGTACATGAAAGTGCCAGCATCATTAAAAAACCACATTAATGCCATGTTCCTTCTAACCTGAAAAAGCA
Organism: Lynx rufus; assembly: GCF_022079265.1. Taxonomy (NCBI): domain Eukaryota; kingdom Metazoa; phylum Chordata; class Mammalia; order Carnivora; family Felidae; genus Lynx; species Lynx rufus. The sequence goes on from NW_025814825.1 coordinate 8,719,005, forward strand.
GTTTCTGATAAGTCCTTCTCCTGAGGAAAAAAACTCCTTCAAAGTACTTTGGTAGTAGAATTTCCAGCATGTCAAAATGTTTCACACCACAAAACCAAGAAACCAAAGGAGTCTCATGCTAGAAGACTGAGACTTGCCTTGATGAAGCTTCTTGAGCTACTCAAAAGGAAGCCAAAGCATAATACTACCACACAAATCTACATTTATCATGAAATTCATTTTTTTTAGAAAAATCACAATGTATTGAGCACTTCCTATGTGCCAGGAACTGAACTGAAATTTTTCATGTACCTAGTTTAATGTTCAAGAAAAACAAGAAAATAGATACTATTATCTGGATAGTATTATCTAGATAACAGATACTATTATCACAATTTTACAGATGAGAAAACAGTTAGAAATGTAAATAATGTGTTCAGTGTCATATGGATAGTAATGGGTAGAATTCTCCCAGATTTGAATCAAGGCTTATATAACTCCCAAGTTCATACATCTGTACATTATAAGGCAATGCTAGTGGAGATCAGCCACTTGCTCACCCATTCCACTCGCAAAACTCTCTTGCAATCTGTTCTACCAAATCTCTCTAAAACCACAGTTGTCCTTCAGGTAGGCATGGGAAACATATTTTTAGCCATCACCCTGCTGACACTATTTATTTCCTGGGAGCCCCTTGCTACTGCTGCCCCTACTGCAGACAGTAAATGAGAGGGAGGGTGGAAATCTAGAAATCAGAATACTCCCTGGATCAAAATATCACAGAGGCCATTGTGATAAGAGACTGAGGTTTCTGGATTCTGTGCTTGGAGACCCAGGATTGTTGTCCTAAAAGGTCTGACACTGTCTGACTCTATCTGATTAATACTCCATTTCTTCAAGGTGAAGTGATCCACCAGGGAGACTGTCAAGCCACCAGGGATGACTGTCCAGACATCACCATGTAGTTTCCAAATGGTAATCAACAAAATGATTTGGTTTTTAACGGAAGATTGTAATGTTGAGACATTTTGAAACTTGCGAGACTTAAGCAGATTTGATACTTAGGTTTATAGTCTTCAGTTTCAAAAGTCATTTTTCTAGTAGAGGACTTATGATATCAACTCCATTATACTGGCTGTAACAATAGGAGGGCAATGAGATCTTATGGGATAGTAAGATTCTACCCAAATTTGCTGGGCTGTACTGGAAAGAGAGTGGTTTGTGCCAGAAGACCTGGGATTTGGTTCCAGTTGACATGATTTGCACAAACTATTGAACTTCTTTGAGTTAAATTCCCTAATTAGTAAAATCAAGGAGAAAAAAAAAAACAGGGCTTTTGTGAAATAAGACACCAACTGGGAAACATTCTGTAAGCTGTAAATGTTAAATGATAACTGGCACTCTTGTTTAAATAGAAATGATGAGTTAGCATGTATTTAGTATAATCTTTTAGAAAGCTTTTAGGGCTTACCAAAAAGTCATCTTATCAGTAAGTTTGGGAATTTGATGATCTTAACAGGAGTCTATTTTCATGCCTCTTTCAAATTAGAGTTTTTAAGATAACAGATTTCTATTTCATACTTGGTAAGAACATGAATAGAATAAACAATTAGAGCTTTAAAGAATGTTCTATAAATCTATAGCAAAATCACACTCTATATCACTGTGGAATGCCTGATTACTGGATATAATCACAGTATTGGTCCAGTGAGTATCCGTGTTTAATAATTAAGATAATCACTAATTTCCACTTCTGTTCCTCTGCTACTTCATAAGGCATGCACTATTGGTCTTTTAGTATTTCACTCTCATTGACCATGGACTCTAAATCATTATTTGTTGGTTATACACCTTTACAATGCCCAGTGGCATTTGCCACTGATGACAACAATAACAGATGATATTGAGCCACAACTACTGGCAGTGAAGTGCAGAGAGGAAAATGATAATAAATAACTGTCATTCCGTTACTAAAAAGTGCCTGAAATTCGTTCTACTCCGTGTTCTATACAGCAGAGTCTGCATTATTCAAGAATCAAAAAAGCATTTACTCTTTAATAAGAGCAGCCAGAAAAAAGGGACCCAAATGCATGTCTGATTCAGTGACCAGAAATTCCTCATGAAGCATGGCATGTATTCAAAAAATTCTCAACAGAGTCCACCTCAAAATTTTACGGTATCTTCCCAAATTGGATGGTATCACGGAAATGTGTCAAAAGATATACTCAGTCCAATGGATACAGACTTCAGGAATGCTGGATAGAATACAGAGACAGAGTATCAAATGTATATGAGATTGAGCATAGAAATATATTCCAAGCACAGAGACACAACTACGGAGAATATGGAGCCTGTTGGGGATGCAAGATGCCTAAGAGAGCTCATAAAACATAGGTAAACGTGATCATTTTGGTCAGGTGGTTTGGGTGAGGGACAGTTTAAGCTGGCCTGCCATGAATGCAAAATCTGTAGTAATGAACTCACAAGACAGATATCCAATAAAAGGTTGTCATTTGAGTTAAATTGTCTGTACTATACCTAATTACTCTTTAAATTTAAAAGAAAATTTGTATCCTTCCTCCATTTCTCAGATGACTGCAGCACCTTTTACTCTCTTCTCTTCCATTCCATTGATGATGAATCAAGTTTAATGGGGTGGTGGTGGTTTGTTGCTTGTTAATAAAAGATTCATTCCACTAACTCTGTATTTTAAGTAAATTGATATGTGGTAATCACTAAAGTTCTTAATCAGAAAACATAATCCACTTACTAGACAAGTTATATAAAGCTGTGCCTCAGTGATCTTATTAGTAAAACTGGGATAATGTATCAATATATCAAAGTTAATGTGATATTTAGTTTATATACTATGACTATCTTTTCTCGTTTTCTCCCAAAAGCAGAGTCTAAGAATGGAAGGTAGCTTATTCTGGGATGAAATCTTGGGGAACAGAACTGGGAACCTGGGAAGGATGGATATGGAAAATAAGGAGGGCAATTCCAAAGATATATTATCAAGCTGGTCACCATGGTACCGGTGGGGCTTGATCTCCCTCTGAATCCTTGGAGTGCCTATGGAAAATGCAAAATAGTCCATCCAAGGAATATAAGAGTATTCACCAAGGTTACTCTGTGGAGTGTTAATGCTTCACACAAGATTGTGCATGTATTAGAATATCTGAATAGCTTCCTGAGGGATTCCACACAGCAATTTCAGAGAAGCCTCAAGGCAGGAAGTGAATAAAATCTAAGATATTCACATTTTATACAGAGAGATTTACTAGAGCAGAGAGTGGTCAGGTTGAATATAACATTGTTCCCAGTAGATGTGATGGGAAGGGATCTATCTTGCCACTAGGTAGTAGTGAGGGTGTTGCCCAGGGGCATTCCAAATGAACTGGCCTGTCAGGGAAATGTGCACAGTGGAACACAAATCCAGAATGCAGAGAAGTTTTAGGATGATTTCTACAAGGTTAGAAGCAGTGCCTTCTATGAAAGATTCTTAAGATCCAGGACCATGGAGATCATCAACTTCTTAACCTACTATAATCATGTGGCCATCTAGCTGGCCTGTAACCCCAGTGAAGAACAAAAATACAAATCAAATAGTAGTAATAAGAAGCTTAATTTCTTGGCATAGAATTATAAAGTTTATAAAACACTTTCATATGCATCACCTTCTTTGAGGTTATTATCTTTGAGGTTATGCTGTGAGAAGGTAAGATATTATTCTTCTCATTTTTCAGATGAAGTACTTTGAAGTTTCTAAATTTTAAGGTCTTAACCAAGGCTTCGTTGTATACATGTGATGATACAGAATGAGAAACATGGCATGTTTATCCTAATCCCAGCATCCTAAAAGTTACCTTTATTGTGACAAAATTTCCTCCTATCAATTACTCTGTGTGTCCTGACAACTACCCTCCACCTATAGTGGCTCAGCAGCAGCCTAAGTGAATCACTCACTTACTTGAAAGCATGAGCAAACTAAACTATCAGCAAAATTTATTCCCAATCCCATTGCCATTTGTAAAAACTGATCTCTTTCCAAAAAATGCCTACTAGATTTGAAGAAAACTTCTTTTAGATGCTGGGTGCCCCCAGGCAGTTCCCAGCATGAACTGGTTTCTAGAGGGCTGGGAAGTAATCCAAATAATCGGCAAGGAATGGAAACTCAAGAAAACCAACGTTTCTAAGAAAGCACAGGTGTCGTGACTAATATATTTCATTTCTAAGTAATCTGAATATTTGAAAACATGGAACTTTTGGGGAGCCTGGGTGGCTCAGTCAGTTGAGCATCCGACTTCAGCTGTAGTCGTGTCTCACAGTTCATGAATTTGAGCCCCACATTGGGCTCTGCCCTGACAGCTCAGAGCCTGGAGCCTGCTTTAGATTCTGTGTCTCCTTCTCTCTCTGCTCCTCTCCTGCTGGTACTCTCTCTCTCCCTCTCAAAAATAAATAAATAAACTTAAAAAAGACATGCAACTTTCTTAAATTTATCTTTTTCTATCCACCTCCAAATGTAATATCATTGAATTTAGCTAATTAATAATAGTAATAATGCTGATGATAATTATACTATCACTACTATAGCTACAAATAATAACTAATGATTATTGAGAACTTACTATGAGCTAAGCCATGTGTTAAGGGCTCTACTAGTTAATTTAGTTATTTGCACAATAATCCACATATAGAGAGTACTAGTACTATCCTCAATTTATAAATCAGCGAACCAAGTTAGAGAAAGGCTGAGTTTCCCAGGTAACACAGTAAGGGAGTGGCTAATTCAGATGTGTTGCAGGACAATCTAAGCTGCTATACTATACTGCCTGGCTTTTAGACCCACGTTCAGCAGGCTGGTCTGCAGTTACAAATGATCATTGGCTAGGAAACCCAAACTTTCACAGGTTCCCAAGCACTGGGTGCAAGTAAAGTGAGATACAATACCTCAGAGTAATTCAGAAGTTGTTTAGCATTGTTGGAGGTGTGTGTGTGTGTGTGTGTGTGTGTGTGTGTGTGTTGAGGGTAAGGGGAGAAGAGGGCAAGGCAGAAAGGAAGAAAAGTACAGGGGTAGTTTCTCAGTTTTTTCCCCTAGAATTACAGAGTATATTTATAACTTCTTGGTTTCTCTTTTCTATCTAAATAAATGTGTGCACATTTGAATCTATATTCCCATGACTGCTATAAACATCAAAAGTGGCATGGGGTGATTTACTACATGATCAGAAATGGTCTCCCTGTGGGCTTTCAAGGTAAAGGAAATAATTCCTCTTATGCTGTGGCCCATGGATTCCAAGGCTCTTCTTCCTGTGCTTCGCAAAACCAGCCCCAGAGCCAGGAGTCCCACCTGTGAGCGCCTACATGATTGACAAGAAGAGGGCACAGCATATAGTTGTCCTCTCAGGGAGGTGACTTACCCGGTCAGTTTTCCCTTCAGTCTGAATGCTGGTGTGACTGCGCACCTCATGTTCCTCTTCCAAGTCAGAAACATCCTCCAGTTCCTCTGGGGTCTATAAAAAGAAAGCAAAGCATTGCTGGTGAGAATGCAAAATGGAAAACAGAGTGACCATACCTCAAAAAGTAAGCACAGAGGTACCAATATGACCCTGCAATTCTACTCCTAGAAAAGAAATGAAAATAAATACATGTCCACACAAAAACTTGTTAAAAAAAACTGTTCATAACAGCACCAATCATAGTAGCCAAAAAGTGGAAACAACTCAAATACAAATCTAGTGAGGAATAGATAAACACAATTCTATACAATAAAATATGATTTGGCTATAAAAAGGAATGGGATACTGAGACAGGCTGCAACATAGGTGAATCTTGAAGATATTATGGTAAGTGAAAGGAGTCAGTCATAAAAGACCACATGTTTGCAAGCAAACTGGTGCAGCCACTCTGGAAAACAGTGTGGAGGTTCCTCAAAAAATTAAAAATAGATCTACCCTATGACCCAGCAGCAGCACTGCTAGGAATTTACCCAAGGGATACAGGAGTACTGATGCATAGGGGCACTTGTGCCCCAATGTTTATAGCAGCACTCTCAACAATAGCCAAATTATGGAAAGAGCCTAAATGTCCATCAACTGATGAATGGATAAAGAAATTGTGGTTTATATACATAATGGAATACTACGTGGTAATGAGAAAGAATGAAATATGGCCTTTTGTAGAAATGTGGATGGAACTGGAGAGTGTTATGCTAAGTGAAATAAATCATACAGAGAAAGACAGATACCATATGCTTTCACTCTTATGTGGATCCTGAGAAACTTAACAGAAGACCATGGGGGAGGGGAAGAAAAAAAAAAGAGAGGGAGGGAGCCACACCATAAGAGACTCTTAAAAACTGAGAATATACTGAGGGTTGATGGGGGGGTGAGAGGGAGGGGAAAGTGAGTGGTGATGGGCATTGAGGAGGGCACCTGTTGGGATGGGCACTGGGTGTTGTATGGAAACCAATTTGACAATAAATTTCCTATTAAAAAAATAAAAATAAAATAAAATAAAGATGAAAAAAAAGACCACATGTTGATTCCATTTGTGTGAAATGTCTAGAATAGGCATCTATAGAGACAAAAGTTTGACTGGTAGTTCCTAAAGGCAGGGGTGAGGGAGGAGGGAGTGGGCAATGATTGCTCATGGGTATGCAGTCTTTCTTTGGGATGATCGCAATGTTCTGGAATTAGATAGTGGTAATGATTGCAAGACTGTGTGCATATACAAAAAAAAAAAAAAAACAGGTACACACACTGAGTTTTAACTTCAAAAGGGTGAACCTTATCGTATATGAATTATATCCCAATAAATTTTGAAAGAAAAAGAAAGCAAAAGAAGTAGAAGGAAGTTTTTCTCTCAGTCAATAGCTATTTGGCTAAACATTATGTGGTTATCACAAATCAAGATGCTTACATGTGATAAAGAAATGGAATATTTACAGTTAAAACAATATAACATTAAAATGCTACCAAAAACTATCAATAAATTAAATTTTCTAGGAATTTAAATAATAAATATATTAACTGCAGTGTCTATCCTAAAGAGCTAACCTACTTCCATTTCGTTTTTTCAATTTCAGCTTAAACGTCTTCTGACAGGGAGGTGTCTAGCTCAGGAAGACCTGGACTGGGTTGGGTCCTCTGCCAAGCTTTTCCTGACCCCTCCACTTCCACTGTCATGATGCTCCCCATACTTGATTGCAGCACTGTTTGTTGAAACAGGCAACCAGTTGTTGTTGCTTCTGTGAGGTAAGAAGTGGGTCTGCCCTGCCTATCGTTATATCACTACAATCAAGCACATCCATGCTTTTGAATGGATAAAGCAGAATTTATCAGTGATAGCCAAAAAAGAGTTGGATATGAACAAAGCGAAACATACCAATGGCAACAACAAACACTTGTCCTAACTGTACTTCCGTATTTCAAACTGATTTTATTTGCATTATGTTATTTCTCCTAATTCCTGATTGTCTCTTCATCTTACTGGGGCAATAATTTAAAGATATCTGTTATTACTGCAAATACAAGTAAGAGTATTTAACATGAATTAAGTTAATATGTGTTTTCCTTTAAATTATATATGAACCCTTTAATACAAAACCCTGGTGTGAAATTCAGAAATCAAACAGGTCTCATGAAAAATAACCAAAAGTGAAGTGAAAGATCTCTTCTACACACCTGGCTGTTAAAGATGGGGGAAGGACAGGGATTGCCTCCTCAGTCCAGCCTTGGTTTCCCTTCAACCTTGGTTTGCACACAGGCCCTTTGTTTATACCGAGGGCTGTGGAGGGTTTCCCTTCCCTTGGGACCACTCTAGAGATGAGAACTTGCAATAATTAGTTCACACTATAGAGTAAAGCTATCTATTTCCTACCACTAATGGCCTCAGATTCTTTCTCATCTCATGGATCTTTAACCAGCACTTTGTTTTCTAAGCCTTGCACTGAGCATCACCCAAAACTCTGCATGTACTGCAACTGACTACTATTAGATATTAATAGTCCCCCTCTTTCCAAGGCCTCTGATACACTTGAGTAACTGTTATGTATGTTTATCTCTACAGGCAGCCCTTCTTTTCTGCAACTACATGCAGCTATGATCACAGGGCAACTTATTCTCTTTTCGTAGGTGTTAGCAACATTAGTTCACCTCTGTGGAACTTCTACACAATCGTGTGTTTCATTATTAGCCATTTTTGTGTATTTTTCCCACAGTATATTGAGAAAGAATCTTTTCGATTTCCCTCCTTGATACATCACCATCCCCTGAAACATCTGAATAAATTCAGTTATCAAATTCCTTTCCTTGGGTCCTATTGTTTTGCAATTGAAGGATGTCTGGTGTCCTTACTGTGATCTGTTTCTTATAAATGCCGGCTGTTAATTACTTGGATTATACTTTACAATGAAGTGACATATAACCTCATTGATTCCAGTATTTTATTCAACTCAAAATAAAGTGACTTAACAAAAACTAAGAACTGCTGCTGTCAGAAGTCACAAGTACCATTTTTGTTGGTGATATTGCAGGAAGAGATAAGCCTACCACTTAACGCCCACATACTTCTGCGCTTGTGTTTTTGTTTTTGTTTTTTTGCTTGTTTGTTTTTGTCTTTAACACAGGACTATAGTCTTCTTGCAAAGCCACTACAACTGACCTCTTCTTTTCAGGAACAAGATCAGTGGGGGAGTGCTTAAAACACTTGCTGGCAGCATTTTGTTTTCCGTAAGGCAAGCAGTTGGCTGGTATTGCAAAAATAAAAAGTCAAATATACAATGCTATAATCTAAATTAAGTGGAAGCTAAGAGAGAAATAAGAGCATTCTAATCCCTTTTGGAGTGATACATTAACTCTTTCAAGCCTCAAGACAAATAATAATAGCGTAAATATTTAAAAGGAAGGAGGAAGGCGGGGCGACCCTCTATTGTACACTCATCTGGCAACTCTGGAAGGTGCAAACATCTGGAAAGTGTGTGTGTGTGCGTGTGTGTGTGTGTGTGTGTGTGTGTGTGTATAAGTGAGAACAAACTACCTGAGACCAGTGTTATGTAGTAGAAAGACCCAATAATGTTGAGTAATATAGACCTAAATTTGAATTCTGGCCCTCCAATTAGTGATTGTGGGACTTTGGGCATTTTGTGTACCATTTTAAACTTTGGTTTTCTCAGAACAAAGTTTTGGATAGTACTACCTAACTCTGAAATTTGTCGTGAGGCTCAAATCTACTAAGATGCTGTAAGGAAGAATTGCTTAGCCCACAGATAGCTAGAGTGCAGGAAAAGTTTGTTTCTTTCTTTTGTTGTTGTTGTTTTTTTCTCTTGTTTTTTTTTCTCCTCTTTCTCCACTATTCCATTCCTTACCCAACCCTTTATATTTTTGGATAAAATGTTTGCATCAATTTGGTTACCTCCATTTTATTCCAAATTTGTTATTCTGGATTGATGTGATACTCTAGTTACATTCACCCCATTTTGAGTATATGATGTCTTGCACTAAACAGGGTTTAATATAATTCCACACACGTTGTTTTCTCCTAAATTCCAAGTAAAGCTCTCTTTTAACCTGATTTTACTCATATACAAGAATAAAATTATCCCTTAAGTCAGCCTGGCAATGATTCACTCTCACATAGATTCTCAGTGATGATGGAAACAACTTTCCCTCTCTAAGCTGAGCTGTCTCTAAACTAGACCAAGAGGAAGATACAGATATCCTTTTTTTACTTGAAAGAGTGTTAATAAACTTAGTCATTATTCATATATTTCTCATTAGAATTCAGGAAACCTTTTTCATGTTTTTCTATTTTAACTCTTGCTTGTTGTGAAGCCTTTCTTAGGTAGCTCAAAGTGATATGAAATTAGCCTAATTTCCTCACTTGTAAAATGGCAAAAATATCACCTAATTCTTATGGTTATTGTGAGGATAAAATAAGATGATGGACTGGAACATTATTCAGTGACTAGAAAGTACTGAAGTTTAATATTGTTTATGATTATAATAAATTATCATTAATTTTATTACAAGACCTCACTTTATGTGAAAGAGGCCAGAATCAAGTATAAAACTTGAAAATATTCAGGCTGAGGTTTTTACATAGAAACTGAAGCTGCAATAAACCACAGTGGCACATTAAACTTCAGAGTCAGAATAAATTTGTGGTTTTAATAAATATATATGTATATATATTTACTGAGATAGAAATGACTGCATTTATATGTCTTTTTTCCCAAGGAGCTTCATGCTGTCTACAGACTTTATCTCATTAATTCCTTCAGCATTTCTAGTGAGACGGTACGCAGGGTTATTACACATAAAAATTCACTTGCACAGACTTTATAAATGTTTAACATTAAAATATATGAAAAAAGAAATTTGTAGTCACTGAAAAGGAAAGGAAAAGAGAAACGAAAGAAGAGAAAGAAGGAAAGAAAGAAAAAAACAGGAGAAAAGGATAGTCTAGGAACAGGAGTCATGCTTGACATTTTCCTCTCAAATTAAGGTCAAATTCTAAATCCTACAAGTGACTTAATCATAAATCATACTTCTCCGACTATCCATTGCTGGTTTACTACAATCAAATAACTGCCAGCGCAGTGACAGGAGCAGTCTGACACTCGGGGAAGCTGTTAGGAAGGGCACTCCAGGCCGTCTTCCCAAGCAGGCAGTGGAAAGAGCACGCTCAGTCAGGTCCGGCTAGCTGAGCTGACAGCACAGGATGATTTGGGAATGTCAATGTCAAAAATTCATTTTTATAAGAGAACTAGGTATGTTCGTAATATAATTTCAAATGATGGAAACCTAAGAAATGCCTTTTGCTGAAAACACACACAAGCACTTTTTGTACTCTTCAAACATGGCCCACTCATCTGCTCATTCTACATCCCGGTCTTCGGCTCTGTGTATCGACTGCTCTATTGCCTGGAATGATCCTCCTAGACGTCTTACATGGCTGGATCATTCTCACCATAGGAGATCAGATGGCCTATCTTCAGTCTTATCCAGTCTGCCCTGATCAGTCTATCTAAAAGGAACCCCTTTCCCTACTTCCTTTGTTTTTTATATCACCTTGTAATTTTTCATTAGCTCTCTTTTCATGATCATAACCTGAAATTATATTTTTCTTTTGTTTTTTTTGAAAGGGAATGTGTTTTTGTCTTGTCCCATTAGAACATAACTTTCATGAAAATAAGGATATTGTCTGTCTTGTTCACCACTCTGAGCACCTTGAAACAGCATATACTGTGTGCTCAATAAAAATATCTTAACTGAATAAAGAAATAAATGATTTAATGACTAATAAGCTTCGGTATCAATGTCAGAAGAATGTCATGGGACGTTTTTAAGCTACAGAGTAATGTTTAATCCTTTCCCTTCTGCTTTCAATATGTGTTGAGTTAATGATTCCTTGCTTAAGGGAAAGTTTGAGGCAAAGAATCCAGGATTTTGTATTTTAAAAATAAAGACTATGGAAATTAGAGATAATAGGTTTTGTACAGAGCTCAAGATTCTCAGATTTGGAAGACTAGAATGAAATCTATGTGTCCCATTGAAAGTTCAGTACAGATATAAAAAGACATCAGAGAAAACACAATCTTCTAAACTCAGACCAGAGTTTGAAGTCTTACCAAGGCCCATAAAGTATCATGCAAAGAGCAAGTAGTAAACCTGGAGGAGCTACATGGGCTAGGACAATGGGTACTCACTGGTAACTAATTTTAGAAAATTGCAAGAAATTGGTAGGCCTTTCTGATGCGTTGATATAGTCTAAGTCTCTAGAAAAGAGTCTCCAAAACCTAGCACTGTAAGCATCTTGCTCTGAATAATTCTGGTTGCAAGAGACTATCTTGTATGTTCTTGTATGCTGTGGGATGTTTAGCACTATCCCTAGGCTCTACCCACTACATGCAATAGGACCCTCCCAAGTTGTAACAATCAAAAGTATCTCCAGACATTTCCAAATGTTCCCCAGTGGGGAGAGGGTAGGAATCATCCCTGTCTGAGAACTAGAGATCTAGAAGTTTGGTTCACCTGGCCCAACACAAGTGACAGAGGTAAAGGGAGGGTCCAATGACTATTTTTTAAATTTCCCATGAGCAAAGTTAAAACTATGTTAACTTAGACATTATAAAAATAAAAAGTTTTTATTTTTTTTTCTCGTACATCCGAGTTTGTAGACTGAAGTTCATACCCCATATAATACCATTATGGTTATCAGACAGAAGAGGGCACTGTTCACTCATTTTAGTCTTAACCAAACACCTGGAAGATTATATCAGAAGACTGATGACAATAAAATTACAAACTTGGTCACAGTGTTAATGCCTGCATTTAATAAGCTGCTTCCCTTCTGGGATACTTCTTTCAACTTTTATTAATAACGAAAAATTATTACCTAAATATATGCAGTGATAGTCCAAGTTTGTTTGATCAGTAATAAAGAGGTTAAAAAAATCAAAAGTCACCTCAACTAACATATTTGAATGTCTGTTTTTTATGCATAGAAACATAGGCTATTATGCTAGTTTCTGGGGATCTTGAGACAAATAAAACATAATCCTTGCTCTCAGGAGAGATAAAGGGTAAGGATATTAAATGTAAATAAGAGATATTCCCTAGAGTTACATGGTTTGAGACTGAGATTGAATGGTGAGACATAGAGAAATTTCCTTAGAAATGTCAGGCAGAAGAGGAGAATGAGTATAAAATACCTCAAGGTAACCTGGGAAGACATTTCTTGTATTATCAGAAAGCTGCTAGGGTTGTGTTATTGTGGTAGATTAATGAACTTGAAGTTAGGATACTTGGGTTTTCATTCTAACTTTGCCACCAATTAGTTGTATGTTGTTAGGAAAATCTCATAATTTTTCTATGCTTCAATTTTCTCATCTTTAAAATAGAGGTGGAAAGTAAGTAAAATTTTATATTTTCTGTAACTTCTCCAAGTTTTAAGATTTTATGAGTTCATGCATAAACTGAAAACATAACATTAATCTGGATGAAATGTTTTCCAAGTACTAGGAAACTTCAATACTAGGAGATAATCTGGTAAGTCCATTGAGTTCTGTGAAACAAATTCATTCCAATTCATCATACCAATTAGAAATATGGTTCATCTCTGAATACATGTATCTCCTGACTCTCACAAGGAATACATGTATCTCCTGACTCTCCAATTCATCATATCAATTAGAAATATGGTTCATCTCTGAATACATGTATCTCCTGTCCTCTCACAAGGACTAGTATTATTATAACTCTAGTCCCTAACACAACGCTTGGCAAAAAGTAGGTGCACAATAAATATGGTTTTTAGTGAACTGATACAAGGAAGAAAGTAAATGGATAAGGACATAAGGACAGATGTGAATAAAGACATATATTTCTATTTTCAAATGATCTATTAAAATCATTAGTGGTTTTTCTTCTTATAATCTTTCAAAAAATAATTCAAAACTTCCTCTAAGTACTATTATCATCCCTTTATGTTTCACAAGCCATTTCATTCTTCTTTTCCAGCACGCTAAGAATATAACACCATATAAATTATTCCATATGTTGAAACTAAGAAGCCTAGGTGAGCATTACATCTCTTAAAGGCTACAACAATTGAAATGTAGTTTGACAAAGCTAAGTTGCAGAATATCATATATATATATATATATATATACACACACACACACACACACACACACACACACACACACAAAAGTAAGAGAAAAGAATACATCTATAATGCATTAGACGATATAATTAAACATGTACTCAGATACAACAACTTGGGCAGATAAATCCTGAACATGTAGAATATTGCTGTCAGAGGAGACACAACTTTAGTTGTTGATATGCTTTTTACGAATTAAGTCTCTATTAGTTTGCTATTTAAAAATCTACCCAGGTCAGCGCACATCAAATAGTGGACCATGCAATGCCTTACGGTTGAGTCTGGATTATGACGATTATCATAAGAAGTGATCATTACAATCACTTAAGTTTATATAAATCCTGTCTAAGGACTCAAGTAATGATAGAATCACACAGGGTAATGCATATTTTAGCCTTAATCCTTCTTTCTATCAGGAAGCTTGTGACAGTCATTCCTCTGCTCCAAAGACACCAATGAGGCTAATAACTATAGAAAAGCACACAGGAAATCAGCAAGAGGGTCATAAATGAAAGTGGCATCGTCAATATCATGGTACTTATTCAACCACCAAATGGGTTGGTGATCTAGCTCTAATTCCCAGGACTCCATATCTAATTCATGAAAACTGTCATAAGAAGTATTCCAGCTTGACATTTAAATAAAGATATGAAAGACTAACGAAGCCATGAAGAATAGGGTTTGAATGAAAGTATATTTTTAGAAAGTTCAAATATGAGAAACATCCAGATTCGGATCAGGATCCTTGAGATTCTTCTTTTTGAGTACAGAAAGGTGAGGTAATCATTTTTAATCAAGGTCTTAATGTCATTCATTAACAACACTCTGCTGGGTTATCTGGCATTCTTTTCTCATTCAGTCTTAACAATAAAGCTGAAGAGGCAAATGGTATCATTTTAATACCATAGCTGAGGAAACTGAGCCCTAGAGTTAACAAAACCCATTCAATATTGCACAGCTAATAAACAGCTACTTCAAAGTAGGTACAGTGCTTGTTTTATGAACCAGCTTGGTAGTCACAGATACAGGGTAAATGTGGGAATTGAGTAGTTAAATTTTACAAGCCTAGAAAATAAGCTTCAAACAGCATGAATACACTGTTACAGAACAAGGAAGGCCAGATACTTAGGGGTTTGATCATCAGCACACCAGTAGACTGGTCCTTAATCTCCTCCTCTCCCTGCTGGATACAATCTCTAGACCTCAGTAAACTTGGCATCTGGAGCAAATAGATGATTGAGCCTTTCTTCATTGCACCACTGCCACCTACCTTGAACCATATATTGTCTTTAGAGACCCAACTAAAAGAAATCCTGCTTATTTCTCAGGATGGCACCCTGGCTTTAAGTTATAGCAAACTTCAGATGAATTCAGTTTTGGTTCATAACATGAGCAAAAGTATATGCCAATGAAACTGAAAAACAAATATGCTCCTGCGTCATTCTTTTTTGTCTTCTTCTTTTTTTTTTTTAAAGTTCTATATTAATTGAGCTATACTGATTACCGAAACTATTAAATGTGTTTTGGACAGAGCTGTGATCTTATATTCTCCTTCTAAAAATATGAACAGAGGAGTGCCTGGGTGGTTCAGTTGGTTGAGTGTCTGACTTTGGCTCAGGTCGTGATTTCACGGTCCATGAGTTTGAGTCCCGCATCGGGCTCTGTACTGACAGCTTATAGCCTGGAGCCTGCTTCGGATTCTATGTCTCCCTTTCTCTCTGCCTCACCCCACTTGCTCTCTTTCCCTCTCTCTCTCTCAAAAATAAATAAACATTAAAAAAATCAAATTAGAGCAGAAAACCTAAAGCCAAGTATCTTGTCAAAGTTCTTACATTGAGGCAAAAATTGTGGTGGAGCATAGTATAAAGATGGAGTGTCTTATTTTAGGTCAAATGCTCCCTTTAATATCTTGTGGCCTTGAACAAGTACTTAACTTGATGAGAACTCAAGTTCTTCTGAAGTAAGTGAAAAAGATTGAACTAAACAATTTAGAAAATCCCATTCAATTCTATTGTTTACAAGTCTATTGCAGGGTTTTTTTTTTTTTTTTTTTTTTTTTTTTTTACAATCAACATTGAGACAAAATGAATACTTAGAAAAAGGTTTGAAGTAGCAGGACACCCTTTTGAAGTGCTGCATACAATTTTAAATCACAAGATCCTTTTGAATTGTTAACCTCTCAGAAAGTTTGAAACAACTTTTTAAATTTGTTTTACTCAGGACTAATTGGACGATGGAAGGGCTCTTCATAGGTAGTAACTGACGATACCATGGAGAATTTCGGCAGCACAATTACTCTCACCGCTCTATAGATGGGAGGTATGCTGTTGTTGGGCACAATGCAATAATAATAGCAAGTGTAGTGGGGGTGTTGGTAATGACGGTCATGGCAGCAGTAATTGTGGTAGTAAGTAGCAGCTGCTACAGCAGATGACTAATAACACGCCCTGATCTTCACCTTTTGGGTAGTAACACTGCTACCATGGAGAGCGGACAGATTCTACTATGTTCGAGTGAGGAAAACCTCACCTTGCATCAAATTCTTTGCCACACAGATTCTCTCTATGTGAATTTGTGTCCTTAGTGTTAGAATAGTCAGCTGAAGAGAAGCCATCTCTGAAGTTATTAATTCTTACAGATATTAAAATAAAAGTTTCAGAGAATATCTGATGGCAAAGAAAATGCACTTAATACACTTTTAACTGAATGTATACATGTATATATATGTTCTAATTATATAAAACATTGCATATATATGAAGGAGAGAGTTGTGTAGTATATGTGGTTTTTTTTTCTGTATAATTGATTTGTCATAAAATATATACAATAAACTACTACCCTTATCATCAGGGGGAAAAACAAGCAATGAGTGTTACAAGAAAATCTGCTTAAGGTTGAATGTGTCATTTCAAGGACATGTCAGTAATAATAATAAAAAAAAAGCAAGATTGCAAAGGTCACTGCAGGGGAGCTGGCTTGTCACTTTGCAATAGGTCTATCAACTGGCATGATACTTGAGTTGATGTGGACACAGACAAAAGCTTTCAATAAGTGAGAGGAAAATTGAAGCACATGTCTTCATTACCCGAGGAAACACTACAAAGGACTGTGAGAGCAGATACGGAGAAATATCCCATACCTGGCCCCCATGCTATTTCCTCATATTACATGGTCCTCTTTGTAGCTCTGTGGATGTGTAAAAGCAGTGGTCTCATTATTTCACATATCACATTTTCAGCGTCCTGGAAACTGGTTTTACCAACTGTTCCCTAACAAAGATTTTGAGGGGAAAAAAGTTGTGGTTTGACTTCCCAATGGGGATATATATTTTTTAACCTACAGGAAATCTTTTACTTCCAGAAATTGTTAAGGCAGCCAGGTATAATATAAACGGTCCTAACCAAATTCATCTATCTAGATTTGCAAAGTAATCCCAGGCACAGTAATAAAGCAAAAAACTGCCTTCTGTGTTCCAGCCATGGGTATTATGTAAGGCTAAGAGGTCCAAACCTGACACTCTTATTTCACTGAACTAAAAAATGGAAAAATATGAAAGAAGTTCCACATTACTGAGGAGATGCGGTTCAATAAGACAGTAATTCAGATCTATATTAGAGTTTTGTACATATTATTCAGGGTTATTGGATTGAAGTTTGCTTTATGGGACGTAAGAATTCCCTACACTAGTAGAAAAAAGCAGCTTAAGTTGGCAGCTTATATATAAAATATAACACTAGAATGCAACAAAACAAATATTTGGACAACCCCTAAGGAAGAATTATATTCTCTATATAAAGGGATTTTTAAGTCCCCAAACTAAAAGGCCTATTTGTAGAAGCAAGTGGATACATCATTGTTGAAGATGTAGTTAGATCTAAGTGGCTGTGAAACCAGCTCATGGTAAATGCATCGTGCTGTTTCTACACAGACCTGTCCTTTTCAGTGGAATTAGGGTATGTGGTAGAGGCAAACCTTGTAGGGAAATTAGATTTTAAAAATGTACGTGCGTTCCTTAACACGTTAAACATATACATGCCATAAAATCCAGTCCCTGAACTCCTAGACATTTAACCAAAAGAAATGAAAACATATATTCACACAAAGACTTGCACACAAATCATCGTAGCAGATAGTTTTGTAATTGCCAACTAATGGAAACAATTCAGATGTTCATCAACAGAGGGATGATATAACCTAGTATGTCATTCAATACAGTATTATTCAGTTACAAAAAGGAATGGATTATTGATAAAAGTAACAGCACTGAGGGATCTCAAAGTAATTATGCTTAGTGAAAGAACCCAAATAAGAGTATATACTGTGTAATCTATTTATACAACCTTATAGAAATCACAACTCAATCTACAGTAACAGAAACCAGATTGTTGGTCATTTGGGTATGGGGAAAGGAGTGATTAGATTACAGAGGGGCATGAGTAAGTTTTAGATTTTGATGTCATGTTTCTTATGGCTGTGGTGATAGCTTCAGGGCTATCTATGTTTGTCTATAAAACATAACAAATTGCATGATTTAATATACACAGTTTATTAAATTCAACTTTACATCCATAATGCTGTTAAAAATTTGCATTTACTTATTCGAATGCCTATCTAGATACATAAAACATCAAGTAAGAGTTGTTTGCTTAGCCCAAGACTATAATTATAAGTGGGACCATGCAATGTGAAGTTATGTCATATGAGTACATGAAAGGCCAGGTTCATGTTAAATCAATTAATATCTAACTTTTTTTTTCTATTTACTAAGGTGTACTTCAATGCATAGTAAGGGACCACATATTGAATCAAAATGTTCAATTTCTGTTATCAATGTTAATTTTAGATGTTAAATTGTTATCAAAAATGAGCTTCAGTGCAGACATCTTATCCATGGGCCATCTCACCAGAGGTTCATAGAGATAAGAAGCATTGCATCTTTAGTAAGAATCATGCCAACTGTGGGCTTTTCTGTGTGGACATGAGTGTGAAAAGACCACTGATAAGACTGACAAGATATTCTAGCAGCAATGTGATTTTTCTATTACTTAACTGGGTTTATAAAATACCAAAACAAGCTTTAAACTTGTTTTTTTTTTACTTCATTCAAGGCAATGGTTTTCCAAAAATTTGGTAGTAGAACTCCCCTCTCTTTTTTTTTTAATGTTTACTTATTTTTGAGAGAGAGAGACAGAGAGAGAGAGAGAGAGAGAGAGAGACAGAGCATGAGCAGGGGAGGGGCAGAGAGAGAGGGAGACACAGAATCAGAAGCAGGCTCCAGGCTCTGAGCTGTCAGCACAGAGCCGGATGCGGGGCTCAAACTCACGAACTGTGAGATCACAACCTGAGCTGAAGTCAACACTTAACCATCCAGATGCCCCAGTAGAACCCCTTCCTTAAATGCAATTATAGAATACGAATGTTCATGACAATACAAAAAAGTAATATATGACTATTCTGAGTAAAGCATAAAGTTATGAAGCGGAAGTGCATATGGGTGCATGTGTGTATATGTATGTTTGTGTGTACATGGTATGAAGTCTGGATAGTCAGGCCTCTTTCCTGACCACCTTTAATTCTCACCAGGAAATAATTCTACTCATTCTGACCATCTAAAGGTCACAGCTTAGGTACCACTGTGCTTTCACATTAGAGAGTTTAATCCTGCACATGTAAACAGAAGATGGTCCATGCTATTTCAGAAAGATAGCATCAAACTTGTTGTTAAATGTACAGAATTAAAGATAATTATACACTTAGACTGCTTCTTGTATATGACTAATGTGACTGTGTTTAGTTCACTTTAAACTATAGCAGAGCAAAATAATAAAATAGCAATTACAAATTCATTGCAATAAGTACAGAAAGCATCACTGTATTTTATCTGCTTTAATCATGTGTTGCTTTGTCTTTTTTCCAGGTAACTGCCCTTCCGTTACTGCTTCCTTCTGGATTTATCCAGAAGTAGTCTTAGAGGTCACCAGACCCAAACCATACATGCTGTTTTTTTAAAAAAACACTCAGGCTGTCTTTAGGTGAACAAAATTAATTTGCCATCTATTTAAGACACTGAAGTTATATAATAAATAAAACTGACAGTAACATGTACTATATATAAACAAATGCTTCTTTTTTTCTACAGCCTCACCAAAGAAATTCCTAAGAACTCTTTAGCTAAACTATTGTTTTCTTACTTTTCAACTCTCACTTTTTATTTTCGTCTTTGTATGTATTCAAAGTAATTTAGTATGGCAATCATTTCTTTTTCTAACACTGTTCTGTCTTAAAAATCCCTTTTCCCTGCAGATCTCACCCTCTATCCAGAAATCAGAAATATATGGTCTCTGGAATGGAGACATTGTTTTAAAATTAGTTTTATAATGAGAGAGACAGTATACTTTGGGAACCAGATCCCTGCTATCAATGTGGCAAGATGAAAGAGTATGCCGTATTCTATCTAAGAGAATTTGCTAGCTTTGATTTAATTAATCTCAATGACTGTGTGTGTGTGTGTGTGTGTGTGTGTGTGTGTGGCACTATTCTTTTAAAGTTTGAACGTATCAAACAATGTTTTTTATTACTATTCAAAAAGAACATTTTTAAATAGATACCGTTTACTTTCAGAAGATATTTATGGGTCTCTAACTAGATACAAAGCGTAGCATGCCTAGGTATTATGGGTCCGTCATCAGTTATAATGAGGATATCACCTTTATGAAACTAATGCAATGTTGTCTAAGTTCTGTATACTCCGTTTTAGTCAAAATTTCATGAATATTGTAATATATGTCACATTCTCCTTTCAACATACATCTTTATCTGCACAGTGGAAAAATTTTTTAAGTCATACAAAATGTCCTGTTTGATTTGTTTTGCTAGACTCTACAGGCTGCTCTGTATTACTTTATCATGAATATTTACAAATTGTTTTAGCTACATACTAAGGTGAATGGTACAGCCAGTGCTTCTCAAGATTTTCTAGGCTCTTGTAGACCATTTTTTTTATTCCTTATGTTGCTTAAGCATTTTTTTTTATCCTATTAAGGGATTAGAAGGTCAAATACAGCTTTTACTTTAGACCTCAACTCTGGACTCTGTATAATGGGGGGAAAAAAGAACTCTCATATTATATATTTAACCTAATATGGAGTAAGTTCAGTGTTTGGGGTCAAGAAGTCAGAATAAGTAGGTTCTCCTTTTTGCTTTTTATTCATTCATTTAATTTTTAACTTAATAGGTATTCATTAAAAATGCCAGATAATGTGGCAGTTGCTAATACAATGTGGCAGTTGCTAATCATAGAAAGATCAATAAAGAACTGATATTATATCAAAGGAGGTTTCCCATGCAATGGGATAATATTACTTATTCATTCTGTGACTTTGGAAAAGTTATTTGGCACTTCATTTCATGTACCATGAAATAAAGATAGCTGTCCCTGCTTTCTTCATGTTTTACATTTTACCTCTTCATCATTGAGATGTTATTATGGTCATTATGAAATGACCATTGAGATGGTTATTATGGTTGACAGAGGTGCATTTAGCTCTGTGCATACATAATTTAAGGCACAATTTTCATTTTTCTCTGAAAATAACTTTATGAAGTCTCTCTCAGTTCAGGGCACATAGTAGTTTCTCATAAAATTTTCTCTTTTCTTCTCTCTTTGTAAAATTGCAGTATAGGAGATAAATTAAGACCATGCACACCATAATGAAAAAAAATGAATTCCAATTCTGATATACCACAGACTAGTTGTGTGGCATTGGGGAAGTATGCTAAACTTTAATTTTGATATACCTATATTATAGAATTGCTATAAAAAAAGAGTAAGCACTCAAATAAATATCAGCTACTATGTCATTCTACCTAATGTCAAGACATATTAACTATTATGTCTCATTAGAAATGTTCTTGGAATATTGAATAAAGAGTATTAGACCGGGGGTTAGAAGATTTGTCCTGGCTCTATAACTTCTTGACTAGGTAATGTTGATTACATTGATTTAAACTTCTAAAGTCTAGGGGGCGCCTGGGTGGCTCAGTCGGTTAAGAGGCCGACTTCGGCTCAGGTCATGATCTCACGGTCCATGAGTTTGAGCCCTGCGTTGGGCTCTGTGCTGACAGCTCAGAGCCTGGAGCCTGTTTCAGATTCTGTGTCTCCCTCTCTCTCACCCTCCCCTGTTCATTCTCTGTCTCTCCCTGTCTCAAAAATAAATAAAACGTTAAAAAAATTTTTTAAACTTCTAAAGTCTAGATTCCTCGTTCTGTAAAAAGGGATTCATTTCATAATATTTGAAATGACTGTGAAGTCTCAATGAGTAAGATATATGAAAATTATCAAAGTATGTTATGAATATCAATTGGGGAACAGCTGTGAATATAATTAAGAAATCATTAAGTAGCATCATCTTTTACTTTCACTCACATTTTGTTTTGTTAGATAATTGAAAACACAGAAGAATCAATTCTTAAAGAAGCAAAATTGGACTCAGAGAAAGTTTGAAATAATTTTTAAAAATGGAAAGCTTCTTCTTTTTAAAAGCCACACTAAAGGTAAAAAAGAGTCAGAAGAGAGAGCAAGAAGGCAGCAGAGATCTGAAACGATGTGAGAAGTGGTTCAAAGGTGGTAGGAATTGCACACGTTTATAGTTGCCTAATGCAAAATGGACGTATATAACAGAAACTGTGAAAATAATGTAAGTGAGCAGTCCAGCAACTGTCATACATTTTGTGTTTCTGTGTATGGCATACATTTTCCATGTAAAATCTTATTCAGACCTCATGTACACATAACATGACATGAAGATATAATTCAACTGAGGCTAGAAAGCCAGATGCCCACTAAAGGCCTCTCTGAACAAAATGGAGGGTTATGATTTATTTATTTATTTATTTATTTATTTATTTATTTATTTATTTTTTGGGGGTAAGATTCAGTAAGACACAATAGCTCAAGAAGTGCAGGTCAAAATAGCACTGCTAGGAATCTACCCAAGGGATACAGGAGTGCTGATGCATAGGGGCACTTGTACCCCAATGTTTATAGCAGCACTTTCAACAATAGCCAAATTATGGAAAGAGCCTAAATGTCCACCAACTGATGAATGAATAAAGACATTGTGGTTTATGTACACAATGGAATACTACTTGGCACTGAGAAAGAATGAAATGAAATATGGCCTTTTGTAGCAACGTGGATGGAACTGGAGAGTGTTATGCTAAGTGAAATAAGTCACACAGGGAAAGACAGATACCATACATTTTCACTCTTATGTAGATCCTGAGAAACTTAACAGAAGACTATGGGAGAGGGGAAGAAAAAAAAAAGAAAGAAAGAAAGGTTAGAGAGGGAGGGAGCCAAAACATAAGAGACTCTTAAAAACTGAGAATACACTGAGGGTTGATGGGGAGTGGGAGGGAGGGAAGGGTGGGTGATGGGCATTGAGGAGGGCACCTGTTGGGAGGACCACTGGCTGTTATATAGAAACCAATTTGACAATAAATTTCATATTAAAAAAAAAAAAGAAGTGGAGGTCAATAGCTAAAGTTATGTCAGGTTTCTTATTAAACAAAGATCTTTATTAGTCTTTGGCCTACTTTTGCTAATTCATAGTTCAACAGTGGAAATTAAAAATCAATAAATTTTATTGTTTATAAATCTCTATACCCAACAGTACTAGTTGTAGCTAGATAGAGGGCACTATCCCATTCAGCCCTCCAAGACTTAAAAAAATAAAACAAAACTCTTCAAAGTTCTTTGATTGCACATCTTCCTCACTATTTCCTTGGTTTATGTTTTCATGCAATACACACATATATGCAAGTATATACATGCACACATACTACATTATATACATCATATTATATATATATATGTATATATATATATATATATATATGTTTAATGTGGCCATCACTTGGCATTTCAGAAGAGATAAACA
This sequence comes from Lynx rufus, assembly GCF_022079265.1. NCBI lineage: Eukaryota > Metazoa > Chordata > Mammalia > Carnivora > Felidae > Lynx > Lynx rufus. Next base: position 8,742,593 of record NW_025814825.1, read on the forward strand.
CTTTTGGAATGGTCATGTGAAAAAAAGAAAACGTTGTTGAGGTTTACTAACTCTAAAATATTTGCCCTAAGACAACCAGTAAAACTCAGCAATACAAAAAAATTTTCATGGACATTCCCCATCTCACTACAAATTAGAATATATTATATATTAAGGTTTTTTTATAAAATTAATCACATAAATGACATTATCAACTTTAATCTTATTTTTGGAAAAAAGTGCCCATGAATGATGCAGTGAGTTAATTTTAAAGGTTGATACTACTTTTCTCTCTGTACCAATAACCTGAATCCAATTCTAGACTTAGTCAAACTTCTTTCTGGTCCATATGGCATTTCTCCAAGGAGTTCTGATTCCTCTAAAATGGGGCATGGTATTTAAAAACCAAGAACAAGAATTAAGTGTGCTCACTTTAACTAAGGTATTGCTCAAAGCACTTTTAGTGAATAAAGTTAGAAAACAAATTATTTTCAAAGAATATGACTCCATACTGATTGATAAATACAACAGTACATTAAAAAATACAATATGGCAAAATGGGATTGACTCCAGAAATAGAAAAATGTTCCAGTATTAGGAATTCTAATTATGTAATTCACTATACTACTAGATATAAAAGTAAAAATCATGATTTCTCCATAGACACTGAAAAACCTTTGACAAAATCCAATATCTTTTCCTACTTAAAACATACAATAAAATACAAAGTTATGACTACTTCCTTAACATACTACACATGGCTCAGATCTAAAGTTGGCATGCTAGTTAAAAATACCATAGGCATTCCCACCAAAGTTAGGAACAAAGTGAAATACCAATTTTCTCCATTATTTAATACTGAGAAAATTATAACTGTTTGGGGAGATTATAAATCAACTATCTGTATTTGCAAGTAATATGATGGCATACATAAAAACCCAGGAGATTCAAACAAAACTTTAAAAAATACAATAAAAGAAATAAAAGAAAGTAAAATAAAATAAAATAAAATAAAATAAAATAACTCATGAGACTACTGGTTTCAGCTTGGCATGTAAAGATTTTAGAGGTTGTCCTCACTGGGATGCCTGGGTGGCTCAGTTAGTTAAGTGTCTGCCTTTGGCTCAGGTCATGCATGATTTTGCCCCACATCCAGCTCTCTCTGCTGTCAGCACAGAGCCCTCTTCAGATCCTCTGTTTCCCCCTCTCTCTCCCTGCTCCTCCCCTGCAGTCTCTCTCTCTCTCTCTCTCTCTCTCTCTCTCTCTCTCTCTCTCTCTCCCTCTCCCTCCCCCCCCCCCTCACAAGTCAATAAACACTAAAAATGAAAAAAAAAAAAAACACAAAAACCCTCAGGTAGCTAACAGGGCATGGAGAAGAAAAAATATTTTGAAATATTCCTGGGGCACTCTCTATTACATATGCCTCCTCTCTAGGGAAAAAGACTTTATCAGATCCTTAGCCAACTTGAAGGAAGGACAATTATTCAACTTCACTCCCACCCAAAAGCTCCCTATCTCACCTATAGGGGCGTGGGAATAAGGGATACTTGTGAAATCTGCATCCCAGGGACAAACCCACTAAAAGACTCAGATTTAATTACAGGAGTATAGAAAGCTTCCTCTCCCCTACTTTTTACTATCACATTAAAACAAGGCTTCAGTATAATAGCAGTAGATTACAGATATAAAGAGCTTCAAAGAACAGGCTCTGTTTAAGGAGTTCTTAGAGGAGAGAAAAAAAAAAACAAAGACAATAGAGGAAACTGAAGCCTCTGGCATTTTCTACATCAAATAATAAGCACATCCCAACTCCTAGACAGATTTATATAAAATCTTATACTAAAGGCCTATTTAACTCAATTACTATTATCCATTATCATGTCCATCTTTCAACAAAAAGTTACAAGGCATACTCAAAAGGCAAACCGAAAACAAAGTCTGAAAAGACAAAGAAAGCATCACAACTACATTCAGATATGAAACAGATTGTAGAACAATCAATGAGAATTTTTAATATGACTAACCTAGAAAATAGATGAATATAATAACTGATGAGGAATGTAAGCATAGAGATAAAACCTAAAAATGAATCAAAAGGAAATACAAGAAGTCAAGGAAAAAAAAAACTGTATCAAAAAGGAAGAGTACCTTTGGTGGGCTCATCAGTAAACTAGACATAGCTGAAGATATAATCTGGAAAGCTTGAAATTAAGTCACTGGAAACTTCCCAAATTGAAATGCAAAGAGAAAAAAGAATAGAGGAAAAACACAGAACATCCAATAACTGTGGGATAATAGAAAAGGTGTAAAACAGGTAACTGATGAAAGAGAAGAAATAAAATGGAGCAGAAGAAATAGCTTAAGTGGTAATAACTGAGAATTTTCAATAATTAATTACAGGCAGCAAACCGCAAATCTCAGAGAACATCAGGTAGGTTAAATACCAAATAACTACACCTAGACATATCATTTTCAAACTGCAGAACACCAAGGGCAAAGAAAAACATCTTGAAGAAGCCAGAGGTATAAAACATTTTACCTATAGAGAAAAAAATGTAAGAAGTATAGAAGGCTTCTCATCAGAAACCATGCAAGTAAAAAGAGGGTGGAATAAAATATTTAAAGTGTTGTTAGACAAAAAAATACCTTGAATTCTATACACAGCAAAACTGTCTTTCAAAAGTGAAAAATAAATAAAAAGTATCTCAAACAAAACAGGGAATCCATCACCATCAGATCTGCCCTTCAAGAAATGTTAAAAGAAGGTCTTCAGGGAAAAGGGAAATGATGTATGTCAGAAACTTGGGTCTCAAGAAAGAATATCAGAGAAAGAAAAAGTGGAGGTAAAATAAAATAATTTATTTTGTTCTTAATTTACCTAATATACAAAATATTGTTCAAAATAATATAGTTATGGTATGTTGGATGATAGCAACATATTGGTAAATTAAATGAATGACATCAATATTATAAAGGAGTAAAGAGAGGAATTGGGAATACTATGTTAAAAAAAGATAACTGCTTACTGTCAAGCAACAGTCATGTGAAAGTGGACTTAAATTAATTGTAAATATATACTGAAAACTCTAGGGCAACCACTAAGAATGAAAAAAATAATAATTGATTGCTAAAAGAGTAAACAAATAATAATCATTTCAAAGACAGAGATGTTCATCCTTACAACAAATATTGTTCATAATATAAATAAATGAATAATCAAGCCATGAAAGTACATAGATGAGTCTTAAATGCTTAGAATGAGTGAAAGAATCCAATCTGAAAAGACTACCAACTGCATGATTCCAATTCTATGTCATTCTGGAAACAGCAAAACTGTAAACATTAAAAAGATTAGTGATCGTCAGTAATTCAGGGAGGGGTGAGTTGAATAGGTGAAGCACAGGGTATTTTTAGGGTATTTCTGTATAATATTGTAATGATGGATACATGACATCACATATTTGTCAAAAGCCATAGAAACTTTCAGCATAGAGTAAACATTAATTATGCAAATTAAAAAATATATATCCTTTAGTAGTTTGGGGGATCTCAGGAAGGAATGAAGACAGTGATGACAATACCTAACTGTATTACAAGAGATGCATGAAACAACTTCACTGTACAGCAGTGTGGGGAGAAGGAAGGTGTTGACCTAAGACATTTTGGAATTGAATGTAATCTACAAGATTAAAGTCAAAGGGAATTAAAGTAAGAAATATACTCTAGTTGATACAACTTTCTCGGAGTACAGGTTGACAATTCTGATCCTGCTGTACATATGTACTGGAATTGAACAATTAGATAATGGATGATGATGACAAGAGCCAGGTTCCTCACTGTTAAACTGAGAGTTTACAGATGAACGAGGGGAGCAGGCTAGGATGATCCATATGGTGATAGGCTATAAGTAAACATATCAATATGAACTCATTTTTGGTTAAATATAGATATAAATGTCTACATATAGACACACACACACACATGGTTTCATATACACACATATATTTCCTTGCTGTGGCAGCTGAGAAGTCCAAAAAGAAACAACACCGCAGTAGAAACAAGCACATCCAACACCCAGAATGGTATCTAATACTATTTCTCCAGGGTTCTGGTACATTGGAGAAATGGCTGATTCCAAAAATGGGCAGGAAATATACAAGAAATTTGAAGTATTTTGTGTTGTCAAAAAGTAAAGAAGTGTTAAGAAATATCAACAATTCCATGTCAAAGGAACATGGAAGCCAAATGAAAGAGCTCTCAATGGCCAAAGCCAGAACACTGAGCAGCAAAATAAAGCAGTCTTGGATTATAACCCAACATATAAAATAATTATTCATGACTCCATACTGGTAGAAATAAATGATTGAACACATAAATAAATTGGAAAGAATGTTCCAGGACCCCTTGAAGAAGAATTCCAAATAAATTATTTAGATAGCCTGCCCTCAAGGAGGGAACATGACTCTCACCTCTTAAATAGCCACACAGTAACTTCTTTTCAAAGTGGAGTGCAGGAAAGGGGAAAAATTAACTCTACAGTGCAGACACCACAACCTCAGCCAGGTGATAATTGTCAACATCAACAGAGACACATAATGTTGAAGTATGGGCACTTGAAATGAGGTGATGATAATGGCACTTTATCCCCAAATCACATAGCCCCAGTCTAATTTTGAGAAAAAATCTCCACAACAACAACTCAGAAATCCAATAAAGAGGCAACCTACAAAATACCTGATTCGTATTCCCAAAACTAGTAAAGTCATCTAAAACAAGGAAAGTCTGAAAACTCTGACAGCCATGGGAAATTTAAGGAGACATGACTGCTAAATACAAAGCAACATCCTGGATAGGATTCTGGAACAGAAAAGGGACATAAGGTAAAAGCAAAGAAAATCTAATTAAAGTAGACATTTATTAATAATAATGTAACAGTATCCATTAATTCATTTTAGCAAATGTATCATATTAATATAAGATGTTAATAATAGGAAAAACGGTATAAGCTATGTGAGAATTCCATGTTCTGTCTTCTCAATTTTCCTATAAATCTAAAACTGTTTTATAAGATAAAGTCCGTTTTTAAAATTCAGGAAATAACAAAATATAAAATTAAAATACAAAAATCAATAACCTTCATGTAAACAAACAATAACAGCCTAGGTAATATGATGGAAAGAAAATAATCTGTTCATAAATGTAATAGAAACAACTTTAGAGATAAATTTACTAAAAAAAAAAAGATATGCTAAATCTTTCTAAAGAAAATACCAAGAAACTCAAGAAGATACAAAATGTAGTTGAAAAAAATAGAAAGTCATCTGATGACCTACATATAGAAAAATTAAATAATACAAATATATAAATTCTCCCATGTTAATATAATTTAACACACTATTCTTTTTTTTTTTAATTTTTTTTGAATGTTTATTTATTTTTGACAGAGAGAGACACAAAGCATGACTGGAGGAGGGGCAGAGACAGAGGAAGACACAGAATCTGAAGCAGGCTCCAAGCTCTGAGCTGTCAATCATGGACCACAAGATCATGACCTGAGCCGAAGTAGGACGACTGAGCCACCCAGGTGCCCCTAATTTAACACACTATTCTAATGAAAATACTAACAGATATTTTCTGGAACAAAAATGATAGGGGAAAACGCCTAAAGACATCTAGGAAACCCCTGAAAAACAAAAAGCTTAAAGAAGGAGGATGAGCTCTATCAGAAATCAAAATATACACTAAATGCTCTAAAACCAATGTTTACTGATTCTCAAATCCACAGAACAATGTAAAAGAAAAGAAAATCTAGAAACAGATTATATGTAATATGGTAATGTGGTATATAATAAAAATGAAATCCCAAATACCATGGACAAAGATAGACTTTTAAATAAATGAGGTTAGGAAATTATATAATCATTAGGATAGAAAAATAATTGTAAATCACATGCTCTGCAGCAGCATAAATTTCAAATATATTGAAAATATAACGGTTTAAAATAAAAAAGGAAACTGTACAAACAGTAAGAGAATACCTGGGTAACACTTTCTCCATCATTTTTTAAAAAATCAACAGTACAACAAACCAAACTGATTCGGAGCATTTGCATTCCCAGAATTCCCAGAATTTCCAAGCTCTCAATGTGACATCACTGTACCCAGAGCTGAGAAGAACACAACAGAGCAGTGCGTAGTATTGTCACCAGGATAGATATAAATGCAGTAAAATCACTAGGAAGTGATGAATTTATAGTGCATATTCTCTTTGATTAATATGTACTTTGTAATTGTAAGCTTATGCAGTTTAATTATTTAATAATGACTGTATATAGCAAAAACTAGCTCAGAAATTCCTGAGATATTAACAATCAGCGCTCCACGACATCATTGCTTCCATGCACCTCCTAATGCAATTTAGTGAGGACAAAGTGTCCCTCTATCATACCTTTACAAAATATGCTTAATGTGAATCTAATCACAATGAAACAATCAGGAAAATCCAGAATGTGGAGAAATTCAACAAGCCCTCTGGTTTAGAATCTTCAAAAAATGTCATGACAGACTAACTAGCTAAATAAATAAATAAATAAATAAATAAATAAATAAATAAATGAATGAATGAATGAAGTGGGAGGACAATTCAGATTAAAGAAACCAAAGAGACATGATAGCCAAAAACACTACATGAATATTGATTATATGCAGGGGGAAAAAGCCCTAGAAAAATGAAAAAGTAACTGAAGAATGTCCTTGTTCTTATGAGATTCATGAATCTACCAAATATATTTGTGCATAGAAGTATAGGTAGTAATAAATGATATTTATGTATCTATACAGAAAGAGAGAAAACAAATAAGACAAAATAAGAAAACTGTTGAAACCAAGAGACAAAATTACTCCAAAGATGAAAAATAAAATCCTGCATAGTGTTAGAAGAGTATATGAAACAGATCTCATATATAGACACTCATTTCAAATTTCTATTTTTATTTTTTAATTTTTTTTAACTTTTTAATGTTTATTTATTTTTGAGAGAGAGACAGAAACAGAGCATTAGCAGGGGAGAGGCAGAGAGAGAGGAAGACACAGAACTTGCAGCAGGCTCCACGCTCTGTACTGTCAGCACAGAGCCCAACGCAGGGCTTGAACTCAGGAACCGCGAGATCATGAGCTGAACCAAGGTCGGACACAACTGACTGAGTCACCCAGGCACCCCAAATTTGTATTTTTAAAGACAAGCTTAAAACTTTAGTTCTAGATCCAGAATAATTATTTTAGTTACTATTTGTTGAGCAAGAACTTTGGATCAGAAATCTGACAATTCACTTTACCTGTTACCTCAGTTAATGTCCATATTATGACATAACAGTTCTTATTTTTAAGGGAAGATCATTCATTTTAAATAATTACCTTTGATCAATGATATAATGGTTTCTATAATCCATAATAGGTGAATAAAAGCTATTTCTATGTGGTCAAATCATTGTATTTTGTCAAGGCAGAGAAAACAATAGATTTATTTATGATAATTCTTTCTGTAATTTGTCCATTTGATGATCAAAAGCCTTCTTTACAGGACTAATGGACAATGGTTAGACATCTGGATCTTTACACATTACTCTCTCTTAATGAAAGTAATTTAATCTTTATTTTTTCACATTGTCAAATTTCTGCACTAAGTGACCAAGGAAACCAAAATCCCCCAGCCTTTCTGGTCATATTGTCTGCCTCTGCCTCTGTGCTTTTCTCCTACTGACTGAATGAAGGAAATTCTAAAATCTGACAGATTAGCAATGAAATCTTTTACACCATTTCTTGAGATTCATCTCAGATTTATGACTGCACACTTAGAGATACCATGATGCAGAAACGTTGGGAAGAAATGAAATCATATTTCCTTCTTTCTGACTTCAGCAGAGCACAATTTCCATTTATTCACAATGTATTTCCTCGCATAATATGTTCTTCACACCAAATGCTATAAATCTGAAAATATTTATGTGCAGGACTACCCCTGATGCCATTTATACTTTGCTGGCATTCTCTTCCAGCTCCTGAGAGCCACTCATATCTCATCTGAATGGCTTACAATACGTACAGACTTAGATTTTTCTCTGTTAAATAAAAGGTCCTTCTTTGACTACAGTATTCTTGGCTTGATTTATTATTAATAACATAAACCTGCTAATGAGTTAAAAGAAAATCTTTGTATGAGGGTTCAGAGTTTTCCCAACTCTACATTCATAGGTTTTGCAAGTCAGTTTCGAATTTCCTTTACCTGTCATCTACAAAAGTATTCAATACATTTAAATTACGATAGTTTTCATATTACAATAGAGAAACACAAATGTCCTCAAGGTGGGCATATATGTGTGGAGTGAAGGGTGTGGACAGACACTGCGAACATTGTATAGCTCTCGGTGGAACTCAGAGGCAGCAGGACCCTATACTGATTGAGAATGTTTGGATAAGACCAGGATAGAATATCCTGGGTTGAATTCCAGGAAAGTCGCTTTTTCCTGGTAATTTAGTGAGGGACAAGGAGGGTCACTGAGACATGTTATAACAGGGGTTTTGTGGTTCAGCAAATGACCTTACTAGTGAAATACAAGAACCTTGTAACTGCATGCTAGATAATAATGCTTAAAGCAGCTCTTGACCTTTGGGAGAAGGTAAGGTTTTGAGCAATTACTCCTTTTGTGTGCAGGATACAAATCAGAATTCCAGCTAATTCATTTCCAGGCAACACAAAGAGACTCTAGGAGTTCTAAAGAGAGAGATCCTATTTGTTACTCCTAATCCTTCAAATTTTCACACCAAAAGCAGAGAGAAAGAGAAAGTCTGATATTTGTTTAATTAAATCCCCTTCTCCTTCGAATCATTTCCAGAGAAGTATAGTAAGAACCAATGAACCCTGAGAAAGAAAATTAATTCTTTATACACATTTCAAGGATGTGAACAAGCCAAGGGCAAAACAGAGACATAAAGATAAAAATCCAGTCTCCAGACATTCTATAATACTTATAATGTATCCTAGGAACAGAGATATATGCCACATTTTCTACAAAATACTTTTTCTAATCATTTAATCCTGATCTGTAATACCATTAGGCATTGAGGTTCTATTTTTTTTCTTCATGTGTTTGTCCCTTTTTGGCAATAAAATGACCCACTGTTATTCGTCATTGTTGAACAACAAACCCGAATAGCCATTTAAGAACAGTCTACACTAGCTTGCAAACCCTGAACTGCATGGTTAAAACAGAATAGTGACTAACACACTTTTTGAACCCCCATATCCCCTATATAAATGAATGTTGATTACTATTTTTAAACAATTGATTATAGCAGAAGTAAATTGTGACTATTCAATATCTTGGATAGTTGATGTACAGTATCTTCTTTCTTAAGTTATTCTTCTTAGTGTTTTTTATTTTAAGGAAATTTGTTATTGTTGCTGCTGTTGGTGGTGATGGTAGTTGAAGAGAAGGAGGGCTTAGGGGGGATGGTAATCTAAACGCATTCAGATACAAAATTTTAAGAGAAGGTTTTTACTTGCCATACAGTTTTCTTACTGGAAATTAGTTTAAATTTTAAAATTTTAGGAATTCATGAGATTATAGATTCACACCAAAGAATATTGATAATGATACAAAGAACAGACAAGAGATAACTTCCCAAAACTTGAAACCTTTTTTTTTTTTTTTAAAGTGCCCTCAGGGTGTCTGGGTGTCTCCGTTGATTAAGAGTCCAACTCTTATTTCAGCTCAGGTGATGATCTCACAGTTCGTGAGTTCAAACCCCACTTCAGGTTCTGTGCTAACAGTGCGGATCCTACTTGGCATTCTCTCTTTCTCCCTCTCTCTCTGCCTCCCCCCCTACCATTCCCTCTCTCTCCCGCAAAATAAATAAATAAACTTAAAAAAATAAAAATAAAAAATATAAAAGGTGCCCTCAGGCAGTTAAAACACAGTTAAAATGTAAAGTCAACACATACTTGCTAGGAAATCATCAGTTATGAAGAAAATCTTAAGCCTGAAGCAAACTTAGCTTAGTTTAACTCAAACATACATAAAGTAAGATTATAAGGGATGAGTTATAGTTAAATATAAAGTTATTATTTTTTTCTAGCACTCCAATATATTGATTATGCAACCCTTAGGAAAGCGTTTATTTATTTCAAAGTGATATATGTCCAAAGAAAATAATCTCATACGTAGGAGGAGTTGGACTAAAACTGAACTTAGGAAGTCACTTTATTTATATTTATTTTTTTAGCGTTTATTTATTTTGAGAGACAAAGAGATAGAGCATGAGCAGGGGAGGGGCAGAGAGAGAGGGAGACACAGAATTCGAAGCAGGATCCAGGCTCTGAGCTGTCAGCACAGAGCCTGACCTGGGGCTGGAACCCACAAACCGTGAGATCATGACCTGAGCCGAAGTTGGACTCTCAACCGACTGAGCCACCCAGGCACCCCAGGAAGTCATTTTAAAAAATATAATTTATATATAGTCATCTACTCCAACTCAAGTACTGCCTAGAAGTTGACAGTATTGGGTAATTTAAGGCAGATGTTTCCTTTTGGAGAAGATGGATGGATGCCCCAATTATTATAGCTGATATAATCAATAAAATCTACATATAATCAACTGTTCTTAATGTGATTCTATTTTTATCAAACAATCTTCTGATAATTTGGGTTCCTGTGTAAATTTGCTATGGTTGGAAAACAAACAGGTGAAATTTGTGTGGATCATAAGTCGTCTAGAGTTACATTTATTATTATAAATTATTTTGTTATTCCAAGATTTTATTTAAATTTGAGTTAGTTAATATATAGCGTAGCATTGGTTTCAGAGTAGAATTTAGTGATTCATCACTTACATATAACGCCAATGTTCATCACAACATGTGCCCTCCTTAACACCCATCACCCCTTTAGCCCATTCCCCCCATCACCTCCTCTCTGGCAACACTCAGTTTGTTCTCTATACTTCGGAGTCTCTTACAGTTTGCCTCTCTCTCTGTTTTTATCTTGTTTTATTTTTCCTTCCCTTTCCTTACATTCATCTGTTTTGTTTCTTAAATTCCACATATAAGTGAAATCATACAAATTAATTAAAATAAACAATCATGGTTTGTATCCTTTATTTTCCAGTGAGTTTAGTTACCATGACTCAGTATCCATTAGCTAAAGCAAGGTCTAACAGTGGATGAACAAAAACAATTTTTTTTTCCGAATGTACAAAATGCTGCTTTTTGAAAAAGTTTCAACCATACAACTTCTATTTTCACAATGCTGTGAAATTTTCCTGTTATTTCTTTCAGATAGATATAAACTACACCATAGGAGATAAGTTATTTTTAGTTATACAGTATATTGAACATCTTGTTCATGTAACCCTCTAGGTACTTAGCTCTCCTATCAGTGCTTGCTTAGCACTGTGCTTGGTTTAACAAATATCATTTATATAATCTAACAATCTCTAAATAGCTATCAATTCATTAAACTATCGAGAAGAGTGAAGAAAAATATGTGTTGCTCCTCTATTATATATCAATCATTGGTAGTATTATCTTCATATTACAGAATCCCAACAAGCCAAAAATCAAAGAATTTATCCCATGTGATTCTGCTAAGAACTGGTAGAACCAGTTTTAAGCCAGGACTGATACAAGATCTGACTCCAACATGGAACTCCTTGTATGGCACCGTAATAGTAAATCAACAATCATAAAGTACAGGTAGAAAATGATACATTTCAAAGACATTTTAAGGATTAAGGATCTGACTACAATGTGTGACTCCTTTTTTTTGTACAATTTTTCCATTCAATGCTAATTCTATAGAAACTAATGGCAGAAATTATTTAGAAAAAAATAATATAAAAATAATAAATAAAACAAGTATATGGAAAGAAAAAGTGAATTGAAGAGGAAGGAAAGTTAGATTTTTTTTTAAAGATGGTGAAGCCATCTTGCAATCTTAACATAGAAAGCCAAGTTAAGCAGTAAAACTACATTTCTGATAATGTAATATATTATATTTTGTGTACTTTTCGTTCGAAAAAATTTTAATACATAAGTGCTCACTTTTTATCTAATGGAGCACATCACCATCATTGTTACAGAACTCAGTTGTAAAAATATGATTCATCTAACAAAAATGTGCTATCCTGAAAATTGGAATATATAGTAAAACCTTGGTTTGCAAGCACAAATCATTCCAGAAACATGTTTGTAATCCAAAGCATTTGTATATCAAAGTAGATTTCAAGAACCGTTGCCTCAGTTGTGATCATGTGACAATTGGCACCATGTACTATTCATATTCCAAGACATTTTTCATTTAGCAAGTTAAAAATTATTAGAAATATTTGCTCATCTTGAGGAACACTTGCAGAACAAGTTACTTGCAATCCAAGGGTTTACTGTATATGCATTATTGATTGAAATATGCTTACAGTAACCAAAACTATGGAGTTATTCCAGTATTATTAAAGCTTGATATGAATATATCAAGGGAAGGGTATACATTTTTTTTTCATTAAAACCAAGCTTTTAATTTTGTTCAGAGAGCTAACTGGTCCATATATACATATATTTTGTTAAGAAGCCTCTATTCCCAATGTGGGGCTCAAACTTACGACCTGGAGATAAAGAATCTTGTACTCTACGAACTGAGCCAGACAGGTGTCCCCAAGTGGTCCATATTTTTGTCTGCTTGTTTGTTTGTTTATGAAAGTTTGAAATATGCCCCAGGAAAAGAATTCACAGCACTGATAAAACTGTCACTTTTTGATTTGGTAGGTAAATATATCATCTCTCTGCCTATTAAGCACAGTAGTTCTGTCACAAATCTTGTTTCTACTTACAATTAATTAAGCAAAACTAAAATGTTTAAAGCTACTACAAATCAAATTTAATTTAAATGGCTACAATAACTTAAACAAAGATAAATGGAATGGCTTTCTTATGCTTCATTACTTCCCTTAATTCCTTTTAAAACACTTCCATAGGAAAAGTTCTAAGGATGGGAAAGGAAAGGTTGACCACTGGGATCCCAATTAAACTACCAAACTAATACCTTAACCCCTAGGTGGTTCCAGGACTGGTTCTTTCCATTTATTCCATTTCCTTTGTCACCTCAACATTTTGATGTGAATTTTTAAAATACGTATGGTACATTTGTTACAGTCTGATTTATCTTGAACTTTAAACCATATGTCAGTTCTAATGTAGAAATGTAATCTTGATTTAGATGACCAATTTAAAAAATGATTAAATTGTAAGTCAATTACTTACGAGTTTAAAATATGTCTCACAGTATGGTCCTAGATTGTACTGTTTTACCCCCATGAGACATTTGGATGCATACGAAATAATTTTATATCCTAATAAAAATTCTGTTTTTTTTAAGGCAATTTATTTTTATTTCATGACTTCATTGCAGTTTATTGCATCACTGTGACTTTTTTACATATAACATCCTTAGAAGTTCTTACAGTTTGTGCATACAGCTGAGGCAAAATGGAATTTATTACAACCAGGCCAAGGAATTTTTAAAAATTAATATCAGATCATGCTAATATTTATGGCTTATTTCCATGGTTATGCAATAAAATAAATTTTCAGTCAATTATGCAACTTAAAACCAGATTTATTTATTGTTTATTTTATTTCATATTTTTTTGGTTTTTTTTTATACAACTAAACACTTTAGAATACATTACTGAGTTCTGAAAATGTTGGGAATGTATTTCTTTAGTCTAGAATATCATGTGAGAAAGTAAAATGTGCTGTTAGTTGACTTTTAATTTAACTATTTAATAGGTAACAATATATCACGTGAAACTACATTTAACAGTATACATAAGTCTCACTACCATTAGTGACACACTATCAGTCTCTATCCCACACACGCTTTTAGTGAATTGTATCTTTTAGTTTGTTTTTCTGGTATATCTTTTAGGAAATGCAGGAAAGTGTATATATGTATACATATACACACACATATATATATATATATATATATATGTACCATTTCCCCACTTTTTGTACAAAAGGTAGCTATATACACTGTTTTATTCCTTGATTTTTTCATTTAATAATATATCCTTGTGAACAACTCATATCAGTAGTTACGTATTGTCTTCATTTATAAAAAAAGAACACATCTATTACTCAGTATTTACTCGTGGTTACCAGGAATAAGAAGATAGCTGTTTAGCCTTCTCCCTGCAGTGTATCCATATGCCATTTAAAAATCTAACCTTTGTAATTGACTTATTTCATTTAGCATTACACCCCCTAGATCCACACATGTTGTTGCAAATGGTAAGAGTTCATTACTTTTTATGGTTAAGTAATATGCCATTCTATACATATACTACATAGTTCTTTATACATTCATCTATGGATGGAAAGTCAGGCTGCTTCCATATCTTGGCTATTTTAAATAATGCTTCAAGAAAAAAAAATTCTATATAATTTCACTCATATGTGGAATTTAAGAAACAAAACAAAATGAACTAAGAAAAAGAGAGAAAACAACAGACTCTATGTAGAACAAAGTGGTGGCTGCCAGAGGGCAGGTGGGAGGAGGATGGGTAAAATAGGTGAAGGTAATTAAGGGTACATTTATGATGATGAGAACTGAGTAATGTATAGATTGTTGAATCATTATATTGTTCATCTGTGTTACGGTATAATATGGCGCATATTGTTTATACTTTTATGTAATCAAACACATCCAATTTTCCCTATGTCTTTTGTTTTCCTGCCTTGGTTAAAAGAATCTCAAGACAACAATGTTACAGAAATAGTACCTCCTAGTTTTTACATATAAGTTAAAAATTCATAAACTGACCCTTGAACAATGAGGGGGTTTGGGCATCGTCTCACCATGCAGTTGAAAATTTACATGTATCTTTCGATTCCTCTAAAACTTAACTACTAATAGTTTATTGTTGACCAGAAGCTTTAGTGATATCATAGACAGTTGATTAACATGTTTTACATATGTATTATATACTGTATTCTCACAATACAGTAAACTAGAGAAAAAATGTTATTAAGAAAATCATAAGGAGAAAAAATACATTTACAATACTGTACTATATTTATGTTGTTCAAAGTCCAACTATTTAAAAATTAATATTTAATATGATGAAAAGTAGCTGTCAGTTTCATTTTTGTTTTCCTTGTAAATATCCAGTTAGGCTAACCACATTTATTAACTAATCACTTTATTCACTATTGAATCAAATTATTTTTTTGGAATCTGTTATGTAATCATATGTTTCCCTCTTTTAATTTGTTTTTATAAAATATACTATTAGTTTGTCTCAATATACAACCATCCTTACATATTCTTTTTTAAGTTTTTATTTTAGTTAATACAGTGTAATATTGGTTTCAGAGTAGAATTTAGTGATTCATCACTTACATATAACACCCAGTGCTCATCACAAGTGTCCTTCTTAATTAATACCCATCACCCACTTAGCCCACCTGCCATCCACCTCCCGTCCAGAAACCCTCAGTTTATGCTTTATAGTTAAGAGTCTCTTACAGTTTATCTCCCCTCCCTTCCCCCCTGCTTCTCATATTCATCTGTTTTGTTTCTTAAACTTCACATGTGAGTGAAACATCAATGGACCTTTGGACTCTTTCCATATTTGGGCTATTGTTGATAAAGCTTCTATAAACATCAGAGTGCATATACCCCTTCCAATATGTATTTTTGTGTCCTTTGAGTAAATACCTAGCAGTACAATTTCTGGTTGCAAGGTACTTCTATTTGTAACTTTTTAAGAAACCTCAATACTGTTTTCCAGAGTGGCTATACCAGTCTGCATTCCCACTAATAGTGTAACAGAGTTCCCTTTTCTTTGCATCCTCGCCAACATGTATTGTTTCTTGTATTGTTAATTATAGCCATTCTGACAGGTGTGAGGTGGTATTTCATTGAAGTGTTGATTTGTATTTTCTTGATGATGAGTGATGTTGAACATCTTTTTCATGTGTCTGTTAGTCACCTGGATGTCTTCTTTGGAAAAATGTCTATTTGTGTCTTTTGTCCCTTTTGTAACTGGATTATTTGTTTTTTGGGTGTTGAGTTTGATAAATTCTTTATAGATTTTGGATACTAACCCTTCATCAGATATGCCATTTGCTAATATCTTTTCCCATTCTTTCAATTGCCTTCTGGTTTTGTTGATTGTTTCCTTCACTGTGCAGAGCTTTTTATCATGATGAAGGCCCAACAGTTCATGTTTACTTTTGTTTCCCTTGCCTGCAGAGATGTGTCTAGTATGAAGCTGCTACAATGTCAAAGAGGGTGCTACCTATTTTCTCCTGTAGGATTTTGATGGTTTTCTGTCTCACGTGCATGGTCTTTCATCCATTTTGAATTTACTTTTGTGTGTGGTGTAAGAAAGTGGTCCAATTTCATTGTTCTGTCCAGTTTTGCCAATACCATTTGTGGAAGAGATTGTCTTTTTTCCATTCAATATTTTCTTTCTTGCTTTGCTGAAGATTAGTTGGCCATACAGTTGTGGGTCCATTTCTGGGTTTTCCATTCTGTTCCATTGACCTATATGTCTGCTTTTGTGCAGTACCATACTGTCTTGATGACTGTAGTTTTGCAATATAGCTTGAGGCATGTTTTTGAGGTTCATACATGTTGGAACTTGTATCAGAATTCTATTTCTTTAACTGCTAAATAATATTCCATTGTTTGAGTATACCACATTTGTTTATCCACTCACCAACTAATAAACATTTGATTTGCTCTCAGTTTCAACTATTATGGATAATGTGGTGATGTACATTTATGTATAAGCTTTTGTGTTGACATATATTTTCATTTCTCTTGGGTTGATACCCAGGAATGGAATTGCTGGGTTTACAGTAAGTTGATGTTTAACTTTTTAAGAAACTGTGAAATTGTTTCTCAAAGTAACTCTACCATTTTACATTCCCAATAGTAATGTATGAGGGTCAAGTTTCTCTACTTCCTCCCCAAACATTTGGCATTGTCTATCTTTTACCTGTAGCCATTTTAGTGAGTAATAATATTTCATTATGATTTTAATTTTCATTTTTCTAGTGCCTAATGATGCTGAGCACCCTTTAATGTGCTTTTCATTGGTATATTTGTTGGTGAAATGACTATTAAAGTACTTGAGTATATTTTATGTTGGATTGTTGGTCTTCTTGTTACTAAATTATGTTTTTTTAAATTTTTTCTAGATGCAATTACTTTAACAGATAAATGATGTGAAAATATTCTCAAGACTTTGGCTTTTCTTTCATTTTTTAAATTACATCTTCCAGAGCATAAGAGTTTTTCATTTTAATGAAGACCAATTTATCTTCCATTTTCTTTTATGGCTTATGCTTTTGGTATATTATGTAAGAAATCTTTGCCTAACTGAAAATTTTGAAAAAAATTCCCTCTGTTTTCCTTAAGTTTTATAATTTTAGCTCTTACATTTAGGTCTATAATCTATTTTGAATTCATTTTTGTACAAGAAGTAAGGTAAGGGTCTTAATTTATTTATTTGCATATGTACATACAACAATCCTAGTACCATTGGTGAAAAACAACCCTTTCCCTATTGCATTGTCTTGGCACCTTTGCCAAAAGTCAGTTGATCATAAATGTGCGGGTTTATATCTGGATTTCAATTCTGCTCCATTGATCCACGTGCCCATCCTTACACCAATACTACATTATTTCAATATTGTAGCTTTAGAGTAAGTTTTGATTTCAGGTTGTATATGCCCTCTACCTTTGTTTTTATTTTAGGAAATTGCCTGACTTAAAGTTTATTTCTTTTATTTTTAATTGTATTTATCAAAGTTATACATAAATTATTCCCAGCAATAATTCTCCAAATACTCCTTGGGGTAGTTTTTGCTATGTCCAAAACATCTTGCTATTAAGAATTTTAATGAGGGGCGCCTGGGTGGCGCAGTCGGTTAAGCGTCCGACTTCAGCCAGGTCACGATCTCACGGTCCGTGGGTTCGAGCCCCGCGTCAGGCTCTGGGCTGATGGCTCGGAGCCTGGAGCCTGTTTCCGATTCTGTGTCTCCCTCTCTCTCTGCCCCTCCCCCGTTCATGCTCTGTCTCTCTCTGTCCCCAAAATAAATAAACGTTGAAAAAAAAAAAAATTTAAAAAAAAAAAAAAAAAAAAAGAATTTTAATGATTGCCATATTTTGTAAAATTTATACTTTTAGATTTTATTTTCTCTTTGATCTCTAAAGAATTTAGGAGAATAATTATCAATTTCTAGATATCTTATTTTATTATTGCTACATTTATTCTATTTTGTTCAGAAAATCCTCATAAAGGTGTTTTGTTAGAGAAATTTTTAAAAATTCTAAGCATTAAGTTATCTCTTATTCTCTATTCTCAACCTATATTTCAGGAATACAAATTTCCATGCTTTTAGTTCAAAAATGCTTTTGTCCTACCATAGCATATTTTTCTAATATAGTCAACAAAATTGTAATTTATACAAAATATTGTTCTAAAATTTCATAATTAATGTTTAAGTGTTGAGATTAAAACGTATGAGCTAAAAAAAACCCGCAAATTTTCTTATTCTTACCAGTTAGGTGCCATGTTTAAGAGCTATAACTCCTTATTTTAAAAGGATAAAAATGTATTTTGGTGATTTTTTCAATTACTATCATGTGCAAAATCTCTCAAATAACTATTTTTTTAATTAAAAAAATAATATTTTTATTTTATTTTGAGAGAGATCATGTGGGCCTGTGAGTGGGGTAGGGGCAGGAAGAGAGAGAGACACACAGAATCTGAAGCAGGCTCCAGCTCTGAGCTGTCAGTATAGAACCCAATGTGGGGTTCGAACTCACAAACTGTGAGATCATGACCTGAGCCAAAGTCTGACCACTTAACCACCTGAGTCACCCAGGTGCCCGTCAATTGACATCTTCTACGCATTATTTCACATCTTATTGCAATGTGAAAAGTTCTAGTCGACTTCTGTGTTGATTGGTTTGTTATGAGCCTTAACATAAATTCTTATTATAATTATTTATTTTTTTAATTTTAATTATTTAAATTACTGTTAACTCTACCAATACATTTATGTTAGTAACTATATTGAAAGACTTATTTATATTGCGTCAAAATGGTCTAGACCTTTTACTAATATATGTTGGTTTGTAGAGAAATTTTTAGTCTAAGATAAAAATATTCCATTATTAGCTCCTTGTCTAATTAGGATATTTGCATTTCTCTTATAATTTAATAAACTTTTTAAATGCAGTTATAAAATTCATTCATTTATTCAACAAATATTTATTATTCCTTTATTAATGTTAATAATTGCTTTAAGAGTTGGTAATAGAAAAGCAAATATGGCATCTTCCCATACATAAATATGTATTCAATTTAGTGGCAGAAAAAGATAGTAAAAGAATTCGTTGTAATTTAGGATGGCAAGTAGTTGAATTAATATGTAGATAAAGTACTATGAGGGCAATGCATGAGGCAGTGATTAATTCTAATTCAGGAAAAGTGCGGTAGGAGGCTTGACACGTATGAAGAAGGTTTCACAGAGAAGGTCACATGTGACATGGTTTTTGAGAATTTTCCAAACTGAGAATGAAGGAGAAACATGTTTAATTAAAAACTGATAATTATAATATGTGATAATGCCAGGGGTTAGAACACACACAAAATACTGATAAAATTTTGAGGATGGTTATTTCTGATGCTCTGCACTTTGTTTCGTGTATTTGGTAATATGAAATTCAAAAAGACAAAAAAAAAGTTTCATAACAAGTAAATCAAATGTGCTCACATTGCAAGGACAAATTTGACGATTTACCAACTCTTGGATTTCTGGAATATACTAAAGATAGAGGTATTGCCTATAAGTATAAATAAAAAGAAATCTACTTCCATCTGTTCTTGATTCGCTAAAGGACACTAACTCAAGAAGCACAGGCTCATCTCTAAGGATGATATCAGGCACCTTCCTAATAACTTTAAATGTCTCAACATATTGGGTGCCTGGGTGGCTCAGCTGGTTAAGCATCCAACTTTGGCTCAGGTCATGATCTTGTGGTTTGTGAGTTCGACTCCTGCTTTGTGAGTTCGAGTTGGGCTCTGTGCTGATGGCTCAGAGCCTGGAACCTTCTTCAGACTCTATGTTTCCCTCTCTCTCTGTCCCTTCTCTGCTCACACTCTATCTTTCTCAAAAATAAACAAACATTAAATGTCTCAACATAGTAAAGTTTGAATTTATACCAGAATTAAAAGTATTACTCAATTCCTCAGTCACTTTCCATACATATATTTTGACTTCTTTTTAAAATCAGGTTGAATCAAAAGCCACTATGTATCTCCATTATGTATTTAACATGAATGACAATGATCTGGTATATACTACTATTGGAACATATAGACTGAATGCTACATAAGTACAATTTATGTGACTACATGTTCATCAGAAAATTTAAGAAGTCCAAGCAATCACTTCTTCTGATAATTGTAATTACACAAAACATGGAAGTCATTTTTTTATCTATGATTATGCTTGTTTATATAACCATGACAAATTATTTTTACATAATTGGCACAGAATCATTTCATTCCTGCTGCAAGAAGAAGGAAAAAGAAGTACCATTCAAAGACATTCTACTGAATGGCTGAAATATTAAGACAGAAGAAAATTTCTTTAGATTTTAAATTATGAATAACCAGAATGCTCCCCATGAAAGTCAGTACACATTAAATTTAAAAAGTACATACAAAAATACTAGGAAATAGAGGTATACTCACTGGTAATAGAGATATTAATTGTAAATGATAGACTATTAAAAAGAAGCAAATAACTAATACAGCTTATTAGTTCAATTGCATTTCCTAAAACAGGAAATACAGATAAACATGGAAAGATCAAAAATAAAATAACTAAAAATAAGAATGTATTAAGACCAAGATATACTTTTCATTTATATTAACAACATAAAGAAAAATACCAATGAACAGGTGTACCCTGGACCCATTGCAGCAGAATGTGTTACAGTGTTATAGACATCAACCAAAGTTTAATGATTCCTAGAAATAATTTTAAGGTGAAAAAATAGAGTGTGAAATTTTTAAAACTAAGATTCTTGGTAATTTTCAACATGTTGTACAAATTATGACTCCTAGGAGCTTTTTCAAAATTAAAAAATCTATTCTGCCCTGTTTTCTGACAATGACAATGTTGTACACTACCATGAGCTGCAACTTAAAATGTTCTAGGTTTCCAAAGTATTCTATAGAAATTTTGTTATCCTTTGTCATTAAGTGCAAGGAATCAGATTCACTGAGCTCACTGAATTTGTAAGTGATTTTCAGTAAATCACTTGCAAAATTCACATTTTCATCCATTATTTCTTCAAAGTTTTTTCTGATTCATTCTCATATTGAACTCTAATTACATATACGTTAAACCTTTTGTCATTGTCTCATAGATCATTACAACTACTGATATTTTATTTTTTTTATTTTTTTATTTATTTTTATTTTGTATTTATTTTGTATTTTGTCTTTTTTAAATATAATTTATTGTAAATTGGCTAACATACAGTGTGTACAGTGTGCTCTTGGTTTTGGGAGTAGATTCCCACGGTTCATCGCTTACATACAGAACCCAGTGCTCATCCCAACAAGTGCCCTCCTCAATGCCCATCACCCATTTTCCCCTCTCTCCCACGCCCCCTCCAACCCTCAGTTTGTTCTCTGTATTTCAGAGTCTCTTATGGTTTGCCTCCCTCTCCCTCTGTTTGTAACTATTTTTTTTCCCATTCCCTTCCCCATGGTCTTCTGTTAAGTTTCTCAAGTTCCACATATGAGGGAAAACATGATATCCGTCTTTCTCTGACTGACTTATTTCACTTAGCATAATAGCTTCCAGCTCCATCCACGTTGCTGCAAATGTCATGATTTCATTCTTTCTCATTGCCAAGTAGTACTCCATTGTATATATAAACCACATCTTCTTTATCCACTCATCAGTTGGTGGACATTTTGGCTCTTTCCATAATTTGGCCATTGTTGAAAGTGCTGCTACAAACATCGGGGTACATGTGCCCCTATGAATCAGCTCTCCTGTATCCTTTGGATGAATTCCTAGTAGTGTTATTGCTGGGTCATAGGGTAGCTCTATTTTCAATTTTTTGAGGAACCTCCATACTGTTTTCCAGAGCAATTGCACTAGTTTGCATTCCCACCAACAGTGCAAGAGGGTTCTCATTTCTTCACATCCTTGCCAGCATCTGTAGTTTCCTGAATTGTTAACTTTAGCCACTCTGACTGGTGTGGGGTGGTATCTCAGTGTGGCTTTGATTTGTATTTCCCTGATGATGAGTGACGCTGAACATTTTTCATGTGTCTGTTGGCCACCTGGATGTCTTCTTTGGAAAAGTGTCTGTTCATGTCTTCTGCCCATTTCTTCACTGGATTATTTGTTTTTTGGGTGTTAGGTTTGGTATGTTCTTTATAGATTTTGGATACTAACCCTTTATCTGATAAGTCATTTGCAAATATCTTTTCCCATTCCATTGGTCGCCTTTCAGTTTTGTTGATTGTTTCCTTTGCAGTGGGGAAGATTTTTATCTTGATAAGGTCCCAATAGTTTATTTTTGCTTTTAATTCCCTTGCCTTTGGAGATGTGTCGAGCAAGAAATTACTGCAGCTGAGGTCGAAGAGGCTGTTGCCTGCTTTCTCCTCTAGGGTTTTGATGGTTTCCTGTTTTACATTTAGGCCTTTCCTCCATTTTGAGGGATTTTTGTGTGTTTTTTATGGTGTAAGAAAGTGGTCTGGCTTCATTCTTTTGCAGGTTGCTGTCCAAAAACACTGTTGATATTTTAAAAATATTTTTCTCTCTTCTTCACATTGATTTCCATATTGACCTATCTTCAAGTGATTATTTCCTTTATTGCTTCCATTCTTCTATTATGCTTTTCTAATGACTTTTTTTCAGATATATATGCTTCATTTCTATAACTTGTTTTTGGCTCTTTTCTACATTTTCTATTTCTCTGCTTGGATTTCCTTTTTATGAATTAGGTTTATTTTATTAAGTACATGTGTTAACTGATTGAAATGTCCTTTAATGAAATTCCAGCATCTGGGTCATCTCAGGGTTGACCTCTTTTGATGGTAATTTTTTCTTTGAATGTGAAAAATGTTTGGATTGAATCCAAGTTATTGTGAGTGTGTGAGACTATAGAGATGCTGTATCTGTAATACTTCTCTAAACAATGTTACTGATTTTGTTATGGCAGGTAACCAATTGGTTAGGTTAAAATTGCATATTCTGTCTTCCTGGTAGGAATCAGCTAAAATCTCATTTAATCCTTTTATACTTAGCTATAGGTTGCTTTGGGGCAGCCATAAGCAGGTAAGAATCACTTGTCACCTGAGAGTTGGGCAAAGTTTATAGTCTGATTTTGGAGCTCCCATTCTCTGGATTTCTCTTTTCTAGGATGCCCCTCCTCCATTCTCCTGGGTTCAGAGAACAGATTTTCTACCATAGTTTCAGACACTTTGCAGCTCACCGTGACTGCAACATGCCCTTATGCTTACTGTCTTTAAAAATGGGAAGCATACTCTATGCCAGTACTGTCTTCCAAGTTTTGACTCCTCTTGAGATCTGCTTCTACAGAGTCTCTGCATACATATACACACAGTACTGTGTGTGTGTGTGTGTGTGTGTGTGTGTGTGTAGTTGAGTTTATAATTTTGATCTGTGGTGGGCTGGAATATTAGGAGCTTATTCAGCCATAACAGAAATGAAACATTTAGTGATCGATCGGAAGAGCTCACAAGGTCTACCTTCACTCATAAGGTTAATGTCAATCCAATACCTTAAAACATAACTCACAATATTTAGTAGACAACAAAGAAAGTGTCAGGCACCTATTAATGTGAATGGTCAATACCCAAGACTTATCTTTCTTGTCCTCAAACATGTCCAATCTCAATTAGTTCCTGTCTGGCACTTAATTCTTTGTTCTACTTTTTTATTTAACATCCAGAAAATTGCCTTAGGACTTGTTTTTTAATATAACCCTTCACAGTCAAGGTCTTCTGTCATGGACTTTACTCTAGACTTAATCAACCATCTCCACTTTGAATTACTACCTAATACTAACCCTCTCCCATATTCCAACAGGTCTTTTGGAGTCTTACTTCTAGCACATTCACAAAAAGTAAGCCTGGAAATTTGTCTTCTGCTCCAAGGGCTGTTTGTTTTAGTGGCCCCTATAAATGTCTCTTTATATTTATTTTCAAGAGTTGGTTTTTAGATTAGCTGTGGATCTTATTGGCAAGCAATTATCAATGGCAACATTTTGCCATTTACCAGAAGCTACTCCCAAGGACAGTGGCTCCCTCTAACAATTTCCATCAATGGCATGCAATAGCAGATCTCATTGTTAGAAACTCTTTGCAGTAGCTCTGGTCAATAATATGCCACACTCAATAACTTCTGAAAATTTTCTAGTACATCTTTTTCTCTGAACAGTTTGTATAGATTTAAATGTTATGAAAACTCCATATTAATTTCTCAAAATAGCATCTAGAAAACAATATAGCAAGATAGCCTGTTTAATTTCCTAGTATAGCTATGGTGCCAAGCAGTACTTTTAAGAGAATAAATGCAGATTCTCTTTCTACAAAAGGCCACATAGTAAATATTTTACACTTTGTGGGTCATAAAATTTCTTTCAGTTACTCAAGTCTGTCACTGTAGCACAAAAGTAGTCAATAAAAAAATATTTATAAAAGTATTTACAAAAGTATTTGCAAAACAAAACAAAAAAAAAGCAAACAAACAAAAACAAAACAAAACAAAAAAAACGTTGGCCAGCAAAGTTTGGCCCTTGGTCTATATATGTTGTCAGTCTTTCCTCTAGAGTTATAATACCAAACAATTCCAAGTTACCTCTGGATTTCTCTAGTATCCCAAGTCTGTAAATTCTTATACCTTAGGAAGAACTCCCATATATGGTAACAGTGACTTCCTAGACATTGGTTCAATGAAGTGACTAAAACACTTCAAAAAAAAAATACGTATTGTTAATTATCTGTTGTCCTAACTCATGGAGCAATTCAAGAAACAAAATTTCACATTATACTTTTATTTTTATGTTTTTAAGTTTATAAATTTTGAGAGAGTGTGTGGAAAGGGGCAGCAAGAGAGGAAGAGGGAGAATCACAAGCAGGCTCCATGCTCAGTGTGGAGACTGACGTGGAGCCCAATCTCATGACTGTGAGATCATGACCTGAGCCAAAATCAAGAGTCAGACAACCAACTGAGCGGCCCAGGCACTTCTCACATTATACTTTTAAAGTGGCATCACACTGGGTGCCTGGATGGCTGAGTCGGTTGAGCATCTGACTTAGGCTCAGGTCATGATCTCATGTTTCATGCGTTTGAGCCCCGCATCAGATTCTGTGCTGATAGCTGGGAGTGTAGAGCCTGCTTTGGATTCTGTATCTCTCTCTCTCTCTCTCTCTCTCTCTGCCCCTCCCCTGCTTGAACTCTGTCCCTCTCTGTCTCTTAAAAAAATAAAATAAAACATTAAAAAAATAAAAAAATAATAATAAAGTGGCATCACACTATAGATATTATATCTTAATTGGGAAATGAGAAGACACCTGAGGCTAAGAAATGACAAACTGATCAGTAGAATAAAGTCCAGAAACAGACCCACACATGTTCTTGATCAATGCCCCACCTCCCCGCAAAATGATACTATAGTGCTCTAGGGGAAAGGTGGTCATTTTAATAAAGCTGGATGGAGTCAACTGGATATCCTTTGGAGAAAAAAAATTATATGGATGTTTACTTCAAACCATACACAAAAGTTAATTTAACAGGAAATGGTCATCTAGATTTGAAATACAAAATAATAGATCTTTTTAGGAGAAATATAGGAGAATATTTTTATGACCTTGGAATAAATAAAAAGTTGATACATTGAACTACATAAAAGTTTAAAACTTCTATTTATCAAAAGACATTGTTCATAGAGGTAAATAGCAGTTCATCCTGTGGAGAGAGTTTGCAAGGACTCATATTCAGAGTATAGAGGGAATTGTAACAAATCAGTAAGGAAAGGGCCAATAATAGAAAAAAATGGGCAAAAGACTGAAAAGATACCTCACATGAGATATCCAAATGACCAAAAGAATGTATTTTGAGAAGTATTCAAGCTTATTAGTTATCAAAATGCAAATTAAAATCATGGGATATCATTATACTCTCACAAGAATGGCTAAGATAAAAAAGAAGATACAACTTCCAATACTATTTAAATAACAATGGTGAGAGTGGACATCCCTGTCTTGCTCCTCACAGTAGAGGAAAAGCTCTGTTTTTCCCAATTGAGGATGATATTACCTGTGGGTTTTTCATATGAGGGGTTTCTATCATGAATGGACATTGTACTTTGTCAAATACTTTTTCTGCATCTATTGAAATGATTATATGGTTGTTATCCTTTCTTTTATTAATGTGGTGTATCACATTGATTTGTGAATTTTGAACCACTCTTGCAAACCAGGAATGAGCCCCACTTGATCATGTGAATATTTTTTAATGTGTTGTTGGATTCAGTTTGCTAGTATTTTATTGAGAATGTTTGCATCCATGTTTATCAGGGATACCGGCCTGTAGTTCTCTTTTTTAGTGGCGTCTTCATCAGTCTGGTTTTGCTCTCAGGGTATTGCTGGTCTCATGGAATGAATTTGGAAGTTTTTCTTCCTTTTCTATTTTTTGTAGTAATTTAAGAAGAATAGGTGTTACCTCTTCTTTAAATGTTTGGTAGAATTCATCTATGAAGCCATCTGGCCCTGGACCTTTGGGAGTTTTCTGATAACTTATACAATTTCTTTGCTGGATATCTGTCTGTTCAAGTTTTCTTTCTTCCTTTTTTAGTTTTGGTAGTTTATATGTTTGTGGGAATTTATCCATTTCTTCCAGGTTGTCCAATTTGTTTTTCATAATATTCTTTTCTGATTGTTTGTATTTCTGTGGTGTTGGTCATTATTTCTCCTCTATCATTTGTGATTTTACATTTATGGATCCTTTCTCTTTTCTTTTTAGAAAGTCTGTCTAGGGGGTTATTAATTTTATTAATTTCTTCAAAGAACCAGCTCCTGGTTTCATTAATCTATTCTATTGTTCCCATTTAACATAGTATTGGAAATCTTAAACATAGCAAACAGAAAACAAAAAATAAAAAACAAAAAACAAATAAAAGGCATCCAAATCAGCAATGAGGAAGTAAAACTTTCACTATTTGCAGATGCCATGATATTCTACATAGAAAATCCGGAGGACTCCATCAAAACACTGCTAGAACTGATAAACAAATTCAGTAAACAAATTCAGTAAAGTCACAAGATACAAAATCAGCATACAGAAATCTGTTGTATTTCTATACACCAATAATAAAGCATCAGAAAGAGAAATTAAGGAATCAATCCTTTTGATTATTGTACCAAAAATTACATGCCTAGGAAGAAGCTTATATTAGGCTATAGATAAAAGACTTACACTCTGAAAACTAAAAAAATAAAAACATTCACAAAGAAATTGAAGATGAAACAAAGAAATGGAAAAAAAAACTCCATGCTCATGGATTGGAAGAACAAATATTATTAACATTCTATACTACCCAAAACAACCAACTTATTTAATGTAATCCCTATCAAAATGTCAACAGTATTTTTCACAGAACTACAAACAAATTTGTAGGGAGCAACAAAAGGCCCTGAATAGCTCAAGCAATCTTGAAAAAGAAGAGCAAAGCTGGAGCCACTGCAAATCCTGACTTTAAGTTGCACTACAAAGCTGTAGTGATCAAAACAGTTTGGTACTAGCACGAATTAGACACATAGATTAATGGAACAAAACATGAAACCAACAAATGAACCCACAATTATATGGTCAATTAATCTTAGACAAAGCAGGAAAGAATATCCAATGGGAAAAGCGTCTTTTCAACAGATGTTGTTAGGAAAACTGGACAGCAACATGCAAAAGAATGATATTTCTACACCATACTCAAAAATAAATTCAAAATGGTTGAAAGATGTAAATGTGAGACTTGCAACATAAAAATCCTAGAGAGCACAGACAGTAACCTCTTTGCCATTGGCTGTGGCAGCTCCTTACTAGATATGACTTCTGAGGCAAGGGGAACAAAAGCAAAAATAAACTATTGGAACTTTATCAAGATAAAAGCCTTCTGCACAACAAAGTAAACAATCAACGAAACTAAAAGGAAACTACAGAATGGGAGAAGATATTTGCAAATTATATGTTTGATAAAGAGTTAGTATCAAAATATAGAAAGAAAGAATAACCCAAATAAAAAATGGCCAGAAGACATGAACAGACATTTCTCCAAAAAGGACATCCAGATGGCCAACAGATACATGAAAAGATGTTCCTCATCACTCATCATCAGGGAAATACAAATCAAAACTACAGAGAGATACCACCTCACACCTGTCAGAATGGCTAAAATCAACAACACAAGAAACAAGTGTTTGAAAGGATATGGAGAAAGGGGAACACTCTTGCACTGTTGGTTGGAATGCAAACTGGTGCAGCCACCCTGCAAAACACTATGGAGGTGCCTAAAAAAGTTAGAAAACTTTGAACTACTCTACAACCCAGCAACTGCAATACTAAGTAGTTACCCAAGGAATACAAAAATACTAATTGAAAGGGATACATGCACCCCAAGGTTTACAACAGTATTATCTATAATAGCTAAATTATGGAAACAGCCCAGGTGCCCATCAACTAATGAATGGATAAAGAAGATGCGGTCTGTATTCTAGATGTGGTCTGGAATATTACTGAGCCATAAAAAAGAATGAAATCTTGCCATTTACAGTGACATGAATGGAGCTATAGAGTATTACACTAAGGAAATAGAGAAAGACAAGTACCATATTAATTCACTCATATGTTAAATTTAAGAGCAAAACAAATGAACAAAAGGAACAAGAGCCTGGAGCCTGCTTTGAATTCTGTGTCTCCCTCTCTCTCCTTCCCTCTCCTGCTTGCGCTCTGTCTCTCTGTCTCTCTCTGACTCTCTCTGTCTGTGTCTCTGTCTCTCAGAAATAAACATTAAAAAATTTTAATAAAATAAAAAAAAATTAAAATAAATAAATAAACCTAAAATTACCCAAGTCTCCATTAAGGGTTTCATGGATAAATTAATAGTGGTGTGTTTATACCATGTAATACAATGCCATAATAAAAATGATCAATCCACAGCAAAACAAGAATAAGAATGAATCTCACAAACTCAATTTGAACAAAAGCCTTAACACAAAAATGTATACACACACACACACACACACACACGCACTACACACATGCACATGCACACATGCATAATTACATACAAACACACACTGTATGTGTTTAAAGATAACTCTTTTGCTTTTACTTGGAGACTTAATGAAATGGTATTTACAAGCCTATTATAGGCAGATTGATAAAATGGTACTTGCTAACATACTATATACACAGGCCTAGCTGGAGATACAGGTATTACTGAGGCAACTCAGTTGTTCTCTCCACATGTTACCAATGACTACCAGTTAGAAATGGAGAACTAAATATCAGTATTCCTCCAAATCACATTATTTATACTACATAGTTATTTAGACTATGTAGGCATTTTGCTTATAGAACAATTCAGAAAGCATATGAGTTAATTTGTAACTTCTAGTAGTCATATGGGTTATGGGGGTGAACAGGAAAGTACTAGCAGCGAAATGTCTGAAACCTGCATGTTAGAAGATGGATTGGTTGACCTATGAAGCACCTTTTACATGTATTTATGGTCTCATGAGAATGATAATGTCTATAAAACAGCAGTTATCAGGGGAGAGATGATGACATAAAATGAAGAAATAAAACAACTTGAAAACACTGAAGGATGTTTTTTTTTTTTCTTTTTTTCTCCTGGAGATATCCTATTAAGTTATTTTTTCCTTATGGATTAGAAAAAAAAGATGACCAAAATGAAGAAATTATAAGGAATACACATATAATATTTATATTGAACTTCAGGTATATTTATAGTTCAATGAACATTTATCTAAAGAAAAGTGAAAATATGATTCTATTATACCTTTGTATAAAAGTACTTTTTCAATAACGAAATAAAACTCCACCCTTTAAGATGGTCTTCATACCAGGGGCAATGAAATATTTATAAAAAGCTCTGATGGCATAGGTATACACACAGCAACTTTTCAATTGTTAGTCAACATGAAACCTACTGAAGCTAAAAAAGAAAATCTTATTTTAAGCTAAGTGTTGCACCTTAGTTGATGTGCTGTTGACATGTCTCATCTTTATCTTCAGGGGTAACAAAACATAAGTGTTTATTTTATACATATGTATAAACATGTATATATATGTATATATATACATATATATACATATATATGTATTGTTGCATTGTGTACTACTTGTATTGCAAGACATTGCTCGTTTATCAAGTTAAAATTTATTAGAAACGTTTGCTTGTCTTGTGGAGTACTCGCAGAACAAGTTACTCGCAATCCAAAGTTTTACTGGTATCACTTATTTAATCCTTGTAACAGTACTATGAGATTGTTGTTGTTACATGCTATCATTACAATTTTACAGATGAAAACAAATGAGGCACAGAGAATAAGCTAGTTAAGAAAATTCCCAAAGCCACAGAAATAGTAAAATACAGAGCTGGACTTTGAAGCCAGACAGTTTGATCCAAATCTCTACACTGTGCTGTCACATTTATGGCTAGTGCTGGCATGTGCCCACTAATGTTTAGATATTATATCAAGGGAGAAATAAAAATAATGCACCATTTAAGTGATGGTCTGGGGGAAAGCATACTTGATTTGAAATATCTAGCCAGATTTTATTAGTTTATACTTGGAATGTGAAATTTTATAAACTGATGAAAGCAAAAGCTATTCAAAAAATTCTAAAAATAAAATGGTCTGCACTATGTACCAGTCACTCCAGGGGCAGGTAGAATTCATCTTTGGAAATTAGACTAACCCACTCTGGGAATGAGGGGAGCATAAAAGCAAACCATCCATGAACTTTTTATTAAAGATAGGGTCAAGATTTGGTCCAAAATGATGACCTTTAAAAAGTTTGTTCAATATTTATTTATTCTGAAAATATATATTGAGGTTCATCTGCTTCCAGTAGACGAGGTGGATAGATATGTTATTCCCTTTAAGTGCAACTAAAAAATATATATATATATTCATATATATATATTCATATATTCATATATATATTATATATATATTCAGATATATATATAAGACAAATATATATATATATATATATATATATATATATATATATAAAGAGACAAAAACAAAGAAACATGATTATATAATATGACAAGTGGTGAAAAGGAAGAAAAAATCAGTAGTAGCATAAAGAAAGATGGAGGAGGTGCTTATAGATGGCATTCAGGGGTGTTATCTTCCAGAAGGTGGTGTTCAAGCCACACAGGTTTCTAGAGGAAGAGCAAACCAGGGACAAAGGACTAGTCCAAAGGACAACTAGTTCAAATACCCTGAGTTGGGAGTAGTCCTGGCATATTCAATGAAGAGTAAATAAATGGGTCATTGTGCCTGGAGTGGGGTTGGTGAGGTGAAGTGGTAGGATTTTGAGTTAGTGGGATGACTGATCATATAGCCCTGTAGATCATCATAAAGATTTTCAATTTTACATTGTGTGTTGAAGAGGAATGATATATGATTTAGAATAGAGTACTGACATGTTCTGACTCACCTATTAGAGGGTTAATATGGCAGTTATGTTGAGAACAGACTAATGGTGAGCAGAGCAAGTGGGAAGCAAGAAGCCTATCATTCTCCAACTTTTAAAAAGATAGGAGTTATTGTAGTGGACAAATTCTGCTTTCTATTCTACATTTGTACCCTGGTGAAATTTCTTTCCCCAAGTTATGCTGATGAAAGCATAATTTATAGGCTGCCTAATTATCCTTTTCTCCTAGCCAAAATAATTGGATCCTGAATAGGATAGTATCCAAGAAGAGCCAATCAGGGTTTCTTCTTGGAAGTAGATATAGGGACACTTGTTTTCAAAGGTCTCTTCTCTCAGATCCATGCCTATGAACATGATCCACGAATAGCAGTGTGAAAAGAGCCTATCTGAGAATTAAGCAAACTATCCACAAAATGAGCTAGTTCTTTATAAATATTCTTTAACTGTGGAACAGATGATAAAACGGATAAAAATTTGGTTGTGTTCCATTTAAAATTCAAGTCTTTTTTCTAGATTTCTAACGATTTTAACCACAAGTGAGATCCTCGGTATAATACAATCAATGAATCAAATTTGTCACACTGAAACATAACTCTGTGTCTCTGTATTCACTTTCCCACCCTGCTCCTGTGTCTATGAAATTGCATTATTTTGGCAAGAGACAAATGTGATTTGCCATCTTTGTGTAAGTATTCTGTGCATCACATTCAATTCATAGATAGTTTCTAATTTATTATTCAAAAAAAGAAAAGCAGAAAAAGGGAAAAATATTTATCCCTATGTTAGTTTAAGATCAAATACAGAATCTAATACTCCAAATGAAAAACATGTGCAAATATTTATATGGTACTGGATCATGACCATTTTTAAGAACCCACAGAGCTACAATCTCAGTATTTCCAAAACTTATGTATAGAATAGAAGAAAAACAGTGAAAGATAAGTCATTTATAAAGGGAAAGCACTATAGAAAATGTGTTTATATGAATTATCTCACTTGAACCATAAATAAAACCTTAAAGGAAGTAATTTCATTACTTTATTAGAATATAGATGTTAAGAGAGATTAAGGTCAAATAACTGGTAAGTAATACAGGTAGAATCCAGTTCCAGTTCAGATATTTCTCATCTCTGTGCTGTACACAAAACATTTGATAAGCTTGCATATCTGTAATGTGAGAGACATGACCAAAACATGAAATAAGTCATGAACTAGTGGTCATCACATAATATATCATTATATTAGTAATTATACTAATATGGTAATATATTAATTATACTTAATATAAGCATATATTATATTAATAGTATAATAACATAGTATATTCATTATGTTAGTATATTCATTATATATTAGTATATTCATTATATTATTAATTCTATTACTACACCAATATTATATTAATAATGTATACCATAGTTTATAACTACAAAGGCAAACAAAGTTAACAGATGACTAAAGTGCAAGGGTAATTAAAGGTAAGCAAGATCAGGATTAGTTCCATGGAAGAAAAGGAAGAATATGAATTTTGTCCTAAAGGATCCAGGAAATGTGGATACGTGTGGATAAAATTGATATAATGGCAGGACATTCCAGGAAGCGTGGCTTTGGTTCCTGTGTTGGGGGAAGCAAAGAGGGATTGGCTAGAATCTTCAGGGACATAATAGAGGGTAAGAGGGCATTAAAGAAAAAGAGGCAGCATCACATTTTTAAAGAAACTTTGAAAGTTACGCAGAGGAGTTTAGATCTGATGAAATGTCATTTGCTTATAAAAACTCAAGTACTGAAGCATGTAATATGTTCTGTCACAAACAAGATGGTCACGTGTTTCTTCTAGAAAAAAAAAGACACAAGTAATCAAGAGAAGGGGACATAAGGTTGTGTCATATGCAAAAGAGAATATAGATTAAGTCTGCCAAAGTTTTGATGTCTACTTTATAATTTTTTTAAAGTTTATTTATTTATTTGATTTTTTGAAAGAGACAGAGGCAGTGTGAGTGGGGGTGGGGCAGAAAGAGAGGGAGACAGAAAATCTTAAGCAAGTTCCCCACTGTCAGCACAGAGCCTGCTCTGGGGTTCAAAAGCATGAAACAATGTGATCACGACCTGGCTGAAACCAAGAGTTGGACACTTAACCAAATGAGCCACTCAGGCATCCCTTGATATCTACTTTAAAGTGGAAAATTCTACCTTCCTGCCAAAAATTATTATAAGGAAGTTAGTAAGAAAAATGAAACTATTTTATATGTTGGATTACTAAAGGATTTGACAATGATTATAACGCAATATTTAAATTATAAAAAATTGTATAATAGAAATTCTATAAGATTTGGAATGATTTAGAAAAATAAAATAGCTTGCAAATGTGACAGCAAAATT
This sequence comes from Lynx rufus, assembly GCF_022079265.1. Taxonomy (NCBI): domain Eukaryota; kingdom Metazoa; phylum Chordata; class Mammalia; order Carnivora; family Felidae; genus Lynx; species Lynx rufus. Next base: position 8,776,830 of record NW_025814825.1, read on the forward strand.
TTAACCTCCCCATGAGATTGTATCTTTGCACCTGACCTAGAGATTACTGCAGTTTAGAACCATCAAGTACAAAGGAATAGTTTTAAAATATTTATTAAATAGAACTTTAACTGACTACGTAATCATGTTAAATCAAAATCACCAGAAGTAACAATGTTTACAATATTATTTCAGTTTAATTCTTGGCAAGACAGGAAAACTGAGATGTCAAATGCAAATTCGTCTACTTTGTCACTTTGCCAGTCCTCTGAAAAGCAGATACCTAAATGGGATTAAATGTGCAAGGACTTATCAGGAGAAATGTCTGTGAGTGAAAATCCAGAGAAAGCTGGAAATGGCTGGGAATGTAGTCATATCACAGTACAAGTATGACTATGACTAAAAGAAAGAAGGAAGGAAGTGAAAACTGATGTTCAATTAAAAAAAAAAAATGAAGTTATTAGGGAATCTTCAAGCCAAAGACAGACATCAGGGACATTGAGTGTTTCCAGGAATGGATGTGCCTTAGTATCTCAGATGCACGTGGACACTGGTGAGGCACAGTTTATGGGACTCATAGATACAGTCTCAGCATAGATGCAGAAATACATCTAATAGCATAGCAGCTGGAACCTTTGGTTAATTTCCCTCCCTGTAGTTGGAGATCTGAAAGGAGCATCCCCATGGGTGCCATGGTCACTTTCCTTACAGCTGGTCATGGGTCTCCTGTGAAATAAAAAGGGTTTCTGGGCATTTTCTTTTTTGATGGACGATATGTAATTGTGAGGTGTGTACTCTACTGGAATCTAGTAATTTGATCACTTTGTGGTTTCTCACACTTTTTCACAAATGGGGACTCCCTATACCACCCTGTCAAATCACATTTTGAAAAACAATGAGAGCCACAGCTTCAGGCAGGGAACCACTACTTTTGGTAGGCCACCACATTATCCAGCTATTCATTTGTTTAATCCACCCACTTACTTAAAAATAACATGGTCTAGCCCTTGTCTAACTTCCCACCTTCACCATCTATGCTATGCCCATTACATAATGTATTATATTGTTCAGTAAGCTTTTTCCATTCATTGAACAAGCCAAATACTTTCCAACCTTGGAATATTACTCCTTATGGTCACCTTTGCCCAGAATGTTCTTCCCTCCAATTTCCACATGACAGTTTAACTCATACTATTCAGATCTCAGTGCAAGTATGACCATGTCAGTGAGGACTTTGTTGATCATCTCATCTAAATTAGCACCTTGTCACCCACCAGTTCCTCTCCTATTACCAGGTTTATTAACTTTATAATACTTTCCAGACTGTAATAATCTTGTTTGTTATTCTCCAGTCTCTGTAGATTTGTCCCTATAAAATCATAAGACGAATGCCCTCCACTACATCATCAATATCTGGAATGATCCCTAAAACTCAATAAAATTTGTTGAATGAACAATTAACAAAGGAAGTCTATATTTAAGGTGCTACCTTCTGATATTTAAAAGTATGACTACTTCTCTCACTGAGATTATAGTCTGTTCAGTCAGAAATTACTCCTCCCCTTCCTAACACTCAACCCTATTTCCTACAACTGCTCCAGACACTCATCCTTATGGACCAGTTCATTATCCTCTTTTTGTGGTGGAATAGCTCTGAATAAATAGCTCTGAGTTTAGAAGAGTAGAAACCTGCTATTCAAGAAGGCTACTTCTCTAGAACTTTACTTTCATAAACTTGTGAATAATAAAGCATTAGATTTCTTGCCAATCATACACCAAACACTACTTTGAAGTAAGAGAGATAAAATGAAGATTCTAGTAGATAAAGCCCTCATAGAGCTTAGAATTTATAAGGATAGAGAGACACACACAATAGGCAAAGAAATAAATGTCACAAATTGAAATAGGATATTTGAAGAAAAAGCAGGGAAGATTGAATATAAAAGGTTTTGTCTAGTTATGTAAGTCAGGAAAGATCTTCCAGGGGAAGTGATGTTTACCCTGTAATCTGGAAAATAAAGAGGAGTTAACTAGGTGAAATTGAAGGGATGTTAATTAGGAATGGGTGAAGGCAAGACCTTTTATCAGAGGAAACAGCAAGTTGTGAAAAAACTGGAAAAAAAAGTGTAAAAGAAAATGAGGCCAAATGAATCAATAGGAACCATATTATACAGGTCCTTGTAAGCTTGTAAAGTCATTAAAGTCATTGTAAAGTCACTAAAGGTCCTTGTAAAGTCATTAAAACTTTATTTAAAAACAAAGAAACAAAAAACTTTAACAAAAGTGGCATAAATTACATGTACACTTTCCAAGTACCTACCTTCATCAGGTACTCTTTATGCTATTCTGATTAGAAATATTTTTGGAAAAACTGCCCTTTGGTTAGGCTTATGCAGCCTTGGGTTGGCCTAGTATAAAAGAAAACTAGTAGTACAGCCTCTGATGATTGAATTAGCTGAAAGTTAGAGCCATGATTTTGCAGGTGGTGTGATAGAGAATGTCAGGCCCTGGATATAATGAAAATTTAATTGCATACTTAATACAATTAAACCATGAAATCATGAGGGAACATAAAAATTAAAAATATATAATCTATGCTGCTGGGTAGCTGGAAACATTTTCACATTAGAGACCTAACTTCTATTATCAGTGTCAATAACTATATCGTGCACTAATATTTCATATGGATTCCTCTAATGGAATTAGGAACACAATCAGGTGGCAAAGAGTAAGAAAGCTCCCTATTAATAAAATACATTGGCAGTATTTGCTCTCTTCCCCATAGCAGAGGAGGATTTGTTTGTCCTCCGTTGGCCTGAATTACATGCATCCCTTCTGAGATGGAACACTAATTTATATGATTAATGCTATATGCTTCCTGAAATTTCAAAGATATGACCAAATAGGGGATAGCAGCAAAGCACGCAATTTTCCTTTGCCCTAATTGTGAAAGAAATTATTAAAAATACAGTTGGAGTCCTTACATTTGGTACAGAACAAAATTATGTAATAATCACTCCATTAGTTTAGGAAAGCCTTTGCCTTCTACCATAAATGTATCATTCTAAAACCTAATTCAATATTTGGCTCAATTAACTCTCTTGCTGTCAGTTATGGCACTTTTGGATCTTGAGTAGGTGAACATGTTTTACATTATCCCATATAATTGTTTTTCCTAGTTTTTTGACATTCACGTGCTTGTTTTTATTTTGTATATTATTAAAAATACATAAAATGTGTATGCATATATGTGTACATATATAGACACACACACACACACACACATATATATATATATATGCCTTTTCTCTTGAAAATTTGCCATTTTGTTATATTTTGTTATGACTCTTTAATATGGATGACCAGTATTTGAGAGGAAAATCCCAAGTATTTTTAATTCATCATATCCATGTTAAAACAATGACATTTCATTGGGGGAAAAAAAGATCTGTTTAATGAAACCTTTAACTTCAGGGAAATTCACAAAGAGTCAAAAGGAAGGAAAGAGCAGCCTATATCATGAGTTGGAGCAACCCTAGAGCCTTGAACTAGGGCATGATTTGTCCTCACATCCATTTCTAAACCATGAGGTAATAAAGGACTTTAATTGGATGACTTATTCAAACCAAACACATAAATAAGCAAACGACAACAACAATCTGGTGCCTAATTTAGGTAAGACATTATAATAGTTGTCTTGGGGGATGTAAAGATAAATAAGTCAGGCCTAAGATAATGCACAATTTAAAGAAGAGTAAAAGCATACACATGACCAGTGCAGGCCATAATAAGGATCTGAAGAGAGAACACACAGAGGACGACAGAAATCCAGAGATGGTGGTGGGGCAGGCACTTCCAGTGGAAGAGAAATACGGGATTTTATGAAAAAGCATAACATCTTTTCACATGTATCCTAACGAATTAGAATGGTGAATGGAAAATATTATTCATTTAAACATTTAACATGGTAACTGAATTATAGAACTTCAGGAAAACATCTATATATGCATTCAGGAAAAATAGGGGGTAGAAGCAGAAGTAGTGGGGACTTGGGGGAAAATAAGATAGCATAGATACAGAAGCCAATTGACAAGAGTTCAATGGAGAAGGAGATGTTCACATGTTTAAGGTATCAACAAGGATTCGAACTGAAGATATATTATTTAATGTGGTAACAATGAATATTGAGTGACCTTTAAGAGTGTTTCAGATACATAAAAGGAGCAGAAGCTGTAATGGAATGACTTAGAAATTTGGAGATAATAGGTATATATTTAATTTTTAAGTAACATAATCATAGCTTTCACTAATGCATGCATTCAATATTTATTGAGTTACTATTCAACTATTGAGTTCTCTTATAAGAGTTGATGAAACAAAAAGAAACTAAAACTGAGGCACAAAAACAACTGAAAGTAACTTGTTCCACTGGTAAAGATGCCAGGATTGGGATCCGCGAAGTCTGACCCCAGGATCTGTGTTCCTAATCACAATAAAATATCTCCCCGCTTCTGTACTAGGCTCTCCACTAAATGCTTCTGGTGCATTATTCTATTCAATATTCACTACAGCCCTGTGTCATATTGTTATGATACCCAATGTTTAGATAAGTAAATTGAGGGTTAGGCAGGCTATATAACTTTCCAAAGGCTACACAACTAGAGAAAGATGGAGTCAGAATTTTAGTTCAAAGAACTATGATCCCAGAGCATGAGCTCTAATTCATCATACTTGACTGCACAGATCAAGTATTTAGAGACATTCTTGAGAGATGTTGGAAATAGCAACAATACTGCAGTAAAACTACTACTACTTTCTACAGAGAAAACTACTACCAGTTTTTCAGCATATTTCCTTACAAAATTGTGCACTTTTACATAACTGAAGAATTTAAATATATACAATTTTAGAACATATATTTTTACCATTAAATCATTAAAACATATTTGCATCTCTTTGAACACTCTTGGTAACCATAATTATTGGACAAAAACTAATCTCAGGGTTATATCAACATTTATTTAGTCTCTCTCAACATACTGGGCATATAATTTGCAACATTTTTTTTTTGAGAGAGAGAGAGAGTGTGTGAGTGGGAAAGAGGGGCAGAGAAAGAAAGGGAAACAGACAGAATCTTCAGCAGGCTACATGCTCAGTGCAGAGGTTGACTGAGGCTCAATCTCATGACACTTGGAATCATGACCTGAGCTGAAATCAAGAGATGGACACTCAACTGACTGAGCCAACCAAGCGCCCCTGTAACTTTTGATTGTTATAAACAATCTGGTAAACTATATAACTTATTGCAAAATTTTGAAGTCCTTTCTATGTATTGGTTAGTTTTCTGCAGAGGATTTATAGCAATTGTAACCAAAAGCAAGGTGTAAGATTGCTCATTTTACTGTATCTTTATCAGCACTGTATATTATTTTTAAAAAGTCATTCTTAATTTTATAGGAAATAAATGATATTTCACCCAGAATGAAGGTTTTATGTAAAGGTTTTTTTTTTCCCCAGTAATTACGCCTGACACATTTATTGGGGGTACTTGATAAATATTTGTTGATTCAATTAAGTCTCTTTTTTAATATGGATATAGCTTTTGAAATTCTTGATAACTAAAAAGACACAATCTAGGGGTAACTCATGTGTATGCCTACCATGCTGAGAGAGACAAAAAGCCAAGGAACACATATGGATCTGAAGGAGCAGCATTCACCAGGATGAACTCACAGAATCAGATTTGCAGACATGTAGGCCCCTGTTCCTCCCTGAATTCTAGGCCTTCACCGAGATCTAGATTTGCTGAAAAGGACTCCAGGATGCTTTCAAGTAGCATGATTAAGGGAGCACCAGGAAAGAATAAAAGAGTAATAAGCCCTGGTAGGACTAACTCCTATCTTCGAGGCTCGGCATTTATGGTTAGTATTGGGTAACAGTTCTCTATGGGTTCCTCACATAGTGTGGGATAGATGTGTGTCCATAGTGTGTCCCTCCAGAGCAAAGGGCATTTTCTAACAGCCTTAAAAACTAGAATAATGTCTCCTTGCGAAACAGAGGGTAGGCTCATTTACTGTCTAATATATTAAAAATAATGTCTCCCTCCAGAGCAAAGAATATGCATGCTTTTATCTCATAAAAGAGTCAGTTTTCCTAAGCTCAAGTGTCCTCTCCTGTATCACAACTTACTACATGTGCAGGTACCATCTGGCCCTTTATGTGTTCTCTTGTGGGAAATGAGGCTTGGGTACCTGGTGTATATGTGCTGATACTTTGCTGCTATGGCTGTAACTAACAAAACAACCTTTATCTCTGGCCTAGTAGGCCTATATCATTTTCCAGTATCCATGAAATTGTTGTAACTGCATTGCTAGCTTGCAAGTAAGCTGAAATCTCAGAACCTCAGAGTTCTTGACAGTTGAGAGGTTCGCAGGTTTCTCCCTTGTCTGGAGACAAAGCCTAGTTGGAGCTCTATATCATGGCTAACTAGCAGCAGTCTGCCACATCGGTATTCATGGTTGACGAAGCACAAGTCTTTATCCTGCCATGAGAGAAGAGAAGCTAGTATGAGACTTGTGGTTAACCAGAAATGGTGAGCTTAGCTACTGGAGTTTTACAGGAAGTCAGGCTGCACAATATCTGTTTTAGACAAGCTAAACCCTCAATGCCAGAAATAATGGAAGATTTCATTTTTTGGATTACAAACAAGTAAGGTTTTAGTAAATAAATGAGCAGGAGCAGGAGCCATTTATTTAGTAAATAAATGATTACAGAGGCTAGAAGAAGTCGAGAAATTGGATCAACAGTCCTACAGCAGGCAAGAGTGATGTGTGGGGGATATAGGAGGTAAAGTTACTGCGAATAAAACAAGCTACACCTTTTCTTCTGAATTATAAGGGAAAGAAGAAGATAGAATTGGTGATGAAACATGGTATGTTTGATGTAAAAAAAAAAAAAAGGAAGGCTGTTAGAGCTCACATTGGGATTGCCTTGGGTATTCAAGTAGACATAAAGTAGAGGGAGAAGGAATTGGGAGCTTATTATAAGCTGAATCCTCTTATTAAGAGTATAGGAGAGAATCAGTATGCAATGAATAAGAGGACTGCATGGATTATAATGTGGATCCATGTACTTTTCATAGATCTGTATCATAGGATACCATTGAAATTATAAAGTATATACACAATGGAATACTACGTGGCAATGAGAAAAAATGAAATATGGCCTTTTGTAGCAACGTGGATGGAACTGGAGAGTGTGATGCTAAGTGAAATAAGCCATACAGAGAAAGACAGATACCATATGGTTTCACTCTTATGTGGATCCTGAGAAACTTAACAGAAACCCATGAGGGAGGGGAAGGAAAAAAAAAAAAGAGGTTAGAGTGGGAGAGAGCCAAAGCATAAGAGACTCTTAAAAACTGGGAACAAACTGAGGGTTGATGGGGGGTGGGAGGGAGGGGCGGGTGGGTGATGGGTATTGAGGAGGGCACCTTTTGGGATGAGCACTGGGTGTTGTATGGAAACCAATTTGTCAATAAACTTCATATATAAAAAAAAAAAAAGAAATTATAAAGTAGTCTCCTGTCTTTCACATTGGACTGGAGCTCTTTGAGGGCAAGAGCATTGTTTGATATATTTCTTTGCTTCTTAGTATTATGGTAGTTTCTGGAATATATTGAGTATATTGGCTGAATTAATATTGGACTTTCTACAGCAAAGTTGAGCACATTTGAGAAAGTAGTCAAGATACTGGTTAATTTTGTGCAGCAAAAATCAAAGTGTAAAGGAGTCTAAGTGCAGAGAAAAGTACACATATGAAAACCACTTTTCTAAAAGTGAGAACAAGGTTCTAGAAGGCAGGACAAAGCAGAGGTTTACTCAGAAGTAATGGAGAAGAAGTGGAAAGTAGGAAGATCAAGGTCGAATAAAGAACTACCATATGATCCAGCAATCCTACTTATAGGTATACAGACAAAGGAATTGAAATGTGGTTTTCCAAGAGATATCTGAAACCCCACATTCACCGTAGCATCATATACAACAGCCAAGACATCGAAACTATACAAACATCTGTCAACAGATGAATGTATGACAAAAATGTGGTATATAAATGTGAAAATTGCTCAGCTTTTAAAAAGAAGAAAATCCTACCATCTGTGATAACATGGATGAACCTAGAGGACATTGTGCTAAGTGAAATGAACCAGTTAAAGGACAAATATTGCATGATTCCACCAACATGAGGTATCTAAAATAATCAAATTTATAGAAGCAGAGAATAGAATGGTGGTTGCAACAGGAAATGTTTATTCATATACAAGTACATGGGAAAGCCATTTCCATTCTTCTTTTTAAAAACTTCTGTTACACATAAAAAGGTATCAATACATGAATCCTTTGTCCATATGATAGATACTTTTTACTTTACTCTCAGTAGAAGTTATTTCTGAATAATAAAAACTTAAGCTACGATAGGCAGTCAAGTGGTTTGGCAACTTCACAATATTTTTTCAAAAGGGAAAATCTAGGGGCGCCTGGGTGGCTCAGTGGGTTAGGCGGCCGACTTCGGCTCAGGTCATGATCTCGAGGTCCGTTGTTTTCGAGCCCCGCCTCAGGCTCTGTGCTGACAGCTCAGAGTCTGGAGCCTGCTTTGGATTCTGTGTCTCCCTCTCTCTCTGCCCCTCCCCTGCTCATGCTCTGTCTCTCTCTGTCTCAAAAATAAAATAAACGTTAAAAAAATTTAAAAAAAAGGGAAAATCTAAGCTTTAAAAGACAGTTGATATATAAAAGAAATTCTACATTAAAAAAAAATGTTTCTTCATGGAATCCTAGAAGATTGAATGAGTACTCCTTCCCAGCACGATTCGTAGCTATCCTTTAAAACAATTCAGAAGACTTTAGAAATTCTTGATGTGATGACAACTCATTTTATACAAGACTGAAGCAGTCTTCATGAAATTGATTACAATATCTAAATGATAGGCTCATAGAAATATCTATAGTTGATATAGTACTGTGTATTTTCAAGCATGTTATAAGAATAGTTCTCATGTTAAATGCTGTTACCACACAGACACACGCACGCACACACACACACACACACACACACACACAAGAACACAAGAAAATTTTGGAAGGTGAGGGTAAGTTTAGTATCTTGATTGTGGTAATGGTATCATGGGTATATACATACGTCCAAACGCAACAAAATGTATATTACTAAATATCAATAACTTTTGTATATCAATTATATCTCAGTAAACACACACACACACACAGGTTTCAGAGGTCAAAATCTTGAAGGATGGAATTCAAATTGCACTGATTTATTTTTATATGCAATCAGTCAAGGATCCTGCTGAATTGGCAGCAAAGATGAAGCCTACTGGAATTCTCCAACTCCCCCTTGACTAAAACTAAAGTTAAAATGGTCAACAAGAATATGACTATAACAAAAGTTACAGCCAGTTAAAGAGAATTTGAGTCGCATTTGAAGTCACTTAGGAACTAGAAAGACATCTGGATATTGAAAGATATTGAAAGAAGAGAAGGTGCTAGAAGCATATGGTAATAAATGGGGAGACACAGGACAGTAGAAAGAGAAAAGAGTTTGAAGACAGGCAGAGGAGTCTCAATGGAATCAGTTATTAACTGTGCCATGATTGTCATTTTGTCTAAGTCATTGAGTTCCAATTTCCTCATCTCTAAAACAAAGAGAATAGCCTTAGTGTGTGATAGATAATCTCCCCAAATGACTCTCCATTCAGGCCCTTCCTGATATTCACACCTTGGTGTAGTGTCTTTCTCTTGAGTATGTTCTGGCAGTGTGACCTGTTTTTTGACCCACAGAATGCAATGGTATGATTCAGAGCCCAGATTACAAGAAAACAGGCTCTCCTGCGATCCTTGGAACTTTACTCTGGAGGATGTCAGCCATTAGGTAAGACTTCTGACTACTCTTACACAGCTTTCCTATCAGGAAGCCCAATCTAGTCACATGGTGTCAGACATAGAAGTGGAAAAGCCATCTAAGACATTCAGCTCAACTGGGCCTTCAGATGGAGTGTGTGGGTTGAATTGTATTCCTCAAGAAGATGTATATTCAAGTCCTATATATTGGTATTTGGAATTTGACCTTATTTGGAAATAGGGTCTTTGTAGATATAATCAAATTAAGATGAAGTCATATTAGATTAGGGTGAGTCCTAAATTCAGTATGACCATGTCCTTATAAGGAGAGGAAAACTTGGACACACAGACACAGACACAGAGAAGGTCACATGATGATAGAGGCAGGTTTGGGATGGTCCAAAAGACAGGGAACACCACGGATTGCCAGCAGCCATAAGAAACTGAAAGATGCAAAGGACACTTCCTAAAGCTTTTGGAGGAAGCATGGCACTGCTGAAACCTTGATTTGAAACTTCTAGCCTATGGAATTGTGAGAAAATACATTTATGTTGTTTGAAGCCATTTAGTTTGGGGTACTTTGTAGCAACAGCTGGAGGAAACTAATGCAGGTGGCTTCAGATACAGACATCAACTGGTGGCAACCACATGAGAAATGCAAACAAACAACTCTCAGCTGAGCCACTCAATTCCCAGACCTGTGTGGGAATAATAATAAATTGTTATTTTTAGCCACCGCATTTCATGATGGTTTGTTATGTAACGACTGATAAATGAACAAGCTTTTCCCAAGACTTAAGTTCATATGTGCAAAACACCAACACTGCTTCCAGCATGAAATAGGCTTTCCCTTGAAGTTCCATGGAATAAGGGGCACCTGGGTAGCTCAGTTGGTTAAGCGTCAAACTCTTGATTTTGGCTCAGGTCATGATCTCACGGTTTGGGAGTTGGATTCCTGCATAGTGCAGAGTCTGCTTGGGATTCACTCTCTCCTCTCTCTCTCCTTCCACTCTCTCTCTCTCTATCTCAAAATAAATAAACTTAAAAAAAGAAGTGTAGCTGAATTATATTATACTTTTATAATTTTACTTCTATTTACACATTTATATAATACTTTCTATGTTTAAAAGCATTTGTGTCTATTATCTCCTTTGCTCTTCAATGCAGCACTACCAGAAAACATGAACTTTGTTACATTCTCATTTAACACATGAGAAAACCAAGCTATGAATTTAGGTGATTTACCTAAAGTTACACAAATAAGCAGTGGCAGGGCTTGGCTTAGAACACAAAGTCAAATAAAATACATGTAAGTGTTAATCAGACTACCATTGCCTCAAAGATTGAGAAATGAAATAAAGGATTTCATTTTTCCTAAGAGCTTACTGTGTACCACTTTCTGCTCCCTGTGCTAGAGATTATCTTATTTCACTCCCACAATGACTCTTGTGGAAACTGTTATTCCAGCCCCACAGAATCAACACACACACACACACACACACACACACCCTCAGCTGAGCTCTGAGAGGTTAATTGACTTCAGCATATCCGTGCATCTTCTAGAACATCATGCATGGAGTGTGTGTTCTTCTTTTACTCTCCAACTAAGGCAGCAGAATAAGCAGTATAACACGAGAAAGATGTAGAATATGAGGACTAGAATGAGTAACTTCCATTAAGAGTAAAGACTGTGTCAAGGAAAAGAAGGCCAAGTTAAGGCAGTTGAATGCAGTATAGTGATATTCATTTAGAGAACAGGGTGTTGTCAGACACTGAATTGGTAAGAGATATGTGGAAAGTAGTGCGGGTACCTCCAAAAAGTCAGGGGCAAGAATTGCCTCTGTGGCAGCAAGCATAGATAAGGAGAGGAGCTTGAGAGACCTGCTGGAGACATCTACCATCAACAGAAGGAGGGTGTTGTGAATGAAAAAGATTTTGTTATGATCGAATTCTGAACTGACCAGTCACACTTGGAGGCAATTGGTATTTGTTGACTATCTCTCTGCCAGGCTCTAACTTATCTCCCAGGTGTTGACTTTTAGCTGATGGCAGAATTCTTTAGCAATAATTGTTTAAAGAACAAAAAATTCCATTATTCAGAAATTGTTTATGAAAGTGCCTAAAAACAAGAGAATCATCATGGGTTAAACCTATGATGATACGACCCCAAGGGAGAGTGGACTTTCAAAATTATATATGCTGACAACTCTACAATAGTCTAACAAAGCGATGAGCTCTAGAATTCTTTGGAGTTCCATTTGGCTTTTCTAATTAGATGACTTCTTCATAACAATTACCTGGAGATTAATCATAAAATGTGAACAGTTTTATTTTCTGAACTTCAGGAAACTTAATTGGTGATAATCATTATAATTGTGAAGAAATCTGCAAAGATGTTTCATTATCGCTCTAACATTGTCTTTAATACAAATTCAGTAGCTCTGTGTGTGTATGTGTGTGTAAATGAGTATGTATACAATTGGACGAATAACAAACAGACTCTTAATAAGAGAATGTGACAGAGAATGATCTGAAAGTAAAGACAAGAAGAATGCTTTTGGAAATAATCAGTTAGATACAAAAATGGAGGCTTATATAAACCATGTTCTGACCTATGTATATGAAATATTTTTAAATCACTGAAGTCTCCAGAAACTGCAAATAGTTTCTTAGGGGGGAAAAAGGTATTCTTACTTTAAAAGAACTCTTGAACTTAGAGAATTGAGCACAGGAGAGATCAGACAGTAAGTTATAATTCTCTAAAAGTCTTAAATCCATATAAAACTCACAATGCAGAATAAATACACACCCACGCACAACCTAAATCTAACCAGTAACTGCTTAAAATCTGAATGTCTTTGGGAAATGTGCCAGAAAACTAAAGGTTTTTAACTTTTCCCAACCTCTTATTGCCATTTAAATACAAATATATTAACAACAATCTGTTTACATAAACTGAAAGAAAATAAATAATGACGAATTTTCCATATCTCCTGGGCTACATTAAGAACAAAACAAAAAACAAAAAATATCAAAAAGTATTTTTAAAAATTAAGAAAGAACCAATTTACTTAATTAGGTTCAATAAAAAAGCAGAAGCATATATCTAAAATCTACCAAAAACCAGAACTTTAAAAAAAAAATTTTTTTGTCCCTTATTTTAAGATTAACACTGGAGTTTTGGAGTGATTTATTTTCCAGGGAGGGAAATATCAAATATGGGAAGAAAAGAGAAACCATTACCATTTCTCTTTTTAAATTCTAGCCAAATTAGAAAAGAAATGATTCCTTTAATTTTTTTTTTAATGAGCTTTGCAATACATTGCTACTACCAAACTGAAGAATGTTGTTCTGATTACAAACTGTAACAATTATGTTATGCTAAAAACCTTAACATACGAAAGAAAAAAAAAACCTAGGTAATAGTTTATATTAATGTGAATTATTTATACTGACTACCTATACACATATTTTAAATATCTCATGATTTACCAACGATCTAGTCGGAAGTAGGTCATTTTGATAAAAAGAGTCTTTGAAACACAGGTGGGTAATTCAAACCCTATACAGAACCTAAACATCTCAACTATTCTAACATAAGTATAGAAGTATTTTCCATGACTAATTTCTTTAAAAATGTATTAAATTCGCTTGCTAATAAAATTTTAATTTAAAGCAGGCATATTTCAATGAAGAAATGTTTATGCCCAGATAACACTCACATGTTTAAGTATATAATACTAGTAATATTGATACAAAGATCCTACAATTTTGTGGGATTTTGTAAACCTCTTTACATTTGCATTTTGAATCCTTTTTTAAACTTACCCTTTTTTAGTTATGCATGTAAATACAGTACTAGAAAACCTAAATATAAATTAGCATCTCTTTTATAAAATAAAAACTATTTTTCAAAACTTCCACTTCTGGGAAGATAGGGTAGGCACACTTTTCTCTATTCTTCTAAGTACAACACACAACTAAAAACCTTGGAATGAATGTTTATACATATTGTATATTCTGAAAGTTAGAAAGAAAAAAGAAAATGTTAAAATATTTGCAAACTACATAAATAACAAAGGACTAGTATCTAGAATACATAAAGAATTCTCAAAATCCAACATTGAAGGCAAAGAATCCATTTAGGAAGTGGATGCAAGACATGAGCTTTCACTAGAGAATATATAAACGACAAAGAAACACATAAAAATATGTTCTACATCTGCAGCCATTTGCAGCCATTAGTTGCAAAGTAAAACCACAACAAATTGTCACCATACATCTAAAAGAATGGCTGAAATAAATAACAGTAAGAACATCAAAGGCTGGTGATGACACAGAGAAACTAAATCACTCATACATTGTTAATAGGAAGGTAAAATAGTACAGCCACTCTGAAAAACAGTTAGATGCTTTCTTTGAAAAACTAATCCTGCAACTGTGACATGACCTAGCATTTGCATTCCTTGGAATTTATCACAGAGAAATCAAAAGTTATGCTCACACAAAAGCCTATAAGTGAATATTTATAGATTTATAGAAGCATAATTCATAACAACACCAAACTTGAAACATCCAGATGTACTTTAATGGGTGCAATGTTTTACAAACTATGTTACACCGATACCATGGAATCCCACTCTGCAAGAAAACGGACTAAACTACTAGCTGTTGGAAGAATCTGTATGAATCTCCAGAACAATTATGCTGAGTGAAGAAAGCCAATCACCAAAAAGTCACATACTGCTTGGTTTCATTTATATAATATTCTTCAAATGGCAAAATTATAGAAATAGAGAACAGATTAGGGTTTGCTATTGGTTAAGGAGAGCATAGAAGTGGGAGGGAAGTATGTGTGGCTATGGTGACAGGAGGGATGATGGAAATGTTCTGGTTTTTGACTATATCAATGTCAACATCTTGGTTATGATATTGTACTATAGTTTTGCAAGATGTCACCATTGGATGACGCTGGTAAAGGGTATATGGGATCTCACCACATTGCTTATTAACAAAAGCATGTGAATCTACAGTTATTTCACATACATTGTTCAATTTAAAATTAATACATGAAAACAGAGTCACAAAAGGGATTTCCAGATTTGGGACATTTTAAAGAAAGTTTTCATTTGTATTTTTGTTTGTGAACTTACTGCTTTGGTAATAAGGCGAGAGGAGATAAAATACTCTTGTAATCTAAACTTTTACATGTAAGCACATCCCTCTGTTCACATCATTATAATGTTCTAAGTATGAAAGCAAACTTTCAAATCCACCCTCTATTATCAAAAATGTAACCTATTTTATGGCAAGAGTATAAGCTTCCAATATGAACAAAAGTAGGAGTTTAATAGTAAAAGTGCTGGCCTTATATTGTTTTCTATCCTAGGTGCCATTAGATTCATTAACATTTACCAAAAATTAACTTTTCTTTCAGAGTTTTAAAGTGTTAGTTCTAAATCTTAGCATTCTGACGTAATGGCTTTATAGTGTGGCTTGATGCTGCCAGTTAGATAAAACAGCATCAGGAATCATATCACTTTTTCTTGGCTGAAAGAGTGTGTGTACACACACACACATACATGAGCTTCTAATTTCTGCAAAGGATCCCTAGAAGCTTTTAGAAAACTGTTGGCCTATTTTCAAAAAGCCGAAAATGAGTGAAGCCCAGTGCTCAATATCAGAAATCAAGAGGCTATTTAAAGTGATGGTGATGGGAGCTTTCAATGAACACAAAAGATGAAACAGAAAGAAGCTGGATAAAGATAATTCTATTCTAGAATCCAAAGGGCAAAAGAATATCAAGAAGTTAGAGGTCAGTATCACTGAGGAGGGAATAGTTTTGTAGCTCTAATTGATTCTGCAGTCTCCTAGAGGGATTGAACTCTTTTGGAAACATGAAGATATAGAACATAAGCAGAAAATACATACCAGATACAGAACCAAAAGTTGCCCCCAAATCATCTATGTGGGTGGCATAATTAAATACTACAGCCCTCAAGCAAAATTCTTCAATGTTATCTCCTTGTAGTCTTCAAAAAAATAACCTTTGTCGGGGCGCCTGGGTGGCGCAGTCGGTTAAGCGTCCGACTTCAGCCAGGTCACGATCTCGCGGTCCGTGAGTTCGAGCCCCGCGTCGGGCTCTGGGCTGATGGCTCAGAGCCTGGAGCCTGTTTCCGATTCTGTGTCTCCCTCTCTCTCTGCCCCTCCCCCGTTCATGCTCTGTCTCTCTCTGTCCCAAAAATAAATAAACGTTAAAAAAAAAAAAAATAACCTTTGTCATATGCCCTGGGAAACCCATGGGAAACAATATGGCAGTGTTTGTCTTAACTTAAAAGATTATTGTGAGAAGGAATTAAGTTTGTAAACTATTAAAATCTCACATGATTGCTAAGATGTTATATCCTCTCCATTATCATGCCCCCACCCCCCTTAAAACTATGGAGAAGGCTTAGGATGAGAAGCTAAGCTAAACTTGAAATAAAGTATTGCTCTGCTATGTGATTCAAGTTGCTTGAGGAATATACTTTGTGCCTAAATTCTGTTTAGTGATAGGTCTGCCATCTAGTGGCCACTTAAATAAATACAAGTTGTCATCATAAATTAAAGTTCATATGAAAATACTAGGTCATCTAAATGGACCATTTCCTATCCAGGCATAAACAGACAAGTTTGACTTGTGGGAGGAAAATCTTTATAAGTATGCTGAATTAAAATACTGTGAGTACAAAAGCAAACTGAAAACAACTCTTTTAGCTTTACACTGACTTCAAAATAAGTTGTATTCATAAACTTTCATTGAGTTTAAAAGAAGCTGCTGTGGGATGCCTGGGTGGGTCATTTGCTTAAAAGTGTCTGACTTTGGCTCAGGTCATGATCTCCTGGTTCGTGAGTTCGACCTCCCCCCCCCCCAACCTCCCTCACCCTCCCATGGGGCTTTGTGCTGACAGCTCAGAGCCTGGAGCCTGCTTCAGATTCTGTGTCTCCCTCTCTCTCTGCCTCTCCCCAACTCATGCTGTGTCTCTCTGTCTCTCAAATATAAATAAACATTAAAAAAACCTTAAAGGTTAAATTATTTTTCACCTAATTATCTTTTATTTGAAAAATGTCTATTTTTCTACTTTTTTTTTTAAATTTTTTTTTTCAACGTTTATTTATTTTTCGGACAGAGAGAGACAGAGCATGAACGGGGGAGGGGCAGAGAGAGAGGGAGACACAGAATCGGAAACAGGCTCCAGGCTCTGAGCCATCAGCCCAGAGCCCGACGCGGGGCTCGAACTCACGGACCGCGAGATCGTGACCTGGCTGAAGTCGGACGCTCAACCGACTGCGCCACCCAGGCGCCCCTATTTTTCTACTTTTAATTTAAAAAATGAAATAAAATTTTCCTCAATACTTGGATTTGTGCTGACAATTTACCAAAGAATCAAGTTATTAAATAAAACACAAACACGATTTTCAGAATTTGAATTTTAAAACAGATAAATATAATATTCTTCACCTTTGAATGATACAAGAATGGTTTGGACTTTTACAAAATTGGTTTTGTTTTGATTGGTTGATTTTTTTTTAGGTTTTATTTATTTTGAGAGAGAGAACACAAGCAGAGGAGAGGCAGAGAGAAGAAGACAGAATCCCAAGCAGGCTCCATACTCTCAATGCAGAGCCCTATGCGGGGCTTGAACCCAGGAATCTCGAGATCGTGACCTGAGCTAAAATCAAGAGGCAGATGCTTAACTAACTGAGCCACCCAGGGACTCCAGATTTGTTTGTTAAATGTAAGTGACAGGTGATTCTAGGTCCTCCTTGCTCATTCTCCTGGCATAATTTTAAGATCTGTTTGCCCAGGGCTACACACTCCCACCCCCATTTCCTTCCAGAGAACTAATCTGATGGCTTATATTGCTAAAAGCTCCAATATTTTTTTAAAAAGCTTGTAAATGCCACTGAAAATCACATCTGCATAGTGCCTAAGAAGTATACTGAACATACCCTGAGAACTATTTATAAGCTAAATTCATCAGACAAATGTCTAATTTTCACATTTCAATGTTATAATTGTTATCTTAATTTGTTTTCTTGGTTGGTATGCCTATGCAAATTATAGTCCTTTGACATTCTAATCAGTTACACTAAAGCTATTCAAATAAATAATATTTAAAAATCCAATAACCATTAGCCATGTTTTCATTGTTGTTGCATCCAGTTAGTTTTCTTTTAGGCTTATTATTACTTGAGATAAGAAGTTAGGATCACTTTGTTCAAACTAAAAATAAAGATAGTTTTGCAATTACTAATATTGTGTAAAAATGTCTTATGATAATCCACAAACCCATATTCCTTGCTGTTGACATCCTAACAAGTATTTGCAAAATTCAGGCAAAATAATGAAACAATATCCCCAAATTGCTTAATCCTTGATTTTGGGAGATCAACATTTATTTTGAATTTGTGAGTATAACCTTTGAAGTCAAGTATGGGAGGCTCAAAGTAATGAATAAACTCTAATTTAAGGTACAGATGTTTCTATAGTGTTCATAGATAACACTTTTTGCTAAGTAGGAATATCTCATGTGATTCCTGACACAAATTCTGCCAAGACTCACCTGTTTTAGAAGAAGCACCCCCAATGTGTGGACTTTTCTTTTTCCACTCAGATTGTGTACTTTCTAACCACATAGCCAAAATCCCAAGATCTTATGTCAAAAAGAAAGAAGAGGAAGAGGAGGAGGAGGAGGAGAAAACAGAAGATGATTTCACGAAGGGAGTAAATTCAGACTTATAAATGAAAGCAAAATGTCCATATTCATAGTATAGCAAAGTCATACATATTAGAGACTATAATCTTAATAATCAAAAACTCATTAGTTAATATTTTATTATGTGTCAGAGACGTATCCTGGTCCAGTTCATGAAGGGGAGTACAATATTAAATGTGCATTTTTTTGAAAAAAAGAAGACAATGTGGTCAAATGAGTCCTTACTAGGAAATCTGCATCCAAAAGCCTCTCCAGATGAGTCCTCACTACCACTACTGTCTTTCACTGCAATTTCCTTAAGGGAGAACCCACCAAAAAAGGGAATTTATTTTCCAGAAGATGAGATGGATATCGTGCCTCACAGAGAACAAAACACTTAGAGGTGGGGGAAAATACAAATCTTTAGATTGTTCGTCCCCTAGCCCAGGCTTTGAATGCTACAATCCTAGGGCCAAACCCAGCCGTCCACCTGGTTTTATAAATATTTACTTACCATTCCCATTTGTTTGCATATCATGTATAACTTCTTTTGCACTACAATAGTAGAGTTGAGTGCTTGCTAGAGTCCCTATAGCTCACAAAGCCTCAAATATTTATTATCCAGCTTTCTACGAAAAAATTGGTCAACCTCTGCCTAGATCACAATTGCACTTATCATTCCCCAAACATGTCCTATATTTTTCTGCTTCTTTTTGCTCACTGCTCTCTCCATAAGAAATACTCATATCAGGGCACCTGGGTGGCTCAGTTGGTTAGGCGTCCAACTTTGGCTCAGGTCATGATCTCACAGCTCATGGGTTTGAGCCCTGCATCCAGCTCTGTGCTGACAGCTCAGAGTGGGGAGCCGGCTTTGGATTCTGCGTCTCCCTCTTCTCTCTGCCTCTCCCCAGCTCAACTCTGCCTCTCTCTCTTTCTCAAAAATGAATAAACAATAAAAAAATTTTTTTAAAGAAATACTCGTATCTCCTACCCAGTCCAGCAAGATACAACCTATCTTACATGGTAGAACTTTACATAAAAAGAATCAAATTGCATATATCACTTGAAGGCTTATTTTTACATTTAACATTAGGTTTCTGAGATTTATTGATGTTGCTCAATATAACTTCAGTATATTAATTTCAAATTTTTAATTGCTGCATGAATGTTGTATGAATAAATTATAATTAATCCATTTTAATGCCAGGCAACATTTGAGTTGGATCTAATACTTTGATTTTTGTTCAGTGCTGTTTCCAAAAATGCTCGTGTACAAGTCTCCTGATTTATACGTGCAACAATTTCTCTATAGTATATATTTAGGTGTTAATTTTTCTTCAGCATAGTTGAAATATACTTGATATGGTGACTTTTTTTTTCTCTTGGATAAGTAAAAAGTGATTATTTTGTAGTTTTAGTTTGTATTTTTGTGATTACAAATGACACTGAGCATATTTTCCTCTCTTTAATGATATTAATGTTCCATCTTCTATGAAAAGTCTCTATCAATTTTTGGTTTTTATTTTTTCCCTCTTAGTTTGTCTTTTTGCTTTATCAAATTGAAGGTGTTTTTAAAATACATTTTAGATACTAGTTCTTTGCTAATTATATATTGTAAATATATTATTGATTTTATGGCATGTCTTTTCACTCTAGATACATCTTTTATTTAAACATTCTTATTTGAGTGTATTTGAAATTACTTATATTTTTCCATATAGTATGTAATTTCATATCCTATTTATTAAAACCTTCCCCACCCTGTTCACACAAGTATTGTTCTGTATTATATTTTTTAAATGTTAACTAGTATGGAAGGTAAAAGAGAGAAAATTCTAGTATTTATTGAGAAGTCTATATTTTCCCATTGTTTTGTAATGCTAACTCTATATTATAAATCGAGTTGCCATATCCATAAAGGTCTCCTGAACACTATTATTTTAGATTGTTCTACTTGGAACAATGTCACAGTATCTCAATCTCTTTATTTTGTCAATATATCTATATTTTTTTATATTTTGAGTTACTGTTACATAACCATTAAAATATAAGATTGTTATATTTTCCTGTTAAATCAAACCCCTTATCATCATGTATTTATTCCCTTTTTTATATTCTTTATTTCTACTAATGCATTTTGCTCTTAGTTATTTTTTCTTTAATAGAACTACATTGGCATTGAGTATCATTATGGATAGTGTTCATCAGATATATCTTTGTTCATCTATTTCAATCTTTATATGCAGAGAAATCTTAGGTGCAGAACAAACTACTTTGCAATGAATTAGACTGTTGTTGAATAGATATTTGAAGACTTTTTTTGTATGACCTTTATATAAACTTTCTCAATGTGATAATTATCACTCAGCTCTTCACAGCACTAGAGAAAACTCTTTATTAGGTACATCATCACATAGGCTCTCTTCTAGCCTTCCCACTGAATTGTCTAAAGCAGTCAAACTGTTAATTCACAAGCAATTTACTATCAAGGAGTTTTTACTTTATCAATGAAAATTTGGCTAAGGAAATAGAAAAAGTGCCACTTTGAATAATAAATACATTTAGTAGACACATTGGCAAGATGGCAAATGCCATAGGTCAACAGTAAAATAGAATAATTTTCAATAAATGTTCATTGTAGATTGATGACTATACAGATATAATGTGCCCACCTAATATTAACAGTTACAATACTTGAAATTGAGTGCTTGAATTAATATTTTTTGTTCTGCAAATAAATAACAAAACAAAACATTGTGAATGAGCTATTGAAAGTGATAAAGGAATTCATGAAAACAACACATTTGCAAAATTTATTACACAAATTATTATAATATTGAAATTATACTAATTGACAGAAAGGCATAAAGTTTTATATCAGGAATTTGTTGAAAATCCTAAGATGTCAATATATTTCTATTCACAGGGAAGCTGGCTCGCTTCTGCAAAATTTGCCTATAAATCTGAAATTTAAATAAAATGATATCCCATTAGTAAATCAAATGAAATCCCAAATCCTAGAGTCCTGCATGTTTCAGCTTTTGTAAAATAATTAAAATCAATTAAATTCATTCTATGGTTTAAGAGGAAAAAAAAATGAATATCTACAAGCTAAACAATGAAAAATATTGTGAGTCATACTTTACAGATTGTAAGGGCAATGTGAAAATCTGTGTGTGTGTGCTAATATACATATGTGTACACACACACACATACACATATACACATACCTATATCTATCTATATAAGCACATATTTTTGCAATCATACATGCATACACACGTGTGTGTGTATGTGTGTGTGCGTATGAGTATCTGTTGTAGAGCTTATGGATACAGAGTGACATTCAACTTTAGAAAAAAATCATCAGTTGTATCTAGCCTATATTATAACTTAAACCTGAAGAAAGATGATGAAGGTTTATACAACATAAACCATGTGCTTAAGAAAAATCTCTATCATTATCCTAAATATTTAATGTGAAAAGGTTCAGTCAAATGAGGAAGCCCCAAATTGTCATCTCTGGATAATACTGAAGTTCTGCAAGCAAGAAATAAGGACTAAAGTGGAGTTGTAAACAGCCCCTATGATTACTGAAAATATGCCACAAAAGCACACTGAGTTCCTAGGTAAAAGCCAGGAAACTTATTGGCTCAAGGTATTTAAGGAAATCTCTGTTCATCATTATCTAAGAAGTTAACCAATCAAAGACTTCACTGGCCACACATGAAAAGAACACTGATTTTACAGCATTATTTTACAGAAGTCATTTAACAACAGCAGCACCATCACCCACATACAAGAAAAACAATAAGCCAGAGGGAAAAGAAGAGGAATTCTGAATTCCAGAGTTGCCACAGCATATTATTTTAAATACCAAGTTTTCTGTTCTTTTTAATACATTTTTTTAATGTTTATTTATTTTGAGAGAGATAGAGACAGAGTGTGAGCGGCGGGGGGGGGGGGGGGGGGGAGTCAGAGAGGGAAAGACACAGAATCCGAGGCAGGTGTCAGGCTCTGACCTGTCAGCACAGAGCCTGACACAGGGCTCAAACCCACGAACTGTGAGATCATGACCTGAGCCAAAGTCGGATGCCTTACCAACTGAGCCACCCAGGCGGCCTCCCAGTTTTCTGTTCTGATAAATGAAGTGAATAAAGTTGCAGGATACAAAATCAACATATAGAAATCTGTTGCATTTCTATACACCAATAATGAAGCAGCAGAAAGACAAATTAAGAAATCAATCTTCTTTACAATTGCCCCCAAAACAATAAGATATGTAGGAATACACTTAACCAAAGAGGTGAAGAAAGATCTGTGCTCTCAAAACTATAAAACTGATGAAAGAATGGGAAGACATCTGATGCTCATGGATTAGAAGAACAAGTATTGTTCAAATTCTATACTACCCAAAGCAATTTACACATTTAATGCAATTCCTGTCAAAACGTCAAAAGCATTTTTCACAGAACCAGAACAAAGAATCCTAAAATTTGTATGGAACCACAAAAGACTCTGCATAGCTAAAGCAACCTTGGAAAAGAAAAGCAAACCTGGAGGCATCACAATTTCAGACTTCAAGTTATATTACAAAGCTGTGGTATATCAAAACAATACGGTGATGGCACAAAAAATAGATACATAGGTCAATGCAACAGAATAGAAACCCTGGAAATGCATCCACAACTATATGGTCAATTAATCTTCAACAAAGTTAGAAAGAATACCTAATGGGAAAAAGTCTCTTCAACAAATGTTATTGCAAAAACTGGACAGCAACACGCAAAAGAATGAAACTAGACCACTTTCTTATACCACTTTCTTACACAAAAATAAATTCAAAGTGTATTAAAGACCTAAATGTGAGATCTGAAACCATAAAAATCCTAGAAGAAAACACCGGCAGTAATGTCTTTGACATCAACTGTAGCAACTTGTTTTTAGATATGCATCCTGTGACAAGGGAAACAAAATTAAAAATAAACTATTGGGACTACTTCAGAATAAAAGTCTTCTTCACAACAAAGGAAACAGCAAAAGTCAGTCAACCTACAGAATGGGAGAAGATATTTATAAATGACATATCTGAAAAAGGGTTAATAACCAAAATCGATAAGGAACTTATAAAACTCAACACCCCAAAAAACAAACAATCCAATTAAAACATGGGCAGAAGATGTTAACAGACAATTCTCAAAGAAAACATCCAGGTTGCCAACAGACACATGAAAAGATGCTCAATGCCATTTATCATCAGAGAAATATAAATCAAAACTATAATGAGATCTCACCTCACACCTATCAGAATGGCTAAGATAAAAAGCACAAGAAACAATAAGTGTTGGTGAGGATGTGGAGAAAAGGAAACACTTTTGCACTGTTGGTGAGAATGCAAACTGGTAGAGCCACTTTGGAAAACAGTATGGAGGTTCCTCAAAAAGTTAAAATTAGAATTATCTTATGACCTGGCAATTGCATTACTAGGTGCAATTAAGCAATTACTAATGGAAAGGAATACTAATTGAAACAATAATTGAAAAATACTAATTGAGAGGGATACATACACCCCAATGTTTATAGCAGCATTATGTAAAATAGCCAAATTATGTAAATAGCCCTAGTGTCCATTGATTGATGAATGGATAAAGAAGATGTGGTCTACTATGCACAATGGAATATTACTTAGCCATAAAAAAGAATGAAATCTTGCCATTTGCAACAATGTGGATAGAGCTAAAAAATATTATGCTAAGTGAAGTAAATCAGTGAGAGAAAGACAAATACTATAGGATTTCACTCATATGTGGAATTTAAGAAACAAAACAAACGAGTAAAGGAGAAAAAAAGAAACAGAGAGGCAAACCAAGAAACAGATTCTTAACTATAGAGGACAAACTGATGGTTATCAGAAGATAAGTAGGTAGGCAGTAGGTCAAATAGGTGATGGGTATTAAGGAGAGCACTTCCTGTGATGAGCACCTAATATTATATGGAAGTGTCGAATCACTATATTGTGACTTGAAACTGAATGTTAACTAACAATTTAAATAAAAATCTATATAAACCAAAATAAGTAAAAGCATAACTATGTTCAAGAAAGGAGAAAATGCAGTGAGAGAATAGCAATAAAAGGATTAAAAAGAAGGGAAAAGAGGCTGGAGAACACTGGGATGAAGGTAGAGACAGCAAAATTTTAAAAAATAGCCAGTTTGTAATAAAAATTATGATACATACAAAGAAACAAAGAAAAGGCAATTTGGCAAGACAAAAAAAGAGGGGAGTCAACAGAATACGTCCCCAAGGAAATCCATATATCAGACTTACTAAAGAATGACTGTAAATGAGAAATCTTCAATATGTTCAAAGAAGTAAGGAAGACATGGAAAGGATGTCTAATCAAATAGAAAAGAGACAGAAATTATATAAAACGACAACAACAACAATAAAAAGCTTGGAGTTGAAATATATTGTTACTAATGTAAAAAAAATCACTAGAGAAGCCCAATAGAAGATTTCATGCAGAGGAAAAAATCAGCCAACTTGAATATTTTAAGTCCATTGAGATGTTCTAGTCTGAGGAATAGAAATAAGAAAGAATGAAGGAAAATGAATAAAACCTCAGAATCCATGAGACACCACCCACTGTACCAACATGCTTCTAATGGGAATTTCACAAAGAGAGGAGATGAGAAAGGAGTATAAAGAATATTTGAAAAAACAATGGCCAAAAACTTCTCAAATTTAGTGAAATATGTGAATCTACATATCTAAAAAGCTCAAGTATCTCTAAGTGGAATAAATTCAAAGAGACACATACCAAGATACATCAAACTATCAAAAGGCACCTGGGTGGCTCAGTCAGTGAGCATATGACTCTTGATTTCAGCCCCATGATCTCACAGTCATGACATCGAGCCCCACCTCAGGCTGTGCGCTAAGCATGGAACATGTCTGGGATTCTCTCTCCCTCTCCCTCTCTCTGCCCTTCCTCTGCTCTCTCTCTTTCTCTCTCAAAATAAATAAATAATTTATTTATTTAAATTTATTTTAAAAACCTATCTAAAGCAAAAACAAAGAATTTTGAAATCAGTGAAAGAGAAGTGACTCATCACATACAATGGATCCTCAATAAAATCAACAACTACTATGTCATCAGAAACCATGGAAGCCAGAAGCGCAAGAAGGATAACAGCTGAAGTATGTGTGGGGTAATGGGAAGCGGAAAACTGTCAAAGAAGAATTCTATATCTATGAAAAACATACTAAAAAATGAAGGAGACATTAAGATATAATCAAACTACTTCTATCTTTAAATCTAAAGGATGTAACAAAGAGGATGTAAACAATATACCATGCTAGTATTAACCAAAAGAGAGCTGGATACTAGTATCATTTTTCTGGTATCCCTTTGTCAGACAAAGGATATACTGATACCAGACAAAATAGTCATGGGCTGTAAGTACAAATTAAAAAAAAGGGTTATTAGAAATAACAATTACAGGGGTGCTTGAGTGGCTTAGTTGGGAAGTGTCTAACTCTTGATTTCAGCTCAGGTCATGATCTCACAGTCCATGGGATCAAGCCCCCATTGGGCTCTGCACTGACAGTGCGGAGCCTGCTTGGGATTCTCTCTCTCCCTCTTTCTCTGCCTCTCCCCTACTCACGTTATTCCTCTCTTTCTCTGTCCCTCAAAATAAATAAACTTAAAAAGAATATTTAAAAAACAAAACACAATAAAATGCATTCATGACCTAAATGTAATAGTTAAAACAGTAACTTTAGAAGAAAGAAAAAAAAGGTGTAAATATCACAAACTTGAATTTGGCAATAGTTTCTTAGATGTGATACCAAACGGAAAGCAATGAAAGAATACATTACTGGGTTTAATCAAAATTAAACATTTTTGTGCTTCCAAGGATACTATCAATAAAATGAAATTCAAAACTACACTATGGTAGAAAGTATTTGTGAAACACAGGTCTGATGTTGCATATCTAGCATATATAAAGAACTATTACAACTCAATAATAAAAATATAAATAATTTAAGAAATAGGCATAGGATTTAAATACACATTTCTCCATAGAGAACCATAGAAGGGCCAATTAAGCCCATAAAACACTATTCAACATCATTAATCATTAGGGAAATACATAACAAAACCACAATGAGATAGCCTTTTATAACTACTAAGATGGTCATAATTAAAACAACAAATAATAACAATTGTCGTTGAGTGTTGAAATGTTGAGAAATTAGAATCCCCATATCTTGCCTGTGGTAATGTAAAATAGTGCTGCACTGTGCAAAACAAAAAAATTAAACAGAGTTACCATAGTTCTTCTAGGTATACACTCAAGAGAACTGAAAACTAGTCCACATGAAAATATTAGACATGTTTTCATAACAGCATTATTTATAATAGCTAAAAAGTTGAAACATCCCTAAAACCATCAATTGATGAATGGATAAACTAAAGGTAGTATATCGATACAAAGGAATAAAGTACTGACCCATGCTACAATGTGGATGAACTTTGAAAACAGTTTGCTAAGTGAAAGAAGTCTATTGAAAAAGGCTACTTATTGTACGAGTCCATTTACAAGAAGTGTACAGAATAGACAAACCCATGCGGACAGAAAATAGATTACGGATTGCCAGGAATGAGGGAAGTGGGAAAATCAGGAATAACTGATAATGTATGTGGAGTTTCTTTCTGAGGTCAATGAAAATATTCTAGAGTTAGAATGTGATGATGGATGAACAACTTTGTGATTATACTAAAAACAATTTAATTGTACTCTTTAAAAGTTTGAATTCTATAGTATCAATATATTAATTTTTTAAAGTTAAAATATTGGTGTTATCATTAAGAAGTATTGATCACAGGGGTGCCTGGGTGACTCAGTCAGTTAATCATCAGACTCTTGTTTCAGCTCAGGTCATGATCTCACAGTTGGTGATTTCCAGCCCTGAGTCAAAATTCTCTCTCGCTCTCTGCCCCTCCCGGCCACAAGCTCTCGCACTCTCTCTCGCTCTCTCTCAAAATAACTAAATTACACTTTCTCAGTAGGAGATACTCCAGGATAAAATAAATAAACTTAAAAAAATATTGATCATAGATATCTTTAAACATTTTGAATATAAAAACTGAGCCTAGGTGGCTCAGTTGGTTAAGCACTTGATATAGGCACAGGTCGTGATCTCCCAGTTGTGAGATCCCTCTCCACACTGAGAGAAGACCATGCTGGGGATCTGGAGATTCTCTCTCCCTCTCTCTGCTCCTCCCCCACTTGCACGCCTCCTCTCCCCCTCTCTCTTTGAAAATAAAGAAATAAAACATTTTAAAACATAAAAAAATTAAAAATAAAAACAAAAAACTACCATAAAGACAGTGAGAAGACAGGTTTCTTATTTAAATATTTGTGAATTTTTCTTTGGAAGTTTCATATAAATTCAGTATTTTACATATCTCCTAATTCCTTATTTTTTATTTTTTCTTATAATGATTGTATAGTTTAAAACAAGGATTGGCAAAGCACACACAGCCTTTGGACAAATCTAGGCTTTGGTCTGCTTTTGTAAGCAAAGTTTATTGGAACATAGTGATGCTCATATTAGCTATGGTTGTTTTTAATACAATAAGCATTGAGTAGTTGCAACAGAGACAGTATGCCTCAAAAAGTATAAACCTGGGGCGCCTGGGTGGCTCAGTGGGTTAAGCGGCCAACTTTGGCTCAGGTCATGACCTCACGGTCCGTGAGTTCGAGCCCCGCGTCGGGCTCTGTGCTGACAGCTCAGAGCCTGGAACCTGTTTCAGATTCTGTGTCTCCCTCTCTCTGACCCTCCCCTGTTCATGCTCTGTCTCTCTCTGTCTCAAAAATAAATAAAACGTTAAAAAAAAAAAGTATAAACCTTTACTCTTATTCTTTACCAAAAAAAAAAAAAAATGATGCCCTATTATCAACTAGTCCCTCTGTAACCAGATCTTGGCTTGAAATAACATTTTCCAGTAAAAGGAATCGGGGCTCCTTGAAAAAAAAAGGGTGTTTCTAGGAATGTGACAAAATATACAAAATGATCCTGGAGTATCTCCTACTGAGAAAGTGTAAGGATGTGCTCCATAAATAAATAGATGGATAGACCAACCAATCAATCAATCACACAGAAACATGAAAGATAATAATGAGGGTACGTCAGAGAGACACAGGAGCAAATTGAAAGAGCTCCATACGGTCAAAACTGAAAATTTAAATAATGAAATAAGTAAGGTAGCATTGGATCATAACCCAAAGTATACATATTTATAAAATTCATGAGTCTATGCTGATGTAAATTAATAGGGGAGGAAAAAACAATCTTCCATAGGAAATATTACAAATAATTTATGCAGATACTCAGTCCTCAAGGAGGTGAAACAAAACGCCCCACTCCTTAATTTCAGGTTGCACATAGCAACTTAATTGCAAGGAATACAGTGTGGAAAGGTGGGGGGAGTCATTTTATAGTGGAGAAACCTGATAAACACCAATTCAGCCAGGTGATCAGGGTTCACATCAACAGTGATAAGTCCATGTTAACAGTATGTACTCTTGATATGATGTGATGAAAAGGACACTTCACCTCTGTGGTCTTCATCCCCAAAACATGTAACCTCCATCTAATCATGAGAAAACATTAGTCAAATTCCAGTTGAAGGACATGCTATAAAATGCATGACAAGTACTCCTCAAAACTGTCAGGATAATCAAAAATAAGGAAGGAAAGTCTAAGAAACTGTCACAGCCAAGAAGAGCTTAAGAAACCATGACTATTAAGTGTAATGTGATATCCTACATGGGATCCTGAACCAGAAAAAGGACATTAATTAATAAAAAAAATCTGAGTGAAGAATGGACTTTAATAATCATGTAGCAATACTAATTCTTTAACAACTATACCATACTAATAATGTAAGATACTAATAATAGGGGAAACTGGGCTGGAGGTATATAAGAACCTTTGCACTATGTACCTAAATATCTGTAAAGGATTTTCTATAGATAAATTGATTATATATATTTAAAAATTTTTTTCAACATCTGATATAAACAGGAAATCTTCTTTTTCATATCTTTTTTAGATGTACTTTTTGCTCTCATCTTTCTTAACCCTAATAATAACCCTCTCCTTTATATTTTTGAACATATAAAACATACTGATTTTACAACCTGTGTCATTCCAATATTCCAATATTGGAGATTCTTTACCAATCTGGTTCTCCTGCCTATATTTTTCTTCAGTCACTCATGTTACTTTCCTTGTGTGTTTTATGCTTTATCTACATAAATTACTACAGACAGGATTTGCACTTTCTTCTACCAGGAGACACTATCAATATGGGACTGTCTTTTAAGTACCAAGAATTTAAGCTGCAAAACAAAGAATCAAGCAAACAATCAACTAAAGCCATGGTGTGTTTAGATATTTTAGGTATGGATTTTGTCTGGCTCTTCAACCATTTCTAAGGCTCCCAACAGCCAATTTCCTTTGATGACTCCTATAGAAGAAAACAATGGCCCCAACTGGTATTTACTTCTAGTTTACCCTTACTTAAAGTGTATAGTACTTTGTCATAACTTATGCCTGCCTGTGATCAACTGGTCAACTTGGGCAGACCCAAGGCTTAATCTTCTATCCCTGAACTAAACATTGGTGTTCATTAGGTTTATCAGATATGGTCAAAGCCCAGTGCACTTCTTTGACTTTCCCCTACCATTTAATATTAGGACTCAATAAATTACTTATATTTTGAATGGTTGGTAGACTTGTTCTAAAAGTTTATTTCTATTTCAGCTCATATTATGAATTGTTCAAAGAGTCAATCTCAGTGTCTAATCTGTCACACTATGTGATACAAAAAGTTCAATAGTCTTTGAATTAATTTAATTGCTGTTTTGGTGATTCTTGATAAACAAGATATATGCATTTGTAACCATCTTCAAATATATTGGAAACCCTCTAATATGATATATTAACAGCAGTATTTTTATAGTAAATACAAATGTTTGGTTAAAATGAATCTATAAAGTTTCAAACATAAGTGTACATTCATTTGGAACACCTTAGACTTGAACTCAAAATGTTTATTTTAGTATACTTGAACTTTAGTATACTTTAGTAGACTTGAACTCAAAATGTTTAGAATTACTAACTGAGCCCCACTCTTCATTCTTGCATAAGACACACCAATAGCATATAGTCCACTACTTCCATTCCTGTTTCTCTAGAGAAAGGATAAATTTTCTTTTAATCTGTGAAAAATAAATGAGGGCACATGCATATAGGCTTTTAATTCTTTTTCCATGATATTTTGTCGTTGTCTCACGTCATCAAATATGATTACAATCATTCTGTTGACTTTCCTTATAGAGCCTTTCCAAACAATTTGATTAGTTGAAGACAACCACTATTATTTTCCCATTTTTCTTTCACTGCTTAATAAAATATTTCTAAACTATAATAACAAAATTCAATAGGCATAAATAGTTTCAAAACAAGCCCTGCTAATTTTTAGTAGACACATACCTCCACTGGCAGAAATTGAAGTGTGTGTCACATTGAAGAGGGTTTTCAATGCCTGAGAGTATCTTATTAGTAGCAGCAGCATGCTGTGGACATCCGCTTGGAGGGTGAGTGGACTACATTAATCTGTTTATAAAGGTCAGTTGGGATAGATTTTGTTGTTCTATATATAATCTCGTGTCACAGAGCCTTTGGTACAGATCTTGTTCAGCAGCATTTTTCCCTTTAGCCACCATCCACAGAAAGAACTAGCTTAGTCACTGTCCCCTGAACATGGTTTGTAAGGACTCTTTGATGAGTCATTTTCCTGGTTATGCATACCTAGCACTTGAGCTAAGTTTCCTTTCTCCATCAGCAAAATCTGAGCTCTAATCTGTTATTTTATTCCTCATCTTTAATGTTTGTTTTGTTTCTAGTGTTCAACTTCTCATGACCCCCTTTCTGCATCTTCTAATCCTGTAATCTCTTTCATAAAATTTAAAAGGGCTTTGAGCTGGGTAACATACTCAGTTAACTGGTCGCCACCATCTCTCTGTGATCTCAACAAGGAGAATTGAGTGGTGAATTAAATTAAGTTAAACCTTCCCAAAGACCCTGCCTACCAGCTGGTAGATTGTTCCTCAAAGACAAGGGCCCTTCACTAACAGAGTCTGGGTGGAAACAGTAATTCCACAGCCGAAGACCTTCAGAAAGTCTATCCCAAAAGATCTCTGGCAATTGTATTCCTAGGGATAGTGTTCATTGATACATTTTCAATATCCACATTAATTCACTTTATATCAAAAGTATAGGAGATTTCTATATCAAATATAAAGTTAAACCTCTTGTGATAATGTTATGGAAGCCAGATGGACAGGCCTGTACATGCAAAAGGGGAATCTGTCACTATTCCATCACAATTCCTAAGAGAGGGAGAAAAACCTTTGCTCCTTAGTATAAACAAATTATCTTAGAGAAGATCTCAGTCCTGGGGTCCTTACACTTTGGAATGGAAATAAATGTCTCCAGAGAAGGTAAGACAAGAATCTCTGGGTTTACAACTGGTGAAAATCATCCCTCCTCCTAAATTTCATTCCTCTTTGAAATGTAAAACATGTAAATGTAAATACATACCTTAGGGGGTCTTTCACTATCTTATTTTCCTTTAACTTGGTAGCCTTGTCCATTAATCCAATTAGCAGATTTCTTTGTTCAGAAAACTCAAACCATGCAGAAACTGAAAAATATATTCTCTATAGCCTCACAGTTTTACTTCCTCCATCTCCAGAAATCTCTACTGTGCAGTACTACTGAAGTCTTCACCCTGCCTCATATTAGTATCTCAATGCAAGCTGTATGACTTTTTTCCCATTCCAATGCCAACCATGCATTAGACCCTGAGATATTAGTGCATGCGTCCCTAATCTTGGATCTGTGCGGCATTTTCTGCCTACTAACAAATTATCTGTCTGGACAGTCAAGACCCCAGAATGGTCAAGTTCTGAAATGGCTCTTCCTTGCTGCCAGCTCCCATGGATGGATAGGCTTCATTTGAAGGCAGTCTGAGCCACATTTTCTTTCTCCAGGCTCATTTTAGAATATAAAATTATCCAATTATTATTGAGGTCAATCTTAAGCACTTCACAATTCTATCAGGAATCCCATTTACTCCAACTTGACCGTCAAAACATCTATCTCTTCATTCTGAAATCTTTCCAAGACCCTTAGCAAATTAAAGATATCTTCCCTTAGCTTTTTGTTTAATTAATATTACATTCTTCTAAACTCTGCCAACTAAATATCTCCAACTATATCACGATTTTTGAGAAAGGATCTTCCATATTTTAGTAATATCTCCACCCCTCCCAACAGAATTATACACTATTTTACATGCATACACATATACTCTCAGTAATTAAATAGTACCAATGGATCGGCTATGTATAGAAAACAGTTTACAATGAAGAAAGGAATTTCATGCCATATTTACTCAACCAGCAAATATTGTGGTGCTACAGAGTAGAAAGAATCTTGAGGAAGATCATCCCAAAGTTTTAGCCTGTGTTTAGATATCCCAGTCATTTTAAGTTGATAACAAACCTTGAGGTAAGCTGATTAAGTAAACTCCACAAATTCATTATACACTCAGTAGTTTTAGAGAATAAGCAAGCCTAAGTATAATGACCACATGCTAATAAATTAAAAAACTTTTGTTTCCCAGTTTTAAAATAAGCACTCAAATGCTTAATAGGAGCAACAAAAACCCTGAATGAGCAAACACTTGCCTTCCTCTCGTTTCACCTCCCTTGTTCCTTAGATTCTAGTCAAGCTAGCCTGCCTCTATTTCCTCAAAGATCATGTTTTTGCCCATCTGAGGGTGGTTGCAGTTTTTCCATCCCTTTCCTGGAACATTTTTTTACATCTTCCAGCTTGCATAAGTTTCTTTGAATATAAGTTGACTTACAATGGTGTTCCATTCACTTCAAAGGTTAACGCTGATTGAAATTATACTGTTTGTGTGATTATTTGATTAATTTCATTTCCCCCACAAAACAGTCATTTTCTGAGAACAGGGCCCATCTGGTTTTTGTCCCCTATTTTTAGCATATTTGCAAAAGTCTTATAAAGAATAAGTTCTCGGGGCGCCTGGGTGGCGCAGTCGGTTAAGCGTCCGACTTCAGCCAGGTCACGATCTCGCGGTCCGGGAGCTCGAGCCCCGCGTCAGGCTCTGGGCTGATGGCTCAGAGCCTGGAGCCTGTTTCCAATTCTGTGTCTCCCTCTCTCTCTGCCCCTCCCCCGTTCATGCTCTGTCTCTCTCTGTCCCAAAAATAAATAAACGTTGAAAAAAAAAATTTAAAAAAGAATAAGTTCTCAATAAATTTTTGTGAATAGTATCGGTGAATAAATCAGAGAAGAATTTCCTTAGGAAAAATAAAGGTGTGCATCTCTATTTATTGGCAATAAGGAAAGCCATGACCATTTACCAGGTCCATTGGGAGAAAGTAGAGTGAGAAGAATCTAGGAATAAAACCTTGAGGAACTCAATATGTAATGGCTGGGCAAAGAAGGATGCTACTGCAGAGGAGTCTAAGAAGTAGACAGAGTGGATGAGTAAAAATCATCAGAATGTGGTGTCATGGAAACAAGGGAAGAGGCTACTTCAAGAGGAATAGCATAGCTATAGAAAGATCAGATAAGTCAAATACTAAAAAGAAAAAAATATATATATCTATTGGCTTTGTCAAGGAGGTAACTAGTGGTTGTGATGAAAGTCAATATCATGGCTTGATGAGAATGGAAGTCATATGACATCAACAAACCTCAGGGTCAATGGTGAACTACATAATCTGAAGGAATTACCATCTCAGGAATTGTCCCTAAAAGTAATTGCTGTGTTGTCTAAAACCAAATGTGAATCTAATAGAGGCTTCTCAATTACATATTAGTAACGAATTCACCTATCTTTATTTCTTTAATGTTCTATTTCATTTATATCAGTATGAAAGCACAATTCACAGCAGATTTCTTCCCCCAAAGCATGGCAACATATACTGGGCTATCCTCTATTTGTTAATAATCCATCTCATAGCTCTTGTGGGTACATAACATTCACTGAAATCAATAAGAATTATGGGTATAGAAGTGCTGCAAGGCTGACTCTTTAGTACTAAAGGATATATTGCCCATACATAGCCAAATAGCACTTGGATAGTCTGTGAATATAATTATAATAAAACCCATTATGTCTTTTCTTTCAGGGAGAAAGAAAAAAATGATGAAAATTTAAATATGGCATACTCTGGAAAAAGTGTACTATGGAACAGCCACAGGGATTTTCAAAACTTGATAATCTAAATGTAGACAGCCATTTTAATGTCAGAGCAATTTATTAAGGGGCCGTAGTATAACCTGGGAGA
This sequence comes from Lynx rufus, assembly GCF_022079265.1. Classification (NCBI taxonomy): domain Eukaryota; kingdom Metazoa; phylum Chordata; class Mammalia; order Carnivora; family Felidae; genus Lynx; species Lynx rufus. The sequence continues at coordinate 8,811,921 of NW_025814825.1, forward strand.
TAATTTTTTAAATAGTAGAGTTAACATTTTTCTTAGTAAAATACTTCAATAAGAGAATTCTGACTAAATTTCTCACTAAACATTTGATGTGCCATAAGGATAGATTCAAAATATACACTAACTTACTACTGAATGAAATTTACATTTGTTGAGAATTTGAAACAGACATGTGAGAAAGATAATACCCATTATGTTTCTTTTCTCAGATTTACAAGTATGCACATCCTATTCTCTGTCCTTCTACAATTGTCCATGTGACATAGTTCTGCAAAGCACCTCATTGTTCACCAACTGAAGCCTATTTATGCTACACCAACACTGGAAGAACGAGGTTAAGCAAATTTATGTAGAAAAATCAGGCTCTAATCTGCCTTTTCCCCACTACTGAGGTGAGAATTCCTAAGTATACTTTATATGTTATTCAAGCGACTCAAAAGAATGCGCTTTATTCTAGGAGAAAAATTAATACGATCTGCTGTATGAAGTACAACCAAAGACCTTTCTCTTAATGGTGTGACCGCACATGCACTTTAAACATGAAATTAAACCACTTAGGTAGACTCCTGAGTATAAATGTTTATTTTAGATAGAACACCTCTAACAAAACTAAAAGGATCTTTATCATATTGGCCACTGATAAATGGAGCCTACAGATTTCACTGCAACTAGATATCACTGAGAATTAAAGAACAGATCAAGAGTTTTCCAGAATCATTTTTTATATGACCCTTTATTTCCTCTACAGATAACACCACTGAAAACAGGTTCATTAAGACTTGTCTATCAATCAGAAATATCTAAAATGCAATCTCTGAGCTGCTATGTCATATCCTAGCAGTAACCAAACAAAGGAAGAAAAAAGAGAAAAAAAAAAGGCTTTCTTACATTTAGCTAAGACTATGAGTACTCGCTGACATCACTGATGATGTAAATAATATTATAAAGAAGAATATTATTGTACATGAACTTATTTGTAATGCTGTGATCAAATCATTTTGGAAGATGTGTGTACAACCTCCTCTCTTATCAGTATAGTACATTTATTCAATGCCAATAATATACCAGGTGCTGCAGCAGAAGCAAACCAGATGGTCCAAGAATTTCCACAAGGGAGAGCAAACTTGGGCAAGTCTTTGAATGCACTTTATTTAAATCTTTCCTACTTTGCCATAGAAAACTGTCAACTGGAGTAAGTCACTATGCTAAGGCAGAGTGAAATTAATGGAACATTATCAATATCTCCTCTAATTTTTATTACTTGTGCTGCCTTAAGCAAAAGATCTATTTTTATAGTGAGATGAACATATAACAGAATGTTAACAGATTCTGAAATAAGCAAAATCCTTCTGGGTGAACACATGTTAGCTATGGCCACAGTAATGAACTATAAATTAAGGTTTTAAAGCACTGCCATCAGTGTGTAAAAATATCTATCTATAACTATTGCATATCTCCATACACTCACACATACACACTTAGCCACAGAGCACCTTTAGCAAAGATATTTGTGATATTGAAAGCATTCTAAATCCTTGAAAGAAGGAAATTATTAAAAGAAAATCATATAATATTTATACAAAAGAGTTCTAGGTAATTTTTAAAAGAATGGGGTTTATATTGAGGATCCAAATTGGAAAGATATACATAATATCTTGTTTAATGGCAAAAAGAAAGAATGAAAGAAAGTTTAAGAAAATGTAGCAGGGGTTAAAAAATTTAAAGTCTATATAGGCCAACCAGATAACATTAGTGAGAGACGTAGGTATCCAAGTCCAGATTCCCAAAAAAAACAGGATCTGAAGCAAAGCTTAGGTGCTAAGCTTTTATTGAGAGCTGCAATCCCAAAGCAACAAGCTCACAGGGAAAGAAAAAGAGGCATGGAAAATCAAAAAAGAGGCCAAGCAAAGTCATGGTGGTATTTTTACCAAGCTGGTATTTTACCATGGCTTCCTGAAAAGACCCAGTTGGTTGCTTGGCCAAAGAAGACAAATCCAGGCAGCCATACAGAACCTCCATGCCTCTGTACATCAGAGGAAGGAAAGGAGATGGATTTATTTGCTAACTCCCTGAGATCTTCTTCCCCTCACTGATACACATTTGCATTAGTTATAGGAATTAGTTCCCTTGCTTCCAGGTTGTATCACCTGGCCCCATGGATGACTTCTGAGGAAAACCATATTCCATGCCCTGTCAAGGGACACTTTACATAATCATGAAGTAATGGAAAGAGGGGTTCCTGGGTGGCCCAGTCAGTTAACTATCCAACTCTTGATTTAGGTTCAGGTCATGATCTTGCAGTTCATGAGTTCCAGCCCCACCTTGGGTTCTACTCTGACAGTGCAGAACCTGCTTGGGATTCTCTCTCTCTCCCTTGCTCTCCGCCCCTCCCGTGCTCTCTCTCCCTCTCTCTCTCTCTCTCTCAATAGATAAATAAACTTAAAAAAAAAAAAAAACTAAAAAGAAAATAGAAGAAGCCAGAGACTCTATCTATTTATGTTAAGAAGGATGCTCCAAAGCAGTTGTGACATCTGCCAAGTAGGAAGCAGCAACGGAAGCCATATTGGAGTCCATAGCTCATTCCAGAGGTAGCCAAGACCCCCAAAGTGTTCCAGGCTGAGGCAGATTCAGCTACAGTATTGGCAGCAGCAACTGGGATCTTCCACAAACTAGTGACCAAGGGCCCAGTAGACAGATGAAGTTGAGTGAATCAGAACAGGATCATGAATTGGACCTGCTATATTAGGCAGAGCAAATTACAACTGACACTTACCCCCAGTGATGGATACATAGTAAGGAATGGTAGAAACTGGGGAGAAAGCAAGACAGCATGCTGCTATCCAACTTTAAAAATCTGCTAACGTATAAGGATGTTGTTCCAATGTACAAAATCTGCATTAATTTGTAATTTAAATCAACACATGAATAAGACAAGATTTCTGTTCTTTCTGGAGTCCAGAAGTCCAATGATAGTTAAAAGGTATGGCTCCAGGAGAAATTCTTGAAAAATTTCACAAATAATTTTTAGTAACATTTGAGATCTAGGAATTATGGAAATAAATAAAAGCCTAATAATGACCTGCAGTTTTCTGTGGTAGTTTTCTTCTGAAAACAAACACCAACTTCTTATAAACCTCATGACTTAAGTTTAAAAACTCTGTTTAGCAACTCAAGAGGATAAAAATTTGATTCAGAGATGACTGGAAAAAGTAACATATGGGGGAACTATACAGGGGAAAAAAACTCTAAGGAGGTAAATTGGAAAAAAATATCAATAAGAGATTGGTTTGTTTGTTTGTTTGTTTATTTTTGGTAGGATAAAAATAGGGTTGGGAAAAAAAGTGTCCATCTTTGGAATCCCTTAAATCTACACCAGTTTTGTGTCTAATTCCTAAGCCTTTCTAAAGATTGAGAAGGCAAATTTTACTAGCTTCTTGTTTGTTTCCCTCTTTAAGGATAGTTAAATTTGAGTTTATTTCTCCCTACTTGTTCAGGGACTGTTCAATAATTTTTCAACGTTGTAAAATTTATTGGCATTTCTCATCTGCAACAACTGATTTTCCTGAATTCTGTTCTCTTGTAATTATATATGAATCTTACATATATTATCTATCTTGTAATTGTATGTATGTATGTATGTATGTATGTATTTCTGAGCATTATTAGTGAGATCTGGATAAAGAGCAAAGTGTAATCTTTGTATAATCTATCACTTATAATTAGAAGCAGAACAATCTTTTATTGTAGGCAAATGCTTTCATGGACGATTATAAGAGGGATGACTTTCTGACTTCTTTGGTGAATCAGTATAACTTGGGTAGCAAAACCAGACAAGAAGAGAACAAGGAAATAAAATCATTGATGAGTATTATACAGGTACACAGCAAAGCTATTAAATAAAACACTACTTGCAAACTGAATCTGCCAGGGTGTGAATAATAGTAGAAGAATGTAGGATTGTTCAACATCAGATAATCTATCAAAAACCTTTCCATATGCATATGTTAAAGAAAAAAATCTATCTTCTCAATAGTAGTCAATAAAATTCAAGACTGAGTAATAATAAAATGGCTTAGTAAATATGAAATCAAAGGAAATGTCCTTAAACTAATGAAAATGATCCACTTAAAAATCTCTAGCATATATACATATATAGAAAATATATATATTCTCAACATGGTATAAGGTCTTTAATTCTCTGCCTATTGTTTTCAGCACTTTAGTGGGAACAAATAATATTGCTGGGTCTTTTTCTTCCTTTTGAGGATTTTGAAGAAATTTGTGTTTTGTTTTTTTGTTTGTTTTTTTCATTCAGCTAGGCTTCTAGATAATTAATATGATGCAGACTAGTTTTTCCACTGGTCTATGAATAAGTTTAGAAGCCTACACTGGAAGATCAAATCTTCCTTTTATCCTGCCCAACATAAAATTTACTTTTTTCACTGAGGGGCTCTTTCCATCATGTGAATAATGCTCCTTGCTGCTAACTTGACTCCCTCCTTTGTTTTCTGGCCTGAATTTCAAAGTTGGCACAATATCCTTGTCTTCCCTCCTCCAAGGAAACTGAATTGAAAGGTGATCCTGGCTACTCTTATCAAATCATTTAACAGAAAGCTAGTGGAAGAAGCACCAAGTTTAAATTAAAAAAACTCAGAGACCAACTATATTAAAAAACATCACAATGTAACATACTAAATTACTTTTAACCTAATATCAAGAAATGCTAACTACTCTAATGAATATATTTCTCTTCTGGTAGCTGACTCTGTTGAGTTTTTTTTTTTTAACCACACTAAAAGAATCCTATTTTGTAGAATGATGTCCATACTCAAATATTTTAATGAGTCAAAAAATATTCAATGCTATATATACTGTCTCCTGCTTACATTTTAAAATGAAATGTCACCACATACTATCTCAATGCACTTTACTCAGTTTCCTTTTTGACTAAATACTCATGGACTCCAAATTAAAAAGAAGTAGGACTCAAAAAAAATATACTGTGAATTTACTTTAAACTCCTTTCTACCGTATGACTCAGCTATCTCACTTCTGGGTACATATTGAAAGAACTAAAATCGGAATCGCAAAGGGATATTTACATTCCCATTTTCATTGCAACACTATTCACAATAACCAACTTATGGAGACTATCTAAATGTTTATCAATGGATGAATGGATAAAGAAAGTGTGACATTACACATAAACCTAATATTATTTGCCTTAAGAAAAAAGGAAATCTTACCATAGGCAACAAGATGGATGACGCTGGAAGACAGTCACAGAAGAACAAATACTACATTATTTGACTCATATGAGATATCTAAAATAGACAAACTCACAGAAGCAGAGAGCAGACTAGTGATTGTCAAGGGCTGAGCAGAGGGGGAAATGGGGAATTGTTATTCAATAGATATACATATATATTTAGAGAGAGAGAGAGAGGGTGCAAGCAGAGGAGAGGGGTAGAGGGAGAGAAGTTCCATCCCACGACCCTGGGATCATGACCTGAGCTGAAACTAAAAGTCAGATGCTCAACCAACTGAGCCACTCAGGTGCCCCTCAAAAGATATATACTTTAAGTTATTCAAAATGGATAATTTATGGAGATTTGCTATAAAACACTGTGCTTATCGTTAACAATCCTCTCCTGTACACTTAAAACTCTGTTAAGAAGGCAGATCACATGGTAAGTGTTCTTATCAAAACAATTAAAAAATAATTCTTTCCACAAAATTTTAATGACTAAGACCCACTCAGAAGTACAAGTATACACCCACACGCCTGCCCCCTTTCCCCCGCCACATACACAGATTCATCTTGTCTCAGAGAAAGTCAGGCCACTAGATTGAGGGTGGTTTCAAGGAAGAAGAAAGATATTATAGAGGCAGGCTTCAGAATCAATGGGACAATGTTTTGCATCGAACCCAGTGGGGATGGCAGAAAGGTAAGGATATAAACAGAAGTAAAGGGATCTGTAACGAAGGTCAATAGAATGAAGTGAACAGTTTCTAAAGCATGAACAAAAGTAAAATAACCTGTAGTGATTACCTGGCCACCAGTTCTTACAAGGGTTACATAAGTTTGAGGTAGGAATGGATTTATTAAATGCACTGAAGCAGTTTGAATAAATACTAGCTAGTTTTGAAATGATGATTTAAACTCTATGATGAAGTTCAGTATAAAATATGGATGCGAGTATCACAATCACTGGACTTCTTTTCAGAATTGCATTGCAAATGTGTCCAATAAAATTTTCTTCATGTAATTTCTAATTTGTGACCATGGGCAGTCCTTTCATATTTCTGTTCAATCCTCCTATTTCTGAAATATGCATACAAATCACATTCCTGTGGTTGTGGTATTTTACTGAAATCTTGTTGTATTAAACATTACTCAGCATATAAAATCTAACTTAATAGCTGAGGTTTAGGCAGTATTTTGCTCTAAGGAAAAATTGCTTTAGGTTGCAGTTTGTAGAAAACATTCTACCTATAATGATTAAAAACTCCAAATCACCCTATCTTCCTCATGACGCCAGCATTTAGATTAGAATTTTTCTTATTATCCATTGTTACTGACACCTTTGAAACCCGTGTTGCTAGCTCAATGACACCTTGAAACTCAGTTTCTTTACCTCAGTGAGTAGCCTGCCTGACTTCTAACATAGAACTTGTCACCCTGTACACCTCCATCTTCAAAACTGAGAACTGTTTTCAGTGATATCAATCCTATTCTCATTAAGCTATTAAACTTCCACGTCACCCACATCAAAATCTCTACTGCACTTATTTCTCTTATCATTGGCTTCTCTGGCTTACTTCTGACTACACTTTACTCACTACCTAGACTAAGATTCAGCTTAGTTCTGTCATTGCTGCCTTCCCTAAATGCCTTTCTTCCAAAGGTTCTTTCCCTCCTCTGTCACCTGTCACCATCACCTACCCATCTAATCTTCCCTAGGCTGCCAATCTTTAATCCCAAATCATTACTCCCTCCTCCTCCTCCTCCTCCTCCTCCTCCTCCTCCTCCTCCTCCTCTTCCTCCTCCTCCTGGTCCTTCTCCTCCTCCTCCTCCTTCTTTTGGCAAAAGACAGAAGAAATGTCCTGTTATAAATTTTGATACCTAATTTCTTTTTTTTAAATATAATTTATTTTCAAATTGGCTAACAGTGTATACAGTGTGCTCTTGGTTTGGGGGCTTGATACCTAATTTCACCTGGACTTCCATTCACAATCAGTATTCCTCTCTTCATTTTTTACTGGTTCTGGTGAATTTCCTACAAGGCCTATTTCCTATCCCCTCTCCTCAGTAAGCCAAAACTCCACTGTACTTCCTCTAAGCAGGTACTTCTAGAACACTTTACATGGTGTTACTTATTTCATATATTCTCTTCATTTTAAAAAATAATTGTTCCTGTGACACCCTTATTTCTCTCCATTGGAAGAACATGTATATTCCACTTTTTAAAAAGCTTAAGGCTTTTTGCGTAGACTTGTTATAGACTCCAGGGATAGCTCAACTCTTTTGGTCATTTATACTTCTTTGATTGTTTACCTCTACTTGTATTAGTTTGCCTCTACTTTTTTTTTTTAATGTTCATTTATTTTTTAGAGATAGAGAGCAGGGGAGGAGCAGAGAGGGAGAGAGAGAGAGAGAGAGAGAGAGAGAGAGAGACAGAATCTGAAGCAGGCTCCAGGCTTGAAGCTGTCAGCACAAAGTCCCATGCAGGTTCAAACCCATGAACCGTGACATCATGACCTGAGGTAAAGTCAGATGCTTAACCAACTGAGCCACCCAAGTGCTCCCACCTCTACTTTTAATCATGGAAAGCTATGACTGAAGCTATGGCTTCAATCCTACCTACTTCAAAACTTCAAAGAAATCATTGTTTAATATTTAAGTTATTCTCTCTTATTTTTCTATTTCAAACTTCCAAAATGGTCTGAATTCCATATTTACACATAATCTCCCCTTAATCCCACTCATATAAATTTAAATTTCCAGATTATGTGATCAATTTTTATTAATTTCTAGTTAAAACATTGGTATGCTTTAATCTTTGAGTTTTTCATCTTTTCTTTCTTTCTTTCTTTCTTTCTTTCTTTCTTTCTTTCTTTCTTTCTTTTCCTTCCTTCCTTCCTTCCTTCCTTCCTTCCTTCCTTCCTTCCTTCCTTCCTTTCTTTTTTCTTAGAATTCTGACTTGTCCATCACACTCTTTAATCTCATCTTCTATAAGCACTTCCCAAATCTCAAGTCTTGATCTTCCAGGTGAGAACTTAAGCTCTTTTAAAGTGGTATAAATTAGTTAGCAAAAAATCTTGTCCTAAATGTATATTAGTTTTTGGATTTTCTTAAAAGAATTGTGTTTATTTATTTATTTTTAATGTTTATTTATTCCTGAGAGAGAGAGACACAGAACATGAGTGGGGGAGGGGCAGAGGGAGAGAGGGACACAGAATCTGAAGCAGGCTCCAGGCTCTGAGCTGTCAGCACAGAGCCCAATGCGGGGCTCGAGCCCACAAACTGTGAGATCATGACCTGAGCTGAAGTCAGTGCTTAACTGAGTGAGTCACCCAGACATCCCTCAAAAGAATCATATTTAACAAGGTTCTTTCCCTTCAGTGAAGTCTTCTTTTGCACTTTTATAAACAGGAGATATCACTATGAGAGAAGAAAACCTCTATGGGGCCTTTAATGCTGAGGTCTTGGCTATATCATTTGTCATGGGACAAATAACCCAAAATTATAAGCAAAAGTTTGGAGTTTGGATGAGTATCAACATTACAGATCTACCTCCATCACTCTCTTCTAATGGGGGATCCAACCACCAATGCTGGTGAAAGACCAGCATTATCACCCATTTTGCAAGGTCAATAAGATCCTTCAGAACAGAGAAAAGAATCACTATGATATTAGCTGAATTAGTAAAGTATTTAAGTCAATGGTATGCATTTAGAGAACAAAGACAAAAATGAATTTCAGTTTTAAAGCCTGGGCTGCCTGGGTGGCTCAGTCAGTTAAGCGTCTGACTCTTGATTTTGCCTCAGGTAAGGATCTCCTAGTTTGTGAGATGGAGCCCCCCTGTCAGTGCTAAGCTTACTTGGGATTCTCTCTCTCTCTCTCTCTCTCTCTTTCTCTCTCTCTCTCTGTCTCTCTGTTCTTCCTGGCTTGTGCGCATGCTCGTGCTCTCTCTCTCTCAATATAAATAAATAAACTTTAAAATCAGTAAAGTGCAAGTATAAACTAACAATACTGAATAATGTTTTAAGTGCTATTATGTTTCAGTGGATATTATAAAAAAGTTTCTGAATGGTGACAAGTCCACACTTGTTGAAATGAGCTTTCTAGGTTTTCAAGAAGATGTGGGTAATACAGGGAGTGGTCTCACTCCTACAGAAGCAAAGCAATAATATTGGGAATAGCATACAATAATCTTAGTGGATAGAAAAGGATATGAGAGCCATAATTATTAAGTAGGCATACTCTCAAAGGTTAAAACATTACCCAAGAATGATGTTCTAGCTTTGAATAATCTCTTTTGGAATTAATTTTTCCCCAAGGAAAAGAAGAAAAAAAACTTCAGTGACTAAATTACTTAATTTTATTAACCCATCTGAAAAATTAGGAATGTTTAGGGTTTCTAGGAAAAATAATATGCTCAGTTAAATTTGAATTTCAGATAATTAACAAATAATTTTATTATATTTTAGCATAACTATTAATCATTTATCTAAAATTTGAATTTAAATTGATGTCTTATATTTTTATTTGCTAAATCTAGCTACCCTATAAGGACCTAACTGGTAAATGTTATTTGTGTTGATATTTAATTAGTGCTGGTCCCTATCTCCACCCCTCAAGACTATAAATTCTAGTAGGGGCCATAATCTTTTACATTTACTATTATATCTTCAGCATCTGAAACGCAAAATTTTAAAACAACTTGAGGGTATTGGAGGTAGAATGGTAGGGGTAGGATCAACTTCACAGACTCACTTTCATCCTTGTTTTCTAATAAAGCTACCAAGCATTAGGAAAAGGCCAAGGTCATCAACATACCCTGAAATCTCATTAAGAACTCCTTCACAAAGAATAGGATCTTCTAAAATAATTTATTTTAAATTAAAGGATGAAAATGCACCACTCACATTGTTCTATCTCTCCACTTCTTTTTTTTTTAATTTTTAAATGTTTATTTATTTTTGAGAGAGACAGAAAGACAGAGTGTGAGTGCAGAAGGGTCAGAGAGAGAGGGAGACACAGAATCTGAAGCAGGCTCCAGGCTCTGAGCTATCAGCACAGAGCCCAACTCGGGGCTCAAACTCATGGACCATGAGGTCATAACCTGAGCCAAGTAGGACTCTCAACTGACTGAGCCACCCAGGTGCTCCTATATCTTCACCTCTTGGCTACTCCAAACAGCAGTCAGGTTTTCCTTGGTTGATGAAACTATATGGTAGCTGATACAAGCAATCAACACATCTGAATTTCTCATTCAGACTCTCTCTCTTCCCTCCCCTTTTGTTGGACAAAATAACAACCAAATTTCACTGATACATCGCAAAACTTTATAACAAGAAGGGATAGAAAATGTCAACTTAATCTCTTTTATTTTATAGATTAAAGTACCAAAGCTCTCATAAGTGTAAGAGTGACTTCCTGATCAAAACCTTTCAATAGTTTTGTGTGGCCTATAAAATAAACTTTCCAAAGTCCAGTATGGTGTAAATATCCTCCAAGATTCTGCCCCAGCCTTGCCCTGCAGATGTGTAGCTCATCACAGTACAGAATACTGTCTCCTGGCACCTACGACAAGTATCCCAGTGCTCTCACTGGTCCATAGGTGACCACTTACTCCCTTGTTCTCCCATCTGTTCATGTGTGTATTATCAGTTTAAACATCTGTCTCCTCCTCTTAGTCTGATTTATGTGAATGTCGGGACCATAGCTTATTCCTGCTGGATTACTGATGCCTACTCAAGTGCCAGGGCACAGAGTAGAAGCCCAAGAAGCATTTGACAAACGAAGAAACACATACATAATTAATGGCATAAACAATACCAAAGTTTAAGTATTGCGCTTTTTGTTTTTTAAATCAACCCATAGGAGTGAATTAAAGATCTATCAAAATTAATGCAAAAGTAGCAATAAATTTTGAGATGAAATTTATCCTAAAAACGAGTGTCAGCAATCTCTCAATCTCACAGATTATGCTGAGAAGCCTGCTCCAGAACACACACATAGTTTTCTATTTTCCACTTTCCTGTTCATTAATCAAATTTGATTTTCTTTCAGGCACAGTTTGAACACATGGACTATTTCTTATTCCATTGTGTTTAATTTCTGTACTACTGTATTCTGCAATTTTTCATCACATACACACACTCACACACTGTTTTGTTAACAACATGGAGTGAGCAGATTTTGGAATGTAAACACTTTCAATCACATTGCTTCTATAACTAACCATATTCTCAGTTCTCAGTTCCTAATTTAGAAGTGAATTCCTAGAATGTAACTGGTATGAAACTAAGACTCACTTTTATATGTAAGGTGTAAAATGAAAAAAAAAAAAAGAATCTATACCCAACATGCAAATTGGAAATTAGTATATGGTCAGATGGTAACTAGACTTATTGTCGTGCTATTCCATAATGTATATAAATATCAAATCACTATGTATACCTGAAACTAATACAATATTTTATGTCAATTATTCTTCAATATAAATAAATAAAAATAAAGTCAGAAAGCTACTGAGAGGCAGAAGAAGAATAAGAAGAAGAAGAAGAAGAAGAAGAAGAAGGGGAAGAAAAAGGGAAAGAAGAAGGAGAAGAAATGTCATATGTTTTTAGATATTATTTTCTCTTATAAACACATTTTAAACAAAATTTTCAAATGACAAATATATGTTAGTTGATGCATAATAGCATCATTTTTAAAATTTTTCATTTCATTTAGATTCAGGTAGTAAATAAATACAAAATGATAAAATTATCTACATGACCTGTTATTATGTGTAGTTGCATATTTATACATCTATTAACAGACCTTTTGTTAATTAACATTGAAGAAAAATACAATATGAAAATTGGTGATTCTTTTTATAAATATAAGAGGTTATCATTTATTTGACATGTGTCAAGTACTATGTGCAAGTTACTAATCTAAGCATACTCTTAATTTAAACCTCATTAGTCTCCAGAAAGATCTGCAATATTATTACACCCCGATTTGGTTAAAAAAATGGACACATAAATTTAACGGATATATTCAACTATCAAAAAAGGACTTTTGTTACATAAGCATTACTTTAAAAAAGGTGGTAACTTTATATTTGATACTTCTTTTTAAAAATTTATTTATTTTGAGAGAGAGAGAGAGAGAGAGAGAGAGAGGGAGAGGGAGAGGATGAGCAGGGGAGGGGCAAAGAGAGAGGGAAACAGAATCCCAAGCAGGTTCTGCACTGTTGGCACAGAGCCTAATGCGGGGCTCAAACTCACAAATCACGAGATCATGATCTGAGCCTAAACCAACAGTCTGACGCTTAATCAACTGAGCCATCCAGGCACCCCTCTATTTGATTCAAATTTAGGCAATTCACCAGGTGAATGTTCTATTTTGGTCAACATGCTTAGGAAAGACTCAACCAATTCTGTCTTTGGCCAATTACAGAGTCCATCTATATGCATTTAAAAATAAAGGCAAATAAATACAACAACAATTTAGTGACTATTCCTGAGATGTCTTCTCATAAAACTATTAACTATTAGATATAATTTTAAACAAACATTTTGAAAATCACTGTATCAAAGTAACCTTACTTTATGGAGATCATGTATACATGCTTATAGAATAAACAAATAAATGGGAATGACCTAATTTTCTGGGATATCTATGAAATAAATTTTTGAGTGATAACATGATCCATTTATTCATACATTTGAGTATTTCAAACAGAGTGATGTTTCTGGAAAATTGTCTTAGATGACTCAAAGAAGATGAAGCTGCTGAGGTCTCAAGATGCAAATAAAGAATGCAAAGAGATGTGTTTGATGAAATCTGAGCAAAGGCTAAGTAATAGTTCTCATCCAAATGTTTCATGTAATTTTTATTATAAACATATATATTTAAATTGATATAGTAAGTAATTTGCAGATATTTGACTATTTCATCTACACTCTGGAAATATTTCATAGTTAAATTAGTCAGTTAAAAAATTCTCTCCTTTGTAGGGACACCTGGGTTGCTCAGTTGTTGAGCATTGAACTCTTGATTTCAGCTCAGGTCATGATCCCAGGGTCACTGAGCATGGAGCCTGCTTAAATTCTCTTTCTCTTTCTCTCTCTCCTTCTGTCCCTCTCCCCCATGCACGCTCTCTCTCTCTCTGTCTCTCAAAAATAATAATATAAAATTTTAAATTTTAAAAAACAAAACTCTCTCCTTGATAAAATAAAAGTTTGGCTTACATTATGGAGTGTTTCTATTCATGGGCTTGTATTGCAACATAGCCTCTGTCATACAAGTAATAAAGGATAGATTCAGACTAACTGAGGTCTCCCCATGTGCACGCTGTCCACTTAAAAGGCATATCTCCTTTACTACATCTAAATTTTTAAACATAATCAATAAAAGTAAATTATACATTGGTAGTCTTTAATACTTTTTAAAATTCAATTATAATTAACAGTGTTATATTATTTTCAAGTTTACAATATAATAATTCAACAATTCTATACATTATTCAGTGCTCATGGTGATAAGTGTACTCTTAATCCCCTGTGTTAATTTCATTCATCCTCCAGCCCCCTCACCCTCTGGAAGCCACCAGTTTGTTTTATGTATTTAAGAGTCTCATATTTTATTTGTCTCTTTTTTTCTTGGCTTGCTTATTATTTTTCCCCTTAAATTCCACATAAGTAAAATCCTATGGGACTTGTCTTTCTCTGTCTGACTTACTTCATTTAGCATTACACCCTCTGGGTCCTGCCATGCTGTTGCAAATGGAAAGATTTCATTCTTTTTTATAACTGAGTAATACTCCTATATGTGTATATATATCCACTTTATCTTTTCATCTGTACACACACACTTGGGTTGTTTTCATATTTTGACTATTGTAATGAGGCTGCAGTAAAAATGGGGGGGCATATGTCTTTTCAAATTAGTGTTTTCATTTTCAGTGGGTGAATACCCAGCAGTGGAATTACTGAATCATATGGCAATTTTATTTTTAATTTCTTGAGGGACCTCTATACTGTTTTCAATAGTGGCTGCCCCAGTTTTCATTCCTACCAATAGTACATGAGGGCTCCTTTTTCTCTACATGTTGGCCAACACTTGTTATTTGTTGTATTTTTTATTCTAGCCATTCTGATAGGCATATAGTGATATTTCATTATAGTTTTAATTTTCATTTCCCTGTTGATAAGTGATGTTAAGCATCTTTTCATTTGTCTTCTTTAGAAAAATGTCTATCAAGGTCCTCTGCTCATTTTTCTATTCACATTATTTGTTGTAGTTTTGTTTTATTTAGTTTTGTTTTTGGGTATTGAAGTCTTTAATACTTTTTAAAGTCAGCCTCTTGGCAGATGAAAGAATGTGTATGTATATTCAGTTGTCATATATTTTCTCAGAACTCAGTATATTTTGTCAAGTGCAAATAAATAATATCTAACCACAATTCACCTTAAAGAAAAAAAGTATAAGACTAGATAAGAAAAAAAAATAATAAGCTTCTCTAATATATAATTTGGAATGTTATTATTAATATATATTGTTCTAAAAGGTATATATTTTGATCCTTAAATCTCATGCCATGATTTTACAACATTTCTGAAACTTACCCATTACATTTCATGAAAAAAAAATGTGTCTAGGTACCCCTAAGAGGAGTTATTTAACTGTACGGGGTTGGCACACTTCTTTTGTATAATATGCAACCAAAGAGACAGTGTTTCTTTTTCTTAAAGAAGAACATTATTGAAAATAGACAATGCACCCCCATATTTGAGATATCTGGATAGCCATCAAATAAGCTAGAGCATTGTTTCCAAAATGTTATCCATGCCATAGCCACATATCTTGCTCTGTTTTTATTCCTACTGTCATAATGAATCCATCTTTTAGACATGCCATTGATGTATCTACTTCATCAAAAAACAAATTTTGAAAGTGTTTTCTTTTACATCATGAAACTAATGATGGCAGAGGTGAGAAATGGAGCAGGCAAAACCTTTACTGAATATATTAATTTATTTAGCTCTAGATATCTTTATTGCTTTTTCAACACATGAATTCAAATTTTAGAAAGAAGGCTGATGTTGATCATCTAGCTCTTGTCATACTGTTGTGCTCATGTGGATTGAAATGGTGTTGCAATGCCCAAATCACTATTTTTAAAGTAATTTTCTACCTGATGTATTTGTTCACATTAATAAAAAAAAATATTTTGTTGTAGTCATTCATAGCAGCTGAAACAGCAAAACGCAAGCTAGTCCGAGATGATCTAATTTGTACTTGCCACCACAATATTTCTTCCAGGCACAATCAGCTACTCTGTCAGCATCAGTGAACCTCCTCTCTGTATGTTTAATGAGAAAATGTGCAGAAAGAATATCAAAAATATTTTTATCAGTGCTTAATTTTCCATTCCACTTATAGTTTGAAGAATCCCAGACAGTAGATGAGGCTCAGGCAAAAGGTGAAAAGCAGCTAATGATTTTGGTTTCTCATTTCGGGAGTAAGAACTAGGTAGATAGATGGAGAGGGAAATTGTATAGGATTTAGTAATTCTGTAGCTATTCAAACATGGGAAAGAAAAATGAAAAGAATTTTAAACTTCCAATCCCTTTCTCTTTACATATTCACAAGAAATAGATTACAAAGACAAAATAAAACCGCAAATGATATTGAACTTTTATGAGCATTCCTAGATTGATAATACCCTAGAACAATATAATAAAGCTTAACTAAATCATAATATAATTGCCACTAAATAATAATAATTAAAATAAATAGCATTTATATAGTACTGTTTCCAAACTGCTTGGTTATATACATCAGCCTGTATTTATATCATCTATAGCAAACACATAAAAACCAAACCTCCCCAGCATGGCTTGAAAAAATTGTTTAATCAAATCCATTTGGAAAATCATATGTAAGGAATTTAAAAAGGAGAGATGTATATAAAAGATGATAAAATACTAGAAAATACAGTTAGTGTACATTGAAAAAAGTAATTTTCTTATGGCCTTCTGTTGTGTTTACATGTATTGTTTTGTTTAACTACATAATTAAATACCACTTCTTCCCTCACATACACTTCACACACTCAACATTCCCAAATAAGCACCAATGTTATAAAAATATGAGGATTCTCCTCTCCCAGTAACCAGAGGAATCAATGCCCAAGGAATATAAGAGAGGGTGGCTTTGGTCTCCTGCACTTTAATATCCACCAGTGTCCCCACCAAGACCACCCTAAGGATATTCAGGGTAAAGCTGGTATGTTTTTTAAGCAAAGTATATTCTTAAAAGTTCTGCAACCCCAACCTCATCCTCTCAGGAGATGGCTGTACCTAAACTGCAATTTAGAAGCTCTGTTTATGTCAGTAAGATATTGTTGCAGTTAAAGTAATAACATAATTTCTGCTATGTCATTCATTTATTCATTCAATAAATAAGTAGAGAGCCTACTTTATCCCAGGCACTGTTCTAAGATTTGAGAATATGTAATTGGGAGAAAAAACAAACAATAACAACAACAAACACACACACACACACACACACACACACACACACACACAACAGACAAAGCTTCTAGTTAAGAGAAAGACAAAAGATGTAATGAATGAGTAAACATTGGGCATTCTATAAGGAAAGAAATGCTATCAATTACAATGAGGTAAGAAGGATGAGTGCATGAAACAAGGGAGAGTTGGAATTTTAACAGGGAGAATCAGGTACATGTAACTGATAAGGTACATC
This sequence comes from Lynx rufus, assembly GCF_022079265.1. Taxonomy (NCBI): domain Eukaryota; kingdom Metazoa; phylum Chordata; class Mammalia; order Carnivora; family Felidae; genus Lynx; species Lynx rufus. The sequence goes on from NW_025814825.1 coordinate 8,828,914, forward strand.
TGGAAAAGAGGTGGGGGGGAGGGACAGGTGCACCCACACAATACATCTGGGGGAAACATATTCCATGCAAAGAAAACAGGTGCTTATAAAGCCCTGAGGTGGAATCACACTTGGGGTGTTTGAGAAACAGTAAAATAGGTCAGTGTGGAGAAGTGGTGGAAGCCAAGGTAAAAGGAAAGAAGCAATCAGAGGTTTTAGGTATCTTAGAAAGCAATATGTTTTAAAAGGCATGAAGAAAACAAGAGGCAGGGATAAGTCCTTTTTCCATATTTCTTTATTTTGTGGCAATAAGTTAGGTTCTGCTTACAAATTGGAGCTCTAGGGGAGTAAATCATGTGGATTCAGGAAAACCTTAGCATGGGTTTCTCATACTTGGTTAAAATATGTGTATGTCGTGGCAGATATCTATGCAGTTTCTATTTGATTTAGTAAATATTTCAGTCTATTCTCTAAGCAACTTTTATATGAAAGTAAGACAGAGAAAACAGAGAGACAGAAGTAAAACAGAAATACGTAGCCGCTACAATGCTTTTCTCTAACTTGATGTTCTTTCCTGGCTCTCACATCTTAAAAACACAGTCAAAAGTATTACTTGATATATATTTGTAAGAAAATTCATCTAGCATATAATATCCAAGGTGTTTTATATTGATTCTAATCGGCCTTTTAAAGTAATGGCATTGTACAAACCAGATAGAATAAAATAAAAATAAATTTGGGAAAGGAACTTTAGGCACTGAAAACAAGTGTGCCATATATGGGTAGGAAAAGTTTAGGTATGCTGGGAAGTGTGATCTCAATATACAGCTGTTATGAGGGAAAAAATATCATAATCCTTTAGTAACTTTATATAACTTAGTAAAGCAAACAAGGTAATAAAAGATCAGATTCAGAATCTCAGCTTACTTAAATAATCAAACTTCAATTAGGTCAAAGAGTCTTGCATGAACAATAAAAGAGCATAATTTTTGATCCTGATAAGAAAAAAAAACTCCAATTATTACATGATCTGTTAGACTTAACAATAAAAAAGAAATTCTTTAGAGGAAGGTCTATCTCAAAATTCCAGAGCAAATCCGCTGAATGGATATGAATATTTCTCCCAATTCATGCCTACAATGATGTTAATGTTATTTTCAGGTAGCCAGTAATTATACCTTTAGCTTAAAGAAATGTATAAATGGGTACATTGTTATTTTTGCAGAGATTTATATTTACATTATGCGTTATTTAAAACTGCACTAAATAAATTAACATAACATGGGTTTTTATAAATCAGGTGAGATATCAATGTATTCTGCACAACATAAAACTATGCTAAGCAGATGGGGTCTAGAACAACAACAACAAAAAACCCAACATAGCCGCATAAGATTCACAAAAAAATTCACATGAGTTTATTGACATCTAATGTTGAAAATATGATCTCCTTGAAAATGACAAAATTATAACATCTCTCTAGGACCCAAGCTACTTTGTAAATATAGGAAGTCACGTTCTTGGGTGGGTTGCCCACACTGAAATATTCTCAGATTTTACATAGTAGAAAGAACACTTCCCATAAACAGAGAGCTCTCTGGGTGCATCTACAGGACTAAGTGGTAACTCTCAGGGAAGCAACGGTTCGGGAACTTCGGTCATGCTATACTATTAATGAATTGCCTGATTTATAACCAATGTAAATTTGGAGCTGGCTCCCTTCCCAGAATGCTTCCAAGCAGTAGCACAGCAGCAACAGTAACACTATCGACACAGAAAAAGACGGCAGTTGGAGGAATTAAAAAAATTAAAGTTTTGGCCAAGGCATAAAGATATAGCGGATGTCGAGTTCCAAAGGAGGAGTTAGACCTCATGGGGAATATAAAAAGTGAAATAGTAAAAATGAATAATGTTACACTTCTACCTTCACCACACCAAAGTTCTAAAGGGCTCCAGAGAAGGGGACAGCAGACATGGGCAGCATCTGTGAAGGGATCCTTTAGGACACACTGTAAGTACCTCCTCGCCACCAAAAGGGAAGAACGAGAAGGTGAAACCCGAGTGTAACTGAGGGCTACAGCTCTCAATGCTGCACTGCTGAGAAGTTTCTATTTAGTACGTGCGCAATTATAAAAGTTTAGCTCGGGGAGCCTGGGTGGCTCAGTTGGTTAAGCTTCCAACTTTGGCTCAGGTCATGATCTCACAGTTCCTGGTCTTGAGCCTCACGTTGGACTCTGTGCTGACAGTTCAGAGCCCGGAGCCTGCTTCAGATTCTGTGTCTCCCTCTCTCTCTGCCCCTCCTCAGCTTACACTGTTTCTATCTCTCAAAAATGAATAGATATTAAAAAAAAATGTTTAGCCTTATGTATTTATTTCAGAAAAATATCATTAAGACAAGAATGAGAAGAGCTGTCCTAGGTTGTACAAATTGCTCCATTCACACCTAGAAATGTATCATGTATCACAGTCCCTTTGCAAAATTTTCATTAAAATAGTTTTCCTTTAAGAATATTTTTTTTCTTGGGGCGCCTGGGTGGCGCAGTCGGTTAAGCGTCCGACTTCAGCCAGGTCACGATCTCGCGGTCCGGGAGTTCGAGCCCCACGTCAGGCTCTGGGCTGATGGCTCGGAGCCTGGAGCCTGTTTCCGATTCTGTGTCTCCCTCTCTCTCTGCCCCTCCCCCGTTCATGCTCTGTCTCTCTCTGTCCCAAAAATAAATAAACGTTGAAAAAAAAAATTTTTAAAGAATATTTTTTTTTCTTTTACTGGGTTTCTACTTATAACTTCATAGGATATTTATTGCCAGGTTTGGTATCCTCATATTTGCAGATTAATATAGAAAATACGTCCTCAATTATTGTAATTCCCCATATAGTATTTCAAATGTCTTTATTTGCTTTGGTACATCTGATGTAGCATTACAGATTTAAAAACTTAAAAACCAAATAGCAATTTATTCATATATCACACTAGCTAAGTTAATAAGCTATATCGTCTATATGCCAGGGAAATTTTATAATATTATACTAGTCCTTAAAATAGATATAAAATATAATTTCATTATTATCTTACAATAGGGTATGAGCTAAACTGATGAGAAGAAATACTGAAGCCATCTTGCAAACATCAATAGTATTAACCCGCCTTGGCCCCTAAATCAGTTCTGGACTCACCCATCACAGACCATGAACTAATTTAAGACACCCAAACTTTTTAATTCAGAGCATTTCCAAGTGCCTACGGCTGTAAGACACATTTAAGGGAAAAGAAGTGACTAAATCCCCAATTCACAATAATAAGTTTAATATGTAAGAAGTGGCAGGCTACAGCTTTGCAAAGCACATTTTCTGCTTTGGCCCCTAGCCATATTTACCCAAATTTCTTGGGGGAAATTTTTTTTCTCTCCCTTAGAACTGCTTCATGAAAGCAGAATTCAAGAAATTATTGTAAGAGTCATTTAAAATGGGAAGTCAGCAGAAACCGGAGTTTTGCTTGATAGCAGCCAAAAACATTGTAAGGAGCATTGGAGGCTGTGTAATTTTGAAAGGACTGTGTTTCTATGCATTGTATTCAGTAGTCTACATGAGCAAAAATGATTAAAAAAAAAAAAAAGATTTAGCAGACTCTATTGCCAGGGATGCTGGAAGCCTGCCAAACACACAGAGGTAGCAACTATTCTGCCTCCTTAGCTGCCTTCAGAGTAACATTACCCTCCCCTGCTAAATAAAAGAAGAGGTGTCCCTTGAAATCTGCGGCATGCAGTCGCACCTGCTTAACTTGTGCTTGCTTTTCCTTCATCAAAATATTTGAGTATCTGCTAGCAGGACGTTCAATCTTTACCTGGCATATAAACTGTAGAAGATCGCGTGTTAATTTTTGACATGACAATAAAGACATAAAATCTTAGTTAAGTGTACTTCGTTATATTGTTTGTGACAGTAAATTGGAGTAGTTGCATTACATTTCTTTTTACTGGGTTTACATATACACGTACACACCTTTATACACATATGAAGAGAGAGAGAGATGGGGGTGGCGTGCTGCCTGGAGAGTTCAAGAAAGTGTATTCTTTGTTGTTCTAGGAAGTAAGGGTTGTTTGCTGTCTCTTACTGTCCCTTGCAATACAGCTGTTTGCCTAGGATAGTTTCTCATTTTCTATGGTATTATTTATCATTTAGGTATTTCAGGAAAGAGAGAGAGAATAGATATTGTCCAATTAGTGGATTTTCTGAACATAAAATGAGGAAAGAAGAGAAATGAAATAATGCTTCCTTCTGATTTTGTAATGGAACATATTAACCTTGATTCGTTGGACAAGAAGTCTATTTGTTGGAGGAACTGAGCAACCTCCTAGGAAGGAACTCATTCTATGTGAAATAGAAGTGATGTGCATCGTCTCTCCCAAAATGCAGGTTGGTTGCCTGAGGGTAGAGGAGATTCTCAGTATAGTGTGATGATTTCCCTCAAAGAAGCCCCCAACTCGATTCCCTATGGACATGTGACTCATGAGTGAATCTTAGAAAAAAAAGCACACTTTCTGTTGTGGAGTATAAAGCAATTCTTGAAAAGAACAAAATGGAAGAAAGATCTCTTTACAATTTGGCTTCAGTACCCAGTGGAATCTGATGTGCACAGAGTAATGGGCAAGATTGACAGGGGAGAAGGAACCCATGGAAAGTAAAAGTGATACAGCTTAAGACACTGGATGGCCACCATCATGAGATGGTACAGAAAACAGAATGTCCATGAACAAATCTGAAGGGAAACAGTAGCAGAGGAAGATATAGGTGCTGGCATATTGAGTTGCTGTTTATTCAATGTTTGAGTCAACATAAGCAATGTGCTATGCCCTTTAGAAACATTATCTCATTTCATCCCCATAGTAAGTCTTTAAACTAGATATTATAATCCCCATTTTGCAAATAAGGCAAATGGTTATTTAAGAGCAGATGTTTTAAGAAAAGTACCCACTTACGGGTATCATCATCCTTTCACACTTGAAAACATGCAATGACTCCATCTCTAGGGGCTCTGGAAATGGAAATGTTGGATTGTAAATCAACATTAGAGGAGCAGAAGCAGAAAGTAATGCCATTAATAAGAATTTATAAATAGAACAATATATGGCAACAGTTTATACACACTCCTAAAATGGTGGCAGAAAGATATCATTAGCTATAAATGATTTGAGTTCTCTTTGAGGAAGAGATGGTCCCAGCTACAGCAGAGTTCCGGATGCCTGACTTCTGCTACTGACTCCCTGTGTTCACTCCTGTAGAGGAACAGGTGGGTCAGGAAGCCACACTGCAGCCATGGCTTTTAAATATATGGGAAGGACACCTATGAAAACAGAGATTCACCGAATTAGAATTACTCTAACCAACCAAAACATAAAATCTTGGTAGGAAGTACATGCCAGCTTGGTCAGAGGCACAAAGGAAAAGAATCTCAAAGGGAAAGGACCAGTTCAGATGCCCACCAAGACTCTTGAGAATCACTACGAGAAAAATTCCTCGTGGTGAAGGTTCTAAGACGTGGGATCATTTTCAGGTGAGGATCCACAAGCTCATTGATTTGCACAGTCCTTCTGAGGTAGGCAAGCAGATTATTTCCATCAGTACTGAGCCAGGAGTCAAGGTTGAAGTTACCATTGCTGACGCTTAAATCAATCTTTTTAATAAATTGATTATCAGTTGCTAAGAAAAATAAATTATTTGAGATGAAAATACATGCTAAGGTCTAAGAGAAAACATACTGAAGTTATTAACAGTATCAAATAAGGCCCCTGAAAGATGAATAACATAAGATCTGGGACAAATAGTTTAAGTAAGTATTAAAGGCTTATGTCATGGCTATATCCAAGAAGAATCAATGTTTCAAGAATGCCACCCCCTGGTAAGAATAACACAAGCTGTCAGTTACCCATTGACGATTAAATTCTGGGAGGACTTCATTCTCTGCCTCTGCTTCTCCCACACTATCTATCTCCTCACCCTTTTGTGACCAGATTTGAAAATTATGAAGCAAAGACAGGTAAAATCTTAAGACTCATGTGCTTTTACTTTCAGTTGTTTTCTTTCTAGCCTCACCTTAAAATTTTTGTCACCACAAATTATCCCAACCAATTAACCAGAATTTTTTGTAATCTTTTTTTTTAAATGTTTAGTTATTTTTGAGAGAGACAGAGACAGAATGCGAGTGGGTTAGGGACAGAGAGAGAGGGAGACACAGAATCCGAAGCAGGCTCCGGGCTCTGAACTGTCAGCACAGAGCCCGACGTGGGGCTTGAACTCACGAGCTGTGAGATCATGACCTAAGCCGAAGTCAGATGCCCAACTGACTGAGCCACCCAGGAGCCCACAGAATTTTGTAAACTAGTAAAAAATAGTTAAGTAATCTATCCACAGTTGGTAGCTAACAGAGCTGGGATTTGAACACTGTCCGATTTGAAGGGCCATGTATTATTTTTTAAACGTTTATTTTGAAATAATTATATATTTACAGAAAGTTGCAAGATTGCACAGAGGGATCCCATGCACTCTTTACCCCTCAATGGTTACATTGTACACAACTACAGTATAGTATCAGTACTATGCAATTGCCATTGGTGTAAAGTGTGTATATACTTTCATGTAATCTTATTGCGTGTGTAGATTCATGTAACCACCACCACAACCAAGATATAGAACTATTCCATACCACAGAGATCTCCCTCAGACTATCCTTTTATAGTCACACCTATCCTTCCCCATTAACTCTGTTTAAATCCTGGCAACCATTAATCTGTTCTGCATTCTATATTTTTATTTCAAGAAATCTGTGTAAGTGGAATCATACAGTATGTAACCTTTTGAGAATGACATTCTTTTCCACTCAGTATAATGCCCTGAGGTTCGTTCAAGTTGTTGCACATATCAATAGTCTGTTTCTTTTTATTGCCAAGTAGTGTCCCATGGTATGAGTACACCACAGTTTGTGTTAACTCTTCACATGAATATTTTGATTGTTTCCATTATTTGACTATTATAAAAAGCTGCTATGAACAATTATGTATATATTTTTGTGTAGACTTAAATTTTCATTTCTCTGAAATAAACTCCCAGAATGTAATTGCTGGATCATAAGGTAAGTGTATATTTAGCTTTTCTTTTTAAGAAATTGCCAATTTTTTTTCCAGAATAGGGAGCCTTGTTTTAACTACTCTATTTTAGTGCTTCCTAAGTTTGAACAAACCACATCCATAGTATCTGTGGTAGCCAGCTTCTGATATGGTCCCCAATAACCCCTGCCTCCTCCTGGAATCCACAACCTTGTGTAACCTCCCTCCATGTTTTACTAAGATTGGAATGTGTGGCTGATAGATTATGACAGAAGTGATGGTATATACCTCCAAGATTTGGTTTTTCTCTTTACCTTTCCTCTCTCTCTCTCTCTCTCTCTCTCTCTCTCTGTCTGTCTCTCTCCCTGTCTCTCTCTCCTCTCTGTCTCTCTTTCATCATTTGTTCTAGAGGAAGCCATGTTGTGATAAGCTCTATGAGAGAAGCCCAGTGGTGAGGAACTGAAGCCTCCTGCCAAAACCACATAGGAGAGCTTAGAAATGAACTCTTCAGCCCCAGTTACGTCTTTCAGAACTGTAATGCTGCCCAATACCTCGACTGCAACCTTATGAGACACTTAACCAAACTCAACCAGCTAAGACACTCCAAGATTCCTAATACACACACACACACACACACACACACACACACACACGCATGCACACACACAGTGAGATAATAAATATTGTTCTAAAAAGCAAAGTTTTGTGTGCTTCATTATGCCACCATAAGTAGCAAATAAATATTTTGATATAAGAAGTCTAATCCTACCTATAATGATAAAAACTTAAAATATGAGATTGGTTTTGAAACTAGGTAATGAATGGAGCTAAATAAACTGCAGGGATTTTGAGAAAAGTGCTGGGGAGGTCTTAAAGTGCCTTAAACACACTGTTTTTAGAACTGACTTGTATAAAAGCTGGAAGAGAGGACTTAAAAGAAGTATGGACAAAATCTTACTAAAAATTGGCAGAAAGATTCCTCATTAAGTAGTGACAGAAAGCATATCCAGTTACCCGCAGAAATGTGGAAGGTAAAAAAAAAACATATATATTTATAGCAATAAACTGGTTGAGCTAGTTGTGGAGATTTCCGACTACTATGTTGAAAGTGTCTCCTAGTTTCTTCTTACTCTTTAGACAAAAGTGCAATAAGGAAATGATGCACTGAAAAGGGTGGGATAGGGATGTTAGATAAAATCTTATAATCTAAACAAGTCTTAATTTTAAGATTCCCACCTCTGTTAGAAGTAAACAATGGTGATATTAAGAAACAAATTCCAAGAAAAGATCATATTCAAGGAACCCTGAGGAAAGCCTATATAAAGCTGAAGGGAAAGCGTGTCTTTGAGACCTCAGAATGATCAAAGGTTATGCCTCTGAAGAGAGGTTCTTTCTAAAAGTCTCTCAACCAAACAACAGTGATTTTAGAAGGCTGGGGTGTGGGGAGCTGGGGAGACTTCATTGTTTCAGCAGAATACCAACGTAAAGAAAGGCTTTTCTCCAAGGTACTTTTGGGAGTGGCTTTGTCTAATGACGTATCCCTCAGGAGGTGAATAGGATAACTGTAATTTCCTTTGAAAGAAATGATAGTGGCAGAAACACTGTCAGCTTAGAATGTAAGGAACAAAAACAATGGAAATAAAAAGAGACCTTCAAGGAGAAATCAGACTGCTCAGAAGACTACATATCTGTAAATATGCTCTTTCATGAGGATAAAGTATAACTCAAGGTAGAACCAAAATGGAGACATGGTCAATGTAGGAAAAACTCCTTGGCAGGAATAGGACAGAGTCCTAATCAATAAATTTCCAATGTTTTCTGGCTGGATTTAAAAACTTCTAGGGGCGCCTGGGTGGCGCAGTCGGTTAAGCGTCCGACTTCAGCCAGGTCATGATCTCGCGGTCCGTGAGTTCGAGCCCCGTGTCAGGCTCTGGGCTGATGGCTCAGAGCCTGGAGCCTGTTTCCGATTCTGTGTCTCCCTCTCTCTCTGCCCCTCCCCCGTTCATGCTCTGTCTCTCTCTGTCCCAAAAATAAATAAAAAACGTTGTAAAAACTTCTAGGTACCAAAAACTCCTGTGTGTCTTTTATTTTTCCCCTTTCGTATTAGAAATATCTATGGTGAGGGGCATCTGGGTGGCTCAGTCAGTTAAGCATCCAACTTTGGCTCAGGTCATGATCTTGCAGTTTTTGAGTTCAAGCCCCACATCGGGCTCTGTGCTGACAGCTCAGAGCCTGGAGCCTGCTTCAGATTCTGTGTCTCCCTCTCTCTCTGTCCCTACCCCACTTGCACTCTCTCTCTCTCTCTCAAAAATAAATAAACAAAAAAAAATGAAGAAATATCTATGGTGATTATCCTATGCCTGCCTCACCTTTGTATGTTCAGTATGTGAACACAGATAACTTATTTCTTTAGTTTACAAGCCTACAAATGAAGATGAACAGTCCTGGAGAGACTGTACCTATAGAACTATACCCAAGGAAACTTATCCATACCTGGACCTGATTCATACAATGAGATTCTAGATTATGTGCTGATGCTGTAATAAGATGGGCTTTGGGGGCTTTGGGAAAGGGTGATTATTCTCTGAATGTTCCAGGGGTATGAATCATTGGGGATCATAGGGCAAACTGGAAATCAGCCTACATGATGGCCTCCAATGATCCTCAAATTTTGGTATTCACACTCTTTCAATGTTCCCTCCCATGCTGTATCAGGATTTGTCTTTGTGACCAATGTGATATGGCCAAAATTAATAGTATGGTAACCCTGATATTACGTTATACAGAACAGTGGCTTTTCTTTCCTTCTCTGCCTCTCTTTCTCATCACTTGCTGTGGGAAAAGACATGTTGTGAGTAGCTCACATGGTGAAGGAGTTATCCTCCTATCAACAGCAACATGAATAATCTTAGAACCATATTCCTGAGTCCCAGTCAAGTCTTCATATACTCTTAACTGTGGCCAACACATTGACTGAGACCCAGTGAGAAAACCTAAACCAAAACTATCCAGATAAGTCATTGCAGGATTCCTAAATCACAGAAACTCTGAGATAATAAATGTACTTCTAAGCCACTAAGATCAATTGTTATGCAGCAATAGACAACTACAATATGTAGTTTCGAATACAACTTAAGCATAAAGATATCCATGAATATAGAAACATGGATGAGATTTACCAGATGCAAAAAGCAGTTGGAAAATTTTCTATAAAATTGTTCCACATTTTAAACACAGCTGAGATGTCCATGATCTTACCTTAGAAAGGTGGAACTAGATTGTGATTATAGTTTGGAGAATATAACTTTAAAACAGTGAAGCTTACCCTCTTTGAAGAAAATATAAAACAAAAGGGGCTGTTAATGTGTTTCCTCTGCTGTTTGTAAGAACACATATCCTGGCCAGGTAATGTGAATTCCCTTGGCCAATGTTTCTTCCTATTAAGGGTAACATAGAATTGATGACACCAGATCATCCAACCAACTCTGGCTCTGATTGAACATTCACCAAGCCACTTTCTAACTATAACCTGACTTAGTACACAAATTTTCCCAGAGGAGGCCCAGTAAACTAGCTAGCTGATATTAAATGAACATTCAATTTAACTGTTTTCAATTTAAGTGTTTTGTGGCCGTGTTAGGAAAAGCTAGCTACTATAATCCTGATCAATTCTGGATGCCCTGAAAAAAAATAAGTTTGTTAATCTTTAAGTCCAAAGAACATGATAACTGCTCTGAGATCTTAACAACTAATGAGCTTCCCACTGATCTCCATAAAGTCTTAGCTGACTTATGTCACTCTAGATTCAATGCTGCTATTATTAAATTTCACTGTGTCACTCATCTAACCAAATAGTACTTATTAATTAATAGTTTTCAGGAAAACAATGAACATAATTCCATTACATTTTTAACAATACAGTCGGATGAATGAATGATAAGGAGACATTTTGAATGTAATAACAAGGCAATGTAACAAGCCAGTGGGGCAGAGGGTGGGGGGAACCTTAAGACATACTGTTTAGCATGGGTATGTATGGGGAGTAAGCTTAGGAATTCCCTGAGCTTGCACCAATGGGTTAGCAAGGCATAAAAAATTACAAAGCCATAGAATGCTCACACCCAAGTTTGGGTAAACAAGATTAGGCGAATAAGGATAGAGAAGGGGGACAAAGGTCCCCAAGATAGAGAAAGGGGGCAAAGGCCCCTATACAAAGGTATATGAGGTAAACCAGATTAGGTATTCAGGGTGAAAATGCCCTCCAACTTAGTACTATAGCAGAAAGCTGCTTTCACAGGAAGGAAGGACCAAATTAGGTAAACAGGTAAATAGGGCTATAGACCACTGCAGGAGGAAGTCGCCCAGAGCAGAGCTAATTAACAAAAGAAAGGTGCCATGTTGACCTTGAGGTTGCAGGCTCTATCTGTCTTATCCCCTAGGCTGGCTAAGATAAACAGACAAGGCGCCTCTTGTCAGCTAGTAACATAACATCTGCCTGGCGCCAGAATTTTGGTTTACATTGACCCAAACCCCCAACACCGTCGATCTTCAAAACCTTCTTTCCCTCATGCCCATGAGTTAATGTTCACAGATTCATTTTCTCTTTGTGCACACCCATCACGTTTGTAAGCCTTCTGATCTTAATAAATACGGAGCAGGGACGCTTATTTGGGGCTCTTGTCTTCTCCCAGACATTAGTCATCTCTTGCATTTTAATACTGACTCTGCTCTCTTGCTGGACAAGACAGAACTTTAGACTCAGAGTGTATGACATGTATGTGCTTCAGTTTTGTCAGCCAAGCACAATTTTACAAAGACATTTTATTTACAATCATAGTGCTTGAAAGCAATTGTTTTGCGTTTTGGGATTTGCTTTAAGAGAGACAGAAGACCAGAGGCTTCTGGGTTGAGTACAAATTACAGAAGAAAGCCTTGCATTTTTTATGACCTAGGTTATTGTCCAATCAATGGGTCATTGGACCTTTATTATTTTAATTACAATTGGTTCACTTTAATGACATAAAATATATTGATTTGAGCTGTTTTCTTCAGTCTTGAAAGTTTTGCTAGAAACTAGCAGTTTCCACCTATTTCATGGTACACGTCAATTCAATTTAATCTTTTTCTTTTGGCCTGATTCCTCTTTTCTTCTTTGATTTCTACTTCTATATGACTTTTTTCTTTTTATTCATGCTTCTTAGTAATTTTATGAAGATGATCCCCACATCTGAACAGTATATAATCAGGAGTCATAACTACTCTGTGCCTGATAAATTTAGAAAGGATCTTGTTCATTGAAAATATCTACTCATTCTCTGCATTGCTACTTATATATATGGATTTTAATTCAAATACTGTCATTTGACCATGAATCTAAAGTGGTTCTCTTATTTTTTTTTGTCTTTTTTCATTTATGTTTATTTATTTATTTATTTAAAAATTACTGAGTGCTTACTGTGTATTAAAGAAGTTGGATTTAAAGGAAGGAAGGAAGGAAAGGAAAAAAGAAGGAAGGATGGAAGGAAGGGAGGGAGGAAGGAAGGGAGGGAGGAAGGAAGGAAGAATGCAAGGATGGATGGAAGGAAGGAAGGAAGAATAGAAGGAAGGGAAGAAAAAAGGAAGGAAGGAAGGAAGAAAGGAAGGAAGGAAGGATAGAAGGAAGGAAGGATGGAAGGAAGGAAGGAAGAATGGAACGATGGATGGAAGGAAGGAAGGAAGAATGGAAGGATGGATGGATGGAAGGAAGGAAGAATGGAAGGATGGATGGAAGGAAGGAAGAATGGAAGGAAGGGAGGAAAAAAGGAATGAAGGAAGGAAGGAAGAATGGAAAGAAGGAAGGAAGGAAGAAAGGATGGAAGGAAGGAAGGATGGAAGGAAAGAAAGAAGAAAGGGAGGGAGGGAGGGAGGGAGAAAGAAATGGATCCTACTGTCAAAGGTCCTACAGTCTAGCAGAAGGGCATGGAAACAAATGAATGCCCTGAAATATTATAGGTGTTCAGATAGCAGCAAATATTTCAAAATAAAATTAATTCATTTCTATATGGGTATTCTTTTCTAGACCAAGTTCATCTGGTCAAGTGTCTTTGTTTTTTAAAGTACTTGGTAATAACTGTTTTAACCTTATTTTATTTACTTGATTTGATGTATTTGAGATGTAGATAATTAGAGATTTTGGCTGAGCTGCTCTCAGCTCTTGAGGTACAAAAAAAAAATCCTTCATAAAAATGTCTGTAATTCTGACGCTCACCTTTAGAACATCCCTGAAATGTATCTTTGGCTCAGTTTTTTCTTTGTAATGTTTCTGAAGTTTAGGAAAAATCAATATGAGCCAGATAAAACAAGTAAGGAATAAATATCTAAATATCTAAAGAATAATACCAAGTAGCAGAAAGGAAGTTAGCATTTTTTGTATAGTAGGTACTGTGTTATTTATGAAAAGTAAATATATGTGTCCATATTATATTATAGAAACTCTGTGGATCAAAATATATCATAGAATTCATATTCTTTTGGATTGGATAAAACTAATGCATGTCGTTCTCTCTCCATTGCATTAATAGTTCAACAATCAAAGTTATAATAACTCATACTAGATAAGATTTTAAAAAGACTCTCACTACCCCTATAACACTTCACACAAGTTTTACCACCAAATGATTTATGAAAGTAGGTCCTGTTTTTCAGAGGATTTGGGGGGGGGGCTGCGGTTTAGGATTGGCAAAAAGCGATTGTAAGTCTTCATTTAATCTAGTTTACAGGTGAAGAAACTGAGGCTTATAACTATAAATTACCCACCCTGTCGATTATTGGCCAGATATGATACCCAAGGTTATCACATTAATATTTAGTAGGAACGTTCAGTTCCATAAAGATTTATCCAGTGAAGATTGAAACTCATGCCTGCCATAATTCACAGTCCATGCTTTTCCAGGTAGTGTTAATTAGTACAAAATACTTTTTCCTTAAGACTCGGTACCTGGAAATGTCATATAATATTTTTCTCCTTCCCATGATAATAATGTGGGTTGCAATAATTTTATCCTAAAATATTTGCTTTTAAGTTAGGAACTTCTTTTTCAATTTTTCTTCTCACAAGGTGGGTACAGAGGAGAGTCTGACACTGACAGTAATTCTTACGTGCTTGGTTATGTTTTAACATAATTAAGAAAAGGACCTAATAAAGGACTTTATCTAAAGTTAACTGATATGTTTTCATTAAAGTCCTAAAATTTCTAACTCCAGAAGAGAGGACATTGCTCTCCTAATATATAAGCTAACCATATTATGGTAGCAATTAAATTCAGCAATTATACACTGAAATTTATAGTCCTAACAGTTTTTTACAAGCAGTATAAATTTAGTTCTTACATGTGATTTTATTTTCTGAATCAAACTTCATTTTCAATAAGTCTTTCCATATGGAATAATTTCATAATGGATAAAACTCACAAGATTTACCGGATCATCAAGCACTTCATTTCTGCTGAAGTCATCCCTCCGAAACATTTTAGAGGGTGAGGGCTTCCCCACAGAATATGAAGGGTTTTTTTTTTCAACGGTTTTTTTTTTTTTTTAATTTATTTTTGGGACAGAGAGAGACAGAGCATGAACGGGGGAGGGGCAGAGAGAGAGGGAGACACAGAATCGGAAACAGGCTCCAGGCTCCGAGCCATCAGCCCAGAGCCTGACACGGGGCTCGAACTCACGGACCGCGAGATCGTGACCTGGCTGAAGTCGGACCCTTAACCGACTGCGCCACCCAGGCGCCCCCAGAATATGAAGGTTTAAGAATGTAACCTGACACAACAGAAGCTTGGCTTCTTGACTCCCAATTTTAATGCTGGTTTTCATCATTTTATACCATGGTGTATTCATACAATATAATTAGTGGTTTTAGTGACCACTCATTTCAGAGTAAAAGGCAAACAAATGAAATGTCTAGAATGGGTGTGTATTTTAAATTGATGAAGATACTTTATCTTATCCTCCCCTTCTTCTAGAGAAGCTCACTGCAAAACTAAAATAAATAAACTAGCAATTATTATCCAATTATCCACAAATATGTGTATGATTTAGCTCTATTTGTAAGAATTCCAACAATGAGAAAGTTAAGAGTCTCACAATTATCTGACAAAGCCCCCATTCTCTCTCAACTCCTCCTTACTCTCAGACTTCAAAAGGCCAAATTAGCACTACTGAATAAATTATCTTAATACTACACTACTGCTTCTAAGGAAGAAACTATTTTTACCACAGAAATAGAAAATACCATTTCACCAACTAAACAGAGGACAAGGATCCAGGGAGATCAAAAGACATACACTGGTTTTAGAATTAAATCCTAACAACAGTGATGACTTCTCCAAGGTTCAGATGAGATATCAGTCCTGGCTAACACCTTGATTCCAGCCTAGTAAGACTGTGAATAGTCTCGCTAATTTGCATCCAGACTACCAACCCATGGAAACAGCAAGATAATAAATTTGTTTCATTTTAAACTCTTAAACTTGTGATAATATGTTATGCAGCAATAGACAATGAATACAATGCATCATGTTTATTCATTAGAAGATTCAGTATTATAAAGATGTCAATTCTCAAGATGGTCCAGAAACAGATTGACATTTATACAGTCACTTGATGCATGACAAAGTTGACCTTGAATTGAAGTGGGGAAATATGGTTGATTTAACAATTGTTAACAGACCTATACGATAACCACATGGGGGAAAAAATGTGTCTTGACCTTTATATCATAACATAGTCAAAGGTCAATTCCAGGTAAATTGTACATCTAAATATAAGAGGGAGAACAATAAAGTTTCTATGCAATATCATGACCTTGATGTTTGGCAATTATTTCTTAAACAAGACAAAAAGTCACTAACCATAAAGCAAAAGTCCAATTCATATATTGGATTTTATTAAAATAAAAAATGATTTCTCTCAAATAAGCCATCAAATGAAAAGCAAGTTACTGAAGGGAGAGAAGATATCCATAATAATACATTTATCTGACCAATGAAAAGCATCTAGAATGTATAATAATCTTGTAAGTCAATAAAAAAAATCAGACTATTCATTTTAAAAAAAATAGGTAAGAGTCTTATAAGTACTTCCCAAAATAGGTAATTCAAATGGTCAATAAACTTTGAAAAACTTCTCAAAATCCACATCCATCAAGGAAATGCCTATTAAAATGTAATACCTCTAACATCAACTAGAATGGCTAAAATGAAAATGACTAATCAAGTGTTGGCCAAAATGTGGAATAACTTAAAAAGCAACTCTTGTGCAATTCTGGTGCATATAAAATTGATACGGAACTTTAGAAAATGGCAATGTCTTCTAAAACTGAATCCATCATACCTAATGACTCAGGACACTCCTAGATGTATAAACCCATTGGAAATGTATTCATAGGTGTTAGCACACATATGAAGGTATGTACAAAGAATGTTCATAGCAGCACTAATAGTATTGCCAAAAGCTTAAAATAGAACACCTATTTCAAAGCATGAAAATGAGTGAACCTGGCTAAACAAATCCCACAAACCATTTTGAGTAAAATAGCCTTGTTGTAAAAGTGTACATACTTGAGTGGTGCCTGGGTGGCTCAGTCAGTTATGCATTGGACTTCACTCAGGTCAAGATCTCCTGGTTTGTGAGTCCTAGCCCCACACCAGGCTCTGCTCTCAGCCTATCAGCGCATAGCCCACTTCGGATCCATTGTCCCCCTCTCTCTCTTGCACTCTCTCTCAAAACCCGCTTGCACTCTCTCAAAAAATAAATAAAAACATTTAAAAAATATATACATAATTGATTCCATTTATGTATTTAAAAAATGACAGAAAAACCAATTTATGGTGGTTGTTAAAGGGGATATTTGTGTCTCTCCAAATTTTATATATTGAAACCCTACCCCCCCAATGTGATGATAATAGGAAGTGGGGCCTTTCGGAGCTGATCAGCATTAGATGAGGTAACCAGGGCTACCTTCATGACTGGATTAGTGTCTTTCTTAAACTCATGAGAGAGCTTGATGCTCTCTGCTCTCCACCATGTGAGGATATAATGAGAATTCAGCAGCCTACAACCCAGAAGAGGGTTCTCACCGGAATTCGACCATGCTGGCACTCTGATCTCAGATTTCTAGCCTCTAGAACCGTGAGAAATAAATTTCTGTCATTTATAAACCACCCAGTCTATGGGTGGTTTGTGCTAGCAGCCAGAACAGATAAAGAAGTGGTAGAGAAAAATGGTTACTTTCTGGAAAGTTAGTAACTGGATAGGAACACAGGCATGTTCGGACATACTGACAATATTGCATTTCTTGACTACATGGTGTCTTCACTTTGTAAAAAGTCATGAAACTGTATATCTGATTTTGTATTTATTTGCATGTATATTACACTTCAATAAAATGCTTATCAAATAACCCAAAGAATATATACTTGTTACAAATCAAGTATGGCTCTTTAACAAGAATCCACCTTCTCTTATTTAATAGCGGGATTTCTTTTTCCAGTGCCCCCTACAGAGTCAAACAAACACACATGTAAACACACACACCCAAACACACACACACACATACACACATACATACACACCTGCCAAATATCATCACATTGAAGATACATTTGTGAAGGATGACTAATGAATATTCACCTTTAAAGAAATTTCACTACTGCTATGCATTCCTATAAAATCTATAGTTTCTTGTCTGCTGTAAAAGATCTGATTTTATAATATTGTGTTAGCAGTGTTTGATTGAGACTGACCTAAGTGAAATGGAAAAGCCCTATATAGTGACCTATATCCTTGAGGCTGGTAAAAAAAAACACCATGAGGGCAACGTGTTATTTTGTGTGGTGATCAGCTTCTAAAATGGCCTCCAATGATCCCTGATTCCTAGTATTTACAACTACGTGTGTTCTCCTTGCCGTGAGTGTAGGCTGAATCCAGCGACTTGCTTCTTGTGAACCGAATATAGCAACATGAGATGTCACTTCCCAGACTAGTTTATAGAAGACTGTTATTTGTTTTCCTCATGTGTGTTCTCTAATCTTCCCACTTACTTGATTCTGATGAGGCATTTGCCATGTAGTGAGCTGCTCTGTGAAGTAGCACACATAAGGAAATGAGGTGGACTCTGTCCAACAGAGCCTGACAACCTGAAAGGAACTGGATCCTGCCAACAGCCATGTGATTACCTAAATATTTGGTAATATTTAATCCTTATCCTATTTTCTTGGGTAGAGTGAGGGTGCATAATTTCTTTATTCTTAGAGAAAATGTTACATGGCAGTGTTTGTAAATCATATAGTTTGTGAACCTAAGAACGATTCATAGCTTTCAATGAAAATGTAAAATTATGGGGCGCCTGGGTGGCGCAGTCGGTTAAGCGTCCGACTTCAGCCAGGTCACGATCTCGCGGTCCGTGAGTTCGAGCCCCGTGTCAGGCTCTGGGCTGATGGCTCGGAGCCTGGAGCCTGTTTCCGATTCTGTGTCTCCCTCTCTCTCTGCCCCTCCCCCGTTCATGCTCTGTCTCTCTCTGTCCCAAAAATAAATAAAAACGTTGGAAAAAAAAAATTAAAAAAAAAAAAGAAAATGTAAAATTATCAGCAATAGTTTTTAGTTGTCTTCTGAAATAGTTCCCCAATCCCCACCCAGTCTATGACAATTAATTCATATTTCAAAGAAATAACACACAGCAGTTACCAAAAAATGTATTCCTCCAGGCTTAACTTTCTAACATACTTGTGCTCATGTAGAATTTGTTCAGCTGTTGATTTTGTAAAAGTTCATTTCTTCATGCAAAATAGTTACATATAGCTGACAAGAACCTCAAGACCTTAATCTACTTCTACAATTATAAAAGAGGAAAGAGGTTTTCTTTTCAACCAGTGTATGTATGTATGGGGTCAGGGTGTCTTTCTCTCTACTACCAATAGAAAAGAAATTTACAGAACTAGCAAAGGTTTGTGCCTACCTAAGTTTCATATAAGATTCTGTGGCTTGTTACTTGAATTTTTAAGGAAAATGTTGTACTTTGTAAGAATAAACACACAATTGTTAGGATCAAGCAATGACTTATGTGACATAGTTGGCATATTTTTTTAGTCTATCTTCTCTGGATGGAATACTAACTATTGAATACAAGATACACCTTTCTTTGCAATTTGAAGGCATTATTTGCCTCATAGTTAAGATTTGCTTCATAATTTTCTCAAAATACCATTTTCTTGAAATCAATAATAGATTTTTGTGACATTAAAATGATATAAATATGGAGTATTCATTCCAATTGCAACAATGACCTACAAAACTGTCATCCAAGAGTTGCCTGATAGGACTATCTAAGATTCTTCTTTTATTTTTTTTTTTTAATTTTTTCTCTCTCATTGTCAAGACTTTATATTTTACACCAGTGATGGAATACTGCCACAAAAATGCTAATGGGATGGTTTCTGTCATTCAAGTTCTAGCTCCAGGGTCTTTGCAACAAAAAGAGGTCTATGAAGGTGTTCAGCTAATCTATACAACTAGCCAAAGGATTGCCTTCATATGTGTGAAACATAAAGCTAAAATAGCATGATTTGACTAGTTTAGAAAGCAGCAATATGGGGTGCCTGGGTGGCTCAGTTGGTTAAGCATCCGACTTCAGCTCAGGTCATGATCTCACAGTTTGTGAGTTCAAGCCCCACATCGGGCTCTCTGCCGACAGCTCGGAGCCTGAAGCCTGCTTTGGATTCTGTGTCTCCCTCTTTCTGTTCCTCCCCCACTTACACACTCTCTCTCTCTCTCTCTCTCTCTCTCTCTCTCTCTCTCTCAAAAATAAAGATTAAAAAAACTTAAAAAAAAAAGAAAGCAGCAATAAATGAGGCTTTGGGTGGAAAAACCTAAATAGGAGCAAAAAAAACAAAAAACACACAGACTTGAGAACAATATGTATAATCTGATCCTATTCTGGAATACTTAATAATTTAAAAACATATGATTGCACACATCTACAAGGAAAATATCTGAAAGAATATATAGTACTTATCTCTGATAAAATTCATTGATGATTTTGTTCTTTTTTTCTTTCTATTCTTTCTAATGTACCTGTTGTAAATATGTATTTTAATTGCATATTTTTTTAAAAAATGTTTATTTTAAGAGACCATAGAATAAGCATCCAGTATTCCACTGTGAAAAATACTTCAGTCAATGTCAATATTACATTAGCGAGTAAGATAAATATGGTCCCTATTCAGGAGGACGTTATAGTTTTATAAAATAGAAATGATGGAGAATCGACAAAGAAAATCTAATAATACATAATAAGTGCAATGATAAGTTAGACAGAATTTTCTGAAAGTATTATCAAAAAAATCTAAGTGAGTCCAAGAGCTAACCCATAGCAAAGGAAAAGAAATAACTGTAATTATAAGAAATTCTTAAAAGATGGCAATTTTCATCAATTAGTCATATTTCATTTCAATTCTAAAATATAAAGTATAGTCATATTCTGTTTCAACTTTTCATTCCCTTAACTCTGGGGATGAAAAGGCTAAGGTACTATCTGCTCCATCCCCTGCTTCCCCACGTAGGGTATTTTTCCATCAAAATCAATGGGTTGACTATTTACATTTGAAAAGGCCAAGGGGTGCCTGGGTGGCTCAGTCCTTTTAGTGTAGGACTCTAGGTTTCTGCTCCAGTCCTGATCTTAGGTTTGTGAGATCTAGCTGCCTGTCTGCACTGACAGCATGGAGCCTGCTTGGGATTCTCTCTCCCTCTCTCTCTGCCCCTCCCTTGCTCTCTCTTATGGGCAATCTCCCTCTCTCTCCCAAGATAAATAAATAAACTTTGAAAAGGCCTAATCCTACAACGCTTTTTGATAGTCTCCTTTGGTTCAAAAATGGTGATAAAACCTGATAGATTTAGGACCTCTCAGTAAGGATACCATCGCCAACAACAAAAGTACTTTATCACCATTTAGAAAATGAGGCAATTATCACATAACTAGTAGCATTCTACAGTTTACTCTGAAATACCCTTTGAAGTGAACATGTTTCATTCTTGCTTTTCATCAGACATTTTAAGTATTCCCTGTATGAGTGTCAAGTGGCACTGATATGGTTTGTGTGCTGTTTTTGTCCATATTCTCTTCAACTGTATGCACTGTTTGGGACAAGACATGATGTGGCGTATGTTATTGAAGTATTTGTGTCACTGTTAAGTTGGGCAGGTTTTTTTATGAAACAAAATCCTATATATTACCTTTGCATAACGTGTTCAGTTTCAATTCCTTTGTCTGCTATTCTAAGAAAAAAGGCTGTAAATAATAAACCAGGAACAACGAAAATAAAGGATGGCCAATTTAGCATAGGTGTATTTAGAGACAAACATAGATCCCTGAAGTTTAACAAATGCATTACCTATAACTATAATGTGTTAAAAAAGAAACTGAAATAAATAAAATTTGAAGAGCTTATGATTTTTGATCAAACACCAATTTGAACTGGGCACCACCATATAAAAATGGCTGGGAGTCTTCTGCTGACAAGAACTAAGAGAAAAGAAAGGCTTTTATAAAGCAGACATAGAAGCAAAGCATAGAAATGATTTAACTGGCTACAGCATAAGCAGCTGTCTTATTTGAGAAAGACTATTTGTGATTGGGTGTTCTTGTGTTTTGATTTCTTAACCTTGAGACATCTCCAGGAATTGAGTCTGGCTTAGGTTTCAGTTTGGTTGCCAAGGCATTAGAATCACCTAGGTCTAATGGCCTCCTTGTTTAATTACTTTGACATATGTGACCTGTGTATCTGTATTTTTACTATAATGGTAACTTATACATTGGCATATTTTTGCATTCAATACTGCGTAGTAGGAAAATCTGGGTTGTAATTTCCCTTTTCTGCTTTTCTGTTCTCTTAGGAAATTCCAAGATTATAAAAGTCAGTGCCTGTGGAAATGAATCATTAACATTTCAAATGAAGTACCAAAATCAGGAAATGCAAATCATGATTCTGATATCAACATTAACTTCTGTAAGTGGCCCATTTGCAATTATCACACTTGACTTTTCTGTTTATAAAACACAGATATCTTAACCTTAATCATTGCATCATCCATATGTGTTTCCATCTTTGGGCTTTTGACTATATACCAGCCAGGCAAGAAAAATAATACTCTTTATAACACCTAGAGATCCCTGTGAGAACCAAATAGATAGCCTACTGGGTTACCAGCTGCACTGTAGTACTACAAAATTAAAGGAACAGATGCTCTTTGTTAACCTTATTTCCTAACAAAATATAAACAAAATAGAGTTTGGGAAGGAAATTTAGAAATCTAACGTCGCCAAATATTGGGAAGTTTGAAAGAGAGAGATAATTGAAAGTGTCAGTTAAAATCACAAAGCTAAAGATGAAGGGAAAATATTTTGATAACAAAGAGAACAGACATCAGGAACCCAACAATGAATTTTGAGCAAATAAATATAATGCATGGTGATAAATATGGCAAACATAACAAAGCAACAGGGAAAAAAGTTATCTAGACAACCTCAAAAATGATTTTTAATAAAGAACAAAGCTTGCTATTACATAATCTTTGCTAAAGTGATTTAAAAAAAAAAGAAATGAAACTGATCAATTCAGTCAGGATAAGAACATCTAATTTTGAGGAAATAGAAATCTAAGGATTTCAAATACAAAGAGACAAAAATGATGTTTTACATGTAGTGATCCATGCATCGCCTTATTAGTAAGAATGAAAAACTACTGGAGAGATGAAAAAAGAAAAATAAGGAGCTCTTTAAAACTCATATTGCACCAGATAAACCACAACCAAAAAACAAAACCTTAAACTTTCTTTGTCTTCTTAAGAAGGTTAAAAAATAAAGGACATTCACACACAAAGGACTGCATGCAAAACTGGTGAAATTTGAATAAGGTCATTGGATTGCTTCACTCTTAATTTCCTGGTTGTGACAGTGCACTGCAGTTATGCAAGTCATTACAGTTGAAGGGTACATGAGATCTTTCTGCATAATTTCTTACAACTGCAGGTGATTCTGCAAGTATCTCACACTAAAAGTTAAAAAAAATCAGGAAACATTAAGAATGACTTTTATAATCATTTTAGAGTTATTGTGAAAATTAAAGAAGATTAATCTTACAAATAAAAGAAAGAAAATTAATCTTATAAACTTCCTTTAAATGGTCATACACCCTATATTTGAGAATGTAATTAAGACCCTGGGCTAATTTAATAGGAGATAATTTAAAATTCATGAGCTAAGAGAATCATCAAAGGCCCTGAGGTATTATCTGACTATAGCCTGTAAAGAACAACTCAAAAAATCTTAAAAAAAAAAAAGAGCAATTATATAGCTAAAATTTTTTTTTAAATCAAGAATTAAAATAGTAGAGGCCACAAATAAAATGAAAAGGGGAAAATCTAAATTATTATTTTAAATGTTAACTGGAGCATAAGTCATTTGTTTAAAAAAAATTTAGCAGCATTTTAAAATTCCAAATACATGGAAATGGTCAAAACTAATTGAGATAGGTAATAGATTCAAATGTAAAACTCAAGTCCATTTAACTCCTAGAACAAAACATAGAATATCTTCACAACCTTGTGAATTAGTTATTTTATTTTATTTTATTTGTACATGATGCAAAAAAAAGTTAATGTTTAGTAGGAAAAAAATTATAAGTTGATTTCAAAAAATTAATTTATTTGGCTTATCAAAAGACATCATTGAGAAATGGAGAAACAAGCCACAACACAGGTTGGGGACAAAAATATAATCACCATACACATATCCAACAAAAGACTCCTATCAAGAATGTATGAAGAATTCCTACAAACCAACAATAAAAATATGAAAAAAAATTAATTGAAATATGGGCAAAGAATATGAACAGATACCTGAAAAAGAAGATACACAGATAGTCAATAAGCAAAAAGAAAAAAAAAAAGGTACTCAACACTCAACATCCTCCTAATCACTAGGAAAATTTCTATTAAATCCATTAGGAGATACCATTTTGCATTCACTAGAGTGATAAAATTAAAGGGACAGGCAATAGCACATGTTAAGAAGTAAAGCAATCAGAACCCTCATACATTGCTCTGGGAATATATAGTGGTATAAATATTTTGAAAAGAAATTTGGGAGTTTCTTCAAAAGTTAAACATATGCCCTTGCAATTACCCAATGTCCTTGCAATTGCACCGTTAAGAATGGAATTTGTGAAGGGGAAATAAAATTCCACAAATTAATGTCAATAAAAAAGTCCATGATTTCCATATTCACAATAGCCCATAAAGTGAGAAAAACCTTAATGTCTTTAATAGGACACTGGATAAACAAACTGTGGCATATTAATACAATGAATGGATTACTATTCATCAATAAAAAGGAGTATACCATTTGATATGAGCAACAATATGGATGAGACCAAAAATATTATGTTAAGCAAAAGAAGACAGAGGGACACACAAATATAAATAACTCATAATATGTAAAATTCATCATAAAGTAAATTTATTAGAACTATTTCCTTTGGATTTTTGCTCAGCTTGTTCATGAGAAAATAATGAACAATTACCCTCAGATTTTAAATTGCCCTCAGGATTCTCTATTGTCAAAATCCATACCAATTTCAAACTTCTTTTATTGATTTTTTATCTAGGTTTATTTTCAAAAAGCAGTCAAGTGATCACTGAAATGAGTTTTCTCTAATCCAGTTTGATGCTATTGACATTACATCATTTTCTGTTTACACAGCATACAAAAATATTAACATTTCTGCAGATTGTTCAGTGCTAGAACTCTTACCTGAAAGAATGAATATAGCATTTAAAATTACTAGTTGAAAATAAAATAAAATTACTAGTTAATTTTTGAAATTTCTCTGTTTACTCTAGAAAATTTACACACACCATGTTCTCACCATACATACCAATGGCATGGTAAAGACCCTTGTTAGTGCAGAGGTATAGAACACTAGAACAAAACTAGTTCATAATCTTGGAATCAAAATATCCTCAGGGGCACAATAGTGACATAATAGTGGATTGAAAATGGCAAGCGCAAAATTTCCAGCACATCCAGATAATGTAGCAACTCTAATGAACTTGCTGTTTACCATTATTTTACCAGCAGGTGTCTATTGCTCCTTAATGCAATATTCTACAATGACTCAACTCCACTTTGTCTACGCTTCTATTGTTTCTTCTTCTCTTGTCATTATACACTCTACATTCTTTCAAAATTTATTTCTGCTTATTCTGAGGGTTTGTTTTTTTGTTTTGTTTTGTTTTTTTTTTTTTTTTTTTGTCTAAGAGGTCACCTCACTACTAACCTTCTTCCTTGTGTCTTCGGGTTTCTGCACTATTTCTATGTGACATTTTTGTATAACTCACAAAAGAGGCTCTGACTGAATTGGCCAATTACTACATATGGTAGAGAATATCAGTACTGGACAGTATAAACCTCTCATAGTGGTATCCTTATAGATTAATGGTCATTCTACATGGCTGACTTTGGGTGAGAAGTGATCCCTGCTCCAACAATCCATGGCTAGATTTGCAGAATCATACAGAACTAAACACAGTAATGCATGTATTTAGAATCTCTTAGAAGGGAACTATGAACATGCCAGGGATATAGAGACTCTTGGGAAAGAAGATTGTAGCCAGAGGCCACCTTATGTGGTCTACCTCAATATATTCATTTATTAGGGTCTCTTTCAGGGGCATCTCTTTTATTCCACTGAGCTGTCTTCCTATTGGTGAAACAGCATCATATGATTAATACCATATGTTTGAAATTCTTTAAATATCTAGCAGTTGAAATGCCTCTTCATATTCTTTATTTTCTAAATTTTCTTAACCATTTGGTGCATTTGTTTTGTTAGGAACAAATTTTAGAATAATTTTGTTCATTTCAAAAAAGTTCTTACTTGAAAATTAAGTTGGAGCTGCATTTTTATAGGTTATTCAAGGGTAAATTGGCATCTAAAATATTGAATCTTCCTACCAAGTCACTGTAGTAGGCTAAAATCCATCGAATCAAACTCTTATAATCCAGAAATCCCAATAGTTCTATCTTGGCAAAATGAAATTAAACAAGAAAAACCAATTGCAGTATGACTCAGCAACTACATAAGAAATGTTTTGTGATGTTTCAGCATATCGAAATGATTTGAGAATATAAGAATGATACTAAATACTCTAAAATGATAGTTCAGAAATTGAAAACATAAGCATTGCTTGAAAAATAATAAAATAAGAACTATTTAGTAAGCAGTTACTATGTCCCAGAGTTCCAAGTACTTAACATGCATGGGACATTTAATTCTCAGTGGGGGATTTACCATTCCCACTTATCAAATGAGGAAACATTTATAAGAGGTTAAGAAACTTGCCCTATATAACACAGCTATTAAGTGGAAGAAACAATAAGCTTTAATCTGTTTGATTTATAAACTATATTGTTAAATATTATGCTAGATCTCTCTGTAAAATATGAAAAGCATCAATTTGGGGAGCCTTGCTGGCTCAATCAGTAGAACATGTGACTCTCGATCTCAGTGGTCATGAGTTTGAGCCCCAAGTTGGGTGCAAAGTCTTCTTTAAAAAAAAGCATCAATTTAATCTAGCAAAAAGCATTTACTTGTGACATGTATTAATATTTTTATATATGTTAAAAACTAAAAAGAATGTAAGTTTTTTGTGAAAATAGAAATCAATACATATATTATTACTACATTATCTATGTTTCCCAAATCTTTAGATGATTGTCAAATAAAGTATCAAAACCAACCTATTAATTTTAGAGCGTATTTTGAAGTTTATTTGTGTTAGGCACCAAAATATTTTTAAAAATTTATCAATTCTTATTTAAAATCATTACTCTTATCATTTTCAGTTTCATGTTCCTCTCTAATTTTTAATTCCAGAAAAAGTCATTCATAAACGTATTCCTCCAAAAACAAGTTACTGATGATCTACTTATGTGTCAAGCATCATGATGCCATAGTGAAGGAGCGAGACTTGGAGCTATAGTCTTGGCTTTCTCTATATCTTAGATTCTAACAGAAAACATGATAAATAGTTGTAACCATTGACATTATTTGCAGGTGTGCGGTGCCATGTGAATATATTGAAATACCTAATTCCTAAGTAGGGTTGAGAAAATCCTTCCAGAAGGAAATGACATCCAAACAGATACTCAAGCAGAAGTAAAAATTATTGCAGAGAAAAGGTAGAGGGGCCAGACAGAATGTCAAAATGACTGAATGTCAAGAGGTAGTAGGACTTGGTGAATAATCCGAAAAAGGACTGTCAGATGATGGCCAAGTTTCTGGCTCCAGAAATCAGGTAAATATTAATATCTCCTTCAATTTTCATTTTTAAACTGTTTTCATACCCATGATCTCCACTTAATCTGAGAACAACCTTTTGGGGGGTATAAAGGCTTAAAATATAAAAGGGTTACATAGAATTAAGTTCTTCCTACCATTATTTCTACTCGATCTTAGAACACATGTCTAATTCTACTGTCTAAAGTACAATACGTCTTCTTTCAATCTAGATTGCTGTCCGGATTGAGGCCTGTGTCATATTATCCCCTTGCTACCTAATGTAGAAATCCCTCACTGACTACCCTGACAGGAGTAATCCACCATCATTGCATCATGGCTAGCCAAACAATTTTGATCAACCATGAGAGCACCCTTATTACCATCAAGTGCAAGTACACATTAATATTTTGTATAATGGCCAAACACATGGAGAAAGACAATGCATCTCCACACAAGGCTTCCATAGGTCTCTTTCTTATTCTGTTACTCTCCCTCTTATTTTCAAATCCATAATAGAAAGGTTTGGCAGGTTTTTCTCATATGCTCAAATGAGATATAAAGTTTCATTGGACCACACTACAAGGTTGCACATGGTCACAAGAAGCCCTTTCTGACTTTCTAGCTCCATGTACTTACACTGCCCAATTATGAACTTAGAAGTGAAATAGCCAACGAGGACTCAGAAGCCATAAAGCATCCTCTTGGGGGATATCTTATTGAAATGGTGGCAGACTTCGCCAGTGCCCTAGCTCAGCATGGGGCAGGCACTTCAAACTGGTTAAACTGTATTAACCACAGCATGGCACACTGAAGCTTTTCTTTCGCAGTAGTTTTGCATCCGAAGTCTCCCTGTCTCTATTCTTTTCTCTCTCTCTCTCTCTCTCTGTCTCCCCACCCATCCGCTCTTTTGTTTTTTGGGTTTTTTTTTAATGTTTATTTATTTTTGAGAGCAAAATACACAGAGAGAGAGAGCATGAGCAGTGAAGGGGCAGAGAGAAAGAGAGACACAGAATATGCAGCAGGGTCCAGGCTCTGAGCCATCAGCACAGAGCCTGACCTGGGGCTTGAACCCATGAACCATGAGATCATGACCTGAGCTAAAGTCGAACACTTAACTGACTGAGCCACCCAGGGGCTCCTGTTATTTTCTTTGTTTCTTTGTTTGTTTTGTTTTCTGTTTTGTTTTTGTTTTTGTTTTAATGAGAGATGGTTGTTAAGTGTCCTTCTGAGTGGCTAAAATGGGAGGTGGCTTTACAGTAGTTCCAAAAGAGAGAAGCAAAGTCTAGAGACACCAGAAGTCACTTTTGTATAATCCAGGTGATATGTCTGTGGCTATCCCTGAACCGCAACAGGAAGACAGAATGTTTTCAGTATAGGTGACAAATTATTACTCCATGGTGATTGACACTCTGCAGATACTGGCTCCTTGGCATTGACCACTAAAGTACTCATCTGGGAAGAGACAGAGGAGCCTCACATGCCTACTCATTTTTCCCCAAAGATCTAGGCAAGCCTGGTCTCTCAGACTTCCTTTGTTACCTGATTTCCCAAGATAGACAAAACTGCTAAACATGACAGGTAGAGGGATCCAGCTTTTCCTCTAGACTCTTTAAATCTAGTGTTATGGATAAACCTTATATCTCTTCTTTAAAATTGGACTTTTGCTTTTCAAAATCTTTTCTTCTTACCTCTCAAAAAGCCTTGTTCTTGCAAATGAATAGCTTTAGTGTCAGAACAATTGTTTCTTAAAGAGGGATATGAATTCAAATTTGCAAGTGGGAGAGCCAGATGAGGCTGGATTGTGAAGAAAGCCCATATCTACATAAAATATTAACAGGATTTTGAGAAAATAGAAAAGTTCTGTGTTAGAGTCTAGTCTTGTTCCATTTTTGACTCCAAGTCTCTGTATTAGGGCCAACTTGCAAAATGAGTACAGATGAAAAAAATTGACCTACAGGTATAAATTTTAGTGAGAGGAGCAGCCTATCAGCCTTGACTTGCTTATTTGGCTATTAATTTCTGTCTTAATCCACTCAAATTTCTTCAAGCTCCAAACAAACAGAGTTATAATCAGGAAGCAGCAGAATAAATAGGTAAGTGACAGGAAGCTTATACTTAGAAAACCTTTGTAAAACAATGTGCGATGCCTAGCAAAATATTCATCCCCCCCCCTTAATCTTACTTCTTTATAACTGAATTTAATTATGCTTTCTAAATTCTTAAGGATAGTACAGAAATACTAAGATTGATCTCCCACATCTCTATATCCAGAAACTCTGGATACCACATGAAGATCATTCTTACCTTAGTGAGTGAAAAAAGGCAGTATGGGTAGCAAAATAAACTTAGGCTTTGGAGTCAGATAGAAATGCTTGATTCTGAACCCTGTTGGACACAGTCTATCAGAGTGACTTTGGGAGAGTAATTTTAAATGATGTGTTTCCTTTTCTGCCAATAAAATGGTTATTTAAATCCCTTCCTCAAGGGTTTCTTTAAGGGTGAAATGAGAGAATGCGTGTAAAGTTCCTGCCAGGTAACAATCTCTCAACAAAACTTTCTCCCCTCAGGCTAGATTTCTTTATCAGCAGCTCAAGGATATAGCTTTTACCTCTACTTGATCTTCTCAGTTTCTGTTGGGAATTTTACTTTAAACTGAAGGGCATTTTCTCTTTACTTCACTTCTTAAGCAAATTCGGTACATTTAAATTATTTCCCTTGATCTTCCTACCTCATCTTCTCTTCTAGAGAAGCTAATTTGACCTTCCCCCCAAGCTTCTCATCACTTGTTCTTTTCTTGTCCTTACATTAATGTATTCCTGTTGTTAGCCAATGATTTCAAATACAGGTTTTTAGGTAATTTTTAAAATATATATGCTTAATTAATATAATATGTCATACTAAACACATTATATTACAATTGCATTTGATTAATACCATGTGTTTGCCTGTCTTTTTGTTTGTATCTATGGTTGTGGTAATAGCAAAAGCACACTGATTTTGGATTCAGGACACCAGTGACTTTGACACTAACTAGCTGTATGCACTTGGGCACTCTATCACTTCACCTCTGTAGTCCCCAACAACTTCTAAAGATTTTGAGCTACGTGAATTTTTACTCAACTCAGCTCTATCATTTCAGTAACAATGCAATGCTCCACTAATGACAATATGTTAGCTTTCCATATTTTTTTAATCTATGACCTCAAATGATTATTTGCTTCCATGCTTCCATGTGTTCTGTCTCTGGGTGACTTGTCCCCCTTTCTTCTCTTTCCCACCTACCAGAAAGGCTTATAAAGAAAGGGATGTATTATACTTATACTTTTCCCACCTACAGGAAAGGCTTATAATAAAAGAGATGTATTACCAACAGTTTTATGGGATCATGCTAACTTTTATTTTGGGCTGAAACTAAGAGAACTTAATGCATGACACTGCAGAATTACAAAAATTAAATCAAGCTTCACAACAGTGGGAATAAAATGGTCTTACTTTTGCCAAAACAAACAAATGAACAAAAGATATACATAGATGATCAAGTATATGTGTTAGAATTTATGTAGAAAATTATCTGAAAGGATACAAACAAAATCGCTAAAAGCAATCAGTACTGGAAGAAGTGAGATCCAGAGATCCAGAAGTAGGAGCAGTCAAGGTTTAAATGTTTACCATAAACTCTTCTATATTGTTACAAGCATGTTATCACAAGCATGTGTTAATTTTATAACAAAAATATTATCATTGACTAATATCTATTTTACTTATATTTTTTAATAAAGTAGCTTTGTAGTTTACTATAAATTGGGTTTAATTTAGTAACAAGATAGTGATTTGAGGTGGAGAAACGTTCATTAGTATTCCACAGTAAAAACAGCCAGTGGGGGAATCTGTTTGAGCTCTGACCCAAGCAGAAAGTGATGATTTCTTCTGAAAGTAATTTGATACTGTTCTTCTCATTGCATCTATGGCAAGAAAACTAAATAGGGTAATTAAAATATAATTGTAACAGGAAACACAGGTACAGCTAAATCTTTACATTGCAGAAAGTACTCAGAGGTAGGCAAAAGCCAACATTGGAGTTAACAGAATGGAATATGGTGGCAGGATTTTGCAGAACATATTGGAGCAAAGCAAATCTT
This sequence comes from Lynx rufus, assembly GCF_022079265.1. Lineage (NCBI taxonomy): Eukaryota > Metazoa > Chordata > Mammalia > Carnivora > Felidae > Lynx > Lynx rufus. The sequence continues at coordinate 8,860,501 of NW_025814825.1, forward strand.
TCCAAAGAAGTTGATAGGTAAAGATTGCATTTAAAGACAAATATTTCAGAAGTACACAAAGACTAATGACTGCAGATATTCATAAGGACACAGGACGGAACAAGCTTTCCAATCGAAGATAGTATGATTCAATAGCAAACACTGGAAGAATAACAAAAAACCAAAAAAAAAAAAAAAACTAAAACAAAAAAAACTGGGCTGGGATCAAGACACACAAGACACATAGAGTCATCAACTCAAGTTGTTATCAAAAGCCTAGATATAACACAATATTTACAATTGTAAGCATTTATGTAAGCAGAAAGTATAAAGAGTTCACTTTCAGAGTGTTGGTTCAGTCATTGTCACGATGTCAGGTTTATTTTGTTGTTCTTCCCCTATGATGGGGTGATGACGTTATAGATGTTCTGAGGATTCCAAAGGGAAATGAGAGAACTGTTTAAACTCTTTTTCAGAGCACTACACATTCAAGAATTCTAATTTCTCTTTTCCTGTCCCAAATTTTCTACTTATATCTAAGCTCCATGAAAGTGCACTGGTCCCAATAGGCTGACATTTTCTCAACCTATAATTGCAGTATTTAGCTTCTTTGCCTGCTGCAGCCTTGGTCATCAGTTTCAGTAATGCCTGACACCATGTACTTTATTTTCAACCCTACATTATCTATTTGATCATCTGTCCCCAAATACAATGAACATATCTTCTTACCTTATCAGCTCTCTATGTAACAGTCTACACAGTTGAAAACTCTTGCCTTGGCTTCTGACTCAACACTGTCTTGATTCTTCTCATCGTTCCTGTTACTGTTTGTCAGTCTCCTTTGCTGTCGACTCCTCCTCAGCATGAATTTTAAATGTTTGTTCCTATATCATTTTTTTTCTTTTCTAATATACCCTCTGAAAAGGTGAGTACATCCTATGTTAAGGGAAATCAAATTTCTATAATAGGCCAAATTTATGTTCTAAGCTCCAAAATCATATATCCAATGACCCATGTATCTATAAAATAAGCAAATTTCATATCTAATGTGCCCACTAAAATGGAATTAAATTCCTACCCCAAACTGGTTTCTCCAAGTCTCCACTAGCTCATTAAATCACACTTACATCCAGGGGCTCCTGGGTGGCACACTGAGCCCCCAACTCTTTGTTTTGGCTCAGGTCATGATTTCACCATTTATGAGTTCAAGCCCCACACTGGGGTCTGCACTGATAGAACATAGCCTGCTTGGGATTCTCTGTCTCCCTCTCTCTCTGCCCCTCCCCCATTCATTCTCTCTTTCTCTCTCTCTCTCAAAAATAATTAGATAAATAATTTTAAAAAGCCACACTTACAGCCATACAATGGCCCAAAGCAAGACACCTAAGAGGCAAATTTGTTTCCCCGGTTTTCTTCAATTTCACATTTATTCCCAGGAAAGTCTGCACATTTTATCTCTCAAATAAATTTCAAATCTGATCACCTCTTCTACCAAATCTCTAGTCCAGCACTGTTCAATACAAATGTAATGCAAGCATCATATGTAATTTTAAGTTTGCTAGCAGTCACGTTAATAAAATAATAATACTTAACACATGTTAAGTGAATAATATTTTGAATATATTTGGTTAAATTATATTATTAACATAAATTCTCCATTAAATATTAAATATTATAAATATTAAAAATAGATGAGATATTCTATATTCTTTTTTTGTGTGTGGAGTTTTCAACATCTGCTATGGTTTTTACACTAACATAGCACATCTCAGTTCATACTAGCCTAATTTCAAGTGCTCAAATATCCACATGTAACTATTGCACTGAACAGTGTAGACCTAATCTACATCGACATCATCTATTACCTTAGAAAACAACCACAGTCTCCTATCTGATATTCTCACTTCAACTCTTGCCAACCCACCCCCAACAACATATTTCCCATGGACTAGTGAGAAATGTAAACAACAAAATTTCCAGCTCTTTTATTAAATACTAATGGGACTGGAGAGACTTTCCTATTCTTGTGTTCATAATACTAAGATCAAGCAAAAATATCTTAGCTGCTTTCTCTAGGAAATACCTGCTCCTGGAAGAGAAAACTGATGCAGCTAAACTGATAAATTATCAAGACTAACAAGTTCATCTAGATTCATTTCAAGATCAATTCACTGTGTTCTCTCATCCAAATCTATGTCACCAAATCCCAACCAGTTTTCCCTCCTGAAGATGCACTTTCGGGCGCCTGGGTGGCGCAGTCGGTTGAGCGTCCGACTTCAGCCAGGTCACGATCTCACGGTCCGTGAGTTCGAGCCCCGCGTCAGGCTCTGGGCTGATGGCTCAGAGCCTGGAGCCTGTTTCCGATTCTGTGTCTCCCTCCCTCTCTGCCCCTCCCCCGTTCATGCTCTGTCTCTCTCTGTCCCCAAAAAAATAAATAAACGTTGGAAAAAAAAAATTAAAATCATTCAGCAGGACCCCTGGGTGGTTCAGTCGGTTGAGCATCCAACTCTTGATTTTGGCTCAGGTCATAATCTCACAGTACTGTGAGTTTGAACCCTGCACTGGGTTCTGCGCTGACAGCATGGAGTCTGCTTGTGATTCTCTCTCACTCCCTCTCTCTCTGCCCCTACCGCACTTGCACTGTCTCTACCAAACAAACAAACAAACAAACAAACAAACAAAAACCCCACAACATTCAGCACAGGCCTTAAGATGATATAAAGAGACCTACTCAATCTCCCCATTTGAGATGCTTATAAGACCCTGTCAAGGTGGTTTCTCTTTTACTGCACTAAGTCTAATAAACTTAGTTTGCTTGATAAACATATTTTTTAGAGATCTTTTGGAAAGCAAATCATCAACAAAAGCAAGATAGAACTTCTTAATATACAAATGGGATCATGCCACTCATGTGTTAGATTTAATTTAATAGTTCCCGATGCTTTGGAATAAAATCCAAATTATTTAATGTATCTGAAGAGGCCAAAATAATCTATACTCTGTCTAGCTCTCTAAAATCATATTATATTACTATCCTTCCTCCCTTTACTAAGCTTTAGACACAGTGCCTCATTCCAGGTCTTCAGGTACAACCAGTGTTTTGCTAATCTTGTTTTCTTTGCATTTACTCTACCCTGCCTGCAACATTCTTCCATCTTAAAATTGTTGACTCATCTTGATTCTTATTACCTAAGTCAAATTTGATGTCCTCAGAGAGGTTTTCCCTGACTACTGTATTTAACATGTTGTTTTCTCTTATGCCAATATTCTCTTTATCACTTCATACTGCTTCATTCCATCATATAATTCATCATTACTTCCCTGTCTATATTTTCTATAATTGTTTACTTTCTGTCTCTCTCCACTAGAATATAAACTCCAAGAGAATAGAGATTTTGCCTATCTTATCTAGCTCCATATGCCTAAATGTCTGACAAATTTATTGGTACATAGTAGGTATTCAATAAAAAGTTATCAAAATAAATGAATCAAAATAATTCAATGAATAGCTTAAAGAATGAGAAAAAAGAAAGAGATAGAGAGATAGAGAAGGAAAGAAGGAAGGAAGAACCCCCTAAAATATGCAATTATAAGCAAGAAAAATGTGATTATCCCCATTATGCTTTAGGACACTGTGTAAGTGCGTTCAAGGTAGGAAATCAGGACTCCAGAGCTACTTACTATATAATGTAGCAGAAACCAAGATCAAGGTCTTTCGATTTCTAATCTAGTGCTCATCACAGCATAACACACTGTCTTTCAACCTTCTCTGATTGATGTAGTTCCTTTGAAGCTAACGTGTAAAGCTTCAGATTTAATAACAAAACAAGGCATCTAAAGGAGAAAATGATTCTCTGTGCATTAATTGGTGAGTTCATATCTTTTTGCATTTACATCTCCCACTTGCATTTTGATTAGCAATTTCTTCTGTCAATTTAACACCAAAATCCTCTGTAATCAGTGGCATGTTATATTCTGGAACAGACTCAACGAGTCCCTGAAGCTGGCAAGACAGCACTTCAATCCCTTCACCTTGGCTGCTCTAGTGGTGAGCATCCCTAACTGTCAGTCTGATTTCCTAAATCTCCTAAAAGAGAGTAGGCAGTTAGAAATGCTGTTGGCATATGCTTGGCTTTAGCTCATTTCAAATACAAAAATGCTGGCTGGTTCCAGACACAAGCCTCACTTATTTTCTATAGTAATAATAATAATAATAATAATTATTATTATTATTATTATCATCATCATCACCATCATCATTATTGTTATTATCTTTATCACTCTTCCAAAGTCCCTTTTGGAGAGGTTTCATATCCTAAGGAAGAGCAATTCCTGAAAATTACACTTGATCAATTTATTTAGTGAGGCATAAATAGTAAATTAGCATTTGATTAAAATTCCTACCTTCTTTTAATAATAAATACATTGTAAGGGATTGTTTGTTGTCTACCCTATCACTAATTTCTACTTTCTTTCCTGCTAAAAGCACTTCAATTTTCGAATATTAGGAATGCTGAGGTGTTTGTGGCACATGAGGGGGAAGATACTCCCCCACCCAAACCCTACGGAATGAATCTTGAATAGTCTGTGCCAAGCCTAGTAACTGTGCTCCTCTTGACATTGGTCAAGGTTATTTATCTTTGACATGGCATAAAAAATATTATAAATCTGGATTCTTTTTATTTGCCCAGTTATTTTTCCACCTATACACTGGAGTCCAGGCACTCTGGCCTAATTACATTTCTCTAAATATGTCTTTACTTCTTTTCCCTTGCAAATGTCCTAAACCACAATTCCAACTATACAACCCCTATCCATTCAACAAAGCCCAACTCTAATCACCCAACTCTAGTCACCAAATGAGTACATCTGTGCATAATTTTCTCCATGACATAATTAAAATCTCTTAATTAGCAATGATGATTCTATGTTTTCATTGTAGCACTTACCACTATAAATTCTCATCATTGGCTCACACATCTCTTCATTCCATGAGAAAGCTAGTTAATTAAGAACAAGGATCCTATCTCACTCATGTTTGTATTCTTAAACACAGTTCTTGAAAGATAGAAAGTACTCAAATATTTTTTCAAGAGGTTGACTGAGGAGACTGTACAACAAATAGAAAATTAGTTGTTAACATGATGCCTTCTTCATTCTTTGCCATCCGGGTTCATGACACTTTTGTATTCTACGTACACTTTTCAAAAGTTTTATTCTATTTTGTACTTCCTAGATATTACTATTTCAAAGGAAATCTCTAATTTTTTTTAATGTTTATTTATTTTTGAGAGAGAGAGTGAGACAGAGCGTGAGCCAGGGAGGGGGACACAGAATCGGAAGCAGGCTCCAGGCTCTGAGCTGTCAGCACAGAGCCTGACGCGGGGCTCGAACCACCAACCGTGAGAACATGACCTGAGCCAAAGTCAGATGCCTAACTGACTGAACCACCCAGGCGCCCCTCAAAGGAAATTTTTAGAGTGTACCAGAAAGTTTGTATCAGAAAGATTGTATATAGCTTAACATCTTAAATAGGCAATGCATATAGTTACCGAAGAAATTAAAATGTAATAAAATTTTTAACTTGAATATTTTACTAATCAGAACTCCCAAAAACTTGTTATAAGCAAATGATTACCTGCAATGTTTTAAAAATATTTCCACTGGTTTATTTTACTCTTTAAAAGCAGTAAACTTTTCAAGGTAACATGGTAACAAAGTTAATCAGTAAAAAAATTATTAGTAGTAATGATGATGAGAGTATTATGATAAGTAGAGCACATTACATTTTCCAAATATAGGCTTTATATTGTATCCCATACCATTTGTTCCTTTTGACCTTTATACTTCTTACACAGAAAGGTAAAGTTCATTCTCCTCCTCTTGAATCAGGGAGGTCTTTGACTTGTTTGTAAGTAATAAATTATGACAGAAATAACACTGTATAATTTCAGAGAGTAGGTTAGGAAAGAAAGTATCGTCTGTGCTTTGTTAGCTGCAACACTTATTCTTGATTCCTAAAATGCCATACAAAAATAACCAATTATCTGGAGATTGTCATGCTATGAGAAAGCCAAGCCACATGAAAATTAATGTAATTTTCCTTAGTCTTCCAGTACTGAAATCAGACATCAGATATGTGAGTAAACAAGCCTATGCCCTTTCTGAATTTTTGATGCATAGAATCTGTGAACATAATATATTGGTTGTTGTTTTAAGTGGCTAACTTTTGGATCATCTGTTGCATAGCAGTAATAACTGGAACAAAGGGTGTGCCAAGGAAGGTTAGGTGTTCACTAATCAATCATCCACTGTTTCTTCCCTTTCTCCAATGACAGTGGAGGCCACATTATAAAGATAGCAGTATCAAAAGATTGGAGGATCCTGAATCACCAAGTCATTACTTGGTAGAAACTTATCCAGGAAAACTGGCTAACAACAGAGCAATATATAAATGATAAATAAACTATCACTGAAATAAGCAATCGGGATTTGTGGGGTTGTGTTAGAGCAGCTAGAATGCGTTATTTTGACTAATACACATAACAAATTCTTTGTATTTGTATTACTACACTGTAATACTAAGACAAATTCATTGAGCACTTATAGTGCGCTGGAAAACTTTACTTAATGTTGTGCATGTATTATCCCGTTTAAACTCAGATCAACCATATAACTAGGCCAGTATGTTTGTTTTCCTTATTTTACAAATGCAAATCAAAAGTTGAGAAATTATCTGACTTACTCAGGGTCACAAAGATATTCCAAAGAAGGGGAATGTCTTTGAGATGGAGAAGTATGAAGTCAGTCTAAAATAGGGTTGTCTTCCCAGAGTTAAGTTAGCAAAATCCACTGGAAGAGATTAGTTTGTATAAACGTGTTGTTGATAAAAAATTTGTTAAACAAGTAGCCTAGATTTATTTCTAGGCCGCTAGTAATTTTGGTGATAATAGAAGATATGCAGAAATTCCTGGTTTTATTTTCATATATATTTTTTAGTAAACAGACCACTATGGACTCATTACAATATATTTTATAACCATTTTTAAGGGTTAGAAATAATTTTTGTCATAGAATCTTTCTATATTTTATGACTTTAATTAAGTTTCTGATTTCTTTTCCAAACAGTGCAATATAAGACAATATAAAACATATTTTAAATTATTAAATTTGTGGATAATTTTGTGACTTTTCAGAACCTATAACACCAAGGGTATGATAATGGAGGAGAATGTGCATAAAATACACTTCAGCAAGTTCCACAAACTCTAGCCTCAATGATTTTTCTTCCACAACCCAACCACTAATGCATGCAATCAAGAAGTCTCATCAGGGCTATTCTGTAACTGTTATCATCTTTAAAGAGGAATCTTGTCATCTGCACAAGGTAAAATGAAAGCTTCTTAAAACAACTATATATTCAGTTTTATAGAAGTTTGTTACTTGATACAGACATGTATATGCATTTGTGATCACACTGGTGGCCACAAAATACAGTATGTATTAAGGAATCCTTGGTACTTTCAAAACTATCTTAAACCAAAGATTGAGAGAATTTTAATTCTTTGTGAAAGTGTTTATCAAGGTAGCTTCTTAGTGTCTGTCACTTTCTGTAATATAAAATATAACAAAGTAATTTTTTTCTTGCCATTAATTCCTTGAGGTCCAGTGACTACGTTTCAAACAAGTGACGAATTTGACAACTAAATCAATCACTTCATTTAATTGTAAAAAGCCTAACATCTGATTTTATCCTAAATGTCTAAAAAATCCCTCCTTTCATAAACTCTACATTCTTGTATGGGGAGACAGAAAATAGATAAATAAAAAATATATAATATGTTCTTTGTCATGATCCACGACATAAACCCAAACTCGAGTGAGAAGACAGAGTGGCTGAAGAGGGAGATGCTATCTCTGTATATGGATCCTTATAAGATCTGTGCAGGATGATATAAAAGTAATGATGGATCAGACCTGAACAAGTCTGCTGTGCGAATTCTCGGAGAAAGCATATGGTTAGACAGGACAGTAATTGGAAAGATGCCAGAAGTGTAGGCATGTCTGGTGAACACAAGAAACAGACAGAAGGGCTATGTATCTGAATCTGAAGCAGGACAGAGGAGCATTATAGGGTAGGTATTCTTCAACAAACTGCCTAAAAAGTAATTTGGGGGATTTATGTGTTTTTAACTGGCCCATCGACGAAGGGAAGTCAGTGAAGTAGAAGGACTCCTGTTGTATAAAAACACTTAACTATTTCCTGCTCCTGAGAAAAAGGAAAATGTTCTGAACCAGGTGCCCTAAGACCCCAAGATTTCAATCTGTTACTTTCCCTGTCGGTGTGTGACCTCAAGTCGCTCACTTCATTTACACACCTTTTGCAAACTCATTTGTAATCTAATAATCGTTAGACACATTGTTACTACTATAACATAAAGAAAAGAAAAAGTAAAGTGGTTGAGTGAAGTTGATGAATTTCAACATCCTGTAAACCTCAAAAGTTGAATTTCAAAATGTATGATAATCAAAGGGCAGCTTAAAATTTAATTATACCTGCTGAACATATGCAAAATACCAAGAGGAATGTGAAACCTCTTTATAGCCTTTGGGGAAGAGTGAATCCTAGTAACTAAAGCACCCTGAAAAGTAGCAGGAAGGAAGTGCAAAGAAGGAAGGGCAGATAGTTTGACCTACCAAAGAAAGGGTAAAAAACTTAGAGCACCTAGGAGAATGGAAACCACATGGGTGCAAAAGGGTGGAGAAAAGCTCCTGGGACCCTGCAATGGGAATAGGATGGAATAGCAGAAGTTGCACTGGGTGGTCACATGACTCAATGAACTTGAAGGAAGGACCATTGTAATATTCAAATATTTTGGATGATTAGATTTACAAAGGAAAATTAATAAAGGTGCAATTGGATCCTTGGAAAACCCAGTCAAAATTTTAGTAAAGAGCCAAAACAGACTAAGACAAGGGTCAGCAAAATTTTTCTGTAATGAGCCAGGCAGTAACTGTTTTAGGCTTTGTGAGTCATACTGCTACTGCTATGGTTACTGTTGCCATTACTAAAATTGCCATTATAGGGCAAAGAACTATCTATTGGTGTTATTCCTAAAATTAGAATTTCATATAACTTTCAGATGTCAAAAAATATTATCCTTCTTTGAAATTTTTTCAACTGTTTAAAAATACTAAAATCATTTTTAGCCCATAGGTCATACAAAATAAGATGGTCAACCAAATGCAGCTCCGTGGCCCTATGTTTGCCATCCTTGACCTAAGATAATACATAATAATTTATAAACATGAGAAATAAAAATCAACAAAAGAGGACCATATATTAGAGATATTTGGTGGGGTGTCTGGCTGGCTCAGTTGGTTAAGCCTCCGACTTCGGCTCAGGTGGTGATCACGCGGTTCATGGGTTCATGCCTGGTGTCGGTGCTGACAGCTCGGAGCCTGGAGCCTGCTTCGGATTCTGTGTCTCCCGCTCTCTCTGCCCCTCCCCCGCTTGCACTCTGTCTCTCTCTCTCTCAAAAATAAGTAAATATTAAAATATTTTTTAAAAAGAAATATTTGGCAAGTAACCAGTTATAAAGTAGAAAGGTATTTGTTTGATTATAATATTCTAAACATCAGCATTCTCAGTAGTTCATGCAGGCCTTTTTATTTATTTTTTTTTTATTTATTTATTTTTTTTTTAATTTTTTTTTTCAACGTTTATTTATTTTTGGGACAGAGAGAGACAGAGCATGAACGGGGGAGGGGCAGAGAGAGAGGGAGACACAGAATCGGAAACAGGCTCCAGGCTCTGAGCCATCAGCCCAGAGCCTGACGCGGGGCTCGAACTCACGGACCGCGAGATCGTGACCTGGCTGAAGTCGGACGCTTAACCGACTGCGCCACCCAGGCGCCCCCATGCAGGCCTTTTTAATTAATCCTAATTAATACATTCGATAGGACTTTATCTAAATAAAATTACCTCATTGTTAACGTGCCGACTACTAGGTAAAACATTATTAATTTTTAAAATCAACTTTATCCACGTAATTTACCTGTAATTCTAAGTGTACAGTTTTATAAGTTTTGACAAATGAGTGTACCCATGTAACCACCTTGGATTATCAGTTTTCATAAAAGAGTCTACTGGGAGTTTGTTTTGGACAGCATTATATCTATAAATCAATTTCAAGATAATTGTACACCTTAATAATATTGAGTCTCCCAGTCCAGGAATATGATTAACTTTCTCCTAATATGGTTTTCATAATTTTTATTGATAATGTCTCATAATTTTCAGAGTGTAAACCTTGTATAAGTTTGTTAAATTTATCAATTATTTTGTTATTTTTGACGCTGTGCTAGATTGTACTTTATTTAATTTTTTTTAAGTGTTTATTTATTTCTGGGACAGAGACAGAGCATGAGTGGGGGAGGGGCAGAGAGAGAGAGGGAGACACAGAATCTGAAATAGGCTCCAGGCTCCGAGCTGTTAGCACAGAGCCTGACACGGGGCTCGAACTCACAAACTGTGAGATCATGACCTGAGCCGAAGTCGGTGGGTCAACTGACTGAGCCACCCAGGAGCCCCAGATTGTACTTTTAAAAGACATATTTTCTAATTGTTGTGATTAAATAGAAATACATATTGAGTTTCATTGCATTTCTCTACTTTATATTTATTAATTAATTAATTTTGCCCTTATCCCTTCGTCCTCCCCTTCCTTTGTGCTAAATTCACTTACCAGTTTTACCAGAGTGAAGTTTTTTGTTGTTTTAAGTTTTTTTTTTAGGATTTTCAATGTGGTTGATCATATAATTTGCAAATACAGGCAGTTTTATTTTTTCTTATAATCTGTACACTTTTTACTTTGTTTCTTGATTTACTGTACTGGCTAGAACATCTACAAAATCTCGTTGCACTGGAGCATGGACATTCTCACTTCGTTCCCAATTGTAAGGAATAATGTTTTGCCCTTAATTTTTAAGTGCAATGATGGCTAAAAGCTATAGAGTATGCTTTCATTTCCCTCTACAGTAAAGAAACTAATATCATGTAAGATAACAAACTAAATGATAACACATAAAATTGAGACTTGAAAACGTCTTGATTTTACAGAATATTCCTTTCACTATTTCTTCATTTCTGAACTTAATTCAACAGAATTTTAGTTGGACCAGATAACATTGTCCACCAGTCAGTGACTAACTGACACCATCAGTCTTTTCCTCCCAAAGTTTGAATGTGAGACTTCAGAGAAACAAACAGCAGTTTGGTCCAGTAGACATATAAAGCAAAATAATTTTTTGAGGTGAGATGCAAAGAAGTTATGCAGAACAATAGAAGACATTCAAGTAAATCATGACAGTGCAAGTAAGTTAAATTAAGAAAATTGTATATAATTCCAATGAAAGCCATCTATCCATTCCTGAGGGTACAGTAGAATCAGAAAAAAAAGGGGGTTTTCTGGCTATATAAACTGAAGTTATATATTGAACTGTGTTCCAATTTTAGAAGCCATGTAAATTATTCATGTAAAAATGGTTCATGTAAACTGGGCCACATAAATGTTTTTTTGATTTACTTTATTTTCCTTTGTTTCTTCAAAAAACAAACTTCAATCAAGTGATATCTCCAAAATTTGTTCTTATTCTCTGAAATATGAAGTTAGGGGCGCCTGGGTGGCGCAGTCGGTTAAGCGTCCGACTTCAGCCAGGTCACGATCTCGCGGTCCGGGAGTTCGAGCCCCGCGTCAGGCTCTGGGCTGATGGCTCGGAGCCTGGAGCCTGTTTCCGATTCTGGGTCTCCCTCTCTCTCTGCCCCTCCCCCGTTCATGCTCTGTCTCTCTCTGTCCCAAAAATAAATAAAAAACGTTGAAAAAAAAATTTGAAATATGAAGTTAGACAACTAACACAGAAAATCTAAACTTAGTGGTGGTCCTGAGAATCTTCACATTTGGTTTGGAAAGCGTCTCTGTATTTCCTACGTGCTTTTGATAAGTCACATACGAAAATTCACAAACAAAATATGTGAAGCTCACATTCTGCATACCTGTTCAAAGGCTGAATTTTTGCTGAATCTTTTTCTCTTTTTGATGGTATTTCACTACTATCCACCCATGTTTCTCACAATTTAATTATCTTGTCCTTTAAGATTTTTATCTATTTCTGGTTAAGCACATTTCCCTAAAAGATGAACCATCGAGAGTCCTTCTTGCACATTTCAAGAAGTTAATAAAAACAATACATAGAATTATAATGCCAGCTTAAAGTCATATAGGCTCAAAAGCACAATTTGCATTAAATAATCTATAATTCAGATACACAATAAGTCTCCTCTTATGTAAAACAGTATCTTGAATAAAAACATAATTATTTGTTTAGAACTTTACCTTTTAAGGTACTTTTGGGCTTTGGCTTCAAGTTGGCCCATGGGCACATTTCTATAACTTCTATAGATAACATTCTTCAACATATAAAAAAATAATTGGGGCGCCTGGGAGGCTCAGTCGGTTAAGCATCTGACTTCAGCTCAGGTCACGATCTCACAGTTTGTGAGTTCAAGCCCCGCGTCGGGCTCTGTGCTGACAGCTCAGGGCCTGGAGCCTGCTTTGGATTCTGTGTCTCCCTCTCTCTCTCTGCCTCTTCTCCACTTGTGCTCTCTCTCTCTCTCTCTCTCTCTCTCTCTCTGTCTCAAAAATGAATAAAATGTAAAAAAAATTTAAAAATAAAATAAGTAATAAGTAGCTTCAGTAGTACTAGCATTATTCACAATAGTAATAGCAATAGGAACTATTTTTTTTATAAGACACTACTGTTTACTGAGTACTTCATTTCTATTAGCTCATTTTGTCAGCATAATAATATTTTGAAGTAGATTTAATACAGTTTATTTGACAAAGGAAGAAAACTGAGGGTTAGAGAGATTTGTGACTTGCTTTAATCTTATCATATGAACTCTTAATAACTATAAAACTTATACATAGATCTTAAACCTCAAAGAAACATATTTAATATTCCCTATTCTCTGAGGTTATTGAGAATGAGATTCCATAAATTTATTTGTCCACAAACTGAATCCAGTGGAGATAGCAATATTAAATGTCACAGCATTTTCTCTTAGAATTTTTAAAAATATTCTGAACACTTGCTAACACATTTATTCACCCCCAAAAAAGTTATAGACAGATATAATCATATTTTTTATAAAACCACATAAAATTTCAAGCACTGAAATTTTTAAGCATTTTGTTTTTTGTTTTCTTTGTTTTGTTTTTAGTATTTTATTAATAAGCAGCTTGAAGGGCACTGAAAGCACTCTGGAAATTCCGACATAGGACAGTAGTCTGTAACACTCACAGGACCAGAGCCTAGTCCTCCTTGAACTTGCCTTAATGTTGACATTCTTTAGTTACTTTGAAGAAAGCATCAAATGCTTTGTAGTTCTAAGGTCAGGATATTGGTCAGCATTAAATTTGACCTTATTAAGAGAAGATTACACCAGATCAATTTTATTATCTTCTATGACAAAGGGATAGTCTTCAAAGGAAAAAAATATTATAGATTTTATTAATTGTACCTGAGTTAGACTTCTACTTTCAATCTATAATCCAATTAGCAGTTAAGTACAGAGGTTTATGGATCATCCTCCAAGGAATCCTTGTAGTTCTGTAGAAGTTTCCCTAGAAATTACCTAAGAAACTGGACACGCAAGCCCAGAGATGCTGAGCCTCTGGACTCTCCTTCATGGTTTCAAGAACAGCAGCTCTGTTTTTTTATCTGTTTTATTTTAGTCGTCCATAATGTGTGTTTGAAGGAAGAATATATCTACCTCAAAATTCAGAAAACATCCTTACAAACCACACACTTGCCAATATGTTCTTAGTTGGATGGAACATCAGATTCTAAGGTCTCTTAACACTAAGATCCTTAACTGGAGCTAGCTACTAGAGATTGCAGTCAGATGAATGTCCAATATAATCCAATATTTTTATTAGTAATCTAGATGAAGGAATTTAGATTACAATCTCATGTTTCTAACTGAGGCTAATTAGGTACAGTCACAACCAAATTTAAAAGCAAACTGATTGGGGCGCCTGGGTGGCGCAGTCGGTTGGGCGTCCGACTTCAGCCAGGTCACGATCTCGCGGTCCGGGAGTTCGAGCCCCGCGTCAGGCTCTGGGCTGATGGCTCAGAGCCTGGAGCCTGTTTCCAATTCTGTGTCTCCCTCTCTCTCTGCCCCTCCCCCGTTCATGCTCTGTCTCTCTCTGTCCCAAAAATGAATAAATGTTGAAAAAAAATAAAAAAAAATAAAAGCAAACTGATAAATTATATGAAAAATCATTTAGAAATGTAATAAAGTTTAAATCTGGTATGAGATTTATGACCTGAGAAAACATATCAAATCAAAACAGAGAAGGAATATGTAGGCAATAACAGGGTAAAAAATAAAAAATAAAAGGAAATTATTGTCTATCCAATAATCATGATATTTAAGAGAAGAAAAGTAAGTTCACAGCAGTTGGCTGTATTATTAGCAATAACATACAAACAAGTCTTCCACTTCATTTGATTTTGGACAGGCCCTAATTAGAGTATGCTTTTTGATAGTCTCATTTGAGAAGTTTGTTGAAAAGTTAAATAAGGACTAGTAAAGAACACAAAATACTGAATTATTCCTGTGAGGAAAAATTAAAATAAATTGAAGTATGTACCTTGAAAAAGAGATGACTATAGGGAAAATTTACAGCCCTCTAAGGCTGTTAAATAATTCCAATAAATTGCTCTCTTGCCCAACAGAGGACTGCTTGGTCCGTATGAGGGATATATAGAAATAATAGCAAGATACTTTGACTTGCTATAAGTAAGCTATTTTGATAAGAAGGAAATTATTAAATACTAAAACATACGAATGGGAGAAATTACAAGACTTTTTTCATCCATAGATAGTTTTTTCAGGGGAAAAAATGTATTTCCTACGCTGGTTCACCTATGCTATTTCATTGGTTTAAACTTCTCACATATCCACCCAAGGATACTGAAAATGCAGGTGTTTCACTCTGGAAAGACCATTGCCTGAAACTCATGTGTCTTCACTCAATGTTTCTTTTCTGGTTCTACCCATCTTCCCCCCTTTGGATTATTACCAATCCACCAGCCCACTAGTCTACATGGGAAAGATTTAAAATCCTTTTTGGAAGAAAATATTTGATAAGGGTACTTTGCAGCTTAGACATAGTACTGGCACAATACCACGGTTCACGATCACATATAAACAAATACTTCCTGGCTTTCTCTTTTATATGTATGATTGGCTCGCTTTCAGGTTTTGCCATGCTCTGACGTGCTGGATCCTATATCTTGACACCTCTGCTTTTCTCTTAGAATTTCTTTCATAAGCATCCATCTGCCCTGCCAGTGTCTTCAACTTCTGTTGGCCGTTTCCCTTAAAAGATTCCCAAACAACTCCACTTTTACAGACTGCTCAGTGTAACCTAACTATGACATTCAGACCTGCCAGATACTGTTGGTGCTCTGCCTGTATCTCTTCAGCACTTCTATTCTACATTTATAGTTTCAATAACAGTTTAATCTAGAGGCTTTCAAATTAAATTATATTAATACTTAACAAATTACACTCACCATCCCTACTGACTCCTTTTTGTGCAAGCACCTGCCACACTGCCTAAGGGTTGCTTTTTGGGGGCACAAGAGCTTGACTGACCCACGCTGGAGGTTTTAGTAACACCTCTGAGGAGAGGTAGCCTTTAACCAAGGATGAATAGGTAGATAAATTGGGTCTCGTTCACCTCGGGTAAGATAATTCTGAGTATTCAATACTATCACCCAGAGTTCCCAGCAAGATCGAGCCCTAGTTGCCAGTAGTGATGCATAATTATATCTTGCTGGTTTACTTCCCCTCCCTGCCTTATTTTTTTCTGTCTTACTTTCTCCTAAATAGACTAATAGTAACACAAATCCTTACCTCATGGTCTGCCTCCATGTGAATCCATCCTAAGATAAAATACCCCCGTATCTTTACATTTGCATTTTGCAGAAAACCTCCACTGTTTTTTTAAATAAAAATTTAAAAAATACTCCACATTGGGGCGCCTGGGTGGCGCAGTCGGTTAAGCGTCCGACTTCAGCCAGGTCACGATCTCGCGGTCCGTGAGTTCGAGCCCCGCGTCAGGTTCTGGGCTGATGGCTCAGAGCCTGGAGCCTGTTTCCAATTCTGTGTCTCCCTCTCTCTCTGCCCCTCCCCCGTTCATGCTCTGTCTCTCTCTGTCCCAAAAATAAAATAAACGTTGAAAAAAAAATTAAAAAAAAAATACTCCACATTAATATTTGAGTAAAACCAAATAAATAATCCTGGCCTCTGTGTATGCAGTATGCCCACAATAAATTACTCAATTTTGCCCTTAAGAAGATGGCATATATTTCCCCAAACAGACAACTCCTAGATTGGGACAGTTCATGTGTTTATTGTTCCTGGCAGCTCCAAGTGAGATTTCTTTTTTTTTTTTTTTTAACCAAGTGAGATTTCTTACAGAATATTCTGAATCTATAATCTAGTATGAGAGGGTTTGACCATAGAAACAACCTGTTTTAAACAGACACATTTTCCTACCAATTTTAACACAGTAATGAGAAAGATCCTTTCCTTTCCATTCAAGAAAAGAAAGCAAATTATTTTATGTATTTTTCCTTGGCTCCTGATCATGCTATGTGACACCTCAGTGAATTCTGCACACAAGGAATCCTATCATTTCTGCACACACAGCAGTTAAATGTGCTCATTTGCATAAGTTATAACCAAATACATAGTGAAAGTGTTGTTTGTGACAGTAGATTTGACTTCAGGGATACATACGAATTTCTAAAGTTCTAATGGATTTCAGCATTGACATTATGAAATAGAGATAAAATATTTCTTGCAATCATTCCAAGCATTCCAGATGGTGAAGGGCATTACAATAATTCAATGGGAAGCAAAGCAAACTTACCCGAATCATCATGACTGAACATCTGATATCATGGATTGTATCATAGATCTTCTTTGAGATGTCCACAAATTGATCATCATCAAATACATCCAAAGAGTTTTTACTTAAGGCTTCCAAGGCAACATTCACTTGTGTTACAAACTCAGGAATTGCTGTTAAAATTAATAAGAAAGATAAGATTGTTCTATTTGTATTTTCAGATTTCTGGAGTTTCATAAAAAATATGAGATATTTTTAAATAAATATCTGATTAATAGAATTTTAATTATTTTTTAATGTAAAGAGACCAAATATTTTGTCAGGATAATTTTGGATCTCTGAAAAGTAAACAGAATCAAAGACAATAAACCACATATTTATAGAAATATTTTCAAAGATTATCTTTCTCCTTTATGTCATTTTTTTTCTACCCAGCCTGGGACCATATAATCATTTCTCATCCTATCCAATACAAGCCTCAAGAAAGTACCAAAAAGAATTGGTGTGTTAACAGTTGAAATTATAAACATGAAGATATTCAAAGAAAGAAATCACCTGAGTTGCCAAATATAGGAAAATGTAATTAAAGGTAATAACTCTATCTCATAGAAATAATAAAAAAAAAACAATAAACTTTCTTTTGTTAAGATATTTTCCCATTCGTCAAAAGGCGGGGGTTCCAAGATGGTGGTATAGGAAGACCCTGAATTCACTTTCTCTCATGGACACCAAATCTGTAGGTATATGTGGAATAATTCCCACTGAAAAAGAACTGAAAACTAGGTTAACAGTTGTCTCCACAACAATGGATTAAAGGACCATATCACGAGACGTAGGAGAGGCAGAGATGCAGTCTTCCCAATATCCAACCCACACAATAGGGAGGAAATTTCTTGAATCCAGAGATTCTCCCTAAGGAGTAAGGAGTTTGTGCTCCATATCAGGCACCTCAACACCTAGGATCTACATTAGAGAGATAAGAGGTGCTGGGTGATAAGTGAAGGAGATTCATTTGCTAATCTTACGACATCTGCCAGAGGTTCAGGGACAAGTTGGTATGTTCTCTGGGGATGGAGGTGCTGATAATACCATATTTATTCTCTCTCTCTAGCTTGCTAGCACAGGGGGGTGTGGGCAAACACAGCCTCACTAAAGCCAAGGGTGTGCCCACCCAAGCACTCTTCTCCAACAATGTGAAAACTGCAGATATACCCTGTCCCCAACCACTCTTTCATAGCTTCACTAAAAGCCCTGGGATTTGCATCTTTTGGCCTCACCCAAGCTTACAGGTGCCTCCAGAAAGGAGCTTATACACTCATCTGAACTCCGAATATTGCAACTGTAAACCAAGGGACACCTCTCGATTTCCTAGCGTCAGCTAGGAGTCAGCTAGGGATCAATTGTGGTCCCACAGGATTATGTATATGTACATACATTAAAAGCTGCTGCCTAAGGATTTGGCTTCCAATCAGCTGAAACTAGGTGCTGACTGAGATCACTCTGTTTTGATACACTGAGGATGTGTCTTGGCACATCCTCAAAAATTGGAACCTATCAAGAATAAATAATCCAAAAACAACAACAAAATCAGGTTACTTAGACAATCACAAAGGTTCAAGACACAACCAAAGCAAGGGCAAAGTTGAACTCCTACACAAAGCCACTGCTTCAGTGCTGAAAGAAGTCACTATTTCACATGATATATAGAAACAAACACAAAGGGTGAAACAAAATGGGGAAACAGAGGAATATGTTTGAAACAAAAGAACAGGATGAAACCTCAGAAAAAGACCTTAATGAAACAGAGATAAATAATGTACATGATAAAAAGTTCAAACTAATTGTGATATTCACCAAATTTATAAAGATAAAGAAGAATGAATTAACACAATAAAAACTTCAACAAAGGCATAAAACATATAAGTAGGTACCAAAAAGAGGTCACAGAGCAAAAGAATACAATAACTGAGCTGAAAGATTATATTAGAGGAATTCAGCAGTAGATTAGAAGAAGGACAAGAATGGATCAATAATCTGAAAGATGGAGCAGTGGAACTCACATCAAAAGTGCAACAAAATGAAAAAAAAAAGTAAAGATAGCTTAAGAGACCTATGGGACAACATCAAGCAGAATAATATTTGCATTACAGGGGGCCCAGAAGGAAAAGAGAGGGAGAAATAGGCAGAAATTGAATTTGAAGAAATAATGTCAGAAAATTTACCTATCTTGGGAAAGGAAAGAGATATCCAGGCCCTGGAAGCACAGAGGGTTCCAAAGAATATAAATCCAAAGGGACCAACACCAAACACATTATAAGTAAAATGTCAGAAGTTAAAGATTAAGAGAGAATCTTAAAGCAGCAAGAGAAAAACAACTTGTTATATATAAGGCAATCCCCATGTGACTATCAGCTGATTTTTTAGCAAAAACATTGCAGGCCAGAAGGAAATAGTATGATATATTCAAAGTGCTGAAGGGAAAAAGCTTTCAAATAAGAATAATCTACCCAGAAAGGCTTACATTCAGAACTGATAGATAAGGAATTTTCCAGACCGCCAAAAGCTAAAGGAGTTCACCATTAAACTGGTATTATAAGAAATGTTAAAGGGACTTCTTGAGGCAGAAAAGAAAGGTCACTTAACGAATAACAAGAAAACATATGAAAGTAAAACTATCGCTGATAAAGGTGAATATTTAGTAAAGGTAGTGAATTAACCATTTATAATGGTAGTATGAAAGTTAAAAGACAAAAGTAATAAAATTATAACTATAGTAATTAGTTAAGGGAGGTACAAAATATGAAAATGTAAACTGTGATATCAAAAACATAAAATGTGTTGGTGGGGGGGAGTGAAAATGCAGAGGATTAAAATGCATTCTAAGTTTCTATCAACCCCAAAAAGATTCATATATATACACACCCACACATATATATGTATAGGTTCTTTTATATATATATATATATATATAGCTTGTTATATGTGAACCTCATGGTAACCACAAAGCAAAAACCTATATTAGATACATTAAAGGCAAAGAGTAAGGAATGTAAACAAGACATGAGAGTCACCAAACTACAATGGAAGAGAGCAAGAGAAGAAAGGAACAAAGAGGAACTATAAAAACATCCAGAAAACAATTAATCACATTAAAATAAGTACATACTTAATTACTTTAAGTGTTAATGGAATAAATTCTCCAATCAAAGAGTGCTAAAAGGATGAGAAAACAATACAACTGCATGCTACCCACAAGAGATTAAAAACAGACCTAAGGAAAAACAGACTAAAAATGAAGGGATGGAAAAAGGTATTCTATGCAAATGGAAACAAAAGGAAAGCTGGTGTAACTATACTTAGATCAGTCAAAATAGACTTCAAAACAAAAACTGTAATAGAAGACAAAAAATAATAAATAAATACATAAATAAATAAATGGCTGTTATATAAAGTCAGTCTAACAAGAGGATATAACATTTGTAAATATTTCTGCACCAATAAGGAACACCTAAATATATAAAGCAAATATTAAAAACCGTAAAGGGAGACATTGACAGCCATACATTAATAGTAGGGGACTTTAATAACCCTACTTACACAGATGGATAAATCATCCAGACAATCAATCAATCAATCAATCAATAAAACAGCGCTAAACAGCATATTAGACCAGATGGACCTAACAGCTATATACAAACATTCTATCCAATAGCAGGAGATATACATTCTTCTTACATGCACACAGAACATTCTTCAAGATGGATCATATGTTAGAACACAAAACAAGTTTTAATTAGTTTAAGAAGAATGAAATCATATCAATAAACTCTTTGACACCATGATATGAAATTCAAATTTCCACAATTGCAAAAAGACAACTGGAAAAATCACAAATATGTAGATATTAAACAACATCCTAAAGAACAGTGAATTAATGAAGAAAGAAAAGTATAAATTAAAAAAATACATTGATATTATTCAATGTAAATATAAAAATTCAATATCAGGGTGCCTGGGTGGCTCAGTTGGTTGGGAGACTAACTTCAGCTCAGGTCATGATCTCACAGTCCGTGAGTTCAAGCCCCGTGTCAGGCTCTGTGCTGACAGCTCAGAGCCTGGAGCCTGCTTCAGATTCTGTGTCTCCCTGTCTCTCTCCTGCTCATTATCTGTCTCTCTCTGTCTCAAAAATAAATAAAAACATTGAAAAAATTAAAAAAAAATTCAATATCTATGGGACACATTTCATTAATAAAAATCAAGATCATCTCCAATAATACACAAAAAGCATTTGATAAAATTCAAAACTTATCATAAAACCCTTCACAAAATGAGTATAGATGAAACATACATCAATATAATAAAGTTCATATATGAAAAACCCACAGTAAACATACTCAATGATTAAAAGCTGAAAGCTTTTCCTCTAAGACTAGTAATAAGACATGGATGCCCACTCTTACCACTTTCCCTCAACATATTATTCAAAATCTTAGCCAAAATAATCAGATAAGAATAAGAAATAAAAGACTCCCAAATTCATAAGGAAGAAGTAAAATTGTCACTCTTTGAAGATGACTTGATACTATATGTAGGAAACCCTAAAGTCTCCACCAAAAATGTTAAAACTAATCAATTTTAGTAAAGCTATAGGACACAAAATCAATAGACAAAAATCTGTTCCATTTCTCCACGTTAATAATGAACTAGCAGAAAGAAAAAATTAATAAAACAACCCTATTTATAATAGCACCAAAAAGAATAAAATGCCTAGGGATAAATTTAATCAAAGAGGTGAAAGGCTTATACACTGACAACTGTAAGACATTGATAAAATTTAAGATGACACAAATAAATGGAAAGATAATCCAAACTCATGAATTTCAAGAATATTGTTAAAATAGCCATACTATCTAAAACAATCTAGAGATACAATGCAAATTGAATCAAAATTTCAATGACATTTTTCACAGAACTAGAAAAAATATTTCTAAAATTTGTATGGAACCACAAAAGACCCTGAATAGCCAAAATAATCTTGAGAAAAAGGAACAAATCTGAAGATGTCACATTCCATGACTTCAAACTATAATACAAAGCTATAATCATCAAAACAGCATGGTATTGGCATAAAAACAGACAACAGATCAATGGAATAGAATAGAGAGCCCAGAAAAACTCATACATATATGATCAATTAATTTCTAACAAAGGAGCCAAGAATATACATGGGAAAATATGCTGGGAAAACTGGACACCTACATGCAAAAGAATGAAGCTGGACCACTCTCTTACACCATACACAAAGTTTACTCCAAATGCATTAAAGACTTAAATGTAAGACCTGAAACCATAAAACTCCTAAGTAAACATAAGCAGAACCAAAGAAGTCATCAGAATTCCCCAAGATGGAGGCCCAGTTGGAAGACCCTAGGCTTGTATTGTCCAATGAACACCACTAGATAACTAACAAATCATCCTAAATAACCCAGAAATTGGCCGGAAGACTGACAGAACAAATTCCACAATTAAACAGAGAAGTGGCCATATCAAAAAAAGGTAAGAAGTACAGAGATGTGGTTTATGGCGAGAAACAGATTACAGCACTGTGGAAGGGAGGGAGCCCTGGTGCAGAGAAGGTGGAGAGGGAGAGAGAGAGAGAGAGAGAGAGAGAGAGAGAGAGAGAGAGAAGCAGACAGGGAACACACAAGGAGAACATTTTCCCAGAGCTATTGGCTTAGAAAATGAAAGCGGCTGAATTTTGTGAGTTCTTGCTAACAGTAGGACTTAAAGCCTGGAGTTTTAAAGGTCAGGGAGCTTGGCTGGGATAGAGCCTGGAGGGCGCTGCCTTGCTCCTGGAGAGAAGGCAGGCAAACAACCCAGGGGCAGATAGCATGGAACTGTGATCCAAAGAATGTCTGGGACACACAAGGGGGAGATTATTCACTCTTAGTGTGTCTTGGAGAGGCAGCATTTAGAGAGATGCCTCGCTGGGAACAGGGGAGCTGGCCTGTGCCATTTCTCTCTCCCTCCCCTCAGCATAAACACAGAGCCACCTGTGGGAGGCTGCACAGCATTTCAGCCCAAATGCTGGTTGCCTAACCTACTTACATGAAGCCCCACCCTCCTGTGCTCTGTCAGGACTGTCCTTCTCAGTCCACCTTGCCTCAGTCCCAGTGTGGTGGGCCCCCCTCAGAAGACCAGCACAAGCCCCTACCCACAACATATCTCCCAACCAGAGAATTCTGCAGGGTCTCAGTTCTGCTGGAGTTGGTGTCAGGCCTCATTTCATGAGCAGACTAGAGCAAACCTAGTTAAAACTCACCACATTTAGGCCAGGGATGAAACACTGCCCAGAGAAGGCAAAGGGAGCCTCTGCAGTGACTGGTCTGAAGGATAAAACAGCCAAAATACAATAGTTGAGCTCATGCAGCACACACTGGAGACACTCCCTGAAGCTCCAGGCCTTGGACACTACATGATCTCTTCTTCATACTTTCAGGAGCAGGAGACATAACTGGATTTTCTAACACATAGAAGAAGGCAGAGACTTTGAAAAATGCCAAGATGGAGGAATTTATCATAAATGAAAGAATAAGGTAAGGCCATGGCCAGAGATCTAAATGAAACAGATATAAGTAACATGCCTGATGGAGAATTTAAAGCAACAATTGTAAGGATGCTCACTGGGTTTGAGAAAATAGACTACATCAGTGAGAATCTTACAACAGAAATAAAAAAAAAGTTTAAAAAACCAAAGAAGAATACAATAAACAAGATTGGAAACAGGCTTGATGCAATGAATGGCAGGCTGGAAAAAGCAGAGGAATGAATTAATGACATAGAAAACAAAATAATGGGGTGCCTGGGTAGCTCAGTCAGTTGAGCATCTGCCTCTTGATTTCAGCTCAGTTCATTATCTCACAGGCCTCATGTAGGTCTCTGCATTCTGCATGGAGTCTTCTTAAGATTCTCTCCTTTTCTCTTTGCTCTCTGCCCCTACCCTACTCACTCTCTCTCTCAGCAACAAAACCAAAAACAAACAAAATAAAACAAGAAAAATAATGGAAATAATGAAGCTGAACCAAAGAGAGAAAGAAGAATTATACAACACGAGAATAGACTTAGGGAAATCAGTGACTCAATCAAAAGTAATAACATTCTCATTATAGGAGTCCCAGAAGAAGAGAAAGTAAAGGGGGCAGGTTTATTTGAGGAAATTATAGCTGAAAACCTAATTTGGGGAAGGAAACAGACACTCAAATCCGAGAGGCACAGAGAACTCCCATCGAAATCAACAAAAGCAGGTCAACATCAAGATTTATTGTAACTGAATTTGAAAAATAGAGTGATAAAGAAAAAAAAAATCTTGAAATCAGCAAGACAAAAGAAGTCCTTAACTTACAAGGGAAGACCTATAAGGCTAGCTAGAGATTTCTCAACAAAAACTCGGCAAGCCAGAAGGGAGTGGCATGATATATTCAAAGTGCTGAATGGGGAAAATCTGCAGTCAAGAATACTCTGTACAGCAAGGCAATCACTCAGATCAGAAGGAGAGATAAAGAGTTTCCCAAACAAAACTAAAGGAGTTAGTGACCACTAAACAAGCCCTGCAAGAAATATTAAAGGGGACTCTGAGTGCAAAAGAGAAACCAAAAGTGACAAAGACAAGAAAGGATCAGAGAAAATATCCAGAAATAACAACAAAACACATAATAAAATGGGAATAAATATATATCTATCAAAATTACTTTGTATGTAAATGGACTAAGTACTCCAATTAAAAGACAAAGGGTATCAGAATGGATTTAAAAAAAACAAAACAAAACAAAACAAAACAAGACCCAGCAGATAGCCTTTCCTCTGCCATTCTGCCTGCTGCTCCTGTGCTCTTATTCAATAAACTTCTATCTTCTTAAAAACAAACAAACAAAAAAATAAGACCCATCTATACGCTACCTATAGGAGACTCATTTTAGACCTAAAGACACTTGCAGATTGAAAGTGAGAGGTTGGAGAAACATTTATCATTTAAATGAATGTCAAAAGAAAGTAAGAGTAGCAATACTTATCTGGGACAAACCAGACTTTTTGTTCTTGTATTGTTTTTGTATTGCTTTGGTATCAGGGTAGTAATGATTTTGAATGTGTTCCCTCTATTCCATTATTTGTAAGATTTTGATAAAGACTGTCATTAACATTTTTTTTTAATTTTTTTTTTTAACGTTTATTTATTTTTGAGACAGAGACAGAGCATGAACGGGGGAGGGGCAGAGAGAGAGGGAGACACAGAATCGGAAACAGGCTCCAGGCTCTGAGCCATCAGCCCAGAGCCTGACGCGGGGCTCGAACTCACGGACCGCGAGATCGTGACCTGAGCTGAAGTCGGACGCTTAACCGACTGCGCCACCCAGGCGCCCCAACATTTTTTTTTTGATGTTTAATACGATTCACCAATGAAATCATGTGGTCTTGGGATTTTCTGTGCTGGGAGATTTTTGATTCCTAATTCAATTTTCATTCTTGTTATTGGTCTAAGAAGATTTCCTGTTTCTTGGATTCAGAATTCATGATTCAATCTTGGTAACTTACGCATTTTTAGGAATTATGTATTTTTTTTCTGAATTACCCAAGTTGTTAGTAAATAATTGTTTATAGTAATCTGTTATCACACTATGTATTTCTGTGGTTAGCTGTTGTATTGTTTTCTCTTCCATTTCTCATTTTGGTTTTTGAGTCTTCTCTCTCTCTCTCTCTCTCTCTCTCTCTCTCACTCTTTCTTAGCTAATGCAGTAAAATTTTCTTTATTTTTTGCAACAAATGGTCATCGCTCTCAATGTTATTTATTTATTCTGGTCTCTATTTTATTTGTTTCTAACTTTTTTTTTTCCTTGTTATTTCCTTCCTCTACTAAATTTCAGCTAAGTTTATTCTTTTTGTAGTTCCTGTGTATATTGTTAAGTTATTTATTTCAACTTTTTTTCTTAAGAATTTATAGCATAAATTTCACTCTAATATCTGCTTTTGCTACATCCCATAGATATTAGAATATTGTGTTTTCTTTTTCTATTGTTTTGAGATACATTTTGATTTACTATTTGATTTCTTACTTGGTCTAATGCTTGAAGTAGTGTGTTGTCTAATATTTATATTTTAAATGTTTTATATTTACCAAAAAAGGAAAACAAAGTAAGACCACTTTGATAGTGGTCTTCAGGTTGAATTTTTGAATCTTACTTCAAAAGCAAAGCCAACAAGAGAAAAAATAAATAAGTAGGACTACATAAAATTAAAAAGTTTCTGGCCAGCAAAGGATATCAATAAAATGAAAAAGAAACCTACTAAATGAGAGAAAATATTGGCAAATGATGTATTTAATTAGGGGTTAATATTCAAATGACATAAAGAACTCATACAACTCAACACCAAAAAAAACAGTGTAATTAATAAATGGGCAGAGGGGTATCTGGGTGGCTCAGCCCGTTAAGCGTCTGACTCTTGGTTTCAGCCTAGGTCATGATCTCACCGTTTGTGAGATCAAGCCCCATGTCTGATAGCATGGAGCCTGCTTGGGATTCTCTCTTTCCCTGTCTCTCTGCTGCTCCCCCACTCACTCTAGATTTCTCTCTCTTTCTGTCAAAATAAATAAGCATTTAAAAAAATAAAAATAATTTAACAAATGAAAAAATTGGCAGAGAATATTTACCTAAAGAAAATGAGAACACTAATTCAAAAAGATATATGTTCATTGCAGTATTATTTACGATAGCCACAATATGAAAGCAACCTAACTGTCCACTGATAGGTAACGGATAAAGAAAAGGCAATGTGTGTGTGTGTGTGTGTGTGTGTGTGTGTGTGTGTGTGCACGCGCGCATGTACATGCACACACACACATACAATTGAATATTACTCAGACATAAAAAAAGAATAAAACCTTGTCATTCCCCAAAACATAGATGGGCCTGGAGGTTATTATGCGAAGTGAAATAAGTCAGAGAAGGACAAATACTTTATGATTTCATTTACATGTGGAATCTATATAAAACAAAACACATAAAAAAAGCAAAACAAAACTAATAAAGAGAACAGATTGGTGGTTATCAGAGGAGAGGGGGATGATGAGTGTATGAAAAAGGTGAAGGCCAATTGTATGATGATGAATGGTAACTGGACTTTTTAGTGTATACAAATATTATTATGTTGTATACCTGACACTAACATATACCAATTTTACCTGGTAATAATTAGATCAAAATAAAACAGTATGCTGCTAGCATAAAAACAAACACATAGACCAATGAAACAGAATAGAAAGCCAAAAATAGGCCCATGCGTCTCCAGTTTAATCTGTGACAAAGGTGCCAAGAGCACACAATGAGGCATGGATACTCTCTTCAGTATGTGGTTCTGGGATAACTGGATATCCAAATGCAAAAAGATGGAACTGGACCCTTATCTCACAGCATGAAGACTTAAACATACGACTTGAAACCATAAAATTACTAGAACACTGGAAAACTACTACTTGACATAATTGACATTGGTCTTAGCAATGGTTTTTTTTTGGAAATTACACTAAATAACAGGTAACAAAAGTGAAAATATACAAGTGGGATTGAATTAAACTAAAAAAATGCATAGAAAGGAAACAATTGGCAAAGTGAAGAGAACCTATATAATGGGAGAAAATATCTGCAAACCACATATCTGGTAAAGGGTTAATATCCAAATTATATTAAGAATTGATACAACAATTTATACAAGAATTATTTTAAAAACAAATAATAATAATAACCTAATAATCAAATGAGCAGAGTGAATACACATTTTTCTAGGAAAGACATACAGATGGTCAACAGGTATATGAAAAAGTGCTCAACATCATTAAATATCAATAAAATGCAAATCATACACCTCATATTTGTTAGTATGGTTATTATCAAAAAGCAAATGATAACAAGTGTTGGTGAGGAAGAAGAGAAAAGGTAATACTTTTACACTGTTGGTGAAATGAAAATTGATATAGCCACTATGGAAAACCATATGGATATAAATACAGCATGATCACAGTCATATGTAGAATTTAAGTTGAAGTCCTAGAAGCAAAGAGTGGAATGGTGTTTGCCAATGGCTAGGAAGTAGGGGAAATGAAGAGATGTTAGCCAAAGGGTACAAAGTTTCAGTTATGCAGGATAAATGAGTTCTGGAGTTCCAAGGTACAGTATAGTAACTATAGTTAATACTACTATATTATAGTAGTTAAAATTTGCTGACAGTAGATCTTAAGTGTTCTTACTACTACAAAAAAAAAATAATCATGTGAGGTGATGAACATGTTATTTATCTTGATCGTGACAATCTTTTCACAATGTACATATATATTAATATATCATGTTTTACATCTTAAATATATACAATTTTTATTTGTCAATTATCTTTATAAAGCCAAAAAAATAAAAACATAAAAAATGTAAATAAATAGATAATCATATGCAAAAATTTCCAAAATAACATAATATTGAAGGAGTCTAAGGATGCATCTGTTAATATGGTCAATCTATTGATTGCCCTTTTTTAAATTAAGATTTCAAAGTACTCTCAAAAATTTCTCTTAAGTTTACTTTAAAGGTTAATGATAGTAACATTCATTAACTCTTCACTAGATTCAAGGCACTTTTGTAAATGTGGGCTGTGATTTAAATGCTAAAAAAAATACCCTTGTTAATCTGGGGTTAAAACTTAGTTGAATGGTAAAGACAATGAAAAATGAGGAATCTTGCCCAGGGTAGTTCTGCAAAACAGAGATATGAACTCACACTGCCAGGATGTACAGTCTACACTCTTAACTACTATACTATGTTTTATTGACAAAGTCTCTATACTCTTTACTACAATATTATATTGAGGAAGCCTCTGCCCTATGTGAAGATGCAAAATTAGAAGAGATTAATTTTTACAGCAATGATTCTACCCCTAGAAGATAAGAAGTACTTTATCTTACACAAAAATATTGATAAATATTATTTTTCCTATATCCAAATCTCTGTCTGCATGTATTGCATATCATCTCTTACAATCCTATCTGCTATGTTTTTGAGATAGGGAAATATTGGTGATATTGGGCACTAAAACTTTATTTAGTCCCCTCTTTCTTTTACCTACTAAAATATATTATTTATACCCTACTTCTTAACTCCTACATCTGTCAGGAGCATCTACCCTGGCCTTTCTTCTGTCCATTCTTTACGTGTAATAAAAAGTGTTACCTGGTCATGTGTGGCTATTAAAAATTAAATTCATTAAAATTAACTAAAACTTAAAATCCAGTCCCTCAATCACATATTTCAAGTGCTGTTGACACATGTGGCTGGGTTGACTACTGTTTTGAGATGGAGATACTGAACATTTCTATTATCACAGAAACCTCTTTGGATAATAATAATCTATAGTGAGATTCCATGACACCACTGTCTCACTTTCAATGGATGGGATATCAAACGCAATGAGAGAGCTAACTCATACCACCTCACCTAGGAAAGAAGTCCCAACCCACAACTTCCATTTATATGGATGTGAATCCCAAAGCACAGCTCTAATCTAGATTTTTTCCCTGAATTCTAGAACTCTGTATCCAACTGCCTCTTAAAAATTCTATCTAAATCTTTCATAATACCTTAAATTCATCCTATCTAAACACTCACTAAAAAGAGTTCTCATCTACCAAACAAATGTGCCACAATAATACTTAAGCTCTCCCTATCAAAGCCTTCAATCTGTTACAGTATACTGTCTCTAGAAGAGTGAAACTACTACCATCATCTTCCTGTGTAGATCTTGGCTAAAAAAAGACAAACAAAAAATCATGCAAAGGTCTAGTTTTCACTGCCATGTGAGATAATGTGAGAAAGATTTAGAGTATTTTAAGGAAAATAAAACATAGCCTTTTCATTATTGCTACATGATTACATTTTAACTCCTCTAGAGGCCTTTTGCTAATAAACTAATATTAGCTCCAATTAAAATAAAATCTTTCAGAAGCAAATGTCTAATTTCTGAAGTACAGATGGAAACTACTACTTTTTCACTCTAACAGCATAAATGAACTACTCAAAGCTGATATGTAATACATTTCTCATTTCATTAGCTTAAACATCAGCTGTGGGTGTGCTTTACTCATACTATGGACATATGGTTGCTTGGATGAGACTAGAAGTGAATTTTTTTAATGCTTTCAAGAAAATACAAACTGAGTATAATTAAGTAGCCAGTTAATGGTAATTTAGAAGGAACAACAAATTGACAAACCTGCCTTGAATGCATAATCTACCTAAGTTTCATGAAAATGAGTTTTACACATAATATACCATGATGTTATACAGTCATTGATCAAGAAAAGAGGGGGCACCTTAAGCAAATTCACTCTAATCAATTGAAATGCCAGGTAGTATAAACTGTTCTGATGTTTAGAGCATAGCTTTATTAAACAAAGGTGGCTTCTGGGTCAATACATTCTAAGCTTCAAACTTAATGTATCTTGTCTATTTTATATTGCCAAATTCTAAAACAGTCCTGAGCTCTTTAGAAATCTGTACTTTCTCTATTGACTTTATCACAATATACAGAATATGGCACTGTGCTAAGCATTTTATATGCATTGCCTCATGTAATACTCACAGCAGCCCTGTAAGGCAGGAACTATTGTTATCCAGATGAGGAAACTGAGATCATACAGCTAATATGTGGGAGCTGATAATTGAGACTGCAGAGCTAGCTCTCTGAACCCCAATGCTGTACTGACTCCTTTTGATAAGTATAATCCTTGGGGCTTCTTTATTGCAGTGCTCCTGAGAGAATGCATGTTAATTTCTGGCCATAAGGACAACAAATCTAAAGGGCCAGCTTTGCCTGGGCCTTGAATCTCTTTCTGGTAGTAACCCAAGAATATTTTACTCCTTCTTAAACCTTGCTAAAATTATTATGTGCATTTGAAAGTAGGTGAGAGTACATAATTGTAAGAATAAATAGGTCAGAAAAGAATTCAGACTCATTACAGGTAATGATTTAAATTTATGTTATCAAATTATGTTTTCTATCATTTGTAAAACTCAGACTGAAATATTTCTGATTATATATTATCTTTGTAAGTTACTAATGGTAGAGATATTTGGCTTTGAAAGTTCACTCAACACTAAGTTATCATTTCTTTACGTTATGCTAAGTAACTGGGAAGGAATTAATAACGGCAGAAAATGCAATTAAGCAAACTTCTATCAATGCTCCATACCCTTCATTTCTTTTGTTGAAAATACATCGATTATTATAGTTCATATTTTTAACATGTAGGAATCCAATATTATGTATCAAAAATGTACTTGGTCCCTCAAATTACATTTTATAAAATCCAATGGCTTGTCAGAATTGTGCCATTTTTCACATGAGAAGATCAAGAATCAGAGTTGAGTTCTTATGACACATCACACAGTTAACAAGACCTCACTATTCTACTCTACACATACCTTCCAAACATCTGGAGTATCTCCAAAAAAAAAAAATTAAATAGAGAAAAAGCCTTTGTTATAGCTTCATAATACTTTTAATAATTCCCCTTTCTACCAGGATCTCTTTTTACATATGACATTCTGAATCACTTCATATGTGATTCATATGAATGTGAATATACTTTATATACTTCTAGTGACTTTATATACTTCTTTATATACTTCTAGTGACTTAGAAAATGAACTCCTTTATCTGGAGCTAAAATTTTAAAAAATTTGATGTATCTAAATAATATGTTTTTTTAAATATTTTTTTAAATGTTTATTTATTTTTGAGAGACAGAATGTGAGCGGGGGAGGGGCAGAGAGAGGGAGGGAGACACAGAATCCGAAGCAAGCTCCAGACTCTGAGCTGTCAGCACAAAGCCCAACGCGGGGCTCAAACTCATGAGCCATGAGATTATGACCTGAGGTGAAGTCAAGCGCTTAACCAACTGAGCCACCCTGGCACCCTAAATAATATATTAATATTAAGAAATAATATATCTTGATTTAAATGTTCTAGAAATTTGTCAATGACTACTTAATATAAATTTTTTTCTCTTTCATACTTCATATCATTGTCAAATTTGTTTACATCACAATGACTGGTTAAATAAATATAATTATTTAAATATCTAAAACTGAACCTGAATCAAATGATATACTATGATGACCTTGCTTGCTTATGTACCACTTTATTTTCATGGAGTTAAAAATCACCTCTTTAAAAAAAATTTTTGGAGGGGTAGTTTCTTTTGTATTTTTCAGTACAAATTTTCAAATATTTAAATTATCAATATAATCTTATACTTCTCAAAATCTATCAATCTAAATCTTTACTAAGTGTGATAGCTAACCCTCCTCATGGCTCCCAGTGATCCCAACCTCCTGGTATTTATGTCTTTCTGTACCTTTTTCCTACACTGTACCAGATCTGTGTGCCCTGTAAGATGTAGCATAAGTGATGGTATGTTACTTCTTAGAATATGTTAAGAAAATACATCAAGGATTCCATCTTAGTCATTCTCTCTCTTTCACATTGTTTGCTCTGTGAACTTTAGCTATTAGGTTGTAAACAGCCCTATAAAGAGGCTCATAAGGCAATGAACTGACACCGATAGCCAACAGCTATCAAGGATATGAGGCCTCAGGTCAACAGCCATATGAGTGAGCTTAGAAATGGACCCTCTAGAAAATTTATAGCAATATGGGCTTACCTCAAGAAACAAGAAAAATCTCGAATAAACAATCAAACCTTACAAGAAGCTAGGAAAAAAGAACAAAGCCCAAAGTTAGTAGAAGGAAGGAAATAATAAAGATCAGTGAATACATGAAATAGAGACTGAATTTTAAAAAATAAAACAGATCAATCAAATAAAGAGCTGATTCTTCGACAAAATAAACAAAATTGATAAACCTTTAGTCAGACTCATCAAGAAAAAGAGAAGGCCCAAATAAAATCAGAAAAAAAGGGGTGCCTGTGTGGCTTAGTCAGTTAAGTGTTAGACTTCAGTTCAGGTCATGATCTCATGGTTTGTGAGTTCAAGCCCCACATCGGGCACTGTGCTGACAGGGCAGAGCCTGCTTCAGATTCTCTGTCTATCTCTCTCTCTCTCTGCCACTCCCCAGCTCATTCTCTCTCTCTCTCTCTCTCTCTCTCTCTCTCAAAAATAAATAGATCAACATTTAAATAGAATAAATAAAAGAGAAAAAGTAACAACTAACACCACAAAATACAAAGAATTATAAGAGACTACATAAACAATTATATGCCAACAAATTATACAATCTAGAAGAAGTGGATAAATTCCTACAAACATACAATCTTCTAAAAAGTAATCAAGAAGAAATAGAAAATCTGAATGGGAAGATTATTAGAAATGATATAAATTAGTAATCAGAAAACTCCCAACAAATGACAGTCCAGGATCAGATGGCTTCAGAGGTAAATTCTATGAAGCATTTAAAGATAGTTAATACCTATCCTTCTCAAACTCGTCCAACAAAATGAAGAGAAAGGAATGCTTCCAAAATCATTCTACAAGGCCAGTATTACCTGATACCAGTACCAAACAAGATACCACACACAAAAAAGAACTTTAGAGGCCAATGTCTATGATTAACATGGATGCAAAAACCCTCAGAAAATATTAGCCCCCTAAATTCAACAGTATATTAAAAGGATCATACCATGATCAAGTAGTAGTTATTCCAGGGATAGAAGCCTGGTTCAATATCCACAAATGAATCAAAGTGACACACCACATTAACAAAATGAAGGATCATCTCAATAATGCAGAAAAAGCATTTCACGAAATTCAAAATCCATTCGTGGTTAAAAACTCTCAATAAAGTGGATGTGGAGGGAACATATCTCTGTATAATAAAGGTCATATATAGCACACTTTCAGCTAACATCATACTCAAAAGTGAAAAGCTGAAACTTTTCCCTCTAAGATCAGGGACAAGACAAGGATACCCACTCCCATCACTTTTATTCAACATATTATTCAAAATCCTAGCCACAACAATCAGACAAGAATAAGAAATAAAAGGTATCCAAATTTGTGAGGACGAAGTAAAACTGTCACTCTTTGAAGATGACATGATACTATATGAATAAAACTCTAAAAACTTCACCAAAAAACTGTTAAAGTTAATAAATAAATTCAGTAAAGCTATAGGATACAAAATTAATACGCAAAATCTGTTGCATTTGTACACATTAATTTTGAACTACGAGAAAGAAAAATTAAGAAAATAATTCCATTTGTAATGCACCAAAAAGAATAAAATACCTAAGGATAAATGTAACCAAGGAGGTGAGAGACTTATGCGTGAAAACTACAAGACACTGATGATAGAAATTTAAGATGACACAAATAAATGGAAAGATATTCCATGCTCATTAATTGCAAGAATTAATATTGTTAAAATGTCCATACTACCCAAAGCAATCTACAGATCCAATGCAATCCCTATTGAAGTTTCAATAGCATTTTTCACAGAACTTGAAAAAATATTTCTAAAATTTGTATGGGACCATAAAATAAACCTGAATACCCAAAGCAATCTTAGAAAGCAGAACAAAGCTGGAGGTATCACACTCCCTGATTTCAAGTTATACCACAAAGTTACAGTAATCAAAACAGTATGGTACTGGCACAAAAACAGACACATAAATCAATGAAACAAAATAGAGAGCCCAGAAATAAATCTATGCTTATATGGTCAATAAATCTACAACAAAAAAGGGAAGAATACACAAGGAGGAAAAAAACCAGTCTTTTCAATAATTGGTGTTGAAAAAACTGGACAGCTACATGCAAAAGAAAGAATGAGACTAGACCACTTTCTTATACCATACACAAAAATAAATTCAAAAATGGATTAAAAATCTAAATGTAAGACTTGAAATCATAAAACTTCTAAAAGAAAACAAGCAGTAAACTCTTGGACATCAGTCTTAGCAATATTTTTTTTTTTTCAGATTTTTCTGCTCAGGCAAGAGTGACAAAACATAATAAATGGGATTATGTCAAACTAAAAAGCTTTTGTATAGTGAAGGAAACCATTGTTAAAATAAAAAGGCAACCTACTGAATAGTAGAAGACCTTTGCAAATGATGTATCTAATAAAGGGTTAGTATCCAAAATATATAAGGAGCTCATACAATCTAACTCCAAACAAACAAACAATCTGGTTAAAAAATGGGCAGATGACTTGAGTAGACATTTTCCCAAAAAAGACATACAGATGGCCAACAGATACATAAAAAGATGCTCAGTATCACTAATCATCAGGGAAATGTAAATCAAAACCACAATAAGATATTACCTCACAGCTCTCAGAATGGCTAATATCAAAACTATAAAAATAAATAAATAAATGAATAAATAAATAAATAACAAGTATTAGTGAGGATGTGGAGAAAAAGGAACCTTTGTACACTGTTAGTAGAAATGTAAACTGATGCACCCGTATCAAAAACAGTATGGAAATTCCTCAAAAATTAAAAATAGATCCACCATATGATCCATCAATTCCACTTCTGGGTCTATATCCATTAAAAATGAAAATACTAATTCGAAAAGATATATTCACCCCTATGTCCACTGAAATATTTAAAACAGCCATGGTATGGAAGCAACCTAATTGCCCATCAATAGATGAATGGATAAAGAAGATGTGGTACATATATACAATGAAATATTACTCAATCACAAGAAAGTTGAAATCTTTCAATTTGCAGAACATGAATGGATCTAGATAGTACAATGCTAAGTGAAATAACTCAGAAAAAGACAAATACCAGATGACTTTATTTATATGTGAAAGTTAAAACAAAAACAAGCAAACAAACAAACAAATGAACAAACTAAACAAAACAAAACAGACTCATAAATACAAAGAACAAATTGGTAGTTGCCAGAGAAGAAGGTGAAGAGGAGAATGGATAAAATAGATAAAGGGGATTAAAAGGTACCAACATCCATTTATATAAAACAAGTAAGTTATAGGTATAAAAAGTACAGCATACGAGATATAATCAATAATACTGTAACAACTTTGTGTGGTGATGGATGGTAAATAGACAGCATGTGATCATTTCATGAGGCATATAAATGTCAAATCACCATGTTGTACACATGACACTTATATAATATTGTACATCAACTGGACTTCAAATAAATAAAAAAGTTGATACTCTAGTTTTGCTCAAGGCTTCAGATAACTGCAGGCTCACATGACATCTTACTGCAAATTCATGAGACACTGTGGAGCAGAACACCCAGCTAAGCTATTCCTGGATTCCTAACTCTCAGAAAATGTATAAGATAATAAATGTTTGTTATTCTAATCTGCTAAGTTTTGGATTAATTTGTTTCACGCTGGATACCACTACACTAAGAGACTGGAAAGTTCTAAGAGAATATATTAGTTTTATCTGTTTTGGTTATTTTAAATGGAATCATATTGTATATACTCTTCTGTTAAATTTTACTCAACATTAAACTTATATAATTTGCCCCACAAGATACACAGAGTTTTAGGTTATTCTTCTTCTTATATAAAATTCCAAATAAAAATCCAATAAAATTCCATTATACAATTATACCATAATTTATTTATCCATTCTATGGTTAATGGATATTTGAATACTTTCAGTTTTGGAATTATCACATATAGTGGTGCTATGAGCATCTTACTCCATGTCTTTTGGTACTAGGAATATATGTACATATTTTCATGGAATATGCCAATCAGTGGAATTTCTGGGTCACAGAATATACATATAAGTCATGTTAGTAGACACTGATAGTTTCCAAAATGGTTGGAACAAATTTTAGTCCTATCAACAATACCTGAGAGATATAGTTGATCAGTGTCCTCACTAACACTTAGCATATTCCATCTTTTACACTTTAGCCTTCCCTTTTCCCTTTTTAATATCTCTGTCAGGTATATAGATATGCTAAGAAAGCCTCCAAATTACTTTCATTTTTTTATCTACTCTCCTACTGTTTGTGAGTTTGAACTGTTAAAATTTCCTCTTTCAGAATCACCCATGAATCTATCTATTACTCAAGATCATTTTTAACCTCTCCAGTTTCTATCATCAGGAAAAACACACACCAGGAAAAGAGTGAAAGAAAAATAGAGAAGCAAAAGCACTCCAAGCTCTGTAGCTCTAGCAAAACAAAGTTCAGTGTGTAGGGGGCATTTGGGGCCATAGAAACAAAATATCCATCATCCTGTGGTATTGGGTGATCCTTCACATGTTGCTAGGGATTCCCTGGGTGAGAGCAAAGAGAGTTGATTCCAGCTCTGCATCAGGCTCTGTGCTGACAGCTCAGAGCCTGGAGCCTGCTTCAGATTCTGTGTCTCCCTCTCTCTGCCTCTCCCCTGCTCACTATCTGTTTCTCTCTCTCAAAAATACATAAACGTTAAAAAAAATTCAAAAACCTGTCAGAGAGCTCTTAAAAACAGAAACTCTGCCAAGTTACCATTGTTTCCTCAGGAAAGTGCTAGGTACCATAGTCAGAATTCAAACTCAGGTACTCAGAGTCTATACGCAATTATCACTATGTTCTAGTGCTTGGATGCAAGGATAACCATTCTGAGACATACCCTTAAACATTACAGAACACTAAGGATAAAGAAAAGAGCAGAATTAGTCAGTCAGAAAAAGAAAAACATCATATGACTTCACTCATATGAGGACTTTAAGACACAGAACAGATGAACATAGGGAAGGGAAGAAAAATAATATAAAAACAGGGAGGGGGACAAAACAGAAGAAAACTCATAAATATGGAGAACAAACTGAGGGTTGCTGGAGGGGTTGTGGAGGGGGATGGGCTAAATGGGTAAGGGGCATTAAGGAATGTACTCCTGAAATCACTGTTGCACTAATTTGGATGTAACTAACTAATTTGGATGTAAATTTAAAAAAATAAAATTAAAATAAAAAAATAAACAAAGCAGAATTTGATAAAATAATAAATAAAGAGCGACTGAAGCATAATCATCAAAAAACTGTAGTGTTGAGGTATAGCAATTAAGTATTAACCTGATCTCTTGCATTCCAAACAAGAATAAAACAATGAGTGACATAATTCAGAATATCTATTAAAATGAAACTAAGAACTATGTCTCAGTTCAAGAGAGAAAACATTATCATTAAAATAGTAAAATCAGACTTTCATGAGCAACCCTGGATCTGAAGGGAAAAAAGATGAAGCAATATATTCAAATTCTAAGGGGAAGTTATTTTGAATTTGAAATTCAATACTTAGCCAATTCATTAATGAAGTGAACCATGGGATGAACATACTTTTAGACATGAAGGTACACAAAATGTTTAATTTCCATGAATCTTCCTTCATAGGAAGAAACCTGTCAATAGACAAAACAAAAGGTAAATCCAAAAGAACAGACAGGGAAGGTGAGGAAATAGCAAAGTCAGCAAAGCACTCTAAGAAACACTCCAGGAGTACTGTGTGTTGTAGCACTGAGACGATAAGTAAACATGTAGGAATTTTTGAGAGCCAGCGTTATCCCTATGAAATAATGGAAATACTGCTAAGGGCATGGAAAAAACAAAGAAGAACTCTGTGGGATGGGATTGCATGGAAGATGTCAGCATGAACTCAGTATTTCAAATATAACAGTATAGTCAATATATTACCTTTTGTCTAATAATGAAAGGAAAAGAAGAAAGCATATCTTAATCTGTTTATTTTCACACACATTATAAAAAAGACTCACATGAAGAATTGCTAAACAAGGAAACGTATTCTTTACAAGGGATGGTCAGGATAAAGTGGAAGGGATAAGAGAAGAGATTAATTTCTGACAATACATTCTGTATAATTTTAACTTCGGTAACAGTCTTAAGAGTCTACAGTTTCGAAAAGTAAAATTGACAACGAGGATATGGGCAGGGGAAGGAAGTGTAAAACCAAAAGCAAATAATAAATGAACAAATAAATGTTTTTTTATGTGTTTTCATGGTGTGTACCATTTAGTTGCTTTCATCGACTACTTTCTAAAGCTGTGTTGTATATCTAATACAATGGCTGCTAGAAATGTACTGCTATTTAACTTTATATTACATTAATACAAATTAAATACAATTAAAAACTCACTTCCTCAATCACTCTAGCCTCCCACATGTACTATCATTTTAATGCAGATATTCTCCATCATTGAAAACTGTTTTTTGGGCCGGAACTGTTCTAAATATTTTCAAATCACTTATTTGTTGCACCTGCCCTCTGTGGGGCACTGGTTTAGATGCTGGAATGAAATGAGTATCATCTGTGTAGTTTTTCTGTGTATATTTCACCATAAAAGTTACAAACTTTTGAAAAATCCTTCTATGGCACTTAGATAAGTCCTGGCTGTAGCAACATTATATATCAGGTTCTATCTACTGGTTTCCTTCTCAGCTTTGCTGATCAACATATATCCATCTTGGTATAAATACATGTAACCATATAAACAAGTAAATATTTTTATTTGTGCTGTGAGAAATTACAGATGATATTTTTGCTGTATTAATTGTGCTAATCCTATGAATTCTACATCCGTTCTGGAATTTTACATCCATTGAAATTATACCAATTGTAATATAAATTTAAAATGCCTAGAATTTTAGTTCCATCTTATTTTTGACTCGAACAGAATTTTAATTATTTTTAGTGAGTTATAATGTTACAGTGAAAGAATATAGACTAAATCTCATCAATAGAAGTGATTTTACTTTCCCAATAGTAGCTGAATATCACATGGTTCATAAAAGCTTTCTATGTACAGGTGTACAAGATCAAGATTTGTAAAGAACAAATTCGTATTTTGTAGCTAACATTCATTTACCTTAAATCTTCTTACTATTATACTCAATATATTAAAACTTCGCAGTGCCCAGCTTAATATGGTTTAAACATGTGAGTATATTTAATTCATGTAATAGATATTTCTCTAGAAAGTTGAATAGAAATTGATTATGAACATCTTGAGAGAGCCTGTTGCATTGAATCAGATCTTTTACTAGTATTTTTTTTGAAAGAATAAAGAAAACTCATAGTTTAAATGCAGTAGCAAAGCTCACTAATTAAGGAACTGAAGTGACTTCTTTAATAAATTTTATTCTCTATTTTCTTTTTTTTGTAAAGTTGTATTTATGTACATTAGTTTACAAACTATTTTAAATAAGTCTACTAAAGCACCTCAGGATTTATATATACACTTAAAAACTATTAAATAGTTCCAGAATTCCAGAAAAGCTTTGTTTCAGTGTAAGCCAGAATTGTGAAAAGTCAGCTAAAATGATATATTTTTTAAAGCCGCTACATTCCTTTTGTAAAATGAAGAAATTGATCTAGTTCTAGAATAGACATTCTCTGGATCCATGGGTCTACTAACAATCATAATATGCATTATATTCACCTTCTTTGGATATTTTTGGCTATATGCAGTAAGAAATTTGAAAAAATAAATGAATGGATAGGAAGATGAGTAGATGGATGGATGGGTGGATGGGTAGATAAAGTATGGAGGTTGGACAAAAAGATGGAAGGATAGATGCATGGATGTCAGGATGTGTGATTGGATAGAAGGAGAGATGTATTTTTATAACTCTCCTACTTCAAAAAAAAATCAAAGAAGCTTTAAAAAGAGGCAAGGGTATGGGACATCTGGGTGGCTCAGTCGGTTAAGTGTCTGACTCTTGATTTTGGCTCAGGTCATGATCTCACAGGTTCATGAGTTCAAGCGCCACATCAGGTTCTGTGATGAGAGTGCACAGCCTACTTGGGATTCTCTCTCTCTCTCTCTCTCTCCCTCTTTCAAAATAAATTTTTAAAAAACTTTAAAAAGGAGGCAAGAGTACAATAAGCTCTTAAAACTTTAAACAAGGGCAATACAACGAGCATAATGAAAATTGGGAGACTGAAGCATAATCATCAAAAAACTGTAGCGTTGAGGTATAGCAATTAAGTATTAACCTGATCTCTTGCATTCCAAACAAGAATAAAACAGTGAGTGACATAATTCAGAATAGCTATTAAAATGAAACTAAGAACTTAGAAATTTTCATTGGGAGTGACTTAAAAAGATTTTTCTCCTCAACACTGTATGCTAAGAGGAAAGAATGTATCACTTAGGTATTCATATTTTTCATTATTAAATAACATAATGAACAATGGTCTTCACAAATAGTTACAAAACATGCAAAAGAATTCTTCATAAAACTATTTCTTTTATACGATATCAACATCATCTTCAGAAAGTTAAAATACTAGAACTTTGGTTTGCACTTTTTTGGTTTTCTGATATAATACAGAAATAGGACCTATAGAACTTTGATTCTAGAGAGAAATTTAATGGATAAATGAATTAATGATCTTAATATGACTTTTGACAGCACTGAATCATAATAATGTATTTGAAATTGATGTCAACAGTGAGTTAGGTTGTGAAGGATGCACATTCAGGGTTATCAGGCAAAAGAACTTCCATTTGTTTTAGATATTAAGTGTTGACTGGATAAATTGATATTTTCTTATGAAAGTGAAACTGACTTGTATTCTTACTGTAGATAGCCCTGGATATCTGGATTCCAAAATATGATGATCTATCTGAAAGTGACCACCACAATATCTGATACATAATATAACTGTTGTGAGAAAAAAGACCAAACATTTATTGATTATTTACTATATACCTTTGTATTTAATTTTTTTTACTAAATACCTTTGTATTAGTAAAAATTATTTATTATTTACTAAATACCTTTATAAAAATTATTTACTAACTTTGCTAGTGCTTAACATATGTTGGAGGGAGTAATGTGCCAGTGACAAGGCTAGATTTGCAGTCAAACTACCTAGTTGGAGCTCACTTTCATTTTTGCATTTTATACACATCGTATTCTCTGGAGTTGTGCAAAGCTACAGCTCTAAGCAAATAGTATATTATCTCCTCAGCAAACTTTACAATAACACAGTGATTTTTTAACTTTACACTAGATCAGAAACACCTGGAGGATCCATTAAAACACAGATGGCTGGGCCCCACCTACAAAGTTCCTGGTTCAATAGGTCTGATGCAGAGAAGAATCATTTGGATTTTGACAAGTTCCCAAATAATGTTAATGTTACTGGTCCAGAGATCACACTTCGAGAATCACATGTAGTAGATACAATTGGTTGGCTCCCTGACACTCATTACCAACCTCCTTGCTAAAAGAACCATGAATTTATTTAGGTATCCAAA
This sequence comes from Lynx rufus, assembly GCF_022079265.1. Classification (NCBI taxonomy): domain Eukaryota; kingdom Metazoa; phylum Chordata; class Mammalia; order Carnivora; family Felidae; genus Lynx; species Lynx rufus. Next base: position 8,902,790 of record NW_025814825.1, read on the forward strand.
CAGCAAGAAAATGATTTAGTTCTCAGCTCAGAGGTAAATCCAAATTATTATACAAACATTTCTCTTGGATATGGTTATTGGTTTAGATAACTCCTGACACACCATTCTGGCCAATGAGAATTAGGGAAGTATACTGAGGTTAGGTTTCTATAGATGTTGTTTGTTTGTTTGTTTGTTTTATTTTTCTGGGTGTTTGGCTTGTTTGTTTTTAGATCCCACATATAAAAGAGATCATATGGTGTCTTTCTCTGCCTTATTTCATTTAGCATAAAGGGTCCATCTTTTTTGCTGTAAAAGGCAAGATTTCATTCTTCTGTGTGGATGACTAGTATATAGAGAGAAACGTTGGGGTTGCTTCCGTAACTTGGCTATTGCAAATAATACTTCAATGAACATAGGAGTGTATATATCTTTTCGAATTAGTGTTTTCATTGTCTTTGGATAAATACCCAGAAGTGGAATAGCTGGATCACATGACATTTCCATTTTTAATTTTTTGAGGAAACTCCATACTGTTCTCCATATAGTGACTATACCAATTTTCATTTCCACTACAGTATACTAGTACTGTGCCATAGTTATTGAAAAAATTCTGTATATAAGCGGACCTGTGCAGTTAAACCCATGTTGCTCATGGGCCGACTATATTTTGGATATGATCCCCTTATCACATATATAATTTGCAAATATTTCCCCCAGTCAGTAGAATACTTTTTCATTTTATAATGGTTTCCTTTGCTACACTGAAACCTTTTAGTTTGATGTAGTTCCACTCGTTAATTTTTACTTTGTGTTGCTTTGCTTTTGGTATGAGATTAAAAAAAAAAACACCACCAAGACCTATGTCAAGGAGCTTACCACCTACGTTTTCTGGTTTTATAATTTCAGATCTTACGTTCAAATCTTTAATCTGTTTTGAACAAGTTTCTTTGTATGGTATAAGATAGTCATCCAATGTCATTCTTTTGCTTATGGCTGTCCAGTTTTCGCAACACAAGTTATTGAAGACAATTCCCCCATTGTATATTCTTCACTCCTTTGTCGTACATGAATTAACTATATACGCATTGGTTTATTTCTGGGCTCGCTATTCTGTTCCATTCATCTATGTGTCTGTTTTTATGCTAATACCATACTAGTTAAACTGCCACAGCTCTGTGATACATCCTGAAATAAGCTAGTTTGATGACTCCCGCTTTGTTCTTCTTTCTCAAGATTGCTTTGGCTGTTCAGGGTCTTTCGTGGTTACATACAAATTTTAGGATTATTTGTTCTAGTTCTATGAAAAATGCCACTGGAATTTGATAGGGATTGCATTGAATCTGTAAATTGCTTTGGGTAATATGGACATATTGATTCTTCCAATCCATGATCATGGAATATCTTTCCATATATTTGTATCTTCATCAGTTTATTTCACTAATATCTTCTAGTTTTAAATACACAAGTCTTTTTGCCTCCTTGGTTAAAATTTTTCCTAGATATCTTATTCTTTTTGATGCAATTGTAAGTGAAATTGTTTTCTTAATTTCTCTTTCTGATAGGTTGTTATTACCATATAGAAATGCAACAGAGTTTGTGTATTGATTTTGTATCCTGCAACTTTATTGAATTTGTTTAGTAGTTTAACAATTCTTGATGGAGTCTTTAGGGTTTTCTGTATATAGTATCATGGCATCTGCAAATAGTTTCACTTCTTCCCTTCCAATTTAGATGCTTTTATTTCTTATTCTTAAATGATTGTTGTGACTAGGACTTCCACAACTATTTGAAAAAAGGTGGCAGTAGTGGGCATCATTGTTTTGTTCTTGAATCTAGAGGAAAACCTTTCATCTCTTCACCATTGAGTATGTTACCTGAGGGATTGTCACAGTACCCTTATTATGTTGAAGTATGCTCCCCTGAATTTTTTTGTTAAAAGTTTTTATCATACATGGACGTTAACTTTTGTCAAATGCTTTTTCTCCATTGATTGAAATGATCAGGTATTTTTAATCCTCATTTTGTTAATGTGGTATATTACATGGATTGATTTGCAGATGTGGAACCATGCTTGCATTTGTGGAATAAATCCCACTTGATTACAGTATACACATTTTTAAAGTATTGTTGAATTTGGTTTGCTAATAGTTTTTTGAGTATTTTTGCATCTATGTGCATCAAAGATATTGGCTGGTAATTTTTTTTTCTTGTGACGTCCTTGTCTGGTTTTGGTATCAGGGTAAAGCCAAAGTCATAAATGTGTTTGGATGAATTTGAGAAGAAGTGACAATAATTCTTCTTTGAATATGTCATAGAATTCACCAGTGTAGCCATCTGGTCCTGGACTTTTGTTTATTGGGAGATTTTTGTCTACTGGTTCCTTTTCCTTACATGTAATCAGTCTATTCATACTTCCTATTTCATCATGATTTTGTCTTGATAGGTTGTATATTTCCAGGAATTTATCCATTTATTCTAGGTTGTCCAATTTGTTGGCACATAATTATCTCTTATGATCCTTTGTATTTCTGTGGTATCAGTTGTAACATCTTTTTCATTTCTGATTTTATTTATTTGAGCCCACATTATTTCATATTGAGTCTAGCTTTTCAATTTCATTTATTAAAAAAAAAAAAAAACCTTGGTTTCATTGGTCTTCACTGTTGTCTTTTTAAGCTTCATTTCATTTATTTTTTCTCTAATTTTTATTATTTCTTTTCTTCTATTAACTCTATGCTTCATTTATACTTTTTCTGGGTTTTTTTGATGTATAAGAAACCCCAAGTTTTCTCCCAGTGTTAGGTTGTTTCTTTGAGACTTTTATTGTTTCTTGAGGTAGGCATTTATTTCTATGAACTGCTCTCTTAAAACTACTTTTGTTGCTTTTCACTAAATTTGGCATGTTATATTTCCATTTTCATTGTCTCAAGATATTTTTAATTTGTCTTTTTATTTCTTCTTTGAACCACTGGATGTTCAGTAGCATGTTGTTTAATTTCCACATCTCTATGAACTTTCCATTTTTCTTTACAGAAAACACATATTCAGGGATCCTTTACAGAAAACACATATTCAGGGATCCTTTTATGATTTTTCCCTTTTTTCCATTCACATCTCAGACAAGGTTAGTATTCTGCTTCTGTGCTTCATATATTATTAGTTGTTACCCCATTTTATATTCTAAAAAGATAAAGTAATTAGAAGTTATATGACCATAAACTGTATCTCTGTGTGTGCCCTAAGAATCTGTTATCATTAGCTTCTCTCGCCAAATTTATTTCTCCTTCTTCCTATGTACCTTCACTCTCCATATTTAGTCAGTCACTTAGCCTGAAGATTTAGTCCCCCAAATGCTTCTATTACACAGTAGTTGCTGAGTAATTGTGTGTCGAGTGAAATATAATTTTCTAGCTCAAGTTCCTCTAATTCAACAATCCTACTTCTATGCATTCTTAAGATTGGGAAGATACTTCATAACACGTAATTTAAAAACTAAAACTCACAATGAATTTGTTTTGAAATAATGTACTTATTACCTTTACCATTAGTTTAAGGAATTATTAAATCAGTTGCAGAACATTTAATTTGGGTCTTTGACCATGGAAAAGTTTACGCTTCAAATCTATTCTATTAATATTACTAAAGCTCTGGTGTGTAATACTTGGCTTTGCCTCTATAGTGCACACATTTATTATATTTATTTTACTTATTTGTTTATTTATTTATTATATTACTTGATGGACAAATCCCTGAAGTTAAGAGATTAATTAGGATAAAACCTGAAATGCCCAAAGCTAACAAGAATTCTGTGGGCCAGCAAAAATGTTCTGAAAACCTTTCATTTGAAGCAAGAAAAGTCGTTTACATTATCATTTCACTATTTCTACCTCTGAAGTTCTCCAAGAGTCATAAGGAGTCTGCCAGTAAAAGTAAAGACAGAAAGTACATAATAAGCATTTTTGCTGTTTTTATCTATAATAGGTCTTAGATTTATCTGTTCCTTTCTCCTCAGAGGACTTCATCACTGTGCCCAGGTGCCCATTATCCTCAATATTCTCAGAGATGCTCAGTAAACGCTCATATTCAGGCTATCTTCTTCTATATTTATGAGTATTGCTTTTTTCTCTACCATGGAAAAAATCATTTTGGTAGATATCTACTTACCTATATGTGTAACTAGATTTATTTGAAGAGGATAGATGTTCCAGTGAGATTAAACACTTATGCCTAAAATTGCGTAACTAGTAAAAGATGGTCCCCCCAAATAATTGTAAGTACCAAGTTTTTTATCCTCTTATATCAATCTGGAGATGTAACAAGTTTACAAACTACATGATCACCTTTAATGTTTTGTCATGTATTAGAAGCACTCTCAATGAATTATCTGTCATATATTTACCTATGTCTCCCATTACCAATAGAAAACACAGCAGAAAAAGACAACTGCCGGAGTAGCATACGAAGCTCAATAAAACGCTTAAAAATGGTGAAGTCATCTCCAATTAAAGAGATTTTAGAAAATTCTCATAGAAAAGGTGACATGGAAAACATTGGTCCATGTAGAACAGCTAAGAGATAAATAAACATAGGGAGGCAAGTTGGGGAAGAAGCATATTACACAAGCAGTAGTGCATGAGAAACCACAGAAAAAATTATGGCTGCAATTAAGAAATTAGAAATAGTAGAGTTTACACAGCAGAACCATCAAAGTAGTAAAAATGCAAAAGGGCTAACAATTTGAGATCATATCAGGTTGTGATTTAAATTCCAAGCCCAAGAATTTGTTCTTAATTTGGTAAATACTTAATTTTGTAAACTTTGAGTAAAGTTTGTAAAGTTTGAATAAGATTCTAATGTGACTAGTGGTAAGAAAGAAAATCGTTTCATACCTTATCTGGGACAAAATGTCTTGTATAATGTAATTCACTACTTTTTCAGAAAATAATCACCATTCCTGGTAAAATAACCAGTGTAATTTTCTAATAGCTTTTCATGAGGTTATAATCTCTTCAAGGAGTTGAACTTGCTTCCACTAACCATCATGCTGAGAGCCTGATGAATTTTTGGCATAGCTATAGACAATCTAATAATTTTTATCTAATTATTGTTTTCCCTTATGAACCATCTCTACTAAGATGAATCATTTGAATTTGTTTTTTCTAAAGCTTCTCCCCTTGAAGCATGTTTGAAATACAGTTTTAGCATCTGTTCATAATTAATTTGTCTGAGAATATATCTTAACAGTGGTTTTCAACTATATTCCCATTAGAGTATCTCTCAGAGCACCGTGAGTGGGCAGAGGAGAGGTAAGTTAAAGACAAACCTAAATATGACTAGGTGTGAGTGCCCACACTCAATCCCTTATGTTCTATATATTTAGGTTCCATTTCATTTGAATAAAACCTTGGAAAAAGATACTTTGGAAAACATTTCTTTGCATAATTAATATAGAATTGGTGTATAAAATTGTGTAGCTGGTGAGAAGACAACTTAGGACACTGTTAGAGCAAGCTAGAAGAAAAGTTCATAAATATTTGAATGAAGATGTTGGACATGGTAATGAAAAGTTTGAGATATTTGGTATTGAGATAGAAATGTCAAGATTTTACTACTGACTAGATGCAGTAGGCAATAAACCATGGAAGAATCCAAGATGACTAAAGTATTGATCCTGGATGTCTAGAAGAAATAGAGGAACTATTATCAGTAATAAAGAAGCCAGGAAGAAAAGGGGGTCTCAGAAAGAGGATAAGTCTGTTCACGTTGAGTTTGTCCAGCTATCTACCGGACAGGAAGGAAACTGAGATAACAGAGACAGGGAGGAAGGGAAGGAAAGTAGGAGAAAGTGAAGGAGAGAGTAAGAGAAAGATTCAAAACATTTGCATAGAGATGACATTTAGAACTGTGGCAGTCGGCCAAATCACAGAACTTTGAAGATATGTATTTTCGAGAAAATATTTAGAAGATGAGTTAGCCAAAGTGACAGAGATTAGGCGAAGGAGAATCAGGAGAACATGGAATTTAAAAACATACATTAAGATATTTATGCTTTGGTGTCATCCTAACTTTCTTATAATTTCAAAGAACTTGGTAGTCAGTCATTAAACGTATCTCTGCTAACAGAATCTCAACAAACTTTTGAGACAGAAGAAGTTTGATCCTTTTGGTAATTACCTGTTCATACTGCAGTGATATCTGTACTGCATGTGATAAAACTACAGAAATCAAAATGACTATTCGCATGTAAGATAGAAGTATTTTTGACACTATTGTTATTACTAGTACAATATTATAAAGGCTAATCAACCCAAGAGTCCTTTTTCTTTTTCAACATTCATTAGTGAATCTGCCTGTATCTAATACATTATAAGAACAATGTTCTACTCAAGCAGACTAAGAATAGGTTAAAAACATACAATTATTGGCTCAGTAATTTCTTTACGGGCAATGATAGTAAAAGACACTCTAAATCAAGGAGAGCTGAGTAAAACGGATTCTCTCTGCATTTATAATGGTGCTTACTGTATTTCACTGAGAAGATGGGAGAAATGGCACCAGAATTGAAAGGTTGTGACTGCATGTATAGGATGCTAAGAGAGAGGGAATGCATGCAGAGACCATTTGCAACAAACCAGCGTCAGCATTAGTCACCAAGACAAGACAGAAGCTAGGATACCATACCAACCAGAAGGAATAAAAACAGACTCAGCTGACCCAAAGGCTACAAGGCCACAAATGTCAAGCTCTTCTCTCAGTGACTGCTGCTGTCAGCTACAAAATGGCTCTCTCCTGCAAGGACAGCAGGTCACATATCTCAGTTATTGCTCAGGAAATAACCTGTCATCACATCATCTCTGAACACAAAGAACAAGATAATTGTCCCAAGTTCTGTCAGGCAAAAATCCTGGTCATCTGAGGAAGTGGTCATATGGAACATAGTATACTCATATTAATATTATCTATCTCTGTCCCTTGCTTTAGTAAGAAACACTTTGGAGATAGCAATAACATTTTGCAGTACTACGTTGCTTCTTCAAATCTTTCTTAATGTAGGGGATTTACCTGTAAAGTTTATAGTTAATAATTAGGTAAGGAATACCTGTGTTGAATGATTAGCCATAATCAAAGTAATTATGGCTGATTGTGATTTTTAAAATCGTCCTCCATTTTGTATTTCAACCAAAATGAAACAAACCCAGAGGTTAAGTCCCAAATCCATTAAGAGTATATTTGGCTTATGTGGTAGGGAAATTAGCACATTATTAAAACAGATTTTAAAAGATTTATAAGAAGAGGCAAATAGATGGAATTGCCCTGTCAGGATATTTCATGACTTTTATGGGACAAAGGTAAAAACTGTATGATTTCTATTATACTTTCTCAGCTGTTACTCAAATTGATTATAACCATAAAGGAATTTCATATTCTGATTCATCACCATGTTAAATGACTAAGAAGTCTTCTAAACAAAAGCATGAAATTCTGCTTCCTCTTCCTAGTACTAGATTCACACAGCTAGGTCTGTTTAAAGATGGTCATCACATTTTCTGTTTCTCCTAAAATGTGCTTTTAAAATATAAAGTTGGAATAAAAAAAAACAACTAATCATGCCTGTTGATTGATTTTGGAAACTAGAGGGAATTATATAATGCTTATAATCCAAAGAAGGATTATCTGTATGGATTTCAAGAATATTCTACCTCCCTAAATGCTGTGACATTTTAAAAAATGTTGGTTAAGTGTTATGCTTTTCCCGAGCTTTAAAAAGCCACAATCCAAGAAGTTTTGGCAGCTTGATTAGCAAACACAAATAACAAAGAGAAAAGTAGAACTACTTGTGGAGCAAAATAAAAAAGGTGGATGTTTTAAATTCAAAGCAGAGAAAGAACAAGGCATGTGGTTCTTGCTCCACTGAAAATCCTTGACCAAAATACTAATGACTGTCTTTTCTTTTTCTTGTCTATTTTCTTTTGGAAACTGACACTACCAATTTTGTTTGTTCTGAACAAGATGTGGAGTGTTATATCATTTCAGTGAACTGAAAACATTAATGAAATATAATGTGCAGACAGATAGATTCTGTAAATTTATGTGTGAATTTATACAAGAAGGGAAAGTATGCCAGTAGATGTGGGGGTAGAGGGAATCTAGTACTGTATACACAATCAAGATGAACATAGGATCATTCATTCCTTGTACTTTCATCCCTCAAATAAAAAACAAAATAATAATTTAAAATAATTTCGGGGAAATGGTGGTAACATAAACTTAAAAGGAAACATCTTGAAAAGCAGGTTCAGAATACATTTAATCGAATATTTTTTATGTTTATTTATTTATTTTGAGAAAAAGACAGAGTGTGAGTGGAAAAGGGGCAGAGAGAGAGGGAGAGAAAAATCCCAAGCAGGCTTTGCCCTGTCAGCACAGAACCCGAAGCAGAGCTTGATCTCCCGAACTGTGAGATCATAATGTGAGCTGAAATCAAGTCAGACGCTCAACTGACTGAGCCATTCAGCTGACTCTCTTTAATCAAATATTTTAAAGAAGGAATTCTATACAACAAAAGGTAAATTTTACATCTGTATCAAAATTACTGCCTCTTGTCCCTTCCACTTAGAAAACCATTTCATTCTCCTACAAAAACAAAACTGCTAGAAAACTATCCAGATGAAAGTGACTTTAAAAAGAAATGTTTCAGGGCGCCTGGGTGGCTCAGTCGGTTAAGCTGCCGACTTCGGCTCAGGTCATAATCTTGCGGTCTTGCGGTCGGTGAGTTCAAGCCCCGCGTCGGGCTCTGTGCTGACAGCTCAGAGCCTGGAGCCTGTTTCAGATTCTGTGTCTCCCTCTCGCTGACCCTCCCCTGTTCATGCTCTGTCTCTCTCTGTCTCAAAAATAAATAAAACGTTAAAAAAATTAAAAAAAAAAAAGAAATGTTTCTTGGGGCTCCTGGGTGGCTCAGTCCGTTAAGTGGCCGACTTTGGCTCAGGTCATGATCTCACGGTCCGTGAGTTCGAGCCCCGCATCGGGCTCTGTGCTGACAGCTCAGAGCCTGGAGCCTGTTTCAAATTCTGTGTCTCCCTCTCACTGACCCTCCCCTGTTCATGCTCTGTCTCTCTCTGTCTCAAAAATAAATAAACGTTAAAAAAAATTTAAAAAAAAAAGAAATGTTTCTTATTGTTTTGTATAATCATTACAGAGTTGGGCAATCATTGAAGATTCAGCAGCTCAACAATATCCTTAGAACAAGGATGTCAGTTCTCCTGTGCTCACTCTGCAGTGCTCAGTGCATTGATTGGCTTTTGTCTTCAGGCTTATTACTGCACGGCTGCGATACAGCCACTGGAGCTGAGCATCATGTCTGCCAGTAACCAAATACAGAAAGGAAGGAAGCAGGCAGTAGAGCTCCCTTTCTTTATGGGAGGAATAAAAATCCCCAGGAGCGTATCTCTATCTTTTATTATGAAGATATGGACATTATCTCCATTACTAACAGCAAGGAAAGGAGGGAAACCAAATATCTGGTTTTCTAGTTAACTCAAATCAGTTAGACATAGGGTTGAATTAGGGGTTCAGAACAGTAGTGCTCTTTGGAATTCCCCATGAAGGTCACATAGTTAAAATACTTTAAAAAGTAATATTTATCAAGAAATAAGCAATACAAGAGCAAGATAATATTTGGATAACATAATATCAACCAATAATGTGGACATCTGATATGGCAGTTAAAAGCAGGGATTTGAACAAAAAGATGACATTTATTTTCATGTGTTTACTATTTTTTAAAATTTTTTAACGTTTATTTATTATTAAGAGACAAAGAGCACGAGCATGGGAGGGGCAGACACAGAATCCGAAACAGGCTCCAAGCTCTGAGCTGTCAGCACAGAGCCTAACGAGGGGCTTGAACTCACCAACCAGGAGATCATGACCTGAACTGAAGTGGGATGCTTAACCGACTGAGCCACCCAGGACACCCCAATGTGTTTACAATTTTTAAGTAAGTATTTTTGAGATTCAACATGAGAGTAAAAATTCAAAGCTCTAAAATTTTATGAGCTAAGATTAAAGATTAATGAAATATATGAAGGAAACTATATGAGTTCTTGTTTTTAAGACAGATATTGCTTAGACCTTTTAGAAATTCAAAAGGATCTTACAAGGCATAAGAAGGGTCAGGGATGTAATTCAACAGCATTATTTAGAACTCGTGTTATTTGGTTCCTCTGCTAGTTATTTCACTAAATGAAAAATTACTTGCCTAAATACCATTAGTTCAACGTTAATTGCTAAGGTGGAAATCTCCTCATAACAGCTTGACAGCAACAGAAAGTTCAGAGATTACAACCAATACCCAGCGAGGGCATTGCTCTAAAATCTAACTTTACTTTTACAAAATCTCCAAGAATCAACATGCCTTCTTCCCTTGCAACTTTTCACCATTTCCTGATGATAAGTTTTAGGCAAAAGGGAAATAAAGGATGAATTTGAAAAAAACTACTTGGTGCAACAAGAGTCCTCAGACTTCTGTGATAAAGGCACTGTGGTTTTGACCCAACCTCCTGTCATCTTTACTAGAGGACCAGAGTAATTTTCAAAGTAAGTCAAAAATGCTGAATAATTAAGAATAGAAAAATAAAAATAATATGCACACAGAAATAGTATAATAAAATAAGAAATAAGGAAATAAAAATATCGCCATTAGAATATTATACTAATAATTGCTACTGATGAAGGCAAAACATTAAGAAACATAGGGTATTTGGCCCCAAACCTTCTGCCCTGAATATTTATTACATAGGCTGATGTAAACCCTTTGATATTCCTTTTCCAGGAGAAGATTTCTTCTGCTTCCCTTGAGTTTGAGCTGAACCTGATAACTCCTAATGAACAGAGCATGGAGATGGAAAATAGTAATTTTATAGTTGAGAAACAAGACAGATGCTAGTTTAACCAAGTGATTGAGGTCAGTATCACCAGTTATAAGTCATGCTGATATTATAGACCCTTAAATTAAGTGATAATGAGGGAACCTCATCTGTGTGGCATCCTTCCCAAAATCCATAAACTCAGTCTAACCATAAAACTTTTAGATAAACCCCAATTGAGAGTCATTTGACAAAATACCCGACCAGTGAGTGCTCTTTAAAAATAACAAGGTATATATTAGAAAATAATAAGGCGCTAAAATCAATAATCTAAGATTCTACCTTAGGAAACTATATAAAGAAAAAATTAAATTCAAAGTAGAAGAAAAGAAATAATAAAAAAATTGAGCAGAAACCAATGAAATTGAAAACACAAAATTATTAAAGAAAGTCAATGAAATCAAAAGCTGCTACTTTGAAAGATAAATAAAATCAATCAACTTGCAGCTAGGGTAACAAATTAAGAGAGAGAAGACACAAATTAGTATTATCAGAAATGAAAAGAGGGACATCACAACTAATCTCATGAATATTAAAAGGACGAAAAAGGAATATTATGGACAACCTTATGGTCACACATTTGTTAACCTAGATAAAATGGATTAATTCCTTGAAAGAAAATCTACCAAAGCTTGCACATGTAGAAATACATAATCTTAATAGGTTATATCTATTAATGAAATTGGATCAATAATTAAAAACCTTCCAAAACACAAAGAACCAGGCCCAGATGGATTCACTGGTGAATTCAACCAAATATTTAAGGAGAAAATTAATCCTATTCTCTATAATGTCTTCCAGAAATTAAAAGGAAAGGGACTACTCCCTAACTCCTATAAAACCAGCATTACCCTAACCAAACCAGACAAATACATTGCAAGAAAGGAAAACTTCAGATCAGTATTTCTCATGAACATAGATACAAAAATCTTCAATAAAACTTCAGCAAAATGAATCCGGTAGTGTATGAAAATAATTATACACCACAACCAAGTGAGATTTATTCCTGGTCTGTAAAGCAGTTTCTACCTTCAAACATCACTTACTGTAATCAATCCATCATATCAATACGCTGAAATAAAACAACCATATCATCATATCAGTAGATGCAGAAAAATAACTGACAAAACTCTATACCCATTCATGATAAAAACTCTCAGCAAACTAGGAATAGAGGGGGAACTTACTCAACTTAATAAAAAACAACTACAAAAACAAACACACAAACAAACAAACCTATAGCTAACAAACCTATAGCTAACATCAAACTTAATGGTGGGAAGCTAGGTGTTTTTTCATTAAAATAAGAAACATGGCAAAGATATCTGGTCTTACTATTCTTATTCAATACCATAATGGAATTTCCAGGTAACACAATAAGACAAGAAAAGGAAACATAAGGCATACAGATTGGGAAGGAAGAAATAAGACTGTCTTTGTTTGCAGGTGACATGACTGTCTATGCAGAAAGTACAAAAAAAAAATCAACAAAAAGCTCCCAGAACTAGAGTTATTACAGCAAGGGCACAAGATACCAGGTTGATATACAAAAGTCAATTGGTTTCATATATACCAGCAATGAACAACTGAAATTTGAAATTAAACACATAATACCATTGACATTAGCATCCTCCCAAATGAAATATTTTTCTTTCAGTCTAACAAAATATGTGCAGATATATATGAGAAAAACTACACAACTCTGATAAAAGAAATCAAAGAATATCTAAACAAATGGAGAGACATACATGGACAAGAAGACTCAATAGTGTCAAGATGTCAGTTCATACCAATTTGATCTACAGATATAATACAATCCCCATCAAAATCATAGCAACTTATTTTGGTTATTTATGAATGGACTCTAAACTCATAATGGAATGACAAAAGACCAAGACTAGCCAATATTATATTGAGGAAGAAAAACAAATTCAGAGGACCGACATTTTCCAACTTCAAGACTTACTTAAACTACAATAATCAAGACTGTGTGAGACTGATTAATGATAAAGACATGATAAACTAGGAAACTGTGAGAAAATGTCTCCTTTTGGAGGACACGAAGAAGACATAGCAACTAAATGCAATGTGAGATCCTGGATTGGATCTTGGAACATAAAGTGGACATTAATAGAAAAACTGGTGAGATCTGAATATGGTCTATAGTTGAGTGATGAGCATTGCACCAATATTAACTTCTTCATTTTGACAAATGTACCATGATAATATAAGATGTTCAACTTTAGGAGAAGCTGGTGGAAGGACATATGGGACATGTACTATCTGTATTATCATTGAATATCTTCTGTAAATATACAATTATTTTGATATAAAAAGTTCCACCATTTCATAAAAAAAGATATATGCCATGCCCAAGTTAGATCCATTTCAGAAAGACTTTTTGCAAGATTATTTTAGCATTAGAAAATTTATTCACCTCATTAACATATTAAAGGGCAAATTATATACAATCTTCTCTATAGATAGAGATATCAATAATAATTTAAACAATCTTCTATCAAACTAGGAATAGAAGGGAACATCTTTAGTTTCATATAGCACATCCACAAAAATCTGCAGCAAACATCATATTCAAATGTGAAATGTGAGAAAGCATAATTGTGAAATAAAATGAGACAGAATAAGCATATGTACTAACATCACTTCTCTTTATCATTGCCTGTACATTTAATGCAAGACAAATAAAATCAAAAGCATAAATATTAGAATAGAAACTAACTACAACAAACTGGTAGAGCAAAGGTTAAGAGTAAATAGTATATTCTGTAAAAAAGAAAAGAATAGGTCTGGAAACTTTCCCTACCAGTTTCTGGATATTTTTAAAATTAGAATAATTAAGATGCATGGTAAAAGAATAGAAAAGGACATATAGACTACAGGAACAAAGATCTATGTACAGACTGTGCATTTGTGTTAACTTGATATATGGAAGATATGTTTGTGAAAATTGATAGGAAGAACTTTTTAATACAGAGTTCCTGTACAATTGTTTGCGCATATGGAGAGAACAAAAATAAAATCCTTATCTCACAGTATACAAAAAAATTCAAATTTATTAATATGTCAAATGAGAAAGGCAAAGCTTGAAAACTTTCAGAGAATGAATATTTTGAAGCCCTCAGTAAAGAGAAAGACATAAAACTGCCAACCTGCAACTTTTCTTCATCAATAACATCATAAAGAGCATGAAAAGACAAATCTAGACTAGGAAAAGATAAAATACACACAACTAATAAAATAATAGAAAAAGTAAGTCAATGTCAAACAGATATTTCATAGAAAAGGAAAGAAGGAATTGTTGACAAACATGAGTGAAAAGCTTTATCTCATAGGGAATCAGATAATACAAATTGGAAGCATATTCTTAGATATTTCACATATATAGACTGCCCAAAAATTCAAAATATAAGTTCATAGAGAGTTGTCGAACATCTGTACTCCACCTTCACTGCTTGTTGTTGTCTAAAATGGAAAAATCTTTTAGAAAACAATTTGATATTGCCTTTGAAATCGGTACAGTCACATAACCTATGGCCCAGTCCTTCATTCTTAAATATGTACCCTAGAAAACTTTTGCACCAGATGCACCAGACTTAAAATGTTCATGGAAGTTTTATGCAAAATATAAAAAGAGAGAGAAAGAGAACAAGGAAGAAATGTCTCAATAATCCATACGTTCCTTGGCAATAGAATAAATACATTTTTATATATTTATATAATGGATTAATGAGCACATCCATGCTTGAAAATAAAATGTGAAAAAAAATTGCAGAAGATATAAAAAATAATTTCAGATCCTAAAGTGATACTGAAGTGTATCTTCACACATTCACTACACACACACCTAAGTATTCTATTATTCTATTATTTTAAGTGTGTACAATTATAAAAACAAGTAAAGTAATGATCAATGCAAAATTCAGGACAGTGGTTAAGAGAGGAGAGAACAGGAGGTCATACAGCAAGGGTAAGTACAGATATTTACTTGATTTACTATCGGTATTATTTCGAATTATATATATATATATATATATATATATATATATATATATATATTTACTCTAGAGTGTGATTACATACTTTTCAATAGTAAATAACAACCAAAAAAATCAGTTGTTTGACCTTTCCATGCTTCTTACTTCTCCTCCTTCTGCCTCTTCCTGATCCCTGACTGTTTTGGCAGCCGGATATTCACCTCCTGCCTGGTATCTGAGCCCTCGCTTAAGATAACCAAATTAGTTTCTCTTGCTTGCATCCAAGTGTCCTGACTGCAACACAACATGAAAGGAGTACTTCCAACTTAGAATGACAAATATTATCCCCCTAAGGGATTTAAGTACCTTTGGTTTTTTTTTAATTTTATTGCATACATTTTATCAATTTCCAAGTACTTTTACAGATTTCTATAAAAAGTGTATGCACAAAACAGCACTAAATATAATGGATTCAATATATGAAGACACAGGGGGAAAATGAAAAAAAAAAAGAAATACAAGGTGAAACAAACTGTCAGCCTTATTTTCTCAAATGGACTACACATTTAACTAATTATCTTCAATTTAGCTCATATTTGTCTTCAATAAATCTTTAATCTTGTGTTCCTTCCAGCATGCTATATGAAATCACTGAATGTCAGCTAAAATTCTCTGAAACAAAATATAACTGTCACAAAAAATCAGTTGGAAAAAAATCATATATGGATTGAAATTCTGACGGCACCTTATATTTTTCTGCAGTTTCCATAACTGGACTCTTTCAGTTCATTAAGTCACGAGTTTCAGATCACTTGTTTCACAAATAAG
Source organism: Lynx rufus (assembly GCF_022079265.1). Lineage (NCBI taxonomy): Eukaryota > Metazoa > Chordata > Mammalia > Carnivora > Felidae > Lynx > Lynx rufus. Next base: position 8,918,520 of record NW_025814825.1, read on the forward strand.
TACCCCAAGGTCCAGATAGGTTAAAAGATTCCTCTGAGGTTGTAAAGTAGTCAGTGACAATTCTGACATTGATGCCACAGATTCAGCGAGAATTGTCTTCTTTAAAAGGGACAAGTTATATAAAACACTCAGCACAGTGACAAACACAGAGTGCTTAATAATAAAGGTGAATTCTCTCTCCTATCCCCTCCATTTTGCCTCATTGATCAGTTCCACACAGCTGACTGTTTGGAGCTACAGAATCCAAAGCCTCAGCAAGAACGTTAAATTGACAGTATCCAAAGTCACACAGTGGTTCTTCCCATCCCGACCCAACGAACGTATTTTTGCCAGTATGTCACTTGTCAATTATTACTACACTTAAATTATCACGTGATCCCAAATTCCAAATACAAATTAAAACTCTCTAGAGCATTAGAAAAAAACCCAGATTTGAAGCAATTCATATACAGTGTCCAGATAATTAACTGTTTTTTTTTTTCTAGCTTCCATCTGGTATCGCACATAGTGGACAGACCACAGAACTGGCCATCAGCCACCTGGATTTAGTTTTTTGTGGTTTGACCTTCAGCAATTCATGTAGCTTCCCCGAATCTCAGCCTCCTCATCGGAAAACAGAGTTTAAGTAGATATTCAATAAGGTCCATCCTTGTTCTAAGCCCTCTTATTATTATTTTTTTTTAATAACTGCCATGAATTGACAGTATCTTCTGGTCATTGCCAATACAGAAAGCCAAATGACAGCTTTAGGCCCTGATGTTTCTCAATAATGCACTTCAGGCTACCGCACAGAAGGGCTGAGTGAATCAGTGGTGATGCCAGAATTAGAATTTACAATCGCGCCGAATCTATGGTTTTTCTACTCAGCCATACTACCTCATAGAGACTCCGTTTAATAATAAAACAAGATTTAAAGGGCAAAACTCCATGATTTCATATTGGCATATGCAAGGGTAAAATTGAAAGACGCTGCTATAAAATCATCTTACCATAACGACCGCCGAGTGCTTTCACTTCTGCAAAAATATGTGTGCTCGTCTGCTCTTGCCTGACAGATAGAAATATTTGGTCCAAAGATTATAGTGGAGTTAAAAAAAAATAGAGACTGGTTACCCATATGCCTGAAAACTCTGCACACAAAGTGACATTTGAACAGCCCTTAACTAATAGAAAGGACAACTAGCTAGGCATAGTTACAAGCATTTCCACGTATTACTTCATTTAATCCTCACAACCCTCTGAGGTAAATGCTAGTAATTGTCCCAGTTTATAAATGATGAAACGGAGGTCTGAGGTTATGCAACTAACAGAGGGAAGAACAGGAAGTGAGAATAGTTCTGTTGAACATAAAGCCTTTGTCCTATATGTAAAATAGCCATGTTCATGAATATTTTACATATGATTTTTGTATGCCTATAAAGAAGCACATGTTGAAATACACACTCTTCCATGATAGAAACCAAAAAATAATTGAAACCTAAAATTAGTTTTCTTTATCATAATGCCCTCAAAAATTTGACACATTACTTACTTGTATGTGAAATATTAGATGGAAGTATGCCTTAGCTTACAATATTAGGCTGGTTTCACAAATAAAAGAAAAGTAAATTTTTAATCCATGCTTTTACAAATGCTTTTATTGTTGGTATTGTAACTTTATCTTAAAATATATAAGCAGCTCCAATCATCTCCAAAACTTAACACTTGATATCTTCAATCCGGGCATTACTTTCCCATTAGCAGCTTTTTCTCTTAAGCTGACAAAAGCATATTTTAATTGGATTTTAAACTAAAAAATAAATGAAGTCTATTGTGGATTCCCATTTGCAAACTGTGACATTTGTTATGAAGTTCATAAAAATCTCAGGCACTGTAATTTATTGTTCTGAAGACCTGAGTTTCGTTTTTAGTTTATTTCCTGAGAATTCATTTTGTGACATTGCCTGGAGCATATCCTTTGCAAACATACAAATAGATAACATTAGTTTCCTAAATAAGGTTTACTAGCTGAGACTGAACTTCCTTGTCAAATATGGCAAGAAATGCAGGCTGCTGCCCAACTCCATTAAGCAGCCACTGTCTGCTGGGTTAAATGCTCTCCATGATGGGCACTGGTGCTGGTGACACGCCTGGAACAGGGGTGACAGGGTCACCAAGCTGCCTCCCTAATTTGTAGGACTCAAGTCTCGTGTGAGCAGGATTTCAGATGAAGCACGTGCCTAAGTCAAATTTTGGTTCATACTGTAGGTGGCAAGATTTTTATGCTTTACATCTTGCTATAATCCTATACTTCCTTGCAAAGGGAAAAATTAAGATGCTTCATCCATCTAATCATGTTTTATGAAAATATTCATATGGTTCCAGAGAGAACAGTCAAGTCCTGAAGGTGGGTGTTTTTGGTTCTTGTTCTTGTTTATAAGCTAAAATATGTATTTGATCTGATCATACTTCATATATGTTTTTTTTTTCTCTTTACTCTGCAATTTCAATCTTTTCCTAAATTAAAAAAAATTATTCAGTAAATGAAAAGGAACAATTATTGAAATTCTTAAAAACAGAATTTACTACTGTTTAATGTTTGAAAATGGTTATATCTGTATTGAATCAGTTATTCCAAATGACTCTACTTCAAAGATTATTGATTTAGCTATATTTTTTCCTGAAACAGCGTATAATTTTTAGCATTAATAATTGAAAAAATAGCAATTTAAAAACACAAAACAAAATTTACCAAATCTTTTTGTTTTTTAATTTTAGAGAGAGAGAGAGAGAGAATGCAAGTGGGGGGAAAGAGCAGAGAGAGAGAGAGAGAGAGAGAGAGAGAGAATCCCAAACACGCTCCATGTTCAGTGCAGAGCCCAACACAAGGCCTGATCCTATGACCCCGGGATCATGACCTGAGCCAAAATCAAGAGTTGGACACTCAACCAACTGAGTCACCCAGACACCCCTACCAAATCTCTTTAAGCTGAAACTGAATCTTAAAATCCTTATTTAGACCTCCAATAGTGTAAAATACTGCCATTTTATTTATAAACTGATATTTATATATATTTATGTATATTAAAATAGTCAGTAGTTTTTCACTCTGCATTAAAAAATTTTCATCATCTGTATTTTTAAAAGCAAATTATATCAACGAAGATAATTGTCTTGGCCAGCCTTTGTAAAGACTAATTTGTTTATATTTTAAACAGCCATAAAATTCATGTTTTATTATATATTTCAAAGCTCTAAAACAAAATTAACCAAGATGGATTGAAGCTCACCAAAATGTTTTGGCTTCTTCTTAATTTGAAGTCAACATATGCTCCTCCCTAATAACTGTTACTTATTCTCCTCATGAAAAATAGTAAATTATCTAAAAGTTAACTCAAAGGGCCTAATATTCTATTTCAGCCCCTTCACATTTCTTCTACGTGGCGCACAGTGTCAACTAACCTAAGGGAAATCTTTGTACAAATCCCTACATTTGCCAACAGTAAGATGGCTATCATTCACGTCTGCTTAAGAAGAATCACAAAACACCTACTTCATACAAATACGCACATGCAAGCATTTTAAATGGAAATTTTAGCTCTTCTTTAGGTCCCAGCTTATGAATATTTCTGAGTTAAAGAGAGAGAGAGAGAGAGAGAGAGAGAGAGAGAGAAAGACCTAGAATTATGTTCTGTTCTCATCTGAAATTCTTTATGACTTTCCACCAAAAGTTTGCCCCAGTGTTTTAAATACTTAAGTGTGTCAGCATGACAGTGACACACACACACACACAAACACACACAAACACACAAATAGACCATATTAACACTTTTCACTTCTAGAGCTCCAAAATTCTGTCATCAAGGCTAGATTCCAACCTTCAATAGGTGGGAAAATTTAAAACAATCTTCTAAGATTCTCAATAGACTGCAGACTTTCTTAGAAAGAATACCATTTTCATTTTTTTCTCTTACACACATCACATATTTTACCTTTGATGATATCTTTCCTGAGTTTACCACTTTCTAGTCTACAAAATACTTACTAGTCAGGTTCACAGTAATTCTGTGATTTAGGCATAGAGGTATTATTCCCATTTAAAAGAGAAAAGAAATCTGAGGCCTCCAGAGGTTGATTTGTTAACATTTTACAGACTGAACTCAGTTCATCTAATTTTAAATTTAACTTAGTACCCCCAACCATCCATATCTGAACCCTAAACTATTTTTCTATATTGCTTTTCTTTAGGCAATAATGGGTGATAATTTCTCTGGAGAACTGGTTACATTCTATCACACGTGTCTTTAAACTTTAGCATGTTTTCCTTTGGGATCTGTGCTGTGGAAAATTCAGTTTTTAAAATGTTCCATTATGTGTTCATGTCCTTGCCTCTCATGGCCTGGAGAGGGCAACACAAAAATCAAACATTTATGCTCAATTATTCTAGGCCACATTCCAGTTGGACAATAATATTGGTTTATGTTTAACTTAACTCACTCTTGTGGAAGTAGCATTAATTCACTTTCTTGTATATTATTGTCCCAAATGCAATAATGTTCTACATCCTATCATAATATAGATACAGCATACCCTAGAATCAGCATCAACTAACTACATGTCCGCTTTACACAGAATATTTTATGCACAGATACACAAAGAAAGCTGATGCCCTATAGATCTTGTAGAGCAGATGACTAGTTAGGGCCTGAGAACTCAACTGCAGAATAGCTACATTCAAAATTTTCTTGGCTAAAAGAAAGGCAAACATTAAAGAGTTTATTGCTCTTTTTGTCATTTTGGGTTTTAAGCATTTTTCTTCTGTGGCAAGTTACACTACCTCGAAGCAGCATGGGTAGAATCACGTCCAGGAGTAAGGCAAAGCTGAACAGCTGAGCTTCCAAAGCCTTTGTGGCAAAATCCCCCAACTTTGGGAGATAGCAGTCAGTCCAGGACTCAGAGGATGAAACCATCTGTAGCTATCAGGTGCTTTGGCTAAACCACACATACAAAGCACATGGCAGTGATCCCAAAGACCAAAAGAATAAGAATTCCTAACATTAGCATAGTGCTTTATTTCACTTACTACAGTGACAGAGCCTTGACCTGAAAGCTGTAGCAGAACCCCACTATGTGTGATGTTTATTCAATCTGCAACTGGGACACCCAGCTGTGGATGAGGCATATAGTAATGCCAGGTGTACCAGTATCAGATTCAGGAAGACAACTGTAAATGGAAATTTCAACATGGGCCCCTATATGCATGGAATTCTCGGGAAGTAACGAGAAAACATCACCCTTTCCCTTTGTTCCCCAGTAGTTACCCTCATGAGGAATTTGGGAGTCCTGAGTTTTAACCTCTCCCAATCACTTGGCCTTATTTAAATGTATACGAAGTATTTTAAAAGCCATGTTCTATTTACTAAATTTTAATTATTGGTAAATGTCTTGCTACTTGAGAAACAGAAATTGAAGCATAGCTGCATAGAATTTAATGTTATAATTATGTAAAACTTAAAACTAAACAAAGCTGCTGCATATCACTATTAAGGACATGCTTAAGAGCTTCTGTATATATGATAATTAGCTATATATAGGTCATTTTAACAATGGTTGTAATTATAATTATTTTCATCTAATTAATTCAAATGGATTTTTCTCTTTTCTTAATTCTCCAGTATCTGTAAAGTGTCTGCTTAATATCCATGATATACTCTCCCGATTCATTTGCTTGCATGATTACTCTCCTTTCACACCCCTTGGCCCCTATCAGTAAAAGGCAATGTTTCTTAATCCTAAAATTTCCTACATGTTGCCATGTAGTTAGACCTGGGATAACATATACCTACCCTGCCTATAACAATCTTTCTCAGAAATTTTTAGATGCTTCATGATTCTCAGCCCAATCTAGAAATTTGTGTGTGTGTGCTCATATAAGCATAAATATGTTAGCGGCAATGAATATGAAGGCTGTTGTAAGAACTGAAGGGTGAAAACCTCAGGAACTGTGAGGCTGTAGATTGCAGATTCCTTAAATGGCTAACAATTAAATGATAAATATTAAAGGCATCTGTGTTTTTTAATTAAAAATAATTTTTTAGTGTTTATTTTATTTTTCAGAGAGAGAGAGCACAAGCAGGGGAGGGGCAGAGAGGAGAGGAAGACACAGGCTCCAAAGCAGGCTCCAGGCTCTGAGCTGTCAGCACAGAGCCTGACACGGGGCTTGAAGTCACAAACCATGGGATCATGACCTGAGTCACACAGCCTCAAAGACACCTGTGTTTGAACCAAGATAGAGCTCAGTGGCTCCAAATATCATTTCCCTCCAGTGGGTGTGTATGTGTGTGGACGCGTGTGCATGTGTGTGCATGTAGTTAAGTGTGGTGACTTGAAAATTGATAATAATCCAATTCATGTTTATGTAGAAAGTGTTAATTATTTCTGGTATTTCAGATATAGCTCACAAAGCTTACTACCAACCTGATTAATCCTCAGGCCTGATGTTATAGAAAAGGTGAGGCTGATAAAGGACAACCTGTAAAGAATTTCTTGTTAACTTACATTCTGACCTACAGAGAAAATTATTCTGTAATAGGTTGCCCTCAAAACAAAGGTTACAATTTTATTCTTCTAAGCACTGGGAAAGCTAAAGCCCACGTTCCCAACAACCTGATAAAAATCTAAAACATAAAAGCAAATAAATGATATCCTTAAGCCATTCTTTGAAAGGATTTGAAAGTCAGTCACCCTTTTGTTCCCCTCATCTTAACATCACAACCTATTTATCTTCAAATACTCACTTCAGATTTCAATTATTCAGTCAACAGATAAGTATTTTTAAAAGATTGCATGCAAATTTACTTTGTTGCCTGGGTTGGCAAAATCTATGTATTCTCATGAACTGGTTACTACAGAATACACCTAATTATGTATAACCTTTACTTAAGCTGAATTAAATAGCAAAATGATTAGTGATCTTAAAAGTAGTGATGATATAGATACCAAATACACATATTATCAAAAGCAGAACAACTTGCTTTTGTGTTACTCTCAAAATAGAATTTTGTGTCTTTGAGATTTTAACACATTAAGTGTTAAAAGTAATTTTAACTACTTATGTTAAGTAATAGAAAAAATTTTATCAACATAGCCTAGGGATCAGTTTGACAACAAAATAAAATTCACATACCAAATTTCTGGTATGGAAAGACTATGTTAAATACATTAGAAACAAATAAAAAATGATGATGCCTTTAAAGAATATTCAGTAGTTTAATATCTGATGCCCAATGCATGCCTTTAAATGACTTAATATTTTTCTCAAAATAAATCTTTGGTTAGTCAAGTTGTGCCATTTCTACTTAATGCCCAGTTCATTTGAAGTTGCTCATCATAAAATTTTTATAGAAATATTTGTAAGCAAGGTTAAATTCCCTTTAAATTTTTCAAATTAGTTTGGCTTAATGTCAATGACATGAACAGTCTATGAATGTACAGTGATTTATTTCCAATGTGGTTTGTAGGAAAGGACATTTGAATTTTCCATCTGCTAAGGATATAAAAATAATCTCCAAAACTCCCAACAATGTTCATCATATAATGCAATATAGAGTAGTATCTACCACACTCACTAACAGGTTCTTTTATTTCAGAAAGGCTGATACTCACTAAATAAGTAGATTCTAGGAACTGTTTGGACCACACACTAAGAAAAATGTAACATAGGTCGAAAGCCTTGTGGAATATAGTTGGAAATACTCCTTGGAAAGTTTTAAACTCACCTCAGACCCCTCTCTGTATGGAGGCCCTGTTTTTGTTTTTGTTTTTTTTTTCCGCATGAAGCATCTTTTGCAGCTGACCCAGTGGGATATGGGTCTTTACCTTGCCTTTTGTCCCTGGAACCAAAATAGTTACTAGAAGCAGCTAAGGTCATTTGCAGATGCAGTTGCTGAGTTAAGAAAATAATATAAATAAATAGAAATAGAAACATATGTATGCCAATTTGAGAAGTGATATTTTCTTTTAAAAATAATGCATATCCTATATTCCTGAAGGTCAATAATGATCTCTATGCATAGGTGTGTGCCTTTAGTCCAGTGCTCCTATCTTTCTTTATAGTCTGCATTTGTGATCATTTAAGACCAACTACTCTGGTCAGCTCCTCTCATTTCAATTTGATAGCTTCCCAACTCCCTTGTACCCTCTGATCTTCCTCTCTGATCTCAATATGCCACATACTTTTTCTCATCTATGTCATTGCTTAACCTACTCCCTCCATGTGAATTGTTATTTCCTGTTTCTTGGTCTTCCCTATTCTCTAAAACTAGCTTAAATACATGTTCCTCCCAAAACATTCCCACACTTAGATGAAAGTAATAATGCTATCCTCTCAGAGAGATTCCAAAGTTCAGCATGCATATGTGAATGCTCTTTGGAGCACTTTATAATGCAGTTACCAGGCTCCATACCGAGGTGTTTCGTGAAATGTTTCTGATGCATGCAATCCAATAATTTATTTTGAAAAAAATCACTAGTTTATAATGCCTCTGAGACTCAACGGCATTTTGACTTCACACAATTGTACCTTGAAGGAAGAACTGTTTTACTTAACTCAATATCCTTTCCCCATTAGCTTGTGATCTCCAAGTCCTTAAGTTACTCCTAATAAAAAGAGTTAGCAAATGTTTAAGAAATTGAGTTCTTCTTTGTTTGTTCATTTGTTTTGTTTCTTAAGTTCCACATATGAATGAAATCATATGGTATTTATCTTCCTCTGGCTTATTTCGTATAACATTATACCCCCTAGGTTTACCCACGTTGTTGCAAATGACAAGATTTCATTCTTTTTTTATAGATGAGTAATATTCCAGTGTGCGTGTGTGTGTGTGTGTGTGTGTGTGTGTGTACACCACATACTCTTTATTCATCCATTTATGGATGGATACCTTGGGTTGCTTCTATTCTTGGCTGTCATAAATAATGCTGCAATAAACATAGGGGTACATATATCTTTTCCAATTAATGTTTTTGTCTTCTTTGGGTAAATATCCAGTAATGGAATTACTGGGTCATATGGTAGCTCTATTTTCAATTTTTTGAGGAACTTCCACACTCTTTTCCATAGTGGCTGCACCAATTTGCATTCCCACCAACAGTGCATGAGGACCTTTTTCTCCACATCCTTGCCAACACTTGTATCTTGTGTTTTTTATTTTAGCCATTTTGACAGGTTTGATATCTTATTATGATTTCAGTTTGTACTTCCCTGATAATAAATGATGTTGAGCATCTTTTCATGTGTATTTTGGCCATCTATGTCTTTAGAAAAATGTCAAAGTGGGAAACTATCACAGCATTCTTACCCTGATATTCTAATACCAGCAACCATCTACCTCCAATTTTTTGTCATGAAAGAAAAATAAAGCACTACGATTGTTTAAGTCACTTTTGGGCAATGCCAGTTACTAGCACTCAAATGTTATTTCTAACTGAAACAACTTTTTTTTCCATTCCTTACTCCTATTCTTCATGGAAGAGAGTAAATATCTATTTGTAAGAATGAGAAAGTGGCAAATACACAAATTACCTGGTTTGTCATCTCTCTTTGGTGGGAGTAGATAGATGTTCAGCCTATGATTGCAGCTGGGTGGGTGAATTTACATCTGAGAGAAACCTATTAAGAAGGCCATTAGGAGTCAAGTTGATTCATAGGATTCATTGCATTCTCCAATCCCGCTATCGATAATAAAGCTGGCATTGTGACCCGTCATCAAACCTACATTTTACCTCCATTGTGGGATTGTTGTGAGCTTTGATGCAGCACTGAATATAAAATGCCTTGTCTAGCACCCAATGCATAGGTATTAACTATCATAATCATGATCATTCTTATCATCATAGTCATTATGGAGACCTTTTTTTTACTGGTGAGTCACAGCTGTCCTGGCTTTCGTCTGTCACTTTAATTCCCCCAATTCTCTCTCCAGTTGTGATCTTTGGCTTTGCTTTACCCTCTACAATTTATGCATTACTTTTTCTTAACTACTTGATTCTTATTCTTCCTGCATCTAGCCTGTTGGTACACTGCAACTTTTGATTTGATATATATCTTGGCTTTACATGATGTTGAAGTAACATATGTTAAAGCGACTAGATACCTCCTATAACAAAATAGGCATTCAACCAATGTAAATTAAATGTGAATCTTACATATCCTTGCCTTTGTTAGTTCCTGGTCCCTTGGGCTATCTGCACAGCCCCTGGCCACCAGTTGCCCACAGAACAGGAGACATTCACAGGTTGGGTCTCTGCGTATCACCAAGACTTTGGTGTAGTCTTGATCCCTTCTTCCACCTCCTAGCCTGAAACTTTCTGTTCCTGACATAAACAAATAAACACACACACATTTCTCTTTTATATATAATATTTCATGTCTTCTAATATCCCTGTAAAAACCTTTGAACTTATGATTTAACAGATACTTCTAACACCATAGAAATGGTAAAATATTGTTAATATGGACAAAGGAGGAATGAACAGAAATAAGGAACAATAATATAAAGTGGAGTTTCTCATGTATACTTGTATGTTTAGATAAAGTGACTGAAAAAAACCTCTTGTGCAAAAAATGTGATAATATAACCATCTTCCAAACTTTTGGCTTCTTAAGACCATATTTACATCATTTATTGTTATAGTATCAAGAATGTAATTAAATACCTCCATTTCCAAACGCAATGGTTTTGTCTTCCAGACCAAGGCCCTCACAAAGAGCTGGCTAGACTCTTCACAGATTCACACTTCATCTTATTCACTAAGATGTGAATAGTTCCCCTTGGACTTATTTTACATGGTGGTGAAAGGGCGGGCCTACACCAGCCAACTCCATCTTGTTCTGTGTCCTTCACCTTGACCACGCCTCCTCCCCTTGAGGAACCTCCCGCTCACCTGCCTAACAGGACTCAGACCCTTCCCCAGCCAATCGGCTGAGGCCACAGCCATTACCTCACCAACTGCCCCTAGGCCCCAATAAAACCTTTGTCCTTTTGAAACTCGCTCTCTCTCCCCGGTATCTCACCGCTGCGTCATGCAGGTAGGGGATTGAGCTCCAGCTAGCTCGAATAAAGGCTCTTTTGCTTTTACATCGGACTCGGCTCCCTGGCGGTATTTGGGATCACGAATTCTGGGCATAACAGTGGCCAAACTCCAAATTCTGCATCAATGATTTTTAATTATTTTGGGCGATTTTTTTTTTGAAGATACAAAAAAATTAGATTTTGAAAACAAAAAAAAAATATCAATTACATGTTGGAAGATTTTTCTGCAAAAGGTAAGTTAGGAAAAATCCTTTTGTGGGGTCAGGATTTTGTCCATCCAATCCAGTAACTAGACAATAAAATAATAATTAGAGATAGATGTATGCCTTAGTAGATTGCTAATGTTTAAAGGTTAGTGGTGGAAGAAGACTGGATTTGCTGATAATCCTAAAAAAGTAACTTCTTTTTTTAAAAAAAAATTTTTTTTTCAACGTTTTTATTTATTTTTGGGACAGAGCGAGACAGAGCATGAACGGGGGAGGGGCAGAGAGAGAGCGAGACACAGAATCGGAAACAGGCTCCAGGCTCTGAGCCATCAGCCCAGAGCCCGACGCGGGGCTCGAACTCACGGACCGCGAGATCGTGACCTGGCTGAAGTCCGACGCTTAACCGACTGCGCCACCCAGGCGCCCCAAAGTAACTTCTTATAGTGTAAAGCAAAATATTGGTCAAATCAGAAAGTGAAAACTAATATAAAACTCAGCCTGTTCTGGAGACTTTTAATTTATTATCAATAATTCTATTTATTATTTAGTCTTAAGGTTTTCTTTTACTACTATAGTGTTACTCTTTTATATGTAGTGAATACTCTTTTATACGACTACTTAAATGCCATGATTTGAATTTCAAAATGCTTTTTTTTTCCATGATCAAAAATATAACACAATTTTTACATTGTCAATGTATTTTTTTACTTTATTAAAGTACTTTATGTGCACACAACAAACTTCTAAAAATTTATATTTTTACATTTTCCCACTGCTACCAAAAAGCCCCAAATAATACCCTTATGATTTGATCACACTGAATCAATGATAATGTGCATAGCTATAAGAGTTCCCTAGTGCCTAAGCTGTGATATATGACCTTGCACTCTTGTACAAAATTGAATAATTTAGGAGTAGACACCTGATCCTTAGATTATCCCTCTCAAGGATTTATATTTGAAATAGAAGCATAATAAATGTCCATGAAGAAGTGGATATTTTTTTTTTAATTTTTTTTTCAACGTTTATTTATTTTTGGGACAGAGAGAGACAGAGCATGAACGGGGGAGGGGCAGAGAGAGAGAGGGAGACACAGAGGGAAACAGGCTCCAGGCTCTGAGCCATCAGCCCAGAGCCTGACGCGGGGCTCGAACTCCCGGACCGCGAGATCGTGACCTGGCTGAAGTCGGACGCCCAACCGACTGCGCCACCCAGGCGCCCCAAGAAGTGGATATTTTTGATTGAATTGCACAAAAAAGAAGGCTCACAAATTCCTAGTTATTCACTTTTTTAAATTATGCATATCGCTGAACTGTCCTTATATTTTTTTAAATTTTTATTTAATATATATTTATTTTCTGTTTTCGATTGTTTGCAACTTAACTATCCTTCAATAACACATATAATAGTAGGGAACTTTTTATCTTTCTCTCTACCCCACTCAAAAAAGCCAATGTAGGGGCGCCTGGGTGGCGCAGTCGGTTAAGTGTCCGACTTCAGCCAGGTCACGATCTCGCGGTCCGGGAGTTGGAGCCCCGCGTCAGGCTCTGGGCTGATGGCTCGGAGCCTGGAGCCTGTTTCGGATTCTGTGTCTCCCTCTCTCTCTGCCCCTCCCCCGTTCATGCTCTGTCTCTCTCTGTCCCAAAAATAAATAAAAACGTTGAAAAAAAAAATTAAAAAAAAAAAAAAGCCAATGTAATTGGCCAATGTAATCAGCATATCCTATCCTTTAGAGGGAAACATTATCTTTATTATACTAAACAGTGAAAAAAATCTGACTTTTGTTAAGGAGAGATAAAATGTCTTTCTAGTCTGGTTGAACAAATTTCCTTGAAAAGATAGTCCGGGATCAAATTTCAGTTTGAGGAAGGAAGGTAGCTGGAATTTGTGAGACACTATAGCAGAGAAGAGGGAGCTATGCAGAAAAAGAATTTCAGACATTGTCACATGGACCTCCTTGAGTCTTTCACTGAATACTGATCTTTAAATGAAGAAAAGAAACATCACAAGACTTTGCAAAGAACAATTCTCAGGGAAATAACAAATCCTGGAGAAAAGAACATCTAAGAGGGAATTATGCAAGATCAAGGAAGGAGAACCTCAGTTTTGAATCCTCTGGAAAGGACCTTGGAAAGGACCCTCTGACCTTTGAATATTGCTAAGGGTATATTGCCACCTCCACTTTAGTGTCAACCTGAGGAAAGTAGACTTTTTGCCAAAACATGAAGACCTGAGTTAAAGTGAAATTATACTGGACACTTGTCAAAAATGGCAGGACAGATTTTGTTTGAGCTACTGCAGTAAAGGACAGAGACTTCAGTATAGAACTGCACACAACTTCACTGAAACAAAAGGCAGGAGAGTCTTTAAGAGCTGGGCCGAGATACTGGAAAAGTACCAGAGGATATTAGTTGGTATGATTAAGCCATCTGTGTTTATTAGTGCCAATTAAAGCAGTCCTTACCTTCCCTCAGAGGGAGAAAGGGGTGCTAGCTTTTTTGATGACTACATTTCAAAGGGATGGTTCTTAGGTCTTTGAAAAAGGCATTCCTAAGTTGCAAAACTGGCTGGAGTCTGGGAGAAAATTTACATCTCAAAGGACAGAAACATTTTACACTGGCAAGTTTTCTAAAGTAAATGCTCTAAGAAAAGGGAGGTCAAGGACAGGAAGAAACTTGTTTTAAGTTTAGTTGAGCTGAGGGGAATGTTAAGGTTGTCTTGGTTGTATTTAATGGTTCACAGTTCTGGATGCACCAGACACAAGGGTAGTGTGAGAGACCAGGAAGCTGCTTTGTAGAACTCAAGTCTCTCATAGCCCTAGTACCAATCCGGCATGAATTCTCAAAAGCCTCTCTCCTATCTGATCACTTCCATATCCTAAAATCCAAGCACTCACACTGTCCTTCCAAAACAACCCGTCATAATTCCCCTGAGCCCTGATGTGAACAAACAAAAGACAGAAGTTAATTGGCTTATAGGTAGGTACCTGGTCATTCCTTTCAAATCTGCAGCACAGAAGCCTCTGAGGTAAGATACCTCATGACTAGCTTCCTTTTAATTTTCAAAGTGTATTTTAATGATAGGTAAAAATTCCAACAGCAATAAGAACAAAATGTAAACTAATGTCTCAACAAATTAAAAATTAAATTGCCACATTTAGTGTCTTTTGTCTAATTTCAAATCACAGGGCACCTGGGTGGCTCAGTCGGTTAACCATCTGACTCTTGATTTCAGCTCAGGTCATCATCTCAAAGTGTGTAAAATCTAGCCCTGTGTCAGGCTCTGTGCCGACAGCATAGAACCTGCTTAGGATCCTCTCTCTCTCTCTCTCTCTCTCTCTCTCTCTCAAAATAAATAAACATTAAAAATAAATAAATTCAAATAACATGCATTTAATCATCAAGTGTTGCATAGAAAATATTTTCAATTTGGTGTCTGCATGTCTGTTGCATGGACAACATGATATGACATTTTACATTTAACCTGATGCATGCTATCGGTCACCAGTTTGCTTCAATTAGTGTATCACCATTCTTAAACCAGGTTTGGAGATTTAAAAGGAACTAAGGTAGAATTGAGCAAAACCCCTATCTGACCTAATCAAATATTGGAGGCATGGGAATAGTTATATTTTAGAAAATATTTTCTAAGAAATACAGAGCTACTAGAATTCTACAAACCAAAAATTGGAGGCACTTTCTGTACCTAGTCACAGAGAGGGTAAACCCAAACAACATGGAAGTCTTACTTAGCTATGTAGAGAGGTCAGATTGGAGGATGTGTGATAGCTGAATTGTAGGACATTGAATCAGAAAGGAGGAAACTATACAGGGGAAGAGTTCCAGGAATCTCCATAGAAGTCCCTTTGAGTCTTTGGGGGACAAAAAATAAACAAACCAAAAAATAGGAATAGGCATACAAAAGTCAAGAGTAGGGATACACTTATAATGATCAGGAATGACTGTTAAGTCCCTCTGTTACATGTATCTTGTGGGTTTTTTTTCTTAGTATTGACAGTTTTGCTTTCTGTATTTTAATGGATCAAAGAAAAAGAAACATTAAAAATGAACCGAGCACTTTCCATGTGCAAAACTTGAATGACAGAAATGATTTTGTCATTTCAAAGAATAAAAAATAGAAAAAAAAATAATGGTGAGTTTTTAATGCTTTGCTGAAAAGAGCAATTTTTTTTTTAAATAACTGTCTTTAATGAAGACAATGAATGATTGTTCTGAGGAAGACTCTCACCTGCTCAGCATCTACCTGAAAGCAAATCCAAATTCATTAAGGTAGTTAAGATTAAGTCATAAGGAATGACTTCTCGACTCTGACATGTTCAGCCACAGAAACTACTAAACGGGGTCCAAAAGGAGTCCTGTTACCAGAGATCATTAAACCTAGGAGTGAGGACCATCTGTTTGAGACACTTAATATGCTCATTTTTTTTAAAGAGAAAACTGAATAGTTGAAGTGCTCAAAGGCAAGACAACGTCTACTATTGAAGATTTTCAGAATGCTGAATTAAAGTGCTTGTTTCAGTGGAGCAGAGGGATTTACCAGCTGAAATCACACTCAACTATTCATGAAATGAGCCACCCTTTAAAAAAAATGGCTGAAAATGCCGATTACTTCATTTTCAATGCCTGCATTGTTTAAACTAATTGATTCAAACTTTGGAAAACTAACTCAGAATTTCGCAAAATGAACAACCTCAATCCAAAGAATCCAAATATAGACTGGTCTTTATAATTGTATTAAAAAGTAGTACTAGAATGTGAGTGACTACCTTGCAATTCACAATGTGTTAGCATGCAATATATAATGATTTAAAAGATCCTTTTGACATTTAGAAGAGAATGTTTCAAATAGCAGAAATGAGTAAAATGAAGGAAATTGACACTTAATCTACCTGCTATACTTCACTGTATTTTTACAACGTGCCCCTCATTCCTTATGCACATTCTTCATCTAGATAACCAACAGAAGTTTCTCATAAGGCAAATGTGCTAGCTTGACATTTGGCACAGATGATACTTACAAATGCCTTACAGCTCAGCCTCCATCTATGGGATTGGTATAAAGGGCAAATTCATATGGAAAGAGTATACTAAGTAATGTATTAAGTGTTCCTTTCACATAAGAGACTGTTAAAAACTGAGAACAAACTGAGGGTTGATGGGGGGTGGGAGGGAGGGGCGGGTGGGTGATGGGTATTGAGGAGGGCACCTTTTGGGATGAGCACTGGGTGTTGTATGGAAACCAATTTGTCAATAAACTTCATATAAAAAAAAAAAGTGTTCCTTTCAGAGTTAAATTCACAGAAAATACAGGGATATAAAGCATGAGTCATACAAGTTACAAAGTTAATGTAAGTAAATCAAATGCTGCTTTAGTTATAGGAACACAGTACACTGAAGGAGAGAAACTATAATTATCACTATAAATAAATAAGTCATTCATTATATGTATCTTAAATTAATATAGATTTATAAATTCATATTTGTGTATGTACTCTAAATTCATATGGGGGGATGCTACCCCCTTGTTACAAATTTTTTCATATTTATTCATAGTCCCTATTTTCTTTTTCCTAAAAAATGAAAAAAAAATGTATCTTTAAATGTTCCTTCATTCAATGATTAACTTTATAAAATAGATTTATTTTCATATATGCTTTTACTTTGATTCAGAGGAGAAAACAATGTAGGCATAGAGCTCTTTAGATTTTAACTTCATCATAATTACTTATATGTGCAAATACATAGAAAAGTTTAGTCACACAGTTAGGCAGCTAATTGTGTTGAAAATACAATTGCATGCTCACAATGATAATCATGCCCCTAGGGTGTACACTTCTGTTTCAGAACTATTTTAAGCCCTCAGGAACTTCAGCCACCTCTTGATTCAGAAAACAATGTCGAAATCCAACTAACTAAATGTGACCTAGCATTTATCTCAAAGCCACAAAACTAAATTTGATTGCAAAGTAATGATAGGAAAGTAAAAGTTTAAAAGCTGGGAACTGTGAACGTGACAAATAGGAATGCTCCTGCAATCAAGTGTCTATGTATACAGTGAATAATTATATCACATATGGAGCTGATGTTCTTCACAGTAGGAAAATTGTCATTTATTGCAAATCTTTAACTTGAGAGGAACATTTGCTTTCTGTTCTCATTATTTGTCAAAAAAAAATATTTGACATATTTAAAAGGACCCATGAGATTGCAATAGCTTATCTAATATGCACGCTGAAGTAGAAATATTAAAATGTGAAGAATCTAAAGAATTTAAAAATGTTCTTCAGGGATAAAAAAAATCCTGAGATTTCTCTACACATGTGGCATATTATTTCTTTACCATTCTAGTTCAAATTTTGCATTCTAGAATCAATTATCTAATCCATTTTCCCTCAAAAATATCCTCTCTAATCTTATGCAAGACTTTAAAAATTCTCAAGTGTATCCTTAGAATCCTACGTTAATTTAAAAAAAAATTCCTTTGTACATACTGATATTCAGAAAGAAAAGGTAAAGAGAAATAAGATTAGCTTTTAAACCCAAATTAGCTGAAAACTTGATCAAGAATCATTTTCTATATTTTACATTTTTGTGCACCAAATTATAAAATCAATGGTTTTCTTTCATTTTATTTTGCTATCTTGCACTATAAAATTTTCTGTCCGGAAGCACTTCTGAGCATATCAATGTTTCATAATTTTGATCTGTTATCCCTTTTTGTTTGTTATTATCAATAATTTTATGAAAGCTGCCACAATTATTTGCTCAAGAAAGATTTGAAAATATGGAAAAGAAGATTATTTCCAATAAGAGAATTAAATAATAAGAATTTAAGACCTCCTTCTCAGTCAGCCATTCTCCAATTCTGGCACTTTACCATGTCAATAACATTTCAAGTGTGATCTCTGTCAGAAACCAAGTACCTGGGGGATGGGGATCAATAATGATATCAATCATTTGTTTGTGGGCCTATTAGTGGTCAGGCAGTGTGCTGAGAGCTTTCCAGGCATTGTATTTACTCCTTATAAGAAAGTTGCAAGGTAAGCATTATTATTACCATTTTATAAATGACAAACAAAGGCTTAGATCATTTCTCCAACTAATAAGTGGTAGAAGTAATATTCCAACCAAAGGATCCCTTGTCTTTAGTTATTCCTAGATAAAGTGGTGTCAAGTGACCACTAAGACAAGAGACCTGAGCATGGGGAAGGGGACCTAGACGCGCTGTTATGATACCTTCCTGCCATCCTTAAGCATTCTGAATTCATGTCAATCCAAACTCTTTATTCACAAAAAAACAAAAAACAAGCAAACAAAAAACACCTAATTTTTCTTTATAATCATTGCAGTTCAGATTTATTCTTCATAGAGTATTCTTCTTTTTTGGAAAGTCATGGTCTATTTTGTTAAATATGTAATAGAATATAATATGGGATAGTGCTATGTGTATTCCTCTAGGCTTTACCTCTCCCTGTGAACAAGCTAAGCATTGTTCATATTTCAGGAAATAAAAAAATAAATAAAAAACCTAGAAAAGCACTATCATATGTCAGGATGTAAATGAATAAATGAGTGAAAATGCCACACACCCCGCCGGTTGAGAACAATTTAATTTTTCTGAAAAGGAGAGAGTTATATCAAATAAACTTGGAAAGTTTCTAGTGTTTTCAAATCAAAACTTAATTTTTAAGAAATATCATTCACTTTATCTAACATCCTGTGAGTCATTAAGCCCAAATAACTTAATTGTATATTAAATTACTAGATTACTTGGACTCATAATATACTAGTTATTCCTCATGTCAGTTTTCATCAAAAACTTCATGATATTTTGGAATTTAGCAGTAATCATCAAATAGATATTGCATGGCTGGTTAAATGGGGCATGATTTCAAGAACAAAAAAAAATAAAATATAGAACAAACACTTCATTTTGATTGTTTGCAAAAAGTGGAAGATGAATATGTACTTAATTTATTCTTATCCCATTTCTAACTACCTTAAATGTAGCCACCCTTTATTTGTCTAGGCACTCAATAATAACTTCAGAAGTCTTATTTATGTAAAAAAAAATGGCAAGAAGTTAAAAATCTATGAAACCATCTCTATCTTCCAGGAATTGTCATAGAGCTTAAGACAATCCTCATCAACATCCCACAGTCATTTCCCAGTTGCCAAAAATAGTCTTCCTTCACACAATATTTCTTTTAAATATTGCCTACCCCTCAATCCTCTCCTTCAAAGATAGATTTTCTTCAAAATGAGTCCCAAAGCATTCACACTGCACATAGTACTGAGCATAAAAAGGTCTAGCTAACTGAGTTGGAAAACTCCACTATATCATTACAGTGATGGTGCTCAAAGTATGGTCCAAGGCTTCAGGGACAGATGTGGTCCCTGAGAACCCATTAAGACATCTGCAAAGTCCAACTATGTTCATAATTATACTAAGGCTTTCTTTTTTTCTTTTTTTTTTTGTTTTGCTTTTATTCTTTCATGAGTCTACTTGGATTTTTTCCAGAGGCTACATGAAGTGATAATACAACATATAAAATGCAGAGGCAGATATCCAGCTGTCATCTATGGAGCACAACATTAAATAGATTCACAAAATGTAAAACAATGCCATTCTTTTCACTAGATTACTTATCCTGAAAATGTATTTATTTTCCATAAAATAGTATTTATTGGACTTATAATGAGTTTATTAGAGCTATTTCAAAAATAAATATTATTTTTTAAATTTATCTATCTTATCTATCATCTATTTGTAATTTAATTAGCATATAGTGCAAGTTAATTAGCATATAGTGCAATGATTTCAGGAGTAGAATCCAGTGATTTATCCCCTACATGTAACACACGGTGCTCATTCCAACAAGTGTCCTCCTTAATGCCCCTTGCCCATTTAGCCCTTTTCCCCAACCACAACTCCTCCAGCAACCCTCAGTTTATTCTCTGTATTTAAGAGTCCCTTATGTTTTGTCCCCCTCCTTGTTTTTGTATTATTTTTGCTTCCCTTTACTTATGTTCATCTGTTTTGTATCTTAAATTTCACTTATGAGTGAAGTCATATGATATTTGTCTTTCTCTGACAGATTAATTTCGCTTCGCATAATACCCTCCAGTTCCATCCACATAGTTGCAAATGGCAAATTTCATTCTTTTTCATTGCCAAGTAATACTCCATTGTGTATATATACCAAATCTTCTTTATCCATTCATCCATCGATGGACATTTGGGCTCTTTCCATACTTTGGCTATTGTCAATAGTGCTACTGTAAACATTGGGGTTCATGTGCCCTTTTGAAACAGCACACCTGTATCCCTTGGAAAAATACCTAGTCATGCAATTGTTGGGCCAGGGTAGTTCTATTTTTAACTTTTTGAGAAACCTCCATACTATTTTCCAGAGTGGCTGCACTAGGTTGCATTCCCACCAGCAGTGCAAATGAGATCCTGCTCTCCGCATCCTCAACAACATCTGTTTATGCCTGAGTTGTTAATTTTAGCTATCTGACTGGTGTGAGGTGGTATATCATTGTGGTTTTAATTTGTATTTCCCTGATGAAGACTGATGTTGAGCATTTTTTCATATGTTTTTTAGCCATCTGGATGTCTTCTTTGGAGAAGTGTCTATCCATGTCTTTTGCCCATTTCTTTATTAGATTATTTGGGTTTTTTGGGGTGTTGAGTTTGATAAGTTCTTTATAGATTTTGGGTAATAACCCTTTATCTGATAAGTCATTTACAAATATCTTCTCCCATTCCATTGGTTGCCTTTTAGTTTTGCTAATTGTTTCCTTTGCTGTGCAGAAGCTTTTTATTTTGAGGAGGTCCCAATAGTTCATTTTTGCTTTTGTTTCCCTTGCCTCCGGAGACATGTTAAGTAAGAAGTTGTGGCAGCCGAGGTCAGAGGTTTTTTTTCCTGCTTTCTTTTCTAGGATTTTGATGGCTTCCTGTCGTACATTTAGGTCTTTCATCCATTTGAGTTTATTTTTTTCTATGATGTAAGAAAGTGGTCCAGGTTCATTTTTCTGCGTGTTGCTGTCCGGTTTTCCCAACACCATTTGCTGAAGAGACTGTCTTTATTCCATTGGAATAAAGATTCCTGCTTTGTCAAAGATTAGTTGGTAATACGTTTGTGAGTCCATTTCTAGGTTCTCTTCTGTTTCATTGATCTAAGTGTCTATTTTTGTGCTATACCATACTGTTTTGATGATTATAGCTTTGTGATACATCTTGAAGTCTGGGAACGTAATGTCTCCAGCTTTGTTTTTTTTCCAGGATTGCTTTGGCTATCCGGGGTCTTTGGCTATCCAGGATTGCTTTGGCTATCCGGGGTCTTTTTTTTAGGATTATTTGTTCTAGCTCTGTGAAGAATACTGGTGTCATTTTGATAGGCATTGCATTGAATATGTAAATTGCTTGGGTAGTATTGATGTTTTAACAATACTCGTTCTTCCAATCAGGAGCATGAAATATTTTTCCAATTTTTCGGTGTTCTTCAATTTCTTTCATAAGCTTTCTATAGTTTTCCATGTATAGATTTTTCACTTCTTTGGTTAGGTTTATTCCTAGGTATTTTATGGTTTTTGGTGCAATTGTAAATGGGATCGATTCCTTGATTTGTCTTTCTGTTGCTTCATTATTGCATATAGGAATGCAACTGATTTCTGTGCATTTTTTTATATCCTGCCACTTTGCTGAATTCCTGGATCACTTCTAGCAGTTTTTTGGTAGAATCTTTGGGGATTTCCATATAGAGTATCATGTTATCTTCAAAGAGTGAAAGTTTGACTTCCTCCTTGCTGATTTTGATGCTTTTATTCTGTTATACCAAGTTGAATAACAGTGACAAGAGTGCACATCCTTTTTGTGTTCCTGACCTTAGGGGGGAAGGGCTCAGTTTTTCCCCATTGAGGATGATATTAGCAGTGGATCTTTCATATGTGGCTGAGGTATGATCCTTGTATCCCAACTTTCCTGAGGGTTTTTATCAAGAAAGGATGCTGTATTTTGTCAGATGCTTTCTCTGCATCTATTGAGAGGATCATGTGATTCTTGTCCTTTCTTTTATCAATGTGATGTATCACATTGATTATTTTCTGGATTGAACCAGCCCTGCATCCCAGGTATAAATCCCACTTGGTCGTGGTGAACAATTCTTTTAATGTATTGTTGGATCCGATTGGCTAGTATCTTGTTGAGGATTTTGCTTCCATGTTCATCAGGGAAATTGGTCTATAGTTCTCCTTTTTAGTGGGGTCTTCATCTGGTTTTGGAATTAAGGTAAAGCTGGCTTCATAGAATAAGTTTGGAAGTTTTTCTTCATTTCTATTTTTGGAACAGCTTCAAAAGAATAGGTGTTAACTCTCCTTTAAATGTTTGGTAGAATTCCCCTGGAAAGCCATCAGGCCCTGGACTCTTGTTTTTTGGAAGATTTTTGATTACTAATTTGATTTCTTTACTGGTTGGTATGTTCCAATTTTCTATTTCTTCTTGTTTCAGTTTTTGTAGTATATATGTTTCCAGGAATTTGTCCATTTCTTCCAGATTTCCCAATTTATTGGCATATAATTGCTCATAATATTCTCATAGTATTGTTTGTATTTCTGCAGTGTTGGTTGTGATCTCTCCTCTTTCATTCTTGATTTTATTTGAGTCTTTTCCTTTTTATTTTTCATCAAACTTTCTAGAGGGTTATCAATTTTGTTAATTCTTTCAGAGAACCAGCTCTTGGTTTCATTGTCTGCTCACTGTGGGGTTTTTTGTTTTTTGTTTTTTTGTTGTTGTTGTTTTTGTTTTTGATAACATTGATATCTGCTCTACTATTCATTATTTCCCTTCTTCTGCTGGATTTGAGTTTTCTTTGCTGTTTTTTTCCAGCTCTTTAAGGTGTAAGGTTAGGTTGTGTATCTGAGACCTTTTTTCCTTCTTTGGGAAGGTCTGGTTTGTTATATAATTCTCTCTTATGACCATCTTTGCTACATCCCGGAGGTTTTGGGCTGTGATGTTATCATTTTCATTGGCTTCCATGTACTTTTTAATTTCTTCTTTAACTTCTTGGTTAGCCCATTCATTGTTTAGTAGGATGTTCTTTAGTCTCCAAGTATTTATTGTCTTTCCAAATTTTTCTTGTGGTTTATTTCTAGTTTCATACATTGTGGTCTGAAAATATGCATGGTATGATCTCAATCTTTTTGTACTTGTTGAGGGCTGATTTTTGTCCCCATGTGTGATATTCCATGTGCACTCAAAAGGAATGTGTATTCTGCTTTAGGATTAAATGTTCTGAAATGTTAAGTCCAACTGGTCAGTGGGTCATCCATAGCCATTGTTTCCTTGTGGATTTTCTGTTTAGATGGTCTGCCCATTGCTGTACATGGGGTGTTTAAGTCCCTTACTATTATAGTACTATTATCAATGAGTTTCTGTGTTTGTGATTAATTGAGTTATGTATTTGGGTGCATCACATTGGGGGAATAACTGTTTACAATTATTATCTCTTCTTAGTGGATAGACCCCTAATTATGATATAATGCCTTTCTCCATCTCTTGTGACAGTCTTTATTTTAAAATCTAGATGCTCTAAGTGTGGCTACTGCAGCTTTCTTTTGGTAACCATAAGCATGATAGATAGTTCTCCATCTCCTTAGTTTCAATCTGAAGGTGTCATTAGGTCTAAAATGGGTCTCTTGTAAACAGCATATAGATGGATCTTGTTTTCTTATCCATTCTGTTACCCTACATCTTTTGGTTGAAGTGTTTAGTCCATTGACATTTAGAGTGAGTACTGAAAGATCCGAATTTATGGCCAGTGTGTTGCTTGCAGAGTTGGAGTTTCTGGTGGTGTCTGCTGGTCCTTTCTAGTCTTTGCTGCTTTTGGTCTTTTTGGTTTTGTTTAGTCTTTTCTCCCCTCAGAGAGTCCCTTAAAATTTCTTGTAGGGATGGGTTAGTGGTCACAAACTCCTTTAGTTTTTGTTTGTCTGAGAAACTTTTATCTCTTCTTCTATTTTGAGTGACAGCCTTATGGATAAAGAATTCTTGTCTGCATATTTTTCTGATTCAGCACATTGAATATATCCTGACACGATTTTTGGCCTGTCTAGTTTCTGTGGATACGTCTGCTGCAAAACTGATCTGTCTTCCCTTGTACGTTAAGAATTTTTTTTTCCCTTGGTGCTTTCATGATTCTTCCCTTGTCTGTGTATTTTGTGAATTTGACTATGATATGCCTTATTAATGGTCAGTTTTTGTTAAATCTAATGGGAGTTCTCTGTGTTTCCTAGATTTGGATGTCTGTGTCTTTGCCCAAATTAGGAAATTTTTTCATTATGATTTGCTCACATAAACCTTCGACCCCCTTTTCTCTATCTTCATCTTCTGGGACCCCTATGATTTGGATGTTATTCCTTTTTAATGAGTCACTGAGTTCTCTAATTCTTATATCATGCTCTTTTGCCTTTGTTTCCCTCTTTTTTTCTGCTTTATTATTCTCCATAAATTTGTCCTCTATATTGCTAATTTGCTGTGCTGCTTCATCCATCCTTGCTGCCATGGCATCCATTAGAGACTGCATCACGTTTATAGCATTTTTAATTTCATCCTGACTAGTTTTTACCTCTTTTATCTTCACAGAAGGAATCTTGGCATTTTTCAACCCCAGATAGTATTCTTCTTATTGTGATTCTAAATTCTGGTTCAGACATCTTGTTTGTACCTGTGTTAAGTCCCTGGCCATAATTTCTTCCTGATCTGTCTTTTGGGGTGAATTCCCTCATTTCATCATTTTGGAGGAAGAAAAAGAATAAACTTAAAAATAAAAATAAATAAAATTAAAAAATTAAAAACAACACAGAAAAATAAAAAATGCAGGATTCTAGATCCTAGGTGTGTTTTCATCTGGTTGTTGAAAGAAGTTTATAGAATAGAGAAAAAAGGGAAAGAAAAGAGAATTTGAAAAAAGGAAAACATTTGAAAATAAAAAAATGAATACAATAAAATAGAATGAAATGAAATGAGGAAAATAAAATAGAATTAAAATTTTTTAAAAAAGTAAAAACTACAGTAGAAAAAATTAAAGAAATATCTTTTTTATAAAAACGGAAAATAAACATGATTTTTTTCTCTTTCTGTATTCAAGAATAAGAAAAGAAAAAGAAAAAAAATTGAATGGATGGATCAGTGAACAGAATGAAATATGATTGAAATTATATCCAATTTCCCCTAGAAATCAAACTATGAAGCAGTTTATAGTCTGTAAACTATGCAGGTGGAGAGACTTGTGGTTTTCCTCTAGAGCACTGTTGGTGCAGTTGGAAGGGGCTTGGTGTAATGGCTCCATTCTCCACTAGATGGCGCTGCTTCACTTACTGGGGTGGATAGTTGTGGGGCGTGGATGTGTGTATGTGTATGTGCGAAGTGGTGAAAATGGCATCACCCAGCAACCCAGTTTCTAGTATCAGAACTCTGCGCCCTTGCCTATCAGCAAGCACCCTCCTTTGTCTCTGGCTTCTGTCTGTTCCTCGCTTCTACACTGCCTGTAACCAAGCCATCAGCCTGCCAGGCAGCACCTCCCTCCAGAGTTTTATTTCAGATGGGGCTGTGTTTCCAAGCCCCTCACTTCTGACGGCTCTGCAGCTTTGACCCACTCAGATCCTCTGGAGAAGCGTCTCCCTGAGCAATGTCCAGGTGCTGGCCTGGCCCCTGATACATTCGTGTGACTGTGCTGTTGCAGATGCCCAGAGACTGTGGCCAGGTGTCAGTCTGCCCCAGAAAACGTTGATGTAATCATGTAGCAGCAGCCTTTCAGTGATTATGGTAAATCACAATACACATCTTGTGCCAGGCTTCACTGCCCCTTAATGTCCTGTTCCAACACCAGCAAATGTAGCTGTTCTCCGGGGTCTGCTGGAAACTTTGTCTTTGTGGAGGCTGCACAGCCTCTACCAAATGTCCTCTCAGTAGGGGAACTGCCTCTTCCCTGGTGGCACAAGGACCCCTTGGACCTCGCTGTCTGCTCCTGGGGAATTGCCCTTCCCACCAGAGCTCCAGCAGGTATCAAGCTGCAGAGTTTCAGACTCTGCACTTCCCTGTTTATAGAGTCCTAATGGTATTTAAACCCTATCTCCTTTATCATTTGTCCCTTTCTTGTTAGGTCATTTATGGGTATTTCTACTCTTTCTCTTTCTCCCAGCTGCTTTCAGGGGTAAGTGCTTTTCCTGTACTCTTCCCCCTACCTCCGTCCTCTCTCTGCAAGAAAAAACAGCTCCCTACCCTCCATGGCTTCTCTCTCCTCCAGTTCACCTCTCCATGCTGTGTACCTGCTAAGTTCTATGGTGAAAGTTTTGCAGACTGTTGTGTTAATCTTCAGATCAGTTTTCTAGGTGTGCAAGATGGTTTGGTGTTGATCTAGCTGCATTCAGGGAGAGAGAAGAAAAAAACTTCCATCCTGCTTCACCATCTTGGCCCTTTCCCAAAAAACATTTTAAAGTTCCTCAGTTTTAATTTCTAATACAATAACTATCAATAAATATAATACACGTAACAAAATTTCTTTGGAGTCTTCAAAATTATTATTTTTTTTGAGAGAGAGAGAGAGAGCAGGGTTAAGAAAAAGAAAGAAGACAGACAGAACCCCAAGCAGGCTCCATGCTCACAGCATGGAGCCCAATGAAGGGCTCAATCTCATGAACCATGAGATCATGACCTGAGCCAAAATCAAGACTGAGTCACCCAGTGACTGACTGAGTAACCCAGACACCCCTGGAGTCTTCAATAATTTTTAAGAATACAAAAAGTCCCAAGACCAAAAAGTTTGAGAATTGCTACTTTTAAGAATCTATCAAAAGGATATATATGCTCAGTCAGTAAAGTGTCCAACTCTTGATTTCAGCTCAGGTCATGATCTTCTGGTCATGAGAGGGAGCCCCACCTTGGGCTGCATGCTGGTCGTAGAGGCTACTTTAGACTCTATCTCTCTCTCTCTCCCTCTCTCTCTTCTGCCCCTCCCTCACTCTTGCTCTTTTCCTCTCTAAAAAAAAAAGGATAAATCCTAATAAAGTTATTAATGAGAACAGCAACTATCATTTATTGAGTTTGTCCAATCAGTTAGTCAATTTATATACATTACATAATTTAGTCTTCCAAAACACTGATAAGCCAGGTATTGCTTTTCTCTTTGATGGTAAAGAAATCTGCAGCTCAGGGTGGCCAGGATGTTCACCCAGAGGTGATAAGAGGAACCACTGGACTTTGAAACATGTCTGATATAAATCTGAATTTCAAATGCTAACTGTTATACTACTCAGCTCCAAGAAAGATTCAAAAACTTGTTAGATAGGCACATGAAAAGATCAACATCATAAGTCACTAAGAATATGCAAATTAAAATCTCAAGGAGATCCCATTTCATATCGACTATAATGGCCAGAGAATAACAAATATTGGTAAGAGTGTAAAGAAATGAAGAACCCTTATATATTGCTGGTGGGCATGTTAAACACTTTGTAAAACAGTCTGGTATTTCCTCAAGCAGTTATACATAGGAGTTACCATACAATCCATTTATTCCATTCCTAGGTATATATCCAAGACATATGAAGCATATGTCTATGAAAAACTTGTAAACAAATGTTGATTAGAGCATTATTTATAATATCCCCAACATAGAACCCAACAACCACAAATGTTCATCAACTTATAAACAGTTAATAAATGTGGTATATCCACACAATGAAATACTATTCATCCATATAAAGGGATGGAGTTTTGATAGATGCTACAACACTGAGAGCCTCAATAACATTATGCTAAATGAAAGTTGCTAGCCACAAAGGACCACATACAATATGATTCCATTTACATGAAATGTCCTGAAAGGTAAATTTAAAGAGACTGAGAAGAAAATGTAGATAGGTGATTGCCTGGGGCTAGGGGTGAAAGCAAGGAGAAACAAAAGTAAATAGGTATGAAGAATCTTACCGTAGTGATGAAAATACCTTTAGATTGATTCATGGTGATAGTTGCACTACTCAGTAAATATACTAAACATCACTAGATTGTATACTTTGAATGGTGAATTTTATGATATATACAATATGCCTCATTAACACTTTTTTTTAAATGTTCCATGGGTTTATTGACATCTGTTTGGAAAGGTCTCCTATTACCAATTATTGAAAAAAAATATATATAGTAGTTATATTAGGTGAGTGATGGTAAAGAAAAAGAAGCAAATTTAGTGATTGAAAGCCTAATAGAGATTAGGGAGAAAACACAAGAATATAGTCAACACAGAACAAAAATGGGAATGAAAACTTAAATAGAAAAGAGTGTGACAATGATGAGGCAAAGACCAGACAGCCAACCTGATATTGTTCCTTTAAAATTCTAAAGGCAATTTGGTATTGGTCAGATTAGAACAAACTTTGTCCAAAGCAACATGAAAACAGGTATCAAGACCCCAAAATTTTCATTTCCTTTGACCCAGGGATTCCTGCTATGGGAATTTATCCTAAAGAAATTATCTTAGTTACAGAAAAATTTTAAAGATGTTTTGCACAAAATAATTAACATGTAAATCCTCATCATTATTTGCCATAATGGAAAAATGAAAATTACCTACATTTTTAAGAAGAATAATTTAAGTAAATTACTATATCCACATATGAATAATTAAATTGATATTATCATGCAATTGTGAAAAAGGAAAAACCTTATACCAAAATGTTTAATGTCAAAAGCAAAATACAGAATTATACACAGGATGACTTTAAATAGAGCAACATAGAAAAAGGACTGAAAGTTAATATGTCAAAATACAAATATAACACCTTCCATAATATAAAAATAAAATAGTCACTTTTTCCAAGTTCTGGAAATGTAGATGATTATTTTTTTCTTTTTAAAAATTTTTGAGCTAAGTGAAATAAGCCATACAGAGAAAGACAGATACCATATGGTTTCACTCTTATGTGGATCCTGAGAAACTTAACAGAAACCCATGGGGGAGGGGAAGGAAAAAAAAAAAAAGAGGTTAGAGTGGGAGAGAGCCAAAGCATAAGAGACTCTTAAAAACTGAGAACAAACTGAGGGTTGATGGGGGGTGGGAGGGAAGGGAGGGTGGGTGATGGGTATTGAGGAGGGCACCTTTTGGGATGAGCGCTGGGTGTTGTATGGAAACCAATTTGACAATAAATTTCATATATTAAAAAAAAAGAAAAAAAATAAAAATAAAATTTTTTGAGGGAATGCTAGAATTTCTAAAATTAGCATGTGTTAAATTTATGATGAAAATTGTTTACTTGAATAGTTTTAAAGATATACTGTTAATTCATTATCCATTGAATTCAGCCTTGAGCCTTAACAGAATAACAATCTTAGTTTAGGTTTTCTGCTTTTAAGGTAGGTCTGGAAAAATAGGAGTGATTCAAGCACAAAAAGAAAAATAAATAAAAGAAGAAAAAAGAGGTGGCAGGGTAAGAGGAGGAGGAGAGGGGGAGGAGGAGAAGGGGGGAAGGAGAAAGAGCAGAAATCATAGATATGTAAGAGAAGGGACTTATTTGTGGAGACCTAAGGTTCAGGATCATTTAATTTAGACAGATAAGTACAAGGTGATATTTCACTTCCTGCAAGCATGTATAGATGGAAACCCAAAACAAAGCAATGCCAGACCTCAATTATGATAAGATACATGAAAACAAGGTTAAGAGGGAGTGACACTTTAGATAAGGACTGAATTACTTCATCAAAAGTTGATTATAATTTGGAAGAGACACTAAAGGAGTTAAATAAATCACTATTCATAAAGGTTTTTTAAAGACTGTTTCAGTTAGCCAATAACTTCTTTTGTTTTCAAGTTAAGGAGAGAGGGACTTTACATAAAGGGGTCAGTGAGGCATAGTAATTTAAGTAGTGAGTCTTTGGAATCAAATGACCAGGCTATGCATTCTAAGGTTTTTTACTTACCTTTACTAATGTTCAGTTTCTTTATCTGATATTATTAATATCTATCTCTACCAAAAAAGTTATGATTTCTGTTGAGATAATTAAATGAACTAACATATGAAACACATACATTCCTAAACACAGTGAGCCACACATTTAAGTGGTTATTTAAAATTAACCTCTGTTATAACCAAGAGCAACTGACTCGCTCACAGGAGACTCCATGAGAAATAAGAAGTAAAAAAGAAACTTAATTAAGTATTAAAAAAAATATTTTTAAAAATCACATTTATTTCAAAACAAACAATAGAAAAAAGGGCACTAGTGTTATTAATATTTAAATCAAATTTTAATTTCTATAATATAAACAGAAAAACTGTTACATTTTAGAAATCTTTTATAGAGTCAGTAGGAGTCTTGAGTTCACCAATTTTTATTTCCTCCTTTGACAAGTTTTTAAAAAATGGGAAAGAGAAAGAAAGAAAGAAAGAAAGAAAGAAAGAAAGAAAGAAAGAAAAAGAAAGAAAAAGATGAACAGTAAAGGAAAGATTATTAAATTCAGCTAGGATAGATTATCATGACTTGCATGACTTCTTATCCCCCAAATTCCTTTAATCTGCATGGATGGTATCATGGATACCTTCCTGCTTATGGAAAATCCACCTCTAGCCTTGGGCTAATTCAAATAACTAGACTTCTGGTTTACCCATGAGAATAATGCATCACTTTCTACTTTATTTCAGTAACTTGGATTCGTACTGCAAGAGTTCTTCAGTGGATCTCCTTCTCATTACACTGGTCTTTTGCTGGATCTGTCTTAGTATTCTGACCTCACGCGTGACACACAGCCCAATGGGCAGAGCCTTGCAGACTTCCCTCTTTCTATTGCCCATTTGACTTCATAGTCAATATTACATGTCCCAATAATGCCAATATTTGTGCACATACCTGTTACATATTCATAACTTAGTATAGGTATATTTTGGGGTCTTGGTTGATACTATCTCCTTGCATAAATTGCTACCTATTATCTGTCACCACAAAGATGTTCAAAAAGTCAACTTCCCTTGCATTATTGGCTTCCTTGACTTATAATATTGGTTGTTATAACGTTTCTCCAAACACAAATACTTATAGCATCTAAAAACTCATAGCCAATATATAAAGTTTTTTTTGTCATATATAGTTCACATCTTTTTTTTAATATATGAAATTTATTGTCAAATTGGTTTCCATACAACACCCAGTGCTCATCCCAAAAGGTGCCCTCTTCAATACCCATCGCCTACCCTCCCCTCCTCCCACCCCCCATCAACCCTCAGTTTGTTCTCAGTTTTTAAGAGTCTCTTATGCTTTGGCTCTCTCCCACTCTAACCTCTTTTTTTTTTCCTTCCCCTCCCCCATGGGTTTCTGTTAAGTTTCTCACGATCCACATAAGAGTGAAACCATATGGTATCTGTCTTTCTCTGTATGGCTTATTTCACTTAGCATCGCACTCTCCAGTTCCATCCACGTTGCTACAAAGGGCCATATTTCATTCTTTCTCATTGCCACGTAGTACTCCATTATGTATATAAACCACAATTTCTTTATCCATTCATCAGTTGATGGACATTTAGGCTCTTTCCATAATTTGGCTATTGTTGAGAGTGCTGCTATAAACATTGGGGTACAAGTGCCCCTATGCATCAGTACTCCTGTATCCCTTGGGTAAATTCCTAGCAGTGCTGCTGCTGGGTCATAGGGTAGGTCTATTTTTAATTTTTTGAGGAACCTCCACACTGTTCTCCAGAATGGCTGCACCAGTTTGCATTCCCACCAACAGTGCAAGAGAGTTACCATTTCTCCACATCCTCTCCAGCATCTATAGACTCCTGAATTGTTCATTTTGGCCACTCTGACTGGCATGAGGTGATATCTCAGTGTGGTTTTGATTTGTATTTCCCTGATGAGGAGCGACGTTGAGCATCTTTTCATGTGCCCGTTGGCCATCTGGATGTCTTCTTTAGAGAAGTGTCTATTCATGTTTTCTGCCCATTTCTTCACTGGATTATTTGTCTTTCGGGTGTGGAGTTTGGTGAGTTCTTTATAGATTTTGGATACTAGCCCTTTGTCCTATATGTCAATTGCAAATACCTTTTCCCATTCCGTTGGCTCCCTTTTAGTTTTGTTGGTTGTTTCCTTTGCTGTGCAGAAGCTTTTTATCTTCATGAGGTCCCAATAGTTCATTTTTGCTTTTAATTCCCTTGCCTTTGGGGATGTGTCAATTAAGAAATTGCTGCGGCTGAGGTCAGAGAGGTCTTTTCCTGCTTTCTCCTCTAGGGTTTTGATGGTTACCTGTCTCACATTCAGGTCCTTTATCCATTTTGAGTTTATTTTTGTGAATGGTGTAAGAAAGTGGTCTAGTTTCATCCTTCTGCATGTTGCTGTCCAATTCTCCCAGTTTCAAAAGAGACTGTCTTTTTTCCATTGGATGTTCTTTCCTGCTTTGTCAAAGATTAGTTGGCCATACTTCTGTGGGTCTAGTTCTGGGGTTTCTATTCTATTCCATTGGTCTATGTGTCTGTTTTTGTGCCAATACCATGCTGTCTTGATGATTACAGCTTTGTAGTAGAGGCTAAAGTCTGGGATTGTGATGCCTCCTGCTTTGGTCTTCTTCAAAATTACTTTGGCTATTCGGCGACTTTTGTGGTTCCATGTGAATTTTAGGATTGCTTGTTCTAGCTTCGAGAAGAATGCTGGTGCAATTTTGATTGGGATTGCATTGAATGTGTAGATAGCTTTGGGTAGTATTGACATTTTAACAATATTTATTCTTCCAACCTATGAGCACGGAATGTTTTTCCATTTCTTTATATCTTCTTCAATTTCCTTCATAAGCTTTCTATAGTTTTCAGCATACAGATCTTTTACATCTTTGGTTAGATTTATTCCTAGGTATTTTATGCTTCTTGGTGCAATTGTGAATGGGATCAGTTTCTTTATTTGTCTTTCTGTTGCTTCATTATTAGTGCATAGGAATGCAGCTGATTTCTGTACATTGATTTTGTATCCTGCAACTCTGCTGAATTCATGTATCAGTTCTAGCAGACTTTTGGTGGAGTCTATCGGATTTTCCATGTATGATATCATGTCATCTGCAAAAAGTGAAAGCTTGACTTCATCTTTGCCAATTTTGATGCCTTTGATTTCCTTTTGTTGTCTGATTGCTGATGCTAGCACTTCCAACACTATGTTAAACAATAGCGGTGAGAGTGGACATCTCTGTCGTGTTCCTGATCTCAGGGGGAAAGCTCTCAGTGTTTCCCCACTGAGGATAATGTTAGCTGTGGGCTTTTCATAAATGGCTTTTATGATGTTTAAGTATGTTCCTTCTATCCCGACTTTCTCGAGGGTTTTTATTCAGAAAGGATGCTGAATTTTGTCAAATGCTTTTTCTGCATCGATTGACAGGATCATATGGTTCTTATCTTTTCTTTTACTAATGTGATGTATCACGTTGATTGATTTGCGAATGTTGAACCAGCCCTGCATCCCAGGAATGAATCCTAGTTGATCATGGTGAATAATTCTTTTTATAAGCTGTTGAATTCGATTTGCTAGTATCTTATTGAGAATGTTTGCATCCACATTCATCATTGTAGTTCTCTTTTTTTACTGGGTCTTTGTCTGGTTTAGGAATCAAAGTAATATTGGCTTCATAGAATGAGTCTGGAAGTTTTCCTTCCCTTTCTATTTTTTGGAATAGCTTGAGAAGGATAGGTATTATCTCTGCCTTAAATGTCTGGCAGAATTTCCCAGGGAAGCCATCTGGTCCTGGACTTTTATTTGTTGGGAGATTTTTGATAACTGATTAAATTTCTTCGCTGGTAATGAGTCTGTTAAAGGTTTCTATTTCCTCCAGTTTGAGTTTTGGAAGTGTGTGGGTGTTTAGGAATTCGTCCATTTCTTCCAGATTGTCCAGTTTGTTGGCATATAATTTTTCATAGTATTCCCTGATAATTGTTTGTATCTCTGAGGGATTGGTTGTAATAATTCCGTTTTCATTCATGATTTTATCTATTTGGGTCATCTCCCTTTTCTTTTTGAGAAGCCTGGCTAGAGGTTTATCAATTTTGTTTATTTTTTCAAAAAAACAACTCTTGGTTTCATTGATCTGCTCTGCAGATTTTTAGATTCTATATTGTTTATTTCTGCTCTGATCTTTATTATTTCTCTTCTTCTGCTGGGTTTGGGGTGTCTTTGCTGCTCTGCTTCTATTTCCTTTAGGTGTGCTGTTAGATTTTGTATTTGGAATTTTTCTTGTTTCTTGAGATAGTCCTGGATTGCAATGTATTTTCCTCTTAGGACTGCCTTCCCAAAGCATTTGGAGTGTTGTATTTTTATTTTCATTTGTTTCCATATATTTTTTAATTTCTTCTCTAATTTCCTGGTTGACCCATTCATTCTTTAAGTAGGGTGTTCTTTAACCTCCATGCTTTTGGAGGTTTTCCAGAATTTTCCCATTGTTGATTTCAAGCTTCATAGCTTTGTGGTCTGAAAGTATGCATGGTATGATCTCAATTCTTGTATACTTATGAAGGGCTGTTTTGTGACCCAGTAGGTGATCTATCTTGGAGAATGTTCCATGTGCACTGGAGAAGAAAGTATATTCTGTTGCTTTGGGATGCAGAGTTCTAAATATATCTGTCAGGTCCATCTGATCCAATGTATCATTCAGGGCCCTTGTTTGTTTATTGACCATGTGTTTAGATGATCTATCCATTGTTGTAAGTGGGGTATTAGAGTCCCCTGTAATTATCACATTCTTGTCAATAAGGTTGCTTATGTTTGCGAGTAATTGTTTTACATATTTGGGGGCTCCCGTATTCGGCACATAGACATTTATAATTGTTAGTTCTTCTCAATGGATAGACCCTGTAATTATTATATAATGCCCTTCTTCATCTCTTGTTACAGCCTTTAATTTAAAGTCTAGTTTGTCTGATATAAGTATGGCTACTCCAGCTTTCTTTTGACTTTCAGTAGCATGATAAATAGTTCTCCATCACCTCACTTTCAATCTGAAAGTATCCTCAGATCTAAAATGAGTCTCTTGTAGACAGCAAATAGATGAGTCTTGTTTTTTTATCCATTCTGATACCCTATGTCTTTTGGTTGGTGCATTTAGTCCATTTACATTCAGTGTTATTATAGAAAGATATGGGTTTAGAGTCATTGTGATGTCTATAGGTTTCATGCTTTTAGTAATGTCGCTGGTACTTTGTCTCACAGGATCCCCCTTAGGATCTCTTGTAGGGCTGGTTTAGTGGTGATGAATTCCTTCAGTTTTTGTTTGTTTGGGAAGACCTTTATCTCTCCTTCTATCTAAATGACAGGTTTGCTGGATAGAGGATTCTCGGCTGCATATTTTTTCTGTTCATCACTTTGAAGATTTCCTGCCATTCCTTTCTGGCCTGCCAAGTTTCAGTAGAGAGATCCGTCACGAGTTTTATCGGTCTCCCTTTATATGTTAGAGTAGGTTTATCCCAAGCTGCCTTCAGAATTTTCTCTTTATCCTTGTATTTTGCCAGTTTCACTATGATATGTCGTGCAGAAGATCAATTCAAGTTACGTCTGAAGAGAGTTCTCTGTGCCTCTTGGATTTCAATGCCTTTTTCCTTTCCCAGATCAGGGAAGTTCTCAGTGCTCATCTTCACCTTTCCCTCTCTCTTACTCCTCTGGAATACCAATTATGCGTAGATTATTTGTCTTTAGTGCATCACTTAGTTCTCTAATTTTCCCCTCATACTCCTGGATTTTTTTATCTCTCTTTTTCTCAGCTTCTTCTTTTTCCATAATTTTATCTTCTAGTTCACCTATTCTCTCCTCTGCCGCTTCACTCCGAGCCGTGGTCGTCTCCATTTTATTTTGCAGCTCATTAATAGCATTTTTTAGCTCCTCCTGGCTGTTCCTTAGTCCCTCAATCTCTGTAGCAATAGATTCTCTGCTGTCCTTCATACTGTTTTCAAGCCCAGCGATTAATTTTGTGACTATTATTCTAAATTTGCTTTCTGTTATATTGTTTAAATCGTTTTTGATCAGTTCATTAGATGTCGTTATTTCCTGGAGGTTTTTTTGAGAGGAATTCTTCCGTTTCCTCATTTTGGATAGTCCCTGGAGTGGTGTGGGACTGCGCGGCCCTTCCCCTGTGCTGTCTTGAATAACTTGCATTGGTGGGCGGGGCCACAGTCAGACCTGATGTCTGCCCCCAGCCCACCGCTGGGGCCACAGTCAGACTGATGTGTACCTTCTCTTCCCCTCTCCTAGGGGCTGGATTCACTGTGGGGTGGAGTCGCCCATCTGGGCTACTTGCACATTGCCAGGCTTGTGGTGCTGGGGATCTGGCATATTAGCTGGGGTGGATTGGCAAGGTGCACAGGGGCAGGAGGGGCAGACTCAGCTCGCTTTTCCTTTGGAGATCCGCTTTGGGAGGAGTTCTGCAGCACCGGGAGGGAGTCAGACCTGCCACGGAAGGTTGGATCCGCAGAAGAACAGCGTTGGGTGTTTTCGTGGTGCAAGCAAGTTCCCTGACAGGAACTGGTTCCCTTTGGGATTTTGGCTGGGGGATGGGCGAGGGAGATGGCGCTGGCGAGTGCCTTTGTTCCCCGCCAAGCTGAGCTCTGTCGGGACTCTGCCGGGGCTCAACAACTCTCCCTCCCGTTGTCTTCCAGCCCTCCCGCTCTCCGAGCAGAGCTGTTAACTTATAACCTTCCAGATGTCAAGTCTTGCTTGTTGTCAGAACACACTCCTTCCGGCTCCTCTGCTTTTGCAAGCCAGACTCAGGGGCTCTGCTTTGCCAGCGGGCTGCCCCTCCACCCCGGCTCCCTCCCGCCAATCCATGCAGCACACACCGCCTCTCCTCCCTTCCTACCCTCTTCCGTGGGCCTCTTGTCTACGCTTGGCTCTGGGGAATCTGTTCTGCTAGTCTTCTGGTGGTTTTCTGGGTTATTTAGGCAGGTGGGTGGAATCTAAGTAATCAGCAGGATGCGGTGAGCCCAGTGTCCTCCTACACCGCCATCTTCCGCTCTCATTCCCGATATATAAAGTTTTAACTTCACTAGGGGATTTTTTCCATTGCAGATAATAATTCCATGTCTGTTCACCTCCAGAGATGAAGCAGATTCAGAGAGGTCAACGGGATACAAGTTCCTCAGGTGAGTATACCTAAAGAATTTTTAAATCTATACTCTAATATTTCCACCAAATTGTGCAACTTTTTTATAGTGTGTTTTAATAGAACATTGGAACTAACGGCAACTGGAATCACCTTAGTAAATATAATTTTGTCATAAAGATGGAATCTAGATGTTTTTATAAGGGGCAAGTGGAAAAAGATTAAATGCTATTGAGTATGAGTTCTACCTATTCTCATGGTTATTGTCAGGGACAGTTTTCTCAGACAAATATGCTTACTGATGAGTTAAAAGTAGATGACAAAAAGATGATGAGACAAGTTTCCTTTTAGGAAACTATGAACACCTCAGCAACCATCAAATTCCTTATGCTCTCATTCTAGTAAATTATGAGCTATCAAAACTGCACACATTCTGAAAGTTTATGAAATGCAAATAAAATCATCTATCTGTCATACTATAACTTGAGATAATAAAGGACTTACGAATAAATTCAATGAAAACAAAATCTGATATCTTTGGGTGTCAGAGGCTATTTTGACTAAGCTCATTTCAAATTATAACATCAGCAAACTTAAGCTATTAGAACTACAAATAGAAGAGTCTTGTTAGTTCTAAGAAGAAATAGGACTAATGGGATACTCATATGCCTCCTAGGCTGTATATCTTAAATGTGTGGCTTATCAGTACTTATTACTAAAGTTGGCAGAAATAATGGTCATAGCAAATTGCATTTCTAGACTTCTCTTTATGCAAAGTGTTTGAGGTCATCTTCCTATCTGAGTCACAGGATAAACTAACTCTAAGAAAACAGATGTAAATACACAGACATTAAAATGCATCATTACATTTCTGTTACTTTTTCATACTTGTTTTTGCAATGATGCATGAACAATGAGTCTTGTAAATTAAAATTCCAATAGAAAATAAACATTCTCCATAGCCTATTTAAGCATATGGAATTGGGTGAACTCATTGAAAAAACAACAACAACAACAAACAATAATATACAAACTCTTAAAGACAAGTTGAAGGAAATTTGAGGACGGCTGCTGAGTCTGAGCACTGTTCAGGGGGTTGTTTCTCATTAATGGTATTATGCTCAAAGGGGAAAAAATACGTGGAAATTAAATAAGTCTTTAGAAACCATAGCAGGATGATTAATACTTCTACCACCTTTATGGCATATACACCATTATGTATATGTGTATGTGTGTGAGTATATCATATTATTTTAAAATAATGAGCTTGAGGTATGAAGAGGGTTTATACTCACCCAAAGATTACACAGCCTTTGAAAGCAGGACCAAGATTCTAATTCGTCTCTATCTGATTCTTAGGCACACATAGTAGTTCTCATCTAGGTCCTAGGTTACATTTCATTCTTGTAATGAATATTAATAATCTAAACTGTGCTTACAGTAAATAATGTTCAGCAAAGTTGCTAGACTAAATCAATGAAATGTACTGTCTTTGAAGGCTGGGCTCATGTCTTCACTATTGCTTCCCCAGAGCTCAGAAAAATGGCTGCCACAGATTAACCACTTAATAAAGAACAGTAAATGAACTGATAATTGAGCAAATGAAAAATGTATTCATTTATTCATTTACAAATGTTCATATTTATAAACGCTGGTATTCTAAATCAAACATTTTTAAACTTATGAAATCTATAGATGTTTCAAATCCGTAATTAATGCAGAAATGAGAGACAATATGGGAAAATTGTCTATGTAAAAAATATTGCTATCTTCCACAGATCCAAGTGAATTTTAGAGAACACTGTTGTATAAAATGTATGAAATAGGGGTACCTGGGTGGCTCTGTTAGTTAAGCGCCCAACTTTGGCTCAGGTCATGATCTCAGAATTCATGGGTTTGAGCCCCATGTCCAGCTCTGTGCTGAAAGCTCAAAGCCTAGAGCTTGCTTCAGATTCTGTGTCTTCCTCTCTCTGTCACTCCTCCGCCCATGCTCTGTCTCTGTCTCTCTCTCTTTCTCTCTTTCAGAATGAACATTACAAAATTTTTTTTAATGTATGAAATATCAGTTACTTACTATGATTGTCGATAAAGGAGAGCTTCTCTTAATTAACAATTTATTTTAAAACATTTATATGCAAGAAAATAAATGAAATCTATATTATAAATATTGGTCATATAATTTATTAATTCTTTGAGATTTATTCATCAAGAAAAATGAACTATTTGAGGTACTGTTATGATACAAGCTACATCATAGGACCTTTCTTCTTCAATATTCTGAATTTAGTCTTCAATATTCAATAACACTTAAAGGATATTTTTTTCTGCTGAATTATTTGTTTAGTTATGATTGAATTCCAAAGAATTATTTGGATTATTTGTTGATTGAAGACTGTGTGCAAAGTACATGGAAAAGCTTGTCATAGTATTACTGAATTCTCCCAACAAATCTCCCATGAAGTAACCTATTTACACATGTGGATATTAAATTCCAGAATGTTTAACTGCTTTGTCTAAAGGCACAAAACTAGGCAGTAACAGAGTTCTAACCCAAGACAAGTTCTTGTAATTTTCAAATTCAGTAATTTTCCTTCTGCTATAGTTCCATATAATTTATCTTGTGTATATTTTTGTATGTTTCAAATTTTAAAAATAAAAAATAAAATTCCTTCCATTATTTAATTACTTCCATAAATCTAAGTTCAGACACCCCATCCTACCCTAAAGTCTTTAAAGTCTTCTGTGGTTCCAAACCAAACAGTCTCTCTTTTAATTTTTTTTTTCAACGTTTATTTATTTTTGGGACAGAGAGAGACAGAGCATGAACGGGGGAGGGGCAGAGAGAGAGGGAGACACAGAATCGGAAACAGGCTCCAGGCTCTGAGCCATCAGCCCAGAGCCCGACGCGGGGCTCGAACTCACGGACCGCGAGATAGTGACCTGGCTGAAGTCAGACGCCCAACCGACTGCGCCACCCAGGCGCCCCTGGTCTCTCTTTTAAAAGTGTGCAGTTTCTGTAGAAGGAAATATCCTTCAGACAAATTGATCAATGATGCTGGCAATGGACAGAAGGCATCTGGTTTGAAAGCCAGTTGGTATAACCACAGGCTTCTCATATTCCACCCCTCCTGGTTCTGGAATTCTAGCATTATCCATATATAAAAATGAATGCTTTTTTTTTTTTTTTTTTTGCCCAAAGTATAGAGCATAATATGTTTCTTGTGTGGAAACTTGAAACAGTGAATAAATTCTAGTCCTACACAAAGTGTATTTAATTTATTAAGAGATGTTTTAGAAAGTACATTAATGGTGAGCCACAGGTAAATTTCAAATAGAGGAGAATGATACAGTTGAAGGAGAAGAGCAGGACAAACAGTCAATATTTTTTAGTAACTTTAAATATATATATATATTTATATGTATATATATATAAATATATATATATTTATATGTATATATATATATATAGTATAGTCTTTTTATATTTTCAGACATAGACATTTTGCTGGAATTCTCAACCACAAGTGCTGCCGTTGAGATAATACTGTCACTAAACAACAATATGTGATGGGAACAAAAGCAAAGTGCCAGAAGACACAATAAAGGCTCTACTATTGTTTAGAGGCAATTTGGCCTGCCGCAGCAGGATTTGTGAATGCCTTCTACAAAATCTATACTATCATAAAAACTCCAAAGCCACATTTCCTCTGAAAAATATTAACTAAAACTACCAAAGATAAAAATGCTTATTTATATATTGACTGCTGATTGGGGTTAAATCAGGTCGTATGAAAGGCTGATAGTCTCTACTTCTCTATGTTATTATTCCTACTGTTTCATTCTGAGAGGAATGATTATTTACTTGGCAGTTTGAAACCACTTCCAAGCTACTGGGAAAAAGTTTCTTTTTCCTTTAAGTAAACATGAGAAATACCTATTTTTAAGAAGAAATGTACATAAAAAAGCTGGAATCTTGGGAATTTGATATGGCCTTAAAGAACAAAGGTGTGATTTCACTTTGTTAAGTATACTTTGGATGAGTTTTTCATGAAATAGTAAGATTAATATTTGTAAGTCCTTTATATAATGACAAGCTATGTACAAAGAAAAAAAGTAAAACAGAATAAAGCTTCTGAATCATACTAAAATATCCAACATCTAAACTAAAATGCTAAGTGATGCTACCTTTGTAAATATACCCTTCTCTCCTCATAGTAGAAAATATCCTCCAATTTGTTGCAGTGCAGCAAATTAAATGTCATATTAAGTATATTTGTAAAAACTCTTGCTGGGTAGCTTCTTTAATGATAGAAGTTTTGTAAGACTGTTAATGATTGAATTAGAGACCTTTGCTTGCAGCATTATGGTAGACAATTTGAATTACTTGATTTCTACATAGCAACTTACATAAAACATTATTTTTATCACAATTCTCAGATCTAAATAAGAAAGGAGATTTACTGAAAGGAAAAATAAAGGAAGAGTTGCAGCTAACTATGAAAGGCAAGGTTGCCTTTCCGGGCACAAGTCCATATTTGCACTACAACTGGACATCTAGAGTTAGGTAATAGAAAAATGAAGATGTTAAAACTAAAATCTTAATTATGTGTACTTGGGACTATGGAATGGGGCTAATGTGGTCAGAGATTCACAGAAGCAGAGGTAATGACTGCCAAAACTTGGAAGTAACCAATATGCAGTAGGTGACTTGATTAATAAACTATGATACATCTAGGCAATGGAATATTATATACATATATGACATTCTGGAAAGGGTAAAACTATGGGGACAGTAAAATATCAGTGGCTGCTCAGGGTTAGAGGAAAGGGACAAACAAATAGGCAGAACACAAAAAATTTTTAGGGCAGTGAAACTACTCTGTATAGTGTAATGGTGGGTTCCTATCATTATGTATTTGTCCAAATCCATGAAATGTACAACACCAAAAGTGAATCCCAAAGCAAACTGTAGTCTTTGGGTGACAATGATGGCTAATGTAGATTTATCAATTGCAGTAAATGTACTTCTCTGGTGAGGGGTATTGATAATGGAGGAAGTTATGCATGTGTCAGGGCAGAGAGTAATTGGAAATCTCTGTACCATCATCTCAGATTTGCTGTGAAACTAAAACTGCTCCTGAACAGCAACAACATCAACAAATCAGTGAATTGGGAAAATGGTATGAAGAAATTACTTGGTTTACAGTGCAGAAAAAAAGTGAAATAAAATGGAAACTTGAGGTTAATAATATGGTGGATAACACGAGAACAATATCATGTATCCTATCAGATTCTCAGGATAAAAGAATACAGAGAATTAAAAAAAATAAATATTTGAATAGATAACAGCTAGGAATTTTCTGAAACTTGCTAAAGATGTGATTTCACAGATAGGCAAAATGTATACCAAGCAGTTTAAATAAAAACATAAGAATATCATAGTGAAACTGCAGAATGCCAAAGACAAAAACCAAAAACAAACAAACAAACAAAAATCTTAAAAGCACCAAGGGCACCTAAAAATGAACAACTAGACTGGGAGCAAACTCAGAAAGGAATATTGAGTATTAAGTCCTTGCCCCCTATGCCTACTCTTTCCTCAGTGTTTTACTGCTAAAATGAAGACATAACAACTCCATCTTAGGTAAAACCAATCAATCAATCAATCATCAATCCATGTGTTTTTTTTTCCGTATGTATTATTCCCTAGAATCACAGTTAAAGAACAGACTTTGAA
The DNA here is from genome assembly GCF_022079265.1 of Lynx rufus. Classification (NCBI taxonomy): domain Eukaryota; kingdom Metazoa; phylum Chordata; class Mammalia; order Carnivora; family Felidae; genus Lynx; species Lynx rufus. The sequence goes on from NW_025814825.1 coordinate 8,961,663, forward strand.
CATTAGACTTATATTTCAACATTGATCCTATCTCTTAACTGTTTATTAGCACAAATTTAGGCAAATCACTTTATCCCAGTGAACTTCAATTTATTCAGGTATACAATGTATATTATTCAATAATTGTATTTTTGTGGAAATTTTCCCTGGATATAAAAAACAAAATACTGGGAAGTATCAGGTTGACCCATATTAATTTATTTTATGAGTCAAAATAGTTGAATATCAGTTATTTTATTTAGGTCAACTTAATATTAAAATGGTGAATCTGCTTTTGATTCAAGAATCAAGTTTACTTTTAAGTTGATATACAAAGAGACAAACTATTTTTATTATTTTATTTTATTTTATTTTATTTTATTTTATTTTATTTTATTTTATTTTATTTTATTATTTTTTGGGTAAGCTCTAGTGGGACTTGAATTTATGACCCCGAGATCTACTAAGTCAGCCAGGCTCCCTGATAAAAACTCTTTAAAAATAAATAAATAAGCCTAGTTTACAATTAATTTTGCCTTCTACCCTATTAAAGTCTGTAGGAGTTACTCTATGTATTATGCATGTCCACTTATTAATAATATGATAAAACTGACTAGAATCAGATTTTATTAGAATATATGCACTTAACTATTTTTAAGATCAGGTCATGTATACACTGTTCAAACAACAAAAACACTGGCTACTACTCTACAGATTTCATAAGGTTTAGGCATCCATTTCTTTGAAATCAATAAAGTATTAAGGTGACCACCATGATACTGTTATCTTGAATTTGAGCAGGAATTGTGACTTCTTTTTTTTAATTTTTTTCTGAAAAATTAATTTATTAAAAAGCAATAGCTCGACAATGTACATGATGGCAGAAGTAATGAGTATGTTCAATATCTTATAAAACAGTTGGCAATCACATAATAGCTCATTGTCAATTTCGTAGCTTGACTCATTGTGCTCAGCAAATAGTTGTAAAATAGTGTATTATTCATGAACCAACATGAGTTAATTACTTTTAGTGCACATTTATTTTTCAAATGCAATAAGAGTTATAGTCATCTAGAAAAGCAACTTATTTTGCTCAAGTCTGCTCTAGGATGCTTTCAAAGAAAGAGCCACTGTTGTGTTTCTCAAGCTTGAAAATACAAACCGGTAAAGGCGGCACCTTTCTCCCTGCCGCCGCCCCTCCCCCCGCCCCGATATAGACCTCACCCAGTGTCTACACCAGGCCTGATGGAGATGGTTAAGAAGCAGTTAAGCCACCTGAGTCTCATCATGACCTTGGCCATATGAGTTGCTTTGCAATGGGAGATAAGCAGGCAGACAGGCAGGGGATTGAAATGCTCTTGCATCGCTAGACGTGCCTTTTTATATTCCTGCCCTTCACCATAAGAAAGTGCTCCCTGGGGGACACTAGTCCAAGGAAAATGAGACAAATAAAGTAGACACGAACCCAATTGTGACTTGTTTCTAACAAAACATGGCACAGTTGATGAAATAGATATGATTATCCAATTATATTACATAAGATTATAGCCTTGCTGAGTCTTTCTTGCTGGCTTTGAGAAGACAGGCAACTATCTTGGAGAATTCCATATGGCAAGAACTGTGGGCAGTCTCTAGGAGTTGAGAGCAGCCTCTAGCCGATGGTCCAGAAGAAGAAGCTGAAGCTCTCAGTCCTACAATAGTGAGAAACTGAATCCGGCCAATGGACTGAATGAGCTTGAAAGAGAATCTTTCCCCAGTCACATCTCAGATGAGGCCACAACTCTGTCTGACCCCTTGATTTCTGCTTTGTAAGATTCTAAGAAAAGGATTCAGCTAAACTGTGCCTGGATTTCTGACCCACAAAAACTAAGGAATATTAAATGTATATTATTTTAAGCTAATAACTCTGTTGTTATACTGTTACTCAGCAATAGATAATTAATATGTCAAGAGATAGACAGAGAGAGAGAAGGAGAGAGGGAGAAAAACAGTGAAAAGGCAAGTTGTTCTTTCCAGAACCATACAGAAATTCCACTACTGTACTAACTTCTGTTATACAATAGTTGCAATCTTAAGAAAATTGTATTGTCAAGATGATCTTTAAAAGCAATCTTTTCCATAGAAATCATTTCTACATTGGCAATGGTCAAATGAGGAGGCCCTGAGTGGACAATTATTCATATTCTTCAACTCCCCAGGAAGCCATGTTTCCTCTACCACAACAATGTATAATGTTGGTGGTTTGGAATTGTAAGATTCAGTGTATAGGATTATTCTATGTTTTTAGTGTAAATTGCCCCAGCTAGCAGACATAAATTGGGTATTTTGTTGAGGATGTGCTGTCCAGGTAACTGCAAAATCCCTTGTGTGTGTGTGTGTGTGTGTGTGTGTGTGTGTGTGTGTGTGAAACAGTTCAACGTGACTTAATTGGCTCTGCTGTGATTATTCTTAGTTGCTCCCTTGAAAGATCCATTGGGCTACACATGGAGGCAACAACCATGGAGGAAAGATTCAGGGCAGAGAGACAGAAAGGAGTTCATTGTCTTTCTGCTGTCATTGCTCAAATAAATAACAGAAGCATTCGATCTGCTCTGAGAAAGAGAGAAACTTTGATTATACTTTTTAGCTTTTGCCCACAAAAATACAAAGCTTAAAAATGTGCTCTTCCCCATCAAGGAACTGAGTGTTTAACAAATTTATCTGAGTGAGGACAAGAGAAATATTTCTTGCTTCTTTGTAAATGCATAGAAAATGACTAAAAAAGCAGCTCCAGGAAAAAATAGATAAAGAAGGCAGGAAGACAGGAAAGTAGGAAGATTGAAAAGAAGGAATGAAGGAAGGAAGAGATTCTCACTCTTACTGAAAAAGGATGGGAAAGGGAAAGAAACTACTGACAAAATAAAATGCCTGGTAGAGAAATTGCTGAGGGATCAATTGGAAAATATTTGTTTTTCCCTCATTTCAGAGCAACAAATGAAAGAATCAATGCCATCTCAAGAGATTTCAGTAGCTGGATGGCTTATTTACATATTAAACATAAGCTGGAGGATTGTGTTTGGTCTTTGAGAATCCTAAATTTTACACTATTTACATATCTCCTCTTTTGAGATTTACTCAGTGTACTCTAGGAGAAAACAAAGCCCATCTATCCACAGAAGGACTCTTCCAAGACCCTGTGGGAAAGATTCAGGAGTTTCATTAAAGACAAAACCGCCTTTAGATAACAACCCTTTGATAACTCAATAGTAAACAGCCATTCTTTAGTGATTACTCAGGTAAACATGAATAAATATACTGTGCCAGATTCTTTGTAACAATCATTTATTTTCTCTGAAAATAAAACAAAAACAAAAAAAGAAATCATTTATGATTTTGTACAAAGGCCCAACAATCTCATTTCCAAATTATAGCAGAATTCAATGGATCTTGCTTCTACAAATTAGGACACACATCTGAAAATTAATCTCCTGGAGGATGTGATATTCACGACCACTCCAATATCAATTCCAGTTTAGGGAGAATTTACTATGTTCCAAGTGTCCTGCTATCTCATTTAATATGTGTAAGTCACAACAATCCATGAGGTTGGTACTCTTATTTTCCCTAAGTTTTCTGTTGAGGAGAGTGAGGCTGGGAGAAGTTAAGTAACTTGCCCAAGGTGGCAGAACAGCAAGAACTGAAGTTGAGATTTGAATTCAGGCAATCTGGTTCCTGAGTCCTGACTGGTAAATAACTATTTTTCAGAAAGTACCTATGGGTCAATGTTGAAAACACAGAAACCTTATCTTAAATTCATCCAGGAATATTTAAGAAGATGGTTTCTTAATGTGATTCATACCTTCTTTGCAATCAAATGCTATAAAACTCAAAATCCTAAGTTAGATTTATGATATGCAAGTAGATGGTTGAAAATACGAATACATTGCAGATAATTACCAAAAGCAAGCAAAATCCTGCATGCTTCCACATTTAGTAACACGTTTGCCCTGGTGTGGGGAGACCAAGACAATTTTGTGGCCAGGTAAGATGTATAAGGCAATATTTCCTAAATATGTGTGTAAAATCCTTTCATTTTCATCACGTTTTATTTCCTTTCAGGAAAGCTATGTTCTATGTTCTTAAATATACTAAATATCTGTCATACACAGTTTTGTACCAAGAAAAAAAAAAGGTCTGAAAAGCTAAATTATTCTATTGTGCAAATAGTACACATTTCATTTAATTTAGCAAATATTTAGTGGTGTCCTATTATATGCCAGTCAATATATAAGTTTAAGATGGAATCAAATGTTAAGTTTACTATGTAAGAGGTAATAATAGATACTACCATTGCCATCATCATGTCATATAAGCACCATGAAGGAAGTACTGAACACCATAATAGGAAATAAGAGTTCTAAAGATATGGAGGATTTTATCCTGACTTAAGATTCCTAGAGCAGATGCCACTTCATTGTGTTTTTAAACATGAACATAAATTTAAAGATGCAAGAGAAGAAGTGTCAAATAAGAGTAAGAGATACTCCATTATACTTAGTAGGCAACAAGGTTCTAACCGGACCATAATGAAGATTCAGATATACATAGCTTGAGATCTTAAGGTCTAACCTCTAATTGTACCTAATTTCATAGACTGATGTATATGATGGGGCCCCTATATGTGGGGAGATAACTTATACAATGAACAATTGTGGTCAAAGCATAGACAAAATATTTATAACAAATTGGTAAACATCTGACTGAACCAAATCTGAAAGGAAGATAGAGGTACTCAAGCAAGAAAACTCATGATGGAGGAAGAAGACTAACACCAGGAAATAGACACAACAAATAGAATGTGAAACATGGAGGTAAACAGTTTTCAGCATTGCATTGCAATAGGGACACCAACTCACCAACTCACCCAAACCCATTTGCCTGACAACAGTGTACTTTGTAATGAAAAGAGCTGTGTAAGGAAACATATCGTATTGTACAATGTGGCCAAGCGGCCTGTCATGAAATTCCTCTCGCTGAGCCAGAAGAGAGTCTCCCTCTCAAGTTTCCATTGAGTTTTACAACTGTGAAGGTGAGGATGAATTTATAAACAAAAGCCAGTCACATAAAGATATGTACAGTACGATCATATTTTATAAATGTCAAAAATATATTAGCTAAACAATATATTGTTATGGGCTATATTGATATCTTGAAAAACCTTTTAAAGCAAAGAAACAGTAACAAAAAACCCAGTTAGTGGTTGCTTGAGAGAGGGGGTGGTGAAGTAGGAAGACGATGTGGTCCAGAAGCATAGGGGCTTCTACAGTATGAAGAAAGTTTTATTTCTTAAACTGAGCTATAAGTAAATAGGTACTTATAATTAATTATTATTACTATATAATCATTTCAATGGAGATTTCATTATGAATAAATATTGACTTTAAAAGAAGTCAGTTTGTACCCTTCAAAATTATTGTATACGCTTCTCTTTTTGTATCTTGCTTTATATCCCTCAGTAATATTCTCTGAAGACTCTCAGTATCATTACAGATGTTTGGAAAAAGGACAGATATTGTTTGGTATTTTCCTAATTGTCTTCGCTACGGTATCAGATTCATTTCTATTATATAAACAATGACTGTCTTATGGCTCACAAAAATGGGTACAATTGCAAATTCATAAGTTCAAGTACATATTTTTAAAATACTATATTCACAGGTCTTCTTTAGCCTGTTGGTTGCACAACTCACTATGTTGAAGCAGACATCTGTTGATATGCACGAAAATAAAATATTGTTGTCTTGTTTTTATCTTTTTCATACCGAGAGAATCAAGTTGTAGCTTTTGCCTGAGGGAGAAGTGCAGAAAAATGAGCTAGAGTGATGTGTTTTTCTACCAAGCAGAAATGAACATGGAAGAAAGTTATCCACATAAATTAGGACAGACAGCGGGTCAGTCTGCCCACTCATCCTGCTAGAGGAGCAACCAAGCAAAAGTAAGATATCCTATTATTTGTTTCCCTTTGTTTTCCTCTGGATGAGAGACTGACACAGAAAAAAAAAAAAAAAAAAGGAGTCAATGGGGTAGATGAGTCAACCCAGGGATAGTTTCTGTAACAAGGGAAAAGGATCACTGAAGATAAATCTCAGGAGATGAAAATTGGTTTTGAAGGAATATTTCAGGAAGCTTTTATTTTATTTTGCTATACGATTGAGAAGAGAGAAAAGACGGAATAAAAATAAAAGTAAAAGGCCTAATAAATGTGAATAGTAAGGAAAACGATTCCTCGAGTCATCTATATGAGAGTCTCTATGACATTAGTAAAAATTTTGTGGACATTAAAAAAAGAAAAATTCCCCTGGTGGTCAGTTTCCAAAAGGAAACTGTGGCACTGGCCTCCGACACAATACTAAAGAGATATCATCCAGCCCTGCTCTCTTCTGTTGTATAAAACACACTGCTTGAAAATACTGTGAAATATCAAAAATGTGTCCAAAGGTTTTTGAAAATCTAAATCACAATAAATCTTTGAATTTGAGTTCAAGGATAGGTCAGCTGAATTTTAAAGATTTGCAACAATATAGTTAGAGGTAATTGATTTGGGAGTCTATATTTCAGTGTAACTCCACCATTGAAAATTCTCTCCTCTGTTTGCATCCTCCTCACTTTGGTCACTTTCGCAGCCTCAGCCTCTTGGATTTAGCTTTATACTTTATGTGCTCTGAGAAGACATTCTGCACCTTATTCCTTTAAGATTTAGATACCCATCAATATGTGTAGTCATTGCAGGTTGATTATCTCTCTTCTCTAAATTAACTTTAAGGACATGAGCTTTTTCATAATGGCATCTCAGCACTCAGCATAGTGGTAGACACAATAGGTACTCAGTAAATGTTTGCTGAATGAAAAAGTATTGCAACTGAAAACATGTTGCCAACATTGTCAGTCCCTGGGAGGTGTAATTCCAAGTAGCAGCAGCAGCAATCATTCCCAAAATGGAAATACCAGACAGTCATCCTCAGATATTTACAGCTAATACTCTTTTTAATGAATGATCAAATATTCAGCCATGCCACTGCACATATTTAATTCTGATTTGGAGTTTATCATCAAACAGACCTGAAAACCATGATAAAGCAAATTCAGTTGAGTAGCACATACATTAAAAAAAAAAATGAATGTAACAATTATAAGTCCATTATTGAACACCGAATATGTAAGAAACTCATTTTAGGGTACTCTTTGGTCACTGTTTTTGGTTTTGGTTTTGGTTTTGGTTTTTTTGGGCCAATTTGGGTGCCATGCCTGTTTTATAGTGGGAAGCCACTATGTCATGGATCCACCATTTAAATGAGAAAATTGTTAAATCCGAGTCTTAGATTTTTGGTCTTTAAAAATTGGGGCACCTGGGTGGCGCAGTCGGTTAAGCGTCCGACTTCAGCCAGGTCACGATCTCGCGGTACGGGAGTTCGAGCCCCGCGTCAGGCTCTGGGCTGATGGCTCAGAGCCTGGAGCCTGTTTCCGATTCTGTGTCTCCCTCTCTCTCTGCCCCTCCCCCGTTTGTGCTCTGTCTCTCTCTGTCCCAAAAATAAATAAACGTTGAAAAAAAAAACAAATAAAAATGCAAATAATATCATGCTTATTTCTTCACTTCTGAAGAAATCCAAATTAGCCATTTTTTTTCTATATCATGTTTTGATGTTGCCTCTAAGGACCTACTGCCTAACCAATGTCACAAAATTTTTCTCCTATATTTGAAGAGTTTTACTTTTTATATTTTTTATATTTTACTTTTAGTCTATCATCCAATTTGAGTTAATTTTTGTAAATGATATAAGGCATAAATCAAGGTTCTTTTTTTTTGGTATATGGGTATCCAATTGTTTCAACACTATTATTTGCTGAATCCCTTCAGTGAATTGTCTTTGCACTTCTGTCAAGAACTGTTTGATTTCTGGATTCTCTTATCTGTCCCACTGAGCTCTGTGCTTACTGTCTTGCAGATACCTCTCTTAACCACTGTAGTCTCAAAATCCGGTAAGATGGATCCTCCAACTTTGTTCTTCTTTTTCACATAATTTTGGCTAATCTTATTTCTTTGCTTTCCAATATACATTTTATAATCAGCTTGTCTATAGCTTGGAAAAAGTCTGGTGGGTTTTAGACTAGTATTGTAATAAATGTACAAATTAATTTCAGAAAAATTGCTATTTTAACTATACTGAGTCTTCTAATAATTGAACATGATGTGTTCCTCCCTTCATTTAGATCCTCTTTGATTTCTTTGATCAGCATTCTGTAGTTTGCAGCAGCATACAGATACAGGACATCTTTCATTAGATTTATAACAAGGTATTTAATTTTTAGAGCTATGATAATTGGCATTCTTTTATAAGTTTGGTTTCCAAATGTTCTTTGCTAGTCTATAAAAATACCATTGATCTTTGTACATTTGCCTTGGGTGTGTGTATTGACCTTGCATGTACTGACTTATTAGTAGTAAACTTTAGTTCTACGGTCTCTTAGTGTGTGTGCTAATCTGCAAATAGGAACAGTTTTGCTTTTCTCCTTTCTAATCTACATAGCCTGTATTTCTTTTTCTTTCTATGTTGCACTATTTGAAACTTTCAACACAATCTTTAAGAAAAATAGTGAAGAAAATACCCTAGTCTTGTTTCTGATGTTAGGGAGAAAAACAAACAAACAAACATTCGTTCTTCTACTGTTAAGTTATGATGTTAGCTGTAGGTTTTTTGGCAGATGCCCCTTACCAAGGTAGGGGAGTCCCCTCATATTTCCATTATAGAGAATTTTTATCAGGAATGAAATTTGAACTTTGTTGAATACCCTTTCTTCATCTTTAATATGATCCCATGATTTTTCCTTTTTTAATCTGTTAATATTGTAGATTACAGTATTTGATTTTCAAGTGTTGAACTAGTCTTGCATTCCTTCAATAAACTCTACTTGGTAACTCTATAGTTATTATTCTTTTTATATATTGGTTAATTAGATTTCTTATTTTTTTGTGGATATTTGCATCTATATCCATGAGAGATATTGATCTGTAATTTTGTTTTATGTTTTGTTATTTAATTTCTTCATTGGGGTACTGTTGGCCTGAATAAAACAAATTGAGAAGTGCTCCATCTTTTTTATTTTTCTAGAAATATAATTAATGTTATTTCTTAATTAAATATTCTGTAGACTTCACCAGGCCTGGAGTTTTATTTGCTGTAAGTTTTAAACTACAAATTCAATTTCTTTAATGGATACAGAGTACTCAGAACATCTCTTTCTTCTTCAGTGACATTTTTTCCAGCAGCTTTATTAAGATACAATCCACACGTCATATAATTCACCCATGGAAAGGGTACAATTAATGGCTTGGGGTAATTTCACAGAGTTGTGCATCCATCACCATGATTAATTTGAAAACATTTTTATTACCCCCCAAAAAGAAATCCTGCTCCTTTTATCTATCACTACCAAATCCCTACCATTCCCCCTACTTACTAACCCCTTATCTACTTTCTGTGCCTGTATATTTGCCTATTGTCTAATATGAAATAACACTGAATGCCAAGGGAATCATACAACATGTAGTGTTTGGCTTCTTTCACTTAGCGGAATGTCTTCAAGGTTCATCCATGCTGTAGCATGTAATAGTACTTCATTTTCTTTACTGAATTATATTCCATTGTATGCATATATTTATCATTTCTTCAATTTGTGAACATTTGGGTTGTTTCCACTTTTGAGATACTATGATTAATGCTGATATGAGTAATCATGTACACGTTTTTGTGTAGACATATATTTTCATTTCTCCTGGGTATATACTTAGGAATGGAATTGCTGGATCATATGATAAATAATGTGTTTAACTGTTTTCCAAAGTTGCTTCACCATTTTACATTCCTGTAGTTAACGAGGATTCCAATTTCTTCACATCCTTCTCAGCACTTGTTATTATCTGCTAAATGACATTTATTTTTTTAAGTTTATTTATTTACTTATTTAGAAAGAGACAGATTGAGAGAGAGAGAGAAAGTGGAGGAGGTAGAGAAAGGGAGAGAGAGACAATCCCTAGCAGGTTCCACAAGGGCAGCATAGAGCCCAGTGTGGGGCTTGAACTCACTAACTGTGAGATCATGACCTGAGCCAAATCCAAGAGTCAGAGGCTTAACTGACTGAGGCACCCAGGTACCCCTGCTCAACGGCATTTAAATGTTTGCATCCTTCAAGAAACTGGTCCATTTCACCTAGTTCATCAAATTTATGTGCACAGAGTTGTTTATAGTTTTATATTGTTATCCTTTTAATGGCTGTAGTTTGTATTCCCTTCTATTCCTGATGTTAGTAATATGTGTTTTGTTTTGTTTTGTTCTCTTGTTCAATTTCCAGGGCCACTGCCACCATCACCTTAGGAGAAAGAATTAACAGAGTTTCATCCCATACCCTCACCCCCATGTATCTATCCTCTGGCCTGAGAAAAGGGACTTGGAGCTTGTCTGTGCCTGGGGCAAACTCCTCAGATACAAGTTGTCCAAGAGTCTAAACCAGGAAATATGGAAGAAAAAAAGAGAATTCAGGGAATTGTACGAGGTCATTCTTTAAGTTGTGATTTCCTCTTAAGTCTGCTATTACTTTGAAAGTTTACCCAAGATTTGTTTCATGTATTATTTCCAAAATTGTAGTTGTCATCAGTGGGAGATATAGGTGTACTTACTTCATTTTAACTGGGAATTGTGTCACAAACTACCCAGTCTTACCTGTAACATTGTCAGCGTAAACTCTGTGTTATCATGGAAACATATTCATTTTTCTACTCACTTTTCCCTTAGGGCACAATATTCTAAGGATGATTTTGAAACATTACAAGAAGCTGAAGTATCTTCTCAATCAAAAGATAATTAAATTATGTTCAGTATAATTCTGTCTCTAATTACATTGTAATGTAAGACAATTATTTTGACATTCTTTCCAGCAAGAGTGTAGTTACCCCTTTAATTTAAATAACATTGAGGCTCATATTTTTGTACCTATTTCTTCCATGTGGTCTTCTCTGACATACAAAACTTATACTACTTTCATTATTTTCTACCCTATTTTTTTAAAATTATATGTTTGGCCCTTTAGTGTATTCTTGATTTGTTTCATAAAATAATCCTGCTATTTAATTCAACCATAGTTAAACACCTGGAAGATTTGGATCATGTTCTACTTCTCTGCACTTAGCTTAATGCTATATTCATAGTAAGTAAATACCAAATAAGTTTTGACTGAAAAATACAAGTAAAAGAAGCTTAATCCTTTATTATATTCTAAGCCTAAAAATGGCAGGGAAGATATTACATCTATGTACTTATATGCTGAAAACTTGGACACAGGTTTAAAGGCTCTTTACAGATAAATGCTGATAAATAGAAGGTAAAAAAAAAAGAACAAAAGAGGAGGAGTTGTACTTACTTTCATGGATTGAAGTATAATGTTTTTCTTTTCTTTTCTTTTTTTATTATGGATGGAGATGGGATAAGTGGAAGGGATTTGGTTAAAGATGAAAATTTTGAATTGATGAAACTCTTTTCATAGCGATGCGCAAGAAAAAGCTGGTAGTATCCAAATTAGGCATCATAATTATCTGAGAATATCAGGGATTAATAGTTTCCTATAACTATGTGATAGAGCTCATAAATAAGTTGGTGTTTAAATATTTAGCTCCAGGGTAGTTTTCACATACAATTTGAGTATCATGATATATACAGCCTCAGGAACAAAATATTGTACATCTGTTTCATTTTGCATTACATTTTCTCTTAATTATCCCCCAACATATTTACGCTTCTAGAGAGAAGGAATTTTGTCTTATTTATTTTTTTCTTCCATTAGCACTTGGTAGGTCTAGTGTTTGTGCATCACTGTGGCACCATATGGATTGGTTAAAGAGATTTCCTAATTGTGATATCATTACATGCCATCGTGCTATCCTTTCAATGCACATAAGGATTAACATCTTATTTTATATTCAGCATTTTTAAAGACTTTTAAAACACTATACTGACATGTGAAAATGCTTTTTATGATTTTTTAAAATTCTCGGTCAGTTTTTCATTCCTTTTATTAAATAAGTGTGTATTCTTCATTATCTGCACGCTGAAAATAGGTTTCCTTCTCCTGCCTGTATAAGAGGGAAGCTCCAGGTAAAAGTTTTTTTTCTTTTCTCTTCCCTTGTATCTTTGTTACAGGAAGGACAACAGTTTGAAGTGCCCTCTACCCCATTTTTCCATGTGAAATGGATGTTGCAGATAACAAATATTCAGCCGAGTATTTGAATATGACATCCAAATAACAACATTATCATAGGGTCTAATTTAAAAAATATGGAATAACCCAAAATTGGATTATGTTAAAATTTTTAATCTGCTATGAACTTTCTTAGAAGGACAAAGAAAAGCTTCTGAGATTTGATTCTAATTTACATTTTAAAGAAATCATTCTTCTTAACACAATGGTCCTCTTTAGTATCATTTGGCTTTATAATCTTCTATCCTCCTGTTCCTCCTTTAAAAAAGCTTTAAATTTCATCTTATCATTGTGTCAGGTACACACTTTTGAGTAAGAGTTTATTAGCCCTTGATAGATGAGAAGAGTTATGTGTGATAACATGCACCTTTCCCAAAAAATTAGAAACCGTCGGTTTGTTCAAATCCGCAATTAACATGAAGCATCTCAGAAACACATAAAGTTATTGAAAGCTAATTTGATAATTTGTAAGCTTTAAAGGGTCTCTCCAAATATCTTTGCTCTGACAGATGTGTAAAATACGTATTAAAAAAAAACTGAATAGGTGAGCTTGGGTGACTCAACCAGTTGAGTGACTGACTTCGGCTCAGGTCATGATCTTAAGGTTTGTGAGTTCGAGGCCCACGTCAGGCTCTGTGGGAACAGCTCTGAGGCTGGAGCCTACTTCAGATTCTGTGTCTCCCTCTCTCTTTGCCCCTCCCCTGCTCGCACTCTCTCTCTGTCTCAAAAATAAATAAATATTTTAAAAATTAAAAAAAATGAAACAATTTGATATACAGAAACTGTCTCAAACTTGCTTTTCACATTTAAAAATATTAAACTGTCATTAAATTGACTGCATATTAATTAGGTATTCTTGATCCCTTTTTGATTCTCTAAAAGAGTTACTATTTCTGAAAAAAAATCATTAAATAAATGCCTTCACTACAATCTCAGGTGGATCAAATGATTTAGACTTTCACTGCTTTTCTTTTGGCATAAAATGCACTATTTGTCTTGTATCATTGTATTCTTCAAGCATATGTAATAGCAGAATGTTTCAAAAATAGAATTAGGCTGAGCTGTTAATGATCAAGCAAACAATATCCTTTACTCTTTCTTATGCTACTTATAATTTGAATTTTTAAAATGTTTTTCTCTTCAAAGTGATCTTAATTTGAAGACACACTGATAAACCTGTATCATAACAAAAAAATAATTCTGGAAGTGAAAGCAATTTTGAAGATAAAGCTATCAGAATTATGATTTATGTAGGATTTTGAGAAATTGAAATCAGCTAACTAGTAAATCTACTAGTGCATACCAAGTCTAGAATGTAGACAAATGACTCAGATTTAAAAATAATAAGTGATGTGCATAAACACTGGAGATCTTCCAGTTCAACCCTCTTTTAGCAGTTTGGGTCCATATAATTTAAAGGATTCTCACAATTATATTTTGGCAAACCTAAGTCAAGAACTTTGGATTTTCAAATTCTCTATGTAATACTTTCTTCATCTGACCAAGGCACATAAAGTAACATTTAAAGTAACATTTGTGAACTTGTCCCCAGTGTCTCTAAGAGTATAAAATCATCTGCATGAATGAGTCATGGAGAGGATTCCTTTTTCCATATTGTTCTGCTGTCAATCAATCAGGTTTATTATGGGTCCTTACTGAGCTGTGTATTGCATTATTTTTCATCATCCATTTAATATATATTTATCGATGCCAGGTCCTTTGCTATGTTTTCAAAATTAGATGTTAAAGCAGAGTAAGGGGGAGATGAGAAACACAGGCACTCAAAAATATATAGTCTATTTAGGTACATGCAGAAAAATTGAGCATATCCAGAAAATAAAACATTTAGAAGTTATGGTAAGCAGTATGTAAAATTGCCCAATGACCTGGCCTCCTGATATTCATACCCTGTCTTTAAGTAGCTTAGTAAGCCAGAGAACTTAGTAACTCCTCTCTAACAAATTGAATATGGCAAAAATGATGATATACCACTTCAGAAATTAGGTTATACTGAAAGGTTGGCTTCTAATCTAGGCTCTCTCTTTCCCTTACTGTCTCCCTTGTTTGGATTGCTTGCTCGGAGGGAAGCCAGGTGCCATATTGTGAGAACACTCAGGCAGCACATGAAGAGGCCCACTGAAGTCCTATGCAAAAAAACATGTGAATGGTTGGAAGCACATCCTTCAGCCCTGGTTGAGGTTTGGATGAAGGCAACCCTGGCCAACAGCTAAGCTACAACCTCATGAGAGACCCTGAGCCAGAACCATGCAGTTAAGTTGCTTCCATATTCCTGACTCTCACAAACAATGAAATGGTAAATGTTTGTTGTCTTAATTTGCTAAATTTTAGGGGTTTTATGCAGCAATAGATAACTAATATAGAGAGGATAAGTTCTGCTGTCGTTCTAAGTTTTTGAGGAGGTAGGGTAATGAAATGGCAATTTGGTGGACAAATCATAGTACTGGAGGAAACAAGCCATAAAAGGCTGAGTCTAAGGCTTGCCCATTCACTATTGAGATATATTGTGTGAGTTATTCTAAATAAGATGAAAGTTTAGCCACTAAGTTTTCAGAGCTTGAAAAGACTTCAGGAGAAAAAAAAAGGATGCTCCATCAATTTGGGGTACAAAATGGCCAATTATGAAAGCTTACTGAGGACTTTCCAAAAAGAAAAAAAGCAATTAACGACAAAAACTGATTGTCTTATTCTGTATGATTAAAGTAGATTGTGTGTGCATGTGTGTGCGTGTGTGTGTGTGTGTGAGAGAGAGAGAGAGAGAGAGAGAGAGAGAGAGTGTGTGTGTGTGTGTGTGTGTGTGTGTGTGTGTATGTATGCTATTGTGTCTTTTTCTTGGAATCTTGAAATACATTTTGGGGGGAAAATAAATGAGTTATGAAGCAACAGTTACACAAGTGGTATAATTACACGACTTTGCCAATTTCTATAGAATGTATTCACATAAAACTTATTCAAGATCAAGAATACAACAAAGCAGGAGACTGAATGTGCCTGCCAGGATCAGGACCCGGAGCCTTGCAGGCACATCTACACAGAGTCCTTTCCTAGTCACACAGGGTGCACTTTATTTCTGGGTTATGAAACGCCAAGATATATACAAGGAATTGTGGGTTTGGGAGAGTTCAGGGAAAAGATACCAGCAGTCTTTCATGTCCCACTGGTTGTATAGCCAATTTGAGCAATGTAACTAGTTAAACAAGTGTAAACCACCAATGTACACAACAACACATTCTAAGTTACTAGCTAGTCCATCATCTTTATCATAGCTGACAGTCAATACTGGACTTCGGCACACCTCAGAAGATAAGCATAGAGATGCCCCAGTCATGATGTAAGATAACTCTGTTTTATGCTATGACTTTAAACACAAAATAATTATTTTATATATAATATAGCAAATGTACTGCACATATATAATTATAATAATATTAAATATAGTAGATATGATAAAATAATATATCTACATATACTATAATTATAAATGGATATAGACATACATGTGTGTATATATATGTGTGTGTACATACACACATATATATGTTCACAACAGACATAAAAGATAATGTTTACCATGTAAGAAATCTGATTTCTTGCGGTACTTGGGTGGTTCAGTCCGTTAAGCATCCTATTCATGGTTTCCGCTCAGGTCATAAACTCACAGTTCATGAGTTCAAGCCCTGCATAGGACTTTGCACTGGCAACATGGAGCCTGCTTGGGATACTCTCTCTCTTTCTCTCTCTGCCCCTCCCCCGCTTATGCTCTGCTCTCTCTCTCTCTGTCTCTTAAAATAAATAAATAAACTTCAATAAAAAAGAAATCTGGTTTCTTGACAATGATAAAAGACATGAAAAATATACTCAATAAACAAATATAAATAGTTAAATATAAGCTGATAACAATATAATCAGACAAATTTTAGGATTCTGTAGTTAGGTTCATGATAGTCTAAGCCTCCTGGGTGGGATTCTGTAGTACTATCTTTTGGAGAGGACAGTGAATTACTTCCTTTATCATGTGACTAATTGAATGATTTGGTTTGTCTGAATGGCCTCCAGGCTCCTTTCAGAATTTTTTTTTTTTCCTTGCACTCTACTGACTTTCTGTTCTACCTTGGATCAGTCACTTTCTAGACCTACTAGGGATCTGCCATCTTGTCACTTTATCCATTACATTGTTGAAATAGATTCACAATTTCAGTTTTCCATATCTTACTCTTTCTGCTCTTTCCTCTTATTTTGTTTGAATAACTTTTCAAGTTCTCAGAAAGTGTTTCTGCAATTTAGTCTGGGTTCTTGTGCATACAAAACATTTTTTATTTTGCCACACATTTTGCATGAATGAAGTACTCTAAGTTCAAATTAATATTCTCACTGAATGTGAAGCCATTGCTTCATTGTTTTCCAGAATCCAGTGTTGCTGATTAAGTCAACATCAGACAAGGCAGAAAGTTAATCTCCTTGATGGCTTCTGCTTGTGCATATTCTAGATTGAGGCATTTGCTGTTATCTTTCTTCCATCTGCATGTTTCGAGATACTTTCTATCTTCTGGATTTGTTTTCTCTTGATAAGCGCATAACCATGCATTTGTTACTATGGGTTTATTTCCTTTTGTGTCTCTTTACTGTTAGTTAAAGGGATGTTAAACTAAGGTTTGATAGATATATCTTGTCAGTCTGTGTTCTTGCTACCTCTTTAAATAGGTTAAAAATGGGGAAAACCCACATTGTTAGTTCCTGGACTCAAAATTATTTGACTGTAATTGCAAAGATAGAACGAATACATTAATGAAAACAAATAATAAATAAAAAACAATTTGCATACGGAAGTATTTGGTAGAAAGAAGAAAGTGAAGACACGATAAGAGAACTATAACATTTTAACTTGCTACTTCCCTCATTTTTTTATCAAGACTCTAATTCCTTTTTCTAGTTACACAGGAGTTTTGTGGCAATAGTAAAGGAATGCTCATAACTTTTTTTAGATCACTGTAACCTACAATCAACATGGATTTTAAAATATCTGGAATCTTAAAAGAAATATTGCTAGTAGTGTTTATAATAAATGATACCTTTAAAAGTCCCTACATCAGCAGAGAAATTTTATAATATAAATTGTTCACTTAACTTTAACTGCTCCAGATTTTGGCAGACAGTAAAAGTAAATGGTGGATGATCACCAGAATATATTACATTTTCTAAGATACCATTGGGTTACTAATACATTTCAGAAGAAACTTGTTCCAAGGTCCTTAGCCTGCTGTATGGGATTGTTAAGCAGTAATACTTTCTTTTGTAATTGACAAAAGAGGAAGTTGAAAATTACCATGAGCTTGAAAATTTAACTTGGGAAACGAAAATACTTGGCAGCAGCAATCAGCATGGGCACATGGTGCAAAATAATTTCTAGTTGCCTAACATTTCATTGTTTTTTTTTTTCTTGAACTATCTCTATCCTCACTTAGTCGGTTAATGGACAACTGACCAATGTTTCTAGCTACTCTTTACTCCACTTGATCTGTTCCCAGCATTATTCTCCCAACTGTGGCTGTGTTGAAAATATCCTTTCTTCCTTCAGTCAGGTCATCTCTTCCTTCATTGAAAATCTTGAGATATACACTATGTTCATAGTTTTTCCCAAGGTTATAGTTTTCACCAAGAGGTGAAATAATCCTTAACTTACCCAATCATAATAAGTTGTTGACTTACTGAAGAAAATATTCACATTTATTAATAAAGCTTGTGGATAGCACTGTCATTTGAAAATGTAGGTCTGCTAATTTGTTTTTCTCTTTACAATGGTATGATTTTTCAGCATTTGTTTTCATATCCACAAAGTCTAAGAGTACAAATGCAATACTGCCTTATTCTGGCAATAGCTATAGATACTGTTTACTTTAGAAACGCTTAAGTCTTCACTTACTACACATACTCTCATCTCAGAAATGTGGCAATATCATCATGTCAATTGTGACCATGCCCGTACAACGAGAACTACATTTAAAGAATCCCAGAAAAAAAATGACATGAAGAATGTTGGAAAAAAGAGGTTGGAGAGGAAATGGCTAAAACTATTGTCAATCAAGCTCTGAAGTCCACACCAATTACTTGACACCAAAGGATATGCAATATGATTTATACATTCACGTGGTTAATGTTCACTTGAAAGCCAGAGGAAACAAAATCTGACAGCCATACCACCTCAGTTCATTTTCTAGAGTCAGTGACCTTGAGCCTCAAATTTAGTTTTACAGATGAGTATATAAAAGTTTTACCAGCTCACATCAATAAATATATAACCAGACTTTCCAGGCTATATATAAACATCTCTAAAAAAGTAAAATTAACTGTCTTTACAACTGAGGGCTATTAATACATGAAACAGATATTTATAACAACTGAAGGGAGTTATTTCATTAGTTTCATAAATCTGACTTTCAAGATGAAGTAGAAGGAAGGAGCCTCCTGCCAGATACTTGTCTCCATTTTTAAAAACATATACTATGTTACAGTTCACAAAATATTTAATTTTTTTAAATTTTTTCAATGTTTGTTTATTTTTGAGAGACAGAGAGACAGAGTGTGAGTAGGGAAGGGGCAGAGAGAGAGGGAGACACAGAATTCAAAGCAGGCTCGAGGCTCTGAGCTGTCAGCACAGAGCCTGACGTGGGGCTGGAATCCACAAACCAGGAGATTATGACCTGGGCCGAAGTCTGACACCCAACCGAGTGAGCCACCCAGGCACCCCATTCACAAAACATTTTACAGTAATTCTACTATAAAGAGACTTAACTGTTGGACCACCCAGTAGATAATAGCCTAGTCCGGAGCTTCCTGACTATGTTGTGACATGGGTGTGTTTTAGAAGGTTATTATTATTTAGAAGTATTGATCCCTGTAGCTCTCAGGATTGCTGGGAAGGACCTAACACTGCTTAAGACCCCAGAGCTTCTGATCCCCTCTGCCTTAAATAAACAGCCACTTCTTTTTCCCGGTGGTTATGCGCACACTGTGATTTAGAAGGAACTAGTTTATGCTGTTACAAAATATGTTTACTATCTCTCCCTTAGTAAATCTTAAAATAAATGAAGTCAAAATCCCCATCCCTTTGGATTTAGAACAAAATCATACATTTTGATACAGTATCACTGTACATTTGAACAATAATAGGATATAATCCTATTAATTTTTGGTCATTGTTGTTAAAGAATAAAAGAAGAAACCATTGAAGAGTAATTTTTTCACTTTCTTTTAAATTTTTAATGTTTTTTATTTATATTTGAGAGAGAGAGAGAGAGAGAGTGTGTGTGTGTGTGAGTTGGGGAGGGGCAGAGAGAGAGGGAGACAGACTCTGAAGCAGGCTCAGGGCTCTGAGCTGTCAGCACAGAGCCTGACGCAGGGCTTGAACTGACTAACCAGGAGATGATGACCTGAGCCAAAGTCAGACACTTAACTGACTGAGCCACTCAGGCGCCTCTTTTTTCACTTTTTTACAAGAGTTCACAGATTCATATACGTCCATCTTTGCCACTCTCTTGGCAACAGAATCACATTCACATCATACATTCTGTTAAGGCACATCCACTCTGGACATACTTAGGTTTAAAGTGTTATCATAATACCTCATTTAATAGATCTGCCAGGAAGAAAGCATGCTTTTATACTTGTTTTTAGATTTTATAAACCATCAGAAAAAAAAAATGGGTTTGACGGCAAGATGCTTTAATACAGTGCTTCTAACTGGGTGATTCTGGAAGCATTTCTGTTGTCCTGACATTGATGGTGACCAGCCTAAGTTGGTAAAATCAGTCCTCAATTTCCCTTCTTTGGGCCCTTTCCCTCCCTTGTTGATGTTCCTCCTCTCCTGCTCTTTAACACACCATCTCCCTTTGTGCAAGACCACAAAGCCTGTTCTTATACCAGGGAATCTGCTTGTATGAGGGTCTCAGTATGAGGCCAAGCACCATTCTCCATAGGGGCTCAAAGGCAGTACTTGCAAACTCCCCTTGCCCCATACCAGCAGTCGAGGTGTGGGCACATGATTTAAACTCCAAAAATATGATGTTTCCGCTGAGGAAGTTGAATTCAGAGCAAGTGAGACAAAAGCAGGAATTTCCTTAGGATTTTATTCATTGGTGGAAGTATCTGGAATGTGACGGCAATGCACTATCTGCGGGGTCCAGTGTTACAACATTATGATGCTAATAATAGTATTAAGTGTTCAGAGAGGGCAGGAATGGTACCTCTTTCTTTAGGATGACTAACCAGATTCCTACATGCAACATCCCTTGCGATCTGTTTTTTCCACTTATCTTCTGTGTTTGTTAGTTTGTCTCTTTTTCTGCTTAATTTACCCATAGCTAGAGTCCATTGCTTGAAATCCAGATCTGAAACTGGAGCTTCATGCTTAATCCTTTTATATATGCTCTATTTCTATGTGCCCTACCACATGAAGGATCATGAAATAACCCTGAATTAGTCTTTTTTATTGAAAATTTATGAAAATAGGATCAGAAAGAACAATGCGTCCTATTTCTCTTTCCAGATAATGTCTTTTTTGGCTGGAGAACATGCATCTAAGCCTGGTCATAGGAGTTTTAGACTTAAAGAAGGTACAAGACCTCTAGAACATCTTTGCACTGATGAATATCCACCCAGCAGGTCCATACTCCCCAGTTCTTTTGTCAATGTTCCCTTCCTTTCAGGCCATCTCAACTCATCTTCCCTACCCATACCTCAATTAGCATCAGCCTCACCGTTAGATATTTTATATTTTCCAGACATAGGAATATTTCAGGCCCTCTTTATGATTTTATGAATTCACTTTTAAGCACTCCATATTATTTCCTCTTTTGATGATAAAATTTCTACCATGTCAGAATGTATTCTTTTTATTAGTAAAGTTACTGTCCACAGTGGTTTTTTGGGTTATTCCATGTAGTTCTCTCAGGATCTACCCTTATCAAAAAGGTCCAAAAAGCCTTTGCATCCCCAGTACATAGAGATTTCAGCTTTTATAGCACTTTTTTTCCTGACAAGTTTATATTTCTACTACTTAAAATTGCAAGGTAAAAAAGTGTCCTTAGCCCGCTAACTAAATATGGATCCTATTCAAATCCAGTTCTCTTTAGGCAGAAAGCAGGTTTCTGTTCAGAAGTTCTAGCAGCTGCTTTCTTCAGCTCACAGTGGTGGTGCAGGATCCCCAAATCCTACAGCAATGGAAGTACTTCCAACGCCATGGGATCTCCCTTTGCTTTACAGAAGCTGGGTTGTCATTAAAAAAAAAATTTAATGTTTATTTATTTTTGAGAGAGACAGAGACAGAATGCGAGTGGGTTAGGGGCAGAGAGAGAGGGAGACACAGAATCCGAAGCAGGCTCCAGGCTCCAAGCTGTCAGCACAGAGCTCAACACAGGGCTTAAACTCACGAGCTGTGAGATCATGACCTGAGCTGAAGTCGGACGCTCAACCGACTGAGCCACCCAGACGCCTCAGGCTGGGTTGTCATTTAGCTTCTGATTTTAACATCACCAACACGAAGACACCCTGCTATCCAGGTTAACCAAATGATCTACAGACAGAAGCTTCTTGTTAATGCTCTCTGTGTTAAACGGTGTAGATTCTAGCTGAAGCCAAAAGTAAGAAAGCATATAATTAGGAGGCCTGTCTCAAACTGCTACCAGGGGAAGGAAGTTCACCAAAAACAGCTTCCCAAAACAAGGCATGGTTGCTATCCCCGTACAGGGCTTTGCTAGCCATTCATGAAATTAGGTTCAATGGGATCTTTCACCAGATGCACTTCAAGGATGGTTCTTGTAAGTAATAGAATACACAGAAGTCGTGATCTCTAGTTCAAAGGCTTGCTAAAGACCTTTCAGACATCTGACCCTAAGTTTTCTGGAAGTAGCTAATATCTAACTCTGGACAGTAATTAATTACTTCCCTGACCTTTTCTTTGCTCAAGCCTTTGACACAGTCTACTGTTTTTGAGTTTTGTTTTTGTTTTTCCCTGAACTGGGATGATAACTGGTTCATTTGCATATCTGTATTAGAATGTATCACAGTACAATATTAGAGTGAATTTTAAATTTAAACTTGGGAAAATGACTTAGGCACCTCTATTATGTGTAAAATGCTACTGTGAAGCATAAAAATAATAAAGTATGGTGATTGCCTTTAAGGACATTACTATCTACTTGGAGAAACTTGTATGTAAAGGACTGATTATGATACAAGGCAAAATGAAATAGCCATTAACTAGAGAACAAGCTCATCCAATGGTAACATATATAACAGAGCAATTAATTCTAACTGAAACGGTATCAGAAGCTACTATGTGAAGGTGGTGGCATTTGAGAAAGTGTTGGACAATAGTTATAATTTTAGAGGGACACTAGAAAAGAAAAGACTTTTCACTGTTAGAATAGAATTAGTACACGCATATAGACACAATTCAAGGGTTGTTTTGCTGCATTGTTTTGTTTTAATCTAACACTATGCAAGACACAGTGGTAGGTCTGGAAAAGATGCAAAGAGAAATTTAAAAAATGCAAGACACACAACATTTTCTTCTATAGCTTATATTCTATGTTGAAGGAAAAAGTCATTTCTGTGTAACTATATCTTAAGAGTTCATCAACAGCATATAGTTATCTAGAATGATAGGACTGAGTGGCAAGTCCTTTAAAATCTATAGTACATGAAACCAGAAAGAATTCCCTACTACCAGAGGAAGTAAAGAAAGTTTCCCAGAGGACATGGGGTATGAGCTGTTTCTTGAAAGACAGATGAAATGTGAAAATAAAATGTGAAACTACCAACTTAGATGGAGTAGAAAGTGCCTTCGGCCCAAAAAAGGAAGAAAAAACCTCCAAAAAACAACAACTTAGAAATGCATGTTCAGGTGAACTCAAATGCCAATAGAGTTTAGACAGATAAATTAAGTGAGTTAAGCAGCTAGGTATATAATGACAGGGAGTGGAGGAGACTATGGCATGGTGGAGACTATCGCTGAGGCTCAATGAAAAGGAAACACCACTAAGCTCCAGCCAATTTCATAGCAAACTCTGTCCTAGAGTTGCCAGACTTTCCCATTTAGTAGAATAAGCCATTCATCTGAGTTTTTCCATATATATAATGAATGTAATTTATAAGTATATGTTATGTATATTATTTATATGTGTATTTAATATATATGTTATATATATAGGTCATTATATATATAATTAGACACTAATTCTTAAGACAAAACAAAATTGTACTGTTCAATACTACTGGACACATAAAAATTATTTTGAGTCATATTGAGTCATACCTAGTATATGGATGACTAATTATGAGACTCTGCTGGATTGTGGAGGGCAAAAACTGCTAAAAACTAAAGTCTTTGCATTTTATCTTATAATTATTTAAGGTTATAGACCAGAGATGCAACATAAGGATAGTAAATAAACATGTTTTAATCTGGCTACAAAATGTAGGATATTTTTACGTGAAGAATATTAAATGAAAGGGACTTGACAGGATTTATTGCTATTAACATTTTTTAAATTATTTTTAGATAAAATTCATTTTAAAAGTCTATGGTTCAAGCTGGCTGTAAGAAAAATGTATAAGAACATCTTGGAAGTATTTGTTGGTTCTAGATTCTTTTCAACTGTCTAATGTGTCTGTAAGAAGAAAAATTGCAACCATATGGTTCTTCTCCATTCTATTAGGGGAAGGATTCTGGGTACAGATTTTCCAGTTTGGGTTTGATGGAGTACTTGATGAATAACCCTTTGCTTGTCTTCACTGCAAGTTGCCAGCAGTGGATGCCACCCGGATATCTTGGTCAGGTTTATTTATGTGCCTGCTCTGTTTTGGTCCATGAGGCTGGCTGACATTGAAACCAGGTGGAGTTTGGTGGTTTGCAACAGATGCTTTGGGGACTGCTAATTTCTGAATTTGATAAGAGTCCATAAATCACATCCGAAAAATACTGTTTTCAGTCCCCTCTTGGTTTAGGTTTTTCCCCAAACCTAGCATGAAAGAACTAAAGTTGGTGTAGGAATGTAACTTCTAAGCCTTCACATTAAAATTGATAAGGTTTGTTATTTAACCAGAAAAAGTCAATATATTTCCTCTCTCCTATCAGGAAATCCTGACAAATGAATAAGCTTCATAACGGAAAAATTGGGCAGAATAAAAAATACCACATGGAGATGACAAAATTATGCCTCTGTCGGAATGAAATGCAGTGTTCCAGATGTTGCCTACATTTCACACAAAGCCGACTGCTAGGGCTTATGAACAGTGCAAATTCCTGCAATGTAACAGGGCAGCCCTGCTTCCTAATGCTGAGGAAATACTTAGAAGATCATCAAATCTTGAAAATGTGCTAATGAGCCACAAAGTCTGATTAAAATCAAAGGTGCAATGTTCCAAAAACACTCTGTGATTTAGATAAGCAGGGCTTAGGTTTTATCATTGATTACAGTACTTTAAGGCAAATTTTGCAGTGTTAAGGAAGTCTCGGTCATAAAAACAATTCACAAAAGCTCCTTATTAAGTGATTTTCAGGAAGCAGGGTCAAGACCTGAGAACTGTATAAGGGAAAAGGAAAAAGAAAGGCCACCTATGTACAGACCATTCACTTGCTAAAATGTTAACTATTAAGGCTTCATGACACAAAACATGACATTTCCAATTACTTAATTTGATGATTATTTATAAATAATAAGTCCGAGTGATGAGCAGATATGAACAAAGATGAACATCTTCTGTTATTTAATTATGGAGGATAGAATAGTTGAAAGTATTTTTCATAGTATCTCTATGGGAGGGAAAATGCTCACATATTTCAGCTTTGGTTAAGATCAAGCTGATCTAATTAGCATTTTCATCTAATTTATTGTTCAGAATTCCCTTTAGTAGGGCATGCTTTTGATAAATTTCAAGAAAAACTGGAGAAAAGTCTGGAATTAGACATATAAAAAAAGGAGAATATTTCTCCAAAGATAAGTCAAAAAATCATTTGAAAAACTAAAATGACAAAATTGGAAAGTCATAAATTATAGTTACATTAATAATGAGACTTACAGAACAGCCCAGAATTATTCTATACTTATTATATTTGGGGCACAGGATATGACTTACCTGGAGAATTTTAATTAAAGTTATATACAACTAATTAGAGGAAAAAGACTTCTCCATCTTCTGAATGAATGAATTTTGTACCCAATATTGGTTAGTTATCTCATAGGCCATTATAAATCATAGAGGTATTGACAAACTTGTAATTAAAGGCATAAATAACTTTGCTTTATTTTTATTTTCTTATTTCAGATTATAAGAATTGATTGTGAACAGGGTTCCTACAAAACACTTCACATCCTGGACAGTTTAGAATTTCATTTCTATTTCTTTGCTTACAGCTCATATAAACTCTATCCTATGGAAAATGAAACTGTAAGCTTGGTACCTCATACAGACATTCTGACCATAACAGTGTGTCCAAAGGACATTACTAATATGAATAGA
This sequence comes from Lynx rufus, assembly GCF_022079265.1. Taxonomy (NCBI): domain Eukaryota; kingdom Metazoa; phylum Chordata; class Mammalia; order Carnivora; family Felidae; genus Lynx; species Lynx rufus. Next base: position 8,987,463 of record NW_025814825.1, read on the forward strand.
AAATTGAGACAGAGGCAAGATATATGTAAGATCCTGGTAGACCTGACCTATTCAACTCCCTGAAGGAAATTTTCATTTGGCTAAAAAGAGAACCCCTAGTGCATTCTTCTTTTACCTATAATTCTATTCTCGGAAAGTAGAAAAAAAAATCAGATATCTCTGTACTTGATTTTGACCAACAAGAAGACCAGTCATATTTAGTTCATGGAAAAGACGCAGAACTACCATTAACACAATTAATCAATATATTTATTTCCTTAACTAAATATATCACCATACGTCATTATGTGGTGTGTGGTACATATCATATGACAACTACCAGGGCCATATTTGGAACACCAGTGGCTTTTGGGTTGTTACAGAGATATAATATTAACAGTTATAGGTATAATATAGAAATATACTATCATCAACAGGTACCGACGGACCCTCTCCATCTTTCCTTAGCCTATCTTCAATGTTCCACTATTTTAGAAATGTTTTTAAAGAGATTACCTTCTGCCAAGATTCACCAATGATTTTCTAGATCAAGCTGTTAGGAAAACAGTGACATTAATCATCAATTCTGTACCAACTGTGTGGTATGCCTCTTCAGAACTACTCCCCACTGAAGGTTGATTCCACCATTGGTGGGTTTCCCTTAGTCATTTAAATTTAAGAAGCAGCTCCCTCTCCTGTCCCTGAAAAATCACCCATCCTTATTCCTTCTACCACTTTAACAAAACAATGTACGTATCATCCGAATTTGATATGCCCTCTGCATAACATAAAGAACAATTCTCTAGGTAGAATCAATGCCTTAAATATGGAATTTCAAATATTTTAGTAATCATGGGTGCACCATCACCCTAGTGTTGAGTTAATTAGTAAGAAAAATTCAAACTGAGGATTTCACAGAATGCAAAGGGTTTTCACAGGAAAAAGTTCTGCCATGATGATTTATAAAAATAATTGATTGCCCTTATTCAAATTATATCCATTTTTTTCTAAATCTGTATGAAATCAAATGCTTCTGTAAGTTTGTTGGAGAAATGTTAATAGTGTTTAATATAAGAATGCCATTTTACTGAGTGATTCAAAATAAGTATTTACTTCCCTATTTAAAAATAGGGGCGCCTGGGTGGCTCAGTCGGTTAAGTATCCGATCTTGGCTCAGGTCATGATCTTGCAGTCCGTAAGTTCGAGCCCGCGTCGGGCTCTGTGCTGACAGCTTACAGCCTGGAGCCTGTTTCAGATTCTGTGTCTCCCTCTCTCTATGACCCTCCCCTGTTCATGCTCTGTCTCTCTCTGTCTCAAAAATAAATAAAACGTTAAAAAAATTTTTTTTTAATTATTAGGGGCGCCTGGGTGGCTCAGTCAGTGAAGCATCCGACTTCAGGTCATGATCTCACAGTTTGTGAGTTCGAGCCCTGCTTCGGGCTCTGTGCTGACAGCTCAGAGCCTGGTGCCTGTTTCAGATTCTGTGTCTTCTCCTCTCTCTGCCCCTCCCATGCTCATGCTCTCTCTCTCTCTGTCTCTCAATAATAATAAACATTTAAGAAATTTTAAAAAAATATTAAACTGGGTGCTTCAACCAAAACACAATCCTCATTCCGTATTTCTTTTATTTATTTATTTATTTATTTATTTATTTATTTATTTATTTATTTATGTTTATTTAATTTTGAGAGAGAGAGAAAGTGCGGTTGCTGGTGGGGAAGAGGCAGAGAGAGAGGGGGACAGAGGATCCAGTGCAGGCCTTGCCCTGACAGCAGAGAGCTGATATGGGGCTCAAACTCTCAAACAGCAAGATTATGACCTGAGCCAAAGTCGGACGCTTAACCAACTGAGCCATCCAGGTGCCCCTCATTCCATATTTGTCAAGTAATCACAGAAGATTCTGAAGATTTTGATGAACAAAATGTTTGCAAACAGACTGTGAAAGACAGTACAGAGCATTTCTCTGGAACCATAGGACCAGTTTCCTGTTTAAGTAACAAACAAAAACCTGGGGTACCAATGATACAGCTGAAAGAGGATTTGGAAACTATTACGTACTTATAACATCTGGCCCAATTATATATCCTAACAGTTCTGGCATTAATAAACATTCATAAGTGGCTAAGGCCTGTAGCTAATTTATATAACACATATTTATAAAACACCTACCTTTCCCAATAAATATATTTACTGCTAGAAATAAATTTCAAATCATCTAACCACAAGAGGCAAGCACCTATCAGATGGTGGAGCAACCTATTGCTTAACAAACAACAGGCAGAGATCTTCTTTCCACGTGTATGAATATTTGGTAGCCACAGAGATTCAAATATCAGGAGTAGTGCAGCTGTTACTGGGGACTGAGACTTACCAGTACTTGTTAGGAAGTTAACATTTCTCATCACACCTTCAGTGTAAGCTCCTGGCTCATAACTGTCCATTTCACCTGTGACAATATGAGCAAGTCTTGCTGCCCGTCCTCTGATGGCACCCGCAGCACGGTCTAAGTTATCAGCATCCTGGTCTCTCAAGGCTATGATACATTTGTTGACATCTTCTAGGATATGGCTCTCTGCAAGTAAACAGATCAAATTAGCGTTGCATATTACAATCCATATTAACTTCTGACCTCAGAGGTGGTACCCAATGGGAATAAAGGACATTGACAATTATGAAAGGAAAAAAAGGCATGATTTTGCTTTTATCTCTTTAATAGCAAAATTTGTGAAATATAAAATTTTATATTTTTATCTGTATTTTTAGAAATGACATATTTTATTTTTTAAATAAATGTGTATTTTATTATTATATTTTAAATAAATGTGTATTTTATTTATTTTGAGAGAGAGAGAGAGAGCACACACCAGGGGAGAGGAAAGAGAGAGAGAATCCCAAGCAGGCTCCACATTGTCAGTGCAGAGCTGGATGCGGGGCTCAATTCCACAAACCACGAAGTCATGACCTAGGCTGAAATCAAGATCAGATGCTTAACCAACTGAGCCACCCAGATGCCCCAGAAATTACATATTATTTTAGATTTCAGTTCCAACTGACTCAACTTTAGATTTGAGTGACTGATCAGTACGAATTGAGGAAAATTTCTAGATTAAAATAGTGGAATGATGGAACGATGGAATTAATTCTGATTAAAAGCAACACTATACAGGTTATAAAACACTTAAAAATATCAGGTATCCCAAATATATAGAAAAAGAAAACCATGGAGTTCCATTCAACTGATGTTCACTTCCCCACACCAACAAGCAATTCTCTGGACACCAAATTAGTGTTCTACGATTCAATTCCAACACTCACCACCCAGTGATAGCATCACATTCCACAGGTTAAGGGTTCAGTCCTATGAAACTGCCCCCCTGCCCGACCTCAGAGCCCGTTGTAGGCCCAGGTTGTTATGTGTACTTCTGACCCCACTGGCTGGCCACAAATCAGGTCCCGTGACCTCCTCCTTGGGTTTGTTTAAGTTTCTAGAGCATCTCACAGAACTCAGAGAACCATTTTACTTTCTAGATTCAGCTTTTATAACTCAAAACAGCCACATGAAAATTCCATAAAGCAAAATATGTGGGAAGGGCAAGGAATTTCCGCGCCTTCTCCAGGTGTGCCATTTTCCACACATCCCCAAGTATTCCCAACTTGGCCTCTCTCCAAAACCTGTCCTTTTGGGGTTTTATAGGGGCTTCATTACACAGGCATGATTAATTAAATCACTGAATCACTGGCCTTTAGCACTTGATTCAACCTCCAGTCCCTCTTCCACCCCAGAGGCCACAGGATGGGACTGAAATTCCATAATTGCAACCTTCTAATCACAAGGTTGATTAATTACCCTGGCAATCACCCCACAGTGGGATGGGGGGTGGGATACAAATGTCACCTCATTAACATAACAAAAACACTTTTATTGCTCTCATCATTTGGGAAATTCCAAAAGTTTTAAGGTTCCATGCCAGAAATGGGACAAAACTATATATATACATATATGTTTATATGTGTATATATATATACATACATATAGATATATATATACATACATATAGATATATATACATACATATACATATACATGTATATACATATGTATATACATATACATATATATGTATGTATATATACCTGTTTATTTTTGAGAGAGAAAGAGACAGTGTGAGCAGGGGAGGAGCAAAGAGAGAGACAACAGAATCTGAAGCAGGCTCCAGGCTCTGAGATGTCAGCACAGAGCCCAATGTAGGCTGGAAACCAAAAATTGTGAAATCATGACTGAGCCACCCAGATGCCCCACATATATATTTCTTACTATAAATCATAGTATTTCATCTGCCAATCTCCTTTAGTCTGCCTGATCAACTTCTACCATTGTTTCAAAGCACTAGTCAAATGTTCATTCCTTAGGAAATCCATGCTGACTTATAGTAAGACAAATTTGGTTCTATGTTATTTGGGATTCCCATCAAATGGCTTATATGTTTTCATTACAGGTTCTTCCCATGTTTTAATGATGTACTAATCAATCTATCTCTCAATTTTATTGCTTGAGGTATCATATCTAGTCCCTAGTATAATACATGGCACCTGTTAGACCAATAGGAATGTTTGTTGGGTGAATGAATAAAGTCCTCTTATAACACATCTAGGACCAGTAAATTGTTTTGTCTAAATCCTAAATCATGGTTTAGGAACCTAGGTAGACAAATACCTGTGCACTTAAATTTAGACAAATTAACTCATATAAAGGACAGTCTGTTCGTTTGCATGAAAAAAACTAAACACTGAAAACCTTCATTATAAACTCACTAGAGTTTTCACCTAATTTGTAGTGTTCAGTCATGAATGTGCCATTAAGGCCTATAATAAATCCAAGCATGGTCCTATCTCAATAGAAATTGTATATTTCCCCTGGAACTGAAAGTACAAGTTTCAATGTGGAAGGTATATAATCATCAACTTTTTTTTTAAGTCCATAGATGTGTACTTTAATGACACATTAAGAAGCTATTTTTTTTCAAATATGTTGGTAAGTTGTTTTTAAACTAATACTACTGGGGTGCCTGGGTGGCTCAGTTGGTTAAGCAACTGACTTTTGATTTCAGCTCAGGTCATGACCTCATAGTTTGCGAGGCCCTACATTGGGCTCCCCAACACTTGGGATTCTCTCCCTCTCTCTCTGCCCCTCCTACGCACTCTCTCTCTCTCTCTCAAAATAAATAAATCAACTTAAAAATTGTAAATAAATTAATACTACTAGTTTACAAACACACATGTATATATAATGAATGTTTTATCTGTATTCACTAAAGTTGGTTAATTTTAGATTGTAGAGCTGTTTTTGTTCAGCCCTAAAATAGTGAAAAAATATTTAGGGAAAAACAGTGGTTATTTTTGGAAGATTAATTATCTAATAAACTGTAATTTCTGTTTAATTAAAGGCAAAATCATAGCCGCCACAAATTATTTTTTTCCTAGTAAATTTTGCACAGGAAAAAAACATACAAAGAATATTTACTAAGAGTGAATCAAATGTTCACCTCTGTTATAGAACAATGATATACAGTCACCAATTTATTTTATTATTCAAAGCAGAGAATCAAAACATAGCAAAGGCTTTTCTGGTTCTTTTTTGCTGGCTTTATTAAAATCTGTGTGGTTATTGCTTTGAGCAATACAATCAGAAGCCATAGTACGAATCACATTGAAGAATTAGAGAGGGGAGGTCAGATATGGAAAGAAAAGTCCTACATGAATGTATACAATATGTTCAAAATAAGTGAAATAAGTGACGAGAAACATATAACCAGACTTAACCTGAAGCAGTTATATTGAGAATGTTGGAGATGATGATTAAATGATCTTTTGAATTTCTGAGATTAAATATAGCACAAAAGCATTAGGAAAGGTTTGCAACATTTCCATTATTGTGACACTTTCCCATTACCCTGAATGTTTCACAAGATGCTCGAAGTGATTTGCATGAAATTCTAAACATAGAGTGCCAGAAAAAGAAAATAAGAATGCTGGGCACCTCCCACATATGTACAGTAATTAAACATTAAACTAATTTCTTAAAAACAATTATTTCTTTGCTATTCATATTTCAAGTGAATTTAAGTAGCTGGAAAGACCTTCAGGATAGCTGGAGTTTTTATGTCTAGCTATATAACCTTAAAACTCTAGGAAAGAAATTAAACACCAAATACCTTGTATAAAACTTCCTACTGATGCATACTCTGAAGTCTTTGCTAATGAAATAGGTTTACTTGTTAGACATGGCAAAGATCATTAGGAACTCTACCTCCATTTGGTTTTTTTCCAACTGTAGAGGCACTTGGACTCAACATTCACATCATTTTTAAAATGAGGTTTAAGAGAAAGAAAATGCATTATTATAGAACAGTACATTCGGAATATGATATTTTTGTAGAATTGACTGAAGATTTGTCTTCGTTTCAGAGTGCCCATTTAACATTTGACTTAGGGTGAGGAATGGAATGTCCTGGTGTTACTGCAAATCCAGAAGTGCATTATTTGTAGAGCAGAGAATTGCTGAAGTACTAGCAATTCCTATCAATCATTTTATAGCCTTCCAGAGATGCAAAGGGTGATTTCTGTTAGGTTGGAAAACAGTAACAAACAAAGTGGTAAAGGAACGGATTTTAGACAAAAGATAATTCATCTGTTGCAAACTTCTCTGGGTAACTCCATCTTCAGTCACTGCGGAGAGCACCACACTACAAGATTTTCAAATGCATTTAAACTTTTTCTATGATTTTTTCACAATTCTTCAGTTTTCCAAAATTAAAGCTAGACTTTGCCTTAGAGAAAGTAGAAAACAAACAAACAAACAAACAAACAAACAAAAAACCCAGTGAGACCAAAAAGTTAATTTATTGGCTTTTGACTTCCAAAGCAGAAGTTTAAATCCATAGCCCAAAGAAAATACTGGAAGTACAAGCACATTTTATTTGCAAGAACCAGACTGTTTGGGAGGTAAAAGTCTGTTTTCTTTTAATTCCCAAAGCCGGACTTTGAATATATCAATGACAAAGCCGGAAGAAGTAGAGGGTTTATGTTATAATCCATTGAGTGGGGAATAATATACCATCAACTATTTCCTCCCCTGATATCTGCACACCTAAAATGAAATGATAGCCATCCGAATGATTCTTGTCACATAGAAATACAACTTAATTTTTATCTGGAACAGAGAGAAATAATTTTTGTAGCAAAAATAATCCTAAGGATTACATTCTTATTGCTCTGTAGTGCAATCCCAAGTTTTGTTTCTAAATTAGCAATTTCATTTAATCGTTCTTTCTTCATTCAATTCTCCTTAAATGAGACTTATCATCATGATGGCTCTCAATAATTAATTTTTGACACAAGCTCACTTTTTATTTGTAAAAATCTTGCATTCAACTTTGGAAATTATTCTTTGTGTGGTTTGTCTTGGAATGTACTGATTTGTCAAGTATTTTTTTTCCTATTCAGGGGGAAAATATGTAAAGCAAAAGTTACATGTTGAATAATAAATCTGTATTTTAATGCAAAACTATAAAGCTCATAGGAGAAAATCTAGGTAATCTTGGATTTGGCAATGACTTTTTTTTTATTTTTTTTTTCAACGTTTATTTATTTTTGGGACAGAGAGAGACAGAACATGAACGGGGGAGGGGCAGAGAGAGAGGGAGACACAGAATCGGAAACAGGCTCCAGGCTCTGAGCCATCAGCCCAGAGCCCGACGCGGGGCTCAAACTCCCACCGCGAGATCGTGACCTGGCTGAAGTCGGACGCTTAACCGACTGCGCCACCCAGGCGCCCCATTGGCAATGACTTTTTAAATGCAATGCTGAAAGTATAAATGATGAAAGGAAACCTGATTAAGTTACAATTCATAAAAAATAAAAACTTCAGTCTGCAAGAGACACTGTTAAGAGTATGAAAGACAAGTCACAGATGGGGGCAAATATTTGCAAAACATATATCCTAATAAAGGTCTAGTATCCAAAGTTTATAAAGAATTCTTAAAACTCAACAATAAAAAACCTCAATTAAAATAAGCAAAAAATCTCAGCAAACATCACAAAAAGACGATAAGCATATGAAAAGATACCCAACAATACACATCATTGGGGAGCTACAAATTAAAGCCAGTGAGATACCACAATACACCTATTAGTATGGCCAAATTCCAGAACACTGAGAGAGTACCACATGATGATTGTGGGGCAACAGAAATTCTCATTCATTGCTTCTGGGAATGAAGACTGATATATTAACTTTGGAAGACAGTTTGGTCGCTTCTTACAACACTAAACATACTAGTACCATACTATCTAGCAATTGCCCTCCTTAATATTTATCCCAAGGAGATAAAACTTATATTCCCACAAAACTTTCTCATGAGTGTTTATAGCAATTTTACTTATCATTACATAAACTTGGAAGCAGCCAAAAAAAAATTGGAAGCAAACAAAATGTCCTTCAATAGATGAGTGGAAAAACAAATTGATGCAGGCAGACAATGGAATATTATTTAGCAAAAAATGAAATGAGCTATCAAGCTAAAGTAGGAAAGCTGAAGGGACTCCACTGAGAAAGGTTCCATCTCTGCTGTTTTTCTGCTAGGCCCCATTTACTCATGTTCCATAGTTTGTTTCTGAATAAGCCAAAAAAGCTATGTTCCCACTTCAAGGAGGAAGCAAGGAACTTTATTATTCTGAGTTTTGTCCCAGGCCCCGAACACCTGTTAACACCTAATAAGAGCCAGATCCCAAACATGTTCCAGGACATTAGCTTCAAACAAACCTCAGCTGATGCTGGCATCAAAACCCCCACCTTCAGGAATTTATGGAATAATACATATTGTTCACTTGACACTTGCCTTTGACTGGACCCTACCCTGGATTCCTGGAGGAACATGTACTCTAGCCAATATAAACCCCCAGCACCAAGGAACAACAAGAGTGCTTCTCATTTCCTTTCTGAGTCTTCCTGACACTGCTCTGTCACTTATGCTATCTGGTAAATTCTGTTTCCATTTTCTCTGGCTCGTGTTTGATTTCTATCCTGCCTGAAGCCAAGGACTCTCTTGGCTGGCCTTGTGGGACCTTCCCCTGGGTCCTCAGACCCAGCCCGCCTGCATCAAAGACACACACACACACACACACACACGTGCGCATGGGAAAGGAGGAAATTTAAATGCATATTTCTAATGAAAGAAACAAATGTGAAAAAGCTACACACTGTATAATTCCAACTATATGACTACCGGAAAAGGCAAAACTTTGGACACTATAAAAATAAAAGCTCATGGTTTGCAGAGACTCTGGGCTAAGGAGGGAGGAATAGATGGAGCAAAGGAGATTTTCAGTGTAGTAAAACTATTCTGTATGACACTTTCATGATGCATAAATGTCATTATACATTTGCCAAAATCCATAGAATTTACAACAAATAATGAACCCTAATGTAAACTATAGAACGTAGTTAATGAATCGATATTGGTTCATCAACTGTACCAACAAAGGAAATTCTTCAAATATTTGTTATTTATTGTGAAACCCCACTTTAGACCTTTAATAAGCACTGTTTAGCTTCTAAATTGTGACAGCTACTAATGTTTAATCCCACATATTCAACAACATTATCTACAGATGTCTACAATTAATGAGGTAATGATTTTGAACATGCTTCAATTTTTCCCAGAATATAACTAAGAAAGGGTTTGGTTCTTTCTTTAATTCTCCTAGCTTTCACAGAGTAATAACTCTATTAATTTGTTTGAGTTTAAAAAGAAAAATAATTTGAGAATGTCTGTTGATCTGCAAACATTGTGCTAAATATACATGTATTATTTCATTAAATTCTTATAATAATCCTAAAAGACATGTATGTTACATTTCATCATTAAACATGAAGAAATAGAGACTTTTAACAGATAAGTATCTTTCCAAAATTCATAGTTACAGTAATTGAGCCATAACTCAAAATCAAATTTGTCCCACCTGCTAAGGTCCTATAAATGCTAAAGTCTCATCTGGCTTTAAGATATAGTGATTCTATAATTATATTATTCAGCTATCTTAAATGTACAATAGGAAAGGGATATTATAGGTTTAAAATATTTTCTAAATTTTACAGAAATAATGCAAAGGTTGTTTATAATATTATATAGTTGAATGTATTATAAGTTTTCACATTAACTTAATTGAGCATGGGATACCATCTATGTATATTTAGAGAGATAGTTTTAATTCTGCAAATCTCACTTGGGTAGAGCTCTAGTCATGTTAATATTCTGGATCTGTATAGAGCCATCATAGCTAGAGGAAACCTAAAATATTCTAGAGACATCACCAGAAAAGATATCCATAGGAGAATCAATTAACAAATGAAGTGCAATTCCACAGCTATTTAGCTATTCTGATGTAGGGGCAAAAGTTTAGGTTATTGCATTTTATGCTACCCTATTTGACAAAAAACAAATGGAAAAAATAAACCAAACCTTAGACATTCTTATTCAATGCAGACTTTCTTGCATGACTCCTCTCAGACTGAGTTTTTTCATGTTAATTGTCCCCTTCTTCCTCTCCCATAGACCAAGAACTATTAACATCTAATATCAAAGCATTGGGCTTAAAAAAAAAAAGGCAAAATAGCTTTGAGAATATTACCAGATTGAACATCAGGATTGTCAGCAGGAGCAGACAGTAGTGAGCAATTCTCCCATATTATGCAATAAAACCATTCAATTCCTGCACACTGGATGCCTCTTGCTGAACACTCTTGTAAAAAACAGTCAGTATTCATTTGGGTGCTACTCCTTTATAGTTCAGAATACAGAACAACTTGGTGTCCAATTATGAAATTTATACTTTGTGACACAGAGATAGGAAAATCCTGGCACTATTTTAAATTATTTCCTTGAGTGTATAATGCATATAGTAGAACATACGCTCCAAAGAATGAAGGACATAATGTAAATAACAAATATAAAGATAAAATTAGGAACAAATGAATTGTTTATAAGCTGGCAAATTTCTTTCCTTCCTTCCTTCCTTCTCTTCCCTCCCTTCCTCCCTACCTCCCTCCTTTGTCCCTTTCTCCCTTTATCTCTCTCCCATCCTTTCTTTCTTTCTTTCTTTCTTTCTTTCTTTCTTTCTTTCTTTCTTTCTTTCTTTCTACATTAAGTATACATTAAGTATAAAGTTCAATTGTTTCAATTACCTTCTAAATTACAATATTTCTCCACATTAAGAAAGGCTAACGGTTAAAAAGTACAAGATTATTATTGCATATATGCCATAGTGAAGTTTACTTCCATAGTCAATGAATTTATTGAAACTTAATCACAATGTCCTTTTGTTGAAATTTATATTTCTCTTATATGTTGCTCTCAAATGCACAAAAATTTACAGAGTACACCCTTCTCTGTGAGATAAATTCTTTCTCAGTCTCATTTGTAATTGTTTCAAGGAACCTATTACAATGTGGAATTTGCGATGCATATGACAAAGAAGCCCATGGGTTAGAAGTAAATTCAGGATATAGTTTCTGATCCACAAATCAGTGTTTTCACAAAATGATCTGAATCACCATGATTGTTTTTTAGAAATAGATAAAATCCTACAAAACTACATGTAATTGGATAGCAAAGTATAAGAACTAATAAAAGGTGAAGTGTCAAAGATGCTGTTTAAAATATATAGGTACCATCCTACCAGGAAACTCAGTATACTTCCTTCATCTTAACTCAGATTTCTAGAGTCTGTGCTAATATCATGTATTTGCCTTTCCATAAGGTTTCTCCATGAAGTTCCTACAAAGCTCTCTAGGAGATTCTCAAATGTATCCTACTCATAGCCATCTTATAACCTTTGAACTATATCCCAATTTCACCAGCATCAGTAATTTTTCTCTTTAAGTGCTCTCTTTTTAATGTTCTGTGTATTTATATATTGTTATTTGTTTTTCTTTTTTTTTTTTTAATTTTTTTTTCAACGTTTATTTATTTTTGGGACAGAGAGAGACAGAGCATGAACGGGGGAGGGGCAGAGAGAGAGGGAGACACAGAATCGGAAACAGGCTCCAGGCTCTGAGCCATCAGCCCAGAGCCTGATGCGGGGCTCGAACTCCCGGACCGCGAGATCGTGACCTGGCTGAAGTCGGACGCTTAACCGACTGCGCCACCCAGGCGCCCCTGTTATTTGATTTTCTAATTTAACTCTGAAAATATACACTGGATCCAAAATCTTACTGAATAAACATGGATTTATTCAGATATTAAAAGAAGGACATTAAAAATATCTTGTTATATTTAAATGTTTTTTCTCTTAATTAGGATGAAATTAGGCAGAGATAATAATACAGTTTACTAAGCTCTATGTAAAAGGTATTGAAATTGCTAAGTAAAATAGTCATGAACTACACATTTCAAGAGAATGATTATAAAGGCTTTCACCATGGTTATAAGTTGGGTATTCACATGAAAGTGAAATCTAAAGTTGATGACATGTATTAATACCTTGTAAATAAACCAAGTTTATGGGAAGGCTGTCATAGAGGTACCTAATTAAAGGTAAAACAAACTTCTCCTTTTTTTTTCTATGACAGGTATAGAAATGTTTATGAGTGATTCAGTAATGCCAAGCAACAAATCACTAAAATAGTTATTAAGCATTTGAGAGAAATGAAGTCACTCTTCAATCTATGCAGTGGATTGGTAGAGTTCTATCAAGAAATGAGAGTCACGAAATTATCACTTTTCAAATTGTTTTTCTAGTAAACCAACATGCCCTTCTACACATATGTACGCTTATGGATTTATGTCATAATAAAATTTAAATTTCAGCTACTGATTAAAATAATAACCACCAATAAGTCTATTATATAATGCAAACTAACCATTGGTGAACATAAATAATAACTTTATTTAATGGAATGTTATAAAACAATTTAAAAGCTTATAAAATATTTAAATTGCATAAAAGGATGCTTGTGAGATGATTTTAAGGGAAAACATCAGGATATATATCTATTAAAAAAGAATCTTTGTTGGGGTGCCTGGGTGGCGCAGTCGGTTAAGCATCCGACTTCAGCCAGGTCACGATCTCAGCGGTCAGTGAGTTCGAGCCTCGGGTCGGGCTCTGGGCTGATGGCTCAGAGCCTGGAGCCTGTTTCCGATTCTGTGTCTCCCTCTCTCTCTGCCCCTCCCCCGTTCATGCTCTGTCTCTCTCTGTCCCAAAAATAAATAAATGTTGAAAAAAAAAATTAAAAAAAAAAAAGAATCTTTGTTTAAAAACCATCTCTATGTATTTGTATGTTTACATTTCTTTGTATGTACTATATGGTTCTATTGCTTTCTAGAAAGTCTGGGAAAAAATTTTCAAACTTCTAACGGTATGTGTTTATAGATTGTGGAATTATGGATAAGTTTAATTTTTTCCCAAAGCATTTATTTCAAATTATATTCTACTCTTAATTAACAATGTTATTAAAGAATAAAACTTAATACGTAAAACTTGGAAAACTAAGCACATCATTTGTTGGCAACTGTATGTTGCTGAAGTAAATATAAATCTGATACCCCCAGATAAATATTAACGTTCTTAATTATTCCGGGATTATTTTTCTTCTTTCTCTTTCTTTTTAAAAAAATTTTTAATGTTTATTTATTTATGTAGAGAGAAGGGGAGAGAGAATGGAGAGGGGCAGAGAGAGAGGAGAGAGAGATTTTCAAGTAGGCTCCATGCTGTCACCGCAGAGTCCGACATGGGGCTCCATCTCAGGAACCATGAGATCATGACCTAAGCAGAAAACAAGAGCTGGACACTTAACCAACAGAACCACCCAGGTGTCCCTCTTCTTTCTCTTTCTGTTTGCAAACTGGTAGTAACTGTAAACTGCTATTTAAAAAATATATATTTATTGGGGCATCTGGGTGGCTTAGTTGAGTATTTATAGAGTTCTACCAGTATTTTGCCAAGGTAGAGGTGACAAGATAAATAAGTCATTTTCTTTGCTTTAAAAGAATGCACAGTCTAATGACAGAAATAAGCAAGTAAACAAATAACTATAAGGAATATAGGATGAGTGTCATAATTACATGTAAGAATGTCATAATTACATGTAAGAATTACATGTAATTACATGTAAGAATGACTAGACTATTCCCTTTTCCTACAATGCACTTCCTCTTTCTATGTCTGTACATCATTGCATTATACACCATGGATCGTTCTGTTGAGATCAGATTAATCATAGTGAGTATGTCTGAGTTCTTGTGGAAATACTTTTTCAAAGTTCACAGTGTATTTACAAGTTTCTTGGTAATTGTGAAAGTAGGGGTAGAATAATTTTCCTATCAAAAAGACAAGTGTACATTCAGCATTCTCTAATGTCTCCAATTATGAGAGTTTGTAGACAAGTAATTGACAAATTGTGGGAGTCATTACTGGAGTGATAACTGCATAATAAATGAAGGACTTTTCAAAATTTCTTATGTCACATAATCAACTTATAAGTATTATTTTATTAGGTGGCTTATTTATTGTTTATACCTTTTGTTTTCTTTGCACATTTTATTTGTTTTTAGTTGCATCTTTCATGACTTACAAAATATAGTTCATGTCCTTTTTGTATGGACATCTCAATTCATCCTAGATTCAATTCAGGAAAAGAGAGGCATGAAAATTTTAAAACTTCCTATTTAATTTTTTTTACAAAATTAGTTCTTTTATTTTCTTAATTCTGTGCTCAAGAACACTTTTTTTTAAAATCCCATACAGAAACTTCCAAGGTAAAAATTGGCACAAATAGCAATCATATGTTCAGCAATTACAATGATTGCATGGGACCAATGAAATCTATCTACAAGGTATTGTAGTTAAATGTTTGCCAAGATTCAAACATAATGAAAGACGGTAGCACATAGTACATCCATATAATAAGGATCACAGTAGGGGAAGCTGTGGAGGTACTACAATGAGGCCGATGATAATAAAATCAGGAAGAAAGGTAACATGACAGCAAAAACTGCTGATAGTAATAAGAGGTAGGCTGTTAAAAAGATTGATAAAAATGTGAAACAAAACATGGTGTACTTTTTTATACTAAGGCTAAATAAAAAGGAGAGAAATATAATCTTTGTTCAAGATCTTAAAGGTATAAAATATATATATTTTTATATATATTTATATTTATATTTTATATATGTATATTTTCCCCTCAAATGCAAAGACCCTGTTTGTCCTACAGAGTTATTCTGCTTTTAGTTCCAAACCTCCATTGTCAGACCATCTAATCAAACCATCTTGAACAAACTCAGTGTTATTATCTCAGTAACCTTGCCTGGAAGGCCATTCCTTGCATTTAAGCATCTCTGCATGAAAAACAGATTCACAACATCTGGTCTGATTTCGTTTGCTTTTAATTTTCATTTTGTTGCCTTTTCCATTTTATTTCCTTTTCCAATCATGTTTGTTGAGCTGCAAATAGTAATTTTCACTCATATCCGTGATCTTTATTTCACTGTCTATTTTTAGGGTTAGTGGTTTTCCTTGTTGCTTCAGGTTAGCCATAAAATAATAATTTGAGGGACTATAATTACCTTTGCTCTCTTCATACAATTTTGAAAAGTTAGCATAAGCTTTATCTTCTTACAGCATTATACACACCAATAAAACACCTGAGTTAAAACTGGCCGTGAATATTTTCTCAGTGCTATGTATCCACAGGTTCTGACTTATTTTTCTTTCTTGCATCTGGTTGACTTTTGTATCATCTGCTTTTGTGAGTTTTCAACATTTTGAAAAAAGAAATTGATCATTTATAATGATATTATTTTAATGCAAAAAACCACAGGAGGTATAAAATATTATAACTCAAATGATAAACACAAAGCTTAATTTGACAATCAAGAGTAAGCACCTTCCAAACATACAGCACCTTACATTCCAATATAATTTTGGCATGGGGTACATGTGTGAAAAAGTGGGGTTGTCACATAATATTATAAAATGACATTAAGGAATTAAATAAGAACTGGACGATTTTTCTAATATGTAATCTTCACATCAAAACTTAGACATAAAATTCTCAAAATGTCATCTGTTATCCAGGAATATCAAGACAAAATGTAGAATTTCTTTGTTCATTATAGGTCTGTATACCACAGACCTATGCCATCATCTGAAGAAAAGTATTGTATGAGCCCTAGTATTATCACACTTTCAATGAATTAAGTTATATGTGTTGAATTTACTCTGTGCTTTAATGATGCTGCTTTATTCATAATTGACTTAATGATTGATACCTTTAGTCCTGCAAGAGTTAATTTTCATAAGATCTTATTTATATAATTTGCTGCTCAGTAGTAAGAAAGACCACATTTTTCCTGATATTGATAATGTCACTTCTCTGCCTCAGCCAACCTAGGTTTATACCATTTATTTATAAATTGTTTGTCAAGGGATGCCTGGGTGGCTCAGTCAGTTAAGTGTCTGACTGCAGGGATCCTGCTTCCAAGCCTGTGTCTCCCTTTCTCTCTGCCCCTCCCCTGCTCACACTCTGTGTTTCTATCTCTCTCTCAAAAATAAAACATTAAAAAAATTTATAAATTGTTTATGTCAAAATTATCTCTTTATTAAAACAGCAAACTTTAATGAATGCCCAAATATGACAATAATTTACAACAGCTCTAAAAACAATTGAGATCCTGGGGCATCTGTGTGGCTCGGTCAGCTAAGCGTCCAACTACTGCTCAGGTCATGATCTTGCAGTTCATGAATTTGAGCCCCACATTGGGCTCTGTGCTGACAGTCAGAGCCTGGAGGCTGCTTTGTATTCTGTGTCTCCCTGTCTCTCTGCTCCTCCCTCATTCATGCTATGTCTCTCTCTGTCTCTCAAAAATAAATAAAATTTAAATAAAACCATATATATATACATATATATATATATATATATATGGCTTATTAGGTTTAAAGCTTATTAGGTTTAATAATAAGGGTAAAATATCTTCACAAGGAAAATATGAGAAATAGAAAAGGATAATACAAATAAACAAGTTTCAACAGAATTATTATTACTATCCTACAGATTTGTCTGTGTTTGTTTTCTGCGAACTCAAAGAAAAGAAAAAATAAAATCTGTTAGCGATCTTTATTATTTCTTCTTCATGTAACTTACATACTCCGCTTACCAAACTTTTTTTGCCTCAGTGCCTCAATCTTGCAGGTTGTGCCTGTGTGTGTGGGGGAACGTGTGTGTGTGTGTGTGTGTGTGTGTGTGTGTGTGCGCGCGCATTGTGAAGTCTACTTCCAACTCTGTCCCATGTTCACTCTTGTAACTACATGCCATTGACTCTACAGGAATCTGGGTACAAAATCTAAAAATCTCTGGAAGTTTTATCCCTATTTTCCCAAATTTAATAAAGACTACTTTCATTAAGGAATCTCATTCTCAGGGCATCTGGGTGGTTCAGTTGGTTAAGCAACCAAAGCTTGATTTCGGCTCAGGTTTCACAGTTCATGAGATTGAGCTCCACATTGGGCTCCATGCTGCGCACAGAGCCTGTTTGGGATTCTCTCTCTCTCTCTCTCTCTCTCTCTCTCTCTGCTCCTCCCCCACTCTCTCTCTCTCAAAATAAATAAACTTAAAAAAATAAATAAATCTCATTCTCTCTGCCTTTTGAGTTGACTCATTCACTGATCCAAATCTTTTGATACTTTTTATTTTATTGCTGATTTGCCATGCTTATTTCCTCTTCTAATATCTTTGTATAAAGTCAGCACATTGTTGACTTCCCTGAGGATGAACATTTCTCACTAAAGTAATTGGCAGTGCCATATGGAAACTGGGTGTGCCAGACATGGAAACAAAACTGCCACCAAATGTCTGAGTGTTCTACGTCAGAAATCAGGGACTACCCTTATTCTGAAGAGACCAAAGCTATGTCAGCAATCAAGCAGCAAGAGGACACAGAGAGGCATGAAAGCACAGAAAATTTATGCAGCCTGATTGTCAGAGTCCTAGATTATAATTTTGGCTCTGTTACTTACTAGTTCTGTAAACTTGGAAAAGGTAAATATCCCTAAGCCTTAATTTCATCATTGATAAAATGGAGTAATAATATTAACAGTCTCTGAGACTGTAGTAAGGATTATATAAAAATATAAATAAAAAGCACAATATCTGGCATCTAGTAAGCAGCAAATATCTTTATTGTTTGTATTTTTATTCTACTTTTGCAAGTCTGTCCCATTCCTAAATTATTTTTCCTTTCTTTTTTTTAGTGGTAAATAGAATAGCTCAACCTACCTATTTTCACTTACCTATTTTTTATTGCCAGCAAAACTTGTTCTTAATATTATCTTTTTAAATTTATGTTTTTAATAAAACTTGCATACATTTAAGGTATACGACATGACAATTTGATATGTGTATTTGCAGTGAAATGATTACTATACTCAAGCTAAGGAACATATCATCTACTCACGTAGTTGCCCTTATTTGTGTGTGATGAGAGCACCCCAAATCTACTCCCTTAGCATCTTTCCAATGTTCAGTGGAGTACAATTCAGTACATGCTTGCAAATTAGATGTCTAGATTTATTTATTCAACATAACTGCAACTTTGTACCCTTTGACAACATCTCCCCATGCCCATCTCACCAACCCTTGGTAACCACTGTTGTTCTCCTCTTTGCTTCTTAGTTCAACCTTTTTTTGTTTTTGTTTTTGTTTTTGTTTTTTTAGATTCCACATATAAGTGATACTATGCAGCATTTGCTGTTCCCTTTCTGGCTTATTTCACTTTGTATTATATCCTCCAGATTCATCCATGTTGTTACAAATGGCAGGATTTCCTTCTTTCTCATGGCTAAATAATAATTATATATCTATATCTATATATAATGTATATTATTATTATTATATATGTTTATTATATATGTATATCACATTTTCTGTATCCATTCATCTATTGACAAGTTGTGTTGTTTCCATATCTTGGCTATTGTGAGTGAATAATACTGCAATGAACAAGGGAGTGCAGTTATCTCTTAAAAATCTTGATTTCATCTCCTTTGGAAATATATCCAGAAGTGAGACTGTTGGATCATGTGGCAGTTCTATTTCTAATTTTTTAAGGAATCCCCACACTGTTTTATATAATGGTTGTACCAATTTATATTCTGGTCAACAGTGTACTAGGATTCCATTTTTCTCCACATCCTTGCCCACACTAGTTATCTTTTGTCTTTTTGATGACAGTCATTCTAACAGATGTGAAGTAATATTTCACTGTGGTTTTGATTTGCATTTCCCTGATGATTAGTGATGTTGACTACCTTTTCATAGACATGTTGGCCATTTGTATGTCTTCTTTTGAAAAATGTCTACTCAGGTCCTTTGCCATTTAAAAAATCTGGGTTTTATTTTTTGGTTATTTTTTTTGTTTTGTTTTGCTTTTGCTGTTCAGTTGTTTGTATTCTTTAAATATTTTGAATGTTAATCCTTTCTTTTATCAAATGTAGGTTTTCAAATATTTTTACCATTCCATATGTTGTCTTTTCACTCTGTCGATTGTTTCCTTTGCTGTGAAGATTTTTAGTTTAATGAAATCCCATGTCTATTTTTGCTTTTACTGCCTGTGATTTGGGGGTCATATCCAAAAATTATTGCCCAGACCAATGTCAAAAAGCTTTTTTCCTTATCATAAGCTACTTGTTTATTGATTCAAGTAGTGAGAATAAAATACATAAAAGAGGCAATTATCCATGTACAAAGTATTAGTTTACTCAGTTTGTAAGTATATTTAAAGAGGTAATTTAAAACACTTCTAAATAAAAGAGTAATTGATTTCATCTCACACAAGTGAGAAGTAGCTCAGATGAAATTCATCTGGTAAATATAATGGCTTTTATTATTTCATTCTATGTATTTAATGTTACTGATAATTCAGGGAACATAAAAAGATAATCACCAATCCAACAAATGTATAATATTAAAGAGACTAAACGAAATTTAATTTTTTGCCTTTTGGATAATCAAAACTATTGGTTAGATGCATAAAGTTTATCAATGCTCTGACTTTTCATATCTCTCTTTACCTGTTTTTTTCCCTACTAGACTATAAGCTCCTTGAGGGAAAAGTATTTTTCATTTGTTGAATCTTCAGACAAAAGACAGTGTCAAGAATATAATAAGCACTCAATAAAAGTTGTTAAATTGAAAAAAACACTGTACATTTGCCTTTTTTCTTACATTTTATTTATTCTTACATTAACTATTTATAAAGTATACTAAGATCATTCACTGTTAATGTATCAACAATTGACAGAGACCTGAAATATTACTTATAAGATGGGTACTGTATACTCTTTTTCATTTGCATCCTCAGACCATTATGTGTTCGGTTTCTATTACGTGCTGGATGCTGTGTTAATTTTAAGGTAAACAGTAATAATATTTGTAAAAGTCTTGGCTGTTTTGAGAGAAAAAGATTTAAATTAAAAGATACTAAATTAAATAACATAAAAGTAACAGCCTATTGTCAAATATTAAGAATACATTTACATAAAGTAGTTAGAGAAGACACTTAATATCCCAAACAATAGCTAAAATATCTCAAAAAGGGGAATGGATAGTGAAAAGAGGAAGCAAGTATGATGATATACACATCTCCTGCCTTTTCATCATCTAATGACACGCAGAAGCATTAAGCAACTGCCTACA
The DNA here is from genome assembly GCF_022079265.1 of Lynx rufus. Lineage (NCBI taxonomy): Eukaryota > Metazoa > Chordata > Mammalia > Carnivora > Felidae > Lynx > Lynx rufus. The sequence continues at coordinate 9,008,191 of NW_025814825.1, forward strand.
GGACCCTGTTTCAATGGCATGAACAATCTGGGTTTAATATTATTATAGTAGGCAATGAGGCTGTTTATACAAATTTCAATGAATTCATGGAAATGAAAAACATTTTGAGGTGAAATAATGTTGATTTCACTCTGCCACATAGCTCTCGCTTAGAACTATCAAACTCTAATAGAGTATTCAACATGAAAACCTAGGGTTGTGGTGTTATATTAGGTTATTTGCATTAAATGATTCACTTAATGTTTGGTACATAATATAAAGTCAATAAATTATAGCGTTATTTCAAAAAAGAAATTATTTAAGAGGAAACATCTAAGGGGATAAGCTCTAAATGATTTTTAATTAATTTTAAATAGTTTGTCTAATTTCAAGTGTTTACTACTTTTCTTTTCCTCTCCTATAGGAGGTGATGATGTGTCTCCAGCTGTGAGGAATGTTCTGAACTAGTTATATTGACACTCACTATTGCTTTTTACAACAGTTTATTTCTAAAGTTCTTTTGTCTATGTATAGAGTGACACAGTAATGACTATACATTTTCCCAGCCCCAAACCACATAAATACTCTGCAACATTTTCTCTGGAGCCACTACCTTTTTCTGTATAGCACTATTATCTGCATTTGCTATTATTTTACTACACTTCACATTTGAGCAGTACATTGTAATGTCCTGGACTCAGATGCCCTGTGTTTCTGTACATGGTTGTGCTTTCATAGCAAGATATCTCTTAAAACAGACTTCAGATTAAACCTCTTGTCTTTCTAATTTGCTCCAATTCTACTCTCTTGATCAGATTATCAGTGACTGCATTTTTATACCTCTTGCTCCAAACCATACTAACCACCAAGGCTGTGTTGGTCACATATTAGAAGTATCTAAAAGTCTTGTCAGACTGACTTGTCTGCTTAATTAGATATTTTAACCCTTTAGTTTTTTTTTTCTGCACAGTGGAATGAGATATTTATCCAACATTATTGTTTGTGAAGGCAAAAGAAAAAAAATAGATTTCTCTGCCATCAGCAATATCATCCCTCCATGATGAACAGGAAGAAAATACTATTAATTGCAGATGCTCTGAATAGGAAAGAGGTTGAGAACATATGGGAATCATTTTAAGGAATGTTTTCCAACTACATGCATCCTCTTGACTCCCAAAAGAGGACTGTCTTCCTTTCTGAGGATTGCCATTTAGAATAGACAGAAGTCTGGGGCGCCTGGGTGGCGCAGTCGGTTAAGCGTCCGACTTCAGCCAGGTCACGATCTCGCGGTCCGTGAGTTCGAGCCCCGGGTCGGGCTCTGGGCTGATGGCTCAGAGCCTGGAGCCTGTTTCCGATTCTGTGTCTCCCTCTCTCTCTGCCCCTCCCCCGTTCATGCTCTGTCTCTCTCTGTCCCAAAAATAAATAAACGTTGAAAAAAAAATTTAGAATAGACAGAAGTCATAATCCATTTGTATGATGGAAAGGTAATGATTGAGACCCTTTACTTTTTTTACTTTTTTTCACTTTTAGACACTCTACTTCATCACCACCAAGAATGGGAATGGAACACAAAATACTGTCGGATTTTATTTCCATCAAAGGCTTTTCTTTCTGTCCACTATTTATGTTATATATATATGTATAACACATTAACAAAATGAATGATAAAAATCATATGATCATCTCAAAAGATGCAAAAAAGGATTTGACAAAATTCAGCATCCATTTATGATAAAAACTCTCAGCAATGAAAGTTTAAAGAAAATGAACAACATAATAAAGGCTATACATGATAAGCCCATACCTAACATCATACTCAATGATGAAAAGCCAAAAGCTTTTCCTCTAAGATCAGGAACAAGACAAGGATACCCATTCTTGACATTTTCATTCAACATAGTATTGGGAGTCCTCACGGGAGCAACTAGGCAAGAAAATAAATAAAAGAAACCTAAGTAGGAAATGGGGAAGTAAAGCTGTCACTATTTGTGAACATGATTTTGTATATAGAAATTCCTAAAAAAAAGGTGCCTGGGTAGCTCAGTTGGTTAAGCGTCTGACTCTTGACTTCGACTCAGGTCATGATTTCATAGTTTGTGAGTTTGAGCCCCAGGCCGACTCTGCACTGACAGTGTGAAGACTGCTTGGGATCCTCTCTCTCTCTCTCTCCCTCCGCCCCTCTCCCACTGTTGAGCACTCTCTCAAAATAAACAAACTTAAAAAAAAGAAAGCCCTAAAAATTGAACCACAAAACTGTCAGAATTAACAAATGAATAATATTTCAAGATAAAAAATCAATATGCAAAAATATGTTGCATTTTTATATATTAACAACAAACTATCAGAAAGAGGAATTAAAAAATCCCATTGTAATTTATTGCATCAAAAAATAATAAAGTAACTCAGAATAGCCTTAACCAAGGAGGTGAAAGACCTGTACGCTGAAAACTATGAGATATGATGAAAGAAACTGAAGATGACACAAATAAATGGAAAGATATCCATCCTGTGCTCATGGGATGGAAAAATTAATACTGTTAAGATGTTCATATGACACAAAGCAATCTACAGATTCAATGCAGTCCCTATCAAAACACCAATGATACTCTCCATGGAAGTAGAACAAATAATCCTAAAATTTGGACAGAACCTCAGAAGATCCCAAATAGCCAAAACAAATCTTACAAAAGAACAAAACTGGAGGCATCGTTCCCCCTGATTGCAAGCTATATTACAAACCTACAGTAATCAAAACAGTATAAGATTCACAAAAAATAGATATGGACAGATAATAGAACAGAATAGAGAACTCAGAAATAAACTCGTGGCAATCAGAAAGAATGAAATATGGCCTTTTGTAGCAACGTGGATGGAACTGGAGAGTGTTATGCTAAGTGAAATAAGTCATACAGAGAAAGAGAGATACCATATGTTTTCATGGATCCTGAGAAACTTAACAGAAGACCATGGGGAGGAGAAGGAAAAAAAAAAGGTTAGAGGGGGAGGGAGACAAAACATAAGGGACTCTTAAAAACTAGAACAAACTGAGGGTTGATGTGGGGTGGAAGCAGGGGAGGGTGGGTGATGGGTATTGAGGAGGGCACCTGTTAGGATGAGCACCTGGTGTCATATGAAAACCAATTTGACAATAAATTTCATATTGAATAAATAAATATTAAATACGAAAAAAAGAAACTCATGCATATCTGGTTAATTGTTTCTAAATGTTTATTTATATTGAGAGTGTGTGTGTAAGTCATGGAATTACAGAGAGAGAGAGAGAGAGAAAATCCCAAGCAGGCTCATGCTGTCTGTACTATAGAGCCCAATGTGGGGTTCAAACCCATGAACCAAGAGATCATGAACTGAGCTGAAATCAATATTCAAACATTTAACTGACTGAGCTACCCAGGTGCCCCTATGGTCAATTAATTTATGACAAAGGAGCCAAAAATAAACAATCAAGAATAGGCAATCTCTTCAATAAATGGTGGTGAGAAAACTGGAGAGCAAGAGAATGAAATGGGACCACTATCTCACCATACAAAAAATTAATTCAAAATGGATTGAGGACCAAAAATCTGAGAATAAAACAGGTGTTAAGCTTCTTGACATAGCTGTTGGCAACACTTTTTGTTTCTGACTCCAAAGGTAATGGCAACAAAAGCAAAGATAAACAAATGAGATTATATCAAACTAAAAAGCCTCTGCACAGTGAAGAAAGCCATTTAGAAATAAAAAGACAACACAGTGAATAGAAGATATTTGCATATCATCTATCCAATAAGGGGTTAATATTCAAAGTATGTAAAGAATTCATACAACTCAATAACAAATGAACAATCCCATTAAAAAATAGGAAGACAATCTGAATGGACATTTTTCCAAAGAAAACATACAGATGGACAATAGGCATATGAAAAGGTGCTCAACATCACTAATTATCTGGGAAATGCAAATCATAACCACATGGAGATAATTATCTCACACCTGTCAGAATGGCTATTATCAAAAAGACAAGAAATAACAAGTATTGACCAATATGTGGAGGAAAGGGAACACTTGTGCACTGTTGGTAGGGATATAAACTGGTGCAAGCACCATGGAAAACAGAATGGAGGTCTGCCAAAAACACTAAAAATAGAACTACCATATGATCCAGCAATTCTATTTCTGGGTGTTCTTTCAAAGAAAATGAAAACATTAATTTGAAAATTATTATGCACCCAATTCAAGTTCAGTATTATTCATAACAGGCAAGATATGGAAACAACCTAAGTATCCATCAGTAGATGAACATATAAAGAAGATGTGAGAAATAATTTTGCACACGCACACACACAGTCACATACACACACGCACACACACTAAAATACTACTCAGCCAAAAGAAAAAAAAATGACGTCTTGCCATTTGCAATAACAAGAATGGACTTAAGGATATTATACTAAGTGCAATAAGTCAGAAAGTAAAACAACAGGTGTTGTCACTCATATGTGAAATCTAAAAAGGAAAACAATAAACAATCAAAACAAAACACAACAGAATAGATTCCGAGAACAGATTGGTGTTGCCAGAAGCGAGAGAGGTTGTGCAGTAACCGAAATGTGTGAAAGGGGTCAAGAGGTGCAAACTTCCAGTTATAAAATAAGTCTTGCGATTAACTTATAGCATGTTGACTTTAGTCAATATTGTATTTCATATTATGTAACTTCATATCGTAATGGGTGAAATTACATTTATTGTGGTGATTATTTTACAGTCTATACAAATATCAAATCATTATGTTGTACACCTGAAACTTATATAATGTTTTATTTCAATTATACCTCAATTTAAAAATAGAACTTTTGCCCTAAGCCTCTTCATGCTGCTACTCTAGTATAATTATGTCATAATGAATAATGATATACATAAGTTTTCTATGATTATTTGGTGAAATAATCATACATCTTTCTCACAGCAAAAATAGATTGTGTTGGTATGCTTCAATTTCTTAAGGTTTAGAAGCTTTCTGTACAAAATTTTCTTTCAGAAGATTTTATTTATCTTGAACTCATTAAATTGCTCTGTTTTATTAAACAACTATGAATTTACTCTTTGGAGGGCCCCTGCGATAGTAGTAAATGCATATCACCTGACTTTCCAAAAATATCAAACACCAGCTAACAGATTTATATGATAGTTGGAAAATACCCAAGTACTTTCAGTAGAATGCTCTCTTAAAAGCACATTGTATGTTAATCATATAGGGAATTTAAACAACTGTGCTTAAAAGAAAGAAAACAGGAAAGGAAGATTTAAGTCAATTCATCATTTTTATTACATACTCTCAATTCTACCCAGACCACATCTAAAAAATGTTTTTCAGTGGCATTTATTACTTCACCACTCACTTTTAAAGCTGCCTATGCACATATCAAATGGACAGACTTACTTATGTACAATATCACGTGCTGTAGGCAGAATACTTAGCACTGATAATAAGAAGAATAATTAAAGAAACTCTTTGAATAATGCTTTTTAGATCACTCCTAACATTTGAATATTCCTTTTCTCTTTTAATTTTTTAATTAGCTGTGGCTTTGATATGAGACACACGTGTACTTGAAGCTAAAGGACCACTCTGACAACTTTCACTTATTCAGAAATATTTTCATTCATTATTTGCAGTTCCATTCCAACACTTTCAAATTACTCTTCAAATATCCATTTGGTACATATTTCTCATTTTACGAATGGTAACCTTTTTTTTCTCCCTCAAATATAAAATTATAGTTCATTCAAACACTTCTTTCTCTTAATAAAGTATATGTCATCTTTCGATCATAAAATAGAAGCTCTTCCATGCACAGCAGAGAAGGGACCTACATCATTCTCACTGGCACAAAGGATCAGGGAAAAACTATAAATGGGGGGGGGCAAAGATTCTCTTCAGTGTCCTTTATAAAACTTCACTTCCTAATATCTCTTCCTCCAAACTCCAAATTTTCATTGTTCTTAAGCTAGCCAAAGTATACTACCTAGACTTGCCATAAAGATCTTTTTGATTTATAAATATCCCTCCCACCCCACATTTATTCTTTCAATAATGCACTTACTCTTTAGTAAAAATAGCCTTGGCAATCAACGTTTGGATTAAAGAAATTCAAACTAAAATGTCAATGACTGTAATTCAATGTCTAATGAGTACATTAAACATTTTAAAAGAACAGTGTAGTGACCTAGCTGAAAATGAATGTATAATTCACATGTTGGATGGAGCAGGGAGATATTTTTCAATCAGAGTTCTCCTTGCTACTCTTTATCTCTATGAGCAGATCACAAGTACATGTATCTCACACACTCAACACATCAGAAGAATAAGCACTGCCAATGGACACTTGACCCAAAGTGGAAATAGAATGTACAACATAACCTCAACCTGTACTAGCATGTCTCTTTTGCAAATGGGCACATTATTCCAAAACAAAATTACAGAATTTCTGGAGTTATCGCATCAACCTAAGCAATGATGGTATCAAATCTACTTCGATTGACATTTTTCTGGGTGTTCTACGTGTCTCTTATGTACCAAATAGTTAACTTGTTTCCAGAAACATGGTTAACATGGGCAAATCCCTAGGAAATGGGAAATCCCTTGGAAAGTTCAAATAATGAGAAAAGGCCAAGGGAAGTTTTCTGGATTTGAGAATTCATGTTGCCTGAATTTTTCTTTGTGTTACTGGCTCACCTAATATGCTCCCTGAACTCTCATCTCACCTGACTTCAATCTAAATTCTGCACAGAATTTCCTATATACCACAAGGAATTTACAAAAGGGCCACGAATGAACTTGGGTTTCTTCTAGATTCTGTAGTTCCTGTTGGGAACACAGAAGACATACTGGCATTTATAGCAGTTTATATAAATAGTATATAAAAATAGTATAACTAAACACACTAGTGCAGCGTGATAGACATAAAATACATTATCAAGTTTCATTTTGTGATACTTGACTTGAGAACACTTTGGGAAATCCAGAACTCAAAAAACAACTTGATAGCACTGAGGCCACAATCATACAATAGATAGTCTTCCAGCAGGATCCACTAAAGAGACATTTGGCTTATGTAAAAACCAGCAAAACAGGAGTGAAGATTGATAGTTTTTTAATTAAAATTAACACTGTAATAGCATCATACTCTAAAATTTTAAAAATTCAACATTTAAAACTAAGAGTCTGATAATCAGCTTATACAAAATTTTAATCAGAAACCTTCTCTTTTCTTTATCCTCTTCCAAGTAAGCCCTTTTAGAGTGCCTCTGATAATGTCAGTTCTGCCCTTGGAAACTTCAATACTCATGAAGCATTGAGTACCCCAGGTCTTTCCCACTTTTCCCTCCTATCACCCATATTTTCCACACCTTTAGTGGCCTGAATTGCTTTCTGCTATTGTGACTAAGTAATCTGTGCTAAAAACAGGCAATGAGCATACAGATAAATACATTTGTATTTTTAAGAAGACTTTCTAAAGGGAATGTCTATTCCCTGTAGCGGTAAGACCGTTAAAGAAAGGTTTATAGCAAGTAACTATGTTTAAAATGACTCTCCCTAAAGAATCAGATCAAAAGAAATAAAAAATATCAGCCTTGATCTTGGGAAAAACCTTGGTGAAAATAATGGCAGAGGCAAGATCCCATATTTGCCTGTTCTTCACAGAATATTTTTATTCTGCAGATAGAACTACTCTGCTTTATTGAGCACTTACAATACACCTTAGGGGACTACCTACACCTAGCTCCAGAAAAACTTAAGAAGCCTTTATTCAGTTAACTTTGCAAGCCAGTACGAAGTCAAGAGTATGCTAGTTCCTCTCTGATGCTAGACCCAAGTACTGGCAAACAAGATTTCTGCATCTTGGCTCCATGCCTTTATCTTATATAGTTGCTCCACCAGAATGGTATTCTCTACCTCTGATCTTTAGTCCCTGTGCTGAGACCATCCTAAGTATTGCTAGTTTGCCTCTACTTCATACTTGTGCCTTGGTACTCTGTCACTAGGTTTTCCCTACCTTCTAGAATAATCACTTATAATCACTGTCAGGACATTCCTGTCACAGATCATCTGCCCATATTTACATGTTGTGCCTATCTCTGTCATCAGCAGATTCTAGGCTGCATCTGCCAGAGTGGAAAATGCACTTGACCCTGGAAAATGCACTGTTTCTAAGATCCCTTCTCATTTGGTGTCGGCCTTAAAATGTCTGTTTCCCAAGGCTTACTCTGCCAGTAAAATTTTAAGAGTAGCTGGACTCCTAAAGACAACTGAGCCTTCTTATTCTTATATAAGTAAGAATATGGAGGTCTAACAGGTAAGGTGAATAACCTGAGATGGTATGGCTTGTAACTGGCAGAGCTATTAGAATCCCAGTCCCATGACTCCTAAAATTTGGGCTCCTTTCACTACTCAATTTAGGCTGATTAAAGACAGCCAGATGCCAGACCATCTTCAATTAAGATCATGCAAGGCGGTGAAAAGAAACAACATGTTGACTTCTCTGATTTTGGAGTGAAAAGAAGTACTGATTTAGTTTTCCTAACTTATAGGATACATAACCCTAAGCAAATATTTAGCTTCCCTCAGCTTCTATTTACCTCCTGTCGATTTGCAAATAATGTCATATTTGTAAATTATGTTTGAAAATCTAAAAAGATGTGTTGCTATGCCTGAAATTTTTTGTTTGGCATAAAGTAGGCCTTCAGTAAGCCTTTCCTACATCTTTTTTTTAAATTATTTTTTAACATTTATTCATTTTTGAGAGACAGAGCACAAGTGGGGGAGAAGCAGAGGGAAAAGGAGACACAGAATCTGAAGCATGTTCCAGGATCTGAGCTGTCAACACAGAGCCCGACATAGGGCTCAAGCCCCTGAACAGTGAGATCATGACCTGAGTCCAAGTTGGACACTTAACTGACTGAACAACCCAGGTGCCCCAAGACTTCCCCACATCTTGAATAAAAGCATTGGTTCTTAAATTATAGACCAAAATATTAAGTAAAATAATATAAAACGTTTTCTAAATGCTTATTGTGATAAACATTTTCCTTTCATTATTGTTTTTCCCTTTGGTATATGAAAACTCTAATATTTATCAGTAAACTAAATTTGTATCATTACTTACATAAGTATTTTTAAAAATGATTTCATTCATGGTAAATATGAATAAGATTATTATTATGCAATGATTTTTACATGAATATAGAATTCACAACTTCATTTAACAAAACCTTACAAGACTTATCATTAGGTAAGGATAATTTTGGTATTTGAGACACAGGACTTAAGAGGAAAGACAGAACTCCTAACTCAAGAAAGCCTACAACAACAACAACAACAATAAAACACAGGAAATAAATAAGTACAATAATTTCAGATAATGATAAATACTGTAAATAAAATAAAAGAAGGTAAATAAATAGAGAAAAATATGGTGGAGGTGTAATTTTAGACAGAGCATATCTTAGACTTATTCATTGGAAACAGATCCTTACATGAAGAACTACATGTAGATTTTTTGAGGAATTTTCCCAGAAGATACACTTAGAAGGAAATGAGGAAGGCAGAACTCTGCAAAAGGAGAAGCTGACTCACTGAGTTCTCAAAAGATACTCTGCAAAGCTCTAGACACCATAAAACGTCTCCCAAATTGGGGCAAGGGTATAATATCTTCTTTTATTGTTCATGGAACATTATCTGGTAAAACTTGAGAAAAAGAATTCCATTATGGAATGGTTTAAGAAACACTGAGGCTAAGGAACATTTAAGCAGGTGTAATAACTCTAGGATTTCTTGAAGTGTTGAAAATATTAAAATTAAATTCAAACATACAAAAGAGAGAAAATATATAGTTTCTGAAACTTCTATAATTACCTTTCAGTCATTATCTCATGGGACTAGGATTATAAGGAACATATTAAATATACAAGGAAGTATTTATTAACACTTCAGAGCAGTAGGTCACATAAGTCTTAAGAATGTGATAAAAATTTAGGAGTATTCTCCCTTGAAAATGTGCACATGCACGCACACACACAGACACATTGAGTGAATAATTTCATATTGTTACACAAAACTTGAGGCTTCTCCATGGAGCCTAGGTTACAAGCCTCTATCCTCCATAATTGCTACTGATGTCTGCCACTGACCAGCGACACCATGAACATCATTTGAGTGTATTAGATAGAATGTTAGGCCTCATCGCAGACTTACTGAATCAGAACCTGCATTTTTAAGACAATTCCCTGTTGATAGGTATTACATTTAAGTTTGAAAAGTTTTGTTCTAGAAGAAGTTCATATGGTTAATTTCAACACTCAATAAAAAGAAGAACTATTATATTTCTAGATAATTCCAATAGTTTTAAACATCCTTCTGAATTTTCCATAAATTTTTACACTGACTCAAATCAGCCTTAACCATGGCTGGGAATTAGCTATTTTAATATTTCATCACTTTTACAAAACAAATAACATAAAATGATGTTACCCATTAGTTATTTGGCAGTGCAAGCTATAGAACTTGAAAAGGCATCCTCTTGTATCTTAATGCCACTAATCCATGATTTACAAAGGCATAGACTTGTAATCTCAGGAGTCTTTATATTTCCTTAAAAGATTAAACAGCCATGTAAATCCATTATCTAGAAGGTTAGACAGAAATGTCAGTGCCTGGGTGTCCCATAATGGACAGTGCTGACTCATAATAATAGAATACAAGGTCTTTCCTTAAGAGATTTATGTCTGATTGCAATTTTCCATGTCCAGATACCCACAATCAGCAATAGGTGCCACTATATATGCAAAGGTAGAATTTTAAAATATGAAAGGGAAGATATAAAAAAAAAAGATATAAAAAAGATGTTCCCACACATTAAATTATCATAGCCAAGTCCTACTGTTTGATATAATCAGTCTATCCAATCTTTCCTTCAAGTATAGATTTTAGGAGAAAAACTAGTAATTTTTTCCTAAATTTTTTTTGTTGTTGTTCATTTGTGAAATACGAAGGATCTAAATCCTATTAAAACATCTAAATATACATCTAAATATACAAGAATGTTCAAAACACATACTGCTCTGGTCAAGCAATTTAGTTCAAAAGTAGATTTTAAAATTCATAACAATTTCATGATAAATATGATATGGATATAAGAAAAAATAAGTTCAGAAATGTAAAGCTGAAATGAACCCTGCTGATTCTAATTCTTTGTAGAAGTAAGTGGGGCATAAATTCTATTTTTTCAAACTGGAATTTCTAGAGATTGCCATTTCTGGGGCCCTGACTTCTTGCAGTCCATAAATGAACTATTGAGTGTTGATACTTCTCAACTGATCTTTAGAGGTGACCATTATAGAAATACATTCTTTATTTTATAGTCACTGCTTTAGTTATAGCCAATGACTTTTTGCAAGTTTTCTTTTTTCTTTTGATGCTGGGCACAAATTATTCAAAGTCAAACTGTAAGAACACTTGAAAATGTTTATTAATATTCCCCCATTAACCCTTGATAATTTTTACAAAGGCCTAATTTCTTACAGATAACTCATTGAATCTACTATCATTTAATAGTTTTTTTTTCTAAGACCACTCTAATTTCTCTGTGTCTCTTACAATAGAAGAATATACATGATTCTCAAATCACAACCTGATCAGTTCCTAAAGAAAAATATTAATACTCTCTGTTTCATGTAGGCCTGTTTCATGTACAATATTGATATTCATTTTTTAATATATTTTTCAAAAAACAGGAAGCTGTTCCTCATTTGTTGATAGGGCATTTTACAGTGAATGATGTCTACTACTTTTTCCTGATACATATCTGTAGGGTGGATTGGTTCTAGAGAAATGTTGTTTATTATTTCCCCTTGTACTTATCTTGGCTGTTTTTTCAAGTCACTTAATCTAGCCACAGAACTTCTGTTGTAGTCTCAGAAAGATAAATATGTTCAAAGAAAGAAAAAAGGAAGGAAGGAAGGAAGGAAGGAAGGAAGGAAGGAAAAGAAGGAAAAAAGGAAGGAAGAGGAAAGGAAAGGAAAGGAAAGGAAAGGGGAAAAGAAAAAAGGAAAAGGAAAGAAAGGAAAGGAAAGGAAAGGAAAGGAAAGGAAAGGAAAGGAAAGGAAAGGAAAGGAAAGAAAGGAAGGAAGGAAGGAGGGAAGAGAAAGAAAGAAAGAAAGAAAGAAAGAAAGAAAGAAAGAAAGAAAGAAGAAAGGGATAGAAGATGAGAGAGAGAGGGAGGGAGGAAGGAAGGAAGAAAGAGGGAGGGAAAAAAGAAGGGTGGGGGGAGAGACAGAAAAGGAGAGAGGGAGGAATAAAGAAAGAAAGGAAGGAAGAAAGAAGGAAGTTTCCTATTCCAACAGTGCATTAGGGAAGTTTTAATGCCTTCAGTAGTTTCATCAACTACATCTACCCTTAATGGTGGTTTTACAGCCCTCTGTCCAACCTCTTCTAAATGGAAATTCTAGAGCTACCAGATTTTCAATGAATATAACCATTTTTAGGAATACTAACCCTACTTGGTTATAATATGTTTTTAAAAATGTACTGCCATTTTAAATTTGCTTTAATTTTTAAGGATTTCATAATGTACATAGGTCTATACGTGAATTTGGTCTGTATTTTTTTCTCTATTCCTGCCTGCTGTGGATGTTAAAATTACATTAATAAATGTAATTATGTGACTTTACATCCTATTTGGTCTTGAAATAATTAGTAAAAAACAATTAGTTGGCCCTTGAACAATGTGAGGGTTAGGTGTGCTGAACCCTTATGCAGTCAAAAATCTACATATAACTTTTGATTCCTCAAAACTTAACTACTAACTGGAAGCCTTGTCGATAACATAAACAGTAAATTAAAACATATTTTGTATGTTTTATGTATTATATATTGTATTATTACAATAAAGTAAGCTAGAGAAAATAAAATGTTAAGAAAATCAGAAGAAAGAGAAAATACATTTACAGTATTGTACTGTATTTATGGGGAAAAATTCATTTATATGTCGACCCACACAGTTCAAATTCATGTGGTTCAACAGTAAACTGTAGTCTCTTTCTTGAATGTTTGGTAGAATTTGCTTGAAAAAGAAAAATAAAAGATGTGGAGAAGAGACTAAGAAATTCCAGAACATCTCAAATGAGTCCCACAAAGAAGAGATATGTAAAACAAGACATGATAATTAAATTTTGTACAACTGAGAAGTGGAATGATTTTTTTAATTTATAAGTGCATACTAAAGGCCAAACAAGATAAATAAACACATTCCTTAATTGGTCACATCATAGAAAAACCAAATAAGTTAACAGTGGGAGACAATTCTGAAAACCACTTGGAAAGAATTGGCCCGATTCCAGGACTGTGAGATCATGACCTGTGCTGATATCAAGGGTCAGATGCCTAACCGACTGAGCCGTCCAGCTACCCTTATTTGCTTTCACGCTTTAGGGATAGTTTAGCTACATATAAAATTCTAGGCAAATAGTTAATTTCACAAAAAACTTTTAAGTCATTACCTCTTTTAGTGTATTGTCTACTGTCCATCTTTTTTTTTCCACATTAACAATCTGTTTTTTCTTTCCTACATTTTATATTTATGTTATCTCTTTGTGTTGCATTTCTTTTGTGAATTCCTCAGTTCCAACAAGTGACAAATACTCTCTATGATAATGTTTGATTTAAATTCACTTTACATTATCTTCTTTTAACATTTTTATTTTTATTCTCTCAGAACCCCCTTGCCCACCTAGTTTTTTTTTTTTTTTCTTTCCTCCACCCCTTTTTCTCATTCAGCCCAGTGGGATTTAAAAGCCATAGCTCTGGCCCTTGGATTCATGCAATGTAATTTGCTCCAATTTCCCTCCATAACTGAGAAAACTTTGAATCATCAGTGTGTAAACTAAAGTAAATGAAAAGAAGTAAAAACTGCAGGTAAAAATAGATAAATAAATCCTGGAGTCTATTCTGACCTTGGCTCTAGTTCCTTCCCACCAATGTATATTTAGTTCTGATGTACAAAGATTTCATATTTAGTTTGATTTTTATATCCTTACTATGTATCTTTTCCCCTTACTCCTTTATTGTATTTTCAATATGAACTTGCAGTGCTATTTTGGCTTATGTTCCTTTCATTGTATTTGTGTTTTGTACTGGCCTTCCCTTGAGTTACTGTAGGGCTGATACTCATTACTAATCTTTGTATTGCCAGTATCTGAGTACTACAAACTTATATAGTAGGCAATTAGTAATGGTTTGCCGGTTGATCAATGAATTTTTAGTAATATATATAATGTGTTTGTCCAACTAGAGGAAACCTACCAACTTTTCTATTGGTGATATGGAAGTCTGAAGGGAATTGCTATATTTTTAATACTATAAATAAAGGCAAATAACAATAAACTGTTCAGCAAATATCTTCACTGTGATATCTTCACTTCAATGTGTTTTTATGATATTTTGATTACTCTGAATTTGTTTTTATTACTTAAATCTGCTTTGACTAATTTTAAATATGTCTGGCCACACACTAGAATTTAATGACAAAAAATGTGTGTTGATGAAAACTTATTCTTAAATAATTTTAGTGTACTAAAACTCTTGTGCTGTAAATCTTAACATAAATTAACCTATAGTGATATTGCAAGGTTAAGAAAAGGAAGTCCTAAACTTTCCAAAAGAGTTTCACAGAAGGAAAATCCTCTAAATCCTCTTTAGCTGATTGAATTTCTCTTTTAAAATATTCTTAGGTAAACAGTGAATGTCATGAATAAGTATATTTTATTTAAATGTAAATTGTTATTTCAAAAAAGAGGATTTTTCCCCCCTTGAGATTAAAAATTCATTACCTCTAAGATCATATCTCTGGAGTTAGGAAATAACATGAGACCAATTTCAGAGATCACATAATCATTCTCATCTATGGATTTTATTTTCTAAGTACTGCATAAATTCTCAGCTATATGACTTAGGAAAGCACAATAGATAATGGATGTCTCAGAATATGTCCTAACAATTTCATTTAAGACACAGCATCATGTTAGATGAGTAATATTTGTGTAAAATACTACAGCTATTATGTACATTTTTAATGTAAATAGTGTGCCACATTCAAATGTAGTTTCTAGGAGTACAGACACGTGTTTTCCATGGGTTCTATGAATTTCTTTCTGCTTTGAGGGCCATCAATATTGTATTTTGCTTTTCAACTTCACCGGCATTTTTATAAAGAAATCAAAGCATTACTTATGTTGATAATAATATAAAAATTAATTTAATGACTGGATATTTAATTCAAAGGGAAAATAATAATGATAATAGCTTTTACATATAGGCCTTACCCTCTTCCCTGAACTATTTTAAGCACTTAGTTAATCCATTTAACTAATGGATGTAGTTAAATAATGTAGGCACTATTATTGTTCTCATTTTGTAAATGAGGAAACTGAAACACAGGCAGGTTACACAGATCACAGTGGTAGAACCAGGATTCCAAGAAAGGTGGTCTTATATCAGAGACACAAGTGGTCATACACCAGAACCTTCTGGACTGCTGTTTACCTTTAATGTCTTTGTTCTATGAAGACCAATTCAAATACAAGGGCTTGAAAATGACAAGTATGATACAGTATTTCAATTATTTATCAACTCAGAAGTCACATGAAATATATGGCTTCTCAAAGTCTAAAGATAGAGATCCTCTAGTTGCATTTGGATAACCAAGTCCTACATAAGTGGAAAACCAGTCAAAACTCTGTCAGTTAAAACTTGAGGAAATACAAGTCCCTTCACCTTTCTGAGTCCGAATTCCCTCAGAGGTAGGAATAATATTCCTACTCTAATTTGTTGTTTTGAAATTACATGAGATAATATATCAGAAAAGTGTTTTATAAATTAAAAACTTATATTTAATTTGTTAGGAACACAGAAACCTTTCTAAACCCTAATGCAATATTGGATATTCCTAATTAATGAACCTGAAACAAATGAGCCAAACTGTGATAAGGGATTTAAGATATAACTTGAATTCATAGGGAACTAGTGTCTAATATACACTTATTCTGTGAACACTCTACATCTTATTGTAATGTCTATTTCTCAGCCTCCCCTCCTAGACCATGAAGTTGTGATGATATAAACTGAGTATTACAAAAGTAATAGAGAGTATTAAAGATTACTCCAATCCTCAAATCAATAAGTCAAGCTCATCATGGTTTGAAGTAGCAGATCTGGATTCAGAACCCCTAATCTTTCTAATTTCCAAGCCTATACTCATTTTATCATGCCTCATTTTTCATCTGGAATAAAAAAAAGAAAGATAGAGAGAGAGGGAAAGAAAGAAAAAGAAAGAAAGAAAAAGAAAGAAAGAAAGAAAGAAAGAAAGAAAGAAAGAAAGAAAGAAAGAAAGAAAGAAAGAAACAAGGTGAGGATAGCCAAATATCTGAAAAAAATAAACATTATGAAAAACATATAGCTAGTCAATAGATCAAGATTCTTTTTTCCAAAAATGAGTTTTGAAAAGTTGTCAATTAAAAAAACCACTTAGGGGCACCTGGGTGGCTCAGTCAGTTAAGCATCTGACTCTTGACTTCAGCTCAGGTTATGATTTCACACTTTGTAGGACTGACAACCTCATCGGGCTCTGCACTGTCAGATTCTCTTTCTCCTTCTCTCTGCCTCTTCCCCCACCAAAATAAATAAAAATGAAAAAACATTTTTAGAAAAACAATTTACCTACATACATCATAGGATACCAACACAAATACCAGCAAAATGAGTTAAATGTTTTTTTAAAAAAGATTTAGGGAAAGTTAGAAAATATTTCAAGTTTCTAAATAGAAGGATTTTCTAAGTTTAAATCTGAATAAAGAACTCACACATTAAAAACACTTAGAATACCTGAATGTTAAAACAAGTGAAATCAAAAGATAACAGCTGAAAATAGGAAATACTATAGCAAATATAAAAGATAAAATTAAAATAAATTATTTTTAAAAGATCTTATAGGTAAATAAGGAAATTATAAAAAGCAAAAATGTCTCAAAAGAGATAATATAAACATTAAACAAGAATGCTATTTAGAAATTCTATTTAATAACAAAGATCACTTTTTTAATCCATGAATTTTTTGGAAAACAATGCACAAACTGGTAATATCCAGTTAGGGCAAGGATGTGGAAAATCAGTGCAACTTTAGATTACTGAAACTTTATCAAAGGCAGGAATAGTTCATACATTTTTAAAAAATTAATATTTTTTTATTTCCTTTTGAGAAAGACAGAGTGTGAGCAGGGGAGGGGCAGAGAGAGAGGGAGACACAGAATATGAAGCCGACTTCAGGCTCCAAGCTGTCCACAAAGAGCCCAATGTGGGGCTCTAACTCACGAACAGCAAGATCATGACCTGAGTTGAAGTTGGATGCTTGACCAACTGAGCCATCCAAGCACCCTGAAAGTTTATACTTTTTGATCTAGTAAATGCATTTCTCCAAATTCATGATGTAATTCTAAATAATCAAGAATTAGTGAAGCATTATATAAAATAATTGCAAGTAACCAAATTTTGAATAATAGGAAAAGGTTAAGAAAAATATATATTTTTAAATATGTTTTTGAGATAGAGTGTGAATGGGGGTAGGGGCATAGAGAGAGAGGGGAGGGAGAGAGTCCCAAGTAGGCTCCATACTGTCAGCATGTAGTCTGATGTGGGGACTTGATCTCACCAACCAAGAGATCAAGACCTGAGCCTAAATCAAGACTTGATCACTTAACCAACTGAGCCATCCAGGGACCCCAAGAAAAATATTTATCCTGTTATTGGTACAGTATAAAACCTTTGAAATGTGGTTATAAAACTATACTGCCACATAAAAGAATGCTTTTAGTATACAAGTGCTATATCAGTAAAAGAATTGTATGTATTTTTAAATATAAGGTATGTACTCTATAACTTTGTGAAATATAGGAAAAATCCAATAAGAAATATAACAAAATAGTACGTTTTGTATTTGGATACTGAGATTACAGATGAAAATTTTCTGATTGCCTTTTTATTAAAAAATATTATTTCTATCCTTAAAGTAATGATTTCATGAAGAACAACAACAACAAAAAGAATTAAAGACTACCATGATAAAAAGGAAAGGATTTGAAATTCTAATGGCTAATTTTTTTGAGTGTAGCTATTTCCCAAGAAGTGTGATATATAGTACAGTACAATGCAGTATAGTATAGTACTAGCTACTAAGTATATTTCTATAGATTTTGGTTTTCAGATTCTGTGACTTAGAATCTTAAAGATTCCTTGTAATAAGGAAAATAATTAAACAAATTAAAATGCAGAAAATAAAAATAATAATGTAACTTTTTGTACAGCACATTTGTTTAACATTAGATCTAGCATAATGGTCTATAATAAAAGATTATCTGGTTAATAAACCAAAGTACTCAGTACATAAAGGCTTAAAGTACGTCACTAGAGGATAAGATATGAACACAAAACGGAAGATTAATTTTCACCTTAACAATAAAAAAGCCAACTCATCAAGCTATTATGTTGCACTGAGGGGATATTAGTAAGAACATACACAAAGCCTGTTTATAACTTATCTATAAATAATATGGGAATTATATTATCACAGTTTCATATAAAACAGATACTGACCAATGCCTCAAAGAGAATCCATACTAGAATTAGAATAAGAATTAATATTCTTCCCACTAAATCATGAAGCCTCCTTATTTTATTCCTATAAAATCAAATGAAAGTATAATTAAATATTGTAATTCATATAAACTTAGGCAAGCTTCTCAATCTCTCAGAACCATACTTTGTTATCAGTTTCTCATATTGATAGCATTTAGATTATTACAAGTTTGGGTTATTAAAATAACATCCAATAAACATCATGGCACACATATCTTTTACAATTATTAGATCTTTACCACAGGTATCTGAAGGTGAAAGTGATGTGATAGTACAGGAGGCTTAATGTGACTATCAGGAAAATGATATCCTATTGTAATGTAAACTGTTTTCCTTTGGTTATTAATAAAGTTGAGGATATTTATTTTTATTCATATGCATTTGAGTTTTCAAATCTGTTTTTTTATTAAAGGTTATTTATTTATTTTAGAGAGAGAGAGAGAGTGCTTGTGCACAGGGGAGGGATAGAGAGAGGGAGAGAGAGAATCCCAAGCAGGCTCTGTGCTGTTAGCATGGAAATTGATGTGGGGCTCAAATCACAACCTGATTGAACTGTGAAATCATGAACTGTGAAATCACAACCTGAGTTCAAACCAAGATTCTGATGCTTAACTGACTGAGCCACCCAGGCACCCAGAGTCAAAATCTTTATAAAAAAAGAGTCAAAATCTTTAACAACTGTACCTGTTATGCACATGGTAAGTATTTTCTCTGAGTATGTAGGTTATCTTTTTATTCTGTGTTTATATTATCTTGCTTATATAAAAGTTTAAATACTGATAAAATCTGTCAAATTTTCCCTAGGGTTTTGGTTATTATACAATGATTAAAAAGGTTAATGTTTAGGTGGTCTTGGTAACTATGCAGTACCCATGCCAATTTTGAGACAAAAAGGGTTTAGTGCTTAAGGGTAAGTAATCTAGAATCAGATTCTCTGGGTTTAAATCCTGGGCCACCTTCACCTAACTACCTCTGTGACATTAAATGAGTTACTCCCCTTTCCTGCATATAGTTTTCTCATCTACATATTGAGTAAATGTATATAAATAGAATAGGGCCTGGTACATAATAAGTGCTATATAAATGGTTGCTAATAATTTTTCACTCCAAACATATTTGTTACCCTTACAAACTCCTCTGTATAAGCTCCAACAATGCAATTTGTATATTAAGAGTTTATTCAATTAGTTTTCACTCACTTGATAACTATAAGTTGGTGCTTCTATGTACCTTTCTGCCTTACTAGTACCAAGCCAGGCACTAAAATAGTAATAGTAATAGGTATAAATCATTCATTTCTTCATTGAGCTTACTGTCTTATATGGGAGAGAATAAAATTGCATCATGACAATTAATAAGAGAGATAAAAATATTATGATGGATTTGACCAATTCAGATTTGGGAAGTTACTTCTCTAAGGAAGTGATGCTTAAATTGAAGTCTAAATGATAAGCAGAAATTATTCTGAGAAAAAAGGACAGGAAGACCATTTCATACAAATTTAGCCATGTAAATTAATAAAGTCATATTTTTAATTCACTTTAATCTCACAAATGAGCAGTATTTTAGAAACAAGAACTGTTAACATTACTTTGCAATTCAAAGAGTAAATGATTAAGAACTCCTTCAACTCCAGTTATTTTTGTGAATTATACAATGCAATCATTATTTGTAAAAGGATTGATTGCTTTTAGAAACTCTGGTCTTGAATTTACTTTTTTTAGTCCACTCTCTTGTAGACATATCCACTGTATACTTTAGAAAGTTTTTGGTATTTTTCTAGAATATAAAAGCACTTTGTACAAAGTTTCAATATACACATAGTTGGGATTAAATAACATTCATGTGGATGACAATCTAATTTATATGAAGGACTGATCTGTAGCCTGTGTATTTGACAAATTATATTAGGTTAGTCTTCTGATATCTGGAGAACTTTTGTAAAGGAAAACAAAACAGAAAACTCCTACAATTAATCATAGGAGTTTAGTTTTGTTCACTGACATCCAAAATAGAAACGCTTGGCAGAAAACTTAAAATTTACTTCATCCATCTTTTCTATAATTATTTACACTGAAACTATTAAAAGACTAAGTATTTGAAGTGCAGTGTTTAAAAAACTATATTGCCTGGATTGGGTTTGCTTTTTATTTTTTCTCAAGTTCTTCCTAAGTTCATCTTCTCAAACATTCTAAATAAAGCTTATATGAAATCTTCTAAATTAAAATAACCATGAAAGTATTCTGTAGCAATTCAAAGAAGGACATTTTTTCTTCATAGATCCAAGGGCTGAATTCTATGCAATAAGTTATTAGGTAAAACAGATTTGCTTATGTGAAGTAAACAAGTTTTTCCTCATACTGTTTGTTTGCACCCCTCCCCCCAAAAAAGTCAAACTGATGAATAGAAAATCTAGCCTCATCTCCATAATCTCAACATGCTATGAATGAGAGGCAACTAAAATTACACATTAATTGATGTTCTTTTGATCTGTTGTCATTTAATCTGTTTTTATATTCCTCAGATTTGGCAAAACCCACAATAATCAAATGCACCTGGCTAAGAGAGTAGATCCACACGTGTTTCTTTTGCTTTTATGGAAGATTTACTATTTCACAAGTTTTTTTTTTTAATTTTTAGAATTAGATTTTTAGTTACTAGAAAGTAATGGAGAAATAATGATGCTATAAGCATAGGAAAAAATCTCAGTATCTAAAGTAACTGCACTAATTGGATAATTATGTAATAACAAATTCAAAACTCTAGAAAATATATCTCTTAAAATGGCTAATAAAATGAGAGACAAAAAATAAATTAGAGGAAATTAAAGGTGCTGAGGTTGCATGCATCAACATAGAGTGGTTGTATCCGCAGCTATTGGAAAACACAGTGAAAATTGCATTGTGTACTTTTTGTCTTTATTAGTGCTGATTGGGAATCTGCAATGTATATTAATACCAACCAATAGAGAAACAAGAAGGGAGAGGAATGAAGGAATCAACATATGAAAGACCACAGGCCCTGTGCTAGGTCCTTATCTACAGGCACCATAATGTGGTAAAAATTATATGAAGAACATTGGCATTTTGTTTTTCAATTGTTTGATTTTGACATTTCAAAAACTGAAATTAAAATGAATTTTGTATAGTTACAGTTTTCGCTTAACAAATGGTGTTAAGTAAAAGATTACAAATGAATGCCTATAGAAAGCTTCTTCAGTTCCAGGAAAGGCTGTGCTTTTTGGCCCACATAAATTATAACCTTTAGCAAAAGGCAGTAACTACTGCATTACCAAAGGGCATTCATCCAGCAAATCTAGATTCCAGAGAACACCATCTTAGGAAAATCATTTAATGACTCAGAGTCCAGCAATACATCTTTTAAAATAATAACGTACCTAAATGAGTATTAACCTGCTATTTTTGTAACAAGAATGCATGAATTTCTTTTGATCTTCTTCTACATGAAAGTGGATAACTAAAGTTGACAAATGATACTAAAACAGTAAAATCTCCTAACTTCATAACAGGTTTCATTTGTGAATAGGAGATAGCATTGGTTTTGATGATCAGGTTTCCTACTGGACATCAATGATCATATTCTCTATCTTAAGTCTTAGTCTAAGTTCACATTCATTTTTATTTTTTAAGGCAATTGTTATAGTAAGTAATTAAAAAACAAACAAACAAACAAACATCAAAAAGTAAAACCTTCTACCACTCTGGGTTCCATTTTATAGCCTAGAGAATAACAAAAAGCTAATTTACCCCCAAATCATTGTATATGCCATGCCAGCCATGGTAGAGCTATTTTTAGACACTCATGCAATTTAAATTCATTTTCTCATTATACTGTTTTGCAGTGATACTTAATGTATATGCTAGAAAGTTTGCTATTTTTTCCCAGGAGATAAACAAAACAAAACACTTTGTTTGGAGAGCTACTGTAAGTATAAGTTGGATAAACAACATGCAAATTGAAAGTGAACCTAATCTATAAAAACAGCTGTTTGTTGTCCATTGTCCATTGTATAATATAGTAAGGCATTAGACCTCATTTTATTCCATTAATGTTAAAGGACCACCATACAGCACAACGCGGAGTGTTTCACATTTCAGTTTTTTTTTTTTTTCAGAAATAAAGTGGTAGATGCTTATTTCATTGTGAATGAGTAGAAAGGGATATCAGGGAACATCATAGAATATAGCAAGCAATTTCATTTTCAGCAGCTAAGAAAACATTCCTTAAAATATTTACACTTAAAAGAGAAAATCTTGTTCTGCTGATATCACCTCTAAAAAAGAAACAGCAATGGAAGAAAAATGTACCAAGCTTAAGACTCAGTTGCAGTAGTATTTAAAATGCGGCCTCATTTTCTCACAAGCCAGAGGAGTTACTTTGCTCAAAATTAACTATTCCTTATTTTTAAGCATTTTTCTGAAATGCATTTGTAAAGATTTCTGATTAACCCAATCTCTACAACCACAGCTCCCTTCACAAGTCACAAACCTAGCTTTTTTGAAGAAAAAGTAAAACATGACTATGTATAAATATGAACCAAAAGGCTTTCTGCCTTTATTTTTTTTTTTAAATTTTTTTTTTCAACGTTTATTTATTTTTGGGACAGAGAGAGACAGAGCATGAACAGGGGAGGGGCAGAGAGAGAGGCAGACACAGAATCGGAAACAGGCTCCAGGCTCTGAGCCATCAGCCCAGAGCCCGACGCGGGGCTCGAACTCACAGACTGCGAGATCATGACCTGGCTGAAGTCGGACGCTTAACCGACTGCGCCACCCAGGCGCCCCCTGCCTTTATTTTTAAAATACAGAATAGTTATATTTGAAGTATCCTGGCCCTAGCAATATAGAGGTTGGCTATTTAATATTTTAATATTTTTAGAAGAAACTTTTAGTTCTGGAAAAGGTTAATGCTTGTATATATTATTTTATTAAGTGTAGATTTTAAATTATTTTTAATGTTTATTCATATTTTAAGAGAGACAGGGCACGAGTGGGGAGAGGCAGAGAGAGACTGAGATTGAAACTGAAGGAGGCTCCAGGCTCCAAGCTGTCAGCACAGCTTGAACTCAGGAGATCATGACTTGAGCCGAAGACAGATGCTTAACCGACTGAGCCACCCAGATGCCCCTGTATATACGTATTTTTGCAGCCTAGGATCTCCATTTCTTCTTTTGGCTACATGTATATGTCTTCTCTGCTATGTTAGGAAAATAGGGGCTGGATATCCCAGGAATGAGAGTTTATATAAAAAATACAACAAGTAGACAGCATACATAAATATCTATCAAATGTTATTTTAAATTTTGATCCAAACTGAACATTTGGAAATAGATTTATTGTTTAAATACTCAACCAGAGCAATTTCTTAAATCTAAACTAAATTGCTTTTAGAGTCCTTTTTCTTTGTAAGCATTGGAAAATTTGTTAATTTTTTTTCTTTTTTTCTTTTTCTTTTTTAATGCTTGTTATGTTGAAATAAAAACAAAGTAAAATGAAAAAAATGACTAGTGAGGTGCCTGGGTGGCTTAGTCAGTTAAGTGTTTGACTTCAGCTCAGGTCATGATCTCACGGTTCGTGGGTTCAGCTTCATGTCAGGCTCTGTGCTGACAGCACTTTTGTTACACTTCCAAGCCTAGGTCATCCAACACTTCTAACTTAGTGAAACATGATGTTACTTGGAAGATTGTTTCTCCACAGTGTTGTTTCACAGAGTCGAGTATGTGGCACTTTCCTTATGGTTCCCCACATAGGTTTTCAAACACTTCTAACTTACAAAGAAACCCCCATAGAAATATTGGCAGATTTTTCAACAGAAACTTTCCTGCCAGGAGACAATAGAATGACATATTTTCGAATATTGAATATTTTGAATATTGAAAGAAAATAACTGTCAGTGAAGAATTATACATGGAGAAGCTGTTCCTCAGGAAGGAAGGAGGGATAAAAATTTTCTCAAATAAATAAAAGCCAAGGGAGTTCATTACCACCAGATGCATCTTACAAGAAATGATAAAGGGAGTTCATTGAATGGAAGTAAAAGAATTCTAATTAACATCATAAAAACACAAAAAGTTGCATAAATCTCACTGGTAAAGGTAAATATATAATCCTAGTTAGTTTCTACAATATGATAATAGTAGACGTAAGTCACAACTCTAGTTTAAAAGTTTAAAAAAACATACTATGTAGCAAAAATAACCATAACTACAATGATCTGTTATTATTTTCACACAAATAAACAAACAAAACCCTATGTAAATTGTAACAGCAATAACCTAAAATGTGAGGAGAAGAAATAAAACTGTAAACTATAAAAATTCTATTGAAGGTAATTTGTTGTCAGTTTAAAATAGGATATTACAAATTTAAGATATTTTATGTCAGCCTCATGGTAACCCATAATGGGAAATTTTGTAATCGTACAAAAAATCACAATAAAAGAAGTTAAAGCATACTGATACCAAAACACATCAGAACACACACAGGCACATACACACACACAGCAAGAAGACAAAGAACAATGGATCTACAAAACAAGTAGAACATAATTAACACAATGGCAATAGTAGGTCCTCACTTATCAATAATTACTTTCACTGTAAACAGATTAAAATCTCTAATAAAAAGACATAAAATGGCTGAATGGATGGAAACAAAAGCAACAACAATAAAAAACAAGATTCAAGCACACATAGACTGAGAGTAAACAGATCGATAAAGACATTTCAAGCAAATGGCAACCAAAAAATAAACAAGTTTAAACACCCCCCACAGAAAAACAAGGATAGCTATACTAATATCAGAAAAAAATAGATTTTAAACTGAAAATAGTAAAAAGAGACAAAGAAGGCCATTACATAATGATTAGGGGTTAATACATTAAGAAGATATAACAATTGTAAATTGTATAACAATTATTTGCCCAACATCAGAACACCTAAATAGAGAGAGAAAAACTAACTGAATTAAAAAGAGAAATAAACAGTAGAAATTAGAAAGTTTAATACCCCACTCTCCACAAGGGATAGAACAGGCAGACAAAGAATTAATAAGGAAATAGTAAATGCGAACAATGCTATAGACCAAATGTACCAAACAGACATATACAGCAGAACACACATTCTTCTCAAATGCATGTGGGACATTTTCTATGATAGACCACATGTTAGGCCACAAAATAAATCTTAACAAATTCAAGAAGACTGAAATCATGCCAAGTATCTTCTTTGACTACAATGGCCCAAAACTAGAAATTGATAAGAGGAAAACTGGGAAATTCATGTACACATGAATTAAACAATGCTGTCTTGAACAACCAATGGATAAAAGAAGAGATTAAAAAAGAAATAAAAAAAGTTGCTTGAAACAAAAATGGAAACACAACATACCAGAATTTGTGCAATGCAGCAAAATTAGTTTTAAGAGGGAAGTTTACTGCAATAAACAACTATATTAAGCAAGATCCTATATAAATAACCTAAGTCTATGCCTTAAGGAGCTAGAGAAAGGAGGACCTGTGCCCAAAGCTAGCAGAACAACGGAAATACTCAAGAGCAGAAAAAATAAAAACTGAGAAACAGAAAACCAATGGAAAATATAAACCAAAGTGAGAGTTGTTTTTTTTTTAAAGATAAGCAACATTGACAAAACCTTAGCTAGACTAACTAAGAAAAAAAGAAAAAGACCCCTACAAACAAAATTATAAATGAAAATGGAGACATTACAAATGATACCACAGAAATTGAAGGATAAAAGACTATTGTGAACAACAGTATAAATAACCCAGAAGAAATAGGAAAACACACACACACACACACACACACACACACACACACACACACACAAACATTCTGAGAACATATAACTTACCAAGACTGAATCAGGAAGGAATAGAAAATACCAATTAAGGAGGAAGATTGATTCAGTAATCAAAAATCTCCCAATGAAGAAAAGCTGAAGACCAGATGGCCTCACTAGTGAATTTTATTAAACAATTAAAACAATTTACACCAATCCTTCTCAAACTGCTCCAAAAAATCAAAAAGGAGGAAACATCCCAAACTCACTTTACAAGGACAGCATTATCCTGATATCAAAGCCAGAAAAGAACATTATAGAAAAGAAAATTACAGGCCAAACCACTGATGAATACAGATGCCAAATTCTCCATAAAATACTAGCAAACTAAATTCTGCAGCTCATTAAAAGAATAATCCACTATGATCAGGTGGGATTTATCTCTGGGTGCAATGATAGTTCAACTTATGCAAATAGATCATTCTGTTACATCACATTAATAGAATGAAAGGAAAGAATACTATGAACTTCTCTATAGATGCAGAAAAAAACATTCAACAAAACTTAACATCTATTCATGATTTAAAAAAAATCTTAACAAATTAGACATAGAAAGAACATATCTTAACATAATAAAGGTCATGTATGAACAGCCCACAGCTATCATCATACTCAGTGGTGAAAGGATAAAAGCACTTATTCTAACATCAGGAACAAGACAAGGGTGCCTACTCTCACCATTCCTATTTAACATAGTATGGGGCATCCTAACTAGAGCAATAAGGCAAGAAAAATAAATAAAAGATATCATAATTGGAAAGGAAGAAGTAAAGTTGTTTCTTTTTCTTTACTTTTTAATTTTTTTTTTATTTTGGGAGAGAGAGTGGGGGAAGGAGAAGAAGGAGAGGGAGGGAGGGAGGGAGAGAGAGAGAGAGGGAGAAGGAGAAGAGAAGGAGAAGAAGGAGAAGGAGAAGGAGAAGGAGAAGGAGAAGGAGAAGGAGAAGGAGAAGGAGAAGGAAAATCCCAAGCAGGTTCAATGCTCAGTATGAGGCCTGATGCTAGGCTCAATCCCAGGAATAATGCCCTAAGATGAAACCAAGAGTCAGACACTCAACCAGCTGAGTTACCAGGTGCCCCAGTTGTAAAGTTGGTTCTATTTGCAGACAACATTTTTTATATAGAGAAAATCCTAAAGACTCAGCCTAAAAGCTCTTAACTCTAATCAATGAATTCAGTACAATTGCAGGATTTTTAATTAACATATGAAACTCCATAGTGTTTCTATATACACCACCAACAAAACTTCTGAAAAAGAAATAAATTGATCTTGTTTACAATAAGATCAAAAACAATAAAGTTATTAGGAATAAATTCAACTAAGGAGGTGAAAGATCTCTAAGCTAAAACTATAAATATTGATGAAATAAATTGAAGAAGACATAGATAAATGGAAAATTATCCCATGTTTTTGAATTGGAAAAAGTAATATTGTTAAAATGTTAATACTACCAAAAGTCATCTACAGATTCAATGTAATCCCTTTCAAGATTCCAATGACATTTTTTACAGAAGCAGAAAAACCACTCCTAAAATTTACATGGAATCACAGAAGACACCAAATAGTCAAAGAAATCCTGAGAAAGAACAGAACATGAAGTATTAAACTTCCTGATTTCAAGCTACAGTATAAAACTACAGTCATCAAAACAGTTTGGTACTGTCACATAAACAGATCAGCAGACCAATGGAACAAAATCAAGGGCCCAGAAATAAGCCCACGCATATATGCTAATACTTATCATATATTTAACATGAAAATACAACTAATATTTGACAAGGGAACCAAGAATACAAAATGGAGAAAATGTAGTCTCTTCAATAAATGGTGATGGGATAATTGGACATTCACATGTAAAAGAATGAAACTAGACCCACATCTTATACCACTCATAAAATTAACTTAAAATGGATAAAACACTTAACTGTATGACCTGAAACCATAAAACCTGTTGAAGGCAATATGAGAACAAAGTTCCTTACATGGGTGCTGGTAATGATATTTTGGATATGACATCTAAAGGATAAGCTACAAAATGAGAAAAAAATTAAAGCAGGAAACATCAAACTGAAAAGGTCTGTACAACCAAATAAATCATTAACAAAGTGAGAAGACAGCTAACGTAATGGGGAAAGATATTTGCAAGGTATATATTTGATAAGGGGTTAATAATCAAAACATGAAAAGAACTCATACAACTCAATAGCAAAAATAAATAAATAAAAGTAAAAACAAACAAACTCAATTTAAAAAAAATGGGCAAATGACCTAAACAGACATTTCTCCAAAGAAAATATACAAAAGGCCCACACACTGAAAAGATGTTCAACATTATTAGCCATTAGGTAAATGTAAATTAAAACCACCATAAGATATCATTTCATGCCTGTCAGAATGAGCATTATGAAAAAGACAGGATAACAAATGCTGGTGTGGATGTGAAGAATAGGGAACTCTTGTGCACTGCTGGTGGGATTATAAATTAGTGCAGACGCAGAGGAAAACAGTAGAATTCTCAAAAAAAATTGAAAACAGAACTACTATATGATCCAACAGTTCCACTTCTGGAATACAACCAAAGGTAGTGGAAACACTGACTTAAAAAGATATCTGCATCCCCCACATTCACAATAGCATTATTTACAATAGCAAAGACATAAAAACAACCCATGTGTCCACTGATGGATGGATGGATAAATAAGTTGTGGTATATATGCATGTATGTGTACACACACACACACACACACACAGGAATATTATTCAGCCATAAACCAACAGACAAGACAAACAAGTAAATCTATCATTTGCAACAACATGAATGGACCTTTAAATGAAGGGCATTTAAGTGAAATAAGTCAAAGAAAAAAATAAAAGTATGGTCTCATTATGGAGAAACTGGAGAGAAAAAACAAACAAACGGAAAAGTAGATTATTTTTGTGATTACCAGAGGCAGGGCATAGGCAAAATGGGAACAGAGGGAAGGTGATCAAAAGGTAAAAACTTCCAATAGAACATAAATAAGTACTAGGGATGTAATGTATAATATGATGACTATAGCACTGTTGTATGATATATTGGAAAGTTGTTGAGAATAAATCCTAAGAGTTCTCATCACAAGGAGAAAATTGGTTTTCCTTTATTCTTTTCTTCTTTCTTTTCTTTTTATTGTATGTATATGAGAAGATGGATGTTAGCTGCATCTACTGTGGTAATCATTTCACAATATAAGTAAATCAAACCATCATGCTGTATGCCTTAAACTTATACAGTAATGTGTGTCAATTATTTCTCAATAAAACTGGAAAACAAATACTGGCTGCTGGCAAATCTAAAATGTTTTAATCCTTCTATCACAATATACACACTAACTCCTGATGTCTCTTAAGGATCTTGCCAAAGCCAAAACCTTCATGCTTTGCAGCACATTACCAGGGTATTTCAAAATTTCTCATTTGAATTCCAATTTTATAGGCTTCTTGACTTACAAAGATCTAAAAAATAAAATTATGTATTCTGTCATTTGTAAAATGTCTCCTGTACTTCTTTTGTTTAATGTAATTAATTTATTTATTTTGAAAGAGAGAGAGAGAATGCACACACACAAGCGGGAAGGGGGCAGAGAGAGAGGGAGAGAGTGAGAATGCCAAGCAGGCTCCGCATTGTCATTGTAGAGACAGACTTAGGGCTGAATCTCAGGACTCTGAGATCATGAACTGAGCTGAAACCCTTCCCTTAACTCACTGAACCACCCACGTGCCCCTCTCCTGTACCTTTAGTCACAAAAAGCCCCATAATACAGATATATAATATAAAATTCCAAGTCTCAACTTCTTCCATTAACTATGCTTGAGTTTATCACATATCCGTCCAGCTCCTTCTCTATAAGTGTTCTTCTAAAACAAACGAAAAATTAAATGTTACATATTTTATTCTTTAACATGCTTTGTTTTCACTTACCAATTACCTATGAGAGACATCAATACCAGTAGGTCTACTTTCTGTCTTTTTAATGTCTACAATCGAAACTGCAGCTGAATCATTCATAATTATTTATATATCCTTTTGTATGGATATTTCATTTCCATTGATTGATTGATTGCTATCACACAGAGTAGAATTATCTTTGTATGCATATACATTCTTGTCCCCATGCGAACCAGTCAGGTGTGCGGGCGCGCGGGCCCACGGTCTGGCCAAAAGGCTTGGGGCTTTGGGAGCCCAGGGAGGGCTCCGAGAGAGCGCTTAGGATCGTCTCCCAACGCCAGTCCCGGGATTGTCAGAGGAGGCCTCAGGCCCGGCGGCGGCGCAGTCAAAGCTCTGTCCCCGGATGCCTCTAAGTCCTGGGGTCTGGAACATGGCTCTGCCACCTGCTGTATCAAGCCACTGACCTGGAACAGCAAGTGCGCGAAGCTGAGAGGGAGCGGCTGGCTGCACCACACCATGGTGCACACCCTCACAGCAGGACACCATGCTCAAGGTCATGTTTCCCCCGCTGCAGAGGTGCTTAAGGACGCGGGAGGTTGGATGCTGATTGACTCCAGAGGCCGCCGCTTTGGAACAATCTTCAACTACCTGCGGAGCAGGTGCGTGCCACCGCCTGAGAGTACCAGAGAACTGGGCAGCTACCCGGCGAAGCAAGCTACTACCTGGTACAGGCCCTGACTGAGGACTGCCAGCTGGCGCTGCAGCAGTAGAATCCTAGAGGCAGAGCTGCTCCCAGCAAACAACTTGGGGTTCCAGAGCCACATCTGCTGAGCTTCTCTTCTATGGATCAATTAGGGTTCTGAGAAGAGCTTAGAAAACACAGCCAGGACCCTGGGGTGTCACCGCTATCACAGCTGGCTGAGTGACCTTGATCGAGTCAATTCCTACCTCTGGCATTCTGTCTTCGAGTTCCAAAAGATAGGGAAACAAGACAAATATGTACAGTGTAGTGTGTTTTATATAAGGGCTTTCATTCTGTTCTATTTTTACAATGCTAAAATATCCTTTATGATAGAGTATGAATAAGAGATTATAAGAGTTTCTTTTTTGATGCCCCGTTTATATTAAAAAGTGGCAACTATGAAAACAATTTTCTGTTGTGTTGGTGAATACTTATTGGTTCTTAAAATCCAAAAGTATAGAATTTCTTGGGCAATATCCATGTTTTTCAAATTGTATCTCATAGAAAAAAAGTGCATTTTATACTCACATATATATAACTTAAAACTTAAGTAGGAGTTTTATAAAATGATACCTTTAGTGAAATACATACTGATATATTGTTTTCTTTTTTTTAATGCTCCTTGGGACCCATTAAGCTTTTTACATGACCCATTAATAGGTAAACACTTGCAGTTTGAAAAACATTGAACTAGATGATCTTGAAGGTGGATTCCTGCTCTGTAGTTCTACATTTGTCCAATGTTATCTCACACTCTGTGTGTCAGGGGCGATTCTGCTATCTGCTTGTGTGTACATCTTGTACCCCTGTTTGACATAAAGGAGGGAAGTTAGGGATGCACTCAAGGCCAAAGAGCCAGTGAACTGCAGATCTCAGATTCAACTCCAGCTTATCTGACTTCCAGGTCCAGTGCTTTTTCTTCTGCTCCTCCTTTCCAGGTTTTCTTGAGACGGCTCCCATCCTCACCCCACTGAGCTAGAGTTTCTTGTTTACTTGGAGGGTTTTGTTTTTGTGTTTAAGATTTAGGTATAGCGAAGGGAGTTCATCATAAACCTCAGAGTGTGGCACATAATCATTATCAGTCTATACAAATGTTTCCTCTTTCTATTTTTTGTCCTTCATTCCCAGTCCCTTGCCCATTTCCCTTTTGCACATTGGTAACCATAAAATTCTAATGTTTTGATATATAGAATATGCTTGTGTCCTTGAAAAACTAAAAGCATTGTTTTGTATATTCACATGTGTTAAGTTTCCATAAATGGCATTGAGCTATAATTAAAAAACAAAACAAAAACCTCTTAACATAATATGCAAAAGCTGTAGAATACTGTGATGCAAGACCAATGGCCTCCAAAGAGGTCCACTGTAAATATGTTACCTTCTGTGACAAGAGAGGATTTACAGATGTGATTAAGTTTCAGGTTTTGAGATAGAAAGAGGATTCTGGCTTATCTGGGTAGGTCCATAGTAAATACATGGGTACTCAAAAGTGGAAAAGGGAGACAGAAGAGAAGGTCAGAGTGATGCAATGAAAGAACTGAACCCACCATGTTTAGCTTTCTTTGACGATGGAGGGAGGGGGACAGGAGCAAAGGAATTCAGATGAGCTCTACAAGGCAGAAAGGCAAGTACACAGATTCTCTTTTAGAGTCTCCAGAAGGGAATGCAGCCCTACTGACACCTGAATTTTAGTTCAGTGTTATCAGTGTCAGACTTACAGACTACAGAGCTGGAAGATAATAAATATGTATGATTTTAAACCACTCAGTCTGTAATAATTTATTACTGTAAAAATAAACCCAAAAGTCGTTTCCTTTAAATAACAATAAAATTGATAAAACTCTAGCAAGATTGTCAAAGAAAAAGAGATAAACGTAAATTACAATATCTGGAATGAATTGAGGTATTATCACCACATAACCATTAAAAGAATAGGGAGGAAAAACTAGCACAACTCTGTGGCCATAAATTTTACATCTTAAATGAAAGGGACTAGTTTCTTCAAAGATAAAAATTACCAAAACACAAAGAATAAGTATATTACTTGAATGGTTTTATAAGAATTAAAAATTTGAATCCACAGTTTAAATCCTTCCAAAAACAGTCATCTCCAGGCCTAAATGATCTCATTAGTAATTTCTATCAAACATTTACATATAATCGGGGCACCTGGGTGGCTCAGTTGGTTAAGCATCTGACTCTGGATTTCAGCTCAGTCCATGATTTCACAGTTTGTGAGTTTGAGCCCCATGTCGGTCTCCATGCTGATAGTGTGGAGCCTTTTTGGGATTCTCTCCCTCTCCCACTTTATATTCCTCCCCACCAGCACACTGTCTCTTTCTTTTAAAGTAAATATATAAACTTAAAAAAAATAGATATAATACTAATTACACATAATTTCCCCCAGAAAATAAAGACCTAACTCTTTCTAATTCATTTTATGAGACCAGCATTACTGTGATACCAAAACCAAAGAGAGGCAGCACACACACACACACACACACACACACACACACACACACACACATTTTAACTCTACTTGATATTAATGTACAACAGAAGACTAAATTTTAAAAAGTGCTACCATTTATGTTACTGCAAAAATATTTTTTGGTATAAATCTAGCAAAACATACAAGATTTGCATGCTGAAAACAACAAAATGCTGATAAAAGATACCAAAGAAGACCTAAAGAAATTAGGGTGATATACCATGTTCATAGATTGAAAGACTCAATATAGTAAAACTGTCGATTGTTCCCCCCAATCTTTAGATTTATTGCAACTACATCAAAATCTCAAAAGGATTTTGTATGTATAGAAAACCTATTATACATTTATTTTTAAAAAATGTTTGTTTATATATTTTTTAGAGAAAGAGCATGCAAACAGGGGAGAGGCAGAGAGAGAGGGAGACAGAGAATTCAAAGCAGGCCCCAGGATCTGAGCTGTCAGCACAGAGCCCAACACAGGGCTTGAACTCAAACCTTGAGATCATGACCTGAGCCAAAGTTGTATGATTAATCAACTGAGCCACCCAGGTGCCCCTAGAAAGCCTATTTTTAAATGTACATGGAAATTCAAAGAACTAGAATGCTAAAACAATTTTGGAAAGAAAAAAATAAAGTTGGAGGAGTCATTCCACCCAAACTTAAGATTTACTGTAAAGCTACAGTAGTCAAGACAACATGATATTGGTGAAGGGATAGACACATAGATCAATGAAACAGAATACATGTTTAACTTTTCACAACATGCAAAATAATCCAATGGAGAAAAGATAATCTTTTCAATAAATAATGTTGACAAATTGGACAACTTTGATTTAAACCTCGCAGTTTATCCAAAATTTAACTCAAAATGGATCATGATCTAAATATGAAATACATAAACTCATAAAGTTTAGAAGAAAATATGGGAGAAAATCTTTATGACCTGGGGTTAGGCAAAGAGTCCCTAGACATGATGTAAAAAATCACAATTTCATCAAAATTGAAAATGTGTGGTCTTCAAAAGATGCTTTTAAGAGAATAAAAAAATCTAGCTGCATAATTAGAGAAAACATTGGCAAATCATATACATGATAATGGATTCGTATTCAGAATATATAAAGAGTTCTCAATACTCAATAATAAAAAAAAAATTTTTAATTCCTGACAATGCCAAATAGTGATGAGAATGCAGACCAAGTGGATGACTAATGGGAAGCTTCTTGTTTATACTTATCATATGTCTCAACAATGCTACTCTTGGGAATTTACATTAGATAAATGAAAATTTATATTCACACAAAAATCTGTATATAAATATTTACAACAGCTCTATTCATAATTGCTAAAAAGTAGAAATAATCCAGAGTCCTGGAAGTCAGAGGGTTGATTTGGCTGTAAAGAAATAATAAGCTCCTATTAGATCCAGAAAATGTATTATTCATATACACAGCAAAAGAAAGAAGAGCAAAAGTGCCAGCTCCCTTGTCCCACAGGATGACACTGAAACAAAAGGGACCAAATAATTTTGATGTAACATGATTGGCAGGGTAACACATTGCTGAAAAGCCAATTTCATGTTGATAAAGACTTTTATAGCCTTAGTCTGTGTTGTACCCTAAGGGCACCAAGGCAAAAAGTCTCATGCCTCATCACAACCCAGGAAGTGATGAGAAACTGTCTCATGACAGCACCCTGGGAATATAGGTAGGTGGTTGGAAGAAGGCCCAGTAGCTATTCTTCACAAGATCTCATGCTCTCATGGTCCAGGAAGATCCCAGGGAATTCTACCAAGATTTAGATGTGCTATAGTTAAGTCTTTCCCTCATGACTTTTGTGGAGATGTACCTCAGAAATTCCCCTCCTGGGTATTTGCCTCAGAGAATAAAAAATTACATTCACACAAAAATCTGTACATGAATACTTCTTGCAGTTCTAGTCATAATCATATGCACTGAAAACAATCCAAATATCCTTCAACAAGTAGATGAACAAATTGTGATACATACATTCAATGGCATACTACTCAGCTATCAAAAAGAAAGAATTATTGATATACTTAATAACTTACATAAAAGCACTGTGTTACTGATTCTACATTTGTGTTTTATCTCATACAATTTCTTCATTAAAAAATTTTTAGCCTTATATTTTCATGAAAACAAAATGTTTATTTCTTTATTTCATGTATGTTACAGACCACAATCTGTCCTTAAAAATTCATATGTTGAATCATTAACCCTCAGTATGACTGTATTTGGAGACAGGGTGTTAAGGAAATAATTAAGGTTAAATGTGGTCATAAGGGTGGGGGTCCTAATTCAATAGGACTAGTGTCCTTATAAGAAGATGAAAAAAAATAAAAACAAAAACAAAACAAAAACAAAATTGAAGCACTCTCTCTCCCCACCCGCCCCCGCCCCCCTCCAGTCACACACAAAGGAAAGACAATACGAACACAGAGAAAAGGTGGCTATCAGTAAGCCTGGTAAAAGGGTCGCATCAGAAACCAACCCTGTTAGTATCTTGATCTTGGACTTCTAGGCTCCACAACTGTGAGCAAATAAATTTTTGTAGTTTAAAACACCTAGTATGTGGTATTTTGTTATACCTCTCTAGCAGACTAATACAATATGGAATTTACTTTTCTGTTATGAGGTGAATAATGAACCTAATTTTTTTCTCCCAAAATAGATAGCCAAATGTCAAAACAAATTGTATCAGATATTTTCTCAAATGATCCAAAATGTCTTAGATTAAATTCCTAATTCATGTGGCTCTGATTATGGTTTCTCTACTATTTGCCATAGATCCATTTGTTTATTCCTATGCCAGCCAGTACTATATTCTTTTAATTATAATGGTTTTTATACATCATTTAGTATCTGATACAGGAAGCCTTCCCTCATGGTCTGTTGTCACATTTTCTTAAATAATTTAATGTTTTCCTCAGTTCCATATGTTTGGACAAATGCTCTTCAAAGAGATACAAAGCTTGCACCACAATGTAAATTAAATATTATAACACTTAGTACACTGCTTACTTTATCTGACAGTTTTCATAGTAAAGCTTTTCCATAAACAAAACAGTGCATGGATTTATATTCTGACACATTCTAATAATGAATGTGGATTAAATGAAAACAGTTCATATAAGCTGCAGATTGGTGGACCACAGCGTAGTGACATTGGTTTAGACATTTTTGATCATGGATAATCTAAAGCCAGGGCACAATGTTTGATCTAGAGGTTTCCTACCATCTTTCTATAGGGCACAAGTCTCTGTCATTCTTGCATTTTCTCTCCAGTGTTTCTGTTCACTTTCCCAGTCTTCTCAGGCTGAGGTCCAGAGACAGAGAACCAGGATCTTCTCAAGAGTTTAGGTAGCATGTAGTCC
This sequence comes from Lynx rufus, assembly GCF_022079265.1. Taxonomy (NCBI): domain Eukaryota; kingdom Metazoa; phylum Chordata; class Mammalia; order Carnivora; family Felidae; genus Lynx; species Lynx rufus. The sequence goes on from NW_025814825.1 coordinate 9,045,336, forward strand.
CAGGTAAAGTCTCTATATCTTATTTACCTACCAAATGGTTGAATGCTCACCTTCTTCCTAAGAGTTGGGATAAACTGCTCTGACATCAAATTGTGTCTTCTTTTCTGCTTTGTTGCTTATAGTATAAACTCTGGATCCCTGGAACTCGTAAATCCTTTTTTTTCTTTCAGGAAATCTCCCTTCTTATAATAAAGCCTTGGTGTCTAGACTACTGTTTCAGTCTGTTGGCTTAAAACATGTTTCTTTGTGTGTTTTAAATTCCTTAGTTATTCTCAGCCCTTTAAGGGAAAAAATGTTAAATGTTAGAGGCTGGTGTGACCTGCACTTTTGGTTGAAGTGATAAAAATGGAAAAATAGTAGCATGGAGAAACAGAATCTGGCAAAAATTGACCAGCAAAAGAGCTGAAGTTGGGGTAAAGAGTGAGAAAATACAAACACAAATAGGACATACTTGTGGGACATGTATATTTTCCTAGGAATCTGTGAAAAATTTGTGAAGGGTATATCACAAAGACTGAACATTATACACTCAGGGAAGATGAGTCATGGGCCGTCAGACCATACAAGGTGTGTCTTAAGAAGAAGCTTGCCTCACAGTTAAGGGAGATACAGATATTCAGATTCCATATGTACAGTAGAACTTTATATGTAGTACATATTTTAACAGCAGCCCATTTATTTATGGCTATTATAAATTGCATAATCAAAAAAATTCTAAAAAGGATAGAGAGTGAATAGGTCATACATTTTCTAGGAAAACTGATTTTCTATGAAATTGATTTTGCATAAAATTGATGAATAGAGGACTAAAGTAGTTCAAGGTGTGACCTTGCCTCTTGGGCAGTGCTCCATGTATTGAGATTCTACCAGGACAGGTATTATGTCTCAGTATTTCACATATACAGCTTCCTTTCTACTTGGATCTTACCTCTTACAATCATTTGTACTATTTCCAGAGTAATTTAAACATTTCCTCATCTCAAAAGGTGTGCTGTTTTTCCTTCTATTACTGAGGTAATATTCTTGTATGTCTCCAATTATTATTTCTGGAGGGGGGTTTATTTCATTGTCATTGTCTACATATGGTTAACCTTTCTATTTTTCAAAATATTTATATTTAAAAGAGCAGGAATGGGGTAAACCCATTTCACATGCCATTTGATAACAGGAAAGGCCCTACACCTGTGGGTGTAGGATTTAATACCTTGTATAACAATTCTCTATAAGGTTCAATTTGTTCTTTCTTGGTAGCACAGATTAATTGGAAATCTTTTAACTTTATATATTAATCATTATTATCTCTTTTTTTTTATTCTTGGTATATAAAATTGCCTGCCATTTTCCCTCCCATGTGTAATATCATTGTAATTATAAATGTATTAGCGTTTGCCTATATGCTACCTATTCTATTTATTCCTATTTATCATCTTCCTATTCTATTTATTACTACCATTCTTTCCTCTGTTTCTTTCCTATTTTGTCACAGACACCCAATTCAATATCAAGTCAACATTTACCTGACACTGATACTAAAGATAATGAAAGCCAACATTAACTGAAGGCTTATAAAATTGCTAATACTTATGTTATGCAACTTATAATCTTATATAAATTATTTCATTCATTTTCACAATAATCCTATAATACAGGTACTAATACCATCTCTGTTTATAAGGAAATTGCGGCTAAATAGTTGAAAAATTTAACTAAGGACCTAAGTAGCTTCAAATGGAAGAGTCAGGATATGAACTAAGGTCTGCCTGAGTACAGAGTTAATGTCATTAGAAATGCAAAGTCTCCTTTGTATGTAAAAGCAACATTTCTTGACCATAAAACTTTTTTATTTTAATACCAAAATGTTCTTTAAGGATGATTTTCTGAAATTAAAGTTCAAAATAAAATAACACATTTGCATTCTTGAAGGGTGAATTAACAGAAGGCAGTTCCTTTTATTAAATTGTTATTTCCTATTATTAAACTTATTTCCTAGTGCAGTTTTCCTAGCTTCTGTGTTTATATGTCTTCTCTTCGGTATTTATGTTACTCCTAAGTAATATAGTTGGATATCTTCCTAATTGAAAAATATTCCAAATATAGGACTTTGGGCTAAGATGTAGGTAGAAAAACATGCAGAAAAATTTACTGCCATAAGCCCAGAAAAAATGATCAGAAAACCATTAGCAAAATATGAAAGTTATGAGAATCATGTATACTCCATAATCTGAGAAGAAATCAATAATCCTCTATACTGAAAAGCCGTTCCCTCCTTGCTGCAGCCAGGGGAAAAAATAAGTCCAATTTAGGTTATGGAAATGTTTAACTCAGAAATGGGAGTGGTTTCTTGGAGAAGCAAAACAAACAAGCAAACAAACAAAAGCTATGAAGTCTGAATAGAGGTGCAGCCACTTCTCAATTTTTCACAAATTGGCATAAGAAGGGGACAAGTTTCAAAGATAGTAGGTAAAGAGAACACATATTTAATAATTGGGGTGACAGGTCTCTCAGTTCCATGCGCAATTATATACTTAACATTTGGTAGAAATTATTTAGTACTTTTTACTAAAGGACTTTATTAATGTATCCAGTTTAGATAGTCTCAGAAGTTGAGAGAGATGGAAAGTATGTGATAAGGCAAAATTCCATGAATTCTCAATTCTCTGGAGAATTTTGATTTATGTTTCAGGTTTCCAATGAACAGGTATTACTTTAAAATAGAGAAAAATTCAATTAAAAATATTTTCAAGAAGTTCATGATAAGAGGTCTAAATTTCCCCCTAAAGGATCTAAATGTCATTTCTGATTCAGCAACTACTCTTCCACCTATAGGATGTAATACTATTGGATCACTTCATTTTGTTTTAATTTACATAGTTACATAGAGTGTTATATTAGTTTCAGGTGTATAATATAGTGATTCGCCAATTCCATACATCACCCAGTGCTCATCACAACAAGTGCACTCCTTAATCCCCAAAACACCTGTTAAACAAATATGCCCATCACCCTTCGCTCTGGTAAACATCAGATTTTCCTCTATAGTTAAGAGTCTGTTTCTTGCTCTCTCTCTTTCTCTCTCTCTCTCTGTATGTTCCCTTTTCTTCTTTGTTATGTTTCTTAAATTCCACAATGTTCTTAGCTACATTTGCTTCTCTGTGAACGATTATTGCCTTGGCATGCTTGTTATTTCTCCCCCAGGAAGCAAGTATATCATAGGGAGTTAGAATCAAAAATTTTCTCTTAAACTTAGAAAATAAGTTTGTTAAACTGGAATCAGCAATAAACAAGGAATTCACCTCCTATAGGTGAATTGAAATAACAAATTTTTCCGAAGGTAGCCAGCCATATTAAAAAAAAAAAAAAGAAGAAGCTAAGATGGTGGAACAGCATGGAAGTTTTTTTTTATGTCTCTCATCCCTGAAATGCAACCAGATCAACACTAAACACTCAAACACCTAGAAAACTGATTTGAGGACTAACACAATAATCTTCACAACATGAACCACAGAATTCAGCAGGTACACAGTGTGGAAAGGTGAATTGAGGGAGAAAGAAGCCACAGAGGGCAGGGAGCTGTTTTTGCCTGCAGAGAGAGGATGGAGACAGGGGGGCAGGGTATGGAAAAAGCACCCCTCACTTCAAAACAAAAGCATCTGGAGAGAAAGTTGAAAAGTGGAAACAGCCGCAGGAACTGAGCAAAAAAGGGAGAAAGGAGGAAGGAGAGGGTTTAAATTCCATTAAGACTCTATAAACAGGGGGAGCACAGAATCTGAAACTCCGCAGCTAGATAGCTGGCAGTGCTCTGCTGGGAAGGGCGATTCCCCAGGAGCAGAGATCAGGGTTCTCAGGGTCCTCAGGCCACATGGGGAGAAGTGGTTCCCCTACTGGGAGGACATTTGGTAGAGACTGTGCGGCCACCCCACACGCAAAGGTCCCAGCAGACGCTGGAGAACAACTGCATTTGCTGCTGCTAGAGTAAGGACACTAAGGATGAAGCCTGGAACCAGATGTCTGTTGTGATTTTCCATATATCCTGACACGCTGCTGCTACATGATCTCATGAACTTTTTCTAAGGTGGGCTGGCACCCAGATGCAGTCCCTGGGCATTGGCAGCAGTATAGTCTTGTGAATGTTCCTGGGGGAGGGCCGGCACCCAGCCGTTGCTTAGCAGGACCCTCCCCCAGAAGGCCTAAGTGGGTCAAAACTGTGGTCCCTCAGAAGTGAGGGGTCGAACACAGCCTCATTTGAGATAAAACTCAGGAGGGAGGTGCTGCCTGGAAGCCTGACGACTTTGTCACAGACAGTGTAGAAGCGGGGAGTGGACAGAAGCCAGAGACAAAGGAGGGGTGTTTGATTGCCAGTTGTGGAGAGCACAGAGTTCTGATACTAGACACTGGGTAGCTGGGTGAGGCCATTTTCACCTCTCCCACACATGTGCATACATGCCTACATGTGCCACAGGAACTCACCCAGGTAAACTGAGCAGCGCCATCTAGTGGAGAATCGAGCCATTACACTCAACCCCACTCAATGGGGCCAACAGCACTCTTGCCAAACACAAGTCTCTCCACCTGCTTAGTTTACAGACTATAAAGTGCTCCATAGCTTGACTTCTGTGAGAAACCAGAAGTAATTTCCATTGTACTTCATTCCGTTCACTGGTCCTTTTGTTCAATTTCTTTTCTTTTTCTTTTCTTATTCTTGAATACAGAAAGAGAAAAAATCTATTTTTATTTTCCATTTTTATTAAAAAGATTTTCTTTATTTTTTTCTACTATATTTTTTACTTTTTTTGTAAATTTTTAAACTCTATTTTACTTTCATCAATTCATTTTATTGTATTCATTTTTTCAAATTTTCAAACGTTTTCCTTTTTTTCCTCTTTTCTTTTCTTTCCTTTTCTTATGTTTTCCTTTTTTTTTTTTTTTCTAATCTATCAAGCTTCTTTCAACACCCAGACCAAACACACCTAGGATCAAGTATTCTTTATTTTATTTTTTTGTGTACTTAAATTTTTTTTTTTTACTTTATTGGTTCTTTTCTTCCTCCATGATGATAAAATGAAGGAATTCACCCCAAAAGAAAGAACAGGAAGAAATGACAGTGACTTAATCAACACAGATACAAGCAAGATGTCTGAACCAAATTTAGAATAGGATAAGAAGAATACTAGCTGGGGTTGAAAATAGATTAGAATCCCTTTCTGCAAAGATAAAAGAAGTAAAAGCTAGTCAGGATGAAATAAAAAATGTTATCACTGAGCTGTAATCTCTTATGGCCGCCATAGCAGCAAGAATGGATGAGGCAGAGCAGCGAATCAGTGATATAGAGGACAAACTTATGGAGTATAATGAAGCAGAAAAAAAGAGGAGACTACAGCAAAAGAGCACAAAATAAAAATTAGAGAACTCAGTGACTCATTAAAAAGGAATAGCATCAGAATAATAGGGGTCCCAGAAGATGAAGAGAGAGAAAAAGGGGTAGAAAATTTATGTGAGCAAATCATAGCAGACAACTTTCCTAACCTGGGGAAAGACACAGACAACAAAATCCAGGAACCAGAGGACTCCCATTGGATTTAACAAAAACCGCCCATCAACAAGGCATATCATAGTCAAATTCACAAAACAGTCAGGAAAGGAAAGAATCATGAAAAAAGCAAGGGAAAAAAGTCCTTAACCTGCAAAGGAAGACAGATCAGTTTTGTGGTAGACCTATCCACAGAAACTTGGCAGGCCACAAAGGAGTGGCAGGATATATTCAATGTGCTGAATTGTAAAAACATGCAGCCAAGAATTCTTTATCCTGCAAGGCTGTCATTCAAAATTGAAGGAGAGATAAGAAGTTTTTCAGAAAAACAAAAATTAAAGGAGTTTGTGACCAGCCCTGCAAGAAATTTCAAGGGGGACTCTCTGAGGGGAGAAAAGACAAAAAAAAAAAAAAAAAGACCAAAAGCAACAAAGACTAGAAAGGACCAGAGAAGACCACCATAAACTCAACTCTGCAAGCAACATAATGGCAATAAATTCATATCTTTCAGTACTCGCTCTAAACATCATTGGTCTAAACACTCCAATCAAAAGACATATGGTAACAGAATGGATAAGAAAACAAGATCCATCTATATGCTATTTACAAGAGACCCATTTTAGACCTAAAGACACCTTGAAATTGAAAATAAGGGGATGGAGAAACATCTATCATGCTAATGATTCCAAAAAGAAAGCCAGAGTTGCCATATTTATATCAGACAAACTAGATTTTAAAATAAAAAGACTTTTTTAAACTATAAATGTTTAAATTTAAAAGACTGTAAAAGAGATAAAGAAGGGCACTATATCATATTTAAGGGTCTATCCACCAAGAAGAGCTAACAATTGTAAGCATTTACGCTCCAAAGGTGGAAGCACCCAAATATATAAATCAATGAATCACAAACATAAAGAAACTCTTTGATAATAATACCATAATAGTAGGGGACTTCAACACCACTTATACCAATGGACAGATCATATAAACCGAAAATCAACAAAGAAACAGTGACTTTGAATGACACTCTGGGCCAGATGGACTTAACAGATATATTCAGAACATTTCATCCTAAAGCAGCAGAATACACATTCATCTCCAATGCACATGGAACATTCTCCAGAACAGATCACATACTGGGACACAAATCAGCACTCAACCAGTACAAAAAGATTGAGATCATACGGTGCATATTTTCAGACCACAACACTATGAAACTAGAAATCAACCACAAGAAAAAATTTGGGAAGATAACAAATACTTGGAGACTAAAGAACATCCTACAAAGAATGAATGAGCTATCCAAGAAATTAAAGAGGAAAGTAAAACTTACATGGAAGTCAATGAAAATGATAACACCACAGCCCAAAACCTCTCAGATGCAGCAAAGGCAGTCATAAGAGGGAAGTATATACCATCCAAGCCTTCCTAAAGAAGGAAGAGAGGTCTCAGATACACAACCTAACCTTACACCTGAAAGAGCTGTAAAAAAGAACAGCAAATGAAATCCAAAAGCAGAAGAACACAGGAAATCATAAAGATTAGAGCAGAAATCAATGCTATTGAAACAAAACAAAACAAAACAAAACAAAACAAAACAAAACAAAAAACCCAAACAAAATAACAACAAAAAACAGTAGAACATATCAAAGAAACCAGGAGTTGGTTCTTTGAAAGAATTAAGAAAATTAATAAACTTGTAGCCATTTTGATGAAAAATAAAAGAAATGGGCCCCCCAAAAATAAAATCAATAATGAAAGAGGAGAGATCACAACCAACACTGCAGAAATACAAAAAATAATAAGAAAATATTATGAGCAATTATATGCCAATAAAATGGGCAATCTGAAGAAATGGACAAATTCCTAGAAACATATAAAATACCAAAACTGAAACAGGAAGAAATAGAAAATTAGAACAAACAAATAACCAGTAAAGAAATCAAATTAGTAATAAAAAATCTGCCACAAGAATCCAGGGCCAGATGGCTTTCCAGGGGAATTCTACCAAACTTTTAAAGAGTTAAGACCTATTCTCTTGAAGCTGTTCCAAAAAATAGACATGGAAGGAAAACATCCAAACTCTTTCTATATAGCCAGCATTACCTTGATTCCAAAACCAGACAAAGACCCCACTAAAAAAGAGAACTATAGGCCAATTTCCCTGATGAACATGGGTGCAAAAATCCTCAACAAGATCCTAGCCAACAGGATCCAATAATACATTAAAAGAATTATTCACCATGGCAAGTGGGATTTATATCTGGGATGCAGGGCTGATTCAATAGCCACGAAAAAATCAATGTGATACAGCACATCAATAAAAGAAAAGACCAGAACCACATGATCCTCTCAATAGATGCAGAGAAAGCATTTGACAAAATAGAGCATCCTTTTTTGATAAAAACCCTCAAGAAAGTAGGAATAGAAGGATCATACATCAAGATCATAAAAGCCATATATGAAAGACCCAATGCTGATATCATCCTCAATGGGGATAAACTGGGAGCTTTCCCCCTAAGGTCAGGAACAAGGCAGGGATGTCCACTCTAAACACTGTTATACAACACAGTACTGGAAGTCAGCCTCAGCAATCAGACAACACAAAGGAATAAAAGTCATTCAAATTGGCCAGGATGAAGTCAAATTTTCACTCTTCACTGATGACATGATACTCTATATGGAAAACCTAATATTCCACCAAAAAAACTGATAGAACTGATCCATGAATTCAGCAAAGTTGCAGAATGTAAAATCAACACACAGAAATTGGTTGCATTCCTATACACCAATAATGAAGCAACAGAAAGAGAAATCAAGGAATTGATCCCATTTATAATTGCACCAAAAACCATAAAATACCTGGGAATAAACATAACCAAAGAGGTGAAAAATCACACACTGAAAACTATGGAAAGCTTATGAAACAAATTGAAGACACAAAAAAAAAAAATGGAAAAAAATTCCATGCTCCTGGATTGGAAGAACAAACATTGTTAAAATGTCGACACTACCCAAAGCAATCTACATATTCAATGCCATACCTATCAAAATAACACCAGCATTATTCACAGAGCCAGAAAAAACAATCCTAAAATTTTTATGGAACCAGAAAAGACCCTGAATAGCCAAAGCAATCTTGAAAAAAAAAACCGAAGTTGGAGGCATCACACTCCCGGACTTCAAGATGTATTACAAAGCTGTAATCATCAAAACAGTATGGTACTGGCACAAAAATAGACACTCAGATCAATGGAGCAAAATAAGAACCCAGAAATGGACCCACAAACATATGGCCAACTAATCTTTGACAAACAGGAAAGAATATCCAAGGGAATAAAGACAGTCTCTTCAGCAAATGATGCTGGGGAAAATGGACAGCAACATGCAGAAAAATGAACTGGGAGTACTTTCTTACACCATACACAAAAATAAACTCAAAATGGATGAAAAACCTAAATGTAAGACAGGAAGCCATCAAAATCCTCAAGGAGAAAGCAGGAAAAAATCTCTTTGACCTTGGCTGCAGCAACTCTTTACTCTAGAAACAAGGGAAGCAAAAGCAAAAATGACTATTGGGACCTCATCAAAATTAAAATCTTCTGCACAGCAAAGGAAACAATCAGCAAAACTAAAAGGCAACTGACAGAATGGGAGAAGATATTTACAAATGACATATCAGATAAAGGATTAGTATCCAAAATCTATAAAGAAGTTATCAAACTCAACACCCAAAAAACAAATAATCCAGTGAAGAAATGGGCAAAAGACATGAATGGACACTTCTCCAAAGAAGACATTCAGATGGCCAACCGACAGATGGAAAAATGCTCAACATCACTTATCATCAGGGAAATACAAATCAAAACCACAATGAGATACCACCTCACACCTGTTAGAATGGCTAACATTAACAACTCAGGTAACAACAGATGTTGGTAAGCATTTGGAGAAAGAGGATCCCTTTTGCATTGTTGATGGGAATGCAAACTGGAGCAGCCGTTCTGGAAAACAGTATGGAGATTCCTCGAAAGATTAAAAATAAAACTACCCTACAACCCAGCAATTACACTACTAGGTAATTATCCAAAGGATACAGGTGTGCTATTTCCAAGGGACACATGCACCCCATGTTTATAGCAGCACTATCGACAATAGCCAAAGTATGGAAAGAGCCCAAATGTTCATCAATGGATGAACGGATAAATAAGATGTGGTATATATATACAATGGAGTATTACTCGACAATCAAAAAGAATGAAACTTGCCATTTGCAATGACGTGGATGGAACTGGGGGGTGTTATGTGAAGCGAAATTAATGTGTCAGAGAAAGACAAATATCATATAATTTCACTCATATGTGAAATTTAAGATACAAAACAGGTGAACATAAGGGAAGGGAAGCAAAAATAATATAAAAACAGGGAGAGGGACAAAACATAAAAGACTCTAAAATATAGAGAACAGAGGGTTGCTGGAGGGGTTGTGGGAGAGGGGAGTGGTCTAAACGGGTAAAGGGCATTAAGGAATCTACTCTTGAAATCATTGTTGCACCATATGCTAGCTAACTTGGATGTAAAGTAAACAATAAGTGAATACAAAAATAATGTTTCAACTAGAAGTTGCTTCCAAATACAGTCTCCCTACTGACTAAACTCCAAATATGAGCTTACAATAGAGTAATGCTGATTTTACTCCATGATTCCATATAACAATTTGTATAAGAATGAATGAAATCAGGCGCAGACAGAACAAACAGCAGAATTTCAGTAGGGAATTAGGAAAGAAAGAACTGAATAATGATTAAAATAGATTTCAGAGCTATAGCTATGCTACAAATAAATTGCCTATTGGGAGTTAACAAAATATCCCAAGAGATATGTTATAAAAATCAGCCACATACAGAACATATTCAATATATGACAATTCATTTTAAAGTTTAGAGCAATAGTGATTGATCATCAAATCTAATAACTGATATGCAGTGAAAGCTCTTTCTTGGGGGAACACTGTGTGTTCTTAAGAGGAAGAAAAAATCTTCTGTGACTTGTAGTTGGTGGTAAAATTTTCACATATATCAATGGCATAGCTATTATACTGTAATTGAGGGAATATTAATTTTTAAATGAAAATCATGAAATTCTTACTGGTTTAGCTCTCTGAAGAAGCATTTCTAGGTATTTTAAATTCTTTAGGCAGTTATATAATCAGCATAGATGTTGAAATATTCAAAACCTATGGTATCAGAATAGCAAAAAGAAATAGGTATTAATTGGGATGTATTTCAAAAAGTAAATATATAGAAAGATCATACCAAGTGATTGTCCAGCTAACTAAATTGATGGAGGATTCTATGCAGAAACAATATCAACAAGATGGAATATTTTAAAGGGAATATTTAAAGAATGTTCCCTAAGGTAGATATTAATGCTATATAGATAGGTTTTTATTAAAGTTTGTAATTCCATCCAATTTCAAATGCATTTATTTATTTATTTTTAAATGTTTATTTATCTTTGAGAGAGAGAGAGAATGAGAGCTAGGGAGGAACAGAGATAGAGGGAGGGAGACAGAGAATCCAAAGAAGGCTCCGCACTGTCAGTGCAAAGCCCAACACAGAACTTGAACTCACAAACTGTGAGATCATGTCCTGAGCTGAAGTCAGGCACTCAAACCACTGAGCCATGCAGGTGCCCCAATTTCAAATTTAAAGAAAAGTTAATGAAAACTTGGATCCAATGCACAAATGGTGCTTGCATTTATTCACTCTTTGAGAAATTTTTATTAAAAACATATTTTGTGCCAGATACATGCTGGATGCAGAGAATGCAATGGCAAACAAAAAGATAAACTGTCCCTGACCTTATGGAATTCACAAATTAGAGGGGAAAAAGTAATAATGCAAATACGTGTCTAAGTCTGAGGCACAAAGAGATACAGATTTTTGAATAACCTGCATTTACATAGTAACTAAAATAAAAAATGTGAATAAGATTACCTTATTAATCTAAAAGATAAGGGAAAGGATATAGAGTGACAAGGGCCTTGGAAGACACCTAAAGGCTTGAGAAGAATGTGATTTTGCAAGGGAAGGGAAGGGAAGGGAAGGGAAGGGAAGGGAAGGGAAGGGAAGGGAAGGGAAGGGAAGAAGAGAAGGGAACGGAAGGGAACGGAAGGGAAGGGAAATTCCAGAGAGACAGAAAGAAAGCCAGAAGAGTGTGGGTTTATGGAAGCCAAGGGGACCAACTGTGTCAAAAGAAAGTTGATCTACACTGAGAAAGCTAAAAATTGCATAAGTTTCAGACTAAAATGTCCATTGGCTCTAGTAATATTTAAATCATGGTCAACTTTAAGAAGTGTTTATAGGAAAAAAAAATTGAAGGCAGAAACTTGATTCAATCGAATAAAGTTTGAATAAAATTGAATAAAAAATAAAAAACAAGAAGAGAGGAAATGAAGATAATATCTTTTCTTTTGAGAAGTTTGACTATACACAAAGGAGAAAGAGAGTGAGCACCTTATACCTAGAGGAAGTTTTGTTTAAATGAGTGAGACTTACATATGTTTAAAATATGTGGGGGAAATCTATTTTAAGCAGCAAAACACACATGAAAGACAAAAATATATGATTAAAGTAGGATTGCTGAAAAGACAAGAAGGGATAGCCCCAGAGTAAGTTGGACATGTTGGCTTTGTACAGGAGGAACAACTCTTCTACTGGGACTGGAAGAATCTAGAATACATTATATGTATATGAATACATTATATATGCTGTTTGATGTTATTGTTTTTAGTCTATATAGTAGAAAGCAAGGTCATTTGCCAAACATGAATGGGGAACGCATTAGTAGAAAGTTTGAAGAGAGTATAGGAGGTTTGAAATTGTAATTTCAATGAATGAGAGATCAGAATAGAACAATTCTGTAGGATTTGTAGGTAATATTAAGGATTCAAATATCAAAAGAAGTTTTAAAAATCAGTAATTTATAGTAATATCAATCTTCCCTACTCTGTTTTCTCTCAAAACTTTCCACCACCTAGATCTAGATGTGGAAAAAGTAGGCAGTTAGAACCATCTAACACTGGATTATTTGATGGAGCAGTCCCAAGAGAGGTGGAAACCTGGACACTAATTATGTTCCTCAAGGAGAATGGGTAGTTTAATAGAGCAAAGGGAGAAAATACTGAAAAACACCAGTGTTAAGAAAGAAGAGTAGGACAAGCCAGCAAAGGAGACTTAGGAGTACACAGAAGTGGGAAAATAGGCAAGAGAGTCTAAAATCATGCAGAATGAAGTAAAAAAGAGAATCAAGAAAGGTAATTAATCAGTAGTGTCAATGAAATAGGGAGATGAATTAAAATAAGATATAAGCATTAAGCATTTAGTAATTAAAATGTTAGTAATTCTCTTGAAAAGAATACATTGCATGTTGTAAAGAAAAATGTCTGAGGAACGAAAGACTGAATAAGACAATTTCAAAAAGTCTGACCTTGGAAGAAAAGAACAAGGGATGCTTACTATCATGTTAATTTATACCTACTTAGAATGAATTAATTTTTTCTTCCATTTTAACTCTTAAGTATATAGAGATACTGAATAGAAAAAAAAGTTGCTATTTATTTATTTTTTAAATCAAACAATAACGGTAACCTCTGCAGAGGGAAATGAAGTTGGAAAATACGAAAGAGCTTCCATTGTTTACTGTCTATACTTCTTTACTTTTTGAAAAATGTTCACTGAGAAAGTAGTCCTTTTATAATAATAAAGCAAATAAAATATTTAGCATGCTTATAATACATTGGTGCTCCATTTCTATTATTACTAAATATCTGTCTTTCATATTTTTTTACTATTCTGTAAAGAATATATTACAATATACATACTTTCAAATATTGTCAGCCTGTTATGAGTTCTCTGTTACTGTACTTAGATTTAATTTTTTAAAAGACCTTCAGCATATTAAAGTTTTGGGCTTCTTTTTACCAAAATTAAAATACTGCAAAATCCTTTTCTGAGCTAATTTTCCATTAATTGTACTTGGGAATATGAGTCTTTTTCTTTTAATATCAATAATTTCCATCGTTAATAAGCCCATTATATCTCTTTCTTTCACTGTTGAATGTTCCTCACTTGTGTTTAAAACTGGGGTGAATATATTAAATATATTTTTAATAATTTAATTATAATAACATTTACATAGTGACATCACAGTATAAATTTCTGTTCTACTATGTGTGCTATGAGAATGCTCCAACTTAGCATTCTCAGACATGGTCAGAAGACATTTCTAATTCTGGTTATCATTGTTGTTTGAATATTTATTCTTTTTGGTTTATGAGTAAAACACTTTTCCATATTATTGTTATACTGATTATACTCAATGTTGCTTTCTCCCTAGGTCAAATAAACAGACAGACAGACAAACAAAAACCCTTTAAAATATATATTGATTGCTGGAAAGGCTTGTACACTCATTTTGAATATATTCCAAATCTTTAGACATTACGTTTTTGTTTCTTGCTCAATTTCACACTGACATATGTAAAAGTATAATAAGAATTTGTTATTTAGTCCATTATGTGCAGTAGAGCAGATTGTTTAGTATTTCGGAAGCATCTTCTGTGGGCTTTTAACTAATCACTCAGTCACATGAGAAAGCTGAAGACAGAATAAGATGCCAGCCTATACAGACATTATGGAAGCTTGAATTTGGCCAAATACTTTGGCAGAAGAAATGATCCTTTTATCCTGGTGAACAGAACAAAATAATATGAAGTTACCTTTTTTTTTTTTTTTTTTTTAGTAGAGCAAAGAGTGATTTACACAGGAAGAGTCATCGAGCCCAGGTTTGTCGAAATTTGGACAGTATTTTGTACAGTAAAGACATCTCCCCCGTAGACTCTGGACCATGTTGTATTATCATATAACAGATAACAGACCATATGGCAAAGGCGGAGGGAAATCAGGAATGTAACAGTCTACTATATCAGTAGATGCATGCATAAGAAAACAAGGGTTAAAAACATACATAGGGACTGTGACTGATTTTCACATTTTATTTAGAGGTTTGTTTTAATGGCATGTCTTAGCAATGCAAATATATTTTAAAAACCATATTTATATACAAAATTTTCTTTTTTTGAGAGAGACAGAGTGCGCACAAGTAGGGGAGGGGCAGAGGGAGAGGGAGAGAAGTAATCTTAAGCAAGCTCCATGCCCAGTGCAGAGCAAAACACGGGGCTCAGTCCCACAAACCATAAATCATGACCTGAGTCGATATCAAGAGTCTGATGTTTAACCAGCTGAGCCACCCAGGTGTCCCCAAAATTTTCTTTAAAAAATAGATTTTTAAAATCCTCTTCACAATAACACAATTGGGATATAGCCTCAGGGTTGATTATCATGTAATACAATCCAGATGTTTGCTCAAAACTCTACTCATCCAGGGATACTGTAAAAATTTAAAAAGTATTTATATAAAATAGCCTAATTCTCCCAGGATGCAATATTCTGCCCGGTAGTAGGTTAGTAAGCTATTTTAGGAATCTGCAGTAATTATTTCAAGACACAAAAGTACAGGATGCCAGTAACTTATTTAATGTTACCTCAGCTGATTAAAGTCAAACCAATTTAAATACTATCTCATTTAATATATTTATGTGTTATTCTTTCATATAGCTTTGCAGAAATAAAAATTTATAATATGAAAGTAGCAGAAAAGAGATCTGACATTTGCCTCCCACTATGCAAACTATTCTTTCATTTTTCTTGAAAAAGTCAAAATATTGACAAATGCTACAATAGACAAATAAAATACAGTGTTATAATTACCTACTTAGCTATGGAAAAAAATGAAGTATTTCAAGTATATGTGATTTCATCATAATTTCCATCATCACTCAATATTTTATTTATAAAACTGATCTCCTTGGTTTAAAATTTAAAATAATAAGAATAAAATGTGTAAGTAACTATCTTCGAATATATTTGATTTGACTTCATGCTGTATTTAAAGACTTCTATGTCACAAAATACATACTTTTAAAATATAAGATCTCTTTACATAAAGTCCACACAAGTTATATTTCTTTTTTCACTTGCATGATAATTTTATATGTTTTATAGATGGATAGATGGATAGATAAACAGATGATAGATAGATAGATAGATAGATAGATAGACATAGATGATAGATAATAAAAATGCATAGGTTTCAATATGTTCTTTTTAAAAAGCATTTTATTCAAGATTACCATTTATATTAAAAAGTGAACAAATCAAAAATGTCTATTGAATCATATTTTTTTTTACAAAGTGAATATGTCTGTTTAACCATCATCCAGAACAAGAATAATACAGATTATTATTAATCTCAGAGTCCCCTTATGTCTCCTTTTAGCTCTTACCATGCCTCCCAAAGGCTAACTCACTAATCTAAATTTCATCAATACAGACTCATTTTTACTGTGTTTGAACTTTATATGAAAGTAATCTAGTTATGCCCTCTTCGTGTTGCTCCTCTTTCACACAACACAATGTTTATAAGTCTGCTTCATTTTACTGCAAGTACCAGTAATTTGTTTATATCCATTCATGTATAATATTTCATAGTATAGATATATCATGATTTATTTAACCATTCTATAGTGAATAAATACTTGAAGCACTTATTTCTTTGAATTATAACAAATAATATTGTAATGAACATTCCTGTGCTTACCTTATGAAGCACATTTACATTGTATGTATTGGGGGGGTCGTATACACTAGAATAAAAAGTCTGACTCCATTTTTTAATGTTTCTAACATTCAACCCTGCTACTCCCTTTTCCTCTTCTGCCCTTACATCTTTGCAAGTTGTTAAGCGAACCTAGGTGCTCCCTTCTTTTGTATGGGTGGTAAATCCAAATAGCACAAAACTCAGACCATGAGAGGGAACCCTCCTTTCAACTCCAAACTCCTTACCACCATTAAAGTTCAAAGCTTGTTATTCCTCCTGTCTCTCAAGATATTTTTGGACCCGATTTGGGGTCTGCCCTTTTTGCCGGGAAGGTTTCATTATGTACGTAACAAATCTCTTTACATCCTCTTGGTGTATGTGTGTGCAGCATCACAAGTTTTGATATCCAAAGTGAATTTTTGTCACATGAGGATTCATCCTGTGCCTCCAGCATATACCTAGGGAAGGAATTTGTGCTTCACATGTATGGGTATGTTCAGCTTCAGTAGATGACACCAAAAATAGTCTAAAGAGGTTGTACCAATTTATACTACAACCGTTGAGAAGAGTACTGATGATTGATCCTCATCCTCAACAACATTTGGAATTTTCAAGGGTTTCTTTTTTCTTCTTTCCTTTTCTTTTTTTTTTCTTCTTTTCTTTTCTTTCTTCGTTTTCTTCTTTCTTTCTTTCTCTCACCATTCTGGTGAGTTTGTAGAATTGCACTGTGATAACTAATAAGCATGTTTAATGGAATTATTGGCCATCAGGATATCTCCTTTTGTGAGTGCCTGTTCAAACCTTTTGTTCACTTATTTTAATGTTTTTTTTCTACCTTAAAAATAATCTGTAGAAATTATTTATGAATTCTTGACTTAAGTCCTTTTTCATGTATATGTACTGCAAATATTTGCTTTCACTCTGTTAATGCCACTTAATTCTTATTGAACTAAAATTCATAATTGCTCTCCTTTAATATAAGTTTTTAATTTAAATAGTAAATTATTATTCACTTTTTTACTATTGATGGTTATTTTTTATACTGTTTAAGAGATCTATGTCCTACATATGGTTGTGAAGATTGTTTCTTACATTATCTTATATTTTAAATCTAGAATTCATCTGTAACTGATTTTTTTTAAATTTTTTTTTCAACGTTTATTTTTATTTTTGGGACAGAGAGAGACAGAGCATGAACGGGGGAGGGGCAGAGAGAGAGGGAGACACAGAATCGGAAACAGGCTCCAGGCTCTGAGCCATCAGCCCAGAGCCCGACGCGGGGCTCGAACTCACGGACCGCGAGATCGTGACCTGGCTGAAGTCGGACGCTTAACCGACTGCGCCACCCAGGCGCCCCTGTAACTGATTTTTATATGTAGTGTGAGGTATCATATGGACATCTAGTAGTCAGTTTTTACCTTTATATTCTTCTATGCTGATTTGAAATTGAAAATATCTATCATCATTAAGCAAGTAGATTCAGCTTCCCTTATAATAACTTCAATTCTTCACTTACTCAAGCATTACTTTTGACACTTACTTTGTGCCAAATGCACTTTTAGGCATTAGGGAAAAAAACGATAACAGTCTTCTCTGTCTTCACTTGGCATTGGGACAAATATCCAATAGCAAATAAATAAACATGCTACATGGTGATAAGTGTAGAGGAGAAAATCAAAACATAAAAGGGGTTTAGGAAGAACTGGGTAGAGCATAGATCTTAACATTAGGGTAGGTAATGGTTTCTCTGAGTTGGTGACATACGTGAAGAGGCCAGAAGGACAAGAAGGAATGAGCCATGAATAGCCCCAGAAGATAAGCATTTGAGGCTGAAGGAATCATGTCAAAAAGTTCTGAAACAGAAAATTGCTCTTTTCCAGAAAAAGCAAGGAGGACAATGTGGAAGAAGAGGGAACAGTTTGGAGAATATGAAATAGAGAAGCAAAGGAGCAGTGGGAAACAGACCAAGTAGGGCCTGTAGCTTTTATTCTGGACAGTTAGAAAGCTGGTATAACATTTGAGCATTGGAATGATATTATCTGAGTTGGAGTTTAAAAGAATAACTCTGGATCCAGAATTGAAAATGGACTGGTGGAGGGAGGGGGGTAAGGATGAAAACAAGTAATAACATGCCAGTATCTACATTGCGCATTAGGGGTTAATGTACTGATGCTGTAAGATATTGGTGGTTGTAAAAACTGGAAGGATTACAGATATATTTGGTATACTTTCAGTATATTTTCAGGTTTTGCTGATGAATTACATATGGAAAACGAAAAAAGAGAAGTTTAAGATAACTCCTGGTTTTTTGTAGAAGCAACTAGAAAAGAGTTACCTTTTGCTGAGATGGGAGAAAGTATAAGGTGAACAAGTTTATGAATAGTTACATTTTGTAGAAAATCCACTAAACATGATTTTACCTATCAAAATAACTGATCTATTTACTAAGTATATCCATTAAAAAAATACTCATAAGTGTTCTCACAGAAGATATCAAGAAAACAGGTACATGCTTCCTTCTCTTTGTTTTCTAAATTACTTCAACTAGTGGGGGAAAAAAAAAACTCCTTTGGCCTCAGTGAAAGAAACACACAATTTAGAATACTGGTTTCTTAATATAAACAAAGGAAAAGGTCACATTGTATCTCCAAGGACTTTTTTTTAACCTTTCTAATTAGTACAATAAAGAATCAATACCTTAATTTCAGAATTCTGATGAAGCACTGGCTCATAAAAATGGCAGGATACTCTCAAACATTCAATTAAGAAAGAATGGAAACTATTGAGTCCTTGTACTAGAAGTTACTGGTTATCAGTTATTACAAAACCTGAAAATCACTTTGAGTGTGAAAGACCTAGAGCTAATACATTTAGAGACCTTTATCAATATTCATGAGTACAACACTGAGCCTTATTGCAACTAGGGAGAAGATAATGATGTAATGAATGATAGATTAGGTGGGTAGAAAATGCAATCGTTAAAGCCAAAGTTTTTCTAGCCAAACTATTTTCTCACTCCCAGTAAACTTTCAGTTTACTGAAAGGGTTACTTCCTAACCCCTTCTAATTTAAGAAAATGTGCTAACTTTAAAAGATAGGTTAAAAAAAATGGGAAAGGACATCAGATTTGAGATCCTGTGTAATTACATACATAAACCTTAGAATTTCAGAAGAGTTTTGCAGGAGGACTTGTACAGTTCATGGGTCAAATAATGACTTGTATATTGTTCTGCTTTAATTATTATGGAAACTGAAGCCAGTGAAGTACACTAAGAAGATGTCAAGATAACATGTTTGCTTCCTCCAGTTCCAAATAAAAATAGCAACTAACATTTGCATGGTGTATTACAGTTTACAAAGTGCTGCTGCATACCTTGGCTCCCTTGATTTTACATCTTAGATTCAAGACACACTATAAATAGCGGTCTCTATCACTAGGAAAATGTAAGCACTGGCAGAGCACACAAATGTAACCAATTGTATATTTCATTCCGTATTTAGGTAAGAACTGCCCAGTCATTTGCAGCAACTGTTAGTGGACACTTGATTTTTGGAGCTCCACACATACCTTAAGTCCAAGTAATATTCTCTCTTACATACCAAGCTACCTTCCTCATTGGAAGAATCCTTTGTGAAACACAACTGAGTGGTCATGATATAACATATGAAATATGGAAAACATTCCATCTCTTGCATTCTTTTCTTAAACTTGTACTTAAAATCTTAGCATCTCCACAAGGCATGCAAATTAAGTGGATGAGGTTCAACTTGATCTGCATTTCTTATTTTGAGTACTTTTTCTACTTTTCACCCAGTTCTGTCCTCCAAATATCTAGAAATACCACTATTCCCAACCCTGTCCTGCCCTCCAGCCCTTCAAAACAAAGCTTTATGAATTTTAACTCCCCCCTACCATTGTTTCAATGCCTCCTTCCAATCTTCAATCTATATATATTTTTTCCCTATTCCCCACCTCCTATTCTTTGCTTCAAAACAGTTTTAAAAATGTACACAGTAAAATGGTGTATAATTGTGTCAGATTATTTTCACCAATAACATGTTAAACCTGTTCCCCCAAAAAAGAGGGATTCTAATGATGAAATTTATTATTAAATGAAATATATTTGTCAATGTTACACATGTGCATGTTTTCAATCAGTCAAAATACTGGAAATATTTTCTGTGAGTCAGAAGTAGCAAAAAGGAATAACATACAACTTATTAAAGGCCAGCATCTGTGATAAATAAATATCAAGGCATCAAATCTCTACAAGTATGTCAGGTAGTTACCATCATTTCTGCTTAACAAACCGGGAAACACAGGCTTTGAGCTCTAGATTTAAAGTGACCACAGTAATGCAGTTGCATCAGTAATAAATGATAAAGACACATTTCCTACAAATCGAGTGTGTCAGACCACAAAATCTATCTTTCTAATACAAGAGCAAGAACAGCAAAACACATATTTATGTAATGCACTGTATGAGTCTGTTAGGGCTGCCATAACAAAATACCACAAATTTCTGGTACAAAATTTTAGGTAACAAAATACCTAAATTTATGTTGAAGGTGTTCTAAACAACAGGGACTTATGTGCTCACAATTCTGGAGGCTAAGAGTCCAAGATAAAGGTGCTGGCAGCTTTTATTTCTCCTAAGGCCCTTTCTCTTAATCTTATAGACAACTACTCTCTTATTGTCTTCACATGGCCTACACATGAACATCCCTTGCAGTCTCTCTCTCTCCTAATAAGAATTCTCATCCCACTGGATTAGGGCCTCACTCTCGACTTCATATAACCTTAATTACTTCACTAAAGGCCCCATCTCTAAATAGTCACTTTAGGGGTGAAAGCTTCAACATATAAATTCAGGGAGAACACATTTCAGTCCGTAATATAAACTTTTCGTGTTCATTTAACAGAGAAGTTGTATAATATCTCCTAGCAATGTGTATTTGTTTAAAAATTCAATTGCCTAATTTATTGAATTGAATAACAAAGATAAAATTGACGAAGAAACTAGCCATGGCTATGTTAACATTAAGGCATATTTAAGAAGTAGGAGTCAGAAGCTGCTTTCTAATTCTTCTCTCATTGGAGTACTACGGCATAATAAAGTCAACACAACGTGGTGACAAATGTAACATTACCTTAGTTTTTGCTGTGAACCAGGCACTATACTATGTCTGGGAGACACAGAGATGCTAACCTTTGTCCTTTAACCCAAAAAGCCTTCTCATTAAGTTGTTTCTCACTAAGCAGCAGTCAAAAGTCTCCTGATATGGAAGAATGAGGGGCAAACCTAGGTTGTGCAGGGCTAGAGATGATATAATTTTGTGGAAACTTTAGGAAGAGTATAAATTATGAATAGAACATTAGATGTAATATGAATACTTACTTTATTTTTTTATTTTTTTATTTTTTTTTTTTTGAGAAAGAGAAAGCAGTGGCAGGGCAGAGGGACAGGGAGAGAGAGATTCGCAAGCAGGCTCTGTGCTAACAGCAGATGCAGGGCGTGATTTCATGAACCATGAGGTCATGATCTGAACCAAAATCAAGAATCAGATGCTTAACCAACTGAGCCACCCAGGCTCCTGAATGTTTATTTAGAATAAGGAAAACTAAGGGGCACCAGGGTGGCTCAGTTAAGCCTCGAACTCTTAATTATGGCTCAGGTCATGATCTCCCGGTTCGTGAGTTAGTTTGTGAGACAGTTCATGAGATGGTTGTGAGATCAAGACCCATGTAAGGCTCTGTGCTGACAGCACAGAGCCTGCTTGGGATTCTCTCTCTCTTCTCTCTGTCTTCCCTTCCTCTCTCTCTTTCAAAATAAATCAACATTTTTGAAAAAAGAATGAGGAAACCTAAAACAACAAACCGAGTAGAACATTAGTTTAAACACTCATGTATCTTCCTAAAGAATGTTACATTATGGTGCTAATGAAACAAGAGCAACAACAACAACAAGGAGGCAAAAAGGAACAACATACAGCTTATTAAAGGCCAGCATCTGTGATAAATAAATATCAGGGCGTCAAATCTCTACAAGTATGTCAGCTAGTTTTCATCATTTCTACTTAACAAACCAGGAAACACAGGCTCTGCGCCTGTGAGCCACAAATATCATAACACTAAAAACAAGAACACAGCTTCTACACAGATTTCTGTAATATATTCTCATCACATTTTGTGACTGCATTACTCTTGACTCTTCTTCCAACAATGATTTCTCAATGTTTTTGATTGGAAGAATTAAAATATAACTGAGCTTTTTTCTCTAACATGGTTGGTTTGAATTTGTTTTCATTATTGTTTATTTTTATCATCATTTATAGTCATTAGAATTTATTAAGTAAGGATACATTTGTTTTTATTATTTATTATTGTATTATATACTTTAGAGAAATATATTGCAGCATCCTATCTTATAACTGGTAATATGTAAAACCGCTGGCAAGTTCCTTCATGAATGAGCTGTAAGATATCAGAAGATTTAAAGTTTTCTTCTACAATGACTAATCTTAAGTACTCTTAGAATTAATGATTTTCTAACTAGTTTAAACTCAAGTGCCTTATTAGAGTTGAATATTTTGCTTTATACTACTTCATTGATTTTAATGTTTTGTGTCAAATTGGCAAGAAATATTTTTCTCATGTCTTCACAGGTCATGTTCTTTGTCATTGATTGGGTTATTAATCCAAAAATGTATTCCTTGTTTCTACTAATATTTAGCACTTTCTCTAAATAAATCACTACTTTTTAAAAGTTTTTGTTTAAATACCAGTTAGTTAACATACAGCATAACTAGTTTCAGGTGTATAGTATAGTGATTCAGCACTTCTATACAACACCTGATTCTCATCAGAAGTACACTCCTTGGGGCGCCTGGGTGGCGCAGTCGGTTAAGCGTCCGACTTCAGCCAGGTCACGATCTCGCGGTCCGTGAGTTCGAGCCCCGCGTCGGACTCTGGGCTGATGGCTCAGAGCCTGGAGCCTGTTTCCGATTCTGTGTCTCCCTCTCTCTCTGCCCCTCCCCCGTTCATGCTCTGTCTCTCTCTGTCCCAAAAATAAATAAACGTTGAAAAAAAAAAAAAAAGAAGTACACTCCTTAATTCCCATCACCCATTTAACTCACTCCCCCCCATTCTGGTAACCATCAGTTCTCTATAGTTAAGAGTATGTTTCTTGGTTTGCCTCTCTCTAATTTCATATTTTATTATAATTATCTTGTAGATATCAAAATAGTTTTTATTGATTTCATTACTCATCTATATGAATTCAATCATATTCCATGAATTTATTCCATGAGTAACTCTGAAGAGTTACTTCACTTACTTTACCCTTATCTGCCCTGATCCTATAGAAAGGGATGAGGTACAATTATTCCCATATCATTGGGTGATCATTTGATACCTGCTTTTCTATTCTATGGTCACCTAGTCATAAAGTCACCATTAGTATACATTTACTGTGCTGGACTGCCCAGATAGATGTTCAGTTCAAGTTTAAGCTCTACCAGTTTTTATCATTATTTCCTATAACAATCTCTTTAAGTCTCCTTTTCCTGACCTCTACAATGGAGGATTAAACTAAACCATAGTGTACTACTTGGGTTCAAAGCTAGGTGTCTTTAAAATTAGAAATCCAATGATAATTAAGTAGCCCAAAAGTAGAAATTTATTATTCTCTTTTGTAACAGTCCAAGGTGAGTGTTCTAGGTTGGCAGGCAGATGTACTCTACATTGTTCACTGAAGGACCCAGGTTCATTCTTCTAATGTTGTAACTCCAACCCCAGGCATTAGTGTGGTCTATATCATCAGTGTTGTGTTCATTTGGATTTCAGCTGGTGGGAAGAAGAAAGAAAATCTGGAAGAGACATACCCTCAGTGTTCAGGCCTAGCTAGGCCAGTAAGTGGCATCCATCCTTCTGATTAAATTCCATTGGCAAGAATGCAGACACATAGCCACACCTAAATTCAAAAAGGGCTAAGAAAAGTAGTACAGTTGGACTGGCATATGCTTGAATAAAATCCTTTCTATGGCTGGAAGGATATTGGGTTTTGGTGAACAGTGAGTGATATCTGCACTAATCCCTAAATTGCTTTCAGTTGTGAAATTATGCCTCGTACTGATTAACCTATTATTTCATATTTTTGTCAAAATCGCATCTAAAATTTGGATCAAGTTAGTACTCTGTAAACTCTGTAAAGATTCATATCCTATTGAATCTTTATTATATCTGTGTTGGTCCCAATTCCCCTAAATATTAAAAACTGGAACTGTCTTTTTATACACCTTCCTCAAGTTTGAGAGGGAAGAATCAGTTTTATGAATTATGTGCTTATTTATCAAATTTAGGCAAAGTTTCTCAGAAACTTAGGGTACTCTATATGTTTCTAGAGACAGCTGTTGTTGCTCCTGTTTCGTTAGCACAATACTGTAACATTATTTAGAAAGATACATGAGTGTTTAAGCTAATGTTCTACTCGGTTTGAGCCCCAGATTGGGTCTGTGCTGACAGCTCAGAGCCTGGAGCCTGCTTTGAATTCTGTGTCTCCCTCTCTCCCCACTCTCCCCCACTTCTGTCTCTCTATCTCAAATATAAATAAACATTTAAAAAATTTAAACTATTTTATATTCATACAATTCTATCTTAAATTCCCTCTAAAATGAGTAGAATCCTTAGAACCACCAAAGAAAATGCAATCAGGACTTTCATGTTACCTTCGCCAAATGTTTTGTTTCCATTGTTTTATTCCATTTTGGAGCAGTGTAATGAGACCTCTATTTTTATAGTGTATCAAGAAAACATAAAGAAAATTCTTAAATGTATATCCAGTGGTCAAGAGGAGAGTTTACAATCAGCATATTTTAGAGGGGTTGTCCAAGGCTGCGAATAAGCTACTCCAAGCTACTTTAACTCTAAAACAGTAGCTCTCAAAGTGTGGTCCCTAGATTGGAAACATTATTGTAGCCTGGAAGCATGTTAGAAATGCAAATTCTCAGGCCCCAGCCCAGATTTATTGAGTCAGTAACTCTGGGAGTAGGTCTCAGCAATCAGTGTTTTTCAATATGCTCATGTGTCCCTTACTCACCTGGGTGGTTTTGATACTCAGTAAGCTTTGAAGAACACTTTTCCAATGGATTCCATAGTTGAAATCCATTTAAAATTCTGGAGAGATTTATACATAAATAATTCTAATGCATTTTTTGTTCAAAATTCTCATTGCACACACAGATACCTCGAATGAGGGTATAATTTTCTCAAGCCTATTTCAGTTGAGTGCAAATTAAAGTCACTCATTAAAACAAAACAGAGAAGGGGCACCTGGGTGACTCAGTCAGTTAACCATCCAACTTCAGCTCAGGTCATGATCTCACACTCCATGAGTTCAAGCCCCATGTCAGGCTCTGTGCTGACAGCTTAGAGCCTGGAGCCTGCTTCAGATTCTGTGTCTCCCTCTCTCTCTGCCCTTCCCCCATTTGTGCTCTGTCTCTCAAAAATAAAATAAACACATTAAAAAGTTAAAGAAAAATAAAACAAGACTGATCATCAAAATTTTATTTTAGGACTTCTTAAAAATACTGGTCTTAAACTCTTTCACATTAAATAAACAAATACTTCTAAACCACTAATTTCCATCTTTAACTAGATATAAGAAAACCACAAAATAATTCAAAAACAATTTTTGTGATTATTTTTGTATCAAGAGAGACTATACCAATGGTGTCAACAGCTAAATATCATTATCACTATAAGCATTCGTTTCATTAAAACTTTAAGATGATATAATAAAATAAAGTAAAACAAAAACCTTCCTATTTGCTAATTTGACTTCTGTAATTAAGTTCTTTATGTTTAACAACTTGCCTCCTTTTTCCATTCTGATTTACAATATTTTTCAAAAGTGAACTGCAGCTTTCTAGTGAAAGGTCATAGTTGCCCACATTTGTAAGGTATTTTTAAAATATATCTTACAATATGCATGTAAAATAGTATAACATAATCAGAAATATCACAAGTAGGTATTATCTGAACAGCTGTTGACATTTGGTATGATGTTTGAGGGATGAAGGGATTGACATTATGTTACAAGACTTCTGAATTGTAGGTACCTACCCCTAGACCATAAGCTTTTTTTTTCCACCTTAGACGATATATATAAATTCCTTTTAACTAAAGTAAAACAAAACAACAACCACAACAACAACAAAGAAAGAAAAGAGAAAAGAAAGAGAAAGAAAAAGGAGAAGAAAAACAAAAAAACAAACACAAGAGGAAAGAAGTTTGGAAAAATATTTACAGATTAAAAATTCTTAAAATCGCTAAAGTTAGTATTAGAACAGAAAAGGAAACAAAAACAACTAGCTATATCAACAGGAATACTGTCAATGACATTGGTGCCCTTGTAACAATTAACTGTAGGTACACAGACTACAAATTTTAGGCAAATTGGCTATTGGCTTTTTAGTTGGTCATTTTTAAAATTTTTTTTAATATTTATTCATTATTGAGAGACAGAAAGACACAGAGCGTGAGTAGGGGAGGGGTAGAAAGAGAGGGAGACACAGAATCTGAAGCAGGCTTCAGGCCCTGAGCTGTCAGCACAGAGCCCAATGTGGGGCTCAAACTCACGAACTGTGAGATCATGACCTGAGCCGAAGTCGGTCACCAACTGACAGAGCTACCCAGGCGCCCCTTTAGTTGGTCATTTTAATGTAGGACCAAGGTCTACATTGGACACCGATTAGCAAATGACAGAAAGTTTATAAAAGAGACAGACCTAAAGCAAGACTGGTAAGAAACATTTATCATAGCCATTCTTGGATCGAGATTCCATCAATGTCATATCCATGTATTCAACAACTATTTACTGAATGTTTGCAATGTGCTAGTCATTATTATCAGTGAAAAGATTCTTTATTAAGTAATCAGATGAACTACCAAATATTTACAGTGTCTGGCATAGGATGTGTGTATGTGTGTTTGTGTGTGTGCATGCACACGTATGCATGCATACGCATGTGTGTGAGGTGTGTGTTTAGATTACTTTAAGCTTCTGTGTATCCCTTGGTTTAACTGATTTCAATCATCTATACTTGTTTTAGTTTTTAAGGTAAGTTCTGAATTAAAGAATACTTTAAAAATTGTAAGAAGAAAAACATGAAACTCTTACAATTAAAAATGATATTGATTCCTGAAATATCCCTCCAGGTAAGCAAAACCTTCTTGAGGCAGATACCTAAACAAGGATCTATTGTGTTTTAGCGTGCATTCCCTTATAATGATCCTAAAGTGATTATTTCTTACCGACCTTTCCAGTTTACATATCTTCTTTCCTGACCAGAGAATCAATGTTGTCATATTACATTACAAAAATAACAAGATTGCATGGAGGAGACTGGACCCAGTGATCTTTTCAATGCTTGCTGAAGGAACATGAAGAAAAGGACTAAGCTAGATGTAGCCTCATCTGGGGTGAACTACTGAACTCTCACATGTGATATTATTTACAAATAAATAAAGACTCCAGTCTTTGCCAAAGTCACTAGCTATTTTAGGATTGTCCTCAGAATTGCTGACCCAGACTGTACATTTACACATAGGGCTGGAGCTATTGTCAATCATCAATGGAGTAAAAACATAATCATGAGACAAAAAGAGAGTTCTTGAGGAGGCACTCAATAGACTTGGATGAGGAGAAACATTCTACTTTCTCTCTGACATTGGAAATTGGGGAATTTTGTGTATCTTGGACAGAAAGCAATGGTGGAGAGAAAAGCAGTGTACCTCATTTCCTGAGGCCAGAAGTAAACAATGGTGACAACACTGGAGAATCTTTCTACCAAGAGAACCAGAAGTAACAGAATCAAGGGTTTTGCAGCATTGTGCAAAAGTAGAGTATTTTGAAAATTCCAAGAAATGGCTGAGGGTAACCTGAAGAAAATATTAGATTTCTTATAATAGACTGCTTTAAAAAATACTAATTATGAACTTCTTTAAAATGATTTTGTGTTAAACATCCTAGAAGAAATATATATTCTAAGAAGTAAATCTCTCAGAAACTAATAGTTTTCTTTGGTCATGCCAGAAAGGAAAAATTGATATTTTTTACAACCGATTTACTTAGTATATAGCCCTAAATTTATTCATGTTTCTTTAAACATTTAATACTTTTTATTTTTAGGCTATTAAAGGAAATTAGAGACTCTGTGGTTAATAATAACAGAAGTCAGTAGTTACTAATATGCTTTGATATGTTCATTGTCCGCTAGGATCTATACACATTCAGTTTTTAAAGCAATAGACATTTGTTTCTACTGTTTTATATGAAGATAGAAGTATAATAAATACAACAAAGATTAAATATTTAGCTCATATATATTGCTTTTACATAAAATCTTGTTATCAATAGATAACTTCAATACAATTATATGATAGCCATGGAAAATCAGGGTTGGTTTTCTCACCTATAAAGTAGATGCAGTGTTTTTACTTGGTTTACATATGGGAAAGCCTTGCTTTGGGATCAAATTTAAAAGCATGCATGAAAATCCTATACATATTATCAGTAATACCTAAAGAAGTTCATAAATCTATAAATGATATCTGAAAATAAATGAGAGAAAAAATCAAGAAGTATTTTAAGTTACATTTGCACAAAATTTCAGTGAATCTTCCAATTTAATATACAGATAACTTGGCTTAGGACTGGGAAGTACTAATTTATTGATTTAATCTTCTAAAATTTAATATAATTTAAATTTTTGTTTCATTTCAAACACAAGAGTAATAAAAAATGTGGAGCTTTATGCCTAAGAAGCCAACTATAACTTTAGAAAATCTTTATTGTGAAATAGATCATAAATTCAGAAAAGCATGATATATAAAACACCACTTACAAAACAAATACTCAAACCCAACCCAGGTTAAATAATAGAATATTGCAAAGATCCCAAGATTCCTCTGTGTACCCCTCTCCAATCACATCTCCCTTCTTTTCTCCAAAGATAGCTATTATGCTGACTTTTGTGATAACTATTCTCTGATATCTATTTACTTTTTTCTTCCTTTAAGTTTCACATACTACGTAGGCAACTCTTAATAATACCATCTTTGCTTGCGTTTGAATTTTATGGAATGGAAATGGATGAAATAAATGGAAATATACTATATATGTTCTTTGTGTTGTGCTTCTTTGTCCAAATATTATTTTTGTGAGAGTCACCCATGGTATTTTTGACATCTGTAATTCACTTCTTTTTGTCACCTAATTATAATTCACTGTGTAAGTGTACAAGTTATTTACCCATTCTATTATTGATAGATATTTGAGTCATCGTGATTGTTCAAACATTATGAAAATTGCTGCTGTCAACAGTCTTGCATACTCTACTATATATGTATAAGATTTCTTTTAGTTATCATGCTTTGGAATTGCTGATTTGTAAGGTATATGAATATTTAACTTAGATTTGCCAAACAATTTTACCATAACAGTGTGTGATAATTCTAGTTACTGTACATCCTTAACAAAAAGAGGTAATGTTTGAATTCTTTTGTACAATCTGGTGAGCGTGTACTGGTATGTTATTATGGTGTTCATTTGCAGTTCTTTGATGATAAGATGATTTTCAAAAGCTTATCTGACTTGGATCTCTTCCTTTCAAATAATTTTTTTTCCTTCTGTATTTTTCTTTTGGGGGGGAACAATATTAATCTGTAGGCATTCTTTACATATACTGGATAGTCAATTCTTTGTTGATTGTATGCATTAACAACTTCCACTATGTGAACTGTCATTTCACTCTTCCTGTATCTCTTGATAAAGAGAATTTTGCCATTTTAATGTAGCTGAATTAATCTTTTCTCCGCTTTATAGGTAATAATTCCTATACAGTAAAACCTTGGTTTGAGAGGATAATTCATTCCAGAAACATGCTTGTAATCCAAAGCACTCGTATATCAAAGCAAATTTCAGTTGGCTCAGTTGTGATCATGTGACATTTGGTATCAGATACTATTCGTATTGCAAGCCATCACTCATTTATCAAGTAAAAATTTATTAGAAATGTTTGCTTGTTTTACAGAACACTCACAGAACAAGTTACTTGTAATCCAAGGTTTTACTGTACAGGTTTAATTGAAATTTTGTCTAACTCCAAAACCATAAAGATATTCACCTATTTTATTCCATTATTTATTTATTTATTTATCTATTTATTTATGCATTCATTCATTCATTTCCTTATTTAGATTTTTAATCATGTGGTTTTGGTTTTTATACAATTTTTAAAATATATATCCAATTATATTTTTTATATTTCCAGAATTACTTATTATAAATTCTATTCTTTGATAACATCTGTTTTAAACCACCTGTTATCTATTAAATGTCTCTATATACTTGTGTCTGCATTTGAATTCTTTTTTCTATTTCATTAATTATGTCCATATCTAATTCTGTATGTATATCAATTCTTGTTCCAGTACTATACTGCTAAATACTAAATACTAAAGCTCATGCTTTCTAGTACAGGAAGTTTGTTCAATTTCTTGTTCTAATTCATGAGTTTTCTTTACTATTATTGACCCTATGCTTTCATATGAAATTTCAGAATATGGTCACCATTTTCCATAATCAGGGAAAAACTATATTAGAATACTAATTAGCAATACTTTAAATCAACACATAAATTTTGGGAAATTCTCCATCTTTACAATATTAAATATTCCAATAAATTAACATGTTATATTAGTCCATTTAATTTGGTTTTGTTTAATCTATCTACAAGCATTTTTTAGTTACAAACAATTATAGTTTCTTTCAGAAGCATACCAAACTGTAAATTATGATACTTTGTAATTAAATAAAATTCAATACCTATATTGAGCCCATAGCATATTGTAGGTATTGTGCTAAGAGGAGGGTATGGAGTCAAGAAAAAAACATGTTTATTAAGATGATGTTATTTAGGGAGCCTGGGTGGCTCAGTCATTAAGCATCTGACTTTGGCTCAGGTCATGATCCCATGGCTGCTGAGTTCAAGACCCTCATCAGGTGAGCTCAAGCCCTGCTTCAGGTAAGCCCTGCCCCAGATGAGCCCTGACCCCTGCTTCTCCATCTCTCTCTCTCTCTCTCTCTCTCTCTCTCTCTGCCCCTGGCTCATTTGCACCCCCCCCCCAAAAAAAAGAAAAGGAAAAAAAAGATGGTGTTTTTAGATGTACTTTTTAAAAATGTTTATTTATTTTTGAGAGAGAGAGAGACAGACAGACAGAGCATGAGCCAGGGAGGGGCAAAGAGAGAGACAGAGACACAGAATATGAAGCAGGCTCCAGGCTCTGAGCTGTCAGCACAGAGCCCCACACAGGGCTCAAACTCATGAGCTGTGAGATCATGACCTGAGCCTAAATCAGACACTTAACCAACTGAGCCACCCAGGTGCTCCTATTTAGATGTACTTTAATTCTGCATAGTTTTTGCCTATTGTTTCTTTTTTAAATATTTCAGCTGAGGGGAGCCTGGATGGCTTACTAGTCACCAACTCTTGATTTCGGATCAGGTCATAATCTCATGATTCTTGAGGAGATAGAGCCATGCTGGGATTCTCTCTCTTCCTTCCTCTGTGCCCCTCTGCTCACACGGCTCTCTCAAAATAAATAAATAAATAAATATATACTTATATACATATACATGTGTATATATATATATAAACACATGTACATACATATATATACATATATGTATATACATATGTATATGTATATATACGTATATATACATGTATATATACACGTGTATATATACATGCATATACACGTGTGTGTATATATATATGTGTGTGTGTGTGTGTGTGTGTGTGTGTGTATATTTCAGTTGCATTTGTTATCTGGTTTTCCTTATGCCAATATAACCTTTCTGCACATTCTCATCTAGAGATTATCAACAGAAAAACTTTAGCAGAAGAATTTTTAAAAGTATCAAAACACACAAAACAAAACTTTCAACTCAGCTGAGATTACGAAAATGACTAAGTGAGGCCAATGAATTGAAATCTAATATCAATCTGGA
Source organism: Lynx rufus (assembly GCF_022079265.1). Taxonomy (NCBI): domain Eukaryota; kingdom Metazoa; phylum Chordata; class Mammalia; order Carnivora; family Felidae; genus Lynx; species Lynx rufus. The sequence continues at coordinate 9,077,661 of NW_025814825.1, forward strand.
AATGACAGTCTAAAACTGGAGCTGAATTTTCTTTTTAAAACTGGAGACTGTTTTTTTTTTTAAACAATCTCAAATGGAAACTAGATCTCTCTTTGGAGACAGTTTTCATTTCCAAAGCTATTTACTCCTTGTTTGGGTGAATAAACTAGAGAAATTCAATTTCCTCTCTATTTCAATAACTCTTATAACTCTCTGTCTCACAGTCGTGGTCATTTTCAAAGCAGAATTGTAGAACTGGTAAGATAAAACAGCATGTTTCTAACTATGACTTACTTATTTAAATTGTATGGTTTGTACTTGTCTTGGGAATTATGGAGAATAAATGGGAGTCTTTACTCGCCAGCTTTCATGTTGCTAGCTCCTCCAGTCGGATGTGTATGTTTTGTGTCTCTGTATATCTTCAAGTACTTTTCATTTTTCGTTCATTCTTGCATTCAATACTTGCTGATAAATCAGCACTGGAGCTATGTGAGTGTGAAATATAAATTTGCCTTCTGTGCTCAGAGATTTCACAATCACACCAATGACACTGTGCAATTCTCGTATGTTGGTAGAAAAAAATAAAAATATTTTTAAATGTAGTTAAGAATTATGTCGGAAGGGGGGCGCCTGGGTGGCGCAGTCGGTTAAGCGTCCGACTTCAGCCAGGTCACGATCTCACGGTCCGTGAGTTCGAGCCCCGCGTCAGGCTCTGGGCTGATGGCTCAGAGCCTGGAGCCTGTTTCCGATTCTGTGTCTCCCTCTCTCTCTGCCCCTCCCCCGTTCATGCTCTGTCTCTCTCTGTCCCAAAAATAAATAAACGTTGAAAAAAAAATTTTTATAAAAAAGAATTATGTCGGAAGGATACCATAATCCGTTAATCTGATACTAATTCATGGAAAAAACCTGACTTCTAACAAAGTCAAGGATAAAAATTGCTCTCAAAGAATGCACAATGAATAAAGAAGAAAGAGTATTAAAATTAGAAGACAGAAAGAACTTAAATGCAATTGACAAAGTTCATAGTGTATATAAATATGTATATAAATAGTATATATCTGTGTATATATATAGGTGCATGTATATATAAGTACATGTGTGTATGTAACTACAAATTCTGGCTCAATGTCTTAAAAATGTGTAGCAATGATCAAGCATTTAGATGTGATAAAACATAGCTTTAGTATTAAAACAAATGCAAAAATTTCCTGTCAATTTGATTATCAAAACTCAGATTATTGACAAAACTAAGAATAAACGAATTCATTATTCATCCATTCATTCCACAAATATTTACTGAGTATCCACTATAAGTCATACAGTGTTTAGGTAATAGGGATGTAGAAACAGACAAAGCAAAAATTTTATTCCCTTGTTGCTTGCATTCAGGTATCAATGGCTAAAAATAATAAGTAATTTTTGTTGAATAATCACTATATGCCAGAGGCTATACCTGTTGGTCTATGTATGTATTTTCATTTAATCTTCATAACACTACACTAACATGTTCATGTTAGCAAAAAAAAAAAAAGTGAGGAAATAACAATGGAAAGAAATGTTAGCACCCACCCAAGATTAGGCATAAGTGTGTGTGTGTGTGTGTGTGTGTGTGTGTGTGTGTGTGTGATTGTATGTAGGGTGGGGGGAAGGGAAATGTGTGTTAATAGTTTGAAGGACCTTCAAAATGGAAAGCTACCAGCAATTTTTATTGTCTAAGACTGAGAGTTTTAGTTTACTTCTAAGTTTACTTTTGTGCTGGAAAACAAACACAGTTAACCTCATATATTGTATAAATGGAAAACAAGCACTCATTGCTCTTCCAAGATTGGTGTTTCCAAATCTAAAATGAGTGAAACATATAGTTATGACTGAAAATTTAACTGCTTTTTATATAAAAATTTGATTATGTCTAATACTACCATTAGTAGCTAACATTTTTTACGTGTTTACTAAGGGTAGAACTTTTTAAAGAAGCTTGATAAAAAGTGCTTCATTTAACCATGACATTGCCCCTCCACTATTTTTCTAGGCATTGTATAGATGAAGAAAGCAGACTTCACTTTATGATATAGTCACATTGCTTTTATGTAGAAGAGCTGTAAGCTGATGCCTTAACACAGGTTATTGTAGGAATAGTTATCTTAGGAAAATAGTCCTGTTTTGCTAAGTATGTGTAATAATTTACCTGTATACTGTTGTTTTTGCTTTTGTTTTTGTTGTAAAGGTAATGTACTGTTCTTGTCTGAGCATTTGCTCCCAGGAAAATGGACACAGAGATCTTAAAAACTTCAGCAAACATGTGCAGGCTTCATCTCTTATTTTCAGTTGAGTGCAGAAGAGATCAAAAGGCACTTGGTTAGGCTTGGTATAAAAACACCCATTTGGGATCATTGATGACATCTGACCACAAAAACTTGTGTGCCAGTCCCTTTTGTGCTATGTGACAATTAAGGAGGAGGGCGTGATTCAGCTAAGAGCAGAATGGGATTGCTTCACCCACAGACCACTGTGGATACAGCAAAAGCAAAGAGCCCCATGGATCAGTACTTTCAAGAAGTCATCATCCGAGTAGAGCACAAGAGAGATTAGAGCACAAGAAGGACCATATCCTGAGCAAATGTAAGACAGCACCATTAGTAGTAACACTGCAGTGACCAGAGGAACACTTGGTGTTTAGCTTTTTTTTTTTTTTCAAGAGAGTTAAGATAGTTAAGAGGGCAGATTCTGAATTTACATAGCTTGAGTGCAAAGTCTTCTCTTTCATTTATTATTGTATATCTCTGAGCAAATTAATTATTATTTCTGAAACTATATTTCTCCAACTCAAGATATAGAAAATAAGAAAGCTTCTTTGGGCTTCTGGGATATTAAATATCATGATACAGATAACATAGTTAGCATTAACACCCAACACAGAGGAAGCACCCAAGAAAACTCCGCTATTACTTTTATTATATATATCTATGATATATACATGATCTTTGGCCAAGAATCATAGTTCCTCAGTGCATAAATTCATGGTAAAAGAAAAAAAATTCCTCTTCCAGCTATCTTCCAGTTAGTTAGGGATAACTTTTTAGTAATAAATTACAAACTCAAAAATAGATTATTTATTTGTTGTCCTTACCTCCCCACCTCTATTCAGTTTGGGGAGGTAAATAGAGAGTAAACTATAGGATACTAGAGACATTGGTCTAAATACTAGAGAAACTCTGAGGTTCATGGAATCTTTTCATACTTGTTGTAGATCAGGAATATGCCCTTAAAATCATTCTAAGCATCAATTATTATTTTTCACCCTCCATTCACCCTTATAATCTTTAAAAGAAAACCTGATGGGTTTAATGAACATTGGTTTTCAATTCCAAGAATTGGAACAACAATGACAACAACAACAAAAAAGTAAACAAAAACATGTAAGACAGGGTCTATTTGAAAATCCCACTACAATATTACAGGCTACTCTTAAGTTCTTTGTTATCCAGCAATACAACTCTTCTTAATTTCACTCCACTTAACAATGAGAAAGTGAGGAAAATTAGTTCTGACAAGAACTAAGTTTTTTCTGCAGTCACTACAAGTGCATCAGTTATTCCCTTACACTTGGCACCATTGGAAACTAAGAAAAAGAAGTCATTATGGGATGCTTGGTGGCTCAGCCCATTAAGTGTTTGATTTCAGCTCAAGTCATGATCTAACAATTTGTGAGTTTGAGGCCCAAGTTGGGCTCTGTGCTGACAGCTCAGAGCCTGGATTCTGCTTCAGATTCTGTATCTCCCTCTCTCTCTGCCCCTCCCCCACTTGTGCTCTGTCTCTCAAAAATAAATAAACATTACAAAAAATAAATAAAAATAAATAGTGGGAGTTAGTAAGGTAAGTAGCATAAACCAACATCAGCCAGTGTAGTCACTGGGGTCTGTAAGCAATTTTGGTTATGGTAGTTTTTAGGTGATCACAACCTAGCCAATACTCACAAGGTCTGTGCAATTTAAGTGACTCCTCCCACAGCCCCAACACATAATAATATCTTAATGTCTCTCTCCAAATTCTTCCACTCTTCTAGATATTTATTAAATAAATATTTATTAGCCAGTAGAACAAAATCATTCACAAAACTCTTCTGTGAGTTGATGAAGACACAACTATCTTTTGAAGTAATTAGACCACATCTTGCATGATGAATCACTTGAAATAGCCATAATAATATTCCAAAGGAATATTTATATACTACTACAAATGTAGTAAGCATCAAAAAACCAGGAAATCTCCCAAAATGCTTGGACACATGATCATAGGGATCAAGCCTGGGTAGATATCCATAAGCATGCAGGCTAAAGGTATCATGCATGAGCAAGCGCTATCTTCACATATTCTAGCTTATCCACGTATTTTGAGTGCCACTTATTTTACCAATGAGAGCCTATAGCTCAAATCCATAATACTAATTAACAGGCCACTAATTTCACCAATGAAAACTCATTTCTAACATTCATTTTGCTGATTGTTAAAGCTTCTGATATTGATCAGATGATAACATAAGGGCTTTTAGTAATTTCTGTGAAGTAAAAAATTCCTGATTAGAATGCCAGTGTGATTTTTTTTTCATTTTTTATGTTGTATTTATTTATTTTGAGATAGATAGATAGATAGATACATAGATAGATAGATAGCAAGAGCAAAGGAGTGGCAGAGAGAGGAGAGAGAGAATCCCAACAGGCTCTGTGCTGTCAGCATGGAGCCTGATGCAGGGCTCAAACTCACAAACCATGAGATCGCAACCTGAGCTGAAATCAAGAGTTGAATGCTTAATCAACTGAGCCACCCAGGTGCCCCACCAGTGTGAAACTCTTGATTAAAAAAAAAGATTGTCCATATAGTGTAGCATAAATCACTCAGACTTAAATATCATGGCACAGGGGAAGGAGAGTGGCTAGAGACTAATGGACTAATTATGAAGCAAATGTCTTAAGACAAGAGGAGACAGATTTCATTCATCTTGGTTTATACAAGAACATTAATTTTATTTTTAAAGCAGATGGGACATAAGTATTGCATCAAAGAGGGCTACATTGTAGGATGTTCTAGATTGCATTGACAATACAAACTTATCAGAATTGACTGATGTCTACCCAAGAGTTTGAAAAAAAATCATATTATCAAAGTTTTGCTCAGAAGCTATTAAACTATCTTTATAAAAAATTCAATGGAAAACAGCAAAGATAATTTTCTACTCTTCTCTTGCCCATAAATGGTTTACCACAGGGTTTTGGTTACTTTTCTAAAATATTCAGTGGATGAAAATATATTCAAAATTGATTAAAGGACAACTAAATACTCAAATATTCTGTATGATTCTGGGTTGTGACTCATGCAAGTAGATGTACTGGAAGAAGAAAAGTTCCAGAACTTTCCAACTAGAGGAATTTATAAAAAAATCATAAAGAGAAGAGAAAATAAAGATATAAAGACTTAAAAGTAATCACTCATGGTATTCTTCCTCTTGCTACTCCCCAACTTTACAGAGATACATACAACTAAAAGGACACTTCTTACGTGAAGCCATCGCCCTATTTTTCTCTCTCATAATGCTTTGTGTACAGTTATCCTGTGGCAGTTATAGAGAACTGTTGTACTACAGTTCATTAACACATATAATTGGATACTTTAGGAAGAAGACAGAGCCTCTGAACCACTGTACTCTTTGTTAATGACTAGCAATTACAGGATGCTGAGGTAAGAGATTATGAAAGTCAGACACAGGCTCTCATATCACCTACAGGCCTAACTAGGAAAGGAAAACTCAGCCAAAAGGCCTTCTATTTACTGACGAATACACACAGCATTCTGTGGGAATAAAAAATACTGGTTTTCATTTCTTGAGTAAACAATCTTAGTGAGAACATTCAGATGTCAGTATTGAGTAAAACTCATTTATTTTGATGGTTTATAAGAAGTGGGAATTAGAAAATGGATAATTTTGTTGTTTATCGTGTTTATATGAGTAAATACACATATTCTAAGTCTGGTGTATTTCTTGTGCCTCACTCTGTGGGGTCTCTTCCTAACTTTAGACATACTTATAACCTCTGAAGTTTTTACCATTAAACTTCTTAATTATATATTTTTGATGATATTTTATTAATGTCTGCTATTTCTTCTACTACAATATGAGTTATATAGTGCTTACGCATGTCATTTTGCACACAGAAGCTATATCAGATTTGTTTAATACCTATTTCAAATTTGTAAGATGGAAGTTTAGGAAGAATATGACAGCAATCTTTAAGAGTAGATATGGTGAAGAGGAAACAAGAACTTGTTCACTCAGTGCAGAATGCTTGACTACTGTTAGCCTGAAGTTTTTCAACAGGTAATCAATATACAAGCTTATTCTTCTATGATCTTATATAGGTAAAAATGTAAACCCCAAAAATATTATGTAAATTCATGAACTATAGATAAGTGATTATTGAGAAAATTGGATTTTTGGACTATATCTGCGGTAGCATTAGGGCAATTCTCAAATGTCAGTTCCCTTGCATAGATTAAATTTCTCAGCCTATTTGAACTCATGCAGTATGACCATAGGAAATGAAATGCTAGAAAAATAGCATTTTCTAGCAACAGCACATATGAAGTTCCCACATTCTCTTTTCCTTGCTTTTTTGCATGAGGAAGCTTGTATGAAGATAGAGTCTTCATTAGTGTGGGTCTCTGGGTGACTAACACAAGCAGACACCCTTTGATGATTTTCAACAAACAGTGAACACAGTGTAGTGAAAAATAAACCTTTTCATTTTAAGCTACAGACATATTTCATTGTTTGCTACCCATGCATAACCTAGTTTGTCCTGCCTGATACAACTCCCCAAAACTTATGATGCAGATATATTTTGAAATTTCTCCAAATCTTAAGGCCTCAAGCAAAGGGCTATAAGTAACAGGAAAGGGATGGGACCTTGGACACCTAGAAATTTCAACCATAGCCACTCCACTTTTAACTATTTTTTATAGTTAGTTATGTTGCTCCCAATCCCTCCCAACACACACAAAAATTATACACCACTATTTCCAAAGATAACTCTTTCATTCCTATTTTCATCAGAATACTAAATTGCACATCATAGTCTTGCCCTGTAACAGCTTCATGTTTCATCCCACATATATTTGGTAAGCACCTATTGCATACAAAGATAGGTTATGGGTTTCATGGGAAGTATAAAAAGTAAAAGGTTGAATTTCTTGTTCTCCAGAGCTGTATAGTCTGGGCTGTAAAAGTTGATGTAAATTAAAAAAAAAATTCTTCAAATGGGATTGGAAAAGCCTGTTAACTTCTCTTTAACATACTACTTATTCTCAGGATAACACATGGAATTAAGTATAATGACCATTTATTTTTTTAATTAATCTCCTCTGAAAGAAAACTACATATTTTCCCATTGGAAATAAGTACCATCTTTGATCTCCTACTTAACATCTTTTTCATTTAGGAATCTTTTTTGCTTGCTCTTTTGATCCTTAAATGGATTTTAGGGCAAAACTTGTCTCTTTGTGTCTCCACAGAGACAAAAGAATTACAGTAGGATTTCAAATGGCATCTTAATTTTGTTACAAGCAGAGTATATTAAAAGGGTTAGAAAAAGTTCTCCTTTTTAGTTTTTTTTTTTTTGAAAGAGGAAGAAAGAGAGAAACCCAAGAAGGCTCCATGCTCAGCACAGAGCCCCACGCAGGGCTCAATCCCACAACCCTGGAGTGGGATGCTCAATCAACTGAGCCACCCCGGGGATCCTCCCCTTTTTTAGAATGGTAACCTGCAGGAACTACAGAGGCATACAGATAACCCTTTCTCTTCCATCCCTTGCAACCACAGGGGCAGTTCTGGGACAACCAGACAGTTGAAAATTCCAACTTTCAGGCAAAGGACTAAATACAGTATGGATAATAGCTGAATCAGGCATGGTATAGAAACCATAGAAAATAAAAGTATATGGAACATTGCAACTAAAAGAATCAAAGTGTTGTCTGATTCCAAACAAAAGAGATTTCTAATTTTGCCACCCTCTAAATAAGAGATGAACACAGATGATTGTAAGGCCATGTGTGATAACTGTCATAATGGCCAAAATGTCATTCTCTTTATTTTGAATGTCCTTTTTCTTCTTCCCTATTTTAGTCTTTCGAATGGCATCCTGCCATTAAGGCCTACTACAGATTCTACTTTTTTTTTCTTCTTCTTTTTTTTAATTTTCCTGAGTTAGTCCACCAGGAACCACTCTTATCCTCTCTCTGATCTTATTGTCCTCACTATAACATATTTAGCTTACAGTGCTTCACCAGTTAGTTCACCTATATCAGCTTCCTCTCTCCAAATAGAAATTAATTTAATTAGGACTGACTATAAAACTCCAACCCTCATAATGCCATTTTCTACCTTTCTCAATGTTTCCAACAAGGAAATCATGACAATTCTAAACATCTTGAAACTCCCTGTATACCATCCATTTCTGCATAACTCCACATATCTCTTGATCTAGCAACCCTAACAGAATGTCTCCTTAATGTAGGAAGCTGGGTTCTTAGTGAATGCATTACCTTCTTTGTTGTGTATAATATAAATTGTTTAAACATCTATTTTGGAAGTTTGTTGAAATTCAACCATAGGTGATAGTAACCATTTATGTTTCCCTTGTTTGTGAAGAGCATTTTCCCTTCCTCAATTCTCTAGCACTACTGTTATTCCCTGTGGTTCTGTAAAATTACCGAAAGTAGTTCTACATCAACATCTGACAGTTCCCTCAGAATTCTGGGATGTGATTTGTCTAGCCTAGAGGCTTGATGCAGCTTAAAGCAACCAGGTACTTTTATTATAGTACCCATTGGGCTTCAATCCCCTTAACCATGTTTGTTATACATCATCTAGGTTAAAGATAATTCTCATTGACTGAGAAGACAAAAGCAAAATAGGAGCTGAATGACTGCAATTGTATTCACTGTCATTTGATTTCTCACCGTCCAGCCTAAGCAGTTGTGCCTATCCCTTTCCTGTTGTTGGCCCATAGTTGTTTGTTGTTGGTCTTCCTCTTCTCCCTCCTCTTCCCCTCCCTTCCTGTCTCCTCCCCCTTCTCCTCTCTCCCTCCCCATCCTCCTCCTTCTTCTTCTTAACTGAATATGTATTTACTAAGCATTTATTTACAATAGGAATGTAAATTCCTATTTACAATAGGAATTATTTACAATAGGAATGTTTATTTACAATAGGAATGGGACTATGCTCAAACATAGACCAAACGTATAATTAATTCTCTGTATAATAAAAAAAGTCTGAAATTTTCAAATATGAATGTGGAAAAGTAAGAGTGAAGTCTAACACAGTTATGGAAGTTGGCTGAGAATATTTATTCTAATTTTCTTCTAGTGTGACTTCCCTCACCTGTGGAGATCAGAAAGCTAAAACAAAATTTTTATAATTCATTTTCATCTGTGATCCAAGTCTCATTCAGGCTCCACATCAGATATAATCACATGAGCCTTGAAATGTGAACTGAGATAAATAGGATATTGGGTAATTTAATCAGCATGGATTACAGTAAAGGGTATCTGCATGATTCTGGAGCCAAACTGTCTCTAAAATTTCCTGATTTAGAAGAAAAGCCTTCATGATAGTAGAAAGGATGGAACGACACAGGACCTTTAAGCTGTAGTAGCAGGTTCTTGATTTTGCACATGAGGTTTCCTGATTGGAACATAGTGATGCTGCTCCAGAATGAGTAACTGTGGCTAATTTAGCATCTCAGACTGAGGCAGTCCTATATTTATATATGTACTAAGGGATGCCCCTGATTTGACAAGCAGGTTCTCAAACATTGCAGGAGAAGCAGCTCCTTTGGCAGTCTGGTTCTGCAGTGTAGACTTAAGAATAGATCCTGGGATCTCATCCTACAGATTTTTATTCAACCATCTTAAAACTTCTGTAAGCCATCTGACATGCTGTGTGATAAATCCTTTATTCAAATTGTCTAGAGTGGAATTTGTTCTCTGCATCAGAACTGTGACCAGTATGAAACCCCAAAGAGAATATAGGGAACACACAAAATATAATTTGTAAAGGCTATTACTTGATAGTAAATCAAGTAATTGAGTTGAATAATAATTGACCCTGATAATAGGTCTCCCACTGTAATTTCTCTTTTTCATACCCAGTTATTTTCTGCTCTGTTCTCTCTGTTCCTCATCTATTGTCTGGTCGTTCAGAGAAAAGTACGAGTAGACTGCACATTCAGCCGTAACATCTGTGAGGAACATTTTTTTGAAAAGCAATACATTTCTAACTTGCATCGTTTGATTCCTCCTCAATATGGTGCAATGATCTTAATTCAAATCAAACTCATTTTCAATTTTTTCCTCAAGTGTACATGCATTCCCTCACTTTTTTCTTTTATTAAAAAAAAAAATGTCACTGTTAAACTGTCTGCCTCTTGCACCCACCAATCTTTTCTGTATCTATGACTTTGTTTTGTTGTTGTTGTTTGTTTGTTTAAGTTTTTTTTGAAGATTCCATATAGAAGACGGGATGTATGGTATTTCTTTCTCTATCTTATTTCACTTAGCATAATTCCCTCAAGGTTCATCCATGATGTTGCAAATGGCAAGATTTCATTCTCTTTTTATAGCTAAATTATATATATATATATATATTTATATATATATATTTAATTTTATATTCATATTTATCACAACTTCTTTATCCATTCATCCATTGTTAGGCACTTAGGTTGTTTCCTTATCTTGGCCATTGTCAATGGTGCTGCAGTGAAGGTGGGGAGTTATATATCTTTTCAAATTAATGTTTTAAATTTCTTTGGATAAATATTCAGAAGTGGAATTGCTGGATCATATGACAGTTATATTTTAATTTGTTGAGGAACCTACATACTGCTTTCCATAGTAGTTGTACCAATTTACAGTCCCACCAGCAGTGCTCAAAGTTTCCCTTTTCTCCACATCCTCGTAAAAATTTGTTATTTCTTGTCTTTTTGATAATAATCATTCTAACGGGTGTGGCTTGATATCGTGGTTTTGATTTTCATTTCCCTGATGATTAATGATGTTGAACATCTTTTCATATAACTGTCACCCATCTTTGGAAAAATATGTATTCAAATCATCCCATTTTTAAAATTTAATTGTTCTTTTGCTACTGAGTTGGAGTCTTTTTTATATATTTTGGATATTATCCCCTCATTAGACACATGATTTATGATTATTTTCTCCCATCCTAACTTTTAATTTTGTTGATGGTCTCATTTGCTGTGTAGAAGCTTCTCGGTTTGATGTAGTCCCATTTGTTTGTTTTTGTTTTTGATGCTTTTGCCTTTGGTGTGTCAGATGCAAAACATCATCACCAAGATCTATGTCATAGAGCTTACCACCTATGTTTTCTTCTAAAGTTTTATGGTTTCAAGTATTACCTTCAAGTCTTTAATTCATTTTAAGTTGATTTTTAGATAGTGGTCCAATTTTACATGTGACTATCCAATCTTCCCAACTTATTGAAGAATTCCCAATTTATTGAAGAGACTGCCCTTTCCCCATCGCATATTCTAGGTTCCTTTGTCATAAATTAATTCACCATATATGTGTGAGATTATGGGGGGCCCTCTATTGTGTTCCACTGATCTATGTGTCTGTTTTTATGTCTATTCCATACTGTTTTATTTACTATAGCTTTGTAATACAGTTTGAAATCAGAAAGCCAGATGCCTCCAGCTTTGTTCTTCTTTCTCAAGACAGTTTTGCTTATTTGGGGTCTTTTGTGGTTTCATACAAATTTTAGGAATGTTCGTTCTATTTCTATGAAAATACCATTAAAATTTCAATGGGGATTGCAGTGAATCTGTAGATTGCTTTAGGTTGTATGCCATTTTAACAATATTGATTCTTCCAATTCATGAGCACATAGTATCTTTCCACTTACTTCTGACCTCTTCATTTTTTTTTCATTAATGTCTTCTAGTTTTTAATATACAGGCCATTTATCTCCTTGATTAAATTTATTCCTAGGTACTTTATTCTTTTTGATGCAATTTTAAAATGGATTGTTTTCGTAATGTCTCTTTCTGATAGTTCATTACTAGTATATAGAAACGCAACAGATTTTTGTGTATTGATTTTGTATCCTGCAACTTTACTGAATTTATTAGTTCCAACAGTTTTTAGATGTAATCTTTAGGGTTTTCTGTGTATAATACTGTGCTATCTATAAGTAGTGACAGTTTTAATATCAGATTTTAATCCTTTCCAATGTGGATGACTTTTATTTATTTTCCTTGCAATTGCTCTGGCTACGAATGCCAATACCATATAAATGGCAAGAATGGACATTCTTCTCTTGTTCCTGATCTTAGAGGAAAAGCTTTTATTTATTTTCCTTGCAATTGCTCTGGCTATGAATGCCAATACCAATAAAAATGGCAAGAATGGACATTCTTCTCTTGTTCCTGATCTTAGAGGAAAAGCTTTCAGTTTCTCACCACTGAACATGATTTTAGCTGTGGGTTTATCAAACATAGCCTTTAATATGTTGATTTACATTCCTTCTATACTCACTTTGGTGAGTTTTTATCAGAAACGGATGCTGAGGGACATCTGGGTGGCTCAGTCAGTTAAGTGTTTGACTTCAGCTCAGCTCATGATCTCACAATCCATGAGTTGGAGCCCTGCATCAGACTCTGTGCTGACAGCTCAGAGTCTGGAGCATGCTTCAGATTCTATGTGTGTGTGTGTGTGTGTGTGTGTGTGTGTGTGTCTGCCCCTTCCCCACTCACATTCTCTCTCTCTCTCATTTTAATCTTTCATTCTGCAGAAAATGAACAATCCTTGCATCCCTGGGAAAAATCCCATTTGATCATAGTGTGTGGTCCTTTTAATGTATTATTAAATTTTGTTTGACAATATTTTGTTGGTGATTTTTGCATCTACGTTCACCAGGAGTATTGGCCTGTGATTTTTTTTTTTATGACATTTTGTCTGGATTTGGTATTGGTGTAACGCTGGCCTTTAAAATGTATTTTGAGGGGCGCCTGGGTGGCTCAGTTGGTTAAGCGTCGTACTTGGTTCAGGTCATGATCTCACGGTCCGTGGGTTCAAGCCCCGCGTCGGGCTCTGGGCTGACAGCTCAGAGCCTGGAGCCTGTTTCAGATTCTGTGTCTCCCTCTTTCTCTGACCCTCCCCTGTTCATGCTCTCTCTCTCTCTCAAAAATAAATAAATGTTGAAAAAAATTAAAAAAATAAAATAAAATAAAATGTGTTTCGAAGAGTTCCCTCTCTTCTGGTTTTTTAAAGAATTTGAGAAGATTTAGTATTAGTTGTTGTTTGAGTATTTGGTAGAATTCACTAGTGAAACCATCTGTTTTAGACTTTTGTTTCTTGGGAAATTTTTGATTGCTGATTCAATCTCCTTTCTAGTAATTGGTCTGTTTAGATTTTCTGTGCAATCATTATTTAGTCTTGGGATGTTTTATGTTTGTAGGAATTTATCTATTTCAGAATTTCTAGGTTTTCCCATTTGTTGGTGTATAATTGTTCATAGGGGTCTCTTATGATCCTTTGTATTCTGTTGTATCAACTGTAACATCACCTTTTTTATTTCTAATTTTATTTATTTGAGTCTTCTCTCTCTCCCTCTCTCTCTCTCTCTCTCTCTCTCTCTCTCTCTCTGTGAGTCTAGCTAAAGGTTTATTAATTTTATCTTTTCAAAGAACCAGCTCTTAGTTTCATTGATTTTTCCTTTTTGGTCTCATTCCATGTATTTATGTTCTAATCTTTTATTTCCTACTACTACTAGTAGTAGTTTCCTTCTACTAACTCTGGGTTTCATCTGTTGTTCTTTTTCTTGTTCCTTGAGGTGTATCATTGGGTTGTTTATTAGAGACTTTTCATGATTCTTAAGGTAGGCATTTATCCATTTATCACTAGGAACTTCCTTCTTACAATCATTTTGCTGCATCAAATAAATTTTGTTGCATTATATTTCCATTTCATTTGCCTCACTATTTTTTGGATTTCTGTTATTTCTTCTTTGACCAATTTCTTGTTTAGTAGTATGTTTTTTAATCTCCATATATTTGTAAATTCCTGCTGTCATTGTGTCATTAATTTCTAGTTTCATACTATGGTGGTCAGAAAAGATGCTTGATATGATTTTAACCCTCTTACACTTATTAATATTTGCTTTTGGACTAACATATTATCTACCTTGAAAAATGTTCCATGTCCACTTGAGAAGAATGCTTATTCGGTTGCTTGTGGATGGAATGTTCTGTAAATATCTAGTAAGTCTATTCTAACATGTCATTGAAGGCTGATGTTTACTTATTGATCTCCTGTCTGGATGATCTATCTACTATTATAAGTTGTTCTTCTTTGATACGGAAATGGGGTTTTATGAAAATGGGGTTTTATGAAAAAAGGAATTGAAAACTACTGTGAGCATACCAAATTATACTGAAAAGCACTGATAATGCTTAGGGGAATATACTGAGAATATTACTAATTGCTAGATCAAATTTACAAAGAATAAGGAGACGAAAATAAAGCGAGAAGGCAAAATATTCATCTGGAACAATTAAAAGATCAATGGCGACATAATTATAAAACAGGAAACTAATGTTCTAACCAAAGCATGCTTTCTCCTTCAATTAATAATAATTCAGTGTGGTGTACTATATAAAATAGTTTTATAATGTCAGTTTCATTTCTTTTGTGAAGCCACAATGAAAGACAGACCAAAAGAGATGAATGGTTTGCAAATAAGGCAATGCAGTGACAATAAGAGCCATTAATAGCCATCTAAAACCATAAAAATCCTCCTAAATCTTTATCCATCTGCTCTCCCCAACAAATATACTAAAAAGGTTAGGAAGGCAATAGTTTGTATCTTCACAAACTATTCACCAAATATTGGTGAATATTCAAATCTACCTAGTACTTCTATATTTTTTTTCTTGGATTTTGGTAACAAATGCTACACTATTATTAATGGGAGAAGTTTATCCACAGAGAGCTGGAGACACAATTCGTTGCCCAATAGCATGTCTATATATTAAATAAAAACAGCATTTAAAAAATGACAGAAGAAAAAACTAGTTTCAATTAGCCAATTAGACAACAAAGCAGGTAGCATTCAGAACATTATGCATTGGTTATTCATTCATTCTGCACACTTCCAGAGACAGTGGGAAACACACTAAAAATTCCAATGCCATAAATCTCCTTTTAAAAGTATGGTTCCTTCTTCTTCTATTTGTACTAAAAATAGTCACAGGCTTATTTCTATGATTTATGTTTAAATCAACAAAGAAGTATGCCATTGGGTAACAGGCCACCTAGGGTAGTATCTTCCCAAACTCCTTTAAGATAGGTAGAATCAATGAAGTAGGAGATGGAAGACAATAAATGATCCCATCAGATATAGAGATTGTTAAGATATTGGAAGGTTCAGAAACAGGAAATGTGTTAACTCCTATGAACAGAAAGAAGGAAACCTGAAAACATTCCTTTTTAAGTAACTTTGATTTAGAGTCAGCCAATATTGTTGAGGACTCTAAGCCACAGTCATTCTGCCATGCAGTTCACGATTGTCTATTTAGTCTCAAAGATTATCCCGTATGGTAGGAAGTATTACTCTCATTTTATAGAATAAGGAAACAAAGGATATTAAGCAATTTTACCAAATCCACAAAATTTTTAAGTGAGAGAGTGCACATGATAAACAGTAATTTCCTTTGCAGGTTGAGGGACTGGAGCTATCCCTGGTTGAGTGCTGAACAGCAAAAGCAGAGGAGAAAGTGTAAATGGTGCCCACATTCCATACTGCATTGCCAATCCACCAATCTGTAGCAAATATTTGCCATGTTATTCCCCATTCACTTCCAGTTAACATGTGTCTAGTTTTAGTGTATTAACATATTAATCAAAATAGCATAGCATATGCATATACCACTATGATTTGGAAGGACAAAATTATTCTTTAATAATCCCCATAAGCTCTCAAGAGTTCTTTATCCACTTCACCACCTTAATGATTGCATTTGAGGACCACTTTCCATCAGGACAAAAAAGAAATGAAACTTTATTAAGAATAAGATAATAACTATGAGGAAAGTTGCTATTAAAATAAATTTTAAAGTCATGATGTAGACTTAAGTTTGGTGGATTAATGGGACATTAAAGGGACAATGGCTAAAAATAAAAACAAGCTATGGTTGACATAATATTTCATTACTATCTGGAGGTGCAGAGACCAATGTAGTAATTAATGACATAGCTGTGATTCCTTACATCTCACTAATCATTGACAGGATAGGAAAGTGCCTTTGTAATTGGGAAATTCGAGCAAACTTCAATGTAGAGAAAAGAAAAATACACTGGAAGTGATTTTGTTTAGCTCATGTATAAAAATTGTTTCTACCAGGCAGTAATGGCAGAAATATAAGGAAATTTCCTAACTACATAGCACAGTGATAGATAAAAAGAAAACATTTTATTTTTCCCTTTATTTTCTACATTGTCTTCATATTCTCCTTCAGTTAAATCAGACACTTACTTAAGCCATATATGTCTTGATGAAAATCTAAGATCCTAAGGAAAAAGTTTTTGGTATCACCATATCTACCGTAAAATCATACAAATACAAAAATATGAATGCTGATTTTTTTAATTCCATGGGAAAAATGTGATGAATTAGTAGGTGTCATAAGGAATTATTTAACTAACCAGTGTTCAAAAGAAAATAAAAATATACTAAAAAAGCTACATTTTAAAATGGCATATCTACATAAAGTAAGACAATGAAGTGATTTTCACTTTGATTTAATGTCATAATTACTATTTTATTACTATAATGATTAAGAAACAGAAGTATAACTACTATAATATGATCCCTACCAGAATTAAATTAAGTAAACCATTGAATGAGTCAGAAATTCTGTAAGAATTTCAGAGGTCTCCAATTGTCAAAAAAAATTCAGCCTTGAAAGACATTAAAGAGACAATGTTGGGGGCGCCTAGGTGGCGCAGTCGGTTAAGCGTCCGACTTCAGCCAGGTCACGATCTCGCGGTCCGTGGGTTCGAGCCCCGCGTCAGGCTCTGGGCTGATGGCTCGGAGCCTGGAGCCTGCTTCCGATTCTGTGTCTCCCTCTCTCTCTGCCCCTCCCCCGTTCATGCTCTGTCTCTCTCTGTCCCAAAAATAAATAAACGTTGAAAAAAAAATTTTTTCAAAAAAAAGAGACAATGTTGGAAAGGAAGGCTGATCATCAAAGTATAGTTACCATTTGTTTCTCCAATGTTAAGGATTAAAGAGGGAATTGTCTCATGCTCCTCTACTTCACTGAAATAAAACTTTAGTTTACAGTGAATAAACTATGTAGAAAATCAACTGAGTGGCTTTTGTTAAGATACTATTAGGTACAAGGTACTGTGCTAAGTGGTCCAGAAACAAAGAGGAGTAATACCTGCATTAGTTTGTTAGGGCTGCCATAACACAGTACCCTGACCTAGTGTGGCTTAAATAATGGTTCTGGAGTCTGGAAGTCTAAGATCAAGCTATTGACAGGGTTTCTTTCTCCTGAAGCCTCTCTCCTTGGCTTGCAGATAGTGTTTTCTCCCTCTGTTTTCATATGTTCTTTTCCCTCTGCGTGTCTTGTGTCCTAGTTTCCTCTATTTTTTTTTTGTTCAGTTAAGTTTATTTACTTATTTTGAGAGAGTGTGTGCATGTGTGAGAATGGGGGAGGGGCAGAGAGAGAGGGAGAGAGAGAAAACCCCAAGCAGCTTCCATCAGCAGTGCAGAGCCCAATGTGGGGTTTGAACTCAAGAATCGTGAGGTCATGACCTGACCTGACCTGAAACCAAGAGTTGATCGCTTACCAGACTAAACCACCCAGCTGCCCCACAGTTTCTCCTTTTTAGAAGGACACCAGTCAGATTAGATAAAGGCTCATCCTAATGACCTCATTTTAACTTACTTCTTTAAAGACCCTATCTCCATATGCAGTCACATTTTGAGGTACTGAGAGTTACAGCTTCAATATATACGCAAACTCGGGGGTACACAGTTCACCCAATAACAATAGCCCTCCAGGGCTTCCAAATAAAGAGAACAAAAATACATAAAAGTAACTACAATATAAAGCAGAAAGCGATAGAAGTTATAGAAATCCAAAATTATGAGAGAGCCTAGAAAGGTTTAAAAGGGAAAGAAAGGTTTAAAGGAGAAAGTGGTTCTCTAAGGAGAGAATTTAAGCAGATTGAGATGAATATGGTGAAAAGGGCAGGAAAAGGCATAATTGGAGCAGGCACTGTGTATGGCTGATTTATCTTTTCATAATCAAACCTTATTCTGATTGACACAGCATATTATGTATTTAAGATAATAAAGGTCATTTGGTTGTTGATAGCACAGCTGCAATACAAAATCATTTTTTTGTTGTTGTTGTTTTCTATATAAAATACATCACAGGCCAAGAACAAGACAAATTACACAATTCTCCATCATCTTCCAACATATCGTTTGCACTTGTGGACATTTTTTAAAAGAAATAGAATAGAGAATTAGAATGGTACCAATCGTAAACCAGAAGATATGGATAATAAAAATGCAATAGCAATTGGATTATCCTTGTAGGAAACCCATATATCTAAAACTATGCCTATGGCTTTTTGTTCTGAGGGTCAGTTCCCAAATTTATGTGATACAATGGTATTTTAATTCTTTCCTGTAATAAACTGTCATGATCTGAATTTTTCTAAAAAAGTAGATATGTGATATTTTATTACCAGTGAGGGCAACCTAAGCTTAGCTACTCAACACATTAGTCCTGTTTGCTAAAGAAGTAATATTTCTGACAACAACAACAAAATCTTCTCAATTTTAATTGATTTTATCCAAAAAGCACAAAACAATAGTAAGGAACCTACACGAAATATCCTTTTGTATTTTCAGAGGGGAAAAAGACCGAACTTTCAGTGGAATCACAATAAACGTGTGCTTCCTCATAACTTCTTACATGTGTCACTGGTGGATAAACTGAATTTTTACTTGCTACTCAAAATTCTGACAATTCAATAGTACTCAGACAGATGACATTATACATGTGGCAAAAACACAAGATTTTTATTTTGTTCACAGATATTTTTCCAAAGGCACCTTAAAGTTTTCTCCTCTATTGTCAAGACAATAGGTCTTTAGGTACGTATCATAAAATGTTTGAAATACATATAAATCCCAAATTTCATATCACTTGTTTGTGTCTAATTGAGCAGAAAAAAAGGTTAAGTTTAGTGCATTACAAAGCCAAAATTAAAACACATCAGGTTTTACATTAGGAAATAAGGATCTTGGCACATAAACCTTTAGCTGTGTAGGAAATGAGGTTAATCTTTTACGTTGGCGAAAGGTGCATAGTGATCATTCTGTGCAATTACACAGCGAGGCGAAGCTTGATTTGGAAACAGCGCTATTATACCAACAAGAAAATCACTTTGCATAGTGATCCTTAATTTTTGCAGTTGCCTAGAATAGTTATGCTACATATACATTCTGGCTTTGCCCTAAAGTCTGTATTGGGAGGTTCTCAAATGTAAAGAGTAAATCTACCCTAGATTACTTAAAGGTTACTCCTGTAGAAATAAAATGAGAGTTTATTAAGTAAAACAGATTTAATTAAACAAATGTTTAGTAAGCATCTGCAGTATATCAAACATCGTGTAAGGCAGTGCAATGAAGTAAAACCTAACAATCAGCACACATCCACTGTGTTTGGTTCCTTCTCTTTCTTTGACTTCATTTTTACTAATCTGATGTGGGTTTTTTGTTTGTTTTTTAATGTTTCATTTATTTTTGAGAGAGAGAGACAGAGTATGAATGTGGGAGGGTCAGAGAGAGAGGGAGACACAGAATTCAAAACAGGCTCCAGGCTCTGAGCTGTCAGCATAGAGCCGAACGCAGGGCTCAAACTCACAAACTAGGAGATCATGACCTGAGCCGGAGTCGGACATTCCACTGAGCCACCCAGGTGCCCCTTGTTTTGTTTGTTTGTTTGCTTGTTTTGTATTGTTTGTCTTACACTTTTTTAATGTTTATTTATTTTTGAGAGAGAGAGAGTGAGAGCAGGGGAAGAGTAGAGAGAGACAGAGAGACAGAGAATCTGAAGCAGGCTCTGCACTTACAGCAGAGAGCACAATGCGGGGCTTGAACTCACAAACCATGAGATCGTGACATAAGTTGAAGTCGCAGGTTTAACCAACTGAGCCACCCAGGCACCCCACTAATCTGATGTTTTGTGTGCTTTTTTTAATTGTTTTGTTTTTTTCACATTTAAATTCTCAGCCAGAATCTCACTAACTTCCGATGAGAGAAAAAAGAGTCTCATTTTTTATCTCAAACTTTGTTTAGTTTAGCTCAGAAGGATATTTCTTTTGCTTTATCACCATCTACAAAATTGTCCTGCTGTGTCCTCATCGGCAACCAATGGCTTACAGAGGAAGGGACTTGATCTTTTGTTAATTAATAGACTGAAAGGAAGAATGAGTAACAAATCGAAAGTTAGCCTTCAAAGTTAGGTGTATCCTTCCGTGTGATTCAATAAAGTTCCAGATGGAAAAACCCAGAATTATGGTCTAAACATGACCTCCATATTTTGACATTAAAAAAAACGGGTGCTGGGGGTGCTGAGTCGGTTAAGCACTAACTCTTGATTTGGGCTCAGGTCATGGTCTTGTGATTGTGAAATCGAGCCCCATGTCTGACCCCATGCTGAGCATGCAGTCTGCTTAGGATTCTCTTTCTCCCTCTCTCTGCCCCTCCTCCCCTCAAAATAAATAAATAAACATTTAAAATATAGGCAAAAACCAATTTAAGAGGAAAAATAATTTTTAATAGGGAATAATAGGCTGCTGTGAAAGATAGGTGCTTTTATGTGCTCTTTATATTAGAGTAGCTAAAAATAACATCATTATTATTTATTGTCTTAGAGAATTTGAGCAATTTAGGAATTATTTGTGACAGCCTTCTACATATTAAACATGATTATACTAGCCAATTTTTTTCTAGGTGGAACAATAAATGAGGAAATATCTATAAAACTCTTAGAGTTCTTGGGATCAAAATTTCCACACATGTTAATGGCAGCATTTCTAAAAACAAAAACAAACAAAACATTAAAAAAGCCATGCACCAAAGTAAACACACCACACACGTGCGCGCGTGCATGCACACGCACACACACACACAAACACACACACACAATTAGACAGCTATTAGAACCATATAAATATTGATGCAGAAAATTTATAAATTTATTTACTTAAATTGTGACAGTGTAAATATATATCATGTTTTAATAAAGTACTTTTAATACAGCCACCACACTTTTTTTTGCTAAATATGATAGAATAGATCTATACAGAACTGATTTATAATTTAGAGTAAGTCTCCATTGTTCTTCAGCCAGTTTTTATACTTTGGGTTTTTTTTTAATTTTTTTAACGTTATTTATTTATTTTTTTTAATTTTTTTTCAACGTTTTTATTTATTTTTGGGACAGAGAGAGACAGAGCATGAATGGGGGAGGGGCAGAGAGAGAGGGAGACACAGAATCGGAAGCAGGCTCCAGGCTCCGAGCCATCAGCCCAGAGCCCGACGCGGGGCTCGAACTCACAGACCGCGAGATCGTGACCTGGCTGAAGTCGGACGCTTAACTGACTGCACTACCCAGGCGCCCCGAACGTTATTTATTTATTTATTTATTTATTTATTTATTTATTTATTTATTTATTTTAAATTTTTTTTTAACGTTTATTTATTTTTGGGACAGAGAGAGACAGAGCATGAACGGGGGAGGGGCAGAGAGAGAGGGAGACACAGAATCGGAAACAGGCTCCAGGCTCGGAGCCATCAGCCCAGAGCCCGACGCAGGGCTCGAACTCACGGACCGCGAGATCGTGACCTGGCTGAAGTCGGACGCTTAACCGACTGCGCCACCCAGATGCCCCCAGTTTTTATACTTTGAATATGAGGTTACCCTATGTAATGTACTGATCATAAACAATGTATACAATTTTAGCTAACTAGATTTTATAACCCAATTCAGAAAGAAAGAGTAAAATCACAAGATTGAATATCTCTGTTTTCATGAAATTTCCCACGTAGTTAGGCGAAGAGGATTTATTTGCAATTTATTATGGAAACAGAAAGCACATAAATCACCATCAAAAGGGTGGATACAAATTTGCAAGAAGATATTAAATGACTCCTTGGGAATTTAAATGTTGTTATTATATATTGAATTATTTAGATACACAAAAAGCCCATTTTTCATTCCTCTGATGACCATTTTCCACATATAGTACATTAGAAATTCATTTAAAAAAATAAGTTTCATCTTAGGTTGATGAAATTCCTGAAATTTCCTAACATAGACTAACTTGAAAAGGCCTTGGGGAGTTGTGTTTTACCTGGTCTAGATGGCACTGGATATTTTAAAATCAAAATATTACAATTAAGTGTTCGATTTTTGGTAGTTTCAAGTATATATATTTTTAGTTTAGATTTTTAATAGTCATATTCCTAAATTATCAATTAACAGGTATAGTTATGAAAAACTGAAATTTCAAAGCAGCTGATTTCCTACAAGGAAATGTATGGTGTAGAAAGAAAACAAGTACATATAAAATTATAAATGGAAGGGCGCCAGGGTGGCTCAGTTGATTAAGCATTTGGATCTTGGTTTCAGCTCAGGTCATGGTCCCACAGTTCATGTGTTCAAGCCCCACATCAGGCTCTGTGCTGACGGTGTGGAGCCTGCTTGGAATTCTCTCTCTTCCTCTCTCCCTGCCCCACCCCTGCTCACATGAGTGCTCTCTCCCTCTCTCTCTCCCAAAATAAATTTAAAAAAAAACTTAAAAAAAACTTATAAATGGATGTAAATGGTTAGCTTATTTGTAAATTCTTGCTAATTATACATTTTAAAAAATGCTATGGAGAACCAGATTGAAAATTATTTGCTGTGCATCCATAATTATTAGAGAGATGAATAAAATAATACTATAGTAAATATGGATTTTGCTTTGGACCTTCTTTGAATTAAATCCTATAGGTCCTAAATGCCAACATATGAGAGAGTGATCACAAACTGAAGTAATAATTACAAAATGATGAGATTTCAAAGATTGGCTGTCACACAATTTCTTTGCTGATAGAAAGACAGCCTAAACAGAACCCATTTTACCACATTACAATTGGCATCAGAAAGACTGTTTCCTCAATTAGACTATAGATCTGTAATAAATAAGTCCAATGTGTCTTACTCACCATTGTCATTTCTAGGGTAAATACAAATTGTTCAATAAATATTTGTTGACTAACACAATAAATGATTAACTTGCCAATACCAAAATGTGTGTTGGGTTCCTGCTTCAAAGACATTCATTCCTCCATTACTTACTATCACAATTTCCATGAAGATGGTAGCATAGAATATCACTCAAATTGTGTTATCATACCCTTATGGAAAAATTTTCAGCTTTAGCTTTGATTATTCATATGCCCAATGTAAAAAGATTCTAGTCCCTAAAACAGGTTCTGATTATTTTGATGCTTTAGATCTAATCCATAGAAGGAAAATGTCTGTCATGCAGCTCTGCTTCTCAAGAGGCAAGAACTTTCATCAAAATTCTTAATAAAGGGAAATTTGTAAAAACCTAGGAAAGGTTACAGAAGGGTCTTCAATTTTACATGTAATAACAAGTATTACAAAAGTGAAGGTTTGATAAAGATTCCTGATAAGGTTACATTGTTTAATATTCTATGTACTCTAGTCTTTTATGGATGCTTGAAATATTTCACAATTGTTTTTTTAAGTCTAGCCATCCTTTTGATACCCTCATTCACAAAACAAGGGTAAAAAATGGGACAAAACCTCACCAAATATCAGTCCATCACAATCTGACCCTTAGTGATAAAGGTTTAGGCTCACGTTCACAAAGCATTTTCTTACTCAGTATTACTGAGATTCACAATCAAACTCAAGAATACTGGGTGATCTCCATTATTTGGTAAGTTTCAGGTGCAGATATGGGTCACCTGGGAAGATCTCTGTGTTAGCCCAGGCACAGAATCAATCATGCTGTCTGTCCTTCTACCTTGACATTTATTCCTCCAGTAACTCCTTTATTATAAAAGTTTAAGAAAAGTAGAAATCATAATAAAATATAGAAACTAATCTACGTACTTCAATAACAATGGATGCTATTTTTTCATCAGATTTTGTTATGATATTACTTTTAAAGAATAAAGCATTACAATCTAAGTCCCACATGTACTCTTTCTCAGTCCCATCCAACTTCTTCTTCTCCAGAGTTAATCACTCTTATGTATTTGTTATGTGTGGCATTTATGGCACCCTACTGTTCACATTGCTCTAAAACTTGCTAATTTACTCAATATTGGTTTTAAAAATCTGTTGACATATGAAACAAGTTTGTTTTAATGACTATGTTTGCTGCTATTTATTCATTCTCCTACTGATGGGTTTTTATATTATTTTAAACTTTCACTATTTAAAACAATCCATAATGATCATATTTGCACAATTTTTCTTTATGAATATGTGTACAAGTTTCTCATATACATATATGGGTATTTGTGGCAAAATAGTCCAGGTACTACATACTCCTGTTTTGTTCTTCAAACAAATTATAAAAATTTACCTTCCCAGAAGCAGTGTGTAAGAGTTCCCATTCTACTACATCTTGTCAATATCTGACATTAAATCATAATGTACTAAGTATTGGGATAGTTTAAAAAGGTAATCCTTTTTTAAAAAAAATATATGAAATTTATTGTCAAATTCGTTTCCATACAACACCCAGTGCTCATCCCAAAAGATGCCCTCTTCAATACCCATCACCCACCCTCCCCTTCCTCCCACCCCCCATCAGCCCTCAGTTTGTTCTCAGTTTTTAAGAGTCTCTTATGCTTTGGCTCTCTCCCACTCTAACCTCTTTTTGTTTTTTTTTTTTTTTTTTTTTTTTTTTTTTTTTTTTTTTTTTTTTTAACAAGGTAGTCCTTTAAAGAGATTTATCTTTGGGGCTCCTGGGTCACTTAGTTGGTTAAGCATCTGACTCTGAACTTTGGCTTAGAAAATGATCTCACAGTTCATGAGATTAAGTCCTGCAATGAGCTCTGCACTGATAGCATGGAGCCTGCTTGGGATTCTCTCCCTCCCTCTCTCTTTACCCTTCTCCCGTGCGTGCTCTCTTTCCCAAAATAAATAAGTAAACATTTTAAAAAATTAAAGAGATTTACCTTTATCATACCTGTTTTAAATTTTAAGAATGGCCTGCCAAAGATACTAGTAAATAACATCTATCTTTTACTAGGCCACTTACTATGTCTTAATCACTCTTCAAAGCATTTTAAATACAGTAAAATCTTGGATTGTGAGTAACTTGTTCTGTGAATGTTCTCCAAGATGAGTAAACATTTCTAATAAATTTTAACTTGGTAAACGAGTGATGCCTTGCAATATGAGTAGTATGTGACACCAAACATCACATGATCACAACTGAGCCAATGGTTCTCTCTCTTTCTCTTTCTCTCTCTCTTTCACTGCAGGATTGTGGGTGACTGTCTCCCATTCTCAGATGCTCAGTCTCAGGCTGTCTGGCAGAAATCAGTGATTATTCAGAACATTGGAAGGTGCCCACAACTGACACTAGTGTATTTTTTGTCACTTCAAAGCACCTATGGTCTATATTTTCACTCATATGTGGACCTTGAGAAACTTAACAGAAGACCATGGAGGAGGGGAAAGGGGGGGAAGTTACAGAGAGGGAGGGAGGCAAACCATAAGAGACTCTTGGATACTCAAGAAAAAAATGAGGGTTGATGGGGGGTGCGGGAGAGGGGAAAGTGAGTGATGGGCATTGAGGAGGGCACTTGTTGGGATGAGCACTGGGTGTTGTATGGAAACCAACTTGACTATAAATTATATTAAAAAATAAAAAGCACCTATGGCTAGTCCTTTGCTTTTCCATACAACAGTAAGCTTAGGAATGCTTTGCTTCATTCTAGGTCAGGCTGCCTGCAGATATAGACCCTTTCCCCTGCTGCCTTATTGCTAGTTACATCAAACACAGTATATGACAAGAGTTTATTAATACTGTACTACAGTCAACATCCATTAGTGATAATGAAAGTCATCCTGCACAATAACCCTCTCTTGTCTCCCTCACACCAACCATGAAGGTTTTCAAAGGTAAGTGCAGGTTAATTTGTCTTTCTTTATATTTTGTTATTTTCTTTATTATTTTATATTATATTACAGTATTATAATCATTTTATATGAATATTTTTGGGTTGTGGAATAAATCATCTGAGTTTACATTACTTCTTATGGGGAAATTAGCTTTGGTATGCAAGTGCTTTGGATTATAAGCATGGTTCTGGAATGAGTTATGCTCACAAACCATGGTTTTATTGTCTATCATTTTATTTAATTCTCCCAACCATGAAAGAATGTGAGTTCTAAGAAGGTAGAGAGTCCTGTTCTATCTTCAGAATTTAACAGTCTTATCACCTAGTAGGTGCTCAGTACATATTTGTTAAATAAATGAGTAAATGTGTCTTAGTTCGTGCAGGCTGCTCTAACACAATTAACACAGACTAGGTAGTTTATAAACAGAAATTTATTTCTTACTCTTCTAGAGGCTGGGAGTTCCAAGATCAAGGCACCTGCATGGTTGTATTCTGATGAGAGCCTTCTTCCTGGTTTATATCCAATGCCTCCCACTATGTTCTCACATAGTGGAAGGGGCTAGGATCTCTGTAGGGTCTCCTTTATAAGAAGATTAATCCCATTCATGAGGGCTCCACATTACTGACCTAAGTACCACCCAAAGGCCCTGCCTTCTAATACTTTCATATAGGACACTAGGGTTTCAGCATAAGAATTCGGTGGGACCCAAACATTCAGACCATGGCAAAATAATATAATTATTAATATTTTAGAGAAGGGAATTTAATGAGTTGAGATTATTTTCCAAAGATTTGGTAGGAAATGACAAAATCATCAATCCTAAGCATGCTTAACCCACTCCAGATTCTTCTCTTCCTGTGCATCCCATGGATTCTAGAGATAAAATCCATTGTATTGATGCCTCATCTATAGGATTTCCTTCAGTGGTGAAATATTAGTAGGAATGATATATGCTTTGTGAGTATGTAATTCCTAGCTGTATTTCTCAAATACACATAAATTGTTCACAACACAAGCTCTGGAGCCATTCTGTAAGAAGAGGTTTTTACTGTTTTGTTAAGATTCTCCAGGATGCTATTAAAGACCCAAAAGTATGCCAACACAAATTTTCAATTTCAGATACATGACTTCATACTTTCAGGTCTTGTATCTGCAGCCACCAGTGTAGCAGGAGGCATGTTCTTTCCATTTTTCCTATCTTTGGAGAAAATATTGGTGGGGAGCATCCTGCTTTTCCTGCCCAAAACCCCTTCATTTGTGACTGAAGACTTTGGTCTTTCAGAATGCTCAGGAGCACATCTTAGACTCACAAGTAGGTGGGGGACTATTGTATGGGAAGGAGAAACTTTCCTTTGAATCCGTCATCTAATCTATAAAATTTCCCACAGGAGTCACCATATTAAGGATTTTTTTCCCACAGGAGTCACCATATTAAGTGTAATTACTCAAATTACACTTATTAAATGCATGTATTAGGGGCACCTGGGTGGCTCAGTTGGTTAAGCTTCTGACTTCAGCTCAGGTCATGATCTCACAGTTCATGGGTTTGAGCCCCACTTGGGGCTCTGGGCTGACAGCTTAAAGCCTGGAGCCTGTTTCGGATTCTGGGTTTCCGTCTCTCTCTGACACCCCCCGCCCCACACTTGTGCTCTGTCTCTCTCTCTCTCTCTCTCTCTGTCAAAAATAAACATTAAAAATCTTTTAAATTAAAAAAAATAAATGCATGTGCTTACAGTTGAGACACTGTTCAGAAATAACTAAATGCAAATGAAATTTTGGACTCACTTTGATTCTCTGTTTTTGTTGAAAATTTCTGTCAATGTGTCCATCACAAATAATATGGTAATTAATACTGTACATACATTTTCTATGGAAATTTTTTTAAAAAATCCCTTGTTTAGATAAAAAAGTCTATTTTACCATTCAGAGGTTTTATAAGTACATAGCTATTAAATCTTCAGAATTTAGGAAATATTTATTACCTTTATATACAAGTGTAAGGCATAATCCCATAGTGCTGGTTACCTCACCAGTAAGATTATTGATGATTCCTCCAGCTTACCTTAAAGTTCTGACAAAAATTCTCAAATCTGATTTTAATAAAAATGACTTCTAATTATAGCTTTTCTAAAAATCAAATTCTTAATATTCAAACAATAGTCCTGCAGTAATCTATTGTTCATTCAATGAGAGCATCTTGAGTGAACTTGCCTGTTAGTGCATGGAATGATGTGTGATAAATTCCAGTTCCCGTGCCCAAACTATGCTTTCGTCATGTAAGTTTAGGTAGTTATTCAAAACATGATTATCAACAGAGCAATAATGGATTACTTTGGGGGAACCTATTCAACCATTTTTGAAAGCATGCTTTCTACCTGTCTTTCCATGACTTCTGTAAAGCTAGCTGTGTGTATAATCTCCCTGAAGTCTCCACAGTGATCACTGAGGCATATACCATCACATGAAAATATAATCACAGAGAACCAAGAGGAACAAAAGATCTTAGAACCACAATAACACTGTCTTTTGATTTTAGCTGATGGCACAGAAGATTCTGGCTATACATCATCACCGCACTATTCAGATGAAGAAGAGATCCTTTCCTTGGGAAATGGGCACCTGAGTTAATTCAGCCTGAGCCAGGTTAAAGTCATCAAATTGGCTCTCACCTCACCTTCCTACTATCGCATCTTGGATGTGCCATATGTTTAATTTCTTGGAGGCAAAGTGAAGAAAGTGAGGGAAGACCTGTTTGATATGGGGTTTACTTTATTTTTCCTTCTAAGAACAATTAAATCATTTTTTAGCTCTATCTACTTCATTCTGTACGATAAGAGTGGTTTTCAGCATCTGGAGTTAGTGCTCTGAAAAACTGATATAGTCTGTGACACTACTATTAAATATTTTAGGTGATTTACATCTTCCTCAAATATTTAGGGTCTTATATAATACCACCCGTTGACTTTTCACACCAGATGTACCCTCTATTCCTGTAATGAAGCCACCATGTGCTTTCACACATTTTTCTCTATTTCTGGGATGCTATTCCAATTTCTTCAAGGTTCAATTCAACAATTCAGTTCAAACAGGATCACCTTAAAAATGGTTCCCTCAGGGCGCCTGGGTGGCTCAGTCGGTTAAGCGTCCGACTTCGGTTCAGGTCATGATCTCGCGGTCCGTGGGTTCAAGCCCCGTGTCGGGCTCTGTGCTGACAGCTCAGAGCCTGGAGCCTGTTTCAGATTCTGTGTCTCCCTCTCTCTTTGACCCTCCCCTGTTAATGCTCTCTCTCTGTCTCCAAAATAAATACATGTTAAAAAAAAATGGTTCCCTCAATACTCTGACATTTCAACAGCATTAACTACACAGCATTTAATCAGATCCCTTGGGATCTGATCTGTGTATACTTGATCGTGAGTTCTCTGAAAGCAAACATTGTGCCTTTTCCTTCTTTACATCCTTCTCCACTTTGCAGCATACTTACTGCATTGCATGCAGTTGACATTCAATATATTTTTATCAAAATCAATTTTTGCACAATCTGATTTCAAATCCCAATTTTAAGGGAATATATTTTTACTGAAACGTGTCATGTCTTGATGCCTTTAACCAACTAAAATTTCAAATAGGTATAAGATGAAGATATATGTAAGTGCATATGGTAATAGATAATTGGTTATAATTATATCATATAACTTATCTTTGCATAGATACATACTATGTTGGTCACCTTTTATCGCAGCGCCTATTTCATAAACATTATAAAGATTATACTGAGTATTAAGAGTGCTTAGTTTGTGTGCAATTGATACAACATTTGATCTTGCTAATATTATGTGTTTATTTGGTATTAATTTTGAAAGAAAATTATAAATCTATTTATTTTCATTTTTCTTTTTCAAATGATTCAGATACAACTTTTTAGCAGCCAAAGATCATGTTCACTACAATGTCATGAATACAGAGGCTTTTGTTAGTACATTTTTGAGGGCAGCATCAGAGTTATCTTTGTGTCACTAAGTCAAGGTCACAGAACATTGTGATGATTAATGCTTAAAATTATTTTTCATAATTTGAAGATTTTTTTAACTATTTATTCCAAAGATGAATACATTTATTGAAAGCCTAAGGCATAAACCTCCCCAAATTAATCTTGCATAGAATTAAAAAGGGGAATAAGTACTTTTATTCATTCAGCATATACCTATTGAAAGTCAGCCTTCAAGCAAAACTCTGGAAGCAGGAGATTCAACTAGAAAGATTATGTGGTAATTCAGGTAAAGGGAGTGGTTTAACCTGGGGTGAGAGTCATGGATATGGAGAAAAGTGGCTGTAGTAGAGAGAAATCTAGGACATGGAGTAAAAGATCTCCAGACATCCTTCAATATTCAATATTGACTTCACTGAGAGTCAGTAGGATGTTATCTTTAAAATGAGAAAACCTTTTACAATAAGGGAATGGTAGTGCTTATTCAAATCAATAAGTGGTCAATCTCTCTTTCAGAAAATTCCAAACAATTGTCCATGGCTTACTCCATTCCTCACATAGTCTCCTCCCTCCAACAATCCCCACTATCACAGCTTTCTTGCAAGTTAGCTCTGCCACTAACTTTGACTCATTTTTCAATCTCCAGTAGCTTTTGTAGCGTTTAGCACTTAAAATTATGCAATAAATATTTAATGAATGAATTAATAAATGAAAGAAAGGTCATATTTTCACAAACCCTCACATGTAATCAGCTCTTACTAATTGTTGAATAGTTCTTATGGTCCAAGTCATTTCCTCTTTTATCCAAGTTTACTTCTGAATTTAGTTCCTTGAGGTTATAACTCATAATGAGTCAATTAATGCAATGATCCTAAAAGCTGAGGCATGTGTTAATATGTTTCCTTTTCCAAATTTGCATCTTAAACAGAGATCTAAAACATTTTTATACTCCCACATGGATAACTAATCCTGGGGATTTCAGGCATCCTGGCAGGCTGGAAAGATAGAGCTTCCTATATCTCCTCACATAGAAACATCTTCTGTCTATACAAAAGACAGACGTTGATGTGGTCAAAGAATCTTTCAGATCAGCAACTTTCTCACAAGTGTTTTGTTAGACGTATTTTCAGAGAGTGATAAAAAAACATAGTGAATGGTGTGGAAATAATTCTTATGGTAAGTGATGGGACAAAACGTTTGAAAATCTATGCATTTAAGAACTTTTTCTAATTACTTGCAAGACACTGGAAGTTTTTATATAAATAACATTAACTAAAAAGGTCCTCTTTTGGACAACTGAATGCCAGAGAACTTAGCCTGCCAAACACCCTTCTGATTTTACAGGTGGGTTTTTGTTCACTGTTTCATTTTAATTTTACACACAAAAATTTTAAATATATAATAAATTATAAATTGACAAGATTGGCTATATTCCTTATGATTTTCAAGAAAGAACTGATTGTACTTATGTTAAGAGTTTTCTGTGAATAGCTGGAAACAAAAGAATCCAAAAATAGCTTCTAAAAAGTGGTACTTTGACTTCTGTGCATCAAGAGAAATTTGGTGATGATATAAATATACAACTTAAAAATCATCAATGATATTTCTATATTTGGAAGTGCAATAGTTAAAAGACATTTGCTATTATTTTAAGAGCTATTAGTCAATATTGGATTATTTAATTATTCTAAAACATTATATAAGACATTTTAGTGATGTGATCTCTACCTTTGCTAATGACAATAAAATGATAGTTTAAACTCCAAGAATCCTTTCACACCAATTTTAGGTTTTAAGTTTTGTTTATATTTTTATATGGAGAGCTGATGTTCTAAGAATCTCCAAATTTTCATAACTGACTAGGAGACAATGGAGATCTTTTCAGGGCCTCTATTATTTATTCTTAGAAAAGGAAAAAGAAAGGATTGAGTATTGCTGTTAACTACTGAAAGAAAGCCCAGGAAAAGGATGAAATATTTATAAAAATTTTGAAAATATAATATTCTCTAGATAATTCAAAAATATGAACCAACTTCTCAGTTGTTCTACCTGGCAAACAGGAATCAGAAGTCTGTTAGTACAAACAGCATATTCTGAAAGATTATTATAAAGTACCAGCAGAGAAGTATTTCACTGCTAATCACATCTGCAACTTTTTCTAAGAAAATCAGCTCCACACAAAAGCTGCCAGATTGAGACAGCCACCATCACAGCTATTTGAACCATGATTACCCATCCATTGGTTGCCCTTGGATCTTAGACTTAGGACTTCTAGCCACATACTAAAAAAAGATGTATAAAGCCAGCTAGATTCTTACTTATTCGACTAGGGATATTCAGAGAAAAGATGCTATTATCTGTGGTAACGGATGTTGAAAGTTACGATTTAATGAGAGTCATCAATGGGGCTCATGCTAAACTAATACAAGGTAAGTTTATGAAAGCAGAGACCTGAGAAAGGAGTGGATGTCACTGAGTGCTTGGGGTAAACATATGTCTCTAGTCAACAGCAATGTTTTCTTCTTTTCTGTTCATAAAACCCTGGATCTGGTTCGTATGGTAAGTCATTAGTCAGAAAGGTTGAATTATGACTGTTCTAAGCCCAGCAGTTTGCTAGGATATGTTTACACCAGCTCACAAGACCTGTTTTTATAAAATCTCTTCCCAACTCAGAGTTCAGTGACATCACATCAGTAGCTTGACACCTGTCAACATGAGAGTATTTATGCCACAGAAATCAGGAAGTTCTACAAATTAGGACTACCATTTCCTTTGGCCCTTGGTCAGTTATTGACCATTAATCACCACTCCAAGCCCATCATGGAAATCCCATTTCCTTTTGCCAGCAATTTGTCCAGAGATAGATTCAGGAACAAGTTTTGACCTATGACAAGTAAGACAAAGTCTGATGGAATCACCCAAGAAGGATTTCCTCCTGATAACTTGAAGCCAACAAGCTTGCCTTCCTACCTTAGGTGGTACGTATAATGCTTTGAGATGCAACCATAACGGAAAGTCAGTAGAATACAGAGATGTCTACATAGGTCATTAATAACCTAAACCACTACCAACTAGGGCATCCAAAGAGCAGCCAACTAGGAACAGTTCACCCTGGGTATAGAATATAATGGAGTGCATTATCTATAAAGAATTTTAAAACAATAATGAGATACATTAAATATTAGTCCACTTTTTAATTATTACCCTGTACTGACAATGCTATAAACAATGTTAGTGATATTCCTCACATCTTCACTTCCTATCCAAGTCCTTTGGTATGCTTTTGCTAGTAAGTCTAGAATCAACTTTCTTAAACATCTAGTTACATGAAGTAATTGGAGATTTTTGTTATTTAGGAAACTTCCATATGAGTTTTCTGTTATGTGTACGCACAGCATTCTGTTCACAGAAAGTAGCAGACTCAGAAGGTTGCTAGGTCGGGTTAATCCAGCACTGAAAGGAAAAAGCATGAGCATCTGCTCAGAGGCCCTACAGAGCTGCTCAGATGCCAAGCCTTTTACAGCTCTAATCATGCAAGGCTAGGCCAATTACGGTTCCTGTTCTTGTGTGTCCTGGAGAGTCCCCCTATTGTGCTATTAGTATACGTATAATAAACTGCCTTTACATAGAGTATTATGAGAAGTTTCCTTTGTTTTGTAACCTAAAGAACCAACTAAAAACCAGAATTCAACATTTAACAATTAAACAAAAGATTGCCCCAATTCAAGATGTTGATTGGATACACATATGCACAAAATCTATACTAAGAAGACAGCAAATGGACAAAAATATGTTTAACAAGACATTATTTATAGCAATTAAAATTTCAATTTATATAAATGCTAACCAAAGAAGAACAGATAAATGAATTATTTTTTTAAGGAATATATAATGATGTGGGAAAATTCAGCTAAATATTTATGATATACCTAATGACACACTTATTTAAAAACATAAATGGAAATAAATCAGATATCAGTGGTTGTTATTTCTGAATAGTGGAACCAAGAAATGTTAATATTTTTCCCATACACTTTCTATAATTTTCAAAGTTTTTAGCTCTATAGAAATAAGACAATTTTGAAACAATTACTAGGAATTTTCTATCAGGCTCTGTGCAGACCACTCAGAGCCTGGAGCCTGCTTCAGATTCTGTCTCCCTCTCTCTCTTTACCTTCCCCCACTCGCATTCTCTCTTTCTCTCTCAAAAATAAATAAAAATTAAAAAAATTAATTATCACACATTTTCATATCATTAATGTACCATGAAAATATACTAGGGTTCTGACACTATTGTTCAAGATGAGAATATATATATACACGAAAGAAATGAGTTCCACAGGTTAGACAAACCACATCAGGAAACTTTTAAAAGATGAAATAGGGGCGCCTGGGTGGCGCAGTCGGTTAAGCGTCCGACTTCAGCCAGGTCACGATCTCGCGGTCCGTGAGTTCGAGCCCCGCGTCGGGCTCTGGGCTCATGGCTCAGAGCCTGGAGCCTGTTTCCGATTCTGTGTCTCCCTCTCTCTCTGCCCCTCCCCTGTTCATGCTCTGTCTCTCTCTGTCCCAAAAATAAATAAACGTTGAAAAAAAAAATTTAAAAAAAAAAAAAAAAAAGATGAAATAATGTTAGAAATTCATGAGAATTTGCATTTTATAAAAAAATACTGTCACATTCCAAGAAAATCTCTTTTCAAAAAAAAAGGAAAATGTGATTTAAGGAGAGCCTTAATTTAAAAAAAAATTTTTTAACGTTTATTTATTTTTGAGACAGAGAGAGACAGAGCATGAACGGCGGAGGGGCAGAGAGAGAGGGAGACACGGAATCGGAAGCAGCAGAGAGCCTTAATTTTTAAGACAAATAAAAAAGATTAAAGAGTAGTTCTTTGCTATTACAACAATATAATCAAAACCCAAGTTATGCTTCTGAGAATATGGCTTTATGAGAATAATTTCATAATCCTGTGGGATGCTGTTCTATTCTGTAATAAAAGAATCATCTAGGTTTGACATGGAATCTCAAACACATCTAAGTGACATAGTTAGTGTTTAGATTTATTTATTTGATTGTTTAGATCACCGTTATTCAAATACATATACAGGAAGCTGAAGTACATAGTGTATCTCAAATCAATGAAGAGTTTTCCTGTGTATCTACCCATCTCTCTCTCTCTCTCTCTCTCTCTCTCTCTCTCTCTCTCTCTGTCTCTCTCTGTCTCTGTCTCTCTCTCTCTCTCTCTCTCTCTCTCTCTCTCTATATATATATATATATATATATATATATCCATTCTGAGTGGAGAAAAACTCTGTTGGAAGAGAAGTGCAGGGAAATCAAAAGATGTAAATCCCTCTTTTTTTTCTTTTTTTCCCTTCCCCTCCCCCATAGAGGTTAGAGTAGGAGAGAGAGCCAAAGCATAAGAGACTCCTAAAAACTGAGAACAAACTGAGGGTTGGGGGGGGGTTGGGTGATGGGCATTGAAGAGGGCATCTTTTGGGATGAGCACTGGGTGTTGTATGGAAACTAATTTGACAATAAATTTCATATAATAAAAGAGAGAGAAAAAATGTAAATATACTACAGGGGGGAGATGATTTTTTATTTGAAAAGCCAGAAAATGCCTAAGAATTGCAGCTCCAATTTTCAATTATGCTTTGTCCATGAATAAGAGTTTGTTTTAGAGACACAGTGTAAATTGTTGAATTGTAAGGATTACCAGGCATGAGGCTCATTATCTTAGAGTAGACCACACATAGCAGCACTTTGCTTCGAGAAAGATGATCATTAAAAAGAGTCTCATTATATTGCATAAAATTAATTATATTCAGAATTACCCTGCTTCAGAAAACTGACAAGAGCAAACGTATAAATTAAAAGATTTAAAACATACCAGATACAGCGAGGAAGTCATCAATGCTTGTGATGTCATCTACAGCTTCGGTGAGGACGTGGATATGATTCTCCCATGTGTGCTTGTACATTTCCATGTTTTTTTTGACCACTTGACTTTTGGGTCTTGCAGCCAAAGCAAGTGCAGCATTAATGATCTGCAAAGATGGAGAATGTTCACATGGTAATTTCTTTGGAGATAGTAACCAGTGTGCAGATAATGGGTATTCTTTAAAAAAAGAAAAATAGACAAATACATCTTTAACAAGGACAATGGTAAAATGCCCTCGTGTATAACTCCCTCCTTGCTTTTGGTAATACTTTAATTTTATTTGCGGCAATAGTTTAATTAATTTTAGAACTACTTATTGTCAATGCACTAAGAATTGCAAGAGATACGAAGATAATTGGTATCTGCCTTAAAGGAGCTTCTCTATTACTCAGTGGGAAGGGCAACATATAAGCATAACTCAATTCAGTATGCAATACATATCATAACCACAACTAATGGTCAATAGTCTTTAGAAAGCTGAGAGATCACCTTCAGCAGAAGTCCTAAAGAAAGTCTTCAGGGAAGAGAGACATGTTAACTGGTCATTTGGATTCACACTGCACAACTCAGTAGGGAATGTTTGCAACTATTTGCAAAGCACTGGAATAAGATCTTTGACTTCCTTGAGGTCTTGCAGAATTTTGCCAGTAAATATTCATTATTAACTAATTCATTAGTTCATTCATTCATTCATTCATTCATTATTTCAAATATATTTTGAGTGTCTTTTATGTATTAAGCATTGTTCTAGATTTTAGGGATATGGCAATAAATAAGACAGAAGCAAAATCATTGCCTTCATGGAGCTTTTATTACAGGTAAGCACAGAGGCAATTAGCAAGTTAAGTAAGTGAAATATATGGTCTGTTACATGGTTATAAGAACCAAGGAGGAAAAAAAAAATAGACCAAAGAAAGGAGAAAAGGAGTGGACTGGTCGTGAGGGCAGGAAGTTTATGATTTTAGCGAGGCCTCACACTGAAGTGGCTAGTTGAGTAAAATCGCTATTGGAAAAGAATGATGGGACAGGACACAGAAGTATCAAAATTCAAAAGGTGGAAAAATGGAGGAAATGCCGTGAAAATGGTGAGCAGTCTCACCGAGAGCCTGGGTATGCAAAAGAAATCAACAGGAATCTTTGATAGTCCTGTTCAGGACCTGGCCTTATTTGGAAGGCAGTGGAGAGTCTCTTTGACTTTTGAGCAATTTGCTCAGAAATAAACTTCATCACTTTTTTAAGATTTATTTATCTATTTTGAGAGAGAGAGAAAGGATCCCAAACAGGCTCCACACTGTCAGCAGGGAGCCGGATGTGGGGCTGGAACCCACAACCCATTATATCATTACTTGAGCCAAAACCACGAGCCAGAAGCTTAACCAACTGAGCCCCTCATGTGCCTCAGAACTAAACTTTAGAGAAATTAATCTGGCACAGTTGGCTACTGCAATAGGTTACAGGAGCAAGACAGAGCCTGGACTGCAAGGGTGGAGGTAATGAAAAGGTTTTGACAAAACTTCCAATTAATTAAGGAAGGATGAGGATACATCAAATTATTGCCAAAAATATCATACAGCCATTAAGAAATC
This sequence comes from Lynx rufus, assembly GCF_022079265.1. NCBI lineage: Eukaryota > Metazoa > Chordata > Mammalia > Carnivora > Felidae > Lynx > Lynx rufus. Next base: position 9,115,462 of record NW_025814825.1, read on the forward strand.
TGTGGACAATACATCCAAAATAGCACAATAACAGTAGATTACAAAATATTATGCTCCAGAGCAAACACTGAAATGCAAACATGATAGAAATAAAAGTTAAATGAATACATGCATCAATTAATAATGGTTCTTTCAGAGGTATGGAATTTCCAGTGCTTTTTATTTTATTTGTGTGTGTAACTGAGTTTTTCAGATTTTTTAATGGTGAATATGTTTTAGTTTTATACTCAGAATAAATGGAATTCTTTTTTATTTTTTTGAAGTTATTCATCAAAGAAAGATGATAATTAAGGTTTTTCTATCAGTAGCGTGGAAAATGATTTTAGTATTGATGGAAAAGGAGAAGTCAGAGAGCCAAAAAGTCAGTCAGGGTTATAGAAGCAAATGTGTGCAGTTGTTTTGGAGGACAGTGTTAATGAGGAGTATTAGATGTCAACTTTCCTATTAGAGATATTGACATTGAAGTGACCCAGCCCTCCAATACAAATCTCCATACCTGAGCTATGGAATTGGAGCTCATAAAAAAAGTAGTCATTCATTTACTCATTTATTTGTCCATGCATTGAAACAAAGTAGTTTTATATATAGCAGCAATGATTCAGATTCTACACTGGATACTGAACTCACAATCAAAAAGATTCCACCACAGGTTCTAAAACAGTTCATAATCTAGTAGGGAAATCAGCCCAAAGCCAGGCAATTGCAACATACCAGTGATTCTCAGCCATTAGCCTGTATCAGAATCACCTGGAGAGCTTGTTAAAATACAAATTCCTGAGCCAAACCCTAGAGTTTCTGATTCACATGATGTGCTTTGGGGCCTCAGATTTTGCCTTTCCAAGTTCCCTGGTGACAGTGATGTGCTACTGGCTTGGGGTTCCGGTTCTGAGAATCACTGCAAGATATAGATAGATAGTTAGATGATAGGTGATAGATGATAGACAGACAGATAAATAGATGGTAGGTAGGTAGGTAGGTAGGTAGGTAGGTAGGTAGGTAGGTAGATGATAGATAGATAGATAGATAGATAGATAGATACAAAGATAGATAAACGCTATAACATGGGGGCTATTGTAAAGGGAGCACAGGATGCTCTATAATACGTGGGAAAGGTTTCCAGGAAAGATGTCCCAAAGGACTAAAATCTGAAAAATGAGCATAAATCACTATAATGTGATATCCTTTTTAAGGAAAGGGCAATAACGTGTGCAATGGCTTAGAAGCAGAGCCAAACCTCACCTCCTAAGGAATATTCAGCAAAAAGGAGGTAGTAATAGATTTTGAAGAAAATCAAAGAAGACAATGGTAAGAATAGAACAACCTTTGGAAAGTTCCAACATATAGAAGGGAAAAATAAATTGTAAATGACAAAGATGAGAGAAGGAACCATCAAGGAGGATGTAGAAAAGAAAGGTATTAGAGAGTCAGATGAGGAAGAAAATTTTTTCAAAAGGTTAAATTCTGTCAAGAATAATGAGGACTAAAATCAGCTTCTGAATGTGGAAAACAGAAGTCAATAGTGTAGCAGAATACTGGGCACAGGATTCAGATTTCACCAAAATATGATGACAATAAGAACAAAAAAGAACCATTTTCTACTCAGTAACCTAAAGGCTGCACCTTGCTTAAATGACTTTCAGTGAATTATTGGAGGTAGAGGAGGGGAGAAATTAGTTGCTTGAAAATATTGTGTTGATATTCTTTTATTTCATGTTTATGAAAGAGGATCACATTGAATTTTAGGGAAACACATACTGCTTTTAGCAATAACTACCGTGCAGTATTCTTTGACTTCAGTTTTAGAGTTTTATTAACCTATTAACTTATAATGTACGTTTGTGTACATTGCAAAGCCTCTGGTCTCTGGTGTTTCATTGTCCCTGCAATTGGACAGCTGTGTACATATGTGGTTGTGCTGAAATTATGCCTTTGCAGAAAGGCATACTTTTAAAGAACTGGTGCAGAACCCTCGGTGGGAATATGGAGTCATGAACATAAGACAGGCTATATTTTGTAAGGACATTTTCCGTTCTGCTTCTGATCCAATTTATCTGATTCAACAGTGCACACTATGAGAAAACTTTATCCTACTTGACTATCCTGGTATGTAGCTTAAATCTAAAAGCAGACAAAATTCAGAAGATGTCCTAGCCCTCTTTAAGGCAGAAAAAATCTTCATCCCAATGTCACACTCCTAGAATTTTATCTATATATCTGGGGAGGGGGGGAGACAATTCTGAAGTCATCTTCTTCCAAAAGTAAAGGTGTACGAAATACACTACACTGCTTTCTGAGGCATTTTTCTTCAGATTACAGTTGAGATGTGTGCATGTCAGAATCACTCTTCACCCTTAACCCTGTGAATCACCTAGTCAGTTCACCTTCGAAAGAGTCTCTAACTTCAGGAGCTTATTATATTTTAACATGACCAATTTAATAGCCTTCTAAATATTTCCTAATTCCAGTTTTACTCCAAGCCATTCTCCCTACTACAAACACATTTCTTTTTCTTTTTTTTTCTTTTTTTTCTACATTTATTTATTTTTGAGAGACAGAGAGAGAAAGCGTGAGCAGGGGAGTGGCAGAGAGAGACGGAGACACAGCAGAGTCTGAGGCAGAGTCCAGGCTCCGAGCTGTCAGCACAGAGCCTGACTCGGGGCTGGAACTTATGAACTGTGAGAGCATGACCTGAGCCGAAGTCGGACGCTTAACTGACTGAGCCACCCAGGCGCCCCCACATTTCTTTTTCAAATGCAGAAATGACCACATCCCTCCCTTGCTGATAACCTTTGACAGAATCCTAGTTAACTAAGAATAAAATCCAAATGCCTTTTCACTGATTCACAGTCTAAAATCCTCCACAAGCTGGCCCTTATCTACAGTTCTCTGTGCTATGATAATCCCCTGTTCCCCCATGTTAGCCTATGTTCTGGCCATACTGTCCTAAGCTCCATTTCCTGATGATACCATGTATCTTTACATCTCTATGACTCCTTTTACAACTGAAAACACCTTAACATTCTTGCTCCATTTCTTTCCCTGCTCTGGTCCATCTGAGGAAATATTTCTTACCTCTAAAAACTGTTGAAATGTCACCATATACTGTGAAACCTGCCCTGTTCCCTATAACCAGGTAACAGAATTGTATTCTGTATTCTTGTATTCTTGTATTCAAACTCGTTGTTCATATAACTAAATAGTTGTGGTATTGTACAACTGTTTATACACATGTCTGCTTCACATGAGCCTCTTTCATAGGTGGGACTGTGTCCTGTTCATCTTTACTTCTTGCTACACTAAGCATGTCAGTCAGAGTTATTACTATATTTATAAACTACCTCTAAAACACACGATTCTATTCTCTCTACAAATCTGTCTATTCTAGATACCTCACAGAAATGGAATCATGATATTTGGCCTTTTGTGCCTGAGTTTTCCACATATAATAATATCTTCAAGGTTCATCCATGTGCTAGAATGTGTCAAAACCTCATTACTTTTTAAGGCTGAACAACACTCCACTATATGTACCTACCATATTTTGCTTCTGCATTCATCTGTTGATGGAAATAGGGTTGTTTCCACCTTTTGGTCATTATGAATAATACTTCTAGGAACATTGATGTACAAATATGGGGTTGAGTCTTGGTATACACCCAGGAATAAAATTTCTGAATCATATGATAATTTTATTTATATTTAATTATTTTGAGGGAATATCATACTATTTTCAGCAATGGCTTCAGCTTTCTACATTTCCACAATGAACAAAAGCTCCATTTTCTCCACATTTTTGCCAACACTTATGTTCTGCTTTTGTTAAAAATAGTATCTGGCATCATGTGTGTGAAGTAGAATCTCATTGTGGTTCTGATTTTATTTCCCTAATCATTAGTGATATTGAGCATATTTCATGGGCTTATTGGCCATTTATGTACATTATTTGCATAAATATCTATTCAAAAATTTTGCTCATTTTTAAATTAAGCTGTTTGGTTTTTTGTTGTTGAGTTTTAGGGATTTTAAAATATATTTTGGATATTAATCTCTTAGCAGATAGATGATTTGCAAATGTTTTCTCCCATTCTGTGGGTTGTCTTTTCATTCCCCTGGTAGTGTCCTCTGTTGCACAAAAGTTTTTCATTTTAATAAAGTCTAATTGATCTATTTTTTCTTTACTTTCCTGTGCTTTTGGTGTCATATGAAAGTAATCATTACCAAATTTAATATCGTGAGTTTGTTGTCCTATGTTTTCTTGAATTCTGCAGTTTTAGCTATTATTTTGAGGCCTTACATCCATTTTGAATTAATTTTTGTATATGGTGTAAGGTAAGGGTCCAACTTCATTCTTTAACATGTGGATATCCAGCCTTCCCAGTACCATATGTTCAAAAGACTGCTCTTTATCCACTGAAAGATCTTGGCACCCATGTCAAAAATCATTTAACCATATAAGTATACCTTGCAAATACTGCGGGTTCCATTCTTGACCCCCACAACAAAACAAGTCAAATGAACTTTTTGTTTTTGATTTTTCAGTGCAAACTGTAGTCTACTAAGTGTGCAATAGCTTTATTTAAAATAAAAACTAAACAAAACATAAAAAACATGTATATACCTTACCTATAAATATTGCTAAAAAATGTAACCATCATCTGAGCTTTCAGTGAGTCATAATGTTTTTGCTAATGGAGGGTCTTACTTGGTGTTGATGGCTGATGACAGATCAGGGTGGTGGTGGCAGAAGGGTGGGGTGACTGTAGCAATTTCTTAAAATAAGATAAAAATGAAGTTTGTTGGGCGCCTGGGTGGCTCAGTCAGCTAAGCATCTGACTTCAGCTCAGGTCATGATTTTGCAGTCCATGAGTTCGAGCCCCAGGTCCAGCTCTGTGCTGACAGCTCAGAGCCTGGAGCCTGTTTCAGATTCTGTGTCTCCCTCTCTCTCTGATCCTCCCCCATTTATGCTCTGTCTCTGTCTCAAAAATAAATAAACGTTAAAAAAAAATTTTAAAAAATGAAGTTTGTTGCCTCAATCCTCCTTTCATGAACAATTTCTCTGAAAAATGTGACAGGTTGATAGCACCTACCCACAGTAGGATGTTTTTCAAAATTAGAATCAATCCTCTCAAACCCTGTCGCTGCTTTATCTACTCAGTTTATGTAATATTCTAAATCTTTTGTTTTCATTTCAACAATCTTCACCAAGAAGATTTCAAGAATCTTCACCAAGTGTACATTCCGTCTCAAGAAACCACTTTCTCTGGTCATCCATAAGAAGCAACTCATTTGAAAAAGGAACCCTCATGCACAGTTGATGGATATGAAAACTGGTGCAGCCACTGTGGAAAACAGTATGAAGATTCCTCAAAAAATTAAAAATAGAATTATCATATGATCCAGTAATTCCACAACTGAGTATTTACTCAAAGAATATGAAAACACTAATTTTAAAATATGTAAGACTCCCTATGTTTACTGTAGCATTATTTACAATAGCCAAATTATGAAAACAATCCAAGTGTCCATCGATAGATACATGGATAAAGAAGATATGGTGTATATATACAATAGAAGATTAATGAGCCATGAAAAAGAATGAAATCTTGCCATTTGTAATGATGCGAATAGAGGTTGAGTGTATAATGCTAAGTGAAATAGTCAGAGAAAGACAAATACTGTATGATTTCACTCATATGTAGAATTTAAGAAACAAAACAAAGAAAGAGAGATAAAAAAACAAAAACAAAAACAGAATCTTAACGATAGAGAACAAACTGATGATTACCAGAAGGGAGGTGGATGGGAGGATTGATGAATGGGAAAAGGAGATTATGAGCACACTTATCATGAACACGTATGGAATTTTCGAATCGCTATATCATCACCTGAAACTAACATAATGTGTATATTAACTATACTGGAAGTTTAAAAAAAGTTTTAAGTAACTAAAGAAAAAAATAAACAACTCATTTGTTGTAAGTTTTATCAAGGGATTGCAGCAATTCAGTCCCATCTTCACGCTCCACTTCTAACTCTAGTTCTCATGCTATTTCCATCACACCTGCAACCAACACCTACTGTCAAACACCTGCCTCCACTGAAGTCTTGGGCCCCTAAAAGTCATCATGAGAGCTGCAATCAACTTCTTCCAAACTCCTGTTAATGTTGATATTTTGACCGCTTATCTATGAATCACAAATGTTCTTAATGGCATCTCAAGTGGTGAGTCTTTTTCAGAAGGTTTTCAATTTACTTTGCCCAGATCCATCAGAGAAAGCACTCTTTATGGCAGCTCTAATCTTATGAAACATAATTCTTAATACTTGAAAGTAGAAATTACTCCTTGATCCATGGGATACAGAATGGTTGTGTTAGCAGGAATGAAAACATTAATCTCATTGTATATCTTCATCACAGCTCTTGGGTGACCAGGTGCATTGTCAATGAGCAGAAATATTTTGAAAGGCATATTTTTTTTTCCTGAGGAGTAGGTTTCAACAGTGGGGTTAAAATAGTCAGTAAATCATGTTGTAAGCAGATATGCTGTATCCAGGCTTTGTCGTTCCATTTATAGAATGCCAGCAGAGTAGATTTGGCATAATTCTTAAGGGCCCTAGAATTTTTGGAATAGTAAATGAGCATGGGCTTCAACTTAACGTCACCAGCTGCTTCAGCCCCTAACAAGAGAGTCAGTCTGTTCTTTGAAACGTTGAAGCCAGGCACTGATTTGTCCTCTGTAGCTATGAAAGTCATAGATGACATCTACTTCCAATAGAAGCTTGTTTTGTGCACATCAAGAATCTTTTGTTGAGTGTCATCACCTTCATAAATCATCTTATCTCAGTCTTCAGGATAATCTGCTGCCGCTTGACATTAACACCGGCTGTTTCATCTTATGTTTTTGTGAGAGACACATCTTTCCTTAAACCTCATGAGCCACCTCTGCTAGCTTCAAAACTTTTTCTGCAGTTTCCTCATCTCTCTCAGCATGCATTGAAGAGAGTTAGGGCCTTGCTCTGGATTAGGCTTTGACTTAAGGAAATGTAACTGGTTTGATCTAGCCAGACCACTCAAACTTTCTCCATTATCAGCAATAAGGTATTCTACCTTCTATCATTCATGTGTTCCTCGGAGTAGCACTTTTAATTTCCTTCAAGAACTTTCCCTTTGCATTCACAACGTGGCTAACTGTCTGGCACAAGAGGCCTAGCTTTTGGTCTATCTTGGCTTTGATATGCCTTTCCCTATAAGCTTAATCATTTTTATAGAAAGTGAGAGATGTGAAACTCTTCCTTTCACTTGAACACTTAGAGGCCATTATTGGGTTATCAACTGGCCTAACTTAAATATTGTTGCACCTCAGGGAATAGGGAGCCCAGCGAAGAGGGAGGGATTAAGAGGAATGGCCAGTCTGTGTAGCAGTCAGAACATACACATTTATCAACTAAGTTTGTTGTTTTATATGGGTGTGGTTTGTAATGCCCAAAACCAATTACAATAGTAACATCAAATATTCTTGATCACAGATCACCATAAAAAATATAATAATGATTAATAATTTGAAATACTGTAAGAGTTACCAAAATGTGACACAGAGACACCAAATGAGCAAATGCTATTGGAAAAATGGTGTCGATAGACTTGCTTGATACAGGGTGCCCATAAACCTTGGTATGTAAAACAAACAAACAAACAACAACAACAACAACAAAAACAGTATCTGTGAAGCACATAAAAGTGAAGCACAATAAAATAAGTATGCTTGTATATGCAAAGATTTATTTCTGGGCTATCTGTTCTGTTCCATTGACCTATAAGTCTACTATAAGTCTACTTTTATGCCGGTACCATACTGATTTGATCACTGTAGCTTCTAATTTTTGAAATTAGGAAATGTGAGTCCACCAACTTTGTTCTTCTTCCTCAGGATGGTTTCAGCTATTTGAGGTATCTTGAGATTCCATATGAATTTTTTTTTCAACCTTTTTTTTTTTTTAATTAATTTTTGGGACAGAGAGAGACAGAGCATGAACGGGGGAGGGGCAGAGAGAGAGGGAGACACAGAATCGGAAACAGGCTCCAGGCTCTGAGCCATCAGCCCAGAGCCCGACGCGGGGCTCGAACTCACGGACCGCGAGATCGTGACCTGGCTGAAGTCGGACGCTTAACCGAATGCGCCACCCAGGCGCCCCGAGATTCCATATGAATTTAAGATGTGTTTGTCCTATATCTGCAAAATCATTGTTGGGATTTTGCAATAGGGATTGCATTGAATCTGCATATTGCTTTGGGTAATACTGTTATCTTACTGTTATTAAGTCTTAAAATCCATAAACAAAGTTACTTTCCATTTATTTAAGTCTTCTTTAACTTCTTCCAACAATGTTTTATAGTTGTCAGTATATAGGTCATCCCTGTCCTTGGGTATAATTATTCCTAAGCATTTTATTCTTCATGATGCAATTAATTGTAAGTTGAACTATGCTTCTAATTTCCTTTTTAGATTGTGTATTGTCAGTATACAGAAAAGCACTGATTTTGGGATGTTGAGTTTGTACCCTGCAATGTTATCAACTTCATTTATTAGCTTTTAACTGTGTGTGTGTGTGTGTGTGTGTGTGTGTGTGTATGTATGACCTTTAGGGTTTTCTAAATATAATATCTTGTCATTGATGAACAATGATAATTTTACTTCTTCCTTTCCAATTTGAGTACCTAAAAAATGTCTTTTGAGTTGGATTTTTTCAGGGAAGTAAAAAAGGCAAAGGAGTTGAGTGAGCTACAGGAGTAGAACATGGGCCCCCAGGACCTGCTGAGAGCTCATCAGCCCTTTCCTCTGTATCTGGTGTCTGCTGTCCCAACTACATCCACTGCCCATGCTCACTGATAAAGGCTATTTTTGATGCTGACTTTCTTTCTGAGTGACCTTCATTTCTCCATCCTCATAGATACCTATTCAAACGAGCTTCCATTAGACTTTGTATACTGGGTTCTCTGGCACTCCTGGAAAAAGCCAACTTAGTTTCACGAGGTCCCAATCTACCTTCTTCAGGCTTCTTCCTACCTTCTAAGAGTATGTGTGGTCAAGGTGTCAGCATATTGTAGCCTAAGCCCTTCCCATTTTTAAATATTAAATCATATAGGGTATTTTATTACATCCTGCTCTCATTTGCCTTAGGAAACTCTCATACATCTAAACTAGGTTCATAATATTTAGGACTTTCAGACTGTCTCAAGGTTTTTATGTTTTCCTCTAGGTTTCAGGAGTTTGTATTTCCGGGCATCTCACTTGCACAGGCCATGTAAGACACTTGGAGAGCCCCCAGACATGTGTTCACATGGTCTTTTGTTCTAATAAAATTTGCCACAACTATTTTGAGTTCTTGCTAAGGGAAGTTGAGTTGAGGGAAGTTGAAGGTATACATTTGGTTTGGATTTAGTAGTATAGTATAAGAGGTTTAAAGTCACCTCTTTATATGTCCTTTATTACCCTCATACTTATGCTACTGACATCATATTGGGACAGAACACTTGTTTCTCCTAATCTCATGCCCTTCTTTCCTCAGACCTTCTGAAACAAACTGCAAAAACAAAGATTGAATCATCTTCCTAGTTTCTGTACAGAAAGTGATATTACAAAATTAATTGCTATTATTTAAGAGGTGATCAATGTGTGTAGCAGAAAGAAAGAAGAAAGGAACAAAGGAGAGAGAAGGAAAGGGTAACAAAGGAAAGCAAGGGGAAGAAAAGAAAGAAAAAAATTTCATAAATGTGTATCTTGAATATCATTACACAAATATTATATCACATTTTTGGATCTGGGGATATTTTAATATTTATCAGCATTTTAAATTAATAACTAGTTGTCATTTATTTTTGCATTCTAAAAAATACTCATTGTTTTCCTTAAAGAAGGCCCTCAAAATTATGTGAGTTTCAGGCCCCACACAGCCTGGTCGGCCATAGTTAAACCATACATTTTTCATAAAAAGCTACCTGTCATCTGAAATGATAAAACTAACACAGATTCCACTGCAGTATTTCATCTGAACTCCGTCTTGATAACAACCATTGACTTTGTTTGCTTCCTTAGGGAATATTTCAGTACCAGATAAAGAAGCCTTTTACATATTCTACAATATCTAATCCTTTGTACAGACAAGTGATTCCTTTCCCTCCACCTCCCTCTTCATGTGGCATTTTTTTCTGAAAGAATTTCTATTTTATTTCTAAAATTTGGTTGCAAGTGGCAAAATAGTGTGCTAACCATAGGACTTAATACTGACAGCCTGCAGTGTTCCAGGCAGGAATCTAAGTACTTGATTATATTAATGTCTTTAATCCAATGAGGAAGGCCCCTACCAGTATTCCCTTTTTACTCTCAGGACAATGGAGACACAAAGAGATAGAATGATTTATGCAAAATTACAGAAGGAACTCTAGGTTGGAAGCCAAGGGTCTTAAGTTAGCTTTACTTTGCTTCAAACTGATTTTTTGTCCACAGAAGAATCTTATTAAGTCTCCTAGGACTCATTTTCCCAGAAGTTACAGGTATGCATGCACTGGGGTAGATGTGGTGGAGAGTGTATGAGTTTGCCGATTTCTCTAAGGTTACTTTAGATTTGAACATACAGATTTAATGCTATCATTTGATGCATATACTTTTTCTCTTGAAAGATTTCTGGAAACAATTACTTAAAAAGTGAAAATAAATCTAAGTAATTTAATTTTTTCCTCAGATATTTCAATATTGGCATTGATACAAATAATCTTAAAAATCTTAGTTAATATAACAAAAGCACTTTGTGGATTAAAAAGATGAGTTATGTGTAAGTACCTATAGGTCTGATTAGCTCAGTGTCATGGCATGTAGAGAAAATTAAAATAACTAGATATATGATACCTCAAATACTTCTAAGCTAGTATGTGAGGAGAATTTATATGACATTCACTTAAATTGGCAACACCATAATAATTTTAGAATTATCACAATCATCAAATGGTAATGACATCAAATTCAATGTTCCAATTCTGTGCATTCTTTTCTCAGTTGCTTAAATGGTGTTCTACCACCAAATATTTCCTGCTTTCTGTGCCAGTTTTCCTCTATTTCCTTAGTTTTGATAACTTTTCTTTTTTGTCTTCTCTCATATTTCATTTATGGGAAATTGTCCTTGCATTTTAAGTAAGCCATGCAATATTTGTCATCATGAATCTCCATAGCCACATCTTTATGTTCAATGCTAATGCCATTTCAGGACTGGGGAAGGGGTGTGGTGAGGACACATAATTTGTCCTGGACTCCTACAGGTTTGTAGAGAATTTATTAGACTGAATTCAACTTTGGTCTCACAATTGTAATCTCCTTACTCCATGAAGGGATGAACCCTGCATGACAGGATTACACTAAAACTTCTCATGAGGCTTCAACTTGCCTTTGGATACACATATAAAAAACTGAAATAACATTTTTTTTAAGCATATGCTAGACAGCTTAGCATTTATTCATTAAAGCAGACAGGAAATCAATTTATTTTAAATAACACTTTAAGTAATGGATTCTCCATGTCCTAAATCTAACTAGAATTGTTGCAATTTGTCCATCTCCTTTTGGTTCTCTAGATACATCTAACGATGGTGGTAATTATTCAGGGAGGTTGGGTGTTCTAGAGTTATATACATTTAGACAAGGCAGCAGAAGCCATATCATCTCCTACCAACCCATGATCTTTGGATTTCTCTTGTCTATCCTCTTAACTCTTTACCGTTTAGTTGTTTTAATCATGATTAGTTTTTCATTTTTCATTGTCTACTGGCACAGTTTCTTCTTTTCTGATAGTTCTAATTCCAAAGAAATGGCTTTTGTTTTTCTAACTTATGCTTAGATTTGGGTTGTATCATCTCCCTAAGCAACTTTTAAAAATGGGAGCGGGGGTGTGGGGAGGCAAGCTGATTTCTGGGAGCGTACAGCTTTTTGAAAGAAAGATATACATTTCCTTTATGTATTACAGTATGAGTTTTCTTAAGCCCAATCCATATTGATAGAGAAAAAAAGAAAAAAAAATGCAACCTAGGACTACTTAGGTTTTGGTAAATGTAATAAACAACAACAACAACAAAGGTCTATAGAAGGCAATCACTTCCACATGAAACTCAAACAATTTATTTCTTCTATGCTAATTAGCAAGACAGGATAATCTATCAAATAACATAAGTAAATGAGCAAAGAAAAGCAAATCAAATAACTTGTTTAGTATACTATAACAAAATCACCAATAAGTTGGTTTTACAGACAAATGAAAATGGAATTTTGGGTTAGATCTCACATTTTAACCCAGCTCCAGTACGTATTAGTTTTATGTGATTTTAGACAAATTGTTTACTCTCTGAGCCTCAATTTCCTTATCTGTAATGGTTATAAGATACTTATTACAAAGGTCATTAGCAGAATTTAATTAGCTAAATAAAAATAACTAATATGCACATAGTACAGAGGTAGACATTTTATGAATGTTTGTTTCTATGCCGATAGTTTGGAAAAAAAATACAAGGAACACTTTAGAAATTTAAACAGTACATACAGAAACACACATATATACAGAATTTCCAATAATGAATAACTGAATAATGAATAACTGAAATAAGAGAAAGTTTGCCTTAAAAAAATTCTGAAAACAATAATGTATGTTAAAACTTCAGTTAACTGAAACTAATTTCCAACAATGAAAAAGCAGAAGCAACAGAGATTTTTGGATCCTTATAATCTGCTCCTCAGGGATTTAATACATTTGGAATTGGGAGTAGAAGAAATACCTACTATCTTCCAAATCATTTGGGTTCAAGTAGAGGAATTAAAAATGAATTTGATATCTTTGCCAAATTAATAACCCCTTTTGAAAACAAATTTTATATCAGAAATATTACAAACTTTCTTCTAATGTAATATCTAATTCCATGTAAACATAATGGCAAAATGCAAGCTAATCATTAATTGCCAAAATGTGTTTTATAATAAGAGGTTGGCTATAGTAAAAAGAAAAAAAAAATATATATATATATATACATATATATATGTATATATATATATAGGCAATTCTGAATGCTTATAATTAAATATTTCTTCCATATATTTGAAATTTTATCTAGAGTTCTTATGTCATTAGGTGATTTAATTTTTTTAATTGTTAAAAAATATTTGCTACGTACATTCTATTTATCTAGGGAAGAAAATATTAGATAGGACAAACTCAGAAAATATTTTATTTAATGGTTTTAAGGGAGAAAATCATGCACAAATATTTAATAAAGGCTAATGAGTATGTAAAATCCAGATCATAAAAGCAATATTTTCTCTAAGCTTCCAAAATGTGTTAAGAAGATATATATATATAGGGTCTAAGGTATAAATTAAATTGAAATAGTCAAGGATAACTTACTCTCTCTCCCTTTCTCATTACTTTGTTCTCACTCTTTGTCTCTCCCTCTGATAGGTCCCTACAAGAGAAATTTCCTTAATGTCTGTGACTTATATTTCAGGATACTATGTCTGCTGCAACCCTACTCTATGCTACCATTTTCTCCCAATGGGACACTGAAATAGCTTTAATCCTACTCCTAGCCGCTCTCTGCAAATGGATATTTCCAAATCATGAATCTCATGAAGCTCCCAGCTCCCTTTTTATCATTGTTTTAAGTTGATTTATTTATTTTGAGAGACACAGAAAGAGCAAGTGCAGGAGGGGCAGAGAGAGGAAGCGAGAAAATCCCAAGCAGGCTCCATGCTAATCAGTGGCAGAGCCCGACATGGGGCTTGATCTCATGAACCATGAGATCATCACGTGAGCCCAAACCAAAAGCCAGATGCTTAAACCACGTCCCCCCCTTTTTATCTTAAAATACATTGAAAAAGAATAAAGCCTTGATATATCTAACACTTGTTTATCTCTCTAGCATTATTTATCATTAGTCTCCCAAACTTTCCACACTTCTTCCTTGTCTATATTTTTCTCACTAACTAATTCATCTAATAGAGGTCATATCAAACATCACTTTCTCAGAGAAGCTTTACCAAATCTAGGCCAATTTCTTTGATGATATACTCTCATAAAATAATGTCCTTTTTCTTTGAGTATTTATCTCACTATGTACTGGGATGTTCATTAGAGTCAACAGTGGCTTCATTTGATAAATGTATGATCCACACTTCTCATCTTACTGCAGAGCAGGAATTTTAATGTTTTAATGTTACTTCTCTAGGGTGTGTGTAGAATGTCAAGTAGAATCCCGTTCCCTTATAACCAGGGCCCCAGTGTAGGTTTCCTCCTATTCAGCAGGCCTACACACTTAGTAAAGCCTTTCCCAAGTGAAGGAGTGCATCCCTACAAGGAACACTTATACCAGTACATAGGATGATGAAAATATGTCCATATTGTTTTATTTATAACTGAACACTGTAGTCACAGAAAAAAACTAGAGGTATTGACAAAGTTTGTATTTAACAGAGAAAGTATTGGTCAAATCTTCATATTATGATTTTTCAAGTGCTATTCCAAGCTGAGAAATATCTATCAATGGACTGGATCACCAGGCTTCCCCTATTTATATATCCAGTGCTCAATCCTAGGGGGACCAGAGTTACAGAAAGGTGAATATGAACATGGCAGTTTCCCCACTGAATTACCATACTCAAAGATTTTCCATTTGGCTACTTCTTCAGATTTTAATTATGTGACTTTGTCAGCTAGGGGTCAAAAGAGAAAAACGGGGGAAAATAGATAGATAGATAGATAGATAGATAGATGATAGATAGATAATACATAGATAGATAAATAGATAGAGAAAGAGGGAAAGAGAGAGAAAATTCCTTCAGAGTGAAGTAATGTTGCCTTTCTCAAATCAGAAGGTTTGTCTACAGTTTGGGCAACTCAATCTTTGTATCTTTTTCCTTAATCTATCAAATTTGGAATATAACATCTAGTCTATAGAATTACTTAGAACTGGAGAGTAAATACATTGGGGATGATTTGAAAACATAAATGAACCACACTAACTTATCATTATACCAAAAAAAGTTTCCTTATTTTTTTAAGTTATTAAGACTCTAAGTTTGAGAGGAATGTCACTTTCAGTCTAGAAATGGAAGGAAATATGTTTCTCAATCAAATAATTATAAACATTATTGTCTACAATTTTCTACTACATTGGAGAAGACTACTTCTTGGTCAGAATAAGTTATAAAAGTTCTGGATGTTTATTGCACTCTCCAGGATCCGGAATCTGTAACTGCTGAAGCATATTCACTGATGTGTGCAAAGTACCACAGTGATGCACTACTTATTATAATAATTAGATATTGAAGAAGCAATGGCACCACATACTAGAATATACCCCTCTTTGTTGAATGCAGATCTGAAAGTCTTAATTTTAAAGTGTTATTTATTTTGTGCCCAGCAGGCTTGAGCCATAACATGCATAGTAAAAGATAAATAAGGCTGTGGTTTTTAATTACAGACTTGAGTACACTGGGCTATGTATAGAACCCAGGAATAAAGTACTACTGCTTCCTGGGAGTTGGACTATGTAAATTAGATTGAGTAGTAGGACACAAAGTTATGAACAGGAGGAAATTCTCTCTGGGGAAATATAGGTGACAAACCTACAGTGGCTTTTAGCAGCTGGCACAGTCTATTTGAAGAGCTAATGTCATTTTACGTAATGGATGAGGAAGAACTGGATGCTCTCCATCATGCAGGCCAAGCATAATTTCCATGATGACTGAGTTTTCTGACATAAAAGACACTATGCTTCCTTAGATTTTCTAACCTTATTTACAGCCCTCATGGTGAGGGATGTAAGGCAGAGGTCTCTGTTTCTTCAGAGCCAGCTGAGGCTATAGCTGTAGTGAAGGCAAGATTTGAGGGATGATTAACATATGGAATTTACAGAATTATGACCAGTTGAATATGAGGGATGAGAATTAAGGAGTCAAGGATAATTCTCAAGTCCTGGCTTGAGTTAATTAATGATGGTTCCACTAATTTCCATGATGGAAATAAAGTATACAGATTATGGCTTGGGGTGGGGGGAACAAAATTGTAACTTGAAGAAGTTTAAGATTAAATTAGAAGCAAAGAATTTTACTTTGAACACACTTTTTACTACCCTTCCTCTCCCTCCCCCCAAAAAAACCATGAAATTTGAAACTATAAGGGGCTCATTTACTTATATGTGGCAGATTTATTCTTTTAGATAAATTGTTTTCACTTCCCAAACCACGTGAGTGGTTTCTTCAGTTTGGCAAATGGTTATAAAAACAAGTGTGAAATATATGAGAAAACATAGCAATCAGTTCCTATACAAAACCTGACTATTAACTTAAATCATAGAAACTAATGATCAACATCAGTGAGAAAGAACAGGATTGGGGCCGAAGTCACAAAGACCAGACCACATCTTTGTGTCAGGGGGCATGGAGTTCACTTATATTCAAGGTTTAATATTCCTGAATGCAAAGACAAGATTCGTGATGACACAGAACCCAGTCTACTTAATGGTTTTATCATTAACTTAGGAAAGTTCTCCTTTAAAAATACAGACTTTTCATAGTTTATCTATGTTTATGTGAGATAAAATCAAGGCAAACTTCTGTGGCCTCATTTGTTTCCCTTTTCACAATGCTTTAGGAATGAGATTATTAAAATCAGCAAGAAGCACTAATGTTCTTAAAGCAGAAGAAAACTGGAACACCTGTTTTCAGGCCTTTTTGTAAAAGCCTTTACTGTACTGAAAGTCTCAAAGGTGGAAGTCACTCCTGAGAGCATATCACAAAGTAACCTCCCACCAGCACCATTCCCTCTGGAAGTCAACCTTACCTATTGTCTTAACAATAGATAACATACTCTCTTACAGACTATCCCCTATGGGTAGGAACACACCCATGGTTCCACTGCCTCAAGATAATCAATTCCTCACCAACTACCCTTTAATGACAGAATATTATCTTTTTCCCTCCCTCTTCACTTAATTTATATGTATTAAAAAGCAGACTAGCACAGTCTTTAGCTCAGTGATCAATGAAATATCTTTGTCACAGAAGTTTGCAGGATCCCCTAGTCTGGCACTTTCCGGATAGTGGCCTCAGAAATGTTAAAGTAATTGACTTCATTGCATTTAGCATAGGCAGACCTGATATTTCTGGGGAAGATATGTTTCCAAAGTTCATTGCTTATAAATCTGCTGTATTTGGTGCTGTTTATTTAATGACTTTGGACCTACTGACTTTGAGCTTAAGCAGCCCTTCCCCTGGCAGACTTGAAGAATGGGCAGTGTCGGAACCTATGTAACCAAAAGGAGAATGCTTGTTCTTCTGGCAATTCAGCCTGAGTGCTTCTAGAACTGACAGTGATTACTGTATCAAGCATTTGAGACTTAACTGATTAACCTTTCAGATAATTATCAAAGTTCACCTGCATATGGCACTGTATAGACTAACCACAAAACTTGGTTTTAAGCATCCCATTGACAGGAGACACTGTGGATTTAAAGAAAAGATAAATGTCTTCTGTCACACACTGTCTTTTTTTTAAAATTTTTTAAAACTCTTTATTTATTTTGAGAGAGAGACAGAGCGTGAGCAGGGGAGGAGCCGAGGGGAGGGGAGACACAGAATCAGAAGCAGGCTCTAGCCCCTGAGCTGTCAGCACAGAGCCCGACATGGGGCTCGAACTCAGGAACCATGAGATCATGACCTGAGCCGAAGTTGGACGCTTAACCGACTGAGCCACCCAGGCACCCCTGTCCCATACTGTCTTAATGCAAATAAAATCCATCCTAGCTAGAGTTTAGTTGAGTAGGAAAGGAACATGGTTAGAGTGATAGTTAATTCACCACTCTTCAGGTTTAACTTATTTTCAATATAGTGAGTTTTCCTCCCTAGCTTTATTATTTTATTATTCCTCAACTTAACTTACTTATATTTGTTCACTCACTAGATTTATCTTACCAATGTTGCAGAACTTTTGTTTCATTAAGATGGCGTATGTTCAAGTACTGTTGTTCTCATCACGGGCGCAGTCATCATCATTGTATTACCTCATAGAGTTGTGTAAAACCTTATGGCTCAAGGTGCCATAGGCTGACTAGCACCATCAGCATTACCTGGAACTTGTTAGACATGCAGAGTATCAGGTCCCATCCCAGACCTACAGAATCAAAATCTGCATTTTAACAAGATCTCCAGGTTATTCATTTGCATGCTAAATTTAAAAGCACTAATCTAAAAGATTAAAATTACATAGGTGAAATACACATAATAGTTCCTGGTTGATGTTTCATAAATGTTTCCTCTTTACTAACTCAGAAGATGGATTATCCCATTTTCTTTCCACCTTAGAAAGCTAACTTATTATCATACACACACACGCACACACACACACACGAACCGCTATCATTACAAACTCCAGTAACAAAAATGGGCATTAAATCCTTACTGTTTTAAACAGTGGGGATATAAATATAAGCCATGATCCCTGAACTAGAATGTACTATCTCTTTGGGAGCCCAGGACATTTATATAGAAAACTTAAATGTAAGATACCTATGCCAAAAAAATTAAATATCTGCTTGTGTATCTATAATAGCATCACAATAAAGTGACTTGGTGGCTGCTATGTTTGAAACAGCCTCATTTAAAATACAGGTTATTGGTTGTACATGAAATTTACGTTGGCAGTTTCTAGTCTAGAGGTAAACACATACCATAAAATGAGATGATCATCTTTGAGATTAGCAGAAACTGAGATACAACTGAGATATAATACAAAAGAGGACCACTTGACCACTGAGTGAGAGAGACCTGTCACATGTATCTGCTACTTTGGATAGAAAAAAAATAAAAGTTGTCCCTGGAGCAAGACCCAAATTGAAAGTCATTAGCATACTAAATGTTCTAAATCCCAGAAATAAGGGGCGCCTGGGTGGCTCAGTCAGTTGAACAACTGACTTTGGCTCAGGCCATAATCTCATGATACGAGGGTTCGAGCCCCCATCGGGCTCTGTGCTGACAGCTCAGAGCCTGGAGCCTGCTTCGAATTCTGTGTCTCCTGTCTCTCTACCCCTCCCCACGCATGCTCTGACTCTCAAAAAAATAAAAAATAAAAAATAATAAATAATAAATAAATAAATAAATAAATAAATAAATTTCAGAAATAAGATTGAATCATTTCTTATAGAAGTTCCTATAGGTGAGCTCGAGTAATAGTATCTTTACATTTGTTTTCCTTTAAAAAAATTTTTTTTAATAATTGTTTTTGAGAGAGAGAGAGACAGACAGAGCACGAGCACGAGCAGGGGAGGGGCAGAGAGAAAAGGAGACATCGAATTGAGAGCAGGCTGCAGGCTCTGAGCTGCACAGAGCCCCACGGGGGCTCAAACCCATGAACCTTGAGATCATGACCTGAGATGGTCGGATGCTTAACTGATTGAGCCACCCAGGCACCCCAGTTTTCCTTTTAAAATAATTCTTAAAAAAGTTTACAGAGATCACCCACCTGGTATATGGTTATCTGGAATTTGGAAGAGCCAGAGCTAGGTCTAGGTGACTGACAAAGAGTGGCATTCCAAGTTCTAGTCTATGAATTGATAATACTGTGTTTCCCATTCATGTTTCTTTCAAAACTATAAGAAACTAGAAAGTATTCCTTTTCAGAAGGCTTTATCTTTTAAAATGGATGATTCCATGTACCAATTTTTCTGATTATTTTCCATAATTTTACCTGGGTCTTTCCATACCCACTTAAAAAAAAAAAAAAAGCAAAGTAGGGCAATTAGATCTACATGCAATATTTATGGCATATACTAACTTGTTCTGGGGTTTTTCTTCCCTGAAACTATCAAGTAAACTTTAATAATTATCAACATTTCAAACCCCTTGTTAAAAAAGCAATACAGTGACTTCAGTGGAGAATCTACAGTGATGCTCAGGCTTCTCTTGTTTGTTAGTATAATTTATACCCTGCCTAAATCTCATCATCATACAGGAGCAGCTCCAATTATTTCCTCTTTTTTTTTTTTTTTTAGAATTTTAAATAAAATTTAGCAAGTTCATTATATGAAAAAAGTAAAACTAAATGTATTTTCATGTACCAGGAACATACAAGTAACTAGAAACATGGTATAAAACTTTACTGAGAGACATTAAAGATATACCATATTCATCAATTGGAAAACCCAATTAAAGATGTTAATTTTCCCTAAATTGACCTATAGGTTCAAGGCCATCTCAAAGTCCCAATTGAAAATTTGTTTTTTAAATTTTTTTTAAATTTTACTTTTTAAATTTACATCCAAATTAGTTAGCATATAGTGCAACAATGATTTCAGGAGTAGATTCCTTAATACCCCTTACCCACTTAGCTCATCCCACCTCCCACAATCCCTCCAGCAACCCTCAGTTTGTTCTTCATATTTAAGAGTCTCTTATGTTCTGTCCCCCTCCATTTTTATATTATTTTTGCTTCCCTTCTTTTGTGTTCATCTGTTCTGTGTCTTTAAGTCCTCATATGAGTTAAGTCATATGATATTTGTCTTTCTCTGACTAATTTCGCTTAGCATAATACCCTCTAGTTCCATCCACGTAGTTGCAAATGGCAAGATTTCATTCTTTTTGATTGCCGAGTAATACTCCATTGTATACATATACTACGTTTTCTTTATCCATTTATCCATCCATGGACATTTGGGTTTTTTCCATACTTTGGCTATTGTTGATAGTGCTGCTATAAACATTGGGATGCATGTATCCCTTCAATACAGCATACCTGTATCCCTTGGATAAATACCTAGTAGTGCAATTTCTGGGTTGTAGGATAGCTCTGTTTTTAATTTTTTGAGGAACCTCCATACTGTTTTCGAGTGGCTGCACCAGTTTGCATTCCCACCAGCAGTGCAAAAGATCCTGTTTCTCCACATCTTCACCAACATCTGTTGTTGCCTGAGTTGTTAATGTTAGCCATTCTGACAGGTGTGAGGTGGTAGGTATCTCATTGTGGTTTTGATTTGTATTTCCCTGAGGATGAATGATGTTGAGCATTTTTTCATGTGTCGGTTGGTCATCTGGATGTCGTCTTTGGAGAAGTGTCCATTCATGTCTTTTGCCCATTTCTTCACTGGATTATTTGTTTTTTGGGTGTTGAGTTTGATAACTTCTTTATAGATTTTGGATACTAATCCTTTATCTGATACGTCATTTGTAAATATCTTCTCCCATTCTGTCAGTTGCCTTTCAGTTTTGCTGATTGTTTCCTTCACTGTGCAGAGCTTTTTATTTTGATGAGGTCGCAATAGTTCATTTTTGCTTTTGTTTCCCTTGCCTCTGGAGATGTGTTGAGTAAGAAGTTGTTGTGGGCAAGATCAAAGAGGTTTTTCCTGCTTTCTCCTTGAGGGTTTTGATAGCTTCCTGTCTTACATTTAGGTCTTTCATCCATTTTGAATTTATTTTTGTGTATGATGTAAGAAAGTGGTCCAGGTTCATTCTTCTGCATATCTCTGTCCAGTTTTCCCAGCACCACTTGCTAAAGAGACTGTCTTTTATTCCATTGGATATTCTTTCCTGCTTTGTCAAAGAT
Organism: Lynx rufus; assembly: GCF_022079265.1. Lineage (NCBI taxonomy): Eukaryota > Metazoa > Chordata > Mammalia > Carnivora > Felidae > Lynx > Lynx rufus. Next base: position 9,137,085 of record NW_025814825.1, read on the forward strand.
TAGTTGGCCATATGTTTGTGGGTACATTTCTGGGTTCTCTATTCTGTTCCATTGTTCTAAGTGTCTCTTTTTGTGCCATCCAATTATTTCCTCTGAAATCTACACTGTAATTATGGCAAAAGAATCTGATTTCTTTCATTTCTCTTCAATCTCACAGAACTATAAATACTTCCTCAAATTGTATTGCATTAATTCAGCATCTCCTTGATGCTTTTATTCTGTATTTGTACTTCTGGGTCACTTGCAAAGATTAGAGTCCCAATACTTTTTTTTTCCTATAAAGTCCTGATTAGCCTTAAATTTGTTCCCTTCATCTAAGACACTTCCATATATTATAAAAGTGTTCCTATAATGAATGCATCTATCACTTAATCTTTTATTAAACCATGACAAAATCTTAGGCAAAATGTTCTATAGAAGTCATCCAACCTTCCCTCCATAACATATAGGTTAGGAGGGAACATGTTAGGTTATAAAATATGGATGGGAGAGAGGTGTCTTCATTCTGACCCTACTACTCAGTGGATTCTAACTTTAGAACGTTTCAGAGATGCGTGTTATCAAATGGCTGCTAAAGACTCATTTGAGAAGCTCCTATTTCTACATGTAGAGAATCTTTTGCAATCCATATTTAAAATTTTTAAATCTGCAGACTTTAAAATAGAAATTCACCTTTAGAAATTCATTCTAATGAAATAGATATGCATTGAAGTTTAACTTAAAGACACCATAGTAGTATTTAATAAATAAATAGTACATCATAAATGACCAGAATGGAGATTGGTTAAATTACAATACAGCTCTTTAATAAAATATTATGCGGCCATGAAAAATTCCATTGCAGAACAAGTTTAAATAACATGGAAAAGAATTCAAGGCATTTTAAGTGAAATAATAGGTTAAAAATATGAGTGTGATATAATTTAGTTTTATGTCAAAGATACCTATCTACCACTAATCTAAAAGGTTGTACATCAAAGTATTACTATTATTTCTGGTAGAGGAATTATAAGAGATTTCTATTTTTAAATTTATTTTTGTTTGTTTAAATAAAACATGAATTACATTTTTAAAGATGGGGGAAATAAGCTCTATTAGAGCTATTCAAATTTTTCCTTTCAGCATCTCTGTTTATCTCTTAAGCTCTCATTCCAAATATGAGGAAAGCTGTGAGTAGCATGTAACATCTGATTCACAATTATGAGCTGATTTAAAAAGTTTCTTCTATTGCTCATGGTGAAATAGGGGAATTCATGAAAATTTCTGAATTATCCCTTTTCAGAATTTAGCTAAACCCTTTTAAGATCCCTATTTGTTCTTCAGCATTTTAATTTTATTCTATCTACTCTCAGCTTAATGGACAACCAATTCTATTTGCCAACTCCATCAGTAATTTTATTTACTGCTTCAGCCCTTGAAACAAGTTAATGCAGAAGACTTAATGGTATTTTAGGATTTACCTGACACAGAAAAGTGACCCAAGATTTCATCAGCTATAATGTCCTTTGGGATTAAATATTTTAATGTGCTAACTATGATGGCCAGCTTCCCAGTGAATGACCACCTCCTAGTAAATTTCCCTTTCCCTTTTGTTTCATGCAGCCATAAACTATAAAATCTCTCTTCCTATACAGGCAGGAGATATTTACTGAAGACTTGATGCTGAACATTTTCTAAAGCCTATCTCAGGGGTGTGGGAAAAGATAATCATACAAGCAAACTATTGAATTGCTGAGACTGCAAGTGTTGCTTTGGTCCATTTTGTATTTCAATGACTTTGTGAGTATGTAACTTAGGGGGAAAAAAAACAGAGGAGGTGTTTTGTTTTGTTTTGTTTTGTTTTGTTTTGAGAGAGAGACAGAGCATGAGCAGGGGTGGGGCAGAGAGAGAGAGAGACATAGATTCCAAAGCAGGCTCCAGGCTCTGAGCTATCAGCACAGAGCCTGACACAGGGCTCAAACCCACGAACAAAGAGATCATGACCTGGGCCAAAGTCAGATGCTCAACTGATTGAGCCACCCAGGCACCCCTGAAAACCAGATGAGCTCTTTAATAAATACAAATTGGGATTGCTTTTGTAGAAAGTATTTTTTTTTAATCCTGCCTTGTTTTTAATAGTATATTCTAGGTTCAAACTAATAAATTTTTTGAATATTACATGCACTGAACTTATATGACCATGTCATATGATTGAATAAGCTATCACCTCAAGAAAAATGAAGTCAACCCTCGGTTCATATCTGTAATATAATTGTGTTTTATTTTGCTTTTATCTGAAGTCCACAGTCTAGTAAACACAAATCCATCAGAAGAAAGTTTAATATAATATCTCAAGCTATATTGTTAAATAATAGAAGAACTTTTCATTTCATGTAAAGAGGGAATATGTATGGTATACTTTTCATTATTTTAAATTTGTCTAGGACAAAATAAATGAGCAGTATTCTATTGCCCTTCTACTAGTTTGGGAAAGATTATGTAATAAGGCATTATCTTCTAGTTAGAAGGCATAAACAATAAGGACTGTTGTTCCTGTAATTAATCATATATGGTGTAGATCTCTCTCACTTAACAAAATGCATCTAAATATGAACCTTATATATTGAGGGAAAATATTAAAGATGAATAGGTAGGATATTTTCTTTTCTTCTTTAAGACTTTTATATATTAAAATAAGACAAAATTTTAAAAATACATAAACTAAAATGTATAGCTTTAAAATCACAGCCAGCACCCAAGTTGAAAAAGAGAATACTGGCATGACTTACACATCTCTAGACTTTTGTTTTTCTTTATAATTTTACTGCATGAATATGCATTTCTAAACACTGTAGTTTAGTTGTATCTGCTTCTAAAATTTATGAAAACAAAAAATTCTATGTCTGGCTCATTTTGGTCAATATTCTACCTGTGAGATGCATCCAGGTTTTTGTATGCAGGTTTCCTTTATTTACTTTTCAAATTAAAGTCAGGGAGATGTATTTGTTTTTTGTTTTGTTTTTGTTTTTTCCAGGGACTTTAGTTGTGATCCATGAGAATTATGGTCTAGAGTGAGCTTATACAACCATGCCAAAATCAAAAATGCTATTTTTATGGTCTCTAAACCAAATAGTTATAATTTGTCTAGCATTATGAATATATATATATATTTATATTTATATATTTGCCTATAATTTTATATACATTTATATATTTTATATAATTTTATATAATTATATATACTTATATAATTATATACATATATAGGCCTATAATTTTACTTTTTGAAATGACTGTCTATATTTTGGTCATCATAAAACAAGCTGAGGAGTCTTCCCACTTGTTCTAATTTTTGGTGGAATTTGTATAATATTGGTGTTACAGCTCTTAAATGTTTGGAATAAATCACCACTAAAACCATCTTGGCTTGGATTTTCATTGCATGAAAGTTTGTTAATTGTATATTCAATTTTGTTAATACTTACAGGACTTCTCATATTTTTAGTTGCTTCTTGTGTCAGCTTTAATGAGCTGTATGTTCCCTAAAATGTGTCCACATTATCTAAACTATCTGTGTGAAGTTGTTCATAATACTCTCTTATTATAGTTACAATCTATAAGACCTATAATGATGTAGCTTTGATGTTCCTAACACACTGGTGATTTCTGAATTCTATTATTCTGTATCAGTTTCATTGGGGGTTTATCAAGTTTACCAGTCTCTTTTTTACAAAAAAAAAAAAAAAAAAAAATGACTTGGGCGTGTGGGTGGCTCACGCAGTTAAACGTCCAACTCTTAACTTTGGCTCAGGTCCATGATCTCACAACTGGTGAGACTGAGCCCTACTTCAGGCTCCACACTGATAGCACAAAGCCTGCTTGGAATTCTCTCTCTCCCTCTATACTTCCTCCTCCCCTGCTTGCACGTGTGCACTCTCTCTCCCAAAATAAATAAAAAATAAACTTAAAAACAACCCAACAACTTTAGTTTTATTAATTTCATATTTGTTTCTATTTCATAATTTCTGCATTTTATTATTTTCTCATTGTAAATGTATGTTTCTTTTGCTTTTTTAAACTTCTTATATTGATATTTATTAAATTATTTTATTTTTCTATGAATTAGAAATTTTCATTACTGTTTGTTTCTAATTTTTTCTAACTTCCATTGTGACTTATTCTTTGAGCTATGTTTATTTAAAGAGAAATTTTCCAATATATTGAAATGTATTGAATTTCTTTTTTTTTTTTTTTTTTTTTCAACGTTTATTTATTTTTGGGACAGAGAGAGACAGAGCATGAACGGGGGAGGGGCAGAGAGAGAGGGAGACACAGAATCGGAAACAGGCTCCAGGCTCTGAGCCATCAGCCCAGAGCCCGACGCGGGGCTCGAACTCACGGACCGCGAGATCGTGACCTGGCTGAAGTCGGACGTTTAACCGACTGCGCCACCCAGGCGCCCCGAAATGTATTGAATTTCAAATTATATTTAAATATATTGAATTTCTTAATATCTTCCTGTTAGTTATGTCTGGCTAATTTCATTTCAGGCAGACCATCTATACTTTATAATTTCAAAACTTTGAAAAATTTTGAGGCTTACTTTATGTCCAAGAATATAGTCAGTCTTTGTACATATTTTGAGTGTGCTGAAATAGAATGTGTCTTTGGAAGTTGTTAGGTACAGGGTTCTACAAATGCTCCATTATGTAAGGTTTTTAAAATTGTATTGTCCAAATCTTCTCTATCCTTGTTAATTTTTTAAAAATATTTTGGTGTTTTTTTTTTTTTTTAATTTTAGTTTTTTGAGAGAGAGAGATAGAGCATAAGCACGGAAAGGCCAAAGAGAGAGGAAGACAATCTGAAGCAGGGTCCAGGCTCTGAGATGTCAGCACAGAGCTTGATGCAGGGCTCAAATTCACCAACCATGAGATCATGACCTGAGTGGAAGTCAGATGCTTAACCTACTGAGCCACCCAGACACCCCTATCCTTAATTTTTTAACCACTTATTCTATCAATTACTGAGATAGATGAGTTAAAATCTCAAAATATAATTGGAAATTTTTCCAATTCCAATTCATTTCCTGAGTTCATAATTTCAGCGATTTTCTTCCATTTCTAGATTTTTTTTAATTAATGTTGTGTATCACTTTCTATAGATTATAGTCCCCATATTCAATCTTACTTTTTTTTTTTTACAAGTCAGTGGTTTTTATTAAATTCAAAAGGTTGTGAAACTATCACTGTGATCTATTTTTTTTTTATGAAGTTTATTGACAAATTGGTTTCCATACAACACCCAGTGCTCATCCCAAAAGGTGCCCTCCTCAATACCCATCACCCACCCGCCCCTCCCTCCCACCCCCCATCAACCCTCAGTTTGTTCTCAGTTTTTAACAGTCTCTTATGCTTTGGCTCTCTCCCACTCTAACCTCTTTTTTTTTTTTTTTCCTTCCCCTCCCCCATGGGTTCCTGTTAAGTTTCTCAGGATCCACATAAGAGTGAAACCATATGGTATCTGTCTTTCTCTCTTACTTTTTAACCCATTGTACATACAAACACAAACTCCAGGGCACTTGGGTGACCTGACTCTTGATTTCAGGTCAGATTGTGATTTCATGGTTGGTGGGTTGAAGCTCTGTGGGCTCTGCACTAACAGGGTGGAGCCTGTTTGGAATTCTTTCTCTTTCTGCCCCTCCTCCACTTGTACACTTGCCTGCAGGAGCTCCCTCCAGTGCTCGCGCTCTCTCTCTCTCTCTCTCTCTCAGAGTAAATAAATAAACAAACAAACAAACAAAAAAAACCAGACTCTTTCTTTCCTTACTTCCATCCTCCTTGTCTTTTTTCCTTTCGTCTTCTTTTTTTTTTTTTTTTTTTGGTGTCTTTGTCTTTCTTCTTTATTTTTTCTCCCACTGTTTCTATTTCACATAATTTTAATCTTACAACATGCTTGGTTCTTTGATTAAGTGTTGGATATTATGTTTAAACAATATTTGTAGAAATAATTTGAGACCCAGGATGATGATTCCATCTGAAGAATTTTCATGGTGTCCTGGGCATTATCAATCCAGGACTGCCTTCCTTTAATCACAGGATTTGAGGGGTTTTGGCTTCAAATGACTTGAAAATAGGCTCCAGTCTATGTCGAGGCTAGTTTAATTCTGTTTCACTCTTATTCTTATATATAGGTTTTCAAGGTCCCAACCTAAAAGAGACGGTGTTTCTCCTCTCTGACAGTTCCTTACTCTGACTTCTGTTCCATATTCTTGAGATGCTATAAAAAATCTGCTCAGCTTCTCAGCTGCTCCTTCCAGAACTGCAAATATCCCTAGGCTAGAGTTGCCATGCTTGGAAAATAAAAATATGGAACCTCTGGTTACATTTGTATTTTAGATAAACATCAGAAACTTTATTAGTGTGAGTATGCACCAAGGAATATTTGAGAGATACTTATACTTAAAAACAAATCATTTTATCTGAAATCAAAATATAATTGGGCATGGTATGTTTTATGTGATAACACTCTATCTGGTCAAAAGTGACTAAAATTACTAGATTATTTCTCTGGATTTCCATTTTCACCTAGATCTTGGCAGAGTCCAACCTTGCTATTTTGTTAGCTCTTTGATGCCTTTAAGAAGATAGTTTACATAGTATTTTGTCCAGCATTTCAGTTGTCTTCAGTGAGAAGTTTTGTGAAAATTACGGAGTCTACTCTCAGCAGAATCAGAAAGCTAATTTCCCACTTTCTAGGTGGAGTTAATATTAAATATACTAAAGATTTTATCAAGAAGCTTTAACATTTTAAATGATGAACACTATACTTTACAATTATTTTTCATTCTTATTGTCATATATCTTATTCTTATTAAGTATCCATTAAGTATTGCTTTTATGATTTGCTGAATTCAGAACTAAACTTCTTTTTTTTTAAATTTTTTTTTCAACGTTTTATTTATTTTTGAGACAGAGAGAGACAGAGCATGAACGGGGGAGGGGCAGAGAGAGAGGGAGACACAGAATCGGAAACAGGCTCCAGGCTCTGAGCCATCAGCCCAGAGCCCGACGCGGGGCTCGAACTCACGGACCGCGAGATCGTGACCTGGCTGAAGTCGGACGCTTAACCGACTGCGCCACCCAGGCGCCCCCAGAACTAAATTTCTAAAAGAAAATGCAGGGGCGCCTGGGTGGCGCAGTCGGTTGGGCGTCCGACTTCAGCCAGGTCACGATCTCGCGGTCCGTGAGTTCGAGCCCCGCGTCGGGCTCTGGGCTGATGGCTCAGAGCCTGGAGCCTGTTTCCGATTCTGTGTCTCCCTCTCTCTCTGCCCCTCCCCCGTTCATGCTCTGTCTCTCTCTGTCTCAAAAATAAATAAAACGTTGAAAAAAAAATTTAAAAAAAAAAAATAAAAAAAAAATAAAAGAAAATGCATTTTCTGTTTTTCATTGGCTTGAACAATGGGCACATTGCGTGCACATATGGGGGGAGGGGTGTGTATGCTACAAAATGACAGAAAACAATATGCATCATTATTTTCAGCAGATCGATTTTCCACAAATTCTCTGAAATATAAAAGCTCCATAAACGGGGCCCAATAGATTTTATGATTAAGTGACTCCTTTGAATAAATGATCATTTTCTATCTTGCAGACATTATTCACAAAGATGAAAATAATAGTGTCCATCATTAGCTATCCTAGATATGATATGATGAAAATACAAAAATTGGTATATAATGTGTTTAGTCTCTGGTCATCAAACACATCATGAATATGTGAAGCATGCTTCACAGTGAGGGTTTATAAAAATGATAATAAAGACAGAATGATGAGTATATTTTCTGCAACAGTGGGGCTTTTGCTTCTCTCAACATACCACCTGATTGATAGTAATGTCTACATGAAGTGATAGACAGGCCTTAGTTATTTCACATATGAAAATGTACTGCCACAACTGCAGTTCCTATATTTATCTCCTTTTTTTATATCTCCTATATTTATCTCCTTTTGCTTCCAAAATTGTTGAGTTACTCCTGTTCCTGATTATGAATGAAATAGTCTTTCTTCTTTATAAAACATTCATCTTTAGCATATCCTGATTATCAGATTATAATTAAAAATATTTCTTTTACTTTCACTTTTTTTCTGTTACCAACTTTGAGTTGCTTACATTTGATTCATTTATTGAATTCAGAATTCCCTGGAGAATTACTTATTAGCTGTAACAATTGGCTAGTGGCTGAGTCTGTTCAAGTATTTCCAGCATACATATTAAAAATAAGATTATGACCTACAAGGCCGATTATAGTCCTTAGTCTTGAGAATGACATGGTCAGAAATACTGAAGACTGCCAGAGAGCTGAGAATAGGTGTAAAATGAGAAAATAAGCACTGGGGAACCCTGGGATATGAATAAGCAAATGCTATCATTTGGATAAAGCTTGGGTACATTTGGCAAGAGCACTAGGTTTCTGGCCTTGACCTCCCAGGTCCTGCTGTCAGACATGAAGCCTTCAGTTCTACTTGCAGCAGTGTTCTTTGTCTGCCAACTCCAATCCTTTATAAAAAGCTATAGCGCTTCCACTTTGTTATATGAGTTATGTTTTTAATTTAACTGTCTTTCTTTCCTACTCTTGCCAGGATTTTGTTCATATGATAATTTTCTTTTGGGGAAAGGGAAGAAATAACTGCTTTACTGCTTAAAGAGGCCTATTAGATATTGGAAATGTTTGACACTTTTCCAAGAACTCACTAGTGACTTGCAGAATTCTGGGCAAACAATTTAACCAATACTTCCACCTTATGATAATAATTAGGTATATCATACATATTTCTACATTTCTATGTAGAAATATACATTTCCTTATTTCTAAACACCAAAATTCACTGATATAGCTAGTCTCTTTTTTTTTTAATTTTTATTTTAGTTAGTTAATATATTGGTTTCAGAAGTAGAATTCAGTGATTCATCACTTACATACAACACCCAGTGCTCATAATAGCAAGTGCCCTCCTTAATACCCATCTCCCACTTATTTCCCTCCATCAACCGTCAGTTTGTTCTCTCTCATTAAGAGTCTCTTGTGGTTTGTTTTCTTTCTTCTCTGCTCCCCTCACCTTCCCATATGTTCACCTGTTTGGTTTCTTAAATTCCACATATGAGTGAAATCATATGATATTTGTCTTTCTCTGATTGACTTATTTCACTTAGCATAATACATTCTGGCTCCATCCACATTGTTGCAAATGGCAAGATTTCATTTTCCGATGGCTAAGTAATAATATTCCAGTGTGTGTGTGTGTGTGTGTGTGTGTGTGTGTGTGTGTGTGTGTGTGTATGTGACAAATCCTTTATCTATTTATCAGTGGATGACATTTGGGCTCCCTCCATAGTTTGGCTAATGTTGATAATGCTGGTATAAACACAGGGGTGCATGTACCTCTTCAAATCTGTATTTTTGTATCCTTTGGGTAAACACCTAATAGTGCAATTGCTGGATTGTAGGATACTACTATTTTTATTTTCTTGAGGAACCTCCCTACTGCTCTCCAGAGTGGCTGTACCACTTTACATTCTCACCAGCAGTTCAAGTGGGTTTCCCTTTCTCTGCATTCTCTCCAACACCTGCTACTTCTTGTGTTGTTAATTGTAGCAATTCTGACAGCTGTGAAGTGGTATCTGGTCATGGTTTTGAGTTGTATTTCCCTGATGATGAGTGATGTTGAACATCTTTTCATGTGTCTGTTAGCCATCTGGACGTCTTCTTTGGGAAAGTGTCTATTCATGTCTTTTGCCCATTTCTTCACTGGATTATTTGTTTTTTGGGTGTTGGGTGTGGTAAGTTCCTTATAGATTTTGGAGACTAAACCATTACCAGATATGTCCTTCACAAATATCATTTTCCATTCTGTAGGCTGCCTTTTAGTTTTATTGATTGTTTCCTTTGTTGTGCAGAAGGTTTTAATCTTGAGGAAGTCCCAATAGCTCATGTTTGCTTTTGTTTACCTTGCCTTCAGCACATGTTTAGTAAGAAGTTGCTCTGGCCAAGGTCAGAGAGGTTGCTGTGTGTGTTCTCCTCTAGGATTTTGATGGTTTTCTGTTTCACATTTAGTTTCTATTTAAAAAAAAATTCACATTATATATGTGTGTGTGTGTGTGTGTGCACGTGTGTAGGTGTGGGTGTGGGTGTGTACATGTAAGTGTGTGCGCATTGTGTTGTTATGCTATTAATGGATAAATATGGAAAAATATTTAAAATATCTGACTTCCTCAATGTTTATGGCAAACCTGTTAGCAAGAATCTAAAAAGGAATTTAAACTGCTATGCAAAAGCTACTGACTATGACTGCAACTTCTTTGAGAGTAGAGAAAATATCTTATTCAATTTTATATCCATAGTTTTAATGAATATTATTAAAATCCCATTAAAACATTTCTTTCTCAGCTTCCTTTCTGAACTCTGGATTCATGTCCAAATGTCTTCTTGATATTCCAACTTAAATTTTTGAAAAGTCACTCAAAAACAACATCTTTTTTTCTTTGTGTTCCATACATCAGTAAATGACACCATTCTCTACCCATTTATGCAAGGCAAAACTGAAGATACTTCTTTGATAGCTCTTTTTCCTTCAGACTTCTTATATCCAGCCCAAATATCTCTTCAGTATTTCTTCAGTTTTGCATTTTACCAGATCCTTCCTACAAACAGCTGGTATACTTGTTCAAATAGCCCCCTCCTAACAGTTTTCCTTGCATATATTCTGACCCTTCTCCAATCTGTGCTTTGCTCTGAGTCATACTGATACTTTCAAAACAAGTCTGGTCTTCTTAACTCCTTTCTTAGAAACACTTCAATGGCTTTCTTTTGTTCTTAGAATAAGGGGAAAAGTCCTTGATTTGGCATATGAGGCCATGCATGATCTGGATTTTACATATCTCTTCAATCCTATCCTACAACTTTTTCTTCAATGAGGGGGAATGTGCTCCTCCCAGGGGACATTTAGCAGTGACTGGAGACTTTTTTTTTAGTCGCCACAACTAGGGAGGGGGGGGTTGCTGTTTGCATCTGGGAATACAGGCCAGGGATGCTGTTAAATTTCTCTTACTGTAGTGGAAGACCTCTCACTAATTAATCATCATCATCATCATCATCATCATCATCATCAGGAGGAGGAGGAGAAGGAGGAGGAGAAGGATAGAAAGAAGAGGAAGAAAAAGAAGGAGGGGAAGGAGGAGAAGGAGAAGGAGGAGGAGAAGAAGGAGGAGGAAGAGGAGGAGGAGGAGGAGGAGGAGGAGGAGGAATTTGTTTAAAATGTTAAAAATGCTGAGAAGGAGAAACCTTACTCTATGGGTTTTAGCCATAATGCCTTTGATGGATATGATGATGCTCTATTTAGATCCTCTTGCAAAGAAAAACTTGTTGGGATGCTTATCAAATAGGTTTATTTGTTAGTCCTATCAGGGATTGATTGCCTCCTCAGCTGCAGAATACCTTCTTACACAAAATGGCACTCTTTCCAGAACAGCCTACACCCAATGACTGATGGAGGTAGGGGTTCTAAGATCTGGCCATCTTGGCCCAACACATCTTCTGGTTAGCCATTAAAACTCTATAGTTCTGATAGGGTCAGCTTGGATTCTCCTTCTGCCCAATTCTGTTTCTTTTCCGATTCTCTTCCTAGGTGTTAATCCCAAACACTCTCCCTAGTAAATATCCTACACTGTAATCAGCATTTCAGATTCTGCTTTCTGGAGAACTCAATCCACTATGCTGACTTTCTTTCAGTTTCTTGTGCCACCATTTACCTCCTTCTTTAATCTTGGGACATTTATACATGCTTGTCTTTCTGTATGAAATGTTCTTTCCTTATTTACCTGGTTAAAATGCATTAAGCCATTAGAGCACAACTTAAACAACTAATGATCCTTTTCTACTCTCTCTGACTAGTTCAAAATCCCACCTCCATCCCAGGTTTTAAACTTTTAGAACACCATGTAGCACTTCGTTTTTAGTGCTCCTCTTACTGAATTTTACTTTCACTGGAATGATATTTGGATAATGTCTGTCTCCATTTCCACATCATGATTTCTTATTTTCTTCACCATTGCATCATAGTGACTAACCCAGTGCTTGACACATAGAAGGCAAAAAATAAAGACTTATTATAAGTGTGTGTGGGGGGGGTTGTGACTTACACAGATACTTTTTAGAAAATGATGGGGAAAAAAAGTTGTCATGTGTTTTTCATATTTTTAAAAATTTAAACTCAACAAACGGGACTTGTTTCTAATATTACCACTTTTTACTTAAGAATCATAATGAAAACTCATTCTTTCTGTTCCATCTTCTAAACAAATGGCAGGATTTTAGGTATGAGAGTCAGATTGCTCTGGTTTTAAATTTTTAGATGGAGTCTTATGCAAATTTCCTAACTTTCTAAGTCTGGTTTTCTTATCTGTAAAACAATAACCTACCACATATACCTATGGTCATCTGAATTTCCTGCAAAACATTTAACACATAATAGGAGTACAATAGTCTTGTATTATTATGCTAATCTCAAAACTAAAAAAGATAAGAAAATTGTCTATATATTTTTGCAATACAAAAGGGATTACAACACAAGAAAAGGAGCATGCAGCTACACCACTGCTATAGTATTATGACTTTTTGCACTTTATTATTTTGAAATGAATAGCTTCATGTCCTAGGCTATTTGTAAAACTAAATCTATTTCATTTTATAAATTGGTTATTTCAATAAGACTATTATGTGTTTACTCATGATATATAATGGAATGATGCTTTACAAATGTATTTAAATTTAAGATGAAAAAAGTCATAAAAACATCATTATAAGTTAAACATTAACAGTTTTATAAATTTTTTTTTCTAAAACCAAGGTGGTTACAGAATCTTGAAACTTATCAGAGTTACTCTTCATTTTTTAAATCCCTTCTTTTACCATAATGTATGAATGGACTAAGGGAGCAAGAGAGAGGTCCATGTAAACTAGACAAATGATATTAGTGGATTTATGTTATATCTAACAATCATTGTAAAATACTTACAATGTGCCAGACACTGTATCCAAGCTTTACATATATTGTCTTGGTTAACCATCACAAAAAAGACCTATTATAAGATATTATTTACTACATTTTACTCAATATTTGAATAAACCTTCCCAATGTCACCTGGCTACTGCACGGTAGAACCAAACTATCAACTCAGACTTTTGAAATGAAAGGTCTATTCTTTACATCACTCCCATAAGAACTCAGCAATGTAATATAAAAGAGAAAAAAAAGTGTCTGTCATATCAAAGATCTGATGGGGAATTAGAATAGATTTTCATAGTACTTTCCTTTATAGAATAAATAAAACAAAATGTACTTTTGTCTTCTAAGGGAGATGAAATATGTCCTACTACAGGAAGAAAATGTTTTGTAAAGCTTTCTTTTTTATAAAATAGCTGGAAGAGAAGGGTTTAATCAGGCACAAATAGGAGTGGTCAGATTATGCAAAGATATGACCAGAGTTGGATGAGACTGCACAACATAGGGAAAGATTAAGGCAGAAAGGTCTGAGTAGAGGAAGCTCCCAGGACAAGAAGCAAAGAGTCTTGTTGACATAAAGGGACTAAAAAGAAACACACAAAAATGCGATAGGGCTTTAAAATGTTTACTAAAAGGAGACTTTTGAGAAATTGTCAATGCTATAGTGGCTGTACGATTTATGAGAATAGGTGTTTTTCACATCCAATTTTTCAGTTGTTTGCATTACCCTATATTCTATATATCCCTGTCATTTGCATTGTTCTATATTGCCTAAAATCTTTAGCCAAATTTGCTACATATCTTGTGATTATGTTTAGGAAGGGAGGGGGAGATCAAAGGTAAGGAATTAAGTATCACATATGGGATGGCATGAGCAGAGGTAAGAGCTAAGATTTAAGTTAGGGCAAGAGTTCAATGAACAGAATCTGAAAGCCATCTATAGATTCAATGCAGTCCCTGTCAAAATTCAAAATTACAATGGCATTTTTCACAGAAATAGAAAAAATAATCCTAAAATTGTTATGGAATCACAAAAGACCCCAAAAAGGCAAAGCAATCTTGGGAAAGAACAAAGTTATAGGTATCATGTTCCCTGGTTTCAAACTATATTACAAAACTATGGTAAGCAAAACAGTGTGGTACTAGTGTAAACAATGACAAATAGAATAATAGAACACAATAGAGAGCCCCAAAACAAATCTACACATATATGGTTAACTAATATATATAACTAATTATATATATATATATATATATATATATATATATACATATATATATTTAACTAATTTTTATATATATATATTTATATAAATATATATAATATATATATATATTTTAATGTTTATTTATTTTTGAGATTGAGACACAGAGAGAAACAGAGAGACAGAGCCTGAGCAGGGGAGGGGCAGAGAGAGGGAGACACAGAATCCAAAGCAGTGTGCAGGACCCGAGCTGTCAGTACAGACCCCTATGAGGGGGTTGAATTCACAGACCATGAGACCCTGAGCCAAATTCTGATGTCCAACCTACTCAGCCACCCAGGAGCCCCTTTGGTTAACTAATATTTGACAAAGAAACCAAGAATACTTAATGGGAAGAAGATAGTCTCTTCAATAAATGGTACTGGGAAAAGTGAATATCCAAATGCAAAAGATTGTAATTGGACCCGTATCTTATACAACTCACAAAACTTAAGTTGAAATGGATTCAGGAATGACACTTAAGATATGAAAGTGTCAAACCCTACAACAAAACCTAGGGAAAATTCCCTTGACATTGTTTTTGACTCAAATGAACTTCATTTTATTAAGCATTTCACAATACAGATGTATATCAAATCATGACATTGTATACCTTATACTTACACAATGTTATGTATCAACTATATCTCAATAAAGCTCAGGGAGGGAAAAGAGAGCGAGAGAAAGAGAGACCAGAATTTTGAGTCAGAAATCATTATGAAATTTGGAATTTTATAAAAAATAGGATTTTTAAAAATTTAAAATAATATAAAATACACATACATACATATTACTGAGGATATGGGGCATTGTGCATCTCACCAAATGTTGATCTTGGAAAGGAAACTAAGGTTAGTTTTATTGAAATCTTACTGATCAAAACAAGATTTAGCTAAATGCTCAGCATTGCTATTATATATAAGGTAATCTGCAAATTGCTTTTATACACATTGTTTTTAATCCTTTCTACAACCTTATGATGTAGATATTCTTATCCTCGTTTTAGAAGAAACTGAGCTGAGTTAGGTTAAATAACTGGCTGAAGTTCACGCTAGTAAGTAAATAGCCCCATTGGGATTTAACTCCAAATCCAGTGCACACTCTCACCTTCTTGAGAAATAGTTGAGTCCTCTTTATCCCTTACTCTTCTCAGTCAATAATACAATCATTTGAAGAATATTTTAAAAGATAACTATCAAAAACACACTCAATTACTATCTTACTACAATTACTTCCCAATATTTAAGACTATAATAAATAATATCACATATATAATAGCCCTGCACACTGGTTGGAACATAGAAGACACTCAGCCATATTTGTGTTACTGTCACCCCAATATGTGGATATTTACTGAAGAGAGATCACTTTAGGCTATCTTTTTTTAGTTTACTGATTATAAAATATTCTAATAGCTATAAATATTATTTTATCAAATGTTCTTTCAAATATTAAAAAAAGGTATTTTTCTCTGAAGAATTTAAAGTGTTCCACTGAAAATATCTTTACATTATTTTTTCAATAAACTCATCTTTCATATTCAGTTACATTTCAGGCTAGCTCTAATTTATAACTCCTATGAATGAGGATTTTTACAGCATTTCTAAAAAAATTGAAGTAAATTTTCTTGAAAATAGGTAACATGAACTTGATCTATACACACACGTTTTAAGAGAGGATGGCTTCATCATCATCACTTGCTTTTGCTTTTTATGTGCTGGTATAGAACAGGCACTGTTAAGAGGACACAGCAGGTGACCTCATAACACTCAACCTCCCCTTGTGTCCTGTAGATTACAGGAGCTTTATAATTGCAAAGTTCATAATTACATTAAATAACACAGCATAGAATAACTACCACTCCTTTCTTCCAAATCTCTATCATTAATAAACATCCCAGCCTTCTACATCAGCCATAAATGCATTAGGCAGCACAGCTGTTTTAGAATAGAGCACAGTTTTACAAACACAGAGGAGCAAATCAAATTAAATAACCACATCTTCCTTATTTTGCAAATTACAGAAGAATTAAAAGTAATTCTTCTTATCAAAGATTTATTTTTTCTCTATGAGTACAGGCATTCCAAATCCTGATTTGGTTTTCTGTGTTGAAAATATGCATTTTGCAATTCATTTAAAAGGATAAAGAAAGGAAAAATGTTGCATTCCAGAAAAAAAAAGTTTTTGTAAGACCTATTTACATAATAACTTTGCTAATTCTTTTGTACTCTCCCTCATAGAAGAATTGACACCATTTGTCCACATATATAATCAGGGCACCAGTTAATCATCCCTCTATCGTCAGAGACTTTGCCAAAAGTTTTCTGTTATTTGTAAGCTTCCAGAGCTTTAAGGCTTATACTGGCTCTGGGTTAAAAGTGAGAAAGGTCCTTACTAATTAGAGCCCATACCCAGCAGGTGCACAGTGGCAAGACTACAGGAAAAGTCCTGGTGTCATCCAGGAGTCAGCTGGCCTGCACCTCCACAGCTACACTACCCACCATTCCCACTCATGGGCCTCCTAATTCAGAATCCAATTCTCTTCCCCATAGCTACTCCAAGCCCTTTTGGAAATGGAAAGTGATGATACCTTTAGGGTTTGACTATTCAACTGCTGGACTACTAGTTGGCATATAAAGAGTACTAGTTCAACATTTGTTAAGTGAGCCAATGAGTGGCTGAGTGGATGTCATGAAGTGAATGATGAAGTTTCCTCTTCCTGATTTTTCAAGGCCTGGAAAGCATAGAACCTCCCATCCGCCAACCTACCCACACACTCATCCTGACAAAGTTGCCTAAAATGTCAATGCGATGGACATAAGAGAAGAGGGAAGGACAAGGAGGAAAGCTATAGTGTAATAATGAACTTGCATTGTTTGAGCTAGGTAATTTATGTATGTTACTTATTCAAATCTTACAATAAATGGGCAAGGGGAAAACTTTTATTTTCAGGTGAAAGAATTGAATTGCTCTTAAATGAAAACACTGGCTCAAATAATAAAGCTAGTAAAAGTTACAAATAGCATTAGAACCCATGTATTTTTGGCTATTTCCATAGAACAGTTCTGCCTTTTGTATACACATCTGAGAATCAAATACATTCTACTATCTTTCTCTTTGGGGAAATGTATCCCAAGTTTCAAACTACTGAGTCTTAAAGCAATAATTGAAATATTTCACTGCCTTATAATGGGAATTTCTTGTATTGATACCAATATTAAAAGAGGTAATCCTAAGTATTTATAATCTAACACTAATAAAGTTGATAGTACTTGTGAAACAATTATTCCACATGCTGTCAGATATTACTTGATCCAATGGATGTACTAAGTTCTCACTGTTCTAAGTATCATCTTAGGTTCTGCAAATACAAAGGATACAATAGGAGATGGAGAGAAAAATATAGTCAAATGTGTGTGTGTAACAGTGAGATAGATGCCAAGCAATAACTAGTCCACATAAAATGATGTGTAAGCTGAGGGATGAGACCTAGTCATTCTTCTAAACCAGTGGGTTCAAGGACAGGAGCCATAAATAAGGTTAGGGAAGATTGTCCTCAGAAGTAAAATTCGAGTTGAATCTTGAACGATGAATACTCCATAAAGTAAAAGACAAAGGGTAGATAATTAAACAAAAAGTTTTACCAAACAATAAATGAATTAGGGAAAGCCTGAGGCAAAAGCCTGGGAAAACCTGGAGTGTTTGAAAGATGGCAGGTTGCCTACTGCAGGCAACATCAGCTTTCATTTGAAGCCATTGAAATTCATTCTCCAGATCTCAGCTTTAGCAACATAAACCCAGGAAACTTTTTCTAAGCCCTGAGACTAGGCCAGGTCTCTATCTCTGAACGACTTGTTCTCATAGATCTTTGCTTTTAAATAAACATTTGTATGATTTGATTATATTCCCCTTCCCCCACTGGCCAGTAAACACTGTGAGGAGAGGAACTCCATCCAGTATCATCCTTCATTTTATTCCTAGTACAATATCTAACGTAGTATCAGACACGTGAAAGAAAAAAAAACAGTCAAATGAATAAATGTTGAGAGAATTTACAATGACGAGACTGTAGGTAGGAGCCAGGATGCCAAGGATTAATGAAGATTGTCCTGTGGAAAATGGGAACACTGAATTTTGTTGAGGTGTTGTTAAGAGTCAGAGTCTAGGGGCAAGAATACTGTTAAGCAAATATTTCAGTATTCTCACTAAGAGATAATGAGGTCCCAAACTAGAACAGTGATTGGACTTGAAGAAAAGGAGACAGACATAAATGAGGTACTCAAATCATTAGGATTTGATGACTGATCAAGGAGTGGCAAGGGAAGAATCAGTGATGATTATGATAAGTGCTTTAGATCCTCAGATTCATAGGCAGCTTAGCTTAAGAATTGAAATCATCATATCTTAAATATTCAAACAGATCAAAATCAAATCCAAAAACAATTCTCATAAATTGAGTGGGAGTATTTATTTCATTTTGGGATTACATGAATATATTTTGAAACAGTAACATATGGCATGAAAAGCATAGTGGAACAAAGTGTATACCTAAAAAAAAGTGAATCTCCCTCTCATCCATGTCTCTTAGTCTCCTATATGCTTTATCCAGGGGCAACCATTATCAGATTATTGTGAATCTTGAGCAGGAATATTATTAATTATCAAAGAAAAAAAAAAGGTTAAAAGAGAAACCAAAGTAAATTTCTTTCCAGAACAGTGATTTGAAGTAAAACTTCTGGAAACTGTCAGTGAAAATGTATGTTAGCAAATAACTTTAAACTACAAATACAACATAGGTCTCTGTACTACCTCTCCACTGAATTTAGGTATTTAATAGATAGATAGATAGATAGATAGATAGATAGATAGATGATTGATAGATGGATAGATAGATATAGATAAATAGATAAACAGATAGATGATAGATGATAAATTGATGGATGATAGATAAATTGTAGGTGATAGATGATAGATAGATAGAGCTGGCAAGTAAGGTTTGATAACTTTTTAATCCTAAATTTCATTTTTCTTTTTTTTTTTTTTTAATTTTTTTTTTTCAACGTTTATTTATTTTTGGGACAGAGAGAGACAGAGCATGAACGGGGGAGGGGCAGAGAGAGAGGGAGACACAGAATCGGAAACAGGCTCCAGGCTCTGAGCCATCAGCCCAGAGCCCGACGCGGGGCTCGAACTCACGGACCGCGAGATCGTGACCTGGCTGAAGTCGGACGCTCAACCGACTGCGCCACCCAGGCGCCCCACTAAATTTCATTTTTCAATATCACTTAATGCCATTTGATCATGTAAAGGAAACTCACTGGCAGTTGAGGTACACAGACAAGGAATTCTATGAATAGAGTAGACAGCATGGAGTCCTACAGAGGAACACAGAAGACAGAATGTTACTGTGTAATATACATTCTCCAGAAACCAAGAGCTCCAATAGTCTATCCTCCATTACCTGACATCAGAGTAAAAGAACACCCTGAATGAAAGGGAATTTTGAAAATAGATCCTGAAAATAATTGCAGTAATGTTGTAAGAAGATACGATTTCCCCTAATGGAAAAGGGTCTACTCTATAAAAATTCCTCATCCTGGCATTTTACTGAGATACTGTTTTCCTGCATCCTTCTTTTAGGGATTTCACGTGACCATATTCAATTTTGCTCTCCTCATCTCCGAGCTGGCTTCTATCCATCTCACTTAATCATTCATGCTCAAAGACTTGGGACCCCTCCACAGCAGTTATCCAGGTTGCAACAGTAAAATTTTCATTTGCTCTGCTGATCAAGCAATTTGGGCCCTGAACATGTAACTGACCCAGCTGCAGCACCATCCACTGAAACAGTCACACTAAAATATGGGGATTCTTCAAACAGTCATTCTTTGCATCTACAATGCTCATTGGGGTTTTACTTTAATTTGCCTCTGTTTTCCTTCACCTTGCAATAAGGAAATCAAGGGGAAGCAAGTTGTAGATAGGGCTAAATGAAAGGGCAATTATTATTCAGGAAAGTCATGCTTTACAAACTTCTTCCAAATAGAATTGGAACAGGGACCTAAAAAATCATCTTTCATATCTAAACTGGTGCCGGAGGGAAGTAGGAGCTGAGAGTGCTTCACTTAAAACTGATCAGAGACTATCCTGATTGTCTACAGAGTCCTTTAACAGAACTGACAAGGACTATATCTTTAGTTTGATAACACTTATATGTAAAAGGAGAAAACACTGGAGAAACATCCACATAAGGCAATTTCAATGTATGAATTATGTCCCCTAAGTTCATGGACAATATTTCTAAGTGCTGACATCAATTCAGCTAGGATTGCTTTTTTCACCCCTCTGGAAGTGACTGAAGAATTTATTAATGACATGTCACGGGGGTAGCCATTTCTATACCTTGAGTTGAATACAGAACATAGAATCTTTAGAGCTTGGAATCTGGTTCAACTGCCCTTCATTGCACCATTGAGGAAATTGCACTCCTGGAAGAATAAGAGATTTGCCTGAGGTCACACAGCTAGGAAGCAGCAAAGCCAGAGCTGAAAGCCAACAATACTGGCTGCATCCCTGGCCTCTTTTCTGAACTCTTCTACTTGTATCAGTCAGACAGTAGCAGGACCAGATGGAATACTCAGAAATAGTGACCAAAGAGAGACTGATGACAGGACAATTACCAGCCATGGGGGCAGTGGTAAGGGAAATCAACATGGGGGGGGGGGGGTTGAGTCCACAAGGGCTAGCAGTAGACGAAATATTTGCTTCTTGTCTCTACGACCTGAAAGAATGAGATTGGGGAGAGGCAGCTGAAATCCAGAGAGAATTGTGTGTATAGAAAAGCACCTGCAGGAACTGTGACTTTAAAAAGTAACACAGTCTTTAGTAAACTGTATCTCTCTGAGGTAGGAAACAAAACCCAGAACTCGCTCTTCTTCCATTCTCCAATCTCCTACTAGGTCCTCCCATTGGCTTTGTCCAGCCAGAAGCCAGAAGGCAGATGGGCCCTGCTGATGCTTTCATAGGTCCACAGGAGGGGAGAGAGGGGTTGTCGAGGGGCAAATGGAGAATATCCAGTACAACTCTTCTCAGTTGTACCAGCCTTTTGTTTGTGATTTTTTCTTCCTTGCCATCCCCTATTTTCTTTCACTGGGACAAAAATTATTGAGGTTAATGAGTGATGATGGCCCGTGCAAAAATAGCATCGTGTTTCATAATGGACTTCATCTAAAATTTACTCAAATGCAATCGAGTCTGGAGATGAAGTAAAATAAGCAAAGGTAGACTTTGCAATATTTAAAAATAAGTAATCATCTCAGGACTATGACTCATTACGGGAAAAAGCATAGTAATAGTGTGTTTTATGCACAGAACAATTTTAATTAATAAGCAGGACACATTTATTTAAAAATTATGATAAGACATCACTATTCTCAGAACATGAACTTTGATGGTTAGGTGTTAGCATCCTGTTGAGTTCTAGAAAATGAACTTCTGGATATTAAACATGATTGCTTAGAGACCTCAAACACAGCACTTTGTGCAGTCAGCTATTATCTACACTGACAATTGTTTATGACTGTGAATCACCCATGCCTGATGTGATGCCCAAAAGTACTTCAGTAAGATATTATGAGCCATATCAGATGTGGGTGGTGTAAAAGTCATTTCAGTAATAAAACAGAGTTCAAAGAGTTGATTCAATAGAGGCATTACTAATAATTTACTTTAAAAAAAGGTGTTTCCTTTCTTTTTAAGGGCAATGCTTCGAAGGGAGAGATGAGCATGGGGAAGTCATCTACAAGCTCTGAGACATTCCTCTTTTTTTGGCTTAGCACACATCTCTATGCAGGTGTTAAGAGTGACTATCTCTTACTCTCCAAAACGGAGTGTAAGGGAGCCACTCTATTATAGTTAGGAAAAAATGATATAAAAGCAGTCTGGCTTGAGACTACATCCTTTTAAGAATATTTTAGTTAGGTTTGGTTCTGGGGTACCTGGATGGCTTAGTCAGTTAAGTGTCCAACTCTAGGTTCAGCTCAGGTCATGATCTCACAGTTCATGGGTTCAAACCCTACATCTGATTCTACGCTGTCAGTTTGGGGACTGCTTGGGATTCTCTCTCTCTCTCTCTCTCTCTCTGCCTCACCCCCCCCTTTTCTATCAAAATAAATAAATAAACTTAAAAAAAAAGGTTTAGTTCTGTATGGGTTCAATATACCTCCCTATTACTACTGAGACCTAGATCCTGGAGAAAATCTTAAATTAAAGGCAATAGATGCTATTTGTTCTCATAAGGTTTTCTAAAATAATGGATTTAAGAAGGCCAAACATGTTGGAATAGTCTACTTAATTTGACTTTTAAAACCCTCCTGAATTATAGACAAGATTTTGTATTATCTAATGGAAATATTTTCTAAACTATATGAGCTAGTGAGACAGATCCTTTATCCTATAAGAGAAGAAAGAACCAAATGTTTGCTAGCTGAACAAAATGCCTTGAGCAAAGTTTCTGTGAGCATACATTTTTAATTTCCTCAGATGAAAACAGCTTTGAGTGAGGGGCTCTCTAAAAAGTGTCCTGATGTTTTCCTAATACACCAATAAATAAAATCTCTCCAAATGTTGAGATTCTCTTAGCCTTTGGTCTATGTTCTTAACTCATCTGGCTCCAAATGAAACATTATTTAAGCAAGATAATAATCAAGGTAACAGAGAATCTTAAAAATTACTTCAGAAAATTACAAAGGCTTAGATGGTGAATATTTATTCTCTATTATTTATAACATCAGAAATAATTTACCTATAATTTGAATTTTACCAAAGCAGTTGTTCTGGAACTTTCTGATGCATTAGTATGTTCAACCTTTAATATAGTTGTACATGTAAGTGTCTTATCATTCCTACTTGACCATAATAAGTGAGCCTGCCTCAGTCACCTTTTTTTTCAGAGATATGCTATCTCCAAAGGCATTACAACTATCTGCCTTGCATTTCAAACTAAACACATGCTATCATATAAATTCTCTCATTTGGTCTACCTAATACCTTTGTGAGGAAAACAGGACAGCAATTATTGCCCCATTTCATGGATGAGGAAACAGGCTTAGGACAGTTAAAGTGGTTTACTCAAAGTTGCATGACTGAGCAGTTATGGACCTCTGACTCATAATTAGGTCCAGTTCAGGAAAACACATTTTACTGAGTGCTTTAAAATTATAATCTTCAGTCTTTTGGGTACAAGGTATGGTGCAGATGGTAGACTAACAGATAAAAAGAAAGCTAACACTTATACACTACTTATTATCTGAGAGTCCCTTTTATAAAAACTTTATAGATTTATTTTATTTAATCCCATAACAAGCCTTGAGGTTAGTACTATTGTCCTTGCCATGTTATAAATGAGGAAGCTGAGAAGATGATTATCAACTTGTACAGGATCACAGGGGCAATTCTGACTTCAGAGTCCATGTTCTGAACCATGATAAATATGGTCTCTAGAGAGTCCAAATCCTATGGATAGCTTTTCATAATACTAAATGGCCTCCCATGAAAGAATATGAATAAAAAATTAATATGAGTCTAGGAAAACACACACACACATGCACACACAGGCATACACATGTAGACATTACTGACCTATCTATATGTGCATACATCTTTACTAGAGGATTTGAGTATCATTGTACATGGCTATCAATCCATCAGGCCAGAATTTAAAACAAACAACCAAAATCGTAGATGAGCAAGATATTCTCAGCCTGAACTTTACCTGGGAAAGAAAAATGAAAAGGAACTACAAATTGCCCAGATTGGAGACATACGTCTCTCATTTAACTTCCAAAATCTTCCTCAAAATATCTTTGTATTTAAAAGAAGCCATCAGGCTTTGTAAAGAGAGAAGAGAAAATAGACTTGAGGAAGATGTTTCCTTCTGTGTGACTCAGGAGGCAGGCTTCTTCTACGCAATGCTTTGCCATCATCTGCCAAAGATGTGTGTGCAAATATCAGTCTTACAAACAGACAATGTTTGCATTACATTGAGGCTGACTTGCCATCTGGTTATCAGATGTTTGGACTCCAAATTGTACAGTTTTCCTATGTGTTTCCTCTAATGAGAAATGGAATGATGGGATTCTGATAACAAGTATCCATGCACTAGACTGATATTACATCCTTGTGCAGAGTATTAGGAACAGTGCATATAAGAGAAAAGATTTATGTCTCACATTGGTTGAAGAAAAGAGGGAAGTATTTTCCATGGTTCAAGTTCACATGAAAGATAAATGTCTTAGTTCTCAATGTGATATGTTTTTCTCAAAGTTTAGAGAATCCACTGATGTTCTGTGCAACTGTATTTCAGTGTTCGATCTAGCAGAGTACATCAACTAAAAATGCAGTCACGGTAAAAAAAATTCTGGTGATATGCATTATTTCTGAATAAGAAAAGGCCAAAAGCACAATCCTAATATAATATAAATGATGTGATTGACTACTAGGGTTTCTTGCAGCCCATAGCTTCAGGTAAAGCATCTGTCTCCCTCCATTAATGAGAAAAGAGACAGCACTTTCTATTTAAAATTAATAGCTGTAACACTCTAGGATTATAGGAAAAACTGTAAGTGTTTCACACAAAGTGCTTCACAAAATTTTACTGAAGTTCAACAAAATCATTACATAACAAACACACATGAGAAACTCTTCTCTATGTCTTATTCTACTGAATTGCCTATTCATTTTTACCTGCACAGAATCTACACTTTTCAGCAAGATGAATGTTAGCAGAAATAAAAATATCCTTTCTCTTTTAATAGCTCCTGCTCTCAAAAAATAGTCTAGTCTAGTCATTTAATATCTTAGGATTTTAGGTACTTATAACGGGTTAGGTATTAATTATTTTTTTCTATATAACCGAAGATTTTTTTTTAAGCAATAGGCAACACCATTAATTTCTAATTCCAGTTACATCTTTCTTTTTGGATGATTTTGGGCACTGGATCACCATCAGCAATATCAATAGAATAACATCATTCTTTGAGGAACTGCAATAATAATGCACTTTGCATTGATAAATAGTATAATACTTATACTCTTAAAAATAATAGAAATTAATGACATTTTAGGACTTCCCAAATTTAGGGAAGTTATCAAGATTATTTACCACTCTAAATAGCAACAGCTTCCGCAGAAGATTATCATGTCTGCTTCCAAGATTGAGTAGATAGTTGAACACAAATGAACCTAGTACCTGTATATTTATTTTAATTATCTTTCGTGTTGCTATCCTACCAAAGAAAATTTAACTCAGAAATGTTCTCACAGTACAGTGATAATCCAGGGTGCAATGGGGAAGGGTAGTAAGAAAGGAAAAAGAAAAGGGTAAACAATGACAATGAATGGTACAGTCAAGAGGTAACTTAAAAATGTAATCACTACTGTTTTGGTCAATGATCACTGAAAGATCCAGGAAGATAATGAATGAGAGCAAAGTTTCTGCTATGTTTTTGTAAAGAATGAATATGCCACAGAAATATTAGAAGAATACGGAGTCAGAACTACCAATGAAATAAGTAAAAACAAAAGAAGAAATAAAAGAAGAAATCAAGATAGAAAAAAAAAGTGGAAATACAACATGTTGCTTCTACATTTGGAGATCTTTTCTGTTTATGAAGTATAAGTAACAGATTATCCAAAATTAATACTCGGTTTATCGGAAGACAAAACAAGTTGAAAGAAATCTTTAAACCAAGTTGGTTTTCCTTCCTGAATGTTATTTCAAGCAATAAAATTATGAGTATTAGGCAAAGTATAAGACACTTAAAAATATAATTTTCCACAATTACTTTCAGTTTTCTGCAAATTATTCATTATGATTTTTCTCTCTAAAAGCAAAGACGAAGCTTATGGATTCAAGGATGTCCATGCCCATGCTCAGGAAAGGAATACTAGTCTGTATTCTAGAGCCAACTAGAATCTAAAATTAACCACATCCATTCTTTAAATGTTGACCATGTTGCATGGGTTGGATGACCCACAAAGGCACTTGGCTATGTGTGTAGCTGTCAATTCAAGAATCTAGAAAACTGGTTTCCAGAACAAATAACCACAATCCTGATTTAAGTCAAGAACATGAGGGTCCTCTGGCTATATTAATAATTTGAAAGCTACAATTATGACTTACACAAATGAATCACAAAGGAATATCAGTATTATTAATCAGAATCTGATTGTAAACCTATTTGATTGTAAAGCCTGCCTCCCTCCCTCTCTCATCCCCACCCTCCTTTCACCTGGGGAGAGAGGGAGTAGGAAAGGAAGAGAAGAGATGAACTGAACTCTTTTAGAGTCTTACATCAATCCTGGGAGGTAAATATTACTACCCCTTTCTTTATGGATATATGAGGCTCAGAAAAAATAAGCAACTTGTACTATGGCCATGTTTCTTACATAGGTAAGAAATACTAGAGTAGGCATTCATCTCAGGTCTGTGTGCCTCTGAAGCCCACCTTATGGATGCACAGCTGACAGTTCTGCTATTAATAATAATAGGCAAAAGTTCCTGTGTCCCTGACACTGTGCAAACTTCTTCCCCAAAACCAAAAATAATAACAGTTGCAATTTTTCGAGTACTCACCATTTGTCTGGATCATTTTAATAAATCTTCACAATGCTGGTCAAGGTGGTATTATTACCTTCTTTCTGTAAAATAATTTGTCCCACACTTGGAAGCTGGCAAGAGGGAGACGTGGAAGTTACGCCAGTTCTCTACGAACTGCAAAGCCTCTGCTTCCCCACTATTGCATTCTGCCTTCCATCCACAAAGTTCTCTTAACAAAGCTTTGAGTTCATCAGGTAGGAATTACTTCTGTCTTCAATGAGAAACAAGCTCAGAGAGAATGCTACTTGCTAACCAGTATATGGCCAGGCAGGGATTCAAACCCAGGCCAGTTTGACTTCTGAGCCTCTTGCCCCTATACCCTGTGGTCAAGGGTAATGAAAGAAATGAAAAATGGCCACCCCTAAAAGCAACAGGTCTGTACTTTAAAATCTATCATCATAACTGTGGGATCAAATGCTTTGGAGCCTTGAAGAAGGCTAAATATACAGCCTGAAAATATCCTTGTGAAAATAACTATGTGTTTGGCTGCTGAGTGTAATGAAGTTCAGCTGCTGAGTGTAATGAAGTTCAGGTGACCTCACCTGTTAGGAGGTGCTAGGCTGCAGTGGGCAGAACAGCAAAGGAATTACATTAGAAAAGGCAGAGAAGGTGTGGGAACAAGCCTAGCACAATGCAGTGTGGGTGCTGAAGAGAAAAATCACTCCTACTTTGTCCATAGATGTTTGCATTGATAAAGGTCTCTTGTATAATCTAGTACTGTGGTTCTGGACAAAACCACAGTGTGGACAAAAAGCACCTGGGAGCTTGCTAACGCTATAGTTTTAGTGCTACCTCATTCTGACCCAGTAAGTCTGGGGCGATGCCTAGGAATCTGCATTTTACAAACATTCCAATTCATTCTGATGTGAATGGGCTGTGGACTTCATTTTGAGGACCTTGATTTAGTGGATGAGGGAATCTTGGGGAAGTTGCAACATCAAGCTTAAGTACGGTCAGAAAATAAAATTCAGTGCAAGATAAAAGTTAAGGTCTTAGAAATCAGGAAATTGGAACCCTCTATATTCCTGTTTGTACTGCATATATATACTATAGATTGTTAGTCTGGAAGAAGCACACTCAGAGAGAGAGAGGGAGAGAGGGAGAGAGTAAGAGAAAAAGAGAGGAGACATACAGACATGCAAGAACAAAACAAAACATCTTGTAGGGAATTATTTCACTGTGTTCACCAGAAAACATTTCTTCCCCCCCCCCGCCCCTTTTTGTCACAAACTTAATTTAATGAGTAATTTCTTTGTTAAATTCTAAATGACCAAGATAATCATTCTGTCAGTATAGATCAGCTGGCAACAAATTCTTTTAGTTTTTCTTCATCTTAGAATGTCTTGATTTCCCTTTTCTTCTTGAAGACTATTTTTACTGGGTGTAGGATACTGAGTCAACAGTTCTTTCCTTTCAGCACCTGCAACATGTTGTATCATTTTCCACTGGCCTTCATGGTTTGTATTGAGAAATCCAGTGCCATTTGAACTGTTTTTCCTCTGTATGTAATGTGATGTTCTTCTCTGGCCACTTTATTATTTTTTTTTATTTGTCTTTAGTTTTCAGAAGCTTGACTATAATGTGTCTTCGTGTAGATTCTTTGGGCTTATCATGTTTAAGGTTTTACTAACTTCTTGAACCTGTAAGTCTGGGGGGGAGGTGTTGGCCAAATTTGGGAAGTTTTCAGCTAGTATTTCTTCAAATGATATTTAAGCCCTGCCCTTTTTCTCCTCTCCTAGAGCTCTAAGGACACAAATGTTAGATCTCTTGTTATAGCCTCACATGTTCCTAAGACTCTGTGTGTGTTTGTGTGTGTGTGCATATGTGTGTTTTCAATCTTTTTTCTCCTGTTGTTCAGATTGGGTGATTTGTGTCGTTTTACATTTCTGTGGACTGATTCTTTCCCCTGTCCCCTCCACTCTGCTGTTGAGCCCACCTCTTGTTTTTTGTTTTTTTTTTTTTTGGTTTTTTTGTTTTAATTTCAGTTATTGTATTTTCAGTTCTAATATTTCTATTTATTTCTTCTTTATATCCTTTATTTCTTTGCTGAGATTTTCTGTTTTTTTTAATTTGTTTAAGAGTTTTGTGATTGTTCCTGTGTCTTTATAACATCTTCTTTAAAATTTTTGTCAGATAATTCTAACATCAATATCATCCCAGTGATGACATTTATTGAGCATGTTTTTCATTCAATTTGAGATCTTCCAAGTCCATGGTATGACAAGAGATTTTTGAAAGAAATCTACACATTTGGATTATTATGTTATTAGATTGTATTGTATTTAAAATTTCCTTTTTAGCTGGCTTTCTCTAAAATTGCTCTGCCAAGGGAAGAGGAGCACTGTCTCATTATTGCCAGTCACAAACTGTTACCTGAGTGTAAAAGCCTAGGTTCCCCTCTCAGTTTCCACTGATACCAAAGAGGGGGCTGCTTGTACTGCTGAGCAAGAGTGGGAGTTCTGGATCTCATGTAGTCCTCCACTGATACCTCCCTGACTGGGAGGGATAGGAGAGTCTTGTTATTGCCTTCCACATGGCCTCCACTAACACCATAGGGAGAGATGTGCCTCATTAAAGTTAGATGACAGTGAAAATCATGACCCTTTACTACTCTTCCTCTATTAACATCCTGCTGGGGAGGAGGAGAGATACCTCATTACTGGTGGGTAGAGATAAAGTACTGATTTTCCATAAGATCTCCACTGACATTGTGGCAATGAGTGGGGGAGAGAGAGGAGGAACCTCATTGCCACCAGATGGGCATGAAATCCTGGCTTCCTACTCCACCTTCTCTGACACAACCCTGGCATGGGGTTGGAGTACTTTGTTACAGCCTGGCGTTTGTGGAAGTTCAGGATCCCTACTTGCCTTTACTGGTGTGTGTGGAATTGGCCCACAATTTATTGTTTTTGTTTGTTTGCTGTTGTTTTTAAACTGGAGTAGATTGGCTATTGTCTAAAGTTTTCTGCCATGCTTGGCTGTCCCTTTCTTGGTCCTTTGGCAAAACAAAACAAACAAACAAACAAACAAATGAAAACCTTTTATTGTAATTTATTTGTCTGTCTATGACCATTGGTGTTTCTGAGTTGCTGGCTTCTTCAGGCCCATGTATATCACATATGACATAAAAGGAAAACCTAGGGGCACCTGGGTGGCTCAGTTGGTCAGGCGTCTGACTCTTGGTTTTGGCTCAGGTCATGATCTCATGGCTTTGTGAGTTCGAGCCCAGCATCGAGCTTTGTGCCCACGGTGTGGAGGCTACTTGGGATTCTCTCTAGCTCCCTCTCTCTCTCTCTGCCCCTACCTCACTCAAGCTGTCTCTGTCTCTCTCAAAAATAAAAAAAACTTTACAAATTAAAAAAAAAGGAAAACTTAGAGATCTTACCATCATGTTAATTTCTTTGGACTCAAGGTCTCTAGACAGTCTGCCTTCTACTCTCCACTTTTCAGTCTTCTTACATTTGCTTTATATATAATGTTCAAGGTGTATAGTTGCAGATAATGTAATGAATAGGAAAATTATATGTACTCCATCTTTACTGCAAGCAGAGCTACTCTAACTGATAAATTGTTTCAATTTCTATTCCACAACTTCTTGATTATCAATGAAGATACCACTATAGGCTCTGACAGTACTTGGTCAGTAAACATTATCAGATTTTAAATTTTATTCTGATCCATAATCAGAGAAAAAATATTAAAATAAAGGAGGAGAGAAAGCCTCAAAGTTTTCTATGAATTTCTTTTTTGGTACAATGGAACCCAGTAATTGGTTCCAATATGGGAACTCAATTTTCCTTTTAGTTTTCATTGTTTCATTCAACAAACATTTGTTGAGAGCCACATGAAGAGTCCTAATAATAATAAAGTTTATCATCCAATCTTCCAATAAACCTCCCCAACTTCCTTGTCTGGGTCATACTTTGTCTCTGCTCTTCTGCCCCTTGTACCCTGAATGTTCATACTATGTTATACATCGGCTTATTGTAAGTCTTCTCTAATAAGCTATAGGCTTCTTGAGAACAGAGACGTTGAGTTTGTGGCATCATTCCCAAGTACATCATCTTACACAGAATGGTTTCCACAAATCTTTGCAGTATGGATGAATAAAGAGAGAGGCAGAGGCAGAGACAGAAACAGAGAGAAACTCTTCTTTTAAGGTAACTAGCTAAATCCATAGGCCAGATTTGTCCTGCAAATCAAAATATAATTCCTCAAGTGCCTGCAACTTAGCATGTTTCTCCATTGCATTAACTGGGGACAGACTGATAGTGAGTATGGGCTTAAAGATTAATGAGTTAGCATACTGACCGTTTTAATTTATCTTACTAAGCCATTACTCCATTCCGAATCTAAAAATCAGACATGCATAAAGGGGAAGTATACCAGCATATTTGGATAGAGAAAAAGGAAAGAAAGTTCTTGACCATCAAATATTATGGGCATGAATCTTGGACAATCCAAAGCAAGCAAACAAAGAAACAAAAACCCTGGAGCTGCACTTGTAAGGATAAACAAGGCAAAATATACAACAAATGTACCTACCTAGTTATAGGGATAAGTATTGGAGGGCAGTGGAAATGAAAAACGACCTTTGTCTGAAGTAAATTTTATCAATTAAGTTGCTTTTGGTTGCAAGTAGAAATTCAACTCAAGTGGACTAACAACTAAGTAAATTTGTAAGCTCATGTAACTGAAATGATTCTAGCTATGAGTGGTTTTCGTGTGAGGACTAATGGAGACAATGTCAATAAAGTTCAACAATATCACTGAAGTCTTTTATTTTTCTTTTCCCCTGATTTCCATTGTGTTTTTGGAATTTTGCTTTGTATTTGAATTGTTTTTCTTTGTGGTTTTAAGAAGGCTGCAGGTAGTAGCTCTTAGGTCTATCAAATGTCCTTGGTCACATCACATCCAGAGATTAAGCAAAGGGAGGAAGGAATGGAAGAGGAGTAGGGGAGAGGAAGGAAAAGGGAGGGAGGGCTCCCAGCTACCTAATAAAATTCTTCTATTTTACTTTGAGTATGACAATATATATCACGTGCCCAATAGGAAATTGTGGTTTGAGTCATTTAGTACCCCCTCACCTCAGTAGAACTGAGGAAAGGGATAGAATGGATGTAGGAGAAAACTGACAATATTTTCTATATCAGCATTTTCTGTTTTAGAATAAATACCCAATGGTTGTCGTTCCACATATCATTGTACACTACCATTAGCAGACTTCTTCCTAGGGTAGGAACTGGATGTGTAACTGGATTTAATCAGTCAATGATGAAAGCGAAGATTCCTTTTTACTATTTTCAAGAGTGAGATATGCACTTTTAATTAAGAAATAGAGTACAAGTTAAGATGTGTTAATATTAACAGAAATAACGGCAGCTGTTTAATCTATTCTACAACAGATGGCTTAACACGCTTTGACTCATCATTTGTTTCCATTGTTTTAGATGAGAACATTTAGGGGAAAAAATAGTCTTAATCAGATTAAAAGAGAAACCATCCCACATGTTTCACTGGGAATAAAGCAAGTGGGCTTAGTGTGTTATGATACATGAATTGCTTTTGTGATTCCCATAAATGTTTCCTTAACTTTCTCCCTACCTTCTCTCTCTTTTTAACACAAAAGTAGAACCAAGTGAATTAATTTCTTCTTAAGCAATGCAAAAAATACTGAAAAGGAACAGTAATTTTGAAGAAAAAATATTTAGTGTATAAAATATGTTTAAATAGTATTTAAAGTTATGAACTGATGATTCAAGAATATTGTTTCAATCAGTCAAATTACAGCCAAATAAAAATATGTATGTATTTATAATATTATACTGGTACAGATTTTTACTAACTTAAACACTTCCTGAAACTACAGAATTTAAGATCTAGAAGGAGTCTTAGATGTTTAGTTCAAATTCACCCACTTACAAAGGAAGGATCAGAGAACCTGAGAGCTTAAGGTTCATGTGACTTGCTTAAAGCCACATAGTTAATTAGTGCAGAAGACTGGAGTACCTACCATCTCCACACTGGAATCCCACTGTTCTACTTTTGATATACATTTTTACATACATGAGTTATAAAATGCAGGACAGCCAGATTCCAACAAAAGACATGTTACATATCTCATTTTGAGAAAAAAATGAAATCTAGATTATTCTGCTACTTATTTACTGTATATCTAAAGCCATATACATCTATGCAGATACAAACCTACTGATTAGGATTCTGTTAAAACAAAACAAAGAAATAAAAAGCAAAACAGTGAATGAGCAAAGTGTACAGAAATGAGAAAAATGAGGAAAGGGAATCAGAAAGTCAGTCATGTTTGGTTCAGTGAGACCCAATTTCATTTATTAAAATTGATACTGTATTTATTTTTTAACATGGTCATGTAACATATAGAGTTGATGCTAAAATTAGGTATAGTTTGTTATACTTCTAACAAGGGAGAAAAGAACAGTATTAAGGAATAGTAATTATAAAGGCCATAAGAATGTATCATTAATTGACAATGCATTTGATTAACAGAGAAAGGGAGAAAAATGGCTTATATATGTACAGTTATGAAAAGAGATGGCATTGATAATATATTTGAAGCACTTAAGTTGTTCATGTAGGCTAGAAATTGACTTAGTTCTGCATGCAGAATACAATTTAATATAGCTCATAACTGAGTGGGAGTGGTTTTAAATGAGAACTATTTTCTTGTTTTTTCTTATTAAGAAAATCAAAATGATAGTTTTGCCCTGTTTTGCTGACAGTGGTTTCTGCAATGTGATTGAGCTCCAGTAGGAGAGAAGAGAATATCATCTGTATCATTTGAAGAACTTAAGTTGGCTTCCAGAAATGTTTATAATTACCCTTGCAAAAGAGAGCAGCCTCAGCAGGTTAGAAAATTACCAGTTAGGGGCGCCTGGGTGGCGCAGTCGGTTAAGCGTCCGACTTCAGCCAGGTCACGATCTCGCGGTCCGTGAGTTCGAGCCCCGCGTCAGGCTCTGGGCTGATGGCTCAGAGCCTGGAGCCTGTTTCCGATTCTGTGTCTCCCTCTCTCTCTGCCCCTCCCCCGTTCATGCTCTGTCTCTCTCTGTCCCCAAAAAAATAAATAAAACGTTGAAAAAAAAAAATTACCAGTTAGTCAACAAGTGTTTATCAAACCCCAGTTATGTGTTCAGAACAGTACTACGTGGGACATAAAACATGAGTTTTTTCCCCCATTGGGGCCTTTCAGTACAAGGAGAGAGGTCGGAGAATAATTCAATGCATTTAGACAGAATAATGATTAAGTGTTTTAATTATTAAATATGGTCCATCAGTACAATTAAATATCAGAAGGGGGAGAGATAATAATTTGAATAAGAGCTGCTTGAAGGCAAATGAAAGATAATCAAATCCCAGAATCTTTAATGACAAAAAATACTGTGCTTGATCATGGTCGATGATTGCTTGTTTCTTGAGGCTGCCCATTCCACTGCTGAGCTGCTCTGACTTTAGCAAAGTTTCTCTTTATATTGACCTGAAATATACCTCTCCTTAATTTCCATCCATCTGCCTATCTTCAGCTTTCAGCTGCTCTAGCCTTTCCATGTGGCAGGATTTCAATGTAAGTAATAATATTACCACTCACTATTCTGTCCTTATCCTGTCAACTCTGATAAAGATACCATCCTGGTATGGTATCTTTGTCATTTTATGTTGTATAATTTGTGAAAATCTTCTTAATATAATATCCAAAAATGACACAATACTCCAAATAAGTATTGGCTAGTGAGAATACACAGGGAAAATTACTTTCCTTGATCTGGATGCTATATTTCTACATGTAGAAACTATGTTGGAGTATGTTACCGTCATTTGTACCTATATCACCCTATCAGCTCATATTGAGATTTAGGGAATTTTATTTGACCTTCCCTATGAACTGCAGTCAAGCAAATTCTGTAAGAACTTATAAATACAAAGAATATGTTTAATTTGAATACAGATTTTGTAGTTATTGCTCTTAAGTGTGTCTTGTTGATTTTTAACTCATTCTTCTAGCTTAAGATATGGTGACTCATGACTCGACCATCCATATCATTAGCTTTTTTCCCCAGATTTACATTAGCCACTAGATTGAATAAATTTGATTTCTAAGTTTTCAAAGGGCCCATACAATAATACTTCTTCACGGAGTTGCTGTGAGAATACAAATAATACAATGTAAGGAAAATGCTTATTACAGCATTTATAAAATAGTAAATGTTCAATAAATGTTAGATCTTTCCCTTTCTTTAAAATAAATATTTCAAAAGGACATGGATAAGTACAGAACTTCCTTCAGGATAAAACTGATGTTCTTATTAAAAAGGCTTTGTGTTAACCAGCTGCAATTTTCCCCAGTTACACTAATAGTCGTCATTTTCTGTTTAGACACAAAGATGTAATGAGAGACCTTGTCAAGTACATATTGGTAAAATATACTATTGAGTTGGAATATGTAAAGTAGAGAGAATGCATGTGGAGGGTCAAAAGGGATGGAATGAATACAAGTTAGGTCTCTGCAGGGTTATTAACAAATGTCTAGTCACAGGAATAGAAAAGGTGGATTTAAAAGATGAAGGGATGGATGGATGTTGTGAGAGGGGTAAACACTGGGTAATTAGGGTTGGGTTTTCAAGCATGAAAGGGAGACTGGAATTGATGCAGGAAGCAATAGCAACCATTGGATAACCTTACATCTGAGGTAGGAGGAGAGAAGAGGGAAACACCAAAGAGTCACCACAAGGTAACTATTAGATAAATAAGAGAAGACTGACATGGAGAGAAGCCATGGCAATAATGGAAGGAGGTAATGAATAGGTATTATTCGGAAGTAATGAATATCTAGATTAAAATATTGGTAATGATCATGTAGTGGACACTGTGACTTACAAATTCACTACTTATAGGAGATACAGATAAATTGAAAGAGAATTTTGAAGACAGTACAATGAGGAAATATATCAGGGCGGGGGGGGGCATTTGAGAACTATGACAGACAGAGTGAAACAAATTTAGTTCTGTTAACTCTCAAACTGTGAACCCAAAACCAATAGCATCAGCATCAACCAAGAATTTGTTTAAAAAGCAAATTCACAGGCTCTACCCTAGGGCTAATTAATTTACCAATAGTCATAATAAAGCAATAAAGGTTGGGGGGTGGGCCCTGATTTGTAGCACTTGGGGGTTTCTGATTTCTTTGGAATACATACTCCCACTAAGGCTAATTTTGAGCCACCAGTAACATGGAGTTGGTAAGAGATACACAAAATCAGCTCTCCAGACACTGTTGTAGGCCACTCAACCACATCCCTGTCCCAGGTCCATCTGTAGAATAAATCAAATCATCTGGAAGAATGTCAGAACACAAGTGGGCCACAATTACCAAAGTTTCTAATTGACTAGGTCTAGGGAAGGGCCTAAGTACTTTCTTTTATAGTGAAATCCCAGGTGGTAGATACTGATGGTCTGGGAACCACCCTTTGAGAATGACAGCTATAAGGGTCCTTTGGGCCACCTTATTCGGAAATTTAATTAACACACAGAAATTAATTACTTCATTACTAACGTCCTATCAAATCAAATTTGGTCTATTACATTTGTTTGTGACTGAAACTCAAAGAATAGTTCTCAGCCCTCACCTCACTTGAACTTCAAGAAGTATCTGACATGGGTTAATGCCTCTTGAAAAACCTGTTCTCTAGTTGTCCACACTTCCACAGTCTCATGGTTTTCTTCTTGCTCTTCTGGCTATTTTTTCTCAGTTGCTTTTTATGGGTTTCTTGTTGTCTGCCATTAACTGAATGTTGGAGTGCCCCATGATTCTAGCTTCACTTCTTTCCTCTTCTAAAGGCTAAATTCTCCTTCTATATTACATCTTCCCATCCACTGGTCTTAAACATCATCTATATGTTGACAGTTACCAATTCTTTTGTGGTAATCTCTCCTCTGAACTTCACATTGGATAGCTCTTCTCCACCTGACATTTATACTTGGTTATCTCATACTTAATATTACTTAAATAGAACTATTCCCTCACAATGAAATCTCCCCAAATCTTTCCCAGTTCAGCAAATGGGACTACTGTTCACTCTGATGCTTAGACCCTAACTCCCAAAGTCCACCCCTGATTGTGCTCTTTTCTCAACTACTGCATCCAAGAAACCCTATCACCACTATTTCCAAAACATTTTCTCAATGTTATAGGTTTCACTATTCCCACAATCACCAACATAGGTTAAGCCATTATCATTGTTCCCTGGATAAATATAGCAACCTCCTAATTCATGACTTCTTCCATTCTTCTTCCCCTATAATCCATTCACCATACATTAGCCACTAATCTATTAAATTCCTACAGCAGTACTACATTACCTACTTAGCATGGCCTTAGGTGATCTAGTCTCTGCCCTCTCCTCCCCCAACCCTACACTTCTTCATTCAAAACAGGTTGAATTCATTCCTATCTAGGGGCTTTTGTACCTGTTCCTTCTTCCTGGAAAGCTCTTCCTCTAGGATTTTTTGTATGGCTTGTTCCTTCTTGCTATAAAACTATCAACTCAAATGTCACCTCTGGGGGCACCTGAGTGGCTCAGTCAGTTAAGCATCTGACTCTTAATCATGGTTCAGGTCATGATCTCACAGTTTGTGGGTTTGAGCCCCACATCAGGCTTTGTGCTGATGGCATGGAGCCTGCTTGGGATTCTGTCTTTCCTTCTCTCTTCCCCTCCCCTGCTTGTAATTTGTCTCCTCTCTCTCTCAAAACAAAATAATAATAATAATAATAATAATAATAAAATAAACCTAAAAAAATCAAATGTCATCTCTGCATCAAGGTATTTTTTGCCCATGATCTCTTTCTTTCTCATAATTTACCTTTCTTCAGCGTAGCATGCAATATGGTGGGTTGGAAAATCAGACTTCCCAGGCTTGAATCTTAGCATCCCAGCTTCTTCTCTGACTTTGCAAGTTACGTGATTTTTTTTTTTTTGGACTTCAGTTTCCTCATCTTTAAAAATGTGTGAATAATAGTATCTGCCACTTAGGTTTATTGTGAGGATCAAATGAGTTAATATATAAAAAGTATTTAGAAACAGCCTCACATATACAGGAGCTACACAAGTGTTAACTATTATTATCCAAAAGTATCTTATTTATAAATTTCTTTCCATATTTATTATCTCCTGTTCTCATACAGAATGGAAGCTCCAAGAGTGCAAGCACTTTGACTATTGCGTTTGCTACAGTATCCTCAATGCCCAGAAAAGAAGCATGGTACTCAACAAACATTTGTGGAATGAATGGGATTAATAGGTGAATCTTCTGTTAAGTCATATAACTCCCCCCCCACCAGGGGCTCCTGGGTGGACCAGTTGGTTGAGCATCCAACTTCAACTCAGGTCATAATCTCACGGTTCATAAGTTCAAGCTCTGCATTGGGCTCTCTACTGTCAGCACAGAGCCTGCTTCAGATCCTCTATCTCCCTCTCTCTGTGCCCCTCCCCCACTCACGTTCTCTCACTCTCTGTCTCTCTCTCCAAAATAAATAAACATTAAAAAAAAAACCAAGTAGCCAAGACCCACATACACTGTAATTTAAAAACTATGCCTCCCAAGAAGATCTTTCTAGTAACTACTTGTTATGAAACCTCTTTTTTTTAGAAAGCCTATAAACTGCAACAAGTGATCTCACCTCAGTTATACTTTTATTTATAACAACTTTCAAATCTATGTCTCTGCATTTCATGATTTATAGTAAACATCTGGAAAAAGTGAGAATCATAATAATTATTTATTGGCATTTGGCAGTGTACTAACCACAGAGAAATAAGAGTTTCAATAGGAAGATGCCTGTCATCTCTTTATTAACTTCTCAGCAAAGCTTGGCTAGTAGACACTTTCCTCCCAGGTCATAGATGTGTTTGCTTAAGAAAACAACCATGAATTTTCCCTGTAATGCTGACAGGCAGTTTTGCACTCATAAGCTGTGATAAGTCCCTTCAATTTCTGACTCATTTCCTCTGGGCTGGCTCACATTACAATCTGCTTTCCTATCTGAGAGCCCCTACGCTCAGATTGGTATCAGACCTATCTGGAGACCAAAACCTCTTTCCTTAAGATGGTTCACCTCACCATTGTGTTATCCACAAAATATCTCTTTTTACACAATACTTCTTGGAAAATGAAATGATACTTTCGGCAGACTATGAAGGTTGTTGAGAAGGGGAAAAAAAGAAGTATCAATAGAAATCAAATATTCCACTAAAAACTGGCTACATGTCCTTCCCTTCCCTTCCCTTTCCTTCCCTTCCTTTCCCTTCCCTTCCCTTCCCTCCCCTTCCCTTCCCTTCCCTACCTTTCCCTTCCCTCCCCTCCCCTCCCCTTCTCTTCCCTTCCCTTCCCTTCCCTTCTCTAGCCTTCCCATCCCTTCCTTTCCCTTCCCCTCCCCTCTCCTCCCCTCCCCCTCCCTCCCCTTCCTCTTTTCCTCTTCCCTCCCCTTCCCTTCTCTTGCCTTCCCATCCCTTCCTTTCCCTTTTCCTTTCCCTTCCCTTCCCTTCCCCTCCTCTCTCCTCCCCTATCCTCCCCTCTCTTCCCCTCTCCTCTGCTCTCCTCCCTTCTCCTCCCCTTCCCTCCCCTTCCCTCCCCTCCCCTTCCCTTCCCTCCCCCCAACCTTTTTTGTTTGTTTCTTTGTTAGTGGGAAGGGGTGACCTCAGAGTGTTTTAGAAAATAAATGTGAGGATCTTAAAGCAAGCATTTTCCAATTTGCCATAGTTGCTTCCAGATTTATGCCTTGGATGTTTACATATTAAGGTAGCTTCTCTGGCTCCCACCTTCTACCAGCATCAATTAAATATCATCAACATCACCATCACAAGTATTCAACAGCATTTATATGTGAGGGACAATAGGTGTCCATTTCTTTGGGTGCCTATGTCACCTAGGAATGAAGCTAAAGCCTTTGGGAAATATTTATTTTTTAATCACTCATTCACCAGATCAGAAAAATAATTTGAAATGATTCAACATAACAGGAATACATACAAAGTCAGTATGGATACATAAATAAGTAATAATAACAAAGTAGAAAGAAGAAGCAAATTTAACAAACACCAAGGTTCGTAGAGTTACTAAGATAAAATCTTAAATTTACTCTGAATTCACCTAGAATAAATACCTAAAGATAAGTACATGACGTCACATAATTTTATTATCTGATAAATGATCCAATGTTCTCAAAGAGTATGTTTTGTTTTGTTTTATGATGATAAATTCTTTAAAAAAATCAAGTATATTGCCATGGATACTATGCAGGCAATTTTAATACATAAGAATTTTTTTAAGGAAATAGGATACACAGGTTGAAACAATTCTATATTTTAAACAAACCGATCTTTCTAGCATCATCCACATATGGAATCAAAGGTCTATACTGCTATACTATCTTAAGTATACATTTCTATACCCATCTGCCTACACATAGAAATGATCCTTTTATTTTATTTTTTTAAGTTTATTAATTTATTTTGAGAGAGAAAGAGTGCAAGTGGGAGAGAAGGGCACAGGGAGAAGGAGAGAATCCCAAGCAGGCTCCATGCTCAGTGCTGAGCTTGACAGAGGGGTCAATCTCACGATCATGAGATCATGACCTGAGTGGAAATCAAGAGTTGGACACTTAACCAACTGAGCCACCCAGGCACCACAATGATCCTTTTATTTTCAAGCAAAGGTTTGACTATTAAAATTTTGAAAATATTATACCAAATATATGTGATTAATACACTGATCCACCATTTTTTATCCATCCTATTAAATAGCAAAGATATCAGTTGAGTGATTTTCAGGGGCAAGAATTATATTCCAGTGTCTTCTCCCAGTTTTCTGTGTGATTTATAAAACTCATTCAACCTCTCTGGGGTCAAACCTTACTGAGTGTCATAGTTTAAAGAAATTGCAAAGCTTGTTTTCATAATAAAGTGATACATAAGTGTCCAATAATACTGCTATCTTTTGTGCAGGA
The DNA here is from genome assembly GCF_022079265.1 of Lynx rufus. NCBI lineage: Eukaryota > Metazoa > Chordata > Mammalia > Carnivora > Felidae > Lynx > Lynx rufus. The sequence continues at coordinate 9,178,056 of NW_025814825.1, forward strand.
GGCAAAGCCCAGAATTTTGAAATAGTAAGTCCTAAGTATATGAGGGTCAAAAAGCATTCTATAGACTCAATGTCAAAAAGAAAGGCTCCTGGGAGGTTTTCTTTATGACCTTTTTTTATAACAAGGAGAAATCGGAAAAAAAAAAAAAACCTATGTCCTTTGGAGAATTACACAAATATGAACAAATAAAACTGTGACTGTTGAACTAATTCCTCCAAAATCAAGAAGAATATTAGTATCCAAATTCTAAAAAATTTATTTTTTTGGTTTCTTAAACCTTGGGCAACTCACTTAACATCTCTGAATTTCTCCTCATATATAAAAATAGTCTAATAATTCTCATGTTGCAAGACTGTTGCAAGACTTAAGTATAAGGCTGGTAAAGTACCTGCCATATCACAGATGCATGAGAGAGGGCCAGCTCTTCCTCAATGGACTTTGTTACCAAATGCACACATGTACCCTGCACAGAATGTGCGTTCATGTTCAGATGATTTGCATATGTGCAGAAGTAGATTCAGGACTTGAATGTAGCTTTCAAACAGCAGGGATTGAAAAAAAAATAAGTTACGTTTATTTGCGAGGTATTTAACTTACATTATCTTCCACTAGGAAAAGAGTAGACTTTTGTCGTGGCATTGGTACAATGATTTTATTTCCAAAAGAGTAGGCCAAAACAAAGATTAAATTTACTTTTAAAACTATACACTATGCACTGTCATATTGATATGTTGATACTTACTACAAACAAAACATTTTTACTCTCATAAATTCTCCAGCCTAGTTCATTCTATCTCATGGAGCAATGATCTTACAGCTTCTGGATCCCAACACAGTCCTGTTTCATTCCCCTGGATCTGGTTTCCTCTGCACACTGCCTTTTATATGGGCACATGTGATGATAATGGTATGTCTACTCAAATTCTAATTCTCCTCGTCCCATTCTCCCTATGTGACCCAAAAATGATAACAGTATTTTATTTTGTTGAATACTGTCAGCAAAGGCAACTTTAGAACAGAAATTATAAAATTAAAATAATGATTGTTGGTCTCTCTATATTTGTTTACATTTATTCTTAAGTCTATTCCATTGCTTTTTTTTTTTTATGTTTATTTATTTTGAGAGCTGTCAGCACAGAACCTGATGTGGAGCTCAAACTCACGAACAGTGAGATCATGACCTGAGCCAAAGTCAGATGCTTAAATGACTGAGCTACCCATGTGCACTGCCCTCCCCCGACCACTGCTCTTTTAAAATTGACTCCCCAGTCATTGCCCTACCAAGCTTATATTCCAAGAGACTGGGAGTCAACTGCCAGTACCAAGCTTCTGGTTCAGTGTGGATCTGGAATTGGAACGATCTCCCTTTGAAAAGAATGCAGAAATTCCCCCTTTGAAACTAAATTGGAATATAAGGGTCAGTGGAAATGTCATTTACAACACATAAAATGAGAGCTCAGTGCTTTTAGTTACAGAACTCTGGTTGGAACCTTGATCATAGCACAAGAACAGGATAAATGATTGCTTAGATTTGTATAACGTGCTTTGGTCAGTGAGGTTGTTATGACAGGATACAGAAGCTTTCAGTATATCTGGTTACAGGTATTTTTCATTTAATCCTCAAGGCAAAGTTCTTGAAAGAAACAGTCACAGATATTCTCCATTTGTCTAAATATCCTGGTACCGACAGATATTTCAATTTAGACTCACATTTAAAATGACATTTAAAAGTAGTGTGACCAACCAACTATTTTTCAGCACTAATATTACTTTCTGAATTGCATAGTGATATCTAAAGTTCTAAATCTCTCTTTTTTTAAAATCCATGTGTTTAAGATTCATGTATGTGCTAATCATCTGCAAATTCAGGATAGCCTATTTATTACTTGTCAAAAAATCTGCGATAAGTTCTATTAATATTTAGCTTCATGAACCTGACCTAACTGAAAAAAAAAAAAAACAAAAACCATATGTTAGAGAACTCTGCTAAATTGCTTAAAAACTTAAATAACAGCATAGATTCTGGAGATGAAAAGCAATATTGAAAAATGACTGGTAGTAAAAAGTATGGTAAGATTCTGTGGTAAAAGTCTGTGAAGTGGGGGCCCCCCAGTGTCTTTCTTTTCCACAACTAAGTTTCTTTTCAACTCACAGTCTAGGCCCCACTCTCCTCCTTCGCCAGGAAGCCACCAGAACCTCTTTTGTGAAGATCACCACTGACTTCCTAACTTCCGACTCCATGTGACACTTGCCAGTTCTCATCCCCCTGGACCTCTCTGGAGCATGTGGCATTGCTGACCACCAGGCTGACAGGTTCCACTTGCTAGGCTTCCACCAACCCACACATTCCTGACTTTCTTCTTACTTTGATGATTGTTCTCTCTTAGGTTCCTCCTCTTCTCTCCTAGATGTATTTTCTTAAGGTTCTGCCTTTGACCCTTTAATTTTCTCTTGCCCTTTAGCAAACTTGTCCTACATGAAACAGTTCCAACCATCACCTCTATATGAATGGCCGCCATATCTCGCTATTATATCTCAAGTTTTGAACGTGTTTGCTATAATCTAAACTTTATGTTGAGAGTAACTCAAATATATTTAAAGCATTGCCTTAATATTTCAATAGTGCTTTAAATATATTAATTCTGTCCTCAGGTGACTCCTCTTTCATTGTATTTCCAATTTCTTCTAATAGAACCACCATCTTTCCAGGTGCCAGACTAAACCTCCAAATTTGTCCTCTGTTGCCTCCATCATTACTGTAAGCTAATGTGCTTTCACTTTCTGGTCAATTTATTTAGTCTATTTACAATTTGTCCCATCTTATAAATTTTTATTCCTATGTCCCTTATTCAAGTTATGACTTTTGTATATAATATTTTATAATCTCTTAACTGGTCCTGCCTATCACAGTTTCCATTCAGTTGACACACACAGTCCAGGTTAGTTCCACGGAAGCAGGAATGTGATAATGTCATTCTTCTGCTCAAAACCTATCATGACTTGCCATCCTCTACCAAGTTCCAAATCTAGATTCTTTGGCTTGGCAGGAAGGGCCAAGTCCTGTCAAATGTGTATCCAGTCTCTTTCTTTTCCACAGCCATGGCCTCCCACTTGTTTGCAAATGGGGCGGGATCTCTTAGGAGGAATTTGGAAATATGTGGAGGCATTTTTGGTTATCACAGAGACTGAGCTGGGAGGTGGTGGTTGTGTATTTAATGCCTTACATTCTGAATTTTGTGGCATGTAGATCCCCACCATTGTGTCTCACACAACAAAGAATTATTCCACTCCTACCAGGAGCTTTCCTGCTAGGAGATGATGCAGCTTACACAGATTCAGTTACTCACTTTTAAATTTTCTTGCTTTTCCATCTCCTTTGTCCTTTTCATATTTTCCCAAATGTCCAAATCATGTTTATCGTTTAAGGCTTATAGACTGTGTCACTCTTCTGAGAGCCCTCCCTGAATCCCTTAACTGACATGAATCTCTAACTCCCATGGCATTTTAACGTATTCCTCTCTAACACTACTTCATTTTTACCTACATAGTACATTTTCCCTTCTCATTGGAAACAGTGTAGGCAAAGCTCCACCTTTGTTTGCCTCTATAAATAGAACAACCCCCAGGCTGGCACAGGGCATTTATGCTAATATGCTTACTATTACAGCACACACCATGAGTGTAAATAAGGGTTCCAGCATAGTCTCTGGATTAATTTGGAAATTCTTGCCTCTGCCTACATATTACATCATACTTAGTCCTGGCTACTAGCATTTAAGTCATTATCTAATTTGCAAACTCACTTCCCCACTTGAATTTAATGTTTCTGACTTCTTTTCCACAATTTCTGTCTCTTTTTCTAGGACACGATGCCTCAGATTTTCTTAGATAAAGCCCTTTCTTGATGAACCCAGACCTTATTCCTCAGAACTGCTCTAGTGAGTACTCCATAAATCCCCACTTCTTGCCCCTGGGTCACCCTAGCTTCATGGGTTATCCAGGTAGATGATCATCAAATATTTGTTGAGTGAAGAGATCCTTGGAGTGAGTGAAAGGGAGTAGCTGACTGCATAATTGGGACAGGATGCAGAACAACGATAGTACAATAACAGAGCTTAACTTCCAGCTTGGAAACAACTGTGTTCATAGCTGCACTCAATCACAATGTCCCCACATAAATATCATGGCACCACCAGGAAGAGACTGACCCTAGGCTTTCCGTCTGAAATCACCCGAGACAGTCTTGAGAATCAACCATTCAATCACAATCAGCTTCTTAAAAAAAAAAAAAAAAAAAAAAAAAGATCATTTCCTGTTAGCTTTTTTATGGTCTTAGATGACTCTTGGTTTCCAAAATCTTAGAGTATTTTTGCCATTCTCTTAAGAGAAAAATAAATTAGTAATAATTGTAAAAAGCCTGTCTGTCACAACACTGATAGTACACTCTGGGATTCTTAAAGAATATGATTATTTCAAATTGATATTTGAGTCTTCTATTGTTTAGTTGCAAACAAAACATCCATCATCATCATCTATAGAAAATGAAAGAAAACATATCTGCTTCCCCAGAGCATGATTCTGAGAAAATTAAGTGCTTTCAATTCATAGATATGACAGCTTCTTGATCACAAAAACAAACAAAACCCCCATACACATAAAGATATGTTTTTCCATTTGAAAGACATACCCCCAGGGTGCCTGGGTAGCTCAGTCCATTAAGCATCTGACTCTTGATTTTGGCTCAGGTCATGATCTCACGATTGGGTTCAGATCTTGCCTGCACTGGGCTGCACGCTGACAGCACAGAGCCTGCTTGGGATTCTCTCTCTCACTCTCTCTCCCTGCCCCTCCCAATTACGTGCATTCAGGCATGCAAGCTCTCTCTCTCTTTCTCAAAGAGACATGAGACTTCAGTTGACACACACAGTTTAAAAGAGAGAGAGAGAGAGAGAGATAGTCCCATAGCCTTACTGGTGTATACTAAATATAGTAACACATCATAACGTAATCAGGACAAGCTGCTGTTACAACAAAATAATCTTGTCCATGCAGAGGGAGATATTGTCAGTCACTTCACAAGATGTGTACTTCAAGGAGACAGTGTCATATGGGGACATTTTATCACTTTGGTTAGAAACTGGAAATTTTTATACCTCCCAGAGAACAAAAAGGATGAGGAATCATGCTGGCTTTTGGTATCTATTTCCCAATGTCTATAACACAAAATAAGTTTGTGCAGATGTAATCATTCACTTCACAAATACGTACCAAGCACCTACTACTTGTCAGGCATTATTTTTAGGATACCTCAGTGGACCTGAAATTCTTACCCTCTCATAGAGGTTATACTTTTCCATGTTTAAATATGAATGCAGGTGATATCCAGAGCACAATCTCCCCCAGGTATTTTGTTTGTTTTATACTTCACAAGTTTCTATGTCTGGGGCAAACTTGACTTTAACATACTCAATATACAACCCTTTTAGAAAGTAATTATAGATTTATAATAAGTAACTTATGAAAATATATCCCCAAGTACATCACTGAAAATATACGTGATATCTTTGCAAGTTGTTTTAGCTCTGTCAGGTCATCATATAACATAGCATTTGATGAGAGGCATAAACAGATATAACAAAACTGTATTAGATATTGATTCGTATATGACAGTGATTAGAAACTTAACTTGATTTTGTTAAATCTAAGCACTTGTGAGAGTCTGCCTACTTAAATATAAGTGTATTCACCACAGGGAAAATATCCTAGGTTTTTACCATATTTTTATTAATTAAAGAATCTTCTTTAGAAAAAGAACACTTAAAACAACCAGTACTTCTACCACCCCAATATGAAATTTATTTCTAACGTCTTTGACAAGGTGCAGCCTTTCTTGGCTTTTGACTAAATATGTCTGGTGAGTAGGTAATAGTTCACTACACTTAAAACAACTCATTCTTCTTTTGCTTAGCCCCTAAATTGCAGGGCCTGAATCCAACATGGAATTTTAGATCTGGACAGCCCCAGACCAGCTACTCTGGAAATTTCCCCTATTTCATAAGCTAAGTATCATAATCATTTTAAAGATGTAAGATGGCCCCCATGTCATGCTACTGATATATAGTTGAGTCACCTAAATTAGTACTTTTAATTTTCTGGATTCTTCAGGCTACAAATGTTTTTGAAAGAAGTTAAGTAGTGGGGAAAGGAACGTAATCCACATGGGATTGGGAAAGTATTATTTTTCCAAGTGAAGAATAACCATATAACAAGCTATTATCTACTTTCATTATTAGTTCATAAATCAAATGCTTTTGATGAATATCAAACAAGTAGAAAGTACATCAATTTCTCATAAAAAGTTGAATGAATTTTACTTTATGAAAAAAGCTAACTATTACTGACCCTAATTTCAGTATAGACCATGAAAACGCTTTTTTGGACCAGTGTTTGAACTCATTGAACTAGATACAAATGTCCCCCTCTCATTCCTGATGTGCCAGTGCTTTTGATATAACTGATGTTTTTCCTATCCACCTTGTGCACGTATTTAACCTAAGGTCCTGACTTTATATTTACCCTTATTAAATTTTAGTTTATGAGGTTTCAAACATTAGTCCAAATTACAAACATATTTTAGAACCTTGAATTCTATCTTTCTCATTTCTGTGCCATATGCAAATACAAAATATTTACTTTTAAAATATCCCTCCAAGTCACTTGTTGAAATAGAGTAACTATTAAGCCATATGGACTAGCTTTACCCTTCCAACAGGTTGAGTTCAAACAGCTATACTATTTTAGAAATGCTATCATTCAGATCACATTTCTCTGCTTTATATAAAAGATCCATTAGAAGATCTCAGGATTGGGAATTAAAAAACTTCTAGGTGAACTTCTTACCCAAGGCTTATACTCCCTTTATCACAGCTTAGTCAAATGGTCACTCTCCGTGTATTTGAATGTCTGTGTCATTGAGAAACTCCAAATTCCTCCTTCTCAACAAAGTCCAATTCCTTTCAGGATAGCACTGTTAGAGAGCATCTCTCATTTTGTGATGAGGGGAAATTTTTATTCTTGTAGCTCCTACTCAATAAGCTGTAGTTCTGCCCCTCAGGAATCTTCAGAACAAGTCTTTCACATCATAGGCCTTTAGAGATCTGATGGCAGTGACCATGTTTTTTGAAGTCTTCTTACCTTTACCTTGGTATAATCCCTGTTGTTTTTATGAGTTTTTCATATGACATAGTTTCAAGTCATGTCACTATTCAGATCTTCTGCTAAATATGCAATGGGCAAAGCATTATTGTTGTAGCCCTTCAGGCACAGTAAGAGCCAGGATGAGCCAACTCACTGAAACCTGCATGAACTCAAACACTTTTAACAAACAGGAATTAATGTTACCCCATCAGCAGCTCCTGACCCTGTGTTTCTCAGCCTCACTCCTGGATCAATCTAGCAAAATTTTTAATTAGTTGGGTTTTATTTAGAAATTAAGAAAATACCTATTTCTGCTTAACTTAAGAGTTGTAAAAGAAATGAAATGGACTGTAAAACTGTCCTCTTTGTGCTTTGTCCCTGTCTCACTTCCTGGAAATAACTACTATTAAAATTCTTGTGAAACTTTTTTGAAAAATTTTCTATGACTACACAAACATATGGCTCAAACTATCTCCTTCCCCCCCCCCACATAAATGGGATAATATACATACTCATTTAAAATTTGCCTTTTCCACTTATCTTGGGTATCTTCCATACCAAAACATACTTTGAGCCGACTTACTACTTTACACAGCTTTAACATTCTCTGCTAACAGACATTAGGATGGTTCCAGCTTTTGCCACTGTAAGTCAAGCTGCATAAAAACCTTACTCATAGACTTTTATGCATGTGCACATATACAGCTGTACCATAAATTGCTGGAAGTCGAATTAGAGGACCTAAATGCATGTGCATGTTTTATTTCAATAGATTTGCAAAAGTAGAACTTACACATATGGGTACTCACACACACACACACACACACACACTCACAATTGGGGTACACTCCAGAACTACTAATTCTAAATTTCAAGATGTACTGTATTAAAATACATACAGTTTAAAAAATAATTTTGAAGTACAGAGAAGGTTGAGAATATGTTTTAGAACTTATTCTTTTTTTAATTTTTTTAACGTATATTTATTTTTCAGAGAGAGAGAGCACACAAGCACAAGTCAGGGAGGCGCAGAGAGAGGGAGGTAAAGGATCTGAAGCAGGGTCTGCACTGTGAGCACAGAACTGGATGTGGGCTCGAACTCGCTAACTGTGAGATCATGGCCTGAGCCAAAATCAAGAGTCAGCTGCTTAACCGACTGAGCCACCCAGGCACCCTAGTTTTAGAACTTATTCTTTGATGAAAAGATGTTAAATCATAGTAGTTTTTTTTTTTCTGACAGCTGTATCACACTGTTGATTCACATTAAGATTAATATCAACTAAAATCTCTAAGCCTTTTGGAGGGTACATTTCTGCTAAGCTATAACTCTTCTGTTCTCTATTTTACAATTTGTTTTATAGTGTTCCATATATATGGTTTAATATTTATATCTATTACATTTCATCTGGATACCGAAATTTAGTCCAATTCTGGAAATCCAAATTCTTTGTTACTAGATTCATGCAGCTAATATATGCCCTTTATTCTTATTGTTAACTGAAAATTTTAAGAATTTAAAATTTTAATAAATTTTAAGATATATATTAATTTATAGTCTTATCCAAATCATTAGGAAAGCATTGAAATGAAATAAATCAAGAGCAGATCACTGAAGCCCACCAGTACAGATCCCACTGTTGGTTAGCAACTATACATTAATCGCCCGTTTTAAGGATTATTCTTTTCGTAACTATAACTCTAGTTATACTGTAATTTTTTTTCATATTGCCAAAAGAAGACACATCTTGTTAGGAAAAGTATAAAAGGTGTTGCCAAAAGCCTTGCTGCCCTCTATAAATATAGAATAGTTATTCTATATTTATATGCTGCATATATATGTTGCATTTCTGCTAAGTACAGGGAATATACATAGCGAATAAGGAAGACTAAATCATTGCCTTCGTGAACTTTATGTTTGAGTGTCGAGAGTGTACAATAAAAGTAACAAAATAATATAAAATATAATCTCAGGTTGTGATAGAGACTCTAAAAGAAATAAATATGGTGATATAATGGGGTATAGCTGGAGAAGCCATTTAGGGAGATTGATCTCTGAGAAGATGGTATTTCAGTGAGTCCTTGCAAACTGAACATAACAGAAGCTGGCCTCAAGAGAAAAACTGCCCTGGGAAATTAACAAATGCAAGCTCCCTCTGATGGGAAGGAACTTACCGTGTTCTAGAAACAGAAAGGCCAATATGCAGTGATCTAATGAGTGAAAAGGAAAACAGTACAGTATGGGGCCGCAAGTTAGGCAGTAGGAAGTTTATAAAAGTCTGAAGAAGTCATAAAAAATGTTTGCATTTTACTGTAAAAGCTAAAGAAAGCAATTGCTATGATAAACATCTTTAAAATTTATTTTGGTTTTTAGATAGAAACTAGGTTAAAGAGATATAAGTACGGAAACCATATGAGATGGTATTTCTGTGGTCCAAGATAGAGGTGATAGTGGGATAGGATGAGATGCTGACAGACAAGATGGAGAAAAGTATATAGATTCAAGATAAATATTTTTGGTGAAGTTGCTAGGACTAGTTAATGGATTCAATGGGAAAAACAGCCCTCAGATATCATTAAGATGTAAACTTCACAAAGACAAGGATTTTTATCTGTTTGTTTTCTTCATGATTTACCTTACAGGTACATAAAGAATATCTACTACGTAGTACATGTTCAATAAGTATTTATTGAATGAAGAAAAAAAAAACTTCCAGATTTTTCCCCAGAACAACTAGGTGAATAACCATGCCATTAACTAAAATAAGGAAGATTAAAAAAGTAGCAGAATGAGATGGGAATGGAACAATCAGGAGATCCATTTGGGCTATTTTAAGTGTCTTCTAGATATCAGAGTGGAAATGTCAAGGCTATCCTAAATCTGAGTGTGGTCTTTAGGGGAGAGATCTGGCCCAGAGAGAAAAGTTTGGAAGCCATCAGCATGTAGCCATGGAATTTATTGTAATAAATGATAAAAAACTTAAGAGCCCTGAAGGACAATATAAAAAAAAAAGATTGATTATGGAGATACATAAAACATTTAAATAAGCATTTATCAATAAAACATTTATTAATGGAAAAATATAATATCTCGAAAAGTCATTATTCCTAAAACAATCTAAAATTCAAGACATTTTAACAATTTCAATAAAAATTCTAACATACTTCCATGGAACTTGACAAGTTGATCCTGAAAGCTATATGAACAAGTAAAAAAGAAGAAGAGCAATAATTAAAAACAAAACAAAACACCACCAAATACAACAAGAAAAATGAGGTGAGCCAATCTGCCTAGAGATATCAGATTTAGTATAAAAACATAATTAAGACATTGCAATACTGTTGCAGAGATAAAGAAATAGACCAGTGGAAAATAATAGAGAGTCCAGAAGCTTGTATGCTCTGAAATGTATTTCAATTTACCTATCAATCTATATTTACATATGAAATAGTAGTAAGTAAATTGTACACATTTGATATATATTTATTACACCTGTATAATGCATCATATAAAACATGTGTATGTATGCACATATTATAAATATGTATAGTATATACTTATGTGTATACAAATATATAAAACAACAGAAATGTTTTTAAGTGTGTGTGTGAGAGAGACAGACAGACAGAGAGAAAGAGACAAACAATGATAACATTTCACATTAATTGGGAAAGGGTCAACTAACCAATACATGATAATGGCCCAATGGTTAGCACTGTAAAAAAAAAAAAAAAAAAATCCCTACCTCAGATTAGACATGAAAATAAATTTTAGATGAAGTAAAGATGTAAATGTTAAATAATGATACTTCAACCTTTTTTAAAGAAAATGTGAACCAATGATACAAACCAATTAACCATGATACAGGGTAGGTGTTCAATATGTATCTATTGAAGGAATGAAAAGATGGATCACTAAAGTTCTTGACATTTTCTATGATTAAAATAGTACTTTAAAAGTTAAAGGATGGGGCGCCTGGGTGGCGCAGTCGGTTGGGCGTCCGACTTCAGCCAGGTCACGATCTCACGGTCGGTGAGTTCGAGCCCCGCGTCGGGCTCTGGGCTGATGGCTCAGAGCCTGGAGCCTGTTTCTGATTCTGTGTCTCCCTCTCTCTCTGCCCCTCCCCCGTTCATGCTCTGTCTCTCTCTGTCCCAAAAATAAATAAACGTTGAAAAATTAAAAAAAAAAAAGTTAAAGAAAAAGCTGTAGTCAACAGAGGATATTTTTAACAAACCTAAGCAATGCCACAAAAAAGAAAAAGACATCCCAACTAAAAATTAACAAAAGATTTAGGCTATTCACAGAATTAGAAAGCCAAATGGTTCACAAACATGTGAAAAGATGCTTTATTTAGTCATCGGAAAATTATAAATTGAAACCAATAAGATATAGTTAATACTCTTCAGATTCAAAAGACATTTTAATTTTTTTAAGTTTATGCATTTTGAGAGAGAAAGAGAGAGTATGAACAGGGGAGGGGCAGTGAGAGAGGGAGACGGAAGATCTGAAGCGGGCTCTGCACTGTCAGCTCAGAGCCCAACGTGGGGTTCGAACTCACAAACTGTGAAATCATGACCTGGGCGCAAATCAAGAGTTGGACACTTAACCGACCGAGTCACCCAGGCGCCCCAAGACAATTTAAAAAGTGACGGCGTCAAGTATAATCCCCAATGTGAACTCTCCTAGACTGCTAAGGGGGGTAGAAATGATTCAACCACTTTAGGGACCCCGCTACACTCTTCTGGTTCCTCGTGAGAGCTCATAGAAAACTGACATCAGTGGCGAGATCTCCGTTGCAAGTCCTCTGGACAACACTTCTCCAGACAGTTTTTATTTGTTACTCAACGTTAAACCTGAAGGAAGAGTCTCCCTTACTTTTGCTCAATATTCTTAGAGATGAAATTGTCAACAAGGCAAATCAAGAATTTAACACATACTCTACTTTTAGAAAAATGAGCATCTCATCAGATATCCAGTCTCTAATCATTGTTATAGTTCACATCCTTACAACATTTGTGATCTCTATTCGGAAGTAATTATCTGTATTATCTCTCGATTATTCTAAGACAGGGTGTTTAAGATTGCCCTTCGATGTATCCTGATTCATGGTTCAAAACACTAGTCCTAGAAATACTTCCATAATAATGCATTGCTTTGAAGGTAAACAAACAAACAAACAAAAACTGAATTGCAGACACAAAAACATATCTTGGCTTTTTTCAAACTCATGTCTTCTTTGGATGAAAGATAAAAAGAAGTTATTCCTTTCTTTTTAAAAAAAAGTTAAACATTTTTCAACATTTATTTATTTTTGAGACAGAGACAGAGCATGAGTGGGGAGAGGCATAAAGAGAAGGGACACAGATTTCGAAACAGGCTCCAGGCTGTGAGAGCCTGATGCAGGGCTTGAACTCATGGACTGCGAGATCATCACATGAGCTGAAGTTGGATGCTCAACCGACTGAGCCACCCAGGAGTCCCAAAAGTTGTTCCTTTCATACTCTGAGATTTCAAAATAAATAATGACTAAAATAAAATTGTTGGACAAAGCTCTGCTTTGATTTCACACTATACTTTTCTCTCACAAGATTCTGATATGGTCCCTGAGACAATGTTACAAGAACTAGGTTCTATGTAAAGAATAAACCGTGACCTTAGGACAAATCATCTTCTGCGTTTAAAATAAATATTTTAATATATTTCCATATATATATAAAAGGTCAAAAGCATTATATATAATTTTTATAGTTAGTGTAATGAAAGAGACAGCAATTTAGTCATCATACCTGTGGACACAAGGTTTCCAGGTGATTGGCCGCAACTTTAACAATTTTAATCCCATCTTCATTTGTTGACATGGAACAAGCAAGATTTGCCACCTTAAATACAATCCAAAATAATGGAAATTAGTTCACATTATTAAAGAAATGTAGAAACATTTGTTATCCTAAATAAGTTAGGGCATGTACATACCCACTGAAAAATCTCAGTGATAACCAGTAGCATCCTCATAAATGTCACTGCTTTCTGTTTTATGGAAGTATCTAGAGAATCTATTAAAACAGTTAACAACAAAGGGCTTGAGAAAATTGTTTAAAACAAAAAGGAAGACTGGTGGGTGAATCATTCGACTCTATCCAGTCTCTTGGTATCGACATCTAACCCATAATAAGATGTTAACTATTATGGTTTCCTATAGGACTGGAAAAAAAAAAGTTTATTTATGGATTGAATGCTAATAGGTTCTTGGAATCTCACATGATTATGGTTTATTTTAAGTTTGTAATTGTTTTATTATTTTTTTTATCCCCCTGCGGTCTATTATGCATACTTAAGTTGCATTAAGCATGACTATATCTTTACTCATGTTTTATTCAGCATCAAATATATTACAAAGCTGGACAAATACAAGATAATTAAATTCTTCTTCCTGTTCTTGATTTTCCACTACAACTTCATGCTCATTGTTTGACATTCCAGCAATCAATTCAATTCAAGCATTAGTAACACCTAAATTCCTTTATACATTATTGCTTTTGAAACCTGCACTCTTTTCCAGTGAAATAATTGCCTTTACGTCCTTTACCTAAGTCCAATATTTACTTTCTTTATACCATGAAAGAGCCACTGGAAAGAGCATGGAATTCCTTTCCCTTTCTCTGACCCTTACTTTTATTCACTCTTCTTGCTAGTAGGTAAATGGGTATGTACAGTGTTCCCTCTGATCTACAAGATACGTCACTGTCTTCATCATTGCAAGGAAACAGCTTTTTTTTTTAATCATTTTGCTAATTTTCCTAATGTCTCTGTTGGTTACTATATAGTTCAAAACATTACAGGATTTATTCCTCCAATCCAAAATGAATTCAGTTTCAGAGAAACCACATGTTAGCTGCAAGCAATGGAAGGAGACAAGAAACACACCCTTGGATCACAATTATAGGGCACCACAAAATGTGACTTAAGTGGATTTCCAGTCTCCTTTTTTATAGCATTACTTTTACTATATGAATAGTGAAACAATTCCTTGATTTGCATTTACATATAATGAAATAACAGCCATACATTATTTAACTGGGGAAAGGCATTGTTCACTTTATTAATGTACATGAAAGTGGCTTATTTGAAAAGGGCTTTTGTTGGCTTGAAGGTCACAGTGCTTCAACTTTCAAATCTGACACACAATTAGCACATTTGTGAATTATTTGAAAAGGGCAGTAGTTTCAGTGCCCCTCTCTCCCAACCCCCAAGCCCCACTCACAGAGAATGCGATTTAGCAATCTAATCACGTTGCCATGTCTTATAATAATTTGCACTGCACTGAAGAAAATCTCTATCTGTAAGTTTGACCACTGTTTGTATTAAGTAAATTTTCTTTAAATATATAAATTATTGGCTCAATCTTTCAGTCAAATCAGATACATGCTCATTAATCCAAAGTTTAAAAATCATAAAAACATGCCCCATATACTCTTCTCCTTTATTTTTTAATGTATCATCTTTCTCTTTTTTTTCATTTTTTTTAGTTTATTTATTTATTTTTGAGAGAGAAAGACAGAGCAGTGGAGGGGCAAAGAGAGAGAGTGAGAGAGAGAATCCCAAGCTACACGCTCAGTGTGAGGCTGACTCAGGGCTTGATCCCTCAACTGCGAAATCATGACCTGAGCGCAATCCAAGAGTTGGATGCTTAACCGACTGAGCCACCCAGGCGCCTCTCTTTTTCTCTCTTTTAAAAGCAGACATTCTTGTGCTGGAAATTTGCTAGTCATGTTTATTGTAATCCAGTTCAGTGACTAACACAATATGGAAATGATGCAAAACACAAAATTTCTGTTTATATTAGTGGACTTAAGTTTCACAAACTCTCAATTGAAAATACAGTACGACTAAGTGTTTCCTACTCAATTAATGATCATCCTAACACTCTGTTTTCCTTTATGCAGACATACCTGAAATTCTCCTTATAAGAACTGTTTTATGTCAGATAAATTTTCTAAATAATCAAGTACTATTTCCAGAATAAGGCAAATGGAATTTTAGTGACATTTTATACAAATTTGAATTTATGAGATAGCTAGTCTTCAGTAACAAAACAAAATAAAAAGTTAACTGATAGAAATAAAATCTCTTTATGTTTTTAATCTAAGTGACTTGTGACATATTTTCCAAAGCCACATCAATGTGTAAATGAAAGCCAAATTTCTTCTAAGAATATTCCTAAATTCTGTGTGGCTTTTTAGAAAGCTAGTTATGTTTCTAAGCACAGCATGAAGGCAAATTCCTACTAATCAAAGAAAACAGCATGCATATAAAATATTTTGTATAATAGCTTGATATATTTGGACATCCGACATCTTTTGTATATCTAATTTTGACAATGTTTCAAAGTCTGTGTAAAGCTTCATTATTCCAGAGATCCTTGCAGAAAGTTTCTGCCCACTAAGGGAAATTAGGACATAAGGACGTTTTAGAGACAAACAGATCTGGGTTTGAACTTGATTTGCACAACTGATAAGCATTTGACCATGGGCAAAATGTTAACTTCTCTAAGCTAGTTTTGTAACCTGAAAAATGGGTATGATAATACCTATAGCAGGGAGTGTTTTGAGGATTAAATGAGAGAGTGTGAGGAGATGGCCTGATAGCACTAGGTAGGCGCTTGACCTTGTATGAATTTCCTTCCATTTCACCTATCTCTCTACCAGTGGAGGGTAGGAAAGAATAGTCACTCCCTTAAGCGGTTTTATAGAATAAAAACCTTAAGAGCCTAAATAAATTTGACAAAATTTCTAATCTGAGAGCCACAAACTGAAACGTTTTCATGATTCATGCAGGAAATATGAGTATAAAATCTTGATGTAACTCAGTGGTTGGTGGGTTTGCAGGTCCCCAGGAATAGGTGAGTGTGTATGCCCTCCCTAAAGGCATAATCCCTGAAGGCATTAGATCTCATGAAAACAAGATGGAATTAAACAAAAAACAAAAACAAACAAAAACCCCACTACCAACAATAACAACATTGCCTTCACCAAACTGTCTGTTGCCTTAAGTTCATAGGTCAACAGCTTGTGATTTCTGATCCCATTCTCTAATCCTCTATGTATAGATAAGGAAAACAAAATCAAACTGGGAGAAGAAACATAAACCATCCAATGACAAGAAGACTATTAACCAAATATGTGTGTGCTCTTTTGTGCCACCCTGAACTGAAAGTATTGACAAAGTTTCCTGCATTGAAATGATTGACCAGACTTTTTACTGATATTGTACCACATTTTTAGCCAGGCCCATGAAAATCAGAGTCTATCTAGTCTAGTTTTATCCTAAAACATGGGACCAAAGGGACTCAGGTAAATTCACATTTCTTAAAAA
Source organism: Lynx rufus (assembly GCF_022079265.1). Classification (NCBI taxonomy): domain Eukaryota; kingdom Metazoa; phylum Chordata; class Mammalia; order Carnivora; family Felidae; genus Lynx; species Lynx rufus. The sequence goes on from NW_025814825.1 coordinate 9,194,623, forward strand.
AAAAAAAAAAGGCCAGGACACAATATTCTTTCATTTTTATAAAAAATTAAACTGTATCATTAAAATCATTACTGGCACTGTATTTAATAACTGTAAAAATAAATTTGAAAACCTTTCAACAGCGACATGTCATGTTACTAAGAGGGGTGTGAGGGAGGGATTTTTTTAATTTTTTTTTTAAATCAGCAACTTTCATGTGACCATTTCTCCTGCTCACAAGTCCTTCTGCCCTCTATGATGCTATGATTCATGTCCATTCTAGACCCTTTAAACTTGACTAAATGTACTGCCCTATCAGGTTTGTTAAAAAAAAACAAAAAAAAAGGTTGAGTTGTAGAAAACAAAGCCTGATCAGATGATTCTTCAACTAATTAATATTTGTTCTCATCCTGCTGACATTTGTTCTCCTCTTCCTGTTCCTAATTCAAGTTTTGTATACCAATTTCCTTTTAATTTTTTTAATGTTTATTTATTTTGAGAGAGAGAGAGAAACAGAGACAGAGACAGAGAGAGAGTATGCAGGGGAGGGGCACAGAGAAAGGGAGACAGAGGATCCGAAGCAGGCTCTGTGCTATCAGCACAGACCCCGACATGGGGCTCAAATGCACGAACTGTGAGATTCATGACCTGAGCTGAAATCAGACACTTAACTGACTGAGCCACCCAAATACTCCTTGTATACCATTTTATATGTTCCTGTCATCTTTTGGTTCTACCCTTTCACATGGCATAGAACAGGGTACCCTTCACTTTCTAACCTATGGTCTTATGTCAGAAATTCTCTACTCTGGAATCTGTAGAACCCTGCCAGTCAGACTAGTTCTATCCCTTGCTTTCCCATCAAGGTCAGGGAGATGGCCATGCTTGACCCAAAAGAATGACTCATTAATGGTAAAGCTGAGGATAGCTATAAAGAAGATATTTGGGGATTTGAAGTATTCTCAGGGACTTTTCAAATCAGTCTACCATCTGTAGGCTCACCTCTGCTTTTCATCATTACTTTGTTCTGATCTGGTAAAGGACTATATTTTAAAAGTACTATATAACAGAGCGTGCTATATTTGAACATCCTAATCAAGTTTTATTTGAAGTCTAGCAGTACTAGTTGTCCTCGAAGTCAGCTTAGACAACTGAAATGCTATTGTTGCTATGAACAAGCTCGCTGTTTGGACAGCTGTTCATCACACAACATTCAGTCTGTCACTATGGAGTTCTCACACAGGTATTTATCTGTGATATGATTTCCCAAGAACATGAAGCAAACTTTGATGTTTGATGAGATTTCCATTGCCACATGTGCACTGTTTGTATGTAGTTCGCATAGCTAATTGTAATATCATGTCACTGTGTATCCTAGCAATCAGTGGGCAATAAAGGTCACTGTCTCATTTTCCTTCAGTTTCCTCTCTGTCAGATGGTCATGCAACTCCTGTGTAAACACTTTCAAGACAGAGAATTTCAGAGACAGAATTTTAGAGTCACTAGCGTATCAATGGTAATAGGATGTGATTGTGCAGGGAGTAAATATTCTTAGAAAAGTATCTGAGACATCAATATTTATTAGGCTGATAGAAGAAGATAACCCTACCATAAGTCTTAGAAAAAGTGGTCGGGGATAGAGAAGCTTACCCACAATACTCTGAGGTCATAGAGGCTGGGAGAAGAGAAAGTTTCAAGGAAGTGATCTCAAATATTAAATACTGACAGGTCAAGTAAGTTACCCCTGAAATTGTCCTTGATTCAGCCACATGGAGGACCATTCTTAGAGTGTTGGAGTGGAATGTTGATGGTCAAACTAGCCTAGTGTGGTCAGAGAACTGTGTAGGTGGTGAGGTGGTCTTGTGTGTTTTATGACTCAAAGCAGAAAACTAGAGACTACCTGAACAATACTCACCCTCTCATTCCCATATCTATCCATTTCTGTTTATTTCACCTCTCAAACACCTTCTGAATCATCTTTTCTTGCTCCCCACCCTCACCATGCTTAAGAGTTCTTTTTCTATCTTTGTTTCAGATATTAAACTTACTTTCAGATATCCATACTTCTTCTGCCACGGATACTTGCACATGCCATTTTCTTTAGCCTGAAATATGCTCCCCTTCTTTTTCACCATCACCCTTATACCCCTTATACCTGCTTAACTGCTGTCTATCAGATCTCTGCTCAAAAGTAAGCCATTAAACCAACAGATTACCAAAGTAATTAGTTTTCACCGATACCACATCTCCCACCCACCCTGGAGACTTCCCTCTGCCCAAGTCAGGTTTTTTTTCCTTTCACAGCATGAGTCTCAGTTTGTGATTACACATTCACTGAAGAGATTATTTGATTTGTGATCATTTCCTCTGCTGTGTAAGTACAGAGTCCTTACCTGTGTTTGCTCATCATTGGGCCCTCAGTTCCTAGTGCCTGATACATGATAGCAAACAATAATAGTTCTTTGGTGAATGAATACATGCATGAATGCACAAATTAATATGCTTAAGTACGTGTCATTCCCAAAGAGAGAATGCAAAATGGAGCTTAGTAGAAGGAAACGGTAGCAAAAATTCAGGACAAGCAAGAAAGGGGAACGAAATCTCTCTTTGAAATTCATTTTCAATATTCCACAAAGGCTTAGACAATTGGACTTCAAAGAAAAGTAACACACTTTTCTTGTAGTCTGGTCATCATACTTAACAAAGCTCGGGGGGCAGTTTCTTTCAAGTTTTACTTTCACTTAAGATATCGAACTGGGAACAACTGAATAGCTCCCAACTTTGCTTTTAATTTATTTATTTCTAATCAAGTAAACTAATTGTTCAAAGGGCCCAAGCCGGCTGCCAAATGCTGGAGTGTATGGCAGATGGAAAGAGGCACGAAAACTGCCATCAACAAACCCAGGAGCTTCGGGTCTCCTGCAGAACATAATGTAATGAATGCTTTGTTTCCAGAGGAGCCTGGCTCAGAGGCCTGGGACTGAGCCTGAGCCGTGTAGGAGGGAGTCTGTGATGTCCCAGTGTTGGCTTGGATAGTGACTTCTGGCTCGACAAGCCAGCTTTTCTATTTCTCCTGGTGAAACACTGCTGCCCTGATGCTCTTTGTGGTAACAAGAACTGAGCATGAATTACAAGTTTTTAGAGCGTTCCAGGAATAGAATTGTGCTAGAGAAGCGCATGGCAAGATGCAGGGGACAATTGTAATCAAGTAACAAATGTTGAGTATGCACCTTTTATGTGGGCCAGGAACTGCCAGGGAAATCAAAGACAGTGAAAGCCAATCTCAGGAAATATAATCGATTTAAGGGAACACATGAAAGAGAAAATAAACCTCTAGTTTCTAAGTACAATAGGAAGCTAGAAGTAGTGGAGCTCAGAGAAGCAAGTACATTCAGGGCGTTTCAAGAAAGCAAATTATTATCAAGGAACTTCCTATTCCCTCAGACTTTGCATCTCAAGCCACCTCCCAAACTCTGAATCTTTACTTACACAATCCTGTCTCTGAATTACTTTACTTAGTGTGACAATTTACTTGCCTTTGGTTTCCATCTGAGAGATGAGGGACAGACTAGTTATTTGTTTTGTAAGCCCCCTCCCATTTCAACAATTGTCTTTCAGTGATTATGTAACATGATAACAAAATTAGATAGGGATTAGACAGGGGACAGAGCTATCAGGCAATCTCTAAATAAAATATTAGCAACTTAAATCTAGCTGTGTACAAAAACAATAATTATACAACAAGGCTATGTTCTTACCCTAGGAATAAACCAGTAGCTCATAATTGGGAAATCTAACTATAAAATCCCTTGTTTAACTATATTTCAACAAATTTTGGAAAAGCATTTGATGATAGTTTTATGCCTATTCTTATTAACGCAAAATAAATCTAAAGAAGCAAAAAATCTTTAGTGAGCTATGACTAGAAAGAATCATTCTTTTTTTTAAAATTTTTTTTAATGTTTATTTATTTTTGAGACAGAGAGAGACAGAGCATGAATGGGGGAGGGTCAGAGAGAGAGGGAGATACAGAATCTGAAACAGGCTCCAGGCTCTGAGCTGTCAGCACAGAGCCCGACAAGGGGCTTGAACTCACGGACCACGAGATCATGACCTGAGCCAAAGTCGGACGCTCAACCGACTGAGCCACCCAGGTGCCCAAGAATCATTCTTAACATAAAACAAATTTCAGAAATTTACAGCAAATACCCTGCTCAAAAGTCAAAATTAAGGTAAGTATTTCCACTGTTATGGAGGTTAATCAATATTTTACTGATGGTTCTAGTCAATGTAAATGAACATAAAAAACAACTGATAGCTAAAATATTGTACAGAGGGTGACAAAATTGCCTACCTAAAGAATGCAAGATAATTAACTGAAAAGCTGTTATCACTATTGAGTATTCAGTAACATGTCTTAATGCAGGATGAATAATAACATGTATTACTTTTCTATACATCAGCTAGCATCAAAACCCAATGGCTGTCATAGTAGCAAGTAAAGTTATAAATTTCATGGTGTATATACCTATTAAGAAATAGTACAACCACATCATATACATGCATATGTGCATACTGTGGTATGCATATGTGTACATGTATTAAATCTTACTTAATGACATAAAAGAACAACTGGATAAATGGGAAGAAATTACATATTCCTGAATGAGAATGCTCAACATTGTAAAATGAAATGTCAACTCTCCCTAAATTTGTGTACTAATTTAATAGATCTAAATGGAGCTTAGTTTAATTTTAATGTACATCTGGAAGAATATGTGAAAGAGTAGCAAAGATGATTTACAAAAACAAAAAAGAATAAAGGAAAGTATAGTGACTAATTAAAACACACAGAAATTTAGTGTTTTTCAGAGCAATGGGAAAAAATAATGGTAATGACCCAATTGACTACTACTTGGTGGGAGGTTGGGGGGGAGTTCAATGTATGCAAAATGATTGGCATATATGACTGCATATTTTTTTTAATTTGAAAATAATGAAAACCTATAAAATCAAAATGCAAAAGATAAACAAAAGTATTTGGTATAGGATTTTATAACCCAAACAAGATTGGTACCCCTAAGGCATAAATAATTCCCAAACATCAATGAGGAAAGGGGGCATTAAAAAAATGGACAAAATATTTAACCAGACATTTCACATATGAAATATAATTACTAATAAATACATTAAAAGATTCCCAATATACTTTTTGATCTATAATCAGGGAATACAACTAAAACAAGAAAATAACATTCTTCCTTGTCATATTACCAATAATTATAAAGCTTGATATTTTCCAGTATTGCTGAAGGTATAGAGAAGTAATCAAAGGGTAGATGGCCAACTTTTTAGAAGGCAGCATCGCCTCATCTATGAAAATTTAAAATTTGCAAAACTACAGTAATTCAATTTAATGTAAGCTATCCTTCAGAAATACTTGCATATATAAGCAAACATACAGCAAACATACAACTTTTTGTAAAAATGGAAAAGGAATCTAAATATTCATCAATGAAGAATAAATTAAATTATGTAATACAATGATTCTGTAAAAAAAGTAAAAACTTTCTGCTAACATAAAATATCTCAAATATATAATTTAAGTAAAAAAATTGTAGAAGATATGTTCCTATTTAAATAAAATTTTCTATTCCAATTATTTATAAATGCAGAATATAAAGTATACAGTGATAAACCCCAACTATTAACATGAATCGTATATGGGAAAAGAAGTGATCTTACTATTGCAATGAAGAGAGCACTCCATTTTAACTGTATGTTTCTATAGTGACTGAAATTTTTCCAAGTATCTTTTTTTCACTATATAGTTATCTAATTAAGAACAATAAAAGATTACTGATGAAATAGTTCTATATGTGTGGACTTGGAAACATGCCAACAACAAGGAAAACAGAATATATAACATAATCTCATTTATTAAAGATGATGAGTGTGTGTGGGGGGGGGTGTGTATGAGAAAGTGTGATATCTAAAATGTCATTCACCAAAATGGAAAATTATGGTTAACTCTGAAAAGTAAGACTCAAGATAACTTCAACTTTCCTTCTTCACACTTGTAAAGATTTATAGTTTGAGTATTTATAATGAGAACGAATCATTTTTACAAGCAAAAAAACCCAAATAATTTTATTTTGAAGAGAATATAAAATTTCTATACCTATATTTGAACTTTTAATATCAATCAGGAGATCATATTAATCATGACACTTAATGCAAAATCTGAGGATCCAAAGCTATTTAAAAGTAGGTTTTCCATAAAATACAGATATATAATGACTCAGTGCTACTAGATAAAAAATAGTGTTTATGACTTCATATGCTGCTATATTTAAAATGATGATTCACAAATATGGTTGATAATTCAAATAGAAAAACCAGGCATTGTATTTATCTCATGTTTATTTAATATAATGGCAAATATTAAATGAATCAAAGCCCATTGCCAATGACAAATTCAGACCACCTAAAAGAGACCTTAATAATGAATAAAAATTCTCTTTCCTTAGAATGCTAAAGGTATCCTACGGATGGTGTGTGTGGGGTGTGTGTGTGTGTGTGTCTGTGTGTTTGTTAGTCTGTCAGCAGCAGATTCAAGGTGATGCTTCTAGTGATAAGGGATTATAATATATTTTTTTATTTTACCTACATACTCCAACTCTATGCAAATTTGCATCCAAACTTCTTATTCTTCTCCAATGAGTCATTAAAGATGAAAATCTTTATTTGTCTAGGTGGACATATGTCAATGTTGTTTAAAAAAACAAGCATTAATACATTGTGTCAGTATGTGCCATCACAAAAGAAATGAATGAGATGAAAACACTCACACACACACACACACACACACACACACACACACACACAAATACATGCACACACACACAACTTAAACAGTTTTGGCTGTTAAAGTGCTACTTCTAACAAATCATTTGAAGTATATGTTCCAGAGCCCAAATTGAGGTTTGCAATGTATACTGCTCTAAGGGTCTCATTTTACCAAACACATTTCTCATCTTTTATTTTGGAACAATATATAACTGTATACGAATACACATACACTATATTGATATACAATGTAAATTATGATGGTTAAACCAGCTAGACGTTTCCTCAAGGTCCCTCTCTGAATTAAGCTATTATTCACCTCAGAATCGTCACCCAAAGGATAAAAGTATGTGCCACCTATCAAGTGAATATGATATAATATACAGCATCAAATAAAATCTATTTAACTACCATAGACACAATGCAAATCTAAACTATAAATTAAAGACAAGATCAAGTGTTGTTTCCTAAACTGGTGATATACTTTGTTGTGTGCTGAGGGTCAAGCATAAATACGAAGCACGCAGGCACAGTAAGTCCTTATTAATAGGGTCAGTGTGTAAAGGGCAGATGTTGAAAAGTACTATCATGGCCTTCACTATCATTGAAATCAACATCAAATTTCAAAGTAATTTTATGACCAGTGACCTGACATCTCAAGTGGCAGAATGAGAACTGATTTTCTTAAAGACAGATAAAATGTGCTAAAGCCAATATAAAGTTTTCAGTTAGTTTAATTCTGAACCAATACTTTTTTTGTGCATATTACTCAATTCAAATGCTATCATGGAAACAGAAGTTGTTATACACTGCAAATTTAATTGAATCATATTGTATAAACTTTGTGGATATGGATGAGACAGCCAAGACCACCTGATTCCCTAAATAATCAAGACAGCAACATCTAGATACACTCCTTACTTTCATGAAAGAAGGAATATCTTAATAGAGTGACAGTCGGCAATCAATCCTCTGACAGCTTTCATTCTCGAAGATACCAGAACAATAACTTATGCAACTATTTTTTTTCCTTGTAGGTATCTGCTTGTGATAACATTTTAACTTTGAAGGAAATAGGCAAACAATCTTTAAATTACTAGAATTGTAATCCTGGAGAAAGACTCTTATCTCTCAACGTAAATGACCCATAGTGGGTAAGACAAATTGAAAGAATACAGTATGTGCAAGGGAATGTGTGTGTGTACATGTGTATGGAGGAAGGGGAGTAGAGTAAGCATGACTGTGTATGTGTCTATGAAGGACCCAACAAAATATGCAAATCAGTATACTATTAAACACTATGATTTCCATATTCCCTCATCCTTGGGTTCCCCAAATCCTGTGAGGGCTCCTTAGATAGGTTCTGGATTTAAATTACATAGGGGTACAGTGGTGCCTGGGTGGCTTAGTCAGTTGAGCATCCAACTTTGGCTCAGATCATGATCTCACAGCTCGTGGGTTCGAGCCCCATGTGGGGCTCTTTGCTCAGAGCCTGGAGCCGGCTTTGGATCTGTGTCTCCCTCTCTCTCTGCCCTTCCCCACCTCAAAAAATTAATTAAAAAAACATTAAAAAAATAAATTACATAGGGGTGTCTGGGTGGCTCAATCATTTGAGCCTTCAACTCTTGGTTTCATCTCAAGTCATGATCTCAGTTTGTGGGATTGAGCCCTGCAACAGGCTCTCCGCTGACAGTGTGGAGTCTGCTTAGGATTCTCTCTCTCTCTCTCTCTCTGCCCCTCCGTGCTCACACGTTCTCTCTCTCTCTCTCTCTCTCTCAATAAACGTTAAAAAATTACATAATAAAAAGTAGTGAAGTGTAGCTAAACAACGTGATATAGGAGGAAATAAAATCAAAGATTTGGGTCCCAGTAAATTTGTCAAGCATATGAGCTATTATGTGTTTGATCTTAGCTATTCCTGCTACCTCCACAGCACAGTGAAATGCTGGGTCCATAATGTAAGTACCGGCTGCCATGTGAGGACATGCTAATGATAAAATACCTGTCATGCAATCTTAGCAATATTTCTTGATATTACTAATGGTTCCCAATAGCCCTAGAGGGAGGAGGGAGACACAGGAGTGAAAGATTTTTTTTAGTAACTTTCCTTAATTACAGCAAACCAATATATTTGTTCCATCTGCACAAGGTTGAATTATAAAATCTTGACAACAGAAACCATCTCACCCCTCTTTATAGTTCTAAACTTTGCAAGTAATTGTGCTCGTCAAGTCCCTGTCAAATTTAATGCATTTAGGTCAACCTTGCAATTAAAATATTTTTCACATTGGGGCGCCTGGGGTGCTCAGTTGGTTAAGCGTCCGACTTCAGCTCAGGTCATGATCTCACAATCTGTGAGTTCAAGCCCCGTGTCAGGCTCAATGCTGGCAGCTCAGAGCCTGGAGCCTGCTTCAGATTCTGTGTCTCTCTCTCTCTCTCTCTCTGCCCCTCCCCTGCTCATGCTCTGTCTCTCTCTGTCTCAAAAATAAATAAAAACATTAAAAAAATTTTTAAATATTTTTTCACATTGTCTTATCTATGAAGGTTAATTATTAACATACTTACAGAGGGCTAAAGACAACAATAACAAATTCCACAAATATTTATTATGTATCAAGTCCATTTTGGACACTCAAGGAAGAACAGAAGTTGAGCCAACAATAGTTATAAAGCTTCAAGAAATCAAAGATTTAGATGTAAAAACACAAAACACGATATTAAATAAGTAAAACACTAATTTCTGACAGGCATCAGAGTAAGGAAATAATGCAATGAAGCTTTAAAAAAATCTAGCTGGGGGCGCCTGGGTGGCGCAGTCGGTTAAGCGTCCGACTTCAGCCAGGTCACGATCTCGCGGTCAGTGAGTTCGAGCCCCGCGTCGGGCTCTGGGCTGATGGCTCAGAGCCTGGAGCCTGTTTCCGATTCTGTGTCTCCCTCTCTCTCTGCCCCTCCCCCGTTCATGCTCTGTCTCTCTCTGTCCCAAAAATAAATAAACGTTGAAAAAAAAAATTAAAAAAATCTAGCTGGATTATTTTAAATAATCTTAAAGATTGTTTCTATAGTTCAAATGAGTTGTTTTTTAATTTATTTTTTATTTTTTTTTTACATTTTTATTTTATTTTTGATAGAGACAGAGCACAAGTGGGGGAGGGGCAGAGAGAGAGGGAGACACAGAATCCAAAACAGGCTCCAGGCTCTGAGCTGTCAGCACAGAGCCCAACGCGGGGCTCAAACTCAGGAACCGTGAGATCATGACCTGAGTCGAAGTAGGACGCCCAACTGACAGAGCCACCCAGGCGCCCCTTCAAATGAATTGTTTTTTAAACTATGAATGTAATTATCTTATTAAGAGATACATGTTAATGGGAAACATAAAAGTTTTAATAAATCCCAGGATCAGATTTCTGGATAACAAAAATCAGAAGTTTCTGAATAGGCTAAAATGATATTAATGAATAGTGAAAGTTCAAATGAAAACAAATGTTACTCCCAAAATCGTTAAGTTAAACGTTATGTTATTGCATTTCTCTCTTCACAACATTTCCTACGTGTTTAGTTTTTTTTGTTTGTTTGTTTGTTTGTTTGTTTGTTGTTTTTTTGTTTTTTTTCAATTCTCATCTCAAGCGATGCGGATCTGGAATCAAATTCAAGAAAACTGTGCTGCACGGAAAGTCCATCCGTGCACGTCGGTTACACGGCTCCACACGGCTGCACAAGTCCGCGCTGGAGCCTCACCGGCACTGCTTCAAGGTCCTGAATGCTAGCTGCAGGAGCTGGAGGGCATTTTGCTTCGTCTAGCCCAGTTCTTGACCCTGCTTCAGGAAGCTGGCTTGCTTGCATTGCACCTGGAGCCTTTCAAAATGTTGTCAGGCTCAGCCTCTGCAGAGAGAAACCCCATGGTGTTCTGGCCTTGCTCACTGTGTGTTTTGTTCCAGAAGTCAGGAGACAGGTTGCTTTCTTTCCTGGCTCCTGGGGACAGAGGGTGGGCTTTCTCACCCATGACATGGCGACTTTTATGAGTGCCTCCCTCTTGAGACTAACAGCAGGGTACAAGGTGCCCTGAATGCTCAGTAACAAGAAACAGGGGGTGCCAAATAAAAGTCCAGTCCATTTCTCACTGCTGCCGTTACAGTCCTATTTCACCTTCAGCCTCTTGACACTGTGGATTCCTCCTGCCTCCGGCTGCCAGGCTTTGGAAAACACACCCACACCTTGTATCTCTCTTGCTCTCCTGTTGATTAATTAACACTAATGGGCAGCTGTCATCCCTGCATAAAGTCACAGCCATTGCTGGATTACTCGAGGGCTAATTACGCTGTTTGTCCAGACACAGAGTCCCTCTTCCTTCCAGCAGCCTACCCTTTGGACCCTTATTGCTCATTATCACCTCCACCGGGGGGGGGGGGGGGACAGGACAAGGCTGTCACCGTGCTACTTCTTACATTTCCAAGAAAAAGCTTCAGTCTAAGTTGTGCCATTGTAGGCTTCCTCTGCAGAGGGTTTTAGCTCAGCAAAATCCCTCTTGTGACCTTTGTTCATAATTTCTCCCTAAATGCTGAATTATATTAAGAACTAGAAATCTTTTCTGCAAATGACTTACTTTTCAATTTCCTTTTCAGGCATCTTTAAGGGTCACTATCAACTCAAATGCAATTCTTTATCTCCTCTCTCCCAGCACAGTCTATTCAACCTATTTATTTCAATTGGGTACATTTTCCCCTTCTTCCTCCAGCAATGGACTCCGAAATCTATTGCCTTTTCTTTTCCCATAAGTAGACTAATGCCAGTCCTACTATCTTCCTCCATTCATCTTCCACACCTGGTCCTCCTTTTTCAATGCCCACCCTATCATCTTCTCTTTCTTAAACTAAACTCATTCTCCACATAATCAATATACTGCCACCATCAAGGCGGGCCCTTTTTGAAATCTCCCGGCACCACAGTTGAGCTATTTTTATTGGTTTCTGGGCTCTGAACTATCATTTCTTTCCTCTTCAATCCTTATTCTCTTCACACAATTCTTCCATCTTCCAGGTTTTAAGTTTCCCTCATACTTTTCCTCTCATTCTGCTCTTTTTCACTTTCCTGTCTCTATGATAACATATAAATATGGAATTTTTTCTCTTTGTACTTTAAAGATATCACATTTATCTGCTTTCTCTTATGGCAAATAATTCATTTTCTGTTGTTTTGCTAATAGAGTCTGTAGGCCAGGGGCTAGTTTTGCAGCTATGTTTGGTAAGTTGAATAGTAGGATATTTTGTCATAATACAATAAGTGTACTAGAAATCACTCATTTGGGAGCTATGAAGCCCTGAGGGGCAAGACTCAAATGCTGTGGTGGCTTAGTTAAACCATAGAACAAGTAATTAATTATAATTTCTTATCCAGTTAAATATTATGAGGTACAGTAGTGTTTAAGCTAGTGTTGAAAATATTTTATTATTTATTATATTGTTACTTATTAACACTTGTATCCTAGTGGCAGTGGCTATTTTGTTTTAAGTAGGTCCAGTAAAATACTCAGATTTATCTTCACTCTGCTAATAAGTACAGATGAAACGGAGGTTGCTCTATGAAAATATAAAGCAGCATGATTTTAAAAAAGAGAAACAGTAGTATGGATATTGGATCCAGAGACTGAACTCTTTCTCCTTTAACTTGTATTTTTCTTACAGCATTGGCCATGCCGATGATTAACCTCAAAGGTCTTATTGTTGACCTATAGTTGTGCTCTCAAATATGTCAGGCTAGCGGTAACACATCATATATGTCATAGAGTATTGTCCAATAATATAAATTCAAATCCTAACTCTCCACTCTTTCAGAATCTTCAGAAAAAAAATAAGTTTGGAGCAACTATTTAAAAGTCATTGTGTATACACTCTGTTTTGGGAGTTCAATACTAGTTTAAAAAGATATAATCTGGAAGCAGAATCTTCTAATACTGTGTGTCACTTTATGGTTAAATAAGTATGTATATGTAAGCAAAAATAACCCTAATAAATTTGCCAAGTCAAATTTTCTGCTTCATATATGCCACTTTTAATTCATCACTGTAATCATGCAAAACTCCTGGGTAATTAAAAGAAAGGTTTGTTTTCTACAATGTCTATCACACTATAGATGAACTCTTTACACACACACACACACACACACACACACACATTTATTTACTTTAAATATTGAAAACTTTAATGATTTTAAAATGAATGTGAATTTATTATAAAATTTTTGGGAAACACAGTTAAATTAAAAAGAGTAAACACGTTGTCAGGGTGTTTAAGTTGGTTTACTCAGTGCACGCTCTCAACTCCTTTTTCCTTTTGCTTTGCTACCACTCTAGTGCATCCTGTGGAGCTCTAGCCAGATCCCTTCTTCAGAATCGATGTGCTTGATCATCTGCTATTGACCATTCATGGTTTAGTCTCTCACTAGGAACTGCCCTTGGCCATAGGAAACTGCCTTCCCTACGGTAGTGCCCCTTCCCAGTGAATAGTCATAATCAATGATAGTCTGAACTACTACTGCAAAGGCTCAGTCAGCCTCCTTGCCTCAATTCGTGACAATTCCAAAAGCCATCTGAGTTCCAGACCTCTACCACATCAGGTGAGATCTCACTTGCAACCACATTGTAAGCTAGTTTCTCCCTCTATTCAGTTGCCTTTCCTCTCTTCTTTACAGGTTTATCTCTGAAGATCACACCCCAGCAAACTCTCTACATGCAGTTTTCTGTATCACCATCTGTTTTTAGGGGAACTAATTTAAGAAAACTAAAACACCTAGTAAAAAATACTTTTTCTGTCCTCCTTTTTGTTCAGCTTGGCCATGTGTCAATGAGAATAGGCACAATTCCCCAGGTGGGATATTTTTTTCTTCAAAATTCACTAAGATATGTGCCTTTGACATTTTCCTTTGTCTTCCTCCCTATCCCACTCATCGGACAGATAAGATTCCTGAATGTCAACAATATCAAAGCTAACATAGCAAACATCCAAAACACCTCAGACTCTTGAAAACATCACTGAAAAAGTGGCCTTCTGCCAACAATCATCAACCCCTAAACTTCTGGGTAAGGGGGAGAAAAAAAAAACCCTTTTTGTAGATTGATTACTACTTGCAGCCAAATGCAATTCCTAAATGATACAATGAAGGAATTACTCTGTCTAGAAATATATGTATGTGGGTAGTGTAGTGTTACAACAATGAAGAAATGGAACAGTTTTGTAAATGGCAAGTTGTGGCTTATCCTTAGGGAAGAAAATTATAGTCATTAAAATAATTCCTTTGAAAGGTGATTTAATGTTGTTGAGAAATACTCATTACCATGTTAAATTTAAAGATATAAATCCCATTACGTACACATATGCATATGTTTGATGAAGGCACCAATCTTGCAAAGTTTCCTTATAGAAACATTAATTTGCTTGCCATGCTATATTGTATTTTCTAAAGATGGCCACACTAATATATATCTCATTTCATGTGCTCCTTCCAAAAATGAGCCTAACATTCTTTCCCTGAGAGGTGGAGTCTGTGTTCCCTCACCTTGAATCTGGGCAAGGGCTTCTGACTCCTTCTAACCCACAAAAAACAAAAGGGGTAATAAATGATTGCTGTTGGTTTCAGTCACTACATTTCGGGTTAGTTTGGTAGGTACCATTATATAACAGGAACACCTGTAAATTATCTTAGCTAATGCCTGATCTCTTAAAATACAGGTTTTCTTTTAAAACTTGAAACCTACAGAAAAATGTATAGCTTATTTGAAACATTTAGTATGTGCCCATTGCTCTTTTTAATTGTGATGAAAACTGAGAAAAATACCTTGAGATTAGTGTGCTAGGTATGGAATCCAGGATCCTCACCTTAAGATTGTTAATGAGTCTTTAGAGTTAATAAAGCTTCTGACAAAACAGTAATGGTCAGCATTATTGTCCCTTTGTTAAAAGCACTTCAAAATATGTGACGATATTATTTCTTCTAACCAGAAGGCTTCTCGTTCCTTGTAGCAACTCTGTAAACAAAGGAAAACTATAGCAGAACACATTTGGGTTTATGAGTAAAACTGTAAAAATGCCAATTCTAGGCTAAGGTTTGAGAATACAGACCTTGCTTGAGCCTTTTGCCTCCTTTTGTGAAAAAGCTCCTTGGGAGGTAAACGGGCAGCAGAGATCTCACACTTCAAGGTCTCACACTTCAATGCAAAAAAGATCCAGAAAGCAACTTACTTGTAGATTTGTGGGGGGTCAGGCTCATCTTTTTTCCTAACTTTCCACGTGTAAATTAAACTACTACAGTGTCAGGTAATGATAACTGAAATTCTCATTTCCTTCCAAAAAGCCTCCAGTAAAAGTGGCAATATTTCTTTAAATCACACATACACCCTGCAATAAAATCTTAGACTCCCTCCACCCAGAAAATATGACTAAGTCATCTAAGCAATATTGAATCTCTTCATGGAAAATCAGCAGGTCAGGTAGAAAATTACTCACCCTACACACTGGTTGTGCAGAATGTTACAGGGTCTGAATTTCTGCCAACATATTTGGCATTGGCATATCTCCACTTTTCAATTTGCTACAATGCACTTAACCTACCACTGTTATTCAGTGTGCTATAACTGTAATACAGGCACCTGTGTGTTCACCTGAGCTCAACTATTCCCTTGGCTAGAAATATTTCCAAACAGGGTGATAAATATACATATTGTCAAAAGTACATATAATAAACATCTCTGAGATACTTAGAAAGCCTACAGTTAACAATAAGCTTTTGTGTACTTGGATTAGAGAATAAAGGGTAAGGAAAACTTTATTATTAGCACACTCTTAAGTACTTAATTTATTATTTCTGTAGTGACAACCTTGCAGGATTTCTTCAGTTAACATGAAAAAGTCAGTATCTCAGCTGTTGAAGGCCCTGCTTTAAAATCCCAGGGACACACCCAGACAATTTCTAGTAATTATTCATGGAACAACATGTGCCTATACCCAACTCATTAAGCGGAACACTAAAAAGAGCTTTTTTAAATCTTCTATGTAAAGGAAAGCCCAAACAGATGATAGATTATAGATAGATCAGGTGACAACAAAAATCAGATGATACAAACCACAGGCGCTCTAGTTAGCTAATGGAGAATAATGAATCATACCAAAATTTAGTGATTTAAAACAATAATAATCATATAATTTATGGGATAAACTTGTAAATCCTACCAATAGCAATTGGAAGCCCCCATGTCCTCATATTCAAATAAAATTTTATTTCCAATACAAAATATTTTCTTTTTAACTATTTGGTGATCTGAACGGAATATACATGCATAGTCTCAGACATGAAGATAGCAACTTAGTTCCTCTGTATAATTGATGACCTTATTTGTGACTCTGAGCATGATAGTGATGTACTTCAAATCCTCATTCCTTAAATACATCTACTCCTTATCAACACTTGGTTTGCAACTTGAAAATTTTAGTAAGCGTAGCTATATTTGCATCATAAATTCCTCTCTAGAGTTGATATCATTATTACCAAACCATGTAGATGGAACAGGCATCTGGTCTAACCTATTGCCTTTTGTAACTAATTGACAATTTCCTATGGTCTCTTGCTCTATTTTTTTTTAATATCTTGCACCACATAAAAGTGTCTAATAAATACTTTATCCTAAGCTTTCTATGCTGTAAAACAATGTTGATTAATCACATTCACTGACAGTTACAAGTATTTGCTATCTGTCCTCACAAATTCATAACTGACCACTGTGATACAGATTCCATTGCTTTTATTCCATACTGGTGATATCTATTTTTCCTACTTCAAATATTTCTTTTATTTCCAAATAATAATACATTTAAATAAATTGTATACAGAAAGGAAAGTACAAGATATATATTATCCCCAGTAGAGTATACTTTAACTGCTCCACCAAAAAAAAAAAAAAAAAAGCTGAAATTATGGCATGTTCACATAATAAAGATATTATACAATTATCTAAAATAAATTTTAATTGAAATCCTTCTTGAGATATTGTAAATTCATATTCAGTTGTAAGAGATAATACAGAGACATTTCTTGTATGTTATTCCAATTTTCTTCCTATAGTAACATTTTGTAAAACTATTATCAATGATATAATCCACTAATCTTATACAGATTTCCCCAGAGGTACTTGTACCCTTTGCGTGTGCGGTTGTACAGGGCTGGGTGGGTATGTATTAAGTTCTATACAATTTTGCCACCTGTGTATGTTCACATACATGTATACATTCTATACACTCACCTCCACAGTTAAAATAGTGCATGACACTGCCACGAGAATCTTTCATGGTGCCTTTTTATAACCATACCCATACTCTCCTATCCCTAAACCCCACAAAACCATGAATCTGTCCACCATTTCTAAATTTTATTTTTTTTAAATGTTATAGAAGTAGAATCATACAGTGTGTAACCTTTTTAGGTTTGTTTTGTTTTGTTTTGTATTAGTTTTAGTTTTTGTTTTTGCACAGCCTAGTTTCCTGGAGATTCATCCAATTTGTTATGTGTATCAATACTTCATTTATGTTCTTTACTGAGTGGTATTCTAGGATATGTTTGCACTTCAGTGGAAATATTTCTACCAGTCTGAATAGCTTGTATTTTTGTTCTTGTCATATGGGCTTTCACAGAGTAAAAGTTTTAAATTTTATTAGGTCCAATTTATCAATTTTTTCTTTGTTCATGATTGAGGCATCAGATCTAAGAACTCATTGCCTGCCTTAGGCCCCAAAGATTTTCTAATATCTTTTTTCTAAAAGCTTTATTTGCATTTGACTATGATTCATTTTAAGTTTATTTTTGTGTGTGGTGCGAGACTTCCTTTGAGCTTCATTTACTTTGCCTATGGACGTCACATTGCTATAGCGCCATTTGTTGAAAAGGTTATCCTTCCTCCATTGAATTAGCTTTGCACCTTTGTCTAAAATCAGCTAAGCATATTTGTGTGGGTCTATTTCTGGATCCTACAGTCTGTTCCTTTGATCTAGGTATCCATTTCTCTGCCAATGTCACACTGTCTTGTTGTAGCTATATGGTGAAAACTTAATATCAGGTAGAGTAATTCCTCCCACTTTATTCTCCTTTGCTTAGAGTCGTTTCGCTATTTTAAGGCTTGTGCCTTTCCACATAAATTTAGAATAAGTATATCTATGTCTACAAAAAGTTGCTTGAATTTCTAAGGAATTGCATTAAACCTATCCATATGGGGACTATAAACTGAAATTGGAGAAGGAAAGAGAAATGTTCTATCATAACAGAGCAAATACAGATGATGTATGCAATTGGTGAAAAAACCTAACAAACTAATTCAGGGTGAAAAAATTGATATGAGAAAATAGGTTATCTATTTAAACCATACGTGTGTGTGTGTGTGTGTGTGTGTGTATACCAAAGCATAACTGATGAGTGACATACAAATGATAAATGAAATTACAGCACTAAAAGTAAAATTTAAATATATAGCCATCACAGAGTATTGTTGGCATGGAACCTATAACTGTAATACATTAATAGAAGCCTTGGCTTTTTTATAAAAGTACTACTGACTTTATGTTTGCTTGTTTGTTTGTTTTTTGTTTGTTTGATGGTAGGGGCAGGAGGGAGGGAGAAGGTTATCAATAAATGTATGGTTGCGCGGAAATATATACATCTTGAGTTAGTAGTCTGCTAAAGCAATCTACTTTTTTTTATACCTCTTAAGCGTATGAGGCAATATATTTTTAAAACAGCTTTATTGAAGTGTAATTAATATAACAAAAACTGCAAAGATTTAATGTATACAATTTGATGAGTTTGGACATATGCATACACTCACAAAACCATCACCACAATCAAGGTAACAGATATACTGATCACCGCCAAAATTTCCTTGTATGCCTTTTGCGCATGTGTGTGTGTGTGTGTGTGTGGGTGTGGGTGTGTGTGGTAAGGACATTTAAAATGAAATCTACCCTCTTCACAAAGTCTTACATGCACAATACACTATTATCAACTATAGGCACTATGCTATACAGCAGATCTTTAGAATTAATTCATCTTGCACAAGTGTCAGGGAGAAATGGAGAGTTGCTCAATTGGTTTAAAGCCAAGGTAAGAGTAGAGAGGAAGCAAGTGATCCTATTGAGTGTACTCTAAACTGTCAGTTAAGAATAAAGAAAAGGAATGTGGCTCTCCTGATCTAGACTCTGTAACGGGAACAGAGGCAGTACAGTGTAGTGACCTGAGCTTCAGTCACTGGGTTCCTTCCTAGTGACGTAAAGTGTCCTTGACAAGTCTCGCTCAGCTGGAAAGGCAGTAACAAGAGAAGTGATTTTCTAATCCCATACTAACCAACCAGGAATAATTTGTGATTGAAGTAGTGGAAACTCTAAGCAAGGTTACCTTGTTAGTTGAGAGTTTGCATTGGCCAGCAATATGGAAATTGTGGATTCCAAAAGACAGGCATAACTCATGGCCTCAAATTCAGATAACAATCTGAAAGGGTTTGAAGGCTTTCAAAAAATTATGTGATCATAAGTAGGAAAACATAAGAAGAATGAGGTGGACACACCTCAAACTTCATAAGAAATTTATGTATAAACTGGACAAAACTGAGATAGAAATAAGTGCCCAGCACAAGGCCTCCCACATAAGATGTGTTCAATTCAGGTTTTTGCAAAATAATGAATGTATCTTGTAAAAGCAAAGATAGACATGTAAAAGTTGCATATACTATAAGCCTGTTCACCTAATCATTCAGTCCAGAAATATTTATTGAATGTTTTTTATGTACCAGGCACTTTCTGCTTTCAAGGATATCACAGTCCAGAGTGAGAAACTGATATGCAAACAAATGAGCAAATCAAAATGCAGGAAAGTAAGTACAAATAGGTAATTGTTTAAAGTGCTTTGTGAACAGGCAGGGTGAAGTTGTTAACTGAGCTTGGGGAAAGGAAGATTAGAAGACTTCACCTTGTAGATAACATTTAAATAATTTTGAAGAGTAGCTGAGATATATGGAGTTTTAAAAAGAGCTCTATACAAGCTAACAAATAAGAAAAAAAGGGTATGCTGCTTAAAAACCAGTGGAATGAGCTAGAGAAGTGGCAAATACAGAAACTACTGGCATAGGATTTACAGAACTAAACTGCACCCTTTCTGGCCAGTTCCAAAGATGTAAGCACCCTATAAAAACCTGGGGCAGTTAATACTACAATGGTTGAAAGATATTTTACCTTTGATGTTTCTTCTTTGTCTGCTTAATCCCACATCTCCATCCCATTGACTCTGCTTTTATGCATCTTTCCCTATCCTAAAAATTTTCAACCAGTGGTTTTTTTATTCCCTGGCAGCTCATTAGAATCACCAGAAGAGCTTTTATGAAAGATCTCTGCCTGGGTCCATCCCCCAGGGATTTTGATTCCATTGATCTGGGGGTGGGACCCCTGAGCTGCCCGTATAGTCTTCAAAAGCACTGTGGGAAATCTGTCTGGCCTGCTATGGTGAACGAGCTTCTGACAGAAGAGGGTGAAACACACATTGGAAAAAAAAAAAAAGAATTAATGTCATGGAGTTCCATACAAGTTCAGAACTTAACGACTCATATACCTTCATAGAGAAAGAATTTGCCCAACATGACCCTATATATTGTGGCCAGGATCTTAAGAAAGTGTTGTACATGTGAATGCTACCTATTGACTCTTGGAGACAAGTGACTCTTATTCCAAATTCATCCTAGGTGTAATGGGGGAATCACTGAAAAGTGTTCTGCAGTGCACTGATAATTTAAGATTTATACATTACAAGAAGTAGTCTACCTGTATCCAGGAAAATTGATTGCAGAAAGGCAAAAATGATCCCTAGCCTTTTTGTTTGGGAAACCAGATGAACATAGAGGCCAGTCACTGAGAGCTAACAGAGGAAAAAGCATAGGCTTGGCAATAAGAGTAGAAGAGAACATGACAACTTCTCCTATGGATGTGTTGACTTTTGGGTACTTCCAGAGGAGGGGGAAACAGATGAGAGACATGTATTTGAGACCCATTTGCATAGAGCTGGGTTTTTAAGTCAGGAATAAATGCGCTTGCCACAGAAGGCTGTGCATACTTCTCTTTGGGAGAAGAGAGTCTAAATAAAATTTAAAAGAACACTAAAACTGGCAGCAAACATCCACAAAACATATTAATAGGAAACATCTAGAGAGGTAGAAGGAAAATCAGAAAAGTGTGGTGTAATGGGTGCCCAGAGAATAAAGTACTTATAGAAGGAGTGATTGAACAACAGTTTGTCAAATGCTGCAACAGTCTTGATAGAGGGTAGTGCAGATTTCTGATTATAGTGAAGAATGGATGGGAGGTAAAGTGAAAAGTACAAACAACAAATACAGCTACTTTTCAAAAGATATATGCAAGGCTGATTAAAACGATTTTTCCACATTCTTTTCTGAAACATAGCATATATGCACTATAGTAGTAAACCTTAACAGATATTTTTCTAAGAAGAAGGTGATGTGAATACTTTATCTCTGATGAAGAGACTCTAGAACAGAGAAACACAGTGAAACCATGGGAGAGAGAATTGATAATTACTAAGATATAGCAAGGTACTTAGGATGGAAGGATTAATCCAAGCTTTGCCCGGTGAGGAGAGAACATTTCAGAACAAGGAGCAGAATGGAAGAAAGCATGAACATGGACACAATGTGGCTGGTGGGTTGGTGACAGGGTAAGGAGGTAGCTCTCGTCTAGGACTTCGGCTTTCTTGTTGAAGGAGGAGAGGTCCCATAGTGAGGAAAGCATAGGAGAATCCAAGGTTTGAACGAATGGAATAGGTCTGAAACAACAACAGCAGAGAATCTGGGGAAGAGAACTGGTTGGGAATTCTAGAAGAACTGCCAAGGAGCACTGAAGCTCCAATATTCTTGAGTTAAAAAGATAAGCATGCAATTTTAGGAGTAGTGATATAAAAGTTGTACCATTGACTACCTTAGGCTCAATTCCACCCAGCAAGTGCTATTCATTAACAGAAGTACAATAACCAAACCAAAGATGTGGCTCATAAGCTGTAGCAGCACCAGTAGTAGCTATAGCAGTAAACATTTATTGAGGACTAACTGATTTTTCTTGTTTTAATTGTTTTACCTGATTATTGTATACAGGTGGTCAGGACTTTTGTTATTTCTGATGTTTTGATGAGAAAGCAAAGACACAAAGAAGTTAATTTTTCCAAGGTCAAATGACTACAAAGCGGCAGAATTTTTGAACATTAAAAATGAGTCATGTCCAGTCATGCCCAGAGGAAAGTAGGCCGGAAAGCAAAGGGTTCAGAATCTCTGAAAAATGAGGAAGGGGTTGATAACTGAGGATATTTTGCCTAAATCAGACAGACAGTAGCAAATAACTATTACTTCAATACTTTAGTAGTTGCTATATGGAAAAGGAATTAGACTTTAATATTATGTAGCTTCAGGGAGCAGAATTAAAACTAATATCAGAAGCTGCAAGGAGGTAGATTTCAGCTTGGAAAATGAAGATTTTTGTAGCCATGAGAAATACAGATAGTAGGAGAAGAAGCTTCCCAAGTAAGTTCCAGTGACTGAGAGTTTGACCCAAGAGAAGGAGTGTTTGGAGAAGGCATTCAAACCTAGGGCCAGAGCAGACAGGCTGGGCTAGATGAAGTCCAATATCCTTTTAATACTGAAAGTCTCTAGTGTGCATTTTATGAACCCACAATACACATTTACTTTTTAATTTTCTCCTCCGAGTAAGACCATTTGGCAGATACATAAAGCACTTGGATCACTGTTACAACAATATTTAGATATAATAGATAAGAAATAATGCTGTGCCAAGTCTGCTAGATCTAGACTTTCAATTGCTTCAGAAGCTCTAATAATTCAGACGAGAGAAGAAAAGAGAGGAAGAAGGGACTGAAGGAAGGAGGGAGACAGGGAGGAGGAGGGAGGGAGAGAGGAGAGAGCTTAGACATGTAGTCTTTTCCCAAGGGCAAGCAAATATTCTACAAACAATTGCAAAAATTGTTCCCTGCCAAAATTATCCTTTTTGAGGATTTTTAAAAGATAATCCATGTATCTCCCACACTTCACGCTCTTGCACATTTATGCCAAAAGCTCAAACCAGAGACTTTGAAGCTCTTCTCTGAGCAGAGGTCAGTGTTTCTGGTCCAGTGCCAGTTTTAATAAGACTTTCTCTCTCTTAAGAGAAGTAAGATGGTCTCTGCCTGGACCTGATGCCACAAAAGGACCAAGCAATATTTTATTTGACATTTTTAGCCTTGATTTGGCTGCCAGTTTTATTGAAAACTTTAATATTCTTCACAGGTTTTAGATAGCAAATTTTGAATTTTGATTCTGGCCTGACTTTAGGAACCTTTCCTTATAAATCTCTTTTCTAATCATACAGCGACTTTACTGTATTGTTCTCTCCGTTTTTCAGTGCGGTAACTTCGTTTATTTTTCTGTTTGTTTGTTTGGGGTGTTAGGATGCCACAATTAGATACAGCCACCATGCTAATCCATCATGACCCACGGACATCAAAGGCAGCCACTAATACGTACAGTGAATATTGCAAAGATGACCATCATATTTTGAATGGTCAAAATGATGACAAATCCTCAATTTCTTATTTCAGGAGCTCCTGTCCTTCATCTGTTCCCTTCTCCAACAACTATAAACCTTTGCAGTTCTGGCCCTATATTATTGAGCAATATACATGCATATTTTTGTCCTTATGAACCACTGCATGCCTGCTTCCTTACAAACTTTATTTTATTAATCGAAAATAGACTCCAAATCATTGGTCAATAACATATGGCAGTCCTAGTCACAAAATAATGTTAAAAAAAATCCCACAATTTTACTACCTAAAAATCAGATTAAAAAAAAAAAGAAATCAGATTCCTTTATTTCTTCCTTCAAACTATTACAAAGCTATTGTATGATAGAGATAGTCATGCAATTAAGCCCTGGTTATTAACAATTTGGGGAAGGAAATTGCCCATAGCAACATCACAGTTGAAATATTTACATTTGAGTCTTTATCTTTTTTTTTCTGCCAGTTGTTGGAAGCAAATCCAATCAGAAATTTTGGCAGTGAGAAGCTGTAATATAAAACAAAGACAGAGATGCATATATTCATCATGGAGATGTGTATCCCTTTTAATTTACATTAATCTGATAAACAGGGAGGGACCCATTACCTTTTGTTTTGTTTTTACAACTTTCACCTCACTCTGGGTAAAACTTGTCAGAAACCTGGGTTTGAGTCCTGTTTCTATCACTTGTCAGCATGTGATTAACAAACAATCCTCTCTCAATCTTTCTCCCTCCCTCCCACTCTTTGGCCCTCTGCCTCTCCCTCCCTCTCTTCATTTTAGCTTCCATTTTTTCATTTGTAAAATCAGGGGCTGGATTAGAGAATCACTAAAATCCCATCAACTCTAAAAGTCTGTTTCTAAGAGATACTATTTTTGGATAAGCAATTAGAAAATAAAAAAATAAAAATTTAAGTGGTATAATAATCAAGAATATGTAACTAAAAGGATATGGGATAATAAGCTATCTTTTTTAATCCCTGAGTAATTGTGGGGGGATTATTCTGCCTCAATGAAAATATATAAGAGAAGGGTGACTTTCTGTGTTATAATATCTTTTTGGCAAATCCAGTCATCAGGGCTACAGTCAAATGCCAGCAAAATCTGTAAAAACCTGGGAAAAGAATAGGCATGACATATGGAAATTAGCCTAAGTATCTGCAACTTGACCATTTGTCTCTTTTTTATTTGAAGTCTCTTTGTTTTTTCTTCTTTTCTCTTCCTTTTTTCCTTCTTTCCTACTTTCTTCCATTCCTTCCTTCTTTCCTCCTTCCTTCCTTCTTTCCTTCCCTTTTTCTTTTTTTCATTCATCCGGCATATATTCATTAAACAAATACTTATTGATTACCTACAATGTAACTGAAACTCCTCTAGGAACTGGAGCTACGCCACTGAACAAGAAAAATTTTTTTTTAAAATTCCTAGATTTTTCTTATTTTTTTTAACGTTTATTCATTTTTGAGAGACAGAGACAGATCATGAGTGGGGAAGGGGCAGAGAGAGGGAGACACAGAATCCAATGCTAGCTCCAGGCTCTGAGCTGTCAGCACAGAACCCGATGCAGGGCTCAAACTTATGAACAGTGAGATCATGACCTGAGCTGAAGTCAGATGCTCAACCATCCGGAACCACCCAGGCGCCCCAGAAATTCCTAGATTTTGTGGAACTTACATTTAGGTAGGTACACACAAAACAATAATGAAGAACATATTTAAATATATAGTTCAATTCAAGTAGATATACAATACTTGAAAAAGAAATGAAACAGGATAATGAGATGAGAACTGATAGGAGAGAGGCTATTTAAATAGAGACAGAAAAGGTTTCTCTGAAGAGGTGACTTCAAGCAGAAACCTATATAAAGTGAGGGAGAGAACTGCACAGAGATTTCCAGAAGGAGCTTAAGTTTTGTCAATTTAGTGACTAAAATCTTTGATTCCATTATATTGTCTAACTGTTTTTTTGTTAGAAGAGACTTAGGAAAACTTACCAAGTATATACTTTCAAAGTGTATTTAAATGCATATAGACTGGGGGATTTAACAAAAATAGAGTACTAGAAATAAAAATATTATTGTGGCAATATTCCTGGCTCCAAGAGAGAATAGAGAACTGGCCTATCCATATGGGTTCCAGGATATTCCCATCCCACTATGTCACACAGTTGGTGACCCAGCATTGGCTAAACATGTGGAGAAGTTCTTTCTCTGTCTACTTGTATATCTCAGTGTGCCAATGCAGTTCTTTGAGATTTTCAAAATATTGTTTGATATGCTTGTAACTGAATATATTGTGATTCATGAGGCAGTTGGGATAGGCTACCTTGTGATATACTTGAAACCTCTAGTCTAAACCATAAAGGCAGCTGGGGTCTCCATAATCCCTAAGGGACAACCTTCAAAGTGCTATCATTCTTAGAGCTGGATGGTGGGACAAGATGATGGTACTGAGTCTTGAAAATATCAATGACCAATTTGCCATCTCAAAAATGGGTGGGTGGTTACAAACAGGCCCTGATAAGGGAATGTGAATGCATATAAAATTTATTCTAAATTTAGAATTCAACTGTGTCAGGGGCAACTGGGTGGCTCAGTTGTTTGAGCATCCCATCCTTAATTCCAGCTCAGGTCATGATCCCAGGGTCATGGGATGGAGCCCCACTTCCGGCTTGGTTTTGAATGTGAAGCCTTCTTGGGATTTTCTCTCTCTCCTTCTCTCCTTCTCTCTCTCTCTCTCTCTCTCCCCCCCTCTGCCCCTCCTCTGCTTGTGATCTCTCTCTCTCTCTCTCTCTTTCTGTCTCTCTCTAAAATAAAATAAAACTTAAACAATTTTTAAAAAAGAATTCAAGGGCTCCTGGGTGGCTCAGTCAGTTAAGCGTCCTACTTCAGCTCAGGTCATGATCTCACAGTCTGTGAGTTCGAGCACCGCATCAGGCTCTGTGCTGGAGCTCTCCAGCTCACAGCCTGGAGTCTGCTTCAGATTCTGTGTCTCCCTCTCTCTCTGCCCCTCCCCTGCTCATGCTCTGTCTCTCTCTGTCTCATAAATAAATAAAAATATTAAAAAAAAAAGAATTCAAGCATGTCATATTTATGACATGAACTATAATCTCATTTAATGACACTGGCTTTATTTTAGGTTGATATAAGAAATAGCCACATGGAGAGTCTATAAAACAGTTACTGTGGATATCTATTATATTTTTCAATGTTGCTTGTTACAGTGATAATTTTCTCTTAGTTGGAGTCAGAATGGTATGGATGATGAAATGTAACACAGTAGAAAATATATAGAATTAGGTAGAAATCTCAGCTCTGCCACTTAAAAATTGAATGAACTTGAGAAAGTGGTTAAGCTCTGCTGAATCCTTCTGCAAAATGGCCAACATAATAACCTAAAATGATGATTAAATGAGATGTTATTTAAAATGGGCCAAGCATAATGCTTGACTCACTAAATAAAGCTCTTACTATGCATTAATTCTCCTCTCATATTCCAGATTTTTTTTGAGAAGTGTGAACTTCTTGTACTGATTAGCATTTTTCCATAGAAATTGGCTTTGAAAAAATACAGATTAATAAATCTAATAACATGTGGCTATGTAGAACAGTGATTAAGGCTATAGGAATTAGAGACACCTCACAGACCTGGGTTCAAATCTAGATTCTGTCTTTAATTAGTTTTGTGATTTGCTGGCTTCTCTCCAGTCTCATTTATTTATTCCTTTTCATATTCCTACTCAGCATTGGAATGCTACAGGACTTAGTTATTGGACCTAAACTTTTGTCTATCTGTTCTTATTAACTTGACAATAACCAATAATACGGCTTTAAAGAAAACTTCCAAATTTATATCTGCAGCCCAAATTGCAGGTTTCTATGTCCAACTGTCAACTGACTTCTCTATTTGGCTGTCTGATAGGAATTTAAACTCATCTTTTTCACAACCAAATTCATGATCTTCTTTGACAAATTGGTTACTTGTCAGTTTTCCTCATGTTAATTAATGGCACCTCCTATCCCTCAGGTTGCTCAGGTCAGACACTCTGGAGTCAGCCTTGCCTCTGTCTTTTATCCTCCTCACCCAAGAAACCCCAAATCCTGACAGTCCTCTTTTCAAAATATATTTAGCATCATCCTACTTCTTAACAGCTCTTCTTCCTGCTCGCACCCTGGATTATTGCATCTCTCACTACATTGTTAACACAGCCTTCACCCTGGCCTTTCTGCCTCCTCACCTGTTCTCCAGCAATCTATTCTTAACTTCCAGAGCGATCTTTTTAAAATTAAAGTTAAATCAGGTCACTCATCTATTCGATACCTTCAATGTCTTCCCTTTCATTAACAGGAAAACCTAAGATCATTACAATGGCCCACAAGGCCCCAAATGATACTACCTCCTCTATTTGACCTAATCTTTTCCTTATCTCCCCTTTGTTCACTCTACTCCAAATGCCTTGGCTATTGATTCTACATGCCAGGTATGTTTCTCCTCCTATGGCCTTTGTACTTGCTGTTCTCTCTCCCTGGGATGCTTTTTCCTCAGATGACAACATGTATCACTTTTTTACCCCCTTCAGGTTTTTGTTCAAATGTCAATAGTCTCTTTGAGCTTCCTATCTAAAATCAATCTCTGCTTCCATTATCCTATATCCCCATTTCCTACTTTATTTTTTCCAAAGCATTTCTTACCATCTAATATATTATATTATTATTGTTGTTGTTGTTATTATTATTAAATTTTATTGCTTCTTGCACATTAAAATGTAAGCTCAACTGGGTCAGGAATTTTTGTATCTTTTAAACTACTTCCAAGGCGTGGTGCAGCCAATATTTGTTGAATGGATTCACGAGTTCCTGTTAGGTTTTTGTTAGAATTTAGTAGGTTAAATGTTCACTAAAGTACCTTGTATGTAGTAAATACTAAATAAATAATGGCTATAATTATTATTATTTAAGAACCAACTGCATCAGAACTTTATTATTTTGATACCGAACAATTGGACTAGTCCTAATAGACCATTCAAATCATGTGTGTCAGTTCCCCCAATTTAAGAGTCTAATGCTATTTTTTAAATTGTGTTAAAACATTTATATTGGCCAAACATAACTTTGTAAGACCAAAAACAGTAAGCTTTCATGGATTAAAAAAATACTGCTTGTCAGGGTTTAGATAAATACACCAAAAGAAAATCTATGCACACCTTGGCCACCATTGCTAGAGACCTAACTTTGTATTAGCCTAAAGGTTGTTAATTCAATCTTTATCATTGAAGGGATTAACATAAAATTGCTGAGAGTCTGACAACAGGGTGAATGTTCCCAGGGAGATGGCAAGAGCAGCAAGGTAAGATTTTTAAGTCATCAACATTTCTTATTATTTCTTGGTAAAAATATTAAGTAGTTGAATCAACATTTGGCAGATTTACTATTCAGCCCAGAAATCAGTTTTATGAAAATCATACAGCTTCAAAAAGAGTAGTTCAAAAGTGATGCATTGTCGAATATCCATACATATCATGAAATGAATGAGAATCTAACCACCACAAGTGACCCTTATATTTGCTGATGGAAAACCCATGAACTTCAGCAAGTTGGGAATATATGCAAAAAAATTATTTATTTTATCTAAAATTCAAATTTTTAATAGGATTTGCTGTATTTTATCTGACAATCCTATTCATGAAAAAAATACATTTTCTGGAAATTCTGTTAAACTATTGCTTTCTTAATATGTTTCCTAAGAACAATAGTAGTATCAGTATCTGTAACAATACTATTTAATCGATTAATTAAAAGAGGCATTTCTTACAATAACAAAACACACTAGATTTGATGATTGGTCTCTCTGAACTAATGACTACCAACTTCAATAGGATTGCCTGAAATCCTGCTACCCGTCCCTGGAATTTTCCCACTCTCTTTAAACGACCATGTCCTAACTTTTCTTCTCTCCTTAAATATGCAACAACCTTGCTACTGTCCTTTCTTTTGCAGGTAAACTTGCTTCCCCTTTCATTGAAAAATAGAAGCAATTGGAAAAGAACTTCCATAAACTCTCTTCACATCTATTTACTACCTTATAGCTATGGCTATGGACTATATCTTCTTTCTGTCTCTGTCCTATACAAAGTCACCCCTCCTTTTATGCACTGACTCCCATTCTGCCTCTCAAGGGTATTTTTGCCATAATTGTTGTCTGTCCCTCCTCCCAAGTCAACTTTTTCTTCTCTAATGAATTATTTCCATCATCAATCAATCATGTGGTAATATTTTTATCCAAAAAGAAAGAAAGGAAGGAAGAAAGGAGGAAATAAAAAGGGAGGAAGGAAAGGTGAAAAGTAGAAGAGAGAGGGTAGGATATTAAAGGGAGGCGAGGAAGGGGAGGAAGGAAAGAGGAAAATACTTCCCTTGACCTCATATCTTCCTTCCCCTATGATCTCATTTCTTTGCATCCTCCTTTACAGAAATGCTGCTTGAAAGATTTACCTATACTTACGCTCCTATCTTCTCTCTTTTTTTTTCCCTATCTTCTCTCTTGGTTTGAACCCACTCCAATCAGGATTTTAAGCCTTCTCCCCTGCTGAAACTGCTCCCATCTAGTTTACCAATAACTCTACCTCACTGAATTCAGTGGCAAACTCTCAGTACTCACCTTATTCTCCATATTAGTTTCCTAAGGCTGCCACAAAAAGGACTACAAACTATATGGCCTAAAACAACACAGGTGTATTATCTCATAGCTCTGAATGCTATAAATCCACAATCAAGGTGTTGGCAGGGCCAGGGTCCCTCTGAAACTTGTAGGGAAATCTTTTCTTGCCTCTTCCCAGCTTCTGATACTTTCTTAGAAATATTTGACATTTCTTGACTTACAGGTACAAAATTTCAATCTCTGCCTTCATCATCACACATTGTTCTCTCTGTATGTCTCTGTCTTCACACGGTTATTTTATTATAAGGACACCAGTCATTGAAGTAGGGGCCCACCATACCCCGCTATTGCTTCATGTTAACTAATTGCAACTGTAAAGACCCTATTTCTGAAAACGGTCACATTCTGAAGTATGGGGAGTTAGGACTTTAACATATCATTTGGGGGGAACACATGATATCTCCATTTGAATATTGGGTAGCCATGTCAAACTTAGCATATCCAAATCCAAACACCTGATAAAACACCCTAAATGTTCTGTTTCCACAGCCTTCCACATCTTAACAATGGCTATGTTACTCTTCTAATTTTTCAGATACAAAAATCTGTGGAGTAATCATTTCTTCCTTACTCTCTTCACTCCACATCAGATCTATCAGAAAATCTTCTCAGCTCATTACTTCTCATCAGCTCCACTGCCACCACTCTGGTCCAAGACCACAGTATATCTCTCCCACACCATTACAATAGTCTCTGACAGATTTTGATATATCAAGTTCTACCTTACTACAATCTATTCTCAACACAGATACCAGAACCATCCTGTGAAAGAGCCAGATTATGTTACTTCTCAGCCTAAAACCCTGTAATTACTCCCTTTCTTTCAGAGTAATTGATAAAATCCTTATCATGGCTTAAAAGTATTATCCCTACCCCCTTCCAACCCCCACATGGCCATCCCAAACCAATACATTATTTTCCTTACATGCCTCAGAATTTATTCTTCCCATTTTAGGGGACTTTCCTCCTCCAAATTTGTCCCAGATACCTTCATGGCTCTTTCTCTGTCTCTGTCTCTGTCTCTCTGTCTCTGTCTGACTCTCTCTTTCTCTCTCCCTCTCTTACTTCTTTAGTTCCCTACAAAAGTATTCCCTTTGGTGCACACTGGGTGTTGTATGGAAACCAAGTTGACAATAAATTTCATATTTAAAAAAAATATTTCCTTAGCAGTGAGACACTCTCTGATAAAGTTTTCTTTTCTTTTGTTTTGTTTTAATGAAAGCAATCCTGCCCCATACCTCTATCACTCTTTTTCTACTTTATTTTTCACAGTAGCCCTAATACCATCTGAAACACTACAAATTAATAAAACTATCACTCTAGTTTTTTATCTTTCTGGTTATTGCCTTTCTCTCTACTGGAAACTAAGTTCTAAGAAGACAGAGATTTTTGTCTGTGTTTGTTTGTTGGTTTTTCCACTACAAGAGCTAAAGGAAGGAATTGCAAGTCAATCTAGAATAAACTGTCAAAAGTTCAACAGAGTTCAGTTCTGTATACCAAGGTCAATGTCTTATGATCAGTGAATGCTTAAAGTAGGCAAAAAATAAAATAAAAATTAAAATAAAAACTGTAATCTAGAAGCCAGAAAGCTGTCAATACTGGTATAGTCTTATATAAAAGTTAAGCATCATAATACAATACAAATTAAACATAGCTTTCTACGTAAAAATTATCATTAGTCTCCAAAAAATCTAATCTGGTTGGACAAAGACCCCTATTACTTATAGAATCTTTAAGAAGTGACATTTTTTTTCTGGTCAATCTTTTATTCCCCTTAATAGAAGATTAGGACCTGTATAGTCACTTCAAAATATAAATTCAGCCTATACCTCTTCTGCCAAATGTCTTCAGTACTAATTTTATATTTTATATTAATTTTTTATCATATACAAAAGGTTAATCTTTTATACAAAAGGTTAATCTTTATTCTCTGTCCTGTTGAATACTTATCAGAAGTTTAATCTCTTCCAGACACTTTTCTATGAATATTTATAGGGTTGACATTGAATAATAAAATGAAATCCCATGATATTCTTGCCCTGTTACATCTCAAACAGTTAAAAAAAAATGTCAATCAGCTTTATAGCACTAACCAAGTCACACATTTGAACATAGTTCAAGGACCCTAAATTTACCAACCATAAAGGAATGTTTGGAGGTTGATTGGTAACTCGTGGAGGACTTCATGGATACTGGCTGTATCTCTGTGCAGAGAGAAGCAGCTTTCGACCTCTGATTTATTTGTAGGTCAGATGAGGCTCAGCTGGTAGTTTTGAGCTTTGCCGAATCCTTTGGGAAACCACAGGGGCAGGCTAGTCATCTTTGGTGCCATGACTACGACAGGCCTAGAATCTGGGAGCATGACTCTTAACTAAGTAGAATCATCTAGGCATGTTCTGTCTCTCTTGACTCCTCCTGGTAGGGGGCAGAGCATAGCAATCACCTGAGACACTGCTGTTACTAGTAAGAAAAATCCTATGGAAAAAAGTATCACCCATTACTTCCCTTGGGAAACGCTCATTTGAATAGCCCCTTTCAGGGCTCTTTAACAATATTATTCAATTTTGTCCTCACAACACCTGAAAAGATGAAAAGAAAAGGGAAAGAAAAGAAAAGAAAAGAAAAGAAAAGAAAAGAAGAAAAGAAGAAAAGAGAAGAAAGAAAAGAAAAGAAAAAAGAAAAGAAAAACAGAAAAGAAAAACAGAAAAGAAAAGAAAAGAGTCCCAGGGCCAGGGTCTCCTACAAACTAGGTTAGAGGATAGACACGTGTGTTTTGTAAGAACGCACCCAATGATTCCAATACACGATGGGGATTAATAATTATGTGAGAAAGACTGACTGGGCCCATTTTGTAACCAATTTACAGGTAAGGAAAGAGAGGTTAAGGAACCTTTCCCAGGTCACACTGCCAACACAAGATCTTTTCTTTTCATTATACATGGTGCCCCCTGCAGAATCCCCAATTTCCCCTGTCGCACAAAACCTGTCTTTTCAACTAGTGAAGCATATTTGAACTCACAGGAGACAAACATAAACAAAGCTGAACTAATGTAGGGGTAGAAATGTTTCATGGAGAATAATCAATCATTATGTTACAGTCTACTCAGCCCTTCCAGCCTGTCAACATTGGAAGGCTCCCCATTACTTCAGGGTGTGACATTGAGGCAAAGAAACCAGGCAAACACTATTAGTACTACTGCTGCTACTACGACTATGACTACAACTATAACTACTACTACTATTACTACTACTACTGCTACTCCCACTATGACTGTGACTATGTCTACTTTACTATTACTATTACTACTATTGCTGCTGCTATTACTACTACTGCTGCTATTATTATGACTACTACTACTATTACTACTACTGCTGCTGCTGCTACTTCTACTACTAGTACCACAAACTACAATAACAACAAATACACAATACTTTTGATACTTCACAAATTAAAACCCTGTTTGTGTTATAATTCCAATAACAATTCCTGCAAATGCAAAAGCTATATAACTTTATCCTAGTCTTTTTTTTAATACATATTTTGTTGTTGTTGTTGTTGTTGTTTCAGATATTTTGTACACAGGTTTAGTTTTCTACTGAGTAAACATTTGGAAACGTTACTAAATGATGACTTGGAAAAGTCAACTGCCAGATTCTTATAAACTCTGTTTAACTTCCCTGACCCAACTATGTAAATGCCAGCATAAGCCAATAGTGCCATCTTTGTCCAGAGCAACCTTAAAGACCTGATGTTCTACAAGTAGAAAAGACCCTCTACTATGGAGAGATGGTAATCACAGAGACTTTGACTAGCAATGTCTTTAAACAACTTAACTTCTATTTTTTATCATAAAACATCTTTTTTGGTCAATGAAATTTCTCTCACTTCTCCCTTCTGTACCTAAGATTACACATTCTAAAAGATGATATTTTTGTCACATACGATAATTCAAGTTTCCAGTCTGGTAGTTTATGATTTACAAGTACTGTGTGAAGTGCTTGAGCTGATGGGGAAGACTGAACAATAGGAATAGCATCTTCCTACCATAAATTACTAAGTCATAGAACTTTAGATTTCTAGAGTTAGCAAAGATAGATGTAATTGAATCCAAATCCAACACATTATAGGTAAGGATGTTGGTGACCTCTTGGGGCCAGACTGTGAATTTTGGACAAAGCAGAGCAGAAATAAAGTCTGTGTGCCCTAACCTCCATGTCTGAGAAGCCAAAATGTCCACTTTGGAGTATTATGTCCTCTAAGCTTATCTAAATCTGTATTTTCCTTCAAGGATCCATTTATCTCCTACTGCCCAGTATCACAGAATCAAGAATAAAAAGGATGCTAAGGTCACTCAGTCCATTTAGGGTCTGAATCTTCTCTATCATGTTCCTCACCACAGGGTACAATATATTCCTAATGAAACAACCTTTCCATCTTTGGATACTTCAGACAAAATAACGTAATATTGAGCCAAAATATGTTTTCCTAAAGCAACTGTCCAATGATCAGATCCCTTTTGTCATATAACATCCTCTCCCATATCTGAAGATACATATTAGGACACCTTTCATTCCATTTTTCCCAGAATAATAATTCCTCACCCTTTAAAAATTCTTCACACCATGCCATTCTATCTGCTCACCTTTGAAGAACATCTAGTTTTGAAATATGTCTTAAAATGTGGCATTCAGAAGTGAACACATTATTTTAAACACTTCTAAGAACAGTAGAATTTCCCTTCCTCATTCCTAGTCTTCTCTATTAATAAAGTCTGTGCATTCTCAGTGAGTGTTAATATTGCCCATTAGAGGATGAAAATCAGTTCTTGTGGGAAAAAATCTTACTCTTTTTTATGTATAAGCACAGACATAGATATAGTATGTAAAGAGATGTACAATGTATCTGCATCATTAAAATTTCACAGAGGAAGTATCAGGAAAAAGCAATTCTAAAAAGAATTCTTTTAAGAGACAATAATGAAAAAAGGTTGAGAAATAGTGACACAGCCTAAGATCACACTAGTTGTTTTATAACATCATCATACCATTAACTCTTATTGACGTTGTAGCCAAATAAAATCCTCACAACTGTTTTACTTGTGCTGCTGCTAAAAAGGTATCCCCTTTATTTGTGGTTTCCAGTTTGGAAACCAGGTTGTGGTTTGGTTGGTTGGTTGGTTGATTGGTTGATTTTGGTTTTTAGGGAGTGGCAGATTTTGTTTTGTTTTGCTACTGCAAAACCATAAGCTTAAATCTATTCCTGATAAAACTGTCCTTGTTTTGTCTGTTCCTACCTGTCCAGATAGCTTGGAACCAAATTTAGCCATCTAATGCATTCATTATTCTTCCAAGCTCCGATTATTTGCAAATTTTATGTCCTATAATCTAGATTACTCATGCCAGTAATTTGGAGAAACGATGTTGAAGAGATCAGGGCTGAGAATATTGTCCTGCACACGCCTCCTCCATTCTGTCAATCACTATGCTTTGACTAACACCTATTCATCATGTATTAATGTGACGAGCTGTACATCTCAATGCATAAAATCTACAGTTTTCTGTTTTGTTCATTTGTACTCTGTAAGAAACCATGTCAAATGCCTCATGGAAATCCAGATAGCCTGTCTCTATAATATTTTCTAAAAGTTTATTCACTCAAGCAAAAAGTAAAATAAAAAATAAAATTTAGTTTTTTGTTTTTCTTTAATAAACCTGTGCTGGCTCACTATGTTTACTTTCTTATTTTCTCTATACTTAAAAGCCATCTTTTTAATAATATAAATTAATAATATAAATACTAATAATATAAATATTCTATTGATTATGTTTTTTCTTATAATAGTATTTGTCAGTTATATCTGACTCTTGCTCTGCTCATTTATGTTTTCATAGATACATGTCTTACATTTCCAAAAAGATGATAAATTCTTAGAGCCAAACCCCATATTCCCCACAGTTGCCCAACAAAATATCATGGAATATAATAAAAATATATTATTTGGCTGACTAATTAATAAGTTTCTACTCACTATCAAATCAGATCAATGAAAAAAATCATAAATCACACTCACACTTTGGACCAGGTTTCAGATGGTTTTAAAGGCTTGGTCTAATAAGTGTACAA
This sequence comes from Lynx rufus, assembly GCF_022079265.1. NCBI lineage: Eukaryota > Metazoa > Chordata > Mammalia > Carnivora > Felidae > Lynx > Lynx rufus. The sequence goes on from NW_025814825.1 coordinate 9,230,918, forward strand.
AACAGATGAACATAGAGGTGGAAAAGAGAGACAGAAATAAATCATAAAACAAGACTCTTAAAGGTAGAGAACAAACAGGGTGGCTGGAGGGGAAGTGGGCAGGAGGATGGGCTAAATGGGCAACGGGCATTAAGGAGGCACTTGTGATGAGCACTGGATGTTGTATGTAAGTGATGAATCACTAAATTCTACACCTGAAACTATTATTACACTATATTTTAAATTTTAACTAACTGGAATTTAAATAAAAACTTTAAACTACAAAAAAAAGAGAATGTAAAAAGAGTTTCCTCCTATATTCAACTCTCAGTTTATTAATCTCACTAAGAAAGTTTTCATTGAGAAATAAAGAAATTAAAAACTGACAATAGAAAAGGTAAAAGGAACTATATAGGTCATATATGCAAAAAATATAGAATGTATCTTTAGGATGGGGAGAATTCTTTCATTTCACAAATGAATTAAAAACAGACATATCAGGATGGGCTTCTAGCTTTTTTTCTAAGATTGAGCGTATATGTATAATTTAACTTATCACGTAGCTCTGTGGGTGAGATTCTCAAATGAGACATTTTGACTACATTAAAAACTCAATGACTGCTTGGTTGAAAACTGACTTACTGAATTACCTAAATGAGCCATTTACTTGCCATTTGATGGTGGTGCCTTTTTATGTCTTAGATATTATGTATATTCTGTATGTGTACATTCTGATATTCTAAATCTGCAATGCAATTTAATTATTTGAAAGAAGATATTAAGTGATCTTTAAAGATCTTTAAAGATATTGACCTAAGAAGCTCCTGAACTCTTCTCCTCCTACAAGCATACTGAATGAATGGCTACACACAGAGCAATTCCCTCCGAAAGAAATCTAGAAACCAGCCAAGTGACTCTTACATATTGAGTTAAAAAGAAAATACCCACATCAAAACAAGTAGGAAAGGCTGAAACACAATCTCACCTTAAATCCCACCCCTAGCGCTGCACCATATAATTAGGAGGAGACCCTCAACTCCCAGCTTCACTCTCAGGAGTGAAGGGTTTGGGCCCCATATCTAGTGTCCCAACTTTTAGGGCTTCCACCTAAGGGACAGAGCCCTAAACACCTAGTTCTGAAAGCCAACAGGGCTTATGTTGTTCATGAGACCCGTAAGACTGTAAGAGACCAAACAACAACAACAACAAGGACAACAAAGCAGTTGTTTGGGCCTGAGCACTCCCTCTGGCTATCATCCCAGGGTCCAGCACAGAGGGAGCAGGCTGTCCTGTTCCTAATCTTAAAGGAAACATTTAATCTTTTTATTATTGAGTATGATGTTAGCTATGGGGCTTGTCATACATGGCCTTCATTATGTTGAGGTACATTTTGTTATAAAAATAAATTCAAAATGTATTAAAGACTTGAATGTAAGACCTGAAACTATAAAATTCATAGAAGAAAAAAATGGCAGTAAGCTCTTTCACATTAATTTTAACAATATTTTTTTTGACCAGTCTCCTCAGGCAAGGGCAACAAAAGATAAAATAAACAAATGGGATGATATCAAACTAAAATGCTTTTACGCAGAGAAGGAAACCATCAACAAAACAAAAAGGCAACCTACTGAATAGAAGAACATATTTGCAAATCATACATCCTATAAGGGGTTAATTTCTCAGACAACTTAAAATTAAAAAAACAAAACAAAAACAGAAACAACTAACATTAGAAATGGGCAGAGGACTTGAGTAGACTTTTTTTTTTCAAAAAAGACATACAGATGGCCAACAGGCACATGAAAAGATGCTCAACATCAATAATCATCAGGAAAACACAAATCAAAACCACAATTAGATATCACCTCACATCTGTCAGATTAGCCATTACCAAAAAGACAAAAAATAACAAGTGTTGGAAAGCGTGTGGAAAAGGCAACCCTCATACACTGTTTATGGGAATGTAAATTTGTGCTACTACTGAAAATAGTATGGAGATTCCTCAAAAATTATAAATAGAACTACTATATGATCCAGCAATTCCACTTCTGGGCATATGTCCAGAGAAAATGAAAATACCAATCTGAAGAGATATATGTACCACTGTTGTTCATTGCAGAATTATCAACAATAGCCAAGATATGGAAGCAACGTAAAGCGTTCATCAATAGATGAATGGATAAATAAGATGTGGTGTATAAGTATACAATGGGATATTACTTGGCCATAAAAAAAGAATAAAATCTTCCATTTCTTTGAAAATATGAATGAACCGGGGCGCCTGGGTGGCTCAGTCGGTTAAGCGGCCTACTTTGGCTCAGGTCGTGATCTCGCGGTTTGTGAGTTCGAGCCCCGCGTCGGGCTCTGTGCTGACAGCTCAGAGCCTGGAGCCTGTTTCAGATTCTGTGTCTCCCTCTCTCTGACCCTCCCCCGTTCATGCTCTGTCTCTCTCTGTCTCAAAAATAAATAAACGTTAAAAAAAAATTAAAAAAAATAAATAAATAAAAAAATAAAGAAAATATGAATGAACCTAGAAGGTATTATGCTGTGTGAAATAAGACAAATATCATATAATTTTACAAACATGTGGAATGTAAAAAACAAAACAATGGAACAAACAAAACAAAACAGAAACAAACTCATGGATACAGGAAACAAACTGTTGATTACCCAAAGGGGTAAAAATTGAAGGGTAGGAAAAATATGTGAAGAAGAATAAAAGACACAAACTTCCAGTTATAAAATAAATGTAATTTACAGCATAGGAAATATAATCAATAACACAGTAGTAACTTCATACACTGACAGATAATAACTGGACTTACCGTGGAGAAAATTTCATAATGTATAAAAACATCTAATCACTATGATGTACACCTGAAACTAATAAAATATTGTGTGCCAATTATACTTCAATAAAATAGATAATATTATATAAGTAGAAAAAAAAAGAAAATCCTATTTACAATATCATTTTAAAAATACTTAGGTGAAAGAAGACCAAAGCAGGAGGCATCACAATCCCAGACTTCAGCCTCTACTACAAAGCTGTCATCATCAAGACAGCATGGTATTGGCACAAAAACAGACACACAGACCAATGGAATAGAATAGAAACCCCAGAACTAGACCCACAAACATATGGCCAACTCATCTTTGACAAAGCAGGAAAGAACATCAAATGGAAAAAAGACAGCCTCTTTAACAAATGGTGCTGGGAGAACTGGACAGCAACATGCAGAAGGTTGAAACTAGACCACTTTCTCACACCATTTACAAAAATAAACTCAAAATGGATAAAGGACCTAAATGTGAGACAGGAAACCATCAGAACCTTAGAGGAGAAAGCAGGAAAAGACCTCTCTGACCTCAGCCGTAGCAATCTCTTACTCGACACATCCCCAAAGGCAAGGGAATTAAAAGCAAAAGTGAATTACTGGGACCTTATGAAGATAAAAAGCTTCTGCACAACAAAGGAAACAACCAACAAAACTAAAAGGCAACCAACGGAATGGGAAAAGATATTTGCAAATGACATATCGGACAAAGGTCTAGTATCTAAAATCTATAAAGAGCTCACCAAACTCCACACCCGAAAAACAAATAACCCAGTGAAGAAATGGGCAGAAGACATGAATAGACACTTCTCTAAAGAAGACATCCAGATGGCCAACAAGCACATGAAAAGATGTTCAGCGTCGCTCCTTATCAGGGAAATACAAATCAAAACCACACTCAGGTATCACCTCACGCCAGTCAGAGTGGCCAAAATGAACAAATCAGGAGACTATAGATGCTAGAGAGGATGTGGAGAAACGGGAACCCTCTTGCACTGTTGGTGGGAATGCAAATTGGTGCAGCCGCTTTGGAAAGCAGTGTGGAGGTTCCTCAGAAAATTAAAAATAGACCTACCCTATGACCCAGCAATAGCACTGCTAGGAATCTACCCAAGGGATACAGGAGTACTGATGCATAGGGGCACTTGTACCCCAATGTTCATAGCAGCACTCTCAACAATAGCCAAATTATGGAAAGAGCCTAAATGTCCATCAACTGATGAATGGATAAAGAAATTGTGGTTTATATACACAATGGAATACTACGTGGCAATGAGAAAAAATGAAATATGGCCTTTTGTAGCAACGTGGATGGAACTGGAGAGTGTGATGCTAAGTGAAATAAGCCATACAGAGAAAGACAGATACCATATGGTTTCACTCTTATGTGGATCCTGAGAAACTTAACAGGAACCCATGGGGGAGGGGAAGGAAAAAAAAAAAAAAAAAAAAAAAGGACGTTAGAGTGGGAGAGAGCCAAAGCATAAGAGACTGTTAAAAACTGAGAACAAACTGAGGGTTGATGGGGGGTGGGAGGGAGGGGCGGGTGGGTGATGGGTATTGAGGAGGGCACCTTTTGGGATGAGCACTGGGTGTTGTATGGAAACCAATTTGTCAATAAACTTCATATAAAAAAAAAAATACTTAGGTGAGAACATAACCAAGGAGGTAAAAGATATGTACTGAAAATTGTAAGACACTGATGGAAGAAATTGAAGAATACACAAATAAATGGAAATATATTAATATTTATAAAAGTTTCATACTACCCAAAGCAATCTGAAGATTCAGTGAAATCCCTATCAAAATTCCAATGGGATTTTTGACAGAAATAGAAAAAAAAAAAAAAAGATCCTAAATTTTGTTGGAACCACAAAGAAACCCTGAATAGCTAAAAGTAATCTTGAGAAAGAACAAAGCTGGAAACATCACACTTCCTGATATCAAACTATATTATAAAGCTACATAACAGAATCAAAACATTGTGGTAGGAGCATCTGGGTGGCTCAGTCAGTTAAGCGTCCAAATTTTGATTTTGGCTCACATCAGGATCTCACAGTTCATGAGTTTGAGCCCTGCATCAGACTCTGTGCTGATGGTGCAGAGCCTGCTTGGGTTTCTCTCTCTCTTCCTCTCTCTCTCTGTCAAAATAAATAAATAAACTTAAAAAAAAAAAAACAAGCATTGTCGTATTGGCATAACAATAGACATAGATCAATGCAATGGCATAGAGAGCCCAAAAATAAACCCCGACAGACAGAATCAATTCATGTACAACGAAGGAGCCAAAATTTTTCAATGGGGATAGGATAGTATCTTCAATAAATAATACTGGGAAAACTGGATAGCCACATGGATAGCCACTATACACAAAAATCAACTCAAAATGAATTAAAGATTTAAAAAAAATAAGATGTGAAACCATAAAACCCCTGGAAGAAAACACAGGGGTAAGCTCCTTACCATTAATCTTGGCAATGCTATTTTTGAATTTAACACAAAAAGCTAAGGTACAAAAGCAAAAATAAACAAGTAGAACTAGATCATATTAGAAAGCCTCTGCATCAGTAAAATGAAAAGGCAATCTATGAAATGGGAGAAGATATTTGAAATTAATATATAGATGGATAGATAGATAAAGCATTAATATCCAAAATATATAAAGAACCCATACATTTCAACAGCAAAACAACTTGATTAAAAACCGGGAAGAGTAAATAAATAGACTTTTTTTTAAAAAGAAAACACAAAAATAGCACTTAGATACACAAGGTATTCAACATCACCAACTATTAGGGAAATGCAAATCAAAACCACAGTAAGGTACCACCTCACACCTCCTAGAATGGCTATCACCAAGAAGACAAGAGTAACAAGTGTTGGCCAGGACATGTAGAAAATGGAACCCTATGCACTGTTGGTGGGAATGCAAATTAGCACAATCACTATGGAAAACAATATGGAGGTTCCCCCAAAAATTAAAAATAGAACTATATTATTCAGTAATTCTATTTCTGGGTATATATCCAAAAGGAACAGAATCACAATCTTGAGGGAATAGCTGCACTCCCATGTTAATTTCAGTTTATTCCCAATAGACAACATAATTGAAACAACTGGAGTATCACTAACAGATGAATGGATAAAGAAGATATAGTACTATATATATATATATATATATATAGACACACACACACACATATATAGTGAATATTCACAGTATGAATAAGAAAGAAGGACATCCTTCCATTTGTAACAACATGGATGGTCCTTTAAAGGCATTATGCTAAGTGGTGAAAGTCAGGCAGAGAAAGACAAATACTGTATGATATCACTTATGGGTGGAATCTGAAAACAGCCAAACTCAGAGAAACTGAGAGTATAGTGGTAGTTACTAGGGACTGGAGGTTGTAAGAAATGCAGAGACATTGGTCAGAGGGTACAAACATCCAGTTTTAACTGGAGATATAACTATAGCATGTGATTATAGTTATTATTACTGTATTATACACTTTAAAGTTGTTAAGAGAGCAGATCTTAAATGTTCTCATCACAGAAGAATGGTAATTATGTGATTTGATGGAAGTGTTAGCTAATGCTAGGTGGTAATCATTTTCCAGTTTATAAGTGTATCAAATCAACACTTTGTATACTTTAAATTTACACAATGTTATATGTTACCTATATTTCAACAAAACTGGAAAAAACAATAAAAAGAAAAAAATTAAAAATGATCAGGGAGAAGAACAAATGGAGGCTTTATTTATTTTTATAATCTTTCCTTAAGCTGATTGGTGCTTACACTGATGTTCATACATAATTCTAAAAGCCCTTTTGTGTATCTGAAATATTTCATAATAAAGTTTTATAGCAGGTTATTTGTGACCTTACATGATGTTTAAAATTTAAACAAAAAAATCTAAACATTTTGTTCCTTCACTCAACTGCTTCACTCAGCACCTCTCCTTAAGTAGCTGTTTTTAATTGAGGGAGGAAAGCATTCGGCTGAGAATAGTTTGGGCACACTAATTCTTAGTGGGTTCTGTAAACAGCAGTCCCCTTTAGCATGTGTCCTCCAAGGACTTGATAAGAGAACCAAAGAGGTGAAGAGAGGATTGATCTTTAAATTATTGTCAGCATACAGTTAATTAAGTAGAGTTTATTCTTCCTTAGCCTTACAACCTTTAGAGGTACAGAATTCTTAGGTTATTCAATGTTGTCAGCAAGACAGCAAGGATGGTAAGGAGAGTAAAGAAACGTCATGGAAAACAAATTCTGAGATTTTTTTTAAAGGAAAAGGTGGCTGGCTCAATATTAAAACTTGAGAATTTTGAAAAACATTTGAATACATAGCATAGATCTCCTCGTACCCCAATTTTTTTTATGTTCTTCTTTCAATGGGTCCTGAGAATTACTAAGAACCAGAATCTGAGAGTAATATACCCATTTTTAAAATATGTATTAACTTCGTTTTGCTGCCATAACAAATTACACAAACTTAGCAGCCGAAAAACAATGCAAATGTATTTATTATCTCAGTTCTATAGGTCAGGGGTCTGAGTGGATTCTACTAATTCCTCTGCTCTGAGACTCAAAAGGCCCACAGTAAGATGTTGGCTAGTCTGGGCTCTTATTTGGAGACTTGAAGGAAGAATCCATTTCCACACTCATTCAGGTTGTTGGCTGGATTCAGTTCCGTGCAACTGCAGGACTGAGATGTCCATTTCCTTCTGGCTCTCAGCCAGGAGGTGTTCTCAGCTTCCAGAGACTGTCCACATTCCCTGGCTCTTGGTATCTTCCTATATCTTCAAAGGCAGCAATAACGGGTTAAGTCTTCCTCACATTTTGAATCTCTCTGACCTCTTCTACTGTCTCATCTTTCTTGTGCTCATCTTTCGGACTCTTCTGACTTCCTCTACTACTCTTAAGAGCTTATATCATTACATTGATCCCACTACCATAATTTAGGATAATCTCTTTTTGCTTTAATGTCAATGGATTTGTAACCTTAATTACATCTGCAAAATCCCTTCACAGCAGTACCTAGATTAGTGTTTGATTATAACCAGGAACAGGAATCTTGAGGGAACATCTTCACAATTCTTCCCACCACTGTGTGTGCCCACCAGGTTCAAGGCAAACTAGAATTACAAGCAATGGAAGACACTTGAAGAGATATCTGCCCAGAGGAATGCCTCCAATACCCCTTTTATAAATGATGAACACAGAGAAACACACATGACAATCTTTTATCCTTTTCAACAAATTGCCAATTAAATGATATATATTTTTATAATCTATAAAACATAAAAGTTTATCTAAATGAGGCAATCTGGAACATTATTTGATTACTCGGGTGGTAACTTCATGGCTAATGATAAATCTCTTCTATTAGGAGTTTCAGTTGAGAATGTTTTCATTTGTATTGTTTTTGTATTTTTAAACAGGTCATGAATTCTTGGGAGAAGCTATTTGAACAAGGGAGAAAGGATATTCTGTAATTATAATTAGAGATGTCTTTTTGCAGGAAGCAATCATCAGTATAAGTTAAGTACCAAAACTGCAAATTCAATTATTCTTAAGTATTTACTAGAAGATTAGTTTAACTATAATTCTTAAAGAAATTAACCCTATAAGAAACTTTATAAAAGCATGATTTGAGTTATCATGGTTAAAGATATAATGCAATAACAATATTACAATATTATAACATCTATCTAATCCATATTAATTTTGTACAATTACTGAAAAACATTTATTGAAATCATAATATTAATATTTGAATTTGAATGTATTAGGTTACTTCTTTTAAGATGTATGCATTACCAAGAAAGAGGAATCCAGTTTTTCTGAAATACCAATTTCATACAGATGGTCAATCAAATTTAAAAAAAATATCTTGCCAATGCTCCAAACTCATACCTTGCAATGAATTTACTTATTGTGAAATCAAAGCATTTTTGAAGTGATGGAAATTACCAATCTTAAAGTAATTTTGCATTCTCTTTCTTACTTTTCTTCTAAACTCTAATTATGTGTAAGAATCGTAATGAAAATGCTCAGAGTTACTGACCTCCGAAAGAGTGGCGACATGACTGTTTCACAGTTGCATACCTTCTGCTGATACATCAGGCAGTAGAGAAAAACGATTGAGAAAAAAAGGACTCTGGAGTTAGACTACTTGGATTTCAGTTCAGCTTTGTCATTGATCACCTATATCCTAAAGCAAATTATTCAGCCTCCCTGTGCCTCATCTTCCACCTGTAAAATGGGGATAATAATAGTACCATGCCCCTCCTAGGGTTGTTGCAAGAATGAAATAAAATAATACATATAAAGTTGTAAAAGTGCTAGGTCCTTAGTATAGTCTCAATCAATGTTAGTTCTTATTATTCTTAAAGTGATGTCTATCATTAAGATCCAGGATGTGACAGAGACCTACACTGTTCAGATTTATGTGCTTTTAGAACATAAATTATACAGACTGGGCCTCAGTAAAAAACTGTTTTGCCATGAACTCCGTTGATCAGCAGAGAGGACAGAGGAAGAGGCTGAAGAGACTCCAGCAATACATTCCTGCCAACCAGCTGTGTTTGCATTGCTGTAAAGACATTGCCAGTGATGTGTCTCTCATTCTGACCATTCACCTTGGTCATTCTTTCTTTTCATCAAAAATCAATGAGTGTCCATAATGCAATAGGCTTTGTGTGATGAAGATATGGAGAAGAACATGCAGTATTTTATCCTCATGAGGTACAGTCTTGCAAAAACACACGCAGAGCTCCAAGCCACCCTTACTTCTGACTCACTGTTTTAAATTTAACAAGAAAGACATTTTTCTATTTAAAGTAATAAAAAAAAGGGGGGGGAATGGTGAAAATTACATAATGAGATGTAGAAGTTAAGATTCTATCAAGCTTTTTGGGATATGTGTCAACATTTCTTAATCACATCACCAATCACATTTTAGTTAAATCAGAAAAACTCAAAGAGAGCTATGGAAAGAATACACAGTGACTCCAGTTCCTACAATGTATTTGTGTATAGATGGGAGAGGAAACATAAATTATCTTTTTACTTCCACCAAACCAAAAACTCTCCATTACTTCTACCCGTCCTCTCCTTACCTCACTTTTTTAAAAAATTTATTTATTTTTGATAGAGACAGAGCACAATTGGGGGAGGGGCAGAGAGAGAAGGAGACACAGAATCCAAAGTGGGCTCAGGCTCCAGGCTCCAAACTGTCAGCACAGAGCCCGACACGGGGCTCGAACCCACAAACCACGAGATCATGACCTGAGCCAAAGCCGGACGCTTATCCTACTGAACCACCCAAGCGCCCATCTCCTTACCTCACTCTTAACTACTGCTCAAGACCAAATGCTGTATTATCAACTCTGTTACACTAGTTCCAAATTAGTTTCAGGAAATTTCAGAAGAGTCCTCTAAAAGGAGCAGTTTAGATCCAAAATACTCTTAGGAATGATCTTCGCTCATGCCTGTATTCTGAAGATCTTAGAATTTCAGGCTTGGAAGGAAAATTTAATATCTAATACAATTATTTTATTCTTCTGGATATTTGAATAATTTTCCCAAGGCCACACAGGTAGTTAGTTGCAAAGTCAGAACTGAAACCTAAATCCCAATTCCTATTTCAACTTCTTTCCACATCAGCTTGTATTCTAATTGGATGTAATGGGCATTTACTATTGCTGAGGCTAGATTCCAAACTAGTGATTTAATCCATGGCTAATGAGGCATTAAATGTCCACAGCTGATAACAAATAGCATGCAAAATATTTGAAAACTGAATTTATCATCATTTACCATCACTTTAATCAGATTGTGTACCACCTTTGTTTATGTATTCCATCATGCCTATCGCTTTGCTAAAGATTTTTGCTCATTGAATCATCCTATAGATAAATTACACACATTAATGAATTATAATCTTGACTTTGAGGGTTGATGTAGCTAAAAATTATTGGAAAAAAGAATTTAAGATTCATTAAATGTTGCTAAATCATATCAAACCAAACAAAACAATCACATTACAACACTGCAAAAGTAATGACCATACACACGCATATACATAATGACAACACTTTTAAAAAAACCCAAACTTCACTAGATACCAGAATTTTTCTTTTAGTTTAGAATACAAAACTTCTAAACATTTATTAAGAGTGTCTTCACTGATGGAAAATGATATATGTAAGCACCAATTTCTCAATAATTAAATTCCTATAATTAGATGTAGTAAATGCAGCTATATCATCAAAGGATATACTGCAGAATCTTGAAGGGAGTGCAGACCACATATGGACTTCACTGTAGTCATCATTTCAAACCAAACCAAAAGGTATCAGAATAAAATAAAAAGGGTCATTTTTCTGCTTAGTTTAAGCACTTTCTAAGTACACTGGCTTGGAGTGTCAGATTAGAAGTTCAGTGCCAATTTGATTCTTGCCTTTGTAAATATTTTTGTATTCTACTGGGAAATGTATAGGGCTTTCTTTGTATTGTTAAAGTTCAGAAATATCACAATAATGTCTAAGTGTGAATCTTATTTCATTATTACTGACTCAGCTGGTCATTTTTTTTTCAGTGTGAAGCCTCAAGTCTTTAGCTCAGAGAATATTTTTTTCTTGTGACGATTGTCCTCACTCAATTCAGTTTATTTTGATAACATGTTATGTACTGGATTTTTGTGTGTAAACTCCATGTTTCTAATATTTACTAAGATTTTCCAACTACTTGTTTTTGAATCTAAGGAGTGGGATAATCCCTTTAGTTTTATTCTGGTTTTTCATGGTTGATGTGCTGCTTTTAACCTTTCTTATTAAGGTTTTTTGTTTTGTTGTTTTTTCTTTAAAACAATAGCTACCCTCCAGAGTGTAATATAATTAAGGGCATGTGTCCTAGACTTAGGTTCTTTTTAATCTTGGCTTGGCAGTTTCATAGCTGTTTAACTTGGGCAAGATATTTTAATTATGCCTCAGTTTCTTTACTCCACATGGATAATAATAACAGGTCTTTCATAGGGTCGTTGTAAGGATTGAATGAGTTAATGTATGTAAAGATCAGAGAACAGTACATGGTATACAGTAACCTTTCAGCAAAATCACCCTATTGTTCCTTTTACACAGCAGTGTGCTATTTTACAGACTGATGGGGAGGGGGGGAAAAAAGAACTTCTCAAATATCAATGAAAACACTAATTAGAATTTTAAATAGTTCTCTTTTGAATACCTGAAAATCTGTTTTATTTGTTTCATTGGGAACATTTGCTCTGATTTCCAGCTTTCCAGGTTTCCCCTTCTTCTCTCCAATGGCTGGTGACACTTCATTTTATTTTCATATTTATGTGTGTAGGTTTAGATGACCTGTATCGGTGGCTGGTAAGGGCTCCCTATGCTTAGGCCAACATTTGATATCATGAAATTGCAGTGTTCGAGAAACAGGGAAAAGCAGATAGGTTGATTTCCTTCTAGGTATATGTACTGGAAATAAATTTGACAATTTTTTTCCCAAGGGAAAAAGCAAGAGTGAGGTGGGTAAGAAAAGTTCTAATTGTGTTTAGGATGCTGACACAATTGGAGAAGTAAATATTTTCTCCAATATCTCTCTGCAGAGCTTTCATAAATTCTAGAAGCCCTATTATGTGCTTCTCATTGATACTGCCACTCCTCCAAATGGGGATTTAATAAGGCTATAATTTCCTAAGTCGGCGATTCCATCAGTTTTCTGTTGGAGATATTTTCCTCTTTGTCTCTTAGGTTTTCCTTGCTTTGCTTATATCAGGATTTAAAAAGAGTCCTTGTCAGCTCCTTAGTAAACCCAAAACATCCACTTCATTAAGAAAATAAATTTTGGAGGGAGTAAAGATAGCAGAGAAGTAGGGGGGCCTTGTGCTTTCCTAGTCCTTCAAACATAGCTGTATTGAGGACACGTTGCTTGGAACACCCAGGAAATTGATCGGCATACTTGTAGAAGGATCTCCACAGTTGGAGGGAGACAGTGTGGCAAGTGTGAGTATGTGGAAGTAAATTGGGAAAGAGAAAAATGGCAGTGGAGACTGCCACCGAGGGGAGGGAACCCTTTCAGTGGAGACACAAAAGGGAGAGAAAGAAAGAGGAGATAAGAGAGTGCAATATCGGGTTTGCACTAAAAGAAAACCTCTCTGGACCTCTGGACCATGGATTGCGGAGCGAGAAGTACTGAATTTAGCAGGTTTTGTTTTTTTTGTTGTTGTGGGTTTTTTTTTTTTTTTTTTTTTTTTTTTTTTTTTTTTTTTTTTTTTGCCAAAGCCTTTGGAACTCAAACTCTGAGGTTTGGGAAGTGTGTGACCTCCTTTGAAGCAGAGCTATGGCGTGCGCTCCTAGGAAGGAGAGAGCTGGCCGCAGAGTGCATACCCAGTGGAGAGATATCCCGGGTTTATTGGGAGAGAACATTCCTCTTCCTGGACTACTTTGAAAGAGGGCATATTGCCTCCCCATGGACAAAAGACCATGAAGGTGCCAGCAAAAGGTCTTTCATCAGCAGAGGGCAAATGTGTACCCAGAGGGAATATAACCTTTGCTGCTTTTAGAGGGGCTGCACCATAGATTCTTTGTACTGTGCAGGTGGAAGACTGTTTTTCAGAGACAAAGGACTTCAGACATAGCGTGGAGAGACTGTACTCCAGAGGAGAGGGTGGGTATGCATGGTGCCAGGTCCTTTAAGACTTGGAATTTTGAATCCCAGCTGCATGCCAAAGGAAAAAACAAAAACAAAAACAAAACAAAACAGGTGAGCTGTGGCACAGGGCAAGCTATCTGCCCTCGCTATTCTATGAGGGCTGCCTGAACAGTAGGGAGTGTGAGATACCCTATCCTAGGATGAGAGATTGGGATGGTGCCATTTTTCCCCCAACACCAACAGGGGGGACTTCAGAGAGCAACATAGCGACCCCCAGTGGAGGCTGGCACACTTACACCAAACCCCAGTCCCCCTGTGCCTGGCAACTACTTATTTACTAGGGCAAGACTGACTGAGCCAACACAGCTGGCCTCTCCTCCAAAACACCAGCAAAGTCAGCATCCTGTATGTACCAAGTGTACTAAAAATCAAGTGCTTCGAAACAACACCTGCAGTTCTGGTGGAACTAGGACCAGGCCTACTTTTTTTTTTTTTTTTTCCTTTCTTGTTCTTTTTGTCTTTTGGTATCAGGCTGATAGTTTCTTGTTTGTTTTTTTCATTTCCTTCTCTCTTTCTCTCTGTCTCGGTATCAGTCTTCTTTACTCTTTTCTTTTTCTTTCTTTTTCCTTATTTTTTTTCCTTTTTCTTTGGAATCAATCTTATAGTTTTTTGATTCTCTGTTTGCTTTCCCTTTCCTTTTCTCTTTTTTTTTGGGGGAGGGGTGGGGGATCAGGGTTTGTTTGTTTGTTTTTCCCTTTTTTTCCAGGCTTAATTTAATAAACACATCAAACTACACCCAGTTAAAGGTCCAAACACTTCCTACTGTGAACAAGGAGTTCTGCAGAGGACTGACCAATGGGAAAGAACAGCCAAAACTCAACAGCAGAGTGCACACAGCATAGACCAGAAACACTTCCTGAAGTGTATGACTCCTTTTTAATATAGCAATACTTTCAGGTGCAGAAAACATAACAAGCTTTTAAATCATGCAAAAGACAGAAATTTAGCCAAAATGATGAGATGGATGAATTCTCCCCAAAAGAAAGGTCAAAACAAATCACAACCTTTGACTTCCTCAAACAGATTTAAGCAATATATCTCAATAAGAATTTAGAACAACAGTCTTAAGACTACAAGCTGGGCTTGAAAAAGCGTAGAAGACATGAGAGGAACCCTTGCTGCAGAGATCAAAGACCTAAAAGCATGTCAGGCTGAAATAAAAAATGCTATAACTGAAATGGAAAACCAATTGGATACAGTCACAATGAGTACTGAAGTAGCAGAGGAGAGAATAGGTGTAACAAAATGGATAAAAACAAGATCCATCTATACACTGCCTACAAGAGACTCATTTTAGACCTGAAGACACTTGAAAGATGGAAGTAAGAGGATAGAGAGCCATCTATCATGCTAATGGATGTCAAGAGAAAGAAGGGTAGCCATATTTATATCAGACAAACTAGATTTTATTTTATTTTATTTTATTTTATTTTATTTTATTTATTTATTTTTAATTTACATCCAAATTAGTTAGCATATAGTGCAACAATGATTTCAGGAGTAGATTCCTTAGTGCCCCTTATCCATTTATCCCATCCCCCCTCCCACAACCCCTCCAGTAACCCTCAGTTTGTTCTCCATATTTATCAGTCTCTTCTGTTTTGTCCCCCTGTTTTTTATATTATTTTTTTATTTTTTTAATATTATTTTTGTTTTTATATTATTTTTGTTTCCCTTCCCTTATGTTCATCTGTTTTGACAAACTAGATTTTAAAACCAAAACTGTAACAAGAGATGAAGAAGGGCATTATAACCTAATTAAGGGGTTTATCCATCAAGAAGATGTAACAATTGCAAATATTTATGCCCCCTTGGCAACCCTTAAATTATATAAATCAATTAATAACAAACATAAAGAGAGTCATTGATAATAACACAATAGTAGGAACTTTAATACCCCACTTACAACAATGGACAGATCATTGAAGCAGAAAATCAACAAGGAAACAATGACTTTGAATGACACAGTGAACCAGATGGACTTAACAGATACATTCAGAACATTTCATCCTAAAGCAGCAGAATACATGTTCTTCTTGAGTGCACATGGAACATTCACCAGAATAGATCATATACTGGGTTACAAATCAGCCCTCAACAGGTACAAAAAGATTGAGATCATATCATGCATATTTTCAGATCACAATGCTATGAAACTTGAAACCAACCACAAGAAAAAATTTGGAAAGCCCTCAAACACGTGGAGGTTAAAGAACATCCTACTAAAGAATGAATGGGTTAAACAGGAAATTAAAGAAAAAATAAATGATACATGGAATCCAATGAAAATAAAAACATGACAGTCCAAACCCTTTGGGATGTATAAAAGGCAGATCTAAGAGGAAAGTATATTGCAATTCAGGCCTATCTCAAGAAGCAAGTGAGTCCCAAATATACAATCTAACCTTACACCTAAGGAGCTAGAAAAAGAAAACCAAATAAAGCCTAAAGTCAGCATAAGAAGGGAAATAATAAAGATTAGAGCAGAAATAAATGACATAGAAACAAACAAACAAACAAACAAAAACTAAAACAGATCAATGAAACTCAAAGCTGGTTCTTTGAAAGAATTAACAAAATTGATAAAACTTTCCAGACTTATCAAAAAGAAAAGAGACAGGATCCAAATAGATAAAATCCCAAATGAAAGAGGAGAGATCACAACCAATGCCACAGAAATAAAAACAATTGTAAGAGAATACCATGAAAAATTATATGCCAACAAACTGGGCAATCTGGAAGAAATGGACAAATTCCTAGAAACTCACACACTATCAAACTGAAACAGAAAGAAATGGAAAATTTGAACAGACCTATAACCACCAAAGAAATTGAATAAGTTATCAAAAATCTCCCAACAAATGAGTCTTGGGCCAGATGGCCTCCCAGGGAAATTCTATCAGACATGTAAAGAAGTGTTAAAACCTATTCTTCACAAACTGTTCCAAAAATAGAAATGGAAGGAAAGCTTCCAAATTCAATCTATGAAACCAGCATTACCTTAATTCCAAAACCAAAGACTCCACTAAAAAAGAGAATTACAGTCCAAATCCCTGATGAAGGTGGATACAAAAATTCTCAACAAGATACTAGCAAATCAAGTTCAACAGTACATTAAAAGAATTATTCACCACAGGCACCTCGGTGGCTCACTTGGTTAAGCGTCAGACTTTTGTTCAGGTCATGATCTCACAGTCCATGAGTTCAAGCCTCATGTCGGGCTCTGTGCACAGAGACTGGAGCCTGCTTCAGATTCTGTGTCTCCCTCTCTTTCTGCCCCTCCCACACTCTCTCTCTGTCTCTGTCTCTCTCTCTCAAAAATAAACAGAAAAAAAAAAAGAATTATTCACCATGATGAAGTGGAATTAATTCCTGAGCTGTAGGGCTGATTCAATATTTGCAAATCAATCAATGTGATACACCACATTAATAAAAGAAAGGATGAAAACCGTAGGATCCTTTCAACGGATACAGAAAAAGTATTTGACAAAACACAGCTTCTTTTCTTAATAAAAACCCTCAAGAAAGTAGGTATAGAAGGAACATACCTCAAGATCATAAAGGCCATATACAAAAGACCCGCAGCTAATACTATCCTCAATAAGGAAAAACTTAGATCTTTCCCCCTTAGGTCAGGAACACCACAGAGATATCCATTCTCACCACTATTGTTCAACATAGTACTGAAGTCCTAGACTCAGCAATCAGGCAACAAAAAAGAAATAAAAGGCATGCAAATTGCCAAGGAAGAAGTCAAACTTGCACTCTTTGCAGATGACATGGTACTCTATGTGGATAACCTGAAAGACTTCACCAAAATATTGCTAGAACTGATAAATGAATTCAGCAAAGTCACAGTATATAAAAGGAATGTACAGAAATCAGTTGTATTTCTATACACCAATAATGAATCAGCAGAAAGGGAATTTAAGGAATTGATTCCATTTACAATGGCATCAAAAACCATAAGATACCTAGGAAAAACTTAATCAAAGAGGTAAAAGATCTCTATGCTGAAAAGCATAGAAAGCTTATGAAAGAAAATGAAGAAGACATAAAGAAGTAGAGATAGATTCAATGCTCATGGATTGGAAGAACAAATATTGTTAAAATGTCTCTACTACCCAAAGCAATCTACACATTCAATGCAATCTCTATCAAAATAACAACAGCATTCTTCACAGAGCTAGAACAAACAATCCTAAAATTAGTATGCAACCACAAAAGACCCTGAATAGCCAAGTACTGTTGTAAAAGAAAACCAAAGCTGGAGGCATCACAATCCCGGACTTTAAGCTGTATTACAAAGCTGTAATCATCAAGACAGTATGGTACTGGCACACAAACAGACACATAGATCAATGGAACAGAATAGAGAACCCAGAAAAGGACTCAGCAATACATGGTCAACTAATCTTCAACAGAGCAGAAAAGAATATCCAATGGAAAAAAGACAGTCTCTTCAGTAAACAGTGCTGGGAAAACTGGACAGCAACATGCAGACGAATGAAACTGGACCACTTTCTTACACCATACACAAAAATAAACTCAAAATGGATGAAAGACCTAAGTGTAAGACAGGACACCATCAAAATCTTACAGGAGTAAACAGGCAGTGACCTCTTTGACCTCGGCCACAGCAACTTCTTACTAGACAAGTCTCCGGAGGCAAAGGAAACAAGCAAAAATTAACTACTGGGACCTCATCAAGATAAAAACCTTCTGCATAGCAAAGGAAACAATCAGCAAAACTTAAAGGCGACCAACAGAAGGGAAGAATATATTTGCAAATGTTGTATCAGATAAAGGGTTGGTATCCAGAATCTATAAAGAACTTACCAAACTCAATACCCCCAGAAACAAATAATCCAGTGAAGAAATGAGCAGAAGATATGAACAGACACTTTTCCAAAGAAGACATCCATATGGCAAAAGCTTCATGAAAAGATACTAAACATCACTCATCATCAGGGATATAAAAATCAAAGCCACAAGGAGATACCACCTCACACCTGTCAGAATGTCTAAAATTAATAACTCAGGAAATAAGAGACATTAGTGAGAATGTGAAGAAAGGGGAAAACTTTTGTATTGTTGTTGGGAATGCAGAGGGGTGCAGGCACTTTGGAAAACAGTGTGGAGATTCCTCAATAAGTTAAAAATAGAGCTACTCTATGCCCTAGCAATTTTACTAGGTATTTATCCAAAGAATACAAAAATGCTGATTTGAAGGGGCACATGCACCCCAATGTTTGCAGCAGCATTATCAACAATAGCCAAATTATATAAAGAGCCCAAATGTCCATCGACTGATGAATGGATAAAGAAGATGTGGTTTATATATACAACGGATTATTACTCAGTGATCAAAAGAATGAAATCTTGTCATTTGCAACAATGTGTATGGAACTAGAATGTATTATGCTAAGTGAAATAAGTCAGAGAAAGACAGATATATAATTTCAAACATGTGGAATTTAAGAAACAAAACAGATGAACAAAGGGGAAGGAAAGGAAAAATAAGATAAAAACAAGGAGGCAAACCATAAGAGACTCTTAAATACAGAGAACAAACTGAGGGTTGTTGGAGGGGAGGTGTGTGAGGGAATGGCTAAATGGGTGATGGGCATTAAGGAGGGCACTTGTTGGGATGAGCACTGGGTGTTATATGTTAAGTGATGAACTACTGGGTTCTACTCCTGAAACCAATACCACATGGTATGTTAACTAACTTGAATTTTAATAAATAAATTAAAACAAATAAATTCCTGAAAGTGTCTACTTTAATCATGTCATTCTTACTTGTGTTCCAGCATTGTTACAGATTTTCTTTTGCTCATTTGGTACTTCTTTAGTAAATTCCATGGGATTAGAGTATAAAGGGAATGGAATATGGATTGGTTTAATTCCCCATCCTGAAGTTGAGATCATATTTTAGGTGAACTGAGGTGAATGAACTGAGACGTTCATTTTTTTCTATGGCAGTTGAGTTAGCTGAGGAACAGAACCTACAGCGTAATGTCATGTTAAGTTGCTCACGTAGCTAAAATGATGCAATGTAAGTAGTTGTCAACATGATTAAAATTATTGGCAATCTGAATTTAATTAATTTCAGAGCTATGTTATTTTCCTACTTCCTTCAGCCTCTCGACCACTTAATTAGTAAGATTTACTTTTAGTTCATCTCTAAACTTTGTGCTCATGGTCAAGAATAGTGATGTATACAACTCAAATGAGAAAATCAGCCTCGATCATTTTATTGGCAAATGTGCCCATCATGTAACTGTTGGGTTATAATTTGCCTTCTTCATTACATTATCTCCAGTCACATCTCTGTGCCTATAATCTGGAATAGCCAGGAAAGAATATCTAGAGAAAGGAAAGGCCAAGCCAACCACATTCGAATCTGGAAGCACAAAAATTAAAAAAAAAACCTAACTGTATGTAAAACCAAAGGGACCAAAGACAGGTATAAGATTTAAGAATTATTGTTTATGTAAAACCAATCATGTCTATAGCAGTAATAGAATGCATTTTGTACAATGGAAAGATTTATTTACTGTTAACATACATAATGTTAATTTATACAAGTTGGATTTAGCCCCTTTAAAACATACACACACACATACACACACACGCACAATTGCAATTTAGTTTGTCTTATTCCTTCTAACTTGTGCAATGGACTGGAAAAAAAAACAGGGAAAGAGAAAAAGGTTAGACTGACTTGTTCAGGTGTGGGCAGGTTGTCAAATTGCAGCTGGGATGGGGAAAGAGAGGACATTCAGCTTTATGCAATGAAAGGAGCTCTCCAGACTCCCCCTGAGTGCCTGTGAGGTCAAATGCTGTGCACCCCAATCTGCTTCCTGAAATTAATAGCCAGGTGTTATGCTAGTTAGGTACCTTAATCATTAATTATGACTGTGGCAGCAGGAGAGAAAAAAAAGTCTAGGACACATGAGCTGGGGTGATAAAGGGAAAGCATCAATCATGCATGACAAGAAAGCCAAAGATACCCTTTCTACCCTGGGATTCTTTCATTTGTAACTCTGCAGAGTCCCTCTCACATCAGACTTCAAACTTCAGAGACGACCACTTCTCATAGTCTTTTTTTTTTAAGTAACAACCAGCGTGATGGAACTCAGATGGATGAAAACAAAATAAAATGCATTTGTTAGCAATGCCCATATTTGCCAGGTAGTACCACTAGGCTCTAGGCCAAATTAAAGGCAATAATTCACAAATAAAATTGTCAGTCAAGTGTTCTGATTTTTTCAGTAAAGATTAAAGCAAGTTACAGCAAGAATGGATTTTAGAGTCAACAATTAAGAGTTATTATCAGCAGCACAGGCTGGCCCAACTCTTTCATTTTGCTGCAGTGTCATAAGTGTGTTGCATATGACAACTTAAGCAAGTGGCAGAGCAGGTGAATCTCTCTAAGGTCCCAGGGCACAGTATAGTGCATCACAAAGCTTGAGAAGAAGAAACACAACCCCCATTCTGGTGGTAGCAAGTGGTATAAATGGTGGGACATTTAGAAGCAAGAAGAAAAAAACACTGTTTTGGTGAAGTGGAAGGAAACTAAGTGTTGGGTTACAGTTTCCCATGAGATCCTGGATAGATTATTTCATTTCTCTAATATTCAGTGGTCTTGTCTTTAAATGACAAAAGTCATTTTTAGCCATATCAAGAGTCCTTAACCTGGGGTCCACAAATGAGCTTTGTGAGGATCTGGAAAGAAACTCAAATTATATGGGAAACTTGATTCATCCGATTCTTTAGGGGTTACTGAAAGGGTGCTTACTAAATGAGCACTTGTCTGTAAAGAAGAACTAATGCTTTTTAATTTCCAATCTGTTATGAATTAACACATTTAAAAATGTAAACAAAGTATGAATTACTAAGAAAATGAAATAAAAATGGATATATACAAAATAGAATCCCAAACTTCTCCATTAACAGGTATAAAATTCATCTGTCAAGTTGCTATAAAATTTCTAAATCCTTCCTACGAACTGGGTCATTGTTATGGACTGACCAGCACTAGTCCACAGACCACACCTTAGGTAGCAACTGCGCCAGGCTTCCTTTCAGCCCACATCTTAAAAGTTTCTATATGAAATCCAAATATCCTTACAGCAATTCTGCCTCAACATCTCATACCCCAACCATACCATCCAGCCTGTCATCTCACTCTGTACAAGGTAAAGATCAACCTTCCTAGCCAGTGAGGCAAGATTTTAAATAATAATGACAACAACAACGAAATGTATTTTCCTCAGTCATTGTGATTACTTATGTTCCCTGAACAATAACGGTAAAGAGGAGGGAAAGCCCATAGGACTAATTACCAGAGTCCAACCAGAGTCTAACTAGTAGGTCAGGTAGTAAAGTACGTAAGATTTACTTTTGTTCTTTCACCTGTGCTTCTTTGTTCACCTGACTACCCAGACTTGGAAAGTCTTTTAACAATTTTTCCACTATTTCATATTTATAGCCTCACTCAAGATGCCTCACTGCTTTTATTACACACTCAAAGCGTATCTGTTGAGTACTTAATATAAGTTCCCCAAGAAAGGGGCAGAAGGAAAATAATATATGTGGTCTTCTGCCCTTAAGTTGTTTAGAGCATATCAATTCTCATGAGTGGATTGTGTAAAGAATCACAGCTGGGGTATACAAGAAGAGGTGACACAAAAGAGATGTCACAGTTAGACTGGAGAGTCACGTAAGGTTTCTCAAAAGAATTTTTTGATATTGTGTGTTGAGTCATGACTACCTGGTGATCTGCCCATAATACTAGGGAAGTTTAGTCAGCTCGTCGGAATTTTTTTTTTGTGGTTTGCTACTTCCCTTATTTCTACATGCTTGGTTAAAAAGGATGTACTTCCCAGGGGGTACACTCTTTTTTTTATTAAGAGTATTCTACCCCCAAAACCAAGAGCACACTGTATATAGCATATGTTATCCAACTTGACAATAATTTATATTTAAAAAAAAAAAAGAGTGTTCTAATTGACCAAGAAAAAATGTGTGTGTGTGTGTGTGTGTGTGTGGTGTGTTAATTTTGAGGGTTTGGTGGGAGAGAAGAACAGAATCAGGAGGAGCAGTGCATATGAAGTGAATTTAAAATATGACTTTATCGGGGAGCCTGGGTGGCGCAGTCGGTTAAGCGTCCAACTTCAGCCAGGTCACGATCTCGCGGTCCGTGAGTTCGAGCCCCGCGTCAGGCTCTGGGCTGATGGCTCGGAGTCTGGAGTCTGTTTCCGATTCTGTGTCTCCCTCTCTCTCTGCCCCTCCCCTGTTCATGCTCTGTCTCTCTCTGTCCCAAAAATAAATAAACGTTGAAAAAAAAATTAAAAAAAAATATGACTTTATCACAGAATGTGGTAGGGAGGGTGAGGCAGGTGGTAAAAGAAGAGGATGAAGAAAGTAAAAGCCAGGTCATGAAGCTTCTTGGCTACCTTCCCAAGGCTTCTGGATTCATCAGGAGGTCAATTTTGACTCACTGAAAGATTTTAAGTAAGGAGGTGAAAGGATCAATATTTTGTTTTAAGAAGATCATTCTAGCAGCGTTGTGAAGGATACCTAGGAGGTGAGCAGGATAGAGCTTGGAGTGCCAAGAGACTCATCTCATAATTCAGGTAAGAAATCATGAGGTCCTAGACTGAGTCAGTGGAAGTTAAAAAAGCAAAGAATGGGACATATTTGAAAGACACCAACAACATAGAATCAATGGCTGTGGTCAATAAATGAAGAGAAAGAATTGTAAATGATTATCATGATACTGGCTTGGGCATTTTGGAGGTTGGTGATATCATTACCTGAAAGGGAAAATTCTGATTAAGTGCAATATAGGAGCATGAAGAAAAAGAGTTGAGATTTGAATATGTTCAATAATTCAAGGCGTCTGTGAAAAGTTGAAACAGAGGTGTTTGTAGAAAGCTGGAAATAGTAGCCTGTAGTTTAGAGATGGGTCTGGGCTGGAGAAAAAAGTTGATCAGCAGTAACGATAAGCATAATACAGGTGTGATTGCTTTGAATAGCCTTGCTGAAGGAACTTTATTCCACTCCAAAGGAATTGATTTTGTTCCTAAAATATTGATGTTTCTTTATATCTTTTTATTTTCCTGTAATATATTAAGAGATCATACAAAATTTTTTTTTCACTTAAAAACTAAGTGGAAAAATCTAAATCTAAATCTAAAGGGTAAATGATATAAAACAATGAAGTTAATGTTGGACTGAGATTCACATACAACATGCAAGCCACTCGAAATTGTTTATTGCCCAAGGTTGGGTCACACTTTTGGCGTAGGATTTTCAAGCAGCAATTGTGAAGGGGCAAATTACTAGTTATATATACATAAAATACCCATAAAATAAAAATAAACCAATTTCTCAAAAGCATAATTATTTATGGCACTGAGATCTAGGAAATTTTTTTTCCTGAAAGTCCTCATAAGAAAAATACTATAATACAGTGAGCAGTGTTCTCAATAACATCCTGCAAGTGAATATAAAATGAGATTTATATAACTATTATTATATCCACCAATATAGGGTGATAGTACAATAACAAAGAGGAGTAGAGCAAAGACAATTTAAAGGAGGAAGTCAAATAGTATAATTTGCCTGTTGAGCCCAGGTATGTACAAATAGACAGCTACATTTCCTTCATGAGAGAAGTGACACTATTTTGATAACTCCCGTAAGTCCAGTGGCTTTAATGATACCTGGAATATAGCAGTTGTCTAACAAATATTTTGAGTAAATTAATTTAAAAATTTACTGAATTAATATGCCAAAAGATATGACAGAGGATGGTGTTGTAAAAATTAATGAGATACTGTCTTTGCCCTCTAAGAATTAACCTTCTAAGCACAAGACAGTACAATTGATAATTTTTTCAATAAATGTCTAGTGTGTACTCTGGGACAGGTACTCTTTTAGGCATTG
The DNA here is from genome assembly GCF_022079265.1 of Lynx rufus. NCBI lineage: Eukaryota > Metazoa > Chordata > Mammalia > Carnivora > Felidae > Lynx > Lynx rufus. Next base: position 9,255,433 of record NW_025814825.1, read on the forward strand.
GTGGTATAGAAAAAAATAATGAAATACACTCATGGAGTCTAGGTTTCACAGTGGGAGACTTTTAAAAAATGTATATAGATAGATAGATAGATAGATGATACCAGATATTTGGGACAAGATTGGGTTCAGTCAAAAGGAAGAGCAAATGCAAAAGTCCTGAGGCAGAACAGCAAAAATGAACTGATCCTATTGAAAAGTTGTAAGAGATGAGGTCAGAAATGGTGGTGGTAAGATTGATGAATGTCAGAGAGGCTTATATGCCATTTTAAGGCCATTTTTGGCTTTTCCTTCGAGGGGTATGGGGAACTACTGGAAGATTTGAGCTAAGGAATTACACAATTTAATCTAATGGTAAATGTAGTGATTGGGACACATATAGTCAATGTATTATACACAGAAAGAAGGACTCATGGAAGTCTAAACTTAGGAGTTTTCCAGACAAGGTTAAGAGAGTGAGAATAGGAAACTTCCAGACAAATGGACTTGTGGCCTGAACAAATGAATTAAGATGAGAAAAAGCTTGGTGTACAAGGAAATACAAGAAATTTAGCATGGCTACAAAGCAAAGAATAGGGCAGAGGGAATGATGAGAAAGGAGGCTCAAGAGATAAGCAGGAAAGCACTGAAGAATTTGTATCCATATCCCTAATCTTTGTAAATAGATTTAATATTCTTAGGGACAGGTGATCATATGTAACATAAGTTGTGTCTATGACACAGAGGAAATCTTCAGTGTCTACATAAACTTTACGGAATTTCATCGATGAAACAGTTTACGCCATAGCCACAGAAAAGCATTTGGATGCATATTTATTAATGGATGTGCCAGATGTTATATTTGAAATAGAATATAGGAGTGCTGTCTAGAAGAAAGGACCCATTTATCTATTATACAAGAGAAGAATGTGACCCCCAAATGAGGCTTTGAGGAGCGAATGCATGTAATCCCAGCTCATTTCACTATTGATGTGCTGGAGACACCTTTAGAGAATACCCTGTGTTAGCTCACTAGGATCTAATTTTAGCAGCTCTAAATTCCAACAATCTCAGGATGTACCTGGGAATCCAAATTGGAAATTGGTCACTATATTCCAAATGTATATATTCTTGAAAATAAAATTTAATATACCTTTATTGATCCTTACAAAAACTGTATTAGAATAGGTGGTCTGAAAACTTAATGGTCCAAATGTATCTAGCAAATCATAGTCATAACAAAACAGAACAAAACAAAGCTATACTGATGCCCTGTCCTACAGGCACCAATCACTGCAGGATCTTGTAGCGTGAGAACTTTTACCATTTTTAGCTGCTAAAAGATGCAATCAAGACATGATGTACTACGTGTTTCATTTAGCTAGGGAGCTCAACATTCTAAGTAAGATCTAATGTTTGCCCAAAATTGGAAGAGGAACCTCAAGGGTTTCTTAAGAGACTTCTGCTTTTCCTGCTCCCCTAAGATTTATTTTAACCTAAAACTGATTTTTTCCTTTTCATGTATACAAGGTATCTTTTTTTCCTTCCTTCCTTCCTTCCTTCCTTCCTTCCTTCCTTCCTTCCTTCCCTCCCTCCCTCCTTCTGTCCATTTGTTTGTTTTTATTTCCCCTGTAGAAGGCTTTTCAGAGCTTTTGGATTTTAATGGAAATTTATTCCTGGGTATTTGATAGCGAAAACGAATGTGTTTCAATCGCAGGCAAATGGCAATTTTCTTTTCAGTAACATAGCAGCAGACTGGTAAAAGGCCACTGCAGCCAGCAACATACTTCAAGACATGCTGGGTCCTAAGTGTTAGTACCTCTTGCATGATCGCAGTTTCTAAGTGGGCTGAGGAGAGGCTTGATACTACTAAGTTTCAAAGACTATAATCTTCAGTTTTGATGTAAATGCTTCCAGAATTACTCATTTGTCCATTAGTGGTATGAGACTCCATGAAACATGGGCAATCTAAGAGGTACTCTCACACTTCCTGTGTAGGGACAACTTTAGAGTGACTCCTGGCTCTGTTGAGATTTGTATGGCTTTAGATCTTCTCAAACCAATTGGTCTCTTCATATGGGGTTATACAATGCGCAAGTGTAAGAATTAAGTGTAAGAATCAAAAGAAAATGAATTAATTCTATTATGTTAAGAATCAATGCAAAACAGATATGCAGGCTATCTCCTCAAAAGTGTGCCTTCGGATGGCCACAGATTAAAATATAGATGGAAGAAAGAGTGGGAAAAAAAGAAAGAAGTAGAGTATGAGAATGAACCCAATATTATATACTTGCTATGCAAACAACAAATCATTTTGAGGAAATTATTTTATCTGGAGATTCTCTAAGTCACTGAATTTTACTATCTCTGAATCCCAGTGAGATCCTCATTCTCCAGCATCTGCATGCTGAAGCTGTTTCAATAATTTATTAAAAGAGGTAAATATTTATTCAAGAGAGAGAAATGCAAAATAAAAGAATTCATTGAAATAGGGGCAAAAGAGCTAAAGCAGGGGCCAACACTCATTTGCCTTGCCACGTCACTTTTCTGTGCCTTCGTTTTCTTTTCTGAACAATGAAGGCCATAGTAATGCTGTCCTGCTTGCTTCTTCACAGGATTGTGGAGCAAATAAGGTAATGAGGATGAAGCAATCATTTCCATTCCTAAAGGGCTCTATAAATATTAGTGACTCAGGAAAGTTATTCAGCTCTATGAGGCTCCATGTATTCATCTGTCAAATAAAGCTCTGATATAGGCCTACAACTTCCAGAGTGATCTTGTAAAAATCAAGTAAGGTAGTGTCAGCACGCTTTTTGAAGTGTAAGGTGCTATCAAGTACAAGGCTTTCAAACCTATTCAAACAACTGTGTGGAGGAAAAGACTATAGTTAACTAGAAATGGCAAATCTTTACACCCATTCTATAATTTTAGGAAACAAAGCTGGTATCAACGAAAAACCTGATGATGATATTAAAATTTTCACCTCTAAGAGAGAAAAGTAGATCAGCGGAAAGTTCTACTATCAAAATTCTAGAACATTAACTACAGATACTATTGCAAGTGGTTAGGAAACAGTAAATTAAACTTTGTAATGCAAAATTTCCCAAAGGAAGTGGAAATACACAGTCATTACTTAGAGTTTAAATTGGACTGGGAACAGTAGGCCAGCATGCATTACGGAGAAGCAATGCTTCAGTGGTAGCGAAGTAAACCAAATGACACTGCAGATCTTTTCCATATTTAACGTTTAACAGGGGAAAATACTTGCATTAATGCAGTAATGTGTTATGGAAGTCATCACCATGGGAATGCTCAATCAAAGCTTTAATACTATTTAATAAGCATCACACTATGAGAACATATTTTCCCTTTCAAGTGCAACTCATTCAAGTTTGAGAGAACGGCTACATTTTTGCACTTGGCAAAACCTTGAATGACATATATTTGGGGCTAGTTTGAAGGAAAATAGAAAACGTAGGGTAGGCATGGGGATTTAGGATACCCCAAAGACAATGATAATCAGACAAAAACCCTTACTACATTGCAAAGGTAGGGTATTTAGGAGAAGGCATCAATGTTTTGAAATAAAACATACATATTGATGTGATACACACAAAAAAAGATGGAACTTTGTTCGATGGTAAAGTTAATTTGAATGAGTGAAAGTGTGAGAAATGACTCCTAAAAACAGCTGTGTTGATGACTAGTCATCTGACCTGCAATTTTCTTCTTGATAAATGTTTATTTATTTATTTTTTGCAAAAGAGAGAGTGGGGGAAGGGCAGAGAGACAGGTAAACAAAGAATCGAAGCAGGCTCCCTGCTCTCAGTGCAGAGCTGGACACAGGACTTAAACTCATGAACTGTGAGATCCTGACCTGAGCTAAAATCAAAAGTCAGATGTTTAATCAACTGAGCCAGCCAGGCACCCCTGACCTGCAAGTTTTAAATTAATCTCTCTACGATTTTGTTCCAGTTTGTGTACGTGAAGCCAGCGGTTCTCAACTAGGGAAGAAGGCCAATTTTCCCAAGGGTATTTGGCTTATTTGGCTTGTTATGATAGGAGGAGGGCGGTGCTGTAGCCTCCAGTGGGTAGAGGCCAAGGATGCTGCTAAATATCCAAGAATGCAGAGGCCATTCCTCCACAACGAAGACTTATCTGGCCCTAAAACCAGTAATGCCAATTGTGAGAAACTGTGTCTAAATGGAAACTACACAAAAAGTTTATTATGGGGTAAATAGAGTTCATCATTCTCAGCATGAAAGCAATGTAAATAAATATTTTATTAATATTATTGTTACTGCTTAAGCTTCTTGTCCACCTGAGTTTCGTTTTAATTATAAAGGACTTGTTAGAAAGACAAGATTCATTTTTATAATAGGCTATTGCTTTCTTTTTTGACACCCTCTTTTTTTTCTTTTTCTAATAATTGCCATTTAGCTGCTTTCTTATAATGGATACCCAAAAAAAAAAAGAAAAAAGAAAAAAAGAAAGAAAAAAGAACTACCTCCCCTAAATTTTTTGAAAGAGGTTATGAAACTCAGTGAGATCATCAATTTTTTTTTTGAAAAAGAATTTGTAGAACATAGATTTAGAAAGTTTTTCTCCCTCAGAGATGTTATTTATAAACATTTATTAGAAGTCTAAAATAAAATTAAAAATACATATGCACAACTCTGGAGGTTAGTTATACTATTCATGCTGAAAACCGATTAGTAGCACGGAGAATTCTTTCCTAAATGTGTCAATGGAGATGAGGTAGCTAAGAGCCAAGGCCATACAATGAATCAGTTCTAAATCCCAGGTCTCCTGATGCTCAGTTTCTAAATTGATTCCTTCCTGTTCATCAAAACATAATATAGCCTACATGACTAATAACCATTCTAAAATAAAAAGTGAATTTTTATTCCCTAAAACTTAGAATGACATTATATTAACAATACCAGAATCAGGGCACATTATTACAAAGCATTTACTTGCTTTTGTAACTGAAATTTATCTTTTTTTATCTTTTGCCAACACAAAATTTAAAACAAAAACAAAAACAAACCCTGAGCTGACATTTATTAGTGAATATGTAAGAGTAAACACGTTGTGACAATTCTAAAAAGTTTATTTCATGATTTTTATTGACATTTATAAAAAATAAAAAAGCAATAACCTAGATGCAGTTCATAGATTTTCTATCATAGTTAATCATTCATGCTTTGCAAATTATTGGTTTGAATTAGTGCAATTGCTACATATAAATAAAGTTTCTAAAAGAAAATGAGTAAAATGAAATATTCAGATGGAAATCAGGGAGAGTTACAATAAGGCATTCTTACAAGAATTGTATATTTTTGCCACTGTGAATAAGAACAAAACAAAACTGAGCAAGAACGATTTTATATATGCACACGCTTCTCTTTTTACCAAAATTAAAGTGTGGAGTTACTGGAAAACTCACACAGAGTTACTGGAAGCAGCAGAGAACTAGAAGCAATGACACGTGGGTCCTTCTGGTCACCATGGCACTCTGAAATGTTGAGTAATTTACTCAGCTTCACTGATTCTTCATTTACCTAACTGAAAATAGTGGGGATGGGGTGGAGAGGCCTGCAATATCCCTCCTAGATCTAAATTTTTATGGTTTTATGAAACTTTGAGCTCAGAATCTTTTGATCTTCATATAGGATCTAGCACTTTTTTTTTAATGTTTTATTTATTTTTGAGACAGAGAGAGACAGAGCATGAGCAGGGGAGGGGCAAAGAGAGAAGACACAGAATCCGAAGCAGGCTCCAGGCTCTGAGCTGTCAGCACAGAGCCCTACTCGGGGCTTGAATCACAAACGGCGAGATCATGACCTGAGCGGAAGTCGGACGTTTAAGGGACTGAGCCACCCAGGTGCCCCGGATCTAGCACTTTCTAATGTTTGTATTTTTATTTCAGTGAGAGCAATTTATGTTATGACAGAAAAACTAACTCAAATTAGCTGAAATCAATAAGAGGATTCATTGCAGGCACTTGGGTGGCTCAGTAGGTTAAGCCTCTGACTTCGTCTCAGGTCATAATCTCACGGTTAGTGGATTTGAGCCCGTCTTCCCGCTCTGTGCTGACAGCTGGGAGACTGGAGCTTGCTTCTGATTCTGTGTCTCCCTCTCTCTCTGCCCCTTCCCCACTTGCTCTCTGGCTGTCTCTCTCTCTCTGAAAAATAAATAAACATAAAAAAATAAAAATAAGGGGATTCATTGGCCTATCTTCCATAAAGTCTTGGTCACTATTTAGATCTTGTCCCAGGGACACAAAGGGCATCCTCACTACCTGGTTTCTCTCCATCTCTCAACTCTGTTCTATGTCATGTTGGTTTAATCCTCAAACTATACATGGCGATTTCCTGTTGCTCTAAGAACAATTCTCACTTCCAAATTCCAGCAAAAATAAATAAGGCTTTCTTTCTTTGTCTACTGTCCTAGCGAAAATTAGCTTCTTTCTAATTTTATCTAATTAGATAACAGGCCCTTCTCTGAAACAATGACTGTAGTTAGGAAAACGTGATACAGTGACTTAAGAAGTGTGAATGGTATGTCTTTTCCTGGAACCAGAGATGAGCTGACTGGGAGCTGCTTGGAGCATCAGGATATCATGATGTACATTTTGAGGATTAAACCAGTATAGCATAAAAAAGAGCTGAAAGATGGAAATAAACCAAATAATGAATATACTGTTGAAGTCCTTGAAACAATGCCTTCAAGAAGACTAACAATTTATGGAGGGCAAACCCATAAATCCTGTTTATTTTCTTAAACTAATTTAAGTTGGTTTATTTTTCTGCCATAATTAGTACCAATTGAATTAAAAATATTAAAAAAAATTGTTCCTGGGGCGCCTGGGTGGCGCAGTCGGTTAAACGTCTGACTTCAGCCAGGTCACGATCTCGCGGTCCATGAGTTCGAGCCCTGTGTCAGGCTCTGGGCTGATGGCTCAGAGCCTGGAGCCTGTTTCCAATTCTGTGTCTCCCTCTCTCTCTGTCCCTCCCCCATTCATGCTCTGTCTCTCTCTGTCCCAAAAAATAAATAAACGTTGAAAAGAAAATTAAAAAAAAATTGTTCCTTATAGAGCATTTATATCCTATATTCAGATCAGTAAAATATTTTAAGCTCAAAGAACTCAGTATCTTCAAAATATATGATATACTGTATATTTAATGGGTACTCATAAATATGTACTATTTTATACAATGTAGCAAAGATATAATTAAAAGAAATCTGTACATACTAAGAGAATGTGTATCAAGTAAGAAGAAAGAACTAACGGCACTTTCTTATCTACAAAATAATACAGGATAAAAGAAAGGAAAAAACAAACACATAAAAGATGCATGGAAGAAGTAAAAAATGATATCTTTCAAAGTTGAAACACTCAAGACATGTATGTTTCTCACTTTATCTTCTTGACTTTCTCTGTTTCTCCTGGTGAGTTTCAATGGGGGAATACCTATCCTAATATAATAATAGCATTTTAAGAAATCTTTAAATTCTCTTTCCCCTCATTCTGTTAGAATGTGAGCTCCATAAATTCAGAGACCTTTGTTTACTAATGTATTTCCTTCATTATTAAATAAGTCCCTCAAATAAATAAGAATACAGTAAAATAATTGTTAAATGAATTACTAACAGGTGACAAAATGAAGAGGCAAGGGGAACATGAACTGTTATTACACTTTCTTCTCACTCCTTTTCCACCCTAAAATCCTGAATCACTATTGACAGTCTTTAGTCAGAAATACGTATAACATTGAATAAGCTAGATTTCACAATTCAGAACATAGGGAAGAAAGTTATTATCTTCTAGAAACTTATATTGTAATGAAAGAGGATGGGCTATATTTTATTTTTTGGAGATTCACATATTTCATAATTAGTGGAAGTTAAAGTAAATGAAACTGAGGCTTATAATACCATAGAGTTTGTAGAATAAGCTCCTTAAATGTGTTGAAATGTTTAGATTTGTTGCACTTGGAAGGGAGAAGGAAGAGAAATTTTTATCAAATATGAATTAAGAAACTATTCTGGGGATAAAAAATGATAAAAAGAAACAAATAGGTGATAGAATAAAAGTTTTATATATACATACATATATATATATACATACATATACATATATACATATATATATGTATATGTATATGTGTGTATATATATATGTATATGTATATGTATATGTAGGATCTCATAGGAGATTCCTACAACTGCTTTTTGTCCCCATCCCTGGTATAGAGGCCCACAGGGGAATAGGACTTCATGGCAGGACAACACAAGGGGTGTCTCTTAGACATTGGTGTGAAGAAAAAACAGAAAGTATGTCCATGAGTACCATCAAATCATGTCACTTTTTTAATCAATAACAACCACCAGCTTCCAATGGGTTTTAGAATCAAACCCAAATGTTTCCCCTTCATCATCATCACCCATTGCCTTTACTATATTTCAGCCAACCAGCCTTCTTTCTTACCTCATATCCATCACGATTGTTTTCATCTATGAGATTTTTGCATGGGGTTGTTCCCACTCCTTGGAATGCTGTCTTCCCTCTTCCCTCAATATTCCCATCACTAGTTTTCCTTACTCAGGTCTCAAAGCAAATGTTACCTTCTCAGAGGGGACTTTTCTGACACCACCTACAGTAGCATACTCACCAGTTACTTTGCATCACCTAGCTTGCTTATTTCCCTCATCTGACCAGAAAGCTTGCCTGTTCATTTATCTTTTAGCTGTACTATCTACATTTTCTAAAATACAAAACTTATGACACCAAGGGCTAGGGGAGCCTGGGTGGCTCAGTCGGTTAAGAAACTGACTCTTGGGGCGCCTGGGTGGCGCAGTCGGTTAAGCGTCCGACTTCAGCCAGGTCACGATCTCGCGGTCTGTGAGTTCGAGCCCCGCGTCAGGCTCTGGGCTGATGGCTCGGAGCCTGGAGCCTGCTTCCGATTCTGTGTCTCCCTCTCTCTCTGCCCCTCCCCCGTTCATGCTCTGTCTCTCTCTGTCCCAAAAATAAATAAACGTTGAAAAAAAAAAATTTAAAAAAAAATAAAAAAAAATAAAAAAAGAAAAAAAAAAAAGAAACTGACTCTTGATTTTGGCTCAGGTTGTGATCTCACTATCATGAGACTGAGCCCTGTGTTGGGCTCTATGCTGAGCGTGGGGCTTCCTTGGGATTCTTTCTCTCTCCCTCTGTCTCTGACCCTCCCCCAAACATGTGCATGCAGCCTCTCTCTCAAAAATAAATACATAAACTTAAAAATAAAAAGACCAAGGGCTAAAGGCCCATTTTCTGTAATAAACCTGATACCTAGAAGACTGCCTGGCACATAGCAGTAAATCAATTGTTAATAATGGAAAAATATATTATTTTAAAGGACTTTTTTGGCCTAGATAAACTGTCACATAAAGCTCTCTCCAAAACTAGGGATTCAAAGGAAAGGATTAATCCATGAAAAATTGCCTTGTATGGTTCCACTCCAAGTATGTTTACTTCCTATTACTATTACTATTAATATAAAGAAAAGAAAATTTAAAGATGTGATATAAATTAGAGCATATCAAAATACTGTGGTCAGTTTTCCAGGGGCCTGGGTGACCTTGGAACAGTTTCAAAAAATTGACTATGTAAACATCCCAAAACTCTTTGACATAATGATGATACTGAATGTCACCTTACTTCTTAATGAGGAGTTCAATAATTTTCTAGAGCATAAATAACAAGTGGAATAAACTAATAAGACAGTAGCTGCTATTGCCAAAAATTAATAAGAAGACCAATAAAAGAGAATGCAACAAGACTACATGGGAGAGGGGAAAAAATGAGAAGGTAAGTATCTTGACACAGGTGAGGTTTCATAGGATTTCTAACACTTGCGACCTAGTCCCACAAGCACAATAGAAAGGACACAGAAGGCAAAATCCTATAGGCCTGCATTTCCTTAGCATTGTTTTAAACCTTTCAGAAATTAAAAAAAAAAAAAAAAACACAAGAGAATAGCAATGAAGCTTCAGAGAATAATAGGGCAAGGCTGATGAGTATTAGGCCTAGGGAAATGTGTACAAGGCAAATTAGACAAAAGTGCCTTAAAGCTTTATAAACCATCATTCCAAAATAAAGACTATGAGGTGTGCATGTGAACATGCATGTATATCTGTGGATATGCATATGTAGGTACATGTTCTCAGTCACATGTTAAATGTGACTGAGAGTTCATCGGTGGTGACTCCAGAAATAGGTTGTGGGAAGGACTTGGGTACAGGCTACATTCTAATAAACTTTATTTATGGTACTTTTGAATTCTGAATTTCATATAATTTTTATGTGTCACAAAATAGTATTCTTTTTCATATTTTTTCAACCATTTAAAAAGATATAAAAGCTACTCTTAGGCTGTAAGACAGACCAAAACAGGTGAAGAGCTTAGCAGGCCATAGCTTGCTTCAGCTATAAAACAATAGCATCCCAAAATGTATACCTTTGAATTTCAAGGGATCACAAAGAGACAAAGCACAATGGTTTTTGAGGGCAATAGGGAAGGAATAGCTTCTTACTCTGATTGCCAACAAATAGAAAATGTTACTTTTAAATTTGGTATTTTCTTCTGGGCCTCCTTGGAAATTATCTGAAATTCCTTTCAGAATTAATTCACTATTAATGTACACAGATTTTTTTTTCAGTGTGAGAATTCTTCACTAAAGTGATTTTATTTGGGGTGTTAGGGTCCCTGGGTGGCTCAGTCAGTTGAGCGTCTGACTCTTGATTTTGGCTCAGGTCATGATTCCAGGTTTGTGGATTGAGCCCTGTGTTGGGCTCAGCGCTGAGCATGGAGCCTGCTTAGGATTCTCTCCCTCTCCCTCAGCTCCTCTCCTGCTCGCACTCTCTCTCTCAAATAAATAAATAAATAATAATGATAAACAAAAGGTGGTTTTATTTTTAACTGAGGCAATGAAGTACATTTGACTATTTACTAACTACAAAATATATAACTGCGGAAAGGTCTATGCCACCTAAAGTAACTGACTAATATGTTATCTTAAAATGTTTGGATATCTCAATGCCATTGAAAAAATGCCAGAAATATTTCAAGGGATTTCTTTTCCTTTCCACAAGAGCAAATTTAATAGATTGCTATGTAAAGCTGGACACATCATCTGTTCTTCTTCAAACGGGAAATACTCCTGCCTCACTGGCACTATGGCTGGGAGAAAAAAGTAAGCAAGGGTGGGATTCTTTAGAATCAGGCAAACCTGGGTTTTGCTGCTTAGGAGGTATGTGTTTCCTTGGGCAAAATGGAGCCTTAGTTTTATCTCTGCTGAAAACTGGACCCTAGCTCCCTCACTTATAAAACAGAAACAGAAATTCCTACTTCCCAGAGGAAATGAGATGTTTAAATGAAGTTAAATAAAATGAGAAACTATGTGTAATGTTCACATAACTAGTACAATGTGCAGAATCTATTATTATCTTCAAACAGCCTCTATGATACAAGTAGGAATAGGTACAGCTTGACCCAGCTGTTACATGGCGGTATTCCTGTAACAAAAGTCTTTCCCAGAATTTGTTTCAAGGAAAGAAGTGATCCTGTAACACATGTATGGAGATAGAAAGACACAAGAAGGCAAATATGGATTTTTTTTCTTTAATATTATTATTGTTCCATCTGATCTTAAAACCTAGATTCCTACTTTAAAATTCATGACTAATTCAAACAGGAAATTCAAACTAATTCAAACATGAAACAGGACAGGTTTCCAGTTCTTTAGAGAACCAATGCAATGCAAGTCCTGGGGACATTTTGAGTAGTTCCAAACTAATAATAGATTGGCCCACACAACAACAGGGTGAAAGAAAAATGGGGCAATTAAGAATATCTTTTTCTAAATAGTTTTCAAGCATTCTTATTCCAAAATAGAGCAGTATCCTTGCCAGAACTCCAGGTCATTAAGAAGATGCCACTGTCACATATTAAACATGGCCACTTCTGAACTATGTCTATAAAGATAATTAACAACTGTGTGACATTTTTGAAATGTCAGGTACAACAAAGGCAAACAATTTTATCAAAATGCAAATCATCCTTTTAGCATAAAATACAATAATAATTATATGAATTTCACTTCAATTTTTAAGTGTAAAAAGCAATATTTGGTGAGTTTTCTAAACTTTTTTTTAGATACCATTAGTATTTCAACAACTGACTTCTTCCATTTTATAATAAAGAAATGTTATCCACTATATCACTTTCCAGCCTTTCTGATAGGCATATACTCATGTCAGAAGGAGATGGAAAAACTAAAATGTAATATCTCATTATAGACTATCCACTGTTCAAGCCTTCAGGCTGGCAATATGTATTTAAATAATATGTCATAAAAACCTCTTGGTACATAATGATATAATAAATATGAGAACGCCTCTAAGGCTAACTAACTTATTTTCCCAATTGTTAGGTTACTCCCTGCTATGATCCTATCACCAAGTGAAATTTTAGGCATATTCCTTTGGGCAGAAGAAATAGTGATAAGAAAAAATATTACTAATTCTGGTTGGAATGAAAAAAAAAACAGTCTCTTAGTCATCTACAACGTTCTTTGTGGGTCAGATTTTTCTCTGTTTAGGTCAACTCAACTATAAAATTCTCAGTGACTATTTTTAATGTTCAATCTTCCAAGATACCTAGGCAAAATTATTTTTAAAAAGTTGCCCATCCACAAAGTATACCTAAGGAAACTAAGATTTCATTCACTGAATTTAAAAGTGAAAACAAAAATCTTCCTATCAGAAGAAATGTCATCTTTTCACACACAGGCACACACACAGGCACACACACACACACACACACACACAGAAATTTTGACATCAGAAAACAAAACTTATCTTCATTAGTCAGATGGAAATCTGGGGAAATTGTATTGGGGTATTGGAAAAATTGTATTGGAAAAACAAATGCTAGGAAAGTCATTACATGCAACACACAAGTACACATACACACCCCAAATAAATTAATCTTCAGAAAAAATTATATACACAAACATCCATACACAGAATATGATGAGTATGTATGTGCATATACATATTTGTTTATCAAGCCCTGGAAAATTACTTTAAAGTAGTAGTTTAAGCAAAATGGCAGTAAATAAGAAGCATCCTATGTTGCTAATAGTTTGGATTTGCAATACTGTCAAAAAATCACAAGCTTTAAAAATGCCCAATGAACTTCTCTATGAATTTTATTATGGGTATTAATTAAAATGTATCAAGCTTTCTAAAAGTTGTATTCCCAGTAAATGAAAAGACATTGTCCTGAGACTACCTCTTCAAAGTAGTTTTCAAGGATTTGTGAAAGAATATTGTGGGCAATAAATTAAAACAGGACAAGAGAGCTGAGTATATAAACTCTGCTAACATATCATGGTTCTTTGGTTCCAATCACATCATAAACATTGCTAGACTGCCTCAGGCCTATAATTCATTTAAAATAATGTTTTTGTGTTTATAAACCATTTACTCTTTTATAATATAACAGATTGTGGAGTTTCAGGTGACTATTTTGACTGCCATTCAAGGAAATGGGCTTCTGATTTTGAAAAAGGAGATATATAGATTCCACCTCTTTTTTTTTTCCCACACCAGAATGAAGTTTTAGTAGTAGTTTTTTTTTTTTTTAATAACCGGAACTCAGTATATGTAGACATTCTCTTAAAGGTATTCATATGATATTATACATGGAAAACCCAATAGACTCCACCAGAAATCTGCTAGAACTGATACATGAATTTAGCAAAGTTGCAGGATACAAAATTAATGTACAGAAATCAGTTGCATTCTTATACAATAATAATGAAGCAACAGAAAGACAAGTAAAGAAACTGATCCCATTCACAATTGCACCAAGAATCATAAAATACCTAGGAATAAACCTAACCAAAGATGTAAAAGATCTGTATGCTGAAAACTATAGAAAGCCTATGAAGGAAATTGAAGCAGATACAAAGAAATGGAAAAACATTCCATGATCATGGATTGGAAGAATAAATATTGTTGAAATGTCAATACTACCCAAATCAATCTACACATTCAATGCAATCCCAATCAAAATTGCACCAGCATCCTTCTCAAAGCTAGAACAAGCAATCCTAAAATTTGTATGGAACCACAAAAGACCCTGAATAGCCAAAGTAATATTGAAGAAGAAGACCAAAGCAGGAGGCATCACAATCCCAGACTTTAGCCTCTGCTGCAAAGCTGTGATCATCAAAACAGCATGGTTTTGGCACAAAAACAGACACATAGATCAGTGGAATAGAATAGAGACTCCAGAATTGGACCCACAAAAGTATGGCCAACTAATCTTTGACAAAGCAGGAAAGAATATCCAATGGAAAAAAGACAGTCTCTTTAACAAATGGTGCTGGGAGAACTGGACAGCAACATGCAAAAGAATGAAACTAGACTACTTTCTTACACCATTCACAAAAATAAACTCAAAATGGATAAGGAACCTGAATGTGAGACAGGAAACCATCAAAACCCTAGAGAAAAAAGCAGGAAAAAAACCTCTCCGACCTCAGCCACAGCAATTTCTTACTTAACACATCTCCAAAGGCAAGGGAATTAAAAGCAAAAATGAACTATTGGGACCTCATGAAGATAAAAACTTCTGCACAAAGGAAACAATCAACAAAACTAAAAGACAACCTATGGAATGGGAAAAGATATTTGCAAATGACGTATCAGACAAAGGGCTAGTATCCAAAATCTATAAAGAACTCACCAATTTCCACACCCAAAAAACAAATAATCCAGTGAAGAAATGGGCAGAAAACATGAATAGACACTTCTCTAAAGAAGACATCCAGATGGCCAACAGGCACATGAAAAGATGCTCAATGTCACTCCTCATCAGGGAAATAGAAATCAATACACCCACATCAGGGAAATACACCTCACGCCAGTCAGAGTGACTAAAATGAACAAATCAGGAGACTACAGATGCTGGAGAGGATGTGAAGAAATGGGAACTCTCTTGCACTGTTGGTGGGAATGCAAAATTGTGCAGCCACTCTGGAAAACAGTGTGGAGGTTCCTCAAAAAATTAAAAATAGACCTACCCTATGACCCAGCAACAGCACTGCTAGGAATTTATCCAAGGGATACAGGAGCGCTGATGCATAGGGGCACTTGTACCCCAATGTTTATAGCAGCACTTTCAACAATAGCCAAATTATGGAAAGAGCCTAAACATCCATCAACTGATGAATGGATAAAGAAATTGTGATTTATGTACACAATGGGATACTACTTGGCAATGAGAAAGAATGAAATATGGCCTTTTGTAGCAATGTGGATTGAACTGGAGAGTGTTATGCTAAGTGAAATAAGTCACACAGAGAAAGACAGATACCATATGTTTTCACTCTTATGTGGATCCTGAGAAACTTAACAGAAGAACATGGGGGAGGGAAAGGGAAAAAAAAAAAAGAAACAAGGTTAGAGAGGGAGGGAGCCACACCATAAGAGACTCTTAAAAACTGAGAATAAACTGAGGGTTGATGGGGCTGGGAGGGAGGGGAAAGTGGGTTATGGGCATTGAGGAGGACACCTGTTGGGATAAGCACTGGATGTTGTATGGAAACCAATTTGACAATAAGTTTCATATTTAAAAAAAAGATGCTCATATAGTTCTTAATATAAAATCTTCCAGATGTAAGACCCATACTAAAAGAGAAGGAACCTAGCAAGAATTGAGCTTTTCATCTAATGTAATATTTTTCTCTCTAAGTGCTGCAGGAAGTTATGCTAAGAAATGGTGCTCCTATTTACATGGCCATCCCACTTCTGAATGAGACTTTATTCTTGGCAAATTTAGCCAAGAACATAATCCAATCTTATAATGTCTATATGTTCTTATTCCTTCAATCTATCACCTACCTAATATACCTGTAGGGGGCAGCAAAAGTGAGGTATGAAATGCCTGTGGCACCAGTTATTAAAAATGTTAAGTAGAATTTCATATGGTGGTAGACATTTCATATGGTGGTGGAATGGGAAGATTCTTAAGATTCATAATTCTCATCTGTATCACAAATGTATCATTCTCAGAAAATTAAACTGTACTGAAGTAATGGAAGAAATTGTCCAGAAACAGCAAAAGTAGTTCACCTAAGATGCAAAATCTTATGACAAAATGAAACCCTGAATTAACAAACAGATGTGTACTGATATCAGGCCCTAAAGCCTGTATTGCAGAGAAATAAAATATGAAGCAGAAACTTGGAGATAGAACCACTGCATTAAATTCATGATTGCATTAGCTTAAAAAGAAAAAAAAATGCACAGGAGATAAAGAAACACATCTAGGAAATTCATCAAGATTTACGCTTCAAGCGATGTACTGATATCTGTAGAATATCAAGATATAAGGACATAATAAAAGCATTATTATTCTGTTGGATCATTTTGAGAATTCCATTTGTTTTAAAATCACATAAAAATTAACTGGATTGGCTTTAAATAGCAGAAGGATATATTCTCATACTTCATGTGTATGTGTTGTGTATGTCTATACACACATATGTATACATACACAATCACACACATAATGTACCCTATACACAATACACAGATACATTTTGTGTATAGAGTATATACAGAAACCCATTTGAAAACACCAGCTACTCTTCTAAACCACTTTGAACCACACAGTGAGAACCAAACCAAGATGATAGGCTTGAATTTGATGTCAGCATGGAAGTATATTTCAGGATACCTCTACTTCAAATCCTTATTAAACTGAAACCTGTATCTTAGTGATCTACAATGGAAACTATTTCCTGCTGCAGTGCTAGAGATGCAGCAGTGAGCAAAAATTGAGTCAGCTAGGTTATCAGGCCAGCCTGACGGTAATCATGTCAGAGGCAAGTTAGAAAACATTCAGGGAGAACACACATGAGACAGGGCAACTTCGTGCCTAGAAACCATGGCCAATGCCTCTTAGATAAATTTCAAAAGGCTGGTAACTTTAAGCTAAACAGTCTATAAAATGATCTGTAAAACCATATTGAAAAATTATGATGAAAAATAAATACTATACATAAAAAGCCCTAGAATATATTACTTTACTTTCAGATGAAAATTCTACCTCAGATTGAATGTTCAAATGGTAAGGAGGTTATCAGGCAGTATGAATCCATATCGTTTTCTTGCTGATGTTTGTGCTGTGCTGGGACAGGATGGCTTTGATTTCTTTTAAATGTATATGATTCTAAATTGACTGTAGCAGTGAAAAGATATGCCCTAGTATAAATTGTGCATTTTGCAAGCTACACCTTGTACTTTCGCACCTTACAAAATAAGTATTATGAACCCTAAATGAACATTAGGAATATTATTTACCTAATTCTGTACTTGTGATCTAGGACACATCATTTTGTGCTGGAGCAGAAGCATATATATATATCTCAGGCTTGGAGAAAGTTATATAATGCCCTTTTATGGCATATGATGTAGCTTATTAATGGCATTCTTCATTTTGTTACTTTTATTTTTCTGCTTTATCATATTTTATTATATTTTTAATAGTTTTATTGAGGTATAACTGGCATAAAATAAAATTTTCATATTTAAGGTATACAATTTGACACACAAAGTACATTATTTTATATTTATAATTTACATTTTTGATCCATATAGATTTTAGGAAGTCTTTTTAATTTCTGCAAAAATGCTGACTGGGATTTTGGATCAAACTGCATTAAATCTATAGGTTGGTCTGGGAAGAACAAACATTTTAACATTATTAAATCTTCTAACCAATTAATATCTCAATTTATTTACATTTTATTTAATTCCTCTTGACAATGTTATATAGTTTTCTATGTATAGACCTTGCTAACTTGTCAGATTTAAATTTCATATCTTATATTATTTTTTCTTTAAGTTTTTATTTAAATTCAAATTAGTTAACATATAGTGTAGTATTAGTTTTAGGGGTAGAATTTAGTGATTCATCACTTGTATATAACACACAGTGCAAATATTTTTATATTATTATAAATGGTTTTATTGTTTTAAGTTTTCCTAATTTCCTTTGATAGTATAAATACAACTGATTTTTGTATATTGGTCTTGTATCCTGAAACCTTGTGAAACTGTCTTTAGTTGTAATATGTAATACTAATAGATTTTATCATATTTTCCATATATATATGTTTATGTCATTTACAAAGCTTTACTTCTTCCTTTCCAATCCAGAGGTGTTGTCATTCTTTTCCTTGCTGTATTTCATTAGGTAGAACCTCTGGTATAATGTTGAATAAAAGTGGTAAGAATGAGATCCTTGCTTTGTTTTCTTTCTTAGAAAGCATGCAGTCTTTCAGCATTAATGTTTGCTGTAGGCTTTTCATGGATGCGTCTTATCCGGTTGAAGACGTTTCTTTCCATGCCTAGTTTTCTGATAGTTTTTATCAAAGATGGATGTTGAATTTAGTCTTCATGTTTTTTTGAGATAATTGTATACATTTTTTTCTTTTTTAGTTTTTTAATATGGTGAACTTACACTGAATGATTTCATATAAACCAACATTGTATTCTTAAAATAAATTTTGTCATATTGTATTAGCCTTTTTAGATACTTTTGGATTAGTCTATATTTAAAAAAAATATGTAGGGAACATGGGGAGATGGCAGGGTAGGAGGATCCTCACTTCACCCCATGGATACATCTAGATAAAAACCACATCAGTGCAACTAACCCAGACAATGAACCAAAGACTAGCAGAACAGACTCTCCACAGTTAATCATAGAGAAGAGGTCACACTGAAAATAGTAGGAAGGCCAGAGTTCTGGTCAGGAAGCAAACTAACTGAAGAGACTAACCATAAATGGGAGGGACTCCACAAACATGGAGGAGGGAGATGAATGGAACCCACATCAAGCACCCCAGAAATAAAGGAAAGGCAACAGGAAGAGGAATCTCCATAACATTTGGCTTTGAAAGCCAGAAGGGCTTACCTTCATGAGTTTTTACAATCAGTGGGACTTAATACTAGGAACTTTAGAAATCAGAAGCTAGCTCTGGAAGAGCCAGAAGGCAATAAGAAACTGAGTCCCCACCCTTAAAGAGACAGCATAAAAAGCTACCTCTCTAAGATACAGCATAGAAGCAGCAATTTGAAAAGTGTCTAGGGTATACAGGAAGGAGATTTATTTACTAATCTCAGAACATGTGATGAAGGGGCAGGTATCTTTAGGAGACTTCTCCAAGAACAAAAAACTGGAGGGTACCATTTCTCTCCTCAGCTTAGATACCTGGATACTTGTGGAAAACAGCTTAAACACTTTCAAGATAGCTTGTTAACACTGAACACCATGCCTCTGCATTCTCCTGTAGACTTGCCCCACCCAACCCACCCACTCATTCAGAGTCCCTCCAAAGCATCTCTGGCCATATCTCATCCTGCAAGTAGCCCCAAACAGTGACCAGAACTACTCCAAACTGACTCTTGTCTTGGGGAGACAGGAAAATAATGACATACACCAGTTTGCTTGTAGTCCCAGAAGTGGGCTGAGGGCAGACATCTGATGTGACTGCTAGCCCCACCCACTAACAAAAACATCACAGAGGGAAGCCCAAGGAGAGAGCCTATAGTTCAGGGCCACTGCAACCATCAAAAACATACTGTGAACAGACATCTGGTCTGACTACAGGCCCCACCCACCAATAAAATTCTCAGAGGAAAACACAGGGAAAGTGCTCCACAGTCCTGGCAAACAAGTTGAGGGCAAGCATCTTTTCTGACTCAACTACAAGTCCAAGGTGACTCTCACTGGCTTCTTAACAAAACAAGGACCAAACATTGCCCACAACAGGAGAGAGGACCACTGCACCCCACAGAACTGAAGGCAAATGTGGCTCAACCACAACAATAGGACACACAACACACATGAGAGACACCCTAAAGTGCCTGGTTCTGATGAACAGGGGACATTGCAATACAGGGAACCACAGGAGTTTTTCATAAGGCCACTACTTTCAAGATAAGGAGACATAGCTGACTTTCCTAATACATAGAAACAAACACAGAGAGTTGCACAAAATGAGAAGACAAAGAAATATGTCCCAAATAAATTAACAGAACAAAAATCACAGCAAGAGAGCTAAATGAAACAGAGATAAGCACTATTTCTGATAGAGAATTCAAAGTAATGGTCATAAAGTTACCTACTGGACTTGGAAAAAGTTTGGAGGATTTCAGTGAGATATTTAACAAAGAAACAGAATGTAAAAGAGAACAATCAGAGGTGAATAGCTCAAGAAGTGAAATTAAAAATACACTAGAGGAGGAGTGCCTGGGTGGCTCAGTTGGTTGGGCATCTGATTTTGGCTCAGGTATGATCTCATGGTTTGTGAGTTCGAGCCTCGTGTCGGGCTCTGTGCTGACAGCTCAGCCTGGAGCCTGTTTCAGATTCTGTGTCTCCCTCTTTTTCTGTTCCTTCCTCGCTCATGCTTTGTCTCTGTCTCTCTCAAAAATAAACAAACATTTTGGGGCGCCTGGGTGGCTCAGTCGGTTGAGCATCCGACTTCGGCTTGGGTCATGACCTCACAGTTCATAAGTTTGAGCCCTGCGTCGGGCTCTGTGCTGACAGCTCAGAGCCTGGAGCCTGCTTCAGATTCTGTGTCTCCCTCTCTCTCTGCTCCTCCCCGCTCATGCTCTGTCTCTCTCTCTCCTTCAAAAATAAATAAAAACATTTAAAAAAAATAATAAATAAATAAATAAACATTTAAAAAATACACTAGAGGAAATCAATAGTAGACTACAGAAAGCAGAAGAACAGACAAGTGAGCTGTAAAACACAGTAATAGGAAAAAAACAAGATAAACAAGAAAAAGAAAAAAAAGAATAATTAAAAATGAGAATAAGTTAAGGGAACTCAGTGACATCATGAAGCATAATAACATTTACCTTATAGGAATCCCAGAAGGAAAAGAGAGAGAAAAGGGAGCTGAAATTTTATTTGAAAAAAAATGATAGCGAATAACTCCTCTAATCTAAACAAGGAAACAGACACCCAGATCCAGGAGGCACAGAGACCCACCAAGAAAATCTACACAAGGAGGTCTATAGCAAGCTACATAATAATTAAAATGGCAAAAACGAGTGATAAGAAATAATCTCAAAAGCAGTTATGTAAAAGAAAACAATTACATACAAGGAAAAACCCAAAGGCTATCAGCTGATTTTTCAGCAAAAACATTGCAGGCCAAAAAGGATGAGCATGCTATACCCAAAGTGCTAAAACATAAAAAAATAAACAAAAATATCGGCCAAGAATACTCTATCCAGCAAGCCTGTCATTCACAATAGAAAGAAAGATAAGAGTTTCCAAGACAAACAAAAGTGAAAAGAATTAATGACCACTAAACTAGCCCTACAAAATATTTAAGGGGACTCTGAGTAGAAAAGAAAGACCATAAGTAAGAGTAAGAAAAGTAGGTAGCACAAAGCAGTAAAAATAAATATATCTGTAAAAACCAAAGGGCTGACAAAATAAAAGGATGTAAAGTATGACACCATACTGGGTGAGGGGTAGGAATAAAGACTGAGTTCAAACTTTAAGTGACCATCACCTTAATATAGACTGCTATATGCAGAAGATGTTATACACAAACCTAATGATAACCACAAATCAAAAACCAGTAATAGATATGCAAAGGACAAAGAGAAGGAATCCAAGTATATCACTAGGAAAGCCAACGAATTGTGAGAGAAAAGGGCAAGGGATGAAAAAGAAAACTATAAAAACGACCATAAAACAAGTAACATAATGTCAATAAATACAGACATCAAGAACGACTTTGAATGTAAATGGTCTACATGCACTAATCAAAAGACATAGAGTGATGGAATGGATAAAAAAGAAGAAAGAGAGGAAGAAGAAAGAAGAAGAAGAAGAAGAAGAAGACGACGACGAAGAAGACGACAAAGAAGAAGACCCATATACATGTTTCCTACAAGAGACTCATTTCAGGCCTAAAGACACATGCAGATTGAAAATGAAGGGATGGAGAAACATTTATCATGCAAATGAAGGTCATTAAGAAAGACAAGGTAACAATATTTATATTAGACAAAATAGATTAAAACAAACAGACAAAGAAGGACACTATATAATCAGAAATATAACAATCCAACAAGAAGATGCAGCAATTGTAAATATTTATGCATCCAACATGGGAGTATTCAAATATATAAATACATAATAATTAAAATACATAAAAGAGTTAATAACAAACATAAAGGAAGTAAGCAGCAGTAATACAGTTATAGTCAAGGACTTTAACATCCCACTTACATAAGTGGACAGATCATTCAAACAGGAAATCAACAAGGAAACACTGGCTTTGAATGACACACTGGAACAGATTGATCTAATACATATATTAGAACATTCTGTCCTAAAACAACAGTATACACATTCTTTTCAAGTGCACATGGGACATTATCTAGAATAGATCAAATAATTAGGCCACAAAACAAGTCTCAACCAATTCAAAAAAATCAAAGTCATGCCATGCATCTTTTCTGGCAACAATGCTATAAAACTAGAAATCAACCACAAGAAGAAAAATCCGGAAAGAGCATAAATATATGGAGGTTAAAAAACATCCTGTGAAACAATAAATGAGCCAACCAAGAAATCAAAGAATACAGAGAGGAAAAGAAAATGAAAACACAAGGTCCAAAATCTTTGGGATGCAGCAAAAGTGGTTCTAAGAGAGAAATTTATAGTAATACAGGTTTACCTCAAGAAGCAAGAAAAATCTCAAATAAACAACCTAACCTTATACCTAAAGGAGCTAGAAAAAAGAAGAACAAACAAAGCCCAAAGCCAGTAGAAGGGAGAAAATAATAAAGATTATAGCAGACATAAATGAAATAGAGGACAGAAAAAAATACCAAGGATTATAAGAGAATATTATGAAAAAGTATATGCAGGTAAATTGGGCAACCTAGAAAAAAAAGATGAATAAATTCCTAGAAACATACAATCTTTCAAAAATGAGGAAGAAATAGAAAATTTGAACAGACCAAGTACTAACAATGAAATTGAATCAGTAATAACATAAACAAACTAAAGTCCAGGACCAGACTACTTCACAAGTCAAATATACCAAACATTTAAAGAAGTGTTAATAACAATTTTTCTCAAACTATTCCAAAAAATAGAAGAGGAAGGAAATTCATAATATGAGGCCAACTTACCTGACACCAAAACCAGAAAAAGACACAATAGCAACAACAAAAAAATAGAACTACAAGCCAATATCTCTGATGGACATAAATGCAAAAATCCTCAAGTACCTATTAGTAAACCAAATGTAACAATACATTAAAAATATCATTCACCATGATCAAATGGGATTTATTCAAGGGATGAAAATTTGGAAATCAATCAATATGATACGTCACATTCACAAGAGAAAGGATAAAAACCACACGATTACTTCAATAGACCCAAAAAAGCATTCGACAAAGCACAACATAAATTGATCATAAAAACTCTCAACAAACTAGGTTTAGAGGAAACATACCTCAACATAATAAAGGCCATGTGTGGAAAACACAAAGCTAATGTCATATTCAATGGTGAAAACTAAACTTTTCCTCTAAGCTCAAGAACAAGACAAGAATGTCCCCTCTCCCCACTTTTTTACAACATAGAACTGGAAGTCCTAGCCACAGCAGTCAGACAATAAAAAGGAAATAAAAGACATCCAAATTGGTAAGAAAGAAGAAAAATTTTCACTATTTGCAGATACTATAAACAGAAAACCCTAAAGACTCCTCCAAAGACACTAGAACTAATAAATGAGTTCAGTAAAGCCGTCAATACAAAATCAATGTACAAAAATCAATTGCATTTCTATACACTACTAATGAAGTGGCGGAAAGAGAAATTAAGAAAAAAATCCTGTTTACAATTGTACCAAAAAGAATCAAATACCTAGGAATAAACTTCACCAGGGAGGTGAAAGACCTGTGCTCTGAAAACTATAAAAACATTTATGAAAGAAATTAAAGATGATACAAATGGAAAGATATTTCATCTTAATGGATTGAGAGAACCAATATTGTTAAAATGTCCATACCACCTGGAGCAATTCACATACTACCAAATGTAATCCCTATTAAATCTACACACTACTTAATGCAATCCTTATCAAAATACAACAGCATTTTTCACAGAACTAGAATAAAAAAAAAATCCTAAAATTTGTATGGGAACATAAAAGACCTGAAAGGTGAAAGCAATCTTGAAAAAGAAGAACAAAACTGAAGGTACCATAATTCCGGATTTCAAAATATAGTACAAATCTGTAGTAATCAAAACAGTATGGTACCTGCACAAAAATAGACACATAGATCAATGGAACAGAATAGATAGCCCAGATATAAACCCATAATTGTATGGTCAGTTAATCTATGACAAAGGAAGCAAAAATAAACAATGGAAAAATTCTTTTCAACAAACGGTGCTGGGAAAATTGGACAGCAACATGCAAAAGAATGAAACAGACCACTTTCTTATACCATACATAAAAATAAACTCAAAATGGATTAAAGACCTAAATGTGAGACCTGAAACCATAAAAATTCTAGAAGAGAAAGCAAGCAGTTTTGACATCAGCCATAGTAACTGTTTTCTAGCAAAAGGGAAACAAAAGCAAAAATAAACCATTGTGACTACATCATAATAAAAAATTCTGCACAGTGAAGGAAACAATGAACAAAACTAAAAGGCAGGCACCTGGGTGGCTCAGTCATTAAGCATCTGACTTAGGCTCTGGTCATGATCTCACAGTTTACGAGTTCAAGTCCCTCTTCAGGTAAGCTTGAGCCCCACTTTGGGTAAAACACGAACTTCACTTTGGGTGAGCCCCACTTTCTCTCTCTCTCTCTCTCTCTCTCTCTCTCTCTCTTTCTCTCTGCCCACCCCCATTCACTCATGCCCTCACTCACTCAAAAAAAAAAAAAAAAACTAAATTAAAAGGCAACCTACAGGGGCGCCTGGGTGGCGCAGTCGGTTGAGCGTCCGACTTCAGCCAGGTCACGATCTCGCGGTCCGTGAGTTTGAGCCCCGCGTCAGGCTCTGGGCTGATGGCTCGGAGCCTGGAGCCTGTTTCCGATTCTGTGTCTCCCTCTCTCTCTGCCCCTCCCCCGTTCATGCTCTGTCTCTCTCTGTCCCAAACATAAATAAAAAACGTTGAAAAAAAAAATTTAAAAAAAAAAGGCAACCTACAGAATGGGAAAAGATACTTGCAAATGACCCATCCACAAATGGGTTAGTAATGCAAAATATATAAGAATTTATACAACTCAACACCCACCAAAAAAGCAAAAAATCCAATTAAAAAATGGGCAGGAGACATGAACATATATTTCTATAAAGAAGGAATACAGACAGCCAACAGACACATGAAAAGATGTTCATCCTCAGTTACCATCAGGGAAATGCAAATCAAAACCACAATGAGATTTCACCTTACACCTGTCAGAATGGCTAAACTCAACAACACAGGAAACAAAAGGGATTTGTGAAGATGTGAAGAGAAAGGAACCCTCTTGCACTGTTGGTGGGAATGAAAACTAGTGCAGCCACTCTGGAAAACAGTATGGAGGTTGCTCAAAAAGTTAAAATCAGAACTACCCTATGATCCAGCAACTGCACTAGCGTATATTTACCCAAAAAATACAAGAACACTAATTCAAAGGTATACATTTATCCCTATGTTTATTGCAGCATTATTTACAATAGTCAGGATATGGAAGCAACCCAAGTATCCATCAATTAATGGATGTATAAAAAGATGTGATACACACACACACACACACACACACACACAGGAATATTATTTAGCCACAAAAAGAATGAAATCTTGCCATTTGCAACAACATGGATGGCACTTGAGAGTATAATGCTAAGTGAAATAAGTCAGTCAAAGAAAGACAAACACCATGATTTCACTCACATCTGGAATTTAAGAAACAAAACAAGCAAAGGGAAGATAAAGCAAAGGGAAGAGAGAGAAATGAAGAAACAGACTCTTAATTATGGAGAACAAACTGATGATTACTAAAGGGGAGGGGGAAAGGAGGTGGGTTAAAATATTGATGGGTATTAACAAGTACACTAAACATGATGAGTACCGGGTGATGTATGGAATTGTTGAATCACTATATTGTACACCTGAAATTAATATAACACTATATGTTAACTGCTGCAATTAAAATAACAACTTAAAAAATATATGTATTTTGTGTTGGTGTTAACCAACTACACAACTACTGTGGATATAGACAATAAGTACAGGCAACACTCCCCAGGGTTTCACTTTGTATATCCACAGAAAAAAATTTATAGCAAGCTGGACTTAAAGGCAGTTACACCTTCTCAAAATGTTATCATTTTTTATTTACCCAGGGCAAAGTGTTTCAGTTTATTCAATCTTAATCGGTAAGGAATTTCAACTAATTTTCAACTTGTTATAATGTCAGTCACATAACCAGGTCTTGATAGTTTGTTGTTTTCTGAGGAACTATAAAACGTAGAAATAAATTTTACAGAAACAATATAATCCCAAGCATAGACTGACAATGATATTGCCACTAACTGGATAACATAGTCAGTAGTATTGAACATTAACTCTAGTGAGACTATTTTCTGGGGGCACGGTATGCAAAGCCTAAGACTGTAAAATATACAAAGGTGTTTTAGTTTGCTATGGCTGCATATCAAAATGCCACAGAGTGAGTGGGTTAAATAACAGAAATTTTCTCAGTTCTTGGAGCTAGAACTGAGGATCAAGTTGTCAGCAGATTTAATTTTTTCTGAAGCCTCTCTCATTGGCTTGCAAATGGGAGCCTTCTCACTTTGTCTTCACATGACCTTTCTTCTATGTGTGCACAATCTTGGTGTCCTTATATGTCCACATTTTCTCTTCTTATAAAGATACGAGGCATATTGGATACAGCCCACTCTAACAGCCTCATTTTAACTTAATCATCTCTTTAAAGGTCTTCTATCCAAATAGTCACATTCTGAGTTACTAAGGATTGGGCTTCAACATGAATTTAGAAAGGCAATTCAGCTCATAACAAGAGGCCAGAGAGCTATAGGAAAATTCTGGGAAAGATAAAGTTCTCTCAAATGTTATTTTTACTGAGTATCACTGAATTTGGAGCCAGAAGATGGGTAAAGCTACCCAAGCAATGAAGAAATCTATCTTAAAGTTTCCCTAATTACTGCCAGTGTCTTCTCCCTTAACCAGGGAATTCATTACTCCCATGACAATGAATTACATTGATATGGAGAGTTACTCATCATTTGGTGGAATGATACTTTGGAAATATTAATTAATGTGTTTTGGGGTTTTTTCTTTTCTTTTTTTTTTTTACCTCTGATATTTTCTTTCTACCCCAACTTCATCTAGCTTTGATTCTATATTTACTACCTCAGGGAAGTGATGTACAGTAGAAAGTAATGGCTCTTAAGTGTCATAAAGTCTACACCCAGTGGGGATCAGAAAGGATCTGGCACAAGTGCTTCCACATGCCCCATTTCCTCCAGGTCAAACACAAAAGGATAAACAACATGAACTTGAGGAAGATTATAGGGAAATAAGAAGATCCAGGGTACCTTGGCTAGGCTCTGTGCATCTTCAGATGGACCTACAACCGTTCACAGAATTTCCTATGCCTCAGTGTGGCACGGGAACATAATTCCCATCTGCCAATAAGGGCCTTGACATAGCTGACACAGGTCTCTGAGGGCATGAGAAAGTACTGATTCAGCTGCAACTTGCATGGTTAAGAGCTAGATAGAATGGGTCTCAGCAAATACAAGATAAAAAGGGAGACCAGAGATCCTTAACCCTTTGGAAACTCCCAGAAATTAGTTGGAACACTGAGGGCAATCTGAGAGAATCCCCAAAAACCTAAGGTTTAATTTTTGCCATTCAGATTCAAAATTAAGAGTATTTAGGAATCAGAAGCACCTGGGTGGCTTGGTCAATTAAGTATCCAACTCTTGATTTCGGCTCAGTTGATCTCACAGTTGGTGGGATCAAGCCCTGCATTGGGCTTCTGTGCTGACAGCATGGAGTCTGCTTAGGATTCTGTCCCTTCTTCTCTCTCTGCCCCTCCCTGCTTGTAGTCTCTCTAAATAAATAAATAAATAAATAAATAAATAAATAAATAAACAAACAAACTAACTAACGAACTATCTTAAAAAAGTATTTAGGAATCAATGACATTGCAATAGCAATGCAATGGAATAATGGTAGCTATATTTGTGGTGAATGCAGCATAATATATACACTTGTCAAGTCACTAAGCTGTACACGTGAAACTAATGTAACATTGTGTGTCAACTATACTCAAATTAAAAAAAATATTTAGGAAAAAGCTAATTTCTTGAATGCCTGAATTTATGACTACCTTATGTGAACAAATACTTGTTCCCTCCTCACTACTTCTCCACTCACTTACACTGCCTACAAAAGCATGGATTATACCAAAGTTATTGTTGCCTATTACAAAAAAGAATTGAAATTAGATCAATTAGTAAATATGCTCTCATGTGTAGACAACACACAGTCATTTCAGTGTCCAATTTTTAAGGCTTTCTGAGCTGGTAAAATATGGCTTCATATGTATTAACAGTTTGAAATGTATTCATATGTATTTACAGTTTGAAAATGTATCAATAGTCATGGCTGATTAGAAGCCTCACCAAAATTTTCTTTAATAACCAACTCAGAACCTTAACATGTAAAATTTCACTGTTCTACTAAAAGAAGAAAAATCCAATTATGATATTTGAAATGCCAACTATTAGAAATTAAGAAGAGAGTTAATAACACAGTATGCTGCTCTCTCCCTCAATAAAGCAGTCTAAAAATAAACCCATATGTCCATCCTCTGAGATTAAGATAAATTGTAGAAACATAGAATGTTGGAATTAGAAAGGTTCTTAGAAACCATCTGGTCAAATATTCTCATTAACAGTTATGAGAATCAAGCTTCAGAAACATTAAAAGATTTGTTTAGGTCGATGGCAGTAATTGGCAGGTCCACTTTGAAAGATCTCTCTGCATTCCACTTCTTTTTCTGCATTCCTTCTCAAAGTCAGAACAGAACCACTTCCTCAAGGTTTTCTTACTCTTCTACAAGGGCAATTACATTCCTGACACTGATTTAAGCTATTTAAAACTATTTACAGTAGCAAATTTAAAAAAGTAAAAAACAAGCAAAATAAACAAGTGAGCTATCAAACTAAAAAGCTTCTTCACAGCAAAGGAACAAACAAAATAAAAAGGCAACCTACTGAGTGGGAAAAAATATTTGCAAATCATATATATGATAAGGGATTGATATCCAAAATATATAAAGAACTCATATAACTCAGTAACAAAAGAACAAGCTATCTGATTTAAAAATGGGCAGAGAATATTAGTAGACATTTTCCCTAAAAAGACCTACAAGTGGCACACAGGTACGTGAAATGTGCTCAACATCACTAATCATCAGAAAATGCATACCAAAATCACAATGGAATAGTATTCAGCCATAAAAAAATGACATCTTGCCATATGCAACAACATTGGATAGGGCTAGAGAGTGTAATGCTAAGTGAAATAAGTCAGAGAAAGACAAATACCATATGATTTCACTTATATGTGGAATTTAAGAAACAAAACAAATGAACAAAGGAAAAGAGAGATAAACCTGTCTCTTAACTATAGATAACAGATGGTTATCAGAGGGGAGGTGGGTGGAGGATGGGTGAAATTGCTAAAGAGAATTAAAAGTACACTTATCTTGATGAGCACTGAGTAATATATAGACTTGGTGAATCACTATATTGTACACCTGAAACTAATGCTGTATGTTAACAATACTGGAATTTAAAATAAAAAAACGAAAAACTAATAAACAAAACCACACATAGATATCACATCACACTTGTTAACATGGCTATTATCAGAAAGATAAGAATTAACAAGTATTGGCAAGGATGTGAAGGAAAGGAAACCTTGTGCACTGTTGATGGAAATGTAAACTGATGCAGTCACTATGGAAAACAGTATGGAGGTTCCTATAAAAATTAAATATAGAACTGTATGATCCAGCAATCCCACCACTGAGTATTTATTTGAAGAAAACAAAAACACTACCTCGAAAAGATCTTTTGTTCACTGCAGCATTATTTATAATAGCCAAGATACGGAAGCAATCTAAGTGTCCACTACAGATGAATGGATAAAGAAAATGTGATATATTCATAGATGTATATGATACAGGTATAGATATGGATGACATAAATATATGGAGATGATAGACATAGAGATGATAGAGATAGAGATGCAGATGGAATATTATTATCATACACACAATGGAATACTATTCAGCCATAGGAAAAAAATCTTTCCATTTACATCAACATAGATGGATTTTGAGGGCTTTATGCTAAGTGAAGTAAGTCAGAGAACAACAGATACCATATGACCTCACTTACATGTGGAATCAAAACAAAACAAAACAAACACCAAGCTCATAGTACAGAAAACAGATTAGTGGTTGCCAGAGGCAGAAGTGAAGGATGGGGTAGATGAAACATGTGAAGGTAGTCAAAAGGTACAAACTTCCAGTTTTAAAATAAGTAAGTCATGGGATGTAATACACTGCATGGTGACTATAGTTAATAATATGTATTGCATATTTGAAAGTTGCCAAGATAGATCTTTTTTTTTTTTTTTTTTTTTAATTAGGCTCCAGGCCCAACGTGGAGCTTGAAATCATGGTCCTGAGATCAAGAGTCACACACTCTACTGCCTGAGCCAGTCAGGTGCCCTGCAAGACAGTAGATCTTAAAAATTCTCATCCTATACCACATCAAATTCTATAACTATGTATGATGATGGCTCTTAAACAAACTTAATGTAGTGATCGTTTCACAGTACACACAATTATCCAATCATTATGTTGTACACCTGAAACTAATATAATGTTGTACATCACTTACACCTCACTTTAAAAAAAAAAAAAGAGCCAGGAAAATGCTTTGCCCCAAAAGTTGGGCTTTTCCCTTTGAGAAAATGTTTTTTGTTTTTTTTTTTTGCCTAATAAAGTATTTGCTTTCTCAAGTTTTATCCATCACTAATGACATGGTTTGCTGACAGAATGATGGAATAGCCTAGATTGTTTAGGATGTAATATACTCTGTGTAAATAATTCTTCAACAGTAAGGAAAACTGAGGGCCCCTGGGCGGCTCAGTCGTTTAAGCATCCAACCCTTGATTTTGGCTCACGTCATGATCTCAAGGTTCGTGAGTTCAGTCCACGTCAGGCTCTGTGCTGACAGTGGGGAGGCTGCTTGGGATTCTGTCTCCCTCTGTTTCTGCTGTTCTCCTGCTTGGTCTCTTTCTTTCTCTTTCTCAAGATAAATAAATCAGCATTAAAAAAAAAAAAGGAAAACTGAGTTTTTAGAAAACATGTACATACAGCCTTTAAAGCAAATGCACAATTTTTACTAAGTGTTGGTTTTTTTTCTGAAGTTATCTCTGTGATAATTCAGCATTTATTATGGACATATATTCAAAACACATATTTCAAATGTATAATATAAAATATATATTTGATACCTTTTGAAATACAAAGATATACATATAATTTGAAGAACTAAATAACTACTTGATTTATTTATAATTCAAGGTGAAATAAATCTTAAAAATTTGTTATGCATGTGCCCTGATTATAGTTTTGGAATTCTCTTTGCATCGAGTACATTACAAATGATACCATTTCTTTATACATTTACCATTTTCTACGTGTAGAATATCTTTTAAACTTACTATTAATCTTATTGTGCTTTGTCTTAGAACATTAACAAAAGTATTAGTTCATGTTGAAATGCATTTTTTTTCTTCTAGTTGTAGATAAATAGATTCAGGGTCAGCCACCTAAAAAGGGTAATGTGGAAACATACTCCCAAAGATATTTGTAGTGGATAAAAGTAGTACTGTTTTCTATCAATTGACACAAACCTCTAAGTGATTTATTTGTTAGAACTACATATTCTCTGAACAGTCAAGTAATATGGGGGTTGGAAGACATAATTAATGTCTTCAAGAAATTTTAGCAAGATAACACAAATACATCCTAACCTTTAGTTCCAGAAACTTCAAAAAGGATTTAAAACACTGTAAAAAAAAAAAACAGCTATATATCATGAAATTCAAGAAATGTATAGATAAAAACACTTGATCCTTCTAAGAATGTATCATCGTAAGTGTACTTCATTCACATTTGCTGTCATTCTATTTGCTTTTTTTCTTCCTTCTTTATGCTGCTTTTCCCGTTCAGCGTAATTTAGGACCATTTTGTTGCCATGTTTTCCATAGTTCTTGCTTTTATTATGTTTTAGTCTTTAGAATATGTGGCTGATAGTTTCCACTCTTCCTGACTGCCTACCCCCAACCTCATACCTGGCCATCTTTTCTGGCCTTACCCTTCTTCCCTAGGACAGAATTTCCCTCACACCACAAATAAATTTCCTTCATGCTCTCGTGTCTTTTGGGTCTATCACTAGTAGCTGAAATAAAGCCAGTAACAGTTGTTTACATCCTCTAACTCAGTATTTATTAGCCACAAATCTTAGAAATGGAAGGGTGGTGAAGAGTTCTCTGAAGATGTTCAAATACTACATAGTAAACATGGAATACAATCTGAGACTCAGAATGAATGCAGGGGATTTCCCAAAACATATGAACTTCAAAATATCAATGATTTCCCCTAGGAGATTTAGAGCCCAGGATTTTCTCAGTCTTGACAAGAAATGATGAAGGAAATAAATAAGAGGTAAACATTTAACCTGCATATTAAATAAGAATTTATTACCTCAAAGAGCTGCCTTTGGCTCTGATATTTCAATATTGTTCAAGAAGGTAGCTAGTCTCAGTTTTAGAAATGTAAATCTGAAAGTTACCAGCAATTTTATTCCTAGATATAAAAATGTGGATAAGTTAATATATGCCAAAGCAACCAATCACTCAAAATCTCTCTCTCTCTCTCTCTCTCTCTCACTGTCTCTCTCTCTCTCTCTCATTCTCTCCTTCACACATACACACGCACACACACACACACACACACAATACCAAGGCAAAAGGTAGCTGAATACACTGTCAGCTATCCTTGGCCTACAGATGCTACGGCACACCACAGTGGGTCTCTTTCCTTTGAAGTCTATAGTAGCATAATGAAAGCCCTGCTTAAAATTTAGCAATATATTTTCATACTGTATGACTTTGTTTTACATTTTCTCTGATACAAATAGAAAAGACATCTCATATTCAGCCTGCTATGCTAGACTGAACCACAGATAAGCAATTACCTTTAGAAGGTGTCTACATGATAATTTTGGAAAGCAAAGAATTATCTATATACATGTTTCCTATTTCTTGACTTTCTTTTAACATCTAGGAACCACTGGGTAACTTCCCTGGTGACACTGGGCAAAGTTGGGTGCTGGGATAGGAAACTCCAGGTAAACTTTTATTGATATATAATACCATAACTAAGAAGCCCTCCAGGGACTTCTCCATCTTCCTTCCAAAACCCTCAAGATAACAGGGTTTTAGCCCCACAGAGTTGTCCTGAGAACCACAAAGCTAGCAGGGTGCTATGATCTGGGTTCCTCCATCCCCCATGCCCATCTGGATTTTATTTTTCATTTTTATCAGACAATAATAAGTTCCACTGTCTTTTTAAAATTTTTTTTTTTTTTTTTTTACGTTTATTTATTTTTGAGACAGAGAGAGACAGAGCATGAGCGGGGGAGGGGCAGAGAGAGAGGGAGACACAGAATCGGAAGCAGGCTCCAGGCTCTGAGCCATCGGCCCAGAGCCTGACGCGGGGCTCGAACTCACGGACCGTGAGATCGTGACCTGGCTGAAGTCGGACGCTTAACCGACTGCGCCACCCAGGCGCCCCTCCACTGTCTTTTTAAATTAGTCCTGTCTCTGTCAATATTAATCAGCAGGAATCTCACTTTGGTTCTTGTAACTGGTTTACCTCCCATCTTTCCTCTTAATCACTTTGTGTTTTTTTGTTTTTGTTTTTTAGGTTTTGATTCCAAAAGCAACTCAAACCAGATTCTCTCTAATTTGACAATATTAAGCATTTTGGTACTCTAAGTGTTTTAAATGTTTGTTTTATTTGAGAGAGAGAGAGAGAGAGAGAGAGGGAGAAACAGAGAGAGTACAAGCAAGGAGGGGCAGAAGGAGAGGGGGAAAAGGGAATCTGAGGTGGGCTCTGAGCTGACAGCAGAGAACCCAATATGGGGCTCAAACTCGCAAATCACAAGATCATGACCTGAGCTGAAGTCAGACCCTTAACTAACTGAGTCACCCAGGCAACCTACTCTAAGTGTTTTAAAACATACCATCAGGCAGGACTTTCCATATTCGGTTTTTGTCTTCACTGTGAGTGATACAGATCTTAACTAAGGAACTTAAGGAAAATATCACCCTGCATTGACAGCCCCATTTACAGCACTGGGTTGTCCACACTCTATCAGTGGATTGCTATCCTGGCACCACTGTCATTGTATGCCATCACAAAACTGTGCTGGAACCTTGCAGGTCTGCCATGGCATCTCATCCTCATGGTTATGTCTGGACTCCAGACTCATGGGAATCCAGGGTCTTCTTGATTCCACCTTTGTCCATCTATATTTTATTTTCAAAGTAGTGTCTAAATTATTATTTCAAACCAAGTTACTCCTCCCAGGAAAACCTTTAATGGCATCTCATATCATGCAGGCTTACACTGTGCTTGTAAGGCCCTGTTGTATCTGGACCCTGGTATCTCTCTGTCCTCAACTCCTATTACTCTCCTTCATTCATTCCTTTCCTGGCACACTGGATTCCTTGCTATTTCTTAAACATGCATTACAAACTCTTAATTGCCTTTTTTCTCCAAACTTCTCTCCATTTGCCTTTCTCCTATCCACTTCTTCCTCTTTTATTCCACAACAACCTCCTTCCCTAATCATGGTCCCCTCTAGATTCCCAGCTAAGGTCTCCTCATTACTCCACTCTCCCCCTTTGAGGCAAGTGTCTAACCCCTACTCTCAGCTCCAGCCTCCATGGGGCCTTTCTTTAATTGTGTACTTCACAGACACTACTTTAATCTTGTAAGGCATTTATCCTTTATTTGATTTCTCCAATTTGAATACCTACTGAGAACACCTGTTCCACCAAACAACAGATATTTCTAAGAGATCAAACTTTGTGGAGAGCAAGAGTCAAACAGAAGGGGCTGAGAAAAAGAAAGTTATAATTTGGTATTTTTCTATTTTAACGTATCTAAAATACTGGTCTTAGTACTTAACACTAAGTCCTCCCAGGATGCTCTGCCCTTCACTCCTTGCTACATGGAACAGCATTCCTGTGAGCTCAAACCTTGGCTTCTCTAAGTAACAACATTGAGGCCCTACAGAAACATGTATCAACATGTGTTGCCCATTTTCTTAATGTCTTAAAAAAGGGGAAATGTATCTAAAAGACATGAAGGCTTGCATGTTTTGTTGCAATATGTGTTGAAGAAGAACACTCCTTCCTAGTATGGAAACAATAGGAACAATGGAAGCGCTTAGGGAAGAGAAAGAACAAATTAATATTGTCAATTCATCCTTTCCAATGACTGCAATATTTTCTTGCATTCAGTATTGTTTTCCAGTCATACAGAGTATCCATTTCTCTTCTCTTTTCTTGTTCTAATTATATGTTTCAGAGGTCCCTACAGTAATCACAATAGTTCCACATGGTAACAGCAATATTTTGCAATATTAATTCATATTACTCTCAAATATGTATATATAAAGATCTAGATATTCATGAAGTGTGATATGAAATCTTTATGGAAGCAATTAAATGGATAGTAAACAGTAAAAAATATAAAGCTATTTAATGATTGGGATACACTTTTGTTTAATTTTTAAATGTTTATTTACTTTTGAGAGAGAAAGAGAGAGAGAGAGACAGAGTACAGACAGAGAGGGAGACACCAAATCTGAAGCAGCTCCAGGCTCTGCACTGTCTCATGAACCACGAGAGCACGACCTGAGCTGAAGTTGGACACTGAGCCACCCAGGTGCCGGGAGACACTTTTAAAATTTCAGTTTTATCTAAGTAATTTTAGTGTTGATATGCATTAATTATAATTTGTGCTTTTTGAAAGTTATATTGAAAGAAAAATCTTTTAGAAAGCAAATGAAAAATATTTTTTTTAATTTTACATTTTCTTGAGTATACATATTTGATATATGTTTATTCAAGTACAATAAAATTAGTTTGTTTTTCCCTTTTGATTATCGTTTTATATTTTTTCACAAATATGTACTCACATACCCATAATACTGAAATAGCCTAAATTTTACACATTTGAATATAATTCTATTTTATATACCAATCCTTTAAATCTTTCTGTCAATAGAACAGAAATTATGTAAAAAAATTTAATCTAATTAGTAATTTTACTGAAATGAAATAAAAATATTATGGGACTAATATAATAATATGTATGAATCACATCTGTCTACAGGCTTATCAATGAAAATCCTAGAGAAATGTACAATATAAGCAAATCCAGCCATCTTTAATATATTACCAAGCTTAAATCATACAAAATACATAGCTTTATTTTAAAAATCTTGTTTTAGGGGGCCTGAGTGGCTCAGTCAGATGAGTGCCCAACTCTTGACTTTGACTCAGATCATGATCCCAAGGTCATGGGGTCAAGCCCCAAGTAGGGCTCTGTGCTGAGCATGGAGCCTGCTTAGGATTCTCTCTCTCTCTCTCTCTCTGTCTCTCTCTCTTGCTCTCTCTGCCCCTCTCCCCTGCTTGTGCTTACTCTCTCTCTAAAATTACAAAAAAAAAGTAAAATACTTGTATTAAATATTTTAAAAATTTCTTATGTAAATTTATTTGTGTGTGCACATATGTATGTGTTTGGGAGTATAGGTATACGTATGAAGGTAGAGGAATAGAACACAATTTACTTAAGAGCTAATTGACTTGGTTTATAACATTTATATATTTACATATTTAGACAAATGGAAGAAGGAAGCCTCCATTTATACTTTTTCCAGGTCTATTCAAATATTAAGAGTGAGTTTGTCTCCTTCCCACTGTGAAAGATATTATCATTAAGTTTGACTAAGCCTAAAATAATATTTAAAAGTATAAAAAGACATACTATATAGAAGGAAAAAAATCGCATAATAGCAGCATCATGAAGCAAAAATGTCCATTCTGACAACTTTATCTTATATTAGAGAAATTAAGTCATTAGATAAGGCAATCTCCAAAAAAGATCAATCCTTAACCACACTCAACATGATATAATTGTGAAGATCTGTTGACTATAATAGATGAATTAAATATTAACATATTAACACTATTTACCTCAAACCTTTGCTAATGCAGTGAGTGTATTCTGTGCATGAATGAATTTCCCCTATCCTTTGGTTCAGCATACCCAAAGATAGGTAATCCACGGTGCTTTCATGATCTTTATTTAAACTGCTTCTTTATATCAGTGACCTGGAATTAAAATGGAAATCTATTCTCTTGCTGTCTCTTCAGATTACAAACCTAGAGTATTTCATACATCCAAAGACAAATAAGGCAGATATAGAGTCGTCCTCAATACCTCTGTCTTCCTTACCTATGCCCTCCAAATTCAGAAACTAAGTCAAGTTACTATTTGCTAAAACTCTTTAATTTAGATCCTACAATAAAATTATCATTCCTATTTACTGATCTATTGGAATAATCTCCTATCTTACCCACTCTTTATAGATTTGTCTCCCTGAACTATTCATCATCCATCCTCCTTTTGTTGTGGTTTTTAGAGTATGGTTCCCATATCAGCAGCACAGCTTCACTCAGGAATTTGTTGGAAATGCAAATTATTGGGTTCCACTCCAGTCCTACTGAGTCAGAAGCTCTGGGGGCGGGGCCCAGCCATCTGTGTTCCAACAAGCCCTTCAAGTGATTATCATGCATGCTAAAACTTGAAAACCAAGGTTCAAAAAGTGGTATTTTTAAACAGCAAAAACAATCATGTCACGTGCCTGCCTGAAACTCCTGTAATGATTCCCTACCATATACAGGATAAAGTCCAAGCTCTTAGGAAAATGTATAATGCCCTTTCTGTTCTGTTTTTTCAGCCCTTTTCTTTCCATTTCCTCCCTCCCACCCAGTGTTTTAGTCATATGAACATTTTAAAATAGTCTAAACACACACCCTGATTTTTATGCTTTTTCCTAGTGCACCTCTTCCCACACACAATTTATCCACCTGGAGGAGTTCTATTCATCTTTCCAGATCCAGCTCAAATGTCCCCTTTTGTAGAATGATGTCTGAGGGCTAATTTCAATAATTCAGTTACAGTCTATTCCAAGTTTCCCTGGCCCACCTACATAATTTCCCTGAATTAACATTTTTAGACATCAACCTCCTAAGAACGAAATGAAGTATGTTTACTGGGTGCAAGCAGGTATAGATAGAGATAAAAATGCTTCTTATGCTACCATCCATTCTCCTACCCCTGGTTCCAAGGTAAAAGATTGCCATCTACCTCTAGGAATATCTGTGGCTCCTTGAGGATACTAATGGCTTCTCCCAGTCATTGGCTCAATGGTTTAGCAGTGAACCTACCCCTATATTTGCAGAATCCAAGACAAGAGTACAAATGGGGGCCAACATACAACATGTCTAAATATTTGTTATAGGTAAAACTAAGAACTTCAATAAAATACATTCCATCATTATGGTACCTTTAAATTTTTAATTTCTTAATGATAAATCAAAACCAATGATTTTTTAGATGACTGAAAGCTGGAAAAACATCAAAGACACTAAATTTAATATTACATATGTCTATCTGGGTGACCTCTTAATGAGCTGGCAATGTTTATATGAGTAATAAAATAAAACAAGTAATTCATAAGCTTCTATATGCATCCCTTAAAATTTATATTTCTTGTCTTTATTTTATCAAAATTATTATGTTGTTATAATTGAGGGTTTTTTAATTAATTTGTATATTGTTTACAGTGATGACAGTGATTAAAATGTCTTAAAATAAAATGAAATTTTATTTCAATGGCAGAAAGTATATTTTATCAATATTAAAATAAGTTAACACCAAAAGAAAATTATTTTCTTTCAAAATTCTTTTTTCTTCAGTATTCATAATTATTCAAGTTATAAAGTAACAAGTATATAATAAATATCAAATTTTAATTTCAGAATGTCTTATTGAAGCTGATATTTTCTCATTTATTTTTAAGTTTCATTTAACATTGCTTACCATCTACTTGCTAATATAAAGAATTGACAGCATAGTTCACACATGTTTTCTCTAGTTCTATATATATACAAATTCAAGAGAAATATGACCAGTTTAATAATACAATATAGACCACAGTCACTATGTGAAAATATCATAACAACTCATATGTACTTTCAAATCCACCAATGAAACATGGGAAGAAACAAGAAAATTGATGCTCAGCTCTACTCAGGAAAATGATTCTTGGCTATGTGAGGATTTAGAACATTTATCCCAATAGAAAGAATTTCAAAAGTTAATTTATTGGGGCACCTGGGTGGCTCAGTCAATTGAGCTTCCAACTTCAGTTCAGGTCATGATCTCATGGTGCATGAGTTCAAGCCCCACATCGGCTTGCTGCTGTCAGCACAGAGCCACTTAGGATCCTGTCTCCCTCTCTCTCTGCTCCTCCCCCTTCTCTCTTTCTCTCTCTCAAAAAAATAAATCAATAAATGTTAAAAAAAATGAGAAGTTAATTTATTTGTTTTTCTTACACTGTTCAAATTCCCCTTTTTGTCACTCCATACTTCAAAGCAAAATGTTGGTCTCCAACAGATGCGAAAAGCAGCTAACTCTGAACTTTTCATGGCCTTTGAGCTCTGTTGTCTCCTGCTTCTCTGATGTAGGAAGTGATGTGGAGTACATTTTCTTGGAGCCTGAATCACATGTTGATTATCAGAGTGGATATTTAGGGGTAAAGGTTGCACTAATCCAGTTATGAAGTCTAGATGCATATAAGTGATAGACTCATTTATATTTGTGTGTTTGTGATATGTGGGCTCACTAATGCATGGGGCACAGGAAAGAGACTCTCCTTGAGTCTGAGGGTGATACTATTTCCTTGGGTCTAAGTGAAGTGTTTGGTGTCCTCATCCCAGCCAGAATCAGAGAAGTAGGTTTGAGGTTTAAGGTGTTATCCTAAGGAAATAATCCCAGTAATCAAGGAGTTAAATTTTTTATACATTTGCAATGCCTCACTCAACTTCACTCCATCAGAGAGAAAAAAAAAAGTTTTATCTTCTACTTGCCATCCTCTCACCCCACCCCCATCCCAAAAGACTGTTATATCAAAAGAGGAAGTCTCATTTTTAGCTTAATTCTCTTCTAAGTGGACATTGATAAGAAATATCTGGTTATATTCTAAGAGATTTATATTTAATGTTTTATGTTTAATATATTCAATAAATATGTTCATGATGAATAAAACAAGCATATTTTTATGATTGAGTTCCTTGGTACAAGTATCACTTGATTCTTTGTGTTTGAGCCAAGACATATTCACTGAGCATCAACATTACATTACTTTGGTATCTGTGTGGCCCTAGATGTGAAGAGAATATGAAAAGAAAAATAGAAATTTTCAGGGGAATATTTTCACACACAGGCAGTGTGATGGATAATTTCATATATCAACTTGCCTATGCCATTTTGCCCAGTTGCTTGGTCAAACAATCATCTAGATGTTGCTGTGAAAGTATTTTTTCTGCAGGTGTGACTAATATTAACAATCAGTTGACTTTAAATAAAGGAGCTGTGCTCAATAATGTGAGTAGGCGCATCCCATCATTTGGAGACCTTATGAGCATAAAACAGGTTTCCTGGAAAAGAAGGAATCTTGCCTGATTCCACCCAGCCAGCCTCCCCTACAAAATTCAGGGTTAAGACTGCAACGTCAACTCTTGTCTAGATTTATAATCAGTGTGCCCTATAGATATTACAGACTTG
This sequence comes from Lynx rufus, assembly GCF_022079265.1. NCBI lineage: Eukaryota > Metazoa > Chordata > Mammalia > Carnivora > Felidae > Lynx > Lynx rufus. The sequence continues at coordinate 9,296,621 of NW_025814825.1, forward strand.
CCATCCCCTAGAACTGCATAAGCAAATTCCTTGTAGAGAACCCTGACTGATACAAGCAGATGTTTCCATCTTGTTTTATCCCAATCCCCAAAGTGAGATAATCACCAAGACAATGTAAACATAATATGTACTATATGTCTTCTCCCTGTACCTTCCCATAGTGTATTGTACAAACCCTGTTTAGAATTTATGGCATATTATTGTAATAACAGATTTAAAAGTCTGACTCCTATTCTAGACTGCGAGTACCTTATGCACAGAGGCTATTATTCATTATTATATTCCCTGAGGCTAGAAATTGCCAGCCACTTAATAAATGCTCAATAAATGCCTGCCAAATGTTAGAGGAGCAAAATTAACACATTAGCTAGATGGGCACACATGTGATAGAAGCTAGGGATAAAGGTTGGTGGAAGAGCAAGGAGCAAGAAAGAAAGAATGGGAAGGAAAGATACAATCTCCCTGGAGCTAAGACGCCACATGAGATGGTACTCATCCAGCCTTCCCGAGCTCCCAGCACAGCCTTAATCACCTCTCTCACAGCGATTTTGATAGCTCTGGCTAAGGAACTTGGTACCTGCAAGCAATTAACTTTAATAAGCCAGCAGGTGATTTCCTTAAAAGAATGCTGACGAGTCCATTTGCTGACAGCAGCTCTAGATTCTCTGGTTACTCAGCCATGGCTTCTACCTCTGCCCTTATGAACCCAGTTGCAGTTGTGAGTAATGACTGAAAAGGTAGCCAGAGTGTGATTTTTTTTAACAGTGAAACTAGTAATCAGCTTTATGGCATGATCATATATTATAGATAGTACCAAAAAGTATTTTCAAGTTATGAATAACAGCAAAAGCCAACAAAGTGGTGACAGCTCACATTGGCACAGCACTTTATAGTTTCCATAAACGTTTATTAATAATAATGGAGTAAAAGGGGCGCCTGGGTGGCGCAGTCGGTTAAGCGTCCGACTTCAGCCAGGTCACGATCTCGCGGTCCGGGAGTTCGAGCCCCGCGTCAGGCTCTGGGCTGATGGCTCAGAGCCTGGAGCCTGTTTCCGATTCTGTGTCTCCCTCTCTCTCTGCCCCTCCCCCGTTCATGCTCTGTCTCTCTCTGTCCCAAAAATAAATAAATGTTGAAAAAAAAAATTTTTTAAAAAAATAATAATGGAGTAATATGAAAGTGCTTTTGCCTGTATTAACCTGTGTGTGTGTGTGTGTGTGTGTACATATGTATACATACATAGTTGTTATTCTCTGTACCTGTCATTCCCTTACCTAAGGCAGAATCCTGGGAATGATTCTCAACGCCTTTCTCAAGGCTCAAACAGGGCTCAAACTCATGAACTGAGAGATCATGACCTGAGCTGAAATCAAAAGTAAGACCCTTAACCAAATGAGCCACCCAGGTGCCCCTACTTGTTTATTTAAAATTTTATGTTTATTTATTTTTGAGAGAGAGAGAGCATGAGCGGGGGTGGGGTACAGAGAGGGAGAGAGAGAGAGAGAGAGAGAGAAAGAGAGAGAATCTGAAGCAGGCTCCAGGCTCTGAGCTGTCAGCACAAAGCCCATGGCTAGCTTGAACCCACAAACTGTGAGATCATGACCTGAGTTGAAGTCGGACGCTTAACCCACTGGGTCCCCAGGTGTCCATTTCTTGTTTATTTTAAATGCAGTGTCAGTCTAATGGATCTCCCTGGTGTTGGTCTCAGGCATCACCTATTCTACATGACTGCTTGTGTCCTCTTTCCAAAATGCAAATATTATTCCATTTTCATGTTCAAAATTTTCAGTAGTTCCCCATTGCTCATTGAACATAGTGGATTCAATTCTTACTCAGAGTTAAGTTTTAAAGAAAAAAATGTAAAAATCACATTTTACTCAAAATTAACACTGAATATGCCTTAAGTGGCCCTATAAGTACAGTATATCCCCCATTATATATAAAGCCTCTATAATAATATAGGTGTTTGTGTGCACAGAAATTTATAGTCTGTAATAAAGAGAATGTAATCTTCACGAGGGCAGAGATTTTCATTTGTTTTGTTCACTGGGGCATCCGGAGAGCCTTAAATAGGGCTTGTCATATAGTGAGTGATCAATAAATACCTGTTGAATGAATAGGGAAAATCATTTAAAATATTATTTAAATTATTCTGTCTCTCCGTCTCTCAGGTAACACATGTACCAGTGAAGTAACATAAATTAAGCCTGTGGAAGGTACTACATCACTAAATTTACACTTCTTTATACTACATACAGCCTTTCATGATATGTGCTATCAGTCCTGCTCAGGATTTACTGCTTCAGTATACCAAATCAGTCAGTGTTCTCTAAGCATGCTGTGCTCTCACCTACATCTATCACCTAAATTCTCACTTTCATCTCTCAAGCCAATTTAAATGTCCTGTACTCTCAAAAAACTTTACTTTTATTAAATATTTAAAATGAATTACACTTTCACTATTTTCTTATGGGTGTTTTTGATCACATTCTAGGGCGTTTGAGTGTAAAAATCTACTTATCTTTATTAGTTATTTCCATAGCACAGTGCCTGGCATATTGATAGGTATATATGGAATGCCAGTCTTATATCAAGTGTATATCCACCTGTCTATTGATCTCTTTATCTGCTGTACTTCGTCTGATCCCTTACTCATGCTGAATGTTCCTTCTAATTCCATTATGGTCAAGTATGTTACCTTACGTAGGTCGTATAGCTTTCTGACCCTGAGTTATCATCTGATAATGCCTGTATTGCTCTTTAGAAGCAAAACATATACTCAAAGTATTTAATAAATAAATTAATGAGCAAATAATCTTAGTATCAAAGTCAGATTGCAGTAAGCACTTTTTGGTCTACTGTTCATGCCACTGTGTAGCAGCTTCAGCACATGGGACATCCATAGCACCACCTCAGGAAAATGTCAACTTTCAGAAACATTGCAAAGAGACCAGGGTGATGAGCAATTAGATGATCTTGAAGAATATCTGTAGAAGCAGAGCCTGGTGATACTCATATGAGATTTATGGGCAAGAAACTGATGTGAAGAGATCAGATGCACATATTTTGAATCTTGTTTCCTGTGCAAATGTGTGCCTTCCAGGGGGCTCCTTGAGGTGAGTGGAAGGGGGTGGTTTTGCTGTGGGACAGTGGGGATGTGTTCTTTGGCCTCACCGTAGCAGATGAGCACTAGTGTAATTAGATAGTAATCTTTAGATGCTTGCATTTCAACTCACTTCCAGGTAGGAATGTGAGTACAGGCATTTAGAAAGCTGTTTCATGGTGAGGGCCAAAGGAACAGGTGAAAGCAGAGGGTGGAAGAGAAAGGAATCTTTTCCTGGTGGTTAAGTAGTTGCAAACATACATGCGTACATATAAGTATGCATACATATAGATAAAAACAAAAAGCTCAATGAAGAACACTCCTTCCCAAGCATTCATTAAGTGTGTACTCTGATTTAGGAAGGGTCATCATGTTAGTAAATGCATTGGAAAGACCTCTCTCCTCATCCCACCTTCAATTAAAAAGAAGGAGAGAGTAAGAGGGAGAAATGAGCTTCTCCCTCTCTCACTCCCAAAAATAAATAAACATTAAAAAATGAGCTCCTCACTATTAGGATTTCTTGGCAATGGAGATAAGTTGAGGGGCTCTTCGGGAAGTAAGAAGGTAGTCATCTCTTATGTCTCACTCCCTCTCTTCCTCCTGCCACTCATTCGCTATATTTGGTTGGCTCCCACAGCCTGCAGTGTAAACACTTGGAAAGCAAAGCAAAACTTGAGCTTTGGAAGAACAGGGACCTGCCATCCTTTCACCGGCAGTAAGATGGCAGGACTGCTGCTGTGTAGACTGGGCTGGCCTCATAGGCACAACTGTGCTTCTGGCTGCCTTTATCATAATGTGGCCCTCCAATCCTTCATGTGACTGAGGAAAACTGAAAGAAGAGAGGCAAAGATCTTCTCTAGACAAGTCTGATATCCCAGATTTTCAGTGTGGGGTTGACCCGAATTTATGTTAAATGGCTTGCTTACTCCAGCACCCACCTAACTGGGCTAATTTGAGGAAGTGAAAATCAGCCTGGAGCCAGGCCCATGGAGATTTTTATTTAACCGGTCTGAGTCCCACAGACTTTTTTAACTGCTCCCAGGTTAGTCAAATGTACAAACAGGATAAAAAAAACCACTGGATTTTGGAGCCAGCATGACAGCTGGAATATTTTAGGCATCTGGCCTCCCAAAAGAGTCAGACTATTAGCTTTCCTGGTGGAAAGAAAGCTCAGTGGGTGACATGCATTTTCTAGAAGATGATTTACATACTTGGTTAATGAGGGGGGGGGCAATCTGGTTACAAAATGTGATAAATCTCTAGAGCAAAGGTTTTTAAGATATGCACCCCAGAGGTTGTGTAAGATGACCCATGAAGATATGGAAGAAAATAACTGAATTTATTTATATTTTCTTCTCATTAATGTTTTCCTTCTGTGTATGCTTTGAAATATGCATGATTTATTAGCATAATAGTATATATACAATTTATAAATTAAAAAAAAACAAATATTAGGGGGATATCCTTAACAATAGTTTATTGATAGGCACAAAAGATTTAAAATGTTTATAAACCAGTGTTCTAACAATAGACCCTGATTCCTTATTGCATGTTCTGCTGAGAAAGCTGTGATAATTGGTCAAGTTCACAGAGGAACTAGAGGTTCCCACCAGACAGGTTCCTGGTAAAACTAATTAGTATCCTGGATTGCCATATATTCAAACCAAACAAAAACAAAACAAACAAACAAAAAAAACCAGAAGAGGGCATTTCCCTCTGCTGGGGTATGATGGTGAGACCATGAAAACAGAAGGTGGAAACAGCAAGAGGGTCTCTTCATCACTATTGCTAACAATGGTAGCAACAAAAGAAATACTACTATTTATTGAATACCTGGTAAGGATTGCGTGAGCTAGTCCTTTTCTGGCATTACCATTAATCCTCACAATGAAGAGAATAGCTCCAAGGCAATATATGTTGCGATAGGGATACCTGACTCCAAAGCCAGTATTCTTGACACTATGTCATGCTGTCTCAAGAGAACAGGTCACGACTGACACTGAGAAACAGTGAGAGCCAGACATATATTAGAATACTTCAGGACATTATAATCCAACCAGGTTATATTTATCAGTTATTTTTTTCTTTTAATTAAAATCCTAAACTATGGCCAGTGTCTTTGTAAGTAGGGAATTGGTGCTGGCTTCTTAGGCCATCAAATAGAGAGACTACATTTACCTTAACTTTAAGTAAGACATCCAAGTTAAGAGAAGTGTGGCACCTACTAGGATACTCAGACCCTCTAGCCAAATGTAATTTTTTTCCATTACAAAGAAAATCCAGGTTTATCAATACCCTCTCCTAAACATGTACACATCTTTAACACTTTCAAGTGCACTCACCACTTGGGTTCACCCTTTCCAGGGACCCTCCATCCAAGCTTGTAGTTCTAAAGGCTCTGATAGCAATGGCAAACTTCTAAGGGCACTTCTCTAGGACTATCTTCACTTTAAGCCTTTACTCATAAGCACAACTCTGAACTTGAAAGGAATTTTAAGTGTCAGCAGAGTAATAAGGGTCATATCTGTACTGAGAGAAAAGTGTAGCTGTTGAACAGATACAGACTTGGCATCAATGTCCCTGTTCAGGTTTGAGGGCTGTGGGACCCGACCAAGGTCAATGTCCCTTCTGTCCAATTATGGTGTAAGAATGGGTGGTTTCTGAAGTCTTTTCTGCTCTAACATTCTAGGTCCTTAGCCACTCCCTTTGATTTTCACAGACTTCCTCTTTGTTCTGCTCCTGTCTAGCAAGAAAGAATAAAGGAAAGGGAGAGGAGGTCATACAAAGGAGCTGACTGAACAGACCATTACTTCATAATGATTTGGATATCAAGTCAGCTGTTTCTTTTTCTTTTTCTTTTTCTTTTTCTTTCTTTTTTTTTTCAGAGTGTAAGATACACAGCACTTGTGTTTGGAGACATTTTCTCATTTCATTTTTTGAAAAAATTTTGAAGGATTAATGACCATTAGGAAGATGTTGCCATTTTTTACTTTTTGTTGTTGCTTAAATTCCATGCATCCCCCAGCCAAAGACCCTGAGATCTTGCTCTTGGAGCAACAATAGGTGACTCTTCAAGAAAAAAACACAGTCAGTCAAGAAAAGTTTCCTGTCTGAGGATGTGCATCAGCTGGAGAGATTTGGGCTTACCTCCTTTGCTCAAACCTACAGAGAAGTCTTTGCAGCTCTTTCTACTCTCAAAATGGAATATTTGTGTATATCTCTCCAGAGCTCCACATTTCCAAGCCCCATGTGAACATTTCAATTTATCTGTGCAATATCAATCGTCCCATGACATAGAAAGAAATTAGATGAGAAGCAGACTTCATGCGGGAAAGTTGGTTTGTCAAGTTAACACACAGTGAGCATCTGATGTTTTTCCTTTCTCAGTTAAAAGAAATAAAAATAAAAAAACTTTTGTGAGCAGCATGTTTTTTAAACCAACAAAACCTCTGCCTAAGCTTATCAGAACTTCCTGTTCCCTTCAGTACCACCACTGCCTTCATTCTCCTTCTCAGCCCCCATCTCATCTGATTTCAACCCCTTCCCAGCTGCCCTCCCTCCCTAGAGTCCTGTTAAAGTGGTTTTAGTGGTGCACTCTACTGCATGCCCAGGCCCATTGCAGGCTCCTAGTTGATCCTCACAGGTTCAGCAAGCATCCCGACAGGCTTAGCTACAGTACCAGGAGGACTTGGAATTAAGTTGTGTCTCAACTACATCTGGGATTTGCAGTGCCAGCAACAAGCCTTGAGTTTCCATGGAGCCCTGGAGGTACACCATACTGGAACTTGGCTGTATGTTGGTCCAGGTTTCAGGCCTTTCTGCCTTGATCCCTGTTCTGTAACCTGCCTAGTGACTCTCCTCCTAACCCAGTTTCTTCCCAGAATTGGGGACTGCATTTAACCCAGTCCCTCTTGTCTTGGTTCTTACATTTTTTTCTGGTTCTTGTTTGCTCTCAGACCCCAGAGATGGAGTGAGAGAATCTGTTCCCTATATTCCAGATCATTGTTTGGAGGTCCTCGCGCTAATGGACAGGTCTCATAAAACTGTCTCATCTCTTCCCCATTTCCTGCCTGGAATCTGGTGCTGCCTTACCACCAGACTGTACCATAGGATAAAGACTAGTTTTCCCTTTGAACACAATGTCTCAACTTCTTGCCATAGCCAGACTCTGCAACTGCATTAGGTTCCCTTATCTGAGGCAAGGACCTATTTCCAATATGCTTTGAGGGTGAGTCCACTGTCTTTGAGTCCACTGTCTTTGAGAAAACCTTTTTGCTATTCTCTCCATTCTGCTGAAAAGACAGTTCTGTGTGAATTTGAATCAGTAATAAACTGCTGCTCAAGTCTTACTTTTTCATTAAGTATAGTAGTATCAGTCTTCTAGGCTAGAAGCAGCACACTGGTAGTCTGACAGTAGTAAGACTACTAGTCTAGACTGGTAGTCTACCAAAATGTTTCTTTAGTAAATGAATTTGTATTCCTTATATACCTAAAGAGCCATAGGCTGCACCACTCTCTACTGCCTTGTACCTCACTTTTTCATGGAGGGTATTCTTATCAACTTAGCCTCTAAAGGCATTTAATTTTTTTTAATTAAGTATTTTAATTCCAGTATAGTTAATATACAGTGTTATATTAGTTGCAGGTATATGTTACAGTGATTCAACAATTCTATACATTACTCAGTGCTCATCCAGATACATGTACTCTTAATCTCCATCACCTGTTTTGCGCATCCCTCTATCCACCTCCCCTCTGGTAGCCATCAGTTTGTTTTCTATAGTTAAGAAAGGGTCTATTTCTTGGTTTGTCTCTCTCTCTCTCTCTGTTTCTTTGCTCATTTGTTTTTTGTTTCTTAAATTCCACATATGAGTGAAATCATATGGTATTTGTCTTCCTCTGACTGGCATATTTTGCTTAGTATTATACTCCCTAGCTCCATCCATGTCATTGCAAATGGAAAGATTTCATTCTTTTTCTGGCTGAATAATATTCCATTGTATATATACCACCTTTTCTTTATTCATCTATTGAAGGACATTGGGGCTGCTTCCATATTTGGCTATAAATAATGCTGCTGTAAACATTGGGGTGCATGTATCCCTTTGAATTAGTATTTTTGTATTCTTTGGGTAAATACCCAACAGTGAAATTGCTGGATCATAGGGTAGTTCCATTTTTAACTTTTTAAGGAACCTCCAAACTGTTTTCCACTGCAGCTGCACCAGTTTGTACTCCCACCAACAGTGCACAAAGATTCTTATTTCTCAACATCCTCTCCAAAACTTGTTGTTTCTTGTGTTTTTAATTTTACTAAAGGCATTTGAATTTTTAATCCTTTTTGTAGGCCTTGTTTTGTAGGCCTCAGGACCACTGTGCTACTACAACTTCCATTTTTCCTTTCACTTCTATTTTCATATTCCAATGTAGCTAAGCTAATTTTCTCCAGGTTCTATGTCACTCTTGGTGGAGTTAGTGAGGACACCCATGCTGCCCTTTTATACATGACTAGAGCTACATCTGAAGAGGAGACACTTGAGCTATTTTTTTCTTTTAATTAAGGTCCTAAATTATGGCCAATGTCTTTGCAAATAGGGGATTGGTGCTAGCTCTCTGCTCACAGTCAATTCCCTTCATTCCTCACTCTATGGCCTAAATCCTCATCACCCAGACTGCCTGAGGAACCCTCATGATTAATCCCATAAAGCTCTTTGTCCCTGTTTATTTTAGCCACCATGGAAATCCCAGTACTCATTAGGACATACAGATTCTCTAATCGGAGCCAGTCAAACCCCTCCTTAACCTCTCACAACACTTCTGGAAATCATCAGCAAAATCTTCTGAACACTCCCTTCAACTTTTGGCTCTCATACCTGATTTTCCCTTAGAGGAATCTCCTACAAACCTCTCAAAGAGTGGCTATTTTCTTTTCTAAACCCTTCTGCTATTGGCCTATAGATAGTTGGGTTACATTACCTTCTTGTCACTTCCTAGATACTTTTCCCTCTCCTCCAACTCCCCCAAAATTTTGAATCTTGAGCCATCAGACTTCATTGCAACTACTTCTACCTCTCACACTCCTCTAATGCTTTCTTCTCCCTCTAGACATGAGCCCCATGAGAGAAGGGACTGGGCCTGATTTGTTAACTGCTGATTTTACACACCTTAGGTAATTGCCTAAAATATAATAGATGATCAGTCAATATTTTTTGAATGAGTAAATGAATGAGATCCACCTAGTGTACCTTTCTTCCTTACCCTGATCTCCTAAGTCAATATCCTCTTGTGTCAAAGGTACCAGTCTAGTCACCAAAGCTGGTGACATTACCTCTTTGTTCCCAGAATCCTCAAATACTGCTCAGGACCCATGTCATTCCTTGATCTTACAGTCACTCATTTGTTACAATTGTCTATCCATTATCTTGAAACTAGCTCCTTCAGTGTCTGAATCCCTGCTTCTTCCATCTCTAACTGTTCCTTTTCCTCCCCGTTTTGGATCTTTTACCTCCAGCTAAATGTTTTCCGTGTTTTGTCCTCAGATGTTTCTTTTTTTATCTTTTCATTCTCTTTTTTGGGTGACAACATCGATTCCCATGAATGAAACATAAATCTGTGTTTTTAGCCCCACCCTTTATTATGTGTCCCAATCCCTCATGTTTATCTCTTCGGGAGATATCTATACAGATATCACACTAATATTTCAGCTGGAACTTGTTTAAATGAAACTTAACCATCTTGTTCCTTGTTCTGTCACCTGTTTCTCTATATGATAATGAAATCATGATAGTCCTAGTCACCCATACCCACTAGTTATGTAATCTTGTCCCTACTACCCATAAGTCTCTGATGTTAATTTCTTCTTTCCACTCTACAATCATTCTTAACTGGGGCATTCTTTACCTCTCAAATGAGTACCCTAGTACTCCATCCCTTTGTCTTGAGAAAACAATGGTTTCTCTAGAGCACTTCCTTGATTTTGTCACTTCCCTGCTCAAAAGCCACATTACATGTAAAAACATTCCAAATTGTTTGGAAAGGGCCCCCATGGTTTAGCTAAAATATAAATTTCTAAAATTCTTTCTCACTCATTTTTTTTTTCACATTTACTTTATTCTTCAGTTAAAGTGAACTCCCTACTATTCCCAATTTGGGATCATATTTTCTCCTTTTCCACTGCTGCTTTTATGGCTTATTTATTTGTTTGTTTTACAGTTAGCATTCTCCTCCACCACTCTACCCAATGCCCCATCTTTCTAAACCCTACAATCCTCTACAAATGGAAGCAATAGCATTATAGCTAATGCTTCAAATTATACCCTTGTGCACAAGTACTGGACTAGAGCACTTTGCCTTACAGCCACAGGGCACAATTAGGAAGGACTAAGTTCATCAAAAACATCATACATGCTACTTCACTGCACAGGACTTTCTATAACCGTCGTACTTACTTGTTCTTGATAAAAAACAAATCCCAGCAGGGACTAGAATTGTGACCCTGATTGTGAATGATGGCATGCATGCAGTGCCCTGCAATGGCTACCAGAAAACAACAGTGTGAGTTAATAGCCTGTGTTGTCTCTTAACTGCCCATTGCCAGCAATAGGTTTTGCTCTATATAGTCTAGATTCCCAGTTTCAAGGGTCTTCACTTCTATCAGACAGAAGTGCTGTAATGAGAACAAGCCAAGAAGGGAATGATGTAGGCAACAAGCCAAAAAACAAGTGTTACAACAGCCTAGTCAGGGAAGCAGAGGAACAAATAATTGAAATTAGTGAAAAAAAAAACCTAGATTTTCAGAGGCAAGTGCAGTCTCATAAATCAGACTTGAAAATTTAATTTGAGGGCTTTTTTCCTCCTTTTTCATCCCCCCTCCTGGAGTTGCGCTGCAGGCCTGAACAGAGGAAGTGGAATGTAATTAATCGATGTGAATCGGCTTCATTAATGGATTGCTACTCCCTCTGTTTCTTCTAGTCAAGAAGTGTTTCTAAAAGTGCTCTTTGGCAACAATGCTACACACAGTCTGGATCCATGGCAGGAGAAGAAACACTGAAATACTTGCATGAGGAGAGCACATGTTTGCTATTGACTGATGAAGGAATTTAGTTATTTAGTTCATTAACTGTTCTGCCTACAAATACTATTCATGCTTTTTAATCAATTAACACATGTCCAATCAAGCCTGATTTCTTGCATCCATTATATATTGAGATATCACAGCAAAACAGTGAGATGTGAAGTTCCCTTTGCAGTTCACAAAGGGTCTTAAGACCCCTAGAAAACACACAACGATATGCATTTCTATACCCACAGCAAATACACCATTAATCTGCACTAATAAAGGGAACAGCAGGCTAATCATAGCTCATTTGTATTTGGCTTTGGAATGTGTTATGTGGTTGGCAGAAGATTTACCTTACTAATTATGTCTTACTTAAATTAATAATACAGTTAATTTGCATTCCCTTAGCACACAACAGTTGACAGTGAAAAGATATATGCTAAGTGATGAGGGGAAATCATCTTCTCTGATAGTGTGTGTATATATGTGTTGATATTGTACATATATTTAGAATAAAAATCTTCAACATAGGAGGCAGGAAGAGTTAAAATTATGTATGAAAATTCCTGTCTCCTATTGGCTAATTTGCATAGTCGTTGTTTCTCTGTAGTTTTTCCTACTCTTTCTGAGACTAAATAAGTTAGGAAGCTAAATCTTTGGTTAACAAATATGTGTGTAAGGCATCTACTATATCTGGAGCACTATGCTTGGTGCTGTGAAAGGATATGAAGTTCTAAAAATATGGAGGGAGAAATATAAATAGACCCATTCCTGATATGCTGTAGTTGATATTTGCCTTGTTTCTACAGATAGTAGAAACTATCTCATAGAAACCATGTCCTTCAAATCTGAATTGATAATGTAGGGGAAATGGTAGTAAATAATGGGTTTAGTTTTGAACAGAATAAAGAAGTCGAAATGGGGTATCTGATTTCCTGGTAAATGAAGTCTATGAGCACAATAGACCTATGTATCTTTACTAAAGCTCTATAGAGTTTTAACTCTCCTCCCCCAAACTAGAATAAAGAGTAAGTAATATCCTCCAGCAATTCTAGTCTGGCATAATCACATTGCTCAGTTATTCCACTTTTGATACCTTCCCAGACAAACCCAGACAATTGGTCATCTTGGCAGATATGAAGATTCTATTATCCTTCAGCTGAATAATGCAATGTTGGTCCACCTGCATTTGGAGACAATTGTTCAAAAGTGGATATGGAAGGCAAACCCTGTTTTACAATTCATAAACATATATATTGACATTGGAATACAGATTTTTACATCTCTCACTTTTAGCATAAGTACTGCATAAGACTCTTGTAAGCTCAGCTAAGAAATACCAGAGTCTCTTCTAGTATTCATTTCTAATTAGTTAGTACTTTGAATCAATATATATTAATTGATTTTATTATGACATTGTAGAGGGGAAATGCGGAGAGATTTAAACCTCTTCTAGATTGGGGGGAAGATGGTGGCAGAGTACGGGCACCCTAGGCTTGGCTTATCACATGAATGCACCTAGATAACTATCATGTCATCCTAATACACCAGAAATTGATCTGACAACTGGCAGAACAAACTCCACAACTGAAGGTAGAGAAGAGAGACCACTTCAAAGAAGGTAGGAAGTGAGGAGACATGGTTTGGGAGAAAAATGGATTGCGGCTACTATGGTGGAGAGGGAGCTGTGGTCATGGAGAAGGGTGAAGACAAACTAGCACCCAAGAGAGCACACGGTGGAAATGATTTCCCATAACAATTCGCCTGGAAAGCCAGAGGGACTTGAATTTTGTGAGTTCTTACAACCAGTGGGGCTTAAAACCTTGAGTTTTATTTTTTTATTATTTTTAATATGAAATTTATTGTCAAATTGGTTTCCATACAACACCCAGTGCTCATCCCAACAGGTGCCCTTCTCAATGCCCATCACCCACTTTCCCCTCCCTCCCACCCCCCATCAACCCTCAGTTTATTCTCAGTTTTTAAGAGTCTCTTATGGTTTGCCTCCTTTCCTAACTAACTCCTTGAGTTTTAAAGGTCAATGTGCTTGGCACTGGCAGAGCTCAGAAGACATTGGGGCTGCTCCTGGAGAAAAGGCAGTGCAAACAACTTGTGGACATGCAGCATGGAAACAATGATCTGGAGAGTGCCTGGAGCACACAGTGGGCAGGTTAGCTGCTCATCTCAGAGTGTGTCCCATAGAGGCAGTGTTCACAGAAAGACCCCACTGGGAACAAAGGAATTGGTGGATACCATTTCCCTTCCCCACTCCTCAGCTTAAACACAGAGCCACCTGCGGAAACCACTGTAGCACCACCTAACTTGCTTACACCAAGCCCCCCACCCATGCTCTGGTGGAACTGCCCTTCCCAGTCATGCCTGCTTCAGTCCCAACACAGTGGGCCCCCTAGAAGACCAACACAAAACCCTGTTTGCACTGTGATTCCTGTCATGAGAGTTTTGTGGAGTCTTGGTTCTGGTGGTGATTGCCACAGGTCATATTTCACAAACAGATCAAAGCACACCTAGTTAAAATGCACCACGTTCAGGCCAGGGATAAACAATTCCCCACTACAGGCAAAGACAGCTTCTGCAAACAACTGGCCTAAAGGATAAAGAGGCTAGGACACAACAGCAGAGCACAAGCAACACACACTGGAGACACTCCCTGAAGCACTAGGTCCTTACAAATAGAGTACACTACACTGAAGGGCACTACAGGACCTCTTTTTCATAAGGCCATTACTGTCACGAACATAAGACATAGTTGAATTTCTTAACACACAGAAGCAGGCACACAAAATGAGAAGATAGAGAAATTTGTCCCAAATGAAAGAACAGGACAAGGCTACAGCCAGATATCTAAGTGCAACAGATATAAGTAACATGTTGCCTGGTGGAGAATTTAAAGTAATGATCATAGAGATACTCACTGGACTTGTGAGAAGAGTGGAGGATATCAGGAAGACCATTATCACAGAGATAAGGAATAATAGAGCCAAAATAAAGTGCTCAATAAACAAAATCAGAAACATGCTTGATGGAATGAAAAGCAGGCTGGTTAAAGCAGAGGAGTTAATTAATGACCTAGAAGACAGAGAAATGGATAGTCAAGCTGAATAAAAGAGAGAAAAAATAATTATGCAAAATGAGAATATACTTAGGGAACTCAGTGACTCCATCATCCAACATAACAATATTCGTATTATAGGAGTCCCAGAGGAAGAGAGAGAAAAGGGAGCAGAGAATTTATTTGAAGAAATAATAGCTGAAAACTACCCTAATCTGGGGAAGGGAACATATCCAGATCCAGGAGGCATAGAGAAACCCATCAAAATCAAAAAGCAAGACATATTATAATTAAAACTGCAAAATATAGAGATAAAAATATATGAAAGCAGCAAGACAAAGTAGACAGCTACATACAAAGAAAACTCCACGAGGCTATTAGCAGATTTTTCAGCATAAACTTTACAAGCCAGAAAGGAATGACATGATGTATTCAAAGTGATGAATGGGAAAAAGCTGCAGCCAAGAATACTCTATCCAGCAAAGCTATCATTCAGAATAGAAAGAGAGATGAAGAGTTTCCCAGACAAACAAAAACTGAAGGAATTCATGACCACTATACTAGCCCTGTAAGAGATATTAAAGGGGATTCTTTGAGTGGAAAACAAAGATAAAAAATGACAATATTAAGTAGGAAACACAAAAGCAGTAAAAAGGAATATTTCTGTAAAGAATCAGCCAATTAACTTTTTCAATAGACTATATTAATTCAATAGATTAATTCCCAAAGGGAAACAGAAGCAAAACTAAACTATTGAAGCTACATCAAAATAAAAACCTTCTGCACAGTGAAGGAAATAATCAACAAAACTGAAAGGCAACCTACAGAATAGGATAATCTATTTGCAAAGGACATATTCAATAAAGGGTTACTATTCAAAATATATAAATTACTTATGCAACTCAACACTGAGAAAAACAGTAATCCAACTAAAATGGGCAAAAGACACGAGCAGACATTTCTCCAAAGAAGACATATAAGATGGCCAACAGACGCATGAAAAGATGTTCAATATCAGTCATCATCAGGGAAATACAAATAAAAACTACCATGAGATATCACCTCACACCTGTCAGAATGTCTAAAATTAACAACATAAGAAACAACAGGTGCTGGCAAGAATGTGGAGAAAAAGGAACTCTCTTGCACTGTTGGTGGGAATGCAAACTGGTGCAGCCACCCTGGAAAAAAAAGTGTGGCGGTTTCTCAAAAAGTTTAAGATAGACGTATCCTATGATGCCAAGCAATCACGCTAGTGGGTATTTACTTAAGGAATACAGAAACACTAATTCAAAGGTATAGATGCACCCCAATGTCTATAGCAGCATTATTTACAATAGCCAAGATAGGAAAGTAGCCCAACTGTCCATCAATTGATAAATGGATGCAGAAGATGTGATACACACACACACACACACACACACACACACAGTAATATAATTCAGCTATAATAAAGAATGAAATCTTGTCATTTGCAATAACATGGATGAAGCTGGAGTGTACAATGCTAAGTGAAATCAATCTGTTCGAGAAAGACAAATACATATGATTTCACTCATATCTGGAATTTAAGAAACAAAGTAAATGAGCGAAGGGGAAAAATAAAGGACAAATGAATAAACAGACACTTAGCTATAAAGAAAAAACTGATGGTTAACAGAGGGGAAGAGTCTGGGGCTCAATGCGGGGCTCAATTCTACTGAACCATGAGATCGTGACCTGAGTGGAAATCAAGAGTTAGATGTTTAACTGACTGAGCCACCCAGGTGCCCCTTAACCTTCCTTCTTTGTGGACTAGGACAAATTACTCAATTTCAATGAATAAAATAAACACACTGATACCCATATATCATGGTGTAGTTACAAGAACTAGAAATAACATATGTTAATACTTTAGCAAAGTGCTTTCTTATTTTAGGAATACTTTCTTTCTTTAGTGGAGCCATACTTTGCTTCTTTTTAATTGCAGTGACAGAAGTTTCAGGACACAAATATCAGAATGGTCAAAGGATTTCACAGGCCCTTTCCCTAGGATAAAATAATACATAATAAATAAATATGATGAAATTAAATATCTAAAGCCTTTAATTCAACAGCTTACATATACGTAAAAAGTATATGCCAATATTCAGTTCAATAAAAGTGAATATTATGGTATGGCTTTGAAAAGCTGATTCAAACAATAGGTAATATTATTCCAGGCATATTACATTGTATTCTGAGGATCACATGTACAGGTATCATCAAACAATAAACTGGAAAGTATTGAGAAAAGAGTGGTTCTGATAATGAAAGAGCTCAAAGTAATCACAGAAGGGGCTATACAGGAGTGTATGGAGTAAGACCAGACTTCAAATTCTTAAAGGCTGTCAAATATCTTAAACATCATGGGGAAGAACCCCAAACAATAGAGTGATGCCTATTGAGCAGACAGATTTTTTTTAACTTATATAAGTGAAGAAGTTTCATTGTTCTAGGGGGAAAAAAAGCATGTACATAGGACCTAACAAATCCAGTAGAAAGTTTCACCTCCTTTGAAGCAGTAATGTTACTGGATATTAAACCTCCTTAAGCTTATTTTTCTAAACTGTAAATCATGTCAACAATAAGGTTGGTGTAAGGATTAAGTGAGGGGACATATATAACAGTACTAGCACAGTGCCTTTAACTTAAAAGATGCTCAATAAGAATCTCTTTCTGTTTGTAACAGTTTTATGTCAAAAATGTTCAAAGATGGAATTGAGTGTAATGGGAGGCGGTGATTTTCCCATGCTAGGAGTTGGTTAAGCAAATGATAAATAACCACCTGGAGAAATATAAGAGGGTAGAGTCAAGTTTCTTAACTCAAATTAAATTTCTTTCAGAATTCCCTCCAACTCTAAATTTTAAGATTTTGTGATTATAAATGCATACACACAAAAAAAAATCTTGGAGAAAAGATTAATGAGTAGCAATTATATATTTGCAGGAGTAAACACAAATTGACCAATATTTGGAAAATTATCCTATCCTGTTAACTCATGGTAAAGTGATATGTTTTACACTGGCCAAGGGAAAAAATAAATGAAATTGGTAAAACTTCATTAAGCAAGCATATCTTTCTTTGCCAGATATATAGATCAGTTCTTCATCTTCAGAGGACCCTCTGACAATTATAAAAAATAATATTGTCCCTATTTGTCCCATTTCTTGATATTTATATTAAGGAAATATGTCTTTGTAAGAAATTATTATTTTAAAAAGTCAACTGGTGGAAATGATATACAGCAAAAAACAGAAAAGAATTTTAGTACATTAATGAGTGGAATGTTAAATTCAGCAGCAGCTTTGACTAAGGCCATGAACTCATCCACAATATTCTAATGAAGAAAAAAGAGAAAATGAATTGTTCAGCCCGTATCCCAGGCTACCAGAAACATATGTACACCAAGTGATAGGTGATATTTTTTAAGAAAATTTAAAAGATAAATTATGGTATAAGGATTTTATATGTAATATAAAACTTTTAATCCAGATGTGATATAGGAGATGTCACATGTTTATCCAAGCTATAGTCACTTACATTGTTTTTAGTTATAACTTTACTGTATTTATGTGAGGAGATTTGGATACTGAAGAGTAGTAGGGCCCTTACATCATATCCTGAACTAAATGAAGGGTCTATTGTTTATGAAATAATGTTACATGAGAAAGTGGAAGACAATATTATATATACATTGTGACAGAACCATTAGCTGTCCATAAAATCCAGTCTCTGCTTCTTTAATAGTAATAGATTTATAGTTTAGCACGTGGCTGACGGCATTACATTTCCCAGTCTCCCTTGGAGTTAGAAGAGATCATGGGACTAATTTTAATAGAAGGTAAACAGAGGTGATGTATGACATTGATAGCCTTAAGACCAGCCCTATCTTCTCCATACTCCTTCCCCCACTGTCTTGTAGACTGGAGTGATGAGAACCAGACTGATGTTAGCTACTATATAGTGAAGAGGTCAGAGCCACCATGAGCCTGAGTCCCTGACTGTGTGAAGCAGAGGTACAACTAACCTAGCTGTTATGTGAGAAAAATAAACTTTATCCATCTTGTTGGGATCACTAAACTTTGAGATTTTATTTATTATTTATTTAGCTATTTATTTATTGTCACAGAGGCTTAGAATTTGACTCTACCAGATACTCTTAGGGTACACAAACATGCATATTTATATAATAGTACAATGACAAGAGGCTCTAGGGAATTATAAACAGTGATTGGTTTAGGTAATATTTTATAAAATTATTCATATATTTTCAAAAGAAAAGTAATGTTTATTTTGGACGATTAACTTATGCACCAGTCAAATGTCAGTCTATACACAATAATATTTCTGTAGATTCTATCTTCCTCTGAAATCCACGGAAGGCTATATATTAAAAACAGGAGCAAATTGCTAACGCAATTCACATTTTATTCCTAATTGCACATTTACCAGAAGAAAATTTGGCGTTTGATTTCAGCATTTAAATTCAATACTATTCAAGAGCAATCCAAATCCCTAAGTTCAATTAAAAAGGTCATTACCCTCTGGAACTGAAGGTGCTCTTTTAATTACAATATTGCTAATGCATTGAGAGAGAAGACAGTTTGGTTTAGTTCAATTAGCACATTTAAGTCAAAGCAAGTTCCAGTTGAATGTGGGTGACTTTCCCAATGTATTACTTCTTTGTCCCTTTTCCTTTCTTTCTCTTTCAATTCCTTCCTTCCTTCCTTCCTTCCTTCCTTCCTCTCTCCCTCCCTCCTTCCTTTTTTTTTTTTTAATGGAGTTTCAATATAATCCTGGCACTGAAGACTCTAGTCTCCATTTTATCTGTAAACTGCTGCTAAAGCTGTTAATAAGTGTATTAACATTTTGTTTCACAAAACTCTCCAAATTTATATGAATATTGACAAAAAAGTTTGATGAGAAATTTTTAACTTCATTTTCTGAGGTAGAATAAAACATTAACTGTGTTTTCCCAGCTAAAAACAATATGCAATTACTTTATCACGATATACGGCACATACTGTGCTATGGAAAAGGAAAAAAAAAGTGAACATATTTGGTACTTGACTACAAACATATTTATTAAGGTTAATCTATATTAAGAAAGAGGCATTTCATGATGACATTCCAAGCCAAAGAATGCTAAAGAATATGTTCTTGTAGAAGGCTCTGAGCTTTCCTATTGGGTAGGATTCAGATGAGCCTCATTGTAAGTTTTCAAGTAAATGATTAACAGTCTTCTATTTTTTCTTTTTAACGTTTATTTATTTTTGAGACAGAGAGAGACAGAGCATGAACAGGGGAGGGGCAGAAAGAGAGGGAGACACAGAATCTGAAACAGGCTCCAGTCTCTGAGCTGTCAGCACAGAGTCCGACACGGGGCTCGAACTCACGGACCGTGAGATCATGACCTGAGCCGAAGTCGGACGCTTAACCGACCAAGCCACCCAAGCGCCCCAACAGTCTTCTCTTTAAAGTGATAGGTAAATCTCAGAAAATTAACTCTTATGATAAAGCTAATAGTAACAAAACTCTGCTATCAGATTAAGAAATGGAGTTCATAACAGCTACTTAGAACATCTGGAATTTAACTTCAGGGGAAACAGTTGATTTTAATTTGCCCAGGTTGGCTATGCCAGTAAGGGGCTTGGAGAAGCTGTTCATGCAGTCTCCCACAGACTGGAGTCAGCTAGACTAGACAGTTGTTCATTCATCTATTCATTAATCCATTCATTCATTCATTCAACAAAAGCACTGAACAGCCCACTGCAAGCTTGAAGCTGGGCAGCCATACGGGGAAAAGGCTAGACCCTGCTCTTTCTCTAAATTGTCATTAAGCCCTTGTCTTAGCAAAGAGGGAACAATTTCCCTTTAATTTACCACTCCACTGACAAAAATGCATTCAGAGCATCCTCTTTGACAAGCAATCTGTTTGTCTCTGTACCCTAAATAAAACCATATCTTTTTATGGGGCGCCTGGGTGGCGCAGTCGGTTAAGCGTCTGACTTCAGCCAGGTCACGATCTCGCGGTCCGGGAGTTCGAGCCCCGCGTTGGGCTCTGGGCTGATGGCTCAGAGCCTGGAGCCTGCTTCTGATTCTGTGTCTCCCTCTCTCTCTGCGCCTCCCCCGTTCATGCTCTGTCTCTCTCTGTCCCAAAAATAAATAAACGTTGAAAAAAAAATTAAAAAAAAAACCATATCTTTTTAAATATTATTATATTCAACTAAGATATGTTCTTTACAGAAAATTTGGAAACAATAAAAAAGGAAAACAAACAGCCTCTCTCTTCCTGCAAATTATTAACATTTTCTTTATTTCCTTTCAGATTTTATCTCTTTCCTTTCTCTCTTGTGCGTAGTTTTTTTAAGTTGCAATTATACTGTTTTTGTTCATCTTCATTTGTCCTTAGTGTTATCACAAACTTTTCATAAAAAATTGATAGCAGTGTATTTCACAATATACCATGATTTTTCTTTCCTTTTTTATACCATGATTTCTCTTATTGTTTTCTCCACTGGGGGTTATAATTGAGACAATCATCTTTGTAAATAACATTCTCTTAGAAGTAGAGTATTGCATCAAAAAATAAATATATTTTTACGTTGCTTCACTCATATTGCCAATGTACATCCCCCAAGGATTGTAACAAGTTACATTCCACATAATAAGACAGGAGACTGGCCACTTAATCACACTCGAGTGTGTGTATATTATATATTATACATACAATATTATATATTATAATATATACTATATAACTATATAATACATAGCTTTAATCAGGTGTATGTATAATTTTCTCTTGTCCTTACTTACATTTCAGTTAGTTAGCATACAATGTAACATTAGTTTCAGGTTTACGATTTAGTGATTCAACATTTATATACAGCACCTGGTGCTCTTCACAAGTGCACTCCTTAATCCCCTTCATCTATTTAAACCATCTCCTCTAGTAAGCATCATTTTGCTCTCTATAGTTAAGAGTCTGTTTCTTGTTTTCCCTCTCTTCCTCCCCACCATGATTGTTTTGTTTCTTAAATTCTATATATGACTGAAATCACGTGATATGTCTTTCTCTGACTAACTTATTTCACTTAGCATAATACTCTAGCTCCATCACGTCGTTGCAAATGGCAAGGTTTCATTCTTTTTTTTTTCGTAAGTTTATTCATTTTTGAAAGAGGGAGTGCGCACGCACACATGCGTGTGTGGGAGAGCGGCAGAGAGAGAGAGAATCCCAAACAAGTTCTGTGCTGTCAGCACTGAGCCCTGACAAGGGACTCAGTCTCATGAATCATAAGAGCATGACCTGAGCCGAATCAAGAGTCAGACACTTAACCAGCTAAGCCACCCATGTGCCCCAAGATCTCATTCTTTTTTATGGCTGAATAAAAGCTCATTGTGTGTGTGTGTGTGTGTGTGTGTGTGTATTGTATATTACATACATCACCTCTCTTTTTCTTACGTTTATTTATTTTGAGAGAGCGTGCAAGTGGGGGAGGCACCGAGAGGGGGACAGAGGATGCTAAGGGGGCTCCATGCTGACAGCAGAGAGCCTGATGTGGGGCTCGAACTCATGAACCATGAGATCATGACCTGAGCCGAAGTTGGATGCTTAACCGACTGAGCCACCCAGGTGCCCCTATATATACCACCCCTTCTTTATCCATTCAGGTGATGGATACTTGAGTTGTTTCCATAATTTGGCTCTTGTAGATAATGCTGCTATAAACATCGGGGTGGATATAACCCCTTGAATTAGTATTCTTGTATTCTTTGGGTAAATACCTAAGTGCAATTCCTGGATTGTAGGGCAGTTCTACTTTTCACTTTCTGAGGAACCTCCATACTGTTTTCCAGAGTGGCTGCACTAGTTTGCATTCTCACCAACAGTGCAAGAGGGTCCCCCTTTCTCTACATCCTCAGCAACACCTGGTGTTTTTTGTGTTGTTAATTTTAGCCATTCTGACAGGCGTGAGGTGATATCTCATTGCAGTTTTGATTTGTATTTCCCTAGTGTATGTATAATATTATAATGAGATAAGAAAATGATCAAATGTCATCATTTTAAAATTTCCTCATATTTGTGTTTCTTGTTTTTTACTTTTTAAAACATTATTGATTTACCACCTGATTAATACATAGGATTTTTTAACCTTTATTTATTTTGAGAGAGAGAGAGAGAGAGAGAGAGAGAGAAAGAAAGCATGAGTGGGTAAGGAGCAGAGAGAGAGGGAGAGAGAAAATCCTAAGCAGGCTCCATACTGTCAGCACAGAGCCTGACGTGGTGCTCGATCTCAAGAACAATGAGATCATAATCTGAGCTGAAATAAAGAGTTGGACACTTAACTGACTGAGCCACCCAGGTGCCTCCAAAGCATGGGATTTTTAACAGCATTGTACATAATATTTTAAATTTTATTTATTTTTGAGAGAGAGAGACAGAGTGTGAGCAGGGAGAGGGACACAGAATCCAAAGCAGGCTTCAGGCTTTGAGATGACAGCTCAAAGCCCAAGTCTAGGGCTTGAGCTCATAGTTGGACACTTAACTGACTGAGCCACCCAGTTACCCTATACATAATATTTTTACATAGAAAACATTATATAGCATTTCATGTTATATAATTTTGCTTGTTCTGTCAAAAATGTATACATCCATTAAGCAAAGAATGCTTTCCATAAAATTACCAATATTAAATGCACTTAATAATCATGTATAGATCAAACAAAAGTAGCTATTACCTTACCTTTAGGCAATTTAAGGAGAGAAAACATACATTTTGCACATAAATAAATATTTGATGCAAATATGAATATTTTAAAAAAAAAATTAGAACACTGAGAAAAATGACACCTTTGATGAGTGTCTTTTTTTGAGAGCAAGAATTTCCAGATATATTCATTCTTTTAAATATTCAGCTTTGGTTTCTTTGTTTCTCAAACCACAAAGCTGCTGATAGCAAAACTTCAGGATTTTACATGAGTTCAAGCTATGTCTACTTTAACAGAAAGGTTAAAACAGAATTCAGAAAATGCAGTATTAAGAATCTAGCTTTTGTCTCAATCAATGTCCATTTTCATTGTAACCACAAATATTTGAATGGGATGGTCATATTTGCATCCATCAGCAGGTTCCTTCAATAACTGTGAAGACTACAAAATATATAGCCATAATCACAAAAGAAAAAAACAAAAAGTTTTAGGTTGTTCTGTTTTGTTTTTGCATTTTGTGCAAAAGTCACCTGTCAGGGGAAAATGTTGTGTTTCCAGATATAATTATACAATTTCCATAACGTAGTTCTTTGGTTGTACAATTACTTCATATTTGTAATTAAAGTATGATGCTATGTGAATAGTGTCTTCATATCCATTTCCTCGTATGGTGTTACCGATGTTATGTTTTGTTTCTTTTTAATGGCTATTGTGTATGAATTAAACTATGAAAAAACAATTAGGTTACTCTTTTGAGTTAATTTGTAAGATTGTTATACATATTAAATGTATGAACTTACACTATGTCATATTGTTGCAAATATTTTTCATATATATATTTTCCAGACTGATTACGAAATGGTAAAAATTACCTGATTTTTTTTAAATTCGCTTTTCCAGTATTTTACATTGAATTTTGACATCTATAATCATAAGAAATATCTTCTATAATTATCACTTTTGTGTTACCTTTGTCAGGCTTTGCTATCAGAATAATGTCTGGATATTTAAATGAATTGATAGCTTTTTATCTTTTTTGTATGTTCTGTGACAAAATTCTATAGCATGAGAATAATCAGTTATTTTAAAATTCTAAAAACTTTGGGGTCAATGTCTTATTTGGATGTAATTATTTGATAATATTTAAAAATTATCCATGACCAGGGTGCCTGGGTGGCTCAGTCAGTTAGCCTCTGACTTTGGCTCAGGTCATGATCTCACAGTTCGTGAGTTCCAACCCTACATCAGCCTGTCCGCTGTCACCACAGAGCTGGCTTCGCATCCTCTGTCCCCCTCTCTCGCTACTCTTCCTCTGTTTTCTCTCTCTCTCTCTCTCTCTCTCTGCCTTAAATGTTTAAATAAACATTTAAAAAAAATATTCATGACCACTGGCACATTTAGAATGTTTTTACTTCCTGGTTCAATTTTGGCAATGTGTGTTTTCTCAGAAAATTGTTTCTGAGACCTTCAACTGTACTAAGATTTAGTTGTACATAGTATATTTTTACAAAAAAAAGTTACTCTGTTAACATATTCTCATTTTATCTTGTAACATTTACAACTTTATATGTTTAACTCATTATTTGATTTCCTGTGGAGTGGTCTTTGTTTTAAATAACCAGAGTTAACGCATATATAAAATCTTCTGATATCTCACTTCTAATAAGTAAATTTTTGCTTTTATCTCCATCGTTTTCTTTCCTTCTGCCTTTTTATTTTTTAATCAGGGAAAATATTAAAGAAAAAAATGTCATTTCTTCACATTTCTTCCTTTTCCCACCATGGTTCTCTGCGGGCAGAGTTAACTCCCTGCTCCATTGACCTGGGCTTGGCTATGAAACTTGCTTTCAGTAACAGGATGTTAGTAGAAGAGAGTGTCAGGCCTAAGCAGGGGCTTCCTTCTGTGTGTTCCTCTCTTTGCATCTTGTCATCTGCCCTTTGCCTTAGGAACACATATACCACATAGGGGGTGATCCTTCAATCAGCATTGTGGAAGTAAAAGACACATGGAGCAACATGAACCCAAACTACAGGATGGAGTAGAGTGAAAGCTCCTGGCCTCTGTCCAACCTCTTTCATCAACATAGTGGGAAAAAGCATAGTCTAGCCACTGAGACTGTGTGTTACCCTGCAGGGTAACATAGTGAAAAGTGACTAATACAATTTTACATTATCTTTCCTGTCTCAGTAAGTCAAACCCCTACTTCATTTATGTTTCATTTTTCTTGTTTAGGAATAAAAAAGCCAAAATGGTGCCACTGAGTGTAACTTTGTTAATATGCCAGAAATTTGATGTGTTCATTTTAAAAACTTTCTAAAAGGTATGAAAATATAGTTATTATTTTCCATTTGATTTAATATATAATATATATATGCATACATAAATTTCTACATGTGTTTTTTTTCATTCTTTAATGTATTATTCATTTACAGCATTATTGTGGTGTTTTCAGAGATGTGGAAACTTATGAATTTTATACTTTTGAATAGATTCATGTTGTCTTTATGGCGTACAATACATTTTAAAACTGTTTTGATAAACAGTAGAAATTAACATTAATTTGACCTTTAGTGACAATTTATATTTAGATTTTTAAACTTAAACTAAAATTTGGACTTAATTAGGGAGATAAATCTATTTCTTTTATTACTAATGACTGACAAGTTTGGATTTATCTTGGCATTGTTTGCTTTGATTTTCTTTAGTGATACAAAAAATTTTTATATCTCCCTAAGTTTTCAAACACACCCTTGAACCATTTTGTTGGGTTGACAAATTTAAGAAAAATATTAAAATATTGGTCTACTAATACATCCTTCTGTCTCAAGTCAGCACAAAATGAGGAACATAAAATATTTTTTTCATTTCTAAATAACCTTAATTTCCAATATTGAAACATACATTTGGGGATTGTAGATGTTGATTATGATTATGTTACAACCAAAATAATCATACATTACGCTCTTGGATTTTTTTGAAACATTTGTAATATAGCCAACGACTGGCTCTGCAGTGAATTTTTGTGACTTAGCTCTTTATGATGAAGTGGAATCATGCTCACACCGGCGCTCATACATTATTGACTTCACTTCATTTTATACTTGTCAAGTGCTCTTGATTTGTTCATTTGGTTGGATATCTTCAAGCAGGATTATTCAAAAGTGATTCATTAGTGACATATTTGAGTCCTTGCATTTTAAAAACTGCCTTCACACAAAAAAATAACAACATAGCTACAGGTATAATTATTAAAATGCAAAATGTTTTGTTTATTGTAAGACCCTATATAAGAGCTTCCATTTTCTTTTGGCATTATTGTAATGCAAATAAAATTTGATACTAACGTAATGGGTACCTTTTAAGTAACTTCCCTTACTCTTCCCACACTAAAGGATATGTTTTATTATTGGAATTTTAAAATCTAGCAGTATATTTCTAGTTATGGAACTTTCCATGAAACAGTAATCCCTTTAAACTTAAAAACTCAAAACATATTAGTTCAGAAAATAGTTCTTTACTATGATATTTATTATTCTTTTTGATCAGTTTGTTTGACTTCGATTCTCAAGGATTGATTCTCAGCTATCTATAAATTGCATCTTTATTTTATTTCCTGAATATCTATTATACCTTTGATTAATCTGCATTCTTGGGGCACCTGGGTGGCTCAGTCGGTTAAGCATCCAACTTCAGCTCAGGTCATGATCTCACAGTTGGTGATTTCCAGCCCTGCTTCCAGCTCTGTGCTGACAGCACAGAGCCTGGAGCCTGCTTTTGATTCTGAATCTCCCTTTCTCTCTCTGCCCCTTCCCTGCTCATGCTCTGTCTCCCTCTGTCTCAAAAATAAGCAAATGTAAAAAAAAATTAAAATTAAAAAAATCTGCATTCTTAATGTGCTTTTTCTAAGTTGTTCTCTATGTCACTGGTTGGATTGCATGTTTTGCCAATTCTGTTTTACCACCTCCCATGAATACTTTCATCATTTTCATATATTTTAATTTTCTAATATTCCCTCTTATCCCAGATTTCTTATGCCACAATCCATACATCTGCTAGTGACCATTAAAAAACACTGAGGTAGGGGCGCCTGGGTGGCGCAGTCGGTTGGGCGTCCGACTTCAGCCAGGTCACGATCTCGCGGTCCGGGAGTTCGAGCCCCGCGTCGGGCTCTGGGCTGATGGCTCGGAGCCTGGAGCCTGTTTCCGATTCTGTGTCTCCCTCTCTCTCTGCCCCTCCCCCGTTCATGCTCTGTCTCTCTCTGTCCCAAAAATAAAATAAAAACGTTGGAAAAAAAATTTTTAAAAAAACACTGAGGTATAACTTGTTTATAATATCATACTAATTTCGGATGTACAACATAATGATTCAATATCTATATACATTATAAAATGATCACCACAATAAGTCTAGTTGCCATATGTTACCATACATGGTTTTTATAAGCAAATCACCATTTTTATCACCTTTCATCTTTTCTTCAATGATTTCAAGTTTTTACTGGTTCTTTACTGAAAAATTAAAGAATATATATTCTAGAAAAATCCCTTCCAAAAATAAATATTTATTTTTGCAATCTTAAAGATGACAAATCCTTCTTATGTTACTAGCATTTTTAGTAGACCCTTTTGGTTTTCATTGATTTGAATGAGGAAATCTCTACCCATGTCCAACATGTTTCATAGAAATGTGTATGTGTGCTTCCTTTAATTTCCATTGCTATTTACCTGGGTACAGCCATATATTCTCTATCTGATCTTGTCAGTAAAACTCCACTTAAGTGAGGCTGTATCTTTGCGGGCTTCCCTAATCACTTAAGTAAAATAGGTAAATTTCTTTCTGGATTATGTTAAGCAGCCTGATTTTTCTTTTCCCCACAACAGTGGCATGTTATTGTTTTTCTTAAAATGTACTTCATCTTGAGGAGCCTGGGTGGCTCAGCCAGTTAAGCAACTGACTTCTGCTCAGGTCATGATCTCAGGGTTCCTGAGTTCAAGCCCCACATCCGGCTCTGTACTGACAGTGCAGAGCCTGCTTTGGATCCTCTCTCTCTCTCTCTCTCTGCCCCTCCCCCACTCATTCACTCTCTCTCTTTCTCTCTCTTTCCCTTTCTCTCTCTCTCTCAAAAATAAATAAGCATTTAAAAAAAATGTGCTTCATCTAGAGGCACCTGGGTGGCTCAGTTCGTTGAGCATCAGACTCTTGATTTCAGCTCAGGTCATGATCCTAGGGTCACAGGGTCAAGTCCCACATCATGCTCCATACTAGGCATAGGGCCTGATTGAGATTCTGCCCTCCCCACCCCCTCTCCCCTGCTCTCTGTCTACAAAATTAAAAAAAAAAATAAAAATGTACTTCATCTAAAGTATTCTATGTCTTCTCTAATCCTTTTCTTTTAAAAATTATTTTATTTTTAATAAAAATTCTCTATATTAAAGGTATACAACGTGATGATTTGATATAAGTATGCATAGTGAAATTATTACTATAGTTCATCTAATTAATATGCCCATCTTCTTCTTTTGTGAGTACCTGAAAGTTGTTCTCTTGGCACATTTTCAGTATTTAATATAATATTATTAATTATAGTTATCATACTGTACATTATTTTTCTACTTATTCATTCTACATAACTCCAACTTTGTATCCTTTGACCAACATATCCCCATTTCCCCTACCTCCCAGACCCTGGTAACTACCTTTCTACTGTCTGCTTCTATGTATTTGACTATTTTAGATATTACATATAGGTGAGATCATGCAGATTTTTTTTCTTTCTGTGTCTGCTTTTTCACTTAGCATAATGTCCTCCAGGTTTATCCATATTACAAATGACAGGATCTTCTTCTTTTAAGGCTGCTTAATATTCCAGTGTGTGTGTGCGTGTGCGTGTGTGTGGGGGGGGGGTATGTGTGTATCACAATTTCTTTATTCATTCATCTGTTGATACATACTTGTTTTCTGGGCTATTGTGAATAAAATGTATATGAACATGGGAGCTCATACATCAATTCGAGGTACTAATTTCATTTCCTTTGGGTATATACCCAGAAGCAGGACTGCTGGGTCATATGGTAATTTTATCTTAACTTTTTGAGGAATCTCAACTTTTTTCCATATGGCTTTGCCAGTTGGCATCTCCACCAACAGTGTACAATGGCTCTCTTTTCTCAATAGCCTCACCAACACTTGTTGTCTTTTTGACAATCGTCACCCTAAGAAATGTGAGCAATATCTCATTGTGGTTTGATTTGCATTCCCCAGATGATTAGTGATGTTGAGTACTTCTTCATATGTATGTTGACCATTTGTATGTCCTTGGAAAAATGACTATTCAAGTTCATTTCCCATTTTTAATTGTTTTTTTTTTTTGTTATTGAGTTGTAGGAGTATTTTGGATTTCAGTGCCCTATTGCACACATGATTTGCAAATATTTTCTACCAATCACTAGGGGTGCTTTTTCATTTTGTCAGTTGTTTCTTTTTCTATCCAGAAACATTTTAGTTTGATGTACTTGCAATTTTTTTCTTTTTTTTTCTTTTTTCTTTCTTTTGTTTTTGTTTTCTGTGTTTTGTTGTTGTTGTTGTTGTTGTTGGCTTTTGTTGCCTGAATATTCGGTATCTTATAAAATAATCATCACCAAGGTCCCTGTCAAGGAGCTTTTCCCTATGTTTTCTTCTAGAAGTTTCACAGTTTCAGGACCTAACAGACATATATAGAACAATTACCCAACAGTGGAAGATTACACGTTCTTCTCAAGAACACATAATACATTCTCTATAATAGATCACATGTTAGGTCACAAATCAAGTCTTAACATATTTAAGAAGATTGTATCTGTTCCCATTAACATGGAATGAAACAAGAAATCAATAACAGGATAAAAAATAATCTTGGAAAACCACCAAGTCAAAGAAGAATCAAAAGAGAATTTTAAAAATATCTCAAAACTAATGCAAATGAAAATACAACTTACCAAACCTTAAGTATAGAAAAACATTTCTTCAACATAATAAAAGCCATTATGAAAAGCCAACAGTTAAAATAATAAAGAATGGATTTTCAGAAAACTGAAAGCTTTTCTTCCAATATCTGCGACAAGGCAAAGATGCTTACTCTGGCCATTCCTATTCAACATAGTATTGGAACTACTAGCAAGAGAAATCAGACTAATAACAATAATACTAACAATAATAATAATAAAATAAAAATTAAGAAGAACAACAAGGAGAAAAATACCAAAGAAATCAAAGTCATCTAAATCAGAAAGGAAAACATTTCAATTATCTTTGTTTGAAGATGACATAATCCTGTATCTAAAAAACCCTAAAGACTCCCCCCCCCAAAAAAAAAACTGTTAGAATGAATGAATGAATTCAGTAAAGTTGCAGGGTATAAAATCAACACACAAAAATCAGTTGCTTCTTTGTACTAACAATAATCTATCTGAAAATGAAATCAATAAAACAATCGCATTTGGGATAGTATCTAAAGAAATAAAATACTTAGGAATAGATTTAACCAAGGAGATGAAAGATTTGTACACTGAAAACCACAAAACATTGATGAAAGAAATTGAAGAAGACATGAATAAATGGAAAGACACCCCATGTTCATGGATTTAAAAAATTAGTATTGTTAGTTTCCATTCTACCCAAAGTGATTTACAGAGTCAATATAATCCCTATCAAAATTCTAATGGCCTTTTACACAGAAATAAAAAAAAGCAATTCTAAAATTTGTATGGAACCTTTTGTGGTTCCAATAACCAACGCAATCTTGAGAAAGAAGAACAGAGTAAAAGGCATAATGCTTCCTGGTTGCAAATTATAGTACAAAACACTATGGTACTTAATAAAAACCGATGCGTGGATGAATGGAGCAGAATAGAGAGCCCAGAAATAAATCCAAGCATATATAGTCAACTAATATTTGACAAGAAAGCAAAGAATACACAATGGATAAAGAATAATCTCTTCAATGAATGGGGTTGGGGAAACTGAATACCCACATGCAAAAGAATGCAACGGTATCTTACACCATACACCAAAATCAACTGACAACTGACAGAGACTAAAGTTCCAATCCATTTCACTTCTGACCATGTTGTAGTCAGTTGCAGTCTCCAGAATACATATAGAAGGCAAGATACTGATTGTGGTTGGGGATATACACAAGGATGGGAAACTATTTCAGTCATCTCAGTCACTCTTAAACCTATGTAACCAGATTCTCTGGACAGAAACACAAATTATAAATCTCTGAATAGAGGATCCAGACTGGGGATGAGTGGAAGACACTTCCTACTTGCTTTCTACTGAGCCATATTACTTCAGATGTCTAATCAGTTGTCCACTAATCACTTAATCACTTCTCAACCCATTCCATGTCTACTGTATATAAAGCAGTAAAAACTTTAGTATGCAGCAGAACCACCTGAAGGGCTTGTAAAAAAAATAAAATAAAATAAAACAAACAGATTGCTGTCACACTCCCAGAGCATCTGATTTAATAGAAGTGAGGTAGGGCATAACAATTTCCATTTCTAACAAATCCCAGGTTATGCTGATACTGCTACTCCAGGAAAAATTGGAAAAATTGTAATTTTTGACTATACTAAGACATGAAGAACAGAACCTTTCTGAGACTACTATAGTCATGCCCAAGATGACAGTAAATTGTGCAGCAAGGGCTGCTTCCTCCTGGCTGGCCAGATTCTGATCCTTTGGGAATTCATGTCTTGTGAGCAGAATTGTGGGACATTGTCTTTATTTCCATTTGTTGTTTTGGGTTGTTGGAAGAAAACTGGGCACTTTGTTAAAAAAAAAATGGTGTTACTGTTTCAGTTCTGTCCATGTCTTGAATATTCTACGTCTCTAAGAGTGGCTAGGTATCATGAGACTTTATTCAGTCAATAACAACACAAAACCAAACATAACAAAACCAGAAAACAACAACAACAACAAAATGACCATGAATATTAATAAACTAAAAAAAAATAGGACTTGAGGCTGTTGTGAGAACAGCTTCTGAGTGACAATGCAAAACCAAACAAATTCAGGGAGAGATACCACACTGGCATAGCATCTGCAAGGCTCAGAGGGGTATATGCTGCTTAGCATTGCAAGAGTCTATGTTTCAATTCCAAAGAGAGAGAGTTCCAGATTACCTTTATGTGATTACATTATAATTTCAATGTTGTCAAATTATTTTTCTTTTATACATTTAACTATTCTTTTTTTCCCCAATTCTATCAGGAATTAACAAATTGGATTTTCCAGCATGTGGTGCTTCTTTTTACATGGAATAAAAATCTGCTCTGTTCATTTCTGTTTTGTCTTCTATAGTTTGCTTTTCTTTGTGTGAAAAAGGATTTTTTTTTTTTTTTGGCCAGATGTGTTGTTCTCATAAATACAGACAGAAGCTCCTTTTGCAATTGAATTCTTTCTCTCTCTCTCTCTCTCTCTTTCTCTCTCTCTCTCTTTAAAATCTTTACAAAATTATCACCATGGGGGTTTCATGAGCTAGAAAATAAGCATTATTAAATTCCACTTGACTTTGGTCCCTCATTCATAGAGCATCTCCTAAAGCAAGGAACTTTGGGGACTATAAAGATGAAAAACAATCTTGCCCTGAACTTGGAGAAGCAAAATTCCTCCCCTTAGACTGTACTGTCATTTTCAAAGTGTGATCTGTGAACATCACAAGCATCATTTTTGGGGCTGGTTAGAAATATCAATTCATGGACCCAATCTTACTGAGTGAACCAGAATCTGTGTTTAAACAACCCCCCCCCAAAGAAACTACTTAAAAGAAAACCCTCCAGGTGATTCTTATGCACGTTAAAGTTTGGAGATCACTGCCATTAAACGAGACAAATTATGATTTGTTTTCTTAATGATGCTGTAGGAGACACAGAAAATGAAAGCAATACCTTCTGATGTAGATAAGGGAAGGTTTGTGGCAATGGAACTGGGAAGTAAGGAGGGCTTTTTACAGATAATGATGGGGACTAACTATGTAGAAGGGAAAGAACTATATAAGTAAATTTCCAAGGCCAGGGAAACACAAATCTATCACTGTGTAGAGGGTAAGTAAGTCAAAATACAAGATATAATCCAAGTACTTTGAGAGTACCATGGGAAAAAAAAAATGTCTGATACCAGAAAAATGAGGGGAGGCTTCACTGAGGGGTGTATACAGTGTAGGACCAAGAAGGGTAATTCCTGGGGCACTTGGGTGATTCAGTCAGTTAAGCATCCCTCTGACTCTTGATTTTGACTCTGGTCATGATCTCAACTTTGTGAGATTGGGCTCCACACTGGGCGTGGAACCTGCTTAAGATTCTCTCTGTCCCTTCCCCACTCTCCTGTGCACATGCACACTCTCTGAAAGAAAGAAAGAAAGAAAGAAAGAAAGAAAGAAAGAAAAGGTCAGGTCATTCCTATTTACAATGGTCACGTAAACCAAGGGCTGAGAATACACCAATTCAGATTTTTAGCACTGAAAGAAGCCCTCAGGATAATCCAATACAACTTACTACACACACATAAATTTCTCCACTACAACAATATGGATAGGTGTTTATGTGGCCTCTGTTCAGTTATATTGCATGCTTACCAAGATTCCCTTATACATTGAGCAAGGAAAAGAGTCCTCTTCTAGTGCTCTCAATTTTTTTTATTATTGTTACCTGCTCATGAGTCAGTATCTCTCTACAGAATATTTAAATATGTTATTCTTCCCTGCTTTATTATACTGCTTAATTAGTAGGCTTGTATTTTATACCACTTCCCTTACTTCTAGTTTTCCACCATTTACTCATGAATTTGGAATGACAACATCAAAGACTAAAACAACTAATTTCCATTGATATCAAATGAAGAAGAATAAAATTGAATTATGAGACATAAGCTCCAGGATGGTCTAACACAAAGGCCAAGGTTGCATTTACCTATACAATATGATCAGAGGAGCACCAAAAGTCCTGACTGACCCCAAACACTTCTCCACTAGTTGGTTATATGGTTTAAATAAGATATATGTACTTTAGAGGCATAAACCTAGGTCATAAGTTTGCTTCCGACATCTAAACTGTGAATAGGCATCATGCTATCTGTTTAAATACAGAGTTACTGCTAATCTCTAAAGAGGATAGACCCCTAGGATGAGGAATTAAGACCCCTAAAGACAGACCTCTACAAATACAATTTGAAAAGTCCTCCGGATATGTCTTTTTACTTGTACTTAAATTTTGCTGATACGTAAATCAACCCCCATTAAGAAATTTTGTAAATCCGTTCTGAAAAAATAAGATATTACGTGGTTAATCTGAGATAGAAATTCTAAAGCCATTTTGGAGAGACACTAGAATGTATTTTCCTTGATAGATTTGTCAGGAGAGGTTTGTTTATCTCTTCTTAGTACAGGTTTCCATTTCTTTGAATTGGTAAAATATACCATTCCTTTGAATAATTGAGAAGTTGTTTATCATGAAAGACATAGAATCATTCCATTTGCATATGACATTCTGCTTTGTATCACAGAATTAAGTGACAGAGTATTAGTGCTAGAAGCACTTTGTGGATAATCTGCTCCCTATTTTCATCTAATGGAATTGTTAGCACTTTGTCAAGCTCATTCAACTAGTTAGTGGAAGAGTTGGAGAGAGGACAGAATATTTGTCTTGTGACTCAGTGCTGCTCTCTTTCTGCTGTTCCTTATTGCCTTTCTAGATACTACCTAATGGTCATTAGCTACTCAGAGGTTGGTAGAAAAAGCTGTTTGCTTTAATTTATATTTTTAAAATTTGGCTCTATGTTATTGGTTATAATTGGCTAGTTTGAAATCTCAAATGCCACTGACACCTAATAATAATACCAAATGACACAGGAAAAACAATCAGTGTAATTAAGTCTCTTTTGTATTTTAGTAAATGAAGTTCAGTTCATTTGAGTTTATTCTTGAATCTGCAGTATACTCACTATGTCTTTAGGAGTTCTAAGGGTTTCATTATATTGAGAAACAAATTGCAATAAAGTATTTCAGAAGTTATCACCCCTAAGTGATTATTCAATAACCTCTGAGATATCTTACTTCAATTCTAAATGCTAAATTATTTTAACCACACTAACACAGAGGCCCTTTAAAAGCCAAGAGTCACAATTTAAGACCCTGGCTTCATTATTTTATATAAATTGGCACAAACTGTCACCTGTTCACAATCAACTCTGCCCACTCCATGGCTCTCATTCACCATGTTGTCATCTCCATGTACCTACTTATCAGTTACAACAAAGTCTCTGGCTCTCCTTACAGTGCGTCATGTTATTCGTTATCCTCAAGTCCCATGTCTTTTCAAGTTTGGTATCTGCAGAAATATCAATACAGATTCTAAATATTTTCAAACCTGATGTACAAGTCCAGATTAACCTTGTATTTGGTTATTCTGCAACCATAAACTTGGCCAACCAATAAACTTGGTAAAAAATGACAACAAAGAATATATTCATCTGCTGGCATTAACTCTACCATTTAGAAATACATGGTCAAAATGCACAGAATATCTTGGGGCGCCTGGGTGGCGCAGTCGGTTAAGCGTCCGACTTCAGCCAGGTCACGATCTCGCGGTCCGGGAGTTCGAGCCCCGCGTCAGGCTCTGGGCTGATGGCTCAGAGCCTGGAGCCTGTTTCCGATTCTGTGTCTCCCTCTCTCTCTGCCCCTCCCCCGTTCATGCTCTGTCTCTCTCTGCCCCAAAAATAAATAAACATTGAAAAAAAAATTAAAAAAAAATGCACAGAATATCTAAAGGACTAGCATTTCTGTGCACTATCTTTAAAAGCCAGCCTTCTTCTAAAGAATGTGCTCCACATATGTTCACATTTATTTATTCAATCAATTATTCAATCAATTAACAGTATAGAAGGGCTACTATGTGCCCCATCCATGGAAGATCTGATAACACATAGAGCCAGAATTCTAGGTGCTGATGACTTAGCTAGAGGAAAAGATACATAACATTACTCTATGGTAAGACATACAATTAAGAGTCATAGTAATGGCGTTTACAATATGGAGCTCTGGTAATCACCCTTGTACCAGCTAACTGTGTGCCTTAGGCATGTTCCTTAATTTTAGTATTTGCAAAAAAATAAAAAATAAAAAGCAAACTAGAAGTTCTCTTAGCCTCTTCTATTGGCTATCTCTTGTCCAATCAGATGTAATAAAGTTGAGTTTGTCATTTGGACTAAATGCTAACACATATTATTAGGTAATATTAGAAAAATAGATTTTGAGGCCAAAATTACTTTCCAAGACTAACAAGAATATTTTATAAAAGGTATAATAGAAGGAAAAAAAAAAGATCATGGACTTTGAATCCATTCAGACCTGTGCACACATTCCAGCTCTGCCATCCCCTAACTGTGTGACACGGTAAGCTGATTCACCGTTCTTATCCTTTCTTTTCTATAAAATGAGGCAAATGATATCTAAATGAGATAATGCATATAATATTGTCTGGCGCACAAAAGCACTTACACAGGATAGCTATTACTATAAGGATTATCTGCAGAGTATTTTTCCCTTTTCTAAGCACTTGCATGTTAACCATATAATTTTATCTTCACAATACTCTTTAAGGTAGTATTATTCCCATTCTGTATTTGAGGAAATGGAATCACAAAGAAGTCCAGTCACTGACATGAAGCATATAAGGAAACAATTTCTATGTCTTTCTCCACAATAACAGAGAAGAGAGAGTCTAAAGTGAGAGTGCCTTTGACTCTTCACACGTCAAATTTTGCACAACTGTTTTCATCCCAATAGAGTCAATCTTTAAAAGTTCTTTCCCACAACTTTGAATGCCTTTCTATTAAATACTGCTGAAAATGGATGCATTGTGGTGTGTGTCCATGTGTGTATGTGCAGGAAAGAGTATCATGGAATTGTGATTAGTAGAAGAGGCTATTGTTTGAATATTTTGTACATATATGGTCACTAAAATTAATAAATAATAATTATCCAAGAGAAAAACATATTCCTTTCTTTAAGATGATAAAGATAGAAAACACAACAGAAATAAAGTGCTGGTGGACTGTGACTTACCCTAAAGCATAATGTCCATACTTCAGTGGAAAAGCCACTGGTTTAATTAGGTTCAATGGAATAGAACTTAATTTAAAGAATGTTTTGTATCATTT
Organism: Lynx rufus; assembly: GCF_022079265.1. Lineage (NCBI taxonomy): Eukaryota > Metazoa > Chordata > Mammalia > Carnivora > Felidae > Lynx > Lynx rufus. Next base: position 9,333,787 of record NW_025814825.1, read on the forward strand.
GAATGTTGCTTACAAGGTTATAGAAGTCTATTATCTTGAGCTTTGATGTTTTTAGTTTTTTCTGTGTGGTCTATATCTTGGACAAAGAAGATATTCAGTCTGTAAATAAGAGCAAAGAAAATAAATCCTACTCTTAAGAAAATAATAAATGAGCTGAAAATTCCTCAGGATTAAATGGTTAATCATGGCCACAATTGTGAATAGGAAGTTGCTGAAATTGCATTTATGTAATGCTCACACCATGGAAGCCCTGAGACCCTCTATTTAGCTCTTGTATCACTGCTTGCAGGTCACACTCTCATGGCAGCACTACAGTCCTTTTTAAATTCAGCAGGTAGCTTTGTACCTGTGAATCTTCTGAACATATCCTGAATTCTGAAAAACTGATCTACACAGTTAGCTATCTGCCAGTCACAACTCAGTTGTGCTAATAATCTTTATTAGCTCCCTGAAGAAATGTCTGACACGACCACGAATTCCAGAAGCACTATGGTGGTTTGTCATGGAAATGTGTTCTTCATATTCTGGAACATTTAGAAAACAGGACTCCAAAAAAGGAAACTCCTGTATTTGTGATGAATAACTCTTCTAGTATAGGTCATCCTGCTACAATTCTTAGAGAGGAAGGTATCCTAGAAAGAAGCATAGAAATAAATAGATCATGGGTGATCCCTATGCTTTCTTTCATTTTTTCTTTATGCTTTAAAGATAAATTACAGTACTCATAAAAATAATAAAATTAGGTGTACAGTGAGGTTTTTTGTTTGTGTTTGTGTTTGTTTGTTTGTTTGCCACTGGCAAATGGAATTGCTTATCCTGACAACAGTTTACTGTCTATAAAGAAGAACTGATGGTGTCTGTGCTTCCTGCACTCAGTTCTTGCCACAGAACTAATCAACCCATCTCTGGTGTTAAAGGTGTCAGCACCACCTCATGCTAAACCTAAGCAAGAGAATCTAATGCAAAGGGAGCTTTAGAATTGGAAAAGTATGGTAACATAAGAGGTATACATCTGAAGATTAAAAGCCATCAAAGTTATGAAAACACAAATGCCAGATTCATTTGTGTGTCTCTAAGACTATGAAGAATAGGCATTTTCACTGACTTCAAAGTTATCTTTTTAAAAAATAGCACTGCTAGGAATTTACCCAAGGGATACAGGAGTACTGATGCATAGGGGCACTTGTACCCCAATGTTCATAGCAGCACTCTCAACAATAGCCAAATTATGGAAAGAGCCTAAATGTCCATCAACTGATGAATGGATAAAGAAATTGTGGTTTATATACACAATGGAATACTACGTGGCAATGAGAAAAAATGAAATATGGCCTTTTGTAGCAACGTGGATGGAACTGGAGAGTGTGATGCTAAGTGAAATAAGCCATACAGAGAAAGACAGATACCATATGGTTTCACTCTTATGTGGATCCTGAGAAACTTAACAGGAACCCATGGGGGAGGGGAAGGAAAAAAAAAAAAAAAAAAAAGGACGTTAGAGTGGGAGAGAGCCAAAGCATAAGAGACTGTTAAAAACTGAGAACAAACTGAGGGTTGATGGGGGGTGGGAGGGAGGGGCGGGTGGGTGATGGGTATTGAGGAGGGCACCTTTTGGGATGAGCACTGGGTGTTGTATGGAAACCAATTTGTCAATAAACTTCATATAAAAAAAAAAATACTACTACGTTAACGTTTCTCCTTTGGTCCTTGCCAATGTTGCTAAAACCCTGCTGAATTTTTGTATCAGATAAATCTGCTAATTTGAGGAAATGTCCCCTAGTGTTTGCCTTCTTAGGTACATTTTATATTTGACAAGCTGCTAGTTGACAGATGCATTACAAGTTTTATCCAATTAATATCCTGGAGATTATGGCTATAGTGTTTATACAAAAACATTGAAATAATATTAATCAATTGTTGAGCAGGGATAAATGAAAATGTTCACTAATAAAAGACTTTTTTAAATTAGACCTCTTATCTTAGAATTTCTTTTTTATACCACTAGATATTCATTTTTACCTAAGACTTTTAAAATTAATAAAATAACAATAAAGTAATTAATTAATAAAGTTTATTTTTAGAGCAATATTAGGTTTGCAACAAAACTGAGTGGAAGGTACAGATTTCCCATATGCCCTGGCTCCCACACATGCATAATCTCTCCCATTATCAATATCCCCCATGAGAGTGGTACATTTGTTACAACTGAGGAACCTACACTGACATATTCCAACATACCGATCATAATATAAACCAGAATTTACATTATGGATCACTCTTGTTCAACATTCTATGGGTTTGGGCAAATGTATAATGATTTTATCAATCATTTATAGTATTATAATACTATCAATCATTATAGTATTTATCATTTATCAATCATTATAGTATTATACAGAGCATTTTTATTGCCCCCAAATTTTAAGCTCTGCCTATTCATCTCTTCCTCCAACCCCTGGCATCCACTGATCGTTTTATTGCCTCCATAGTTTTACTTTTTTTTAGAATGTTATATAGTTGGGATTACATAGTAGATAGCTTTGTCAGATTGGCTTCTTTTACTTAGTAATATGTATTTAAAATTCCTCCATGTCTTTTCATGGCTTGGTAGCTCATTGCTTTTTAGTGCTGAATAATATTCCATTACCTAGATGAGTCACAAGTTTATTTATGTATTAACGTACTGCAGGGCATCTTGGTTGCTTCCAAATTGGGGAAATTATAAGTAATACAAAGTCCAAGTGCAAGGTTTTCTGTGGACATTAGATTTCATGCCCTGTGGAAAGATACCAAAGAATGTGATTGCCAGATTATATGGTAAGAGTATGTTTAGTTTTATAAAAAACTACAAAACTGTCTTCCAAAAGGCTATAGCATTTTGCATTCCTACCAGTACTATATGAGAGTTCCTGTTGCTCCATATCCTTATTAGCATGACGTTGTCAGTGTTTTGGATTTGGGCCATTCTACTAGTTGTATAGCGGTATCTCCTTGCTGTTTTAATCCCTAATAAATGATATTAAATATCTTTTCAAATGCTTACTTGCCATCTGTACATCTTCTTTGGTTATGTGTCTGTTTAGTTCTTTTGTGCCTTTGACCATGTTTTAGTCAGGTTGTTTGTTTTCTTACTGTTGAGTTTTAGAAGGGTTTTTTTTTTGTTTTTTGTTTTTGTAAATTTTGGTTAAAAGTCCATTATCAGTTATGTCTCTTGCAAATATTTTCTCCAAGTGTGTGTTTTGTCTTCTCATTCTCAACATTGCCAATGGAGAACAAAAGTTTGTTGCTGTTGTTTAATTTTAATGAAATCTAGCTTGTCAATTGTTTCTTTCATGGATATTGCTTTTGGTTTTGTGTTTAACAAATCATTTCTATATCTAAGGTTATCTAGGTTTTCTCTTATGTTATCTTCTGGGAGTTTTTTAGTTTTGCATTTACACTGAGGCTTATGATCCATTTTGAGATAATTTTTTGTGTAAGGTATAAAGGCTAGATTCATTTTTTTTCTTTTTTCTTTCTTTCTTTCTTTTTTTTTTTTTTTTGCATGTGGATATCTAGTTGTTCCAACAGTATTTGTTAAAAACAGTACTTTTTCAAGTATTTTCTCCCATTTGGTAAGCTACCTTTTCATTTTGTTGATGGTTTCCCTGCTGTGCAGAAGATTTTTGGTTTGCTATAATCCCACATGTTCATTTTTGCTTTTGTTGCCTTTACTTTTTGTGTCAAGTCCAAAAAGTCATTGCCAAAACTGACGCCAAGCACCTCACTGCCCATGTTTTCTTCTAGGAGGTTTATGGTTTCAAGCCTTAAGTTCAAATATTTTATTCATCTTGAATTAATTTTTGTGTATGGTATAAATAGTGATGCAGTTTCATTCTCTTCCATTTGGCACTCCAGTTTTCTCAACATCGTTTAATGAAAAGACTGTTTCCCCATCACATATTATTCTTGGCTCTTTTGTTGTAAATTTATTGACCATAAATGTGTGGATTTATTTGTAGGTTCTCTATTCTGTTCCATCGATCTATATGTCTTTTTATGCCAAAACCATATTGTTTTGATTACTGTAGCTTTGTAATACAGTTTGAAATTAGGAAGTGTGATGCCTCTAGCTCCGTTCTTCTTCATCAAGTTTGCCTTGGCTATTCAAGATCTTTCATAGCTCCATCCCAATTTTAGGTTTGTTTTGTCTATTTCTGTGAAAAATGCCATTGGAATTTTGATAGAGATGGAATTGGATCTACAGATTGCTTTGGGTAATATGGACATTTAAAAAACACTAATTCTGCTAATCCATAAAAAAATTAAATGCCTTTAGGGTTTTTCATGTATAATATCATATCATCTGCAAATAGAGATTATTTTATTTCTTCCTGTCCAACTCAGATGGCTTTTTTTATTTCTTTTTCTTGCCTGACTGCTCTGGCTGGGCTTCTGGTACCATGTCAAATAAAAATGGTGACAGTGGGCATTTTTGTCTTTTTCCTTATCTTAAAGAAGTTTTTAGTATTTCAGCATTGTGGGCTTGTCATATATGACCTTTATTATGGTGAGGTATGTTCCCTCTTCATCCAGTTTGTTGAGAGTTTTTCTCAGGAAGCAATGTTGAATTTTGTCAACTGATTTTTCTGCATCTATTGAGATGATAGTATGATTTTCATCCTTCATTCTGTTAACGTGGTATATTACATTGATTTGCAGATATTGAACCATCCTTGCAGAACTTCAATCAAATCTACTTGATCATGTTATATGATCCTTTTAATGTATTGTTGAATTTGGCTTCCCAATATTTTGTGGAGGATTTTTGCATCTATGTTCATCAGGGATATTGACTGTTTATTTATTTATTTATTTATCTATTTATTTATTTATTCTTGAAGTGTCTTCATCTGGCTTTGGTATTAGGGTAATGCTGGCCTCATTAAAATGGGTTTGGGAGTATTCTGTTTTCCTTTCTTTCCTTTTTTGGAAGAGCTTGAAAAAACTGGTATTAGTTCTTTAAATGTTTGGTAGAATTCACCAGTGAAGCCATGTGGTCCTGGATTTTTCTTTGTTGGAGTTTTTGGATTACTAATTCAATCTTCTTATTCATCTGTTCAGAACTTTTATTTTTTTCATGACTCCATCTTGGTAGATTATATGTTTCTAGAAATTTACCCATTTCTTCTAGGTTGCCCAATTTGTTGGCATAAGTTGTTCATTGTAGTCTCTTATGATCCTTTGTATGTGTGTGATATGAGCTCTAATATCTCTTCTTTCATTTATAATGTTATTTATTTTAGTTCAAAGTCTTTTTTCTTGGTGAGTCTAGCTAAAGCTTTCTCCAGTTAGTCTATCTTTTTAAAAACTCAGCACTTAGTTTCTTTGATAGTTTCTATTTTTCTGTTTCCTGTTTCATTTATTTCTGCTCTTATCTTGGTTATTTCTTTCCTTCTGCTAACTTTATTTGGACTTTGTTATTATTTTTCTACTTCCTTGGGGTATAAGTTTAGGTAATATTTGAGATCTTTCTTGTTTCCTAATATAAGCAATTATCCCTACAAATTTCCCTCTTAGGACTGCTTTTGCTACAGCCCATAAATTTTGGTATGTTGTGTTTTCATTTTTATCCATCTCAAGTTATGTTTTTATTACTGTTTTGATTTCTTCTCTGACCTTTTGCTTGTCGGGTAGCATGTTGTTTACTCTCTATATATTTGTGAACTTTCCAGTTTTCTTCTTATAATTGATTTCTAGCTTCATACCATGTGGTCAGAAAAATATGTTTGAGATTATTTAAATCTTCTTAAATTTATTAAGACATGTTTTGGACATTTGAAATAGCCTACAAATGTTCCATGTATCTGGCAAAAAATGTGTGTTCTGCTGCTCTTGGATGGAATGTTCTGTATATGTATGTTAGACCCATCTAATCTAATGTCAGTTTAGTCTAATGTTTCTTCATTTTTCTGCCCCAATGCTCTATCCATTGAAAATATGGTATTGAAGGCCCATGCTATTATTTTATTGCTGTCTATTTGTCCCTTCAGATTTATTAATATTTGCTTTATATATTTATAAGCTCCTATGTAATGATAATGTGTTTTTAATTTCAAATTATACTTAGTCATTGCTGACTACAGAAAAGTGATTGACTTTTATATGTAACTTTGCCATAATCAACTTTGTTATAATCATGTGTTAATTTTAGGAGATTTCATATTTCCTACCAAGAAAATTATGTTATCTGTGAACAAAAACAGCTTTCTTTCCTCCTTCCTTAGCTGGGACATTTTAGGCCAATGTTTATTGCAACATTACTCTATTGCCAGACATTGTCATAAAGACTTTACATGAACTACCTCATTGAATTCTCACAAAATCTTTATAGAGATGTAGGCTATCATCTCCATCTTTCTAATGAGAGTTTGGAAGCTCAGAGAGGCTTAATAAATTGCTCAAGTTCACATGGTATTAAAGTCAGGATTTCTTTGTCTGACTCTATGTTCTTTCCTACTACATTAGTCTGTACTGCCTTCTAAAATTCTTATAAGTTTTAGTATTAAAAGCAGGACCAAACTTCTCACCTAAATTAGTCTCCAAATAATAGCCACTCATTAGTGGGCAAGTTTTCTGGAAATCTTTTAAGGGTGCCCACAAACACACAATAAAAACACCATAACCTAAAAAAAGAAGTAGAAAATCTTACAATGAATTAGATTAGTACAAGAAATACACTGAAACTGTTATTATTTATATATTTAGCCATTAAAATTGATGCTGATAACTATAAGACATTACGGGAAAAAAATCAAAGATAGCTTAAATAGTTGGAGAAATATACCATATTCATGAATGAGAGAATTCAATATCATCACAATGTCATTTTGTATATTGATCTAGAGTTTAAATGCAATTTCAATTTTAATGACTACAGTAGTTTTGTAGGTATTGATGGGATCATACAAAAATCTATAAAAAAATGTAAAGCAGCAAAAACAATCTTTCAAAAGAAGAACAATCTGAGAAGACTCAGAACCTCTGATTTCAAGGCTTCCTATAAAGTTACACTTTTAAACAGACCATGACATTGGTGAAAGGTAGATACAGAGAGCAGTAGAACAGAACAGAGAGATGAGAGATGTACTCACAATATAGGTCCACTGATATTTAACAAAAGTAAAAACATGATTAGTGGAGAAACTATATTCTTTTAAAAAAATGATGCTATAACAATTGGATATCCATATGCAATAAATAAACAAAACAAAAAAATAAGCAAAACTTTACCCCAACTTTGTACCATAGATAAAAATTAATTCAAAATGAAATAAAAATATAAATGTAAAAACTAAACTGTATACAATTTTTAAGAGAAAATATGGGAGAAAATCTATGTAACCCTGGGTTAGACAAAAGTTCTTTTATAAAACACAAAACACAATCCATATATGATAATACTGATAAATTTGACTTTATCAAAATATAAAAATTTTTTGCTGAACAAGGTACTATGAAGATTAGAAATCCAAGCCACAGGGGCACCTGAGTGGCTCAGTCAGTTGAGTGTCCAACTTCAGCTCAGGTCATGATCTCACAGTTCATGAATTCAAGCCGTACATCAAGCTCTGTGCTGACAGCTCAGAGCTTGGAGCCTGCTTCCGATTCTGTGTCTTCCTCTCTCTCTGCCCCTCCCCAGCTTGTGTTCTGTCTCTCTCTCTCTCTCTCTCTCTCTCTCTCTCTCAAAAATAAATAACCATTAAAAAAAAGAAAGAAAGCCAAGCCACAGATATACAGAAAATATCTGTGAATCATGTACACCACAAAGGACTTTCATTCAAAACATATAAAGAAGTTTTAAATAACACAAAAATAAGTGAACAACTCAATTAAAAAAAAAAAGGCAAAATGTTTGAACAGAAACTTCACCAAAGCAAACATACGGATATAAAAAAAATATGAAATGATGCTCTGAGTATCAGGAATGAAAATAAAACTAAAGACATCCAAGTTGGAAATAAGGGAAGTTTAATTATAGTCTCAGATGACATTATCTTGTATATAGAATATATTAAGGAATACACACACATAGACACAAACACAATTAAACTAATAAATAAATTCAGCAAGGTTGCAAGATGTTAGATCAATATATTAAAAAATTGCACTTTGAGGTGCCTGAGTGGCACAGTCAGTTGAGCATCCAATTCTTGATCTCGTCTCAGGTCATGATCTCACAGTTTGTGAGATCAGGTTGTGTGCTGATGGTTCAGAGCCTAATTGAGATTCTGTCTCTCCTCTCTGTCCCTCCCTGTTTATTTTCTCTCTCTCTCAAAATAAATAAACTTTAAAAAATTGTACTTCAATACACTGCAAAAAAAACCTAAAAATGAAATTAAGAACAATGCCATTTATAAAAGCATCAAAAATAATAAAATTTTAGGAAAATAATTAATATAAGATGTGTGAATTTCTACACTGAACACTACAAAACATTGTTGAAAGAAATTAAAGCAGATCTAAATAAATGGAAATATATCCCATGTTCATGGATTGAAAAACTTAATATTATTAAGATGGTAATATGCCCCAAACTGACCTACAGATTCAGCCCTTCAATCCCTATCAAACTCCCAGATGCGTCTTTTTTTTTTTTTTCAGAAATGACATACTTATTCTAAAATCATTTGAAAATTCAAGGGACTCATAATAGCCAGAACTAATTTGAAAAAGAATGAAGTTGGAGGACTCACACTTTCTGATTTCAAACTTACCACAAAGCTACGGTAACCAAGATGGGGTACTGACATAAGAACAGGCATAGATTGGAGAGCCTGGGTGACCCAGTCAGTTAAGCCACTGACTCTTGATTTCAGCTCAGGTCATGATCTCATGGCCAATGTTGGGCTCTGTGCTAGCAGCATTGGGCCTGCTAGGGATTGTCTCTCTCTCCTCTCTCTGCCCCTCCCCCCTCAAATAAATAAACATAAAAAAAAAAAAGAGCAGACATAGATTAATAGAATAGAACTGAGTCTAGAAATAAACCCTCATATTTATAGTCAATTCATTACAGAAACTCAATTGGAAAATAGTTTTTTCAAGAAATGGTGCTGGATCTAATGGATATCCACACGCAAAAGAATGAAATTGGACTGTTGCCTAATATCAGATACAAAAGCTAACTGAAAACTGATCAAAGACCTAAATATAAGAGCTAAAAGTATAAAACTTTTGGAAGAAAACATAGGAGGAAATCTTCATAGCCTTTGATAAAGCAATTGTTTTATATATATGAAACCAAAATAAAAAATAGATAAAATGCACTTCATCAAAATTTCAAACTTTTGTGCTTCAAAGGATACCATTATGAAACGGCAAAGACAACCTACAGGAAGGGAGGAAATTCTGTAAATCATCTATTTTGTAAGAGACTTGCTTCTAGAATATATAAAGAACTATTACATATTATATCTCAATTATAAAAAGGACAAATACCCATCTTTTAAAAAATGGGCAAAGTACCTAAATAAATATTTCCTCCAAAAAGGATATGTAAATGAATCAAGCATATAAAATAATGTTCAACATAATTAGCCATAAGGGAAATGCAAATCAAAGCCACAATGAGATACCACTTCACTCTCACTAGGGTGACTATAATCAAAGGCGAACAATAAAAGCATTGGCAAGGATGAGGATAATCCAAACCTTCATACACTGTTGGTGAAGATGTAAATGGTGCAATGTGATGCCACCAGAAAACAGTCAGGTAGTTTCTCAAATGGTTACTATAGGTAACTACAGTTACCATATAATACAGAAATATCACTGCCAGGTATATATTCAATATAAATAAATACATATACCTACACAAAAACTTGTATTAACATGTTCATCAGAATTATTTATAATAGCTAAAAGATGGAAATAACTCAGGTGTCCACCAACTTATAAATGGATAAATAAAATGTGGTATATTCATACAACAGAATTGCCCATAAAAGGAATGAAGTACTGATACAAGCTACATATAGATAAACCTTGAATACATCATGCTAAGTTAAAGAAGCCAGTTATAAAAGACATGTTGTATGATTCCATTTATATGTAATGTTCAGAACAGGCAAATATATAGAGGTAGAAATTGTCTAGTTTAGGAAAAATGAAAATGTTTTAAAATTGATTATGATGGAACAAATCGGTGAACATACTAAAAACCATTAAAATGTATGTTTTAGGGGCACCTGTGTATAGACTCTTTAGATATTGTGTTGCTAGCAAAAGAAAACTAACACAACCTTAGATATTCTTTTTTGATACAATGAGAAATAATTTGCCTATACCAATAGCTAGAGTGAAGGAGTGAGAGGGGAAGTAAAATGAAAGAAAGATGGGGGAAGGGAAAGATAATCTGTAGCAGTTATTTACTAGGCAGATTCAAAGTGCCAAAGTCAAACCTTCTAAGGATGTTCTGGTTTTCTTTTGGAACTCCATGTATAAAATGTCACAAAAATGTCAGAATGATTTAGAAAAATATAAGCCCTTTTTCATGCTGCCTATACTTTAGACAAAGTCATCAATGGAATGCAGAATAAATTTAATTTTGTTTTTCCATAATGGGAGCATTTCTTTAAAAGCATCAAAGCTATACTTCCATCTTGCAGAAAGTACCAATCCTAATTGTTTTGGGCTTTTTTATGGGATTTTCTGGATATACAAAGCTATAGTTCTAATTGGGTCTAACATACATTTGAATCATCTTTCGGCAAGATCCTCCTTTCTCTCTCCCTATACCTACCCTAACAGTGTTTGCAAGCAGCAGAGGAGATAAGAGGAAATAGCTGATCACTGTGCTCTTAACTCTTTTCAATTCACCAACTATTTCAAGGTTATCCAATTCAGGAAAGAAAATCAGAAGGAGCCCACTTCCCCAAATCAAGTTCCCTTCCTGTAATAACTGATGCTTACTAACAAAACATTCTCCAGATCTAATCTACATCATTTACAAATATCCATCTTTCTTAAACTTGTTTTTCAAAATGTGATCTTAGAGCAGAGATTGCAAAACTCGTAGTCCTTGGCATTATGTATTGGCACAAATGATGGGATTGTGGGTTTTATTTTATTTTGTTTTAAGCTGAGTTAGCTGTCTATACTTAGAAACCAACAGATTTTTACATTAAATTTTGTATTTCTGAGTTATTTTGAGAAATTGTAATGTCTGACAAAATAGGGCCTGCATTCACACACAGCAATAATTGACTGAAGATAAGCAGAGACCAACCCTTTAGACTAAACTTATACTTTTCATTTCATCAAAGGCTACCTTACTGAGCCCTTTTATTTATTACTTTTTTGTCCACTACTGTAAAGCATTTGATTTTTTGCCCCTATGTTAGGAACACCCTGCACACAAGACTGAGAGGGAACTGGTTGATGGTGAGAGGCACCTCTAAATGCATTTTAGGCTAGGAAGAATACTCCTAATAAAACGCTGTGTAGTTTTAACTTCTATTAGGGACTCAATAGGCTTTTGTGGACTGAGGAAGCTAAATGGTAACATAGTACTAATTAACAGGCAAAATATATTCTAAGTTCCAAATAGTCAATTTACAAATGGACTACATGTACTTTCTCATCAGAAGATTATGTCTGATCTCACTTAGGTCTCATACCCTGGCCTAATAACTAAGTATTTGTGTTACTTATAACTTAGTGTAACTCACTAAGAGTTGTAAGGAATGAATGCATGCAGAAAGATTTCAGGTGCATAAATGTGTGCTTCTGGCTTTCTGCTTCTCTAGTTAGGGAAAGTAAAATAAGATTAGAGCTATTCTTAATGGTGAACATGGCATGATGTATAAATTTGTCAAATCACTAAGTGGTACACCTAAAATTAATACAACATTGTGTGTCTACCAAACTCGAAAAAAAAAAAAATTAGAGATTCTTTGGAAAGAAATAAAATCAACTCTCGAAACTTTTGCAGCTTGGTCCACTTAATAGCAGTCTCTGATCTAAAAGCATTCAGAAAGATGTCCCCTCTCTCCATCAAGAAATTAAACACCTGTAAAACTTGGGCTCACTTTCCAATTTTAGATTTATTGTGCTAACTTTATTCCTTTTATCTCCAAGTTGACTCCCCACTCTGCCATTTAGCTGTTTGACCTTAGGCAAGTTGCTTAATTTCTCTCAGCTAGGGTTTCATCAGCAAAACAGTAATAAAAGTATTTATCTCAATCATTGTGAGCACGCACATAATGAGGTAAAGAGTATAAGGTGTTTTGCATGATGCTAGCTAGCACAGATTACTGAGTGTTTTATTTTTTTTTACTTTATTTTCTTCCCTGTTTTGCTCTTCTCTTTATTATCAGGAAAAAAAAGGGTTTTTTGTCCTGTAAAAGCAACAAAATAGCCATTCTGCCAATACTTCTGATTAACCAGCCTCTTCCATCCACAAAAGACAAAAATGGAACCAAATGCAGGCTCTTGTATAGATGAGCTCTATAGAGCACATTGGAGGAACTCACTGTATTTATTTTTAATTGAGTGGAATTATGAATTGATCAAAAGAAACAGATCAGTCCCAACTTATATAATCAGACTGGTGATTAAAACAAAGTTTGGCTTCTAGGCCGGGAATTATTCATCAGTAATTATTAGTTAGCATGTTTGCTTGTTAAGTCTTGGCCAAATACTATCCTGGAAAGTAATACTGGAAAGTTTCAGTTTCAGAGAAATTTCATACAACAATTAAATGTATATCAAAATTTTGGGTGTATAATTTCAGCTGACCATTTTGCACATGCCATCTTTTGGCCTGTTAATATTCCTGAAAAACACTTATCTGTATTTGGAAGTTGGATATCATGATCCAACAACTACAGTATATTTAACATTACCTTATAAAATAAATTTTCCCCAAGGAAAATGTCACTGCTCATCAGGAGTTTTGGAGACTCGAATGACCTCTTTCCACATAAGATATGGGAGAGGGGGTGTTTATTTTTTTAAGTTTATTTTTTTTTTATTTTGAGAGAGAGAGATTGCAAATGGGGAAGGGACAGAGAGAGAGAGGGAGATAGAGAGAATCTCAAGCAGGCTCTGCACCATGAGCACAGAGCCCGAGGTGGGGCTCAAACTCACAAACCAATAGATCATGACCTGAGTTGAAGTCAGATGCTTAACCGTCTGAGCCACCCAGGTGGCCCTGGGGAAAAATGTTTAAAAGCAGAAAGGGAAGAAGATTAATATCCACTGAACAATGATGTTCACATCGTGTGGCCTTTGGTACTTTAATGCATCATCCCATTCAACCTTACTATTATTTTCATTTTACAATGGAGTATATCCTTTACAGTACAGAATCAAGAGATACTAAGTGACTTTCCCAAGAACATCAAGCCAAAATTCAAAACCAAGTCTGTCTCCATATTTTATACTTTATTCAATAAGTTATGCCATTTGCCATCTTTTAAAATTTTCTACAAGACTCATTGTCATTCTACTTGGTTTATATACTAATTCATTCAACAATGATTTATTGAATGTTTTTTTATATCAGGCTAGGAAAACAAAAACAAAGGTTCTGGACAGTATTCCCAGGGGTCCAGCACAGTGTATTGCACACAGTAGGCACTTAAGACATATTTGTTGAATGAATGAATGAATGAATAAACATATTCCTGTCCTCAATGTGCTAATCTTCTATTTAGAACTGCACTATCCAATACATAGCTGCCAGCCATGTATGGCTATTTTACACTTAAAATATGGCTAGTCTAGATTAAGAATGGCTGTAAGTGTAAAATACACACCAGATTTTAAGACTTAGTATGAATAATATATCTCATTAATAGTTTTTATATTATTACATGTTGAACTGATAATGTTTGAGGTATATTGGATTAAATAAAACATGTTATTAAGATTGGTTTCACCTGTTTATTTTTACCTTTTATTTTAGGGTGGTTACAGGAAACTTTTAAGTTATATATGTGGCCCGCCTTCTATTTCTATTGGATAGCATTGATCTAGTGTCATTAAGTCTTGAGTCACTTGCTTTTCTGTTCCAAGTTCATATTAAATCAAATTTTCTTCTCTCTCTTTTGAATGTGTAAGACTAAATCAGGTTTTAAATGCAGTCTCTTTTTTTTAATACAGTCTTTTTAAATACCAGTCTATGTTATAAGATTCTAATCAATTGTTAGGCATTATAAAATGTTTATATCCAGATATGAAATAGTCCATACACAAACTCTTCTAAGATATGACTTCCCTTTAGACCCTACTGTGGTGAAAAGCAGCTGCATTTTTCTAAATCCATTACTGGGTCTGGTTCTAGAAGATTAAATTTAACCTTCCACCCGGCAATCAAATACTCAAGGGTGTTCATCAACTGTCTCTATCTCACTTCATGCTTCAGCCAGCTTAGTGATCTAGAATTCGTTTCTATTGCATTCCTGGAACACATGAATGAGCATTGTGCCTTTAGTCATGCTATTATCTCCACTTAGAGTTCTAGTTTTTCAAATCCAGCTCCTGCCTAGTCATCAAGTTTTGATGTAAATATTGCTTATATTGCTTACTTCATACTAAATTCCCAAACTACTCTAATCCCATATAGTTTTATCCCTCCTCTTACTTCCAAAACACTAATATCTCATTCAAAAATATCTCCACCTGACTATGGAAAGGCTCTGACTTTTCTATAATTGTATCCCCATTTCCCTGAATTCCAAACACCATGAATGGAAAATTTATAAAGAAATCTCTCCAACATGGAAAGGTCACTCACTGTGCATTCACATTAGGCTTTTTAAAAATTTTTAAATTATTATTATTGTTATTATTATTATTTATTCTGAGACAGAGAGAGAGCAAGTGGGGGAGGGGCAGAGAGAGAGAGGAAGGGAGAGAATCCCCAGCGTGCTCTGCACCCTCACCTCAGACCCCAAGTTGGGGCTGGGGCTCGTGAACCATGAGATCATGACCTGGGCCAAAATCAACAGCTGGATGCTCAACCGACTGAGCCACCCTGGCGCCCCTCAAGTTAGGCTTTTAAGGATCATGTTCATCATGACTTTTAGCTAAAAGGATTAAGATGCTAAACAGTTTTTAATCCAGGGAGTGGGCAGTCACACCTGTCCTCTATATAACCAAAGCATTCCTGACTTAGCTATAATATCCCTTCCCCATCAGAAAAGGAGAGCTGCCAAGATGCTCACTGAGAACAGTTGTTGGTTTGTGTACAGTATAAGTATGGGTTTGTTCTTTTTCTTTTTCTTTTTTTTTTTCTTTTTTAGGGGAATGAGGAAGAATGGGATGGGACTCTAAAAGCTCTATTTATTTATAACTGAGCATATCCTTATTTGATAACAGATGATCAATTAAAGCAATGTGTGACACTTGAACAGGATTCTGTCAAAAAGCAAAGATATAAGTAGAGCTAGGAGCAATGAGCACTTCTTGCAAACAGCAAGAGTCCCCTCTCCAGCCTTCTCTCTTGGCACTGGGGCTTTGCTAAATCCGGCTCGCCATTTTGTGAGTGGGAACAATCAGCTTTGTAGGTTGGAGGGAAGTATTATAATTAAATGTCCACCCACTTTTTCCTTTTTGATGAAAAGCTCCCATGAAACTTACTAAAATAAGGTACATCAAGACAGATGAATTTTTGATGAATAAGTCAAAGCACTGACGAAGCTGGCTTTGCACACAGAGAAACTTAATTTGCAGAAAATTTTCAGGCCTAGATCATTAACACTGTCATATTTAATGAGAATTAATATGGTAAAACCCATGGGATAAACCAGAGATTTTACCTTTTTAGTTGATAGCAACTATGTAGTGTTCAGCATGAACTGATTGCTGAGAACACATCGTAATATGGTTCAAAAATAATAGTGGAGTTTTTAGAATGTAATTTTAAAGAAATATTAAATAACAGCCATTATAATAAGCAATACATGTATTGAATGCAATGGCATTCTTCTGAATAACAGTTATATTACCGCATTAAAGTTACAAACTGTATCTCTGAAGTGGGCAAAGTTCTTTAAAAATGTTATCTAATGGTGACAAATTCCTTCGGAGAGAGATCTGGAGTAGGGTTTATAGTGTTTGCTTTTGATGGCAAAGGTATTTGCTAATATCATTGTGAAGAATTATTTTAAAGTATTCATGTTCACTAAAGCAGGAAGGCACTCTACTAAAAAATTGGGCTCAGACATATGTTCCAAGTCCAGTTACTGGAATCCCCAAAGATAACTTTTTAGAGAGAAAGAAAATTGAGCTAGTGTTATCATTGTGTTCCTTCATTCAATACCGATTTATTGAGTACTAGCTGCATAGACTTGGCTAACAGAATAGGCTCATAGTGATGACAGGTAAAATTCTTACTCTCTAGAATCTAAATATTGTAATTTTTAAGATAAAATTAATATTTTAAACTTTACTTTTAATAGGCATTATTGGTGGAATTCACTAAAGTTAATGGTGCCCTAATTTACCATCAATGTAAGATCAAAATAATGGGGAGTATAATTCAATGGCACATTTTTCATTAGATGCTAATCACTTTGTAAAGATGAGTTTTAAAATTCCAACCTTTTTCTTCTTTCAAGATTTTATTTAAATTCTAGTTAATATATAGTGTAGTATTAGTTTCATGGGTAGAATTTAGTGATTCATCAATTGCATATAACACCCGGGGCTCATTACAACAAGTGTCCTCCTTAATGCCCATCACTCATTTACCCCATCCACCCCAATCACCCCTCCAGCAATCCTAAGTTTGTTCCCTATATTTATTAGTTTCTTATGGTTTTCCCTCCCTCTCTCTTTTTATCTTATTATGCAAACGTTTTGACTCCTTCTTCTCATTCCCACTGTGGCTGGGTGGATCCCAAGTTACACAGAGTAACTGAAATGTTCAAAGTAGGATAAGCTTTGCATAATAGTTACTCAGTTCAACATAGTGAAACAAAATTAGCCTCAAGAATCTAGGTTCTCCAGTTATTGACACTACCTAGGGTTTTATAACCATCACTTCACCCATTATCATTTTATACCAAACTGCATGATAATACAATAGGAGACCTCAGATATGACCCCACTTGACGATGGGAATATTCAGGCCCAATTTATTGGCTACTCTGTTCCTCATCTCTATTTATTTTCCCCAAACCCCATATCGTTTTGTTTGCCTAATTATTATCCATAGAATTTCTTTTTTTTTTAATTTTTTTCAACGTTTATTTATTTTTGAGAGAGAGACAGAGCATGAACAGGGGAGGGGCAGAGAGAGAGGGAGACACAGAATCTGAAACAGGCTGCAGGCTCTGAGCGGTCAGCACAGAGCCCGACGCGGGGCTCGAACTCACAGGCTGTGAGATCATGACCTGAGCCGAAGTCGGACGCTTAACCGACCAAGCCACCCAGGCGCCCCAAGAATTTCTTAATGCTTTTTTTGTTTGTTTGTTTCTTTGTGTCCCCATACAGTTTTTACTCTCTTTTTGGTAAAAGTTGCAACTTTAACCATTTTCCAGAGTATTCCTTTAATAGCATGAAGTTTTTCTTCAAAGATCTGATAGGAATTCTTTAAAAATGGACTTTTCTTTCCATTTAAGTCTTACTTTAACAAGTTCACTGATTTTAGATTTCTCTGACAAACACAGTTGAGGTATCAAAATCCAGACATGTTGAAAATAGCTTTTCCTTGAGGTCATTTAGAATCTAAGACTTTCTGTCCTACTCTGTCAAATTACGCAGTTGGGAATAAGATGGGTATAAGTGGTCTGGGTGGACAGGTGGTAGTGAAAACAAAGGTGGATTGGTAAACAATCTAGACAAAGTAAACTCACAGTGTCTTCTGAAACTGATGTATTTAAGTTCTCCTATTTCCCCAGACTCTGTCACAGACACTTCTGGTGGAATGTTTGTAGTAAATTAATGATGATTTTCTCTATTGCCTTTGTTAGACAGCTCCTTCCAAAAAGAAATTTTCCTGGGAGATAAATGCAGTGTGTTTTATTTGTTTGTTTCTTTGTTTGTTTTGCTTTTTTTTTTTTTTTGAGAGAGAGAGAGATAGAAAGAGAGAGAGAGCAAGCAGGGAAGGGGCAGAGAGAGAAGGGAGACAGAGAATCCAAAGTGGGCTCCACACTGTCAGCACAGAGCCCAATGTGGGGCTCAAACCCATGAACCATGAAATCATGACTGGAGCTGAAGTCAGACACTCAAGTGACTGAGCCACCCAGGTGCCCATGTTTTGTTAAACAACGTAGTGGATAAGCAGTATACTTAAAAACTATTTTCCTCCAGTCTCTATCTCTTAGAAAATTAGAAGTCTCCCAATTGTAAAAAAATATTTGTTATACCATAAAATTTTAAAAGCTGGCAGTGACCTTAGATATTATCTTGTTTACCTTCACTTTATATCAAACAAATGAAATCCTGAGAAGTATAGTAGACCAAAGGTAGCTGTAAACACTTTGCTAGTCTGTCCGTTGAAAGGTGAAGTTTCATGCCTCCCTGCCTCCCTTCAGATTTGGGCAGGCTTTATGATTGCTTGACTAATAATATACAGTGGAAGTGGTATTCTGCCCATTTCAGGCCCAAGTCTTAAGAGGATGTAAGCTTATACTTCCTGTTTCTAACTTGCTTTTGCGACTTCTCATCTCAGAACCAGCAATAATTTTGCAAGAAGCTAAAGCCACATAGAAAGGCCATGTATTGGTGCCCCAGTGAAGAGCCACAGCTAAGCTCCCAGCTGACAGTTATCATTCACTTCCTCCAGTCATGTAACTGTGCCATTTTCTATATCTAGCCCAGTCAAACCTCTCAAGGGTTCCAACCCTAGCCATTATTTAACAGTAATTACATGAGAAAACCTAAGTGAGAGTTGCCCATCTGCCCAGTCAACCCATAATGAAAGAATAATAAATGGTTGTTTTAAGCCACTAAGTTTGAAGATGGACTGTTACATGGTATAATCTAACTGGAACTGAAAACGCCTTAGACGAGTTTCTCAGTAGTACCAGAGGGAGAACTACGAGAGTGCAAAGCTAGCATAATCGCATCGTACATGTGAAGGAGACATTCAAAGTTAGATAAGACTCATTCTCAGTCCCCCAGCAGCTCAAAATTATAAAATCTTTCTATTCTTTCAATGATCACATGAAATGCAGAATTTTCAAGAACGTTGAATATTTAAAACACATTCTCAGGGTTCTGTCTACATAATAATAAACCATTATTCTCAATACATTAAGGTAGCATTTTTTCAAGTTTATTTATTTATTTTGGGAGAGATAGAGCATGAGCAGGGGGAGGGGCAGAGAGAGACAGGGAGAGAGAAAATCCCAAGCAGGCTCTGCACTATACAATACGTGACCTGAGCCAAAACAAAGAGTCAGACACTTAACTGACCAAGCCACCCAGGCGCCCCTAAGATAGCATTTTCAAGTGTTCCTTCAAGGCACTGCCTTAGTAATAAGTGTCATGGAAGAAGAACTCCTCAGGTAAACTGATTTGGGGAAAATTCTGACTTAATTGAAAAATCTATGGATTTTTCAGAACTGTAAAATCTCCAAGAGGAGAAATAGATACAACTATTTCTCCAAAATTGTGTAATTAAAGGGCCCTTCTTTATCGAGCACCTTATGAGATTTATGTTTCATAGACTAAGCAACTAAGAAACGTATTTCTAAACTAATAAATAGGAATAGGGACGCAACTTTATTAGCAGACACCAATTTTACTTTTAGAATATGTCACCGACAAGTTGTTTTCATAATTTGATGTACCTTCAGCTTAGAGAACACATTTTTAGAAAAAAATGTTTGTGATTATCAGGGGCTATACTTAGTTAGGTGCCTTTAATGACCTGCTCCTTCTGCTTTGCCTCTTACTGTTAACATTTCTCTGTGGGAAGAGTGCATACATATTTGAGGAAGACTACAAGAGGGAATAAATAAAGCTAGAACTATATAAATAATTGAATGAATTAGTTAAAAATTGTAAGCCTGGAAATCAGCTCCATCTCCAATTGGACTGGTTTGGGTTTGTAGCTTTATTTCTATATAAGGCCAATGTAACAGATATCCTGTCATGCAGAGTTGTTGGGAAGTTCAAAGTCAATTTCAAAGTTGGAGGTAGGTCAGTTTTAAGGCTGACAAGATCTTAGTAATTAGCTATTTATCAACTCCTTTCATTTTTTAGATATGAAGACTAGGAAGCAGAAAGTTTGCAGTGAAAATGCTAGTTACATTGGAAACTTCCTTCCCAGGGATCCACATTTAAGATGTTGGGAAAATCCTCTCCGTTAATAGATGTTATATCAAATGCTATGATTCTAATTCAGGTTTTATTTCTAACTCACAAGGTTACCAAGCAATTTGAGCCCCTAAACATATTTCACCACAAAGTTCATGGCCAGTAAGTATGTGAAGGTGTGGCAGTCAGAAGATTTAATAATCAGTACGGCATGGCACTGACACTGAGAACAGACACTAGCCATAAACAACTGGTACAGTCATGCTGATGGATGTTAGCAGTGTATCAGCTCTGGTAAACGAATCTGGTCAGGCGGATTTTCCCTTCTTCCATGGGTTCCTGGCTTTGTGAGAACTGTCACATTATTGGTTTTAGAAATCCTTCCATTGACACTCATTCTTCTACTATGGCTGCATTACTGATCCTCATAATATAATAGGTTTCTTCTCTGTTTCCTAGGAATTGTCTAGCACTTTATGGGTCTCTCAGCAATATAACACCTTGCCCCCAAATCATGCGGCATTTTCATGCTTCCAGTTTCCAAGCTGAAGAAAATGATAGTTTTATCTTCTCTTGCCTCTATTGGGACATGGACCAATTTACTATCCTCACTTATTTATTCTGGATTTTTCTACCCCTGTAATCTTACATTCTTTTTCTTCATAGTTGAATATGATTTGAAAATCTGGAAGAGTAATACAACCACAAAAAGATGGTAGAGAAACAATAAGAATGGCATGAGGTAGAGTATTTGATACTTTTATGTTAGAATATGAAGAAAATATTTGTTTAGATAAAACAAAATATCTGCATTTAACCATTGTGTGTGTGTGTGTGTAGCTCTGAACAAAATATGCATTAAAAAAACAATTTAAACTTTGCTTCTTTTGCAGTAAGTTGTCAAAAGTTTTTATCTGAGTACAAGTCAATTGTAAATGGGGAATGAGAGTCTCATTCTCCTGGATTTAGGGCAGTTACAGTTCTGGTATGCTTACCTCTACAAGCCTGCTGGTGTGCTCACGAAATATCGAAGCATATTCTTTTATTTCCTTTTCCCGGCCATTCTTGGCAGCTTCAATGAGAACCAAAAGTGGAACCGTTGTATCCAAAAAGGAGTCTGACACATGATCTATAATAGCCTTACGGAGCTGAGGAGAAATAAAAAATTCATTTTTTTTTTCAGGAAATGGTTCATGTTATTTCCTATTTTTATAATCCCAGTAGTTACAAAATTCATCTTATGTATTTTCACACAATCTCTAAGTAATAATACTTAAGACTGTGTATGAATGTCACTTACAAAGTTAAAACAAACTGGGGCACCTGGGTGGCTCAGGTGGTTAAGCGTCCGACTTCAGCTCAGGTCATGATCGCACAGTTCATGAGTTCAAGCCCCATGTCAGGCTCTGTGCTGACAGCTCAAAGCCTGGAACCTGCTTCCAATTCTATGTCTCCCTCTTTCTCTGCTCCTCCCCTGCTCACTCTGTCTCTCCCTCAAAAATAAATAAACACTTTTTTAAAAATTAAAAAAAAAACAATGTTAAAACAAACAAAATATCCAAGAAAAAAAGTCATTAAGGAATAGCTCTCTTATTCTCAAAATTTGCCTTTATTCTTAAATTATACTTAGCCCAGATGTCAGATTATAAGTAATAATACTCCATTTTCCATCAAAAAATACCACTATTGTAATGTTTATGCATGTGTACAAACAACATTGTACATCATGTATTTTCATAATTACAAAATTATGAAATGTTTTCTACTTTGTTGGAGGAACTGATGATAAATTTTGATTAGCTAAATTGTAGTCTTCATGGTAATTAAACCAAGTTAGATCACCGATTATGCCAGTTGATAACAGATTAATAGAGCAAGGAGAATAATAAATGAGTTTGATGTCCAATTTTCTTCATCTGCATTAATTGTTCTTGCCCTTACACCTTAAATTATTAAACAAGTATAACATTCTGCTACAATTAGTTCTTTTAAATTAGATTATGTGGAAGCTCATAAATGACAATCAGGCAATTACCCTATTCAGCAGATATTTTCTGAAATTTAAAACTGCATTGGAAAATTAATGCATTGTATTTGTATAATAACATATTGAGCCCTAAAGGATCACAATATCTTGAAATGTTTCATCAACAATGTCAATGACTATGAATAGCTCCCCAATTTTTTAGTCAACCTCCTCACTGAATTTAATTTCTTCTATACATTATCATACAATATCATATGGGAAATTTATAATGTATACTTTAGGGTACTCTTTAAAACCAAAAGATAGTTACCCTAGTTTTGGAATACAGGAGAATATTAAATAATGTGGCTGCCTGAAAAAAACCCACTATATTCTTGTAATATTTATAGTATAATAAATCCATAATAATTACAGATTTCCAGGAGAAAAAATATCTCTGCCTACATGCAGGCAGAAGAACTGTGAAATTTTCTGGTTTCTAACAATTTCACAAAGGCTGTGGGAAGATCCCCCAGGAAAGAATCTACTGAGCATGCAGAAAGGCAAATCACTAATGGCAACTGATTAATATCATCTGAGAACTTACTAGGACAGGGTGCAGAGTGGTAAGGACTTACAAGGCAGGGGAAGACCTTGAGTGAATGAACAATGTGTTTGATGTCCATCAAAAGTGGACCAGAGAAGTCAGACAAAGAATCATAAGTTAGGACTTGAGCTGGGAGCTACTAGTTATGTTAGTTCCAGATACATAAAAGTAGAAGGAATCTCAGAGGGGGAAGTGTTTTCAATGACCATCCCTCCCCTTTATCCTCTTTTTCTTTCATTTGTAACCAGCATATATAGAAGGAGGGCTAAGAGGAGATCTGCACTAAAGCTATGCAATTAACAGCCAACATACATACGGGAGGTTTTTCAAGCCAAGGAGGTAGACAGGATCACACAGAGAGAGATGCACAGTGAGGAGATGTCCAAGAATTAAAACTTAGGAAATACTACCATAAGTGGAAATCATGCAGATGGAAGAGTAGGATCTAAAAAGAGACTGACATGATGGCCAAAAAACAAAGAGAGCAAATGACCAACAACTAAAAGAGAAATATTCCAATAAATCTGTGTCAATGCTTTCCAAATGAACTTATCCTACTAGATGCAATTATAATACCCACATTATGAACTTGTTGAATCTTTTCTCTGCATTTGATCTTTTCTTTGTATTTGGTTCCATTAAACTCAATAATTGTTTCTCAACATTATCTCTTTACCTTTCTACTACAGCAAGATCTTATGAAATACATCAAGATGAAAATACATGGTCCCTTAGTGGGGGAGTGAGAGTCATCAAATGTTACAGTAAGGGAAAATAAGGAAACTGATAGGGAAGAAATTTCAAAAAAAAAATAAGTTTCGGAGTTTAATTTTAAAGATAAGTTAAATAAAAAGAAATCAGATTTGTCTGATGGATTTGACCACTAAGAGGTCATTGATAAACTTAGTGAGACCAGTTTGAGTGGAAAGTGAAACCAGGAGTCATATTGTGATAGTTTGGAGAATGAATGGGAGATGAGACTTTGATGTATGTTCCCATCTACAACTATATCCAGAGAGTTAGACTGTCTTCTTGTGCTTCTAAAAAATATATTTTGTTTTATCACCATACAAAAATCTAGAGAATAGCCATTGTCCCACATTGTGCCAATATTTATAAATTTATGAATAATTTTAACAGTCCTCCAGTACCTGGATACATTTGTTATGGTCTGTCCATTTCCCCTCTGTAGTGCTACCATTTGTCTTCCCTTCATTTTAATGGTATTTACTCCCAGGGTTTTTTTCCCCCCCAAGGTGTTCTACTATGTTTTCCCTGCTATTCATTCAATCCTTCATTCCATACACAAGTGCTGAAACAGGCTTGAGGTATAGCCGATTTACTATTATTAAGGAATAAATACAGATATTCTTTGGCTAAATTATTATTATTTTTTTAACTAAACTATGTTAGGAACACATTTGTTGCTTTATTCTAAGGTGTGTTGCTAAATCCAAAACACAGTAAATGTAAAAGGTACACCATGGAGGTGTGGTATTATGTTCAGGAGGACAAGACAGAAGGACTGGGAAATGAGCTTACAAATAAGTTCTGTGCCAGTGCTTTCAAAATTCTGTCGGAGTTAAGTTTCTGTTAGTGACAGTAGTGACTTCAAAGAGCATATCCTCTCCTTTTTCCTTGCCTGTTCTCTTACACTTCATGTTCTCTTACACTTGCTTCTTGGAATTGCCTCCTAAGTAAACTACCTGAATTAAGGTTCTGGTCTCAGGATCTGCTTTCAGGGGAATCTGATATAAAACAGACACAGTTGTCTGGCGGTAATGTTGTTTGGTCATATGCCAAGTAATAGACGGATGTCTTACATAAACTACCCAGTGATGACCACACATTACCACTTCTGCTTTGCACACTACTGATTCTGATACCGCCATCCCCAGTACTATGCTGACTGTGTCAGAGGAATTACCATGATATAGGACTAGAACTACAAATAGGGACAAGATATGGAAGGCTTCGAATGCTATGCTATGTAATTTTCTTTAGATGTTATGGCATATTCTGACATACGTTTTTTTTTTCAATTTCTATTGTACAGTCATCTATATCTGTGTATAACACCTAAGAAGCCTCTATCTTATTTATTTCCATATTATTTTTCAGCCCAATGGAAAAATTCATTCCTTTCATTTGAGTGATATACAAAAAAACTTTAAAGAAGAATCCAACATTCCAATGTAAAAATAGGACACCCTTAGAGGCTGCAGCACTAAAATCTGAAGTTAGTGGGAGGCCAATAGGAGTTAGAGGTATGTATTTTCAATAAATACCTGTTTGTGGCCAGGCATGAAAGATGTCAGGCACAAAATCAGACTGAGGGGCTTTCCATCTTTTCTCACTACAGTTTAATAAAAGGCTTTGAGACATCAATTTTTCTATTTCCCACTGATGTAAGTGGTTTGGAATCTCAAATAAAATAATATATTTCTCTACAATTGAAACCCAAAAGTAAAAGCTCTATGTGAAAACTATCAGATAGCCCTGCCCACCCCCCTACTACCACCAAATAAGAGAATAGAAAGAACAAAACTGTGAGGGGAAGAGGAATGGAAAGAAAAGAAAGTGTTTCAGAAAAGAATTGTTCTCAGGGAGCTAGAAACATTTATATATGTGTATATTAATGCCATTTTGATTTTAAGTCAAATAGCAAAATGTGACTGTCAAACTTCAATTGACTAATAGGAACTAAATCACCCAATAATTAATTCAACATAAACCTACTGTGCCAATTTAATGAGACGTGTATCTTATGGAAAGTTAATATTCGATTACAAGGATGATGAAGAAGAGCTATAAAGACATAGGTATTTTTATCTAAGTGTGGCACTGGTACTATCAAAATGGGAAAGAGATGGAGATAGCGATTCAGCAAATGAGAAACTAATGAATCAGTCAAGTTTTTGTTTTGTCTGCTTTTACCAGTACCCTACTTGATTTGACATATCTCAAGTCCTTACTTTGGCATTTATAAAATAGGCTATTTTTTCTCAATATACACAAATAAAATTTTCAATTTGCCTTTAGTGAAATCTCAAAATGTGTGTTTCACTCTGCCTAATACAGTAGAAATGGAATATATTCTATTGTTTTAATTTTTTAAATGAAGAAATGAGGTTTAAAAATCTTCCTCCTTTATTAAGAATTTTAATGGTTATGCAGTTCCCAAATAAGTGATGGGAAGGAGACTAAAGAAGAAAAAATTTTAATTAAAAACTTGTAAAATAAATAGCAAGGAAGAAAAAAATTAGAATGGTAAATCAGTTTATGAGGCACTAGGAGTTTTTAGGGTGAATAGGCTATTATCCCTGACCCCTCATCTGGTGTTTACAAATTTGGGCAGGGGTTGGATGGACTTGGGTTCAAACTTCAGCTCTACCAGTTAGCAAAATATTGTTCAGTAAATCGACTTACCTGAGACACTGATGTAAAAATGCTATGACATTACTTCTTCTTTCAGAAATAAAAATCAATAATGTAAGGACTAATGTAAAGAGCTGGTAGAGAGCTTTGGAAAGCATTACTAAATGAAAGATATTGTTATAACTATCACTTTAAGGATTTAAAAATCCAGTGGGAAGAAAAATCCATTAAAAAAGAAAAATACAAGCAGAATATGATCACTACTATAAAAGAATTACATGTGCTCTAAGTGCTCCAGGAATAAAAATAATAATTCCACCTGGTGAAAATGCTAATGGTTTCATGCGAGAAGTAGCATTTACATTAGTCTTGAAGTTCCTAAGGTTGATTAGGGGTTGGGTGGGGGGAGTAAGAGGAACGGGAAAAACACCAAGTTAAACAAATTACATATACAAAGATACATGTGTTTTGGGGGGTGGGAGGTGATGGAAAATTTGGTGACTAGTAAGTAGATTCTTTAGTCAGGTTTAACTGACTGAACCACCCAGGTGCCCCAACTCTTTAGTCAGGTTAATGTGTGGTGTGGTGACGGGGAGGAACTGAAAAAACTGAAAAAGGAGAAGGAACATTACGAATAACGTTGATTCAAGTCAGGGCCAGATCACAGAGAATCTGGAACACCGTGCCAAGGACTTTTGTCTTTGTTCTCTAGCACAACAGGCGGAAAAGTCACAAAGCAATTAGGTTCAGATAAATAAACACTAAGTCACTTTCTATGACATTTCATATTGTTGCCCCAAAATGTATAATTTGCTTCCCCTCATTCCTCATAGATGTCCAATGATTGTCTGAACCAGAGCTAAAATGTTTCTGCATTGTTGAGGGACAAGCCATGGGTAAGCAAGGAGATTACATGAATGGGCAAGAAGATGTGTTCTGATCATTGTCTACTAAAAAACAAACATGCAAATAAAAACAGACCTACAATATATGAACATTAAATATTCCCAAGAAAAGCAGTTTAAGGGTAGGGGCTTTCTTCTTGCTGTGTGAAAGAGTGTATATAAGATGCTTAAAACAAACTGCTTGATAAACTTTGCAAGAATAAGAAGAGGTGGAGATGCCTCATGTTGCTGTTGAACTAGTTTTTATTATTGCAAAAGAATAAACATCAGGATGGAAAATAAAGTCTTAGGGAGGGCAAGTAAGGATACTGAGAATGAATCACAGCAACTACCTCACCAAAATCAAAGACCAAGAATGTGTCCAGAGACAAACTTCTAACAATCCCACCTCATCCTATACACATGTATCACTTTTTGAACTTCTACTTACTCTTCTTGACCTGGGGCAGGATTCATAACTATTTTTATCTATAGAATGGGGAAGAAATGGCATCCTGGTAACTTTGGAGCTTAAGCATTAAGAAAGTCTGGAAGCTTCCATTTCATCTTTCTTGGAGCCTTAAACTATCATGCAAGAAATCCAGGCTACCCTGCTGGAAAGAGCAGCCACATGAAGGGGTCCTAGGAGATCAGACACCACATGGAGAGAGGGAAGAAGAAGAAGAAGAAGAAGAAGAAGAAGAAGAAGAAGAAGCAGCACTGAGGCCTCAAATGACCAGCCCTGAACCAAAACACAGTCACCCTTTGACTGCCATTACATGGGAGACCACAAGTGAAAACACTACAAAAATGGCTCTGCTGACCCCCAGCCAGCCTGTGGAATCATGAAACGTAATAAAAGGCCGCTATCGTTTGCAGTGGTTTGTTAAGCAATGACACTTCATCAAAACAATGAATATGCTGACCTATGAAACCATAGAGAATTTTCATACCTCTGGAACACAGCAGTTTTCTAAAGGCTGGAAATATCCCTTTACTATAAAGAAAAGTATTAGTAATCCCTCATGCTCTTTCTATATCACACTGTTAGTGAGGTGAAAACACAGATAGAATTGCAAGATTAAATACAAGATGCCTAGCCAAGTTCCAATTTCATACACACACACTATTTTTTTAAGTCTATTTATTTATTTTACGAGAGACAGAGAGAAAGCATGAGTGGGGGAGGGCGGAGAGAGAGACGAAAGAGAATCTCAAGCAGGCTCCGTAGTAAGTCAAAGCAGAGTCAGATGCGGGGCTCCATCCCATGAACCATGATATCATGACTTGAGCCAAAGTTGGACACTTAACCAACTGAACACCCAGGTGCCCCTAAACATGCTACTTTTTAATATAATTATGTCCCATGCAATATTTGGGACATATTTAAACATGTTCCTTATTAATTCCTGAAAGTCAAATTTAACTGGGTATCTTGTGATTTTATTTGCTAAATCTGATAATCCTACATATAATGGGTTGCTTTATCTTGATTTTTTTTAATAACGACTCCAAAAGCTTTGGAGATATAAATGTAGATTAACACTTTCTGCATAACCTTGTTGAAGGCAGTATAGAGGGATGAGGCAGGAATGAAAGACATAATTGTTGATAGCTCATAGAAACAACTTTCCAAGTCCCAAGAGGAGCAGATGGGATAGAAATCCTGAAGAATATTGAAAATAGAAGTCCTGCAATGAAGAGAAAGGATGGCCCTGTGGGTAAAAGCTTCTGAATTGGTATAAGTTATGACCTGGTGTCAGTTCGATGCCCCTTCCTCCTTAGGCAGGTCATCTCACCACAAAGGCAGGCTCTCTCATCCACATTGTAAGACAGGTTGTGCTAAGCTGTTTGCAACTCTTACCTTCCATGATTCTAAATGCTGACAGTAGAAATAGACTTCACATTAAGGCCATAAAGTCGAGAAACTGGAATTTTCCCAGCCCTCAAAATTGTTTTTCTACAGCTAATATTAACTGGCTGAGGGATCCCTATTTATTCCATTTCCAAATCTACCTCTGAATTAAAAGATTGCTCAGGCAATTTTACTAAATCTTCCCATTAAACTACAATAATATATTGCATTAAAAGCTTACGGTTGAAAAGCTTTTGCCTCTCTTTCATGAGTTACTG
Source organism: Lynx rufus (assembly GCF_022079265.1). NCBI lineage: Eukaryota > Metazoa > Chordata > Mammalia > Carnivora > Felidae > Lynx > Lynx rufus. The sequence goes on from NW_025814825.1 coordinate 9,363,008, forward strand.
GTGACCAAGTTAAAGTTATACATGAAAAAGAACTCTGGTTATTAAAGAGTGGAAAATAATGGAAAGCACAGTCTTTGAAAATAGCTGTCTTCAGTTTCTAGAAGGAAAAAAATTGACCTGTGGCATAATACTAGACTGCTAAATTATCTAATGAAATCCTTCCTAATCCGGTGTTCCTGATGACCTAAGGTTACAAAGTAGCCTTAGCTTAAACAGAAACTAATTTTTGAAGCATTCTGAAAAGAATCGAAAGGGCAAATTGGTATGTCTCTGATTGCTAGCTGTTTGCTATAAGCATATGGATGATAAACTCAGTTTTTAACATAATAGATTCAATTTACCAACATTTCCTAAAAAATCACTACATAGCAGGCACTGATTGGCATTTCATTTAACCCTCTCAGTCCTATTATGTATTATTAATTCCATTTTATAGGTTCAGAGATGTTCAAAAAGATTATTTTATCCCCAAGATCACACAGCTGATGAGGGCAGGGCCAGCACTTGAGTGTAATTCTAGTGTAACTCTGCCTGATATTAAGTCACATGCTCTTTTTCCTATTTTATGTTTGCCACAAAAAGGTTGAGGTATGTAAATATGGCAGGTATATATTTATTGTTATAGTTTTGTGTTCTAAATTAATTGAAAAAGAACAAAAACAAGAAGTAAATATGCTAGCAGTGGAAAAAAAGTTCGTTTTGTATGGTGTTTCTGTCTCCACGTCTCTCATCCCTCACCTGTCTGCGAAGGTCTCTTGTCTTCTTGCACATATTGTCTATTGCAATATTCAGGGTATTACTCCTTTCCTTTTTTCCAGTCTGAAAAAGAGGGGAAAAATGGCATAAGCAATGGTATCAAATTACTCTTTATCACTTAGCAATTTGCTTTCTAAATTTCCTGAAAATAACAGCTTGAAAATTCAAGAATAGGTTTCAAAACTGCTATGATATTGCATATGATTCATGAGCACTTCACTTAAGACTAAGTAGAATGGTGATTAAAGCTCACATTATTTTCTTCCTTAAGCTTCTGTAATATTTCTGATACAGGGCTGGGTTGCATTCAGTGTGGCAGCCGGCAGAGCATTATCTCCAAGAAACTCTGATCTTCATTCTTAACAAGTCGACTTTTTAACCTCTAAGCATGCAATTAGCTTAAAAGCATTAGATGCCCAATTTGTCAACTTCTGTGGGAGTTTCTGAAGTCATTTTCATGGTGTATTGTGTAAGTTATGCAGAGCCATATTGGAGTTTTGCTAAACACTAAATAAAATATGCAGTGCAAATTCATACAATTTGCAAAAGTTGACCACAATTTTAGCTGACAATATTCCAAGAACAAATTGTTTCAAGTAGGAACTGGACGCTGTTTTTGGCTCTTTAAGATAATTTGTGCAACACCTTTTCATTTTTTAAGCAGAATAGTTCTCTGTTATATCCTTAACCTAAATCTTTAGGCTATTAAGCACACAGAGAGTCACCTTGGTTGGTATTTTCTACATATTACTTTTGTGGGAGACAACCGAATTGAATCTAATCATACTTTTTTTCAGTGCTATCTTGTATAAAAAAGATTGAAAAAAATCATTATGCGATTCACCTCTAAGAAAATTGCTACCATTTAAATTAATAAACTGAAAAGGGCTCTTGAGAGGAGACCTTGAAAATCAGGATGGTAAGTTTAAGCCTCTGATAACTGAGGGAGTTTACAGCACAGACTCCATGAAGAAGGAAACTGAGGCAAAGTATAGCCCATTAGGCAGTGTGTCATATATTGTGCCCAATGACTACATTCACACATAAATCCATAGCTTCCAGTGAAAAGACTTCTTTACAAGAAGTTCAGGACCATCTGTTCTCTATCCCAACCTATCTTTTTTAGTCCTATATTCTGTCACATCTTCTCAAGTACTATCCTTCCCTGTAACAATATTCCTAGTCATGTCTATCTCTTCTCCCAAGTCCTTGTATATATAACGTACTCTCGACTTCAGCAAGTGTCTACCAAAATAACCTGCTGTTAAAATCCACCTGTTCCTCAATGGTTTCCATAAAGAGTTTTCCCCACCAACTCTGCTCAAGAGTAAACTCTCACCTTTCCTTGTTCCAATAGCACTTTGAAAACTTCCCAATATACTTGTTTCTATGCAGGTTCATCACTCTTACAATACTGTTAGCATCTTGATATTGACAAGTAAAGCTTATTAAGCTTATTTTTTTTCTATTCCTGAAAGTAACTTGCAGATGACTTACTGAATGGTGTTGACTAGTCCTATATAAGGACTAGTCCTCTTTAAGCAGGATGGGACTATTTCTCCCATTTTGAACTTTATTCAAAACACAACATGGTTTTATTAGGGGCCTACCAAATGCCAGGAAGGTGTCATACTAGATTCTTGAGGAGATTTTAGAATCTACCCATCAAGCACAGCTAAAATCCTCTACTAGCTGAGGTTACTGGTACCCACCTAAACCTCAGTTACACCTAGATTTTCTCAGTAATGGTGTTACTGATATTTAAGATAGAAAAAAAAATCACTATCATTTAGGATCATCACACACTGCAAGATGTTTGGCATCCATGGGCCCCTGTCTACTAAATTCCAGTAACAATTCTTAGGTACTATGATAGCCAAATATTGGTCACACACATTTCCAGATGCCTTCTGGGGGAAACACAATAGAGGACTAATAAGTCTTTTACCACTTTTTCTTTTTGACAATGAGTGTGCAATGTGTACATGATGGAGACTGTATCTAGTGAGGAAGTGGAGAGAAGAGGGAGGGAGAAATAGAGATAAATAGATGTCAGAGCAATAAAAGCAATGGTGGCAATTACCCAGATGAAAGTTGTGGCTACCTTCACAGCTCCTATGCAGCATTATCCATGGTAGCAGTAGAGAATTATAAAAAGTTAATGCAGAGCCATGTAAGGCAATGGCATAAACAGATACACAATGGGCTATATAAGACAGTTTCTAATTTTACCTAAATAACCTAGCCCATATTTTCCAGTTTCATGCAGTGTAGCTTTGGTTGTCTCTTTCAACTTTATGAAAACAGAGATAATCAAAGGAGTCAGGGGTGGGACAGACGAAGGGTCCCCGCCTTAACACACACAGGACATCATAAATAATATGGGAGATTCCTGCTGTGTTGATCATAGAAACTCACTAGCTTCTGTGAGAAGATTCATCAAAACAAGTAAAAGATGTCAACCTTCTTAGAGCAAACCGCAGTGGCATACAAAATTTCAATAAAGGATGTCAGGAGGCAACAACCTGAAGGGATTAAATAAGGACTATAAAGATGATTTCCTAATTTCTACTCAGAGCTTAATTTTAGTTAAAAGTTTTTCATTGGGTCAAAGACATTTTGTTCTCTAGGTAATAATAAGCAGCCCCTATCATTACAGAAAGTATAAAATCTTCCCTTCTTCCTTCCCTGTATCCTCCCCCCAACCCCCACCTTTCTTCTTTTCATCTCCAGCTTTTTATTGGGTCCTTGTTCTATTTATCCAGATTTATTTGGCTCAGTCAAGCCATTTTATGCCTCTTTATTCCTTTTGCATGGCATAAAAATAAATAAAGCAAGGAGAAATAGTCCCATCCTGCTTAAAAGCCCTCATTCCTTCTGTTTTCAAAGCCTTAACAAATCATCAAGCAATGAGCTAGGACTGAAGGTGAATTGTGTATACTGAAGTAAGGGACAGAACGGGCAGGATATTAAAACATAACCACAGATAACAGTCAGAGTCTGCCTACATTCTAGGTGCTCAGAAGAGAGGATGCTTCTTAAAGGAGACTTGATAGGAGTCATCATTAAGTCAGCACAATCCCGCTAATGGAAAAGGTACCACTCACAGTGGAGTACCGGGTGAAAAACAGAAAACACAGCACAGATCAGCACTGTACAGGGAAAGCAATCACATTCCTCATAAGTAAATAAACTGTCAGGAAAGACTTTATTGAAAAGAACAGCTCTGAACATAGATTTCATTCAATGAAATGCCATTAAAAGTTTTATTGCATGTTATAAATACTGTCCCAATGTGATCCAGGATTATAATCTCAACTATGAATATTCCACCAAATCTGTCTCACCATTGCTCCCATGTCACTACCACAGTTAATTGCACTCTCTCTTGTGGTTCCCTTAAAGCTGCCCACACATTTGGAAAAAGTCTCTTTATAAATAAGTTCTCCTTGAATTATCCTAATTTGAAAGTTCCATCTGTTTTCTGTTGGGACTCTGCGAGGGAGAACTTTCTACACTGTGTTGTCCAACATAATAGCCACTAGGCACACGTGGCTACTTAAATTTAAATATAAATTAATTAAAATTAAGGAACATTAAAAATTCAATTCCTAAGTTCCTTAAAGTAGGCAATAGCTACTGTGTCTGGTGGGACTATAGTGTATAGTACAAATACAGAACATTTCCCTCATTGCAGAAAGGTATATCAGACAGTACTGTTCTAAAACATCTTTGTTTATTTAGATATATAATTAGGTTCTACTTTTATACAAGTCATCTTTTATTTGAGAATAAAATAGTGAGCAAGAAACAAAAAAAGCCCAACCCTCAAGGTGTTTACTCTGGAAAATAAATTTAAGGTCTAATTATGCTCCTTCTTCATTGTAAACACCATCACCCTATTCCCATTGCTGATGGAATTAATAGCAGACCCTTGATCATGGCATTCAAGGACCTACTCCCATATTTACTCATCAAACATTAATGAGATGCCTTAATGGGCCCTTTATCTTTCTTTAAGTTTATTTATTTATTTTAAGAGAGAAGGAGAGTACAAGCAAGGAGAGGGACGGGGGGGCGGGGAGAGAGAGAATCCCAAGCAGACTCTGCACTGACAGCACAGAGCTCATTGAAGGGCTTGATCCCATGAACTGTGAGATCATGAGCTGAGCCAAAATCAAGAGTCTGACACTCAACTGAGTGATCCACCCAGGAGCCCCTGAGCCCTTTATTTTCTGCACAACACAACCACAACTCAGGAACTTTTCCCCTATTAAAAAACTCATTTTGCACTTTTGATCTCTCCTACGTTTCTGATCATGGACTTCTTTTAAGACTCAACTAAATTACTGAATTTTACATGAAGCTTTTTTTTAATCTTCTCAGTTGAAATTCATTACTTCCATGATACTGTCTTATATTTTTATACTTCTTTTATAACACTTTGTTCAATAAACAATTCAATCTATTCAATACTTCTTTATTCTTTATTGTCTACTAAATACCAGGCACCATACAAGGACCAATGATACATTAGACCTAATGCCTGCCTTTGAGGAGCACACATGTCATGCTAGAAACAGACATAAACACAACATTTAATAGAGGTATCCAGGGTAACCCATGGATCAATGGGAGCAGCACTCCTATTAAGAATGAGGGAAAGATTCCTGAGGAGGTAACAGTTGAACACTGCAAGGCAGGTAGCAGTAAATCAGGAGAAGATAAAAGAGAAGGCCATTCTAGGTGGACAGAGACAGATAGAGCAAAGGCAAAAGTCTTTAAAGAGTGTATGGTAACTAGCATAAAAAGTATGAGGGGAAACCAGATCCTGGAGGTTTTTGCCACATTAAGAAATAAGGTTGATCTCATAGACCACTAGGAGTCACAGAAGTTAAGCCAGTGAATGACACAGAACATTATTCAAATACATCAATCTGGCTGGAGTCTGCACAATTTATTTAAAGAGATTACGGACAAGGACAGGCAGAGGAGTTAGACAGTTGCAGCAACAGTGCACAGAAAGAGGAAAAGTGTTAAATTAATTCACTGGCAGTCAGGATGAAGAAAACGAACAGATTTAAGGACTCTGAGTAAACCGGGTAAGATGATGACTGGTAGATGCTGGGGGTGGGTGAAGAAAAGAGGACAATGTAGGTTGGCGTCCAGGTTTCTGTAGGTGATGATGGTGTTGAACTGGTCATTTTCAAGGGAAATCCAGGTCAATACAAGGATAATGATATCAGTTTGGGAACTGCTGAAGGGCCTATGAGGAGCTCATTTCTTTAGTATTCACCCTTCGGTGAACTGCTTACCTGCATGCATCTCTCTCACTAGACTGTATCATCCTTAAGGGAGAGAAACTTCTCACACATAATTTGTCCCTCATAACATCTAGCACAGTGCTTTGCACAGAGTAGAAGCTCAAAAGTTATTTCTTGAATAAATAGAGAAAAGAAAGACTGGATAAAGTTAATCTTTGGCAAATTCCATAACATCCCTGGGCCTTAATTTCCACACCCATAAAATGAAGACTTGCCCCAAATTGTTCCTTTATTCCTTTCTAATTTTAAAATTCTGTTGAAAGGGCCATGTTCTCTAAAAAAGCAGAATTACAGAATAATATATTACTTTTATTGTACAATGTTTTTCATAAGCAACTGTTGAAAATGTGTTGGAAACAAGGCATAATACAAATCTGCAATGATACAAATAAAAGGAGACATTTGAACTAGGAAGGTCATGATGTTGACCTCAAAAAAACTATGAAGCTTCAAATACTAAGGGATATGAAAGGATATTAAAGCAAATGAAAATTTATCTAATTCATAATCAAATGAAAATGTTATCAGTGCAGAGAGGAACCTTGTGCGGAATTTAAACATCAAGAAAAATGTTTTTGTTGTTGTTTTTTATTTTTTTCTTTTTTCTTTTTTAAATGTGTGCCATCGTATTCAACCTTTTAAAATGACACATTTCCCTTTAAATGGGAAATCTTCATCTCATGGTAAAGATGAAATATAATGCCTTTAATTTAGTTCTTCTCTGCAGAAATAGCTTTAAAAATATTTTATGCTTAACACTTAGCAGAGGCACAGATTCTAGTCCACTTTTTTCAGGCATGAAAGACATACAAACAGACAAGCATAAAAAATGAAATCTATTCTAGAATGCCACTCTACTGAATGGCATGTCAGGAAAACATCCTGACAGAGTATACTAAAAAATATTTCTAAAACAAAGTCTGTGCCATAAGACTAAAACTAAAACAAACAAAGAAAAATTAACTTTGAGACTTGAAATGAGGTTTTTTATAAAATAACTTTATCAAGGACACAGGTTAAAGACTGCACAAGTATCTTGAACTTTTATATTGTTGGGGAAGTAAAATGCCACCCCGTGCAAAGCCTGCTGGGTGGGCTGAGAATCAGTGAGAGGGAACCAGCTAAGTACTTTACATTTATTGTCTGGAATGCCATTCACAATAACTGTTCACACATTTGCATATGAAGACATTGAAGGCTCCGTTAATTTAAATATCTTAATGTAGTAAGTGGTAGGATCAAACTGAGCTGTGTCTAATCTGAGGCTTTATCCACCATACTGTAACGACTTGAATGAGCTGTAACTTAAACCTGAATTAATATTTCATGTAAATTATATAAATTTGTTTCTTAAAAATAATGAACAGAATAATATAGAAGTTTGTGGAGACAGTTAAAATTGTGTTTGATTCTGTGCTCTAAGATCATTTGACAGCTATGTGTCCTGAGCCAAATTACTTAATTTTTCCAACTCTTAGCTTCCTTACCTTATAAAAATAGATAAAATACAGTAATTATATTATAGAACTATTATCAGACACTACGAGATGAAGGATATTCAAATTCTGGCAAGTAGTAAAGGCTCAAGAAATGTTAGCAGTTATTATACCTACCAATAGTGTCACCATTGTTACTAATGCTTGCATTTTCTGAACTACACCAGTTGGCTGTTTTCCTTTCTTTTCCAAACACTAAGCTTTTATCCTCGAATGTCCTGATGATCACTCCTTGTTCAAAATTCTTACCTCATAACTCGAAACAGTTTAAGCACCTCATCTTCTATTTCATCTTTTCTGACTTTCCTCAGTAAACAATAAAGCATTAAAAATTAAAACCTCCTTGGGGTGCCTAGGTGGCTCAGTCTGTTAAGCATCCAACTCAGGTGATGATCTCATGGTTCATGAGATTGAGCCCCGCATTGGGCTCTGCAATGATAGTGCAGCAGGCAGAGCCTGCTTGGGATTCTATATCTGCCCCTCCCCCCTCGCAAGCGTGCAGGCACACACTCTCTCTCTCAAAATAAATAAATGAACATAAAAAAGAAAAAGAAAACCCTGTCATTTGCATTTCTACAATTTTCCCTACACTTTTCAATCATAATGCTTGCAAAATGTCTTGTCACCTTCTATTTACACTCTGCCTCATCTTTTTTAATTTTTTAATTTTTTAATGTTTATTTATTTATTTATTTATTTTAATTTTTTTTCAACGTTTTTTATTTATTTTTGGGACAGAGAGAGGCAGAGCATGAACGGGGGAGGGGCAGAGAGAGAGGGAGACACAGAATCGGAAACAGGCTCCAGGCTCTGAGCCATCAGCCCAGAGCCTGACGCGGGGCTCGAACTCACGGACGGCGAGATCGTGACCTGGCTGAAGTCGGACGCTTAACGGACTGCGCCACCCAGGCACCCCTAATGTTTATTTATTTTTGAGAGAGAGAGAGAGAGAGAGGCAGAGCGAGCAGGGAAGAGGCAGAGAGAAAGGGAGACACAGAATCTGAGGCAGGCTCCAGGCTCTGAGCTCTCAGCACAGAGCCCCTCACGGGGCTCCAACTCAAACTTGAACTCAGGAGCTCAGGAGCTGTGAGATCATGACCTGAGCCAAAGTCAGACGCCCAACCGACTGAGCCACCCAGGCACCCCTGCCTCATCTTCTAAATTGTCAAGTCTTAACTCTAATCTTAGGATCTACTGCAGTGTTCTGCACTCAGCTAATGGCTATAGATAAAATAAATAAATGAAGAAATGGTTAACTACATTTTTACTGATAGTAAATAATATTCAAATAGTTTTATTTACATGTTTATATTTTAACAAAAGTAACTAATATTCACCCTGTTAGCTGTCATATGCTCTATCCAATCAGTATTTTTATTCAGAGATCATTGTCATTATTCCCTACAAGAAGTCTAACATAAACTTGGCATGAGAATGAAATTTAATCTGTGGATCAGAAAATGAGAGCTCTGAAATAACCTCCCTGGGTGACCTTAACCGAGTTGAATCACCTCTCTTGTCCTTAGTCTCTGCATCTGTAAAAGGAGGCCATTGCAGTAACTGATCTCTGGATTCAGAGTCCCTCCTGGCTCTAAGAGCATGTTCTCTGTTGATGTATATAGTCTAGTGCACCTCTAGTCTAGTACTGAGAACAGGACACTGCCTCCTGTTGCCATGTGTCCTCGGACCAGAGATGCTTATGGACACACACCAAACATGAAAGAGATATTCATGGGTTTGCACTACAATAAAAGTCAAATTGTTTTACTGGTGATGTTACTAACCAATCTTAAATCTCGGGGATGGATATAAACCACGGCCTTCTCTTTTAAAGATATTGCCTTGGAAAATCAGTCACACATACATGCAAGTACAGATGCAAAGATCCACTGCAGTGACCGATAAGTAACTTGGCAAGAGACTGAAGAGTCAGGAGAAACCTCAGACTCTATTTCCCACTGGCTCTTTCACTATTTCCACCTCAAGCTCTTCTGTTTTGTGATAGCTTGCCTCAATCCCTTCCTCCCATCTCCCTCCCTCTTCCTTCCCTTCTTGTCCTTGCCACAAGCCCAACAAACTCTGGAACCAACACTGGTCTTAATAGGGAGAAATTGAAAAGATGGAGTTTATTAATTTCAGTGATTCAGCATTAAACTAAACTTGCTATGACCCCTGTTCTAATGGGTTTCAAATTTTGCCAGCTCCTAGGTCAGTGACTGTTTCTATAAATCATGCTATGATTACTATTAAATAAAGGGAATATATTCAAAATTGAAGGTTTTACTTAGGTTCAGGGCAGGATCCAAAGATATTGTGTACATTAATGGTTTCTACATTCCCATCTCAGGACTCATAAGGTAAAAATGCAATCATACAGATAATTGAGTTATTTATTTATAAGAGTTGTCCTTTAATCTGAGCGTTTTCACTTTTTATGTTAAACTTTTGTTGTTATTTCTTTTATAAAATGATGGCTTTATTTAATGGTACAGTATCTTTTATTTTTATACTATTTTTGACATAACAAAATAATAGAAAACCTGTCAGCTTCACAGGTTTTGTCTCTGTGTGTGAGAGAGAGTGTACCTTCTTTGTTGTTTCTGTTTGCATAAATCATAGCTTTGGGGATTAATGGTTTAAAGCAAAGAAATAAGTCTGCCTCATCACAATCAAAATTGATTAAATCAGTCAGTTGTGGTATTGGTATACAAACAGATTAAAATAATGTCTCTTCTTTTGAAATTTGACTTATTGTCTCGGCTGTTCAGGACATTTTATATCAATTGCGTTGCATTTAAAATAACATTTGTGTTAAATTGCCATTAAAAGTAGAATAGGATCAGATAGATATTCTTCGAATCTTAGTTCCAAGACTAATTAACAAAGTGACCACATGCTAGTTAGGTAGGCTAAGCGTCAGCCTCCGCATCTATATGAAGACGACAATACCTGTTTGAGGAGTTGTTGTGTGAGTTAAACAAAATAAATGTACATAGACATGCAAGGCCGCAACTGCCTTACCACTGACATTTAATAAATTCTCGTTATTATTAGCAATACAAACAGTTATCTGTAAGATCACTGGGGGTATAGAGCAGAAATTAGTTTTATTCACTGCTATATTTCCAGCAGGGGTTGGCTGTATTAGATGCTCCATATTTTTTTGATTTGAATAATTTCAAAAAATGACTGAGCTGATAGATGAATTAATGAACATATGAAACACCATACAGACCTATTTAAGGAGGATTTGCCATGGTCATCAGAAAGACTGTGGAGATCATGTTACTGAGTCATTGACAATAGCATAATCTTCACAGGAGTCAATGTAGACAAAAATATAGAGAGCCAGCCAGGCCCAAGTTCACAAGTCCTCTTATTTCAATTAATGGTTAAATTGCACATCATGTCTTTACTGACATTTCATTTTCCAAAATCTCTTTATTGAGTCATTGTCAAAGGTTATTTCAGAAGGTGGTCTGGCTCATTCTAGAAATCTTTTTGATTTTGTGATGCTTGACCCAGAAGCCAGCTTCAGGAGACTGCCTACCAATAAAGAAAACAGGCTTGATGCTAATATAAGGGCATCTGTAAGAAAGTAGAACATGATATTTTATGCTGTCAATTATACCTTGAGTTCTTATGGCAAATATCTTTTTTTATCATATTAAAAGCCACTGCCAGAGTCTAATAAGTAATGACATGGCATTAAACACATAGTCCAAACAAATAATTTTCCATCTTTTAAAAGGAACAACTGTACTCTAGCAATTTTTCTGTCTCTACAATGCTTTGGGAGGTAGAGTATTAAAACAATACTGATCTCATTAAAATTTTATCTTGTCATTTCTACAGTTTCTTAAGTATAATTCTTATTCTTTTTATTTCCTGAGCCAGGTTTTCACAGTTTAATTATACTCAATATGTCAAACTTCAGCCAACAGTGAGCTTTATGTAGTTTATTATAGACCATCTAACAAAGTGTTTCTGTGGCCCATACATACAAAATATAAACCAGATAGATTTCCACTATTCTAATTATTGTTTTCACTTTCACCATTAACTGTACCCTGTACCTTGCAGACATGTTTATTTTTAATACTATAAAATAAAAATACAACAGATTTATTCTTTAATGATCAAAATAAACACTTTCTGTCATTGTTATCTTCAATTAGGACTTTCAAGGTTCATAAGTCAAAGAGTCAGATACTGTGGCAAGGATAAAACTTAAATAAAGATAGGTGTTACACTTTAAAGATGTGAATGGAGCTAGAGATTATTATGCTAAGCAAAATAAGTCAGAGAAAGGCAAATACCATATGATTTCACTCATATGTAGAATTTAAGAAACAAAACAGACAAACATAGGGGAAAGAAAAAAAAAGAGAGGGAGGCAAACCACAAAAGAGACTCTTAATGGTAGAGAACAAACAGAGGGTGGCTGGAGGGGAGGTGGGCAGGGGAATGGGCTAATGGGTGATGGATATTAAGGAGGGCTATTGTGATGAGTACTAGGTATTATATGTAAGTGATGAATCATTAAATTCTACTCCTGCAAGTAACATATAGTGTTACACTATATGTTAACTAGCTAGAATTTAAATAAAAACATGAAACATTAAAAAAACAGTTTGCACTTTAAAGAAATTTGGCATATGAAAATTTTTCCTTCAAAATACATTAGCAGGCAATAATTTTCTTTACAGTTGAAATTTCTTTACCAATAATATGATATAAATAGAGCAAGTCCTCTTAGCCTACTGAAAATGATTTTTGTTATAAAACTTGATTTGTGTACACATCTTTAACAGAGAATAATCTCATAAGCATAATCGAAATTCTATGCAGTCAAAACAAATATTGACCTACATGGTGTAACTGAAGAAGAACCAGTGACTCCTGCTTGAAAATATTCTCTTCCTCCCCACACTCCTACCTCCAGACCCTACACAATAAATAACATTTTCCATTCTTCTTTTCATTTAAAATATTTAGCTTTGACTAACGCATCAAGATGCACATAGGGAATTTCACACTGATGTGCCAGACCAAGATAACGATTTTCAAAAGAAATAATTAAAAGCCAGTTACAGGACTCTGAAACCTCAAATCTATAATGAAGATATAAAGGTGAAAATGTGTGGAGACTGGGGAAGATTTTATGGAAAGAATTTATATGAACAAAGCTAATTTAGGATTCCCATCCTCCTCCCTACATCCTTACCCACATAAGTCTGATAAAAGAGACTTCAGTGGGACCATTTAGAAAGTATGGTGTGAATCCCTGGCAGCTGAGATTCAGTGGGTAGGTGTAAACTCTATCTTGAGAAATCTGATGAGAGGTGGCTGGCTAGTTGCTGATGAATAACCAGAAGTGACTGAATTCCAATGTCTGAACATTTTCCATGCTCTAGATATGAGCCTCATGCAACACAAAACTGGTCTGGGGTCGTCTTGGTTTTTTTCCCAAGACCATGTTTTTTTTTTCTTAATCTTAAATCTACCTAGGTTAGTAAATAATGAGGAGTTATAGAAACTGCTGGATTTTGAGAATAAGCTGTCAGTTGTGGGAGAATCTACCACTCATACCAAGCGAATTACAGGTAAAATGTGGACCTCCAAGGAGGTCATGAAATTACCCATGCCTATTTTTCCATTTGCCCCTCCAGATCCACTCACCATCCCTTTCACCACACCCTCTGCCCCTGCAGCCTAGATTTCATACAGATACTCCCTTGTTCCCTGTTTTCAAGTGGATTTGGACAATAAGAGTCATAAGAGGGTGGGAGGGGAGTAAGGGTAAGGTATTTATCTTCTTATTGCTACTCTGAGGGGTTGCTCTAAGTTGACCATGTTTCTCTCTTGAAGACCACGACACTTGTCAGGCAGACTTCTCCATAAAGAGACCCTCTTAGGTCCAGGAACCACTCCCTCACTTGTTCCTTCAGGCCTAGATATGGGTGGGCTCCTTACAGTTGCTATGCTTCATCCCTTGTTGATCCCCCAAACTTGTCCACATCTATGTAAATAAGCCCTTTAATACATTTTCCTCAAATTACCAGCTTGACATACCCTGTTTTCTCTTGCTGAGACCCTAACTGACACAGTAAGTCTTGGGGGAAAGTCAGTTTTCAACACACAGGGAGCCAGTAATAGCTTTGCTATTCCCCTTACCTCTCCTCTTTCCCCTTGCTTCATGCCAGAAAAGGGGGGTGGGAGAAAAAGCCAATGACTTCTCTTCCTCAACTATTGATTTCCTACCTGCAATGGGCCCAAACTGTGGGAAATTTGGGCCCAATTTAAATCAAAATACACGTTTGGACAATTACATTCTAACTACTGATTAGAAAAAGAAAGTGACACAAAACACCTAAGATAACTAAAAAAAAAATGTTTGACATTTCTTTATTTTTCTTCCAGGATTAAGTGAAGAATTTACTATACTGTATAAAATTAAAGGGATAGTGGGGAAGGTGACTGGGTGACTCAGTCGGTTTAGCTTCTGACTCTTGATTTCAGCTCAGGTCATGATCTCATGGTTGATGGGTTTTAGCCCATGTAGGGCTCTGCCTGCTCGGGATTCTCTCTCTCTCCCTCTCTCTCTGCCCCTCCCCTGCTCGTGTGTGTGTGTGTGTGTGTATATATGTGTGTGATGGAATATTACTCAGCCATAAAAAAGACGAGATCTTGCCACCCTTTGGCAACATACATGAACCTAGAGGGTTTTCTGCTACGTGAAATAAGTCAAACAGAGATATACAAATATTAAATGATTTTAATTATATGGGTACTCTAAAAAAACAAAACAAATAAACAAACAAATAAAAAGCAGAAACAGACCCATAAATACAGAAAACAAACTGATGGCTGCCAGAGGGGAGGTGTATAGAGGGATGGGCAAAATGGGTGAAAGGGAGTGGGAGATATAGCTTTCCAGTTATGGAATGAGTAAGTCACAGGAATAAAAGGTACAGCACAGGGAATACAGTCAATGATATTGTAATAGCCTTGTATGCTGACAGAAGGTCGACACACTTGTGGTGAGCACAGCATAATGCATAGACTTACCAAATCACTACAATGTACACCTGAAACCAATGTAACATTACATGTCAACTAGACTTCAATTGAAAGGAAAAAAAGTGACAGTGAGAGATAAAAAATATAATAATGATATTTTACTTGCTTTTTGAACATCCTAGTTATTTGAGTTTTAAACTCCAAAAGCTGCCGTGGAAGCATCCACATGTTGGAAATCTTATTGGGAAGGAATAGTAGGAAGAAGGGGATTTGTTAACAAATACACCAAATATTGACCATTCTCAGAGACCAAGCATCAGGGTGGTGTTTAAGTCAGGCAACGGGAAGAGAAGCCATCAAAACAGATAAGACCTGAGGACAGTGACTCCAACTTAGAGTGGTATCCCAGACTCACCTAGCACTCTGCTAACAGAATGAATCATGCAAATTTACAATTCACAATGCGACTTCAAAGAAAATCCTTCTATACTCAAATTGATAGTTCTAAGACTAATTCCAGATACATCTAAATTTTCTTCATTCATTGATGCAAAGAAAAAAAATCTCTACTCAATGAGTCAGAGAAGTGGGTTTAAGTCTTAACTTTTCCACTTACTGGATGTGTAAACATGGGTAAATCACATAGTGTCTATGGGTCTCAGTTTTCTCTTCTGTAAAAGAGGGTAAAGGAACAGACTTCTTGGGGTCCCTTCCAGATCTGATCTCCATCTATCGAACAGTACTACTGGAGATACTTACTGCCTTCTGGCTGTATTTCCCTACAAGAAAGAACATTTTTGTTTTATTTCTTAAGGAGAAAATACTAGTGGAGGAATATTTTGAGTTCATTGGTCCCTCAAAGTGGAGCAACTTACCTGGTGAGTGAGGTTGGACATAAGTTGGGGAGGACTCATTTATAGCCCTCTCTTGTGGGTTTCTTTCTCTTTCCTTCTCTGGTTTGTCACTCCCTCCGTGGCAGAATGTAAATTCTCAAGGAAGTGCTGAACAATCTTTAATTTAGGAAAGAAGGAATAGGAACCCATTTTAGGACCAAGCCTAGTCTCCTTGTCTAGTTTTGTTAGTTCTAATCCCCCTTGAAGGGATGAGAGGCAAGTGACAGGCCACAAGGAAAGCACAAAAGTAGGCAGACCCTGGAGGCAAAAGATATTCTCATTCTCTATACAATCAGCAAGATTTAAAATGAAATATCATTTGGCCTTTGGCACATGTCATAAATGCATCTGCTACCACATCCTTTCAAAAATGCAAACATAGGGAGTGATTCTTCTACAGACCACTAGCACACAGAGATTTCTAAGGTCTTTCAGTAAAATTTAATCAATGCTATCAAACAGAGCCCTGAAAATATCCATGCATCTTAGAGGTAAAACTAAATACTGTATATTCAAAAGGGAGACTATAAAATAACCATTTGAAATGTGGCTATAGTTCCAAATAAATCACTGCCGCTATTTTACCATCTCTTCAGGCGATTTATACATCACTCTTGATCTTACGTTTGCAAGGCAAACTAGGTAACACCTTGGGTTCATTATTATTTGGTACCAAAAAAAAAACAAAACAAATAAATTTAATTTAATTAATGATATCATCTAATTTTGGTCAAGAGGGGTGCAGAGTCTTACATGTTAGTTTTTTTGTTTGTTTAATGACCACTGCTCTTCTTCCCAAGGGTCAAGTTTCCCCTTAACTGAGGCTGTGCAAACTGGCCTCCCCAGCAGAAGAGACAGATATCTTGGGAGTCATAAACCAAGTCTCTCTGAGCTGGGGTGATTTGGACGTGGTGTTATATATCAGTTCCAGACGTCAGGGAAGACTGATAAAGCAGCACCGAGCTCCCAATGAAGCACAGCTGAGTTGCAGGAGATTGCTGTGATGATAATCGCCAGAACAAACCATAAATTCTGGACTCAGAATTAGGAATGGCCTGTAAACATCAAATAATGGGTGTCTAAATTGAAAATGAAACTATCTGTTGCCTGTAATATTTCTTGCAGTGTGGCTTAGAGAGTCAGTAAGTAAGAGACAGGCATGATCCTTTTCAATGTCTGCTGTTAGAAAGCTGAGGATATTAACTCCTCCTTCCATCATCCTCAGGGAAACAGCTAAATGAACTAGCTAGAAATCATGGGTCATAAAATACAGATATAACATTATGCAGTAAGAACATTACAGGTTAACAAAAAAATACAGAAACACACAAATATTGCATTTGAAGAACCATACTAGCAATCATTGAAAGAATGAACTCAAACAACTGCCCTGGGCCAGTCTTTCACAGTCACCTATATATAAAAAACCAAAACTTGATTTTCTTGCACCTGATTGTAAGGAGGTGTCAGTCAATTTGATGTGAACCTAGATTACAGAACTATTTTAAGGATATGGAAGTTGAGGGATCCTGGATAATTACAGATGGGTACAGTTGAAGCTGGGCTATAAATATAAGAAATGTTTAAGTACTTTATTAAGTAGGTAAGAATCATATGTAATAAGCACATTTTTAGTTCATTGGGATACTTTATAAACAACAAGTGTGTTAATTAGTACAAGCATGTGAAAAAATAATTTTTTCTACCATTTTATAAGTAAAACATCTTTTCACTGTATTTATATGCTTACTAAAACTTTGTTCTTATGAAAAAACTAAAGTCAATATTTATGGATTAAAGGCATCTAAATTCACAAAAATGCACTATTCCTCCTGCTAAATCAATGTAAGCATACAATCCATTTAACAAGATTTTAATTTTTATGACTTATGGAAGAACAGAATTCTGTTCTGTGAGTTCTGATACTATAGACAGAATACTATAACAGAATTCTGTTATAGTACTATACTATACTATACTATACTATACTATACTATACTATACAGTACTATACTATATACAGTACTATACTATAACAGAATTCTGATTCTTGTGAGTTCTTGATACTATAATTAAGTGGAATATTTTCTGTATTGATAAGACTAATATTGAGCATGAAGCAGTAAATGGTAATGTGGGGTGGGAGTAAAGGCAGTGTTGCTGAAAATATCTGGCAAGCAAGCGTGTGTGAGCACCACACTTCAGCACGGGCATAAGCACTCAGGCGCTAGAGACAGCAGGGTTAGGGGCTGCGGTCTATCAGTTGAAAGTATCCACATATTTAAGTAATCAGTGCTCTGGTATGTGTAGGATGCTGAATGTTAGCTTGGTAGCACTTGCTGCTGGGAAAGTGAAAAGATATTAAAACTGATACCTAGAAATTGCAAGTGATACCTGGTGATCTTCTTTTTTTAGTTTTTTTTTAATTTATTTTCAGAGAGAGAGAGAGAGAGAGTGAGAGAGAACAAGTGGGCGAGGGGCAAAGAGAGAGGGGTACGGAGGATTCAAAGAGGGCTCTGTGCTGACAGGAGAGATCCCGATGCAGGGCTTGAACTCATGAACTGTGAGATCATGACCTGAGATCATGACCTGAGCCGAAGGTGGATGCTTAACCCACTGAGCCACCCAGGTACCCCACAGTGATTCTTTATTAAGCATTGTGCCTTAATTAGGCAGTGTCTCTATCTAATATATATATATATATATACGTATATATATATATATACACACACACACATATATATGTACATATATATATACACACGTACATATATATGTAAGAATATGTATATATACACATGTGTATATATACATGTGTATATATGTGTGTATATACATGTGTGTATATATACATTGTATATATATACATATATACACATATATACATATATATACATATGTGTATATATGTATATATGTGTGTATGTGTGTGTGTGTGTGTGTGTGTGTGTGTATATATATATATTCTCTATCCACACCTCTATAACCCTACAGGCTGGGAATACTCAAGTTAAAGAGAAAGTACGCTTATAGACAAAAACATCATTCCTGAATTAACAATAAAATCATATGGGACCAATATTCTCCAGAGTATATAGAAAAGAAAAGCAGAGGCTAAAATATACCAAAAACATAACAACAATAATATCAAGTGTTAATAGTTTACTTATAATGTACCAAGCACCCTATTAAATAATTATTTTCTATTTTGGGGATAAGCAAACTGAGGCTCAGAGGAGCAAACTCTTCCTCATAACACAGAGCTAGCATATGATGAAATCAAGCTTAGGGCTAGGTACACCTGAACCTTAAGATTTTTATTGCTATTTTACATTGCTCCTATATTGCTAAAAACTTGGTTCTAAAAATGTATCTTACAGTTATTAGATTAGCATATATTAACTTAAAAGTGCTCAGGTACAAAAAAGCAATATCCCAGCAAAGAAAATGCAGGCAAGAGCAGTATGAGACACAAAAGGGGACCATCGGGCAATGGAAGAAGAGGCACAGACTCATCCAGAACATGGTAATTTTCTAGCATCCTTGGTACAGAGGAACTTGCTTAATATCAAAGAACCACTGTAGAGTGGTTTATGTGATGTCACAATTAATGTACAATAAAATATATATTATTCTCATCTTAGGGAATATGATTGGTCACCTAGTCAAATAATTTTATTGTGCTAATAGAATTTGAACCAAAGGACATTTTCATGTTCAAAACCAAACCCTGACCTTGCCACCCAGACTTGATCTCTTCACCGCCAGCTATGAAGGGCCATACACTGGGAATCCAGATACCACTGGAATTCCTCCTTCTCCCTCAAATAGCTCATCAAGGCCTTTCATTTATACTGCTGGATCCATTTATTTTTCTCTTCACCACCACTATCTTAATCCATTATTGCCTGGGCTACAGTCACATTCTCTGGTCTACCTGTAACTTTTCACCTTCCCAATCTCCTAGCCAATGCACTCTCCACTCCATAGTGCGATTATAAAATAAATAAATAAATAAATAAATAAATAAATAAATAAATAAAAATCCTCTTCATGTCACATCCTTCTCTTTAAAACCCATCAGTGGTTTCACTTCAAAGGATTTAAAACATGGGCCCAATCCTTACATCCTAAATCTCCTAAGATCTTGCATCCTAAAGCCGTGATTTGGCCTTTGCCTAACCATCTCTCCAGCTCCATCTCAGGCCATCTCTTTACTATTTGTGTTCCAACTATGAAGGCTTTCCAGTTTCTTAAATATTCATTCCCTCAGTCTCCACAGGGCTCTCTTCATGCTGATCTCTCAACTCGGAATTCCCTTCCCACTCCCCACCTCCTATAATCCTATTCTGGTTATTTCCTACTCATTCTTACCATCTCAATTCCAATGCTGCTTCTGCAGGAAGCCTTCCTAGTCTCACAGCTCTTGTAAATGCTTATTACAGATTATAATTATAAATCCATTTTTGTGATTAATTGATCCATGTGTATCTCTCCCAATAAGTAGCTGGAAATATTAAGAGGGCAAAGGCCTGAGTAACTTCTGTTCACTACTTTCTCCCCCGCACTAGGTATATATATATGCCTAACACTTACACTCTGCAATAATTATTATTGAATAAGTTAATGAATTAATTGAGTACATTTAAATGGATACTGGGCATTGTTTAATGTTTATTTATTCATTTTGAGAGAGAGAGAGAAAGAGAGTGAGAGAGTGAGGACAAATGCAGAAGGACACAGAGAGAGAGAATCCTAAGCAGGCTCTGCACTGCCAGCACAGATCCTGATGAGGGGCTCAATCTCATGACTATGTGATCATGACCTGAGCCAAAATCAAGAGTTGGATGCTGAACCGACTGAGCCATCCTGGCGCCCCAGATATTGGGTATTTTTATGAAAATATTAGGACTCAATGGACCTTATTACTATCAAGATTTTCTTGCCAAAGTAATACTCTGTAAAAAATACTGTCTTCTCAATGCTTAATTCTTTATCAGTGGGCATTGAGAACCATTATAAATGCGTACATGTTTAATTTATACAACTGCAAAATATGTAAGATTTCACTGGGAAGACGGCACATCATATGAGTGAATAACAATACTTCTTTAGGACTATTTTGTAAAATAATTTTAAAAGACTGGTAATGTTATACTTACAAATTATCAACTAAGATGACACATTTACCAATTGCATTTATTTCACCAGTTGCCTGAGTAGCTTCAATGTACCAAATGCTGATTTAAAATATCTCATTTCTTAAAAATATATATATATATGTGTGTGTGTGTACACACACACACACACACACACACACAAAACTTCCTTTAACATTTAGCTTGTAAAGGAATTACCTTTTTGTGAAAAGGGGTAATTTACATTTGGTCTTGTGTTGAGGTTAAAAAAGGTACTTGAAATCAATAATCATTTATAATAACAACTATTATCACAGTGTCTATTAATATTCCTCATAGTCCATTATTTTCAATGTATGGCTCAGCATCAATAATTCATATAAAACATAATTTTAAGTATTCCAGAACAGTGTTTTCTCAAATTTAAAGTGCATAAGATTCTCCTGGAGATACTATTAAAATGTATATTCTGATTCTTTAGGTCTAGGTGGGGTCTGAAATTCTCATTACTAACAAGTCCCAGGTGATACTGATACAGGAAGTCCATGAACCATACTTTGAGTAGTAAGGATAAAAAACAAACCAAATACTCATATCTAAATCCCACAGTGTTCAGATACCCAACATTTTCTGCTCTTTTTCTTTTTGCTTTCTATTCTCTCACACATACATAATTGATTTAAGGTTATCAATGCCAAACCCTCAGAAGTCAATCACCACTTGGTAACCTATCCCACCTATCTGTTTTTGAAATATCAAAATCTATTCTGCAGTAGTATTAAGCAAAGTTATGAAAGATAGCATCAGGAGTAATTATAATATTTTAGAACAAATTTCAAAAAATTGTATAGTCTCCAAGCCTGGGCAGGAGTTTGCCTAAAAGTCATTCTATACAGATAATTTCTTTTCTAGAGGTTCACAGGAGTATTGAAAAGTTTCAGCTGTTGCTTTTCATTGACCAACAGAATACAAAAAACAAAGGAATCTTAGTAAATATGTACAGAAATTACTTAATTTTATAGAGGTGGAAACTAAGTCAGAAACTCACCAAATTTAAACAGCTAGTGAAAGATAGAACTGATATGAGTTAGGTTTATAATCTGCCAATTTTAGATACTGAATGGTAATCCAGTTATATAGTATTTTTATAATTTGAAATTCCTACCATGAAACTGGCTGGCAGCAATTTTTAGCCCAAAATAAACTTGTCTAAATCACAATCACCTAATTCTCCAATATCTACTGTACATCAAGAACTCTGCTATTCTCTGTATATGGTTTTTTCTACTTCAGTAGCCATACAATTTCTTTCACTATTTTATATAGTAATCCAATAGTTCTATATATACATAACTCAGTGCTCACCATGCCCCATCACCTATTTCATATATCCCCCACCTACCTCCCCTCTGCTATCAGTTTCTTCTCTATAGTTAAGAGTCTGTTTCTTGGTTTTGCCTGTCTCTTTTTTTCCTTTGCTCATTTGTTTTGTTCCTTAAATTCCACATAGGAGTGAAATCACATGGTATTTGTCTTTCTCTGGCTGCCTTATTTTGTTTAGCATTATACTCTTTAGCTCCATCCTTGTTGTTTCAATTAGAAAGGTTTCATTCTTTTGTAAGGGTGGATAATATTCTATTGCATATGTATATGTATATCTTCTTTATCAATTCATCTTTCAGTGGACACTTGGGCTGCTTCCATAATTTTGGCTATTGTAGATAATGCCGTTATAAACATAGGGGTACATATATTCTTTTCAATTCTTTTTTTTTTTTTTTGAAGGCAAATACCCAGTAGTGGGATTACTGGATCATCGGACAGTTCTGCTTTTAATTTTTGAGGAATCTCCATACTGTTTCCCACAGTGGCTGCACCAGTTAGCATTCCCACCAACAGTGTATAAGGGTTCCCTTTTCTTCACATCCTTGCCAACACTTGTATTTTGTGTTTTTTATTTTAGCCATTCTGACAGGTGTGAGGTGAGATTTCATTGCAGTTCTGATTTGCATTTCTCTGATGATAAGTGATGTTGAGCAGCTTTGTGGGGTGTCTGTTGGCCATCTGCATAGCTTCTTTGGAGAAATGTCTGTTCATGTCTTCTGCCCATTTTTTAATTCAATTATTTTTTGGTTGTTGAGTTGTATACGTTCTTTATATACTTTGGATATTAATCTTTTACCAGATATGTCATTTGCAAATATCTTCTCCCATTCAGTAGGTTGTCTTTTAGTTTTGTTGATTGTTTCTGTCACATTGGAGAAGTTTTACTATTGTATTTTATTTTTAATTTTTTAATGTTTATTTATTTATTTTTGAGAGAGAGAGAGAGAGAGAGAGACAGAGCACGAGCAGGGGAGGGGCAGAGAGAGAGGGAGACAAAGAATCTGAAACAGGTTCCAGGCTCCCAGCTGTCAGCACAGAGCCAGGTGCGGGGCTCAAACTCACAAACCATAAGATCATGACCTGAGCCAAAGCTGGACGCTCAACCCACTGAGCCACCCAGGTGCCCCAAAGCTTTTTTATTTTAATGTAGTCCTAATAGTTTAGTTTTGCTTTTGTTTCCACTGCCTCAGGACCCATATCTAGAAAAATGTTGCTGTGGCCAATATCAGAGAAATTACTGCCTGTGCTCTCTTCAAGGATTTTTATGGTCTTTAATCCGTTTGAGTTTATTTTCGTGTATGTTGTAAGTTTCATTCTTTTGCATGTAGCTGTTCAATTTTCCCAACAGCATTTGTTGGAGAAACTGTTTTTTCCCTAGCCTCTTTTCTTGAAGATTAATTGACCATACAATCATGGGTTTGTTTCTGGGCTTTCTGTCCTCCTCTACTAATCTACGTATCTATTTTTGTGCCAGTACCATACTGTTTTGATCACTACAACTTTGTAGTAAAACTTGAAATTATTATTTACATTTAAATGAAGTAGATATAGCTTCAGATATATTTAAAACATTATGAGTGGTAGAGTTCATATTCTTTATATTATACTACACACTAAATATTTTAATGTTTCAGTGTTTTTTAACTTTTTTATTATAACATCCTTGGAACTTGTGTTATTATTTAGATGTCTATTAAACAGGCTCATGACATCTGCTCTGTTGAAGTGTCAGTATAGTAATATTTCTGCAACTATATAAAGAGCATTTCTATTTATTCCCTGTATTGGGATCACATTCTTAACCTTTACCCCTACTGGAGTTCTAACATGCTGGTTCTCATATGAGACATTAGTCACAAATACATTAATACACACAAGCAAGTTTGGAATTTGAGCCACTAAAAATCAAAGTATCCCACTCACCTTCTGTTGAGGCAGCCATTTAATTGCAGGCTAGTATATTTTAATATTAAGCATTTAAGATCAAACTATATGGCCAGAAGTAGATCCTGAAAAACCTGGTTAAAGCAAATTAGACCATGGTTTAGAAGGGCACAGAGACAGCATGGTAAGAGAACCAGAAATGTAGAGAAGATCCCATAAATCTCTAATCAAATTCTTCAATTTTTAAGCCTTAAACAACAACCAGTTGGAAAAATGTCATGAATCAAAATCAAGTATTAAGCAAGTCTAAAAACACTCTGAAAGACCAGTAAATATTAACAACGGATGGGTGAATGAAGGAATAAATAAATAAAATAAAACTCAGCTGTATCCAAAAGCACAAAAGCTTCTGAGTCCATGAGCCATGTTACAAAATAAACTGATCTCAGCAGGATGATCTAGCCATCACTTTCCAACAGTTTCAATGCTTTAACATAGACCACACACACTCTGATTATCTACATTTTTCATTATTATCACTTTTATTATCCTTTAGCATTATCTTTTTGCTTCTGCATTTCGTCTTTAAACACATGACTAACTATTCTTTGGGTTTAGAGTCTGTTGATACAATTTGAAAAACAAAAAACCTGGAATTAGTGAAGAGCTTGTTAATTTGTTATTTCCTACTGAATAGCAAGAGCAGAAAAGTCCATTTGTTGACCACCAAGGTGCCTCAAGTGATTGTTGTTTTCTTTATTTCCAGTATTTATTCCCAATTCTTGAGACTCAGCTAAAGTCCCATAGCAGAAGAGGCATATTTCTTGAAGCTGGGAAGTAATTTAAATACACCACTGAATACTAGTATGGTGGCAAAATACCTTCAGCTAGGTGGTGGTTAAATTATGTTTCCCAGGATAGCAATCCTGCATTTACACCACACTAGCAGCCCCACAAAGATACAGTTCACTGCCTCAATGGATTCAGCAATAAAAAGGAACACATTTAAATACTAAAGCCATTGTGCATGAATAAATGGCAAAATAAAGGAAACCCTTTAAGTGCTTTCCAGCAGTTTAACCCAGAACCATTCAATTTCCCTTTATTTGTTCCCCTCAATAACTTTTTTTCCCTAGGTAAAGCTGGGAGAGCACAGGGCCATTGTGACCTTGAATTTGGTACAAGGCCAATAATACATATTGACACTGTCAATAGCTATATATCTGTGATTTTCCTGTTTAAAGGAGAATTTTTTAAGGGAAAACCATGGGTTTAGGGCTTGCTCTTCTAAAGTTTCTATGATTGTCCTTATCTGAGACCTTAGGTTATTTATTTCAGCTCAATTAGGAGAGATGGAGTTAAGCTCATGGAACAAGGAAAGTAAGTTAAGCTGAAAACTAACAACAATTATTTGCATGTGTAAAATTTCATAATAATTTCACATATATCACCTTATTTAATATTCCCTTCAATCTTATAATGTCAACAAGCCAGATATTAGAGCACTTGTAAATTATTATAGATTCATTAAGATATGTACTTCAACTGGCCTTTGATATACATTTTGCCACAAAAAAACTGTCAACACTGTACAAGTTACTGTTATCCACTTTCTTCTTGATAGGTTTGGTAATTAGCTCAGCAGAGATGAGTTACCCACTTTGCAGGTTGGAACTTTCAAAAACTTGCTATGTCTCCATCGTCAATGAAGAATTAAAGCTTGGAAATACCAAATCTCATTTAGCTAGCACATATTACTCAGTCGGTGCTAAGTTTTCAATAAAAATACCCATGAACACAGACTTTAAAAAGTTGATAACTAATAACAATACTGGTAACTATGTCTCACAGTTAACCTATGTTTAGAAGAATTGAATACCGTTATTTAGAATCAGTTCAGTGTTTTAAAGAGTGAACTATTTAAAGGTCAATTAAGGAAAATTAGACAATAATAGTACAGGTAGTGTTTAGATAAGGAAAACAATTGTGAAAATGGTATAAGAATGATGGAAGTTTAGGTAACTCATTTCAGGTACAACTATTGTAGGCAGGGAAAGGGCTGTCTATCCCAATTCTGATCAGTGGCTCTATTTACAACTAGTTTGAAATTCCACATCTCAGAAAATATTGAGTAGAAAATGAAGGGAACTAGAGATAATGCATTGCATTCTAGGAGCTGAAGTCCAAACAAGTAAACTTCAATAAGTAGAGTAGTTCTACAAAAAGATTCTAAAATCAGTGTGGAGTGAATATGGTAGTATTTTGCTGTATACTTCATCTGATTAATGTCTCAGAAAGCCAAAAAGTAGGAATAAACAATCATATTTCTGGCCTGTTAAGACATATTAAATAAGGGGCGCCTGGGTGGCTCAGTCGGTTAAGCGGCCGACTTCAGCTCAGGTCACGATCTCGCGGTCCGTGGGTTCGAGCCCCGCGTCGGGCTCTGGGCTGATGGCTCAGAGCCTGGAGCCTGCTTCCGATTCTGTGTCTCCCTCTCTCTCTGCCCCTCCCCCATTCATGCTCTGTCTCTCTCTGTCTCAAAAATAAATAAAACGTTAAAAAATTAAAAAAAAAAGACATATTAAATAAAAGCCTGCTAGACATCCACAGTTGTTCTTTGAACCATATGCATTAATCTGTCATCCCTCTATAGATCTGAAGGATGATTCAGCTAGCTAAACAAAACAAAATGTATAACCAAATAGAGCAGAATTATATATACACACACACACATATACATATATATGCATACAGAAGTAATATATATATGTATGTGTGCGTGTATATATATATATATATATATATATATATATATACAGTTTCTTACTAAACACAAATCCATGAGAGAGGTTTCCTTATTCATAGAATAAAAAGGAAAGGGGAAAAATGCATGGTTTAAAAATTACAAAGAGGACCTTACAGCAAGCTTTGACAGAACCAAAGTCATCTGCCAATAATTTAACCCACTGTTAGGATAAAATTCAACGCCCTTAAAGGAAGACTAAAATAATCTAGAGCCTCTAAAATATGTAATCCACAATGTTTTTACAACAAAAATTAAGTAGGCCTATTTGGAGCAACAAAAGGCCTAATGGTGGTCCCAAAAAGAGAATATAGAGAGAAAGAGACCAAGGCAATATTAAAAAAAAATACTGGCTGAGAATTTTACAAGTTCTTAAATTCTGACAAAAGAAAAAAAAACCCACAGATTCAAGTATCTCAGTGAACCCCAACCAGGATAAACATTTTCCTTGAGGAAAACAGAACCAGTTTAATTACACCAGCATGAAATACAAATAATATCTTAAAAGCAACCAGAGAAAAAATAGTCATTACTTTTAGGAAAACAATAATATGCATGTTGTCTGCCTTCCTAATAGAAGCTGTGGAAACTAAATAGCAATTAAATGACAATTTTAAGAGCTAAAAGAAAAAAAAAATCTTGCAAATCTAGAATTCAATATCCAGAAAAAATATCCTTCAAAATTAAGTAAAAAAGACATTCTAAGATAAACAAAAGCTAAGGTAATTTAATTCTAGATGTCACACACTATAGGAAATATCCAACAATGGTGTTTGGGTAAAGTTGCATCATCAATATTCTTGGTGGCACAGATCCCAATATTGTGTTGAAAAACATACATACAAATGACTCTAAAATAAAAGGATATTTAGAAGAATTAGATTCTCAATGTTAAGAGTAAAAACCTAGCCCATGCATTCTGCTTGTATTTTCCTCTTTGTTGTTTATACAATAGTGATAAATGTTTAAAAAATGCTAAATTACTCAAAAGGGCTCCTTCAATCAATATAACATAAAAAGCATAAGTGATAGGGGCATGTGGATGGCTCAGTCAGTTAAGCGTCCAACTTCAGCTCAGGTCATGAACTCACAAGGTTCATGGGTTCAAGCCCCAAGGTGGGCTTTGTGCTGACAGTTCAAAACCTGGAGCCTGCTTCTAATTCTGTCTCCCTCTCTCTCTGTTCCTCCCCTGGTCACACTCTCTCTGTCTCTCAAAAATAAAGATTAAAAAAATAATAATGAAGAAGTATCAGTGATAAAGGAAGCACAATCTCATAGATCATCTGGCTTAGTGGTATGTAAATTAATATAGCTTATTATTGAAAAAGTAGACAATCATCAAAAAAATATTTCAAAATTATCTTAATTAAATCCTCTATGGATTTAACTTATCCTGTATAGATTTATACATAAGCTTTTACAAGGTCTATATACTACATAATCCTCAGGCTCTGAAACTATGTCAGAATATGAAAAATTTGGAAATTTTTAAATTACTATAATATTATATATAATTCTGTCTATGTAATTTAAAAATTTCAATAAAATGGATAGCCTTATAAAAAAATGACCAAATTAATTTAAGATAGATGATCTGAATAGGCTAATTAATAAAGTAGCCAGAAGATTTTCAAATAATTTCAAATAGACTTAAGTTCAGGTTGCTTAATGGGTGAGTTATGTATCAAGGAATAATTATTTTTTTAAGATTCTCATATAATATAAATTATTCCAGAACAAATAAAAATGGAGAAGCATCTCAATCCATTTTACTTTCTTTTTTTTATATATATATATATGAAATTTATTGACAAATTGGTTTCCATACAACACCCAGTGCTCATCCCAAAAGGTCCCCTCCTCAATACCCATCACCCATCCTCCCCTCCCTCCCACCCCCCATCAACCCTCAGTTTGTTCTCAGTTTTTAACAGTCTCTTATGCTTTGGCTCTCTTTCTGGTAAATCTTATTTTTTAAAATTTGACAAAAATAGCACCAAAACAAAAGCAAAAAAAGACATAGTAGATCTCATCTATGAAAACAAAAGCAAAATATTACTAAATAAAATATAATCATATTTCTCACACACAAATTCAATCTTAGATGGCTCTACTAGTGAGTTCTATCAAAAATTTTTAAAAGTCATATTAATCTTACACAAAATCTTTTAAAAATATAGGAAAAAGGAATATTGTCCAACTCATTAATGATGCCAACATAATCTTAATACCAAAACCATACTAAGGCATTAACAAGATAAAATTATAGACCAATTTCCTTCATACTTATGCATGCAGAAAATTTTAACAAAATATTAGCAGATCACATTCACCACTACAGAAAAAGAATAATACACTTTAGCCAAGTAAGCTTTATCTCAGGAATGCAAGGTTTGTTTAATATTCATAAATTATTATCATTCACTAAGTTAACAAAATAAAGGCAAATAATTATACGATCATTTAAATATATGAAGAAAAACACACTTGATAAAATTCAACACCAACTCATGAAAAAACAAATCTCAGCAAACTAGGAACAGAAATGAATTTCTTCAACCAAAGATAATTCTATAGCTAATATCAAATGTTTTTTCTTCTAAGATTTTCCACATCTCTATTTAACATTATGCTGGAGGTCCCAGTCAACAAATGAGGCAAGAAAAATAACTAAAAGACATAACAAATATAAAGGAAGAGAAAAACTGTCTCAGACAACATGATTCATAGACATGATTAGTATACATAGAAAAATCACCAAAAAATCTATTATTGAAATATTAGAACTAGTAACTTTTGGCTGAATGATCAATTTGAAACAATCAAGTACAAGTGTATTTACTAGCAATGAACAAATTGAAAATGGAATTAAAAACAATGCCCTTTGAAATAGTATCAAAAATCATAAAACACACAAGGATAAATGTAACCAAAACAGTGCAGAAGTTTATACTGAAAACTACAAAATATTTGAGACAAAGTAAAGAAGTCTTAAATAAATGGATAACTATGAGTTACACATATGTTGGAAAAGTAAATATTGTTACATTGCCAAACCTACCAAAACTAATCTATAATCTAAAATCTTTTAATGTATCCTCAATCAAAATCTTACCAGGATTTATTGTAGAAACTGGCAAGCCGATTCTAAAATTTATATGGAAATGCAAAAAATCTAGAATAGACAACAGAATCTCAAACAACAGCAAAGTTGGAAGAAAACAGTGACTGACTTCAAGATTTTCTATAAAGGTACAGTAACCAAGAAAAGTGCAAAAGGATAGATATATAAATAAGTTAAACAGAAAAGAGATTCCAGAAATAGACCTGCATTTATATGGTCAATGCAATTTTTGCAATGTCTCCGGAGGAATCAATGGGAAAAGTAAGTTTTCAATAAATGGAATTGTAACAACTAAGCATCTAAATTTTTAAAAAGTTAACTTCAATTACTTTCTTATACCATGCACAAAAATTAGTCTAAAATGGGTTATAACTGTAAAACCCAGGACAAGAAAGCTTTGTGAAGAAAACATAATATAATGTATTTGCAATCTTGCAAAAGGCAAAATTTCTTGGTCATGATAATATTAAAAAAATGACATTTTAGATTGTTCTTAAAAAGACACTTAAGAATATGAATGGGGACATCAAAAGTTGGGAGAATATTTATAATACACACATGTAACAAAATACCTGTATAAATAATTTGTAACCTCTTCAACACAATAAAAGGACAAGTAAAAACAATAAAAGTGGATAAAATCATTTTCAAACAGATATTTGACAAAAGAAGATATACAAATGATCAATAAACACATCAAAAACGATACCAAGTATCATTATGGACCTGAATACCATCTCAACATCCATGAAAATGTCTAAAATTAAAAAGAAGGACCACAACAAATGCTGGCAACTATGTTACAATATATATAATATATTTTATATATTATAACAATATACATTATATCTATGATCAGACAACCCCACTCAGTATGTATCCAAATGAAATAAACATATATACTGACAAAAAAGAATTGTACAAAAATATTCATAGTCATTTTAATCATTATAGCCCCAAACAGGAAACAGCTCAAATCTCCACCAGCATAAGACTGGTTAAATTTCTAGTATATTCTCTCAACGGAATACTACTGGATAATTAAAAGGTTCAAACTGTTTTTTATTAAAATTTTAAATACAACTCCAGTATAGTTATCATTCAGTGTTATATTAGTTTCAGGTGTACAATATAGTGATTCGACATTTCCACACATTACCCAGTGCTTATCATGATTAATGTACTCCTTAATCTGAATTCCAAATCCCCCATCCCCACCCAGCTCCCCTCTTATAACCATCAGTTTGTTCTCTGTAGTTAAGAATCTGTTTTCTGGTTTCTCTCTCTCTCTCTCTCTCTCTCTCTCTCTCTCTCTGCTTATTCTGCCTCTTAAATTCCACTTATGAGGGAGATCATATGGTATTTGTCTTTCTCTGATTGATTTATTTCATTTAGCATTATACTCTCTAGCTCCATCCATGTTGTTGCAAATGGCAAGATTTCATTCTTTTGCATGGCTGAATAATACTCCATCATATATATGTACCACATCTTCTTTGTCCATTCATCTGTTGATGGACACTTGGGCTGCTTCCATAATTTGACTATTGTATTACTGACTATAGTAAGTAATGCTATAATAAACATAGGGGTGCATGTAACCCTTTGAATTAGTGTTTTTGTATTTTTTTGGTAAATACCCAATTGATTGATTCCTGAATTGTAGAGTAGTTCTATTTTTAAGTTTTTGAGGAACATCCAAACTGTTTTCTACAGCGGTTGCACCAGTTTTCATTCCCATAAAAGGTCCAAAGTATTGATATAGTCATCAATAAGGAGGAATACCAAAATATTTTGCTGTGTGAAAGAAGCCTTACTTTTACACTTATATGAAACTCTAAACTGGGCAAAACTAGTCTACAGTAAAAGTAATCTGAGCCTGAGGCAATGTGACATGTAGCATGTTACTGACAAGGGGGCCGAATGAACTTAATGGCATATCGTAAATATTTTGTATCTGTATTCTATATCTTGTTAGGAATGTGAATTACACTAGTGTATGCATTTTCAAAACACAAAAAACTGTAATATGTAACATTTCAACATTTAATTTAAATATGCTTCATTTAAAAAAATTTGTTGCGATTATTTGTATATTCTCACAATACATAATTCACCTTTGTTTTTGTTTCCAAGCAGAGAGATTATTAGTTCATTTTGGTTTGGTTCTAGCTTTCCACTCTTCCTGTCTCTAACTTTCACATTTTACAATCCACTAATATCAATGGCTTATAATTCCCTAAACATACATTTGCATATGAATTCTGTCCCCTTGGAATGTCCTTTCCCTCCTTCAACTACAGAGCTTCCACTTGTAAATTCGAAGACTCTGCATTGAGTTCACTTTCTCTCTTCCCCCCTTGGAGAAGTTAGTATCTTTGGAAACACAAAGTAATATCTTACACTTCTGTCCAATTCTGCATCTTATATCAACTTTTATCCCTGCACACTGAAGAAGTTATTTGTATGTCTCTTTCACCATATATAATCCTTAAAGGAAGGGACCATATCTATAGCACATATTATGTTGTAGCAACAGCCACAAACATGAACCATTTGTTGAATAGATACTTTGCACCTAGCACATAGACAAACACCTTTCATAATATCTCATTTAATTTTCAGGACAATTCTCATTTTACAGATGATCAAATTGAGGCATACAGAAGGTGTGCTACATCAACAGTAACAACACTAGCATACGGAATAACGTTAAGTTTTCAACTAAGGTGTCTTTGTTTCCAAATATCATGCCCTAATCACTAACTAGGATTAACTACTTCCCAAATAGCCTGTGGAAAAATAATAGGCATTAAATAATGATTGCACTGAACTGGCCAAAAAGTTGTATCTTCCTTATGCCACTGATAAACTAAAGCCAGGAAATCAAAGATGTCAGATTTTTGTTTGTTTTAAAAATGGAAATGTGCATATATTGTTTTTCTTTCTCATCTGTTGCTACTGACATTTGTGAATATTTTCAGACAAAAGTGTATTCTTTGACCTCCACTGGGTATCTGATTTATTTTTTTTCTTAACTGTTACCTGCTGTAATTAGATCTGTATATGTGTGTATGTGAAAAATGTTTTTTATCTTAGACATATTTCTGTGGTTCACCCAAAGAAACAAAAATAATACACTACAAGCTCTTAAACTGATTTCCACAATATTGAAAGTCTCTGACAATTCAAGAATTCCTCGGTTTTATCTTTTAAACAGCTTCATTTTGAGTTTTTGCTTACAAATCACTGGGATTTGTGACTCTGGCCCTGATATCTCCAGTTGCCCTCACTCCTCATTAGCAAATGTCAGCATCATCCCTACAATCAATATCACTTCTGGCAGTACTCAGTTTCTTGCTTCCTAATAATGAGAACAAACATCAAGTCCTTTGTGATTCACCCCATATTCCCTAGTGACCCTTTCTATGTCCATACATACACTTAATTTTAGTTTTTTTTTTCATTGTACAATATCTGAGAAGTCTAGTGAAAGGATCATTCTTTTCATAAAATATTAGAGACAGAAAATCATGGCATTATTTCTTCTTTCCAAAGAGGGACTGAGTAGATTAATATCTATTAAACTTCTGTTATATAAAATCTACATTGCTCCCCTCAGTTATTTTCAGATCAAAACCTGTAGCATAGTGGTTGTCAAAAGATTATACAGATTTAGAAATGTGCTAAATATAATTCATGTACAGAAAATAGTTAACATACAGGCCTGAGACTAAAAAGACCTATTTGCAAGGTTGGTCTTTGGCTGGGATCTAAAAACTTGAATGGCAAACAGTCTCCCTAGGCTGTTTTCCCTAATTAATTAGAATAATTCATTGTGCTTAAACAATTATACAACCAATATAGTTTTCGCTGGAGACATGGTTTCTTTCTGGGAGTCTGGAATGTTGGTACATGTTAGGCAAAGGTTGACTACATGGTCAGATCCCAGTGAAAACAGTGAACTTCCAGACTCAGCCCAGCTTCCATGGTAGAGAACATTTCACACATGTTGTCATAATTTGTTGCTGGAGAAATTAAATATGCCCTGCATGACTCCACTGGGAGAGGACTTCTGGTAATTTTAACATGGTTTCTTCCAAAATCTACTCCTTTCATTTTTTTTCCCTTTGTTGATTTCGCTTTGTATCTTTTCAGTGTAATAAATACAGCTGTGAGTACAACTGTATCCTTCCTGCATCCTAGGAGTCCTCCTAGCATATCATCAAACCTCGTTTGATTGGTGGTTTGATTGGGGATCCTTGACACAGCTAGTTCTCAGTTTTATTATTTACAAAATAAAGAAAAAGAATAAAACATTCAGTTAAAAATCTTTCTTTGAAGACTCAATTTAATCATGTATTAATGGATTTTTTCCCCAGATTTCTTTTTTAATAATATACTCTTCAACTGTATTCTTGGTAATCTAAAGCAGTAATAGGGGCAATTTAAGGAGGAGTAAATCACAAGGAAATATGTTCCAGGATATCTATTTATATCAGAAAATTAAAGTCCCCACTTTTACATATTCATCTGTAAACTCAAATTACTAACAGGAATCAATAGATCTAGGTAACAGAAAACAGCAGTTGAAAAACGAGTTGGTTCCTTGAAAATGATCATCCTCCTCAGCAGGAGATAATGTTTCGAAGGAGTTATAATACTTATTTTCCAGGAAATAAATTTACATGCACGTATTGGTACTGGGAGCAGTGAGAGAGAATAAAATGTAATCGGCGGAGTGGGAACAACTAGAAAAGCACGTGTTGACTAAGCTCCTGTGATGTACAGTGCCAAGAAAGTTTTCTCTGCTTTCTCACTTAACTCTTTTTTTTCCTAATTTGAATAGATTAGGTAATACCCCTCTTCTTACACCATTCACAATTCAAAGCAATACATTGGGAAATCAGAGGGAAAATGTCATTCTCATATAGCAACATGAAATGCTCAATGATGAACTACCAAATAAATAGATAATTGATCACGTGAGTATTTTTAGGAACTAGAGAAGCAAAAGAGAGAAGGAAAATTTTTAAATTGTTAAATGCTGAAGTTAGAACATGATATAAATAACAATTCCTAACAACATGGCACTTACTACATGCCAGACATAGTTCTATATATTAACTCATTTGCTCTTTGCAACAACCCTGAAAGATAGTTGATGTTATTAGCAACCCCATTTAAGCAATGAGGAAACTGACTTTCAGAGAGATAAAAGTCACTGAATATCATACACTGAGCAGGAGAATTGGAAGGCAGGTGGTCTGACAGCAGAATCTAAGCTCCTAACCACTAAACTATGTTGTATACTTAAAGAAAAGACATATTATAAAAAGATTTCTCAAAATAGTGATAAAAAAATTGGCTTGCTTACCAAATTTGTAGTTTTATAAGGAACTAAAAGTGGGTAGAGAGACCTAAACTGAACTATTCTAACTTTTCTCACAGAACCAAACATGATTCCTTCCACACACAGATTTGCCCAACAAAGGCTAAGACCTTACTGAGGCCTCATTTCCTATGAATCTGTCATATAAGTTAGAAATATTTTAATGGTCATAACTACTTAGAGTTTATGGATAAGTATTTCAGGAAATAGAGGTCTCAGTGTGGATATAGACCAAACCACTGAAACACAAGTCTACACAAGAGGAGTGGCTGGAAAAAGTATGGGTTAGAATGCAAGGTAATTAAAACAAAGAAACCCTAAGCAGTACAGATAGAAAAGGTAAAAATAAAGGATGAAAAAGGTGATTTTCATGAATGCTTAAAAAGTATTTTTTTAGCCTCAGAAATCTTCAGTTGGTGCCCACAGGGAATAGGGGCCACAACTTTGTACCTATACTTGGAAGTCTAATGTCTACCTGAAAGAAATAATTAGGCCTGTGTCCATTAGCTCTAAATCCTTGTCTCTTAGTATGAGTGAAATCTCAGGATCTATTTTCTGAAAAACAAAACAAAATAAAACAAACAAACAAACAAACAAACAAACTCCCACAGATTTAACGAGCCAGAAAGGTAGTTATTTTCTTTCCTGGACTTCAGGTTCTTCCCTTCAGAGCTGAATTAGAAAGAAGTTTGAGTTTTCATAGCCTCTGCTGGGCTTTCTTGCATTTGTTAATATGAGCTGTCACATCCATTTTGACTTAAGCTATCAAGAAACTCATTTTCAGGAGTTTCCTCTGGTCTGGGTTTTCTATTAGTATTATCTCATCACTCTTGCTTGCTTGGTTCTAGCATCATCAGTATGCTTAATTTAGTTATTTTATTGTATTTGGTGCTCTCATGAAAAGCCATCACAAATTCTCTTTTGAAGTATATTAAATATAATAGGTCTATGAAATGCACTGCCTAAACTGAGGATAAAAAGCGTGTCTCATCAGCAAAAATGTAAAAGAATAGATCCAGAGGTTTTATTGGACCATAAGTTCGATGTGGTTAAATAGTATGCTGTGACTGCTAAGAATTCAACTCCATTTTACTTAGGCTGCATTCAAAGGCATATAATACCTATAATAACAGAGGATGTGTCCTAGCAAAGTACTCAGCACATTGCAAACCATCCAGGCAACAAGTGTTTCATAAATCTAATCATGTATCCCTGTTCCTTAGATCACATATGAAATATTGTGTCCAGTGAGTAATACCACACTTTTAAAAAGAAATGTCTGACCATACCAAGTGTTAGCAAGTCAGTGACAGTGCTGATGCAAATGGAAAATAGTACAGTAACTTTGACAAACAGTTTGGCAGGTACTTAAAAAGTTAAACATATATCTATCACATAACCCAGCCATTCCATCCTAAATAAATATCCAACACAAATTAAAACATATGCTTTTGTACTTGTATATGAATACTTGTACATGAATGATCATAACAACTTTATTTGTAACAGCCAAAAATTGGAAACAACCCAAATCCAAATGTCTGTCAACAGGTAAATAGATAAATAAATAATGTTATATCTATACAATGGAATATTATTCAGCAATAAAAAGGAACAAACGGTGATGTGTGTAAAAACATGGATAAATTTGTAAAACATTATGCTAACCAAAGAAAGCCTGACCAAAAAAAAATTACATATTGTATGATTCAATTTATATAAAACTCTAGAAAATGCAAACTAATCAATAGTGATAGAAAGCAGATCAGTGGTTATCTAGGAATGGGGCTGCAAAGAGGCCATGAAAAATTTGAAGGGTTTAGAAATGTTTGTTGTTTTGTTTTGATGATGGTTTCCAGGGGTTAATACACATGCCAAATTCATCAAATTGTACACTTAAAATATGTACAGTTTATTGTCAATTATATTTCAATAAAATGGTTAGAAACAAAATAGAAAAAAATAGAAAGAACAAGGACAAACTGGAACTATCCAGAGGAGAGCAATATGGATAATTGAAAAGACCCAAAACCATGTGCTCATTGAGTAAGTGAGAATATTTGGCTTGGGGAGGAGAATCCTTAGCACATCGAAATAGTTAACATCATAATGACTTCAATGGGAAAGTAATTTCATGTTTCTTGAATAGTCTCAATAGAGAGTCATGGCAAAATGAACTCTTGATTTTAACCCACTGTGGGAGAAAACTTCAAAACAAATTAGCAATAAACTTATTTATCCCTCAGCTCTTTCCATCAGTCAGTGGTACTAGCATCCAATCCACTCAGTTTTTCATGTTAAATACTTTTCCTCCAGCCAACGTTCAATATATCAGCAGGTTGTATTGGCTCAACCTCCAAAATATGCCCTCAATCCATCTGTTTTTCATCACTTGCACTTCCACTTTCCATCATCTTATACATCTTTCTAAAAATGTATATGTATAAGTGTATTCTAAACCTGGATCACTGCTATGATACGTCTACAAGTGGTCTCCCTACTTCCACATTTACCCTCTTCCTGTAAAGCAGTCTCCACAGAGCAACCAGGTTGATCTTTGAAAAAATGTAAATTAGATTATATAATCTCCCTGATTAAAACACTACAGTAGTTTCCTATTATACTTTGAATAAAATCAAAACCTCCTACCATATCTTACATGGTCCAGCACTTTCCATCTTTATCTCATACTATACCATCACCACTACAAGGTACACCAGGCTCCACCCTGACTCCCATTTTTACTGTTTTTTAAATACACTAGAATTTTTCCCTCAGGACCCTGGTTCCAGCTGTGGTCTCTGCTTGGAAACTGTTCTTCCAAATTGTTGCCTGTCTGATTCCATCTCATCACTTAAGATTTAAATATCTGCATTTCATACAAATCAAAACCACACTCAGGTATCACCTCACGCCAGTCAGAGTGGCCAAAATGAACAAATCAGGAGACTATAGATGCTGGAGGGGATGTGGAGAAACGGGAACCCTCTTGCACTGTTGGTGGGAATGCAAATTGGTGCACCCGCTCTGGAAAGCAGTGTGGAGGTTCCTCAGAAAATTAAAAATAGACCTACCCTATGACCCAGCAATAGCACTGCTAGGAATTTACCCAAGGGATACAGGAGTACTGATGCATAGGGGCACTTGTACCCCAATGTTCATAGCAGCACTCTCAACAATAGCCAAATTATGGAAAGAGCCTAAATGTCCATCAACTGATGAATGGATAAAGAAATTGTGGTTTATATACACAATGGAATACTACGTGGCAATGAGAAAAAATGAAATATGGCCTTTTGTAGCAACGTGGATGGAACTGGAGAGTGTGATGCTAAGTGAAATAAGCCATACAGAGAAAGACAGATACCATATGGTTTCACTCTTATGTGGATCCTGAGAAACTTAACAGGAACCCATGGGGGAGGGGAAGGAAAAAAAAAAAAGAGGTTAGAGTGGGAGAGAGCCAAAGCATAAGAGACTGTTAAAAACTGAGAACAAACTGAGGGTTGATGGGGGGTGGGAGGGAGGGGCGGGTGGGTGATGGGTATTGAGGAGGGCACCTTTTGGGATGAGCACTGGGTGTTGTATGGAAACCAATTTGTCAATAAACTTCATATATAAAAAAGAAAATAAATAAATAAATAAATAAATAAATATCTGCATTTCAGGTAAGACTTTCCAGTCCATGGATCTAAGGGTGTTCCCCCTGCCACAGTAGTCTTCTGTCTCATTTGCTTTTTATATTTCCCTCATAGCACTTAAACACAAATTATTTATTAGCATTATATGTTTACCGGCTGCTCCCCTATGGAACGTACACTGTATAAGATCAGGAGTTAGGTCTGTTATAGACACTCAGGTATACCCAGAGCTTAGATTAATGACAGATTTATGACAGGTAGTCAATATTAGAAGACCAAGGATTACTTTCACTTAAAGAGTTACTCAAACCTAAATAATGTATAGACTACTTTACAGGAAAAAATGTCTTAAGTACTCCCAATGTTGACTTACTTACTTTTGAATATCATGTTACATAATTATGTATAATCAAAAATTTAGAATGAGTTTTTGCTTATAGCTCATTTAAAACTATAAAAAACAAATTCATTGATAAATATAGTCAAAACTTTAAACCAAATATTATCTTGAAAATCTTATCTTTAAATTTATAGACAATGTCATTTTATTAAAACCAAATTATTTCCTGCATGAAGACACTTATCTTCTTGTTACTTTCTTCTTATTTTAACTTTCATAATATCTTTATTCTTAAAGCTCACTTTGACATCATTTGGAAATTATTTACTTTTCTACACAAACTTTAAAATTTTTTTATTGTGTATACACCTGTGTGTGTGTGTGTGTGTGTGTGCACGCGCGCATGTGCACACGTTAAAGAGTGTATGTGTGAGTGCATGTGTTTTAAATCAGGCACTTTTGAATTGCTTTACATTTATATATTTATCTGTCAAGGGATGACATCCTTATGATATTAAGTATTCCCATCTAGAAACACAATACTTATGTCTAGTTATTTAATTCTTATTTTATCTCCCTGAATAACTTTTAAAACATAAATTTAAATTTAAATTTAAAATTATTTTAGTTACTGTATGTTTTTGTTTTTAGTGTGAAGAAACATTTTTTCCCAATTATTAACATTGTACTTTACTAATGTTTTCTTGTATTTGGGCTCCTCAATAAATTATCATTTTTGTTTTCTTAATGGATTTCATTTGAGTTCAGATTTATTATCAAATCACTTATAAACAATAATGATTAATTTCCTTTTTTCCCACTAATTGTAAGGTTTATTTGATTTACTTGTTAGTATCCAGAAATGCCAAACAATTTAGAATAATTGTGATGATAGAAAGCATCCTTCATTTACGTTTTATATAAAGGGCCAGTCTTGGTATTTCTTTTTTTTTTTTAATTATTTTTAAATTTTATTTATTTTTGAGAGAGACAGAGACAGAGTGTGAGCAGGGGTGGGGCAGAGAGAGGGAGACACAGAATCTGAAACAGGCTCCAAGTTCTGAGCTGCCAGCACAGAGCCCGATGCAGGGCCGAACTCACAAACCGTGAGATCATGACCTGAGCTGAAGTCAGACGCTTAAGCGACTGAACCACCCAGGTGCCCCCTGGTATTTGTTAACAGATGATGTGTTGTTTGATTTTAGGTCTTTAACATACTTAGGAAGTTTACTTCTATTCCTATTGTATATATGTTTTTACCTTAAATGGCTACTGATTGTTATCAAATGTTTTTCATATCTATTTCTACAATCATATGATTTTTACTTTGTAATTTTCTTTTAATATAATGAATAAGTGTGGATATATGGTTAATTTTGAAATACCCATCTATCCATGGAGTATATTTTTTCCACAAACTTTTCAAATGTATTTATTTAGGGTTCTGAAATAGTTCTAATCTAGTCCATTATGCTTCTCTTTTTTTATAGGTTTTACTAAGTTCCAGTAAGTTAACATACAGGGTAATATTAGTTTCAGGTATACAATTTAGTAAGTACTATTTTAAACAAAGCAGTCAAATATATAGTTCTAACACCTAAATGTACAAATATACTATGGAGGTTTTCAGGCTCAGCTGCAGATCTTGCAAACTCATCAATTCCTCTACACCTCTAAAACCATTCCTCCCCTGAATTCCCTACCTTTCTGGAATATAACACCCTCTAGTCACCCAGAATATTAGAATCTCTTAGATCTCTCTCTCTCTCTCTCTCTCTCTCTCTCTCTCTCTCTGATTCTACTTCCTAAACATCTCTCAAGTCTGGATCCCCCATCCATTGACTTATTTAGGCCCTCAATCTCTACCACTTTGGCTAGAGATTCCCAACAGGATTTGTGGCTTCCCATATTGCTCCCACACCCCCAAAATGCCTCCCACACTTTAGCCAGAAACTGAGTATGACATTTTGCTACTTGAAATGCTCCAGTGTTTGTGCATAAGACAAGATGGTTTCCAAACTCCTTAAAATGGCACTTAAGGCCCTGTAATGATCTGCCTCTCACCCCTGCCAGGCTCTGCTTCTATTCTCCATTTGTGTAATGCATGAATGTAAGAGCAGCAAGTATGTTTGTGTTCTCTCCATATTCACCATGATCTCAAAAGCCCCCTTGCAACTTACACGTCCTTTTATCCTCCTAGCTAATCACCTTCTTGCCTATGTGCTCATCCTATGCCCCCTCCACTATCTTGCATCCCTCCCACAGAATCTTTCCTCATGATCACTCTTGTACAATTAGCTACTACTCTTAGACTATTAGTTTAGTCATTCCCCCCGCCCTCTTCATTTTATATCTGAATTCTCAGTCTTTTATATCTGAATATCTCAGTCTATAATATTGCATATTATACAATGTGAAGACTCAATTCGGTTTGAATGTATATATTGAAACTTCAGATGAACACACATTGAATTTAGCCATGTACATGCTGATTAATACTCAGTTAACACTAAAGGTCCAAGAAAACAATGAGGTCACAATATATTGCACAGGTACAACTCCATATGGCATAATGTACTAAAATCAGGGCATATATTCTAAGCAAAACAGTGAAAAATTAGAATGAGTCCAGACAAGCAATTATGGAGAACCCCTGTGACAATGCCATATAACAAGCTTTTCAAGATGTTTCAGATCAAGGGACGACTAGCAACACAGCTGCAGGAACCTGAATTGTTTAGACTAGAGAACAGAAACAACAAAGGAGACAAAATAATTGTCTCCCATACTTAGAATCTTCAACTTAGAATGAGGAGAAGAAATCTAGGAATAGA
The DNA here is from genome assembly GCF_022079265.1 of Lynx rufus. NCBI lineage: Eukaryota > Metazoa > Chordata > Mammalia > Carnivora > Felidae > Lynx > Lynx rufus. The sequence continues at coordinate 9,405,042 of NW_025814825.1, forward strand.
ATCACAGACCATAGAATTAAGAGCTCATTCTCACCTTAGGCATGAAAAATTTAAAGAACTTTCATCTTTATGACAGAATTCTTTATAATAAAATAGCTGTAATTCCTTAGCTTCTTCTAGCATTTCTCAGAGAAGTAAATGGTAGTTTTGAGTGGAGGAGTTCCTAGTTGTACAGAATTATTCTGGATATTGCAGAACATTTAGTATGCCAGGTTCCCACTGACAAAAATCCAATAATGGTTGCAAGTCATTCGAACAGTCAAAAATACCCTCACTGGGGCACCTGGGTGGCTCAGTGGGTTGGGTGTCCAACTTCAGCTTAGGTCATGATCTCACAGCTCTAAAGTTTACGCCCCACGTCTGGCTCTGTGCTGACAGCTTGGAGCCTGGACCTTGCTTCAGATTCTGTGTCTCCCTCTCTCTCTGCCTCTCCCCCACTTGCATTCTGTCCCTCACTCTCTCTCAAAAATAAATAAACATTAAAAAAAGAAAAACATTTTAAAAATGCCTTCACTCATTTACAAAAGCTTTCATTTGAAAATCACTGAAATTTCAACTATGTTTTTAAAATTGTTTTAAGTTTATTTGAGAGAGGAAGAAGAGAAAGAATCCCACGCAGGCTCTGCACTGTCAGCACAGAGCCCAACACAGGGCTTGAACTCACAAAACCGTGAGATCATGACCAGGGCCAAAACCAAGAGTCAGCCGCTTAACCAACTGAGCCACCCAGGCGCCCATAAATTGTGCCAGATATTTTAATCCATTTAAAAATTTTCTCAATAGCCAAGCAAGATCGGAACTGTTATCTCGATGTCAAGATGACGAAATTAAAGCTATGCTGCTAGTAAACAGACCTTTCTGAATCAGATTGCCTGTTTGTATCTCTGACTGAAGAATACTTTAAGATTTCTCTTAGATTACATGGTCTGTTCAGCTAACTGAGACTCTGTGTTCAGCTTTTGAGATGCTGACTATTGATTCCACTTCAGAGTACTTTCAGTGGGCATATCATTCACATTCAGGCTCCTGCCTTCTGAGCTGAATTTACGCCTGTGGTAGCTCTCCCACACTGACATGATAGTTTGATGTCCCCTTCACTCCTGATTTCACATCTCACTGTAGACAGCCATACTACAGGACAGTATTTCCTCCTTACAAAAATAAATCGAGAACTTTAACTACAGGCAAATGAGGCAACTTGCCAAAGACCATAAAGCAAATGAAGCTGGAATCAAATCCATGCCAGTACTGAAATCAATAAATTGAGGCTAAAGAGCCATATGTTAATCTTCTGCAAGGAAAATATTTATAGGTTATATATAAACATATTCTAAGAAATTATCTTAATTTTGGTTGCTAAATACAGAAAGCCCACAGAAGTCTGGAATTTGTCACCACAAAACATAATTATACAATATTCTTCTATGACAATAATACTAAACCTGAATTTACTGAGGTAAAGGGAGTGAAAGACAATATAACACAATGGTTAAAAATTCATGAACTGGATATAGATTGTCCGAGTTTGAATCATATCTTGATAATTTATTAATTTCATAATTTTGGATAAGTTATTCAACATATACTTTAGTTTCAAAATGTGCAAAATGGGATAATTATAGCATCTACTTCATAAAGTATGGATTAAATAAATATACAGCAAGTGCTTAAACTATTTTCTGGAACATTAAGTGTTCTCTACTAATTTTAATTATTATGATTATTAAGGATGTGTATAGTTCAAACTATATCATTTGTTATCTTGAGAAAGTCACTTTGTTTCCCTAGGTTTGTTTACCTATCACTAAAAAATGATTTAAAAAGCTCCAGCTCAGAAATTCTGATTTTATAAATACAAATTTATCATAAGTTTTTTAATCCTCCCCCAAATTTTACTGGCTATATCTTGCTAATGTGTCAACATAAGGGTATCAATCATTGGTTGCACATTTCTTTCTGAACATTACGTAACCTTTGCTTTATACCACTATTTTGCTGACACTCAAGCAGCAATTATTTTTGGTTGTTCCTTGAATTAATGGGCTCCATGAACACCTTATGACAATTGTTCATGGTTTCTTTGTAGCTCCCTACCCAGGGAACATAAAGTGCAGACTGGCTATCATCACTATGTTTGCTTAATGAGAAGGGGAAAGGATATAATGCTTGCAAGTACAACATGTTCAGAGCTTTGGAATATTCAATTTGTTGATCTTCTAAAAGACTTTCTCATAAAATGTCTGTTTTATGTCTTAATATAAGACGGCTTTCTCTGCAAAATCTACACTCCAATTGCTGCATTTTATACTGTCAGCTGCCTCTTTGGGATCTTGTCTAATAAAACATACAAGTGTCTTTTCTCCCTCCTATTCATTATCGCTAAAAGCACTTCAGTATCTTATTTGGTGATATCAGGTGTCTACTCAATTTGTGAAATGATAGGAAATCTATGTTTTAAGTCATGCTTGTCAACCACCTGAGCCTCCACTAGAGTTAGGAAGGCTTAACTCACAAGTGCTGTTTTAATAAATCAGCTCTAAGAATGATTCCATTCAACATGAAATAACAACTTCAATGAAAGGAGGAAATTTATACATAATTAGTTAATAAATTCAATAAATTATTCTAGAAGTTACTGGTAATTCTTTCATTAAAATTTAATTATGTTTTTAGTATATATCAGGCACTGTACTGGGCATACTTTTTTTAATTAAGATAACATGGCTTCTGCACTTGACAAAGGATCATAGTCAGATAGAGTAAAAGAATTCCAAGAGGAAATCACCTTTTGAAAGATTTTAAGTATGAATTTGAAAGGGGCAGGATAAAATTTGCCTTAGAGAATGATTATTCTGGAGGAAGGAGTAAGTGTGTGTGTGTGTGTGAGAGACAGACAGAGAGAGAGAGAAAGAGAGAGAGAAGGTAGAGAGGTAAAGAAATTCAGGCAAGAAGTTTTCACATGACATAATGAAAGCCAGAATTAATCAATGACAATTGAGACAGAATGGGCAGTACACATTGTAGAGATACTAAATACACCCATAAGGCTGATGACAATTAGATGTGGAGAAATCAAGGATAACTTTACAGGTTACCTGGCCCAGAGACTGGGAGGATGATGGTCCCCTTGGGAAAACTGGATATATACAAGAGCTCATGAAAGGTATGGGCTGGGTACTGAGACGTAAAAAATAGCAACAATTTTGGGAAGAGTGGAAGCCACTAGGTTGGTGGCATCATTATTAGAAGAATATTTAGAGTAGAGAAAAGAGTAACAAAGACACATCAAATTTTGAAAAATATGCAAGACAAAGGAGCTTAAAAATTGACTGAGAATGAAGTTAGAAGTTCCCTTTAGTATTTCATTTAGAGTCAAGCTTATGATGAATGATTTATATAAGCATTCTTTCATCCAAAAAACATTAAATGATGTTCAAAGACAAAAATCTGGAGAAAATATTTGAACATATGTGACAGATAAAGTTTAGTATCCACACACACAAAAAAATAATAAAATAATCCAATAGAAAAAAGGAAAAATTAGCATAAACACACATAGCTGGTCAATGAACACACCTAAAAACTTTCAACCTAATTAATATTCTCCATACTAAAACAAAATGATGGACATTAGTAAGACAGTAGAGTAAGGACCTCCAAAAATGTTCTCCATAAAAGCAATGAGCACACCAGCAAAATGGTTATAATAAATTTTGTTTCAGAACTCTGGAAATTAACCAAATACTTGTGGCAATCTGGGAGCATGTATTCCATAAAATAAATGCCAAATCTCAATAAGAATAGCAAATTATATGGTACATTAATTTTCCTTATTCACACCCTGCCTCCATCCCCAGCTCTGTGGTAGCTTTAAAAACCAATAATGTATGTTCACAATAAAAATCAGCAGACTGGTAGCCACCAGAGAGGAAGAATGGGGCTGGAGTTACTTGAAAGCCCCAGTCCCAGAGAATAATCATTCTTTATTTGTCTGGTGGTTCCCTAGAAAACCTCTGTCTCAAGGCTGTTTTTGTTTGTTTGTTTGTTTGTTTGTTTCTTAATCAAAATTGGAACTCAACCAGTATGAACAGCCTCTTTCTTAGGTATAACTTCTCTGTTGCCTGAAGTGGTAGATAACAGTTGGGGCAAAGAATAGGTAAATGAAAAAGCTTAGAAATAAAAGCTGGAAAATGATATATCCATTGGGTGCTCTAAACAACTCCTCATATAGTCTCGGGAATCTGGAAGGCCAAGTGCATGCTTAGAGCTATGTTCACACACAGTGTTGTATACATACTCATAGCTGAGAAAACCCTAAACTCTCACCTATGCCTGACCTTGAGGCTCTGTGCAAGTAGGAATAGAAGGCTAAGACAGAATTTTTAACTACTTGGATGAGCAATGTATGTGCCCTAGCATACACACACAGGAATTCAGCAAAGATCGATTTATTGTTTCCAGGAATTTAGGAAAATCCCCATCCAATCATTAGCTGACCACTGAGCAACCTAAACAGACTTCAGTAGCCACACATGACAAATAATACACACTTTACAGAATTAATTCAAAAAAGTCACTAAACAAACTCATAAAAACAAGAACAATAAATAGCAACGAAAGCAATCTCTGGTAGGAGATAATTTGATTAAGCAAAACTGACAGAATTGAAGAAACAAATGGGGAATTCAACAATACAGTTGGAGCCTTTAATACCTCACTTTCAATAACAGATATAACTATACAGAAAATCATCAAGAAAACAGAAGACACAAACAACACTATAAACCAGCTACACCTAGCAGACATTTTTAGAACCTTCCATCCAAAAACAACAGAAGGCACTTCTCAAGTGCACACGGAACTTTTCCCAGGATAGCCCATATATTAGCAGATAAAAAAAAAGTGTTTATTAACTTAAAAAGATTGAGGATCATACAAAATATGTTCTTCATCCATGATGGAATAAAATTAGAAATCAATAACAAGAGGAACTTTGGAAAATTACAAATACGTGGAAATTAAAAACATAATCCTGAATAATGAAGGGGACAAAAAAATAACAAAGGAAATTAGAAAACTATGAGATGAATTAAAACAAAAATATTACATACTAAAACCTTTGGGATACACCTAAAACAACTTCTAGAAGGACAATTGGAACTGTAAACATCTTTGTTAAAAAAGAAATGTGATCTCAGGAGCGCTTGGGTGGCTCAGTCGGTTATATGTCCAACTTCTGCTCAGGTCATGATCTCACAGTTCTTGAGTTCAAACCCTGGGTCAGGCTCTGTGCTGACCACTCAGAGCCTGGAGCCCGCTTCCCATTCTGTGTCTCTCTCTCTCTCTGCCCGCTCACACTCTGTCTCTCTCTCTCTCTCAAAAATGAATATGCATTAAAAAAAATTTAAAAAAAAAGAAAGGAATCAAGGGAAGAATCTTCCACCTTAAGAAGCTGAATAAATAAGAACTAAAGCAAATCATGAAGGAAGAGAAATAATAAAAATTAAAATGTTAATAAATAATACAGAGGATAAAAAAAGACAGAAAATCAACAAAATCAAAAGTTGGCTTTGTGACAAAATTTAAACACTTTGAGCTTGATTAAGAAAAAAGGAGAATTCTCAATTTAGAGTTAACTCTTAAAAGTTTTGAACTGCATGGGTCCACTTACACATGGGTATTTAAAGTACATAGTTGTAGACATAGTTTCTCTTCCTTATGATTTTCGGAATAGTATTTTCTTTTTTTAGATTATTATAAAAATTATATATATATATAATACAACATAAAATATGTGCTAATCAACTGTGATATTGATAAGGAATCTTTTCAACAATATTAGTTAACTACTAATGACTTTGTTATTATGAATTTTTGACTGTGCAAGGGTTGGCACCCTTCACAACCATATTGTTCAAGGGTCAACTGCATTAAAAACATTAATAAAAGCAGAGACATTGTTACTGACTTTACATAAATAAAGACTATAAGGGAATAGTATGAACAACTGTATACCAATGAACTGGATAAGAATTGGTGTTAATCCTTTAAATGTCTAGAAAAATTCAGCAGTATTAATGTATCTGATCTTGGGATTTTTTTTGTAGGTTTTTTTTTTTGATTACTGATTTAATCTCTTCATTTGTTTTAGGTCTATTTAGTTTGTGGTTTATTTTTTTTAATATTTATTTATTTTTTGAGAGAGAGAAAGAGAGAGAGAGAGAGTGCAAGCTTGGAGGGGCACAGAGAGAGGGAGACACAGAATCCGAAGCAGTCTCCAGGCTCTGAGATGTCAGCACAGAGCCCGACGTGGGGTTCAAACTCATGAACCATGAGTTCATAACCTGAGCTGAAGTCAGACACTTAACCAACTGAGCCACCCAGGCGCCCCTAGTTTGCGGTTTCTTGAGTTTATGTAGTTTTTGTTAATAGGAATTTGTGTATGTATATAATATCAATAGAATGGAATTGAGATTCCAAAAATAAACTCCTGTATCTATGGTCAATTGATTTTTTACAACAGTATTAAGACAATTCAAAGGGGAAAGAATATTACTTTCAATAAACAGAACCGGGATGACTGGATATCCACAAGCAAAAGAATGAAATTGGACCTCTATGTCACACCACATACAAAAGCTAACTCAAATAAATCAAAGATCAAATGTAGGAGTTGAAATATAAAACACTTATAAGAAAACAAAAGGGTGAAGCTTGTGACCTTAGATTAGTTAATAGTTTCTTAGATATAAAATGAAAACATAAGCAACAATAGAGTAAATAATATATTGAATTTCATCAAAATTTACAAGTTTTTGTGCTCTAAAAAATACTATCAAGAAAGTGTAAGGATGCACAAAACGGAGAGAACATATGCAAATCACTATCTGATAAGAGTCTACTATACAAATATATAAAGTACTATTACAACTCAATAAAAAAGATGAAAATGTGAGCAAAGGAGGGGCCCCTGGCTGGCTCAGTCAGTAGAGCATGCGACTCTTGATCTGTGGTTCATGAGTTTGAGTCTCATGTTGGGTGTAGAGATTAGTTACAAAAAGTAAAAGAAAAAAAAGATGGGCAAAGGATTTGAACAGACATTTCTCCAAAGAAGATACACAAATGGCCTATAAGCACATGGACAGATACTCAATACATTGTTCATTAGGGAAATGCAAATCAAAATCACAATAAGATACCATTTCAAAACCACTAAGATAGATATAATAAAAATGACAGAAATAGCAAGTGTCGGCTAGGATATGGAGAATTTGAAAGTCATACACATTGCTGATAAGAATGCAAAATGTTGCAGCTGCTGTGGAAAACAGTCTGCAGTTCCACAAACTGCTAAACATAGAGGTACCATCTCACCCAGCAATTCCATTCCTATTTATGTACCCAAGAGAATTGAAAACATATGTCCACATAAAAAGTTGTACATGAATATTCATAACAAGCATTATTCATAATAGCAAAAAAGTAGAAACAACCCAAATGTCATCAACTGATGAATGGATAAGCAAAATATAGCACATTCATAGGATGGAATATTATTCAGGCATAAAAATAAAGTACTGATTCATGCTACATAACAGATAAACCTTGAAAATAATATAATAATTTGAGGAAGCCAGTAACAAAAGCCACTTTTTCTATTTATAGAAATGCCTAGAACACACAAATCCATACAGATAGAAAGAAGATCAGTGGATACTATGGCGGGTGGAGGACGCAAGAATAGAAGTGACTGCTAGTGAGTATGGGTTTGTTGGTTTTGTTTTTGAGATAATGAAAATATTCTAGAATTAGATAGTGATGATAGTTGCACAATTTTGCAAATATACTAAAATTACTGAATTATACATTTTACTATATGATTTCTGTGGTATGTGGATTATATTTCAGGTAAAAATAAATACGCACAGGTACATGCATATGACCTGAGCATTAACCTGCTTAGTAACTATTTGTTGAATGACTGAAATGACTAAAGGAATATGTATAACACACATGTTAGAAAAGAAACAAAAGAAAAAAATGTCCATGTTAGCTATAGACTGTGATGGAATTGTGAGTGGTTTCTACTATTTATGGTATGGTTTTCTTTTTCAATTTTTCATTGCTATTATAATCAGAAAACGCAGTAAGTGTGGTTTAAAATAATTTATAAACTTGTTTCTAATCTTTGACTATAACCCAAATAACATTAGCTTATATACAAAAAGGGTCTTGTAGAAGAAATAATTCTTAGAAATAAAAGTCCAAATATTGGACTCACTATGGTATACACAAAAATAATACATCTCTCTTATAAAGCATTAATTTATATTTTGCCTCAGTTCTACCACCCTTAAATTACTAGTCTATATCCATCCACAACAAAGCATTTTTAAAGTATTAACAGCATATATGATTGCTTAGAGACAGTTACTTTGAGATTATATCTCTAATGTAAATCTATATATACATATGTGCATGCACATACAATCATAAAGACACATCTGAGTCTACTTGCACACATAGGTTCCTGGACTTAGAAGCTGCAATTCTCTAGATTTTGTTATTAATGACACACTTGGAAAACAAAATCAAAAAATAAACAAAACTGTAATTAGCCATGCTTGTCATTTTAAAGCAAAGGGAGGTATAAATATGACAGGTTAACCAATTGAAAGCCCAGAAACCCATATAAGGCATGGAATGTCAAATTATTTCCAAATAAATAATGTTTTGCCATCAAGTCCTGTATCTTAATCAGCATATTCAACTATAAATATCTGAGTGAATATAAAAGTTTGGACAATGAGATCAATACAAAACAAAGTAGTAGAATTGAAAAGGAATTATGTGGGAAAGGTGGTAAGGGTAAGAAATAAGTTGAGGAATCCAAGTTTTCAGGAGTTCATCACAACTGAAAATTCAGAAAGGTGTCGATTTTCCACAATAGAAAACCAACAGCATCCTAACCCACAGAGCTTTATTACATACTAAAGGGCACTATCCACCTTCAATATGGTTGCTTTGAATTGTAACAGCAAATGATTCTTAAGAGTTTACTGTTATTTCTAGAGACTGAACAGACACTATGCTTGTCACCCCTTTGAAGATGTACCTTGTGCAATTAAACAGAGTTAATTGCTTTCTTTTTTGTGAACACTGGGTTTAGTACACACATTTGTTACTGTATCTATTATGTTTCTGCAATAGTTTTCACACCATCTCCTGTAGTCAACAGAAGCTTCTGAGGACAGACAAGAAACTTACTTAGCCCTAGATGCATAGCACCTAACACACAGTACAGGAAAATTTTGTTTTTTTGTGTTTCACTTTATTGTGCTTCACAGATACTGCATTTTGTTCAAACTGAAGGTTTGTGGAAACCTTGTTTCAAGCAAGTCCATTGGCAGCATTTTTCCAACACCATTTGCTCATTTCATGTCTCTGTGTCACATTTTGGTCTTTTTCACAAAATTTCAAACTTTTTACGATATTATTATGTCTGTTATTTTTGATTTCTGTTCAGTGATCTTTGATATCACTATCAGAATTGTTTGGGGGCACCACACACCATGCACATATAAGACAGAAAACTTGATAAACATTATGTGTGTTCTGACTGCTCCACTGACCTGCCATTCCTCATCTCTTTTCCTCCCCTCAGGTCTCCCTATTCCGAGTCACAACGATATTGAAATTAGGCCACTTAACAACCCTACAATGGCCTCTAAGTGTTCATGTGAAAGAAAGAGTCATACATCACTCACTTTAAATCAAAAGCTAGAAATGATGAATCTTAGTGTAGAAGGTATGAAAAAAGCCACAATAGGCTGAAAACTAGACCACTTGTGCCAAACAGTTAGCTAAGTTGTATATGCAAAGTAAAGATTCCTCAAGGAAATTAAAAGTACTATTCCAGTTTACACATGAATGATACGAAAGTGAAACAGCCCTATTGTTGATATGGAAAAAAAGTCTGAATGGTCTGGAGAGAAGACAAAACCAGCTACAACATTCGCTTAATCAAAACTTAATCCAGGACAAATCCTTATTTCTCTTCAGTTGTGTGAGGGCTGAGAGAGATGAGGAAACTATAGATGAAAATACTGAAGCTAGGAAAGGTGGTTCTTGAGGTTTAAGTAAAGAAGTTGTCTATAACATAAAAATGCAAGGTAAGGTAGCAAGTGCTGATGCAGAGGCTGCAGCATATTCTCTTGAAGATCTATCTATGATAATTCATGAAGGTTGCTATACCAAACAACAGATTTTCGATCTAGACCAAATGACCTTCTACTGGAAGGAGATGCATTTTGGATTTTCATAGCTAGAGAGAAGTCAATGCCTGGCTTCGAAAAACAGGCTGACTCTCCTGTTAGGGACTAAGGCAGTTGAAGACTTTAAGTTGAATCCAATGTCAATTTACCATTCCAAAATTTCTAGGGCCCTTAAGAATTATGATAAATCTAATAAATAATCCAATTAAAAATGGGCAGAAGACATGAACAGACATTTCTCCAAAGAAGACACATAAGATGGCCAACAGACACATGAAAAGATGCTCAACATCACTGATTATGAGGTAAAATATAAATCAACACTACAATGAGGTATCACCTCACACTTGTCAGAATGGCTATAATCAACAACACAAGAAACAACAAGTGTTGGCATGGATGAGGAGAAAGGGGAATCCTCTTGCACTTGCACTATTGGTGGGGAATGCAAACTGGTGCAGCCACTCTGGAAAATAGTATGGAGTCTCCTCAAAAAGTTAAAGTAGAACTATTCTACCATCCAGCAATTGCACTACTAGGTATTTACCCAAAGAATACAAGAATACTAATTTAAAGGGACACATGCACCCTGGTTTTTATAGCATCATTATCTACAATAGCCAAAATTATGGAGGCAGCCCAAGTGTCTGATAGATGATTGGATAAAGAAGATGTGGTATACATATACAATGGAATATTACCCAGCCATAAAAAAAGAATGAAATCTTGCCATTTGCAACAACATGAATGGATCTAGGGAGCATAATGCTAAGTGAAATAAGTTAATCAGAGAGAGAGAAATACCATATGATTTCACTCATATGTGGTGTTTAAGAAACAAAACAAATGAACAAAGAAAAAAGAGAGAAACAAACAAACAAAAAAACACAAATAAATAAACATATTCTTAACTATGGAGAACAAACTGGTGTTTACTAGAAAGGAGATGGGTGGAGGGAAGGGTGAAGGGAATTAAGAGTACACTTATCTTGATAAGTTGAGTGTTGAATCTCTATATTGTTCACCTGAAACTAATATAACACTGTGCATTAATTATACTGAAATTTTAAAAACATATAAAATAAAATTTTAAAAAGAAATAAAAAGATTACACTAAATCTATTCCATCTATGCTCTATAAGTGGAACCATAAAGCCTGGATGACAACACATCTGTTTAAAATACAGTTTACTGAATATTTTAACCATTGTTGAGACCTACTGCTCAGGAAAAAAATTCTTTCAAAATATGGCTTATTGACAATTTGCCTGGTCATCTAAGAGCTCTGATGAAGATACACAATGAAGTTAACGTTGTTTTCATGCCTGCTAACACAATATTCATCCTGCACCCCATGGATCAACAAGTCATTTTGACTTTCAAGTCTTATTATTTAAGAAATACATTTCATAAGCCTCTAGCTGGCATGGATAGTGACTTCTATGATGGATGTGGGTAAAGTAAATAAAAACCTTTGGAAAAGGATTCCCCATTCTAGATGTCTTTAACAACATCAATGATTCCTGGGAAGAGGTCACAAAATAAACATTAACAAAAATTTGGAAGAAGTCGATTCCAGCCCTCTTGGATGACTTTGAGAGGTTCAAGACTTCAGCGGAGGAAGTAACTGCAGATGTGATTGAAATAGCAAGGGAACTAGAATTAGAAGTGGAGCCTGAAGATGGAACTGAATCACTGCAGTCTCATGATAAAACTTGAAAGGATGAGGAGTTGCTTCTTATGGCTGAGCAAAGAAAGTGGTTTTTTGAGATGAAATCTAGCCTTGGTGAAGATGCTATGAAGATGACTGGAAGGACAGCAAAGGATTTAGAATATTACATAGACTTAGTTGATAAAGCAGCAGCAGGGTTTGAGAGGATTGACTCCAATTTTGAAAGAAGTCCTGTGGTTGGTAAAATACCATCAAACACAGGATCGCATGCTACAGAGAAATTGTTCATTAAAGGAAGAGTCGATCGATGTGACAAACTTCATTGTTGTCTTCTTTTAAGAAATTGCCACAGCCACCCCGGCCTTCACCAACCATTACACTCTGATCAGCAGCCATTAACATCAGAGCAAGACCCTCCACCAGCAAAAAGATTCTGACTTGCTGAAAGGTTAGATGATGGCTAACATTTTTTAGCAATAAAGTATTTTAAAATTAAAGTATGCATATTTTTAGATATAATGCTATTGCAAACTTAATAAACTACAGTGTAAACATAACTTTTATATGCACTGGGAAACCAAAAACTTTACTCATTTTGTGTGTGTGTGTGTGTGTGTGTGTGTGTGTGAGATTTACTTTTTTGCAATGGTCTGGAACCAAACCTGCAATTTCTTTGAGGTATACCTATAGTTGCTAAATAAGTTTTGGCTAAATAAAGAAATGGGTGGAACACTGTTTCTATAATTTGCATTTGTCCTTTATATTTTATAAAGCACAATGTTTAATTTTTTCATACTCTGGAGTATAAATAATTTTAGCTGCCATGCTTTGGTCCAGCATAAATGGTGATTCTAAAGACAACAAATTTTCAATACAAAAATTGTCATTTCCTTTTCCCACACTCATGGCAGACATTTTAATCAATCATTTTTAATCAATTTATTATCGAGTTAAAATGGATCTTCAGAATCCTCATCAGTGTTCCACGGAATCACCACCGATCAGAGTTGGCACATGAGTTCTAACCAACTTCTTGCCCTGATCCCTGAACACTTTCAGAAGAATCTCTTTCGGAAACCCATGACTTTTTAAGTTTTACAAGTACGTTAATGAAACATTAACTATTTGCTTGTATATATCAAGAATTCTCTGAACCGCACCACTATATGCCTTGTATGTCCTAGAATTCTTGTGCGATGCCATGGTAAATGAGACTCCAGGGACACTTCCTGTAATCAAATATTTTCAATATTAGACTATTACCATTAGTCATTATTTTTAATCATAGGGCACAAGTCACATTAAAGAAAATTACCACTTGAATTTCTCATAAGGATGACAGGGAAGAGAAGAAATATAAATGGTTGTGGACGAGTACTCTTGAACTACCTCTTTGCCAGCAAGGCCTGCCAGGGCAGAAGTTGCCTTGACGGTGCAGAGTAGGCCCGCCAATTGATTTAGCAAGTAAAGAAACTTGGCATTCCTGTAGGTGTGGGATTATCATCTTCCTGCTGCTCTGAAGCATCTGATCCACAGGCCAGCACAAAGAAAGCTGTGTTCTTTAATTGAGGCAATAACAGAACAAGAAAGGCGCTATGGCAGGGCATACTGAGAAGACAACTAACATCACCACTCCCTGCATAGCTAGGATTTGTGAGTCCTGGCAGGGGGGCTGCGGTAGCTCTGGTAGTGGCACAGTCCCAGACCAGTCTCTTAGGGCCTCCTCCAAATGCAGAATTGTATCCAGGGGTCAGGAAAATTCCTTTATCAACAACTTGTCCATACCCCTTGCTAGCGGTGAGAACTGAATAGCGACTCTGAGAGAATGCCAACAGTAGAAGTTGGTTCCAGCTGGTTTTTAAAAAAATAAAACAGAACCTGATATTCCTAAAAATTCTACTTCCTCATGAACTCAATGTGTTCACCAAGGCAAAATCCTGGATGCAAAATCTTTTTATGATTTCTTAATTTAAATACATGTTTTATGTGGATTTTTAAAAACCTTTTAAAAATATTATTTCTTCTTTAAAACTGTGGAAGCAGCCTGTCATCCGCAAGAAGGGTGAATATGAGGTTGTGGTAAAGGGCTGGAAGTCAGGTTGCTGGAGGCTGGGGGAGGTATGCATCATCAGCATATCTGAGTAGGATATGAGTGAGTGCAGTTGAAACATTGTCTGCTTTATTGGAATTGTGGCTAATGCATCCATTTTTTATTAGTTTATCATGCATGACACTAGGAATAACAGTAATAATAAGAATAGCTAATGTTTATTGGGCTGTTTTTGTGCCACACACTGTGCAGCATGATTTACATGCTTTATCCCAGTTGATTCTCAAGTCAAATTTAGGAAGCATACATTTTCTAAACTTATGGATCAAAACACCAAAGAAGAGAGGCTAAATGACACACATAATGTCACACTGCTAATAACTAGAAGTACCAGAATCAAACCTAAGTATAAGTTTGGAACATATACTCATCCAGAAATAAAATTGAAAAGTCACCATATTTTCCTCAAGGGTCTTAGAAGCCAGAATGAATTCAAATTTATATAGAAAATGTGACTGTTCCTTCTTCAGTCCCAGAAGAAAGAACTCTATGGATATGTCAGGCCCCTTTTTTCCAGGGAGTGGGTCCAAGTTTACTTCTTAATAATTAAGGAATGTTGTGCTAAAAACACACACACACAACAGTACAGGGTTCTTACGATTTTCTTGTTCAGTTTTGTGGGTTTTAATTCCCAAGAACCTTTGAGTTTACTTTAGAACAGCAGTCTATCTGGACACTCCTGTACATTGTCATCCCAATTACACCAATCTGTGATAGTGCAGCTAGCAACTTGGACAAAGTTCAAGCTAAACCATATGATGATTTGAGTCATGATTCAGAGCACAACGAAGCATGTAGTCTCTGTTACTGAACCACAGCGGTGACTGAATTATGACTATCCAAGTCCTTAAGGTCTTGGAAGAATTTCTTAGAATCTGTCATTCAAATCCTTACTGATTTGATTAGAAATCCTTCTTTCCAGGAAACCCTAGTACACTGAAACAATAAATGTGACACCTACGATAAATAGGTGAGGCAATAGATAGCTTGAAAATGATTTGAGAAGAATATGAGGTTTGCTATTCAAAAAAAATTAAAGGTATGCAAAATTCAAACACAAAGTTAAAATTAATTTAATTAAGTTTAATTTAAAAATTAAACTTTTAATTTATGAATGGGACTTTCATTTGTTATTTCAAAAATAGATAGTATGAGGGAAACATCAGACAAAACCAAATGGAATAAATTCTATAAAATATCAAAAATGTCAAGATAATTAAAAAGAAGTTAAGTCTGAGAAACCGTCACAATCTAAGAAGCCTAAGGAGACATGGGGATTAAATATACTGTTATCTCTTGGGTGGAATCCTGGGATTGCAAAAAAAGCCATCATATAAAAACCAAGAAAATCCAAATTAAGTCTGGAGTTTGGTTAATAGTAATGTACTGATGTCAGTTTTGACAAATGCACTATGGTTATATAACATGTTAACAATGGAAGAAACTGCATGAAGGGTATATGGGAATTCTATAATATTCTTGCAACTTTTCTGTAGATCTAAAATTTTCTAAAATAAAGTTTCTCTTAAAAAAACAACAAATCTCTCTCTCATATGCACACACACACACACACACACACACACACACAGCAAACCATACTGTTCCAAATGGCCGTATGTTAAAAGCATAGCCATTAGCACTTAAACAGTGCATGCTATATAGTGAGAATTCCATATGAATATATACATATGTGTGTGTGTGTGTGTATATATTTAATGAATGATAAATGAATGGTGGATCCCTTTCCTTAGTTTTTTTTAAGCCCTCATTTGTTCCTCATTATCTTAAATCGATACTCAGCCTCATTTTCAAGATCCTCCACAAGCTCACCAAACTATTATTTTCTACAGATCATCAGTATACTACTTCTGAATAGTATAAGTCCTCTTACTCTCAAATAGTCCTCAAATAAGTCCTCTTACTCTCTCAGGATTGTGTAGCCTTCTTTCCTGGCTTAGTTTTGTTGTGTCCTTACTCCAAAACTGAAATGATCTCTCAACTCATTCTAGCTGTTCCAGGCTGAATTCAAGCTTACCCAGCGTAAAAACTTGTTTCTAAACATATCTTATTTTCCTGAAAGCTTCCTTCTCTGAATTTTTGCTATCTACCTCTTCAGTTCAACAAATGTATGTAAAATTGCCTAGAGTGGTCAGTCTAATGTTGTATGCATTTAGACTCCCCTTTAATCCAAGAATCATTAGGGAGAGATTTTTAGAGACAGGGAGAGGTGGGAAAGAGAGATCACAAAAGACACAAGGAAAATTTGGGGAATAATCAATATGTTCCTATCTTGATTATGATGGTGGTTTAATGAATATAGACATTATATAAATCCTTATTAAACTATATACCTCATATATATATACATATATATATAATTTATTGTATGTCAATTATAGACTTATAATGCTATGTGCTTGCATGTTTTCATATCTAATTTATTGGGGTGCCTGAGTGGCCCAGTCAGTCTGACTTCAGCTCAGGTCATGATCTCACAGTTTGTGGTTTAGAGCCCTGGGTTGGGCTCTGTGCTGATGGCTCAGAGCCTGCAATCTGCTTCAGATCCTGTGTCTCCCTCTTTCTCTGCCCCTCCCTTGCTTGTGGCCTGTCTCTGTCTCTCAAAAATGAATGTTAAAAAAATTTAATTTCTAATTTATTTATGGTTTTATGCAATATTATAAGATATGATTTGTATTATTTGCTGAGTTTTAGGCCAAAAAAATCTTAATTCTAATTTCTGGAAATATTACATGAGCACTTGAGAAAAGATAGAGGTATTCTCTAATATTAAATAATTGGGAATGTATGTTTTATGTCATCAATCTGTTAAGGACTAAGACAGTTAAAGTCTCTGACTATTACGGTATCCTGGTAATCTGCAAACTGATGGCACTTAAAAAAAGAAAAGCAAATCAGATCATTGCCATGGGCTCATAACACAATGCCAGGTTTGTGCCACGGAGTCACATCTTCATCTGGTTCTTCGTCCTTCACATCATCGTCAAGAAACTGAGCCTAAACCCTTCAGCCACTTTCCAATTACTACTCCTACCCTTCACATTCTTTTATCTGGAAATAGTGACATGACTTGTGTGACTGAACTGTACCATATTACTTATGATCTGTCTAGAATTGACTACATCCTGACTGCAGATTCCTCACTGACCAGCACCTGTGCCATCAATTTTGGCTCTAGATCATTGGTATATAAGAGACCTCATCCTGAGAATGAAGGTGGCACAGGATCCAGCTGCAGTCTTCCCTTGGGACTTAGTCTTTTTGGCTGGTTTCCTGTCGAGGTCCATTCTTCATTCAGTAGTCCTCTGTCTTCTTCTCTACTGCTAACTCGTTCCCTCCTCTCCCCACTCACCGCTACCTTTTTAAACTCATCTTGCTGCCTGCAGTGCTGTTTCATTAAACACCGAATCAGCTCCACCTTCTTGCCCTGTTTCACCAAACTCACCTACTATATTCAACCTGGTATCGTGAGTAATTTACTTTCTCTTATGTGCTATACAATCTCATCCACCCAAACCAATAACAATGATACTTACAGTTTTTGCATTTGTGACGCCAAATAAAAATATTGCTCCTTCATTTTAATCCTCTTTTTATATCTTACATATAGCAAGATTATCCTGCTGTGCACTATAGTGGAAAGAGCTGCATAAATGGAGGCGGGAGGCTCTCTGAATCCTAGTTCTGTACGGACTAGCTGTACTATCTGGACTAACTCAATTAAACCTCTCTAAGCTCCAGTTTCCTCATATTTCAAATGGCACCGTGAGAGTTAAATGAAATAATAAAGGTAAAATATTTTACAAATTTTAAAATGCTATACAGATGCAAAAAACTGCAAATAGGCAAGGTGTATTTATTCTCAATGCAGGTATATTTCTTTGGCTCTTTGAAAAATTAAGTAACATTCCTTTTCTGGGACTAAAAGCTATCAAACCTTTCTGAAAGCTTCACAGTAGCTTGGTAGATATAAAACTAGAGACAAAAATTGCCTTTCTGAATAATAGAGCTTTATGTAGGCGATGAAGCTAAAAAGATATAAAACACAGACTCACTTCAATATGGAGAAGTGGATAAAATTGAGGTACTAATCAAAATGTTTGAAGACTGTCATCCTTCTAAGAATAATGCCACGCTTAAGAGCCATGTGCTCAACATCTGCAAACCAAAAGCAAATGAAAAATTCTATTAGCTTGTACCAGAAATGTGAATACTCAGCTGAAACTAAGACTATTGTGGGGGGTATAATTCAAAGTAATACCAGGATGGAAATGATGAGTGAGGAGAAAAGGTAAAAATTATTACATAAACACAATTTATTTTGGAAAAGCATATGAGCACATGCAAGACAGCAAAATCTAAACTTTCTCTTGGTAATTGAATAGCAGAGTCAGCACAGGGCTTCGGAAGAAAATCAGAAACCAAACTAAACCAAAGTAGTTACATCTGAAAATTTTCCTGATTCCCCCAGGCCAACTTAGGTACTTTATTTTTTATGCTCTAATTGTCCCTTGCACTTACCTCCATTGTAACTATTACCACAGTATACTATAACCATCTGTGCATGTGCCAGTTTCACTTAAGCTACCCTTTTTGAAATAAACTATGCCTTTTTTCCCCTTTATGTCCCCAGTGCCAAACATGTGGCTTGCCACGTGGTGATCAAAGCTATGAAATAACAAAGGAACTAAATTTGGTCAGTAACATGTCTGATGATGATCTCAGCTTTTCCTCAGGACGGAAAATAATAATATACTCATTTTTAAACACTTAAATTTTGGTGAATGGCTTCTAGAAACAGCCTCATTATTTTATTGAAACCAAACTATTTTGTGTCGTTCTATTCTAGACAGGGTTTTAGGGGCTACCATTCAGAGACCAGTATTCCGGGCAAGATCAGTCACGTGGTTGATATCTGATGCCAGTGAAAGCAAAGTCCCAGGGTCAGCGCCAATACATCAGACAGAGAGGCCACAAAGGTCTGTCAGGGTGCATACTGCCCAGCTCTATGGAAGTGCCATTCACATAGAGCAAATGTGAAGAGTCACAGTAATGTAATAGGCACAACCCACATGATAGTACTGAGTACTATAACATCATGTAGCTTGTTGATGATGAAATTAGCCAATTTTGCAGCCAAAATATTTATACCTAGTCCTTCAGCAATTTCACAAGTATGTGCCTTTGTTTCAATAATAAAGGATTAATATCTGTGGACCACTTGATGGATGACTATATTTCAACGACTATAAAAAATGACTCATATCTTGTAAATTTCCATCATGGAACACCAGTTCTGTGGGCTGATAATAGATATCCTAGCAAAAGTGGTTGAGGGGCCAACTGTGTAACACAAATAGGAATAAACAGTTAGTCAAATTATTTCATTTAAAATATCTCAGAACCTCTTAAATGCTAATGCATTAATCTATAGAAGAAATTATATTACAGTGTCTCTCTAATTTATTTTACCTCAAACAACTCAAGAAGCATTGTGCAAGACTGCTGTGATTTCATGAACCACACACAAAAACACTGCCCTGGAGCACAGCACCCACCCACCACCTACTGATCAGAAGCTACGAGGATGACACCTGTACTTTTAACAAGATCCCACAGGAGATTTTTATGTATTCAAATGGACACCAGTCAGTGGACTCACATTTGGAAACAACTACACACTTTAGCCCAATTCTTAATACTAATGATTTCTATTCTCAGAAGTTAAATATTTGACATTTATGGCCAAAATCTTTCACAGACCCCAAAATCTCCTCTCACATCTTTGAGCAAGTATGCAAAACAGAAAGTCTGATTTTTAGTTCCAGAATTACCACTTAATAGTAAGTAAAATTCAGACTTCTGATACTGCTAGCAGACTTCAGATACTTTCACTTGTTGAATCTAGAATTTCAATATACATACCAATAGGGATTAAACCAGTATTAAGATGTTCAAAATGCAAATAAACACCTGGAGGCTTTTCCTCCCTAGAGTTCTTTTACATAGGCATCCCCAGAATCCTGAAAGATTGGAATTGAAAGGAATGCCTACAGAGGTTAAGTTATTTACCCATAGTCAGAGAGCTCATTAGTGGCCAGACTGGGGGTTAAATTCAGAGCTCTCTCATTTTGGTGCTGTTCTTCCACTCAAACCAACAGCACTGAGAAATCTATTCTGAATTCTACACCTCTCACAGCTACAAATCTATTCCTTGGGCAGCCTCTACATCCTCATAGTAGGAATTATAACAAAGAGGGGGGAATAAAAAGGATGTCTTAGATTTCTAACGATAGCTTTATTTTTTTTTAATGTCTCAAGTTTTTATTTAAATTCTAGTTAGCATATAGTGTATTATTAGCTTTAGGAGTAGAATTCAGTGATTCATCACTTACATATAACACCTAGTGCTCATCATAACAAGTGTTCTCCTTAACACCCATCACCCATTTAGCCCATTCCCTGCCCACCTCCCTACCATCAACCCTGTTTCTTCTCTGCACTTAAGAGTTTCTTTTATGGTTTGCCTTCCTTTCTCTTTTTTTTCTTTTGCCTATGTTCATCTGTTTTGTTTCCTAAATTCCACATGTGAGTGAAATCATATGGTATTTGTCTTTCTCTGACTTGTTTCACTTAGCATATATACTCTGGCTCCACCCATGTCATTGCAAATGGCAAGATTCCATTCTTTTCATGGCTGAGTAATATTTCATTATATATACATACATATATATATATGTATATACACACACACACACACACACACACACCACCTCTTCTTTATCCATTCATTAGTTGATGGATATTTGGGTTCTTTCCGTAATTTGGCTATTGTAGATAATGCTGCTCTAAACATCAGAGTGCATGTGCCCCTTTGATCAGTATTTTTGTATCTTTTGGGTCCTAGTAGTGCAATTGTTGGGTCACAGGGTAGTTGTACTTTTAACTTGTTGAGAAACTTCCATACTGTTTTCTAAAATGGAGGTACCCATTTGCATTCCCACCAACAGTGCAAGAAGGATTTCCCTTTCTCCACATCTTTGGCAACACCTCCTGTTTCTTGTGTTGTTGATTTTAACTATTCTGACAGGTGTGAGATGATATCTCATTGTAGTTTTGATTTGTATTTCCCTGATGATGAATGATATTGAGCATCTTTTCTTTTGTCTGTTGGCCATCTATATGTCTTCTTTGGAAAAATGTCTATTCATGTCTTCTGCCCATTCCTTAATGGATTATTTGTTTTTTTGGATGTTGAGTTTTAGAAGTTCTTCATAGATTTTGGATACTAACCCTTTATCCAATAAGTCATTTGTAAATATCTTCTCCCATTCAATAGGTTGCCTTTTAGTTTTACTGGTTGTTTCCTTCACTGTGCAGGAGCTTTTTATTTTTATGAAGTACCAATAGTCCAGTTTTGCTTTTGTTTCCCTTGCCTCTGGAGACATGTCTAGGAAGAAGTACCTGATGATAAAGAAATTGCTGCCTGTGTTCTCCTTTGGGATTTTGATGGTTTCCTGTCTGACATTTAGATCTCTAATCCATTTTGAATTTATTTTTGTGTAAGGTGTAAGAAACTGGTGCAGTTTCATTCTTCTGGCGTGTTGCTGTCCAGTTTTCCCAACATCATTTGTTGAAGACACTGTCGTTTTTCCATTATTTTTTCCGATTTTTTTCAAAGATTAGTTGACCATATAGTTGTGGGTCCATTTTTGGGTTTTCTGTTCTGTTCCATTGATCTATATGTCTGTTTTTGTGCCAGTATCATACTGTGTTCATGACTACAGCTTTGTAATAGAGCTTGAAGTCTGGAAATGTGATGCCTCCAGGTTTGGCTTTCTTTTTCAAGATTGCTTTGGTTATTTGGGATCTTTTGTGGTTCTACACAAACTTTAGGATTATTTATTCTAACTCTGTAAAAATGCTGGTGGCATTTTGATAGGGATTGCATTAAATGTGTAGATTGCTTTGGGTAGTATAGACACTTTAACAAAATCTGTTCTTCCAATCCATGAGCACAGAATGTATTTCCATTGTTGTGTGTCCTCTTCAATTTCTTTCATCAATGCCCTATAACTTTCAGAATACAAATCTTTAACCTCTTTAGTTAGGTTTATTCCTAGGTATCTAATGGTTTCTGGTGCAACTTGATTATAAGTCCAGCTTGATTATAATGGGAAAGATTCCTTAATTTCTTTTTCTGCTGCTTCATTATTAGTGTATAGAAACTCAACAGATTTCTGTATGTTTATTTTGTATCCTGCAATTTTACTGAATTCATATATCCATTCTAGCAATATTTTAGTGGCGTTTTTCATATCGTCTGTGAAGAGTGAAATTTGACTTCTTCCTTGCTGATTTGGATACCTTTTATTTCAATAACAATGGTGAGAGTTGACATCCCTGTCTCATTCCTGACAAACCATAGAGGAAAAACTCTGTTTTCCCCCATTGAGAATGATATTAGCTGTGAGTCTTCTGTACATGGCCTCTATGATGTTCCATCTATCCCTACTTTGTTGAAGGTATTTATAAAAAATGGAGGCTGTATTTTGTCAAAAGCTTTTTCTGTATCTATTGAGAGGATAACATCATTCTTATTTTTTCATTTATTAATGTGGTTATCATGATGATTGATTTGCTAATATTGAACCACTCTTGGAGCCCAGGAATAAGTCCGCTTGATTTTGGTGAATGATTCTTTTCATGTATTGTTGGGTTTGACTTGTAGTACCTTGTTGAGAATTTTTGCGTCCATGTACCTCAGGGATATTGGCCTGTAATTCTCTTTTTAAGTGGAGTCTTTGGTTTTGGAATCAAGGTAATGCTGGCCTTGTAGAATGAGCTGTGAAGTTTTCCTTCCTTTTCTATTTTTTGGAACTGTTTGAGAAGAATGTATTAGCTCTCCTTTAAATGTTTGTATAATTCCCATGGGAAGCCATCTGGCTCTGGACTTTTGTTTGTTGGGAGACTTTGGATTACTGATTCAATTTCCTTGCTGGTTATTGGTCTGTTCAAATTTTCTATTTCTTCCTGTTTCAGTTTTGGTAGTTTATATGTTTCTGGGAATTTATCCATTGCTTCCAGATTTCTCAGTTTGTTGTCATACAATTTTTCATAATATTCTGTTTTAATTTTTGTATTTCTGTGGTTTTAGTTGTGAGCTCTCCTCTCTCATTCATAATTTTATTTATTTGGGTCCTTTCTCTTTTCTTTTTTGGTAAGTCTGGCTAAGGGTTTATCAGTTTTATTAACCGTCAAAAGAACGAGCTCCTAGTTTCATTGATCTGTTCTGGGCTTTTTGTTTGTTTGTTTGTTTCTATATCATTTATTTCTGTTCTAGTCTTTATTATTTACCTTCTTATGCTGGCTTTAGGCTCCATTTACTATTCCTTTTCTAGCTCCTTTTGGTGTAAGGTTAGGTTGTATATTTGAAATTTTTCTTGCTTCTTGAGATAAGCCTGTATTGTTAAATACTTACCTCTAATGACTGCTTTTGCTGCATTCCCAAAGGTTTTGGACTGTCATGTTTTCATTTTCATTTGTTTCCATGTGGGTTTTTTTTCTCTTCTTTAATTTCCTGGTAAACCCATTCATTCTTTAGTAGAATGTTCTTTAATCTCCACATAATTATCATCTTTCCAAATTACTTCTTGTGACTGAATTCAAGTTTCATATCATTTTTTAATGTTTATTTATTCTTGAGAGACAGAACATGAGTAGGGGAGGGGCAGAGAGGGAGGGAGACACAGTATCTGAAGCAGGCTCCAGGCTCCAAGCTGTCAGCACAGAGCCCGATGTGAGGCTTGAACCCACAAACTGTAGGATCATGACCTGAGCTGAAGTCAGGCACCCAACCGACTAAGCCACTCAGGCACCCCAAAGTTTCATATCATTTTAATTGGAAAATATGGTTTATATGATCTCAACCTTTTTATAATTCTTGAGGCCTTATTTGTGACCCAGTATGTAATCTATTCTGGAGACTGTCCCATGAGTACTTGAAAACAATGTGCATTCGGCTGCTTTAGGATGAAATGTTCTGAATATATCTGTTAAGTCCATCTGGTCCAATGTGTCATTCAAAGTCATTGTTTCCTTGTTGAATTTTCTGCTGAGATGATCTGTCCATTGTTGTAAGTGGGGTGTTAAAGTCCCCTGTTATTGTTATATTATTATCAATAAGTTTCTTTAAGCTTGTTATTAATTGACATATATTTGGTTACTTTCAAGCTGGGGACATAGATATTTACAATTGTTAGGTTTTCTTGTTGAATAGACCCCCTTTATTATGATATAGTGCCCTTCTTCATTTCTTGTTACAGTCTTTGTTTAAAATCTAGTTTGTCTGATATAAGTAAAGCTCCTCGAGCTTTCTTTTGACATCCATTAGGATGATAAATGGTTCTCTATCCCCTCACTTTCTTTTTCTTTTTAATGTTTATTTTTGACAGAGAGTAAGACAGACCATGAGTGGGGAAAGGGCAGAGGAAAGAGAGGGAGACACAGAATCTGAAACAGGCTCCAGGCTCTGAGCTGTCAGCACAAAGCCTGACAAAGGGCTCGAACTTAGGAACAGCGAGATCAGGCCAAAGTCAGATGCTTAACCGACTGAGCCATCCAGGTACCCCTATCCCCTCACTTTCAATCTGTAGATGTCTTTAGGTCTAAAATGAGTCTCTTGTAGGCAGCTTATCAATGGGTCTTGGTTTTTTATCCACTCTTATCTCCTATGTCTTATATTGGAGCATTTAGTCCATTTACATTCAGAATGATTACTGATAGATATGAATTTAGTACCATTGAATTACTTGTTAAATCATTGTTTCTGTAGTTTTCTCTGTTCATTTTTAGTCTTTGTTGCTTTTGGTTTTGCTTTCCCACTCAAAGAGTCCCCTTTAATATTTCTTGCAGGGCTGACTTAGAGGCCACAAACTCCTTTAGTTTTGTCTGGGAAACTCTTTATCTTTCCTTCCATTACTGAATGTCAGTGTTGTTTGATAGAGTATTCCTGACTGCATATTTTTCCCATTCAGCACATCATGCCACTCCTTTCTGGCCCGTGAAACTTTTTTTTAGAATTTTTTTTTTTAATTTTTTTTTTCAACGCTTTTTATTTATTTTTGGGACAGAGAGAGACAGAGCATGAACGGGGGAGGGGCAGAGAGAGAGGGAGACACAGA
Source organism: Lynx rufus (assembly GCF_022079265.1). Classification (NCBI taxonomy): domain Eukaryota; kingdom Metazoa; phylum Chordata; class Mammalia; order Carnivora; family Felidae; genus Lynx; species Lynx rufus. The sequence continues at coordinate 9,430,299 of NW_025814825.1, forward strand.
ATCGGAAACAGGCTCCAGGCTCCGAGCCATCAGCCCAGAGCCTGACGCGGGGCTCGAACTCCCGGACCGCGAGATCGTGACCTGGCTGAAGTCGGACGCTTAACCGACTGCGCCACCCAGGCGCCCCTAGAATTTTTTTTAATGTTTATTTATTTTTCAGAGAGAGAGAGACAGCATGAGTCAGGGAGAGGCAGAGAGAGAGGGAGACAGAATCCAAAGCAGGCTCCAGGCTCTGAGCTGTCAGCACAGAGCCCGAAACAGGGCTCAATCGCATAAGCCATGAAGTCATGACCTGAGCTGAAGTCATATCCCATGATAAGAACGTTATTATGCTTTTGGAGTCACTGAGTTCCCAAGTCTACATTTGTAATCCAATATTTTCTTTCCCTTTTCTTTTCAGCTTCATTATTTTCCTTAGTTTTTTCTTCTATATCACTTACACATTTCTCCTCATCTTCCATCCTTGTGATCATTACATCCAGTCAGTTTCACATCTCGTTATAGCATTTTTTTTATTTCGGCCTGACTAGTCTCTAGGTCTTTTATCTCTGCAGTAAGGGACTCTTCGGTGTCTTTTATGCTTTTCTCAGGCCCAGCTAGTATTCTTACGATTGTTATTTTAAATTCTGAATCAGGCATATTATATCTGTTTCAATTAGATCCCTGGCCATGACCTTTTCATGTTCTTTCTTTTGCATGAGTTCCTCCACCTTGGCATTTTGTCTAGTTCTCTCCCTTTTTCTGTGTGTTAGGAAGGCCTGTTATGCTTTCTGCTCCTGAGAGTAACGGTCTTCTTAAGAAGAGATCATATACTGTCCAGGGCCTGGCACTTCAGGAAGTGTTTTTGGTGTATGATGTGTACACTCTGTTGCTGTGTTTTGTTCACTCTTTCCCTCAGGTTAGTACTCTGCAGAGTTTTTCCATACCTACAGTGGGAAGTGTTTGGACCTTGGCCAAAGTGTGGTGAGTTTTAAGTAGGTGTTGTCAAGTCTGCTTGTTAAAAGAGGGATGATCCTATTTCCCCTAGAAATGAAGCTGTACAGCACTCTATGGTCAGTAGACTTGGTGCATCTAGGGGGATTTGTGCTAGTCTAAGGGGGAGGGGCCTACTGCTTTGGTTCTCAGGCACACATGCCCTAGTAAAGAAGCACCTGCAGAGCACAGGAAGCTGGCTTGAGTAAGCAGATTAGGCCTCCACTGTTGGTACTGTGCTGTTCACTGGAAGTCCAATCATGCTGACAGATGGGGGAGAAAAATGGCACTAGCCCTCTCCCTCACCCCCAGAGAGGGGAGTTTGTGCTCACCATTCTTCAGGAAGTGCTCACAGAACAGCAAACAATCTCATCTCATGTGTCCCAGGCATCCCTCAAACCCCTGCCTTCACCTTGCCTATGTCTGAGCCTTCTGTCCACCCAGTAGCACAGAGCACCTGTTAGTATCTTAGGTATGCTGGCTGTTTCAAAACTCCAAACTTTAGGGACCTGATATAGCATAGACTCACACTGCCCTCTGGGGGAAGGTATCCTTCCACTGGGGCTAGTGCTGGTTTGTCCTAGAAGGGCAGTTGCACCAACACACAGAAGCTTGGAGTTCAGAATAAAGTACAACAAAAAGCCTGGACCCAGGTTAGCCACCCTCAGCAGGTGTCTCTGCCCCTATGCTTAGGGGTTAGGGAGCACAATAGTGGCCACTGGCTTTTTACTGTCCTCAGGGAAGCAATATCACTTCTCTCAGATGCACTCCAAGAAGGGAGAACTGTCTCTCCCAGTGCATCCCAGGAGATCCTCAGCTCCGTTTGCTCCTGGGCCTCTGCCCTTCTTCTCCACAGGAACACTACTGCACCTGCTGGGCTGAATATCAGCCATAGCACATGTCTAAAACAACAGTCTTTGAGCTCCACTGTTGTAAAAACCCAGCTCCTTTTGTTTCCCCAGTCAATGGCTTTGGGGATATGTCTTCCTTGTGTGATCCTCTGTGCACTGTTCCCTCTTTCTTTCTTGCCTCTCTCTGTGATCAGGGCTCCCTTCTCTCCACAGTATCAACGATCCTTTTCTCCCTCAAATCACGTTTCTCTGCACCTCCTACATTCCACAATGTGGCCTCATCTCTCCCTCTAGTTATGCCATTTGTTCTGTCAGTCCTCAGATCAATATTTTTGGTGTATAGAATGATTTGATATTTATCTAGCTGTATACAAGGGATGAGGCAAGCATACGGTCCTCCAACTACTCCACCATCTTAACTCGTACTCTCTAACAATACCTTTAAAGACAATTACTTGAAAATAAAATAAAGACGCCAAAGTGTTGTCCAGATGAAACAGACACTCCAGTGTCCACCACTGAATCTCCTTCTCAGTCCAATGCTGCATCATCATTATCATCTCATCATCTCTTACCAGGACCATAACAATAACTGCATAATCAATCTTGTGTCCCACCACAAAAAGTGATCTTTTTAAAAAAGGGAAAACTGATCATGTTATTTTTTTTTCTTTCAACCCTCCAGTGATTTACTATTATTCTTTGGGTCCATAACCCATAAGGCCCCGTATGATCTTTCCCCTCCAATTCTATTTCTGGTCAATCTGCCTTTGTATACCAGGCTTCAACCATACTGATTTTTTTATTTCTTAATTGTGCTATATACTTTTTCCTCATCTTAATATTTTACTATATGCTTTCTCTCTACTAGAATATTTCCTAAATCCAAACCAAGCTCAACCTCTTCACTTAGCTAACAATAAATCAACATTCAGTTTTCAGGTTTGAAATCTATTTATTCTGGGATGCTTCTCTGACACTTATTATTGAGCTGGTTTTTCTATCACTCTGTATCTCCATTTTTTTTTTTTACTTAAATGATACCTTTCTTAGATTGTAAGCACCATGAAGGCAGATACCTTATATTAAATAAATCCTCAGCCTGCCTAACTCACAGTGGTGATTCAATAAATATTTATGGACAGAAGAAACAAAAAGAAAAAGAAAGGAGTGAAGAAGAATAGGTAGAATGGAGGAAAGCAGAGGAGAGAGACAAGGGAAAGAAAGCAGAGGAAAGAAAAGGAAGCATGCAAACAAGATGCTATCTTCCCAAACACAATACCCTTAATATGATAAATTCTCTTTATCTGGTATGATTGGGGAAGAAATAGTCTGTTTAAAGCCCATTTATTTAACTAATTAAGTTACAAGTTCAACATTTCAAAAATCAATGAGGATAATGCACATACAGATAAAACAACACAAAAAACTCAGTGTATGGAATATAGTACAAACACTTTATCAAACAAACAACATGATGAAATGAACAAAATTTACCAGATGCATTAAAACACTGAACAACATGCCTATGCATGCAACCATTCCTCCTGAAAAAAAAAAATCCAGCACATTCTAAAACCCAGAACACTCTAAAACATTAAGTCATTCACTGCTCAATTAAAAATTATATTAAAAAATAATCCTTCTATAAGTTTGAGAGCAGCAACATATATTTTTGGCAGCAAAATGACTCCATAGTTTTGATGATAAGTTGTTATTCCTACAAAGAGAGGTCTGAGGTCCTGTATATGTCTATAAGAAGTAGACAGGACCTTAATTTTGAAAGTCTCATGTTAGACATCTAAGACCACACACTGTAAAAGCACATACAGTTCAATTTATCTGTCTTGGAAGGAAAGTGAGCCAGCTGGACCCTGCTGGGATTTGTACCTGAAAGTAACAGGAAGATTTGAAGTTCTAGAAAAGTTCTTAAGGCATACCAGTTAAGCAAAATAAGAAGAAATACATTATTTTTAGTAGGCCATTAGCTGAGCAAACAAAATCAAATTAAATGCCATAATTACAGAGAAAATAAAAAGATATATACATACATATTGTTATTTTAGGTCCCAGCTATTTCTCTATAATTGAAATTTTTTTCAACTAGCTTTATCAATGATCAAAAAAACATCTCCCCCATACCCCCTCCAAAAAAAACCTGTTTTTTGTGACCTAACTCAGAATCACATATTCTTATGGCTGGAAGCAATCTTGGAAATAATTTAGTCCAAATTCTCATTCTACAGGGTACAGGAACTGAAGCCAAGAGACATTAAAGAACCCGAGCAAGGTCACATTGTGAGATATTGGCACAGAATGGACCAGAACCCTAATCCTCTCAGAAACTGGATTTCTGAGCACTGGATCACTCTAGTGAGCACCCATATTTTTCTATTCAAGGTACTGTTTTTTTTTCTTTTCAAAGCAAATGCATCACATTCTATTTGAGCTTATAGACATCTAAAACTCCCAGATGGTTTCATATCAACTTCCTCCAAGGCAAATCACCAACATCCTGAATTTGCGTAATAGATCATGTTTACTCTAAATGAAGAACTTTATTTATATCCATGTTATATTCTATCCTGGTGCTTTCAGATCATTGCTCCTGCCTTTTGAGATCAATTTGAATTGTAGATCTGTATTCATGGCATTAGCTACTCCTCCCAGGTCTGCATCACCTATGAATCTGAAGAGCATGCCTTCTATATCTTCATTTAGGTTATAGGAAAGATACTGAATAAGGAGGGCAGAACTGTAGCCAACCAGCCTACCATGAGGCTTGATGCATGAATCAAGACCAACTTCATGAGGCTGCTCAGTAGGCACTGAAGTCACCTAAAGATTCTTTCATTCAACCCAACTCATTTCTAGCCTGCTTTTAATTCCATAATAATCACAATTGCACTGACTACATATAAAGCCTTCTACAATAAGCTTTTTCAAAATAAAATCTTGCATTCTAGCATGTGTTACAGTTGACACATCTGCAATTTAGTGAGGGTAAACAAATCAAGAATTGTTATTTCTATTTTGCAGATTAGGAAATTAAGTTTCAGACAGGTTACTTGACTTATCCACCATCAGTAAGCTAGTAAGTATTGAGGCAGAGTGTCCCCATACACTTATTCCAGCATTTTGAATGCTATTTTATTTGGATAGCATTTATTTGGATACCATAAGTAATTGTCTGACATGAATTCTGGGGCATGGTACTACAAAATCCCAAGTTTATAATATCTAATGTTTTGAACACCATGAAAGCTGAACACAGAGAGAGAAATATTTTAGAAGACTTCTATGTGTTTTCTCAAGATGGATTCTGTAGGATTTCACAAACCCTATTTTAAATATTTGCCATAAACAAAAACACATGCACATTAATCCCAATTTGGTATTTTCTGTTTTGAATACCTAAGATAGCCCACCCATCCTGCCTTTTGTCCCAGTAAATATACCTTTATAGTCAAGAAAAAGATCCTAGTTATCAGGCCAAAAAGAGGAGACACCTTACCAAATACCAACAACATGGTGTATTTTTGCCCCCATTACTCCTGTTATTCAAATAATGCATGCACTCAATTTCTTGATATCTCTCCAGGTTCCATGTAGAGAATATTAAGCAAGATCCCAAGGCCTGCAGCTAATCCTCAATCATTCCTGCATCCAAAGTCTAGCTATTGTACCCTTGCATCCCAGTGTGTGGATGCAAGTGTACATCATGCTGAGCATGGTAAGGAACACATAAAATGCTTCACAGTTACATACATTTTAGATATCATTGTGATCCTCACACTACTTAAATAAACAGTACAGATGCCATTATTTTCATTTTATAGGTGAGAAAGTGATACCAGAAAATTCAATGACCTTCCCAAGGTCACAAGAATTACTGAGTAACTGAAATAGATCGTAAACTAAAGTTTTCTCACTCAGATTAGTGGATAACCTAACAAGTAATTCAAAGATGTGACTTCCAAAAATTAAACATATAACATTACAACCCCTATTCCAATGCTGCATTATAAGAGTTTAGGAACAAAGATGTAGACATCCCTCTTAATCTCATCTATAAGGCATTCAAGGCCTACTAGAGCCATCATGACAATCTTTCAAGTCTTTTAACCACATATCATAGTTCAAAAGCAGTAAATACTTTAAACTGTATTTTTCATGCATTGGGAAGAGCTCCTATTCTGTTGTAGAGAGTGAAATAAGATGAAACTCAGGTGGATTGTTATCTTGTTTAAAGGAAATAAATACAATCTGTTCAAACAAGGGGGAAATACCCTGTTCAACCTAGTAAATGAGCCGGGGGCAGTGAAAGGTGTGAATCATAAGGCCAAAAACACTGCAATGAGGAAGCAGCTGAGTTTGCCTGGACACAATAGCAAAGTGCCAAGGCTGTAAAAATTTAGTAGGAGAATGGAGAAAAATGACAAAGTGCATTATGACTCTGAATAGTATCTTGACAGGAAATGAAATGAAGGGCTCAGCAGGCTCCTGCACATTAAAAACCATGCCCCATATGATGTGGGCTGTACCCTCTCTGAGGAGAAATCACAGCCAAGCTAAATGGAGAATAGGGGAGAACAAAAAACTGAGAAGCAGAAACTCACACAAAAACAGACCATTCAAAAGATGTTCAAGAGCAGTGGTTCTCCAGGAGTGGTCCGTGGACCGGCAACATCAATGTCACTTGGGAAGTTGTCTAGAAATGCAAATTATCAACTGCTAGGCCTACCAAATCAGAAACTCTGGGGGTGGAGCCTGGCAGTCTGCTTTTACAAGACCTCTAGGAAATTCTGACTCTTAGCCCAGCAAAAAATATGGTAGTCTAGTTACCATACTTACCCACATCACTTGCTTCTTGGCAGTGCTTTCAGTTAAAGAATGTGAGCATTAGATGGTGAGTGGGGTGTTTCCATCTGCTGAGCCCTCAAAATGATATAGTTTTGACACATTCCCACAACCCATTGTGGGCACTGTAATAACAGTGTCATTTGACACTAACTTGTGAAAGCTTAATAGGTGCAATGGGACAGGTAGGAGATAATTAATCATTAAATCATAGCCAACATACAGTTAATTAAACATAATTTACTGTTCCTCAATCATTTAGTCCTTAGGGCAGTGGTTATCACACTTTAGCACAGATTTATAGCTATTTAGCATACAGAGGATTCACCTGGGAAGAGGTCTTGTTGAAAGATTCCTGACCCCTTCCCTACAGGTTCTAATTCAGTAGGTCACGGATGAGACAGATAATTTTGATTTCTAACAAGTTTCCATGTAATGCTGACTGCGAATTCAAGGACCACACTTTGAGAACACGTGAACTAAAGAACAAATTTAAAACCAAAAAAAAGTGTTTTAGGTACACTGATCTAATGGTGGGCTGCTAAATGTTTAACAGCTGGCTCCCAGGGAGGGAAAGAAAAACAACAACGATTATTTGTAGCATTTGCCAATGTCCTAGTATAAATACTCCAACCATGGCCCACATCAAGCTACTAATGTGATATCACTGAGCTCTGAGTTAGGAAGAGATGTGCACAGTCCACTTATAATAGCCAGCTCCACGGCACCACTGTGGCCATCTCACATTTCTCTGGCCTTGATATGTATAAAAACTGCAACACCTTGATATGTATAAAAACTGCAACTGTGCTTAAATTTCACAGTTCCCCAAGGAAGGAGTTTGCTGAGTCAAACAGATGTTTCAATCTAATTCTGTTTCATTCATTGGTGAGTCACTGAATCTAGCAGGAGAGTGATGTAAAGATCCATTTCTCACAACAAAACTTATAGTAAATTTCCCCAAATGGAGATGCATCACCCTGAGTATCTAACACTCAGAACTTGATCTGAGAATGGCCTTGGCAGCACACTGTCCAGTAGAAAATGGGGATAGTATAAAAGTAAATGGGAAAATATAAAAGCTGTATCGCCAGGCAAGTCCTGCAGTGGGATCTCTAAAGTAAAATGTAGGTGATTCCATCTAAGAGTCCAAATATTGAATGTGGTCAAACCACTATGAGTACATGGCAAATAACTCAGTTCCTTTTAAAATATGGAATAAATGCTCCTAGAATGAAATATTCAGAAACTTTAAAAAACATTCAGTAAGAAAATATTAAAGGAAAAGAACCACCTTCTGCTTTCCTTTCCTTTTGAGCTATTACTAAACATACATTCTGGAAAAAATTACTGTTGACTCTGTGAAATCATGGCACCTCCCTCCCCAGACTTTTTTTAAAAATGCAATTTATACTCTCCCAACTGACCAAATCTCCAGTTTGGTCAGTAATCATGGTCAGAATCCAGACTCACAGTGGATTACCAGCCCCTGAATAATCAGATTGTGACCATAAAAGTGAAATCTACCCCACATCTTTCTTGATTTGTGAAGGTACAGAGAGTTTCTTTGATCAACATGCAGAAAAAACATGGATCAGCAACCTAGGTACTTTTGTAAAAAGTCCTTTTCTTCAAATCTACTGATCAACAGATCAACCAGTCAAAATTATTGTTGAATATGTAACATCTGAAGTATTACCATTATAAATAACCATCAAAAGCCTTTCTTTATGGGCAAATGACACCCAATTTGAATAAAAATTTTCTCCACGTACTAATGAGAGTAGTTACTTTTGACCCACATTTTCATCTGGTATAAGGGACAAAAACAGCTGGTCTCTGTATCACTTGCCATTCCCACACTTCCCAACCCTTTCACAGAGTCACCATTAGCAAGCAGTGCCCCCATCCCACCCCGAAGAGCTTAACCTACATAGAGTTCACTGGAGTCATTCAGCACAGCTCTGTAATTCCACACTTGAAAAGTCTCTCTTGTTGTTGGACCACAGCCAAAACAAAATTAAAGCATTTCCTATTCAATTTTGCCAACTGCAGGAACTCATTCACTTAAAGCTTGATGACAATGAGTTGATTCAATTGCCATTCATGAAAAAGCAGTTTTGTAAATGTGTTTCCTGTAGGCAGCCCACACTAAGCTTCCATTCTTTCTGTCCCCCCACCCTCTCTTTTTTCCCCCAAAGATTTAGAAAAAGCTACATCCTGAGAACTTTGCTGTTCTGGCAGTCCCATTGAGAAATAGTCACTGGCTTCCAAAACACATACCATTTCATACCATTGTGATCCTGAGGAAAGACATAATCAGCAAGGTCTATAAACCTCCTTGACTCTCTGCTTCCACTTGCCCATAGCTCTGCTTACAGATTTCTCCCTACTCATAGCTTTTAAGCCCACATGAGTCATTCCTTCCCTTAATCCAAACCCCAATGACAATACAGGTTTACATCTGAAGAGTGACCATCATCATTTTCCTCCTCCATCGTTCATTTCATCAACAAAGGCAATACTATGTTTTTCAAAAGAAACAATAGAGAAAATAAGACCTAAGTGGTTTGTTTTTAGTAGAGATTCTAGGATAAAACTAAAAGTTATGAAGTCTTTAATTATGATGACTTAAAAGAACACAAAGCAGACCCACAACCATGGACCAAACAGAGGGAGCGAAGCCACTAATAACTTATAGAGCATTCAGCACAGTGGAGATCATATAGATTCATATTTCCTAAAATTCAGAATACACTGAGTACATGTTAGGTGATTCATATATAAGCAATTTTGCTTTCATAATAATATGTTTAGGACCTTCAACTTAGTAATAAATGGTATCTATTATTAGTATTATTGTTATAATTATGTTCCTTTGTCTTCTAGATGCTAATTCTTTAAGAAAACTACTAATTTTGGGATGGCAAAAAGTTTCATTGTGCATGACAATACTCAAAGATAAATAGTGGATGCCTGGAGAGCTATACAGAGGCAGATGTTGAAGTCATGTCTAAATTCAGCAGAAAAAAAAAAAAGATGCCGTCATCAAGTAGAGATAATTACTACAGGTTTCAGTAGCATATCTGTTATGTCTATGCCCCGCTCCTAGCCACCCCCAGGCCTAGACTTTAAGATTCTCCAGCAGAGGAATTGTGCATACACATATGTATCAGCATGTGTGTGCTGGTGTCTTACACTGCTATATTATCAATTCTTGGTCAGTCGAACCTGCTTTGTAAATTTTAGGCAAATTGAATGCATTGATGTGGAAACACTAAGATGTAGCTGAATAATACTGGGCAAAATTCAGGAGGTCTATGTTCTGGAACCAGCTGATAAAACCAAGTATCTGTAACCTCAGATAAATCACTGAACTATCCCATGCAGGTGTTTACAAGAAGTTGGACACAATGATATCTAAGTCCTTTTACAGCTCCAAAATCTATCATTTTATGCCCCTTCGTTTTTATTTGGAGAAGACATTTGTGACCTATGTTATCTATATGTCAACATAGGCGTTGAAAGAAAGAAAGAAAGAAAGAAAGAAAGAAAGAAAGAAAGAAAAAAGGAAATAGGATCAAGGGTAAGCTCTATTTAAAATAGTTGAAAGTTAGGAGCCACTGGGTAGCTCAGTCTGTTGAGCGACGGACTTCGGTTCAGGTCATGATCTCACAGCTCATGAGTTTGAGCCCCGCATCGGGCTCTGTGCTGACAGCTCAGAGCCTGGAGCCTGCTTTGGATTCTGTGTCTCCCTCTCTCTCTGCTCCTAACCCACTTGCATTCTGTCTCTCTCAAAAATAAATAAACTTAAAAAAAATTAAAATTAAATAAAATAGTTGAAAGTTGTGAAAGTATCAAATAGGACCATGATAGTGCCACATGGCCCCAGAAGATTTTAAATGAGAATCTGAGCCCTGGTTTGTTTTTTAGAGTGAGTTCTCAAATCTGATTCTCCTCATTCTGTGACATTTGTCAATGACTACTAGTGATCATCTGCTTGATGATGTTTCAGCTAGAGGTTTATACTGGTGATTAGAAAGAGAGGAAAGGAAGAGCTGGTCAGAAATGTGGCTAGAGAAAGGAGGGTATAACCTAGAAAATGAAAAAAAAAAAGAATGTAAAAATTCTAGTTCTCAGATTACATATGACACAGATATGAGTATTTTACAAAGAAGTCATAAAAATGTACAAAATTACTAAGCATGCAACTGTATGAAATGCAATCTAATAAATGTCTTATCAAAGCAAAAAGACACAAAACCTCATAATAATAAAATTTTTCATCCATTCTATCTAGGCTACAGTCCAAAATAATACTTAATGTCCCATAAAAAAGAGTACATAGACAACTGTTCCATGATAGTCATACAGCAAGAAGTGTGAAATGTAAAAGCACTTAAGGGTGACTCTTCAGATGTCAATCTCTTAATTTCCTCAAAAGTCTCAAAAAAGAACATTCAGGAAAGCACTAATTGGAAAAGCAAAATGAAGATACATATGGACAGAGAAAGAGAACAAATTATAATAGTCAGATATCTTGTACATATAAATAAACATAAAAGTATGCTCTTTTGTCATAAAATTCTGTATATTATGTTCCTCAGTGATGATCTGAACTTTTGGAAGTATCAGCCCTAACCTGAATTTAGAGTTACTCCATTCATAATTGTCTGTGATGTTTAGATGTTTGAAGTGTCTAATTTGGGGTGGAAGGTGTTTACTTATTAATTAAACAATTCCAGCAATGAAAACCTTCAAGTCATTTGAATAGGAAAGCTTTACTGCTGCCTTAAATACTATCCCAAATAGGTCAAGTGTTGACCACTTGGGAAGCTGAACCTAAAGAATTACCTTAATAGTGTTTCTGCTCCAATGCTTTTTTTCATCCTGAAATGGAAGAGGCCCTAATTACCAAATAAAAGGTGAATGAGGGGCGCCTGGGTGGCTCAGTCAGTTAAGTGTCTGACCTCGGCTCAGGTCACGATCTCGCGGTCCGTGAGTTCGAGCCCCGCGTCGGGCTCTGGGCTGATGGCTCAGAGCCTGGAGCCTGCTTCCGATTCTGTGTCTCCCTCTCTCTCTGCCCCTCCCCCATTCATGCTCTGTCTCTCTCTGTCTCAAAAATAAATAAACGTTAAAAAAAATTAAATAAAAAAAAAGGTGAATGATCTCAGATCAGAGTGGACCAACTAAATCAGATGTAATATTTGTCAGCCGGTACTTCCTTAATTTCCTTTACTGATATAGAGAAAATCAGGCTAATTCTGGCTTACCTTAAGAACTTAGGTCCTAGATTGCCCCTTCCAGAAAGTCATTTTTTATGTACTCACACCAGTCTGGATTGAGAGGCCTTCTTCAATACTACCTCGACACTCCTTGCAAATTTCTATTATACCACTTATATTTTATTTGTTTTCTATCTCCAGCTCCTGGGGTACCTGGCGCATTATAAAAACAGTGTAAAAACCAACAAAAGAAGACCTAATCAAAGTTGAATGAATGAATGAATGAATGAATGAAGTCTTGAGTGTAGTGTGCCAAAATCTTTTGCAGAATAGCAGTACCCTACTTTCACTAAATGAATGAATTACAAACTCTAATTTATTTGTTTTCAATGAAGAATTGCCTAAGGTCCTTGTATCAAATTAATAGTTAAGGCTATTACTTTTTGTTAAGCTTCAAATGTATTTTCATTTTCATGCTTGATATCCAATTAATAGATGGTAGATGACAAATAAGAGAGACAGAGAGAGAGAGAGAGAGAGAGACAGAGAGAGACAGAGAGATTTGTTTAATTTTTAACTTACATCACTCATTTGATTTTCACAAAGCACAGAATTAACACTCGGGGACATCCAAAGAGAGACTGGCTTGGCCCTTGCCTCATGATTAACCATAGGAACCATATAATAAATCAATTTCTTCCTCATCTGTAAAATGAGATAGTTCAAAAAACTGATACAAGGGGAAGTTTTCCTTTTAGCTTTATAATTCTACAACCCTGTACAATTACTGAGAATAAGATATCTACTTAAGAAACCACATTAATTTGAACTACAGTAATTCAGAATAGGTCAGAATTTTGACTGAGATAATCAAACCTATTGTATTGTTTTTTGTTTGTTTTCTCTCTTAAGAAGAGAAGGCTGGCTAAATAAATTAACCACATAAGAAAAAAGTTTGAGGGTACCCCTGCTAAGAATGCAGACTGATCCTGAAGTGCTTTAGAAGTATCTATTGACTTCAAACAATGTAATTGCAATATATGTAGGGCTGATACTGTTCAGACTAGTATTTTGATGAGCTAATTAGGGATCACCCTTATCTGTTAATTAAAACTTCACTAGACAATGTCTGAGTAGTTATAATAGTTGCAATTATTATATTTCTTAAAGGGATTAAAAGTAAAGCAGTATTCACCAATTTAATTAGTTTTCCTTCCAATTCATTCATAGGAATGTCTGGCTATGTTTGTGTTAAAGAAAGTTATTTTGGAAATAGTAGCTGCATTAAGGAAATTACAAAATTTTTGAGAGAATTTTGTCAACTAGATCCAAATTTCAGGATTGCAATAAAAACAGCATTATGTAGGCAATCCCTGTTCCCCAGGGTTTAAGGATAAACTTAAACTTGTCATGATTTAAGTCTGTCTACACAAATCCCTTCATAGTAGTAGTTTGTTGAGTTGACACATTCTCTATGTAATGAGTGAATAAATCATTTCAAATGAATAATCATGTACTGAGGGCTCACATATGCTAGGTCCTGTGATAGCATAACATATGAGGAATATGTAGACAATTAATTTTTTGGAATTTACAACTTAGCAGTTATATAACAAAATATGATATAAAGTATGATAACTAAATTGCTATACAAGATATATGAAAATAAGCTCTATGAGCTTCAAACAGGAATGATTATACCTCTCTGCCAGAAAAGAATAAGGGAAACCAAGTTTTATTGCCATGTGTGAGTGGTTCTACAGAGTTTCCCATGTGCTACTTTTCTTAATCAGCACATCAACTCCTCAAATAATATTTTAGTGTTGGAATGAGGAATAGATACAAGGTACAATCAGATGGAAAGAATGACAATAAAAAGAAGAAACAGTAATAGCTTGCTAACAATAAAAGACAGGAATAAGGATTAAGCATAAAAACTCAGAAAAGAACCAATGTGGATATTTAATTGGGAAGATCCTATAATGAGAAATGGAAGAGGGCAGAATTACGTTAGGAATAAATGCTAGTAAATCATGGAAATCAAAGATAGGGAAAATTTACTCAAATCTCTGTTGGTCAGTGTAACATGTAACTGCAAAGCAAGGATAGAAGCACTTCCTTGTTTTGGCCAGTTAGGGGCTACAGATGAGCATGATGATGTGAATATGTGAGGTGCTATGCAATGGATGGGAAGGGGGGGGTCAAAAGCTGTGATTAGTTTAATTAATTGGCAGCTGGAAGTGAAGTAGGATCATTGTTGTATTTTTATTCTAAGTAAAATGTTATGGATAAGGGCATCAGAGACTTGGGAAATTGCTAATTAGGGATGACTATTTTGGAAGCCTAGTGGGGGAAGGAAAAGATGATCTCTCTATCAAAGAAGTGAGAAAACATTGGATTGAAGAGACCCAAACATGGTATCTTCAAGCTATCTTCCCTAAGAGATTTCGATATGAACTGGCCCGAAAGAGCAGAAAGAGCTAGGCTAAGGTGGAGGAGCAAGCTGAGCTTCCATTCTCTGTTGAGTGGCAATAGTGATTAATGTGGTCAAAGTCAAGAGCTCATGAAAGAGAGGCTAGCACATCAGAGCCAAGAGTCCCTTAATAGCCAGATAGTTCTCTAGAACAGACTAGACATATTGGAGTTTCAAATGCAAAAAGTATGCACTGCAGACAAGAAATAATGGTTAGAAAATCACTGTCCTGTGTAGTGAAGATGTGGGTATAGTCCTAAATAGGCTGCCCAAAGTAAGCAGTGAAACAGAAAGTAAAGGATAAGCTACTCCATGGAACAAATGGAAAGAGAGCCCTTTGACATTCTACTTTATAAATGAAAAAAAAATGCTTAGAGGAGTCAAAGGTCTCAAGATCAAGGATGATCTGTAGTGTTCAGGATTCAAGCCCAGATCCCTTTTATTCCAAATTCATGTTCTTTCCACTAACTGCATACTCCTTTATGGAGCACTTAGAACTTAAACCACTGGAGAGCATTTGCACAGATGTAAAGATATCAAGGTAGAAGAATTAGAAGCAAAAGATTGGAAAGAAAATGGGAGCTATGGCTGATAAACATAGCATTTGTTTTGCAAGTGTCTACTATATTATGTGACTCATCACTTGAGTAGATGATGAGATTAAGACAAAAAAAATGAATTTCTGGCAAGGGAAGAGCTTATAGGGAAGAACAGATTTCTGAGGATGTAGAGGAAGGGTGTGACTGCAAGAAAAAAGAAGGAAGTCAATGAAGGAACTTCAAGAGTGAAGAGAGCATCTTGATTAGGCAGTATCACAGAAACCAAAGAAAATTTGGGTATGCTTTTAAAATGCCTAACTTCATAGTCAGAAAATCACTTACTAATAGAGAAGGACGTGACCCTTTTACTTCTCTTTGTTCTTTTCAACCATAGGTCTCCAGGCAATTTTCTTCTTCATTCTCTTCTCATTACATGGATCACTTTTGGAATGTTGATTTGGTAAGGAAGTACATGCAGTATTTATCAGCATTTTGATTTAGAAAGAGAACCTAAAATATTCTTTTTTTACTAATGGAGGGTGAATGGTAAAAGAACAGCTTGTTTGTGTATTTGTTTGATAAATGGTTGATATAAAATAGGGCACTGGAGAACAATAATAACTAAACTACAGATCTCTGGATCTGGGGAGCCCTGTTTTGCCCGTTGTCAGAAAATACTAAGCCTGTATATATAGATGGCTAGTAATATTTCCAACTGCCATTGGTTTGAATTTAGGCATAAATTCTTAATGAGATTAGATTTCTCTTAAATAAATACTTACTGTGTGCTGTTTAGAGTTTCACTACTTAAAGAAATTAAGGTTCTTTCCTAAACTTAGTCCCAATCCCTACCCTTGTTCTTTCTGAGTAGTTTGTGGTTTTTCCAAATAATATTCAGTAGGCAACTCAATTATAGGTATGGTTCTGTTCCCTGGCTATTCTTAGTCATTACCTGAGTGAAAATAGTGTATCTTTTTCTTGCTGCTGTTTAACACTAGTCATTTATTTGGTAACAGACTAGCCTATTGATTGGTGAAAGCTTTGTAAAATAAATGATCGAGAAAGCCACTTAGCCTCATAGTGTTCAATGAAATCCCCAGAGTTCCTTGAACCTTGTTTGCAAATTATTGTCTTTATGTCACTTACTTTTACATACATGCAGCAGTTTCTTGTTTAAAGCTTGGAAATTTGTTTTATATAAATGTTGTGCTTCATCTCTGGATTGGCTAGTCCTTTGTGCAATCTTCTGAAAGATTTATATGAGGAGTCAGTCAATAGCCTAAGAGGTATGAAGAAATTGTTTCATGAATCAAACCATATGTGTCAGTAGGAACATTTTCATGCTGTTCCTTTTCATTACATTATAGAGTTGATGATTTACAATGTAATTCCCCCCTCTCTCTAGTAGCAGAACAGGACTAAATTGATATTTCCTCACAAACAGTTGTTTGGGATATTTGTTTAAAAATAACTTTCTACTATGATTCTAACATCTTAGAGTCTTTTCCTTCCCCCAATTGCTATATTTGGTTCATAATCAATTTGGTTTCAAATAGTAAAGTTATGTTGGGTGTTAGAAAGGAGTGGAGTAAGAACTAGAAAAGGTTTTAAAGATAGTATTCACAGGCACTTTGTGCAACTGAGAAACATACAAGTCTAAGCAGCACAAACAATTTGCAATTAAACAGACAAATTAAGTACAAATTATAGTGCCCTGGTGTAATTGATAAGAAAAAAGAATCCATACAAACAATAAAGAACATTTCCTTTAGGAAATAAAACTTGAGCTGGGCTATGAAAAATGAGTAGTGTTTGCACTGACAGGAAGAGGTAGAGGTGGCATACTAGCTGGTGAGAAGAAAAGAAATGGAGTAGACATGACCTATATATGAAATGATGAATATACTATCATGATTAATATGTTCTTTTAATATCTACTAGGTCAAAATTATTACTTTTGCTGCTTAAATCTTCGTTAGTTCTTTTTGTCTGCTTGAGGTATCATTTTCTGGTAGAAAATGCTAAAAATCTCCTGTTTGGATGGTGGATTGTCAATTTCTCCTTATAATTGTCAAGTTTTGCATTATATATTTTGAAGCTATGGCATTGGAATCTTATAAGTTATCCGTATCATATCTTTGTGATATGGATTTTTCCTTTTATTATTAGGCAGAGTCACTTTGTTTTTAGTAAAAGTTTCTTCCATAAATGCAATGTTTACTGACACTAATGATGCTATTATAAATATCTTCATCACATAATATGATTTTAATAATAGAAAAATCTGAAATTTTTATTGTGATTAATATTTGCATGACATATTTTATTCTATTAATTTTAAAACTTTCTGAGTTGGGGCGCCTGGGTGGCGCAGTCGGTTAAGCGTCCGACTTCAGCCAGGTCACGATCTCGCGGTCCGTGAGTTCGAGCCCCGCGTCGGGCTCTGGGCTGATGGCTCAGAGCCTGGAGCCTGTTTCCGATTCTGTGTCTCCCTCTCTCTCTGCCCCTCCCCCGTTCATGCTCTGTCTCTCTCTGTCCCAAAAATAAATAAACGTTGAAAAAAAAAAAAAAACTTTCTGAGTTGATTTATTTTAAGTGTGATCCTTAGAAACGTAATGTAGTTGGATTTTTTTGATTAAATTGGATTATCTTTTAATCCATATTCATCTGCTATGATTATTGATATATTTGAATTTATTTCTATGATCTGATTTTCTACTTCGTATTTGCTTCACCTTTTTCTCCTTTCCTAATTTCTATTTGGTTAATAAAGTTGTTATCTTTTTTTTTTTCTCAGTGTGTTTGGGATCTATAGGCTATATCTCTTTCCTTTCATGTTACCTTTAATTTTTAACAGATGTGCATATTTTTCTGCTAGCAAATAGTGTAAAGTTATTCAGTATTTCTCTTTTCCTCCAATCACAAGACTGAAGCTCACTTTACTTATCTACTTTTGGATATTTTTAATTTTTGTCTAAAATGTTAATTTTATCCTTTTAACAACAATAGCAAAAACATAGTTATTCTTATTTTTCACAGATGATAGTTAAGTTTAACTTTAGTTTTTGAGCTGTTATTTCTTGCATTCTATGCACTCATTCTGAATTACTTTTCTTATTACTGAAATACATATTATAATAGTGCTTTGAGTGGAGTAAGTGTTCTCAATCATTTTATGCAGAAAAATATCCTCAGTTTGGTCTTTTGAATACTAATTAGTTTAGGCTTATTAAAATACAAATTCTAGTTTGATAATTGTTTTCACTTAGCACTTTAAAATGTTGCTCTTTTCTGGTGTCCATTTTTGCTGCTAAGAAATCATCAGACAATCATATTATTTTTCCTTTGTTGATAATCTTAACAGGTTTTAAGATTTTCTTTTCAACCTTCATGTTCTATATCTCCATAGTAATGTGACTAGGTATAGACTTATCTTTATGTTCTTGCTTAGTAATTGCAATACAATTTCTACCTGAGTATTCACATTTTTGTTCATTCATTCATTCATTCATTCATCTTAGAAAACTCTCTTCATATAGTGTTTTAGTGTACTTATCTAATTTCTGTTCTTCTGTAACTCTTACCATACTTACGTTAGACCTTCTTAACTGTTTTCTTTGTCTGCCAACTACATTTTAATACTTTATTCTTAATCTTAAGGTTGTCTTCCAAATTAATTCTAAGCTACTGTTCACGTTTTTGGCTCTGCTTTTGTCTTTTGTTTTATAAGTTTCTGTCCTTTTCCATGGATGTGACTCCTTTATTGTGCATCCCAAATACACTTAGATTTTTACAATTTTTTCTTAATGTCCATTTATTTTTGAGAGATGCAGAGGGGCAGAGAGAAAGGGAGATGAAGGACCCAAAGCAAGCTCTGCACTGACAGCTCAGAGCCTGGTGTGTGGCCCAAAGCCACATAGCCTGAGGTCATCACCTGAGTTAAGTTGGACGCCCAACTAACTGAGCCACTCAGGTGCCCCCCAATAAACTTATTTTAAAGTCTTTAGTTATAGGGGCACTGAGTGGCTCAGTCGGTTGAGTGGCCTATTTCAGCTCAGGTCATGATCTCATAGTTCATGAGTCCAAGCCCTGCATTGGGCTCTGTGCTGACAGCTCAGAGTTTGGAGCCTGCTTGAGATTCTGTCTCTCTCACTCTCTGTCCCTCCCCAGCTTCCAATCTTTCACTCCCTCTCAAAAATGAATAAAGGTTAAAAAAAATTAAGTCTTTAGTTATAATGTTCCATAAAGTTATTTTCATGAGAAATGAATCTAGGCTGCAAATGTTGATTTTGTGACTCTTTTTCTTAGGAATAGATTTCTTTTTTTTTTTTTTTTTCAACTTTTATTTATTTTTGGGACAGAGAGAGACAGAGCATGAACGGGGGAGGAGCAGAGAGACAGGGAGACACAGAATCGGAAACAGGCTCCAGGCTCTGAGCCATCAGCCCAGAGCCTGATGCGGGGCTCGAACTCACGGACCGCGAGATCGTGACCTGGCTGAAGTCGGACGCTTAACCGACTGTGCCACCCAGGTGCCCCAGGAATAGATTTCTTTACATGTCCTGGATTTAAGCACGCAGACTTCTCCAAACCACTGTTATGTAGACCAACAGTTAGTCCCAAATCAGGCCACATAACAGCCATTTGCAGTCTCTGTCCTGAGATGATATTAGAAATATGACAAATCCAGTTATGGAGCCAGGGGTGGCTTGGCTGTATCCCTGCTCTCCAGCCTCACTAGTACATTTTCCTCTCCCAGAGCCAGCAATTTACTATAAGCAGCAGCCCCTGCTTAACTTTCAAAAGCACGTTTTGCCCCCCTTCACAAACAACAGAATCTCACAGGAGCCTTTGGCTTTAAACAGTGAACTTGAACCTAAGGGCCCATCTCGCATGGAATATTTTAATCCCCAACTATCACATGTATATTTAAATTATTGTTCTTGTTTATTTACCATCATGTAAAATGGTATTAGATTCTGTGGGAGATATAAAAGGAGTTCAGTACACATATCCTGCACACATGAATTTTATTTTGACTTGGTAAGGGAATACATGCTAAATAATTACAGAATGATAAAGCTACTATGCCACACAGTACCATATAGTATTTTATGAATTCTAAAATGTAACAAGAATTCATAGGTGAATAATTTACAAGGACTGGAATAGCTCAGAAAAATGTCTTGGGGTGAAGAGACTTCAGCCAGGTTAGATGAGACAGACAGAGGGAAAAGACATCCAAGACTAAAGAGGCAATACAAATTGGAGCTCAGGAAAGGAAATGAGGGCAATGTGTAGGGAGAATATGATATGTAGGGAGAACAAAGTTGAGGTAGGAATGTCTAAAAGCCAAGTGAAAAAGAATTGAGACTTTAAGCAAATGATTTTCAAAAGGGAACTACTTTCAGTTTTTTTCTGTGGAATAATGATGTGAAATGGACATGGTATTTGGGCAGGATTTTTTGAGATAGTTACACTTAATTTAATGGGCCACAGACCTAATTTTATGCCCAAGCAACTGGAAGTTTGAGTGTAAGCATCTCTTGATTTAAAATAGGAATGATCTAGTCAGCCCTGTACAAAGGGTTAGTAAAATAACAGAAGAGTAAACTTGATCCTTCCTCTCATTTGACAGTGAAGGGTACATTCCTTTCACTTCATATTTTCACCCATCAAAAATGAGAAGTACAGGATCAGAGATATAACATCATTTAAAGCACACTTTACATTAATGCCAATGAAAATATTCCATACTCTTCCTGTGGCCCTTAAGCATTGTTTAAAGAATGTCCTAGTTAAACAAACACTGAATTCTTAAAGATAAAATATATTTCATATTATGAGCTTACATAGGATTCACATCAGGCTAATAAAATAGAACATGTTGACATTGTTAAAGTTAATGTACGGTAATTTAGTACTTACTGAAGACATATTTGAAACTTAACTTATCAGAACAGCAGATATGTTGAAACACCTTGGACACAAAATAGAATTTTTGGTGTGTCCTTGAGGAGTATCTATGCTGCAATATTAATTCTGGAAAACCACCAAATGTAACTATAATGACAATGATACTATTAGAGCTCCACAGAATTATTTTCAGATTTTATTTTACAACTGAATCATATTTTATTATTACTCTAAGATATTTATATTGCACAATTGTGCATAAAATCTTCCACCAGAGAATTCAGGAAAGAATGAACGAATTAGAAGGAAATAATGAAGCCATCCCCAAATTCCAGATGGATACAAAGCTAATTTGATCTTTAAGGTCCTGCCATCTGTTCTTTTTATTTATTTTAAGCATTACACATTTACATACCTTCAAATCAAGAAACCAAAAAGCAGATGCATTTATAATGGAACACTTCATTCATGAGGAGAAAAGGCCAAAAAAGCATAATTTCTTTTGTAATGGTTTGGTGGAGTCTGGTGGAATATTTGAGGTATGCAAATTTCTCCAATAACTGAGAAATAATCAGGACAAAACACATCAGGCAATGGGAAAAGAGGAAAAGCAGTAAAACTGTAGCAAATCTTGTAATATAGTGGCCAAATTGTTTAATGTACTTTTAAAAGTTTGTTCTTGTTTTCTGTGTTATATTTCTTCCCCACTTGGTAAGTCTGAATGAAGATATTGAAACTTTAAGCTGGTATAGTGGGTTGAATAATGTCCCCCAGAATTTATGTACACCCAGAACTTCAAAACATGACTTTATTTGGAAATAAAAGCTCTGCAGATATAATAAGTCAAGATAAAATGAGATTATACTGGATTGGAGTGGGCCCTAAATCTAAATCTAAGAGGACAGGACATAATACAGAGAGGATATAGGAACACAGAGAAGAAGACCATGTGAAGTTGGATAGAGATTGTAGTGACGCGGCTACGAGTCAAGGTATTCTTAGAATTGCCATGCTAAGAATTTCAGGGAGCCACCAGAAGCTAGGAATAGGTAAGAAAAGATTCTTCCCTAGAGCCATCAGAGGGACAGCTGTACCACCACCTTGATTTCAGACTTCTAGCTTCCAAAAATTTTATTGTTTTAAGCCACCTAGTTTGTAGTACTTTGTTATGAGATACTAGGAAACTAATGCAGCTAATAAAATTTATTGAATGTAGATTTTGAAATCTTTTGAAAGTTTAAACTTTGGACTTTGGAAATCTTTCCATGCTCATGAAAAAAGCAGCATGTAGAAGTTTGAAGATATGGAAGCTTTTATTGCATGGAGAGAATATAAATCCAATCAAACCCATGTGGAAAGTCAAGTTAAAAATTTACATATGGTCCATATTCCTAAACTACTTAAAATGTGTTTAGGTACTAAACATTCATATAAAAGATAAAAAAAAAGATATGAAGAAGAAATGTTCAAAGCTATTTTGGAAGAAATAAATGGATATTAAAAATATAATAATATTAAAAATCTACTAATAATCCTTTACCAATTTTTGTTGATCTAAATATTGCATTTTATTTCACAGGGTATTAGTTTTGAAACTGAAAATTAATTAAGATAATTGATACCTTATAATTAATAGCTGATCTTTATCCCTGCTTTCTAAACTGTCATATGTCTATAGGATGCTAGATTGTGAGGGTCAAAAGAGAAGAATATAGGATCAATATCTTTCATTTTACTATGAAAATTTAAGAGTCAGAAACTTATTTCTTTCTTAAAATCTAAATTTTATTTAATCTTTTATTACATAAAAAAAACTATGCAATTCTATGTGTTTCATTCATTCTTTGGGTGTGTTTTGCTAATCAATTTCAATATTGTATGGCACTGGATTTAAGAATATGCCTGAATAAAGTAGCGTTATTATATATGGTTTTTAGTTTGATCACTTCCTTAATACTACTATATGTTGATTATCATTCTTAGATAACAAGGCAACCATTTTTGTTGCTGTTTGTTTGTTTTCTTAGCTAAGTAGAGTACGTGAACTATGAGAAAGCAGTCACTTAAGATCAAGGCTGAAAACTGAAAACTTACCAAATCTGTTCATTTTAAGGACCTCAGGCCATTGAAAAAGGAAATCTTGCTCTCCAGCTTAGTTTGAAATGGCCAGCTCTCTGAATCCTACAGTTTTCTCTTCTACTCCAAAAGATAGTTTCAAGTTTTCTTCAGATTACTGAAAAGAAATGTATTGCCATCATGGCAAATAGTATTTTCTAGGGCCATTTCCATATTTCAAATTAACATTTCCAAATTATTATATTCTGTTTTTATCATGTCCCTCACTACAAAAACTTTTCATGGCTTCTAAAGACCCAGAAGAGAAGGCCAAACTCCTCATTCACCATGGCAAAAATGGCCTTCATAACCTGGCTCAGAATATACTTTTCCAATTTCCTCCCCTAGTATTATATATCCAAGCCCTATTCATCATAGTGTTAGGCTTATCCATTTACTGTTTCTAAAACACCCTCTGAATATCCCTGCTTCACCTCTATCTCATCAGAAATACCCATCACTCTGCATGCATCCAGGTCTACTTACCTTTAAGACTATGCTTCCTTTCAACTCAAAGCTCTTAATACCTGGCCGAAGAATTTGGCATTTAATCACACAGGGTTCACAACAACTTGCTATTTTTCATTACCATTTAAGGTACACAATAGATATTTTCACTGCCTGCTTGAGTCTGACTCCATATTTGACCATCACCCTATGTTCGACAACTAGGCAACTGAAATCTGAATCAAAGACAACGAGACGTGGCATGGCTCAAATATTGGGTAAGAAATTAAGATGAGGGTCCAAGTTGAGGTGGAACTCAGAAATAGATTAAGTGTAAAGATGAAAGTCACATATATTTTTTGCAACATACTTATTTACATTTTGAACTGGCTAGGTCAACATCATTCATGACAAGGAAACTAAGTTCAAATGGTCATGTAAAAACTATATGCTTTGACCAAATATTATTTTATGGATCTTCTGTTATTGTGTCATATGTTATTACTGAAACCCAAGGGCTAAGCTGAATATCAACTTGCACCTATACCACCTGATGGAAAGGCCTTTCTCTGACTCCCCTCATACTAATCAAATATGGTACCATATTTGATTATAAAAATATGTGTTATTAAGTGAATCCTAGGGTCTTAGAGTTTTGGAAGGTGGGTACAAATACAAAAGAAAACAATACAACTGTGTTTGAGAATATACAAGAATGGAGAGTAAATGACTGATCCTTCAAAAGGGAATGAGCAACTCCAAATGTATTAAAGACTGAAATTTAAGGCCTGAAACCATAATATTCCTAGAAGTAAACATATGGGGAGAGACCCTCAACACTGATCTTTGCAAAAGTTTTCTGATTTGACAAAGTGCAAAAATAAACAAGTGGTATTACAGCAAACTAAGAAGATTCTGCAAAAAGATTCTGCAAAGAAAACCACCAACAAAATAAAAAGACAACCTATGTACTGGGAGAAAATATTTGCATATCATACAGCTGATAAGGGGTTAATAATCAAAAATAAAAAGATTTCATACAACTCAATAGCAAAAAAAAAAATCTGATTTAAAACATGGCCACAAATGTATGGCCAGCTAATCTTCTACAAAGCAGGAAAAAAGTCCCTTCAGCAAATGGTGCTGGGAAAACTGGACAGCAACATGCAAAAGAATGAAACTAGATGACTTTCTTACACCATACACAAAAATAAATTCAAAATGGATGAAAGGCCTAAATGTGAGACAGGTAAAAATCAAAATCCTACAGAAGAAAATAGGCAGCAATCTCTTTGACCTCAGCTGCAGCAACTTCTTACTAGTCATGTTTCAGTAGACAATGGAAACAAAAGCATAAATGAACTACTGGGACCTCATCAAGATATATAGCTGCACAGTGAAGGAAATAACCAACAAAACTAAAAGGCAACTGACAGAATGGGAGAAAATATTTGCAAATAACATATCGGATAAAGGGTTGTATCCAAAATCTATAAAGAACTTCTAAAACTCAACACCTAAAAAATAAATAATCCATTTAAGGAATGGGCAGACAACTTGAATAGACACTTCCAAAGAAGACATCCAGATGGCTAACAGACACATGAAAAGATGCTTAACATCACTCATCATCAAAGAAATACAAATCAAAACCACAACGAGATATCACCTCACACCTGTCAGAATGGCTTAAATTAACAACTCAGGAAACAACAGATGTTGCCAAGGATGTGGAGAAAAGGGAACACTTTGCACTGTTGGTGGGAATGCAAACCAATGCAGCTACTCTGGAAAACAGTAAGTTTTCAAACAAAAAAATTAACTACCCTACAACCCAGCAATTGCATTACTAGGTATTTAACCAAAAGATACAAAAATACTGATTCAAAGGGGAGCATGCACCCCAATGTTTATAGCAGTGCTTTCAACAACAGCCAGCTTTTGGAAAGAGCCCAAATATCCATCAACTGATGAGTGGATAAAGAAGATGTGCTATTTATATACAATGGAATGTTACTTGCCGATCAAAAAGAACGAAATCGTTTCATTTGCAACAATGCGGATGGAACTAGAGTCTACTCTGCTAAGCGAAATAAGTCAGAGAAAGAGAGATATCATATGATTTCATTCACATGTTGAATTTAAGACACAAAACAGATGAACATACAGGAAGGGAAGGAAAAATAAGATAAAAACAGAGAGGGGGGCAAACCATCAGAGACTCTTAAAACAGAGAAGAAACTGAGGGTTGCTGGAAGGGGTGGAGTGGGGGGATGGATTAAATGGGTGATAGGTATTAAGGAGGGCACTTGGTTGGAATGACCACTGGGTGTTTTATGTAAGTGATGAAACACTGGGTTCTGCTCCTAAAACAAATACTACACAGCATGTTAACTAATGAATTTAAAAAGATAAATTATTTTAAAAAATAAAAAAATGGGCAGAAGACCTGAATAGACAGTTTTCCAAAGACATACAAATAGCAGATAGGTACATTAAAAGGTGCCAGACATCACTAATCATCAGGGAGATGCAAATCACAACCACAATGAGATATTGCTTCACACCTGTCAGAATGACTATCATCAAGAAGACAAGACATAAATGTTGGCCAGGGCATGGAGAAAAGGGAACCCTTGTACACTGTTGGTGGGAATGTAAATTGGTATAGTCATTAAGGAGAACAGTATGGAGGTTCCTCAAAAAATTAAAAATAGAACTCCAATGAGTGCCTGGCTGGCTCAGTCAGTTAGCATCCAAGGTCAGGATCTCACGGTCTGTGGGTTCATGCCCCGCTTCGGGCTCTGTGCTGACAGCTCAGAGCCTGGGGCCTGCTTCAGATTCTGTGTCTCCCTCTCTGTCTCTCTGCCCCTCCCCTGGTCGCACTCTGTCTCTCTCTGTCAAAAATAAATAAACATTTTTTTTGAAATAAAAAAAAATAGCACTCCCATATGATCCAATTATTCCACTTTAGGGTGTATATCCAAAGGAATTGAAATTAGAATCTCACAGAGATATCTGCACTCCCATGTTCACTGCAGCATTGTTTACAATTAACATTATGCTAAATGAAATAAACTAGGCAGAGAAAGACAAATACTGCATGGTAGCACTTATATGTGAAATGTAAAAGGAAAAAAAAAGTCACACTCATGGAAACAAAGAGTAGAAAAGTGATTGCCAAGGGTGAGGGGTGGGGGTATAGGAGAAATTGGTCATAGGGTACAAAATTTCAGCTATAAGATGAATAAGGTCTGAACAGCTAATATAGAACATGGTGACTATAGATAACACTATGCTGCATTGTATAACTGAAATTTTCCAAGAGAGTAGAATTGAAATGTCCTTATGAAAAAGAAAAAGGAGGAGGAGGAGGAGTGGAAGAAAAAAATGAAGGAAAAAGAGAATGGGGAAGAGGACAGAGAGGAGGAGAAAAAGAGAGGTATGAGATGATGGATATATTAGTTTGATGGGAGGAATCCTTTCATAATATATATGTACCTCAAATCATCACAATGTACACTTTAAATATCTTACAATTTGTCAGTTATACTTGAATAAAGTTGAAAAGATTTTTTTAAAAGTCAACAGGAATGAAGAGTTAAACATTTTCAGAAGAAAGATAAACATAAATCTCCATAAAGTGATACTATACTTTGATGCTATCACCTCTTACAGTCAAGTGGTGTAAATTAAACACCAGAGGGATGAAGAATGTTAAAATGTATTAATTTTTCAGAATACACTGTATTATATTTTCTAATGTGGACAGTCAATAGTAAAATCAATAATTTATATTTACCAACACTTGTAATAGTATTGTAAAATATAAGTGCACTTGGTAGTTTAAATGTAAATCTTTCTTTTTTTCTCCATAACAGATACTCCTGCTGTTGGTAAAATTTGTTTTTATGATAATTTTTAATCTCACACTGAGTTTTTGAGACTTTGCATAGAAATAATATTTCTGTTAATTCATCTCATCATCCCTTGTAATGTTTTCAAAAATTCACCACTAATCAAAATTGTCTTAGGACAATAAAGTATATTTTTTGGCTTATAGTTAGAATTAAGGTAGAGGTAGGCCAACTATGGTCCAAGAGTCAAATCTGGCCCACTAATTTTTTAATGTCCCACAAGCTAAGGATTGTCTTTATATTTTTCAAGAAGAAAAAATAATCAAAAGAAAAATAATATTTCCTGATGTGACATTTCATGCAATGCAAATTTCAGTATCCATAAGCAAAGTTTTATTGGAGCTCAGCCATGCTCATTCATTTATGTATTATCTCTGGCTACTTTTGTGCTAGGGGATACTTGCAGCAGAGGGTGTCTGGCTTATAAAGCCTAAAATATTTTGTTTTTTGGCTCTTTACAAAAAAAATTTGCCTATATCTGATACTTGAGAAAGAAAAACAAAATAATTAAGGTTTATAAGATAGGTTGTAAATTTCAAACAACTTTTTTGTAATTGTAATTAGATGGTAACATTCTATGTTCCAGTTATACATATTGCCAGAACTCCTAAGCACATTTTCAACTTATAACTCATAATTTCAATAACATTAATTTAAGGCCAATTATTTTACATTTAATATTTTTATTTTACTACAAACCAATATAAAAGATATCACAAACCAGTTGTGACCTGTAGCTTAAGTAACAAGTCACTGGTCAAAAAAATCCCTGGCCTGTATTGTCCATGACAGGTACAAAGTGAAGCTATCTAAAACAAATAAAATGAAATCACCCACCATGGGAATCAGAATAATTTTCTAAATAAATATTAAGGCATAAAATTCTTTAGAGTTACCAAGGACATCCTAAGCAATAATTTTGTTTTCATTTTTTTCCCCTCTACTTTGCTATTAGAGGCTATCTGAGCATTGTTTCTTCTAGATATTGAAAAAAGGTACATAATTTCTGATAAGTATGCTACATGCATTAATGTTCTCTTAATGAGTACAAGTTGTATATGTGCTAAATGCATTTTAAATGCATTGAATGTGAAATTCTTCTGCATAAATGTGAAAAGGAGATGTTCTAAATAAAAGACTGCTACTGTGAAACCATTTGCAATTATACTATCATCCCACACCATCGCACATATATGCAGTTTCCTATTCTCTTTCCAATTGCTTAAGCAAATGACTAGAACAGAAAAATGCCTTATTTCTTATTTATTGGTCACTTACTTTCTTGGTTTGAATATAAAATAAAAAAAATCCATAAAATCTCTTTTAAAAGTTGACACATTTTGGAATCAAATCATCTTATACAAAATGGAGATGTTTTCAAAAATAAGGATATTTTGCACTATATCTGATACTGTATGTGTAACTGAGTTCTTTTCCTGCCCCAAGTATCAATTTGTAGGTGACCTTAATCAAATTGCTTATTCTCTCTTCATTTGTTTTGTATTCCCCAGGCAAATTTTTTTTTCAGCATCTACAATGAGCCAGGTATTTTGTGGGGTGTTATACAGAATAAAAAGATGAATCAGACATAGCTGTGATCTCAAAGATCTCATAAACAGGTTACAAGTGTTCATCATATGCACAAATAATCCTAAGGTAGAAAATGATGATTGCACCTGAAAGAGGTACAGATTAGACACTTTGGAAGGTCAGAAGGAGAAGAGATTACTTCCAGCTGGGAAGATCCAGGAGGGATTTACTGATGAGGCTGCATTTGAGCTGTGTCTTAAGGATGGTTAAGAAGGGTAAAATAAATTGACTGGCAAGGTCATTCCACAAACCAACAAGTTGTGTAAATGACAGTTGAAAATGTAGTGGATAAGTATGGGTAAAGAGGAAAGTGTTTGCTTGCCCATGGCGTAGGAAATGTAAAGTGGAGCAAGTCACAGGTGAGAATGTGGTGGATAATTATGGGTAAAGAGGAAAATGTTTCTTTGCCCATAGTGTAGGAAATTTAAAGTGGAGCAAGTCACGGTGAAGTCTAGAGACATAGCCTGAGGTCAGAATATGAAGGCAGTATAGTCTAGAAAGAAGCCTTGAATTCAGATGGGTCTGGGTCGGTTAGAATCCTGGCCCTAACTGACAATTTACTTAACCTAAGTATTCACAGAAAGTCTGAAAAATGTTTACCTAACTTGCAGTGTCATTGTAAAGATGATAAATATATATGTACATTTTCTAACACAATGTCTGCCACATTACAGATGCTGTATAAAATGTAGCTATTATTGTGTCAATATTACACTGAATATCAGGCAAAGAATTGTACATAGTTCGTTAAGAATCTGGGGCGCCTGGGTGGCTTGGTCAGTTGGGCGTCCGACTTCGGCTCTGGTCATGATCTCACGGTCCGCGAGTTCGAGCCCCGCGTCAGGCTCTGTGCTGACAGCTCAGAGCCCGGAGCCTGTTTCAGATTCTGTGTCTCCCTCTCTCTCTGCCCCTCCCCTGTTCATGCTCTGTCTCTCTCTGTCTCAAAAATAAATAAATGTTAAAAAAAATTAAAAAAAAAAGAATCTATTGTAACAACTACGGGAAAAATATCACAAGGTCATCAGTATCTGGAATGAGGAACTATTTGGAAAATAAGACAGGGAGCTACTGGTCCTTGGTAAATCACTAGTAACAGACCCACACCCCAGACCAATTAAATCAGACAGCATGGGCATGGTATTTTTGTTCTAATGTTTCAAGTTTTTATTTAAATTCTAATTAGTTAACATGTAGTGTAATATTAGTTTCAGGAATATAATTTAGTGATTCATCACATATATAATACCCAGTGCTCATCGCAATGAGAGCCCTCCTTAATATCCATCACCCATTTAGCACCCCCCACCTATCACCTATCTCTTCTCCAATAACCCTCAGTTTGTTTTCTATAGTGAAGAGTCTCTTATATTTGCCTCCTTCTCTTTTATTCTTTCCCCTATGTTCATCTGTTTTGTTTCTTAAATCTCATATATGAATGAAACCATGTGTTATTTATCTTTTTCTGACTTATTTCACTTAGCATAATACACTCTAGCTCCATCCACATCATTGCAAATGGCAAGATTTCATTCTTTTGGATGGCTGAGTGATATTCCATTATATATGTATGTATATACACACCACATCTTCTTTATCCATTCATCAGTTGATGTACATTTGGTCTCTCTCCATAGTTTGGCTATTGTTGATAATGCTGCTATAAAAATCAGGGTTCATGTACCCCCTTTGAATCTGTACTTTTTAATCCTTTGGATGAATACCTAGTAGTGCAATCACTGGGTCGTATTTTTAACTTTTTCAGAAACTTCCATGCTGTTCTCCAGAGTGGCTGCACCAGTTCGCATTCCCACCAACAATGTAAAAGGGTTCCCCTTTCTCCACAACCTTTCCAACATCTTTTGTTTCCTGTGTTGTCAGTTCCAGCAGATGTGAGGTGGTATCTCATCATCATTTAGATGTTGAGTGATGTTGAGCATCTTTTCATGTATCTGTTAGCCAACTGGATGTCTTTTTTGGGAAAATGTCTATTCATATCTTCTGCCCATTTCTTAACTGGATTATTTGGTTTTTGAGTGTTGAATTTTATAAGTTCTTTTTTAAAAACTGTTACTTATTTGTATGAGAGAGAGATAGCATGAGCAGGGAAGGGGCAGAGAGAGAATCGCAAGCAGGTTCTGTGCTATCAGCACAGAGCCCCATGTGGGACTTGATCTCACAAACCATGAGATCATGACTTGAGCCAAAAGCAAGAGTCAGACGCTCAATTGAGCCACCCAGATGCCGCTAGAAGTTCTTCACATATTTTGGATACTAACCCTTTATCCTATATGTCATTTGCAAATATCTTCTCCCATTTCATCAGTTGCCTTTTAGTTTTGTTGTTTCCTTCACTGTGCAGAAGATTTTTAGCCTGATTAAGTACCAACATGTAGTTCATTTTTGCTTTTGTTTCTCTTGCCTCTGAAGATGTGTCTACTAAGAAGTTGCTATGGCCAATGACAAAGAGGTTGCTGCCTGTTTTTTCCTGTAGGCTTTTGATGGTTTCCTATCTCACATTTAGGTCTCTCATCCATTTTGAATTTATTTTTGTGTATGGTGTAAGAAAGTGATCCAGTTTCATTCTTCTGCATGTTGCTGTTCAGTTTTTCAACACCATTTGTTGAAGAGACTGTCTTTTCTCCATTGGATATTCTTTCCCACTTTGTTGAAGATTAGTTGGCCATATAGTAGTGAGTTCATTTCTGGGTTTGCTATTCTATTACATTGATCTATGTGTCTATTTTTGTGCCAGTATCATACTGTCTTGATTATTACATTGCTGTAATATAGCTTGGAGTCCACAATTGTGAAGGCATGGTATTTTTTAAAAGCTTCCCAAGATTTCTAAAGCATGGCTAGCTTGAGAACTAGTATTGCTTTAGAAGTAAGTTGTTACAATTAATGTATAAAATATGAGAAGTTCAGCAAAATATGGTTTCTTATAATAATTTGAATTATTCCCACTCTACTACATTAGTGGATGTCAGTTTTCCAAATTGTCTTTCTCTGTTTCTCTGGCATATTCTGACTTTACAAAGAGCTGTCTAGTACCTAACACAGAACTTTACAAAGTAAAGGCCAGACAAATGTTTGCTGAACGAATACCATGATTGAGTTGATATTCTCGTTTCCCACTAGATGAAAGTGAGAAGCAGTAAAAGATAGGTACTACATAGCAATCTTTAAAATATTTACTTTTTAATCCTTGTTTGCTTTTGCAAAAACTGCCTAATCTATTTAAAGTCCATGTTTCCATCATATCCATAAGTGGAATTATAATGAATAATCAGCTACATCTAAAAACTAAGATCACAAGCCAAAACATTCAAAGGTATATTCAAGATTGTTAATACATATCTTTAGATTTATTACCAATAATATCAAAATAATGTTGTCAATCACTTTTTTTAAAAACTGCATTCCAGACTGTATTTTATCTAGAACCTATACATAGAAATATTTAATTTTTTATTGTATTTCATTTCATTAGTCCTACCATGTTATTTTGTGGAGCTATTGATGTGTTATAGGTATGCTGTCAAATTTGCTAATAATCCTAAAAGAAAATATTTTTGTTCATATTCAAGCATGAATAAGGGGATACTGGAGTATGCTGAAAGACAAGCAGACTGAGGAATGAGTACAAGGGAATCACCAGGGACCTCTGGCTTCTTAGAATTTAAAGGGACTTTAGAGATAATCTGGGACAATATATCAGCAAAGGCAGGAAATTCTTCTCCTGAAATCCAATAGTGAAGAAAAAACCTACTTGCTTCTTGTTTAAATACTGAAAAACTTACTGAAGCATCAAAGCCCATCTCCAACATGAAGGCTTGAATTTTGGAGCTCTCTCCTTATATCTTAGTGAACTGATAGTACTTCTAAGGACCAACCTCATTCAAAAATATAACAAAAATATAACAGATGGCAAATTCTGTAGTCAGAAGAAGTAATGGAGGTATTAAAATGCTACCGACAGGCTCCCTAATGGCTCCTGTTTTGACAGATGCCTATTCGGGGGCATGTGTTTTCTAAGCATTGTTTCTCTGTTCCTCTGTACAAGCGGCCATCACCTTTTTATAGTATCTATGCCATTACAGTATTTACTATACATAAGACAATCACAACTATTAAACTGTCTCTAATCCTTTCCCCTTGTGGTTATATAAATTATTTGTTTACCCTGAGAGTACATGAAATTTTTATAGGCACAATCTAGAATTGCATCTATCTAGGTTTCCTCTCAAATAAATCTTCTGTAAATATTCAAACTCATGTATCCCTCAATAAGTAACCACATTGTAAGCCCTGTCTGTTGCTTTTACATAAACAATCCAGGCTGGCTAAGAGGCCCACCTTATAGTCAAGAGAATAATACAATGATAAAATTCTAATTCTCTCTGGTTTGGTTCACTTAACAGCCTTTTCCCCTCTTTTGGAGGAAGCCAAGAATATTCTGTAACTGTGGTCTCAGGGAATTCACTGCAGTCATATCTTCTTAAACTATTATATGCAAATCATTTCCCTTATTAGTCTGTAAGGAAGGTCACTCATGCAACAAATTTTTGTTCTAAGCGCTGTTTAGAGCATTTAGGATACCACGATGAACAAAGGCAAAGTCTTTGCACTAAAGGAAATTGTGTTCCAGAGAACAGTAATTAAATAGAAAGTAAGTCAGATATGTGCTATAAAGAAAGATAACACACATTAAGGGAGAAACTGAATTGGCAGGAAATAATACTTTAGGAAAGATAGTCAAGGAAGGCATGTTTGAGGAAGAGACATGGAACAGAGATGTAAAAGTAGTGAGGAGGTGAGCCAAGCTACTTTCAAGGGAAGACCATCTCAGAAAAATATATACAAGCTAGCAGAAAGCCTGGAGACTAGAGTATGCTAGAGGAAAACGAGGAGGCCAGAGTGGCCACAACAGAAGGGATGTGGAGGAGAGTAATAAGAATAGGATTAGAGAGACTTGGATTTGTGATAGTTAACTTTATGTGTCAATTTGACTGGGATATGGGATAACCAGATATTTGGGCACATATTATTCTGGGTGTTTCTATGAGAATGTTTTTGGATGAAATTAACATTTAAATTGGTAGACTGAGTAAAGCAGATTGCCATCCCTAATATGGATGAGTCTCATCCAATCCATTGACAGCCTCAGTAGAACAAAAAGGTTGACCCTCAAGCAAGTAAGGAAGAATTCCTCCTGCCTGGCTGCCTCCAAACAGAGACATCAGCTTGTTCCTACCCTTGAACTTGAACTGAAACATTGGCTCTTTCTTGGTTGCAAACCTGCCTGCCTGGAACCATGTCATTGGTTCCCCTGGTTTTCAGACCCTCAGATTCAGACTGCAACTAAACCATTGGGTCCCCTGGATCTCCAGCTTGCTGACTCATGCTGAAGTTTTTGAGATTTAGCCTCCATAATATCTATAAATCTGTTCCATTTCCCTGGAGAATTCTACCGATGACAGGAGTTTAGGAGTAATATGATCTACTTACTTTTTAAAAGGAACACTATTGATATAGCATAGTCTGTCTATGGTGGGGCAAAGGTAGAATCAGCTACATATATATATATATATATATATATCAGCTACATATATATACATATACATATGTACATATACATATACATACATATGTATGTATACATATACATATATATGTACATATGTATATATATACATATATATGTATACACATATATATGTAGCTGATATATATATATATATATATATATATATATATATATATATATCAGTGTTTCCAGTGTTTTCGTTTACAGCCCAGAACTGGTAGAATATTTTCTATTTTCTGAGATGGGAAAGACTTAAGAATAGAAGGTTTGTAGAGGAAATTGAGAGTTCAGTGTTAGAGCCACGTATTTTTAAAAATATATTGGAGAAGCCAGTGAAAAGGTTGATAGTCCATTAGACACATTACTCCCAAGTTAAGAGAGAAAGTTAGGGATGGGGAGTCTAATACAGCTGTAATCAGTATACAGACAACATTCAAAGCTAGAAGGCTAAATGAAACCTCCTAGTATGCTGATGTGGACATTAACAATTTCATCAGAAATGGGGGCCCTCTCACATGGCTGGTAGGAAGCATATCAAAATTCATAGAGTGCCTAACACAGCCAGTCTACTACAGAATTCAGTAATATGAAGGAATTATAGGTAATTAAGATAATAGGTTGATGATGGACTTCCTATTTATTTTGTGGTAATTTGTACCAAATGCTATTACTTCATCAGACATTTCACTCATTTTATGAGACTTATTAAGTTATTCAAGTATGTAATAAATATGTATGCTGTCCTTATTTTCAGATTATAAGGGTTTAATAGGCACGTATCTCATACTGATATAAACTGAAGAAATTATTCCGATAATTACATTTTCTAGGCTAACATTGACTTATGATTTGACTCGAGGCAAGTCACACCTATCTTCTGTCTTGGTCTAAAATAATTTATTTTGGCTGCATTATCTGTAAAATGTTTCTATTTAGCAAAGTTGTAAACACTGTAATAGAAGTTACTACACCCAAACTCTGTTTAAATGTACTGTTTAAGGGGCGCCAGGGTGGCTCAGTCAATTGAGCATCCAACTCTTGATTTATGCTCGGGTCATGATCCCAGGGTCATGGGATCAAGCCCCATTTCAGGCTCCGCACTGAGTATGAAGCCTGCTTAATATTCTCTTCTTCTGCCCCTCTTTCCTCCTTGTGTGCTCTCTCCCTTTCTTTCAAATGTTTTTTTTTAATTTAAAAAAGTAAAAAATTATATTTAATATAATTTTTATTTATGCATTGTTTTTTTAGGTTTTATTTAAATTCCAGTTGGTTAACATAAAGTATAATATTAGTTTCAGGTGTACAATATAGTGATTCAACAATTCTATACATTACCCAGGGCTCATCACAACAAGTGCACTCCTTAATTTCCATCACCTATTTAACCCATCCTCCCACACATCTCCCTTCTGCTGACCATCAGTTTATTCTCTATAGTTAAGAGTCTATTTCTGGCTTCTCGAAGATGGTTTGCCCCCATCTCTCTTTTTTTCTCCTATTCTCATTTGTTTTGTTTCCTAAATTCCACATTTGAATGAAATCATATGCGATTTGTCTTTCTGTGACTTATTTAGCTTAGCATAATACACTCTCTAGCTCCATCCATGTTGTTGCAAATGGATGATGTCATTCTTTTTTTTAAGGCTAAATAATATTGTGTGTGTGTGTGTGTGTGTGTGTGCGCGCGTGCGCATACACACACACCACATCTTCTTTACCCATTCATCAGTTGATGGACATTTGAGCTGTTTCAATAGTTTGGTCATTGTAGATAATGCTGCTATAAATATTGGGGTGCATGTAATCCTTTGAATGAGTACTTTTGTATTCTTTGGGTAAATACCTAGTAGTGCAATTACTGGGACATGGGTAGTTCTATTTTTAACTTCTTGAGGAATCTCCATACTGTTTTCCACAGTGTACCAGCTTGCACTTCCACCAAGAGTACAGGAGGGTTCCCCATTCTCTACATCCTCACCAACACTTGTTGTTTCTTGTGTTGTTGATTTTAGCCATTCTGACAGGTGTGAAGTGATAGTTCACTGTAGTTTTGATTTGTATTTCCCTGATGATGAGTGATGTTGAAGCATCTTTTCATGTGTCTGTTGGCCATCTGTATGTCTTCTTTGGAAAAAATGTCTATTCACATCTTCTCCCATTTTTAAACTGGATTATTTGGTTTTTTGGGTGTTGAGTTTTGTAAATTCTTTATAAATTTTGGATATTAGCTCTTTATCCAATATGTCATTTTCAAACATGTTTTCCAATTCCAAAGGTTCCTTTAGTTTTGTTGACTGTTTCCTTCACTGTGCAGAAACTTTGTATCTTGATGAGGTCCCAGTAGTTCATTTTTTGCTTTGGTTTCCCTTGCCTCAGGAGACCTATCTAGTAAGATGTTGCTATAGATGAGGTCAAAGAGGTTCCTGCCTGTGTTCTCTTCTAGGATTTTGATGGTTTCTTATCTCACTTTTAGATCTTTTATCCATTTTGAATTTATTTTTGCGTATGGCATAAGAAAGTGGTCCAGTTTCATTCTTTTGCATATTGCTGTCCAGTTTTCCCAACACTGTTGAAGACACTGTCTTTTTTTCCATTGGATATTCTTTCCCACTTTGGTGAAGAATAATTGGCCATATAGTTGTGGGTTCATTTCTGGTTTTTCTATTCTGTTCTATTATCTGTATGTCTATTTTTGTGCCAGTACCATACTGTTTTGATCACTACATCTTTCTAATTTAACTTAAAGTCAGAAATTGTGATGCCTCCAGCTTTTCTCTTCTTTGTCAAGGTTGCTGTGTCTATTTGGGGTCTTCGGTGGTTCCATACAATTTTTAGGTTTGTTCTAACTCTGTGAAAAATATTATTGGTATTTTGATAAGTATTGCATTAAATGTCCAGATTGCTTTGGTAGTGTAGACATTTTAACAATATTTGTTCTTCAGCTCCATGAGCATGGAATGTCTTTCAATTTCTTTGTGTGCTCTTTAATTTCTTTCATCAGTGTTTTCTAGTTTTCAGGGTACAGGTCTTCTACCTCTTTGGTTAGGCTTACTCCTAGGTATCTTATAGTTTTTGGTGTAATATGGAAGTAATTTTTATATAGTTTATATAGATACAGATAAATAAAACAACTGAAGATATCTTAAGATACACACACATACATGCCCTTTTTATATATCTGAAAGTACAATATGATAAATGCTAATATAAAAATAATTGCCATATTAATATATGGAATTTTTCAAATTTACATATTTTATAGTTCTATTGTAATGGAATTTTTCTATTTTTTTCTTCCCAGAGGTTAGAATGGCATCTTTCAGGGAGGAACTATAAAATAGTGGGAAAAGACTAGGATTGAGAGTCCCAACTATGCCACTGTTGGTATGATATAAAAACATCATTAATGTGTTAAAATATTCCTATTTATAAAACACAAGTACTAAAATAGATGATTGCTAATGTTACTTCGATTTTAACATGTAAGAATGCTATGGTTCAATATGAATAGTTATTTGTGTGTATAGTTTTAATACATTTCTGTATTATTCCAGGAAAATTTTTGGCCATATTTTATGCAAGATATGTAACAGAAGTATGGTCAGGAGTAGACATTTCTTTCATCATGTAAAAGAAAAGGCATAAATATACAGGTTCTAGCATCTTGTCAGTAACTAATCAGAGACTCAGTCCTGAATAGCAATTTTTACCATGTGCTTTTCTCATAACCATAGTGTTTCATTAATGTGTTTTTTCTTGTTGAATATTCTCAATTCCTTTAAATAAATAGTTGTTAATTAGTCACTCTATGCATATAATTTTCTTATTTTCATAATTATACTTAATTATGTTCCTAGAAAAATTTATGTAATCAAATAATTGCCACATGTAATTATATAAAAGCTATAAACATATTAGAAAAAAATCACAGAAGATGTATTTACACAAGACATTTTCTTTTTCACTTCCAGTCATCGTATCATTTAGTATTGGTTTTAACATTTTTTTAACTCACATCACTAGATATGAAAGAGATTTTATTCTTAAGGGAAAAATTAACAGTACTTTCTTGTAGAGATGGCATATTATTAAAATATATCATATGTTGAACACTCTAAGAAAAATTACATATAATATTACAGATTTTTTTTCGGGAAAAATAACTTTTTTTTTGCTTTTACCCTTAAAACTCCTGATTTTTAATGCTTCAATTTCATTTTTAGTTGTATACATTCTTGTCTTACCTACACTTTAAATGCCTGTATCACCAGAAAAAATTTTTAAAACATTAAAATAAATGTAAAAGTCATCTAGAACATACGCAACTAATTTCACACATTGAGAAAATGAGGTCCTCGGAGTTTGAATGACTTCACATGCTCATAAAACTAGTTATCAGCAGGGCTTATGCTAATAGAACTCCTGGCTGTTGGTCCAGGTCTTTTTACCCTCTACACCAAGAGTATATTCAGTTTAGCACTGAAACGGTTATATTTCAATGATCTGATTTTGTATTTATGTCCTTCCCTTGACTGCAAAATCTCTGAAGACAGAAATTAGGTCCTCACCGTTATATTCCCCTGGAGCCTAGAGGAGTGCCTGAAACATTAGCATAATTGCTCAACATATAGTTTTTTTTAAAGCTTTTTATTTCAATTTTTGACCTTTAAAAGAAATGTCCCCTCATCTACCAGAGTGGGTACACAATAAATGTTGGCTTAATGACAATTGGTTGAATACCAAACTATAAAATAGAGACTAAATATTTGAAATATGTATTTTACTTGGCTTTAAAAAACATAAAAAATTCATATGTACATGTATACCAAAAACTCACACTGAATGGTAATATTAGCTAGAAGCAACAGAATGTTATAAATTCTCTGGCACTTCCATGGCAGAACTGTTTAAATGATAAACTTTCAGTTTTATCAAAATTATCCTAGCTCAAACCCTACTGTAAGAAGAAAAGGAATAGCTTATGGGTGAAAAATTAACATGACCATATATATTTTCATTAGCTGCAGCATCGACATTTTCCTTTGAAACATTTCTATTTAAAACTACATGTGTATTAGCATGCGGATATTAAGTAAATGTGTTTGAGTTTCTATTCTGAAAGCTCCACAGGGTAGGTTTGCTTTTATTTTGTTCCTGCTGAGAAAGTCACAAAAAGTTAACAAGTGATTGATGCCAAATCAATAACAAGGTTGAAGCCCTTACAGGCATATTGTCCTAGTATTTGCAAATGGGAAACAAGGCATTATCCAGGGCCTTATACAGAGATTAGACAGAAGGAGGGATTAAACTAAAACTCCAGTAACTCTCACACTTCATATGTCCTTTCCGGGGGTGTAACTTTGGCTTCATAGGAAGACGGTACAGGGAACAGGGAACCCAAGGCCTTTTGACTCCTCTACTCTTTTCTATGAGAGCTAGGTAGCTCTTTTGACCAAGGCTAAAGTATAAATTTAAGCCTCATCCTGTCATTAGTGGGAACACATAACAAGTATCATTGAACAAAATAAGTAAAATACTCTGAACATGCAATGTGCATCTGCTACATCTTTGGAAGTCAATATTTTTGGTGTAAAAATGTGTATTTACATTTGAAAAGAATAGCTTCAATTTTCATTCTATGCACATTTATGCCACACACTAATCTCTCACTGTTGGAGACCAACCCAAGGTGCTACCAAAAAGTCTTTTAACTCAGCAGGAAGAATTGCATAATGTCAAATATTTTGCTGTTTTAAATTTGAAGGGTTTTTTTAATATTTAAAATACACACTCCTTAAAGTCTGAGTCTGCTCAATACATTGAAGATATTGAGTATTTATGATAATGATTATGATTACCAAAACTATTGCTATTCATAGGCAACCACTAGGCAAACTATACTATCATCTCTGTTCATTGATAACAAATAGTTAGATATAGCTCCTACCCTCAAAGAGCTTACTATAAGCACAAGAGAGACAAAATGTTACCATGTATTGACATTAATCTTTTTGCCAAGTTTAACTGCTGAGTATAATTCATGGTGTCTTAGAAATTTTAGAAGTAGCAGGAGCCAAGTACCCACTCAGAGGCCTCAAATAAATGTTGCTGTTAGTATTTTTTATAACTTACATTATCAGTAATCATAGAATATTGATTTAAAAAATCAATACTATACTAATATTTTTAACACTACATTCAATTCTACCACATTATTGGCTGGTTAACATTTGATAATCCCAATTAAAGGGGTTTAAGAACTTTTCCTAGGATTCACCACAGCAATATCCCAAGCAAACAGTGTGCCACCCAGTTGGCCAGGCAACTAAGCCATGTTTCAGCTGAGAATTTTTTTTAAACTTCATTATATGAACATTTGGTGTCTCCTATAAACTGACAATCCAGTTTGTAAGAGATACATTATGCAAATTAGGAAATTAGCAACAAACTACTTCTGATGCTAGTCATTACTATCTTGTTCTTCAGTTCAGATTTGCAAAAGTGCAATAATGCAGTAAAATCTACCAACGGATGTTTTGTTACCACTATTAATGGACAATATTTTATTGTAATGTCAAATTTACTACAAAACCTGGGAATTTACAATAGCCTACATTATCCTACACAATCTAATATAATTCAATTTCCTTTGTCCTATGAGAAAAGCAAATAAAGGAAAAATGTATCACATATTCACTTGAACTCAAACTTTTCCTATTTATTAAATATTCAGTCAAACTCAGTATCATTCGAAGAGCTGGCAACCAATTTCATACTCCTCAATGGAAAATTGAAGAATTTTCAGTATTCACAATATGGGTGAACAATCTAAGATTTAGCCATGCATTTCTGTCAATCTAATTTTAGCATCTCTCTTCTGTTCATTGATTGGTCCCTACTGTTACTCCACATGCTGATGTGAAAGTCCCACTCCAGAGGTAGCAAATATATCAGAAGCCATTAATATAAACATGTAGTTCAATTTTTTTTCCTTTGCTGCACACTCGTTTATGCTGCTCTTTGTAGGTCCCTTTGATCATAAGTTCCTCTGCCTAAATTCAACAACTAAGTCATAACTGATTCTATTTAGAACACCCTCAGCAACAACCTAAAGTGCCTGTACTGAGCTAAAAATCTACAATGTAAAATGACAAAGGAAACCAGATCAGGAAACACATTTGATGCACAATGAACTGAAGACAAGAAGCTGCTAACCAACTTCTCACATAAAACCAGTCTGAAATGCACTTTAGAAACATGGTTTTTGTTTGTTTTACTTTTGCTTTGACAGTTTTATTTAGTTTTCTTGTTTTGTTTCAGCAGCCAAAGTACTTTTATAAAATTCATTGGTAGAAAGCATAGAGCCAAAGTGGAAGTGTCCAATAAAGCTGATCCTCCTTAAAAAAACTTTTTATTTTTAATTTTTTAAATGTTTATTTATTTTTTTGAGACAGAGAGAGACAGAGCGCAAGCAGGGGAAGGGCAAAGAGAGAGAGAGAGGGAGACACAGAATCTAAAACAGGCTCCAGGCTCTGATCTGTCAGCACAGAGCCCTACGCGGGGCACGAACCCATGAACTGCAAGATCATGACCTGAGCTGAAGTCAGATCCTTAACTGACTGAGCCACCAAGTCTCCC
Organism: Lynx rufus; assembly: GCF_022079265.1. Classification (NCBI taxonomy): domain Eukaryota; kingdom Metazoa; phylum Chordata; class Mammalia; order Carnivora; family Felidae; genus Lynx; species Lynx rufus. The sequence continues at coordinate 9,472,429 of NW_025814825.1, forward strand.
CTAAAAAAAGTCTTAAGAAAACACCAAGAAAATATCATAAGATAATTTGCATTCTCTGATTTAAATTATTATGTTGCTGTATTCAAAGAATTTATTCAACAATGTATTTTTCTGACAAAAAATCATATGGAGTTTGAAATAATCATCAATCTTTCATTTGGTGTTTTGTATTTTAAAATCTCTAAAATACATAGAAAACTCAAATCACTGGGTTTTTCGTTGACTTCAGGGGAAAACAAACTCATCTTCTTAGTAAAAGAAAGATACACAAATGTTCACTCCACATTGAGAAATTTCCAAACATTCTGGCTGGTCTACAATATTTGGATTCCTCTAGTGAGATATATTGTGGAATAGAAATACAAAACTAGGAGTCTGTCTTCAACCTTGCTATTTAATGTATCTATCAGACAGGGCTATGTGTTTCTCAGGCTCAAATGGAGGCAAATAAAGACACACCTTTCTCTTTACAGTCATGTAACTACCTAGAAAGCTATTTGGACATTTGGCTTTTGAATAATCTTTAAGTATAGCCATTTATAAGATGTAAAGATAACTAAGATAAATAATTATCACATCTGTATAAATAATGAAAATATAATATTTTTAAATCAGTAATTTGAAGCTTTGTCATGAATTATTTTCATTCCTCTTCATTATCCCAAAATATATTATGTAACTACTTCTTACTTTTAGATTCTAAAATAAGCCAAGAAAGAATTAAGTAATTAGACAAAAATACTATAAAAGAGAAATAGACGCAAGAAGTCTGAAACATTGCCTTTAATGAGTATTTATCTATGGCATTTAGTAAATTCATTAGTAGACAGTATATACTACAAATCTATCAAATTAAGAAGGAAAAAACTATAAAGAATGACGTTCTTTCTAAATTTAGGACAAGCAAGGAGAGTCAAACAGACTTCCTATTTCCAGGTTTAGCCTGCAATTCACAAACGTATAAACAAAAACGTGATGAGGATTTTCTTCCTGTTGTTTCAATTAGTTTAAGTTACATGAGGAACACACTGGGTCTCCTGAGGTTTGAAGACCATGAATGCTGTAAGAATACATTTACTCTTAAGGAGCTTTTGTTTCAAAATCCTGAGTCATTTTAGAGTGAAACATTTTCATGTTTTTCTACGTTCCCATCAATCAATCTACCTTTAATAGTTTCGTTATATGGTCTTTGCATACAAAGCAAGAAAAAAACGAACTGTCTTTTTTTTTGGGGGGGTGGTAACTAAGAAGGTATTTGATCACCAGCTAAAGGCACTTAAACTGACACCATTTCCTGGTCGTCTTATATGTGAAACATCTTTATTTCAAAACTAAAACTGCTGAAACTTTAAAAATTGCTGTAACAGATGTTTGGACTTCTAAAAAAACAGATGTTTGGACTTGTAAAAGATGTTTGCACTTGGATGTATTTATAAAATACAATTTTATAAAAACTATATTAACTACTAACACTCATATTTATTTCAAAAGGTATACCAGGGCACCTGGGTGGCTTAGTCAGTTGAGCGTTGAACTTCAGCTCAGGTCATGATCTCACAGTTCGTGGGTTTGAGCCCCCATCAGGCTTTGTGCCAACAATGCAGAGCTGTCTTCAGATTCTGTCTCCCTCTCTCTCTGCCCCTCACCCACTTACATACACACACACTCTGTCAAAAATAAACATCAAAAAAAATTTTAATGTATATCAACACTATTTCCAGAAAAAAGTTGGCTCAATAGTGGATGCATTAAAACTTTCAGGCCATTGTGGCCAGGTAAAAGAAAAAGTAAAAGAGGTGTTCTGATGTGGTAAATAGACAGAAATTGCTCTAAAAACTAAGGACCAAACATTCCCCATGTAACAATGGTATGAAGTGTTCACATGTATAAGACAATACCATATCCTCAAACACTGAGTAGAGTATTAATGACTTAAAGTCCATTACACCAAGTGCAAGAAGTCAAATAAAAAAAAAAAAAAGATCCCAACTTGGTTTCTTGGCGACTGTCATCCCTGTTATAAATCTTGTTGAAAGCATCAGCAGTCATAGTATTCCATTCAATTGGCAATTCTGTTCTCCATGAATGCAAGACACACAATCATGAATTATTCTATTGAATAATTGTACCTATTAAATAAGCAATATCAATAAAACAAAAAATAAAAGGATAAAAATTTCCATCAAAATTTAGAGACAAAAAAGACACATCTGGGGCGCCTGGGTGGCTCAGTCAGTTAAGCCTCCAACTCTTGGTTTTGGCTCAGGTCATGATCTCACAGTTTGTGAGATCCAGCCCCACAGCACATTCCTCTCAGCATGGAGCTTGCTTGGGATACTCTTTCTCCCTCTCTCTCTTCCCCTTCTTTCTCTCCCCGCCCCCCCCCCCCGCTCAAAATAAATAAATTTAAAGAAAAAGACATACCTACAAAATTAAGTAAATAGCTTGTCACAGAAGTGCATACACTATTTTAGAATCCTATCATTGAAAAACTACAGAATGATAAATGTCAGAAAAGAGAACTTTCCCATAGCTGGCATCTGCTAAAGATTCTGAAATAACTATGAATGCTGGAGTTTAGGAAAATTAACTTTCTTTCACTACATAGTCATCACATCATTTTATAGGATAAATTTCATGCAAGCATTTCACAAAAAGATTCGAATCAAATTTTGCACACAGTTGTAGTACCCCCCATTCTAGCACTGTGCAAGGTGCCAATTCTGATAACACATTTTAATTTGAAACACAACCAGCTAAACTAGTTTTGTAGCACAATGAAAATATTGTGTTTTTTGAGGTCCTTCTGTAATATCCTTTTAAAATGTCTATCTGAGAAATAAATACCCACTTGAACTCCCAAATCCTAATATCCATGATTTTTTGCTTATTTGCAGAAGCAACTTCTTTCTTGTTTTTTCTCTTGCAGTACATTTTTTCATTTAATCCATGAAGTGGGTATTATTAACCACATTTTATGTATGAGAAAACGAGACTCACAAAGGTTAAATTTTCCTAATTTCATACAGCTATTATTGTAAACTCAAATTAAGATCTTTCTGATTCTGAGGCTCATGGTCTTAATTCCTGCCATACATCATCTCCTGAATTTATACAATATGAGCTTCACTGTTTCTCTCTTACAATTTTTTTCTTCCCTTCCACACACATTTATGTTCTACTCAAAGGGTCTGATTCTCCATTTGGCAAATATAGGTTTTGCTGTGACTCTTCCTTTTCCCATACTGTTTCCTCTTGCCTCTCCCACTCAGTCAGGTGCCAATTCGTAAAGGAAAATGCAAAATTTGAACTCCTTCTTAAAGTCCCACCCCTGGAAAGTATGACCTCTGCCTTGGCTGAAACCTCACTGCCCTCTTCCAAATGTCTGTGCTTATGTTATTTCTTTCCCTTCTCAAGAGCTTCTTGCTGGAAGGATGGTTTTACCTGGATCCTCCATGAAGCAGATACCAACAGAATGTTAAACATGTAAGAATTTTAATGGAAGAAAGGCTGGGATTGCTGTCAGACACCAAGTCCGTAAAGATAAGGAAGTTTGGATAGAAGCTTCCTAGACCGCACGGTCTAAAGAAGGTTTAATAAGGTCACTGGGGAGTAATCTAGCCGGTCAATGAAGAGGTCCCTCTTTCCTAGGAACAGGTTTGCTTTAGAATCTCCGCTGCTCTCTGTCATAGGCTAGGAGCAGCCCTTGGGAAGCATGACATGGGTACAAACATGGCAATGGATTTTAGAGCATAGCACCTGGAAATCCTGGTCAATTGCATACCCTGATCAATTATGCCCCCCATAACTGCAGATTGCAAGGTGCATTCATAAGACTGCCAAGAAGAACAATTCCCAAATGGGCCACTTATGAGATGCATCACATTGGGAAAGATATTGAATCTTTCTGAGTCATTTTGTAAGAGTAGAACTATTATAGGAAATAAACGTGATGAATTATGTGAAGTACCTACTGCAGGAACTATTCAAAAACATTAGTTGTTTTTAATCTTCTATAACATTCTAGATTACATACATATGTAGAAGACACTTAATGTTTTTAAAATTATTCTGTTTACATGTATAAATAAATGCATGTATACATAAAGTTACACCCCCATCTATATACAGATAGAATAAACTGAACCTTTGTTTCTCTCTCCATTTAGAATTGATTTTTAAATGGCTTTTTTTATTTCTTTCTTTTTTTTAATGTTTGTTTTTCAGAGAGGGAGGGGGATAGAGAGAGAGAGACAGAGAGAGAGAGAGGGAGAGAGAAAGCATGTGAGCAGGGGCAGGGCAGGGAGGGGGGACAGACATCCAAAGTGAACTCTCTGTTGACAGCAGACAGCCCAAAGTGGGGCTCAAACTCATGAATCACGAGATCATGTCCTGAGCTGAAGACAGATGCTTAACTGACTGAGCCACCCAGATGCACTCCATTTAGACTTTAAAGAATCCTTCTACTAAACTTCATGTTTCATCTTTGAACCAAATTTTTCCTGGTAGAATCTATATTATTTGCATTATTTCTTCCAAAACAGATATTCACACAAGTGAAGGTTTCAGACTGACACGATCCTGTATCTTAAAAACAAATAATAATTAGTATTAATAATAAATTTCTTTACCTCCTATATTCATCCATTTATTCATTTAAACATTCATTCAACAACTATGTAATACTCTGTTCCAGGAACTATGCTAGGAAAGCAGAAACAAACACTGTTCCTATCTTCATTTCACTTACATTCTTGCAGGGAGAAAGTCATTAACCAAAGGATCACATAAATAAATGTGCAACTGCAGTGGCAACAATGCTATGAAGGACAAGTGCGGTGTGTAATAAGACTCATCACAGGCAGATTGGAAGCAGTTGGAACGACTGCCAATTGCTTTCTGAACGTTGTGCTACTAGCCCTAAAGAAGGAAGAGTTTATAAGGTAATGAAGATAGAAAAAGATGTTCCAATCAGAGGAAACAAATTATATAAAGCCCAGTGGTGGGAAGGTGGAAGCGGGAGACATTTCATGTGGAAAACAAATAGGAGGAGAGCAGGTTCAGAACCTGGAGAAATTAGGAGGGGCAATGTGTGAACATAAAGCTTACATAATTGTCCCAAAGGACTGTACCTGAAAAATATACCCAGGTCCCACTCTTAGATTTTTATCACACTCAGTGGACTATCACTGTCCATTTTGTTACATTTGCTTTTAGCCACTGATTTTTAAGAAAATAAAGTAAATATAAGGAAATACAGTTAAGGAAAATGTCAGCCACTTGAAAATCACCCAACAGTATTTAAATGACATTACAAATGTGATCATTGAATGTAATCATTACATATGTGATTATTAAAATGGGTTATTTTAAGCCTCTTGCTGATTCTATCTGTATATATAACCAATATCTTATTTAATTATTGGACTAAATGAAAAGTAGTTATTCAATAATATGAAAACATAATAGAAAACTTTAAAGCAATAAAATTACACAATACACTAATCCCAATATTCAATCGCAGAATAGAATAACAAAAATGTCATTTGACCCACAAATGTTGAGATATTCTCATTTGTGCCTGAGGCACAACCATGGAACCAATGCATTTATGGGGACGAAAGAATAATAAAAAGGAGTAACCAACCACTGGCTCAGAGACCATCACTGCTAAGACACTCTACATATCAAAAGAGTCCTTAAAAAAAAAAGTACATTCAGAGTCTTATATATAGTATAAACCCTTAGTTATTTTTCAGGGTCATGTACCTGCAGATTTGCGGTATGTGGCTCCCTGGCTGGTATGTTAAATCCCCAAAGTTACATCAGACAAGTCTGAGCCTTGTTTAAGACAGAGTCTGGGCACCTGGGTGACTCAGTCGGTTAAGTGTCCATCTTCAGCTCAGGTGATCTCACCATTGGTGAGTTCGAGCCCCTCATTGGACTCGGCGCTGACAGCTCAGAGCCTGGAGCCTATTTCGGATTCTGTGTCTCCCTCTCTCTTTGCCCTTTCCCACTTTCACTCTGTCTCTCAAAAATAAAATAAAAACATTTAAAAAATTAAAAAAAAAAACAGGGATGCCCTGGTGGCTCAGTCAGTTAACCCTCCAACTTCAGCTCAGGTCATGATCTCGCTGTTGGTGAGTTCGAGCCCCACGTTGGGCTCTGTGCTGACAGCTCAGAGCCTGCAGCCTGCTTCAGGTTCTTTATCTCCCCCTCTCTCTGCCCCTCCCATGCTCACTCTGTCTCTCAATAATAAATACACGTTAAAAAAATAAAAAATAAAAAATAAAGACAGAGTGAGACCATGCCTTAGCCTCTTAAGGGAAGGATATTACTAAGTCTTTACATAATAAATATCCACCCTCTTCCAGAAGAAATACGTAGTATTCTCCTATTTTCCCTACTATTATGTCTTTAGGAAAAGATCTGGACAGGTGGTAAGATGGGCCATAGAGTAGTTGTAGTCTGCATTTCTAAGAATTCTTCCCTGAAACTTGTTGGAAAAGAAATACTCAAACTAGTAAAGCAGAAAACTAAGCATAGATTAAATGAACAAGCAAACAAACCCTAAGTGTGAATCAGATCACCAAATCTTCTGAGAAAACAAATAAAACTGATACAAAGAACTTTTGGAAAATGTTTATGTTTGTAGTTTAGTTTTCAGAGCCTTAGGAAAATCAGGTATTTTTTAAGGGTAACTAGCCTCTTCCTACATAATATGTAATCTTTATTTAACCTAGTTCTTCCAATAATGCATTGGCATGATCTTGATCAAGAATATAATGTGGATTCAATAGACACTTCTCCAAAAAAGACATCCAGATGGCCAACCAACACATGAAAAAATGCTCAACATCACTCATCACCAGGGAAACACAAATCAAAACCACAATGAGATACCACCTCACACCTGGCAGTATGGCTAACATTAACAACTCAGGCAGCAACAGATGTTGGCAAGAATGCAGAGAAAGAGGATCTCTTCTTCACTGCTGGTCGGAATGCAAGCTGGTGCAGCCACTCTGGAAAACAGTATGGAGGTTCCTCAAAAAATTAAAAATAGAACTACGCTATGACCTAGCAAATGCACTACTAGGTATTTATCCAAGGAATACACAGGTGTGCTGTTTCAAAGGGGCACATGCACCCCCCATGTTTATAGAAGCACTATCAACAATAGCCAAAGTATGGAAAGAGCCCAAATGTCCATTGATGGATGAACAGATATATACATATATATATACAATAGAGTATTATATACAATATATACAATATATACAATAGAGTATTACTCGGCAATGAAAAAGAATGAAATCTTGCCATTTGCAACTACATGATGGAACTAGAGGGTATCATGCTAAGTGAAATTAGTCAGTTAGAGAAAGACAAAAATCATATGACTTCACTCATATGAGGACTTTAAGACTCAGAACAGATGAACACAAGGGAAGGAAAGCAAAAAGAATACAAAAACAGGGAGGGGGACAAAATATTAGAGACTCTTAAATATGGAGGACAAACAGAGGGTTACTGGAGGGGTTGTGGGAGGGGGGATGGGCTAAATGGGTAAGGGGCACTAAGGAATCTACTGAAATCACAGTTGCACTATATGCTAACTAACTTGGATGTAAATTAAAAAAATAAAATTAAAAAAAGAAAAGTACAAAAAAAAGAGAATATGATGTGGATATACTCTTATATACATTTATACTCACACAAGCCAAAGTTTAGAAAATATTAGTCTTCAACTCACCTGCATACATGATTAAAGTCTAGGACCTATTAGGAATTAAAAAAAAAAAAAAGAGCAAGCAATCATATATGCAGCCCTAGCAATGTTAAACTTTACCAGGGTCAAAAAAGGCCATGGTTGCTGTTAAGTGAGAAGAAGTACAAATAATGGCAATAAAGTGAAGCAGAAGAGTAGGAAGGAGAAAGAGAAAAGGAAGAGAGAAGAGGAAAAGTCTCCAGCCCTGTATAAGGAGGAAAAGGGTAATCTATATGCAGTTGTTCAGTAACATCCGAATTCTGGAGATCTATTCTTATTAGATTCCCTGGATAAACCAAGGTTTCGCTAGGAACAGTTTTGTTTGGTTTGTTCTTTTAAGATTAGAGTGAGGTACCTGGGAAGACTGAGACATGTAATCCAAAGGGCAAAGTTGCTCTCTGCCTTTACTCTGAAGATGCTCAGAACTGAGTACTGAATTGGGCTGCCTGATTTTTTATTCCTTCTCTCCTCTCCTCTCCTCTCCTCTCCTCTCCTCTCCTCTCCTCTCCTCTCCTCTCCTCTCCTCTCCTCTCTTTTTCATTTTTTTGTCTCTGTATCACTTGAGAGCATGTGTCCCTTTTTTGCCCCTACTTCCCTGCCTCTGTTCCCATTTTGACTCCTGCCTAGACTTGATCACGTCACAATTCTAGGCACTGTCTGCTGGCTTATTCTTAGCAAATCCTAAGCAGTAGCCTGACCAAGACCCAGAAGGTAATGCCAACTCCAGAATTTCTAAAGAGAGGGATCAGGATATGGTGGGTACATGAAAGAATCCCTCCCTTGAAACTGTTCTTTTATACAACAAGAAAACTGTTTTCACTTGAATTATGTTTCTTGAGGTGCACTGGAGCCAAGGGGTAGCTTCAGCTCTGAGCCTATCTCCAGCACCTCTTTCACAAATGCCTGTTGCCTTTTATTATAATTTCATGAACTATCTATCACCTGTCAGTGCTTGCACTGCAGCCTGTGCTAGTTAGAAGAGTAGAAAGACACCTGATAACTTTCTCTCACCATGTATCTGTCAAAAGGCCACTTACATTGCTTTTAGGGAAGCAATGAGGAAATCTTTTTAAGAAAATAAATCCAGGGAACCTGGGTGTCTCAGTCAGTTAAGCATCAGACACTGGGTTTCAGCTCAGGTCATGATCGCACGGCTCATGAGTTTGAGCCCCACATCAATGCTCTGCACTAACAGCAGGGAGCCTGCTTGGGATTCTCTCTCTGCCTCTCTCTCTCTTTCTCTCTTTCTGTGTTTCTCTCTCAGAACAAATAAATATTTTTTTTAAAAAAGGAAATAAATCCAGCTTTCCAATGCAAGCCCCATGATTATTCTTAGTTACTCTTTCAACTCAGTGTACAATCACTTCTTTTTATTCTATATCCTCTATTCCTGCCTTGATTTAGAACTCAGGAAGTTCCAATCTTAGGTAAATATTTTTTAGATCCTGCCAAAAATACAAGAAAATTGATTTCTTTTTCTGAGAAATCTAAGAAACTTTTGATGCAGTTTAATAAACTTTGCTTATAATCCAGATCTGTATGTATTTATAATATTTAAGGTTTATTTTTTTAAGTTTGAAAGCCTAAATGGTTAAAGCTGCTAAAGTATCAGTGTTTTGAATAATTGCCTCACCATAGAAATTATTAGTTTTTACAGCAGGTAAAGAAAAGGTAGCTTAAGAAATCCTTGGTGGGGCGCCTGGGTGGCGCAGTCGGTTAAGCGTCCGACTTCAGCCAGGTCACGATCTCGCGGTCCGTGAGTTCGAGCCCCGCGTCAGGCTCTGGGCTGATGGCTCGGAGCCTGGAGCCTGTTTCCGATTCTGTGTCTCCCTCTCTCTCTGCCCCTCCCCCGTTCATGCTCTGTCTCTCTCTGTCCCAAAAATAAAAAAAAAAAAAAAAAAAAAAAGAAATCCTTGGTAGTTCTTACTGGGCACTAGGTTTTCAAAGGCCAGGAAAGGAAAAGAAGAAGCTGGGATAAACTAAATGAAGAAAGCACTGCCATTTGCCACACCCACTGTCCCTTCCTTTCACTTGAACACGCCTTTTGGATTCAGTATCAAATCAAATCCCCCACATTTTGCTTTATGTACTTGCTGAAGTCTTTTGTTCCTCAAACCTCAGATAAATCTGTTAAATTGTTTAGAATACAATGGAGTTACAAATACTGTTCACAGCAGCCTCAACCCCCACTATTGAAACAAGGTATCTCACTCATAAAAATGTATAAAACTGAACAGTGCATACAATTGCACAAGCTTCCCAGTAATTCAAAACATTTGTAAATTCTATTTTTTTCCCTGTGCACTGCCAGCACTCACAACAAATTAAATTCTCATTCAGCTGCTCTGCTAGGAAGCAAAACAAAATAAGACTGGGCATGAACCAGTGTCTTCCTTTTATAACTTCTTACTCTTTATTTTGATGCTCTAAATGGAGCTGCCCTTTGTATTCCAATAGCCATTATGGTTTTACTTGATTCTATGAGCAACCATATTTCATCACAGCCTCCTCCCACAATTAACCATACCTTTCATAACCCACCCAGCTCTGGAGTCCCTACAGGGAACAGTTCCAGCAGCCCAGTGGGCCACAAAGTGGAGACTCTTTCTTATCTGTACAGTGGTCACAGCATAGGAGCTTTGGTGGGTACCTGATGCCAAAATCCTTCTGGAAGGAGCCTTCTATGGATGTGCTCCTCTGCCTGCCTCTTTTTTGCAAAGAAATTCCAGGAAGATAAATAACTAAAAATAACAAAAGCAATGTTGCTTTTTAGACTCAAATAAAGTGACACATTTTCTTAAATAGCATATATATTAATTGTAGAATTAACCATTTTTTGAACAATAACTATCTGTAAGGCGCTGTGCTAGGTATCTTAGAGACTATGTCATTTCATTACTTCAACAGTTCAGTAATGGAGGTAGATATTATAACCATTTTGTGGAAACTCAACAGAGAAGTTGAGTCTCTAAGGCACATAGTCACATGTTCTGGTTCCATAATTTGAACCCAAAGCTCTCTGACTCCAAAGCCCTCTTAACTGTATAGTCACTTGTTAATCATGATATTAATGCATTGATATAAAGCAGAATCCAATACCAAAAATTCACTACCATGAACCATGAACTTTCCTGGGTCACTAAATGCAGAGACTTTAAAACTTCATTTATATAAAACCAAGCAAAGATATTACCATCAGGAAATACAATATTCACCTTAAGACTTCTAAGCCAAAGATCCTACACTGTCAACATGTACTAGAAATAAGAATACAAATCCCATCTTAATGTTAATACATCACTACATGAAATCAGAGCTTATGGATCACAGAAAGCAAATTAGGGCTCCCTACTCAATCATTCAGGCACCCACTCTTCTCAACAAATCTTACCATACATGCCTGTTTTTAGTATTTTTCTGAGATATTCGAGAAATGCAGAGATATAGCTCCTGTCTTACAAATGAACTAATAGAAGAGATAAGACAAATGCCCATGAGAAGTTAAGTAATGATACCAGTCAATGCTCATGCCAGCTGAATGACACAAATAATAGATGAAATGGGAATACAGCAGAGAGAAAGCAATTGCTTTGGGTTTCTGCATCAGAAACACTTCAGGGACAGACAGAGGTAGAAGGAATAGTGAAAATAATCATTCAGAGGTAGACCTGATCATGGTGTGTTTGGGAGACCATAAATAGAGCTGGAGTTGAGAATTCAAGCAGAGTGTTCATACTGGAGATGCACAGTGATAAGCTTCAGAATGTAGCCTGGAGCCAAACTGTAAAGTCTTACCAGACACAACTGAGGAATTTAAACTGTGTTTGTAATTAATGGAGAGCGGATACTGAAGATATTGCAGCAGAGAATTGATACTACAAAAGCACTGTTATAAGAGTACTCTGGCAGCAGTGTTTAGAATGTATTGAAGACACAAGAGACCAAAGCCAAGAAGAGTAGTTTGGAGACACCTGCAAGCAATGAAATATGAGGTGAACTTCAGAGAAGGGAAATGAAGAGAATTAAGTGGTAGTGTGGCAAAGTGTATTCTGTGCTTACCAGGTCCTCTTTCACCCTCTTTTTCCCGGGTACACATTCCCCAGTGAGTTCTAAACTTTGAGCTATAAACAGAATAAGTATAAGTTCTGGAGGTTTCTCTCTTTTCCCTGATGTAGGACCTAGAAGCCACATATTGAGATGACAGCTTCTCAAGATGCTAGCTGAGTGTCTCCTTAAGTCACTTCTTGAAGAGAGTGTCTTGGAGAACCACTGAGAACACAGTAGACTTTGCATGAGTAAAAACTTGTATTTGTTAAGCTATTGATGTTTCAGGTTCATTATTCAAACAGAGCCTCATCTCTTCTTACTAAGACAAAGATAACTGTGTCCGAATTGATAGCTGTGCTTAGGGACTTGAGGACCCTGGCTTTGGAAGCAAACCTAAAAACAGGTAGGAACCACAATTTGCCAGTGCCTTAAATAATGGCACTGACACATTAGATTTAAAGATTTTCTATAGGATTAACATGTCATCTGCAAATAGTGACCGTTTGACTTCTTCCTTGCTGATTTAGTCGCCTTTCATTTCTTTGCATTGTCTTATTGCTGTAACTAGAAATCCCAGTACTATGTTAAACAACAGTGGTGAAAGTGAGAATCCCTGTCTTATTCCTCACCACAGAGGAAAAGCTCTCTGTTTTTCCCCAATGAGGATGATATTAGCTGTTGGTCTTTCGTACATGGCCTTTATCATGTCAAGATATGTTACCTCTAACCCTACTTTGTTGAGGGTTTTTATCATGAATGGATGTTGTACTTTGTCTAATGCTTTTTCTGCATCTATTGAAAGGATCATATCGTTGCTATCCTTTCTTTTATTAATGTGATGTATCATGCTGATTGATCCGTGAATATTGAACCACCCCCGCCACCCAGGAATAAATCCCACTCAATCATGGTGAATGATTCTTTTAATGTACTGTTGGATTTGATTTGCCAGTATTTTGTTGAGAATTTGTGTGTCCATGTTTATCACAGATATTGGCCTGTAGTTCCCTTTTTTAGTGGGGTCTTTATCTGGTTTTGGTATCTGGGTAATGCTAGACTTAAAGAATGAATTTGGAAGCTTTCCTTCCTTATCTATTTTTTTGGAATAGTTTGAGAAGAATGGATATTAACTCTTATTTAAATGTTTAGTAGAATTCCCTGGGGAATACATCTGGCCCTGGGAAGATTGGGAGATTTTTGATTATTGATTCAATTTCTTTGCTGGTTATTGGTCTGTTCAAGTTTTCTATTTCTTCCTGTTTCAGGTTTGGTAGTTTACATGTTTCTAGGAATTTGTCCATTTCTTCCAGGTTATCCAATTTGTTGGCATATAGCTTTTCATAATATTCTCTTATAATTGTATTTCTGTGGTGTTGGTTGTTCTTTCTCCTCTCATCTGTGACTTTATTTATTTGAGTCCTTTCTCTTTTCCTTTTGGTAAGTTTGGCTAGAGGTTTATCAATTCCATTATTTTTTTTTCAAATAACCAACTCCTGGTTTCACTGATCTATCAGTTATTTTAATTTCTGTATTATTTATTTACGCTCTTATCTTTATTATTTTCCTTCTTCTGCTGACTTCAGGCTTCATTTGTTGTTCTTTCTCTAGCTCCTTTAGATGTAAGGTTAGGTTGATTATTTGAGATTTTTCTTGCTTCTTGAGGTAAGCCTGTATTGCTAAACACTTCCTTCTTATGACTGCTTTTGCTGCATCCCAAAGGGTTTGGACCATTGTGTTTTCATTTTTATTTGTTTCCATGTATTCAATGAAACCACTAATCAATTCATTATAATTACCCAGTTCCTACACCTATGAATATTTTTACTCTTGAAGTGTCTAAAAGAAAGTAAATAGGGTGACACAAGGTGAGATTACACTAACTCAGCTCCAATATACTCAAGATCATATGTTGCTGTCCGTACATGCAGGCAAGTAATCTGAGTTACATGGTCTTCCAAAGTAGGGAATTCAGGATATTGGCATACAAAGTCTAAAAGTAATTACATACTTTTTTTTCCCCAGAAAGAATGTATCTACAAGACTCCTAGCACGATTAAAAGAACAATCTGTGATAATGAGATAGAATAAAGCTAAGTAACTCACATGGAAACTAAATCCAGATCTTGGGTGTATTAGGTCGGAGTTTTAACCACAGTGCTAATTATAAGAACAATAACCAGACAAGGTATGATTAAAATATTTTATCTGAAAACTACACCTCGAACTGTATCTTTATTTTAGACCTAGCCTGAACTAGTTCTGAAAGCCCTGACAAATGACCTTCTTAGAGTTGTGGATGAGTGCCAAACGCCCATACTGATTCTATGCTACATTAGGTCACTGGCATTTTCCAACAGGACACCTACAGATTCTCTACTTAGGACACGGATATGAAAATGTCCTATACATATCAAAATATTTAACAGCAACATGCCACTTTGGATGGCATTTTAAATTGGCTTCTTAGGGGTCTTTTGTGAGGAATAATCAAGGGGTGGAGACATCATTACACTAATCCTGATCACCAAACCCAAAATGTACCTCATGTGGTCATGGAAACTATTTGTTTTAATTCAAAATTAATTAAGTTTGAGTTAGAGCAGAAAGGGAGTGGTCTCATAGCTTTAATTGCAGGCATTCAATACAACACAAAGACTGGCATCCCAGTGTTTCAGCCTTGAATTTCTGCCATCAAAACCATTAGTCAATTCAGAGACAGAGCTTGAACACTTGACTGCCTACACTCAGCTCCATCTGTTATGTGCACTATTGCCAATACATAGTCCAGTGTGCCAATGGCACCGTTCATCAATGGTTCTTATGAAGCAGCAGGATGCCTATCTACTTCCACCAAAGCCACATGGTGTCATCTTTCCTGCTGGAAGAATAATCTATCTAGAAGCAACACCATGAGTTTATACTTGCTTATTCCTTTCTTATTTAAAAAAAAAAGTAGAATATTTCACCTCAGCACTAGGAACTCAGGGTTTGAGCAAAGCAAGAATAATAAAATTAGGAAGTACTGAATAAGTGGGTTAAATGTATACTGAGAAAAAATAAAACTATCAAGAGGAAAAACAAAAATGGAAGATCAAAAACATGGAAAGTTAAAATCTAAATACGTGTTTTTAGACCACTTTAACTGCAATCTAATTTATTTAGACCATTTGGTCTAATAATTGATGTAAGAGAGAAAATTATCAATCTAAACCTGTGTCTCTTAACATGTTAGAAATATCAGGGGAGCTTTTAAAAACACCTCCCCTGATGAGGAGGTACCACGTGGCCTCCCGAAAAATTAAATCGAAATCTCTGGGATGAAACCAGGCATCAGGATTTTTTTTAAGTGTTCCTGGGGATTCCAATGAACAGCCCTGTTTGGGAGCTACTGACTTAAACAAAAAAAGTACAAATCAGTTTTTAAGCCACAGTTGTTTCTACTACAACTTGATTCACTGCGCCACATAAAGGAAATAAGTACCTTAAATTTATATATGAGGAAAGGCGACTTAAAAATGTTGAAAAGTTTGCCTAAGATTGCATAGCTTATAGGCTGTAGAGCAGGGGCTCAGAACCAGGGCCCAATACTGACTGACACTTTGACCAAATACACTGAAGCCTCTGGGTGGGATCATGGAGGGACTGGCTGAGTGGCGGGTGGAAGTGAGCCTTTGGACTGAGGGGAGCTCTGGTAATAAATACTGCCCCATGCCAATTTGCACAGTAATTTCCACCATTTAGAAATTTCTTTGAGTTATTTCAAGGTCATAAACAGTTCCCAAATGCAATGCAATGGCCACAATAATAATCAGTGTTGTTGTCATTATAGCCACCAATTATGAACCTGTTACATGTAAAACTCCATTTTAGTTACTTTACATGTATGACTTTGACTCTATTATGTCCTTCAGGGTAGATATCAAAATCTCCATTTAATGGTTGATAAGAGGTTTATAAAGGTTAAATAACTTTCCCAAAGTCATATAATTAGTAAATGGCAGAGCCACGACATGAACTGGCTGTATGCTCTTTTTTAATTTTTATACTATGTTGCACAGAGAAACTAAATATTTTAACACAATTACTGTCTATTATTAGTAGTTTCATCATGAACTAAAGTCATAAGACACAAGACAGGTGAATTGAAGGCATGGGTGGGTTGTGGGAGATTTGGTGGTTTTAAACTATGTCCACTAATTATTCAATATCCCTCCTTTCAAGACAGCTTGATTTTCCTTCCTTTGAAAGTGAACTGGGACTTGCTTCCAATTAATAGAGTATGGAAGAAATGATGGAGTATGACTTCTAAGACTCAGTGATAAAAGGCATCACTCACTTTCAGAAAAGCCAGCTGCCCTAACCAAAGGCCTCCTGCCACAGCCATGTGAGTGAGTCATCTTGGAAGCAGGTATTCCAGCCCCAATCAAGCCTTCACATGACTCTAGTGTCCATCAGCAGCTTGACTGAAACCTCATGAGAGATCTGGAGACAGAAACACCCAGCTAAGCTATTCCCCAACTCCTGACCCATAGAAGCTGTGAGATAGTAAATGTTTTTATTTTAAGCCACTAGGTTTTGCAGGATCTGTTACACCAATGGATAACTCATATAAGGAAAAAAAAACTATGGAAGATAAATTATAAAAGGCCAAGATCATGGGACCCAATGATGCATAAGAATAATCCTGAGCACCCAGAGATACCAGAAGAGTACTAGGTAACTGCCTAAGAATATGAGAAGGAGTTGGGGTAAAGAAAAGGCAGCAGTGGAGTGTCAAAAACTGTTTACAATAACTTTTTTTTGAAGGAAAGAAAAAAATATTAGTTTGAGGGTGAATTCACTTCCCCAGGGTATTACAGACTTTGACAGCACTCCATATGACATACTGAAAGCCACCCAAGCACCTAACTAAAGCAATAATGCATCATGCAAAGTCAAGTAAAGTCTTTTTTGCTATTTTACACAGTTTAATAAGACAGGTCATGATAATATGATGTTATTAACGCAAGCTGAATTATTTTGAGGCTAATAATTACATATAATATCCCTTTACCTATTTATCTTAAGGCAAAATGTTATTTACATTATTACATCTTGATAAGCAACTGTATCTACTGCAATGAAATATAGATTTTAAGGTTCAGCTTTTCAATTTTCCTTGTTCAGGCTTTCAGAATGTCCAGATTCTATACGCAAGCCCCCTCTGAATTCCAAACACTATGTCCTAGAGAGTCTGTTAGGGAAACACTGGGAGATAATAGGATATACTGATTTTGTTCTTGCCAGTAAATCACCTCCCCAGGTAATTGTTCTTATAATAAAAATGCCAACTGGGTGGCAAGTCTCTGTGCCAAGAAAAAAATTGTATTTTATCCCTGTTGTGCATTCAGTACAAATTTTAAAATCACAAGAAAGAGGAAAAATAAAATAAACTCTTGCTGAAAAAAAAATAAAAGAAGGAAAAAAGGAAATAATTTGGGGAGATTCTTTGTAACGCACCTCTAGTGTTGCAGTTGATGCTATAAAGGGCAGATACCTTGTGTTTCCTTAAGAAAACGAACTGATCACACCAGTGACTGATAATCTAATCTCTATTTGTCCAACTGGATAACAGGACTTTCTTCAATGATGGTCATTTGTAACATCCCGTCTCAGAAATATATAGAAATGTCTGTGGTAGGACTTCCCAAAGGTTCAAAAGAAAAAGAAAGTTCCCTTATTTTCCTTACTGCCCCTATACTGTCAGCCTCTAATCCTATTTGCCATGGACCAAAGGAGACAAAGAAAAAGGACAGAAGTGGGTCAAAAAGTAAGAAAGGGAAAGAAATTAGTGTAAAAAAAAAAAAAGCCACAAGTTTTGGAGAATGTTCCGTAATAGTTTTTTCGTCTCCTTATGGCTGTGCTCCTTAACCTCCACTTACAATCCCAATGAATTCACTATGATAAATCCTGTTGTGATTTCATCAAGGATGGACTGAAGAAACTCTAGCTCAATGATCTGCGACTGAACATCAAATCAACTTTATGTTTGTTTGGTTTTGCAGCCAGGTATTTTGCCCCATTCCCAAGTTCAGCCTCCATCAAGATCACACTCCTGATACTTGGACCCTTGTGTTAAACTCTGTGTTTTAGACCCTTGGAAGAAGGGTACTGCCTCACTGTGATTACATTCCCATCTCTAGTGACAACAGATGTCTATTCCTCATCACTGCCTCCCCGTGGATTCTCCATTAACATGTTAAATACCACTCTCTGCCAACACCCTCAACAATCAACAGCCTCAACAAGTGCAAGCCCTTAGTAGCTAGATTTTACATAAAGGCTAGGATTCATTATAATGGCTCATCCTCTTCCACACCTACATTCCATTTCCTTAGTTCCAGATCATACCCATTTTAGACTGTGCATTCCACTGTTATAGACCAGGTCATATCTTGAGATACAACATTTTCCTTAGTTAATGTGAAGAAATGAAATTGAATTTAAATGAAATTAAATCCATACCCGGAACATAAACAAGGAAAAGTTTTTCTTCTTCAGTCCATCAAATTTTAAATGCTGAGGCAGATGTGTTTATCTTTTAAAAAACTATACTGTTTTAAGAGACTTTGATTGATTAATTGATTCACCAGTCCCAAACTAATGTTGAGTTGAAAATAGCAATGACATTTCTAAGGGCTGTACTGCATTTTCTAATACCAGATGATGAATATCTCTGGAGTTTCATCAGACCAGGAGGGCTGACACACCACTGACTCTATTCTATACGCTCTATTAGTTTCCCAGTTTACAATTATGCAATATATATTTGCTCACTCTCCATGCAAAAAGATCAAGATTGACATTTAAGAGCCCGTCTTTAGGTGGGAAAGAAATCCTTAGAGAGTCAGGAAAATATAATTTAGAACAAACTTCTGTCTGAAAAGTAACTGGTGCTCTTATCCTCTCTCAGTAGCAATGCACTTTCTTTTCATGATTCTGTTTCAAAATCAGTAGTCTACTGACCCCTCATGCTAAAACAAAAGATGTAGCATTAGAGTAGAGGAACGCAAATGCAGTTTCATGATTACTTTTGATAAACCCTCTTATCCCAATACAAGGGTGGATATCAATTGCAGGAAAAAAAATCATGTGCCAGGAACTTGTCTTCTTCCAGTACATCAGGGACCAAGGGCTAACAGTCCAAACATGTAGGTCTGAGAAACTGTATTACCATCAGACTCAATGTCTTGTCTACAACTTCTGTCTTCCCCAAGTTCTTGTAGTTTCAATTGACCAAATCCCTACTATGGGTTCAGTTGGACCTGCTTTCAGAACCAACTTTGACTAAGTCTACTACCATACAAAGAGTCAGAAGAAGAAATCCAAGGAGCAAGGCCCAGAAAATTCAAAGTATCTGAGGTAGGGAGGTGCATCACAGGTTTGCAAAAAGAAAGGAAGCCACTGTGGGGAAATGGTGATCAAGGTAATATGAGCTGTGTGATAAGCAGAATAATGGCCCTCCAAAAATTATTACACCCTCTGGAATCTGTGAACCCATGGCAAAAGGTATTTTGCAGATGTCAGTAAGGTTACATATCTTGAGATGGGGAGATTATCCTGGATTACACAAGTGGATCACTTGTTTGATCACTCAAGTCCTTACGAGTCAAAAACATCCTAGGTTGTGGTCAAAGAGAGATGGGACTATGAAAGAAAGGTCAGAGAGATGGTAGTCTGAAAAGGATAGATGCCCTATTGCTGGTTCTGAGTTGTAGAGGTCAATGTACAAAAACTAAAAAGAGAAGTTAATGGTGGCCCCTGGGTGACAGCAAGCAAGGAAATAGAGACATGTGGTCCTACAACCCTGTGGACTTGAATTGTGCCAACACCTTCATCAACAAAAAAGATCCTTCCCTGGAATCTCAAAATGAACACAGTCCTGTTGACACCTTGATCTTAGCCCAGTGAGACCCATGTTGGACTTCTGACTTATAAGAACCTTAAGATAATAAATATGTGTTGTTCTAAGTCCTGTGTTTTAAGTGTATGTAGCTTGTAGTAATTTGTTACAGCAACAATATATACCTAATGCAAAATGAGTTAGCTACACATGTGCCAAATCAGGAAAGCCATGATAGAGTCTGTTTTTCAAAAGCAACGGGGAGTCAGTGATGAGTTTTAAGAAGGGAATGACTTTGTTAAAAGATTGCTGTGGAAAAGATGCCATGCTCCACACCTAATGTCATCAGGGAACACAAATTAAAACAATGAGATACTACTACACACCTATTAGAACGGCCAAAATCCAGAACACTGACACCAAATGCTGGTAAGAATGTGGAGCAAGAGGGATGCTCATTCACTGCTGGAGGAAAAGCAAAATGGTACAGCCAGTTTGGAAAATGGTTTGGCACTTTCTTACAAAATTAAACATGTTCTTTCTATATGATACAATCCAGATATCTCACTCTACCTAAAGGCACTGAAAAAACTTATTTCCATGCAGAAACTTGCACATGGATTTTATAATAGTTTTATTCAAAACTTCCAACAGTTAGAAGCAATCACGATGTTCCTCCATAGATAAATGGATAAATGGCAGTGCATCCAGACAATGGAATATTAGTATTATTATTTTTTATAAAAAGTAATCTCTACACCCAATGTGGGGCTCTAACTCACAACCCTGAGATCAAGAATCACATGGTCTACAACTGAGCCAACCAGACACCCAGACAATGCAATATTATTGAGTGCCAAACTGAAATGAGCTATCAGGTCATGGACAGACATGAAGAACCTTAAACGTATATTTTCTGGGATACTGCAACTCAAGTGATCACAAGGCACCAAAAGTCCAGATAAGGGAAAAAGCACTAGACTGGATATCCAGAAGCCTGTTTTAGTACCAGTTCTGTCATTGCTCAACATGTAGTCGAGTGCACATCACTTCACCTCTCTGACTTATGTTGATTTATGGTTTTGTCCATTGTATAATAATCACTAAGTTAAAATATCAAAACCTAAATTTTAAAATTTGTAAAATTGCAAGATGCTTATTTTAATAACAGAAATAATTGCAGCTCCTTTACATCTTTTATTTAAAAGATAAGAATCCCTATGTAAGGAATGGAGAAAAAAGCCTTAAGTACAATGGCAACTAAAATGGCAACTCAAACAAGGTAAAATTGTTTCTGAGGTACTGATCCTTTAATTAGAGACAATGTCAAAATGCAGTGTGTTCTCTTAGCTTTATTATTTTGAATCTGTTTCTTGTTTCTCAACAAACTGAAGAAATAAACAGTGATTTTTAAAATTAATTATGTAGTGCAATTTTCCTCCAGGAAAACCAATATAGCTTAATTTTCATTAACTATATTTTAAATCGTATTACTCTTTTGGAAAACATTCAAGGGTGCTTTTATTTATAAACCAATAGATGAAAGCCGTAATACATTTATATGGTGCCTGGAAACTTTCAAAGGGGGCTTCTTATTAAGTAGAATTCAACAATAGTATTTTCAAATATCATTAAAAATTTTTAAATGATAAAACCCAATATAACACTGAAGCCAAGAATAGTGGCATTCAGGGTTAAACTGCAGCATTCAGGATGCTAATTAGCTAACCGTGACTGTATGTATAATGAAGATATTAAGCTTTCTCTAAGAACATTGCAACTTGAAATTCAAATAACTAATGTTATGGGATAATTGGGGAATATGATTAACTGATTTAAACAGTACTGAAAATGCAGCACAATTCTCTTTCAAGAGGAAGAACCAATATATTCTAGAGACAAATGCCCAAACCAGAATTAGCATGTAGTCAAGAAAGGGGGTGACTAAGAGTACACAGGTAACCATTTTGAATAAATCACTTTAAAGCTAGTCATAGTGTGAATAAGCATAATTATATGGCTCTCAACTCTGCTCATGTTTCCTCTCTCTCTCTCTCTCTCTCTCTCTCTCTCTCTCAATTGCAAGTCCCCTTAACTGTCATGTTTAGCTGTCTCTTTGAGATGTTATTATACATGGTAACAGGTGAATCTGCTCTTCTGTGATATTTATAAATTATCTTAGCTCATACAGCAAAGCCATTAAGCTTAGGTTGGGAAAGGCTTGACCCTTGGGTGCTTGCATGCAGTTTTCTATTGTAGGAAAGCTTCACCAAGCTCTATAGATTTGAAAAGACATGAGAAAATAATTTGAAATTCAGAGGGAACCAAGATGTTCTGTACCTTTTCATTGATTACAGTGATTATGGGTCTATATAGAATGAGTAAACTATTTAACAAGTGGTGCCCAATGAGAAGGTGTATTTTAATAGGGATAACTACTTTGGGCCCTCTGGGTTCTTTTAGATTATTTCAAATAATTGCATATAACCACTCTAGTAACCAGGAGATCATCAATAAAAGGAATTTAATGAAATAATTCTGAAGGATGAATTAATGTGCAAACTTTCTAGAGGAGATGGCCAAGAGAATATTGTAGGTAGCAAAATTTCAAAGTAGAAAACCAAGCGAACAGAACTAGAAACAAGCACAGTGGAGAAATAAAAATCATAATCAATATGCCTGACAGGAATTTATACTTGTAACTGAACTATACTGGCTGCCAATAAAGTGTGATGATGATAAAGGCAAAGAAAAATAAGACCTCTGGGATAGAATTAGAGAATTAAGTTTACTCCCTCCAAGAAAATAATAGAAAGAAAAATAAGGGAGAACTAATATACTAGAATTTAATGCAAGGTGGATCATTTCAGTACTGAATGAAATACTCTACAATTATTTTGCTATAAGACTATATATGAAGTTCTTCTGATTTGTTATAGATACTGTCTAAAGAATCATAGCCAATCAAACCTAAGTCCAAGGGGGCCCTCTGGCAGAGGTAGAAAGAAAAAAATGGTGGGTTTGTTGTAGCAGGGATACTATCTTACTCATCCTTTGGACCTAACACTATTGGCAAAGCACGTATTTCATATATGTATATATGTGTATATGTATATATATATATATGTATATATATGTATATGTATATATATAATGTATAAATTGCATCATCTACAGGCTAGTTTTGAAAATAAATTATAACATTAAAAAGTTATCAAATATAATCTGAAATCATATCTAGAATAAAATATACATGAATAAATAAAAATATTAATTACATATTTTATCCATGAATTTATTATTGTTCTCTAAACAATCTGAGAGGCAACTTATATGTGCTACTTTTTAGAAATAAGGAAGCTGAGTTCCAGAGATAATTAACAATTCGAACAGTGTTATAAGTAAAGGAGTTTGAAAAGAACTCATGACTCACAGATACCAGAAACCATATTCTATCCACTTTATCACTCTAAATTATTGAGATTATCCAGAACCTTGATTTCCTGTGTTTAAGTTGTTCTTTCTTGTCTTCTTATATTAGTGTTTATTCTATTTTTCAAGTTTCCATCCCTTCACCCTTCCCCTCAAAAACAGATAAATATTAGACAACTTCTAACTTAAGCTTGTTTCTTCATAGATGGATTTTTAAGTCATTAAAAAGACACAAGGAAAAACATAAAAGCATATAAAATAATAGCAACTTAATATAGTATAAACAAAACATTTTTGTAACTAGAAAGTTAAAAAATAAGTAGATAATAAAAATAAAACATTTAACTGTAGGATACTATATAGTAACTGAAGAACTAGTTACTTTTATCTCCATGTCTGTGTGGATTCATATTTTAATTAAGATATTCAAGATCATTTTTCTGATAATATTTATTTGTTTTTTTTTCCATTTTAGATTTTTATGCGGATTTTTTAAAGCATAATAATCTCAACAAAGGAAGGAAAGGCAAAGGATTCAGAAGTTTCTGCTTTTTATATATAATTGAAGCCAATTAACTGTGGCATTTTTTTAAATCTTGTTTCCCTTAAGGCAGGTATTTACAAATACTATATTTTATGTATGTATTATAGGTTTTTCATTGCAAGAAGATTAGAAAAATGATCAGAGCTTCGGTAAACATTGGAAAAAATGAAGAAATTCACAATAAAATTAGAAGTAGTCCATTGAGCAGGCATGTAGCTATATAACTGTGCCATCTGTAACAGCTCTAGAGGGAAAAGTAAAAGGAAAAAATAAGTAAGAATGACCTGTTAAGAAGTAGGTATGGTAGGGGCCCCTGGGTGGCTCATTTGGTTGAGCGTCCGACTTTGGCTCAGGTCATGATCTGGCGGTCTGTGAGCCCGAGCCCCGGGTCGGGCTCTGTGCTGTCAGCTCGGAGCCTAGAGCCTGCTTCGAATTCTGTGTCTCCCTCTCTCTCTGCCCCTCCCCCACTCATGCTCTGTCTCTCTCTCTCTCTCTTTCAAAAATAAATCAACATAAAAAGAAAGAAAGAAAGAAAGAAAAAAGAAGTAGGTATGGTAATGCACGATCAGAATTAGATTCAGCCTTCTTTGTGGCTTAGAAGGGTCTAGAATTAAACACGATACCTTCAGAGTGGCCACTGGTTACTTTGGGTCTCAAAGGCCCCAAAACTCTGTTTTAACTCTCATCCCATATTGTGTGAGACAGGAGGCAAGGTTTGCAGCCCTTACTTAATATCAACCAGTTGTATCACCTATCTCTTCCAAGACTTCAGTTACCTCATCTGTCAAGTATTGAGTACCAACAGCTCTTCAACGATGTCCTTAAAGAATATTTCAAAATTTTGTGAAGTAGATCGAAATGTATCAAATAAGATTTATTAAGTGGGGAAAATCTTAATGACTAAAACTTTCTAAATATAAAGTGTTCTTTATATTTTCTTCAGCTGTATTATCTCCTTCTGTTGTTTTTTTTAAAATATTTATTTATTTATTTTGAGAGAGAGCATGCTTGCACATGAGCAGGGGAGAGGCAGAGAGAGAGAGGGTGGGGGGTGGGAATCTCAAGCAGGCTCTGTGCCTCCAACACAGAGCCAGACACAGGGCTTGAACTCATGAACCTGAGATTATGACCTGAGCCAAAATCAAGAGTTGGACGCTTAACCAACTAGGCCACTCTGGCACCTCTCTTCTGTTTATTTTTCTATTTTTTCTATATTCCAGGAGGGACAGATAGTATGATATGTTATTCACAGCACTGACCCTGGAGTCAGACTGCCTATTTGTGAATCTAGCCCTGCCCATTCACTACCTACAAACCCTGGTAAAGTCACTTAATCTCTTTATATGTCAATTTCCTCATTTATAAAATGGTGATTACACAAGTGCTTCCTGATGAGGAAGTCATGGGGATTAATGGAGGCAATATATATCAAGCACTGTTATAAACAATAGCTTAGAGCAGGAACAAGTTTGGCAAAATTTTATTTTAAAATTCAAATGTAAATATTGCATGTTGGTCCACAAAGAGTGCCATGACTTTTAGGTGCTTTGTAAAACGAATGAGGTATTACCAGATATTGTTAGGATATATTGTTTCAGTAAAAAAGAAGCAAGGTGTTTAAGCATTTATAGTATGCTACCTTATATCAAAGAATGGAGAAATAGTAATTTATATATGTATAGAGTTATAGCTATATCTATTTTAAAAAAAGGAAAGATAAACCAAAAACTAATAAAAATGGTGATACCCACGAGAGAGGGACAATGGTAGAGAAGGTAGAGCTCTCCAAATGTGCTTTACTTTGAGGTTTTGACTTTGTAACTATAATAATGTTTTAAATGATTATTAAACAAAGTTAATTCAAACTAAAAAAACAATCCATAGAAATAAAGAGCAATGAAACAAGGCTATATAACTGGGCATGAACTGATATGAATTATTTTTAAGTACCATAAACCAAGAAATGTAAGAAATCTTAAATTGTTTTTACTAATCACCTTGTTAATAATATTACTGTTTTTATTCATTCATTTAATTAATTTATTTATTTTGAGAGAAAAGAGGAGAGGGATAGCATGTGGGGGAGGGACAGAGTGAGGGAGAGAGAGAATCCCAAGCAGGCCACTCACCATCAGCACAGAGCCCATCATGGGGCTCAACCCATGAAGTGTGAGATTATGTATGACCTGAGCCGAAACCAAGAGTCAGATACTTAACTGACTGAGCTACCCAGGCACCCCATTACTGCTTTTATTCTAAAATTATTCTTAAATTATTATATATATGCAGTCATATGGAACTAAGATTTTCAGTTTAAGAGAAAAGAGATAATAAACATATCAAATGAAAAAAATTACAAGCAAAACCCCATAAACTGAAATTTGAATTGGAAATATGGAAAGTATGGAAATATCAATATAAAGTATTCCTCTTTTAAAATATTTCTACAGAATAGTCCTAGATACAGTGACCAATTAAGTAGCTATGAGCATCCCCAGTGACCAAATTGTGGACTATGAACACCATTTCCCACAAAAGATACCAAGATGCCTTAAAGACATGGCTGTTTCCTGGTTTGGACAGAAAATAGAAGAGAAGATCTTGGGACTGCTTGTCATACCAAAAAGTGAGGATGCATCAGTGACCACAGAGATCATTTCACAAAGACTTAGGAACAAAATTGAAGAGCTCTTGTCTTTCCTTTCACCACAGTGAAGGCAGCCATGAGTATGCTCAGGCATCAGACGAGGCTTGCCCCCAGTTTCCTACTCTGTGGCGACAAGAAGGTCTGGTTGGACCACAATGAGACCAGTGAAATCGCCAATGTCAACTCCTGTCAGCATGTCCAGAAACTGATCAAAGATGGGCTGAGAAAGTCTAGGATGGTCCATTCTGGGCCAGTGCTGGAAAAATATTTTGGCCCCACCAGAAGGACAGGCATGTAGGCACTGGTAAGAGAAAAGGTACTGCCATTGCTTGAATGCCTGAGAAGGTGACCTGGATGAGGACGATGAGAATTCTGTACCAGCTACTCAGAAGATATCTGGATCTAAGAAGATTGACCACCACATGTCTCACAGCTTGTACCTGAAAGTGAAGGGGAATGTATTCAAAAACAAGTGAATTCTCATGGAACACATCCACAAGCTGAAGGCCCACAAGGCTCGCAAGAAGCTTCCGGCTGACCAAGCTGAGGCCTGCAGGGCTAAGAACAAGGAAGCATGCAAGCACCATGAAGAGTGGCTCCAGGCAAAGAAGGAGGAAATCATCAAGACTCTGTCCAAGGAGGAAGAGACCAAGAAATTAAACTCCCTCTCTTTTGTCTATACATAGTGGCCTCAGCAATTACACAGATCGGTTATTCAATAAAACAACCTTTTATCTGCCTAAGAAAAAAAACGAAGACATTCCTATTGGCAAAGATGAGATAATAAATTCAAGATCATAAAGAACAATAACTGAAGTGGATTGAAAAATATCAAATATGAGAAGATCCATGAAGTTATAATGATACCTAAAAACAATTCAATAATAATCTCCAGAATTTTAGTGAACTGGCCTATTATTCTGAAAACTTAAAGGGAAATAATCAGGTATTTTTTTCAGCCTTTCCTGTATGTGCCTCAAAATAAACACTTGATACAGTAAGGTTATTATTTATAGAAGAATTCCAGCCAATAAATGAAAAAGGAATGATGGAATTAGAATCTTAATATTTTGCAATGCCTATTGAACAAATAGATCTATGTAATAATCATCAGTAACAGATAAACTATCAGGTGAAAAACTGATTGGGAGCCCGATTTATAATTGATGAATCAGGGGGTGCCTGGGTGGCTCAGTTGGCTAAGCATCCAACTGAGGATCAGGTCATGATCTCCCAGTTGGTGAGTTTGAGCCCCACATCAGGCTCTATGCTGACATCTCAGAGCCTGGGGCCTGCTTTGGATTCTGTCTCCATCTCTCTCTGCCCCTCCCCTGCTCATGCTCTCTCGCTCTCTCCCTCTCTCTCTCTCTTTCTCTCTCAAATATAAATAAACATTAAAAATTTTTTTTAAGTTTTATAATGGATGAATCAGGCCAATCACATAAAAACCTGTAGATTAACCTAACATTATAATAAAGAGATATTAGAAACTAAGGGCTCTTTAGTGTGATGCAGCAGAAGGAATCCAACATGCTGAATCAAGTATTCTTGCCAAAGCATCAAACTGAGATCTGATTAAACCTCTATGTCTAGATATATAGCTCATAGAAAATGAGGTCAGAGGAAATTTTTACCTGATATCATGGAGATGCATGTAGCAAAACACAGAATGTGGGGAATTCCACAAAACAAATAACCCAGTTTCTTTAACAAAGTACAAGGGGAAAATAGAGAGAAGAGTTTAAAGTTTAAAGGAGATTTTAGATGTATACCAATGAAATGCAAAGTGAGGATCTAGTTTGTACCCTGATTAAAAAAAAAAAAAGGCAGCCAAATATGTATGTTGCATGCATGCATACTCAATTTGATGTTGATTGGTATTTGATTTGAAGTCATCAAATTTTTGCTAACTTTTTAGAATGGAATAATGACATCACAGCAATACATTTTTTTTAGTTCTTATCTTTTAGAGTTACATATAGGTGAATTATATGATGTCTGGGATTTGCTTCAACATAATCCATGAGGATGGAGTGATAATTGGGGGTATAAATAAATAAAGTTTGGCTATGTGCTAGTAATTTTTGACATTGACACTGGGTGATGGGTACACGGAAGTTCATTTCATTATTCTCTCTACTTCTATGTTTGGAAATTTATGTAACAGAATACTCAAAAATAAAGCTATTATTAAAGCATAGAATTAAACACAAAAATTCCTGTTTAATTTTTTTCATGTTTCATTTATATTAATCTGAATTTTTATACAGATTAATTTAGCCTGTTGAGTCTTCCAATCCAGAAACCTATTATCTCTCTACATTCTGTTCCTCAGCAACATTCTTGTTATCGTTGCTGCTTTTGTTTCTACTTTCTTGGCATAGGTTGTACGCACTGCTTAAGCTTAATCAGAGGCCATCATAATTTACAAGACTTTTTCTGTTTTACCAGTTTATAACTGTTTTTTCTGCTTTACTAACAATAATCAGTTTGAAAGCAAATAGGAAGCAATTGCTTTTGTGTATGTAACTTTTTAACTTTCCTGGTTATTCTTTTTCTGCCCCTAATAACTTTTAAGTCTAACATCTAATGTTCTAATATCTGATTTTCAAGCAAATCTAATATAATTTCTTAGATATTTAAGGTGGACAATCCATAGTATACAAATAAATGATAATTTTTCTCATCTCTTTAAAAAAATAGTTGCTGTGGACTGAATTGAAAAAGATGATACCTTTTCACTTGTTTCCTGAAATTCAAATTTTAAGAGGTTACCTGTATTATGTTCCTGCCCAACTTGGAACTCTCAATACCTCATTAGGTACATTAGGTACTCAATACCACATAGGAAGTGTGAGGTTAATATATCTGATGAATTGGCACCATGATTTAAATTTTCAACTCATTCTGTCATCAATTATATTTCAGAGAACATCATCAATATCTAATAGTTGAGAATATCTATCCCCAACACATACCAAAATATGCATGCCACTACCACTGGAAGATTAGTTAAGAGAAGGACACCTTGGGGCACCTGGCTGGTTCAGTAGGCTGAGTGTCTGATTCTTGATTTTGGCTCAGGTCGTGATTCCAGGGTTGTGGGATCGAGCCTCACATAGGATTTGCACTGTGTGGAGCCTGCTTAAGATTCTCTCTCTCTCCCACTGCCCTCACCCCTGCTCATGCTCTCTCTCTCTCTCACTCTAAAAATTAAAAAAGAAAAAAAAAAGAAAAGAGAAGCCTTCCTTAATTGTTATTTTCAGGCTGATTAAATAATACAATTAAATTAATAAGAACCCAAACTATTCTTTGTCATAAAGTAGACATGGAGAAGGTTATCAGAGAAAACCGACTAAAAATTTTAAGGCCAATTTCAAAACATCAACATGAGTTTTGTTTTGGTTTGGTTTGGTTTGGTTTGGTTTGGTTTGTTTTCCATAAGGGATGCATCTTGTAGAGAAGTTACATTACTATTCCAGAAGACATTATCTTGGCTTCACTACACATAACACATCTGGGAATTGTCTGCTTGAAAGCCTTGGCTAGAAGCTCTATCTGATGGCCTCAAATTGATTGTGATATTGAAAAGTCTAAAGGAAGTTAGTGCACGTCACATGGCAGGCTGCTTGGCATAAACTGCCTAAGACACCAAATTTTCCCAGGGGAAAGACCAAAAAAAGTTGGATCAGGATTCCATATTGATTTTGCATTATGAGATAAAAACTTTTCCCTTCCGTATACTGCATCTCACAATGGTTTTAAGTGCTTTTGCTTCGACCTCAAGCCTCTGCAGTGACAATGTGACTTCATGCCAGTTTTTTTGCAGCATACAAGCTGCCAGATACAATTATTTCTGACAACAGGTCCACATTTGTCTCAGTCAAGTTATGGTATTCGTGGACAAGAATCTTATCCAAGCTGTCACCATTGCACCTCATCTGTTTTAACGTATGTTTAGGAGGAAAGGGTAGTGCAGACTTCCAAAGATGCCCTGAAATGGATTTTTGAAAATCCTGACCAATAATTCTTACCTGGCTTTTTTCACTGACCAGTGTTACAGAAGTTCACTCAGAGGGGCTGGCCAAGCTGAATACTAGTTAGGTTAAGTTCCATAGCTTATCTACATCCATTCTACTGAGAATAAACTGACAATTTACAAAACGAATCAGAAATTATGCTCAATACTGCTCTAGCTAAATGTATTAGTCATTCGTTTTCCGTAATCATTCACTTTTAACACTGCAATTTTTCTTTACTGGGACTTAACTCAGTTCTTCTCTCTGAAAGTTGAATTTGGATAGGTGCCATTTCTATGAAGTCACATAGCATCTTGTGCTTTTCTCATGATAGCACTCACTACCCACGTTATAACAAGTCATTTATCTGTATGCTGTTCTGGATTATAAACACTATGAGTATAGAAATGTGTCTTTTCTTTTCTCTTAAATTCTACCTCCAACACCTAGAATGGGAACTGGCACAAAGTACACACACAACAGCCAGATTACAAACAATCCCTTAGGTCAGGCTTTTTCGAGCCGGTTTCTAAAGCCAGGCTTCTTGACATTGTCATCAAGCTTTTTTAAAAAGCCACAGATATTCCAGTAAGGTCCTTAATGAAAGCTCAGTTGAGGCAAAAAGCCCCCTGAAATAATACTATTGGTAAGAAACAAGAGTAAACAGCCCCAAATAAAAGAGTTTGTCCCCAAAATGCCCCTGCATGTGTTGACAAACAACCCCAAATACAGAGTTGTTTTTCTGAGAATACAAGGTCACTGCCTTCAGACACAAACGAAAGTGCCCTCAGAGGAAAATTTCTTTCTCAGGTTGGAAGGGAATGAAGGAGCAATAAAAATCCATCTGCAACACTTCTTAGTCAAACAGAGATGGCAAATGGTAAAAAAACAACAACAACAGTATTCTGGTTCTTTGACCCAAATTTTGAGAGTTCATCATACTTAGTACATACATCCCCCTTAATACTTGAGCATATCTTAGGTGACACAGACTTGTGAATCAGCTACAGGTACTCTTTCCAGGGACTCTTCCTTATTATAGAAGTATCTCCCCTTGAATCATCTTGATTTCTTCCCTTCAAGAAACACACATTGAGTATGTGTTATCTAAATATTTACTAGAATATTTAGAAATGAATGAGATTTCATCATCCCTAAATTTAAAGGATATTCTGTTGGAAAAACTTACATATAAACGATTATAATACAATGTATTTATATGTCATATGCTTACAGTATATAACCCAAAATTGCTAATGAGGAAGTTACCAAAATTCCTAGAGAAGGTTTTATGGAGAATATAACATTTCAGGTATATTTTATAGACAATTACACCTGATAGATAATGGAGAAAGGCTATTCTTATAAGAGAGAATAGCATAAACAGTGACTTAAGGCATGATTAAAACATGGCTTGCTCAGAGTATGATAAATCCTTTGGTGTGACTGGATCACAGGTTGCGTAGCATATTAGAAGAAATGACAAAGTGTAGATTTGGACCAAATAGCAAAGGATCTTTGAATCAGGTTATATTCACTGTCTTTCATAACTACAATTGGCCCCACCTAGAGCACCTGCCAAGTTGTCTTATACAATATGACCCTGCCAACTTCATGATGACCCTCAACTCTGTGTCACATCTGATTAGACTCGGGTGACCACGTTATTCGAGAACAACCAACTCATAAACCAGATAGCAACCTATGAGGTGGCCTGGCACGATCAACTTTGTCTTCTCTAAAATTTTAAATTGAAAAGATTGTAAGAATAAACTGATTTGGAGGGAAGCTGAAAGAGTCACAAAGTAGCATGTACGCTTTGAAGACAACATGGCAAGCCAACTCCATAGGACTCAAACACTACAAATAAGCCAGAGCTTGGAGGCAGAACAGAGGCAAACACAAGAAAGGTGACACAGATGGAAAATAGCAAAGTGCAAGGCACTGAAATGAAGCTACTTCCCTTCCAATAAGGTTCTTGCTCTTCTTGATAGCTGATTATTTTATTTTATCTAACAACCAAATGAATCAAATCAGAAGAACCTTGTGTGTCATGAGGATGAATCTGCTATTTCACCGGAGGTGATGGTGAGCTAGTCAAAGGATTTAAGCAGAACGATAACATAACCAAATCAGTGGTAGTGTTTTAGGGATGAAGTCAGACAATTCTGGATTGACCTTCATGTAATTACACTGAAGACTTATCAAATCTCAAAACAACAACAACAACAACAAAACTTCTTTTCTCTTTACCTTATCCCTTGGCATGGGATAACTTTCTATTTATCCCTTGGCATAGGATAACATTTTTATTTTGTTAGCCATATAGGAAAGAGACCATGCATATTAGAATACTAGTTACTTATCTCCTTTTCAGAGATAATAATTTGCGTTTCAGTGCTTAAAGGAAGGTGAGCCTGAATGATTCAACATCAATAAAGATTGTTCCATAAATTAAATTTCCAACAATGAAAGGTATTTAAAATAATTGTTTAGCCCACTCAAGGAATGTGATGCATTAAATTCAAGGTAACAAAAAAATCTGTATAGTTGCCAAAATACTAGTAGGGGTTGCCCTTGGATGGTGACAGCATGGTTACTATGTTTTATAATACATATGTATTGCTTTTATAATGGAAAGCAAATAAACGTAAAGAATAGTTTAAAACATATTTCATTTCTATCTAACAAAAATGATTTTACGTTTTAGTTGTCTGGATAAATCTATCTGAGGCTAGGTAAAAATCTATTTGTTGGGGCGCCTGGGTGGCGCAGTTGGTTAAGCGTCCGACTTCAGCCAGGTCACGATCTCGCAGTCCGTGAGTTCGAGCCCTGCGTCAGGCTCTGGGCTGATGGCTCAGAGCCTGGAGCCTGTTTCTGATTCTGTGTCTCCCTCTCTCTCTGCCCCTCCCCCGTTCATGCTCTGTCTCTCTCTGTCCCAAAAATAAATAAACATTGAAAAAAAAATCTATTTGTTAATGTTTGCTATTATTTTTCACACGATTTAAAGACTTTGGTTTGGATTCAAGAAACAAGACCATTATAAAAAATACACTAATGTCAAAGGATCTAGGTTGCAAAGTTCCTGTACCCATGTCATACGTGAATAGAGCCAGTTATTCCATCTCTCCGGGTTTTAGTTTTCCGATATGTAAAGTGTGGTTTGGACAAAATAATCTCAAAATCCTTTCCAATTTATGATTTATGATTCTCTAAGCCTTTATATCACTATTACTTGGTATTACAATAATATTTTCCAAGTTTAACTTGCAAAAGCTTGTAAGCTACTTGAAATTATATGAAACCTCTCAAGCATTTTAGAAGTATCCACAGAAAACCTACAAAGCTTAAGAATTTGGACTAATGGCCTAAACATGCGATGACATGTTTACTTATTTTGGTTTCTCCAGAGAGTAACTTAGAGTACTTCAGAAGGAAATTACCAAGATTGAAAGTTACATATACCAAATCAAATGTCCGCATGATTTTAACTAATGCCATAAAGAGAAAAAAGACATAGAACTAATGTAGGGGCGCCTGGGTGGCTCAGTTGGTTGAGCGTCTGACTTCAGCTCAGGTCATGATCTCATAGCCTGTGAGTTTGAGCCCCGCGTCAGGCTCTGTGCTGACAGCTCAGAGCCTGGAGCCTGCTTTGGATTCTGTGTCTCCCTCTCTCTCTGCCTCTCCCCCGCTCATGTTCTGTCTCTCTCTGTCAAAAATAAATAAACATTTAAAAAAAAAGTTTTAAGAATTAATGTAGACTGTTTCCTTTAAGCAAAAATCTGGTCTTGAATATAGCCAATGAATAGAAGAAATAATTTATATGACTATGAGATACCTATTCCTATTTTTTTAAATACAAGCACACATTTATCTATCAGAAGATACAAACTTGGATCATAAATAAATAGTTGCCTATTTGAAATATTGTATTTTCTTAGCAATATAAACACATGTATACATACACACATATACACACAACACCCCCCCACACACCATGTACATATACATCAAGTTAAAGTTTTTCTAATTTTTTACTATTAAGTTGTAAACACAAATTTGAAAAGAGCCAAGTATATATATATATATATATATATATATATATATATATATGTTTTGGTTTGAAAATTCATTCTGAAATGATAATAATTAAAACCAAAATCTTGATATAAAAAAGTGGAAAAACAAATCCATATTTCAGCTCAGAGTATAGTTGGTTTCTTAAGAAAGCATATACATAAAATTCTCTTTATTTCATTATAAAATTATAAACTCATTCTTTTGAGGAAATGTTCCCACACTCCTGTCATCACTGCCATGTCTATAATCTGTCATGCGAAATTCATCCTGAAACACAACAGATTGCACACTTTTATTGCCTCTTCCCCCTTAAAACCCATGTAATGACAAATGAATACAAATGAAAGTAAAGAAGAGATAAGAATGAATGAACAATGTCTACAAGGTTTTGGAAAACATAGACAATATTACAAATAAGTAGAGTCAAGAAAGCTTCACCTAAGTGCTTACTGAAGGAAGACCCTATATTGTGCAACAGTCTTGAGAGCCTCCAGAAGATGGGGTGACTAAAAATATGGATACTGGTTTAAAGTATTCATGGGAAGTGCCAGATCCACATCTTCAACCCAAGAAACCAAGAGACTATCTGCTATGGACTGAATGTTTGTGTCCCCCTGCCTCCCACCACAAATTCATATGTTGAAGCCCTAATACCCAAATGAATGGCATTTCGAGGTGGGGTTTTCTGGAGGTAATTAGGTCATGAAGGTGGAGCTTTCATGAATGGGATTAGTGCCCATCTTAGAAGAGACACGAGAGAGATCTCTTTCTCTACCATGTGAGGATACAGAAAGAATATGTCCATCTGCAAACCACGAAGAGTAACCTCACCAAGAGCCCAAACATGCTGGCACCTTGATCTTAGACTTCAGCCTCCAAAACTGTGAGAATAAGTTTCCGTTGTATAAGCCACCCAGTCTATGAGATTTGTTGTATAGTCAGCCTGGGTTGACTAAGACATACTCTTTTCTTCCAGTAGAGAAGAAGAAAAGTTTATTTTTTGTAAATTCAAACATGAGAAGCTAGACCCAAGTACATGAGACAAATCACTGAAGCTTGGAAATGAAAAGAAAATTAAATGAGAATGCACATAATGAACTTGGGGACCTCACCACCCTTCTCCTGCTTTGTCCCCAGAATACCAGTAGCCTTCAGCTCCAGTAAAGGAGGTTGGGGGCCTGGGGGGAGAAATGTCTATATTCATGCATGTAGATATTCCTTAGTGAAAAGGCAAGTTCACTTTTTAATTTGCTCCCACAAAGTCTGCAGCCAAAACCTTGCTCATATGCAAGGAACCCTCTCTCAGCTTTTAGTGCCTCACTCATTAATCTGAATAAGCACACAAGAAACTTAACATTTGAAAAAAGCTTCCAACATGAAACAGGCCAAAACAAACTAACTAAATACCTCAGAGTAAACAGTGACATTGTAGAAAAAATATAGTACCAAAACACCCTATATAATATCCTAGAGTGAAATAAGAAGATGTCACATTTGTAAAAATAAAACAGTATGCAATGAAGAGGGAGAAAAAGAGAACCAAAAAGAGGTCCTGGAGATAACAAATATGATCACCTAAGTTGAGGGAGGTAGAGGATCAGCAAGCTTTTTCTGTAAAGAGACATATAGCAAATACAGGATTTAGTCTCTAAACTCTGCCATTGATGGATGAAAGCATCCATAGAAAACATATAAATGAATGAGCATAAATGTTTCCTTTAGTTACAAATGTTTAACTTTATTTGCACCAGTTGACCTAAGACCATCATTGCTGGATTTGGTTGTGCAATAGTTTGCTGATATCTGATCTAAATTTTTAATAAATAGATGATAGAGATAGATACATAGATATATAGATAGATGATAGGAAGATAGATGATAGATTGAGAGATAGACAGATGATAGATAGATGATAAGTAGATAGATAGATAGATAGATAGATAAATATTATATCATAAAGTTGAGGAAATCACCTGAAAGTAAGACAAAAAGATAAAGAGATGGGGGGTGCCTGGGTAGCTCAGTCAGTTGAGCAACCAACTTCAGCTCAGATCATGATCTCATGGTTTGTGAGTTTGAGCCCCGCCTCAGGCTCTGTGCTGACAGCTCGGAGCCTGGAGCCTGCTTCTGATTCTGTGTCTCCCTCTCTCTCTGCCCCTCCCTCACTCATGCCCTGTCTCTCTCTGTCTCACAAATAAATAAACATTAAAATTTTTTTTTAAAAAATGATAAAAAGATGGGAAAATAGGAGAAAACAACAATAGAACGAATCAATCCAGGAATCTAAAATCTTTTCAGTAAAAGAGAGAGAGAGAGATGACAGAGAAAATGGGGAGAGGTAATTAAAATAAAAGACATAAACAAATTTTTACAGAACCAAAGGACACAAAGCTGTCCATTGAATACTCAGCACAATGAATGACAAAAGGCCCAAATCAAAGTATATCCTTTATAATTTCCAAATACCACGGAAAATGAAGTATCACAAAAGCTTCCAAAGATTATACACAAAGGAGTGGCAATCAGAATAGCACCTGGTTCTCAACAAGAGTGAGTGTGAGAAGACAATAGAGCAATGGCTAGAAGATTCTGACGGAAAATGATTTCCAATTTTGAATTTTATATACAGCCAATTTATTAATCAGTTAAGATAAATCAAAAAAATTGAGACATGGAGTTTTTATATCACATGCACATTTTCTTAGAAATATACTAGAGTGCATGTTTCAACAAAATGAGTGGTAAACTAAGAAAATGAATATATGGGATCCAGGAAAGGGGAGGATGCAGAAAGGGAAGACTAGGGTAGCAGGCATTATTAGATACAACCACTATTAGATATTAGAAAAACAGAATGCTGCAAAGGGAAGAGATTATCTGAATTGAGTGTTTGGAAACATTAAGCACTTGATGAATCTTTTAAAATACTGGGAAAAAGAACTAGCACTAGGTACAGAAAAAAACTAAGCAAATTTAAGAGATAGGAGAGAGAACAAAGGGGGGAGAGAGAAAATAGGAACAATTCCTAACTGCAAGAAAACCGAAAGGTTGAAAGAGAATGCAGACGTAATCTAGTACACCACTTAATCCAGTAACATCTTTGTTTACATAGTCATCTTAGATACTATTTAATACTGTATTAACATAAGAAGTAGGAAAGTGAGAGAGAACATGATATTAATCTTCAGTTAAAATAGCAAGAAATGAAAATATCAACATTCAGAAATATTATGAGAAAAAACATAACAGCTAAAATAAAGTCACTGACTCTGAAAAGACCAATTGGTGAAGACGCTGAGGAGAAGCAAATATGGATGTTTTCAATACAAGTCTTGTCTCTTATTTGCTTTTCAGACTATATACATAAAATTCAGTTCTCAATGATTCCTTAATGTTTTTCATTTTTCAGTTATGTTAAGTTTCAAGTACAGGGGCACCTGGGTGGCTCAGTTGGTTAAGTGCCTGACTTCGGCTTAGGTCATGATCTCATGGTTTATGAGTTTGAGCCCTGCATCGTGCTCTGTGCTGACAGCTCAGAGCCTGGAACCTGCTTCGGATTCTGTGTCTCCCTCTCCCTCTGCCCCTCCCGTGTCGTGCTCGGTCTCTCTCTGAAAACTGAATAAACCTTAATTTTTTTTTTTTATTAATTTAAACTACATTGAGAAAGCTAATACCATAAACCCATCTCTGCTGACAGCTCAGAGCCTGGAGCCTGCTTCAGATTCTATGTCTCCCTCTCTCTCTGCCCCTCCCTCGCTTACACTCTGTCTCTTTCTCCCTCTCTCAAAAATAAACAAACATAAAAGACGGAAAGAAAGAAAGAGAAAGAAAGAAAGAAAGAAAGAAAGAAAGAAAGAAAGAAAGAAAGAAAACCGGATCTAAGAAAGCCAAGTCTATGTAAGATTCATTTTATGAGTTATGCTTCTGTTTGTTCTTTTTGTGTTATCTCCTAAATTTCTTATTTTTTTTAATTACTTCAAATTTTGTTTAAACGTTCATCTGTGCTACGTGTTCCAAAAAGAGAACATGCCTACAGTGTCTATGGGGGAGCAGTGTCGGCCTGAAGCCGCTGTAAAGATGTTGGTGCTGATCAGTGAAAATCCCAAAGAGAGACTACATCTCAGGGAACAGAAGGTCACATGAGTTACCTCCTACTTGCTCTCAAATGCGAAGCCCTCAGAAAGGGATTTAGAGATTTTCTGACTATTCTATCAAACTGTCACTAGCCTTTATCCTGTTATGTCTTCATAGCACTCATCTCTAGTTGACATTGTGTGCCTATGATGTTTCTTTTTTACTATCTAATCAACTAGAATGCAAGTCCTCTGATGGTAGGCAGTTTGTCTTATTCACTGTTGTATCCTCAGCACAAAAAACAGTGGACGAACTTGATAAATATTCATTGAGTAAAAAAATAAACTCTCAACTCAGGACCAGATAAAGATACTTTATTTCTATTAAGGGCCCGCGGCATTTGCTTCCAGGGACTAAGTCAATTTCTGTCTGAGTCACAATTTTGCCACTTGGGGGCTCTGCTGTTAGCCACAGGAGATTCCTAAGCATTCCCCCTGCACTCTTAAGGGAACTATTTTTCAATCAGGATTAAGCATTAGCAATACAAAGAAGGTTTCTCTGGCCCTTTAAGAGAGTCCCCAAATAGACTGATGCATTTTAGTGTAATATAAGGACCCATAGCTCCTATTCTCTGCCACTACCTTGCAAACCTATGCAGAGTTTCTCTTCTCTCAGAAGTTTAATATCTTTTAGGTCTGCAGGGTAAAATTTAAAATATCAGACTTGCTGTTTCAGAAACAAAAATAAAATTAACCAATGGAAAATTATGGTTTTTAATCCAAATCAAGATTTCTATTATCTTTCACTGTCTGGTGGTTGGGGAATTTAATTCTTAATGCTGATATATTTGTCAGGAAGGCAGATTTTAAAATATACTAGTGTACCTGGTTGAAACTATTCTTTACAATCCTTTAAAAATACAATAGAACATGCTGTAGACTGAATGTTTGTGTCCCCCTGCCCCTCCACATTCATATGTTGAAACCTAATCCCCAGTGTGATGGTATTTGGAGGTGGGGCATTTTGGAGTGATTAGGTCATAAGAGGAGAGCCCTCATGAAGGGATTCGTACCCTTATAAGAGAGGCCCCTGAGAGACCCCTTGCCCCTATGTCGTGTGAAGTTACAGAGAAAAGAGGACGTCTCTATGAACCAGGGAGCAGGCCCTCAACAGCCACAGAATCTACTGGCTTCTTGATCTTGGATTTCCCAGACTCCAGAACTGTAAGAAATGTTTCTGTTTGTTAAAAAGCCACCCAATCTATGGTATTCTGTTAAAGTAAACTGAATGGACCAGAACAGAAATTTTTTCTTTAAAACTTCTTGTTTTGTCGGAATATATATGAAGCAAATATCGCAAAATGTTTACTGTGATACCATTTAAACAATATTGCCTTTATATTCAAAGCACAGCCATACATGGGAAATAGAACATCAAATATTAAGGTGCAAATTTGGTTAAGAGACATTTATAGCTACTCTAAAGTTTCTTTATTTTACTATGAGAAAGTATAAGAAATCTGGGAATGTATATATAGGACTATAAATTTTACAGTGTGGCTCTGGTGCTTGCCATGTTCCTTCATGGAATTTTTTCTAAATGAAAAGCTAGAAAACTGATTTCTCTCAACATAAATGACTATAAGTGACTTTGATTGCTATTCTACTGAATTTTTTGAGATTTTGTTAGAAGAACACCTCAGCATCAATACAAAATTAACAAATTTGCTTATCAAGGAGCATCAAATAATTGCTTTTGCTGACTACAGGCAAAAAGGCAAGTGTGTGGAAAGTGGAGAACAGAAATACTGGTAAATATGAACATTAAACCAACATAGAGTCATGACACCTTAATATTATTTCTCACTCCCAAACTTGCCATTTAACCAATTATGAATTCCCTGGTTCTATAAATACCACAAGATAGAAACACATTTTTTTTTTCTGAGCTCTAAGTCTCATTTCACACAAAAGTTTGGCAAGTCTCAGATTTGCTACCAAAAGTAAATAGATGTCCTATGGGGCTGGATATCCTGCTTCCTGCTTCAATTAATAAATGGGACTCTTGCTCAACATGTATGTCATTAAAACTCGACTCATTGCAAATGAAATAACACAAGGGAGAGCAATCAACCAAATACAAAGCATGGACCAAGGTAAAGTCAAAATGACCCGGTATCTCCCAACATATCAATGGCATCATAAAATTAAAGACATTTCAGAAACATGAAAACCAAATGCAGTATCTGTGCTTTGCTTAATTCTTGACTACAAGCCAACTTTATGAACTTATTGTTAATTTGTTAGGTGTAATAATGCTAGATGGTTAAATTAAAAGTCTCTATTGGTTAGAATTGCATACTATAATATATACGGGTAAAGTGACATGATTTCTGAGATTTGCTTTTAAGACACTCTAGGGGGGAAAATGGTGTGTGTATGTGGGAAGAGGGATGGGAAAGATTAAAATATAGCAAAATATTGATAATTGTTGAAGTTGATGTTTATTATACTGTTTACTTTTGTGTATGTTTTTAAATTCAACTTAAAAAATAAAAACAATTGTTTCCTCAAGGTTGAATAGTCTTTTCAGTCTTCAGAAGCCTACCACTAAGTGTTATACTTTAAGAGTCTGTTATTTTTTCCTATCCCCAAATTTAGCCTCGGGCTACCTCTGAAAGAAGTGATGCAATGAAACCTCAAAATACAGACTGGTGCTACAACATAAATGTGCCTTCAGGGGAGGGAGAAGGAGATGTGTTAGATAACCTTATAAGGTCTCATTCATTTGAATTGCTTCATTTGAGAAAGACACTGAAAGACCATTTTAACGGTCAGACCTGGAACTTTCTTTATCCATTTATCTAAGCCAGAGATGTTCACTCATAACCATATGTGGCCAAACAGGGTTTTTAATAGAGCCCTTGAAGCAAGCAGATGGAAACTAAGGATATTTCAGAGACATGTTAATGCTTTTATGAAAGATCAGGATATAATTACAAATGTACAAATGCATATGTGTATTCTAACAACTAGAAATAAAATCATATTCATAGCTGTAGGGAACTCTCTGTTAGCATTCTGACAACTCTATGATAAGGTAACTGAATCAAAAACATTAATCTCTTTACAATATCTCAATTACATGCATTTATTGGTGAAATCATTTCATGACTTAGAACACTGAATGACAACAATGTATGCTGTATAATAAATGGTTGTGGTATTAAAATTGTAGTAGAAAGGGAATACTGAAGA
This sequence comes from Lynx rufus, assembly GCF_022079265.1. Lineage (NCBI taxonomy): Eukaryota > Metazoa > Chordata > Mammalia > Carnivora > Felidae > Lynx > Lynx rufus. The sequence continues at coordinate 9,514,182 of NW_025814825.1, forward strand.
ATTTTTTAATTGGCAAATTCTGACTCCATTCTTGACCATGTTAGTGCCCCTTGATACATGTTTGTTGCAGTATATGCTGATGACCAAAGAACCTAGACAGAATCAAAGAAAATCAATTTTCACAAAGGTACTCTGATTCCAGAAACATTTTATACCACTTTATAGTCTACAAAGTATTTACACATAAATTATGGAAATTGATCCTAAATAAAAGTCTTCGAGATTTACAACACAGGTTTTGAGTCCCATTTTGCAGATAAGCAAACTGAAACCCTGAGAAGTTTGCCCAGAATCAGTTCCAAATTCCAAATGTCAACTGACACATGCAATAAAAAGTATATGTCATTCTCTAAATTATTTTAGAAAGACATTTTGGATGCACTGAATTTATTTTCCAGTATACTTAGTCCAAATGTCCCTGTATTTGGTCTTTACGTAATTTTCAGTTTTCATCAAAGCTTTTGCTTCTGTTGCCTTCCAAGGCCATATGCAAAGACATTGCCTTTGCCTAGGCCATCTGAATAGAAATCCATGTTGCTATTGTTTAGTGGCTAATTTTGCTAATCATTTTATAAAATATTTTAAAATACATTATGGTCCTTTGAGGCCTAATATGAAGATGATGTTTTCGAAAATTAAAGCCTCACAAAATTGAAGAAAAGTGAGAGCCAAATTTTAAGTTAATTCAAATGCATTGACTCTTTTTTTTAGTGTTTCCACAGTTTATTTATAAATTATTTTGGAGAATTGTTGATCCTATTCCCAAAAGCTGACCCACAGACACAGCTGATGGCTTCACCATCCCTCTAGTTGCTCAGCTCATAAAATAGGAATTATCTTTAATCTCTCTCTTTATCTCCACTTCTAATCCATTAGAAAACTCCTGTAAATTTTACCTAAGCATATATCCAGTAATTAGCCAATTCTCATCATTTTCACTGTTTCCACACTGGTCGAAGCCACCATCATCTCTCTCCTAGATTGGTACAATGGCCTCCTTACTGACCTCCCTGCTTTTATTATTGTCCTTTTAGAGTTTATTCCCATAACAGCAGTGTGAGTGATCCTTTCAATGGGTAACTTGATCATAGCTTTATTCTGCACAAAATCTTGAGTTGGTTCCCAGTTTTCTCCAAAATAAAGTCAAAGTTTTTTCAATAGCATATGAAGCCCTCTATGACCCAGGACCTAGTACCTCTCTGACTTCATCTCCAATTCCTCTACCCTTACTCTCTCCATTCTAGACCGATTGGCCTGTTTGCTACTCATTGAACATATGATCTGCACCCACCGGAAGGCCTTTAGACAAGCCACCACCCATATACATTTAAGGTCAACAACCTCATCTCCTTCGAGGGTTTGCTCAAAAAGCCACTTTTTCTTAGTGGCCCTAACCATCCCAATTTAACATTACAAGAAACAGACTTTTAACCATAGAGAACAAACTGATGGTTACCAGAGGGAAGGTAGGTGGGGTGGGGGTGGTGGGTTAAATTAGGTGATGGGGATTAAGGAATGTACTTGTGATGAGCACCAGCTATTGTACGTAAGTGTTGAATCACTAAATTCTATACCTGAAATTAACATTACACTCTGTGTTAACTAACAAGGTTTAAATAAAAACTTTACAATTTACCTCACCCTCTATACTCCCAATCGTCCCTAATCTCACTTTTCTTTTTTCTATAGTACCTGTTACTTAATAATATGTTATTTATGTTTTTGTTCATGTCATCCCTTTAGAATAAATGCTTATATCTTTGTTTTGTACACTGATGTATTCTAAGTGTCTGGACCAGCATCTAGTACATAGTGAGTACCCAAACTATGTATTTGTTTAATGCATGAAATCTCTAAGACCAACCCATTGTTAATATATCACTACATCTTCTTTAAACCCTGATTTTCTAATTTTTTTGGCAATTCAGTTTCATATTGTACTGAAATTGGACACTATGCACTGAGATTGAATTTATTTACCCAATTTAAACAAAATATGTGCAGTTATTTGAAGTACTATAAATACAGTTTTGAAAAGTCTTTAGGTGAATGACTATGCTTTATAATTGTGTAAATCATTAAGGTTCTAGATTCATTTGGGAATATTTAACTTGTCAGGTAGTTTATGGTTTGTTTCTGCATGTGGTTTAAACATATAATGTAGTATAAATTTGATTCTGTTGAAAGGCAAATCAGAACTAATCATCTTGTTATAGTCAACAAGTAAAAGGAGGGTAAACTTAATGCAATAGCATATTACTACAATATTTTAGAACATAAAGTTGTTTTCTATTTCTTTTGAAAGACCACTCTATGTTTTTGGGCTAATTTCGGCAGCTTCAAGTATTAGTCTCCTTTGAATTGTATTATTTTATTTTGGGATTTTTCCACACCCCATGAATGGTCTTCCTCCATGCTCCTGATTACATTGAATCAAGACAGACCTGGTGGTGATGCCAGCTTAGGGGCTAGTGGCAATGTAGGGGCCACACAGAGTACTTGGAGTCAGACCCAGTCCAAGAAAGGCACCTGATTACTACTGAGAAAGAAACCAATGATCAATATTAAAGAGGAAATATCAATTATGAGATTAAAGGGGTGAATGTGAAGTCAGAACTATGGAGCAAGATAAGATCAGAAGCCAAGGTATCAGAAAAATGGCTGAAAACTAAGGTATGGAACACAGCAAAAAATGTTATTCATCATAAATAATTCAAGATTTCTCCCAGGAAAAACAAAGTGAGAGAATTACATTCTCAGTGGGCTCCTCTGTGTTCCTGTCACCAGGGAATGAGGGAAAAAGAAGCAGCCTCTACCTCCAGCCATCGTAGAGAAGCTCTCTGTAGCTGTTAGGCAAAACAGACATCTCAAAGGCTACTTTCCATAGAGAAGCAAGGAAAGTAAGGAGAAAAATCAGAGGCTCCCAAGCAATGAAGATATGAGAGGGGGGGTTTATAGATATGATTTCCTTTGGTATGTTTTAATAGATACAAGTCGTCAAGCCCCATTTGGGATGTGAGATGATAAAAGTTGTAACATGTCAAAGGGAATATTCAAAGATATATTTATTGTTCTTATGCCACTTGTAATTTAACCATGAAAATGAGACATCTACATAAAAAGTGAAGATCACTTGCTGACCATCTAAATATTTCCACTTTCTAGTTTCTTGCCTTTTTTACATACATTCTTTAAGAACACTTTCTCCAAAATTGTATCCAGTATCATTGACTCAGGAACTGCAGAAATCAATCCCATGTACCCAAGATTAGCATTACACACCCAGTTTGTCTTATATCAAATGTAATTGTGACCCCCATAAAAATGTATTTATTTAATAACAGAATGTCTATTATGTGTCAAGTACTGTTCCAGGTATTAGAGAAACTGAAGTAGACAAAACACAACCTTCATCCTCATTGAACTTGCATCACAATGTCATAAACTTTTATACCCTCTCTTCCTACTAGGGGAACATTTATTATTTTTAATCACTCCCTTACAGTGCATTTCTTAAACTTACTTGTCCATCAATGTTGATAAGTGCAGCCTCTTCCATCCCATGAATCAGAATCTTGGGGGGAAGACTGAGAAATTTATCTTTTTAACAAGCTCTCTGGGGCTTTATATGCAATGATACCATGATAATTTGGGTGGGGGGGGAACCACTGCCCTTTTCATAGCATACTGAGGAATTGGTGATTTCATTGGACTATTTCTGTGGGACCCCTTTGATTGTCATGACTAACATTCTTGGAGAATGTAAAATTTCTCATTGTGAGAGAATCTGAAAGCTCTCTGAGGTTTTCCACAGCCAATTCCCCTAACAAAGACTAACAAAGCAAACTTTTTCAGGTATACTATTTATGTTCAAACAAAATGATTTTCTCTATGTGACAGATGTTACTATATTCTGCTTTAGGGAAGAAAAGAATCAAACATTAATTATGATCTAGTTATGATCCATAGAACCAAAAGATTCATTTTAAAGATAAAGTTGAAATGATGGAGATTTAGAAAGTTCTCTTGTTAAAAGAAGGTAAGACTGAACGAATCCTAGAAATCCATTGTGAACAATATAAATATTTTCATTGAAGAGGCTTTTTGTGAGTTAATGATAGTATAGTCAATATTCAGTACTAAACAATATGCAATGACAGCAAATAAAGTTGATATTCCAATAACAGCTAACACAGGTTTATCATGTCCACACACTATTCTAAGTACTTTACAGATATTAAGTTGACAATTCTCTAACCTTCTATGGAATGTTTTTTTGTTATCATACTTATTTTGTAGAAGAGAAAATGAGGCATACAGAAGATAAGTAACCTATCGTGGCCAAGATTTGATCGTAGGTGCAAAAATCCATACTCTTAATCACTAGACTAAACTGCTTCTCATTAGTTTTTTTAATACTTCTTCAAAGAATCATACCAAAGAAGTTTATACAAAACTAGGAATCAAGAATTTTATTATTTTATTTTATTTTTATGTTTTATCGCAGCTTCCTTGCCCCAGTGTCCTCATCAGCCTAATTTTCATCTGACTCATTTTAAGATGAAGATAACATTGTTGTTGAAGCATGATCATCTAGTGGTTAGAGGTTCTAGTCTGAGAGAGGTACGGTTTTGAATCTCAGCTTTGCCACTTACTAACATTATGAATTTCAGCAAGTTCCTTCTCCAAGTCTCAGTTTCCTCATCTTTAAAATGAAGGTTATAATGGGACCTACATCATAATATTGTTTAGAGATACAAGATAGCTCATTTACAACAACTTAGGAAGTGTTCGATAAATATTATTAGCAGCATCTAATAAATGGACAACAAATAGCAGCATCAGTAAACTGAACCAAACGATCTCTTGATTCTTCTACTTGCACTAAAAAGAGTTTCTCTTCTAGTTACAAATGATAGCAACCAAAACATCAAATTCAGCCATAAGTCATTAAACCAATTATTTCTTTTGTAGGAAAACCAGAAAGGCTATTGGACACATTAATTTATATGTCATTAGTTATCCCCTCTATTCCAAAATGTGTTCTAGCATCCTGAGACACCTTGCATAATACAATCACTGTGACTCCAAGGGGTCAAATGGGCAGGCAGTTAATGCTTCTCTGTGAAAAGCTCAGTAACTCACTTTATAAATTTCAGCTCAAAGCCTATGTTGAGGTGAAGAAAAATTGACATTCGGTCTGTAAACTTAATGTCAAGCTCCAGAAAAACTCTAGGCAGTACATGATTAGCGATTAAGGGGACGCAGACAATAAAGACATTGCCAAATTGTAAAACAAGACTCGGAAATTACAGAAAATGTTGCTAGTTATTGATTACGGTGACCATTCAGTTCCCATTGAGCCACCCAAAAGAATCATTCATTTTCCAGCAGAGAGCCTGCTCATTTGCAAGATAAAAGAGAGGCATTTCTGCACATGCCCATAATGTTCTTCACCACTGGGGGCAGCTTTACATAAGACTGCATTCACTGAAACCAAAGCAACAGTCCGAGCAGCTTTCAGAATGACAGTCTGCAGAAGTGAGCTGAGCGTGTGTGCGGTACGGGGCTCTCCTGCCTCCTGGGCTCCAACGCAGCTCTGTGGCTGAAGTGGGTGCTCACCACCAGAATGCTGGGCTATGGAATACAGATGTGGCAGCTCAGGTAGCCCCACGTTGCCGGGAGGAATACATCATGCTTTCCGATAAGAAGAAATTGTAGAAGCCAGTTTTTTTTTTTTTTTTTTAACGACCCCCCCCCAAAAAAAACTGTAAAGATGCAAAAACGTAATATCCACGAAGATCCTATTACCTAGGAAGATTTTGATGTTTTGCTACAAATGCGGTATTGGAATTTATTTGTTCTTGGAGTGTTCTGCGTGGCTGGCAAAGAATAATGTTCCAAAATCGGTCCATCTCCCAAGGGGTCCAATTTTTCTTCCTGGGTGTCAGCGAGCCCTGACTCACTACAGTGCAGCTGACAGGGGCTGTCATGCAAGTGGCCCCTTAAGCCAAAGCAAAAGACCTAAGGACGACCTTTGAACAATACAAAGGATGGGTATGTTTTGTCATTTTTCTTCTTTCCTTCTTAAAAAAAAAAAACGAAAACAAAAACAAAAACAAAACCCTTTAGTCTGTGTCGTAATTCTGCCTTAATTATTTTAGAGATTACCTTTCTGTCCTTAAGACTATAAATTCAATTGCTTAGTGGACACGTTTCCTTGCTTAACTACTAAAAAAAAAAAACCCTTAAAACAATTCTGTTTACATTTCATGGAGGTGATATTTGGTATTAAATGTTGTTATTTAGATTTAAATTTTTAAAAAAGAAAATACATGCCTATTTTTGCTTGATTAAAAATAAATGAATTCCTTTTTGGGGGGATAACTTTTCTAAGTTGTTTTTATTTCCAGGTTTCAATGTAATTAGGCTACTGAGCGGATCAGCTGTAGCACTGGTTATAGCCCCCACTGTCTTACTGACAATGCTTTCTTCTGCCGAACGAGGATGCCCTAAGGGCTGTAGGTGTGAAGGCAAAATGGTATATTGTGAATCTCAGAAATTACAGGAGATACCCTCAAGTATATCTGCTGGTTGCTTAGGTTTGTCCCTTCGCTATAACAGCCTTCAAAAACTTAAGTATAATCAATTTAAAGGGCTCAACCAGCTCACCTGGCTGTACCTTGACCATAACCATATCAGCAATATTGATGAGAATGCTTTTAATGGAATACGCAGACTCAAAGAGTTGATTCTGAGTTCCAACAGAATCTCCTATTTTCTCAACAATACCTTCAGACCTGTGACAAATTTAAGGAACTTGGATCTGTCCTATAATCAGCTGCATTCTCTGGGATCTGAACAGTTTCGGGGCTTGCGGAAGCTGCTGAGTTTACATTTACGGTCTAACTCCCTGAGAACCATCCCTGTGCGAATATTCCAAGACTGCCGCAATCTGGAACTTTTGGACCTGGGATATAACCGGATCCGAAGTTTAGCCAGGAATGTCTTTGCTGGCATGATCAGACTCAAAGAACTTCACCTGGAGCACAATCAATTTTCTAAGCTCAACCTGGCCCTTTTTCCAAGGTTGGTGAGCCTTCAGAACCTTTACTTGCAGTGGAATAAAATCAGTGTCATAGGACAGACCATGTCCTGGACCTGGAGCTCGTTACAAAGGCTTGATTTGTCAGGCAATGAGATTGAAGCTTTTAGTGGACCTAGTGTTTTCCAGTGTGTCCCAAATCTGCAGCGCCTCAACCTGGATTCCAATAAGCTCACATTTATTGGTCAAGAGATTTTGGATTCTTGGATATCTCTCAATGACATCAGTCTTGCCGGGAATATATGGGAATGCAGCAGAAATATTTGTTCTCTGGTAAATTGGCTGAAAAGTTTTAAAGGTCTGAGGGAGAATACAATTATCTGTGCCAGTCCCAAAGAGCTGCAAGGAGTAAACGTGATCGATGCAGTGAAGAACTACAGCATCTGTGGCAAAAGTACCACGGAGAGGTTTGATCTGGCTAGGGCTCTCCCAAAGCCGACATTTAAGCCTAAACTCCCCAGGCCGAAGCACGAGAGCAAACCCCCTCTGCCCCCCACGGTGGGAGCCACGGAGCCTGGCCCAGAGACTGATGCTGACACTGAGCACATCTCTTTCCATAAAATCATCGCAGGGAGCGTGGCCCTTTTCCTGTCCGTGCTCGTCATCCTGCTCGTTATCTACGTGTCATGGAAGCGGTACCCTGCGAGCATGAAGCAGCTGCAGCAGCGCTCCCTCATGCGAAGGCACAGGAAAAAGAAAAGACAGTCCCTAAAGCAAATGACTCCCAGCACCCAGGAATTTTATGTAGATTACAAACCCACCAACACGGAGACCAGCGAGATGCTGCTGAATGGGACGGGACCCTGCACCTATAACAAATCAGGCTCCAGGGAGTGTGAGGTATGAACCATTGTGATAAAAGCGCTCTTAAAAGCTGGGAAATAAGTGGTGCTTTATTGAACTCTGGTGACTATAAAGGGAACGTGGTGCCCCCTCCCCTTCCCTCTCCCTCCTGCTTTGCTGGCAAGGTCCTTCCTGGTCCATTTTAGTACATTCATAATACTGGTCATTTTCCTCTGGTACAAAATCAACCCACTGAAATTTAAATACCACAATCAATGCAAAGCTCAAACTCTGGTTTAATAGAATGCCTATTGTATAAGACTCTTGATTGATTGCATTAATATCTCACTTGTTTTAAGATAAAACTTCTTTCATAAGTAGTCCCCCACCTCTGCTGTTATTTGCCTTGGGGTGGGACCAAATCTACAGTTCTAGAAGGTTTGTAGTTCACTGGTGAATCAAGGAAAAAGTGAATGATCCCAGGTACTTGAAGCTTGAACTGATTCCAGGAGAATGCTTGACTACAGGAACATTTAGAAACAGAGCCTAAAAACACTGTCTGGCTTAAAAAGAAAATTGAAGGAAACTATCAAATGATGGTGCTGGGTTAAAGAAGCGCCACGGGCAGTTTCCAGAGGTGTTTGAATTACAGTAAAGCAAGCCTAGGGAAAAGTGTTGAAGGGTTAAAATGCTGCAAATAGACAACTGAAAAATGTGAAGAGATGGTAAAAAATACAAAGTTTTAGACTTGAAGCCTTATCTCTGAAATCCATTCTTGTAAAATCGAATCAGAGTTTTCACTGTCAATTTCTCCTAGCCTTTAATTAGCCTAAATTTAAAAAGAAATTTTTTTAATTAAATAACCAAGAAGCAAATTTGAGGAGGCAGATTTCTCCACTGTTCCTCACCTTAGGGAGTTTTCAGAGATGAGGCTTGCAAATGGGAAGGCAGCTTGCTATTTGCTTGTGGCTGGGAGCTTACCAGAATTTCTTTCCAGTTCTTTCAAGGACTCTAATGTAGTGAGTGGAATCTTTAGCTTTGTCTGTTCTTCTGTCTGGGATTTGTAAGACAGTCCTGTTGTGTTCCATTATGTGTCCTGCACACACTAGTCCCCTAATGACTGACACTTCATTCAGAGGCATAAGAGAGAACACATTCCAAGACATGCCTTCCACCAACAGCTTCACTGAAAAGAATGATTTTGATAACGCCTTAATAAAGGTATAAAATCTTAGAGGAAAAAAATACCAACCCTATGGCAGTTGTCTTTTGCTTTTCTATTGTTGACATTACAGTGTCCCTATGTTCATCTATATTGTGAACTCATCCATCAGTATGAATCTGTACGGACCCTGCTGGCAATCTGCAAACTGCATGCATGTTTTTATGTCGTAGGTGAAAGTTTATTGACTGCAGCACAAATATCATGCCTTCTGTATTTAAGTAACTTTGACCACAGTTCATTAAGATTTTAGAAAAATGTTTTTGGTCTGTATTGTATCCTCTTTCAACCTCCAAAATGAACAATCCTATTACAGGAGCAAAAATCAGGAATTGCAACATTGAGTCTGTTTCATTTAATTTGGCTTGCCAAGCCCCATATCTTTAACCACGTCCCTGTTCTTTCAAAACAAAATCACTGCAGCAAAAACGAAAAAGTGGATGGCTATTTTTTAACCAGCTTTTTTATATAGTTTGAAGTCTTTTCATATGCTGAGAGGAAAAACCTAGGCAAGTCACCATGAAATATAATTGCAAGGAAGCCAGATTATAAAAAATCATACTTTTATAAGCAATAAAGGAAAGGGGACATTTAAAGTGGATTTCTCAAAGTACTATGATTTTGATTAAATCTTAAAAGAGATGCCAGTTCAGAAAAGCATCATAGCTACAATATATTTACCCAGGATAATTGTTGAATGTATACTTATTAATGGTAAATAGTCACAGATTCCCAATTGATTAATAATGCAGATACTTCCTTACAGTACTATGAACTGGATGACTGAGCCTACTGTGATGTTTTTCACTGAAGTTGTAATTTTGCATTTTTCATATAATGTCAGTAAATACATATTCCATTTCAAAAAGAAAATTTCTTTGATCAGCCTCATTTTTATCTGTACTAAAGATGATTGTATTAATTAAATGCAGTGTTAAAGTGAAAAAGCCCATTTCTATTCTTTGACTTGACCTTTTGCCTCATTTGTCACAGATACCAAATAAATTCAGGCAAGGTATATTTGTACTTATCTTTCTGAATTCTTGCAGATCTCACTGCTGTGATCCTACTGGTATATATAAAATATGTTTGTTGTATTGAAAGTGTTTCTAAAATTCAAAGCCACTTCATGTGTTAGATTAAATAAATGACCAACGTTTTAAAGGCTGGTCATTTTTTAACGCCTAAATTTATTTATAAATTCAATAATAGAACCAAAATAAAATCCCTTAGATTTTAAATGTTATTTGATTCAGGATATGAAATATTTCTTAAAAAGAACCACCACCACCCCCAAACTTTGGGAATGAAGCTACCCTAGTTCTCAGGATCTTCTGATCACAAATATATAACTCTTGTAGGCTAGACAATAACTAGTTCACCACCATGAATTTAACAAAGTCAACTTGGTCAATGCTCTCCTGCTCAAAAGTTGTTGTTCTCACCCTGACTGCATGGCACTTTCTGGACTACATACTGTAAGTCTATTTTCATTCAGTATTTCAAACTCATTGTATATTAGAGAAATATAATTGGTATTCCATTTTCTATTCCAAATTTACATGAAGTATCTGACTTCCCTCAAAGGTGACAACAGTTAAATAAACAGCCTGACCTATTGAACTACACAACACAGATGCGTCAATGCAGAATGGATTCAGTCAATACTTTGAATGCTTTACCAGAGAGAGAAGAAATGCAGTTTAGTCACTGAACTGCATGTTATTCCCCCCATTTTTATGAGCCCCAGTACACAGTGCTACTGCAGCACGGCTTTAATAGTCCCAGTGCCACAGTCTTCTAAGCAATACGTATGCAATATATATTCCTTTTAAATGAGTTTATATTTTCCAAGACTGTTGACATTACATTTTTTCAAAAAATTTAAACCATTTTTTACTTGATTTGGTGAGTCAACTCTCTAAGTATACAGGCAATAAACTGTATTTCTGTGGAGCAGGAGTGACCTCCAGTGGCCAGTTGGACTAACCACAGTTATTCATACACCTATTCAGTGTTTCTAATCCTGAATCCTTACGTAAACATGATTTAAAACATATATTTTTTGATCTGTGAATCAGATTCGGATTTTATTTAATTCATCTCTCTGGTAAATATAGTGTAATTTTTAAGTTATATTTTGCATATTGACGTACTTAGTAATTAGCCTAGAGGCCACAAGAACTGGTACTGAGGGCTAGAAATGTGTCCATAGATGAAGAGCAAGTAAGAATGTCCTAAGAATAGATAAGAAATTCTTTAAAGTATTTATACTCATTGGCATTGCCCAGATATTCCGAAATTTTCATTAAATGGGTTAATATTTTCCACAGGCAGGATACTGAAATATAATGTAATTTAGATTCAGAAAGACAAATTTCCATATTAATATTGAAAGAATCAGCATCAGTTATTTACTAGTCCATAGGAATATCTGAGCTATCAGGTGAGGGAAGCCTCCCCTTCAGCTCTAGAACTCTCCAGTTTCTTGATCATGCCAGTGACCTGTGCTTTGCCCCAGTGCTCTCCCCAACCCTCCCCCTTCTCAGCCAGCTGAACACTGGTTCTATTAGGCTCTCTGACAATGATGTTACAGTCTAAGAGGTGATGATTCATGGATAATGAAATTATGCTCTCCTTCTGAGGAAGGATAATGCAGAGTCAGATTCGTAAATTTGGCAAGGGATATTACGATGTTGTAGGTGCATGAAATATCCTCTCTTCCCTTGACATTTACCAAGAAAAGAACTTAAATAGTTTATTTAACATGTGGATTAGACCAGCATCAGAAACAAGCATCCAGCCATGAAGCTTAAGAAAAAATGAGTTCCAGATATGACAAATGAGAATTGAGCCATGAGAAATAAAAAACTCAGAAACTGTGTTGTTTCTTCCATTCCCTTTTCCCTGAGTTCTCATTGGTATCTGGATCTGTAGCAAACCCACAGAGTTTTTCTGTACTTGTACTTTCATACCTGCCTATGTTAAAAATCAGACAAGGTTAGAAGAAACCATGAACATGAACTATAGGAGTAAATGTGAATTACAAACATTGTAAGAGAAACAGAATTGATGGAAGTTAAATAGCTTGTATTAAATGACTCTTGAAAACTAAGAAAAAAATAATATATAGGTGAAAGTGAGTTCACCTAACCTAACTGTAATAGCTTACAGAACTGGACCCAAATTTTGCTTCATCTCCAAAGCATCGGTGATTTTTGCATACTTGTGTAGAATAAAATAGAAATATTACTCAGAAAATCTACATAAATCTAGTTTACAGTTCTTTTTTATGATACAGTATGGGCCTTAGATTCAAGTTTCTCTGACATTTGCTAATCTAATGATTTGAGGCAAATTTCTTAGCTTTTCTCAATTTCAAGTTCCCCATCTGTAAATGGGCACGTATTATTGACTTCACATGGTTATTGAAAGAACACAACTAGAGAAGTACTCTGCTAACTCTACAATGGCAAATGCTTTTTCTTTTCAAAGAGCACTTGGTGAGATACTCAGGTGTGGTTGCTGGTGTTCTATGTCTGACCTGGGGCAAAAGATATCACTAACCTCTATGTTACAGAAGCCCAAAACCATTTTACATGAATGCGAATTCTGAGACTAGGAAGCTACTCTAGAACTTAGTCTGTCTTTGACCTTTACTTTCCATAAATCAAAGTTTCTTCAACCCCATGTTATCAGAGTCTAGGAGTTTATTAATAATGATCACAATGTATACTAGACATAAAATAAAGATACCAACTAGAGAACAATGAACCAAAAGCTTATCAAAGTAAATAAAAATTCTAACTGTGTACCAAATCAGGTCATTATAGTGAGGACTTTCAAACAACATAGGTTACCTGTCCATCCCTTTTCTAGTATCAATATTTTGAGCGCTTGTTGTTTAACATTTATGGCAAGATGACATCATTATTGAGCAAAAAGTAATTGCTCATAACTTGTTACAGTAGGGTTAGCATACGTTCCAGGTATCAATCACATGACATCTACTTTGTTTCTTTGTTTTCCCCAAAGACTATCCAAAATCTTCTCCTAATACAGAAATTGCTATCGTCTTTATCAATTACTGTCACTGAAAATCCCTGTATTAAAAAAAGCATAAAAACACAAAGGCTTTTTTTTGTGAGTAGCACCCTATTCACTTAGGCAAATTAAATACTATTCTTTGTTGGCCTTTCATCAGATAAATGACCAATGTAATCACAAATCTTTCTCCACTGGATGCAGCTTGTCTTACCAAAAATGATGTACATGCATTTCCAAAATTCTTATAATTTAAATAGACAAACTAACTGTTGCTTTTTGACAGCTAAGTTTCTTTGAAATCTCTAAAGTACAGAGAAAAGGTAGTGGTTTTTCAGTGGAAAAAGTATTAGTGAATTTTATGCTGTTTTACCTTCATAGGATTATTGGTGGATGTTCTTGAGTTAGGTCTTCTAAACATGTAAGAAGAATTCCAGGAATACAGACTATCTGAGTCACAATGTAAGACTAAGCAGAGGCAATCTATTTTACAACTGTACTTTCTAATGACAAAACCCCATATGCAATAATAATCCATTTTATTGAAAAAAAGTAAAAGTGCTTCTATCTTATCCTATCCAGCAAATGTTGTAATGAAAATTGGTAACTTTCTTGACAATTCTTGATATTTTCCTTTTATTTGCCAGGGGATCCCACTCCCTATCCCCCAAGAAGAAATTTCCTTTATACCTTTCTCCCACCCTTAAACTGTTGCTACCTACTTCACATATGCAAAAAAAAATTGTTTTATCTCACCAAACACAGTCTTCCTTCATAGAAACCAACACAATTTGGTCACCTCACTCAGAGGAGTCACCTATCTCTAATAATAATTAAAAAATAAATTATGAAACAAGATTTAAGTCTGGCTGAAATATAGTTGAATCATGGGTTAGAAAAGCATTAAAGCCTACTTCTATTTTCCTTCTTAATTACCTCCTAGAAAACAAAATATAGGACTTTATATATGGGAGTGTCCAACTACATTCCACCAATCAAAAACATTTATACCAACAATCAGAATTTTTGTCTTCTCAGGAATAAAATGCAAATTGGTGGGGGGGGGGCTCACATATAAAATGATAAGGCAAATTCTACATTTAGCAAAGGCAATTTCTGTTAAAGCTTCATTGCACTAATTAGATCTGTTCAGGGTGTAAAATACATGTTGCTACTGAAGAGCAAAGGACTTCATTAAATACAAATCCTTATTCAGCATTCTTGGGGCTCAAACTTATTAATGAAGTGGGGGTAAAAAAATGTTCTTAGACAATGGATAAACTATATGATAGTGAGGCTATACTATCAAGTAGTATTCATGGCTTCAACTGGGTGATCCCCAAATGTAGGTAAAAATTGGTTCATGGCATTAATATTGATCTGTTATACAGTCTGAAAGAAGGAACATGCTTACCCCTTCCCCATTTAAAGCAAACAACCAGAATCTCACAAGAATATTTAAAGGAAACTTGTAGAATATATCATGATGAGGCTGAAGCAGTAGGGTAACTTTAAAAACCTCTGATAAAAGCATTATAGGATCACAACAGTGAAAATCCTCTAAGGAGTTTAAAAACTAACTCATCACTTAAGGGTCAGTGTTGGCTTGTACTCATTGATTTGTTAAAGGGGCTTTGCACAATTTGTACAAAATTTTAAAGTGACAAGGCATAAATACTTGATGGAGAGCCTGCCATTTATCCAGTGGAAGGTTAGGTAACATCACTAAATGATGACTAAAATAGAATAAAGATCTGTTTAATACAGCACAGGTGATATTATATAAGTATATCATGTTTTCCACCAAACAAGGCATGTTGTAGATGTTTAGAAGGAAAATGCATATCCATCCTAAAAGATGATAATTCACATTTTTTATGTGAATTCACATTTGTGAATGTATGTGTATTCTTGTGTAATGGAGTCCTTATGTGCCAGGAGTGTCTATGCAGGGCTTTTTTGTTTATTTGTTTTTAATGTAAGAAGAGTCCTTAGATTGACTCTGTTTTCCTCAAAGTTTTATCCATTACTCCTATACCTTGTCCCTTCTTTACAGGACTGGCCTAAAATAATTCCTGCCTCACTCACACATGCTTCTGAAGCTAAATTCTATATCTCCCATTCCCATTTGGAAATAATATCCAGTGATTTACCATTGGGATATCCCTCTGCTAGCTAAATTCTAACCTGCCAGCATCATATTCTTCCCAGCCTGTGGCATCCATTCCAGCCCATCTCATGCCATTAAATGGCAGCACACACTTAGTCCTATGGACTTTTACAGGGAGGATTGAGTAGTAAAATGTAAAAATCTACATATATTTTTATGGGCTTCACTTTGGTTGTTTTTATGGTCTAACACACAGAGATGTGTGGGGTCTTTATTAGTTTATACTGAAATGTAAAAGCATTAAGCTAGCTGTAAATTAAAAAGAAAAGGTCAAGGCAGATAAAAAAAAAAGAGTCCAGAGTTCATATTATATCTTTCTTAATCTTAAAAATAATCATAAATGATGAGCATCCTGTAGTTTACTTTCATGACATCTGATTTACTCTCCAAGTTTACCATCATATTCTTAAATGTAAGCTTCGCATTCCTTCCATTTTTCCATTTCTAACAGAGAGGTTTCTTTTGTTTGTTTTATGGTTGTTTTGTTTTGTGCTGTTTTCTGCCTACAGATCTTTTCCCAGTCCAAATGTACCACTTTGCCTGTTTTTCTAGAATACCCACTCAAATTTTGATCCTGTCAGAAAGTCACAGGATAATTTATCAGTTTTATGGTTGGAGCAATCAGACAGACTGAATTTGTCTCTAGAGTACAATCTAGTCAAGTCTGGGATATCTGCCTTCTGTCTTCCCAGCCTCCCATTCCCATGACTTTTCTCCCTTTACAAGGATTATCCACAGCGAAATTCCTCCATCCAATGGTACTCCAGGCTCTTTCAATTCCTTATTCCTTACCAAATATCTATTCCCAGATCTAGACCAGTATTATTGTTCCTCTTGAGGGCACTTACATTTAAATAGGGATAAAAAACCTTTAGCTAAAGGTGAGAAAGTCAGATATAAGATCAGGCATAACCAGCAGGGCTGGGGAAAGTACTTCTGAGGGCAAAAGGGTTTGTAAGCACCTCTGAAATCATCCTTTATTATAGATACCTCTAAATTTTTCTCAAACATGAGGCTGAAACTTACCAAAGACACCAAGGTAGAGTAAATAATCCAGGTTTTACTCAGTAAACTATAGTTTGAGAAATATCTTCAGTAAGTTGCCACTATACAAGGCTTAGTATTTCTTCACTGACAAACAATATGGTATACTAGAAAGAACTTGGGCCGTGGAACCAGAAAGAATCAGTTTGGATTCTGGTTCTGAGACTTTGTAACTACAAAATCTTGAGTCATAGCCTCTTCATCTTAAAAAAATGTGTAAAGCCATATATATTTAATCATCACCTGATTGTTGCAAGAGGGCAAAGAATCAGCATTTCTTGAATATTTGTACGTACGCTGTTATGGCACACTGTGTGTATTACTTAATTTAATACTCATAAAGCCCCTATGTGATTAAATGAGATGACATGGGTTAAATCACTTGGTACAAAGTTTGGCACATAATAGTAACCTTCTCTAACTGCTAAAACTTTCAGTACCATAGTATGCTTTAACAGTTGTGCCCCACTATCTATTTATTTTTAATGGAATAAGAGATACCTGGCAGACTTTCAAGGATTAGAATCTAAATTGTTCAAGGGCGTCTAAGCACATGGTTAATACTAAAGAGTAATGTGGTATGTAAAACCAATATCCGAAACCTCCCAACAAAGCCCAAATGCAACTCTACCTTTACTTGCATGCCATTTTCCATGCTTTAGCACTGGTCAATTTTTGAAGTACAGGTGCTTTCTTACCTCTGCACTTTTACTCAAGCTATATCCTTTTTGAGGAATGACTTTCTTCGCTTCCAAGTCCTCCTGTCAATCTTGGAGCCTTTCTACAAATCCAATTACAATTTCACTCATTTCAGAAGTCTTCTTAATCTTGCCCTTCCTTGTTTTACATGGTATTTTCTATCCCTGTTGGTGACTACATGACCACTTGTCTGTGTTAGAGTTATTAATGTGTCTGTATATCCTTTTGGAGGAAATGAACTATTTTTTTAAATTTTACTTCTTCTACCAATGATGATTGATTGGTACAGTTTTTTATTCATGGTAGTTGTCTGTTGAATTGATTTTCTAGTAATTATGATAAGGTTATTGTCAAGTTCATATTTATTTATATAGTCCACATATACATTTTGTGTTTTTACTTAACATATACATTTTCATATATGCAGTCTTCTCATTTACCATTTAATTGGCTTCAAAAATTGGTTTCAAAAAATTCTGATATAAGTACAGTTTTTAAAAATAATGTTCTGATTTAAATGCATCCATGTTACAAAGAACCTACGAATGATTTTCTTTTGATAGTTACCAAGGAAATGAACAATTTAGCGGGTATGTTAAAGTGACTAAGAGCTAAAAAATATTGTGAGACAAAGAAAAAAATATTAATTCTAAGTATGAATACATCTTGATTTTAGTGAGTCATCTTTTGTTGTAAAAGCCATATATTTGTGACTGCTGTTTGTCCACTGCCTCTTGGGAAAGATCCTTTTCTCATTACTGTGGATGTCTGCTCATCCTGTCCTCAGTTCCAAAAACGTTCTGCCTTAAATACATTCCAAGGCCGCACCTCTCCTACCAAACACAGGGACCACTCTACACTATCTTGGACACTCGGTCAGAGGTCTTTGGCTTCCTGAATATACACATTTTCAAAGTAACTATTCTACTGGAGACTTCAAACATCAAATACTCAGAAGTTGATAATTAGTAATGCTCATCTTTTTTTCTCTCTTGATTGATGATGCAGACAGCAGACTTGATCACATAGGATTGAGGCATCTGCCCTTTGTTGGGGTCCGCTTTCCTCCCTCTCTTCATCCTTTTCCTGCTTTTCATTGAATTTCATCTCTCTCAGCTCGACTTGAATTTCTTTCAATTTTTCCCTCTGTCCAACTTTTATTTATAAGTCAACTTCTACTACTTAAATATATACCTTCTTACTGCATTGAAAGGAAAATACTGGTGATTTTTATCTCTTAGAAAAGCAGTAATTAAAATGACACAGTCTAATAATTTAATTTAAAATAGAGTCGAAAAATGATTTTTATTCAACAGCTTTGTTTAGTTCTATAAATTAAGAACTGTAATTTTGTAAACAGTAATTTAATTTCAGAAATAGAAATGACGTTGCTCATTTTTTTTTTTACTTTTTTTATTAGTTTTCTTCATATTTGAGAGACAGAGAGACAGAGCGCAAGTGCGGGAGGGGCAGGGAGAGAGGGAGACACAGAATCCAAAGCAGCCTCCAGGCTCTAAGCTGTCCGCACAGAGACCGATGCGGGCCAGAACTCACGGACGGTGAGATCATGACCTGAGCTGAAGTTGGATGCTCAACTGACTGAGACACCCAGGCGCCCCAACACTAGTCTGCTTCAGATTCACAAAATTCTGCATAGAGTGACAGCTGAATGAAAGTAACCTATAACCCATTATACAGGCAAGAAGTTTTCAGTAGGATGTATTCAGCTCTTTTCAATACCAAGCTCACAAATTATTTTTCCAGAGGTCAAATTTGCACATAACTCTTTGAACCATGACTATCTCTTCATATTCAACTCAGTTTTAACATCTAGCAGTGTGTTGCACAGAAATAATCAATGGTTAAATTATTCCCATTTTGTTGGCTCAGCTCACAGTAGCCCACTGATTAGTTTAAAAAAAAAAAAACCTATTTGATCTTCAATTTGTATTTCAACTGTACCCAAGTGCAGATGCCATCTCTGGTAATATGGCAAAACAGATTTAGGTTTATAAATGTTTCTGTGTGCTCCAATAACAGCATGCATCCTGCAGTAACTATACTGTAGCTCAAAGTGTTGTAAAAAATACAACTGAGTTTACGAGGGAATCATTTTAGAGTTAATTAAACCTTCTCCACCTGTAATTTAAGAAAAAAGAAAAAGCCCAACACTCTTAAAGACCATGGGGGAAAGGCAGTTTAAGAAATAGAAGTCCTCTGTTTATCCAGGGAGGTACTTTACAAGGCAGACAGCTACACCACAGTAGAGAGACAACATTTCCTCAGCTGATTCGGTTAATTAAAATGCACAGTTACAACAGGCTTTCTTCGAGCCTGCAGCTGAATGACCGAAGTCTCCATTTTACTCCAGTGTCACACAGAACGTGAAGAGGCAAACATACTGCCTAAACACAATTTGACTCACTAAAATCCAGCACTATAAACATGAAATCCATTTCTCAGGCACATTTTAAAAGACATATGATCAAGATTTATGGAATAAGGATAGAAATAATTTGCAGCTAGGCAGGGCCAGGGGAATATCCTAGGTTCCTCTCAAAGTAGTTCTAAGTAAAATTTACAAATAAATCTTAAGGGTAGAGTCCACTTTCAATGCAGAAATCTTCAACCCTTTCCTTTCAAATGTGTGGAATTTGAATCTGACAAACAACCAGTCTGTTGCCAGAATTTATGAGTGATATGAAAAATCAAAGGCCACAAAAGCTATTTGTCAAATAAACTGCAGAACGCGATATCAGTCTGCAGGGCTCATTTGCAGAACTCATGATGAGCATGGGAGGAGGGGATGCTAACAGCTGCAGCCTTGACCGCACTGCCCGTGCCAGCCAGAATTCAAGCTGAGTGAGCTGAGTGTGGCTGAAAGAGGGGGCAGACAAATGAAAAATAAATAAATAAATAAATAAATAAACAGAAGAGGTACTTATAGCTAAGTTTTTATTAAATCAGTAGATCAGAGTGCATAGATGACCACCTATAAAGCCAGTTTAAAATAGATGGGACCTGCAGGTATTCAAATTACATCTGTTCATGGAAGATTGCTTTTATTTCATGGAGTAGGGGAGAGATTAAAGACTCTGGATTAGTTAGACTAGCAGTATGGCACGGCATCAGTTTCCTCATCTGTAAAATGGGAACAGTACTTCACATCCCAGGGCAATTTTGAGGATAAACCGAGATGACATATGTTTGTGGGCACGTCAGGTGCTTGATAAAAGTTATTCCCCTCTCTCTCACTAGGTGTTTTCACAATGCGGCAAGTTTCCATGCAAGTGAAAGTTGACCCACATGAACCATTTATATTACCAAATTTGCAATCTATAGAAAATGACTAAATATCTCTGGAGTTTAATTAAGCAATCATTAGATCAATCTAAAAAGTGCTTTCCAGAAATTTGGAAACCCTCTGTTAATATCCATTAATGGAATTGCTGTATTAATTATTGTCCTGTAACAATTTTGCCTAGCACCATCACAGACGCAAAAAAATCTGATCTTAGTATTGTCTTTCTCTAACAATTCAGCATCATTTTCTTTTCATAAATGTTACTTAAAGAACTGACTTCATTATCTTTCAAGCCTCTTTTTAAAATGTTCTAATGGCTCTCTCTGTTTCCTCCCCAAAACATGGACATATCACACCTCCCACACACTCAGTGCTGAAGGGAACATGCTATTAACTATTGTAGTAATGGCCTATATAAATATAAATGGCCTATGTAACTTAGCACCTAATTCATTTCTAGTGGGAACTAATTTAGGCATTTGGACAACAGTACACAATATAATCTGTTTTCAAAAATTCCAACCGAGTCTGTGACATGGTAGCTTCATTATCCAAAGCAATTTATTCAAAGAGTTATGATCAAGAAATTCCAATGGACGTTTATTGAGGACCTACTATGTTCAGGCATTCAAATGGATTTGTTTTTCCTTAAGGCAAACAAAACATAACAGAGGGTAAAGGATATTTGAAATTTGGAGTGGTATCATTTTGAAAGCCATTGAATTATTTAACTGGTTTTGTAGTCATTTCATAAAGCATTGGCTTTTCTCTTCCCAAGAGAGAAATTTGATATGTGCCCTTCACTGGAGACATGATAATAATTAGTTCATTTTAAAGACTTTGAAAAGAGCAGAGATGAAAAGAACTGTAAGAGTTTCTAAATGACACAAGATCTGTGAAGTGGTAGGTATTTAACACAAACTTCATAGAGATGTTATGTGGATTCATTAGTTAATTAGTTAGTTAATGACTTTGAAGTGTTAAATCTTACTAGATTTTTTTTTACACTTTAACACATGTGTGAGAGAAATTACTCTGTCTGAAATAAATAACTGACTATACCATTTCAACATATTGGATCTTTCCATGATATACCTTCAAGACATTCTTTCCCAGTCTGATTTTTTTTTTTCCCAGACAACTCTTGAAAAGCCAATCTAGACCTTGATTCCCAGCCTCTTTATTTTCAGTATTGACACTGGCTTTCAGGTAACATTAAGCACAGAATTGAGAAATCCTCAGGGCAAGGTATTTAAGGCAATTTTATAGCTCTGTACCACAGAGGAGAAAAACAACTGTTGGGTAACTCAGAGAAATTGGACAAGGTAAGGAGTTGAAACCCAATAACTAATGTGCTCTTTGAAAATAGTGACTAATTTCTCTCCTACGTGCTGGTAAGTTGAGAAAGGATGGCAGAAGCACACTAGGTTAGCAATATTCTAACATATGGGAGACATTTCTATAGCTTAAACAAAAATGTTTTGTTGGCATATATCTACACAGAGAAGAGTGCATTGTCAGTATACAGCTCTGTGGATACTGGGCATGCTTGTGTTCTCTGTGTCTAGACCAAGAAACAGAAAAATTCAGTACTCCAAAATCCCCCTCCGGTTCTTCCTGTTTAGTCCTATCTCCAAGATAATCACTACTATTACTTCTAACATCATAGGGTAGCTTTATCTGTGTTAGTACTTTATAAAAATGGAATCATAAAGTGTGTATAGACGGTCCCCAACTTAAAATGGTTTGACTAAAAAATTTTCAACTTTACTAGGGTGTGAAAGTGATATGCATTCAGTAGAAGCCATACTTCAAATTTTACATTTAGATATTTTCCCAGGCTAACAATATGCAGTGCAATACTCTCTCCTGATGCTGGGTGGCAGCAGAGAGCGGCAGCTTCCAGTGACGCATGCTATCACAAGGGTAAACACCCATTCTTTACCCAGACAACTATTCTGGTTTTCACTTTTAGTGCAGTACTCTGAGCACATATAAGGTAGGCTAGGCTATGATGTTCGGTAGGTTAGGTGTATTACATGCCTTTTCAACATACAGTATTTTCAGTTTATAGTGGGTTTATCATAAAGTAACTCATTATAAGTAGAGGAAGATTTGTACTCTCTCTTTGAGTCTTGCTTCTTTCTGGCTCAACATTATCTTCCATGAGATTCATCCATATGGTTGAGTGTAGTTGTAGATCTACTTTCTAATATCCGTCCCTCCACACAGAATCCTTTTCATATTCAAAGAATGGCCATGGGAAGTCCTTGATGAACTTCTTCTCTAGTATATATGATAGCATGGGAGACTCAGTAATAGCTAGTGAACAGTTTCTCCTGGCCAGGTTTGTTTGTTTGTTTGTTGTTGTTGTTGTTGTTGTTTTGGTTGCACCAGTAAATATAAAAATATAATGCAGTCTTAAATTATTGTGCACTTTTAATATTTGGCCGTGGACAAAGGAAAACACTGAGGTAATCTTTTTAGTAGTCTTTGCTGTCTGCCTAGTTCTCCAACCTGAGCTATCCTCCCCCAGAAAAGCCCTCTCTCCCTTGTGTTCAGCTCCTGGAAAGCCTGCTCTACTCTACAGTTGTATTGGGATTAAAAAGTGCACTTATTGTGATGAGCACCAGGTGTTGTATGTAAGTGTTGAATCACTAAATTATATACCTGAAACTAACATTACGATATATGTTAACTATCTGGCTTTTTTTTTTTTTTTTACATTTATTTATTTTGGGGAAACAGAGTGAGACAAAGCGTGAGCGGGGGAGGGGCAGAGTGAAAAGGAGACACAGAATCTGAAGCAGGCTCCAGGCTCTGAGCTTCCAGCATTGAGCCTGACACAGGGCTCAAACTCACGGACTGTGAGATCATGACCTGAGCCGAAGTCAGATGCTCAAGTGCTGGGTGACTGAGCCACCCAGGTGCCCCTATCTGGCATTGTTTAAAAAAGCTTTAAAAATTGGGTAAACTACTTCATACCAAGATGTTAATGCATAAATGGTTAGTTCTCCCAGGTAGGGCCTCAGGATAATGCTGTAACACAGAGGTCCAATTACTCTCTAGGGATCTCTTACAGAGTGGTATTTATTGACTTGTGCTTCATGGTTCCTTTACATTGAAGGATTCTAAGAAACAGATCTGCTGCACTCAATGCTGTTTTTACTATTAGAACATTATTGGAATTGTTATTTTGCAACATCATACAGTATTCTCTTTATGAAAATCCACAGGGGAAGGGCTACTTCTTCCAAATAAGCTTATATTAAAATATGTCGTTATTCATGCAAGTGATCCTGCCCATGTGCCTTCCCTTGTCCCCACATCTCTTTTTCCCTCTTTTGCTAAAAATACCAAAAACATCTGAGACAAGTACAAGTGTCCAGGACTTTATAACAAGTATTTTTGGTCTACCTTCCTCACCCTTGATTTCATTTGCTTTTTCTTATGTTCTTTGTTTGAATGGATTCATATTTTAAAAAATCCTGATGAATTTATAGGAAGGATATAGCTTATATTCAATAAAATATTCAATAAAATATGTTATCCCTTAAGGAAAAAATGTTAGCCACCGACATTAGATCAGGCTGGCCAATAGAGGAATATACATTTTAGGCAGAGGACTCTTCTAGCAATTTTCAATTTTAGTATATGTGCTGCCTAAGCAAGCACATCTTCTAGAAATTTTCAAATTACACCCCATTGGTTGGCTGTGATCAGAAAGATTGTTGGAGTTAATATACAATGTACTGTATGATGTAGTGTCTTACACACCATAGGTTTCTGGTAAAGCTTTGCTGATTACATTGACTGAAGATGTTTTCCATCAAATAAAGTGAACAGAATGAGAGAATATCTAGGAAAAATCTAGCCCAAGAACACTATAAAAGATGAATGTAGGGGCACCTGGGTGGCTCAGCTGGTTAAGCGTCTGACTTTGGCTCAGGTCATGATCTCGTGGTCCGTGGGTTTGAGCCCCATGTCAGGCTCTGTGCTGACAGCTCAGAACCTGGAGGCTGCTTCGGATTCTGTGTCCCCTTCTCTCTGCTCCTCTGTCCCCCTCTCTCTATTCCTCTGTCCCCCTCTCTCTGCTCCTCTGTCCCCCTCTCTCTGCTCCTCCCCTGCTCATGATCTGTCTCTGTCTCTCAAAAATGAATAAACATTAAAAAAAATTTTTTAAGATAAACATACTTGTGAGAAAACATGGACTTGTGTTGTCAAGAGAGTGCAACTGTTACTATATTTGATATGTGATATTTTGTAACCACTAGTCCACTCTTACTTTCAAGAGTCTCAATAAGAGTTCTACTTGGGAAGATCTGATTAATGCATTATTTATCTAAGAGTCATTGATTTATGGAGTTTAACCATAAGATACAACACAGCTCATTTTCTTTCTAATATTTATATCTACAGGAAGAACCCCACGATGACATGGGGGCATTCTACCCTTGACTGGTAATCCACATAAGCAATCACCCAAACAATACTGAAAATATTAAATGATAACAATGCTCCATTTGTTGTTAGGATCCCACTATTAAAACTAAGTAAAACAATTCCCAGGAATGCAATGATAATCCATAAACCATACCAAAAAACAGCCTAATATGTCTTCCAGTGAAATGTTCTCTATGAAATGAGATGTCAAATGTGGATCTTAATTAATCCCTATTAATTTTTAGACCAAAGTAATAATGCCAGCTCAGCTAGATTAAAATTGTGGATTTTTTTTCTTTGCTGTTAAAGCTATTTGATTACGAGACACTGGGAAAAGTACATACTCTTCTAGAAAAAAAATATGAACAAATTTATTATCAGAGCTTGTGTAAAATAAGCAAAAATTATAATCTGTACTGATGATATTCTTAAGGCATTCAATGGAGCCAATTAGTAATATACCAGAATACAGTTATATTTATGTAATTTTTATTTATCCAAATGTATTTTGCCAAATCTAAACTAAATTTATTAAGAAACTATCATTCCTAGAAATACCATGGTAAAGATTTCCTTTAAAAATCACTAACTCCAATATAAAAATTAGGACCTATTAGGTTAAAACTTTCTGTTCAGCAGTGACTACAGAATTAAATATAATTTCAGTACATGTGATTATTTCAAATCTCATAATGTACAAAAATTAACACCTATTTATTTAAGCTTGGCAAACACCAGCAGACTTGCTGGACCCTGGCAGGCTCCATTGTCACAAGGCTTACATGGCCATTGGACATGTAAAAGGACATCTCTCTCAAATATTTCGTGATTCTAACAATGTGTGCAGAAAGGAATGGATACTGAAGCTATGGAAGAGCATTTTGCTAGATTTCTGAGTGGTTCAGAATCATGGGCCCCAAATCCAGACACAGCACAGTGAGCTTCTTACTCCGACCATCTCCCCATGACCTGTCACAACCTGGGCTCAAGCTAGTCTTTCAGGTTCCCTTATGCAATTACTACTCTGCTCCATCAAAACCACAATTTATCATTCTTTGAACATCTCTAATTTGCTTATGTTGTGTCTTCTGCCTGGAACATATTTTTTGACAGCTGCAATTATATATCTTGTTATTATCATTACTATTATGATTATTTTACTTCCACAGTCATTATCAGTTTCTGATTGGTATTATATTAGCTACGTCCATATATTATCTTCCTTTTGGGGAAATATTACAGGGAGGAAACTGTCTTACACATGTGTTTTTGCATCCCAAACATGCTTAGGAAGGATCTGATATAGTATATGTTTAATAAATGTCTATTTAATGAATTGATGTGTGAATAAATGAATGTCATACATGTAAGAGCCATACAGAAACTAGCATGCTAAACCAGATTATTATTCCCTATCCTTGCCAAAAATATTCATAAAAGTTTTGGGATACAGTTCATACCATAAAATGTTACACTTCATGTATTTCACTTTTTTCAACAAATGTTTACAATTTATAGCTATGTGAATGGCCCTACATTGCAAAAGTAGCACTGGAAATATAAAAGAGGCATTGGATGGGTCATAGGATCATTTGTGAATTATAAGCAACCTTAGTTGCCATAGGCAAAACATTTACTGAGCTGCAACTATTTAATCTATAATGAAAAGTCATAAGTTCATATAGAGGCCATGCTGTGGAGGACTCTGAATGATGGGTATAAAAATAGTTTTTAGAGTTTTGCATGGTGCTGTTAAGTTATAATCGGTTATAATCCAATTTTATAGGTAAAGGAATTGAAGTCTAATCACACAGAGCCAGAATTTGAATCTTGATCGAATTTAGAACCTCTCTTATAGTCACTGAGCAAAAATGTCCTCTCTTAATGTTAGTTTCTCTCTGAATAGATGGATCTTATGTACGCATGTGTGTATGTATGAATTTTTAAGATTTTATTTGTAAGCAATCTCTGTACCCAACATGGGCCTCAAACTCACATCCCCAAGATCAAGAGCCAGGTGCCCCTGAGATGCTTATTTCTATAAAACATAAGTCATTTTGCTCCGCTGCATGATATATACCACAAGCCATTGTCAGCTTTAAAAAAATCAAACACAAAACTATCTGTTTTGAATGGCTTACTATGTTTAAGGCATTATGCTAAATGCTTCCCTTAACATATTTACTTCTTATAACAACCCTATGAGATAGATACTGTTTACTTATATTCCAGATAGGGAAACTGATACAGAAAAACGTTAAGTAATACAATCAAGATCATAGAATTAGTAAGGACAGGAAATGGAATGTGAACTCAAGTCTCTCTTATTCTTAAATCAAAGTTCTCAACCCTTTTATTTTATTGCCTTTCTTTCTTCTTACTAATCCTTAAATATGACTTTTTTCTCCTAAAAAGAAAATTGGATTATTGAAACATTCACTGTTTAGAATATTTATCTTAGCATTGCAAACATTTCACCCCATACTTGGAAGGAATCTAGGAGACAGAAAATAATGGTGGGGGATGGGTATAAAGACAGGTTCATCTCACCTGGCCTAACTAAGCCCTTGACATTTTTCAGAGGCCATCTCCAAGCCCAGTCCTAAAATGACAGTGAACCTTGATCTTTAATGGACAGAAGACCCAAAGGTCCGAAGGCCTTTTAGATAAACAGAACATATATCAAGGAAGTGGCCAGTACCCTTAACAAATTGGCTGGCTTGCCTCTCATCCCAGATCCGTGACTTTCAGCTGCTAAATGTAATATGGGAAACACGTCAATATTTTCCAGCATGCTGAGTCCATTCCCCCCCCCCAATATTTTTAAGCACAAGACAGGTGCAGAAATCATTTCAGCCACCACTGGAGGGGTGCACAGCAGCTGTCACACAGCCACACCGCAGCAAAGGTCTTTGCTAAGATTCAAAATGAAAAGAATATGCATTGTAATTGAAACTATGCAGGGGACAAAGCCTCTCAGATGCACACAAGAGTACTGAGGATTTGAAAAGGGACATATGCCACTTTTATACAAAAGCTAAGAGAGAGTACCTTTCAACAGCTCAGGAGGAGATATAATCAAGTCTTTAGAGAGAAAAGACATAAGCAACACATCTGTAGCATCCAGGAAGTAACTCTTTTGACAGCTACAAGGGAGCCTTGAAGATGATTCAGGGTATGCCCTTTGGTTTTCCATTTGATGACAACAAGGTCCAGAGAGGTTAATACTTGTCCAGGATGAGTGAGTAAAGCTTTGGTGGTCAGAGGCCTTAAAGCCAAATCCATGATTTCTTCATCTCTTCTACTCTACCCTGCTGCCTCTAATCTGCTGTGTTTTGTCTTGTTTAATTTTAGTTTTCTTGCTTGTTTTATTCGTTTTAAGAGGGTTACTTATTGAAAGACAAGTATGACCTAGCACCATTACAAGAGGAATCGCTTCTAATACAGAGAGTTTTTATACACTATCCCTCTCCTGGCCAAGGCATTTAGTTGCTCCCATAGCTAAAACAGAAGTGAGTTATTAACAGTCAGAAGTTCATGGCAAGGAAATAAACTGAAACAGGCATATTCCTCTGGGTTGTGGCTGAGCTCAGCTCTATAATTCTGAAAGGCCACTTCTTTTTCTTTATTAAATCTGAGTCTCCTCTGGCCTAGATATGAATTGTCAAATCACTATTCTCTGTTTTTAAAGATCAGTTTATACACAGGTCATAAAAGATCGATGTATTCATCAAACCAAACATGCATTCATTCAGTACCTGTTTTATGCCAGACTAGATGTTGGTGATACCAAGGTTAAATATCTCATATATAACACTGCCATTTTACAATAATGGAAAAGTGACATCCTGCTCTGTAGTACAAGTACTCTCAGCAGTGGTTAAGCAGCCATCAGCAATCAATTAGTAAACATTTATGGAATGGCTTCTTATAAACAGACTTATCATAGGTAATGCAGGAAGGTACTAAAACATAGGCTTCAAATCAAATGGAGAAGATAAATGCATTCATGTGAAATAATGTAAAAACAAAATTATATTTTAACCATAACCATATTTTAACCATTTAATCATAAACATAGGAAAAACATGGAGGGCTTCTTGAAGTAGATGTTTTGAAAAAGGAATGGATGGACAAAGAATGGATGGAGTGAAGAGAGACCATTTTAGAAAGAGAAAATGTAGGAAAGTAGGTACAACTACAGAGATTTTAAGAACATTAATTTTACAGCATTAGCTTAATTGAAGTGTTTTAATTCAGATATTATAATGGGAAAAAAGGTAACTCTGTGTGTGTGTGTGTGTGTGTGTGTGTGTGTGTGTGTGTGTGGTGAATTACTGCTTATATATTAGGCTATAATGAATGGGTAAGTCAATTTTAATTCTAAGTTGATACTGCCACAGTCAAATGAATTCAGGATCCCCTATAAAATCCATTTTTGCTTATAATCTGAGTGGTAATCACTATGGGTATACACACTGTTTAAGCCAGGGATTCTTCTGCTCCATCAATGCTTCTGTCCCACTAGTTGCTAAATATTTTAAAAATTGGCTTGGCTTATAAGTGATTGTGTAATTTCAACAATTTTCAGAGAAGCCTGATACAAAAACAAGTTCTTTCCCAGTTAGTGAACAAAGGAGTTAGCCAGCAGAGGAGTGAGACAGACATTCAGAATGCAGAGTATCCTTTGAAATATTTCTACAGAACTGTAAGTCATTTTTTGAAATCCTGGAACCATTAATATGATTCCCACTTAATTTCTTTACCATTCACTGGAGAAAATAAAGCCCAGTGAGAAACAACTCCAAGTGTACGAAGAAACCAATCAGCAAAACCTAATGGACATTCCTATTCATGCCTGTTCTCAGTTATCTTAAATACAAACTTGATCCAGTATATTTCCCTGAGGTGCTAATAATAACCTAGTTCTCTCAAGATCTTTCTTACTTTTCTGTCAGCAACACACAAATCAATCTAAAACACCATTTCTGATATCACAAGGAAGTAACTTGTTTTGTTTTGTTGAGTGAGTGGGGGAGAGGCAGAGGGGGAGGGAGAGAGAGAATCTTAAGCTGGCTCCACGCCCAGTGTGGAGCCCAACGCAGGATTCGATCTCATGACAGACCATGAGATCGCGACCTGAGCTGATATCAAGAGTGGGAAGCTTAACCAACTGAACCACTCAGGCATCCCAGGAAGTAACTGTTACGAAGATGGAGATCAATAATTGTCTTTGTGCTTCTGTCAACAATCCAAGTTATTGAAAACAAACACACACACACACACACACACACACACACATATATATATAATATATATGAATATATATAATATATATGAATATATATAATATATATGAATATATATATATATATATTCATTCTTTGGTTCTTTCCCAACAAAGAGTTAAGCCATACCATTATGTCCTTCCAGAATGACTCTTTTCCTAAAACAGTCTTACTGCAACGCCGTGGTGAGTTATGACTCACAAATTTAAAAAAAAAAAACAGATACAAACTTCAAAGATGTTACTTCATATAAATAATAAAGTAAATAAAAATACTGTTCACAGAATATTGCCTGCTTCCTACATACTAATTCCATCTTGGAAACTTCAAATAGGTAGCATCTAAATTGTATTTCTGGCATGTTTTATGATGAGTGATATTGTCCTCCTAACATAATATTAAACTACATAAGTTTTATTTTTTTTAAGTTAGCCAAAGGTGTTTGTAGCCTTTGATTAATATAATTATTAAGAGCACAAGATACACAGACAGATTAATGGGTTCAAATCTCAACCAGAAGAACTGTGTGACCTTGGGTAAATGACTTAACAATTCTGAGCTTCCATCTCCTCAGCGATAAAATCAAGATAATTATAGAACCCACTTCAGAAGGTTGTCAAAAACTCACAGAAGTTTACATATATAAAATGGTTATGACAAAACTGGCACATAGTAACTGCTTATAATGTATTAGCCGTTGTTTCCTTTCTGCATATATACATCATAATTCCTAACTTAAGAGCTAGTCAAGAATAAAATGGAGTTCTCTGCTATTCAATAATCCAAACCTCATACAAACATAAAAATAATTAAGTTGCCAGCATTAAATTTAAAAAGCATGGATGTTTCATAGTAGATTTCAATACCTGATCTTATGAACGGGACATAACTATATACTGTTTGACGGACAGACAAATGTGAATCACTTTGTAAATAATATATTTTCATTTTATTGTGCATTTGCCTTAAGTCTAGATAAACTAATATTAAAATCCAGGTTGCTGCATCATGAGCTCCTTTTTCAGGGAGTGACTAAGAAAAGGGGGAAAATAACATAGGAAAAGCAAAATAATGTGACAATGTTTAGTAAAAGGCAAGGCGGCCATGTACAAGAGAACAGGCTGTGTACCGTATGACCCTACAAAGAATCACTCAAATAGATTACAGTTTTAATGCTGATCCCTTAGAGAAAACTGTGTGCACTGGCTATGGCCAAAGGGTAAATATAAATACATAAACTGGGCTTCATTAAAATTATGTCAAATTGCCAACAGAAGGACAAATTTGGATTATTATCCTAATGTGCATACTTAGCACTTATCACTTGTGTTATCTTGGCCTCGTTAGTTAACTTCTCTGAATCTGTTTTCTCAAAGGCCCTCTTTCCTGTTGAGTAGGGACAAAAGTATTCTTTCACAAAGATTCTACTATATATCCCTTAGCAATTTACTATGTGCTAACAAACCTAAAAAGCATTGACCAATTTTCTGAGAAACTGTCATAGCTCAGATAGACCTCATATATCAGATACAACTGCTACTTTTTGTTTTTGTTTTGCTTTTTAATTTTTAAATTGTTCAAGGCCTTCTCACAAAGGGATGGTTATTAAAGGCCTTTGGTTAAGAGTGGAGAAGCCACTAGACTAGAAATCAGGAGCCATGAATTCTAGCCTAAGCTCTGTCATTGACTTGCAATATAATTACGTATAGTTTTCTCATATACAAAATGGAAGTAATAAACTCTGATATCAATTAGGAAAAGTATCAACATAATATAAACATGCTTTGGAAAAAATTGGAGCACATTAATATATACAGTATTATAAGTCTTTTGAAGTTTTTTATCATATAATACATGGTAAACAAAAAATAAATAAACAGGCTTCTGCTAACCTCTGAAAAGAATTGCTTTCTAGATGCCTTTGATCTTTTGTGATCTTTCTCTGCGTGTTGTTTCTCTGACTAGATCAATTTTTATCCTGAGTCATGTACTATGGAAGCAGGAAAATAAGTGTTATATACATAAATCGTCAATAGAGAGTAAGAAAAAAATGATTACTTTTTCAGGCATTATAACACGTCTCTAAATAACTTGTCAATCATTGATTATTGACTATGAGTCAGACCCAGTAAATCCTATTAAGATGCATCATATCTTTTTCTAAGAATCACCCTATAATGTAGGCAGTAAGACAATCTCTATTTTCCAGACAAAGATGCCAACTCATCTTCATTAACTTTATTGTCAATCATCTTGCATAAGGCCATGCACCTAGGGAGTTGAGTGAACCAGGATTTAGGCACATGTCTGTTTGGCTCCAAAGCCCATATTCATTCCAGTTTTCCTCATTGCCTCTCATAACACTTGATACAGAGTTGACACTCAATAAATATTAATGAGTGAATGAATGGATAGACGGATAAGTCGACGGATGGATGAACAGATGCATGGATGGATGGAAACATGAATTCCAACTGACTAACCTCTGGAAATCACAGTCTATAAGGGCAAGATCTAGGCAGCCCAGCTGGGCTCTGTCACAAGTTGTTTAGTTTCTATTGTTCTTCCTCTTCTTCAACTTGAAAACCCGAGGCTGTAAGAATTTCTTAGCTGCTGATATGAGCATTGCCTGTCCTTCCATTATTTCTGCTGACACAGATGGTGAAGGATCTCAAATTCTTGGTAGTAATTATGCCTCATCTCTGATATCTGACTGGAGAGCCTCTCTCTAGCAAACTAGAACATGGCATTTTGCTGTTTGCTCAGTGGGTTTGGTAATTCTGATCATGGGACAGTACCCATGAGAAAAGAAAGGGGTCCTCAGTTCTAATTCTGAGAGCATCTGAGAAAATTTTGCAGAAGCTGCCAAAAATAGAAAGAACACTGTGTGAGATTAGAGCCTGACATTTGGTTTTGCATCTAGTATCATGTGTAAAGACAGAAAAAAAGGAGAAAGGAGGAAAATAAATATTCTAATTGGCCCAACTGATTTATTTGAAACAGGTAGATTCAGCAACTTAGCTTTTATTGGTTAACAAGCCATAGATCTCTTTTCTCCACCTGCTTTCTTGTAAGAAAAACTGTGCCTCAAGGTTATTTAGAAAGGCTTCTGAAAGCTATTAATAGAAGGCAGATTTAAACCCAGTCTCTAAAAGGCTTAACTTTGTATACCATAGTTCTGCCCTTGTAGAAAAAT
Source organism: Lynx rufus (assembly GCF_022079265.1). Lineage (NCBI taxonomy): Eukaryota > Metazoa > Chordata > Mammalia > Carnivora > Felidae > Lynx > Lynx rufus. The sequence continues at coordinate 9,547,480 of NW_025814825.1, forward strand.
AAAAAAGCTTTCTGAAAAAAATAGCATATAGCTCAGATTATTAGCTATCTCTTTGTCACAAATGTGCAGCTGGGTTCAGAATTTGCATGTTTCCCAGGCAAAAGAATTCAATAAGCAAGTAAGCGAATCCTGCCATTTTATTAAATACTTTCAGAAAACAAAAGCAAAGCAAGCTTTCACTCAGCCAGAACCAGAACATAATCCCCAGAGCCAATAACACATGTTAAAGTTCCAGCACCAGAGCCAAATTTGACAAAGGAACCCTCTCTATCCTACTACCCCTAGGGCAAACTACCCTAATTGTGATTCTCACACTCTTCCGTTTTGAGACCCTCCAAACATGGGTGCTCAAACAAGTAGAAAGGAATTAAAATAAGGAGAACTAAGATTTGAGGTTTAAAATACACTTTCAAGATACATCAATATATGAAGAAGTGGGAGGATCCTGAAAGTGCCCTAAATAGGCCAGATATCTTTAACTTATCCTATTAGTTACGATTCTCTTTGGAGGTAGGAAGAGAGAGTGAAAACGAATTGTCTCCTCCCTGTAGCCTTTCAACAGGCCCTTCTCTCTTAATTACATATAGCACTACTGCACAGGTCCTGCTGAGCACTGGTATTCACAGGGTAGATGTTGAAAATGTCATAATTGCCATGTTGGCCTGCTGCTATTACACCCACAGACTCAGGGCAAAGCCTTACAGCAGAAGTCAGCTCAGTGTCCTAATGCAGCGGATCCATCTTTCTGACAACCTTTTATTCTTTTCTAAACTTCTTCCTCTTTATAGTTTCATACTTCCAAATCTTCAGTGATAATGGTGACATTCTCAGAAGAAAAGTTCCAGAGCATCCCGTGGCTGCCTGGATTGATACTTAGGGAACTCTTTGAGCTGGAAGTCAAGATAACATTTCTATTTTTATTCCTGTTTCAATCTTCATGCTCAATGGAGATAATGAAATCTTTCTTACACTCATTTATTTTATTAAGAGCAGTCAGGAGTATCATCCTTTCCACTTTCATGGCAACTGAGTCAAGAGAACAAAAAGCATGAAAAGATTGAGAGTACGGTCTCCTGCATTCTAAGGGCTCTATCCCTGGTTAATTGAAAGAACTAAGGAAAGGGACTTAACTTCTCTGGATCATCTAGAAAATGAAGTGATTAAAATAGAGGATTTCTACAGGTAGTTCCAGGTTTAACTTTCTATGATCTTACTTGTCCCAATGCCCTCCATCTTCTACTCATAGTGTAATTGAACTTACTTTTCCCTCATGTAACCTCCAATATCTTGAGCTCCTCCTAATTTCTTAGCCCATTATTTTTTCTAGATTCACTTTTCTTTCTATCCAGCCTGAAACTCAACAGTAAGATACTTTGCTGATATTCACAAACTGCTATCTTTCTTAGCCCTGTTGCTTTCCAAAGCCACTTGGCAAGTCCCCAGTCTTGGATAAATTTCCACATCTGCACTCCTATGTCCAGGTTTCCAAGCATGAGTCAGCATCATCTCAAGGCTAGTCTATATTGACTTTATGATTATTTGCTTTCCTGAGTCTCATCAAGCAAGGTGTATCAGCTTTATGAGTTGACCCTCTTAGCTATTTGGAAAGCTTTTTCTTCACCTCTAACAGACTCCTTTAAATATATTTCTTGTCCTCTTCAAGCTCACAGCCTTCTCTCAGCAGATTACTTTTCAGTAAAGTGATTATAATAAAGCCATTTCCACAATGAAAATGTTTAAAATTTAAAATACAGCAGTTCATTTTTAGTTCTATTACATTAACATAAAAAACGATCTCAAATCTTCTGCAAAAATCATGGGGCATTTCTGCATTTCTACATCACTTCCAAGTCAGCTCCATTTTGATTTATAAGCTTGACTACAGATCTAGCTGTCAGACCAGATGTTGTATGGAAAATACCAGCTAAGTCTGATTGGATTTTTCAATCTGTCTCATCAAAACCCTACAGCAAAACAGAAGTAGTTATGAACTTCAAAAAGTTTTAGGGCATAGCACTAATTGCTAATTGGAATTATCTTTTCTCAGATAATATACAGCATGAAAATACATTTCAATCATTCATAAATGCCTATAAGAAAAAAGAGAAATACAAGACATTTAACTGAATCAAAATATTATGAGCATATTCCATCTTTGACATTCTGAAAATTATTAGAAGGTTAATATCACTTTGCAAGCATCACTTAATAGCACAACATTTCAAACCAAAAATTTAAGGGGGAAATGTGGAAGAGGGTCATGTAGCACCTGTGGTGGATAGAAAAAAATCTTTGAATTCCACTTTGCAGGTGCCATTAGAAAAGGGGGAGTGGCTGGGTTAGGCATCGGGGCAGTGTTAATAAAGGGTGGAAGGATAAAGTACAAATCCATAAAAATCACAAAAGTGATCCTAAAACAGAGGTGGTACTCAAGCCTTTTGTTAAAGACAACTAGTTAATCCTAGGGACCCTCAGAAAAATGTTTTAAGATACATAAAATAAAAAAAAATATGGGATTAAAAAGAAATGTAATCATATTGACATAGTCATCACTTTTAAAAACACAAATTTGTGATCTAGTAATATAGTTGATCCTTGACCAATGTGGGGGTTGGGGCAACTCCCTGCACAGTTGAAGATCTGCATATAACTTTGACTCCTCAAAAATTTAATTACTAATAGCCTACTATTGACTGGAAGCCCTACTAATAATAGACACAGCAAATTAACACATATTTTGTATTTTATATGTTTTATATACTATAGTCTTACAATAAAGTAAGCTGGAGAAAAGAAAATGTCATTGAGGAAATCATAAAGAGAAAATACACCAATAGTACTATACTGTAAAAGTTCATGTAGGGGTGCCTGTGTAGCTCAGTCAGTTAAACATCCAACTCAATTTCAGCTCAGGTCATGATCTCACGGTTTGTGAGTTTGAGCACCATGCTGGGTTCTGTGCTGACAGCAAGGAACCTGCTTGGGATTCTCTCTCACCCTCTCTCTCTTCCCCTTCCCCACCTGCATCTCTCTTTCTCTCTCTGTCTCTTTCTCTCTCTCTCTCAAAATAAATAGAAAAAAATCCATGTATAAGTTCACTCATGAAGTAGAACCTGCTTTGTTCAGGGTCAACTGTCTATGTGCTACTTTAGGAAATGTTCAATAGCAAGATCTGCCAAAAGATCTGATAACTGACATCAGTTCAAACAAACAATAAACATAAAAACTTTATTTAAAGTTAGCTGCAATAACTGTAGTATGTTATGACAATATTGGTGATTTTTATTGTTGTCCATAATCTCTCATCTCCAATTCATCTCATTATCTCTCTTTAACTCATCTCAAAGTTTTTTTCAGCCCCCAATTCCTGAAATTGCTCCACTTAAGGCCATCAGTGAACTGTACGTCATGAAGTCTAACGGCAGTTCCCAAACCTCATCCTACTTGACCTATCAGCAGCATCTGACACAGTTGATCATTTCCTCCTCCTTTACCTATACTTTTATTAAATTGAAAGATAAAATTCACTGCTAATTTTCTTCCTACCTCCCTGGCTTCTCCCATTAAGTTTCCTTGGCTGGTTCCTTTTCATCTACCAACCTCTTAATGTTATAGCATCCTAGAAATGAATCCTGGAATCTCTTTACTTTTGTGTCTAAATTTATTTAATGATTTCATTAATACTACAATTCAGATATGTACAAATGACTCCAAATTTATAACCATGGCCTGAACCTCTCCTTGAATTCTAGGCTCATATATCCAGTTGTCTACTCAATGTCACCTCTTAAAGGAGTAATAGACACCTCAGACTTAACACATAGGAATTCATGATCCTGATCTCCACCTCTCCCCCCACACCCCACTAAGCCTATTCATCCTCTAATACTCTCCAACCAGTTAATGACATACCGAGGCCAAAGTCTTTGGAGTCATTCTTGATGCTTATCCTTCTCTCTAATAAGACTAAATACAACCAGAATCTGGCATCTTCTTACCAACTCCACTACTGCCACTCTGGTGTGAGCCACCAACATTCCTGGCCCAGTTTATTATAATATTCACCTAACTGGCTTCCATTCTCACCTGATCTCAAAATGTCAGCTAGACTGATTTTTCAAAACATAACATGTCACTATTCTGCTCAAACCCCTCTAATGACTTTGCTACTTCCCTCAATATGAAAGGCAAGGTCATTCCAATGGCCTCAAGGCCTTACAGTATCCAATATACATTTTACTGACCTCATCACCCACACTTTCTCCCTGACTCATTGCAAGCAGACATCTTCCTCAGGTCCTCTTACTTGCTGTTCCTTCTGCCTGAGATAATCATCCCCCTAATGTCTACATGGCTTATTTCCTCATGTCTCCTAAGTCTTTATTCAAATGAACTCTTTAGTAAGGCTTTCATGATCCCCACTACTTAAAATGGTTTTACTTTTCACTTTCTTTTTATTGTTCTCCAGAGCAATTATCAGCATATAACACAATATATTTTATTAATTTGTTTATATCTTCCCTCCTAAGGCATCCTATAAAGACAGAGATTTTTGTCTGTTAGACTCATAGACACACCCCCAGTGCCTGCTATAAAGCATGCATTCAATAAAAAGTTGTCAAATAAATGACTGAATTAAGAGGTTCTTTGGAATCTTATGTTCTGTGAAGTCTAGCACTTTTATCCATTGCAGTAAGAAGTACACATCATTCTACTTGCCAAAATCACATCCTGTAAATTAACCTAGATTCTCTTAAACACAATGCTTGAAATGAAACAAAGCTAGTGTTTGGTATTTGCTATAGAAATACTGTAAGTACTGGGGCGCCTGGGTGGCGCAGTCGGTTAAGCGTCCGACTTCAGCCAGGTCACGATCTCGCGGTCCGTGAGTTCGAGCCCCGCGTCAGGCTCTGGGCTGACAGCTCAGAGCCTGGAGCCTGTTTCGGATTCTGTGTCTCCCTCTCTCTCTGCCCCTCCCCCGTTCATGCTCTGTCTCTCTCTGTCCCAAAAATAAATAAACGTTGAAAAAAAAATTTAAAAAAAAAATAAAAATAAAAAAAAAAAGAAATACTGTAAGTACTAACTAGCAGCATGGAACAGTGCATGATGACCACATGGAACAGTGCACTCACAAAAGAATGTTACATGATGTCATAGAACAAGAGCTTTGAGACAAACAAACCTAGCTTTGAATTCCACTTCTTCCATTTGTGAGCTGGGTGATGCTAATATAAAAAGTGAATAAGAAATCATTTACTTCCCTAAGACTCAGTTATTTGTCTGTAATATGGAAAATGTCACTGATGTATCTCAAATAAAATTATAAGTGCAAAATTCTTGGGCACTAGAAAAAGATGTTCCTCACTCCACTCCTCTTACTTTCCAAGTAGATGTGAGAAAATATGAGGGCACTGAAAGATGTTCAAAGAACTGTGAGAACAGGACAGGACAAACTGGTGTCACATGAATTGCCAGTCACCTTAGGTGATGGTTAAGGTGGAGAGGCATACTGAGTTCACCTTAACCCTGACAGTTCCCACCAAGATGGTATTTAGGTACCTTTCCAGGGTAAAGTATAGATGGTGTCTAGAAAGTAAATCTAAAAATAGGAGGCCAAGACTCTATCCATGAGGAAGAGAAGGGTGAAATGGTATCATGTGAGAAGATAAGTGGCAAAGGAAAAAGGCAAAGCTGAGCAGAATTTGTGCTAGAAAGCAAAGTTGCTCCATTATCAAGGATTTATTGTCCAAGAGTCTTTATGCATAAACATCTAATTTTATCCACAACAATTTCATAGGAAAACCTCTGTTAGTCTGTTTTTGGAATCAGTAAAAAGATTCTTTCTTCTCAGATATAAATAGGTATGAAAATTCTACAATGAAGAAGAAGAGATATTATGTTCTATCTTCAATCCAGATACCTCAGTGCTGAGGAAAAAATAAGTAGAAGCAATGGGTTTTCACATATCACTATACATTGTTTCTCATACTTTAAGATTTTTATATTTAAAAAAATGGCACAAAGATACTGTCTTGTGAGAAGGCAAGAAAGTGGATAAAATGGTCATTGGCTGAAAGCAATGATAAATATTCATGAATCAGGGCCTAGGTTTCTCATTTCCTGAAGAGCGTGCCTAGCCTGGGAGCAGCCTAACTTTGGACTAAAGATTCTTAGAGAATCTCCATCACTGCACTTATGCAGTAAGTGTATGTGTTGGTTGAGTCTTGATTCACTTCAGAAAAGCTGTCATCTTTGATGACCATCACAGGATAGTCACTGATTGGCCTGCTGCTTGTACTTGGTTTTCTCTTACAAAAGTCTATGATCCCTTCCTAAAACTGTTAAGGTAGCATAAGAGTAGGAGGGAGAGATGAAGAGAGAAAGCTGATGAGGTACAGACCATATATATACCCAAACTGGCTCCGTGATTACTGGGCTTTACCCTGGACAGACCAGTCAAGGTTCAAATCAAACCTCAGAGCGAAACCCTGCCTATTGTAAAATCTGTGCTTAGAAATACATTTAGGGGCAGCTGGTTGGCTCAGTCAATTTTGACTTTGAATTTTACTTATTGAAATTTTACTGTGTACCAGATGCTCCATTACTTCTCACAATAGCACTATGAAATAAGAACCATTATTGCACCAATTTTACAAATAAAGAGACTGAGATATAAGCATCTTAAGTAATTTGTCAAAGTTTTGGAGATTAAATAAAATTCCAACTTTGGCTCAGGTCATGATCTAGCGGTTCAGGAGTTCAAGTCCCAGATCAGGCTCTCTGTTGTCAGCGTGGAGCCAGCTTCGGATCCTTTGTCCCCCTTTCTCTCTGCCCCTCCCCTGCATTCGTGCACGCATGCTCTCTCTCTCTCTCTCAAAAACAAACATTTAAAAACATTCTTAATTATAAAAAAAGAAATACATTTAATAGGAAACTGCATTCTCAGATGATAGAAAACTTAAAGCTATTAAAAATTAGTAAAGCAGGGTGAATTCTACAATAAGATCATCACATTCTACCCTTTCAATTAAAACATACAAGAAAATGTTTCTTTATTCAAACTTCCTGCCCCTGCTCTCCTGGCCACCAGTTTGTGAGTGCCACCTGTGGATCAGGCTACATTCTTTGTCCCATGCCAGAGAAGCGGCTAGCAATTATGGGTGGAGTTAGACAGTCCCCTGGATTTAGGCACTAGTCTCCTCTGGGTTGTGTTTAAAAACTGTTTTCTGTATAATGAAAAACTACGCATTTCTCAGGGAACTAATACCACTCCCCAAATCTCTAATTGACTTCCATGTAGAAAGAAGGACTACTCGTTGTCCTTCCAAAGCAGAATTATAACAAATTCCTTCACAAAATTAATTCTCTCTCTTCCATATTCTTTCTTCCTGATTCTGTCAATGGATGTGTATGTTTCAAAGAATACATGATGTAGGAGAGTTGAACAGTACTTTCAGCTTCCACATTTCTTCTTCCTATGTTAAATGCAAATATTAATTACATGAAGTATGCCTTCTTATAGTTATAAAATAATTTTGGAGGAAGTATATCCCCTTTGGCAGTTTCCAAAACTTGTGGGTTGCTTTGCAGGTACTACATAAATCCAGGCAGTAGCATAAACTTAGCATAGCTCAGTACAGTAAAAGCAGTATATAGCATTGTGGTTAGAACTCATGATTTGAGTCCTTAGTCTCCAAAACCTTAACAAATTACTTAAGATGTTTATATGTCAGTTTCTTCATTTGTAAAATTGGTACAATAATAGTTCTTATTTCATAGTGCTATTGTGAGAAGTAATGGAGCATCTGGTACACAGTAAAATTTCAATAAGCAATTGGCATTAGAAAAAAAAATTATTATATTCCAAAAGTATTTAAAAGCTGTTGCCTGTTTCCAGCCAGAATTTTGTAGATAAAGTTCCATTAAAATCATATTTTTGGCTATAAATTAACCTGTTAAAGAAAGTCTTACTCCTATCTGATGTATATTTACCATCATATAATTGATCCTTAAAGATGCTTTGTATAATACAATACAGAATAAATTTATTTGTACCTTATTATTTTTTAAAAGAACTGAATGTCATATAATCGTTTACTGTTTTAAATAATTAGCATGTAACTGGACTAACTCATTTGTAAAGGGATTTTTCATATTATACAAAGAAATAACTAAAATAAGCTACCAGACTCAAAGAAGCTCTTTAATGTAGCTAACTGTGGGTCACTTTTAGTATGACAAATCTAATGGAACATATACTTGATTTTCAGGGGGAAAAAGCAAGAGCTTCACTAAACAACAACAACAACAAATGGCCCTTCCCTAACCACTAACATAAGAATAAAACCATAACAAATTCAATATAATCATTGGCTGGGGAGCCATGTACTTACAACTTGCTAGGAGGAAAAAACAATATAAATCAATGTGCACTCACACTTCCACATCTCTGCATTATCCCACACAGAACTAGCAGTTCTTTTAAGACATGCTTAGTAATTTTTTTCTTGTGATTCCCTTAACGCATTCCTTATTTCCAACTCAAAAAATGGGATGGGGGAATATAAATATTTTGTATTGGGACAAGGCGGTCTATCTTACATTTATGTATGTTGTTGCAATTTTTGAAATGTAAGCTCCACCAGTAATAAGAAACATTACATATTAACATCAAAACTGGTACTATTATGATCAGGCAATTATTAACACTTCATTACAAGTATTGGTGGTTGTGGTAATGAACAATAGGGATGGAAAACAATGGGGATGGTAAAAATAGATGACTTTTTCTGGAAAGGCAAGATTTTCATTCATGTGTACATATACATACATACATTAATACATTAGTCTCGACATGAACCACGACCTTCCATTTGTTAACAATGAAAATATTATCTAAGACCAGATTCTCCATCAGTATGTATATATGTGTATGTATGTATGTATAAACATGTTTTGGTGTGTGTGTATAGCATTTGTATAAATCACAATTAACAAACAAACTACCCCATCTGGCTAGATGAATTAGAAGATGGCAACTTTTCCTCAGCACTGCAGAATTTCGCTCACTATCTGCATCTCTACCTTCCACACAACTTTGAGCCTTATGTGAATACAGCCATACGTGAAGCAGGATTGACAACACAGTCCACTAAAAACCACCATCCCAGACAAGTAAGAACTGATTTTTTTTATTATTGTAATCATAAAGAATAAAACAAAGAATCTAAAAATGAAGTCTTAAGAATATTCTGAGGTGAACCATAAACTGAGATGAATGTGCTAGTGAAAGAGAATAAACTAATCCTTTAGTAGATTTGAATTATCTCTTTAGTACATTTTATGTAACATTCACAAACAGTATCACTTAAGGAATATTAGATGTAAATTTTGATTAAGGTGGAATATATAGTTCAATTCAATAAAAATGAATATAGTTCACAGATTTTTAAAAGGGAAGAAACTGCTGTACTACCGAATTATAATCAAACTATGATTCAATGTATTTCAACTATTTAAGAATATTATCTGATAGGAGCGCCTGGGTGTCTCAGTCAGTTAAGCGGCAAACTTAGAGTTTGTGGGTTTGAGCCCCACATCTCATCAGACTCTGTACTGACAGCTCAGAGCCTGGAGCCTGCTTCAGATTCTATGTCTCCCTCTCTCTCTGCTTCTCGCCTGCTCACACTCTGTCTGTCCCTCTCAAATATAAATAAAACATTTAAAAAATTATAAAAAGTTTTAAAAAGAATGCTGATATATATGTGTGTGTGTATGTATATATATAGATATATATATATATACATACACACACACATATATATATATGTGTATGTATATATATATATACACACACCCACTTAGGGGCAGTTCTTTGCCCCATGACTACTGAGGCTGAAAGAGCCAATCTGTTCCCAGAAAAACATGCCAATAACACCTACAGGATTTATTGGAATTATTCACCATCACAGCACCATCTTCACTGTTATCAAATAAGATTAGTGTGTCACAGATACAGATTCTGCTATAGTTTTAAAAATTCTAATCTGTTTGCAAAACAAAACAAAGAAAAAGTCTGATTCTAGCCCATAGTAAGTAAGAAATAGCTAGGACTGTTTTAGAGAGTATATTTGGATAAATATGATAGAAATATCTAATATATACATGTTAGTTTGACAGTAAGGGAAAAAAAATGTAAAACAATAAATTCAAGCTAGAGAAAATCCATTTACAGAGCCTCATTAACCATATTATATTTTGGAAAGACAAATAATGAATAAATTGGATATAAATAAAGTTAATAAATCTGAAAGTTGTTAAAAAAGATCAGATCCAAGAGTTTCCATCAAACAGAACAACTGTCTAGCCAGTGCTGTGGATAGTACATAACACAGAAAAGCCACTCAATTTATGTAAAGAAGAATGAATGAATACTGAACTTGAGTATATACCACCATATTGAGTCCAAACGTATAGTTTTAATAGGGTTTAAACACTTATCTTTTCATTTCATGTAGTATTTCTTTTAAAATAGCATCTGTTGCTCTATTTTCTGATTGCAAAAGCAAAAATGCTCATTGCAAACATTTTTTAAATATCAGGTATTATTAAGAAAATGTAAATATATATCAATAGAAAAATAAAAACACCAGCAAACATTCTTTTATCCATGCACAGGCATTCGTATGTACCTACTTGAAATCATACTGTATATCAATTTTATGTCTTCTTTTTATAACTTATTATTACATTATAAACATTACCCATATCATTAAAAGTTCTTAAAACACATGAGCTTTAATGGCTTATTATTGTTCCAGAAAATGGCTATGCAAGAACTGAATTATTATGCTATTGATGTACATATGAATAATGTATATAGTCAAAATACTGGGCAGAAAATTTTAAGTGGCTCTGTCCATAAAACTTTGATTGTATCTTTCATTATTTCCTTAGGATACATTTATATATGCCAAATTGCTATATCAAAGAGATATATTTAGCATTTTTTATCTATAGTACCACTTTGTTTTCCTGATAGTTTGTATTATAACTGCTTTTGGAAATTATGAAAGGACTTATTTCATCACACTTGGAATGTAGACACTTTAAGATAGCTTTTATAATTTGATAGATCAAAATTGATACAATCAAAATTTTCTGATGAGATTGAACATGTCTCAACATATGTTCAACATAACTAATAAAGGCTACTTGTATTTCTTTTTGCATGAACTATCAGTCTCAAATTAGAGGAGGAAAACTACCTCTTCCAGTACTCATAAGGCTTCAAGACACTGGAGATCCTCAATATTTCCATATCATGAATAGCATCATGATTGCTCTGTAACTCCTATCAGAAATACTTTTTGAAATCACATAAAAGGTTCTGAATCTCAGAGTTACTACATAAACATGAGAGGAACACTAGTGACCTACATCAAAGATTTCTCCCACAATTATTACAAAGTACTTTGAAGTAGAACTCATTGACAGTCAAGGCTAGTTCCATATAATTAATGAGTTGTAGATATCTCAACAACTCCACAATCACTGTAACCTGTAATAAATTTCTAGGCCTCTCATAAATAGCCACATCTTTAAGCACACAAACAAGACAGTTATTCTGAATTATATGATGTTTAGGAGCTCTGAACTACAGCAGAATCAGATGTGGTAAGAAAGTATTAGATTCAAGCATCCACAAAAGTTTACAGTCTGTCAGTCATAAGAATGGCCACTGGGATTTCTTTACAGTTATTCTGTTATATTTTGTGAATTTACACTTTGGTTTTACAACACCATCTCTTAGAAAGACATCCACCTATTTCCTGCACACATAAATCAGCTTCTCCTGTTTATACAGCAGGTATTTGACAATTATTCTTTTCTTCTAGGATATCTATGGTAATATTATATGTAAGTTCAGTGAAGTAACCAGTAGCCAGAAGTCAACTGGTTTTCTTCATACCCCACAAAAGGTCTCTATCCTTGAAAAAAATTGTCTATTAGGGTAATTCTTAGCACCTACTTGTTTTCACATAAACTACTAATAATGCCAAGAAAATATGTATCAAAGTGGGTAACAAAAATTTAGAGATGATTGTGACCTGAAATATCTATTAAATATAACTAGAAAATCTATGTCTAGATACTGACAGTATTTTCACAAATCAAGTCTGTCATTTCCTTAGCTGCAGGAAGAACCATTTTAAGGTTAACAAATTATTGCCTAATAAGTTTTAAATTCTACATGAAAATAAATAATATAGATGGCATATGTAGATCTCCATTCTCTGTATCCTCTTGATATTCCTTCATTTTCTCAAGATACTAGATAAACGACTTCAAAAAGTCTCAATGTTCAAGCAAGTACATATCCTCAACCAAATGAAATAGATATTATCTATTATTTATGCCAAGATTCAAGTTGTTTCCTTTCTTGTCTTTCTTTTTCCCTTTATGGAAATTTCCTTTTCTGGATATGTGCACCATTTGTCTCTTTCTGTCCTTTTCTCCCATTCCATGGTAACAGAAAAAAAAATAGTATTTATCAACTTGGGGTATCTTTATTTACACGGGGCATAGCCAAGAGGCAGACAAGCAAAGTAGAAAAAGCCCAAGTTTTAGAATATGCATAAGATTGCTTGAATCCCAACTGCACCCTCTATCATCTGTATGGTTTTGTGCTATTTCTTCAACTTCTTCAAGACAGTAAACAAGGAGTATAATTCACTCATCTGCTGTAAAAAATGTTTCATGAACAGCACCTAGCCAGTGCTTACGAACAGTAAGCAATCAATGGCAACTGTCATCACTAAAACTGTGTTGGTAAAGAGCAGATAAGGGTGTAAACTATCCCCACTTCACTGAGTTTGTCCGTAAGCCCTGCCAATCATGAACATCTAACAAAAATATACTCATCAACATAGTAAATTTTAATTATAAAGTACCTTGTAATCTCTACTATTCTTATAAATTCACATCAGGCTGTTTTCTTCAATGTTTCTCATTTCTTGGCCAAAATATATATTTTTTATCTACAAGATCAAATGTATTCTTTTATTTTAAAACACTCTGATATACCTCAGTATATTTCATTCTGCTAATATTTGTTTCAGGACCTGGAAATTAAATGTGATTATGTTCCTCTATTCAACTCCCAAGACTTTTGAAAACTGTCCTCATTATCCTTGGAGCTATGGTCTTTAACATAAATGTCTTTAACACAATGTCTTGAACTTTATGTTCCACTTAGTTTTTAAGCTTTTTTAAAATGTTGCCATTGCACAACGACCCTCAAGTTTGACAAGGTATCAATTTATGGCTTTCAGGTCTCACTTGGATAAATAAAACTTTATTTCTGTTACAGGTTGCTCTTATTCCCTCCTTCTTTGTCATTATGCTTCAGTTTAATTCCTTTCTTAGCCACATTATATGATTAGTTTAAAATTTCTATATATACTATTTTATAATACATTTTATTAACTTAAAAACATGAACTCTTTTCCTACTCTTTTCAGTATGAACAGTATTTTGGGTGCATTTGCTCTTGCAGAATAGTTAACTTTGGTTTTAACAGGCCAAAGTTTTATTAACTTTTTTATTGTTTTATTAACTTTCAAGTGATAAATATCTCATAAATTAATTTCTCTAAGTAAGTAATTAACATAAGCATATCTATAATATTAAAAGATTTCTATAAATACTATTTAAAGATTTTATAAAGTAGAACTTTTAAACCTGTTTCATACATATGGAAAAGTAGGATAATTAATACAGAAAAATAAGAAACTTCAGAAATATCAATAATTAAAAATTAAGTCAACCACAAGCAGTTTTGATACATGTCAAGAAAAAATAGGCTGGGGTACCTGGGTGGCTCAATTGGGTAAATGTCAGACTCTTGATTTCAGCTCAGGTCATGATCTCAGTTTGTGAGATCAAGCCCCTCATTTGGCTCTGCACTGACAGCACAGAGCCTGCCTGGGATTCTCTCTCTCCCTCTCTCTCTCCCCCTTCCCCTCAAAATAAATAAATAAAATTTAAAAAAGAAAAAATAATATGCTATAATATTTGAGGATGTTACAAATATTTTTTTAGGTGTTCAGAGTGATTTTATATTCTGTCGAACCTATTCATTGAAAATAATTTTTAGAACTTTTGTAAACAAATGTTAGTAATTTCAGGTTTCAGTTAAAATGAAACAGTATTGAATAAAGACTATAATGCTTGCATTTTGATGAAAAAGAATTGGCAATTAGCAGAAAATTACTTGTTGTCCAACCTGACAGGCCTTTCCACATTTTTTGATATAGCACTAACATTAATATTACAAGGAGTTCTCAATAATTTGGATTAACAGGTGACAAGAACAATCTGAATTAAAGTGAAAAATAAAGTATGGTTGGAAAAATTAAATTACAGTAACAAAACTTTTGGCAACTTTCTACCTTTAAGTTTGCTCTTTGTAATATTCTTGTTTATAATTAGCAGAAGATTATCTATGTTTTTTAAAGTACTAAAATTGTCCTGTATAAATTAAATATGCTCCAAATAATAGTTACACTCTTAAATTACTTAATTATTCCTTTATTTTTAATCCATTTTATTTAGGTATAATTTTCATACAACACAATACACACACTTAAAAAGTGTATGGTTTGATAAATTTCACAATTGTATGTACCAGTATAATGATCACACCACTAAAATATAGAACATTTCTATTACCAAGAAAGTTGACCTCTATTCTGCTGCAATCTCCCCACCTCCATGCCAGGCAACCATTGATCTGTTTCTATACCTTATATTAACTTTGCCTTATTTTGAACTCATGTGAATGGAAGCATTCAATATACTATTTTGTGTTTGGTTTCTATTAGTGAATACAATTTTAGGCCTCTCATCCCAAAACTAATCAGCCCAACCCTGCTGAGCTTCCAAAATCAGATATGTTCAAGGTGGGAAGCCCAGTCCTGATTCAGAGCTTGTGGTGACCTACGTTGGTGTAAGTTGTTCCTTAAGAAGGAAAGAGTATTAGAAAGAACTGCTTATTACCAATTTAATAATTTTTAATTGCTGAATAATGCTTCATTATAAATTCATATACAGCACACTTGTTTGTGCATTCACTTGTTGGTAGGCATTTAAATTGTTTCCAGTTTTTTTACTACTATGAATTAAGCTGCTCTACAAGTGTAGAAGTCTTCCATAAACATGTTTTTATTTCTTTTGGGTAAATAGTTTGGATTGCAATTGCTAGTTCATAGAGTAGATATATACTTTTCTCTTTAAAGAATCTTCCAAATTATTTTCCAATGTGATTGTACCATTTTGTATTCCCATCAGTAATGCATAAGAGTTTCTAATGCAAATGGTTCACAACATTTACAACACTTAATATGTTAGTTTTTGTTTTTGTTTTATTTTAGTTATCCTAGTGGGTGTGTTATGGTATCTCATGGTTTTAATTTGGATTTCCCTGATGATCAATGATATTAAGCACCTTTTCATGTGCTTATCAATCATTTATATATTTTTTTCTAAGAAAGAAAGAAAGAAAGAAAAGAAAGAAAGGAAAGAAAGACAGAAGAAAGAAAGAAAGAAAGAAAGAAAGAAAGAAAGAAAGAAAGAAAAGAAAAGAAAGAGGGTGCCTGGGTGGCACAGCTGGTTGATGTCCAACTTTGGCTTAGGTCAGGCTCTGTGCTGACAGCTCAGAGCCTGGAGCCTGCTTCGGATTCTGTCTCTCTCTCTCTCTCTCTCTCTCTCTCTCTCTGCCCCTCCCCCTCCCACACTCTTGTCTCTCTCTCCTTCAAAACTAAATAAACATTAAAAAATTATATATTTTTTCTGATGTGTCTATTCAGGATTTTGCCCATATTTTATTGGGTTGTTTTCCTTCAAATTGAATTTTAAGAATTCTTTATCTTACCCCTTTCTTTTTAAAGACAAATTTATTCCAGCCTAGGACAATACAAGCTCTGAATCAAGAGTGGGCCTAAAATCTGCAGAAGCAATTCTGAAATATTAGGCTTTGAATCAAAGGTTCTTGATGAAAAGGAGATGAGTAATCTGGTATTTTAGACTCCATTAAGACTTGCCATTTTCTATCTGACCAAAATGATCATTCTTCAGTCACATTTAAAATCAGCATCTCATCATTTAGAAAAGCCTGCTTCAATCTAAGCAAATCATGATGTGATTCTGCAATTGACAGCTTGTCCAAGCACTTATTTGTTTGCTAAGGAGCACTTACAATATACCACAGCACCTTTTCCAATAAAGGCACTCACATATAATTAGTAGTAATAAATAATACCAGTAAGTAGTATGAACAACATACATACTGCTTTCCTCTGCCAAGTATTAAAGCAGATGGCAAAGCTTTGTGGGAAAGGATGTACTTGACTTATCTACAAAAAAATTGTTGAGTACTTATCTGTCAGGTACTAGCAGTTTATAGTGACTAAAACAAACATTATCCCTACCCTTGCAAGGCTTAAAGTCAGGTGGGAAAGACCTTAAAAAATAATTGTATACAATTAATTAAATAATGGTAAGTATTTCTAGCACTGCAAGGTAAGAACACAGTTTTGGAGAGCATATAAATGGAGTGGAGTGCTACCTTAGGGGATTGAGGAAGACTTCCCTATAGAAAGGACAGTTCAGCTGAAACCTGAAGTTAAGGAATTAGTAAGGCACAGAGAGAAGAACATCTCAGAGAACAGCATGTGCCAAACACCCTCCAGGCTCTGGAATCCACACAACCCTTTCCTATTTTCCTCACCACCGCCTTTATTCCTGCCCTTAACCAGCTTTTCCATAGAATACTACAATAACCTCATTACCATTCTGCTTTATAAAGTGTTGAAAGATCTATTTATTGTTCTAAAAATGTCACCCCTTACTTAAAAATCTACAATGACTTCCCTACAGAAAAAATGGTGAAATTCCCAAGTTTTGCATTTTTAGTTCTCTTCAATCTGGACCAAACGTACTTATTTTTCATTAGTTTCCTATCAGATTGATCCATTTACTTTATTCTCAAAGCAATCTTATTCTCTGGACTGGATGACTTTGTTCTCATCATTATTTCAGCTAAAGCAAATTTTTAAATCTCATGTTAAAGAAGATTTATGGGGAAAATGTATAAAGAATCATAGGCCTCTTCAATAGAAACCATGACTGTATTTCTTTTCAAACAGTGGTTGTTTTCCAAATAACTAAACTAGATTTATTGATTGTTTACTAGCCTGAATCAAAATTGAAATTTCTAGTAGGCAGAAGTTTAAAGGGTATTTCATACGAAATTCAATATAATTTCTTTTTTTTTTTATTTTAGAGAGAGAAAGAGAGCATACACAAGTGGGGGAAATGGTCAGAAGGGGAGAGAGAGTGAGAGAGACAGTGTCTTAAGCAGGCTCAACCAACTGATCCACTCAGGCACCCCCAATATAATTTCTATATCTAAATGTTTCCATGACAGTTAGCTAATGGTTGGTGGTCCCACTGTCTAAAATAATAACCTAATTGGGGCACTTGGGTTGCTCAGTCGGTTGAGTGTCCGACTTCTGCTCAGGTCATGATCTCACAGTCCATGAGTTTGAGCCCCAGGTCGGGCTCTGTGCTGACAGCTCAGAGCCTGGAGCCTGCTTCAGATTCTGTGTCTCCCTCTCTCTCTGCCTCTCCACCACTCATGCGCTCTCCCTCTCCTTCTCTCTCTCTCTCTCTCTCCCTGTCAAAAATAAATAAACATTAAAAATTTTTTAAATAATAACCAAATATAAATTAGTTGGAAAATACATTAAAGGCTTGCGATGGCAAGTTTTGTTTAAAGAACCTAAAATGCACAGGATATATAGAAATCTTATGCTATGACCCTGAGCCTAAGATTATCAATAAAACTGTAAAACCTATAGGAGTGGTCCCAGTTCAGAGCTCACAGAAAGAATAGTATCCTGTTGTTGGATCATGTGTATAACAGAAAGCCAGAAGAATTTCAGTATTCCTATCTAAAGAACTTCCTAATGTGTTCCACATTGGTAAAAATAAGCGGGATCTTATTTGTTTTAGAGGGAACAAATCCTAAAATAGCTATCTATCATTGTTAGATAAAGACCCACTGTTTTGCCATAACAAAGAGGAAAGGCTAAAGAAAGGAAGGAAACAAGATTCTCTTTCTGAGATGGATGGATAGCTGCTGCCCTCAATCCTGTGCTTCAAACTGTCATTGGATTTAAGATAAGTCAGACTCTACAACTCATCTATGTCTGGGTCTTGTATGGTTTAATTTGAAGACCACACAAAATAGTTCATAAATTTAAATATTCTTGCTTAGTATTTACAAACCTAACACATATTTTAAGAGAAATGACACACAGTCAAACTTTTAGTTTTAAATGTAGAATAACCAAAGTTGTACTATACAGAGATCCATACTTATGTATACCATCATGAGTAACATAAATGTGTGTCTATATACATATGCTATCAATGACATTTCTTAAAATAGAATGCTACAGAATGAAGGGAATGGGGAGTTGCTGTTCAATGGGTATAAATATAATGGGTACATTTCAGTTATACAAGATCAATAAGTTCTAGAGATCTGTTATGCAACATTAAGCCTATAGTTTACAATACCATATTGTGCTCTTAAATTTGTCATGAGGGTAGATTTCATGTCAAGTATTCTTACCACAATTCTAAAGGGGATGGCGGATAAAAGGGCTGAAATAAACCAAATAGCAAATAAAAATTTGCAGTTCAGGAAGGTTCATTGAATACATTTACTAAACATGTCACACTACTTCATAAAGGATTTTATTTAAATAAAAAGCAGCATGAAAGCAAAGCTTGACAGACACAACAGTTGTGGTTCTAAAATTATTGCCTACCCTGAGTTGTTATGAAATTTATTTTATGGGAAGGGTGCAAATCCTATCATTTGAAGGAAGTCTCTCCTGCATCTTCTTGATAAAGTTATGAGTCTCTTCATAAAAGAGCCACTCTTCACATACCTATTTCTTAAGTATGACTTTGAGAATTGGGGCATTCTAAAGTAAGAAGATCAAATATTTATTATTAAAATGACATTCTATTAGATTTTAGTTTGTTCACATTATTAGAACCCACATAAAGAACCTTCCCCCATTTATGTATCTGAATAAAAAATTAAGTAATATAAGACAATCCAACATGAATTCTATCTTACAGAAGTAGCAAAATCTAGATCCATAGTGCAGACTTGAGTATTAACTTACTGGTCTGTATAAGGGCTTTCTGATATACTCTGGCCATGGTATGTGGAAGAGTTACTGCATCAGTGAAATGAGGAATAAAACAGATTTTAATTATGACATATATTTTTGGGGGAAGATGAATAAGATAATATAGATAAAGTGAAGATAATACCATGGGGCATACACCTAGGGCCCAATAAATGTTAGCTCCACTTTACCCTCACCATCATTATCGTCATCATCATCACCATCATCATAGGATTCCAGAGTTGTCAAAATTTTTCCAGCTTTTCATAATTTTCCTCTGTGGAGAGAAAGTCCTTTGAATAAGGCACTGTCATTTCTTAGGTTTTTAAACATCAGACTCCAAAAAAAAAAGGTTTGGTTTTGTTTTGCCTTACTTTGCTTTCCTGAAACACTGATGAAACAGCACGTGGTTAACTGGTTTTTAGTTTTTGGCATTCAAAAGAAGAGGACACAAAACATTGTTACACCTTGGCAAGAGAAAAAAACATCCCCCCACTAAATTTTGGAGAGGCCTAGAATGTTCCTAGTGACTTGTAAGGCACAAAATATATCTCCTGGTTACTAATCAAAGTAATCAGTATTTCATTTCTGAACAAATGGAGCAGGCATAAGTTATAGTTAAAGGTCAAGGGGTTTGACTGATCCATAATGGTCAGTGACCATACTCAGTCTTTCCTCTACTCCATCAATGAAGCCCCAATTACTGAGTTAGAGGCCACTGTGTTCTTTGTCTAGTCTCCTAAACCAGGTGTACCATAGGCAGAGAAGACAATGGTTTTAAGGAGTCAAACAGGAAGACAAGGGAAATGGTAACTCTCTGCTTGCTCTGTTAGTAGCAAACTACATGGGGGAGCCACCTTCTGGCTCATACTGAAGGAAGAGAACCCCGGCATTGTGACAGCTGTCACTGGCCTTGTCTGTTTCCCAAGAAGAAATCAGAATTGAACAGGAACCAAAACTATTGAGACCTTCCTACCCACCTGTGACTAAATAAGCCAAATGAACAGCAAAAAGGCAGATGGCCCTGCAGTTAATGACAGTCTCACAAGCCCACAATTACATTGAAATAAAATTTTTCTACCTCAGCTTTCAGTACAAAATTGAACCAACTGAACCCTCCAACACTCTTCCCAAAATGGGAATAGTTAATCCCATGAGGGTCCATTGTCAGAAGACAGCCTTCAAGTCCAAGGGTGCTCAAGGTAGTCTTGAATGCTGTAATAGTCTAGGTTTGTTCTGCTCCTGTATACCAGAACTTTTTTCCCAGGCATTGATCACTTCAAGCATCAATAATTTTTCTAGCAGTTTATACCTAAATCAATAGGCTGACTACAGTAAATCCCAAAGATGAATTATCACATTTATAGCTATTTTCCTTATACCTTCATTTATATCTGTATTATTCTGATTAGACCTGCCATCTTACAACTTCATCAGTTCACACAGTCATCATTCACCCTTTATTCTCCATTCTTTTCCTGGACTTTGAGTCCTTTTGGATTGCCACTGACCATATGAATTACCCTCCCCCACTTCCACCTCTGTCTTTTTTGGCAGCTTGACCTCAATTTTTTCCCCTCCTCCTCATTTATAGCATATCTCCATTGCTCTTCTGGCCAACTTCCATAGCACAACATTTTCTTCCTGCTGTAGCTAAATCTAAATCTGCAGCTGTTTTAATATGGCATCTGTGGTTAATTTTTGGTACAATATTACACATCTTGAATGACAGTAATGTCCGATGCTACTGCAGTATTATACAAGATTTCAGACGGATGGAACCTATTAACTCACTGTAAACTAATGCATTATGGATGTGGCACGACACTTAACTGCAATGTACAGTACCTGTATGGGGAAATTCCAGGTGCCTTCAACCACTTAAGAAGTGAGGGCATTGCATCACTTTCCTGCTGCTGCAGTGCTCTGTAATTTCACCACTTACTTGTTCCCAAAGTAGTATCAAAAGAACAAAGAGGAGATGAAATCCGCATGAAGCTCCCAAAGGTTGCCTATTTGGCTCAGCTATCTGTTCATTTTTCTAGGTTATGAGATTGCTCTTGGTGGCTTTTGACAATATGAGAACATGATGATACAAGGGGCTCTGTATATGCATACTATTAGATAAATGATAACTCAGTGAAAAAGGGTACGCCAACCAATATATGATAGTAGACCAAAGTCTTGAAATAAGTGCATTTGCATTCTGGCAGTTTGAACAACAGAGTTATTTGGGAGCGTGGCACTAAAAAGAATGAGCCCCTTTAAGGGCAGCCAAGAGCTAGATTCTGCTAGTTAAGCATTTAAAGTAAAACAGGCAATTGGTAGCATCACTTTGTTATTGAAAAGAAGAAACACAGAGTTCAGAGTCAAACAGGATTATTTGCAAATGCCAGCATTGCCCTTCAATAATTGAGTGACTCAAGCAGTTACTTAACCTCTCAAATTTCAGTTTTCTCATCTATAACCAGGGCTACTTTCTTTACATGCTGCTTGAGAAGACAATTTGATGTAAAGTTCCTAGAGCGATGCCTAGCTTATACCAGTTACTTCAATATTTAAAGGTGGCAGAGGAATATAATTAGAGTGGGGGTTGGCAGGAAGATAAATAAAATGTTGTCTTAAGACTGAAAGAATAAATGCTGAAATTAGACGCCCCCCCCGAAAAAAAACAAAATAGCAAAAAAGAAATTCTGTTCACCTTGCTAAGTTATAAAACATAAAAATAAAATAGATCAATGAGCAGACAAAGCCAGATGGCAAAAGACAAGCTAAGTGAGACAAGGAGAGAGAGAGACAGAGAGAGAGAGAGAGACAGAGAGAGAGAGAAGGAAAAGTAGCAAATAGATTAAAATGTCAAAAGACAGGTATAAATGGAGGCTTGCTTTTCCAGTAAGTAAGATTTTATGAGGACCTTAGGGACTGGGAGAAAGAAGCTGAAGTCCTTCAGCTGACCTGGGTAAGAAAGAGACAGGGAGAAAGCACAAGACCCCAGGGAGACAATGCAAGCTACATCTTAAACAGTCTGTCTGCAGAGGGTTTGAGCCTTCCAGCTCTGACGGCGTCCTTGGCTCAGGCACCGCTAAAGGAAGTGCACTAATGAGCAGAAGGGCACGGTGCTGAGAGCAGCGACTGCTGAGCTTACTGGTCAGGCAGGGGCTTTTTGTTTCATAAATCAATTACAATCTGCTATATTGATTTCACAAAGTCAGCAGGACTTAGAAAGTTAATGAGCAAAATATTTTTTTATTATTTTTGAAAACACCGCAGTGTCTACAGTTTAGCACTTTCGGCACGAAGACAAATGGAGGCTTTGGCTGCCTCAGATGTCATTCCATCCTAGCCCCCCCTCACATGTTCCTCATCTCAGCATCGTCAAAGAATCTGGAGCTGGCGTAAGACCCTGGTGTGTTATGCCAGTAAAATCTCGCTCTGGTATCTAGAGCAGGGGCAGCCCCAACTAATGTGTCTGTGTTTAGGCACTGTTGAATTTTGTACAGGTGCCAGGCCTCTCCAGATGGAGCAAACAGGGAAAGGAATGAACAATCCACCTGATGAAGGATACAGAATGCAGCAGGACTGCGTCTGTCATTGTGGTTCTTGATGCATAGTTACCATGCTGTTTGTCCAAACCATAATAAAATCTAAACTGGAGGTTTTAATGAACAATTTCTTTTAGACAACACCAAAATATGGGGAAATTGCTGAGGGGTCTATTCTGCCAATTAACCCCTGGGTCAATGCCAAGAGCAGCAGAAATACAGCTCAAGTAAAGGGTAGCATGGATAATTTAACTTTTCTCTACACAAAAGGACTTATTCCCTGTATACAATATCCAGAGAAAAGTGCAAAGGGAGAACATAATTGTGGGTAATTAATATTAGTGTATTAGTATAAAGTAAGCTACTAGTCACCCTTTAATTTAAGAAATATTCACACCAACACAATGTATCTTAATTAAAAAGGAAACTGTTTTGATTAACCCATCTACATGGGGTGATTATTTAAATTTTTGACAACCTCATCTAATACACATGTTGGTTAATTGGCACCCTGGAATAATAATAATAATAATAATAATAATGTCAAACAGTTTTAATTTAAAAACAAACAGTGGTTGCCTGGGTGGCTCAGTTAAGTGTCCGTCTCTTGATTTCAGCTCAGGTCATGATTGTGGAATTAAGCCCCACGTTGGGCTCTGTGCTGGTGGTGTAGAGCCTGCTTGGGATACTCTCTCCCTCTCTCTCTCTGCCCTTCCCCTGCTCTCTCTCTCTCTCTCTCTCTCTCTCAGAATAAATAAACTTTAAAAATAAAAATAAAAACAAACATGCATTCAGTATTTTCAATCCAGTCGGGATCAAAGTGATAGTTGTGTTCTTCATGTAAATACTATACCATTCACAGATTTGAAAAAGTAGCATCACTACTCTTGAACACAAAGCCATAAAAATTATAGTACAGTTTGAGTTATGTCTCTGAGATTCCTGCTTTCTATCCCCTCACTAATAAGTTAATGCTTATATTTAAATGTTTCTGATAAACAAGGAAAAAGTTTGTCAATAAATAAATCCTAAAATTTTACTGTTTAAATTTATTACCTATCAGAAATGTACTATTCCTGGATTATATGTAAAATAATTACTGTTAAAAATAATAGCTAACACTTGAGTGCTTACTATGTGCTAGGCTCTGTGCTAAGCGCTTTAGCCGCATTATGTCAGTTAATTCCTAGAACAATTCTGAAAGGTAGATGCTATTATTGCTTTAATTGTATAGTTGGTGGTAACTGAGGCTTAGTTAGGTAGGCTTAACATCCCCTCCAATGCCACAAAGTAAGTGGCACTACTGTGTTGGGTTTCTTTAACATGACTGCATTCTCAAACACTCATTCCATCACCAAACATACATTAAGCACCTAACACATGCCAGGCACTATTCCAGTTGCTATCCACTACTGAAACCACCATTTGGATCAAGATAATGTTTTTGCTAGACATAAATATATTTTGGAGAGCAACAAATTTCTTTCAGAATGTGATTGCATTTATCAGGATGGAGAACCAAGAATCCAGAAGACAGCTGATCAACTTGCTAAAGAAGAGAAAATGTTATTCTGAACATGTAAATGCTATAAAATAGTGTGATAAATAAGAGGACGGTAGAAGAGAAAGGTAAAGAGGGTATCAAATGTAAGTATGAAAGAAAAGGAGATAAAGATAACTCTAAGGAAATAAAATCTAGAAAGTCATTTTGATCTCAAAAACAGAAGGAAAACAATGAAATAGGTTTAAAGAAAGTAATAAGCTGCTATATAAACTTGATCTTCAAATTCCTTCTCAATGAGTTAATGGTTCCTTTTAATATTATTACAGTATATAGAAAGTATAGCCTGCAGATGCTTTACCTTATTAATTATTCCTTTATGCTTTTTTCTTGTTATAATACTTAAAAACATAAAACATGTGCTATAAATAGAGGAAAATGAAAATGTGAATAACTTATTTTTAGTAAATTTCCTTCAACTCCTCACAGAACTCACAAATAAACAGCATTAGGCAAAGGCATACCACATAAAATATTACCTTTTACTTACACATTTTTCTTGATTTGTTTTTATTTCTGCTTTTTCAGTATAACAGAATGCAGTCATTAATGCAGTCAGAGATCTGGTACCTGCCCAGATCCCACCCTCATTTCTTACAGACCTTCCCCTTATTTGCTATACTTAAGCCAAAATCTTTCAGTTCTACCAACATAGAACTCATCCCTGTCTTAGTTCCTTTGTCTCAGATGTTGCCTTTTTCTAGAGTATCTTTTCCTAGATCTTCTAATGTCTGTCTTCCTCAAAACTTGCATTATCTATTACTTCAGAGAGGTATTTCCCAACCACTTTTATCAATCATGGGTTGGTAGGAAATAAGTGATGCAATCATAAAGTACAAGTAACAAAGGGACTGTTACTATGATATCATTATGATTTATTATAACACAGGTTAGGAGAAAACCAATAATATAATGTAATATTCAGGTACTACAGGAGTCCAGGAGGAGTGCCAGCACCCCTAAAGGAGGAGACTAAAAGAAGGAAGATTTCCTGAAACTCAGACCATAAAAATGTATGGAGATGTTCGTGCAATAGGAACATAGCCTTAGAGAAAAACAATCACTGCCCATCAGTAGGCATCTGGCATGGGGGATCCAGGAAAATATATACCCATCTCTCATTCCTTTCCAGTTCTCAAATCCTCTGCCAGTAGTTCGCCTTGATCAAATACAACCAGAGGCCAGTGGTAAGGGAGCCCAATAATAGAGTCCATGAAGGCCAACCTCCTGAAGTTTGAAGCAGTATGCAAAAGGGCAAAGGGCAAGTCAGGAGGGGCACAGCATCCAATCTGGTTGCCTCTGGTCACTCCCTACCACATCAGCTTCTTTAATTCTTTGCATTGCACTTGTAACCCTGATGTTTTCTTCTTAATTTGTGTATCTGTTTCTCTAACTGTAAACTCTGGGGTTTTCTGTCTTGTTCACAGTATGTACCAGAGATTAAATCAAAGCCTATATATATTAAGCCCTCAATAAGCATTTGTTTAATTAGATTAGCAAGACTTCTAGATAAAAAAGAAAGTACATTGAAAAATGTAATTATTCATGAGGAAATACTCTGTGGTTTATGAGAATGATGACAGAATATCTCATTTCACCTAACAAAAATTTTAGAGCGAGTCAGTCCTAGTCAACTATAATGGGTTTACAACTCCATGGCTATCAAATTAATCACTTTGATTTATTATAGCTGTGAAATGGAGATCATGCCACCTATGTCATAGTTAACATGGAGATTAAATGACACATATGATGGTCATTCATTTTCTTACCCATTCATTTATTTGTTCAACATTACCCATTCATTTATTCATTCAACAAATATTGAACACCTACTGTGGCCCTATCCTTCAGACTATACTTGGATATAGCTGTGAACCAAACAGCCAGACTTCCTGTCCTTATGACATTTACATTTAAGTAAGAGGTCAAGGTCAGGTGGTAAGATTAGGCCTCATTAATAAACATTTGAGCATGGGGAAAGGCCTAAGCAGATATCCAGAAGAATGATCTAGACAGAAAGAATAGCAAAATGCAAAAACCCTGATGTGGTGTCTAGAGCAAAACGTGTAGGCTATGAGCCATGGAGACAGGACAGGACTGACAACAAAAGGGAGCAGAGTGTGTAGTGAAAATTTATCTTTTCCTCTGAATGAGATGGGTAGCCACAAAGTGACACATGATATGATCAGACTCACGGCACAACAAGGCAGAATTAGAGAGCCAGTTATAAGATTGTCTGACATTAATTCAGGTGAGAGATGATATGAGAAGTGGTCAAAGTCTATATCTATATTTGAAGGTAGAGGTGAAGCAATTTTCTAAGAATAAGACATGAAGTTGAAGAGTCAGAAAGGAATTGAGGATGATGCTGAGGTTTGGGGTCTGACCACTCAAAGAGGTTCCAGAAACATTTGTTTGTCATTTATTTGTCTGTTTGATTCATTTGTTTTCCATTTGCCTGTAAGAAAAGATTTTTATCCAGTTACTACCGACTTCACTGCTATGAAAACTCATCCAGTTATCCTTGTGTCATTGTCATGAATCATTAAAGAAATGTCTGGTCCTTAAAGTTTGTTAACTTTGGAACACCATTTTTGCATTCAAAGACACAGCAATATACCTTAAATTTTGAATAATGAACATATGGTAAAGCTTTGGAAACCTAGATCTATCAAAAGTATTTCATTTCTCTGTATTTGGTTCATGATAACTAAATTTGGCTAAGTTTTGAAAAATGGATTTTGATCCAGATTTAAGATCTAAGCAGTGGCTTCACAATTTAATCTTACGTATAATAAAATAATTATTTTTATGTGGAAATTTTTGAAAAATCAGGTTTTCATATTAATCAAGTGGTCTTTATAATAAATATTTCCATGATATCAAATATAGATTACCAAATATAAAGAATTAGAATATAATGATGTACAATTATGGTCAAAGAACATAAGCTTTGGAGCTAAAATTGTAATTCAAGTTTCTAGCTCCTTCCTAACATTTTAGCATAATGAACTTGTGTCAGTCTCCCTAATCTCTCAATCTAAGTTTTCTTTGTTTATTTAAAAATGATCCCCAGGGGCTCCTGGGTGGCTCAGTCGGTTAAGCATCCGACGTCAGCTCAGGTCATTTGTGCTGTCAGCTCACAGCCTGGAGCCTGCTTCTGATTCTGTGTCTTCCTGGAGTCTGCTTCTGCTTCTGATTCTGTGTCTTCCTTTCTCTTTGCCCCTCCCCTGCCTCTGCTCTGTCTCTCTCTCTCTCAAAAATAAATCCAAACATTAAAAAAAATAAAAATAAAAACAAATTATGGGGTGCCTGGGTGGTTCAATCGGTTAAACGCCAGACTTCAGCTCAGGTCATTATCTCACTGTTCGTGGGTTTGAGCCCCATGGCTGGCTCTGTGCTGATAGCTCAGAGCCTGGAGCCTGCTTCAGCTTCTGTGTGTGTCTCTTTCTTTCTCTCTGCCCTTCCCCCCACTCACATGCTGTTTCTCTCTCAAAAATAAACATTAAAAACATTTTAAAAGTAATAAATAAATTTTGGGGCGCCTGGGTGGCGCAGTCGGTTAAGCGTCCGACTTCAGCCAGGTCACGATCTCGCGGTCCGTGAGTTCCAGCCCCGCGTCAGGCTCTGGGCTGATGGCTCAGAGCCTGGAGCCTGTTTCTGATTCTGTGTCTCCCTCTCTCTCTGCCCCTCCCCCGTTCATGCTCTGTCTCTCTCTGTCCCAAAAATAAATAAATGTTGAAAAAAAAAATTTAAAAAAAAGTAATAAATAAATTTAATTTTTAATTAACAAATAAAAATAAAAATAAAAATGATCCCCAAAATAATGCTATCCCCTAAGGTCACTGAAAAAGATTACATTCATATTTTTATTTATTTCGATTCAGATAATCTGGAATTTACTAAAAACAACATTTGAGCCAACACAATGATTTTCTAGCTATTACAAAGATATTTTTCTAAAATTAATGTATATATTTTCTACTGCCACTCTACAAACTCATTCTTACTAAATTGGAAAGCTCTGATGCCTAGATGTTGTGTATTTTTTACTCAATGGTCAGTGTGACAATTTTATTCTGAAGGTAAATACATTTTTAGCATGAAGTAGTTAGTAGCATGATAAAGAAGCTGATATTCTCATTTCAAATGTTGTTTTGATGGATTTCTATCAAATTAATAATCTATGTTAAATATGAGACGGGTTATGAATATCTTCATTTTCTATAAATTTGTATTCGAAGCTTGTGAGTAAACAGTGTTGAGCCACTGTCAGATTCTTTCTGTTGCTCAGTTAAATTTGTTTCATAAACCAAGTCAATTTCTCTTCCACAGTAAAAGTAATGAGGTGGGGTCAGTGTGTCCCACTCTCTCCCAACATCCACAGTATGCATCTAGTACCCTGTAGTGTTATGGCTAAACAGGGGGACTTAGAAAATGCCACCCAACCCTTTCAGGCACCATAATATGTCTCCCCTATTCTGAATATGTA
Source organism: Lynx rufus (assembly GCF_022079265.1). Classification (NCBI taxonomy): domain Eukaryota; kingdom Metazoa; phylum Chordata; class Mammalia; order Carnivora; family Felidae; genus Lynx; species Lynx rufus. The sequence continues at coordinate 9,576,349 of NW_025814825.1, forward strand.
TCCCTGTTTCCATTTAAATAGGAAAGAAGCACGGAGGCCCAACAAGCCCATTATCTCAAGATTTCAAGAAAGAAGGAATAAATTGTACGACTGTCAAAAATATTTTCTGCATGGAATTTCTCTCACCAAATTATTCCAGAGTTCTAGAAAGTACTTTCACATGATTGTTTCTAGATTATTTGCACATGGAGAACTCAAGAACCACAGAAAGGGCTAGAAATCATCTACATCTAGTATAATCCCTGCATTTAGCATTCAAGAATTGAAGAATAAGAGGTTCCAATGCTACTCAAGGTGACTCAGCCAATTAGAAGCCAGGTATAAGTATCCTCACCTATATTTCACATGGAGAATGAACATTTTTAGCAAAGCTAATATTGAACCCTATAGGGTTCATTTGGACAATCTGGAATTTTTATATTTCACTACATGATTATGTTCATAGACTGAGCTATGTAACCACACACTGCCCCTTTTCAGTGCTGATATCTCATTCAACAAAGTCAAGTTTCACTAGCATCATGGGCCCCTTTATCATGTCAGTCCTCATACATCAAGTTTAGTCTCCAGTTAATTTGCCTTCAATAGTGCCTATGAACACATTGTTTTCTGAGTAGTCAAATGACATGAATTAAACATTTTAGTGATACAAATACTTGCTGGTGATACAAGTCTTACAAGATATCTTGCAGAAGAACCTTCAGAAAATTATCCTTGACCCTGAAGAATAGATATTCTAACAACCACACATCATAGGATTTTTGTACATGAATAGCACTTTAGAGTTTTCTCATTTTTTTCAAACACTGAATAAATTTAAACTGTCATTATGCTAAGTTTTATAAGCCTTTGTCTTTTTAAATTGATATAAATTGAGGGAAGTTATTGGTTTTTAAGTGGTGTGCACACTGCTTGCTCATCAAGACATAGGTTCCTTTGTGCCAATGTCCGGAAAGTAATTTGCTCTTATAAAATAATACTTCTTTTAGAAGGGACACTTGATCAATATCAACAGGCTATCTAAGGAAATTATATTAACATTAAATAACTGGTAATACAGTCATTTTTATGTCAATCTCCATTAATTTTGATTTTCAAAGCATTTAAAAAGCACTTATTTGAGTGAACATTTTTAAACAGCACTAACAAATAAATGCAAACATTTCATAGACTCATTACAAAAAAATATTTTGGGGGTGCCTGGCTGGCTCAGTCAGTTTAGTGTCCGACTTCGGCTCAGGTCATGATATCTCAGTTCATGGGTTTGAGCCCCGTGTTGGACTCTGTGCTGACAGCTCAGAGCCTGGAGCCTGCTTTAGATTCTGTGTCTCCCTCTCTCTCTGCCCCTCCCTCCCTCACATTATGTCTCTCTCCCTCTCTCTCAAAAATAAATACTTTCAAAAAATTAAAAAAAAATATTTTCTCCATCAGTAGTATTTGTCAGAACTCAGTGCTGTTTTAACTTAATAAACTGTAACACACTTAGAATTTTTCGAGTCCCTACTATATATAATTGCCAGGAAAATCTCAAATGCTTTCTTTCATCAGTTCAGATTATTTTATACCAGGAAATAATCTCCTGATTCTAGAAGGCAAGGCCATCCATTAACTACTTCTGTTGGCTGGGCTGTTAGCCCTCATATTTACCCTGTCAGTTTCTTAGGTCTTTTCTTTCATTGTATCTTTTTGGTAGTTCATTTGATTCAGTCCAACTTTAAATACAATCTAAATGCTGTTAACTACTAAGCTTCGGTCTCTAGTCTTGACTGCTCTTATAAACTCCAGACTTAGAACTTCAATTGTATTGTCTCCCTCATCTCTGGTGTCTCACTGTTATCTCACTAAACTGAGCTCTGCAACTCTGTCTCTGCCATTACATTCCAACCCCCACCAGCTCCACCCCTGCCTAGGACATTGTAGCCAGACTGACCTTTTTAGAATAATTGAAACACTGAGGTTCCCTCTCATTCTCCCCCCCACCCCCAGCCCCACTATCAACCCTACAGCAACACATCCCTGTATGCCTCAACACTTAGGGATACAGACTTCCTCAATTTTACCAGATGTTGCCAAATTACTCTGCAAATAAGCAATAACAATTTACATTCCAACCAGCAGTGCATAGAAGTTTCAGTTTCTGTACCACCTAGACATTTACTATTGCCATGCTTTAATTTTTAAGATCTAATGACTGTGAGATGTAATCTCATTATTGATTTAATTTTTAGTTCTCTCTTTACTAGTGAAACTGAGAAGCTTACCATGTATTTATTTGTCCTTTGGTTACCCTTTTCTGTAAATTGCTTGTGTTATATCCTTTGAGTATTTTCCATTAGGGTGTTTGAGGCTTTTCTCTTTCCCCTCCTCCTCCTCCTCTTCCTCTTCGTCCTCCTCTTCCTCCTCCTCCTCCTCCCTGTCTCCCCCTCCTCCTTTTTTTTTCAGTTTCTAGGACTTCAGAATACTGACTAAATACAAATATTTTGTCAGTTCTATGTATCACAAATATCTTCTTACAGTTTATGGTTTGTTTTTTACCTTTGTTTATGACAACCTTTTATTATGCAGAAGTTCAAATTCTAATGTATTTACAGTTTATCTATCTTTTAACATTTAATACCTCTTTTTATCCCATATAGAAATATTTTCTTATCACAGTTTTAACATTTTGTTGATCACATTTAAGTCTTATTTATTTATTTATTTATTTGTTTATTTTTCTGAGAGAAAGAGAGAGAGAGAGAGCACAAGTAGAGGAGAGGGGCAGAGGGAGAGAGAATCTTAACCCGGCTCCACACTCAGCTGGGAGGCCAACACAGGGCTTGATCCCATGACCCTGGGTTAATGACCTGAGCTGAAATCAAGAGTTGGACACTCAACCGACTGAGCCACCCAGGCGCCCCCACCCCTCAATTTTTAATGCCTCTTCAGTTACACACCATGGCCCCTATAAGTGAGGATTGCTTTAAGGTTCTTTATTCTCTTCAACTTGAGATTTTTCTCTCCCTGCACCATTATCACACTGCTTCAATTATTATAGCTTTATAATAAGCATTTATATTGACATTTCAGTTTTCTATTGCTTTAAAACAAACTGTTCTAAAACTTGGTGGATTTTTAAAACTCATTATGTTTTATGGTTTTGTGGATAAGCACAAAATTCTGCTTCCCACCGTATCTGCTTGGGCGCTGAGACAACCACAAGCTCCAAAACAGCCTCATTCACATGTTGACATTTGGTGTGGGCTACCAGGTGCTAGCACATCTCGGGTTATCAATCAGAAGCCTTTTTTTTTCTTTCACATGGATCTCTCCACATGGCTATTCGAGCTCAGGAGACAAGAAGAAATGCTTCAAGTTATAGATCTCCTAAGGCCTAGCCTTAGAAGTGACTCAAAGCGACCTCTGACTTAATATATTGGTCTAATAAGTTCAAAAGGAAGTAAAATAGACTCTGCCTCTTGATGGGGAGGTGGCAATGTCATTCTGCTAAGAAGGGAGAGAACATGTGGCCATCTTTAGAAATACGATCTACCACCTTCTAGCAGGGCAAGTCTTACCTTTTCTTTATGCTTCTTCAACATCACTTTGGCATGTTGTCTTCCATCTATGAATCTATGAATTTGGGGATCAACTAGTCAAATTTAACCCAGAAAATTTTAAATGGGATTTTGAGTGAAATTTCAGATAACACTCATTCAACAAATGTTTGAGTGCCTATTATGTGTTCGGCACTGCTCTTTGCTTCTGATACATAAATGAACAAAACGAACAAACTGCCTTCTCCAACTGAGTTTATGCTTCAGATAATTTGGGGAAAACAGACATCTTTATTACCTTTGGTCTTCTAATCGATGAACATATTTTATTTCTCAACTTTAGTTAGGTTTTCTTTTTGTGTCCTTCATCAAAGCTTTATAATTTCTTCTGACAAACTTGTACCTGTTAATCTGATTTTTCAGTAACTTATTGGCTTGTTTTCTGATGCTATTTGATACTAAGCTGCTCAAGGGCAAAAGCATTAACTGCTTTGCATCTTATCCCAGCACCTGGTACATCACCAGCTAGCACAGGGCAATTAATTTGAATGAACAATGGATTGAATAAATAAATGAACAATGAAATGAGAGTTTAATTTTCCATTTAGAAATCTTAACCATGCTAGCTCAAACTGTCTAAACTAAACTAAGCTCCTAGAAATGAGCAGTATTCATGTGGCAAGGGGATTGCCCATCATCACCCACTTATGTAAAGTCCCTTATATATCACAGCCATTAAGTAATGTAGAGGAGCAGCACGCTCAGATACTTCAATGATAAAAAAGAAGAAGAAAAAAAGAGAGAGAGAGAGAAAATGCTTTCCATCCTTTATACGGGCATTTAAAGAAGTTAAAAATGTGTCTGCCGGGCCTTGGCTAATCACACTATTACTAATAACTTAGAAATTTACTTCTAAATTGGATCCCCTGAGGAACAAATTAGCTTCCTTTATAAACGTAATCAGTATGGGTCTCTTTAAACACAGAAATCCGTGAACATTCTTATTTTCAGAACCTCAAATAACAAGATATCTACAATTCTTAGTTTTACAAGCTTACTGAACTTCTAAACTTGTGGGAAAAGCAGCCAAAGTAATAGTACAACAGCAAATGATACAAAAACAGTATTGAGTACTAAGGAGACCAAAGATCCGTATTGCAATTCTGTACTCTCAAGACGGGTAGGTTCTGACACAGTATCACCATGCCATCAAAACTGCCATCAAAACTGCTATCAAATCATGATGATGCCATGAAACAGAATTTCCAAACGTTTCAAGTTCTGATACATGGATAAGAGATATGCTAATGACAACTTCACTATTTTCAATACTCTGTATATGTCACAACCACAGCCCTTAGTATATAAGAATTATTATGAAAAAGTTTTTATCAAACACCAGTCCTTTTAGAAGCTCCAGACATTGTATAAGTAATTTGAAATCTAAATGTTATAGAATGTTACAATATGAAATATAAAACTAGGAAGCCAGTATGTAAAGAGTGTGAAACAAACTCAGCTAACGCCAAAACATCCCACCAAGAAGCAAACCTCCACATAGTTTCTCTGCCCTTCTGTGATAGTATTCCCTAGGGTTCTTTTCTTCTTGCTCTAAGTGCATGCTAAATAACTCCTAAATCTTCATCTTTACCTCAATATCTGTCACCTGAGCAACAGATCCATGTTTCTAACTCCCCTGAGGTATCACTCCTTGAATGTCACAGAAACACAGCAGATTCAGCAAATCCCAAACCAAATTCGTGATTCCCACCTCCACCCCATCTGTTTCTCCTTTTGTATTTCCTGTCTCAGTGAATAGCACCATCATACACCCAGGCCTCTATACTAGAACATTGGGTGTCATTGCAAACCCCTTTCTCTGTTTCTTTTTTTTAAGTTTATTTATTTATTTTGAGACAGAGAGAGAGAGAGAGAGAGAGAGAGCGCACATGAGCAGGAGAGGGGAAGAGAGAGAATCTCAAGCAGGCTCTGCATTGTCAGTGCAGAGCCTGATGTGGGGCTCAAACTCACGTCACCCTCCACTTTCTCTCTCATTTCCCCCATATAAGTGATTACCTAAGTGTTACACTGGATCTCATCCTTTATGTAACAACCAGTTTTCTCTTCCTCATACCCATTGCTACAGCCTTGGTTCGAGACCTCATAGTAATACTTTTTTAAAGATTATCAGTGTTCTTGCAGAATAAAATTCAAATCCTTAGCATGACCTGCAGAGTCCCCTATAACCTGGCTCTTACCTATATCTCTAGATTTCTCATTAGGTCCCACTTCTCTCCTGAACCTGCTACCTATCCATGCCACACTACCTAGACTAATTAATTCACAGTTTTGCTCACACCACTCCTTCTGCTTAGATGATCCTCTCCTCTCCTTTAACTTAATGAACTACTCATTCTCAAGGTCCAATGCAAGCATCCTTGCCTCTAAAAATCCTCCTAAAATCTATCTGTGAAATTATATACTCTCATCTTTGTACTATAAATATGACAACTAATTTTTATGGAATATTCACAATGCGTGAGACACTTTTCCTGGTGGTTTATTGCATGATTTTGTCATTGTACGCTATAGGTAAACTTATAAACTCCTTTCACATTACCTTACTACTATATCCTACAAATACATTTATAAGTAAATTCAGGATGCTTTATTTTACCTATTTATTTATATTTTGCATTTTCTTCTAGTAGCCTGAAAACTTAGGGCTGAAATATTTTTTTTCTTTTTTTTTAATATAATTTATTGTCAAGTTAGCTAACATATATTGTATACAGTGTGCACTTGGTTTCAGGGGTAGATTCCTGTGATCATTGCTTACATACAACACCCAGTGCTCATCCCAACCAGTGCCCTCCTCAATGCCCACCACCCATTTTCCCCTCTCCCCCGCCCCCCTCCCCATCAACCCTCAGTTTGTTCTCTGTATTTAAGAGGTTCTTATGCGTCTGCCTTCCTTTCTGTTTGAAACTATTTTTTCCCCTTCCCTTCCCCCATGGTCTTCTGTTAAGTTTCTCAAGTTCCACATGAGTGAAAACATATGATATCTACCTTCTCTGACTGACTTATTTCACTTAGCATAATACCCTCCAGTTCCATTGTTGCAAATGGCAGGATTTCTTTCTTTCTCATAGGGCTGAACTGTTTTTTATCTTGTTATCTACTACCTAAAATCCTTTATTGCACAAGTAGGTCTCAAAGCTTTTTGACAGATGGAGTAAAATGGCACAAGGAGATTGGTATAATAGGTATAGCTTCAGTGACCTTCTACCTACTCAGAGGTTCTCCTAATATAACTAGAGGTAGTATCAGAAACATTTTTTTTTCAATTTAAATATTTATTCGGGATGAAAGTAATTATCAATCGAATTTACTAATTTCACAACAAAGGAAAAAGAGGAAGATTACCATTCATGATATGAATCTTGGAAGATAAGGAAATGTAATAATGCATGTTTATATTAATCACTTATGCATTTATCTGAGCCGATGCTTGCTCAACTTATTGGAAGAAAATATTTTCTAAGGACACACTTAAAAATACTCTCAAATGTAGCATTTGAAAATTTTATCCTACAATGATATTATTAATCACAGTAATTCTTAACAGTTCCATTTTGCTAACACCTGTAAACATTCAACAATCTGCCAATTGAAAGTACCTGATTCAGCTTTGTGAGTGTTTCTGACTTGTGACATTAAATTAAGAAATGTAATACATCTTAGATTACATGCAAAAGACAATAAAGAATAAGCCAGTCATGTAGCTGACTGACAGCAAGGAGTTATAGATCTGTTGAAATTAATACTAACAGAGTCAGAACTTCCCAAAACATTTATATGCGATGGCAAGAACAAAAGTAGAAAAGGATTTGCATATGAAACAGCCTCTTTTTCCTTAATGTGCTAATATTTGGCAAAATCACCCTTTGTTTTATTTCAGCATATAAGAGGTCTAATGTTCCATGTTTGTGACGGGTTAACTTGCCCTGTGTCACTCATAGGCTAAGCTCATATAATACAAATATAACTGAGATACAATCTAACCAGGAAGTACTCATTTTTTGCCAAATAACCATAAATACTTGGTTGTTTGTAAAAATCTATTGAGCTTTATTAAATTATTTCCACAGGATTCGATTTTTAAACCAGCACTTAAAGCATGATACACCCCCCTCTGCAATTAATAAAACTAAGTGGAATTTTCTAAAGCTTACCTAGAATATCTTAAACCAAATTCTTATCTGTTCATAATGCTTCTGTAAAACTTTTACATGCCTACCATTTAAATAAATATATCTCTTAATGTTTATTATACAATTAAGCACTCTTCCTATATATCGTTTTCAGTAAGTTCAGTGTTCAGGATGTTCTTCCCTCTTTATTAGGAAACCATCTTCCTATCTTTGGCATTTTTTCCTAGGCAAGTTTGCCATCTGAATACCTCCTTAAATAATTTTACACATCATGCCATCATAACAGTCTATTAAAAAAACCCTCCCCAAGCATGGGCAGTCCTCAAATTTGCTGCTATATCCTATTCTCTTCTGGTGGCCTAACCATATACTCAAGCACCATAGGCAGAAACCTGCAGCCATCCATTCCATTAGAATCTCACACCCATAATTGGTCATTAGGACCTATTGATTCTTCCTCCTGAATATATTGTAAATCCATCATTCTTCCTCAGGTTCACCACTGCTTCCTCATTCACCACTTGGATTATCGCAGTGATTTTCTAATTGGCTTCTCTCTGTTCCTTGGCCTCATCTTGATCCTTCATCCTACTTCATTCCTCTATAACTATAATTATAATTTTTAAATGAAATGGGGGTGCCTGGGTGGCTCAGTTGGTTAAGTGTCCAACTCTTGATTTTGGCTTAGGTCATAATCTCAGTGTTGGTGAGTTTGAGCCCCGTGTCAGGCTCTGCACTGACGGTGCGGAGCCTGCATGGGATTCTCTGTCTCTCTGGCCCACCTCACACATGTGCTCTCTCTCTTTCAAAAATAAATAAATAAACTTAAAAAAATAAAATTGAAATGGATAAGGTCATTTCCTACATAAAACTTTCACTGCTGACAATAACCCACATGATGCAAACAAAATCCCTTAATATGGCATATCAGCATGACCTTTAGGTATCTCACCAGACTTAGGTTTCACCATCTTCCCACATACTTCCAGGCTGCAATTCCCTTACTACAGGCAGAATTTAAGTGCCTCCTAACTGGGGGTCATATGAATACTTGATACACATGTTGTTTCAGTATTAGTTCCAAGAAAAGAAAATTAAAATTTTTAAAAATTGAAAATAGAAGAACAATATTTTTTAAAAGCATTAAGTAGTGCAAATGGCACAAAATATAGAATTAGCATACATCAGTAATCAAAGGAAATAAATTGGATGATAGTTAAGGGACAGGTTTGTAAATTGGATTCTTATGCTTTTTGAAAGCCATTTAAGGAAAGCACAAAAGTGGAAAGTAAAAAAATGGAAAAAGATAATGAACAAAAGAAAGTGAGACACTCAAAGACCAAAAAAAAAAAAAAAGACACAATGGAATAAAAAAGTCTCTACAAAAAAGGTTTTAAAAATGATTCAGCTGGAGAAAATGGTAATTCCAAATTGCTATTAAATAATAACATTGCATCAAATATACAAAGTGAAATGGAGAGGATTAAAAAGAGTAATCATCAAAGATCAATAATAGTGGGAGGTATCACTCCTGTTGGTAACCAACTGATCTGGCAGCAAAAAGAACCAGCATATTTTACATTTGAAAAGCACAATTAAAAAGTTTGATGCAATGGCATATGTAGAACCTACAGTCAACAATTAGAGAACACACATTCTACTCAAGTATATCATGAACTTTACAACTGAATATGTCATACCACAAAGCAAGTCTCAACTAATACCAAAATATCAATATCACACAATTTTCTGTGAGAATAAGACATTTAAGTTAGAAATATAAGTTTTAAGACTTCAGTTATGGTGAATTGGAATATGGGGCAGATGTTTATAAAACTTGAACACTGTATGAGATGCAGAAAACTCTAGGATTTGAGAAGTAAATGTATTTACAGTAGTTTTAATTTATTACTTTCAAATGAGGGTTTGCATCCAAATTGGTAAAATCTGGTCACTGATCTAAAGCCAATACAATAAATAAGATGTACCTCCAATTTCATTAATCAAAATCCTTATTCTTTCATAAATATCAATACTGGGGCACCTGGGTGGTTCAGTCAGTTAAGCATCCAACTTGGGCTCAGGTCATGATCTCGTGGTTTGTGGGTTGGAGTCCCGCATTGAGCTCTGCACTGACAGCTCAGAGCCTGGAGCCTGCTTTGTATTCTGTATCTCCTTCTCTCTCTGCCCCTCCCTCACTCATGCTCTGTCTCTCTCTCAAAAGTAAATATTAAAAAAAATTTAAAGAATATCAGTATTATTTTATGCTTTCAAATTTCTCAGTTGAAAGACTAATGACTGAACTATATCGTAGATAGGTTAATGAAATAATGGCATCACTTAATGTGCACTGGAAAAACTTATCACTGGCCTTGTGGCTAATACTTCCAAGGGAGAACTTAGGATTTCTGAAGAGTTATATATAATGAAGGTATTTGGATGAGTGAACATCAAACAATCAAATTAATATCATAAATCTTCACTAAGTTCACAAAAAAGTGGGTTGTTACTAGCTAGTAGATCAGAATATGGTTAGGCAATAAATCCATTCATCTATCCTCAATCACTGTTGTCTCTCTTAATCTGACTATAGAGGTGATCAGACAGCATTCCTTTTAGGTCATAAAAGAAATCCTATTAAATGTCAACCCATAAATGGTGTACCTGGAAACATAAAAACTGGATCTGGGTTAGTTTAAGATGAAATGGGCCTTAACTTAGATAGAAAATGGAAATGCATTAACATATATTTCATAAGTCTTCATGCAAAAGATATTGGCATGTCACTGTATTTTATCATTTTAGCCTAGTTGAATTTAACATCACTGACAAAAAGATGATTTGACCATCAATTTTTCAGATTTGTATAGTAATATTGGTTTTATTTTCCTGAAGTCTTTCTTTATCTAGTAACAGAAAGCTATTCAGAAATGGTAATTAAAAGGCATTGAAGGTCATCTGATTTGTTGTATTGGTTTTAGATCAGTGACTAGATTTTACCAGTCACTGCTCTGTCAGCTTTAATACAAAGCATGCATTTATCTTACTAACAGTTCAATTTGTGGGATAGCTGTTTTTCACAATTAAAACTACTGAAGCTTTAATATACATGGAAATTATCATGATAGCATTCTCTCCACATTTTTAACAACCCTGAAAGGCTCTAATATAGAAATATATACAGATGACTACAGCTGGTTTTCTGAGGACAGCTTTTAAGATTGTTATATGATCTTAAGAGAAACATTTACATGAATCTTAAGATGAGTTACTAAGTGCTACAGATATAAGACCATTTGGAACAGATTTACAAAAACACTCTTAAATAATTGGTGAGGGATTGAAGTAGGAAGGGGCTCATCATACTCTTGCTGACGGAATGGACAAGACTGCTGATTGAGTAGAGTGGAGGAAGAATTGGCATAAGAAGGTTAATTGCAAGAGAAATGAAGCTGATCTGCTCAGTGAGATGATGTTGATTGCTACCTAGTTAGTTCTATGAGAGAAAACACTCACACAAAATCTTCTACTTAATTGAGTTTAAGCCCAGTTCAGTAATCACAGAATTATGAAGAGCTAGAAAAGAATGTTAAAGATCATCTATTTCAACCCCTGTACCTATAAAGAAATCAGGAAGTTATATAATTTATCCAAGAAATACAAATCAAATCTGCTGCCTTCTATTACAGGGTTCTTTCCCTTGAATTAAACTGAATTAGATGTGTGGATTCAATAGAAGCAATCTTTCTGTAAAGTCAATTAGTATGAATACACCCTCCCCCCACCCATCTGACAATTACAATAAAATTCTATGGGGAATGCATTATGAAGAATAGAAAGAATGCCAGAGCAATTCTGTTAAAGCTAAGGCAATCTGAGAATTTAATTTTGGTATGTCTGGCCAAAGTCAATTACTCATGCACAGGGCCTGGAAAGTGACCAAGAGCTGACTCGGCAGCTTTTAAACTCTTCTGTTGAATTAAAAAAATAACATAAAAAAGTGGAGAGACGAGGTGGGGAAAGGACAGGGCAAGAAAGGAATATAAACAATATAAATTAATAGCCTAATAGTGAAACAGTGAATACTGGGCTATGAATACTGGGCTATGAATTTACTTCAAAAATGTTAGGTTCTCATGAAAATTTACCTAAATCAAAAGAAAATGGAGTAGTATCATGCTGTATACTTTAAATACATACAATTTTGTCAATTATACCTTAATAAAACTGAAAATAGCTTTTTAAATAAAAAATGCATTTAAATCTATTAAACTTTTTGTCAAAAAAAGAAAATGAAATAGAAATAAGAGACCAGGATGGGAGGATAGGAAGGTGGGAAAATGAAGATGAAAGCAACAAACTGATGTGGGAAAACTTTAGAGGAATCTGAACTTTTTCATCAGTTTGAAGTGGTACCTTGTTATCAAAAGGATAAACTCTCTAATATATAATAACTTTACAACATTACAAACAGATAAATTTAGCATTTAATAATCAAAAAGAACCATCATACGGAGGAAGCTACCAGAGGGCTCCTCCAGATAGTGAATCCTAGTTGTATTTATAATATGATTTACAAAAATGTCGTTTATATCTGGCCTGTCAGGAACACATCCCAGACACAAAAAGGTACATTCACATTATTTTAAAGCATGTGAAAGCAAAGGTGTGCTCTTATTATTTTTTGTTTGTTTTTTAAGGTATTTTAAAGAATTGCCACCAATGTCTACTAAGCTATATCTCTTTTCTTTATTCTTAATCTTTTAATTATCACTGAGAATCTTAGGAAACCTGCTCATCCCTACAGCTACATTTTCTATCACTAGGACTTTCTCTTTCAGTTGGGGCTTCTCTGTGGCTGGGAAATGAAAATTGAGGAAGCAGAGGGTGCAGGAATGGGTGCTAGTCTCAGAGTCTGAAGGCTTAGTTCCAAGTGATGGTACTCAACTCATGTCATCTCTTGGGAAGAGCTCAGTTTGTTCATCTAAAAAATGAGAAGTTGGGTTAGATGATTTCTAAGCTCTCTGACAGCTTGAAATGGAGCCAATTGCCTCTTCCTTTTTGAATTTTCCTCACATCCTCTTTAATACAGTTGAATAGGTAGCTTTTGCAAAGCAAGGAGTAATTCTTTCTTATCTATAATGTTCTACTTCTATATCAAACTTTCCTAGCCTTTGCCAAAGGCCCAATAGACAAATAATTCTAAATAACTACTAACTCTCAGAGAAGTACAAGTCATGTAAGGTCATTGTTTACATTCTACAGTGATGGACAGGTTTTGTGAAAGTAAGAAACATTTTTAATCCTTAGTTGAAATAATTTAATGATAGGAAAATTATTGCTTTCTACAAGGATAAATCTAAAGTCAAGCCACAGATAAGAGCTACTTCAATGTGTATGGTATTTATGGTTAAGAAACAGAAAAAATCCTTTAAAAGTTTCTATTTATGACCATTTAACATTACAGCTTTGACAAAATGGACAAAGGTAAATTATATTGGTGCTGAGCCATTTATTTCAGGATACCTACTTATTTGTACAACTAATTTCCAAAAATACAAGCTAAGATGGTAAAAGTTACTATGTAGAAAAACATTTTTAAAATTCCAGTTGCTGACCAAATTTCAAACATAATCGCTGAGTAAATAAACATAGTTTTTTATTTAGCATGTATTTGATTACTGATGTCTTCATATAAACAAAAATGATTTTTTAAATAAGTAGAATAGGAATAAAACATAGGATAAAAACTAAATAACTGAACAGTATAAGGTTCAAGATTCCTTTACCTAAAATATACCCTTAATGAGACTTGTGATTGCTGAATACAATACAATCATTAGATGCAGCATTGCTTGGATGGTAATTACAATTCTGCTTATAATGCCGCGGTTTTGTCCAAAGGCCACTAATACAATGCGGTCTTTTAGCTGCAATACTCAAACAATGATACCATAATTACTATGTCCCTCTTCATTTAAATACTCTGTGCATCATGGCACAGTGACTTTATTCCATCCCAGGATGTTTGTAGGAACATTCTGTCCCACTTATTCAGCTATGATGCCTATGCCCATGACTAATCTGAGATAAAACCAAGAAATAAGTAAAAATAATGCTCATGACTTTTGGTCCATTTTTTCCATTTTCTTCCTTTCTTTACTGGTCTTCTTTAACCCTCATACTAAATAATCTTCAACTACTCTTGGCATAAAGAGAGCCTCAAGTGCTATATGAAGTCCTCAAGCCTGCTACCAGTATTTCCCAAAGAATGTGCCAAAGAACACCAGCCTTCTGAGACATTTATCAAAGAAAAATCAAAGATAGTATGGAGAGGTTCCAAGATCCAATACTTTGGGGACACTTTGCTTACTATCTTCCCAATCCTGAGGATCCCCTACATCTATTAGCATCAAAGGCTCTTAGCCATCTTGCAGGAAAGAAATATTTTACCTATATTTAACCCATGCAAATCCAAAATTTATTTAACTATGGAGGCTATTCATATTTTTTTCAAATAAATTCTATTAATAAATTTGATAATCAGTGGCAAGTAAGAAGCACTTTCTTGCCCTCACCTAGAATTTAACTGCTGGGGTCCTAGCCTCTCAGACATTAGTTAGAAGCTGATTCATTAACTGGAAAAAGAATCAATACAAATCAAGAGGTTAACTTTTTACAATAGATTAAAGTGTTACCTCTATCAGAGAACAGTTGATTTTAGCATACATTTGCAATGCATCTGCCAAAGTGCAGAATAAAATGGAAATTTCAGGCACTAAAATTGTGAGATTGCACTCTGCATGTGTCTCTTATTGGACATATTATATTGGTTCTAGAATTTCTACACTCAAAAAGCTAATATCTGAGGCAACATTTACAAATAGTGAGGGTAATCTTTGTAGACAAATTTGATCAAACTATTTTTCTCACCTAACAGAAATGGATTTAGTCATCTGTCTTTTGATGCCAAAAAACTTTTTTTTAATTATTAAAAAATTAAAGAGCCACCTGCAAATCTAGCTGTGGAGACATGGCTGTCTCAACCATTTATTTGACTAATGACAAATGCTTTATTGACTAGGTCACTGAATTGAGAGAAAGCCCTGAGTTTTGATTTCTACAAAAATATCTTTTCTACAAAAAAGATATATTTCTGTAATTACAGAGATATTTCTGTATTTCTTCAGAGGAAGATTTTTTTTCCTTTGGAAGCCTTAGAAAACTAGCAGTTTGAATTTCCTATCTCAACAACTCACCATTTACAAGATTTCTTCCTATCTTTAAATCAAGTAGAAACATGGAGAAGACATAAGTCTTCTATTCATAATCACGTGAATCAAAGGATAAAATGGTGATGAGAAAAGCTGAGGGAGCTCAGGAGTATTTCAAACTGCAGTTGGTAACTGTGTCAAAATTTGTTTTTCTAATACATTTCTGATACATCTTGCTTCCTTGTTAGAATGGTAGCACATGTAACGACTGCCCCCTGCATAGTGCCTGACACTTTATCTCTGTCAGCTTTTTATTCCCATATGCTTATGCCCTCAGAAATGCTGATCACAGAATTTTTGAGACACAAAATACTTGTAGGCATTTTTTTTTTCCAGTGGAAACCAACATCATTGCCTCCAACCTTGATCCAGTCTAATAGAGAACTGCTGAACTAATCCTAATGGTTAAGTCAAAACAATTGATAGCATCAGCAAGTGGTTGAAATCCTTAGGCTAACAAAATCATGTGTTTTAAACACTAGTGTACTCACTGATGAATGCCTTATAAAGTTACATTATGTCAAATATTTGCAACTTCTTATCTTTATAAAATATTTGTTGGTTCTGAGAAACTGAAGTTTCCTGTTTCTGATTCTTTGCTTAAAATCAATACAATTTTAGTCTTAAAAAGCCAAAGGGGAAATACATTTGTATCTCCAGCCCAATGAGAAATATCTCTAGTAATGTAATATTTTTGGAACTGCTTCTGTTGTTAGGATGTATTACTCCAAAGAAAAGGACAAAATTAGGAAGATGTTACAGTCATTACTATTTTCTAGCGAAACTCTCAAGGTAGTTTCACTACCTTGACAATCACAAAAACAAGAAACAGTACACAACATGCCTTTGGTGTTATTCCCACAAACTCACTGACATCCTTCTTTTTTCTAGTGGAGAAAAATGCTAATATTTTTCTGGATAACATATTAAAAGTGAATTTTTGATATTTCCTTTATATTCTGTTAAAGAAAATGATTCCCAAAGTGTGACAATGATGTTGTTCAATGGAAAAATGATGATGTATGATCACAACTCTGCCTGTTACTAGTTTTCACAGGTCTTTACCAAATCAATGAGGTAGTGGCATAATTGAAGGAGAAAAAGGAAAAAAAAAATGATCTAAGTAGAATTTTTGAAACAAAAGAGCAAATGGAAAAGAGAGAGAGAGAGAGAGAGAAACGGAGAGAGAGAGAGAGAGAGGGAGGCAATCCAAGGAAAAGACTCCTAACTATAGAAAACAAACTGATGGTTACCAAAGAAGGGCAAGGGTTCGGGAGATGGGTGAAATCCAGGTTGGAGATTAAGGAGTACACTTGTGATGAGCACTGGGTGATGTATGGAAGTGCTGAATCACTATATCATACGTGTGAAACTAACAGAACACTTTGTTAACTAACTAGAATTTAAATAAGGACTTAAAAAATAACAAAATAAAAAAGACATTTCCATTTAAATCACTTTCTTCAACCAGATAATCTCCATCTCAGCCCTTAGTTCATTTCCTTCATTGCATTTTCAATTTGAAATTGCTTTTTTTCTTTCCTTATTCATTATCTCTCATCCCATAAGCCATAGGTTCAATATAGGAGGGAATTTTCTACACCTAGTGGTTATGAAGTGTTATTGCTAAATGAAAAAGGGAAGTGGGGGCAGGGAAGAGAATATACATGATGGATCAGAAAAAAGTTATAGTGTGGTCCCCAAATCCCTAAATTTACCAAGTAAAAGCAAAAGTAATGCTTTTATTTGTTTATCTCACTCTGTCATTTTCTGTTGAATATTTCTAAATTATTCAGTATCTTTCATTATTTGATTGTTGTAATAATTAGCTTCCATCTGTTGAACAGTAAGTGCCCAGTACTTAAAATACAATTTTGCAACCATCTTGCAAGGTAAGTACTCTGTATCTACACAGACAAAGAAAGGCACACAGAAATGAAGCCATAAGGTCACACGGGCAAAAAGTAGCAGATCAGGATTTGAACTTCTGCTTGACTGTGCTCTCTCCTCTGCCTATCCACTTAACTGTATTTATTCAGTTTGCTCTATACAGACTGGTGTTTTATTGTTGCTTTATAGATATGCTTAGAGTTTTGTTTTTTAAAAACATCCTTCTTATGTCTTACCCACTTGATACTAAACTTGCTAAATATAGAAACTGGAACTTTTTAAACCTAATTTGCTATGTATACATCTTGAGAAGAGTGATTTTTGTTCACATACTCTATAATTTATTCAGCCATATTTTCACAAGCATAGCTGTCTTTTAAAAAAAATTTTTTTTTCAACGTTTATTTATTTTTGGGACAGAGAGAGACAGAGCATGAACGGGGGAGGGGCAGAGAGAGAGGGAGACACAGAATCGGAAACAGGCTCCAGGCTCTGAGCCATCAGCCCAGAGCCCGACGCGGGGCTCGAACTCACAGACCGCGAGGTCGTGACCTGGCTGAAGTCGGACGCTTAACCGACTGCGCCACCCAGGCGCCCCCATAGCTGTCTTTTTTAAGGAAAAATACCCCAAATAGTTTCTATTCTGTTATAATTTCACCATTTATCTACCCACAAAGGTAAAATTCTGAATTATCTGGCTTATAAGAATTGTGTATTGTAGGGGTACCTGCGTGGCTCAGTTGGTTAAGTGTCTGACTCTTGATTCCAGCTCAATTAACGATCTCACAGTCAAAAAGATAAAGCCCCTTGCGTGTTGCACTCCCCCATGAGCATGGAGCCTGCTTAAGACTCTCTCTCTCCCTCTGTCCCTTCCCCACTTCCGCACGTGTGCTCTATGTCTCTCTCAAAAAAAAAACAAACAACAAAAAACAAAAAACAAAAAAGAACAGAATTGTGTACTGTAAAGTTTACAAATTACATACTGAAAGTTTAAATTCATTTAATCTCTTGAATAATTATAATGTCATCTATATAGCAACTACCATAAAATTTTAAAAGTTTAACAGTGAAATACGTTAAAATAAACATCTTTAAATGTTCAAATTCTGCTTTATATTTTTGTTCCCCGCGTTTCTTCAAAATTACTAACTTAAAAATCATTTATTGCTTAATTAGTTCTTCACCATAGGCACAAGTATGCTATCAATTATGTTTTTATAACTCCTAAACCCGATTTTGCCTTCAAACTCTTGGGTGTCCATCCCCCTTTAGCATCAACACATTAAACTGAAGGTAGAATGTGACTCACTGTGTATTTTAAAAACAATGGCAAATTGTATATTTCCCTCTCCCATTATTTGGATATAAAAATTAGTAAAAGCCCCTAACTTTACAGTCGTTTCTTGATTAGTTCTTCTCTCTGACCAATCTGTTGTTAACTGCAAGCTGCTTCTTTTAACATAAAATTGGCCTTTAAATATACATTTCACATGAAATTAATTTTTTTCAGTATAGTTGACACAACATGTTATATGAGTTGCAGGTGTACAACATAGTGATTCGACAAGTCTATACATTATCCTGTGCTCACCACAAGTGTAGTTACCATCTGTCACCATACAATGCTATTACAATACTGTTGAGTATGTTTCCTATACTCTGCCTCTTATTCTCATGGCTTACTGATCCATAACTGAAAACCTGTATCTCTCACTCCCCTTCACCCATTTTGCCCATTTCCCCACTCCTCTCTGGTAACCATCAGTTTGTTCTCTGTTTTTACAGATCTGATTCTGCTTTTTGTTTGTTTATCCATTTGCTTTTGTCTTGTTTTGGTTTTAGATTCCACATACGAGTGAAATCATATGGTATTTGTCTTTCTCAGTTTGACTTATTTCACTTAGAATAATATTCTTTAGGTCCATCCACGTTGTCACAAATGGCAATGGCAAGATCTCATCCTTTTTTATGGCTGAATAATAAACTGTTATTTGTATCAGCTATTATTCTATCAGCTGTTTTTGCTAAGTTACTAAAAACATGAAATAAGATATTTAACAAGCAGGATTTTCACACTTGATGCAATTTAATTGTCACTGAGACCCTAGTTCGGTCAAACTTGCAACCCGAAATCCTAACGTGACGTCCAGAAAAAGAGAAAACCTTAAAACACAAAGCAAAGAACTTCTCTTAGCCACTGTCAATACTTCCCTGTAAGATATTTCCTGCCACTTAAAAATCCATAATTTATTATAAATAGGTAAGGAAGAAAGGTTCTACTCAGCACTGGATATATTTATAAAAATTTGAATTTGTTTTCTTTTAAATATATTTATTTTTTAAAATATCAAGTGAGAAAAGTATAAAGAATATAAAACCCAGGGGTGCCTGGGTAGCTCAGTTGGTTAAGCATCCAGCTTTGGCTCAGGTCACGATCTCGCAGTTTGTGGGTTCAAGCCCGTGTCAGGCTGTCTGCTATCAGCACAGAGCACACTTTGGATCCTTTATCTCCCTCTCTGTCCCTCCCCTGCTTGTGCTTTCTCTCTCAAAAATAAAAATAAACATTAAGAAAAAAGTATATAAAACACATTCAATCCCAAAATAACCACCACTTCATATATTTTGATTCAAATATACATAGGAGGATATGTAGGATGAAACATCAGTAGATAAAGAAAATATAGGCAGCAAATAATAATTTTTTTAAAAATTGATATATTCTATGTGGAATTTAAGAAACAAACAGATGAACATAGAGGAAGGGAAAGAAAAATAAGATAAAAAGAGAGAGGGAGGCAAACTATGAGAGACAAAAACAGAGAACAAACTGAGGGTTGCTGGAGGGGAGGTAGGTGGCTAGATGGGTGATGGGCATTAAGGAAGGCACTTGTTCAGATGAGTACAGGGTGTTGTATGTAAGAGATGAATCACTGAATTTTACTCCTGAAACCAATACTGCACTGTATGTTAACTGACTTGAATTTAAATTAACGAGTGAATGAATGAATGACTATTGATACATTCTATCCCCTGCTATGTTTTATATATATATATACTATATATGCATATATATGCATATATAGTATAGACTTTATATAAAGTATATATATATAAGGTATATGTATGTTACAATATATAATATATATAATATATATAATATATATACTATATTAAATGTAATTTTACTTGAATTAATCAAAGAACAACATGAAATGAAATTAATAGTTTTGCTGAAATTGAGATATGTTTCTTTACCTTAACAAATACATTAAATAAGAAAAAGTCACTAATTCATTAAGAAAGTCTTATGAAAAAAAAGTTGGAACTCTTCCTTGCTACACAAGCCAAGGACACATTAAATTTTTCTCCTACTGTCCTTTTACCAATCTGATTTTTTTCAGTTACATTGTTATTTTCATTATTAAAGTTTATATTGTCTACATTTTTCAAAAACCATAATGTCCTCAGTTTTTAAATTTTAGTTCTGAGTTTAAATTGATTAAAGATTAATCTTGGGATTTCTTAGTTGAGTTTTTAGTTCTATACCTGAATTTTTTTGTTTATAATGATTCACACCTTGGTAGTTTTTATTGTAGTTTTTGTTTTGAGGAGGTAAAGGGGGTTTGTTTTGAGGAGGTTATTTGGTCTTGTTTGGTTTTTGTACTTAAAACAATTATTTATTTGCCCATGATTCCGTGGGTCAGGTAGGCATTTATTCTCATCTTGGCAGGTTTGGTAAATCTGTGGTCATCTGGCAGCTTTGCTGAGGTTGCATGGTCTAGGACAAGCTCACTCATGTCTGGTTATTTGTGTTCTAAGGCTGGTTATTCCAAGGAACCTCAGCTGAGACAGTACATCCCTGCTCCATGAAGTCTCTCATGCTCCAGTAGGCTAGCCTGGGCATGTTCATAAGCAGTGGTCCCCAAATTCAAAAGAGCAACAATAAGAGATAAAACCTCAATGAATAAGAACTTTTCAAGCCTTTGCTTACACTGTGGCATGTTGTTGTTGTTGTTGTTGTTCCTTTATTTTTTTTAATTCATAAGATACTTTTTTAGGCTATTTTTTTAAAAAAATTAAGACCGTTTGGAGAAATTTTATGTTTACAGTAAAATTGAGAGGAAGGTACAGAGATTTCTCATATACTCCCTGTCCCTATACATGCATAACCACTCCCATTATCAAAATTCCCCACCAGAGTGATGCATTTGTTTAAAGTGATGAACCTGCATTGGCATATCATATCATACATATTGTAATGTAAACTACAGTTTACATTATGATTTACTCTTAGTGTTGTATATTCTTTGGGTTTGGACAAATGTACAATGACATGAATGCATCCTTATGGTATCATACAGAGTCATTACACTGCCCTAAAAATCCTCTATGCTTTTCCTATTCATCCTTCCAACCCGTGACCCCAACCCTTGGCAACCGCTGATCTTTTTACTGTCTGCACAGTTTTGCCTTCTTTACAATATCATATAGTTGGAATCATATAGTAAGTAGCCTTTTCAGGCTGGCTTCTGTCACTTAGTAATATGCCAGGTTCTCTCCATGTCTTTTCATGGCTTAAGAGCTCATTTCTTTTTTAGTGTTGAATAATATTCCTCTGTCTGGCTATACCACAGTTTATTTTCCATTCATCTACTACAGGACATCTTGGTTGTTTCCAAGTTTTGGCAACTATGAATAAAGCTGCTATAAACATCCACGTGTGGTTTTGTATGAATATAAACGCCTTTGGGTAAATACCAAGGGGCATGACTGCTGACCTGTATGGGATGAGTATATTCAGTTTTGTAAAAAACTGTCAAATTGTCCTCCGATGCAACTGTACCATTTTGCATTCCCATCAGCAATAAATGGGCATTCTTGTTGCTCCATATTAGATGTTGTTAGTATTTCAGATTTTGGCCATTCTGATAGGTGTGTAATGTTATCTTATTGTTTTTCTTTTTTTAAATTTTTCCTTCTGTTAGGGTTTATACTATATGACTTAACTTCTCACATGTGTGAAAATGTTTGTGCATTCATATGTATATTAAAAAGCCAATTTGGGGGCGCCTGGGTGGCGCAGTTGGTTAAGCGTCCGACTTCAGCCAGGTCACGATCTCGCGGTCCGTGAGTTCGAGCCCCGCGTCGGGCTCTGGGCTGATGGCTCAGAGCCTGGAGCCTGTTTCCGATTCTGTGTCTCCCTCTCTCTCTGCCCCTCCCCCGTTCGTGCTCTGTCTCTCTCTGTCCCAAAAATAAATAAACGTTGAAAAAAAATAAAATTAAAAAAAAAAAAGCCAATTTGGGTCCATATAAAATTTCAGATTACACTTTCTTGTCCTCAGAATTTTTAGCCTATGAGATTTTACCATTTAAGGAATAAGTAGGAAAGTCTAACATTAATCTCATTCTTCTGTCTTTCATGTGATTAGGCATTCATGTTAAGATGCATATATAAATTTGTTCATTATCTTTACAGTTTATTACCTTTACCATAGTTCAGAATGCCCTTACAAACTTTTTTAAGACTTCATTTCAGGGATTTGTTTCTCTCCCATTTTTTAATTCAGAGATACAGATTATGTGTATTTTAGTTCTCCTTTACTTTTCTTCCACATCCATCATCTTTCCATAATAAATTTTATAGGTTTCTCTTTAAATTTTGTGGGATTTTCTCAACGATTTTCTCCCTACTCCTAACTTGGTTTCAGTCAAGTGTTTTCCCTTGTTGTTGTTGTTATTGCTTACAATATCTTTTGTCTGTGTAAAACTTTTTCTCTCGCATTTTTCTCCTGATATGTATCACCTCTTTCATTGCTGTTTTTCATTAAGTCTCAAATTTAATTTCCTATAGATATTTTTTCATGGTTGTTTTTGTTGGTTTGTTTGCTTGTATCATATATATATATATATATATATATATATATATACACACAAAACTTCTCTGAGCTAATGGATAATTTTTATCGTAATTCTTCCTATGTTACTTTGGAAAATTGTTCTTGTGACTCTTTTTTTCTTATGGCTCTTGATTGTGTTATTATCTCTTTAGTTTCCTTTCTAATCATTATTCATGTTTCATGGTGCAGGTTGAAAAACAAAACAGGTACAGGTACAGGTAGTCTCTTGTTAGATTTTTTTTTACTTCAATCTTCTGTCATCAAATCTCTTATCACATTTTTCCAGGCCCTATCTTCCCATATGGTGTACATAGCTAAAAACAAATCCTTTTACATCGCAGGCTTTCTATGTTATGGTTTGTACTTACTGTCTTTTCTCCTTCCTTCACTCTTTTTTATCTCTGGCATCGTCTGGCTATGAAATTTGTAACTAAACTCGATCTCTGTCATTTCAATATAGAGTCTTCTTCAGCCACCTCTCACAGATGCTCCCAGAATTCAGTATTGTCCCCAGCCTTCTATG
Organism: Lynx rufus; assembly: GCF_022079265.1. Lineage (NCBI taxonomy): Eukaryota > Metazoa > Chordata > Mammalia > Carnivora > Felidae > Lynx > Lynx rufus. The sequence continues at coordinate 9,599,683 of NW_025814825.1, forward strand.
ACCACATGTCTCTTCCCTCTGAGTCAGGGACCTTTTGATACCTTGTTAGATTGTGAACCTTGCTTTTGGGGAACTATTTATCAACTCTAACAAGTACTACAGAGTACCAAGAAAAACAGAAATACACACATGCACACACACTAGGGCAGAAGATTACATGTATCATTTATAGGTGGTATTCTTCAGAAAAGTTATCATTATAGTTACAGCAACTAACATGTTGTCTCATAATTATATGTGGGAAAAGTATGTTTCCTCTCATAGAGTTGTCCTTGATACAATAACAGAAAACTTAATAACATTTTAAAATACAAAAATGTTTAATATTTGTCTTAGAAAACAAAAGTCAAGATATAGAGGCATCTGGTGTTGGACTGCTGACTAAATGGTGTGAGTCCTAACTCCAATTATTTTTGGCTTATCACCTCATATTCCCAAGAAGGCTGCTGCCCGGCAGGCATTAAATCTATGTTCAAGGCCAGAAGAGAAGGAAGGGGAGCATTAGCTTTCCTTTTTAGGAAGATAGAAGCATCCCTACTACTCTTACAACCACTATCACTGCCAGCAAATTTCTTCCCACATCTCAGGAGCTGCTGGGAATTTTCAACACTATTGTAGAGGCATGCAAGACCGAAGAGAGTTGGGAAGAGCTACCAATCAGCCAAACAACAAGGTTTTCCATATCCCATGAGAGCTCTGTAACAGAAAGGGTTAGAGCTTATCCATCTCCATATGCCTACCATTTAGCAGGGTTTGATATATTTTCATACATTAAATAAATATTTATTAAGTTATATCCCTTTATGGATAACATTATTTATTGCTCTCTGAACCTTTAATTAAATTAACATTTTCAAAAACTTTTACCATGGATCATGTACAAGTACAATAGGAATTTACAATATAAATCTATGAACTCTGATATTAAATTGAAATTAAAACCCATGCATCAGAGATGTCAGTCTAACCTTTTATGTGACTAAAATTCTATTAAAAGAGTAAAAACTGTACAATACAGCATAAGTTTGGAGTGACAAAGTAGATGTGAGATTAGATTCATGTTTTGATTGTGAAATGCTTTTCTGCTTTATCTTCCCTGTATGAGTTCTTATTTCTTACTCTGCAGAGCTAGGCCATTCTGTTTTAATAATATATTATTAAGTAGGTTATAAATAAAGTGGAATATAATATTGCTAATACTAATAATAGGAATTTATCTGTAGAGTACATTCAGGGTGCCAGAAAGTGCTGTACTGAGCTTCATTGTTGATATTTACAGAAACTTTTCATTCTGTTTCACAATATATACATGTTGGTTCTAATAAAAACAGCACTTATTCCTAAATTTTTTAGTAGAATAAAACTTAAGGATGATGTACCAAATTCATCCTGAGCTTTGTGTAACTATGATGATGATGATAGCAAAAATACAGAGTGCTTATATGTGCCAGGTACTTTTCTGAGCACTTTACATTTGTGAACTCATTTAATCCTGGCAAAAACCCGAGGAGGTAAGTACTATCATCACCCAAACACAGAAGAGGAAGCTGAGCAGAATTTGAAGTAACTTGCTCAAGAGCCGGCAAGTAGCTAAGCTGAGATTTAATACCAGGCCATCTGGCTCCAGAGCCGAGACTCTTTTTTTCATTTAGTTCATTTTTATTTATTTTTGAGAGAGAGAGATAGAGAGCAAGCAGGGGAGGGGCAAAGAGAGAGGGAGAGAGAATCCCAAGCAGGCTATGCACTGTTAGCACAGAGCCTAATGCAGGGCTCGAACTCACAAACCATGAGATCATTACCTGAACCAACATGAAGAGTCGGACGCTTAACCAACTAAGCCACGCAGCTGCCCCCAGAGCTTGAACTCTTATAAATAAATAACTTTCCCCTGAAACCCACTATGGATCCCCAGGAGGACTCATGCCTGTTTTTGACAAATATATTATCTCCTTTATCATGTCAAGCACTCTGCTGTTAGGCATTATTTTCTACATTTGATACATGAGGAAACAGACTTAAAGAAGTTATAGTAACTTGCCCAAAATCACAAGACCACAAACATGATTCAAACAAAATTCTCTCTGACTCTAATACCTACATTCTTACATACTGTCCAGTGCTCTGTGCTGCCTCCAACAGATGAATAAAACCCTTCAGTGAGTGATATACTTTCTGTGCCACAATGCATAAGGAATATCACAATTTCAAAGTTTCAAGAATTTCAGAGCTGAAAGGGATCATGTAGTCCAACCCCAACCCATTTATTTTACAGGTGGGGAACTGAAATCCAGAAAGTAGAAATACTACCGCCTCCCTGGAAATCTCTAACATCTTTACCTAAGGGTCAATCCTCTCTAAAATATCTTCTCTTCTTTTCCTTGTATGTTGATTTTCCATTTAAAAATTCTTTGATATAGTATAAAGTGTTACAGTTCACATCTGAGAGGAAATTGTAAATATTGACCCTTATCTTTTTAGAATGAAGAAAATCTTCAGTACTTCACAGCCTTCATTTTCTCCAAAGCTTTATTTCAAATAGCATTATCTGTTTGTCATTTTAGAAAATATAAAATCTACTTGCTAGAAGGGTATACAGCACAACATGGATCAAACTCTTCCAAGAACCCTAGGAAGACAAAAATAATGGCAATTTGTACCTAGCATTCCTGAAGAACCCTATCCATTTTGTATCTGCTTTTACTGATTATCTTCTTACTTGGAAAAATATAATCACTTAGGTCACCAAGTGATTTACATATTCACATTGTTTTGGATATAGTGTTCTACAAAACAATCAAGATTTCTGCTTTTCTGAGATTTGCAAGTGTTCGTTACATATTATTCAAAGTGATCCCAGAATATATAGCTAGAGCTTATTATAATATATTCTGCAGGTTAGAAAAATGTTTCAGCCCCATGCATATATAAATATATATAAGGCAGTTATTAATTAGCAGCAAAGACATGCCATTTCAATCCTATTATTTCATGAAAATAATCAGCACTCTTCCTTTTTATTTTCCAGGCAAGAGTTTCATGGGTTCTTATGCACTACAATGGCCATTAAGTGATACTATCACTGTGTATTATTATTTTATAATAATCATAAATTAGATAGGAAGGTCATAATCCCTCAATTTCTAAATAAACTTAAATCTCAGGTTAGGTGGAAAGATCAAAGTCAGACACTAATAGGTGTAGGAAGCCTACTGCTATTTAGATCCATTATCTGCAGCCAGTGTCCTTAATAGTGCATCATGTTGTCTTACCCTAGTCTAATCAATTAATCTATCATTCAAAATTAAAGTTTTATATCTGTAACATTTGCTGTGTTTATTTCAAAGAGTGGTTTTTCACAGTCTTTCATTCAAATACATTTTCCTTTATTAGAATTTGTTAAAACAAAAATTTTTTCTAAAGCCTTAGAAAATCACCGTTGTCATTCCCCATAAACAAAGTATTTAGAGAGACAGCAAGCATCCTTAGCCATGCAGTACCACTTCAAAGTCCATCCACTTGCTGCACAAAGAGTCATATTACAACACTTTATCCCCAGGGCTCCTGGGTGGCTCAGTCAGTTAAGTGACTGACTTTGGCTCAGGTCATGATCTCACAGTTTGTGAGTTCGAGCCCCGCGTCGGGCTCTGTGCTGACAGCTCAGAGCCTGGAGCCTGCTTCAGATCTGTGTCTCCCTCTCTCTCTGCCCCTCTCCTGCTCACTCTCTGTCTCTGTCTCTTGAAAAATAAATAAACATTAAAACACTTTATCCCCAACTGTGCCATGATCTCAGACAACAACATATTGCATATTCATTCCTATTGGCACAGTTAGCTGGCTACAGGCAAAGATTACTTCCTTTTCTTAATATAAAATTATTAGAAGTATTAACATCATATAGTTAACTTTGAAGAAGAGTTCATTTTAATGAGGGTTCTGTGATCACAGGTTCTGTGAGCTCAGTATTTTGGCGGCAGATACAATACAGAAAACAAAATTTTCCTTTAAGAGATGAAAGTGACTGTGGTAATCTAAAATAGTTCTTTCCAAATGGGCATCACTCATTTGCATGGATTCTAAAGTCATTACCTGTAAACGCAGGGAAGAGACATGCTCACTTCTTCATGAGTGTGCAGTGACCTCTTGCCTTCCAAGTGTGCTATTACAGCTGTGGGACAGCAGTCAGAGCCAAGGGGTATTAAGAACCTGCTAAACTAGGCCTCCTCTGGGCATGCTGAATTGTAAAATTCTAGAAGGTCCATCTTAAAAAACAAGTGATTAAAGATAAAGAAAAAGGAATGCAAAAAGCACTCATTGTTCCTTCAAAGCAAAGAATCCAGATGATCAGTTGGATCTTGGTCCAAAAGTCAAACACCATTGTGCACTACACATTTCACTAGAAAAAGGATTTATTTTCCTCACACTCTTTACCATGCATACCTCAGTGCTTCACAGATGTACTAGTAATTTTCTTAAATTTATAACCACATTTGGCTTATATATATCCCTCATAAAGTTGATGCAGGATTGGTAATAGATTTACACAAAAATTGTAATTTATGTCATGCTGTTTTGTTGAAGAGAAGCTTAGCTCCTATATATAGCTTTAATAAGCTATTGCTTGCTTCCTAATTGTGTAACCTGTGGGGTTATGGAATATGTAAATTGAGAACTACCTTTAGGAATCCCAGATAGTGGCTGCTTGTCATATATGCTTTCTTGAATCATTCTTCCAGAGAACAATGGTTTTTAGATTAATATATTAGGGAAAATTTATTGTTCCTATAATTGTTTTATTTTATATGTCAAGTCCAAAATTTACAATCTATTTGTCAGAGATTTACTGTAATAGTTAACAGAAAAAAATTTCTACACAGAGATGGTGATAATGCTGTAATTTTTTAAAATTACGACTTTATTGTTTTATTAAGATGACATGTGTCCTTTACAAAAACTTTAAGTAATATAGAAACATAGAAAGTTTCATTTTAGATAATCCAAACCCCATTAAATAACCTTCTCCAACACCAAGCAAACATTCCAAACATACCTAAATATCTATTAAGTTAGAAAAATGGATCAGTGGAATAAAATTGTATATGATATTTTAATATTTAAATGTTACATTTTCTTCTCCTTGAACTTAAAAAAATATTGAACTAAAAACTGAAGAATTACTGAAGTTCAGGTAAATGTTTCTTTCTTTTCTTCTCAGGTAAATGTTTCTTAAACACAAAGCATAATGTTTTCTTATCAGAAGTCCACTCCAAAGTTGAGGAAAAAAATTGAAAACCTTTAGGAGGCTGGATTCTTTTCAATTATATATTATCAACATAGGTAGTAGCTTTTAATTCCATGTTATGGATAAAGAAAATCAGCTCATTGATACTTCTTGTAAAATTCCCTTCTTACTCCCAGTCATTGCCATTAATGTTTACCTTATCATGGTTTATAACTTTTATACTCTGTTCTATGACTGTAATTCCTAAAGTTGTTATTAATAATCCATTATTAGATAGACTTAATGTTCACTATTGTGTGTGTGTGTGTGTGTGTGTGTGTGTGTGTGTGTTTAAAGAAGGGCTCTATGACTATATATAACCTCTCTCTTTGCCCCTTTCTGCTTCAGAATGTGTCTCTGTTGACATTATATTCAACTGAAAATAAAACTTGGGTTACACTTTCCTTCCTGCAGAGCTGTGTAGAAATTGCTTCTCTGACTTCTAACATTATGTGCAAATTGGAAACCAACCTATTTTCTCCCTTATATGTTTTGGGCTTTTTGCCTTAAATGTTCACGTGATTATCCTTGGAGTTCAAGAAACTTTACTAAACTATCTCCAGATGTTCATTATTCTATATAAATTGTCCTAGGACAGAGTATGATCTTTCCATTTGAAAATTCAAATCTTTACAACAGTTTGCTTTTCATTTTTGTAGTTTTTGTTGATTCAGGTTTTTTTTTCTTTTCTCAGAAACACCAATTATGCACGTATTGGCTTTGTTTTTACTGTCTTTCAAATCTTTTTTCCTTACAAAAATCTTATATTGATTGCACACATTTCATTTGTCAGATATTTTCATATCTATATATACCTCTGACTTTGTTTTCAAATTCTATTTGTGTTGCTTCTAGCATATATTTTGCTCTTACATTTTTTTCATTTCCATTTTTATTTTCTTTCTGAACTCTAGTAGCTCTAGTTTCATCTCCTTTTATTTGTCATATGCTGTCTTCCCTAAACTCTTCTGTCTCTCTCTGAACTCTTTTTTAGAAAGTATATCGCTTACAATATGTACTTTTCATGACTGCTTTGTTTTTCTCTCCTTATGTGGAAGAGAATATGGCATCTTTTATGCATCGATTTATCCATTGGTTTCTTTCTGTTCACTTCCCATCTTTAATGACGCTGGTAAAAAAAAAGGCAGTGCAATAGGAAGGGGAAGAGAAAGTGAAATGAAATGGCTGGAAAGTAGCTGGGGAAGTCAGTAGCTGCAATTTCAGCTTACCAACCCAAATACCTTCTTTCCAAATCTTTTGTTTTGTTAATATTGAAGGTACTTCACCCCCCCCAGGTTTTTTCTCTCAAAAAGTCTGCATGGATCTCAACAGGTTCTTGCTATAGCTGTATGCCTCCTATTACCTCCAGCTTCTCTTCTGACAGGTTGCCTGGACTCAGAGATCAAGTGGTAGAGAACACAATGATGTGGTTGGCATAATGTCCTTCTGAGGCCTTCCTTCCCTACCCTACCATTGTAGAGGGTCAGCTGGGATCTCTGCAGGAATATTCTCCATTTTTCTTAGGTTTCTCAGAAACCAAGCTCTCTTTAATTAAAGGCTCTCAAATATGCTTTTCAGAGAACAACACATACTGTCTGAGGCAGCCAGTGTCCTCTCTCTGCAGGCATGATTATCTAGGCAGAAGTTACAATATTTAATATATGAACTTCATAATTTGTACCATGAGGTTGAGGACAATTGCACTTGCTTCTTGGAGATGGCATATTTTTCTATCTCTTTGTTTCCTTTGATAATTTCAATGGCTTTGAGGGAGTAAGGAGAAGAAAATGACTCTACAACAACTAACACTGGAAGTATAGGAATATTTTATATTCCATATATCATTTTACCATCAAAATGTCTAGTTAAATTTAAGGGATTTCTAGTAAGTTCACATAAAAAATATAAGTAGCTTCTATATACTATTAGGACCCAGACACTTGACTAGGTACAGATGTCAGTATAAATATTAATAAGCCAAGATCTGGATGCACGGAGCTCACAGATTTATAGGTAAGCATTGTACTGTTTAATAAGTGTTATAATAACTGAACTAACAATGTAGTATGAAAACATGTAATTTAATACTTTGCAATTTCCAAAGTATTTTCAAGTTCATTGAGGGCTGACTGTGTTGTATATGACATCATTACTTATATTGCTAACTTCAAATAAAGAAATTAGGCTGAGGGGCACCAGAATGGCTCAGTCAGTTAAGCATCTGACTCGATTTCAGCTCAGGTCATGATCTCATGGTTTGTAAGATTGAACCCTGCATCAGGCTAGCATGGAGCCCGCTTGAGATTCTCATTCTCTCTCTCTCTCTCTCTTTCTCTCTCTCTCCCTCTACATCATGCTGTCCTGAAAAGAAAAACTGAGTTGATCACATGACACAAAAGTGAATGCACTCTGTGAGCCATGATTAGTCCTCCATGTACCACATTGGGATCCACACTCTCCTGTGGATCACACTGAGATTCAATATCTGTCCTCTGTAGACTTGCACTGTGATCCACAATTTGTCTGCTGTGGAGTACACTATGACTTAACCTTCTGGAACCAGAGAGACTCATATAGCCATACCCAGGACACCAATGATAGTTTTATTATTTGGAAATAAAAGTATTCGGAGATACTACTTTCTTGTAGGACAGTTGGGAGGTTACCCAAAAAGGTTAGCTAAATCAGATATCACAAAAATGATCTCTGTGTGTATATACGTATATGCTTTACACATATATGTATTTTAACTTAAAATATGTAAATAGTCACTCATTTGCCAGCTATTTGATATGAGGCCACAACTTTTCAGTTTAGTAATGGTTTAATAATTAGAAGTATATATTTTTTGCATTTTGCATTTTCATTTATTTTTAAATATAATGAGAGCATAATGACACATGATGCCAACTGCAATAAATGTCTATGTTTTTATAATATGCCACCACTCTTAGTTTTCACCACTTTATGATTTGGCAGCTTTTTTAAAGGCAATTCTCCTTAATTAAGTCTCACCAACATATTCAAGTTAGTTTACAAATATACAAAATCACATTTGTATTTTTCATTCCTACTTTACTGCTTTATGTGACATTTAATTAAATTACATAACAAAGTTACATAACAAAAACAACTGGTATAAACATATTTGGGAACAAATACAACTGACCTTTTCTTTTTGAGAGAGAGACGGTGAGAAAGTGTGTGAGCAGGGAAAGGGCAGACTGAGTGGGAGAGGAAACCTTAAGCAGGTTCCATGCTGAGTGTGGAGCCCGAGGTGGGGCTCAATCTCACGACTGTGAGATCATGAACTGAGTAGAAATCAAGTCAGACGCTCAACCAACTGAGCCAGCCAGGTGCCCCACAACTGACCTTTGAATAAGCTTTCTACTCAACTAGAGAAAGCAAAAATAGACAGGCCTGCTAGTATTGTCACACAGAGATTAAGACCATGGACCCTGGAGCTAGACTACCTAGGTGTGAATTCTGATCTGCCACCTACTAGCTGTGTTAAACATGGACAAGTCACTTAACTTCTTTGTGCCTCAGTTTCCTCATCTGAAAAATGGAAATGATGATAGTATCTGCATTGAGATCTTATTGTGAGGATTAAAGAAATTAATTTCTGCAAAGCACTTAGAACAGATCCTGGCAAGTATTAAGTACTATGGTATTCAGTGTAAAATGGATGTTAGTCAACGCATTTTGAGGAGAGAATGGAAAATGCTAGCTAACATGGCATGTGGGTAAATGGAGACTAAGAAGCACTCTTATTTTTAGTATTTGTTTGTTAAGTCGTAGAGACCCTTACTATATAGTAAGTATCCCAAGAGCAGGAATTAGATTTGTTCTATTCACTATACCATACCTAATAAATATGGTGCTTGAACTTACTGAATATTTTCTGAGTAAATGAGTAAGTCAATTTCAAATATAGTAGGATGTTTCTACATCATGATAAAGTTTCTACAACATGATATCAATACTACCTTATAAATATGGGTTAACTTACATTTAAAAATATCCATGTCTCTTTTCTAATTTGATCCTCACAACAACTTTATTACATGATATAATTATCTCATTTTATAAATAAAAACCGAGAATTCAGGGAGGTTAAGTAATTTGTTCCAGGTCACACACTGAGTCATTGATGGAGCTGGGGCTCAAAGTCCGGACTCTTCTCTAGACTTCACCCTTGTAATGTCATTCTCTCAGTTCAAATAGTCCTAAAATAATCTCAGCTAATCTTTTGTTATCTCCATGAATGTCACCTCCCTGTTTGTCCCATTTGACTCTTGGTGTTCCTTAGTCACTTTAAGTTCAAATTCTAAGCATCTGTTTATGAAGGTATCAGTTACTCTTCCATTCATGCCTGATTTTCTCTATTGCTGTAACTCTATCATAAAAACAGCCAAGCATGAGATTAAATGTGGTTTATGAAATAAGAACGTCACTTGTTTAATTTGCTTTAAATACCTCACCTTTGATGCATTTAACAACATAATTATGTTAATACCAATAATACAGCTTTACCTCACTGTATTAAGAAATATGGTACTTTAGACTCTATCAAGGTCACTTTCTTTCGCAGTTCAATCCTAAATCACCTGATGATAAAAAACATTTTATCAAAAGCAGGGAATGGACAGATATATAATATTTTATATGTTAGTAGTTTAATAAAATTAAATGGCTGGACTACCTCATTACCTCAGTCTTAGCCAATCTTTAAATTATCACCCTGACAAATAAAGTGAATAACTGAAAAGGTGGTGTGTGTGTGTGTGTGTGTGTGTGTGTGTGTTGAAGGTTTTGACATAAAAGAAGAGCTCAAGTATACATTCTTTGGGTAAATGTGTATTAAGACAGGGCTTCCTTACATGTATAACTATTTCTAATAATGTGTCCCCTTTATGATCTTATTATGTTAAAGAGTTCTCTCCTGCATTAATAGGAACAAGGATATTATAGCTTTTCCCTACTTTAAGGTTATACAGAGCTCACCTCTGTTCATTTACAGGCCCTAAGATTTTTACCCTCTATAAGTTTCAAAACAACCCAAAAATAATTGAATTCAAACAATTCAACAAATATTTACTAAACTTTGTTATGTTTTACCCACTGTTTGGGCCATTGTGTAAAAACAAAGATTACTTAAGGACAGCCTTTTACTCAATGAACTTAAAATGAAATATAAACTTCATTTTTTAAAAAATATTTTAAAAATGTTTTTAATGTTTATTTTTGAAAGAGAGAGCGAGAGAGACAGAGCCAGAGTGTGAGCGTGGAAGGGGCAGAGAGAGGAGACACAGAATCCAAAACAGCTTCAGGGTCTGAGTTGTCAGCACAGAGCCTGACACCAGGTTTAAATTCACGGACCACGAGATCGTGACCTGAGCCGAAGTCGGATGTTTAACCAACTGAGCCACCAGGCACCCCGAAACCTCATTTTTTAAAAATAAGTTCTACACCCAATGTGGGGCTTGAACTCACAACCCTGAGATCCAGAGTGAGTCTCATGCTCTACTGACTGAGCCAACCAGGTGCCCCAAAATAGAAAATTCAGATTTGGACATGAAAAATTGCTTTATGTGAAGAATGAGGTAAGCACCAAAACAGGGGTTTAAATAAAGCATAATAGGAACACAGACAAAAGAGATTAATTCTAATGGAAATGATCATGTAACTTTCAGAGAAGAGATTTAATGTTTTCTTGATTAGTAACATTTGAATAGAGGGACTTCAGGTGAAGAGAAGAGAGTGAGTCACGATATGGAAGAGGGAAATGAAGGGCTGAAGGAATAAGAGTGTCAATGTGGCTGACACACTCAGAATACCTTGAGGAGACTGTCACAAAAGGCTAGTTAAACCTTGAATACAGAAAGTCTGGAATACCAGCTGAAGGAGTTCAACCTTTTTTGATAGCTAACAGTCAGATATTAACATTCTTCCTCACTTTTGTTTTGATATGATTTCCCGAGTTTTGTGACTGTTACTCTGCTAGCAGAAGGAAAAACGTGATAGAAGAGGAAGGCCAGTTAGGCTGTTGAAATAATCTAGGCAAAAATTATAAGATTACAAAAGGAAGGTCAAGTACTTAACACAACACTGGGGAAAAAATGTTCAAACTTATTAATTAAACTGATGCATATTCAGAACATAGTACCATTCTACCCCTTTTAATAAGCAAAAATTTTAAACAATGATTGTGAAGTTAAGATATATAGAGAGCACTTGCATATACTCAGTAAATAAATTAGTAAAAAACATTTTTGGATTTAATATTTTTAGAGTCACATGAAACTTTTCATATATTTTTATTCATTAAGAAAAATATACAAATTTTAAAGATCATTTATACAAAGAGAGTCACTTTAGTATTATATGTGATATAAAAGATACTAAAAACATCCTACATGTCTAACAAAAAGGATAACAAACAAAAAATACAATAAAAAATGTGATGGGTTCTTATGTAGTTATTAAAATTATATTCATGAAAACTATGTAGTGATATGGAAAATGTATAAAAATCAAAAAAGTTGTATCTTTAATATTATGACATTTAAAAATGTAAATATATATCCTGAAAAAAAAAAAGAATGCATACAAAATGAAAGCAATTGAAATCTTATTATTTCTGGATTAGTTAAAATGAGTGTGATAAATAAGTAAGTAAAGTGTTAATGAATTGCTGAACTGGGACAATGGCAGTCCAAATGAAAGGAAGAATCATAAAGAGAAACACGGTAGGAGTAAAGTTCTGGAAGTTGGAAGGGATGAATGAAAGGAAGAAGACCTGGAGGCTGAAAGTCTGAGAATTTAAGTAAGAAATTTTATTCATGTCAAATAAAGCTAATTCAGTGTGACTGTTAACTCAAGGTGTCAATAGATCTTTCCTTGGCATTTGGAAATTTAATGTATATTTCTGAAGAAATAGAAGTGCTAAGATAGGAATCTTGGACTTTCCCTAGAGTAACTTGTATTCGAAAACAAATGAGTGGGGAAAAAAAATCAAATTTCAGAGTTTAGGACAAAAAAAGACAATTCTCAAAAGAACACAAGAGCAACATTTCCATATAGAAGATGAGATATTTAAAAGCACCACAGCAACATGCTGGAAATGAACAGTCACGATTAAGAGATCCAGGTTAGTACATTGCCATGGCAACTGAGAGAAGGCTTACTCTGTGTGTGTGTGTGTGTGTGTGTGTGTGTGTGTGTTTCTATGAAGGAAAGATTGTATCAACATATCATAGAGAAGTAGAAGAAGAGAATTTAAAAAAGAGACCATGGATGCTGGCTAATAGGTCACTTCAAAGAAGTAATTTCCATCAACTGGTAAAAGTAAAAGGCAGATGACAAAGGAAATAGTGGGGCAGTGGTAAATGAAAACTATGCCTTCCAAAAGTGAATTTAGCAAAGTTGCAGGATACAAAGTCAATGTTACAAAAATAAGTATACTATTATATACCAACCACAAAATAATCGGAAAATTGAAAATAAAATTTACTAAGTGAAATTAAAGACAACTGAAGTGGGTGGAGAGATATATTATTTTTTAAGAATAGGAATACTCAATATTTTTAGAATGCCAATTCTCTCTAGTTGAGCTATATATCCAACTGAATTCTGATCTTAGTAGACCTTTTGTGGAAATTAACAACTGGACTCTAACATTTTTGTGCAAGTGAAAAGAACCTAGAACAGCCCAGTAAAGAAAAAGATGGTATGATAAACGAGAGGGTATCAAGATCAAGAATCTAAGTAATCTCTAATGAATAGGGTACAGGAGATAAAGAAAGAATTAGGGAATGTATAGCTGCTGACAGGGTTTTGGGGAGAGTAGAATAAGACTGTCCTCCATGAAAGGTACTTGGGTGGCTCAGTCAGTTAAGTGTCCAACTCTTGGTTTCAGCTCAGGTCATGATCTCACAGTTTCATGGGTTCGAGTCCTGCATCAGGCTCTGCACTGGCAGGGCAGAACCTTCTTGGGATTCTCTGTCTCTCTCTGTTTCTACCCCTCCCCCACTTGCTTTATCTCTCTCAAAATAAATAAACTTAAAAAACATTTTTTTAAGAAGACAGTCCTCCATGAAAATTTTTCTTCATGGCTCTTCATGCTTCTTAAAGTCAAAAGTTCAGGAAAGAGAAGCAGTGTCCGACTATAAAAATAAATTTCAACTCTGGCAACCCAACAGGCTTACCTATGGACCTTCTACATATAAAGATGACTATAATCCATCCCCAAAATATTATTAATTACTGTAATCTCTTCTAACTTAAGGGTTCTGTGATATTACATGATTTTCTACCTTTCAAAATTGGGAGAAGGCTTAATGCTATCAGACAAGCTGATGATCTACCCCAGAGAGACTTGAGGTAAAAATCATTAAGAGTACTAAGTGCTATCTCTACACTGTCAGCAGAATATTCAAAGTCGGAGTTCCTGGATAGCTCATTTGGTTAAGCATCTGACTTTGGCTCAGGTCATGATCTCGTGGTCTGTGAGCTGGAGCCCTTGTCAGACTCTGTGTTGACAGCTCATATTCTATGTCTCCCTCTCTCTCTGCCCCTCCCCCCACTCATGCTCTGTCTCTCTCACTCAAAAATAAAATAAGACATAAGAAATTTTAAAAAATCAAAGTCAATGTGTTTTGACTTCAGATCTATTGATCTTAAGAAAGATACCAATGAAAAATTACTAAAGTTACTAAAGTTACTAAAATGTTTGGGATTTTACATAACTTGATACAAGAAAGCATCTTAGACTGTGAGATGAGGATATCTGGGTTTTATAATTCTGCTACAGATTGTATAACTTTAGGCAAAATGATGCTCAACACTCTGTGTTACTTATGTAATTCATGGACAAGGAGAAGTTGGACTAAATAATGTGTTAGGTTACTCTGAGCTATATTTAATTTCTAAACTTCAGGGGTCTATATTAATTTATTACTGCTTCTGTAAGAAATTATCACAAATGTAGTGCCTTAAAATAACACAAATATATTGTCTTACAATTCTGGAGGTCAGAAGTCCAAAATCAGCCTCAATGGGCTAAGCCAAGGTGTCAGCTGAGCTGGTCTCCCTCCAGAGGCTCTAAGAGAGATTCTATTTGCTTGCCTTCCCCACCTTTAGAGGCTGCCTACATTCCTTGGCTCATGGCCCCTTCCTCCTTCTTCAGAGTCAGCATCTTCAAACCTTTCTCTTTCTCTTTTACGGATTCAGTCATTAAATTGTGTCCTCTGACAGTTTGACTTTATTTCTTCTATCCTTCTGCCTCTCTCATATAAGGATCTTTGCAATTATGTCTTTGAGCCCACTTGGATAATCTGGTATAGTCTCTCCATCTGAAGATCCTTAATCACATCTGCAAAGTCTCTTTTGCCATATAAGGTAACACAGTTGGAGGAACTAGTGATCAGGATGTGGATATCTTCTTTGAAGGACCATTATTCTGCCTACCACAGGATCACATTAATATGTGGTAGGCAGTGGTTATGTGTCTGAGTTATTGCTATAAAATAAAATTTCCTACTTTTGAAAAAAAGCATAATTAAAACCAACCATATATCCAAGTGGATTTTAACCAGCAAAAAGTCCCCTTGTAAAATAGGAATTGGTTAGTTGATCTTTCCATTATTCAGATTTAGGTAAATTATGTATTTGGAAGGGTTTTCAACACCTCCTCCACATTCTTTTGAATGTCATCAATGTTTTTTTTTCTAATATTTGGATTTACCTAAAAGTAATTCAGAACCAATATTAATGAATAAAATAGGAGGTATTTCATACTTTTAAAACACAAAGTATAAAATTACAAGAAATATTTTTCAGTATCAGTCATCAATTGGCACTAAAGATATTTACCAAAAAGTAGTTTCAATAATGGTCTGAGTGATGGTGGCATCACAAGAATAAATGTATAAAAGTTTATTATGGCAAGTTTTAGAGAACAAGATTCATTCTGCTAATTAAATTCTACTATATTTGTGTTGTAAAGAGTTGTTTGGTTAGTTTATAAACACATTTTGTAAGCACAAAAAAATCTCCCCCCAAACTAAAAAAGTTTTATAAAGGCCATATATCAACTCTTTTATTCTTCATATCTAATTTTTTAAATATCTTATTTTATTTCACAAGTGGAATGCTCAAGAAAATAATGTCATAGAGTACTAACTAATCATGTAAAAATTTCAGACTTCCTCTATAATAATATATGCAAGTTTTATTAGAAGGGTGAGAATGTATTTTGCATCCTATTTGTAATGTTAAAGGGAAAAGTTGTTTTTACTCTTTTTTATCTCTATAGGAAGGATACATTTTGAATCTACCCTGCAAGTTGAAATACTCTCTAAAGTATTGCAACAACAATACTGCTTCTGTAAGCAGTATTTATGCAACAACAATACAAAGTATTATTCTTAGTTGCACTTTGAAAACCCAGACATAATACCTATTAACAGATGTTTTTAATCTTCACTCAAATACTAATGACCATATGGAAATCCAGATCCAAGAAGAGTTTTATGAGGATAAATAAGTTAATAATTTTTGGAGTATTTCATAAATATACCTTGCTATCAATAATTAATGGATTTTATGAAATGCTATTTACAATAAAAACACAAAATCATATTTACAACAAAGCAAAAAATTAAAAACAAAAAATGATAAATGAATAGTATGGAAAATAAATAAATCATCCTAAAGCCAACTAACAGAGAAGACATTCAAGGAGATGTTGCCATTACATAGCTCCTTAAATATCAGTCAAAATTTCCTCCCAAGAAAGAACAGTCTTCTGAATATTCATGTTCAAGGGAAAAGAACTTAGAACTTTGAGTAACTGGTGAAGGATTGTTATATTAATGCCCATAACTAATTTTCATTTTAAAACCTCAACTGTCAGGTCCTTAGCTTTTCATAACATTGATTGACACAGAGAGATCTACGTAAAATGAGATTTTTCGCATGTTTAGACTAAAAAATTTCAGAAACCTAAAATTTAAAAAGCTTACCTTTCTCATATATAACTTTAGCACTAACAGGTTGTAATTTAAGATATGTTAAAATAGTCACCCGTAGATCAGGGACCATGCCTTTTTTTTAATTGTTCTATACAAGACAGAGTTGATTCTGATGATAAAACAGCTCCTTTTACCTAAATCACAAATAATTTCAAAAGACTCAGCCAAATTGAAAACTCCCTAAAAGCAGAGATTTTTGCCTTCTATTTCTTTTATATTCCTTAGAGAACCTCCAAATTTTGCTGATAAAGCAAGCCCTTAATAAGATGAGAAGAAAGAAAGAAGAATAGGGATAAAGAAGGAAACGAAGACAAGGAAAGAGGGGAGGAGGAAAAGGAAAAGAGGGCTGAATGAGTCAACTATATCTTTTTTATTACCCATGTGGAAGTTACTGAGAGTTTTACATGTGACATTCAACTGACATTCGTCTGAAATTGGTATTCTTGAATTATTTTAATGACTCACTTAGAAAATATCAAATACAGATATTTCTGTCAGTGATAGAAACTTGTCTTTTACTTTTTCTCTTAGGACATTTTCATATTAATTGTTCATAGGTACGTCTCTCTGAATTTGTCTAGAAAACACAGCAAGTCCATTAGAGTATGAAGAAAGAAATCATTTTGTTTTCCTTTCAAAAACTTTAAAATTTACACTAATAGATATTTGCTTTTGCTTCTGCATGAATAATAAGTTCTTTAAAGAATGCATAATGATGATGATAAAGATGACTGTGTCACTATATTTGTATAGTACTTTGTGATTTACAAAATCTCCACCTATGTTTTCTTCCTTGAACCTCATAATCCTATGAAGCAAAGAAAGCAGTTGGTACTAACTGTTGTTCACAGATGAAAAAAGATGACCTGAAGTTAAGACCGTGGCATATCCAGGATTCATTCTCTTCTGATCCTTCGACACTTTACCTTCCTTTAATGATGCACTACACTGGGTAACTGACATGGAGCACAGTCCTTTTACTGAACTTTTCTGTCCACTCTTTTTTTAACTTAAACATAATGGTACAGAGAAATTAAATTTGGTTTTCACAGCAATAATTTTATTTAATTGACTTGAAAGCTAGAAAATAGATACAGTGGCCAGGTATTGCCCACAGCTTGCATGACTCTACCTGCATAAAATTTAGGATTTGCCAAATCAGTCTTTATTTAAAAAAAAAAAATCTGAGAAGTAGCAGTGGGAGTGGACATCATTTGGGAAATGTAGAAGAAAAGACTCCAGGCAAAACATCTGTGTGTGAAATCTTATAGACCCTTTGAGAATAGGATGTAGTTATTTCAAAGAGCATGTACAATGGGACATAATTTGCCAACCCAAAAGGCAAATCAGAGACAACTTATATAACAAGCTAATTTTGCTTTTAAAAATATTCTAGAAATATAATTTTCCTTAATATTTAACAAGCTATTTTAAGATATTCAAAATCTAAACAAGTCAGATATCCTAAGAAAAAATGGAAGCAAGCTAGTAATTTTAATATTTTTAAGACTTCTTCCCAAGCACTCTACTGTAAAAAATTAGATTAGGAAGAAGGGAAATCCCTGGATATACTGTTAGAAGTATAAAAATGTCAATACTAATGGGTCATGTTAACATTTGGGAGCAAGCAGAAGACAAAATTCAACTTTTCATTATATCACACACTTAGAAATTAGAGTACTTAGAAAATCATGGCAATCATATTACAACTGAGAGTTACCTAGAACTCTCCATGAAATGTTCTTGTTGTGCAGTCCATTGATAAGATGAGACTAGTTCAGGAATACGTGTGGATGTGGGAGTACTAATTATTGTGAGTTCAAAAGGTGTACTTTGCCTATCACGGATCTTTCCTCACATTCCCCTACTGTTAGCTTAATCACATCTCTTATTAGCTGATGAATTCTGTCCAGGCCATTACTCCTTTAGCTAAATACTAATAACTATTTGAAAGGTTTACTTATGCCCTAAACTATTCTTAAATAAAAATATAAATTTTTAGTTGAAATAGGAGGTTTCAACTAAGCAACCAAAGCAAATCCATTTTGAGGTTGTTACATTTACAAGCAAATAGGGTCACAGATATTTTGGAATTGGTTCAGAGCAGGCTGACTTAAGATGGAAAGACCTACAAAGAGAGGTTAAAGCAGTTAGCATTTCATCCTGGTTAAGGAGTGATTTGATGACTGCTAGGAAAAGACTGGTAGTCAGAAGCTCTCCATCTATTCTGAGTAATACATGCACATACACAAATCTGATTTAAACTATAGCACTAAACATTTTGAATGTCATGAATGAGTTTTGACATTAGGTTATTTAACACTGTGTAGGTTACTATAACAAAGTTTATGATGTTTTTTTCTGGTTGCTATTAAAAATAAATTTTCATTTTTCTTAATTAAAAAAAAATTTTTTAGACAGAAAGAGCACATGAGCAGGGGAGAGGGGCAGAGAGAGAGAGAGAGAGAGAGAGAGAGAGAGGGAATCTTGAGCAGGCTCCACACTCAGCATAGAGCCCGATAGGGGGCTCAATCACACCACGCTGGGATCATGACCTGAGCTGAAATCAAGAGTCGGATGCTCAACCGACCGAGCCACCAAGGTGCCCCAAATTTTCATTAGGAAAAAATAACTGTGGATCTACTTAAGTATGGATAAAAGGACTAGATATTCTTAGAAACTTATTTTAAAACCTCTAATTCTATAAGCAATCTATTCCCGAGGGTCCAATAGGGTAGCAACTAACCTTATGTGGCTATTTTAACTTTAATTTAAAATGAGTAATTTAATTCCTCAGTTGCACTAGAAATGATATTCACTAGGCTCATATGGCTAGTGGGTACTATACTGGACAACACAGACATGGAACAACCCCTTATTATTGCTGGGAGTTCTGGGTAACACTGACTGCACACACATATTCCAAAGGCTTCAAAAGTGCTTTGTTAAGGTATTTATGTCCTCTATTTCAAATTTCTGAAGGAAAACTATTTTTAAAAATAAAAATAATCTTGCAATAGCCATATAGATAGTATATTTTAATCATCAAAAGAAACTATCTTTAATGTTTACTTAAATTAGCCACAACAAATAATCTTATCCCAAAATACCAGTTGGATGATTTGAAAGGGAAATTAGACATTCACATACTGCATTTTTACACTTGGCAGCTTCACTTAAACTTTAAAGCATTCTGCTATACAGGATGGTGCTCTGTAAGACAATGTTTAAGGTTAAAAAACATCTGAGGTAGAGTTTTAAAGTAATCATACATATGTTATCATTTACCTTATAAACTTTTGAAGGCCTCTAAAAATGACTCTCAGCTATAAAATTTGTGAAATATTTAAAAGCTCAAAATTTAGGCTCTTTTGTGAATTAGAGAATTAGTCTTGAATTATTGATAATGTGTGTGTATGTGAATGTACATATATAAATTAATACTGATGTGCCAAGAGCAAAAAAAAAAATAACTGAATAGTTTTATATATATTTGTAAAGAAATAGAATAAATATATTTTTTTAACTCCATTATTATTTCTCCATAAACACAGTGAAGCCTGAGGCAAAGAAGGAATTAATTTAATCCAGGATATTAAGAAAGTAAGTGATTTGGCTGTGTCACACTCGGCCTCTGAACACACATCTTACACCATCTCACTCAGCTTCTTTTTATCTTTATAGAGTTTGCACCAGATGACTTCTCAAATGACTTTTAATTATGAAATTCTATTATTTCAGGTACAAACAAAACCCTACAAATTGCTATCTATCAACATATAACTTGTCTAAGTTCTTTCCCATCAAAATAGTTCTCAACACTCAAGTTAGAAATTCATAGATTTAAAAGTTTTTAAAGGCAAGAAAGCAGGTGGTTTAGAGAAGATGATAGAAAAAAATCAGTATCAGACCTGAGAATATAATTCTTCATCTTCATTCCTGGGTACTTACCCCTTTCTACTGTGTATTATGCTTATCATAAATGCATTGAATTAACTTCAAAACCTAAGCTGTCTTTGAAGATTTTCAAGCAAATTTATCATTTCACTGATAATAAGGAAAGACTGCTATGTAAAGTCACTAAAACACTGCCAGGAACGAGTTAGGACCTTTTAGAGGACATAATGTAAAAATATTTTTAGAGAAGTCAAGTAATTGAAACTTAAGTGTTAGAGGTTTGGAATACACCATTCGACTTGGTAATAACTAAACTGTCAAAGACAGCAAATTGAAATACACACTTTGAGAAGGCAAAGACCTGAGTTTCTACTTGAAGCTAATGTAATTCTCGTGTTAAAGATCCAATAAATCAGTGTAAATCACTTTGTTCTTAGCATCCTACTACAGTGTCACAAGATCATAAAAGCAAGAAGCAGGATGGGCAGATCACAGGTCATTTTGAGCAGTCCTCTTCCACCTGGCAGCAAAACATAGCGATTTATTTTTTATATTTTTCCCCATGTAATAATGGCATTTAAATTCCAATCTTTATTAAAAATAACAATTACTTTAGCAATAACTTTTTAATCATATGATTCTATGATTCTGTATAGTAACAAAAAGCCTATGGTTTATATAAAATGGTTCATAGCAATACATAATTTGTCTAAGTTCTTTCTTTTTTCTAGTAAGATGAGGTAGGCCATGTACTTTCCCTATATTAGCTCATAAAATTCTTATTTATTCCCTGTGAAGTTTGTCTCTATTTTACATATGAGGAAACTGAAACCTAGAGAAAATACATGACTTGCCCTGAACACACAGCTAGCAAATAGTTGCAGCCAAGACTGAAGTCCCCTTACTGTGGCTCCAGAACTAACATCGTTACGCACTGTGCTACATTGCTTTTCTTTGTTTCATGAACAGTGATGAGACCTATGCAGAGGCAGCTGCTGACATACAGAAACTATTCTTAAAAATCAAGTATAGAAGGGGGCACCTGCGTGGCTCAGTCAATTGAGCGTTTGACTTTGGCTCAGGTCATGGTCTCACAGTTCATGAGTTCTAGGCCCACATTGGGCTTGTGGCTGTCAGCGCAGAGCCTGCTCCAGATCCTCTGTCCCCTTCTCTCTTGCCACCCCTGCTTGTGTCCTCTCTCTGTCGCTCTCTCTCTCTCTCTCTCTCAAAAATTAACAAACATATAAAAAATCAAGTATAGAAAATTCACTTCACTTGACAGCTCTAACAAATAACATTTGATGGATTGATTTCTGAAATATTAATTCAATTTACAAAACTTAAGAGAAGGAAAAAATAATACATGTGTGATTTGTGGGGGTTTTGCTGTAGTTAATGGGGATATATCATGAATGATACAAGAAAGTATCTACAGATATCTCTTTTTATGTATGCCTAGCATATTGCCAAGTATTATGCATCAAATAGATGCTATTGATGACTTATCTATAATTATAATTTTACACATTCAAATTCAAAATGTTTAGTCGGAAAAACATTCAAATTACATATTTATCATATGTAAGCTTTCTGATTTCCTTATATCATGTCCTATGCAAAAGAAATCATAGGATAAATCTCTTAGATGTATAAAATCAACAGAAACAATCTGTTTCATTTTTTCTGTGTTCCCAGTTCACTTAACTCCCCTATTAGAACATACTGAACCCTTGGTACTCAATTACTGGCATTTAAGCTTTCTGCTACATATTAGAGAAACTGGGCTATGTTACTCCAGAATAACACTTTCTATTTAATTTTCAGCACACTGCAGAATTTTAAATGATTCAAAGTGGCAAGCTTTTGAAATTCCTTTGAACTAAAGGATCTTAATTTTTACCTGGATTATTTTCTAGTACTTACTTCTTTTCAAAAAGCAACAGAGACACTGACTTTTTTTCCATAAGGTTTCTGGAAGCCCACAAGTTTTAAAAGAAATAGTTTAGCAAAAATAAATGGAAATAAACTTAGACTGATTTTAATTTTAGAGATCACTTCTTTCTTTTTATAATTTTCTTTAAATTTTTTAAAGTTGATTTATTTTTGAGAAAGGGGGAAAGGGGCAGAGAAAGAGGGAGAGAGAGAATCCCAAGCAGGCTCCATGCTGCCAACATAGAGCCGGATGCAAGACTAGAACTCATGAACCGCGAGATCATGATCTGAGCCAAAATCAAGAGTCGGATGCTTAACGAACTGAGCCACCCAGGCACTCATAGAGGTCATGTCTTTCAGTGATAAGCTTTTCAAGTCCACTCAACTTTTGAGCTGTTTTTGATATCAAGTTCTACTTATACAGGACTTTCCTTCTGGGAGTGTAAAGCATTTTATCAAATTTTATATTTCATCAAATTTCATTGATACATATTTGAGGGGTGGGGTCTCAAATCAGATTATTATCTTTTCTTCAATCATTGGTAAGAAAAAATGTGCCAAACAACCAAAACTGTACATTGTACCAGTAAAGAATGTAAATAAAACTTCAGTGCTAATAGTTTGCTTCTGCTACTTGTAACACATATAGTGCCTAATAGGTGCCAGGTGTTGTTCTAACTGCACATGGTAACTCATTTAACCCTCAGAACAACACTATGGAGTACATCTCATAGTAATCCCATTTTAAAGACAGGCAACTGAAGCACAGGAAGGTTAATTGACTTGCCCAAGATCCTAAGTGGTGGAGATGATATTCAAACTCTACTAGCCTAGAGTCTAAACAAGTAACTCTTACTTTATAGTGCTTCTTAGAAGAATTAAGCAGACATACTGTTAGATCTAAAGCCACACCAACGTTTTTAATGCCAATGGATATATTCTGTAGTAAAATTAACTCCAGGGCAACCAAAATTACTTTCTTTACCTACACTGAAGTTTATTCTGTGCAATCATTAGCCAGGCAATCATTTATTCATTCACTTAAGAAGCATAAATCATGTGCCTATTATGTGCCTCACACTGTCCTAAATGATGGGGTTACGACAGCCAATAAAAGATAAACCCAAGTTGACCTCAAGGGTTGACTATGTCTTCCAATCCTTCCATGTCAGTGGAGGATCTAATGCAACTTCTAGTATGCTATGCTTACACCCTTTAGTGTCCCATGCCCTCACTTACTGGCCCCTAAATACAGGTATCATTTAAATCTCTTTCTCACCACTAACATGTTTAGATTATCCTTTTAATTCCTCTGAAATCATCATTCAAACTCAGATGTTTATTAATAATCCACAATCATACTGTTGCAATGGTCATGCATTTTGTTCTCTCTACAGTCAATCTTTCTCTAAAGCACCTATTAACATCATCACCTCCATACCCAGACACAAAAACTGACTCTGTAATGACTTTAGAATAAGGTTTAAGTTTCAGGGTGCCTAGGTGGCTCAGTCAGTAAAGCATCTTACTTTTGGTTTTAGTTCAGGTCATGATCTCACATTTCATGGGATCAAGCCCCACTTAGGGCTCTGCGCTGACAGCATGGAGCCTACTTGAGATTCTCTCTCTCTCTCCTCTCTCTCTGCCCCTCCCCCTACTTGCTCACACTCTCTGTCAAAATAAATAAACATTAAAAATGCTGTCTTAAAAAATGTTTAAATTTCTTCAAGCATTATTAACACTGTTTACAATCTGATCCCCGAACTACCAGTCTTGCCTCCTACCATTTGCTTTACCTACATTCCAGTCTATTAGGGCAGGTCTATTTGCAGTTACCTGCTAATGACTTGACAATGTTGACATATTTCTTGGCAATGCCATTTTTCTTGGTATT
The DNA here is from genome assembly GCF_022079265.1 of Lynx rufus. Taxonomy (NCBI): domain Eukaryota; kingdom Metazoa; phylum Chordata; class Mammalia; order Carnivora; family Felidae; genus Lynx; species Lynx rufus. Next base: position 9,623,720 of record NW_025814825.1, read on the forward strand.
CTCACTGCCCGAAACATCTCTATTCATGTCTGCACTAAGAAATCCTGGAAGGCCCCGTTCAGATGTGACCTATTTTATGAAGCTCTCATTGAGCCCACCAGTGAGAAGTGTTCTCTCTATCATCTGAATACTCATAAGTCCTTGTACCCATCACCTGATGCTCACCTGTGTTATCTGTGCATACTTCCCCTCTTACAGAGTCATATTGCTAAGAGCAGGGAGCAGTTTCCTTAGCCATATGTATACAGATGTATATAGCAGAGTGCTCTTCAGATAGACTAAGTGTCTGTTAAATATTGTCTGAATAACTTAAACTCTGACTTACAAAAATCTTCAGGCCATGAATCTCTAGATTTGTCAAAAACATGGATGTGACATTCATATTTGCTGTTGTAAAAATATCATTGTGGAGAATGGCTTAGAAGGAAGCAAACTGAAGTGAAGGAATCTGGAATAATTTTATATTCACATGTTTCTTTTGAAGGTTCTTATTGCTGTTGTAGATGTTAGTATCTTTTCAAAAATTTTTTCTTAATTTGGCAGTTAGAGGTCAGGGAGAAAGTAAAGAATAGGGTGAAACTTCTTCACTTATTTCTAGTGTGAATCAGTAAGCCCAACTGGGATTTATGTGCTTTTTTTTTTTTTTTGACATGCAATGCCTAAATTCTTTGACAAGAAATCTCTAATTCTCTTTGACAAGAGAAGCAGTTACATAAGGAGGGAAAAAGCCTAAGAGATATGCTATCAATTCACCTCTCTCAGTACTCAAAATCAATCTTTCAATCAAATTAAGCTACAGACCTGAGCCACATCAGCTGAGAACATCACAGAAATGCTTTCATTGTATTGAGCTTTAATGTCATTCTTTTAACTTTTATCAAAGTTTGCCTTAAAAAAAATCCATAGCTGAAACAGCATCTGCATTTTACAAAGAAACTGCTCATTAAATATTCTATAATTCTTATTTAACTCAACATTAGAATATTCTTTAAAAACTTTGCTTGCCTTTCTGAAAACTAGAACTAGGGAACTTCTCTTTCTTTTGTTTTCTTGACTAAAATAAATCCCAAAGAAAATTTTGATACAGAAGTAGAACAATGATGTTATAGTTATGTTACTGTGTTTGCTTCCTCCTTTTTACCTCATTTCTATTTTATTAATCTCATTAGATATATTCTTCACTGTAAATTACTTCAAATCATTTTTGGGTCTTATTTTTAAGAGCATATTATCTGAGAATAAATATAGAGGATTTACTCATTCATTTATCCATTTATTTGACAAGTATTTACTATCTGTTTAGATTCTAGGGATAAAACAGTGAGCACTAACAGACAACAGACAGAAGTCTCTACCCCCATGATGCTCATAATTCTACCTGTGGGACAAGACACTAAATAGGTTAAAACCAAAATCTATAGAATGTTTGATGGGAAGTTGTGTTAGAGATAACAATAATAAAGCAGAAAAGGAAGAAGGGAAAGGCTGCAATTTTAAATAGGAGAAGATGATATTTGGTTAAAGATGAAAAGACAGTGAGCCACACTGCTATGTGAGAGATTTCTTCTCTCAGGAAATCAAGTTTTCAAGTGCAAAGGACTTGGATGTTCAAGGGCCAGAAAGAGACCAGGTGGCTGGCACAGAGTGAGGGAGGAAGAGAGACAGTCAATTGGGTGAGGGCTGTGGAGACTATTACCAGGACTTCGGATTTGATTCACTAAACAAATTGAGAAAGATATTTACTTATGTCAAGTGATAGTAAATGGTGGTTTTTAAATGATGCCTATTTGGAAGTAACGTATTTGTCAATGCGTATAAGCAAATTTTGGTACTTTAAATATATGTGGTTGTCTAATTATATGGTATCCTTTTTCTTGAATATTTCATTAACTCATTTACTCAGCAAAACTACATCAATCACCTACTATGTGCCAACATGGGTAATATAAAACAAAAAGTATATATAAAAAAATAGTCCATAACTTCAAATAAATGTTGCTCAAGTTACAGAGATAAAAAAGTATTTGTTATTAAAATATCTCTCCTTAATCTTTTAGGTAAAGGACACCATACAAGATGTTTGGGGGAGGGGTGATAATTAAATTTGTATTTCAGGTAGGTCAATATTTAGAAGACATTTGAATGAAACATGACTAGATATAGGGAGATGAATTAGAAAGCTGTAAAAAATGAATAAAACCTGAACTAAAATACTAGCCGAGGGTGAGGAGCTAAGTAGAAAGTTACAGCTCATTTTAGAACAGAAAATTGACAGGACTTTATGACTAAATTGTTGTGGGTGGTATGAGGGGGGATGAATCAAGAATAACTCCCAGTTTTCTAACTCGAACAACTACATAGATGGTGGTTTCAGTTAGTGAGTTCAGCTTAGGACAACTTTGAGATAAATTGGTAAGTCATGATTAGCTGGGTGGTTGATGCCATGGAAATAACTTAGTTAATCCAGAGAAAGTGCTTAATTAAAAGAAGGTCAAGGACAGAACCTCCGGGAATACCAACATTTAAATAGTAGGCAGAGTTATAAAAGAGTTGTTCATAAAAGGGATGGAAATGAATAAACAGAGAAGGTTTTCATGGGAGCCATAAGGGAAGAGAGGTTTTATGTTTTACCATATTGTAGCCTTTGTCGACCCACAGTGGCAAACTCAATGTGATTATTCATTTAGCTATAATAGCAGTGTTTACATGAAGCATTTGAGATGAAGAGTGCCCAGTTATTCAATTTATAAAGATTATCAAATTTTTAAATAAATAGATCCTCCTGAATTTAAAATATACTGTGTATATATTTTATCATGGCTGTTGATTAACTATCCTAAAAAATACTCCTGAAATTAAAAGAGACTGTAAAGTAATTTCTTTCAGTCCTTCAGATGTAGTCACTTCAATGTGCTCTTTAATATTTTAGCTTACTAAAAACAAGTTACTACATACCAATTGATATTTCCTATAGAGGGGAGCAGCATGCTACAAAGAGATGAAAATATATGCTCAGGAATCAGAAAATCCTAGGTTTCTGTATGAGCTCTGAAAATCACAATCATCTATGAAAATTAGGTTAATATACATTTTGATATCATCAGGGCTTAAATGAATTACAACATTAATGGAAGCCCAATGCTTTAAAGAAAATACAAATCTGTACAAATAGCAAGTAGTGCGTTTGTCTTTTAAGATTTTTCATCCAGGTATTTGTCAACCTAGAAGTGCTTAGAAAATTTCCCTGTAACATCCTAAAATGAGGAAAACTCTGAAAGGGTTAACTGTTTGTCCAAAACCATTACCAGGTCATTGGTAGAACCAGGATTTCAATTGGAAGTATTTTTTAAATTTCTCTCTTTACATTCTCTTAGAGTTACAGTCTTTGAACGTAAATGTACAAAAATGAAAATATCAATATATGCCTTTATATAGTATGCAGTGTTATAATAATACATATGAATTTGGTAAAAAAGAATGAATTATCTATAGAAGTCTAGATAACATTTAACATGAAGCTGAAATCATTTTTTGAGAAGACTCACAATAGATATTAATTTTTCAGACATAATCAAAAATTAGAATCTAAAGTGTAGAAAATTCTTGATAGAAAGGATTTCAGAGGTGGTTGTATCAGCAGATATGTTCTCCTTTATTTTTATGGCATTTCTACCTGTCCTTCGCTCTACAATAACATACGAACAAATGCCTCACAGTGAAACCATAAGTCATACTATTACCCTACTTAACATTATAACCAAAATTACAACTTTGCAAATTGTAACTAGAGGAAAATTACAGGTTATTCCAAGTGTACCAGATGTAAAGAAGAGTGTAGCAGCTGTTAGCAATCCTAAATATTATATGTTATAAAATTGTATTTTCAGTTAACATAAATGCTAAAACAGGTTATTCATTCTAAGAAGCTTTTCTGGAGACAAACATTTCCCTTTGCATCAGATAAGCCTAGTATTAGAAAAACCTGCTCATACAAGTGCATTTGAATGTTCTGGGACTGTAAATGAAGTGTATGGTGCCACTTAATTAATTTAAATATATAATAATTTGATTTGGGAGTACCATTGAATGAGAAGCCAGCATACTGCTTCTTCCCCTCTGATATTTACTTTCACCCTCTCTTCCTCAGTTTCTATGGATTCTTCTGAAAAGATGAGATGGAATTTTTTCCTCACTGGATTAAAAAAATGATTATGTCTATAATTTTAAACAATATGCAATGGTGATATTAAGACGTTGACACATGCAAATTCAGACTTCTGAGGCTTCTCAGTAAATGCACTAATAGGGTTAACCAACAGAGTTAACCAGTATGGTAAAAAAAAAAAAAAAAAACCAGAGAGAATCCCAGAACATCAACATAAAAGTAGTGTGTGTGTGTATGGATACATTTAAATATGTATTAGGTATGCTATATTTGTACATTAAATATATATATACACATACATGCATATATACATATATACATATGTATTATTTAAATATATATATACTGTGTAATGTTAAATTATAAGCACACATCAGTTCAACCTAGCAAACATTCATTGAGCAACTATGTGGTACAGCAAAGATACAAAGATGAAAATAAAAAGACCCAGATTGGGCTTTCAAGGAGTTTTCAATCCTTCTGAAAAGACAAACATGTAAGTCACAATGATAAGGCAATATAAATATTTTACATATTTTTTTAGATTTAAAAATATCTCATAAGAGAAGAAGCAGATCTTTTTCTACACATAAATGAAAACACTTAGACTTTTATTGTTAAGGATAAGTGTTATTTGAGCCATGGAGGCACTCAAGGTGTTTTAGTTGGATAAGCAGAAATAAATAGAATATTACAGTACACAGTTACACAGTGAGATTGAGAGCTGGAGTGTTTAGGCAAAAATGGTTCCTGACCATGGTCTGCCAGAGCAAATCAACAGTAGAGAAGTAAACCAAGCTTGTTAGGTAAGATTTGCTGAGATATGATGAGCTAACATTTGAATGTGAAACTGCAGTGGCTTTATGGAAAGTTCAGACTCCCCAGGCTGCCCAAGGGGACTTTGTGTTACCTGTGTCATTACTGTAAATAATACAGACTACTTAGTGGATGCCAAAAGTTATGTGAACATTCAATAGTATGTATCTCACACCTATTTTGTATACATCACCAGAAAGGATATTGGAGAAGTAATCACCATCAATTTTTGTATGCCCAAAGCTTTCTTCTAGTACCCTCTTCCTCTATTCACAAAATAGTTTCCAGACACAGTTTGGAAAACAAGTACAAGAATTTAATGATGCATAAAAATGATATAAATTAAATCCCAGCTGTATCGCCATTTTCAGACTTATGCTTTTTGGCTATCTAATACCTCTAAGCTTTAAAATTTATATTTATCTATTAATTAACTCAACAGTCCTTTCATTCAACTCAATAAAACTGAGTGTCTACTACTTGTGAGGCCTTGATGACTCACTGATGAGTAAGATAATATCCTACCTTCCAGAAGCTTAGAATCTACTAAAGAAAGGAAGACAACCAAATAACCACAATAAAGTGCTGTAGCTGATATAATGTATTAGGTACAGAGCCCCATAGAGTGTAAGATTATAATATTTAATTCTCTCCAGTGGGATCAGGATCAGCTTCATTGAAAAGATAATGTTTTTACTGGGGTATCAAAAAGCTTGTGAGAGTAAACCAAGATGCCTTGGGCAAACATAGTAGTTTGGTAAAATGTAAAGTGACATAAAGGTGCATGGGAAAGGATAGGAGATATGATAAGAGATGAGGTTGAGAGTTAGGGAAGGGCTTACATGTTAAATTAAGAATTTAGACTTGGGGTGCCTCAGTGGCTCAGTCAGTTAAGTATCTGACTTCGGCTGAGGTCATGGTCTCACGGTTCATGGGTTCAAGCCCTTCATCAAGCCGTCTGCTGTCATCACAGAGCTGGCTTCAGATCCTCTGTCCCCCTCTCTCTTCTGTCTCTCCCCCACGAGTTCTCAAATAAACAAACAAACTTTAAAAAAGAATTTAAACTAAAAAAAAAAGAAATTTGGACTTTTCACACAAACATAGGAAGCTATGAAATGGAAGCAAGAAAGGATTTTTTTTTTTTTAATTTTTTTTTTCAACGTTTATTTATTTTTGGGACAGAGAGAGACAGAGCATGAACGGGGGAGGGACAGAGAGAGAGGGAGACACAGAATCGGAAACAGGCTCCAGGCTCTGAGCCATCAGCCCAGAGCCCGACGCGGGGCTCGAACTCACGGACCGCGAGATCGTGACCTGGCTGAAGTCGGACGCTTAACCGACTGCGCCACCCAGGCGCCCCGCAAGAAAGGATTTTGAGACAGAAACTCTAGAATGCATTTTAGGTACACATTAAAAAAGAATGACCCTGGATGTTATGAGGCCAATGAGGGGATTATTGCAACAGTGTGAATAAGAAGCATTGAGGGTCAAGCCAGGGAAGGTAGCTCAGTGATGAAGAGTCAAAGAGGAATGATCAGTTGGATGTGAGACAAGAATAAAAGAAAGGAATTAACACCCAATTTTTCGATTTGGGTTAGCAATTGGATGAGGATATCATTTGGAAATAAAGATCATAACAGGTAAATTGCAGATGTATTGAGTTTGTCATGTCCTCTATGCATGTGGAGCTCAGGAGACAGATTTGGACTCATCAATATATAAGACATAATTAAAGCATAGAAAGATCAAATAGGTTGAACAAGGGCATGTGGGTGAGAAAAGGTAAAGAGGAAGGCGCTGAGGAAACCCAGTACTTTCAGAAGCTGGGAGGAAAAAGGAGTTGGGAGAAGAGGAGATGGAGAGGGGAAGATCAAGGAGGCTGGGGAAAGGCAAGAATCAGGTAATCATGAGGAAAGGAACAAATGTTTAGCAAATTCGGTTGCCTTGGGGAGAAAAAGAAGAATGAAGACTGAAAGAGTTTATTATATTCAGAAACCAAAAAGTCCTCTGGTGTCTATTGTCAGTGGTTAGAGAATAAATAAAAGTTAAGGCCTTCAGTTCCAATGGGAATGTGAGGAATATGAGGAAGATCAAAGGGAATGGACTGGAGTGTTTGGCGTTTCCCAGTACAGATTTGAATACGCCCAAAGGCTGTAAGAAAGATGCCAAATAAAGTGAAAAATGAGCAGCCAGGTCCCAGTACCAAAGCAGCCAGCAACTGGTGAAAGAGCACAGAAATACAGGTTAAACAGTACCTAACCAATGCCAACCAGGTGGAGGGAAGTCAGGAAAGACATATATAAATTATCTGGAGATGCTATCCCAGAGTTGATGGATTCCATACCTCAAGCCTCCATTTTTTTTCCTGTGAAATAAGACCAAGTTGCACTCCAAGTATCTCCCTATATTTCAAACACCTGAAGTGTGCCAAGGACACTAGATACAGCAACGGTTTCAGAATGGTCTGAAAACAACTCAAGGGTTTTAGATTATCTATATAATCTCTGATCACTAGAAATGTATTCCCTTCTGGCCAGTAGCAAAATGAGTATAGAACCAAAGTACAGTGGCCATCTGCCTAATTAGCCAAAACATGCCATTGAAACCCTTCTGTGCCCCACACACAGAAATGGTCTAAGGAAAAAAAAAACTTTCCTGAGAAAGGGTTTTCCTCCTTAGCTGAATGCCATTTATCTCTTTTCTTCATATTTATTCTAGCACAGTTTATTTGAATGATTTTTCTTCTTAACCTGATGCTGTAACACCTCTGGATCTCACATCTTTCATTAGACTCATTGATGTGCTATTGACTGAGTCTCGCCAGATCATTAACAATGATTTTTTTTAAGAACAGTTAACACCAATTCTTGCAGTGAAGGCTACCCCTCACTTGCTCACTGCTCCATAAGAGAATCATCCATCTTTATAAGTCTTTTCATCAATCACTGGTATTTGTGCTTTGTTCTTTCTGACAGTTTTCAGTCAATGTGACTGTGTTTAATACATGCCAATTCAATAGCACAGGTTAATTGTGATATATTGGTGACTACTTTCTCTGTTTATTTCCATGATACCAAACATTCTGTTTTGTGGACAATTTAGCAATTGGGGATTTTTAATGTAAAACTAACCTAAACAAAAAGTATTTCCTTTGTTTAAATATTGGGGAGTATCTGGAGCTGAGGTGGTCTCTGAATTTTTCAAAGCAGCTCAAAGATAAGAAAGAAAATAGTGGTTTTGTATCTCTTTGGCACATAATGCTTAATCTGACTTTTTACACAGAGTAAAAAAATATATGGCTTAGAATTTTATCCATCAAGAATTTTATCCATCCATGTGTGTTTACAAGTGCTAAATAGGCTGTTGCAGATTTAGTAGGCAAAATTCACTGGAAAGGAAACCAGAAATCTATTTGATCCCAACCTAACCCATACAGTTTTGTTACTTTATTTTACAAATTAATGGAGGGGGAAAGGGTTGTGTTATTTCAAAATTATTTAAATTTTTATTTCTTATAGAGCTTTAAAATTATTTAGCATTGTGTTAGGGGAATACAAAGCAGCATTAATATGTCAGAAATTAATGAAAACCTGCTTTTAAGAACAGGACAAATGGAGTCAAAATGGAATGCCTAAGAGTAAAATGCAATGGTAGGAAGATCATGTTTGATGCTATCTGGAAAGTTTCCCAGATTCTCTATCTAGCTGATCTCTGTGAGTGTTCATTATGAGAAGTGATAGCTGTCTCTCTGGCCCAGAGTCAGGAATTGTCTTATTCTTCATTGACACAGACTTGTATTACATTAGGTTTGTGAAATGAATACAAAAGCTATGATAACTTCTATTTCTTCTATTTTTAATGACTTGCACAGATCTTTTTAAAAGGACTCATACAGATGTGAGGATAAAGTAACAGTGGCATTTTTCTCAGCAAAAACATGATTCAGCATAGTACAGTGGAAAGATCATGGTTTGTAAAGTCAATAAAAAATTGAATCTAAATCACAGCAACTTCAGCTCTTCCATTTTCTGGTTTTATGAATTCAAGGAAGTTTTTTTTAGTTTTTTGGAGCCTCTATTTCCTCACTGGCAAAGTGGGGACAATTGGAGTTACCTCACCTGGCAGCTATGAAAATTAAGTGAGATTTGATATCTAAAGCACCTTGCCCAAAGTCTGACAATATATAACAAATGCTCAATAAATGTTAATTTGGCCCCACATATTCTCAATAGCATTAGCTCTCATCCTGTAGGTGTCAAATATCAAAGAAGTGAGTACATATTAAAGACCACCAGATAGGGGCACCTGAGTGGCTCAGTCAGTTAAACGTCTGACTTCAGCTCAGGTCACGATCTCATGGTTTGTGAGTTCAAGCCCCACAATGGGCTCTGTACTGACAGCTCAGAGCCTGGAGCCTGCTTTGGATTCTGTGTCTCCTTCGCTCTCTGTCCCTCCCCCACTCACACTCTATCTCTCTCTTTCTCAAAAATAAATAATAAACATTTTTTAAAAGACCACCAGGGGCACCTGGGTGACTTAGTGGGTTAAGCACCTGACTTCAGCACAGGTCATGATACCACTCATGAGTTCGAGTTCCACAACGGGCTCTGTGCTGAAATATAAGAGCCTGGAGCCTGCTTCCAGTTCTCTCTCTCTCTCTCTCTCTCTCTCTCTCTCTCTCTCTCTCTCCCCCACTCATGCTCTGTCTCTTTCTCTCAAAAATAAATAAACATTAAAATTTTTTTAAATAAAAAATTAATTAATTAAAAAAAGACCACCAGATATATGTATACGATGCTAAGTGGGTAATTCTTAGATATAGTAAATATTAAAACATACAAAAAGTATTCTATTCCCTTCCTGGACCGTGACCTTCTTTGTTCTTAAAATCATTCTACCAACATTTATTGAACTATAAAAGAGCTAATGCACATTTTACTCTGAAACCCTGTTTCATTCTCTTAGCCTTAAATATTGTCTGCCCTTTTTACTCCTTAATTTACCATATGCTTTGTATAATTCTCATCTCAGGCCTTTGTTGCTTCCATATGTCTACTATGACAGGCTTCAAGTTTGAGCATGTAAGGGTAGATGTGACAGAATAGCTATCTGATCACTCAGTTATCTCTACCAAAATAACTGGACCAGCGATTCCCAATATATAGGACTTCTTATCTACCCTAACTGCTACAATCTCCTCAGGGAGGCACAAGGGAAAAAGAAGAAAGAGGAGGGACACAACTTTCTTTCACTCCATTGATAAATACCTTTTGTTATCAGCATCCATTGTTGGCATTTTATACATCTGTAACCTCTACCACCCTAATAAGACTTCAGGGAAAAAAATTACATATTTTCAGCAGAAAGGACTAGAAGCATTGTACTAAAGATATTATACATTGGGACTAGAGACAATAAATGAGCTTTGTCTCCAACTCCATTTCTGAATAAGCAGAAGCAGGGACTCAGATTCTGAAGGGTTTCTGGATCCTGAATACATAAACCAATGGGCCAATGTGTATAACCAAAAGCCATTCAAAAAAAGGGATTTAGGGGAAATACCAGAATCAAGAATTAAACACGTAGCCCAGCAGAAGCATCAGTCTGATGGGGTTTTAAAAGTGGGTCCTTTAAAACTGGGTACAAAGAGAGGGAGCCAAAACATAAGAGACTCTTAAAAACTGAGAACAAACTGAGGGTTGATGGGGGGTGGGATGAGGGCAGGGTGGGTGATGAGTATTGAGGAGGGCACCTGTTGGGATGAGCACTGGGTGTTATATGGAAACCAATTTGACAATAAATTTCAAAAAAAAATAAAATTAAAATTAAAAAAAAACTGGGTACAAAACAATGGAAATAGAATTCAGATATATCAGAGAGAGAAGTGAGACAGATATAAGACAAACTTGTATGTGCGTTCACAGATAAGAACAGGAAGAGAGTAGGGATGTAAGAGTGCCAGCTTCAGAGTCACAGGGTTCAAAACCTTGACCCATTGTACACCACCTAGTTATTTAATCTTATTGAGTGTCAGTTCCTAAAGAAGTAAAATTGGTATAATAATTGTTTCTATCATACTAGGGTCAATATGAGGGTTAAATATATTTATAATGTTTAGCTTAATGTCTGGTCCTTACTAAGTGTTCAATAAATGTTAGTTAATATTATCAGGTCCACTTGAGTAGTTAATAGGACTTTTTGGGTAAGTAGATAGGAATTCAGGGCCCACAGACAAGTGGGGCACTATCTTCCTTTTATATCAGTGACTTGAGGGAGAAAAGAGGCCATGGGGGCATAAGGAAGCAATAATTACAAATTGGAGTGGAGGATACAGAGGGTTTGAGGAAAGGAACAGTCTCTTCTTTGCAGACATTGCCCCACTGAACCATGTATTCAGGATCCAGAAACCCTACTTAGATCTGATTCTCTGATTCTGCTTATCCAAAAATGGAGTTTAGACAGATGATAATGGACACAATGCTCAGACTGGGTGCTTATTTTCTCCTGTTACAATTTCTAGTATATTTATTTCAATGTTTCCATTCCTTTCTGCTAAAGTTGTTTAAAAATTTTTCTGGAGTCTGATTAGAAGGTAGAAGCTGTGTGTGTGTAAAATGCCAATACCAAATGCTAATAGTGAAAGGTATTAACCAGTGGGAAGGACAGGTATGCTGCTCTTCTTTCCAAGAATCCCCTTTTGCCTTAGGATGAGACTGTGGAAGTGTCTCTTAGTCACTCAGAAACAGAAGGAGAGTGCTCTGTGTGAAAGTAGACCATAAAGGAAAGAAGTTGACATGGAAATGTTTAAATATAATTATGGACAGAGGTGTTACAGCAATATACTTAAAGCTGCTTCACACAAGGAAGAAAGAGGAGTAAAAAAATAACCAGAAAAACGTTTTCTTCTCATCTGGCCACTTGTCTATCAAAATTCAGTTCTTGTACCCTCTCCTTCATTTTAGCCTCAAAAATAGATTTTAAAAAGGTGCCAAAAATTCAAGGTGCTCCTAGGAGTTCCCATATGTTCATAAAAGAAGTACCAATACACTTTCAAATGCTAAAATAATCAGCCTAAAAGCTTTTTCATTTGATTAAATTAAATTACTATTTCCCTTTCTGGCTTTCAAAGGTGGCTTTCTCCATATTCCTTCTCCTCCATGGTACATATCCTCCTAAAAATAAAAACTTCAACTAGTCTCCCCACTCTTAGTTCAATGTCATCCTATAACAAAAACAAAAACAAAACAAAACAAAACAAAAATGGCCCCAACATCCCTGGGTATTGAAAGAGAATCGTGGATTATTGGATGAGCTGTCTGAAGTAGTAAAGCAAAGTTGAGTACAGGAAACATTAGATTGTCAGGAAAATGAAGGATATATTTTTTCTAGCAATGAAAAACTTGGCAATTTGCTATCTTAAGTGACGTCCTGTCTAATCAGATTAGACCAAAAAATGGTCTAAACCAAAAAATGAGATAAAATAATATGTTTTTAAAAAAAGAAACATCCTCCTTTCACTGTTTTTTTTTTCCTTTCTCACCTCTATTTATCTCCTGCCATGTCCATGGCGAGCAAACAACAAAAATAATAGCAGGATTAACCAGAACGATACTACTCAAGGAAAATCATGCATATAAACAAGGAAGCAAATTCTGCTTCTGGAAAATTCTGGCAAATCAAGGAATATCCTCAGATGCATCTAAAAGCCAGTCTACATGCAGTCTATTTGCATTTCTTTAGTAAAGCTTGATATTAATGCTTAATATTCTTAAGAAAACAAAGTCAGTATGTAGATGGACTTCCTGTAAAATGATCAACAGCAAGAATATTCCTCATTCTACTTGCATTTAACATAAATAAGAAATGATGATTTTCATCCACTGAGAGGTACAAAAGCAGTAATATATGTAAATTAAGAATTGGGAAAATATTTACAGGTCCCCAGTATACCACAAGTTCTAATCAATGGGAAAAAATGAAAATATTTTGAGGACTAATAATACACATGATCATAACACTCAAAGAATGAAAAATCCTCATTCTTTTGAAAATTATGATACCTTTTACTGTGAGAACTTCAGAGTATACTGTGAAGCACTGCATGAGCTCTTACAGTAAAATTCCAGAATCAAACATCAAAAAGAAGTATATGATATTTTTCTTTCTTTATTTGTTGTTTGGATTCCACATGTAAATGAAATCATATGGTATTTGTCCTTCTCTAACTTATTTCACTTAGTGTAATACCTTCTAGGTCCATCCATCTTGTTGCCAATAGCAAGAGCTCTTTCCTTTGTGGCTAATATTCCATTGTGTGTGTATGTGTGTGTGTGTGTGCGCGCGTGTGTGTGTGTATGCGCGCACGAGTGTGTGTGTGGGTAAAACACACCTTCCTTATCCATTATCCATTCATCCATGGATGAACACTTAGGTTTCTTCTATATCTTGTCTATTGTAAATAAACAAACAAAAAGCAGAATAAGACTTATAAACACAGAGAACAAGCTGATGGCTGTTCAGGAAAGGGAGGAAAGGGAGTGGGAGGTTGGGCAAAATGGGTGAAGGGGAGTGGGAGATACAGGCTTCCAGTTTTTGAATGAGTAACTCATGGAATAAAAGGCACAGCAGAGAGAATATAGTCAATGATATTGTAATAGCGTCTGTGTGACAAATGGTAGTTACACTTATAGTGAGCATAGCATAGTGTATAGACAAGTTAAATCACTATATTACTTGAAACTAATATAACACCATATATTAACTAACTGAAAATAAAAGAAAAACTTGAAAGAAAGAAAGAAAGAAAGAAAGAAAGAAAGAAAGAAAGAAAAGAAGAAAAGAAAGAAAGAAAGAAAGAAAGAAAGAAAGAAAAGAAAGTGGTATATGATAAAATGAGCAAATTGGAGTAGACAATAGAAAATGGCAAAATGTCAATATTGAGCATTCTCATTCCCAATAATTGTGGCATCTCATAAAATTAACAATAACATAGTGTCTCACTGTTATTTCTAGATCATTCCATGTTGTTCTATAGCATTTCTTTTAATTTTTTTTAATGCTTATCTATCTTTGAGAGAGAGAGAGACAGAGCATGAGTGGGGGAGGGGCAGAGAGAGACAGAGACACAGAATCTGAAGTAGGCTCCAGGCTCTGAGCTGTCATCAGCACAAAGCCCAAGTCGGGGCCTGAACACACAAGTAGTGAGACTGTGACCGGAGATGAAGTCGGACACCCAGCCGAGCCACCCAGGCGCCCCTAAAGCACTTCTTTTAAAAAATTTTATCATCCTGCTAAAGTTTCACTTATACAAACAGATATACTGAGTTATTTTGTAGTGATATCTCCTTGTAATAGGGTTAAAGATTTCTGTGTCAAAAAAATTATGAACATAACTAGATTTTTTGTATTCTTATATTAAAACAACAAACAGGAAAAAATGACATTGATAACTTGTGGTCTGTTGAATAAAATTTGGTCATGTAGGAAAAATCATTCCATGTAGGAAAATGCTAGTCTACCAAGTGAGGTAACATCATTTAGAGAAGAGGACAAGAAAAGAGGATAAAGGTAGAAATAGGAAGCAGGTGCCATTTGTTTCTACATTGATCATGTAGACTGTGCTGGATGAGGTAATTGGGATATTATTAGTCAACAAATTCATCTAATCATGAGGACCCAACAAAACTCCAATGATAAGGAAAAAATGTTGAATCTGAAACCCCATTATCCAAAATGACAGTTACTTATGAGACACATGAAAAATATAAATTGACTCTACAAGCCACATACATACATACAATTATCAGTATAATTACACTGTAATCAAAATATATCCTTGAGTCAAGGCATATATCTGTCTCCTACTATAGAAATTTACTCAGTTTAATAATAATTCCACCAAGGTTTAGATGATAACATTTCAAAGGTTTATTTCACAAGGATACTTTGCATTGTACTTTGCATTGAAGAAAAAAAATAAACCCAAAACAATGGTCAAACCAAAAAACGTGAATTTTCAATGACAGAATTTCAAGGAGGAATTGGTCCCTGACAAGTTCAAATCACCCTACATAGAGAACTGTCTATTTGGTCCCAATCTATATAGAAAATCCGTGATGCACAGATGCTATGTGGTAGAAATTACAGTGCAAAGGTCAAAGGTTAAATGCCAATGTGTGCATATGTTATTACAATATATATTTTAGGGGTACCTTGATGGTTCAGTCAGTTAAGCATCTGACTTGATTTTGGCCCAGGTCACGATCTCACGGTTCATAGGTTCAAACCCTGTATGGCTTTGCACTATTAGCAAACAGCCTGCTTGGGATTCTCTCTCTCCCTCTCTTTCCCTCCCTGACCCTTCCCCACTTTTGCTTGCTCACTCTCTCTCTCTCAAAATAAATAAATAAACATTTAAATATATATATACATATATATGTGTATATATATATATTTAATAACATAGATACACACATTTGGCACTAGTACATGTTATTCTAAGCATTAGTCTTAGCATATGCTGAGTTTCATATTTAGAAATCCCTAAGTGGGTTTAAAATTAAGATATGTATTACTTGTAATTTACCCTTAAACTCATTATTTAATGCAATCTCCATTTATAAATTCCTAGACCCTGATATCATCAACTTGTTGATTGTGACTAGACATATACAAACCTCACATAATTTTAAAAATTATAAAATTTAATATATATTTTCTCCTTCCGATTTCCATTGCCAGATCCCTTGCACTAAAGCTATGATGCTCTGTTGCACATACTGCATGCAGAATGCATGAAAAAGATGCCAGGAAGAATCTGCAATGCAGATAAGAGGGAAGCATTATCCTTAATTTGCATATCACACCATACACAGTAACTGATTTGTCAAATATCAAACAATTTACATATTCTAACCTCCTTCCCTCCCTTTCTTCCATATTAGGTTTACTTTTTTTTTTCTTTTCTCTTTTGAACTGAATTTTATAGAAAGGAAACTGTATCTTTAGCTAAGCTGATGTAATTTGGAAATAGGAGTATTAGATTTCTCCAAATGACTTAAGAATATTAGAAAAGAAAAAAAGAAGTGCACTTTCAGGTTAGATTGCTGAATGGATAGGGAGCTTAAAAGGCAAGCTCTGACTCCAAGAATTAAATGTAGCCTGCCAGTTCCTGCAATGAAACATAAGACCACCTTCGCTCAGCAGCTCTATTGGGGAGACATTGTTCTGCTGTCTCTCCAGGCTCTTTTGTACGCTGAGGCTGACGTGATTCCCCAGACTCGTGTCCTGCACAGAATTTAAACTACTTTTGTGAGTAACAGCAAAAGGAATTTATTGACTTCTCACAGACTGAAAGCAAAAGTGACCGCTTGCATCAAATTATACACTTGGAGTTTTAGCTTATTAAAAATGGGGTGGGTTGTGATTGATGTTGATTTTTATTCAATGGTCTCATCTATTCTGATATTTTAGAATCTTAAAATGTTTATGCAAAGCTTTGTTTGGATTACTTATATGCCAGCGACTATATTTGCCAAGGTGACAGCACAAATCACATTATTTGCAGAGGTAGGGGAGTCTTTCCCACAAATCAGCCTCACTACAATAACAAACATTTATTTATTGAACTCTTGGAACAGCTACAAAGAAATATAAGACACAGTTTCTGTTTTCAAGAACCGTATAACACAGGGAGATAAAATATTTACAAATACAATTAACCAATAGAGAAAGACAGTGATACAAGCAATGTCACAAAACCAAAATCATAGTGGAGATTCTGCCCTCACAGGAATGAGATCTCATTACCTGGGTGACTTACTGTTCTTCTGGTTCTCAGTCTCTGTCTCTAAAATGCATAAATTGGACAAGATTATCTCTAAATTCTCTCCCAATGTAAAAGTCTTAAAAACTTAAAAATAGTATCTCCCACATCTACCCTGAAGTGCCTTCATAATTTTACTGCATCTTATCCATATCAATCTAAGACAAAGGGAAGTCAGTGGCCTCCAAAAGACATTTCCATTTATTTTCTCTTAGACATTTTAACAGTTCATAGATGAAAAAGGAATGCCATCCAATTTCTTCACGTATCTATGTATAAGAAGAGTGAACTATTAATTATCCACATATAAATTAAATGCATTATGGTCTATCCACACAGTTTTTAAATGTAATTTTATTTGAAGGGGACATTGAGAGTCTAATTTTACATAAAGGAACATGGTTACATAGTGACAAACATTGGAGTTTTTCTCCTTGGCAGGCCTTGTACTCTATGTACCTAACACTGTGTTTGAGTTCTCAAAAGATGTACAAAGCAACATACCAGCCAAATAATCATTTTTTTTAAATTTCTGAGATGATATAGACAACAAACCACTGTCTCCTACTGCTCTGTATAGATTGTCAAGGTGGGATAACAGAAGAACCCTTCAAACTTACTCACACTTTCTCCCTAAAAGCCCTAAGCAGCCAATACCTTGCTCTCTGTTCTCCTGGACTCCATTAGCCTGGTATTACATGGGGACCAAAGAAAAGAGCATTATCATAAATCCCTTCACTTCTTCCACTAACAGATCTCTTTCCTCCAGCTTGTGGCATTGTTCCATACTGCTCCATTATGGGTCCTAAATTATGCTAGGGCCTTTCCACTAAGAGGCTGAGGTGAAGGAGACAGAGCTGATGCTAACAACCAAATTACACAAATAGTAAACTGCAGTATAAACTAGAATCTTCATTTTGTGGCTCACCATACACTGTTTTTCTTTCTCATTTTGCTATCACCTGTAATTAAAAGCCAATCTTTCCTAATAATTTTAATGTCACATAAAATAAAAAGTATTTTTCCTAATCTGCTACTTCAAATAATATGCAGTTTCCTAGACATTAGCATATTTGATTTTTAAACAAAACACACTGTCATACATTATGGATCAAAGTCTCCAAGGTTCAAACTTAAATTCAACTGATACATTTCAAGTTTTCACATGATGGCACAGCCTGCCAGCCAGAGTTTTGCTGTTATAAAAAAAAAATTCTGCAAATCCTTTCTCACACTTTGTTCTTGCTATTTTTTGTTGTTGTTGATATTAGTCCTAAGTGTAAGTTTTGTAAATTGTCAAAATGATACAATTGAATAAAAATAATACTCCTTTGGCATTCCTAGAGTGGCCAGCCATTCATCTAAATAGGATCTTTATCGTACTTTAGCTATGTATGTTTAAATTCACTATGTATTTAAGGTGTGAAGAAAATTAACATAAAAAGCAGGTATACAAACTTATTCTAGGGCACATACAAAATGTTAGAGATGTACCATTCTCTAAAATAGGAGCTTTGTAATAACGCTTTATAACAATAATAGTACAACTACTTTATCATAATATTGTTTTCTGGGAACCAGCCATCACTTAGAATATTAACATCTATTCAATTTTCACATGATTAACTTTGGTATAAGTAGGAGAAAAAAAAGACTTCTTAAATACTATAATGTACTGTTCCCAAATATGCCAGTCCTAAAATTCTACAAATACAAATAGCTAGCATATTCTCTGAAAAAAAATCTCATTCCATTGATCCGAGGAGAGATATAAGAAATCTGAATTTCCAAAAGTGTCTCCAGTAATTCTTATTATCTGGCAAGCTTGGAGAACATGATTATAATGCATTCAAAGCCAAATGCTAAGAATTTTAGATTATGTTTACCAGGCTACCCATCAGTCAGTATCTATATGCATATCATTTGAACAAGCTTGAAATAGAAAATATTTCTTTCATTATCTATAATACAAGTAGCATAAATTCATTTATTTTTATCTTTTAAATTTTTTTTTCAACGTTTATTTATTTTTGGGACAGAGAGAGACAGAGCATGAACGGGGGAGGGGCAGAGAGAGAGGGAGACACAGAATCGGAAACAGGCTCCAGGCTCTGAGCCGTCAGCCCAGAGCCCGACGCGGGGCTCGAACTCACGGACCGCGAGATCGTGACCTGGCTGAAGTCGGACGCTTAACCGACTGCGCCACCCAGGCGCCCCTCATTTATTTTTATCTTAAGTACTTCTTGCTCTTTGAGGGTGCCCTTCTAAATTGCAAAGTCCCTGGAAATGTTACCAGGCGGTATCTTTGAAGAATTAGATAATAGTCCTCTCAGAGTAAAAACAAATGTAAAAATGATGGGTGGTAGCAGTTGGAGGGGTAAAGAGAACTCTGTTGAAAGAACTGCAAGGGGAATTGACTGTTTCCTATTGAGATTAATCTTTTAAAACCAAAACAAAATCTGAGCATCACAGATTTAAATGAGCATGAGTGTATGTATGACTTGTGCTAGAAAGGGTTATGTAATCATGACTGACTCCCAAAAGGTCAGTGAGAGTTTAACAAAACTTCCTAACTGATATCATGTCAACAATACTTCTTAGAAATAGTAACTCCCTCCCTCACATGACCTGTATATCTTTATATACAATTTAGGTAAGTTTGTCCAATTTACTTAAATTTGTCCTTTTTTGCAGATACTAGACACTTAATATTTACAGCTTCAAAAATAAGCAAGCTAATACCCATGGCCCCTTTGTAATGCTACATACATCACAAGGTGGTGATGATTCAGAAAGTACTTCAAGGTCATTCAGTACCTCTTGGTTATAACAATAACTTTGATAATAAAGAGGACATACTCCAACAGTACACATTTGTCACCAGAGCTGAGGTATTCAAATTTATTCCAGGACATAAGGAAGGAATATATGGAATAAAAGTATTGAAATTTAACAAAAAGATAGATGTGACCTAGGGTCTTCAACAATAAACTCTTTTATTATGTAAAGCTAAATGACTGACAGGATTGCAAGATCACAGCAGTGATCTACCAGATCTGAACTGCTTCTTGAATCTCTGGTCTAATGACTCATAATAGCATAGATTTCCTCAAAATTATACAATAGAGGTTCAACAATTGTAACTTTTTTAAAAGTGAATGGTTGGCTACTAATGCCTTACAGATTCCTCAACAGGAAAGGGTAATGCTCATATGATTAACCCCTTTCGTATTGCTTTTCTCTCTAGGTTAAATAGGATGCAGTATTCTCAAGTGGTAGGAAATAGAGAAAAAAATGTGACAAGTAGGAGAGGCATGATGAATTATGTCTGACACTATTCACCCTTGTTTCTGTTCAGTAGAAGTACTTTTCAATCCTCCAGATGGCTCTGCAGAGCGATCTTATCTCCCTTAATGGTGCCAACCCAGCAACCTGAACTGTCTATCAGTACTCCTTTTGAGTAATTATGAGGTAGGGAGCCCAACCTTTCCCTAAGCACACACCTGTTGGGACATTTCAGTGGCTATAGTAACTGTTGCAAATGACCTTCACTATAATGCTAACTCCAGTACATATGCAAACCCCCTTCATTTATGAGATAACTCATTACCATAATAAGGTATTAAAAAATATTATTTTAATAAGGTATTTAAAATTTTTAATAAAACATAGTTGATTTTGTTATAAAGAGATTACTTACCAGGACATCGTAGTTTTTATTTCATCAATAGAGGGGAAAGTTGTGTCCTGGAGCCAGTCCTGGGCCTAAATCCCAATTTCACCACTCCCTACTTGTATATTTTTGAGAGAGCTTCATTGAGTCTAACTTTCTCCATAAAATGTGGCCCCCAGCTTGGAACATAAGTTTGTTCTTCTCCCTTCTGTAAGTACCATCATCAGTACAGGTATTAAAGCTGTCCATAGTTTCCCAATGAGTCATGTTGTTGGAATGAATCGAATAAAGCATTGTGTTTGTAGGGAGAGTAAAAAAAGAGTGGTAGAATTACTAGACACAGAAAGCAAGAATAAACAGAGATACATAACAGAACGTTTCACAGTTCCACCACCAAGAGATCATTAAGAAAACAAAGAGGTATGTATTGTTTTGACTAAGATGGAAAGGAGACAATGCTGTAAGCAAGCTTTAATGTTACAGAAAATGTTCTAAGCAATAAAAATTTAAGATGACACAAAATTTAGTGAATATAATATTTTGAAAGCAGACAATACTTCAGAAAAGATAGGTAGGGTATCATCACCTATCATGGGTTTTATTCTCTGTAAGAATTTGCTGGTATTTTTTGTGGGAGTGAAGCCTGGGAATTCCAGACCTCAGAGCTAACACCAGGCAGAGAAAGAAAGATGTATCTCAAAGGTTCTTAAAAACCATAAAGATATCAGGGGTTATCTTAAGTTTCCCAAACAACTTCCATATCCTTAATGATAAATTGCTGTTGTAAATGGTTGTTCTATAATCCATTATGAAATACAGATTTAGTTACTGATAGAGAATTATGGTCAAGGAAGAATACTTTCATATTTTATTTACACTAATAATTTTTTCTCATAAGTATACTACTATACTCTCACCTCCCCTCTTCTGTTCTATTGCCACTACACATGTGATTATATTGCTGAGGTGGGAATGGAAGAATATTTGTAAAGTACGGGAAAGAACAATATCATGTTTTTATGTCCTCTGAAAAAATTAAAAGTTGGTCTACCTAAAGCCTAAAATAAATAATATCTCCCATGAATGGAGCTGATATCACAGAAGAGCTGATAATTTGAGCCTTTATGATGGTCATAAAATATGGCTGGTACACAAATTCTAATTTAAGATGAAATGTGCTATACCAATTTGTATGTCTAGGGTACTAAAATAGTTATTCTAAAATCTCCAGATTGAGAAAATATTGTTAATTTAAGCCAAATTTAAAACACTGAAGGAGAAGTGACATTCAAATTAGTAAGGATACACTGGCCTGGAGAATTGTCCAACTATAAATTTATTAGTTTTCTCTGAGAAAATATAGGTGTCTTGTTGCAAACAGCAGGTTAAGTAAAGACTTGTCTTAAAAAGACATCAACAGTTTGGAAAGAAAAATTGTTACTGTGGATTTTTTCACACTATATTTTCTGATAATGAGAAGGAATGTTGTTTTAAAATATAAAAACAGTATTTCAAGATAACATACTATTAACAGCTGCCTAACTCCATAAACCCATACAATGTTGCTTAACAAAATCAAAGTGTCTATTAACTTTATAACTTACTTCCGTTATTTTCCAGTCAGTTCGCCTTTTATCATTTTAATCTGATAATCAATAAAATTATGACAGCAACTATGTAACTTTACATGTATCCTCAAAAATATTAGTTCAATAGACTTAGCAACAAGTATTTACTTTTCTTTAAAAATGCCACAGAATCAATCCTTTGCTACCTGAGCCATAAACATAAAATTAGATTTTATAACATTACTAAATGTGTATGCCTCTGTTTATACCAGATTATTCTACTGATCTAGCTTCAGAGTCTATGGACAGACTTGTGCTACCACTGCCACATTACGTCAACCAGGCTCTTTGGGAGTAGTTCTGGTAGCTCTGCTGGATGGCACTGGCGTGCTTGCAGATCCAATGAAACCTGGTTAAGGGGGTTTCCTTTTTGAGTAGGGGGCTATATTTGTGTAGTTTGCAGTTATGTCAGTGTGTAATTTCCCACTGCTAGTCTTCCAGCTGAAAGAATGGGTTCCAGTAAAACTCTTATCCACTTTTGTAGCTAATTTTGTGTTCAAAATTGTGTATTATTTTTCTTAATAAAGAAAAATAACTTGGCCCTAATTATATAAGTTTCAGATCCCAGGAACCAGGAACTCCTGATGTGTATCTCTAAGCATTTCTGTAACTACACGTTTGAATGACAATCAAAGAATATTCACAAACTTTCTAAAACATTCACAATACTGAAGATGACAATAAGGTTGTTCTAAATTAAACAATCCTCTACCCACAAAATGGCAATAATAACATATAATAACTTTCAGTCAGTATGATTTTTAAGAACTATACCTAACCAAACAAATCAATGAATAAGTAAATAAACAATATACAATTGGTTTATCCAATACATTTTCCACTTGATTGGATAATGGAGCTCTGTCTACACTTTATTCATAAAGTCTTAGAGTTCAAAACATCTAAAATTGTGGACAAACTGCCTGCTTCCAAGCCAGATTATAAAGCACATGAAACAAGCACAAATAGGTTCATTCACTTGATACTAAAAGACATCCTAATAGTTGGATCTAAAATGATTCCTCCAGTCAAGAAGACACTTTGCACTAAACTGTTTCCCATTCTCACTCATTGATTCTGCCTTGAATCCCCACAGTGACTGACTATGTAAACTATGTTTTCCTGTTGTATCTGCCACTAGTTCTCATTACAATGTTACAAGATTATCCTTGGCTGTATGTTTATGAAACCATTTTTCCCCATAAACAAAAATAATACTATTTGAAGACACACACACACACACACACACACACACACACGCTGACTCCAGTCTAATCTAGTAGTCAGCTAAATCTTACCTAAATAACCAATAATTACAAACCATGTATATTTAACACAGTGAGGTCAAGCAGAACTAGGTCTGCATCCCAGCTTCACCCACTAATAGCTGTGTGACACCCTAACACTTATTTCAATTCCTCCTGCCTCAGGTTTTCCATCTTGACAGCAGGTTTAATAAAACCCATCCCACTGGGTTTTGTAAGATTGAATGTGAGGGTGTGTATCAAGTTTCTAGCACACATAATAAGCAACATCCATTATTTTTACCAGTTATAAACGCTTACTACATTTCAGGAGATAAAAATAGTATGATTAGCCTGATTGGTGGCACTCTTGGTATTTATGTTATTATTAAAGTAAAAATTAGCATTAACAATGACAATAATAATGACAACTGTAATTGTTGAGTTACAGTGGAAACAGATCATGCTTAAAGTATCAAATATAAAATTGCTACAGTAAGATGAAACAAAAAGCAAAGGATGTCATTTACTTGTATAATCTGAATCATCTCAGGAAGGTGCATATGAAGTTACACCAAGATCAACTGAGAAAGGAAGGAGCATGTGATGGCCTGGAAGATAATTGATGTGCTCGAGCTCCCAGATGCAAAAGAGTAGAAACTAAGAATGATTATCTTTATTCTTTCTTCACAGCTTAATTAAGTCCTCTAATTAGTCACAGTCACTAAGCACTACATTATCAACTCTGCTTCCTGTTGGATTGGCTTCTTCTCTAGTCTGATAACTGGTTAGAAAAATTAGCTGATCTAAACACTGTCTTTGAATTGCAAAGAATCTTAATCCAGCAACACAAGTTTGGCTTACTTTAAGACATGCTATCTGTAAAGTTGTGAGGTCACTGAACCGGGTCCCAAGCCCTGTTCTCATCACCATTCTCATCTCCTCACTGAGCTTCCTCTTAGCTTTCTCTCCCATTCCTTGGGTGTCTTGTTCTCCCAGATATTAGTCCTTTCCCACTATCTCAAGATGTTTGAGTTCATTCCCTCTTCCACTAAACAGATCTTAGTTCAGGAAGGGCAATGCTTATATCACAAAGATCACTTTCTAACTGCAGAATCACAGGTAGTAAGCAGGAATGACAAATGACCACCCACCACTCCACACATCATATGCAAACCCAGAACTTAGGATGTATCTAAGTCCTGCCGTGTCCTCCCAATTAACCTTTCCTCATGACCCAGAATTGGATATTATATTCAGTTCAGTAACATATTTTATCCCTCTCATTACAGGTTACTATAATCTTAGAAAATTATTCTGTGATCAGACCTCTAGTCATAGCATCTCATGAAATGCATTACTGTACTGAAACAACTTACAAAAGTTTCTGGGATTACAAAGATATCATATTTAATATTTATTCCTTTTACCATTTTCACTAGAAAAGTTGGGGGTTTTTGTCAGATATCATATTTTTTTCTTTATCTATTGCAGTGATTTCACCAGAAAAGTTTATAATTCTTTTTTCTTTCTTTTACAAAACCCTACCACAGGTACAATTTCTAATCTAAATCACTCTTTATAAACAACAGCTATAAATAAACAGTAAACAACATTTGAAGTAAACTATAGCATTTTAAAAATAATACATTTGGCCCCATCTCCACTATATTCAGAACTCAGTGATTGGCTCATGTGTTCTCTGAGCTAAATTCCTCCTCACAAGGTGCCACCCTCATTCTCCAGCACCTTACAAGACTCCTTTTTCCTGTGTCCTGGAGCACAGAGAACACCTTCTCTAACTTTAGAGAATATGCTGATGTACAAACATGAAGAATGACTATAGCATTTTTGTGAGTAGTGCAAGCTTGTCCTACTAATCTTCCTATTTCCTTTTTACAAAAGGTCACCTGTTGTGTATCTGAGGAATCATGACTGGAGAGACAATGTTTGCTTTACAGAGTGTCTACAAACTCAAGTTCCAAACTAACGTATACTGATTTTTAGACATGTGGTCACTTCCTATGTCTATAAAACGCAGATAGTACTACCAAAACCTGCCTATTTCCTGGGACTACATCAAAGACTTTCTAAATCATAAATCATTATGCAAAAGCAAGAGTTCTTTTTATCATGATTGAAACGTTTGTTCATTTTCCTCCTGTCTTTAAATTCTGCTAATGCTGCCAGCTGAGAGAAGGGCATTTCTCATAAAGGACTAATAAACATCGTCAGCATACACATGAGTCCACTTAGTCTTGAGAATCCAATCCTTTAGGCATGATTATCTTGGTCTCCATACAATCTAATTTAAGAATTCTAGGGGCGCCTGGGTGGCGCAGTCGGTTAAGCGTCCGACTTCAGCCAGGTCACGATCTCGCGGTCCGGGAGTTCGAGCCCCGCGTCGGGCTCTGTGCTGACGGCTCAGAGCCTGGAGCCTGTTTCCGATTCTGTGTCTCCCTCTCTCTCTGCCCCTCCCCCGTTCATGCTCTGTCTCTCTCTGTCCCAAAAATAAATAAACGTTGGAAAAAAAAAAACTTTAAAAAAAAGAATTCTAGTGACAAGGAAACATAACATATTTTTTAATGCTAGAAAGAAATACACTCTGCCCTCAAGTTGCTTACATTGTAATTGTTATAAATGAGGTAGATCACCATTTTATAAGAAGATTATGGAATCTTAATTATGAATGATCTAAATGAACTTACACCATATTAAATAGTGCGAAGAGTTTAGAAATAGTAGTGACCGCTATTTCAGCAAAGCAAGAGCAGAATAATGTTTTAAAACCAGCCAGGTTTAAGAAAATGGGGAGTAAATAAAGAATTGAAAAGGGGCACCTCAGTAGCTCAGTCGGTTTAGCGTCTGATTTCGGCTCAGGTCATGATCTCCTGGTTTGTGAGCTCGAGGCCCAGGTCGGGCTCTATGCTGGCAGCTCCGGGCCTGCAGCCTGCCTGGATTCTGTGTCTCCTCCTCTCTCTGCCCCTCCCATGCTCATGCTCGGCCTTTTTCTGACTCTCAATAATAAACATTAAAAAAAATTATTTTTAAAGAATTGAAAAAATGGAGAGTAAATAAATAATTGAGAAATGTAGACTAGTTGCCATGTGTATATGATATACATAATAGGATATTTGAGACTGGGCAAATTTTAAAAAAAGCTTAATGGCAAGAATAAATTTAGATTTAAGGTAATGTGTAATTGAATCATGGGAAAATGTAATAAAAAGGACTTATGGTTCTGTAATTGCATATAACCAATTGCCAAGTAGCTAGACAGACAGACAACATACTATTATATATGCAAATATTTCCCAGTATCAAAGCACTTTCATGATGTTTTAATTTATGGTGAAGTACATGCAAGCCAAAGGGAAAGTTTCCAAATGTGGCAGAAATAGCCATGTTCACCAAATGTCCATTTGCTCTTCTAAATTTCCCAGCCAGTGCTCTTAAGTTTGGCAGCACCAGGTGGCAAATTTTAGCCAATGGGTGCCAATGGAAGGGATTTTTATCACTTCTAGGATGAAGCCCATGTGAACTTGGCCAGTTTCTCTTCCTCTGCCATGGCTAATGGGGTGATTAGCCATGACTCCAGATGAAGTAGCTAGAAAAGTATAGAGCCTTCTATCAGCCTGAGTTCCTGAGTGACTGTGGAATAGAACCTTCTTCATAATTAGGTCCCCCAGTCCAAACAGGGATGTATACAACATGAATAAGAAATAAACTTTCATTAAGTCATTGAACTTAATTTTAACTTTTTGGTAGTGCAACATAGCTTCACCTATCTTGCCTAGTACAACAAACTAAAGCCACGTAAATAAAGAAAAAGGCACCTTCAAGTGACCTGTCAAAATAACCTCAAAGATTCATCTGAACCTTACGTGGTGAATCAGAGAAATTTTATCTGAATTTACCTAAAACAAAAACACATTAATTCTATTGAATCCATGAAAAAAATAAAGCTAAGGAGTAAATGGTTTGAGACGCAGGAGAATGAAAAGTGAGATAGAGCTTTGAGAGAAGTATCACCTCATCTTCTCTGTGGTGTATTTTTTAAAGACGTTTTTAAATGTTTCTGTTTATTTTGAGAGAGACAGAGAGAGAGAGAGACAGACAGAGAGAGAGCAGGGGAGGGGCAGACAGCAGAGAGCCTGACCCTGACCCAGGGCTCAAACTCAGGAACCATGAGATCATGACCTCAGCGGAGACAGTCAGACGCTTAACTGACTGAGCATCCAGGCAACCCCTCTATGGCATATTAATTTCTACTGAGACTCAAGAGAAGTTGAATCAGAATAGAAGCATTTTAGCTTTAGCCTCTCTACATGCCTTTGCTTCCCTGAAAAGAGCAATCACATCAGCTACACACTGCTCCCTGCATATTGTATCTATATGATACCTCTAGTTAAAAAACAGAAAAGTTCCATTCTTCAGAAAATTAACTTTTATATGTGTTTTCCAAGTTCCTTTGTTGTTGACTCCCCCATCCTAGGTTTTTATTATTCCTCTCTCCTGCTTCTCCCCAAACCATTCCTCAATTAGTACTCATTTCTTTTCTAGACTTCCCCTAGAAATAGAACTTGCACTAGTTTAGCCCCTTAATTTGCATATCAAAAAAGATGACTATAAGGGCATGACACCAGTGTTTAAAATTGTAATGTTTCAGCAAAAGAGACAAGGAAGTTTCAATAGAAGTGTTTCCTCTTGTCTTCCAAATGGTCAACATAAAAAAGCTGATGCAAGAGAAATTTTTATTTACCTAAGTAGTTGTGTGCATATTCCAATATGTCTCTAAGACGTTTGATGAATTTTTACTTAAACCGTAATTTTCATAACTAAACAGATTCTTTTTTTTTAGCAGATAAGTAGGTAAAAGAGAGAATATTTTAAATCACAGGTAAGGATCATTCATTAGGCAATGATGTTCTAGAATCATGTAGGATTTTAAAGAACTGTTACAGCATCTTAGGGAAAAAATATAGAACAGATTATTTATTGTACAAAAAAAATCTTAGGAAATATCAAGCCACACATTTTCTAGCTACTTCTCCAAAACCAGAGTCCAATCTTTACAAAGAATATTGAAGAAAGTATGGAAAGGAAAAGGAATAACAGGTTGAGAACCCACTAATAACAACCACTTTTATATACATTATCTCATTTGACTGCACGATGAAGTTTGAGATAGATGGATATTATCATTATTCCCATTTTATTTTTTTTAATTTTTTTTAACGTTTATTTATTTTTGAGACAGAGAGAGACAGAGCATGAATGGGGGAGGGTCAGAGAGAGGGAGACACAGAATCTGAAACAGGCTCCAGGCTCTGAGCTGTCAGCACAGAGCCCGATGTGGGGCTCGAACTCACGGACCGGGAGATCATGACCTGAGCCGAAGTCGGCTGCTTAACCAACTGAGTCACCCAGGCGCCCCTGTTATTCCCATTTTTTAGAAAAGAAAGTTAGTCCAAAGAGGGTAACTTGTAAAGTATTATACTTTACAATACTTGTTAAAGTATTTCTTTACCATACTTTACAGTACATCAACTCCTGTAAGAAAAATAAACTACTGAAAATGACTTGCTTTCTACACACACTAGGCAT
Organism: Lynx rufus; assembly: GCF_022079265.1. Classification (NCBI taxonomy): domain Eukaryota; kingdom Metazoa; phylum Chordata; class Mammalia; order Carnivora; family Felidae; genus Lynx; species Lynx rufus. Next base: position 9,652,677 of record NW_025814825.1, read on the forward strand.
GCTGCTCTTCAAAAAATAATTTGCATAGGTTCTAAATTAGTGATGTTAAATATCAGTGATAGAATAACTCATGGTTTAGCATTATCTCCTAAGTATAAAATGTTTAGCTTTAAAAAATCAATACAACTTATTGCTTTGGTATTTTTCTAGCCATTATTTGTCTGCACAGTGTGTGTGTGTGTGTGTGTGTGTGTGCGCGCGTGTGTGTGTGTGTGTGTAAATGTAGAACATTAAGGCAGGTGAATTAAGAACACCAAATATAATAAGAGGAGGAAAATATTTAGATCGTCTCAACAGAATAACAACATTCTGAATTGTCTCATCAATTCAGGATTATCTCTGCCCCTTTCTACACTTTTCTGTGTATTGTCTGGAAGCTACACTCGCAGAATTCCTAACCAGCAGGGCTCCAGATTAGATTATACTAATGAAGTGTACTTGTAAACTGGGGTGGGGTGTCAGTGGAAACTACTGCCCTAGAACAGACTCTGTCACTCACAAAAAAAAAAAAAAAGAAGAAGAATATTGATGTCAACTCCAAGTGTCATCTTTTGACAAAATATTATTAGTAATAATAAATTCTCATTTTAGAGAACTAATGATCTATGGGGATCTCTATGGTTCTGAAATACTTAGTTGTCTCAGTCATCTGGGTGGGGGTTTGGAAGGGGCATGAGGGAACTGAGACAAGATTGAACGAGATCATCACCAACATTCCTTTCCCTCTAGCCACTGTTGCTTTTGCTGAAGTCGCATGTTCTCTAAAATACAGACTGAGCCATGCACTTGTTGCTCAAAAATTAAAAAGAAAAAAACATATAAATTGGTCATTAATGAAGCCAAAATATCAAGTCTAGATTTAAAACATCTGCAGGTACCCTGAAATCTCAAATCACTAAATAATAAAAACCATGAACATGGTTTTCTCATCATGAATATTTATTAAGCAAATACCATCTTTTTTTATTTTCTTTCTACCTACTTTTTTCTCATTTTGAAAAGAGTTTTTGTGTGAGTTATAACATTATATGTTATGTGTAGCACTTAAATAAGTCTCCTTTAGCTTACCATCTAGTAGGGAGAAATGTAAATCAGTAATGATATCATAACATAGGAAATCTGTCTTTAATTTCAAAATGAAAGGTAAGGGTAAAGTAATATGGGCATTAGGGGATGGGCAAGATTGCTCTGAACAGAGAAAATGAGATAGGCTTTGTTAAGACAGGACTGAGCCGGGAGCTAAGCTAAGATTTAGACAAATGTAGAATGGAAGTGGACAGAAGGTGTTGTGTTTTAGGAACCAAGAATTTCATAAGCAAAAGTCTAAACTTACAAAACAAGAAGCTCAGCTAAGCTACATCACAGCACAAATGATAACTATGATGCTGCACCAAATATTTCTCTCATATCGTTAAAGTTAAGCTTCTACATTTGTTGCTACATTATGGAATACCTTTATAGAAAAAAATAGTGCAGTCTACAGTTTCCAGTATAATTTTGAGTTTGTGACGTCATGAGTTTCAAGGCTTCCACTGATTTGTTGTATAATGTGAATAAGTGACATTATATAACACACCAGTTCTTCACCCATAAAATTGGAATTAAAAAAATATTTACCCAAACAAGAATGTTGTAACCAATAAGTGACAACACTACATAAGCAGAGTAAACTGCTGCCTAAAGGCAAAATAATATCAGGAAAAACTAATGCCACTGAACCAGTAAGCATCAATTCATAGGCCAGACTTCTGGTTTACCAACAACAGGCAACAGATACAAAGCAAGAGCAGAAGGCAATACAATCTGTGGTGTTCTAATTATATAATTTAGCCTCATGCATTCAGATCCACAGAACGAGGGCTATTTTCCTAAAGACTGTAACAGAATTCATAAAGAGATTTTTTTGGTTAGAGGTCTTCTGATTTATTCCACAGAACTTAGATTGATCTATATTCAAATATCTCAGTGGCATGGCTTAAACATATATTTGAAAAATACTAAGTGAACACTCTCTAAAACCTATACAAGAACCACAATAGCAGCTCCTGTCATGATCGATGAAGAAATACTTCCTGTCATGAAAACCAAATCTCTCTTACTTCAAATTTAGCTGCTTCTTCCCACATGTGTTACTCGTAATCCCTCAGGTAATACTTTTGAAGCACCACCACCACTTTCACTTCCCTGGGCTACATAACAAATCATTCTTTAAAATGAATCATGGCCCTTAATTTGCCTGAATGAAAATTTTGTTTATATAAGTGATTATGTGCCACTGGATAGCAACCACTTCCAAACGAAGATGTTTTGAGTGTATTTGTATGATCTAAGTGCTTGTTTTTCCCAGAAAAGTATTATATATTCACGAACTGTGAATAAAACCCACTTAGGATAGAGGCATGATAATCAGTTTCACAAGCTATATAGAGCAGTATAACACAAAAGTAAAAATTTTTAAAGTATATGTGTGTATTTATATGTTTGTGTTGTGTGATATTAGAATGATTTCATGACAAAATACATCAATCGTTTTGATTTAGTACTGCTCATTTAATATTCATTGATCAATAGACCATATGCAAAAAAGTTACTAACCCTCCCCAATCATCTGCTCATATTCATTTTATTCCTTATCTAATGTTTCAAAGATAATTGTTTGTTCCCTAAAACATTTCCATAATTCCTTTCAGGGTCAGTGATTAGTCAACAAATTTTCACAGGTATCAGGTCAGAAACACATACATGAAAATGCTTACTATTCAAAAGTTTAATTTTATATCAAGTAAAAATATTGAGATAATAATTTAGATCAATGTTTCCCAAACTTACCTGATAAAGAAATTTAGCCCTTTTCCTAGAGAATGTCCAGGGTGAGTGCCAGGGCTAAGTATGTTAAGAGGCACTCAAGTGATTCAAAATTGGAAATTAGAAAACACAGATTCAGATTAAATTCAATTCTCCTATTCATCCACTAATGCAGGCATCCATTCACTGTTTTGTTCATTTAAATCTAGCATACCATGTGCTAGACATAAGAGGATAAATAACACATATCCCCAGTCTCACAGGTAAGTGCAATGAAATATGATTAACACTTGGTTGATAGTCTGTACAGTGCATACACAAAGGAAAGAGTTATCAATTCTACCTGAGAGGTTAGGAAAAGGTCAATTGGCTTCATAAATAAAACAGCATTTGAACCAAATGTCAAATGATTAAGTGTTCACTAAGTCAAGAATTGAAAAAAGAACATCTTATTAAGAGAAACCAACGCTGGTGTCATTGTGTAGAATGAATTATCTGATTAGGAAATCATAAAACAGATCTTGTTGGGAGACTAAAGAAATTATGAGGGACAAAATAAAATAAACTGAAGCAGTGAAATGGGTTAGAGAAGAAGGGAAGAATATGTAGCATTAAGAAGGAAAACTTGGGGGAAATGAAATAGGGAGCTGCTATTTGATTGGTATAACGTTTCAGTTATGCAAGACGATTAAGTTCTAAAGATCTACTGCTATACAACATCATGTCTATAATTAACAATACTATATTATGCACTTAAAAATTCATTAAGAGGGTAGATTTCTTTAAGTGTTCTTACCACAATTTAAAAAAGGAATAATTGGTTGGACCTGGTAATTGACAGGACTCCAGATGAGGGAAAGAGCAAATAGGAGAATCCATAATAGTTCCCAGTCTGCATAAAACAGATAGAGATGATGATACTATCTTCAGATAGAGGGAATAATGAAAAAGAACCCAGTTTGGGGAAAAGATAAGAACTCAGTCTTGCATATGTAAAGTTGGGGACAATAGGTAGATTTATTAAGGAGTTGAATATGCAAGTCTGGAACCTTGTAGAGATCTGAGGTTATAGACACGGATTTGGAAGGCAGTAATAGGTGAATAGTAACTTAGGCCTTAGGAGTGGTTGAAATCATACAAAGAATTTTACAAATTGAGAAGCAGACTAAGAATAAAACCTTGGACAGTCCTAATATTTCAAGGATGAGCAGAGAAAAAAAGAAGAGAACAGGAAAACAAGAATAAAGTGGTTATATGTAAGTGATGAATTACTAAATTCTATTCCTGAAATCATAATTACAGTATATGTTAACTAACTTGAATTTCATAAATAAATAAATAAATAAATAAATAAATAAATAAATAAATAAATAAGAAAGTGATACTAGGAAAGTTAAGGTAAAAGAATTTTAATGAAAATGAATTTTTAGCAGCAAATTCCCTAAATATGTCAAAAAAAAGAGTAAAGAATCCACTGGATTTGGCAATTGAGAGGTCAAAAATTGAGAAATGGTATGAGTTGAAGAAAGAGTGAGAGGTAAACTGGGAACAGTATAAGTAGGCTATGGTATCAAACTTGATTAGTAAGGAAAGAAGAGAAATATGGTGATGGCTGTTCAAAGTATACCCTTTAAAAAATTTTCAGAATTTCAGAATTTAAAATTTTTGATGGGCGTCTGGGTGGCTCAGTCAGTTAAGTGTCTGACTTCAGCTCAGGTCATGATCTTACAGTTCATGGGTTTGAGCCCTGCGTCATGCTCTGTGCTGACAGCTCAGTCTGAAGCCTGCTTCAGACTGTGTTTCCCTCTCACTCTGCCCCTCCGCCACTCATGCTCTGTCTTTCTCAAAAATAAATAAACATTAAATTTTTTTTTTAATTTTTGGAAAAACATCTGTTGCATTTCCTTTAGCCCAATGCAGAACCCATTCCAAAGCTTCCCTTACCAGTAATTGTCTAACTTCTCTTCTTGAATATTTCTTTTCCTTGAATAGGAAGCTTATTAACTCAATAGATAGTTCATTACACTTAACTTGTTTTTGAAATATATGATACATAGAAAAACACACATAAATTGATAGTGAATATTTATGTCAAATACACCCATGTAAGCAATATCTACACTAAGAAACAGATACAACAAGCAATACAAAACCCACCAAAGAGTAATCATTATTTTGACTCTCACATACATAGATTAGTTCTACTTGTTTTTGAACTGTGTATAAACAGAAACATTCAGTATTTACTTTGTGGTGTCTCACTTCTTTCACTCAACATTATGAGATTCATTCTTATTGTTATATGTGGCTGATAATCATTCATTATCATAACTGTACAATATTTCACACATTATTATATGATTGTTTATGTTATTGGTAAGACTTCTGGTCAACAGTGGGCTATTAGTAGTTAAGTTTTAGGGGAATCAAAGTTATACCCATATTTTTGACTGTGCAGAGTTGGGTGGGTAGGAGGGAGCATGGTGCAAGGACCAACTGTACTCTTATGTGAAGTATCTATTCAAGACTTTTATCCATTTTTCCATTGAACTGTTTAACTTTCTCTTTTTATATGTAGGGGTTCTTTATAATCTAGATAGGAGCCATTTGTCAGATACATGTATTTAGAGTATCTTCTCCCATCTGTGAATGTCTTCTCATTTTCTTAATGGTGTACTGTTATGAACAACCATTCTTAGTTTTAATATAAACCACTCTCTCTATATATTTTTAATTTTAGGGTTAGTGCTTTTGTGTTCTATTTTCAAAAACCCTTGCCTATTTCAGGATTTTAAGATTTGCTCTTATGTTTTTCTCTATTTCCTAATATTGTCCTATATACTATATTCTTTTTTTCTCATAGCTTATCTTCTTTGTATTAGCCAAATATTTTTTTATCATTCCTTTTATTTATACTAATATGTTATACTTCCTTTAACTATTCTGTTAGTATTTACATCTGAGGAATTAAACATGCATGTTTTTTAACTAAAATGTAATTGACATATAACATTGTATTAGTTTCATGTGTACAACATAACAATTTGATATTTGTATACACTATGAAATGATCAACATTTGTCATCCAAGCCTTGAACAATCACTAATAGTTTGCCTGGCTTGGCTTTCCTTACTCCCAGAAAAAACCTCCTACTTAGGCCAAGTCTAATACTCAGACTATACTAACAATTATACATGCCTTCAGGGAAAGAAATGACTATCAGCAGCATGCCTTAGAATGGTTCCCGTCCCTGAAATTTTAGTTCACTTAGTCTTTGTTGTTTCCACAGCTCTAGGAAGTATAATTTATTTGGCGTGTTCTAGGTATTGCAAAAGAAAAATTGGCTTGCTATAACCAACCTGGAAATCAAAAAGCAATTACATTTTAATAGCTCTAATTGTTTTTTAAAACTCTTTATACTGAAACAAAACTGACTCTCCTGCATTTTCCATTCATTCTCTCAATTTTGAAATCTGGGAAAACATAGCTTTATTTTATCCTCTTATATTTTCATCTATTTGAAGAATCATCTCCCTTATATCTTTTTCCCCCAGTATAAATACCAAGAAATTCTATTTTTTTTTATATTTAAATTGTTTGCCATCCTGGTCATCATCTTTAGGAAACACTTCAGTTTATCAATATCCCTATTAATATGCAAATATGAAAAAATATACTAACTGCTGTCATAAAGCTCAGTGAAGGAGAAGAGATGGAAAATCATATAAAGATTAATATAGGTACAGAAGAAGGTAACTGATGAGCTGTTTTTAAAGTCACGTGAACAAAAGAGCAAAAAAAAATCACATAATCAAAGACAAAAAAATACAAAATAGAGTTACGAAGACTGAGATGAAAGCTTGCAAAATGAATAAAAGCTCATAAAAATACTTAGCAAAAAGTAGAGCCTTTTGTCACAGATTCTTATAACTCAAGAATCACAGATTCTCATAACTCAATGCCTAATGTCTAAAATGTAATTAATTATAGAGATTTTCTTGGTTTAGATACAGATATTTATTTTACACAGTTATACCCAGATCTACTGGGTTATCAAAACAATTTCAAGTAAATACTTTTAAATCTTATCATAAAAATTTAGCTAGTGAATGATCTTCTAAAAACAGACAATTCTATTACCCAAAGAGAAATGTTTATAAATTCTCTCTTACAGAAGCCAAAGATGTGTATATAGAACACAAACTCTTAATATTACTAAGGTTTTATAGAAGAGTTAAAGGATTTCATTATATATACAGAATATATACATATTCTATATATGTATATATATTATATCGATGTACATATACTACATATTATATATATTTCTTACTATATATAGAACTTTCACATTTAAGAATCAAACTACCGCTAAAATGGTCAGTACTTTAACAAGGCATATTTAATTCTAAAAATATGTGACTCTCTATCTCCCTCTTAACATATTAAGCAAACACCTGTGTAACTGATCCCCTCTCTTTAAGTACTTAGGGATGCATGTGGCACCTGAGGTGTCTACTTTGAGCTTCTATTAATATGTTTGTTTTCCCAGAGCTGTTGGCACCTGAAAAATTCAAAGATACATTTGCAGTGATTGTGGCTTAAAGAAGAAGGATACAATTTGGGTGTTCTGTGTTGCTTCTAAGAATTTCTCTGCAAATAAATGCCATTTAATAGATTCTTAATTGAGTAAGTTTAACATAGAACATAATGGCCAAAAATCTAAATCTGAAAAAATAAAACATCAAACCCCAAATCCCCCCTTACCTAGAAGTATAAATAGTAATGATCTACATTTAAAACTCTATTAACAGGAACAAGTATTTCATCCCATAATTAGCAATAAGATTAGGAAAAAAATAACCCTGAGAGAGGCATCAATTCTACTTAAATTCATGGTTAGAAGTAAATGAGAGCAGAGTTGACTTGGGCCTGAGCACAAATGTGACATCTGCCATTATTAAAGTGGGAAAGAGACAAGATAAGTAGATTGGAGATACTTAAGACAAGCTCCTGAAACTTTATGAGACTGCAAACCTGCTGTTCTGCTAATGTTTAATATTTGTCAAAGATACAGATGAAGCTCTCCAGTCCAGGAAATTAGGTGGACCCACACTGCCACGTGGAGGCAAAAGAAAAGCTGTTACAAACATTCGAAGTTTGAGGCTAATGCAAAGTGCCTGACATGTTGCCTGGCACGCTGTAAGTGCTCATTACTATTAATTGAGTTGGATATTAATTGAATTGTAGGTTTACTAAAAGCATGCTTCCTCAGTTGGGAGGCCTGGGCAAAGGCGGCTAAAATTAACTGACAAATTCAAAGCCACCTATTTTTAAAATGCATGGTAAGCAACACAGGAAGCTTTTACATGTAGCCAGCAAAATCTGAGCTTTCAATCAATAATTTCCTTCACTGAGGTGTGAAACATGGAATAGATCCAGAAGCACAGATGGGATTTTACATCTGCACATGCAATTTCCCTTTTCTCCACTTTTATAGAAACTCTATTTCATTTTTTTTAAGAATGATAGAATTTACCAGTAAAATGTAGCACTACTTACTGCCTTTGGAAATGTTGATCACCTCCATTTCACATTTTCAGCAGCGATTTAACTGTCTTTCAGCATGTGTAGAAAGATTTCTTTTTTAAGTATAAACTCCCCTTTACTAGATCCCGAATAATTTCAGAAGATTCAGTTCTTCCAGGGATCTAAACCTTTTCCAGTATCTCTCCCCATCCTTATTCCTATTTTCTGAAGAGAATGCTAAGTCTTCATAGATTCTTAAGGCCAAAATGAATCTTGGGGATCATGTTAATACAATCTTCTCTTCAACAGATAAGTAATGAGGTCCCAGCAAGGTTGGTGACTTGCTTAAGTCCCTTTGCTGGTTAGTGATAGGGAGATGAGAAGAGTACACATGCATCACAATCCACAATTACAGAGCAACACGTAAGGGGACCAACATACAACTTTATCTCCAAAAACTGATTTCTAGGATTCCATTAGAATGCAAAGCCCTTATCCTTTAAAGTAAGTCAGATTCATTTGAGGGTATAAAGGAATCTGATTTTCAAAATCTAAGGGTGTTTCTCAAAAAATTTAATTCAAACATCATGTTTCCTAATCACATTACATTTAAAAAATAAATAAAGCATTAAAATAGTACTGGACCTAATGTTCAATATGGTGACTATAGTTAAAAAACAATAATTAACAATAATAATATTGAATTGTAAATTTTGGTAAGGGAGTAAATAACAATACTACAACATAAACAAGGAAAACATTTAAAGAGAAATGTTCAATTTAGCTTTAGAAACATACCCTACTAAAACAAACAAGTAAAACCAGTTGATATGGTCTCTGATTGTCATGCTGATTACTCTGGCCCAGACCTCTCTTCTGAGACCCAGAGTTGAATAAAGTCCCTTTCCAACATCTCCATGAAGCTATGTCAAAATCTCTACATTTTTATCATATCTAACACCAAACTCACAAAGCAACTGTGAACCCATTCCCTTGTAGTGAATGCTGTTCCAGTGAATGCTCTCCAAATCAGGGCATTTGTGCATCCAGAAACCCAAATATCTTTGAGACTTTCTCACTCAGCCCCATTTCTAATCCCTTCACCAGATTCTGTCCCTCCACTAAATGTTCCTGACATTTATGGAATTCCCTCCACCTCATGGCTATCACCCCCATCCACAGTGTCTTCTGACTTCTCTAATGGATCCTCCAGTAGCCTCCTAACAGCGTTTGCACACATCCACTCTTGCCTCTAATTCTCTCTCCTCTTCAGAATGCTCTTTTTGTAAATATGAATCAATTCATGTCACTTTCCTGCTTAAAATCCTTCAATGGCTTCCAATTGGTTTATAACATCTAAACCTGAGGAACAAACAAACAAGCCTAAAATTGGTCCCATCTCAAACTAGCCTCTGCCTACACCCCCAGTCCCATGCTGTAGTTTCTAGTTCCACTGTTCTGGTCTCTCCTTCACATGGCTGTCTCTGATCTTTTGCCGTGTTAGTGTGGCTTGACGCACGCTTCCTCCCACCTTCACTCATCTATTCACTCACCTCAATTCTCATGAAACATTTTTAGGGAAACCTTCCATGATGTATCTCCCTGCAAGACTAGTTCCCTGTATTTCTCCTCCATAACCAACATCAAAATTTATATCTTTTTGTGATTATGTGTTTAATGTGTATCCCCTTACTATAATATCTATTTTTGTTTACTCATCACACTAGCACCTCGGATAGCAGCTGACACATAATGCATGTTCAATGATCATTTATTGAATGGATGAAGCAATTAATAAAGACAAAAGAAAGGGTGGAATGGGAAAAGAAAGAAGAATGAGAGCAGGAGTGATTTAAAATATAAAACACAGCAAGAGCTTAGAAAGTCCCATTTCAAACTTATGTATTAGCTTGGATAATAGTGAACTAGTAGGACATATATACTAGGTCCTAGGCCAGGGTCACACTTTGACCAAGTAAATCCAAGTTATCCAAACTTCAGTTTAAGGGCATTCCCTCACAGGAACCACCACATACAAAGGTATCCTGGAATCCCCCCATTTAAAGAATACTATTTTCAGACATTTTGCTAAGCTCAGTAAACACCCTAAAATGGGCCTGAAGAGTGACTTTTCCCTAGTGCAATTCCAAGTTCTGAAGAGACTTCTATCTACTTCTAAGACCACACAGCTACAGTGCCTACTAACCAATCAATATACAATGTAGAAATCCCTAAAATATGACTGTTTTATAGCATGATTGTGTTTGTGCATGTATGTGTGTTTGTGTGTGTGTGTGTGTTGTGTGCATTTGGGTCTCTAAGAAGGTGAAGAAGGAAATCAGCAGGGAAGCGATTGAGACAGCAATAAAATGTTACTCCCTCTAAATAATCTAGGAAAACAGAATCAAGGCAATTATTATGGTTTACAATTTTTTTCTGATGTCATCTTAATATCAGAATCCTCAAAATTCACAGTGAGTATAGCAGGCCAAATATAATTATGAGAATGCAAAAGCAGAGAGAGACAGAAAATGTCAACACACTGCAGTAAGCACTTCATTTGATTATGTGACTTAAATTTTTGGTATAATTTGGCTCCCATTAAGAGTTTTCTTAAATTGGAATACAATTTCTAAGACACTCTTAATCCACTTCAACTAGAACCTACACATGAATTTAAAGTCACCAATAATTCACAATATTTGGGAGGACAAGGCATAATCCATATTTATAAGTTTTAGAGACAAGATTTGCATTCCCAGTTTGGTTTCCCTCATGCTCTGCTGGCCATATTTTTTGTGTTGGGATATTTTTGAGATTGATTTATAAGCACATGCTGTGCATAAGAAAGTCTGCTTTATAAACCCAAGGGAAGTGTCCTAGGGATTAAAGAAACCACCATAAACACAGATATGAATGTCCATGGCCCAGCTTGCTGCCAACTTTCTGCCACAGACACAAAAGGAATGCAGGAACAGAGCAGGACCTAAATCTAAGATCTGAGAGATGTGCAATATCAGGTAAAACTTGTATGTCTGGGTTTGGAAAGCCCCAAAGAAGCCAATAAATCTACAAATATCTCCTCTGGACTAGGAAAGACAATGGAAAGGCAAAGTAGTTGCTCTCCAGCGTCTGTGATATAATTGGGAAGATAAGGCAAAATTCATCATGAGATAGTCACTAACATAGCAGCTTGCATGAAGTACTGAGGAAGGAGTAAAATAACAAACTGCTACAGCGCAGAGAAGCATGTTTATAGAAGTTTTTCGGTTTTGTTTTTTTTCTAAAGGCTTCCTATAATTGTTAGAATTTAACCTGGCTCCTGGTAGGATCCAGAGAGGCAGGAAAAAGGGAGCAAGGGGAAACCAGGATGAGTGATAACCCCAAATGCTTGCATGTCTTTATAAAGAGACACTTTCTTTCAAGAAAAAGAAATCATCCATGTTACATAAACAAGTAGATTGTTTTGCAGGTTAGAGACATTTTCTGCTGGATTAGGTTTTGAAATTGTATTTTTCCACTTATTTTACAGCATCTATATGGGGGTGGGAAGAGAAACGCCAGCAAGTAAATTTCTACCTTTCACAGAGATTTTGCTGTTTATCATTTAAAACAAAACTACTGAGGTATGGAACAAAATTTTGGAAGTCAGGAATACATTTGGAAAATCTGATGCTAATGAAAAAACCTGGACTCAGGATATAATTCCCATCTAGAGTGTTTTATTGTTAAGTCCCAACAAATCAACAGATTTGCTGACACAATTTTTTTTTTCTCCTCAGAGAGGAAAGTTATTTTTGTTGTCTTTATTATGCTTAAGCCTTTCAACCAGTATTTAATCAGGAGTCATTATCTTCCTCATTTTATAGATATGCAGAGAAAAGGTGAAATTACATGTCCAAAGTTAAACAGTAAATCAGATTCCTATTCTAGAATTACAATTCTCAGTCTTTTCAATTTAGTTGATATTTGATATTTGAACTATGAATACTTTTCACTAATAAACCAACCATTCTAATAATGTCCAAATGTTTCTTTCTCCTTCCTTCAAATAGACGAAGCTAATAAATTTTTGAGCACTTCAACTTGATTGCATCTCAAATATAGATTAATGTGGCAACACTAATAATTACTGGAAAAATGAGTGTTGGCAGAAGCATTTAAAAAATGCTTAATTCTCTGAGCTCGTTTCAGCTATATATTGAACAATGATATGAAAGTGACAAGCAGAGCTATGTAGAAAAAGAACACAGGACACGATGGAGTGTTTCAGTCAATCGGGAATAATATTATAATCATCCCTCTCACTTATTGAGAACTTACTATTCCAGGAATCACACATATATTATCTCCAGTGCTAATAACAAAACTGTAAGGTAGGGATTATTATCTTCATTTAACCAACACCAATATTGTGGCTCAGAGCGGTTAATGAACTCGCCCAAGGTCACTCACCTGGTAAGTGATGGAGACTGACCCTTCTCTTTCCATCTGCACTGCTAGTACTTACACCTGACCTCAGGCCTTCATCACCTCTCACCCATCATTTTGCTGTATTCTCATAAACCATATGGATACCTGTTGCTGCTCCTCCGTATCCAATACTTGCTCCTGCCATTTAAGTAGTTCCAGCCCCCTGGACCAGCCATCCTGTCATCTGTCTCATGCCTCTGTGCTTCTACCTAGGATGGTCTGTTTTTCCCCTAGGGAGTTTCTTATTCTTCCTTCAAGGCTTAGCTTAGGAGTTCTCTTTATGAAGAGTTTCCTGACTCCAGCCTAGCAGAGTGTATCATGCTTTCCTCTGAGGCCACTGCATAACCCCATTAAGGCCGAGCTTAACAGGAACCATTCTTCAGTTATCTTTAAATTACCAGTACCTAGTACAGGTCCCAAAATCTAGCTGGTGTTCAATAAACAGGGATACTCATACTACATTGGGTAGAAATTTAAGCTGGACCCAAAGTGATTACAGACGACAGACATAGAATATGTTCATTCTCTTTGCATTACAAGGTCATTGAGATTGCACTCAGTGGTCTCAGGACCAAAAGATTGTCTTTCAAAGCTATGGAGAGAATTTTTAAAAATTGCAAATAAAAGAATTTTTTATGCTGTGTTTTAGTTAAAAATTAGATCAGTTACTCCTTCATTTGCTGTTCATTTCCCCTGTTACATTTATTAATTATCAAAGATATTAGTTGGTTTGAACAACTGCTTGCTCCCTTATAGTCCATCTGTGCTCTCTTCTCAATAATACATTGAAGTCATAAGTGCTGGATTTATTGCCTCAGTGATTTCCATGGCACAAATTGTGATTTCACTACAGCACTGAGCAGAAGGGAGAGCTAATGGGCAAGGCAGAAAATGCTTAATCAATATCGCTCGTGGCATAAGTTGAAAACCCTAAACCCCCAAGCAGATTTGGAAAGGGATATACTCAAGGCCCCAGTCTCTAGAAATGCATTTCCTACACCATGAAGTTGAGAATCATTTTCCTTCCTCCCAAATTCTCAATTACTCTATGGGGCTCTTAGGGACTCACTGAATCTATGAATTGCTCAGCTGGTCCACAGGAGAAGAAATCTCTGAAGGAATGGGGTGGGAATATAGAAAAGGAAGGGCCTTTTCTCCTCCAAGTACATGCTTTTTTTTTTTTTTAAGATAAATTATCTATTCTGTATCAGCACAGAGAAGAAAATTTCAACATGTGAGCACTAAAAGAGATTTTAAAGATCAGATGTCAAGCTCTAGAACTAATAAAAGCACCTCCAACCTGGGTAGTCCAGGGAATTGACCACAGTATTATGAGTCAAGACACTAACCAGATTTTGGTGACCAGAAACTGTCAACCTATATTAATTAAATTCTTATGAGCAGAGTGTAACTTGAATGCTGAACCAGGCAGGCATTTCTGTGGTAGTCATGCATTCTGAGAGAAGCCACCTGTGTGTTCTGACCATAAAGCAGCTGTGCCCCTTGGATCAGGAGGGGCAAGCATGATCAGGGGACCACTAAGCATACTGGTATAAAGACTTCTGCATTATTAAAATTCTTAAACTTTGAATCCTTTCAAATACCCACAGGAGCTATCTAATTTATTAGAGAAAGAGTCTTCCTTTCTTCAAAACCATGTTGTTGGGGCACCTGGTGGCTCAGTCCATTAAACCTCCAACTTTCTGATTTCAGCTCAGGTCATGATCTCACAGTTGGTGAGTCTGAGCCCAGCATCAGGCTCTGGGCTGACAGTGCAGGGCCTGTTTGGGATTCTCTCTCTCATCCTCTCTTTCTTTACCTCTCCCATTTGTACTCTTTGTCTCTCAAAAATAAATAAATATACTTAAAACACACACACACACACACACACACACACACACGTTGCTAATGTCCTCAAGTAAAAAGAAAGGGCCTAAGATGTAGCTCCAGCACCATGACACAAATATAAGTCACATAGTTGCCCTCTAACTGAACACACTGTGAGGTACAATTAGAAAAATGGGGGGCGCCTGGGTGGCGCAGTCGGTTAAGCGTCCGACTTCAGCCAGGTCACGATCTCGCGGTCTGTGAGTTCGAGCCCCGCGTCAGGCTCTGGGCTGATGGCTCAGAGCCTGAAGCCTGTTTCCGATTCTGTGTCTCCCTCTCTCTCTGCCCCTCCCCCGTTCATGCTCTGTCTCTCTCTGTCCCAAAAATAAATAAACGTTGAAAAAAAAAAATTTAAAAAAAAAAAAGAAAAATGGTCAGCCAACAGATCCAATAAATTTGTCAATGTTCTTTCGTGGCTATCTAGGAAATGTTGTTTAATGCTAAAAATTGCTACATAGTGTAGTTTTCTTTTTCCTGCCAACACCATTCCTAAAACAGAATGACCCTATCTCATGGTGTTACTTTTCATTGTCTACTCAATACAAAATTTCAACAATGTTCTTGGAATTTTAACTACATTTGAATTATATGTGAACTGTTCTTATTTTCTAGAATTTTTTCATTCTTAATTTGTATTTTTAAATTCTTCAAAAAGACTAAGAAAACCTGCATTATTCAGTCACTTGTGATTACAGTTCAACAATAAGAACCTAGTACTAAGAAACTGTATAGCTTTGTCCCTACACTGTCACTGGTATGTGTCCCAGTTTCATGTCCTATAATAAAAAAATATAAAATCATTGAAAATAAGCCATTCAAAATACATTCGTTCTTCCCATAGGTATTTGGGATTATTCCCATTGTATACTTTTAAGAATCTGATTTACTTACAAAAACTATAAATATTTTATGAAAATGTAAGCTTAAGCCAAAAAAAGCATATGAGAAAAGAAAAAAAAATAAGAGGTAAGAAAAATCTAATCAGTTCTCTATTAGGATGAGACAAAGATACAATAAATTCAGTTGATAATAATCATTTTCCGAAGTCAACACCTGTTCAAAAAAGAGATGCCTTGTTTTGACAAAATTTCTCAGAAAGAGGGTGAAATCACAGGCTATAGTTCCTTACAAATAAGCACAAAATATCATACACTGAAAGCCTTCTCTCTTAGTATTTATACTTATAACTAGTCTCAAGTTTACCAGTTTTTTAACTTGACATTCATATATTCTAAATGAGGATAGAAACTCAGTGATAGTAGACAATCTATCCTCAGATCTGTCGTGCCTTGAATTATCCTCAAATGTTTGGCACAACTGTATGCCTGAAGTGAGAATTCCACAAATACTTACTAGTGAGAAAGGGTAATAGGAAGAAAATACCAAACATGTTCTTATTGGGAAAAAGTCACTAACCATTTCCAAGTTGTGTGTGTATGTATTTATACACAAACATATATTATGTTTACATACAGAAAATATGCTTATATATATAAGTATACTTATTATATATTATAAATTATACATAATATATAATATACTGTGATTATATATAATATGCCTATATTATCTCATGTAATATCAGAATTCCATTTATAAAATTTAAAACTAAATCTGAGGGGCCAAAATCAGATATTAAGAGTATATTAATTTAAAAATTTTTTATAACTCTATTCAGAGGTTCATTCAGGTGAGAACTTCTTTAGTAGCCATGAGAAAATTATAAGAAACATTTTGCACCTTAGATTAGTTTAGATGTCCTATCCCTTATATTAGATTTCCTTAATTGTGTATTTTTTAAAGATTTGTATCAGTTTTTCCTTTTTAATCTTGATATTTTGATAATAGGTACTTAAATAATAGAATGAAAAATTATGAATTTTTCATACTATCCATAATGGTATAAAATTAAACTTTTTCACAAGGAAGACTGTACCCCGTAGAAATTCTATCTGGAGTATATGTCTGTAAATTAAGGTTCATCCTTTCCTTCATCACTTATCTCATATCATTCTGGTCATTGGTTAGCAGTATAAATTGTAGGACCTAACAATTAGGAAACAATAATAAAAACATAAAATTCCCTTGTATTATTTTATAGTTGTGCCTTGTGTATTACTGAATATCCAGCCACGTTAAAAGGAGCTAAAACATATTCTCTAAGGTACTCTGATGATAATGAAGATTGTTATGCAACCTCAGGCTTGAGTTTTAAAGTCTAAATATGAGCTAAAATACTTTGATTTTTTAACCACATTTGATATCTACTTTGAACCTACAGCTAAAACCAAATCACAATATTGGTAATGAAATAAGGTGGACCATTAAGATATAACACTTCACATTTTTCCTTTACGTACTTTATTTTTAATTAGTTTGATCAAAGCCATAGTTGAAAAAGATTATCTGTGTATATATGTAGCTGATCACATAACCCTCATCAAAGATACAACCATTTAGCTGTCCTGTATTATTAAGAAGTTAAGACAGACATACTATAGCCTATGAAGTAAGGTAAGAGAAAATGAACCTAGAAAATGACAGTTTGTAAGTGCTAGATGAAACTGAGAGAGAGAGAGAGAGAGAGAGAGAAAGAGAGACAGAAAGAGACTAAAATTAAGTGAGACAATATAGGTAAAACACTGGCCAGAGCTAGATACTCCCTACTCCTAACATTAATTTCAATTACTCTAATGATAGTCACCCCTTATACAATCTGTATGTGCTAACACAAGTTAGAAGTTAATCTATTTAAATGTCAACAAGAGTTATTTTACTGTATTAGAATAAAAGCTGTATTATAAGGAAATACTTATTAAATTTTATAATCTTTGTGTCATATAAAATTTGAAATCATAAATTAATCATTAATATATTGATAATTATTAAATTATATTAATGAATTACTTGTAATGAATTAGATTAACTATATCTATTAGCTCAACTTTATCTGAAGATCTTGTATCTTCATTACAAACATAAGTATATAAATGTAAACTTTGTGAGTAGTTCTTTTCACTGCCAGTCTTTCTACTAACAAGAATTTTCAAAATTTTACTAATACACAAGCCTGTAAAACTCTAAAAAATCTTTATTCTCTATAAAATTTATAGTCTATATAGATCATGTTAACATAAATGAAATAATATCAATATTATAAATAAGACCAAGCTGGCCAGCTCAAACATGATGTTACCTATATAAAGGCTCAGAGAAAAGGCAGATCTTTCTCTCCATTTCCATAACTTACACACACTTCCACCCACCTAGGAAAAACAGTATTGTATAACTGCTGGCTTCTTCAAAGGAATTGATTTTGTTCGTTCAGTATCCCAAGGATACTAAATGATGGTTGTATGGATAGATGGATGGATGGAAGAAATGGTACATGTTGATACTTATATACATTGAAATTCTGAAGAAATTCATAGCGGGAGCTCATCACTACAGAATCAAATTATCTGATGGGTTTTCATATAGGAAGTATTATGTGAACTAAATCCTGAAGTGTAAGATTTTTATGCAACTGATATAGAATATTATCTCATTTAGCTTGGAGATAATCTCAACAAAAACATCTCAACTAATTTAAAACTCAGGTTGAAGAGAAACTCTTTTCTAATCAGTCGATAATCATATCATTTGAAAGCCTGTTTGGAAAACCAATACAAGATTCAGGGAATCCTAAGGTACAGCTCTCTGGGTCCTCAATAGAAATGAGAACCCCAAAGAGAGTCTGGATATCAAAATCCTGCCAATGTAGGATAACTTCTCAAGATCAGGCATGTCAGAAATGGACAGCCTATTTTATGAAGAAGGTCAAAACTCCAATAAGCTAGCAGGGAGTGAAAAACCAGTTGGAAAGCAGGTAGGATATCAGAAATCATGACAGAAAACCAAATATTAATGCCTATGTTCAGAGAAATCCCATACAGTACCCCAACATGAGACTGAAATGCCCTGTCAGTCACAGATACAAAGAGTTCTTATACCAGACACGTCTGTAGCAGTGCCAAACACTATAATTTGTTGTTTGTTTTGAAGTGTTGAATGCAATTGATGATTTTCACTCATTCACAGATTTATACAAATCTATACTAAAAATATCAACAGCTGTATCATCATTATATGATCCTTAAGTGGACTATTGTAACTACAATTTCCGGGGAGGGGAGGAAGAAAAAAGAAAAAGAAGGAGATTGTTTTAAAACTGAGTAGCAACTGCACCTCATTGCACAACAGTATGAAGAAACAGATTTGGAAACACAGCATCAAGATCAGTGGGGCCTTTGAGTCATAGTCTCAATTTGGGTCCCATCACTTTACCTGGCAACTGTGCCAATTTAGCAGGCATCGGACTGTGCAGAAAGATTTGCATGTAAATGGAAACAGTTTGGGGCATTTTGCTTTGCCTCAGTAAAAGAGAAACATCACTTTCTACTGGCACTACAAAAATAAAACAGAGGTTAACACAGAAGGATCCTGAGCAGAGTCCATTACTGGGAGAGCTAATTTGGCAGGTGAACCAAACTCTTGGAGATCACGGGCTGTGTTTCCAGGGAGCACTAGAGTCTGAAAAATACAGGTGTGGAAGGTATTAAAGGACAAAGCACAGATAAAACATTCTGCAATTTATAGGAGGAAAATCACCAAATTAAGAATATTTTATTTTTAATATTGTTTTTAAAATTTTTATATATTTCAAACATGTAACTAATACTTCACATAATAAAATATAATATATTAATGTTTTAACGTAAAATTAATAATAAAAGGTTTAAATAATTAAAATAAAATAAAAAGTAAACAAGGATTGTAAACATTGTAACACAGCACTATGTGCCTCATCATTAGTATGTATTTTTGGAAATTCATTGTAGCCCTCTACTTCTATCCTAGAGTCATAATAGCCTGGTCTTAACATCATTAGACTGTAGCAGATTTTCTTAGCCATGTAGTTCTCATAAAGCCCAGTCATCCTATGATGGTTTTTAATTTCTTCCCAGGCTATACTAAGTACCCTTTACTCTACTATTTCATTCATTCATGTGTTCATTGATTCATTGAATACATATTTAGTACTTACTATGTTTAAGGCACCATGTGAAATGATATAAGCCGTAGGGAAATGTGGTTAATCATAGATTTTATGCTCAAGAAGGTTATAGTCTAACATAAAATAAAATACATGTACAAATAAGGACCAAAGAAGACAGACCTTCAAAATATACATACCATAAAAGTATTGAGGCAGTTCATTAATAATTCAAGGAAGAGAGAACAAGAACAAGAATGAATGAATACGACAGAAATGCCAGTTGGGGAAAAGAGAAACTCTCTTTCTATATGAACTCCTCTCTCTTCCACTTGCTAAACATGTTAGAATGGTTTATATTCCAACCAGAAGCTTTAAGGACAAGCGCTTGGTTTACCTCCAGCATCTAACACACAGCACCAGGCCCAGAGAAGGCATTCAACAAATCTTTGTTGAAGTGAATAAATTAATGAATGAATACTTCTATTTGCTTTTGTAGATACTAGCATGTGAAATTATGAAAACCAATGTATATGTAGCCAGCTCCCATTTATTTCTCGTTGCAAATCTGGAATAGAAACAAATTGTTTTGTAAAGACAAAATACATTCACAAGTGGAAACATCATTTAAATATTTAAGATATATTTTTAGAGATTGCAAAGATAAGGGGACCTGAATTTTATAAGATTCTCCATTACTTAGATGGAGTGGGGACACTACTAAAATTACAAATTTGCAAGACACACATAAAATTCAGAATTTGTTTTCTTTTTACTCCAAATGCATTTTGGTGCAAGGAGAACTAAGACCTTTTAAGTGAAACTTGATTTTTTTTTCACTTTATAATTTCATTCTGCAGGAGTTCACTATATTTTTGACACAAAAGACACTAGAATAATTATTATCCTCTTGTATGTAATGCTTTATTTCACATTATTCTCAAGTTCCAGACACTGGAAAATTTTCAAAATCATATTGAGTCCTTGCCTTATTATCATATACTTTTGATCTCAGGATAGCTATTCTTACTTTAGTTGGCAACTTAGCTCTTCAAAATACCAAAATTAATATCAAAGTCTGGATTACATGTAATAATTTAAAAACATTTAAAAAGTTAGGGTTTTTTAAAGCTTAAAGGTAGCATAACATAAGTGCAGGCTCTTAATTAAGTTCTTCCTGAAAAATTTTTAAAATAAATTACTACTAGAATCAAAATAATTAAAATTAATGATCCAACAGTCTGTTGTACTTACACAAATTAACCATTAGAATGCTAAAGAGTTCCAAGAGATAGATTGCTCTTCAAACAGATAAATCAGCTTCAAAGTAAAATATAGTATCTCTGTGGGAGAGTCTATAAAAGTAAATGTAAATCACTTCTCAGCAAAATTGGCTCTTGCCAATAAATCTGGAAAATAACAACATTATTTCCAAACAAGAAAGATGGCTTGTTTGTTATGCACCCACAAAGGATGAACAATATAATTAGTAGAATCAGCAAATCAGAGCACAGTATGCATACACATATGAATATACATATATATACATATATATGTCCTTATACATAACACACAATAACTTGTATCCCAGCTCACCCCATCCATTGTCTTCCTTCACTCTCTTGCATTATTTTATCTATTTTCCTCACTAGTCTATGATTTTGCCAAAGAGCAGAAATAATGTCTTATTCATGTTTGTTTCTCACTTCCCCTTTCCTGCTGTCCCCCCAGCACCTACCTATAACCATGCTTACATACAGAAAGAAATAAAGCAACTATTATTTAATAGGAAACAAAATAATCAAACTACAGATTGAGGTTCCTAACCTTTTGCATTTTTTGGTGTAAAGAAAAGTTTAACATCACTTAATTGGAAAATTTTCTACCAACTTCCAAGTCAACACAGAAATTTAGCTTAAAATCCCTAAAGGTCTCCCTAAAATATCTTACACATATTTGTATCTGACAGTATATGTAAAGTTCCTGTCCTAGCCCAGAATGTTCTCCAAATTAGACCCTTTTCCTTACACTTTGAATTAACCAATATGAGCTTTGTAAGAAGCAGACAGCTCTGATTTTGAGCCATCACCACTTACACACATAAATCCCTGATAAACTGCTTATTTTCTGAGGGCCCAGTGTGCAAAGCAGTATCATAAAGCTATGGTGTAGCACAGGAAATCTGTGTTCACCCTACTGAAAATAAGATTCAAATGTTGAGAAATGGTGTCTAAATAGTATCAGGCACATTACATTGTGTTCACTTCTCTAGGCTCCAAGGACAGTGCCAGTTAGATAAAGTGATAAATAAGCAGTAAAATGTAGTGATGAAGAAGTCAGGCAACTACTTCTGCAATTCACCAAGTAAGTGATTGTAGACTACATAAACTATCTTAGTTTCCTCAACTGTAAAATGGGGAAAATTATATTTACCTCAAGCAGCCTTTGAGAAACTTAAATAAGATGACCCTAGTCCAGCATGTAGCATGGTACCTAGCACAGTGTACATGCTCAATGAATGATAGGGATGATCATGAGGAAGATATTACAGATATGTCCAGGCAGTTGTTGACCAAGAGGTGGAACAAATGGCCACAGCTGCTCAGGTAGCTAGACAGAGAAACCACTACAAAAATCCTAAAGAAATTAAGGTAGGACCTGAAGTGACATCTAAGCCAAATTTGACACTCCTAGGAAATCAACCTGCAATGCTGATGATAATTGCTTACACTACTCTCATCATATAACACTTCCATTTCATCAACTGCCTCAATACTTAGGAACCAAAATAATAATTAATAATAAAATTTTCAAGATGGGAAATCTTCCCCCAGTAGGGAAGATATTTTCCATTGTTTCTTAATATTACTCAAATAATACCAAGGACATATCTTGGTACTTTGACTGTAAGTAAAACTACCAAAGCTCATGTTTGGAAGGACTGAAACAAATATTATTAACCAATCCCCAAACACACATCAAATTGCACATACTGTAGCAAAACCCGAGGCTACTCTTAGAAATCAGCTATGTACACAAATGGAAAGTAGAGGCATCAAGATGAACAAGTATAAAGTCACTAGCAACTGCTTTTTGAAAAAAGTCAAAACACTTCTTTAAATAAATAAATATATTATTATTATATGTAGTATATCTATATGCATATCTTATATAAGCAGCAAATATGAAATAGTTGTCCAAAACTGATGTATCATCAAAATTTGTATTTTTCACAGAGTTAAATGATTTTGAAATCATAAGTATTGACCACAATATTATATATATGTGTATTTATGCATATGGTTATATACTGTGTATGTATATGCATAAATATATGTATGTAGTCCTACAAATGTACATGTGAATATATCCAATGCTAACTCTTAGACTTTCAAAATCATTTAAGTCAAGCTTGGAAAATTTACTGTGATGCTATATTCAGATATGGTTAGCTGCTAAATTCTTACTGGTACATCTTACCAGTTATTTTCTTGATATTAAGATGTCATTAACTAAGAATCACTGATAGTTGCACAGAAGAAAATACATGTTGAACATTCACATTGATTTTAAGTACCACTCCAAATTCAGAAATATTAAAATGTGAAAAATATGACTTGATATTGAAAAAGTATAATTGTGGGGTTATGTATTTCAAACTAAGACATATCCAAAAATAAGAAACTCTCTAAAGAAAATATGTGGGATTTTTAAGTGAATAATGAGACCTAACTGATAACAGTACAAATTAGGACTTGCACTCTGGACACCAGCAGCCTGTAGATTTTAAACCAAGCAAGAAATTGTCTATGTTTTCACACACACACACACACACACACACACACACACACACATACACACACTAAATGTGTCATGGTTTACTGTTTTTCATAAATAGTCACCATAGAAATTACAAATTATTCACAGTAGAATTAATTCCAAGTAAGCCAGGAAGCAGAAGTTTCCATGACAAATAAGAACAACTATATAAAATCCTACAGATATATGACCCATAACACATTACAGAGCATTGATTTCCCAGAGGCTAATGTAAACAGTTCTATTTTTGTTCTATTTTCGTTCTCTCCTATAACTCAAATCTATTCATGCTGTACAATTACTTTTGCATAATAATATATTTTAACTGAGTAGTTCATCAGTAACAATAGGAATTCTTATATTAAATGAGCATTTTTGGAAGCACCCTGTCATTTCCTTTATGATCTTTCTTGGCTATTTTTTAAAGTGTATGTTTAAAGTCTTTTATTCATGTATCAGACAACTGCATGCTTTAATTTTTTTTAAGTCCACATAAATAGGAAGAGCTACTGAGGAATTTAATTTAATGAATGGGATTGCATTTCTGCCTCCAAGGACTAAACCCTACACATTTGATACACTGAAATGTCCATATTAAAAAATAAACAATAATCTCAAAAGAAGTGAATTCTTTTGTTCAAGAACACAAGAAAATACTTGTTCAACCAATTTTTACTGAAGGAAAAATAAATACGGATAGAAGGGCTGGGATGGAAAGAAAACTGCCCAAGAGGGTTCTTATCCAGGGAGAAAAGGATAAGAAGTTAACAAAAGAACAAAACCTAGACATTCTATTTTTTCTTAGCTTTAGGCTCTAATCTCAGCTGAGATCAGAAAGGAATTCAGTCTAATATGCTCAAACAGAAATATATTTGATACATTCACCAAACAAGAATGGTAGAAGTTTTTATCCATGGCCATTCAACAACATGAATTAGTAATTGGGATATTAAACAGAGATTGGGGCTGAAGTTTCCTCAACTCTGCCTGCTTTTTAGAACAAATTTTTATTATTTCACTAAAAAAATGGGAATAATCTCTAGATTTTGATAATCAAATCACATTTCAGACTACTCTTTCTGTGCAACCTGTGTATTTCCCTTCTGCTCACATTGATTACTCTCGCTTTTTTCACAGATCTTTCTAATTGCTTTCTTCATTAAGCTACAATTTGCAAGGGAGTACCTTCCTTATTTTTATCACTGGTTCCTTCAAACTAACATCATCCTTTGCTGCTTTTTAGAACTTCATAGGAGCCAAAGAGTCTCCCTAGGAGTTCCCTAAGCCTAAATTTTAGATATATGGACCAAACTACGGACATTAAAGTTTCAAAACCTTTTGATAGTAAAACAGATATCAATAAATTATTGAGTAAAAAGATCCAGAATGACTTGCCTAGACAATTCTCTTTCTGCAATGGTTCTCAAAGTATTGTATGTAGATTAACAGCACTAGCATCAAAAGGGGGAAATTGTAAGAAATGCAAATTCTAGGCATTACCCCCCCCCACACCTACTGAATCAGAAATGCAGGGGAGTTTGGGATTGAGGTGAAGAAGGGGGAGGTGATTTTTATGCATGATAAAGTTTGAGAACCACCATTCTAGTGTATTCCAATACCAGATATAAGTAAATAATACTTTCCTTAGTTCTAAAAGCACAATTTTACCCTAGTGAGTAAAAGCATTTTCTGACTTCGTCAATAAAGCTTACAGCATTTTCAGAACCACTTAGGCGACTATTTATCTGATAATTTGAATTAAGAATTGAGCAGGTCCATCCCAGGCTTTAAAGCTGTTGTATTGTGCTTACTAGTATGAATGAGAATGAGGGACATCAGTTAGGATAGTGTGGGGACACTTGAGCCACAGATACAACCGTAGAGGTTAGTCAGGTTAGCACTTCATAGTCATCAAATCTTGCCCCCAAAGTGGTTTGTCGTTTTATAACTGACTTTTCTCATGTCATTTTTTCCCCAGATACCTTTATCAATGAATGTGTCAACCTTTCTGGCATACGACCAGCCCACAATAAGTTACTGTGGGGTGCATCATGAACTTCTCTCTCATAAGTCCTTTGAAACGAATGCACAGGAAGATACGATGGAAACACACCTAGAGACTGAGCTGGACCTGAGCACAATCACAACAGCTGGCCAAATCAGTGACCATAAACAGCAGCTGACTTAACTGAGCTAAGCGGTAGCCAAGGGTTGCCACCAAACTTTGTAACCTCAAGGACAAAAATGAGGAAGATTTGTTCATTGTGGACTCTCAAAACAAAACAAAACAAAAATCCCCTGTCAAACAAAAGTCCAAGATCTATTCATGAAATAAAGAAGACATGAATTGTTTCAAGTCTACACTTTGTAATTAGCTAAGTTGTGCAGTATTTTTTTGACTTAAACAGAGTATGACCCTGAAAACAGAAAAAGAATCTTTTTTTTCAAAACTCATCCTACCTACCTGTAAAAACTGTACAGAGCTAATGTATTTTTCATATTGTAAAGTTTCAATTATAGAAACAACTGATATGTACAGTACCATAATTTAATTACATTTTACTTTACAAACTTTACACATTTCAGTTTCTAAGATTTTAAATTAACAAAAATTTATTTCTTGTGTTATTCAGAGTTACTCAGTTTTGTAGGGACTGTTTTGTTACTGCTTTTGTGCCCAGAAACCTTGACTCTAAAATTCTGTGCTGTGCGAAACATGCACGATTTTTATCATGCTTACTGCGTAGAATTTTATCTACTTGTTCCAGAAATAATACATTAACCAAAAAGGATTTAATTGTTGAGACTTGTAAGAGGTTCTTCAATTACATAGGCAGGTTTTTCTTATAAATGAAAAAAAAAATCAAAGATTTTTTTAACACTTCTTCTCAGACTTAACTGTTGCCTTGAATTACAGCCTAGTTTCTAAGCAGTGACATGTAATGACAAAGAGGGATATTTTAACAACATATTTCTGAATGAATTGACTCATTATTTCATTATTTTGAGTAACCCATTGTTAACGGTAGGGGGAAGCATGGACAAAACATCACTGGAAACAAAGGCTGTAACCACAGCAACAGACTTTGATACACTTAAAAGGTGCAGCTGCCAGTGACAAAGAAAAACTTGTTACATCTCATTATTTTCAGGCCAAGGTGGGAAGGATAGAGCATAATAATTGTACAGTAGCAAATTTTCTCCTAATTAACCCAAAGTGGTTTACCTAAAAATAACCATCAGTTAGTGCAAAATGTGCCTGGTTTTTAAGACAACTTTTCATTTAGAACTGCGAGGCTATATTTTGGGAACATCTCAACGGAAATATGTGAAAATTTTCACTTTGTGTGCTACATCAATTCTCTCCTGGAGAAGAACTCTAAACATTGATAGCTCATTCAGTATAGATATGAGCCATGGTGGAGAACTTTATAACACAAGTAAACTGTGAATATCTTTTAATATGTTCTAAATTGTTTATGTTGCCATCCATAATGAGATTTGCTTCTAAATTATCTGAAAAATAACCCAGAGTAATTTGAAGCCACCCCAGATCATATAGTGATTATGTAATTTGTATTATAAAGCTAATTTAAGTGAAATTATGAAAACCTAACTTTTCAGAGGCTGAAATAATCAACTTGTTTCTGTTGTTTGCTTGACACAGGTTATTGTTTGAAAATGTTATTTTATCTATGGTATCCACACATTCTTTTGTGTGTTTTTTATTATAAAACTACAAGTTTCAATTGAATTGCACTAGGAGAGATGCCTTTTTATGTTGTCATTTTGCATTCATAACATCAAAAATAGGTTGAGCAAATGTCAATCCAACAGGGGTCAAACACAATCAAAAACAATGAAGAAAAGAATTTGTTAAGACCAATGTCAAGTTTTTAATTTCTTATTTATTCCAAAGAAATTATACCTACAAAAGTCTAGTTTTATGCAGATTTATCGTGGCAAATTTAAGAGCAACTTAAAGAGGAATAAACTTTAAAAATGTACAGCAAATTTTTCTTGAAAATACAGTCGTAAAAAAAGATTGGAAGAAGCAAACTCTCTTACTAATTTAAATGAAACTAAATGTCTCAGTACTTATATCAACTATTTAGCATCCCAGATTTCATAACATATTTTGCATAAATTATTTGCTATTCAAAATTTTTTGTCATTTTACATCTAATTTTCATCTTTACTTTTTCCAATTTCTAATGTCTTTGCAATATATTATTCTTAGTGTTCTTAATCCTCTACATTGAGATTTTGTTTTGCATAGTTAGCAAATTTATAGAGGATTAATTATAAATCTATTCTTGTGGGTCTGAAATTAGATGCAAAATTTTATTTATTATGTAAACCAAAATGTCATTTGCAATCTTTTTTTCATCAGAAGTTGTCCTTGCAAAGATCAAGCATCTTTTAATTGGCGTAAAAAAAAGCATTTTATATATATTTCCAGACATTTTCAAATTGATAAATAACTTTTAGAAATATAAGGTTCTAGGGAGGTTCACAAATGTATGCCCTTGACTTCCTGAAGCAAACATTTTTTAAACATTTTAAATTCATCTAAGTAAACAACTATAAATAGAAGCAGTCATCTTGGAACCACAGCTCTGTGCATCTGAGAACTTAATACAGTAAGAGCCGAATAAACTAAGAATTTTTAGATTTCTCATATTTGAAATTAAATCCAAAGGATCTTTTACAAGAAAAAAAAGAAGATGCTGGGTTTTTGTTTGCCTAATTTTTATTTTGCCATGTTCAGGGCCATGGGGGAGGGTGGAAAAGGGAGTGAAAACCTCTTAGAGGAAACTATGCCTAGAATCTTTATCATACATTTGCAATTTATATATTTGTGTCTAAAATCCTTAATTATAACTTATCTTTTTCAGTATTCAGTGATCTCCTACTTCCTCTTGCTAACCACCCTGTCCCCAAGTCTCCTCCCTCTCTGCCTATTGCTCATTTAAACAACAGAAATGTTGATATGTTTGGGATCAAAAAATGCAGTTTGACCCAGCATGGTTACAATAACCATAGAAGCTGCAGCAAAAAATAAATTTATGCAGTGTTTTGAGGTTTATAAACCACATTTTATATAAATTATTGCATTTTGTCTTCATAACCATCCCATGAAGACACATTAATCTCAAAGAAGTTGAGACTTACCCAAGAACACAAGGCTAATAATTGGTGGAAATGAACCATTCTCAAAATTCATAGCCTGTTAGTCTTTCCACTAAACTAAAAGCCTTCTCTCTGATCAGAGCCAGAGAATTTCCAGAGATAGTGAACAGAATGAAAAAAAAATGTTTGTCATGTTGTTTAATATCTAATTTAACTCAGTTCTTCTATCTGTATAATATATGAGCTAAATGAACTCTTTCTATGTGCTACTCTGGCTCTCACATTAAAATTTTGTTCAAAAAGTAAAGCAAGTCATAGATTTCTTAACATATTATGTCATTTGTAAATGTGCAGATGAGTTGCTTCAAGGAAGTGGATATACGTAGGCCCAAGATATGGACATAAAATCAAGAACCACAAGGAAAGAAATCAAAGACCATCTAAATTGAGATTGCGTGGGTTATAAAACAGATCCATAGTGCGATGTTCAACACATGTTCAACACATGTTCAAATGAACACATACTCAATTCAGAGCTAATTGGGAAGACTTTTATATTTTTTTCCTTTTTTTTTAATCTCAGCAAGAGTACTTCTTAAATTGTGTTCTTAAACCTGTCTTAATACAGAATAATTTTCTCTATTCTCCTAATAAAAATGGAATGTAACTTATCCAAACTGATGTATAGATACCAAAACATATTCTAACAAGCAAGTAGTATTTTATTGATCTGCTCATTTTTACCAACTCTCTATATTCCCTCTTGAATGTTCCAGAAAACCATAAAACCATACAGATTTTAATATAAATTATATTTTTAGAAGGA
The DNA here is from genome assembly GCF_022079265.1 of Lynx rufus. Classification (NCBI taxonomy): domain Eukaryota; kingdom Metazoa; phylum Chordata; class Mammalia; order Carnivora; family Felidae; genus Lynx; species Lynx rufus. The sequence goes on from NW_025814825.1 coordinate 9,682,185, forward strand.
AAGAAAACTTGTCTACATTCAACATTCAAGACAAATTACATAATCCTATCTGAAGTCATTTCAGACTCCACAAACTCCTTGGAAATAGCAATATCTCTTTGCAAAAATATTTTTAAAAATAAAGCCACTGTAAATGGGAGTGAAGACCTCATTTGGTTATGTCTGCTCCTGACTAGAAAACAGATATCATCTCTCAACCTAAACATTCAAAATAAGTAAAGAAACTGAAAGCACGAAAATAGATAACATATGTGAACTATTAGTATGCTTGAAGAAAGAAGATCAGATGTGCTGAGTAGATGGAGGTACAGGAGGGAAGAGGAAGTAGGACTGGCAGATATTTAGCCTCAGGAAAAACAGTGAAAAATCTTCACAGCAAAAAACAGTAACATCTTACACTGACATACCTCTTAATGGTTTAACTCGCTGGGTAATAAATAGTATAATGACCTGGAAACACATAAAAAGTCCCAAGGTCTAGATGGGTTAGCTATGCAGTTAAGAATGCAGATGCACTACTCTTTCAGTTAAGAGTTTCCAACTACTGCTATGACCTCAATGCACTACCACTGTCTCTAACTAGAGAGGTACCAAGCGCAGAAGATCCAGGATCCATGCTTTCAAAACTGACTCTACCACAAGGGTAGAGTAGACTGACAATCAGCAACTGTGCTTTATTTTAATATCAATTATAATGAGGAAGAAACATTTAAGAATACACCAGAGTGGTGATGGGTTATTTTCAAAGCTCTCTCACGGCTTCCATTATGATTTCAATGTGAGATAGGAGGCTGTTTATATTTAACATTTTTTAATTTAGGGTAAAATTCATGTTTTAAAAAGTCCACAGTTGATTATTTACTTTTCTATTAAGAACAGTGAACTTAAAGCAACAGAGTGAGTGCTTGAGCCATCTAGGACTTAGAAAACTCTTGAGTTTCTTCCTCCTCTTTCCCAAACATTTATAGATTTTGTTTTATATGTGTGTCTTACTGACAAGCTAAGTAAAAATTGGTTTTAAATAAATCAAGTAATATTTCAAATGCATCAAGGGACCTTGTGATAAAGGATACTTGAAGTAAATCCTATTTGTTTTCTAATCTGAAACATCACTCACTAATTTATCATTTGTAAGTTGATTTCAATATATCTTGTGTTATATAATGCGGCACACCTGTACTGCATGGCCTTGAAGGTTCTATGATGCAGTCTTTGCCTCAGGCTGTGTAAAATAAAGAACTGACTCTAGGTTTTGAGCAAGTCTATAGACACGGTAGTGTGATCATTTTCAATCAATTTTACTTATTGAATTTACCTGGATTAATGTGGAAAAATAGTATTAAGATAACATGGATGAATAAAGTTGACAGTTTTTTTTTTCTATTTACTGGTTTAAATTTTTGCTATGTAGCATATCCTCAAAGTTACTATTAAAAGAAAATCCTTGGGCACCTGGCTGGCTCAGTCAGCAGAGTGAGCGATTCCTGATCTCACGGTTGTGAGTTTAAGCCCCACATTTGGCATGGAGCCTACTTTAAAAAAATTAAAAAAAAAAAAGAGTAAATCCTTTGGGCCCATCCTAAATTTGCTGAATCAGAGTCTCTGGAGCTAATCTGATGCATGCTAAGTTTTGCAAAATACTGTTCCAATGAATTTATTTTTACCAAGTCATTCAATTGTTTTTTTATTGTAGTCTGAAATTATTAATTCTTGTGCTTTCTTGTGCCAATGTGAACCTAGTTTGCTAAGCCTGGCTCAACATTTTTCCTGACCGGAGGAATGCAAAACAAAAAACAACTATACATAAAATGGTCAGGTTGTTTCTTGACAGATTGTATTGTTTATAGGTTTTGTTCCCCATTAGCTCTTTCAACAGGAATATTTGAAACAATCTTAAATCAACACAGTTATTCACTTAACTAAAATTTATCATTTGCTCCCAGGGATAATAATATAACAGTAGAAAAGCCAGAAGTGGGGAAAGAGCAAAGAACTGACTTATGATGTACCAGGCACTGGGCTGTCCCCACCTCATTCTCAAAACTTTTTAGGAAACAGGTATAGCCACCATTCTAAAGAAGAGGAAAATAAGGATTGTGATAATTGAATAACTTGCCAAAGCTCATACAAGAGAGTCAGATATAATATCCAGTTCATCAGACTCTAGGGATGTCCTCCTATCACCCTGTAAGCACCCTTTTCAGAAGTGAGAAAAAACCATAATCAATATAATTTGACTCAAATATTTTAACAGGGGATGTGAAGACAGCAGAGAAGGAATATACTTTCCTATTCTTAAATATAAAAAATTGCTTAAACTATTTCACACGGTATAGAGATTTCCTTCAATATCTTAAGTCAGCAACTTAATGGAAATAAATGTCCATTACTTTCTTGAAGTTTTATACATTGTTTCCTAAAAGGAGTAGACATTTAAAATAAAAACCCTTCAAAAGATATTCCCAAATATTCATGTTGTATTTCCATTTCCAATTTCCCTAGCTATATTATAAAACTATAACAAAAATATAAGTGGGTATCCACAATAAAATCTTTAACTGGCAAAATACAGAAGGAAGATGTCACTTGAAGCAAAACCTCGACAGTCAATAAAGTAACCACATGCAAATGACAACACAAAGAAAAACACCAATAATATACAGTCACAAAATGTTAACTGGCAATGACATGGCTTGAGTTGCAGGATATTTCCTATGAATGATCCTATGTGGGAATATTTTTCAAGGAGAATTTTTACTTACCCAAATGATTTGTGCAGTGAGAGAACACTCCAGAAAGGAGGCAAGAAGACAGCCTTTATAATAACGTTGGCCCTGCTTGTTCTATTATTCAGAACAGAGTATACAGTTTAAATAAAAAACAATCTTCCTTGTGAAGGCAACGCAAATGTTTTCATCACTATATGCAGGTGGCCAAATAAATTACATTTATGTTTAAATTCAATCTTCAAGTGAATCTTCCTCGGTCTCAGCTATTAACAAATGACATTTTAAATAGTCTCAATTCCATTACTGTCTCTAGGAGATTTTTATTAAACCATTGGACTAAAAACCTCTTCTATTTCTCCCTGAACTTGCACAAGTCCAAGGTGATATAATTCAGAAACTACATTAGCATTTAACTCTATCATACTACCTGAACATGTAGCGTTCACGTAAAATGCATTGTCTTTTATAGTGTGGAATTCAAGAGACAGTGAAATACTAAGCCACATTTCTACTAAAAACTACCACTACTATAACTGTGATAAAAGTATGCTATATGTTTAAAACAATAAATCCAGAAAGAAAGAAGCTCTCGCATCCTGCATCTAATATCACTACATGTGTTCATTCTGGCACCACTACACCATACAAAAATTTTAGCTGAAAATCTAAAGTAATTCTGATTTTGGATAACAAAGATGACCCTGCTATCTGGGTTGAAGATTCAGTGGACGATAACGAAGAGGACAAAAAATTACACATACCAAGAGGTAAGTGAAAGAAATGTGACTTAATGTCATTGATCTGTGGATAACTTTTGAAACTAAGAATTAAAATTTACAACATTTTGCCTCTAATGTCATCAATAAAGGCCAATATGGACATTAGGGACTAAAAGCAAACATATTTGTGATGGCAATATATGTCAAACAATAGATTAATAGAATTAACTGTACCAAAAGAAATAATATTAAGAATAAAAATTAGTTAAAGCACTATCATTTCTCCAGGGAGAAAGTGAAAAGTCAGAATAAAAGATTCAAACTAAATACCAAATGTTCTTTCAAGATCAATTTTGAAATGTCCGAAAACTATAAACCCCAAATTAGTGCTTCAACAAAATGAATAATTACATTAATTCACATATACCTAGTTAAATTCTGTTACTGAGAAATAACTTGTATTTAAGATATATTCCATCTGTTCCTACTAGTTTACATCAGTAATATATTTGCTTTCAACCCCAGATTCATAAAGGTAATGCCCTAAACAGAATGATGAAGATGTGCTGAAAGACTGGATCAATCCCGTCATTCTTCTCTGCTATAAGGCAATATTAGAGTGGTAGACCTACCGGAGAGCTGGAAATATCATTTCTAAAATCCTCGCTAGCAGTTTTTGACGTAGACACTTGTAACATTCATTATCTATCGGTCTTATTTTATATTCATTTATAAAATAAGGAATTACTGTCTTGAGATAAGAGCCTGGATGGCCCATTCCAGCTCTGGTTACAAATGTATAATAGATTTAGGTAAAAACAATGAACTCTGAACTCTGCTATCTGAAGAAAGACTTGAGATCTTTGTGATGTCAACATTTTCTTACCTTGGGATTTGATGGAATCTTACATTCACTGTATTATACATCCTTCAAAGCTCCTTGCCAGTTTCCTATTTAACAAACTTCAAACTTGAGTTCCTTAAACCAACATTACATTATAGACATGGCTATTTCAAAATGAATCCTTGTAAAATTTCATCATTTTGTGGAAGGATAAAATAAGGCTGGGGTAGTAGCTTTTCTTGACTTTTTCTGTGTCTTTGATTCCAGTTATGGAATAAAAATGTGTAAGCTCAGTATGACACCTTGGTACTACCATAATGGAATTGGAAGAAGAGTCTTCTAATGGATAAACACTTCATGTAATATAAAACAGAAATGTAGTTGGAGATCACTTCTTTTTAACTCAATGAATGATCTGATATAGTTTTCAGATAATGCATGCCTTCTTGCACCTGAGAATATAAATATTATTGTCTATAATGATGACATGTTTTCTTTGTCATATACTTTTTGCTTTCTGAGGCAGACTTCAGACAATTGATTGTGCTCCATAATTGCCACCAGAAGAAACTTCTATTTAATTATTTCCAGAAAGAATGACATAATACTGAGAACTTTAAGATAAAATGATAATTAACTAACACTTAATGAATGTTTACTTTTTTAAACATTTTACATGTATATATTTAATCCTGATTAATATGGTTAATAGGATTAACAATAACCTTATGAGGTACTATTGTTACCTCCTTAAGAAGATAAGAAAAATGATGCTCAAAGTGATTATATAACATGTAGCTACTAAATCATGGAACAAGAATTCAAATCCAGATGATAGGTATACTGACAAAGTGATCGCTACTAACTGCCCACTTAAAGTCCATTTCAAAAGCCCATTTCTTAACTTTAAAAGTGTATTCACTGAAAGCTATAACTGAAGACATTTTTCAATGTAATGGATGTTTATTACATACCTAATATATGTCTGGTGGAGGGTAAAAATCCTTGAGAGACACAAAAGAATGTGTTAAATAACTTGTTCTCAAGAGACTTACGGTCTTAGCAAGGAGAAAAGACATCCATATGAAGCAAAAAAAAAAAAAAAAACAAACAAAAAACAACAACAACACACAAAAAACACAAAACTCTAAATTGAATACCTGCAAGAAAACAAAGCAATCAAAGGATGAAATCAAAGCCAAATTGTTGTGGAAAACTCTGGGCAAAAGTGAAAACTGAGATAGAACTTGAGACTGACAGTATTCAGACAGGCAAAATGAAAAGAGAAGAAAGTTAAGAGTATTATATTTTATATATGGATATTATTATTTGAATAATATCCATTAGATTGATGCTTGTCTGGCAGAGAAATATCAAGCTCAATTTTTGTCCTGATTTTGTAAAAATTCAGAACCAAATTTTACTCTTGACAGAGCAAACCTTTTAGCCTTTCTATTTGGGCATAAACATTTCCCATCTTTTTTTCAACTTTATTTGCCTTTATATTCCTTTTCTTAAATTTTTTTTTTACGTTTATTTATTTTAGAGAGAGAGAGAGCGTGAGTGGAGGAGGGGCAGACAGTGAGGGAGACAGAATTCAAAGCAGGCTCCAGGCTCTGAGCTGTCAGCACAGAGGGCTCAAAGTCACAAACTGGGAGATTATGACCTAAGCCAAATTGCAATGCTTAACCAACTCTGCCACCCAATGTATATTCCTATATATTCAATGTATTTTACCTTTCTTTTGGGGGGGGGGAGGCTTAAATCATATCAATCTTTTGTCTTATGTCAATTTCAGTAAAATGTTCATAAAACATTTTGAAGAGTGATTCAGGCAACCCTATAAATTTAAAATAATTATGTGAATTTAATTATTTCTTAGAAGTTAATAATGTAACATCCTCAGTCAAATTACTCTTTGGTTCCAGGTGAGAAAATGGTCTACAGATTTACTGAGTTTTTCTTTTTTTACTCTTTTCAGTATTTATGTTAATATTGGTGAATACTAACCAGGATTTTTATCCCAAAGAGTAAAAAAAAAATGTTTTTTGACTGCTACATTTCACAAATAAAGAAACTAAATAGAATATGAGTAAATGGCATGCTCAAAATCACTTTGGTAATAGACAACAGACTCACTACTAGAACTCATATTTACTCAATATTATTTTTTGTTACAAAATATTTCATGAACACATCAAAATTTAACAAAGTATACAGAATTATTTCCACCTTAGAAGTACAGACAATTGTCAATAAAGCTGTTTTTTTTTAAGGTACAGTCAAATAAGGTTGAGAAATGTTCTCTTTCCATCAAAGTTTGCTTGTCATTTGGACTATTCACTTGCAGCAGTCTGTGTGTTCCCTTGATAGTTACAAATTTTTATTCACATGTATTTATTCAATGTGCCTTTTCGTTTGTACAGTGATTGTCTTTTATATTATATCCCTAATACTTTGGTGTTTTTAATTCAATTCAATCAAATAAGTATTTATTCATTTATTCAGCCTTTACTAATAATATGCCAAGGACTGAGATAGGCAATAAAGTGATCAAGTGCTTAAAAGTGAATAAATGATTGTAATTCAATATGATATTTCCAACAATGAAGTATGAGCGTGGTGCTGTAGGACTGAAGGGGAGAGAATGATTAATTTGGCTGGGAGAAAATCAGATAAGGCCTCAGAACACTTGCTATTTGAGACCCTGGATTCTAAAGATTGTCAGTCACACAAACACACACCTGTCCTGCAAGTTCCATTCCCCACTCCTAATTAGTTTGGTATTTTAGATGTATATTAGCTTTTGGAAACCTAGGACTCCAGTAGTTTTTGAGTCTGGTAATTTCCTCAGGATAGCTAATAACTTGATTTTTATATATAAATATTAAAGATTATTTTTAATTTTCCCTTCCTCCAATCTTCTAAATTTAATCCTCAAATCAAGAGTATTCAATTGAGCCATTCCATGACAAATGCAAGACACATGCAATTTTACTAAATACAAATAATAAGTAATAAATGTCATAGACTGTCAGAAGTTTTTCATTTTGTTTTGTTTTTAACATGTATCATGCAAATCCAATCTATGTGTATCAAAAAACCTATATTGCAGTTCTCACCTCAGGAATATGTGAAAAAAAATGTAGAAGAGGTATATCTGCCTGTACAATTTAAGTTTTCACCAATTACTAGTTATGACATGACTGCTATTAAAGTGAATAAGAAATAGGTTATACACAGAGAGTCTTTTGTATTTTATTCTGCTATCAAATAATTCTTTAAGAAAGTGAAAAACTATTAGCAAGGTGGTCAGATCATCTGATATGGCAATAAGCGTAGATGCTTTGGTAGCCGTTCGGTATCATTAGCTCTTAACTTCCATAAATATCTTTTATTTCCTTCAATAAATACATCTCTTTATAAGAATATCATTATTCCCAAAGGATTCCATTATTTGTTTGTTGTCTAGGGAAATTTCTTATTAAATCCTCAAGAATCACCTTGCATTAAGCTGAGCCGAAATAATAAAAGTAAATTCAGTAACTAGTTGAAGGCATAGTTTTCTGATCTTCCCACTTAGGAAAATGAATATTTTTTTTATTTTAGAATTTCAGAATATATCAATATTAAGAGAGTTCATTATGAATAATGCTATCTTAAAAAATGCCAAGGGAATTGTATCTTAATGTTCTTCTCCTAAAATACTCTTGTGGATAATGAAGAGTATGCAGTATGGCAAAAGTGGCCATCAGTATCCCCAACATATAGAACTATATGATACTCAAACAATTATTTTTCAAAAATAAATTACATACAAGGTTTCACTCTAGGTAGTTCTCCACAGTGTGACCCATGATATATTATGATAAATAAGGCTATGAAATTGAATTCATTAGACTGCTACTATTTATATTATATTAAATACCTAAAACATCCTTAATGTGAGTGCTTTAAATGTTATCTTTAAAATGTTATCTATGTAGGGTCTATAATTTGTAGTGACTATACAATTATAAAACCCTTTAGGTTTCTGAAGGTTCATGACTATCCTTAATTCTTATTAAGAGGGAGCCAAATCTAGTCTGAGAAACTCCAGTTGATTAACAAAGAAAATTAATGTGCTTTTCAATTAATGTGGCCCTAAAACTGTTGGGACTAGTGTGGAACACTGATATTGACATTCCTGAGTGCAAGAGGAACAGGATGGAAAGGTGCTGGTAAATAACTAGACACTCTCCTGAGAGGCTCTGAGAAATACTATTAGATCTCCATCTGCTGGTTGGAAATTCCAGACTCATAGGGTATAATGCTAGCTAAAATACAAGGCTTGGATGATACCCACCATTCCTTTTCAGGTTTGTAACCCATCTACTCCCAAAAAGACTTGTGACAATTTATAGATTAAAACATCTGCATAATTAAACATTTTGAGCTAGTGATCATTAGGAGACAGGCTATATTTTATAATCACTACTGAATTTCTCATAGCATATTAAATTTGCTACAAGTTCATTCTCCCAAAAAAATCCTGCCTTGAAAACATTTACTAAAATATAATAAGAAAATAAGAAAAATGGAAGAAAAAGGCTACAAATTAAAGAAGAGTTAATAGTAAATTTATAATGATATAATTCTAAATAAAACTTGGCATAATTTATCAGTCCTCAGAATTATGTGAAATAAAAGTATATCCAATTTATCTCTCTATCAAGGCATATCATAGTTGACCCTGATAGAAAGGTAAGCAAGCAACAGTTAGTTTCAGGGCCCTAAATAAAACCACAGGGAGATTAGTACATTATTCTGATTATTTTATTCTTCTTCATGTTTCCTCTAGCTTCTTTCTTCTTTCTCCACCTCTCATTTGAGTGATATATGATATGCACATATGTATTCAACATAGTGACAGAGGGTGACAAGACTTGGAGAGTAAAAGCTTACATTAATTTGTCTTCAATATGAATTGTCCAATTATAGCATATTATATAGCTCTATTAGCTTACCAGAACATATAAATAAGGTTATATTTAACTCTATAACAGATTTGAGAACCAAACCTATGTTCCAAACTCCTTTTGGACTCAATAAATAGAATGCCCCAGAGCTCAAGCATATTCAGATAAGGCTCAAAGCGTCCCTTTTAAAAAGATCCTTTGACATTTTCATAAAAGCAGATCTTTGCTCATGGCTGGATATTAAGGACCTCTACAAATTCCTTGAATAATCAAAGACTTGGCTTTACATGACTGTACATGTGGTGTTCTATGAAAGATCCAGAAGCCAGCTAATGAGAATTGCTAAAAAATATTAAAATATCTCTTAAAATTATTTTTGTCAAACCAGTCTGTGGTAGAAAGTTGTCCATTGGAGTGCATTTACATGTGATTACTGTAATGAATAGCAGGATAAAAAGAAATCCACCAGAGGACATTTCCACCTTTCCCCAGAGCCACAGTATCCCAGACAACACACCGATCTCAGGAATACCATTATAAGTTTTTTAATAAGTGGACAATATCACTCTATTCACTTGTTAGTGATTATGAAATTCCCAAATGGTAAGGTCTTACCAAAGCAAACCCTGAAGCATTTAGCATTTAAGCTATTTCATTCTGGGAGAGAAAATGCCATTTAAAAATAAGAGTACCAGTTGGTAATAAATTATATGCAGGTCACTCCAGTGTAGTATTTCAATCACTTCAGTATTTTTATCTCCACCCCCCCCCAGACAAAAGTGTCAGAAATGAGGCATGAAAAGCTATTAACTGAATCATTCACACATTGAATAGATGTTGTCAGTCTGTTCTTTTGATGGAAAATAATGAACAACTGATTTATTTATAACGGGTAATTATGATAATATACCTTCATTTTCCATCTTTTCCAATACATTATAGATATTTTATAATTGTCTTATTTCATACCCAATTTGAAATCATATGTTTCCATAAAAATTTCTTCTTTCTCAGACTTTTATTTAACTCCTTTTGGCTGGGGTATAATTAAAGTGTTTTAACTGACTTGGTTCCCTTGTCTTGTTTTCTCTTTCAATTTTCAGCCTTTTCTCCTAATAGAATTGATCCATATTTATGCTACTAGAGACTGAAATCTGAATTTTAAATAGATGCAGAATGTATTTATACAATCACTATAGAGTGAATCTTGTTAGCACTTATTTGATCAAGTTTGCCTTGTTTTCTTTTTGAGATGGAGGGAAACATAGCAGGTAAAGAAGATAGAAACTGATTTGGACTTCCAAGAGAAGGAATTCTTGGTTTTAAGAATCATGGCAAGAAGACATAATTCATCCTGTTTTTCAATTTTTTTAGAGCATAAATGAGCATTTCCTTTGAACTTTTCACCCCAACCCTGAAATAAATTTTATCTTTTCTAAACATTCTTCTTTTTTTTTTTTTTTTTTTTGGCCATAGGACATGGCTGCCCAAACACTGGACTCTGCTCCACATGTGGCACAAATCCATATATGAAAATGCCTTTGGGGATATGCTTCTACATATAATTGGAACTACTGTTGAGGAAAATACCCACCACATTATGGAATTTTTTCTTTTTTTTTAGAGAGAGAGAGAGAGAGAGAGAGAGAGAGAGAGAATGAATCTTAAGCAGACTCCATGCTCAACACCCTGACATGGGGCTTGATACCATGACCCTGAGATCATGACCTAAGCCCAAATAAAGAGTCAAATGCTTAACCAACTAAGTCACCCAGGCTCCCTATAGGGAACATAATGTTTTTAATGTTTATTTATTTTTGAGAGAAAGAGAGACAGAGTGTGAGTGGGGAGGGGCACTGAGAGAGGGAGACAGAATCTGAAGCAGGCTCCAGGCTCTGAGCTGTCAGCACAGAGCCCTACGCAGGGCTCCCACTCACAAACCAAACCATGAGATCATGACCTGTGCCGAAGTCAGACGTTTAACTGACTGAGCCACCCAGGTGCCCTATGGAACATAATTTTTAAAAGAACACATAAGAAATGAATTTTAGAGCTAGGTCCAGGAAAAATTATCCTGAGAAATGGTTGTACCTTGTCCCTGATGAATCTAGTGCTCTGTAACATACCCTATCTCCTTTACATCTCAGCTCAGGAACTCTGAGTTGGGTTACACTTGATAACATAGTAGCCAGGCAAACCTCCCTGTTGAGGGTCTTGGCTTTCTCTTTTTTATATCTTGTTTATTTCCTCTTTGTAGTCCTATTTTGTTCATTTTATTTCATATGTCTTTTGTTATAAGAAGTCTCAAATTATTTTGGGGGAAGCAAAAAGTATAAAATAAGGAAGTAAACTAGAGTTACTATTCTGAAAGCAGTTTAGATTCTAACTGCAATGGTATAATCTGATCTTTGAAATGCTGTTTTGGTTGGTTGTTGTTTTTTTTTTTTTTTTTTTTTCCAGCATCATGCCTGCTTTCCAGTGTCCCATTATTGAATCATCTTTAGATTTTCAGTTCCTTAATTTGTATCTTACCTATGAACTCTTTAAAAAAACAACAACAACCTTACAGATATACATACACACCCACATAGCACACTCCTTTCATGTACTATTCTTCAGATATAAAGATCACGAAGTAAAGCAGGGCATATATTTAAAGATTTTTCCACTAGTAGAAACATTCTCAGGTGCTGGTTTAAAGAGACTAGTAGTGTATTTTCAAAAAAATCTGACTAGGGTTAAAAATAAAGCTCTCAACAGTTTTTGGTTTTAAAGTATTTTTTTTTATGTAAGCCAAAAATCTATGGGTTGTCATTAAGTGGCTCTGAACATTTTTACAATATTAAATTTTACCTTATTTTATTAACTCTTGAGTTAACCTAACTATTGCTTATCTCATAAACCATGATAACTATATTCCAAACATACATTCCTCCACCTTTCTTGACAGCCTAAACCCCTCTTTCTGAGCTGCCCATCTACCCCTCTAATCCCAACCCCAAACTGAAAAGAAGCAATAATTTTTCAAGTACATCCAAGTTTATCCACACAAAAGTATTTTCAACATGATTTCATGATATTACATGAAATGTCTCCTTCCGAGGTGCCTGGGTGGCTCAGTCGGTTGAGCTCAGTCAGTTGATTCTTAATTTTGGCTCAGGTCATGATCACAGGGTCATGGGATGGAGTCCTGCATGGAGCTCCATGCTGAGCATGGAGCCTGTTTAAGATTCTCTATCTCTCCCTCTGCCTCTCTCCCCTGCTTGCACTCTCTCTTCAAAATTAAATAAGTAAATAAGTAAATAAATAAATAAATAATAAAGTAACTCCTTCCACTTACATTCAGAGAATTGGGATAATACGTGAGTTAAATTCTGAAACTTAAAATGTAAGTTTTAGGTGCCATATTAATAAATTATGAAATAAATAGGACTAAAATCACCAAAACTTAGATTTAAAATGAAAGCATTTTTCATGTTTTATCTAAAATTTAATCTTGATTAACTTACTTTGGACTCCATAAAAAATTCCTGTGAAGAAGGGAAAATAAAATATTTCATCCATAACAATATATAGACTCATTCATATGTAGCATTTCATGTGTATTTATGTAGTTATTATTTAGTCCAACCACAAGATTTATAAAGCATGCAATAAAGACAAATTTAAAGGGGCGCCTGGGTGGTGCAGTCGGTTGGGCGTCCGACTTCAGCCAGGTCACGATCTCGCGGTCCGTGAGTTCGAGCCCCGCGTCAGGCTCTGGGCTGATGGCTCAGAGCCTGGAGCCTGTTTCCGATTCTGTGTCTCCCTCTCTCTCTGCCCCTCCCCCGTTCATGTTCTGTCTCTCTGTGTCCCAAAAAAATAAATAAACGTTGAAAAAAAAAATTAAAAAAAAAAAAGACAAATTTAAAATATAATAATTTTCAATTGGCATGCAAATTCCATCTTTAATTGAATGTCCTAGTACCCATTACTCCTTAAAATTAGAGAAAATAGATAAGATACAAGAAAAGGAAAATTAAGAAAATGTATATCAAAATATTGCATTCTGTTCCCAATTATTACATAATTCTTATTTCACAACTTTCTTTGAAAATTAAAAAAAAGAATAAATGAGTATTGATGTACTAGCTACGTACCTATACTCAATGCATTAATAAGTTAAATTTTTGGAATAAAAGATGTCTACATTCAGGTTTGAATTACACATAGACAAGGTTCTGAGCTACATTTCAATTCTGTTTAAAGCATATAACCTTTGTAAAAACACAGATGTCTTGGGATGCCTGGGTGGCTCAGTTGGTTAAGCATCAGACTCTTGATTTTGGCCCATGTCATGATTTCATGGTCATAATCTCACAATCGTGAGATCAAGACCTATTTCAAGCCCTGCATGGCCCTCTGTACTGGGCATGAAACTGCTTAAGATTCTCTCTCTCCCTCTGCCCTTCCCCTGCTTACACCTATGTATGCACAGGCACATTCTTTCTCTCTCAAAAAAAAAAAAAAAAAGCAGTTTTCTTCATGGAGCAAAATGAATTTATGAATCCATGCAATATAAAAATACAAATAAAACCTTATTTAAGTGAATTACTAAGACTAGTTCATACAAAATATATCCATTCTGGGTGTCTGTAATTTTTTTTCTTGTTTTTCCAAATGTCATTAAGCTTTGCTCTAATATAAATATGAATGCAATTAGAAATACATTACTACCAGCACATACCTAAAGTTGGGTGGAAATTTAGATTAAGGGTTTTTAATTTTTTCTGAATTCTAAATACTTAAAGATGTAACATACAATCAGTAACTCATCATAGTCATTGTTTTCAGTGGGGTGTGTGTGAGGAGGGGGAAGGGGGCCTGCCATGGAGAGAGATACCAACTGCTATGCTTTTTTTCTCGGCTTTTCTCTGCTAATAATCAGCACTGAAGAGTGTACTTCAATTACTCCCTTTAAAAAAAATCTGAGATCTTGGTTTGGGTCTGAAGCAGAGTGCTATGGAATATAATGCAGCTTTGGGTCAACCCCGATAAAAAAGATCCCAAGGAGAGACCCAAGTCTGGATTTAAATGTGGGTATCCCAGAAATTAGGTTATATACCTAAAAAGGCTATAGTAACCTGTATTGAAGGATCCTGTATGGGTCAGTTTCAGAACCTCCAAATTTATCTTACAAAAAGTCCAGGTCATATCTCTGAGAGCTACTTTGGTCTATACCCACTATAGACTTTAGTTCAATATTTGAGTAAATTCAAAATTGTGGCAATACCATCTATCTATGCCTCACCCAAGGGCCTCCTGGAAGCAATTAATCGAACAAAAATGCAAATAAGACAGTTAGGATCACTCAGGTGATCATGAAAATAACCATGGGGAAAATAAGGGAAAGAGAAACAGATTCAGTAAGTATGCTGTAGATATTTTTGTCAGTAACATATCTACACCCATACTTTTAAAGGATTTGATGATAGGAAACAGAGTTAATGAGGGGTGAGGAAGAATCCAAAACTGTATCTTCATATCCTAGGAGCAGAATGGAACTCTCTTTTAAAACAGATGTGCTCCTTCAGTTATTTTGTGATAACAGTACATCTGACACTTGCTAGGTCTAAATGTTCAAATAAACACGTGCAGAGAAATTTTGCAGCTTAATCCTTTCTGCTTGCTCCTTTATATTATTTTTAACTTATATTCTTGCTCAGTTTTCATATGTGTCATAGGTATTTGACAAAAAATTTAAAGTCACTATGCATTTAAAAATTATTTTCTCCTGGCATCTTAAAGAACAATGACCCAGATCTAACTAGATGTATCAACTATTCCCTAGGTATAACTCCTGGAGTTGTATTAATTTCGTTTGCTGCAGTGGTATAATAATTTACTATAAATGTCTTAAATTACAGCATTTGAACATGTGCCAGGAAATAATACTTTTCCCCAAAGCAGATGAATCATGAACCTGAAATACATAATGCACCTTGAAGGTACTTATAATTCTTCCAAGGAGTGACTTACCCACATGATAGAACATTGGCCATTTGATTTCAATGGTGACCTTCCAACAGTAATGAAGAGCATTTCAATGTTCTTGAAATGTTACTATTAAAAATAAATTTAAGTAAATAAAGTAGATAAACAGAAGTTTCTCTCATAATGCCTCTGTAGGAGGCAGAAAGGAGAGGGATCAAAGGTATTAATGACTCTGGCTTCCCTCCCCGAATATTTGTAGAATGGCTCTTCTCATATGCAGACCTTTTCCTTATACTCTCCGATTTAGCTCAAATATCTATGAGAGAATTTGTTCGGATTTGAGTCTTAGAGCAAGTGATATTAAAATTAATAAAGGATACAACACTCAATATTATAGAAAAACTCAGTGTTGTTTAAGTGCAATAAGTTCAAATAAAGCTGATTATCCGAAAGCCTAACCACTTACAAGTAAATCTTGGAAATCAACATATATGCTTCATGATCTTATTTTCATGACTGATACAGACCATGAGATAAATAAAGGAAAAACTAAAAATCATTTAAATAACTATAATTTAATATGCATGTATATATGTATATATTTGTATTATATATGTTGGAATCTGCTAAATACACAGTGTCCTTCTGGATTTATTTACACATTCAGTATGTATTTATTAAGAACTTACTATATTCAAGGCACTGTTAGGGATTAAAAGAATTAAATTAGATAAAGATGGTTTAAAAGAAGTTTAAAGAAGAACTCATGTCAAAATTCAGAATAAATGAGACAGAAAATTTTAATTACACATAGTGGAAAAAATAATAAAAACCTAAGCCAGATGCAGTGGAATGAACAATAGAGTAAAATGCAGAACTCTGACTCTGCTCAGTGTGACCTTCATTCATCAAGGTCAGTTCGTCTTTTGGGCTTCTGCTTCTTTATTTGAAAAATGAAGGAAATTTAACCATGTGGACTTCAGAGTCCTTTCTTCCTCCAACATTAGATAAAACTCTACTCTGTAAGCTTGATTTAAACCAGAAGGTACAAACCTCATTCTTCACTTGTAATGGCTTCACTGATGAATAGCAATGTCAGCTAAAATGAATTCCATCTCCTTTTTCCTTTCCTGACTCCAATTTGATAAAATAGCATTGAGACAGTGGGACTCACAAAAAGAACTGTATCCAAAACAATGATGTTGGGATTATAGAATTATGGCATTATTGTTTCCACACCCTAAAATTTTGAAAATAGCTGATGAAAACAAACAAAAGAAGAGTAGACAAATAGAACTTCAATGAAAATAACTGGGAGACAATTTTCTTGTTTGAACTTTTTCAACAATTGAATGTCTAATGAT
Source organism: Lynx rufus (assembly GCF_022079265.1). Lineage (NCBI taxonomy): Eukaryota > Metazoa > Chordata > Mammalia > Carnivora > Felidae > Lynx > Lynx rufus. Next base: position 9,698,772 of record NW_025814825.1, read on the forward strand.
ATTTCATTCATAATTTTTTTTAATGTGGAAATTCAATTATGGAGCTATGGCAACCAAAGGATAAAAGGTAAAATTTATCATTAATTTGAAAATGTCTCGGTTTGAAAAAAGTTTGGTAGTAAAATCAAGGTTAAATGAAATATCATGAAGCTGCACAATTAGGTTAATAATGAGGTGCCTCAGGGATCAGTGCTAGCACAGGTGTTCAATATATTTATTAATGACTTAGAAGAGTTGTGAATAATATAGAAGCACATTTGGAGAACTTCAAAGATATTTATAGCAATCAAAATGGGTAAATGAATGCTTTTCTTGACCCATTCAAGAGCAATTATTTAACATATTACAGCAAATAATCAACAAGAGCAAATTAACGTGAAGGAGAAGGAATTACCCAAGTTTTCTTAATATGCTAATAGCTACTGAAATAGGTATTGCCTTTCAGGCAAGAGTAGGCAGATCTAAGAAGACATCTGTCCAGTAAACAGCTCTTCATGAAAAAAAAGAATATCCAAATAAGGCTGGAATAAAGAATAATCCAAGACAATAGTTACCTAAATCAATAAGTATTGCTGAAAATTTTTGCACACCAGAACCTTGTTCTATTGAACGACACTGTTGAGACAGGTGTGGTTACATAAATCACACCCTAGGATTATCTGGTTTTAACTGGCAATTTTCTAAATAGTTTCCCATTATCATCCAATCCTCTCTACCCATTCACTGGAATTCCCAGATGCCTCTCAGGTGGGAATGAAATTTATAAGGGCATCTCCTTCTCACCTTTGCTTTGCTCTTCTAAGGAATTTCATTGACATTAACTCTTATTCATTAATCTTCCAAAGCTGAAGATCTCAAGGCTTTAGAAAAATTAAAAATGATTCCTTTTCACAAGAAAGCACAATTCTATTCAATAATAGCATAAATTATCTTATATTTTCCCCCTACTCTAAGGTTATTTAAGTATTATGCATAACAGAAAATCTTTTTTTTTTTCAACGTTTATTTATTTTTGGGACAGAGAGAGACAGAGCATGAACGGGGGAGGGGCAGAGAGAGAGGGAGACACAGAATCTGAAACAGGCTCCAGGCTCTGAGCCATCAGCCCAGAGCCTGACACAGGGCTCGAACTCACGGACCGCGAGATCGTGACCTGGCTGTAGTCGGTCGCTTAACCGACTGCGCCACCCAGGCGCCCCTAACAGAAAATCTTAAATGTAGTGTAGTTTCAATTATAGCTCATTCACTCAAAAATATTTTCTGAGTTAAAATTTTATATGAGGCATAGTAGGAATGAAAAGAATGAAAAGAATTAATAAAACATGGAGCTTGCCCTACCAGAATTTAGAAAGCCATGTCACCCCTCTCATGAACTAATAAGCATTTATCAATCCTAGTCCATATCAATCACATATAAATATTTAATTTCATAATAAATTTGAAATATATTAAAATTAATAAAATCAGAACTGTTTCTGTAGGGATATATAATAATATTATTAAGGCCAAGGAATCATTTTCTGCTGCCACTTATCTTTTCTACCAGGGGAAAAATATATTGACCCATGGTATTAACTTTTTCATTTAAAAGTTAACTTAGATATTTCTCCAAATTTCAGAGAAAAAGAAAAAATATCTAGCCTATTGGGGACTAAGCTGGTAGGCCAATATAACAATGGTGAAGCCAAATACTAATGTAAACATTAAATTGTATCTAACTCAGCTCTTCAAAATCAGTAAATGCACTGGCAGTATGAAGATACATGTGAAGCACTGAAAGTGAGATTTTTTTTTTAATTTGGTCAAGCATCTTTACTCTGCATGTGCCCATGTAGGAATTTCAAGTGTAAACATCTAGAATAATACATCCAAAGTCTCATAAGAATTCATAGACTCTCAGAATCTCAAAGTTAAACGAGACCTTAGACTTTATTGCTTGAGCTATAAAATTTCTCTACCCCATCTGACACATCACTACTAGAGATTTAAAAAAAAAACTCATTAATAAAGCAAAGACTCAATGCAAAAGATAAACTTCAGGTAATTAAGTACACTATAAACATTTGTTAGAACTTCAAACATTTAGTAAAGAGATTTACTAAAAGGTTTGGAACTATCCAAAAAATAAAATTCACAATTTGGAGAATAATTCACACATAAGAGGTATGGCAGTTCTGTTAATTTTTCTTTTAGATCTTTCAGTAGCTGTAGGTTATTTTCAGTGTGATTTAAGTATAATTTTAGCAAGAGAAAAGTAGTGAATGAAAATTCATTAGCGTGGTCAACAGTAAATAGTATATCAATCATGCTGGTATTTTTAAGCATTAGCAAATTTAATTCCATCTCTAGAGAAATAAACTCATACTCTAAGATATGTAGTACATCATATTTATCTAAAAATTAAAGAATGTTCCTGGATTATAAAATACTAAAAGTATTTCCCCTCAGATTCTCTAGGGAGACAGAAAGTACTGATGTCCTCAGTGCAAATCAGAGCATTTAAAAACAACCAAACAATATTTCTAAAAATAAGAATATTTCACATCTTTGCCCTAGATAGAGATTTGTCATGATAAAACTAAAAAATCTGAATCAGGCCTAAAAATATGAAAGAGCACACAAGAGGAATTCAGAGTTCTGTATTGATTTGCAAAGAATAGACAGATTTTTGCTAAAAATTTAATCTATATCTACTAAATAAATTTAATAGGCTTTCACTCAATTCCAGTTTTTAAATGTCAGCCGATTGATATGAAATTATTTTTTACTTGCATAACCCACTGTGTATTACATTTCTACCCTTAATCAAGTGAATGGCCCAAGTTAGGTTGATCAAATGTTTTTATCACCCTATATTACAATGAAAATCAATGATCTCATCAGACCACACAGTATCAGACTCTATAAGCCCACTCTGGAGAAGCAAGGTATACATATTGATTTCAATATATACATAGACTCTTCAAAGTCAAACAGCAAGTTAAGGGGAAGAAGAGTACTCTGAGTGTTAGTGCTCTTCTGTACCATGGCTTCTTGTACTCTGTACTTCACAGGAAGTTATATGGCATTTGAAAACCCTCTGAAACTGAAAGAAATTTGATACAGTCAAGAAAATGGAGCAGTCAAGAAAATTGAGCACTATCAAGAAAATAGAAGACTTGAGATTTCTGGGCACACTCCTGCATGACAATGAGAGTTACAAAAGAGAAAAGAGAACAAAAAGATTCTACCTACAGCATATATCTTGTTTATTGACCATTCTCTTGATGAATACGATGGGAACATACAGGCTGATGAGATTCCTTTACTGTACAAAGGAAAGTTATCCTTGTTTTATAATGTATATCATAAATCTTTCGTAAACACAGGGACTACATTTTAGTTGTTATTCAACTATATGGAGAAAGAATTGGTGCTGGGGGCACTGAGTCACAATATTGTACCCTTGAGGTACAAATGAAGCATGCTTATTGCTGGCAGTCACTAGTTGCTAGATTTCAAATAAGAACTGGAATTTTAAATATTTTAGAAATAATTTCTCTCAAGGTCTCTACTGTCCTGTATTTCTTTCAACTTTACCACACCAACAATACTCCCTAAGAAAGACCCAACATTCACACAAAAGTATTTCTTTGAATGCCTTAAATCTTCCTCAGTTCTCAATTTCTTAAACCAATGGCAGTTCACCGGAACTCTCCCAGTTGGTCCATTTCAACATAAAACTGCATTTTAAACCATCTTCTATATTATAGATTTTTTTTAACAGCTGATGAAATTTTGGTCAGGCTTGTCAACAGTGCCCCAATGTAGGCACTGTTGTAATTACCAGCTTTGCAAGGAGTGTGTGGAAAACACAGACATTTTGGGCATGAACTCATTGACAGACACCAGAATGAATTGTGAATAGAGACAACCTTGATAACAAATCAAATGGGTCAAATTGTAAACAATGACCATAGAGTACCCAGTGCATGGGTGAGGCAATAGCATCTGAAAAGACTGTTAGCCCCAAAGTACCTCCTGCACAGATTTCCAAAGTTTCCGTGGAACTTGAAATTCCTAATCATTTGGTTCATTCCTCTAAAGTATTGCCTGCAATATAATTTTAGTTGAAAGTACCATATTTGGAACTGAAAGTACATTACAAAGTAGTTTGTAATAACTATCAGCATCCAATGGTGCTAGCAACAGTGTAAGTTCCAATGAAGCACAAAGATTTAAGCAGTCCAAGTGTCCAGAGTCAGGCTGGTGCTGGGCATGTAAAAAGCAAGGCTAATGTCAATTGACCATCAGCCTCAATGTCTGCAAAATAGGGAGTAGTGAGGACTGAGGCGAATGACAGAACAGTTTTCTCATCTAAAAGGGGTAACTACCACTGAGCTCCAGGACTATCACCAGACAGAGATATTGGTCCACATCTTCCATTTTCTCTAGAGACACAAAAATATGAAATTTTGTGAGAAATTTCCAATTTTCAAGTATTAGAATTCATTTTTTTAATGTAATATCCTGATCAACAGTGTTCAGGGCAAATCAAATATAGCTGAGGGACAGATTTGGCCATTTCTTACCTACAGCATGGAGAAGGAGAACAGAAGTCCTGGTGGGATAAGGGTGGGTTCTAGGCTGTCAATTGAAGACACCATGTAAGAGCTCTAGATAACATTTTTTCCTAGGAGAAAAGAATGCAGAGTCTACATACAAAAACCTAATTGCAGTAAACTACTTGTTATGAACAAGTCTATACCTTTTTTAGAAAGTATATATTATTTGGTGGGCCTCTGGGGGGCTTAGTTGGTTAAGTGCCACCCAACTTTGGCTCAGGTCATGATCTCGTGGTTTGTGAGTTCAACCCCTGCATCAGGCTCTGTGCTGACAGCTCAGAGCCTGGAACCTGCTTCAGATTCTGTGTCTCTCTCCCTCTCTGCCCCTCCCCAGCACATGCTCTGTGTCTCTCTCTCTCAAAAATAAACAAACATTAAAAAAAAATTTTTTAAAGAAAGTATATACTATTTTGATGAAGTTAAAAAAAATTCTTCATTTTACCCTGTCTTGTGCAAGAAAGGATATAAGATAACATAAAAAGATTTTCAATGGAATAAAATTAAAGATAAATTATGAAGGAAACACCTAGAAGAAATGATACTAGTAAAAATGAGATGAACTACACCAAATGAATGCTGAATATAGTCCAAAGAAAAAAATTCTCATTAGCTGTTAACTTATAAAACTGATTACTATGTGCATGGGAAGGGGAGAAGGTGTTCATTATATTGCAGGGTCAATTTGCTTTTTTTTTTTCAAAATACAATTTGGTCTTCAATGTGGATGAGTATATTTTGTTTATAACTAATAAAGTAATAAACACTTATCAGAATAAAGGAGATTTTTAAAATATATTTTGATTATATAAATTCTGTTTTCACAGTAGAAAAAAAAAAGTATTATTTTTAAAGGCTATCTTTGTAAGTCAAAATAGAGAACAGACCAGATCCCTTCCTACTTGGGATTTTAATACTCCCTTGGCTAAAAGGGAAAGATTTTTCAATAATAAGGAAAGGCACTATGAGTTACAGAAGCATTGGTCTGATGAGGCCATATACAGGATATATTACCAGCAATATTCCAGCCTAATGTGTCAGAATTGTACAGCTCTTTTAAAAGAGCTACATTGGGGCGCCTGGGTGGCTCAGTCGGTTAAGCGTCCGACTTCGGCTCAGGTCATGATCTCGCAGTCCGTGGGTTCAAGCCCTGCGTCAGGCTCTGTGCTGACCGCTCAGAGCCTGGAGCCTGTTTCAGATTCTGTGTCTCCCTCTTTCTCTGACCCTCCCCTGTTCATGCTCTCTCTCTCTGTGTCTCAAAAATAAATAAACGTTAAAAAAATAAAATAAAATAAAAGAGCTACATTAATAAAAATTATGCACTTCTACCAAGATAAATTGATTGTTGTTTGTCATTATTCTAAAGGAGAGAAAAAAATATGGATGATCCGTTAGTAGTAGTAGTAAGCATTAGTGTATTCCAGTCTAATTTCAACCCAAAATCCAGACCATTAAATACAATTTGGAAAGGTTCGGCTCTCAAAGTATCAAAGGAGGTACGGCCCATATGTAATGAATAAACACTCCTGTAAATCTGCGGCTAAGCACCATGCATTCTGATAAACCAAGCAGACAGGCTGGAATTAACTAGGCCAAAAGCCCTCCCTCTTTACCCAGTTTCCCTTAATAAAACTGGTGAGCTATAGCCACAGGTCCAGGTCTCTGCATTTAACTTTTTAACAAATATTTATTGAGTATCCACTACTCAATAGATACTAGTTCTAGAGAAAAAAAATCATTCCATGAACCTCTAGTTATGCCAGCTCAATAGGCTCTGTTCTATGCAAAGAGTCAATTTACCATTGCAACATAATGCAATTATAGTAACAGCTTCAGTTCATTGAAACCATTATTTAATTTTATTTTTAGGACACTTTTTGTGTTATTTGTGTGATTTGTTATCACAGATCTGTAACAACAATGACAAACACTACCAAATATCTCAACACTGTTTCCTTAACCCATCTCCACTTCTAAATCTACAACCCTACACAGTAAAAATCCATCTCTAAGTAACCTCTTGGAGCACTGCAAAATGTTCAACTATAGAAGGTAAAGTAAGTTTTCATAGGGTGATCTACTTACTGAGAAAGAAAAACAACATTATACTTCAAAAATGCCTTCAATGGCAAGGAAGGAAACTAAAAATTGTGCGCTTTGTAATCTCCAATTAATCATATAATTTAACTCATTAGAATAATTTCTTCTTTTCCCTCTAGTATTCTAGTTAAATGTTTTAGAATACATTATAATTTTTTTAATGTTTGTTTATTTTGAGAGAGACAGAAACAGAGTGTGAGTGGGAGAAGGGAAGAGAGAGAGAGAGGGAGACAGAATCTGAAGCAGGCTGCAGTCTCTACAGTGTCAGCACTGAGCCTGATCCGGGGCTTGAATTCGTGAACAGTGAGATCATGACCTGAGCTGAAGTCGGCCACTTAACCGACTGAGCCACCCAGGCGCATCTAGAGTATATTATAAATATTCCATTTTAAGGGTAGTAAACAGCTCTGAGGACAAAAAGAGAGAAACTAGAATCTAGCATCAACTTGGCTGCCAATTACACACATGTGCACAGATATAAATAGATACACATGAGTGTGTATGTGTGTGTGTTTCCATCCTTTGGGATCACATCTCTAAAACTGAGAATTATATATATAGCTCCCGTATCTCTAAAATATGGATTTTCAAACTGCAGACTGCAAACCAGCATTACCTAGGAACTTGTTAGAAATCCCAAATCTCAGGCCCAATCCCAGATATATTGCATCAGAAACTCTTAAGAACAGGGCCCAAAAGTCTGTGTTTCTACATAGAGGGGATTCTAATGAGAACCAATGCTCCAAAAGCAAAGAATGATACTATTAAGTGGCCATACTTCCAGTGACAAGGCTTAAGTTATAAACTGTAGAATTATTACTTACAATTCCAAAATCGACACAATGCTTCAAATTAGAAAAGTTACTAAGTGCTATCCGAGCTCACGGCCATCACTTATACTTAAGATTAATGATAGCCGGTCTTTTCTCTTTCTGTCTCTCCCTGGCTCTCTGTCTCTGTCTCTCTCTCTCTCTCTCTCTGTGGTCTATAAGTGAATATATGTAAACACTTTCTCCTCAATTATAAAAGAGAATCTATATGGAGAAATAATGCAAAAATCCATTTCTAGGTCATATTTCTCACATAGAGAATGACCAATTTCCAGTCACTTACTAAGGATGCATAGCCTAAATAATTAGAACTGTTTCACAATGAACTATCTCGAAAGACTAGCAGTATCCAGAGAAATAATCTATTCAGTATTCCAAGTTTTGTAGTAAAGTCTTCCAAAATAACAAAATATACTACACATTTTTACCAGTATAGAAAGCTATCATAAATCCATCATTCCCAAATCCAGATAATTCAGGCCTAGTCCATTCAAAACTTATTTAAAACAGACCAATCATGAATCATGTTAAATAAAAGACTTGTTTTCTTCATATAATTTCACATAGTCAGATAAATTCATTTGCCAAGGGCCTTACTAAATATTGTTACTGTGATACATACTAACACACAAACCAAGATTATCACCAATAATGTTGGCATTAGTGGCTAAAAGGGAAGTTACAGTTTTAAATCAACAAGCTATGAACAGGCCTCTCAGACAGGAGGCTTGGGAAAAATCATTTATCAAGTTAAGCCAGGTGAATCTGTAATCAATGACCAGAGTTCTGTTGGAACTGCAGTGCCTCAGAAGCAAGTTGAGTTATGAGCTACAGAAGAACCCACTGACTGTTGCCTTTAACGTGTTTATTTCACCAACTAGAAAAGAAATGAACATTACTAGTATCATTTTGGAAATATTTAATATGGTTTTCACTAGGCACTATGTAACATGGAAGGAAACTATAATGACCACAGTTTAATGTCCTATGACATTAACAAAGCTCAGAAATTTAGCATTTCCCTGAAACAATTAATAAAATTAAAACATTGATTTCAGTGACCTGAGTGTGACTTATTATAATCTAGTGAGGAATGAGCCCTGGAAAAATACTTTGCTGCCCAATGTCTCAGGGCCTTCTTTTTTGTAATGATACATTAGTAACCAATGTCGTTTCCAAATATTTTTAGTGCCCCTAAAGCCAGAACATCATGGAATAAACATATACCATTCTTCGAATTTACATCTACAAATGTTAAACTTTTATTGCTTGACTATAAAACTTTTCTCCAAACTATGTCAATATCTCTGCTTAGAAAAGATTATAAGGATGAGGCGCCTGGGTAGCTCAGTCAGTTAAACATCCATCTTCAGCTCAAGTGATGATCTCACAGTCCATGGGTTTGAGCCTGGCATCAGGCTCTGTGCTGACAGTTCGGAACCTGGAGCCTGCTTTGAGTTCTGTGTCTCCCACTCTCTCTCCCCCTCCCATGCTCACACTGTCTCTATCTCAAACATTAAAAAAAAAAAAAAAAGATTATAGGGAAAGATTAACCGAAGAAAACCAAAACATCTAGAGTGGAGTTGAATCGTAAACACATGCAACTTATATAACTTCAATTATATAAGTTGAAAATACACCAGCAGTGCAAAAGATTCTGTCAGTCAATTTGTATGGCCTGGATAGAGCATGAAATGGAAAATGTTAATCTATTCTGCCCTCAAGAGCTCAAAGGTCTCCAATACACCCCAGTATAAGAGCAACTAGCTTTGTTGAAGGTGATTATGGGATTCAAAGGCATGTATTTACACATAATGTGACCCTTGAAAGAAAGACTACTACTTCTGATGCTTAACCAGTCAAATGCTGGGAGAAAAACTGGCTATGTTTAACTTACTGAGACATAATACACTGGTCTTTGATATATCCTTTTGTAAGAGTAATTTTAAATATATTTGTTTTTTTCTTTTCTGCTACTTTTGGAATCCGACCTCTGATCTTTTCCATGGATCAATAACATCATGCAATGCCATTCACAGCTAACATAAACAAGTGTCTTTCATAGTGAAGGACATTACAAAAAAGAGAAGAAATACTACTTTTATTCTGTACTTTTCACGAGAAGTTAAATCTAGTGAAGACTCTCTGACATGGTTACAGAATGACAGATGAGCTGGACAAAAAGAAAACAGAGAAAATCATTTGTAAAAACACAAAAATTGTAATTATTAGTTTCTTTTTCAAAGAAAACCTCCATGCCAGCAATTCATTCAACATATCTTTACTGCATCCATATATGCTAAGTCATACATACAAAATATAGCTGTATGTATACTTACATACAGTATACATACTGCATACCAAATCTCCCAACAAGATCTATATGCCTTGGGGTGAATTCATCTTGGTCAATAAATGGTTATCAGTGAAATACTCTGGGTCTTGCTGGATGGTTCAGCTAGACAAGTGTTCTGGGAAGCCAGATAAAGACAAGTCAATTGGGAAGGTAATCATGCATTGTTTTTGGAATTTCCGTCTTTATTTTTGTTTTTTTCTTCTATTAGGAAGTGAAAGCCTCTTTAGTAAAATTCTCCACTGGATTACATCAGTCGTCTTGACACAACAACAGCATATATTTTTTGCCTAACAATTCAGGCCAGCAAAAACTAATCATATAAGCATTCAGGATCCATGCCCTAAGTCGTCATTACCTTCTCTGATGCTGACTTCAGAGTCGGATGATTAAGAGTGGGAATATTCATTCCTTCCAGGAAAAGACTACTCCCACAGACAGGGATGTGGTCTGATGCTCTATAATCCCTGACAAAACAATCGGACCTCAGATCCCTCTCTAACATCTGAGTTACAAAACTGGGGATATACCTAGGAATAACATTATGTGGGAAGCATCAAGAGTCCTATCCAGATGAATTTGCACCAAGCTCAGTCCAGTTCCTTTTCAATCTCTCCTCAGGACCTAATCTCATCCATTCTCACCTGTCATATTATAGCTCTAAAAAACTAATAAACATTTCCTTCACCTTTTGACTTAGAGTTATTACTACCAAGTCAGTAGGAAAGAACTTGTGACTATGATCAGAATGTTTACAATTCTACGTATGTAAATATATATATTTAGGTACATCAAAAAGATCTTGGGATGAGTCATTTACATTCATTACCCATGTTACTACTACTCATGCTTTTCGTCCTATGTCCTCAACCTAGCAAATGAGACTAACCAATCGCTCAAACTCAAACTTTGGGAATCATCTTTGACTCCTCTTCTTCCTCATCCCTTATATTTCATTAATCTCCAAGTCTTCTAAAATCCATATTTAACTTTGTGATGACTAATTTTATGTGTCAACTTGACTGGGACACAGGGTGCCCATATATTTGTATATATGAACAAATATTATTCTGCATGTTTCCATGATGGTGTTTTTAGATGAGGTTAATATTTATATCAGCTGCTTGAGTAAAGCACACTGATCTCTCTAATGTGAGTGGGTCTCATCTAATCAGTTGAAGACCTGAAGAAAACAAAAGGGCTGACCCTTCTACAAGAGAGAATTCGCCTTGTCTGATGGCTTTTGAACTGGGACCTCAGAATTTTTCCTGACTTCAGGCTCTAACTAAAATATCAGCTCCTCCTAGGTCTCAAAACTGCCAGCCTTTGAAATGAAATTCCACCATCAGCTCTCCTGATTCTCAGTTCTTCAGATTCAGACTAGACTAAACCATCAGTTCTTCTGGGTCTCCAGTTTGTCAACTCACCCTGAAGATCTTAGGACTTGCCAGTCTCAATAATTCTGCAGTCCAATTCATTTTAATAAAATTCTCATTCTCTCTCTTGCCTCCCTCCATCTCCCTCCCCCACCCTTTCTCCCTCTCCATATACATATATACATCCTATTCATTCTGCTTCTTTGCAGAAATCTAATACAAACCTCTTAAATATTTCTCTACTCAGCTTTTCAATCATTTCACAATAGTCAGATTCAAGTGAACACCATCTCTTACTCTGACTACTATAATAGCCTCCTAAATTGTTTTCCAAATCTATCCTGACCCCATTCCAACACTATGTGTTTGCTATATGTAGATACCTGAATAATGTGGGTTCTTTTGATATCATAAAGTCACAACAAAGAAAACCAAGTAGCCTCCATTCATCCACAATATAATTATCTTTGTAAGGTTTATTTCTGTCTGTGATACACATATCTTGCTTCTAGGTTTCAATAGATATCTCATCATATAGATTATCCTCAAATAGCTGGCAGAAAAGAAAATAGGTTCTAAGATTTATTTAAGCATTCTCCTTTCAAATGCAGAAATCACGATCATAAGTGCTTAATATTTATGTAGGATAAGAAAAAGATAGGATTCATAATCAAATCCTTCATTAAAAGTGCCATTTTATTCCTACCTTTAAAAGTTATTCACTTCCTTGCTACATCGCTCAGGTGGAAAACAATAATTCCAAAATGGACTGATTTTTAAAGAATTATCATAAAATATTATTCCCCAGGTTTACAAAACTAGCATCCGCTCTGCAATTTTCTCAACCATAATCACTTGCAGGCTGCACTGTGTAGAACTACATTTTAGAGTAGCCTTAGGCAGGAACATTGGCCTCTTTTTCCTTTAACAGTTCTTTAACCTCTTGACAATATTTTTAAATAATCAAAGGCTTAACTTTGCCAATTTCTTTTTCAGTATTACTTTGGCAAAGGTTTGGGTATTAAGTCGGGTACAAATCGATATTCCTTATGTAATGCTTGTCCCCAGGAGGTGTCTACCATAAAAACAAAAAAGTGTCCTGAGCAAAAAGTATATTTTTTCATAGATAAACACCAATTTGGGGGGGGGGGAACACCTTATGCCTCAAGCATTTAAGTTTAAAAAAATATAAGGAAAAGGAATACAAGTTACTCATTTCCTGGTAAAATGACTATCTCTAACAAAAAGGTCCTCCCCCACCTTTTCATTCTGATCATAGAAAATTGAAAAATTAATGTAAGCTGAACTTGGGCTGATCATGAAAAAGCATAAATTAAAAATGTATATTAATTTAAAAATATATCTGACCATATCAATTATAAAAGACTGCAAATATAAGGGAAGAATAAGGGAAGAAAGAACTGCAAAAATTAGACTGCTCACTCATTTGGAACCTTCGATAAAAAGCACTCTATCTTCTTTGGACTGTCACCCCCCTGAGGAAGGGACTGTGACATTTTGTATTAATCTCTAAACAGCACTTGACTCTTTACTGCACCTGTGACAGTACTTAATAATAAAAAAAAAAAAATTCAGATTTTTAAGTGGAACCATTTTCATTAACTAAGAAACTAACAAGATGTGTTTGCCATCCCAACTGCCTTAAGACATTAACCATTTCATTTCAAATGCTACCACTCTGCTTGCCAAATTTACTTCTCCTAATTTAAGTTTAATAGCATCTGTAATCCAGTAATGACTTTATAATTCAGTTGTTAACTGTCCCCAGTCAGGTACTTTTAAATAACCAATAACTCTGATAAATACTGTAGTTTACTAACCACAAAAAAAAAAAAAAAAGGAAAAGAGTTATAGATTAAATCAAATACAACCTTCAATTAAATGTTGACTTCACCATATTCATATAAGAAGCTGTGAAATGTACACAATAATGAATGATTAATAAGTAGTGCTACAGAGATGAACCTTAAAATCTAGGACTTTACAATCAAAAGGGCACTTGGAATTTACTATATATTAAATTTCAATGCTTTTATCTGACTCTTCAAATACCTTCATGAATCCCTGTGTAACCCTGAGAAGACATCTTGTATTCAGTGGGTAAAACTGAAGCCATCTGTCAGTTTGTATCAAAAAACAAGAAAAACTTGCCCAACTTTGGGGGAAAAGAAAAGACAACCAGAAGACCATGACTTACCAGAAAATGGCCAGAGTACTGAGGAATTATGGAAGAATTGGGGGAATCACCAAAATCCAGAGAAAGCTAATTTACCAATTCAGTGAAAGAAATCCCTCCCTCTTATTTCTTAGAAAAAAGAGATCTACTCACAGTATGTTCAACCTAAGCAGGCATATCTCAGGTTGAGTAACTGGAATGCAAATTATAATTGTACATATGCCGATTGCCATGAGCTAAATCACCCTGATTGCTAAATATTCTCTTACCTTTCATGATTTCCTGGCATCAGAAATCCCTACACACTTCAGGAATTTTCTCTTAAAGCAAATACTGAAGAGGAAAAAAAAATCAACTTCACTGTTTCTATCTTTTATTAACTAGCATAAAATCTATACAGACTTGTTGAAAAAATCTGCCAATGAACAACTTTAAAATGATCAACTCGAGGGGCGCCTGGGTAGCGCAGTCGGTTAAGCGTCCGACTTCAGCCAGGTCACGATCTCGCGGTCCGTGAGTTCGAGCCCCGCGTCGGGCTCTGGGCTGATGGCTCAGAGCCTGGAGCCTGTTTCCGATTCTGTGTCTCCCTCTCTCTCTGCCCCTCCCCCGTTCATGCTCTGTCTCTCTCTGTCCCAAAAATAAATAAACGTTGAAAAAATAAATAAATAAATAAATAAATAAATAAATAAATAAATAAATAAAATGATCAACTCGCATTTGAAAAAATAGACTAAATGTCCTTGCTCTTAAAAAAAAAAAAATCAGTGATTTTAGATGTAGCTTACCATCATCATGGAAACACAACAGAAGGAACCATCTGGAGGGGGTAAGTCCTACTGGTATTGCTCATTCAGAAAAATAAATATTGACCATAACAGTCTACCAGGACCCATACATAAGCATACCTAGAATTTTTTTTATTTAAAGATTTATGAAAAGTACTGCCTTCTGCTTGAAATTTGAACTATAAAGACTATGTGAGGCATTAACTTTAAACACACATATACACACATACACAACCCCAGTTAAGACCATTTGATAAGGTCCTAATGCCATCATCTTCTAGCTCCTCCTTACTAATGAGCTGATAAGAAGCATTCACATTTTGCCTAACTGTATTGCCATGCTTTGCAGACATGACTACCCATGAAGACCACCATGTATGTTTCCTAAAATTCCAGTTCTAAGACCCAAATCCCAGAGATTATGATACAGTAGTTCAAGGCAGGTTCCCACAATCTACATTTTAATCTGAAAGTTACATGATTCTGATACCTATGGTCTTCAGGTCTTGGGTCTAGGGTGTCTATTCAGGTCAGATCAGGATCTCTTGTACCTCCCAGTTCTGCTGATTCTTCTTGAATTGAAAAACCACTTTATACAAGCTTTTCTTTAGTTCCACAATGTTTTATAAAATGGTAGCTTCTCTTTATAACCTATAAATGATTTTGGTCTGCTTGCATGGCCTCACAGCATTTCCCCTCATCTAGATGTTCCTTGTCTCATAGCAATAAAGCAGCTGTCTTCCACACTCCATTCTTTCTAGTGTTCTCCAAGGGGGTGGGAACGGGAGGGATTTCTTTAGGAGCAGGAAAAAATACCTCATTGAAGGTTAGAATCCCTTCAATGGCAATAACATGATCCTTTCCTGAATAACACACATTAAAATACCCCTGGGGGGTTATAACTTAGCCACTTCATACCCATCATCACATGAGACACATTTGGTGCCAGGAATACAAAGGTGAAAACAGGCAGCAACAGCTTTCAAGAAACCTGTAATCTGATGGGGAGACTATCAAAATGGTCTAAATTACAACAATGTCACAGTGCCTTCAAAGAACTATCAACAGTGTGCTATCAAAAACATTTTGCTCAGTCTGGAGGACCTACCATGGAAGGCTTCTTACAGAACACACAGAATATAGACTGAGTCCTGAAACACTAACAGGAATTAGATCACATAAAGGAAACAGTCTCTGAAATCCATCCTATCTTTCCAACATCATTATTGTTGTTCATACATCCAACAGCTCTTCCATAAAGGACTGCAATTGCAATCCATAGGGGCTTTCCCTCCTCAGTGTTGATCCTCTGCAATCCTCCTCCCACCACCAAGAGAATCATCTTTCTAAAACCTGACCAGTCCATCAATGTGCCCTAAGCCCTCAGTGGTTCTTGACCACTCCAAGATCCAACCTCTTATCTTGGCTGATGAGGCTGTTAGTGATCTAGACCACTTATAGGGTAGACAAGAATAAACCTTCTACTATGAGGAAAGTGAGAAAAGACTCAAAAGGCTTGTCTCTGACAATATACAAGCAAAGCTGGCCAATGGGAGGATCACAAATAAATTCACACAAGGAGTCCCTCTAGGAATGAAGAACTGAGACTCCAGGCCACAATTCTCAAGATTTAAAATTAGATAAACTTTGTGGAGTAGACTTGTGGCAGATAAGAGTGGTAAAGCTGAAGAAATGTAACAATACAAGGGTCTAAGAATTTGTTAAAGAGAGCTGTTCTAATAAATTGTGTGGCTCATTTCTGGAAGCTTTCCTAGACTAATCCTTCCGGCATAATGATTATGTTGAGTACAGAAATGGAAACTAAAAAGGGGAATAACCCTGTAGCCCAAGCTTGGAGTATAAATGAGTCCTGACCAGGAATGTGTCCCAGCAGCAGAAGACAAGCACCTGGTTGATGAGCTGCAACACCAGCACTACATAAAAATGGAAGCAGTGGCAACAATGGAGACAACAGACACCAATTCTTCCTCTATTTAAACTGCATGAACTCCTGGGATTTTTGGACAAGCCTCAGAAAAAGAGGTCATTGAAGAGGGTGGGGAAATGAATTATGAGAAAAACATAATAGCCATGCAGGGTCAGAAGCAATTAACTTAAAATATTAGAGAAACCTAGTTTCATTTTTATCTTCTCCTGCAATACCTGCAATATTTCTGTGCACCATTTGTCACTCTTCTTCCCTTCTCACTTTACTCTCACTTTCACAAAACTCAGAACACACCGTGCATTCTATCCCATGTCTTCCTGCAGTGCTCTTTCTTTTGCCTGGAGTACTCCAGGAAGTCTTTTCTAAGCTAATTGGGTTGGGTTAGATGGCCTTCTTCTAAGTCTATATTATATTCTCAGCATGTGTTTATAGGACACAATTTATTCAAGTAGCATCCTCTATATGCCTCCATTTCCTTACCAGTAATATGGAGATAATAACAGTATATACCCTACAGGGTTATTTTGGTGATTAAAGAAGATTATATATGTAAAACCACTTACAACAATGTCTGCAAAAAATAAATTAATATTAAGTAATAACTATTATGATTTTTGTTGTTATTGTTATTTTAAAATATTAAATGTTGGATAAGGCACTATGTGAGAGTCATTATGCTGGGTGTTAGCAGAAGTAGAGAATAAAGGAGGCATGGTCCCTGCTCCAGTGGTGCTATATAAAATCACCATTCATGAGTCTGTGTCTCCATCCCTCCTAGTAATCAGAGATAAGTCTTCATCATTTTTATGTTCCCAGCACTTAACAGAGGACATATCACCCAGAGCTAAGCATATGGGAGTTTCTCAAAAATGATTACAAATAAACTCAGGGTGTCTTGAGCACAGGGAAAAAAATGTGTAGCATGGTGACATGCACAGGAACTATGAACCAGTGGCTAGAACCCATGTTAAGTAAGAAATGCAATGAAATACAGATGAAAAAAGGCACGGCCAGGTCACAAAGGGCCTTGTGCCATGAGAAAGACTTGCTAACTTCATCTTCAAGGCAATGGGGAGACACAAAGCAATTTCAAATAGAGGTATTATACTCCTATTTACATTTCAAAAAACATGTTCTGCAAACTGTGAAGAACGCTGGAAGAAAATGCAACTAGAAGTAGAAAATAAGATGCTGCTTTCAGTAATCTGGGAAGATGTGATGAGGTTTTATTAAAAAGTGCAGCAGTGTGAATAGAGAGAAAAAGGACAGAGAGAAATTAAGACAGTAGATCTGACAGGCCAAGATGTTAGCATTTGAGAAAAGATAGGAATCTAATATGATGTCAAATTTCTACATACATTGTAAATCATTAAATGAGATAATACACGATTATGATTGAAATGACAAAATGGAGATCAGGTGCTTAGTTTTATGCAAGCTGAGATAGCAATGAGATAAAGGAGTAGAGATCCAATATTCAGTAGGTTATACATACGTAGGTATCTAGAAGAAAAACAGAGTGTTACCATCAATGGAAATATATACAACCTTGTAAAAAAGAAGAGATCTTGTTTCCAAGGGAGATGATAGGAAAGAGTGTTTTTATAGGTATAAAGTGTATATAAAATATACAAGGAGTTGAGGGAATTCATAATAGATCATAATTACCTCTGATATTTTAAGCAAGATTATCAACTCAATGTAAATCAGTAGGTTAGAGATTAAAGTGGTTAGTGAAGGTTTTCAAGGTGTGAAAAAATAAGCTTTTCAAGGACACATTACCAGTCAGTACGTTCTAGCTAAGGCTATAAAGCACTGATTTGTAGAAGTATCAACACAGGTAGAGAAACAGAGAAGGTAAATTTTTGGATTGATTCAAAGTTGAAACTTCAAGATGTCAGTGATGCAGAACTAGAACAGAGCAAAGGAGTAGAGAGGGTTGCATGCCTAGGGGGGCATTTACTCATGGGAACTCTGCCCAATACAGAAAAAAGGGGTAAGTAGGAGAGAGGATTAACAGACTTTGGAAAAAAGGAAAGAAACTGGAGATTAAAATTTTGGATAAATTTGGAGAGTAAATATAACAAGTAAACTCAAAGGATAAGAAGCTATGATTTAAAAACAAGATACTGTAGTTTAAGATTTCAGAGACCGAAAATTCTATGCAAGGATAAGAGCCAACATTTATTCATATGAAGGGAGGCTGAAAAATGCATTTTTCAGAATTTTCAGGCACTGTGCTTGGTATTTTGCATACACCATCTCATTAAATTATCTATTTTTATAGATGAAGAAAACAAAGATGAGTAAAGCTACATGATTTGCCCAATGTTGCACGGCTAGTCAGAAGCAGAGCTGGGATGTAAACTCTAACCTATTTAACTCTGAAGCACATACTAACTGCCCAGTGTGAGAAGACTGCCAAGGAAGAGTGGGGCAAAAGTTACTAGATTTGGGTAAGTAAAAGAACTCTGAGACTAGATGGTGAATGAGGAAATCCATATAAACACACTTAATATATATCGCACACAATGGCTGAACTTGAATGAAAGAGTCCACTAAGTCAATTCCATAATCACTGAAAAATACATAGAAGTGATAATAAAGCTGGTAAATTCCAGCAATGAAGAGTGGCTGAGTAGCCCATGGTGAGTTCTGCTGTACATCAGCACCATGATGAATGAGAAATAGCACAGGAAAGTATATTACTGAGGTGTATCATGAATCTCCTTATAAAATAATATGGTGGACACTGGAATGTTGACGTAGCCACCCTCCCAGCCATTCGCATTAAAAGGCAGAGAGACTGGGGGCACCTGTGTGACTCAGTCGGTTAAGCAGCTGACTCTTGATTTCAGCTCAGGTCGTGATCTTATAGTTGATGAGTTTGAGCTCCGTGTTGGACTCTATGCTGACAGCAAGGAACCAGCGTTGGATTCTCTCTCTCTCCCTCTGACCCTCCCCTGCTCGTATGTGCACTTCCTCTCTCTCTCTCTCCAGATAAAATAAAATGAAATGAAATGAAATGAAATGAAATGAAATGAAATGAAATGAAATGAAATGAAATGAAATAATAAAATAAAATAAAATAAAATAAAATAAAATAAAATAAAATAAAATAAAATATAAAATAAAATAAAATAAACTTAAAGAAAAAAACCAGAGAGACTCAAGTTCTGAGCTACTCTAGATCTGGTGGCTTATTCAGTCTCTCCTTGTTACATAAACCCCCATACTTTGGACACCCACCAATAGGACAAGAGAGGCACTGGGGCCTGCATCCATTCAGTTTTATCCTCAGTCTAGCAAGTATCCTGTGCAATTTTTTTTTTTTTGCTTGTCAGTTTGGTGGTAGGCCATATAGAAAGTAACATTAAACTAAGGCTAAGTCATCCTACAGTCTTCTAATCAGTAACAATTGCTGAGGTACAGTTAGTTCAGGATAGGGGATAGAATAACCAAAACTTACAAACTTCTGAAAAAGAGATTTTCACATGACAGAAAAGATAAATTCTGTGAATGTAGTAGTAAAGGGCAAGGTTAATGAATGCCCACTAACACCACTAAGATTCATGATAATCAGAAGGTGGGAACATTGTCAGATTTTACTCCAAAAGGTGGCAAAAGAGAGCTATCTTTTAGTTAATGGAAAAGGATGAGGAAGGGTGATCTTTAGGGAGGTCATGTTTATTTTCAAGGTGATATGGTTCCAGGGAATAATGGGAAGGATTTGGAGATTTTAAAAAAAGGAGGAAAACTCAAGAGGTACAAAGAATAAAGTAGTATAATAATAAGATTATTAGTAAGCATGGGTGACCCTGACAGCTTGTATCTTGTAAGGTTACCACACATAGCAAGGAATGAAAGAATGGTGGTACTAATTAATTTCAGGTGTTTCCCTGTATCTCTGATATAATGCAAATATACTTTTCAGCTGAGTATAATTCCCATCTCATCACTAGAGTAAGACTTTTTTTTTGCATCACAACAGACCTGATCAGGTTTTTACACGGCTACCAATGGACACACTTGTTTTGAAATAGTAAAATGGTCATTTTAATCTCCCACACCAAAAGCTTTGGTTTAAATCTCAAAGATCACTCACAATCTCAAAAATATCTCAATTTTCCTTATAAATAATAAAATATATTAATAGTTGTTCATTCAAAATTCCTTTGACCCAATTACTTGAGTTTCTACTCTATTACATATTGGCAAAACAGAATTCATAGACAACACAAAAGAATGAAAGGAAGTTTTCTTTTTTACTGACTCACGTATGTCTCTTTTAAGGTTCAAATGATAGCCATGGATTGTTCTTGTACCCATGTATCATGATTTAGAGAACAAGATCATTTTAATTCTTCCTTGCTTTTTAATCATTTAGCCTTCAATCGTATCCCTTTTAAACTTTTAACTTTCTATGCTACACAACACTGTTTTTCTGGTTTCGGAGGATTTTGTTTTATTTGGCGCTTTTTGCCTGTTTTGTTTTGTTCGATTTGGTTTGGTCAGTCACTGAATATTTCTATTACTTCTGAAATAATAGTTAATTTCTATTTTTTCAATGTTACTATTATTATATTTTCTATTATGATATAATGACAGTTCCACTACATTTGTAACTGAATTTTTACGTAATTTGAATTTTTAGAAGGGTAGTTTCTCCCTGGAAAGGAAATCAGAAAGAGAAACAAGTAAAATGATAATGCACATAGAAAAAAAATTATTATATTCTAATTACCAACAGTACTAGGAAGAGTTTGAAATATATATATCAGAAGAGTTTTTGTTTTCTCTCTTTCATCAGCTTTTGACCATATTCTCAATAAGTATTGCTACATTGAATAAAATCAAGGAAAAAATACTCTACAAAAAGGCCTTTAATTGTAAGGTGACATAAGATTTCTCTAACCATACGGAAGGTCCTCAAAATAGAAACTGTTGAATCTTTAAACCCAGAACAGCAAATCTTGCTAAAGTGAGAATAGAGAGAGAAATCTTTGCAGGAAGAAAAGAGTAAAAGTCAAATTGCCTTAAGATTTGGGGAGTAAATACCAAAATGACAGGGGTGAGATGACTCATTTCCTCCAAAAGAAGAAATAATGACTTCAGCTTTGGGTGAAGTGGTAGGAGGCAAGCGCTGGGACTGGGCAAGAACTGCCCCCAAGCAACTCTCCAACACGTGGTAAAAGCAACCCTGCCACTGTTTCTTACTTGCTCTACTAGAGAACTGTGGTTGAGGCCATCATGGGTTGGGTGAGAAGAGGTAGCAGGACAGACCCTAAAGTTCAGAAAGACAGGATACTCAGGCAACAGACCTATACCAGTAACAACAATGGTGTGGCATGAACAGCATGTTGGCAGAGGATCTCTCTGGGAACGTTTAGACAGTATTTAAAGGTAGGTGAATAAGTCTGTTAGCTATTGTGGTCAACGTTTATATATCGCATTTGACGTGAAGAAACCATTTTATTGCCTTGGCTGTATTTTAAAAAATACACAATTAGACCAAACCCTTTTATCATATTTCAATTTTACTGATTTCATTAATGACACATTGTATTAATCTTCACACTTTAAGGCATGAGTCTTTCATCCAACAACTTATTTTCATATAGGTTTCTAAATTTCTTACTAGGGGTATGAGAGAGTTAAAAAAAATCCCTACTCCTACACTCAAGTCAGAAAAAGCTTTATTTCTGTAACAAATCATGACATAAAACCCATCTAAACCTAGCCATACCAAAACCCTGTGTCAATCTCACAACTAATTTTGAAGTAACACATACATCTTTTCTCTCTACATAATGTTCCTTTGTCATAGCTACTGAATACAATGAACTCACAGAAGTCCGGAAATTGTGTAGGCTTGGTAAGAGCAACTGCATAGGAATGAATGTGTTTAATTAAATCCTTAAAAAAAAAAAGTGATAAAGAGTCTAAACGGTGTTATTCTGTCTCCCACCTTAGCCCTGCCAATTTAGTGATTATATATCTATTAAAGAGGAGGATATGTGTGAGTAATCATGGCATGCACTAGATTGTTACATTCTAGTGATAACAAAATGTATTATATAATTTCTTTTATATATTTAGGTAAGATATGCTAATATAACTCTAGAATAAAAGGCCCTAAGGTTCAAACTTATTCATAAAATTATGTATTTCTCTGGATATGTGATATTTTGTACACAGTCATTTATTTATAAAATAAGTATTGCATTTTAT
Source organism: Lynx rufus (assembly GCF_022079265.1). Lineage (NCBI taxonomy): Eukaryota > Metazoa > Chordata > Mammalia > Carnivora > Felidae > Lynx > Lynx rufus. The sequence continues at coordinate 9,721,193 of NW_025814825.1, forward strand.
GACAGGAAGATCATTCAAAGTTCATTATTATTTAGTTTTTCCCTTTCCAATACATCTGCAAGAAGGAACACAGGATTTATATGTGTGTGTGTGGGGGGGTGTATTCTAAAATTATTGGAACCTGTAATAGAAGTAAGATAGTTAAAATGCATAAGAACTCTTAGAATAAATGAAGATTGAGAACTAGGAAGCACAGACCCAAGTCCCATTCACACGTGTATTCACATGTGTGCACATGTGTACATACACACACACACACACACACACACACACAGATAGCAGTGATCCTTCAGATGTCAAAGAACGACCTAAGTGGGTATTAGAAATCAACTTTTCCACTGGGTTCCTGGGTGGCTCAGTCAGTTAAGCATCCAACTTTGGCTTAGGTCATGATCTCGCAGTTGATGGGTTTGAGCCCCGTGGTGGGCTCTGATAGCTCAGAACCTGGAGCCTGCTTCAGATTCTGTGTCTCCCTCTCTCTGCCCCTCTCCCACTTGTTTGTTCTCTCTCTCTCTCTCTCTCTCTCTCTCTCTCTCTGCCCCTCTCCCTCTCTCAAAAATAATAAACATTAAAAAATATTTAAAAACAAACCTCAAAATATAATAGAAATATCATTTCACATTTATAAGTCATATTCTTTAGTACACTGCAATTTGTAGCACACTAAATAAGTGACTCAAAGGTCCTTGTCCCCTGAAAAATAATTGAAACTTTGCTACCTGCACAGATAACTTACAGAGACAAGTATATCAAATTTTCCTTAATAAGCTTTAATATTTGTTTATTTTATCCTTTTTAGAGAGAATGGATATTAAGTGTCCTGCACAGTGCGTGACACAACATTCATACAGGCTCATTAAGTGACAGGTATTTATAGCACACATGTCCTGTCTCACAGCTCTCCATTTCTAACAAATATTACTTCCAGCCAAAGGGTTCAAATGCCAGCTGCCATCCTCTCAGATGATTTTCCCATGGTTGAGTGCCTAACCCAAACTGGGTCATCAGAAATGGGCAAAATAGAGAAAAAAAGAAATTAGCTTCTTTACTGTTTACTCTGTTCTGCGTGTATTGGTCTGTCCACTAGTATCCATGTATTTACCTATGTGAAATATCCCAGAGATGTTATAGAAGTTCAGTTTATTCATAAGTTAGCTATCTGTAGGGGTGGGAATTGTAGAAAGGGCACTTTAAAATTATTTTTCTTTGGACAAGAGGTAAGCACTGATTTGGGGATGCCCTGATATATTTAGTTCATAAATATCTGTACAAATATGAAATAGCAAAATTATGCTCTTACAGATTTTCAGGCACACTAGTAAAATAAGCTAGAGTATGAAAATAAAGGATATGTATTTATGTGATTTTATAATTAGATATTATGACTCCTGACAGTATTTCAAGTTCAAATTGATTTTAAACATATAATAAATTTAAAAGCCAATATAAACCCATACTGTAGGGGATGATGAAATAGGTGGGGGTAGATAATGTTATAATCTCTATATTTATAAAACAGAATACTATCATGGCATAAAATTTTAAAAATCAGAAAAAAAATTGAATGCTTAAACCTTTGTCCCAGAAGAAAAATTTTATTAACTCAAAGGGAATTCTCTAAAAAACTGTATTAATTTTTCCCAGTGAACATCATGGGATTTCTAAGCCTACATTAGACACTCGAGACTTTGATATGTTACAGAGTGCTTTCTTTAATTCTTTGCATAATTTTTTAGAAGGTTCAAAATGAAAATATATTAGGATAACTACAACTAAAGAGATACAATAAAATGATGAGATATTTTATTCCTTACCTTTGAACACCTTATTTCTGGCCTATTATACAACACATATTTACATCTCTTCATTCAAGCTGCTACTGTAAATAGCCATAAAAATAAAATGTCTTAAAACTGGTAATCTCCTACTTCTCTGATTTTGATTATAAAATAGCAAATTTATAGATTTCTCATATTGAGTATTATGATTGATGCACTTAAGGATTTAAATCCACTTAAAGTTTAGACAGATTTTCAGTATTCATGTTTATTTTCTTTTAGGATATCAAAATGAGCTGCATTAATAGTCCAGCTTTAACATACACACACAAAATCATTCCATTGATGTTAATAATTATATACAACTGGCTTATAAATTACTTGTATATAACCCAGATCTATATATATAATGACTAGAATTTAAAATAATTTCTTTTCAAATCTCTAAACCCAAATCTACTAATTATATGTACAAAGAAAGGTAAACTATAGTGGAAGAAAAACAAGTATATTTCAAAAGAAGGCTTAACTACAAAGTAAAAAAAAAGTGAATACATTTGGTTTCTAACTTCAGTGTGATCTAATAAAAAACACTACTATGTGGTATACACTTCTGGTTATAAAATAAACAAATCACAGGAATGAAGAGTACAGCATAGGGAATATAGTCAATAATATTATAATAACTTTGTATGGTGACAGATGGTACTACTCTTATATTGGTAAGCGTTTCATAATATACATAATTGTTGGATCACTATGTTGTATATATAAAATGAATATAATATTGATTATAATTTAATTAGAAAAAACTTTTAAAGTTGTTATTAAAATAAAAGCACTGTGATATTGGTAAAAACGGTATAACAAAGCCCTTTTTCATGCTATAAATACTAACATTGTAAGAGTAAATCACATTCTATCTGATTTTATATGCCATGATAAGGAGAAGCACCATTTTTCCCCTTTGCCTGGCAAGGGGACCTTCAAAAGGACAGTAGCTACTGCAGTAGCATGTATGAACAGTGCCTTCTGCTTCCCTGGAATGATCGTAATGTGACATTTCATCTTTAAGTATCATTAATGAGTGAGGTATTGACCATATGCCAAGAAAGACAGAACAGAGAATGAGGAATGTACAAAGACAATTAAAATGATCCCATTCATGAGAGCAGAATCAAGAGCTAAGAAAATGAAAAAAGAATCCCTACTGTCAGAATGTTAAAATGTTACATCATCTCAACATAGAGACATGCTCCCTTGTCTTCTTAAAGAGAATATTTGGCGATAAGAACCAGATAAAGGAATCCAAACTACTTCTTTTTATAGCCAGCTCTGCCACTAATTTTCCAACTATGGATATTACTGTAAAAAAAATCTCTAAAATGTACACCATGTAATAATATTTACTTAGCCTAAGAGGAATGTTGCTAGGTTTAATTAATGCTTGCAAAAGTACTCTAAGATTTTTACAAACAAGTGCTATTTAATAGCAATATATCTATTACTATTCTATCATCTCCTCAGTCACAGCAAGTTTTGGCCTCCCAGTATTGGTGGAAGCAAAATAAACCTGACGTCATTCTTCTAAGTCCAATTGGCAGGCCAGCTGTGCCATTATCCTCAGGAAGAGTGGTCATATACGGTAATACCCGCATTATGTGTCTATGACCAAGCCAAAATTACACCCTTGGAACAGAGTCCAGCCTCTGAGGATGTAGAACTGAGAAGGCCTGCTGGGTTCAGCAGACCAGTGCTGGTGAGGGACATTTTAGTCTGATAATGGCCCTCAATTACTGATATCAACTTGGTGCCTGAGACGCAGGGCAAAGCAGCTATTTTCATTCTATGTGAACAACACCAAAAATATGAATGCAGCTGCCTTACTCTTCATTTTCTTCTCTGTTTTTATGGAATATTTAAGGTCATGATTATAAATATAGATAAAATTATATAAAACACCAAATTAAGTGGAAAGCATTTTATTTTTTTTAAACCTATGCGTTTTCTTATTTATAGAATTTAGAGGCATATAAAACCTAGGCCCCATGCCAAATGACAGTTTAATAAACAACTGCGTAGTTGTGTATTCTCAGGTATAAAATATACCAAAATGATGTGAGGCTGGTAACTCAGTGTATATTACTTACAGCAACAGCTTGGTACAATTTTTCCCTATACTTGATTTATGGAAACAAACTCATATTCTTCAAGGGAAGATTCATCTTCTTATACAAAGTTAATCTTTATGAAAATAAAAAAAATGTTTTCCAAACCAAGAGGAAAATAACATTTATAAGACTTTGTAAATACATATGGAAAGAGAGATTATGAGGAATAAAAAACTAATTCTATCATCCCTTTGTTCAAATAACTACCTGTTGACATTTTTTTAAAGTAGAACATGGTCAATGTTAGTAAAAGTGAAAGGTACCTTTTCCACTCTCCCAGAGCTCTCTCTCCTGAAAAATAATCATTTGTAATAGTTTCATGAGTTTCCTTTCAGAAAACAGATGTTTATGCACATATCCATATACATATATGTAAAGCGTGTATGTTTGCACATCCACTTTTGGTTTTCCTATTACAATGAGTAACCTGCCTGGGTCAAAAGGTACATGCATTTTATTTTACTAGATATTCCCAACATATTTACCAAGCATTCATCATTTATAAAATTAATCTTTATACAAATCAAACATGTGCTGAACCCAGGGAAAATAATTTAATTAATGCTCATGTGATGATATTGTAAAATGGGTAAGAGAAAAGAGGCATAGTCTGCAAGGAAATATACTAACTTCCTGACTTCCTTCCCCTGATTCCTTTAACTTTGAAAAAACTGGGTCACTAGATCTCACCTAGACACCTCTCCCAGTCCTAAGACCAATTTTTCCCCTATTTGGGACAAGTGTAGGAAGTCAAACTTGCTGACTATCTGACCTTTCATCCTGGTTCCATCCTGACTTTTTTACCTTAGTTCTACAAAAAGGACTTCTGTTTTATTCCAGTGACTGGATTTTGATCCTATGTCTCAGCCTCTTATTGCCTGATGTCCCACTCATTCCTATAACAACAAGTCATTCCTTTAAGTATTTCCAAGAACTGGAGTCCTGAGAGTGAACCCCAGTCCCCATAGATGGCTTCCTGCAATCTATTCTTTGTGAAATTTCCTGCAAACATATTAAGATTTCCTCTATCTATTGTCTACTTGTAGACCTCCTTGATGTTAATGCCATGACCTACTGCAATGGCTAGTTGCTTTAATCTGACCACCTGGGCACTGACCACACATCCCATGACAGGCCTCTAAAATCCTGTTAGCAATGTAAGCGATGAACCACAGGAATCTACCCCAAAAACCAAGAGCACATTTTACACACTGTATGTTAGCCAATTTGATAATTAATTATATTAACAAATATTAAAATAAAAGAAAAATAAACAAAATCCTGTTAGCAATGAGCTTTAGCATGACAAAAAGGCAACTTTGAGATTTCTACTATAATATATTATAAAAATTCATGTTCATCTCTTAGTAATTCCTTTTGTAACTTGAATACTTCAAAAACATATTCTTTTTTTTAGTCCACTTAAGTACCACTTAGCTAATTACCAATGTGACAGAATAAACTATAGCCCATGGCAGCAAATAACAAAAGCACCCCTAAAAATTCTCCTTTAGAAATGCTCCTTCAGAGAAAATCACCATCCAAAGAACCTGGCTGATAAAATTAAAAAATAAAATTGTTCCACATGCCTATATTGATACTTGAGTGCAAGATGAAAGTCTACATTTCTTTTTTTTTTTTCCTTTCTATTTTTTTTTCCTTTCTATTTTTTTTATATATATATGAAATTTATTGACAAATTGGTTTCCATACAACACCCAGTGCTCATCCCAAAAGGTGCCCTCCTCAATACCCATCACCCACCCTCCCCTCCCTCCCACCCCCCATCAACCCTCAGTTTGTTCTCAGTTTTTAACAGTCTCTTATGCTTTGGCTCTCTCCCACTCTAACCTCTTTTTTTTTTTTTTCCTTCCCCTCCCGCTACATTTCTTAATGAAAATTCAAGTATCCAAATGGCATTTACTCACTGCAGTCAGAGATTCTCAGTTCCTTCATTTGTTATTGATATCTTTGTGAGACCACTTTCTCCCAATTCTACCTCCCAGGATTCTCCATTGTTCTTCTGCTCCTCCCCATTCCTTAGGTAGATTTTGTATACCAGAAGGCCAAAACTCAGCATTGAGAGTGGCAACAAACTTATCTTTGCTTTGTGTTATAACCTTCTTCTGGTGTCCATAGGGATGTGTGCCAACAGCCCAGTATTCCTTGCTCTTCCATACATATCTGGGTATTTCTGAAGCCACTGTACAAGTTGGTGTTTCAGGCCCGCAAGGGAGGAATCAAGAGAACATTGTGCCTGATCTATTTGTTCTCCCTCTTCTCCTTTCTTCCAACAATCTTTCAGGTGGGAAAGAGTAGGCTTTTCTTGTACTTCCCCTTTCCCATGTATTTAGGACTTCATCCCGATAAGGCAAGAGGACAGGTCTAAAGCTTTCTCTTTCCTCCATATCATATCCTCCTTTGTCCAATCCCTGTATCAATTAACTCAAATTTGGTGGCAGAAGAGAAAGAAAAAGCTTAGTAATAAGAGAACTATATTGGGAGTATTTTTTATAAATATATTCATTATTCATGTAAATATATTCACTATTATCCTAAATTAATACTAGCAGGGAAAAAGTCACCACATGTGGAAAAAAGCTAGATGTTTAGTCAGCAAATATCTCTAATATTTATTCGCAATTCTTGGTTCTTACCATATTGAGGATTTATTTTACTTTGAAGGTTTGGAAAAATGCTACTTTAGAGAGGTTTTTTCTGGGGGGAAAATGTCTTCCTTGGCCTAATATATTTCAAGTGTCATCAGGTGTTCCAGATGTGAATTACTGACTATTGTACTGAATCATCTCCTGTGAATCCATGAGCTCACCCGCCCCCTCTCATACACACTAATCAGATACTTCCTTAAAAGTTGCACTCAAATAATGTTGAAATGACTTGGATCAAAAGCATTAGATAAAGAATAGGGCTTAGGAAAAGCAAACCTTTAATTATTCTCCTCTGCATTAAGTGCATAGTTCTCTGTGAATTGCAAAATAGTTAGATAACCTACAGGCACATAGGAATTCTCTAAGTGATCCATGGGAATACAATTATTATAGTAGTGAAGTAAAGTCTGTGTCTAAAGCACCAAGGCAGTGTCAACTCATCTAGTCCCCTAAGTCCCCCAGGTTGTACAACATTAGCATATTATACTGCAAAAGGACATGTGACGGGGCTAAAGCAGGTCATTCCTGAGATTTAGAACTAAGGCTAAGTTTGGGTGTGGGTTCCAGGTTTCCCAGAGTTCCCACAGTACACCCTCTTTCCAGTGATACCAGTAAAATATCAGAACTGAATGAGAGAAGAAAGGTTTCAACTTACTGCTAAGCAGACATTAAGTGAATTCTTTTTCTGTACATCATTTTTTGGAGATCAGAAACTAGATTCAAGTGATAATGAAGACTTTAGTGCTGATTTCCAGATCTAATGGATAATATTTTAAATATCTATCTATTAATATATCTATCCCTGAAAGAGTAGCAAAGAGATACACAAAAAGTCTACATTCTCTTTGCTTCAAAAATACAGATGAACCTTCAGACAAAAATATATACACAAGTCTACCCAAGCATATCATAGCCACATATATCATAGTACTCATATATATCCTCTCAGAGAATAAACAAAATGATTCAAAAAGGGTCAGCTGATAACCATTTAGGACTCCCAAATTATGTAATTGGTAGAACAGCAAGCACAGAATTTGTGGGATTTAAAAGAAAGATGTTTGCAAAGGTTAGACTTTTCCAGCCTTTTGTCAGGCCAGGCAATCTGAGGCATTCCCCCAAATTTTTTAAAATTTTTGTAATTATTTTATTTTGGGGAGAGGGAGAGTGAGAGTGGGGGAAGAGCAGAGAGAGAGGGAGACAGAGGATCCAAAGCTGATTCTGTGCTGACAGCAGAGAGCTCTATACAGGGCTTGAACTGTGAGATCATGACTTCAGCCGAAATCAAGACTTGGATGCTCAACCAACTGAGCCATCCAGGTTCCCCTTAAGGAAAATATTTTATACCCATAAAATACTGGAAAATCCATGTACTATATCATATATAAGATATCATATATCTTATTGCATTAAAATAATTTTCCTTGGGGGGCCTGGGTGCCTTAGTCGGTTGAGTGCCAACTTCAGCTCAGGTCATGAGTTCAAGCCCCATGTCAGGCTCTGTGCTGATAGCTCAGAGCCTGGGGCCTGCTTCGGATCCTGTGTCTCCCTCGCTCTCTGCCCCTCCCCTGCTCACACACTGTCTCTGTCTCTCAAAAATAAAATTAAAAAATTAAATAAAAAAATTAAAAATAAAATAAAATAAAATAATTCTCCTTGCCAAATCAAAATATATACAGTAAAACCTTGGTTTGAGAGCATAATTCATTCCAGAGACATGCTTGTAATCCAAAGTACTTGTATATTAAGGTGCATTTCCCCATAAGAAATAATGGAAACTCAGATGATTCATTCCACAACCCAAAAATATTCATATATAAATGATTACAATACTGTAATATAATACAAAATAACAAAAGAAAATACAAAATATAAAGAAAAATAAACAAATGAACTTGTACCTATCTTTGAAAACCTTCATGGCTGGTGTGAGGGAGACGAGAGAGAGGAGGCTTATTGTGCAGGACGACTTTCACTATCACCAACGGAATCACTGCTATCTATTGACTCAATGGAATGTTTTTCTTTTCATGCAACATTAACAAGGAACCTATCCAATGACCCAGAATGAAGCAAAGCATTCCTAAGCTTACTCTTGTACGGAAAAGCAAAGAACTTTCCATAGGTGCTCTAAAGTGATGGGGCGCCTGGGTGGCGCAGTCGGTTAAGCGTCCGACTTCAGCCAGGTCACGATCTCGCGGCCCGTGAGTTCGAGCCCCGCGTCGGGCTCTGGGCTGACAGCTCAGATGTTATTGTCAGTTGTGGGCACCTTCCAACGTTCTCAAAAATCACGGATTTTTGCCAAACACCAGAGCCTGAGATGGAGCAAGGGAGACACACAATCCCACAGCAAATGAAAGAGACAGAGAGAGAGAGGGGGAGAGAGAAGAACCAGTGGCTCAGTCGTGATCATGGACATTCGGCATTACATACTACTCATATTGCAAGGCATTGTTAGTTTATCAAGTTAACATTTATTGGAAATGTTTGCTTGTCTTGCAGAATACTCGCAGAACAAGTTACTCACAACCCAAGGCTTTACTGTATATATGAATTACCGCTTCTTCAAATTGCAATTTGCAGTCCATTAAACTAATACAACTCAGGTTGATTTGAATGAATTCAGTGCTGATAGGCAAAATAACCTAGAGTCTGAGAGCCTGGGTTCTGGAACAGACCACTGAATTACCATGAAAAAGTTATATAACCACTCTGTGCCTCAGTTTTCTCATCCAAAAAACTGGATAACAACAGTACCTATATCATAGATGGTTAAGAGAATTAATGACATATAAAGCTCTCAAAATAGTAACCAGGACTGAGTAAGTACTCTGTAAATGTTGATCAACTAAATAAATATTGCACTAAAGCACAAAATGTATCCTTTGCGTCCAAGGTCAAACAACAATAATGGCTCTTCAAATAATGGCTCTGAATAGAACAGCAGGAGATGAACAGTGCTAAGAATAAATTGAAACAAATGAGAAAAGGAAGATATTGTTGTCCTCATCCTATCCTGGTCTTTGGTATATGTGGGCTTTTGAATCAAAGAAAGTACATTTTACCCTACAATTGTACTTCTCTTCTTTTGCTTTTCTTTTCTTTTTCCTTAATTAAGTTGTCTTTTTTTCTGGTCGCCAGGGAGTGTCAAGTTTGGTTCAATGTTGACCTCAAAAGTGCAAAAATAAAAATATGAGAACATTATTCTTTTTTGTAGTTTGCTAATATTGAAGCTGTGTAGGTTGACCATGTAGATATCAACTGCATTTTCTACAGCCTGATATATCAATTAGTTAAGCATTAAAAATATATGTAAGGGGGCGCCTCGGAGGTTCAGTTGGTTAAGCATCAATTTACTATTACCTGCCCCAAATTCTATTACTAGAAATATATTTATTTGGATCATAAAGATATTTCATGCTTTAAAGTTCCCAATTTTTTCTTCAGATGCTATACAAATGCAGATGTCATTAAAACAAACATTCCACTGTGAAGACATCTCCAAAGACTCTAAGCAAGATTTGTCATTTTATCTACTTTTCCACAGCATTCAACTCATAGCACAAAGAGAACAATTCACATCACATCATGATTATTCATGTGTGTCTTTCTGCTCTATTATAAATTCACTGAGAATGCCTTTTTTTAATACCTTTGAGATCCCTTCACTGAATGTAGGGGCTATCATACATAGCACACTCACAACTGGTGTCTCACAGATAGGATACTCAGGAACATCCCTTTCATAGGAGTTCCAAGGACCACTCTAACTAGGTCAAAATTACTAAAACATTAGAGTACTCATAATTATAGTATTTAATGCAATATTAAAATTTTCCTTGTCACAATATAGCAACAATTGCAAAACTAAGAGAAGTCCATGTCCTTTCTCAATTCCTATACAACTAATTTATTTCCATACAACCTTTCATAAAAGTTTCAGATAACCTTAAAACTTTTATTCCCTGCCTTTATTTTTCTATTAAGGCACAGAGAATCTGACTTGAGAGAAAATAAAGCCTCAGAAAGACATGAACTTTTGTCAATTGAAAATAATCAGATTCCACAGGATAACTTATTTATTGTATGTGATGGAATGCATACTACAACTCTATCTTTAGTTCCAGAATCCCCTATTAAGAGATGTCTCAGAGGTTCCAGTCCAAGACTGTAAGGTAGAAAGACCCTGAACTCACCTTCTCCATAGAACACACCAAATTATACCTATTTATAGAGCAACTGCTGGGAAGAAGAACTGAGGGCTGAGTGAACAGCTTATGCAGAATAAAAAAAGGAACAGCAAAAGAGAAGGCAAGAGAGACAGAGACTGGTAACATGGTAACAAAGTTGCCTTTGTTACCACCACCCCCAACATTGCTAACTGCATGGGGGAGGGTTAGTACTCAGGGACCAGAAGCAGATTTGTCTGTCTGCTAGCACAGAAGAAAAAGTTCTGGCTTAAAAGAGCAACTAAGTTTATAAAAGATCCAGCCCTAGAACTGTGCCAAATGGCAGAGGAGTAGATGGAACCCTCTCTGGGTCAGAGGGACTGAAAAGCAGCAAGGTTTACACTCACCCTCCACCCTGAAAGCACAGACTGGAGCAGGTTCTGGACGCCATAGCTGGCTTTCTGCTTCAGGGATCCCGGGGTTCCCTAACCCACACCAGCCCCAGGCACTCCGGGGCACATAAAAAAAGATATGGTTTAAAAGAGCAACTAACTGGGGCTTCCGGCTGGCTCACTCAGTAGAACATGCCACTCTTGATCTCAGAGTTATGAGTTCAAGCCCCATGTTGAGTGTAGAGTTGATAGATAAGTAAGAAAGTAAAGTAAGTAAACAGTAACTAATTTATAGATCCAGTGAGGGGAGTTGCTGGAATACAAATCTCTGGGTGGGAAGGGCTCATGCACATGGTTTAAACTCTCCTTCCACCTTAATAATGTGAATGAGAAAAAATCTGGAGCACCCTAACCAGCCTCGTGCTTCAGCACACCCTGGACCCCCAGTCCACACCAGCCCCAGCTATACCATCAAGATGGCCACAGGGAAATGCAAACCGGAACACCCCCCAGTGAGTGCTCACAACAGCTCCAGTCTTCACACCAAGGTGACACAGGTGCACAACACTCCAGTCCCACTCCACTTCAGTGTTAGATGGCTTGCTAGGTACACCTGGCACAGAACACTTTGGAATCTCCTGGCTAAGGTCTGCTTCAAATCCAGACACCCTGCCAAGGTACCCCCTGCACCTAGCACCCCAGGATACCCAGGTTTGCAACCACTTCAGCTTCAGCTGTCCTGCGAGGGCATACTTTGTGCAGAGAACCTAGGGACCACACAAGCCAGCACCTGGTTTAGCTTTAACTGTCCTGTTAGTGCACCCCCTGCACAGAGGACCACAGGAACCACCAGCATAATACCCCACCTTGGGCACCCTTTGTGCAGAGAGTTCTGGAACACTTCTGTTTGCACCCACTTCAGCTTTGGTTATCCTACCAAGGTGCCATCTGTGTGTAGAGCCCCAAGACACCTTGATTTGTACACACTCCAGCTTCAGCTGTCCTGCCAGGGTACCCTCAGTGGGTAGAACCTAGGACATTCCAGCCTGCATCCACTTCAGCTTTAGCTGTCATGACAGGGCGCCAGATGCACAGAGAGCCCCAGGAACCCCCGGCTTATACCCGCTTCAGCTCTAGTTGTCCTGCTGGAGTGACTTCCATACAGAGAAGCTCAAAAAAACCCAGATAATACCACTTCAGCTTCTGCTATCCTGCCAAGATGCCCTCTGTTGGTAGAGACTCAGAACACCCTGGCTTGCACCCATACACTTTAGCAGTAGCTGTCCTGCCAAGTCACCCACTGTTGGAAAGACCTAGGACCCCCAGCCCATACCTGCCACAGCTCCAGACAGCCAGCAAAAGTCACTAAGTACATACAGTCTACATAGGGGACGACCATATACAAGACTATTCCTTCAAGTCTAGGAGAAGCAGCTGTTCTGTCTAAACCATAGAAACAAACACTGAAAGTCAAGCAAAATGGGTAACCAGAAAAATATGCTCCACAAAAGAAAAGAGTAAGACAAAATCTCATAAAAAGAACTAAGTTAAACAGAGATAAGCAGTATGCCTAACAAAGAATTTAAAGCAGTGATTGTTAAGAAGCGCACTGGGTTGGAGAGAAGAGTGGAAGAACTCAGTGAGAATTTCAATAAAGCGAAAATATAAAAAAGAATCAATCAGAGTTGAAGAACACAATAATCAAAATAAAAAATACACTAAAGGTAGTCAACAGTTGGTTAGCAAATGCAGAAGAATGTATCAGCAATCTGGAAGACAGGATAATGGGAAATATCCAAGCTGAACAGCAAAAGGGAAAAGAATTTTAAAAAATCATAAATTAAGGGATCTCTTGAACAACAAACATTCAAAATATATGAGTCCCAGAAGAAGAAGAGAAAGGGGTAGACAGCTTATCTGATGAAATAAGAGCTGAAAATTTGCCTAGCCTAGGAAAAGAAATCAACAACCAGGTTCAAGAACAAAAGACAGTTCCAAACAAGATGAACTCAAGAAAGTCCACAATATCACACATAATAATTACAATGTCAAAGGTTAAAGATAAAGAGGGAATTTTAAATTTTTTAATGTTTATTTATTTGGGGAGAGAGAGGGGAAGAGAGAGACAGACAGAGAGAGAGAGAGAGGGAGAACTTGAGCAGGGGAGGGGGAGAGAAGGAAAGACAGAATCCCAAGCAGACTCCACACTGTCAGTGCAAAGCCCAACACCCACAAACTGTGAGGTCATGACTAGAGTGGAAATCAAGAGTCAGATAGATGCTCAACACACTGAGTCACCCAGGTGCCCCAAGAGGAAATTAAAAAAAAATTAATGTTTATTTATTTTTGAGAGAGAAAAACAGAGTGTGAGCAGGGGAGGGGCAGAGAGAGAGGGAGACACAGAATCCGAAGCAGGCTCCAGGCTCTGAGCTGTCAGTACAGAGCCCCCCACACAGGGCTCAAACCCATGAACCATGAGATCATGACCTAAGCTGAAGTCTGACACCTAACCAACTGACCCACCCAGGTGCCCTTCAAGAGGGAACCTTAAAATGCAAAAAAAGTGAAACAAAAACAGTTACCTACAGGGGAAATATATACATACATATATATATGTATGTATATATATATATATATAATATCAAAGATACAAAATGTAGACGGCTCAAGCAAAAAAAAAATTCAGACATAAATATATTTTTTCTATTTGGAGACTGCCTTGTGTAATGTTTTAAATCAACACAAAGCAAGGAATCTACCAAGTGTGAGCCTCCTGCCTTTTATAGTTAGGGGAGGCTTGGGGAAGGTATGTCAATACTCAAGGATCCACCTTGTTACTACATAGACAAATTCTTGCTACAGCACAGTTGCATACTTCCAATTCCATGCATTCCAGTGATGATTATTTAATATAGAGCACTTAGGAAGGCAAAGGGCCTGGTTGCTCAGAAAACTTATAGTTTCCAATGGGGCCAGAGCTAAGTTGGAATGGAAGATAGTTCCATTTAGACATGTTAAAACAGATTAGTGGGTAAGATCATATAGTAAGGACTTTCGATTTTATGATATGTTCCCTAGGAAATCACTGGGATGTATTAAGCAGGACACAATCTGGTAGACTGAAAAGATTAATCTTGTTACTGTAAAAAAAGAAAAAAAAACTGCAGAATGAAGAGAGAACAGTTAGACGGCTATGTCAGTAGAATCAGCAAAAATGATGTTGGCTTAAATTAAAGTGGTAGTGGTACAGAGAAAAGGAAATACCCTCAGAATATGTTTTGCAGATAGAGTCCTCAGGAGTTAGTGATAGACTGGTGTGGAATGAAAGAAAGAGGAGGCTCAAGTATTAATCCTAGATTTCCATCTGTTTGTTGATGATGGCATCATTTAGTGATACGGAAAAGAGTAAGGAAAAATAGGTTTCAGAGAGAGGGTAAATTCTTATTCTGTCACAGAACTAGAGAGTTGTTCATCTTTACCTATGGTCCAGATGCATGGAAATAAGCAGGTGATGCTGCTAAAGCAGAGACAAAAAGGAAGAAAGTCTCACACAGTCAAGTAATTTACTGTAACAGTAAAATCAACTACGATCCACTCTATTTAAATACTGAGAAAGAGCTCCAAGAAAATACAACCAGCTGAACATAAATCCAGTGATTTAAGGATATTTATAATAAAAGAATCCACTACAGAATATGAATGGTGAGGTCTAAAGAGTTATTTTGTTTGTTTATGTTCCATTTTTTTTAAGTAATAAACAACAGAAAATACAATATGCATATACAGAATTCTTCACAATTCTGCACATTACTTCTAAGGAACCAAAGATATTTGGCAGTTCTCTAAAGCTTACATCCCTAAATACATATAAGGTTGCCACAGGAAAAGATTTTGAGTTAACGAAATTAAAAATCACTGGGACACCTGAGTGACTCAGTCGGTTAAGCATCATATTTCAGTTCTAGTCATGATCTCTATTTGTGAGTTCGAGCCTCACATAGGACTCTCTGCTGTCAGCGCAGAGCCTGTTTTGGATCCTCTGTTCCCCTCTCTCCCCCTCTTCCCCTCCCCCACTCATGCACGTGCATGTGCACTTGCTCTCTCTTACTCTCAAAAATAAATATTTTAAAAAAAGAAATTAGAAGCCTGGAACAGAAATGGTAGCAGTCTTAGAACTCAGCTACAATATGACACATTCTAATCTTAGCTTTATCAATGGACTAGGCACATTATGCCATTTCAAACTGAATGTTTACAGGTAAATTTAAATATCATTCTACCACTAGTTCTTGTCACTGGGGAAGGATATTAAATATTCCTACTAAGTCATGTCTGTAAGAAGAGATCAAAATATGGATGGCTCAACCAAAAATTTTCTTCAGTTTTTCAATAGAAAAAAAAATTGGTTTTGAGAGGGCTATAGGATACAGAAGGCTATCTATGTGCCAGCAAAATAAGGAAAAAAATGTCACTGGGGGAATTGACTTCAGGACATATACTCACATATATTGTTTCTGTAATTTATATACTGACATTCTTATTCCATTCAACAATCTTCCTAAAATAAACACAGCTTTAGAATGAGAAAATACTATATTTCCTGAATAGCCAGCATCCTCCCTAAGGTTCTGAATGAATGGATATACTTCTCCAGTGGATGCCAAGCTAGTAAGGCAGGAAAAAGTTGGCTGTCTGCCTCTAGTGTCACACACGGGCATAATATGATCGTTTGGAAACCTGCTGTAAATTGGAGTAGATGGGAAGCACAAGTTTCTCTTTACCAAATAATAAGGCTTTGAAAAATGACTTTGATTCTCCCAAATTCAATCCTAGTTTGCCTGAAAACCCAGGCTTGTCCTCACTGCAATTCCTTCTTCAGAAGAGTATCTCTAATATCCAATAAGGATATATAAATAATATTCAGATAAGACACATTTACTGACAAACATACCATGTTAAGATTTTCTCAACCAAAGCACTGAACTCTCCTTTGATATGACATGTAATGAGACCCAAGGCCAAAATCTTCTCAGTAAAGACTGAAGTGCACCAACAATGTAGAAGCTTATAGGCAATTTGTAATAAAACTTTAAACTTTCAGTAAGCATTATTGCCAAAAAATGCAGCAAATCCATGATAGAACTCCTATTGTAGCTGTAAGAACTAGGCTTGTGATAAACAGTTTATACTTTTAATTTAAATTTCCCATGTTTCACATTTTGTCTTCTCCAATTTTCAGCATATTATGTAATGAAAAATAAAGCTTATATTGGTTCTTTAAAGAGTGATTTGTCCATATGGCTAAATCAAAATCCTAATTCAGCCCTCCACTGTGGCCACTGTTAACACTCAGGTAACATAAAAGGCAAAACAAAAGCCAGGAGCTGTCATAAAATCCGCTTTTCAAGGAAAATATCCAACACAAAAATCTGTACAATATTACCAGATTACTCTCAGGCAGTCATGAAGCTTAATTATTTTGCACATGAATATACCTTGGTAAACTGTCACTGATCCACTACAAAGTACTAGAACAATCATAGCTTGAAAATAAAATTTCTTTTTTTCCTCAACCACGAGTGAGGCAACAATTTGAGCAGAAATTCAAAAAAGACATGGTAATGTAAAACTTCTAAATTAAGATCTAATTTCTTATTGAAAGACAATTGATTTGTACATGAAGATGTTAAGTAGCTTGCCCAACATCACATAGTAAATGCTACAGTCTGAGAGTTTTCTGTGAAGACTAAATAAACCAAAATATGTAAAATGACCAACACAGCACCTTGCCCATAGTTAATTGAAAGAATGTTGATCCTGTCCCTGGCCAAATTCCCAACTCCTTTTTTTGGTGTAATATATACTATCAATATACTCTGGCATTTTGACAACATTCTTTTTGAGTTTGAGAATTAGGAAATAGCAAATAATAAAGCATTTTTGCTTAGAGTTTTAATAAATCATTGATGTGGGGAATAAGTTTAGGAATTCCCTGAATAATAAAAGCATTACCAAGAACAGGTAAACAGGTAAACAGGGTGATGGACCGCCCACCGCAGCAGGGTGAAATTTCCCAGAGCTAATTAGCAAAAAGAAAAAAGTGCTTTGTTGACCCTGAGGTAGCATGCTCTATCTGTCTTTTTTCCTAGGCAAGTTAAGATAAACAGACATGGCGCCTGGTACCTGGTAAACAGCCATCTGCTTGGTGCCTGGATTTTGTTTTGTATTGACCCAAACCCCTAACAATGCATATCTTTGAAAACTCCTTTCTCTCACACACTTGAGTTAATGATAACTGTTTCGCTGTCTCTTTCTGCACCTCTATCATGTTTGTAAGGCTTCTGATCCTAATAAATACAGAGCAAGGACCCTTACTTGGGGCTCTTGTCTTCTCCTGGACATTAGCCTCTCTCATATTCAATTCTGTGTCTATTCTCTTCTGGACAAGTAGGAACTCCAGACTCAAAGTCTTCCACACATTAACATTATTCACAAATTGCATATCAGAATATTTCATTGCATTTTTTAAATGGTTTCCTAAACCAAATTACCAAAAAGATTTTTAAAAATAGTATTAAAAAGTTATAAAAGATTAATTAACCTAAGATCAATTATGCATTTGAATAATATATTGCCAGTATTTTATATTACTTAATTTCAAGGCAAAAAAATTTAATAATTAAATTTTGAATAGCAAGCAATCTCTTTTTAAAATAAGCTAATCTTATGAATGTTTAAAAAGTATATTTGTAAGTTCCATGGAAATTTGACTTACAAACTTCAAAATAAGGTTATTAAATATCTACATTTAATTCGTATGAAATAAATTAACTTCAATGTACCAGAGAGATCAACGGTATTTAGAAAATGAATAAATATAAATTAATCAGAATATACAAGAATGCTAATTTTAATCAAAATATGACTTTATGTTGGCAATTTGTCTAAATCTGAGAAACAAAATTCTCATCTCTTTTTTAAATTTTTTTTTAACATTTATTTTTTTTGAGAGGGGGGGGAAGGGCAGAGAGAGGGAGACAGAGGATCAAAAGCAGGCTCCATGCTGTGAGCACAGAGTCCAACGCAGGGCTCAAATTCATGAACCGTGAGATCATGACCTGAGCCCAAATCAAGAGTCGGCTGCTTAACCAGCTGAGCCACCCAGGCGCCCCTCATCTCTTTTTTAATGCAACTGTCCCATATCCTGCAAAGATCTTGTTAGTAGCTATCTTAGAGATTCTTCAAAGGAGAATAAATTCAATTATTAAATCATTCAAAATTTGAAGTTTTAAACTAAAAAGTGGAGTCAAGAGGATTCACAAAAATATCAGAGTTGAGATCATCAGATGTCCTCAACAATAATAAGAACACTCCCTTTTAAGTGATGCTACGTAACGCAAAACATGTGAGAGTTTACTAACTCAAAGCCAGTGATAAATAGGGTAATAAGATTATGGACAGATACTATTATCTGCATGCACTACACTACCAGGAGATGTAAAAAGGTCAAGCATACATCATGTTTAGAAAATCTGTCAACCTCATTTCAAGATTTGGTATGAAGAAAAAAAGATTTACTTGAAATTCATCTTCAATCTGCATGGATGGCCTTTTTTCTTCTATTTCATAAATGGGTAACAATAGGTATCTCCCTATCCCTAATTCCAGCTCTATATACAGCTTCAAAATTTTTTTTCAATATTTTATAGAATTTTTTGCTATGATGTACAGAAGGCCAACTCCCTAGTCTGTCTTCAAAACACCAATACTTTTTCCCTATTTCCTCCTAAAAATCAAAATGACATTTTTCTATCTTTTCAAGACCACGTTGCTGAAGGGCTTGCCTTTCTAATATTTTTATTCACTGTCTAGACAAAGCAAGAAGAAAGGCCTTCCTTTGGATATCATCCCCATAAAAACTCAACCAGGGCTATAGAATACTGGAGAGAATCCTCAAATGTCATTTTGCCTTTTTTGTTTAAATTTCATCTGTGAGTATGTAGAACCACAGGAGAATTATACCATCAAATTTTCCATCAAAGTGAGACCTTTTGGTGAATCAAAGAAAAATGAGGTAATGTATTTTATTCTTTTATTATTTCAGAAAGCTAGGGAAAGAGTTATCAACAATAATAATACCAAATGTCAGATGGAAACTCTTAAAAGCAAACTGCACACATGAAGTAGGTTTATAAGTAAAAAAAGAGAGAGACTTTTATTCAGATGATCCACAATAAAACAAGCTTCATCTTCCTCATATGTCCCCCCAACCCTTCTTTCTCTAGATAGTAAGTAGTTCAAACTCCCTTTCTGTGACTTCTATCAAGCTGGATGCTCTTCCCAAGGTCTGCAAATCAGTAGAAGTTTATATGCTCAGGCACATATTTTAGCTTCTGCTCCTATCAAAGCAGTTCAATTTATGAATTATCACAGCATTCTGCGGAGCAGGACCCATATGTAGAAATCAGCCCTTTTCCACAATTCACACAAAATAAAACCTGGTGTTTAGTAAACTTCATTGAAGCTTTGAGGAAGAAAATTTACATCTCAGAATGCAAACTTGAGATTATTCATTGAAAATTCTTGTTCTTATAAGTCATTTGAGGGGAACCTGGGTGGCTCAGTCATTTAAGTGTCCGACTTCGGCTCAGGTCATGATTTCGCCATTCATGAGTTCAAGCCCCAGGTCAGGCTCTGTGCTGACAGAAATTATTCCTTCTCCAAGAAAAAGTCTGAACCACTAGTTAACATATTTTTTCCCTTTCTTACTGCAATATACTCTTTAGTTTAGTTCCACCTTGTAATAATAGACTGAATTCAGTATTAGTCAAACTTTCTTTTTAGCAGAGGAATCTTTTTGCAAATGGACCCTAACATATGACACATACATAAGCACAAATACACAGAACTCTAACATGACTGAAAAAGAGGAGCTGCTGCTTTGACTTTGTCTTCCACCTCTCTCATCTAAAAGCTACCACATGGGGCGCCTGGGTGGCGCAGTCGGTTAAGCGTCCGACTTCAGCCAGGTCACGATCTCATGGTCCGTGAGTTCGAGCCCCGCCTCGGGCTCTGGGCTGATGGCTCAGAGCCTGGAGCCTGTTTCCGATTCTGTGTCTCCCTCTCTCTCTGCCCCTCGCCCGTTCATGCTCTGTCTCTCTCTGTCCCAAAAATAAATAAACGTTGAAAAAAAAAATTTAATAGCTACCACAAACAGTTCAATGCAAGAAGTCTCCAAACAGTCAAGTCTGAAAAATACGGATTATATCTGGAAGAAGAATAAGCTACAGAATTTGGTAACTGATCGTATTTGAAAAATATGAGACCAAATAGTCAAAGTTGACCTGAAGATTGTGAGCCTGCTACATAGAAACTAGGGTACCCTTGATAGAAATAAATTAAAGAAAGTGTATATTACTCCTAGTCTCATAATTTGTGACCAATATGTGGATTTTCTTCATAATTCCAATTTGATGAAATGAGTATAGGAAAGGCAACTTAAAAGATGACAAAATTTTAAGTGCATTTATCATAAACTTAGGAATTATCATATGAATAATTAATGTCCATATTCATCTATGCTTACCAGTATTATAATTACACACGGTTTTTAATTAATTCTGTTGATATATAATATGATTAACTAAATTAAATTTCACCATTGAAGTCTAAAGAAGGGCTACTTATAATTATCTATAAAATAACTTCCATTTGTTATACTTTGCCAAAACAGATTATTATATCTTTTCCTATCTTTCAATAAACCTCATCTATAGCTTATGGCTTATCTTTCCAGAAGAGATAAGTTTTATCAGAATTGAAGGCAAATAGCTTCTAAGAGGGAGAGAATGGAACCAACATTTATGATATGCCTACCACCATTCTCATGCTTTTATGTCAGCAGTTTTCATTATAGCTACAGAATAAAATCTCCCAGGAAATTTTTTACAACCATCTGATGCATGAGTGCTACCTGTAGAGATTCTGATTTAAGTGGTCAGATGCACGGCCTTGGCTTGAGAATTTTTTTAAGGCTCTCCAGGTGATCAAGTACACAGCTAGTATTGAAAACAGGTTTTATATTCTCTCACATGTGATCATCAAAACAGTCTCACCAGATCATTTTATTATCCCTTTACTTAACATTAGAAAATTGAATTTCAGAAAGGTTGAGAAATTTGTTTCAGGGCATAAAGAAAGCAAATATTAGAGTTTAAACCCATTTTTCTGACTATAATGATGTTTCTAAGCCCCACGTTGGCAAATGCAAGACACCAAAATTATTAATATAAATTAATAGTGCATATCTGTATTTTACTTCACTCCTAATATTAAAAAGAGGTGGAATAAAGTATCATACCTTCCATATGCTAGTGAGACACCATTTTCTTTATTGCACTAATTAAATTGCTACAAGAGATGAAGGTGCTTTATATTTTGTGCCATTAAGATATGGTATATTATCTCAGTGTCAAAATGTCCCTGTTTCGTTCATATATAAACTGTTTAAAAATTAATGAATTTTAGAGTCACCTGTCAGAGAAAAGAAGGAAAACACAATATAAAAGTGTTTGAGAAACACATAAGATGATTATGTTTGTCAGCCATTTCATTTCTATGACCTTTCAGGGAGAAAGGTGATGTTTGTTATAAAATTCCATGATTTGTAAAATTATAACCAAATGAACAAAATTGTTTTGACTGCATCCAGTGTATAAGTATGTAAAAAATGTAACTACATATCAATATCTTCTCTGAAGCTTAAACAAGCCTATACATTTTGGAAGCTAATTTATGAATGTTTCTTAACTTTTATGATAATAGGTTAACATACGATTTCAACTAGCTAGCTAAAAATAAATAAATAAATACTGTACATTTTATTGCTTTCCATCTTAAAATATATTGTCAGTGGGCTTTAAAAAAAGTCATGCCAAAAGTGATATCACCAACTCCCTAAAGGCAACGAATTCCACTAAACTAGAATTCATATTTCAGAGAGGAGATGGATAACATCTCACAATTCAACCTCAGCAGAAGTCATTAAGCCAGGCACATATGTGAGGGCTGTATTTCTCATTGGATTACAAATCCAATAAGAGCTTTGCCTTTGAGTTACTAGCACTACAAAGATTAAATCAAAGTATTGTCAGAGAAAAAAAAAAGCTCTTGGATACGTGGAGATTTCTAGAATAAAACATTTATGATTTTTTTTTAGCTCAAATGGATGAGAAGACATTTAGTCCCGTTTTTTCAATATACAAACTACCTACAAGGCTTTTGCAAAAAAGCTGTCCTTCATTCTTGACTCCTTCCAATCCTGTACCCACTGCATTTAGCTTAATATTCTAAATTGTTAGTATGGGCTGGAAGGACTAGCATGATCCCTGCTCTGCTTCATCTCACACTACGCGTTCCTTCAATCTCAGTACTGAAGTCACTCTGACCTTTTATCAGGTCTTCATAGACACTGAGCTCTCTGCCACTGCAGAATGCATAAACAATTATGTTTCTCTAGAATGTGTTTTCCATCTTCACCTCCCCCTAGTTACGGCTAAAATCTACTTATCCTTTAGGCCTCTAATATAGAGAGGACTTCCATCATCTCTCCTCCTTTAATTTAGAAGTTGGTTCTCTTTCTTAAGCACCCTGGACATTTCTTTCATTCCTATCCCAGTTTGTACTTATACATTAATTTGGGAGACTATTATTTTATTTCTGTGTCACCAGTAGGTTGTTGGCTTCCAAAGAGCATGGAACATGTCTTTCTAGTTTATCCTTATATCCTCATCTTTTACAAGTTAGGTGTGTAACAGATGTCCCATAAATATCGAATGAATGAATCAACTGGATACTAGAGTGATTAAGAGCAGAGGTTCTAGAATCAGGTGATCTCAGTTCAATCACTGGTTTAACTACATAGCGGTTGTCAATTCTTTCACCTCTAATATAAGAATGATAATAGTAGTATGATTACATAACAATAAGTAAGTTATCTAGAACAGATTATCAAATAAATATTAGTGATAATTAATTATTATTAGGACACAGGTAATATTTCATTCATGCCTTATGGTATATATGTTTATGTATGATATATGTATGTATATGTATGTATGTGTGTATATATATAAATATACACTTATATATATAGGTGTGTATGTATTTTTTCCATTTCTTCTTTTTGTAACTAAATAATCTCATCATATAGATTGTGATATTCTGCTTTATCCATGATTGGTTTCTGTTTCCCTTATCAATAATTTTTTTTCTAAATTTTCCTATTATAAAGTAAAACTTGCAAACTTTGGCATCTCTAGGTCATTTATCATGTCTTATATCATATCATATATTATATCATAATCAGCATAAACAGCACACCATACTATCATTAATCTCCTTATCTCCATTTTTGATTATGAGGTTGAGCCTCACATGGGGCTCCATGCTGACAGGAAGGAGACTGCTTGGGATTCTCTGTCTCCCTCTCTCTCTGCCTCTCCCCCACTTGCACTGTCTGTCTCTCTCAAAATAAATAAACTTTAAAAAAATGCAAACAATGTGTTAGTCTACAAGAAAAGTAAAGAAAAAGAATGAAGCGAAGAACACCAAAGAGTTAATGACATGGGCTAAGCCTTGTTTCTCAGGTGATATAGATTGACACTACAAGGAGCAAGAATTCATATCCTTCATCAATATATTAGGAACAAATATTCCTAACAAAATATTAATAGAATTCAGCAGTATAGGAAAAAAATTATACACCATGACCAAGTAAGGTTTATTCCAGAAATGCCAGAATCATTCAATATTTGAAAACGAATCAATTTAATCCACCATATTAACAGACTAAATAAAGAAAACTATTTGATCATGTCAACTGATATGGAAAAGGCATATTTTTTCTTTTGCTTTTTCTATTTTTTTTTTTTTGTTTATTTTTGAGAAAAGAGAGAGCGAGCAGGGGAGGCGCAGAGAGACAGGGAGACAGAGAATCTGAAGGAGGCTCTCTGCATTGTGAGTGTAAAGCCCAACAATGAGGCTCTATCTCACGAACCATGAGATCATGAGCTGCGCTGAAGTCAGATGCTCAACCAGGCACCCCAGTTAGGCATATTTCTGACAAAATTCAACACCTATCTATTCATGATAAAAACTCAGAAAAGTCGAATAGAATTTTTATATCTTACCATTTTTAATCTACATTAATAATTAATGATAATATCATACTTAATTGTAAAAGACTGAATGCTTTCATCCTGAGATCAGCAAAAAGGCAAAAATATCAGCTCTTACCAGCAAAAATACCAGCTCTAGTATTATTCAACATAATACTAGAAGTTCTAGCCAGTGTAATAAGGTGTGAAAAGTAAATAAAACGCATACAGTTTTAAAAGGAAGAAATAAAACTGTCCAATCTGTACATGACATAAAAGTCGATGTAGGAAACACCAGGGAACCTACAAAAAACAAAAAACAAACAAACAAAAAAACCCTTAAACTAATAAGTGAATTCAGAAAGGTTACAAGACATAAGATAAGATAAACCTATTGTGTTTTTATATACTGGTAATGAACATGTGGAAATTGAAATTTAAACTACAATATCATTTGCAATACCTAAAAAAAGTAACAACTACGTATAAATCTAACAAAACATGTATGAGACTTGTAGGCTGAAAACAAAGTGCTAATGAAAGAAATCAAAGATTTAAATAAACAGAGAGACATACTGTGTTCATGGACTGGAAGACTTGGTATACCAAAGATGTCAATTCTCCAAAATTGATATAAAATTTAACATAATTCTTTTTTTTTTAAGTTTTTATTTAAATTCCCATTCGTTAGTTTATAGTGTAATGTTTCAGGTGTATAATATGGTGATTCAACACTTCCACACAACACAGGCTGCTCATCACTAATGCACTCTTTAATCCCATCACCTATTTAACCCATCCCCCACTGAACACCCTTCTGGTAAACATAAGTTTGCTCTCTGTAGTTAAGAGTCTGTTTGCCTCTCTCTCTCTCTCTCTCTCTCTCTCTCTCTTTTTCCCCTTTGTTCATTTATTTCTTAAATTCTACATACGAGTGAATCATATGGTATTTGTCTTTCTCTGAGTTATTTCACTTAGCATAATACTATCTCTGTCCATGTTGTTGCAAATGGCAAGACTTCATTCTTTTTTATGGCCTAGTAATATCCCATTATATAATACCACATCTTCCCTATCCATTCATCAATTGATGGACCCCTTGGATTGTTTCCATAAATTGGTTATTGCAGATAATGCTGCTATTATCATTGGGGTGCATGTATCCCTTTGAATTAGTATTTTTGTATTCTTGGGGTAAATACCTAGTACTGTGATTGCTAGATCATAGGGTATTTCTATTCTTAACTTTTTGAGGAAGCTCCATACTGTTTTCCTAAGCAGCTGCACCAGTTTGCAATCCCATCAACAGTGCAAAAGGGTTCTCATTTCTTCACATCCTCACCAATTCCTGTTGTTTCTTGTGCTGTCGATTTTAGCCAGTGTAACAGGCATCACTGATCATCAAGGAAATACAAATCAAAACTACAGGTTTAACATAATTCTTATCAAAATCCCAGAAAGATCTTTTGTAGATATATATGTGATTATTCTAAAATTTACATGGCAAAGCAAAGGAACTAGAAAAAACTAAAACAACTTTGAAAGAAGAGAATAATCTATGAGGGACAACTAAATGCAATTTCAAGACTTAATATAGAGCTATAGAAATCTATACTGTGTGGTACTAATCAAAAGATAGACAAATAGTTCAATGCCACAGAAATTACAAAGACACAAAAGTAACTTAATGGAGGAAGGATATCCATTTTAACAAATAGTGCAAGAGCAACTGGATATCAATAGTCAAAAAATGAATCTTGAGAAAAGTCTCATACCTCATGAAAATGAACTCAAATGGATCATAAATGTAAAATGTAAATCTAAAAAATAAAACTTTTAAAGAGTATCTTTGGGATCCAGAACTTGAACAGTTTTGGCACAAAATCATAATACATGAAAGAAGAACACTGATAAAATTGACTTTACCAGCTACAGAATATAAGAAAATTTTTGCTAACCCCATATATGAAAAAGTTTTCCTATCTAGAATACATATAGAACTCTCAATAATTAACAGTAAAATACAAACAATCCAATTACAAAATTGGCAAACAACATGATGAGCCATTACACGGAAGAGGATATACAGGTGGCAAATAAGCACATGAAAAGATCTTTAACATCACTAGACATGAGGGAAATGCAAATTAAGATCACAATGAGCAATGACTACACACCTACTAGAATAGCTAAGTTAAAAAAAAATAGAATACCAAATGCTGGTTGGGGTGTGGAGTAATTACACTCTTTCTTATGGAAATGAAAAATAGTATAGCCAGTCTGGAAAAAAGTTGGGCAGTTTCCTAAAAACTAAGCGTGCATTTACCATATGATCTAGTAATCACACTTCTGGGCATTTATCTCAGAAAAGTGAAAACTTATGTCTACAAAATCCTATACACAACTGTCCATAGAAGCTTTATTTCTAATAGACCCAAACTGGAAAAAACAAAATTGCCCTACAATAGGTATCTGGTTAAATAAAGATGGTACATCCATACCACAGGATACTACTCAGCAATAAAAAAGAATAAACTCAATACACAACTTGGATTTCTAGGGCATCATACTAAGTGACAAAAGCCAGTCTTAAAACATCACATACTTTATGATCCCATTCATAAAATATTTTAGAAAAATAAAATTACAGAAATGAGGATCAGATTAGTATTTTCCAGGGGTTATGGATAGGTGGGGTGAGGGCAGGAAGGGCAGGAAGAAGAGGTTGAGAGGGTAAGTATGAATATAAAGTGGTAGCAAAAGTAGATCTATATAGTGATGAAATATTTCTGTATCTTTATTGTGGTGGTGGTGGCTACTTGAATCTACACATGTGATAGAACTATACACATAATTTATATCAGTATATCAACTTCCTGGTTTTGATATCATACTATAGTTACATAAGATACAAGCAATGTGGGAACTGGGAAAAAGGTACAGAAAACCTCTCTGTACTACCTTTGCAACTTTCTTTGAATCAATAATTATTTCCAAATAAAAGCTTTTTTTTTTTAATTTTAGTTTCTATTCTTTGAGAGGCATTCCTGGAACACTATAATAACCCAAAAATGAGAGTATGAGAAGGCTTCCTGGTACAGTATGAACAGCTAATATAAAATAAAAGTAATCATAAAGTAGGTTCAGTTACTTCTAGTTTACAAGCTTATACGTTCTATAAAAGGTCAGAAACTAAATAAAATAAGCTATCAATACTTCTAAAGGAGTTGTAAAATTAGGAAGAGCTTCTGTTATACAAAAGACAGCATGATTATCATAAATAGTGATCATCATATCTCTACTATGCACCAAAGAAAATAATTATTTTTCTCTCCCCAGTTGTAAGCCAACTGCCATACTTACAATATTGCCAACTTTGTAGGGGTTTTTCGTATTTCTTTTTCTGAGTCCTTGCTACTATACTTAAAATTACCAAGGAGGAAGAGAGACTTAGTAACCACAAGAAGCTGAACAAACATTTGCCTGTGACTGTTCTGCAGCATAAATTATATAATCACTTAGTATTAAATGATTCTGATTCAAGACCACTAAAGAGCAGGTGATCATCATGCACATTTTGAGAATTATCATTTGTGGGTTACCTGGAAAAGTTTCAAAGTCATTTTTAATGCAATTATAGATCTCATTATAGCATAAGTGCACCCAGATACAAATAAGCCTTGTTAAAATGGAATTCTACATGAGGGCCACTTCCCTAGTTTTTTGTTTTGTTTTCACATTGGGCACAAGAATCTTAACACCTACAGTTAGGTAAGGTTTACCTACTTCATATCTCTGTTATAAAGATACCTACAGTGGTTTAATTTTTAACACAGGACTTAAAGACTATGAAAGATCCGTGGAAATTAATTAAATCTACACTTCATAATAGGATCCATTAACAGATTTCTCTATATACATCTACTTAGTAATTATCAATTTTATCTTCCTCCTCAAAAAGCTTTTATTAATAACCCTTGACCACTAGAGCTAAAAGAACAGTCTAACTCTTTCCTCTGTACCTTCTAGGTAGTTCCTTAAATTTGGCGTTAGTGTGGTTCTGATTCTTTATGCTCTTCTCCAAGTAAAGTCTTTGACAATCAAATTCTACAGTATTCTGATTATCTATTGCTGTATAGGAAGCCACTCCAAAACTTAATGATTAAAAGCAACAACTTTTTATTCTCTCTCATGGTTTTGAGGTATGACTGAACTCAGCCATGGTTTCACACATCAGGGTTCTATGTAGCTGCGGTCAAGGTTTGACTTCAATTGCAACCATTATGGGTTGGACATCCAAGATAGCACACTCACAGGGCAGGTAGTTGATGGTGGCTTTTGGCTGAAAACTCAAGCAAAGCTGTCAGCAAGAATGTCTGCCTGGTTTTGGCCTCTCCATGTGGGTTGGGCTTCCTACAACATAGCAATTAAGTTCTGAGAGGGGGTGTCCCAAGACTGAACATTCTAAGAGATTTAGGAATCTGGAAGTTTTTTTATGATATGGCCTTAGAAGTCCCAGAATGTTGCTTCTGCCATATTTAACTGATCAAGCAAGTCATTAAGGCAAGCCCAAGTTCAAGAAGGAGAGTATTAAACTCTATCTAACAATAGAAGAAATGCAGTCATACCAAAAAAGAATATGCAAAGTGGAGATATTATTATGACTATTTTGGAAAATGTAATCTACAACATACAGAAAGTTTTGTGTTTTTCCAGTATACTGGTATGAAATACTAGTTGTCTATTTTTACTGGTTGACACTAAAAATGACAACATGATGCTATATAGCTCTTGGACTCCCTGAGCTAAGCATACTCTTTTTTCTTTTGTTACCTTTTCTAACAAGTAGTGGTAGTGTTTCTATCACTTTAATAATGGGCACCAAAAACCATGTGGTGGAAAAGACATTTCTACACAGAGTTTTGCTATCAAATATGGTAGCTACTAACCACATGCACTACTGAACACTTGAAATGTGGCTCATCCAGGTGTACTATAAATGAAAAATGCACACTGGATATCAAAGACTTAGTACTAAAAAGGCTATAAACTATCTCAACGATAATGTTTATAATTACATTTTGAAATATGTTGCATATAGTTAATTAAATAAAATTTATTATCTTACCTGTTCCTTTTATTATATGTGACTACTAGAAAATTTTAAATTACATATGTCGCTCACATATTATTCTCATTTGCATGATTTTCCATTGGAAAGCACTGGCTCAGAAAAAAAACTAAATCATATTTTCCATTCGGTAGCACCAAAACAGTTCATGGTGTTTATACCATTAAATGGTTTTCAGGCACTTTAATTCATGCTAAATCTTCTGTGAGATACATAAGCACATTCAAAAATCAATATTTTGGCATTTCTATAAAACTGATTGCTTTTCCTGAAATTTAAGTACACATTTCAGATTTAATATATCTACATTTTAATTGTATAATTGCAGCAATTAGTTTTACATAAGATTTCAAATTTGCTCACACAGTTTCTCTACAAAAGTAAACTACATGACCCATGATTAAGATCATGTATTAATTATCTATTATGGTTGTAACAAATTAACACAAACTTCACGGCTTAACACCAATTTATTGCCTTTCAGTTCTATAGGTCAACTAGGCTTTGTTTCTTTCAGGAGACCCTAGGTGAGAATTTATTTACTTGCCCATTTGGGTTGTTAAAGATTCAGTCCCTTGCACTTATATGACTGAGATACCTGTTTCCTTGATGTTGTCATCTGAGGGCCATTCCCAGCTACAGAGGCCACCCACATATGTTGGTTCATGGCCCCCTTCCTCCATCTTCCAAGCAGGAATGGTGAATTTACTCTCTCTCATTCTTTGAATCTCTCCTCCTTCTTCCAGCTCATCTTTCTCTGATCCATGCAGGAAAGGTTCTCTGCCTTCAAGGCCTCATGTGATTAGATTGGGCCCATTTAATCTAGGAAAAATCTCTCCATCTCAAGGTCCCTGTCCTTAATCACATCTGCAAAGTCTGTAGTACCATGTAAGGTAACATATTCACAGGTTCCACAGATTAGAGTGTGAACGTCAAGGGTAGGAGGGAGGGCATTGATCTTCCTACCACTGATAGGAATAATTTTTTTTTAAGATTTTATTTAAGTAATCTCTACACCCAACATGGGCCTCAAATTTACAATCCCAAGATCAAGAGTCGCATGCTCTACTAAGTCAGCCAAGTGCCCCAGCAATAAACTTTTTACAAGGAGATAAAACTTCTTATAGCTATATTCTTCCCATATGTGAATGAAAGAAAAGTAGTTTCAAATGAGGTACAAGGTACTCAGACTGAATCATACTCAAATCCAAATCCACTAGGGTACTAGAAATTTACTTCAAGTTCATATAAATGTCAAAGTGAAACAGTTAAAGCTGCCGTAGTACATTAAAGCAAACAACTTTTCAGAAAGAAAATTTTGTCAATCAACAATGTTGGTTGAATTCTGTCAGAGACAAAGTGTTATAGTTATCTCTAAGGAAAACACCTAGTCAAACCTAGTTTCAATTTATCTTCCAGAGGAAAAAAAATGAATAAATTCATGTCAAGAATTCAATAAGCTATTTTGTTGTGGTTATAAGACTTAAATATATACTGTGAAAATTTCTGATGCAAAATAAGGAACCAAAATATGATGGGACAATTTGAAATTTGTATATCACTAACAGTCTTCTCTAATTAATTATTTTTAAAGGTTTTTTTAATGTTTATTTATTTATTTTTGAGAGACAAAGAGGGAGAGAAAGAGACAGGGAGAGAAAGAAAGAATGTGAGCGGGAAAGGGGCAGAGAGAAAGGGAGAGACAGAATCCCAAGCAGGCTCCACACTGTCAGCGCAGAGCCCAATGCAGGGCTCAAACTCCCGGGCTGTGTTATTATAACCTGAGCTGAAATCAAGAGTAGGGCATTTGGTCAACTGAGCCACCCAGACACTTCATCTCCAATTAATTTTTAAGTGTAGCCATAGCCAAGAAAATCAACTACAAGTTGCTTATCCGTGTCTTCACAGAAATAAAGCTAGAGGTTGGTCTTTGATGCTAAATTTATATCACAATGGTAAGATAACATTTTTATTCAGAGGCTACCTACAAATTAATTCAAAAATATGTTTCAATGGTAAAAGATTCTAGTACCAGTTCCAATGTGGCAGGGGAGAGGTTCGCCCATGCCAAAAAACAGTGCTCAGTGTATCAGCTGGGTATCCTACATTTCAACTCAATTCTGATAGCATGAGATTCCATAGGTTAAGAGTTCAGAACTACAGATTTGTCACCACCTCCCCCCTAGCACTTCAGATGCCAATTCGAAGTGCAAGTGTTACCTGTATTTCTGATCAACTGGCTATAAACAAGAGGTTACTACAACCCCCCCTTTGGGTTCAATCAATGTGCTAGAGCAGCTCACAGAACCCAGAGAAACATTTTACTTACTGGATTACTAGGATATTATAAAAGGATATAACTCAAAAACAACCAAATGTAAGAGATGCATAAGACAAGGTATGTGGAAAGAGGCACAAGATATGTCCTTCTAGTGTGCCACTATTCCTGAATCTCCATGTGTTCACCAATCTGAAAGCTCTCTGAACACCATCCTTTGAGTTTTTATGGAGGCTTCATTAAATAGGCATGATTGATTAAATCACTGGCCATTAGTGATTGAATTCAACCTCCAGCCCCTCTCTTCACCCCAGGAGGTCAGGAGGTAATACTGAGAGCTGTAATCCTCTAATCACATGGTTGGTTTTCCTGATAACCAGCCCTCATCCTTAGGTCCAAAGCCCCCTCATTAATATAACAAAAGATACTTTTAGCGCTCTCATCACTTATAAAAGTCCAAGGGTTCTAGGAGTTCTATGCCAGAAAACGGGACAAATACCAAACATATATTTCATATTATGAATCACATAATGTGATTATGAATCACAAATAGAAACAAATTTATAAAGTGAAATTGCTAAGGTAATATTATGAGTGACTCATAATTGGTTAGCATTAAAGAAAGGCTTAAATTGAAATCTGACTTGTTTTGAAAGCAAAGAGATTTTAAGTTTATCAAATATTTGAAAGAAACCTATTCCTAAATTTGTAAATACTTAACCTCATATGTCATCTTTCCTTCTTTCCCATACATTTCACCCAAACCAAACTGCTTATATAGTTTCCGACACCAAACGCATAATGTTGATTCCTGCTTTTATGCCTTTGCACAGGCTGTTGCCCCTTTCTGGAATTCCAAACTGTCTGTGCTTCAAAGGCCAGTGTGAGAGCTTTCTTCTTCTCTGTGAAGTTTTCACAGAGGAGTTTACTACTCCCTACTTGGTGCTATTATTGTATTTACTACTGACTACTATACAATTTTATTGTGCTCTATTTTGCTTATTTTTTTGATTCCCCTTGACAACTAGGATTGTGATTGTTAATACTCAGAAATCACCAGTTCTTGGCACAATATATATAGAAGAATTATGCAATTAGAAACTGCAACAACAGTAATAGAATTTTAACTCAAATTTTATGTGTTAGCAATTATTTATGGCCAATACAGAATCTGTCAATAAAATATGTTAAATTCTTCTTATAATCTTTCATACATATTATCCTATCTACAATACAAATACGGTCACATAATTTCTAGGTGACGAAACATCTAGGTCAGCTTGGAATAGTTCTGACTTAAGCCTTTTGTAGATCAGTGAATACCTGTACTTTTCTTATTTTAGCTTTTCTATTTTTTTATTTTATTTTTTAATGTTTTTTTAAAATTTTTAATGTTTATTTGTTATTTTGAGAGACAGAGAGTCAGCATGGAAAGACAGAGAGAGAGGGAGACACAGAATCTGAAGCAAGCTCCAGACTCTGAGCTGTTAGCACAGAGCCCAAAGCAGGGCTCGAACCCATGAACTGTGAGATCATGACCTGAGCCAAAGTCGGAAGTTTAACCGACTGAGCCACCCAGTTGCCCCTAATTTTTCTTTTTTTTTTTTTAATTTAAATTCCAGTTAGTTAACATACAGTGTAATGTTAGTTTCAGGTGTAAAATGTAATGATTCAACACTTCAATACGATACCTGGTGCTCATCACAAGTGCACTCCATAATCTCCATCACCTCTTTTTTTCTTTAATTTTTGTTTTAATGTTTATTTATATTTGAGAGAGAGAGAGAGAGAGAGAGAACAAGCCGGGGAGGGGCAGAGAGAGACAGAGACAGAATCTGAAGCAGGCTCCAGGCTCTGAGCTGTCAGCATTGAGCCCAACACAGGGCTCAAACTCAGGAGCATGAGATCATGAGTCAGACACCGTGAGAGCATGAGTTCATAACCTGAACCAGTCAGACGCTTAACTAACGCTTAAGATGAAAGTGATAAAGGAGGGCACCCAGGTGTCCCTCTACCACCTTCCCCCTTCAGGTAACCATCAGTTTATCCTGTATATTTAAGAGTCTTTTTCTTAGTTTGCCTCCCTCTCTCTTTTTTTACCCTTTGCTCATTTGTTTCTTTTTTTTTTCCCCCCTCTGGTTTTATTTTTTTTTTATTTTATTTATTTTTTTTATATATATGAAATTTATTGACAAATTGGTTTCCATACAACACCCAGTGCTCATCCCAAAAGGTGCCCTCCTCAATACCCATCACCCACCCTCCCCTCCCTCCCACCCCCCATCACCAGTGAAGAAATGGGCAGAAAACATGAATAGACACTTCTCTAAAGAAGACATCCAGATGGCCAACAGGCACATGAAAAGATGTTCAGCGTCGCTCCTTATCAGGGAAATACAAATCAAAACCACACTCAGGTATCACCTCACGCCAGAGTGGCCAAAATGAACAAATCATTTGTTTCTTAAATTCCACAGATGAGTGAAATCATATGGTGCTTGTCTTTCTCTGACTGACTTAATTTGTTTAGCATATTACTCCCTAGGTCCACCCATGTTGTTGCAAATGGCAAAATTTCATTCCTTTTTATGGCTGACTGATACACGTATCTTCTTTATCCATTTGTCAGTCAATGGACATTTGGGCTGCTTCCAAATCTTGGCTATTCTACATAATGCTGCTATAAACATAGGTGTGCATGTGTCCCTCTGAATTAGTATTTTTTGTATTCTTTAGGTAATGCCTAGTAATGCGATTGCTAAATTGTAAGGCAGCTCTAGTTTTAACTTTTTGAGGAAACACCCTACTGTTTTGCAGAGTGGCTGCACCAGTTTGCATTCCCTCCAATGGTACAAGAGGGTTCCCCTTTCTCCACATCCTTGTCAACACCTATTGTTTCTTCTGTTGTTGATTTTAGCCACTCTGACACTGTGAAGTAATATCTCATTGTAGTTTTGATTTGTATTTCTCTGACGATCACTAATGCTGAGCATCTTTTCATGTGTCCATTGGCTATCTGTATATTTTCTTTGGAGAAATGTCTATTCATGTCTTCTGCCATTGTTTAGGTGTTGAGTTTTATAAGTTCTATTTATTTTGGATACTAACACTTTGGATATTTCATTCACAAATATCTTCTATCATGCCTTTTAATTTTTTTGATTGTTTCCTTCACTGTACAGGAGCTTTTTACTTTGATGTAGTCATGATGATTTTTCTTTTGTTTCCCTTTCCTCAGGAGTCATATCTAGAAAAAAGTTGGTATAGCCAATGTGAAAGAAGTTACTGCCTGTGTTCTTTTCTACAATAGAAATTTTGTTTGTTGGAAGTTTTTTTTTTAATATTGATTCAATTTCTTTGCTGGTTATTGGTTTGTTCAAGTTTTCTATTTCTTCCTGTTTCAGTTCTGGCAATTTATATGTTTCTAAGCATTTATCCATTGCTTCCAGGTTGTCCAATTTGTTGGCATATAGTTTT
Source organism: Lynx rufus (assembly GCF_022079265.1). Taxonomy (NCBI): domain Eukaryota; kingdom Metazoa; phylum Chordata; class Mammalia; order Carnivora; family Felidae; genus Lynx; species Lynx rufus. The sequence continues at coordinate 9,756,415 of NW_025814825.1, forward strand.
TTATAATCTGTTTGTGTTTCTGAGTATTAGTTATTTTCCCCTCTCATTTGTGATTCTATTTATTTAGGTTCTTCATATTTTTGATAAGACTAGCTAGAGGTTTATAAATTTATTGATTTTTTCAAAGAACCTGTTCCTGGTTTCATTATATGTTCTATTGTTTTGTTTTGTTTTTTAGTTTCTATATCATTTATAGATATATGCTGTAATTTGTATTATTTCCTTCCCTCTGCTGGTTTTAGGTTTCATTTGTTTTTCTTTTTCTAGACTCTTTAGGGTGTAAGGTTAGGTTATTTATTTGAGACATTTCTTGCTTCTTGAGGTAGCTCTGTATTTCTACACACTCCCCTCCTAGGACTGCTTTTGCTGCATCCCAAAGGTTTTAGACCATTGTGTTTTCATTTTCACTTGTTTCCATGTATTTTTTTATTTCCTCTTTGATTTCCTGGTTGACCCATTCATTATTTAGTGACATGTTGTTTAACCTCCATGTATTTGTGGTCTTTCCAGATTTTTTCTTCTGGTTGACATCTAACATCATAGTATATTATTAGAAAAGGTTCATGGTATGACTTCAACGTTTTGTTGAGGCCTGTTTTGTGACATAATATGTGATCTATTTTGGAGAATGTTCCATGAGTACTTGAAAAGAATGTGTATTCTGCTGTTTTAGTATGGAATATTCTGAATATATCTGTTAAGTCCATCCAATCCAGTGTGTTATTCAAAGTCACCATTTCCATGTTGGTTTTCTGTTTAGATGATCTGTCCATTGATGTAGGTGGAGTATTAAAGTCCCATACTATTATTGTGTTATTATAAATTAGTTCCTTTATTTTTGTCATTAACTGCTTTGTGCATTTGGGTGCTCTCATGTTGGGTGCATAAACATTTACAACTGTTATAGCTTCTTGCTGGATTGTCCCCTTTATTATTATATAGTGCCATTCTTAGTTACAATCTATGTTTTAAAGTCTATTTTGTTCAATACAATTATTGCTGCCCTGGCTTTCTTTTGATATCCATGTGCATGATAAAAGTTTCTACATCTCACTTTCAATCTATAGAAGTCTTTAGGTCTAAAATGAGTCTTTTGTATGCAGCATATAGCTGCATCTTGTTTTTATCCATTCTTACAGTCTATGTCTTTTGATTGGAGCATTTAATCCATTTATATTCAAAGTAATTATTCAAAGCACATGGGTGGCTCAGTCAGTTAAGTGTCTGACTCTTGATTTCAGCTCAGGTCATGATCTCATGGTCGTAACATCAAGTCCCCTGTAATGTTCTGTGTTGCACGTGGGGCCTGCTTAAGATTCTCTCTCACCCTTCTCCCTTTGCACCTCCCCCATTCATTCCCTCTTTCTCTTTTAAAAAAATTAACATAATTTAAATTAAAAAAACACAAAGTAAGTACTGACAGATATGTACTTATTGCCATTTTATTGTTTTGCTGTTGTTTAGAAATTTTCTCTGATCCTTCCTTGTCTTTCTTTCTCTTCTCTTCTCTGTCTTTTCTCTTTCATGTTTTGCTGATTTTCCTTAGTATATATTTGGATTATTTTCTCTTTATTCTTTTCAAGTTTTAGTGGTTTTTGATATATCATTACCATAAGGATTATATATACAACTTTTTTCTGTAAATAGCAGTCTATATGAAGTTGATGGTCATTCAAGTTTGAACAAATTCTTTTCTACATTCCTCCCCATGTTTTAGGTGTATGTTATTATAGTCTTTATGTTCTTTTTTTGTGTGAATTTCCTGACTGATTTTTACAGAAACATTCATTTTTACTGCTTTTGTATTTCCTGCCTCTATGCTGTAATTTTTGGTCTCTCCTTTCCACTTGGAGGGTCCTTTTCATATTTCTTGCAGGGCTAATTTAGTGGTCATGAACTCCGTTAGTTTTTGTTTGGGAAACTCTTTATCTCTCCTTCTATTCTGAAGTACAGCCTTGCTGGATAGAGTATTCTTGGCTGTAGATTTTTCCCATTCAGCACTTTGAATATATTATGCTACTCCCTTCTGGCTTGCCAAGTTTTGTTGAAAAATCTCCAGCTACTCTAATGGTTTTTCCCTTGTAAGTTAATGACTTCTTTTGTCTTGCTGCTTTCAAGATTTTTTATCAGTATATTTACAAATTTAATTACAATATGTCTTAATGTTCATCTGCTTTTTCTATTTTGATGGGAGTTCTCTGTGCCTCCTAGATCTGGATGTCTGTTTCCTTATCCAAATTAAGTAAGTTTTCAGCTATTATTTCATCAAATACATTTTCATTCCCCTTTGTCTATTTTGAGACTCCTATAATACAAATGTTATTCCATTTGATGAAGTCACTGAGTTTCCTAAGTCTTTTCTTGTGTTGCATAATTTTTCTTTGTCCCTTTTGTTCAAGTTCATTGCTTCCATTATTTTGTCTTCTAGGTCATTAATTCATTCTTTTTTTTTTCATTCTTCTTTTTCTAGCCTGAATTGCATCAAGTGTGTTATAATCTTGCTTATTGTACTCTTCATCTCTGATTCATTCTTCATTAACTCTTTAAATCTTGGTTAAGGGTACTGCTGATGTCTTCTATTCTTTTCCCAAGCACAGTGAGTATCCTTATCATTATTGCTTTAAATTCTTCATCAGACATGTTATTTATATCTGCTTCACTTAGTTCTCTGGCCATGGCCTTACCTTATTCTTTAATTTAGGATAAATTCCTCCATCTTTGCATTTTGTCTACATCTCTGCCTTCTTCTCTGTGTTAGAAAAGCCAGTTATGTCAAAGAAAAGAAAAGAAAAGAAAAGAAAAGAAAAGAAAAGAAAAGAAAAGAGATTTGGGGTTGCCTTTACCTCTTTGGAATTTTAATTCTAACCTGTCTCTAGTATTCAAAAAATCATTGCATAAAGATCATCCTAACTGCTTTACCTTATCATCATGACAAATAAGGCTGAAATTATTTCTAAAATGGATTTTCAAGGAAGAGGTAGAGGACTAATATGGAAGAAAAACCCTTTAACATCTCTTTGTTGGCTTAGCAAATCTTTATAATTCCCCAGGACAGGGAAATTAAACACAAGACTTACAAATGAGATAGGTCTCTGAATAACAAAAGCCAGTCCATTTGATTATTTAGTCACTAAACAAATACATAATGAGAACCAACAATGTACTTTCACATAAGACACCAAAAGAAGAAAATATTGAGCAAGTAAGAGGTCTGGAAATGCAAATTAGTCCCTGCATACAGCCAGGCCTGACTTACTTTAGCCATCACTCACTAAACTCTCTGATACCCTAATACCTCTCTAATACCCTCTCTAATAAAGTACCAATCTGAGTACTAACTTCACCAACAACCTTACATCACTTGAAGATTCTGTCCAGTAATATGTCCAAACTTAACAATATCAACATGATTTCAATCCACCCCGGGGGAAATATCCATGTCTGATGATTCTTAGAACTAAATCATGATGACAACTCACCTCCAACTTTGTTTTCACCAACTATAGAAAGACCACCATTAAAAAAAAAACTTCTCTCTAAGACCCTCCCTTCTTTACAGCCTCCTCACTCTGCCCCATCCACATGAAGAATTCCTTAATTATGCTGTACATCAGAGAAGACAGACTAGACCTAACCAATCCTGAAGGTATAACAAAAACAGCAGAAATGTCTTAGAAAAATAGACATTTTTTTTACTTCTAAGTTTTAAAAAAAACAGAAGTTAAACTTTATCTAATTCTAAATGTTCTCTGGAGTATATATTTTAATTAGTAAAATTCTTGTGGAATATATCTAGATGTGCATACAAATGAAGAGACTGTGATGAGAAAATTTTGTTTCTGAATATTCACACTGATTTTTAGAAGAGACCTATACTTTGCAAAATAAGGTCTTTTATAACAGGCAGTTCATCATATAAATCTAGTAGACGCTCAAAACTCATTTCATTGAATGCCAGAGAAGGAGTTTCTCCATTATAGGGAATATACAATATGCAATAATTTCATTCATTCTTTCATTAAAAACTACAATTTAGCTTTTTCTAAATGCCAAGTGTTATATCTTGGGCTAGAGATAAAATAGTAAATAAAATAGATATGTGATCTACCTGCATAAAGCTTAAAGTAAGAGATACTAACCACAACAGATTTAAAATGTAAGGAGTGATGATGATTCCACAAAAGAGACTAAGGAAGACTGGTATTAGTGTATATCATGGGCTTCCCAAAGATGCTCACACCCTAACTTCCAGAACCTGTGAGCATGGTATCTTACATGGCAAAAGGAACCTGGTAAATGTAATTAAGGTTAAGAGCCATGAGATGGGATGACTCTCCTGGATAATCTGAGTGGGCCCTATCTAATCACATGAATCCTAAAAAGTGGAGAACATATCCTGGATGTGGTCAGAGAAGTAGATGTGAGGACAGAAACAGGGTCAGGGAAATGTGACATTGCTGGCTGTGAAGATAGACAAAGAGGCTGTGAACCAAGGACTATGGATGGCCTCTAGAAGCTGGAAAAGGCAAAGAAATGGATTCTCCAGAAAAGATTAGAACACTCTAACACTTCCTTTTTTGGCCCAGTGAAACTTATGTCCGACTTTTGACCTATGGATGTAAAATAATTATTTCCATATATTATGGAAAACATTAGAACAATCATATATAATCACTAAAGTGTTAAGTGGTCAACTGTTTTACCTGTTATAGATCCATGTGGTTTCATTACCTACTAATTTCTTATTAATGTGACAAGACATTGAACTTACTAAACATAGAGCTTCAGTCAAAAAAACAAATGATCAAGACTTACTGATCTGTTTAAGAAAGTAAAGTCACCTAGATTCATTCTGATTATGCGGATTGCGCCTGAGAAAACAAGCTACATTCGTTTCCCACTGCTGAACTTCTCTGTACCCAACAGACTAACAAAATTTGAAACCCTGAAGTTACATTCATATAAAAGATGCACAGATTATGAGTGTTCATCTTGCCTTAAATTTTTACGGTTATCTTTATTGTGTCTCAATAATTACCAAGCATTTTTTTTTATCAACAGCCCAATAGAAAAGCTAACTAAGCTGAAAAGCAAACCAGGCCCACCAAATGAGACACAACATTCCTTAAACTGGAAAGTTGAGGACTTAAGTATAAGAGCCATCTAAAATCTTTTAAGCAAATTCTGAGAAAGGTTTGAGTTCAGCTAATACCAGGAAAGTGCATTCCCTTTCGTTAAAGCAGATGAAACAGTTATAAAGAAGCATCATTTCTGATATAAACTTGGAATAAAAATAAACCTAGAAACGTGTTCTGATAATATACCCCACAGTTTTTCCAGATTGGTTCGTACTGTTTAATTCAAATATTAATTGGCTAGGTCAGATACTAGCATTAGGCCTAAAATTCTGTACTTTCATATGAAAAGGAACTATTACACTGCTTGTGCAGTACTTTTTCATAATACTACAAATTCATATTTTTTCATTATTAGTGGGTTTTACCTGCAATAGAAAGTTAATATACTGTGCATATAAATGGGTTTCTGATCATGTAGACCACCACTTCATAAATTTAGCTCCTCCTGCTCTGACTTCTACACCAACATTAGGGCAGATCGCCAGATATTACCCACACGTAATAAGTCTTTCATTCCCTGAAAAAAAAAATTACCTCCTCAACAAGTATTTAACATTATATCCTAAGAGAAAGGAATATACAAATATACTAAGATCACCCAAAGAACAGATTTCTCACCTTTGTGCCCTTCTTCCTTTCCCAGGTTTCTATTCTTACCATTAATCCTCCCCATATTTTCTCCACGGTTATTATTTAATACATTAAATAAATATAAATTAACTGCTTTAGGCACATTGTCCATTTTAATTTTAAAAACTGAGAAGAAGCAAGTACTAAATTCAATATGCCTGTAACCAAATGATAATCACTGAGCGCCTGCTACCTGAAAGTCTCTGTGCTAAGGGCCAGGGAGAGAGTCCTCACTCTTTTGGAGCTCCTGTCCAGGAAAGGCACACAAATAAACACAGGAATGCCAACAGAGATGAGAGCTAAAAATGGGAAGTGCCAAGAGGGAAATGAATTTCAGGGGGTGTTTACTCTCCTTTGCCAGAAGAGGAGAAGAGGAAACATGGAGGAAGGAGGAAGGAAGAAAAAAACAGCCTCCATCAAGCAGAAAGAGTAGTATGATCTAATCAATTAAATAAAATTTTTCTAAGTCTACTTTAAAAAAAAATTAAGATAATTTTATGGACATGATTTTTTAAAAGGTACTTACCTCTGATCTTAATTATTTGCATATTATAAATGAAAAAGTTTCTTTCCACTTCATTCTTCTAACATAGAACTTACCTTGTCTTAAAACCAACATACCGAAGAGAAGGATATTAGTAACATAAATAAATAGGTTATGTGTTCTTGAGAAATGGTCCTTGAAACTAACTATCAGAGTAAACCCTTGTTAAGAAAAAGAGCAGTAAGAAAAATATATATATATATATACACATATATTTTTTTCAGTGACTCACTTAACATTTTATACCTGAAGTAAATATTTAAACACCTGTCTCCTCTACATGACAAAATTACTTTTCAGCAATAATCATTATTTTTCTGATTTGTTCTTTAACTTTAAAGTAATTGACAAATTTTAAAAGAAGAACAAATTTCAGTTAGTGCTAAAATTCAATAAAGGATTTCACGTATGAACTTCACATGCATGAAATTTGCATTTACCTAATACAAATATTACCCCTAGCAATTCTGTTTTATTGTTATAATTTTAAATTTAAATAAAAATTCTGAGTGATAACATAAATATCAGAATTGAAGTGATTCTATTTCTAGTTCTTTTTCTTTATAATCATTGTGTCATCATTGTTTCTTTTGAATCTGCTGTTTAAATGCCTAAGGAATGTCATGGTTATTAAAGGATAATCATAAGATGTGCAATTTGAATCATTCATACATATCATTAAAAGTCAATTATAACCACAGTATTGTTTAGAACTTAAAAAAACAAAAGAATTTTGAGAAAAACACTTTATCACTTAAAATTTAGAATTGCTAGAGTTTGGTGATAGCAAAAACCGACGAATTTTCAGTTCGTTTTATTATTGTTTACAAATATCTAGAGACAATGCACCTTCTTAATGATTTTACCCAGGGCAAAATGCTCTCATCACTTCACCTTTGGTATAAATAGTTTTTAACTCAAATAGTTTTTAACGCAAAGTTGAAGAGAGCCATAAAATCACTTATGTGGTATGTATTTATGATGTACAGGACCAGTTTCAGGGGCCTGTGACTGTACTCAGGGCCCCATACTCAGAAAGGAACCCCATGCTTGGCCTTTAATGCTTTGCTACCACAGTCTTGAAATGTTTAATAATTTTACCTTGGGATTTGTGTATATTAGTGATGGAGCATATGCCCTAGACTCACAAGCAGTTCTGCCTTTTGGGCACAAGTCCTTAGCCACCTGCTCGCCCACCCAACAATTACTGCCACCCTCCACTCCCAGTGGGGGCCTTAGCACAAGGCAAAGTGGGTCATGGTCATGGGGCAGGGCTAGAGACACCTGTGAGGGTCTCACAAGTACTATGTAACAGACAACCTAACATTAAAAAATCACCTTCTCAGGTCAATCAAGACTATGAGGGGAAAAAAAAGCTTTTTCCCTGATTTTAAACAAGAGTACTTGCATTTTCATTTTGCATCAAGCTCTACAATTATGTTGCCATCCCCAACTATGTATGTGGGTGACTGTGCATGTGTATCTGTTTGCTTTTGCATCTAAAAGAATAAAACAACTTTATATCTGAAAAGTTAATTTATCTATAATTTTATACTTTATAGATTAAAATAAACTTATATGCAATTTTATTTGTATGTATAAATATGAGAATAATTTTAATGGTTTATAGATCATGGGAGAAGGAAATCCGATACAATACTATCTTTTGAGTTTCTTATAATTGCTAAATTCCCTTAAAAACTCTTTAACTAGGGATGCCTGAGTGGCTCATTCAATTAACCATCTGACTTCAGCTCAGGTCATGATCTCGCTGTCCATGAGTTTGAGCCCTGCATCGGGCTCTGTACTGACAGCTCAGAGCCTGGAGCCGGCTTCAGATTCTATGTCTCCCTCTTTCTGTTCTTCCCCTGCTCACACTCTGTCTCTCTCTCTCTCTCTCTAAAAAGTAAACAAACATTAGAAAAAAATCTTTAATTAAAAATGTATTATATGCTTTCTGGGTTCATGCTTTTCTTATATAATTTTCTATTTCTTACGCTTTGTCATAATTCTCCATAAAATTTTTTTTAAAATACTAGAAATTTAAAAAAGAGATATTATATGCCAAAATTGAAGACATTCTAGCTTCAGAAGCAGGACATGACATTACTAACATGTTCTTATTAACAAAGTCTGCTTTACAACTTTGATCTCTTGACAGGCAAGAGACTTTTGGTCAGGAGCCAAAGTTATCAAATATTAAGATATGAAGATACATCAAATGTGCAGAAGGAGCCTTAAAACTCATTAACTAATTTTAGCACATTTCAATTATTCACATAAATTACTTATACTGAACAATCCTAAATCTTCAACTTCATACCCCAAAGTCATATGATTTGTAACTAATAATTTTCAAAATGTACTCTCATAATTCTTGAACTATTCCATTTATAAAGAAGATGAACAAAATATTATATATATTATATATATATATATATATTATAAATCCTTCATTTTATTTAGCTCTATTACTTAAGGGGGCTTCATGATCAATATATGGTTGACAATGTCTTCAATGTTTTCTTGTTCATTTTAAAAACAGCAATAATTTGAGTGTAAAAACTGGCATATGTACTCCATAGATGGATGTAGAAAAATACATATGAACTGAATATATCACATATGAATATATATGAAATGAAACCAAAAGGATCTTGAAACAAATACTTTTGCATTTGTCTAAATTTAGACAACATTTATAATATTCCTAAGAGGTAGGTCAAACTGCAAAAAATTATACAAGTATATCATTTGTGAAAAAGGTTAGGAGCCAAAGTGACAAACTACAGGCACTCTACACCTTCAAAACTAACCCTGATTCCTGCAGCATTCACTTTATCTAATACTATCTAAATTCCAATTTTGTTATTCACCAATGTAATCCTGAACAACTTTCCCATTTTTTCATCTTCCTTTTATTGATGTGCAACTCCAGTTTCTTTTCTCTAATCCTGACTCTCTTCTTCAACTAATATTTAAATACTTCCTCAAATAAAACAATTATATATTTTTGGATCTCATCCCTAGAAATTCCTGTTTCAAAGCTGTACTCTGTGAGTAGAACCCATTCGGAAAGCCAAACCATGTAAAATCATGTACTCATTTGTAAATTATTACATTTGTACACAGAAAGAACCTCAGTACATACCCATTGTAAGGGGTTGGTGGAAAACCAGTTACTTACATTGTTCATGTACTCTGAAAGCAGGTCCTGGAGAGCCTGACGAATGGCATTGCATTCTGCGATAATCCGTTCCCGATGGAAATCTCTTGTGCAGGAAGAGTCAGCCAACAGTGCAGCCCCACTGATAATGGCTTCAAGACGTTTTTCTAGTGATGGTCTTATTTCTTCCTCAGTCACTGTGAGTGGATCCAAGATAATTAAATTCTAAAGGAAGAACACATTTGGATGATTAGAACTCTATGGCATTCTGTTTTTAAGAAAAATAAATATTATTTCATTTTCTCATTTAGAATTCAGATGTGATAATAAAGAGAATTTTACTTCCATGCATAACTCTATGTAGCAATTATTATTCAAGTGAGTGACAAAAATTGTGCAATTATTAACATCAAGTCTAGTGTCAGACAGACCAGTATCCAAATCTTGCCTTTCCCACTGACCTATAGTGTGAACCCAATCATGTGTCCTTCACACTCCAAACCTCACCTTTCTGATCTGTAAAACTAGAATATGAATGTTGCTTGTCTCATAAAACTGTTGTAAAAATTATGACAAGACAATATAGTGCATGCCACATATTAACTATTATTTACAGTAGTCACCTTAATATTGAACTTCATTGTTTACATAATATTTTAACATATATCATCTCATCCTGACAACACTATAAAGAGTTGGGCAGTAAAGATACTGGTAACCACACACTTAAACTTGTGAGAAGTCAGGCTGAAGTTATCTTACTCAAGGTCATTAGGCAAATAAACAGTGAAGTTCAGATTAATATCCAAGTTGTATAATATTCAATATTCAATATTATTTTCATCATGCCTCACTGTAAATCATATACTCTAATTAGCCTCAACACTAACATATCAAAGAGAATTCTGAATTTAATTATTAATTTAAAAGTAAAACTCTGTCTTCCATTTGATCTATTATAACTTCCAGCTATTTCCCACTACTGGAACCTGACATGGTATTTTTAATGTTTCCATTAGATATAAGTCTTCAGGCAATAGAAGCCAAGATAATCTACAGCCTATGAAGAAATGATGGAGGGTATGTGGCTCTAAAGGTTCTTTTATTAAAATATATCAAGAGGGGAATCCTTTCCAAGGTTTAAGCATAACGTGATAATTGGAGAAAGAATATCAAATAAAAGCTCTCTGAAGAACCCCTAACATAAAATGAAATCATACAATGATCTTCAAGATGTGCATGCACATGTGAGTATACATACACACATACACAAACACACCTAATGGTCAGAGGGTCTAATCTTACATTATGTAAACACACACACACACTCACACACACAGGTGTATGCATATTATGTGTATGTAATCTTACATTGATCCTTGTCCTATATTATGTTATGATGAATCATTGGGATATAATGTCAGATAAAATTTTTAAAACTACAAAGCTAGGGCCAAGCTAGGAAGAAAAAATTATAACAGAAAAGGAAACATTTCAAAACAATTAGAAAGAAAGAAAAATTAGTAGTCACCAGTGTTTGCACAGTATTGCTTTTCTTGATGATTCACATTTTGGATACCCCATGTATGCCCTTCATTTGTAACTGGAGATTGTGTCTGTCTCGTAGACTTGTTGTATATAATTCACTCTATAATGTTCACATATTATATAATATAAAATACAACTACAACATATCTTTTATAAAACTGGTTAAATGTCTTAAAATTATTCAGAAGAATTCTTCCTTTCATGATTCTATTCCATTCCTATTTTTCTATTGTGTTACTGAGTCTCTCCATTTTTCTCTTTCAGATGGACAAAAAATGAAAAAAAATTGAAAGGAAATTAATTTTACAAATACCAAATTTAACATTTTCTTTATCCATGCATATAATTGAAATAACCTCACCATAGGCTTGGCCATATGTCAAGGATTCATTTACATCTAAATCTACCTCCTTATTTCATTTGCAAATTTTGCCACGTCTTTCTTTGGCTCACTATTTTATTTTTTTTAATATGAAATTTATTGTCAAATTGGTTTCCGTACAACACCCAGTGCTCATCCCAACAGTTGCCCTCCTCAGTACCCATCACCCACCCTTCCCTCCCTCCCACCCCCCATCAACCCTCAGTTTGTTCTCAGTTATTAAGAGTCTCTCATGTTTTGGCTCCCTCCCTCTCTAACTTTTTTTTCCTTCCCCTCCCCCATGGGCTTCTGTTAAGTTTCTCAGGATCCACATAAGAGTGAAAACATGGTATCTGTCTTTCTTTTTTTTTTTAATACATGAAATTTATTGTCAAATTGGTTTCCATACAACACCCAGTGCTCATCCCAAAAGGTGCCCTCCTCAATACCCATCACCCACCCTCCCCTCCCTCCCACCCCCAATCAACCCTCAGTTTGTTCTCGGTTTTTAAGAGTCTCTTATGCTTTGGCTCTCTCCCACTCTAACCTCTTTTTTTTTTTTTTCCTTCCCCCCCACATGGGTTCCTGTTAAGTTTCTCAGGATCCACATAAGAGTGAAACCATATGGTATCTGTCTTTCTCTGTATGGCTTATTTCACTTAGCATCACACTCTCCAGTTCCATCCACGTTGCTACAAAAGGCCATATTTCATTCTTTCTCATTGCCACGTAGTATTCCATTGTGTATATAAACCACAATTTCTTTATCCATTCATCAGTTGATGGACATTTAGGCTCTTTCCATAATTTGGCTATTGTTGAAAGTGCTGCTATAAACATTGGGGTACAAGTGCCCCTATGCATCAGTACTCCTGTATCCCTTGGATAAATTCCTAGCAGTGCTATTGCTGGGTCAAAGGGTAGGTCTATTTTTAATTTTCTGAGGAACCTCCACACTGCTTTCCAGAGCGGCTGCACCAATTTGCATTCCCACCAACAGTGCAAGAGGGTTCCCATTTCTCCACATCCTCTCCAGCATCTATAGTCTCCTGATTTGTTCATTTTGGCCACTCTGACTGGCGTGAGGTGATACCTGAGTGTGGTTTTGATTTGTATTTCCCTGATAAGGAGCGACGCTGAACATCTTTTCATGTGCCTGTTGGCCATCTGGATGTCTTCTTTAGAGAAGTGTCTATTCATGTTTTCTGCCCATTCTTCACTGGGTTATTTGTTTTTCGGTGTGGAGTTTGGTGAGCTCTTTATAGATTTTGGATACTAGCCCTTTGTCCGATATGTCATTTGCAAATATCTTTTCCCATTCCGTTGGTTGCCTTTTAGTTTTGTTGGTTGTTTCCTTTGCTGTGCAGAAGCTTTTTATCTTCATAAGGTCCCAGTAATTCACTTTTGCTTTTAATTCCCTTGCCTTTGGGGATGTGTCGAGTAAGAGATTGCTACGGCTGAGGTCAGAGAGGTCTTTTCCTGCTTTCTCCTCTAAGGTTTTGATGGTTTCCTGTCTCACATTCAGGTCCTTTATCCATTTTGAGTTTATTTTTGTGAATGGTGTGAGAAAGTGGTCTAGTTTCAACCTTCTGCATGTTGCTGTCCAGTTCTCCCAGCACCATTTGTTAAAGAGACTGTCTTTTTTCCATTGGATGTTCTTTCCTGCTTTGTCAAAGATGAGTTGGCCATACGTTTGTGGGTCTAGTTCTGGGGTTTCTATTCTATTCCATTGGTCTGTGTGTCTGTTTTTGTGCCAATACCATGCTGTCTTGATGATGACAGCTTCGTAGTAGAGGCTAAAGTCTGGGATTGTGATGCCTCCTGCTTTGGTCTTCTTCTTCAAAATTCCTTTGGCTATTCGGGGCCTTTTGTGGTTCTGTATGAATTTTAGGATTGCTTGTTCTAATTTCGAGAAGAATGCTGGTGCAATTTTGATTGGGATTGCATTGAATGTGTAGATAGCTTTGGGTAGTATTGACATTTTGACAATATTTATTCTTCCAATCCATGAGCAGGGAATGTCTTTCCATTTCTTTATATCTTCTTCAATTACCTTCATAAGCTTTCTATAGTTTTCAGCATACAGATCTTTTACATCTTTGGTTAGATTTATTCCTAGGTATTTTATGCTTCTTGGTGCAACTGTGAATGGGATCAGTTTCTTTATTTGTCTTTCTGTTGCTTCATTGTTAGTGTACAAGAATGCAACTGATTTCTGTACATTGATTTTGTATCCTGCAACTTTGCTGAATTCATGTATCAGTTCTAGCAGACTTTTGGTGGAGTCTATCGGATTTTCCATGTATAATATCATGTCATCTGCAAAAAGTGAAAGCTTGACTTCATCTTTGCCAATTTTGATGCCTTTGATTTCCTTTTGTTGTCTGATTGCTGATGCTAGAACTTCCAACACTATGTTAAACAACAGCGGTGAGAGTGGGCATCCCTGTCGTGTTCCTGATCTCAGGGAAAAAGCTCTCAGTTTTTCCCCGTTGAGGATGATGTTAGCTGTGGGCTTTTCATAAATGGCTTTTATGATGTTTAAGTATGTTCCTTCTATCCCGACTTTCTCAAGGGTTTTTATTAAGAAAGGGTGCTGGATTTTGTCAAAGGCCTTTTCTGCATCGATTGACAGGATCATATGGTTCTTCTCTTTTTTTTTGTTAATGTGATGTATCACGTTGATTGATTTGCGAATGTTGAACCAGCCCTGCATCCCAGGAATGAATCCCACTTGATCATGGTGAACAATTCTTTTTATAGGCCGTTGAATTCCATTTGCTAGTATCTTATTGAGAATTTTTGCATCCATATTCATCAGGGATATTGGCCTGTAGTTCTCTTTTTTTACTGGGTCTCTGTCTGGTTTAGGAATCAAAGTAATACTGGCTTCATAGAATGAGTCTGGAAGTTTTCCTTCCCTTCCTATTTCTTGGAACAGCTTGAGAAGGATAGGTATTAATCTGCTTTAAGCGTCTGGTAGAACTCCCCTGGGAAGCCATCTGGTCCTGGACTCTTATTTGTTGGGAGATTTTTGATAACCGATTCAATTTCTTCGCTGGTTATGGGTCTGTTCAAGCTTTCTATTTCCTCCTGATTGAGTTTTAGAAGAGCGTGCGTGTTTAGGAATTTGTCCATTTCTTCCAGGTTGTCCAATTTGTTGGCATATAATTTTTCATAGTATTCCCTGATAATTGTTTGTATCTCTGAGGGATTGGTTGTAATAATTCCATTTTCATTCATGATTTTATCTATTTGGGTCATCTCCCTTTTCTTTTTGAGAAGTCTGGCTAGAGGTTTGTCAATTTTGTTTATTTTTTCAACAAACCAACTCTTGCAGGGCGCCTGGGTGGCGCAGTCGGTTAAGCGTCCGGCTTCAGCCAGGACACGATCTCGTGGTCCGTGGGTTCGAGCCCCGCGTCGGGCTCTGGGCTGATGGCTCAGAGCCTGGAGCCTGTTTCCGATTCTGTGTCTCCCTCTCTCTCTGCCCCTCCCCTGTTCATGCTCTGTCTCTCTCTGTCCCAAAAATAAATAAACGTTGAAAAAAAATTAAAAAAAAAACCCAACTCTTGGTTTCGTTGATCTGCTCTACAGTTTTTTTAGATTCTATATTGTTTATATATGCTCTGATCTTTATTATTTCTCTTCTTCTGCTGGGTTTAGGCTGCCTTTGCTGTTCTGCTTCTATTTCCTTTAGGTGTGCTGTTAGATTTTGTATTTGGGATTTTTCTTGTTTCTTGAGATAGGCCTGGATTGCAATGTATTTTCCTCTCAGGACTGCCTTCGCTGCGTCCCAAAGCGTTTGGATTGTTGTATTTTCATTTTCGTTTGTTTCCATATATTTTTTGATTTCTTCTCTAATTGCCTGGTTGACCCACTCATTCGTTAGTAGGGTGTTCTTTAACCTCCATGCTTTTGGAGGTTTCCAGACTTTTTCCTGTGGTTGATTTCAAGCTTCATAGCTTTGTGGTCTGAAAGTATGCATGGTATAATTTCAATTCTTGTAAACTTATGAAGGGCTGTTTTGTGACCCAGTATATGATCTATCTTGGAGAATGTTCCATGTGCACTCGAGAAGAAAGTATATTCTGTTGCTTTGGGATGCAGAGTTCTAAATAGATCTGTCAAGTCCATCTGATCCAATGTCTCATTCAGGGCCCTTGTTTCTTTATTGACCGTGTGTCTAGATGATCTATCCATTTCTGTAAGTGGGGTGTTAAAGTCCCCTGCAATTACCACATTCTTATCAATAAGGTTGCTTCTGTTTATGAGTAATTGTTTTATATATTTGGGGGCTCCGGTATTCGGCGCATAGACATTTATAATTGTTAGCTCTTCCTGATGGATAGACCCTGTAACTATTATATAATGCCCTTCTTCATCTCTTGTTACAGCCTTTAATTTAAAGTCTAGTTTGTCTGATATAAGTATGGCTACTCCAGCTTTCTTTTGGCTTCCAGTAGCATGATAAATAGTTCTCCATCCCCTCACTCTGAATCTAAAGGTGTCCTCAGGTCTAAAATGAGTCTCTTGTAGACAGCAAATAGACGGGTCTTGTTTTTTTATCCATTCTGATACCCTATGTCTTTTGGTTGGCGCATTTAATCCATTTACATTCAGTGTTATTATAGAAAGATACGGGTTTAGAGTCATTGTGATGTCTGTATGTTGTATGTTTTATGCTTGTAGTGATGTCTCTGGTACTTTGTCTCACAGGGTCCCCCTTAGGATCTCTTGTAGGGCTGGTTTAGTGGTGACAAATTCCTTCAGTTTTTGTTTGTTTGGGAAGACCTTTATCTCTCCTTCTATTCTAAATGACAGACTTGCTGGATAAAGGATTCTCGGCTGCATATTTTTCCTGTTTAGCACACTGAAAATATCGTGCCAATCCTTTCTGGCCTGCCAAGTTTCAAAAGAGAGATCATTCACGAGTTTTATAGGTCTCCCTTTATATGTGAGGGCACGTTTATCCCTTGCTGCTTTCAGAATTTTCTCTTTATCCTTGTATTTTGCCCGTTTCACTATGATATGTCGTGCAGAAGATCAAGTTACGTCTGAAGGGAGTTCTCTCTGCCTCTTGGATTTCAATGCCTTTTTCCTTCCCCAGTTCAGGGAAGTTCTCAGCTATTATTTCTTCAAGTACCCCTTCAGCACCTTTCCCTCACTTCCTCCTCTGGGATACCAATTATGTGTATATTATTTCTTTTTAGTGTATCACTTAGTTCTCTAATTTTCCCCTCATACTCCTGGATTTTTTTATCTCTCTTTCTCTCAGCTTTCTCTTTTTCCATAACTTTATCTTCTAGTTCACCTATTCTCTCCTCTGCCTCTTCCATCCGAGCTGTCGTCGTTTCCATTTTGTTTTGCATTTCATTTAAAGCGCTTTTCAGCTCCTCGTGACTGTTCCTTAGTCCCTTGATCTCTGTAGCAAGAGATTCTCTGCTGTCCTCTATACTGTTTTCAAGCCCAGCGATTAATTTTATGACTATTATTCTAAATTCACTTTCTGTTATATTATTTAAATCCTTTTTGATCAGTTCATTAGCTGTTGTTGTTATTTCCTGGAGATTCTTCTGAGGGGAATTCTTCCGCTTGGTCATTTTGGATCGTCCCTGGAGTGGTGAGGACCTGCAGGGCACTTCCCCTGTGCTGTGGTGTATAACTGGAGTTGGTGAGCGGGGCCGCAGTCAGACCTGATGTCTGCCCCCAGCCCACCGCTGGGGCCACAGTCAGACTGGTGTGTGCCTTCTCTTCCCCTCTCCTAGGGGCGGGATTCACTGTGGGGTGGCATGGCCCGTCTGGGCTACTTGCACTCTGCCAGGCTTGTGGTGCTGGAGATCTGGCGTATTAGCTGGGGTGGGTAGGCAAGGTGCATGGGGGCAGGAGGGGCAGGCTTAGCTTGCTTCTCCTTAGGTGATCCACTTCAGGAGGGGCCCTGTGGCAGCGGGAGGGAGTCAGATCCGCTGCCGGAGGTTTGGCTCCGCAAAAGCACAGAGTTGGGTGTTTGTGCGGAGGGAGCAAGTTCCCTGGCAGGAACCGGTTCCCTTTGGGATTTTGGCTGGGGGATGGGCGGGGGAGATGGCGCTGGCGAGCGCCTTTGTTCCCCACCAAACTGAGCTCTGTCGTCCGGGGCTCAGCAGCTCTTCCTCCCTTTGTCCTCCAGCCTTCCCGCTTTCTGAGCAGAGCTGTTAACTTATGACCTCCCAGAGGCTAAGTCGCGCTTGCTGTGGGAACACACTCCGTCTGTCTGTCCGGCCCCTCCGCTTCTGCCAGCCAGACTCAGGGGCTCTGCTTGGCCAGCAAGCCGCCCCTCCTCCCCGGCTCCCTCCCGCCAGTCCGTGGAGCGCGCACCCCCTTGCCGCCCTTCCTACCCTCTTCCGTGGGCCTCTCGTCTGCGCTTGGCTCCAAAGACTCCATTCTGCTAATCCTCTGGCGGTTTTCTGGGTTATTTAGGCAGGTGTAGGTGGAATCTAAGTGATCAGCAGGACGCGTGGTGAGCCCAGCGTCCTCCTACGCCGCCATCTTCTTCCCAACCGGTATCTTTCTGTGTGTGACTTATGTCACTTAGCATAACACTCTCCAGTTCCATCCACGTTGCTACAAAAGGCCATATTTCATTCTTTCTCATTGCCACGTAGTATTCCATTGTGTATATAAACCACAATTTCTTTATCCATTCATCAGTTGATGGACATTTAGGCTCTTTCCATAATTTGGTTATTGTTGAAAGTGCTGCTATAAACATTGGGGTACAAGTGCCCCTATGCATCAGCACTCCTGTATCCCTTGGGTAAATTCCTAGCAGTGCTATTACTGGGTTATAGGGTAGGTCTATTTTTAATTTTTTGAGGAACCTCCACACTGTTTTCCAGAGCGGCTGCACCAGTTTGCATTCCCACCAACAGTGCCAAAGGGTTCCCGTTTCTCCACATTCTCTCCAGCATCTATAGTCTCTAAATTTGTTCATTTTAGCCACTCTGACTGGCATGAGGTGATATCTGAGTGTGGTTTTGATTTGTATTTTCCTGATGAGGAGCGACATGGAGCATCTTTTCATGTGCCTGTTGGCCATCTGGATGTCTTCTTTAGAGAAGTGTCTATTCATGTTTCTGCCCATTTCTTCACTGGATTATTTGTTTTTCAGGTGTGGAGTTTGGTGAGCTCTTTATAGATTTTGGATACTATCTGGCTCACTATTTTAATACAAACATCCTATTCCAATGTTTCATAACAATTATTAAATCAATTAAAACCTTCTTGAAAATGTCCTTCCAGTGTGATATTGTCATTAAGAAAAGACACTGAGGACAACAGAATTGCTCTTTGCTTGATCAAATGCCATTAGAAGATGTGTTAGAAACAGTAAACATGTCTCTCCAGCTTATAATGATAGGTAAAATTGATTAAATTTCAAATGTGTTTACCTGTAATTATTGCTAGAAGAACACAAACTTAGATGGCTATGATTTCACGTCGGAAAACATCCCTTCTTACAGGATTAAGCTCACTCTAGTTCCTCTCTATAAGACCATTTCTCAAACTATCCTACCTTCAGATTTTTACCTGCCTGACCTTTAAAGCCGGATTCTTTGATCTCATCCAAACTCAAACCATTGCTTGCTGCGCTATCTACTACCCACATGCAGACCTCTTGATTCTGCTTAACTACTGTCCTCCTATTTACATCCCATAAAAATTTTCACTAACCTTGTCATCAAATCAGTAAAAAGATGAGTTTTTTTAAATATAACTTGAATGTTCTACAAAGTAGAATGGATATTTGAGACCGACTGAAATAAAAAATCTCTCCTGAACATCAGTAAGATGATGAAATAGATTCTATATCTCACATCCCCATAGAAACTGATTTTAACAATGACCCATGAACTAGAATACATTTATCAAAGCCTCAGCATACAGCTGAGAGGTTCTAGCACCCCCATGGAGCAAAAACTCAAGCATTGAAGAGGATGAAAAAAAAAAAAACACTTTCACTTTAACCATGTCAAGGTAGCACAGCTCAGGGTGAAGAGAGACTGCCTTCACCTGCGATTTCTGTCTTTGGAAAAAGTGAGCCCTCAGCTTCCCCAAACTTGTGAAAAGGCTATCCAAGAGATGCAAATTCATCTTTCCATATCAGAACATTGAAAGAATTGGGAAAGCTGAATAATCTAGGAATAGCTAAGAGCAGAGAAAAAAAGGCAAGAGCACAAAGCAACCAATACACGGATTTCAGCAAGTGGCAGATCCTACTAACTGGACTGGGACTCTAATAAGAACCTTTCCCACAAATCCAACAGGATCTCTACCTACAGATCCTATAACT
This sequence comes from Lynx rufus, assembly GCF_022079265.1. NCBI lineage: Eukaryota > Metazoa > Chordata > Mammalia > Carnivora > Felidae > Lynx > Lynx rufus. The sequence continues at coordinate 9,776,128 of NW_025814825.1, forward strand.
AGCCAGAATTTACCACCAGCATTCCCTGCACCTCTTCCTGTCCTGTGGCCAACACTCCATGCTCCCCTGCAGACAATGCATGTAAGCTCCTACACACAGCACATGAATATCAGCATCCAGCTGGATCTGCTGGATTAGGAGAAGGTGTGTAACCTTGAAAAACTTCAGGGAAATGCCCTAGGGGAGATAAATAGGAGGATCTCAGCACCCGGCCTGGCTTTGCAAATCAAGATAAGGCACACAATCTAAGACTTCTCCCCCAGGAGAATAAGGAGGAATAAAGCAAGTGCATACATAGAAAGAGTCTGGAGACCCCAGTATCTCTGGCCTGGATGACTGGTGAAGCTTTTTCTTTCCTGAAGCCAGTAGTAAAGAAGTGACTCCTTCTTCAAATGTGAAGACAGAATGAAAGGTTTCAAGGAACATGAAAAATCAAGGAAATGTGATATCACCAAAGGAACAAAATAAAACTCCAGTAGTTGATCCCAAAGAAATGAAGATTTACTAATTGCCTAAAAAATAATTCAAAATAATCATCTTTAAAATCTCACCAAGATAAGAGAGAACACAAGTAGACAACTCAATGAAATCAGGAAAAAAATACGAACAAAATGGCAAGTTTGACCAAAAGACAGAAATCATAAAAAATAACCTAATAGAAACCCTGGAGCTGAATACATGACTGAACTGTAAATCCACAAAAAGGGTTACAGTCTGTAACCTGTTGTAGTCTGTAAGAGCAGACTACAGCATACAGAAGAAAGGATCAATGAATTCAAGGACAAATCATTTGAAATTACCTAGTCATAGGAACAAAAAGAAAAAAAAATATTTAAAAGAGTGAAGAAAGCTTATAAGTCTTATGGAATACCAACCAAAAAAAAAATCAATATACACATTATGGGATTCCCAGAAGGAGCAGAGAAGAGAAAATTTCAGAAATCTTATTTAAAGATATAATGACAAAAACTTTTCACAAATTGGGGAGGGAAATAAACATCCAGATCCATGAAGCACAAAGAACCCCAAGCAAATTGATTAAGCATAAAGAGATCTTCAAAGAGACATATTACAATGAAATTGTCAAAAGTCAAAGACAAAAGAGAATTTTGAAAGCATCAAGAGAAAAGTGACCTACCTAATGTAAAGGAGCCCCCCTAAAACTACCATAACATTTCTCAGCAGAAATCTTGCTGGCCAGGAGAAAATGAAATGACATATTTAAAGGGCTGACAGAAAAAGGTGGTGACCACAAATATCATAACTGGCAAAGATGTTATACAGAAATGAAGAAGAAAAAACACATTTCTGGACTAACAAAAGCTGAAGAAGTTCATCACAAGTAGGCCCACAAGAGATGTTAAAGAGAGTTCAAATTGAAACAAAGGATGCTAATTAGTGACATGAAAACATACAAAAGTATAAAACTCACTGATTAAGATAAATATATAATTAAATCCAGAATACTCTAAAATTTTAATGATGGTGGATAATTCACTTATAACTCTAGTATAAGGGTTAAAAAACAAAAGTATTAAGAATAACTACAGCTACAAAAATTTGCTAATGAACACACAACATAAAAGGATGTAATGTGTAACATGAATAACAAAAAAAATGTGAGGAAGAATGAAAGTATACAGTTTTTATAAGTAATCAAAGTTTTTGTCAGTTTAAAATAAACTGTTATTACTATAAAATGTGTTATGTAAGTCTCATGGTAACCATAAAAAATAATCCTGTAGTGGATACACAAAACATAAAGATACTACTACAAAAAACAAACCACCAAATTACAAGAGAAGATGAGAAGGAAGACAGAAACAAAGGAACTGCAAAATAGAAAAAAAAAATAGGCAATATTAAGTCCTTTCCTAAAAATAATTACTTTAATCTTAAGTGAATTAAATTCTATAATAAAAAGACAAATAGTGGCTAAATAGATATTAAATTAAAAAAACAACTAAATGCTACAATAAAAAACAACTATGTGGGCATATATGCTTACATTAGCTTTTAGGTCACAGATAGGCTGAAAGTGAAATGCTGTAAAAGGATATTCCATGAAAATGAATATTTTAGTCTACTTCAGTGTATTCACTTTTTCAAATTTTCAAACAACCTTTCTTTTTTCTCTTTAATTTCTTTTCTTTTTCTTGAATGCAGAAAGAGAAAACCTATATTTTTACTTTCAATTTTTATTAAAAATACTTTTATTTAATTTTTTTACTATATTATTTGCTTTTATGTAACTTTTTTCAAATTCTACTTGAGTTCCATCATTTTATTTTAGTCTACTACAGTGTATTCACTTTGTCAAATTTTCAAATGAACTTTTTTGCTTTTTTCTTTTTGTTTCTTTTTCTTGGATGCAGAAAAAGAAAAAATTCATTTTTATTTTTAATTTTGATTAAAATATTTTTAATTTTTTTCTACTATATACTTTACTTTTGTGTAAATTTTTTCAAATTCTATTTTACTCCCATAATCTTATTTTAGTCTACTTCAGTGTACTCATTTTTTAAAATTCTCAAATGATTTCCTTCCCCCCCCTTTTTGTCCTCTAATCTGTCAAACCACTTTCAACACCCAGACCAAATTACACCTAGGATCTAGCACCATTTATTCGATTTGTGTGTGTATGTGTTTTTAATTTTTTAATTTTAATATTTTTTAAATTTTAATATTTTTTAATTTTAATATATTTTTTAATTTTAATTTTTCTACCTCATTAGTTCCATTTCTCTGTTCAAAATGACAAAACAAAGGAATTCACCCCAAAAGAAAAAACACAAAGAAACGACAGCCAGGGATTTAACCAACACAGATACAAGCAAGATGTCTGAACCAGAATTTAGAATAACGATAATAAGAATACTAGCTGGAGTCGAAAATAGATTAGAATTCCTTTCTGCAGAAGTAAAAGAAGTAAAAGCTAGTCAGGATGAAATCAAAAATGCTCTGAGCTGCAATCATGGATGGATGCCGCAGTGGCAAGAATGGATGAGGCAGAACAGAGAATCAGCAATACAGAGGACAAGCTTATAGAGAATAATGAAGCACAAAAAAAGAGGTATATTAAGGCAAAAGAGTACGATTTAAGAATTAGAGAAATCAGTGACTCATTAAAAAGGAACATCAGAATCATAGGGGTCCCAGAAGAGGAAGAGACAGAAATAGGGGTAGAAGGGTTATGTGAGCAAATCATAGCTAAAAACTGTCCTTACCTGGGGAAAGACACAGACATCAAAGTCCAGGAAGCACAGAGGATCCCCATTAGATTCAACAAAAACCAACCATCAACAAGGCATATCATAGTCAAATTCACAACATACTCAGGTAAGGAGAGAATCATGAAAGCAGCAATGGAAAAAAAGTCCCTAACCTACAAGGGAAGACAGATCAGATTTGCAGCAAACCTATCCACAGAAACTCGGCAGGCCAGAAAGGAGTGGCAGGATATATTCAGTGTGCTGAATCAGAAAAATATGCAGCCAAGAATTCTTTATCCAGCAAGGCTGTCATTCAAAATAGAAGGAGAGATAAAAAGTTTCCCAGAAAAACAAAAATTAAAGGAGTTTGTGACCACTAAACCAGCCCTGCAAGAAATTTTAAGGGGGACCTTCTGAGAGAGAAAAGATGAAAATATATACATATATATATCTCAAAAGCAACAAAGATTGGATAGGACCAGAGAACACCACCAGAAACTCCAACTCTACAAGAAACATAATGGCAATAAATTCATATCTTTCAGTACTCACTCTAAATGTCAATGGAATCAATGCTCCAATCAAAAGACATAGGGTGACAGAATGGATAAGAAAACAAGATCCATCTATATGCTGTTTACAAGAGACCCACTTTAGACCTCAAGACACCTTCAGATTGAAATTAAGGGGACGAGAACCATCTTTCATGCTAATGGTCAACAAAAGAAGGCCAAAGTAGCCATACTTATATCAGACAATCTAGACTTTAAAACAAAGACTGTATCAAGAGATGCAGAAGGGCATTATATCATAATCAAGGGATCTATCCACCAAGAAGACCTAACAATTGTAAACATTCATGCGCCAAATGTGAGAGCACCCAAAGATTAAATTAATCATAAACATAAAGAACAGTAATACCATACCATAATCGATACTAATACAATAATAGTAAGAGATAGTAATACCATAATAGTAGTAATACCATAATGGTAGGAGACTTCAACACCCCACTCACAGCAATGGACAGAACATCTAATCAAAAAATCAACAAGGAAACAATGGCTTTGAATGACACATTGGACCAGATGGACTTAACAGATATATTCAGAACATTTCATCCTAAAGCAGCAGAATATACATTCTTCTCCAGTGCACATGGAACGTTCTCCAGAACAGACCATATACTGGGACACAAACCAGCCCTAAGTAAGTACAAAAAGATCGAGAACATACCATGCATATTTTCAGACCACAGTGCTATGAAACTCGAAATCAACCACAAGAAAAGATTTTGAAAGGTAAGAAATACTTGGAGACTGAAGAACATCCTACCAAAGAATGAATGGGCTAAAGAGGAAATTAAAAAGTATATGGAAGTCAATGGAAATGATAACACCACAACCTAAAAGTTCTGGGACGCAGCAAAGGCAGTCATAAGAGGAAAGTATATAGCAACAGGCCTTCCTAAAGAAGGAAGAAAGATCTCAGATACACAACCTAACCTTATGCCTTAAGGAGCTGGAAAAAGAACAAGTAAAACCCAAAACCAGCAGAAGACAGGAAATAATAAAGATTAGAGCAGAAAATAATGCTATCGAAACCAAAGAAAAAACAAACAGAACAGATCAATGAAACCAGAAGCTGGTTCTTTGAAAGAATTAACAAAATTGATAAACCACTAGTCAGTTTGATCAGAAGAAAAAGGAAAGGACCCAAATAAATAAAATCAAGAATGAAAGAGGAGAGATCACAACCAACACAAAAGAAATAAAAACAATAATAAGAGAATATTATGAGCAATTCTACACCAATAATGGGCAATCTGGAAGAAATGGACAAATTCCTAGAAACATATACACTACCAAAACTGAAACAGGAAGAAAAAAAAATTTAAAAGACCCATAACCAGTAAAGAAATCAGATTGCTAATCAAAAATCTGCCAAAAACAAGAGCCCAAGGCCAGATAGCTTTCGAGAGAAATTCTACCAAACACTTAAGGAAGAGTTAATACCTATTCTCAAAAAACAGAAATGGAAGGAAAACTTCCAAACTCTTTCTATGAAGCCAGCATTACCTTGATTCCAAACTAGACAGAGACCCCACTAAAAAGGAGAACTATAGACCAATTTCCCTGATGAACATGGATGCAAAAATCTTCAACAAGATATTAGCCAACTGGATCCAACAATACATTAAAAAAAATATTCACCAGGACCAAGTGGGGTTTATACCTGGAATACAGGCTCGTCCAATATCCGCAAAACAATTAACGTGATTTATCACATCAATAAAAGAAAGGACAAGAACCATATGATCCTCTCAATAGATGTAGAGAAAGCATTTGACAATATATAGCATCCTTTCTTGATAAAAAGCCTCAAGAAAGTACGGATGGAAGCAGCATATCTAGAGATAATTAAAGCCATATATGAGCGACCCAATGTTAATATCATCCTCAACGGGGAAAAGCAGAGCTTTCCCCCTAAGGTCAGGAACAAGACAGGGAGGTCCACTCTCACCACTGTTATTCAACATAGTACTCTATGATACTCTATATAAAAAAGCCAAAAGATTCCACCAAAAAACTGCTAGAACTGATTCATGAATTCAGCAAAGTTGCAGGATATAAAGTCAACACACATAAATCGGTTGCATTCCTATACACCAACAATAAAGTGACAGAAAGAGAAATCAAGGAATCGATCCCATTTACAGTTGCACAAAAAACCATAAAATACCTAGGAATAAATCTAACCAAAAGGTGAGAAATCTATACACTGAAAACTACAGAAAGCTTATGAAAGACATTGAAGAAGACACAACAACATGGAAAAAGATTCCATGCTCCTGGATAGGAAGAACAAATATTGTTAAAATGTCAATACTACCCAAAGCAATCTACATATTGAATGCAATTCCTATCAAAATAATACCAGCATTCTTCACAGAGCTAGGACAAATAATCCTAAAATTTGTATGGAACCAGAAAAGACCCCGAGTAGCCAAAGCAATCTTGAAAAAGAAAACCAAAGCAGGACGCATCACAATCCCAGACATCAACCTTTACTATAAGGCTGTAATCATCAAGATAGTATGGTACTGGCACAAGAACAGACATTCAGATCAATGGAACAGAATAGAGAACCCAGAAATGGACCCACAAACATATGGCCAACTAATCTTTGACAAAGCAGGGAAGAATATCCAATGGAATAAAGACAGTCTCTTCAGCAAGTGGTGCTGGGAAAACTAGACAGCGACATGCAGAAGAATGAACCTGGAAAACTTTCTTACACCATACACAAAAATAAATTCAAAATGGATGAAAGACCTAAATGTAAGACAGGAAGCCATCAAAATCCTCGAAGAGAAAGCAGGCAAAAACCTCTTTGATCTTGGCCGTAGCAACTTCTTACTCAACACATCTCTGGAGGGAAGGGAAACAAAAGTAAAAATGAACTATTGGGACCTCATCAAAATAAAAAGCTTCTGCACAGTGAAGGAAACAATCAACAAAACTAAAAGGCAACCAACAGAATGGGAGAAGATATTTGCAAATGATATATCAGATAAAGGGTTAGTATCCAAAATCTATAAAGAACTTATCAAACTCAACACCCAAAAAACAAATAATCCAGTGAAGAAATGGGCAAAAGACATGAATAGACACTTCTCCAAAGAAGACATCCAGATGGCCAACGACACATGAAAAAATGCTCCACATCACTCATCCTCAGGGAAATACAAATCAAAACCAGTTAGATACCACCTCACACCTGTCAGAATGGCTAACATTAAGAACTCAGGCAACAACAGATGTTGGTGAGGATGCAGAGAAAGAGAATCTCTTTTGCATTGTTGGTGGGAATGCAAGCTGGTGCAGACACTCTGGAAAACAGTATGGAGGTTCCTCAAAAAAATAAAAATAGAACTACCCTATGACCCAGCAATTGCACTACTAGGCATTTATCCAAGGGATTCAGGTGTGCTGCTTCGAAGGAACACATGTACCCCAATGTTTATAGCAGCACTATCAACAATAGCCAAAGTATGGAAAGAGCCCAAATGTCCATCGATGGATGAATGGATAAAGAAGATGTGGTATATACATACAATGGAGTATTACTCGGCAATCAAAAAGAATGAAATCTTGCCATTTGCAACTACGTGGATGGAACTGGAGGGTATTATGCTAAGTGAAATTAGTCAGTCAGAGAAAGACAAAAATCATATGATTTAACTCATATGAGGACTTTAAGAGACAAAACAGGTGAACATAAGGGAAGGGAAACAAAAATAATATAAAAACAGGGAGGGAGACAAAACAGAAGAGACTCATAAATATGGAAAATAAACTGAGGGTTACTGGAGGGGTTGTGGAAGGGGGGATGTGCTAAATGGGTAAGAGGCACTAAGGAATCTACTCCTGAAATCATTGTTGCACTATATCCTAACTTGGATGTAAATTTTAAAAAATAAAAAATAAAATTAAAAATATAGAATGAAAGATCCAATGTAATTCAGAGGATTTTGGAATCTAAAATAGTTAAATATGAGACAGTGGGAAGAAAAAAAAATAGTAGGGGACTTCAATATCCCACTTCAGTAATGGACAGATCAACCAGACAGAAAATCAGTATGAGAACATTGGACTTAAACTTCACATTAGGTCAGATAAACCAAAGAGACATATACAAAATCAAAACATACATTCTTTTCAAGTGCACATGGAACATTCTCCAGGACAGATCATATGTTTACCCATAAAACTAGTCTTAACAAATAAGACTTAAATCTAAATTTATCTTTTCACCCGACATGATATTTGGTATGAAACTAGAAATCAATAATAAGAGGAAATTTGAAAATTTGTGAATACATTTAAATTAACACATCCCTGAGCAACCAATGGGTCAAAGAAGAAATCAATAAATCAATCAATAAATAAATAAATCATGAAACAAATGAAAATGGAAAGATAATATACCAAAACTTATGAGATGCAGCAAAAGCAGTTTTAAGAGGAAAATTAATAGTGATAAATGCACATGTTAATTAAAAGAAAAAAGATCTCAAAGAACCTAACTTTATATCTCAAGGAACTAGAAGAAGAATAAACTAAGTCCAAAGTTATCACAGGGAAGAGAATAACAAGAAAGATGAGACCTGAAATAAATGAAATAGAGACAAGAAAAAAAGAGAAAGAAAGAAAGAAAGAAAGAAAGAAAGAAAGAAAGAAAGAAAGAAAAAAGAAAGAATCAACAAAACAAAGAGTTGGTTTCATAAAAAGATAAATGAAATTGACAAACTTTTAGCTGGATTAACTTTTTAAATGTCCCAAATAATTATTTTAAAAATTGGAGACATTACATTTGATACCACAGAAATACAAAGGGTTATAAGAGACTATTATAAATAATTATACAACAGTAAATTGGATAACCTATAAAAATGAGTAAATCACTAAAAGCATACAGGCTACCAAGACTAAACCATGAAGAAATAGAAAATTTGAACAGATCCAGACTAATTAGTAATTAAAAATCATCCAACAAAGAAAAGCACAAAACCAGATGATTTTTCTAGTGAATTCTACCAAACATTTAAAGAAAAAAAAAAATAACACCAATCCTGCTCAAACTCCTCCAAAAAATTTAAGAGGAGGAAACACTTCCCAATTCATCTTCAAGCCTGCACTACTCCAATATCAAAGCCAGACAAGGATACTACAAGAAAAGTAGAGGACAATATCCCTCATGAATAGAAATGCAAAATCCTCAACAAAATCCCATCAAAGTAAATGAAGAGCATATTTAAAAGAACATACACCATGCCCAAGTGGGACTTATTCCTAGGATGCAAGGATGGTACAACATATGCAAATCATTAAGTGTGATATATACCACATTATCAAAAGGAAGATGATCATGTAATCAAGTCATATGATCATCTAAGTAGATCATCTAAATAGAAACAGAAAAAGCATTTGACACAATTCAACAACCTTTATAATAAAAACTATCCACAAATAAGGTATAGAAGGATTGTACACCATCACAATAAAGAACATACATGACAAGCCCACCATTACCAGAATAAATAATGAAAAGTTGAAAACCTTTCCTCTAAAATAGGAAACAAGACAAACATTCCCACTCTTTCTACTTTTATTCAGCATAGTACTGGAAGTCCTAGCTGGAGTATTTGGACAAGAAAAAAAAGGCATCCAAATTGGAAGGAAGAAGTAAAATTATTTCTGTTGGCAGATGACATGACTCTATATATAAAAAAGTCTAAATACAACCAAAAAACTGTTAAAACTAAAAAATTCATTAAAGTTATAGAATAAAAACCAACATACAGAAATCTGTTGCATTTATATACACTAAAAATGAACTATTAGAAACTTTATGAAAATAATCCCATTTGAAAAAGCATCAAAAAGAATAAAATACTTAGAAGTAATTTAACAAAGGAAATGATAATTCTATATACTGATAATTATAAAGAATCAATTAAAGAAACTGAGGGGCACCTGGCTGGCTCAGTCAGAAGAGCATGTGACCCAATCTTGGGCTCATGAGTTCGAGCCCCATGTTGGTTGTAGAGACTACTTAAATAAAGATTTTTAAAAATTAAAAAAAAGAAACTGAATAATAAAATAATAAACAAATAAGTGTAAGGATATCTTCTGTTCACAGACTGAAGATTAATATTGTTAAAATGTCCACATACAACCTGTATGATCCATCAAGTCAATGAAATCCCTCTCAAAATTCCAATGGCACTTTTCACAGACATAGAAAAAACAATTCCACAATTCATACAGAACCACAAAAGACCCCTCATAGTCAAAATAGTCTTGAACAAGAAGGACAAAGCTGGAAGCATCACAATTGCCACTTTCAAACTGTAGTACAAAGCTTTAGTAATCAAAACAGTATGGTACTGGCCATATAAAAGTATGGCCATAAAAGTAGCCATATAGAACAGAAATAGACAGCCTGGAAATAAACCCATTCATATACAGTCAACTAATGTTCAAGAAGGTTGCCAAGAACACACAATGGGGAAAATATAGTCTCTTCAAGAAATGGTGCTGGGACAACTGGATAACTGCATATAAGAGGATGAAACTGGACCCTTATATTACACCATAAATAAAATTAACCTAAGATGAATTAATGACTTAAATGTAAAACTTGAAAGTATATAACTCCTAGAAGCAAATATAGGGTAAAGTCCCTTGATGTTGGTCTTGGTAATTCTTCTTTGGATATGAAAGGCAATGAAAAGAAAAACAGACAGGTGGGATTACATCAAACTAAAAAGTTTCTGCACAGAAAAAGAAACAATCAACAAAATGAAAAGGCAACCTATAGAATGGGAGAAAATATTTGCAAATTATGTATATGTGATAATGGGTTGATATCCAAAGTATACAAAAAACCCATGCAACTCAGTAGAAAAAAAAAAACCCTCAATTAAAAAATGGTCAAAGGACTGAATAGATTATTTCTCAAAAGACATACAAATGGCCATTAGGTATATGTAAAAGTGCTCAACGTCATTATTCATTTGGGAAATACAAATCAAAACTACAATGAGATATCACTTCATACCTTTTAGAATGAAAATTATTAAAATATAAATACATAAAATTATACATATATGGCAAGTGTTGGTGAGGATATGGAGAAAAGGGAATCCTTGCAGGATTCCTTTACATTCCTTGGTGGGAATGTAAATTGTTACAGTCATTATGAAACACAATATGGAATTCTCTCAGAATTAAAAATATAACTACCATCTGATCTAGCAACGCCACTCTGTGTATTTATCCACAGGAATTAAAATCAGAACCTCAGATACCTACACTCTTATGTTCATTGCAGCATTATTCACAATAACCAAGATATGGAAACAACCTAAATGTCCTAGATGATTGATAAAGAAAATGTGGAATATACATACAATAACATATTATTCAGCCTTAAAAACAGAAAAAATCCTAGGGTGCCTGGGTGGCTTGGTCAGTTAAGCATCCAACATCGGCTCAGGCTATAATCTCATGGTTTGTGAGTTTGAGCCCTGCATTGGGCTCTGTGCTGACAGCTCACAGCCAAAGCCTACTTCCAATTCTGTGTCTCCCTTTCTCTCTGCCCCTCCCCAACTACACTCTTGTCTATCTCTGTCTCAAAAATAAATAAACATTAAAAATATATATATTTTTAAAAAAATAAAAAGAAAAAATCCTGCCACTTGTAATAGTATGGACCTGAAGGACAATATGCTAAATGAAATGAGCCAGACACAGAAAAAAAAAAAATATTGTATTATCTCACTTATATGTGGAATCTAAAATAGTCAAATTCATAAAAGCAAAGACTAAAATAGGGTTTTCAGAGACTGGTGGGAGGGGAAAATGGGGTGGTGATGGTCAAAAGGTACAAATTTTCAGTTATGCATAATAAATAAATACTGAAGATCTACTACAATACTATATTGTATACTTAAGATTTACTAAGAGGGTACATCTTAAGTGTTCTCAGCACAAAATAATAATAAGGATGGTGATGATGAAGAAGATGAGGAGGAAGATGATGAAGAAGATGAAGAAGAAGAAAAAAAGAAGAAGGAGGAGGAGAAGAGGAGGAGAAGAGGGAGAGGCTGGAGAAGAAGTAGGAGAAGAAGAAGGTAGAGGCAACTGGGTAGTGATGAATATGTTTATATCCTTGATAGTAGTAATTGTCTCCTAAGTGTGTACTTACACCAAAATCATCTAGTTGTATACATGAACTATGTTACATTTTTTACATGTCAATTACTCAGTAAAGTCATCTATTAAAAAAGCTAATTAAAAAAAGAATTATAGGGACTCCTGGGTGACTCAGTTGAGCATCCAACTCTTGATTTCAGCTCAGGTCATGTCAAGTCCTGTGTCAGGCTCTGCGTTGAACATGGAGTCTGCTTAAGATTCTCTCTCTCTCTACCTCTTCCCCTCCCCACCTTGTGTGTTCTCTCTCTCTCTCTCAAAAAGAAAAAAATAATTATCTGTCCTGAACAAGTATCAAGTATAGCAATGTGTTGAAACATTCTTTCAGTGTGCTTTTGTGGCATTAACTTCATGAAAGACAAACAACATGATGTTATTTTTTCAGGATTGCACTCCACTGAACATGAAAATAAAATTTTTCCTTTCTTCTAGGCTCTGCTCAATATATACTTACCTCCCTCACACTCTGCTATCAGAAAAATGTTTCTTCAAAAGAGTCCTAACCTCATTGTCTTCTAGTAGATTGCTTCTATTTAGGAGGTGGTATAGCTTAGAAATTAAGAGATCAGGTATAACTCAGGAGAGCAGTTACCCCGGTTTTGAATGCTGGATCATTAGCTAAATTTGTCCATGTTATTATCATCCTTCATATTCTCATCTCTTTCAGCATATTTTGTAAGTTCTTTGGTTAGGGAATTTGATTCCTCATTTTTCTTCATACTACTCAGACTTCATACTAATCAGAACTTACAAATATTAACTAAATGATTACTAAATAATTATGTAAATAAATAACTACAATGTGGATGTGCGGTATAAATAAAAAGAACTGAAAGTTAAGTATAGGTTGACCAGATGTAACTCTGGGTGCAGATCAAGGTAACTAAAGGCAATGCAGTCATGTAAGCTCCAGGGAATTCACAGGATTCTCAGGGAGAGCTTGGATTTCCATAGAACATGAAATTGAAAATCTGGAGGTATTGATATCCAGACCTTATCTTAGCAGGTCTTAACTAGGCATCAGGGTTATAATTATGTAGAACTTACAGCCAAAGGCAGAAAACTGTGAAACCTGAAAACAAGCCAAGAAATGGACTTTAACCCTAAAATAATAAGTTAAAGCACCCAATATGAACCTGAAATATAGGAAACAGAAAACTGCCCAAAAGGCAGAGAAGAGGTCCATGCAGTCAGAAAGAGAATATATATTGTGAATAGGAGTAGAGGAAAATTAGAACCTGCAAAAGAATTATTAAAATTAAACTGTAGGAGCACCTGGGTGGCTCAGTCAGTTGGGCGTCCAGCTCTTGGTATCAGCTCAGGTTGGGATGTGGAATGGAGCCCTGTTATCGGATTCTGCACTGACAGCATGGAGTTTGCTTGGGATTCTCTCTCGCTTCTCTCTCTCTCTCTCTCTCTCTCTCTCTCTCTCTCTCTCTCTCAATAAGTAAATAAACATTTAAAAACCTGTAAAATCTTTGGCACACTCATATGCATTTTAAAATATAAAAGAGGTATATGACCCATGGACTGAGAGTGTTACAACCAGCCCAAATAATGATACAGGGAATGACTTGAAATGCATAAATCATTCAATGGAGTAGCTGTAGTTTGAATCATTGCTGATCATTTTTCTTTTTTGTTGCAGCCTAAAGACTATCTCTGAGGAAAGAACATATAACATTATGGTTATTTTAATCAATGTGAGTTATGGTGAAAGAAAATGCTATGGCCTTGAGAAATAGAAATAAATGCTAACTTTTGAGAAGATTCAGATCATGGCTCTAGATGTATCTGGAAGTGAACAATGTGAGGTGAATCCACATAAAATAAGTTGGAAAGATTGCTAGAATACATTATAGAATGAAAAACAAAAGTTGAGGGGCGCCTGGGTGGCGCAGTCGGTTAAGCGTCCGACTTCAGCCAGGTCACGATCTCGCGGTCCGTGGGTTCGAGCCCCGCGTCAGGCTCTGGGCTGATGGAGCCTGTTTCCGATTCTGTGTCTCCCTCTCTCTCTGCCCCTCCCCCGTTCATGCTCTGTCTCTCTCTGTCCCAAAAATAAATAAAACGTTGAAAAAAAAATTAAAAAAAAAAAAAAAGAAAAACAAAAGTTGAAACATGATATGTACAGTGATACAATATATATTTAAAAAACAAGCACACAACAATAGTTTAGATTTCCCCTGAGTACACATATATATATTAGAGCCTAGGAAAAGGTCTAAAGGAAACATACCAATGCCACAGAAATTGCTATCTCTGAAAGGAATCCAGGTTGTGGTGGTGGTTAATGTTTTAATTTTTTGATAATAGTTTAATTGTGTATTACTTATAAACTACATGCTACTTAAAAATTAAAATTCTTGAGGCACCCAGGTGGCTCAGTTGGTTGAGCATTTGACTCTTGATTTTGTCTCAGATCATGATCTCATGGTTTTGGGATCAAGCCCCATTAAGTTTTCATATAAACTAGTTTGAAGGATTTCAACTAAATCTGTGGTGGGTCTCATAAAACAAATATGTTTGGCTAATATATATGTCTTTTCAAAAATAAAGACATATGACCTTAAAGTACCAGAACTCTTTTTTTAAATTTTTCCCTTATTTTTAAATTTTTATTTAAATTCCAGTAGTTAATATACAGTATATTAGTTTCAGATTAACAAATTTAGAAATTCATCACTTACATGAAACACCCAGTACCCATCACATGTGCACTCCTTAATCCCCATCACCTATTTATCCATCTCCCACACATCTAATCTCTGGTAACCATCAGTTTTTTCTCTATGGGGCTCTCTTTTTTACTAGAGCTTTGGAGACAAAAAAACCTAAGTGTGAATCTTGGCCCTCCACTCATACTAAGAAAGTGGTTTAAACTATCTAAGACTTTATTTTATTACTTTTAGAGTGGTGGAAATAAAACGTACACCTGTCATATAGGAATTGATTTGGTGTAGCTTTATAACATATTTTAATAACTGGTGGGGTAGGTCCCACATCATAGTTTCCTTGCTAATTCTACTTTTAATTTCACGTGTACTACAATTTACTCCTGATGAATAGAGCCATAGAGTACTATTAAGGAAGCTATACTTCCTAAAACAGAATACTCTATATACTACACAGATATGTGTGAGATAGCTATTCTTTTCCATGGGTATTTATTAATCATCCAACATACTTCAGATTCTGAACTAGACTTTGGCCATGGCTTACCAGGAATAGTATACCAGGAAGTTATAAAAAAAAATATGAAGCAAGCTAAAGCATAAAATCAATAAGGTTGGAAAAGTTTTCTGTATTTTAATAAACATGATGTAATAAACCCTATTCATCATTCACACACTCTATATTCTATGATGAGATTGATCCAATTTACATTCAAAACACAAAAAATCTTACACCTATTCTCCAAAGTGAAATTGCCTATCAAAAGAGATGTAGCTATGATTATAATCAAGTACCAACATTCTTCACAAAAACACATGCAAGTGTTTCAAGGTGGGAGCAGCAGAAATAATAACTGCATAGCAGAAAATAATGTTCCTCACGCAACTACCTTATCAATCTTCAGAGTGAGTGATAAAAATGGAACAAAATTTCTCCTTATGATTACAAACAGAAAATGCTATTGAGAGAACTCACAGGCTCTCCTTTGTCTAGAATATCCCTTATATTAATGCATTTCCATTTAAATAATCTAAACAATGGAAGCTTTAGATATAAAAATTGTTTTAAAAAAGTCATATTGTGAGGAATAAACTATAAATTAGCAAAATGATCAACAAATATTATTTATACTACTTCAGTAAATTAGTGTAATTTACACGCAGTTAACTACATATTCAGCTATAGTAAATAAAAATGTACATAATGAACATGCTGTTGTATATTAATATTACAGAAAAACAGAAAATATTTCAGAAAGACACTAAATATGCTTATAAATTAAATTAAATATACACAGACACCCTTAAAAATTTTCCTCTAAATGATGAGTGTACATCATTTAAATAGCCCAATGAATACTGTGACTGTGGTTTTATCAGAACACCAATAAAAATTTCAATCATCTAATTCATTTCACCTGAGGTAGTAACTTCTTCTTCTAGACATATTTATGTCAGAGCTTAGCAATTCAGTCTATACACAGCACCAAATCATGAATTGTTTGCTTCAGTTTTTATCTGGTTATATTGAAAATAAAATAAACCTTCAAGGATTCTTCTATTTTCAAATCCTTTTTTTAAAAGAATTATAAAATTCTAAAAAGATGTTGATTTTGTTGTAATATTGAATATAATACTGCATGAATCTTAGTGTATATTCTTATCAGAATATTGCTGACTGAGGCAATATATATTAATGAAGGAGCAAGTTAAGTCTTTGTTATTGATTATCTACTTGGAAATATGTATTTATGTGTTTGTCATCTCTACCTATGGTGTGATGTATAAAAAAAATGTGTAAAAAAATCCTACAAATACATCAGCAATGATGATTCATTTATTTTGTTCACAGTGAACTTAGAGAAAATACAGATAGTTTTTATAAGCAATAATACTGTCATTAAAATACACCATATCTTCCGATATTTTTAAGTAACAGTAATTCTCAATTTTGTCAGCAGTGTCATGCATGTCCTACCTTCTATGTCCATGTGTTTTACTGATTGTAACCTAACTGAATACATATCTGCAAAATTCAAAGAAACATTTGAATAATTCCTGCCATTTCCAAGGTTTATGCCAGTTGGTATGCTTGTGCAGTTCTCCCAGAAAGAAATGCATTGACAAAGGAGAGAAAAGGTACACAGGGGGTAACTGGAAAAAAATAAGTAATCCCATTTGTGCTCTATTTCTATTTGATTATACCTTCTATTTCTGTCTATAATTATGTCCTTTGGGAAAAATAGCATGTTAGGCATAAGCCCTGGATTCATGGGTGGATTGTGCATAGAACATAGAAAAAAGAGTAACCAATGTAGCACAGGCATGCCTAATAACTGTAAAACTCTCAAAGTCACGTCTGCCCTAGAAACCCTTAAAAAATTATGAGCAGGAACATGACTGTTAGGTGATGATGCTCTTAATAAGAGCATCTTTTAGACACTCTTAATGTGGTCCCTCGTCATGTTCTCTACAACACAGCTATTTAGAGATTTTGGAGGTGGTATTCTGAATATTATTACAAACAACTAAAGATGCTTCTGGCATGAAAGAGTTAGGATTCTCCTTTTTTTCTGGAGTTAAATATATAGTTAAATATAAATTAACTCAAACACTTCTAAGTTCTAGTTAACTGGGAAACAACAAAAAAAGAAAAAGAAAAAAAAAACAGGAAAAAAACTGCTCAAGTCATTGGGTTTGAAAATCTGTATTTAGAATGTATTAACCTACAAGTGCCTCAAAATTATCTTTCTGGATTCTCCATAAAGACTATAGTCTTGATTAGAATTTGGAATGAAACTGTATTGACTGCAAAGTATACTCTAGAGTGGTACCCAAAAAAACTTTCTGTGATGATGAAAATTTCCTCTATCTACAATGGCCAATACAGTAGTCACTACTGTATTGTACACTACTGTATGTAGCTATTAAAGACTTGGAATGTGGCTAATGCAACTGAGGAACTAAATATTAAATTTTATTTAATTGAAATTGATTTAATTGCAAACTCAAATAACTACATTTAACAAGTGGCTACTACATTGGAAGCACAGCTCTAGAAACTGGTTTTAATTTTACTTTCTACATAAGATTCTTTTTTACAATATCCTCTTGGCTGGGTTTCACTAGATAAAAGATAATGATGCAGGTAGAAAAGTTCAGTACCTCTGTACTGCCATTTGTTGCTTAGAAAAACTCCCCTACAACAAAGAACCACCATTGGTGCCTATATCTATACCAAAAGCAACTGGCTGATTGTGACTAAAGGTATTATTTCCCTCAACTGACATATATCTTTAGAGAAAGCACTGGTGGGGACAGGATTTTAACCTACTGTCATTCATTAAGGTCTTAATTTATCATATCCTTTTTCCTTAAGACTAATTGGGAATAAGTTAGTTAAAGTAAGAGAAAGAGATAGTTCCAGAGAACATGAATCACAGTGTGGGAGGGCAGGAAGCATGTCTTGGGTGATACTGGGTATCAATGGGAAAAGAGAGAACAGATACCCTGAGAAAAAATAATTCTGAAAGGAAAGATGGAGAGGACCACCAAAGATAACATTCATCTAGTCCACAGCGTAATCCATGTTGTTCCATTTTATATCCTTCTCTTTTTTTTTTTTTATTCAAAAAGAATAGTGTCACTGCTGTTCATAATAAGGTGCAGAGAAAGGTCAGTCTCTGACTTAATGTCTTTTCCAAATTATGTAAAAAAAATCAACTGATTATGTACTTACTGCTATTTAGATCTTTCTGCTTTACAGTTGTATAATGACATACTCAAAAGTTGGTCAGAAAAATGTTAAACCAGGATCATTAATTCTGCTGTTCTTTGATCTTTTGGAGATTTTACCAGAAGGCTTTACTTTTTCTCTTGGTGATTAATCAATCTAATTTAGATATTTAATTCTATTAAAGCAAAAAACTATGTGAAATACAAGGAGGAGGAAAGGAGAAAGGAAGGGAAGGGAGACGCAAAGAAGGCAAAGGGAGAGAATGAGGGAAAAGAATGGGAGGGAATTTGAGGAGGGGACTGAGAAAAAAGGAGACAGGGAAGGGAGGAGAAAGGAAGACAGAGGAGGTAAGAAGAAAGATGGTGAAGTAGAAGTAATTTGCTAAAGCTCCTGTGTCATGCACATTGGTATAATGCAACCAATGTGCTCCTCTGATTCAGCAGGACATTTAGGTGATAAGAGAATGATTGATTATAAAACACTTGACAATTTAGCCCAAAAAATCCAGTTTCCATCACTAGAGAAGATATTAAAAAGCCATTGACTTTTCCATGTTTTTAAGAACTGAAGTTGTCTAACATATCCCTTTCTGAATGTTACAACATTCTCATAGCTTTGATGAATGGGATACAGAACAACATTAAAAACAAAATTAATGTTAAAAGAATGCATCTACATAACGAGACTATTTTTCAATTAGATACCGATCTTATGCAGTGTGATATACTATTAAATACCATAAACTATATACTTTAAATCTGGCAATATATAATACCATGAAGGAAATTTCTATCACTGGATTTCATTTCAGACTTTTCTAGTCAGGATGCCATAAATCATTAATTTACCATTACGAATGCCAAGTAAACCTGTAGTAAGGACTCTGTCTCCCCTTGCCTTGCTGACAAAAAAATTAATTCAATATAAAGGCCAAAATTAGCCCTTAAAAGGAATGTCCTATCTAGATAGAGAGACTATAAGGGATGTATATCAGGAAAGCTAATGGGAGAAAGTATCAGGTGTCAGTAAAACTAATTTAGGTAAAAATAAACAGGATTATTTTTCCATAGTCTGGATGAGAAATTATTAAATTTAAAGGGTTCCAAATTACAGTAAAACCTTAGATTGTGGGTAACTAGTTCTGTGAGTGTTCTGCAAGACGAGCAAACATTTCTAATAAATTTTAATTTGATAAACGAGTGATGTCTTGCAATACGAGTAGCACGTGATGCCGAACATCACATGATCACAACTGAGCCAATGTTTCTTCTCCCCCCCCACCACCACTCTCTCTGGGATTGTGGGTGATCATCTCCCATTGTCGGATGCTCAGTTTCAGGCTATGGTGTTTGGCAGAAATCAATGATTATTCAGAATACTGGAAGGTGCCCACAACTGGCACTAGTATACTTTTTGTCACTTCAAAGCATCTATGGACAGTCCTTTGCTTTTCCATATAAGAGTAAGCTTAGGAATGCTTTTCTTCATTCTAGGTCAGGCTGCCTGTACCCTTTCCTCTGCTGCCTTATGGCCAGTTACGTTAAATACAGTATATGACAAGAGTTTATTAACATTGTACTATAGTCAACATCTGTGTGAGCATATATGATGGCCCACATGCAGTAAAAGGTTGAAAAGAAAGGCTATAAGAAGAAGGAGATGATTATGGTGGAAGCTAAGAAGGAAATCATCCAGAAGTATAAATGAGGTATGTGAGTGGCTGAAATTGCAAGACTTTATAAGAAGTCTATGTCGACCATTTGCACAATATTAAAGAAAAAGAAGAAATAAGGGGGTTAGATGCAGCAAAAGGAGTTACGAGAATACCAAAGCAACAGCCACGTTTTCTGGAAGATGTAGAAAAGTTGTGTCTAGTTTGGCTAAATGAGAAGCAACTAGCAGATGATACTGTGACCAAGAACTTTATCTGCGAGACTGAAAAGGCCTTGTACACCAACCTCATAAGTAAACTGCCAGAGACCTCAACAGAAAACGAAGAACACTTCAAGGCAAGCAGGAAATGATTTGATAACTTTAAGAGGAGAAGTGGCATCCATAGTATTGTGAGGCATGGAGAGGCTGTGAGTTCAAATGCTAAGGCAGCTGAGGCATTTGCTACTGAGTTCTAGAAGCTCATGGTTTCTGAATGTTACCTGAAGAGCAAGTTTTTAACTATGATGAGATGGGGCTTTTTTGGAAAAGGATGCCGAAGAGGACCTACATTACAGAAAAAGAGAATGTAATGCCCCGTCACAAGCGCATGAAAGACCATCTCATCCTCTTGTTTTATGCTAATGGAAGTGGGAATTTCAAAGTCATGCCCTTGCTCACATATCATTCTGAGAATCCATGAGCCTTCAAGAAGTGCAAGGTGCAGAAAAAACCAGGTAAACGTTATGTGGAGGTCCAACAACGAGGCCTGGGTTACTCGTATCTTGTTTGTTAAGTGGATAAACGAAGTCTTTGGTCCTGTAGTGAAGAAATACCGTTTAGAAAAGAATCTGTCACTCAAAGCCTTGCTGGTTATGGATACTGTTCCTGCTCATCCTCTGGCTTTTGAGGACAGTTTACTGGAGGAATTCAATCCATTAAGGTCAAATTCCTTCTTCCCAAAACCACTCCAATCCTCCAACCCAAGGATCAGCAGGTCATTTTGAACTTTTAAAAGCTTTACCCAAAAGCACTATTTCAGCAATGCTTTGAGGTTACCAAAGGAACAAACAAGGGTTTTGGAAAAATCATTTCCACATCAAGAGCTGCCTCAAGATCATTGATAAAGCCTGGGATGGAGTCACCAAGAGAACCCTCATTCTGCTTGGAGAAAACTGTGGCCTGACTGCATTCTTGGACATGACCTAGAGGGGCTTGCTCATGAATAGGAGCTGCCAGTTGTCAATGCAATTGTGTCCTTGGGAAGACCATGGGACTGGAGGCGAATGAGTATAACATTCAAGAGCTGGTGGAGGAACATGGCCAGGAGCTGACCACCAACGAACTAATGGATCTGCATCATGAGCCACAGCAAGAGTTTATGGAGGAGATCTTGTCTACAGAGGAAGAGGAGAAAAAGGTAGAGGAATACCTCACTTCAAATGAAATCAGGCAGATGTGTAAAATGTGGGAAACAGTGCAAAATTTTATAGAAAAGCACCACCAGAATAAGGCTGTAGCAGTGAAAGCCATGAATCTGTTTAAGGTCAATGCAATGTCACATTTCTATGAAATCCTCAAAAGGAAGCAAAAGTATGTGTCATTGGATAGGTTTCATGTTAAAGCTTCATGAAAACAAAAAGGTTCCACTCAGCCAATAGCTAGCAGTGATTCCTTTATGGATAGTGAAAGTCATCCTACACAATAACCCTCCTCTCTCTTGTCTCCCTCACATCAGTCACAAAGGTTTTCAAAGGTAAGTGCAAGTTAATTTGTTGATTTTTCTTTATATTTTGTATTTTCTTTATTATTTTGTATTATATTACAGCACTGTAATCATTTTTATATGAATATTTTTGGGTTGTGGAACAAATCGTCTGAGTTTCCATTATTTCTTATGAGAAAATTCGCTTTGATAGTGCTTTGGATTACAAGCGTGTTTCCAGAACAAATTATGCTCTCAAACCAAGGTTTTACTACAATTTAATTGTGGCCATGTCTGCTAGTTCCATAGTTGAAGATCTGGCCAGGAAAAAGTGTGTGGAAATTTCAACATATCCTTGGGAATTATGTGTCAAGGAAACGGGAAGGAAATAGGAATTGATGAAAAGAGTAGAGGGGCACCTGGGTGGCTCAGTCAATTAAGCATCTGACTTTAGCTCATGTTATGATCTTGCAGTTTGTGGGTTCAAGCCCTGTGTCAGTCTCTGTGCTGACAGCTCAGGCCCTGGAGCCTGCTTTGGATTCTGTGCCTCTCTCTGTCCCTCCTCTACTCACACTTCCTGTCTCTCTCTCAAAATAAATAAATAAACATTTAAAAAAATAAAATAAAAATAGTGGTTTTAAAAAAAGAGTAGAGCACTCAATGTTCCATTTTTAAAGTGAGGCAAAGTAATTTGATGTTACCTCAAGAAAGCACAAAATTCTTTCAGAGCTGGGATTCTTGGTTGATATAGCATCTGCATCAGCACTGAATGTGTTTCTCCCTCTAACATAGGTGGTCCTGAGGCTCTTTAGTAAATTGAAGCCTGTTTGCTAGAGGTAAAGTGACCTCATCTCCAATTCCATTTATGACGAGGACAGTGAGTGGGGTTCTGCAGCAGGTCAAAACTCTCTTGCCTTTCCTAGCTCAAGCCACTCCTACTGTTCCAGTATTCCAAAGATGTCCAAGGTCAGATACCAGGATAGATAATTATGCTGAGTCTATTGCTGTTTCCACATTTATCACCCCAAACCCAAAAGAGAGTCATGTATACAATTTTCATTCACCTTTTCAATGACAACTGTAACATAAATACCATATATGTTATACTTTACTACAAATATTTTAAGCCCTATATTTAAATTAGGAATATTCAGACTTAGAAATTCTTCAATATTGGAAAATGTCAAATAAAACACTATTCTTACCACCTTCAGAATGTGTCTCATCTGCTTTTCATCAGTAAGTCAGTTGAGCTCAACTGATGCTCTGTGTCTCTGGGTCACTCACCCAATGGCAGAACCTATTTATTATACTGCCTCATCTATCACCAGAGTTCCCACTCTGCCTCTGGCCTCCCTCTCTCTCTGTAAGCTGACCTCATACACTAACCCAATAGTCACACAACTAAGATAGTAATGCAAAAAAAAAAAAAAAAAAAAAAAAGGTCAGACTCATTCTAGGCATTGAAGAAGCCACTAGGCCTATTAGAAAACAGCACAGGTTCCCTGTGAAACATATAAGATTAATCTACCTCATGCAAACAATGTCTACTGACATTGTTCAAAACTCATGTCTACTGACAGGCTGCTTAACAAATATAACCTCCGGCAGCTGTATGACAGATCCATGCATCTGTCTTGTATACATTTGCACAAGCTGCTTTTACATCTGTAGGGCACAACATATGCCAATTGAATGGCTTATAGTAGGCATGGAGAGGAGCCAGAGTGTTGGCAGGCATTTCATGTCTGTCCATTGCTTTTCATTTCTTCCCTTTGCTCTGGGGCTTTTGGTCCTTGCGTTTTTGGATTTTGCCTGCTAAATTATACATTTAACCTCAAGTGGTCATTTGTGGCTAACAAAGCTGAGATTTTGTGACTTGCACTTAGTCCAAACTGCTTAGATGTCAGTAATCAACTTAAATTAGCAGGCTTCACTTTAATTGCAATTATACCTTGGATTTTACACATTAAGAGTGAACTGGGATCAGGTGATGGAAATTAAGCAGAACACAAGTCAATCTGAAAGTGACCAAAGAACTTAGATAGGCAGGGGGGAGGAGATGGGCTCAGTGCAAAATGAAAATTCAGGACCCTTTGTTTAAAATGTATTCAGAATTTTAAGTAGCAACTTGAGATCATTCTAACCATAGGGCCCTATCTAACTGTACAGGTTGTATGATAATGAAGACAGCCCCATATTTGTAGAAGAAAACATGAGATATTTTTGCCATTTCTTTTAAACATTAAGCACATTTATTATAAAAGCTAACATGTTGGTTGGGGTGCCTGGGTTGCTCAGTCAGTTAAGTATCTGACTCTTGATTTCGGCTCAGGTCATGATCTAACAGTTTGTGAGTTTGAGCCCCACATCAGGCTCTGCACTGACAGCACAGAGCCTGCTTGGGATTCTCTTTCTCTCCCCACCCCACCCCCTGTCCCTCTCCTGCTTTCTGTCTCTCTCAAAATAAATAAATAAACTTAAAAAAACTAATATGTTAGCAATATTTTCTTCACAATAGTAATTTCAACAAAAAGTGTGTGTTTAGAATTGACAAAGACTCTTATCCTATTCAACTGTTCTCAGAAAACAAGCTTTGAAATTCTATTCATGGCATAAAGTTTAATGAGGTTTCAAAATATAATTGCCTGCCACTTTTCTTGCCTTTCCAAATCTACTATAAATACTAAAATGTGCAAATAAAGCTTGTAAATAATATCCATGGCTGGATTTTGGCAACCCTAAATCTTAAACTTAGCAGTTTAAGTTGCCAAACTCTAGGAAAAGCATGGCCACTGTGCAATGTTCTCTGTAATAAAGCAGTAATCAACATCCTAAAGAGCAAAGTATGGCACTCTGCTGGGACTCACACCATTAACCAATTTCATCAAGCCATGTCCTAATAACAAAGTCTAAAATTTTCCATTCACCACACTTTGATTAGAGCAAAAACAGTTTCCTCTAAATTAAAGCTAGAATTCAGAGGACCAACACCAATTAAATTATGTTTTACTAATTTTCAAATGTAAAAAATTAATAACGATTCACATTTCTTGACTTCAGCTTATTGTCATTTCTCAAATAAGCAGCAATCCGTTTTGAATTGGCCATGCTACATGTGGCAGAAACAAAGGGAACATAACTGGGGCACCTGGGTGGCTCAGTCAATTAAGTAGCTGATATTGATTTCAGCTCAGGTCATGATCTCATGGTTAGTGAGTTTGAGTCCTGAATCAGGATCTGCACTGACAGATCTCCCTGTCCCTCTCTCTCTGCCCCTCTCCCAGCTTGAGCGCATGCATGCTCACTCTCTCTCTCTCTCTCTCAAAAATAAACATTAAAAAAAGTGAACATAACTCATCACTTTACATAGTAAATACAACATTCCAAATGGCCTGTGATAATCTGATTATTAATTGTATCTACAGCTCTAAGAAGAGGACATCACAGACATCTTAACCTTAATAAAGCTAAAGGCTAGAGAGCCTTCTGAACCTAGAATAATTTTAACTAATATTATTGAAGGGAACAGTATGAAAATAATAAGTTGCTTATTTCAGTTCACATGCCAAATAATTTCCCCTCATAATTCTAACTCCAAAAATATATCATTGAATACTCAGAAGCTTATAATAGTTTGTTTTTGGCTATCTTTCTTGCTCCATATGATATCTTCCCTCTCCTAACTCTGTTCATCCTCCTATTTGAGGGTCTGATGCCACCATTCCTCTAAGCATAGGTTTACTTGATATGTAAGTCGTCTTGGGACACTTCTCCTTTCTCAATTTTTACAGTTACTACAGCTGTCAATTCTTTCTTCTTTATATCTGTCCCTTCCCTTTCCCATTTCAACTGCACTAGTTTTGGTCCTTATTACCTCTTAGAATGTTACAAAAATCTCTTGATTCTTCGTGCCTTCACCCATGTAGCCCTGAACATAAATAATCTGAACATCATGGCTGATTAATCTTCCTACGACATCTATTTGATTTCCCCCTTCCTAATTAAATATACCTTACTTAATAAAATCTAAATTCCCTAGCTTGGCATTCAGCATGGTTCCTTCAGATTTGGTTACCAAGCCATGTTGTCTACCCTGCTCCTACTATAGACACTATGGTACAGTGTTTAGGAACATGGGCTGGGAATTCCAGTTTCATTACTCTGTCTTTAAAAGAGGAAAATATGGGGTGCCTGGGTGGCTCAGTCAATTGAGCATCCAGACTTTTGGTTTCAGCTCAGGTCATGATCCTAGGATCATGGGATCAAGCCCCAAGTTGGGCTCTGTGCTGGGCATGGAGCCTGCTTAACATATTTCTCTCTCTCTCTCTCTCTCTCTCTCTCTCTCCCTCCCTCCCTCCCTCCCTCCCTCTCTCCTTCTATCCCACTCCTCTACTCATGTGCATGCTCTCTCTCTCTCTAAAATAAAAATAAAGAAAGAAAAAAGAAAAATATGAACTTAGGAAGGTGATTTCCCTAAGAAAGAAACAAGCTTTTACTAAAAAGAAATTTTAAGGCAAATCTCTTAGATCTGAAAGTACTTTTTCCCCCCAGGTAAGTACTATAAAATGTCTTAATCGCTGCTAAGAAGAAAGCTAAATTTATAAGCTCTTGAACTAAACAAAATACACCAATTTATTGATTAATCGAACTGACAGAACAGTCCCAAGTAAGCCTAACTTCAATTCCATTCCGCTATTCATCCTTAATGATGTGTTCCTGTATGGGGGTTTTCTGCCAGTCCCCATAAAAAAGATAAGGACTCTTGGGGCGCCTGGGTGGCGCAGTCGGTTAAGCGTCCGACTTCAGCCAGGTCACGATCTCGCGGTCCGGGAGTTCGAGCCCCGCGTCAGGCTCTGGGCTGATGGCTCAGAGCCTGGAGCCTGTTTCCGATTCTGTGTCTCCCTCTCTCTCTGCCCCTCCCCCGTTCATGCTCTGTCTCTCTCTGTCCCAAAAATAAATAAACGTTGAAAAAAAAAAAAATTTAAAAAAAAAAAAAAAAAGATAAGGACTCTCTCTTGCTGGTAAATCATCTTATTAAAAAGTCCCCATATACCAACCCAAATTGAAAATCTTTATATTTGTGTAGGCATCAGAGTTTGTAAAAACCCTTTAAATAACTGAAAGTCATTAAATGTCCTGTAACAATTGTCCTCATTCTTAAGACCCATTACAGTTCTCTTTCCAATAAAACTTTTCCTGATTGCTTCTTGCTAAATTAGATAAGAGCCACAAGAACAGAGCCTCAAATGTTTCTGACTCAACAAACTTTTACAGAACATAGTAACCTATGCCAGGATATTATCCCTTATATATATATATATATATATATATATATATATATATACCCACACTTGTATATAGAGAAATACCTCTGAAATAATATACAAAGAGTGGTTAAAAAATGCTTGTTTCTGGGAGATAAGTAAAGATAAATATAAATCTAAAAATGAAAAAAAAATAATTTCCCTGGGGCAATGAAAAACTGCCCCCACACCTTTTTTTTCATCATATACTTTAGAAAATTTACTGTAACTTTTTCTCTGTCCCTTTGAAATGCATGTTAATCTTTTTAAAATCCAAATAAGCTTCTTGCCAGCTTTTCAACCCAAGAATGCCTTTCTCAACGACCTGGGAGCCATCTCTTTGAAATGTAATCATCAAAGTTGGCACCCCTATCTCTCAAGTTTCTGTGTGAAGACAGAAGCCTAACTTCCGTGGGCACCTGACTCAAGTCACACACTATCTCCTCTCATAAAGATATATGAAGTTAAATTTTCCTATGGATAAAATCAGTTAGCTAACACAAACCGTCATTCTAATTACCTGGTTAATTTAGGATGAACTATGTATACAAATGGTACTATCAAGTCCTCTTGAGAACTAGTTATTATTTATCTTGAGAACATGTATATAATGGGTTGGCATCTGCTTAGCTGTATAAAATGCCGAAATTTCTTTCCGTATCTGCAATCCTTAGTGGACTGCTTGTGATTATTAATATCACATTCTGGTTAAATGCTTATTCCATAATCAAAGTTGTCTTTCTCTCCTACCTTTGTGAAAGTTTCCTGAGTTGGCAGATGTTTTTAATGTTTTGTTTTGATTGCTATTAATTTTTTAATATTTCTAATGTTATTTTTTATGTTGTTTTGTTTTGTTTTTAATGTTAGTTCCCCAAAAATCACTAGAGGTTGTTGTTTAAATTTAAATGCAAACATGTATTAGCTTCTAAATAAAAAATGAAAAGAACAAATTAAGAGACGATAGGAAGGGAAAGTATAAGAGGTAAAGGGGAAAGAAGGGAAGGAGGAAGAAAAGGCTAACAGTAAAAGTAAAAACAAAGAGCAATTCCACTTAGGGAAAAAAAGACTTCAAAAAAATTAAGACTCCAACCATACCCTAGAATCAGAGGATTTAGGACTGCAATACATTGTCCGCTAAGTAATTAAAGGGGAGAAAAATTAAGCCAATATCTTGCTCTCAAAAAACAAAAAACAAAACAAAACAAAAAACTGACTCAGCAATTGACCCAGACTGAAGTCACAAGTCAAGTACAGAGGTTCTTAACCTTTATTGCATCTTGGACTCCACTGGCAGTCTGGTGAAAATTAAAATCTCTTCTCAAAACAATGACTGTAATGCGTGAAATCAAAGATAGGTTTAAAAGGAAACCAATTACAGTGACAGTTATAAAAATATTTTACAATTTGTCATATTAACACATGAAATAATAAGATCTAGCGGTGGATCCATTAACTCCCATAATTTAGAGGTAGTGACATGCATAAATGATATTTTGTATACCTGTAATGTGGCATGAAAATATCTGTAATTTCTATTGCTGACAAGGTCTTACGCAGTGCCAGTGCTACTATGGATTGTCACCTGTATTAATAATCGAACAAAATGGTAAATTTCAGATCCAATTTTGAAAATAAAGATCTGTTTTTTTTCCCATCCAATCCACAGATAACCTGGATTCTAAAAATGATTCCCTATGGACTTCAGCTTAAGACACCTTGAGGGAGTTGTAATTTTAAAAACCTAGAGTGGGATCTCCAACCAGAGAATCTAGACAATGTCCACCACAAGGGACAAGAAGTTCTTATTCTGGGAAGACAAACCATTTTCTTGGTCTAAAGGAGCACCTCTATCTGTTTATTCAAGTGTAACAACTTGAACTAACACTCCTGTATCAAGGATCTTACTTACAGTGGCTGCAAGGAAATTACCCGAATACTTAGTGAAACTAAGATGTTAAATACACCGCAGCTACTAGTGTATTTATACCAGTAGCTATACAATCTAGATGAATGGATCTCAACATTCAGTGTGCATAAGGATCACCTGGCAAGCTTGTTTCTTGAAAAAGATTCATGACCCCATCATTGGAGTAGATCTAAAAGGGGAACAGAAATCTTCACTTTTATTAGCATCCAAAGTGATCCTTATGCAAGTGGTTAATTGCCAAACATTTGAGAAATACCGAAAGAATTAGAGGCCTCAAACTCAACAAACAGAAGTACTAAACTATGAAGGATATATAATTAGTATAATTAACATCCTCAAGAGATTTAAACATTTACCATAGCTATGAAAAGAATAGCCACAATAAAACCATAGGTGTTCTTGGAAGTTAAAAATGGTATTTCAGTTATAAAAATTACACAATAGAAGATTTGAACAGCAGAATGAACAACTAATAGCAAAATTAGTGATGAGGAAACAAAGCCAAAAAATCCTGCCAAAATGAAAAATGATAATAATATGCAAACTATGAGAAATAAAATTAAAAGCCACAAGACTCACCCAGACAGGCCAACATCCATCTTAATAGGAGTTTCAGAAAAAAAATAATAATAATAACAAAAGGGAAAAAAAGTGTCTCCACCCAGAAAAGAATACAGAAAATATACACCAAACCCTTAATATCTCTGGCAAAAAGAATGGAACAGAGGTGGATAAAAAGGAACACAAATAATTCATTTACATATTTCTGTCATTTTATGATATTTTACAAGAATTCATGCATTTTTTATGAAACTGTCTGTTAATCATAAATGAATGAAATTAATGCTAAATTATATATCACAAAAATGATAATAGAAAGGAAGCTAGGAATATCAATACTAAAATCAGAAAAAAAAGAATTCAAAGCAAACACTATTAAACAGGATAAAGAGGAATATTATATAATAATAAAAGGTATAATGCATCAGGAAGTCATGACACTCAAGAATATTTCTGAACCTAATAATATAAGTTTCTAAATATATGGAACAAAATTCCACTAGAAATACAAGGAGAAAATGGAATTCTGCTGTAATATGGGAAAATTCAACTCCCCTCCCTCAAACATGTGATGTAGATAACAAGAGCAAGGATGCAGACAATGCATCTCAATCATGAAGCTCAACATAATGGATTTTTTAGAATGCCTATTGAATAAAGAGAGAACATACGTTTTTCCAAATATATGTGCAAAATTTCAAAAAAACACAAAATTAAGCCATAAAGAAAATCTACAAGTTTCAAAAAATTTCAAAAAATTTTGTAAGCTAAAACGTGTATTTTCTTTTTTTTCCTTTATATATATTTTTTAATTTGAGAGAGAGAGGAGGAGGAGAAGGAGGAGGAGGAAGGGAAGGACAGAGAGAGATAGAGAGTGAGAGAATCTTAAACGGGCTACACACTCAGTGAGGAGACCAACATGGGGCTCAATCCCATGACCCTGGGATTATGACCTGAGCAGAAATCAAAGGTTGGACACTCAACCGACTGAGCCACCCAGGTGCACCTAAAACTTACATTTTCTGACCAAAATTTAGTGAAACTAGATATTAATTTAAGAGGCACCTGGTAGCTCAGTCAGTTAAGCGTCCAACTCTTGGTTTCAGCTCAGGACTTGATCTCACGGCTTCATATGTTCAAGCCCCATGTCAGGCTCTGTGCTGGATGTGGGGGAGCCTGCTTGGGATCTTCTCTCTCTCTCCTTCCCCACCCCTCTCTTCCCCTTCTCCATTCCTGCTGTCTCTCTCTCAAAATAAATAAATAAACTTAAAAAAATTAAATGATGACAAAAACATAGAGGAAGGGAAGGAAAAAAAAAAAGATAAAAACAGAAAGGGAGGAAAACCATAAGGGACTCTTAAATACAGAGACCAAACTGGGGGTTGCTAGATAGGAAGTGGATGGGGAATGACCACTGGGTGTTTTAAGTAAGTGATAAATGACTGTGTTCTACTCCTGAAACCAATACTACACTGTATGTTAACTAACTTGAATTTAAATAAGTAAATCTAAAAAAATAAATTAAATAATGACAAAAACAAACAAAATCCAATTTAAAAACTTTAAAACACGTCTAACACTCTTAGGCCAAAAAACAAACAAGCAAACAAAAAAACACCATGATAGATAGATAGAGCTAGATACAGATGTTTATTTTGAACAAAAAAAAGAAAGAAAGAAAAGAAATGAATTTCATCTCAAATATAAGGTGCCCAGAGGAAAACTGACATTGTGAATTTATTTTAAAGCAAGGAAGAAGGGACGCCTGGGTGGCTCGGTCAGTTAAGCGTCCAACTTCAGCTCAGGTCATGATCTCCTGGTTCACAAGTTTGAGTGCCACGTGGGACTGTCTGCTGATGGCTCAGAGCCTGGAGCCTGATTCATATTCTGTGTCTCCCTTTCTCTCTGCCCCTCCCCCTCCTCTCTCTCTCTCAAAAATAAAAATAAACATTTTAAATAAATAAGTAAAACAAGGAAGAAAAAATAAGACTAACAATAAACTAAGTAAATGTACTCAAGAACAGCAAAATTAACCTTCAGAAATTATTTTTCCTCCATGCTACTTCTCATTTGTGTTTTTCACTGGGACACTCCCTAATACTAAACTAACACTAACTAGCACTCAATGCCATCCCAGAGTCATCCTCCTAGAGAAGCCAAATTATGACACATGACTGAGGACATGAAGGAGTATTATTGTGTTGGACTCTAGTAGTTTGGTTTATGTTATTCTCATCTCCTCAACAGGTAAAGTCTTAGATTAGAGACAATTTCTTTTACGTCTTGTCTAGTTCTGTGAAGCATATGACAATGTAGGAATAAAAAAGTTACCTAATAAATAAATATTGATGATAAACTGACATGAAATGCATAATATTTCAAAAGATTTTGTTTTAAGCTCTGTTCTGGATTTCAGTTATACCGTTTCCAATTTTTGGAGAAAAGAAATAAAATCATTATTATGTCTGGCCACCTGAAAGCCTTTTCTAAGCTTGAAATGAAATCTAAGCTTTTATGAAATCGTAAAAGTTGAACAATTCCATAATACCATGTACAACATGTATTTAATATTCCCAAGAGGCCAAGAGCAAGCAAGGTCTAGCCATCATTATTAGCCACATATTTTATTTACAATGTACTCATTACTTTCCATTTTAAATCATTAAGATAGACGATCCTGTCCTTTTATTACTGGATAAACATTTATTAGATGTATGAATATCTCTCACCAGGTTCTCAAATGCCAACAATTCATTATCTTTTCAACAAATATTTATTAAACAATTACTATGTACCTGGCACTCTTGTGGAAAGTGGGAAATATAAATATTAACAAGACACCATTCCTCTACTCATAGAACTCACCATCTAATAGGGAAAGGCAGGTATGTAAACAAATAAATGTATTAAACTCAAGACCTAGTATGTTCTAACACTATCATTTCTGAAAGAGTTGGTATTTGGAAAGGACAATTATTAGGGGAAGGGGCCCCATGAGGAATGAGTTCAAGTTGTAACTCTTCTAATTACTGTCTATTTGACCTTGGACAAGTTATACAACTTGACAGAAGACTAGTTTTCTGCTCTATAAAACAAATAATAATTCCTGACCTACTTGCTCTACAAGGAAATCTTGTCCTATTAATAAAATATGCAGATAAACACACTTAATATTGCAAATGTAAGGTGCTAATAAGGCAATACCTAGCACAATGCTTCACACAAACTAGATTTAACAAATGCCTATTAAATTTAAAGAGAACATTGTAGCATCACCTATTCTAAGATTTATACTATTTTAATATATTTCATTAAATTTTAATAACTACTTCATAAATAACAGATTATTATAAATAAAGATAATAATAATAATAAAACATCTATGTAACAACCAGCTTAAGAAAAAGAATATGCTCATAGCTCTAAACCTCCTGATGTGGCTATGTACCCTCTTTCCTCACCCCCTCTGCTCCTAAATTTTGCATTAATTATAATTTTTCTTCTCTTTATAGCTTACCACATACATTTGTACCACTAAAAAAAACCAATATGTGTATGTATATACATATGTATACATATATATACACATATATGTATACATATATATGTATATATCTATGTATATATATGGTGTTTTTATATATATATAAACCATATATATACATATATATATATATATATGGTGTAGTACTGCAAGTTTCAACCTTTATATAAATTTTTAAAATGTTGTATGGATTCTTATATTGCTTGCTTTTTTGTAAAAGCTTTATGTTTTGTTATTCATTCATTTTAATGTGTATTGCCATAATTTATTCATTTTCATTCATTATTAGGTCTCATTCCTAATTTTAAGGGGAATGTTATAATACCTGAAATTTAAGTGTGAGGTTTACTGTAGAATTGTATGGAAATCCTTTAGCAAGTTAAAAAAATTCACTTCTGTTCCTAGCTTGCTAGAAGTTTTAAACTACATTCAATTTTTCTAATGTTTTCTGTGTCCCCTGAGATTAAAATATATGTTTTTCTCTGTGGTAAATAACATCAATAGAGAGGCACCTGAGTGGTTCAGTTAACCGGTTAAGTGTCTGACATCAGCTCAGGTAATGATCCCACAGTTTGTCAGTCAGAGCCCTGTGTCGGGCTCTGTACTGACAACTCAGAGCCTGGAGCCTGCTTCAGATCTATGTCTCGCTCTCTCTCTGCCCCTCCCCTGCTCATGCTCTGTCTCTCGCTCTGTCTCTTGCTCTGTCTCTCGCTCTCTCTTTCTCTCTCAAAAATAAGTAAACATTTTTTAAAAAGAACATCAATAGATATTCTAATGTTGAACTAACATCACTTTCCTAGAATAAATTCAACTGTCGTAATGAATTATTTTATTGCTAAACAGTTTGCTCATATTTTAAGATTTCTGTGTCCTTAGATTGGCATGTGAATTCCCATCTTTAATTGGCCTGTTGGTATTGGTGTCATCAATTTTATGTAATGAATTGAAAAGCTGATAGTTCTTTTGCTGTTCTCAGGAAGTTACATAAGAATACACGGATATATCCCCAGAAGGGTTTGTAATACTTGTCTGTTAATGTATCAGGGCCTAGTGTTTTCTTTGTGTAAAAACTGTTAACTACTAATTCAATTTAATTCCTTAATTCATGTTGTCTATTTCTGAGTCCGTTTTGGTAAGTTATATTTTAATAGGAATATTTCCAATTTTTAATTTTTATCAGTATAAATTTGTTCATAATATTCTCTCAATATTAAAGTATTTGGAATATTTAATAATATTCTCATTGTTATGCTACCTTTGTCATTCTTAGATGCTGTTTTCTCTTTGCTCTCATTCTTTCTAATCTATTGCATCACCAGTTTGACAATTTTATTAGTCTTTTCAAAACACACTTTTGTCTTTGTTGATCTTCACTATATATTTGTGATTTAATTAATTTCTACTCACATCTTATTATTTTTATTCCTTCTAGGTTTCTTATATTGTTCTCTTTCAAACTCTAAATAGAAACAATATGTACCTGGCACTGTGCTAGGCAATGTGCAATATAAATATGAATAGTTTCTATTAATTTTCAGCTTTTCTTCTTTCCTAAGTATTATTTTAGGTGATAAATTTCCCTTTACTTACATTAGTTATATTCCTCAAATTTTCTTGCTTATTTTCATTATTTCTCAGTTACAACTATTTTTTACTTTCAATTATAATTTATTCTTTAACCTAGTAGTTATACAAATTTGCTTTTCAAAAAAGATTCCAAATGGTGGGGAAACTTCACTTATTTATCTACATATAAGTATCTTGTAGTGGCCTACAGATACTACTTTGAAAATCTCATGGTCAATTTTTGTTCATTTTCCATGTGTTCTTGAAAAATATGTGCTACAACCTCCTGATCCATTTAAACTTTTGCCACTAGACAGTAACCATCATT
This sequence comes from Lynx rufus, assembly GCF_022079265.1. Taxonomy (NCBI): domain Eukaryota; kingdom Metazoa; phylum Chordata; class Mammalia; order Carnivora; family Felidae; genus Lynx; species Lynx rufus. The sequence continues at coordinate 9,811,115 of NW_025814825.1, forward strand.
AGTAATTTATTCTGGCAAATATTAATATACTACACCAGCATTCTTTGGTTAGAATTTCTTATATATTTTCTTTCATCCTTTGACATTCAAACTTTTCCTGTTTTGATGCTTTAGGTGAGTTTCTTATAAACAGCATATAGCTAGATTTTGGTTTCTATTCTAAGTTCTCAGTATTAGTGCTTTTAAGAGTGTAGTTTTCAGGGTGTCTGGGTGGCTCAGTTGGTTAAGTGTCTGACCTTGGGTCAGGTCACAATTTCAGGGTTTGTGAGGTTGAGCCCTGCATTGAGCTCTCTGCTGTCATCACAGAGCCTGCTTCAGATCCTCTATGCCCCTTTCTCTCTTCTCCTCCCCAGCTCAAGTGAATACACATTCTCTCTCTCAAAAATAAATAAACATTTAAAAAGTGTAGCTTTTCATATACATTTATTATGATTACAGAAATATTTGGATTTATTTTATTATCATATTTTCTATATTTATTTGTCCCATTTTTTTCTAGTTTTTTTTCCCCCTCCATTTGTTTATTCTTTTGGATAGCCTGAGTTTTGTATTTTCTCATCCTATTTTTCCTTCTTCCTATTTTCAAATTATACTGTCTCTTATACATTTTTAGTAGTTACTCTAGATATTTTAACATATTTGGGGCGCCTGGGTGGCGCAGTCGGTTAAGCGTCCGACTTCAGCCAGGTCACGATCTCACGGTCCGTGAGTTCGAGCCCCGCGTCGGGCTCTGGGCTGATGGCTCGGAGCCTGGAGCCTGTTTCCGATTCTGTGTCTCCCTCTCTCTCTGCCCCTCCCCCGTTCATGCTCTGTCTCTCTCTGTCCCAAAAATAAATAAAAAAAAAAAAACGTTGAAAAAAAAAAAATTTAACATACTTACTTGGACTATCCAAAGCAAATCAATACCTTCATCTTTCTTCCAGAAAAAAAAAAAATTCTAAGATCCTAGAACATTTAGCTTATTCCAATCTTAACTATGTGCTATTACTTCCAGGCACATTACTTCCATATTTTTAATTATACTAAGTACACATAATTATTAATCCTTTAAAAAAGTTAGTATTTGATAAGTAAACCCATATATTTACCATTTCTTCTCCTTACAAATTCTTATATTGGTACCCTTTTTCTCTTTCTTCCGCGATTTCTTCAGTGAAGTTTTTGACAAACTACACAAGTTTCCAGTTGTGTAAAAATGTCTTTATCATTGTTCTTGCAATATAGTTGCATTGTGTACTGCATTCAAGCTTGAATCCTGAGACTTAAAAGGGTGAATCCACTGTTTTATATCATCTATAGTTGAGAAATCAGCCACCGGACATTATTGTCTTCTGCATTATTCACTTTAACATCATTGTTGAAGAGATTATCCTTTTCCCCATTCTGTAGTCTTAGTACGTTTGTCGGGGATTAGTTGACCATAAGTGTTTGAATTTACCTCTGGGCTATCTATTCTTGGCCAATGATCTATATATGTGTTTTTATGTAAGTATCATACTGTTTTAATTACTTTAGCTCTATAATATCTTTTGGAATCACAAAGTATAATGTCTCTAGCTTTCTCCATATTGCTTTGGCTATTTGGTTTCTTTGTGGATCTATATGAATTTTATGATTGTTTTCTATTTATGTAAAGAATGCCATTGGGATTTTCATAGGGTTGGAACTGAACCCTGTAGACTACTTTGAGTAGTATGGACATTTTAACAATATTGAGTCTTCCAGTCCATAAAAATGAGATGTTTCACAATTTCTGTATCTTCTTTAATTTTCTTCATCAATGTTTTATTCTTTCCAAAGTGTAAGTCTTTTACCTCTTTGGTTAAGTTTATTCATAAGTATTTAATTTTTTTGTTGCTATTGTAAATGGGATTGTTTTCTTAAACTGTTTTCAGATAGCTCGTTATTAGTGTATAGAAATACAACTGATTTTTGTATGTGATTTTGTATCCTGCAGGAATTTGTTTATTGTTTCTAACAGGGTTTGTTGTTGTTGTTGTTGTTGTTGTTGTTGAATCTTTAGGGTTTTCTCTATATATGATTATTTAATCTGCAAACTGAGATAGTTTTAATTCTTCCTTTCCGATTTGGATGCCTTTACGTTTTTTCTTGTCTATTTGCTCTGGCTGGAACTACAAGTACTATCTTGAATGGAAGTAGTAACAACAGGCATCCTTTCTTTGTACTGGATCTTAGAAGAAAAGACTTAAGTTTTTCCTCATTGATTATAATGTTACATGTAAGCTTTCATATATGGCCTTTACATACGTAGACTTTATTGTTGAAAAAAGTTCCTTCTGTACCTAATTTGTTGAGTGTTTTTATCATGAACGCATGATGAAATTTGTCAAATACTTTTTCTGCACCTATTAAGATGCTCATGCAGATTTTATCTTTCATTATGTTAATGTGATACATCACATTGATGATATGTGTATTTATACCATCCTTTCATCCCAGAAATAAATCCCACTTGGTCATTATGTAAAATGCTTTTAAAGAACTGTTGAATTCAGTTTACTAGTATTTTCTTGAATATTGTGCATCTATGTTCATTAGGGATGTTGGCCTATACTTTTTTATGGTGTCTTTGTATTTGGTATTAGGATGATGCTGGCCTCATAGAATGAGCTTGCAAGTGTTCTGTCTTCCAAAAAGTGTTCTATGTTTTGGAAAAGTTTAAGAATAGCTGGTATAATTTCTTCTTTGAATGTTTGATAGAATTCACCTGTGAAGCCATCTAGTCCTGGGCTTTTTTTAGTAAAGAGGTTCTTGATTACTGTTTCAACTTTGTTCTTTGTTATTAGTCTATTCATATTTTGTTTCTTCTTGACTCAATCTTGTCAGATTATAAGATTTTAAAAATTTATCCCTTTCTTCTAGGTTATCTAATTTGTTGATATATAATCGCTCATTGTTTCTTATAATTTTTAGTACTTATGTGATATCAGTTGTAATGTTTCCTCTTTATGATTTTATTTCAGTTTTCTCCCTTAATCTAGCTGAATGCTTGTATATATTTATATTATTTATCTTTTTTAATAAAAGTTCTTAGTTTCGCTAATTTTTTCTATAGTTCTTCTGATTCCTGTTTCATTTATTTATGCCCAGATCTTTGTTATGTCCTCTCTTCTGCTAATTTTGGGCATATTTTGCTCTTCTTTTCCTAGCTCCTTAAGGTGTAAAGGCAAATCCATTCTTTCTTTACCTTTTTTCTTAATGTAGGCATTTATCACTATAAGCTACCCTCTTAGCACAGCTTTTGCTGCATCCCATCATTTTTAATAAGCTGTATTTTCATTTGTTACAAGATATTTTTAAATCTTTTGATTTCCTTTTTTACGCAATGGTTGGTCATAAGTATATTGTTAAGTTTTCACATATTTGTGAATTTTCCCCACTTTCCAGCTGTTAATGATTTCTAGTTTCATACCACTGAAGATGTAAAAGATGCTTCATATGATTTCAATCTTCTTATAGTTATTAAGACTTCTTTAGTTGGTTTAGGAGGAGTTAAGGTGGTGGAGTAGTAGTATGGGTACTCTGAGCTTGTCTCATCCCTGAAACAAAGCTAGATCAACCTCAAACAATTTTGAATACCTAGGAAACTGATCTGAGGATTAATGCAACAGTCTGCATAATTTGAGTAAGAGATCTTGGCAAGTATGTAGTACAGAGAGGTGAACTGGGGGAGAGAAAAGCCATGGTGCCATGAGTGTAGGGAGCCATTTCATGGAGAGAAGACAGAGAGAGAAAGAGAAAGGAAAGAGAGTACAGTGCATTGGGGTTGTACAAGAAAAGCACTCCCACCCCCAAAAGTAGCTGGAGAGAAGAAAGAGTAAAAACACTTGCAGGGGATTGGACAAGAAATCTGTTCCCCAAAACCATTGATGGGGAAAAAAGGAGAGGGTTTCAATACCACCAGTTTTCTATAAACAGTGGAGCACAGAGTCTGAAGTTTTGGAACTCAGTGCCTGGTGGTGCACCTGAAAAGGAAGCAAGGTGAATCCCCAGGAGTGGGCAGCACGTGTGGCACAAGGAGAAGCAGTTCCCATTTGGAGTGCATTTGAGAGAGGTGATATGGCCTCTTCATGGGCAAAGGTCCGAGGAGGCCCCAAAGAGCTGCCACATTTACTGATATAGGAGCAAAGACACAGGCTGAGGGCAGTGTTGCTGTGTGTTGCGATTTACCATAAACTCTGAGCCTCTGCCACTGCACGGTCATGCGAAAATTTTCTGAGACAAGCCAGTACCAACTTCAGCACAGTGAAATGCTCCCCTAGAGAATCACTATGGGTCCAAACTGTAGGCATCTCTGAAGTGTGAGGTTTTGAAACACAACCCAATCTGAGATAAAACTCTGGAGAGAGGTGCCACCTAGCAGGCAGATAGCTTGGACACAGATAGAGTGAAGATGGAAAGCAGATGGAAGCCTGAGACAAAGTAGGGGAGATTGTTGCTGCATCTGTGGCAGACTAGACACTCTGGAGACTAGAGAGTGAGGTGAAGCAATTTTCACTTCTAGCCCACCTGCACTGATTGACCCCAGTGAGCTAAGCAGCCTCACCAAGGGGAGAATGGAGTCTTTACACCAAGCCCCACTTACATGTGCTCTCCAAGCACATCCCCCAGAAGACCAGCACAAATCCCTGCCAACTGCTTAGTCTATGAACCATAGTGTGCTGCAAAGTTTCAGTTCTAGGGGAAACTGAATCTAGCTTCATTTAAGTTTCTTTTTCTTTGCTTGTTCATTTGTTTGTTTTTTCTTCTGTTTTTGTTTATGTGTTTTTTTCTTTTCATTTTCTTTCTTAGATACAGAAAGAGCAACGTTTTATTCTATATTATTTTCTTTATTTTATAACTTTTTAAATTTTAACTTATTTTTTTATTTTTTTTCCTCTTTTCTATCAAGCTTCTCTTCACAAGTGGACCAAAACACAACTAGAATCTAGATTCCTTTATTTGATTTTGTTTTGTTTTTAACCGTTTTTATTTTTATTTTATTTTATTATTTTTTTCTTCCTCTAAAATGACAAGATGGAGGAATTCACCCCAAAAGAAAGAACAGGAAGTAATGATGACTGGGATTTAATCAACACAGTTTAAAGTAAAATGTCTAAACTCGACTTTAAAATCATAATACTAAGAATATTAGCAGGAGTTGAAAAAAAAAACATGGAATACACCAGAGAAACCCTTTCTGCAGAGATGAAAGAAGCAAAATCTAGTCTGGCAGAAATTGAAAATTCCATAACCAAGATTCAATCTCAAATGGATGCCATGATGGTAACAATGTATGAAAAAGAGCAGGAAATCAGTGATATAAACGATAAAATTATGGAAAATAATGAAGCTAAAAAAAGAGGAAAACAAAGTCACAAGATCATGATACAAGACTTAGAGAACTCAACAATTTATTAAAGAGGACTAACATTCATATTATAGGAGTCCCAGAGGATGAAGAGAAAGGAAAAAGGGGCAGAAGTTTTCCATGAGCAAATTATAGCTGAAAACGTCCTTAATCTGGGGAAGGACACAGACATCAAAATCCAGGAAGCACAGAGAACTCCTATCAGATTCAATAAAAACCAACTTTCAAAGACATATCATAGTCAAATTTACAAAACACACAGACAGGGAAATAATCATGAAAGCAGCAAGGGGAAAAAAAAGGCCTTCACCTACAAGGGAAGATAGATGAGGTTCATAGTAGATCTGTGCACAGAAACTGGGCAGCCCATAAAGGAGTGGCAAGATACATTTGTCATGCTGAGTGGGAAAAATATGTGCCAAGAATCCTTTAACCAGCCAAGGCTGTCATTCAGAAAAGAAGGAGAGATAGTTCCCCTTTTTTGTAGAAAAAATAAATCAATAAAAACAAAAAACCAAAAAAGAACCAAAAACAACCAAGACTAGAAAGACCCAGAGAGCATCACCAGAAACACCAACTCTACAGACAACACAATGACACTAAATTCATATCTTTTAATATTCACTCTGAATGTAAATGGAGTAAATGCTCCAATCAATGGACATAGGGTATCAGAATGGATTAAAAAAAACAAGATCCATCTGTATGCTGCCTACAAGACATTAATTTTAGACATAGTGACACTTGCAGATTGAAAGTGAGGGGATGGAGAACTACATATCATGCTAATGGGTATCAAAAGAAAGCCAGAGGAGCCATACTTATATCAGACAAACTAGATTGGAAAGACTAATAGATGAAGAAGAGCACTGTATCATAATTAAGGGTTCTAGCCACCAAGATCTAACAATTGTAAATATTTGTGCCCCCAACATGAAAGCACAAATATATAAATCAATTAATCACAAACATAAACAAACTCATTGATAATAATACCACATTAGTAAGGGACTTTAACACCCCACTTACAACAATGGACAGATCATCTAAGCAGAAAATCAACATGTAAACAATAGCTTTGAATGACACAGTGGACTGGATGGACTTAATAGATATATTCAGAACATTTCATCCTAAAGCAGGAGAATACATAATCTTCTGGAGTGCACATAAAACATTCTCTTGAATAGATCAAACACTGGCTCACAAATCAGCCCTTGACAAATTCAAAAAGATCAAGATCATACCATGCATATTTCCAGACCACAACACTATGAACCTTGAAATCAACCACAAGAAAAAAGTTAGAAAGACCACAAATACTTGGAGGTTAAAGAACATCCTAGTAAAGAATGAATGAGTTAGCCAGGAAATTAAAGAGGAAATAACAAAGTACAGGGAAGCCAATAAAAATGAAAACATGACAGTCCTAAACCTTTGGGACACAGTAAAGGCGGTCATAAGAAGGAAAGTATATAGCAATCAAGGCCTTCCTAAAGAAGGAAAAAATGTCTCAAATATACAACCTATACTTATACCTAAAGGAGTTGGAAAAAAAAACACAGCAAATGAAGCCCCAAAACAGCAGAAGAAGGGAAATAATAAAGATTAGAGAAGAAATCAATGATCTAAAAAAAAAACAGTAGAACAGATCAATGAAACTAGGAGCTGGCTCTTTGAAAGAATTAACAAAATTGATAAACCTATAGACAGATTTATCAAAAAGAAAAAGAAAAAAACCCAAATAGGTGAAATCATGAATGAAAGAGATCACAACCAAACCAAAGAAATACAAACAATAATAAGAGAATATTATGAGCAATTATATGTCAACAAATTGGGCAATTTGGAAGAAATGGATAAATTACAAGGAACACACAAATTACCAAAACTGAAACAGGAAGAAATAAAAAACTTGAACAGACCCATAACCAGTAAAGAAATTGAAACAGTAATCAAAAATCTCCCAAAAAGTAAGGGTGTACGTATGGACAGAAAAAGCATTTGACAAATACAGAGCATCCTTTCTTGATAAAAACACTCAAGAAAGGAGGGATAGAAGGAACATACCTCAACATCATAAAGGCCATATACAAAAGACTCACAGATAATATCATCCTCAACGGGGAAAAACTGAGATCTTTCCCCTAGGGTCAGGAACACAACAGGGAAGTCCACGCTCACCACTGATGTTCAACATAGTACTGGAAGCCCTAGCCTCAAGAATCAGACAGCAAAAAGAAATGATATCCAAACTGGCAAAGAAGTCCAACTTTCACTCGTCACATACAACATGATATTCTACATGGAAAACCTGAAAGACTCCACAAAAAACTGCTCAAACTGATACATGAATTCAGCAAAGTTTCAAGACATAAAATCAACATACAGAAATCAGTTCCATTTCTATACACCAATAATGAAGCAGCAGAGTAATCAAGGAATTAATCCCCATATCAAGCTCTGTGCTGAATGCGGAGCCTGCTTGAGATTCTCTCTTTCTCTCTCTTCCCCTTCCACTTGTGCATTCTTTCTCTCATAAATAAGTAAACATTTAATAAAAAAGAAACAAAACAAAAAAAAATGAAAAAAGAGAGAAAGGCAAACAAAGAAACAGACTCTTAGCTACAAAAAAAAACACAAACTGATGGTTACCAGAGGGGAGGTGGATGGGAGGATGGGTTAAATAGATGATGGGACTTAAAAAGGGCACTTGCTGTTGATGAGCATTAGGTGTTGTATGGAAACTGTTCAATTGCTATATTGTACACCTGAAACTAATATTAAACTGTATGTTAATTATTTTAAAAATAAAAAAGAAATCATTTGCAAGAAAAAAATGCAGGAAAAAACAAACATTTGGAGGCCAAACAGCAATGGTAGCTACTAAATAACCTATGGGTCAGAGAAAAAATAAAAGAGGAAATCAAAAAATACATGGAGACAAATGGAAAGTAAAACACAATGATCTAAAACCTTTGGCACACAACAAAAGCAGTTCTAACAGGGAATTTTAGTGATACAAGCTTACCCTAGAAACAAGCAAAATCTCAAATAAAAAAAACTAACTTTACCTCTAAAGGAACTAAAAAAAGAATAACAGAGCCCAAGCTAGCAAAAGAAAGGAAATAATAAAGATTAGAATGGAAATAAGTGGACTACGGACTACAAAAACAACAGAAAGGATCAATAAAACCAAGAGTTGTTTCTTTGAAAAATAAATAAACCTTTAGTCAAACTCAACAAGAAGAGGGAGGAATCAAATAAAATTATAAATGAGAGAGGAGAAATAACAACTGATGTTACATATCTACAAAGAATTATAAGAGAATATTATGAAAAATTAAATGCCAACATATTGGACCACATAGAAGAAATGAATACATTCCTTGAAACATACAATCTTCCAAAACAAAATAGAGAAAATAGAAACTTGAACAGATCAATTAATAGTAATGAAATTGAATCAGTAATCAAAAGACTCCTAACAAACAAATATTCAGGACCAGATGCCTTCATAAGTGAACTCCATCAAATATTTAAATAAGAATCAATACCTATTCTATTCAAACTATTCCAAAATAGAGAAGAGGAAGAAAAACTTTAAATTCATTCTACAAAACCAGCTTTATCTTGACACCAAAACCAGACAAAGATACTATGAAAAAAGAAAACTACAAAAAAGATACTACAAAAAACAAAAAGACAGTACAAAAAAAAAAACCTTGATAAACATAGATGCAAAAATCCTCAACAAGATATTAATAAACTGGATTCAATAGCACATTAAAAAGATCATTTACCGGGACCACATGAGATTGATTCCAGGGATGCAAAGGTGGTTCAATATTTACAAATCAATCAATGTGATACATAATATTAACAAGAGGAAGGATAAAAACCATACGATCATTTCAATAGATACAGAAAAAGCATTTGACAAAATACAACACCCATTCATGATAAAAATTGTCAACACAGTGGGTTTAGAAGAAACATACCTCAACATAATAGAGACCATAAATGAAAAACCCACAACTAATATCACACTCAATGGGAAAAAAGTGAAAACTTCCTTTAAGATCAGGAAAAAGACAAGGATGACCACTCTCACCACTTGTATCCATTAAAGTACTGGCAGTCCTAACCACATAAATAAGATAAGAAAAAGGAAATAACAAAAGACATCCAAATTGGTAAGGAAGAAGTAAAACTGGTATTATTTCAGATAACATGATACTATATATAGAAAACTCTAAAGACTCCATCAATAAACTATGAATTTAGTAAAGTTACAGGGTAAAAAGTAATGTACAGAAATCTGTTGCATTTCTACATACTAACAACAAAGCAGCAGAAAAAGAAATTAAGAAAACAATCCCACTTACAAATGCACCAAAAAGAATAAAATACCTAAGACTAAATTTAACCAAGGTGAAAAAGCGCTATACTCTGAAAACTATATGACATTAATGAAAGAAACTGAAGATGACACAAAAAAATGAAAACATATTCCATGTTCATGGATTGCAAGAATTAATATTTTTAAAATGTATATGCTACCCAAGCAATCTACAGATTCAGTGCAATCCCTATCAAAACACCAATAGCATCTTTCACAGATCCAGAACAAATAATATTTGTAGAGAACCGCAAAAGACCTCAAATAACCAAAGCAATCTTGAGAAAGAAAAAAGCTGGAGGTATCACAATCCCAAATGTCAAAAATATACTAGAGCTACACTAATAAAAACAGTATGGTACCTGCACAAAAATAGACACATAGACTATGAGAATGATATGAAGATCCCAGAAATGAATCCTAATCTATATGGCCAATTAATGTGACAAAGGAGGCAAGAATGTACAATGAGGTAGAAACAATCCCTTCAATAAATGGCACTGGCAAAACTGAACAGCTACATGCAAAAGAATGACACTGGACCACTTTCTCATACCATACACAAACTCAAAATGTATTAAAGAATTAAATGGGATACTAAAACCATAAAACTTCTCAAAGAAAACATAAGCAGTAATCTCCTGGACATCACCCTTAACAACATATTTATGGATATGTCTCCTCAGGCAAGGGAAACAAAGGCAAATATCAACTATTGGGACTACACCAAAATAAAATGCTTTTTCACAGCAAAGTAAACCATCAACAAAACAAAAAGGCACCCTACTGGATGGCAGAACATATTTGCAAATGATATGTCTGCTAAGGGGCTAACATCCAAAATATATGAAAAACTTATACAACTCAATACCAAAAAAATCCAATTAAAAACAGGCAGAGGACCTGAATAGACATTTTTCCAACGAAGACATAGGGATGACCAACTGAACACTTGAAAAGGTGCTCAACATCCCTAATTACCAGGGAAATGCAAATAAAAACTATAACGAGGTATTACCTCACACCAGTCACAATGGCTAGTATCACAAAGATAATAAACAGCAAGTGTTGGGGTTCCTTGGTGGCTCAGTCAGTTAAGCATCCAACTCCTGATTTCGGCTTAGGTCATGATCTCACAGTTTGTGAGATCGAGTCCTGTGACCAGCTCTGTGCTGACAGCATGGAGCTAGCTTGGGATCCTGTCTCCTTCTCTCTCTGCCCCTTTCCCACTCATGTTCTCTCTCTCTCTCAAAATAAATAAATAAACGTTAAAAAAAAAAAAACTATTGGCAAGAACACAGAGAAAAAGGAGTCCTCCATGCCCTGTTGGTAGAAAAATAAATTGATGCAACCATTGTGGAAAACAATATGGAGTTTCCTCAAAAAATTAAAATTATAGCTACCATACAGTCCAGTAATTTCACTACTGGGTATTTACCCTCAAAAAAATAAAAACACTAATCCAAAAATATAAATGTACCCCTATATTTATTGCAGCATTATTTATAATAGCTAAGATATGGAAGTAACCTAAGTGTCCATAGATAAATGAACAGATAAAGAAGGAGTGGTATATATCTCCAATGAAATAGTACATGGCCATAAAAATGGATGAAATATTGCCATTTGCAACAACATAAATGGATTTAGAGGGTATTAAGCTAAGTGAAATGAGCCAAACAGGAAAGATAAATGCCACATGATTTCACTGTAATGTGGAATCTACAAAAGCAAACAAACAAGCAAAACAAAACAACCCATATTTTAAATACAGAGAACTAGTTGTTGCCAGAGGTGAGATGAGTGAGGGGATGAGCAAAATAGATGAAGAGGTCTAAGCAGTACAAACTTCTATTTATAAAACAGTAAGTCATAGAGATAAAAAGTACAGCATAGGGAATATAGTCAATAATACTGTAGTAACATTGTATGGTGACAGTGACAACACTTATCATGATGAGCACTGAGTAATGTATAGAATCAATATGTTGTGCACCTCAACAATTAAAAACAAAAGCTTTGCTCTTCAAGGAGAAGCTGGGAAATGGAGGCTTCATCTCATTTATATGGTAATCTGCTTGAGGTGGAGTTTATGGTGAAAGTATATCTCAGCTTTTCCTACCTGTCTTGATGTGGGTATTTTCTCAATTGCTCAAAGTGCAGGAATCTCTCAACTAGTTTCTGGATTTCTCTCAGGGGTAACTGATGCATGTGTAGTTGTTTATTCAGTGTGTTCACAGATAGAGGGAAAGTCAGGAGCCTTCTATTCTGCCATCTTGCTGAGAACAGAGGTCTCCCTTTTTAAAAAATATTCTTTTTGTTTTTGGTGTTCTTCGCCTTCACTACAGTACGTGTAAACGTGAATTTCTTTTTATACATGTTTCTTGAGAATTATTGGGATTCTTAGCTATGAAGGTTGGTATCTTTCATCAATCCTAGGAAATTCTTAGTATCATTTTTATACTTTCTCTCTTCTGGATCTTATATTAGAATATTTTAAAACTGTCACACATCCTCCATGTATCTTAACTGCTTTTTAAAAAGTATTTTTATTTTTGTGTCTCCATGGTGCATTATAAAGAACTTCAAATATATCTTTTAGATCATTAATTCTCTATCCAATCTCCTGTCTTGCCTAACCATTGAATTTTCACGATTATGTTTCTCATTTTAGACAGTTCTGCCTGGCCAATTTTGACAGTCTTTTGTTCCCTCACCATACTCCTCATACTTTAGTAAATAAATGAGTGAATAATGTATATTAAGTATACTACTTTATATTCCCTATCATAATTTCAATATCTGCAGTGTCTTAAGTTCTAATTCTGCAGTTTGCTTTCTGCAAAGTCTCATTCATGTGTCTTGCTTATTTGTGTATCTTGTGACAATTCACTTTCCTTAGACCTTTATGAAAAATTTTTGTGGACTATGTATAAAGTACACAGAGAACTTGAGTTTACTTCTGGCAAGTACGTGGAGGTATTGCCAAGACAGGACAATTTAAATTAAATTTTCAGCTTGGGTTTTAGAGGTTATACAGACAATATGAATTCTGACCCAAAATCCAGATAAGGACAGACTTATGGTTAAAAACTTTCCAAGGTATTTTATAGTAGTTTTTCTGAGCTACCCAGAGTCAAAGTTAAGCCAGTCACGTTTTCCTACTATCTCCTACTGTATGAGCTCATGTTTTTCTTATTCATCCAAAAAGGTAGTGAAATTTAAGGATTCTCCGCTTCACTCAAGGGACATGTGACTTTCCAGATGGCAAGATAAAGGCTTTGTCTTTTGTCCTCAGTTCATGGTCTTTCAAAATCCAAGCTACAGGCCATAATGGAAAAGAAATCCTCAGTATCAGCACAGTGCTATTGCTGGTTTGCTAGTCTGGATGTCTGCTTTTTGTATCTGGCGTGCCTCAATGAATTTCCCCAATTTACCTATCAGATTACCCATATATTTAAAAATATTTTATCTATCACTTTTAGTTCTTTCAGTTTATATTTCTAGAAACTAAACTTAAAAAAAAATAAAATAAAATCATATCAAAGGGCTTCTAGACACCAGTGATGCCCATTTTTCTTTAGTTCCTAAATGCTAATCTGATTGCCAGAGGCTGTTTTCTCCCTCAGGTAAACACATTCTTCAAAATTAATTACTCTTGGTAAAAGGCAGCATATCTTGGCAGTGGCAGGGAACCTAAACTAAAGCTAGATATTAGCCTAAATAGCTACTAAAAGTAGATAACTTTTTCTCTTATCACAGAAAAAAAATCTAAGCAGCATATCACTTAGATATATTTCTGGTAGTTACCCTCACTAAATCCATGTCCCAGTTAAAAATTAAGTACAGCAACATACTCCAAGTACATATGCTATCATTTGGAGAAAGAAGAGGACAAAAAAGGGGTAAGGAAAACATGTTCTTCCCTGCAAATCACAAAATGACATACAGCATTCCTATATGCTTTCTTTCCTTCCTTCCCTCCTTTCTTCCTTCCTACTTTCAGTTCAGTGATATTCACTTAGCACTTACTATGTATAGGACATTGTTCTAGGTGTTGGGAATACAACAGTGCATAAAGAAATATATGAATGATGATATAGGAGTGAATATATTAAAAATAAGAAAATAAATATGACAGTTGTTTGATAAAATACTACAAAACTCTTTTGTTATTATCATCTTTAACACAAGAAGTTCTGGATAATTCTTACAGCCATGATTACAACCACCACTTTTTCCCACTGCGTAAGAGAAAATATGTCTTGGGGCACCTGAGTGGCTCAGTTGGTTAAGGGTCTGACTCTTGATACCTGCTCAGGTCATGATCTCACGGTTTGTAAGTTCAAGCCCCACGTGGGACTATTTGCTAATAGCACAGATTATACTTGGAATTCTCTCTCCATCTCTCTCTGCCCTGACCCCACTTGTGCTCTTTCTCTCTCTCAAAAGAAATAAATAAGCTTAAAAATATATATTAAAAAGTTTTTTACTTAATTTTTTTTAATTTTTAAAAAGAGAAAATATGTCTTAATGGACTTGGAGTTGCAAAGCAATTTTCACTGGCAAAGTTTCTCGTTTAAAGGTATTTTTAAAATTCTGTCAATCTATAATTTGACACTTTTCAACTCCTATTCAGTCACAAATGCAAAAAGAACGGTCTTATAATTCACATCAGGCTCTCCAATATATTAATCAGTTTAGCCTGTACAGTGTTCTAATGCAACTTCTATTTTCTCCTCTAGCAACAAATCTCAGGTTTAATATCCACAACCAGCCATGAACCAGAATGAAAGATTTAACAAAGCTTCAGCATCATAGTTGTTGAATAAGCACTCTGATACATTTCTACACTATAAACATTTAATGAGACTTACTCCCAACAGAGTATTTACTACATCAGTTTATTTCATAGTATTATATTTGCAGAAGCAAGATAGAGCAAAGGTTATTTTGGATCCTTTACCAATACAGTTTCGTGTAAATGAAGAAAAATGCAACCATTTAATTTACAAAACCATTTTAGAAAGCTAAATGCTCAATAAATTCTGGTTCAGAGAGACTCTGCAGCTATTTGTAACAGATATATAATATAGATAGATATAGATATAGATATAGATATAGATATAGATATATGCAAATTCAGGCATTTTGTACTGGTTTGTACATCCCTAGCTGTAACTGGGACTGATTTCAAAGGTTGTTAAGACAGCATTAGGATTTCTGGGAAATATCTTTCTCCTGCCTCATTCAGAAATGAGTCAGCCACTCATCTTGAGAAAGGGAAGACTCCATCACTATACCTATTCCCACTCCCATCAAAGTTACACCCCCCCACACACACACACTTTCTCCTTCTAATTATTGCCATATATTATCTGTAGCAGCCACTTCCACACTTTCAACTAAATAGAAAAAGGAGAAGTCACAAAAGAAAGAACAATTTGGAAATATTCCATCTTCTTCTATAATCCTAAGAATATAGAATAAGTATCCAGGATAAACTGGCTATCTTATCCCCTGACATAATTCTGTTTTTAGTTCTGTGAAAAATATGATATACAGTCCTATCAGTCCACTTTAGGTCACCATACCAGCTATGCTCCAAATACAGAGTAGTTCTATTTAAATTACTCAGGCACAAAGTCCTTTTCACTAAAAAAGAATTCCATCTTTTGGACTTGGTTACATTTATAATTTCTCTGATGGTTCGTACAGATTAAGAATCTTAGCATAAATTAAGCATGTTAAGTTGTATCTGTGAGAATTCAATACAGCACGGAACTTAAATACCTTCTGGAATCAGAAAGACTAGATCACATTCTAGACACTACCACTCACTAGCCTTCTGATTTGAGCAAGTTATATAACTTCCTTAAGTCTCAGTTTTATTTTCTGTAAAACAAAAATTAAGGATTTATCTTATAGTGACACTGTAATAATTAAGTAATACATTTATGTTAACTGTTTAGCTATGAAGTAATGTTACATATTAATGTATGGGGGACCTAACATTCTGCCAGCATCACTGGTATAAAATTAGTAAGAAAGACAATCTTTCCCTTGAAAACAAGGAGTTTTCAATCTTACTATGAAGAGAACACATGCATCTAATAGACAAGTTTATTAACAATTAGATGGAAAACAATTAGATGATGGGTACTGTTAAAGAGTCACCACTAATTTTCTATTTTACTTAGTTTCTAGAATTTTCACATAGATGCTAATTATTAACTTAATAATAAATTTTTGCATGGATGTCAATAATGAGGAATTTAATAATGTCAGATTAGAAATGAAGACATCTGTTTAAAGACAAGTAACTAAAGGAAAAGAATAAAGGTTACTCTAAATTTAAATAAATTATATTTTCATAAGTTTGTCATGAAAGAAATAATGTTAAGAACAATAATAGGAATTATATGTATTTAGTTTATATTTTAAATTACCAGTAAGACTTTAGTAATTTTAATTGCATTGATTTCATTGTGGAAAATTTTGCCTTCAAATAGTCATCTCCACTAATGATAATGAGAGCTAATATTTAGTGAGCACTTATAATGTACCTGTCACTCCTCTAAGCATTTTACATGTATTGTTGATTCACTGATTCTGACAAAACTACGATGTAGGCCCTATTGTTAATCCACTTTAGAGATGAGAAAACTGAGAATTAAGTAACTTTCCAAAGTTCATGGAACGCTTGGGTGGCTCAGTCAGTTAAGCATCCAACTTTGGCTCAGGTCATGACCTCACAGATTGTGGGTAGGAGCCCCAAGACCGGCTCTGTGCTGACAGCTCAGAGCCTGGAGCCTGCTTCTGACTCTGTCTCCCTCTCTCTCTGCCCCTCCCCCATTTTCAGTCTGCCTCTCTCTCTCCCTCTCTCTCTCTCTCTCAAAAATAAACATTAAAAACATTTTTTTTTAAGTATCTTTCCTAAGGTCACATGGGCAACAAGTCCACAGCTGAGAGAGAGGCCCTGGCATTTGGGTTCTAAAACTGTTATTTTTAGGCACTACATTATGTTGCTTCTCATCAAGCAACTGTGTGTCTGACTTGCATAGTTAATGATCTTTGACATCACACTCGAATGTCTGATAAATAGCTCAAGCTAAACCTGTTGAAAACTGAGTTTCTGATCTTCCTCTCAAAACTGGCTTCACCCAGTGTTCCTCATCATGGTTGATGAAAACTTCATCTATCAAGCTGCTAAAGAAGAAAAACAAAAAAACAAAAAACAAAAACACAAAACCTTAAGATTATTTGTGGTAGACAGAGAGGTGTACTGTTCACATCTCTCTTCTGTGTACGACTTATTGCTGAGTTGTGGACTGTTGGGAGTAAGGCCAGCAGATGGCCCCCAGCTGTCAGTTCCCACAGGGTTTGCCTCAGATGCAGGGGCCTGCCCCCTCTTCCCTGTGCCTGGACGTCATACCCTTCCCAAGGCAGGGTGACCTGCATCTATTGCCTGACGGAGGCAAAAAAAAAAAAAAAAAAAAAAAAAAAAAAAGAAAAGAAAAAAGCCTGGCTATGTCTGCCTGAGAAGGTACACTAAAGGGTAACCCTTCCTCTCGAGCTCTCTACTGATTGGTCTACACTTTGTGGGTCTGGCCCACAGGTAGAATTCTTCCTCTGCTCAATTTGCTCCCTCCCTCTTCCCTTCACACATGTTAATTCCTAACAACACCTGTATCCCAAACTCTGTTCAGTGTGTGCATTGGGAAGATCCAGCCTGAAAGATCAGCCATAGCTCCTCCCTTTCTCTCACATCCCACACTAGTTCTGTCAAATCTAGTTGGCTTCATTTACAAAATTTAGCTTTAATAATCACTGAGGCCACCTTGGTCCAAACTAAACTGTGAGGTGGAATGAGTTGGTGTATGTAAACATAAGGATGGAACCCGTATTTCTATAATAGTTTTCTGCCTGGTTTTTCAGCTTCTTCTTTGGTTCCCCCTTCAGTCTATGTTCTTCAGGTAGCCAGTGTAGTCCTTCTTAGATTCCAGTGTCATACCTCTGCTTAAAACCTTACAATGGCTCCCATTTAACTTGAAGTAAAAGCCAGAACCCCCAACAACCCACAGTTCTCTATAACCTGGCCCCATTGGATCTTCTCAGTTCAGCTCTGACTCATCCCCTTACTTTCCACTTAGGCACCCTGATGTCTGTGCTGTCCTTAAACAATGGGGATATGCTTTTAAACATTAGTTTTAGATATCCATCTGCCGAATTATCTAATCTCCTTCAAGCCTTCAAGTCATCTCACTTTCTCAATGTAACATTCTATTTACTTATCCACAGTGTTCATTGTTTTTGTTTTTTGCCTATATTTCTCTGTTAAAACGTAAGCTTCATGAGGGGAGTGCTCTATTATATCCCAAGCACAAAGAAAGTGCCAGTAATAAGTATTTGTGGAATGAGTAAATCCTACATTTCATAAATTGATCCATGTAAACTAAAATCATCATTTCAATATAATCAACAATCTCACTTTAAATTCATTGACTTCCTTGGAAGTAATATAAAGGAATCAGAAGTCTAAAGATAGAATATTTTCCTGCCAATCAATTCATTGGAAGATACAAGGCAATGATAGAGACTGATTAAGTAACTGGATTTTTATTTACTCATAGTCTAAACTCCAACACAGGTCTGAAAACCCGTGTTTATTTTCATATTGGGGTACATCAAATCACATTTTACCTTTCTCTCCACTTACCTCAAGCTCATCAAGGGCACTTCCCAGGGTGGCTGCCTTAGATTCCGGTGGGGCAATCGTATTCTGGATGCCTTGTGAAGCATTTGAAATTACATTGAGGGCATTGTGAATTTCTTCACAAACTGTGTCCTTGCTGGCTTTAAGGGAAGCAACATCAGAATGTTCCAAACAAGCTGAACAAATTGAATGCAAGAGCGGGGAGTTTTCCTTCAGAGAGGCCCGGGCCCCTGCGATTTCATCCCTCTGATTTGGAGATTTTAAGTCCTAAAGAAACACATATGAAGTTTCTTTAAAATGGGTTATAAAAGAAAGATTTATACAAAAATGTTCCATTTATCTGTCAATATAAAGGAAAAGATAATAGATGCTAAGAAGTCAGGTATAAGTTAAAATCCAGGGCATCAATTATTTCTACACTCCTTCAGATTCTGTTAAAAATTCTACAATAGGAAAACTGAGCCAATTTGCAAATAAAGGTCACAAATGGTGCAGATGTATAATAACTAAGCAGATCTTACATTTGTCAGTCATATCTTGCTTATAAGTCAGAAAAATACTCTGGCATTCACATTATTAAGTGCATTATAAGAGAGCCTGAATTACAAGGATGTTGATTACCTATTTCCATAGATGCTTATGATTGCATTTAACCTTTTCATTAAAACTAAACTGATTCAGTTAAGAATATTAAATTGAACCTCCTACCATTCAGCTATTTTTCATTCTTTTTCAGAAATACTTATAAATAATTTAATCCTTGATCTTTTTTCTTTGACATTTATTCAAAAAATAGTTACTGAGCACTTATTATATGCTAGCCCTTGTGCTAGATGTCAAGTGTACAGAGGTGAATAGTCCTACAAGGATCTTGTTCTCCTGAAGCCTATGTTCATGTTTGAGGGGGTGGGAGACAATCAACAAACAATAAACAAGGTAAACAATTGCACAAGACAATTTCAGGCAATGATAAATGCGATGAAGAAAATACAAAGTGAAATGTCATAGAGACTTCTTTAGCTTGAGTGGTCAGAGAAGATATTTCTGAAAATGACATTTGAAGTAAATATAAATGAAAAGCATTCCAAACAGTGGGAAGACAGGGAAAAGAAAGTCAAATATAAGTGATAGCTGATCAAAACTAGTCAAAATACCATGAAAAAACCTGGCAAACACTACATTAGCCAAGTGATAAAGGTTAACATCATCAGTAATATCACATGAGTATCATGTACCCATTGACATATTGTGACAAGAATAGCACTTCACCTCACTGGTATTCTCTCCCAAAGTCCACAACTCCAGCCTAATCATGAGAAAAACAATAAAGAAAACCAGATTGGGGAACATCCTATATGGTACCTGGGCAATATTCCTCAAGACTGTTAAGGTCATGAAAAAGGATGGTACTGATAAACTGTCACAGACCAAAGGATACAGGGAAGACATGCATGACAACTAAATGCAATATGATACCCTAGATTGGATCCTGGAACAGAAAGAAGACATTCATGGAAATATTTGTGAAGTTCAAATAAAACCTGTAGTTTAGGTAACAGTAATACATCAATGTTTGTTTGCTCATAAGTGGCAAATGTAAGATACTAACAACAGAGGAAACTAGGAGAAAGGCAGAGGATAATTCTCTGTACTATCTTTACAACTTTTCTGGAAATCTAAAATCATTAATATAAACTAAAAGTTCATTTTTGTATGCCATGTTTATATATAGCAGCATTATCAATAATAGCCAAACTATGGAAAGAGCCCAAATGTTCATCAACTACTCAGCCATCAAAAAGAATGAAATCTTTCCATTTGCAATGACGTGGATGGAGCTAGATTGTATTATGCTAAGTGAAATAAATCAATCAGAGAATGACTAATACCATATGATTTCACTAATATGTGGAATTTAAGAAACAAAACAGGTGAAAATAGGGAAAGGCAAGGGGAAAAAGAGAAGAGAGGAAAACAAACCACAAGAGGCTCTTAACTATAGAGAAAAACTGAGGGTTGATGGAGGGAGATGGGTGGGAGATGGGCTAGACTGGAGATGGGTAGTCAGGAGGGCACTTGTGATGAGCACTGGGTGTTGTATGTAAGTGACGAATCACTGAATTCTACTCCTGAGACCAATACTGCATGTATGTTAACTAAAATTTAAATTAAAAAAATAAAATAAACTTTAAAAACTAAATAAAAAATAACGTGCTTAGAATAAAGACCCAGCACCTAGTAAGTCTCAATATATGTTGGTCACTCTCACCATTACAGGTAGGGGACAAGAAGTTATTAGGGATAAATGACAGGATTGGGATTTGAACACAAAGTCTGTATTCTGAACTAGGGAGCTTATGGCTCTTAACTTGGGACTAGTAGTTGCTCTGCCTTCCTCTTCTCTTCCGGGGCCAGCTTTTCTCTCAGCCTTAACTGACCTTAATATGAAAGTTAAGTATATGTATGTTGTATTCATCAAATAATATTTTGTTTGCTCTATCATTCATTAATAAAGTGAATGGAAAAACAAAAACGTTCATTTTAAAGAAAACTAAATCAGGGGCGCCTGGGTGGCTCAGTTGGTTAAGTATCCAACTTCGGCTCAGGTCATGACCTCGTGATCAAGCCCCTCGAGTTCGATCTTGACTTCAAGCCCCACTTTGGGCTCTGTGCTGACAGCTTGGAGCCTTGAGCCTGCTTCAGATTCTGTCTCCCTCTCTCTGCCTTTCCTTGTTCATGCTTGTGCTCTCTCTCTCTCTCTCTCTCAAAGAAAAACATTAAAAAAAATTTTAAAGAAAATTAATTCAAGAGACCTTAACAATAGCTTATGCATTTCATATACAATAACTTATATAATCTTTATAAAACCTCATGATAGATATTATCTCCCATTTTAAAGGTAAGAAGACCAAGAAAGACTAAGTTCCTGAGTCAAGTTACAGAGCTAGAATGTGGCTTTTCTTGTATTGTAACCCAAGGCAGCGTGACTGCTAAGCCATGACCCTAACAACTATGTCATACTCTTTCCTACACTGGAAGGATTTCCTTTATTCATTACTATACAAGGACGAGGACTTATATAATGGCACAGTTTATAAAGTACTTCTAGATAGTATCTTATTGATCATCACAACACTCTTTGAGGCAGTAAGGCTGGTGTTATTAACCCCATTTTAACTAAATAGGTATTTAGTGTAAAGAGATTAAGTGTAAAACAACTGAGATCCAAACCAAAGTCTTCTGATTGCAAATCCCATGCTTTTTTCACAAGACTCTGCTACCTCAGGATAATGTTGCCTGAGGTTAATAAATGGCTGTGCTACTATATTTTTAGTTCCTTCCTTTCTGAAAATAAAGGCTGTCTGTGACTTCATAAAGGCTTTAGGGGAGATTAACTTCTTTACAAGATGTAGGGAGGACAGTTAGAAGTAGCTGTCAACTAACTCACTGTTCATACTCACTAATTACCCAACACAAGACACGGTGTAGTTTTCTCGGCTTGCTATGATTTCCCCCTTGTATTTCCGGTGTAGGTTCTAGTTCCAGCTCTGTCATTAGCACTGTGATCTGGGTAAGTCTTCTACTTTTTCAGTATCTGTTTTCCATCTGTAAAAATCGAGTAATGATACTTCTGCCAACCCTCTTATGTGATTGAGTAACTAGCACATCAGAAATGGAATGTAGTTTTTTTTTAAAAAAGAGAAATGGAATAGAGTTGAATAGCAGTAGAAAATTATGAAATGAGTACAGAATTATTCTTTTGAAAATATTCCAAAAATAATCTTCTCAATAAAACTTATTAAACCTGGGGTACTGTTTTTGTCCTGTGATGCCGTGAATGATTTTCATATTTCCCACAATTTAATAACACTACTTACATTTATTTCAGTGTGACCTGGAGGATAAGTAATTTACTGTTTAGATAGAATGCACACTCTTCAGAGGTATTAACAATAAAAAGTATAAACATTCAGCAGGAGCTGAAGAAAATCCTCTGCGTATTAGAGCATAATTAAAACTAACTACATAATTCCCTCTGAAGTGACCTATGCATTATACTGCTCTATTTAGAATTGCAAGATCGATGTGTGGGTAGTTTCTGAAAGGTGAACATACATTACTACAAAGAAAGATAAAGTTCGCAATATTATTTCTTTTACTCTGATAATGGCTATGTATAGCTCACTATTAACTGTGGTAACTTTAATGCTATAGGAACTTTGGAATTTAAAAAATTCTAATATATTTTGGATTTTGAGCCTATGCTTTGTTAACTATGCCCAAGGCAATTAATTACCGAGTCCTTAATGAGCACTGATACCCCAAATACCAAGCCAATAAATCTGTGAGAAAGGACAGGTTCAGTGAACATAACAAAAATATTATATTACGGGAGCAGGTGGAGCTAAGAAAGGCACATTACAGAGTTTAAGTAAAGGAAATTGAGAAGGCAAGATCATTTCTCCTAAAGGACATCCCAAAGGATAAATTTAATATAATCAACAGGCACACAGATAAAAGGAGGACTAATGAATGCCATCCTTCTAAATGAAAAGTTCTGGTGGTGATTGTGGTTGTTTTGTGTTAACTGATGACATCATGGGTTCAGAGGTTCATTAAGCTGTTCATTTATCCTAAAATTTTAAATCAGGTCAAAATAGGAATTAAATGGTAGGGTCAATTAGGGATTTCTCTGGACAGAGAAATATAAAGAATTCATCTTCCTAGGAATTGATACTTTTTTAATATCTTTTTTTAAATGCTCCAGAAGAAAAAGCTCACATGAGATTTCCAAGTTTAGGAGACATTAAATGCTTCCAGCTGATGCAGAAACACACAGATGGGATTAAAAAAGACCTTACAAGTCTGTGCAAGTGGGTAGAGAGGCAACATATGAGTTTTAACCCTGGCAAGAGAACAAAATATATTTAGGGATTTTAAAGATCACAAAGTATAAAAAATGGAGAACTCCAAGCTATCAGTTAATTAATTCAACCATTCATTCAATAAATACTGTTGAGCGCTTCTATGTATCAGACAGTGCGCTGTTAAGAATACAAAGATAAAGAACTTCTAGATCAGAAGGGGAGACAAATTTATATGAGAGCTACAGAATTATTCATATAATAGAGGAAAGTCCCTTGGCTTGAGGGGATTGAAGAAAATTTATCAAAGGTAACTCTTAAACAGTGAGTAGAAGTTATCCTTGTGCAGAACAGAACAATAAGCAAAGAAAACAGCATGTGCAAAGGCCTGACACGTGAGAGAGCAAGGAGCATGCAGGCCATGCAGGTGGCATGACAAGTACAGGAAACCTGAGCAGGAATGGTGATGAATCCAGCTAGAAAGGTGAGTGGCTGATACCTCACACGCCATGCGAAAGAACTGCAAGAACAACCAGCTCAGGTGTGTATTTTCAAAGATTACTCTAGCAGTGACCTTTTAAATGATTAGAGAAAATGTAATTGCAGTCAGGAAACTAAACAATAATCCAGGCAAGAGACAATGAGTGCCTGAACACTGAATACTATTTCTAGGCTGTAGTAGAATGGATCCAAAAATATTTAGAAGGTAAAAATGGTAAGATTTGTGATATTTATATGGGGAAGTAGAGAGGAGATATTTAGAAGTGTCTAGAAAAATTTACAGCAGTTGTATACACAGTGTGATGCATTTACCAAGATGGGGGAATACAGAATAAATAATATGTTTGGAAAATAAAGGTGAAGTACATTTCATCATCTGCCAAATGTGAGATGCCAGCATAATATCCAAATGAAAATATACTATACATGGATCTAGAATTCTGAGAGTCTGGGCTAGAAATAGAGACCTATGAATCACCAGATCATAGTTGGGAGGTAAAGCCATGAGTGCAAAGGTTATAGGGTCTTTGCCCAGGATTAATGTTACAATAAGGAGAACCTGGGAGTGATCATAAATTGTTTCCTGAGGAAGTAAAGCTGGTAATTGTATATGCTAGCCCAAAAGGTCAAATATATATTGCAAATCACCAAGAAAGATATCAGAAAATACTGAAAGAGAAAGAAAGAAAGAAAGAAAGAAAGAAAGAAAGAAAGAAAGAAAGAAAGAAAGAAAGAAAGAAAGAAAGAAAGAAAGAAAGAAAGAAAAGGAAAAGAAGGGAGGGAGGAGAGGAGAGGGAAGGGGAGAAAAGGAAAACAAGCAAAAACACAAAAACACATAAAGCTTAAAACCTGAATTACTGTGGATAATTATAGTCATCATACTTTAAGAAAAAAAAATTACAGTAGCTTTTTAATCCTGCACCAAGGTGTTAAAAATATGGGATCTGTTCACTTTGAAAAAAAAAAGTTTATATTGGAAGACACATGATTTTAAAAAATCCAGAAATCATGAATGAATTTGACAAGTTGTTAATGGAATTCTTTACTAAATCTAGAAACAATAGATGGAGGAAGTAGCTTTTTAGATTTGAGTGAAATAAATTAAAAATATATCTGTTTATATTGCTGTCTCCTCCACTTCATTATAATTCCCTTGGATGCAAGCATTATAGTTTACTTATTTTATATTCTCATTATCTATTAGTATATGGCACATATTATGAGCTTAACACATTCTTTGAAGAAACAAATGGACAAATGAGTGAGAAATAAATAATAGGAAGTTAAGGCCAGAAGGGGTAAGAAACTGTATATATAATTACTCCAAGAAATCAGTTTTGTGGCAAATATATATAATACAGAGAGTTTAAAGAAACTAGTGTATGACAATGTCACAGGAAGCTAAAGAGTAAAATTAAAATACTTATCTTTACATTAAATTTTAGTGAAGCCATTGGTACAACTACTTTGAAAACTTTACCTATAAAACTGAGCACATATACACCTCATCACCCAGCCAGTCCACTCCTAGGAGACAAAACACATATGCAAGTATGTTCATATGTTCTTTAAAAGAAATGTGCAAAAGTGCTCATAGATGCACTCTTCTAAGTAGCCCCAAACTGGCAACAACTCAAATAATGGGAATGAACAAAATACAACTACATGCAACATTATGAAATATGGAACAAAAAACATGAGACACAAAAGAATACCTGTTATTTGATTCCATCTATATAAAATGCAAACTCAGGCTGAACTAATCTATGGTCTTAGAAATCAGAAATCTCAGCTTTGAAAGGTAATTAGAGATTGGAAAGGGCATAGGGATCCTTTCAGATTCTGGTAATTTTCTGTTTCTTGTTCTGGGTTCTGATTATACGGGTGTGTTTACCTTTGCAAAATTCATTGAGCTGTATGCTTACAACATATGCATATTTCTGTATGTATTTCATACTTCAATTAAAACATTTATATAAAATCAAGCAAAACAGCAATATTAGTAAAGCCAAACAAACATTCAGTTTTTGACTTCTCTGAGCAAAGGACACTGGTATGAATAAGCTATGGTTTTGGCCTGGCATTGCATTTCCCATGATATTTGGGGAAGGATGAAAATACTGGATACGCATTTCATTGGCAAATATCTTCTACCCACTTTGAGGGCTTTTATTGAAAAAGAAAAAAATCTAAAGGTTTAAAAAAATAAAAATAAGAAAAGAAACGTTCCATATCCTGGCCATTGGAAGGGCAAAGCCAAAGGATTTTCATAGCAATTGATTCCATGCACCTTTGAACTTTCATTTCAGAAGATCAGAGAACACTTCTTTAACTAAGTTACACCCCTGCCCAAGTGGAATAGCTCACCAGGCACTCTGCTCAACAAAGTGGAACTATATGCAAATTATCAAGTTTCTCTTCCAGGTGTTTAAATGAAGTTTCTGAAGCTGACAAAATCACTCGTAGGGGAGGGAAGGCTTATGAAGAACATTTTTTGTTTTCTTAAGACTAAGATGTACAGCAGAAAAGCCCATGGATACTTTGCTATTTGGATTCCATTCTTGGTTGGCTTCTATCCCTAGTCTTCCCTCTGCCAAGATGCTGCCTGCTAACTGCTTCACCGGTCACTAGGCAGCTTCATGTTCTATCAGAAAACAAAACAGTGCAAACACCTGCTAATTTATATGTTTTTCTCCAACATAAATTAGGAAGTGGAATATTTAGCCTTAACTGAATTAAGGGATATAAAATGGAAAAAAAAAGTGTAGACTACAGACATAATAAGAAAGTTTTGAGAAAAAAATAGATTAGGAAAATGCAAGATTTTACAATAAAAACATTATTAAGCAACAGAAAGAAACCATTACTGCTTTTCTAATCTTATTTCTCATTTTCCATTTCATATTAATAAGACAAATACACGAAAGGAAAAAATAAAAGAATTCTTCAAATTCAAATAGAAAACTGAGAAACCATGTAATAGTAGTATTAGGATATCTATCACGGTATGCATTCTGGGCCATTAATGCATATCTTGGGTAGATAAAATATACAAAAGTGAATATTAATAACTCCAAAGATACCTCCTCCTAGGAAAACATTATTAATTAACTATAATGCAGGCTACAGTGCCCATCAAGAAAATGTATATATAAAGTTCAGAAATGCACTATGTTTGTTTTCTATTTGAAACAAATATACTGTATATTACATCACTATTTGCCTCAAATTTATATCCCAAAATAAATTTTTTTCTGAAGTCATCTACTATATGATTAAAGTAAAAGAAGTAAACAGGAAAGCAGAAAAATAATGAGCTACTTAAAATTAAGTTGTGCTTCATGCTTTCTTTCCATTTGTGTATATATTTCATCACTAATTAGATTCAAACATCTATAAGTCAGAAAAATTTTACTCTAAAATACAGATTTATTAAAATCTATGAGAGTTAAGTTAGATTTTAACACCTAGTCAAAGATCAAAAATTTCATTTTCCTTACAATTTCTTCCTATTTAAGTTTCCGTGACTAACTTGTGAGAAATAGACCATCATTTTCCAAACATTCTGGTGCATGTCAGAAAGCAAATACTGTAACTTAGTACAAATGGAATCCAAGCCCAGGGGTGTTGATCCAAATTTCTAATTAATAATCCCTTACATCCATGTAGTGGTTTATCCTGTTTAACATGTCTCCAGTCATCCTTTCATGAAGATTTCCATGAGGAGAAAAGTGCCATTATCCCTAAATGTTAAAAAAGAAAAAGGACATTGGTCCAAAGGCACATAAGATTCATAAAAAGTGGTGGTGATGATTGTTTTTAAGAAAGCTATCATTTACTGGGGCACCTGGGAAGCTCAGTTGGTTAAGTGTCCAACTCTTGATTTGGGCTCAGGTCATGATCTCACAGTTCGTGGGTTCAAGCTCCACATTGGGCTGTGCGCTGACAGCACAGTCTGCTTGGGATTTTTCTCTCCCTCTCTCTCTTTGGCCCTCCCTGGCTTGCTCTCTCTCTCTCAAAAAATAAGTAAATAAACATAAAAAATTTTTGAAAAAGCTATCATTTACTAAACAGCTATAATGCTTCCTACACTCAAAAACTCTCTAGTCATTTTTCATTTAATATCCCAGCTATGAATATAATCCAGAATTGGCTCCTGTATTAACACTCTTTCTACCCAACACTATTTTTATTTGATGTTAGTAGTTTCATCATTTGCTCCCAATGTCTGTCGAAGGACTTTCCTACAACCATACAGTTCTGTGGTAGCCCAACAGAGAATACATATTTCAGGATATCTTCCTGATGAATAATTATAATATGTAATACAACTCAGATTAGAAACACATTCCTTAATTCAGTTTCAGTACAAGACTGATTTAAAAAAATTTGAGGCCACAACTATAAAAATAGAAATTAGGGGCGCCTGGGTGGCGCAGTCGGTTAAGCGTCCGACTTCAGCCAGGTCACGATCTCGCGGTCCGGGAGTTCGAGCCCCGCGTCAGGCTCTGGGCTGATGGCTCAGAGCCTGGAGCCTGTTTCCGATTCTGTGTCTCCCTCTCTCTCTGCCCCTCCCCCGTTCATGCTCTGTCTCTCTCTGTCCGAAAAATAAATAAACGTTGAAAAAAAAAATTAAAAAAAAAAAGAAAGAAATTAAAGTGTGATCCATAGATCATTATATTGCTCAAAAATATAAGTCAGCGACAATGGAGAAATAGTGAAGCTATCATCTTAGCTATTTCAATCTACCTTTGATAAAGGAAATATTCTAAATATAGCACCTTAGTAATGATAGCTTAATGGTTGATTTTCCCAAAGGGGGATAAAATTGTTTGGCTTTTTAGTTAAATCAACAAGTTTGAAAACACCATGCTTTAAGATGTGACTTTAAAGCTAAGGCTAGAGATAAGGTTACAAACTCAGATGTCTCTAAGGTTATAAGCTCAGATGTTTATTCTAAGCAGGAAGCATGAATAGGCCAAATGTAAGTCCATAAAGAGTGGTGTGGTACTCATACACTGTATAATATCTGCCCCATTTAAAAACATTCAAATCCAAATTGGTCAAACAAAAAGAATCCCTGACCTCTGCTCCAAAATACCAGCACAGATGTTTGTGTCAGCCTTATGAGTGCAGGCTCCATGTTTTATATTCATACCATATGTGTATACGACCTTGAAAAAGATTGTAATGAGATAATGCATGTCCCTGGGCCTGAGGAGCCTACAATAAGCAGAGTGAGGTGGATGCTAAGCAACTCCAAGGCAGGAGGTCTGTCTCATTCTAATAGAATGAGCTTTGGGGTTAAAATTCCAACACACACACACACACACACACACACACACACTCCAAAAGCAGGAGATTTTGAGTAGAATAATTAAACTTACTTCAGCTACAAAATTGGGATAATAATTCCTACCTTAAAGGGTATTATGAAGTTAAATTATTTAATGTCAAACATTTTTCCAGCATTTACTTCTGACCTCTGTACAGCAAACTATTAGCCATATTCATCCTTAAAATGTTTCTCCCCTTTCTTAGATGACAGTGAATACTAAATTTAAGTTGACATTTGATAGTATTTACATCTCTTCTGATCTCCAGGTTCATAACTCAAGTTGAGTCTCAAACACATCTGAAATTGAACCTATTGCCTTTCTTACATTTCCCCCCACAAATATGTTTCTCAGACTCACTGGCCCCAATATGCAACTAACCAGAAATCTGAGGCATATCATTGACTCTTCCATTCCCTTATCCCCAGATTAGGGAAGTTTTGTTATTCTATTCAGTAAATATTTGTCCAATATGTACCCTTTTTTGTCCTCACTACTAGTACTAACCTAGAGGAGAAATGATTAGGGATTAAACTAAGGAAGTGGTTATGAATACAAAGAGGAAAGAGCAAATTAGAGACACAACTTTTTGACTAATACAACCTTTTCTCTATAATATCATCAGAGGAGTCCCTCCCAAATTCAAATATAATCAATCCTCAATTTAAATTTTTCAAGAGACTGTTAATCCACACATAATAAAACTCATATATTTTATTATAGACAAGCAAGATCTGACTCCAGTTTCTGTCTCTAGTCTCATTTCCTACTACTTCTCTCACAGGCACCCTTTTCTCTAGCCATACAGACTCACATGAGGTTCTGCAAGTGCCTTGAGCTATATGCCAGTCTCCCCCCACATACCAGGTAAATGTTTATTCTTCCCTCAAGACATCTTGGATTCTCATGTTCTGTCACCCACAGAGGTACTCATGTGCTCCAATAGTGCTTACATGGCAATAATCTAGTATATATTAAACAATTACCATTTGATATAGTTATTCATTGACAAATCTGTGTTTCTCACCAAATTATGAGTTCCTATTGGAGTCAAAACTATGTCTTAATTCTTCCACCCACTGGGCCTCAAATAGGAGCTGGCACAAAATGACCAATGAATTAAGGACACTTCTCACAACTTTAAAGACACCAGAAAGCTTTGAGGGTTACTGCCATGAAATAATTTACTTTTCCATCAGATAATAATTCTACTTTTGGAAAAGGAAATCATAACTACAAAAAGCTAAGATATGTTCATCCTAGAATGAAAATGTTCTTCTTTAATTGTATTTCCAATTAGGCTAACTAGATTTACCTATGAACTATTCTTCAAAGTGTTCTGGCCTAGTCCTCTACTAAAAAGCTGGTGATACCAGTTCTTTTTTTTTTTTTTTTTACCACTTATATTCAATACCACTTATATTACCTGCTATATATGTCAGGCTGTTTTGGAAAATATCTGATTTCTAAACATATTCCACAGCAGGAAGCAAGACATTAAGCAGAATTCAGGTAAAGATATCCTGTATTGGACATGTTTTTCAGAAGGTTAAATTAGTGTTCCTATGTTAACCAATAATCAGATCCATCTGACTAAGGAAAAAGAAATAACTTAGGTTAATAATATTGTTAAATGTTGAGTATTCTGAGATACTGATTATTTACACAGTAGAACTGAACTAAGCTATGAGGAAATACAAATACAATGTAAAAATAAGCACCCACTCTGAACCTCTGCTCTCTGGAAATTGTTAAATAATAATATGTTACATCAAATGGGTTAAAACTAATGGAATAGATTGGGATACCATAGGAATTGTAAGGAAAGGCATGGGTAGGTTAAGAAATGCTTCACAGACAGGCAGATGAGCATCTTGAAAATGCTCCAGGTAAAAGAGAACCAAAAAATATGACATTAAAGTCACTTGGCATCTCAAATGTAACGTATCAAAACCCAAGCTCCTGATCCACATACCAAAACCTGAGCCTCTCAATCCACTACTCCCAATCTTCACCAGTTTAGTAAACATCAGTTCTTCCTTTTGTCCAGGCCAAAAACCTTGTCATGATCCTCTAATTCTCTTTCTACTTTTCTTCTCTATCTCACATCTAGTCTGTCAGTAAATCCTCTCACCAGAAGTTGACCTCTTGTTGCCTCTAGAAAGTTATCATGTCAGTGTTTTGCTCAAACCATCCAGCATATCTCTCCAACCTCATCCCTACAACTCTCCTTGCTCACTGTGATCCAGCCACATGGACCTCCTTGCTGTTTCTCTAAAAAGACAGGCACGTCTCTATGTCAGGCCAGCCTGTTGCTGGGACACTCTTCTAGATCCATGTCTGGATCACTCTCTCACTTCCTTTGAGTCTTTACTCAAAAATAAAATTTTGAGTGAGATCTTTTCTTGTCACCCTACCTAAAAGTTCAACCAACAATTTCACTCTCGATATGCCATATCCTCTCTCCCTGCTTTATCTTCTTCTTACTATTTATCACTAATATACCTTATACTATAGTTATTTATCATGTTTGTTTTCCATCTTCTCCAATGGAGTATAAGCCCCTTGAAGTGACATGAAAGATACTTGATAATATTTAATTAATGATAATTAACTCAAAATAAAAATTTGCAATTAACAATTTTAACATCTTACTACAGATCACACATATAAAAAATTATCCTATTACACAGGGATAAAATAGCAGAAAACTGTCTAGTTATACTTAAGAAAATAGATAAAGGGCACAGAAACAGATAGCATGAAACTTCCTGCTCCCTTTTATCTCTCATTCCAGAAACAGATTTTAGAACAGGTTCACCTATATATCATGCGATTTACTAGTGAGTTTTACTTGGATCAGATTTCATGCTTACCAGAAGGCATATAGAAAGCTTCTGAACTCAAAACTAATAGCTGTAGTTGAAAGGTCAACTGTGTATGCCTGCCTATTAGAAAGTAACTTGTATTTAAAATCCAGATCCCTAGTTAACAAATATTTTGCCTTACTCATGCCATATGCTGAACATGGATCATCTACATGCAGAGTATTCACTGTGTAGCTTTTGCCAATTTAAATACTCATGTCTCTAGGAATGGCTACAATCCACCCTACTACATAAAATAAATTAGTATTCTTGCACTCTAGAGAAAAGTATGTGTTTAGCACCAAATGGAATCAGCAGATGACTAAATACTCTTTTTTTCTGCCTTGTTTCTGTCATAAATACAACAGATGCAAGATGCTGGAATGTGAACAACCCCCAGAAGGTTGGTGTTTTCCTCTAATGCACAAATAAACCATTCAGAAATGCATCCCATATAGTATACCAGAGTCAGGAAGAACCCCTTGGTTTCTTTACTGCCTACAAGATGATTTCATGACTAAATATATCACAAAGGCTTCCATAGTCAAAATGAAGCATAAGGCTACCTTTGATGTTAAACATCACTAAATATCTTGGGACTAAATATCTTATAAATATATAACAATGGTCATTCAAGTCCGAGATAAACAATTGCCACATAAATGATCTGCAGTTACTATAGTTCACAATAAATCTTGAGCATTACCCAAATTCATGACATTGATGACTAAAAGATAAGTTAATAAGAGTAGGACTGTTTCTATATTAAGTATGGGAAAAAATTCTGTTACTAGGAAGATCTAATTCTCCTCAATATCACCTCTTTTAAAAGCACAACACACAAAGAAAATGACAGTATATCACCCTTGGTCTAACTGTCCAGCTATGCTCCTCAGGTTCTCTAGCTCCTACTACCCCAATGTGGGTTGAAACTACATTCCCATTTTCATTAACTGTTGACTTTGTAAGGAATACCTACTCAGAAACATTCAATTTCAGTCAAAAAAGACAAAAACATTCTTCAATCTGATAAAAGGAATCTATGAAAATTCCATAGCTAAGATCATACTTAATGGTGAAAGACTAAAGGCTTTCTCTCTATTATCAGGAACAAGACAAAAACATCCTTTTTCATTTCTATCTAATATTGTACTAGAATTTCTAATCAGATAATTTAAGACAAATAAATAAAAGGCATCCAGATTGGAGATTAAGATGTAAAACTATCTCTATCTGAAGATAACATGATTTGGTATACTGAAAATCTTAAAGAATTCATACACACACAAACACACAAAAGCTATTAAAGCTAATAAACAAGATCAGCAAGGTTGTGAGATGTACTATAAATGTACAAAATGATACACACACACACACACACACACACACACTTACAATGAGTGATCTGAATACAAAATTAAGGAAACAATTCTATTTATAGCATCAAAAAATAAAATACTAAGTAATGAATTTAACAAAAGAAGTGCAAGAGTTCTACCCTGAAAATAACAAAATATCATTAAAAGAAATTAGAGAAGACTTACATAAAAGGAAAGACTTCCGATGTCATAGACTGGAAGACTTAATATTATTATGATAGCAATATTCCTCCAAATTGAGCTATAAATTCAGTGCAATTCCTATCAAAATGCCAGCCATGTTTTTCTGGAGATTGATAAGATGAACTTAAAATTCATATGAAAACGCAAGGGACCCAACAAACCAAAACAATTAATTGTTTTTGAAAAATTTACAGTTGAAAGATTCACATTTTCCAATTTCAAAAATTTACCAAAAAGCTACAAGAAAATGTGTTACTGGCATTAGTATAGTCTTACAGATCAGGAACAGAATTGAGAGTCCAAAGATAGACCCATACGTTTATAGTTAATTCATTTTCAACAAGGGCATCAAGACAACTCCACAGAGAAAGAATAATCTTTTTAACAAATAGTGCTGGAACAACTAGATATTTATATGCAAAAGAAGGAAGCTGGACTTCTACCTCATACCATACACAAAAATTAACTCAAAGTGCATTGTGAACCCTAATGTAAAAGCTAAAATTATAAAACTCTTAAAAGAAAACATAGAAGTAGATCCTCATGACCTTGGGTTAGACAGTGGTTGCTTAGATATGACAAAAAAAGCACAAACAATAAGAGCAAAAAATATATGTTACATTTCATCAAAACTAAAAACTTTTTTGCATCAAAGGATACCATCAAGAAAGCGAAAGCACAACACACAGAAAGTAGAAAATGTTTGCAAATCATATATGTATCAGGGTTTTGCATCTAAAATATACAAAGAACTATAAAAAATCAACAGTAAAAAGATAATTCATTTTAAAAGTGGGCAAAGGGGGTCACCTGGGTTGCTCAATTGGTTGGGCATCTGACTTCAGCTCAGGTCTCTCTCTCTCTCTCTCTCCCCACCCTCCCTCCCTCTCTCCCTGTCTTCCAAAAATAAACATTTAAAAAAATTTTTAAGTGGGCAAAGGATCTGAATAGACATTTCTCTAAAGATGATAAACTGATGGCCAACAAGCATATGAAAAATGTTTACCATCATTAACCATTAGGGAAATGCAAAAGAACCATAATGAGATAATACATTACCGACTAGGATGCTTATGATCAAAAAACAGACAATAACAAGTGTTGACAAGGATGCGGAGAAAGCAGAACTTTCACATATTTCTAATAGCATTATAAAATGGTACAGCCACTTTGGGCAATAGCCAGGCAGTTACTCAAAGTGTTAGTCATATAATTACCATATGACCCAGCAATCTCTTTCCTCAGTACGTACTCAAAAAAAAAAATGGGAATATGTGTTCACATAAATATTTATACATGAATGTTCATAGCAGCATTATTGATGATAGTCAAGAAGTGAAAACAACCCCAATGTCCATCATTTTATGAATGGACAAATAAAATGGAGTACATCTACACAATGAAATATTGTTTGGTAGTGAAAATGAAGTATTGATACATTCTACAACATGGCTGAATCTTGGAAAGTTTATGCTAAATCAAAGAAGCCAGTCACAAAAGACTACCTTGTATGAGTTCATTTATATGAAATGTCCAGAAAATGCAAAACTATAGGGACAGAAAGTACATTAGTGGTTGCCTAGGGCAGGGGAGTGAGGGGAGCAACTGCTAATGGGTACAGGGCTCCTTCTGGGAATGATGAATATGTTCTAAAGTTAGATGTACTAATCATTGCACAACTCTGCACACTTTAAGTGGGTAGATGTTATGGTATGTGAATTACATTTAATACAGTGGCTAAAAATACAAAGATATAAACATCAGTATGTCATCAGAAAGAGTAGTGAATGGGTCAGCCTGTCATAATCAGTGAGTCTCAGGCTTGAAGTATGCTAATACTTTGGAAACTCAGAACCAGTGTGGAGAAAGAGGAAGCCAAGATCAAGGGAGACACGGTTTGGAAAACTACTGGTTTAAAGCATCTAAATAGGCCAGATAATACCTGTCAACAAAAATTCATTTCAGTATAAATTACAAATAGAGTGTCTTCTAGAACATACAATCAGATGGCCAGGTCCCAACAGTAAAGAATACCAGATTTGGAGACTAGTGGTGGGGGGAGGGGGGGGAGAGTGGCCAGCAATGTTCATTTAAACATAAATGGGGTGAGGTTCTGTGTCAGAAAATCATTCCACATCCTTCACCAATGGCCTGGATTTTTGACAAACAGAATCAATCCCCAAGGGAAAAGGATGGTATTTAACATGTGGGAAATTAGAAGCTCACCTGCTATCTGGGGTTTGAAAGAGTCAGTGTTCCTATACCAGATAAAAAAGACACCAAAAAAAAATGTGGAGAGGAAGTGGAGAAACAAGGGGTTAATCCATAGTCTGAACAGTGTGAAGAATAAAATTTGAAGGAGGGGTAAGAATAACAATTAATATGCTTCCTCCCCCTTTCTCACTCTCACTCTTCTTCTGCCTGTCTTATGATTAAGTCTTGGGAAAGGCAAACCTATACAATGGCAGCCATCAAGAAACTCAGCTCTTGGGAATAGGGAATGCAGAGTCATAGGAGGTAACAGGAATTCTAGTACCATAGGAATTCATCAATGTTCTTTGCAGTGTTTTCTCTAACAGAGCAATACCAAAGAAAATCACAAATGAAAAACAATGATGGATGATGATGATGATGATGATGATGATGGTGATGGTGATGATGATGATGGTGATGATGGTGGTGATGATGGAGATGCAGACAAACCTTGATGGCAGAACAAAGCAAGAAAGAATTCTGGTTCTATACCTGGGCCAACATAAGAAGGATAGAAAGTGATGCAATATGAGGGCTACTCAAACATCCACAGGTTAGTCCTAATCAGTCAGATTCAGGATCCAGCATACCAGGACTGAATCAGAGGAGACCCATATTTTCAGTTATATTCTTAAATCTTTACAAGCTCCTGTGTTGTCCTTTTCAGGATTTACCATCTTGCTACCTTTGGTATGAAGAATACTAGAAGAAACAAAGCAAGGAAGAAAGGTAGAAATACTAGAAGAAAGGAAGGAAGGAAGGAAGGAAGGAAGGAAGGAAGGAAGGAAGGAAGAAAGGAAGGAAGGAAGGAAGGAAGGAAGGAAGGAAGGAAGGAAGGAAAAAGAAGTACAAAGTTGAGTTCATAAAGAAAATGTCCCAAAGTGGGACTCACTTTCAGTTTAGATTTAGTTCAAAATATATAATGACATAAATTACTGAGCGGTACTAACAAGTTATAGTATCTAAGAAAAGCCACTCAGACAAAGAAGGGACAAGAGGGAGAAATGAATAAAAACCAACATGTATTAAACATCTATTATATGGATAGCAGTGTTCCAGGTGTTTTCCCTTCCCTGTAAAGTAAGAATCCTTATCACCATTCTTACAGATAATAAGAACAGAAACCAGAAAGGTGTAACTCATCCAAGATCACAGGACAGCTACAATAGTTGGCACTGAAACTTAGATCTTTCTGATCTAAACTGATGCTCTGAGTACAATGCAATGCTATATCTAACACATCTCTCAAACTCATTTTTCTAATATATCAAATGAAATGTCTAAATTTTGAAGTGTCACTCTAAAATAACAAATTTTTGCATGGTTATTCCTATGGTATAAAATTATGATAATTTCTAAAATCTATTATGACTCCAAAATTCTCTCATTATGTCTTAATCAAATAGTATTGAGAAAGAAAATTACACAGCCTAAAATCCCAACTATCCTATGTTTCTTCCATGTATTATATAAGCACCTAGGCTAATACACTCTATTATATAATGATGACGATGTGTCAAGACTGTTATACTCACCCTATATATATTAAATGTTTTAATCCTAGTAACTCTACAGACCATATTGTTAGCCCTATTTTACAGACAATGTTAAGTAACTGTCTAAAGTAAAAAAACTAGTTAGTTGTGGAAGTGAGATTTAGATCAAATACTCTGGCACCAGAGCCCAAGTGCTTAGCCACTGTAGCCTTCCAATGAGAATGGAAAACGTCCTAGTAGATGTTCACAGTGTTTTCATTTTCTATACAATTTCAATTTGATCCCACTATATTATACTCATTGTATACGCAAATAAAGAATAAATGGCTTGTTCAGTGTAATACAGCTATCAAGTAGCAAAAAACACATCTAATTTTTTTCAGTATGGCATGATATTTTGCTTAGTAAATTCCTATGACTAAAAACAAGCCCCAGGGAAATAATAATTTAAATACAAAATATTATATAGGCATTAGTAGATATAATGGATAAGAGAGACAAGAATAGCAGCAGAAAAATTATGTTTTTTCTCCTCTGAAATTCTCATAATTGTTACATTTCATTCTCTTCTCTATCAGTGAACTGAGCTAGACTACACTAAGACCTTTGAATCTTAAAGATTTCAGCCACGTAAACCATTAGGAAAAACATTATTTGTCACCACCTTTCCTGTCCTTTGACTCTCTTTCTGCAATTTGGAGTGCATTTTTTATGACCACATTGATTGTTCACTAAACTAGGAAACACATTCTTGATACTACAGAAGCAATGTCTTGTCATCTTGGTTTTATACCACAATTATGCTTCACTCTAAATTGTTTACCTAATCACCTCATTGTCTTACCAAATGGCTTCTTTTGATCCATTTTAACATCTAAAGGTATTAGGACATTAAATTTATTTTATTACTAAATTAACACTACATATAAACCATAAAAAATCATGTTGCTTTATGTCTCTTTTTGGAGAAACTAATGGGACACATAAATTCCATTATTCACATATTTATTCATTATGGATGTTTATCTGGATGAAAGATCCAGATCCGTAAGGATGATTTATTTTGCTCCAAAAACCTTGTTACCCCCACATTCAGTTAAATGACATAAGACAGGATACTCTAGCAATTCTCTTAGGGTTAACTATCTGGGAATTTAACATTGCTTTGAAAAGTTTCCAAGTGATATTAGTCATTTATTTCCCATCAGGAAGGAGAAAGAGAATACAATATAAAATACCCAATCTAAACTTTAATTAAAATAGTTTAGGATCAAAATAAGGGAGGTAACAAAGCAACAGGGAGGAAAACAGCTGAACTGCAACATTATGGACATTTAAAATACCTAGCAGTATTTTTTAATGAAATAACAAAATTAACATAAATGTTTAAGAGTTTAAAAGAAGCGTTTGGTTAAATAACCATTTAAAATGGCAAAATGCAAATTCTGTTTATGTCTTCCTTTAAATGAAAAAAAGCATCCTTGCTAATATTTTATGATTACATAAGCACTTACTTATGAGATACTTCACCACTTTTCCACTATAAACATATTTAAAATTTTAGAATTCTGATAGGGGTTAATCATTTCATAACTATAAAACAATATCAAACAATAGTGATCTAAATATTTTCTAGAATCATCATGTGATGCTTACACAGCTGGGCTTTTTAAAACCAATGTGTGAGTGATAATTGCATAGCTATAATTCTGAACCTGTTGTTTTAAAAGCAAGCAGGTTATTGGGGAGTTAAAGATGGGATTTGAGATTTTTTAACTCAAAAATA
The DNA here is from genome assembly GCF_022079265.1 of Lynx rufus. Lineage (NCBI taxonomy): Eukaryota > Metazoa > Chordata > Mammalia > Carnivora > Felidae > Lynx > Lynx rufus. The sequence continues at coordinate 9,850,270 of NW_025814825.1, forward strand.
ATCAAGAGAATAAAGTGTATAAAGGCTCCTAGAGTGCAATGTTAAAAGCACAAATTCCAATTTAAACCAGAGAAGGCAAAAGCTAATGTTCTCATTGCCACATTAATTTTCTCACATTAGACCTGGGCAGTACTCTTGTCTCTAATTATGTTCTTAAATGAATGCCTTATTACATAGAAAGTGTGAAATACTATAGGGAGATAGCTTATGTCTCTTGGCTTTTGTTTGTTTTATATTCATAGCGATGTTCTCCTCAGGGAGGTTTTCTATTTGATAAGGATGCTCTAGCACTGCCTCGGATCCACCAAATACAAGCATGGGTTGTCTTAAACAATGGCTGGACTAGTGTCTTATGCATGGTTTTCTTTTTCATAATTTTGTCACTTAATCATTCATTAAGTCCTCTATCTTTTTAAGCACTTTTTTTTTTGCTTGTCTTGTTTTGTCAGACTATTTGGATAAGGAAAACTGAATTTGTTCTTTAGTTAAAAGCAATAATGAACACGATACTGAAATTTAAAATAGAACATAGAATTAAGGTTGTATGCAGATTTCCGTGAATATATCTGAAAGCTCTTCTGAAAGAGATAACAAGAAGTCTTCAGTTATGACTTTGAGGATCTGAAAAGTAATCACCATTAGACTCTATTTGAATCACAAAGATTAACAAAACCAACCCAAATGCTCAAGAATTCATGAAGTCATCCATTCTCTCACCATTTATTGAGGGCCTACTGTGTGTCAGACAATCATTGGGCACCTGAGCTGTAGAGATTAAGAAGGATAAGTCCTTCCCTTTCTCCCTCCACAAATGCAATCATCTTCAAAAATCTGTGTTTCATCACTCATTTCAACAATGATTATTTCTGAACATATTTTTCATAATATCCAAATTTTCTTAAAGTAACCATATATAGTTTTCCAAAAGTGAATATCTAGCAATATTTTATGGCACTTTCTTTAGCCTGTATTTTTTTTTAAACTTCAGTGATATCCAGTTTATGATATCCTGTCCCATGAAAATCAAAACCGTAACTGTTGCATAGATTTTAAAACTCAGTCACTTTTTTGTAAAGAAACATTTAAGCATTCATTGCATTCAGTATGTAACACAAATATGCTTTGTTTTAGGCCAAATGCTGTTTTTGTACCAGAAATGTTCAAATATTCTCTAACAATACTCTTCAAAAATACTTACAAATGTTCACATTTCTTTTTAGTTTTTAGCCACTTAATACTATTATAACCCAAGTCCCCATTCTACAGAACCTACATATACCAGAGCAAAACCTAATATATTCAGTCTTTTAGTGTGGCTCTTGGTTGTCCCCCTGTGTTTTTATCCATAAATATTGATGACAGATTTTTACAACACCTTTTTTATCAACTTTAGGACTCTGATAATAAATTTAAAACTTCAAATCCCAACCTTGACCCTAAAGTTGTATTATACAAGAATAAACAACAACAAAAAAGCATTTAGGAAGATCTGGACACAGTCTTGGCTCACTGGCTTCTCAGCAAGCCAACAAGACCTTGACCAAATCATTTACTTCAGAGCCTTGGATCACTTTACAAAGTGAATAATAATCCTATCATAAAGAGTGAAAAGATTATACTAAGATAATGTGTATATGAAAGTACTTAAATAATATATATATATATATATATATATATATATATATATATATATAATATATATATCCCTGGGATTGCTGCCTGCTCCCTATTTATACCACTCTATGTTCCAGCTTCCTCGTTTCTAATTCCCATGACCCTCTATGTTTTTGCTTAATTAGCAAACATATTCTCACTTTCAGGATTCCAGATGGCCTTGCTCTCTGACTTTGCCTCTTTCCTACCATCACTTCAATGGAGTAGTCTCATAAGTAGCACAAGAAATTTCCTACAAAGTGTGAATGGAACAGCGTTGGAAAGTCCTCATTTCTAAATACACCTCTACTGGTCTAAGCAGTTCCACCATTATAAATTCATTTCTTTGGATTAAAGCCTAACCTTTTTAGTAGTCCTTTATTGGATGCTAGTACCCCTAAAGGAACAATTAATCAAGCAAAATATAATTACTTATGCATATTTTATATGCATTAGCACTATGCTAAATAATAAATTAACCTAGTAATAAGTCCTAAATAAGAGCCATGACCTGAAGGGAGAAGGACCACACAGGTTAGGTGTGTCTTACTCAGGGAGATGATGAGTGAGAAAGTAGGCTAAGAACCTAGGTTTTCAGGAGTGCAAAGTCATGATGAGCAGGGGATGCCACATTTGGAAGAGAATCTATGTGGACAGAATGCAGAATGGAAGCCCTGAACATCAACAGGCCTCAAAAGACACCATGGCATTTGCTATTCCTTTATAATTAGTTTTCCCTTTATAAATAGTCCAAATGGAAATATCTGACAACAAAATATAAAATACTTTCTCTACAAAATAACTTTAGGGACCACCTGATACAAAAGATGGTAACTGTCATTTGACAGATGACCGGAAAGTCCCCTCATTCTAAAATAGCTCTCATATCAAGCACCTAGAATTTCATTCTTAATCCATTAGGCAAGAAGTACCCTCCCAATAATGTCATCTTTGTCATTCAAATGTTGTAAGTATTGATAACATTGAATCACAACATGTTATGATTGCCGTTGATTTAAACCCATTTCTTTGACAAAAGAAATTTAAAGCATAAAGTGCTCTAATATAGGAGAGGATCAGTGATCATTCATATGGTCAATCTGCCTATAAATCCGACCTGGGAATATTTTTTAATAAATAGAGTATTACTGTGTTCCAAAATTTGCCTAGGGCTGATCCTGATAACCTTGGTTATTTGTGTATGCAAATACAGCTCACATTGGTAAGCAGATACTCTGGAATGATGAGACTACAGAATGCATACAGAAGGTATTCAAAATCTCCCCAAACTAAATGTAAGGCCAAGCTTTAAAATCAAGAGAGATGCTAAGAACTCTGCCTATAATTTAACTAACTTCAAAGAGTTAAAAGTTCTTAGAATTAATCATGAAACTTGAAAAATATGTGAATGGTCTTCAAAACAACATCTTGAAAGCTGTATATCAGAAATATCAACACTGTGGGTGCCAAGAGGGAGGCATTTTACAATGACTAACAAATTAAAACACCTTGATGTGAAGACTGAGTATATAATGCATAATGAAGTAGAGTAAGGAGGAGACAGAGGTATTTCTCATTAGTTCTGGCTTAGAACCACATTGCATAACATCAACAGATTTATGAATATAAAGCACCTAAAAAAATCCTTGAATCTTCCCTGAATTAGATCATTTTTATAGCTAAAAGAGGCTATCATTTCAAATACCTACATTTATTCAAAATATTTTAATTGTCTCTATTTAGTATAAAATCTCAAAACAATAGCATTCAATATGGTCAGCAAGTAGTAGCTGGAATTGAAAAATAATTCAAAAAAAGGGAAATCAAAGGAAAATGACTCATTGTCAAAGATGCTGCCTAGAGTTCTGTTTATTTTTCTTTGCATATGCAGCTACACAGAGTTCTGATATTTAAATAAAATGTGCATAGCTTTAAAAATTAACAGTTAACTCTAATGTAGCACTTACTATGCGTCAGGCACTATTTTAAGAGCTTTACATACAGTACCTCATTTAAATATACTATTTTATATGTTTTAATAACTTACAGGTTTATAGCATAATACCATTGGTACTTAAGAGATAAAGAAACAAAAATAAGAATGTTTTTGTTAGTCAAAAGCTCCAGAATAGCATTAAGGACAAGAAATCAAAGTACAAATCACTAAATTTCAATAAAGATGATAACAGTCTTATACCTTGTTAGACTAAAAATAAATGGAAAAGGGAAAGAGAGAAAAGGCAATGATTGTAATTAACAATCACAAATTTCAGAGGTACCTGGGTGGCTCAGTCAGTTGAGCTTCCAACTTCAGCTCAGGTCAAGATCTCACAGTCTGTGAGTTTGAGCCCCACATCAAGCTCTGTGCTGACAGCTCACAGCCTGGAGCCTGCTTCAGATTCTGTGTCTCCCTCTCTCTCTGACCCTCCCGCATTCATGCTCTGTCTCTCTCTGTCTCAAAAATAAACACTAAAAAAAATTGTTTTTAATCACAAATTTCACATAAAATAGAATGAATATTATACTGGAATTTTGAGAAATTTGATTCCCATAATAAATAACAGGAGACCTTATGCAACCTAATAATCTACTATGTTATAAAAATTGCTATATATGTTGATCAAAAAGGGTGATTTTCTTGACTTTTCTATGACTTTCTTCAAAAGTCATAAAGCAGATCATCCACTCAAGGAGATCAATTGGCTCTGTAGCTGATTGGAGAAAATAATGTATATTTTGAGAAAGAGGAGTTTATTACTAGTGACCGTGAGATTCTCCAGCTTACATTAGTTAGATATAGGACCTACCTCAGGTCCTATATAACACAAGACTGTATGGATATTTTACAAAGGAAATCTAGAACATAAAATGTTAACAGGATCTATGAATGTCAGAGAAGCCTACACTTCTACAAATCACAAAAACTATAATTGTTTTAAAAAAGAAAATAAACAGCTCAGAGTCCCACTGTGGCTTAATAAAAAGTGCCTGTAAAGAATGCAGAATACAAAAGATCCACTGCTATGGATCTTTGGGAAAGAAACATCCCTACCAGAGGCAGAAAGAGGAAGAAGTTAAACAAGAAGATTAAGCCTAAAGTGATTTAAAACTTGTCAGGAAAAAAAAATAATTTCACAAAAGCAGAGATAATGCCAAAAATGATAATGCAAAATAACACAACGAGGAGGTGAAAAATAGCACTGATAATCAACAAAGGCAAGCATCACAGTAAACCACCACTCATTCTGAAATGACAGGCTCCAGGGTTCTTTAAATCAGTCTTTGATGGAAAAATATTTAAAAAGAAAGAATTGTACAAGTTCAAATAATTATCATCTTAACATGCTTACACCAATTATCTGGTGGGGAGAAGGGAAGAGAGTTTGATACTGTAACAAAGCACTTGGAAAAAACTAAGTCTATGTAAGTTAGCAGGGCCAGATGCCAAGCAACCTAATCTGATATTAACAAGCAGTGGCTACAGTGTTTATTCAAACTAGTCAATCATCAGCATAAGGCCATGGCACTCTCCTTTTACAAATGAACTCTTGTTTTAGCCATCAGCTTCATCACCTCCCAGAAGCCCAGAAGAGCACTCTGGTTTAAAACCTAATGGCATTCCAGTGGTGTCAGACCTCGTACTATTGTGATCTGATATCTTTTTATTATACCATCATAAACACTACTTTTCAACAACTTTCCTGGAAGTCTCAGCACTGTTTGAGAGATAAAAGAGGTGGAGAAAAAGTTACTAATGCATTGATTTGTGGCAAAGAGAACTGTGTAGAATCTTTTCCTTTGGCATTAAAGTCCAAGGCGTATATTAACAAGTGCAGATGGTGGCTTTCATTCTTTATAAGCACCTATTTATAAAAAAAGAAAAATGCCTCATCCTTCAAGGGAGTATTTACAGTGCTACCAAAAGACCTTCATCTTCCTCTTTGTAGCCTCCCTGCTTCATCTTGGTAAGGAAGTTGTTCATAACCCCTTCTTTCTACGCCAGGGAAAGAATATTCAGGCTAAAAAAAAAAAAAGTACCAGATGTGAAATTCTATAAAATGCCAACTGATTCACACCCTAGACTCTGAGGACTTACACACACTTCCACTGCTGGCAGGACTGAGTAATGAGAATTCTGCTGTCGCTGGTGAAGAGCTAGCAAATCAGAGCAGAAAAGGACATCTACCCCAGGGAAGGAAAACTTCAACTCCAATAAATAAGGTAACGCTGATGAGATGAAATTTACATTTATGCCACAAAGCTATTGGGACTGGAATGTAATAAAAAAAAGTGTCAGACAATAAAGCAATTTGGTAATGTCAGCTTTTTACTGCTATGTATGTATCTGTCAGATGGTTCTTTTAAAAAACAGGCAAACATTTGAACTAGGATTGAGTAGGAGCTACTGTGTTACAATATTTTTTATTCAGGAAATATCAAAGAGAAATTTTTAATGTTTATTTATTTGAGAGAAAGAGAGAGAGAGAGAGAGAGAGAGACCAGGAGTGGGTAAAGGGCAGAGAGAGAGGGAGAGAGAGAGAGTCCCAAGCAGGTTCTATGCTCAGCAAGAAGCCTGACACAGAGCTCAATCTCACAACCATGAGATCATGACCTGAGCCAAAATCAAGAGTCGGCCGCACAATGGACTGAGTCACTCAGGTGCCCCAGGAAATATCAAAAATTAATAATTGCTGTTGTTTATTGAGGACCTACTATGGGCCAGGGACTTAACATATTCTATCTGACTTAGTATACTTCGTTCGGATAGATCCATTTGTAAGTAAAGGAAAGAAGCTCAGAGAGGATCAATAACTAGCCCAAAGCCATGCCACTAAAAAAGAGAAGTATGATTAAACTAAAGCCTGCCTGCCTGTTAAGACCTTTTTCTTTGTGCCTCAGACTCCCTCTGCAAAATTCACCATTAAATATTTTTGAAGGTAGAATAACTATTAAGGGCTTACTAAGTTCTAAGCACATTATCTCACCTATAGCCTTTAAACAACTAATGAGGTTAGCATTTTACCTGTCTTTTTAGGAAACTGAGACACAAAGAAGTTAAGTAACATGCCCAATTGGATAGTGAGAGAAACATGAATCAAATTCAAGTCACTGCCTCCAAAGCCTCAGTGTGCTTCCAAAATTCTTAACAGCTCTGAATTTGGAATACTTATTAAAAGCCTGGTCATTGGGAACTTCCTCCATTTTGTATTTACATTTCCACCTGACTGGCTTTGTCCTTTAAGTGTTTATTTTCTCCTATCTTCTTCCCATTACAGATACCATAACTGCCTAGATTCATGAAATTTCAGAAATGGAAGTTCACCCTCTGATAAAGTGACAAAGTACAATTTAAAGCCCAAATAGCCCATGAATTATATAAACTTTCCACTATATGATGCATTTCTAAAATAAGTAATTATGAAAGCAGCTTTTTAAAATATTATAAAATCTAATTCTATTATTTTGAAAGTAACAATTAGATACAATGATTTTGTATCAAGGGTAAACTTCTGAAAGCAGCTACCACTCTAATAGGATTTTCTTACACTTAAAAAAAATTAAAACACTGTAACGTCGCTTTGATAACTCTCTAAATGCCCTCCCAACCTAACAAACCCTATACACTAGCTCTTCTCATCCATTTGCCATAACTTGTACAAGTCCTTCTCGGTCCCGCTTCTGGGATTAGCACAGCTCTCTCCATATTTCCATCTTCTAGAGTAATCACATTTAACTATCATTCTCAGAGTTTCTACCACAATGTCCCAAGCTATGGGCTATTGATAACCCATATCTCATTACTTTGAATCCACCAACAGGCTTATGGTGACTTGACCATAACATTTTTTTCTTCTCTCCCCACCTCATCCCCAACTTCACTAAAATGGTAAAGGAAGACAGGACATACAAAGAAAATAAAAGACATCATTGAATGAGATTTTCAACATTTTGGGGGAGGGAAGCTATTGAAAGATGGATAACATACTTAGCAGGGAAAAGAAAGCTATAGCTTAAAGAGGGGGATAAAGATCAAAAAATAGTGGATTCACTTCACAGAAATCTTAGAGAAGCTCAAGACACAAAGCCTATTAATGGAGCACAGGATGCCCACGTGTACCTCTTTCCCATGCCCTGCACTGGACATTGGCACCAAGAGTGTATTACAATTTTGAAGGAAAAAATTTAACTGGAGAAGCTGAATACCCAAAGACTTCAAGTAGTACAGACAGCAAGAGTAAGACCTAAGGCAAGAAAAAGAAAAAATGGTTAATTAAAGTCCACATACTGTTATGAGACTCTCCCCCACATTATCCTCCATCTGGATTATCTCAGCAAAAGTCTGGGAACCTGGCATCTTCTACAGACACAAGAAATGAATGATTGCTTACTTGAAAAAAATGAACTGCTTTGAGAAAAATATCTTTATTCTCAGGTCTGATGTTCTCTAGCAAAGCTGTGGCTCTCAACACCCAAAAGATTACAAAATGAAGTAGGCCAATCTACAAGGCCTAGAAACAGATCCTGACATCAGCATTTTTCATACCTCATTCAATGGAAACTGACACCAAAGAATCATCAAATATCTGATGAAATGCCCCAATGTGAAACAGACCAAAATAATGGAAGAGGGAAAAAAAAAGACCTGGAAGAAACTAACAGATGCTAGAAACAGGAAAAAAGTCATTATAGGGGCCAAGGGCAGGCTTCCCCAAGATGGGCTTTTGAGTTAAAAGTAATGAAAATCCAACAGATACTTCTCCAAAAAGAGAGGAAAAGTGCTCTTCTTGGTCCTCAACTGCCTAAATTAACATTGGAAAGGAGAAACTGTACCAGGAAGAGAGCTATTAACAGAGACTCCCCTTTACCTAAGAAACTTATCTGTATAATAACATACTTAATATTGGTTGAACCAAAAACTAAAATAACTCTATTGAAAAGATAGGAGGAAGATCTGTGTGCATGTGTGTGTAGAAGTCATAAGAAACTAAATCCTAATCTTCTCCAAAAGGAAGTCAATAGAGACCTAATATTGAGAAATCAGGAAAACTAGTACACTATGTGATATAAAAATATAGTAATAAATACTAGAAGAATAAAAGAACTAGAAGAATAAAAAAATAAAATAAAAGAGTTGCCTCAGAGGCATGAGAATAGGAAGATAAGAAGATTGGGACATAGGACTGCCATTTTTCAATATAGCATTATTTGACTTTTTATATGTATTATTTGGATATAAATAAAAGTAAATGAAAACAGCAATTTTCTCTCATCATTTCAAACATGGAGTTAAATATCAGAAGAAACAACTAAAAATTTTAGTAAAGGTATCTACAAAGAACTGGGAAATAGAGAGGAGCTAGGCAAAGGGCTACTATTTTTCATTTTAAGCTTTTCAATAATATCTGAGAACTCGGTAACTTGATAAAACATTAAAAACTAAAATCTATTAAAAAACAATCAGAAATAACAAGTCTGTGAATAAGTGGAATTTGCTTTTGGTATACTGAGCCAGATAATCAGAAAACAAACTCATAGTAGGAATAAAGAACTCAATACTTGCTTGCCTCCTGATAAAATCAACAACTTATTTTTTCAAGTTTATTTGTATGCACAATTGGGGGAGGGGCAGAGAGCAAGGGAGAGAAAATATCCCAAGTAGGCTCCCTGTTGACCGCACAGCTTGAAGTGAGGCTGGACCTCAAGAACTGCAAGATCATGACATAAGCCCATATCAATAGGTGGATGCTACTGAGCCACCCAGGTGCCCCCAAATCAATAATTTAAAACAGTGGGCTTCTCTGTATCTTGTTTTATATTTTTACAATAAGAATTTTTAGTGAGGCCATATGAATGCTTAAAGAATTTCAATCATTATTTTGGGGATCCACTCTACAGTACAGTGATTATAGTTACAAATACTTTACACTTTAAAGTTGCTAAGAAAGTATATCTTAAATGTTCTCATTACACACAAAAAAATGATTATTATGTTATGTGATGCAGGTGTTAGCTAACGCTATGGTGACAGTTATTTTGCAATATATAACCATAACCAATCAACACATTTTATACCTTAAACTTACATGTTTAATGTCAATCATATCTCAACAAATCTTGGTGGGGGGGGAAGAATCTTTGATTTTGTCATTATCAAAAACAAATTACTTTTTTGTTATTGGAGAAACAGCACAAGTGGGGGAGAGGGACACAGCAGGAGAGAGAGAGAGAGAGAGAGAGAGAGAGAGAGAGAGAGAATATCTTAAGCAGGCTCCACACTCAGTGGATCCCAAACCTGGGATCATTACCTAAACGAAAATCAAGAGTCAGAGGCTCAACTGACTGAGCCACCCAGGATCTCTCAAATAAATTACTTTCAGTATGTAATACTATATTTATTAAGACTGGGAAATGCATATCTCAGAAATCATTTTCAATAAATATTGAATATTTTATACTTAATCTTTGGTCATATAAGTATTTTATTAACTATAAATTACAGCTAATGACAATAGATATTAATTAAACACCTATATTATATGTCCTAAGCTTTGTAGGAGATAAAAGCTAAAATATTTCAGTCTCAGGGTACGTGGGTGGCTCAGGCAGTTAAGCATTCAAGTTTGGCTCAGGCCACAATCTCACGGTTTGTGGGTCTAAGCCCCGCACTGGGCTCTGTGCTGACAGCTCAGAGCCTGGAGCCTGCTTTGGATTCTGTGTCTCCCTCTCTCTCTCTGCCCCTCCCTCACTTGTGCTCTGTCTCTCTCTGTCTCTCAAAAAAATAAACATTGAAAAAAATTTTAATAAAATATTTCAGTCTCTATCATCCAGGAGTTTATAACCTTATAAGAAACATAAGATTGGCACAGCAATTACTATAAAAATGTGAAAAACTATATAGGGGTATAAAAAGGTAGATAAAGAGAAGAGAAAATTACTTATAATTCAGAGGACCATGGAGCAGATGGTCTTTGAAAATAGACTGAAATTGAACATGTAAAGCTAGAGAGAGAAGAATTATCTGGGAGTAAAAGATTAGTATCAATAAAGAATGGGAGAAGGAAGGTACAGCACATGACAGTGTAGCAAGTCAGTCATTCTGGTTGCATCATAATGTGGATGAAGAGGAACAGTAAAGAGTAAATGAAGAAAATAGTCTGGAAACAGACCATAGGATTCCTTGAGAGTCAAGTTAACCATTTTATAACTCATATAACAAAAATGTTGGAGTCATTAAAGGTTTTTGAGAAATGAGTGACCCATCCATAATTATTAAGAAAAAATAATCTGAAAATATACATGGGAAGGGTTAAAAGGGAAGAAACAAGAGCCATGCTTTATTCAACATTAATAGACAGTAAGGAGAAAAATCACATATCTGAATAGATATCTGGACATACATTTTAAGAAATATCATTATTCTCAAGCAATGTGTTTCAAATTTGCATCAATATTCTGGGAGCAGCATGAGGCATTTTAAAGAAACTATAAGCAAGCAACACACACATTGATCTTTATAAGCTATGTATTTATACTATAGGTGCAATAGATGTGTTCAAATAGAAAAGAAACCAGAATAGATATGAAAACTTCCCTTACTTGTTTTCAAACAGGTGCTCCTCCAAAAAATTGCAATTAATTAAGTTTCTAAAACATGAACATATCTGAATTGTAGACATATGGCAGGAAAGGCAAATGAACAGACCAAGATGACGTCCTAATTTGTCAAAAGTAAGCACGTTAGTATTACCAATCTGTTAATGTTGACAAGAAGACTCATTTTGACTGTTCCCTTTGTATCAATAAATGAGTGAATTTCAAATACTCTAAATAGGAATACTAAAAGGAGCCCTTCTAAAAGTACATATCAACCTAGTAATTTTTGGATGCTGTTCAGTATATCCTACAAACATTTGCAAGACAGCAACTCAGAAGGGAAGAAATGTCTTAAGCCTTTGAGCTCTGTACTGAATGCTAATGTATTTGTATATGATTGATTTAATACAGAACTGAAAATAAATGACTTTCAGCAGCTGCACTCTAGACCTATAAATCGCTCTGAGTACTACAAAATCCATACAGAGGAAGAACAGCTGGATAATTTACAACACCAGTATTTGTCAAGAAAAAGATGAAAATACAGAACCTGCTTTTTCCTTTTTGCAGATGCACACTTCCACAAAAATTAAAAATTATCCTTTGAGGGAATCTATTTGGATAATCACACCTATTCATCTTGACATGTTGCTCCTTTAAAATACAGAATGCTTAATTCCACTCATTTTAAGGAGTACCTTCTTAAAGGATAAAAACAACAAATGGAAAAAGTTTTCCTTATAACTGAATGCAAGCACAAAGAAGTCTGTTAATGTTTACCCTGTGTTCCAATTGCTATGCTCTGGTAAAATCCTGCAAAAGGAAACACATTAACCAGATGACTTGCAAAGCACAGTGATACCAAAAATAGTACTCAAGTCAATATACTAATTGAAAAGTTGCAGAGATTAAGTTCATCACTCTAGTTCTTGGATAAACTTTGGAGATAGAGTATTTAAAGTTTAATATAAGGACTGTCCTAAGCTTCTTAAAGAATAATATAAGCAGTAACAATTGCTCCATGAAGGAAGTGAACTCTGAAAATAGAAAGCTGAAGTCACTAAAGAAAAATTAATTGGCTTCTGTGTGAGCAACCAAATTACTCGCTTGCAACTTCCATTAAAGTCAATGCAGCAGAGTGCCTAAGTACCGACTTTACTTACAAATCTACCACTGTTTGAGTTTTCATATGTAACTCTGGTTCATAAAGAAGCCACTTTACCTTAATAATAACGACAAAGAAAACTTCTAAAATCCCCACATGGAGCTATAATGTTCTATATGCTGAAATTTGGTATTTTGCAAAAATTTGGACCTATTTTCAAATGTACCTTGCTCAGAGTCAGAAATATAAATTCTCTTAAAACAATAATCATAAGAAATTCAACCAGTTAGCTTTATCCTGCAAATCATGCAATTTATTGGACTTTGCAATATTATATAAACACTGTGATAGGAATATACTCAGAGTGACAGGAGAACAGACAGTTTTATCCTATCAACTTCACAGTCAGCCAGATACAAAAGAGGTAGGTGAGGTTATTCTTAATTGATGCTGACAATTTTTCTTTCCCTATACCACACCTCTTAATCACTTTCCTTTAAAACCACATAGTTTGGAACCTAAACAAGTCCTCCTTTGACTCAATTGTTCTTAAGCTGAACTCAAGTCTTCTCAGCATCACATACAGCCTCCCAGGGTATGTACTCACTAAGCAGAAGGCCAGGGAAACAATCACAGGCATCTAATAAAAGTAGACATGAGTTAACAAAGAATCCAAGCCCTAAAGTGTCACAAAGGGTTGAAGAGCTTAAAAAAACACATTAACTTAAGTTTAAGTTAGTTTCATTCATATAAACAGAAAGATTTAAACTGTATTTTTCTTTAGTTATACTACTTACTAGTTTGGAGCATGCAATACTAACCAGATGGGTAACTATAAAGCAAAATTACCAAAGGAGAAATTCTTGTACTGCTTTAAAATGGGAAAAGAGGGTTATCATTAAATAAACAGAAAAAAAAAGAGCAAATAACCTTGTTTATAGGCCACCAAATCCACAGAACTTTATACATTTATATGATTCTCTCCCGTGCACTTCTGACAGGTCTTTGAATCTCTTCTAGAATCTCTCTCAGGAATTCACCCACCAAACTGAGCTAACTCAAATGCCCTACCATTCCAGCTGTTCTATAATCAGAGAAGTTGTCCTAATTTCTCAAGTTAAAATATCCTGAGGTCCCAAACTTGACCCAACTTACTTCAAGAATGGTAGTACCCAATTTGTTTCAAATGTCCATTAAACAATAGTATTAAGCAAAATCAATACTTTATTAATTCACAGTGTGGGAGCCAAAACATTTTAGCAGTAGAGAACACAGTAATATTTCAAAACAGAGAAGAAAATTGTATTTCTTATAATTTGAAATGCACTGAAACATCTTGGCAATTACTTGTTAAAGTTTCTAACCTCAAATAAGTTTAGAACTTCAAGGTCACTTTCTGGTCCATCTTTCTGTTATTACTACATTTAAGGTATGTAGCCACCTTTACATGAAGGTACTGTTATAAATCTCCATACCCCTCACCACCACTACACAATTGATAGTTATCTAAATTTTAGTCATTCCTCAAAAATCCATCATTTTCACTTATTATCTTAACCACCCCAGCCCACAGAAACCCCTCTCTCACATAAAGTCCCATAGTATTATTTGAACCATTATGTAGTAAAAGAGCAAAAGTTTTGTTGCTAGACATCCCTGTATCAGGGTCCTATCATTGATTACTTATGAGACTTTATGAGACTATGAGTAAGTCACTTAAGTAGCACAGGCCATAGTTTCTTCATACCTAAATGTAAATAATAATATCTATTCCATCAAATTTTTTAAGAGAAAAATAACATGAAAATGCTAACAATTCAACAGAAGGAAGGCAAAGACAAATGCATTTTTTAAAAAAACCTTAATAATAACAAGAAAAACAACCCAATTTAAAAATGAGCAACGGGGGGGGGGGGGGTTTCCCTGGGTGGCTCAGTCGGTTAAGCGTCTGACTTTGGCTCAGGTCATGATCTCACAGTTTGTGAGTTCAAGCCCCACATTGGGCTCTAAGCTGCCCTGACAGCTTAGAGCCTGGAGTCTGCTTCGAATTCTGTGCCTCCCTCTCTCTCTGCTCCTCCCCCGTTCATGCTCTGTCTCTCTCTCTCCTTCAAAAATAAATAAAAGCATTAAAAAAAAAAAAAAACTAAAAATGAGCAATGGGGCACCTGGGTGGCTCAGTTGCTTAAGCGTCCAACTTTGGCTCAGGTCATGATCTGGTGGTTCGTGTGTTCGAGCCCTATGTCAGGCTCTGTGCTGACAGCTCAGAGCCCAGAGCCTGCTTTAGATGTTGTGTCTCCCTTTCTCTTTGCCCCTCCCCAACTCGTGTTCTGTCTCTTTCTCTCAAAAATAAAGATTAAAAAAAATAAAATGAATAAAATAAAAACTAGGAAAATATTTTAAAAGAGACTTACAAAGGAAGATATGTGAATGGCCAATAACCACATGAAAAGATACTCAAAAATACAATCATTACATCGGGTGGGTGATGGGTATTGAGGAGGGCACCTTTTGGGATGAGCACTGGGTGTTGTATGGAAACCAATTTGTCAATAAACTTCATATAAATAAATAAATAAATAAATAAATAAATAAATAAATAAATAAAAATAAAAAAAATAAAAAAAAAATACAATCATTACAAAAATGAAAAGTAAACCACCATGAGATGCCACTACACATTTACCAAAGGCTTAAATTCCAGTAACTGGAAGTCTCATACATTTGTTGAAATAGTAAAACTGGTACAGCTTCTTTGGGAAAAAAGTCTGTTTCTTATAAAACTAAAAAAAAAAATCTACCCTATGATCAAATAATCCCACTCCTACATGTTTATTTCAGAGAAATAAAAGTATGTTCCACAGAAGGACTTGTGCATAAATATAAGCAGCACCTTCATTCATAATAACCAAAACCTGGAAACAGCCTAGGTCAATCAAGAGAAAAATGTTTAAACAAATTGTGGTATGCTAGCATTCTCTTATAAAAAAGAAAGTACTGGTATACGCAACAAAAAAGAAACTACTGGTATACACAACAACACAGATGGATATCACAAACATCATGTGGAGTAAAAGATGCCTTATACAAAAAAAGGACATATCTTGCGATTCCATTAATATGAACTAATACAAACAGGCAAATCTAATCTATGATGGAAAAAAATGAGAAAAGTCATTGTCTCTGGAGAAGTGGGACAAAACTGCTGGAAAGAGGGATATTGGAAATTGAAACTATCTGAGGTCATGGGTTACATAGATTTATGCACTTATCAAAACTCAGAAAATGTACACTTAAGATTCATGCATTTAAATGTTTGAAAGCTTTACCATAAATTTACTATAAAACAAAGAAAAATAACTGTAAACTAAAAGCAGAAAACAGGAAAAATTCTAAATATATCAACAAGCGTAAGTTACAGTAACAGAATTAAACTAAACAAAGAAGGACATACTTAGAATTTTTTAAATTCAGGTCTATGTTATGAGAGAAAACTATAAAATACAAGGAACACAGAAAGATTCAAAGAAAGACGTAGAAGAAGACTTACAAAACAAATATTAAATAATAGAATGATAAATTTAAAATCTAAACAATACTGGGGCACCTGGGTGGCTTAGTCAGTTAAGCGTCAGACTTCAGCTCAGGTCATGATCTCGTGGTTCATGAGTTTGAGCTCCACATCGAGCTCTGTGCGGATAGCTCAGAGCCTGGAGCCTACTTCATATTCTGTGTTTCCCTCTCTCTAACCTTCCCCTGCTCTCTGTCTCACTGTCTCTCAAAAATAAACATTAAAAAATTTTTAATAAAAATAAATAAAATAAAATGTAAAAAATACAACTTTTACTTCAAACCAAAAAAGACATTAAGACTTACAGGAGTTACTAGGAACAAAGATGCCCATCAGATAATGAAAAAAAGAATATCAGAAAGGAATTACAATTCTGTATTTTCATGACCTCAATAACATAAACACAAAACATTTAAAACATTAACTGAATCATAAGATGCTGGCATATTTACAATCACCATGAGAAATTGTAACATACCTCTTTGGGTAATTAAAGATTAAGGAGACATAAAATTAGTAAGAATATGTAAGATCTGGACAACATGATTAGGCTTAATCTAATAAACAAATATGGAATTTCACATCCAATTACAGAAGACATATACTGAATAAAGCATTCATGGAACATTCACACAACTAACCACCCATTAAACCATGAAGCAAAGAAAATCTTAGCAAATCTGAAGAATCAACATATACCAAATGCTGATGAGGACATGGACAAGAACTTGCACATACTACTGCTTTTGGAAATGCAAAAGGATGCAGCCACATTAAGATAGTTTGGTGGTTTCTTACCAAACTAAACATACTCTTAACATACAATCCAGCAATCACACTCCTTGGTATTTACCCAAAAGAGGTAGAAATTTATTTTCCCACAAAAACCACATGGATGTTTACAGAAGTTTTACTCATAATTGACGAAATTTGGAAGCAACCAAGCTGCCCTTCAGTAGGTAAACAGGTAAACTATGGTACATATAGACAACGGAATATTATCCAGTACTAAAAGGAAATGAACTATCAAACCATGCATATACATGGAGGAAACCTAAATGCTTATTACTAAAAGAATAAAGCCAATCTAAAAAGATTACGTACTATTTAATCCAAATTATATGATATTCTGGAAATGGAAAAAATATGGAGGAAATAAAAAGATTAGTGGTTTACAGAGATGTGTAGGGAAGGGATGAACAGACAGAGCACAGAGGATTTTTAGGGCAATGAAAACTGTATGATATTATAATAATGAATATATGTCATAATATAATTTTCCCAACACCTAAGTACAACACCAAGAGTGAACCCTAAGGTAAAGTATGGACTTTAGGCAGTTATGATGTGTCAATGCAGGGTCATCCTTGGTAATAAATGTACAATTCTGATAGGGATATTGATAACAGGGTTGACTATGCATGTGTAGGGGCATGGTATATATGGGAAATCTCTGTACCTTCCTCTCAAATATGCTGTGAAGGTAAAACTGCTTTGAAAAATTAAGTCTTTTAAAAAAAGTATTTCAATATTATATAGCCTGCATTCTCTGACCACAATGATATTAAATTAGAAATTAAAAATGTTCTGAACAAATAACAATAACTAACAAATATGCTTCTTGCTAATATTGGGCACCTTTCTAAGTATTTTGACTATGTCAGCACATGTAACTATGTCAGCACATGTGATCTTCATAAAACCATATAAGGTAGCTACTGCTATTATAACTCCATGACTTACATATGAATAAAACTGAGGCAGAAAGAGAATAAATTGTTAAATAAACACACACACACACACACACACACACACACACACAGCGGTAGAGCTCAGTTGTGGTCCTTAGCAGCCTGGCTCAAGAAATAGAACTCTTACTCCAATTAGCACTAGAAGCAAGGGAAAATTTCTTAATGTAAATTAGATAACACATAGATGGAAAAACCTGGATGAAATTACAACAGCTAAATATTACTTAATGGAAAATATTGAGCCTTTACTATATATGTTAGAAATTATTTTTTAAATGACTGAAAATGGGTATGTTAGGCAGCCAACTCAAGAAATTGAAACAAGAATAACAGTAAACCCTAAAAGGATAAAAGGAAGGAAAGCATAGAGATACAATCAAAAATTAGTGAAATAAAGAACAATCCAGAAGATCAATAAACTCAGAGGCTACATCTAAACTCAAAATGCAGAACCAATTATAATTTTCCTATTGGTGTTTACATTGTGTATGAGGCAGTATCACATTGTAAACTATTATAATGTCATCTGTAATTCACATAAGTTCCTGAGATTTCTCTTCTCCAGATTAAATCAAAACAATTACTTTATCCATCTTTAATGATCTTGTTTTCTACCCCTTCATTATTTCTATAACTGTCTTCCATTTTTTAAATTTCTTCATATTCTCAATCTATGGATCCTAACACAGAACTTTAATGAGAATCTGAATGGTACAGAGAGAAGCTGGAAAATTACTTCTGGTATTACATTATAAATATTTAGGATGATTGTATAAAATGAAAGACAAAATATTTCAGAAAATTTTAAAAATGTTCAGCCAACACTAATGGATTTCAGAATATAACCAAAAGAAGACACTTCCAAACTAACTATTCATTGTCATTAATTATGAATTAAATCTGTAGACATCATGCTCAAGATTATACTATTGATTTTAATGGATTATGAGCAATTTAGGAAAATCTATCCATTATAAGAAACAACTGAAACAACTTTTACATCTTACTGGAAATTTTAAAGATTACTTATACAGTTTCTGTTTGCTTCTCAACGTTTCAAAAATTAAAGAATAGTCACCAGTCAGAAGTTGTTGCATTTGGCATCAAATACCTTTAATATGCTTAAAGCTTCGTTTTTAAAAATTCTATTCAAGGGGAATGGTCAGAAATTAAAATAAGGGGGAGGAGCCAAGATGGCAGAACAGCATGGAAGTTTTTTGCATGTCTCGCATCCATGAAATACAGCCAGACCAACACTAAACCATCTTACACACCTAGAAAACTGATTGGGGGATTAACACAACAATCTGCACAACCTGAACTACAGAATTCAGCAAGTATGCAGCAACCCGAAGTGAATTTGGGGAGCAAGAAGCCGCAGAGGGTAAGGAGCCGCTTTTGCGGGCAGAGAGAGGATGGAGACTGGGGAGGGGAGGAGAATACAGGAAAAGCACCCCTCCCCAAAAGCAGCTGGAGGGAAAGTAGAAAATTGGAAACAGACACAGGGACTAAACTAAAAAGGGAGAAAGGAAAAAGGAGAGGGTTTAAATTCCATTAAGACTGTACACAAGAGGAGCACAAAGGCTGCAACTCTGGAGCTCAATAACTGGCAGTGCTCTGGTGGGAAAGGGGAATCCCCAGGAACAGAGTGGGGTCTGGGAGGTTCTTGGGCACACGGGGAAAAGCGGTTCCACTGCTGGAAGGACATTTGGTAGAGACTGTTGAAGCCACCTGGTCCTAGCAAACCCCAGAAAATGGCCACATTCGCTGGTGCTGGAGCAAGGTCATTAAAGGTGAAGCTTGGTGCCAGATGTGTGTTGTGATTTTCCATAATCCCTGAAACGCTGCTGCTACACTGTTTCACGAACATTTTCTGGGGCAGGCTGGCACCTGGCTTCAGTCTTGGGGCACCAGCAGCAGCAGGGTCCAGCAAGCATTCCTGGGTGCAGCTGACATTCAGCCGTTGCTCATTCGGCCATTGCTCAGTGAGACCCTCCCACAGAGGGGCGGAATGGGTCAAAGCCACAGTCCATTAGAAGTAAGGAGCCAGAGAAAACAGCCGCATCTGAGACAAAACTCAGGAGGGAGGTGCTGCCTGGGGCCTGGTCACAGAGAGTGAAAAGGCGGGGAGTGGACGAGAGCTGAAGACAGAGGACAGGTGCGCGATTGCTGATCCGGGAGAAAAGACTGGGTAGCTGGGTGACACCATTTTCACCCCTCCCGCACATGCACATATGCACCTACGAACCCTGCAACAATTCACCCCAGTAGGCTAGCAGCGCCATCTAGTGGAGAGTGACGCTGTTACACTGAGACCCGCCCAACTGGGCCAAATTCGCTCTTCAAGAACACAAATCTCACCGCCAGCTCAGTTTATGGACTATAAAGAGCTACATAGACTGACTTCTAGGGGAAAACAAAGTAATTTCAGTCCTACTTCAATCTGTTAACAGGTCCATCTATTCAATTTTCTTTCTTCTTTTCTCTTTTACACTTTTCATTTTCTTGAATACAGAAAGAGAAAAAAATGCATTTTTATTTTCAATTTTTCTTAAAAACATTTTCCTTAATTTTTATTACTATATTTTTTACTTTGTGTAAATTTTTTAAAATTCTATTTTACTTCCATCATTTCATTTTAGTCTACTTCAGTGTATTCACCTCTTAAAATTTCCAATTTCCTTTTTTTTCTTTTTTCTTTTTCTTTTTTTCTCTCCTTCATTTATTTTCTTTTTCTTGAATTCAAAAAGAAAACCTTCATTTTTACTTTCAATTTCTATTAAAAATACATTTATTTAAATTTTTTACTATATTTTTTGCTTTTATGTAAATTTTTTCAAATTCTATTTTACTTCCATAATTTTATTTTAGGCTACTACAGTGTATACACATTTTCAAATTTTCAAACCATTTCCTTTTTTTTTCTTTTCTTTCTTTTTTATCTTTTTCTCTTTTCTGTTTCTTTTCTTTTTCTTGAATACAGAAAAAGAAAAAAATCACTTTTATTTTTAATTTTTATTAAAAATACTTTAACTTTTTCTACTATATTCTTTACTTTTGTGTATATTTTTTCAAATTTTATTTTACTCCAATCATCTCATTTTAGTCTACCTCAGTGTATTCATTTTTTCAAATTCTCAATTCCCTTTTTTTTCTCCCCCCCCTTTTTTTCCCTCTAATCTGTCAAACCACTTTCAACACCCAGACCAAAACACACCTAGGATCTAGCATAATATATTTGATGTGTGTGTGTGTCTAATTTTTTAATTTTAATATTTTTTTTAATTTTAACTTTTTTTAATTTCAATTTTTCTAATTATTAATTCCATTTCTCCCTTCAAAATGAAAAAACGAAGGAATTCACCCCAAAAGAAAGAGCATGAAGAAAGGACAGCCAGGGATTTAACCAACACAGATACAAGCAAGATGTCTGAACCGGAATTTAGAATCACGATAATAAGAATACTATCTGGAGTCGAAAATAGATTAGAATCCCTTTCTGCAGAGATAAAAGAAATAAAAGCTAGTCAGGATGAAATTAAAAATGCTCTGAGCTGCAATCATGGATGGATGCTGCGGTGGCAAGAATGGATGAGGCAGAACAGAGAATCAGGGATATAGAGAATAAAATTATAGAGAATAATGAAGCACAAAAAAAGAGGTATATTAAGGCAAAAGAGCACGATTTAAGAATTAGAGAATTCAGTGACTCATTAAAAAGGAACATCAGAATCATAGGGGTCCCAGAAGAGGAAGAGACAGAAACAGGGGTAGAAGGGTTATGTGAGCAAATCATAGTGGAAAACTGTCCTAACCTGGGGAAAGGCACAGACATCAAAGTCCAGGAAGGATAGAGGACCCCCATTAGATTCAACAAAAACAGACCATCAACAAGGCATATCATAGTCACATTCACAACATACTCAGGAATTATGAAAGCAGCAAGGGAAAAAAAGTCCCTAACCTACAAGGGAAGACAGATCAGGTTTGCAGCAAACCTATCCACAGAAACTTGGCAGACCAGAAAGGAGTGGCAGGATATATTCAGTGTGCTGAATCAGAAAAATATGCAGCCAAGAATTCTTTATCCAGCAAGGCTGTCATTCAAAATAGAAGGAGAGATAAAAAGTTTCCCAAACAAAAATTAAAGGAGTTTGTGACCACTAAAGCAGCCCTGCAAGAAATTTTAAGGGGGACTCTCTGAGAGAAGAAAGTGTGAAAAAAAAAAATATATATATACATATATACATATATACATATATACATATATATAAACTCCAACTCTATAAGCATCATATAAATAATATGATATAATAAATAAATAATAAATAATATGAATAATAAATAAATTCATATCTTTCAGTACTTACTCTAAATGTCAATGGATTCAATGCTCCAATCAAAAGACATAGGATGACAGAATGGATAAGAAACCAAGATCCATCTATATGCTGTTTACAAGAGACCCACTTTAGACCTCAAGACACCTTCAGATTGAAAGTAAGGGGATGGAGAACCATCTATCATGCTAATGCTCAGCAAAAGAAAGTCGGAGTAGCCATACTTATATCAGACAATCTAGACTTTAAAATAAATACTGTATCAAGAGATGCAGAAGGGCATTATATCATAATCAAGGGGTCTATCCACCAAGAAGACTAAGAATTATAAACATTTATGCACCAAATGTGAGAGCACCCAAATATAAATCAATTAATGACAAACATAAAGAAACTCCTTGATAATAATACCATAATAGTAGGAGACTTCAACACCCCACTCACAGCAATGGACAGATCATCTAAGCGGAAAATCAACAAGGAAACAATGGCTTTGAATGACACACTGGACCAGATGGACTTAACAGATATATTCAGAATATTTCATCCTAAAGCAGCAGAATATACATTCTTCTCCAGTGCACATGGAATGTTCTCCAGAATAGACTATATACTGGGACACAAATCAGCCCTAATTAAGTACAAAATAATGAGATCATACCGTGCATATTTTCAGACCACAACGCTATGAAACTCGAAGTCAACCACAAGAAAAGATTCGGAAAGGTAAGAAATACTTGGATACTGAAGAACATCCTACCAAAGCATGAATGGGCTAACCAAGCAGTTAAAGAGGAAATTAAAAAGTATATGGAAGTCAATGAAAATGATAATACCACAACCCAAAGGCTCTGGGATGCAGCAAAGGCGGTCATAAGAGGAAAGTATATAGCAATCCAGGCCCTCTGAAAGAAGGAAGAAAGATCTCAGATACACAACCTAACCTTATGCCTAAGGAGCTAGAAAAAGAACAACAAATAAAACCCAAAACAGCAGAAGACAGGAAATAATAAAGATTAGAACAGAAATTAATGTTATCAAAACCAGAAAAACAGTAGAACACATCAATGAAACCTAAGCTGGTTCTTTGAAAGAATTAACAAAATTGATAAACCACTAGCCACTTTGATCAAGAAGAAAAAGGAAAGGACCCAAATAAATAAAATCAAGAATGAAAGAGGAGAGATCACAATCAACACAGCAGAAATAAAAACATTAATAAGAGAATATTATGAGCAATTATGCCAATAAAATGGGTGGTCTGGAAGTAATGGACAAATTCCTAGAAACATATAAACTACCAAAACTGAAAACGGAAGAAATAAAAAATTTGAACAGACCCATAACCAGTAAGGAAATCGAATTAATAATCAAAAATCTCCCAAAAAACAAGAGTCCAGGGCCAGATGGGTTTCCAGGGGAATTCTACCAAACATTTAAGGAAGAGTTAATACCTATTCTCTTGAAGCTGTTCCAAAAAATAGAAATGGAAGGAAAACTTTCAAACTCTTCTATGAAGCCAGCATTACCTTCATCCCAAAACCAGACAGAGACCCCACTAAAAAGGAGAACTAAAGACCTGATGAACATGGATGCAAAAATCCTCATCAAGATATTAGCAAACCAGATCCAACAATACATTAAAAAATTATTCATCATGACCAAGTGGGATATATAACCCGGGATGCAGGTCTGTTTCAGTATCTGCAAAACAATTAATGTGATTCATCACATCAATAAAAGAAAGGACAAGAACCATATGACCCTCTCAATAGATGCAGAGAAAGCAATTAACAAAATACAGTATCCTTTCTTGATAAAAACCCTCAAGAAAGTAGGGATAGAAGGAGCATACCTCAAGATCATAAAAGCCATATATGAATGACCCAACGCTAATACCATCCTCAATGGGGAAAAACTGAGAGCTTTCCCCCTAAGGTCAGGAACAAGACAGGGATGTCCACTCTCACCACTGTTATTCAGCATAGTATTGGAAGTCTTAGCCTCTGCAATCAGACAACACAAAGAAATAAAAGGCATCCAAATCGGCCAGGAGGAGGTCAAACTTTCATTCTTTGCAGATGACATGATACTCTATATGGAAAACCCAAAAGATTCCACCAAAAAACTGCTAGAATTGATTCATGAATTCAGCAAAGTGGCAGGATATAAAGTCAACACAGAAATCGGTTGCATTCCTATACACTAACAATGAAGTGACAGAAAGAGAAATCAAGGAATCAATCCCATTTACAGTTGCACAAAAAACCATAAAATACCTAGGAATAAATCTAACCAAAAGGTGAGAAATCTATACACTGAAAACTACAGAAAGTTTATGAAAGAAATTGAAGAAGACACAACAACATGGAAAAAGATTCCATGCTCCTGGAAAGGAAGAACAAATATTGTTAAAATGTCAATACTACCCAAAGCAATCTACATATTCAACGCAATTCCTATCAAAATAATACCAGCATTCTTCACAGAGCGAGGACAAATAATCCTAAAATTTGTATGGAACCAGAAAAGACCCCGAGTAGCCAAAGCAATCTTGAAAAAGAAAACCAAAGCAGGAAGCATCACAATCCCGGACTTCAACCTTTACTATAAGGTTGTAATCATCAAGACAGTATGGTACTGGCACAAGAACAGACACTCAGACCAATGGAACAGAATAGAGAACCCAGAAATTGACCCACAAACGTATGGCCAACTAATCTTTGACAAAGCAGGAAAGAATATCCAATGGAATAAAGACAGTCTCTTCAGCAAGTGGTGCTGGGAAAACTGGACAGCGACATGCAGAAGAATGAACCTGGAAAACTTTCTTACACCATACACAAAAATAAACTCAAAATGGATGAAAGACCTCAATGTAATACAGGAAGCCATCAAAATCCTCAAGTAGAAAGCAAGCAAAAACCTCTTTGACCTTAGCTGTAGCAACTTCTTATTCAACACGTCTCTAGAGCAGGAGAAACAAAAGCAAAAATGAACTGTTGCAATCTCATCAAAATAAAAAGCTTATGCACAGTGAAGGAAATAACCAGCAAAACTAAAAGGCAGCCAATGGAATGGGAGAAGATATTTGAAAATGACATGTCAGATAAAGGGTTAGTATCCAAAATCTATAAAGAACTTATCAAACTCAACACCCAAAAAACTAATAATCCAGTGAAGAAATGGGCAAAAGATATGAATAGACACTTCTCCAAAGAAGACATCCAGATAGCCAACGACACATGAAAAAATGCTCAACATTACTAATCATCAGGGAAATACAAATCAAAAGCACAATGAGATACAACCTTATACCTGTCAGAATGGTTAACATTAACAACTCACGAAATAACAGATGTTGGCAAGGATGCGGAGAGAGAGGATCTCTTTTGCATTGTTGGTAGGAATGCAAGCTGGTGCAGACACTCTGGAAAACAGTATGGAGGTTCCTCAAAAAACTAAAAATAGAACTACCCTACGACCCAGGAATTGCACTACTAGGCATCTATCCATGGGATACAAGTGTGCTGTTTCAAAGGGACACATGCACCCCCATGTTTATAGCAGCACTATCAACAATAGCCAAAGTATGGAAAGAGCCCAAATGTCCATCGATGGATGAATGGATAAAGAAAATGTGGTACACACACACACACACACAATAAGTATTACTTGGCAATCAAAAAGAATGGGGGCGCCTGGGTGGCGCAGTCGGTTAGGCATCCGACTTCAACCAGGTCACGATCTCGCGGTCCGTGAGTTCGAGCCCCGCGT
Organism: Lynx rufus; assembly: GCF_022079265.1. Classification (NCBI taxonomy): domain Eukaryota; kingdom Metazoa; phylum Chordata; class Mammalia; order Carnivora; family Felidae; genus Lynx; species Lynx rufus. The sequence goes on from NW_025814825.1 coordinate 9,876,058, forward strand.
CAGGCTCTGGGCTGATGGCTCAGAGCCTGGAGCCTGTTTCCGATTCTGTGTCTCCCTCTCTCTCTGCCCCTCCCCCGTTCATGCTTTGTCTCTCTCTGTCCCAAAAATAAATAAATGTTGAAAAAAAAAAAGAATGAAATCTTTCCATTTGCAACTACGTGGATGGAACTAGAGGGTATTATGCTAAGTGAAATTAGTCAGTCAGAGAAAGACAAAAATCATATGACTTCATGTAGATGAGAGCTTTAAGAGACAAAACAGATGAATATAAGGGAAGGGAAACAAATAATATAAAAACAGGTAGGGGAACAAAACAGAAGAGACTCTTAAATATGGAGAACAAACAGAGGGTTACTGGAGGGGTTGTGGGAGGGGGGATAGGCTAAATGGGTAAGGGGTTTTAAGGAATCTACTACTGAAATCATTGTTTCACTATATGCTAACTAACTTGGATATAAATTTTAAAAAGTAAATAAAAATTTTAAAAAAGAAATTAAAATAAATATTTGTGAGCAAAGATTTTCAATGAATGTTGTAACTGAAAACAAGCTAAGTATCCAACGATAGAGTTATTGTTAAATTATACTAAATCCACACAATGTAATTATGCATCCACTGTATTTGTTTTCCAAAAAATATTTAATTCCATGGGGAAATGTTGATATATATAATATGATGAAAAATGAACTATAAAATTACATATGATTAAAATATTTTCAGATGAAATAATATGATGTCTGGGTTTGCTTTAAAAAAAATATGTAGGAGAATGGAGTAGGTGTCACAGAGATGAAACAAGATGAGCCATGAAATGTTAGTTATGAAAATGGGCTCTGGCTACATAGAAGATCCATTATACTATTATTTTTACTTTTGTATGTGTTTGAAATGTTCTATAATGAAAAATTAAGGAATTATGATCATAATTACATATCTGTATATATACATACACATATTATAACCATTTAATATTATATAACAGATATGCTTATCTTGAAGAAAATATCACCAAATGTTAAAAGGTTGGCACAGGATGGTTGGACCTTCTTTATTAAATAATATTTTTATAATCAGAATTGCAGGTTTAGAGAGACATCTTATATCTTCCAGGATACTAAATTCATTCTGCTTTATTATGTCTAGTTATCTTATACTTTCAAACTCATAATTTTATATGATTACTAATTTTACCATGAGAATCCTGTGATTGTTTGTTCAATGTCCACTACCCTCTGAAGAGAACTACTTCAAACACATCAGAATGGCCCTTTATTTGATGAGCAAATTGATAAGTGGCTATATATCTAATGTGAATGAAGACAGGAAATAATTATGTAAAATAAAGGAGAAAAAAACTAAAGTCGAATAAAGGTGACCTAGAAGAGAGGTAATTGGGAGTCAGAGAAACTGAATGCTTCTTAGTTCTGGGAAAACAAAAGTAGACAATCTCTTTGGCAGTATTGTAGGAAAGAGATGATTTTTGGAGAGTATGTAAGTCAAAGATTTTTATTTTTTTAAATTTTTTTTTCAACGTTTTTATTTTATTTTTGGGACAGAGAGAGACAGAGCATGAACGGGGGAGGGGCAGAGAGAGAGGGAGACACAGAATCGGAAACAGGCTCCAGGCTCTGAGCCATCAGCCCAGAGCCCGACGCGGGGCTCGAACTCCCGGACCGCGAGATCGTGACCTGGCTGAAGTCGGACGCTTAACCGACTGCGCCACCCAGGCGCCCCAGTCAAAGATTTTTAAAGTACAGGGGTGCCTGAATGCCTCAGTTAGTTCAGGGTCCAACTCTTGATTTTGGCTCAAGTCATGATCTCACAGTTCATGAGTTTGAGCCTTGCATCAGACTCTACACTGCCAGCATGGAACCTGCCTGGGATTCTCTCTCTGCCCCCTGCCTCTCTTGAAATAAATTAATTAATGTAAAAAACCAGTGTTTGAAAGTACAGAATCTTCCTCAACTTATGGTGGTGTTACATCCCAATAAACCCATTGTAAGTTGAAAATATACTAAATAGAAGATGCACTTAACACACCTGAACTACCAAACATCACAGTTTAGCCTAGCCTACCTTAAACATACCTACATTTTGGCAAAATCATCTAACACAAAGCCTGTTTTACAATAAAGTATTAAATATTTCAGGTAATTTATTGAATACTGTAATGAAAGTGAAAAAACAGAATAGTTATATGGGTTGTAAGTATATTTGCTGTCTACCTGAGAAATTACATGACTGACTAGGAGCTGTAGCTCACTGCTGCTGACCAGGATCAGAAAAAGTATCAATATCACATATCACTAGCCCAAGAAAAAAATCAAAATTCAAAATTCACCAAAAAGTTCAAAATGGTGGTGTAGGAAGATCCTGAGTTCACCTTCTCCCACAAGCATAACAAATCTGCAACTAGATACAAAATAATTCCCTTCAAAGATGACCTGGAAACCAGATGAACAGCACCTCCATAATAAGGGACAACACTGAGATGGGTAGAAGAAGGGATATGGTCTTGTTAAAACAAAAACAGAAACAACAACAAAAAAAACACATTCCAGAGACTGTTCCACAGTCAAGTGGGATCTCATAGGTACAGAATTTTTCCCTGAGGAGCAAGAGACTCAAGTTCCCCTGAGGCACCCCAGTACTCAGATACTACATAGGACAGGAGATGATTCACCAAAATATCTAACTTTGAAAACCAGTGGGGAATACATCCAGGAAAACTACAAAACTATACAGAAAGGGAAACCCACCCCTACAGTGTTCATGTGCAAACACATTCAACCCAGATATCAGCACAAAATTACCAAATTGAAAGTGCCTAGATCATAGATGAAGATGATCTACATACTAATCTTGAAGTACCTGCCATAGAGGTAGAAGGGTGCTAGGCATCTCCTTGGAAACTGAGACAGTGGTGGTAGCCATTTTAGCATATCATTCTGCCATGCATGCCATGGAACTGCAAAAGACTTCAAAGAGCCAAAGCAATCTTGGAAAAAACAAAAAACAAACAAACAAACAAACAAACAAAACCATACCTGGAGGTATCACAATTCTAGATTTCAAGTTATATTACAAAGAGGTTATAATTAAAACAGTATGGTACTGGCATAAAAATGGACACAGATCAATAGAACAGAATAGAAAACCCAGAAATAAGCTCATAATTATAAGATCAATTAATCTTCAACAAAGGTAAAATGAATATACAAAGCAAACAAAACAAAACAGTCCCAGGGCACCTGGGCAGATCATTTGTTTAAGCACCCAACTCTTGATTTTGGCTCAGGTCATGACCTCGTGGTTTATGAGTTTGAGTCCCAAGTCCAGCTCTGTGCTGATAGATAGTACAGAGCCTGCTTGAGATTCTCTCTTTCTCTCTCTCTCTCTCTCTCTCTCTCTGCCCCTGTCTCCCCTGAAAACCAATAAATAAACTTTAAAAAAGAAAAGAAGGGGTGCCTGGGTAGCTCAGTTGGTTAAGCGTCGGACTTTGGCTCAGGTCACGATCTCGCAGTTCGTGAGTTTGAGCCCCACATCGGGCTCTGTGCTGACAGCTCGGGCCCTGGAGCCTGTTTCAGATTCTGTCTGTCTGTCTCTCTCTCTCTCTGCCTCTCCCCACTTGTGCTCTCTCTCTCAAAAATAAACATTAAAAAAAAGAAAAGAAAAAAGCAGTTCTTTCAACAAAGGATGTTGGGAAAACTGGACAGCAACATGTAAAAAAAATGAAACTGGATGACTTTATTTCACCATACACAAAAATAAATTCAAATGGATTAAAGACCTAAATGTGAGACCTGAAACCATAAAAATCCTTGAAGAGAGCACAGGCAGTAATCTCTCTGACATTGGCTATAACAACATTTTTCTAGATATATTTCCTGAGGCAAGGGAAATAAAAGCAAAAATAAACTACTGAGACTTAATCAAAATAGAAAGTTTCTGCACAGCAAAGGAAACAATTAACATACCTAAAAGGCAGCCTACAGAATGGGAGAAGATATTTACAAATGACATATCTGATAAAGAGTATCCAAAATGTATTAAAAAAACTTCTAAAACTCAACGCCCAAAAAATGAATAATCCAATTAAAAAATGGGCAGAATACATGTATAAACATTCTTCCAAAGAAGACATACAGATGGCCAACAAACACTGGAAAAGATGCTCAACGTCACTCATCATCAGGGAAATACAAATCAAAGCTACAATGAGACATCACCTCACACCTGTCAAAATGGCTAAAATCAAAATCACAAGAGACAACAAGTGTTGATGAGGATGTGGAAAAAAAGAACCTTTGTGCACTGTTGGTGAGAATGCAAACTGATACAGACACTCTGGAAAACAGTATGGAGGTTCCTCAAAAGTTAAAATTAGAGCTACCCTATAATCCAGTAATCACACTACTGGGTATTACACAAAAATACAAAAACACTAATTCAAAGGAATATATGCACCCCTATGTTTATTGTAGCATTATTTATAATAGCCAAACTATGAATGGAAGCAGCCCAAGTATCGATGAGCAATAGATGGATAAAGAAAATGTGGTATGGATATACATATATACATATACATACATATTTTACATAATATAAATATACATACAAACACACACACATATACACAATGGAATATTACTCAGCCATAAAAAGAATTAAATCTTGCCATTCGCATCAACATGGATAGAGCTAAAGAATATAATTTTACATGTGTATAAATATACATATACACACACACACACACACAACAGAATATTACACAGCCATAAAACAGAATGAAAACTTGCCATTCACATCAACATGGATAGAGCTAGAGAATACAAAGCTAAGTGAAATAAGTCAGTCAGAAAAAGACAAATACCATATGCTCTCACTCATATGTGGAATTTAAGAAACAAAACAAATGAACAAAGAGAAAAAAAAAGAGAATGAAAGAGACAAAGTCTCCTAACTATAGAGAATGACCTGATGCTTACTAGAGGGGAGGTGAGTATGGAGATGGGTGAAATAGGGGATAGGAGAAAAGAAAAAGAACTACATACAAACATTTCTTGGAGCCCAGAACAACGATTCTGTATTATATTATATAATATAGGATTTTATTGATTTTAAAATGCTTCATCAATTCTATTTATATTTTCCTTGTTGTAACTAAAATATGCGTTTTGACAAAGAAAAGATTTTAAACAAAAATGAATTGAAAGTAACTTTAATTAATTAACTAATTAATTAAAATAGACTGCCAGGTAACATGGGTTGTTGTATCTGAACATAATGGTAACCAGAGACCAAAAATTTATAATAGAGACACAAAAAATAAAGAAAAATGAATCCAAGCATAATACTAAAAAAAGTCATCAAATCACAAGGGAAGAGAAAAAGATAAGGAAGAAACAAAAAATACGCCCTCCCCCGCAAACAAAATGGCAATAAGTACATACCTATTAATAATTACTTTAAATGTATCTAGACTAAATGCTTCAATCAAAGACACAAGGTATCTAAATAAATTAAAAAAAAAAAAACAAGACCCATCTATATGCAGCCTACAAGTGATTCACTTCAGACTTAAGGACACATACAGACTGTAAGTAAAAGGATGGGAAAAGATATTCCATGCAAATGAAAGCAGAAAAAAAAGCTGGAGTAGTAATACTTATTTCTCACAAAATACACTTTAATAGAAATACTGTAAGAAGAGACAAAGAAGGGAATTATGTAATGATAAAGGGATCAATCTAACAAGAGTATGTAACAATGGTAAATATGCATCAAACATAAAAGAATCTAAATATAGAAAGCAAATATTAACAGAAATAAAAGGAGTAACTGACAGTATTACAATAATAGTAGGGTACTTTAACATGCTATTTACATTAATGGATAGATCATCCAGACAGAAAACAATAAGGAAATACTGGCTTTGAATGACACAATAGACCAGACTGACAGATACAGTCAATACATTCCATCCAAAAACAGCAAAACACACATTCTTTTCAAAGGCATGAGGAACATTCTCCAGGAGAGATCACATGTTAGGCCATAAAACAAATCTCAACAAATTTAAGAGTACTGAAATCACATCTAGAATATTTTCTTCACATAGTGCTAGGAAACTAGAAATCAATTATAAGAAGAAAACTGACAAAACACAAATACATGAAGATTAAACAACATGCTACTAAACAACAAATGGGTCAATGAAAAAATTACATAGAAAAGTCAAAAAATACCTTGAGACAAATGAAAATTGAAACAGAACTTTCCAAAATCTATGGGACACAGCAAAAAGCAGTTCTAAGGGGGAAGTTTACAGTGATACAGGCCCACCTCAAAAAAAAGGAAAATCTCACATAAGCAATATAACCTTCCACCTAAAGGAACTAGAAAAAGAACAAAGCCCAAATTTAGTAGAAGGAAGAAAACATAGGCATACTTCATTTTGTTGTGCCTCACTTTATTGTGCTTCACAAATACAGCATTTTTTTTTTAACAAATTGATGGTTTGTAGAAACCTTCCATCAGGTAAGTCTACCATTTTTCCAACAGCATTTGCTCATTTGTGTCTATCATATTTTAATAATTCTTGCAATATTTTAAACATATTAATTATTATTATAGTTGATATGGTGGTCTGTCACCAGAGATAAAAACTAACTGAAAGCTCTGATAACGGTTAGCATTCTTTAGAAATAAAGTTTTTTTTTACATTAAGGTATGTACATTTTTTAGACATATGCTATTGCACACTTAATAGACTACAGTATAATGTAAACATAACAACTTTTCTATGAACTGGGAGACCAAAACCTTCATTTGACTCTTTTTATTACAATTTTTAATCGCAGTGGTCTGAAACCAAAACAATAATATATCTAAAATATGCCTATAATAAAGATCAAAGCAGAAATAAATGAAATAGAAACTTAAAAAAAAACAACAGTAAAAAAGATCAATGAAACGGAGAACTGGTTCTTTGAAAAAATAAACAAAATTGATAAATCTTCAGCCAAACTCATGAAAAAGTAAGAGAGAATGCCCAAGTAAATAATATCAGAAGGTGAGGAAGTTACAATCAATAGCACAAAAATACAAATGATCAAAGAGAATACTACAAACAATTATAAACGAACAAATTGGAAAACCTAGAAAAAATGGGCAAATTCCTACACACATATAATCTTCCATGACTGATCAGGAAGAAATACAAAATGTGAACAGACTAATTACTAGAAATGAAATTGAAATGGTGATCACAAAACTCCCAACAAACAAAAGTCAGGGAACAGAGAGTTTCACAGGTAAATTCTACCTAAAATTGAAAGACTGAATATCTATCCTTCTCAAACTATTCCCACAAATTGAAGATTAAGTACTGCTTCCAAACTCATCCTATTAAGGGTCATACCAAAACTAGACAAAGACACCACAAAAAAAGAAAACTATAGGCCAATATCTCTGAATAATATAAATGCAAGAATCTTCAACAAAACATTAGGAAACCAAATTAAACAATACATTAAAAAGATTATTCAGCATGATTAAGTGGGATTTATTTCAAGGATGCAAGTATGGTTCAATATGCGCAAATTGATACACCACATTAAAAAAACAAAGATTCAAAATCATATGACCATCTCTATAGCTACAGAAAAATCATTTGATAAAATTTAACATCTGTCTATTATAAAAACTATAAACAAAGGGGGTATAAGGGAATATACCCCAAAATAATAAAGGCCATATATGAAAAATGCATACCTAGCATAATAATGGTGAAAAGCTGCAAGATTTCCTTCTAGGGTAAGGAACAACATGAGATTTCTGACTCTTGCTACTTTTATTCAACATAGTATTGGTAATCCTAGCCACAGCATTAGGCAAGAAAAAGGAGTACAAGGCATCCATATTGGAAAGTAAAAAGTAAAACTGTCACTATTTGCAAATGACATGGAAAACTATAAGCCTCCACCAAATGCCTATCAAAACTAACAAATGAATTTGGTAAAGTCGTAGGATACAATATCAATATACAGAAGTCTGTTGCATTTCTATACACTAACAATAAACTATCAGAAAGAAAAATTAAGATAACAGTCCCATTTACATTTGCATAAAAAATAATAAAACACAAAAGAATATCTTTAATGAAGGAGGCAAAAGACGTATACCTTAAAAACTATAATAAACTGATGAAAGAAATTGAAGACAATATAAATAAATGGAAAGATATGCCATCCTCATGGATTCAGAGAATATTGTTAAAATGTCCATACTACCCAAAGTAAACAAAAGATTTAATGCACCCCCTATCAAAACACCAATGGCATTTTTCATAGAACTAAAGTAAATAATCTTTGAATTTCTATGGAACCATAAAATACCCCAAATAGCCAAAGCAATTTTGACAAACAAGAATAAAGCTAAACCTATGATGCTCCCATATTTCAAACTATACTTCAAAGCTATAGTATAGTACAGTAACCAAAACACTGGCACAAAAGCAGATACATAGATTGATGGAACATTATAGAGAGCCCAGAAATAAATGAATGTTTATATGGTCAATTAGCCTATGATAAGAATATACAATGGGGAAAAGACAGTCTCTTTAATAACAGAAAAACTGACCATCAACAAGGCATATCATAGTCAAATTCACAAAATACTCAGGCAAGGAAGAATCATGAAAACAAGGGAAAAAAAGTCCTTAACCTGCAGGGAAGGAAGATCAGGTTCGCAGCAGACCTATCCACAGAAACTTGGCAGGCCAGAAAGGCGTGGCAGGATTTTTCAATGTGCTGAATCAGAAAAATATGCAGCCAAGAATTCTTTATCCAGCAAGGCTGTCATTCAAAATAGGAGAGATAAAAATTTTCCCAGACAAACAAAAATTAAAGGAGTTGGTGACCACTAAACCAGCCCTGCAAGAAATTTTAAGGGGGACTCTGAGGGGAGAAGCCCTGCAAGAAATTTTAAGGGGGACTCTCTGAGGAGAGAAATGACGGAAAAAAAATTAAAAAGACCAAAAGCAACAAAGACTAGAAAAGACCAGAGAACACTACCAGAAACTCCAACTCTTTACATGGCTGCATAATAGTCCATTATATATATATATATATACACACACACACACACACACACATATATATGTGTGTGTGTGTGTGTGTGTGTGTATATATATATATATATATATATATATATATATATATACATACACATACCACATTTCCTTTATCCATTATCCATCAACAGACACAGGTTGTTTCCACGTCTTGGCTATTATAAATAATAGTGCAGCTGGGGTGCAGCTATCCCTATGAGATAGTAATTTCATATTCTTCAGATATATACTCAGAAGTGAGATTTCTACCTCACAGGATGGTTCTATTTCAACTTTTTTTAAGAACCCCCATAACTGTTTTCAATACTGGCTATACCAATTTACATTCCACTAACAGTGCACAATTCTTTCCCCCCCACATATTCCTCAACACTTATTATCTCATGCTTATTTGCTGACAGGCATTCTAACAAGTGTGAACAGAGAGCTCATTGTGGTTTTGACTTGCATTTTATTGATGATTAGTGAAGTTGAACACTTTTTAATATACCTGTTAGCCATTTGTGTGTCTTCTTTGAAAAAATGTCTATTTTGATGCTGTCCATTTTTAATTGGATTTGATTTTTTTTTTTGCTATTGAGTTGCATGAGCTCTTTATGCATTTGGATATTAACCCCTTAACAGATAGATAGGTTTGCAAATTTTCTCCCATTCCATAGAGGCTGATTTTCATTTTGTTGATGGTGTCTTCTGCTGTGCAAAGGTTTTTAGTTTGATGTAGTCCTACTTGTTTATTTTTGCCTTTGTTGCTTGCAATTTTGATGTCATATCCAAATCATTGTAAAAATCAAGGTCAAGGAACTTTTCCCCTATGTATATTTCTAGAACTTTTTAGCTACAGGTCTTATGATTAAGTATTTAATCCATTTTTGGTTAAGTTTTGTAAGTGGTGTAAGACAGGGCTCTAATTTAATTCTTTTGCATAGAATAATCAGTTTTCCCAAAATCCTTTAGTGAAGAAACTATCCTTTACCCATGAGTATTCTTCACTCCTTTGTCAAATACTGACCATATATGCGTATGTTTATTTCTAAGCTCTTAAATTTGTCTGTCTTTATGCTAATAATATAATTAGCATAATAATATGCTAATATACTTTGACTATAATACCTTTATAATAAAGTTTATAGTTTTGATATAATTTTGACTATAATACCTTTATAATAAAGTTTGAAATCAGGAAGTATGACACCTCCAGCTTTGTCCTTCCTCAGGATTGCATTTGGTACATGGGGTTTTTTTGAGATTGCATTCTAAATTTAGAATTGTTTTTCTTATTACTGTTAAATTTCATTGGAATTTTTATAAGTATTTCATTGATTGTATAGATGGGTATAGATACAGTATGGACATTTTAATAATATGAATTCTTTTAATTCATGAACATAGGATATCTTTCAATTTATTTGTGTATTCCATTTATTTCACCAATGTCTTATAGTTTTCACTATAATTTATTCCTACAATTTTTATTGTTTTTGATGCTTTTGTAAGTGGGATTGTTTTCTTTTCAGATCATTCATGCTTAGTGTATATAAATGCAACTGAATTTTGTATGTTTTTGTGTATCCTGCTACTTTACTTAATAGTGGAAACATTTTTACTTCAGTCCTTAGGATTTTCTAAATATACGATCATATCATCTGCAAACAGAAACAATTTTACTTCATCTTTTCCAATTTAGATGCCTTTTATTTCTTTTTCTTGCCCAATTCTTGGCTAGAACTTACAATACTATGTTGAATAGGAGTGGTGAGAATAGGCATCCTTGTCTTATAACTGATCTTAGAGGGAAAACTTTAAACCTTCCACTGTTGAGAATGTTGCTGTATGAAGGGTCAGCCAGCATGGGGCACTCTGTCCATTTCATCTTCATTCACCACTATATCCTCCCCCTTTACTCTCATTTTCCCAGGGATTCTACCTGTTAGCATCTTAATCAGGCTTTGTCACAAGCATTTAAAACCTAATCTGCAACAGCCTGTGCTCTTCTTGCTTTGCAAAATAGCATACTATGGTCTCCATCTTATCAGTCTTCTCTTCCACCTTGTCTGCCAGCCCTGAAACCAGCAGAGGAGTGCACAATTGCCCATCTTTCTCTAACTTCGGCTCTTCTCCCAACATTCTAACTTGAGCTTCAGCCTCTAGTTGGGCATTGTTGGCCAGCCAAACTGCCCACAGTAGAGGTCAGCCCATTGCACCAGCGAATTTGTTTCTTTTCTTCGCCACAGTGCATAGTTTCTCAAACAGCCTCATTAAAGTGGCTAGTCTTCTTAGGGTGTCCCTGTACTCATACAATGGTCCACAAGCATCTAACATATGTGCCACCCAACTCAAGATCTCTCCCACAGATGTCTCTTTCCCAAGGCCCATTTCTTCAGTCTCCTGGCTGGCACACCAATTGTTAGTTCAAAAACTGGCCCCAAACACAGAGAGACAGAAGATTCAGAAGAAAGAAGCAGGCCAGTTAAGATGGTAAATAATAGTTTTAATAAGCAAGGAACTTACTTACAAGGTTTATCTTGGGTAGCTACAAGAGAAGTAGATCTCCACACCTGTCTAACCAAAATAAAAGCTTAAATAGGAGCTTTAATTTCGGGTTCAGTCACATATATTGCCCAGATGGTCTCAACACATTACTATCTCCAGGCCATGTCCTTGAGGCAGCTTCTAGCATGAGAAAGACAAGCAAAAAAGCACCCTGTAAGGACAGGGAAGGGAGTGAGGAGCCTCCAATTCCCCCAAGTCCAGCTTAAAGTCAACTGGCAGTCGTGTCCTCTCAATGACCTCCTCCGACAAACACTAACCTTTAAATTTTGATGGAATCCAGTTTATTTATATATTTTTTTCACTTGTGATTTTGGTGCCATCTTAAAAAACAATGACTTAGCCCAAGATCACATAGATCTGTTCCTATGTTTTCTTTCAATAGTATAGTTTAAGCTTTTACATTATTGATATAAATTGTATCTTTATAACCTAATGAATACAGTTGTATAATTACTCTGCACACTTATCTTTTTTTTAGGTTTTGCTAATGTGTTCATGGTTTATTGACTCTTGTTGCTGAGCTATCAGAACATACTTAGAAGACATGGGATCTAAATATAAGCATTGTTCTTGAGCAGGGAACAATTTCCACTTAGAGGATAGTCAAGTAGTGCAGCTAGAAGAGGGAACTACAGCATTTATTCATCATACCTCCAAAAGGTAAAATGTCTTTCACCTTTTCTTATGTAGTTACATTTACTGGTGCTCTTTCTTTGTGTAGATCTGGCTTACTGTCAACTATCCTTTTATTCAACCCTGAAGGATTCTCTTTAGTATTTGTTGTAGAGTAAACCAGCTAGCAACAAATTCTCTTCATTTTTGTTTCTCTGGATATATCTTAATTTCTTCTTAATTTTTAATAAAAGATAGTTTTGCTGAATATAGACTTCTTGCTTGACACTCTTTATCTTTCAGCACTTTAAATATGTCACCCACTTCTTTCTGGCCTCCATGGTTTCTAATGAGAAGTAGCCATTAATCTTATTGAGGATCCACTGTACATGATGAGTGTTTTATTCTTGCTGCTTTCCAGTTCTCTCTTGAATTTGGCTTTGAACAGCTCAACTATGATGTGTGTAGGTATGGATCGCTTTGAATTTATCTTACTTAGAGTTTATAGATCTTGCTTGTGTATATTAATGTTTTCCACCAAATTTGAAAAGGTTTATTCAAATAATCTCTGCTACTTTCTCCCTTCTCTTTCAGGAACTCCCATTATGCATATGCTAGTACATTTGAGGTTGTTCCATAGATCTCTGAAGTCCTGTTCATTGTTCTTGGTACTTTTTACACTCTGTTCCTCAGACTGCTAATCTCAATTGACCTATCTTAAAGCTTGCTGATTCATTCTTCTGACTTCTCAAATCTTCTCATAAGCCTCTCTAATGACTTTATTTTATTTCAGTTATTATACTATGTAACTCCAGAATTTCTATTTTGTTTTTTATAATTTTTATCTCTTTAATTATAACCTCTATTTACCAAGACATGTTTCTCATACTTTCCTTTAGTTTTTAGATATAGTTTTAGTCCTTTGAACATCTTTAAATTAGCTAGCTTAAAGTTTTTCTCTAAAAGGCCAGCATTTGGCCATCGTTGGGGACTGTTTCTACAGACTGTTTTTCCCCCATGTATGGTCCATATTTTCTTTACATATTTCTTTACAGGTCTCACAATTATTTGTTGAAAACTTTACATTTTAAATAATATAATCTGGCACTCTGAAGATCATTCACTTCTCTCCATACAGGGTTTTTGTTTGTTTTTGTTCCTGCTGCTGCTATTACTGTTATCCTTTGTTTTAACAACTTTCCTGGGATAATTATGTATAGCCTGTATCCTTAGAGAATTATCTGCTTAGTGTTTGTCTAATGTTTGGACAAATTTTCCTTAAATGCCTTGAATTGATGGCTCATCTCCGTTAAGAGTGTGTGTGTGTGTGTGTGTGTGTGTGTGTGTGTGTGTGTTGGGTTATGCCTTCAATGCTTTGGCATTTTAAAACTCTGTTTTAGGCTTCACTCCCTACTTATGCACAGCACCAAGTTGGGCCAAATGGTAGCATAGCCCATAGCCCCATACATGTTTGGACTTTGAGATCCCCAGAAACAGAGCTTTTCAAAGGCCCCTAAAACATCTCATTTTCCATATTTTTCTTTTAAGGTCTTGGGCCAACTTCTTGATTCTCCAAGTGATACCACAGCCTCAACCACCTGTGACGTTAAACAATTACTGCTGATTGGGGTGCCTGTGTGGCTCAGTCAGTTAAGCGTCCAAATCAGCTCAGGTCATGACCTCATAGTTCGTGAGTTCAGGCACTGGGTCAGGTTCTGTGCTGAAAGTTTGGAGCCTGAAGCCTACTTCGGATTCTGTGTCTTCCTCTCTCTCTGACCTTCCCCTGCTCTTGTCTGTCTCTCTCTGTCTCTCTTGAAAATGAATAAACATTTAAAAAATTAAAAATTAAACAAAACAAGCAAACAAACCAATTACTGCTGATTATTTTTAATAAACTCCCTGGAGTTGGTTCTTTCCCACTGAGCAGCTGTAAGTCAGGTCAAATAAAGACAAGTCCTTTGAATGGGGCTTTCCATGTTGCTGCCAGAGAGATCAAAGAGTAAAAATTATCTAAGGAGGATAGGACTTTGGGGGCAGCTCTCAATCTATTCTCCCGTTCAACTGACTGCTGAGTTTCTGGTTGCACAGTTACAATGGTTATAGGACTATTGACTTTCTAGGCTACTATGGATCTGAGGAGAAGGAGATACAAATAGGACAATTTAAAATACCATAGAAATTATTGTTCCTACTGAGATCCACCCATTTTTCTTTTTGAAAGCCTTCCATTAATTTCTAGAGTTCTGAATATGTTGATTTTGAACATTTTTGTCAGTATTCTTCATTGCTTTTATTAAAGAGTGAATTTTCAGAGGTCTTCACTCTGCCATTTCAGAAGTGCCTCTCTGAAGCTTTGTTTTTGAATTTTGTTTAACAATAAATTTATTTAATAGAGAATAAACAGGCATCTTTAAACCGATTGATTTTTCAATGAAGATAGCAGAATTCATGCATCCAAATTAGCATTATTTTGTACAGAATCACCATCTGAAGTATCATTTATCCTAGGGTGGCTCACATGCTTAAACATATTTTTAATTTTTTAATTTTACTTACCATGAGGTAAGAAAACAATTATTTAATATTTTAATAATGGCTGATCATCATCCTTTGTGAAAACTTTAATTGAACAAAGACTAATTTTAAAAGCATTTATTTGATCAGGCAGAATATATAATCATTTTTTTTTAAGTCTAAACAAAGTGGTAACTATAAAGTAATCAAAGTAATATTTGTGTTTGGAACAAAATCTAACTACAGAAAGTTCATTCCAAGAAAGTAACTTCCCTCAAAATGTGACATCATTGGAATAACTTTATAGCATTCTCAGTAGGTGCTTTTGACTTAACAAGTTCTAGAGTGAGTATTAAAAAACATCAATTTCGTTACTCTATTTTCAAATCTTATGTATGTTAAAGGCCTTTCTACAAACCACATACATTCAAGCTAGCCAAGAAAACTAAAAAGTAGCAAAACTCCTATAGTGCCTTTTTAATTACTTTTTTCATTTCATTTATACTTCTATTATAGTTCAGGACTCTATTGATACAACCTACCATATTATTTTTTTTTTCAACGTTTATTTATTTTTGGGACAGAGAGAGACAGAGCATGAACGGGGGAGGGGCAGAGAGAGAGGGAGACACAGAATCGGAAACAGGCTCCAGGCTCTGAGCCATCAGCCCAGGGCCCGACGCGGGGCTCGAACTCACCGACCGTGAGATCGTGACCTGGCTGAAGTCGGACGCTTAACCGACTGCGCCACCCAGGCGCCCCCTTACCATATTATTAATAGCATATATATCTCTATTCTACAAACCTTAAAGAAAAATTATACCAGATATTAGGAAAAATGAAAAAGAATCATATGATTTCATCCCTGGAAAATTTTACAAGCTAGTCAAGGTATGTTGTAATTGTCTTTTCACAAAATATAATTATCAAAATATATGACAAATACAATAAATACAGGAAATGAGAAGTACAGAAATCCAAATGGTCCAGAATTTTCAGAGAATTAATATAGGATGTAAGGCTTAAAAGGCTTTAAAGGGTTATGAGAATTTAGAGTTTCACACATACTCATTACCTTAACCATGTACACAGTGACTATTCAATGAAGATACTGTTGAATAAATGTTGACAATGATTTTAGATAGGAGAGAAAGCACTCTTGATAGGAAAAACAGAATGATCAAAGGCAAAGAGGTAGGAATAAGCATGACACATTAAGGAGAATACAGAATTGAGCCTTATTGCATCAGATGTTACATGTCTACCCAGAAACTATGGCATTGCAGGGCTAGCTAAAAGCCCTTAAAAATCATCTCTACTCTCTCGAGGGGAAGATGGCGGTGTAGGAGGACGCTGGGCTCACCGCGCGTCCTGCTGATCACTTAGATTCCACCTACACCTGCCTAAATAACCCAGAAAACTGCCAGAGGATTAGCAGAAGGGAGTCGCCAGACCCAAGCGCAGACGAGAGGCCCACGGAAGAGGGTAGGAAGGGCGGCGAGGCGGTGCGTGCTCCACGGACTGGCGGGAGGGAGCCGGGGCGGAGGGGCGGCTCGCCAACCAAGCAGAGTCCCTGAGTCTGGCTTGCAAAAGCGGAGGGGCCTGACGGACTGTGTTCCGACAGCAAGCGTGACTTAGCGTCTGGGAGGTCATAAGTAAACAGCTCTGCTCGGAAAGCGGGAAGGCTGGAGGACAAAGGGAGTGAGAGCTGCGGAGCCCCCGGATGACAGAGCTCAGTCTGGTGGGGAACAAAGGCGCTCGCCAGCGCCATCTCCCCCGCCCATCCCCCAGCCAAAATCCCAAAGGGAACCTGTTCCTGCCAGGGAACTTGCTCGCTCCGCGCAAACACCCTACTCTGTGCTTCTGCGGAGCCAAACCTCCGGCAGCGGATCTGACTCCCTCCGGCTGCCACAGGGCCCCTCCTGAAGTGGATCACCTAAGGAGAAGCGAGCTAAGCCTGCCCCCCCTGCCACTGTGCACCTTGCCTACCCACCCCAGCTAATACGCCAGATCCCCAGCATCACAAGCCTGGCATTGTGCAAGTAGCCCAGACGGGCCACGCCACCCCACAGTGAATCCCGCCCCTAGGAGAGGGAAAGAGAAGGCACACACTAGTCTGACTGTGGCCCCAGCAGTGGGCTGGGGGCAGACATCAGGACTGACTGCGGCCCCGCCCACCAACTCCAGTTATACACCACAGCACAGGGGAAGTGCCCTGCAGGTCCTCATCACACCAGGGACTATCCAAAATGACCAAGCGGAAGAATTCCCCTCAGAAGAATCTCCAGGAAATAACAACAGCTAATGAGCTGATCAAAAAGGATTTAAATAATATAACAGAAAGTGAATTTAGAATAATAGTCATAAAATTAATCGCTGGGCTTGAAAACAGTATACAGGACAGCAGAGAATCTCTTCTACAGAGATCAAGGGACTAAGGAACAGTCACGAGGAGCTGAAAAACGCTTTAAATGAAATGCAAAACAAAATGCAAACCACCACGGCTCGGATGGAAGAGGCAGAGGAGAGAATAGGTGAACTAGAAGATAAAGTTATGGAAAAAGAGGAAGCTGAGAAAAAGAGAGATAAAAAAATCCAGGAGTATGAGGGGAAAATTAGAGAACTAAGTGATACACTAAAAAGAAATAATATACGCATAATTGGTATCCCAGAGGAGGAAGAGAGAGGGAAAGGTGCTGAAGGGGTACTTGAAGAAATAATAGCTGAGAACTTCCCTGAACTGGGGAAGGAAAAAGGCATTGAAATCCAAGAGGCACAGAGAACTCCCTTCAGACGTAACTTGAATTGATCTTCTGCACGACATATCATAGTGAAACTGGCAAAATACAAGGATAAAGAGAAAATTCTGAAAGCAGCAAGGGGTAAACGTGCCCTCACATATAAAGGGAGACCTATAAGACTCGTGACTGATCTCTCTTTTGAAACTTGGCAGGCCAGAAAGAATTGGCACGAGATTTTCAGGGTGCTAGACAGCAAAAATATGCAGCCGAGAATCCTTTATCCAGCAAGTCTGTCATTTAGAATAGAAGGAGAGATAAAGGTCTTCCCAAACAAACAAAAACTGAAGGAATTTGTCACCACTAAACCAGCCCTACAAGAGATCCTAAGGGGGACCCTGTGAGACAAAGTACCAGAGACATCACTACAAGCATAAAACATACAGACATCACAATGACTCTAAACCCGTATCTTTCTATAATAACACTGAATGTAAATGGATTAAATGCGCCAACCAAAAGACATAGGGTATCAGAATGGATAAAAAAACAAGACCCATCTATTTGCTGTCTACAAGAGACTCATTTTAGACCTGAGGACACCTTTAGATTCAGAGTGAGGGGATGGAGAACTATTTATCATGCTACTGGAAGCCAAAAGAAAGCTGGAGTAGCCATACTTATATCAGACAAACTAGACTTTAAATTAAAGGCTGTAACAAGAGATGAAGAAGGGCATTATTTAATAATTACAGGGTCTATCCATCAGGAAGAGCTAACAATTATAAATGTCTATGCGCCGAATACCGGAGCCCCCAAATATATAAAACAATTACTCATAAACAGAAGCAACCTTATTGATAAGAATGTGGTAATTGCTGGGGACTTTAACACCCCACTTACAGAAATGGATAGATCATCTAGACACACGGTCAATAAAGAAACAAGGGCCCTGAATGAGACATTGGATCAGATGGACGTGACAGATATATTTAGAACTCTGCATCCCAAAGCAACAGAATATACTTTCTTCTCGAGTGCACATGGAACATTCTCCAAGATAGATCATATACTGGGTCACAAAACAGCCCTTCATAAGTTTACAAGAATTGAAATTATACCATGCATACTTTCAGACCACAATGCTATGAAGCTTGAAATCAACCACAGGAAAAAGTCTGGAAAACCTCCAAAAGCATGGAGGTTAAAGAACACCCTACTCACGAATGAGTGGGTCAACCAGGCAATTAGAGAAGAAATCAAAAAATATATGGAAACAAACGAAAATGAAAATACAACAATCCAAACGCTTTGGGACGCAGCGAAGGCAGTCCTGAGAGGAAAATACATTGCAATCCAGGCCTATCTCAAGAAACAAGAAAAATCCCAAATACAAAATCTAACAGCACACCTAAAGGAAATAGAAGCAGAACAGCAAAGGCAGCCTAAACCCAGCAGAAGAAGAGAAATAATAAAGATCAGAGCAGAAATAAACAATATAGAATCTAAAAAAACTGTAGAGCAGATCAACGAAACCAAGAGTTGGTTTTTTGAAAAAATACACAAAATTGACAAACCTCTAGCCAGACTTCTCAAAAAGAAAAGGGAGATGACCCAAATAGATAAAATCATGAATGAAAATGGAATTATTACAACCAATCCCTCAGAGATACAAACAATTATCAGGGAATACTATGAAAAATTATATGCCAACAAATTGGACAACCTGGAAGAAATGGACAAATTCCTGAACACCCACACTCTTCCAAAACTCAATCAGGAGGAAATAGAAAGCTTGAACAGACCCATAACCAGCGAAGAAATTGAATCGGTTATCAAAAATCTCCCAACAAATAAGAGTCCAGGACCAGATGGCTTCCCAGGGGAGTTCTACCAGACATTTAAAGCAGAGATAATACCTGTCCTTCTCAAGCTATTCCAAGAAATAGAAAGGGAAGGAAAACTTCCAGACTCATTCTATGAAGCCAGTATTACTTTGATTCCTAAACCAGACAGAGACCCAGTAAAAAAAGAGAACTACAGGCCAATATCCCTGATGAATATGGACGCAAACATTCTCAATAAGATACTAGCAAATCGAATTCAACGGCATATAAAAAGAATTATTCACCATGATCAAGTGGGATTCATTCCTGGGATGCAGGGCTGGTTCAACATCCGCAAATCAATCAACGTGATACATCACATTAACAAAAAAAAGAGAAGAACCATATGATCCTGCCAATCGATGCAGAAAAGGCCTTTGACAAAATTCAGCACCTTTCTTAATAAAAACCCTTGAGAAAGTCGGGATAGAAGGAACATACTTAAAGATCATAAAAGCCATTTATGAAAAGCCCACAGCTAACATCATCCTCAACGGGGAAAAACTGAGAGCTTTTTCCCTGAGATCAGGAACACGACAGGGATGCCCACTCTCACCGATATTTGCAATGACATATCGGACAAAGGGCTAGTATCCAAAATCTATAAAGAGCTCACCAAACTCCACACCCGAAAAACAAATAACCCAGTGAAGAAATGGGCAGAAAACATGAATAGACACTTCTCTAAAGAAGACATCCAGATGGCCAACAGGCACATGAAAAGATGTTCAGCATCGCTCCTTATCAGGGAAATACAAATCAAAACCACACTCAGGTATCACCTCACGCCAGTCAGAGTGGCCAAAATGAACAAATCAGGAGACTATAGATGCTGGAGAGGATGTGGAGAAACGGGAACCCTCTTGCACTGTCGGTGGGAATGCAAATTGGTGCAGCCGCTCTGGAAAGCAGTGTGGAGGTTCCTCAGAAAATTAAAAATAGACCTACCCTATGACCCAGCAATAGCACTGCTAGGAATTTATCCAAGGGATACAGGAGTACTGATGCATAGGGGCACTTGTACCCCAATGTTTATAGTAGCACTCTCAACAATAGCCAAATTATGGAAAGAGCCTAAATGTCCATCAACTGATGAATGGATAAAGAAATTGTGGTTTATGGGGCGCCTGGGTGGCGCAGTCGGTTAAGCGTCCGACTTCAGCCAGGTCACGATCTCGCGGTCCGTGAGTTCGAGCCCCGCGTCAGGCTCTGGGCTGATGGCTCAGAGCCTGGAGCCTGTTTCCGATTCTGTGTCTCCCTCTCTCTCTGCCCCTCCCCCGTTCATTCTCTGTCTCTCTCTGTCCCAAAAATAAATAAACGTTGAAAAAAAAAATTTTTTTTTAAAAATAAAAAAAAAAGAAATTGTGGTTTATATACACAATGGAATACTACGTGGCAGTGAGAAAAAATGAAATATGGCCTTTTGTAGCAACGTGGATGGAACTGGAGAGTGTAATGCTAAGTGAAATAAGCCATACAGAGAAAGACAGATACCATATGGTTTCACTCTTATGTGGATCCTGAGAAACTTAACAGGAACCCATGGGGGAGGGGAAGGAAAAAAAAAAAAGAGGTTAGAGTGGGAGAGAGCCAAAGCATAAGAGACTGTTAATAACTGAGAACAAACTGAGGGTTGATGGGGGTGGGAGGGAGGGGAGGGTGGATGATGGGTATTGAGGAGGGCACCTTTTGGGATGAGCACTGGGTGTTGTATGGAAACCAATTTATCAATAAATTTCATACATATATATATAAAAAAATCATCTCTAAGCCTCGCATTTTTAAAATAAGGAAAGTGAGGGCTAGAGAATCATCAGAGATCATTCCACTAATAAAAATGTAAAAATAACACCTAAGAAGTTCCTACAATACATCAGGCACTGAGCTGGACACTTCCTCTCACAAAATAAAACTGTGACTTGGCTGTTATTACAGTGATATCCAGTCTGCTGATCTTTGCACAATTTCACACTGCAGAAATGAGTATCTTCTCAAATAGACATCAAAAATGAAATATCCAAGGGAGATTGTCTAAGAAACTTTAACATTTTTTTAGGTAACACTTGTTTTGTAAAAAGGGAAGAGATGAAAAAGGAAAAAAAGAAAAACATTACATATAAAATATAAAAATGTGTTTGTACTACCTAAATGACTTAAAATTAATTATGTGTGGTCTAAGATTATGTCTTTATGAAAATGTTTGTTTTTTTCCAAGGGTTCCTGGAGGCAGGCAATATACTTGCTTTTTGTAAATATCCAAGATGTCATCATAACAGCAGTATAATGCAGAACTCAATGCAAAATAATAAAGAACACCAGGCCATAAATTTTAGTTCCTTGTATACTGACAAAGCTTGTTAAGAAAAGAAGAACAGTTTTATTTTTTTATAAATAGGGAGGAGTTTTTAATGTCTATTTTAGAATAACAGGTAGTATTCCAGCTATTTGGGACCGCTTTCAGCTCTAGGTATTTTAAAATTAATGGGCTGGACAAAACAAAGGGCATATTTTCATTCTGTATTAAACATGTATGTTGATCCCTAACGGATATAATATGTTTCTACAAGTATAGCACACATTTATTTTTCTAAGTAGTAAATGAAGACATTGCCTTCTTCTGGAGACAAAGCCCTTAAGTCATTTGAAAAGAACTAGCAGTAAACCTCAGTGACTCTCATACCTACACAGGAACAAGCTGATTTCTCATGATGACTGTATTCAACCTATGGCTAAATATGCTATTTAATAATATGCTATTTAATATTTAATATTTAAACATGCTATTTAATAAATATGGTATTTAATATCTGCAAGAAGTACAATGCCATGGAATGAATATGGGCTTTACAGCCAGAGAGCCCTTGGTTCAAATCCCAGTTCTACCATTTACTAGTTATGTAGCATTTATATAAATCCTTTAATTTCTCTGGACTTGAATTTCTTCATCTGTAAAAAGGGGATAATATTATATACATCATATGAATAATATAAGGATTACATTATATAGGTCATGTAAAGTACTTAGTATATAGTAGGCCCTTAATGAGGGATGACTACTATCTGTCCCTTACAAAATTTAGTTACCTATTATTTAAACATCTTTCAGTTTTGACCAAACCTTAAATTAGTACCCAGAAAATCATCTAATTTTTCTCCCATTGTGTTCAATAGCAAAAGAAAAACAGGAAATGGCAACACATTCAAAACACAAGTTTCATATCTGTAAAATTATCTCTGTACTACAAAGTGATGTCACCAAGATGGCAACATGGGTTGTTCTGGGCTTGCTCCCCTTAACAAGAACAACTAACTATTCAAGAAAAAGACACCACTGACAGAATCCTTAAACACAGAGAGGTGAGGCTAAAGCACACCCCTGTACCACAGAGACAAATACAAACTGCATTAAAAGGGTAAGAGAATTGGCTACACATTGATCACATTGCTCCTCCCCCAAGCAAGTATAGCATCACACAAAAGGTCTCCCCTAACTCTCAAGTTCCTCCAGTGGGAAAAGAGAGCCCAGTGAGACAACTGGCTTCCCCTAGTATTGTGGGTTGCTTTGTGGGAGCCCCTAATCTGATCTCACATTATGGGGATCGCAGGACAATCTGTGGGGTACAGCTACTGGAATCTGATTGTGAAGGAGAAAAGAGGGGCTTGCAACAACCAGCACACAAATCTTGGCAGACTGCATTCATACCTATAGTGACCAAGTAGTGATCCTAACCAGCAGTTTTCTTCATCTGAAGAAACAAGTTGGGGCACACTTAGATGAAGTAACTCAACAGGGTGCAAATCTGCCTGATTTGTATTCTCAAATGAAGAGTTTTTCTGGCCCTAGATCCTGACTTATCCAATCCCAGGCAAGATGCTAAACCACAGCTCTACCCACCATGAAGAGTGTCTTTTGGCCCCATCTGACTAGAAGGGCTGACAACAACTCTTGGAAGCAGTACAAGCCAGTGGCGCTCCAAGTGAGACATGGGTGGGCAAAGCTGATTGACCTCAGAGAAAAGCCAGTATTGAACAGAGAGGCTTAGAGCATTCCCATGCAACATAAAAACAGAGGAATTAATTCACAAACAAATGAGAGTAGCATCTAGTCCTTCCAAACCAGAGAACCTGTTTGACAAACTAAAAATAGGCTAGAGTAAGTCCCCTCCTGTCCCACCAAGGCAAGGAAAATGAATCACAGTCCCAGCCACTGGGAAGAATGTCTTCTGGCCCAATATAACCAGTAGGGATAGAAATAACTCCTGGTAGCTATGTAGCCCAGTGGCACTCAAGCCTAGAGGCAGACAAGCAGAGCCAACAGTTTACAGAGCAAAGCCAGTAGACCTGTCCAATCAGGGAACCAGGAGTACAATACAACAGGAGTTAATACAACAAGCAAAAACTTTAGCAGTTTTAGAGTTGCTTCTTTTACTGCTCTTACTGCTGACTAGGAAGTTTAGTGCATGACTCTGGCCTGATTCAGGTCCCAAACAATGCATTAAGTAGGTCCTGTCCTGATGCCCTCCCTCCTGTGCTACTGAATACAATACCCAGTCCTGATCATCTAGTAAACCTGACTAGAGAATCCAGGCAACTTTGGAGACCATTCTATAGCCTCACTTGGGAGGGAATCAGCCAGCAGTCCTAACCAACTGCTCAACCAGCGGTACATCCCTATCATCCCTATCCTCAGAACTCAAACAACTGCCTCACCCAAAAATAGATAATAGCCAGCTCCATCTACCTAAGAATATTATCAGCAGACACCCAAAAACCCAAACTGAGCTAACTAGTTATAAATTATCCCAGCCAAAGCAAACCTGCAAGTCTGAAAGAGGACAATTACTCAAATGTGCACATACCAGCATAAGTAATGAAGGATCACAAAAACATCAGGTAAATTATGACACCTACCAAAGGTAACTACTAAAGCTCCAAATACTGAAACTAAAGAGATGAAGATCTGTGAACCGACAAAAAATTTCATAATAATCCTGTTAAAGAACTTTACTGAACCCATAAAAATACAAAGACAGCTAAACAAAATTAAGAAAATAATGCATAAGAAAACTGAGAAGTTTAACAAGAAAATAGCAACCATGAAAATGACAACAAAACCCCTGAAATCCGAGAATTGAAAAATACAACTGAACTAATTAATTCAAAAGAGAGTTCCAAATTAGACTTGACCATGCAGACGAAAGAATCAGAAACCTGGAGGATAAGATATTACTGTAAGTAATTAGATAATACCTGAAGGATAAGGTATTTTTCAGTCAGAGGATCCAAAAGAAAAAAGAATGAAAAAATGGTTTAAAAAAGCCTACAGGACATATTATAGGACACATTGGGGAAAAGTTGCACTATGGAAATGCCAGAAGAAAAGAAAGAGAAAGAGACAGAAAGTATACTTAAAGCAATAATAGCTAAAAACTTCCAAAACCTGGGGAGATAAATGGACATCCAGACTCATGTCACTCAAAAAAATCCCAATTAGGTTGAACCCAACTAGGGTTATACCGAGACATATAATTAAATCATCAAAAGTCAATTCAAAGAAACAATTTTAAGAGCAGCAAGAGAAAATAGAGAAGTTACATACACAGCAACCCCTGTTGATTTCTCAACAGAAATTTCTCAGGCCAGAGGAGAAAAGGATGACATGTTCAATATATTGAAAGAAAATAATTGTCAACCAAAAATTCTATGCCTGGCAAAGCTGTCCCTTAGAAACAAAGGAAGAATAAAGACTTAAAGGAACAAAAGTTGAAGGAGTTCATCACCACCAGACCTGCCTTACAAGAAATGCTGAAGGGAGTTATTTGAATGACCTAAAGAATGTTCATTACCATAATATAAAATATAAAAACATAGTGCAAATCTCACTGAGAATGGTAAATACACGGTCATAGTTAGACTCTGGAATATGGTAGTAGTTGTGCATGATTCACTTATGACCCTAACTTAAAACTTGAAGAAAAAAAAAGGATGACAGCACAAATAACCATAACTACAACAATCTTTTATTAGTTATACTAATAAAAACTATGTAAACTGTAATAGCAATAACCTAAAATGTGAGGGGAAGGAGAAGTAAATATAAATTTTATGAACTCTACTGAAGTTAAGTTGTTATCAGTTTAAAATAGGTTGTCACAGGTTTAAAATATTTTATGTAAGCCTCATGGTAACCACAAGGGAAAATATTGTAGTAATTACATAAAAGAACATGACAAAGAAGTTGAAGTATACTGATACAAAAAGACATCAACACACACACACACACACACACACACACACACACACACAAACACACCAGAATAAGAAACAAGGAACAAAGTACCTACAAAACAAACAAAAAACAATGAACAAAGTAGCAATAAGTTCTCACCTATCAATATTACTTTAAATGTAAACGGATTAAATTATTCAATTAGAAAACACTGCATGACTGATAATGATTTAAAAAAAAACCACCCAAGATCTAATCAGACACTCACTCTAGCCTTGAAAACACATAGATTGAGAATGAAAAGATAGGGTAAAATTTTTCAAGTAAATGGGAACCAAAAAAAAGCAGGGATAGCAAAACTTATATCATACAAAATAGACTTTAAACTAAAATTGGTAAAAAAAAAAAAGACAAAAAATGTCATTACATAATGATAAAGGGGTCAATAAATCAAGAAGATCTAATAATTGTAAATACTTTTGTGCCCAACATCAGAGCACCTAAATGTATAAAGCAAAGACTAATGGAACCAAAAGGAGAAATAAACAGTAATTAAACAACACTCTCCTGAATAATCATGGATCAAAGAAGAAATTAAAGGAGAAATAAAAAAGTTCCTTGAAATAAACAAAAATGTGAATGCAACATATCAGAAGTTGTGAGAGGTAACAAAAGTAATCTAAGACCGAAGTTCATAGCAATAAATATCTACATTAAAAAGCAAGAAAGACCCCACATAAACAACCCCATTCTATGCCTTAAGGAATTAGAAAAAAAAAAAACTAAGCACAAATTAGCAGAAGAAGAGAAAAAATAAAGATTAGAGAAAAAGTAAATAAGATTGAGAACAGAAAAACAATAGAAAATATTAACCAAACTGAGAGTTGGTTATTTGAAAAAGATAAACAAAATTAGTAAATTTTTTGGCACAAAAACAGACACTCAGATCAATGGAACAGAATACAGAACCCAGAAATGGACCCACAAACATATGGCCCACTAATATTTGACAAAGCAAGAAAGAATATCCGATGGAATAAAGACAGTCTCTTCAGCAAATGGGTCTCTTCAGCAAATGGTGCTGGGAACACTGCACAGCGACATGCAGAAAAATGAACCTGGACCACTTTCTTACACCATACACAAAAATAAACTCAAAATGGATGAAAGACCTAAACATAAGACAGGAAGCCATCAAAATCCTCGAGGAGAAAGCAGGCAAAAACCTATTTGACCTGAGCCGCCACAACTTCTTACTCAACAGGTCTCCAGAGGCAAGGGAAACAAAAGCAAAAAAGAACTATTGGGACCTCATCAAAATAAAAAGCTTCTGCACAGCAAAGGAAACAATCAGCAGAACTAAAAGGCAACTGACAGAATGGGAGAAGATATTTGCAAACAACATATCACATAAAGGGTTAGTATCCAAAATCTATAAAGAACTTAGCAAACTCAACACCCAAGAAACAAATAATCCAGTGAAGAAATGGGCAAGAGACATGAATAGACACTTCTCCAAAGAAGACATCCAGATGGCCAACCGACACATGAAAAAATGCTCCCCATCACTCATCATCAGGGAAATACAAATCAAACCACACAGAGATACCACCTCACACCTGTCAGAATGACTAACATCAACAACTCAGGCAACAACAGATGTTGGCAAGGATGCAGAGAAAGAGGATCTCTTTTGCACTGCTGGTGGGAACACAAACTGGTTCAGCCACTCTGGAAAACAGTATGGAGGTTCCTCAAAAAATTAAAAATAGAACTACCCTACAACCTAGCAATTGCACTGATAGGTATTTATCCAAGGGATACAGGTGTGCTGTTTCCAAGGGGTACATGTACCCCAATGGTTATAGCAGCACTATCAACAATAGCCAAAGTATGAAGAGAGCCCAAATGTCCATCGATGGATGAATGGATAAAGAAGATGTGGTGTATATATATACAATGGAGTATTGCTTGGCAATGAAAAGAAAGAAATCTTGCCATCTGCAACTACGTAAATGGAACTGGAGGGTATTATGCTAAGCAAAATTAGAGAAAAACAAAGATCATATGACTTCATTCATATGATGAATTTAAGATACAAAACAGATGAACATAAGGGAAGAGAAGCAAAAATAATGTAAAAACAGAGAGGGGGACAAAACATAAAAGACTCTTACATAAGAGAACAAACAGGGTTGATGGAGGGGTTGTGGGAGAGGGGATGGTCTAAATGGGTAAAGGGCATTAAGGAATCTATCCCTGAAATCACTGTTGCACCATATGCTAACTAACTTGGATGTAAATTAAACCATAAATAAATTTAAAAACTAATAAATAAATAAATAAATAAATATTAGTAAATCTTCAGCTAGACTAACCAAGGAAAAAAGAGAAAGGATCCAAATCAAAAATATAAATGAAAAAGGAGACATTATCTATAGAAATTCAAAGGATCCTAGAGGTTATCATGAACAACTATATGCCAACAAACTGGACAACCTGGAAGAAATGAAAACATTCTTAGAAATATACAACTTACAAAGACTGAATCAGGATAAAGTAGAAAATCTGAATAGATCAATTACTAGTAAGGAAATTAAATCAGTAATCAAAAATATGCTAATGAAAAAAACCCAAAGATCAAATGACTTCACTGGTGAATTTTACCTAATACTGTAAAAAGAAATAACTCCAATTCTTCTCAAACTCTTCCAAAAAATCAAAGAGGAGAGAACATTCCCAAACTCATTTCATGAGGCCAGCATTATCCTGATACCAAAACCAGGAAAAAAAAAAAAAAAACCTACTAGAAAACTACAAGCCAGTATCCCTGATGAATACAGATACAAAAAATCTCAACAAAATACTAGCAAACTGGTGGTACCTCAGTGGCTTACTCAGTTAAGCATCCAACTCTTGATTTTGGCTCAGGTCATGATCTCATGGTTCATGAGATCAAGCCCCAGGTCAGGCTCTGCACTGACAATGCAGACAGAGCCTGCTTGGGATTCTCGCTCTCCCTCTCTCTCTGCCCCTCCCCCCTCTTGCATGTACTCTCTCTCTCAAAGTAAATAAACATTTTTTCAAATACTAGCAAACTGAATTCAGCAGCACACTAAAACTATCATTTGGTGTGATCAAGAGGGATTTATTCCTGAAATGCAAGGAAGGTTCAACATATGCAAATCGTTCAATGTGATATATTACATTAATAGAATGAAAAAAAAGATATGAGTATCTCCACATACACAGAAAAAGTATTTGACAAAATCCAACACCCATTTATGATTAAAAAAAACCTTTAACAAATTAGATGTAGAAGGAACATATCTCAATATAGTGACAGCCATATATGATAAGCCCACAGCTATCATCATTCTCAATAGTGAAAGGTTAAAACATTTTCTTCTAAGAGCAGAAGCAAAACAAGGGTGTCCACTCACCATTCCTATTAAACACAGTACTGGAAGTCTTAGATAGAACAATCAGATGAGAAAAAGAAATAAAAGTTATTAAAATTGGGGGTTGGGGGGAGAAGAACAAAGCAGGAGGTAACAAATTTCCTGATTTCAAGCTGCATTATAAAGGTATAATCATGAAAACGGCATGCTGCTGGCATAAAAAACAGAGAACTAAACCAATGGAACAGAATTGAGAGCCCAGAAATAAACTCAAGAATAGATAATCAACTAATATTGGACAAGGGAGTGAAGAACATTCAGTGGAGAAACGCAGTCTTTTCAATAAATGGTGCTGGGATAATTGTACATTTACATGCAAAAGAATGAAACTGGATGCATATCTTACACCACTCACAAAAAGTAACTCAGAATAGATTAAAAACTTAAATGTAAAACATGATACCATGAAACTTCTAGAAGAAAACAGGAATAAAACCCCTTGACATAGGTCTTGGTAGTGATATTTTAGATGCGAAGCATAAAGCACAAGCCAAAATGAAAAATCAAGTTGGGACTACAACAAACTAAAAAGCTCTTCACAGCAAAAGAAAACATCAGCAAAGTTAAATGAAACACTACAATACTGCAA
The DNA here is from genome assembly GCF_022079265.1 of Lynx rufus. NCBI lineage: Eukaryota > Metazoa > Chordata > Mammalia > Carnivora > Felidae > Lynx > Lynx rufus. The sequence goes on from NW_025814825.1 coordinate 9,905,776, forward strand.
AAAATACTTGCGAACCATATTATCTGATAAGAGATTACTATCCAATATACAAAGAACTCATATAACTCAACAGCAAAAAAAAAAAACAAACAAACAAACCAAGTAACCCAATTAAAAAATGTGCAAAGAACCTGAATAGAATCTTCCAAAGAAAATATATGAAAGGCCAACAGGTATATGAAAAAATAGCCAACATCACTAGTCATTAAGGAAATGCATATTAAAACAACAATGAGATATCACCCAATGCGTATTAGAATGGCCATCATCAAAAAGACAAGAAATAACAAATGTTGGTCTGGATATGAAGAAAAGGGGAGCCTTGTGCACTGTCGGTGGGGCTGTAAATTGGTGCAGTCACTATGGAAAACATTACAAGGATCCTCAAAAAATTAGAACTTTACTACTATATGATTTGGCAATTCCTCTTCTGGGACTATATCCCAGGGAAACAAGAACATTAACCCGAAAAGATATATGCCCTCTTATGTTCCTAGTAACATTATTTACAATACCCAAGACATGGAAACAACCTAGGTATCCAACGATAAATAAAAGAATAAAGAAGTTGTAGTATATGCTACATATATACATATATATGCAATAGAATATTATTCGGCCATAAAAAAAGTAAATCCTACCATTTGAGACAACATATATTAACCTTAAAAGCATTATGCTAAGTGAAATAAGGAAGATAAATACTGTATGATCTTACTTACATGTAAAAATTTTTAGGAAAAAACAAATTCCCAGAAAAAGAGATCAGACTTTAAGCCACCAGAGAGACAGAGGGTAGGGAGAATGGGATTTGGACAAAGGTGGTCAAAAGGTACAAATTTCAAGTTGTAATATACGTAAGTACTAGAGATGTCATATATAACATAATGACTATAGCTAACATTGCTGTGTGACACATAGAAAAGTTAAGAGAGAAAATCCTAAGAATTCTCAACACAAAGAAAAATCCTTTTTTTCCTTTTTTTTCTTTCTTTTCACTGTAAATGAGAAGGTGGATGCTAGCTGAACTTATTGTGGTAATCCTTTCACGGCATATGTAAATCAAACCATCATGCTATATGCCTTAAACTTAAACAGTGATAGATGTCAGTCATTTCTCAATAAAACTGGAAGGAAAAAGTAACCAAAATTTCTCACTAGAGTAATTATATTATCACACTCTCTTCCAAATATTTATTCAAAATATATATAGAATATAAATATAAATATATATGCATTAACTCCTGACTTAAATGCTAGAACACAGGGCTAATTATAAAAAGAAAAAAATATTAACCTACAGTTGACACAAAAATATTAGTTGTCTCAACTTAAGGCATTTCAAGGACCTGAGAACTATTTCTGGTTTGATTTTACAGTCTGGTGAGAGAAATCCTTTCTCTAGCTCTTATCAAAGCTGGAAGAATTCTTTTTTTAGAAAATTTTATTTCTTTATTTTGAGAGAGACAGAGACAGTGCAAGTGGGAGAGGGACAGAACAAGGTGGGGAGACAGAGAGAATCCCAAGCAGGTTCCATGCTGCCAGCACAGAGCTTGATGCAGGGTCTGAACTCAGGAAACCGTGAGATCACGACCTGAGCTGAAACCAAGAGCTGGACACTTAACCAACAGAGCCGCCCAGGCACCCCTGGAAGAATTCTTAAACACGATTCTTGGCACATCCTTTGAGATATCCCCTAAAATCAAGAGCTTCTGCTAAGTCATTTCATGATGACTGGCACATGAAATAGTTTCTTATATATACTGTCTTTTTGACATTCAAACCCATTCCAAAGTTACAGTCAACACATTTACCACCACTTTTGAATAAATATTTTTTAATGTTTGCAAGTGGCATCATATATAGTAAAAACAATCTTCTAAAATAACTGTGTGTGTTCCCATAGAAGGCATCCTTTATAAACTTATAACCCAGATTGATAGCATATAAATGATGAATTCATCAGATAGTTTTTCTTCTTGTAGCCATTTATATACAGCTCACATACAGCCCAGGCCAATCTGCATCCTCCTCAAGCAATCAGATGATGTGATCAGCCTTGAAACACTCTTCATATATATTTTCAAACATATATTCTTGGTCCGATATAATCTTGGATATTGGAAAACAGAATACTACACAGGACACTAGCATTTGATAATGTGTTACAAGGACTGTACAGAAACATATGGTTATAATGACTCTAGTACCCTCCATGACTACATAATTAGGGTGTAGTTTTAGTCTGAAAGGAGTACCAAGTGGGCTTGAATCACTAAAAAAATACAGCTTTTACTGAGATTAGTAGAGTATCTTGACCACAATAGTAACATAAGCTTTTGCAGTCCAAGTGGATTTAGCCTGTTCTGCAATTGACACACTGTTCATAAAAACCACTTAAAATCATTTCATGTTCTGTTACTATGTACAATTTCAACACTATGAAGTAAACCATCAATATCAAGAACAGTGTTTTATAATCATTAAAATGGATCATAGTAAAGTAAACAACTTATAATTCTATAAAACTTTTTCCTAGTATAAATGGAAGCAGTATAATGAAATCCTTTAGGATTTCAAAGCATATCTCTCCTCTAGATCATAGTTCAAAAAAGTTGTCTTAATCCTAAATGGAATTAGGCTCAACAGAAAATCTTTTTATTATATTGCTTGAGTCCCAATAACAGAAATATAAACTACATTTTTCCATGAACTTAAATTTACTTGCTTCAAAGTGAAATAAAATGTTAAGAATCCCAAAAAAAGGAGCCTTACATCACTCTTCATAAATAGCAAGCAACCAATTTAAACAGAATATATTCAGTTTCAACAGAATATGTGTACAGAGTATGTACAATAGATTTGTACTACATACTATCTGTGCATTTTTTTCCTACAAATAAAATTATAACTTAATTAACAGAAGATGTAACACAAACCAGCTTCCAACACGGTAATTCTTTATCAATGATAACAACAACAAAACTAATACTATACTATACTATACTATACTATACTATACTATACTATAAAACCATACTGAAGCTACACTGCAGGAAACTAGAAATATTCATAAGAACCAAGAATAAACTAACACTTACCCATATTGCCTTCTGACACTCATAACTAAATTACCTCTTTATGACATACTTAAACTCTGGACCTCAAGAAAGCTTTCAAAAAGCGCTTTTCCAAATTCCTTTCTATCACCCATAAAGCTTTGTTCAACTACAAAATGACAGCCCAGTGATCTCCAAATGTGAACAGCACTTCTGTTCAGAAAAACATTTTTAACATTTACACTCAATGTATTTATTGATACATCACACTTTAATATTAGCCTTTATATTAAATATTACTAAACAAAATTTTTTTGTTAACTAAAAACTTAAATATCAGTAGAAGTTCTAACATTGATCAGATAGCCCACTTGATCATTATGCGCATCTCCTGGATATACCACTTTGGAGAACACCAGACTATATAATAAGTCAAGTATGCATTATTAGCTATGTAAGAGGCAAAAGATAAACTCAGATAAAAGCTTTAAGTGTGAAAAAAAAGAATGAGGAAAAAAAAACACCAGGTCACAAATAGCATAAGTTTTAAAGTGCATCGAGCTTCATTATATATCAGCCACTTCACATAAATTATCTCACTTAATCTTCAAAAGAAACCCTAACTACAGTATTATTTTTTGCTCTTGTACAGATGACAAAATTAGTCATGGAAATTATACCTAAGGTCTATATTTAAAAACCCAAGATTATCAGAGGCCAGAAATAAAGGAAAGGAAAAGCAGACTATCAAATATTTGGCCCTCTCATATTTCAAAATCCTGAAGATCTCTTACCATAGAAAAGGTAAGTCTAAGACCTATTTATTATCTGGTTCTTCCATCCTTGATCTGACCGTAAAATATAGCATGATCAGTAAATTCATTCCAAGGCATTACAGACAAAAAGCAAAAGATACTAAGTTAAGAAAATCACCAATTATCTTTTAATTGATTATCATTTTTTAAATGTTTATTTGTTTTGAGATTCAAAGTACACACATGAGTGGCAGGGTGGGGAGCGGAGTGGTGCAGAGAAAGAGAAAGAGAGACAGAGAGAGAGAGAGAGAGAGAGAGAGAATCCCAAGCAGGCTCTGCACTGATAGTACAGAGCCCAATGTGGGGCTTGATCCCACAAACCATGATGAGATCATGACCTGAGCCAAAACCAAGATCCAAACATTAACCAACTGAGCCACCCAGGCACCCCTGACTACCTATCATTTTTTAAGCAGATAACGTGAATCAAACAAAATCTTTAGAATGTCTATAAACAATTTTCAAAACAGTGGTGTCCATTCAAAATGTAAATGTAATCACTTCTTGGCCTTTTGGCTAAGATCAAGTGCAAAATGTAAATGTAAGCAGCTCCAACAATTCCACGCTCATAGTGTTAAAAAATGTAACATCGGCTTTTTCTGATGTAATTTGGTCAATTACAGGCCTATACAACTTGTATGACACATGGCCCCACAGATCCTAACCCATTATGTAAAATTTAAGCAGAATGTATTACCTGCATACATTCAAGAACACATATGTTTATTTGCATGAGTCTTTTGTATTATAGCCCAAAATATTAATGATTTAAAGGTGTGGAAACAGCATGATTTCAATCAACATAAGTTACAAAAATATCTCTCTAATGACAAGAAGTAGTGATACACATTTAGGTTGTTTTGGAGAAACAGCAACTAAGATAATGAATTTTCAAAAGAAAAAAAGAATATGTAGTATTTTTCCAAAAACTGATTTATCAAAAGAAAACTCATTCCCATGCTCATGGATTGGAAGAATAAATATTGTCAAAATGTCAATACTACCCAAAGCTATCTACACATTCAATGCAATCCCAATCAAAATTGCACCAGCATTCTTCTCGAAACTAGAACAAGCAATCCTAAAATTCATACGGAACCACAAAAGGCCCCGAATAGCCAAAGAAATTTTGAAGAAGACCAAACCAGGAGGCATCACAATCCCAGACTTTAGCCTCTACTACAAAGCTGTCATCATCAAGACAGCATGGTATTGGCACAAAAACAGACACATAGATCAATGGAATAGAATAGAAACCCCAGAACTAGACCCACAAATGTACGGCCAACTAATCTTTGACAAAGCAGGAAAGAACATCCAATGGAAAAAAGACAAGTCTCTTTAACAAATGGTGCTGGGAAACTGGACAGCAACATGCAGAAGATTGAAACTAGACCACTTTCTCACACTATTCACAAAAATAAATTCAAAATGGATAAAGGACCTGAATGTGAGACAGGAAACCATCAAAACCCTAGAGGAGAAAACAGGAAAAGACCTCTCTGACCTCAGCCGCAGCAATTTCTTACTTGACACATCCCCAAAGACAAGGGAATTAAAAGCAAAAATGAACTACTGGGACCTTATGAAGATAAAAAGTTTCTGCAAAGCAAACAACCAACAAAACTAAAAGGCAACCAACGGAATGGGAAAAGATATTCGCAAATGACATACCAAACAAAGGGCTAGTATCCAAAATCTATAAAGAGCTCACCAAACTCCACACCCGAAAAACAAATAACCCAGTGAAGAAATGGGCAGAAAACATGAATAGACACTTCTCTAAAGAAGACATCCGGATGGCCAACAGGCACATGAAAAGATGCTCAACATCGCTCCTCATCAGGGAAATACAAATCAAAACCACACTCATATCACCTCACGCCAGTCAGAGTGGCCAAAATGAACAAATCAGGAGACTATAGATGCTGGAGAGGATGTGGAGAAACGGGAACCCTCTTGCACTGTTGGTGGGAATGCAAACTGGTGCAGCCACTCTGGAAAACAGTGTGGAGGTTCCTCAAAAAATTAAAAATAGACCTACCCTATGACCCAGCAGTAGCACTGCTAGGAATTTACCCAAGGGATACAGGAGTACCGATGCATAGGGGCACTTGTACCCCAATGTTTATAGCAGCACTCTCAACAACAGGTAAATTATGGAAAGAGCCTAAATGTCCATCAACTGATGAATGGATAAAGAAATTGTGGTTTAGATACACAATGGAGTACTATGTGGCAATGAGAAAGAATGAAATATGGCCCTTTGTAGCAACATGGATGGAACTGGAGAGTGTGATGCTAAGTGAAATAAGCCATACAGAGAAAGACAGATACCATATGTTCTCACTCTTATGTGGATCCTGAGAAACTTAACAGAAACCCATGGGGGAGGGGAAGGAAAAAAAAAAGAAAAAAAAAGAGGTTAGAGTGGGAGAGAGAGCCAAAGCATAAGAGACTCTTAAAAACTGAGAACAAACTGAGGGTTGATGGGGGGGGGGGGGGGTGGGTGGGAGGGAGGGGAGGGTGGGTGATGGGTATGGAGGAGGGCACCTTTTGGGATGAGCACTGGGTGTTGTATGGAAACCAATTTGACAATAAATTTCATATATTGAAAAAAAATAATAATTTCAAAAAAAATAAAAATAAAGAAAAAAAAAGAAAATCATTCCCTAAAAGTCTCTACAATCTAGTTAAGAATACTAGAAGAAACAGATTTCCTAAGTATAACCTTTTTACTCACACTTTCATTTTATAATTCACATAGAAATCTTAAAACTCCAGTCCCTAGTATCCAAGAAAATGTGCAATATTGATCATAGAAGAATAAAATAATAAAAAATTATTAAGAAAAAAATGACAACACCTTGAAAACAGACTCTTAATAAAAGTCAGTATTGTTTCAGGAGCAATTTAAATCAGATTGAAATAAAATGCAAATAGGATTCAAAGATTACTTAGTTCTAACAAGTTTCTATTCTCTTATAGAGAGTAAATGAAATTCATTACCAAATTACGTTGCTTTTTTAAGACTATAAAATACAAAGCCTTCAAAATCAAAATTTAGTGAGATATGCGAAGTGATAATAATGGCTAAAATTTATATAACTCTTCTATGTGCCAGGGTCTATGCTAAGCATTTTATATCGGTCATCACTTTCAATCTTCACAGATACTGCACATGAAGTAAATGCTCTTTGTGTCCCCATTTCCAAGCAGAAAAACTGAGATGGTTAAAAAAATTATAGTTTCATCTCTAATAAATTAATGTCTTTATATTCTTTCATATGCTTGTAGTCATTAATTAGCAGGAGTTTTTGTTTTTTTTAGTTTTTTTTTTTATTTTTATTTTATTGAGAGAGTTGTGAGCAGGGGAGAGGGGCAGAGGGAGAAAGAGAGAGAATCCCAAGCAGGCTCTCTCAGTGAAGAGCCTGACATGGGGCTGAATCCTGCAATTCTGGGATCATGACCTGAAGCAATATCAAGAACTAGATGCTCAACTGACTGAGACACCAAGGTGACCCTAAATTTGTTTTAAATTGAATACATTTGGGGACACCTAGGTGGTTCAGTCAATTAAGCATCCAACTCTTGATCTCGGCTCAGGTCATGATCTCACAGTTCATGAGTTCGAGCCACGCAACAGGTTCTGTGCTGATTTGTAAAAAGAACGGATAAAATCCTACACATAAGGCTAAACCAAATAAATGTATTAGGCACCTAAAATTTGCACCAAGGAATGAAATCATAGGAAAGTGAATCCCAGCTCTGTCACTGAGATAGGGGTTGAAAAGACAATTTAAAAACACTCGATTAAATCCATCATAATGATCTTTTTTATTGAAGGGAAGTACTGATTTTATTTATAAAAGTTTAATTTCAAATTAGAACACCTGTTAATCTCTTATTAACCATTATTTTTTATGCATGGTAGGAAGATAAGCTGATAAGGTCATCTGCCTAGATTGAGATCTTTCCAACTCTAATTTTTGTTTGATAACTGGTAGGTACAATTCTAATTCTACTTGCTAATGACTATATTTCTCAGGCAAATTAGAGAAACAGAATGTTCTGTTACTTTCAGTAGTATTGCTAAAATATGATGCAATAAGTTCTAGTTGAAGGGCCTTCACCAATATCATACTTCACCCCAAAGATTCTAACACTGAAAACACACCACCTACGAAATGAACTTGAATAGAATGGCATCTTTTTGGCATAGGTTCCTATAATTAACTGTCCCTTCTTCAATGTGATTTTGGGCAAAACATAATAGGTGTTTGATGCTCTCCAACCAAATGCCTATTATCTGTGAGAAAATATATATTTAAAACTGTTCTCTTGAATTCAAAAGGTAATGTACTCCAAACAAAGAGAAGAAAAATCTTTCTCACAGGTCTGAGGGAGAAAGTGGACTTTAAAATTTTAACATAAAATAAGAGATCAGAAGTTGCAAAATTAGGGGCATCTGGGTGGCTCAGTCAGTTAAGCATCTGACTCTTGATTTCAGCTCAGGTCATGATCTCATGGTTCATGGGTTTGAGCCCCCTGTCAGGCTCCATGCTGACAGTGCAGACCCTGCTGGGGATATTCTCTCTCTCTCTCTCTCTCTCTCTCTCTCTCTCTCTCTCTGCAACACCCTACTTGTGTTCTTACTCTCTCTCTCAAAATTAATTAAAAAAAAGAAGTTGCAAAATTATGAAGCTTTTTTTTACTAGAAGAGAAGTGCATTAACAGCTAAGGAAACCCAGTCATTGGCACAGTAACATATATATGTACTTTCTAAGTTGGCAGCATTTGAGTTACAGAGAAACACAAATTCAATCATATGAGAAGCTAGGTCAAAGATGATTTTTACTCCAGGAGATTCTCAGTAATAACGGCTAAGAACTGCATATACATAAAGGCCGTGATACAGCCATTACAAGTAAATAAAGTCATCAATTCCAATAGTGGCAGATTTTATGCCAAGTTCTAATGTACCCAGCCTCTCACAGCTAAAGTCACAAATCAATAAAATCAATAAAATCAGGCAGTCAGATTGTGAACTGAGGTTGTTTCTCGGTATATAAAGATTCCAATATGGGTTTTAATTATACCAGGTGAGAATAAATTAAAGAGGACAACATTATCTGGTCCCTATTCCTAAGTCTGCTGCCTATCACATGTATTCTCATAAGACTTGCATTACGTTTTTCATGATCAGAAATTGCCAAACCAACACACTGTCATTTAATTATCATCCCCCCCCCATAGGACCCACATATTTGATGGATCATCTTTTCAACACTCAGGAAGAGACTAAATTACAGAATCACATCTTTGAGATGTTTTTCCTATCTTAAAAGTTAAATGGTATGCATAATGAGTACTGGAAGACTTCATTAATTAAATGTGCCAGTTAAGAGAACTCCGCATAATATTCAGAAGAAAGGATTCTAGAATTGAATCAAACTATTTAAAATCTGAAAGTTAACTTAGAGGCCAATTAGCCTAACCCCTCGTTTGAGAGCAAGGAAGTTGGGAACAAGAGAGTAAGTCACCAGGGGCTATGAGACTTGCCAAAGTGGACACAGCTATTTAGAGGTAGAGACAGAAGTGGAATCAGAGCTACAAATTTCTACTTCAAAACTTTTTTTTCTATTACATAAAGGAATTCTGATTCTCAAAAAGTTGGCTTCCACTCTTGGTCTGAATTGACTCCTTTTAACCTCTTTACCTTAATTCTAACATCTTTGAAAAGTGCTAATATAATTGTAACTATGGGAAGAATGTAATTTCATTTTGTGAAGAAGTTTGAAGACAAATAGCACCATTACAATTATGACTCATCTCTAAAAGTTTAACGTTTCAACCTTTGCTTCTTATTGTCTTTTTATGCAGCATGATTAATGCAGTCTATTTCTTATGACTGTCACAATAGCCACAAAATCTCTCACATCTTTCATAGTGACTTAGCTTGAAAAAAGCAAGCACAATAACAACTTTTCCTTAAATGCTTGTGTACATAAATTTACCAATAAAAAGATTATACCATTCATTCACCAACATCAAGTAAAGTAGTATTTCATCTTACAAAATCTACTACCTCAACATTTTTGGCAAGTTTAACTTAGACTTAAACTTCTCCTGCATTGATACTCTATAGGAAAACGTGTGGGGAGTGGCAGAATGAGTGTGTGTTTCTTTGTGTGTGTGTGTATGTGTGTGTGTGTGTGTGTGTGTATGTGTGTGTGTGTGAAGTTATGTTTTTTTTTGAGAATTGAAAAAGAGGGAGGGTTGCCTAGGTGGCTCAGTCAGTTAAGCACCTGACTTCAGCTCAGGTCATGATCTCATGGTTCATGAATTCAATTTCTGCATTGAGTTCTGTTCTGACAGCTAAGAGCCCAGAGCCTGCTTCAGATTCTGATTCTCCCTCTCTCTCTGCCCCTCCCCCACTTACTTTCTTTCTCTCTCTCTATCAAAAATAAATAAGCATTTTAAAATTTTTTTAAAAAATAAATAAAAAGAGGGAAAAAGGGAAAATGGATGTGGATGATAAGCCTGGGGATAAGAGATGAGGCACAAAAAAAGAAAGGAAGACAGATACTAAGAATAGGAATGTGTATGTCAGTGTGTGTTCAGGTGTATATGTCAGTGTGCATGTGTATAGTGTGTGTTGATGTGTTTGCAGCTGATTACAAGGATACAGTCAGAAAAGAGGTCAGAAAAACATCGTTTTGACTAATCTTTTGCAGAACAGGAACTGTGATGAAAGCAGCAGAAAAAAGGGTTGACTTAATTCTGATCAATACACAGTGACTATAATAAGTAGTTATACATGAATCCATGATTTCTCCAGAGATCTCAAATAGAATGATAACAAACCACAAAAATGATAACCCAATTAATCACACTATTGCTGGCCCAGGTAGCAGCATTACACTCCTGAGAGTATACTGAAAATGTCAGTGCAGCATTGTTCTGTACCAAGAACTACTGGCAGCCTGCAAATGTATCTTTCCTTTACAATTTTTCCACCATAGCAACTAAACTAGAAAGAAAAAAGTAAAATTATCTTTGTTCACAGAGTATATGATCTTATATGTAAAATAACTAAGATTCCAGACCAATAAAAAACAAACAAACACAAAACAAATAAACAAAAAAACACCTGCTGGAACTAAAAACTTCAACAAAGTTACAGGATACAGAATCAGCATACAAAATGAGTTGCAGTTTTATAACAATAAATAACCCCAAAAATAAATTAAGAAAGCAATTAAATTTACGATAGCAATATCATCAAAAAATGAAATACTCAGAAATAAACCTAATAAAGGAGGTAAAAGACTTATACACTGAAAACTAACTATAAAACATTGCTGAAAGAAATTAGATACAATACAAATAAACTTAAAGACATCCTGTGTTCATGGAGTAGACTTAATATCTTTAAGATGTTACCCAAAGCAATGTACATATTGCCCAAAGCAATGTACAAGTCCAATGCAATTCCAATCAAAATCCCAATGGCATTTTTCTGCAGAAATGTAAGAATTCATCCTAAAATCCATATGAAATCTCAAGGGATCCCAAATTGCCAAAATAATTTTGAAAAAGAAGAACAAAGCTGAAGGAGTCACACTTCCTGATTTCAAAAGATACTGCCAAGCTACAGTACTCAGAAGAGTGTGACAGCAGCATAAATACAAACAGACCAATGAAATAGAAGAGAGCCCAGAAATAAACTTCCAGGTATATGGCAAATGATCTTCAACAACAATGCCAGGATCACTCAATGGAGAAAGAACAGTCTCTTTAAGAAATGGATTTGGGTAAAGTGGACATCCACATACAGAAGAACAAAGTTGTACCCATACCTTACACCACATACAAAAATTAACTCAAAATGGGTTAAAAATCCAACCATAAGACCTGAAATTCTGCAACTCCTAGAAGGAAACATAGGGGAAAAGCTTCATGACAGAGAGTAATATCAGCAAAATGGCAGCATAAGAATTTCCAACACTCACCCACTCCCTCAAACATCACTTTGAAAGCTATCTGCACATGAAAATACCTTTACAAGGGCCTAGAATTCCAGGTGAGGGATTCCAGCACCTGAATGAAGCACAGAAATAAGAAAAAAAGCACTGAAAAGAGTCAGAAAGGTAGATTCCATTTCCCCCATCACCCCTTCCACAAATGGGGCAGCTCAGCATGGAGACAAACATGGGAATTAAAAGTGAGTACCTGAGGTAGAGGAGAGAGGAGTCAAGATGGCAGAACAGCATGGAAGTTTTCTTAGTATCTCATGTCCATGAAATACAGCCAGATCAACACTAAACCATTCTGCACACCTAGAAAACTGATTTGAGAATTAACACAAAAATCTGCACAACTTGAACCACAGAACTCAGCAGGTATGCAGTGCGGAGTGCTGAACTGGGGGAGAGGGAAGCTGCGGAGGTCAGGGAGCTGTTTTAGTTTGCACAGAGGAGATGGAGATGGGGGGTGGGAGGGCGAAAATATGGGGAAAGCACCCCCAAAAGCAGCTGGAGAAAAAGTGGAAAAGTGGCAACAGCCACAGGGACTGAACTAAAAAGGGAGAAAGGAGAAAGGAGAGGGTTTAAATTTCATTAAGACTCTATAAACAGGGGGAGCACAGATTCTGAAACTCAGCAGCTAGATACCTGGTGGTGCTCTGGTGAGAAAGGCAAATCCCCAGAAGCAGAGTGAAGTCTGGGGGTCTTCAGGCCATACAGGGAGACCTGCTGGGAGGACATCTCATAGAGGCTGTGTGTCCCCCCCCTCCTTGCCACAGGCAAAGGAGCCAGTGGACCCAGAAGAAGAACCTCAATTCGCTGGTGCTGGAACAAGGTTGTTAGGGTGTGCCTGGTGCCAGATGTGTGTTGTCATTTTCCATAATCCCTGAAACCCTGCTGTTACACAATCATGTGAACTTTTTCTGGAGCAAGCTGGCACCCAGCCACAGTCTCTGGGCATCGGCAGCAGCACAGTTCTGTGAACGTTCCTGGGTGCAGCTGGCACCCAGCCATTGCTCTGTGAGACCCTCCTGCAGAGGGGCAGAATGGGTCAAAGCCACAGTCCCTCAGAAATAAGGGGTCAGGGAGAGAGACAGGAAGATGGCGGCGTAGGAGGACGCTGGGCTCACCGCGCGTCCTGCTGATCACTTAGATTCCACCTACACCTGCCTAAATAACCCAGAAAACCGCCAGAGGATTAGCAGAACGGAGTCACCGGACCCAAGTGCAGACGAGAGGCCCACGGAAGAGGGTAGGAAGGGCGGCGAGGCGGTCCGCGCTCCACGGACTGGCGGGAGGGAGCCGGGGCGGAGGGGCGGCTCGCCAGCCAAGCAGAGCCCCCGAGTCCGGCTTGCAAAAGTGGAGGGGCCTGATGGACTGTGTTCCGACAGCAAGCGCGACTTAGCGTCTGGGAGGTGATAAGTTAACAGCTCTGCTCGGAAAGCGGGAAGGCTGGAGGACAAAGGGAGGGTGAGCTGCGGAGCCCCCGGACGACAGAGCTCAGTTTGGCGGGGAACAAAGGCGCTCGCCAGCGCCATCTCCCCCGCCTATCCCCCAGCCAAAATCCCAAAGGGAACCGGTTCCGGCCAGGGAAATTGCTCGCTCCGGGCAAACACCCAACTCTGTGCTTCTGTGGAGCCAAACCTCCGGCAGCGGATCTGACTCCCTCCGGCTGCCACAGGGCCCCTCCTGAAGTGGAACACCTAAGGAGAAGCGAGCTAAGCCTGCCCCCCAGCCGCCGTGCACCTTGCCTTCCCACCCCAGCTAATACGCCAGATCCCCAGCATCACAAGCCTGGCATTGTGCAAGTAGCCCAGACGGGCCACGCCACCCCACAGTGAATCCCGCCCCTAGGAGAGGGGAAGAGAAGGCACACACCAGTCTGACTGTGGCCCCAGCAGTGGGCTGGGGGCAGACATCAGGACTGACTGCGGCCCCGCCCACCAACTCCAGTTATACACCACAGCACAGGGGAAGTGCCCTGCAGGTCCTCATCACACCAGGGACTATCCAAAATGACCAAGCGGAAGAATTCCCCTCAGAAGAATCTCCAGGAAATAACAACAGCTAATGAGCTGATCAAAAAGGATTTAAATAATATAACAGAAAGTGAATTTAGAATAATAGTCATAAAATTAATCGCTGGGCTGGAAAACAGCATACAGGACAGCAGAGAATCTCTTGCTACAGACATCAGGGGACTAAGGAACAGTCACGAGGAGCTGAAAAACGCTTTAAAGGAAATGCAAAACAAAATGCAAACCACCACGGCTCGGATGGAAGAGGCAGAGGAGAGAATAGGTGAACTAGAAGATAAAGTTATGGAAAAAGAGGAAGCTGAGAAAAAGAGAGATAAAAAAATCCAGGAGTATGAGGGGAAAATTAGAGAACTAAGTGATACACTAAAAAAAAATAATATATGCATAATTGGTATCCCAGAGGAGGAAGAAAGAGGGAAAGATGCTGAAGGGGTACTTGAAGAAATAATAGCTGGAAACTTCCCTGAACTGGGGAAGGAAAAAGGTATTGAAATCCAAGAGGCACAGAGAACTCCCTTCAGACGTAACGTGAATCGATCTTCTGCACGACATATCATAGTGAAACTGGCAAAATACAAGGATAAAGAGAAAATTCTGAAAGCAGCAAGGGGTAAACGTGCCCTCACATATAAAGGGAGACCTATAAGACTCGTGACTGATCTCTCTTTTGAAACTTGGCAGGCCAGAAAGAATTGGCACGAGATTTTCAGGGTGCTAAACAGGAAAAATATGCAGCCGAGAATCCTTTATCCAGCAAGTCTGTCATTTAGAATAGAAGGAGAGATAAAGGTCTTCCCAAACAAACAAAAACTGAAGGAATTTGTCACCACTAAACCAGCCCTACAAGAGATCCTAAGGGGGATCATGTGAGACAAAGTACCAGAGACATCACTACAAGCATAAAACATACAACATACAGACATCACAATGACTCTAAACCCGTATCTTTCTATAATAACACTGAATGTAAATGGATTAAATGCGCCAACCAAAAGACATAGGGTATCAGAATGGATAAAAAAACAAGACCCGTCTATTTGCTGTCTACAAGAGACTCATTTTAGACCTGAGGACACCTTTAGATTCAGAGTGAGGGGATGGAGAACTATTTATCATGCTACTGGAAGCCAAAAGAAAGCTGGAGTAGCCATACTTATATCAGACAAACTAGACTTTAAATTAAAGGCTGTAACAAGAGATGAAGAAGAACATTATATAATAGTTACAGGGTCTATCCATCAGGAAGAGCTAACAATTATAAATGTCTATGCGCCGAATACCGGAGCCCCCAAATATATAAAACAATTACTCACAAACAGAAGCAACCTTATTGATAAGAATGTGGTAATTGCAGGGGACTTTAACACCCCACTTACAGAAATGGATAGATCATCTAGACACACGGTCAATAAAGAAACAAGGGCCCTGAATGAGACATTGGATCAGATGGACTTGACAGATATATTTAGAACTCTGCATCCCAAAGCAACAGAATATACTTTCTTCTCGAGTGCACATGGAACATTCTCCAAGATAGATCATATACTGGGTCACAAAACAGCCCTTCATAAGTTTACAAGAATTGAAATTATACCATGCATACTTTCAGACCACAATGCTATGAAGCTTGAAATCAACCACAGGAAAAAGTCTGGAAAACCTCCAAAAGCATGGAGGTTAAAGAACACCCTACTAACGAATGAGTGGGTCAACCAGGCAATTAGAGAAGAAATCAAAAAATATATGGAAACAAACGAAAATGAAAATACAACAATCCAAACGCTTTGGGATGCAGCGAAGGCAGTCCTGACAGGAAAATACATTGCAATCCAGGCCTATCTCAAGAAACAAGAAAAATCCCAAATACAAAATCTAACAGCACACCTAAAGGAAATAGATGCAGAAAACAAAAGACACCCCAAAGCCAGCAGAAGAAGAGAAATAATAAAGATCAGAGCAGAAATAAACAATATAGAATCTAAAAAAACTGTAGAGCAGATCAACGAAACCAAGAGTTGGTTTTTTGAAAAAATACACAAAATTGACAAACCTCTAGCCAGGCTTCTCAAAAAGAAAAGGGAGATGACCCAAATAGATAAAATCATGAATGAAAACGGAATTATTACAACCAATCCCTCAGAGATACAAACAATTATCAGGGAATACTATGAAAAATTATATGCCAACAAACTGGACAACCTGGAAGAAATGGACAAATTCCTGAACACCCACACTCTTCCAAAACTCAATCAGGAGGAAATAGAAAGCTTGAACAGACCCATAACCAGCGAAGAAATGGAATCGGTTATCAAAAATCTCCCAACAAATGAGAGTCCAGGACCAGATGGCTTCCCAGGGGAGTTCTACCAGACATTTAAAGCAGAGATAATACCTGTCCTTCTCAAGCTATTCCAAGAAATAGAAAGGGAAGGAAAACTTCCAGACTCATTCTATGAAGCCAGTATTACTTTGATTCCTAAGCCAGACAGAGACCCAGTAAAAAAAGAGAACTACAGGCCAATATCCCTGATGAATATGGATGCAAACATTCTCAATAAGATACTAGCAAATCGAATTCAACGGCATATAAAAAGAATTATTCACCATGATCAAGTGGGATTCATTCCTGGGATGCAGGGCTGGTTCAACATTCTCAAATCAATCAACGTGATACATCACATTAACAAAAAAAAGAGAAGAACCATATGATCCTGTCAATCGATGCAGAAAAGGCCTTTGACAAAATCCAGCACCCTTTCTTAATAAAAACCCTTGAGAAAGTCGGGATAGAAGGAACATACTTAAAGATCATAAAAGCCATTTATGAAAAGCCCACAGCTAACATCATCCTCAACGGGGAAAAACTGAGAGCTTTTTCCCTGAGATCAGGAACACGACAGGGATGCCCACTCTCACCGCTGTTGTTCAACATAGTGCTGGAAGTTCTAGCATCAGCAATCAGACAACAAAAGGAAATCAAAGGCATCCAAATTGGCAAAGATGAAGTCAAGCTTTCGCTTTTTGCAGATGACATGATATTATACATCGAAAATCCGATAGACTCCACCAAAAGTCTGCTAGAACTGATACATGAATTCAGCAAAGTTGCAGGATACAAAATCAATGTACAGAAATCAGTTGCATTCTTATACACTAACAATGAAGCAACAGAAAGACAAATAAAGAAACTGATCCCATTCACAATTGCACCAAGAAGCATAAAATACCTAGGAATAAATCTAACCAAAGATGTAAAGGATCTGTATGCTGAAAACTATAGAAAGCTTATGAAGGTAATTGAAGAAGATTTAAAGAAATGGAAAGACATCCCCTGCTCATGGATTGGAAAAATAAATATTGTCAAAATGTCAATACTACCCAAAGCTATCTACACATTCAATGCAATCCCAATCAAAATTGCACCAGCATTCTTCTCGAAATTAGAACAAGCAATCCTAAAATTCATATGGAACCACAAAAGGCCCCGAATAGCCAAAGGAATTTTGAAGAAGAAGACCAAAGCAGGAGGCATCACAATCCCAGACTTTAGCCTCTACTACAAAGCTGTCATCATCAAGACAGCATGGTATTGGCACAAAAACAGACACACAGACCAATGGAATAGAATAGAAACCCCAGAACTAGACCCACAAACGTATGGCCAACTCATCTTTGACAAAGCAGGAAAGAACATCCAATGGAAAAAAGACAGCCTCTTTAACAAATGGTGCTGGGAGAACTGGACAGCAACATGCAGAAGGTTGAAACTAGACCACTTCCTCACACCATTTACAAAAATAAACTCAAAATGGATAAAGGACCTAAATGTGAGACAGGAAACCATCAGAACCTTAGAGGAGAAAGCAGGAAAAGACCTCTCTGACCTCAGCCGTAGCAATCTCTTACTCGACACATCCCCAAAGGCAAGGGAACTAAAAGCAAAAGTGAATTACTGGGACCTTATGAAGATAAAAAGCTTCTGCACAGCAAAGGAAACAACCAACAAAACTAAAAGGCAACCAACGGAATGGGAAAAGATATTTGCAAATGACATATCGGACAAAGGGCTAGTATCTAAAATCTATAAAGAGCTCACCAAACTCCACACCCGAAAAACAAATAACCCAGTGAAGAAATGGGCAGAAAACATGAATAGACACTTCTCTAAAGAAGACATCCAGATGGCCAGTAGGCACATGAAAAGATGTTCAGCATCGCTCCTTATCAGGGAAATACAAATCAAAACCACACTCAGGTATCACCTCACGCCAGTCAGAGTGGCCAAAATGAACAAATCAGGAGACTATAGATGCTGGAGAGGATGTGGAGAAACGGGAACCCTCTTGCACTGTCGGTGGGAATGCAAATTGGTGCAGCCGCTCTGGAAAACAGTGTGGAGGTTCCTCAGAAAATTAAAAATAGACCTACCCTATGACCCAGCAATAGCACTGCTAGGAATTTATCCAAGGGATACAGGAGGACTGATGCATAGGGGCACTTGTACCCCAATGTTCATAGCAGCACTCTCAACAATAGCCAAATTATGGAAAGAGCCTAAATGTCCATCAACTGATGAATGGATAAAGAAATTGTGGTATATATACACAATGGAATACTATGTGGCAATGAGAAAAAATGAAATATGGCCTTTTGTAGCAACGTGGATGGAACTGGAGAGTGTAATGCTAAGTGAAATAAGCCATACAGAGAAAGACAGATACCATATGGTTTCACTCTTATGTGGATCCTGAGAAACTTAACAGGAACCCATGGGGGAGGGGAAGGGAAAAAAAAAAAAAAGAGGTTAGAGTGGGAGAGAGAGCCAAAGCATAAGAGACTGTTAAAAACTGAGAACAAACTGAGGGTTGATGGGGGGTGGGAGGGAGGGGAGGGTGGGTGATGGGTATTGAGGAGGGCACCTTTTGGGATGAGCACTGGGTGTTGTATGGAAACCAATTTGACAATAAATTTCATATATATATAAAAAAAAATAAAAAAAAAAAAAGAAATAAGGGGTCAGGAAAAACAGCCACATTTGAGATAAAACTCAGGAGGGAGGTGCTGCCTGGGGCATGGCCATGGACAGTGTAAAATCAGGGAGTGGATGGAATCCAGAGACAAAAGAAGGGTGTGCAATTGTTGATCAGGGAGAACAGAGTTCCAATACTAGACATTGGGTAGTTGGGTGATGCCATTTTCACTGCTCCAGCACATTCATATACACACCTACAAGTGCCACAACAATCCACCCCAGTAAACTAAGCAGCGCCATCTAGTGGAGACTGGCGCCGTTACACTAAGCCCTGCCCAACTGGGCAAACCTCACTCCTCAAGAACAGAAGTCTCTCCACCTGCTTAGTTTATAGACTATAAAGTGCTTCATAGTTTGACTTCTGGAAGAAAACGAAGTAATTTCAATGGTATTTCAGTCTGTGTGCTTGTCCATCTATTCAATTTTCTTTTTTTTTCTTTTCTTTTTCTTGAATACAAAAAGAGAAAAAAAATATTTTTATTTTCAATTTTTATTAAAAATATTTTTATTTAATTTTTGTCTACTATAGTTTTACTTTTCTGAATTTTTTCAAATTATATTTTACTTCCACCATTTCATTTTATTCTATTTCAGTGTATTCATTTTTTTAAATTTTCAAATGATTTCCTTTTCTTTTTTCTTTTCCCCTTTTTTCTCTAGCCTATCAAGCCCCTTATACACCCAGACCAAAACCCACCTAGGATCTAGCATCATTTATTTGATTTGTGTATGTGTGTGTGTCTGTGTGTGTGTGTGTGTGTGTTGTTTTAATTTTTTAAGATTAACTTTTTTTTAGTTTTAGTTTTTTTAATATAATTTTTTTTTTACTTCAGTAAATCCTTTCTCCTTTCAAAATGACAAAATGAAGAAATTCACCCTGAAAGAAAGAGCAGAAGAAATGACAGTCAGGGACTTAACCAACACAGATACAAGCAAGACTTCTGAACCAGAATTTAGAATCATGATAGTAAGAATACTAGCTGGAGTCAAAAATAGATTAGAATCCCTTTCTTCATAGATAAAAGAAGTAAAAGCTAGTCAGGATGAAATAAAAAATGCTATAACTGAGCTGCAATATCAAATGAATACCATGGCAGCAAGGATGGATGAGGAAGAGCAGAGGACAAACTTATGGAGGATAATGAAGCAGAAAAATGAGGGAGACTAAGGCAAAAGAGCATGATTTAAGAATTAGAGAAATCAGTGACTAATTAAAAGGAACAACATGAGAATCATAAAGGTCCCAAAAGATGCAGAGAGAGAAAAAGGGGTGGAAGGGCTTTTTGAGAAAATCATAGCAGAAAACTTTATTAACCTGGGCAAAGACACAGACATCAAAACCCAGGAAGCACAGAGGACCCCCATTAGATTCAACAAAAACCGACCAGCAACAAGGCATATCATCGTCAAATTCACAAAATACTCAGGCAAGGAAAGAATCATAAAAGCAGCAAGGGAAAAAAACTCCTTAACCTACAAGCGATTACAGATCAGATTCACTGCAGACCTATCCACAGAAACTTGGCAGGCCAGAAAGGAGTGGCAGGATATATTCAGTGTGCTGAATCAGAAAAAAATACGCAGACAAGAATTCTTTATCCAGCAAGGTTGTCATTCAAAATAGAAGGAGAGATGAAAATTTCCCAGGCAAACAAAAATTAAAGGAGCTTGTGATCACTAAACCAGCCTTGCAAGAAACTTTAAGGGGGACTCCATGAAGGGAGAAAAGCCAAATGAATGAATGAATGAATGAATGAATGAATGCCAAAAGCAAAAAAGATTAGAAAGGACCAGAGAACACCACCAGAAACTCCAACTCTACAAGAAACATAATGGCAATAAACTCATATCTTTCAGTACTCACTCTAAATGTCAATGGACTAAATGCTCCAATCAAAAGACACAGGGTAACAGAATGGAAAAGAAAACAAGATCCATCTATATGCTGTTTACAAGAGACCCACTTTAGACCTCAAGACACCTTCAGATTGAAAGTAAGGGGATGGAGAACCATCTATCATGTTAATGGTCAACAAAAGAAAGCCAGAGTAACCATACTTATATCAATCTAGACCTTAAAATAAAGACTGTAACAAGAGATGAAGAAGGGAATTATATCATAATCAAGGGGTCTATCCACCAAGAAGACTAACAATTATAAACATTTATGCGCCAAATGTGAGAGCACCCAAATATATAAATCAATTAATCACAAACATAAAAAATCTCCTTGATAATAATACCATAGTAATAGGAGACGTCAACACTACACTTACAATGGACAGATCATCTAAGCGGAAAATCAACAAGGAAACAATGGCTTTGAATGACATATTGGACCAGATGCACTTAACAGATATATTCAGAACATTTCATGCTAAAGCAGTAGAATATACATTCTTCTCCAGCACACATGGAACATTCTCCACAATGACCACATACTGGGACACAAAATAGCCCTCAACAAGTACAAAAAGATCAAGATCATACTGTGCATATTTTCAGACCACAATGTTATGAAACTCAAAATCAACCGAAGAAAATATTTGGAAAGGCAACAAATACTTGGAGACTAAAGAACATCCTACTAAAGAATGAATGGGTTAACCAAGAAAATAAAGGAAATTAAAAGTACATGGGAGCCAATGAAAATGATAACACCACAGCCCAAAACCTCTGGGACACAGCAAAGGCAGTCATAAAAAGGAAGTATATAGCAATCCAGGCCTTCCTAAAGAAGGAAAAAAGGTATCACACACACAATGTAACCTTACACCTTAAAAAGCTGGAAAAAGAACAGCAAATAAAACCCAAAACAGCAGAAAACAGGAAATAAAGATTAGAGCATAAATTAATGCTATTGAAACCAAAAACACAGTAGAATAGATCAATGAAACCAGAGGCTGGTTCTTTAAAAGAATTAACAGAATTGATAAACCACTAGCCAGTTTGATCAAAGAGAAACGAAAGGATCCAAATAAATAAAATCAAGAATGAAAGAGGAGAGATCACAACCAACACAACAGAAATAAAAACAATACTAAGGGAGGGAGGGGAGGGTGGGTGATGGGTATTGAGGAGGGCACCTTTTGGGATGAGCACTGGGTGTTGTATGGAAACCAATTTGTCAATAAATTTCATATATATATATTAAAAAAATAAATAAATAAATAAATAAATAAATAAAAATTAAAAAAAAAAACAATACTAAGAGAATATTATGAGCAGTTATATGCCAATAAAATGGGCAACCTGGAAGAAATGGACAAATTCCTAGAAACATATACACTGCCAAAACTGGAACAGGAAGAAATAGAAAATTTGAACAGATCCATAACCAATAAAGAAATCAAATTAGTAATTAAAAATCTCCCAAAAAACAAGAGTCCAGGGCCAGATGGCTTTCCAGGGGGATTCCACCAAACATTTAAGGAAGAGTTAACACCTATTCTCTCGAAGCTGTTCCAAAAAATAGAAATGGAAGGAAAACTTCCAAACACTTTCTGTAAGGCCACTATTACCTTGATTCCAAAACCAGACTAATACCCCACTAAAAAGGAGAACTATAGACCAATTTCCCTGATAAATATAGATGCAAAAATCCTCAACAAGGTATTAGCCAACCAGACCCAAGAATACATTAAAAAAGTCATTCACCACGACCAAGTGGTATTTACATCTGGGATGCAGGGCTGGTCCAATATCCACAAAACAATCAATATGATTCATCACATCAATAAAAGAAAGGACAAGAACCACATATTCCTCTCAGTAGATTCAGAAAAAGCATTTGACAAAATACAGCATCCTTTCCTAATAAAAACCCTCAAGAAAGTAGGGATAGAAGGATCATACCTCAAGATCATAAAAGCCATAGATAAAAGACCCAATGTTAATGTCATCCTCAATGGGGAAAAACTGAGAGCTTTCCCCCTAAGGTCAGGAACAAGACAGGGATGTCCACTCTCGCCACTGTTATTCAACATAGCATTGGAAGTCTTAGCCTCTGCAATCAGACAACACAAAGATATAAAAGGCATCCAAATCGGCCAGGAGAAGGTCAGACTTTCATTCTTCACAGATGACATGATACTCTATATGGAAAAACCAAAAGATTCCACCAAAAAACTGCTAGAACCGATCCATGAATTCAGCAAAGTCGCAGGATATAAAATCAACATACAGAAATTGGTTGCATTCCTATACACCAACAATGAAACATAGAAAGAGAAACCAAGGAATAGATCCCATTTACAATTGCACCAAAAACCATAAAATACCTAGGAATAAATCTAACCAAAGAGGTGAAAAAACTATACACTGAAAAATACAGAGAGCTTATGAAAGAAATTGAAGAAGACATAACAAAATGGAAGAAGATTCCATGCTCCTAGATACGAAGAATAAATATTGTTAAAATGTCAATAACTACCCAAAGCAATCTATATATTCAATGCAATTCCTATCAAAATAACACCAGCATTCTTCACAGAACTAGAACAAACAATCCTAAAATTTGTATGGAACCAGAAAAGACCCTGAATAGCCAAAGCAGTGTTGAAAAAGAAAACCAAAGCAGGAGGCATCACAATCCTGGACTTCAAGCTATACTACAAAGCTGTAATCATAAAGACAGTATAGTACTGGCACAAACACAGGCACTCAGATCAATGGAACAGAATAGAGAACCCAGAAATGGACCCACAAACATATGGCCAACTAATATTTGACAAAGCAAGAAAGAATATCCAATGGAATAAAGACAGTCTCTTCAGCAAATGGTGCTGGGAACACTGGACAGCAACATGCAGAAAAATGAACCTGAGCCACTTTCATGCACCATACACAAAAATAAAGTCAAAATGGATGAAAGACCTCAATGTAAGACAGCCATCAGAATCCTCGAGAAGAAAGCAGGCAACAACCTATTTGACCTCAGCCACAACAACTTCTTACTTAACATGTCTCCAGAGGCAAGGGAACCAAAAGCAAAAATGAACTACTGGGACCTCATCAAAATAAAAAGCTTCTGCACAGCAAAGGGAACAATCAGAAAAACTAAAAAGCAACAGACAGAATGGGAGACGATATTTGCAAACTACATGTCAGATAAAGGGTTAGTATCCAAAATCTATAAAGAACTTGGCAAACTCAACACCCAAAAATCAAATAATCCAGTGAAGAAATGGGCAAGACATGAATAGACACTTCTCCAAAGAAGACAAAAATGAAAAATGAAAAAATGACACATGAAAAAATGCTCAACATCACTCATCACCAGGGGAAAATACAAATCAAAACCACAATGACATACCACCTGCTGGTGGGAATGCAAACTGGTTCAGCCACTCTTGAAAACAGTATGGAGGTTCCTCAAAAAATTAAAAATAGAACTACCCTGTGACCCAGCAAATGCACTAGTAGGTATTTACCCAAGGGAAACAGGTATGCTGTTTCGAAGGAG
This sequence comes from Lynx rufus, assembly GCF_022079265.1. Lineage (NCBI taxonomy): Eukaryota > Metazoa > Chordata > Mammalia > Carnivora > Felidae > Lynx > Lynx rufus. The sequence continues at coordinate 9,930,212 of NW_025814825.1, forward strand.
CACATGCACCCACATGTTTATAGCAGCACTATCAACAATAGCCAAAGTATGGAAAAAGCCCAAATGTCCATTGATGGATGAATGGATAAAGAAGAAGTGGTATATATATACAATGGAGTATTACTCGACAATCAAAAAGAATGAAATCTTGCCATTTGCAACTACGTGGGTTGGAGCTAGAGGGTATTATGCTAAGCAAAATTAGTCAGAGAAAGACAAGTATCATATGACGTCACTCATATGAGGGCTTTAAGACACATAACAGATAAACACAAGGAAAGGGAAGCAAAAATAACATAAAACAGGTAGGGGACAAAACATAAGAGACTCTTAAATATGGAGAACAAACAGAGGGTTACTGGAGAGGTCGTGGGAGGGAAAGTATGGGCTAACAGAGGGTTACTGGAGAGGTTGTGGGAGGGAGAGTATGGGCTAAATGGGTAAGGGGAATTAAGAAATCTACTCTTGAAATCATTGTCGCACTATATGCTAACTAATTTGGATGTAAATTTAAAAAATAAGAAATAAAAAATAAAAAATAATGTGAGTACCTAACTTCTCCATGGCCACAGAACTTGTCAACCCCAGCACCAGGCCAACTCTATGGCCCTATACGGCCCTCTGAAGCTTCCCACAAATACAGGCCCCTGGTTCACCCCAAGGCCCGCCAGCTCTAGCAGCCCCAGGTGGCTTCCCCAGAACCAGGATCCTTGTGGGCTTCTGGCACATCCCAGTGCCTACCAGCTCCAGTGGGCTTTGGTAACCTAATCGGTTCCCAATCATTGCCCATAACCTATGAACACAGACATCCAACCAGGCCCAGAACCAAACCAACTACTGTGGATCTAGGATGTTGACCTACCCCAGCACTAGCAAGTCCCTAGTCCCTAGCAAACCCAAGCATCAAGTCAGTCCCTACAGACATAGACACCAGACCAGCTCCCATGGACCTAGACTCCTAGCCTTCCTACCACCAGGCAAGCCCCATGGTCCCAGCCTAGAGGCGAGTCGTTTGAGACAGGCTTATTCCCTTACCTAAGTTCAGGCTTACCCCAACACCAAACTGGCCTATTTGACTATACTCTCCAGGTTGTCTCCAATGACCAGGCTTTAACTGCATCCCAGTAATGCACTGAGCCCCACAAACCCAGACAATAATCCCACTACAGTGGTCCTTGGCACCTGGTTGGAACCTGAGGACTCAGAATCCAGATCCACCCATGCAGGCCTATGCCCTAGGCCCATCAATGCAGATTCAAACACTAGATCTGCCCCAGTAAGCCCAGGCACCAGCCTGGGTGCCAGGTACCTAAGCATCAGGCCTTCCCCCTTCTGATGCAGGCATAGATCCACCTGCCAAGGGCATACCCACAGATGTCACCACACAGCCCATCCAGAATGACTAGTAAAGGGCTTTGCCCCTCAAACCCAGTCTATAAAAGCTAGGAGAAATGAATACTTCTTCAAATGCATGGAGACCAATGCAAGGGCATAAGGATCATGAATAATGAAGAAAATATGATACCACCAAAGGAAATTAATAAAGATCCAATGACTGACCCTAAGTAAATAGAGATCTATGAACTGTCTGAGAAGGAATTCAGAATAATCTACTTAAAAAAACTAAATGAGGGGAGTCTGGGTGGCTTAGTTGGTTAAGCATCTGACTTCAGCTCAGGTCACAATCTCGCAGTCCGTGAGTTCGAGCCCCGCGTCGGGCTCTGGGCTGATGGCTCAGAGCCTGGAGCCTGCTTCGGATTCTGTGTCTCCCTCTCTCTCTGCCCCTCCCCCGTTCATGCTCTGTCTCTCTCTGTCTCAAAAATAAATAAACTTAAAAAAAACTAAATGAACTACAAGAAAACAAAGATGGACAATTAAATGAAATTAGGGAAATAATACATGAACTTCAACAAATACATAGAAACCATTAAAAAAAACACACACACACAAAAACAGAAATCCTAGAGTTGAAGAATACATGACTGAACTTTAGAAATCAATAGAGATCTTCAACAGCAGACTCAACAAATAAAAAAAAAAAGAAATAATTAGAATATAGTTTGTTTGAAATCATCCAGTCAGAGGAGTAAAATTTTTACAAGAATGTATCACAAAGAAAGCCTATGTGAATTATGGGACACCTTTAAGAGAAACAACCTACACATTATTAGAATCCCAAAGGGAGACATGAGGGACAAAGGGGGAGAATGTTTATTTAAGAAATAATGAAATAATGGCTGGGAGGGAAGGAAGGAAGGAAGGAAGGAAGGAAGGAAGGAAGGAAGGAAGGAAGGAAAGGAGGGAGAAAAAGGCTGAGAACTTCCTAAGTCTGGGGAGAGATTTGGACATCCAAGTTTATAAAGTTAACAGATCACCTCAAAATGTGAATTTAAAATGATCATTTCTAGGACACATTATAATAGCACTGTCTAAAATCAAAGACAAAGAAATTTAAAAGCAGCAAGAAAAAAATTCCTCACACATAAGGCTATCAGCAGATTTCTCAGCACCTCTCACAAAAATTAACTCAAAATGGATTAAAGACTTAAAAAATAAGACCTGAAACCATCAAACTCCAAGAAGAAAACAGGAAAAAAATCTCCTTTACATGAGTCTTGGCAATAATTATTTGCATATAACACCAAAAACAAAAGCAAAGATAAACACATGAGACTACATCAAACTAAAAAGCTTCTGGGCAGCAAAGGAAACAATCAGCAAAATGCAAAGGCAACCTATGGAATGAGAGAAAAATTTGAAAACCACTTAATCTAGTAAGGGGTTAATATCCAAATATATAAGGAACTCATATAACTCAATAGGAAAAAAAAAATTTAATGGACAGAGATCCTGAATAGACATTTTTCCACACATACAAATAACCAATAGGTACAGGAAAAGATGCTCTACATCACTAATCATCAGGGAAATGTAAATCCAAACTGCCAGATATTAGCTCACACTCAGTAGAATGGTTGTTATCAAACAGCAAGAGATACCAAATGTTGGGAAGGATGTAGAGAAAAGGGAACCCTTATGCACTGTCAGTGGCAATGTAAATTGATCAGCCACTATGACAAACAGTTGGAGGCTCCTCAGAAAATGAAACATAGATCTACCATATGATCCAGCATTCTCAAATCCAGATATATACCCAAAAGAACTGAAAGTAAAGTCTCAATACATATTTGCATAACCATGCCTATAATAGCACGATTCACAATCGCCTAAAGGTAGAAACAACCCAAATTTCCTTTGACAGATGAATATATCAACAGTAGGCTACTAGTAAGTTTCTGGGGAGTCAAAAGATACCTGGATTTTCAACTATGTGTCAGACAGGAGTCTGTGTCCCTAACCCCCACTTTGTTCAAGGGCCAACTGTACATACAACAGAATATTATTCAGCCTTTAAAGGGAATGAAATCCTATCACCTGCTAAATCGTGAGTAAAACTGGAGTTATGCTAAATGATTCCACTTATCAAATATTATATGGTCCTACTTTTATGAGGTGTCTAAAGTACTCAAATTCATAGAAACAAAGTAGAATGGTGGTTACCAGAGTGTAGGGGTAGAGGAAAAGAATCAGTTGTTTTATGGGTACAGAATTTCAGATTTACAAGACAAAAAAGTTCTGGAGGTTTGTTTCACAACATACTTAAAATATTTAACACTACTGAACTGTACACTTAAAAATGGCTAAAACGGTAAATTTTATGTGTTTTTATCATAATAAAAAAGAGAAATGCCACCAAAAGTAGATATTAAGGAAGCAACTAAATAGCTATTTCTACTTACCTAAACAAGCTCCAGAGGAATTTATGTGAAGTGTTTCAGGCATGATGAAGCTATATTTTACTCAGAATGAATAAATACTGAAAAGTGTGATTTCCTGTGCTGTTCAGAGAGTGATGGAAGAGTTAAATAAATAGGTGGATTAAAAAGGAAGGAAAACTTTAGAAGTTCATACCTTGGAAGATATTTAAGTAGGAAAATACATTGCAAAGTTCACAAGATTTTTCACATAGTATATTTTACGAATATAAAGCCTCTAATTAAATATCTAGCTCTATGTATCTTTTGACATATAAACTCAATTGAATGCCAACTAAAATAGCATTAAATTACTACCCTTAAGTAACTCCCTCCTACTTCCATAAATAAAGCAAGGAAAGTAAATGGCACTAAAAACAGCTGTGATGTCCATCACAGGAAGAAATTCTTTTTAAAACCAGTTTTCTCTCAAATCTGTAAGAAAAAATAACTCATTCTGATAATCCCAAATATGCTGAAAACTATTTTTTGTCTTTTTAAATATTAATTCATTCTCACTTCTAATTACTACAAATTAGAGTGGTTTTATAATACAGATAATTTTGGAAAATAAATTTAACTGCCTTCTTTTGTTTTACTTTTCCTTAGTGTTTTACTTTTCCTTATATACATTATAAGGCTACCATGGAGAAAATAGTTAAATAAAATAATTTATAGAATTATAATTTAGGAGGCTTCTTCTTTACCTTAAGAGAAGTGATATAATTGAAATTTGGAGGTAAAAAGATTTTGACTCTGGAAGAAACTAAAGCCTCTTGGGCAATCTTCAGTGGCCAGACTTATATAATAGAAAATGAATTGACTTGACAATGATACCTGAAAGGAAGAAGGAGACATGCAGAGTGAGTTTTAGAAAAGTAGGAAAGAAAATGAGACAGATAAAGGAAGAATGAGATCAGCTTCCAAGCTCTATCTATAAAGGACCATGGAGGCAGTAGGACAACAAGAGATACCTTGAAAAAAAAATACACCATCAAAATCAAATAACTGAAAAACTAATTGATAGTGACCAAAAGCCTATCTGTGGTTGCCTGTGTCTAGAAATGCAGAGGGATCTTGATTGCAAAGAGGCACCCCTGTGCCTGGTGCGAGGGAAATATTTTATAATTTGATTGTGGTGGTAGTTACATGGGTGGCTACATTTTTCAAAACTCATCCAACAATTAAAATGGGTATATTTAATCATGGAAATTATACCTCAATAAAGATGATTTTTAAAAAATCAAATGTCTTCTTAGTCATGTATCTAAGTGTATAAAGAAAAAAACACCAAAAGGCTGCTAAACAGAAACTTACATGAATAAATAAAGCAAGGAAAGCATAAAACTACCTTATAATCTTAAAAAATAATGTTCTAGAAGAGTAAATTTTATAGAATATTCAAGCTTATGTTTTTTAAAACCTCCTATTTTTCCATCTCATTTCCCCTAGTATTCCAACCCCAATATTCTTTCTACCCCACTGGGTCACTGGGTCACTGAATCCATCAATCATGTCTTTCTCTCTCTGTCACTCATACACACATACACACACACACACACACACACACACACACACACACACAACCACACCATACCCGTCCCATATCCTCTCTTAACTTGAATTTTAAGAGATGATTTTTTAAAGAATTGTATTTGAAAGGCTTATGAACAGAAGATTTAAATTCCATTTGAGGGAAATTATTAAAGGTCATTTGGTTTTCACTGGGGCCCATTCAGGGAATAGAGAAGTAATAACTGAGCTGAGTATTCACCAGGTTGACAAAATGAGGAAGAGCAGTCTAGACAGTGAAAAGAGAATACAGCAACAAAAGAAATAGTTCAATGCATCAGGGAACCATAAATAGTCAATGTGGCTGGAAATTGTGAGGAGAGAAAAGGAGGTTGGACAAGCACAAGTCAAAAAAAAAGTGCTTAAAAGTCTGAAGTGCTATGGTCACTAACTCTGTGACAGCAAAGTCTGTGTTTTGTTTACTGAAGTATCCCTAAGAAACAATTCCCTAGCACATAATGGATGCTCAATAAAAATATGACAAATGGATGGATAGATGGATGGATAAATGACTGGATTGAACAATGGAGAGGCTGTTATGTTACAATAAAGAGTCTAGATTTTGTTCTAAAATCCAGATTCTACCAATCACAGTGATAAATGGCCATGTGTGAAGTATGCCACAAAGAATTTGTTAGTAATTAAGCCAAAGTACTGCAATTTGCAAATTATTTACTTCTTAAATACAAATAAATGCCTGTTCAAGATTGCCCCTATAATATTACCCTCATGTTCATTCCAATATACTTTACTAAGTGCAAGAGTAAAGGATGGAGTTTTAGCTAGTTCACCACTAAGTGCACATAATCTACAACCTATCAATTCTAAATCATGGATGGCAGTAAGTCACCACTGCCAAACTACCAATAACCATGGCAATTATACATTATTGAAGCCTGTACTTCCTAAAATATACTTCAAAGTTTTATCAAAATTGTGGTACACTCACTGAAGTGTATTAGGCATATGAATATCATTGGTCAAGTACATCAGTGAAGGTAACAGAGATCAATTTTTTTAAATATTGATACGTAATTTCTGCTAGAGAAAAATTGTTTTTGTGACAAAGTAGATAAGTGAAGCATATGAGACTTAAGGTGGAGAGTGTTAGAAAACTGCAGATGAGAAATGGATAAAATCTGGACGAAGGTAATAGAAATAGATATGCAGAAAGAAAATGATAATAAAAGTAAACAGGCAGTAAAATCAACAGACTTATGCATCAATTAGACTTGCTCACTTGGGCAAAGTGGTTTGGGCTTACAAAGCAGGGTCAAATTCAGAACCTGGGTAAGAGATAAAAGAAAACAATCATAATAGGCAGTAAAGATAATAAGTAAATTCCATATTAGACATGTTGAACTGGATATAAACATGTCAAACAGAGAGGTCTGTAATAGGGGTTCTGATTAGGAATCCCTGCATAAATATGCTAGATGAAACAGCCTAGAGAGAGTGTATATGTGCAGTTAGAAAAGAGTCACAGAAAGAAATTGGAAAAGACACTTTTAGGGGGTAGGACAAGTAATATAAACCCCCAAAACAGGTGCAAATAATCAGACTCATAGACCATGAGTTCCTCCTAGTTTCCATTAGTGCAATTTCTGGCACAGTCTTGGTGGTTGGTAATTATGACGAATAATTAATTAGAAAGCAAAAACTAAGAAGGAACAACAGAGATCATCCACTAGGGCTGGAAAATAAGTTTCAATTCAAGATTAACTACAGTCAGTTAGGTATAACCATCTAGAAAACCATGTAGATTTAGAGGTCAAGACAGGGCTCCAATGAAAAGACTAACAATTATTATGTAATGTTAAACCATGTACTCAGGCGGAGGTAAGAAAACACTAATGGGTCACATGTTCCCACCACTGATACTTTGTTTTTATTACATAAAATTTAGTACATACCTTGTTTTTATTTCATTATATAATTTTAACTTTGAAAGTAATACAAGTTCATTGTAATGTCAAACAACACACAGAAAATATTAATAATCTCCACCAACTGCACTGATCTCATTCCCATAAGGCAACCAACACTCAACAAAGGAAAAATGTTCTGCATTTATGCCCCTCTTTCTTTCTGCTTTTGATCCACATATATATTGTTTTTGTTTGTTCATAAAATTATTGACAAAGGAAGACACTATAGCACACAGATAAAATTGCCAGTGTCTAAACTTGTCAAATTGCCTACACTTTTCTTTCATTATTTAAAAAATATTGCCTGTAATTATATATAATATTATATATTTTGTTTTCACTTTTTTTCTCTCTAATCAAGCTCATCAGAGGTTTGTCTGCTCCACTGACCTTATCAAGGACCCAAATAACATCTTTTCTGTGTTTTAAGTTTTTATTTAAATTCTAGTTAGTTAATACACAGTGTAATATTAGTTTCAAGTGTACAATATAGTGATTCAACACTTTCATACAACACCTGGAGCTCATCACAACAAGTGCACTCCTTAATCCCCATCGCCTATTTCACCCATCCCTGCACCCAGTTCCCCTCTGGAGTTTGTTCTCTATAGTTAAGAGTCTGTTTCTTGTTTTGCCTCCGTCTCTTCTTTTTTTTCCCTTTGTTCATTTGTTTTGTTTCTTAAATTCCACATATGAGTAAAATCATATGGTATATGTCTTTCTCTGTCTTACTTCGCTTAGCATATTCTCTGGCTCCATCCATGTCATTGCAAATGGCAACATTTAATTCTTATGGCTAATATTCCATCATATATATAATTATATATGATATAAATATCTATATATAGATAAAGATATAGATATATAGATAGATATAGATATATAGATATAGATATAGATATAGATAGATGATAGATATAGATATAGATATAGATATAGATATAGATATAGATATAGATATCTATTCATCTATCTATATAGAATAGATATCTATTCATCAGACGGACACATGGACTGTTTCCATAATTTGGCTATTGTAAATAATGCTGCTATAAACATTCGGGTGCATGTATCCCTTCGAATTAGTATTTTTGTATTCTTTGGGTAAATACCTAGTAGTGTGATTGCTGGATTGAAGGGTAATCTGATTAATAACTTTATGAGGAACCTCCATACTGTTTTCCAGAGTGTATGTACCAGTTTGCATTCCCACCAATAGTGCAAGAGGGTTCCTTTTTCTCCACATCCACACCAGCAACTGTTGTTTCTTGTGTTGTTGATTTTAGCCATTCTGACAGGTGTGAGGTGATATCTCATTGTAGTTTTAATTTGTACTTCCCTAATGATCAGGGAAATTGAGCATCTTTTCATGTGTTTGTTGGTCATCTAGATATCTTCTTTGGAAAATGTCTATTCATGTATTCTGTCCACTTTACCTGGATTACATGCTCTATGATGTTGAGTCTTATGAGTTCTTTTCATATTTTAGATAACCCTTTATCATATATGTCATTTGCAAATAGCTTCTCCCATTCCATAGGTTGCCTTTTAGTTTTGTTGATTGTTTCCTTCACTGTGCAAAAGCTTTTTATTTTGATGAAGCCCCAATAGTTTACTTATGCTTTTGTTTCCCTTGCCTCAGAAGACATTATCTAGTAAGAAGTTGGTACAGCCAGTGTCAAAGCGGCTACTGCCTGTGTTCTCTTCTAGGAATTTTTATGGTTTCAGGGGTCACATTTAGGTCTTCATCCATTCTGAATTTATTTTTGTGTTTGGTGTAAGAAAGTAGACAAGTTTCATTCTTCTCCATGTTGCTGTCCAGTTTTCCCAACACCATTTGTTGAAGAGACTCTTTTTCTCATTAGATATTCTTTTCTACTTTGTCAAATATTAATACTGCCCACTTAGTTGTGGGTTCATTTCTGGGTTTTCTATTCTGTTCTAATGATCTATGCATCTATATCTGTGCCAGTACCATACTGTCATAATAACTACAGCATTGTAATATAACTTGAAGTCTGGAAATGTGATGTCTCCAGCTTTGCTTTGCTTTTTCAAGGTTGCATTGGCTATTCAGAATCTTTTGTGGTTCCTTACAAATTTTAGGATTGTTTGTTTTAGCTCTGCAAAAAGTGCTTGTGGTATTTTGATAGGGATTGCATTAAATGTGTAGATTTCTTGGATGGTATAGACATTTTAACAATATTTGCTTTTCCAATCCATGAGTATGGCATTTTCTTCCATTTCTTTGTCATCTTCAATATCTTTCAATAATGTTTTATAGTTTTCAGAGTACATAGTCTTTTACCTCTTTGGTTAGGTTTATTCCTAGGTATCTTATTTGTTTTGGTGCAATTGCAAATGGGATTGATTCCTTACTTTCTTTTTCTGCTGCTTTATTATTGATTGGTGTGTAGAAATGCAACAGATTTCTGCACATTGATTTTGTATTCTGCCACTTTACTGAATTTGTGTTATCAGTTCTAGCAGTTTTTTGGTGGAGTCTCAGGTTTTTTATATAGAGTATCATGTCATCTGCAAGTAGTGAAAGTTTCGATGCCTTTTATTTCTTTTTGTTGTATGATTGTTGTGACTAGGCCTTCCAGTACTATGTTAAATAACAGTGGTGATAGTGGACACCTCTGTCTTGTTCTTTACTGTAGAGAAAAAGTCCCACTAAGGATGATATTAGCTGTGGGTTTTTCATATATGCCCTTTATTTATGTTGAGATATGATCCCTCTCAACCTACTTTGCTGAGGGATTTTATCATGAAGGATACTGTACTTTGTCAAATACTTTTTCTGCATCTTTTGAAATGATCATATGGTTCATATCCTTTCTTTTATTAATGTGGTGTATACATTGATTGATTTGCAAGTATTGAACCACACTTGCAACCCAGGAGTAAATCCCACTTGATCGTGGTGAATGATTTTTTTAACATATTGTTGGATTCAGTTTGCTAGTATTTTATTGAGAATTTTTGCATCCATGTTCTTCAGGGATAATGGCACCAAATAACTTCTACGTGGCCCACTGCAACGTTCAATTTTGCGTCTTTGTCTTATTCAGCAGTATCTGACACATTCAGTCCCTTTCTCCTTAAGATTTCAAGTACATTTTTTCCATTTAATGACAGCTGTTTCTCAGTTTTTTGACATTCATGGTTTTTTCTGAGCTGTAACTACTGGAGTGAACACGGAGCACAGTGTTTAGGCCTGTCCTCTTCTCCATCTACACTATCACGCAGTTCACTGTCATTAATTGCCATCTTTATAGGGTCTACTCCAAATGTGTATCTCCAGCCCAAACTCTCTACTGAACTCCAGACTCATCTCCCCTATAGTTGCTCAACACCTACACTTCATTGTCTAGTGGTCATTCAAACTTCACATCAAAACTAAACTCTCCACTTTCTCCCCATCCCAAATTAGTATGATTGGTAATTTTGTTAAATTTGGTAAGTTGGTCACTCAGCAAACTGGCAATTTAGCGATAAATTTACTTCCACCCATTCTATTAATGAAGTAACCAGAAATAATATCTAAAATATCTTAAGGGGAAAAACGTAAGAATTTTATACTCAAAATGTCCACTAATTACAAATTAAACTGGCAATCTCAAATACATAAGAACTTTGTAAATGGAACATTTATGAGCACTTCCTTAAAAAATTCCCAAGGCACAAAATCCAGCCTTCCAGCAAAATCAAAACAAAGAACTTGGTAATACAGAAATAATAGTACAAGGTCTGGCGATGACTAAAGAATCAACTTTAAATGGAACAAATAACATTGATACATTTTTAAATGGATTAAATAACTGACAAGTATGACTACAGAAGAAAGGGAAATGTAATAAACTAAGGCAATGTATAAAGAATACTGTATCAGAAGTTAGAGGATGGGGGAGGAGATACTGTATAAAGTATATGTGTGTTATTTTTTCATCTTTCAGAGAAAACCACTAATGGCTATGCTGCAAATTCCTGGATATACACTCACCTTGTGCTCTACAGGCCCCTACATCCTACCAGCATGCCTTGTTCCTATGATCATTACTGCAACAGTGAAATAGAGAGCAAATGAAATAGACACCAAATGAGTAAAGTTTTACCCGAATATATGAAATACTATAATTAAAAAACAGTGTTGATTCCAAACTTCTAGAATAGTTATACTTTTCGTAACAATAACAGGATCTTTTATGCTCTATATCACTTGTGATAAAGAAATATTTTTCTGAGTAAAGTCAATAGCTCCTCCAGTTTTACTTTAATCTCTTTTCTTTCACTAAATTCAAGTAAAATTAAATTAATACTTGGTATTTAAAATGCCATGTATACTGTGATCCCATTTTCCTAAAATTATATCTAGCTATATTTTGCTCAATATAGACACATTGAGAGATGTCTGGAAAGATGTTCAAATGTTGAGAATAGCTATTTCTGGAAAGTAGAATTTGGAGTGATTTTCTGCCTTCTTCTTACTTTCCTGTGTGGTTTAAACTTGTATAATAATCATATGTGATACAGATTATAAATCACATGTGATATAGAGCATAAAAGATTTATAACAAAAGTTATTGAAATTTTTGTCTAGGGCCTTAGTACAAACAGAATGATTCTAATAGCTAAATCTAACCAATTTTACCCCACCACCAACAACAAAAGCAAAGCATTGCAAGCTTACAAATACATGAAAGGAATCAAAACTAAGATGGTAAGTCTTCAAGATCTTGTACTTTGTGTGTCACACCAATATTAACTGGTGATGGACATTTTGTACTTATACTGGTTTGATACCATCGATCTGTGAGTCATTCATGGCATCATTGGTTGATACAATACAGCATAAAGGATTTAACAGCAATACTCATTAAATATAGAAGTACTGATAATGAACAGAGAATTTTTTATCTGTGAAATAACATGTCATGTCTTCCTCACACTTAGAGGAGATAGTTAATAATTTTCTCCCTTAAAAATAAAAAGTATTTTTTAATGCCTGTACTTCCAGAACCACATAATAATTAAATAGCTCTGAACTTAACCTTTAAAATTTATTCTAAAGGGTTCTTTTTACTTTTTGTTTTGGTTATCAAAACAACAACAAAAAGGCATTATTAAATTGCCTTTCATAGTTGTCACCAAAATCATATCTTTAGCAAACATACACCACAGACCAATCTGCATCTAATATTCATTTCTTTTTGTTGTTGTTTAAAAGCAATAAATGTTTGAAAAACTGTCCTTCCTCTTTTCAGTCTGATTTTATTTTGAAAGAAAAATTAGATAGCAATTATCTGTGACTTTATAAGCAGCTCATATCACCGTGGGTTCTAAGGTCAAACATCCTGCTTCCGGGATTTAAGTTCACTAGATGGTCTTTGGCTACATGTCACACACTTTTCAACTATGCCTTCTTGGTATGACTATTACAGAGTTGCTAATGAGAGAAGTTAGTTTTATTTCTGTAACCTTTGTGAATTACTGCAGTTGAATCCTTTAAAGTAGGAAGCATCTTAATAAACTTTTCTTTATTAAAATATAGTCATAATGGGGACAAAATAGGGAAGGCCTAATAAGCAATAAAAACAAATTTTTATGGGGAAAGGGATAAGTGCAAGGTGTGAAGATATTTAACTGAGTTATCAGACATTTGAATAAGAAGGGGAAACATCCCTATTAGGTGTTTAATAGTTGTTTTATCTCATACTCAGAAATTGGGCACCTCAGTCACTCATTATCCTAAATGGAAAGAAATAACTGAACATATTCTGCCTAAATTACCCTGAAGCATTTTGGTGTCTTGTCTGTTTGCTATCCATTACACTAACTTTAAGTAAAATGCAATTTAACAAGTCGTAAGGATTCTCTCAAACTTGGAGAAGAGAAAGAGTAAAACATTTGTGTTCTACATTCTATCCTCCATTCTCTCACTGATGACCATGTGACCTTAATTTTTTTTTCTACGTTTTTATTTATTTTTGGGTCAGAGAGAGACAGAGCATGAACGGGGGAGGGGCAGAGAGAGAGGGAGACACAGAATCGGAAACAGGCTCCAGGCTCTGAGCCATCAGCCCAGAGCCTGACGCGGGGCTCGAACTCCCGGACCGCGAGATCGTGACCTGGCTGAAGTCGGACGCTTAACCGACTGCGCCACCCAGGCGCCCCGACCATGTGACCTTAAATGATACACCTGTCATCACTTAGGGCTTAATTCTCCAACTGCAAAATGAGGAATTTAGCCTAGATTTGCAGCTATTTAACATTGGTGCCCCAGAGAATCTAAAGAAATGGAAACTACTGGGTCTTTCCTCAGAGACATGTATGCATACATAAACCAAAGAACTAGCAATGCCCTATAGGGTTCAGTACAGTATGGTCACCAGCCTCCTTACCCAACCTTAACTCTTTGACTTTGTCTCCATGTTCACTCATCCCCCAGCTACGCTGGCTTCCTTGTTCTTTCTCAATACAACAAATAAGCTCTTACCTGAGGGTAATTTCACTGGCTGTTCTCTATGCCTAGAATGTTCTTTTTTTAACCTCCAAGACTTTGCTCAAATGTCATCTTCCCAATTAGGCTTAACTCTGATCACCTTATTTAAAATTGTAACCTGCATCCCTTTCCAGCATTGGTCCTTGCCCTTTGCTTTAATTTCTTCCCCAGAGAACTTACAATCTAGATGTGCACAAGAAAGTTAATATAGCAGGCCTGACTGCTATCCTTTGAGAGGCTTACTTACAAGGTGGGCCCTTGGCTTCCATATAGGAACTTGGATTTTAGAAGGGTTCTCACAGCTCCATAACTGGTAAGAGTAGCTCAGTAAATCTAAACTGTTTATGCAATCAATGTTTTTATGCTGTCTGTTTTTCTTAGAGTAGTATGCAAATTTGGTATGTGCCAGGCAAAAGGTGCCTATGTGACCAGCCCCCAATAAAAACCCTGAGAACTTAGCATCTAATGCACTGCACTGGTAGACAATACTTCATGTATGTCGTCACAATTTGTTGCTAGAAGAGTTAAGTGCATCCATGTGATTCAACTAGGAGAGGATTCTGATTTGCTCTTTGTGCTTTTTCCCTTTGCTGATCTTGCTCTATACCATTTCACTGTAATACATATTACCTGTGAGTATAACTATATGCTGATTTCTCTGAGTATTCCTAGCAAATCATTGACCCAGGAGTAGTCTTGGGGACCCTTGATACTCTAGTACACCATAAAATAGACTTATGAATTTCATTTACTTCCCGTCTCCACATGTGAAAATGTAAGCTCTAAGAGGGCTAGAAATTTTGTTTTATTCACTGATATATCCCAACAGCCTAAGAAATTGCCTAGCATATAACAGGTGCTCAATAAATATTCATTGAATACATAGATACAAAATTTTTCAATTAATTTAAGGAAGTTAATGGAGCTTCCTAAGGAAGCTCTAGCCATTGATGTTGGTGATCTCCTTGCCAGGATGGTGTCTATTATGCTTAATAATTTTAATATTCAAAATTCTAACAAGACCTGTCTAAAGATGGTTTCTTCTCGATTCCCTAAAATTAGGAGAAGTAGAAGGAAGTATACATGTTTCAGTTGGGCAAACTTGACAAACATCATTCTCAGCACACTGTAAACTTTGTAAAAATCCTGGCTATATAGAAACCCTTGAAGGAAATTCGAGATTTTCATTTTTCTTCAATATCAAATCTTCAAAATTAAACCCTAGAGACCCACCTAAAGCCAAACTTTTGAAGCTCAGTAATCTTCTGAGCCAAGTTAATCTAAGAAACTTTCACAGTCTCCTTTAAAATGAAAAATATGGAAAGTTAAAGAAATTTTTAAGAGGAAATTGGAAGAAGCCAACGCTGAGAACAGAGCCAAGTATTCATTGAGTATATGCAGAACAGACTGGGGTGGGGGGTGGAGAGGAGTGGAGAGTTATTATTGTTAGCTGAATCCTCTAGGAATCAAAGACAAAATGCAAAGCACTCTAAGGTAAGCAATACTACAATAGAGAGAACCATTGGCTTGGGTACAAAGCCACATTTAAAAATATTTAATCTTTTCCTAGGAGCAAAAAATATTGAGCAATATATTTATTTTTGTAAGAAAGTTGCCCACTCACAGACCCACAAAACTAAATTTCATGCTGGGTCCTCAAAGAGAGCATAGGAGTAGATTCAGTTATGGCGGCATGGTAGGAGTTCAATAAATGCTAGTGAAATTAATAAGCATGACTGGTAGGTATTCAATAAATGTTAGTGAAATGAATAAATATGTGCAAGATACTGGGCTATGCACTGAATATAGCCTCAGTGAATATACACTGCATTCTATAGTAAATCTAGGCATATTACAGGATTTGGGAGTCTTGGTCTCTTTTGGCAGTATCTTGTTCAACAATTTGAAAGAAAAATTCAGACTGGAAAGAGAAATTTCTGCTATTTTTAATTAATCAAATCTTAAAATAATTCTTAGATATAAAAACAGATACTAAGTATTCAATTTTTAGTTTTTTGTCATTAACATACTTAGCAACAGATTCTTCTTTAAACATTCCTCCCTTCTTCCCTCCCTCTGTCTGTCTCTCTCTCTCTCTCTCTCACACACACACACACACACACACACACACACACACACACACCTATATTTTTGTTCTGTTAAAACCTTGAATTCTTTTATTGTAAAGCTCTTTGTGGCCCAACACTAATGGCACTTCAAAATATGCTAGCGTGAGGTGGTTAAAAATTGTGAAAGTTCCAATGCAGCCAATTTCAGAGAGAGAACATGAGCACCATTCATTAAATTTCTGGCCCCCCATGTTTATAGTTGCAAAGGGCCATTATTCCAGAACTGATTTTTATGCTTGTCTCAAAGCATCCAAGAGAAGACAGATTAAAAAGATATTAAGGACACAGAAAGAAACATTCGAAATGCTTTACACATGGAAGTCTATGCATCTCTAGCAAAAGCCTTTGGAATTCTCATATTAACAGTTCCTTGATGAAAGCATTTACTTGATTCCATTCTTCATTCCTATATATGACTTAAACAGCCCAGTTCCCCGGTCAGCATTCTACTTAAGTGCCATTCTAGAGCAAAGAGCAGACCAATGGCACTCAGAGGAAGAGAAATCCACACGAGATCCCAACACACACCATAATCTTTTTAGTATAACATGTAAATTTCTTACCACATTCACCAGGCTGGCTTCACAGCTTGTTTACCTTGCTCTACACTTTCTTCCTAGATGATCTCAAATATTCTCATGACTTTAAATATCATCTCTAAGCTGACAACTAAAATTTATATCTCCAATGAAAACATCTCCTCTGAAATTCAAAACCACTTATTCAACTTGATTTCTATACTTGGATATCTCCTCACAGGCATCTCAAACTCAGAATATTTAAAATAAAACTACTGGTTTCCTTCTTTCCCCCTTCCACATGCTTCAGGTCTGCTCTTCTTCAAGGCCTTCCACCTTAGTAAGCAGCACCTCCATCTGCTCACTTGCTCAGGCTAAATATGTGTGTTATATTTGATCATTCCTTCAGCTTCACCTCCCACATTCCCTATCAAATCCATCAGCCAGGCTTATCTCTGTGTACTACACAGATCACAAACCTGTCGAAATTCTCCTACCTTGTTGAGGTCCTAGTCCACAACACTATCATTTTTCACTTGGGTTCCAGCATGCGGAGAAAATTCCATGTTTACAAATGAACAAAAATGGACCTTTTACAAAATTATAATACCACAATTTCAAAATAGACATTTGAGAAAGAAGTTTCATACATGTATTCAATTAAACACAAAATCTTTTTCTTTTTGATAATTAATAAGACATTTTAAGACTTATTTGATATTTAGAATTCTTATATATGCATGTGTACATTTTCACTGTACCATAAATATAGTATAATGCTAAATATCAGAACTTTGATCAATAAAATTCCGGATAAACTTGGTTTTTAGAGTAATAATTCTTTTTTATTGATTTAGCCATTGATCCTGCCCCACACATGTAATATTTAATTTAAAATGGTAAATGGTGCTAAACAATAACATACTTAAAGTACATTTGGTTGTTACATGGTCATGGCAGAGAAGTTATATTTTTATACGTGTAAATTGTTCTCTAATATTTGGACTTTAATCATTATTTTAAAGGAAAAAAATACCCAGGCTCTATTTTTGTCTAATTGTTTTTATATTCACAGCATGGTTCTGCATTAGGATACAATCTACATATTGTGCCACTCATAAAATAAGAAGTAGATGATTCTAAATATTAAAATGGGAATATATTGAAAAATTTACACAGCTGCTAGAGTTTCAACCACGATACCCACATTCCAAGCAGCAGGATGAAGGCAAAGGGTAGATATAGGCTAACTTTCAGGAAAGCGTACAGAACCTGCCCAATAAGTTTCATCTATATCTCATTAACCTTAATCACATCTCAAAGCATACTTATAGCTTTAAGGGAAGGTGGAAAATACAGCTGCTATTGATGTTGGTCACAAATACAGAAGGATTTTGTTATTGGAAGGTAAAAATCATATTGGGGGTAATCATTTCACTGCTATATCACTTCCCTGTTTCCTTCCCAAAATTCACATTTCTGAATATCCAATAAGTAGTTTTCCCAGCCATGCAATAGACGAGAGCATGGAGCAGTCATTAAATGCATGGGCTTTCTGGTTACACAGCTTAGATTTGAATCCAGTCTCCAATGTGTCCACATCTGTGAAATGGAGATAATAGTAATATCTACTCCTTGGAGCTATTGTGAGGATCAATCAGCTCATACAGATAAAGGTCTTGGCACAGTGCCTGACATACTGAAAAATAAGCCCAATAAATACTACTATCATTATACATCAACTCAGTCAAGAAGATATGGGAGTAACCTAACTGCAGGTTAAATATCTTCCTACTTGGAAGGCAGCAGAGACCTACCACTACAGATTTCAAAGAATTCCTGCTGCTAGCCCAATCCCATTCATCAAATAGAGAAATAGACATATAAAGTTCTATTTTATCCAAAAATTGCCTCTGATTCACTATCACATTAAGAAAGTATCTAAATTCACTTCCAAAATCATCCAAAAAATAACTTCCAAAACTTCCTCAGACAATTCCTGGGATACACTGATATTTCACCCTGCCACAGGGAAATAGAATAGAGATAAATAGAAAAGGCAATTAAGACAAGTGTACTTGTTAAAGCCTTTCAGCACCAAAGCTAATATCAGAATGCAGTACCTTTTCCACTAATCCTATGGACAAAATGGTAGAATTCATCTTTACCAAAACCACTTTACCTAAAAATACTGTGAGAATACCTTAAAGCACAAATCAGGCAATAAAAGTGCAAAGGGAGAATTTATCTGGCTTATTTTTTTCCAACATATATTCAAAATAACTTTTAACCCCTTACTGACGAAACTGACTCTGTTTTTAATTTTTTAAATAAGTCAGGTGTGGAAAAGTTACCAGATTACTGTGTTGGAGTAGTGTTGCTAAGATATCACTTTTTTACCCCATATTTTCCAGGATTCTAATGTTAAATTTAAGCTCCTGTTGGCAAACTGTTTTTCTTCTTTTATCTTTCTTCTGGCACAAAATTATTTTCTTACTTCAACTGCCACAGTCCAAGTTTGTGACATACAGGATGAGGGAAAATGAATAAACTGCTGTGCTTCCATTTCCCAAAATCACTTGTGTGTGGTGGGAAGTTCCAGGCATAAGCCACCAGGGAATATCACAAAGACCAATTCATTTAGGACTTATTTTGAAGCATGTTAATTTAATTTACTTCTCAAAGATTGTCTAGTTATGGTATTATAATAATATAGGATTCTTAGCCAACTGGAAAAAAAAGAAGGAAGAACATAACAGGCTTGTTCAAAATTAAAACAGTATGACGCAGAAGGCAGTTCTATCACCAAATTACTCAAATGATATGACCATTTCAACACCTTTCCCTCCTTGTTATCAGAATAAAATGAATATATATCTGGTAACATCCTTGATTTGGCACCTTTTCTAGCCAAACATATTCACCAAAGCCAACTTCTTTCACATGCTTTAGAATAAAAAGGATAATATTTTTAGAGAAGTTGAAAACTTCAAGAGTTTATCACTAAAAGTGAGTTTCATGCAGTGAAGAGGATTCCTAGGGAAAGTTTCAAGCATGGTTTCTTTCCAGCAAATTTCATCTTTACTCCTGAATCTGAGGCAAAAGCAACTGGGATTCTACAAGCATGACTATGACATCACTGAATGAATGAGGTGCCAGGATACAGAGCAATTTAGAAAGAATGAAAAATCTAGTTACTGATAAAAAAAAATCTATGTGATTCAGTCTAGGGAAAAAGAAAGAAGAAAAGTGCATATTAGTTTAATGAGATGTAGATAAAATATTTAAAATTGGCCCAAAGTGTTCTAGTTGGATTGTCTTGAATAATAAAGGATTAAATTTCCCAGAAAATCTTTGTTTCAAAGTAGAATGATTTTCTAGTTCATACTTTTGATACTTTCTAAAATAAAACCAAAGAGGCATTATAAATTTACCCTTTTTTTTCCCTAGGATAAAATAGTGTTGAAAAATAAAAACTGATCCTTATTGGAGCTGAGTTTGGAAATTTAAATGGTAAACCCAAGAACTCACTGAAGGAAGGCAAATGAGAGTCATGTTCCTTATAACAGAGTTCTAATGCTTGAGAAGAAAAGCACAAAATTATTTCTGTGAAGTATAGGGATACATTTTTCTAAGATGTCCTATTCCTATCTAGAAACTGTTGATTCACGTTTTTAACAAGCACCCAAGATGTCTCTGATGTAGACGGTCTGTGTAACAACCCATTTTTTGAGAAATGCTGATCCAAACAACTTTCCTGTCCTGTTGATGCAGAATGAATTCAGATGGAACCATTCTAAGCTTCCCTGAAATTTACTCAAGTTCAGTTTATCTTCTTAATCAGGATCTATTTCTTTTTCTTCACAAATTTTTAAAATGTGTACATTTGACCTCATTTCACGTTCCATGAGTTCGAGCTGACTTCCCACTCTCAATGAGAAGGTTGTTATAGTCTCTAGAACTCTATTTCATCACCTTCCAAACACTCAATTAGCATTACACTCACACCCCTAGAAGTATTTTCCTAACTTTAACTCAAAGCTATAGCACAAGAAAACTCTGTATCTTTGATTCTTTATGTAGGATCCCTACACATTGGCTTCCCTGAAGGTCCTGGTATGTCCACAGAGTAGATGTATAAGTCAACAGAAATGTGGAGGGAAGGAAAAGCGTTAGGTTTTAAACAGTAGAAATCAGAAAGAGGAGTCCATGCATACTTAACTTTACCAAAGTGGTACCGCAATGAAAAATATAAGAATGACTGCTTTCAGTAGAAAAGGTTCCTATTTTGTTCATTTCCTTTGCTTTCCAAGTGCTAGTGGAATTAAAGAAAGAAGAAATAACCAATCATGTACATCAGTGCTTCTTTCTCTCTATAAATTCCAACAGTCATAAGCCACTGGTGACCCAATAGAACTGAGACTTCAAAGGCTTATGTGGCTGAAAACCTCTCAGTTGACTCAGATAATAAGCTGGGATCAATAGTAACAATGGGCCTGGCCACCTGGGTGCCTCAGTTGGTTAAGTGTGCAACTCCTGTTTTCATCTCCGGTCATGATCTCACAGTTCATGGGTTCGAGCCCTGTAACAGGCTCTGTGCTGACAATGTGGAAACTGCGTGGGATTCTCTCTCTCTCTCTCTCTCTCTCTCTCTTCCTCCTTCCCTGCACTCTCTCTCTCTCTCTCAAAATAAATAAACTTAAAAAAAAGAAGTAACAATGAGCCAATACGGCTTTTTCCTCCAAGAAATTCTCTTGTTGCATTGTTCGATTTACAGTTACACTGGGATGTTAAGATTTCTTGCTGTATTTTTATGGTAACTGCAGTTGATATACATGCTATTTATCATTGGCAGCTTATATATTCTGTGGGCTGGTTTTATGCTGGATGGGATCTGAATGCTCCTCAGGGAAATGTACTTTTTTCTTTCCCATTTTAAGATAGTGTAGATGGGTCAGATAAAAACAGCAATAACTCAGAAACATGAAGATTAAAAAATTGAGTAAGGATGACTCTAAAAGGGTATGGAAATTTCATACCCATGGTATTTTGTTTGCTGACAGAGTAGGATGATGGAGTGAAAGAAAACTGAAGCAAAAAAAAAAAAAAAATGAGAACATCACCTCCAATTCCAGCTACACCAGTCCCCTTTAACACCCTTAGCTTCCTTGACACCTCAGATGCTTCATGTGGAAAATGAGAGATCAGACTAGATTATAAATGGTACTTAGTTTCTTCCCTCACATCAATTCCAATCAACTGATAATGCCTGACTGAAGCACTGTGTTAAGAATGATTCTGAGGCTGATTCTGGACACAAGTAAAAAGTATCATGGATGATTTGCTAAATCTTCCAAAAGCACAAACAGAAGAGTAGCTATATGCATGCAATAAATTTTCCTTATTTGACCTAATATATCACTAGGGTTTTATTTACAACCCATAAAGAATTTCATATGACAAAAATATCATAAGATCTTTAAATGCTTGGTAGTATATATTATCTCTAAAGTAACTCTTACATTTAAAAGTTAGTTACCTACATGACACCATTCCTTCAATAATGCTTAGGTAGACAGATAGATTTTAAATTTACTAATTCATTTTTTTTTACCTTCAGGAGTAAGGTCAATTCTTCTTTCTTTAATATAAATTCCAATAAAGCCTGGGAAAGAAATGTACCAAAAACAAAACAAAACAAATACATAGCTAATGGCAATCAGGAATAGTAAATGAAATCAGAACCTCATAATAGTCATGCAAACAACAGAAAAGTCAGAACAAATTTCTTCCAATAAATGTCTTATGAGGCCATTGTGTGCAGGCAAACCACAGTAGCTTGCCTACAATAACTAACAACATCATCCCACTCTGAAGATGACTAAGGTAACAGACACTTCTGCCAATTTTTCTGTGGTCACCAAAAAAGCACAAAAATGAAATAGTATCTTTAATTTCAACAATTCTTTGATTATCCCTGGAAATATCAATTTATATGTAACAAGCAACCTGTTCCTTGATTAATAAATAGAGCACTACTAGAATAAATCATATGACTTGAAGTTTAGTCCTATCTCTGCCACTAACTACCACTGTAGTCTTGGTTAATCCATTATCCACCTAGAACTCAATTGCCTCATTCTAAAAATTAGGGAGGTTAAGCTGTATTTCTCCTCTAACTCACACAAAAACACAAGAAAATCATATAAAAATGGATACCTGTCAGTTGTGTTGCATCAATCCTTGGAAACTCTAGACTAGTTATTGGTTTTCCCCTGTGAGAGGCCATGGTTAGCCTCACATAATTATTCATTCTTCATGTTAAATTCAAACCCAGGACATCAGAAAAAATTTTGTCCTTATTAAGACTACATTTTTTAGCGTTTATTTATTTTTGAGAGAGAGAGTGTGAGAGGGGGAGGGGTAGAGAGAAAAGGAGGCAGAGGATTCAAAGCAGGCTCTGCACTGAAAGCAGAGAGCCTGATGCAGGGCATGAACTCACGAACCGCGAGATCATAACTTGAGCCAAAGTTATATGTTTAACCGACCGAGCCACCAAGGTGCCCTAAGACTACACTTTTTATTGCCTTATTTTTTTGTCCCAGGCAGACAAAAATCTTAGCTTGATTGTGCATTATTAAAGCATATGTAACCACAGCAACTTTGTAAGTGGGAAAGTTTAGGTGAAGAAAGTGACTTGTCGAAAATCACACATTGATTCAGTAAAGAAGTGTCCCAATTCCCAGATCTTGATGCAACTGAATAAAGGCAAGACACTTAGAAGGCACAATTAGGATATAAACTGCATATACTAAGTATTATAGGCAAACTCAAGAGCATACAATGTTTAGTTTTTAGAGTAACAACACTAATAGAAACATTAACACTCAACTACAGTATTCCATAAAATATCCAAGTTCCATGCCAAATGTGTTCTACTGACGACAATATTTTTTTACTACTCAGAATGAAAAAAAAACCATAAAATAAAGAGAATTAAATAAAATATTTTTCTGCTAGCTTGTTTTAGCCAATGACTCATTCCTAATTTACAAAGTTCCTGAAAAAAATACCCTTACATTGAAATAGCTGTTATTAAAAGTGAGCTCCCTTCGAATGAAAATAGATCAGGATGTGACAAATCTCAAAGCAATTACTGTTGTTCTAGCCATCACTTTGTGATGAAGATGTTTTGTTTTGATTTAGAAAATTGTAATAAATAAAAACTGTTCAATTTCAATGCGATGCTTATTCCCTACACCAACATGACAAAGTTTTTCACTTCAGCCTAAGAAATGTGTTGTCTTCAAATAGACATGTGAATAGATTTGTGATTTCAGTTTTTCTTCTTTATCCCTAAATGTGTAAATGCTTAATAAAAAATAAATATTGTTCATTAATGTATTAATTACCTGGATTTTAGTAACATTTCCAATATCCAACTGTGGTCATTTCAAGTTTAAGAAATGTAAAAGACTACTTGAAATATTTGCTAAGATAAGAATATCTGTGTAAACTGCAAATTTATCCACATGGCTTTATAAAGACAATGTATTATCTAACAAGAGATAGAGGAGTTGTGGATTTGGTTATTTCATTTTTAAAAAGGCAAATTTCATTTATTATCAGAATGTTCCAGAATGAGAATGTTCCAGGATGAAAATCAAAGAAAAGGAAAAAAAAAAAAAAACAAGGTTAAAACGTTGTCAAATTTATCTGGCCTTCCCTAAAGCTCTTTGGTATCTCCACAGACTTGATCTGAATGTGTAAAACTAACCCAAGCAGTATCCATGCTGAGATTCACTTCAAAATGTCCAGCATACTAACATGTCAGGTTCAAAATGTGATTTAAGAGTTGTTTTTCCTAAGACTAATTCAGGCAAGAACTGTCCCTTGATTTGCTATCTTGCCATGTTTTTTTTTTCATTGAATAACTAATGAGACTATATTTTTCTTTTTTTGTTTTAAACATAATTTAGGGTCAAATTGGCTAACATACAGTGTGTACAGTGTGCTCTTGGTTTTGGGGGTAGATTCCCGTGTCTTGCCATGTTTTTATAGGACCACACACACCAGTTGTAGCTTAGCCTCTTGCAGGCATGATCTACTGCAGGCTGGTCAATTTAGCAGCCTTCCTTTTAATTGCTGCACAACCAGTGCAATTCACCTGTTGCTGTGTTTCTCCAGAACCTCAAGTGGAATAAATGTATCAAGTTGTTATGTAATTTTACACAGGCTGTGGTTTAAGTAAATAGCTTTATAAATAAAATAAAATGAAATATTATAATGAGTATAATACTTCTCTTAGAAAAGGGAGGAAAACATCTAGTTTTTCTTTTATCATATATTATCACATGTGATATTCCCTTTTGGTTGAACAGAAACTAAACAGTGCATAGGCTCCAACATTTTTAAAAAATAATCATCAGGATGCCTGGGTGGTTCAGTCAGTTAAGCATCCAACTTCGGCTCAGGTGATGATCTCACAGTTCATAAGTTTGATCCCCACGTTGGGCTCTGTGCTGACAGTTGGGAGCCTGGAGCCTGCTTCAGATTCTGTGTCTCCCTCTCTCTCTGCCCCTCCCCAACTTGTGCTCTGTCTCTCTCTCTCTCAAAAATGAGTAAACATAATAAAAAAATTAAAAAAATTTTTTTAAATAAACATCAAGTTTATTTAGCATCTTAGAGTAAATAGAGTGCCTTCAGAAACTAGGACCCCATATCCTAGAGTAAAACTTCAAATAACATTTCTTCTACTCCTACTATATATTCATTATGAAAGTCAGGAGAAGGGTAAACAGAGCAAACAGGATTGTAAGACAAATGAGTATAATTTCTCATGGGTTTTACAATCTGTGTTTTGAGTTAGGACACACATACATTTTTAAAGTATAAATAAGCAAAAATAAATAAAAGACTGGAACTCATTTGAAAGAGATAAGGCTCAGACCTCATTTAAGGGTAATACCTGGGCAGATAGATTATATGGAGAAATTTTTAGGTATAATTGAGTTTTCCCATGCCTCACTAATATTATGGACATAGGTGAGAGCTCATTCATGGCAGTAACCTGAATTTCTTAGTTTATTCATGGAAACAACCTGAATTTCTTAGCCCCAACAACCTAATGCCAGGCCTCCTTCCTTAAAAGAATGTCTGTAGGGGTGCCTGGATGTCTCAGTCAGTTAAGTGTCCGACTTCAGCTCAGGTCATGATCTCACAGTTTGTGGGTTCAAGCCCTGTGTCCCTCTCCATGCTGACAGCTTGGAGCCTAGAGCCTGCTTCAGATTCTGTGTGTCTCTCTCTCTGCCCCTCCTCTGCTCCCACTCTGTCTCTCTCTCTCTCTCCAAAATGAATAAATTTTAATTTTTTTTAAATAAAGAATGTCTGTAAATCCTCATAGAGTGTCAGTATCATTCACTCCTGACTTCCATTTGAGAACCCTTCTCTAGGATAGAAGAAAGCCACATCACTGTCCCTGCTGCTGGTGCCCTCAGGGTGGCATTCCAAGAGTTGTCTCTCCCTGAGGGGGTCATAGTGGCACTCTCTGGAGTCCTCCACAGTCAAATCACACAGACAAATGAGAGTGCCATGGAGCCTTCTTTTCCCACTCTGTGGCAACTTGTTCCAGCTAAGCACCAACTCATGAAAATAGCTCCTTCAGTACTGTCTGTGCCCTTTTCTCCTGGCCAGGAACGCAAAATATAAAAGACAAGCAGCATGCCATAATGGCTGTCCCAAACTATCTCCTGGAAGCTTTTGCTAACTCTCCCCTCCAGCCTCAGCCTAGAGCTGAGCACATGATTTAATCATACCTTAAACAGAAAACCCTCCAAGTAAGAATTAGGCGAAGGTGTCAAGGCACTCAGGAAATTGCCTTACTTATGTTAGAAGATTTGTAGTGATGACTATGGCAGACTTGGCCTGTCTGATTGTGGTAGAGCCCCTCCCTAAGGAATGTGGTGGAGGCCTCCTCAGAACAAAGGAAGGCAATGTGACCCAATCAACTCCTATACATGTGTGCGTGGCTCTGACATGACTCTAACTTGAACTGTGTCCAATCAGACTACATGTCACCATAGATGGGAGATAAAGAAGTAGAAATTGCAGAAAGGGCTACATCCCGCTGTGCTTGGGGCTCAGTATTTTGGGTATGAACCCACTGAGCCCATGCCAGCACAACGAATAAAGTTGCTTCCTGGACGGAAAAGCCTCAGTGTCCCATCTCTCTGTGCAAGAATCCTGCTACATTTCTTGGGGGCTCAGATCAGGGATTTGGAGACGGTGCATTTCCACCTGCTTTGTCACCAGGATGTGAACCTTGGAATACCAGGAGAAGTGATCTCGCCAGCGGACCACTTGGTCTGTAGGAGCCTAGCCCCTCCTGGCCCGCTGGGGTTGTGGACCCCAGAGCACAGTGTAACCTAGTGAGACTCAGGAACCAGTTCAGGGAGCGCTGCCTGTCAGACTGGTAAGAACCCAGGTTCATTTTGGTAGACCTGCCCCTAAGAGACAGAGGTTGCCTCCCAGAGTTGCCCAAGTAGTTCCATAAGGAACGAAACCGCAATTTCCCACCACTGGGTGCTGGGCGGGGTTAGAGTCGATGTGTGACTGTGTGCAAATGAGACCAACAGCAGAAAGGTTCCAACTTGACCAATGGGCTGAAGCAAGTGTTGAATCCTGATCCACAGTTCTGTGGTGACCTCACATGGCTTAAGGCGGCATCTGACTTCCTCAGGAGTCTGATCCACATCAGGGCTTGATAATGAACCCGCCAATGCTAAGAGGCACCTGAAATATCTCCTGGAGGATGGAGAGTCCTAGATTTCTGAGGGAAGTATTCAATACAGTATTATCTTACAGTTAGATCTATATTGTAGAAGAGAGGGTAAATGGTCAGAAGTTCCTGATGTGCAGGTCTTCTTTGCCTTAAAGGGGCCAAGAAAGGCAAGTACTTGCAGACTTACCCCCTGAGGCTTTTCCTCAGGAAAAGCCACTTGTTAGACCCTCATGACCTCCTTATCCAGGATTGCCAGGGATAAAAAAAAATTCTTTCCTGAAAATCAAGGTATGTTCAACGTATCTATTGATTGAAAA
The DNA here is from genome assembly GCF_022079265.1 of Lynx rufus. Taxonomy (NCBI): domain Eukaryota; kingdom Metazoa; phylum Chordata; class Mammalia; order Carnivora; family Felidae; genus Lynx; species Lynx rufus. The sequence continues at coordinate 9,957,776 of NW_025814825.1, forward strand.
GCCTCATGGTGGATTTGGCCCCATAAAGGTTCCATTTTCCTTGTAAGAGTCTAAGCAAATAAAAAGGACCTAGGCAAATGTTCAGACAAGTCTGATCAATATATAGAAGTGTCCCAAAACCTAACCCAGGTTTCTGGAAAAAAACAAAAAACAAACCCACATGCCATCCCTAACAAAGGAGACTCTAACACTCTCTCTCACTGTTTCTCCTAATACACTCCAGTTACTCTAACTATACGTGGGGACTTCTCCCTCATTCATTTCCTGGGTCAATGACTACAATGATTAGAGCCAATTGTCCCTAGTTAGTCTACCTCAGCATGGAGACTTTGAGGAATATTCCCAAGCAGCTGCCTAAACTCCTTTTGTTTCCGGAAAATTCCCTGTCTTCTGCAGCCTGACAAGGACTGCTTAATTCCACTTGGAAAAACTCTGCTTCTGCTCACCTGTCAGAGCTGACACACTTTAGGACCAGGAGACCTCTTTCTCTGCCCTTTGACCTTTTATCTGCCTCCAGGCCTCTTGGCAGCACCTCACCTCTTCTGCCTTCCCTCCCCATCCTGCTTCTGCACACGTTGGGTTCTGCTTCCATAACTGACTCCTATACAATCTGGGTACCTCCAGCACCATGGGATCCTCCTCCCCTTGCTGTCAAAGAGTGAATAACACCCCCTCAAACTTACACCACCCACTTCAGACTTCCTCACTGGTACCCTAGGTAAAAATTAACAATGGTGGACTTTAAAGTAAACATGCGTAGAACATAATTAAGATACCTCTGTTGCAGTTTGTCAACAAAAAGCATGGCTTAAAATGATGGTTAATTTTGTCTGTCTCAAAATTTTCATGGGTAATTGTTAAGATAACTTTCAGGGTCTTTTAGTAACCTAAAACTTTAAAGGTTTGTTTATATAATCAACTAAATTAAATTCATTGAACATTTAGGCTTCTTCCAAATCAAATGGAATGCTAAAGCACTGCTTAGTAAACATAGGTTTATGCTTTTGGCTTCTTATGCCAAGAAAAAGAAAAAAGAAAAATAAAGTTTGCCATCTAAAAAAATTTCTGATGTAACAGATAGTTCACAATTGGTTACTACTTAGTCTTCAATGAAGACTAAAGTTTCTAAGAGTTAAAATTCTGCTAAATGTAATCATGACTGATAAAAATAAGGAAAGTAACTCTGTATGTAGAAAAGTAAGAGATATGTAAGAAAGATCTAAGGAATGGGGATTCATTTTTGTTGAAGGTAAAAGAAAGTAGTTTTGTCCTAAGTGAGACTGGTTGTTTGCAGAAAAGGGGCTTAGTCAAAATCTGAAAGCAAAGTCAAGTTGTAGAAAGTTTGTGAAGGGAAATCTTTGGAAAGAAATTTTATATGTGGTCAGGACTAAGGTTAAAATAAATGGATTCTAAAAGTACACTGGTATAAGATTAAAATTCGTCTTTACTCTCTGTTAAAAAGGCAAGGTTTTCTTGGATTGTAGGTATGCTTTTGATTTAAAAAAAAAAGGCGGGGTGTAAACAAAGGGTTTTTTTTTCCCCCCTCTTTTGTCTGCCAAAAAAAAAAATGGAAAAAAATGATTTTAACCAAAAGGCCAGGACAACAGGACAGCATACCCTTTTGAGTTGTTTTACTTAAGCCTTAGCTGAAATTGCCCTTCCTTTGATCCAAAGGCTGGGGAGATGGTGATGATGTCCTCGCTGCCAGCCTCCAAATGCTCCACATATATGTTTTCTGTTTAGCAAAGAAATGGATGCCTGTGTCATATAAGGGGTAAATGACTATGATATATAAAGGGCTTTTACATAGGAGCCATTTTGCTACACTTAGCCCAGTGTATGTCAATTTGTAACAACCTAGCTACTCTAAAATGGATATCCACATGGCTGAGACATATTTGTGTGGGTACTTCTGGAAAAGGCAAGGGAATAGACCTCAACTTTGGCCCTTTATGGCCAATTTTATCCTTACAAAAAAAATGGTTTTCACCAGCCTTTAAAATGTATTTGTAAAGAGGATTACTGTTGGGCCAAAATAAAATTAGTGCATCCTTCTACAACCAGGGAAGTCTTCTTTGGTCACAGTCAATACCCCCAAAATCCTACAGGCGAAAAATGGAGGGATAGGAGAAATCAGGGAAGACAAGGTCAGCTCTCGGAGGTAGGGTCAGGCCTGGATAAGAGCGACTGCTCCCAACATCTCACAAGACTGACAAAGCTTTTGGCTGCCAGTTGAATAGCCAGCTAAAATACAGAGCCAGGAAATGAGGCCTCTCCTAGCCAATTATCAGGGTCAGGAGATGAGGCTTCTCCTGACCAGCTATAAGATCAGGGGCACATTTTCCTCCTTTTTCCTATTGACGGGCAATTCCCCCAACAAAGGCCAATACTCCTTTAGGATGCATTCTGAAAAATTGGGATGATATTGATCCATAAAGTCTGTAAACAAAAACTCATTAATCATCATGGGGCTGGAGGTCCTATAGGGAACTTCCAGTTTCCTACTGGGGCCCGAGTAATTCCATCCTGAGATCCTAACTGGGACTATGACCATTCCATTAAGAAATGGTATTGCCACCACTTCTAAGCTTGTGCTTTAGAGAAATCAAGGAGGTCTAAGTTAAGCCCTTAAATAATGCTAAATTAGCCACTATTTTATAAACACAGAATGAGAGCCAGATGACCTTCCTAAAGAGGTTGAGGGAGGCCTCTCATTAAATATATGGCTATCTCCCCTCATATCCTTAAGGATGAAATAATTTTAAAGGACAAATTTGTCATTCAATCATCCCTAGATATTCAAAGGAAATGCAAAAATTGGCTGTTGGCCTGGAAGGGACCCTGGAGGAGCTCTTACGAACTGCCAACTGGGTATATTACAACTGAGATAAAAATTAAAAAAAAAAAAAGGAAAGAGGGCTTAAGAAACATCTGAGGCCTTAGTCGTGGCCTCGCGCACTGTCAGACCAGACTTCCCAAGGTCCTGGCACCAAATGCCACTTATGTGGCCAGTCAAGGCACTGGAAACAAGACTGCCCTCAGGAGGGACAACAGAAGTCAAAGCCCTGCAAGCCATGTCCCTTGTGTAGGAAGTCTGAATGCCCTTGGGGACCTCTATCTGCAAGGCCTCAGATAACCAGTGTCCCTGAAAGGGACTGATGGGGCCTGGGGCTCTTTGGGTGGCTCCCAGGAACCCACTGACTACTGGAAGCCAGGAGCCTCAGGTAACTGGAAAACTCAGGTAACTAAAAAGCTGGTTCATTTCCTTCTTGATACCAGAGCCACCTTTTCTGTCCTCCTTTCCACTCCTGGCCAACTATCCAAATGCAGCATAATGATTAGAGGCATCTCCGGAAAACTTACAACTAAATTTTTCTCTCAGCCCCTGGGATGCATATGGGGAAAACTAATTTTTTCTCATTCTTTCTTGATAATACCAGAGAGCCTTACACCCTTACTAGGAAGAGACATTATAACTGAATTAGAGACTATAGTGCTACTAACTCCAGAACAGATAAACAATTGTGTGAGTTTTGGTGAATTACTGGATATTATAGGCTGTAGATACCAGGGTTCAGGAAAACAGCTTTCCCACTATAACAATTATTAAAGGAGACTCAATCCCACCTACTCTCCCAAGGAAATAAACTGGGATCTGACTCATGGACACTGTCTCCAGCCCTCGGGATGGTTGCAAACAGAGCAGGGGCAATTACTATTACCTAGCTCAAAGAGCCAAAAGATCATTAAACACTGCATCAGGTTTCATTTAGGGAGGGATAAAACTTATCAAATGGCCCAAATGATGTTTACTGGGAAAAATTTGTCAAGGACAGTTCAGCAAGTGATATGAGCCTGTGAAGTATGTCTCAAAAACAATCCTCTCAACCACAAATTTACTCTCCCAGGCAATCAAGGAACTGGAAGCTATCCAGAGAAGACTGACAATTAGGTTTCACTTGTATGCCAAGGTCAAAGGAATTCCAACATCTGATGGTATGGTATGGGTTGATACTTTTACTAATTAGGTAGAGGCCTTCCCCTTAAGAAAAAAAAAAGGAAAATGCACAAGAAGTAATAAAAGCTCTGTTTTATAAATAATACCGAGGTTCACCTTACCTAAAACTTTGAAAATCACAATGGTAAACAGATGCCTTGACTCTTTTTCTGGTAGGACTCCCAGTTCTTGGAAAAGTTTTACACCTCAAAATAAAGCAAACTGTCTGCTTATACTCAGCAAAACTCTAAGTAACACAAGCATTAGATGCTTTGAGTAAAAAATTAAATAACGTTAGGGCTGGACTCTTGGAGAATAGAGCCACCATTAATTCCTTACTGTTCCTCCATCACCTGGGTTATGAGAGATTCCCTCACAAGCGTTGTTTAAATATAGCCAATAATTCCCAGAGTCTTAGAACTGATAGACGACATTTGGGCATAATTGGACAAAGTCAGGGTTTCTCCTGGATTGTTTAACTGGTTTGGGAACTGGGACATTATCTTAAGATGCCATCTTGTTGGTCAGTATAATCTTTGTGTTTTTCTCTTTGTGTCTGCCAATGTTTATGCTGCCTCATGCCTGCCAGCCTTCCTGTAGAACCACACTATGGGCCACCCGACAGACCCTTGGGCAGACTCTAACTGCTGTACCCCCACACCATCCCTTATCAGCTTGAAGAAGCCAGGACGGTCATCATCCCTGTTCCCTAATAGCAGTGAGGACCCCTATTCCAGGGGGAGGAATGAATAGGGAAAGGGTTAACAGTAGGGTCCTAGAGATAAGGGACCTTCAGGGAGGCAGACTGCAGCTCTAAGTGGGGGGGGTGGGGGCTGAAGAAGCAGATGGGGTCCTGCCCTTTTGAAATCCTTTATGGGCGCCCTTACCCCATTATCAAGGGTATAAGGGGGAATCTAAATGAGATAGGCAATCTAACTCTAAGGCAACAGATGTGAGCCATTAGCTCTACCCTAACCACCTTACCCCACTGGGCAATTACCTGTGAGTCTGACCACAGATGCCCACCCCTTTAAACTGGAAGATGCTGTATGGGTGAAGAAATGGAATCCCCAACACCTAAAACTCCTCTGGAGGGGCCCATTCACTGTCATTTTGTCTACCCCTACTGTAGTAAAGGTAGCCAAAGTAGGTCCCTGGATTCACCACAGCAGAGTGAAGACAGCATCTCAAAACTGGGAGTGCATTCCTGATCTAACAACACCATGCAAGCTGACCATATGAAAGAAGCAATCTACAACTCCAGAGGCTCTGGGAGACTGCAGCCCTGCTTTAGTCACTCCTGAAGCTTTAGTCACTCCTGAGGCTAACTAATCTATGCACAGCAGAAGCTTGAGGAATCGACAGTCCAGTGAAACAAACAGACTGTCCTTATTTTCTATATCTGTTTCCTTACTGTAATGCACTGTCACTCCTTGTTTCTCACTGTTATTGTGATTCTTGTTCTACTTTTCGCAATAGGATTGGCAGAGGCTGCACGGGCCAGCTAGGAGTGTGGTAAGAGGTTTCTGTTAACACTCACCTTCTTTTTGTGGACAGGATTTTTATTGGTTGTTTCTAATCTGGACCCCGTCTATAGACCTAGATTCCTCATCATGTGACCAATGTGTTCACATGACCAGGTCAAGTCAGGGAGTTGCATGGACCTTACTATATACCATACCCACTTCTCATGCCAGGGAAAAATCCTGGGGACCTGCATACACAATAAGACCACCTATTCTATCTGCCAACGGGAGAGTCAAATACAACTTGTTTCGACCCACAGTACTCCCCAATGGAGGAATGGCTAGAGGTCCAGAGTCACCCCAAGACAGGCAACGCTGGTGTAGGCCGACTAATTAACAAAACTCTAATTACCAATCCAACCCAGCCGGTGTCTATATTCTCTGAAGTATGTCCAGCCATAGGTGACATGTGGAGGTCTGACATGGGAACAAGGGTACTGGCTCAATAACAAATACATGTGTGAGAGGTCTGGTACGTGTGGTTTCTGGCCACAAGCACCTGAATTCTTCTGTCCTTACTGGAGCTGTGTCACATGCACCACGTGGCAGACTAAAGACAAAACAGCACCCCTCCAAAAGGATGTGGCTAAGGCAAATTGCCAGTCAGGAACCTGTAACCCTGTTAATTTTACCATCCTTGATCCAGGAGACACAAAATGAAAAACAGACCACCAGATTGGTATGGTTATCTATGGGCAAGCACAGACCCAGGAATGGTGTTGTATTTTAAGAGAGTTACTGTCACATATAAGGCCATGACCCACTAGGTATTTCATTCTTTTTATGAAGAAATGGAAAAGGGTCCTTCTCCTGTCTCTGTCACGACAAAAAATCTGTTTCTAGCCCTAGGAGAGACTATAGCCCAGATTCTAAAGATCTCTTCTTGTTACGTATGTGGGGGAACCAACGTGGGGAATCAATGGCCATGGGATGCTAAAGAATTAGATCCCCACGAACCTTGGAGTGGAACAGAATACCCCAGTCCTATTACCGGGGTTTGGCTCCTCAAAACCTCAATCGCTGAAAAAAACTGCCTTGCCTGCCGGGAAAGGAAGTTCACCTTCTCTATTGGAAGCTTAACATGCCTAGGCCAAAGATTTTATAACTCAGCCTCCCTGGAAACCCAATGTTGGGGGGTCCCCAGAGCCCCTTGAGCCAGATCCCCACCCCTTGTCTAACTTCTCTCATCTCTGAGAGGCCTGAGACAATGTCAACATAGCCATCAACTGGCGGGTCCTGGGTGGACTAGACTGGATATGTGGAAGGACAGCCTATACACTATTTCCCTCAGGCTGGTCAGGGTCATATGTGCTGGGAACTATTTGTCCATCTTTCTTCCTGCCAGCGGGGAACATTTGGGAGTCCAAGTGTATGGGGACAGGTAGACTCAAAGGAAATTATGTGCCCTATGAACTGGCAATTGAAAAGATGAAGAATGGCCCTCCAAACATATAACCCAATATTATGGCCCTGCCACCTGGGCAGAGGATGTGTCCTGGGGCTACCACAATCCCATTACATGCTAAACCATATAATTGGACTGCAAGTGGTTGTAGAAATTATAACCAATGAAACTGCCAGAACTCTTAACTTACTAGCCAAGCAGCAAACCAAAATGCTCAATGCTATCTATCAAAATTGCTCGGCCTTAGATTAACTGCTTGCTTCTGAGGGAGGAGTCTGTGGCAAGTTTAAGCAACTGCTACCTACTGATAGATGATGAAGGAAAAGTCATAGAAGAGATCACAGATGGAATGAGAATAGTTGCTCATGTCCCAGTCCAGATCTGGAAAGGTTGGGACCCCAGGGAGTTATTAGGAGGATGGTTTTCAACTCTTGGAGGATTCAAAACCATCATAGATATTATTCTCTTGATTTGGGGAGCTTGCTTAATCCTACCTTGCCTAGTTCCCCTGGTTGTACAGTCTGTCTCCAGCCTCATTGAGGCAATGATCAAAAGGAAAATGGCCACACATGTGATGATGTTATGGGAATATAAACCTCTAAACCAAGATGATGCTCTTTGACCCAAAATAGGGGGTCCGAGGATCAAAGGGGGGAATGTAACAGAGCCCCTCCCTAAGGAATGTGATGGAGGCCTCCTCAGAACAAAGGAAGGCAACATAACCCAAAGGAAGGCAACATCACCTCCTATACACGTATGTGTAGCTCTGACATGACTCTCACTTGGACTGTGTCCAATCAGACTATATGTCACCATATATGGGAGACAAAGAAGTAGAAATTGCATAAAAGGCTACAACCCACTGTGCTCAGGGCTCAGTTTTTCAGGTATGAACCCACTTGAGCCCATGCTGGCATGAAAAATAAAGCTGCTTTCTGGAAAGAAAAGCCTCAGTGTCCCATCTCTCTGTGCAAGAATCCTGCTACATGATGAGTCCTACTACAGATGGTGGTTAGTTACTAATTATGACAGGGATTGAGCCCTGATCACTTGGTGCAAAATGCTTTATGCAGGTCCTATCATTAGCTGTTTTTAAAATGAGGAACTGAGGTTTAAAAAAATTGAGTGTTCAAAGCCACTCAGCTGGTATGTGGCAGATCTGAGAGTAAAACCATGTCCAGCTGAAGCCAGAATTCCTGCACTTAAGCACTAGATTATACCATGGTTGCAAGGTAATCAGTGAAGGGTTATGAAGAAATCATGGAATGAGTACAGCAATACTGTAGAAAGACTGGACCACTGGGAATGATGTGCAGGAGAGACCAGAAGAGTGAGAAGCTGACTTAAAAATATAGTGAAGAATGGGGCACCTGGGTGGCTCAGTCAGTTGAGCATCTGACTTCAGATCAGGCCATGATCTCAAAGTTCCTGAGTTCCAGCCCTGCATCAGGTTCTGTGCTGATAGCTCAGAGATTGGAGCATGCCTTGGATTCAGTGTCTCCATCTCTGTCTTTCTCTCTCTCGCTCTCAAAAATAAATAAACATTAGGAAATTATATATATATATATATATATATATATATATATATGTATGTATATGTATATATATGTGTGTGCGTGTGTGTGTATGTACGTTAAGAATGGGCCATGCTGGAGGATCCTGGGAAGATGGTGGCGCAGGAAGACGCTGGGCTCACCGCGTCCTGCTGGTCACTTAGATTCTACCTACACCTGCTGAAATAACCCAGAAAACCACCAGAAGACTAGCAGAACGGAGTCTCCGGAGCCAAGCACAGATGAGAGGCCCACGGAAGAGGGTAGGAATGGCGAAGAGGCGGTGCGCACTACATGGACTGGCAGGAGGGAGCCAGGGCAGAGGGGTGGCCCGCAGGCCAAGCAGAGCCCCCGAGTCTGGCTTGCAAAAGCGGAGGGGCCAGACAGAGTGTGTTCTGACAGCAAGCGGGACTTGACATCTGGAAGGTTATAAGCTAACAGCTCTACTCGAAGAATGGGAGGGCTGGAGGACAATGGGAGGGAGAGTTGTTGAGCCCCGGACGACAGAGCTCAGCTTGGTGGGGAACAAAGGCGCTTGCCAGCGCCATCTCCCTCACCCATCCCCCAGCCAAAATCCCAAAGGGAACCAGTTCCTGTCAGGGAACTTGCTTGCACCACGCAAACACCCAACAATGTGCTTCTGCAGATCCATCCCTCAGGGGGGTCTGACTCCCTCTCGGTGCCATAGGACCCCTCCCAAGGTGGATCTCTAAAGGAAAAGCAAGCCGAGCCTGCCCCTCCCACCCCTGTGCACCTTGCCAATCCACCCCAGCTAATACGCCAGATCCCCAGCACCACAAGCCTGGCAGTGTGCAAGTAGCTCAGATGGGCCACGCCACCCAACAGTGAATCCCACCCCTAGGAGAAGGGAAGAGAAGGCACACACCAGTCTGACTGTGGGCCCAGCAGAGAGCTGGGGGCAGACATCAGGTCTGACTGCAGCCCCGCCCACCAACACAAGTTATTCAAGACAGCACAGGGGAAGGGGCCCACAGTCCCACACCACTCCAGGGACTATCCAAAATGACGACAGGGAAGAATTCCTCTCAGAAAAACGTCCAGGAAATAACAACAGCTAACGAACTGATCAAAAATGAGTTAAACAATATAACAGAAAGTGAATTTAGAATAATAGTCATAAAATGAGTCGCTGGGCTTGAAAACAATATAAAGGACAGCAGAGAATCTCTTGCTACAGAGATCAAGGGACTAAGGAAGAGCCAGGAAGTTAAAAAATGCTATCAACGAGCGGCAAAATAAAATGGAGACAACTACAGCTCGGATTGAAGAGGCAGAGGAGAGAATAGGTGAACTAGAAGATAAAATTATGGAAAAGAAGAAGCTGAGAAAAAGAGAGATAAAAAAATCCAGTAGTATGAGGGGAAAATTAGAGAACAAAGTGATGCACTAAAGAAAAATAATCTACGCATAATTGGTATTCTAGAGGAGGAAGAGAGAGGGAAAGGTGCTGAAGGTGTACTTGAAGAAATAATAGCTGAGAACTTCCCTGAACTGGGGAAGGAAAAAGGCATTGAAATCCAAGAGGCACAGGGAACTCCCTTCAGACGTAATTTGAATCGATCTTCTGCATGACATATCATAGTGAAAGTGGCAAAATACAAGGATAAAGAGAAAATTCTGAAAGCAGCTAGAGATAAACGTGCTCTAACATATAAAGGGAGACCTATAAGATTCGTGACCGATCTCTCTACTGAAACTTGGCAGGCCAGAAAGGAATGGCAGGAGATCTTCAATGTAATGAACAGAAAAAATATGCAGCTGAGAATCCTTTATCCAGCAAGTCTGTCATTTAGAATAGAAGGAGAGATAAAGGTCTTCCCAAATAAACAAAAACTGAAGGAATTCGTCACCACTAAACCAGCCCTACAAGAGATCCTAAGGGGGATCCTGTGAGACAAAGTACCAGAGACATGGCTACAAGCATGAAACCTATGGACATCACAATGACTCTAAACCCATATCTTTCTATAATAACACTGAATGTAGATGGACTAAATGCACTAACCAAAAGACATAGGGTATCAAAATGGATAAAAAAACAAGACCCATCTATTTGTTGTCTACAAGAGACTCATTTTAGACCTGAGGACACCTTCAGATTGAGAGTGAGGGGATGGAGAACTATTTATCATGCCACTGGAAGTTAAAAGAAAGCTGGAGTAGCCATACTTATATCAGACAAACTAGACTTTAAATTAAAGGCTGTAACAAGAGATGAAGAAGGGCATTATATAATAATCACAGGGTCTATCCATCAGGAAGAGCTAACAATTATAAATGTCTATGCGCCGAATACCGGAGCCCCCAAATATATAAAACAATTACTCACAAACATAAGCAACCTTATTGATAAGAATGTGGTAATTGCAGGGGACTTTAACACTCCACTTACAGAAATGGATAGATCATCTAGACACATGGTCAATAAAGAAACAAGGGCCCTGAATGATACAGTGGATCAGATGGACTTGACAGATATATTTAGAACTCTGCATCCCAAAGCAACAGAATATACTTTCTTCTCGAGTGCACATGGAACATTCTCCAAGATAGATCACATACTGAGTCACAAAACAGCCCTTCATAAGTATACAAGAATTGAAATCATACCATGCATACTTTCAGACCACAATGCTATGAAGCTTGAAATCAACCACAGGAAAAAGTCTGGAAAACCTCCAAAAGCATGGAGGATAAAGAACACCCTACTAAAGAATGAATGGGTCAACCAGGCAATTAGAGAAGAAATTAGAAAAATATATGGAAACAAATGAAAATGAAAACACAACAATCCAAACGCTTTGGGATGCAGTGAAGGCAGTCCTGAGAGGAAAACACATTGCAATCCAGGCCTATCTCAAGAAACAGAAAAAATCCCAAATACAAAATCTAACAGCACACCTAAAGGAAATAGAAGCAGAACAGCAAAGACACCCCAAAGCCAGCAGAAGAAGAGAAATAATAAAGAGCAGAGCAGAAATAAACAATATAGAATTAAAAAAACTGTAGAGCAGATCAACGAAACCAAGAGTTGGTTTTTTGAAAAAATAAACAAAATTGACAAACTGCTAGCCAGGCTTCTCAAAAAGAAAAGGGAGAGGACCCAAATAGATAAAATCATGAATGAAAATGGAATTATTATAACCAACCCCTCAGGGATACAAGCAATTATCAGGGAATACTATGAAAAATTATATGCCAACAAACTGGACAACCTGGAAGAAATGGACAAATTCCTAAACACCCACACGCTTCCAAAACTCAATCAGAAGGAAATAGAAAGCTTGAACAGACCCATAACCAGCGAAGAAATTGAATCAGTCATCAAAAATCTCCCAACAAATAAGAGTCCAGGACCAGATGGCTTCCCAGGGGAATTCTACCAGACGTTTAAAGCAGAGATAATACCTATCCTTCTCAAGCTGTTCCAAGAAATAGAAAGGGAAGGAAAACTTCCAGACTCATTCTATGAAGCCTGCATTACTTTGATTCCTAAACCAGACAGAAACCCAGTAAAAAAAGAGAGCTACAGGCCAATATCCCTGATGAATATGGATGCAAACATTCTCAATAAGATACTAGCAAATCGAATTCAACAGCATATAAAAAGAATGATTCACCATGATCAAGTGGGATTCATTCCTGGGATGCAGGGCTGGTTCAACATTTGCAAATCAATCAACGTGATACATCACATTAATAAAATAAAAGATGAGAACCATATGATCCTGTCAATCGATGCAGAAAAGTCCTGTGAAAAAATTCAGCAACGTTTCTTAATAAAAACCCTCGAGAAAGTCGGGATAGAAGGAACATACTTCAACATCATAAAAGGCATTTATGAAAATCCCACAGCTAACATCATCCTCAATGGGGAAAAACTGAGAGCTTTTTCCCTGAGATCTGGAACATGACAGGGATGTCCACTCTCACCGCTGTTGTTTAACATAGTGTTGGAAGTTCTAGCATCAGCAATCAGACAACAAAAGGAAATCAAAGGCATCAAAATGGCAAAGATGAAGTTAAGCTTTCACTTTTTGCAGATGACATGATATTATACAAGGAAAATCCGAGAGACTCCACCAGAAGTCTGCTAGCACTGATACATGAATTTAGCAAAGTTGCAGGATACAAAATCAATGTACAGAAATCAGTTGCATTCTTATACAATAATAAGGAAGCAACAGAAAGACAAATAAAGAAACTGATCCCATTCACAATTGCACCAAGAAGCATAAAATACCTAGGAATCAATCTAACCAGAGATGTAAAAGATCTATATGCTGAAAACTATAGAAAGCTTATGAGGAAAATTGAAGAAGATATAAAGAAATGGAAAAACATTCCATGCTCATGGATTAGAAGAATAAATATTGTCAAAATGTCAATACTACCCAGAGCTATCTACACATTCAATGCAATCCCAATCAAAATTGCACCAGCATTCTTCTCGAAACTAGAACAAGCAATCCTAAAATTCATATGGAACCACAAAAGGCCCCAAATAGCCAAAGTAATTTTGAAGAAGACCAAACCAGGAGGCATCACAATCCCAGACATTAGCCTCTACTACAAAGCTGTAATCATCAAGACAGCATGGTATTGGCACAAAAACAGACACATAGACCAATGGAATAGAATAGAAACCCCAGAACTAGACCCACAAACATATGGCCAACTCATCTTTGACAAAGCAGGAAAGAACATCCAATGGAAAAAAGACAGTCTCTTTAACAAATGGTGCTGGGAGAACTGGACAGCAACATGCAGAAGAATGAAACTAGACCACTTTCTCACACCATTCACGAAAATAAACTCAAAATGGATAAAGGACCTGAATGTGAGACAGGAAACCATCAAAATCCGAGAGGAGAAAGCAGGGAAAGACCTCTGACCTCAGCCGTAGCAATTTCTTACTTGACACATCTCCAAAGACAAGGGAATTAAAAGCAAAAATGAATTACTGGGACCTCATGAAGATAAAAAGCTTCTGCACAGCAAAGGAAACAACCAACAAAACTAAAAGGCAACCAACGGAATGGGAAAAGATATTTGTAAATGACATATCAAAGGGCTAGTATCTAAAATCTATAAAGAGCTCATCAAACTCCACACCTGAAAAACAAATAACCCAGTGAAGAAATGGGCAGAAAACATGAATAGACACTTCTCTAAAGAAGACATCCAGATGGCCAACAGGCACATGAAAAGATGCTCAACATCACTCCTCATCAGGGAAATACAAATCAAAACCACACTCAGATAGCACCTCATGCCAGTCAGAGTGGCTAAAATGAACAAATCAGGAGACTATAGATGTTGGAGAGAATGTGGAGAAACGGGAACCCTCTTGCACTGTTGGTGGGAATGCAAATTGGTGCAGCCACTCTGGAAAACAGTGTGGAGGTTCCTCAAAAAATTAAAAATAGACCTACCCTACGACCCAGCAATAGCACTGCTAGGAATTTACCCAAGGGATACAGGAGTACTGATGCATAGGGGCACTTGTACCCCAATGTTTATAGCAGCACTCTCAACAATAGCCAAATTATGGAAAGAGCCTAAATGTCCATCAACTGATGAATGGATAAAGAAATTGTGGTTTATATACACAATGGAATACTACGTGGCAATGAGAAAAAATGAAATATGGCCTTTTGTAGCAACGTGGATGGAACTGGAGAGTGTGATGCTAAGTGAAATAAGCCATACAGAGAAAGACAGATACCATATGGTTTCACTCTTATGTGGATCCTGAGAAACTCAACAGGAACCCATGGGGGAGGGGAAGGGAGAAAAAAAAAAAGACGTTAGAGTGGGAGAGAGCCAAAGCATAAGAGACTGTTAAAAACTGAGAACAAACTGAGGGTTGATGGGGGGTGGGAGGGAGGGGCGGGTGGGTGATGGGTATTGAGGAGGGCACCTTTTGGGATGAGCACTGGGTGTTGTATGGAAACCAATTTGTCAATAAACTTCATAAAAAAAAAAAAAAAAAAAAAAAAAAAAAAAAAAAGAAATTGTGGTTTAGATACACAATGGAGTACTACGTGGCAATGAGAAAGAATGAAATATGGCCCTTTGTAGCAACATGGATGGAACTGGAGAGTGTGATGCTAAGTGAAATAAGCCATACAGAGAAAGACAGATACCATATGGTTTCACTCTTATGTGGATCCTGAGAAACTTAACAGAAACCCATGGGGAAGGGGAAGGAAAAAAAAAGAGGTTAGAGTGGGAGAGAGAGCCAAAGCATAAGAGACTCTTAAAAACTGAGAAGAAACTGAGGGTTGATGGGGGGTGGGAGGGAGGGGAGGGTGGGTGAAGGGTATTGAGGAGGGCACCTTTTGGGAAGAGCACTGGGTGTTGTATGGAAACCAATTTGACAATAAACTTCATATATTGAAAAAAAAAAAGAGAGAATGGGCCATGCTGCTTTCATTTAGTATGAAGTCATAAAAATTCAGCCCTGATCTATAGCAGTACATATGTTTTCTCATAGCACTATGAGTTTTACTTCATAAAGAGACTAAAGCAGTTGCCTAGAATACCAGAATTAAACTTAAGTTTGAAGATTAAACACACAAAGGTCTCTGTGTTAATGATAAATAAAAGGGAAATAAGAAAAAACATCCATTTGTGTAATTAAAACCCCACCACAACAACAAAGAAAGTTACCCAAGATGACTGAGAAACCTCTTTACTCTCCTATACAACTATTAGAATGACCTATTGTAAATAAAACAATACATGCTGCTGGTGATGACGCAGAAGAACTGGAATTCTCATAGGATGCTGGTGAGAATGTAGAATGGTACAGCCACTATGGAAAATGGCTTGCCAGTTTCTCATAAACTTAAACATACACTTAGCATACAATCCAGCAACCTTACTCCTGGGTGTTTACCTATGTGAAATGAAAACCTCTGTTCATAAAAAACAAAAATGAAAACAAAAACCTGTACCTATATGAAAGATTTATATCAGCTTCATCCATACTCACCAAAAGCTATAAACAAACTACAAGTCCTTCAGATGAAGAATGGATAAACCATTGGTGGTACATTCATACTACAAAATACTACTCAGCAATAAAGAGGTACAAATTATTGATTGATTCTTGCAACAAATGGAGGAATCAAAAATGCTTTATGCTAACTGAAAGAAGCCAGACTCAAAAGGCTAAACAGTGTATGATTCCATTTTTGATATGGCATTCTGGAAAAGGTGAAAGGCTAAATAGTGTATATGATTCTATTCATTATATGACATTCTGGAAAATGATTGTCAGGCATTAAGAGTGAAGGAGGATTTGACTTTAAAGGGATAACAGGAGGGATATGTGTGACATTCCTCAGGCACTCCTGACTGCCCAAGAACAAAGGAAAGGGGAAAACAAATGGTTAACTGATAGAGATCACAGTCATGCAGGACATGAGTCTCCATCAGTTTACAAATATCTTAGTAAATTATAAGAAAAAGGCAATCTTATCAACAGCCTAATCTCCAGAAACCTACAGACTCAGCTTCCTGCAGCCCCAACATCACCCTCCCCTCCATAGTGATGTGAAGAACACAGTCAAGAAGAAAATGGTAGATAAAATTAAATTTCCTTATAACCTGCAATCCATTGACAAATACCTGAGATAGGCAGAGTATAATAGTTCTTAATGTTAATGTTTGCTAGAAGGAAAAACAATATTAGCTTGACAATACCTAGGCCTCCGGCATATGAAAATCCCTTTAGAAACTTCCTCTTGACTTTACCTCCCCCAACTCCCAAGTATTTAATCAGTCCCTCCTCAAGGTCCCTGGGCAGTTCTTTCAGCTCATGGGTCCTGTCCCCACGCTTTAATAAAAATCACCTTTTTGCACCAAAGACATCTCAAGAGTTCCCTCTTGGCTGTTGGCTCTGGACCCCACTACTCCAAAATCCCATCATCTTAATTGTGGTGATGGCTATATGACTCTATGCATTTGCCAAAATTCATAGAACTATACACTAAAAAACAGTGCATTTTTATATATGCAAATTAAAATAAATTTTAAAATAAAAAAGAAACACTTCTCCTACCACTAAGCATTAAAGCAAAAGTTTTATTATCTAAATGTTATAAAACAATGAAATATCATTTCACAGAGTACCATCTACAAACAAGATAACATAACAGTACTTAAATCACAAACTAGGCTATAAGTTTCCAAAAATTATATACAAGGTATAAAAAGGTGCTTATTAAAAGCATAAGTGGTTGGCCAGAATGTTGTTTACCACCTCTGAATAGCTATAAAATGTTTATAGATTCTTACACCTTTCACAAATAAAGTAAAGTAAATTAATGTAAAGTTACCTTTCTGACAGAAGCTGTCAAACTTCGCACTTTTTTGGCCAAAAGGGAATTTTAACTTCCTGTTATGTTAAATTTGGTACTAAAGCCTGGATGAACAACCCCAAATGAGCTATTTACTATGATAAATACTGTTTCCCAACAAGAGGAAAAGAGGTGGCCTGGGAAGATAACTGCTGGGATTTTAATACACTCTGAAACACTCTGACACACTCTGCTAGAGAGAATAATTTAATATCAACCAGAATCCAGGCTCAAAATTCCATTTTCTAAACAGGCTTATCAAAAAACAAATGCAATTTAATTCACCAAACATGTATTAAATATTTACTATATGTCAAGTACTGTGCTAGGCACCGGGTAAACACAGTTGAAAAAGAAGACAATATTTGCTTTTAAAGAATACACAGACTAGCATGGGAGAGAGACATATAAACAACTACATTTACATACAATAATTTAAGTGTAATGAAAGAAGCATGTTCAGGGTACAAGGATGACTAGATAAACAAGTGATAGCCTAAGTATTTAACAAAAAGTGTATCAACCAGATCCTAGGACCCACCCTAAAACCCTGTCTTCAGAGATGAGTACAATGCTAACAGGGACAAATAGAAAGTTGGTTTAAAGAAGCCATTCCCTGATATCTGCCACCACCCCGCATTACAGTTTTGAGAACACTGAGCATGGGATACCTATACTGCTGTATTTATCTCCTTGACTTGGAAAACTTTCCAGGTGATGAAACTGCCACAGAAAACAGAAATAATATTCTAAAGTCTCCCTTTTCCAGCAGGTAGCAAAGTTCTGAGCAGTATATCCCTCTTCACTGAAACCTAAAATCCCTGTATTCAAAAAGAAAAGAAGGAGGAGGAGGAGGAGGAGGAGGAGGAGGAGGAGGAGGAGGAGGAGAAGAAGAAGAAGAAGAAGAAGGAAGGAAGGAAGGAAGGAAGGAAGGAAGGAAGGAAGGAAGGAAGAAGAAGGAAGACGGAAGGAGAAGAAGAAGGGGGAGGAGAAGAAAAATGAACAGTCTCCTCATAGCTCATGCCAAGTCCTGGCAAGCTAGCTATCCTATTTAAAATCAGATAGGAAGTCATGAGAGTCCCATTTCTTCTGTGTATTAGCTGTAGTCACAGACAACACATAACTCCAGTTTGCTATTTCTAATAAGATTGACTGTTGTCCCTACTATCTCCTATGTCTTCAAGTCCTTTCCCAAAACTTCCAGCCCTAATAGAGATTATACAAAGGACCTTCTTTCCATGATATCCATCACAAATATTAATTCCAGGTATATACTGACGAGGAAGCATAAGGCAAGCTCACACAATTCACAAACATCCACCCCTGAAGATGGGATATGTGTGACATTCCTCAGGCACTCCTGGCTGCCCAAGAACAAAGGAAAGGGGAAAACAAATGGTTAACTAATAGAGATCACAGTCATGCAGGACATGAGTCTCCATCAGTTTACAAATATCTTAGTAAATTATAAGAAAAAAGGTCATCTTATGAACAGCTTAATGTCCAGAAACCTATAGACTCAGCTTCCTGGGGTCCCAACCTCACCCTCCCCACCATAGTGATGTGGGGAAAAAAGGCAAGAAAGAAATGGTAGGTCAAATTAAATTTCCTTATAACCTGCAACCCACTGACAGATACTTGAGAGAGGCAGAGTATAATATTTCTCCAGGAACTCCTGTCTTAAGGTTAATGCCTTACTGGAGGGAAAACAACCTTAGCTTGACAATACAAGGCCTCAGGTAGTTTATGAATCCTCTTTAGTAAATCAAAGTCCTTCTGGAGGCCTCCCTTTTGCCTTTACCTCCTCCAACTCCATAATATATAATCAGTCACTCTTCACAACCACAGTATAGCTCTTTCTGCCCATAGGTCCTGACCCCATGCTTTAATAAAATCACCTTTTTGCACCAAAGATATCTCAAGAATTCTTTCTTGGCCATCAGCTCCAGATCCCTACCACTCCAAAACACCATCATACATAAGAGAGTCAACAGGAAGGAAAGAAATCATCAAAAACTGTTTAAAACACAAACTGAGGGTTGATGGGGGGTGGGAGGGAGGGGAGGGTGGGTGATGGGTATTGAGGAGGGCACCTTTTGGGATGAGCACTGGGTGTTGTATGGAAACCAATTTGACAATAAATTTCATATAAAAAAAACTGTTTAAAACAAAATAGTGGGAAAAAATTACAAGTACACGTATTTAAGGGGCAACACCATATTTTAGAAATAAGAAAGGAGGGGTGCGTAAGTGGCTCAGTCAGTTGAGTGTCCAACTTCAGCTTAAATCGTGATCTCACAGTTTGTGGATTCGAGCCCTGCGTCGGGTTCTGTGCTGACAGCTGAGAGCCTGAAGCCTGCTTCCGATTCTGTTTCCCCCTCTCTGCCCTTCCCCAGCTTGTGCTCTGTCTCTCTGTCTCTCTCAAAATTAAATAAACATTAAAAAAAAAATAAGAAGGGTTTTACAGCCAGAAGATCTGGGTTCAGATCCTAGCTCCTTCACTTATTAACTCTACGACTTTAAACAACTTACGTGTCTGAGTGTCCGTGTCCCCATGTGAAATACATCAGCATGACTATTCTTGGGATTAGATGCTCTACAGGAGTGATTCTGAAGCCTGCTTCACCCTGAGACTCTGATTTCACTGGTCTAGGGTAGGGCCTGAACCAATACAAAAGAAGTTCCCCTAGGTATTCTACTGTGCAGCTAGGGTGACAACCACAGGATTACAGTATCTGAGAGAACTCCCTAAACTTTAACTTATTTATTAATATATTTAAAAAGTACCATTGAACTCATCCTATTATGCAATGTGCATGTTCTGAATGAGTGCTAATAATTCAATAGCTAAATTTGGTATTCACCTATAATGCCTCACTTGACAGGCAAATTATCTTTATCATCAATAACTGAGAATTGTCCTAAGGAGCACAGAAAATAGGATATATACATTAAATGGCTAAAATTAACATATGCCAAATACAAAATGACTTAGATAATGGGATAAACTTTATAGTGATTAAGGTCAGGTATCATGATTTTTTAAAAATATTTCCAGCATCAAGTACAGTACATGGAACTCAATAAATATGTGTTAAATAAACTAATGTGAGAATAAATGAATACAATAAATTATTTCTATAGGAATTTACCAAAAGTGCCATTGTCAAAAATTAGAGTATAGGGAAAGGCATTTTTTTTAATGTTTATTTTATTTTTGAGAGAGCACAAGCGGGAGAAGGGCAGAGAGAGTAGGACAGAGGATCTGAAGTGGGCTCTGCACTGACAGGCTGACAGCAACAAGCCTGATGTGGGGCTTGCACTCACAAATCGCGAGGTCATGACCTGAGCCAAAGTCAGTCACTCAACCGACTGAGCCACCCAAGTGCCCCTGGAAAGGCATTTTTATTGGAAAAATGGGTCTCAGTCAGCTGTCCAACAATGAGGCTACTGTAATGAGCCTTTAACGAAGAAACCTAAATTTAGCTTTGAAGCATAAATTATGCAGCTCTTGGCATTTCTAGTAAAATCTTTTGACAATAGCCTACCTTACCCCCATTCTTGGCCCCAATCCTGACTACCCTCCAACACTGTTATAATAATAATCAATGGGAGGCTGGACTTTCTAAAGCAAATTTCACCATTACTTTCTGAGTACTGTATATCTCCTTAAGAGCTAATGAATGCACAGTATAAACCAAAGAAGAAAAAGGACATGGATCTACCCAACTGGATTGGCTAATGAGCTTGGGAGATGAATGAACTAACTGCCCGCATACCATTTCACATTCTCTATAATAATCCTCCATGGTTGCTGCAGAATTTAGATTAAGGAAAATTTATTGCTGAGTTTATTATTTTTTATCATCTTTTTTCTGAGCACCTAGCAACTAAAGTGATAAGTACCTTCAAACTTGCAAGGATAAATGTTGCAAATATCTAGGTTGAATTACAAATTTGTATGTTTGGAGCTTGAATTATTCATTTACATTTTTTTGTTTTCTAAAAAAGGAGAATAAACAAAGCTACAAAGAAAGGGGATACTAAAAAAGAAAAATCTCATTGCTGTAGCTAAAGCTTTTCAAAGTGGTGGGAAGCCAAAGGGCCCCTTCAGCAATAAACAGATTCATTCAACTGTAGGGGAGCAGAATTTGCCACCCCAAAATATGTCTCTATGGCATAAGGATTATTTTAGGCTGATTATTTTTAAGAAGCTGCAAACATGGGAGAAGCTCTGAAAACTAAATACATTTCCTTCTGCCTCTGTTTCTCACATCAGTGAGGCCCTCACTCATCGCCTGGCTTTTAGCACATTGCAAAGTATCACAGTATGTGTAGCCACAGGAAGTGAATTTGCTGATTATATTACCTAATTTTCTCTAAACTGACCTAATAAAGGGGGGCCTGGGTGGTTTAGTTGGTTGAGTGTCCGATTTTGGTTCAGGTCATGATCTCACCGTTCCCAAGTTTGAGTCCCAAGTTTGAGTCCCAAGTTTGAGTGCTGACAGCTCAGAGCCTGAAACCTGTTTCAGATTCTGTGTCTCTCTTTCTGTCTCTTCCCCTCCCCACTTGTGCTCTGTCTCTCTCTCTCTCTCAAAAATAAACATTAAAAAAATTTTAAACTAACCTGATAAAATAGAAAAATGAAAAATTATTACTGCAAAGAAACACTATACTAATAATTTAGACACCAAGAAATGATAGAGCTGCATCTCTGCTCTTATGGCGAGTTCTTCACCATCAGACCTGATAAAAAGCCAGGGAAAAAAACTTTTTAATATTACTAAAACATGGCTTTTCATCCACCATTTTTAAATATCACCTTGAGTTCATAGAGTACCTTGAGATTGTCTGTAATGATAGTACAAAGCTATTGTGATTAGCAAACCTTTTAATAATGTTGCTTTTTTCATCTTTATCCCATTCTTCTTTACATATGTTGTACTGTATGCCTTCGATATTAATTAGTCCAGTAGGATATGTATATAATTTGTAGTGTACAGGGAGCCCAGACCTTATTCTTCAAGTCATCCTGCCCTCTCCCAACCTCCACACCATCATCTGCAGATGTCAGACCACCCTAAAATTCTATATGTTCCCTCTGTACAACATTCATACCCTCACAACGTTGGAGACCATCAAGAAATTCCATCAAGCTCTTCATCGCCACATAAAATAGAAAGTTCCTACACTGTCCTTCATCACTAGATATCTCTGATCTATGTACCCCTTAATCTCATCCTATCTTCTTATCTCCAATCCAGGTTCAGAACCCATTACACTATGTCCTCTGGAGATGATAGAATCCTCATATGTTCCATCTCCTCTTGAATATTATCACTATCTTTTTGCTCTAATTAAAACCTAGCTGGAGCAAGGAGTGATGCTGGCAAAATGGCCACACAGGAATTTCTTATGCCCACCCCCTCCCAAAAACATCAGTCTGAACAACTATTTATGAATGAAAACATCTTCACAAGAGCTAAGGATTCCACGTGAGAGATTATAGCACCTGAGCAAAGCACAAAAATAGGAAAAGACTTGTTGAGAATGTAGGAAAGACACATTGACACTACACCTATCACCATTCCCTCAAGCTGAGGAAGCCCAGCATGGAAAAAGACAACCTCCCTGTGAGATGACAGTGAAGTGAGCATCCAGCTTCACTGTGGACCCAACACCAGGCTACCTCATATAGCCAAAGGTGGCTCCCATGGCCCCTGGCAACTTCCATGTCCTCAGGCTCCCAGCAGACTCCTACAAACCCAGGCCCCTAGCTCACTCCAGGACCTGCTGGCTCCAGTGGCCCAAGTAGCTCCCACAGCATCAGGTTCCCAGAAGGCTCCTAAAAACCCAGTCTTCCAGTGCACCCCTGTACCAGGCAGCTCTTGTGACACCAATCTTTCAGCACACTCCAGTGAACCCAAGCTCCCACCCACCCCAGTGCTATGGCTAGCACTGTGTAATTCCTGTGGCCCCAGGTAGCAACTATGGCACAAGTCTCCCAGTGGACTCCTGTAAACCAAATTCCCAGCCAACCATGGCACCAGCCAGCTCCCAGCTGACTGCAGCACTGGCTGACTCATGTAGCCCTGGCAAGTCCCATGACACCAGGCTCCCAATGGGCTCCTGTAAGCCCAGGCTTCCAACATATTCCAGTGCTAGCCAGCTCCCACAGCCCCAGGTAGCTCCTGTGACTCCAGACTTCCAACTACTCCATACAAGCCCAGTCTCTAAGTAGCCACCCAGCAACCCAGGCCTGCTGTTGAGCCTAGCACAAGAGCAACTACTACAGACCCAAGCTTTTAATCCACCTCAGCATCAGAATGGCTCCCACAGTTTTAGGCACCCAGCCCATATTCAACATCAGACCAGCACTCATAGACCTAGAATCTAGACTGGTTCCCATGGACCCATACTCCAGGCCACCTCAATGACTCCATGACCCCAGTCTTAAAACCAGCACCCACAGACTTAGGCTCCCAACACATCCCAGCACTAGACCACCACATGTAGACTCAACATCCAGGCTGAATCCATGGTCTCACGTTATAGCCTGACCCCCATGGCTCCAGGTTTGCCTTAGCATCAAACAGCCCCTGTGGCTCCAATCTCTAGGCTGCCTCTTTTCCTTTTTTTTTTTTTAATTTTTTCAATGTTTATTTATTTTTGAGAGAGAGAGAAAGAGGTGGGGGGGGGGGGCGGGCAGAGAGAGAGGGAGACAGAGAATCCAAAGCAAGCTCCAGGCTCCAAGCTGTCAACACAGAGCCCAATGTGGGGCTCAAACCCACAACACAAACCATAAGATCAAGACCTGAGCTAAAGTGGGACACTTAACTGACTGAGCCAAACAGGCGCCCCTCTAGGCTGACTCTTGAGAAATCAGGCTCCAATCTCATCTCAGCAATGAACTGGCCCACATGGAACCAAATGCTAGGCCCATCCCAGTGCTCCCCAGTGTTTGGTTAGCCCCTATGGATGAAAGATCCAGGTCCAACTATGCAAATCCAAGCCCCAATCCCATTACTGCAGGCTCAGACACCAGGCCCACCCTAGTAAATCCAGGCTCAAGGCCTGCCCCAGCAGACACAGGCAACAGGCTGATCCTCATGAACCCAAGCACAAGGCCCGCCCCCTGATGATCCAGACACCAGACATGTCTACCCAAGATCTCCAGCAGCAGGCCTCTCCACAGACAATACCAAAGAGCCCACCCAGAATCTCTGGAGGGGTTGATTGGTGAAGGCTTTGCCTTCCAAAGCCGGTCTGTGAAAGAGTAGAAATGGTGCCTACATTTTCAAAGTTGTACACAACAATGCAAGGCCACAAGGATCATGAAAAAATCAAAGAAACATGACACCACCAAAGAAACTAATAAAACCCAATGACCCTAAAGAAATGAAGAACTATTAACTTTGACAAAGAATTCAGAATAATCTTTTTAAAGAAATTCAGTGGACTACAAGAAAACACAGATAGAAAACTAAATGAAATTAGGAAAACAATGCATAAACAAAATGAGATATTTAACAAAGAAACAGAAAGCATTAAACACACACATACACAGAAAGAGAGAAATCCTAGAGTTTGAAGAATACAATGACTAAAGAATTTAATAGAGAGCTTTAATATCAGTTTTGACCAAGTAGAAGAATTAGTGAACAAGAATACAGTTCATTTAAAATCATCCTGTCAGTGAAGCAGAAACAAAAAGAGTGAAAAAAAGGTTTTAAAAGCCTTCCTGAATTATAAGATATCATTAAAAGAAACAATTTACATATTACTGGAGCCTCAGAATGAAATGAGAGGGAAAAGGAGCAGAAAGCTTATTTAAAGAAATAATGGCTAAGAAATTACTAAATCTGGAAGAGATCTGGATTTCTAAGTTCATGAAGCTAATAGGTAAATCCAAACTCAGTATTTTAATCCAAAACAGTCCTCTCCAAGGCACATTATAACAAAACCATCTAAATCAAAGACAAAGAAAGAATTTTAAAAGCAACAAGAATAAGATAATTCCTTACATATAAGGGAGCCCTTATAAGGCCCTTATAAGACCCATATAAACCCTTATAAGCATTTATAAGACTGCAAAAACCTTGCAGGTCAGAAGAGAGTGGGATGATATATTCAAAGTGCTTAAAGAAAACAAAACTGCCAACCAAAATACTTTACTGAGCAAAATACTGTTTGTTGCCTTTCAGAAATGAAGGAGAAATAAAGACTTTCCCAAGCAAATAAAACCTGATTATTCATTAGTTGAACTTTGAAAGGTATGTAAGGTTACTATTGTCACTTAAGGAATAGAGGCCAGGGATGCTGCTAAAATCCTACAATGCACAGGACAGTCTCCACAATAAAACTTACCTAATACTAACTGTCAATAATGCTGAGGTTGAGAAACCCTGTCCTAATGAAAAGAATACTCCTCTAGCTCACTGAGAGTGGTCAATGACTATCATATGTTAATTAGGAATGCTTTTGGCTAACAAAACCTAAAACGAATGGTAGTTTATTTTCCTGAAATCAAATTCATAAGGATGACTGCCCACAGTTGAATAGCATTAATGGCTTGTAGCCTCAATGTCACAAGATGACTGCTACAGTTACAGGCATCACTACCACATTCAAGGAAGAAAGTGGAAATAGGAGAGAAAGCAGTAGGGATAAGCCACATCTGTGTCTTTAATCAGGGAAGCAAAACCTAACATTTCAGTGGGCAGATCTACCTTTAAAGAACTCTAGACAATTTAAAAAGGTGTACTCACTCCTTTTTTTTTTTTTCAACGTTTATTCATTTTTGGGACAGAGAGAGACAGAGCATGAACAGGGGAGGGGCAGAGAGAGAGGGAGACACAGAATCGGAAACAGGCTCCAGGCTCTGAGCCATCAGCCCAGAGCCCGACGCGGGGCTCGAACTCACGGACCGCGAGATCGTGACCTGGCTGAAGTCGGACGCTTAACCGACTGCGCCACCCAGGCGCCCCTAAAAGGTGTACTCACTTCTTAATTGACCCACTGGTCACACTTTCTTTAAGTTAAGCTATGGTTAGATATTAAGTTCGAGAATAAACAAAGAAAATATAAACTGATAAACCAAGTACCCTTCTTTCATTATAGAGTGATAAACAAAAAGCTATCAATCAGAGACTAACAGTGAAAAATCTTAGAAACCTTCTTCAGAGAACACTTGGGAAAGCAGTTTAATTACAGAAAACAATCTCAGTTTTTGGCACATTACAGCCTTGATAAGAGAAATTCAATATATGTCAAAGCTCAAAGATATATGTTAAAGTCCATAGGTATGCTGCCTTTTGAATCTGTACAAAGTCATCCTAGCCAGTAGTATAAATACAAGACTCTTGGACTTCCATTTAAAATGAAAGAGGCATGTTTGCTATCCAGTGCAAAGATTAAAAAAAAAAACAAAACAGGGGCGCCTGGGTGGCGCAGTCGGTTAAGCGTCCAACTTCAGCCAGGTCACGATCTCGCGGTCCGTGAGTTCGAGCCCCGCATCAGGCTCTGGGCTGATGGCTCAGAGCCTGGAGCCTGTTTCCAATTCTGTGTCTCCCTCTCTCTCTGCCCCTCCCCCGTTCATGCTCTGTCTCTCTCTGTCCCCAAAAAAATAAACGTTGAAAAAAAAAAAAAAAAAAAACAAAACAAAACCCTGTTCCTCTAGAGAAGCACATATCCTAATCAGTCTAACATACTTTAATTTGGATTTCTGTTAGGTACATAAACAATACAGACCCTGATGAACATTATATGAGCCCTGATAGATGTAATATATTCAGATTTTCAATTATTAAGTAGCTATTAAGTACCTATTAGGAAGGAGATAATGAGAAGCCAGCAAAAGGCAAATTTGTCAGAGTAGGTAAAAGGTGGGATTAGTTGAAGCTTCCCCAGTATTTTCAGTTTAGTACGTCTGGAGGAAAATGACATAATTTAAGTAATTTCATATTATACACAGTAATTTCCCATCTTAATACTTTCAAAAAAATTTCTTTAGATTGACATTCAACAACTAATCAAAGTACAGGTTCTGGAAATTTTTTGATAAATTATATTCAACTTTTGAGAGTGCTGAAATCTGAGGTTCAAATTTTTGGTTCAAACTACTCTCTGAAAAAAAAGGCTTATTTTACAGATCACATTATGCTCTTTAAAATGTATTAGTTGGCCAACTAATCTTTGACAAAGCAAGAAAGAATATCCAATGGAAAAAGACAGTCTCTTTAACAAATGGTGCTGGGAGAACTGGACAGCAACATGCAGAATGAAACTAGACCACTTTCTTACACCATTCACAAAAATAAACTCAAATGGATGAAGGACCTGAATATGAGACAGGAAACCGTCAAAACCCTAGAGGAGAAAGCAGGGAAAAAACCTCTCTGACCTCAGCCGCAGTGATTTCTTACTTGACACATCTCCAAAGGCAAGGGAATTAAAAGGAAAAATGAACTATTGGGCCTCATGAAGATAAAAGGATTCTGCACTGCAAAGGAAACAAGCAACAAAACTAAAAGGCAACCAATGGAATGGGAAAAGATATTTGCTAATGACATATCAGACAAAGGGCTGGTATCCAAAATCTATAAAGAACTCACCAAACTCCACACCCAAAAAACAAATAATCCAGTGAAGAAATAGGCAGAAGACATGAATAGACACTTCTCTAAAGAAGACATCCAGATGGCCAACAGGCACATGTAAAGATGCTCAATGTCACTCCTCATCAGGGAAATATAAATCAAAACCACACTGAGATACCACCTCATGCCAGTCAGAGTGGCTAAAATGAACAAATCAGGAGACTATAGATGCTGGAGAGGATGTGGAGAAACGGGAACCCTCTTGCACTGTTGGTGGGAATGCAAACTGGTGCAGCCACTCTGGAAAACAGTGTGGAGGTTCCTCAAAAAATTAAAAATAGATCTACCTATGACCCAGCAATAGCACTGCTAGGAATTTACCCAAGCGATACAGGAGTGCTGATGCACAGGGGCACTTGTACCCCAATGTTTATAGCAGCACTTTCAACAATAGCAAAATTATGGAAAGAGACTAAATGTCCACCAAGTGATGAATTGATAGCAAAACTGTGGTTTATGTACACAATGGAATACTACTTGGCAATGAGAAAGAATGAAATATGGCCTTTTGTAGCAACGTGGATGGAACTGGAGAGAGTTATGCTAAGTGAAATAAGTCATACAGAGAAAGACAGATACCATATGGTTTCACTGTTATGTGGATCCTGAGAAACTTAACAGAAGACCAGGGGAAGGGAAGGAAAAAAAAAAAAAGAGAGAGGGAGGGAGCCTAATCATAAGAGACTCTTAAAAACTGAGAACTGAGGGTTGATGGAGGCTGGGTGGGAGGGAGGGGAAAGTGGGTGATGGGCATTGAGGAGGGCACCTGTTGGGATGAGCACTGGGTGTTGTGTGGAAACCAATTTGACAATAAATTTCATATTAAAAAAATAATAAAATAAAATAAAATAAAATAAAATAAAATAAAATAAAAAATAAAATAAAATAAAATAAAATATATTAGTTAACACCATAATAAGTAAGATAACAGGGCAATTTATTGGGGGACTATGAATAGGTAACTGAGTAATGATGAGATGAGATGCATGTCAGATAACGGTCACATGAAGCATTTCTGTTGCCACTCATTTTATGTATTCTATTGTCATTTGCCCACAATGACATATGCAGAGCTTCCTTGTTATATTTATTCACCTAACTATGCATCAACCATTTAAAAGGGACCTAGCACTACATGTCTAGGATTTCTAAATATAAGATTCAATCTTTAGTGAGAAACACTAACTGCATACATAAACATATAAAATATTTTTCAAATATGTTTAAAATTATAGTATAATATAATAATAATATAGTATAATAATAATATAGTATAATACTATATTACTATATATTCACTATTAGCAAAATTCTTTCCTGTTATTTTTTTAATAATCATTCAAAGGCCACATTGTATAGAGAAAAGAACATAAACTAGGAGTCAGAATACCTGTGTTTTAGTTCCAGGTCCAAGCTTGGGCAAATCATTTGAAACTCTTAAGCCTCAGTGTCATCCCCTGGAAAATGGAGATGATATAGCCTGCCTGCCTAATTCATAGGGCAGCTACTGATAATTACATGTTATGATCTTTATGAAAGGGCTAAAAATTGAAAGGTATCATATAAAGATGTTATTAATGAATAAATACAAATAAGAATATAGCATGTTAGGGAAAAAGTGGTAGGAAAAAAGAACTGAAAATATATTTATAAATCATCATAGGAACTTGATTAACAACAACATATTTCTTTTCTCAAAGGCAAAGCAGAGAGCAAGTTCAGATTTTAAAGGCTCTTGGTCTCTTGTTTTTAATAGGATCAGTATGTAACAGGTCCAAACTTAATACAAGTCACCTGATGAAAATAAGAAACCCAAGACTGTACAGAACAGTGAGGTAAAAATCCCAAATCCTGAGGCACCTGGGTGGGTCAGTCTGTTAAATGTCTGACTTTGCCTCAGGACATGATCTCACAATTCATGGGTTGGAGCCCCACATCAGGCTCTGTGCTGATTGCTCAGAGCCTGAAGCCTGTTTCTGATTCTGTGTCTCCCTTTCTCTCTGCCCCTCCCCTGGTCACACTCTGTCTCACTCTCTCAAAAATATATAAACCTTAAAAAAAAAAGTTTTTAAGCCTAAATCCTAAGTGGAACACAGAATCAATCTGCAGAGCAAACAGAACATTATAATAACAGAGGTAATATGTCCATTATCAAATTAACCTGATTTCCATACAAGGCAATGTTCTTCTGTATTGTGCTAAAGATGAAATAGTAGGAATCTGGGAGGGTGTATGAAACAATTTTTGGAAAACTATATTTTTATTCAAAATGGACCAGATGAAGTTCTCAAGTCTAAGAAAATGCAGCTACAATGTAAACAATATGAAATTTCTAATCTACTGAGAAAATCAGAAAAGAGAGAAGATACTATAATTTCTGAAATAGGAATGAAAAAGAAAGTCGAGTAGAACCTTTTCCGAAAAGATTATTCGGTGAGTAAAAGAATATGCCTAGAAATTAACTGTAATCTTTCAAGAGGCAGGTAGGGCTGCAAAGGTGGCCTCTGTGATGAGCTGCATGTAAAAGTTAATTCAACAAATATTCATTAAGTTAGTACTTCAAGTATTGTACATTATGGGTAGATGTAAGGAGTCTATTATCCCTGCCATATTCATGAAATGCTGAAAGACCAGTTTTGTTTTGTTTTGTTTTATAACTAAGGGAAATTAATATACCCAAGTTGTCTAAAGGAGTGTTACACCCACAGATGTTTCAACATTTGCTATTGAGTCAAGCACAATCAGATAGATGAAGATAGTTTGGAATACCTAAGACTTCATGTAGAAGTGGAGGCCAGAAACTGGTCTTAGAGAATTGGTATGATTTGGGTAGGTGGAAAACCAACTACTGTAATAGGACCAAATTATTCATTGGCAATCTTGAAGGAAAATCCATGTTCACTTCCTTTTTTCCTGTAACTTTTTAGAGACTTAAATGGTTTAGCAAAGGTCACTAAGAGGAATCATACTGAGAACTAGAATCCTCAGTGTTTGGGGTACCAAATAACAAATCCATTAACCTGATCCCATAATACCAGTTCTGATGATTGTTTCTCCTCTATTTGAATACTTCCAGGAACTCACAATTTCATGAAGCAATTAATTCCCTACCCTGTTTCAGAATACTTCACAGGTATGAATTGGAAGTCTCTAAAGTATTTTAGGTATATAGACAAGTATTTCAATTTCCTGTCTATAAAAACACAGAAATTTCAAAGGTATATTGTCTGCATAATAAAATGAAAGACTTTCATATAATTTTTAGATTTCAAAGCTAGACAATCTGTAAGATGACTAAAAGCCAGACTTGCTTAGGGTCACAAAGCAATTTAGTGGCAGAACCCAGTCTAGAAATTCAATCTCCTGCTTCTTAAGAACTTTCAAATATGCATTAACTGTCCCTTATACTCTAATCCAAAGGACTACACTTTGTTTTCCATATCAAGAACTAGATGCTTTGTTTCACAACCTTCTGAAAACAAAAAAAGCTTAATAATCTCTTGAGATTTATTTCTCTATCTCTATGTATTGTGATTCTTTCCGATATAGCAAAGTCAACAGCTACTTCATATACTTCTAAAAAGTGTATACGCCATTAACTGGAATCCGTGGCACAAAGCTTTAGCTAAATATACCATCCTGTCCACATATGACCACCTCTTCCCTGCTGTCTTTAATATAAAAACTAGTACACTTTTTCTCTATTAACAGTTATCCGTGCACTGTCTTTGTAAATTACACGCACAACAGATTTATGGAAATTCTATAGATTCACCATTTCAACACAAGAACTTTCAAAAAAAGGAACTGCAAGCATTGCTTATTTTTCTAGAATTAAAAACATTTAGTCAGAAATGGCATATCTAGAGGCGCCCGAGTGGCTCAGTCAGTTGAGTGTCCAACTTTGGCTCAGGTCATGATCTCATGTTTCGAGTCCCATGTCGGGCTCTTGGCTGACAGCTTGGAGTCTGG
Organism: Lynx rufus; assembly: GCF_022079265.1. NCBI lineage: Eukaryota > Metazoa > Chordata > Mammalia > Carnivora > Felidae > Lynx > Lynx rufus. The sequence goes on from NW_025814825.1 coordinate 9,989,277, forward strand.
AGCCTGCTTCAGATTCTGTGTCTCCCTCTCCGTCTGCCCCTCTCCCACTTGCTCACTTTCTCTCTTTCTCAAATAAAACATTAAAAAAATAAAAAAGAAATGGCATCTAGAAAGGGGTTTGCATGGGGTGCTCTGACGTTGGTTTAGAGTTGGAGAGACGTCCTCCACTGGCACGCGGAGACTGGCTGCTTTAACTCCAAAACCCATGACTGTATGTAGGCTGCCAAAACTTTGGCAAGTCCGGGCTCCTCACCTGAGGCAATCCCTGACCATGGCTAGTGGCCTGGGGCTTTCTGCCTACAGTTGTCCTGCCAGTGTCATAATTAGGATGCTCCTGACTGGAGGAGGATCTGAGTGGGGCGTCACAACATCCACCAGACCTTCACAGGTCAGTCCCTGCCTCACCCCATCCCCGAGGGCTTCTAGAGGGGGAGCCAAGATGGCAGAACATCATGGAAGCTTTTTGTGTGTCTCCCATCCATGAAATCCAGCCAGACCAACACTAAACCATCCTACACACCTAGAAAACTGATTGGAGGATTAACACAACAATCTGCACAACCTGAACCACAGAATTCAGCAGGTACGTGGCACAGAGAGCGGAACTTGGGGAGTGAGAAGCTGTGAAAGAAAGAAAAAAAACTCATTTTTATTTTAAATTTTTATTAAAAATATGTCTTTAATTTTTATTATAATATTTTTTACTTTTGTGTAAATTTTTTCAAATTCTACTTTACTTCCATCATTTTATTTTAGTCTACTTCAGTGTACTCACCTTTACAAATTTTCAAATAATGTCCTTTTTTTTCTTTCTTTTTCTTTTTGTCTCTCTTTCATTCTTTTCTTCCTCTTGAATGCAGAAAGAGAAAAACCTCATTTTTACTTTCAATCTCTTAAAAATATTTTTATTTAATTTTTACTACTATATTTTTGGCTTTTCTGTAAATTTCTTCAAATTCTATCTTATTCCCATCATTTTATTTTAGTCTAATGCAGTGTATTCACTTTTTCAAATTTTCAAATTATTTATTTTTTTTCCTTTCTTCCTTATTTTTTTCATTTTTTTACCTTTTTTTCTTTTTCGGTTTTTTCTTTTTTCTTAAATACAGAAAATGAAAAAATTCATATTTTATATTTTTATTAAAAATAATTTTCTTTATTTTTTTCTACTATATTTTTACTTTTGTATATATTTTTTCAAATTCTGTTTTACCTCCCTCATCTCATTTTAGTCTACTTCAGTGTATTCATTTTTTTCAAATTCTCAAATGACCCTTTTTTTCCCCTCCCACCCTTTTTTTTTCTTTCTGTTTAATCTGTCAAACCACTTTCAGCACCCAGACCAAAACAAACCTAGGATCTAGCAACATCTATTCGATTTTTGTGAGTGTGTGTTCTTAATTTTTAATTTTAATATTTTTTTAATTTTAATTTTTTTAATTTCAATTTTCTACATCATTAATTCCTTTTCTCCCTTCAAAATGAAAAAATGAAGGAATTCACCCCAAAAGAAAGAACACAAAGAAACGACAGGCAGGGATTTAACCAACACAGATACAAGCAAGACGTCTGAACCAGAATTTAGAATCATGATAATAAGAATACTAGCTGGAGTCGAAAATAGATTAGAATCCCTCTCTGCAGAGATAAAAGAAGTAAAAAAAGCCAGAATGAAATTAAAAATGCTCTAAGTGAGCTGCAATCATGGATGGATGCAGCGGCGGCAAGGATGGATGAGGCAGAACAGAGAATCAGCGATACAGAGGACAAACTTATAGAGAATAATGAAGCAGAAAAACAGAGGGAGATTAAGGCAAAAGAGCACGATTTAAGAATTAGAGAAATCAGTGACTCATTAAAAAGGAACATCAGAATCATAGGGGTCCCAGAAGAGGAAGAGACAGAAATAGGGGTAGAAAAGTTATGTGAGCAAATCATAGCGGAAAACTTCCCTAACCTGGGGAAAGACACAGACATCAAAATCCAGGAAGCACAAAGGACCCCCATCAGATTCAACAAAAACCAACCAGCAACAAGGCATATCATAGTCAAATTCACAACATACTCAGGCAAGGAGAGAATCCTGAAAGCAGCAAGAGAAAACAAGTCGCTAACCTACAAGGGAAGACAGATCAGGTTTGCAGCAGACGTATCCACAGAAACTTGGCAGGCCAGAAAGGAGTGGTGGGATATATTCAGTGTGCTGAATCAGAAAAATATGCAGCCAAGAATTCTTTATCAGCAAGGCTATCATTCAAAACGGAGAGATAAAAAGTTTCCCAGACAAACAAAAATTAAAGGAGTTTGTGACCACTAAACCAGCCCTGCAAGAAATTTCAAGGGGAACTTTGTGAGGGGAGAAAAGATGAGAAAAAAAAAAAAAAATATATATATATATATAAATACCAAAAGCAACAAAAGATTAGAAAGGACCAGAGAACACCACCAGAAACTCCAAGTCTACAAGAAACATAATGGCAATAAATTCATATCTTTCAGTACTCACTCTAAATGTCAATGGACTCAATGCTCCAATCAAAAGACATAGGGTGACAGAATGGATAAGAAAACAAGATCCATCTATATGCTGTTTACAAGAGACCCACTTTAGACCTCAAGACACCTTCAGATTGAAAGTAAGGGGAAGGAGAACCATCTATCATGCTAATGGTCAACAAAAGAAAGCTGGAGTAGCCATACTTATATCAGACAATCTAGACTTTAAAATAAAGACTGTATCAAGAGATGCAGAAGGGCATTATATCATAATCAAGGGGTCTATCCACCAAGAAGACCTAACAATTATAAACATTTATGCACCAAATGTGAGAGCACCCAAATATATAAATCAATTAATCACAAACATAAACAAACTCATCGATAGTAATACCATAATAGAAGGAGACATCAACACCCCACTCACAGCAATGGACAGAACATGTAATCAAAAAATCAACAAGGAAACAATGGCTTTGAATGACACACTGGACCAGATGGACTTAACAGATATATTCAGAACATTTCATCCTAAAGCAGAATATACATTCTTCTCCAGCACACATGGGACATTCTCCAGAATAGACCATATACTGGGACACAAATCAGCCCTACGTAAGTACAAAAAGATCAGGATCATACCGTGCATATTTTCAGACCACAACACTATGAAACTCGAAATCCACCACAAGAAAAAATTTGGAAAGGTAACAAATACTTGGAGACTGAAGAATATCATACTGAGGAATGAATGGGCTAACCAAGCAGTTAAAGAGGAAATTAAAAAGTATATGGAAGTCAATGAAAATGGCAACACCAAGGGGCGCCTGGGTGGCGCAGTCGGTTAAGCGTCCAACTTCAGCCAGGTCACGATCTCGCGGTCCGTGAGTTCGAGCCCCGCGTCGGGCTCTGGGCTGATGGCTCAGAGCCTGGAGCCTGTTTCTGATTCTGTGTCTCCCTCTCTCTCTGCCCCTCCCCCGTTCATGCTCTGTCTCTCTCTGTCCCAAAAATAAATAAACGTTGAAAAAAAAAGGGCAACACCACAACTCAAAACCTCTGGGACACAGCAAAGGTGGTCATAAGAAAGTATATAGCAATCCAGGCCTTCCTAAAGAAGGAAGAAAGATCTCAGATACACAACCTAACATTATGCCTTAAGGAGCTGGAAAAAGAACAGCAAATAAATCCCAAAAACAGCAGAAGACAGGAAATAATAAAGATTAGAGCAGAAATTAATGCCATCAAAACCAAAAAAAAAAAAAAAAAGCCAGTAGAACACATCAATGAAACCAGAGCTGGTTCTTTAAAAGAATTAACAAAATTGATAAACCACTAGCCACTTCGATCAAGAAGAAAAAGGAAAGGACCCAAATAAATAAAATCAAGAATGAAAGAGGAGAGATCACAACCAACACAACAGAAATAAAAACAATACTAAGAGAATCTTATGACCAATTATATGCCAATAAAATGGGTAATCTACAAGAAATGGACAAATTCCTAGAAACATACACATTACCAAAACTGAAACAGGAAGAAAAAGAAAATTTAAACAGACCCATAACCAGTAAAGAAATCGAATTAGTAATCAAAAATCTCCCAAAAAACAAGAGTCCAGGGCCAGATGGCTTGCCAGGGGGATTCTACCAAACATTTAAGGAAGAGTTAACACCTATTCCCTTGAAACTGTTCCAAAAAATAGAAATGGAAGGAACACTTCCAAACTCTTTCTATGAAACCAGCATTACCTTGATTCCAAAACCAGACAGAGACCCCACTAGAAAGGAGAACTATAGATCAATTTCTCTGATGAACATAGATGCAAAAATCCTCAACAAGATATTAGCCAACCGGATCCAACAATACCTTAAAAAAATTATTCACCACAACCAAGTGGGATTTATACCTGGGATGCAGGGCTGGTTCAATATCTGCAAAACAATTAGCATGATTCATCACGTCAATAAATGAAAGGACAAGAACCATATGATCTTCTCAAGAGATGCAGAGAAAGCGTTTGACAAAATACAGCATCCTTTCTTAATAAAAACCCTCAAGAAAGTAGGGATAGAAGGAGCATACCTCAAGATCATAAAAGCCATATATGAATGACCCAACGCTAATATCATCCTCAATGGGGAAAAACTGAGAGCTTTCCCCCTAAGGTCAGGAACAAGACAGGCCTGTCCACTCTCGCCACTGTTATTCAACATAGTATTGGAAGTCTTAGCCTCTGCAATCAGACAACACAAAGAAATAAAAGGCATCCAAATCAGCCAGGAGGAGGTCAAACTTTCACTCTTCGCAGATGACATGATACTCTATATGGAAAACCCAAAAGATTCCACCAAAAAACTGCTAGAATTGATTCATGAATTCAGCAAAGTGGCAGGATATAAAATCAATGCACAGAAATTGGTTGTATTCCTATACACCAACAATGAAGCGACAGAAAGAGAAATCAAGGAATCGATCCTATTTACAGTTGCACAAAAAACCATAAAATACCTAGGAATAAATCTAACCAAAGAGGTGAAAAATCCATACACTGAAAACTATACAAAGCTTATGAAAGAAATTGAAGAAGACACAAAAAAACGGAAAAAGATTCCATGCTCCTGGATAGGAAGAACAAATATTGTTAAAATGTCGATACCACCCAAAGGAATCTACATATTCAATGCAATCCCTATCAAAGTAACACCAGCATTCTTCACAGAGCTAGGACAAATAATCCTAAAATTTGTATGGAACCAGAAAAGACCCCAAATAGCCAAAGTGATCGTGAAAAAGAAAACCAAAGCAGTAGGCATCACAATCCCTGACTTCAAGCTATACTACAAAGCTGTAATCATCAAGACAGTATGGTACTGGCACAAGAACAGACACTCAGATCAATGGAACAGAATAGAGAACCCAGAAATGGACCCACAAACATATGGCCGACTAATCTTTGACAAAGCAGGAAAGAGTATCCAATGGAATAAAGACAGTTTCTTCAGCAAACGGGAAAACTGGACAGCAACATGCAGAAAAACGAACCTGGACCACTTTCTTACCCCATACACAAAAATAAAGTCAAAATGGATGAAAGACTTCATCATAACACAGGGAGCCATCAAAATCCTCAAGGAGAAAGCAGGCAAAAACCTCTTTGATCTTGGCTGCAGCAACTTCTTACTCAACATGTCTCCAGACTAAAGGGAAACAAAAGCAAAAATGAACTATCGGGACCTCCTCAAAATAAAAAGCTTCTTTCTGCACAGCGAAGGAAACAATCAGCAAAACTAAAAGGCAACTGACAGAATGGGAGAAGATATTTGCAAATGACATATCAGATAAAGGGTTAGTATCCAAAATCTATAAAGAACTTAGCAAACTCAACACCCAAAAAACAAATAATCCAGTGAAGAAATGGGCAAAAGACATGAATAGACACTTCTCCAAGGAAGGCATGCAGATGGCCAACCAACACATGAAAAAAATGCTCAACATTACTCATCATCAGGGAAATACAAATGAAAACCACAATGAAATACCACCTTACACTTGTCAGAATGGCTAACATTAACAACTCAGGCAACAACAGATGTTGGCGAGGATGTGTAGAAAGAGGATCTCTTTTGCATTATTGGTGGCAATATAAGCTGGTGCAGCTACTCTGGAAAACAGTATGGAGGTTCCTCAAAAAACTAAAAATAGAACTACCCTAGACCCAGCAATTGCACTACGAGGCATTTATCCACAGGATACAGGTGTGCTGTTTTGAAGGGACACATGCACCCCCATGTTTATAGCAGCACTATCAACAATAGCCAAAGTATGGAAAGAACCCAAATGTCCACCGATGGATGAATGGATAAAGAAAAAGTGGTATATATACACAATGGAGTATTACTCGACAATCAAAAGGAATGAAATCTTGCCATTTGCAACTACGTGGATATGACTTCACTCATATGAGGACTTTAAGAGACAAAACAGATGAACATAAGCGAAGAGGAACAAAAATAATATAAAAACAGGGAGGGGGACAAAACAGAAGAGACTCATAAATATGGAGAACAAACTGAGGGTTGCTGGAGGGGTTGTGGGAAGGGGGATGGGCTAAATGGGTAAGGGGCATTAAGGAATCTACTCCTGAAATCACTGTTTCACTATATGCTAACTAATTTGAATGTAAATTTTTAAAAAATAAAAAATTAAATAAAAAAATAAATTAATTTTTTAAAAAATGGCATTTCTAGCCCTTCTTGACATGTGAAGTCCTGTCCATTATTCACTGTCCTACTGCTTAGTTTTCTATTTTTTTTCCTTTTTTGTGGGATCAATTGGAACTATCCAGCTATAAAATTATCTTCACTTGATGGTCTTTGGTAACTACTTTAATACTTATAATTATAAATGATGTCCAATGACAAATAGGTCACAAAAAGCCTTTGTCCTCAGAAGCCGCTCCACTGACAATTCATCAGAAGCCAATATTAGTTTCTTTCATACGAACTTTTTAGTTAGCTTAAACACAGTTAAGGAACAGTGGTTTTTCTCAGCTACCCATTTTTTCTCTAAAGCTGTCTGAGTCTCTAAAGTTTTCTAGGATGTCTTGTCTAGCTAATTCTTGAAATGTTTACTAAAAACAGTGCAATAATTTCCATAATCAAATGATCCCTGCCAATACAAAACCCAATGTGCTAAATCCTACTAATTATAATGCTTACATGGCACACCGAAGAGAATTTTTAATGAAACTGCATTTATTATTATGCACTTATTTTATTTTTAAAAAAGATTTAAAGCAATATACAATAAATACACATAAAAAATAAGCAGAATTACAGTGCCTGGGTGGCTCAGTCATGAAGCATCTGACTTTGGCTCAGGTCATGATCTCACTGTTTGTAAATTCGAGTCCCACATTAGGTGAGCTCAAGTCCCGCTTGGGGTGAGCTCATGTCCCCCTTTGGGTAAACACAAGCCCTGTTTCAGGTGAACATGAGCCCCACTTCAGGTAAAACACGAGGTGTGCTTCAGGTGAGCCCCGCTTCTCTCTCTCTCTCTCTCTCTCTCTCTCTCTCTCTCTCTCTGCCCCTTGCTCACTTGCACCCTCACTCTCTCAAAAAAAATAAGTAGAATTAAAATAATAGTAAACTAAAAATCAGCTAATGAAGGTATATGATAGAAATTATATCAGAAACCCTTAGCTTGTAAGAACTACCATTCAAGATTTAGCCATGAACTTTCTGGCTATCATCACCTGCTAAAAGTGGACCCATTTGTTTTTAACCATACAGACATTTACATATATATGCCTCCATAAAGAGACAATACAGTGTAATGGCAAAAACATAAACTTTTCATGTAAGTCTTGAAATTGTAGTCCTTAGTCTTAACATTATACTTATTAATAAATTTAACCTCTCTTATTAAAAATTAATTATCCTTATTTTTTAATGTACTGGATGATTGTTTAAAGTACATTTCTCAACAGGAAATAAAATGTTCTCTTTCATTTCTTGACTTATTTATTCAAAAGGAAGATGAATGAAGCTATTTTGTTCAGGACCTACCCTACCTTTACATGCACTATGCTATTCAATCCTCACAACAATCCTAGAAAGAAACCATTAACTTGTCCATTTTATGGAGAAGGAAACTAAAGCTCACTCGAGGGATTAGATCACACATATAAGGAGCAGAGTTGAGATTTGAACTCATTTGCCTAAATGGAAATTAATATTCTCACCACTACATGACATAGTCTCAAAATAAATACCAACTGATCATTTATTTGGCACCAAAATCCAACTTAGAAGATAGTACAGAAACAGAATCAAAACTAGAATATGGTCCTTGAACTTTAAGGAGTTTATACTTCACTTAACCTCACTTACCTAACTAGAGCTATGGCAGGTATATCTTGGAACCTAATGACTAGTTAACAATAAATTTGAATATGTAATTAACCATTAGATAGGTACTGAGTTCTACCAAATGACAACAGCATGCAAAATATTAAATATAATGGCTAAACCAAAAATAAGCACCTTCTGATACCAAAGAGTGATGTTCACTATAATCCAAGGTGTAGGAAATATAGAGGTAAAAATAATCCGTATGGGTTTTTTTTTTTTAACTTTTTCCTCCAGACTGTTGGAGAGTTTCTGTTCCATCTAATGCCAGACTAGCTTTCCTTTTCCTGATTTACTTGTAAGTCAGGATTAATGCTTTAATACTAAGAACCACTAAGTGATTCCTTACTGTTTGCACCATTAAATTCTACAGAATTTAGATAAATCCATGCTTGTGTAAGAGTCATTGCTATCTTTCTCCTCATCATTATTTCTATATTTATACATCACCTTGTACCAGAAAGGATACAGAGTGGCTTATAAGGATACATAAAATACAAATTACCATAAATTAAAAGTTGGTTGAAAGAAAAAATAAAGGTGAAGACAAAGTGAACTATACATCATTGTAGTAAGCCACAAATTTGGCTCTTTTCTTCTTAGTAGCCAGCTTGAAACAGGAAAACTTATCACTTGTAGAATTTACAATTCCAAGGGATTTTTTTCATTGCTCAAGAGAAATACAGTTAACCTCAGTATTAAGATATTGTAGTGAGTTCTCTAAGATATCTTTAAAAACAAATGTGACCTAACAAATAATTATCTTCATTCTTCATTCATACAATATATACAATAATATTTTCATGGATCTTGTTTTTATTGTTCCAGAAATAAAAGAAAGAATATTGAGTTATATGTTTATAATCCTTTGGATCTTCTAAGAGAACAGATTATTGTTCATGTAACAAACTCTCAGGCCCTCCTCCATTACATAGGCTCAGACTACTTCAGGAAAAGTGAAACAGGTCCCTAAGGCTAGATGCATCTATTTTATTAAATAAACTCTGAGCCAGGAAGAAAAGGGAAGAAATATAGGGGGGCCTGTATGACCCAGGTTAGAGAAAGAGCTTTCTGGGAGTCTATAGAAATTCTTAGCTGCTATGTGGATATCTTGAAAATGAGAAATAAATATGTAAGAAAGCTTTGCTGCTTTATATACAATTATCCCCCTTTGGCTGTCTGATAAAACAAAGTAGCAAAGACCTAAAGTTCCTGTCATTTATTTTTGATGAAACTTTGTTGGTTTTTTTGAATATGAAATGCTACCATTTCAGGGCTATGGGATGGCTAGCTTTATGTAGCTTACATTCTAATGACCTCAGTATAGAATAATAGCATTCCGGGCCTCCTGTGGTTCCAACCATCTGCCCACTGTCTCACAGTAGATGAGAAGGGACTTCTCCATCTGTCCAGAATTCACTTATGCAAGAATAAGACTTTTTAATTTTTTTAAATTCCACAAGTTTTCTTTCAGAAACTACAAAGAGCATAATGGGGAAATTCGAACCCAAAAGAGCACTTCCACTGAATATAAATTGTGTGGTGTCTCAAATTTTTGTACAGACCCAGAAACCCTCATTGATCTCATATTGATTATAGTCATAGTTTCCAGCCTTCTTCACAGTCCAAGAACTGTGAATGCTGTTGATGGGAATCCATCAGGGGTTTGGTAGTAAGTGCAGTACCATAGTGCCTGGTGGGGACACACCCTGCAAGGTCTCAAAAATAACTTGGGGGTTGTTGGAGCAGAGCAAAAGTCTCCAGCCATGCAAGTGGAGTCTACAAGCCTCTGCAGTAGAGCCTCCTAGGTGCACTCAGGGCAGTAAGGATATTGTTAAATCATATGGAAAGGAAATAATATCAACTGACCTGCCTGGGTCTCCATACTGTTTTTCAGATTTAAAGATGAAATGCAGAAAACAGCACTCAGAAACTGTAATATACAATATAAGTACTTGGTAATGTTATAACAAACTTCCAAATTAAAAACAAAACAAAAAAAAATTAGGAGCGCCTGGGTGGCTCACTCGGTTGAGTGACTGACTTCGGCCCTGGTCATGATCTCAGTCTTTGAGTTTGAGCCTGCATCGGTCTCTGTGCTGCCAGCTTGGAACCTGGAGCCTGGTTCGGATTCTGTGTCTCCCTCTCTCTGCTCCTTCTCTGCTCATTCTCTCCCTCTATCTCTCAAAAATAAATAACCATTTAAAAAAATTTTAATAAACATTTTTAAAAAATTACTTATGGGGTGCCTGGGTGGTTCAGTAGGTTGTGTCCAACTTTGGCTCAGGTCATGATCTCACGATTTGTGGGTTCGAGCCCCACATCGGGCTCTGTGCTGACAACTCAGAGCCTGCTTTGATTCTGTGTCTCCTTCTCTCTCTCTGCTCCTCCCCCACTCGCACTCTGTCTCCTTCTCTCTCTCAAAAATAAAATAAAAAACATTTTTAAAAATTCATCTTAAAAAATTACTTATGAACTGGATGTAGTATTAACTCTGATTATGACTATCTAAATTGTCATGCACTGTAGGGAAGGTGCTTCTAAAAATATACAACTTATTTGGAGAACTAAAGCATGGGAAGTTCTTACTTTTAATATCCAGACTTTCAATTTCATTTCATTTATTTACGTTTAGCACTGTTCTCAACTATCAGAAATTCTTCCAAGCAGAAATCTTTCTTTATACATCCCTTACATCACACACAGGTCTGACTCTACATCCTTCTCCACATCAACACATCTCTCTGCTGTTCTAACATGCCATCCTTCCTACCCTCTCTTCAGATGGCAAAACTAGCCTCATATTCTTTTACCTTAAGATCTGACTTTAATACCTGTCTGAACTGTGTTGAAGGACTTCATTAAATATCAGCCAAAACAGACAATGACAAAACATCACAGGAGAAAATGAGCAAAAGAAAGGGAAAGACAGAGCACTGAGAAATATAAAATACTGTAGGAAAAAGATAGAAAAAGTACTTATACTTTAATTCCAGTGATCTTGGTGTAAGTTTTAAGAAATGTAACAATAAATGAAATAAGGGAGATTTAATTTATTTATTACCAAAATACTGAAAATGAAAAGGGAAATAATGCCTGTTACTAACTACCTAATACTAAATAAGGAATCTGGCCGCAGCATTAATATGAATCCAACATAATGTTAATCTCAAAGCAAACCATAAATTTCTTCTTTGTGCATTCAAGTCTGGTCCAAATCATACAAAATCTTCACAAAAGTTAAACATTTGCTTAGACCTCATTCCATAACATCCACCCTACCTACCTATCCTCCTTTAAGTCATCTATAAAGTTCCAACCCGCAACAGGAAGCTTATTAGCTAAATCAGTATGGGAGGTGGGTGGGCACTGCTGTCAAACAGGAGCTCATATCAGTATTATAAAATATAGAAAATCTTTCATAAAATGGAAGACAGCATGAATATCCATAAGAAGCACGCTTGCTTTGAAATATGCCCTAGGAATCTCAGTGCTACACAGTACCTGCACAGAATTACTTTTTGGCAAGGAAAAAGTAATTCTCCAAAACCTTAAAATATTCTTGCATGATACTAGCTAAGGTCATTTTGATCTTGTATGACTGAACCAGCTGTTGCATTATAATGTCTATATTAGAATGATTATTCTCACCTTTAGGATGATAGTCAAACAAGATTCTGATTACCAACTCAAATAAAAACACAGGGAGGGAATATCAAGTATCCATAAAAAATTGTTTACAGCAACTATAGTTATTCAAGTTATTTCCAAAGAAAGCCTATCCCCTGGGCCAATGTTTCTGTGGCATTTTTTTATTACTACATATCTCAAAAGTGCCTTTCATGCTCAGTAGGCACATAATAGGCAAGGAACTGATAAATTGGAAAAGCTATCATAAGAATATAAATCAAAAATTCTATAAAATTTGGCTTACGTGCCCAAACATGTCAAAAGCATGATATAGTATATCAGTTATTTACCACCAACAAAAGGAAAGTTGAAAGCATTATATTTTAATCCTAATTTTTAACAATATAGATTTTCCACCCTACCATTTTTATCTTAAATACTTATATGCAGCATTTCCCCAAATATATATTTTATTAGTATCTTTCCCTTAAACATGAAAAAAAAACATAGCAATTTTTCTTCATATATAAACATTTGTTCAGTAAAAAATATGACCAATTAAAGTTACTTCTCTAAAAATAAATCTAGTTCTTAATCATGAGCTAATGATGCTTAAAGGAATCTCTCTGCAAGTTGACCACCAGATGGGACATCTCTCCTAGACTGCAACACAAGGAGAAACTTAATGAACAAAATGTAAGAGATTGTTTGTTAGGAGAAGAATATAAGGGACACCATGGGAAGGAGCCATTTATAATCATTTTCTCCTCCGTGTAATTTAAAGCTGTGGACAGGGAGCCAAATGATGGCAGGGGAGGCACCTCCCACTAAGTAAGAATTAAGATAACCAGCTCTAATATAAGCAAAACAGAACTAATTATTCTCATAAATTCCCTTCAGAATGTTAATACAAAACATGAACACTACGGTGCTGACAGCAGGAGGCAGGGAAGTGGTAGAAAATTTAGATCCAGCACTTTCCCTTAAAGTTAGGTTAGCATATCATAGTAAAATCTATATTGGAAGAGTGCAAACAGAACTAGACAGAACATGATAGAATAAGTTTGGGAATCTGAAAGGCAAGAAATATTTTCAGATTATAATAGTAGAGATTCTAAATGATAAGTTACATTAACAGCACTAGCTAAGATTTTTGAACATTTACATTAAATCCATTTTACAATTTAATCCTTCAACAACCCATATGAATCAAATTATTTCTCTATTTTACAAACAAGGAAAGTTGAGAATCTCAAGGATACATATAGTTTAATGCAGAGCCTTAAGTATTGGTTTTCATTTCAGAGTCTTTTCAATATATTAAGCTGCCTCTATATTTATAATATTATGAAGTACCAGTGAATTTTTGAGACCATTATTGTGATTTTAAAAGTCAGAAAATGATCTAAAGATGGATGCCAACATCAACCTGCATATATCTAGAGAACATCCAAAATGAAATATTAAATGAGTACTTCTAGCATTGGACTTGAAATTTTATAGACATTCTTATTAATATATACACTATCATAATCATTATCTTGATAAAATTATCACCCCAGCTATATAATTTAATTATAAGTGAGAAAAATCAACATAATTGAATTCTTAAAGAGTGACAAATACTGCTTACAGTCAAATTTTAAAACATTATTATTAAGTTCATGGAATTTTATCAGTATTTTCATTAAATGTATCAACACACAATTGCCACATTAAACTCCCTAGACTCTGATCAAAATCTTAAGTCATTTTATACGTCATGAATTAAAATTGGCAGTTCTTTGCTAAAGCACTGAAGGCCCTCCATGTTCTGGTCCTTCCTAACTTTTCAACACCATTTCCTATCCTATGATCCAAACATAATGAATATTTTATGCTTTTCTACCTTTGTGACTTCTTCCCTAAGGTTTCTTCCAGCTGGAACATCTTCCATTGCATCTTGCTAAAGTGAAACATACTGTACCCTTTAAGGTGGCTTTCCCGATTCTATGGACTATAGATGATCTCTTCCTCCATTAGGACAACTTCCAAAGTTTGTCTTATGTTTCTGACAATTGTCATACCTCCCAGATAACTATAAGCATCATGATAACAGAGATGTTTCAAACTTCTCACACAACACTTACTCTAGTATCTTTGATCAAGTGTGTATTCATGTACTCTGTATATACTACAGAGTCAAAAAGTGAAAGAATTGTATCTTGATTAAAATCCTCTAAATCAAATAAGCTGTTGAATATATACAGCGAAACTTTCAAGATGCCAATAAGAATTTTAACTCTGTTTTGATTGCTTTTGTCATTTATAACTAATTTGTTCCCATATCTAACAATCTATTTGATCACCTATAAATGTTCTGTAGGACTAGAAAATACAAATAGAATTACTTGAACAGATTTACTTAAAAAAAAAGTTTACTTATTTATTTTTGAGAGAGAGAGAAAGTACACAAGGGAAGGGCAGAGAGAGGGAAAGATAGAGAGTCCCAAGCAGGCTCTGTGCTATCAGTGCAGAGATCAACGGGGTGCCCAAACTCATGAACCGAGAGATCATGGCCTGAGCTGAAATCAAGAGTCAGATGCTTAACCAACAAAGTTACCTAGAGCACCCCAAACTGATTTACTTTTAAACAAATTTTATACATAACTGATTAAGAAATCAGAAATAAGCTTATAGATGCAGTTGTTTTGAATCTGTGTTAATTATGAGAATAACAAAATTAACAACTCACAGGAAAATAGTTCCAGATATTAAATCTCATCCCCTATAAATGGCACATCCTAGCATGTATAAAATGAACACTTTATGGGAAAGAGGATACTGAGATCATACCACTTTGTTAGGTTACCAAAGAATTCTTCTTCAGATAGAAAACTTTTAAGTGATAATAAATAACACACCACTCATTTTTTTAATAACCCCAAAGTTATAAATACAAACAAGTGGATTTTGGTGTATGTGTACAATTGCCATAGTCAGTTACACTGCCCTAACTACAATTTACTAAAGTGGTGCTAACAAAGGTATTATAAGGATGCAATGTTATTTGGCTTTTCTTTTAACGTGCTAAACAACACAGGCTAAATTTCAACCACTTAGAAAATTACAATTAAATTACAAAGAAATTTAAAATTAAATTAAGAAACTGACAATTAAAAGTCTTTATTAGCATCCTAAACTCTGAAAGCTTATCTAAATAACATGACTCTGGACTACTACTGTTTATGTCAGATATGAAATTTTCATATAAACTATTCCTAAGCCAAAACAAAACTGAAAATAAACAAAACACAAAACACCAGTTACTAGTGATCACATGTTAAAAGAGTGATATCATAAACATGACAGGGATAATGCAAAAGCTGCAAATTATCAACACCAAAACAAAAGTGTATAATGAAAATCTAAATCCAGACATAGCTAGGAAATATTGGGGTTTCAGTTCCAGACAATCACAATACAACAAATATTGCAATAAACTATTCAAATTAATATTCTAGTTTCCCAGGACATATAAAAGTTATGCTTACATTATGTTGTAGTTTATTAAGTATACATTAGCATTGTTCTAAAAAAAAACAATGTACATACCTTAATACAAAAATATTTTATTGCTAAAGCATGCTAACCACCATCTGAGCTTTCAGCAAGCTGTAATCTCTTTGCTGGTGGAAGGTCTTGCCTTGATGTTGATGGCTGCTGATTCATCAGGGTGGGGTGAGGCTAGGGTGACTGTGGCAATTTCTTAAAATAAGACAAAGAACTGTGCCACATCTATTTTTTCTTCCTTCCATGAACGATGTCTCTGTAGCGTGCAATGATGTTTGATAGTATTTTACCCCCGGTAGAACTTCTTCCAAAATTGGAGTCAATTCTCTCAAACCCTGCTGCTGCTTTGTCAACTAAGTTTATTTAATATTCTAAATACTTTGTAGTCAACAGTCTTCGCTCTTTGCACACTCTTCACAGCATCTTCTCCAGGAGTAGATTCCATCTCAGGAAATCACTTCTTTTGCTCATCCAGAGAAAGTAACTTCTTTCTAAACTTCTCATGAAAGTTTTAGCATAAGATTGCAGCGATTCAGTCCCATCTTCAGGCTTCACTTCTAATTCTAGTTCTCTTACTATTTCCACCACACTTGCAGTTACTTCCTCCTCTGAAGTCTCCAACTCCTCAAAGTCATCCCTGAGTGTTGGAATCAACTTCTCCCAAACATCTGTTAATGTTGATGCTTTGACCTCTTTCCATGAATCATGAATGTTCTTAACAGCATTTATAAGGATGAATGCTTTCTAGAAGGATTTCAATTTACTTTTCCCAGATTTATCAGAGGAATCACTGCTTATGGGGGCTAAGCCTTACAAAATGTATGTCTTAAGTAATAAGACTTGAAAGTCAAAATTACTCCTTGATTCATGAGCTGCAGAATAAACTGTGTTGGCAGGCATGAAAGCAACATTAATTTTGTACATCTCCAACAGAGCTCTTAGGTGACCTGGTATGTTGTCAGTTAGTGGTAATATTTTAAAAGGGATCTTTTTCCAAGCAGTAGTTCTCAGCAGGCTTCAAATATTCAGTAAACCATGTATGTAAACAGATGTGCTATCATCTAGGCTTTGTTGTTCCATTTATAAACCACAGGCAGAGTAGATTTAGCATAATCTTAAGGGCCCTAGGATTTTCAGAACAAATATGAACACTGGCTTCGATTTAAAGTCACTTAGCTGCATTTAGCCCCTTACAAGAGTCACCCTGTCTTTTGAAGGTTTGAAACCAGGCATTGACTTCTCCTCTATAGCTATGAAAGTCTGTGTGGCATCTTCTTCCAATGGACTATTCTTCCAATACATTGAAAATCTGTTGTTTAGTGTAGCCACCTTCATTATCTTAGTTGCATCTTCTGGACAACTTGCTGCAGCTTCTACATCAGTACCTGCTGCTTCCTTCCCTTGTATTTTTATGTTATGGAGATAATTTCTTTCCTTAAACCTCAAGAACCAAACTCAGCTGGCTTCAAACTTCTCTTTTGCAGCTTCCTCACCTCTCTCAGCCTCCAGAGAAGATAGTTAGGGCCTTGCTCTGGATCAGGTTCTGGCTTAAGGGAATGTTGTGGCTGGTTTAACCTTCTATCCAGACAACTAACCTTTCTCCATATCAGCAGTAAGGCTGTTTCATTTTCTTAGCATTCATGTGATCACTGGAGTAGCACTTATAATTTATTTCACGAACTTTTCCTTTGCATTCACAACTCGGCTGATTGCCGTAAGAGGCCTAGTTTTCAGCCTATCCAAGTTTTGACATGCCTTCTTCACTAAGATTAATCATTTCTAGCTTTTGATTTAAAGTGAGAGATGTAAAACTCTTCCTTTCACTTCAACACTTAAAGATTATTGTAAGGTTGTTAATAAGCATAATTTCAATATTGCTGTGTCTCAGAAAATAAGGAGGCCTGAAGAAAGGGACAGAGACAGGGGGACGGTGGGTCGGTGGAGCATTCAAAACATATGCAACATTTATTGATTAAGTTTGCCATCTTGTAGTTCATGGTGCCCCCAAAACAATTACAATAGTAACATCAAAGATCACTGGTCACAGATCACTATGACAAATATAATAACGGGGAAAAAATTGAAATAATGCGATCATTACCAAAATGTGACATAGAGACATGTAGTGAGCAAATGGCACCAACAAGCTTACTTGACACAGAATTGCTACAAACCTTTAATTTGTAAAAAACACAATATCCTGTGAAAGGCAAAAAAGTGAAACAATAAAATGAGGTATGCCAATAAAGGAAAAGCCTGAGGAAAGGGAAGGTATTAAATCGGGGTCTGAGTTTTCAAAGTGGACCCACCCTATAAAAAATCTATTAGTTTAATGCAAAAAAAAAACAACACACACACACAAGAAAAAAATAACTGACAGAAAAGATAAGGTTGTTGTATTATAAAGACAATGTTTAATTCATACATAAGAGAAAAAATACGTTACTAAGGGCTGCCAATTCACAACCCATTTACCGTACAACTATGATGAAAATATGTTAAATTCTTTATAATCTCTCCATTTGAAATGTTACATATGGTGAATGAAATCAAATTTACAACCAATATCAGTATAAGTATAGCTCAATATAAAAGTATATATTCACATAAAAACTTGTACACATTGTCCATAAATACATTATTCATAATTGAATGGATGAAAGAATATGTGGTGTATCTATGTAATGGAATATTAGCAACAAAAAAAGAATAACATACTGATACACACAACATGGACAAACCTAAACATTATTTTGTGCAGTGAAATAAGCAGACAGAAAAGATCATTTAAATGAAATATCAAAAAAAGTTAAATCCAGGGGCACCTGGGTGGCTCAGTCAGTTAAGCCTCCGACTTTGGCTCAGGTCATGACCTCATGTTCCATGAGTTCGAGCCCCACATCAGGCTCTCTGCTGTGAGCACAGAGCCCACTTCAGATCCTCTCTCTCCTTCTCTCTCCCCCTCCCTCCCTCCCTCTTTCTCTTAAAAATAAATAAACGTTAAAAAAAAAAAAGAAAAGTCGAGGCACCTGGGTAGCTTAGTCGCTTAAGCATCAGACTTCAGCTCAGGTCATGATCTCATGGCTCCTGGCATCAAGCCCCACATCGGGCCCTGTGCTGACAGGTCAGAGCCTACAGCTGCTTCAGATTCTGTGTCTCCCTCTCTCTCTGCCCCTCACCCCCTCATTCTCTCTCTCTCTCTCTCTCTCTCTCTCTCTCTCTCTCTCTCTCTCCCTCTCTCTCTCTCTCTCTCTCTCAAAAATAAACATTAATAGGGACACCTGGGTGGCTCAGACAGTTAAATGTCTGACTTGCGCTCAGGTCATGATCTCTCCGTTCGAGTTCGAGCCCCCCATGGGGCTCTCTGCTGGCAGCTCAGATCCTGGAGCCTGTTTCAGATTCTGTGTCTTCCTCTCTCTCTCTGCCCCTCCCCTGGTTGCTCTTTCTCTCTCTCTCCCTCCTTCTCTCTCTCTCTCTCAAAAAATGAGTAAACATTTAAAAATTTTAAAAAAGAAAACTCAAATCTGAAAATCAGAAGGTAGATTAGTGTCTGCCTGGGCTATGAGTGGAACTGGGAATAACTAAAAATGGGAATAGAGGATCTTTTGGGGGTGACAAAAATGTTCCAAATATTAGATTATGGTAATAATTGCACAACTCTGTAAAGTTACTAGACTAACATAACTGTACACATTAAATAGAAAAATTTATTATATATAAATTATACTGAAATAAAGCTGTTACTATATATATATCTATATATATGTCAACATTTTTAAAAATAATGTCTAATAAAACTAAATTTTATGGCTCTCAACTTTCATTAATGAAGATACTACCTTTATTTTTTTTTCTGTTCTGTTTTTTTTTTATGAAATTTATTGTCAAATTGGTTTCCATACAACACCCAGTGCTCATCCCAAAAGGTGCCCTCCTCAATACCCATAACCCACCCTTCCCTCCCTCCCACTCCCCATCAACCCTCAGTGTATTCTCAGTTTTTAAGAGTCTCTTATGGTTTGGCTCCCTCCCTCTCTTTTTTTCCCCCTTCCCCTCCCCCATGGTCTTCTGTTAAGTTTTTCAGGATCCACTTAAGAGTGAAAACAAATGATATCTGCCTTTCTCTGTATGACTTATTTCACTTAGCATAATACTCTCCAGTTCCATCCACATTGCTACAAAAGGCCATATTTCATTCTTTCTCATTGCCAACTAGTATTCCATTGTGTACATAAACCACAGTTTCGTTATCCATTCATCAGTTGGTGGACATTTAGGCTCTTTCCATAATTTGGCTATTGTTGAGAGTGCTGCTATAAACGTTGGGGTACAAGTGCCCCTATGCATCAGCACTCCTGTATTGCTTGGGTAAATTCCTAGCAGTGCTATTGCTGGGTCATAGGGTAGATCTATTTTTAATTTTTTGAGGAACCTCCACACTGTTTTCCAGAGTGGCTGCACCAGTTTGCATTCCCACCAACAGTGCAAGAGGGTTCCCGTTTCTCCACATTCTCTCCAGCATCTATAGTCTCCTGATTTGTTCATTTTAGCCACTCTGACTGGCATGAGGTGGTATCTGAGTGTGGTTTTGATTTGTATTTCCCTGATGAGGAGTGATGTTGAGCATCTTTTCATGTGCCTGTTGGCCATCTGGATGCCTCCTTTAGAGAAGTGTCTATTCATGTCTTCTGCCCATTTCTTCACTGGATTATTTGTTTTTTGGGTGTGGAGTTTGGTGAGTTCTTTATAGATTTTGAATACCAGCCCTTTGTCTGATAAGTCATTTGCAAATATCTTTTCCCATTCCATTGGTTGCCTTTTAGTTTTCTTGATTGTTTCCTTTGCAGTGCAGAAGACTTTATCTTCATGAGGGCCCAATAATTCATTTTTGCTTTTAATTCCCTTGCCTTTGGAGATGTGTCAAGTTAAGAAATTGCTGCGGCTGAGGTCAGAGAGGTTTTTTCCTGCTTTCTCCTCTAGGGTTTTGATGGTTTCCTGTCTCATATTCAGGTCCTTCATCCATTTTGAGTTTATTTTTGTGAATGGTGTAAGAAAGTGGTCTAGTTTCATTCTGCATGTTGCTGTCCAGTTCTCCCAGAACCATTTGTTGAAGAGACTGTTTTTTTAAGATTAGTTGGCCATACTTTTGTGGGTCCAATTCTGGAGTCTCTATTCTTTTCCATTGGTCTATGTGTCTGTTTTTGTGCCAATACCACGCTGTCTTGATTACAGCTTTGTAGTAGAGGCTAAAGTCTGGGATTGTGATGCCTCCCGCTTTGGTTGAAGACACTACCTTTAAACAATATGTCAGAAAATGCTTAACAATAAATTTGCATACATGGTTTCAGACAATCCTCACAACAACTAGGTGAGGTGGGAGGAGGGCTTTATTAGCCCCATTTTACAAATGAGGAAAATGGAGCTCAAATGTTAAATGACTTCATTTAAGATTCCATGTCTAATGGTTGGGAACTAGGACTAATCCAATACTTGTTCTACTACACCACACTGTGTCTCCATTCACATAAAATGGAACAATGAAGACACTTAATGGAATAAATCTTAAATGGATTGTCTAATTAGATAGGGTAATACTGTAACATACATCACCCTTGCCTTCAAACCAAAATAAAATTTTTTTCTATCTTCTATACATGCCTCTAGAGTAATTCTGTCATCAATTGCAAGTAAATTAAAGCACTTTCTCATATTCAGGGAAGAATGTAAATGAATATCAGCAAACTAATTGGTCTTCAGAAATTTAGAAACCAATGTAATTTTAATCTTTCCTTTGCCAGGGAACATATGTGCCAACTGAGATACTACAGAGTTATGATTCAAATTTTATTTTTTTATAAAAACAACAGTACAGTAGCTATATTCATAAATTCCTTTTTTAAATTAGGCACATATCTAATGTACTAGTGTTCCTTCAGGGTTAAATAGGATACATTAAAAGCCAATATCAACTAACAAAGTAACAGCATTTTATTTCTACTAATGAAAAAACATTTAAATCTATTTCTGTAGTTTGTACACCTAAACAAATTTAAAAGAATTAACATATGGTTGTTGTAAAAATTATACATGATAAGTATGAATTTTTTAATTATTGTTATTAAAGTAGTATCTTTAAAAATGTTTAAATTATACATTATTTTATTATTTTATTTTTTTAATGTTTTATTTATTTTTGGGAAAGAGCGAGAGTGTGAGTGGGGGAGGGACAAAGGGGGAGACACAGAATCCAAAGCAGGCTCCAGGCCCTGAGCTGTCAGCACAGAGTATGACACAGGGCTTGAACTCATGAACCACTAGATCATGACCTGAGCCAAAGCAGGATGTTTAACTGACTGAGCCACCAGACACCCTGTTTTTATGCATTTTTAAATTGTAACATAGTACAAAAACTTTGCAGGAATGTTAGTCAAATTGGTAACTGAATAGAGGGAATTTGTTAGGACTCTGGACTCACAAGATAGATTCTCTGAGTTCAAATCCGAGTTCCAGCTTTTCTAGCTGTGTGACTTTGGAAAGTAATTAAACCTCTCTGTGCCACATCTGAAATTGGAATTTCAGTATCTACCTCATAGGAGTTTTAAGAGGATTAAATGAGCTCATATATTTAACACATTTAGAATGATTCCTGGTACATAATTGGTACTTCATGAGTTAGCTATTATTATCTTCATTTATTTTCTAAGGTCACAGAGTTATAAGATTCAACTAAACAGTAGAAGAGTTGACTCTCCCCTTCTTATTACTAATGGAGTATAATGTTTATTATTCAGGAGCTAACAAGTTTTAGTTGAAGTAAAGATCGTCTTTTATAAATAGTTAATAGTTTTTGTTGTTTTTAAGAAAAATAATTCCAATTTTTTATGATACAATAATGGAGTATGCCACAGATATAGTATACATGTAAATGTCAATAGATACAGTGTACATGTAAATGACTCTGCTTCATAATGAAATAATATCATCTTTATCTTATAATTTTAGAACACTGAATGTTAGTTCCTCTTCACTAAAGAAAGTCTATGGAGTAGAAGAGGAAGAAGCTGAATTCCTCTCAATCATCAATAAAATCTATAGAGCATGCTACATGGGATGATAAGAAAGACAAGGTCTTTCACTAATACTAAAGTGAAAACTAAAAAGTTTGAGATACTACTACTACTACTTTACAGGTTTCAGGATGTCACATTTAACAGTGAGGAACATCAGTACAAAGTGGAAAACATTCCCTCATCTTAAATTCAGCCATAGAGATTTTCCCCTATAATTATAATATCAAGGATAACTCATGAAGTTAATTTCTTTCTACAACCAATATTTCAGTGTTATTTTTTGTAAACCAACCTACATCTTCTCTAACATCTTCATAGATTATATCTGGAAAGTAAACATGCCTCAAGTACAATAATACATCAGCTTCAGAACACTAACCACAAGGGCACCTTTCCTGCAGTCACATGGCAACCAGGTACACCTCTCTACACATCGTGGGCTTTCTGTTTTTAGGTATATGAAGCATGCAATTTACACAGCAACCCTTCTCTGGGTTTCTTTAACAAACTGAATATTTATTTCTTCTTAGATTTCGTACAAATCTTTAAAAATTATGTTTTCCATCACTAAATGAAAGAAGTCTATCAGATGATTAAGACTTTTCTCACACAGAAATTCTCTCCTACTCTTCCTGAATTCTCCAGAGTGACCAATAAGGTACTCTGAATGTTGTACAAGTGTATGCTGAACAAATTAATGTATTGATATTGACATCAGCATAAACTCATAGTTTAATACAAATAGATACAGAAATATAGATGTGTGAATGTTTGTGTGTGTAATATCACAGAATTGAGATAAAAACAATATCATATGCACACTGAGAAGAACACAATATCACTTTTGTGCTATTCCTATCAAAATTTCATAGCTTGAGAGGACCTGAATAGATGTTTTTCCAAAGAAGACATATGGATGGCCAATGACACATGAAAAGATGGTCATCACTCATCATCAGGTAAATGCAAATCAAAACCACAATGAGATACCACCTTAAACCTATCAGAATGGCTAGAATCATAAAGACAAGAAATAACAAGTGGTAACAAGGATGTAGAGAAAAAGGAATTTTTGTGTACTGTTGGTGGAGATGTAAATTGGTACAGCCACTGTGGAAAACAATATGGAAGGTCCTCAAAAAGCTAAAAATAGAAATACCATACTATCTAGTAATTCCACTACTGGGTATTTACCCAAAGAAAATGAAAACACTAATTCAAAAAAGATAAACGCACCCCGACATTTACTGCAGAATTACTTACAATAGCCAAGATACAGAAGCAACCTAACTGTTCACTGATAGATAAAAGGATAAAGATGGTGGTGTGTGTGTGTGTGTGTGTGTGTGTGTGTGTGTGTGTGTGTAACAGAATATTACTCAGCCATAACAAAGAATGAGATCCTAACATTTGCAACAACATGAATGGATCTACAGGGTGTTACGCTAACTGAAATAAGTCAGACAGAAAAAGACAAATACCATATGACTTCACTTATACATAGAATCTAAAAATCAAAACAAATGAACAAACTAGCAAAACCAGAAACAGACACATAAATACAGAGAACAAACTGATGGTTGCCAGATGGAAGAGGGGTGGAGGAAGAGGGGTGGGGGAATGGGCAAAATGAATGAAGGTGAGTGAGAGGTACAGGTTTATAGTTATAAAATGAAAAAGTCCTGGGGATGAAACCTTCAGCATAGGACAGTTGATGCTATTGTAATAGTATTGTATGGTGAGAGAGTGTAGCTACATTTGTGAGCATAACATACAGTATTGAGTTGTTGAATCACTATGTTGTACACCTAAAACTAACATAACATTGTGTCAACTATACTTCAATTTTTAAAAATTCCAAAAAAAAATCACAGCCTGAATCTAACCATGAAAATATAAGACAAACCCAAATTGAAGGGTATTCTTGCAAGTAATCAGCCTATGTCCTTAAAAAACAACAAGGTCGGGGCGCCTGGGTGGCGCAGTCGGTTAAGCGTCCGACTTCAGCCAGGTCACGATCTCGCGGTCCGTGAGTTCGAGCCCCGCGTCAGGCTCTGGGCTGATGGCTCGGAGCCAGGAGCCTGTTTCCGATTCTGTGTCTCCCTCTCTCTCTGCCCCTCCCCCCGTTCATGCTCTGTCTCTCTCTGTCCCAAAAATAAATAAACGTTGAAAAAAAAAAAAAAAAAAAAAAAACAACAAGGTCAAGAAACACAAAGAAAATCTGAGGCTCTTCCAGACTAAAGGACACTAAAGAAACAAGAAAACAATGCAATGTGTGGCCCTGGTTAGATCCTGGACTATGAAAAAATAGTCATAATTTTGGAACAAATGACAAAATTTGAATAAGCATAGACTCTAACTTAGATAACAGTATTGTATCAGTATTAAATTTCCTGATGTGAATAACAATATTGAAGCTATTCAGGACAATATCCTTGTTTTTAGAAACATGAAATAAAGTATTAATGGATAAAGAGCATAGTGTTTCCAATTTACTCTCTCAAAGTTTAGAAAAAGGAAGAGAATAAACAGTACACAACGTAAACAATAAATCTGGGTAAAATGTATGTGAGTAAACAAGAGTTCCTTGTATTATTCCTGTAACTTTTTGTAATTTTTAAATTATACCAAAATTAAAAGCCAAAATGCATCTGTCAGAGAGAAACAGAGAAGGAGAAATACTCTTTCTAAAATTTCCATTCACTCAGAAAGAGGAAAAGATATTTGATCTTTTAAATAGAGGTAGTTTCTATATAACTTGGAATTTCCTGACTTCACTATCTTTGGTCAAATTTATTTTGCACAGTGGTATTTATTTTTCTAGATTAATTTTAAATATTTAGAATGCTTCTTCAGGTAAGTCATAGAAACAATTAAGTTTTACATATATTTGTGATAGTCATCTGTTGTTTTTGCCTTCTAGAATCTTTTAGTCCTTCCTCAGGAAACAGCACCCTGTTTTTTAGCATGCTACCCTTCCCTCACTTCATGTGGTTCTTAAAAAGCTGTCAATATTTTTATCTTATCTTTCTCTCTTCAGGAGTGGGCACAAGACTTAGGTTGACCAATCAGAACATCTTGGTCCATAGATTTACATGACCCAGGCAGAGCTAAGCAGCATGGCTGGGGAGACTTACATACAGAAAGAAAGTGATCATAAGCTTGTTTATCAGTAAGCAGTCAGCCCAAATTCTCTTCAACAATAGATTTTAAGATAATAAAATTCTTCAATAGACTTCCAATTCAATATTCTTGTCATTGTAAGAAAACAGCATTAAAGATTAAATGAAAGCCACACAACAGGGAAACTGTTGATGAGCTGGGAATGTATGGCTATTCTCTCCTTGATGTTTATATTTACATATATGAGTATACATATATTTGCTCTTCCAAATACCATGAATAAAAAATTTCAATAGAGAATAAGTTAATTCATTCCCCTTATCAAAATGGTTCCTGTAACAATGCTTCATTTATTAATAACTTTAAAGCTAACACAAGGATTCTGGTTACATAGCATTTGTTGAGATTTCAATGCACCCTGAATCAATTTCCAAACACCTTTATTTATATATTGATACAACCAATTTCTAAATACTATTTCTTTCCCAGGAGGGAATTATTCAATAACTTTCTTCCTAGCACTTAATACAACTCTCTAAACAATTATTTCTGCATTTATTTGTTAATTACTGTCACCCACTAAATTGTCAGTTCCATGAACAAAGATTGTGTTGTTAATCTTTGTTAATACAAGACTGGCCCATAGTTGGTGCTCAATAAATGTTTGTTAAATGAATAAATGGGCTTGCCAACTTGCCCAGTTCTTGTGAAAATATTCGAGAAACATTTTATTCAACCAAAACTCATTTAGTCCCCACTACTACTTTTTAAAAGTATATATTAGAAATGTTTCCAAATTAATCAGGGACTTAGATATCTGTATGTCACTCAAAGCACTTAACACATAAATCACATGAAATAAGTTACTTTGCTTCACCTACAAAATGCAATAGCGAAAATTGAACAACATACCAGAATTTAGAGATGCCTTGACTTTTTTGTTCATTTGTGCCATGCCCTTCATTCACTCAAGATTTACATTACTTATCTACTTACTATAGGCCAAGCACTATATTAAGTACTGGAAATACCAAGCACAAGAGATACAGGTTAGTAAGGGAGGTGTGAAGAAATAATAATGTTATTCATAATATAGAACCTCTGTAATAGGAGTATTACACAAAATAGCTGCTGGAGCACAACCCAGTAGACAGGCACTCTCCCCAGTGGAGAGGAATCAGTATATTTCAAATGGTATCAGTAACCAGGCAGAAAATAGAGAATTATTAATTCCATACAAAGGGAACATGGTATACCCTTGCTTCTTCTCTTTAGCCAATGCTGTTCTGTGATTCTTTTTGATGAGAAGAAAACTGCAGAAGCAGAGTCTAGCTATTAAGGACTTAGTCCTGCTGAACTGTCTATAAAATATAGAAGCAATATCCATCTATTGCCTGCTTTGCTTCTACCCTCTGTCTAAAGGTAAGATTTTTTTTTTAATTTTTTTAAGTTTATTTATTTATTTTGAGAGAGACAAAGTGCGAGTGGGGAAGGGGCAGAGAGAGAGGGTGAGAGAGAGAATCCCAAGCAGGCTCCATGCAGTCAGCACAGAGCCCAACGCAGGGCTCCATCCCACAAACCGTGAGATAATGACCAGAGCGAAAATCAAGAGTTGGATGCTTAACTGACTGAGCCACCCAGGCGCCCCTGAAGGTAAGACTCTTAAAGTGCCCAAATGGAGTAAAGAACGAGAGTGGTATCACTCACTTTGCAATGAACAGAGAAGTTAACTGCTACTCACAACAGGGCCACTGAGGCCATGAGTCACCATTCTGAGGTGAAGGGGGACAGAGAGAGGTATTATGAGCATTCTTATTGCTTTTAGCAGAGTAAAACTTATTGGCCCACAGGGCTTTCAAATCACAATTCCATTGCCTCATGTTCTATTCTGAGTAGAGAGTTATTGCCCATTCTTTTATACAAAGCACAGCAAACAATTTCTAAATGAAAGGACCTTAGGCAGGAGATTTATGGACATTATGCACTCCTCGTGTTGCCAAGGGACACTATGTTTCTAGGAACAGCCTTGAGGAACAGAGACGTTGACTTACAAAAGAACCAGGATCACCCTCAGTTAATTACAGGCCATAATGGGGGTGTCCAGGGCCCTAATGAGGAATTTACTTAAAGATCATAAAGCATGAAACAAACACATGGGTATTCCAGGACGTGGAATGTTTCAAGACCAGCAACAAGTTGCACCTGTTGGAACATAGAAGAAATGAATAGAAGAAACTGAAAATGATGTTGGAAGATTAGGACTAACTTGTGAAGAGATTTGCATCCTATGATAACAAGATTATCCTGCTAGCCATGGGGAACCAACAACACTTTCAAAGCAGAGAAATGAAGCAATATGTTTGGATGATAACCATAGTGGCAGCATGGAAAACTGAAAAAGAGAAGACCCTGGGATCAAAGGAGATGATTTAACTTACTTAACCTATAAAAACAGAATATTCTAGCCTGACTTTATCCGGACCCATTTGAAAATGCATAATCTAATAGTGCTTATACATTTCCTGGATCTGTCTACTCATTGATTAACATTAAGATGTAAAATCTCTCTTTTAATGTTTAAGTACTGCATATATGTTTCTTAAAAAGCACTTTTCTTATTTTGGATATTGAAAAACATGTATGGGTGGCCAAATAGGGAAAGTTAAAAGCACTGTGCTGTAAGTCTGGCTATTAAAAAAAGTAAGAAAAGGAAAATTAATGTTAGTCTAGAGAACAGTTATCAGATATTGTTTCAAAGAAATGCCAAGAGATTCTTAGCCAGCAAATGAATAGCCAGCAAAGATAACATGATGGAAATTTAATTTAATGTTTCAGCTGTAGGATATATTGGTTTTATTGTTTTCCAATATCAGTGAAGTCTGTCAAGCCTGTTATTTCATTCAGCTGTCAAGGCCACAGAAAAGACCATTCTAAAACTTCTTTTATGGCAATAGCAACGTGCAGCAACTCTTATCTGAACTACTTGAAACACTTTGTCTTATCTTATGAAAAATGTGTCAAGAAAGTGATAATTTGAAGACCAGTTGAACCTATTTGGAAATTTGTTAAAGTACTTGTTTGTTTCCTTAAATTATAAGCATTGTCTAAAAGTTGCTTTTTCTAGATAGAGTAGGTGTGAAAATATCTCTAAAGGAAAGGAAGCACATTGGGAAATTTAGATTCATTGTAAGTAATAAAATCCTGTATTTTTAAGCATTTTAAAATGGAAACAACAGTATATTTCAAAATTTATTTAAAAGGAAACACTAAATAACTAGTTTTGTGGGGAAAGAGATTAAAATAAGGTAAAGTTAATTCTAGCAATTCATCTGGCTTATTCCTAGAATTTAGAAAAGAAATATTTTTTTAATGTTTATTTATTTTAAGAGAGAGAGAGAGAGAGTGCCTGCATGCATGCTCAAGCAAGGGAGGTGTGGCAGAGACAGAGGGAGAGAGAATATCCCAATCTGACAGCATGTAGCGCAATGCGGGCTCAATACTGGGCTGGATCTCACAAACCAGGAGATCATGACCTGAGCTGAAACCAAGAGTTGGGGAGGCTTAACTGACTTAGCCACACAGGCACCCCAAATAAGAAATCTTTTAAAGAAGAAAATCCCTTTTGTGAAATGAAAAGTAGATTTTAGGAACTGAGAAGAATCTTTCCCTGGACTGTAATGATTAATTCCTTTGTAATCTAATAGATGGATAAGGAAATTGCCACTGTGGAGGTAATGAATAGAAGAAAACAACTGGGATGCCTAACAGAGTTTTATTTTATAATTTGGGTATTAAAAATCCAAGAGTGTGTGGACTGCTGTCATTTTTGCCATTAAAAAAATCATTTTCACCAAATGGCTTTCTTTATCTCTTCTTCTTCCCTGATTTCCCTCTACATAAACACCTGAAGTAATACTCCATTTCTCCAAAAGAAACTCTGTTGTTTTTATTCTAATGATTAATGGAATTTTCTCCATTTTTTTTCAAGATCAAAAAGCACCTGTTGTATATAATCAGCTAAAAGCAACTGTGGCCAGAGTCAAACTTCCTCACCAGACATGAGGCAAAATGTGAATTACTCCTGAGGGGGTGAGGGGGAATTACCATAATCATCAGCACTTAAGATGATCTCTCTTCTCATTGCAAGATTCTCAACCTAATACAAACCTCTGTATTTTATCATTCCGATAACACTGGAGAATTGCTATGGGCGCACAGATAAGCAAGGAAAAAGGATATTGGTCATATACACTTTCTAACTAGTTAAGGATTCAAGTTTGCACATCCCAGGTCACAGCAGCAATATTCCTGGGAAGAACATCAGTGTTGGCAGCTGGAAAGGTACAAGGAAAGATACCTCTTTCTTAAAGCAGAGATTCTCACACTTTCACGTGCATGGGAATCACCCAGAGGGCTTGTTAAAGTAAATACTACTGAGCCACATCTCCAGTTTCTGAATCAGTAGGACTGGGATGGTGAGATTCTGCATTTCTAACAAGCTCCCAAGTGATGTCAATGCTGCTGGTCCACAAACCACACTTGAATTAACAAGGTTCTGATGCCTCCTTAAAAATCACTTGCATGTACAAGAAAAGTATACAAGTTCACCTAGGAAAATTAGTCTCTGACTTCCAAATGTAACTCTTAATATATTTCCCACGAACTATATAGGGAATATGTAAAATTAAAGAAGGAATTAGTGTGACTTTGTAATAATAGAAAGTTATAAGAAAGTTTTGAAACAAAGATGCAATTTCATTAGCTAAACAGCACATTCATGATACACCAGGCTGAAAATTTTCAATGAATAGGAAAAACTGTGCATTTTTTTCTAGATTCTCTAAGTTATCAAGACTGTCAACTTGATTTTGAAATTGAGTATTCATTTCTTATCACTTTCACCAAGTGCAGGGTCATTTTTCATTTATCTAAGATAAATGCACAGAAACCAGGTGGTTTTACTTCATAAGCTTTAAGAAAATTATTGTATATCACTAGTGGTCCTGGCGGAGTCCTATTCTACTTGACTCTCTGTAGGTACCATCCATCTTTTGGAGGATTCCTAAAAGATCTACTAACTTTACTTCAAGCAAAAGCCTAAGTAGGAAATAGGAATGACTAGGCCCACACAATATAGCTAGACAACTCTTGCAGGAGTCCCCACCCCTAAGAGTGAGGAAATCTGTTCAATACACAACTGCCCTAGAAATCCACTCAGAGTCCAAGGCCCAAATAAGTTTCTATATTCCAGAATACTCCTGGAGGTAATAGTATGCCAGACACAGGAAGTATTAAAAAGTACATGGTTGGGGCACCTGGGTGGCTCAGTTGGCTGAGCATCTGACTTCGGCTCAGGTCATGATCTTGCAGTCCATGAGTTTGAGCCCTGCACCGGGCTCGCTGATGTCAGCACAGTCTGCTTAGGATCCTCTGTCCCCTTTTTGCCCCTCCCCCACTCACATACTCTCAAAAATGAACACATTTTTTTAAAAAGTACAGGGTTGTAATTAAATATGTCATATTGTTTGACACCATTGAATAGTGTCCCTGCCTTAAACAAATTTATTAAGTGTTGGCCCCTTTGCTTTATAAAAATTCAAAAAAACTCATATTACTGCTAAGAAACCCCACTGCTTTCTCAAGAGATTCTTTTTCCTTTCAACTCTTACAGTGCTTGTAGATATTTTTCTCATATAAATATTGTTTTTACTTAAAGTAAACAAAATAAGTAGGATCCAAAATATTCAGCCTTGTTAGGTACAGGGTCTTATTATTTCTAAATTAATCAAAGGAGTAGGGCAAAACTTGCCAGTGAATTGGGGATCTGGGGAATTCAAATTCACCTATCCCTGAATGTAGCTTAGCACCATCGACTGACAGCTGTCCTCTTCAGACGTCAGTACAGATGAGGATGCTTGTGAGTCCTGGGGCTGGCTAGAATCAGAAAAGCAGTGATGATCACACAAAAACTCCATTAGTTGGCCCTAGTTCTGTTATCCCATTCCTAGGAGACTGAGCTCAGGGTCCACCTTTCATCTACCTGTTCTCACAGAAAAAGTTTCCCCACCAAAACTTTCTCCTTTCCCCCCCCGCCACATCTCCTATAGAAATTTACTCTATTATTTTGAGAACAAGCACTAGGAGGAAGACAGGAGCCAATCACTAATTGTATTATACTTAAATAAGAATCTGAAGGGGCTCCTGGGTGGCTCAGTCGGTTGAGCGACTGACTTTGGCTCAGGTCATGATCTCGCGGTTTGTGAGTTCAAGCCCCACGTCAGGCTCTGCAGTGACAGCTCGGAGCCTGGAGCCTGCTTCAGATTCTGTGTCTTTGGCTCTCTCTGCCCCTCACCCACTTGTGCTCTGTCTCTCTGTCTATCAAAAATTATCAGAAATTAACAATTACCACCCTAGGTTAACATGGTGAATTAAATGCTCTTACCTAATTCCAAAAGTTTACCTTTATAAGTTGGGGGTACTTTTACTATTTAAAATATTTTTCTATTAACTAACAAACACTAAAAGGGAAATCATTTATATACAATTAATGAATTAAAAATATATAAATGAACAAATTATTTTTAAAATGGGCCTTAGTAATAGAATTATGGACATGTAAATTAATTAAGAACATATTTTAATAGGTTTTTTCCCAGAGCACAACTATAATAATTGTAGTTGTAAAGAGAAGTATTAACATTGTAATATAAAACAATAAATGGCCAAGTATCTGGGGAAATGAATTAATTACTAAAGTAGTTTCAGTCAAAACAGAATAATTGGAGACAGTATCGTTATTCCTAAAAATCTCAAATAACATACTCCTTCTGAAACTTGATTATGATAACATTTGTTTTTATCCTTGTAGGGTTAGAATGATCATATATCAATTACCTATGAATTGGCTTTTGCTTTGTGTTTTTCAAGTATTTATTAAATTATAATTAGAAGTTTAGCCCTTCCTTTTAGATAAAAATCCTAAAAGTATCAAAATTTACCCCTTTATTTTATCTCATTTGTTTTCATTAAAATAGAGTAAAAATAAAATGATCTGGCTTGTACCCATCTTTCTTCCATATTCTTATATATTTAAACATCTTTATTATAAAGGACTCAACAGTAATAACTGAAATTACTATTTGAATATAATAGTGGTGGTGCAATGTTATCAACCAGTAAGTGATATTCCCTTTATAAAAATGTTTTAATCCCAGGAGTTGTATTTTCTTAATAATCTTAAGGAAGAGAATGAGAACAGATTACTGATTCCCCATTGTAAGAAATAGCAGGCATTTATTTGTGTTGTATATAGTTAGCTAGAAACAGAGAAATCAAAGACAACATCAAGAAAAAGTATAAAAATGTCCATTCTGATCAAGTGTGCAGGGGTTTTCCCCCCATGTCAAGGCCTTACTGATGAAGTGAATAGTCTACACAATCCAGAATCCTCCTCCCCCTTCTTGAACCAGTAAGAGAATAATCTACCAGACTATTCTCCTGAGAAAAACAATTGCACATGTCCTCTCAAAGTAAGTAAACCTAGCAATTTGAAAGCACTTGATTTTTTTGTTTAGAACTTAAAAGAGAAAAAAAAACTATACTAAGAAAAAGACATCTCGCTCGCACTCTCTTTCACTAGTTAGAAGCAAAAGAGTTATCAACTAAGAGAATTACCAACACACCAAAACTTACATGATAAAGTGTCACACTGATATCTCTCCATGAAAATTATTTTAGATGAGAGAAGCATATTATATTCTCTTGGTTTACACAGCCAAACCCCTTGCCCAAGTCCTTCATATTCCATTCTCATATTGCAATGTTACTTGGCTCCCTGCTCCATGGACCTTGTATTCTGAAACATTACAAACATAACCAAAAATGTAATGTCCTTCATCTGTTGTTTTAGCCACATAATCACACAATTCTCAATTACTCAATTAAGCTCAAGGAGCAATTATTTCCTAAAAAAGGTGCTAAATTAGTAGTCTGAAAAACTGGACTACAGTATTAGATATAATTTACCAGCCAAGTAATCAAGGCAGCATCATTTCAACTCTCTTAGTCTCTATTTTCATGTCTGTAAATAATGAGGATTGAATTGGACTAGATGACCTCTCAAGATCCTTTCCAGTTAAATACAAATACAGGATCTGGTTGTGGTTAAGAATTGCTACTTTAGGGGGCACCTGGCTGGCCCAGTTGGTAGAACATTAAACTCTTGATGTCAGTGTTGTGGTTCAAGCCTCGTGTTGGGTGCAGAGCTGAAGGAAAGAAGGAAGGAAGGGAGGGAGGGAGGGAGGAAAGGAGGGAGGGACGAAAAGATGGAGGGAGGAAAGGAAGGTTTATTTATTTATTTTAAATACTGGTTTGTTTTTGTTTTTGTTTTTTTTAGAGAGAGAGAGAGTGCAAATGGGTGAGGGGACAGACAGAGAGGGGGAGAGAATCTTAAGCAGGCTCCACATTCAGCACAGAGCCTGACATGGGGCTCAATTCTACGGCCCTGGGATCATGACCTCAGCCGAAATCAAGAGTTGAACGCTCAATCAACTGAGCCATTCAGGTACCCCAAGAAGACCAATTAAAAAAAAGAAAAAAGAGTTCGAGCCCCGCGTCAGGCTCTGGGCTGATGGCTCGGAGCCTGGAGCCTGTTTCCGATTCTGTGTCTCCCTCTCTCTCTGCCCCTCCCCTGTTCATGCTCTGTCTCTCTCTGTCCCAAAAATAAATAAAAACGTTGAAAAAAAAGAAAAAAAAAGAAAAAAGAATGGCTACTTCTGAAATGCAGAGCTAGAGGCATCATAATTCCATCATAATTCTCTCTCTCTCTCTCAAAATAAATAAACTTTAAATTTTTTTAATGTTTATTTATTTTTGAGACAGAGACAGAGCATGCAAGGTGGAGGGGTAGAGACAGAAGGAGACACAGAATCTGAAGCAGGCCAGGCTCTGACCTGTCAGCACAGAGCCTGATGTGGGGCTTGAATTCACAGAGTGCGAGATCATGACCTGAGCCAAAGTCAGACACTCAACCGGCGGAGCCCCAAATAAATAAACTTTAAAAAAAGAGAGAGACACAGGATTGAAAGTGTTACTTTTCTCTAGAAAAAAACAAACAAACAAACAAATAAGAATGAAAATGAACCTACATGGTTCAAAAAAGAGTTGGTCAAATAGGAGCCTTATCAGAGATTGAAACACTGTCTCCTAAGCCATTCAACCCCATTATCCCAAACTAAATCTTTCCCCCAAAATATATTCCTCTCCAGTGCTCCTACTCCAGTAAATGGCACTACTACTCACTTAATTAGAAATTTGGGCAACATCTTGACTCTATCCTCTCTCCCCCAGCCCACACATCCAATCTAAATTTCCTAAGGTTCTAGTCCTAAAGAGCTGTATAATCCACCCATCAATACAGCCCAAGCCACCATGATCCTGTTCCTGGACCAACACAGTGGTTTCTTAATTAGTCTTTCAACATTACCCATCCTGCCTCTTCAACCCAATCAACTCCACACCAAATCCATTCTCCATAGCCAGAGATGTCTTTAAAATGCAATCTAGTCATGCCATTCTTCTGCTTAAACCCCTATAATGCCTTCTGGTTACTCTTTAAAAAGAAGTCAAAATTCTTAGTATGTCCTGATGCCCTGACAGCCTGATCTATATGATCCCACCCCCTTATGTTTCCATTTCCTCTCCCTCAATACTCCATCCTCTTACTCCCTCTACAACATACACTCTCTCTTTCTGTGCCCCCATCTTCCCTCTAATCCTCATTCTTGAATATACTATATTTGCTTTCGTCTCTGGGCCTTTAAAAAAGCTAATTCTTCTCTACCATATGCAATGCCTTCCCACTCCTCATCCACTTTACTTTGATAACTCCTACTCCTTTCTTAAGTCTCATATTAGAAGTTATATCCTTGGGGTGTCTGGGTGGCTCAGTTGGTTGAGCGTCTGACTTCGGCTCAGGTCATGATCTCACAGTTCGTGGGCTCGAGCCCAGCATCAGGCTCTGTGCTGACCACTTGCTCAAAGCCTGGAGTCTGCTTCAGATTCTGTATCTCCTTTTCTCTCTGCCCCTCCCCCGCTCACGTTTTGTCTCACTCTGTTTCTCCAAAATAAATAAATGTACAAAAAAATTTTTTTTAAAAAAAGAAATTACATCCTTAAGAAGATGCCCAGAGCCATCTGAATCCGTCATGTAATACCATAATATGCTGTGTTTCACCTTTGGTAGCACTCATCATACTAACATTTATTGTTTTATATTCTATAAATATATATTTATTTCTATATTATGTCTGTAAGTTCCAGGAGAACAGTGACCTTGTACATCTTGTTTATTGCCATATCTCAATATAGCAAAATGTCTGGCAAATAAAGAATGCTTAATAAAATTTGACCAATACACAAATAAATGACAAGGCTCAAGGTGTGGTCCTAGGGGTGAGTGACTGAAGTGGATGAAAAGGTATCTGAAGTTAAAGAAGACAGTGGAGTAACATCTTCAAGATGCTGAAAGAAAAAAACAAAAGCAAAACGAAGATGCTTTCAGACATACAAAGGCTAAAAGAATTCATCACCAATGGATGTATGTTACTAAAAATGTTATTTAAAGGGAGTCCTCCCTGAAAACGGAAAGTAATACAAGATGGGAGCCAAGATCTAAACAAAGGAATAAAATGGTATGTAGGTAAATATAAATAATTTTTCTCAATTTTCAAATGACCACAAAAACAACTGACTTTTCAAAACAAAAAAGAAACAATTACAAATTTGTATGATTTGTAACAAGTGCCTAGATATATAACCACTATAGTACAAAGGCTGGGAAATGAGAAATGGAAGTATGGAGTTGTAAGGTTGTGACATGAAAAGAAGGTAAAGTGTAATAAACTGACAACATATACTAAAAACCCTAAAAAATTGCTATAATATAAATAAAAATTCATAAGAAGCCAAAAAAGGAGATGAAATATGTATTGAAAATATAGTCAATTAATTCCAAAGAAGGAAAAAAGGAACAAATTGCAGAAGAGAAAAATAGAAAACAAACAAGATGTTACATTTAAACCCAACTCGGTCAATAATTCCATTAAATATAAATGTTCTAAAGACACTAAGAAAGAGCTTGTCAGATTGGATAAAAAAAGATCAATATCCAAATATTTGCTACATGTAAGAAACCAACTATAAATATAAACAGATAAAAGAAAAAGACTGGGGAAAATATGCCATATTAATAATAATCAAAAGAAAGTTAGAGTTACTATTAATATCTATTAGTAGATATGACTTAATACCAAAGTAGATTTCAGAAGAAAATAATTTACAAGAAATGTCATTTAATTGATAATAAAGTGCAATTCATCAAGAGGAATAATTATACTGAATGTTTATACATGCAATAACTGAGCTCCAATTATGTGAAGCAAAACTGATAGACCTGATGGGACAAAAAAAAATTCACAATTATTATTTAATATTTAATACCACTATCTTAATAACATTAAAAACTAGTAGACTGAAAAATAAGTAAGGATATAGAAAGAAGACTTGAGTATTGATTCTCTAAATGACATTTACAGAACCCTGCACAGAACAATAGCAGAATTCACTTTCTTTCTAAGTGCAGTTGAATATTTACCTAGATAAATAATATTCTAGGCTATAAAAACATTCAAATAAACTTAAAAGAAATCAAATAATACACAGTATCTTCTTCAGCCACAATAAACAAAATCAGAAATTAATTACAGAAAGAACTAGTTAAAAAATATTTGGAAACCAAATATCACACATCCAAATAGCCCTTAGATCAAGGAAGAAATCAAACAGGGTAATTTTAAAATATTTTGAACAGAATAATAATGAAAACACAGCCTATCAAAATTTGCAGGTATAACTAAAACAATGTTTAGAGAGATATTTATAACACTAAATGCCTATATCAGAAAATCAGAAAGATCTGAAAGAAATTACCAAGGCTTGCACCTCAAGAAACTAGGGGGAGAAAAAACAATGTAAAAAAACTAATCACAATTTAAAACGAAACAGGTGAGAGAATGACCCAAACTACCAAGCTCACTTAAGAAGAAATTGATAACCTGCGTAGCTCCATATATAGCAAAGAAATCGAATTTGGAATTAAAAATTTACCCACAAACAAAACATCAAACCTAGATAGCTTCACTGGTGAATTCCATCAAAAATTTAAGTAAAAAATAATACCACTTTACACATAATCTTTTAGCAAATAGGAGAAAAAATCTTCCCAAATCATTCTACAAGGTCTGCATTACCCTAATACCAAAATCAGTCAAGGACATTGCAATGAAGAAAAACTGTGGAACACTATTCCTCAGGAACATTATAGTAGACTAAATCGTGAGCCAAAAAAAGATATGTTCATGTCCAAATCCCCAGAATCTGTGAATATACATTACATGGCAAAAGAATGAATATTACCTTTTATGGTAAATAATGTGATTACATTAAAGATCTTGATAGAATGAATGTATCCTGAATTGTTCTTGTGGAGTCTAAATGCAATCACATGTGTCTTTCTAAAAGAGAGGCAGAGAGTTTTGACACAGACACATGGTGGAGAAGGTGATGTGAAGACTAAGGCAGAAACTAGACTGACATGGCCACAAGTCAAGAATGCCTGGAACTACGAGAAGCTATAAAAACAAGAAATAGATTCTTCCCAAGAGACTCTATAGGGAGTATGGTCCTGATGAAACCTTGACTTTTGGACTTCTGGACTACAGTACTCCGTGAGAATAAATTTGCAGTATTTTAAGCCACTGAGGTTGTGGTAGTTTGTTACAGCAACTCTAAGAAACTAATACAAACACAGATACTAAAATATTTTTTTAATTAAGGTGTAATTGATGTATAACATTATATTAGTTTCAGATACACAACATAATGATTTGATAT
The DNA here is from genome assembly GCF_022079265.1 of Lynx rufus. Lineage (NCBI taxonomy): Eukaryota > Metazoa > Chordata > Mammalia > Carnivora > Felidae > Lynx > Lynx rufus. The sequence continues at coordinate 10,028,008 of NW_025814825.1, forward strand.
TTGTATATATTGCAAAATGACCACCACTCTAAGTCTAGTTAACATCCATCACCATACATAGTTACCAAAAAAAAATCTTTTTCTTGTGATGAGGACTGTTAAGATTTACTCTCTTAGCAGCTTTCAAATATGCAATACAGTATTATTAACTATATTCACTATACTATATATTACATCCCCATGACTTAATTATTTTATAACTGGAAGTTTGTACCTTTTGATTCCCTTCACCCAATTTGTCCACCATCCACCACCCCACTACTGACAACCCCCAATCTGTTCTTTGTATGATAGATACTTCTTAATAGAAGTATATGTGAAAGGAGTGTCTTAAATATGGGAGAGGGGCCCAAGAAAGTTCTGAGGAAAGGGGTTGGAAGAGAGAGAAACAGTGAAAACCAAATCACAAAAAGGAAGCACAGAGTAGTACAGTGATGTAAATATGGGAAAGGAGAGTTAACAATAGTTAACAACCTGTATTTATTGAGCACTTACTCTGTGTCAGGAACTATTGTAAGCAATTTACATTTAACCTTTGCAACAACTCCATGAGGTAAGTATTGTTATTACACCCATTTATAGATATGAAGAAAGTAGAGAACAAGAGGTTAAGAAACTTACAATTATACAGCTAGTTTTGAGGGAGAAGAGAAATTTTTAAAAAGGCTGATGCAGCTCCAGAGACCATGCTTTCCCACCAAGCTCTGATCAAAAACTTTGGTTGGCTGTAAGATTACCTAGAGAATCAGTCTAAACAGAACCATGGTGGATATGTAGACACTCTTGGGAGTCACCAGAAGCCTTGAAAGACTGCCTTCCTGAGAGTATCCTTATCTCTGATGGATGGGGGAGGCTACAGGCTCTTGGGGTGATGTCACCTAAAGTCTGGGTAATTATGGAAGATCCAGAATTACATTCTCTGCTCAAGGCTTCTGGAATCCATACATTTCTGGACTAGAGACCAAGAAGGCATATGCTAGGGCTGGCAAATTGGAGCCCTTCTGTTGGGAGAAAGGCAAAGGCATTTAGTTCCTATCATCTGTAGAGTTATAGGCAGTTCTATAAGAGCAACAAAAAACAAACAAAAAATCCACAAAAGGACAAAATCCCAAGAGAAGTAAAATGGCCTAAAGGACAGATAGCAGTCCAATGGAGTTGCCCATGCCCTGGGGGAACTGGTGATGGAACCATCCTCAAATCTGTATCAAGAAGGATTCCAGAGTGTTAGGTAATTTGAGACCTCTCACAACTCCAGCTGCTTCACACGCCTCACCAGGTCCTTCATGAGCAGTCACCCACTCGTCTCTCCAGGCTCATCTCTTGCTGGTCTTCTGTGTGTCCCTCATCCTCCAGCCACACTTATCATTTGTATGTAGGTTCTTAAATGAATCAAGGTCTCCTCTGCTTCCAGGTCAACACAGCCCCATTTCCATCCCCTCCTCCACTATCTTCATCACCTCACCTCCATTTTTTTTTTCTCTAGAACAATGTCTGCTAGTACTTGTTCTTTAGGTTCCAAGGAAGACATCCATAACTCCAGGAGGTCTTCTTGCTAGTTATGTGCCCCTCTTGTATGCTTCCACTGCAGTCTGTTTACATTCAGTATCTCTATGACCTTGTGCAGGTCACTCATCCTCTCCAAGTGTCAGGTCACTTATCCTCTCCAAGTGTCAGCTTCCAAGTATGTAAAACGAGGATAGCAATACTTGCCTTGCAGAGCCATTGCCAAAATGAAATAAGGTAATATATGTAAACAGTTAAACACGATGTTGGGTTCCTTGGATCTGTTCAGTAAATGGGAATAAAATTACTGTTCTTGTTGTGGTTATTCTTCTACTGTTGCAATTACCACATTGTATAATTGTTTATTTTTCTGCCTTCCCCATTAAACTAAGATGAGAGCAGAAATTAAATCTTATATTTTGCTGTACTTACATTTTGTAACATTAAAGTTATGGTAAGCAGTCAATGTATTAAATGAATATGCATTGAAATATATAATGTATTGGATATGTAATGAAAAGATACTGAATAAGTGAATTAACAAATGAATAAACAGTGGAAGTTTCTCTTTGTGTCATCATGATGTACTCCTTAGACATCACTTCCCACAACAGCTTGGAGTAGACAGACCTGAATCACCCCTAGCCATACCACCTCTCTGATAAATGGAATTCTCCAAAGAAATTATTTTCTGGAAGTTTAGACTTCTACATCTACAAAGTATTAGGCATTCAGAATGACCTGGATTTCTTGTACCTCCTTCTCCAACACATTCTTTCTTACCTCTAAGCTTTTTGCCTAGCTGAGAACAATCTCCTCAAGACACTTTTATAATTTTGACATTTCAGTGACATTTTCCTACTGAACCATACATTAGCCTTTTTTGTCTCCCCTACTAATATGAAACTCCTTCAAGATAAGCATTTGATGTTTTTTAATATGTTCCTAGAACCTAAAAGAATATAAGAGCCACAACTTTGGAATAAGTCAGACTTAAATTTGAATACTGTTTGTTACTTAAAAGCTGAGTAGCTTTGGGTAAGTTACCTTAACTCTATCTCAATTTCCTCATTTGTAACTTGGCAATAATAGTATCTACCTTGTAAAGTTGTCATTAGTATTAAATTAATACATGGTCCATAAATATCTATCACAGTTTCTAACACATATTAAGAATGCCATAAATGGTACATCTAGCATAGGTGCTTAATAAATAGCTGTGTCATTTTTCCTTAAGTAAAACAGGATATTTTGACAAGATACACATTTTAGCCATATCCAAATTAAATCTATTCTAAGTCTGGAAAACATTCCATATTATTTGCTGAATTAAATGTACTGACCCAAAAACTTAAGGGGTGCTATATGTCTATGTGTGTTTGTGTGTGTGTGTTTTTAATTTTTTTAATGTTTATTTATTTTTGAGAGAGAGAGCATGAGTGGGGGGAAGGGCAGAGAGAGAGAGAGACACAGAATCCAAAGCAGGTTCCAGGCCCTGAGCTCTCAGCACAGAACCCGATGCAGGACTCAAACCCACAAGCAGTGAGATCATGACCTGAGCCAAAATCAGATGCTTAACAGACTGAGCCACCCAGGCACCCCTGCCTGTGTGTGTTTGTATGTAAGTCCATCCCAATAAAGAAATAGCTGCTAATATACATAACCCCAAGAGCTCAACTATATTCACACCAAAACCCAAATGAAGCCACGTAAATTTAAAGCTGAAAACTATAAGGGATCCTAGAAAGCGCCTGAGTCACCCCCTTGTAGAAAATCTGGTAAGGAACTTGAGGTACAGAAAGGTCACAATTTACCAAGTCCATTCAGTTAATATATGGCAGAGCCTTGTAGCTGCCTCCCAGATTTAAAAGTATTAGTATTTTCTATCTAAACCTGCATTCCCTGAATCTTCAGTCTCCTAAATACCTGTCAAATCAGAAAGCAATCTCAACAATTACAGAGGAGTAGATGGGTATACAGATTGTATACAGATAACTTCTGGAGCAGCGTGACATTAGGGCTATTGTTCTGATGTATTGCTATAGGAATCTGCTCCATTTTCCACAAACTGACAATAAAGCATTCCTCTTTGTTGCACATTGAAACATTCCTAGCTTTTTGAAGGACTTCTCTCCCTTCTTCTCCTTACTTAACTTTTGTTTGTAATTAGTGCTCAGACATGAGGGCTTCTTTTTCTATTAAGTTTTAAACCCAATTCCTATTGTAACTTCATATGTAATTACTGTTCCTTTCTGGCAACAGCTCTGAAGTAAAACCCACATTCATTCTACTCAACAACATAAGACAAACTCGGCATACAGCCACTCATTCTCTTTCACGTTTTATTGGAGGAATGATTTCAAAAGGCAATAAACAATAAGCTTGAGGCCCAGTAAATGAATTAAAAGGAAAGCAGGGAAGCACCACTGGTTTAAGGTAAAGTTGTCATTTCTGCTTATTAGTCATCTGACAACTGGGTTATAGCTACACTGCTACTACCCCACCTTAAAGGTGTCACCATAGGTGAGGAAAAGCAGCCAAAACTATCACTGGAGTGCAAGTTTCATGAGGGCAGGAACTTTTTAGTTTTATTCACTGCTGAATACCTAGAACAGTAGCTGGCACAGGGCAGTCTCTCTAACATCTGCTGAATGAAGGAAGTACACAGATTTTACCTGCCTTAGCATCAGATCCTGACAATGAACCTCTTTTACAACATTAAGTCCACCTCATGAGATTTTTGTCTAGAGTCAGACAGTAAGCCATGGACAGAAAAAAAAAGAAGAAGAAGAAGAAGCGAGAGAGGAAAATATAAGTCTTTTGTTCTTAAAGTAATACCAGTATACTAAGGCAAAGCCAAATGCAGCCTGAATTTACATTCTTTGTAAAATAGAACCCTTATATGTGAGATACAATTATGTAACTGCATGTAAACTTATCTGAGCAAGTTAGTGCATATAGCTATCATAGAATTTATCACCTTGCACTGAAATTGTCGATACACTCAACCATCTCCCCAAGTAGACAGTAAGCTTCCTGAGGTCAGAGAAAGCTTCTTATTCATTTTATCCCAGTATCTAGTACATAGCAGATGCTCAAGAAATATGTGACAGAGAAAAGGAAAAAGAGACAAACCAGTTGACACACTGATTTATTCCCTCAGATGTTAATGAAACACAGTTTGGAGGTTAACCTTTCATTCAACAAACATTAGATACAGTCTCTGACCTCAAGCTCTTTGCAGGACAAAATGGAAGAGAAGGTAGATGTAAAGAAAGAAATCTGGATTTTAAATGACCTCAGTCATTTGTGAGCTCTGTACATGCACTCATCTCACTGAAGCCTCCACCCTCCTAACCTCTAAAGCCTTCTACAGTGTCCCCTAAAATCTATGTTGTGTCATAAGCAGAAACAGTGCTCTCTTCCCCTCTTCCTGTCTCCCAATACTTCCCGTGCAGCATTCTCAAGGACTGAGACCTCCACCCAAGTTCTCTTCAACTCTCCATGAAGCAGACAGGGTTGCCTTCTAAAATCCCGAAGGAATATGTCATTCCTCTGCTCAAAATTTTCCAGGGCCTCCATTTCAGTTGAATAAAAATCTAAATATCTGGTCATTTTCATACTGATTCCCTCTCTAACTCACCACCTATGTAAGGATAAAATAAAAATTAACAACGAGCAGCTTAATTCTCCCCAGTTGAAAATTAAGGGAAAAGATCCCCCCCCATTCTTTACTTAGAGCATTTACTTTAGAAAACTTGTAATTATAGGACTTTCTACTCTCTTGAAAATGTATATAAATCCTTTTGAAAATCAGATAAGCCTCTTTTTAGTTTTGTGACCCAGGAATGTCTCTGAAAGGCTATCTCATCTCCCCAGAGGTTAAAGGGGGAGATGGGAGGAATGGGTGAAGGGAATCAAAAGGTATAAAATTCCAGTTATAAAAGAAACAAGTCATGAGATGGGGGCACCTGGATGGCTCAGTCGGTTAAACATCCAACTTCAGCTCAGGTCATGATCTCACAATTCGTGGGTTGGAGCTCCGCGATGGGCTCTGCGTGTCTCTCTGCCCCTCCCTTGCTCACCTCTGTCTCTCTCTAAAATAAACATTAAAATAATTTTTAAAAATATTCCTAAAAAAAAAAGTCATGGGATATAATGTGCAACATAGTGACTATAGTTAATAGCACTGTCCTGTATATTTGATAGTTGTTAAGACAGATTTTTTAAATTATTTATTTATTTTTATTATAATTCCAGTATAGTTAACATACAGTGTTATATCAGCTTCAGGTGTACAATATGAATCAACAATTCTACACATTACTCAGTGCTCATCATGATAAGTATACTCTTAATCCCCTTCACCTATTTCCTCCATCACCCCACTCACCTCCCGTCTCATAAACCCAGTTTGTTCCAAGAGAGTAGATCTTAAAAGTTCTCAACACAAGAAAAAATTCTGTAACTATGTACAGTGATGGATCTTAACTAGACCTATGGTGGTGATCATTTTACAATATATACAAATATCATATTATGTTATGTACAACTGAAACTAATATAATATTGTATACCAATATACCTTAATGAAAATAGATAATAAATTTTAAAACTGGAAAAATGTATGTAATGGGTTGCATGTGCTTGGCTATATAAAAAAGAGATTTCTTTCTATCTTTGCAATTTCCTAGTAAATTGCCTATGATATACACATATCACATTCTGGTTTAATACATATTCAATAATAAAACTTTTATTTCTCTATATCTTTTTTTCTAATGTTTATTTATTTTGAGAGAGAAAGAGAGACAGAGAATGAGCAGGGGAGGGGCAGAGAGAGAGGGAGACACAGAATCCATGTTCCAGGCTCTGAGCTGTCAGCACAGAGCCCCATGCAGAGCTCAAACTCATGGACCATGAGATCATGACCTGAGCTGAAATCGGACGCTTAACCAGCTCAGCCACCCAGGAGCCCCTCTCTACTATCTTTATGGAGACGATCCCTAGGTTTGGAGATTTTTATTTTGATTCTATTTCTCCAACACTTAACCGCTCTTTTCCCCTTGCTTCTTCCTGAAGGAAAAGCCTCCACCTTTGTACTGCCCATCCCTTCTGTCTAGAACATTCCTCACCACTACTCCATATGTGCATGGCCCATATGGGATCATCCCTCCCAATGTGTCTGTGCTCATCTTATTAGATGACCCTGACCACCCTGACCATCTTCCCTAACCACTATGTCTCAAATAACAGCCATCAGTCATCACACTCCTCTTCTTACCTGGCTTTCATCGTCCTCACAGCACATTGTCACTGCCTGGTCTGTATTTGTTTATTTGTTCATTATCTGTCTCCCTGACTAGAATACAATCTCCACAGGAGCAGATATTCTTCCTATTTCATTGACTTTTTATACCCCAGAGCCCAGAAAAAAAGTCTGGCACAAACAATATTAGTTCCATGAATAAATGAAAGATCATTATTAATTACACAAAGTAAAAGAAGTTCATATAAAGTGGTATTAAAATGATCCACTTAAATATGCAGAAAGTGTAACTCTGTATAGTTACAGCTACAGAAGAGCTAAGTTTTTGGCTACAGAAATACCTGAGTAAGAATTTATTATAGTTAAGTGCCTCTTTGTCACCCCTGCTTTAAAACTATCCACAAACTTGTAATTTGTGGCAAAGTGTCATCCTCATGCACCAATATCAGTACATATGATATCTCACTTATCTCATGCACCAATATCAGTACATATGATATCTCACTTATCTCACTAATCAAATAATCGGGGAGGTGGGGGCTGATCTTTAATAATAAAAAATGAAATTTTAGAATATGTAAATCAATGTCCTTTGTGAAAAAAAAGATGAGAAATTTTGTCATTTACACATTTATGCAATGTCAATCAAAATCTCAATGTAAACTTGTTCAGAACTTGGAAAAATAATTCATCTGACAAATTAAACAGGTAAGATAAGTCTCTCTTAAAAAAGATACTAAGCATCCTAAAACTATAATAATAAAAGAAAACAGTATGGATATAAAAATGGGTTTATTTCACTTAATAAAGACAGATACCATATGTTTTCACTCTTATGTGGATCCTGAGAAACTTAACAGAAACCCATGGGGGAGGGGAAGGAAAAAAAAAGAGGTTAGAGTGGGAGAGAGCCAAAGCAGAAGAGACTCTTAAAAACTGAGAACAAACTGAGGGTTGATGGGGGGGGTGAGAGGGAGGGGAGGGTGGGTGATGGGTATTGAGGAGGGCACCTTTTGGGATGAGCACTGGGTGTTGTATGGAAACCAATTTGACAGTAAAATTTCATATATTGAAAAAATAAAAAATAAAAAATAAAAAATAAAAAAAATAAAAAACTGAGAATAAACTGAGGGTTGATGGGGGGGTGGAAGGGAGGGTGGGTGGGTGATGGGCATTGAGGAGGGCACCTCCCTGCTGTTGGGATGAGCACTGGGTGTTGTATGGAGACCAATTTGACAATAAGTTTCATATTAAAAATAAATAAATAATAAAAACTTACTTTGCAACTCAAAAAAAAAAATAAAATAAAAATAAAAATGGGTTTAGGGGTACCTGGGTGGCTCAGTGAGTTAAACATCTGACTTTGGCTCAGGTCATGATCTCAGGTTTGTGGGTTGGAGCCCTGCGTCGGGCTCTGCACTGATGGCTCAGAGCCTGGAGTCTGCTTCAGATTCTGCGTCTCCCTCTCTCTCTGCTCCTCCCCTGCTTAATTTAAACGGGTTAATAAAACAGGATAGCTAACCTAAAAGAATCAAATCCGTAAGTAAAAAGACACACCTATTCATTGAAGAATGAATAAGGAAAGTGATAAATTAATAAATGATATTGTAATCACAAATTATACACTTAGAGGAAAAATGATGGGAGCACTTTATTTACATTATATACTAAAGGAAATTCCATATGAGTTAAAGAATTAAAGACTGAATCATAAAACTTGGAGGAAAAAACCGATTTATTACCAAGATAGAGGGGATGGCCTTTCTAAGCTTAGAAGCTACAAAAATAAATTAAATGGAATAGAAAGATGTGACATTAAAAATCGAAAATAAAAAGTAATTTTGAGAAAAAGTTTTTGCAGTAAATATGACAGATCTAGTTTAATATGTTGACTATATAAAGAGATCAAACAGATAAGAAAAAGACTAAAATCTCAAAAGACAAATGAGCAAAGGTCAAAAACAGACAATTCATAAAGAGGAAATACATCTAACAAAGAGACATGTGGAGCAAGTTCTGGCTTTTACCCTAGATTCTGCTTCTGGTATCCAATTCATCGAGCTCTTGGTTTCACACTTCCTGACAGCCAATAATTGGCCTCTGTTTTGCTCTTCAACTCTGCCCTTGCTTTTCAAATGGAATTTGATGTTACATTGATGCTTCTTCCATTCTGACCCCCACATAATAGCAAGTTTCAGCCTTGCTACGTCCCACCTTACAGAGGAGCAAGAAAGCTATAGGAAATCTCTACTTTTCCCTACTTCATTTTATGATTTACTGATACCGATTCAGTGCTGCTATATAAAGGCCGCTCACTTTTATGTACAATATCCAAACAGGTGAAGGAATCACACACACAATGTAAAATGATCCATGTTATGTAGCAAACACACAGTTAGGGACAGTGTTTAGGAAGGAAAGAAGGAACACAGGAAGGAAGGAAGGGGAGGGAAAACTATCCATGCAACACTTCAAGTTAAAGTATCCAAAGCAGCTAGAAACTCCAGGGTGTTCATTTACTGGGCACTACAGAATAGAGTTTTTGGGTCTCAGAATCTTTTCAAGACTCTATGAAAAACTATTACTGATATCAAAATATAAAAAGAAAATTACAAAATGAAAATTATTAATTGTCCACAAATGTATTATGGTGACTCAATTAACTTTAAATTGTAGTATTATAAACAATTAATAATATTTTTAAAGTTTATACAGTAGATGGTCTTATTAAAGAATTCCAAAAGGTACCTAATGATGGCAAAGAAATCACAACCATACATAAATTAAATGAGAACATAATTTCAAAGCACATTTATAAAACAATATCCAAATTCTTCTAAATCAAAAACTATATTTAATACTGAATTGTGAGTACATTTGATATATTTGCTGTGAGATCACTGAAACATCAAAAAATAAGACTACATGGGACACCTGAGAGGCTTAGCCGGTTAAGTGTCTGACTCTTGATTTGGCTCAGGTAACGATCTCACAATTGCGAGATTAAGCCCCGCATGGGGCTCTATGTTCAATGTGAAGTCTGCTTAGGATTCTCTCTCCCCCTCTCCCTTTGCCCCTCCCCACATGCCCTCTCTACCTCTCCCTCAAAAAAAAAAACACAAAAAACAAAAAGAAAGAAAGGAAAAAGAGAAGGAGGGAGAGAAGGAAGGAAGGAAGGAAGACTGCTTAAGGCTTCAAAGGTCTTTAATGGCCCTGGTACATGCATTAGAAATTCACACATGTGCAGGAAAAGATAAGGTTTCAAGTTATTTAATGGAACTCACTATGAAGAAAGGCGTAGTCAGGTATACAAGTCTGATCCACAGAAACAGGTAGCAGTTGAACAGTGATTTTGAAATAGCACAGTAATGTGCTTTTAAGATTGCCCTCAGACTCAGCTTAAGACTTGGGTATGGCCAAAGACTGCCCCAAAATAGCAAATTTTTTCAAACTTTTACATACATATTTCAGCTAAATCTCTAAAAGGAATGGTGAACACAATTTGACTCAAGTAGTGGTGGAAAGCACTGCCCACACTTCATCTTGTGGCTGTCTGAATATTACTTTGACATTTATCCAGTAGAAAATTAGTAGGGCCATGTTACCAGACCATAAGGGAGGCAGCCAGTGATATAGCAGCACTGCAGTCTGGACTCCAGGCCAGCTGCTTCCAGTGCTCACTAGCCTGGGAGCTGAAGCCATGCAGCCAGTCACAAGGGGAGAGAAAAGAATGGCTGTATGGCAAGTGATAAACTCACAAACACAGGTGAAAAGCACGTGAAAGCCCCACTACTCTGGAAAAACCATATAAAAACATTGTTATGAGGAGGAGGATGACTTCATTATACTCTTTGCAGAGGCCTGGAGAAACATGGGTTGTATATGAAATTCTGTTCGTTAGTCACACAAAAATCTATGAGTCCACACTAAAGAATAAATGATGCAATTTAGAGAATACACTTGAGAATCAATGCTAAGAGTCAAACAGTCAACTTTGCCATGTTACTTCGGAAAGAATAAGGTACTCAGTTTGTTGGGAAGCTTTCCAAGGCTTCTCTTCTGCTTTTGTCTTTGCAAGGATTGTTGCAAACTCGCAGTAAAACATTAGTGACATCTACATTAACAAGGACACTGCAAGGTATTTCCAGCATGGAAAACAAAGTTCACTTCCCCAAATTCCAATTTTGTCAAACTAAGTGATGCATCCATTTGGAAAAGAAAAGAAAACAAGGCAACTACTGCAGAGTGAGCCTTCATTAATTAACGCAGAACAGTTCACTGTAAGCAACAGTGTACAGAAGGGAGGGAAAAAAAAAATCTGCAAATTCCCAAGGCCTTGTTGTGATGAATGTAACCAATACTGTCAAAACAAGCTTATACAATACATATACACTGTATTATGTGAAGTTACTTTTTGTTCGTTTGGAATCTGAATATTTTAAGTCCAATTTACTAAGTGCAAAAGTGATCCATCCTAAAACAGTATGATACTGTGTTTTGGCAGTGTAGATGAAAACCATCACAGCCATGTGTGTGCTACTAAAACAAGAGATGCTGTTATTTTTATTTGCTATTTTTTATATCTCTGAAACCCACAAAGAGAAGAATTTCCTCTGCATATGAAGAATATAAATATAATAATATACATTGTATATGTGATAATATATGAAATCTACAGAAAGAAATCTTTCTATTTCTTTTATGAGGCAGAATCACTGTGTGATGAAAAGATTCTCTCAAGACTTTTTCAAACACTTTCAGACTGTCTCTCCTTTAATTTTAAGGTACATTAATAATACAATATTTTTTAGAGTTGATCCAAGAAATTTTAAAAAAGTACTGATGTGTTCAATACACAGGAGATGGATCAGAATTCTCTTGGCTATTTAAGAAACATATATATATATACACACACACACATATATATTCATATTCATATATAAATGAATTCAAATCACAACTGAGCCTATGTTTCCTCCATAGTGATAAAAATGTTGGAAACAAGTTACAAAGGGTAAATTTTACTGGCTCTATTGGAAATTTTCTCAGGCCAAAGTCAAAGACAAATGAAGAGCTAAAGTAATCTAGCTTTTCACACATAATTAAAAAAACTCTTTCAAAACAATGGGATGCTGATTCACAGTGAAATTTCCAAGTCAAATAAAAATGGAACATTGTTGTACACAGGGAAGAATCCTGAACTCACAGTCAAAAGTCGCATTCCAATTCCACTCTGTTCTTGCTAGCTGATAACCTGTGCCAAGTCTCTTATGCGCCTTATTAAATAAGAAACGGATCTAAATGATCTTTAGATCATTTCTAAAGATGTTCAACTCTAACATTTTATGATTCTATGAATCTCTACAAAGAGAATCAATGTATAAGAAAAAGAGACAAACAAAAGAAAGTAGGAAGGTATTAAGGAAAATGGAATAACAAAGAACTGTGCACAATTTATACTGAAAAGACAAAACCTTTTGAACCATTATAATCTCGTAAATAAAATATAATCCAATCTACTTTGTGCAAAATACAATTTATAGAATTTCAAAGTACAGATAACACCAAAATCTAAATACTATATTCTATTATACAAATAAGGAATTTCAAACTGATTTAATTTGGGATGATGTTTCAATCTTGTGAAACAGTGCAAAATTATCCTAAATTATTTCATCCAAATTTTAAGAAAGAATTTCTTCACTATATAGTTAGTAAAAGGTGTTTCTGAAGGAATTTGTGGAACTTCCCTCGCAATAACCATATTATGTTTCATAGGATATTGCATGATATCAATTTCCATCCATACTTTTTTCATATTTATACAGTTCTCAAAAAGGAAATGTCTTCCAAGTAATGACTATCTTAAAAACAATGAAATGTGGCAGTTTTTTATATGCATGCCTTATCTTCTCTAGCAGATTGTATTAGATAAGGGAAAAAGAACAATGAAAGAAACCCAAATCAAACCATGATAAATCAATGGGGGAAAGAGACCATCTTCCTTACAGGATTTCAACTAATTTACATGCAACTCTCCCTCCAAGGGGAGGACTCAACTCCACCTTTCTGAACTACACTATGAATCTAACTCCTGAGTATAGGCTCTACTAGTGACTTACTTCCAAAGAGTACAGTATAGGAAGGAGGGGAGAGTGGAAAGGGAGAAAGTAACTTTACAGTGGAAAAACCAGGCAAATACCACATTGGGCAGTGATCTAGATTAACATTATCAGTGATAAGACATGATGATAGTATGTACCCTTAATATGAGGTGATGAGAACACTTCACCTCTGTGGTCTTCCTCTCCAAAACTCCAGTCTAACCATGAGAAAAACATCAGACAAATCCCAATTAAGAAACACTCTACAAAACAGCTGACAAGCACCCCTGAAAACTGTTAAGGTCATGAAAAACAAGGAATATCTAAAAGACTGTCACAGAACAGAGGAGACTAAGGAAACATGATGATGACTAAATGTAATACGGTATCCTGAACTGGATGCTTGAACTAAGAAGGGGCATTAAAGAAAAAACTAAGGAAATCTGGATAACGTGTGGAGTTTAGTTAATAATGTATGAATATTGGTTTCTTAGTTGTAACAAATGTATCACAGTAATATAAGTTGTCACAACAGGAGAAACTGGAAGAAAATCATATGAGAACTCTACATACTATCTTTTGCAACTTTTTTGTAAATGTAAACCTATTCTAAAATTAAAACTTTATTTTAAAAAATCAAGCTATGCATAATTTCATATCCATATTCCACAATAAATTAACCCTATAAATCAAAAACAAAACACCAGAATTCAAACCTAAACAATCCCAGGTTTTAGAAAAACAACAACTACTAAGTGTAATAATAAAGGAAATTTAAATGCACCAAAAATTAAGAGACTCTTATCTCAATTCTTACCGAGGGTATAGTTTTTCTTTTGTGACAAGACCTGAACCATATGTTAGCTCATTTAACACAAAGTAACCATCAAAATAGTTAAATCCTCAACTAGTGTGCTCTCCTATGAGTAGTAATATTTCAGGAATAATGAACCTTGTCCTCCCTTTTTCTGATAACCCATCATAACTCTGGATGTCTTGGGTTTCCAGGAAAGACTTATGGGAAAATGTGTGAAATAAGTCATTAAACTTGGGCTTCAACTGCTGTACAGCTCATAAAACAAATAGAACTAAACTGATTTATTTGAGCCATCCCATTTTTTGCTCAAGATACAAGGCCAAAAACACTGTTTAGGGTTTAAATGGTAATATGCTTTCTCTGTACAAAAGTCAACACTGTAGTCAACAATTACTGTGTAGTCTAATTCATTAATAGACTATAAATACCATCAGGCCCCAGCTTATGATCAAAGTGTGTTTTAAACTGCCATATCTGTTATGTGTAACTTATAATACATGTTCCCAGTGACAACACTCCTCTAAGAATTGTTAAATTCATAATTCCAGCTCAGAAAAAAACTTTTTTAACCTGTAAAATAAATTAAAGATGTTAAGAGGAATATAACCAGAGTGATGATCACTGAACTGAGGATTCTATTTCTCATGCCCTGAAAATAGTGAGTCAAATGTAGGGTAGAAACAAACAAACAAAAAGTGTATATCTTGAGTTATTCCTTATTCAATCTCTACTTCACGTTTTCTAAGAATGGAAAGTAAGCATCCAGGGCAAGCCAGTTTCAGAAAATGGGAAGAGGTAGAATATGGAATGTGCAAGAAATAAAAAGGAAGGGTTGCTATTGTAAGAAATACCCTGAGAACATGATTCCCTTTCCTTGGCTTTTAGCAGCACTGGGGGTTTCAAGAACTGGTACATCTCCAAGACAGGATGGAAAGGCATGGAAAGTACTCCTCTGCTGAAGCCAAAGTGAGGTCACAAAGAACTGAAGATACTTTGAGCAACAAAGAAAGTACACAACTTAGAAAAGATAGTAGAGTTGCCCATTAAAAGAGGCAAGAAAGTTCTGAGCCAGAGACCTTCCAAGGACATCTGAGGGATTCCACATAGCACTTTAAGACAACACACCAAATAGAGTGCAGGCTTTGGAAATAAACAGATGTGGCTTTGAACCCTCTGCCTTACTAGCCCTGTGATGATGAGAATCTTTTTTAACTGCCCTAAGTCTCAGTTCTGTTACTTACACAATTAGAATAAAAATACTCATCAGTATTAATTTTATACCGGTGCTATAACAAATTAGCACAAACTTGGAAGCTTAAAACAATAAAAATTAATTATCTTACAGTTCTGGAGGTAAGAGATTCAAAATGGCTAAAACCAAAGCATCAGTAAGGTTGAAAGCCCTCTGGAGGCTTTATGGGAGAATCTCTTCTCTTGCTTTTTCCAGCTGTTAGAGGTCACCCACATTCCTTGGTTCATGACCCCATTCCTCTATCTCTGAAGCCAGCAACATCAGGCCAAGTCCTTCTTATGTTGCCTTTTCTCTGGTTCTTTCTCTTCTGCTCCCCTTTTCTACTTTCAAGGACTCTTGTGACTACACTGGGCCCACCTAGATAATCCAGAATAATCTCCATATTTTAAGGTCATATAATTAGCAGCCTTAATTCCATATGCAACCTTAATTTCCCCTTTGCCATATAACATAACATATTCATAGACTACAGGGATTAGGACATAGACATCTTTGCAGGATCACTGTTCTACTACTACACTGTCACATGGAGTAGCTGTGAAAATTACACGCAATAATACACAAAGTGATTGGTATATAAGTAAAAATACTGGCCCTCCCAGCCTCCCTGGGCTCTCTCCCCATTAAACATCAAAGCTTTTCCTCTAGCAAATCTCTTGTACATGCTTGACATCTGCTTCTTAGATAACCTGATTAACTGCATCAATTCCTGCAGAGCATCCATACTGCCAAGAATCTCCTTAGAACTGGGAGAAACAAGAAATTCTCTACTCTAATCACTTCATATTACAAGATCAGCATAAAAGAAGCTTCTCCAAAGTCTATGGTCAGTAAGCAGCATAGCTAGTGCAACAACACCTGTAGTGCCCTTTGGGTGGTTTTGTGCTACCTGTGGGATTCTGGGACAGGTACAAGCTCTTTTCTGAATACAGGAATTAGGGCTCCAATTTGCAATTCTGTAAATAAGAAAAAAGGTTTTAGCAATAATGACTCTCCAAGGAGTGGAGAAATGGGGTCCTCTGGTGAAGAGGATGGTGAGGGAGTTACAACTATTTGGTGGTAGACTCCTGTACAGGCCCCAGTGGTAACTGCAGAAGCAGCATCAGCCATCTTGCTTATCTGTTGATAAGTGGGATCTCCCCTGAAATATAGGGGAAATCTTTAGGGAAAAATGTATCCAGAGCTCCACCTAAGAATTCAGACTTTGGGGAACACCCACCACTGTTTATGTTCTAGACCTTCTCCATCCCAAGAACATGGATTCTTTCTTATTTTACTTCCTGTAACAACACTTTTTCTCTGACTCCCTAGAAGTGGTAGTAAAAGAAAGGAAGTACAGACCATGATAATAGAATCAAACAATAGTTCTAAAGAGATAATGTCTAAAACAGAATAAACTTGTGACAAAGGTATGCCACGGTTAAATATGTTAATATTGAGCACTATATCTATTTTAATAACATATTCAATGTTTGATATATATCTACAATGGTGCTATCACTAGAAACTCACTATCCTTGCTGTAGCACACTCATTATTTTCACCCGAATAATACAGTCCTTTCCTCCAATTAGTAGAGTCTGGAGGAAATTATAATAATCTACAGTGGAACCTCCTATGTAATCAAGAACTGGCAAAAGCATGCAGATCCAAGACTGATATATTTACAATGCGTTTGAGTCTCAAGCTTTGCATTGGTGAAGGGGATGTGGGTAGGATAATATCACTGTCTTATTTCTGGTCATGTTGTCAGCCACCATTAGTAGCTTTTGCAGAAAAGTGAATACATGAAAACCAATTTGAACTTCTTTTCAGAAAGGTTGTTTTCATCTTTTCAAGCCAAGGCACTGCATTTTTTTCTTTGATGAATATTTTATAAGTCTTCTCTATTTTCTCCTGCACAGTAACTCTTCAATTGGAAATGAATGAGATTTAGAATTCATAACTGGCTGTGACATGTCCTAAACTAGTCTCACTACCCCAGATCATAAACTGTACATGTCTCGTGTTCATGGAGCAAAAGCAAAATGTCTTCATCACTTTTTAATATTACTACATAAGTAAATTACTCCTTTGACATATGCCTTAAGATTATCTTTTTATCATTTTATCTGTTAGCAAAGATAAAATACCTTAACTTTTCCTTGCCTCACAAAGGTTTAATTCTACTTCATATACCCCATCTTTGAATCAAAGATTCTACATTCGAACCAAGCATGCTCCAAAGTCAAAAAGTCTCATAGAGTCTTCTCTCTCCTGAAATACTATCTATCAACTTTCATTTTTATAGCTCTCCTTACCTATTCTCACATTCTTACTATATGTCTCATAAATTCTTCCTTCTTCTTTGCAAACATTTTCATAATTCCCTGAACTTGTCCCAAAAATTACATTAAAGTATATGAGTATTCTAGGAAAGTTAATCATATAGTGCTCCTTCATACCAATATATTCTTTAAATATGCATTCCACATTTATTTATATACTTAACACTGCCTAGAAGAAGGGCAATAAATGAAGACAGCACTTCTGCATAGTTTTATTTTCATTCTGACTGATAAATTAGTGGTAAGCTTGAGCTTTAACTTCTGGACATAAGGCCACTGGTTGGACCTGAACTCAAATAAGGTGATGTTATTCCCAGGACATAGTCCATAAAAGAAAATAATCACACATACACACAGTGGTGTAATTAACTGATAATAGTCAAGTTTGTAATGATGGTACATTGTTTAAATTTGCCCAAGAGATTTTTGGAAGTTGATAATTCTCCTTTTCTACCTTGAAAAAGGACCCTCTGCAACTAATGGAAATTATTTGAGGGGTTTTCAAAATATGTAGATTATTATTGCAAGGGGAAAAAACAGATTATTTACTTTTTTGTTACTTTTCTTTCTAAGATATTAATGTCCTTTAAGACTTTTATTTTATTTATTTTTGCAGCTGAGGGTCTTGAGACTTCTTTTGGTATCCCTTTTGATTAGGGGATAGAAAAAAATGCTTTTAAAAAATTAAATTCCATTATTTTCCTAATACAATTTCATTATGGAGTTAATACTAATCATAGCAGAAGATACTAACTAAAAAATAGAACAAAGAGAAATGAAAATACATGTGTCCAGGTCAGAAGATCTTTGTGAAAAGACAACTCAAAATCTCCCAATACAGTATAGTAAATAACTAAGGTAATAATGTTCTGTCATGTGAATATCCACTTCTATTGTACTTCATATGATTTGTGAGTTGGTGGTGGGTAAAAAGCTGCCATTGAAAGCAAGATCAGTGAGTAATTTAGATTAAATGTGCTGAATTTAGAGAATTTATACCACTTGGATACAAAAAATTGTCAGGCATTCTGTCTCACTAAAATTTACTGGAGAAATAAGCAAGTTCTTAGAACAGCATTTCTTAAGCTATGGTCTAGGAACAAGCACTTTTATGAACATTTGGCTTGGTAGGATAGAGTGAACACAGTATTGAGAGAGATATCCCAGGAGGATATCGTAAGAACACTGATGTATTAGGTCATCTCTCTTTTCAGTGAGTCTTCAGAGTAGGACATTTGGAGAACCACTGACCATAAAAATTATATTCTAAGATCTTAGAAGGAGAGTCTAAGTATCTTCCTTATGTTCCTATAAGTAATGCTCTCCAAACCCACTTTTCCTGACCTACTTACCACATAGTCTATGAAAAAGAACAACAGTAGAGTAAATAAAAATGGGAAAGTATCAATGTGGTACGCAATCTATATTTTTCAATTTGACATTTACTTGTATGACCACTTAAGACAGCCTCATTATTTTCAGTTTTCTGAACCACCAAAAAGGAATAGAGAAGCAAAAACAGTTACAGAGTGACTACAAAAGAGGCACTGAAGATTACTTCAAAATTTCTACAAAGTAAAAAAATAATTAAATAATTCTTTTCCAATTCTCTATTCCTCTTTGGGCTCTATTTAGTGCAAGTATTGCTGAATAAGTAAACCTCTAGGCAATATGTCATTAATCTAATATTCATACCACTAGGTATTCTGCCTTAAAACACCATACATATTAAACATTCAGTAATACAAACAATACAATGAGCTAGAAGATGACTACTTCTAGAAAGAGAAGATATTCCTAACTTTTCATTATTTTCTAACTCTTGAAAAATGAGTTCACAGGAGAAGCCTGGGTGTGCCATCAACCAGCCTCCAGAAAAGAGGTGACCCTGTTTTCAATCACAGGTTTCCAAAGAATAGTGTACTAATTATATGACCTCCTTGGTAAATCAGGAGAAGCTCAAATTCAGCCCAAGCTCAAGGCATCATATGCCCAGGGGAATAATAGCAAACAGCAATGAGGTCAGCCCTAGCTCTATTACAGACCTTGGGAAGTACTTCAAATATACCCAGGCTATTTTAACCTTGCTACTGCTTAATCCTGTGATGGATATGTTCCTCTGGGACTTGACATCCACTGCTACCCAATTCTATCTGTTATCCCAGCAACTGCAAAGCTCCTTACCCTCTCTTATCATAGGAGCTAGAGGGCTGAAAACTACATTCCCCAAATACCAGTCAACTAGAATATCCTATATGCAAACAGGGTCTGCCAATGAGATGTATTCTTGACAGCTTCAGAAAGTAAGAAAGGACAATGAGGCCATCTTCTCACTATTTTGAAAACTGGCAAGGAAAACTGGTAGGTCATGTTTCCAGAAGGTAAGTGCCTTGTTATATTTCTAGTCACCAGTTTTGTTGGTGTTGGTGAAGCTTTTGCAGCATAGTGGTGGCAGTGGCTTCCTGATCTCTTGATCTCAGCTCTGGATCTCAGTTTCATAATATCTATAGTCTAGAGGTAGCCCCTCTGGCTTCCATTGTCCTAGCCCTTCTAGCAGATGTTCAAACACCTAATTCTCTCTGTCTCCCTGATTCCTAATGAAAATACTAGAATGATCACTATTTCCTGCACTAAAGCTGGACTGACAGATGTCCTATCCAGCTCTCATTTTTCAGCAGGAGGTGTCATAAATCAGTTGTGACCCCTCAACACTCAGTTAATTGATATACTTAGTTAAATAACACACACTCCCAAACTCTTGTTTATATTAAACACACAGTGATCTGAATTCATAAGTATTTTTTCATATTATTAAAGGGAACATTATTAAACAGGAATGGAAGAAGAATGGCACCACAAATTTCCATACTTTCCTCTCTTCCAAAGAAACTAGAATGAAGCAAAAATTTTAGTCTCTCATGCAAAATCTCAGGGAAGAACTCTGATCAGCTCAACTTGGATCTGGCTTATGGTATGCATCTCTGGACCAATCTATTGTGGCTGAACAAGCTAATACAATGAAAAGCTGGGTGCTAGAAACCAGTCCTACAGCGAGGGATGGAGGGAATAGATGGTGCCCTGAGAAGGTGAGGTGGACAGATTTTCACTATATCTATATTCAAATCCTAGCTCTCCCAATTACCAACTGTTGGCCTACAGCTTGTTATATAATATCACTAACATCCAGTTAGAAGATAATTTTATTTTTTTAAGTTTATTAATTTTGAGAGAATGAGCAGGGGAGGGGCAGAGAGAGAGAAAGAGAGAAAATTGCAAGCAGGCTCTGTGTTGTCAGTGTAGAGCCCGATGCAGGGCTCAAACTCAAGAACCATGGAATCGTGACCTGAGCTGAAATCAGGAGTTAGAGATACTTAATCAACTGAGCCACTCAGAACTCCAAAAGAAGACAATTTTAAAAGCTTTACTTAGATCATACTATTCTTGTGATGATTACATTACATAACACAAGCAAAGCAATTATAACATCATCCAATATAACACAAGTGCCCAATAAACCTTACCTTTTGTTTTTTGTTTTGTTTTGGTTTGATCATTGTCACAATGCTTCAGCTAAATGGGAGCACTGACTATCCATTTACTTGGTAAAAGAATCCTTGATTACATTTGCTTGAAGTCTAGACCCTACACCTGGAGGCCAGCTAAGAAAACTGACCACGTAAACTCTTATCAGGTCATCAGTGCAAAACAGACACCACCTTTCTAGTTAAATTTAAATGGTAAAAAAGTAAGATAAAAAGAATACATGATTATATTCATGTCCTCTGGGTAAGAGAGCAATGCACACTCATTTCAAGATATGTGTTCAATTTAATTCAATATACAAAAGATCCAGTTTTTCTGAAATTTGTTGCTACAAACCAGCATGTGCAACCAGAAATAAGGTTTACTTTGTTGACATATCTGGAATTACTTATAATAACAGACCCAGGGTCAGCAAACTTTTGTCTTACTCTCAGACAAAAGAGTAAATGTGTTAGGCTTTGTGAGACATCCATTTCTCTTGTAAATACTCTGAATTAAACAAAAAAGCAGCCATAGAAAATACATTTAAAAATGAGCATCGCTGTGTTCCAATAAAATTTTGTTTACAAAAACAGGCAAAAGTCTACATTTGGCCCACAGGCTATAAATTGCCAATCCCTGCTCTCTATAGAAAAGTACATGTGGTGTGTGTGTGTGTGCATGCGTGCAAATATGTGTGAGTGGTCTTTAGCAGGGAATAGTGGTTCAAGTTTCAAGGGTGTTAGATTTCTAAAAATTTGTTTATGTCATCTAAATATTTATTGTCATAAGTCTGTTTACAATAACCTGTCTCAACTTTTAATGTCTTAAGGATCTGTAGCAATAAACCATTAACTGATGATGTTATATTTTTTCTAATATAAGCATTTGAAGCAATAAATTTTCTCTAATAATGGTTTCAAAAATATAAATAAATAAAATAATAGCATATGTGGCTTGTAAATCTTGAAAACACCTTAAATTTAGTTATTCATACTTCGACTCAGTTATTGAAAACATCTCCAACATGAAGCCTTCCCCAGTCCTACCCTTCTTTCCAGCATCTTTCTGCCCCTTGCTCATGCTCCTCACTTATGCTTCTATGATTCCATAGGTCTGTCTCTGAAGCAAGCTTCCTCAAATCCCCTCTATTTCGGCTCATCGTCCGTATTGCCATTTGATTCATCTTCCTAAAACACTTTCCCACTCAAAATCCTTCAAGTGCTTTATATTACCTATAACAAAATGTTGAAACACTATTTTGTCATTTAAAACATTCTATAATCTGGCTCCTGCTGATTTTTCCGCTTTATATCTCTTGTCCTCTTAGAAATCATTCCACAAACTGATGTACCCTTTCTTGCATTTGGCTATTTCTCTCTTCATTCTTTTTTCTCTTTTCCTCATCTTTTCTCCACTAGAGGAGCCTTTTCTTCTCTGTCTTTGTAAATTTAAATTCTTCACATTGTTTGAAGTCCAGAAAACAAAAAAGTTAACTCTCAAATAAAGAACAAGTTCCTTGATCCCTCTAATCTGCAGTAATTATCTCTCCTGTGACTATGAAAATAAAAGATACTGTTTCTATCACTCCTACAGCCCTTGTCATATACTGTTTACTCACAAAATTTGTGTTGGCGCTGCTGCTACTACTGTTGTTTTATTGGAGCAGCAGACAGACTAGACTGCAGGTTTCTTGAAAGTAGGGCTGAATTTCATACCTCTCTGAGCTGCTCAGAGGACCTTTCAGGGTACTTTGCACATACACTGGCTGTAGAGTTTGTTAAAGCTAAAAGATATGAAGACATCTATGTAGCTCTATTTGCAGTAAGTGCCTTTCAGCAATTTGTGGGTCTTTTTTTATTATTCTTAATGTTTATTTATTTTTGAGAGAGACAGACAGAGTGCGAGCAGGGGAGAGTCAGAGAGAGAAGGAGACACAGAATCTGAGGCAGGCCTCAGGCTCTGAGCTGTCAGCACAGAGGCCGACGTGCCTGATGCAGGGCCCGAACTCATGAACCATGAGATCATGACCTGAGCCGAAGTCAGACGCTTAACCAACTGAGCCACCCAGGCGCCCCAGCAATTTGTGACTCTTTTAACAGAAAAGGATTTGAAATGATCCTGTGATGAAAAGGAAGGACACTTTGTCCCAAAGAGAGAACTCCATGTAATGATAATTCAGGATGTATAAAACTGTGGACTTTTGTGTCCCTTTTACCTAAAGCCCTTTATATAACCATTTCCATCATCCCTATCAAAAGTGTATTAGGAAAATAAAAAGAAAGTACAGATCATTCAGAATTGTTCCTTCTTAGAAGCTTCAGGGGGATAAAGGTTGATTGGGAAGAAACTATAATAAATGCCTTAAAGATTTTTAATGTTTTGTGAATGCCACTGCCAGTGTTTTTGCTGTTTCTCATAACCACAGGTGGGTAATTGAAAGTTAGTATTGTTACTGTCAGGTACCATGGAAGCATTTAGTCTCAAGCTAGAAAGATTCAGTGACATTTTGCATCATTTTAAATAACAATGCCTTATGTATGTGGTGTTATTATAAACAGTAACTTTTGATATTTTAAAATACAATAATCCTTTTTTTAAATAGAATTTTATTTTTTAAAAATAGCTATATTGCTCTGTTCTCCAGCCTAAAAACATAACCACTTTTCACGCTTAATTATCCAACACAAGAGTGCCAGCACTAATATTCTCATGCAATAGAAGAAGGATTTCAAAGCTGTCCTCCCCAAGCAAGTATTTCACAGTAAGAGAGTTTGTATTAAAGATTATAGATGGGAAAAGAAAAGGAGGGGGAAAGAATGAGACTACAATCAGTTTTCCCAGTAAAGTTTCTTTCCTAAAACATAACTATCTGTAAGTCTAGCCTCTCCTTAGCTTATACATCAATTCATGACACCTGTTGTTAAAATGAAAAAATATAAAACAAACAAGTAAATAATAGAGGTTCGATAACCTTCAGGGAAAGATTTACCATAAAAAAATTATCCTTGATTCTACTGTATGCCCTTGTTCCCAGTTTTAGTTATAACTCACATGAAGTTCAACTGAGCACCCTGGGGAGAGAACTACTGCCTATCATGAAAATAAACAAAAGGAAAATAAAACACATAGGAGACTGTAGAATGTTCTTTTTATTTGGAGAAGGTGAAAAACAGCCTCTCTACTGCACATACACAAAAATTAATAATAACCACATGAAAATCAAGCATTAAGTTATTTTTTTACCTACATCAAAAGATACTGCCATTTACCCTGTCAACTGGGAACAATTCCTCTCCGCCCAAAGTCATATTTTTATTTCAATTTGGAAATTATTTTCACCTGTATGGTTTCATCTCTATAGAATTTCTGCAGGTTTGATGTCTACTTGTCAGGTTACTTTTCACATTATCATTTTAGTTTGCACTTAAAATTTTGTATATGCCTCTAAAAAAGAACCAAGATTTATTTTGAAGTTAATTGCACTCAATTATCAAATGTTCCTTGGATCTAAAGACATACTAATATGCACCACAATTTGTTTCTGCCAAAACACATTTTCTCTTCTCATCTGTACAATGCTTTTTTTTTTTCTAATTATATGTAATGCCTTATTAATGGTATCTCATAGTGGAAGTCTATTAAGATTCCTTTTTAAAATGTAAGCAATCTAAATACGCTTAAAGTTGTGCCACAGAATAATGAAATAGAGTTAGAAAACAATACAAAAAATTGGGGGGGGGTGGGATTAACCCAGCAATAGCTTTGTATACTCAGCCAATTAAATATAATTGTAAAGTATAAATATTATAGTATAACCAATGGTCTTCTCCACTTACTACTTAAGTATAATTGTTCCATTCTGGAAAAGTTTTGGTGCTGCTATTCCTAATGGGATAATCAGATAAACGGAGCCAAAAAGTAGGATGTATTTTTCTCACTAGAAGAGTTTCAAATTTGGCAGTACATTCATATGTGAACAAAGCCAAAGAAGATGGCAAGAGTAAATTTTGAGTTTGTCTATCTCCAAAGAGGGACAAAATTAGCATAAGGGGAAATAAGGGTAGAGAAATATCACAAATTTTGACATGTAAACCAGTGTTTAAAAATCTAAATATTGTCTGTCAGTAGCCAACGCATGCCTATAAAATTGTTTCTGAAGAATGACAAACAGATTCTTGTCTTCCTAAGTCTCTATCACTTTCCTACTAGTCTTAGCATAACTTAAATATCTAACTTTAATCTACAAGCACTTTATATGATTTTGGTGATATTATAATGAAAATCAACAATAAAAGGTAGTAGTCAATGGGTGCTCTCTAAATTCAATGAGGAACGAGGAAGATGGTGGCTTAGGAGGACGCTGGGCTCGCCTTGTCCTGCTAATCGCTTAGATTCCACCCACATCTGCCTAAATAACCCAGAAAACCGCCAGAAGACTAGCAGAACAGACTCTCTGGAGCCAAGCGTAGACAAGAGGCCCACGGAAGAGGGTGAGAAGGGCGGGGAGGCGGTGCTTGCTACACAGACTAGCGGGAGGGAGCCAGAGCGGTGAAGGGGCAGCCAGTTGAGCAAGGCAGAGCCCCCAAAGTCTGGCTTGCAGAAGTGGAGGGGCTGGACTCCATGAGTTCTGACAGCCAGCGGGACTTAACATCTGCAATGTTAAAAGTCAACAGCTCTGCTCTCCTAGAGCAGGGAGGGCGAGAGGACACTGGGAGGGAGAGTTGTTGAGCCCCAGAAGGACAGAGCTCAGCGGGGGAACAAAGGCGCTGGCAAGCGCCATTTCCCTCTCCCATCCCACAGCCAAAATTCCAAAGAGAACCAGTTTCCATCACCGAACTTGCCTGCATCCCACAAACGCCCAACACTGTGCTTCTGTATTCCATCTCTCTGACAGGCCTGCCTCCCTCCCAAGGCTGGAGGGCCCCTCCTACAGGGGACCACCCACAGCAAAGCTAGCTAAGCCTGTCCCTCCCGACTCTGTGCACCTTGCGGATCCACCCCAGCTAATACATCCTTGGCCAGATCCCATCGAAGCAGCACCACAATCCTGGCAGTGTGTAAGCAGCCCAGACAGGGGCCACACCACTCCACAGTGAGTTCTGCACCTGAAAGAGGGGAAGATAAGGTACACACCAGTCTGACTGTGGCCCCAGCGGTGGGCTGGGGGCAGACATCGGGTCTGACTGGGGCCCTGCCCACCAACACAAGTTACTCCAGACAGCACAGGGGAAGTGCCCTGCAGTTTGGAGCTAGCACAGGGGAAGTGCCCTGCAGTTTGGAGCTACCACAGGGACTACCCAAAATGACGAAATGGAAGAATTCTCCTCAAAAAAACTCCAGGAAGTAGCAACAGCTAAGAGTTGATCAGAACCAATTTAAGCAATATAATGGAACAAGAATTTAGAATAATAGTCATGAAATTAATTGCAAGTCTTGAAAAAATATAGAGGACAGCAGAGAATCTATTGATACAGAGATCAAGGGACTAAAAAATAGTCATGATAAATTAAAAAATGCTCTAAATGAGGTGCAAAATAAAATGGAGGCAGCCATAGCACGGATTGAAGAGGCAGAGGAGAGAATAGGTGAATTAGAAGATAAAATTAGGGAAAAAGAGGAAGCTGAGAAAAAGAGAGATAAAAAATCCAGGAGTATGAGGGGAGAATTAGAGAACTAAGTGATGCAATCAAATGGAACAATATCCGTATCATAGGAATTCCAGAAGAAGAAGACAGAGAGAAAGTGGCTGAAGGTGTACTTGAACAAGTCATAGCTGAAACTTCCCTGATCTAGGGAAGGAAACAGGCATTCAAATCCAATAGGCACAGAGAACTCCCTTCAGATGTAACTTGAATCGATCTTCTGCAGGACATATCATAGTGAAACTGGCAAAATACAAGGATAAAGAGAGAATTCTGAAAGCAGCTAGGGATAAACAGGCCCTAACTTACAAAGGTAGACACATAAGGGTAGTAGCACACTATCTACTGAAACTTGGCAGGCCAGAAAGAACATGCAGGAAATCTTCAATGTGATGAACAGCAAAAATATGCAGCCAAGAATCCTTTATCCAGCAAGTATGTCATCCAGAACAGGAGAGACAAAGATTTTCCCAAACAAAAACTGAAGGAATTCATCACCACTTAACCAGCCCTACAAGAGATCCTAAGGGGGACTCCGTGTGTGAAATGTTGGAAGGACCACAAAGTACCAGAGACATCACTACAAGCATGAAACCTACAGACATCACAATGACTCTAAACCTGTATCTTTCAATAATAACAGTGAATGTAAATGGACTAAATGCTCCAAACAAAAGAAATAGGGTATCAGAATGGAAAAAAAAAAAAACAAGACCCATCTATTTGCTGTCTACAAGAGACTCATTTTAGACCTGAGGACACCTTCCGATTGAAAGTGAGGGGATGGAGAACTGTCTGTCATGCTAGTGGAAGTCAAAAGAAAGCTGGAGTAGCCATACTTATATCAGACAAACTAGACTTTAAATTAAAGGCTGTAACAAGAGATGGAGAAGGGTATTATATAATAATTATCGGGTCTATCCATCAGGAAGAGCTAACAATTATAAATGTCTATGCACCAAATACAGGAGCCCCCAAATATATAAAACAATTAATCACAAACATAAGCAACCTTATTGATAAGAATGTGGTAATTGCAGGGGACTTTACTACCCCACTTACAACAATGGATAGATCATCTAGACACAGAATCAGTAAAGAAACAAGGGCCCTGAATGATACATTGGATCAGATGGACTTGACAGATATATTAAGAACTCTGAATCCCAAAGCAACTTTCTTCTAGAGCACGCATGGAACATTCTCCAAGACAGATCACATACTGGGTCACAAAACAGCCCTTCATAACTATGAAAGAACTGAGATCATACCATGTACACTTTCAGACAACAATCCTATGAAACTTGAAATCAACCCCAGGAAAAAGTCTGGAAAACCTCCAAAAACAGGGAGGTTAAAGAACACCCTACTAAAGAATGAATGGGCCAACCAGGCAATTAGAGAAGAAATTAAAAAATATATGGAAACAAATGAATTTGAAAATACAACAATCCAAACACTCTGGGATGCAGCGAAGGCAGTCCTGAGACGGAAAATATATTGCAATCCAGGCCTATCTCAAGAAACAAGAAAAATCCCAAATACAAAATCTAACAGCACACCTAAAGGAAATAGAAGCAGAACAGCAAAGACACCCCAAAGCCAGCAGAAGAAGAGAAATAATAAAGAGCAGAGCAGAAATAAACAATATAGAATCTAAAAAAACTGTAGAGCAGATCAATGAAACCAAGAGTTGGTTTCTTGAAAAAATAAACAAAATTGATAAACCTCTAGCCAGGCTTCTCAAAAAGAAAAGGCAGATGACCCAAATAGATAAAATCATGAATGAAAATGGAATTATTACAACCAACCCCTCAGGGATACAAGCAATTATCAGGGAATACTATGAAAAATTATATGCCAACAAACTAGACAACCTGGAAGAAATGGACAAATTCCTAAACACCCACACACTTCTAACTCTAACAGTAGGAAATAGAAAGCTTGAACAGACCCATAACCAGTGAAGAAATTGAATCAGTTATCAAAAATCTCCCAACAGGGGCGCCTGGGTGGCGCAGTCGGTTAAGCGTCCGACTTCAGCCAGGTCACGATCTCGCGGTCCGTGAGTTCGAGCCCCGCGTCGGGCTCTGGGCTGATGGCTCAGAGCCTGGAGCCTGTTTCCGACTCTGTGTCTCCCTCTCTCTCTGCCCCTCCCCCGTTCATGCTCTGTCTCTCTCTGTCCCAAAAATAAATAAACGTTGAAAAAAAAAAATTTAAAAAAAAAATCTCCCAACAAATAAGAGTCCAGGACCAGATGGCTTCCCAGGGGAGTTCTACCAGACATTTAAAGCAGAGATAATACCTGTCCTTCTCAAGCTGTTCCAAAAAATAGAAAGGGAAGGAAAACTTCCAGACTCATTCTATGAAGCCAGCATTACTTTGATTCCCAAACCAGACAGAGACCCAGCAAAAAAAAGAGAATTACTGGCCAATATCCCTGATGAATATAGATGCAAAAATTCTCAACAAGATACTAGCAAATCTAATTCAACAGCATATGAAAAGAATTATTGACCATGATCAAGTGGGATTCATTCCTGGGCTGCAAGGCTGGTTCAACATTCACAAATTATCAATGTGATATATCATATTAATAAAAGAAAAGATAAGAACTATAAGTTCCTGTCAATTGATGCAGAAAAAGCATTTGACAAAATTCAGCATCTTTTCTTAATCAAATCCCTTGAGAGAGCCGGGATAGAAGGAACATACTTAAACATCATAAAACCTATTTATGAAAAGCCCACAGCTAATATCATCCTCAATGCGGAAAAACTGAGAGCATTCCCCCTGAGATCAGGAACACGACAGGGATGTCCACTCTCACCGCTGTTGTTTAACATAGTGTTGGAAATGCTAGCATCAGCAATCAGACAACAAAAGGAAATCAAAGGCATCAAAATTGCCAGAGATGAAGCCAAGCTTTCACTTTTTGCAGATGACATGATACTATACATGGAAAATCCGATAGACTCCACCAAAAGTCTGCTAAAACTGATACATGAATTCAGCAAAGTTGCAGGATACAAAATCAATGTACAGAAATCAGTTGCATTCTTATATACTAATAGTAAAGCAACAGAAAGACAAATAAAGAAACTGATCCCATTCACATCTGCACCAAGAATCATAAAATACCTAGGAATAAACCTAACCAAAGATGTAAAAGATCTGTATGCTGAAAACTATAGAAAGCTTATGAAGGAAATTGAAGAAGATACAAAGAAATGAAAAACATTCTGTGCTCATGGATTGGAAGAATATTGTTAACATGTCGATACTACCCAAAGCAATCTACACATTCAATGCAATCCCAATCAAAATTGTGCCAGCATTCTTCTTGAAGCTAGAACAAGCAATCCTAAAATTCATATGGAACCACAAAAGACCCCAAATAGCCAAAGTAATTTTGAAGAAGAAGACCAAAGGGGGAGGCATCACAATCCCACACTTTAGCCCTTACTACAAAGCTGTAATCATCAAGACAGCATGGTATTGGTACAAAAACAGACTCATAGACCAATGGAATAGAATAGAGACTCCAGAATTGGATCCACAAAAGTATGGCCAACTAATGTTTGACAAAGCAAGAAAAAATATCCAATGGAAAAAAGTCTCTTTAACAAATGGTGCTGGGAGAACTGGACAGCAATATGCAGAAAAATGAAAGTAGACGACTTTCTTACACCATTCCAAAAATAAACTCAAAATGGATAAAGGACCTGAATGTGAGACAGGAAACCATCAAAACCCTAGAGGAGAAAGCTTGAAAAACCTCTCTGACCTCAGCTGCAGGAATTTCTTACTTGACACATCTCCAAAGGCAAAGAAATTAAAAGCAAAAATGAACTATTGGGCCCTCGTGAAGATAAAAAGTTTCTGCACTGCAAAGGAAACAATCAAGAAAACTAAAAGACAACCAAAAGAATGGGAAAAGATATTTGCAAATGACATAGCAAATAAAGGGCTGGTATCCAAAATCTATAAAGAACTCACCAAACTCCACACCCGAAAAACAAATAATCCAGTGAAGAAATGGGCAGAAAACATGAATAGACACTTCTCTAAAGAAGACATCCAACAGCCAACAGGCACATGAAAAGATGCTCAACGTCACTCCTCATCAGGGAAATACAAATCAAAACCACACTCAGATATCACCTCACACCAGTCAGAGTGGCTAAAATGAACAAAACAGGGGTCGATAGATGCTGGAGAGGATGTGGAGAAACGGGAACCCTCTTGCACTGTTGGTGGGAATGCTAACTGGTACAGCCTCTCTGGAAAACAGTGTGGAGGTTCCTCAAAAAATTAAAAATAGACCTACCTATGACCCAGCAGAAGCACTGCTAGGAATTTACCCAAAGGATACAGGAGTACTGATGCATAGGGGCACTTGTACCCCAATGTTTATAGCAGCACTCTCAACAATAGCTAAATTATGGAAAGAGCCTAAATGTCCATCAACTGACAAATGGATAAAGAAATTGTGGTTTATATACACAATGGAATACTACGTGGCAATGAGAAAGAATGAAGTATGACCTTTTGTAGCAACATGGATGGAACTGGAGAGTGTTATGCTTAGTGAAATAAGTCATACAGAGAGGGACAGATTCCATATGTTTTCACTCCTATGTAGATCCTGAGAAACTTAACAGAGGACCATGGGGGAGGGGAAGGAAAAAAAATGGTTAGAGAGGGAGGGAGCCAAAACATAAGAGACTCCTAAAAACTGAGAACAAACTGAGGGTTTATGGGGGGTGGGAGGGAAGGGTGGGTGGGTGATGGGTATTGAGGAGTGCACCTGTTGGGATGAGCACTGGGTGTTGTATGGAAACCAATTTGACAATAAATTTCATAATAAAAAAAAATAATAAAATAAAAACAAACAAAAAAACATGTATACCACCATCATAGATATGTGACCACATATATTGAGCCAAGAGGTAGAAATAAGTCTTAAAGAAATTGAACAGAGATGCCTGAGTGGTTTAGTTGGTTAAATGTCCGACTCTTGGTTTCAGCTCAGGTCATGATCTCACAGTTCATGAGACAGAGCCCCGCATCTGGCTCAGCGCTGTCAGCACAGAGCCTGCTTGGGATCTTCTCCCTCCCTCTCTCTCTGTCCCCCCACCCACTGTCTGTCCATGTCTCTTTCACTCTCTCTCTCTCTCTCTCTCTCTCAAAGAAAATAAGTTAAAAAAAATAAATAAGTAAAATTTAAAGAAAATAAGTTGAACAAATGGTACATGGTATGTTCTGCCCCTCCATGGTGCACAGTGTGGGTGGAGGGCAGCTGCTCAGGATCCCTTGCTTTTTTCCCTCCTTGTACTGGTTAGAGACAGATATTACAGAGGACACAAGATAGAGTAGGTTGAATTTATTCTTGGATCCTTGAAGCATAAGGTATAGGAAAAGTTGCCCAGAAACGAGGAACACACATTGGACTGATAGCTGAGCAAGGAAAAACCATCTATTGTGAACCTCTCATTAAAATGAGGAGTATCTTTGACACAAAGGCAAATATCTTAACTAAAATAACTCATTTAATTAATTAATTAATTAATACAACCCATTTCCCCTATTTATTTTCATTTGCTATTATGAAATTTTCTCTTGGTATAAGCTCAAATACACTGCTTTGAGGCAGATGCTTTTATCTTCTGAATACTATCAGAGGCAGCTGGGAAATAAGTAGGGTTGGAAGAGTGTACCTGGGACCAAGTAATTTTCTTATAATGTGGAAACTCTTACTAAGACCAACAAAAAGAAATTTTTTTTCCGGTTACTTAATTTAAACCTTTAAAAACCACAGCATAAAAAAATGATGTTTTTTTATCCAAAAGACTAAAACTTGTGTATCTAGCCAGTATGCTGTGTGCACAAGCAAGCACTCACACACACACACACACACACACACACACACACACACACACACACACGAGGACCTGATTAATTCCATTTGGGGAAAGGCAATGAGACTGTAGCTGTGACCTAACTGGCCCCACCATCTGGCCCTTCCTGGATCTACTAGCAGTACCATTCAGTAGTCTGGTAATAGACCAGACCAAACATCTGTTACTTTAAAATAGGATTTTTCAACTCTACATTATTGACATTTTGGGCCAAATAATTCTTTGTTGGGGGGACCTATCTTTGCATTTCAGGATATTTTCAGCATCTCTGGCCTCTACCCACTAGATGCCAGTCACACTCCTCCACTTCCTGCAACCAAAAGTGTGTCTAAACATTGCCAAATGTCCACTGGAAGGCCAAAATGCTCCGGGTTGAAAACCACAGCAAAAAGCTTTCATTCCTGGGGCTCCTGGGTGGCTCAGTCAGTGAAGCATCTAACTTGGGCATAGGTCATGATCTCGCTGTTCTGGAGTTAAGACCCGCACATCAGGGTCTGTGCTGACAGTTCAGAGCCTGGAGCCTGTTTCAGATTCCGTGTCTCCCTCTCTCTCTCTGCCCCTTCCTCCCCGCTCAAAAATAAATAAACATTAAAAAAATAAAAAAGTTTTAATTCCTCTTGGAAGATCAGAACATAAGGGTGTACTAAGTTCCCAAAGCAACCATCCATTATGAAACTAAATCTGAATTTCAATGGCTTAAACTTCTGCTGCAGCAATAATGCTAGACTACAGTCTACACTTTAACCTGTGGATTCATTAGTTCCTTCCTGATTACAAATTCCTCTTTTGAAAATTTTGTAACAAAATTTTTATTCTATTTAACTCTTCAGCAACTGAAAAAAATTTGAATTCCCTAATAAGAGTGGCAAATGCCTCTTGTTGAGGATATTAAAAAAGGAGAGAGGGAAATGGGGTTTGAGACAAGAATAAAGGCAAAGTAAAACAAGAGTAGTTTTTGTAGATATGCCTTTATCTTGCCAAAGGAAGATGAAGCAACATAAATCTTGGCCTTAATTTTGTATGATTTTGTCTCCATGAGGAGGAGGAAATATTAGTCAAAATATTTAATATGTATGTATTAAGGGCCAGCCACTGTTCTAAGGTCTATCTGCAAAAAGAATGAGAATGTCTGCTGTAAGCAAAAAATGACAATCAATCGTCAGATGCACAATGATGGAAACAAGTGTTCTTTTGTCTCCTACAGACTCTTTGCTAAGACAAAGTAGCAAATTTGTGTCCCTCCTGATCAAATTCTACCAAAAACTATATCCCCACAAAAAGAATATCTTTCCAAAATCGCCATGCCACCCAATTCAATTACTGGTTATTTACTGGTTGTTAGGCACCATGGCAGCAGGTGTATGAAAGGTACAGAGCATGGATTAACTCATGAAGGAACTCACACATTTTTGAGGGAGGCTTGATTTACAAACTGCATATCCAGACACATTAAACTAATTATAGTTCCTAGACTTACCCTTCTATACCCTCCTATATGAATATCTCTGTACTTTGCACATACATTCATCACTATATGCATAGTATTATGTTTCCCCCTTGTCTGCCTGTCCTATACATCCTTCAAAATATGACTTAATAGCCAATGCTCCATAAAACCCTTCAGACCCTTTCCCAAATGGAATTGACTAGGTCCTCCTTTTTCTGGTCTTTATAGTTGTATATGTTTATTTAATTATGCAATATATTACAATCACTTGCTTATATGTTTCTCTCTCCTCCTAACCTATTAGTCCCTTGAAGATTTGGATACTATCTTTCAATGCTGTATCCCTATAAACAGTTCGACAAGCTAAATAAATGTTGGATGCATGACAAATGAATAAACAATACACGTAGTGAAGACTGTTATAATATGATAAAGTGCTTAACTAATATAATCTGTGTAAGCCTAAATCCATAAACCATCTGGAGTTATCCTTTCTTTTAATATCCAGATAAAATGGCTCAAGCCCTCATCACACATGCTTTCAGAATTTTCAAGGATTTCTAGGAACGTTACACTCCCTGGACACCTCTCCTGGAATTCATGGAATTTTCAATTCCTGCTCACTGTCTTATTTTCTGGAGATACTATGCTTTTCATACATGCTTACCCTAAGTATGGCCACCATCCCTCCTCCGCTATTTTTCAAACGCCAATGATGAAAATCTGTGACAGACTTTTACTGAACATTAGTGACAACAGAGAAAGGATACAGCATAGCACAGAATATGAAACTACCTAATATTTAATATGAGATATTCATGTTCTGCCTATTACTTTATTACACAGAACAATTAGCTGTCACTTTCCATCTAAGACTAGGGTCTAGTGCACCTTTGCATAACTTAAGAGGCTCATTAAATTATACTGCTAATTATAAAAAAAACAAAAACAAAAAACAAAAAACTACCCCTCTGTTACAGAATGAATTGTGTCTCCCTAATCACTACCTCCCAACCTCGATTCATATGTTGAAGCCCTAACCTCCACTGTGACTGTATTTGGAGATAGGTCCTTAAGGAGACAATTAAGTTTAAATGAGGTTAGAAGGGTAGAACATTAACCTAAAAGGACAGTGTCCTTATAAAACATGAAACACCCTTGTTCCCTCCCTCTCTCTCCTATCTCTTTCTCTTTCTCTTTCTCTTTCTCTTTCTCTTTCTCTTTCTCTCTCTTTCTCTCTCTCTCTCTCTCTCTCTCTCTCTGACATGTACAAACAAATGGTCATGTGAGGACATGGTGAGAAGGCACCATCTGCAAGCCAAGGAGACAGTCCTCACCAAAAGTCAATCCTACAGGTCTGAGATATCTTGTTACAGCAGCCCTAGCTGACCAAAACACCCTCCCTTTCACCTAACAATGAAAGAAAAGAAAGAGAGAGAGAGAGAGATTGAAAAAAATCTTTGAAATTACATATTTTGCTTTAACCTATGAGAGATTAAATTCCTAACTAGGAGCAGAATTAATCAGTGAGTTTAGCAAGGTCACAAGCTTCAAAGTAAATATATAAGAACCAGTTGTATTTCTATATATTAGCAATGGACAATAAGAAATGCAATTTTTAAAAGACAGTATCATTTACAACAGCACCAAAAGGAAAAAATACTTATGTAAGTCTAATAAAACACATGTAAGAGCTCTATGGTGAACACTAAAAGACACTAATAGAAGAAATCAAACAAGACAGAGATATACCATGCTAACAGATTAGAAGTTTCCCAATATTGTTAACATGTTATCACTCCTTAAATGATCTATAAATTCAACACAATCCCAATTAAAATTCCAGCAAAATGTTTTGTAGATATTAACAATATGCTTTTAAATTTTGTATGGAAAGGCCAAAACAATTTTGAAAAAGACTTAACAGAAAGCCACAGTAATTAAGACAATGTGGTTTTGACTTAAGGGCACATATACAGACAAATGGAACAGAAGACAGAGTCTATAAAATGCCTTGCATACATATGACTAATTAGTTTCAAAGGTGTAAAGGCAATTCAGTGGAGAAAGGATAGTCTTCTCAAGAAGTGATGCTGGAGCAATTGTATACTATATAACCCCCGAAAAGAACCACAACATATATTACATATAAAAATTAAATCGAAATGGATTATAGATCTAAAAGTCTTAACATAGTTCACATTCAAACAATTCAAATGAGAACAATTTGGTAAAACTTAAAAGAAAATATATGAGGAAATTTCAGCAGCCTTGGAATAGATAATAACCTCTGAAGATATGACACCAAAGCACAATAAAGAAAAATTGATATTGGACTTCACCAAAATTAAAACTTCTGCTCTTCAAAAGATGCTAATAAAGTAAAAAAACAAGCCATAGACTGGGGAAAATATTTGTAAAGTAGATACCTGACAAGGAACCTATATCTAGAATATATAAGAAATTCTCAAAATTCAGCAATAAGAAAGCAAATCACCTTACCATTACAGGATAAATTGTCTTCCCTCAAATTTGTTGAAGCTCTAATCCCCAATACCTCAGACTGACTGTATTTGGAGAGAGGACCATTAACAGGATGATTAAGTTAGGGGCGCCTGGGTGGTTCAGTTGGTTAAGCATCCGATTTCAGCTGAGATCATGATCTCGCAGTTCATGGGCTCAAACCCCACATCAGGCTCTGTGCTGACATCTCGGAGCCTGGATCCTGCTTCAGATTCTGTGTCTCCCTCTCTCTCTGAACCTCCCCTGCTCATTCTCTGTCTTTCTCTGTGTGTGTGTGTGTGTGTGTCTCTCTCTCTCAAAAATAAACATTAAAAAAATTTTATTTAAAAAAAGGTAAGTTAAAATGAGGTAGTGAGATAAGTATTGGCAAGGATGTGGAGAAAGGGGAACACTCTTGCTCTGTTGGTGAGAATGCAAACTGGTGCAGCCACTGTGGAAAACAGTATGGAGATTCCTT
Source organism: Lynx rufus (assembly GCF_022079265.1). Classification (NCBI taxonomy): domain Eukaryota; kingdom Metazoa; phylum Chordata; class Mammalia; order Carnivora; family Felidae; genus Lynx; species Lynx rufus. The sequence goes on from NW_025814825.1 coordinate 10,064,795, forward strand.
AAAATATTAAAAACAGAATTACCATAGATCCAATAATTCCACTACTGGGTATTTACCCTATGAAAATGAAAACACTATGGGCTCCTGGATGGCTCAGTTGGTTAAGGGTCTGACTTCGGCTCAGGTCATGATCTTGGGATTCGTGACTTTTTTTTTTAATGAAATAAATATATTTCTGAAAAATATAAAATGCCAAAATAGGCTGAAGAAAACACAATATAAATATGTGGTTCGTGACTTTGAGCCCTGCATCAGGATCTGTGCTGACAGCTCAGAGCCTGAAGCCTGCTTTGGATTCTCTGTCTCCCTCTCTCTCTGCCCACCCCTGCTTGTGCTGTCTCTCTCTGTCTCTCAAAAACGAATAAATATTAAAAAAATTTTTTAAAGGAAATGAAAACACTAATTCAAAAAATAAAGGGACACCTGGTGGTTCAGTCGGTTAAAGCATCCAACTTCAGCTAAGGTCATGATCTCGCGGTTCATGAATTCAAGCCCAGTGTCAGGCTCTGTGCTGAGAGCTGAGAGCCTGGAGCCTGATTCAGATTCTGTGTCTCCCTCTCTCTCTGCCCCTCCCCACTCATCCTCTGTCTTCCTGTCTCTCTCTCTCTCAAAAATGAATAAATATTAAACATTTTTTTCAAAAATTATACGCACCCTTAGGTTTATAGCAACATTATTTACAATAGTCAAGATACAGAAGCAACCCAAGTATCCACTGACTGATGAATGGATAAAGAAAATGTGATGTATATACACAATGGAATATTACCTAGTCATAAGAAAAAACCTTTTTTTCCCATCTGAAACAACACAGATGGACCTAGAGGACCTAATGCCAGGTGAAATAAGTCAAACAGAGAAAGACAAACACCATATGATTTCACACATATGTAAAATTTAAAAAACAAAACAATAGAAAGAAAAAAGAGACTCTTAAGCACAGAACAAACTGGTGGCTACCAGAAGGGAGATTTGGGGTAGGAGTTGAAATAGAGAAAGGGAATTAAGAGTATACTCACCTGGATGAGCACTGAGAAATGAGGTAGGGAAGCTGAAGGGATTCCATTTTAGAAAGGCTCCATCTCTGTTTTTCTGCTAGACCCCATTTCTGAATAAGCCAAAGAAGCTAAGTTCCCACTTCAAGGGGGAAACAAGAAAGTTAATCATTCTCTGAGTTTTGTCCTAGGTCCCAAAACACCTGATAACACAGAAGAAGAGTCAAAGCCCAAACATGTTCCAGGACATTAGCTTCAAACAAGCCTCGGCTGACACTGGTGTCAGGACCGCCTACCTCTATGATTTATGGCATAACACCTATCGTTCACCTGACACTTGCCCTTCATTGACCCTACCCTGGATTCTAAAGGTACATGTACCCTAACCCCTTTCCAATATAAACCTCTAACTCCAAGCAATGACGAGACTCATCTTCCTTTCCTTTCCAAGTCTCCCAGACACTCCATCTGCTATTCTCTACCTGTTACTTACCCTATTCAATAAACTCTGTTTTCACTTTCTCCGGTTTGCGTTCCATTTCTATCCTGTGTGAAGTCAAGGACCCTCTTGGCTGGTCCTGTGGGATACCACCCCATCTTGGGTCCTTGGACCCAGTCTGCCTCCATCAGAAATCTACAGAATTGTTGAATCATCATACTCTATACCTGAAACTAACATAATACTGTATGTTAATTGTGCTTGAATTTTAAAAATCACAAAATAAACCTACTTTTAAAAGCAAGGCCATAAGAGTGGGCCCTAATCCAATATGACTGGTGTCCTTATAACAGGAAATGTGAACACAGTGTCACCAAGAGTATGCACACACAGAGGAAAGACCATGTGAGGACACAACAAGAAGGCGGCCATCTGCAAGCCAAGGAGAGAAGCCTCAGAAGAAACTGGATCTGCCAACACCTTGATCTTGGACTTCTAGCCTCCAGAAGCGTGAGAAAATAAATTTATGTTGTTTAAGACACCCAGTCTTGGGAATTATGTTGTGGTAGCTTAGCAAACTAATGCATTTCCCTGCAAAAAATGGGGAAAAGATTTTAACAGACACTGCACCAATAAATAATATATGGATGGCAAATAGCACATGAAGACATTCAACATAATTAATCATTAGAGAAATACAAGTTAAAACCACAATGAGATACCACTAAATTCCTATTAGAATACCTAAAATTGAAACCTTTTTTTTTAATTCTCACTACAGAGTGCTCCCCAGGATACAGAGAAAATGAAACTCATATATTGCTGCTAGGAATGGAAGAAGGTCGAGCCACTTTGAAAAACAGTTGGGCAGTTTCTTATAAAGTTGATCATATGCTACCATATGACCCAGAAATCCTACTCCTGAATATTTAACCCAAGTAAAACCTTACATTCACAAAAACCTGAACACAAATATTTTAGCAATCTTTTTTGTCATAGCCAAAAGCTGGAAATACCTCAAATGTCCTTCAACTAGTGAGTGAATGAACAAATTGTGATACTCCAATACACTGGAATACTATACGACAATAAAAATAAACTATTGATACACACAACAACTAGGTGAATCCCAAATGCATTATGCTAAATGAAAGAAGTCACATTCAAACAGCTACATATTGTAAATCTGTTTATATGAAATTCTGGAAAAGGCAAAACTACAAAGACAACAAAGAAAGCAATGGTTTCAGGGGCCAAGGGTCCAGGGAGGGGTAAACTGCAAAGAGCAGGAAGAATTCGGGGAGTGGTAGGACTGTTCTGTAGTTTTATTGTGGTGATAGATATGCAAATATAAGCATCTTTGAAATCCATAGAACAGTGCACAATACAGAGTAAACTCTGTTATATGAAAATTATACATCAAAAATCTTGACTTAAAATTTCTAGCTAAGGAAGGCATCTTCTCCTCAACTCCTGAATTTTCCCAGAGAGATGGCAGGAAAGGTGACTGGTTCAAAAGAGTTACAATGAGACTATATCCCTGTAGAATTTCAGGAACTATAAATACTTTTTTAAATTTAAAAACCAGAATTAAACATAGAAATGTATAATTTTTCAAGATTTCTATCAAAAACAACAAACAACTCTAAGTATTCCCAATATTGGAAAGAGTCACTTATCTGAAACTCTTAATCTCAAAGACTTCTGCAATTTATTATTGATTATCATGAGTTAACACAGCAGACATTCAAACAATGCAAACAGGCAATAGGTAAAGGAGACTGAGCTTTAATCAGGTTTTTTTTTTTAATTTTTTATTTTTCTTATCTTTCCCTTTTTTTAGTAACTCTTTTAAGGTACAATTTACATATAATCAAATACACAGATTTTAAATAAACAAATTTGATGAATTTTTAAGAATATATAAATCTTATCTAAAAATAATTAACATATAATTTTATATTAGTTTCAGGTGTATGATACATTGAGTCAACAATTCTGTATATTACTTAGTGCTTACCATGCTAAATGTAGTCATCATCTGTTTCCATAGTTTGGTGAGCTGTGTTTTTTTTTATTTTATTTAAATCCAAGTTATTAACTTGGTAGTCAGCTAAATACTTAACCACTACTCTTGCTTTACTATGTATTCCTGATTTCTGCATTTGTGCTTGATTTCTGACCTATGACTTACTTTAACCACTAGTATTTGTATATGCATTCAGTTTCTGCTTCCCTCCCATACTGTAATAGATCCTTGTATTCCCAAGTTTAACTTCCATGAGCCTCAGTTTTCTCATTTGTAAGATGAAGAAAATAATGGTACTATTGTAAAGTTAGTTCAAGGGTCATATGAAATAATAAGTAAAGTGATTAGTACAACCTGAGATAGAAACAGCTGCTATATAATTGCCTGCTATACTCAAGTACAGCTATACCTGTGGATAACAAAGTTTTTTCTTTTTATTTTGTTCTGCATTCATAGAAGTAGTTAAAACCATTTTCTACCATAAGGTAGAATTATGGAGTCCCTCCTCACCCTTCTCTTCTGAAGATTAAGTAAATTCAATTTCTTTCCAATGAGTCATGTTTCTTCACCCATTAGTCATTTTTACTATTTTCTTCCATTTAAGTTCTGTCAAAAGTAGTTTGTAGTTTGGAAAAAAGAATACAAATTTCCAGTAATGATACCAAATGCTAAAAGCACTTACAAAAAACCAATCCTTCCAAACAATTATCTGGAGCACCCAATCATAACGTAGATTCCTACCAATGTCCTAGGCAGTACACCTCGCTCTAGACTAAAGGCTTCAGAGAAATCAAATACTACTGAGTGCATTAAGTTCTGAAGAGCTGCTCTAGCACCTGGATGCAGGAGGAAAGAGCGGCAACAAGGAAGCCTGCAAGTATCAGTTTTCTGTGGGTAGTTCAGTTAAGAGCTAGATAAAATTGACCATCCTAAGACCATTCTGGTTTGACAGTTAGACATTCTCCTTGACAAAAATGTCTCCTCCATTGGCTGCCAAGTTTCCTGATCATCCCAACACCACCTCCTGTACTTTCATTTCAGTAAGTCTTTGATGCTGAGAGACCAGCCTATAGAACAGGAAACCCATGGAAGTGTATGTGTATCCTGTGTCTCAGCTTCTGATCAAATTGCCCAAGTCACAGTTACTGAAACATAAAGGTGGCCCACTTCACATAAGTTAGGTGTTAAGTGAAGAAAGGAATGTAAAAATCATCCAGGTCAATCAGGTACTATTTTAAAGGAAAATTGGCCATTGTGTTTATAAGCCACCTCACACTCTGGGTGGTTCCCCATGGAAAAAAAGAGAATGCACTTGGAAGAGCTGGAGTTGTAACCCAGATCTCTGAGAACATAGCTACAGCTGGAGGGAAGTGCTGTGCACATAATGGATAAAGAGCCCAGCAGGCAACCTCATTCCTGTTGGAGGAGCAGAATCTCACATCCCATTCCTGTAGGAGGACCAGAGCATTAGCAACCCCACACATCTGGCCCAGGCAGTGGTGACCCTCAGCTTTACCCCTAGCCATCTCTAGTCCCTCGATATCACAGGGAATCTAATGAGAAGATATGGGAGTGTTCAGAATTGCTGTTATTAGAGGTTTATGGATGAGGGGGGCTCTAAACTCTGAGGACAAACATGAGGGTACCTCTATGAACCCTAAGTTTGGAACAAAAGAAGAGGGCATCTTACTAACACTAACCATTTAACAGGGATTAGTGCATCTGAGTATGTTTTAAGGGAAGTGGAGGTTGGGGGATATTAGAAATACAGATCCTTGTCAAGTTACTAAGTTGGAGGTTTCTGGGAAACTAGAAATGGCATAGGGACACAAAGCATGCTGAGAGGAGAAGTGTGAAAGATGGGGAAATAAATAAAAACTTGGCTAAAATGGGGTACAAGGATTGTATTCAGAAAATATAAGGAATATTAACTTTTAAAAGCAAGAAATGAAGGCACTGAAAAGAAATAAATGGCTCTCTAAGAGGCCATATGGGCCAGAGATTTCTTGAATTGGCTGATTTCTTTTTATATTTGTTTCCTAGTCTTCTCTAACATGAATCAGTACAGCAAGTATTATATACGCAGCAAACCAAACTAAATTTCCTTTATAAAACAATTATCTTTATATCTCCATTAGTGTATCTTTTACAGATTTCCTTGGGAGTGTTTTTTATACAACTAAGATTCAACTTTCACTTGTAGTAAATTATTCAAATTAAATCCAAAGTGAAAAATGTTTTGTTAAATTACTAAAATACATTTTATAAGGTCTAATGCTGATTACAAGTGAATAATTTCCCCCACTCCTTAACCAGGCCACCTCTGCAATCACCATCCATATAAACAAATCAGTTCTTATGGTTGAGAAAAATGAACCATTACTTCTAAACCTAAGTTGCAACTTGTCATTTTGCATTTGAGTATTTATTCACTGAAAGCCTATGTGGCAGGTGATCTTTGCTCTTTAGACAGGAGCCAAACACTTAAGCATGGAAAGAGGCCAAGAAGAGCACCTTGGCCTACCTTCTCGGGGGCTTAGATAAGTATCTGGAGAAAATCAATATCATGGAAATGAAATGCCAAATTGTTTTAAAAGTGCTTAGCTCTCATTCTTGGACCTAGTACTTAGCTACTTTTCTTGAAGAGAAAACTTATCACAAATGTCTTTAGCATAAAGCACCAATCTTGCTGTAATTTATTCTCCTGAATTTTTCCACAGGCCATAAGATCTGAAGACCCTAATTTGCTTTGTATCTCTTATGTCCTAATCTGAACTATGGTGAAATTAGTGCTAAATCTCATCTTTTCCCTACCTTTCTTAATGTTAAGCACTTTGTATTTCAAATTGATGCTGTTAGACAATTTAGGTATTGCAACAGAAATGTCACAACACTTAACAAAGAATGTCTCAAATTATGTTTTTCAAGGAAAGAAAATAAATTATATTACCAGGAGATAAATGGGAACATTGTTTTTGCAGTTGTCTTAAACACTTATGATCAAAATCCAGATAGCCAAGGAACTGGCATCTGTATAATTCCAAATCTCCCAGCACATTCCCAAACAGAAAAAATTAAAAAACAAATAAAACTACACAAAACCTATGCCTCCAATATAACCACAAAGGAGAAAACAATCTAAATTTCAAATTACATTTAAATAGAATATTAATACCAAATCCCAGCATGCTAATGCTTCCTAATCATTGTGCAAGCCTCCCTGGAGAACACAGACGGTCTAGGGAAGAAAACTGCAATGAAAATAGAAGAGGGAACCCAGCACCAATATTTACGATTGATCTAAAATCACAGCTAGGAAAAATAATAACAATAAAATAAAAATAAAATCAGAGCTAGAAAAACAAATTCAATCCTAATTACAAAAATGCTGAAAAAAGTCCTAGTAAATGCATGGGACTAGTACATGGGACTCTAAGAATCTTAGAAAGGCTTTGGAGGAGGATAGGGTAAAGGGAATGGAGAAACACTCTCTGGAAACTGCAGAGTGAACATAAAGAGAAATGAGAAAGAGAAATTCAGGATGCTGAAAAACAAAAGGGTATTTTAAAAACTAAAGGATCCATAGCCCTTGCCCCATACCCTTCCAAAAAAAGCCATCCAGGAAATAAACTATATTTTGCAACCCTGACAGAAGAGCTCAAACTAGGAATCCTATAAACCATCCAAGACCATCACAGAAATACAGGCTCAAGCAATCTACAAGTATAAAAAGTAACATAACAAGAAAACATAAATAAGAACCAAAACAACTCAGTTCATGAAAACGCTACCCACCCACCCCCAAATAATAGGGAGGCAAAAGAAAATGGTAATGCAATACTCCAAACTGAATTGAGTAGCCTCAAAGATTTTGAAGGTTTCCCACCAAAAAAAAAAAAAAAAAAGCTCTGACACAGAGACAGAGATACACACAGAACTATGCAATTTATGCAATTACTTGTTCACATAACACCAGTCATTAAAACATTAAACTAACTTTTTGTCCCTGGCATGGTTCAAGGTGTTGAGGAATAGAGAGGGAAGAATTTTCTCTATGACTTCAAGGAGCTAATGTGAAAAGGGACAGAAAAATACAGTATGACAAGTGATGTGATAAAAGTATGCATGGAATATTTTCAAAACACCACAACGTGGCATCTACCCCAAATTAGGAGCAGTCAAATCTGCAACTTGAAGTACAAGTAAGAGCCAGGCCAGGAGACTCTGAAAAGAAAATAAGCATACAGAAGTAATAGTATATGCCAAGGCATGAAGCCAGAGGAAATGTGATATGTTCAAAAAACTACAAATATTCTGATATGGCTAAAAACAAAGCTTTTATTGGAAAATGAAGGGCCTTAAATGCCTTATAAAATTTGGATTTTATTCTAAAGGCAATGGAGAACCACTGAAGGATTTTACATGATGACATGCTCAGATTTGCATTTTTAAAAAAACCTTTCCAGCAACAATATTTAAGGCTGAGTTTAAAAGGAGTGAAACTGAATGCAAGAAAATCAGTTATCAGGCATTTGCTAAGGTGGGAAATACAAATGGAAGAGAAAGAAGGAGTAGGAATGGATGGTAAGAAGAGATAACAGAAATTTGGGGTAGGTTGAGCTTGAAAAGCCCATTAAATAACCAGATAAAGTCTGGAATTAAAGAGAAATATTTGGAGTAAAATGAAGATATAGGAATCATCCAATTATTGATTAGGGACACTTATTTAGTCTATGAGTATATGTGAGATCACTCTATAGTGTATGTAGAGGGTACCAAACAAAAAGTAAAATGAAGAGGAAGGAAAACGAAAAAGCAGTCGTGTTCTGGGAAACATCAACATTTATCCTGGGAAAAACTGCAAAGTATTTACACAGTAGAAAGAAAATTTAAAGGAAAAAAGAAAGAAAGAAAATTAAGATTTATAAGAAGGAAGGCCAATTGACAGTGTTAAATGCCTTACAGAAGTTAAGTTAAAAGGTCAACTTAAAATTGTCAACTGGATCTGTGATAATAACAACAGTGCTGGCGTAACTGAAGGGCAGAAACCAGATTACTTAGAAGTGAAAAGTAAATAAGAAGTTTAAAAAAACTATTACATACAAATGCCTCCTTAGAAAGGTTTGACTTTTGATTCACTGATATCACTAACCTTTCATATCATTCATTTCTTCAATAAATATTTATTGAGAAACATTCAATATGAAGAAAGACTAAGTGCTTATATTCTAATGAAGAAAGTTGGGCAATAAACAACAACAGAAATTAAATTTACAAGACAACCTCATACAGTGATAAGGGTTATGGAGAGGCCAGGGGGTGGGAGATGGTTCTTCCTTAGATGGATTAGAGAAGTCCTTTCTAAGGAAGTAGTATTTAAACTGAAAACTAAATTATAAGAAGGCAACTTGTTATGAAGCTTTGATAGAAAAGCATTCCAAGAAGAGCAACAACTAGTGCTAAGGAGAAAATAACAAGCACATAATTAAAACTTTCCAAAAGAATTACTAAAGCTGGTACTTAATCTGCCCTACAACTATTGATAAAATCATCTCCTTACTGAGTCCATTGGCAATACTGCTGAGCTGGTCAAGACAGAACAAATCAGCTAACTCATATTAAAATGAAAACATAAGGAATCATAAAAAAGAAAATTGTCATAGAAACCTTCCCTCACCTATATTTAACAACTCAAAAACCACTGAAGTATTCGTGTCCACTGAATGAACAAAAATGTTAATAACAGATTGCCCTAAATCTGAAAGCAGTTTGAAGATCCACAAAACAGTAAAAATTCCTGAACCTTTACCATGAAAGAAGAGCTTTTCAAGGTCATACTTCACTGGTCTCCTATTTTCAGAAGGCTCACCTAGCCCAACCCATGAAAAAAAATTCACACAAAGATATTTTTAAAGCAGAGCTTTTATATTAAGAGTTTGGTTTTATATGCTTAACATACATTTGAGGAAATACATATTTACATTTCTTTTCATTTATTTTCATAGTCAATTTTGGAATTTTTATGGTATCTGATTCTTTTTTTTTTTTTTTTTTTTTTTTTTTTTTAAATTTTTTTTCAACGTTTATTTATTTTTGGGACAGAGACAGAGCATGAACGGGGGAGGGGCAGAGAGAGAGGGAGACACAGAATCGGAAACAGGCTCCAGGCTCTGAGCCATCAGCCCAGAGCCCGACGCGGGGCTCGAACTCACGGACCGCGAGATCGTGACCTGGCTGAAGTCGGACGCTTAACCGACTGCGCCACCCAGGCGCCCTGGTATCTGATTCTTAATGGGAATAGAATGCCTGTTAATAATAATTAGCTACAGGAAATATTCAATTTCCCTACTTCTATCCAAGAACTGATGTAGTTAAATAAGCAGGTTAGCTCACCTAAAATCTTTCAGAAACTTAGCTATGAGGAAGAGAAGAGAGCTAGGCCTGTTGCTGTAGCTGATACAGCTTTGAATGAAGATTGCTACGTTGTTGTTATTTGGACCAAACTTTAACAGGTTAAGAATATGCTAGGAAGGAAACATGAGTAGAAAAAGTTAAAAGTAAAGAGAAAATAGGCATTCCAAATGGAGCAAGGTCCTCATAGGACAGAGGGAAATGAGGTCCAGAACATAGAATTATTCTGGGACAGAAGAGGAAACTAAGTATAAGGAAAGGAGATTTTAACACTGGGATCTCAAATAGTTGCTGAAAGCCAACTATCCAAACCAGGTGAAATGCTTCAAATAATGAAACTATATTCCACTGAAGTTCAAAAGTGAGGTGTTTTTTTTAGTTGCTTTATGATTTTAAAGTTCCTAATAATTAGAGCTATTTAACTCAGCACAACATTCTCTAAATGACATCATTGTGTCACAGCACTATTTTGGCTAAACTCCCACTGGTTTAATTTCAGAAACACCCTTTGAATAAAATGCCAAGTTAAAAAGAAGTAGCATCTTATGATTTCTTTAAAATAATTCAACTAATTTCAAAGGCATGCTTCCTGGAAAAGATTTGTAAGTTTCCTTTTATAGGCTTGACCATAACAGAAGAGTACATTTGAGAAGAAAGCAGCAGCTACCAAACCACCCAGATTTTAAGAGTACTTTTCTTCATACAGTGAATATGTTCCTGACAGGTTCTTTAGAAACTGAATTTGGGGGTGCCTGGGTGGCTCAGTCAGCTGAGTAACTGACTTTTGATTTTGGTTTAGGCCATGATCCCAGGGTCATGAGATAGAGCCCGACATGGCCCCATGTTGGGCTTGTGCTGAATGTAGAGCCTGCTTAAGATTCTCTCTCTCTCTCTCTCTCTCTCTCTCTCTCTCTCTCTCTCTCTCCCTCTCCCTCTCCCTCTGGCCCTTCTCCCCCACTAGTGCTCTCTTTCTCTCTCTAAAATATAAGTAAATAAACAGATAAACAGACAAATAAATAAATAACTGAATTTGTATTATGAAGGCCATTTGGACCTGGAAAAACCTTATTCTGCAACTTACTATTTGTGTGTTCTAGAACAAGTCATCAAATACGTTTACTTTCTTGTGATTTTCTTAAACTATTTTATTCTGTCTGTCCTAATTTGGCTGTCTCAGAGAGCCAGCCCAACCCATCAAGATGAACCAAGAATTGCCTCTTCTATGAAATATAATATTAACACTTGTTGTATGGCACCCACTTGTTACCAAACTTCACTGAGTAAAGTGCAGGCCAGTTTTATTTTTTCACCAGCTATGTGTAACAAAGAATAAGACTTTTGCCAGATTTAGCAAATAAAAAATCAAACATTCCCAGTTAAATTTCAATTTCCAACAAATAATGAATACTTTTTTTAGTATAAGTATGCCTTGCACAATAGTTGAGACATAGTTAATACTGAGAAAATTATTTGTTGTTTATCTGAAATTCAAATTTAACTGGGCCTACTATAGTTTATCTGGCAACCCTAACCAAAGTGATACTTCATCTCCCAGTTGGCTATGGTAGAAGTGGGATACAAAAGCCAAACACACACACCACACACACACACACACACACACACACACACACACATACTCTCTCTCTCTCTCTCTCTCTCTCTCTCTCACTCACTCATCTAAATATCTGCTATCTTTCCAAATATCACAATGCTCCCCCATTCAGTCCTAGATTTGTAACTTTATAGCAGATACAAATTTCACAATCATAAATACTGATTTAACTTTTTTTCAGCCTTTCAGTATAATTAATAAATAAGTAACTTATTTTTCTGTAATAAAATGATTTTTTTTTTTTACTCTAAGCCCCATGTTGCTCAGGGCACAAACTTAATTTAATCCTTTTCAGGTACACTCAGACCAATTCAGTGATTTCTCAATCTGTTTAGTTTTATAATTCAATTACATTCAGGTTTAAATCCTTAGATTTTTCTCCTGATTCTCCCTCCCTGGGGATGAGTCTAAGCCACAGGAGGGTTCATGCAGCTGCCAACACAGGACTGCTGGGAAGACAGTCATCTTCACCTCTACCTGGATCTGCCTTGGTCCTTCACTGGCCTCCTGTTCCTGATGTGACTCCTCCCACTTGGTCTTTAGCACTGGATAGCACTCGCTCAAATGGCACCTGGACAGTCTGCAGCTCTCTCAGTTCCCACTGCAAACTATGGTACTGGTGATCCTGGAGGTCAGCTATAACTTCCCTTACCCATCCTTCTTTAATCTGCTGCCCTTGTCTCCTCCATGTCACCAAGCTCCCTGATCCTCTCTCTCAGATGACTTCTGTATCGCACTCTGGTCCCAAAGAAATTTTCTGATGCCTTCAACACTATATTAGAACTGGAAAAAAAAAATTCTGACTTGAAAACATGGCAAAAAACACCTACTCTGCCTCTTAAGTTCCCTAGAAACCTTTCTACTCTCAGAAGTCCAGATTAGACCTGCAATTCACCATTCATCTCAGATCCCCCAAACAGCAATGGAGTAAGTTCTATCATATCTCCCAGCCTGAAGGAAGGGGGTAGCTGTGGCACAGTGGTAGAAGACACGCACAAGAGCAGACTACATCTAAGCTTGTTTTTTCCTGTCCAATTCTTTTTCTCCCCAGCTTGGAGGGTATTTTCTGGGGTGGAAGGGAATAGGGGAAAGACAACCTGGTTATGCCCACTTGCCTCTACTTCCAAGACGTCAAGAATTGCCATTTTTTATTATCAAGGCTTAATTTGAAACTTCCCTCCAGTGTGGGCAGTCCAGGAGGAAAATGGGAAAAAGAACACGTCTCAAAGTAAAATTATGCAATATAATCTCACATTGCGCTTCTAAGAAAGTACCTTCAGGGGCACCTGGGTGGCTCAGTTGGTTAAGCATCGGACTCTTAATCTAGGCTCAGGTCCACAGTTCTTAGCTTGATCTCACAGTTCATGTGCACGTTGGGCTCTGTGCGCACACAGCGCGGAGCCTGCTTGGGATTCTGTCTCTCCCTCTCTCTGCCCCACCCCCACTCATGTGGGCACTCACTCTCTCTCAAAATAAATAAATACACTTAAGAAAAAAAGAAATAAAGCACCTTGGATTCCATATTACCCTAAACTCTAAACTTTTATATATCAATCTCCCTTCATAATATTCCTTTAGCAGCTACCATGTGCTTTCTAGATTGGTTCCTCTACCTGGGAATCACTTATCCCTTATGTTCTCATCCATAGTCTCCTTGTTAAACATTGTGCTCTTGTCACTCCCTTCAGACAATCCCACTGCCTGCACATTAAGCATTAGACATTCTATTTTAGTCCCTGTCATAAGAAATTATGAAAATGTTTGTGGGGGTAGAGACCAACCCAACACGCCTGGTCTTATGTGACATTATCAAAATGTAACCTGCTTTCACCCATCATTTCAAGACTCAGATCATCGCCCAATAATAACATTCCCATCACATGATTATTGCATAAATTAAGTAATTTAATATCTAACCTGTATAGTAGGTATTCCCATAGCTTCAGAGAGAGGAAATATTTATTACTAGAGAACGTCTAGTAGACACTGTCTCCTAACATTCCAACCTCTCTGTCAATAATCTGTGAAAGAACATTTATGTACACTAGAAGTCCTTCTGTTATTACATGAATAATCATCACTTACTGTTTCTTTATTAAAGTGAAATACTGCATAGTATGTCTCTTATATCAGAGCACCCTTGTAGAAAGTATTTACATAATGCTAAGAAGAGTTGATCTTCTTTCTGTAAACTCACTTTCTTTATAATTCTATTATTTTTTTACAACTCCTTCTAGTAGAAAATGGTTTCCATGCATAAATAACACAGCTTTTATCTCTCTGTGTGGCAGAATTATATATGCCTTTTTATTTTCAGCAGACTAGGCTCACATAGTGGTGGGGATTTATTCATGAATATATGGCTTGTGTTAGTGCTTAGGAGGAAGAGAAGTTTTAAAAAATAATAAAGTACTTTCTGCCTTTACTGAAGCTAAGTTCTAGGTTTTCATATAATTTAATACACTGTCTCATTATTTTTTAATGCAATTGCCTTAAATTAAGACAAATACCATATGATTTCACTTAAATCTGAAATATTTTTTAAATGAACAAAAAAGGACTCTTAAATATAGAGAATAAGCTGGTGGTTGTCAGAGGGAGGAAGGCAGGGGGTTGGGCAAAATGATAAAGGGTTATTAAGAGGCACAAAGTTCCAGTTATTAAATAAATAAATAAATAAATTTTCTCACGGAGATTAAAAGTACAGCATAGGGAATATAGTCAATAACATTGTGGCAATAATATGGTGACTATACTTACCATGGTGAGCACTGAGTAATGTATAGAATTGTTAAATTACTATATTGTACACCTGAAATTAATGTAACATTGTACATAAACAATACTTTAATACATTTTTTAAAAAGGGACAAACACAGGCAAATGAAACATTCTATTTTATTATGTGTCAAAATTGAGTTAAATATGGCTTGAAATCTTTTACCAGTAATTACTGGGGTTCTGCCCACCTCCACTGGGTCAAAAAAAATCCAAACTTCCCAAACTACTGAATAATAATTTTGAGTTTCCTTTTTAGCAGGAGGTTCACACCCCCTGTTATTTATTCCAGCCCTGACCCATTAGAAGCTTTGGTAAAGCCAATTTTGTTTAGAGTATATTCAAGTTAAGGAGAATATTCATACAGGTGAAATGAGTATTTCACTCATAACAGATATGAAATGAGTTATTGTTTAGATAACCAGGTTATCTGTTACATAAAAATTTTTAATTGCTTATAATATGCTACAATGAAATGAATCCTTAGCATCATCCTAATTCCATCAATTTTGGAATATAGTTCACAATAAGATGCAGCAAAAAGAAATGTATATTGTGTTTTTCATTAATTATCATAAGCTATATATTATTTATAGCATCTATAATTCCTTTGATACACACATTGTTTTCAGAGGTCTCCCAAGGAATATGCACTTTACCTTCAACACGCTATATGTCAATCTTAACTACATTTTCTTTTATTATTCTGAAATGTGACTGGTATTTTCAGCTTATCGGTCTTTAAAATAAATATGTTTTAATGTCATATTTTATAAAAATGTTACCAGTCTTATCTATTTATCCTAAAACTACTCATAATTACTCATGCCCTGAAATATCATCAACAGTGTTTTTAGTCTAAGAGTTTGATCTTAGAGTGTGTTCATTGACCTCAGATCTCATATAGAGCCATATGCAAAAAGTATGTACATTGAAAATGTACAATGCAGAATAATAGCATCTATTCCACTTACACCAACATTCTTGAAAATTGTCGTTTTCAGGTTTTTTTCATACTGATACCCTAGTGACATTTAGAAATTACTAACTTTCAGTAGCAGTAATGTACACAAACAGTACTTATTATCAAGGGTAAGAAATAAACCTTCCAAAACTTCTTAAAGATACGGAGTAACAAAGATACCAAGATATCCTCTACGTCTGCAGGGCCAGATTTATGGAGCAGAAGAAAATGCACAGCCACTGATACAAGTCAGTCATAAGCACCACATGCTCACAAGTGCTAACTTACTTAGCATATTGCTTAATACAGGATCTAATTTTAGGTTTCCTTCCTTCACAAACACCCTACCACTGGTATAATTCTATCTTCTTTTTCATGGATCCCATTCTAAACCATTATTTTAGTGGTCAAATATCTTAAGTATCTTAAGCCAGGAGTTACATACTCCCTGTTTTCAAGACAAAGATGTTTCCTGACAGATTTCAAAGAGTTTCCAAAATAGATAATTTTTTCTGGTTTAAAACAAAGTTCAGGTACATTTAATTCATTTATTCAGCTTAGTCTATATTAATGTTACCCATATCCTTTTATATATATATATATATATATATATATATATGAAATTTATTAACAAATTGGTTTCCATACAACACCCAGTGCTCATCCCAAAAGGTGCCCTCCTCAATACCCATCACCCACCCTCCCCTCCCTCCCACCCCCCATCAACCCTCAGTTTGTTCTCAGTTTTTAACAGTCTCTTATGCTTTGGCTCTCTCCCACTCTAACCTCTTTTTTTTTTTTTCCTTCCCCTCCCCCATGGGTTCCTGTTAAGTTTCTCAGGATCCACATAAGAGTGAAACCATATGGTATCTGTCTTTCTCTGTATGGCTTATTTCACTTAGCATCACACTCTCCAGTTCCATCCACGTTGCTACAAAAGGCCATATTTCATTTTTTCTCATTGCCACGTAGTATTCCATTGTGTATATAAACCACAATTTCTTTATCCATTCATCAGTTGATGGACATTTAGGCTCTTTCCATAATTTGGCTATTGTTGAGAGTGCTGCTATGAACATTGGGGTACAAGTGCCCCTATGCATCAGTACTCCTGTATCCCTTGGGTAAATTCCTAGCAGTGCTATTGCTGGGTCATAGGGTAGGTCTATTTTTAATTTTCTGAGGAACCTCCACACTGCTTTCCAGAGCGGCTGCACCAATTTGCATTCCCACCAACAGTGCAAGAGGGTTCCCGTTTCTCCACATCCTCTCCAGCATCTATAGTCTCCTGATTTGTTCATTTTGGCCACTCTGACTGGCGTGAGGTGATACCTGAGTGTGGTTTTGATTTGTATTTCCCTGATAAGGAGCGACGCTGAACATCTAATGTTACCCATATCCTAAGTAAAATAAACATAATTCCCCAGTTTTAAATGAATTTAACCTTAAGTATGCCTACTCTTACCATATGGTGTAGACATACATTCTTATTAGAGTGAGCAACAGGCAAACTAAAACTTTCTGCCCAATATTTTCTCAATACAGCACACTGCTGGTTACCAAAAATTCTCTTTATTTACATATGATACACAGCATAACACCCCAGGACTTTCTGCTTTGATCCAAAGTGAGAAGTGATGCCTTTACCCTGAGAAAATGAGCCTCATTGAGCTTACACTCAAAAGCTGACAAAGAAGGGGCACCTTGGTGGCTCAGTGGGTTAAGCAACTGACTTTTGGTTTCAGCTTAGGTCATGATGTTAAGGTTCATGAGATCAAACCCCTGGTCAGTCTCTGTGGTGACAAGACAGAGCCTGCTTGGGATTCTCTCTTTCCTTCTCTCTCTGCTCCTCCCTCCCTCCTTCCCCCCCCCCCAATTCCCCTGTGGCTCTCTCTCTAAATAAATAAACTTAAAAAAAAAAAGCTGACAAAAAAGATGCAAAACTTGGGAAATTTACCAAAGTATCATATTTAGTTTCTCTCAATTTTTACATGATGATTATAAGAACTGCCAAAAGTATCCTATTATTTGTAGCTCCCTTCATTAATGTATTTTTTCTCTTTCAAATCATCATTCAAATTTTTCCTTCATAGTGTCAGCTTCCCTGACACACCCTTTTTTAATCAACTCTAACATAGGAAAAAGACCAAAACTCAATTATCTTTGATTTACAAATATAAATTTAGGATGAAGACACAAATGTATAACTATCAGTGATGAAACATGCAGTGGACCATTTCATTCTTGTGCACCAATGAAAGTACCAAGAAAGATTTCGGTAATTTCCAATGTTTGAATAGAGACCTTACCACAGTAGGGATAAATACCATTATCTAAATCAGAGTCAGGAAATAAATAATTTCTTCACAAAGCAAACATTAAAATTAAAACAATGCATAACTTAAATTCAGAGCATACACACACACACACACACACACACACACACACACTCCCTCAAAATAATCAAAACGGTTTCATCTCATGAACTGAGTACTTCCTATCAACAATCAGCACCACACTTGGAAACCCAGCCACAGGTCAGCTGTTGATGCTGTATGGATGCAGCCACAGATCATTACCTACCTAATTGTGTATATATCTAATAGGTTCATACAGCTCTTTTGGAACAAAGGTTTTATAATGGAGTAAATGATAAATACTTAACTATGGTACAACCAGATGCTATAATAACATGAGCAGCATTTATATAGAGAATATTAACTTGTATGAATGCTGTATTTTACAACAAAGAAAAAAGTTAGATTCATAAAAATACAGTTAAGGAGAAGAATGCAGTGTATATTATAGGTTGATTGTGGCATCTTGCTAAAATCCCATAAGTGATACTAAAAATATTAAGCATAATATAGTTAATAATATGGTCAATGAAAACAAATTCAGCTATTTGTTTTCAATAGGAGAAAGAAAAGCTACTTACAATGTAAAAATTCAAAGATATCCCATCTAAATTGTAATATGACTCTGAAGAATATTAACTACATTAATTTCTATGGTTTTTTTTTTGTTATTTCAAACCAGAGTGTATGGAAGTAATCCTATGTATACATATACCCTTGTAAATTACTGATAAAGATGTGGAACAAACCAGCCATGTTGCTCCATCTTCTGGTGGTATCTCCCCTTACCTAGATGTATATCAGCATGTGTTTCTACTGCTGTCACATTTGCAGAATGAGGAAAAAAAATTGAAAGCTGATTAGCCTCCTCCTAAATAGAAAGCTTGAAACTGTCCAAATATGGTATTTTAGAGAGCAAAAATTGAGTATGCTTTTAAAAAAATAAAGAAATAAACTGAATTTCTCATTACATATTAAATTAGCCCTCAGGCAATCAACCCCTAACAAACAAACAACTTAACATCTACAAAAGGCTGCATGATTGGTGTGTGCATGTTTAAAGCTCTGCTGTCAGCAAAACTGTTGGCCTCATCTTAGCAGCATCAACACTTTCTTTGAATTTCAGCCAGTAGTGCTTTAGGCGCACTCCCAGCACTACGATTAACACAGAGAGCTATAGCTGTAGCAGTAATCTTTTTGCCTGACAAGGATGCAGTTAACAGTCAATGCGATGTTTTCTGATTGTGCACACAGGTACAGAGGTACAACTTAGATACACAAATTTAAGAATATGTTTGAGATTATCATTTTCATCATGTCTATAGTAAGTATTTAAGCTTGCTATTCTGGAACAAATGCTGCTAATACCAGCTGGTCTCATGGTCAGTTTGGCCAACTCACAGTGGACACTGCAGGGCTAAAATACTACATTCTTACTCTTCTTCAGCTCCTTGTACCTTAGACGCAACTGCTCTCATATTCAATCTATTCTTTCACTAGGGGCAAAGATGTACAAATAACAACTTCTACAACTGCTGAAATACATAATCTACAAAAACACAGTATTTATGTACACAAGCATGTCTCTTCACGTGACAGAGAAACACAAAAATAGCTATAAATTTTATGATAAAGGATACAATACTAAGGATGGCAAAAACTTCTATGTCCTACACATAGACAAAAACCTTACCACTGTATCATCACTCAGTCCAAAATATTTACTAAGTACTCACTATATTCCAGGGATTGTACTAGGCTTCTGTAATACAACTGGAAATAATTCTCCTGCAATTTATCATCTACACTCCCTTTATACTCAGAATGTGGTCCAGGAGTCAGCAGCATCCGTATCACTGAGGAATTTGTTTGACTCTCCCGTCTTACTCTAAACCTACTGAATCAAAATGCATATTTTAACAAAATTCCCCACATGATCTGTATACATAATAAAATTTGGGAAGAACTGGTTTAGAGGGCATTCGCTTGGAGGACACAGGATCTAGAAACTGTCGAAGATAAAAATTCTTATGCAATAAAAGAACAAAATGATGTTTTCTGTATTATTTGTGTATCCATGTACTGAAGTGATTGAACTAGATGATGCTTCTAATTTCTACCTCTTCTAAAATACTGTAATATTATTACACTATCTTTTCTTTTAAAATAAGAATGGCACTACTGAATGATTTGCATTTACAGGCATCTCAATGTCTAACAGTGTACATGTAAATTTAGATGTTAAAAGTATCTATATTCAGCACCCATATCTATATTCAGTATACAAACCAAAGATACTGAAGGATCAATACACAACTGGCTGACTTATCCTAAAGAACTCACAAAAGGACCAAAGAAAATATCACTTCCTATTATTGTCCCTATGCTGCCATTAGCAAAGTGTATAGCCTTGTACAGGGTATCTCCATGAGGAGATGAGGGCCAGAGTTTAGGTTCTTTGATTCTCTTATACCTTATTTGCTTTGCATCATAGGCCACCACAGCTCATAATCTTAGGAGTGAAAATTTATCCTCTCTGCACATGCAGATCATTTTCAAGCTACAAAACAGACTAGGGAAGATAGCTCTTCAGAGTTAACTCTTAGAACTTTAATTCCTCATCAATAACCAACTTTTATTGATAATCTTATGGACTTAGGTATATCAACATAAAACACGCACAAATAAGTGCCATATTTATGCAAACACTAAAGTTTTTTAGCCTCCTGAAATTCCTATCAGCATTGTAAATTTTGAAAACTACCCATAACAAAGCATTAACTATTTCAATAAGCATTCCCCACTATAAAGTAGCTATAAGCTGCCCATGAGGCAAACTACCATAGTAAACAACCTTGTAAAAAATTAATAAATCTTCTCTGGTGCATGAAAATCAGCTAATATATGCTTGATTCAACAGCTTTCTACCTAACTGCCACCAATAAACTGAACCCCAGAGACAACAGATGGAAATAGAATAGCAAACTTTAGAATTTAAAAGGTATCTCTATATTTGTACTTTACTAATTAACTAGAAGATACCTACTTGTCATGACTATTAACTATCTCCAATGTAGAAATCAAATTTTAGAAGGAGAACCAATATATAATACGATTATTTGTTTTTAAATAAAGGATAAGGTTCTTACATAAAAATCCATAAGGTTTTTTAACTTCAGACTATAACTATAGGAAAAGAAATCACCCTATAAAGATCTGCAGTTTATGAAGTCATGAAAATGATTTGATGGCTATTGCAATAAGCTAGAAATTAGGAAATGTGAATATTAATTCTGGATCTGTTACTGACTTGGAATGACCTTGAATGATGTATCCAACCTTCTTCTCTCTCTGTACCAGAAAACTGAAAAATAAATGTAATGCCATGTGTTTTTTTTTATGAGACAAACTGTACATCTGAATAAAAATGGAATTGCATATAGAGTGGATACAATAAAACATGTTGGGGTTGATTCAAACTTTCGTGTAACACGATCTTACAATCTTACAACCTTACACAATCTTACAACATTTTTAATACTTGTGCAATGAATTTTTAATAATGTCTGAAATGCTTTGGGATCTTCAGAAACAGTTTTATAAATGGCATAAACAATCATTTTACTTGATTGGGCAAATAAGAGACAGAATACCATCTAAGATAGACATGAATATTTTAATGTAGCAGTCTTTGGTTGACTTATTCTTAAAAGGAATAATTCAATCAGAACTCTTTCAAGAGAGTTGGATTAATTACAGAACAAGGAAAGGATGGATCTTCTCTCAATTAAGCTATTAACATATTTCATCTAGCAAAAGCCACTGAACTGAATCTACTGCTTCTAGAACTATTGTTCTAGAAGCCTAACACCTCCTGTTAATGCTCATTCAGACTCCAATTACACTCTTTCTTAGACTGAATCTGAATAATCCCAAAAGCATAGGTACTTTATTTTTAAAAGTTTTAAGTAAAATGTATTTAGGAAAATATATTTTAAGTAAAGTATATTTAAGTAAAATACACTTCCATTTAGTGTTAAGGTAATGCAAAGTTAGTTCTACATTATACTGTCCTTACAGATAAGCAACTCCTAGTGCAACATCATTGTATATCCCCCTATCCTAGATGATCCATAACATTTGTATTGCCGTAAGTCTTTACATTGTTGAAGACTATTATTGGCATTCATCAATTTCCTCTTCTCTATATGCTATAGTACTACAACAACAAGCCTAACACTATTCAGTTTTGTTTTGCTACGCATTGATTTCAGAGGAGCCCTACATTGTTGTCTTGTGTCCTCAGAGTTCTTGAATTCCAAGGTAAGCCTACAATTATTTTCTACAGGGTCTATCATTATCCATCTAGAATTTTATTTTTCAATGCAAGGATATTAGCCTACAGTTATTCTTACTAAATGAGTTTTATCTAATTTATTTCTATCTTTCCTCATTGATAAGGGATCATTTTAAATGCAATTTTTATCCTACAAAGTATTATGTACCCTTCTGGTTTTGAAGTTATCTGAAGGGATTAACTTACTCAGTTCAGTAAAAGAAAAAAGCAGTGGTTCATTCCTGAACATCATCACTAAAGAGAAAACAATATTGTGCTGAACAATACCACCTGGAACCACAAGGGAAGTTTAGGTCCATAGGACGTAACTACGACTACATTAGTTGGGATTTAGCCAGAACATTGGGTCTACGACCTTCCGCCACAGATTGTCATAGCACAATATTCAGGACCTTAATTTTACTGCCCAAGAGATACTACCACAAAAACACAGTAGAAGCAAATAATGCAACTTTTTTCTCAATAGGTATCAACAGTTTTTGTTGTTGTTGTTGTTGTTTTTGTCACACAGATCTCTAGCCCCTATATCACGTATGTCCAGAAACATTCTATCTGATATGTTCAGAGCAGTGCTGGACCTTATATGCAGTACAAAAATATACAGAATAGAGAGCACATTCTTATGGAACTTACAAACCATTATTGAAGATGGATTATGAGAATAATACAAAACAACATTATAACTACCACTTGTACTAACCACATGCTAGGCACGGTGCTAAGTCCTTTATATACTGATTCCTTTATGTATTTTAAAGGATTTAAAGCATTTATATATATACTTTATACTTCATATATTGTTTTCTTAAAATAGGCTATAAGTTAGGTATTATTTTCCTAACATTTTAAAAAAGAACTGTGGTGCCCAAGGTGGTACAGAGTAGTCTAACCAGATTTGGCTGACTACAAAGCCATACTCTAACTGGCACTACATGGATCTTCAATAAATATATAATCAATCAGATGCTAAATTGGATGACATGGATAAAAAGCTAAGAATGGCAAAGAAGGAAGAATTTACATATTGACTAGAAGTCATGGGATGAAGTGTCATGAAGGAGGCTAGACTTCAGTTTTGCTTTAAAGAATGATTAGCAGTTAAATAAGCAAATGGAAATACCAGATACTCTAAATACCAAGTTTTATAAACCTTATGAAAAGGGCAGAAGGCAAGAATAACATGGCATGATTAGGGAGATCAGGGGTATGTGATGTGTTCTGACATGGATGTGTATCTGAAGCACAATATTTTAATTTTATATATTTTCACATCAATATGTAAATGTGCTTTAGTCTACATAATGTCCAACTCAATAATGTCAACTTTAATTTATACCAAAGGACTTCAGAAGCCTCTGGAAAGGGGATGTGTCTCATAATGCTATTATAATTATTAAGGGTAGAAAAAGAGAGGAAGGAATTAAATTAGAGTACAGATAATCAAACTTTATTTTATTTTATTTTATTCCACAAAACCAAAACCCCAAGGAAATCTCTTGATTTATAACCTCTCAAATTAATATATAAATCTGGGCTCCATATAATAACTGAAGCTTACCATTACCATTCTCTATGTAACATTAACCAGGAAGATAAAAACCAAATAGTCCAAGCAGATAACCTCCAAGATTGCATCTCCAGATAATAAAAACTGAAAAAGTCTCCAGACTCTCAGGTTAATCTTGCCTTGTCATCTAGTTACTTCTGGCTGATTCAAACTAAAAAACCCATCACCTCATCTATCAGGGCCTCCTCTCACCTCTTCCAACCAAAGCTATTTTCAACATTAGTCTTTTTGACAGTAGGAAAATGTAGAGATGCTTGTGCCCCAACTTAAAATATAGCCTAAGGAATAGTTGAAGTATAAGCACTAACTCTTAAAGAAAAAAGAAAGGAAAGGAAAGGGGAAAGGGAAAGGGAAAGGAAAGGAAAGGAAAGGAAAGGAAAGGAAAGGAAAGGAAAGGAAAGGGAAAGGAAAAGGAAAGAAAAAGGAAAAGGAAAGGAAATAGCTAAGATCACACCTAGAGGAGAGAAGTTACAGTAACTCCAAAAAATAAAGGTAAAAGATGAGAGCAAAGTACTCCAGGGATCCCTCTGGCCCAGGGAAAGAAATCTCTCAAAATGATGTTAAAATGTCATAGAAAGGGACAAGAAATAAAATCTAATGAATGAGTCCAAGAAAATATTTGTAATCAATTCACTGGTCATCCATAATTCATAATTAAGGTAATATTAACATTTTGTGCCTGTTTAAAGAAGTGGACGGAAAATGAAATATGTTAGGATAAAAACTAAATAAATAAGGCAAGGGGCAATCTGTCAATCTTCCACATCCAGGAAGCCAAAGGGTAAATGCCTTTCTGAATTTTAAAAGTAGAGTAAGACACATCAATTTTAATTGCCTGGATTCTGAGGCCAAAACTTTGGGCATGCTTCCTTGTTTAAAATAACAACAGCACCAACAAGTATTTATTGAGCATTTGCCATGGGTCAGATACTGTTGTGAGCACTGTAGAGAATACAGCATTGAAGGTGACAGACGAGGCTCTGTCCTTATGGAGCTTACGTGCTGTCACAAAAAGGAATGATAAATATGGTTAGACCAGGGAACAAAGCATGACTAATTCTCTGGTAAAAAAGAATCCTGCCTTATAAGGCAGAATCTTTCTTGCTGAATTGCAATTTTACAGAGACCTGAATCTTTTCCAGTAGGAGAAACTTACTTGTATGGGTTTAATAGGTTTGGAGGCCTTTTAAGGTGCAGGATTGGAGATAAAAGGCAAATCCTGTCAAGTCAGAGAAGAGTTGATGTTCTGACTCTTCCAACCCTGCCCGTCCTAATTCACAATTCATCTGTGACTTTGGTACAGAACTTGGTTAATACAACAAATTTCTAGAAAGCTCTGCTACATTTGGAAGCAAAATGAGAAGTAAACAAAATCTGTCTTCACTATTCTCTGCCATCTCCTTCATTTGCTACGTCTTCTTGTATTCCTGTCTTTTTCTCTCCCTTTTTTCTATTTTAAGATTTTTTAAATTCTTCAAAGAATCAATGTTTTCATTTATGATAATATTTTCCCAGGTCTTATTCCTAATATCCCTTCACAGAGACAGGCTGGGGGGTGGGGGGTTGGGTGATCAATTAAATCAAGAGTTCTAGGGACATAGTGTAAAACCAAGTACAGTTTAATTTCCCTCACTTGAGCCCTCTTATCATATCCCTACAAGTCCCCTTCCCTCTTTTTCCATCACTCTTTGGTTCCTGACTTTCTTTCTACTCTATCATCCTCTTTCTCCTTCCCTCCAATTCCCCTCCCATCTTTTCTGGGTAGAAAAAAAATGATCACTGATAGGGAGAGGTGGAGTTGAATAATACAAAAGGATTGACAGTCTGATGTGTATGCAGTTAAATTTTGTCCCTTTGAGTTTAAAACACTGCCTTGTGTGAATAAATTTCACTAGAACCATGGTTACTAGACATAACACTCAGAAGATTGTGAAGATAAAGTTTGATGCATTTTCTTAGCTGTCTAAAGATATTCTTCCAAAAATCCTTTTGTGTTTTTGTATATATTGAACAATTTGCATGAGAGAAAGAGAGGCAGAGAGAGAAGTGTTTTGCCTGTTTTGCCTCCCACCAGGTAAGGTACTCCACTCTCAAAGGTCTCTTTATGCCCTGGGTCTGGCATCCCTAAAATTATCTTCATATTGCATATCTAGACCTCCTCACTTTCCTACCCCAGCCTGGCTCCCTGCAGGGATACTGGGAATAAGACTCCACCCAGGTGTGGAGTCCTACAGATTTAGATTTGAAGCCCAGCTTTATGTCTTATTAGCCCAGTGACCTTAGGCAAGTTACTTAACTCTCTTAACAATTTTCTTGCCTTAAAATGGTGCTCATAAAACCATCCCCATTATATTGTTATCAACATTTCAGTATCTAATCTATATAGGTATTAATCACCATGTGTGATACATAATTGCCATTTAATAGTATATATGATGTGTGTGTGTGTATGTGTGTGTGTGTGTGTGTGTATATATATATATATATATATATATACACATATATTTACACCCCATGTGCCCATATGTTACTCATACACACATGCAATTTACTTATCTGTCCTCAAGGCCATCCTGTCAGAGTTCTGCTCTCCTGCCCTTGAAGCATTAGCATTTTTCCAAATTCACAATTAGCTAATGCAAGAATCTAATCAATGAAAATGTGCTAATAAGAAAGAATAAGAGAAGAGGGTAGTGACTACTGCCTGCCAACTCAAATATCCCTCAGTGGTAAAATATGGCTCTTGGAAAACAAAACTGTACTAAAAAATGCATAGGCCAGAGCAGTGACTTATGATGTGAATTTTAAGTAGCATCATATGGGAGATTCCTGTAGTAGTTCTCTGTAACTGTGACTGCTTCTGTACATGTGCTAATATGTAAGCCCTCACTAATTTTAAAATAAGTAAATAAAACTTCAATGGATATTGTGTCCTTTTCATATAAATTAAATATATGCAGAGATACTCCATTTACCCCAGAACATTCTACAAAACAAATACACCTTCTCAGGAATACAGGGCAATGGGAAGGCTAAATGCCCATGCAATGTCAGTGATAGAGCAAACCCAGAACACAATTCTCTTTTCAAGTCAATATTTCTAGACCATACTGTGGTGACTCCATAAGGTGTAACTAATAAGTCATACAGAGAAAGATGGATACCATATGTTTTCACTCTTATGTGGATCCTGAGAAACTTAACAGAAGACCATGGGGGAGGGGAAGGGAAAAAAAAAGAGAGGGAGGGAGCGAAACCATAAGAGACCCTTAAAAACTGAGAATAAACTGAGGGTTGGTGAGGATGGGAGGGAGGGGAGGGGAGGTGATGGTTATTGAGGAGGGCACCTGTTGGGATGAGCACGGGGTATTGTATGGAAACCAATTTGACAATAAATTTCATATTAATAAATAAATAAATAAATATAAAAAATAATAAATAAATATAAAAAATAATAAATAAATAAATACCCAGCTTTGAAAACTCCATCCAAAAGATCCAAAATTTGTGAATTGGGCAATGGCAAGAGAGTTGCACCTTTTGCCACACTAACAGGAAAGACTCTTAAGTAATGGACTCGGTGCCTGCCCATACGAGTCAGCCACTTAGTCATTTTTCTAGACGCTATCCATCACTGAGCACATTGCCGAATTTCATGCAACCTAATTTAAACGTCTATCTGGCTGTTCTGATTGGAATAAACAATCAAAGTAAAAGCTTGACAACTCTGACACCTAGTGGCTGGGAAGAAACTGGTGAAGATCAGCTTGGGAAAATTAGCTAGCTAATTACTGCGGCAGTATCTTGCAAACACACAGAACTTAATGATAATTAATACATTTTTTTAGTACTAATTCTAAAAGCAATCTTATAAAAGTCTATTTTGGCTCTGTATTTATTTGGAGTTTAAAAGGAGGCTGAAAGACTTGCATTTGTAAAGTATATTTTCCTGTTCAAATTTACACAGCAAAATTTCACTAATCTTCAGAGATCAAACAAGAAAACTAAAGGTTGATTCATACGTTGACATATTCATGATCCTTTCCCTTAATTTTGTATGTACATCTATATCCTTTTCCTGGTCATCAGGTGATTTTTCTCCTCAAGTATCCCCCTGTCAAATATAAAAGCCATGTGGCCAAGCCATCACAGAGGTTTCCTATATGCCACTGAGGCATCCTGAATCAAAGGGTAGCTATATCTTCACAAACCAGCAGGAGTTTTCTTTAAGAGAGGTATATGGACACATGTGGAACCCCCCAAACTGCACATCTTAAAGCAAGGACCACAATGAATCTGTATGAACACGGCAGGTCAGCACAGCACAGCACAACCTATTTCTGCCCTAAACATTAGAAGGTAAGTTTCCCCAGATCCACTTAAAACTGACAGGCAGGATGGTAGGAAGCTAAAGTGTTCATCTCCTCCACCAAGGAGAGTTCTGACTCCTACCTGCTGACGTTTGAAGGCTAAATAATCCAGATTTTCCAGCTCCTTCCCAAGCTTCTGGTAGGTTTTCTGGAGGTCAGATTTATTGGAAACGTTTTTAAGAGACTCAAATGTTCTTTGAAACTGAAATTGAAAAACAAAAGTAAATCATTAGGATAGCAGCACATTTTCCTCGAATGCCTAACTAGCTAAAACAGGGAAAGAGTCAACACTGAGCCTCAGTTTCCCTCATTCATAATAGAAAGATAACAAATACTAATTGCCTTTCAATGAAATTTAAGAAAGACTGATTATAAAGGATTAGAAGCTGTATCATAAGAACAACAAACATTATTGCATGAATGGGAAGCGTGTTTAGTCTTCATTCCAACAAAAGAGCATACTGCATTTTCAAAAAATGGGTGCCTGGGTGGCTCAGTCAGTTAAGTGACTGACTCTTGATCTCAGCTCAGGTCTTGATTTCGGGGTCATGAGTTCAAGCCCCACATTGGACTGTGCGCTGGGCATGAAGCCTACTTGAAAAAAAAAAAGGAAACCTGTTTTAGCATACACCACTACTTCTAAAGAAAAAAACTGCAATGAATATATGATTTTAAATCATAATGAGGAAGTATTAAAAGGGCCCTCACATTCCAATCATGGAAACAAATTCATGTAAAGGTAGCTACTTGCCTCTACAGACATATCTATGCAAAATAAGTACCCTACAAACTTCAACCAGGAAGATCTCTCAGATCTTATATTTTGAGAAGGAAAGAAAACTAACATTTTGGCAATGGAAGCATATGTAGCATGTTCAGCAAACATTTATTCATTTCTGCTCTATAATGCAGATGAGTTATAAAATCAGTTCTGCTGAATCAGAACACTTCTGTTCATTTTTGAGTCAGATACTAGATAAACACAAAGGAGACAAATTGCAGTGGATCATAGAATATTGTTCTGCTGCTAATAATTAATTAAGCAAAGGGAGCTCACAAGAAATTCAATTCTTGATTTTTTTTTAGTAAATTAGAACATACTTTGGAAGATTAGTGATTTAAAATGTCAAGTAATGTCACTTACAATGACATTTACATTTGCTCTCTCTTCATGCCATTCATTTCCCATATTCTCACTGTGTGCCTTTAGATAGACTCCTACAGATAGAGACTTCACCATCTTAAACACACCAGAATTCCACTGTGACTATGATGCTGTGAGACAGGCTAGTAAGATTTCATAGAGTATTATTAAGTTTCCAGGGAAATTACTTGACCCTTACTATTCAAACTCTATGGAGTAAGTCATATTATAACGGCATTCTACTGAATTAAATCCTCAATTTCACGAAAGCAACATGTTTATCTCAATCCAAGGTGACAGAGGAAAAAGAAATGAGAAATAACAGTGCTAAGCTTCCACAGCTCTACAGTAAATTAAATTCAACAAATAATCTTTTAGAACCTACTATGCACAAGGTACTATGAATATAAAACACATTTCCTGCCCTAAAGGAACTTACAGACTACCAAGGAAACTAGACATGAAACTCAGAAGTGGGAAAGGCACTGACATTTACTGTGGGCCCGCTCAGTGCCAGGTACTTGAAGCCTCCCAGCTGAATCCCCACAGGATTTCCTATTTCTCTCCCCATTCTACAAGTGAGTAAACTGTTACTCAGAAAATATAAACTGGGTTTTTACGACAATATTTGTGCTTATTCTACTATACCATTAACTCCAACACAAGGCAATGCAGTAAAGAGAGTACAAAAACAAAGGGATAAAAGCAACATGTTGTAAAACAGAAAAAAAATCTTTATATTAATTGAGGGATCAGGCTGGGTAGAAGACACGAAGAGATCTGAATTGAGTTCCAAATGGCAGGAGAGTTCTCAGAACCTTAAATGGGAACAAACTCTACCCATCAGTTTAAACATAGCCAAAGTCTGCTCCTTTTTCCCCATTTTATAGCAAACATAATTTTGATGTAATTTTAATGACCTTTATATTAACTCTCTCTCATGTGCACGATCATTCCTGTGCCTTGCCCATTTCTTGGTCCCTTCTCGCTATGTTCAAGTCAAAATACTAGATATAACATTCTAAACAATTTAAGTAATTTCACTTATAATTAATATAAACTGTTTTACCATTCTGTTTAATTCTAAGCACTTTATTTTCCCTAAAAAAATATTAGCTCTACTTCTCAAATATTTCTTCTTCACATTTATTTCTGTGAACTTTATATAGCTACAAGTAGGAACTTTAGGGTAAACACATTTGTAAGTCTTCAAAATAAAAAAAAAAAAAAAAAACATGAAAATCAAGCAATATGTTCATGGCCAAAGAAAAAAGGGAGAAAATCCAGCAATAACACATCACCACAAAATGTTTTTCTGAAAGACCAGAGTTTGTGTGAAATGTAGATTTTTAAGTTTGACCTTTCATTATCAAGACTTACACTCTCCATTTATTGATACTAAATAGCTCAAAGCACTCAAACTATGATGATTCATTTATTTAAGTACATTTTTCCCATACAACAACAAATAATTGTCAAGGAGAGGTCATACAATATCTATTGTGTACTTTAGGTTAGATCCCTAGTAAGCACACCCCATCTCTCTCTATTTATATTTAAAGATGCTAAAGAGTAAAAGCAATAATTTTGCTTTGCAGATAAAGCTGACATAAAAAGATATTAAAAATAAGACAATGATTAAAGTGAGGCTTACATTTTACTTAAAAAAAAATCAGATGTTGACCTTATTTGAGGATTTTTCATTCCAACAGGTCACTATGCTTGATCACTGAAATAGACCTCTTGAGATTTTCTCAATGTGTTGCAATTTCATTACGTTGACTATGTCTCAAAATAAATGATCTCTCACTTGAAGATAAGTTGGGAAAGGAAGCACAACTAATTGAAGAGATTTTAACATTCCTAGATTTTACCTGTTCAAACTTTTGAGTGGAAATTTAAAACAAGCAAAGAAGTCCCAAATAATTTGTTGGACATTAAATTTATCCTGTTAATATTTTTACCTTACTATAAACAAAATTCAAACATAAAAAGAAAAAGCCCAATGAATAAATCTGACCCATGAACACGCCTAGGAATGTTTTAAAACTGCCGAAAGAGAATATCAAGATGGTCTCTGAACTGAGAAATAAATGCAAATTCTGTCCTATTTGACAACCTTATCAAATATCACAAGACAGACAAGACAAAAATGAGAAGATGCAAACATTATCTCTAAGCCCAAAATCTGCCATTAAAGTAAGCACTCTAAACACTCCCACAGTGTTTTCTCATCAAATTCTTTTCTGTTCAGATTTTGGTTCAAGATGGCAATGTAGGAAGATCCTGAATTCACATCCTCCCACAGACACACTGAAGCTACAGCTATATATGTAACAATTTCCTCTGAAAAAACCTCAAAACTGGCAGAGCAACTGCTTCACATCAAGCAAATGAAATGTAAACCACATCAAAACAGGTAGGAAAAGCTAAGGCACAAAAACTCACCATAAACCCTATCCCCATCACGGCAACCAACATTTGGGAGGAAACTCAAAACCCACAGCTATCCCTGAGTACTATAGGATTTGTATGCCACTTTAGGCATGCCAATATTTAAGACCAACACCTAAAACAAGTGGCTTTGAAGACCAATAAGGCTCATGCTCACAAGATCCACAGGGCCACTGGCAAACTGAGAAATGGCTCTTAAAAAGCTGCATGCAGATTCATCCACCAAGAGCCCAGCACAGAAGCTGCCCTTGAAAAGCATCCCAACCTTACATGAAAAAGACTCACTTACTAATTTTATTTTTTTTTAACTTAATTCCAGTATAGTTAACATACACTATTATATTAATTTCAGGAAGACAATATAGTGATTCAACAATTCTATACCCTACTCACTGCTCATCAGTGCACATACGTGTACTCTTAATCCCTCTCACCTATTTCACCCATTCCCTCCCCCCCTTTAGTAACCATCAGTTTATTCTTTATAGATAAGAGTCCATTTTTGTTTTGTCTTTTTTCCTTTGTTTGATTGGGTTATTTTTTTAAGTTTTTATTTGAATTCCAGTTAGTTAACATAGAGTGTAATATTAGTTTCAAGTGTACAATATAGTTATCCAACAATTCCATACAATACCCAGTGCTCATCACAAGTGCACTCCTTAATCCCCATCACCTATTTAACCCATGACCTAATTCACCTCCTTTCTGGTAACCATCAGTTTGTTCTCTATAACTAAGACTCCGTGTCTTGGTTTGCCTCTCTTTTTTTTCTTTCCCTGTGCTCATTTGTTTTGTTTCTTAAATTCCACATAAGAGTGAAATCATACGATATTTGTCTTTCTCTGACTTGTTCCATGTAGCATAATACTGTATAGCTCCATCCATGTCATTGCAAATGACAAAAATTTCATTCTTTTTTAGATGTCTGAGTAATATTCCGCTGTATACATGCACCCCTTCTTTACCATTCATCAGCCAGTGGACATGGGGGCTGTTTCCATAATTTGGCTATTGGAGATAATGCTGCTATAAACTTTGGGATGCATGTACCCCTTTGAATTAGTGTTTTTGTATTTGGGGGTAAATACCTGCTAGTGCAAATGCTGGATTGTAGTTCTATTTTTTTTAACTTTTTGAAGAGCATCCATACTATTTTCTAGAGTGGCTGTACCAGTTTGCATTCAAACCAACAGTGCAGGAGGTTCCCTTTTCCCCACAGTCTCCCCAACACTATTGATTTTTGTGTTGTTGATTTTAGCCATTGTGACAGGTGGAAGGTGATAACTCACTATAGTTTTGATTAGTATTTCCCTGATCATGAGTGATGTTGACCATCTTTTCATGTGTTTGTTAGTCATCTATCTTCTTTGGAAAAATGTCTATTCATGACTTCTGTCCATTTTTTAATTGGATCATTTATTTTTGGGGTATTGAGTTTTAGAAGTTCTTTATACATTTTGGATACTAATCCTTTCTCAGAGATATCATTTGTAAGTATCTTCTCCTGTTCCATATGTTGCCTTTTAGTTTTTCTTCCTACACTGTGCAGAAGCTTTTTATTTTGAAGTCCTAACAGTTTATTTTTGCTTTTGTTTCCCTTGCCTCAGGAGACAATTATAAAGAAGTTGCTATGGCCAATGTCAAAGAAGTTACTGCCTATGTTCTGGGATCTTTATGGTTTCAGGTCTCACGTATAGGTCTTTAATCCATTTTGAGTTTATTTTTGTGTATGATGTAAGAAAGTCATCCATTTACATTCTTTTGCATGTTGCTGTTTAGTTTCCCAGCACCATTTGTTAAAGAGACATTCATTTACCCATTGGATACTCTTTCCCACTTTGTCAAAGATTAATTGACCATATAGTTGTGGGTTCATTTCTGAGTTTTCTATTCTATTGATCTATGTGTCTATTTTTGTGCCAGTACCATATTGTTTTGAGCACTACAGATTTGTAATATAACTTGAAGTCCAGACTCATGATGCTTCCAGCTTTGTTTTTCTTTTTCAAGGTTGCTTTGGCTATTCAGGGTTTTTTGTGGTTCCCTACAAATTTTAGGATTGTTAATTCTAGCTCTGTGAAAAATACAGTTGGTGTTTTGATAGGGATTTCATTAAGTGTAGATTGCTTTGGGTAGTACAGACATTTTAACAATATTTGTTTTTCCAAACCATGAGCACGGATTGGAATATTTTCCACTTGTTTCTGTCAACGTCAATATCATGCATCCATGTTTTATAGTTTTCAGAGTATAGGTCTTTCATCTCTTTGGTTAAGTTTATTCCCAGGTATATTAAAATCTTTGGTGCAACTGTGAAGAGGATTGCTTTCTTTTTTTTTAATATTTTTTATATTTAATTATTTTTGAGAGAGACAGAGAGAATGCACAAGTAGGAGAGGGGCAGAGAGAAAGACACAGAATGAGAAGCCGGCTCCAGGCCCTGCACTATCAGTGCAGAGCCCAATGTGGGGCTCAAACTCATAAACTGTGAGATCATGACCTGAGCCGAAGTCAGATGCTGAACCAACTATGCCACCCAGGCGCCCCAAGAGGATTGCCTTCTTAATGACCCTTTCTGTTGCTTTGTTATTAGTATAAAAAGGTACAACAGATTTCTGTACTTTAATTTTGTATCCTGAAACCTACTGAATTTATTAGTTCATGTCATCTGCAAATTGTGAAAGTTTTGCTTCTTCTCTACCAATCTGTATGCCTTTTAATCCTTCCTCTTGTCTGAATGGTATGACTAGGACTCCAGCATTATGTTAAATAGTAGTGGTGACAGTGGACATCCTTGTCTTCTTCCTGACTACAGAGGAAAAGCTCTAGTTTTTCACTATTGTGTATGATGTTAGCTGTGGGTCTTTCATATAAGGTCTTTATTATATTGAGGTATGTTCCCTCTAATCCTACTTTGTTGAGGCTTCTTATAATGAATGGATGTTGTACTTTGTCAAACACTTTTTCTGCATCTATAGAAATGATCATAAGATTTTTATCACTTGTTTTATTGATGTGATGCATCACATTCATTAACATGCAAATACTGAACAACACCTGTAGCCCACAAATAAATCCCTACTTGATTGTGGTGAATCATTTTTTAATGTATTGTTAGACTCAGTTTGCTAATATTTTGTTGAGGATTTTTGCATCTATATTCAACAATGATAATAGTCTGTAGTTCTCTTTTTCTATAGTGTCTTAACCTGGTTTCAGTATCAAGGTAAGGCTGGCTTCATACAATGAGTTATGAAGTTTTCCTTCCTCTTCTATTTTTTAGAATAGATTGAGGAGAATAGGTATTAGTACTTCTTTAAATATTTAGTAGAATTCACCTGTGAAGTTCTCTGGCCCTGGACTTTAATTTGCTGAGAGTTTTTTGATTACTGATTCAATTTCATTGCTGGTAAGTAATTGGTCTGCTCAAATTTTTTCTATTTCTTCCTGTTTTAGTTTTGAGAGGTTATATGTTTCCAGGAATTTATCCATTTCTTCTAGATTGTCTAGTTTGTTACCATATAATCTTCACAATATTCTCTTACAATCTTTTGTATCTCTGGGGTGTTGGTTGTTATTTCTCCCCTTTCATTTCAGATTTTATCTATTTGAATCTCTCTCTGTCTCTCTCTCTCTCTGTCTCTCTCTGATGGGTCTGGCTAAAGGTTTATTGATTTTGTTGATGTTTTCAAATAATCTGCTCCTGGTTTCATTCATCTATTCTATCGGTTTTTTAGTTTCTATATCATTTATTTCTGCTCTAATCTTTCTTATTTCCTTTCTTCTACTGGTTTTAGGTTGCGTTTGTTGTTCTTTTTCTAGTTCCTTTAGATGTAAGGTTAAGTTTTTTATTTGGGATTTTTCTTGCTTCTTGAAGTAAGCAAGAAAGTTTATTGCAATAAATTTCCCTTTTAGAAGTGTTTTTGCTGCATCCCAAACATTTTGGGCCATCGTGTTTTCATTTTTTCTCGATGTATTTTTTTTTATTTCCTCTTTCATTTCTTAATTGACCCCTTTGCTGTTTAGTAGAATGTTACTTAACCTTCATGTATTTGTGCTCTTTCCAGATTTTTTCTTGTGGTCCATTTCTAGAGTCCCAGCATTGTGGTCAGAAAAGATGTGTAGTAGGACTTCAATCTTTGTACATTTCTGGGGCTTGTTTTGTGGTCTAATATTGATCTATTCCAAAGAATGCTCCATGTGCACTTGAAAAGAATGTATATTCTACTGTTTTAGAATTCTATTTATAATTCTACTGTTTAAATCCATCTGGCCCAGTGTGTCATCCAAAGCCACTGTTTCCTTGTTGATTTTTCTGCTTAGGTGATCTGTCCATTGATGTAAGTGGGGTGTTAAAGTTCCCTACAATTATTATATTACTATTGATTATTTCCATTATGGTTGTTATTAACTATTTTATGTATTTGGATTCTCTCATGTTGGGTGCATAAATATTTGTAATTGTTATATCTTCTTGTTGGATTGTCCCCTTTATGATTATAGTGTCCTTTGTCTCTTGTTATAATCTTTGATTAAAATCTATTTTGTCCTATTGAAGTATTGCAACCCTGGCATTTTCACTTCCATTTGAATGATACTTGCTTCTACATCACTTCACTGTCAGCCCACATGTGTCTTTAGGTCTGAAATAAGTCTCTTGTAGGCAGCATAAAGGTTGATCTTGTTTTTTATCCATTCCATTACCCTATGTCTTTTTGTTAGAAACAAGTTTAGCCCATTTACATTCAAAGTAATTATTTACAGGTATGCACTTTTTGCCATTTTTAAACTTGATTTATGGTTGTTTATGTAATTCTCTGTTCCTTTTTTCTTTTGCTTTCTTCTCATTCTTTCGTAATATACTTGGATTCGTTTCTCTTAATTCTTTGCACATCTATTATTGGTTTTTGATTTATGGTTACCATTAGGTTTGCATATAACATCTTCTGCATATAGCAGTCTATGCTCACTTAAGTTTGAAGCCATTCTCTACTCTCCTCACCACATTTTAGGTATATGGTGTCATGCTTTACTTTTTTTTATTTTATGAGTCCCTTGACTTATTTTTACAGTTAT
The DNA here is from genome assembly GCF_022079265.1 of Lynx rufus. Lineage (NCBI taxonomy): Eukaryota > Metazoa > Chordata > Mammalia > Carnivora > Felidae > Lynx > Lynx rufus. Next base: position 10,101,348 of record NW_025814825.1, read on the forward strand.
ACTTATTTTTACAGTGTTTATGCTTCCTACTTTTCTTACTCTTACTTCTGGTCTTTCCTTTCCACTCAGAGAGTCCCCTTTCACATTTCTTGAATGTCTGGTTTAGTGGTCATGAGCCTCTTTAGTTTTTGTTTCTCTAAGAAACTATTTATCTTTCTTCTATTCTGAATGATAGCCTTACTGGCTAGAGTATTCTTGGGTGTATATTTCTTTCTTTTCAGCATTTTGAACATGTCATGCCACTCCCTTCAGGCCTGCAGTTTCTGCTGAAAAATCCACTGAGAACATTACAGAGTTTCCCTTATATATAATTGTTTTCTTTTCTATTGATGCTTTTGAAATTCTCTCCTTATCACTATTGTCATTTTATTACTATGGGTCTTAGGGTAATGTCCTTGGATAGTTTTTGTTGGGGGATCATTGTGCCTCCTGGACCTCAGTATCTATTCCTTTTGCCAAATTTGGGGAGTTTTTTAACTATTACTTCTTCAAATAATTTTTTTTGCCCTTTTTTCTCTCTCTCTTCTCCTTCTGGGATCCCTATAATGCAAATGTTATTACACTTCATGATACCACTGAGTTCCCCAAGTCATTCTCATTTTGTTTGTTTGTTTTTTCCTCTCACCTGCTTAGCTTCTTTTCCATTACTCTGTCCTCCAGGTTGCTGATCAGTTCTTCTGCTTCCTCTGGTCTACTATTTATTCTATCTATTATATTTTTAATTTCACTTATTGAGTTCATCATCCCTGATCAGTTCTTTTTTATGTTTTCTATCTCTTTGATAAAGGTTTCAGAGAAGTCTTCCACTCATCTCTCAACTCCAGTGAGTATCTTTATGATCATTATTTAAATTCTCTATCAGGCATATTATGTCTATTTCACTTAGGTCTCTTGCTATGATTCTGTCCTGTTATTTCATTTGAGATACTGGTTTTGGGCTTTATTTGATGTTCCTTTTCCAGCACCTTTAGGTTTAAGATTAGTTTGTGTATTTGACTTTTCTTGTTTTTGTTTGTTTGTTTGTTTGTTTGTTTGTTTTTTAGAGTGTGTGTGCACGAGCAGGGGAAGGGTAGAGACAGGGGGAAAGAGAATCTTAAGTAGGCTCCATGCCCAGAGAGGAGCCCAACATGAGGCTCAATATCATGACCGTGAGATCATAACCTGAGCCAAAATCAAGAGCTGAATGCTTAAATGACTAATTTAAATGACTAACCCAATTAAATGACTAACCCATTAAATGACCTTTAAATGACTAACCCAATTGCCTGAAACTTTTTTTGCTTCTTGATAAAGGCCTGTATTGCTATATACTTCCCTCTTAGGACCAGCTTTACTTCATCCAAAAGGTTTGGGCTGCCATATTTTCACTTTTATTTGCTTCCTTTTTGCTTTAATTTCTTCTTTAATTTTCTGGTTAACTAATTCATGCTTTAGTAAGATGTTCTTTAACCTCTATGATTGGAAGGCCTTCCAAATTATTTCTTGTGGTTGACTTCAAGTTTCATAGCTTTATGGTCTGAAAATATACATTGTATAATCTCAATCTTTTTGTATGGCTTAGGCCTGATTTGCATATGGAGAATGTTCCATATGCACATGAAAAGAATGTCTATTCTGCTGCTTTAGGATGAAATATTCTGAATATAATTGTTAAGTCCATCTGGTCTGGTGTGTCATTCAAAGCCATTATTTCTTTGCTGATTTTCTGCTTAGATGATCTGTCCATTGTTGTAAGTGGGATGTTAAAGTCCCCTACTATTATTGTATCAATGAATTTCTTTATGCTTCTTATTAATTGATTTATATATTTGGGTGCTTTCAAGTTGGGGGCCATATTTATAACTGTTAGATCTTCTTGTTGGATAGACCCCTTTATTATGATATAGTGCCCTTCTTCATCTTATACCACAGTCATTGGTTTAAAATCTAGTTTGTCTAAATATGGCTACTCTGGCTTTCTTTTGATGTCCATTGGCATGATAATTTGTTCTCCACTCCATCACTTTCAATTTGGAGGTGTCTTTGGGTGTAAAATGAGTCTCTTATAAGCAGCATATCAATGGTTTTTGTTTTTTTAATCCAATTTGATACTCTATGTCTTTTGACTGGAGTATTTAGTCCATTTGCATTCAGAGTAATTGTGATAGATATTAATTTAGTGCCATTGTATTACCTGTAAAGTCACTATTCCAGTAGACTGTCTCTCTTGTTTTCTAGTCTTTGTTCTTTTGTCTCTCTTTCCCACTCAAATGGTCCCCTTTAATAATTCTTGCAGAGCTTGTTTATGGTCATGAACTACTTAGCTTTTGCTTGTCTTGGAAACTCTTTTTCTCTCTTTCTATTCTAAATGACAGTTTTGCTGGATAAAGAATTCTTGGCTGCATATTCTTCCCATTTAGCATGTTGAATATATCATGCCACTACCTTCTGGCCTGCCCAATTTCTATGAACAGGTGTGCTGCTAACTTTATGTGTCTACCCTTGTAAGTTAAGGATATTTTGTCCTCAGCTGCTTTCAGAGTCTCTCTTTGTCTTTTGGAAGTTTCCCTAGGCAAACTTGTCTTGCACATGATATGTCTTGGTGTTGACCTGTTTTTGTTGATTTTTAGGGGAGCTCTCTGTGCCTCTTGGACTTGAATTCCTGTTTCCTTCCCTAGATTAAGGAAGTTATCAGCTAGAATTTATTCAAATAAACCTTCTGCCACTTTTTGCTGCCCTTCCTCTTGAACACATATGATATACATATTATTGCACTTTACAGAATCTCTGATTTCCCTAATTCTATATTCATGATCTAATAATTTCATTTCCTTCTTCTTTTCAGCTTCACTATTTTCCATAATTTTATCTTCTTTATCACCTATTTGTTCCTCTGCATCTTCCATTCTCATGATTACAACCAGTCAGTTTTGCATCTCAGTTACAACATTTTTATTTCAGCCTGACTAGTTTTTAGGTCTTTTATCTCTGCATCAAGGGTTGCTCTGGTGTCTTCTATTCTTTTTTCAAGGCCAGCCAGTTAATCCTCATGACTGTTGTTCTAAATTCTTGTTTGGACATACTGCTTGTATCTGTTTTGATCAGATATCTGGCTGTGGTTTTTTCTGATCTTTCCTTTGGGAAAAATTCCTCCATCTTGTCATTTTGTCTAGGTTTCTGTCTTTTGTGTGTTATGACAACTTGTTATGTTTCCTGCTCCTGAGAGTAATGCTATATAAGAAGGGGTCATATACTGTCCAGGGCCTGGTGCTTCAAGGAAGGGTTTCCAGTATATGCTGTGCACTCTGCTGTTGTAATTTGGCTGCTTTTTCCCACAGTCGATCCTCTGCAGAGTTCCTTTTTGCTTGCAGTGGGAGTATTTAGATCTTTAACTAGGTGTGTTTTGATTTGTTAGAATATGCCTGATTTAAAAAAAAAAAAAAAAGCCTGATCCAAAAAAAAGTTGATCTGAAAAAAACATGAAAAGGAAACGAAAAACAAACAAATGAACAGAAACTATAAGCCTGATTTTTAAAAAAGAAAGAAAGAGAGGAGCAAAGATGGCAGAACAGCATGGAAGCTTTTTGTGTAACTTACATCCATGAAATACAGCCAGACCAACACTAAACCATCCTACACACCTAGAAAACTTATTGGAAGATTAACACAACAATCTGCACAACCTGAACCACAGAATACAGCAGGTACACAGCACGGAGAGCTGAACTTGGGGAGCAAGAAGCTGCGAAAGGTAGGGAACTGCTTTTGTGAGTGGAGAGAGGACTGAGACTGGAGAGGTGGGGAGAATACGGGAAAAGCACCCCTCCCCAAAAGCAGCTGGAGAGAAAGTGGAAACTTGGAAATAGCCGCAGGGACTAAACTAAAAAGGGAGAAAGGAGAAAGGAGAGAGTTTAAATTCCATTAAGACTGTAAACAAGGAGAGCACAAAAGCTGCAACTCCGCAGCTCGATACCTGGCAGTGCTCTGGTGGAACAGGCGAATCCCCAGGAACAGAGTGGGGACCGGGAGGTTCTCGGGCCACACGGGGAAAACCAGTTCCACTGCTGGAAGGACATTTGGTAGAGGCTGTTGAAGCCACCTGGTCCCAGCAGACCCCAGAAAATGGCCACATTCGCTGGTGCTGGAACAAGGTCATTAAGGGTGAAGCCTGGTACCAGATGTGTGTTGTGATTTTCCATAATCCCTGAAACGCTGCTGCTACACTATCTCGCGTACTTTTTCTGGGATGGGCTGGCACCTGGCTGCAGTCTTGGGGCATCGGCAACAGCAGGGTCCAGTGGGCATTCTTAGGTGCAGCCGACATTCAGCCATTGCTCATTCAGCCATTGCTCAGTGAGACCCTCCTGCAGAGGGGTGGAATGGGTCAAAGCCGCAGTCCTTCCGAAGTAAGGGGCTGGGGAAAACAGCCACAGCTGAGACAAAACTCAGGAGAGAGGTACTGCCTAGGGGCCTGATCATGGAGAGTAAAAAAGCAGGAGAAGACGAGAGCTGAAGACAGAGGATGCTGAGCCGGGAGAACAGACTGGGTGGCTGGGTGGCGCCATTTTCACCGCTCCCGCACATGCCTATACGCACCTATGAGCACCGCAACACTCCACCCCATTAGGCTAGCAGCGCCATCTAGTAGACAGTGGTGCTACTAAACTGAGCCCTGCCCAATTAGGCCAACTTCGCTCTTCAAGTACACAAGTCTCACCATTGGCTTAATTAATGGACTATAAAGAGCTACACAGACTGACTTCTAGGGGAAAACGAAGCAATTTCAGTCCTACTTCAATCCGTTAGCAGGTTCATCTATTCATTTTCTTTCTTTCTTGTTTCTTATTTTTCTCTTTTACAATACCTGGATCACTTTCTTATACCATACACAAAAATAAACTCAAAATGGATGAAAGACCTCAATGTAAGATAGGAAGCCATCAAAATCCTCGAGAAGAAAGCAGGCAAAAACCACTTTGATCTTGGCCACAGCAATTTCTTACTCAACATGTCTCTGGAGGCAAGGGAAACAAAAGCAAAAATGAACTACTGGGACCTCATCAAAATAAAAAGCTTCTGCACAGTGAAGGAAACAATCAACAAAACTAAAAGGCAACTGACAGAATGGGAGAAGATATTTGCAAATGACATATCAGATAAAGGATTAGCATCCAAAATCTATAAAGAACTTATCAAACTCAACACCCAAAAACCAAATAATCCAGTGAAGAAATGGGCAAAAGAAATGAATAGACATTTCTCCAAGGAAGACATACAAATGGCCAACCAACACAAGAAAAAATGCTCAACATCACTCATCATCAGGGAAATACAAATCAAAAGCACAATGAGATACAACCTTATACCTGTCAGAATGGTTAACATTAACAACTCAGGAAATAACAGATGTTGGCAAGGATGCAGAGAGAAAGGATCTCTTTTGCATTGTTGGTGGGAATGCAAGCTGGTGCAGCCACCCTGGAAAACAGTATGGAGGTTCCTCAAAAAACTAAAAATAGAACTACCCTACGACCCAGCAATTGCACTACTAAGCATCTATCCATGGGATACAAGTGTGCTGTTTCAAAGGGACACATGCACTCCATGTTTATAGCAGCACTATCAACAATAGCCAAAGTATGGAAAGAGCCCAAATGTCCACTGATGGATGAATGGATAAAGAAGAAGTGGTATATATATACAATGGAGTATTACTTGGCAATCAAAAAGAATGAAATCTTGCCATTTGCAACTACGTGCATGGAACTGGGGGTTATTATGCTAAGTGAAATTAGTCAGTAAGAGAAAGACAAAAATATGACTTCACTTTAAGAGACAAAACAGACGAACATAATGGAAGGGAAACAAAATAATATAAAAAAATATATATATGTATATATATATATAATATAAAAACAGGGAGGGGGACAAAACAGAAGAGACTCATAAATATGGAGAACAAACTGAGGGTTGCTGGAGGGGTTGTGGGAGGGGGAATGGGCTAAGTGGGTAAGGGGCATGAAGGAATCTACTCCTGAAATCATTGTTTCACTATATGCTAACTAATTTGGATATAAATTTTAAAAAATAAAAAATAAAATTAAAAAAAAAGAAAGAAAAAAAGAAAGAGAAAAGAAAAGAAAAGAAGAAAAAGGAAAAGAAAAGAAAAAAATCTGGTATTTCCACCAGAACTGAAGCTGATACACTGGAGCACTCTATGATCAGTAGACTTGGTGGGTGTGAGGTGCCTATGTTGGTCCTCTAGGGGAGAGGCCCCCTGTGCTGACTCACAGTCAGACCTTCCCTAGTAAAGATGACCCTGTATGGTGCAGGTGGTAGGGTTTGATATAAGTGGCTCCAGCCCCTACTGAAGGTGCTGTTTTGCTAACTGAAGTCCAACTGTGCTGGTGGGCAGGGGGGAAATATGTCATCACACTCTTTTACCCCCAGTGAGGAAGGCTCACACCCACTGCCACAGATAAGCGAACAATCACCCCTCCTGTTTCCCAGGCTTCCATCTGATCCCCACCCTCCCCCAGTCTGTGCTTGGGCCATCAATATCCCTGGAGCCACAGCTCTCCTGTCTTCTATCTCTGGCTGGGATACAAAATTCCAAATTTTAAAGGACCTGGCAAGATGGGGACCTGCTCCCTTCTTCCAGAGTACAGTGTTGAAGCACTGCTCCTGGAGCCATTCTGTCCCAGAAAAGCAGCAATGTGGATGGAACTGGAAGGTATTATGGTGAGCGAAATAAGGCAGCCAGAGAAGAACAGATATCACATGTTTTCACTCATATGTGGATCTTGAAAAACTGAACGGAAGACCATGGGGAAAGGGAAGGGGGGAAAAAAAAGATACAAACAGAGAAGGAGGGAGGCCAACCACAAGACACTATTAAATACAGAGAACAAACTAAGGATAGATGAGAGTTTGGGGGAGAGGGAAAATGGGTGATGGGCAGTGAGAAGGGCACTTGTTGGGATGAGCACTGGGTGTCGTATGTAAGCCAATTTGACAACAAATTATATTCATTAAAATAAATAAATAAATAAATAAATAAATAAATAAATAAATGGGAAAAAGGGAAAAAGAAAAGCAGTCACTTGACTGCACAAGTGCCTGGAGTTTGTGGTGAAGCATAATGAAAACCTGCAACCAGATTATCTGCCCTCTGCATGAGCCTCTGTCCCCTGCTGTGAAGTGGCTGCTCAGAGGTGTCAGCCCAATCTTTTGTCTTTCAAGAAGCAATACACCATCTTCCAAATGCACTCTAGAAAGGGTAACTTCTCTCTCCCAGTATGACCCAGGGGATCCCCACACCAGGCTGTCTGCTGTCTGCTCTCAGGCCTTTACCCTCTTCTCACCTGGACCACTGCCACCTGCTCAGATCAACTCTAGAAAATGGCACAGACTTCCAAATCCTCTGAATTTGAGATCCACTCTGCAAAAACTTGCAATAATCAGTTCCTCCCAATTTCTCAGTCAATGATTTTTGCAGGGGTGCTCTTCTGGCACAAAACTAGCACGCTGTTCTCTCTACTCCTCTCTCCCTCTCTCTCCTCTCCACAAAAAGGGCTTCCAACTCCCTATGGCACCATGGCCTTTCTCTCCCCCAATTCATGTCTCTGCACTTCATATCTGCCACATTCTCGCCCTCAAATTATGCAGATGGTTCTCTTAATCCTAGGTATTCAAAGTAATTTGATGTTGATCTAGCTGTGTTCAAGGGATGGGGCAAGCCCAGGGTCCCCCCACTACTCCCATCTTAATTTCTCCCCAATGCTTATTTCTTGAGGCTTTCCGAATCTATCTCTTATTTGCTCTCATGTGCTCTAAACATATATTTTAGTATCTATTATCTCTCATATGTGCCTCAATCGAATAAGCCTAAAACCCATAAACTACTTCTCCTCTACCTAAAACTGAAAACCAAGGTCCTCATGCCCAGCCAGATTCCTGAAAGGCTACCTGATGCTACCCTTTCTATCTAAACAGATTCCAATCACTTTCCAAATTGTAGACTGTTCCTCCTTCATTTATCTCATTCATTCCCTATCCTACCCCATCATTTCACAACCAGATGACAGCATCAGCCTAATCACTAGCCTCACTGCCTCCAGTCTGGCTCCCTTGCCCACTGCTGCTAGACTAACGGTCCTATAATGCAAATCTGCTTATGTCATACCCATGCTTAAAATATTTAATGATTCCCCGTTAGCTTTCAGACTACACTTCAAACTGTTTATCTTAGCACACAGGCCTTTCACAAGTAGGTCTATGCCTACCTCTCCACCTTCAACTCTTTTCATTTTTAAACATTTGGTTTGTTATTTTATTGAGTTTTGAGAATTCTCAATAAATTTTGAGTACTGGCCATTCATTATGAGTGATTTGCCTATATAGTCTTCCAGACTCTGGCTTGTCTTTTAATTGTGTGTGTGTGTTTGTTTGTTTGTTTGTTTGTTTGTTTTTAGTATAGTTGTCACACATGTTACATTAGTTTGAGGTATATAACACAGTGACCCTTCATCTCAGCCCTCAGAAGTATTACAGGTCTTTGAGTATGTACTGTTCTTGCAGTTAAAATGCTCTCTTCCTCCATCACCTTCTTTGTCTAGTTACTCAAATTCACTCAAAATACTTTCCCTTGATACAATTGCCATCATGCCTCCATAATAGTTACACCAACTTCTATCAGAGTAACTTATATTAATTTATGTCTTAGTCTGTAAATTCCAGGAGAAAAGGGCCATGGTATTATTTTTTCTAAACTTGAATCCCTATCATACAGTAGTGATTAGCACACAGTAGTGCACAAAACACAACCATTTGCTGAATGGATTAATTAACAATCAAATTGGAGATACCTAGAATGATGCTGGTCCCTTTTAAAGTTATAATTTTACATGGTTTAAATTTCCTTTGTCCCTAAAGTTTTCAGTATGATATCAGGCACGAATCCAGTGATTTGTACCTTATTTGTCTCCATTTACTAGTTCCTCCTATTCTATCTTTAATACCAGTATTGTGACTTGATTTTTCTTTAAACCTTAATATCTCTGCATATATTTTTCCTAGAATATTCTGCAGAATATGCTTGGCTTCTAATAGCTCTTAATAATACAATAAGTTCTTCCCTTATAAACTGCTGATATTTTTAATGAAAGGAAACTTTAGAAACTCTCTTTGCTGGTATGCCTGTCTTTTAATAATAGAAGGTACCTTAAAAAAATATCAGCTACTGGGGCACCTGGGTGGCTCAGTTGGTTAAGAGTCCAACTCTTGATTTTGGCTCAGGATACGATCTGATAGTTCATGGGTTCGAACCCCATGTCAGCCTCCATGTTGACAGCACAAACCTGCTTGGAGTTCTCTCTCTCCCTCTCTCTGCCCCTCCCCTGCTCATGCACACACACTCTTCCTCTCCTTCTCTCTCTCTCAAAATAAATAAACTTCAAAAAATATATAAAATTAAAAAATAAAAATAAATAAAACTCTGGTTTGATAAACAGAAAATGTTAGAAAATTTGGTTCAAATTTATTTCCCTTCATTTTTTAGGCATAAGGATAACATTGTACTGCAAGAGTCTACAAGAGTCAAAAATGTGAGAAAAAGGAACCATGGTGGCAAAAGGAAAGACAAGAAAAGGAAAGAAAATGAAACAGAGAGCACCAGTTCTTGCTAGGTAACTTATATATCATTTAATGTTTACAAAATCCTTTCAAAGTATTCAGAGTAAGTTTTATTATCCCTGTAACTCAGAAGAAGAAGCCAAGGCTCACAGATTTTTAACTTTCCTAAATTCACCCAGCTAATCAACAACAGAGCCAGGATTGAAGCAAAGTCTCTTCTGCCAAAAGCAATGGTTTTTTCCTCCACATTGTCCTGACCCCTAAGGAAAGCAAGAGACACCCCAGCCAATTTTGTCTCAAATAAAATCGACCTTTATAAAAACCCAGATGCCAATAAAATAAGATATGGTATCTTGAGAAGTATAAATAGTGAAGTTCAAAAAAACCTTGACCAATACTAAAAAAGAATTTTTTTAAATTCCCATGGAATGGTGGCAATAAAGCCAAACTGTCTTTCCAAGTTTCTATAATTTATTTAATATTGAAAGATTGTCATTCTCTTCTATATCCTCTCTTACTTTTGATTTGGACCTATTTCCTGGAGAAAAAAAATTCCTTACGGAACCTGATGACTTTAAAACTGCCAAATCAAGACTCTTTGTTGTACTTAACTATATATCAACTCTGTGTTGGTCAGCACTACTTTTCCTACTGAGAATTACTCAGTGAACCACATATGCACTAGTTGGTGGTCTCAGTCTATGTCCTCATAAATGGTCTATCATAACTGCATCTCTGGAGGCAGTCTCAGTGGAAAGAGGATAATTCAGTAAAAATAACAAAGCATAAGGAAGTCAGGAAATGTATAGGTACAGAGTATTAATCAAAAATTGAGTAATATATAGGGATGCCTGGGTGGCTCAACTGGTTAAGTATCTGACTCTTGATCACGGCTCCAGTCATGATCTCATGGTTTGTGAAGTTCGAGCCCCGCATCAGGTGCTATGCTGACAGCACTGAGGGTGCTTTTGATTCTCTGTCTCCCTCCCTCTCTGCCCTTCCTCTTCTGGTGCTCTATCTGTCTCTCTCAAAATAAATAAACATTTTTTTTAATTGAGTAATATCTCCTTGACCTGACATCTAAAAGGAAACATACCACAACAGAGATGAAAAAAATCTATAATTTAGAAAAAAATCAGTAAGGAAGAAAAGAGTAAGGCCATGAAGGAAGAAATTATGATAGTGGATACATTATTTGGTACCGTGTAATAAAGAATAAATTAAAAATGTAGCAAGGAACTGTATAAGAATGCTGAAGGGACCCCAAAATGAGCAGAAGATTTCATGAAATAGTAAGATACAATTAGAAGAGAGAAGAGGCAGGCCTTTTTCCATTATATTCCAGACAGAAGCAAGAAACAAAAATGTGACCCACTGCTTTTTAAAGAGTGTCCAGAAAAAGAAATCTATACCATTAAAGTTGATGCTCTCCCCCTAGAAAACATCTATAATACATTATTTTATAGTGGAATGTATGTGTGTATACAGAGAGACACAGCTGACTAAAGAATTCTTCTGAGGGAAAAAAAATGTCTATACGGAGGAAAATACCTTACAGAATAATATAAGAAAGACAGTGATATATGAGGGCACAAATTAGCAGATAGAAACCTAGTGCATCCAGATAAACAGGAATTTACAGGTATGAGAAAGAACAAAGAGAGTAGGTAAGGGGAAAGGAGGTGGAAGAACAATGAGATGACGTTGCTAAAGAATTTGAAGATTTCTGATATTCAAATTGGAGCCACTTAGAATATAGTGCTACAGTAAAGAATCCCCTCCCTTCTGCCTTCCCAAATTTCTATAAGGTTTGCAATATACACAAACATACATAAACATGTCTTGTCTGGGAGTATTGGAGAGTGAGTGTGTGTGTGTGTGTGTCAAAATCAAGGGGGAAAAGGCCAATTACCAATTACAGATTAACCAACTATAAAATAGGGATAGAAAGATCATTCGTAAACTAATTTGTGGAAGCAAAAACTTGGAACTAGAGATGACGTTGAGAATATGAGCCCCAGAGAATTTGCAGAAATCTTGGGACATTATAGTTGATAGGACACAGAATTGGGGTTCAAGCCATTTATATATAGATCTTAAGAGTAACAAGATCCCAGTAGACAAGTGGTTTACAACCATAAGTAAGTGGATTGTGAGCAATTAAAAAATGAAGGTTAAAAAAAAACATAAAAAGAAAGAAAGAAAAGGAAAAAAAGCAAGCAAGCAATAGTCAACTTGGAACTCTTACAGGGTTATGAAAAGTAAGTTAACCAAGCTAAGCTCATTTCCTTTATAATTGGGGTTACTATACTGATAAATCTACAATGCCACAGATAACACATCTTAATTTTAGCAAGGCCTTTGAGAAAGTACTTGAGGATAAAATAAAGAAACATGGTTTATACAGTAGCTTAATAAAGCAAGTTTGAAGTTCATTTCAACAACTTTACTCAAAATGGGTTAATGTTTGATTGATGTTATCTGAAAGGAAGATATATCACTGTTTTCCACATGACTAAACAATTTTTCATAAATAATCTGACTTTTAAAAATCTGAAAATGATTCCAGGTTAGGAGGTAAAGACAAAATCAAAAGTTAAAAAGATCTGAATGGATTCTAACATAAACCAGAATTAACAGGATAAAATTCCATGAATATAAATTTAGCATCTACCTTTACATATAAAAAGATAAAACTAGTATCAGAACAAGAATGCTCAAATTAATAATAGTTTGAGTTCAGAGACTTGGAGTTTAACTGCTCACAAAATCACTATGAACGAACAGCATGACAAGGCTATCATAATAAGGTAAGATAATGTTAGACATTAAATCAGAGAGGTAATTGTTTGAGTATATTATAGAACATTCACCTCAGAGATTTGTTTCTATTTCAAGATGTTTTTATTTCAATATTTTATGGGTATTACTTATCTAGAACATGCATAGAAAAGTATTTGCGGAGATGATTTTAGGGACTTCGATTTCTTGTATTGGCAAATTAGTAATCAGTCTAATCCTTCTGCCGAAGAAAACTAAGAAGATTGATGAAATATAAAATACTTTATATTAAAAACATCAAAGAGCTAATAAAACAGAGAAATTTCTTGAGATGAATTCCAGAAAAAGTAATGTTTAGTACACAGAGATAGCCATTCACATGAAAAAACAAGATACCATGAGCAAAAACCAGCATAATGATCCAGGAAGTCCAGACACTAAAGTTGTCAAATTCTAACCATAATACAAATATGCTTACCATGTTCAAGTACCTCAATATCAAAAGTGAAAATTTCATCAGGAAACTGATAATCATACAAGATATGGAAATTCTCAAGTATTCAGAATAGTCTGAAATGTTCAAGGGTCAAGAAATTTCAGCCTGGGTAAGAGAAGACATAAATAAGTGCTAAGAACAATCATCAGTTATTTGAAAAATACCTTTTCCTATTTTCTTCGTTCTATGTTGCTTAAGAAAGCAGAACTAGAAGCAGTCCATGGAAATGGCAGGGAATTCACATCTAGTTTGAGAAAAATGTCTCCAACAATTAGAATTGTCCAAAATCAGGTTCACTGTCTCACAGAATTGATGAGATTGCTATTACCGTTAACACAGTTGTGTATTGCATATTGTATGGCTGGAGAGAGTCTAATCTACTTCAATAAGATGAGAATATAAAGGCACTAACGTTCCTCCTCTATAATTTTTTAATCCAAGTAAAAATTTAATATAACCATAAATATTATTGGAGATATACTAAACCACTATTTCCCAAGGTATGGTCTGAGAAAGTTATAGAACTAACATATTATAAGAGTCCTAAAGTTAGAAAATTTTGGAAATTCTGGGTTAAGCAAAATTAAATACTTTTATTTGCTTCAATATTTCTTACCAACTTGAATGTACTTAAGTGCATCAAAAACATACAAAGAAAATTTCTATATACAGCACTGACCATAAAAAAAATTCTTTTTTTCATGTTACATTTTTAAATCTTTCCTCCCACTTTAATTATGAGTTATTTGGAGGGTTTTATTTGTTTATTTTGTTTTATTTTTCAATTCTTTATTTAAATTTTAGTTAGTTACCATATAGTGTAATACTTCTTTCAGGAGTAGGATTTAGTGATTCATCACTTACATATAACATCCAGTGCTCAACATAACAGGTGCCTTCCTTAATACCCATCACCCATTTAGCCCATCTCCTGCCCACATCCCCTCCAGCAGACCTCAGTTGGTTCTCTATAGTTGGAGTCTCATGGTTTGCTTTTCTCTCTTTTTTTTCCCGCCTTCCTCTATGTTCATCTGTTTTGTTTCTTAAATTCCACATGAGTGAAATCATGGCATTGTCTTTCTCTGACTGACTTATTTCATTTAGCATAATAAAAAAGACTCTAGTTCCATCCACATCATTGCAAATGGTAAGATTTCATTCTTTTCACCCCAAATAGCCAAAGTAATAATGAAGAAGAAAACCAAAGTGGGAGGCATCACAATCCCAGACTTTAGGGTCTACTACAAGGCTGTAATCATCAAGATAGTATGGTATTGGCATAAAAACAGACATATAGACCAACGGAATAGAATAGAGACCCCAGAATTGGACCCAAAAATGTATGGCCAACTAATCTTTGACAAAGCAGGAAAAGAGTATCCAACGGAAAAAAAGACAGTGTCTTTAACAAATAGTGCTGGGAGAACTGGACAGCATCAGGCAGAAGAATGAAACTCGACCACTTTCTTACACCATATACAAAAATAAACTAGAAATGGATGAAGGACCTGAATATGAGACAGGAAACCATCAAAACCCTAGAGGAGAAAGCAGGCAACAACCTCTTTGACCTCAGCCGCAGCGATTTCTTACTTGACACCTCTCCAAAGGCAAGGAATTAAAAGCAAAAATGAACTATTGGGACCTTATCAAGATAAAAAGCTTCTGTACTACAAAGGAAACAATCAACAAAACTAAAAGGCAACCGATGATATGGGAAAAGATATCTGCAAATGACATATTAGACAAAGGTCTAGTATCCAAAATCTATGAAGAACTCACCAAACTCCACACCTGAAAAACAAATAATCCAGTGAAGAAATGGGCAGAAGACATGAATAGACACTTCTCCAAAGAAGACATCCAGATGGCCAACAAGCACATGAAAAGATGCTCAATGTCACTCATCATCAGGGAAATACAATCAAAAACCACACTGAGATATCACCTCATGCCTGTCAGAGTGGCTAAAATGAACAAATCAGGAAACTAAAGATGCAGGAGAGGATGTGGAGTAATGGGAACCCTCTTGCACTGCTGGTAGGAATGCAAACTGGTGCAGCCACTCTAGAAAACAGTGTGGAGTTTCCTCAAAATATTTAAAACAGAACTACCCTATGACCCAGCAATAGCACTGCTAGGAATCTACCCAAGGGAAACAGGAATGCTGATGCACAGGGGCACTTGTACCCCAATGTTTATAGCAGCACTTTCAACAATAGCCAAATTATGGAAAGAGCCTAAATGTCCATCAACTGACAAATGGATAAAGAAGATGTGGTTTATATATAAAATGGAATACTACTTGACAATGAGAAAGAATGAAATCTGGCCATTTGCAGCAACGTGGATGGAACTGGAGGGCATTATGCTAAGTGAAATAAGTAAGGCAGAGAAAGACAGATGCCATTTGTTTTCACTCATATGTGGATCCTGAGAAACTTAACAGAAGACCATGGGGGAGGGGAAGGGGGGAAAAAAGTAACAGAGAGGGAGGGAGGCAAACCATAAGAGACTCTTAAAAACTAAGAACAAACTGAGGGTTGATAGAGGGTGGGGGAGAGGGGAAAGTGGGTGATGGGCATGGAGGATCGCACTTGTTGTGATGAGCACTGGTGTTGTATGGAAATCAATTTGACCATAAGTTGTATTTAAAAAAAAGAAAAAGGAAAAAAAAAAGATTTCATTCTTTTCTGTGGGCAAGTAATATTCCACTATATATATATATCCTCTTTTTTTTTTAAATTTTTTTTTTCAACGTTTATTTATTTTTGGGACAGAGAGAGACAGAGCACGAACGGGGGAGGGGCAGAGAGAGAGGCAGACACAGAATCGGAAACAGGCTCCAGGCTCCGAGCCATCAGCCCAGAGCCTGATGCGGGGCTCAAACTCACGGAGCGCGAGATCGTGACCTGGCTGAAGTCGGATGCTTAACCGACTGCGCCACCCAGGCGCCCCATATATATATCCTCTTTATCCATTCATCAGTCAGTGAAAATTTGGGCTCTTTCTATAATATGGCTATTGTTGATAATGCTGCTATAAGCTTTAGGGTGCCCCTTCAAATCAGTATATTTGTATCCTTTGGGTAAACACCTAGCATTACAATTGCTGGATTATAGGGTAGTTCTATTTTTAACTTTTTGAGGAATATCCATACTGTTTTCCAGAGTGGCTGCACCATTTTGCATTCCCACCAACAGTGCAGGAGGGTTCCCCTCTCTCCACATCCTCACCAACATCTGTTGTTCCCTGTGTCAATTTTTTTAAGTATTTACTTATTTTGAGTGAGAGAGACAGAGAGAGAGAGAGAGGGAGAGAGGGAGGGAGAGAGGGAGGGAGAGGGAGAGAGACAATCTCAAGCAGGCTGTACACTCAGCCCAGAGCCCAATGCAGGGCTTGATCTCCCATGAGATCATGACCTGAGCTGAAATCAAAAGTTGGACGCTTAACTGACTGAGCCACCAAAGCGCCCCTCCTATGTTGTTAAATTTAGCCATTCTGACAGGTCAGGTGGAATCTCATTGTGGTTTTGATTTGCATTTCCCTGATGATGAGTGATGTTGAACATCTTTTCATATGTCTGTTGGCCATCTGTATGTCTTCTTTGGAAAAATGTCTATTTCCTGTTGGATATTTATGAGACAGGCTCTATAGAATACTTTGGAGCGAGGGAATGTTGGGTTAAATAATTCTAATTTGATGGTATCAAAAAAAATCCAGTTTGTCTATTTTGTCAAAAGAATTGAATCGATGATGCAATTTAAATATAAATTTTTCATAAGGATGAAATAATGCAACACTATCACAATTTACCACAAAAAGTCTTCCTTTTTCACAGATGAGGTATCATTGTTGTACTATACACAATTATGAGCATCTTAAATGATATAGCCTAAATTCAGTCTCTGATGAGTTACTAGCAAATGTGGGAGAGACTAAAGAACACCTCCTCCTCCTCCTGACATACCTAAATTCCTTTAACAACCTATTATAGGCCCATGAACTTGATTAAACACTCCCGAAGGTATGTATAGTTCAAGCTGTTCTAACTCTTGGAGTACTATGTTCTTAAAGTTTTATTTTTCCTGTTGCCTTGTACAAGCAAATTTCTTAAATAAATATGCCTCCATTTCTTCATCTTTAAAATTACAATCATAATCATATGGTTGCTGAAGATTGAATTAAAGGAGATAATCCAGCACAGTGTTAGCACATTATAAAAACTCAGTAACTATAAACTATCATTTTTATTCAAAAATAGCACTTTACTTTGTTTTGATCTTCAATTACCTACTGCTTCATTTGAATGACATCATGTGTGTGAATTACTTAGCACTATGCTCAATTAAAATTGGTAATGAATGTGTTTGTGATCTTTATATATACACACTTACTTCTTAGTCGATTATGAAGGTAGCAATTTTTACCTGAAACAGACTTTCTGCTCTATCTCAACAAACCTAGAGTCTAAAATACAGGAAATGTTGTGTCATTGGAACTAGAAACTACCTGGCACTTAATCTTTCATACCTTCTTCTTGGTTACAGCATTTATTAATATTTGTATTCACATATGACAAAAATGAATCTCAGAAATTTTTAGGGATTTGTTTATGGTATTGTTTATGGTAGTCAACAAACCAATAACCAACAAACAATGCTTAATTATCTCACCTACGAATCCACTAGTAGACAGCATCTGATGATGAGAACTATTCCCTTTCCTAAAGACAACAACACAAAGTGCTGATGCTTTTTTGCAGTAATAAAACTATCAAAAGAAAAGGAATATAAAAGTATAAAGGAAACTTGCTATACTTTAGGGTTAAAATAAGCATTAGAGAGTAAAATAAAGACAAGAAAAAGGTTTCAGGTAGCAATTAAAGGAAAAGATTTTAACAAGAAGGTCAATCAGAGGAGGCCATCATTTGCTTAATGTAGTAGTGATATTACAGTCACCAGACACATTTATGAATACGCAGCTGTATTTATGGACAGAAGAGTAAAAGTCCTATTTGATGCAGGAGATAGATCAGAGACTCCAAAGGAATGTTTGCAACCTTTTCAACTGGACAAAGGTGACTTTGGTCCTAAAGAAACTAAAGAAAGTCTTTGGTTACTAAAGAAAGTAAAAAGGGCTTTAATAAAATTCTCTTTCTACTAAAACTTTTCTAAATGGATTTGTCTAGCAAAATAACAAGATACCTTGCTGCCTTTGTAGTATCCTAGTAAAATTGTATTTTTTACTCATATTAAATCAATTTATACATTTTCATAACGGATTACTACAGATATCACAGACTACATGTAAACATACACAGTTTATGTTGGATCAAGTGGAGCTGGCAAACAGTATTCATTTACAAACTAGGATAAACTTCCTAGTGTCTTCAGTTTTAAAGTTTTTCTATTTATATTTGTATATTATTTATATTACCTATATAATCCTAGCCATTTTCTTATCAGTAAACCATCCTCTGTTTTTCAATCTACCACTGGCTTTAAGATAAACAATCCTAAAATTTGTATGGAACCACAAAAGATCCCAAAGACCTTGAAAAGGGAAAGCAAAGCTGGAGGCATCATGATTTGGGACTTCAAGCTATATTACAAAGCTATAGTAATTAAAACAGCATGGTACTGGCACAAAAATAGACATGTATATCAATGTATGAGAACAGGAAACCCAGAGGGGTGGCCTGGGTGGCTCAGTCAGTTAAGTGTCTGACTTTAGCTCAGGTCACGATCTCACTGTTCCTGAGTTTGAGCCCTTCATCAGGCTCTCTGCTTGTCAATGCAGAGCCAGCTTTGGATCCTCTCTCTCTGTCTCTCTCTCTCTCTCTCTCTCTCTCTCTGTCCCTCTCCAACTGACTCTTTCTCTCAAAAAAAAAATTTAAAAATATAAATAAAGTTTGTAACTACTGTTCTTTTATGTATATGTGTGTGTGTGTGTGTGTATAAACCTGTTCTTTAATATATATATAGAGAGAGAGATACATATGTGTGTGTGTGTGTGTGTGTGTATGTGTATTGAGAGAGAGAGAGAAAACCTAGAAATGAATGCACAACTATGTGGTCAATTAATCTTCCACAAAGTAGGAAAAAATATCCAATGGGTAAAAGAATGTCTCTTCAACAAATGGTGTTGACAGCAACACTCAAAGGAATGAAACTGCACCACTTTCTTATACCATACACAAAAGTAAATTCAAAATGAATGAAAGACCTAAATGTGAGACAAAACCCATAAAAATCCCAGAGGAGAATACAAGCAGTAACCCCTTTAACATCAGCCTTAGCAACTTCTTACTAGATATGCTTCCTGAGGCAAGGAAAACAAAAGCAAAAATAAACTATTAGGACTTCATCAAGATAAAAAGCTTCTGCACATTGAAGAAAACAATCAACAAAAGTAAAAGGCAGCCTGCTGATTGGGAGAAGATATTTGCAAATGACATATCTGAGAAAGGGTTAGCATCCAAAATATATAAAGAACTTCTAAAACTCAACACTCAAAAAAACAAATGATCCAGTTAAGAAATGGGTAGAAGACATGAATAGACATTTTTCCAAAGAAGACATCTAGATGGCTGACACATGAAAAAATCTTCAACATCACTGGTCATCAAGGAAATACAAATCAAAACTACAATAAGATATGATCTCACACCTGTCAGAATGGCTAAAATCAACAACACAAGAAACAACAGGTGTTGGCAAGGATGCAGAGAAAGGGGAACCCTCTTACGCTGCTGGTAGGAATACAAACTGGTACAGCCACCCTGGAAAACAGTATGGAGGTTCCCCAAAAAGTTAAAAATAGAACTACCCTATAATCCAGCAATTGCAATAATAGGTATTTACCCAAAGTTTACAAAAAATACTTATTCAAATGGATACATGCAGCCCAATGTTTATAGCATTATCAACAATAGCCAAATTATGGAAATGGCCAAATGCCCACTTACTGAAGAATGGATAAAGATGTGGTATACATATACAATGGAATATTATTCAGCCAAAGACAAGAATGAAATTTTGCCATTTGCAATGATGTGGATGGAGCTACAGAGTATTTATGCTAAGTGAAATAAGTCAGTGAAAGACAAATACCATATGATTTCATTCGTATGTGGAATTTAAGAAACAAAACAAATGATCATAAGGGAAAAAAGAGAGAGGCAAACCAAGAAACAGACTCCTAACTATAGAGAACAAATCGATGGTCACCAGAGGGAAGGTGGATCGGGGTGGGGTGGGGGGATGGGTAAAATAGGTGATGGGGATTAAGGAGTGCACTTGTGAAGAGACCAGGTATTGTATGTAAGTGTTGAATCACTAAATCATACACCTGAAATTAATATTACACTATATGTTAAGTACCTAGAATTTAAGTTAAAACTTTAAAAATTTTTCAATTTTAAACATGTTGAAAAAGAAACTACAACAAAAAGACTAACTTCTGACTTTGTTCTTTTGAGGTATACATGACTTGCACAATTCAATCCAGTCAGCTTCTGTTGGATGACTATAAGAAATGAAGGCAAGGCTGGGATGCACTAGGATTGATGCCGGGTTTGGAAAAAGTAATTAGAAATGAGAACAATGCCAAGGTAAACTGGCCATCTTTTACTTACAGCTGACACGTGCTGTAAGAGACACATGACATCAATCATGTCTGCGAGGATAAGGAGTCTGGTAACTGCAGCCAACAAGGCACGGGCAGCCTGAACCACAGCCTCCCTTTTTGGGAGATAACAGGGGTCATCTGCAAATCTCTCAGCTGATACTTTCAGAGCTTCACCTGAAAAACACAACCCAAAATAATATACTTTAAGTTTCAGCTATACCTGTTTAAGTATTTATCATCCTAATTCCAAGTACATTCTATGACTAAGCATAATATTAAAATAGTGTCAGTTGACACTAGAACACTGTCTCTTAATAAACAATGGAGTTTAAAATCGACATTTCTCTTTGATAAATGCTCTGGAGTTTAAGAAGCATGATACCATTTTCCTGCAAGAGAATTGTGCTCAATTGACTAGCAACATCTAGTAACACCGCTGTCAACTTCTGCATTTGCTGAATCTCATTTGCTGTGAAAGGTTTCATTACTAAGACTTCAACTGGAAACAATCTGGCTTATAAAAATAAGGTAAATCTTCATTAAACTACTTTCCAGCTTAATGTTAGAAAACAGCTAGCCTTTGAGACAGTAATTCTCTGAGATAAAAGTTTAACATAGGCAGATTTATCCTAAACTGTCAATATAATAACCTATCTCCTAAATTGTCAAATTATATTTCATAGTACATAATTGTTAGAGAAATATGCCTACAATTTTTAAGGTTTTTTTCGCTGAAAATACGTTTTATGATAAAAGCAATGTGTACTCATTCATTTTTAAAAGTTCACAGTTCAGAAGGGTATGAAATGAAAAGATTCCTCTTTACCCCTCTCCACTAACATAATTGCTTACCACATCCACTATGTTTTAAGTTTTTCAATTTAAACTTGTTTTTATTATGAAATCACTACATTCTCATTACTTTTAAATAATTCAGTATACTGAAGAGTATAAAGTGAAAAGAATTTTTAGAAAGTCTCCATACAAATCACCCAAAAATACTCATGGAGTTCTTGTATATCCATCCAGAAATTTTTCCATGAATACATGTTTCATGTGTGTGCATATGTATAAATATTTATTTATATGTATAAATGTACATGTATGTTTAAATGTATGTATTTTTATGAATATATTCACACATTCATATATATAAATATATAAAATATTTTCTGTCCTAAGAAAACAGAGACATTTTATATTTTAAATGGAACACACAGAAGATATAAATACTTTTCACAAATATTTTCATACTATAAACATTTTCTACAATTTGTTTTCCACTTACCAATTTATTTTCTTTTCATGCTGGGATATAATTGACCAGGAGACACTAAAGAATGAATGGTAACTTACCATGTGGGCTCTAAAGCTGTTCTGCTTCAGCATCTGTCCTACTACCTCAGACAAGTCACTTAACTTCTTTATGCCTTATTTTTTCCCTTGCAAATGGAGCTAATAATAATACCTACAATTTTTATAAAAATTAAATAATAACAGTGCTTTGAGCTTACTAAAGAGTTGATTGGCTTTTGTCATTCTTTTTAATACTTGAATAAAGTTACATTTTACTGATATACTATAACTTATTTTACGAGACCTCCATTAAACACATAAATAATTTCCAACTTTTTCCTATTTCAAACTGTACTGCAAAGAATGACACATAGTTTTGCATGCATGAGCAAACTTAGCTGGAGGATAAATTCTCAAAAGTGGAATTGCTGAGTCAAGAGGCAAATGAATTTTAAGGTTTGATACATATTGTCAAAAAATTTTCCAAAATACAGCCATCTCACCAATAATATATTAAAGGGAGTGTCTTACCTACTCCATGAATATTTTAGTTATTTATTTGTGAAAGTCAGCATAATGAAAATGAAATTGAGTATTTTTATTAAATATAACAAAGAATAGTGTTCCTTATAATGGACAGAACCTATGAAGAGGGTCTGAGACTGTCTCAACATGTTAATATAAACATGTTAGCTCTCTTAGCAATACCAAGTTAGGAATTCAGACTATTAAGTCAGACACCTCTGAGATCAATTCTTACCTGCCTCTTCTAGCTCTGAGACCTTGGATGCTTAAATACTTTCAGTGTCCTCATGTAATGGAAAGGCATAAAAATATTACTTATTTCACAGTGTTTCTGAGATGGCTAAATGAGATATAATTCATAACATATATTTAGCACAGTATCTGAACATGGAAAGCACTCAACAAATATTAGCTGTTATTTTCTCAGGAAATTTCTAGTAGAGTTGGTAAATTTTTTAGACCAGGAAATGGTGATTTTTATGTGTTTCTCTGCAAGTTAGAATTTCTGCGAGGAGACTGAAAATTAAAGTGACCTCAGAAATTCAGAGAGCAGGTTAATTCCCACATAAAAGATTTTTTTCTTGTCATGATTCTGAATTGGAAAGTTATGATAGTCTTTATACAATATGGTCTTTGACTTTACTAAAACTAAATACACATCAAAATAGAATTATGTGTTGTTGACTAAAAATGTTGGGATGTTGAACAACTGGTTGAAGAGTCATACTCAGGAAAATATCATTTAAACATTAAAGATCAATTACAGTCTCTGTCTCCATTAAGGTAATATGAAGAGAAAACCAAGTAGCACTATTGGGGAAAAAAGGCACTCCTGAAGTACGTGAACAAAGATGCAACAAGTAAACTTCCTATTACTGGACTTACCACCCTCCCTCTCCTGCAACGCTCTCAACCCTTTTCAGCTTCACCTCATACTTCTGCTCCCAACTTAAGCATCACTTCCTCTGTGAAGCCTCCAATGCCCCCTTACCAAGGGAGTCCCACAGTAAGGCAGGTCTCACAGTAAGATTCTATGCTTCCTATCATAACTATCCATCATCATTTACCGTAATGACTTAAATCAAAGCCTGTCCTTAATTCTAAATCAAAAGACTAGTGAGAGTCACACCAGTCAGAATGGCTAAAATTAACAACATAAGTAACAACAGGTGTTGGCGAGGATGTGAAAAAGCGGGAACGCTCTTACACTGTTGGTGGGAAAACAAACTGATGCATCCACTCTAGAAAACAGTGTGGATGTTCCTCAATAAGTTAAAAACAGAAATACCCTATGATCCAGCAATTGCACTAGTAGGTTTTACCTAAAGGATACAAAAATATTAATTCAAAAGGACACATGCACCCCAATGTTTGTAGCAGTATTATCAACAATAACCAAATTATGGAAAAAGCCCACATGTCCATCAACTGATTAATGGATAAAGATGTGATGTAATAGATATATAGACATAGATGATATAGATATAGATGATATAGATAGATATAGATATAGATAATATAGATGATATAGATAGAGATAGAGATAGAGATAGAGATAGAGATAGAGATAGAGATAGATATAGATATAGATATAGATATAGATATAGATATAGATATAGATATAGATATAGATATAGATAGATATAATGAAATATTACTCAGCCATAAAAAAGAATGAAATCTGGCCATTTGCAACAAGTGGATAGAGCTAGAGAGTATTATGCTAAGCAAAATAAGTCAGTCAAAGACAAATACAGTATGATTTCACTCATATATGAAATTTAACAAACAAAACAGATGAATATGGAGGGGGAAAAGAGACACAAACCAGGAAACAGATTCTTAAGTATACAGAACTATTTAAGGGTTACAGGGGAGGGGAGGTAGTTGGGGGAGGGATAGGTTAAATAGGTGATAGGTATTAATGAGGGCACTTGTGATGAACACCAGGTGTTGTATGTAAGTGATAAATCACTAAATTCTACACCTGAAACTAATATTATATTACATGTTAACTAACTGGAATTTAATAAAAACTTGAAAAAGAAAAAGACTAGTGAGAATAAGAGCTGCACTGGTCCTGGTCACCACAGTATTCCCAAGTTAGAACAGTGCCTACTCTGATGAATATATCCAACACATTGAATGTGTGTTGTTGAATGAATATGTGAATGAACATTATTCAACTTTTCTTTTAACAAACATATGTTGTTCCTTATATAACACAGCTCCATCCTAGGCATCCAAGATACAGAGATTAATACAATTCAGTTTTGAGCCTAATAATTTCACAAATGAGAGCCAACAAACACTGTCATACAATCTAAGCAGGGCTCAAGCAGAGACCTGTACAAAGTAGTAAAAGGCACAGAGAAGGACGTACCTCTGCCTGAGGTGTCAGAGGACACACTGAGAAATGTTCAAGGTAGGAGCAACATGTTCCAACTATTTATTATCAAAGATAGCTGGTTTATATAATCTAGCCAGTTCGCTGCCTAATTGTCTTCTGTCAGGAAAAAAAAAAAATGGCTATTTTCCAAATAGAAAAAAAAGCACAACAAATTCCTTTCTATCTACAATATTAGCATCCATGTGTTATAGAGTCTACACATGAGAAGTCTATTCTTTTGAAATATCATTTCCAATCTTTCTTTTAATGCTTTTAATTTGAAATTTAATAAATAGGAAATTTCACTTTTGATATACATACAAATAAAAAACTATACCTTTCCTTCAAGAAATCCCATTCCATACATCAG
This sequence comes from Lynx rufus, assembly GCF_022079265.1. Taxonomy (NCBI): domain Eukaryota; kingdom Metazoa; phylum Chordata; class Mammalia; order Carnivora; family Felidae; genus Lynx; species Lynx rufus. The sequence continues at coordinate 10,126,449 of NW_025814825.1, forward strand.
AGCAATTTACTGAAGCTCCCAAAAATACCACAAGAACTAGGTTCAGAAAGTTTTCTGTTAGATTCATTTTGTTCCTTTCCTATAAAATATGCTCTTTTTAATCTTCAAGAAAATCGGTTATGAAATTCCTGCTTGAATAATGTACTGAAGTATATACTCTACAAAGATATCTACATATAAAGAGATTGTGTACATATATAAGTGTAATATGGAAAAACTTCTGAATATACAAAAATCTGATGTGTAAAAAATTTATGTGATCATATAAACTCCAGAAGTAAAAAAAAAAAAAGAAAGATTTTTGGCTAAATAGACACATTACAAAATATTCTTCACTTTATAGGATACTTGCATGGTTCTTTTAAATAGCAAGTTCCTTTGCCTCATTCAAAAGTACAACTCCACTTTCTAAAAGTCATTGTAAAATGATTGTATTGACTATAAGCTTTAAAATCAGAATCAAACAAACAAACAAACAAAAAAACACTGCATAAGTAAAACATCCAGAAGAGAAAGGAGAACAACCAAAATGAAAAGGAGCAAATACTAAAGATTGAATTTCCTCTAACTTTTATAATTAACATTATGTTTATTATTCAATTAAGATTTCTAGTGTATGCCTCTGGCCACTCTTCTGTGTGTTTTAATATTTGATACCATGTGACATGCACTAATGCATATTAATTGATTCAATATATAATAACATACTCCACTATAATGGAGTTCTGAGGCTGAGACTGGGCACTAGGGGTTTGCTTTTATTTGTTTTTAATTGAGAAAAAGCCATTTGAATTTCGAAACACCTAAAAGGTAGAAGCTTGAATTTAACTTTGGAGCAGACTGATTTGGGTGGGGGTGGGGGGAGACAAGAGGAGGATGACTTCAATTAGGCCCTAAACTTACACAGACGTTAAAAAAATAAAAAAGCAAAGACCTTATTTACAATGTTTGAGACAACTTTAAATGTAAGGAGCAAAATGTTTTCTATGTTAAAAGAAAACCTTATCATGGCAGAATTAAGGGCCAAAGAACGAGCCACTGCTGTGTGGACTCAGGCTTGAAAGCTACAAGAATATCAGCAGCACCTACAGGGACATCAGCAAGACCTATAGACTCAAATGCAGCTGTATATGGTTGTCATTGTAAAATACTGGCTGTGTTTTACTTCCCTTTCATTATCTCCAAACTCTCAGTAAATTCTTATCACAAGTTGTAATTTGGTTCCAGCCAAAGCAGAGTAACAAAACTAGATTTTTTTCCCACCTGAAAATGGACAAAATATGTGAAAAAATGGTTGCGAAGGCAATGGACATCAGGCAATAAAGGACAGCAATCTTTGAGAAATGGGAAACAAGCAACATGAGATCTTTGCTAGCCCTTGCTTATTGCTTTGAGAGACTTTCCAGGCCACAGACAGGAAGGGAAAATTAAGACAGAGCCTGGCAAATTCTCTGAGCTAAAGAGACAGAACTAAGCATCCAGAGAGATTGTGGCAGCTAACGTACACAGAACAGAGAATGAGAAAGAAGAGCGATACACAGGGAGAGAACTCTAAAGATGTGCAGAAACTCCCCCTTGAGTATTCAGCTACTGATCAACACAGACATGGGGAAGAAACCACCTAAGGTTAAAAAAACAAAAAGCCATCTGAAAAGATTTAAGGTAATAGTACTTGACACACAGCACTGGAAATAGTACTTGTTCCTACCACCAGAATGGAAAACTTCATGATTTATTGGATATTGGATAGAGACGTAGTGGGGAATAATTAGCCCTAGAATGAGCAGTGCCCCAGTATCCCCTAACAAAACAATTCAGAGAAAGCAGAATTTCTACCTTTAAGGCATTAATCATCAGAGAATAGCTGTGGCCGGGTAAAGATAACAGGAGGACAGCATCATGAGTTAACTAAAGTAGAAGGGCATAGGCAACCTGGCACTGAGTCCTGCACCATTGAGAATAATCAAAATGAGCTGGAGAATGCTTTGATAGGGCTAATTCTATAAAATTATGAATGTTTATAAAATATAAAATTTGGTGGGGTTCACTTCCATAAAACTGAGGGAAACGTCTCCAAACATCACAAGTGGGATATAGTAGAAATTCTTAAGAGACCTCCTCTTAACCATCTCTCTAGATTAATCAATTATTTTTATTCCCTCTCAGAAACATATTAATGGTCCCTCCTTCCTGCTCAATACCAAAGGATTATTTCAAGTATACTGCAGCCCTTCTGTTCCCACTAATTGAAGTATGTACCAAGAGCCTGTCAGGGAAAAAAAAAAAAAGACTGTCAGTTTGTTCTGCAACCTTTTGATGTCAGTTGTAATTATAATTATGAAATTTTAAGAAATATATAAACTTATCAAGTGATAATACAAAAAAGACCTGTTATTTCTTTGAAAATTAATTTGAATGCTAGGAGACACTCAATAAAAATTAGTTGCAAAAACTGTCAAATTGAGTCTGGAAGAAAAAAAGTTGGGGAAAGTAAGGGAGAAAATTATAAAATATCAAGAAGGATGCTGCAGGTTGGTAGTTTCTCAAGTGTCATTAAGTTCTCTTCCATTAAGACACCAAAACTACAGGGGCATCTGGGTGGCTCAGTTGGTTAAGCGTCTGACTTCAGCTCAGGTCATGAACTCACGGTTTGTGGGTTCAAGCCCTGCATCAGGCTCTGTGCTGACAGCACAAAGCCTGGAGCCTGCTTTGGATTCTGTGTCTCCCTCTCTCTCTGCCCCTCCCCCCACTCATGCTTTCTCGCGCTCTCTCTCTCTCTCTCTCTCAAAAATAAAATTAAAAAACTTAAAATTAAAAAAAAATTTTTTAAAGACACCAAAACTAGAAATCTTAGTCAATATAGTATGGGTGTGATTTAGGCAAAAAGAATTGTATGAGATTCAATTAACAGCCTTGTACTAGAAATGGGAGTTGGCCCAACATCAAGAAATTAGCTAATGTTTACATTACATCTGTTAAGATAAAATAAAATATTTAAGAGGTGTGTCTATGTATACAAATAAATGAACTTTTCACTTCCAATAATAAAAAAAAAATATCTTAAAGCAAATATTGTGCAGCACTGTAAAACACCGGAAATTAATTTCAATCTTACTTGTGCAAACTTTAATTATACATTAATATGTAAAAATACATTAGTCCAAGTAAAAATAAACTATAATAATAAACTATGATAATAAACTTCAATATAAAGGGAGCTTTTAAAATAGGGCTAACTGATGACACTTCAAAGTTTTGAAAGAATGATGAAGTACTTTTAAAAGTTGACAAAAATAGTTTCAAATAGGTTTTTTTAAGTTTATTTATTTATTTTGAGAGAGAAGAGCAAGAACATGAATGAGGAGGGTCAGAGAGAGAGGGAGAGAATCCCAAGCAGGCTCCACACTGTTAGCATGGAGCCTGACACAGGACTTGTTCTCATAAACCATGAGATCATGACCTGAGCCAAAACCAAGAGTCAGATGCTTAACTGACTGAGCCACCCAGGCAGTGCTAAAAAGTGACAAAATAATTTCATGTCATATTTAAATTTGGCCATAATTTTAAGATAACAATATACATAAAGTATCTAAGTATTAAACCTAACATTGTAATTCCTACATTATCTCCAACTATTAGGAGTATAATGTATTTAAAGCTATTAATAATAAAACAAAATGACAAGAAAACATAGCTATCCATATATTACAATGAACAATAAAAAAAGATAATAGTATGGATTTATAACTTAACTAAATGGTCAAACTTTGAACCACAATTGCTGCCCACAATTGCTATCTATTGCATTTATCTCCAAACACCCTATTGACTAATCTGGCACTAATACACATTTATTTAGGGCCACCTGGGTGGCTCAGTCGGTTAAGCGTCCAACTTTAGCTCAAGTCATGATCTCACAGTTCATGGGTTTGAGCCCCATGTCAGGCTCTGTGCTGACAGCTCAGGACCTAGAGCCTGCTTCAGATTCTGTCTCCCTCTCTCTCTCTCTCCCCCTGTCCCACCCCAACTCATGCTCTGTCTCTTTCTCTCAAGAATAAACATTAAAAGGCTTTAAAATTTTTTTCTTTAATATTATTCCGATGTCAATTTAATTCTTTTCAGGGGAAAAACTAAATCTTACAACTAGTATATCAGACTAAATTATCCACTATTTTTTCCAATATTTCATTTGCTAAGTATGAGTAAGCTTAGCTTCTATTATATTATGCTGAATTAGCAATAATTTACATCCTTGATTTCCTCACATCTGCTAAAAGAATCTCATTACCATGCTTTGAAATTGGGAGTGACAATACTGTCATTTTTTTCTAAGAAATGATATCCAACCCTTACAAAGAGCTCATTCATTTATGCAACAAATATGCATTCAGCTATACCATAAGCAAAGCACTCTGAAGTATACAATGATAACTAAAATATGGTCTCTGTCAGGTATCCCTGAGTAGGAACCTTTTTTTTGCTTTTTTTTTTTTAATTTATATCCGAATTAGATAGCATAGAGTGCAACAATGGTTTCAGGAGTAGACTCCTTAAGCCCCTTAACCATTTAGCCCATTCCCCCTCCCACAACCCCTCCAGTAACCCTCTGTTTGTTCTCTATATTTAAGAGTCTCTTATGTTTTGTCCCCCTCCCTGTTTTTATAATATTTTTGCTTCCCTTCCCTCATGTTCATCTGTTCTGTGTCTTAAAGTCCTCAAATGAGTGAAGTCATAGTATATTTGTCTTTCTCTGACTAATTTCGCTAAGCATAATAACCTCTAATTCTATCCACATAGTTGCAAATGGCACGATTTCATTCTTTTTGATTGCCAAGTAATACTCCATTGTATATATGTACCACATCTTTTTTTTTTAATATGAAATTTATTGTCAAATTAGTTTCCATACAACACCCAGTGCTCATCCCAACAGGTGCCCTCCTCAATACCCATCACCCACCCTCCCCTCCCTACCACCCCCCATCAACCCTCAGTTTGTTCTCAGTTTTTAAGAGTCTCTTATATTTTGGCTTCCTCCCTCTCCAACCTTTTTTTTTTCCTTGCCCCCCCACTATGGTCTTCTGTTAAGTTTCTCAGGATCCACATAAGAGTGAAAACATATGGTATCTGTCTTTCTCTGTATGACTTATTTCACCTAGCATAACACTCTCCAGTTCCATCCACGTTGCTACCAAAGGCCATATTTCATTCCCTCTCATTGCCAGGTAGCATTCCATTGTGTATATAAACCACAATTTCTTTATCTATTCATCCATTGATGGACATTTGGGCTCTTTCCATACTTTGGCTATTGTTGATAGTGCTGCTATAAACATTGGGGTGCATGTGCCCCTTCGTAACAGTATACCTGTATCCCTTGGATAAATACCTAGTAGTGCAATTGCTGGCTCGTAGGGTAGTTCTATTTTTAACTTTTTGAGGAATCTCCATACTGTTTTCCAGAGTGGCTGCACCAGTCTGCATTGCCACCAGCAGTGCAAAAGAGATCCTCTTTCTCCACATCCTCGCCAATATCTGTTCTTGCCTGAGTTGTTAATGTTAGCCATTCTGACTGGTGTGAGGTGGTATCTCATTGTGGTTTTGATTTGTATTTCCCTGATGATGAGTGATGTGGAGCACTTTTTCATGTGTTGGTTGGCCATCTGGATGTCATATTTGGAGAAGTATCTATTCATGTCTTTTGCCCGTTTCTTCACTGGATTATTTGTTTTTGGGGTGTTGAGTTTGATAAGGTCTTTATAGATTTCAGATACTAACCCTCTATCTGATACATCACTTGCAAATATTTTCTCCCATTCTGTTGGTTTCCTTTTAGTTTTGCTGATTGTTTCCTTCGCTGTGCAGAAGCTTTTTATTTTGATGAGGTCCCAATAGTTCATTTTTGCTTTTGTTTCCCTTGCTTCTGGAGACATGTTGAGTAAGAAGTTGCTGCGGCCAAGATCAAAGAGGTTTTTGCCTGCTTTCTCCTCGAGGATTTTGATGGCTTCCTGTCTTACATTTAGGTCTTTCATCCATTTTGAGTTTAGTTTTGTGTATGGTGTAAGAAAGTGGTCCAGGTTCATTCTTCTGCATGTTGCCGTCCAGTTTTCCCAGCACCACTTGCTGAAGAGCCTGTCTTTATTCCATTGGATATTCTTTCCTGCTTTGCCAAAGATTAATTGGCCATATGTTTGTGGGTCCAGTTCTGGGTTCTCTATTCTGTTCCAGTGATCTGAGTGTCTGTTTTTGTGTCATGGGTAGGAACCATTTTATGAGTGGTTTTAAATGTAATCATCTTCAGAGTATTCCTAATTAACATATTAAAATAGAATTCCATAGCACCCACTGAAAAATAATGCATATACATAATAATCATCATATTGAACAATTCCTAAAGACTTCACTATTATTTTATAAATCATAAAAAAATGAATTTTAAGAGTCTATGGGTTGTTCTCAGAGTTCCAATTCAAGATGGTAACAGAGTAGGATCCTGATCTTATGTTTTCCCATGGATCCTCAAATCTACACCTACATATTGATAACTCCCTCTGAAAGAAATCCAGAAACTAGAAGAGTGACTACAACATGTTAGAAGAGCAAGAAAAACTGCACAATGAAACAGATAGGAGAGGCTGAGACCCAATCTTGCCATAAACCCTACCCTCCTCCATGGCAACACACAACTGAAAGAAAATTCACAACCTCGAACTTCCAAAACAATCTCAGCGGGGAAAAAGGAGCAAAATTGGAGTAATCACACTTCTCAATTTCAAAACTTAGTAAAAAACTATAGTAATCAATAGAACTGATATCCCAGAGATAAACCCTTATATTTATGTAAGGTGCAAAGAAAATTCAGTGGGAAGGTAGTAATATTTTCAACAAATGGTGCTAGGAAAATTGGATATCCACATTCAGAAAGAGAAAGAGAGAGAGAGAGAGAGAAGCAGCAACTGAATATCTATCTCATACCATACACAAACGTTAACTCAAAGTGAATCACAGACCTATCCCAGACCTATCCCAGAGCCAAAACTGTAGAACTCTTAGAGAAAACTATGAGAGTTTGGGTTAGGCAATGTATTATATGTTACCAAAGTAATTAAAGAAAAAAAATGATAAGTCAGAAAATCAAAATTTTAAATTTTGAACCCCAAAGAGCCAAAGCAATTTTGAACAAGAACAAAGCTGAAAGTATCACACTCCCTGAATTCAAAACATACTACAAAGCTATAGTAATCAAAAACAGTGTGGTAAGGCATAAAAACAGACTTATAGACCAATCAAACAGAATAGAGGGCTCAAAAATAAGCCCATACATTTGTGGTCAATTGATCTTCAATAAAGATGCCAAGAATACATAATGGGGAAAAGGTAGCCTCTTTAATAAATGGTACTGGGAGAGGCACCTGGGTGGCTCAGTCATTTGAGCATCTGACTTCAGCTCAGGTCATGATCTAATGGTTCATGAGTTCAAGCCCCATGTCAGGCTCTGTGCTGACAGCTCAGGGCGTAGAGCCTGCTTCAGATTCTGTGTCTCCCTCTCTCTCTGCCACCGCCTCTCAAAAATAAACAAAGATTTAAAAAATTTTTAATAAGATGTAAAGGATCTGTATGCTGAAAAGTATAGAAAGCTTATGAAGGTGATTGAAGAAGATTTAAAGAAATGGAAAGACATTCCCTGCTCATGGATTGGAAGAATAAATATTGTCAAAATGTCAATACTACCCAAAGCTATCTACACATTCAATGCAATCCCAATCAAAATTGCACCAGCATTCTTCTCGAAACTAGAACAAGCAATCCTAAAATTCATATGGAACCACAAAAGGCCCCGAATAGCCAAAGGAATTTTGAAGAAGAAGACCAAAGCAGGAAGCATCACAATCCCAGACTTTAGCCTCTACTACAAAGCTGTCATCATCAAGACAGCATGGTATTGGCACAAAAACAGACACACAGACCAATGGAATAGAATAGAAACCCCAGAACTAGACCCACAAACGTATGGCCAACTCATCTTTGACAAAGCAGGAAAGAACATCCAATGGAAAAAAGACAGCCTCTTTAACAAATGGTGCTGGGAGAACTGGACAGCAACATGCAGAAGGTTGAAACTAGACCACTTTCTCACACCATTTACAAAAATAAACTCAAAATGGATAAAGGACCTAAATGTGAGACCGGAAACCATCAAAACCTTAGAGGAGAAAGCAGGAAAAGACCTCTCTGACCTTAGCCGTAGCAATCTCTTACTCGACACATCCCCAAAGGCAAGGGAATTAAAAGCAAAAGTGAATTACTGGGACCTTATGAAGATAAAAAGCTTCTGCACAGCAAAGGAAACAACCAACAAAACTAAAAGGCAACCAACGGAATGGGAAAAGATATTTGCAAATGACATATCGGACAAAGGGCTAGTATCTAAAATCTATAAAGAGCTCACCAAACTCCACACCCGAAAAACAAATAACCCAGTGAAGAAATGGGCAGAAAACATGAATAGACACTTCTCTAAAGAAGACATCCGGATGGCCAACAGGCACATGAAAAGATGTTCAGCGTCGCTCCTTATCAGGGAAATACAAATCAAAACCACACTCAGGTATCACCTCACGCCAGTCAGAGTGGCCAAAATGAACAAATCAGGAGACTATAGATGCTGGAGAGGATGTGGAGAAACGGGAACCCTCTTGCACTGTTGGTGGGAATGCAAATTGGTGCAGCCGCTCTGGAAAGCAGTGTGGAGGTTCCTCAGAAAATTAAAAATAGACCTACCCTATGACCCAGCAATAGCACTGCTAGGAATTTACCCAAGGGATACAGGAGTACTGATGCATAGGGGCACTTGTACCCCAATGTTCATAGCAGCACTCTCAACAATAGCCAAATTATGGAAAGAGCCTAAATGTCCATCAACTGATGAATGGATAAAGAAATTGTGGTTTATATACACAATGGAATACTACGTGGCAATGAGAAAAAATGAAATATGGCCTTTTGTAGCAACGTGGATGGAACTGGAGAGTGTGATGCTAAGTGAAATAAGCCATACAGAGAAAGACAGATACCATATGGTTTCACTCTTATGTGGATCCTGAGAAACTCAATAGGAACCCATGGGGGAGGGGAAGGAAAAAAAAAAAAAGATGTTAGAGTGGGAGAGAGCCAAAGCATAAGAGACTGTTAAAAACTGAGAACAGGGGCGCCTGGGTGGCGCAGTCGGTTAAGCGTCCGACTTCAGCCAGGTCACGATCTCGCTGTCCGTGAGTTCGAGCCCCGCGTCAGGCTCTGGGCTGATGGCTCAGAGCCTGGAGCCTGTTTCCGATTCTGTGTCTCCCTCTCTCTCTGCCCCTCCCCCGTTCATGCTCTGTCTCTCTCTGTCCCAAAAATAAATAAACGTTGAAAAAAATTAAAAAAAAAAAAACAACTGAGAACAAACTGAGGGTTGATGGGGGTGGGAGGGAGGGGAGGGTGGGTGATGGGTATTGAGGAGGGAACCTTTTGGGATGAGCACTGGGTGTTGTATGGAAACCAATTTGTCAATAAATTTCATATAAAAAAATAAATAAATAAATTTCCTTTGTGATTGACTCAAAGAAAAAAAAATAAATAAAAAATAAAAAATTTTTAATAAATAAATAAAATAAAATAAATGGTACTGGGAAATCCAACACATGCAATATCCACATGCAAAAGAATTAAATTGGACCCTTTTCTCACACATACATAAAAATCAACTCAAAATGGATTAAAGACTTAAATGTAAAATCTGAAGCAATAAAATTCATAAAGGAAAACTTAGGGGAAAAGCTTGCAGACATTAAACTGGGCAATGATTTCTTGAATATGACACCAAAAGCACAGGCAAAAATTGACAAGGGGGACTGTATCAAACAAAAAATCTTTTGCAAAGCAAAGAATTAACAAAATGAAAAGGCAACCTATGGAATTGGGAGAAAATATTAGCAAACCATATATCTGATAAGGGGTTAATATCCCAAATATATAAGAAACTCCTGGGGCCAAGATGGCGGAACAGCATGAAAGTTTTTTTGTGTGTCTCCCGTCCCTGAAATACAGCCAGATCAACGCTAAACCATCCTGCGCACCTAGAAAATTGGTTTGAGGATTAATACAACAATATGCACAACCTGAATCACAGAACTCAGCAGATACACAGCACGGAGAGGTGAACTCGGGGAGAGAGAAGCTGCAGAGGGCAGGGACAAGAGATGGGGGAAGAGTATGGAAAGCATCCCCCCACACTAAAGCAGCTGGAGAAAAAAGAAAGAGTATGCAAGGGACTGAACAAAAAAAAAGGAGAAAGGACAAAGGAGAGGGTTTCAATTCCATTAAGACTCTATAAATAGGGGGAGTACAGAGTCCAAAACTCTGTAGCTAGATACCTGGCGGTGCTCTGGTGGGAAGGGCAAATCTCCAGGAGCAGAGAGCAAGGTCCTCAGGGTCCTTGGGTCACACGGGGAGAGAAAGTTCCCCTGCAGAGCACATTTGGTAGAGGTGGGGTGGCATCCCCACAGATAAAGGTCCCAGCAGACCCAAGAGAACAACCATATTTACTGGTGCTGGAACAAGGACACTGAGGGGGAAGCCTGGCACCAGATGTGTGTTGTTATTTTCTGTAAACCCTGAAACACTGCTATTACACTATGATGTGAACTTTTTCTGGGGCTGGCACCCAGCCAAGTTTCTGGGCATCAGCAGCAGCATGGTCTCCCAAATGTTCCTGCAGGAAGGTCAGCACCCAGTCATTGCTCAGTGAGACCCTCCCCCAGAAGGTCTGAGCAGGTCAAAGCCACAGCCCCTGAGAAGTGAGGGGTTGGGAAACACAGCCACATCTGAGATAAAAGTCAGGAGAGTGGTGCCACCTGGCAACCTGACAGCTTGGTCACAGACAATGTATAAGCAGGGAGTGGACAGAAACAGGAGATAAAGGAAGGATGCATGATTGCTGGTCGAGGAGAGCACACAGTTCTGATACTAGAGATTGGGTAGCTGGGTAACGCTATTTTCACCCCTCCCAGGCATGCGCATACACACCTACAGGTGCCACAACAATCTACCCCAGTAAGCTAAGCAGCACCATCTAGTAGAGAACAGACCCTGTACACTAAGCCCTGCCCATCTAGGCCAACCCCGATCTTCAGGAACAACACAACTCTCTCTGCCTGCTTAGTTTATGGACTATAAAATGCTTCACAGTTTGATTCTAGGGAAAACCAATGTAATTTCAACCAAACGTCAGTCTGTTTGCTGGTCCATCAATTCCATTTTTTTAATTTTTTCTTATTCTTGAATACAGAAAGAGGAAAAATTTATTTTTATTTTCCATTTCTATTAAAAATAGTTTTAATTTTTTTCTTACTAAATTTTTTACTTTTTTGTAAATTTTTCAAATTCTATTTTTTTTACTTCCATCATTTTATTCTATTTCATTGTATTCATTTTTTCAAATTTTGAAACATTTTCCTCTTTTTTTTCTTTTGTCATCTTTCCTTTTTTTTTTTTTAATCAATCAAGCCCCTTTGTAACAACCAGACCAGAACACACCTAGGATCTAGCATCCTTTACTTATTTTTAGGTTGTTTTTTACTTTTTTTGTTTTACTTTTTTTTACCTTATTAAGTCCTTTTCTTCCTTCAAAATGATGAAACAAAGGAATTCACCCCAAAAGAAAGGACAGGAAGAAATGACAGCCAAGGACTTCAAGCAAGATACAGCAAGATGTCTGAACCAGAATTTGGAATCACGATAATAAGAATACTACCTGGGGTTGAAAGCAGATTAGAATCCTTTTCTGTGGAGATAAAGGCTAGTCAGGATGAAATTTTTAAAATGCTATAACTGAGCTGCAATCTCGAATGGTTGCCACAGCGGCAAGGACGGATAAGGCAAAGCAGTGAATCAACGATACAGAGGACAAACTTATGGAGAACAATGAAACAGAAAAAAAGAGGCAGACAAAGGCAAAAGAGCATGATTTAAGAACTAGAGAAAACAGTGACTCAATAAAAAGGAACAACAGCTGAATCATAGGGTTCCCAGAAGATGAAGACAGAGAAAAAGGGGTAGAAGGGTTATAAGAGCAAATCATAGTGGAAAATTTTCCTAACCTGGGGAAAGACACAGACATCAAAATCCAAAAAGTACAAAGGACTCCTGTTAGATTCCACAAAAACTGACCATCAACAAGGCATATCATAATCAAATTCACAAAATACTCAGGCAAGGAGAGAATCATAAAAGCAGTAAGGGAAAAAAAGTCATTAACCTACAAGGGAAGGCAGATCAGGTTCACAGCAGACCTATCCACAGAAACATGGCAGGCCAGAAAGGACTGGCAGGATATACTGAATGTGCTAAATCAGAAAAATATGCATCCAAGAATTCTTTATCTAGCAAGGCTGTCATTCAAAATAGAAAGAGAGATAAAAAGTTTCCCAGACAAACAGAAATTAAAGGAGTTCATGACCACTAAACCAGTCTTGCAAGAAATTTTAAGAGGGACTCTCTGAGGGGAGAAATGACAGAAAAGAAAAGAAAAAGACCAAAAGCAACAAAGACTGGAAAGGACCAGAGAACACTACCAGAAACTCCAACTCTACAGGCAACATAATGGCACTAAATTCATACCTTTCAGTACTCACTCTAAATATCAATGAACTAAATGCTCTAACCAAAGACATAGTGTAACAGAACGAATAATAAAACAAGATCCATCAGTACTCTGTTTACAAAAGACCCACTTTAGACCTAAAGACACCTTCAGATTGAAAGTAAGGGGATGGAGAACCATCTATCATGCTAATGGTCACAAAAAGAAAGCCAGAGTAGCCATACTTATATCAGACAATCTAGACTTTAAAATAAAGACTGTAACAAGAGATGAAGAAGGGCACTATATCATAATTAAGGGGTCTATCCACCAAGAAGATCTCATGATTGTAAACATTTATGCTCCAAATGTGAAAGCACCCAAATATATAAATCAAGTAATCACAAACATAAAGAAACTCATTGATAATAATACCATAATAGTAGGGGGCTTCCACACCCCCACTTATAGCAATGGGCAGATAATCTAAACAGAAAATCAACAAGGAAACAACGACTTTGAATGACATGCCGGACTGGATGGACTTAACTGATATATTCACAACATTTCATCCTAAAACAGCAGAATACACATTCTTCTTCAGTGCACATGGAACACTCTCCAGAACAGATCACGTACAGAGACACAAATCAGCCCTCAACAAGTACAAAAAGATCGTGATCATACTGTGAGTATTTTCAGACCACAATGCTATGAAACTATTGGGACCTCTTCAAGAAAAAAGCTTCTGCACAGCAAAGGAAACAATCAGAAAAACTAAAAGGAAACCAACAGAATTGGAGAAGACATTTGCAAATGATGTATCAGATAGAGGGTTAGTATCCAAAATCTATAAAGAACTTATCAAACTCAACACCCAAAGAACAAATAATCCAGTGAAGAAATGGGCAAAAGACATGAATAGACACTTCTCCAAAGAAGACATCCAGATGGCCAACCTACACATGAAAAACTGCTCAACATCACTCATCATCAGGAAAATGCAAATCAAAACCACAGTGAAATACCACCTCACACCAGTCAGAATGGCTAACATTAACAACTAAGGCAAGAACAGATGTTGGCGAAGATGTGGAAAAAGAGGATCTCTTTTGCACTGCTGGTGGCAATGCAAACTGGTGCAGCCACTCTGGAAAACAGTATGGAGGTTCCTCAAAAAACTAAAAATAGAACTACCCTATGACCGAGCAATTGCACTACTAGGTATTTATCCAAGGGATACAGGTGTGCTGTTTCGAAGGGACAGATGCAACTCAATGTGTATAGCAGCACTATCAACAATAGCCAAAGTATGGAAAGAGCCCAAATGTCCATTGATGGATGAATGGATAAAGAAGATGTGGTACATATATACAATGGAGTATTACTCGGCACTCAAAGAGAATGAAATCTTGCCACTTGCAACTACATGGATGGAACTAGAGGGTATTATGCTAAGTGAAATTAGTCAGTCAGAGATAGACAAATATCATATGACTTCACTCATATGACAACTTTAAGATACAAAACAGATGAACATAAGGGAAGGGAAGCAAAAATAATATAAAAACAGAGAGGGGGAGAAAACATAAAAGACTCTTAAATATAGAGAACAGAGGGTTGGTTACTGGAAGGGTTGTGGGAAGGGAGATGGGCTAAATGGTTACGGGGTTTAAGGAATCCACTCCTGAAATCACTGTTGCACTATGTGCTAACCTGGAAGTAAATTATAAAAAAAATAAATAAATTATAGAAAGAAAAAAAAAAGAAACTCCTATAACTCCAAAGCAAAAAATCAAATAACCCAAACCTAATAGTTTTCCAAAGAAGACATACAATGACCAAGGTACCCAACATCACTAATCATCAGGAAAATGCAAATCAAAACCACAATGAGGTATCACCCAACACCTGTTAGTAAGGCTACTATCAAAAAAACAAAGGACATGGGGCACCTAGGTGGTTCAGTCGGTTAAGTGTCCGACTTCAGCTCACGTCATGATCCCACGGTTTGCAGGTTCTAGCCCCATATCGGGCTCTGTGCTGACAGCTCAGAGCCTGGAGCCTGTGTCAGATTCTATCTCACTCTCTCTCTGCCCCGCCCCTGCTTGCTCACTTGCTCTGTCAAAAGTAAACATTAAAAAAATTTTAATAAAAAAAAACTAAGGACAATAAGTGTTGTCAAGGAGGTACAGAAACAGGAACCCTTGCACACTAAATTTTTTTAACTTTTTAGTGTTTATTTAGTTTTGAGAGGGAGACAGAGTGCAATCAGGGGTGGGCAGAGAGGGAGGGAGACACAGATTCTGAAGCAGGCTCCAGGCTCTGAGCTGTCAGCACAAATCCCAATGTGGGACTTGAACCCACAAACCATGAAATCATGACCTGAGCTAAAGCTGGATGCTTAACCCACTGAGCCACACAGGTGCCCCAACCCTTGTACACTATTGATGGGAATGGGAATTGGTATAATGACCATGAAAAATAATATGGGGATTCCTCAAAAAAAATTATAAATACAAGCACCACTGAATCTAACAATCCCACTTCTGGGCATATATCCAAGGAAATTGAAATATGGATCTCAAAGAGAGATTTGTACCCCCATGTTCACTGCATTATTCCCAACAGCAAAGATATAAAACAACCTAAATGTCCATTCACAAAAGAATAAAGAAAATGCAGTATATACATGCAATGAAATACTATTCAGCCATTAAAAAGAAGGAAATCCTGGGGCGCCTGGGTGGCGCAGTCGGTTGGGCGTCCGACTTCAGCCAGGTCACGATCTCGCTGTCCGTGAGTTCGAGCCCCGCGTCAGGCTCTGGGCTGATGGCTCAGAGCCTGGAGCCTGTTTCCGATTCTGTGTCTCCCTCTCTCTCTGCCCCTCCCCCGTTCATGCTCTGTCTCTCTCTGTCCCAAAAATAAATAAATGTTGAAAAAAAAATTAAAAAAAAAAATAAATAAATAAAAAATAAATAAATAAATAAAAAGAAGGAAATCCTGCCATTTGTGACAACAAGAATGGCCCTTGAAAGCATTATGATAAGTTAAACCAGACTCAGAAAGCCTGATCAGAAAGTATTATCACATTTATATGTAAACTCTAAATCAGTTAAACTCATAGAAGCAGGGAAAGAATAATGGTTGCCAGGAGCTATGGGTGGTGGTTAATGAAGAGATGATAGTCAAGTGGTACAAAGTTTCAGTTATGCAACATAAAAAAAGTTCTGGATCTAGTGTACAACATAGGGCTATGATCAGCAACACTATACTATATACTTAAAATTCACTATGAGGAGGAGGGAGTTAAGATAGCAGAGGAGTAGGGAGACCCCAAGCTTGCCTTGTCCCTGGAACACTGCTAGATTGTTATCAATCATTCTGAACACCCAAGAAATCAATCAGAGGTCTAAGAGAACAAAAACTGCAAGTCTACAAGTAAAAAAAAACACCCACCTTCTGGAAGGTAGGAGGTGCAGAGAGTGGATTTGGGGGAGACAAAGTGGCAGGTACACCAGCAGGAAGGGAGTCTGCTTACGGAGGCTACTGCAAAGCATTATAAGCAGTGGAGCACAAAACCTGAACTTTTAAAAATCCACTACAGGTGGGAATGTGCCTGACCTAAAAGTGGTGAAGTGGAGCAGAACTCCAGAAGTGATAGCATGGTCTGAGGATCCCCTGGGTCATAAGAAGGACAGGGGTGCCAATGTGCTATGCTGTTTCCAGGCATAGGAGTGGGATACCAGGGCTGAGGGCAACAAGAAGGGGTCCCAACTTTCTGCTCAGTTTTGACATAAATTCTGACCTACTGCAGCACAGAGTGACAGCTTTCTTTGCTGGGGCCAGCAAAAGTACAGCAAGACCCTCCCCCAGAGGAACAGAACAGGTCCACACTGGGGGAATCCCTAAAATTTGTAGTTTTAAAACTCATTTGTACATCTGACATACAAAAGCTTGGATACAGACAGGGTAAATGCAGGGTTCTGACAGATACTGGGAACATAGGTTGGGTGATTGCTCTTCTGTGAAGGTTCCTTGAAGAGTGGAGGGGCGGAGGGTCATCTTTCAGCTCCCTGGCTAGAGAGCAGTGAGGGCCATTGTCATCCTGCTCTTCAGCACTGAAAGACTTCAAGGAGCAAAACAGAGCCACATAGTGGAGGTTTGAGCCACTTATACCAAGACTTATATCCCTGTACCCTGGCATATTTCCAATGAAACAAGTTAGCCTAAGAAACCAAACAGCTGACCTTTCCCACAGATGACCAGCACAAACCCTTCTCTTGCACCAAGTCTACTGAACAAAAGTGCTACAAAGCTTCAGCTCTAAGGGAAATAAGATCTAGCTTCCTGTTTACTTTTATTCTTTATTTTTTATTACTTTCATTTATTTTCTTGTTTCAATAAGAAATTGAATTATTTTGGGATATAGATTCTTTTAACAAGCAGACCAAAACACACCCAGGATCCAGATTAGAGTGGGATTTTTTTGTTTTTTTTTTTTTTGTTTTTGTAGTGGGGGGTGGTTTTGACTTGAGGACGGGGGTTGGTTTTTTTTTCTTCTTCTTCCTTCTTCTATTTTTTCTTTTTTTAAATTTTTTTATTAAATTTTTTTTACATTTATTTATTTTTGAGAGACAGAGCACTAGTGGGGGAGGGGCAGAGAGCAAGAGAGAGAAAATCCAAAGTAGGCTCCAGGCTCTAAGTTATCAGCACAGAGCCCGACGCGGGGCTCCAACTCACAAACCATGAGATCATGACCTGAGCCAAAGTCGGGTGATCAACCAACTGAGCCACCCACGCGCCCCCCTTTTTTTTCTTTCTCTGAAGAGACAGAGAAATTCACCACAAGGAAAGACAGGAAGTACCACTCACAGGGATTTAATCAATAGAGATATAAGCAAACTGTCTGAATTAGAATTTAAAACAATGATTATAAGGATACTAGCTAGGCTTGAAAAAAAAAAAGCATAGAAGATACCTGAGAATCCCTTTCTTCAGAGATAGAAGTACCAAAATCTAGACAGGCAGAAATTAAAAATGTCACAACCAAGATATAGTACCAAATGGACGCCATAAGAGTGAGGATGGACAAGGCAGAGGAATGAATTAGTGATGGAGCAGATAGAATTATGGAAAACAATGAAGCTGAAAAGAAGAGGGATACAAAAATCATGGTTCACAAAGGCAGACTTAGAGAACTCAGTGAATGAATGAAACATAACAACATTCATAACCATAGGAGTCCCAGAAGATGAAGAGAAAGAAAAAGGGGCAGAAGGTTTATCTGAACAAATTTTAGGTGAAAACTTCCCTAATCGGGGGAAGGATACAGACATCAAAATTCAAGATGCACCAAGAACTCCCATTAAATTCAACAAAAGTCGACCATTACCAGTGCATACCACAGTCAAATTCACAAAATACACAGACAAGGAAAGAATCATGAAAGCAGCAAGGGAAAAAAAAGTCCTTAAAGTACAAGGGAAGACAAATCAGGTTCACAGCAAATCTGTCCACAGAGACTTGGCAGACCAGAGGAAATGGCAGGATATATTCAATGTGCTGAATGGGAAAAATATGCAGCCAAGAATACTTTCTCTAGTAAGGCGGTCATTCAGAATAGGAGAGATAAAGACTTTGCAAGACAAAAACCAAAGGAGTTCAATACCACTAAACAACCCCTGCAAGAAATTTTACAGGAGACTCTTTAAGTAGAAGGGAAAAAAATGATCAAAAGCAACAAAGACGAGAAGGAACAAACAACATCACCAAGAATACCAACTATACAGGTAACACAATTGCACTAAACTCCTTCAATATCTTTCAAATATCACTCTGAATGTAAATGGACTAAAGCTCCAATCAAACAACACAGGATATCAGAATGGATTTAAAAAAAAAAAAAACAAGATCAATTTATATGCTGACTACAAGAGACTGACTTGAGACCTAAGGATGTTGGCAGATTGAAAGTGAGGGGAGGAGATTGAGTTATCATGCTAATGGACACCAAAAGAAAGCTGGAGTAGCCACACTTATATAATACAAATTAGATTTTAAACCAAAGACTGTAACAAGAGATACTGAAGGCCATGACATCAAAATCAAAGAGTCTATCCATCAAGAAGATCTAACAGTTGCAAATATGTATGCCCCAACTTGAAGTACCCAAATATATAAATCAATTAATAACAAACATAAAAAACTCATTGATAACAATAGTAGCGAACTTTAACACCCCACTTATAGCAATTGACAGATCATCTAAGCAGAAAATCAATAAGGAAACAATGGCTTTGAATGACACACTGTACCAGATGGACTTAACAGATATATTCAGAATATTTCATCCTAAAGCAGCAGCATACACATTCTTACAGTCTCCAGAATGGATCACATACTTGGTCACAAATCAGCCTTCAAAAAGCACAAAAAAACTGAGATCATACCATCCATATTTTCAAATCATAACACTATGAAACTTGAAGTCAACCACAAGAAAAAATTTGGAAAGCCCTCAAGTACATGGAAGTTAAAGAACATCCTGCTAAAGAAAGAATGGGTTTACCAGGGTATTAAAGACAAAATTAAAAAGTACATGGAAGTAAATGAAAATGAAAACATGACAGTCCAAACCCTCTGGGACAAGACAAAGGCCATCTAAAGGGGGAAGTACATTGTAATTCAGGCATACCTCAAGAAGCAAGAAAGGTCCCAGATATACAACCTAACATTACACCTGTAGGAGCTAAAAGAGAAACAGCAAATAAAGCCTAAATCCAGCAGAAGATGGGAAATAATAAAGATTAGAGCAGAAACAAATGATACAGAAACAAACAAAAAACCTAAAAGCTCAAGAAAACTAAGACCTGGTTCTTTGAAAGAATTAACAAATAGATAAATCCTGAGTCAGACTTACCAAAAAGAAAAGAGAAAGATAAAATCATAAATGAAAGAGGACATATCACAACCAACACCACAGAAATACAATTATGAGAATACTATGAAAATTCATATGCCAACAAACTGGACAATCTAGAAGAAATGGACAAATTCCTAGAAATTCACAAACTACCACAACTGAAACAGGAAGTGTTAGAAAACTTGAACAGACCCATAAGCAGAAAAGAAGTTGAATCAGTAATCAAAAATCTCCCAAAAACAGAAGTCCAGGGCTAGATGGCTTCCCAGGAGAATTCTACACACAATTAAAGAACAGTTAATACCTATTTTTCTCAAACTGTTCCAAAAAATGGAAGGAAATGGAAGGAAAACTTCCAAATTCATTCTATAAAGCCAGAATTACCTTGAATCCAAAACCAGACAAAGACCCTACTAAAAGGAGAATTACAGGCCAATATCACTAATGAGCCTGGATACAAAAATTCTCAACAAGATCCTAGGAAATCAAATTCAACAGGACATTAAAAGAATTATTTACCCAATCAAGTGGGATTTATTGCTAGGCTACAGGTCTGGTTCAATATTTGCAAATCATTCTATAGATCAAAGGAACAGAACAGAAAACACAGAAATGGATCTACTACTATATGGTCAATTAATCTTCAACAAAGCAGGAAAGAATATCCAATGGAAAAAAGACAGTCTCTTCAACAAATGGTGCTGGGAAAACTGGGTAGCAACATGCAAAAGAATGAAACTGAACCACTCTCATACAGCATACACAAAAATAAATTCAAAATGGATGAAAGACCCTAATATGAGAGAGGAAACCCTTAAAATTCTAGATGAGAACACAGGCAGTAACCTCTTTGACATCTGCTGGATCAACTTCTCACTAGACACGTCACTGAAAGCAAGGGAAACAAAAGCAAACATGAACTTTTGGGACTTCACCAAGATAAAAAAATCTTCTGCACAGTGAAGGTAACAATCAACACAACTAAAAGGCAGCTCATGGAATGGGAGAAGATATTTGTAAATGACATTTCTGACAGAGGTTTAGTTTCCAAAATCTATAAAGAACTTATCAAACTCAACACCCAAAAAACAAATAACCCAGTGAAGAAATGGGAAGAAAACATGAATAGACACTTTTCCAAAGAAGACATCCATATGGCTAACAGACACATGAAAAGATGCTGAACATCTGGGGCGTCTGGATGGCTCAGTCAGTTGAGCATCCGACTTTGGCTCAGGTCATGATGTCACTGTTCATGGGCTTGAGCCCTGCATGGGGCTCTGTGCTGACAGCTCAGAGCCAGGAGCCTGCTTTGGATTTGTGTCTCCCTCTCTCTCTGCTCCTCCCCTGCTTGTTCCCTCTCTCTCTCTCTCTCTCTCTCTCTCTCTCTCTCTCTCTCTCTCAAAAATAAACATTAAAAACATTTTTTAAAAAAAGATGCTGAACATCACTCATCGTCAGGGAAATACAAATCAAAACCATGATGATATACAAGGTCACCCCTGTCGGAATGGCTAAAATTAACAACACAAGAAACAATGGGTGTTGGTGAAGATGTGGAGAAAGGGGAACACTCTTATACTGTTGGTGGAATGCAAACTGGTACACCCATTCTGGAGAAGAGTATGAAGGTTCCTCAAAAAACTAAAAATAGAGCTACCCTATGTCCCAGCCATTGCACTATTAGGTATTTACCCAAAGGATACAGAAATACAGATTCAAACGGGGTACATACACCCCAATGTTTATAGCAGCATGATCAACAATAGCCAAAATATGGAGTGAGCCCAAATGCTAAAAGGATAAATAAGAGGTTATATATATATATATATATATATATATATATACACAATAAAATATTATTCAGACATCAAAAACAATAAAATCTTGCCATTTGCAATGATGTGGATGGAGCTAGAATGTATTATGCCAAGTAAAATAAGTCAGTCAGAGAAAGACTAATACCACATGATTTAACTCATGTGGATTTTGAGTAACAAAACAGATAAACATATGGGAAGGGGGCAGAGGAGAGAGAGAAACAAACCACTTAACAGTAGAGAACAAATGGAGGATTGATGGAGGGAGATGGATGGGAGATGGGCTAGATGGGTGATGGGTATTAAGGAGTGCACTTGTGATGAGCACTGGGTATTGTATGTAAGTAATGAATCGCTGAATTCTACTCCTAAAACCAATATTGCACTGTATGTTACTAAAAGTTAAGTTTAAAAAATTCACTAAGAGAGCCTATATGGGGATTGAGGAGGGAAGATGGCGGCGTAGGAGGACGCTGGGCTCACCGCGCGTCCTGCTGATCACTTAGATTCCACCTACACCTGCCTAAATAACCCAGAAAACCGCCAGAGGATTAGCAGAATGGAGTCGCCGGAGCCAAGCGCAGACGAGAGGCCCACGGAAGAGGGTAGGAAGGGCGGAGAGGCGGTGCGCGCTCCACGGACTGGCGGGAGGGAGCTGGGGCGGAGGGGCGGCTCGCTGGCCAAGCAGAGCCACCGAGTCTGGCTTGCAAAAGCGGAGGGGCCTGACGGACTGTGTTCCGACAGCAAGCGCGACTTAGCGTCTGGGAGGTCATAAGTAAACAGCTCTGCTCGGAAAGCGGGAAGGCTGGAGGACAAAGGGAGGGAGAGCTGCTGAGCCCCCTGACGACAGAGCTCAGTTTGGTGGGGAACAAAGGCGCTCACCAGCGCCATCTCCCCCGCCCATCCCCCAGCCAAAATCCCAAAGGGAACCAGTTCCTGCCAGGGAAATTGCTCGCTCCGCGCAAACACCCAACTCTGTGCTTCTGCGGAGCCAAACCTCCGGCAGCGGAACTGACTCCCTCCCGCTGCCACAGGGCCCCTCCTGAAGTGGATCACCTAAGGAGAAGCAAGCTAAGCCTGCCCCTCCTGCCCCTGTGCACCTTGCCTACCCACCCCAGCTAATACACCAGATCCCCAGCATCACAAGCCTGGCAGTGTGCAAGTAGCCCAGACCAGCCACGCCACCCCACAGTGAATCCCGCCCCTAGGAGAGGGAAAGAGAAGGCACACACCATTCTGACTGTGGCCCCAGCGGTGGGCTGGGGGCAGACATCAGGTCGGACTGCGGCCCCGCCCACCAACACCAGTTATACACCACAGCACAGGGGAAGTGCCCTGCAGGTCCTCACCACACCAGGGACTATCCAAAATGACCAAGCGGAAGAATTCCCCTCGGAAGAATCTCCAGGAAATAACAACAGCTAATGAGCTGATCAAAAAGGATTTAAATAATATAACAGAAAGTGATTTAGAATAATAGTCATAAAATTAATCGCTGGGCTTGAAAACAGTATAGAGGACAGTAGAGAATCTCTTGCTACAGAGATCAAGGGACTAAGGAACAGTCACGAGGAGCTGAAAAACGCTTTAAACGAAATGCAAAACAAAATGGAAACCACCACGGCTCGGATGGAAGAGGCAGAGGAGAGAATAGGTGAACTAGAAGATAAAGTTATGGAAAAAGAGGAAGCTGAGAGAAAGAGAGATAAAAAAAATCCAGGAGTATGAGGGGAAAATTAGAGAACTAAGTGATACACTAAAAAGAAATAATATACGCATAATTGGTATCCCAGAGGAGGAAGAGAGAGGGAAAGGTGCTGAAGGGGTACTTGAAGAAATAATAGCTGAGAACTTCCCTGAACTGGGGAAGGAAAAAGGCATTGAAATCCAAGAGGCACAGAGAACTCCCTTCAGACGTAACTTGAATCGATCTTCTGCACGACATATCATAGTGAAACTGGCAAAATACAAGGATAAAGAGAAAATTCTGAAAGCAGCAAGGGGTAAACGTGCCCTCACATATAAAGGGAGACCTATAAGACTCGTGACTGATCTCTCTTTTGAAACTTGGCAGACCAGAAAGAATTGGCACGAGATTTTCAGGGTGCTAGACAGCAAAAATATGCAGCCGAGAATCCTTTATCCAGCAAGTCTGTCATTTAGAATAGAAGGAGAGATAAAGGTCTTCCCAAACAAACAAAAACTGAAGGAATTTGTCACCACTAAACCAGCCCTACAAGAGATCCTAAGGGGGACCCTGTGAGACAAAGTACCAGAGACATCACTACAAGCATACAACATACAGACATCACAATGACTCTAAACCCGTATCTTTCTATAATAACACTGAATGTAAATGGATTAAATGCGCCAACCAAAAGACATAGGGTATCAGAATGGATAAAAAAACAAGACCCATCTATTTGCTGTCTACAAGAGACTCATTTTAGACCTGAGGACACCTTTAGATTCAGAGTGAGGGGATGGAGAACTATTTATCATGCTACTGGAAGCCAAAAGAAAGCTGGAGTAGCCATACTTATATCAGACAAACTAGACTTTAAATTAAAGGCTGTAACAAGAGATGAAGAAGGACATTATATAATAGTTACAGGGTCTATCCATCAGGAAGAGCTAACAATTATAAATGTCTATGCGCCGAATACCGGAGCCCCCAAATATATAAAACAATTACTCATAAACAGAAGCAACCTTATTGATAAGAATGTGGTAATTGCAGGGGACTTTAACACCCCACTTACAGAAATGGATAGATCATCTAGACACACGGTCAATAAAGAAACAAGGGCCCTGAATGAGACATTGGATCAGATGGACTTGACAGATATATTTAGAACTCTGCATCCCAAAGCAACAGAATATACTTTCTTCTCGAGTGCACATGGAACATTCTCCAAGATAGATCATATACTGGGTCACAAAACAGCCCTTCATAAGTTTACAAGAATTGAAATTATACCATGCATACTTTCAGACCACAATGCTATGAAGCTTGAAATCAACCACAGGAAAAAGTCTGGAAAACCTCCAAAAGCATGGAGGTTAAAGAACACCCTACTAACGAATGAGTGGGTCAACCAGGCAATTAGAGAAGAAATTAAAAAATATATGGAAACAAATGAAAATGAAAATACAACAATCCAAATGCTTTGGGACGCAGCGAAAGCAGTCCTGAGAGGAAAATACATTGCAATCCAGGCCTATCTCAAGAAACAAGAAAAATCCCAAATACAAAATCTAACAGCACACCTAAAGGAAATAGAGGCAGAACAGCAAAGGCAGCCTAAACCCAGCAGAAGAAGAGAAATAATAAAGATCAGAGCAGAAATAAACAATATAGAATCTAAAAAAACTGTAGAGCAGATCAACGAAACCAAGAGTTGGTTTTTTGAAAAAATAAACAAAATTGACAAACCTCTAGCCAGGCTTCTCAAAAAGAAAAGGGAGATGACCCAAATAGATAAAATCATGAATGAAAATGGAATTATTACAACCAATCCCTCAGACATACAGCAATTATCAGGGAATACTATGAAAAATTATATGCCAACAAATTGGACAACCTGGAAGAAATGGACAAATTCCTGAACACCCACACTCTTCCAAAACTCAATCAGTAGGAAATAGAAAGCTTGAACAGACCCATAACCAGCGAAGAAATTGAATCGGTTATCAAAAATCTCCCAACAAATAAGAGTCCAGGACCAGATGGCTTCCCAGGGGAGTTCTACCAGACGTTTAAAGCAGAGATAATACCTATCCTTCTCAAGCTATTCCAAGAAATAGAAAGGGAAGGAAAACTTCCAGACTCATTCTATGAAGCCAGTATTACTTTGATTCCTAAACCAGACAGAGACCCAGTAAAAAAAGAGAACTACAGGCCAATATCCCTGATGAATATGGATGCAAAAATTCTCAGTAAGATACTAGCAAATCGAAATCAACGGCATATAAAAAGAATTATTCACCATGATCAAGTGGGATTCATTCTTGGGATGCAGGGCTGGTTCAACATTCGCAAATCAGTCAACATGA
This sequence comes from Lynx rufus, assembly GCF_022079265.1. Classification (NCBI taxonomy): domain Eukaryota; kingdom Metazoa; phylum Chordata; class Mammalia; order Carnivora; family Felidae; genus Lynx; species Lynx rufus. The sequence goes on from NW_025814825.1 coordinate 10,151,869, forward strand.
TACATCACATTAACAAAAAAAAAAAGAGAAGAACCATATGATCCTGTCAATCGATGCAGAAAAGGCCTTTGACAAAATCCAGCACCCTTTCTTAATAAAAACCCTTGAGAAAGTCGGGATAGAAGGAACATACTTAAAGATCATAAAAGCCATTTATGAAAAGCCCACAGCTAACATCATCCTCAACGGGGAAAAACTGAGAGCTTTTTCCCTGAGATCAGGAACACGACAGGGATGCCCACTCTCACTGCTGTTGTTTAACATAGTGCTGGAAGTTCTAGCATCAGCAATCAGACAACAAAAGGAAATCAAAGGCATCAAAATTGGCAAAGATGAAGTCAAGCTTTCGCTTTTTGCAGATGACATGATATTATACATGGAAAATCCGATAGACTCCACCAAAAGTCTGCTAGAACTGATACATGAATTCAGCAAAGTTGCAGGATACAAAATCAATGTACAGAAATCAGTTGCACTCTTATACACTAATAATGAAGCAACAGAAAGACAAATAAAGAAACTGATCCCATTCACAATTGCACCAAGAAGCATAAAATACCCAGGAATAAATCTAACCAAAGATGTAAAGGATCTGTATGCTGAAAACTATAGAAAGCTTATGAAGGTAATTGAAGAAGATTTAAAGAAATGGAAAGACATTCCCTGCTCATGGATTGGAAGAATAAATATTGTGAAAATGTCAATACTACCCAAAGCTATCTACACATTCAATGCAATCCCAATCAAAATTGTACCAGCATTCTTCTCGAAACTAGAACAAGCAATCCTAAAATTCATATGGAACCACAAAAGGCCCCGAATAGCCAAAGGAATTTTGAAGAAGAAGACCAAAGCAGGAGGCATCACAATCCCAGACTTTAGCCTCTACTACAAAGCTGTAATCATCAAGACAGCATGGTATTGGCACAAAAACAGACACACAGACCAATGGAATAGAATAGAAACCCCAGAACTAGACCCACAAACGTATGGCCAACTCATCTTTGACAAAGCAGGAAAGAATATCAAATGGAAAAAAGACAGTCTCTTTAACAAATGGTGCTGGGAGAACTGGACAGCAACATGCAGAAGGTTGAAACTAGACCACTTTCTCACACCATTTACAAAAATAAACTCAAAATGGATAAAGGACCTAAATGTGAGACAGGAAACCATCAAAACCTTAGAGGAGAAAGCAGGAAAAGACCTCTCTGACCTCAGCCGTAGCAATCTCTTACTCGACACACCCCCAAAGGCAAGGGAATTAAAAGCAAAAGTGAATTACTGGGACCTCATGAAGATAAAAAGCTTCTGCACAGCAAAGGAAACAACCAACAAAACTAAAAGGCAACCAACGGAATGGGAAAAGATATTTGCAAATGACATATCGGACAAAGGGCTAGTATCTAAAATCTATAAAGGGCTCACCAAACTCCACACCCGAAAAACAAATAACCCAGTGAAGAAATGGGCAGAAAACATGAATAGACACTTCTCTAAAGAAGACATCCGGATGGCCAACAGGCACATGAAAAGATGTTCAGCGTCGCTCCTTATCAGGGAAATACAAATCAAAACCACACTCAGATATCACCTCACGCCAGTCAGAGTGGCCAAAATGAACAAATCAGGAGACTATAGATGCTGGAGGGGATGTGGAGAAACGGGAACCCTCTTGCACTGTTGGTGGGAATGCAAATTGGTGCAGCCGCTCTGGAAAGCAGTGTGGAGGTTCCTCAGAAAATTAAAAATAGACCTACCCTTTGACCCAGCAATAGCACTGGTAGGAATTTATCCAAGGGATACAGGAGTACTGATGCATAGGGGCAATTGTACCTCAATGTTCATAGCAGCACTCTCAACAATAGCCAAATTATGGAAAGAGCCTAAATGTCCATCAACTGATGAATGGATAAAGAAATTGTGGTTCATATACACAATGGAATACTACGTGGCAATGAGAAAAAATGAAATATGGCCTTTTGTATCAACGTGGATGGAACTGGAGAGTGTGATGCTAAGTGAAATAAGCCATACAGAGAAAGACAGATACCGTATGGTTTCACTCTTATGTGGATCCTGAGAAACTTAACAGGAACCCATGGGGGAGGGGAAGGCAAAAAAAAAAAGAGGTTAGAGTGGGAGAGAGCCAAAGCATAAGAGACTGTTAAAAACTGAGAACAAACTGAGGGTTGATGGGGGGTGGGAGGGAGGAGAGGGTGGGTGATGGGCATTAAGGAGGGCACCTTTTGGGATGAGCACTGGGTGTTGTATGGAAACCAATTTGACAATAAACTTCATATATTAAATAAATAAATAAATAAATAAATAAATAAATAAATAAAATAAAAAAAAAATTCACTAAGAGGGTACATCTTATTTTAAGTGCTATTACCAGAAAAGAAAAAACAAGCGAGGGAACTTTTGAAAGTGATGGATAAGTTTACAGCATTGAATGAGAATGGTCTCATGGTTGTATACTTATTAACAAATACATCAAGTTGTATACATTAAATATCAGTTTTCTGTATCACAATTATACCTGAATAAGGCAGTTTTTAGTAAATTTTAAACCTTTTTATTTCAAAAGACAACATCAAAAAAGGAAAAGCACCCACAGATTGCAAGAAAATATGTGTAAATCATATATCCAATAAGAGACTTATATCTACAATCTATTTTAAAAATTCTTACAATTCAACAATAAAAAGACAACCCACCCTCTTTTAATGGGAAAAGAATCTAAATAGACATTTCTCCAAAGACTAAATATAAATGGCCAATAAGCACATAAAAAAAATTGATATAAAAAATATGACCTGGGGGAGGGCCTGGGTGTCTCAGTCGGTTAAGCGTCCGACTTCAGCTCAGGTCATGATTTCGTGGTTCACGGGTTCGAGCACCACATTGGGCTCTGTGCTGACAGCTCGGAGCCTGGAGACTTCATATTCTGTGTCTCACTCTCTCTCTGCTCCTCCCTCCTCCCTGCTCATGCTCTACCTCTCTCAAAAATAAATTTTAAAAAACACAAAATGGTTTTTCAATATGACTTAAATTATTAAAGCTTAATTAAAATGTATAATGGTTTTTGTAAGGCCCTTAACAGAGGTTATTTTTTGATTGTTTAAAGTCAGGCATATTTTTTTAGTAGTCAAAAAGCAATGGATTAAAAACTACCTGTATAGGAGATAAAGGAAAAGAGAATGAATGTATGTGTAAGTGCACTGGAATTGACACTATAATAACTGTTATATATGGTGAATAACTATTATAATAAGGTAGTAGAAAAGCAGTATTTATGCTGCAACTAACTTCTGTCCATGAGGGGAATATCAAGATCACTAAAAGAGTGGGTAAAAGGAATGCTGAAAACTCTCATTTACAAAAATGCCACAGCAAAACCCTGAGGATAATACACTTCCCTCAGAAATCCCTGCGAACCCCAAAGAGCCCCACTAAGTAGCTAAAACACAGAATTTGTGCTATAAATGTTAGCTCTCTTTGGCATAAAAATCAACAAAGGCTTTAACTGTCTTTTTTTTTTTTTTTTTTTTTTTTTTTTTTTTTTTTGAACTCAAAGAAATGTGAGAATTTTAATTTGGTTAGACAATATTGAAAAGATTAATTTAAGGTACAAGGTCTTGAGATACTGGCCAAAGTACTGGAGCAAAATATTTCTTTTTTTTTTTTTTTTTTTTTTTTTTTTTATGAAGTTTATTGACAAATTGGTTTCCATACAACACCCAGTGCTCATCCCAAAAGGTGCCCTCCTCAATACCCATCACCCACCCGCCCCTCCCTCCCACCCCCCATCAACCCTCAGTTTGTTCTCAGTTTTTAACAGTCTCTTATGCTTTGGCTCTCTCCCACTCTAACGTCTTTTTTTTTTCTCCCTTCCCCTCCCCCATGGGTTCCTGTTGAGTTTCTCAGGATCCACATAAGAGTGAAACCATATGGTATCTGTCTTTCTCTGTATGGCTTATTTCACTTAGCATCACACTCTCCAGTTCCATCCACGTTGCTACAAAAGGCCATATTTCATTTTTTCTCATTGCCACGTAGTATTCCATTGTGTATATAAACCACAATTTCTTTATCCATTCATCAGTTGATGGACATTTAGGCTCTTTCCATAATTTGGCTATTGTTGAGAGTGCTGCTATGAACATTGGGGTACAAGTGCCCCTATGCATCAGTACTCCTGTATCCCTTGGGTAGATTCCTAGCAGTGCTATTGCTGGGTCATAGGGTAGGTCTATTTTTAATTTTCTGAGGAACCTCCACACTGTTTTCCAGAGCGGCTGCACCAATTTGCATTCCCACCAACAGTGCAAGAGGGTTCCCGTTTCTCCACATCCTCTCCAGCATCTATAGTCTCCTGATTTGTTCATTTTGGCCACTCTGACTGGCGTGAGGTGATACCTGAGTGTGGTTTTGATTTGTATTTCCCTGATAAGGAGCGACGCTGAACATCTTTTCATGTGCCTGTTGGCCATCTGGATGTCTTCTTTAGAGAAGTGTCTATTCATGTTTTCTGCCCATTTCTTCACTGGGTTATTTGTTTTTCGGGTGTGGAGTTTGGTGAGCTCTTTATAGATTTTAGATACTAGCCCTTTGTCCGATATGTCATTTGCAAATATCTTTTCCCATTCCGTTGGTTGTCTTTTAGTTTTGTTGGTTGTTTCCTTTGCTGTGCAGAAGCTTTTTATCTTCATAAGGTCCCAGTAATTCACTTTTGCTTTTAATTCCCTTGCCTTTGGGGATGTGTCGAGTAAGAGATTGCTACGGCTGAGGTCAGAGAGGTCTTTTCCTGCTTTCTCCTCTAAGGTTCTGATGGTTTCCTGTCTCACATTTAGGTCCTTTATCCATTTTGAGTTTATTTTTGTAAATGGTGTGAGAAAGTGGTCTAGTTTCAACCTTCTGCATGTTGCTGTCCAGTTCTCCCAGCACCATTTGTTAAAGAGGCTGTCTTTTTTCCATTGGATGTTCTTTCCTGCTTTGTCAAAGATGAGTTGGCCATATGTTTGTGGGTCTAGTTCTGGGGTTTCTATTCTATTCCATTGGTCTGTGTGTCTGTTTTTGTGCCATTTAACTGTCTTTTCATTTTACCCATCCCACCAATGATAAATTTGGTCTGAGCAATTTAAAAAAATGTTTTAATGTTTATTTACTTTTGGGAGAGAGACAGAGAGACAGAGCACAAGTGGGGAAGGGGCAGAGAAAGGGAGACACAAAATCCAAAGCAGGTTCCAGGCTCTGAGCTGTCAGCACAGAGCCCAACGCGGGGCTCAAACCCACGAACCTTGAGATCATGACCTGAGCTGAAGTTGGCCGCTTAACCAACTGAGCCACCCAGGTGCCCTGACAAACTTAACATTCTTAAAAAGTTATAAGTGAAACACTTTTGGAAGTCTGAATACTCAGTTCTTTTATCTAAGACAAAGTCAGTAAACTATGGGAAACAGGCAAAATCTAGCCTGCACTGTTTATATATATGACCCACAAGCTAAAAATGGCTTTTACATTTTTTTTAACATACAGGGTTTTATTAGCTTCAAGTGTACAATATAGTGATTCAATAATTCCATACATCACCCAGTGCTCATCACAAGTGCATTCCTTAAGCCCCATCACATATTTAACCCATCCCCCTACTCTTCCCCCCTAGTAACCATCAGTTTGTTCTGTATAGTTATGAGTCTGTTTCTTGATTTGTCCCTCTCTCTCTTTCTTTCCCCATTTGTTCATTTGTTTCTTAAATTCCACATATGAGTGAGATCATATGGTATTTGTCCTTCACTGACTCTGCTTACATTATACTCTCTAGTGGCTTTTACATTTTTAAATGGTTGGGTAAATGCTCATGGATTGGAAGAATAAAGATTGTTAAAATGTCCATACTACTCAAAGCAATCTACAGATTTAATACAATCCTTAACAAAACACCAACAGCATTTTTCACAGAATAAAAAATAATCCTAAAATTTGTATGTAACCACAAAGATCCTGTATAGCCAAAGCAATCTTGAAAACAAGGAACAAAACTGGAGGTATCATAATATCAGATTTCAAGAGGTATTACAAAGCAGTAGTAATCAAAACTGTATAGAACTGGCACAAAAACAGACACATTAATTAATGGATCAGAAGAGAGAACCCAGAAATTAACCCACAATTATATGGTCAATTAATCTTCAACAAAGGAGACAAGAATATACAATGGGGAAAAGATAGTCTCTTTAATAAGTGGTGCTGGGAAAACTTGACAGCTACACACAAAAGAATGAAACTGGAGCACTTTCTTACATCATACACAAAATAAACTCAATGGATTACAGAACTAAATGTGAAACGTGAAACCATAAAAATACTAGAAGAGAGCAAAGGTAGTAATTTCTCTCACATCGGCTTGTAGCAACATTTTTCTAGATATGTCTCCTGAGGAAAGGGAAACAAAAGCAAAAATAAGCTATCAGGACTACATCAAAATAAGAAGCTTCTGCACAGTGAAGTAAACAACCAATACAACTAAAGGACAACCTATGGAATGGGAAAAGGTATTTGCAAATGATATAGCCAATATACTATCCAAAATATATAAGAAAGTTACACAATTCAACACACCTGAAAAAAAACACAAATAATTCAATTAAAAAATATGCAGAGGACCTGAACAGACATTTCTCCAAAGAAGGCATATAGATGGTCAACAGACACATGAAAAGATGCTGAACATCACTCAACATCAGGGAAATGCAAATCAAGACCACAATGAGACATCACCTTACGCCTGTCAGAATGGCTAAAATCAAAAACTGAAGAAACAAAAAGTGTTCACAAGCATGTGGAGAAAAAGGAACTCTCATGCACTATTGGTATGCAAACTGGTGCAGCCACTCCAGAAAACAGCATGAGGTTCCTCAAAAAATTAAACATAGAACTACCATATGACCCAGTAATTTAAAAACAGTAATTCAAAAAGATATGTGCAACCCTATGTTTACTGTAGCATTAGTTACAATAGCCCAGTGTCCATCATTAGATGAATGGATAGAGATGATGTGGTATATATACACAATGAAATATTACTTGGCCATAAAAAGAATGAAATTTTGCCATTTGGAACAACATGGATAGATCTAGAGAGTACAATGCTGAGCAAAATAAGTCAGTCGGAGAAAGACAAATACCATATGATTTCACTCATATGTGGAATTAAGAAACAAACTACGGAAACAAAAGACCAAAAAACAAATTCTTAACTGTAGAGAGCAAACTGACAGTTACCAGAGGGGAGATGGGTGAGGAGATAGGTGAAAGTAAGTGACAGGGATTAAGAGCACAAGTATCATGATGAGCACTGAGCAATGTATAGGACTGTTGGAATCATCATATTGTACACTTGTAACTAATATAACATTGTATGTTAACTATATTGAAATTGAATTTAAATTTTTTTAAGTTTTAAATTTTAAAATAAATGGTCGAGGAAAAAATTTTTAATTATATTTCATGACGTGAAAATTACATAAAACTCAAATTCCAGTGTACATAAATGAAGTTATTAGAACATAGCCATGCTTTTTTGTTTATTGCCCATGTATATCTATGGTTGCTTTCCTACTTCAATGACAGAGTTGAGCAGTTACAACATATAGTACAGGTCCACAAAGCTTTAAACATTGACTATATGACCCTAATGTTTACTAATACCTCATCTGAGATAAGGAACTAATATACTCAAAAAATTTCAAGCACTCCAGAGGAAAAAAATTTATAGAACAAATTTTCTCTATTTTGATGCACAGAAATGTGGCTCTTTTAAAGCCAATTCTTTTTTAAAGCCAATTCTTTTTTATAAAATCTTTAGTTGGCTTTCACATCTGAAGCTAAATGTATGAACCTACCCTGAAAACCCCAGACAACATAAAGTCTGATTTATCCCTTAAGAGTATAACATTTGGCCCAGCATTCTTTTGGCTACAATATTTATATATCTAATAATTTTAGCATCCCAGGAATTTTCCATATGCTTCCATTAAATGATTCCCTGAAGAAAGTTTAGCCAGCTCCAAATAATGTTTCCAGTGTAGTACCAAGAGGAGTTATTAACTTTTTTCTCCCTCCAAAGCATAATAAATAGTAAGGAACAGTAGGTACTGCAGGGTCAACAGCCAGCTCACCTAATTTGTTCACTTTCTATGAAATCCTGAGCAAGTCATGTAATTTTTTGGTATCAATCTCTTTATTACGCAAAAACAAAGATTATAGAAACACAATAAGGAAAACAAGTGAAAGTCTTTAGTTAGTCCCCAGAGAAAAGTGTTAGGTAATTGCAAAGGTCTTAAAGGCAGAAGTATTTTCACTGCCATATTAATATTTTATATCTTTGTATATGAGGATTTAGCATGTCAAAATCAAAGCTATTCCCGTGACATTTCCAGAACAATTTTTTTCTAAGTTTTTGTTTAAATCCCAGTAATAACATACAATGTAATATTAGTTTCAGGTGTACAATTTAGTGATCTAACACTTAAACACCCAGTGCTCATCACAACATTGCACTCCTTAATCCCCATCATCTATTTCACCCATCCCCCCCACACATCCCCACCATCCCTAGGAGGGTGGTGACCTCTCTGGTAACCATCAGTTTGTTTCTTGATTTGTCTCCCTCTTTATTTTCCCTATGCTCCTTTGTTTTACTTCTTAAATTCCACATAAGAGTGAAATCGTATGGTATTTGTCTTTCTCTCTAGCTCCATCCATGTCATCACAAATGGCAAGATTTCATTCTTTTCTTTGGGTGAGTAATATTCCATTGTATATATATACATGACCTCTTCTTTATTCATTTATCAGTTGATGGACACTTGGGCTGTTTCCACAATTTGTCTATTGCAGATAACACTGCTATGGATATCAGGGTGCATGTATCCCTTTGAATTAGTATTTTGTATTCTTTTTCTGAGTAACTAATAGTGCAATTTCTGCATTTTAGGGTAGTTCCATTTTTAACTTTTTGAGGAACCTCCATACTGTTTTCCAGAGTGGCTGCAGCAGTTTGCATTCCCACCAACAGTGTAAGAGGGTTCCCCTTTCTCTGCATCCTCACCAACACCTGTGGTTTCTAGTGTTTTTTATCTTAGTCATTCTGACAGGTATGGGGTTATATTTCATTGTAGTTTTGATTTCCATTTCCCCGATGATAAATAATGATGAGAATCTTTTCATGTGTGTATGGCCATCTGTACGTTTCTTAAGAGAAATGTTTGTTCATGTCTTCTGCCCTTGTTTTACTTGGATTCTTTGGTTTTTGGATGTTGAGTTGTATAAGTTTCTTCTATATTTTGGATATTAACTCTTTCTCAAATATATCATTTGCAGATATCTTCTCCCATTCCATAGGTTGCCATAGGTTCATTGATTCCTTCTCTGTGCAGATTTTTATTTTGATGAAGTTCCAATGGTTTATTTTTGCATTTGTTTCCCTTGCCTCAGGAGACATATCTGGTAAGAAGTTACTACATCAACTATCAAAGAGGTTACTGCCTTGATCTCTTCTTGCGTTTTTATGGTTTCATATATCACATTTAGGTCTTCAATCCATTCCGATTATTTTTGTGTATGGTGTAAGAAAGTAGTCTTTGAAAAGTATAAAACACTGATGAAAGAAATTGATGACACAAGAAATGGAAAGACATTCCATCCTCATGGATTAGAAGAACAGATATTGCTCAAATGTCTATACTACCCAAAACAATCTATATATTTAATGCAATACCTACCAAAAGGCCACCAGTATTTTTACAGAGCTAGAACAAACAATTCTAAAATTTGTATGGAACCACAAAAGACATCAAAGAGCAAAAGCAATCTTGAAAAATAAAAGCAAAGCTGGAGGCATCACAATTCCAGATTTCAAATTATATTACAAAGCTGTAGTGATCAAAACAGTATGGTACTGGCAAAAAAACAGACACACAGATAAATAGAACAAAAGAGAAAACCCAGAAATGAACCAACAACTATAGCATCAATTAATCTTCAACAAAGCAGGAAAGAATATCTGATAAGAAAAAGACAGTCTCTTCAACAAATGGTGTTGGGAAAACTGGACAGCAAGATGCAAAAGAATGAAACTGAACCACTCTCTTACACCACACAGAACCGTTTCTTAACTGTGGAGCTTGAGCAAACATTCCTGTCTCAGCTCATCATGAAACCCTTGCTATCAACCACACAATTTTAGGTATTCAACTGTCCACAGCCAGTGGACTATCAATAGTGACTCTCAATTCCACATGGGTCTCTTCAAGAATGGTTGAAGCTGATATTTAAGTAAATGCCATAAGAAAAAATGAGAGATTAAAAATATTGGGGGGGGGGAGGAGCAATGAAAACTTTTGAAATGTAGCAGGGGAAAGGATGAAGCAAGTAAGGGAAAAAATTGTTAATTCCTTCCTTTGGATTATCACTATAAATTACAAATAGTTGGTGAGGAATATAAAATAGCAAATCTCAGTGAAAGCCTCTAGCAAAGAAAAAAGCAAAGAAAAGCAAGAAGTAAATATCATCTCATACAATGTGTTAGCACAGAGAAAGGGCTAAGAACAAACTTTCACAAATACAATGTGGCAATTCAAAGATTAATTTAATGTTATGAGTCCATACATATTTAAGTACAATCACTTCTAATCGCATAGTTTCTCCGAGTTTTTTCTAGTTGCTGTTAGTTGTTAGACAAGAACTGACTAAATCTGTCAGCCAATCTACAATAAACGTTGCATTTTTCATGCAAAACTCTATTTAGATTTCATTAAAATTTTCTTTCTCTGGTGTTTTAACTCCATTTTCTTTAGCACTCACTCCATTTCACTGCCAGAAATTTCTCTTGTTCTGTGATATTAAATTTTCACTGATTTAGGGACACTTGTGTGTCTCTTGGTTTTGTCATATAACCGTGATTACAATTTAAATATGATTTTAACATGGGGTGTGTGTGTGTGTGTGTGTGTGTGTGTGTGTGTGTGAGAGAGAGAGAGAGAGAGAGAAAGAGAGAGAGAGAGAGAAATAGCTTTATGGTAAAGAACATGCTCTTCAACTAACTTCAGTAACTCTTCTCTCTGTAATGACAACTCAGGCACTTAGATGAACTAGTTGCTAACTAAACCCCTTAGATTTATATTTCATAAAATTGTATTATGTAGGAAACTCAATTCATTTTACCTAAGTTTATACACACTCATTGGTATAGTATCACCAATATTCTGAAGTCAATCTAGCCTTCTGAATACTTCTTTCATTAGCATCAAGGAAATGAAAATCAAAACCACAATGAGATATCACCTAACACCTCTGAGATTGGCTAGTATCAAAACAGCAAGAAAAAAACAAGTGTTGGCAAGGATGTGGAAAAAAAGGAACCCTCATGCACTGTTGGTAGGAATGTAAATTGGTGCAGCCACTGTGGAAAACAGTCTGGAGATTCCTCAAAAAGTTAAAAATAGAATTACCATATGATCCATTAATTCCACCACTGGGTATTTATCCAAAGAAAACAAAAACATTAATTCAAAAAGATATATGTAATTAAAAATAGAACTACCCTATCACCCAGCAATTGCACTACTAGGTATTTATCCAAGGGATACAAGTGTGCTGTTTTGAAGGGGCACTTGCACCCCAATGTTTATAGCAGCACGATTAACAATAGCCAAAGTATGGAAAGAGCCCAAATGTCCATCAACACATAAATGGATAAAGATGTGGTAAATACACACACACACACACACACACACACACACATATACATACACATACAATGGAGTATTACTTGGCAATCAAAAAGAATGAAATCTTGCCATTTGCAACAACGTGGATGGAACTAGAGGGTATTATGTTAATCCCTGGAATCTACTCCTGAAATCATTATTGCACTATAAGCTAACTTGTATGTAAATTAAAAAAATAAAGAAATAAATTATATTTAAAAAAACAAACAAACAAAGCAAAGATATATGCACCTCTATGTTTATAGCAGTGTTATTTACAATAGTCAAGTTACACAAGCAACTCAAGTGCCCAAGTGAATAGATAAAAAAAGATGTGGTATATACACAATGGAATAGTACTCAGCCATAAAAAAAAAGAATGAGATTTTGCCATTTGCAACAACATGGATGGGCCTAGAGGATGGGCTAAGTGATATAATTCAGACTGAGAAAGATAAATACCATATTATTTTACTTATATGTGGAATTTAAAAACAAAGCAAACAAGCAAAGAAAAGCAGAAACAAACCCATAAGCAGAAAAAACAAACTATCAGTTACCAGAGGAAAGGATGGAGCATGGACAAAATGAATGAAGGGGAGTGGGAGATATGGCTTCCAGATATGAAATGAATAAGTCATGGAGATAAAAGGTAAGGCACAAGGAACATAGTCAATGGTATTGTAATAACATCGTATGGTGACAGATGGTAGCTATACTTGTGGTAAACATAGCATAAGATATACAGCTGCCAAATTACTATGTTATATACCTGAAACTAATGTAACATTGTGTCATCAACTGTACTTCAAGAAGGGAGGAAGGAAGGAGGGGAGGGAGGGAAAAAAGATAGAAATAAACTCTTGTTAGAAATGAGTTAATAAGTTCTGATTCTAGAGGAATGCCTTGGATGGCCAGTTAAGTCTGAACATTTTACAATCCTCTGAAAACACCACCATGAATTAAAGAGTCTCTAGCCCAAATTATCTCACACTGGTTTGGGAGAAATAATAGAAATCTAGATGTTAAGTGATCTACTTTCTACTTATCAGCAGTATTGAGGAATGGCATTTGAAAATATGGGAAAGAAAATTACTCTCTGGGTGTTAAACTCTGTAGTTATCACATACACAATGGATTGGAGAAGAAATAAACCCAAAAGAGAAAGCAATTTTCTCTTCACAACTAAGAACATGACAGTGATGAACTACATTGTTAGGGTCAAATGATACATAATCTTAAGAAAAAATGGATCTCAGGCTGCACACAGTATCTAACCTTAACTACAAATTAATTAAAAATAATAGCATGTCTAGATGGGGACTGAAGAGTACACTTACCATGATGAGCACTGCGTAATGTAGAGAATTGCTGAATCACTATATTGTACACCTGAAACTAATACAACACTGTATGTTAACTACATTGGAATTAAAATTAAAAACAATAGAATTTAGGGAAAACACCCACAAAAACTCTTAATGATAGAAAATACATGGAGGGTTAATGGAGGGAGGTGGGTGGGAGATGGGCTAGATGGATGATGGGTATTAAGGAGGGCAGTTATGATGAGTACTGGGTGTTGTATGTAAGTGAACTATCACTGAATTCTACTCCTGAAACCAATACTGCACTGTATGTTAACTAACCAGAATTTAAATAAAAATTTGAAAAGAAAAAGAAACTTAATAAAAATATTTGGGGGTGCCTAGGTGACTCAGTTGGTTGAGCATCCACCTTTGGCTCAGGTCATGATCTGGCGGTCCATGAGTTCAAGCCCCATACTGGGCTCTGTGCAGACAGCTCAGAGCCTGGAGCCTGCTTTGGATTCTGTGTCTCTTTCTCTCTCTGCCCCTCCCAACCCCACACCCTCTGTCTCAAAAATAAATAAACATTAATTTTTTTTATTTAATTTTTTTTTAATTTTCATGAAGTTTAAAAGAAAAAAATAATAGTATGTCTAAAGAAGGGCACTGTCAATAAAAGAGGGGTTGCATCAACCACAGAACAAAGAAAACTCACCAAATTTGGTGATATCTACCCAAACACTTTCCAAAAGGGTAAGAGCTTTATATAATAAATTTTAAATACTATAACTCCATTGGTAAGATTATCTTATAGAAACTATAGATTAACCTGGTGATTTTTAACTTTATACCATTTAAATATCCCCTTTATCTAGCTTCCTTTGTTCTATTTCCATACTCACTTAACAATCTGCTGGTTATTATTTATATTCCCAGTAGCAGTCTGTCTATAATGAGAAAGCATACTAGCTGTATGGGTGTATTTTGTTCTACATAATAACTTTATTTTTCTTTTTTTAATTTTTCCTTATTCTTTTCATTGTTCTACATAATAACTTTATTGTAAGTTAAAAATCAGTTCTGATTTTACATTGTAAGCTTCATGATCTTAGTTAATATTAATATGCTCCTAAGAGACAAACCTGGTCTTGGCATATGTATCTGACAGGAGTCATAGTTACGAATAACAGAATCCACTCTAGCTAATTTTAATAGAAAGGAATTTGTTCTGGGTTATTAGGTTATTTACAGAATTTCCCAGAATGCCACTTAGACAAGAACAACATCAGCCAAGAAAAACTTTCAATACCACCACCTTTCTATTTTAGTGAAAACCCTGCCACCACCCATCACTAAATATTTATGATATTAGATCCAGGATTAAAAACTTCTGCCAGTACTGCCACAAAAAAAACAAAATGCATCTGCCACTAGACTGTAAAAAGAACCTTTCTCCTTGTGTGGCAACTCTCATGCTTCTGTTTCCCTCCAAGTTTCAGGGCTATGCATCTTTTTGGCAAAGCATGGGCCACAATCCCAGCTGCAAGGGCGCCTGGGAAATGTATTTTTTTTATTTTTTCCAACCTCTTCAGTACTGAAGGTCACAGTAGGGAGGAGCTAGAATAAGTCAGATGAACCAATCCCCAGTATCTATTAAAACTATTATATTGCTTAAAACACTAAAAGAATTGTATGATATTTGACATATTTTCCTCCCCAGCTCAACTCTATCATATATAAAATTAGAATAGTAATATCTATCCCTATTTCCTCATAGAGATTGTTATAAAGAGCATGTCATAAGTCAAAGTGTTTTGAAAAGCATGAAATTATATAAGGTAGCACTATTATAAAAGTTGCTAATTATTGAGAGCTTACCATGTGTCACTCATGAACTAAAAACTTTAGATTTAATATAATTATAGTAGAGGAAGTAGGGAAAATCTTACCCACTACACAATATTGTCTCCTTTCATTATTAGTTATATGTGACTATTTAAAACAGTTAAATAAAGTCCCAGATACTTTAAATTATTCATCTCTTTACTTAAAACAAATGACTTTTTTTTTTTTAACATTTATTTATTTTTGGGACAGAGAGAGACAGAGCACGAACGGGGGAGGGGCAGAGAGAGAGGGAGACACAGAATCGGAAACAGGCTCCAGGCTCTGAGCCATCAGCCCAGAGCCCGACGCGGGGCTCGAACTCACGGACCGCGAGATCATGACCTGGCTGAAGTCGGACGCTTAACCGACTGCGCCACCCAGGCGCCCCAAAACAAATGACTTTTAAGTTCAATGCTTGAAATTAAACCAGAAACATAAAAGTAAAGAACTGTTTATTTTTTATACAAACCTAACCAGAAAATGGTCTCCAGAAGTTTCACACTTTTTAATAATTAAACTTAGCCTCTAAACTATGTTCATAACAACACTCAACTGCTTAAGAACATACAGTTGTTTCCTGACCCCTAATATATCAAGCTTAATTTTTTCTGTTTCAAGGCAGGGTCAGCTCTCAATCAGCAAGTCCTAAATTTCTTATTTCCACTTAATTTGTTATCTGTTCCAGGTAAACTATACTATGCGCACACTCTTGTTAACCCTATTAATTTAACTTTGCTCAGACCATTCCCTCAACTGACACATGGAGCACATATAGCACCATCAGTTCTTTAAAGATGGCACACTGGGCACTCATTTAACAAGGTCTTTCCCCAGACCTCACTGAGATAGAAATAAAAAAGTATAAAAAAGGAAAAAAAAAACTTTAACAAAATTGCTAAGGAGAGTCAACAGCATGTGAAAGCCTTCTGGAAGATGGAAAGCTGATGAAAGGATATCAACTGATGAAAACAAGAGGAGAAAGCTACTGTCTAGAATATGCCATGAGGAGTCTTCAGAGGATGTCAGAGTAAACCTGCCCACTGGAATCTGAAGAGGCTCTGGCTTAGAGATAATACAGGGCAGAAATTAGCAGTGATCTGAACCCAGGGTGATTAATTAAATTCATGTGTATGAAATACTGTGCCCCTTTCCCCTTTCTCTATTACTGTTGGCAAAGTAGCAGGCAGCTCAACAGTTACCCTGAATCATAAAAAGAGGACTTTTTTAATCCAAAAATATCAAGGAAATCATCTGGGGAAAACTGAAGCATCTGGTTTATTATTGGACTCCAGACTAAAGCCCTCCTTATTTTGACACACAGAGAAAGAGAGAGCTACACAGCTGTTTTATGGCAGGAAAGAGGGGATATGCCAGGGGGAGAAATATATGGGATAAAGGATATGGTGTGCCTAACCCAGAGATGTCTGGAGATGATAAACAAGTTACCTCACTGAAAGGAAGACACAGAGTTTGAGAAGAGATGTCTCTGTGGCAAAAACAAAAACAAAGATTCCATGAAACAACTACTAGGATTGAAAAAGAGATTCAGAATATCCACAGAAAATAAAATACATATACATATTTTATATATGAAACAATCCAAAGAGGAACTAGACCAAATGGTAGCATAATTTTAAGCAATGGAAAAGAAAATCCATTTGGCCTTGATCATGGAATCATTCCCTTTTGATTGGCCAATGTGTTGTGACATTGGACCCTTGGGAAAGGAGATACTTTTTTAGCATACTACTCTATCATGTTGTAAATAAAATATATCGTGTCACGATAACATTAATGTGCATTGGTTTTCAACTTTTATTATCAACTAATAACTAACGCAGATTACTTCATTATAGTCAAATATCAAAATTAAAATGTTAATAACCTTGATTGTGTAAGAGTAAGATTAGAAGTGACAAAGGTAGACAGTGGAAAGTAAAATGTAGAATTAAAGACAGAGAACAGAATGAGCGCTGTTACTCTTACCAAACACAAGGAAGAGTCAGAACACGGACTAAAGATGATGGAATATGAAACAAGGAAATAAGAGTAAAACTGGGGCGCCTGGGTGGCGCAGTCGGTTGAGCGTCCGACTTCAGCCAGGTCACGATCTCGCGGTCCGTGAGTTCGAGCCCCGCGTCGGGCTCTGGGCTGATGGCTCAGAGCCTGGAGCCTGTTTCCGATTCTGTGTCTCCCTCTCTCTCTGCCCCTCCCCCGTTCATGCTCTGTCTCTCTCTGTCGCAAAAATAAATAAACGTTGAAAAAAAAAATTTAAAAAAAAAAAGAGTAAAACTAAAAATGATATCAAACTATAAAACATTGGAAGAAAGGCAGTTGCGAAGGAGTAGGGCAACTCTAAGCTTGTCTCCTCCCCGGAACAGCTAGATAAATATCAAATCATTATGAACATGAAGAAATTGATTATAAGTCTTAGACAACAAAGCTGCCCATCTACAAACAGAAAAAAAAAATGAACTGTGGAAGGTAGGAACTACAGAGAGTTGATTTATGGGAAAAAATAGCTGTGGGTGCTGCGCTGGGGAGGGAGCTGTGATCGCAGAAAGAGCAGCTAGAGAGAGAGAGAGAAAGAATGAAAAACAATGAATTAAAACATGCACAGGGGACTGCAGAAAAACTGTTCCCCAAAACCACTGACAGGAAAAGGGAGAGGGTTTCAATACCACCAGTTTCTTATAAACAGCAGAGCACAGAGTCTGAAGTTTTGGAGGTCAGCACCTAGTGGTGCTCCAGGGAGGAAGCAGGGTGGAGCCTCAGAATGGACAGGTGCAGTCTGAGGATCCCAGGGGTCCCACAGGGAGAAGTGGTTCCCCTGCTTGGAGTGCATTTGGTAGGGGTGATATAGTCTCACTATAGGCAAGACCCTGCAGGCGCCATTGAGCTACCCTATTCACTAGTATAGAAACAAAGACATAGGCTGAGGGCAGCAAACCCTGGCACCAGCTGTGTTGCAATTTACCATAAACTCCAAGCCACTGTGCGGTGGCCAGCCTATTTTCTAGGACAAGCTGGGACCGACCACAGCGGGGTGACATCCTCTCCCAGAGGATCAGTGCAGGTCCCAGTCGTGGGGATCTCTGAAGGGTGGAGTGTTGAAACACAACCATGCCTGAAAAAAAAAACACAGGAAGTGGATGCTGCCTGGTAGGTGGACAGTTCGGACACAGGGTGAAGGCAGGGATCTGATGGAAGCTGAGCCACAGGAGGTGTGACTACACGTCTGAAAGGAAAGGAACTTCCTGCTCTGGAGACTAGAGAGCAAGGTGAAGCCATTTTCATCCCTAGACCACCAGCACTAATTAACCTCAGTGAGCTAAGCAGTGCCACCAAGTGGAGAATGGAGCCTCTATACCAAGTCCTGCCCCGCTGAGCCCTCCAACCACATCTCCACTAGAGTAAGCTGGCCTGAGAATCAGAGCAACAAGTCCCTTCCACACAAGACCAGCACAATTCCCTTCCACCCACTAAGTCTACTGATCATAGACGGCTGCAAAGCTTCAGCACTAGGGAAAAGAGGATCTAGTTCCTTTGGGGATTTTTTGTTTGTTTTGTTTCTGGTTTTGGTTTTGGTTTTTTCTTGGATACAGAAAGAGAGCTTTATTTTTTCATTTTTAAAATTTTTAATTATCTTTTTTTACCTTTGTCTATCAAGTTTCTCTTAAGCAGAACAAAACACACCTATGATCTACCTTCCTTTTTCTTTTTTTTTTTACATTTTTTAATTTTTATTTTATTTTGTGTTCTTTTCCTCCAAAATGACAAGATGGAGGAATTCACGCCCAAAAAAAGAAAAGGGTTTTAATCGATATAGATATAAATAAGATATCTGAACTAGAATCTGAAACAATTGTAAGTATTCTAGCAGAGGTTGAAAAAAGCATAGAAGAATGGAGACTCCCCTACTACAGAGATAAAAGAACTAAAATCTAGTCAGGCTGAAATTAAAAATGCCATAACCGAGATGCAACCCCAACAGATGCCATGACAGCAAGGGTGAACAAAACAGAGGAGTGAATTAGTGATACAGAAGATAAAATTATGGAAAATAATGGTGCTGAAAAAAAAAAGAGAGAAACAAAGGTAATGGATCACTAATGTAGACTTAGGGAACTTGGTGACTTATTAAAATGGAATATCATGTGTGTCATAGGAGTCCCAGAAGAGGAAGAGAGAGAAAAAAGAACAGAAGGTTTATCTGAGCTAATTATAGCTGAAACCTTCCCTAATCTGGGGAAGGACACAGACATCAAAATCCAAGAATCAGAGAACTCCCATTAAATTCAACAAATGCTGGCACTCATCAAAGCATAACATAGTCACATTCACAAAATACACAGATTATGAAAGAATCATGAAAGCAGCAAGGGGAAGAAAAAGTCCTTACTTAAACTATAAGGGAAGACAGTTCAGGTTCTCAGCAGATCTATCCACAAAAATTTGCCAGGCCCAAGGGAATGGCAGGATATATTTCATATGCTGAATGGGAAGAATATGCAGCCAAGAATACGTTTTCCAACAAGGTTGTCATTCAGAATAGAAAGAAAGATAAAGCATTTCCAAGACAAAAAATAAAGGAGTTCGTGAACACTAAACAAGCCCTGAAAGAAATTTTAAGAGGAACTCTTTAAGTTCCTCTTAAAGGAAGTTCCTCTTAAAAGACCAAAAGCAACAAAGACTAGAAAGGAAAAGACAAATCATCAGAAACACCAACTCTAGAGGTAACACAATTGCACTAAACTCATATCTTTGAATAATCATTCTGAAGGTAAATGAACTAAATGCTCCAATCAAAAGACAGAGTACCAGAATGGATTAAAAAAAAAATACCCATCTGTATGATGCCTACAGGAGACTCATTTGAGACCTAAAGATATTGCCAGACTGAAAGTAAGGGGATGGAGATAGAGCTATCATGCTAATGGACACCAAAAGAAAACCGGAGCAGCTATACTTAGATCAACAAACTAGATTTTAAATCAAAGACTGTAACAAGAAATGCAGAGGGCATTACATTGATAATTAAGGCATCTAACAATCAAGAAGATCTAACAATTATAAATATTTATGGCCCCAACTTGAAACACTCAAATATATAAATAAATTAATAACAAACATAAAGAAACTCATTGATAATAATACAATAATAATAGGGGACTTTAATATCCACTTAACAGCAATAGACAGATCATCTAAGCAGAAAATCAACAAGGAAACAATTGCTTTGAATGACACACAGGACCATATGGACTTAACAGAACATTAACTTAAGAACATTCCATCCTAAAGCAGCAGCATACACATTCTTTTCAAGTGCACATGGAACATTCTCCAGAATATATCACATATAGACCACAAATCAGCCTTCAACAGTACAAAAAGATCGAGATCATACCATGCAAATTTGCAAATCATAACGCTATGAAACTTGAAGTCAACCACAAGAAAAAGATTGGAAAGTCCTCAAGTACATGGAGGTTAAAGAATATCCTGCTAAAAAGGCACCTGGGTGACTCGGTTGAGTGTCTGACTTCAACTCAGGTCACGATCTCAAGGTTTGTGAGTTCAAGCCCTGCGTCAGGCTTTGTGCTGACAGCTCAGAGGCTGGAGCCTGCTTCTAATCCTGTGTTTCCCTCTCTCTCTGCCCCTCCCCTGCTCTCTCTCTCTCTCTCTCAAAAATAAATAATAAACATTAAAAAATTTTTTAAAAAGAACATCCTGCTAAAGAAAGAATGGGTTTGCCAGGATATTAAACACAAAATTAAAAAGTACATGGAAGCAAATGAAAATGAAACATGACAGTCCAAACCCTCTGGGACAAGATAAAGGCAGTCCAAAGGGGGAAACACACTGCAATTCAGGCATACCTCAAGAAGCAAGAAAGTTCCCAAATATACAATCTCACCTTACACCTGAAGGAACTAGAAGAGGAACAGCAAATAAGGTATAAAGTCAGCAGAAGAAAGGATATAATAAAGATTAGAGAAGAAACAAATGATACAGAAACAAACAAACAAAAAACAGTAGAAAAGTTCAACAAAACTAAGAGCTGGTTCTTTGAAAGAATTAACAAATCGATAAACCCCGAGCCAGACTTATCAAAAAGAAAAGAGAAAGGACCCAAATAGATAAAATCATAAATGAAAGAGGACAGATCACAACCAACACCACAGAAATACAATTATGAAAATACTATGAAAAATTATATGCCAACAAACCGAACAATCTGAAAGAAATGGACAAATTCCTAGATATTCACAAACTACCACAACTGAAACAGGAAGAAATAGAAACTTTGAACAGACCCATAAGCAGCAAAGAAATTGAATCAGTAATCAAAAATCTCCCAAAATCAGAAGTCCAGGACCAGATGGCTTCCCAGAGGAATTCTACCACACATTTAAAGAACAGTTAATACCTATTTTTCTCAAACTATCCCAAAAAATGGAAGGAAATGGAAGGAAAACTTCCAAATTCATTCTATGAGGCCAGCCTTACCCTGATTGCAGAACCAAACAAAGACCCCACTAAAAAGGAGAATTTCAGGGGCGCCTGGGTGGCTCAGTCAGTTAAGTGTCCAACTTTGGCTCAGGTCATGATCTCATTCATGGTCCACGAGTTCGAGGCCCGGTTGGGCTCTGTGCTGACAGCTCAGAGCCTGGAGCCTGCTTCGGATTCTGTGTCTCCCCTCTCTCTCTGCCCCTCCACCGCTCACACTCTGTCT
Source organism: Lynx rufus (assembly GCF_022079265.1). Lineage (NCBI taxonomy): Eukaryota > Metazoa > Chordata > Mammalia > Carnivora > Felidae > Lynx > Lynx rufus. Next base: position 10,173,576 of record NW_025814825.1, read on the forward strand.
CTCTCTGTCTCAAAAATAAATAAACGTTAAAAAAAATTAAAAAGAATTTCAGGCCAATATCCCTAATGAATCTGGATGAAAAAATTCTCAACAAGATACTAGGAAATCAAATTCAACAGTACATTAAAAGAATTATCTACCATAATCAAGTGGGATTTGCTTCTGAGCTGCAGGTCTGTTTCAATATTCGCAAATCAATCAATGTGATACACCATCACTAAAAGAAAGGATAAGAACCATATGATCCTCTCAATAGATGCAGAAAAAGCATGTGACAGAATACAGCATCCATTCTTGATAAAAATCCTCAAAAAGGAGGAATATATGGAACATACCTCAAAATCATAAAGGCCATATATGAAAGACCCATCGCTAATATCATATGCAATGGGAAAAAATTGAGAGCATTTTCCCTATAGTCAGGAACAAGACAAGGATGTCCACTCTCACTACTACCATTTAACATAGTACTGGGAGTCTGGGCCTCAGCAATCAGAAAACAAAAAGAAATAAAAGCCATATAAATCACCAAGGAAGAAGTCAAAATTTCATTATTTGAAGAAAACCCAAAAGACTCCAACAGAAAATTGCTAGAATACATGAATTCAGTGAAGTCCAGGATATAAAATCAACATGCAGAAATCTGTTGCATTTCTATATACCAATAACGAAGAAGCAGAAAAAGAAATCAAGGAATAGATCCCATTTGCAACTGGATCAGAACAAGATACCTAGGAATAAACCTGACTAAAGAGGTAAAAGATCTGTACTTTGAAAACTATAGAACTCTTATGATGAAAATTGAAGAGGACACAATGAAATGGAAAATCATTCCATGTTCATGGACTGGAAGAACAAACATTGTTCAAATGTCTATACTACCCAAGGCAATCTACACATTTAATGCAATGCCTATTAAAAGACCACCAACATTTTTCACAGAGCTAGAACAAACAATCCTAAAAATTTTATGGAACCACAGAAGATCCATCCCGAATAGCCAAAGGAATCCTGAAAAAGAAAGAAAAAAACTGGAGGCATCACAATTCTGGATTTCAAGCTATATTATAAAGCTGTATTCATCAAGACAGTATGGTACTAACATAAACATAGACACATAGATTAACGGAACAGAATAGGAAACCCAAAAATGAACCCACAACCATAGGGTCGACTAATCTTCGATAAAGCAGGAAATGGATAATCCAATGGAAAACAAAATGATATAGGGAAAACTGGACAGCAATATGTAGAAGAATGAAAATGAACCACTTTCTTATACCATACACAAAAATAAATTCAAAATGGATGAAAGACCTAAATGTGAGACAGAAAACCATCAAAATCCTACAGGAGACTATAGGCAGAAACCTCTCTGACCTCACGCATAGCAACTTCTTACTAGACACGTTGCCAGAGGCAAGAGAAACAAAAACAAAAATGAACTATTGGGACTTCACCAAGATAAAAGCTTCTGCACTGTGAAGGAAACAATCAACAAAACTAAAAGGCAGCCTATAGAATAGGAGAAGATATTTGAAAATGACATATCGGAGAAAGGGTTAGTATCCAAAATATATAAAGAAGTTATCAAACTCAACATCCAAAATACAAATAAATCCAGTTAAGAAATGGGCAGAAGACATGAATAGACACTTTTACAAGTAAGACATCCATATGGCTAACATACACATGAAAGATGCTCAACATCACTCATCATTAGGGAAATACAAATCAAACCACAATGAGAGATCACCTCACACTTATCAGAATGGCTAAAATTGGGGTACCGGGTGACTTGGTCAGTTAAGCGATGAACTTCAGCTCAGGTCATGATCTCATTGTTCATGGGTTCAAGCTCAGCATTGGGCAATGTGCTGACAGCTCAGAGCCTGGAGCCTGTTTTGAATTTCGTGTCTCCTTCTGTCTCTGCCCCTCCCCTGCTTGTTCTCTGTCCATCTGTCTCTCTCTCTCTCAAAAATAAACATCAAAAAAAATTTTTTAATGACTAAAATTAACAATACAAGAAACAACAGGTGTTGGCAAGGATGCAGAGAAAGGGGAACACTCTTGAACTGTTGGTAGCAATGCAAACTGGTGCTGCCACTCTGGAGAACAGTATGGAGGTTCCTCAAAAGTTAAAAATAGAATACCCTATGATCCAGCAATTGCACTAGGTATCTACCCAAAGGATACAAAATACAGTTTTCAAAGGGGTACGTGCATCCCAATGCTTATAGAAGCATTATCAACAATAGTCAAACTATGGAGAGAGTCCAAATATCCATCAACTGATGAATGGATAAAGAAGATGTGGTATACACATACAATGGACTACAATGGAATATTACTCAGCCATCAAAAAGAATGAAATCTTGCCATTCGCAATGATGTGGATGGAGCTAGAGTATATTAAACTTAGCAAAATAAGTCACTCAGAGAAAGACAAATACCATATGATTTCACTCATATGTGGAATTTAAGAAACAAAACCGATGAATATATGGGAGGAGGAAAAAAACAAAAGAGAGGGAAACAAACTATAAGAAACTCATAAATACAGAACAAACCGAGGGTTGATGGAAGGAGATGGGTATTAAGGAAGGCACTTATGATTAGCACTGGGTGCTGTATATAAGTGATAAATCACTGAATTCCAATCCTGAAACAAACATAACACTGTATGTTAACTAACTAGAATTTAAACAAAAATTTGAAAGAAAAGAAAAAAAAAACATTGGAAGGAAAAAAGGGTAGGGGTAAACAGCTAGTACAGATGAACAAAATTTCCATATTTCATAACAGGAAATAAATGGATAATACCTTAAGTTGACTAGTAAAGGAAAAGAATTATAAGCATATAACTTAAAGTTAAATCAGGAGATCTAAAATCAAAAAGACTTCCTCCAGGGTGTGGAAATGGAAATAAAGATTTTCTGTGGGGTGTGGAACTAAAGGTAGCAAGGAGCAAAAGAGGAGAGATTGTTGTTTTTCACCATAAACTCTACCACATTATTTGATGTTCTATGATATACATATTTTTCTCTAAAGTTTTCATAGATCTGAGTCAAAGTTCAACTTCTCCTCAAACAATTATTAAGTCTCTTCATTCTGACCCTTCTACCATATTATGTGCTCTCAACACTTACATGTTTAAAGTACTAGAACATCTTGAACTTATTGATCTCTTCTAAGTATTCTAATTTATTTTCCTAAAATTAAGTCTCATTACTGTAAGCTCTTTGAAGTCAGAAATCACACCTTATTTTTTAAAGTGATTCTAAATATTTGATACAGAGTACAATATGTATTTAGTTTCGCTAATATATTAAGTAGCCAGAAAAAAAACAAAAACAAAATACCTGCCACTAGAATTCCTTATCTAACAGCTGATTTCTTTAGTCCATAACCTAACATTCTTCATTTCACATGTCAATGCTTTATCTTCTTTTCAGTTTTTAATAAGTTTCTGAAGTGACTTTTTAAGAGTTCTGAGATATTCCAGGGAATGGAAAATCACTGGAGTTTGGTGACTTCCATCCTTTAAGACTTAACAATATGGTGGTCTTCAATCAAATCCAACAAATTACATAGCAGATTTGTGGGCAAGTTTATGAAAGAATCTTCCAAATATTCAAAACTGCATTGTGCCTAGAAGTCATGAGGGGGGGTAAAGAGAAGAATGGCCACCAATCAGGGACTAACTGATGCTGAAACACAAAAGGTTGGCTCTCTTGCCTCAAAGGGAGACATTCATTCTCCAGAGTTCCCTGTACGATCAGGAAGAGACAGATTTCAGATCAGTACTGTCCAACAGAAAATTAATGTGAGCCACATACACAACTTAAAATATTTTAGAATGTACAGTCTTTCAAGTATTAATAGTAAGAAACATGTTTAAACATTAAAAATGTAAAAATAAATGGTAAAATGAATTTTTTAATTATATTGTTTTACCAAAATATTTAAAATATATCATTCTGACATGCTATCAGTATACAAATTATTAGGATATTATGTTTTTTCATACTGTCTTTGAAATCCATTATGTATTTTACTCTTAAATCTCAATTCAAATGCTAAATTTTCATCACAAATATTTGATCTATATTTAGATTTCAGCAAATTTACAGTTGAAAAAGTAGATTCATACCCATATTTCAAAGTTTTCTAGTAACTGATAAAGTATCTGTTCCTTTAAGCTTTAAACTATAATTAAATAAAATTTACAGTTCAGATCCTCAGCCACACTACCTACATTTCAAGTGGTCAGTAGCCACCTTGGACTAGTATTTGCCATACTTCAGTACAGCTTTAGCTCAGTTTTGCTCAGCTGCTTCCCCACCCTATCCTGATTCCATCAACCCCTCATAGGTTTCACACAGGACTCCCTCATTAAATCATTTGTACAAGAACCCTTATCTTAGGTGCTACTTCTAGGGAATCCAACCTATCAATATGGATTATAACCAATTCCCTTCTTGGATATTTGCAATATAACTTAGCATTTTAAATGCACTGACTGAGAAATCCTCTGGTAGAGAACCCTGTTTAAAAATTTTAATCTAGAGTTCTAGAAGTTTATTTAACTGCTTTTTCTCACAGAAGAGCTCTTCGCATCTCCAGGAACACTAGTTTCCAAGGAGCACAGTTTGAGGCTGTATAGAGCATTATTCTCAAGCAATTCCAAAGATATTTGGAGGGATTAGACGAACATATAACTAACTGTCATATATTAAATGACAGCAAAAACAAAGAGAAATAGATATATATAATTACTAAACAGTCAACAAGTACTTCTTAAATATAGCATCATGAAAGGAGTCCCAACTCTGGCAACTAACTGGGTGACCTCAGGCAAGTCATATGTTCTTTCTAAATTCAACTCTCCTCAACTACACAATAAAAATAACAATAGTAGCTACTTCACAGAGGTATGGTGAGGATTAATGTCTGTGCCCACCACTGTGATCAACGCTGTACGTACATTATCTCATTAAGACACATACATACTAATATTATTACAGTTGTTTGTTTATCATCATTAGAAAGGCACTGTGGAGATGTAACCTCTCTATCTTCTATATAATAATGCCAGATAAATCTTCCTGAAGCACAGACCTAGTCCTGTCACTGTTTTGACTCAAAAATTTCCTGTGGTGCTTCAGCATCTTTATCTTGCTATTCAAGGACCTCCACGGTCTATACAAATCTACCATTACAAATTGATTTCCCATTTTGCTTTCCATGCATTCTATACAATGATCAAGCTTTGAGAATTTCCAACATTCTATGACCATTTAGAAAAAGATGAACCAAAAAAGGAGCTAGAGAGGAAGTAGCCAAAGAGATAAAGAGGGAAAATGAGAACTGTGTGGTTCTCTATTATTCAAGGAAACAGAGTATTTTAGAAAGAGAAAATAATCAACTGTCTCAAATGTGCTGAGAGTCCAAGTCAGATGATACCAGAGATATAAAAGTTTGTATAGGGCTTGTGCAAGATGATGAGTTCAGTTTATACATAAATTTAAGGTAATATCAAAATAGCTAAGTGGAACTACCTATTAAGTGGTGAGAGCAGTGGTACTGACTACAGTGTATATCACTTCTCACTGGGGAAGAAGGAAGTAGCATTTTAACTAGTATGTTGAGTATCAAACGTTCCCAAGAAACACCATTATTTGTGGGAGTGCATTGGGCATGATTACCTATGTGTTAATGTAGAAAAATGACTGAAAAACAGAGGGCTTTTGGCAATAAAGCTTTAATATGAGAACTAAAAGTTGTCAACAAAGTAGTTATAATTAAAGTCCTGAGAATGAAAAAGATGCCCAAGGAAAGGAAAAAAGAGAGGACAGAGACTTAGACTTAAGAAAAATCATAGGAGACAAGAGAAAGTGAAGGAGGAAAGAGAAGAAGGGTGTGGAGACGTAGTAAGAAAATTCAGTGCACAACATCCTAAAAAGGGGAAAACAACAAATAGACCAAAGAAGAGGAACAGAAAAGGTGAAACAGGATTCAAAGTTTAAGAAGAGAATGGACTAGGGCACCTGGGTGGCTCAGTCGGTTAAGCATCCAACCCTTTATTTCAGCTCAGGTCATGATCTCATGGTTTGTGGGATTGAGCCCACGTTGGGCTCTGCACTGACAGCAGGGAACCTACCTGGAATTCTCTATCTCCCTCTCTCTCTGTCCCTCCCTCGCTCACGTGCATGCATGAGTACACACACACACACACACACACACTCTCTCTCTCTCTCTCTCAAAAATAATAAATGAATTTTTTTAAAAAAGAGTATGCCAAAGGAAATTGAATATTTTTGAGTATGGCTGATACACTATGTTACATTAGTCTAAGGTGTACAACATAGTGATTCAACATATGTTACACTATGCTCACCACAAATGTACACCACAAATGTAGCTTACCATATCTGTCACCATACAATGTTATTACAATACCATTGACTATATTCCCTAGGCTGTGCCTTTTATTCCCGTGATTTATATTTTTAATTTTTTTGTTTATTCATTTTTGAGAGACAGAGAGAGACAGAGAGAGAGAGACAGAGTGTGAACAGGGGAAGGGCAGAGAGAGAGAGGGAAACACAGAATCTGAAGGAGGCTCCAGGCTCGGAGCTGTCAGCACAACCCAATGCAGGACTCAAACCCACAAACTGTGAGATCATGACCTGAGCCTAAGTCAGATGCTTAATTGACAGAGCCATCCAGGCACCCCTCCCATGACTTATTCATTCCATATCTAGAAGTCTGTATCTCCCACTCTCCTTCACCCATTTTGCTCATCCCCCACCCCCATCCCTCTGGCAATCATCAGTTTGTTCTCTGTATTCACAGATCTAATTCTCCTTTTTGTTAGTTTACTCATTTGTTGTTTTTTTTAGATTCCACATATGAACAAAATCATATAGCATTTGTGTTTCTCAGTGACTTTTTTCACTTAGCATAACACCCCCTAGGTCCATCAGGAAATGGAATTTTTATTGAATATTTGCGAATCGTCAAGCATGAACAAGCTAATATGTGTGATGAAAGAACCAGTGAAAAGGTATATGAATGAACATGCTAGAAAAAGAAAAGATAATTATAGAAGAAATGTCTCTCAAAAGAAGAGAAGAAGTATATTAGGATCCAGGTAAAGATTAGAAATTTTTACAGAGCGAAAAAGAATACCACTTCCTTTGAAACTGAAAAAGGAGACAAGAAGAAAGAGTCAAGGACAGAAATTCTAAAAATTGTTATTTCTGACACTGAGAAATTGCCAACAGCTTAATTCACTCTTTAACACTAAAATATTCCACAAAATAAAAATGTTCAGACTTACCATCTATAAGGATAAACTTCAGATCACCTATTCTGTTACCTTTGCACACATTTATTAAATGATTACAGAGTAGTGCCATCTCTCCAGTCATGAAAGAAAACAAAGCCATGGCTAATCTATGAATCGCACCTTTGATTTCAGACTCTCTACCAGCTGAGATTTCAGTTCATATTTTAGCTTTAGGTCTCCTCATTTACAAATCAATCTGTTAATATGTATTAAATCTTTACTCCTACCTCTGAAGTATACATCAGAGTAAATGGTATGTGGCTTACAGAATACCTCTTGGTTTCAAAATGGACATTGTAATTCTTTTCTCAAATCAGCCTGTCTATAGGTCATAGGTCCAACTTATCAGGTGACTGAAAATGAGATGGCTGCATACACACATCAAGTACTTCGCAAATGCCCACACAACACTTCAAGATGGAGTTTGCTGAGAATATCAAATGCACTATAAGAAAAGCCTGCTGCAGATATTTCAAGTGAACACTAAGGGATGCCATGTTGAGTGTGTTCCAGCAATTAGTAGTTTACAAGCAATGTAGCTAATTAGCTCATCAGTCTTCAATGGAAGTGTTTCCATAAACATTCTGCCAGCTACAAGACACCATGCATGCATGTTAAAATGTGTTAGAACAAGAGTTCATCATCCCCTTTCAAATGAAGAATGAACTGCATCTCCTCAAACACAATGTATTTGGTAGAAAGATTATTGTATTTGTGACTTTATGCTTATCTAAGAACACTCTTGAGATATAATAACAGTTAAATATACACAACATCAACATAGCAATAGATGGAAATAATGAGGCAACAGCTGTTGCCTTTGAAACCATATATAGGCTGTGAGTAATTGGTGGTAAATACCAAACATTTTATCTAAGTCCTAACTGCAATGTTGTTGAGCACAGTAGATAAAGCTGACCTGTTCCTTAGGGACAGTTAGCTAAAAATGAACTGCTATTTTCTTTTATAAATAAAGTTTCAATACAGCTGAGCTTCAAAAGATAAGATCTTTCAACACAGATGACCCAAAATGACACCAGCAAATTTTTTAAATCTCTATTTTCTGTAGGACACTTTTTTTTCCCTCTACAAAAATAAAAATGCAGTGAATAATCAGGGAGGCAACAGGTAACATTTTAAAGGTTCAATATTGGAAATTCTATAATGGCATTTGTTGTTTAAGTAAGTACCCAAGTATACTGATAGAAAGATTAATTACACTTCCAGGATACCATTTTCTAGGAATAATCGTTTCTAGAAGTAATTGTTTTCTCTGACTAATATGGATGATACTAAGTCTTGATTTCTAATTCCTACTGGGAAAAAGTCTATAAACCTAGGGTGTTGCAAATCATTAAAATGAAAAACTACAGAAATGTACAAATAGGGATAAAATTTTTAAATGCCTGAATACATATATTATGCACATAACAAACATGTGCATTTTTCAATACAAACATTTACTTCTCACCAGGGAGGGGACAGTCCCTCCCTAGCCACTAGCCATATCACCTATCCTGCTAGAAATACTCATGAGCCATGCAAACTGGGGCAAGTTATCAGCTGCTGCTGGCCTAAATTTTACAAACATACAGTTGGGAGGCTCCTGCATTAGCAGGCTAGATAGCATAGCATTTCTTTTAGTATAAAATGCCATAGCACCATATTTGGGAAGGAAAGCTATAGTTAGAGGGCTCTAATGCATTCAAAAATCTCCTCATTAATCTTCCTAGGCCTCCAATTGGTTCATAGTAGCCTTGGTGGAGGCCTACAATTAAAAATAGATGTGAAAGTATTTTAGCAGAGGCAGGATTCCAACAAATTTGCAAGCCCTTTTCCACTTGACATATATCAACATGAAGCCTACAGTACATATTTCCAGTTACTGGCTCTGGTAGTAATAACTGCCAAGGCTATTGGTGTTAAACTGTACATTCCAGATAATTCATACCAAAGTATATAGATTAGTGCTATGCTACACCTGTGTAGGCATCTTAGCCTGTCTGAGCAGTATACAAAAATGGTGAACTTTAATCTTTCTCTGAACACTGTTGAAATCTCAAATTAATTATCCCTTTATACATATACATTTTTATTTATTTTACAATTGGCCTTTGAACAACGAAGGTTTGAGCTGCATGTGTCCACTTATATGTGGCTTTTTTATAAATACAGTAGAGTACTTTAAGGTATTTTCCCTTCCTTACAATATTCTTAATAACACTTTCCTTTCTCTAGTTTACATTATTGTAAGAATATACTATATGATACATATAACATATAAAATATGTGTCAATCAACTGTTTATGTTATCAGTAAGGCTTCTGGTCAACAGTAAGCTATTAGTAGTTAAGTGCTGGGGGAGTCAAAGTTATACATAGGTTTTTGACTGCATGGGGGTCAGCATCCCTAATTCCTGCATTGTTCAAGGTCAACAATATTTCAAGCAGGAATCTAAAAATGTATAAGTATTAAGATAAAGCAGTGTTTTCATGAGAAAACCATTATGTTTAAATTTTCAAAGGAAAAAGAATCTCATATCCTTTAAGAATTAAGTCTGTTTATTTGTTTACTACCTGTCCTCCCACTAAAAGGGAAAGCCTTGTCTATATAGTTCACTTCTGAGAGCCTAGCACTTAGAACAGAGCCCGACCTATACAAAGGTTTCAATAGCTTCAATAAATATTTAAATTTTTAAAATAAAACATAAATAAATGCAACTCTGTGAGAAAAGACAGGCCACACATATAGCACATCTTCCTATAAATTATATACATATTCACCTGTACTCATATGGGAGAGACTCCTCTTTCCCTACTTAATGGTAAAATAAAGGAAAATGGAAGTTTAGAAACACTATTTTATTGCTCCTTCATATGTGTTTCCACAGCCTCTGAGACATATTATTACAATAGCATTTATCAGACATTATTACAACTGTTTATTGTAATAATGTTTGTTACATTATTACATAATTTATTATTACATAAATCTATTTATTACATAAATAGAACTGTTTATGTTCTATTTACCCCAGTAGGCTGTTAATACCTAGGGCACATCTTATATATCTCTATAGTCCCAGGGCCCAAAATAAAACCAAGTACATATTCCAAATATTTAACCAAAATAGGTAAAATACCAGACACTTAACAAATGTTTACAAATGAACAGAAAAAGGGCATAAGAGTCTAAAAAGCCTAATATGGTTTCTTTTGTAATCATCTCTTCTCCCTCTTAATGATTCCTCAATGAAATACTGATTATTCACTTTCTTTCTACAACCCTTCTCTCTCATAGTAAGCCCATATTTTTTAGAGAGAGCGAAAAGAGTGCAAACAGGGTCAGGGGTAAAGTGAGAGAGAGAAAGAATCTTAAGCAGGCTCCATTCTCAGCACGGAGTCCAACATGGGGCTCAATCCCACGATCCCCTGGGACCATGATCTGAGCTGAAATCAAGAGTCAGACGCTCAACCAACTGAGCCACCCAGCTGCCCCATGCCCATATTATATTTCAGATTACAACAAACTCTGAACCAGATTTAGTTAATATTCCACATGATTTTTGTCCTATTCCTTTTTATTAATCAAAGCATTGATGAAAACACAAAAGATTGTCTTTTTTTTCCAGTTGTAATTCAAATATACAATTCTACCTGATTTTTTTTTTACCAGCTGAAGGCAAGGCTAAAGCCAGGATAACTGAGAAGCCTGCCCTCTGTAGGGATCTCACAATACCACTAAGTTACATTTAAAATAAATTTCAAGTTTCCTTTACAACTTTAAATTTAACTGACAAATATTTAAGACATTTCCTAAACCCAAATAATTAGTTATCTTCTTTTCCAAACAGCAAACTGAAATGTTTATGAATAGAAAGAAAAAAAATATATATATATATATATGCCAATATATATATATATACACACACACACACACACCCATTATAATTCCTGTTTTTTGCTATTTCATGTATGAACAGCAAATGTTGCATACTGTATCATTACTTTTGTAAAATTAGTTTCCCATATAAGCCAAATAGAGTGCCATAGTCTTACTATCATAAGGGATCCCAATGAAACAGGCCATGTGTGTTTCCATGTGTCAAATGTTTCCTTCTTTTAAAAATAACGATCTTGGTCATAGCATGCATACTTTCGGACCACAATGCTATGAAGCTTGAAATCAACCACAGGAAAAAGTCTGGAAAACCTCCAAAAGCATGGAGGATAAAGAACACCCTACTAAAGAATGAATGGGTCAACCAGGCAATTAGAGAAGAAATTAAAAAATATATGGAAACAAATGAAAATGAAAATACAACAATCCAAACGCTTTGGGATGCAACAAAGGCAGTCCTAAGAGGAAAATACATTGCAATCCAGGCCTATCTCAAGAAACAAGAAAAATCCCAAATACAAAATCTAACAGCACACCTAAAGGAAATAGATGCAGAACAGCAAAGGCAGCCTAAACCCAGCAGAAGAAGAGAAATAATAAAGATCAGAGCAGAAATAAACAATATAGAATCTAAAAAAACTGTAGAGCAGATCAACGAAACCAAGAGTTGGTTTTTTGAAAAAATAAACAAAACTGATAAACCTCCAGCCAGGCTTCTCAAAAAGAAAAGGGAGATGACCCAAATAGATAAAATCATGAATGAAAATGGAATTATTACAACCAATCCCTCAGAAATACAAGCAATTATCAAGGAATACTATGAAAAACTATATGCCAACAAACTGGACAACCTGGAAGAAATGGACAAATTCCTGAACACCCACACACTTCCAAAACTCAATCGGGGGAAATAGAAAGCTTGAACAGACCCATAACCAGCGAAGTTTTTGAATCAGTTATCAAAAATCTCCCAACAAATAAGAGTCCAGGACCAGATGGCTTCCCTGGGGAATTCTACCAGACATTTAAAGCAGAGATAATACCTATCTTTCTCAAGCTATTCCAAAAATTTGAAAGGGAAGGAAAACTTCCAGACTCATTCTATGAAGCCTGCATTACTTTGATTCCTAAACCAGACAGAGACCCAGTAAAAAAAAGAGAACTACAGGCCAATATCCCTGATGAATATGGATGCAAAAATTCTCAATAAGATACTAGCAAATCGAATTCAACAGCTTATAAAAAGAATTGTTCACCATGATCAAGTGGGATTCAATCCTGGGATGCAGGGCTGGTTCAACATTTGCAAATCAATCAATGTGATACATCACATTAATAAAAGAAAAGAACCATATGATCCTGTCAATTGATGCAGAAAAAGCATTTGACAAAATTCAGCATCCTTTCTTAATAAAAACCCTCGAGAAAGTCGGGATAGAAGGAACATACTTCAACATCATAAAAGCCATTTATGAAAAGCCCCCAGCTAATATCATCCTCAATGCGGAAAAACTGAGAGCTTTCCCCCTGAGATCAGGAACACGACAGGGATGTCCACTCTCACTGCTATTGTTTAACATAGTGTTGGAAGTGCTAGCATCAGCAATCAGACAACAAAAAGAAATCAAAGGCATCAAAATTGGCAAAGATGAAGTCAAGCTTTCCCTTTTTGCAGATGACATGATACTATACATGGAAAATCCGACAGACTCCACCAAAAGTCTGCTAAAACTGATACATGAATTCAGCAAAGTTGCAGGATACAAAATCAATGTACAGAAATCAGTTGCATTCTTATACACTAATAATGAAGCAACAGAAAGATAAATAAAGAAACTGATCCCATTCACAATTGCACCAAAAAGCATAAAATACCCAGGAATAAATCTAACCAAAATGTACAAGATCTGTATGCTGAAAACTATAGAAAGCTTATGAAGGAAATTGAAGAAGATATAAAGAAATGGAAAAATATTCCGTGCTCATGGGTTGGAAGAATAAATATTGTTAAAATGTCAATACTACCCAAAGCTATCTACACATTCAATGCAATCCCAATCAAAATTGTACCAGCATTCTTCTCGAAGCTAGAACAAGCAATCCTAAAATTCATATGGAACCACAAAAGGCCCTGAATAGCCAAAGTAGTTTTGAAGAAGAAGACCAAAGCAGGAAGCATCACAATCTCAGACTTTAGCCTCTACTACAAAGCTCTAATCATCAAGACAGCATGGTATTGGCACAAAAACAGACACATAGACCAATGGAATAGAATAGAATAGAATAGAAACCCCAGAACTAGACCCACAAAAGTATGGCCAACTCATCTTTGACAAAGCAGGAAAGAATATCAAATGGAAAAAAGACAGTCTCTTTAACAAATGGTGCTGGGAGAACTGGACAGCAACATGCAGAAGGTTGAAACTAGACCACTTTCTTACACCATTCACAAAAATAAACTCAAAATGGATAAAGAACCTGAATGTGAGACAGGAAACCATCAAAACCCTAGAGGAGAAAGCAGGAAAAGACCTCTCTGACCTCAGCTGCAGCAATTTCTTACTTGACACATCCCCAAAGGCAAGGGAATTAAAAGCAAAAATGAACTATTGGGCCCTCATGATGATAAAAAGCTTCTGCACTGCAAAGGAAACAATCAACAAAACTAAAAGGCAACCAACGGAATGGGTAAAGATATTTGCAAATGACATATCGGACAAAGGGCTAGTATCCAAAATCTATAAAGAGCTCACCAAACTCCACACCCGAAAAACAAATAATCCAGTGAAGAAATGGGCAGAAAACATGAATAGACACTTCTCTAAAGAAGACATCCAGATGGCCAACAGGCACATGAAAAGATGCTCGACGTCGCTCCTCATCAGGGAAATACAAATCAAAACCACACTCAGGTATCACCTCACGCCAGTCAGAGTGGCCAAAATGAACAAATCAGGAGACTATAGATGCTGGAGAGGATGTGGAGAAACGGGAACCCTCTTGCACTGTTGGTGGGAATGCAAACTGGTGCAGCTGCTCTGGAAAACAGTGTGGAGGTTCCTCAAAAAATTAAAAATAGACCTACCCTATGACCCAGCAGTAGCACTGCTAGGAATTTACCCAAGGGATACAGGAGTACTGATGCATAGGGGCACTTGTACCCCAATGTTTATAGCAGCACTCTCAACAATAGCCAAATTGTGGAAAAGTCTAAATGTCCATCAACTGATGAATAGATAAAGAAATTGTGGTTTATATACACGATGGAGTACTATGTGGCAATGAGGAAGAATGAAATATGGCCCTTTGTAGCAACATGGATGGAACTGGAGAGTGTGATGCTAAGTGAAATAAGCCATACAGAGAAAGACAGATACCACATGGTTTCACTCTTATGTGGATCCTGAGAAACTTAACAGAAATCCATGGGGGAGGGGAAGGAAAAAAAAAAGAGGTTAGAGTGGGAGAGAGCCAAAGCATAAGAGACTCTTAAAAACTGAGAACAAACTGAGGGTTGATGGCGGGTGGGAGGGAGGGTAGGGTAGGTGATGGACATTGAAGAGGGCATCTTTTGCAATGAGCACTGGGTATTGTATGGAAACCAATTTGACAATAAATTTTGTATATTAAAAAATAATAATTAAAAAAATAATGATCTTGGGCCACCTGGGTGGCTCAGTCAGTTAAGTGTCTGACTTCAGCTCAGGTCATGATCTCACAGTCTGTGAGTTCGAACCCCGTGTGGGGCTCTGTGCCGAGCTGTCAGCTCAGAGCCTGGAGCCTGCTTCAGATTCTGTGTCTGCCTCTCTCTCTCTCTGCCCCTCCCCTGCTCATGCTGTCTCTCTCTGTCTCAAAAATAAATTTACAAAAACATTTTAAAAAACTATTTAAAAATAATGATCTTAATGTTTCATTTCAGAGATAATACCTGAACAAGTACCAATCTAAAAAAGTCAATTGCATTTCTATACACCAACAACACCAAATCAATATATATATATTGAGAGAGAAAGAAAGAGAGAGATAGAGAGAACTTTGGCATTTAACAAAAGTGACATGTCTAAACTGTTTTTCAAAGTGGTTGTACCAATTTACACTCCACCAAGCAATAAAAGATTCTGTTACTTCAAAGTCTTTTTAAAAAAACTTTTAATTTCTGCCAATTGAATTGCATAAAATATACCTCATTTGCATATCTGATCACTAATAAAGTTGAATGTCTCTTTATATTTTCACTGGAATTACAAAATCAAGATAATTTTTAATACTTACTCTGAGGTACAGTAATCAAGACGATGTGTTATTGGTGTAAGGATAGATACACAAATCAATGAAACAGGACAGAGTTCCTAAATAGATTCACACAGATATGGTCAACTGATTTTCAACAAAGGTGCAAAAATAATTCAATTGGGAAAGAGTAATTTTTTTCAATAACTATACTGAAACAAACTTCCATAGGCATCCATATAATACTCGATCAATTGAATTCCCATATGAAAAAAAAAATGAATCATGACTCCTAGCTCACATCATTTATAATGGTAAAACAATAAAGCCTGTACTACATATGAGAATATCTTCCTGACTTGCAGTAGACAAAATTTTTTAACAGAACAGAAAAAATTCTATCCATAAAGGTATAAAATAATTAATTGGAATTTATCAAAATTACTTCTGAGTATCAAAAATGCTGATATATTGAAAGCAATAAGATGTTTTTAACATCCACAACTAACAAAAGTCTCATATCTAGAGCACACAATGCTCATCAGAGAAATACAAATTAAAACTACAATGAAAAACCACTACATATACTTGAATCAAAAACACTGACACTTGCTAACACCAAGTTAATAAGAATGTAGAGCAACTGGAATTCTTACATTACTGATAAGAGTGCCAATTAGAAAATCCACTTTGGAAAACTGATAAAATCTATTAAAGCTGAGTATACACCTTATGACCCAGCAATTTCATCTTAAGTATAACCCAGCAGGAATATCTATATTAATGCACCAAAAGTAATACACAAATATGTACATAGCAACAATGTTCATTAAGGCCAAAAACTGAAAAAATTCAGTTGTCTATCTATGTAACATGGATAAACTATAATCTATTCATCAATGAAATGAATGGACTACTATATGATGAGATCTCACAAACATAACATTGAACAAAAAGAAGCCAGACTCAAAAGATAACATACTATATGATCCCACTTATGTAAAGTTTAAAAAGAAGCAAAAAACTAACCTATGTAATAACCAGGATAATGTTTACCTTTGAGGTGAAGAAGTGGTAACTAATAGGCACAAGGGGTGATTCCAGGATTCTGGTAAGTTTCTATTTCTTGATCTGGGTAGAGATTACATTAGTGTGTTTATATTGTGAAACTGTATTGAATTGTTCATGATAATGTATGCACTTTTCTGTACTGATCTTATTCTCAACATTTAAAAAACTTTAAATGTAACCAAATGTGTGACTTAGAAGTAGAGGCTATATGAAGGTAGCATATATGCTATAGGCAAAACATGTGTAATCCAAACATTATGAACAATTTTTAGATAATTCCTAGCTAATTGTTATGTGATATTCTAAAACTGTTTTTAAAAAATACTGGGTTTAATACTTGGCCATTGTATGGATGTAAGTATAGGGCCAAACTGTAAGATTATGAGTAAAAAATAATCACTATGTGGGCCACCTTTGCTGGATCTCTACAGTTCTACTCACATATGACATTTCCTTTCACCATCCTCCCCTACTACTATCCAGGTCCCATCTTCCACAGGCCAGTTCGTTAGGTAATCAAATGTCTACATTATTTATCACTTCACATCTCTAACTAAAGCCACTAAAGTCAGTTAAACAGAATAAAACAGAATTCTGTTGTAATGCTACATAAATTACACTGTCTTTAATAGAAGAAATTTTCTAGATTAGTCTCAAAATTCTTTTTGAAAATAAGTCAATAAATACATAAATAAAAATACCCCCTACATCTAATATTTTTTCACTTTCTCAAATATTTAAACAATATTTGCTCTTCATTAGTCCTTTACATTATGCCACCGGACGAAGCCCTTTAAAAAAAAAAAAAAACAGGAAACTAAAATATGTTTCTAGTATCAAAGAGGCGCTTGAATCAGAATTCATTCTCCTGATACTTCAACTTCACCAGTGAGCTAAAATTCCTTCCAAATTTTTCGGAACAGTGCTCTCACTGTTACTATCTCTGCAATCCATAGGATAAGCATTGGCCATTCCCCAAATTCCAGAACCATTTGCCATTTCACTGCTTTCCTCCCACACTCAAATGGCAGTAGTTCAATTTGGCAGTTTGTCAAAAAAAATCAGAGTATAAAGCGCTTGGTGATCTTTAACCAAATGCATTTGTTGTGTACACAGCATATGCCACATCTATCACATGATAATATGATTTCACACATTATAATAGAACACAGGGAAGGATATACTGCATAATCCTAGAAGCCACACATACTTTCTCTTTGAGACCTTCTCTTTAAAATAATTTGCTTTTTGAGTCAAAAACTGGTAACTTACTTTTTTAAAAAATATATATGCCATTTCATGCCAATTAATGCTTTTATTTTTTCCTGCTGAGAATGACCAGTGTCTTACATAGTATTATGAGGTGGTTTACAAAAACTATGTTGTCAAATAGATCTCATTATCTGAGAAAAACAATACCAGAATAGCGTTCATATTCCTTACGAAAGCACTCAGGAAAGAAACCATATCTATGAGGGACACCTGGACGGCTCAGTCAGTTAGGCATCTGACTCTTGCAGTCGAGAGATCGAGCCCAGCACTGGGCTCTGCACGGAGCCTGCTTGGGATTCTCTCTCTCTTCCTCTCTCTCTGCCCTTCTCCTGCTTGCTTGTGTACACGCACATACTCTCCTTCTTTCTCTCAAAATAAATAAACTTTAAAAAAAACCATAACCATGAGAGATAATTTGTCATAAAAACAAAGATAAAATCATTATAAAATTTTATAATACAAAATGACAAAATGATGCTTCAATTGTTTTATCTATTTAACAAACATCAGGTGGTTGTTATGTGTCAGGTACTTCTCATCACATAAGACCTGGTATTTGCCACCTTCACGAATTAAAAGTCTAGATTTATTGAACAAGTAAATCAATGTTTGGTGTATTGGGGTAGTAAATCCTATTAAAGGCAGATGCTCAGAGTCTGTGGGGACACAGAAGAGGGATATCTAAATGAGCATCACAAGGTCAGTACACACTTCCTAGAAAAGACCTGGGTTGAGTTTGGTGCAATAAGTGAGAATTGGCTGAACAAGAGGCGTAATCCAAGTGAAGGTAATAGCTGATAACAGAGGTACAGAGGCATAAGGCAACATGGACCATTCAAAATACTTCAAATTCTTATTTGGAAGCTGGAGAGGGGGCCAGAATCAGGAAATGAAAAGGGAGAGAATGATAGAAGCCAAATAATGCAATGCTGAGTGAGCTAGATTTATAAGCCTGAACCTTATCCAGAAAGATAATACCCCTAATCCTTCAAAAGCTTAAAAAGGATTTAAATTAAGCAAGGAAGTAAAATAACTGTATTTTCCTTTTTAAAAGATGTATTTGGCTTTAGTATACAGTAAGGCTAATGCAATAATCCTGAATTCAGGAGGCAACATCAGTAATGAAAAAGAGGGAAAGATCTGAGAGACAAAAGGAGAAAGAATTTGTCGAACTTAGAGACTAATTGGAAGAGAGAGTGAAATGAGAACAAAGAGTCTAAACTGACTTGGTGACTATGTGGATAATGGTACCAGAGCAGACAAGACAAGATAGGGTCTAAAGTGGTAGGGGGTAGGGAGGAGTGATGAATTCATTTGAAATTATCTTTGGCATTATATTTTCTTCATATTTTCTGAAGAGACTCTGTAAAATATAAGTCATATATAAAGTATATAACAAATAAAAAATAAATCTCCTGTATTTGACCTAAGGTTTATTATAGCTAGTATATTCATTTTAATTATTTAATTAACTAACATTTTCTGATTTTCATAAAGTTATGTTGGGAAGGGAAATATATGAACACCCCAAGTCTCTTTTATAAAACTGAACATGAATATTTAAGTTTTCTTATCCTCTCAAGATAGTTTCTTGCAGCAAGCTGATATATAAATAAGGCAGTTCTTTTAAAAAGAGTCTGCAAATGAGACTTACATTCATTATGAAATTGTTGTATTATCATATGTAAGTAAATACATCAAAACATGACATGTACACTTTCATTTTATAATATTCATCTAGCAGCAACATGAGTTATACATAGTTTATGCAAAGCATTTCTTTTTAAGTTTAGAAAATCTAAACCTCTAGAAAATGGAAAAATAAAAAATGTACTTCTGAGTAGTCAGGTCTGTAACTTAATACCTGTAACTATTAACAAGGAACTTTATAATTAATTTATGTATGGACAAACACATCTTCAGCTTCATTAGTCATATGTCGTTATATTCTATGACAAAAAAGGATACACTTCTCTTTGCTTACTATGGATAAACTATGGCATGTGAGGGGAAGAACTTGCCTGCAGGGACTCAACAATTCAAGGGAAGAACCAGAAGTAAGTAGTACTCTGAGTCTTAGAGCTGACTAATAAGCCACTCAGCTTCCCACAGCCAGCTCCTCAGAGCTCTACAGATAGACTAATAAACTCAAGTCAACAAAACAAAATGCTCACAAATCTAATTCCGTAACTAACACCCTAAGGATATACAGTTTGCTCCTGACCAGGACTAGAGTACTCACTTTCTTTGCGAACTTCCTCAAGTACAGTAGTAAGCTCTTCCTTTAAAACTGTGGCTTCCTGGGCAATCTTCTCTCCCTTGTCTAATAAATTCCAAGTCGCTTCCTCCACAGAAGCTAGAAGGACTCTGGCTCTTTTTGAACGTCCTTTTTTCCTGTTAGAAGGATTCTGGGGACAATTTACAAGTGTAGTAACCTAAAATTGGAAAAACACAAGCCACTCATTAGACAAACTGTGAAAACACAGTCCTGGGACATCACAGCCCAAAACAAAAGGAAGTATTTCATAGTAACACGATTTATTCCCAGTACTATTGGTACACCCTCATAACTCAAGTCAATGAACCAAGACCAATATTATCAGCAACTATGGAATTTTCACCTAAAGATAAAAAGGAACGAAGAAGGAAGGAGGTAGGAAGGGAGAGAGAAAGGGCAGGAAGAAGGAAGAGCCACAGAGATTGAAACTTACCAAGTTTTACTATGGAAACAATGCAATATATATATTATATATGTATGTATAAATATTCATATATAATAATTATTTATATCACTTTGTAGCCAGCAATCTATATTAAGAAAGAGGCAAAATAATCATAATTAAGTCAGTAAAGCATTAGTCTATTTAGGCTGAGAATAGACATTATTAATGTTGAGAGGGCACAGAACCACTCTGAAATATAAAACACTGGTTATCTCAGGGGGACCAAATTCAAATAATTACATATTGGCCCTTTGTAACCTCTCTTACCTGTCCCATACAGTCTCCCCTAATTCAGTAGGCCTCTCAAACAGGTCTTAACCCAAAGTCACCTATCAAGAGGCCTTTCTTGACTACCCCATCCCCACCCTCTCTCACTCTATCCCTTCATCCCACTTTATATTTCCTCAAAACACTTACAGGGCCTGACTTTTTTTGTTTATATGTTAATTTCATGCTTCTAATACTAAAAAGTAAATTCCATGAAAGCAAAAAATGTGTCTTTTCTCCAGCACCCAGAACAATACACAAAGTAAGTGCTCAATAAATATTTGTTATATAAATGGCTTAAAGAATGGGGTCATTGAAAAGAAGGGCTTTTTTTTAAAAAAAGTTTAATTAAATTCAAGTTAGTTAACATACAGTGTAGTATTGGTTTTAGGAGTAGAATTTAGTGATTCATCACTTACATATAACACCCAGTGCTCATCCCAACAAGTGCCCTCCTTAATGCCCATCGCCCATTTGCCCCTTCCCCCCAACCACCTCCCTTCCAGTAACCCTCAGTGTGTTCTCTGTATTTAAGAAGCTCTTATGTTTTGCCTCCCTCTCCACCTCTGTTTTTATCTTATTTTATTTTTCCTTCCCTTCCCCTATGTTCATATGTTTTGTTTCTAAATTTCACAGTAAGTGAAATCATATATTTGTCTTTCTCTGACTTATTTCACTTGGCATAATACACTCTAGTCCCACTCACGTTGTTGCAAATGGCAAGATTTCATTCTTTTTGGTCACCAAGTAATATTCCATTCTATATATATATATATATATATATATATATATATATATATATACCACATCTTCTTTATCCATTCATTAGTCGATGGATATTTAGGCTCTTTCCATAATATGGCTATTGGTGATAACGCTGCTATAAACATTGCCGTGCATGTGTCCCTTTGAATCAGCATTTTTGTATCCTTTTGGATAAATACCTAACAGTGCAATTACTGGGTTGTAGGGTAGTTCTATTTTTAATTTTTTGAGGAACCTCCATACTATTTTCCAGAGTGGCTATACCAATTTGCATTCCCACCAACAATGCAAAAGTGTTCCCCTTCCTCCGCATCCTCGCCAACATCTGTTGTTTCCTGAGTTGTTAATTTTAGCCATTCTGACAGGTGTGAGGTGGTGTCTCATTGTGGTTAGAGATAGAAATTAAGCAACTGTATTTGGAAGCAAAACCTCATACAAAATTACATTGTAAAAAATACCCATTTCTTAATTAAGCCTTGGATACCAATAATAAATTTATTTAACATTTTTATAAGCAAAGCTGGAAGATCCCCATTGTAGATGAAGGAAAAAAACACGTCTTTTCAGTATTTAAAATAGAAGACCTGGGGGTGTCTGGGTGGCTCAGTCGGTTAAGCATAGGACTTCAGCTCAGGTCATGATCTCATGGCACAGGGGTTTGAGCCCCATGTTGGGCTCTGTGCTGACAGCTCAGAGTCTGAAGCCTGCTTAAGATTCTGTCTCCCTCTCTCTCTGCCCCTCCCCCACTTGTGCTCTGTCTCTCTTGCTCTCAAAAATAAATAAACATAAAAAAAATTTTAAATAAGTAAAATAAATTAGAAGACCTGAAATTCCTATGGAAAACTAGAATCCCGCATATCATCAAATAGTCAAGGCTTATAACAATCATGCACCACATCTTTGAGAACAGACTATACATAACCTTCCTGTTCTGCAGCCCCTAAAGGTTTGGCTTGTTTATTGCTTATGGAGCATGACATATTTGTTTATTTATTATGTCTGGACACAGTTTTTTAGCTAGGAACTGAGAAAGAACTTACAAGCTATGGGGGAAATACGTAGATGAAAATAATTTTTGTCTGCCCTTTCAATTCTCCTCCACCCAATAGACCTATTGCTATATTCTAATTTGCTTTATTCTCATGTCTACATCCCAGAGTGCAGTGCCTTTGTTTCCTCTCTTGGAAAATGAGATCATGTTACCTATAAGACTGTGTGAAGGTTAAATACGTAAAATGTCTTGTAAAATGCATAACATGACTCAAATATTGGTTGATATTTAATGTACATTTTCTAGTCCATTCCCCACATGGATATAGAAAATCTGTTATGGGATCCTAGTCAGAGGTGTTCTCTTGGGGCTACCCTCATCTTGCTCTAAGGGGGTCCCGTGTGCTAAATGTGATGAAGTCAGTTAACAAAGCACCTCCTATATGCTTTGCAAGCAGCCAAATAGGGCCACATGTCTTTATCATGCATAGATGATAAAGATGATAATATGCCTGAATTATTACATGGATTTTCACATACTCCAAAACACAAATATCTCACTACTGTCAGCCTAATTTATACATCAAGAATTAAAAGATATTTGTCCAGATTAAGACAAATTATAGCACCTAGTTTAAATCTTTGTGTAAAATGAAGAATAAGTATCATTGTCTAAATGTTCCTTCAGAATGTATTTTAAGTGCCACAATTCACAACGCTTCCCACTGAACATTCCTCTATTATTGTTCAGATCCTCCCTGCGCCAAATGTTTTCCATAGAATAGCCTGAGCTTTGAAATTAAAATGAGCATTCCAGAAATGCTTTGTTCCTTATAATAAATGCCAAAGAACTGTGAAAAGAACATTGTATAAGAACATTGTGCTTCCATCAAAATAAATGCAATTGCAACCTGCAAGCTATCCACATTTACCAATCATTTATACCTATGTCTTCTTCTGAAATACCCCAATATAGTTATTTAACACTGATTAAATTAAAGTCAAGTGACACTTTCAATGATTCACTTTATTTCAGAGAGTAAAGATGGCTTGGTAATCCTGGGGGGGGGGGAGGTGGATAAAGAAAACGAAATCTTTTTTTTTTTTTAAACTAACTTATCTTACAGGATCTAACCAACTTCCTTCAGTAACTGTGACTCAGGATGACAGATGACTCTCACTAAAAGTTGCGAGTGCATTTGTTATTTGAATAAGTCTCCCATCTCTTGAAGGAGTATCAGTAAAAATTAGTTTTCAGGTTATTCTATAAAATAATTCCTGTTTCCCCATTTTCTTTTTCAGCCAAAATCAGTTATATTTTTATAGGCAACACAAAAACTTTAGTTGGAACTTACAGCAAAGATGATTGTAATGTAAATCCTAGCTTATGTCTTATTAACCTTTCTTTTTGTCACTAGTGTACAACTCTCCCCATTCTTCCTTTCTGTGACCTTAGGTGGTCCCTCTCAAACAAAAAAGCTTTGGCTCTCCAAGCTCTCTGAGAGCTTGGGTTCACTTGCTTTTCTTCAGTATGTAAATCTGAGCTAGGTTACAGACACACCTTCATACATACATGTGGGAATGAGCTCACCAGGTATATATTTAATGTTTTGTAATACCTATATACTAAAATTTATAGTACCAAAAAAAGGGTTTTCTAATCTTTCCTAACTCTGGTATGTTTCTCTGGGTGCTCCAAAGATACTGAAAATTACATTGAGATGCTTAGTGAACCAAGCCATCAACTGTCATTATATATAGAGCAACACTAGTGCATAATAGGAGCATTGCAGAATATGGTGAGGTTTAATTTACTTTGATGTGTTGCATTAGTGCAACAATGGCTTTAGTACTTCAGATCCGAGCTTTGTAGAAAATCTTCTCTACATGCCCACTTGCTTTAATACATTTATATTCTATAACCATGTTCTTTCCTAATCTATTTTTTTTAATTCTACTATCATTGTAGTATAAAAAGGCCATGTTAACAGCCATCTCTTTTCTTGTTTGTTAGCTAAAACACTTTGAATTTTAACCTTCTTCCAATAGCTTCAAGGGCTACTTTTGCTTCCTTGAGTTAATTTTAATGTGTGAAATAAAATAGAAGACACTTAAACCATGTTAATTAGCTAAAAATTTCAAACAGAGTTCTGAAAGAAAGTAAAGGTTAAAAATATAAAATTGTTGTATACAACTGTCTATAGTAAAACCAGTGATCTTTTAAAGAAAAAGATATCATCTACTCTTGGGAAGGAGAGGATCCCTTCTTCAAGTTACTGGTAATTTCAACTGTTCTTTATTTCTTACCAAAAACAACCTTCACCATGTTAACAAAAGCACTGTGGAGGACTGAAGTATTGGAAATCCAGCAAATGTATACCACTCAACTGGCATTTAACATTACCCCTAAACCAACTACAATCTTCTTTTAGATCATCTCAGCCAATAAACACTTATTGAGCACATATTATGTTCAAAACAATACCCCCAGACATTTAGAAAATAAAGATGAGTAAGCTCCAGTATGGTGATGAGAGATACACAACTAGATGCAATATAACGGGCAGAATGTAACTGCTTAGGCTTACAAACAAAAAAGAGAGTGCTGAAGAGATTGCAAACATTCACAAGGATTAAGTAGGGCTTCCAAGAAGAGCCTTTAAGAACAGACAGTTTTCTACCAGGACAGATGGCGGGTAAGAAAGCCAAGTAAAGGGAACCAGGTACAAAGGTACTGTGGGGTAAAAACAAGTCCTCCTCCATCTGTATTTCTTACCTCAGTGACTAGTACTTCTAAACTGAGGCAGAAATCCAGAGGCCATCTGGGATATTCCCTCCCTCTTACCTCCTCTCTAGGTACTTTAAACTGTCTCTTTAAAAGCTTTAGTTTCTGGCACATCCTCTTCAACCCAGGACCACTGCTTCTCATAGCTGCTCTCTGGATTACTGCCCTACCCTAATATTCCCTCCAAGCTATCCTCTGTGAAACAGAAACATGGCCTCAATGTCTACTCTATCTTCTGCTATCCTGTCTTCTACTCTATCATTACAAGAAGTATATCCATCAATTCTGGCCCTCATCACATCTCCATACCCATCCCACACTTCCATAGTGCCATCTCTCTGCAACGCAAATCTGAAATACTTGTACCAGCTTAAAACTCTCCAATGGTTCCTGACTGCCCATAAGATAAGAGTCCAAAGCATGGTTTGGATAAAGTCTAAAGTATGGCTTATGAGGTAATTTATGATCTCATTTCTGACTAAATGTTCACTCTCATTTTCTACTTGTGGAGTTTGCCACAAACTACTTATTAGGCCCAGAAAAAGAAATGTTTGGCATCCTCAACCTGGAATATCACCCTCCCCACACAGCCCCTTGTATGTACCTCTCACACCACTCATTACAGCATTTTGTAATTAGCTGTTATTACCATCTCCCTAGCTTTACCATGAACTCGATAAGGGCAGGGACCATGTTTGATTCATCCTGAAAACCCAGAGCTAGCACACTGAAAATAATAAGTGGTGATTTACTTAATGAAAAGATGAATGAAACTCTAGATTTTAGAGAAGAGCCATAATGTTGAGTGATTTCTTCAGTTATAAAGACAGCTGGTAGCTAAGCCAAAATTAAATTTTAATATCAGTAATACAACTTAGTTTTCATCAAAAGGAATTCCTTAATGAAGGATATTCTGTCATTTCCCATGTCTACTATCATAGAAAGGCAAGTCTCCATTCCTATAGTTTATCTGAAGTCTGATCAATTCAGAGTGATCTAGAATCAAGTATATATTTATATTCAGTCTTGTCTTTTTGTAGCCAAAAAGAAAAAAAAAGACAGCTTACATCATTCATTTTCAAACTATAAGTAAAAAAAGCAGGCACATTATTTTTATTACTGATTTTCACTTTTTAACCCTTATATTAGTTTGCCATGTCTGCCTATAGACCTTCTCTAGAGTGGGTGACTTAAACAACAAAAACTTATTTTCTCACAGTTCTGGAGACTGGAAGTCCAAGATCAAAGTGTCAACAGGGTCAGTTTCTTCTAAGGCCTCTCTCATTGGCTTGCAAATAACTACATTCTCACTGTGACATGGTTTTTTTCTGTGTGCATGCACCCCTGGTATCTCTCTCTCTGCACATCCTAATCTCCTATTATCAGGACACCAGTCATACTGGATTAGGGCCCACCCTAAAGACCTCATTTTAACTTAATTACCACTTTAAAGGCCCTATCTCCAAATACAGTCACAATCTGTGGTGCTAAAGACTAGGACTTCACCATTTGAATTTGAGAGGGATACAATTCAGCCTATAACAATCCTCACCACTAATGACACAGAAAGTATAAAACAACCATCATCTTTTAAAATATAATTTAGAGTTCTATTTGCTTGTTAGATTAACAACACTGCTAGCCAAGCTATTACTTGGAGCTATTGAGGGATGATAACAAAACACATGTAGATAGATCCCTCTCCAATTCTACCAGCCTTCTGGGCCATGCAGATGGCATAACAAAGCAAAGAGATTTACATGTCAAATACAAACAGCTGTAGCTAAATGTTCTAATCCAGAAAGTACACTTATTCCTGGAAAAAATATGAACTTAAACACAACCAGGAAAAGACCACACGCTGACACTAATATCAAATGTTAGTTTCTTCCAGTTTTTACTTAGCTACTTGACACCCAAAAACAAACAAAAACAAAAAAAACACAAAAAAACAAATCTAGACCCCACATTTCATTTATTCAAAAAATATTGGTGCACCTGCACTTCACCGAAGGACATGTCAGTGACCCTCCTCCTACTGAGAAGAGACAGAGAATAAACAAATATATACATAACTGTGTAACATAATACTGAGTATTGATATGTGCTATGAAAAAAGTAAAGAGGGGAAGAGAATAGATATGTGATGAGGAAGGGCTGGTTAGATGTGGTATCTTAGGAGGTCTCTCTGATCAGGTAAAAAGGACTCCAAGGAAGTAGGGGAGTAAGACATTTGAATATTTGGAGGCAAATATTCCAAACAGAGGAAACAGCAAGTACAAAGGTTCCAAAACAGAAGCTTGATTAGTTTGTTCCAGGAGCAGCAGGAAGGCCAGAGTACCTACAGTAGAGTGAGGTGAGAACATAAGAGATGAAGTCAGGCTGGCATTGAGGCACCAAGTTGTACAGGCCTTGTAGATAACCATCAACACTAGAAATTCTATTCTTGTGATCAGGAGCTACTGAAGGTTTTAGAACAGGAAAGGAACAAGATCTGACCTAAAATTTAAAAGGACCCATTCTGGCTACTCAAGAGAATAGACTGGGTAGATTAGACAGGGATAAAGGAAGAGGGGTGAGAAATGGAAGACAGAAAAAGTTAGACTGTTGCAGTAGCCCAAGAAACCACATTGGCTTGTTCCAGGGAACATTGGTGGAGTTGTTGAGAAGTGGAAGAACTCTGGTAATTCTGGTGAGTCAACAAGGTTTGCTGATAGATTGAATATGGGTTATGAAAGAAACAAGAATGACTCTATGGTATATGGCCTAATCAGTTGGGTATATGGAGGTAATATTTACTTAAGGAGACATAAGAAGGAAGAAGATCAAGAGTTGAACTTTAGGCATGTTAAGATTGCCTATTAGAGTTTCTAAGTTAGAGACTAGTATACAATTCAGGAGTTGAGAAAGATAAGAGCTGGAAATATGTTTCTTATAGCTTACATTCTCATTGTAATTATTCATATATCAATGGTTTACTGGTCTTACTAAAATTTCAAAGATGTTTGAGAACAGTATTTTTTTGAAATCATGAGACTGGATGATATTTCCCAAAAACAAAGCTCATGACTGAGCTCTAGGCACCCCAACCTTTATAGGTAGTATCTTTAGGCAACCCAACCATTAACCTATTAATCGTAGGATATGTAGCTTTTGCCATTTGAATGTGACTATTATTTAGAAAAGATACTAGTTGAGGCACCTGGGTGGCTCAGTCAGTTAGGCCTCTAACTCTTGATTTTGGTTCAAGTCATGATCTCATGTTGTGAGATAAAGCCCCGGGTCAGGCTCCACAAATATGAAACCTGCTTGGAATTCTCCTCTCACTCTCCCTCTACCCCTCTCCCCTGCTTTTTCTTTCTCTTTCTCTTTCTCTCTCTCTAATTAATTAATTAATTAAAAGATACTTGTTTTACACAGAGCAATAATTCAGACACAAATTTAGGCTTTGGTAAAATGTAATCTTAATCATTCTCCAAATAAATGTTTCCAAAAATGTGGTGAAAAACCATCAAAATACTGAATTGAGCGAACTAAGGGGAAATTATATTCATGTTGTTATTTATAGATAAAGCAAGCATTAATCTTTCTGATGAATCAATAATCAGTAGTTTATAGTGAAACAGTGATTCAAAGAGGTGCTAAGCAAAAAAAAAAAAAAAAAAAAGGACAATTATTTTCCATCAATAACCACTAACTGCTTGAAGGAAATAAAATAAGTTGAACAATCCAATCAAGACCAACCTGGCCCTAAAATAAAGAATGGGTTTTCTTTACATGTAGCAGTTAAGTTGTGTTCACATGGTCCACCCAGTCCATCATTCCACCTCTAGGAGTGATTGATGATGGGGTATGGTTATGACCCCTAATTCTGTGTCTCAGCTTTGTTTAATAAACATTTATAACCCTATCAACAACAAAGTTGAATAAATTATGCCATATGTTTTGCCAACACATTCTTATAAAACTTTACTACATTTTACTCCCACTATCTGTTGTCAGATTCTTCCTTCCCCATCTTCCCTAGACCATGAGACTTACTGCTTTTCTCTTCAAACACAAAACTTCTTATTGAAAATATCCAGGGGAAATATACCTGCTAATCATGTCTGAATAAGAGACAACAAACAATAAGAAAGACCATAGTGATTTGATTTGTAGAGCTCGGTCAAAATTCTAAAGCAATGCAAATGTGGTTTGACTAGAGACCATAAGTGATTTAAATGTTGATGTTCATTTTAAAATTGATTATGCACAGCAAAGGAAGCCATCAACAAAATGAAAAGACAACCTACTAAATGGAAGAAAATATTTGCAAATCATATATCTAATAAGGGGTTAATATCCAAAACAAATAAAGAACTCCTACAACTCAACAGCAAAAAAACAACTCAATTAAAAATGGGCAGAGGAGGGGCACCTGGGTGGCGCAGTCGGTTAAGCGTCCGACTTCAGCCAGGTCACGATCTCGCGGTCCGTGAGTTCGAGCCCCGCGTCGGGCTCTGGGCTGATGGCTCAGAGCCTGGAGCCTGTTTCCGATTCTGTGTCTCCCTCTCTCTCTGACCCTCCCCCGTTCATGCTCTGTCTCTCTCTGTCCCAAAAAATAAATAAACGTTGAAAAAAAAAAATGGGCAGAGGACCTAAACATATACTTTCCCAAAAAAAGACATACAAATAACCAAGAGCTACATGAAAAGGTGCTCAATGTCACTAATTATCAGAGTAATGCAAATCAAAACCACAATGAGGTATCACCTCACACATGTTAGAATCATCATTATCAAAAAGATAGGAAATAGTAAGCTTTGGTGAGGACGTGAAAAAAGGGAATTTCTGTGCAATGTTGGTGGAAATATGAATGATGCAGCCACTAGGGAAAACAATATGGAGGTTCCTCAAAAAATTAAAAACACAACAACTATATGACTCAGCAATTCAGCTTCTGGGTATTTGTTAGAAGAAAATGAAAACACTAACTCAGAAAAATACATGCATCCCATGTTCACTGCAGCAGTACTTACAACAGCCAAGATATGGAAACAACCTAAGTGCCCAATGACCAATGAATGGATAAAGAAAATGTGGTATACATATACAGTGGAATATTATTCAGCCATAAAAAATAAAATTTTGACATTTGTAACAATATGGATGGAACCAGAGGGCAATATTGTAAGAGAAATAAGTCAGACAAAGACAAATACCATATGATCTCACATGTGGAATCTAAAAACTAAACAAAAACAAAAAAACAAAAACAGTTCACAGATACAGAGAACACACTGGTGGTTGTCAGAGGCAGGGAGGCAGAAGGTTAGGTGAAATGGGTAAAAGGGGTCAAAAGGTACAAACTTTCAGTTATAAAATAAATAAGCGCTACAGAGATACAACGTACAGCATGTTGACTATAGTTAATAATACCGTACTGCGTATTTGAAAGTTGCTGAGGGGTGCCCGGGTGGCTCAGTTGATTAAGCGTCCAACTTTATCTCAGGTCATGCTCTCAAGGCTGCTGAGTTTGAGCTCCCTGTTGGGCTCTATGCTGACAGCTCAGAGTCTGGAACCTGATTCAGATTCTTTGTCTCCCTCTCTCTCTCTGTGCCCCTCCCCCACTCATGCTCTGTCTCTCTGTCTCTCAATAACTAATAAACGTTTAAAAATAAAAGAAAGAAGGTTGCTGAGAGAGTAGATCTTACAAGTCCTCATCACAGAGGAGAAGAGGCCAAGATGGTGGAGCAGCATGGAAGGTTTTTTTGCCTCTCTCTTCCCTGAAATGCAGCTAGATCAACACCAAACCATCTTGCACACCTAGAAAACTGATCTGAGGATTAACAGAACAATCTACACAACTTGAACCACAGAACTCAACAGGTATGTGGTGCAGAGAGGTGAACTGAGGGAGAGAGAACCTGCATAGGGTAGGAAGCTGTTTCTGCTTGCAGAGAGGATGGAGACAGGGGGAAAAATACAGGAAAAGCACTCCCCCTGAAAGCAGCTGGAGAGAAAGAGAAAGATTGGAAACACCCATAAGGGACTCAACAAGAAAGGGAGAAAGGAGAAAGGACAGGGTTTAAATACCATTAAGATTCAATAAACAGGGGAGCGCAGGGTCTGCAACTCCACAGTTCAATACCTGGTGGAGCTCTGGTGGGAAGGGCAAATACCCAGGAGCAGACAGCAAGGTCTGAAGGGTCCTCAGGCCACACAGGGAGGGAGTTCCCTGTTAAGAGGACATTTTTGGTAGAGGCTGTGAGGTCTCCCCACAGGCAAAGTTCCCAGTGAACCCTGGAGAACAGCTATGTTTGCTACTGTTGGAACAAGGACGTTAGGGGTAAAGCCTGTAATAGATGTGTGTTGTGATTTACCATAATCCCTGAAATGCTGCTGCTACACGAGCCCAAGAACTTTTTCTGGGGCAGACTAGCACCCAGCCACAGTCTCTGGGCATCTGCAGCAGCAGAATTGCACAAACATTCCTGGGGGCAGGCCAGCACCCAGTCATTGCTCCAGGAGACCCTCCCCTAGAAGGTTGGAATGGGTCAAAGCCACAGGATCCTCAGAAGTGAAGAGTTTGGAAACATAGCTCCATCTGAGATAAAACTCGAGAGTTAGGTGTTGCCTGGTAGGCTGAGGGCTTTGTCAGGGACAGTGTAGAAGCAGGAAGTAGATGGAAGTCGAAGAAAAAGGAGGGGTGCGTGATTGCTAGTTGGCAAGAGCACAGAGTTCTGAGCACAGAGACTGGGTAGCTGGTCACCAACACATAAAAAAATGCTAAACATCACTCATCATCAGAGAAATACAAATCAAAACCACCATGAGATACCACCTCACACCTGTCAGAATGGCTAACATTAACAACTCAGGCAACAACAGACGTTGGCGAGGATGTGGAGAAAGAGGATGGATCTCTTTTGCATTATTGGTGGGAATGCAAACTGGTGCATCCACTCTGGAAAACAGTATGGAGGTTCCTCAAAAAATTAAAAATAGAACTACCCTCCAACCCAGCAATTGCACTACTAGGTATTCATCTAAGGGATACAGGTGTGCTGTTTCAAAGGGGCACATGCATCCCAATGTTTATAGTAGTGCTATCAACAATAGCCAAAATATGGAAGAGCCCAAATGTCCATCAACGAATGGATGGATAAAGATGTGGTGTGTGTGTGTGTGTGTGCGTGTGTGTACACACACACACAATGGAGTATTACTCGGCAATAAAAAAAGAATGAGGGGTGCCTGGGTGGCTCAGTTGGTTGAGCGTCCAACTTCAGCTCAAGTCATGATCTCACAGTCCGTGAGTTCAAGCCCCATGTCGGGCTCTGTGCTGTCAGTTCAGAGCCTGAAGCCTGCTTCAGATTCCGTGTCTCCCTCTCTCTCTGCCCCTCCCCCACTCACGCTCTATCCCTATCAAAAAATGAATAAACGTTAAAAAAAAGTTTAAAAAAAAAGAATGAAATTTTGCCAATTGCAACTACATGGATAGAACTAGGGGGTATTTTATGCTAAGCGAAATTAGTCAGAGAAGAACAAGTATCATATGACTTCACACACATGAGTAATTTAAGCTACAAACAGATGAACATAAGGGAAGGGAAGCAAAAATAATATAAAAACAGGGAAGGGGACAAAACATAAGAGACTTTAAATATAGAGAACAAACAGAGGGTTCCTGGAGGGGTTGTGGGTAGGGGGGATGGGCTAAATGGCTAAGGGGCATTAAGGAAGACACGTGCTGGAATGAGCACCGGGTGTTATACATCGGGGATGAATCACTGGAATCTACTCCTGAAATGATTATTGCACTGTATACTAACTTGGGCGTAAATTTAAAAATAAATAAATAAATAAAAATTTTCAAAAAAAGTAATGCAGAAAAAAAAAACTACCTGTTATGTTAAAAGATTATTTCACAAATTTGCTCAAGTAGAATGGTGAGCATGCAGTTTATGTTCACTAAAGCAATCCTTCATTATTTTTTTCTTCTTCGTAAAGAAAGTGTCAGTAGGTCCCCACAACTTGAGGGCTAGATATTGGTCTTCAGTCATAGCCTTGGCAGTGGCTCCATTTGTACTGTTCATCTCTTTTATATAGAATGTGAATTTAATGAGAATGTTCATTTTCAGAATAAAAATCACTATGATGCCAAAAAAAATTTCTCATCCAAAAAAATAAAATCTGTAACTTATATATATGGTAATGGATGCTAATTAGACTTATTGTGGTGATTATTTCACAATATATACAAATTGATTCATTATGTTGTACACCTGAAATAATAATGTTATATGTCAATTATACTTCAACTTAAAAATAATAAAATAAAATAAAATTGCTTAGGTTTTTTTCACCTTATTTGTCAGCATTAACATTATATCAATAAACCTATTATTGCCTCATTTTTTGGTAAAACTTAAATATTATTCATGAATTTTGAATCTTATTGGCCATCACTTGATCTTGATGCCCCAAAGTCTCATCTTAATAACATTAGGATATTACCATAGTTCCTTAATTCTAAAACACTATTAATTACAACAAATACCATCTATTGCTTCTTTTCAGAATGTAAGTATAGATAATATTTTGTCAATATTGGAGCATTCAAATTCAAGGCTGAGCTGTGAGGCCTATTATTCCAGGAATACAGAGAGTAAGACAGAACAAAAATACCATTAATCAATCGTCAATAACCTTCAACAAAGCAGGAAAGAATACGCAATGGAAAAAAAGAGTCTCTTCCACAAACGGTGTTGGGAAAACTGGCTGGCAACATGCAGAAGAATGAAATTGAACTTATTTCTTCCACCATATATAAAAATGAATTCAAAATGCATTTAAGACCAGGGGCACCTGGGTGGCTCAGTCAGTTAAGCATCTGACTTCAGCTCAGGTCATGATCTCATGGTCCGTGAGTTCAAGCCCTGCGTCAGGCTCTGTGCTGACAGTCCAGAGCCTGGAGCCTGCTTCGGATTCTGTGTCTCCATCTCTGCCCCTCCCCTGCTCATGCCTCTCTCTCTCTCTCTCTCTCTCTCTCTCTCTCTCTCTCTCTTTCTCTTTCTCTCTCTCTTTCTCTCAAAAAAAAGTAAATAGACATTTTTTAAAAATGCATTTAAGACCTAAATGATGTGCAGCAGGAAACCACCAAAAATCCTAGAGAACACAGGCAGCAACCTCTTTGACCTCAGACATAGCAAATTCTTACTACACACATTGCCAGAGGCAAGGGAAGCAAAAGCAAAAATAAACTTTTGGGATTTCACCAAGTTAAAAAGCTTCTGAAGCAAAGGAAACAATCAAAGGCAGCCTAGAGAATGGGAGAAGATATTTGCAAACAACATATTTCAGAAAAGGTTAATCTCCAAAATCTATAAAGAACTTATCAAACTCAACACCCAAATAACAAATAGTCCAGTTAACAACTGGGCAGAAGACATGAATGGACATTTTTCCAAGGAAGACATCCAGATGGCTCATAAAAAGACACTCAACATCACTCATCATCAGGGACACATAAGTTAAAACCACGATGAGATACCACTTCATACCAGTCAGAATTGCTAAAATTAACAACACAAGAAACAACAGACGTTGGCAAGGATGCAGAGAAAGGGGAACCCTGTTGTACTGTTGGTAGCAATGCAAACTGGTGCAGCCACTCTGGAAAATAGTATGGAGGCTCCTCAAAAAGTTAAAATTAGAACTACCCTATGATCCAGCATTTGCACTACTAGGTATTTACCCAAAGGATACAAAAGTAAAGATTCAAAGGGGCACATGCACCCAATTTTTATACCAGCATTATCAACAATAGCCAAACTATGAAGAAAGCCCAATGTCCATCGACTGATGAATGGATATAGAAGAGGTGAGGTAAATAGATATATAGATATATAGACATACACACACATGAATATATACATATACGTGTACATATATACAATGGAATATTACTCAGCCATCAAAAAGAATGAAATCCTGCCAAACAATGTGAATGGAGCTAGAATTTATTAGGCTAAGCAAAATAAATCAATCAGAGAAAGAAAAATACTGTACGATATCACTCATAGGTGAAATTTAAAAAACAAAACAGATGAATATATGGTAAGCAGGGGGGAAAGAGAAGAGAGGGAGATAAACCATAAGAGACTCTTAATGACAGAGAACAAACTAAGGGTTGATGAAGAGAGGTGATGGGAAATGGGTTAGATGGGTGATGGGCATTAAGAAGGGCACTTGTGATGAGCATTGGATCTTGTATGTAAGTGATGAATCACTGAGTTCTACCACTGAAGCCAATATTGCACTGTATATAAACTAACCAAAATTTAAATTTAAAAAATTTATATATATACACATATATATGTATGTATACATATATAACATATATATGTATATAACATATATATACACATATATGTGTGTGTATATACGTATATATTTACATATATATACATATACATATATATATGAACAAAAATACCATTAATCAGGTTTGAGTTCAAAGCTGATTCTCTTGAGATTTTAAGAAAAAAATAGTTGTGGAAGGCATTAATGAAAAAGAAAATAATTTTCTACATTATTTTGGCTCCTCTTTAGCAAAGGCTAGATCTGATAGACTAGATCATAGAGTTTTACGAAGCAGATCTGGTCAGATAAAGAAAAAAAGTAGGGAAGCTCCCCTCACCTACCCCAAGAGACTAGTGGAAGAAGAGGCTGACAGATAAGAAAGACAGGTAAGATAAATGTCCTTATTTCCCCTGTCTGAGGTTCACTCAGACTGGGGAGCTGCATTAGCATGATTGAGGGGAAATACTGAAAACAGAGAGCCTTGGTTCCATTTATCTTTGGAACTCTGGAAGAAAACAGCTTCATAAGCTGCTCTGCACAAACTTTGGAGTTGCCACAGTGACATCTTGGCATCACAGTGTTATTATAAGTAGGAGGAAGGGAAGCTTAGCTTTCCTAAAGTCAGTCCTGATTGCCATGAGACATGGATAAGACCCATACCATCCTAGATACCATAAAGGACATCAAAATGTGGCTGTGTTAAAGACTGGTGGGCCTGCCCTGAGCCCACCATGGTGAGAAACAAGGTGATTCTACAGCATAGGCTGAGAAGTAGACAGATAATGCCAAACACTTGACAGAGGATGTATCTGGGATTTAAGGGTCTGAAGCACTATCAGGGGCCAAGCATCCTGAGAGAACTATGGACTCTAACCAAGATGAAAAAGAACAGGCCACAAATTCTATCAGCTATGGACTATAAAGGAAATACAGAGACACCCAGTCACCACTGGGTGTCTGGTCACCAGTGGGACTGGTCACCAGTCCAGAAAGCATCCCAGACCAGCCATTCTGCAGCAATAGCCACTACATGTACAAAGGTCCATCTCCCACTCCCATAGGATCACATAACACTCCCATCCAACCACCTATTTCTGATCACTATATCTAAAGAAATTGAGTACTTACCAAAAGGGACTGTGCCCTAAAATCATCAAAAAGGAAAACTACATTAAATGCTCATATTCGTTATAAGCTTGCTTTTAATTTCATAATTAAAATGTTATAATTTCAGAAATGTTAAAAATAATTTCAGAAATGTTAAAAATACAGGTGGAGAATGTTGGAAAATGTGTCTAAACGACAGTATCTTGCTTTATCATGGGTTGAGAATGCAAACTGTTTCCTAAAAGAAAAAACGCAGGGGCATCTGGCTGGCTTAGTCAGAGGAGTATGGGACTCTTTGATTTCAGGGTCGTGAGTTTAAACCCCACATTGGGTATAGAGATTATAAATAAATAAACTTTAAAAAATGTTAAAAGAAAAAACTCATCTGAAAAATCACAAACCACATTTGTTAAGCCTTAGTTTATACAGCATTGTACTGTACATACTATATATATCCAAATTTCCAGCTATATCAAGGTTAAATAACTTTTCCAAAGGTAAAAATTATTTCTAGATTATAAAAAACTGTGTCCTGGTTCCAAACATCCTAAAGAGAATCCCTAGCTCTTGAAAATCTCGTTTCTCAGGTCATGGTTTCTAGTGTCCCAAGCCATTTCTGGGTATCATAGAATCCCTTGACATAGACTGACCACAGGCTTAGTCAGGGTGTGGGAGGGGCAGATCCTCCTCCAAAAAAAAAAAAAAAATGTGCAGGTCTCTCACAACAGGAAAATCACCCCTGGGCAGCCCCTTCAGAACAGAACAACAATCAGAGTTCAGAAATTCCTGGTGACCTCACCACTCTGCCCCAGCATAAGGATGTATATAAGGATGTATATAAGGATGCCCCAGCATAAGGATGTAAGGTAGTGGTTTCCAACTCTGCCTACACAATGTTGCAATTTATAAGTTAAAATTTACAGTCTCCACCACCACCTTCTCAAACTTGAATGTGATACAAATCAACTGGGATCTTATTACACCATAGATTCTGATTCAGGGGGTCCAGGGTAGGGCATAAGGGACTTCATTTTTCAGGAGTTCCTAAGTGAGCATGATGCTATAAGTCCATGGACAACACTTCGGAGGCAGCAAGGTCTTACTCCAGTGGCTGTATAATACAATCACCTGGG
Organism: Lynx rufus; assembly: GCF_022079265.1. Lineage (NCBI taxonomy): Eukaryota > Metazoa > Chordata > Mammalia > Carnivora > Felidae > Lynx > Lynx rufus. The sequence goes on from NW_025814825.1 coordinate 10,211,523, forward strand.
AGGCTTTATAAAAACACTTTTTTTTAATGTTTATTTTTGAGAGAGAGAGAGAGAGAGACAGAGCACGCATGGGGGAAGGGGCAGAGAGAGAGGGAGACACAGAATCCAACGCAGGCTCTAGGCTCTGATCTCTTAGCACAGAGCCCTACGTGGGGCTCAAACCCAAACCGTGAGATCATGACCTGAGCAGGAGTCAGACGCTTAACCGACTGAGCAACCCAAGAGCCCCAAGGGAAGCTTTTTAAAAATACTGTTAACAGGGTCCTACTCAAGATTCTGATTTAATCGGCCTTAGCTGTGGCCTGGGTAGCAGGATGTTTGTAAGTTCCTTACACAACGCCTTCGTATAGCTGAAAGTTGAAAAGCCCTGGTGCAGATGATTATAAACGTACATGTGATGGGACACCACACCACAACTTCAGACTTGTGCATTATGAATCTCTTTCCTCACAGCAATTCCACCCCAAATGGGGTCCACCAAAAGCAAGATGCCATGGGTAGTCAAAAAACTTAGAGTCCACGATCCATAATGCTATCTAGTAGCGGACTGCTGAGTAAGGGAGAGCTACAGAACATGGATCCAAGACCTCTCAATAACAGTAGTTTTCCTAGAGCCGCTGCTAACAGTCCTACTGGGACCTAGGAGAGCTAACTGAGCACATTACAGAGAGTTGATAAGGAGGTTACCCTCAGGAATTCCTTATAAATTTATCCCAGATGAGCACCACCGAAATCCATTAAAAAGACAGGGAATGAGCCCTATACTGGAGCAAGCCTTGGGCCAAGAGGCAGAATCAGGTTCACTACTGGCTGATATAAAGGCCAGCATAGCATTTCTCACATTGTAATTACCTGGAAGCTTTTAAAATTACTTCTTGGTCCTACTCCCAAAGATTCTGATTTCATTGGTTTCCTGTGTGGCCTGGACATCAGGATTTTTTAAAGCTCCCCAGATAATTTTAATGTGCAGCCAGGATTGAAAACCACTGGACTAACAGGATGTCAATACAAATAGGAATTTTCTCAACTGCCTAGTTAGCACTCTTCTCCCAAGTAGGCTCTTGTATCTCTCACAGGGCTTGGCCACAAATCACTCCATCATAATTTATGTCACAGGAACTCTCAACTGTGTATGGGATACTGCCCATTTCTTACCCTTCTTTAATCAGTAAATATAGATTATCTCCATGAGAAAATTGTCAGTGTAGAGCAGGGACCTGCAAATTAGGCATCCAGGGCAAAATCTAGTCACTTGCCTATTTTGTAAATAAAGTTTTATTGGAACACAGCCATATTTTATTATAAACATCCATTTGTTTATGTATTGTCTATGGCTGCTTTCAAATTACAATGGCAAAGTAATTACAATAGAGACCCTATGACTGTCAAAGCTGAACTATTCACTCTCTGGACCTGTACAGAAAAAGTTTGCATAGAGTTGTCAAGCTATAGATGCTGGGTGTTCTGAAACAGTCCAGGAATGTCTGTGAAGGGTAGAATCACACTTAAAGCAGTGAAAACGATGACATCTGGGGAGATATGGACTCCTATCCCTTCAACCAGCTGAACCAGAATTTCTCCCATCAATCTAGCATTTTCCACTAAAAAGGCAGATGGATGTGGGCTTATCAGTCTATATCACCTGGCTGCCTATGGAACCCATTTATAAGAAAAAGACTTTATTCCACAACTAAGTTAGAAGTGGATACCTGTGAGATCAGTCTGAATGTGCAGAGGAAAAGAGCTGTGATTAAAAGATAAAGTAACAACAGAAGTGGAATGGACTGGGGTGGTCAGAGAAACAAGAACAACATGGCAGCAACACTAGAGTGAGTGGAAAGAAAATCAGAGCCTGACAGAATAAAAGGTCTAGGAAGCAAGTGAGTAGAGGTGAAAATATGCTGAGACTGACATCTGCTCACAGCTAATCTCAGAGCTACCAAATTCTGGTGGTGGGAGCAATCCTTATATATTCAGCCATGCACAATTCCTCATGCTATTTTAATCAATTAGCTATTAGTTTTTCTTATCCTTATTTTAATTTAAAATTTTTTAATGTTTATTTATTTTAGAGAGAGAGACAGAGCATGTGTTGGGGAGGTGCAGAAAGAGAGGGAGACACAGAATCCAAAGCAGGCTCCAAGCTCTGAGCTGTCAGCACAAAGCCCAATGCAGGGCTCAAACCCACAGCCTGATGTGGGGCTGACTCAAGCCAAAGTCAGACACTTAACTGACTGAGCCACCCAGGTGCCCCATCCTTATTTTAATTTAAAGAGTGGCTTCCTACTCTGGAAAACAGTGTGGAGGTTCCTCAGAAAATTAAAAATAGATCTACCCTATGACCTAGCAATAGCACTGCTAGGAATTTACCCAAGGGATACAGGAGTACTGATGCATAGGGGCACTTGTACCCCAATGTTTATAGCAGCACTCTCAACAATAGCCAAATTATGGAAAGAGCCTAAATGTCCATCAACTGATAAATGGATAAAGAAATTGTGGTTTAGATACACAATGGAGTACTACGTGGCAATGAGAAAGAATGAAATATGGCCCTTTGTAGCAATATGGATGGAACTGGAGAGTGTGATGCTAAGTGAAATAAGCCATACAGAGAAAGACAGCTACCACATGGTTTCACTCTTATGTGGATCCTGAGAAACTTAACAGAAACCCATGGGGGAGGGGAAGGAAAAAAAAAAGAGGTGAGAGTGGAAGAGAGCCAAATCATAAGAGACTCTTAAAAACTGAGAACGAACTGAGGGTTGATGGGGGGTGGGAGGGAGAGGAAGGTGGGTGATGGGTATTGAGGAGGGCACCTTTTGGGATGAGCACTGGGTGTTGTATGGAAACCAATTTGACAATAAACTTCATATATTGAAAAAAATAAAAATAAAGAGTGGCTTTCTTTTTCTCAACTATAGAAATACCATAGAGATAACATCTTTATACTTACTAAGCCTTGAACCTGTAAGTGTTTAAAAGACATTCATTAACGAACTTCTAAGGTAACTTGTTGAAGTTAGAGTCAAAACCCCAATATTTGCATATAAAGTAATCTACAAGAACACTATATGCATGCAGACCTGTCTTTAAGATTTCCTTGGAATCTTCAAGATTAATTCTGACATAAATTCTATTGATAGAATAATCAGCAAAGCTACCAAAAAGAAGCTTGGTGATAAAACCAAGGAAACCTAAGCAAACAGCATCACACTCATTCAAAATGACATACTGAAATGACAGAAAACCACCACAAACAAATGGAACTTGAATTCTTTTCTGAAAGAATCAAAGGAAATTACATTCTAGGAGGCTAAGAAGCCAAAGCATGTCTTATCCCAGTTACATAGAAATCAATCAGATCTGTCTATAGAATAGTAAGAAAAGAACCCTTTGGATATCTAAACACCTAATTGCTTTTTTTTTTCTTTTCTTTCTCTTGGCTGAAGGAGAGGAGAAAGAAATTCTGTTGATAGTAGGGTGTGACAGAGGGGTTCTGCATAGAAGCCAGGAAAGAAAGAAAAACATGGTACTTGGAGGAGTAAGAATTCACCATCCAGGCACTTGGATTGGGATTTACACTAACAAGGAGAGGGGAGAGATTGGAGAAGAAGCTGAAAGGAGTTTTTCATAACGAATTTTGTGTGGCTTTAGGTCACAAAAATTGCTTCACTGGGGCCCATGTGACAGCATACTTGGGAAGGGAGGCATTCTCCCCTCTCCTGTAGGAGCCCAGTGCCATTCTGCCACCTTGAGAACTGGCAGCTTTGGAGGAATTGGGACATGGCTACCTTGGCACGTCATTCCCAGACTCACAATGGGCATCATTGACAGTGAATCATCAACAAGAGAAAGCTAAACGAAATGGGAAAACACAGCAGACAGTTTTGGAAGCAAAAGTGACTCATACCTCAGAGACTCCAAATTTTAGAGATGAGAAGAAAAACAAAGGAGAGACTTTGCAGGAAAATGTCCATCCTAACACAGGTAACGAGGAAAATTATAGGAACCCTGGATTGCTGCTACTAATGGAACTTCTTTTGAACTTGCAGACACTTCTTTTGAACTTTTCAGAACTTTCAGATGAGGAGGTAGGAAGCCAGGGAATCAGATCACATAAGGAAGAAAAGTATCTGGCCTATATGCCCAATGCTCAAGGGAACTGGAAACAGGCCCCACAGAGGCTAGAGTATAATTCTGAGACTAGAATGTGGTTTAAAAACTGGAAGAATACATTAAAACACTAGTAAATAGGTATTTTCACTGTCCCTCAATAGCAGGAGTTTGTGGATCTGAATTTGAAAACTGCTCCCCTAGAACTCTCCTCCCTGTCTCTACCCCTTTCTTTAGTTTTGTACATGATGAAACTGTTTAACCCCAGACACTAACTGCTTAACTCTCAGTATGTAGTCAATTCCCCAAAAAGAGGATGGTGATAGAACCTATTCACCATCTTCTCCCAAAGGCAAAGCTCGTATGCCAGATTGCCTCATAGGCTTCTTGCCAACAAATAACTGTCAATAAGTCAGCTGCCCACCAAAAAAGGAACCTCTAAGAAGAATGCAATTTGGAAGATAATAGTTACTGGAGATTTTCACAATATTCCCATTCTCCTGAGCACAGGATAGGATCATACATCCAGTATCCACAATGACCACATTACTTGCTTTGACAAAAGCAATATGAGTGAAACTGACATATATCACACCTGGGTGGACATTTTAGGAGACTTTGCGTGATTCATCATGTTCTCTTTCCCTGTTACAATACTGGAAGTAAATACAGATATGAAGCCGGGTTTCTGGGTGCTGGTACTAAGTAGAGACATCCTGCTAACTTACAATGGACATGTAGCATAAGCACAAAATGAACTTTTATTAAGCCTCAGAAATATGGGATTTGGCTTATCATAGCAAAATCTAGCTTATGCTGACCAATAAGAGTTGGCAGATATTCTTAAATTAGACCCAACGAATATTATTGAGTATATGAAACCATCCCCAAGGGACTTCCAGAAATAGATGGGGACACTATGCAAGTAGAAGCCAAGGAAAGGCCAAGAGAAGGTCCTACAAGAGTTAGGAATAGAGCCAGAGAAATAATGTTTATTACTATTGATTTAACTCTGTATTTACCTCTTGAAAACATAGGATATATACACATCATAAGATATACTTGAACCTTTACCCCAAAAAAACTTTGTACAAGATAACACGTTATACGAAGTTTGCTAATGTTTTTATCTTAAAAGATTTTGAGTAAGTCAGTTCTTTAAGTTCACTTTCAACATGAATCTGACACATAGCAAATTATATTTTGTGGCAAATAAGATTATAGACAGTTCCATTATGTAATGACTGTAGCATGATCTAGCAACTTTTATCTCCTTCAAAGAGTATACAACATACAGATGTAAATTCTTTTAATCACAATTGTGCATAAATAGACTTTCTGCACTGCACTGCCTAATTTGGATCTTGAAAGTGATAAAGTGCAGATGCCTACAGTTGCAATCATAAAAATGTAATTCCTGAGAAAAAAATTATTTCTGATATATTTGAGGAATTTATTACAGAGGGATGCAACTGTTTAAGTTATAACACAGAAAAAATGAAAGCAACTGATTGAAATATATCCCAGACAGAACATCCCTGTAAAATGACCTAGTAATTTACCTGTACCCAAGAGAAAAAAAAGTAGATTAAAGATAAATCAAGTTTGGTGGGGAACACTCTGATAACTATAAAAAGAGCAGAATAAAGATTTATGAATAAATGAATAGAAGCCAGAGTGACATAATAGTATCTATGACCAATTACTCCAAAAATTAAAATGTGATTTTGACTTTGAGTTATATACAGAGCTGGCAAGTAATTTCTGTGAAACCTTGAAAGCAAAGGAATATAACATTAATATAAATAATGAGTAAAAGTGAGGATTTTTTAATGGGGTTACTACATTGATAACTTTATCTGGTGGCACTATGAGCTTAAAGATCATGAACTTCTTTTGGAATGTTTTCCAGTATAACCAGAGACAATATTACATACTTAAACCAAGTAAGTATTTCAAATTAAATACTCGTTGAAAAAAAAGTCAATACTACCCAAGGCAATCTACATATTCAATGCAATCCCTATCAAAATAACACCAACATTCTTCACAGAACTAGGACAAACAATCCAAAAATTTGTATGGAACCAGAAAAGATCCTAAATAGCCAAAGCAATTCTGAAAAAGAAAACGAAAGTTGGAGGCATCACAATTCCAGACTTCAAGATGTATTACAAAGCTGTAATCATCAAGACAGTATGGTACTGACACAAAAACAGACACTTAGATCAATGGAACAGAATAGAGAACCCAGAAATGGACCCACAAACATATGGCCATCTAATCTTTGACAAAGCAGGAAAGAGTATCAAATGGAATAAAGACAGTCTCTTCAGCAAATGGGAAAACTGGACAGCAACATGCAGAAAAATGAACCTGGACCACTTTGTTACACCATACACAAAAATAAACTCCATACACAAAAATAAATTCAAATGGATTAAAGACCTAAATGTAGGGCAGGAAGCCATCAAAACCCTCATGGAGAAAGCAGGCAAAACCTCTCTGACCTTAGCCACAGCAACTTCTTACTTAACGTGTCTCCGGAAGCAAGGGAAATAAAGGCAAAAACAAACTACTGGGACCTCATCAAGATAAAAAGCTTCTGGACAACGAGAGAAATAATCAGCAAAACTAAAAGGCAATCAATGGAATGAAAGAAGATATTTGCAAATGGTATATCAGACAAAGGGCTAGTATCCAAAATCTATAAGGAACTTATCAAACTCAACACCCAAAAAACAAATAATGCAATGAAGAAATGGGCAAAAGACATGAATAGACACTTCTCCAAAGAAGACATCTAGATGGCTAACAGACACATACAAAAAATGCTCAACATCACTCATCATCAGGGAAATACAAATAAAAACCACAATGAGATATCACCTCACACCTGTTAAAATGGCTAAAATTAACAACTCAGGCAACGACAGATGTTGGCAAGGATGCGGAGAAAGAAGAACCCTTTTTCACTGCTGGTGGGAATGCAAACTGGTGCAGCCACTCTGGAAAACAGTACGGAGGTTCCTCAAAAAATTAAAAATAGAACTACCCTATCACCCAGCAATTGCACTACTAGGTATTTATCCAAAGGATGCCAGGTGTGCTGTTTTGAAGGGGCACAATGCACCCCAGTGGTTATAGCAGCACTATCAATAGCCAAAGTAGGGAAAGAGCCCAAATATCCATCAACAGATGAATGGATAAAGAAGATGTGATATATATAAATATATATATATTATAGATAAATATAGATAAATATAGATATCTATAGATATTTATATATAGATATATCTATATTGATATAGATATCTACATCCATTTATCAGCAATCAAAAATAATGAAATCTTGTCATTTGCAACAACATAGATGGAACTACAGTGTTTATGCTAAGCAAAATTAGAGAAAGACAAATACCATATGACTTCACTCATATGTGGAATTTAAGATACAAACCAGATGAAGATAAGGTGAAGGGAAGCAAAAATAATATAAAAACAGGGAGGGGGACAAAACATAAGAGACTCTTAAATACAGAGAACAAACAGGGTTGCCAGAGGGGTTTTGGGGGGTGGATGGGCTAAATGGGCAAGGGGCATTAAGGAAGACACTTGTTGGGATGAGCACTGGTATTATATGTAGTGGATGAATCACTGGAATCTAGTCCTGAAATCATTATTGCACTATAAGCTAACTTGGATGTAAATTTTAAAAATATAAAATAATAAAAATAAATAAAATAATAAAATAAAATAGAAAAAATAGAAAAAAATGCAATGAGATATTCAGTATGATGCTATTCTAGAAAAATGCACCTAAAATACAATTTAAGGAAAATTTTTACTTGTATTGATAGGTAATACATGATCAAAGTGACAGATACAAGAACTCTGTGCATCAACAAAAGGTCAGTTATATTAATAATTCTTTGAGTTAGAAATGCGCTGGTTTTTGATAAGAATAATCCCATTAAAATGAAAATCAAGAGTATGTCCAAATCATTTGCTGCACTAGAATTCTCCTTTATGGGATAATTTCTAAACATAGTAAATATTCTATAAATTATTAATACTTTAATTTGATTTGAATCTTGCTAAGATCTAGAAACTTTTTTCTAACTGGGATATTGGTGAACTAGTATACCAACTGCCTTTAAGAAATCAAGAAACATGTTCAAAAACATTCACAACAATCTTAAGGACCATAAAATTAGCAACTACACTTACATATAACTGAGAACTATCTAGCATATAATAAATACTAATTATTCTTTCCCTGACACATTTACTTGTAGATCATGAAGAAGTATGAATCCAAGCACCATATTTAAACCCCTGTGAAGTAATAAGCATGACCACACTTTTTAAAAGAGTTAAATTTCTTTCCAATCAAATAAAATTATTACAGGTCATTTTACCCTTTTAATTTTCTACATGGACTCATCAAGTGTTTATAGATTATTATAATAGTTTTTAAACATGCCAGGAAATACACATAAACTGTGAACAGCATACTCTTCAATGTGAATTTATTTAAAATATTCCCTATTGACTGCCTTATCAATGTACTTGACTAAACCAAACTATTTATTGGTTTCAGTTAGAACATAAAAAGTAGTTTCTATAATGATACTTTCTCTATTCATAAAAATATGTCAGCAGCCTTTGTGACTAGCAAGTCTTAAGTGACCAACTCTAATGTTCTACTCTTACAGGACAAATAAGGGTTATGTGGTTGCATTACTGCACTAGCCTTTATCACTAAATGAAGGCCATTACCCTACTCACATCTAGTAATTGCAGAGGAACAAAATCTTACATGACTTGTGAGAACTCATTTTATAACTTTCAAAAACCATAACAATTCTCATTACTTGCTCACTTACTTTTACATTTAGTAACTAATCCTAGGGAGGCAATTTGAACTGATGACAAAAATTTATATACAAAGATGTTCAACACAACATTATTCATAACAGTAAAAAAGCAAAAACAACCTGAATGTCCCAAAATGGGAGGCTGCTTTATTTTTTTTTATGAAATTTATTGTCAAATTGGTTCCCATACAATACCCAGTGCTCATTCCAACAGGTGCCCTCCTCAATGACCATCACCCACTTTCCCCTCCCTGCCACCCCCCATCAACCCTCAGTTTGTTCTCAGTTTTTAAGAGTCTCTTATGATTTGGCTCCCTCCCTATCTTTTTTTTTCCTTCCCTTCCCCCATGGTCTCCTGTTAAGATTCTCAGTATCCACATAAGAGTGAAAGCATATGGTATCTGTCTTTCTCTGTATGACTTACTTCACTTAGCATAACACTCTCCAGTTCCATCCACGTTGCTACAAAGGGCCATATTTCATTCTTTCTCATTGCCACGTAGTACTCCATTGTGTATATAAACCACAATTTCTTTATCCATTCATCAGTTGATGGACATTTAGGCTCCTTCCATAATTTGGCTATTGTTGAAAGTGCTGCTATAAACATTGGGGTACAAGTGCCCCTATGCATCAGTACTCCTGTATCTCTTGGGTAAACCCCTAGCAAGGCTATTGCTGGGTCATAGGGTAGATCTATTTTTAATTTTTTGAGGAAACTCCACACTGTTTTCCAGAGTGGCTGCACCAGTTTGCATCCCCACCAACAGTGCAAGAGGGTTCCCGTTTCTCCACATCCTCTCCAGCATCTATAGTCTCCTGATTTGTTCATTTTAGCCACTCTGACTGGCGTGAGCTGGTATCTGAGTGTGGTTTTGATTTGTATTTCCCTGATGAGGAGTGACATTGAGCATCTTTTCATGTGCCTGTTGGCCATCTGGATTTCTTCTTTAGAAAAGTGTCTATTCATGTCTTCTGCCCATTTCTTCACTGGATTATTTGCTTTTCAGGTGTGGAGTTTGGTGAGTTCTTTATAGATTTTGGATACTAGCCCTTTGTTTGATATGTCATTTGCAAATATCTTTTCCCATTCCATTGGTTGCCTTTTAGTTTTGTTGATTGTTTCTTTTGCAGTGCAGAAGCTTTTTATCATCATGAGGTCCCAGTAGTTCATTTTTGCTTTTAATTCCCTTGTCTTTGGAGATGTGTCAAGTAAGAAATTGCTGCGGCTGAATCAGGGAGGTTTTTTCCAAGCTTTCTCCTCTAGGGTTTTGATGGTTTTGATGGTCTCACATTCAGGTCCTTTATCCATTTTGAGTTTATTTTTGTGAGTGGTGAAAGAAAGTGAGGCTGCTTTAAAAAACTATGGTGCAGGGGTGTCTGGGTGGCTCAGTCAGTTGAGTGTCTGACTCTTGATCTTGACTCAGGTCACAATCTCACAGTTCATGAGTTCAAGCTCCACATCAGGCTCCGCACGGTAAGTGCAAAGCCCACTTGGAACTCACTCTCTCCCTTTTTCTTTCCCCTCCCCAGCTCATGCTCTAGCACTCTCTCTCAAAATAAATAAATAAACTTAAAGAAAACTATGGTGCAGCAATATAATTAAACCACAATTTTATGAAATCATGCTTACAAAGAATGGGGAAATTATCAAAATATCACTTTAAATAGGAAAGTGAAATAAAACCTTACATATACAGTATTATTTCCACCTTGTTTACATATATTCTTCATATATATGAGATATAAATTATATATAACATATATGTTCTTTAATATTATAAAACTCTAAGAATAATAAAAATCCATAATTTTAGTATATTGCAAGTAAATACAGCAAAACATTGTTTACCTCTTGGTTGAAATAATTGAGTGATTTTTATTCCCATATTTTTGGTTTTGGTTTTGCTTTATTTTGTTTTGCTTTTCTACTTTTTTCAGTGAACTTTACCAGAAAAACAATAAATAAGCTTTTTTGTTTCTTTTTAACATGAGAGAATTCAGTAGGTGGCTAAAATAGGGATTTTAATGAAGTCTACATAGTCATCAAGTATCAATTTCACACCAGGTATCAGTGCTGTTAAGAATGCCAACGTTCATAATTAAGTTTTCATCAGTAAAGCATATGTTTTGTGTTTCCAGTAGCAGATATCTTCTATGGGTGTGCTAAGTAAAATCATGCACAGTCTATTCTGAGTTACTCCCCTCCTCACCATCTACCCCACAAAGAAGAAAAGCAGAACATTTTTAAAGTATCAGAGGTGGGGTGCCTGAGTGGCTCAGGCATTTAAGCATCAGGCTCATGTTTTTGACTCAGGTCATGATGTCACAGTTTGTGAGATCAAGCCCCGCATCCAGCTCTACGCTGACAGCATGGAGCCCACTTGGGATTCTCTCTCCCTCTCTCTCTCTGCCCCTCCCCTGCTCACTCTGTCTCTCTCCCTCTCTCTCTCTCTCCAAATAATAAATAAAGTATCAGAGGTAAAATCAATGCAGTTTCTCACTCAAGTAACATTTGAGTGCTTCAAAGCCCTAAAAAAGGGATGATTTAACAATCCCATTTACAATTACACCAAAAAAGAAAAAAATACTTAGGAATGAACTTAAACAAGGAGGTGAAAGACCTCTACTCCAAAAATTAGAAAACACTGATGAAAGAAATTCAAGATGACCCAAACAAATGGAAAGATATTCCATGCTCATGGACTGAATGATTCAATATTGTTAAAATGCCAATACTACCTAAAATAATCTTCAGACTTAATGTAATGGCTATCAAAACCCAACATGTTTCACAGAAGTAGAATAATCCTAAAATTTGTATAGAACCACAAAAGACCCCAAAGTCCAAGAAATCTTGAAAAAGAACAAAACTAAAGGTATCACAATCCCAGATTTCAAGACACACTACAAAGCTGCAGTAGTCAAAACAGTATGGTTCTGGCACAAAAACAGACACCTAGATCAATTGAACAGAGTAGAGTCCAGTATAAACCCACACTTATTCATGGTCAACAATAGGGAAAAGACAGTCTCTTCAACAAATGGTTCTGAGAAAACTTGACAGCTACATACAAAAGAATGAAAATAAACCACTTTCTTACACCACACACAAAAATAAACTCAAAATGGATGAAAGACCTAAATGTAAAGCCTAAAACCTTAAAATTCCTAAAAACAAAACAAAACAAAACAAAAAAACAAAAAACACCACAGGTAGTAATTTCTTTTACACTGTCTGTAGAAACATTTTCTAGATATGTCTCCTAGGCAAAGGAAACAAAAGCAAAATTAAACTGTTGGGACTATACCAAAATAAAAGGCTTTTGCACAGCAAAGGGAAACGTCCACAAAACAAAAAGGCAACCTAGTGAACTGGAGAAGATATTTGCAAATTGTATATCCAATAAAGGGTTACTATCTAAAATGCATAAAGAGCGGCGCCTGGGTGGCTCAGTCGGTTAAGTGTCCAACTCTTGCTGTCAGCTCAGGTGATGATCCCACGGTTCGTGAGACTGATCCTTTTGCTGGGCTCTGCACTGACAGCACGGAGCCTGCTTGGGATTTTCTCTCTCCCTCTCTCTCTGCCCCTCTCCCACTCATGGACACACACGATTCCCCCTACGAAATAAATAAATAAACATTCAAAATATATAAAGAACTTCTATAACCCAACACACACCAAAAAAAAAAAGCAATAATCCAATTATAAAATGAGTAGAGGACCTGAAGAGACATTTTTCCAAAGAAGACATATAGATAACAGACACTTGAAAAGATCCTCAACATCACTCATCATCAGGAAAATGCAAATTAAAACTGCAATGAGATATCACCCTACACCTGTCAGAATGGCTAAAATCAAAAACACATAAAACAAGTATTGGAGAGAACATAAAGAAAAAGGGACCCTCGTGCATTGTTGGTGGGAACAAAAACTGCAGCAACCACTGTGGAAAACAGATTGGAGGCTCCTCAAAAAATTAAAAATAGGGTCACCATATAATATAGTAATTCCACTACTGGGTATTTACACAAAAAATATAAGAACAGTAATTCAAAAATATATATATGCACTCCTATGTTTACTGCAGCATTATCTGCAATAGCCAAATTATGGAAACAGCCCAAGTGTCCATCGATGGATGAATGGATAAAGATGTGTTATATATACACTGGAATATTAGTCATCTAAAAAAGAATAAAATCTTGCCATTTTGCAACAACATGAGTGGACCTAGAGGGTATAATGCTAAGTGATATATGTCAAGAAAAAAAAAAGAAAATACCATATGATTTCATGTATATGTGAAATTTAAGAAACAAATGAACAAAAAAAAAGAAAGAAAGAAAGAAAAGAAAAGAAAAACAACAGCAACAACAACAACAACAAAAATAGGCACTTGAATTCAGAGAACTGGTGTTTGCCAGAGGGGACATAGGGGAATGGGTAAAATAGATGAATAAAATTAGGAGTAAACTTATCATGATGAGTACTGAGAAATGTATAGAATTGTTGAATCATATTGTATACCTGAAACTAATAAAATACTGTATATGAATTATACTTGAATAAAAAAGAAAAAGAGATAATTTGTCTTAGAAGGTATAATGTGTGATAAGCCTAAAGAGAAGTTCCCTCACAAATTTTGGGTTAAGGACAAAAAATTTAAGTCTATAGCATTGTATAAGTTTTTTCAAGTTCTGCTTTAAGAACTCCAATAAATAAAATCTGGACTTACATAATAAGTCAGAGAATCATGATGTATATTATGAAAAGATTATTGACTTTATGAAAGACTTTATCACAGAATTTCTTAAATAGTTGCTCTTCTCATACAGTTTGGTATTTTAAAAATAATTTCCTACTTGACAAGTGAGCCACTATGTGCCTTGGGACAAGTCATTGAAAGTCTCTAGGCTCAACTTCCTCATCAATATAATAAAGATGGTTTTAACATGCTGCCTACCTCACTCAGTTTTCATGACTATAAAACAAGAGTATTTATATAAAGATACTTTGAAAGCTGTACATACATATTTTTTTGGCTGTTGCTTTTAAAAGAGAATCTGGAGGGGTTAACTTTCATAAATTTCTTATTATTACTAAATATATAATTTTTTATATTTTAACAGCACTTTAAAGGACAATTTGAGACGACATACTCATTCTATGAAAATCAACTCTTTTCTTGGTTCATGATCTACTTTTCCCATGTTTTTAGGTCTTCTTCAGTTACACATTGTTATTCCCATGGTCTTAATACCTGGATTATGAGAGGTTCCAGTAGCTTCTCTACAGTGAATGTTTGGACCTGCAGATCCTGAGGATCAATATTCAGTGTGATTGGTGTTTCAGCTGACATGCTGCCTGTGCACAAAAGCAAAAAAAGACACTTATTAATAAAGAAAAATACTTTCTAAAGGGGAAGCACTAATGAAAACCATAGAGTACATGAGATCTGTATTCAGCACCTCTTCCTGATATCAGTCATAGCTCTCAGATGACCAGGGTGCCAGGTTCACCAACAGAGAAATGAGATATTCCCCATCTGTTCCCGGAGGTCATGTGGTCTAGAATTAGATCTTCCAATGAATTAATCTATGTTAGTATATGTTCATGACTAAAATAATAACCCAAGGTGAGTTTACATTTGGCCAGGAGTCTTAAGGAAAAAAGAATGGCCAAATTGGTGAGACATATTTTACAGCATGCAAGTGCTTTGACTTCCATGAAATCATAGCACTGAGGCAGCCAGCACTCATATTTTGCTTGTTCTTGCTAATGATGACTCAGATGAGGAGGCAAATAGAACTTTGGAAGACGTATGACACATCTCTATCTGGGGAACTGTTTGAGGGTTTGATTGGAAAAGAAAGTTGGGGGCAATTTACTTTCCTGTACAGAAAATAAACTAATTTAAATTGGCATGGTTATACATAAAAAGAGAAGAGATTGATACTTGGGCAAGACAAAATAAGAAAAAAATTATAAGCCATCTTTAAGGCATTGACATTAATCTCAGAAATCAGTGAGATTTTTGCATAAGAACACACATATATATCAGAAGACCATAAATGGCATGTATCATAACATATTCAAGTCAACAAATTGGCTATAAAGACTATTACCCAAATCATTAAGCTTACAAATTGGTATCAACTTATTCATAGTCAAGTATTTACTGAAGGTCCACAGAAATAAACAGTAAGAAACATGTATCACCTGTATGTAACTTAGTCTCAAAAAAAAAATTATAGTCCACAGAAACATGTGTTACTATCAGTGAAAAAACATTCCCACTTAGCTCTTACCCATTTTCTTCTATAGTTTCCTATATTTGCAGGCTAAGAAAATATTAGATTCTGCCCCCAGAAAATATCCAGATATTCCCTATGGCACTCAAGGAAACTAAAACAAAAATAATTAGGAAGTACAATAGTACTCCCCCCTTATCTACAGTTTTACTTTTTGTGGCTTCAGTTACCCACAGTCAATCATGGTCCAGTCCAGAAACAGATGATCCTCCTTCTGACATATCACCAGAAAATGAATAGAAGCCTAACACTGCGTCACAATGCCTAGGTCATTTAACTCACTTCATCTAATCAAATAGGCTAATTTTACCATCTCACAAGAAGATGAAGACTGAGCACAATAAGATATTTTGAGGAAAAGAGATAAACTATATCGCATAACTTTTATTATACTATATTGTCATAATTTTTCTATTTTATTATTGTTATTAATCTCTTACTGTGCCTAAACTTCATCACAAGTACATATATATAGTAAAAAAAAAACATAGTATACAGAGTTTGGTACCATCTAGGATTTCAGGCATCCACTGGGGGTCTTGGAACATATTCCCCATGAATAAAAGGGGACTACTATACATTTAGTTTAGTTTATGATTTTAGATATAAAGGTAGATAATTGTTTTCTTTTTAATTGACAAATGAGCTCTATGAATGGACAATGGAAGTACAGATAACTGAGGGAAGGAAGGAAAGAAGGATGCAAGGAAGGAAGGAAAGAAGGATAGAGGGAGGAAGGGAGAAAAAAAGAGAGGCAAATGGGAAGGAGGGAGTGATGGAAGGAAGGGAGGGAAGGAAAGGGGGAGGGAGGAAGGAACAAGTACACATTTTCATGGTGTCTTTCTTATCCAGAATCAATCGTTTCAACACTCCTTTAAATCTCAGTGATTTTAGGAGAGAGGAATGTTCTTTTCCCAACACCCTTGCCTCCAACCCCCAGGGTAGGGCCCATGTCCCCCCAACTGCTTCCCCTAATAGTCTATTCCCATTCTCCTCCTAGACCTTTACAACTCCCATTGGCTTACCTCCATAAAATCAGCATCTCCTTGCTCATCAACCTCTCCCACTCTACTGGATCCTTCCCCTAGATCCATAAATGTGTTACTGTATTTATTCCAAAGATAATCATGATCTCCATGTGTATATGTAAGTGAAAAGATCAGTGCTTCTTATCAGCAATGGCCAAACTATGGAGAGAACCCAAATGTCTACCAACTGATGAATGGATAAAGAAGAGGTAGTATGTATGTATATATATTTCAGACTGTGTATACACACACACACACACACACACACACACGTACATTTCTTACTGTTTATTTCTTTGGACCTTCAGTAAATACTTGACTGTGAACAATTTAATACTAATTTGTGGGCTTAGTGATTTGCATAATAGTCTTTATGGACAATTTGTTAATTTGAATATGTTATATGCCATTATATATACATAGACATATGTATATAAAATAGAATATTACTCAGCTGTCAAAAAGAATGAAATCTTGCCATTTGCAACAACATGGATGGAGCGAGAATGTATTATGCTAAATGAAATAAATTAGAGAAAGATAAATACCATATGATTCCACTCATGTGTAATTTAAGAAACAAAACAGATGAACATATGGGAAGGAGGAGGGGAAAAGAGGAGAGAGGGAAACAAACCACAAGAGGCTCTTAACAACAGAGAACAAACTGAGGCTTGATGGAAGAAGGTAGGTAGGAGATGGGCTAAATGGGTGATAGGTATTAAGGAGGGCACTTGTGATGAGCATTGGGTGTTGTGGGTGGGTACTGTGATGAGCGTTGGGTAAATGTAAGTGGGTATGTGGGTGGGTGTTTTGGGTATTGTGATAAACACTGGGTACATAATGTACGTGGTGATCACTGAATTCTACTCCTGAAACCAATATTGCACTGCATGTTAACTAAAATTTAAATTTAAAAAAGAAGATCAGTGCTTCACCAAGGCCATTCCACACTGTACACCTGATACACATGCAGAGACACATACACACGAAACCATCCTGTAACTAAAAAATCATCTTCATTAACTCTTGCCTTGATTAACTCTAATTCTTAGATTAATAACATAATTTTTAATAGAAGCAAATACTATAAAAGCTAGAAGAATTACTGCACTTCAGATGCTATGCTACATGATTACACTCCATGATTCTATTACTATAAAAATGGATATTTAAAGTATTCTTGAAAATAATACCAACAGTTGTCCCCAGTGACTTAACATAGAAATTTGTACATAGTCAAGATAATGAATTTCAACTCTGCTTATAATCAAATATACTTCTAATTCTTATAATTCTTTTACATATCTTCAACAAAGTTTGATGTTAAAAACAAAGACAATTAGGCTGGAAGTCTCAAAGGAACCAATTATGACAAATCTAATAATTCCAAAAGCATTTAAGTACAAATTACATTATCCAACATTGACCATACTGCTAAAAACACTAATACATACTAATCACTTTGTGTATAGTACTGAAACATTTTCTAGTCATCAGGAAATTATAAGCAATTTGAAGTGGGAAAACAACTTATGTTTTGAGTGCCCTAGAGTTAGTCTACCCATGTTTTCAAGCAGCTATATAAAACATTACTATTCATCTACAAAAGACTACAGCTGGCCCTTGAAAAACAGGTTTGAACTATGTAGGTTCACTTATATGTGGATTTTTTTCAGTACAGCACTATGAAAGTATTTTCTCTTCCTTATAATTTTCTTAATAACATCTTCTTTTCTCTGGCTTACTTTATTGTAAGAACAGAATATACTATATATATACATATAATACAAACGTGTTAATTGACTGTGTATGTTATTGGTAAGACTTCCCATCAACAGTAGGCTATTTGGGGGCAAAGTTATATGCTGAGGGTGCCTGGGTGGCTCAGTCAGTTAAACATCTGACTTTTGGTTTCAGCTCAGGTCATGATCTTATGGTATATGAGTTCAAGCCCCACATTGGGCTGCACGCTGACAGTGCAGAGCCTGCTTGGGATTATTTCTCTCCCTCTCTCTCTGTGCCCTTCCTGTACTCTCTCTCTCTCTCTCTCTCAAAATAGATAAACTTAAATACCCTCATTCGGGGCACCTGGGTGACTCAGTCCATTGAGCTTCCATGGCTCAGGTCATGATCTCACAGTCTGTGAGTTCGAGCCCCACATCGGGCTTTGTGCTGACAGCTCAGAGCCTGGAGCCTGCTTCCGATTCTGTGTCTCCCTCTCTCTCTGACCCTCCCCCATTCATGCTCTGTCTCTCTCTGTCTCAAAAATAAATAAACATTACTCTTTTTTTAAATACCCTCATTAAAAAAAAAAAAGTTATACACTGATATTCAGCTGTGCAGGGACATGGAGTGTCAGTGCCCTGAATCCTTGCATTGTTCAAGGATCAACTGTACTATAAATGTTGAGAATTTTATCTAAAACCCACATATAGACCTTTATGTGATTTAGGCCTTCACTATAGTGTTTCTCTCTCCTTTTCACTGGTTTTATTTCCTTTCTAAAAGTAGAAACACAATCTCTTTTCTCAGCTATTTATCTGAAATACAGAAATCATGTTTCAATAAAGGCTCCATCACTATTGTCAAATGGTTTATTTCAAATGCATTTCTAGCACTGAAATGTTTTGTTTTGGTTTGTCTTGGTTTTGGTTTGGGGTTTGGTTTTTTCCCATCATTCCACCTATCATTCTGATTCCCTCTAACAGAGGCAAATCTAAATTGGCAAATAGGATATTCCTATGGTGACCTTTCTGCATGGCCCAGAACCAATACATAGGCAATAAAATATGTCCTTCAGTCTCCATAACCATAGGGTTCCATCAAATGAGTGCTCACAAAAGAGTTCATTTATTACCCCTCTCGTGACAGGTACTATCCCACATATAAAACAAGTCAAGATTAATGGCATTGCTTTGTTCTTTTATATCAGGGACAAAAAGTAAAGGAGTGTTGTGAACTCAAATAAGATCTAAGTGGACTTTCACATATCCTTTCATTACAGATTTCACAACTGATTGTCAAAGCTACATTGAGCATCAGAAATTGGAGCAAGGAAAATAAAAAATTAAGAATAAAAATTATCCATATCATATATAATCCTGCTAAAAGAATGCTTCAGCAAAGAGATAAAAGACAAACCTAATTCAGCCAAAGTATCTTCTAAAACTGTGATTATGTCTTTAATACACATTAATTAAAGAAAGTTGTTGAGAAGTTCATTTTTTCATGGCACAATTATAGAATAATAAACCAACAAGTCCTTGAAGAACCTTAGCTACCTATAATTATTCTTCTTTGAATAAATGCTGTTTCTTATAAAAATCTTTTTGATCTTTTGTATCTGTCCTGTTCAATAATCCTGATTGATTGGAGATCAGGGCAATAATAGGCAGAAAACTGCAGAACTTTGCAAATGAAGTCAAAGCAAGGTCAAAGTCTGACAAATTGTTACCAACTTCTTAGAGCAATACCACAATGTGAATCAAAACAAAAATCCTACCAGGTGGTGGGCATTATAATCTGAGACATTTGCATTTTATAATCCATAAAATCTTAAAAGTTAGAGAGTACTTCCCAAAGAATTCAAGAATAACTCCTACAACATCCTTCATTTCAACAATGTACTGAACTTAGATGAACAGAAACTCTGAGACATTCACTATACTTAGATTCTGGTGATTACTTTTAAAAAGTTCTTCCTTCTGTTGAATTGAAATCTGCCACTTTTTTACTTCTCTCCAAAAGAGACTGTTTTATAAAGTGGAAAGGTAAAGGTTTGTAGACAAAAAGACTAGATGAAACTCCCAGTTTTCAGAATCAAAGGGAAGAAAACAAATAACTTGACAGCAGTAATAGATGTCTCCAGGGAGGGTCCTTAAGGTGGAGCAAATGCACCCATATGTGGACCCTTCCCTTCTCCCCACACTGTCTTATCCACATGCCTCAATTCCCTTCATTCCATTTTATTCCCTGCTTGAAATGGAACTTATATCAATTCTAAATTCATTTAGTTTAACAAGCATTTCATTTCTAAATGCAGCTAACTCAGAGGTCATGGAGTGCACATATTCAAGCACACATTAATATGAACTAGCTCATTCCTCTCCATCTAATACCCATATGTGTCACTACTGTAACACACACCACATTGTACTCCAGTCATATCCCGACAACAGAGGAATTTTAGATCAGAGAGATGCAGAGGGAGGTCAGTGGAAAATGACCCATTTACAAAATTTGCCTTGGGGTGGCCATTCCTTCATAAACATTAAAGAGAAAAGTTTCCACATACTTCTCCCTACTTTAACATATGATCTCCTATCTCCAAATTCTGAAGCTCAGGCTCCTCTTAGTAAAGCTGTAATCCTTCTACATAAATTAACATGTTCTTATGGGATAGCTTGGAAATCTAATCATCTATAATATGGTTCTTACAGAAAAGGCTCTAACACCAAATATTCAATTTTTAAAAATAAACTCTGTAACAGTTTGTAAGGTAACAGCTTATTCTCCTTTAAGATTATTAAATTCCATAACAGAGTCATCATACTTATCTAATTAATCTCATTTTGTACTCACTTTTCAGCTAAACTGTTCAATTACTTTTCACAAGGATTACTGCAAACCCAAGTCTCCCCATCATATATTTGGACAATTAATTTTTATTTGCCCCTAAATGCAGAGTCTTATTTTGTCCTCCTAACATTTCATCCTGCAGAATCTGGACTTTTGCTCTCACCAGTCAAAAATTGATTATTAGACAATCCAACATGTTAATACTTCCTCCCAGATTTCTATTTATTCCATTAATTGAATATGACTATAGTCTCCAGTTAAATCAATGAACAAGTGAGAGCCAGGCATGGAAAATGATTTTGATACCACTAGAAATCTCTTTCCACATATGACAATCAAGTAAAAAACACTGTAGATAGGATCTTTTCAACCAATTATTAATCACTTCTGTGTGAAATAATCTACTTTTTCATCTTGTCAACAAAATATATGAAGATTTTTTTAATGCTTTACTAAAATAAAGACACCTTTACTTTCCTATTTAAGAATTCAATTTAAGGGTGACTGGATGACTCAGTTAAGTGTCTGACTTTGGCTCAGGTCATGATCTCATGGTTTGTGAGTCTAAGCCCTGCACCAGGCTTACTATTGACAGTGCAGAACCCTCTCCAGATCCTCTGTCTCCCTCTCCTTCTGCCCACCCCCCACACTCTCCCTTTCTCAAAAATTAATAAACATGAAAAAAATAATTCAATTTTAAAAATCTAGTTTGACATTACTCACTCTTGGAGAATCCATGCTGAATGCTACTAATTACTGCCATTTATTCGCATTTTAATTCTTCAGTTTTCCTACAGTTTCGTGCCTAGATGTCCAGTCTAATTTTAAAGGCTACCTTTTTACCTCTTTTGAAAATAAGGATATTTTGCCTTCTACTGCTTTCTGACAGGTCTATTATTTCTTAGTGACTCCCAAGTTCTGTGATCACATTAGCAGATCATTTTAGAATTAAGGGATATACTTTTTCAGAATATATATAATTCAACTAATTTGAAACAATTGTATTTATTATTTTGAGATACAGAGACAGAGTGTGAGCAGGGGAGGGGCAGAGAGAGAGGGAGACACAGAATCCAAAGCAGGCTCCAGGCTCTGAGCTGTTAACACAGAGCCCGACATGGGGCTTGAACTCACAGACCACAAGATCATGACCTGAGCTGAAGTCAGACGCTTAACCAATTGAGCCACCTAGGCGCCCCAATTCAACTAATTTAAACTTTTATTTTCATCATCTAGGGTTTCAATTTTTTTTATTAAAAATTTTATTAAGTAATACAAGGTTCAAAAACATATATGGTTACAAACAAGTCTCTCTCCCATCCCTGTCCTCCAGCCACCTAATTTCTCAGGCAACTGCTAGGTCCGTTTTCTCAAACAGTTCCAGAGATATCATATGTAATACCAGCATATGAGTATTTATATTTTAATACAAATTCTAACAGACCTGCTTTTTCCACTTCATTCAATTCCCCGGTGCTATTGCTTGTTCTACTTTGCCAATGTGATATCATAGTTATGTGTATTATCTGTCATCTTTTTTTATAAAGGTTTTTTAATGTTTTATTTTATTTTTGAATGAGACAGACAGACAGACAGACAGAACACAAGTGGGGGAGGAGCAGAGAGAGAGGGAGACACAATCTGAAGCAGCTCCCGGCTCTGAGCTGTCAGCACAGAGGCCCATGCGGGGCTTGAACTCACGAAACACAAGATCATGACCTGAGCCAAAGTCAGATGCTTAACCAACTGAGCCACCCAGGCACTCCATCTGTTAATCTCACATCACCAGACTCATGCAGAGGACATATCACTTCCTTATCCTTTTTAGTTCTCTTTCTCTCAGTCTATAACTTTGGAAGTCCCTTTTTGTTTCCTTCAGCATTCCTTCCAACCGTAACACAAATGAGATGTGCATCAGCCTTCCCCACAGTCTTTTCCTAGTTTCAGCCATTCTCTTTTATTTATCGTAATATCTCCCTCCTCCCATCTTTGATCCATGTTCTTTTCAAATTTGTGCTCCCTACACAGAAACACTGAGATTTGGGTCCACTGATGTTATTGTTAAATGATCATTTCTAAAGCACTTAAATTTATCAGTCACTATCCTAGATTCTGGTGTAAGAAAAAGTAGTAAAGCTAAGGCCCAGCTAGCCATCCATCTTCTTTCTTCATTATTAATTCATCAAGTTTCTCTTATGCTCATATACAATCCCTTAAAATCATATGTATCATTAATCTAACTTTCTGAAATTTGCTTCTCTTAAAATCTAGGACACGTGTGTAACTGTGTCTAACAATGTCTTGTTTACAATTGTCACCTCTACAACAAAACAGTCACTCTTTCCCAAACCAGTACCATCCATAGACCAAAACAAGAGCTGCCCCACTCCTGATCCTCATGCTTTGGAAGAATCCCTGGGACCAAGGTAATATGGCCACCCAGAGCCCACAGCTACCTTTCCTGACATGCTTAGGGTATCCACTACCCCACCTCTCTGTTTAAGCAGCCCATGCCTACTTCCAGAGCGTATGCCAGCCTCTTCCTGCATTCCATCCTACCAAAAATAAATGACTCAATGTTCATCCCTACACTTGAAAGGTGGCTGAGAGGCCGCTTTTTACTAATGCATATTGATGTAGTTTGTATGTGCAGGCAGGATTGTCCACTTGCATGTGCTTGAGGCCTCTCAAATGCAAATCAGAGCCAAAAGCCAAAGGAGAAGGGGGCCAACCATATATCAGGAGCAGGAGTGAGCTCCCCATCCACCACCTAATTCTAACAAGAAACTTCAAAGAATCCAAGAATTCTAAATCCAAATCTTGTCTTCCAGGTCATTTTGCAAGTATATTTCTCAAGGTAGAAAGACAGGAGGAAAGAACCTACGGAATAAGTTTCTTTTCCTCAAGTTTAAAGTGTTTTGATAATGTCAACAAGTATCCTACCAAAAGTATCTTTGGACTTAATGTGATTTCATTTAGTAAAACTCTATTTAGTGAACTATAAAGGAGAAATTTTTTAGTAGGTGCCAATTGCAACCATCATCACAAATGTTAATCTTATCTAATACTCTATACTTCCAAAATATCAGAAAAAAATGGTGAGCAACTAGTGAAAGGTTTGCTACTCCTGAAATAATGTCATAAAAGAGAACATTTATTTTGTCATTAAAAATTTATCTTCAGTACATAGCAAATCTTTGTAAGCCTCCATCTCCCTTATCAGCACCTCCCCTTTCAAAAGGGTTAGCATAACATAGTTGGAAATAATGTGAAGGATTAAGTGACCCCCCCAAAAAATCTAAATCAAAATAAACAGGTTTAAGTAAAAAAAGTAAAGGGGACATGAGGAATTTGGTGCACAATACTATCACAGTTAGTTTTATACAACTATCTTGGCTACAGTGAAACAGTCTCTATACATATCTGTTTTCCAACCCCACCCCCCTCCCCACCCCTATCCCACCTCCATGGTTCCAATGCCATCATTTCTGGATTGTTTAACCCACCAAGAAAGAAATACACACATCTTTTACTCACTTGGTAAAGAAAGGGATCTCAGGTTTATCAGAGAGTCAATAAAATCAAGCAACTGCCTAATATATATAATGGAGAAATAGCTGGGTATCTGTCTTTTCAGGTGTTCTTCCTACATATTACAAATACCTTCCATGCATTTATTTGTACATCAATAATCAGTGTAAGCTCTTCTACCTAGCTTTTTCATCAGCTAAAAAGCAATGGTGTGAGATCAAAAGCACACCTAGACTATAGGCCATCATTCATTTATTCATTCAACTTATATTTATTGAGTTTCCACTTTACACCAGTCAGAGGGTAGGGGGAGACCATAAACAATAAATATTTTAAAAATATATGAAAATTGTTAGTACATTATAAAATGACATAAGCTATGGAAAAAAAAAACACAAAGTTCTACTTTGTAAGTAAGTAAGCAGGATTCGGTGGGAGAGACACTGGGAGTAGACTGCAATATTCAAATAAGATAAAGATTAGCTCCATTGAGAAGAACATTTGAACAGTTGAAATAATGAGGAAATTAACCAAGCAGATACCTGGAAGCAGAGCATTCCAGGCAGAGGTAACAGAGCAAAAAGTTTGAGACAGGAGAGTGTTGGTATGTTTGCAGAACATCAAGGAAGTCAGTGTAAGTGGGATAGAATGAGCTACAAAGAGCATAGTAAGAGAGATCAGAAAGGTAATGGAGTTGAAGGCATGTGGCTGAAGATCATGGAAAATACAGCAGGGGTCTGAGCATTAAAGAAACATAATCTGGTTTATATTTTGGAAGGATCACTCTAACCAATAAAATGAAGTATGGAGGACAAGAGCAGAAGCAGGGACACTGTTGGGAGGCTCCTGCTTACTAGTGACTTTAGACAAGTTACTGAACCTCCCTAAATATCACTTTCCTCATCTGTAAAATGAGAATAATAAGAGTACCATCCTCAAAGGGATCTTGAAGATTAAATAAGAAAATTCACATAAAAGCCATAACTTAGCCAATATCTCTGACACCTAACAAGGGCTCAAAAATATTAGTTGTCATTATTATCCCCTTTCCAGTAGGATAGCAGAATCTACTTATCTACTTTTAGGATAACCAATCTCTTTCACCTATAGAGAGCTTTAATTATTATTCAAGAGTGCTTTCACTCTTTGTTCCCTTAACAAAAGAGTTTAAAATAAAGCTTTCTTCTGATGCCTCATTTTATTGTATCTCTTGACTTCTAACTCTATGGCATATTTCCTACATGCACACTAATCAGAAAAGCAACGTGCCTAAATAGTCTTTTTAAAAAGATCCTGGGACACCCTGGTAGCTCAGATGGTTAAGCATCAGACTCTTGATTTTGGCCCAGGTCATGATCTCATGGTTGGTGAGATCAAGCCCTGAGTTGGGCTCCGTGCTGTCAGCATGAAAACTTTTTGGATTCTTGCTCTCTCCTTCTCTTTCTGCCCCTCCCCTGCACTCACTCATGGTCTCTTTCTTTCTCTCTCTTTCTTTCTCTCTCTCTCAAAATAAATAAATAAACATTCTTTAAAAATACTTTTCTCTGGAACTCTGGCTATGTATCTAACCCTATTTAACTATTTCTCATTCCACATGCTAAGTAAGTACTCTCTCTATAAAACGTAAAAGACTTTCTCCTCTTGCTTCAAAACACCACTTTCTACCCTTCTGGCATTCTTTCCCAATAACTTCTGTTGGCTTATCACTACCTGCTGTTAAGGAGGGGTGTTACCCTAGGTTCAACCCCTAACATCCCATTCATTGCTCATCTTACACTGTTCTCTCTGGGTAATCTCATCCCAGTTTCAGTTTTACTTAGAACCTGAGAATCTAAAGTCAAATCTGTCACCTGAGCTTCAGAGCTCCCAAAATCATTGACCACTGGGCCATTTCACAGGCACCTCAAAACTGAACTCATGATTTTTCCCCCAAATCTGTTGCCACCATCTTTAGTTCTGATCTAGATTACCACAGCTGGGCACCCAACCCAGCACCATGAATATCATCCTAGAATATTTTCTTTCACTCTGCCCTCCACATCAGATTGGTGAAACAGTCATATTGCTTCTATCCCCTCAACTCCTCTCATATTGTCCATTCCCTCTCCATTCCCATTATTTCTTCCTTTGTTGAGACCCTCATTAGACTCATTTAGATTTTGTAATAATACCCTAACTGGTCTCGCTTCTTCTAGTTTTTCACAATCTCCAATTCATCCTTCAAACTATTCCCAAAGTGATTTCTCTAATATAAAATAAGATAATGCTGGAGCACCTGGCTGGCTCAGTTGGAGGAACATGAAACTCTTGATCTTGGGGTGCTGGGTTTGAGCCCCACATCCCCACATGGGAAGTAGAGATTACTTAAAATAAATTTAAAACTTCTAAAAAAAATCTTAAAAATAAGATAATGTTGCACTAATCCCCCCTTGAAACCCTCAATGATGCTCCATTTTGAACAATAAAGTTCAGGTTCCACTGAATGACTCAAGACAATTTGGTCTGTCCTATGTCTCTAGCTTTCTCCCTCTCTTTGGCCCACCTCCTCCTTGTTCTCTATCCATGGTAAAGAATTTGAAGTTCTCTGAATAGACCATACTGTTTCATGTCCCTAAACTTTTACTCACTGTTCTTCCTCTGCCTAGAGTGCTCCTCCCCAACAGCCACTCGACAAACACTTGCTCATCATTCCAACTTCAACTCAATCCTCTTTACATCTTCACACACATGCACACACTCATAAAAGAAGGAAGCAATGCTTCCTTATCTCTGTACCTTACACAGATCTCTAAGAGAATCATCATCATTCTACCATCTCCTAGGATTTCTCATACTATATGGTAGAATAAATGCATGTTTATGTCACTTTCTTGCATCAAAACTAATAAAAGACAAAAAAGATTAAAGTTAGAGGCACTATACTCAAGGAAACTTATAATTACCACAAATTACAAATACAGAAATACAGGGGCACATGGGCGGCTCAGTCAGTTAAACGTTGGACTTTGGCTCAGGTCATGATCTCATGGTTCGTGGGTTCTAGCCCCACACTGGGCTCTGTGCTGACAGCTCAGAGCCTGGATCCTGGAGCCTGCTTCGCATTCTGTGTCTCCCTCTCTCTCTCTGCCCTTCCCCCACTCATGCTTGCTCTCTCTCTCTCTCTCTCTCTCTCTCAAAAATAAATAGTCAAAAAAATCTTTTTAACAAATAAATACTGTTAAATCTTGACCAAATTAAAAAAAAAAAGAGGGTGAAAGCCTGGACACATCTCAGTGGTAAATAACATTCTTTTTTTTTTTTTTTGTAGATTTTATCTTTAAGTAATCTCTACACCTAACATGGGACTCAAACTCACAATCCCGAAATCAAGAGTCACATGTCTACTGACTGAGCCTGCCAGGCACCCTGTTAAATAATTTTCCCTAAAAGGGCCACAACCCTAGAATTCCTGCCTGCACATCCTTTGATTAGAGTATTAAGATGTAAGGCATGGATAGATACAGGATCAAAAAGGTATATCCCCTGTAAAGACCCAGTTTGAGACTACAGAAATACAGGAACGGTAGGGCAGGATTCGCATGATGACAAGCCATTGCTCTTTTCTTTTTCTTTTTCTTTTTTTTAATTTACATCCGAGTTAGTTAGCATATAGTGCAATAATGATTTCAGTAATAGAATCCAGTCATTCATCCCCTATGTATAACACCCACTGCTCATCCCAACAAGTGTCCTCCTTAATGCCCCTTCCCCATTTAGCCCATCCCTCCCATCCAAAACCCCTCCAGAAACCATCAGTTTGTTCTCTGTATTTAAGAGTCTCTTATGTTTTGTCCCCTTCCCTGTTTTTATATTATTTTTGCTTCCCTTCCCTTATATTCATCTGTTTTGTATCTTAAATTCCACATATGAGTGAAATCATATCATATTTGTCTTTCTCTGATTGACTAATTTCACTTAGCATAATACACTCTAATTCCATCCACGTAGTTGCAAATGGCAAGATTTCATCCTTTTTGATTGCTGAGTCATACTCCATTGCATGCATATATATACACACACACACACCACATCTTCTTTATCCATTCATCAGTCAATGGACATTTGGATTCTTTCCATACTTTGGCTATTATAGATAGTGCTGGTATAAACATTGGAATGACATATCATTTCTAACTGTCCATGATTAAGCTCACCTCGCCAAGGGAACTACTAGAGATTAAGTAAAGTGGAAGAAAGAAGCTGAACCACCAGTTCACAATGCTGATAGCCTGTGACTTAAAGTACTTTGCCATGAAGCATATTGAGTTTTGGAGCACCAAACAGTAAAAGAAAACTTTTCCTGAAAGCAAAGGAAATAACTTTCATGAGAAACCATTTAATATCACAAATAGATTAAAAATTGCTGATTATTGGGAAGCCTGGGTGGCTCAGTCAGTTAAGCGTCCGACTTCAGCTCAGGTAATGATCTCACGGTTCATGAGTTCGGGCCCCACATGTGGCTCTGTGCTGACAGCTCAGAGCCTGGAACCTGCTTCGGATTCTGTGTCTCCCTCTGTCTCTGCCCCTCCCCAACTCTGCTCTCTCTCTGCCTCTCAAAAATAAAGAAAACTAATAAAAAAAATTGCTGATTATTATCTCAACTTACACTCTGCATTATTCTTCAGTAAATGACTAGTGGTATACAAAGATCAGTAATGGAAACTCTACATAAAAAGCACAAAATAAAAAACAAAGAGAAAAGGAGAGGAACCAAAAACTTCATATGAATAAGAATTAACAAAGGAAACAGAGGAAGAGGTCACTGAAATAGTTATATGTGGACTCAAACACACACACACACACATATAAATAATATGTTCTCTCTTTTAAAAAAATTGAAAGAAAAGTTACAAGATTCAAAAAACAGATAAAACATAAGGGAATGAAAAACAAGATAAAAGAACTCAAGAAACAAACACAAGCAAAAAAAAATTACAAAGATAAAAGTAACAGAAGCATCCAATATACATGAACTGAGAGAACATTTTGGAAACATGGTGGAAAACTAGCAAAATCACATATCTAAAAAGATGGAAATGGGGCGCCTGGGTGGCGCAGTCGGTTAAGCGTCCGACTTCAGCCAGGTCACGATCTCGCGGTCCGTGAGTTCGAGCCCCGCGTCGGGCTCTGGGCTGATGGCTCAGAGCCTGGAGCCTGTTTCCAGTTCTGTGTCTCCCTCTCTCTCTGCCCCTCCCCCATTCATGCTCTGTCTCTCTCTGTCCCAAAAATAAATAAACGTTGAAAAAAAAAAATTTAAAAAGATGGAAAATCCCAAACACTCTTCTTTCCTCATCTCTCATAACGAGGAATCAATAGATAGATATTAGTTACAGTTGAGTGAAATTTAAAATAATTTCTGATTCAAGGAAAAATATGCAACTAGGCCTTAAGCATATAAGAAGCTGCCCAACCATTGAAAGTGAGGGGATACAGAAACATTTACCATCCAATGGATATCAAAAGAAAGCCAGGGCAGCACTAATTTATGAGAAAAAAATAGACTTTAAAACAAAAACTGTAACAAGAGACAAAAAAAGAAAGGACACTATATAATAATAAAGGGGACAACCCAACAAGAAGATATAACAATTGTAAATATTTATGCATCCAACATGAGCATCCAAATATACAAAAGTTAATAACAAACATAAAGGAAATAATCGACAGTAATACAATAATAGCAGGGGACTTTAACCACCCACGTACATCAAAGGACAGAAAAATCAAACAGAAAATCACTGATTTTGAATGACACACTGAACCAGATGGATTTAACAGATATATTCAGAACATTCCATCCTAAAACAGCAGAAGACACATTCTTTTCAGGTGCACATAGAACACCATGCATCTTTTCTGACCACAAGGCTATGAAATAAGAAACAACTACTAGTAAAAGTCTAGAAACAGCACGAATACAAGGAAGTTAAATAACATGCTACTTAACAATGAATGGGTCAACCAGGAAATCAAAGAAGTAAAAAAGTACCTGGAAACAAATGAAAACACAATGGTCCAAAATTGTTAGGATGCAGCAAAAGCATTCTAAGAGGCAAGTTTATAGCAATACATGTCTACCTCAAGAAGTGAGAAAATCTCAAATGAACAACCTAACCTTATACCTAAAGGAACTAGAAAAAAAAACACACAAAACCAAAAAGCAGCAGAAGGAAGGAAATAATAAAGATCAGAACAGAAATTAATGATATAGAAACTAAAAAAAACAAACAAAACAAAAACAATAAAACAGATGAATGAAACCAGGAGCTGCATTTTTTTCCAAGATCAACAAAAGTAATAAACCTCTAGCCAGACTTTTCAAAAAAGAGAGAGAGAGAGAGAGCACAAATAAACCACGAATGAAAGGGGATCACAAATAACAACCAACACCACAGAAATACACACAACTGTAACAAACTATTATGAAAAACTATATGCCAACAAACTGGACAACCTAGAACAAATGGATAAACTCCTAGAAACATAAAACCTACCAAACTGAAGCAGGAAGAAATAGAAAACTTGAACAGACCAGTTAACGGTAATGAAACTGAATCAGTAATCAAAAAACTCCGAACAAACAAGTCTAGGACCAGATGCTTTCAGAGGCGAATTCTAGCAAACATTTAAAGAAAAGTTAATATCTATTCTTCTCAAACTATTCTAAAAAACAGAAAATGAAGGAAAACTTCCAAATTCATTCTGTGAGACCAGTATCACCCTAATACCAAAACCAGATAAAGACACCACGAAAAACAGAACTAAAGGCCAATATCTCTGGCAAAGACAGATGTAAAAATCCTCAACAAAATACTGGCAAACCAAATCTAACAATACATTTAAAAAATCATACACTACACTCAAGTGGGATTTATTCCTGGATTGCAAGGCTAGTTCAATTTTAACACATGAATCAATATGATACACCACATTAATAAAAGAAAGGATAAGAACTATATGATCATTACAGTAGATGCAGAAAAAGCATTTGACAAAGTACAACATCCATTCATGATAAAAACCCTCAACAAAGTAGGTCTAGAGGAAACATATATCAACATAATACAGGCCATATATGAAAAACCCACAGCTACATACTCAAAGTGAGAGCTTTTCCTCTATGGTCATAAACAAGACAGGGGTGTCCACTCTTACCACTGTTATTTAACACAGTACTGGAAGTCCTAGCCACAGCAATCAGACAACTAAAAAGAAATAAAAGGCATCCAGATTGGTAAGGGACAAGTAAAACTTCCACTATTTGCAGATGAGATGATACTACATATAGAAAGTGAAAGACTCCACCAAAAAACTACTAGAACTGATCAAAGAAGTAGTAAAGTCACAGCTACAAAATCAATATACAGAAATCTACTGCATTCCTATACACCAATAATGAAGCAGCAGAAAGAGAAATTTAAAAAACAATCCCATTTAGGGATTTATATGTATGATTCATAATTTTTTCTCGAAAAAACTCTAACTCAACCTGCATGTGTTCACAGTACAAAAACACAAAAATAAAAGCTCTGAGTATTTTTTGTTTTTTTACTGCCCTTTAAAAAATAATCATCTCTTATTAATCTCATTTTTAACAACAGAATTTTTAAAAAGAGTCAAATGATGGCCCTGGATTCAACATGTTAATTGGATATCTGAAGATTTCACTGCAGATACTTAGCAAAATTTTAACTGCTACATTTCTGTTCGTTTTCAGTACAATGGGTGAAAACAATCAGTTCGCAAGCTTGTTCACTTACACAAGCTGGGTTTAGTATGGCGTGTGGTACGGAGCCCAGAGTCTCCAACACAGTAGTTGTATTTTGAGTATTTAAAGATCAAAGTACGTTAAGAAGTCCTGTCTGAACTCCTTCCTGTCTATCCAACAACTTCCTTCCCAGCTAGATTGATCCACTTAATTTTGACCTATCATTAGTTGAAATTCAAGTTAAATTTATCACTAAACTGAAAGAGTGAAAAGAAGGAAAATAGCTAATCTCAATTACAACAATCTATTTTTAAAAATACTAGGACAAGATTCATAGATTCATACAAAATTAGCAAATATATTTTATTGTAAAAATCGCCTTGATCATGTCTGTTTTAAAGATGTAGATATTTGACCTTATTTAGATAAATTCTTGTTGTTTCTAAAAAACTAACCTTCTTAAATCTTTCTTCTGAATTGAGTAACAAGACCGAATCTTTTTCTGCTCCTAGAAAACTTGGAGCCACACTTAGCCCACATAAATCAGCGTGTGGGTTAAAAGGGCAGCAGATCTCCACTTTTTTTCCACCAAAACAGAAGTGACATTTAAAAAGTATTTAATATTCACTGTCCAACATACTCTCCTCACTCTGAACTGCCACCCACAGTAAGGAAGACAACTGGTTTGCATGAAATACCCCTGTAAGATTTCTGTAAACCCTGAATTTTCTCCTCCATCAGTCCGTAAGACACTAGAATCACAAAACCATAATCAAAGCTGCTGCATTTTTTGCGTTATTCCTGACTGTTTTATATCCTAATGCTTGTTTTCCTTTCTTCTTTCACTCCACTTTTAATTTGTCCTATCTTGAGTTTCATATAGCCTTGTAAGTCACCTTAAATCCTTTCTAGAAAAAGGAATAAATAAATAATCATTCCATGTATCTGCAAAAGCAATCTCAATTTACCTTAGATAAAGCCTTAAAACTTTAACTCCTTGCTGCCTCTTAACTATTCTCTACCACACTGAACACAGAAATATTGAAATCCGAGTTCTTTCTTTTTTATCAATGCCCTGTTTGAAGATATTTAAGGCTACATACCAAAAATACAGGAAAAGCACCCATGCACAATTTAAGTTTAGAGGCCCATGATGGAAATTGAATTGTTTGTGCAAATAAAGAAACTGCTTGCTGCATGACTTTTATGTGTAAAGAACGTAAAGCTTCCAGTTCCTTGCATATACTTCCAGTTACTCAAATAGTAATAGCTCAGTTACACAGCAGGAATTTTTAAATGCTCTGATGTAACACTACTATAGCTTGGTCACTGGCACAGGAGCACTTGTTTAAGCGCTATTTTTAAAACTACTAATAAACACACCAAATAGCAGAATTGAGCCTCTGCTCAAGTGAGTTGCCTAAGTTGTTGTGAAAGAAAAAAAAATGTGTAAGAGAATCACATTTTTATCTAAATCTGAAATGCCTGCTAATCTATTAGAAAAAGCAGACATTTATAAAATTGGAACTTTCATAAAGTAGTTTAGAGTTTAGTGTTATTAAAAGGAAAATTAGTTATAAAACTAATAAATGCACAGCATAGTATTTCTATTCATCCCATTTTATAGAAATAATGTCCTTTTATTTCCCCCAAAGTTATCTAACCAAGCAACAGATAATCTAAAATTATCAGATTTGCTTTACAGCAAAATTGGATCTTAAAAAGTTTGACACTTCACTCACCTACTGCAGGACAGAGTATTGCCCATATACAGATACTAAATCAATTGTCTAAGCAATTTCTTGTATTTAGAAATTCAGTGCCACTCTTACGGCTCACAATTTGGCTTATGATGCATCTGTAAGCAAACAGCCTGACAAGCACCCTAGTGTATTTCAGGATGACTGACGGGACACAGTGGCTCAAGCACAAGGGGGGGATGGGTGCTCTTAAAGCAATATGCCAATGAAGAGCGACATCAAACAGTAGAATCAGACCTAAAATTTTATTTTTCAAATCTGCAATGAAATGATATATCGTCCAGTATAAACTTTTAAACATAACTTTTGTGTGTGCTGTGTTCCCAAAACATTGTGAATTCCAAAGTGGCTTTAAGAATTTTTAAAAAATTTAAATTTAACTGATGAAATTTAACTGATGACAATAAATTAAATATGAGTTGCTATCAGAAATAGGGAAGCAGATCCATGCAGTTTGTCCCCTGCTGTGTTCCTTCCCTATGGCCTGCCTACTTCCCTGGTTAAAACTTGGATCAAAAGATTAGAAAATTTCAATTATGGATATTTCCATATTAGTTTCACTTCAGAAAATATTCAAGTCATACATTGGCATCATTCTCCACATTTGTAATCTCTCCTATATTATTTCACAATACTCTCTCTGCACTGTTCAATCCTTTTTTACAGCAATCAGCTCTTTAAAAAAAAAAAAAAAAAAGCTACTCATTTTTAAACACAATCCCTAATTTAGCCAGCAGAGGGTATCATTTGATTCTGAAAGCCCACAGTATTTCATCCAATGACATTTATTTTTATACTTCAACTACAAAATGGGACACACCATCTCAATTTTCATTATTAAATATGTTTAAACATATCCCATTTTATTTTGCCTATATTAATTTGACTTTTATATAGCCCATATTAGTGTTTAATACTTCTCATCTGTGGCAAAGTCTACCATTATTTCTTCTATCAGTTCCAAGAGATGCATTGTCATGGTAGTGAGAGAAAGACTAAGAAGTAGCAGAATTGGGTTCAATCATCAAAACGACTTTCCACAACCCTAGATTTTTCTGGGACCAAAAATAGCAAACAAAGAAACAAATAAAAACCCTACGTAAAGATTCCAAGCCCCATTAGAAAATCTAAAACAAACTCCAAAGAAAATAAAACTACACTATAATACAAAATCATTTCTCTTCAAAATTACATATGATATTTGTAAACTGTTAACTAATATTTTCTAATTGCCTTGTTTGGTATTTGTCCATTCTATATGGACAAATTATAATTAGCTACAGCAAAATTCTAGAAGACAGGGATCCTGTTATCACAGAATTATTGTATTTCTCATGAGCATACAATGTTACGACTAACAAAGTCCTCATACAAGCTACAAATTCCCTATTTTACAAATTCAGTTTTGAAAAGCCTGAATATTGATTTGCCTGATTTACTCTAAAAATAAAGATTTTACCATCTAAATAGCCAAAAATCATTAACTACCACAAATTTATCTTGACTGAAGATAAAAATTTTCTATGCTTCCCTGAAGCTATTATCACAAACATTAAGTTTACTAAGTTAACTTGGCAAAAATAAAACAGATCTAAAGGCTCAAAGAGTGAGCTCTCTTTTCAAGCTCCTAAACTTACCCCTAATGACACAGCCTTTATGCTCAAGTATTAAATTTTCCAAAGAGAAAAGAAATAATCATTCTCTTCCTCAATTGTGATTCAAAATAGGAAATTATAGCTTCTTTTCCTTTAAAAGAAAATTCTATTTCTGATAATGAAAGCAAGTTTTGAGTTCCTCACTCTACAAAATCATTTTTTAATAACTGAATGTGGCAGTTTCTTTCCTCATATAATAACTAATGGTAGCTATGTAAAAATCATCTTTTACACTTGGAAATAAAGTATACCATCTTTTCAACTGTAATGGATTTTTTTCAGGAAATTTTGTATTGTTAATTTTCTGAACTGATATATTCCCTACGATACAAAAGAGATACTTAGAATTATTTCTCAAATTAACTGACAGGATATGCATCCATAAGAAAACTGAAATATCAGTTTTGCAAGTAATTTGCTTATCCTTTTTACCAATCATCAAAAAAAATCTAAAATCATCCAATTTTAGAATATACAGATAACTAATTTTTTTGTTTTCATCTAACCACTTAATTCTACTGTACTTTCCAACTATGAGTTTGGTTCCTGACAGAGGCTCCCCTGAAGTATGTCTCATTCAGCAATTTTTGGTTTCCCTACTGCCTTAAGAAACTATACCTACAAGGTCTTGTTAGTCTCAATTCTACTTGAGGATTAAAAAAAAAAAAATTTTTAACAACAATGCATGGCCTGGGGAGAGATTGAATAGTGAATAAATACTATTTAAAATAATCTTTTACTTTTAGCAAAAATGACCCCATATATTTTATGTTCAATTTGAATTTGTAACATACTTTTTATATACAGTCTTTCATTTTATTTTGAAAACTAGTTATTATTTCCCTAAACTATTGCAGTGGACTTATAACAGATAATATTCACACCAATGAGCAAGTCTAGGGCACACTCTGACTCGGACATACATTAGGTATGATGAGTTTGAGGTGTGAGCGCCATGTGCAAATGGGTTACGTCCCACAGACAGCTGAAACGCAGGATCCTGAAGTTCAGGAGAAAAATCAGCCCTATAAATAGAGATATGGTCACTATGCATCCATGTTACACCCTAACCCATGAGACTAAATGAGATCTTCCAAGGTTCACAGCAGAGAAAGATAAGGCAGCCAAGGATAGAACTTTGCAAAACAAGTACCCACTAGGAATGGGAAGAGAAGGAAAGAAATTAAAAGAACAGGCAGAAACACAAGGAAACTGGGTTCAAATTCAAGCTCGACTTCACTCTTCCCCCTTTCATCCTGTTTTTCCCCCCATTTTGTGAAATGAGACCTACAAAATTACTATTAAGAAGTGCTTATAAAATTACCCATAGAATGTAATGGAGTACTGGGGTGCCTGGATGGCTCCATTGGTTTTAAGCATCTGACTCTTGATTTTGGCTCAGGTCATGATCTCACAGTTCATGGGTTCAAGCCCCGTGTTGGGCTCTGTGCTGTTGGAGCCTGTTTGGGATTCTCTGTCTCTCTGCCCTTCCCCAACTCGTGCTCTCTCTCCCTCTCAAAGATAAATAAGTAAACATTGTTTTAAAAAGAATCTAATGGAGTGCTCATTACAGTGCTAATAATTCACCAATTATTCTTATTATGTGGAAAGATACTTTTCTGTTCGTGGGATTCTACTTTTCCAAACCAAAATGCCATTGCATTTTAGAAGGCTGCTGTGAAAGATTGCAAAAAAAAAAAAAAAAAAAAATTGCCTATCTGATTTAAAAATGGATAAAGAATCATTAGGTCCACACATTTTTATTTAGCAAATTGAATCCATTTCACCAAGGGACGTCATCTACCCCATCCATGATAGTAACTTATAATTAAGTAACAAGGAAACATAGTTCTAAAATGGAAGAACTTAAGACCTGCTTCCAAAGTTGTAACATATGCTTAATAGAGAAAATCAAAGATACACTAACACATATTAACAAATGGTCTATGTTTATTTAGAGGATTAGATATGGAATGGTTAAAGGACAGAATACTGAACCAAAAGCAATAGAATGGCAATAAGTAAAAAACAGAAACCTCTGGTGTCTTGTTCCCACATAAGATTTATGGAATTGTGCCAACATGCTTCATTCCAGAAGAGAGAGTCAGTCACTTGCTGAGGCTATATTAGAGAGAGGGAAAGGAAATCCTTTCTCCCACCATTTCCAAAGATAGTAACAGAAAACTAGAGAATGATGGATTTCACTACCAAGTAGCCATGTTTATTTTACTCATGTCCCCCACTGGCTCTCTACAAGTCAAGTCTACTAATTTTTCATTATAATGCAAAAGAAATATATGTACAAAGACAAGGAAAATCAATTTTGCAAAATTCATAATACCCCTAAATTGTCCAAAGGGTACCTGCTAGCCTCACTAAGCTTAACTACAACATCACTCCTATCAGGCCTCCAATTGTACTGAAGAGAATAAAGCTCATCACAGGGTAAGGTAAAGTAATTAAACTCAGTCGTCAGCATAGTGATTCACACTATTTGACTCTAAATGATAATCATACCAACAGTCCAAGTAATTCATACACACATACCCCAAATCACCCCAGCCTTTCTTCTCCTGGATGTTGAGAGCACAGAATTAGACTAACACAATTAATCATGTTCCTCAGGTAAAATTCAACTGATAGAACTAGTCTGTGAAAAGTCTGTTGTATTTTATTTTTTGTTATCATAGTCCATATCACTTGCCTCAGTTCTGTTCCACTCCTACCTTCCTATAGGTATCCACTGTGTTGTAGTTAGTGGATGCCTTTCTAATCAACTTCCCATAACTCTTGACATATATCTTTACAATGGTATATAGCTTTATGTGTGTATGGACTTTCAAATTTACACAAACAGTATTGTACTTCTTCTCTCTTCTCTCTCTCTCCCTCTCTGTCTCCCCCCACCCCATTATGTTTTCATGATCTAACATGTTGAACCATATACATGCAGTAAACACCATAGATTAGCCCAAGCAACACACAATCCAGCTCTCCCTTGCTTTGCACAGCTATGGAAGCAGGACATTAGGTTTCCCAGACTTCTTTGCAACTCAGAATGGCATGTGACAGAATTCTAGCCAATGAGTGTCAGCTGGTGTCCACTGAGATGCCTTCTGGCAAAGCTTTTGCCTTCCCTATAAAAAAGGAATCAGATAATGTTGCTATGACCCTTGGCCCCTCCTTCTACTATCTCTGGTATGATGCCTGGACATAAATCAGTGCTAAAAAGCTAAGGAAGGAAGATGACAGAGCAAAACTATGCAAAGAGCTCAGGTCCTTGATATCAGTTCTGAACTTCTTACCCACAGATTTCTTGTTATTTGAGAAAAATTAGTTCCCAACTAATATAATTGATTTAATTTAGTTTCCATTTGTAGCATTCTATCAGATGCCTTAATAATGTATTTTATCTGTCCGTATCCCTATTCAAGAATATTTAGGTAGTATCCAACTCTTTGCTATGGGAAACAGTTCTATAATAAGCATTCTCATACATACTTCTTTGTATACCTATGTAAGAGTCCCTCTAATGCATATACTCTGCTACGGCCTGAATTGCACCCTCCCCAAAATTCATATGTCTGTAATTCTAACCCCCTATACTTTAGAATATAACGGTATCTGGAAACAGGGTCTTTAAAGGTAGGATTATGCTAAAATGAAGCCATTAGGGTGGGCCCTATCAATATGATTGGTGCCCTTATAAGAAGAGGTTAGGACACCGACACGCACAAGGGAATAACCATGTTGAGGATACAGCAAGAATATAGCCATCTATTAGCCAAGGAGAGAGGCCTCAGAAGAAACCAAACCTGTCAACACCTTGATCATGGACTTCTAACCCTCAGACTAAGAAAATAAATTTCTATTGTTTAAACCAGTCTGTGATACTTTGTTATGGCAACCCTACCAAACTAATACAATTCAGAAGTAGAATTTCTGCGTCGAATGCATTTGAGCACTCAATTTCAACAAATATTACTAACCTGGTCTCCAAAATAACACCACCAACAGAACATGTAGGCTCACATGTCCCCATCTCCTCACCAGCACAAGATACTACATGACATTTCAGCTTCTGCCAACACGGAAAGTACAAAGTGGATCTCACTGTTGTTTTAATTTAATTGTATTTTTGATTACCAATGTCATTGGTGATATGCTTGGGGTTAACTAGCCAGCCATTCAAGTATCTCTTCTATGAATTGCTCACTTTTACTTTTTACCCCTATTTCTCCTAAGCTGTCTGTTTTTTCTCACAGATTTCTAAAATTCTCTCTATATTCTATATATAACCCTTTGTCAGTAATAGTCCTTGAAAATA
Source organism: Lynx rufus (assembly GCF_022079265.1). Taxonomy (NCBI): domain Eukaryota; kingdom Metazoa; phylum Chordata; class Mammalia; order Carnivora; family Felidae; genus Lynx; species Lynx rufus. The sequence continues at coordinate 10,251,466 of NW_025814825.1, forward strand.
TCCTCTCCCTTCTTGATAGGTCTCTCTTTGTATCCATAAACATTCTACCATCTATGTATGAAAGTTCCATTTTCTTCACATCTTTACAGATACTAGGTTATTACCAGGTTATTAATTTTTATAAATCCAATAAGTATGATAAGGTATCTCATCATTATTTTAATCTGTATTTACCCAATAGCTAGTGAAATAAGCTAAATATCTTTTCACTTATTTATTAGTCATTCCAATTTTCTCTTCTGTGAATTACTTTTTGACTTATAATTAACTCATTTCTCTGTTGTTCTTTTTCTTATTAATTTTTTTCAATATTTATTTATGTCAGTAATCTCTATACCCAACCTGAGGCTCCAGCTCACAACCCTGAGATCAAGAATCATACATTACTGGGGCACCTGGGTGGTTCAGTCAGTTAAGCATCTGACTTCAGCTCAGGTCATGATAGCGCGGTCTGTGAGTTCGAGCCCCATATCAGGCTCTGTGCTGACAGCTCAGAGCCTGGAGCCTGTTTCAGATTCTGTCTCCCTCTCTCTCTGTCCCTCCCCCACTGATGCTGTCTCTCTCCTCTCTCTCTCTTTCTCTCCCTCTCTCTCTCTCTCTCTCTCAAAAATAAACATTAAAAAAAAAAAAGTATAACATCAAGCTAACCATGAGGGAACACAGGACAAATGCAAAAAGAATACTGTTTTTAAGGCTTATTTTTCTTTATTTGAGAGAGAAAGTGCAAGCACATGCAAGTACAAGAGAGGGGAAGAGGGAGAGAGAATCCTAAGCAGGCTCCATGCTCAGGGTGGAGCCTGAGGCGGGGCTTGATCCCACAACCCCGGGACCAAGACCTGAGCCGAGAGGCTCCTGGGTGGCTCAGTCGGTTAAGCAACCGACTTCAGCTCCGGTCATGATCTCATGGTTCGTGGGTTCGAGCCCCGTGTCGGGCTCTGTGCTGACAGCTCAGAGCCTGGAGCCTGCTTCAGATTCTGTGTCTCCCTTTCTCTCTTCACCTCCCCTGCTCACATTCTATCTCTCTTTCTTCAAAAAATAAATAAATATTTAAAAAAAAAAAAAAGAATCACACATTCCTCCACATGAGCTAGCCAGGCACCCCTCCTTATTAATTTTTAAATAATTCTTTGTAAAATGTTATACTAAATCATTTTTTGTTTAATGATCTATGAGTTACTATTTCCATAATAATGCTACATAATAAAACACCCTAAAACTCAGTGGCATAAAACAACATTTATTCTCTCTTGTGCATTTTCAGGTTGGCTGGTGGTTAGGTTGGCTAATCCAAGATGGGCCTGGCTGGGCTTACTCCAAGCTGCAGTTTTGGAATCCAAACCTGTTCTACATGTGTCTCATCCTCCCTGGACAAGTAGGCTATCAGGAGCATGTTCTTCCCATGACAACAACAAAAATACAAGAAGTGCAAGTGGAAAAATACAAATTAAAACTACTTCTCAAATGCCAAACTGACAGAGAGCCCAGTACCTCTCTTATCCCTTAAATAGTTCAAGAATTCCATGGGCCTCTTGACCCCCCATACCTCAAAGAGAGAAAACAAGAGAATATGTTTAGAATACAAGTGGGTCCTGTTGAAGGCTGCTAGTGTTCTACTTCCAGCACACAGTTAACTGACGAAAACTGATCCCCTGAGGTCCATTGTGACCTTTCCACCTGCTGCACTCTTGCGTTTGCTACTACCGTTACTGACATTGGCCATGGTGATTCTTCAAGACAGAACCAGCTTGCTCCCTCAGAGGTATGGCATGGCATCCATGCTTACAGCCTCAGTTTACCAAGCACAGTGGCCAGGTCAGGAGGGCCTTCTGCCTCCTTCTGCCTTCAATCACTCACAAGCCCAAACAGCCTCTCCCACCAGATAATATAGGCCACAAAAAGGATTCTAATTTAAGGTCTTTGATATTCTTTCTTACTAGGTCCTTTCTTATTCAGGAACAGTTCAATGCATTAAAAAGTTTCTAATAATAAATACATTGTAAAAGAAAGGAGTCCAGGTCTTCATTCTTTTCCTCTCTGAAGGCTCCCAGACTCTACAGATTGTCTCCAGTCCTCCCAGTTTTGACCAGCACTGCAGGTGAAGAAAGACTGGAAAAGATAACCTTTATCAAACCAGAAAAAGACCCTCATACATCAGTACTGAGACACAAGAGGATAAATATATCCTAATGATTTGTAAACACTGGGGGAACCTTATAGTTTCTAGATAAAATACAGAATTCCCAGGTAACTTTGAATTTCAGATAAACAGTGAATAATTTTCCAGCGTAAGTATGTCCTATGTCCTATGCAATATCTGGGACATACTTACACTAAAAAAACAAAACAAAACAAAACAAAAACAACAACAAAAAAAACACTGGCTGTTTACCTGAAATTCAAACCTGTGTGTCTTATATTTTCATTCGCTAAATCTGACCACCCTACTTTTTATATTTCATGAATGGGACAAATTGGGAGGAGGGGGAACTAGAACTCCCTTGTACCTAAATTTAAAGCAGCCTCAGAGCCAGACCCTCACATCTGTGTATCCTGACATCCTGACAGAGAACTGAGGGCAACAGAGACAACCCAATAACCAGCTCTCATCCCGTTACTACACAGGAGCTGCTTTTTAGACAGCCAGATGTGCTTCCTGGTCACCTCCCGGCAACAGATTTCTAACTAGACTCTGCCAGAAGATTTTAGTTCCCAGAAATACAATACGGGATACAAGAAGACAAAGGAAGAATAACATACTGTGTCCTGAGATATGAGAACCCCAACAGGAGGGGTTCTCCAAGATCATGATGCTGTGGTTCATGGGATTAAGCCCCACGTCAGGCTCTGCACTGACGGCATGGAACCCGCTTGGAATTCTCTCTCTCCCTCTCCCCCTTCCTCCCTCTCCCTCCCTCTCTCTCTCTCTCCTTCTCACTCTCTCTCTCTCTCAAAATAAATAAACTTTAAAATAATAATAATAATGATGATAATAAATTATTTTAAATTATCTAGAGTTGAATTCACCTCCAAGTAGAGGACCAAATAATAGGAATAAGAGAATAGCTGCCCCAATGGATGTGTACCTCCTTAGCCCAGAAATGTACTGAGATACCTGAGATTTAAGAGAGAAGAGATTTAAAATTTAAGAGAGGAATTCTGTAGTTCAAAGTTGATAGTGATGAAGCTCAAAGGGGATATACATATCTCACTTATGACAAACACCAAATAAGTCCCATCTTTCAAAAAGAAGCCAATAGGAAAATATCCAAAATAAAAAGACTATATAAGAGTAAGATAATGTCTTAAAGATAAACAGAAACTACCCTCAAGATAAAAGAAAATTTGGAATACTATCTACTCTGTGCTCTCAGTGAAACACCCAAACACATAAATTTCAGGACAGAAATGATGGAAAAACCAAATAAAATGAAAAGAAAATCAACTGAAGTGAGAGACCAAAATAAAAAGAGACCTAGCAATGATTTAAAAACTTTTTAAATAAGCAAAACCAAAAAGACAATAAATTAATTACAATCTCAATTGGAGAGGGGCTCCTGGATGATTTAGTCAAGGATCCGACTTTGACTCAGGTCATGATTTCATGTTTCATGAGTTCGAGCCCCACATCGGGCTCTGTAATGACAGCTCAGAGCCTGGAGACTGCTTCAGATTCTGTGTCTCCCTCTCTCTCTGCCCCTCCCCTGCTCGCTCGCTCTCTCTCTCAAAAATAAACATTAAAGAAAAAAATTTTAATCTCAACTGGAGAAATCACTCCTCTCCTTTATTTGCTGCCTCTCTATCAGCAACTTCATCATTCAAAGGGCAAAAGAAGCAAGGCATAGAACTGCTTAGCCTGGACTTAACTTTTACCAAGAAAGAGAAATATGTTAGTGATGTCAAAGTGACAGGAACCATGGGGAAAGCTGAACATATCACCTCAGAGTCCATTACAGCCAAGGAAGAAAACACAAAGCAAAGTAAGACAAGTATCTTCAATTGTTTAGCAGGTCAGAGAAAATATACATATTTCCCAGAGCCAGAAATTCTAAAATGAAAGATAGGTCAAAAAATAAAACCCACTATTAGAAGTCACATGAAGAAAAAATGAGACAGAATGTATGCAAATATAATTTAATGTGGTATACAAGAAGCTTTCTAAAAACCTGAGGGTTTTAAAGGACATACAAGAGAAGAAGGAAGAAGGTAAAGGTAAGAATGAATGCATCAGTATACTACTGGCTTATTAAAAGTGTGGACTAAACCTAAGATGAACAGAGACTTGTGAAAAACGCTCAAAACAACACCAATATTTTTAGGTTGCATTTGAGGGAAGAAGGACAAGAAAGATACAACCACCCTCCTCCACTCCCAGGCAGAGTTCGTGATATTGACAACAGACAGAAAGGAAAATGACAATATTTTGTGTTTGCTTTCATCTTGTCTACCAAGGAGAGTGGTCTTTATGACAGTAAGAGTGTACCAACAATCTTACTATGCATCTGCCTTCACTAAATGTAACTGTCCTAAGTGACGGAGGAGGGAAGGTCAATATGTATAACAAGATGCAGCTCAGTATGTGCATTATGCCTTTTAATTCTTGACCTAAATTAGGATTCTGTAAATTAGCAAGAGCATAATGTATGGATATTGCATGGGCAACCAACAGTGCCTATCACAAGATATTTGATTCTGAAAGCTAGAGTTATGAAAACAGAATTGCTGAATCTAACCAAAAGCAAGTTAATCTTGCAAACTCCCACGGAAACATGACCTATGAGCTCTAGCCTTGGGCTAAGATAGATGCTGATACCGCTTCTAGAGAATCACAGAGAAATCAGTTTTACTTCTTATTCTCCCTTCATTCCTAACCACAAAGAAACAAACACACATTAGAGACCAGGGCCTTTATTTGACTTACTAGTATCTATTCCCAGCACTAAGAATAATGTCTGCTACACATGTCATCTAGAATGAATGAATGAATGAATTCCAAAGCCAATACCAGAGCAGACCCAATGTAGTCCTTTCAGCAATCCTGCTTCTCAGTCATTCCTAGGGTTCTCAGTGAACTAACTCAGGGCCTCTTTGCATTAATACCACCTCCAGAAATCTTATCAACTGAGACCTAATAATTCACTTATTATTTAATTAATTGTATACCTCCATCCCAATTCCCTACCCCATATGCAGATAAATGCTATATACAGTGTAATTTAAGCAATGCTACCCTAAGTACAAGTCTGCAATGATATAAGGAGCTTGCAAGAATGTAAATCAATGACCATTTCTTCTAAAAAGTCTTGCTACAAAGTCTTAGAGCATAGATGACCTACATTCTGGTACTAACTTTTCTCCTTTCATGGACCAATAACAGATTGAGAACTACTGATCAATACAGCCAACATAAAGTAGGGCCTACAGTGCTCAAGTTCCACTCTCTGAGGGCTTTTCTTCGTGCTAAACATTGCCTTCTCCATCAAATCTATTTCCCCACTGATGGAAGAACCTGAAGCAGAACAAGCATACTGGTTAGGATAATGAAGACAGGAAAAAGAGGTGGGTGTGCCAAATAAATTTGACCTAATTTACAATTTGGTACATAGGAACTTAAAATCATTTCTCAAACCCTGGAAGATTGTGAGTAAATTGGTAGCAGATTAAATTGGCTGTGTCCCAGGCACCAATAATACAGTTAAAAACAATAATCAAGCATGTGAAGATCACATGCAACAGCTAATAGCCCTGTTCACTTTCAAAAATTCTGTAGTCTCAATTATCTGTCACTTTCCATTAGATTTGCAACTTGGCTAAACTCAGGAGCTTCACCCCACAGTACCATGTCACTTAAAATCCAGTATCCTAACAAAAATCAGAAAATAACACTCTCTGAATCTCTAGACTAACATTCCCATGAGCCAGTCATCTTTAAATAAACACTATTTTTTTAAGTCTTTATTACAAAGCACATAGTTTCTCTTCAGGCAAGACTGAGGGCCAACTTCTCAAACCTTAATCCCTTCTGTTCCAAAGAAAAAATAAAAACACACAAACAGAAATGCATAGGGATGAGAAAAGGGAACCCCATCCTTCCATAGCTCTGGTCTTCCTCTAAATATCACTGAAAAATAAAAGTGCACAATTTAAAAAGTTTTAATACAGGCACAATATATTCCTTAAGAATTCACAACCCTATACCTCAACTCACCTCCCACCAAATAATACTGATATCTCTATACTCTCTCTACTTTGATTTCTCTGGAGAGCCACCACCTCCTAAAGTCAAATAGTTTTACTGACCACCAATTCCTTGGCTTTTTCCCTTCAATATAGTCTATTTCTACACCCATAGCTCCTGATTTCAACAATAACAAAATTAAAACTTCACTATCTTCTCTGACTCCCACTCTAGCTATGCCTCTTTCCAATCCCATGTTTTCCTAAACAGAAAAACCTAATACTGAATTTCTGCTCTTGTATGTTCCCTCTACCTTTTTCTTTCACTCTGCTGCCTATAGATTTCTCCAAATACTTCTAATTTCTCCAAGCGTTTATTATAACTACAGTATTTATCCTTCTTAATTCTGCTATTTCTTTGTCACAGTTGGCTCTTAAAATTCATATAAATCAGAACAATGTATAGATGGTCCTCTAAAAAAAGTCATTTATAACTTCTATTGTTCAAAAGTCCAAAATAATATAGTCAATAATACTATCTCTTAGTTTCAGGCAGAGCTGAAGCATTTTCCTGACATGTAGCTTTGTTGATATCTGTAAAGTTGATAAGTTGAAAATTTGTAAATAGAGATTCTGTCCTTCCAAACACTTAGTATATTGCTATTTACATACCTGATAACAATGTTTTACATATCAGAGACATTCAATAAAGATGTCATTTGGTAGACAAGGAATTTTACAAAGTCTTAAAAGAAAAACAGTAAAAAACCATCTTCTTAAAAATCACAGCCTTTGTCTTCAACTCAAATGCCCTATAATCCAAGTCCACATTTAAGAATATAGTTTGAAGAATCAGACCTACAGAGAACAAACTGATGGTTGCCAGGAGGTGAAGGGGAAGATGGGCAACATGGGTGAAGAGGAGTGGGAAATATAGACTTCCAGTTATGAAATGAATAAGTCACGGGAATAAAAGGCACAGCAAAGGTAATATAATCAATGATATAATAGCACTATATGGTGACAGAAAATACACTGTGGCGAGCATAAGGTAGTGTACAGAGATGTTGAATCACTATGTTGTACAACTGAAACTAATGTAACATTGTGTGTCAATTTTACTCAAATAAAAATTTTTTTAAAAATACAGTTTAAAGAAATTATCTTTAAAATAAATAAAGACACACACACACACACACACACACACACACACATGCAAAGATATTTACCATAGCACTTAGGTATTCAACAATAATTAAGAAAATCATATTCAGTAACTTGGGAAATTGTTACACAGTAATTTAAGATAATATCTATGCAGAATAGGTAATGTTACATGGAAAACGTTTTGGTATAATGTTAAATGTAAAAGCAAGGTCTCAAATTTTATCAACAGTATTGCTGTAATTCATTTCAAAGCCATGCAGAGAAAAAAGACTAAAAGGAAATGCATCAATGAGATGACAGGTAATTGTTTTTCTGTGCTTTCAAAATTCTACAATGAGCTCATATTACTTTTATGATGAAAAGAAAATAAATTTTACTATAAAATCCCAATATTTTACTCAAGTAAGAAGGAAGACACAGACTATGTATAGGAGGGTAACAAATGGAAATAGTTGTGTCTATACTGTCTGTATTCTGGGTTTTTCCACTTAACAAATTTGTCCTTTGCTAATACTGAGGTCATTTTTTATAGTGAATAATGAAATTTTAATAGTGCATCCAAATACACCATTCAAATTTAGCTGTTGATAATCCACATCTCCAAATCACAACTATTTTCAATATGTTGACCTTTCCATGTGTCTAAATAAGTTAACCACAAACCCAGATGCAAAGCTAATGTGAAATCTTATTTTTCATACTTGCGTGTTGTAAGCAAATCGTTGGATTTCATGTATCTTCAAAGACACCGTAATAGGCTTTCTTAGTGGTGTATATCGGTGACTCAAAACTTGTACAATTGATAAACTTCTGATGCCTAAACTAAATTTCTTCTGGTTTCTATTTGAACTCATTCCTTCCAGTTCTGTCCTCAGTGCAACGGAGAGCAACTGTTCACTCAGACCCCCTTTACATTCTCTTTACAGTATTGATTATTACATTCCACATAGTGTGATTTTTATTCGATTATAAATGGTGGTAAAACAGTTCTGAGAGAACTCAACCTCTTAATGTTACTGCCAATTATAAAACAAATACATGAGAGAAATATTAAATTTAGGAATTAATGCTTTTGCCACTATCTCATTTGAAAAATCTTCCATTTACTGTGAACAAGCTTTTGGTTGAAAGTAAAATCCCTTCAAACGTTTTCTATCTTTGCTTTCTTTTGCCCCAGCCCCATGCCAAAGCACAAGCATCCAGGCCGTATCTTATCTTTTCCTGCACAGTATTGCAATCGGCTTTTTATAGCCAGAAACTCTCTGAATGCAAAGCACGACCTTGGCTACTAGCTTCCCCTGGCACTGGTTTGAAAGTTATTTATAACTTTAAAATTAGCATGAAAGCCTACATTTCTCATCATAACTACTCAAAACATTCCCATTTTATATAACAGTGTGATGTACTTTAATTCAGAAGGAAACCCCACATTTTAAAACTACAATATATAACTAAGGCAGAGCAATTCAACGCAGCAACAAGAATGCACTGAAGTCCAGCTCTTCTCTTTACAAACTTGACTCTTACCTTTCTGTTGCTTTCTATAAAGTAATTTTTTTTAAAGTTCAGCTCTTGTAGGGAATTTTCCAAAAAGAGTTTTGGGAGGGAAAAAAAAAAAAAGAAGAAGAAGAGGGAGAAGCCTTCTTAGCCAGAGTTACAGAGTACCAAATTAAGAGGCAGTGACAGTGGGGCAGTCACTTTAGCTGAGCGTCATTCACCCAGGATAAGAAAGAAAGGGGAGGTTACAAACCAGGGTGGGTGGTATCTAATCCTGAACTGCTAGTCACTGACCTCACTGACAACTTGTTACTGAAAATACTCCGTTGAAAAAGGCCAGACACATACTTTGCCTAGAGATCTATAAACATAGCTGTCAGGAAGCTCTGAATAAGTTAGGTTTGCATTTCTCTCCAAAATAAGGACCTCTTTACATCTAATTAAAGCTGAAGACTGGAATTATGGAGAGTGAAAAAAATGATAAAGCAGGGATAATAAGGGTCTAGGGAATCCATACATCAAAAGATCAATTATGTGAAATTTAGCATCTTCAATGCCACAGGACAATGTGTCATATCTGAGATAGTGCTTTTGCTCTGAAATCTTACCTGTCTCATACACTTGCACCAGGTAACACACTCCATGCTCCCAGAATTTATGGAGAACCACATAAGTATCAGTATACAGCATGTACTGTGAAGATTTACAAAAACTCTACAGCAAAACCATTATTAAAGTTATCAAGAAAAAAAAGTCTTCTCCTACAAAATTTCTTTTGCTACAGCTGTTCTTTTTTGTATCTCCTCTTCCCTTGTTCGATATCTTTTCCTCAATACCCTAACATTCACTGGAACAAATCTTGCATATCCCTGCCTTGTGATTTATCATTTCATCAATTCCTTGATTCCTCACTTGAACTCATACCATATTTCCTTAGACACTACCACTTCTGTGACTTTCTTCCAACAGCTTCTAAAACAACAGTCCCTTATAAAGAACTACTCCACCGTATCTTAACCACGCCAGAATTAAATTTTCTTAATATATATTTAATAAGTAAATAGAAAAACTACTCATTTGAGCTTTGGCATTATTGTTCTTAAAGAAACTGAATTCAAAATAAAAAGAAGACATTTATTTGTTAGCTCCACAGGCCCTCTTATAACAAATATTAGAGAGCTGAGACAAAAGACAGGGTCCGGGGACTGTCAGAGAGAATCAACGATGAAAGGAGTTTCATTTTATATGATTTCTAGGGAAATATGCAAATAACTGTATTTTTATGTAGCTTCCTTTAAAATGTACATAACTGGCATTACATTTATCTAAAGATTCTTAGTTGCTGACATACTGTCCTCCCAGATTTTTTTAAAGCAGCTTTTTTCTCCTGGAGAATCTAGGAATAGCCTCTTTTCACACTGAAAACAAAAGACTAAGTTTTATGTCTCTCAATCCATCTTTTCTTGAATAAAGAATTCACTTGACACTTGCAAAATAGAAGTTTTTGTTTTAGAGCTTTAATAATGAATGTTTTCCAAACCCAGACTGCTGAACCGAGCCCAAGATAAGATACCCAAATTCTATTATGAACCAGTCTGCCCCCACTGTAAAACCACAAATAAGTTACTTACCTGCTCTGTACCTCTCTTTTCCATCTGCAGAATGGAAATGAAAACTCCTATTCTTTCTATCTATTTGTCAGGGGATGTGTGAATTAAATGGACAAAATCTGAAGTGTTGCAAATTATACAGAACTTCTCATAGATAAAATACAGATGAAATTACAGTACTTGGTGTTATCAAAACAATTAAATATTATAAAACATCTGAAATACAATGTTAAAGAGCTCTATAGAGTTTTTTTTCATTTCTTCATAAAAATGTAACCTCTAAGATAGGTTTCAGTTAAAATGTTTCCCACTATGGCCACAAGAGGTCCCTTTCCTAGCAATTCAAATCACGTCAGATTTGATGAGCAGAGGCCCCACGATCCCCTGTATTTGTATCAGTTGGCTGAGAAAAAATACAGATCACCTATGTCACATTTCCATAGCTAACTATAGGGTAGCAAACAAAACCAGAGAAATCTGGCTTTCTCTGGGTGATCACTGAAGCATGCTGAACACTAAATAGTTCCTGTAAACGACACAGCTACTGCATTTTGCACCCTGGCCCCCTTCCAGGTTTTCACAGTAATTCCTTCTTGTAACCTTGCCCAGTCTTGTTCAGTATTTATTCTCCTTCCCTATTTACTTGTTTCCTTTCTGTATACTTTTCAAACTTTAAAATTTTGGCTCACATTCCTCTTGCAAGCAAACAAAGGTTAGGGGTAAAGGAGCTGGAAAAAAAAGAGAGAAGAGAGAATAAATCAGGGCAGTTGTAGCAATCCTCCTGAGGTAATCAAAAGTATGTATGTCTCTGGCCCCAGACAAAGTCACTCAACCATATGTACTGAGAAGTCCCTTGATGTGGATCCCTATGTTAGAAGCCAGCTAGAACATCAGAGGCACAGAAGGGAAGCCTCCAAAAAGAAAATAATTCTACCTCTATCAGGAGCCCCTCTTGGAAAATAAGCCCTCCAGGAAACAATCAGTTCTTCAATCAGAATAGAATACCTTTTCTTCTTTTCACTAAAATACCTTAAAGAATGAATATAGCTTTTGCATGAACTTTGAGTCCACTTTATTCTATACATGATACCTCAAAATATTTCAGGCAATTTCAGGTTGGGGCTTCAAAAAAATATGTGACTTTCTGAACAGCTATAACACCTTTTCAAGATCAGATTTAAAGCTAAGAATAATTTGTGATAATTAAAATTATCTTATCCCCAAAATATGTGATAAATAATGCTAGCACTTTGTTGGTGTTTTAGGTGAAACTAAATGAATCTGTTCCTATTTCAAAGGTCTTACATACTGCAGCAAAAGATCCTTCCCCCTCTCTTCCCACCTACCCTGTTATTAGCTACTAACCAACTCTCCTGACTCACAAAGAAAAAACAGAAGCCACATGGGAAGATGCCCCTTGCCTTCTCATTATCAAATCTATAAAACCACCAGCGCTGAGCCCCACCTTCTCTGGTTTCCTTCCTATTATAATGCAAATAGTACCCTTGCTCCTACCAGCAGCTAATCTCTCCTCTTCTGCTCTGGATTCCTTCTTCTCCCCCTTCTCAAGGACTCTGCTCCTTCCTTATCACTTCATGAACCACATTATCACCCTTTCTGCAATGATCAGCACAAAAATACACCACAAGACCTCTAACTTTAAAATATCCAACAAACAAAAGCATTAGCTTCACCCTACAGTTCCTCCCAGTTCTCTGCTACCTTCATCACAATACTTCCCAAATAAGCTTCTCACCATCCCTACATCTTCAACCATCATTCATTCCACAACCCATTTCTGTCTCCTTCACTGCCATAAAGGCCATTTTTAGGTCTACCACCAACTTCTGTGTGATCAAATGCACACTGTCACCTCAGGGGATATCTCATCCAACCCTCCTTTAAATTAAAGGAGATCCATAATAAAATGTTAAATGGGATTTTTCCTGCTTTGCAGAACTGGCAACTAAGCTCAAAATAAAAGAAAACTAAGCCATCTGTGTACACTGCATGCATGCTAAGGAATTTCCAGTATTTAAAGATAGACACCTCATTCAGGGCTTACTAAGAAGCATTTAAAAAAGAGCTACATGCTCCTCCTCTCCTGTTCCCTTTCCTAGCCCTAACACTACAGGAAAAGTTAGGGGACTTGAAATATCAAAGGAACAAGGCCAACTAAATCTCTCTTCTTGAAGATACCAGAGCAGAAGTGGTGAAAAAAATCAATCTTGCCCCTTCCCATTTCCAAGTCCTTTGAGAAGACATCTGGTCAGTGCTGGAGGAAAAAGAGGAGATAGGATTTAAACTGGAATAAAATGGAAGTTTTAAAATAGACTAAGTAGGGGCACCTGGTGGCTCAGTTGGTTGAGTGTCCAACTTCAGCTCAGGTCATGATCTCGTGGTCTGTGAGTTCGAGCCCCACGTTGGGCTCTGTGCTGACAGCTCGAAGCCTGGAACCTGCCTCAGATTCTGTGTCTCCCTCTCTCTCTGCCTCTCCCCCGCTCGTGCTCTGTCTCTCTCTGTCAAAAATAAATAAACATTTAAAAAAATTTTTAAGAGACTAAGTAGCCTTTCAAACATTTCACTAAGTGGCAGGAAAATTATGGAGCTGACCCAATATGTCATTAAAGAATGAGAAAGGGAGACACAATAGAGCAAAGTGAAATGCAGAGACTGGACAATGCGATTGTTCACTGAATACACCAATCATACATCCATATGCTAACAAATTCCAAATTTGTATATCCTCAACCCAGACCTCCCTCGTGAGCCCCAGAGGTATACATCCAACTGCCTCCTTCATTTAGATAGCTAATAGACCTTTCAAACTTATCATGACCCAAAAAAAGAGCTCTTGATTATGCCTCCCAAATATACTTCTGTCATTCATATTCTAGTAATTGGTATCATCGCCTCATTGCTTAAGCCAAAACCTAGGAATCTTCCTTCATCCATTCTTTTCCCTCAAAATCATCAAGAATTTCCATTAATCCTACTTTGAAAAGTTATCTTTTATACATCCACTTCTATCTCCTCTGCGCAACTATTTTGAGGCATCTGCAATCTATTCTCCACATAGCTTCTAAATGATGTTTTAGAACATAGCTTAGCTCATGCCATTCTCCTGCTTAATATCATCCAATGCCTTGTTAGTCATAGCAAAAAAATCCAAATTCTTTAACAAATCTACAAGGCCCTCTATGTTATGGCTCCTGTAAACCTCTTCCATTTTCACTCATAGCACTCTCCCCTCCAGTTCACAGACTTCAATTATATTTTCTACTCATAAAATACCCAAGCTTATTCTCAGGACTGTTGCACTTACCATCCCTCTGCCTGAAATCATTTCCTCCCAGCTATTTATATGTCTGGCTAATTTTCATCCTTCGCCTTCTCATAGAGGTATTACCTGATTACCTTACCTTACTGCCCCCAGTCACTTACTACAACCTTCAATATTTATTTGTTTGTTTACTTATGTTGTCTCCACCAGGGGAATGAATGTTAGGGGCAGCAACATAGTCCACTAACAGTATGGCACATGCAAATTAACTATAATACAAAGTAAAGCATCAATAGCTGAGGGATTTCAAAGGAGGGAGAGATAACTCAAGGAGAAGAGGATAATCCAGGAAATTTTCCTGGAAGGAGTTATATTTGCCTTGATGCAGAAATGAATGATATCAACAAAATAAGAGAATGGTGTTCTATTAATTTTATTTATCAAATATCCTTCAAATCCATTGCCTCTCCATCTTTACAGCTACTACCCTGCCCTGGTACAAACATAAGTTATATCTTGTTTGTTATCTTTATATATTATATTTACCACCAAATTTCTCCTTCTGCATTTTGCTTTGTGTAAACTCAAATATAGCATTTAAATGTTAGTCAAGGTGTATTTAATGTTAAAATCAAATATCTCAATTTAACTATTTCATAACTCCTGAAATTGACACTTTACCTTTATTGCCTTGGTGTTAGCAAAAATGAATGTTTTTCTCATTAATTTTTCTCATTTAATTTTCTCAGAGTGCCATGCCTCAACTTTGACAGCCCATCTTGCTGTTAGTCAATAGTCTTAACAAGCACAGTAATTACAGTCAATCATGTCTGCTTTAGTTCATTGATTACTCTGTTACTTCTTTTTCAACTTGTTAATGAAAATTCCCAGCACAGACCTTCTTGGTGACATTTCTTTTATTAATTAACCACCTTATCAGTCCCTCGCATATATTAATAAACCACAGCTTCTAGTATTGATGGTTCTAAAAACAACTTGCTCTTGCAGCTTTGAATATTATTTTTAAAGGTACAGAGTATCTAGAATGAAATCAACACTTACTGTCATTTAACCTATCTTTTTATTTCAAATTATGTAAATAAGAGATGTGTACTATGTTATTTATAAAGGATTACTATACTTTATTCTTATTTGCTACAGCTCTTAAAGTGTTAAAGAAATTGTCTTATCTTTCAGAATGTAACCTCAAAACTACTAGTAAATAATATAAACAACACAGTAATGTATCATCTTAGCCTAGAGGCACTTAACAAGGGATGCAGAAATACTGATATCATTTATTTTTTTGAAGTTTATTTATTTACTTTGAGACAGAGAGAGAGCAAGCAAACAGGAGGGGCAGAAAAAGAAGGAGAGAGAGAATCCCAAGCAGGCTTCCAAGCATGTAGAGTATCATGTCATCTGCGAAGAGTGAAAGTCTGACTTTTTCTTTGCCAATTTGGATAACTTTTATTTTGTTTTGTTGTCTGATTGTTCAGGTTAGGAGTTCCAACATGCTCATAATCAGAGAAATACAAGTCAAAGCCACAATGAGATACCACCTCACACCAGTCAGAATGGCTAAAATTAACAACTCAGGAAACAGCAGATGTTGGCGAGGATGTAGGGAAAAGGGAACCCTACTGCACTGTTGGTGGGAATGCAAACTGGTGCAACCACTCTGGAAAAGTGTGGAGGTTCCTAAAAAAATTAAAAATAGAACTACCCTACAGCCCAGCAATTATACTACTAGGAATTTATCCAAAGGATACAAAAGTGCTGATTCGAAGGGGCACATGCACCCCACTATCAACAATAGCCAAATTATGGCAAGAGCCCAAATGTCCATCAACTGATGAATAGATTAAGGAGATATTATATATATATATATATATATATATATATATATATGTGTGTGTATATGTGTGTATACATATATGTATATGTATATACATGTATACATATATGTATATATATACATACACATACACATACACACATACACACACACACACACACACTAGAATACTACTCGGAAATGGAAAAGAATGAAATCTTGCCATTTGCAAAAACATGGATGTAACTGGAGGGTATTATGCTAAGTGAAATAAGTCAGTCAGAGAAAGACAGGTATCATATGATTTCACTCATACGTGGAATTTGAGAAATTTAACAGATGAACATAGGTGAAGGAAGGAAAAATAACAAAAACAGAGAGGGAAGCAAACCATAAGAGACTCTTAAATATAGAGAACAAATTAAGGGTTGATGGGGGTGGGGGTGAAAGGGTGGGTTAAATGGGTGATGGGTATTAAGGAGGGTACTTGTTGGAATGAGCACCAGGTGTTATGAAGTGATGAATCACTGGGTTCTACTCCTGAAGAGAAGACTACATTGTATGTTAACTAACTTGAAAATAAAAAAAAGTATTTTCCAATGTCCTTTTTTAACATCCTAAAATGAAATTCATAGTTACTAACTATACATTATCTATACCGAGTCTTTAAAAACATATTTTATATGTTTACAGGGTTTCCTGGGTGGCTCAGTTGGTTAAACATCCAACTTGTGCTCAGGTCAAGATCTCACAATTCATGGGTTTGAGCCCAATATTGGGCTCACTGCTGTCAGTGCACAGCCCTCTTTGGATCCTCTGTCCCCTTCTCTCTCTGCCCCTCCCCTGCTCACACTCTCTCTCAAAAATAAAAACATTAAAAAAATAAAAACATATTTTCTATATAAATGTCATTTAAATACAATTGTATGTATTTACATAAATTATGCATTTGCATTTCATTACACAAATGCTCAGGCACACTCATACTGGAACACATAATAAGAGGCACTTTTCCCCTTAAGCACAGAAGCACTGTGAATGTGATAGCTACAAATGTAAATTGATAAGGATGTGTTGTACTGGCAATTCAAATATCACCAGCAGCTTTGCAACAATGACAAGATTTTTCTGAAATAAGAAATAACTCCTCATATAATATAGAACAAAAGAAGAACAATCTTCCTTTGATATACTCAAGTGTATTCCTAGAAAAGTATATTAATAAAACTGTGCAGAAAAAAAACTTAGTGTTTATAAGTTAAACCAGAGTTAAGTTCTAAGCTTAGAAAATTATAAACAGCACCTACAGTGGGATATCTGAAACCTGCGTGGCATGTGGGATAATTCATTTTAGAGAAGAGTTCCACACATTTCAAAACCGCTAAGCTTCTTTGGCCTATGCCAATTAAATGCCGGATGTGCCCCACAACTACTGTGACAACCAAAACTGCCTGCCCCGGAAAGAAGAGGAAAAGGGGTGACTTGAGAATCACTGCCGTAAACACTGTATGTTTACAAGAGCCCCAAGGCTGAAATGAAGAAGATGATAGATAACTGATTGCTTGATTGATTGACTGATTGATTAAGGAAAATAAATCATGTAAAAAAAAAAACCCTAATTAATGTGGTATAGCACAATCTAGAATGGACTACTGCAGTCCCAAACATGGCTATAAAAGAGTAATTCCGATTTCTAGAAAATGTATTAAAAACAGCTATGGTAATTGCCTGAAGGAGAGGACAGAATGGGCAGTACCCACAGGTCCAGATCTTATCCTGTAAGTTAGAGAGTGAGGTTTCTGTGAAAAGAATGGATATTCCCATTGTTATTTATACTGGAAAAAAACTGATTCCAGAATAGAAATGAGAACTGGAAAGCTAGTTTTTAGCTGAAATGCAGGGAATGTGACTTTCTCTGTAAAGTCCATTGTTTGGGAGACTAGACTCCAGATAGAAAGGAAAAGCCAGACGGTATCCCACAGTGAAAAGGCAAGCTGACATTTTCATAATAGTGGTAGAAAGTTAAAGAAACACTTTCTAAGGATGCCTTGAACCCACAACTACATGGTCAACTAATCTTCAATAAAGCAGGATAGAATATCCAACATGTAAAAGAACGTCTCTTCAACAAATAGTGCTGGGGAAACTAGACAACAACATGCAGAAGAATGAAATTGGACCACTTTCTTACACCACACACAAAAATAAATTCGAAATGGATGAAAGACCTAAATGTGAGACAGGAAACCATCAAAATCCTAGAGAAGAACACAGGCAGCAACCTTTCTGACCTCAGCTGGAGCAACTTGTTACTAGACACATCTGTGGAGGCAAGTGAAACAAAAGCAAAAAATGAACTATTGGGACCTCACCAAGATAAAAAGCTTGTGTACAGCGAAGGAAATAACAAAACTAAAAGGCAACAAATGGAATGGGAGAATATATTTGCAAATAACGTATCTGACAAAGGGTTAGTATCCAAAATCTATAAAGAACCTATGAAACTCAACACCCAAAAAACAAATAATCCAGTGAAGAAATGGGCAGAAGACATGAATAGACATTTTTCCAAAGAAGACATCCAGATGAATAACAGACACATGAAAAGATGCTCAACATCAAGCATCATTGGGGAAACACAAATCAAAACCATAAGATACCACCACACAATTGTCAGAATGGCTAAAATGTTGGCAAGGATGCAGAGAAAGGGGAACACTTGCACTGTTGGTGGGAATGTAAACTGGTGCAGCTATTCTGGAAAACAGTATGGAAATTCCTCAAAAAGTTAAAAATAGAACTATCCTATCAGCGAGCAATTGCACTACCAGGTATTTGCTCAAAAAATACAAAAATACAGATTTGAAGGGGTACATGCCCCAATGTTTATAGAAGAACTATTGACAATAGCCAAACTATGGAAAAAGCTCAAGTGTCCATTGACTGATAAATGGATAAAGAGGTGGTACACACACACACACACACACACACACACACACACACACACACACAATGGAATAGTACTCGGCCATCAAAAAGAATGAAATCTTGCCATTAGCAATGATGTGGATGGAGCTAGAGTGATTATGCTAAGCAAAGTAGGTCAGCCAGAGAAAGACAAATAAATGATTTCACTCATATGTGGAATTTAAGAAATAAAACAGATGAACATAAGGAAGCAGGAGAAAAAAGAGAGAGAGGAAAACAAACCATACAAGACTCTTAATGATAGAGAACAAACTGAAAGTTGATAGAGGGAGTTGGGCAGGGGGATGGGTGATAGGCATCGTGATGAGCACTGGGTGTTTTATATAAGTGATGAATCATGGAATTCTACTGCTGAAACCAATATTGCACTGTATATTAACTAACTAGAATTTAAATAAAATTTTGAAAAACTAATTTAAATTAAATTAAATTAAATTAGAAAGACAGACAGAAAGAAAAAAAGGCCTTGAAAATGGCCCAGAACTTGGACCAGGAAATGCTGAGCATAGCTGCAGTAATTATTTATGTGTATATATTTTTACTGTAATTATCATACGTGTTATCTTTTCTTTATCCTACCTCTTTCTGTTAAACTCTGGTTAAAATCCTGTGCTATGGAAAATTAAGAAAAGCACCTGTTTTCTGATTCAGATGGAATAACGACCTAAAGAAGAAGAGGAAAAGCAATAGTGTAACAGCTTGACAAAGTATCCAAAAGAGAAAAACATGATGGGCCTCTTCCTAAACACAATCAAGAGAGCTCTGATGACTCTGATATAACCAAGAAACACTTTAAGGGGCTGATTTCTGGCATGAAGACAATGGGGACTTAGGGCACCTGGCTAGTTCAGTCAGGAAAGCATGCAACTCTTGATCTCAGGGTTATGAGTTTGAGCCCCACAGTGAGTACAGAGATTACTTAAAAATAAAATCCTAAAAAGAGAGCGAGAGAGAGACCATGCAGACTTTAGCTACTGAAATCTAGATATTTAAAAGAATATGTGACCTTATTTTATAAAACATGGTGTTGATGTTCAGACATTTGAGCAATATATAGTTAAGTCTTCAATTAATGGTAGTAACCTTTAATCATGTTAACTACTTAGTGAATGGTATATAGTTCACGTTGTATTTTAGACAAGCTCTACCTCAACTTTAGCAGTGAGCAAGTGCAAGAAAGAGAAGGGACCAAGCAACAATAAGGAGCCAAGCAAGAATAAGGCTAGAGGAACTGACCAAATGACCCAGAGACCTGGATAGCAGCCCAATTGAAGTGGCTTGGGTGTTAGGAGGATACAGCAAACTTGTATTTAATTAGGACCTGTTACTGGGGTGCCTGGGTGGCTCAGTCAGTTAAGCATCTGACTTCAGCTCAGGTCATGATCTTGAGGGTTTACGAGTTCAAGCCCCACATCGGGCTCTGTGCTGACAGCTGGAGCCTGGAGCCTGCTTCAAATTCTGTGTCTTCCTCTCTCTCTGCCCCTCCCTTGCTTGCTCGCTCTCTCTCTCAAAAATAAGTAAACATTAAATTTTTTTTTAATTTTTTAATTAGGACCTGTTACAATGGCCAAGAACCAACAACCTAGTAAGGGGGGCACTGCCGCAGAAGTCTCCTGCCAGCAGCGTCACTCTATGTTAGATGGTAGTGATGCCCTATTTCAGGTGGTTCATCTGGAAACTGCTAAACATTAGGCAGGGAGTTAGAGCCCCCAGCCAAGTGCACTGAGTAGAAACTTAGTCACCTAGATTGAACAAACACAGTGGAGAGTTAGAAGGATGGCTGTGATTCAATGGGCACATCAGATATGGGACTAAAACTCCAGATTCCATCTATAAGGTGGATTTGCTTGGGAACTGGGTCTGACTGAGGCTGCAGATTGCAAGCATTAGAATCTACACAAGTTGAAAAGTTTGAGGGAGTCATTCTTTACATAATGCAGGTTTAGATTTTCTCAAGTAAATGCTTATTATGTCCTGAGTTGTTAGAACATTTTTCATATATTCTTAAGAGCAGGTACCTTAACTGACTGCAATGAGTCAGCTAGATGAGCAGAACCTTTACTATATGGCCCCTGGATATGAATGATCCTTGTCTGGGTGTGCTACTCCTTTCAATAATACAAACATAAGAGTTTAGTGTTTTATTATTAGAATTCATGTTATCAAATATATTAACACCATGTGCAAACCAAGAATTTCTGTCTCAGAAATTATGCAACAGTAGCTAAGCATTCGAGATTTTAAGGTACTTATTAAAGGACTTAATTAGTACCACGGATTCAGTAGCTTAAAAACTAGACCATGACTCACAGACCCTTTCTACTTCTGATTGCTAACTGTGAATTTAAATAAGTTAAAACTCCTATTAACAGTCTTAATTGTTTCCTCTTGTTCTTATACAAAATTAATATTTTATCTCAGAAACTAGGACAAACATTAAGAACCAAATTTTTAAAATTCAGTACTAGGGTTTACATCTAGCAGAATTTCACAGGATCTCAGACTATTCACTATTTTGGGAAATGTTCAGAGAAAAAGTGACAAGAAAGGTGAGTAATAGATAAAAGAGGTTATGAGAGGATTCTTTTCTAGTAAGACTAGACCAGTTCTAGTTTTTGTTCCTCTTTTTCTAAAGAAGATGAGGCAAAGCATGAATCTTATCATGTAGTTTTTGCTATCTTCCTTGCTCTCCTTGAATTTTTACAGATACCTAAAGGCAATCAAATACACAAATAATTCATAGCTACCAACCTCAATGGGGGAAATAACATAAGCATGATATCCTAAAAGAAACTCAAGGAGAGAGGTTTAGAAATGTAGCTTTGAGACTATATTGATATTTTTTTCTTTATTCCATTACAAAATGGAAAGAAACCACAGCAAAGACCTACAATTAAGTATTAGAAGCCCTATAACTTCTAGAAAGTTCTCTCAAAGAAATAAAAAATAATGCTAAATTTTGTCAAAGTTGTTTTATATCATCCCTTACCCTTTATAAAAGACCTATAAAGACCTTTTAAAGCACTTCATGGTTTCACAAATTAAGCTTATATTTTCACATTTCTAATATTAAATATTCATTAAATGAATCAACATATTTGCTCATGTCTTTTCAATGTTTATGAACTTGATTAAAATCCTTTCTATAGAATTTTAAACTGCATAACCCAGAGTTTTACTTGAGGAAGAAGAAAAAGAAGGGAGAGAAACAATTACATTTGCCTCCAAAATTCTTAAACAGTTAATCTCACAAGTCCTATGATCCTAAATAGTATCTTCATTGTGAATAAATGCTTTTTAGTCTACCTTTTAAAACATTATAAACCAAGTATCACTGTATCAGATACTTCTGGTGCCCTGCCCACACAAGCTTAGCTTCATCTGATTCTGATCACACTGGTAGAAGATAGTTCCTGGCGGGCCACAACACCCTCACGTTGTCAGTGTCACACCTCACATCTTTCATTGGCTGCCCCAGTGCCACAGATGGTACGCACAGCCCACTTCGTATGTGCATGTCCATATAAATTCAGGAGAGTGAGTGCTCAGGATTAACCCACAACCAGCAGGGGGCCAGGAACAACTGGTATACAAATGCTCCTTCCAATTGACCCCTATGTAGAGAATTCTAAGGGGCATCAAGCCCCAACTGGGCACAACAAAGCAGGTTCATCCTACATTATCCTTTCCTCTTTTCCTCACTCTGCTCAGTCCTTCATCCCTACTCTCTGGTGTTACCACCCAAATAAACAACCTAGACACAAGTCCCTGTCTTTTTGCTCTTGGAGAGAATCCTAGCCATGACTACGAGTGGGCCGAGAAAGCAGGCCCTTAGGATGGTACTCTTGAACTCGATCACTCATTGGCCAAGCCTCCATTTTTCAGCTTCCTTCTTCCCACATTCCCATTTTTAGAGGTACCTGGTACCTTTTCCAGGTTTTATGCCACAAATCACCAAATCCCAAGGCTATTCCTAGTCCTATGGCATAAATCAGCTGCTTCCGCTATGGTCAGCCCTTATCCAAGTATAGGAAGTCAACTTTTAGCAATTAGAAAAATCTTTTAATAGTAAGGTTTGAGAAAGTTTCCAACTACATATTACAGTAGAACCTAGGATTGCAAGTAACTTGTTCTGTGAGTGGTTCCACAGGACAAGCAAACATTTCTTTTTTTTAATTTTTTTTTAACATTTATTCATTTTTGAGAGACAGAGACAGAGCATGAGCAGGGAAGGGGCAGAGAGAGGGAGACACAGAATCCAAAACAAGCTCCTGGCTCTGAGCTGTCAGCACAGAGCCCGACACGGGGCTCGAACTGACAAACTGTGAGATCCTGACCAGAGCCGAAGTCAGACGTTCAACCAACTGAGCCACCCAGGTGCCCCAATAAGCAAACATTTCTAATAAATTTTAACTTGATAAACGAGTAGTAGTGACACCAAATGTCACATGACCAAACTGAGCCAATGGTTCTTCTCTCTCTCCCTTGCTGCAGGATTGTAGGTGATGGTCTCCCATGCTCAGATGCTCAGTCTCAGGCCGCAGTGTTTGGCAAAAATCAGTGATTTTCCAGAATGTTGGAAGATGCCCACAACTGGCACTAGTGTATTTTTGTCACTGCAAAGCACCTATGGACACTCTTTTGCTTTTCCATACAAGAATAAGCTTAGGAATGCTTTGCTTCATTCTAGGTCAGGCTGCCTGCTGATAGACACCCTTTCCTCTGCTGCCTTATTGCCAGTTACATCAAATACAGTATATGACAAGAGTTTATTAATACTGTATTGTAGTCAACATCCGTGCAAGCATATACAATGGCCCCCATGCAGAAAAAGGTTGAAAAGAAAGGCAGTAAGAAGGACATGATTATGGTGGAAGTTAAGAAGTACAAACAAGGTATGCAAGTGGCCAAAATTGCAAGATTTTATAAGAAGTCTACATCTGCATCTCATCTGTAGAGGAGGAAGAGAAAAAAGTGAGGAATCCCTCACTTCAAATGAGATTAGGGAGATGTGTAAAATGTGGGGAACAGAGCAACATTTTGTAGAAAAGCACCACCCAAATAGGCTGTAGCAGTGCACAGACGAATCTGTGTAACAACAATGCAATGTCACATTTCTGCGAAATCCTCAAAAGGAAGCAAAAGCAAGTGTCATTGCGTAGGTTCCTTGTTAAAGTTGCATGAAAAGAAAAAGATTCCACTGAGCCAATAGACAGCATTTCACTAATGATCCCATAAGTGAAAATCATCCTGCACAATAACCCTCCTCTCTCTTGTCTCCCTCATACCAGCCATGAAGGTTTTCAAAGGTAAGTGCAGGTTAATTTGTTCATTTTTCTTTATATTTTGTATTTTCTTTATTATTTTGTGTTATATTACAGTATTGTAATCACTTTTATATGAATATTTTTGGGTTTTGGAACGAATCATCTGAGTTTCCATTATTTCTTATGGGGAAATTCTCTTTGATATACAAGAGCTTGGATTACAAGCATGTTTCCAGAACGAATTATGCTCTCAAACCAAGGTTTTACTATATATTGCAGTCTGCCGGGGCTCAGGTGAAAACTCTATAAACACAAAGAGTTAATACATATTAATCACATTCTATTTTTTATAAGATTGCATCATTTGTACTCCCACTACAATCTATTTTCAACTTTTTACTTTCTCAGGGCACATACTATTTGATGAGACAATGGATTTACAGTCTCTGCATGAGTCATTTAACTATATACTCACCTAATAGAAATATTAATTTATTTTATTGCTTTTATATAAGATCTGTCTAATATACTCTAAGGACAAGACACTTTTATTTCTCCCAGTGTTATCATTTGTCACACATCAGAGTCCCCTGACTAAAACCAGAACAGAAAACAATGACGGTTAACGTTCTAACAGAGCCACGATAACAAAGTGGGGGAGAAAAGGATGGAGATGGGAGATGGGGATAGAGATGGGAGATGGAGATCAGGGATGGAGATGGGACATGGGACATGGAGATGATAGAAATGGAGATGGAGAGGCAGGTAGAGATGATAGAGATAGAGATGATGGAGATGGAGATGATAGAGAAGGCAAGGAGAAGAACTTGCTCCAAAACCAATGTTAGAGATTGGTTCTAGGAGCAAAAGCCTCAAGAAAATTAAACTCTGCCCCATGCCACTCCTAATTCCCAAAAATCTAGAAATGTTTAGGTTTTGTGCACGTTACTCAACAATGAGTAGAATTATTCTTAGAAACTCTAAAGCAAGCAGAATCACTGTCAGAAATTCTGTAAGGCTCCCAATTCCTTTTTGACTTCAGGAAGAGATTTATGTTTAACTATTCCCTCTCCCCACCTATCCAGTCAGTCACAAAATCCTACAATTCTAACTTCTCTCTTTCTCCACCCCCATTGTCCTAAATCAGAACCTTACCCATGGCCATCTGAACTACTGAAATAGCTCTACAAGTGATTTCTCAAGTGTTAGTATTCTCAATATCACTACCTCCACCACACCACAACTCCACCAATCCATTCACCACATTTATTATCACAAAGTTCTTTCTAAAATACAGTCTGATTACTTCACTACCCTGCATACAAAGTCTTCAGGAGGTTCCCAGAATAAAACACAAACCCGTGAATCTGGAATTCAAAGTCTTTTATCAATCTGGGTTTTCCCTATCTTTCCAAATACCAATCTCTAATTCAAAGCATGCAAATATACTGAGGACAAGAGATTTTATTTCTCTGAGTGGTTATCTTTTAGGGGTAATAGCATAAAGACAGAGTATTTGCCAGTTTCTATGCTCTTTTTTTCCAATAAGCTTCCCCAAAAATACCTTCCAAATAATCCATAAGACTGTCCATTTTCCCACACCCTACTCAATCCCCTTCGTTATCAAACTTTTTATTTCTGCCAGTCTGATTGGTGCAAAGTGGTCTCCCTTAAAAAAGTAAACTTTGTATTTCTTTAATTATGAGTAACATTAGGATTGTCTCATTTGTATGCAAGCCATCTCTATTATTATTTCCCATACATGGCCTGTTGTTCTCTGTTATTTTTCCACAGGCTGCTTTCATTTTAACTGTAAGCCCTTTATTTGTGAAGGAAATTAGTTCATCTCATACAGATGTTGTCAATCTTTTCCTGTCAATCTATCACCCATTCCTTGATTTTGCCTAGGGTGTTTCTTACGAAGAAACTTACAATTTCCATGCAGTCAAATATACGAATCCTTATCCCTACTGGATCTGGGGTTTGTAACATTCCCAACTCCAAGATGATGAAGATGATGATAATGATGACAATGTGAACTATCTAATCATCTATAACTTCGAATTTCTGAATGTGTTTATATCTTCTAGCATTTCTAGTTTGGGATGTTTAAATTTTATCCATCTACAATTGATTCTTATGAATTTGATTTATTCAACCTTCAGAACCCAATTCTTCTTCCTCCAAATGTATATAGCTAAGTGTCCCAACATAATTTTCTAAACAATTTTTATTTTCCTCACTAATTTTAAGATATATTCTAAGTTTATTTATTTATTTTGAGAGACAGAGACAGTGCAAGTGAAGGAAGCACAGAGAGAGAGGGAGACAGAGAATCCCAAGCAGGCTTCGCACTGTAAGCACAGAGCCCGACATGGAGCTCAAACTCATGAAACCATGAGATCACAGCCTGAGCCAAAACCAAGAGTCAGATGCTTAACCAACTGAGCCACCTAGGTGCCCCTTCCCCACTAATTTTAAATGCATTCTATTGTACACTCATTTCTCACATATAGAGAGGTTTATTTAGGGGTTTTCTATTCTGTTGATTTATAAGGCAATACTAAACTTTTTCAAATACAAATCAATAGGTCTATAAAGGCTCTTTTTATACCCCCCCATTTCAATATCTGTCAAGACTAGTCATTCATTATTACTCTTCTTTTTCACAATTTTTATCAACCAGTCACAAATACTTATTTTTCATGTAACTTTAGAATCAGCCTATCCAGCTCCCTAAAATCCTATTAATACTTCAAGTTTTCACTAAATATATGAAGCAATTAAAGAAAAACTGAACTTCGTAGGAACAAGAACTTTCTATTTATTCAAGTTGTCTTTCATTCACATCAGTAGAGCTTTAAAGTTTTCTTCCTATGTGTGTTCTACATTTCTCATTAAATTCATTCCAATACATTTTCCCTTTTGTTACTAGTATAGGTTCAATTTTGGTTGTTCTTGCTTTTACGCTCAGGTAAAAGAAGATTGAATAAATTAAGTACCATCAGTTTATGGCAATTATCACTACTGATCTGTGCACAGCCCCTCTCTTGTTACTTTCTTTTATACCTTGAGTCCCTTCTCTTTCTCCACATCCTCAGAGGCAACTATTGCAATAAACCCAAAGTATATCTTTGTGTTTGTATTTGTTCTTGAAAATGTGTATTGTTTTGTATCAATATATTTTAATTCACATAAATGGTATTGGTGTCCTATATCTCATTTCATTTTTTCACTCAGCCCCATAATTGTATAATTCACTCATGTATATATGTTTTTCACTTCTAATTACTGTATAAATCTCCATGCTGTATGGAGATTTCTGCCATATTTAAACTAGTTTCACCATAACAGACACCTAGCCTGCCTTCAACTCCCCTACCATAAAAAAAATCACAACAAATACTCCTGTGGTAATAGGATAAAGTTATATACTAAAACAAATCCAAACTTTCAGTGCTTAATAAGTAGGTATATTTCTTGCTCAGATAACAGTCCAGTACAGGTGTTCCTGGGAGGTGAATATCTATCCTTCATGTGGTGGTACAGAGAGATTACATAATTTGCCCAGGATCACACAGTAAACATTACAGCCAAAATTCAAATCTAAGTTGTCTCATTCCAGAATCTGTGCTTTTATTGTTTTTTAATGTTTTATTTTATTTTTGAGAAAGAGAGGGCACAAGTGGGACAGGGACAGAGAAAGAGGCAGGTACAGAGGATCCCAAGCAGGCTCTGCACTGACAGCAGAGAGCCTGATGAAGGGCTTGAACCCACATACTGGGAGATTATGACCTGAGCCAAAGTAGGACACTGAACAGACTGAGCCACCCAGGTGCCCCAGAGAATCTGTGCTTTTAATCACCCTGCTACGCATATCTCTTCATGGACATGTGTAAGAATTTGTAGTGCTATCTTTATTATATATTAAGATCTCATATTGTGCTGGATATTAAACTATTGTCCCTCAGATCCAAATCTACTGCTACTATATTTTGCTTTGTGATACCGGAGCTGGAACTCAGCAAAGTATTCTCCTTTGCAGCTGGCTTACTATTGGGTTCTTCCAAGGACACTGGAAGGCAAGAGAGTAAATAGAATTCTCTTCTTCCCATTTCCTTGCTATTCATACAGCTCAGCCCAGCAATGGTTCCTCATCCCATCAGCAACAGCTCTTCCAGTGTCAGCTCCTTTATACTCCCAGAGGTGACCTCATCCTGGCAGTACTCTCCCTTCAGATGACTGAGTCCTAGCTCCACCAGGACCTGCTCCATGTTTGAGGATTATAAGAACTCCAACCTCTTCTTCTTTGTTCTCCCAAGGGTGTTTCTTCTTCTGGTTTCCTCTGGTTTTTAGCCCTCCAACACAATGTAGCCATTTCCCAACAGTGAATTATTTTTATTGAACCTCCTAGTATGGTTTCTGATTTCTTGACTAGACTCTGACTGATGTACATATGCAGTCGATTCTTGTTAATTATGCAATAAAGTCACCACAAACATTGAATTAGCAATACTGAACCATTGATCCTAGGAGAAATATAGTTCCTGTGAATCTGTGGTCACAGTATTTCCAGTACAATCAATACTTAACCTCGTTTTGTGCGTGTTTCTGTTTAAAGATACCGTATTTAATACATATTGTTAATTAGGAACACTTAACTCTCAGCTGACAACACTATATAACTCATGTCTGAAGAAATCTGACACAAACATTTTTTTCCATAAAGCACATTTACAGCCTCCTTGTGCTTAAGAACACTAGACAGTACTTCAACACTTTGCACTGGGGCCATTTTAAACAGTGAAATCACCATCAAAATACACAAAAATGCAGATAACTTGGCTCTACATAGACTGAAAATAGGGCACATTTATAGTATGAGCACTGAAACAAGAAGAGCATTGCCTTGCTCAGCTGGGAATGTGCTCCTGCTCAGCAAGCAACTCAAATTCTTCTACTTCTGTGCATGTTGGGAAGTGACTGCAAAAGCACCATGAATACTGATTTAGGTTTAGAAACAAATTTTAGCAAGTAGATGAATTCGCAAATATGGAATCTGTAAACAGTGAGAATCAGCTAATGTACATGGCCTGTCTCCAAAATTTCTCATCTGGTTAACTGGTCTATGTACAATATTAAGGCTTTTTAATATGTCTTAATATCTCATATGATAAATCCTCACTGCTTGCTTTTTTTTAAAGGCTGACTTAGCCCTCAAAGCTTATCAAACTCCTCAAAAAATACAACTATAATTTAAATTGGAATTGCAATTAATTTGTACATTCACTAAGGAAGAACTGACATACATTTATTAAGTTGTTCCATCCAATATGGGATATCCCACCATTTATTCAGCTAATCTTGTTTTAGCATTTCAAAGCTTTTGCCATAGAGATTTTGTGTATTTTAGACACCTTGAAGATATTTTTATATTGTTAATGAATTTTTAAATTATATTTGCTAGTTGGTTTGATGAGTGTAAAGAAATGCTATTAATTTTTATAAGCTGATCTCATATCTGGCAATCTTGCAGAATTCTCCTTTGCTTTACATTTCTCAGTTGATTCCTATGTCGTCTACAAAGGACAACAGTACCCCTCCCTTTCTCTCAGACATACTAGCCTGGACCACCCCGCTGAACTTGTTTCCTTTCTTCAAAACCAAAGCAAACATTACTTCCTTTGACAAGTCTTACCGAATTGCCCGCCCTCATACACAATCATCAACCAGCCTTCCTCACTCTCCACCTAAGTTGAATGCCAAGTTAAATGTGCCACCCACATGCTTCTACAGCACTTTCTACATGCCTCTATTATACTACTCAGAACACTGCATTGAAATTGCTTGTTTATGTATTTCTCCACAAAAGAATAAACTCTACCATATCTTACTCATGCTTATATACCTAGCACCAAGCATGGTACCAGCACATAATATTCATCCAACAAGGGGTTAAGTGAATAAACTGAGTAGGCCAAAATGTTGCCCACTTCTCAGCACATGAAGAGAACAAATCAGTATTAATATAATCACTTCTATGAGTAATTCATGTTAAAGAGGTTTCTCAAATTCAATATATACAGGCACAAAATTCCCAAAATTGTGCAAAATGAAAATAAAATCCAATCATGCATCCTTTTTTTAATTAGTATTTTGAGTTATGATGCTTAAGAACTAAGTTCACAGATTACAAGAAAAATATTAATGAGTGTACAATTGATACTACATTAGAATACACTTTGCCCCACAAATTTCTAGGAAGTGTGTAATATTATAAAAACAGTGAAAGCACAAGTACTCTACAAAAGACAACTTCCTCTGAGAAACAGAATTTTCATTTCTAAAAAAAGACTTAAATATGAATCTGAAATAATGCCTTCTTAAAATATTTTTTTCCAGGGGCAACTGGATAGCTCAGGCAGTTAATCTTGATCTTGGCACAGGTCACAATCTCATGGTTCATGGGATCAAGCCCCATGTGGGGCTTTGCGCTGACAGTGCATGTGGAGCCTCATTGGGATTCTCTCTCTCTCCCCCTTCCTCTCTCTCTCTGCCCCTCCCTTGTGCACACTTTCTCTCTCTCTCACAAAATATATAACCTTTGAAAAAAAATTTCCATTAACAATTTAAATTTCTTCATTTTAAAGTTTAAATTTAACTGTAGGATAAAGTAAAGCCAATTTTCCATTAACACGAAATATAAATAAAGCTTTACTAGTCACAAAAATTACAGGCTAATACCAGGAATCTCAGCAACTATACAAAAACAGTTCTAGAATTAAACAAACACCAATAGTATCTGTTATAGTAACAGCAAGCATTAGACTTTGGCTCAGGTCATGATCTCACGGCTTATGAGTTCAAGTCCCATGACAGGCTCTGTGCTGACAGCTCAGAGCCTGGAACCTGCTTCAGATTCTGTGTCTCCCTCTCTCTCTGCCCCTCTTTGCTTGTGCTCTGTCTCTCTCTCTCAAAAATAAATAAACATTAAAAAGAAATTTTAATAGTAATAGCTAATAGTACTGAGGATTATATCTAAAGGACTAGCATAGTGTCTAACACAATAAATTTATATAGAATGTAATGCTCACATTTATAAATAAGATACTATTAGACTATTAGATGAGAAAACCTAAGCTCAAAGGAATTTGCCAAAGACACAAGTCTAGTAAGTGAAGATGTGGTTTATCTGACCCTATAGATCCTCTATTAACCACTAAGCTCAAGTAAACAAGCACCTGTATCCTGAGAGTAAAAGCAAGGGCTCATCAGTCCCAAAATATCTTCTTCAACTGCTTATCATAGTCTCCAAATTCCAGCCTTTAAAGGCTTCAAGATAGAACCTGTGAAAGACTGAAAATATTTAAAGGAAGAAGTGAGTCAAAAAGGACTAGACCAGAGAATGAGACACAGAGCAACCAGAAGGCAATAAACGGAGATGATGAGGATGCATGAAATGAAAAATAAAAAATTCTAATAAATTAACATGTTTAAGCACCCACTACTGCCTGCTTTACAGTTTTACAAAATTCATCTATACCTCTTTGGCAATATGAGAGGATATTAGTTAAGTACATACAAAGATAACAAGGTAGGCAAAAAAACTATTCCCTCATCCTTGCTTCTAAAAAGAGAAATTTTCATAATATAAATGTGGAAAATAAGAAGATGAAATTCTGAAAAATTAAGCAGTCTTTCAATTTTATGTTTGCTAAGTATTTTTAACAACATGGACAATCCTTTTTCCATAATGTTAGGGCCAAAAAAAGACCAAAGTTTAAAATTGTATAGATATTTTCTAAAATTTGCAAAAGTATGCATAGAAAAAGGCTTGAAAGAAATATTGAGAGAAGATAAGTTTTAAAAACAAAACAATATTCTTTAATTTTTACCTTTACATCAGAATTTCTAGGCCAATAATCTGTCAAATGCAATTTTGGCAAAAAACACTAGAGGACACCCTATCGGTACCTAACATAGTGGTTTCCAAACTAAATTTGGGTACTAAGTCAGAACCACTTGGAGGGCTGCTGGGCCTCATGCCTAGAGTTTCTAATTCAGTACACAGATACTGTAGTTCTAACAGGCCCCCAGGTGATACCAACGCTGCTGGTGTGAGAACCAAACTCTTGAGAACCACTGATCTAAATAATTACATCTAATTATTGTGTATTGTATGTATTGATATGCATACATTTAATTAATGTAATTTATTTTTCGTTATTTTATTTTATTATTTATTGTTATTTTCTATTTAATTTATACTGTAATTACTATTATTTACAGCTGTGTGCTAACTTATAGTTATTCCATAGTTACTTAGATTTGTTAGGTCTGCCTACTGGTATGTGGTATTTTATTCCACACTAAAACAAACCAAAAAAAGATAGGCCATCTGTATAATTGACTGACAGAATGAGACAACAAATCTGGCTTACCTACTACCCATGACTAACCTGGCAAAAGCTGGCAAGAGTCTGCCTTCCAGGGAAAATGTTTCTTCCTTTGAAGCTTCCTTTTTAATCTCTAAATCTCACAAAATAAACAAAGAGTTGTTAATAAGACAAGCAGGATGTGAAGGCAATCTAGTTTTTAAAGGAAGAGTTTTAGGGGGAAATGAAAAGATAAAAGTAGTCTCTGGCACTTTTCCTACTCCTTTCCTTTTTCTCACTGCCTCTCTAAAGGTACCAGAAATTATTGTCCATGAAACCCCACCCACTTAAACCCTGTTCAAAAGAGATTCTCCATCACAGAATGACAAGATAATCATCCTACAGCATGTGACAAATGGCAGCACAATGTGCTAGTGAAAAAAAAGTAGAAACATTTATAGACCTATTAACTTATTTGTTAAATGAACCATTTGTTGATGAGATTTGCCTACTCTCTAGCCTGTATTTTCAAAGTTCTGCAGCAGTACATTTCTAAATATTCTAAGGCAAAAACAATAAAGACAATCTAATTTTTTGAGTACTATGTCTGTTCTAATTTAACTTCTACATTGCAATTCAAAGAACACGATACACACAAAGCACATTAATATCTTTTTGTGATTTTCTGATAAGAAAACTATAAATTATGTACAAGGTAATGCTGAAGGAATCTAATGGTCAGAATATAATAATTTGGCTTATTTCCTAAGTGACTGATATATTAAGACCAAATATGAAAGCCAAGGTACAAGTTTATGTTCTAAGAAAAGAATCAGTATCAAGATTTGGCAATACTTTTAGGGTGATGAAATGCTTTGGAACTACATAGAAGTAGTGGCTGCACAACACTGTATATGTACTAAATGTCCACTTTAAAATGGTTAATTTTGTGATATGTCAATTTCACCTCAATTTAAAAAAATACATAAAAGCAAAACAAAACACTGTTTTTTTACAAGACAACTTCCACATTTTCAAGTCCTCTTAAGATTCTTGTTGTTTACAATCTTGCTTGTAAAGATTTTTTTCTTTAAAAGAAAAAAAAAACCTTAAGATGTTGGATTTTGTATGTATAAACCTAATAGGCAAAAAACTTTGAAAGATAATCTTCCAAAAGTATTTAATTTGATTGCATCCCCCCATCCACTTGGATCTTCATTTATTCTCCCTTTTCTTTTGGAAGGACAGTCACAGTCAGATTTCACACATGTTATCCATAATTCTAGGGTAAAACTCATAAATTTCTGAGTAAAATTTTACAATATCAGGGCTAAAAATCAGAGAGGTAAGCAGGTTACTTTTACCTAGATCAGATTCAAATGATTTATATCTTTCAAAATAAATACAAGGTTAAGCCTTCACTGGACCTTTTCTTGAGAATTTTTTTAGAAGTATGGTAAGACATCCTATTAAACTCTGATTGAACCTACAATTTCACGGGGCACCTGGGTGGCCTCAGCTGGTTAAGCGTCTGACTTCTGGTTTCGTCTCAGGTCATGATCTCACAGTTTGCGAGTTTGAGCCCTACATCAGGCTCCACGCTGACTGTGAGAAGCCCACTTGGGATTCTCTCTCCCTCTCTGCCCCTCCTCTGCTTGTGCTCTCTATCTATTTATCGCTCTAAATAAATAAAATAAACTTTAAAAATCTTTAGAAAAAAAAACTACAATTTTTTATGCAGCCACACTGTCAAACACATGAAAGAATAAAGACATTTTCACACATGCAAAGTTGAAAGATATATTTTCCCTCTCATTGACCCTTTCTGAGGAAGCTACTGCTACCTGCCTCCTTATACTGAGAAATTAACAATGAAAGAGGAAGATGTGATCCAGGAAACAATAAAATACATTACAGGAGAGGACTGAAGGGAGATCCCAGGATGACAAGTGAGCAGCAGGTTTAAGAGCAACTGGTCCAGAATAGAGCAGAGGACAGAAGGCTCTCGGAGGGATACTGGATAAAAGCAGGGAAGAAAAGCAGAAAGGTAGGAAGGAGAAATGGAGGGAAAGAGGAAAGAACAAAGGGAGAGGAAGGGAGGGGGAAAGCATAGATGGCAAGAGAGAGGGAAAGAAATCTATTATCTGACATGTTTAAATATAATGACAGATTAATAGTTCTGTCATAGAATTTAGGGATGAATCAGTGGTAATCATATAGAAAATTAAGCAGATGAAAAAGAACAACATAATTATAAATGCCTGGGAAAACAAAGGTTCTAGTAGAAAGGAAATTTAACCATGATATAATATGTGATTGAATAATAACTACATAATCATAGTAATATGAACACTGAATATTGCTTGAACCAAATATCGTCATGTATTTCAGAAGTTAAGATTTTAAAAAGCCGAAGGCTATATAGTAAAAAATCAATAGATAAAACTCTGAAGCTAAAAGTTCAAGAAATAGTAGTTAAACAATACTATTTAGAAAGCTGAAATTAAATACCAGAATAAACAACTATACGAGTCAAAGGTGGTTATCGTATCTGGAAAGTCAGATATGAGAAGGGGATGCATGAGATAGGGAATGTTTTTTCATTAAAAATCTTTCATACTAGTTTTCTTTTTTTTTTAATTGAAGTAGGGTTGATATATATTAGTTTCAGGTGTACAACATAGTGATTCGACAATTATATACATTACAAAATACTCATCATGGTAAGTGTAGTTACCATTTGTCACCATACAAAACTTTTACAATCCAGGGAGCTTTCATGCTTTATACCACCAGAAGTCAATTACAGAAGAATCATCATTTACAGACCCCAAAAGAAGCATCCACAACAGCAAAGAATCACGATTACAGGTCCTAACAGGGAAAAATGGACACCGCATCTCCTACAACAAACTGACTAACCCAGTAGCCCAGCAAATGAGAAACCATTATCACACCCTGAACTCTTGGTTTTCTCTAGTGGACTTTGGTTCAAAACAACCCCTTCCAACTTGTCCAAATAACACTCCTCTCCTTCCTTTGATGGACTTGCCTGCGGTTTGGCTATAGCTTGCATGTCCCAAATTGCAGTTCTCTGCTATTCCCATATAAATCCATTTTGCTGGTTAAAAAATTTTTTTAAAAACCTATTACAATATTATTGACTATATTCCCTATACTGTACTTTTCATCCCTGTGACTTATTTATAACTGAAAGTTTGTACCTCTTAATCTTCATCTATTTCACTTATCCTTCTACTCCCATCCCCTCTGGTAACCACTAGTTTGCTCTTTATGAGTCTGTTCTTCTTGGTTATTGTTTGTTCATTTGTTTTGTTTTTAGATTCTACATATAAGTGAAATCATATGGTATTTGTCTTTCTCCATCTGACTTATTTCACTTAGCATAATCCCTCTGAATTCATCATGTTGTCACAATAGCAAGATTTCATCCATTTTTATGGCTGAGTAATATTCCATTGTACCTATACACCACATCTTCTTTATCCATTCATATATTGATAGACGCTTAGGTTGCATCCATAACTTGGCTACTGTAAATAATGCTGCAATAAACATAGCAGTACATACCTTTTATACCAATTTGCTTTTAACAAGTGTTTATATCATTAGATAAAAAATAAAGCTTAAATGAAGAAACTTATTTACAGATTTCTATGATACCAACCATTGAGCTTATATTTTAAAAATCAAACAAAAGTACTATGTTATACAAAACAATTATCTAAAAAAAAAACAAAAACAAAAAACAAAAACAAAAAAATAAAACAATTATCTAAATGTGCTTAAATTAAAACATGCATATGAGCATATATTTAGCCACTTATTTTATTTATTAATTTTATTTTTTTAATTTACATCCAAATTAGTTAGCATATAGTGCAACAATGACTTCAGTGTAATATTCCTTGATGCCCCTTACCCATATAGCCCATCCCCCCTGCCACAATCCCTCCAGTAACCCTCTGTTCTCCATATTTAAGAGTCTCTTATGGTTTGTCCCCCTCCCTGTTTTTGTATTATTCTTGCTTCCCTTCCCTTATGTTCATCTGTTTTGTCTCTTAAAGTTCTCATATGAGTGAAGTCATATGATATTTGTCTATCTCTGAATGACTAATTTTGCTTAGCATAATACCCTCCAGTTCCATCCACGTAGTTGCAAATGGCAAGATTTCATTCTTTTTCATTGCCGAGTAGTACTCCATTGTATATATGTACCGCTTCTTCTTTATCCATTCATCCATCGATGGGCATTTGGGCTCTTTGCATACTTTGGCTATTGTTGGTAGTGCTGCTATAAACATTGGGGTACATGTGTCCCTTCGAAACAGCACACCTGTATCCCTTGGATAAATACCTAGTAGTGCAATTGCTGAGTCGTAGGGTAGTTCTATTTTTAATTTTTTGAGGAACCTCCGTACCGTTTTCCTGAGTGGCCGCACCAGCTTGCATTCCCACCAACAATGCAAAAGAGATCCTCTTTCTCCGCATCCTCGCCAACATCTGTTGTTGCCTGAGTTGTTAATGTTAGCCATTCTGACAGGTGTGAGGTGGTATCTCACTGTGGTTTTGATTTGTATTTCCCTGATGATGAGTGATGTTGAGCATTTTTTCATGTGTCGGTTGGCCATCTGGATGTCTTCTTTGGAGAAGTGTCTATTCATGTCTTTTGCCCATTTCTTCACTGGATTATTTGTTTTTTGGGTGTTGAGTTTGATAAGTTCTTTATGGATTTTGGATACTAACCCTTCATCTGATATGTCGTTTGCAAATATGTTCTCCCATTCTGTCGGTTGCCTTTAGTTTTACTGATTGTTTCCTTCACTGTGCAGAAGCTTTTTATTTTGATGAGGTCCCAATAGTTCATTTTTGCTTTTGTTTCCCTTGCCTCTGGAGACATGTTGAGTAAGAAGTTGCTGCGGCCAAGATCAAAGAGGTTTTTGCCTGCTTTCTCCTCGAGGATTTTGATGGCTTCCTGTCTTACATTTAGGTCTTTCATCCATTTTGAGTTTATTTTTGTGCATGGTGTAAGAAAGTGGTCCAGGTTCATTCTTCTGCATGTTGCTGTCCAGGTTTCCCAGCACCACCTGCTGAAGAGACTGTCTTTATTCCATTGGATATTCTTTCCTGCTTTGCCAAAGATTAGTTGGCCATACATTTGTGGGTCTATTCTGTTCCATTGATCCGAGTGCCTTGTTTGTGCCAGTACTATACTGTATTGATGATTACAGATTTGTAGTGTAGCTTGAAGTCCAGGATTGTGATGCCTCTGGCTTTGGTTTTCTTTTTCAAGATTGCTTTGGTTATTTGGGGTCTTTTCTGGTTCCATACAAATTTTAGGATTACTTGTTCTAGCTCTGTGAAGAATGCTGGTGTTATTGTGATAGGGATTGCATTGAATATGTAGATTGCTTTGGGTAGGATTGGCATTTTAACAATATTTGTTCTTCTTATCTAGGTGCATGGAATCTTTTTTCATTTTGTTGTGTCTTCTTCAGTTTCTTTCATAAGCTTTCTACAGTTTTCAGTGTATAGATTTTTCACCTCTTTGGTTAGATTTATTCCTAGGTATTTTATGATTTTTGGTGCAATTGTTAATGGGATCGATTCTTTGATTTCTCTTTCTGTTGCTTCATTGTTGGTGTATAGGAATGCAGCTGATTTCTGTGCATTGATTTTATATCCTGCGACTTTGCTAAGTTCATGGATCAGTTCTAGCAGTTTTTTTGGTTTTATCTGTAGAGTTTTCCATATAGAGTATCATGTCATCTGCGAAGAGTGAAAGTTTGACCTCCTGGCCAATTTGGATGCCTTTTATTTCTTTGTGTTGTCTGATTTCAGAGGCTAAGACTTCCAATATTGTGTTGAATAACAGTGGCAAGAGTGGACATCCCTGTCTTGTTCCTGACCTTAGGGGGAAAGCTCTCAGTTTTTCCCCACTGAGGATGATATTAGTGTTGGGTTGTTTATATATGGCTTTTATGATCTTGAGGTATGATTCTTCTATCCCTGCTTTCTTGAGGCTTTTTATAAAGAAAGGATGCTGTATTTTGTCAAATGCTTTCTCTGCATCTATTAAGAGGATCATATGGTTCTTCTCCTTTCTTTTATTGATGTGATGAATCATGTTAATTGTTTTATGGATATTGAACCAGCCCTGCATGCCAGGTATAAATCCCACTTGGTCGTGGCAAATAATTTTTTTAATGTATTGTTGGAGCCGGTTGGCTAATATCTTGTTGAGGTTTTTTGCATCCATGTTCATCAGGGAAATTGGTCTATAGTTCTCCTTTTTAGTGGGATCTCTGTCTGGTTTTGGAATCAAGGTAATGCTGGCTTCATAGAAAGAGTTTGGAGGTTTTCCTTTCATTTCTATGTTTTGAGAATAGGTGTTAACTCTTCCTTAAATGTTTGGTAGAATTCCCCTGGAAAGCCATCTGGCCCTGTGCTCTTGTTTTTTGGCAGATTTTTAATTACTGATTTGATTTCTTCCCTGGTTATGGTTCTGTTTAAATTTTCTATTTTTTCCTGTTTCAGTTTTGGTAGGGTATATGTTTCTAGGAATTTGTCCGTTTCATCCAGATTGCCCATTTTATTGGCATAGAATTGCTCATAATAATCTCTTATTATTGTTTTTATTTCTGCTGTGTTGGTTGTTATCTCTCCTCTTTCATTCTTGATTTTATTTATTTGGGTCCTTTCCTGTTTCTTTTTGATCAAACTGGCTAGTGGTTTATCAATTTTGTTAATTCTTTCAAAGAACCAGCTTCTGGTTTCATTGATGTGTTTTGGTTTTGATAGCATTAATTTCTGCTCTAATATTTATTATTTCCTGTCTTCTGTTGGTTTTGGGTTTTATTTGCTGTTCTTTTTCCAGCTTCTTAAGGTGTAAGGTTAGGTTGTATATCTGAGATCTTTCTTCCTTCTTTAGGAAGGCCTGGATTACTATATACTTTCCTCTTATGACTGCCTTTGCTGCGTCCCAGAGCTTTTGGGTTGTGGTGTTATCATTTTCACTTGGTGCCATATACTTTTTAATTTCCTCTTTAACTTCTTTGTTAGCCCATTTATTCTTTAGTAGGATGTTCTTCAGTTTCCAAGTATTTGTTACCTTCCCAAATTTTTTCTTGTGGTGGATTTCGAGTTTCATAGCGTTGTGGTCTGAAAATATGCACGGTATGATCTCGATATCTTTCTACTTGCTGAGAGCTGATTTGTGTCCCAGTATGTGGTCTATTCTGGAGAATGTTCCATGTGCAGTGGAGAAGAATGTATATTCTGCTGCTTTAGGATGAAATGTTCGGAATATATCTGTTAAATGCATCTGGTCCAGTGTGTCATTCAAAGCCATTATTTCCTTATTGATTTTTTGATTAGATGATCTGTCCATTGTTGTGAGTGGGGTGTTGAAGTCTCTTACTATTATGGTATTAGTACTGATGAGTTTCTTTATGTTTGTGATTAATTGACATATATTTTTGGGCGCTTCCACATTTGGTGCATAAATGTTCACAATTGTGAGGTCTTCTTGGTGGATAGACTCCTTAATTACGATATAATGCCCTTCTGCATCTCTGATACAGTCTTTAATTTAAAGTCTAGATTGTCTGATATAAGTATGGCTACTCCAGCTTTCTTTTGTTGACCATTAGCATGATAGATGGTTCTCCATCTCCTTACTTTCTTTTTATTTTTTAAATTTTTTTTACATTCATTTATTTTTGAGAAACAGAGTGAGACAAAGCGTGAGCGGGGGAGGGGCAGAGAGAGAAGGAGACACAGAATCTGAAGCAGGCTCCAGGTTCTGAGCAAGTGGTCAGCACAGAGCCTGATGCAGGGCTCAAACCCAGAAACCGTGAGATCATGACCTGAGCCGAAGTCAGATGCTCAACCGACTGAGCCACCCAGGCACCCCATCCATCTCCTTACTTTCAATCTGAAGTTGTCTTTTGGTCTAAAGTGGGTCTCTTGTAAACAGCATATAGATGGATCTTGTTTTCTTATCCATTCTGTTACCCTCTGTCTTTTGACTGGAGCATTGAGTCCATTGACGTTTAGAGTGAGTACTGAAAAATAGGAATTT
Source organism: Lynx rufus (assembly GCF_022079265.1). Taxonomy (NCBI): domain Eukaryota; kingdom Metazoa; phylum Chordata; class Mammalia; order Carnivora; family Felidae; genus Lynx; species Lynx rufus. The sequence continues at coordinate 10,291,768 of NW_025814825.1, forward strand.
ATTGCCATTATGTTGCTTGTAGAGTTGGAGTTTGTAGTGGTCCTCTCTAATCTTTGTTGCCTTTGGTATTTGTTTGTATTTTCATCTTTTCTCCACTCAGGGAGTCCCCTTAAAATTTCTTTCAGGCTGGTTTAGTGGTCACAAACTCATTTAATTTTTGTCTGTCTCGGAAACTTTTATCTCTCCTTCTATTTTGAATGACAGCCTTATTGTATAAAGAATTCTTGGCTGCATATTTTTCTGATTCAGCACACTGAATATATCCTGCCACTCCTTTTTTTGCCTGCCAAGTTTCTGTGGATAGGTCTGCTGCAAACCTGATCTGTCTTCCCGTGTAGGTTAAGGACTTTTTTTTCCCTTGCTGCTTTCATGATTCTCTCCTTGCCTGAGTATTTCGTGAATTTGATTATGATATGCCTTGTTGATGGTCAGTCTTTGTTGAATCTAATGGGAGTCCTCTGTGATTTTTGGATTTTGATGTCTGTGTCTTTCCCCAGGTTAGGACAGTTTTCCACTATAATTTGCTCACATAACCTTTCTACCCCTGTATCTCTCTCTTCCTCTTCTGGGACCCCTATGAATCTGATGTTGTTCTTTTTTTTTTTTTCTGATGTTGTTCTTTTTTAATGAGTCACTGATTTCTCTAATTCTTAAATTGTGCTCCTTTGCCCTAATCTCCCTCTTTTTTCTGCTTCATTATTCTCCGTAAGTTTGTCCTCTGTATCAGTGATTCTCTGTTCTGCCTCATCCATCCTTGCTGCCGTGGCATCTATTCATGGTTGCAGTTCAATTATAGAATTTTTTATTTCATCCTGACTAGTTTTTACTTCTTTTATCTCTGCAGAAAGGGATTCTAATCTATTTTTGACTCCAGCTAGTATTCTTATTATCATGATTCTAAATTCTGGTTCAGACGTCTTGCTTGTATCTGTGTTGGTTAAATATTTCTTCCTGCTCTTTCTTTTGGGGTGAATTCCTTTGTTTTGTCATTTTGAAGGGAGAAATGGAATTAATGAGGTAGAAAAAATTAAAATAAAATTGAAATTAAAAAAAATAAACAAAACACACACACACACCCAAAATGAAATAAATGATGCTAGATCCTAGGTGTGTTTTGGTCTGGGTATTACAAGTGGTTTGATAGAGTAGAGAAAAAAGGGAACGAAGAAAAAAAAAAGGAAATCGTTTGAAAATTTGAACAAATGAACACACTGAAGTAGACTAAAATGAAATGATGGAAGTAAACTAGAATTTGAAAAAACTTAAAAGTAAAACCACAGTAGAGAAAAATTAAAGAAAAATGTTTTTAATAAAAATTAAAAATAAAGATGAATTTTTTCTCTTTCTATGTTCAAGAAAAAAAAGAAATGAAAAAGAGAAAAAAAGGAAATCATTTGAAAATTTTAAAAAATGAATACAGTGAATTAGTCTAAAATAAAATGATGGAAGTAAAATAGAATTTGAAAAAATTTACACAAAAATAAAAAATGTAAAAAGTTAAAAATATTTTTAATAAAAATTGAAAATAAAAATGAATTTTTTCTTTCTGTGTTCAAGAAAAAGAAATGAAAAAGAGAAAAAAGAAAAAAGAAAAAAAAAGAAAAGTGAACAGAGGGACCTGCTAACAGTCTGAAATATGACTGAAATTCATTTTCTCCTAGAAGTTAGATTATGATATGCTTTATAGTCTATAAACTAAGTAGACAGTGAGACTTCTGTTCTTGAAGAGTGACGTTGGCCCAGTTGGGTGGGGCTTAGTGTAAAGGCTCCGTTCTCCACTAGATGGCGCTGCTAGCCTACTGGGGTGGATTGTTGTGGCGCTTGGAGGTGTGTATGCACATGCACAGGAGCAGTGAAAATGGTGTCACTCAGCTACCCAGTCTCTAGTATTGGAACTGTGTTCTCCCGCATCAGCAATTGCGCATCTGTCCTTTGTCTTCAGCTTTTGTCCACTCCCCCACTTTTACACTGTCTGTGACTGTGCCCCATGTAGTACCTCTCTCCTGAGTTTTATCTCAGATACGGCTGTTTTCTCCAGCCCCTTACTTCTGAGGGACTGCTGCTTTGACCCATTCCGCCCCTCTGCAGAGGGTGTCACCGAGCAATGGCCGAATGCCAGCCGCACCCAGGAAAGTTCATGGGACCGTGCTGCTGCTGAAGCCCAGCAACTGTGGCCAGGTGCCAGCCTGCCCCAGAAAAAGTTCGTGAGATATTGTAGCAGCAGTGTTTCAGGGATTATGGAAAATCACAACACATATCTGGCACCAGGCTTTGCCCTTAACGACCTTGTTCCAGCATCAGCAAATGTGGCCGTTCTCTGGGGTCTGCTGGGCCCAGGTTGCCTCTCAGCCTCTACCAAATGTCCTTCCAGCAGTGGAACTGCTTCTCCCTTTGTGGCCCAAGAACCTCCCCACCAGAGCACTGCCAGGTATCGAGCTGTAAAGTTGCAGACTCGCTGCATTCCCCCTGTTTACAGTCTTAATGGAATTTAAACCCTCTGCTTTCTCCTTTCTCCCTTTTTAGTTCAGTCCTTGTGGCTGTTTCCAATTTTCCACTTTCTCTCCATCTGCTTTTGGGGAGGGGTGCTTTTTTGTATTCTCCCCACTGTCTCCATCATCTCTCTGCACACAACAGCACCTCCCTGCCCTCCATGGCTTCTCTCTCCCCAAGTTCACCTCTCCGTGCTGTGTACCTGCTGAATTCTGTGGTGAAGGTTGTGCAGATTGTTGTGTTAATCCTCAGATCAGTTTTCTAGGTATGCAGGATGGTTTAGTGTTGGTCTGGCTGTATTTCATGGTCGCGAGATGCACAAAAAACTTCCATGCTGTTCTGCCATCTTGGCTCCCCCTCCCCTTTTTTTTTTAAAGTGTACAGATTTTATTTTATTTTAATGAAATTAATTAATTTATTTTTTATTTTTATTTTTTCTATTCTATTCTATCCTATCCTTTTTAATTTAAATCTAAGTTACTTAATATATAGTGTAGTAATGATTTCGGGAATAGAATATAGTGATTCATCATTCACATATAACACCCGGTGCTCATCCAGCAAGTGACCTCCTTAAGCCCATCACCCATTTAGCCCATCGCCCCACCTAGCATCCTGCCAGCAACCCTCAGTCTGTTCTTTGTATTTAAGAGTTTTTTATGGTTTGTCTCCCTCTCTGTTTTTATCTTATTTTTGCTTCCCTTCCCCTATGTTCATCTGTTTTTTAAAATTAAATCCCATATATGAGTGAATCATATGATATTTGTCTTTCTCTGACTTAGTTTGCTTAGCATAATACACTCTAGTTCCATCCATGTTGTTGAAAATGGCAAGATTTCTTTCTTTTTGATTGTTGAATAATATTCCATTGTGTGTATATATATCCTCTTTACCTATTTGTCAATCATCCATCCTCATTTTCAATCTTCAGGGGTTGTTAGGTCTAAAATGAGTCTCTTGTAGGCAGCATATAGATGGGTCTTGCTTTTTATCCATTCTGTCACTCTATGTCTTTTGATTGGAGCGTTTAGTCCATTTATATTCTAAGTAATTATTGATAGATATGTATTTATTGCCATTTTATTATTTGTTTTGTGTATATTTCTGAAGATTTTCTCTGCTCCTTTCTTGTTTTTCTCTCTTTCATGGTTTGCTGTTTTCCTTTAGAGGTATAGTTGGATTTCTTTCTCTTTATTCTTTGCACATTTATTAGTGGTTTTAGATTTTTTAATTACCATTAGGTTTTTATATAACATCTTTTGCATATAGTAGTCCACATTAAGTTGATGGTCATTTAAGTTTGAACCCACTCTTACTCTTCTCCTCTCCACGTTTTATGTGTATGGTGCCAATTTTTACTTTGACAATTTTCCTTTTATTTTGAGAGTTCTTTGATTTTTTCAGAAATACTCATTTTTCCTGCTTTTGTGTTTACTACCTTATTACTGTCATTTTTGGTCTTTTCTTACCACTCAGAAGAGTCCCCTTTAATATTCTTGAGGGGCTGGCTTAGTGTCACAGACTCCTTTAGTTTTTGTTTATTGGGGAAACCCTTTGTCTCTCCTTCTATTCTTAATGACAGCTTTGCTGGATAGAGTATTCTTGGCTGCAGGTTTTTCTGATTCAGCAGTTTGTATATATTATCTTATTTCTGTCTTAGAAAGGTTCTACTGAAAATTCCGCTGATAGCATTATAGGGTTTCCTTTGTATGTAACTGTCTTCTTTTTGTCTTACTGCTTTTGATACCTTTTTTTTATCACTATATTTTGCCATTTAATTACAATATATCCTGGTGTGGATTTGCTTTTGTTGATTTTTTTGGGGGGGTATCTGTGCCTCCTGCATTTGGATATCTGTTTCCTTTGACAGATTAGGGACGTTTTCTGCTATTATTTCTTCAAATAAATTCTTTGCCCCCCTTTTACTCTCTTTCTTTTGGGATTCTTATAATATGAATGTTATTATATTTGATGGAGTCGCTGAGTTCCCTAAGTCTATTCTAGTTTTGCATGATTTTTTCTTTCTTTCTTTTCTTTTTTTTTTTTTTTTTTAGCTTTATCACTTTCCATTACTTTGTCTTTTGGGTCATTAATTCATTTCTTTACTTCTTCTAGCCTGCTTTTCATTCCGTCAAATGTGTTTCTCATTTTGTTTGTTGAGCCCTTTATCTCTGCTATGTTATTCCTTATTTCTGTGTTAGTGGTCTCACTGATGTCCTCCACTTTTTTCTCAAGTCCAATAAGTATCCTTATGATCATTGCTAAAGATTATCCATCAGGCATGTTCTTTATATCTATTTTGCTTAGATCTTGGCTATGGCCTTTTCCTGTTCTTTCATTTGGGATAAATTCCTCTGTCTTCTCATTTTGTCTAAGTGTCTGTGGCTATTTCTGTGTGTTAGAAAGTCAATTATATCTCCTGTTTCTTGAGGGTAACAGCTTTATGAAGAAAAGGTTCCGGGGCACCTGGATGGCTCAGTTGGTTAAGCGTCTGACTCTTGGTTTTGGCTCAGGTCATGGTCTCACAATTCATGGGATAGAGCCCCACATTCGGCTCTATGCTGACAATGAAGAGCCTGCTTGGGATCCTCCCTCTCTCCCTCTCTATACACCTCCCCTGCTCTCTCACTCTTTCTCTCTATCTCTCCAAATAAACAAACAAAAAAAGGCACTATAATGCTCTGCAGTGTATTGTCCCTGTTTTCCTGGATCTGGCACTTCTGGGAATGTCTCTAATGTGTGTTGTGTGTGCTCTGCTGTTGTCCCCTGGCCACTTTATCCTTTAGGCCAGTAATCTGCAGAGTCTCTCTTTACTTTTTCTGGGCAGTGTTTGGTCCTGGCCTGAATTTGATGAGTTTTAACTAGGTGTGCTCTGGTCTGCTTGTGAAATGAGACCTGTCAGTGCTGCCACTGGAACTGAGGCCTTGCAAAACTCCTGGATCAGGAGACACAGTGTTGGAAGGGGTTTTGGGTTGGTCTTCTGGGGGAGGGGGCCTGCTATGCTGGGACTGTGGCAAGCATGACTGGGAATGGTAGTTCCTCCAGAGTGTGGGTAAAGGGACTTGGCACCTAAGCAAGTTAGGTAGTAAGTGTTGATGCTGTGCTGGTTCCCATAAGTGGTCTGTGTTTATGCTGAGGGGTGAGGGAGTTAAATGGCATCTGCCAGTTCCTTTGGTACCCCAGGGGTCTCTCTGTGAACACTGCCTCTCTGGGACACCCTCTAAGATGAGCAACTAACCTCCCCACTGTGTGCCTCAGGCACTGTTCAGATTGTTTTTTTTATGGTGTATGTGCATGGGCTGTTTGCCCTGACTTTTCTCCACAAGTAGCATCAATATCTTCTGAGCTCTCCCAGAGCCAAGCCCACTGACCTTTAGAATTCTAGATTTTAAGCCTGGCTTGTTGCAAGAACTCATGAAATTTGCTCCCTCTCACTTTCCAAGCCAATTGCTGTGGGGAATCCTTTCCTCCATGTGTTCTTCTGTGTGCTAGTTTGTGTCTTGCCTTTTTCTTGACTGCGGCTCCCTCCCCACTGCAGTAGCCACAGTCCTTTTCTCTCCAAGGCCATGTCTCCATACTTCCTACCTTCTTCGATGTGACCTCTTCTCTACCTTTAGTTGTGGAGTTTGTTCTGCCGATATTCAGATCAATTTCTGGGGTACTTAGGATGATTTGATAGTTATCTAGTTGTGTTCATGGGATGAGGTGAGCTAGGGTTATCCTACTCCAGTGCCATCTTCCCCTCCAATCCTGAATCTTTTTTTCTTAAAGGATGTGATGCCAGTGTGCTACTCAACCTTAGGTTCTCCAAGGTAGTACCATTGACTTTGGGATAGCAAAGAACTGGACCTACCAAAGAAATCTTAATTTAGTTTTCGTCCCAGTTAAGTATCAAAGGGCAGAATAAATTTGTTAAGAGTGAAGTCTTACATTCAGCTTATTTACAAGAATTGGATTCACAAGAAGTGGATTGAAACTCTCTGTACTGGCTCTATATGTAGAATTGATGGTAGGGGGTTTCTAAGTATTTTTTTATACCGGCAACTGAAATTAAGGACAGAGGTCATAGAAACAATTTTAATGATTATATCAAAATACAGCTATAATCAGTGTATCATGGTGATGACTGACTGGGGAACACCTAGATCCACAGGCCAGTTTTCATATAACTTTAAGGAATTATAACTGTAACACTGTCCTATATCTTTACAAAAGAATGCTCTTACTAATTCTGATTTCTCTTTGGAGCTATTAAATTATATAGGTAAATCAAATCTTGAGTTTAGAGAGCTTATCTATGCTCATTCTTTACGTATACAAAGATGTCTCCTAAAGATTGGTTGTTTAAAGCTGCCCTGTTTTGGGGTAGTTTGTAAAATAGCAATATATAACTAATGCATTCAGTATTTTCCCTATAACTAGATTCCTTTCCTCACTTCCACATTTCTATCAAATGTTTCCTATTTACCCAGCATGTAGGAAAGCACTCATGATTCATGAAAATTCCTAGCACAGTGCTATAGTAGATACTTGATTATAAATAAGTAAATACATATATGTATATGTATATGTGTTGTATATATGTGTGTATATATGTATATACAGATAGTAGGTACATTATAATTCTCTTTTTGTTATGAAAACAATATAAACATGTAAATAAAAATTTTGAAAAAATAAAAAGAAAGTCAGTTTAATCCACCTAAGGCTTTTTTGTTTTTATTTTTTGGCATTTCAACTTTGTTGTTTCCCTTGCATATTTATTTTACATAGTTTTAATTGTGTACATGACAATTTTTCTGCTTTTGTTTTGTTGAAGTAAGTTCACATAACTTAAAATTCACCAGTTTAACCATTAAAATGTGTATCATTGAATGGCATTGAATCATATGCCATTGTATAGGCATAGTACATCTTGTTTATCCACTTATCACTGTGTTGTTTTGGCTGTTATTATGAGTTAATGCTGCTATGAACTCTTACATACAAGTCTTTGAACATCTGTTTTCATTTCTCTTGGGTATATACCTAGGAGTGGAATTGTGGATCATATGGTAATGTTTTGCATTTTAAGGAACAGCCACAGTTTTCCGTAGCAGCTGCACCATTTTACACTCACATCGGCAAGGTATGAGGGTTTCAATTTCTCTACTTTCTAGCCAACACTTATTTTCCATTTTTAAAAATTACAGCCATCTTAGTAAATGTGAAGTGGTATCTCATTATGATTTTGATTTGTATTTCCCTAGTGACTAATGAGGTTGAGCTCTTTCCATGTGCTTCTTGGCCATCTGTGTGTCTTCTTTGGAGAAACTTCTTTCAAGTCATTTGCCTACTTTTTAAAAATTGAGTTTTAATTGAAATATAATACTGTGTAGGTTTAAGATGTACAACATGTTGATTTGATGAATTCATATATTGTGGTATAATTAGCATCATAGCATAGCTAACACCTCCATTGTGTTACAAATTTGTTTCGTTTATGGTGAGAACAATTAATATCTAGTCTCTTACAAACTTTGAAATCTATAATATAGTACAGTTGCCTATAATCACCATGCTGTGCGTGGGATCTTCAGGAATTATTTATCTACTAGTTGCAAGTTTGTAGCTTTAAACATTTCCCCAGTCTCCCCCACCCAGCCCCTGGTAACCACCATTCTACACTTTTTCTTTATTAAGATTTTTTAAATGTTTATTTATTTTTGAGAGAGAGAGAGAGAGAGAGAGAGAGAGAGAGAGACAGAGCATGAGTGGGGAAGGGGCCGAGAGAGAGAGGGATACACAGAATCTGAAGCAGGCTCTGAGCAATCAGTACCAGCCTGACGTGGGGCTTGAACTCATGAACCGCAAGATCATGACCTGAGCCAAAGTCCGACACTTAACTGATTGAGACACCCAGGCACCCCTCTACACTTTGTTTTAATAAGTTTGGTGTTTTTTAGATTTCACATATTATTGATATAATACAGTGTGTCTTTCTCTGACTTATCTCACTGACCATAATGCCCTCAAGGCTCATCAATGTTACAAATTCCTTTGCCCATTAAAAAAAAAACCTTTTTTTAATTGTTTATTCATTTTTGAGAGACAGAGAGAGAGAGAGCATGAATGGGGGAGGAGCAGAGAGAGAAGGAGACCCAGAATCTGAAGCAGGCTCCAGACTCTGAGCTGTCAGTACAGAGTCCGACATGAGGCTCGAACTCACTGTGAGATCATGATCTGAGCTGAAGTTGGACACTTAACCGACTGAGCCACCCAGGTGCCCCATCCTTTGCCCATTTTTGTACTAGATTTTTTTTGATGTTGATTAATGTAATTTAAAATTATGTCATGTACTCTATTTCTGTCATTGTGGTTATTATTTTAATGGCTGCATAATAGTCCATTGAGTTGATGTATTATATTTTAATTTCCTATTCTTTGTCTCTCATTCTTCCTAATTCAACATCAGCTATTTCTCAAAAGGCACCCTGCAGAACACTTGCACCAGGATTACCCAGGTAAACATGTGCATGTGTATATGTGTAGGTTGAGAGGGAGCATGTTAGAAGTTCACATTTGTAGACTTTGCTCTAGACATTGTATATCAGAATGTGTGGGGACATTGTCTTTAAAAACAGTGATACATGGGGGCACTTGGGTGGCTCAGTCAGTTAAGCGTCTGACTCCGTCTCAGGTCATGATCTCATGGCTTGTGAGTTTGAGCCCCACCTCAGGATCTGTGCTGGAGCCTGCTTCGGATTCTGTGTCTCCCTCTCTCTCTACTCCTCCCCAACTCGTGCTCTGTCTCTCTCTGTCTCTCAAAAATGAATAAAAAATGTTTAAAAATTAAAAAAAATAAAATAAAAACAGTGATACATGTTACTTATAGAAATATTACATATTTTTTAAAACACTGGTTTTTCCCTTTAATTCTGTCTTTAAGATATTTCCATGTTGATATATATATGTATAGCCAGCTGCATCATCATTTTAACGTCCATGAGTGGGGAAGGGGCAGAGAGAGAGGGAGACACAGAATCTGAAGCAGGCTCCAGGCTCTGAGCTGTTAGCCCAGAACCCGATGTGGGTCTGGAACTCAAAAACCATTAGATTGTGACTTGAGCCGAAGTTGGACACTGACTTGAGCCACCCAGGCACCCCCTTAATGTCCGTATATTTATCGTAGGTGTTTTTTCAAAGAGTTCCATGTTGTAGGACATTTAGATTATTTGTAAGTTTTCATGGTTATAAAACATGTTGCTTGCTTCCTCGTATATGCATCTTTAAATACTCAACTGCTTATTTCCTTGGGACAAATCCCTAGATATGCAATTTCTGATCAAAAGTATGTATTTTTAATTTTTTTTAACGTTTTTTTTATTTATTTTTGAGACAGAGAGAGACAGAGCATGAACGGGGGAGGGGCAGAGAGAGAGGGAGACACAGAATCGGAAACAGGCTCCAGGCTCTGAGCCATCAGCCCAGAGCCCGACGCGGGGCTCGAACTCACGGACCGCAAGATCGTGACCTGAGCTGAAGTCGGACGCTCAACCGACTGCGCCACCCAGGCGCCCCAAAAGTATGTATTTTTAAAAAGATTTGGTATGTGTTGCCAAGTTGCCCTTGAGAGTTGTTTTCCCAATTTGTATTTACACCAAATGTGTCTTAGTATCTGTTTCTCTACACTCTTGACTTTCTTATTTATGCCCAAACTCTTATCATTCTTTTAAATCTTTGACAATAAGCAAGAAATAGTATCTTTTTTATTGTTTTGATTAATTATTTTAATCTTGTGTTGTCTTTTAATGTAATAGATAAAATACTTCATATTCTTTTCTTCTGCTAGATTATTCACTTTTTTAGGAGGTATGTTTTTGAGTCTTTTATTTCTTTGTATTTGTCCTTCCTGGAACCTTGTCCTGGATAAGTACTCAGTCAATTTTTATATATTTGATTTGAATTCCCAACAATAGCAGATTCTTCAACTCTCATTTCCAGATTTAGAACATGTAAAATGATTGTTAATCTCTCAGTCCCACCTATACACCGATTCTGACCAGTCAGGAGCTGCATCTTCATGTGGTTCTTAGTTTCATATTAAAAAAAATTAAGAAAGTTAATTTGAATTCATTAAAATGTGGACTTAATATTTGAACAAAGGTTAAGTGAATTCTAATTTATTTAATTGGTTGGCCTGAAAAAGAGAAATGGAAAAAGTTATTTAATAAGGTCTCAATTCTGTAAGCAGGTATTACATAGAGGATAGAAGAAACTGAAAGAGTTCTTGCACCTGGAAGAGTTTAAGCTAGGTATAATAAAAATAATCTCAGTGTGGTTGTTATGAGACATTAAAATAAATTCTCTGGTGGAAGTTAAGTGTTTTCTGAAAATCTATCGCCCTCTGAATGGTCCAGGTGCAATCTTTTTATGGAATGGGAACCTATGAGTTCTTGAAGGATTGGGCTGGGGCTTTCTTTATTTTATTTTATTTTTTTATCTCTTAAGACCAGAACCAAATTTCGGTTCTGGCTACCACACGTATAGCTGCCCAGAATGTTTACTTACAAGTGTTCCTAAGCAATCAATAGCAATGTAGTAATATGGAGAAAGTCCTGTTTTCCAAAATGCCTCTCAGGAAAAAAAGTAAATATGATAGGAAGGAATACGACCCTTGGAATGGTAGAGAGGCCACTAGTGGGGTATTTATGGGGAACATGAAACAGTAACAAAAGGTGTTAAACTCTTTTCTAAGGAAAGCGTGTCTAGTTATGTATTTCCCAAGAAAGGTAAGTCCAGTTCTTATTTTGTTGAGTGGCAAGTACCTTTTAGGGGCAGAATTGAATTATTTTGATCAATAGAAGGGAATACATACCACCAGAAGTCCTCGTTGTGGTCCCTCTCTGAGCAGAGAACAGCCTCTTTGATGTTGAATGAAGGCATTGTGGTGGGATCTGGATATGATCTAAGAATAGGAGAATAGGAGATCTAGGAATGGAGGTTACGTTTTGAGGAATCCAGAATTCTGTCTTAGACATATTTTGTTTGAAATGGCACATTCAAATAGCTTTGATACTTTTTTTTAAATTTTTTTTAACGTTTATTTATTTTTGAGACAGAGAGAGACAGAGCATGAATGGGGGAGGGGCAGAGAGAGAGGGAGACACAGAATCGGAAGCAGGATCCAGGCTCTGAGCCATCAGCCCAGAGCCCGACGTGGGGCTCAAACTCGCGGACCGTGAGATCGTGACCTGAGCTGAAGTCGGATGCTTAACCAACTGAGCCACCCAGGCGCCCCGTCTTTGATACTTTTAAATAGATTTGTCATGATTCGACTTGGTACCCTCTTGGGAAAAATCAAATCTTATGAATTGGAATTACGGTAGCAATTTTTCAAAGAAAATTTATGTGGGCCATTTTATATTTTAATCTTAGCTTTTCCAAAACTGACATTTACTATTTTTTAATTAAAAATTTAAATAAACAGATATAATACAGATACATGGGTAACTCATTACAATTTTTTCTGCATTATTTAGTTTGAACATTTACATATACCATATAGCTAATGGATTATATTTTTAGTTATGCAAAGGGCAACTGAGGACTGTGAACCTACTCCTGTCTCTGAGCATTTCCCCTATAAACACTGTTCCAGGTTTGGTGTGTTTGCTCTCTGATCATTTAAGGAGTGTGACTTGTTTGCTCAACTGTATGATTATTTATTTATTTATTTATTTTTCAATATATGAAGTTTATTGTCAAATTGGTTTCCATACAACACCCAGTGCTCATCCCAAAAGGCGCCCTCCTCAATACCCATCACCCACCCTCCCCTCCCTCCCACCTCCCCATCAACCCTCAGTTTGTTCTCAGTTTTTAAGAGTCTCTTATGCTTTGGCTCTCTCCCACTCTAACCTCTTTTTTTTTTTTCCTTCCCCTCCCCCATGGGTTTCTGTTAAGTTTCTCAGGATCCACATAAGAGTGAAAGCATATGGTATCTGTCTTTCTCTGTATGGCTTATTTCACTTAGCATAACACTCCCAGTTCCATCCATGTTGCTACAAAGGCCATATTTCATTCTTTCTCATTGCCACGTAGTACTTCATTGTGTATATAAACCACAATTTCTTCATTCATCTCAACTGTATGATTTTAATAGAGTCTTGAGAGGAAGAGAAGGCTGTGCTCAATTTGTCATCTTTACCTGATTCTTAATATTTTCTTGATAAGTCATGTTGCATAGGTTTAATACTCAGATCTTATATAGTTATATGGGCAAATGAAAAAAAAAATGAGAAACTAATATACTGTGAGAGAGATAGTGTCTTAAAAGGTATTTGTATCTAATTTCATACTCTATCAGAAGAATATCTTGATTACAAAACTGCCCATTTTTGTGTTGTTGGCTCATTATTCAAGTAATTACGTAGTACAATTTAGGACCATTCTGTTACTGAGGAGCTTTGAAATGAAGAGTTACGTTTTTATCCTAAAACTGTGCATTTTTAATTAGAAAGTTAAGTCGATAATAAGAGTGCTTAACATGCCAAAAGGACTTCTCAGTTTGGGTGGAATTAGTAACATGAAGTTTTTACTGATCAAGAGGATAAAGTCAACAAGGTTGTAAGAATTATGATTTTTGCGATTTTATCCATTTAGATGCTCAAATAAGACTTTACCTTAACTGACTAAATATCTTTATTCAACATAGTATTGGAAGTCTTAGTCTCTCCAATCAGACAACACGAAGAAATAAAAGGCATCCAAATCGGCGAGGAGGAGGTCAAACTTTCACTCTTCGCAGATGACATGATACTCTATACGGAAAACCCAAAAGATTCCACCAAAAAACTGCTAGAACTGATCCATGAATTCAGCAAAGTCACAGGATATAAAATCAATGCACAGAAATCAGCTGCATTCCTATACACCAACAATGAAGCAACAGAAAGAGAAATCAAAGAATCGATCCCATTAACAATTGCACCAAAAATCATAAAATACCTAGGAATAAATCTAACCAAAGAGGTGAAAAATCTATACACTGAAAACTGTAGAAAGCTTATGAAAGAAACTGAAGAAGACACAACAAAATGAAAAAAGATTCCATGCACCTAGATAAGAAGAACAAATATTGTTAAAATGCCAATCCTACCCAAAGCAATCTACATATTCAATGCAATCCCTATCACAATAACACCAGCATTCTTCACAGAGCTAGAACAAGTAATCCTAAAATTTGTATGGAACCAGAAAAGACCCCAAATAACCAAAGCAATCTTGAAAAAGAAAACCAAAGCCAGAGGCATCACAATCCTGGACTTCAAGCTACACTACAAATCTGTAATCATCAATACAGTATAGTACTGGCACAAACAAGGCACTCGGATCAATGGAACAGAATAGACCCACAAATGTATGGCCAACTAATCTTTGGCAAAGCAGGAAAGAATATCCAATGGAATAAAGACAGTCTCTTCAGCAGGTGGTGCTGGGAAACCTGGACAGCAACATGCAGAAGAATGAACCTGGACCACTTTCTTACACCATGCACAAAAATAAACTCAAAATGGATGAAAGACCTAAATGTAAGACAGGAAGCCATCAAAATCCTCGAGGAGAAAGCAGGCAAAAACCTCTTTGATCTTGGCCGCAGCAACTTCTTACTCAACATGTCTCCAGAGGCAAGGGAAACAAAAGCAAAAATGAACTATTGGGACCTCATCAAAATAAAAAGCTTCTGCACAGTGAAGGAAACAATCAGTAAAACTAAAGGCAACCGACAGAATGGGAGAACATATTTGCAAACGACATATCAGATGAAGGGTTAGTATCCAAAATCCATAAAGAACTTATCAAACTCAACACCCAAAAAACAAATAATCCAGTGAAGAAATGGGCAAAAGACATGAATAGACACTTCTCCAAAGAAGACATCCAGATGGCCAACCGACACATGAAAAAATGCTCAACATCACTCATCATCAGGGAAATACAAATCAAAACCACAGTGAGATACCACCTCACACCTGTCAGAATGGCTAACATTAACAACTCAGGCAACAACAGATGTTGGCGAGGATGCGGAGAAAGAGGATCTCTTTTGCATTGTTGGTGGGAATGCAAGCTGGTGCGGCCACTCAGGAAAACGGTACGGAGGTTCCTCAAAAAATTAAAAATAGAACTACCCTACGACTCAGCAATTGCACTACTAGGTATTTATCCAAGGGATACAGGTGTGCTGTTTCGAAGGGACACATGTACCCCAATGTTTATAGCAGCACTACCAACAATAGCCAAAGTATGCAAAGAGCCCAAATGCCCATCGATGGATGAATGGATAAAGAAGAAGCGGTACATATATACAATGGAGTACTACTCGGCAATGAAAAAGAATGAAATCTTGCCATTTGCAACTACGTGGATGGAACTGGAGGGTATTATGCTAAGCAAAATTAGTCATTCAGAGATAGACAAATATCATATGACTTCACTCATATGAGAACTTTAAGAGACAAAACAGATGAACATAAGGGAAGGGAAGCAAGAATAATACAAAAACAGGGAGGGGGACAAACCATAAGAGACTCTTAAATATGGAGAACAGAGGGTTACTGGAGGGATTGTGGCAGGGGGGATGGGCTATATGGGTAAGGGGCATTAAGGAATCTACTCCTGAAATCATTGTTGCACTATATGCTAACTAATATGGATGTAAATTTAAAAAAATAAAATTAACAACAAAAAAAAAACTTTAAAAAAAAAAAAAGTAAAGGGATAGAGAAAAATCTATCACCAATTGGATATCAAAGGAAAGCCAGGGCAGCAATACCTATATTGGAAAAATAGACTTTAAAACAATGACTCTAACAAGAGGCAAAGAAGGACTCTATATAATCATAAAGGGGACAATCCAACAAGAATATATAACATTTGTAAATATTTATGTACTCAACATGAAAGTACCCAAATACATAAAACAGTTAATAACAAACATAAATAATCAATAGTAATATAATAATATTAGGGAATTTTAATAGACATAAAGTAAATAATCAATAGTAATATAATAATATTAGGGAATTTTAATAGACATAAAGTAAATAATCAATAGTAATATAATAATATTAGGGAACTTTAATACCCCACTTACATCAATGGACAAATCACCTAAGCAGAAAATCAACAAGGAAACAATGGCTTTGAATGACACCCTGGGCCAGATGGATTTAACAGATAAGTTCAGAATATTCCATACTAAAACAGTAGAATACACATTCTTTTCAAGTGCACATGGAACACTCTTCAGAACAGATCACGTATTAGGCCACAAAACAAGTCTTGCAAATTTACAAAGATTGAAGTCATACGATGCATCCTTTCTGACCACAACGCTGTAACTCTAGAAATGGACCACAAGAAAAAATCTGGAAAGACCACAAATACATGGAGGTTAAATAACATGCTATTAAATAAAAAATAGGTCAACCAGGAAATCAAAAAAGAAATTAAAAGTACATGGAAACAAATGAAAATGAAAACACAACATTCCAAAAAACTTTGGGATGCAGCAAAAGTGGTCCTAGGATGTAAATATATAGCAGTGCATGCTTACCTTAAGAGCAAGAAAAATCTCAAATAAACAACCTAAGCTTACACCTAAATGAGCTAGAAAAACAACAAACAAAACATAAAATCAGAAGAAGGAAGGAAATAATAAATCTTAGAGCAGCAATTAATGATACAGAAACTAAAACAATAGAACAGATCAGTGAAACCAGGAAATGGTTCTTTGAAAAAAAAAAATCAGTAAAATTGATAAACCTCTAGCCAGATTTATCAAGAAAAAAAGAGAAAGGATGCAAGTAAATAAAATCACAAATGAGGAGAAATAACAAACACCAGAGAAATACAAATAATTGTAACATATTATAAAAAACTATATGCCAACAAATTGGACAACCTAGAAGAAATGGATTAATTCCTAGAAAC
Organism: Lynx rufus; assembly: GCF_022079265.1. Lineage (NCBI taxonomy): Eukaryota > Metazoa > Chordata > Mammalia > Carnivora > Felidae > Lynx > Lynx rufus. The sequence continues at coordinate 10,308,235 of NW_025814825.1, forward strand.
ACATAAGTTACCAAAACTGAAACAAGAGAAAATAGAAAATTTCAACAGACAAATTACCAGCAAAAAAATTGAATCAGTAACCACGTATCTCCCAACAAACAAAGTCCAAAGCCAGATGGCTTCCCAGGGGAATTCTACCAGACATTTAAAGAAGAGTTAGTACCTGGAGTGCCTGGGTGGCTCAGTATGTTATGTGTCCGACTTCAGCTCCAATCACCATCTCACAGTTTGTGAGTTCCAGCCCCACGTCGGGCTCTGGGCTGACAGCTCAGAGCCTGGAGCCTGCTTCGGATTCTGTGTTTCCCACTCTCTCTGCCCCCCTCCCCCATTCATGTGCGTTCTCTCTCTCTCTCTCTCTCAAAAATAAACATTAAAAAATTTTACAGAAGAGTTAATACCTATTCTTGTCAAATTATTCTAAAAAAATAGAAAATGAAGGCAAAATTCCCATTTAATTCTATGATGCCAGCATTACCCTGATACCAAAACCAGATAAAGACACCATAAAAAAAAAGAGAACTACAAACTAATATTTCTGATGAACATACACGTAAAACTCCTCAACAAAATATTAGGAAACTGAATTCAAAACTACATTTAAGAAATCATTCACTACAATGAAGTGAAATTTATTCCTGAGTTGCAAGGGTGGTTCAATATTTGCAAATCAATCAACGTGATACAGCACATCAATAAGGGAAAGGATAAGGACCATATGATCATTTCAATAGATGCAGAAAAAGCATTTGACAAAGTACAACATCCATTCATGATAAAAACCTTCAACAAGGTAGGTTTAGAGGGAACATACCTCATCATAGTAACAGCTAACATCATCCTCAATGGAGAAAAACTGAGAGCCTTTCCCCTAAGGTCAGGAAGAAACAAGGATGTCCACTCTCACCCCTTTTATTCAACATAATACTGGAAGTCCTAGCCACAACAGTCAGATAAGATAAAGAAGTAAAAGGCATCTAAATTGGTAAGGAAGAAGGAAAACTTTCACTGTTAGCTAGTGAATGTCTATAACAGTATTAGCTAGTTATGTCTATAACATGACACCATATATAGAAAACCTGAAAGACTCCACCAAAAACTGAGAACTGACAAACAAATTCAGTAAAGTTACAGGATACAAAATCAACATACCAAAATCTGTTGCATCAATAGCAAAGCAGCAGAAAAAGAAATTAAGAAAACAATCCAATTTACAACTGCAACAAAATAATAAGATAACTAGGAGTAAATCTAACCTAGAGGTGAAAGATCTATACTCTGAAAACTATAAAATGCTGATAAAAGAAATTGAGGACGACACAAAGAAATGGAAAGACATTCCATGCTCCTGTACTGGAAGAACAAACACTGTTAAAATGTCTATGCTACCAAAAGTAATCTATACATTTAATGCAATACTTATCAAAATACCAAAAGCATTTTTCACAGAACAAACAAAAAAAAAACAATTCTAAAATCTGTATTGAACCACAAAAGACCCCAAATAGCCAAAGCAATCTTGAAAAACAAAAACAAAGCTGGAGGCATAGCAATTCCAGACTTTAAGTTATTATTACAAAGCTGTAGTGATCAAAACAGTATGGTACTGGCACAAAAGCAGACACACAGATCAGTGGAACAGAATAGAAAATCCAGAATTAAACCCACAATTATATGGTCAATTAATCATCAACAAAGCAGAAAAGAATATCCAGTGAGTAAAAGACAATCTCTGCAACAAATGATGCTGGGAAAACCAGGCAGCCAGACACAGAAGAATGAACCTGGACCACTTACACCATACACAAAAATAAATGGATTTTTTTATTAAAATGGATTAAAGACCTAAATGTGAGACCTAAAGCCATAAAAATACTAGAAGAAAGCACAGACAGTAATTTCTCTGACATCAGCATAGCAAGTTTTTTCTAGATAGGTCCTCTGAGGCAAAGGAAACAAAAGCAAAAATAAACTATTGGGACTACATCAAAATAAAAAGCTTCTGCACAGCAAAACAAACAATCAACAAAAGTAAAAGGCAACCTACAGAATAAGAGAATATATTTTCAAATGACATATGTGATAAAGAATTAGTATCCAAAATATATAAAGAACTTCTAAAACTCAACACCCCCCCAAAAAAAATAATCCAATTTAAAAATGGGCAGGAGACATAGACATTTCTCCAAAGAAGATATACAGATGGCCAGCAGACACATGAAAAGATGCTCATTATCACTTATCATCAGGGAAATGCAAATCAAAACTACAGTGAGATATAACCTCACACAGGTCAGACCAGGTAAAATCAAAAACGTAAGAAACAACAGGTGTTGGCAAGGGTGTGGAGAAACAGAAACCCTCTTACACTGTTGTTGAGAATACCAACTGGTGCAATCACTCCGGAAAACAGGGGGTGGGAGGTCCTCAAAAAGTTTAAAATAGTACTGCCCTACACTCCAGCAATTGCATTACTGGCGTTAATGGAAAGAATACAAACAGATTGAAAGGGATACATGCACCTGTATGCTAAATATTTGGTTATCTACAATAGCCAAATTAGGGAAGCAACCCAGTGACCATCAACTGATGAATGGATAAAGAAGATGTGGTATATAATTACAATGGAATGTTATTCAGACATTAAAAAAAATGAAATCTTGCCATTTGTGGTGACAAGGATGGAACGAGAGTATTATGCTAAGCAAAATAAGTCAGTCAAAGAAAGAAAAATACCATATGACTTCACCATATGTGGAAGTTGAGAAACAAAACAAACAAGCAAAGGGCAAGAGAGAGAGAAAGAGAGAGAGGCAAACCAAGAAACAGACTCTTAACTGCAGAGAACAAACTGATGGCTACCAGAGGGGAGTAGCGTGGGGGTACCGGTGCAATAGGTGATCGGTATTAAGGATTGCACTTGTGATGAGCACTGGGTAATTAAAATAAAAACTTCTTGGGGCGCCTGGGTGGCGCAGTCGGTTGGGCGTCCGACTTCAGCCAGGTCACGATCTCGCGGTCCGTGAGTTCGAGCCCCGCGTCAGGCTCTGGGCTGATGGCTCAGAGCCTGGAGCCTGTTTCCGATTCTGTGTCTCCCTCTCTCTCTGCCCCTCCCCCGTTCATGCTCTGTCTCTCTCTGTCCCAAAAATAAATAAAAACGTTGGAAAAAAAAATTTAAAAAAATAAATAAATAAATAAAAATAAAAACTTCTTAAAAAATGATTAATGTATCAAATTTATTGCATACTTTAAAAGTACAAATCATCTTTAATTTTGATGACACCCACTAATAAAGTTCTATTCTAATAAAAAGAAAGAAAGAAAGAAAAAGAAGACTCTGTTCTTTTTCAATTTCTTAATTCTTAACTGGCATGGCATTAGGGGACCAATTAGGTAGGAAAACCCTATAAATAAGTTGCTCTAGTGCTCAGTAGGATATATCTCCAATCTTCCTCGAACATATATTTGTAAGTAATATGATGACTATAAAGCAACCCACAATTAATTGTTTAGGCTTCAAATGTCATTCACTATGCAGCAATTCCATAATTATTTCCATCACTTTTCATGATGCCTGTAATTTACCAGCTAAACCTTCATGACGTTTTGTTGCCAAAAACTTAAGTAAAATTTTGTGGCCAATTTGAACTAAGTTCCCTAACATATGTTGTCTAAAATGTACAGTTAGAGTTATTCTGCAATCAATAAAAATTAAATTCAAAAAACCTGAATGATGGCTAAGCCTCTAAAACTATGCAGTTGCTGCCAATTCTTTTTCTTTCAAATGAGGTACAAAAGCATGTAAGGCAGCTAAGGTAAAATTCCCAGACTCTGCTCACCTCTCACCAATTACTATGTATGTGTTTTGTGTGGGATGTCCATAAAAATACAATTGTGTAACAGAAAGAGCAGGGATTTAGAGAGGATCTGATTGACCCAGCTTGAGTTACATGGTAGACAGGATTCTAATATGGCTCCCAAGATCCCTGCCCCAGCTATTGGTACACACCCTATATAATCCCCCTCACTGGAGCTAGAATTGTGAATAAAATGCAATAGTTACTTCTGCAATTACATTATAATACATAAAACTCCACTGTAGTAAACTAGAGAGTAATTCTTCTGATGGCCTTAAAGAAGCAAACTACCATGCTGTAGAGAGGGCCACATGATAAGGTACAACCTCTAGCAGCTGAGAATGGTCCTCCACTGACAGCTAACAAGTCCTACAACCACAGAAGCTGAATTCTGCCAACAACTAGTGACCTTGGAAGAGGACCCCAAGCCCTTGATGAGACCAAAGTCCCAGTCACCATCTTGAAATCTAGTCAGACCCTGACAGCAGAGAACCTAGTCAACCTACAACCACACTCATGACCACATTCCTGACACAAATAGAAACTGTGAAATAATAAGTTCATGGTGTTTTAAGTCACTAAATTTTTTTAATTTGTTTTGTAGGAAAAAAAAAATATATATATATATCACATGATTACCGCTTAGAAAGAAGAGGTGGGACACCTTGATTAATAGCTGAAGTAAGGCTGTATCCAATGAAGGTGAAGTGGTCCTCTTTAAGCACAAATGAAGTGTCATCATCAGTTGTGGGGGAAGGATACTGGAATAAAGAAAAACAAAAATAATCCACCACAATATATTAATTTTCTGATATCTCATAGGCCTTCAACATTCAACTCACAACTCTCTCCTACTATTGACTCTATTGCCATATACACACTCCTTGATCTACATGCCATTGAGCCAGAGACCAACAAAGAATACATGAAGACAACAAAATCTAGTAACACTGGGCAAACATAACAAATTAGTCTTAAATCTACCACTAATTAGCTACATGACCTTGGGCAAGCCATTCATGGGCCAGTTTCCTGTCTATAAAAAAAGGGGGGTGGGGATTGGACTAGCTTTAACGTCTCTTCCAACATTAAAACTGTATGAATTTTTCATTCAAAAAAAAAAAACAAAAAACCACCACTGGGGCAACTGGGTGGCTCAGCTGGTTGAGCATCTGACTCTTGATTTCTGCTTGGGTCATGATTCCAGGGTCATGGGATCAAGCCCTGGGTTGGGATCCTCACTGAGCATACAGCCTGCTTAAGATTCTCATTCTCTCTCTCTCTCTCTCCCTCTGCCCCTCTACCCCTGCTCACATGCTCTTTCTCCCTCTCAAAAAAAAAAAAAAAAAAAAACCACCAAAATAATTCAAAATAAATTTTGATTGCTATAAAAAGAGCCAACACTGCTCCTAAAACATAACCCCTCCCCTCAGTATTCTGCCTCTGAAAGTGGCATCAAGAAAGGCTTTAGAGAAAGCCATAAGATATTTGCCCTCCACACCCAAATTGTTTAATAAAAGCTACCACATAAACGAATCTGGGGGTAGTTTAGAGGGGGACCTTTGTAGAGTAAATCAGAATCAGAATCACCAGGGGACCTTTGTAGAGTAAAATGTCCACGATTGAAAATCAACGTTTTAGGTTGCTACTGTGAATCATAACACATTTATGTTATAATTATGTTGGAAACATGTATTTTACTTCTTTTTCCCTTACCTGCCATTTATTGCGTTAAATGGCATTGCTAAAGACCTAAAGTTGCAACTGAAAATTCATCTGTAAATTCACACTTTGTGAAAACACCTATAATAATTTTTGATCTCTTGAATCATTTTCACAACATGATAAATCAGAAAAAAAAGCAATTTCATTTTCTGAAAACCTACATTAACTCAAATAAGCTGAAAATTAAATGTTAATGTAGTTATTTCACTTCTGAAATGTTGCAAAGAAATTTTAATCACAGTTGTTCTCACCAAATACATATTAACTGTGTAACAGATTATTTTCCTTTGCAGTCTTCTCTTCCCAACAAAAATAAACCAAAAAATGAACAAGAAACCCTCAGAGTAGATTTCTCAGTTAAATTATTGTAACCATAATAAATTCCCATTACTGTCAAGCTTTTAAGTGAAGACAATTCCTAAAAGGGGAAGGGGAGGTTAAGGAAGAAAAAAGGCTTTCAGTAAATACTATCATTCAACTGCACAGAAGAAAAAAATTTTAAGAAGACTTCCAAATCAAGATACAACTAATATAATAGTAAGATTAAATGATAGGTTATTTCACAGCACAAGAACAAGGTATTATTTCTTCTTGGAAAATCTCTATTGGAAAAGTGCCAAATAAAGTTCACATATATGGTAAAACTTATGCCTGGGATTGTCAGGAGTAACTTGACAATATAGTTCCCGTATAGTAGTAGTCATAGAAAAATTGGGACCATTCCTGTAGCTTTGTGAAATTAAAAACAGACCAAAGGGGCGCCTGGGTGGCATAGTCGGTTAAGCGTCCGACTTCAGCCAGGTCACGATCTCGCGGTCCGTGGGTTCGAGCCCCGCGTCGGGCTCTGGGCTGATGGCTCAGAGCCTGGAGCCTGTTTCCGATTCTGTGTCTCCCTCTCTCTCTGCCCCTCCCCGTTCATGCTCTGTCTCTCTCTGTCCCAAAAATAAGTAAAAACGTTGAAAAAGATTAAAAAAAAAAACGACCAAAAAAAAAAGATAAAAATTCTAAAAATCTCAAACTAGATAAAAATTTTTCTTATAATTCTTATTTTGTTCCCCTTTAAATCCGTTTAGACACTTTGCACCGTAATTTAGTTAAAAGAAACAGTATGAAAAAAAAACAGTATGGAAAATTCTCAAAAAAATTCACACATCAAGTGAGTTCACTTAACATCCAGGTTTCCAAAAGGCAAGGATTTGCCTTCCTGAGGTAACACTATGAGATACATACATGGTGAAGTCTCTTTCCATGAACGCTGTTAAAATTTTAGAAGTTTAAATTTAAAAAGAAATTTAGAAATTTAGAAAAAGTCTACCTATTCTTTTTTCCCAAATCTTGCATCAACCATTTGATGCCCGGGGTAGGAGGGCGAGGGCGTATCTCCACGTGCGCGGGTAAGAAGCTGCGCTTGCACCCTGGAGTCTGCCGCACCCACCCACGCGCCACAATCCCGGGCCTCTGTTCCCTAAGGTAGGCGGCATAGAATGGACCTACCCGGTCTTAGAGCTTCAACAAAGTAAACCAAAAAAAGAGCCTAGCGCTGAAGGGAGGAAACTAATGATACTTAAAGGCAGAATGCAGACCTAATGCGCAGAACTTGGTTTTCAAACCACTTTCCAGGCTCCTCAACACTTGACAGCTGAGACCACACTTAGGGCCCGATTTCTTCCAGCAGGGCTCAACAGTGAAGCGATCCCTGGGGGCGGGGGCGGGGGCGGGTAATGAGAGACGGCTGCTTGGGGAGGAGCTCGGGAGAGTTGAGCCCACAAGTAGCAGTATGACTCCTCACGCCTCCCTCCATGCCGCACAGAGGAGGGTTCCAGGCGTCGCGGCCAACGCGGGAACGCAGAACACGCACACCCCGCAGAAATAGAAATTTTCCAGAGCGCGGGCCCGCAGAACTGAACAGAAGAAGTCTTTGTTTCACAGCTCTCTCGATGACCTAATGAGGAAGGGGGAGGGCAAAAATCAGGTCAGTGACCAGAAGCCAAACAAGTTTGCGATTTTCGTAATGCAGCGAAGGCAAGGGTTTCCCAGTCTTCCTATTTAAAAGAGTCTACTTAAACTCCTTCAGGGAGTTTCTATTTCTTAGCTTTCACGATGTAGTTCACGAAAGCTGTGCGGTCAGCCTCCGACGCCTCTCTAAACCGAGCTCAGGGAGTCTGTAGGCTCCGCCTCTTGGTGGGCATGGCGCGCCTGCGCGCAGTTATTGTACTAAAGTATTTGTGCCTGCGCATCGTCTCCGTGGCAGCGATGGCCGAGTGGTTAAGGCGTTGGACTTGAAATCCAATGGGGTCTCCCCGCGCAGGTTCGAACCCTGCTCGCTGCGGAAGCGGGTGGCTTCCTTTTTCCCTTTTTAAGGGTACACCTTAAAACAATAACCTTTACTTGAACTGCTGCATTTCCCATTCCTGCGAGCTAAATGGCTCACCTACAAAGTTTAATGTGTCAAAAGAAAAACCAATACGTTGCAGTGCTCCAAACATGTATTTACGCTAAAGAGAAAAATCTTCCTTTGTCGTAGCCAGCAAGGTAATGGTTTCAGAAACTTGGTCTTCAATGTGAAGGCAAGTTCGCGAAATATAAATAAAATAAGGTAAATATTGTCACAATGTTTTGGGCTATCACAACCCAGACAAGCTATCATATGAAAACTGATGGCGAGGGTGGTAACGGGTTAAATAAGTGATAAGCACAAGGTGGTGAATGAGAGTGTTAAATCGCTATATTGTTCACCAGAAACTAATAGAATATTGTTAACTATCCTGGAATTAAAATAACTTAAGAAAAATAAAATAAAAATAAAACTGATGACAAGGTTAATGCCACCTCTTTTTCAATCCCAGAATCACCTTCAATAGTTGCCCGACTGCATCCAGAAGTGGTATGAATTGAGAAACAATAAAAAAAAAATTTAAGTTTGACTTCTATAGCATGATAGTTACATCCACAGAATGGAACACCATGCATGTAGCCACTAAAATGATAGTGATGACATGAGAAGGCCTTCTCAGTTTTGCCAAATCCAAAATGTTGGACAGACTAGAAAACAATATATATAATCACATTTTTGTTAAACTATTTATAGAATCATTTTTATGGCAAGAATGGGACAAAAACACTAGGGGCTGGAAAGAAATAATCAAAATGTTAGCACTAATTATTATCTCTGGGTAGTGGAATTTGGAAAGATTTTAATAGTTTTAACAGTTTTTTGCTTAACATTGTAAAATGTGTGTATTATTTACAAAGAAATTTGTGTGGTCGCCTGAGTGGGTGGCTCAGTCGGTTAAGTGTCCTGCTTCGGCTCAGGTCATGATCTCACGGTCCTGAGTTCAAGCCCCGCGTCTGGCTCTGTGCTGACAGCTCAGATCCTGGAGCCTGTTTTGGATTCTGTGTCTCCCTCTCTCTCTGACCCTCCCCTGTTCATGCTTTGTCTCTCTCTGTCTCAAAAGTAAAATAAACATTAAAAAATAATAATAAAAAGAAACTTGTGAAGTTAGTCTTTAAAACCATACACATCCTCTCTTTCTCCCTTTCACCTACTGTCACAATCTCCTCCCCACCCCACGATTGCCAGGTGTTCTTATGGAGTTCTCTAACACCTCAATGCTAGGGATGGTTTTCTGGGGTACCTGAAGTAGATTCCACCCACATAGCCCCCATCCCATTTGACACTTATCTCATCATATACATTCACCACATTCATTGACACTTATCTCATCATATACATTCACCACATTCACATCTTCAGTCCATCCTCTCTTCCCAATTCCACCTCTTCTGGCCCCACGAAGTCACTTATAAATGGCTGTATTGGTTTCCTAGCTGGTCTCCTTCCCTCTTTCAGTCAGGATCACATTCTGCTGAAAAAAAAAAAAAAACAAAAAAAAACAGAAAATCCAACTCTAGTGACTTAAACACATAGGGACTTGTCTCAAGAAATCTGGGAGTAGGCAGTTCTCAAATGAAACAGGGAGCAGCACTCTTTCCATCTTTCTGTCCTGCCATTTAATACATTGACCTTGTCCCCTACTTGTTGTCTCATCATCCTAAGATGGTTGCTCTACCTCCAGAGCTCACATCTGTATTCAGCTAGGAAGGAGAGAGATAGGAACCCTCAGTTTATGTCTCATTTACTTGAACTGTGTAACAAGGCTACTACTAGCTACAAGGAATTCTAGCTGGGTATATAGCTATCCAAATCAAAATTGGAATTTCATTGGTAAGGAAGAAAGATGAATGGATACTGAGCCGGCAACCAACTGTATCTGCCACACCCCTCTAAAAGGAAAGGCAAAACTTGTAGGCATAAAGCCTTTGAAACAAGTCCCTTGTCTGCCTTCCTAGCCTTCCTTCTTCTCTCTCCCATCTCCTTTTGAGTTATTAACAGGCCTCCCAACACTGTATTATAGCTCATCATGCCTTTGAAGCTTTCTACATATTCACATACAATTACCTGAAATATCTTTCTCTTGCTTCCATCCTTCTCCCCTCATTAGTAAAAGAAGGTTGTCCATCATTTGAACCCCCTTCCTATTTAGAGGACTTGCTCTCTTTTTGAATCCAGGTACAAGGCTGCAATCTACCCTCCTGCCCCATTCCCATTATAGATGCCGAAAAAGCCACGTATTTGCTTTCCAAGACTCCCTTACAGCTAGAGAGGCAGGTTGTTACGTAGGCCCAGACAATCAGATATGCCCATCTGCAACTTTCAATCAGAGCTATTAATACAAAGAAGCAGGGAAGGCAAGGATGCATCCCAATGGTTAGGAGAGGCCATAATGGCAACCATAGGCATTGCTACAGCAGCAGCACCAAGGCTGCAACTGGGGTTTATAGTTGTTCAGCATCAGTGACAGTATTGTCTATACCAGGCTGCCTTTGTGGTGTCAGCCTGAAATGATCTTGGATTTTGCCTAGCCAACTTACTCTTCTCTCATTTTCCAAAAGTGGCTTTGCAGCCTTCCTGGTAATTCTTCGAGCTATTCAATATTCTTACGGTAAGTTAGTATGTTTTCTGCTTAACTCAGCCCCAGTCATTTTTTTTCTTCCAAATACAAGATTTAGCTTCCCTCCTCACTGCTTCATCACCTAATGGAAACTCATGTTTTCTCTTCAAGTATCTCCTTGTGGATAAAGCATTCCTGCAATCCCCCAGGCTGGTTCATAAGCCCCTTTTATATTCTCCTATTCCCTAATATAGCAGGGATCCTATTGAAATGTTTCTGTTGGCCTCTCTTCCCATTAAGTGGTAAATTCCCTGCAAATATATAAGGCGTCATGACTCTTATCTTCATACCCCTGCCTAGCACAGAAAAGGTACTCAATAGGGGCACCTGGGTGGCTCAGGGGGTTAGGTGCCTGACTCTTGGTTTCAGCTCAGGCCATGATCTCAGGGTGCTTGGGTTCAAGCCCTGCACTGGGCTCTGTGCTGACACTGCAGGGCCTACTTGGGATTCTCTCTCTGCTCCTTCCTCACTTGTGTTCTCTCTCTGTCTCTCTCAAAATAAAAAAATAAAAACTTTTTTTAAAAAAAGTAAAATAAAATTCACAAAACAAAGAAAGTAAGTACTTAACAAATTTTTGATGAAGGACTGAATAAATACACGAGTAAGCACACAAAACCACCTCCACCCCAAGAATGCCCCATGAAAGGGGATGAAGGGGTCAATAGCCATTTTCCTTTTGAAAGTCATTATCCTTTGCCTTAGTATGAATTAATTTAATATACAGTATCCTCCTCACAGTATATTTTTAATTTAAGAAGACAGAGAATAGTACCCCAACAAGGTACCCTTCCTTCCCTTCCCATTGCCTTCCCTTCTCTTATTTTTTCCTCACCTTTTTCTTTTTCTCCCAGTCCCTTGTCTTATAGTGCTGAAAGGGCAGATTGAGCCAGGAGGCAAGCACATGTACATTTTCATCTCTGTGGGTCAACTCCCATTCCCATCTTCCTAAACGTGGTTCACTTTCACCCTGGCATTCCTATAACCCAATTTCAGCTCTCTCCATGGTAAGCAAAAGAAAATCTATGGAATATTTTACAGGGAAGATGTGGACAAGGTTCTGCAGTGTACTTCTCAGAGGAAGGACACTACCTCAACTCCTCTTTCCATGTTTCTCTACTCCAGAGTCCTCCTACCTCCTCACCTTCCTGTGCATCTCCTAGAGCCTGCTTTTTCCAGTCCAGCCTCACAAGGTACATGATCTTGAAGACTGCCCCTCAGGACCGCTACTTTTTCAATCTTTTATGCTACAGAGAAATTCCCTGTGCATTGGCTTCAGTATGCCCAGCAATCAAAGAGGCTCCCCTTCAAAGGCAGAGGAGGTTATAAATATGACACTGAAGTCTCCTTTTTACCCAAATATTTCTCTACCCACTTCTATGAATAAAAGATAAATCCTTCAACTTCCCAGAATTCAAAGGTTTTAAATGTAAATAGACTAAAGTGAACTTTTTTCAAATTGTGATCTGTTAGCAAATGTGGAACTCATAATCTTCCCTTCCCTTCCAAATCCACGTCCTTCTCTATGTTTATGTTCTTCACCCAGTTTGTGGCATCTCCAACCATGGAGCAGGACACACCCACTTGGAATCACCCTGATACTGCCTATCCTTTACCACATTTCCTATCCAACCCAAATACAACTGAGTTTACCCCTAAATATGCTCAAAATCTACTTTGTTCCAAATCTACCACTACCACACGGTCTAAATCAACATGACCTCTCACCTCCACTACATCTCAGCCTCCTGTCTTCCCCCATCCACTCTTCCTCCCTTTCAATCTGTTGTCCATAAAATAAAATTTTCTTCAAGATGTGCATTTGAGCTTATAAACCTCCTCCTGTAAACCCTTCTGGGGATTCCCATATGCTCTTAACAATACAGACTTGGGGCACCTGAGTGGCAGTTGATTTCAGCTCAGGTCATTATCTAGAGGTTTGTGGGATCAAGCCCTGCATGGGGCTCTACACTGACAGCACGGAACCCACTTGGGATTGTCTCTCCTTTCCTTCCTCTCTCACTCTCTCTCAAAATAAATAAATAAACATTAAAATAAAATTCAGACTAAAATCCTTAGCATGAATCCATGTCTCCCAATGATCCAGCCAGCATACCTATTGGGCTTCTCCCATCCATTCTCTAGCCAGATGTATTGTCCTTTCTTTTAGTTCTTGAAGGAACGAAACTCTTCCCCAGATTGGGAATTTTACACATATTCCAATGTCATCCTCCCCTTTAAACTTGCCAGGTTCCCTTCTTACATGATTTCACAACACTTATCATACTCTGTAATACACTAGTATGAATATTTGCTTGATTTCCCCTTGTGTGAACGTGTGTGGGGTGTGTGTCGTGTGTGTGTGTGTTCATTTAACCACTAGATCTCCTTATCTTATACTTAGTGGGCCCTCAATAAATAATTTTGTTGAATGAATTTTGTGGTTGGGAAAGTCAGAGAACAAGAGGCCTCAGAATACCTGAAACAGTGGGAGATAGAGTCTCCAAAGAGGGTAGGTAGACTCTGTTTTCCTTCAACTTTGAGAGATGAATCAAAACCGTGCCTGAGGAGATTTGTGCCCTGACTACCTAAATCAGCAGGAATATTGCAGCTGAACCACCTGATATATTGCAGTACTGTTTAGTGTGATTTATGAAGCTGTTATTTTGTTTTAACACATCATGTTCATTGTAAAGGAGTTTCATCCCCAGAGGTTTCATTAATAGAGGCATTGTTGTGTAGTGAGACAGTGAAAAAGGGATTAAGAGATCGGGCTGTCCTAGGACATGTGTGAAGCTTGTATCCTAAGTCCTGTCTGGTTTGGACAAGCCCCCCATGTCCACTTTTGGAGGCCTTACACCCCCAAGACCACATGGTCTTAGGCCCTCTCTACATACTAGAATACAAATGACTAATAGAGATAGCTGAGTCTTAGCCCCTGCAGAATTAGAGAGACAGAAGCTCTGATACTAGAAATTTCAGATGACTGTTTGAGGAACTGATAGAAAAAACTTAGAGCTTTCAGCTCTTGTTCTAACAACTAGTTTTCTTCCCAACCTACACGAAGTTGATCAGTCAAGTTCACTCAAGCTAATAGACTGGATGTCATGGGAAACGAGTTATTTCAATTTCCTTCCCACTCTCCCTGACATCCAGGCCTCCCAGAGGTCTGGGGACACTCTTTCAGGGACTGGACTCTGAGGCCTCAAGACAGGATGTGATAGATTTACCTTCACTGCTTTGTCTGGCACTGGACTGACCCCAGAGGCATGAGAGAGCAAGGCTAGGTCTCCTTTGGCATCTCTAGGCCATTCAGAAGACTCTAGTAACAGAAAACATGACCCATAAGCTTTATGCTCTTTCAACTCTCTGATGCCTGAGGTCAGAGGTAGAGAAGGGTCACGGATTGGTAAGCTTCTTACTCAGGTACTGAGGTAGGGCACAGCCCCAACCTGGTTACTTCATAAATCCCCTGGTCCTACCCAAGGGATCTTAAAGCCCTTTGTCCCTTCATACCATGTTTCTCCCCAAACACATTTAGGGAATATGTTTCCCTCCCAAACATATTCATCTGAGACAAGATTCTCAGAGTATTTATCCAGGGAGGAGACTTTAGAAACATTTTATGTGAAAACACAAGTCATATGAGTACATAGAATGTCCATATAAAAGGTACGTATCTTCCCAGATGTTAAGCCACATACGTCAGTGGAGACAAACTATTAGTGCTTTGAAATAATGTGTGTTAGGATGTTGGAGCACAGAAATGCCACACTTACTTTTTGTACATGTTTCTCCAGTGCAGAGATCAGCAAACTTTCTATAAGATGTCAGCTCGTAAATATTTTAGGCTTTGTAGGCTATGTAGTTTCTGTTGTAAGTACTCAACTCTGCCTTTGTAGCATGAAAGAAGCCTTGAACAAATGAGTGTGGTCATGTTCCAATAGAACTTCATTTTCAAGAACAGGTAGCGGCTGGAGTTGGCCCACAGACCAGAGAATTCATCCTAGTATAATGAAAAAGATCTTTCCAAGTTATAAATGTTAATATATGGTTAATTGGGACTCTGCTAAGAGGCTAGTTAACAGATCTATGAAATCTTAAGATACCAAAAAAAGACATCAAGAGGCAAAGCTGGGAGTGAATGTTTTCTAAGATCATTTTATCTCAATACATCAGAACAGCCCAGAAGCTTCCAGAATTCTCTCCCACACATTGTGCTTATATATTTCACTGAGAGAAATATATAAGGTGCAGTGAGACTGCAGTGAGACTGATAAGGTGCAGTGAGACTGCACCTTATCTGATAAGGTGCAGACCCTGGTAATGCTTGCTCATGTTCTCTTTCTATAGTTTGCAACATAGGCTACTACTGCTCTGAAAATAGGAAGTACTGTATCTATATCTTCTGTTATAAACAAAACCCTTCACCTTAGAGTGTGATTTGAGCATCTTAAGGTGTGATGAATACACATTAGCAGATTTATTTGTAAAGTGCCTTGAGGGAGTGGGAAGAACAGAGACTTTGAAGTCAGAGCCACTAGACTTCACGAATTTGCGTGCCATATCCTTGCACAGAGGCCATACTAATCTTCCCTGTGTCATTCCAAGTTTAGTGTATGTGCTGCTGAAGGGAGCACCAGAGCCACCAGGCTTCAAAACCAGGCTCCTTCCCTTTCTTGTTGTGTAGCTTTGGGCAGCTCACTTCACTTCTCTGAGCCTTAGTTTCCTCATCTCCTAAGTGATAATAATGATTACTTCTACTTCATGGCATGGTCAGCAATAACTGCCATTTTCTGAGTTCCAACCATAGGCCAGGCACTGTGATAAGTGCTTTACATCCATTGTCTCATTTAACCCTCAAAAGAGGCCATAGCTAGTTTACTGCTGAGGAACAGAGAATGAGATCTTATGATGTTACTTCCTTTCCTCTTCACCCAGAGCAGGTCCCTCCTAAAGGTGTCTAGGATCATCCTAAGGAAGACATTGGACAGGAATAAAGGAAGAATAAAGGAGGAATAATTCATGTTATTGGAGTATAATTTTCTATGCCTTATTGTCTCTCTGAGCTGGATTCTCTCCCTGAACTGAACTGAACTGAGCAAGTTCCCTGGGAGTTGATGTACGAAGCTGCCCAGAGTTGGCACTGGCTGAGGACATACTTGGGACTTTATGAGGCCTTCTCCCAGAGGCTTGCTGCTACTTCGACAGTCTCTTTTATCTGGGATTTTTTGGGGGGTAGGGGGGATGCTTTTTACAGTTCATTACTGGTTTTACAATTATAATTTCCAAGCCTGTGTGACATTCCTTCTTTCAATTCCAGTTCATCCCAATTTTTAATTAAATCACATTAATTTGCTTATTAATTTGCTTATTGAATAGGTAATATAGTCTCATGGTCCAAAATCATAATGACTCCCTCCTAACACTGTCCTCCTGCCACCAACATGCCCTTCCTGGACCACCGATTATCAGCTTCTATGCCTTCTTTATGCACATGCAAGAATATAGGTAGCTTTTATACAAATATTAGCACACTATACAAAATGTTCTGAACCTTCTTTTGTTATTTTAAAATATATCCTGGACATATTTCTGTATAAAGAGCTTTCTCATTAAAAATGGCCTCTGTTAACTCAAATGCCCTCAGCAGTTTTGAGCTCACTGCTTCAGAATAAAAGGACCATAACTTATTTAACCAAATCCCTATTTATGATGATTAAAACTGTTTCCAATCTTTTGATTGAACCAAAAAAAAAAAACTTCAAAGAAAATCTTATATCCATGACATTTTCTAAAACAGGGATCTTAATCCCAGTCATCTGTTTTCACAGAATTAGGAGAAAGTGGTCAGCCCTTTGTGCAGACAACAGGAATTGGGCACAAAAAAATCACGGTGGTCAAACTGTTCTAAAAACATAGTCTAACCTCAATAAAGCTGAAAAAGATAATAAATAAAAGCATAGCATAAACAAATGCCCTAGAAAGACAAAGGAAGCTCTCCTCTCTGCTAATCTATTCCATGTCCAGGGAAAAGGAAGGGCCAAAAGTGAAAGTATTAATTTACCTTTTATTGTCTCAGATGAGTTAGCTCTTGGAAACTACCTCTTTTCTTCCTCCTTTTGTTTCCTCTCTCTATCCTTATCTTCATATTCTACCAGAAACTACTAACCTTACTCGAATTTTTATTAGCAACTCAAGATGCTTCAGTAATAATTCCTGTGACCCGTAGGCAGATGCTAACTCAGATGCTATTTGGGTGTAGGACTCACAGCCTATGGCTCATAAAAAGGACAGGAAAGACTGTATAATGAAGAATGCAGGTCTGGAACCTTCCCTACAGAATGATAAAGGTTATTTATAAGGCAAGAGAGTGATGGGAGGTCCATGAGACCCACTCTTGGTACTGCTTCTCCTTGCAGAAACTTTCAGGGGTGAAATGTATGAATTCAATTTTTTCAGGGTGGAGTCCCAACTCCTTTGCAAGATTGACTTGAGGGTGAATTCTCATTAGAAATGAATTTATTTCTAAAACGCAGGCAAAAAGGCTCACAGACACTCTTGCCTATTGCTTTTCTTGTTCTTTTTGCCATGAAAATTAGCCAATATATCGTTCAGATCTACTTGTGACAATTTGATTTTCCTTTACATTCATCCAGGCTTGAAAAATGACCACTGCTCAGGCAGATTGATGCTTCCTGAGCCACTCATTTCTATCATATATTAATATATCAATACCACCTTCCAGTAGTATGTCTTTCTGAATTATTCTTTGTTTTCCTTCCAATGCTCTTTAAGCTTCACTTAAAACAAAAACAAAAACAAAAACCCTGTAACCATTTTTCTCAAGATTGCCTCTATAAAACATCCAGAGAGCCGCTGGCTAGGCTGTATCTTCATATTTCAATTTTTTTAGTTGCTCTTTCTTATTATCTATTATTATTACTATAGTATTTGGGAATTTCTCACTGGGGGGAATTTTTGGCCATTGGAAAAACTGAGATTTTCATCTTTCCTGCTAAAACCCACTGCACAGCTGTAGCATTTCCCAGTTACAACTATCCTGCAATGTCACAGATTCAGGTAAGTGCTGTCCATTTTTTTTAAATGATAAAAGTATCTAGGCACCTGAGTGGCTCTGTCACTTAAGAGTCTGACTCTTGATTTTACCTCAGGTCATAATCTCACTATTCTGCGAGTTTGAGCCCTGCATCCAGCTCAGGGCTGACCGTGCAGAGTCTGCTTGGAGTGCTCTTTCCCTCCCCTTCTCTCTGCCCCTCCCCACTGCACCGCCCCCCACCCCACCCCCATCTCTGTCTCTGTCTCTGGTCTGTCTCTCTCAGTAAATAAACTTTTTAAAAAATGATAAAAGTATCAGAACACTTGTATATGTTTTAAAATGTAGGCCTTATTATTTTTCAGGTATGGGGAGGCCAGCAAATCCGAAGATCGCCACTGAAAAGAAAGTCAGTGACTCAGAGTCCCAAGAGGACCAGATGAGCACTGGGTCTGTCCAGAGGCACTGCGAGCAAGGGGGAAATGTGGGCCAGAATCTTTATTTTGGTTCCTGCAGAAAGAAGCAGGGGAGGCAGGGTAAGTAGGTTTCAGATTGGCTAGTATGAATGATTTCAGCAGGCTCTGAAGCCCAGGGACTGTCCCCTGGTGATAAGGGCAGGGGAATCATGGCCTTGAGTGACCTTAAGTGTAAGAGCTTGAGAAAGGAAGTGGTGGGATGTGGACTCAGGCTTGGTGTGTTTGCATACAAAAGGCACAAGAGCAGGTGAGTTGCTTCCTGTCTCTGGGAACTGGCTAGCTATGACAGGGGCAGCCTCTCCAGGTTTAATAAGGTCTTATAGGTCAAAGCATCAGAAATACAGAAAATAAAAGGCATGATTAATATAGTATCAATCAGTATCTCAGCAGGAAACAGAAGGCACACTCAATTTAGGACAATTCGACAATTTTTTTTTTTCTATACGGGGGTAACAAACAACTTAAAAAGCTATGGAGAGGGTGTAGAGAAACCGCAAGAGACAGAATAGCTGTCACCATTTCCTAAGAGGGGAGGGAGTGGCACCGGTGCACAGAACAAAGTTCTGAAGAGGGCTGCCCCAAAGAGCAGTGTCCCTTTAGGGGACACAAGTGGTGCCAGGTAATCCTGCAAGGGGGTGGCTGCACCTCTTCATTCTCCCTCCCTCTGCTCCCCGGCGGGGCCTCCCCATTGGCCAAATGCAAATGGTCAGCCTCTGCAGCTGAGGACAGGAGAGAGTGGGTCTGAGGGACAAGAGGAGATGGCCAGGACTCTGCCTTACGTAAAACGTGGGAAATAACACTGTGGAGATGCAGAGGCAAAGAAACAACCAGATCTGGAGTCTTGTTGCACCATCACAACTAGCAAACGCCTTTTGGGTGGATCTTTCCCGTACTGCTAAGCTCAAAGCTGCCATCTTGTGGCCATCTGAGGAATAGTTGATTCCACCTTCTAGATTTGAAGAAAAGTTTTTTCCGGGCCATACAAATATGCTGCTGAGAGAAAACAGTCTCACATTTCATTGTCATATCTTCCATCAATTTTTGGTCTGGATATAACCTACTTTGAATAATTTTGAAAGTAGAGTAGAAAAAATTCTACACGAGGGGCACGTAGGTGGTTGAGTTGGTTAAGCGTCCGACCTCAGCTCAGGTCATGGTTTATAGGTTCGAGCCCCTTCTTGGGCTCTGCGCTGATTCTGCTTCAGAGCCTGCTTCAGATTCTGTGTCTCCTTTTCTCTCTGCCCCTCCCCTGTTCACACTCTGTGTGTCTCTTTCTCTCAAAAGTAAATAAACATTAAAAAAAATTTTTTAAAACAAATTCTACACAAAGAAGCATCGAAGTTTAGAATAGAAATGATCTTAGAAACCACCTTATAAAGAAATAGCCAGGCAGTTTGTGAGACTAGTCCACCAAAATGCCAAAGTCTTAATGTATCCCTCTGTTAAAATCACCATATATCAGATTATAGTTTTCACATAACTTTGTATCATGAAATTCTCCTTGTTCCTGAAATGGCATCACTCCTAAGGAAAATCTCATTCCATGTTCACTGCAGAAACCAACCTTCATGTGTTTGAAGTGCTTTCAGGATCATTTTTCTTCAGGGCTTCAATTGTACATGCATATCTGCACTTCTGATGTCTTCCCTTGAGCAAAGAAAAATCCTTCTTCCAAGTCCTTGTTAAACACCGATAGTACTGTGTCACTTTCTTGTTTCCTCTCTGAAACCAATTGTAAGGCTTAACTCTCATCACTAAAAAGCACAAAACTTTTGACACACTCAGAAAAATCTACCCCAGGCAAGCACTTTAGTTATCCTCAGCACAGTTTTGGACATTGTACCAAATGCATAACTAATGTCAGGCACAGTGAGGTGGAGCCTCTGGAAGGGGAGATAGGGTGAGGGAGGCTTTCAGATGCTGATCTCCAAATAGAATATGGAAGAGAGGTACCTGACAGAGTCCAGAAAAGAGAACAGTTACATGCAGACAAATGGCTTCTTCTGTAGCTCTCTGAAAGAGAAATTCTACCATACATTTGTATAGATTTACCATAAATACAGCATTATTGTGACAGGCTACTTCTGTTGAGCATCTACTAAGAGTCAGGGACTCAGTGAGAGGATCCAGCGGTGAACAAGATGGTCCTGGCCTCAAGGAGCTCACAATCCTCCTGTGGCAGTGATAAGTGGTAACCACTGACAAATGGTATAATGCATGCTACAGTAGGAGCAGACTGGCTCAAATGCTGAAGGAGCACCTGAGCAAGCGTAAGGTGAACAAGGAAGGCTTCCTGGTATAACCCAACCCCCTTACTTTACTGAGGAGAAAATAAGTCTTTTGCATTTAACAGCTTGCCCAGCATCTCCAAGTTAGAAAATGGTACAGCCAAGAGCAAAAAGCAGGTCTTAGTGACCTGAAGAAGGTGCTAAGCAGCCCCTCCCCAGAGGAGCATGGCTTATTTGGGGCATGCAAGGGGTCTGGGGAAGCTGCATATATTTGTGAGTTGGTTTATGCATTTATCTAGTTTTCTGAAAATCTCTCCTTCCTTCCTTCCTTCCACCTCAGCCTCTCACTTTAGATTTTAGTTCTAAGTCACTCTCCTTATTCAAAGTACCAGAGCATAATGCCCAAGGTGGACACATAGTGAAGGTGTTCAGATTATGATGTGATAGAAGAGGAAGCAGAGGGGGAAAAAGATTTTAAGAGAGGGAAGTAGTTGATAATTATTATTATTATTTTTTATTATGGAGTATCCTAGGACTGCTGTGACAAAGAGCCACAAACTGGGTGACTTGACCCAACAAAAATTTATTCTCCCACAGTTATGGAGGCTAGAAATCAAGGTGTAGGCAGGGTCATACTCCCTCTGAAGGGTAAAAGGGAGAATTCTTCCTTGCCTCTTCCTAGTCTCTGGTGATGGCCATCTGCCCTTGGCATTCCCTGGCTTACACTTGTATCACTCCAGTCTCTGCCTCTACCAGTCACATGGCATTCCCCCTATGTGTCTCTGTTCAAACCCTCTCTGTTTCTCCCCATCTTTAGGAGATGTAATTGACATGTAATATTGCAGAAGTTTAAGGTGTACAATGTGTTGATATGATATACCTATATGTTGCAAAATGATTACCACCATGGTGTTAGCTAACACCTCCATCATCTCACATAATTGCCATTTCTTTTTTTGTGGTGAGAACCTTTAAGATCTAACTCTTAACAACTGTCAGGTATACAGTACTGTATTATTAACTATAATTACCGGCTGTATGTTAGATCCCCAAAACTTATTTGTCTTACAACTGGAATTTTGTACCTTTTGACCATACCATTTCCCCCGGCCCCACCCCCAGCCCCTGGTAAACAATATTCTACATTTTTTGGATTCCACATATTAATGATATTACACAGTATTTGTCTTTCTTTGTCTGACTTATTTCACTTGGTATTATGCTCTCAAGTTTCATCCATGTTGTTGCAGATGGCAGGATTTCCTTCACTTTTATGGCTGAATAATATTCCTGTGTGTGTATGTGTGTGTCTATCACAACTTCTTTATCCATTCATCTGTTTACAGACACTTAGGTTATTTCTGTATCTTGGCTATTGTGATTAATGCTGCAATAAACATGGGAGTGCAGATATCTCTTTGAGATCCTGTTTCCATTTCCTTTGGATATACACCCAGAAGTGGATTGCTGGATCATATAGTAGTTTTATAATTTTTTTGAGGAACTCCTGTACTGTTTTCCACAGTGGCTCTACCAATTACGTTCCCACCAGCAATGCATAAAAGTTCCCTTTTATCTGTATCCTCACCAACACTTGTTATTGTTACTGTCTTTTTAATGATAGATGTTCTAACAGGTGTGAGGTACTATCTCATTGTGGCTTTAATCTTCATTAATGGTTCGCATTAATTTCCCTAATGGTTACTGATGTTGAGCACGTTTTCTTGTTACCTGTTGGCCATTTGTATGTCTTATTTGGAAAATTGCCTATTCAGTTCTTCTGCCCATTTTTAATAGGATTATTTAGTTTCTTGTTACTGAGTTATATGGGTTCTTTATATATTTTGAATATGAACTCATTCAAATATTTTCTCCCATTCTATAGGTTATGTTTTCATTTTATTGATTCTTTTGCTGAGCAGCTTTTTAGTTTGGAATAGTCCCGCTTATTATTTTTGGTTTTGTTGCTTGTGTTTGGTGTCATATCCAAAAAATCATTGCTAAGACCAATGTTAAGGAGTTTTTTTCCTATGTTTTCTTTTAGGAATTTCATAGTTTAAGGTCTTATGTTTAAATCTTTTATCTATTTTGAGGTAATTTTTATGAGTGATGTAAGACAGGAATCCCATTTCATTCTTTCACATGTGGTCATCCAGTTTTCCCAACACCATTTATTAAAGAAACAATCCTTTCACCATTGAGTATTTGTGGCTTTCTTGTCAAATATTAGTTGACCATTTAAGTTTCCCCCTTCTTATAAAGAGACATCAGTCATATGGGATTAAGACAAACCCTAATGGTTTCATTTTAGCTTGATTTCATCCGAAAAGTCCCTATTTTCCAAATAAGGTCACATTCAGAGGTTCTCGGAGTTAGGACTTTAACATATATACATATATTTTTTAATGTTTATTTCTTTTTAAGAGTGGGGAGGGGCAGAGAGAGAGGACAGAAGATCTGAAGCAGGCTCCATGCTGACAGCAGAGAGCCTGATGTGAAGCTCAAACTCATGAACCGTGAGATCATGACCTGAGCCAAAGTCGGACACTTAACCAACTGAGCCACCCAGGCACCCCTTGTAACATATCTTTTTTTTTAAGTTTATTTATTATTGAGAGACAAGGAGACATACAGCGTGAGCAGGGGAGGGGTAGAGAGAGGGGGAGACACAGAATCTGAAGTGGGCTCCAGGCTCTGAGCTGTCAGCACAAAGCCAGACGTGGGGGGCTCGAACTCACAAACTGCGAGATCATGACCTGAGCTGAAGTCGGTCGCCTAACCAACTGAGCCACCCAGGCGCCCCTATAACATATCTTTTTGAAGGACTCAAATCAACCAATAACATGGAGTATTTCAAACATAATACACATGAAAACATAAGCAGAAATAGTTTAGTATAATGAACCCTATGTACCTGGGTTCAACAGTTATAAATGCACAGCCAATCTTTGTTTTCTCTATACCTCACCTCATCCCTTCCCTCCTCTCCTATATTACTTTCAAGCAAATCTCAGACTTCTTATCATTTCATCCATAAATTACTGATGCATCTCTAAAGAGAAGGACTTCTTTTTTTTTTAATTTTTTTAACGTTTATTTATTTTTGAGACAGAGAGAGACAGAGCATGAATGGGGGGAGGGTCAGAGAGAGAGGGAGACACAGAATCGGAAGCAGGCTCCAGGCTCTGGGCCATCATCAACCCAGAGCCCGACGCGGGGCTCAAACCCACGGACCGCGAGATCGTGACCTGAGCTGAAGTCGGACGCTCAACCGACTGAGCCACCCAGGCGCCCCCAGAGAAGGACTTCTTTTAACATGACCACAATATCATTATCAAAATCATTATCAAATTTCAATCATCTCATGAATCGTATCAGTTTTTTTTTAACACTAAGTCTGAATTGGGGTCCAAATAAAGTTGTCAGAGTATTGACATTTAAACTACCTTCCTAGGAGGTGGTTTAACAATCTCAGCATCTTTATTCTCCCTCTGGTTGGTTGAGCACTGGATGATTTTGAATATATAAAGGGAACTCTGATTTTAAGTGGATGGAGGGAGATCTGGGGTGGGGGAAGAGGGAATACAAAAGACAGCAAGGGATGGGGAAGATACAGGAGGAAGATTTAGATCCCTGGACACAAAGCTGTCGTAAGAGGAACCTGGGGGTAGGGTGAAGTGGCCCAAATAGTGGTGGAAAGTGGCTACCAGACAGACTATAAGAATAAGGAAGTCTGATAAATAATTTTTTATACCTTATACATCAGCTACCCAGAGGTTTTCTCTTTCCAAACATAGCAAGCACTGTCAAGTCTCCAAGCTGTTCCTCCCACTAAAAATACCCTCTCCCACTCCTATGCCAGCTTTTCAGCCGGGAGAACTCCCACACATCCTTCAAAACCCAGCTTAAATGTCCATACATGTGTGAAGAACTCTCTGACCTCTACCCACTCAAAGCTGATTTACTCCTTTATTTACCACTTCATAGGGCTTTGGACATGCCTCTACTACAGCACCCCACAAATCATGCTCTCATTACCTGATCCCATGTCTGAGTCTCCCAATAAACTAGGTTCTCTGGGGTAGAGGGGCAATGTTGGTTCATCTTTGTATCCTCAGTCTCCAGCACAGTGCCAGTACACAGAGAGCATTCAACAAATGCTTACTGAATGAAAGAAGAATTAGAGGATGAGGAAGAAGAAAAAAAGGGAAGGGAAAGCAAAGATAAAATCAAAGGAAGAGAACAAATAAGAAATAGAGACAAGAAAGGAGGATATACATAAGGCAAACAATTGATCCTGGCAAGGCAGAACCACACAGCTTGATTTTCAGGCCACAACACCAAGGTCAACTCAGGGTTCAGTAATGTTTCATGAGCCAGCACAGCATTTTTAAAAATTTTTATTTAGTAATCAAGATTTATGAATCACATTAAAATCAGATTTCTAGTTTCTTAAACAAAAATGAAACTGTCTAGTTTACATAAAACTACCTCTTCCGTGGTAACCACTTCTGGCTCTGCACATACTTTCCCAGTTCACCCAGTCCCCAATACTCCCTACTGAAGACCCAGCATGGAGGTTGAGTATCACTGGCCACTTACCACTGTGCCTGTGCTCTTCATTCTCTTATAATTGACCTACTTCATTCATTTACTTCACCTGCCTGGCTCTTTCGACATTAATTTGTCACTCTTGCCCCAGAGAGTTTGTTCCATCTAGATGCTCTGTGACTACAAAATAACATTATAGTAATAATTATTCTAGAGCTTCATTGTCCAATAGAACTTTCTGAGATAGAAATGTTCTATAATCTATACTGCCCAATACAGTAACCGCTAGCCACATGGGGCACTTGAGCACTTGAAATATGGCCAGTGTTACTGATGAACTGCATTTCTGATATAGTTTCCTTTGAATGAATTTAATTTTAATTTTAATAGCCACAATGGAAAAAAGACAGTCTCTTCAAGAAACGGTGTTGGGAAAAGTGGACAGCAACATGCAGAAGAATGAAACTAGACCACTTTCTTACACCATCTGAAATAAATTCAAAATGAATGAAAGACCTAAATATGAGACAGGAAATCATAAAAAACCTAGAGGAGAACACAGGCAGCAACCTCTTTGACCTCGGCTGGAGCAACTTCTTACTAGACATTGCCAGAGGCAAGGGAAACAAAAATAAACTGTTGGGACCTCATCAAGATAAAAGCTTCTGTGCAGTGAAGAAAACAATCAACAAAACTAAAAAGCAACCTATGGAATGGGAGAAGATATTTGCAAATGACTATCTGATAAACAGTATCCAAAATCTATAAAGAACTTATCAAACTCAACACCCAAAAAACAAATAATCCAGTTAAGAAATGGGAAGACATGAGTAGACATTTTTCCAAAGAAGATATCCAGATGGCTAATAGACACATGAAAAGATGCCCAACATCACTCATCATCGGGTAAATACAAGTCAAAACCACAATGAGATACCACCTCACACCTGTCAGAATGACTAATATTAACAACACAAGAAACAACAGATGTTGGTGACGGTGTAGAGAAAGGGGAACCCTCTTACACTGTTGGTGGGAATGAAAAATGGTACAGCCACTCTGGAAAACAGTATGGAGGTTTCTCACAAAGTTAAAAATAGAACTACCCTATGACTCAGCAATTGCGCTACTAGGGATTTACCCAAAGGATACAAAAATACAGATTCAATTTATAGTATCATTATCAATAGCCAAACTATGGAAAGAGCCGAGTGTCCACTGACTGATGATGAATGGATAAAGAAGAGGTGATATAGGTAGGTAGGTAGATAGGTAGGTAGGTAGATAGATATAATGGAATATTATTCAGCCATCAAAAAGAAGAAAATCTTGCCATTTGCAATGACATAGATGGAGCCAGAATGTATTATGATAAGTGAAATAAGTCAGTCACAGAAAGACAAATACCATATGATTTCACTCATGTGTGGACTTTAAGAAACAAAACAGGAGCAACTGGGTGGCTCAGTCAGTTGAATGTCCAATTTCAGCTCAGGTCATGATCTCACGTTCGTGGGTTCAAGCCCCGCATCAGGCCCTGTGCTGACAGCTCAGAGCCTGGAGCCTGCTTCTGATTCTGTGTCTCCCTCTCTCTATGCCCCTCCCCTGCCCGTGCTCTGTCTCTCTCTGTCTCCCCAAAAATAAAATAAAACGTTAAAATTTGATTTAGAAAAATAAGGAAAACAAATGAACATATAGGAAGAGGGGAAAAAAAGAGAAGTAAACAAACCATAAGAGACTGTCAATATAGAGAACAAACTAAGGGTTGATAGAGGGAGGTAGGTAGGTTGGTGGTGAGCTAGATGGGTGATGGGTATTAAGAAAGGTACTTGTTATGATGAGTAATGGGTGTTATATGTAAGTGAGAATCACGGAATTCTACTCCTGAAATTAATATTGTACTATATGTTAGCTAACTAGAATTTAAAGAAAAATTTAAAAAGGGTTGCCTGGGTGGCTCAGTCAGTTAAGCATCTGACTCCTGATTTCAGCTCAGGCAATGATGTCACAATTGGTGAGATCAAGCCCTGCCCCGGGCTCTGTGCTGACTGGGTGCAGCTTGCTTGGGATTCTCTCTCTCCCTCTATCTCTGCCCCTACCCTGCTCATGCTTCCTCTCTCTCTCTCAAGATAAACAAATAAACTTTTTTTTTAATTTTTAAAGAGAAAAAGAAATGGTGTTGCTCAAACTTTAGCATGCATAAGGATTCTGTGGAGGTTCCTGAGAGGTAAATAGGTTCTTGTGCTTTATCCGTCATAGATTCTGGTTCAGTAGATCTAGGGTGGGATCCAATAATTTGCTTTTGTACCAAGCTCCTGAGTGATGCTGGAGCACCATTCTAGAGAATGGGAAGGTATTGGAAAAAAATAGTTTTAGTCACTCTGATTTTCTGTCCCGATTGCTACTACTAATTGTTAAATATTTGTGTCCTACATCAAGGTAGTTACCATCCCATTTTGATGAGGAAACTGAGGACACAGAGAGGTTAATTAACTTACCCAAGATTGCACAGATGGTTAAGTGCTATCTCCAGAGCCACCTTAACCACATATTTTCACAAAGGATGATGTCACCCATGGATATCAGCCCGTTAGTGGCCTTGCCTTGATGCATAGACTCCCTGATTCCTTGAATGTGGACCAGAAGAAAAGAGTTAAAACTAGAACAGTCTGGTTTGGGTTCACAATTTTCCTGGGTTCATTTCATTTCCTGGTAAAATGAGGTTTATATCTCCTCATTTTACAAGGGAGGAACTAGACTCAAAGAAATAAAAGTAAAGGACAGGCCTAAGGTCATATAGCCAATCATTTCTCTTTAAGTAGTATCTGGTGAACAACCCACACATCAGCTTTTTTGTTTTTCATATCATCTTTCATTTCTAGAAATTTTTGGTGGAACATTTTTATTGTTCAAACACTGATGGAATTTCTAAACCTGAGCATTTTTAGCTAGCTACTACTGGTGGAGATACATCACCCTCCCCCCTACACTTCCCCCTCCCCAATGGAATCTCTTGACCTCATCTGCTGAGGTGATCCTTTTTCCACAGATGGGGGAAGAAAGGCATTTGGATGAGGCCAAGAGGAGGGGGGAGAAGGACTGTTTAGAGAGCTAGGTCT
Source organism: Lynx rufus (assembly GCF_022079265.1). Taxonomy (NCBI): domain Eukaryota; kingdom Metazoa; phylum Chordata; class Mammalia; order Carnivora; family Felidae; genus Lynx; species Lynx rufus. The sequence continues at coordinate 10,336,254 of NW_025814825.1, forward strand.
GTGCTTCATGTTAGACAGGCGAGTCAAGATACATGACAGCTTGGTTAGGGAGCTAGTCCCAGCTGCTGAAAATCTGATCAAAGCTAAGAGGAGGCCTTTCTTCCTGCCAGCCAGTACTCTCAGCCTGGTGGCAGCAGGGTGGCCTAGTGGGTGGAGGTGAAGACAAGAGAGAGCCTGGTGGAGGCAGAGCAATGGCTGAAACTCACAGGCCTGTTTGGAAGCCCAAATAGAGTGCCCATGGGGTTTGGGGGAGCCCCAGAAATAACTGGTGGCATAGGAGGGAAAGCTATGCTGTGCTATATATGGGTAGAGCCATCAAGACATTAACCAAGTCACCTATAACCTGTATTTGTTTAAAACACCATGGCCGGGCACCTGGGGGCTCACTCAGTTAAGCATCCAACTTCGGATCAGGTCATGACCTCCTGGTCCATGAGTTCAAGTCCCTTCAAGCCCCCAATCAGGCTCTGTGTGGACAGCTCAGAACCTGGAGCCTGCTTTGGATTCTGTGTCTCTGTCTCCCTCAAGGATGAATAAACATTAAAAACAAATAAAAATAAACAACTGTGGCCCTCAACCTTAGCTGCACATTAAAATTACCTGGAGTTATCAAATCCCAATGCCAAATGCATACCCAGAGCAATTAAATCGCTGGGCTGGGACCCAGGTATTAGGGTTTCATGTTCCCCAGGTGACTTCCAGATTGAAAAACAATGATTTCAGCAAAAAACACAATAATGTTTTCCATTCTATTGTGGTTTTTATCTTTATTTATTTTTTACTTTTTTTAAGCTTATTTATTTATTTTGAGAGAGAGAGAAACAGAGAGCACACGCAGGGGAGGAGCAGAGAGAGAGGGAGAGAGAGAGAATGCCAAGCAGGCCTGGCGCTGTCAGCAGGGAGCCCAATGCAGGACTTGATTTCACCAACCGCAAGATCATCAACTGAGCTGAAATCAAGAGTCAGGTGCTTAACTGAATGAGCCACCTAGGCACCCCAATAGTGTGGTTTTTAGAATGTAGCAAAAGCTACAATTTCCTCAGGAAAATGAGGTTAGTTGTGAGGTTCAAACAAGAAACATGAGAAGAGGCTTAGAAACTGTGAAAGGTACTAATCACCATTAGTAGTAGTAGTAGTAGTATCATTATTAGACCCTGTTTTAGAGCCTCCCCTAGTGGTAATGAGCTGGGAAGTGTTTAATATATTAAATATAACTATATGCTCAACCGACTGAGCCACCCAGGCGCCCATAAATATAACTATATGCAATATACTTTACTCGGAAGACAAATCAGCATTGTCTTCAATAGTATCAAGAATGGCATCAAATTTGGGGCGCTTGGGTGGCTCAGTCGGTTAGGCATCCGACTTCAGCTCAGGTCATGATCTCACAGTCTGTGAGTTCAAGCCCCATGTGACACTCAGAGCCTGGAGCCTGCTTCCGATTCTGTGTCTCCCTCTCTCTCTGCCTCTCCCCTACTCGCACTCTCTCTCTCTCTCTCAAAAATAAACATTTTTTTTTAATTAAAAAAAAGGAATGGCATCAAATTCAACTGAATGTAAAAAGACAGTTGAGGTGTATGGAGCTGGTATTTGTAGATATACCTACTTAATTGTAATCTCTCCCTTTCTATCCCTGCCCTTTTACTTAAAAGAACAGTAAAAAAGAAGGGGGGCGGGTCGTCTGGATGGAAAGAAAGATGGAGAAGACACATCCTCTTTCTCTGCATTTACTGTCCTCACTAGTCCTTGACTTCTAACCTACATGCTCCTTGTCAGTCCCACACTGTCCTGGTCCCACTGGAGGCCCTAAACAGGCCAATTCTGGAGCTGGTCCTGGGCAGAGATACTATGTTCTCTAAGGGGAGATTCTAATTTCCAGCCCCGGGTAGAAGAAACTGGACCAGAGCACTCAACTGACTTTCCCTAAATCCCACAGGTTAGAACAAGAGAAAGATCTAGTTCTCCATAAACCTAACCTAGATTCCACTATGGAAACATTCATGCTGGGTAGCTAATCAATACAAGAAATTGTCAAAGCAAAAACACTGGAAGAAATGATAGAGCTCGGATGGGAGGAGAAAGGATGAGAATGAGCTGCCTGATACAAAATATTCTCCTTCAAGGAGGGTAGATGACACAGAACACTGAGAAGTAATAATACTGAAGACACAGCCACACTGATGCATATCACAGAACCTGAAATTGAAGAGAACTGAAGCCTTTCATTGTGAGACATTTCATCATTTTCTAAGTAATTGCATCAGTTTTATAATTTCTTCCATCACTGACTCCCCAGCGGTCCTGGCATCTCCTCATCTGTGATGTGGAGGTGGTGGGTAATGGTGTTTGCCTTCAGGAAATTAAAGACCCCTCTCAATAACTGCATTAGTCATTGACACTTGCTGCTGTGATTGATCCTGTATCCACCATCAGATCCGAGTGCAGAAAGGATATGAAAATTCATAAGCAGGAAAACAATGTTATCTACTTTCCCTCATCCAGCTCTCTCTTTACAAGAAATATCTGCAAGTCTTTTTTCCATTTATAATTTGCTCATCAAGGGGCATATTTTTGACAGGCGGGGATATATCCATTTGGGACTGGAAACTTTGGGATCACAGGAAATTGTGAATTCCGCCTAGGTTTTCCAGAGTTGCTCTGTTGAGTTGCCTGTTGCTCTGCTGTTTAAAAGAGCAAAAATATTTCAGAATTATATTTCCAACATTTCAGGACACCCAGAAGGCAGGAAGCTGTTACACTGAGAAAAGCACTCTGTTCTCCTCCTGTCTCTGTGAGAAGTTACTGGAAGAAAAGTATACTCTGATTTTATTATTGCTTATATATTGGTCACCCCCTGACATCAGGGATTTGGGGAAGTGATGGGTATATTGTTCCATAAGCACAGTGCTTCAAACTGAACCACTCAACAAATGTGGCCTAGATTTAAAGAAACAAAACAGGGGCACCTGGGTGGCTCAGTCGATTAAGCATCCAACTTCGGCTCAGGTCATGATCTCACCATTCCTAAGCTGAGAGCTCAGAGCCTGGAGCCTGTTTCAGATTCTCTCTCTCTCTCTCTCTCTCTCTCTCTCTCTCTCTTTCTGCCCCTCCCCCACTCTTGCCCACGCACACTCTCTCTCTCAAAAATAAACATCAAAAAAATTTTAATAAATAAAATAAAAAATAAAAACAGAACAAAACTGTAGGCAACAATACCAATGAACAAACTGTTTTCTGGGTTTTCCAATCCATTGGCCCTAAAATCTTTGAAACTTGCTAAATTGCTTCATTTCTTTGTTTAAGAACATTGTAATGCAATTCAAAATTACATACATACTCCTTGATCCATTCCAGTGCTAGCTTTTCATCCTATGGGTGTACTTCACATGCAAGAAATACTGTGCACAAAGCTATTCATTACAGTGTTATTTGTGATTGAAAAAAAACATAAATAACCTTGAAAAGCATCAATCAAGTAGGGGACAAGTTAAATAAATTGTGTGGTTCATCCACACCGTGGAATATTATAAAGCACACAAAAAGCAGGGCACCTGGCTGGCTCGGTGGAGCATACAACTCTTGATTTCAGGATTGTAAGTTCAAGCCCCATATTGGGTATAAAGATTACCTAAAAAAATAAAATCTTAAAAAAAGAAAGCACATAAAAAGAATAAGCCCTAACATACTAAAATGGAAAAATCTCCAAGATATATCAACTGAATAAATGGAAGTTATGCAGCACTGTAAATAGTAAGCTACCATTTATGTAAAGAAGAGAAATACATTCATGTGTAAACTCACAAGATAGCCAAGGAAAGATATGCAATAAATGATGCCTCTGAGATGAATAATGGGGGGAAAGGGATTGAGGAGTGGGGGGTGGGAGGGAAGGAGACCACAATTCTGTTATTGATTATCAAGTTTTAACACATGATAACAAGGCGCCTGGCTGGCTCAGTAGAGCATGCAACTCTTGACCTCAGGGTTGTGGAGTCAAGCCTCACATTGGGTGCAGAACTTTCTAAAAAAGAGAGAGAGAGAGAGAGAGATTTAACACGTAACAATGTAGTAGGAATAGTAACTAACACACATAGTGCTTACTATGTGCCAGGCATATTCTAAATACATTACATACTTTAATTTGACATACTCCTGTTAAACTATTTCACAAGATTATTAGCTACTTGAGAGCATAAATATGACTTAAGCATTTTTATATCCTACACAAATGCTAGTACAATATCACATAATAATGTTCTGAAGAAATATGTGTCTCATTCATTCGTTCAATATCAAATGTGAGAGAAACAAACTATCTTCACCATTTAGAGCTGACCTAAGAGCCTACTAACTTTTATGTAAAATTATCTTTTCATAATCAATTTGCTACGTCATAAAGTTAAGCCGTAATCCAAAAATAAATGACTCTGAAAATGTGGTATTATACATATGTGCAACTGTGGTTATTCCAAACACCCTGGACAATTCAAACAAATTATTGAAGAATTTCCTTTTACTTTTCATTCAAAGAGAGAAACTATATTATCAAAACACAGTCCCCTCCCTTTTTAAACCTTGACTTCAGGAAAGTATTTAAGTGTTTAAGAATAGACAGTCTTCTGGAGGCACCTGGGTGGCTCAGTCAGTTAAGCATCCAACTTTGGCTCAGGTCATGATCTCATGGCTTGTGGCTTTGAGCCCCGCATTGGGCTGTATGCTGACAGCTCAGAGCCTGGTGCCTGCTTCAGATTCTGTGTCTTCCTCTCTCTCTGCCCCTTCCCCACTCACATTCTCTCTCTCTCTCTCTCTCTCTCTCTCTCTCTCTCTCTTAAAATTAAATAAACATTTTTAAAAAATTTAATAAAATAAAGAATAGGGGTGTCTGGGTGGCTCAGTCGGTTAAGCATCTGACTTTGGCTCAGGTCATGATCTCATAGTTTGAGTCTGAGTACTGCTTTGGGTGAGCCCGCTTCCCTCTCTGCAATGCAATTCTCTCTCCTTCTCTCTCTGCCTCTTGCTCACTTGCTCCATCTCTCTCAAAGCAAAACAAAACAAACAAACAAATCATAAAAGAAAAAGAATAAAATGTCTCCTACTAAGTTATATGGGATCCAGTATATAAAGTGCTTATGTCAGGCCTGACCCATCATAAACCCACATTCAAATGGAGCTATTTCTCATTTCTTATTTGGAGGTTTCAGGCCATCATGGGAGAGAAAATAAGAGCTGGTCTCAATCTTGTCAACAACGGGGAAGTGCATCTGTACAAAAAATGAAGTGGACCATACGAATGGGAGTAGTTTTCCTCTTGACAAGTCACTAAAAGTTATCAATGCTGTAAATGGGCCTTTGTTCTGGTAGAAAAAAGAAAAAAAATTAAACCCTGATGTTTAGGTTCAAAACTTCTCTTATTCAATGTAGTTATTTATTTGAGTGCCCATATGGGCCACACAGGCATTATGACAGGCAATTGTAGTCCAAAAGCTCATTTTATTAACTTTACATGCTCTATTTTTTGTCAATGGGATATAAGTGGTGAGCTGCTAAGCTGCTAAGGCTGCTAAGCCAACCAGCACCCCTGGCCCAAGCTCTGCACTGTGGCCTGGTGCTCTCTGACCATTTCTTGACTCCTGCCAGACCCAGTTGTCCCCCTACCCGGCCTCCCCTGAAACCCCCAGCTCTGTGAAGAGTCTCATGCCCAGTCTGGCTAAGCTTGAGATTCATTCCTCCTCCTGCCAACACCCACACAATTAAAAGGTCCTTAATCTTTTAATGTTCTTTGAATAAACACTTTATTTTCCAATAAAATTAAAAATAAGCCTTAAAAATATACTTTGTTGGGGCTCCTCAGTCAGTTGGGAGTCCAACTCTTGATTTCCACTCAGGTCATGATCTCACTGTGTTGCAGGATCTTTTGCCACAATACCCAGGATTCATTGTCTCACAGCTTCAAAGAATGAAGAGGCGGACACAAAATGAGCAGTAGGCAAAGGTTTATTAGAATATAAGATTAGAAAGGAAGAATAGTAGGAAAGCTCTCTTTACAGAAAGGGGACATTCAAAAGTAAATGCCCACGGACTACAGGCAAGGTCCTTGTTTTATAAGGTTCTGATCAGCCCTCCCCATCCCTTCTCCCTTGTTCCTTCTACCCTTATTGGCTTGATACCTCTAGGTGCTGGGTTGCCCATTCCCGACTGGCTCCTTTCCATTGTATGAGGGGTGGTCTATGGCCATACTTAGGTCTTTTGTCAAATTCCTGAGGGGAAACCTGAGGGGGAGTAGGTGGGGTCTGTTACATTAAGAGGAACCTTACACCTGAGGGGGTTTGCTGTGGTCAGACACTCCCAGCATTGTTCCAAAATAGGTGTTTTTCCCTGCCCAGGAACCTCAGGCCCTAATCTTTCCCTCTGTGGCTACTGAATCCTATCTTCTGTATCAACAGTTCGTGGGATCAAATCCCGAGTTCAGGCTCCGCAGAGCCTGCTTGGGATGCTCTCTCCCTCTCTCTCTGCCCCTCCCTCACGTGGAATCTCTCTCCCTATTTTCTCTCTCTCTCATAATAAATAAACATTTTTTTAAACTACTTTTGTTTTGGGGCACCTGGGTGGCTCAGTCAGTTAGGCCTCCGACTTCAGCTCAGGTCATAATCTCACTGTTTGTGAGTTCGAGCCCTGCATTGGGCTCTGTGCCGACAGCTCAGAGCCTGGAGCCTGCTTCGGATTCTGTGTCTCCTTCTCCTTCTGCCCCTCCCCTGCTTGTGCTCTGTCTCTGTCTCTCAAAAATAAATAAATGTAATAAAAAAAATTTTTTAATACTTCTGTTTTGTTTTGTTTTGTTTTGTTTGTTTGTTTGTTTTTTTCTTTTGACAGAGAGAGCATGCACAAGCAGGAGAAGGGCAGAGGGAGAGGGAGAGAGAGAATCAAGCAGGATCCATGCCCGGCACAGAGCCCAACTTGGGGCTCCATCTCACTACTGTGAGATCATGATCTGAGCCAAAATCAAGAGTTGGACACTCAACTAACTGGGCCACCCAGACACCCCTATATTTGTTTTTTAAAAAAAGTTTTCTTCTGTTATGGACTAAATTGTATTCCCCCCAAAACCTGTATGTTGAGGTCCTAATCCCCACTGCCTTAGAATATAACCTTATTTGGAGATAAGGTCTTTAAAGAGTTGAAATGTGTTAAAAGGAAGCTGTTAGGGTGGAGCCCTAATCCAATATGACTGGCATCCTCAAAAGAGAAAGCAGAGATACCGGGGATGTGTGTTCACAGAGGAAGGTCATGTGAGGACACCTGGAGAAGGCATCAGCCAAGAAGAGAGGCCTCAGAAAAAAATCAAACCTGCAGACACCTTGATGTTTGACATCTAGCCTCCAGAACTATGAGATATGTTGTTTAAGCCACTCAGTCTGTGGTATGTTGTTATGGCAGCCCTTGTAAACTAATACAGTCTACTATGATACTATTTCATAAAAGGAAGCACATTTTAAACCACAAAGGACATAATTTCTGAATTATGTGGCTTTAATTTAAAAAAAAAAAAAACTTCCTGGGGCACATGGGTGGCTCAGTCAGTCAAACATCCAACTCTAGGTTTCGGCTCAGGTCATGATCTCATGATTTTGTGAGTTCAAGCCTCAAGTTGGACTCTGCACTGTCAGTGCGGTGGGATTCTGTCTTCCTCTCTCTGCCCCTACCCCACTCATGCTGTCTCTGTTTCTCTCGAAATAAATAAATAAACTTTAAAAAAAATTTTTTTTAAACTTCCTATATTCTTTTTTTTTTCTGTCATTTTGCTACAGACCAGTGACAGCTCTAGTTTACTCTAAAATTGTTTTTCTTCTTAATTTTTCACTCACTTGTTTGCAAACTAAAAACTAACCATAGACTACACATGACCATCAACAATCCCAATCTAAAAAGGATATGTCACCTAACAGACCCATTCACATTGTTAGAACATAATTTATAAATGTATCACTTGCTGTATAACAAAAGAAATCTTGTAAAGCATATTTCCTCAAATAAATAATAACCTTTTAAATTTACAATTATTAAAATTAAAATAGAAATATCTAATCAAATTATTTTCAAAATACTGTTGAATTATAAATTCATCATGAATTTTGGGAAAATTATTTATTTTGCTCTGTGGAGTTTAGACATTTCATTTAAAGTCAAGAGTCAGAAAACATTTCCTTTTTTAAAAATAAATTTTATTTATATTTTATTTTGAGAGAGAGAGTGAGCAGGGGAGGGGCAGAGACAGAGGGAAAGAGAATCTTAAGCAGACTCCACGACCCTGAGATCATGACCTGAGACAAAGTCAAGAGTTGTTTGCTTAACCAACAGATCCACCCAGGTGCCCCAAGAGTCAGAAAGCATTTCTTGTACATACAGCACTAATAGGGATCGTGGTATATTAGTGAATTATTTAAATACAGAGATATCTTTTTAAAATAGATTTTCTACAACATTAACAGGAAGATTCACAACAAGCTACTTTGGATCTAAGAGCCTTAATCTATTCAAATATTGAAAGAGACTAGTCTGAAAATGTTCTCATTTAAAACACACATTTTGTTAGAAGGGGTTCAAGAATGGAGGAATCAATCGGTACTGAGCAATTCACAAACATGACGGAGAAACATAACGTTTTTAAGATTCAAACAAAGACTTGTTGGCAGCACGGGAGATGGTCTTGCTTTCTCTCTCTCCTACCGAGCACTTTTCATATTTCATAATTTCTGAATTTCCTCAGGAGTTCTGAGGGAGCGTCCCCAGACCAGCGGAAACGAAGGTGCCAAGAGTTCACATCTGAAAAGACTTTAAAGCACAGAAAAGAAGATTTTAAAATCAGAGAAGTAGGAATAGAAAACCCACAGGGTCATAGTAAAACAGCCTGCTGATAAGATTTCACTGCAATAAATAAAATGCAAGGGTAAGTGTTTAATATGAATTATTAGTATCTTACAGAAACAGATTATCTTTCCTTTATTTTTTTTGCATTTATTTATTTATTTGAGAGTTGAGACAGAGAGACAGTACAAGTGGGAGAGGGGCAGATAGAGGGAGACCGAATCTGAGCTCTGTGCTCACAGTGCTGAGCCCAATTCGGGGCTCAAACCCATGAATCATGAGATCATGACCCGAGATGAAATCAAGAATTGGCTGCTTAATTGACTGAATCATCCAGGTACCCCTGAAATGGATTATCTTAAGCAGACTTTTGAATTCTTTTTTCCCTCCCCACACACTTTTATTTGGCTTGGTTCATCCACTCATTTCTTCATTTGCTATAGAAATATTTATTTAGCACCTGTTACATATTGCCAGGCTCTATGCTGGGTACTGTGAGACTCCAGTACATATCTCCTGGCGGTGGTAATAAAAAATCCAGAAAATTATTAATGTGGCAAAATATATGGAGGGAGGGGTGCCTGGGTGGCTCAATCAGTTAAGCAGCTGACTCTTGATTTCAGCTCAGATCATTATCTCACGGTTGGGATCTCTGGTTGGGATTCTCTCTCTCCCTCTTCTCTCTGCCCCTCCCTTCTTCTCTCAAAATAAATAAATAAACATATATATATATATGGAGGAAAACACAGGAGAATGGGAGACCAGAGAAAGGCATTCAGTGTGGACTAAGTAGAACAAAGTTAGAGTGAGAGAAGACTTCTGGAATTCACATTCAAAGTAACCATGATTTGGGGCGCCTGGGTGGCTCAGTCGGTTGAGCGTCCGACTTTGGCTCAGGTCATGATCTCACAGTCCGTGGATTCGAGCCCCACATCAGGCTCTGTGCTGACAGCTCAGAGCCTGGAGCCTGCTTCGGATTCTGTGTCTCCTTCTCTCTCTGCGCTCACCCACCCACCCCGCTCACACTTTGTCTCACTCTGTTTCTCAAAAATAAATAAATGTAAAAAAAAATTTTTTTTAAAACAAAATAACCATGAGTAGGAATTAGCTAGAGCAAGGTGTCTCTCAATCTTCCATATGCATGGTAATTATCTGGGGATCTTGTTATATTGGAGATTCTGATTCCAGGTGTCTGGGGTGGAGCCTGATTCGGGATTTCTGAGGAACTACCTTCTCTGACAACTTGATCCAAAACAGTACCCAGCCCCTACCTCCATCCCTCCCTGTCCCTTTATGCTGCTTATTTTTCTATAAAAGTCTTTGTGAATATCTGATACTAAATATTCATTTATTTATATATCATATATAGGAGACCCCACCAAAAGAAAAAAAGAAAATTGTCTGTGGGTCACAAAAAGTAATGGTAAAATGAAGAATAGATCCCAGATTTCTTTTTCCCCTATTTTTATTTTTATTTATTTTAACATTTTATTTATTTTTTTTATGGGGCACCTGGGTGGCTCAGTCCGTTAAGCGTCCAACTTCAGCTCAGGTCATGATCTCACAGTTCATGGGTTTCAGCCCTGCATCGAACTCTGTGCTGACAGCTCAGAGCCTGGAGCCTGCTTCGGATTCTGTCTTCCTCTCAATCTGCCCCTCCCCACACATGCTTGTTCTCTCTCTCTCTCTCTCTCTCCCTCAAAAATAAATAAAACATTTAAAAATTGTTTAATACAATTGTATTTATTTTTGAATTGGTGGTATATTCACATGGCTAAAGTTCAAAAAGCACAAAGATTACATAACCCTCAAAAGTCTTCCACCCTCCACTCTGATGTTCCTAATAGACAAAGTTCTTACCAATTGCCTACATATCTTTCCAGAGATCGTCGAGGTATATTCAAGCAAATACATGCATACAATCTCCAACATCACCGCCCTACTCCTTCTTTAACCTAAATGCTAACATACAGTCTACTATTCTGCATTTTGACTTTTTGTTTCTAACATATCTTGATGATTGTTTTTTATCAGTATATGGAGAGCTTTCTCATTCTAACAGTGGAGGGGTATTTTATTCTGTGACATACAAAAACGCAACCCTACTGAGGGGCATTTATTTGCGATTCTGCAGTGAATAACAGTACACATGTCATTTTGCACATGGGTGATCTGTAGGATAAAATTTGTAGAACTGGGATTACTGGGTCAAAGTCATCATGCATCTGTAGTTTTAATAGACATTGCCAAACGGTTCTCCATAAAGTTTCACCCAGCAGCAGCTGATTTTCCTACACCTTCATTAACACCATGTGAACAAACTCAGTAACTTTTGCTAGGCTCTTGCGTACAAAAAGTGCAGTTTTAATTTGCCTTTCTCTTACTATGAATGAGTTTAGGCATCTTTTCATATGTTCCAAGGCTATTTGTATTTTCTGTTCTATGCAATGTTCATTTCCTTTCTTTCCTTTTTTTTTTTTTTTGATATTTATTTATTTATTTATTTATTCATTTATTTTTTGAGAGAGAGAGAGAGAGAGAGAGGGTGCAAGTGAGCAAGAGGCAGAGAGAGAGAGAAAATCCCACGAGGGACAGAGAGAAAGAAGAGGGGCTAACCCAAAGCGGGGCTTGTGTTCACCGGAAGCAGGGCACAAGCTGACCGATGTGGGACTCAAGCTCACAAACTGCGAGATCATGACCTGAGCTGAAGTCAGATGCTTAACGACTGAGCCACCCAGGGGCACACACACCCCTTCTTTTTTTTACTAGATGGTTGATCTTATGTCTCACTGATTCATAAAAGTGTACATTAAGAGAAGTTACCGTTTCACGAATTATGTTGAGATTAAACCTCTTTTCATATGTTGAAGAGCCGCTATATTTTCTCTACTGAACTGTTTATATAGTTTCCTTCCCTTTTTCTTTTGGATTCTTTTGGATCATTTTCTTTTTGATCTGTAGAGTCGACTTTTGAATTCTTATCAACAAGAATTAGTTTATATGGATGAAAGAAACTCATGTGCTTAAATGCTTATTAATAAAAGGATATTTCTAGAAACCTTCAGTGGTGGGAATTTTGGCAATTCACTAGCATGGAAATTGGAAACAACTTCCAAACAGCTGCCAAAAGTAAAAGGTCAATGGTAAAGGATCTCTGGAAATACAAATAATTTACTCCCTGAAAGTAAGATTATTTTTAATTCTAATAAGCAACTTTGCTGAACACTAGAAAAAAGGCCTTTTTCCTTTTCTATTGATGGGAGTGTAAATTGGTAAAAATATTTTGGCAAGCAATTTGGCAAAATTTCTCAAACTAATTAAAATGTGTATATCTAATAATTCTACTTCTAGAAGTTTATCCTAAGGAAATAATCACAGATTGTTCAAGGGTTTAACTATAAGGATATTTGTCGTGACACCATTTATAAATTTTTTTAATCAAGAAACAATCTAAATCTCCAGCAATAGAAAGTTGTTTAAAAGCCTTTTATATTGGCATTAACAATTTTTTTTAATATTTATGGTCATAGAAAAATGCTCATAACATATTGCTAACTGACAGGTATTTAAAAAATAATGTATATAGTATGATCTCATTCCTAAATTCATTATTACATGGATATTTATGTAAAAATTTTTGAAAATCTATAAGGAATTATTCCTCAGTGTTAATAGTTATCCCTGGATAGTTGGAATACATGTGATTTTCATTTTTGACACTTTTTAAAAAATCTGTATTTTCTTATTGTTCTGCAATGGACACATATTCCTTATGTCTTTTTTTATGTTTATAATATTGCCCATGAAAAAACAGGTTCCAAAATAATATACAAAATGTTTCCATTTATATTTTAAAATACTATCTAAATATCTTGTCAGAAAAATATACACAGGACAGTTGACATTGGTTGTCCCAAGAAAACGATCTGTTTGCACTTTCTTTAGAATTCTCAGACAAAACAAATTTAAGAATTCTCCTATAGGGGGGTGCCTGGGTGGCTCAGTCACTTAAGCGTCCCACTCCATTTCTGCTCAGGTCGTGATCTCGGGGCTCGTGGGTTCAAGCCCTGCATTGGACTCTGAGCTGACAGCGAGAAGCCTGCTTGGGATTTCTCTCTCTCTCTCTCTCTTTCTCTGCCCTCCCTCTGTTCACACTCTTTCTCTGTCAAATAAAGAAACAATAAAATAAATAAATAAACATTAAAAAAATAATTCCTCTTGGGAAAAAAGCAAAAGAAAATTTCTGACAACCTATAATTGAAATACACACATAAAATATATATAGTATGATCCTTAGTTTTAGGTATACTAATATATATACATATATACCAAAAGACCAATAATAGATATATCCCTAGGTGCCAATATTAGAAGTTGTATTTTCTACCTTTTGTTTGACCATATTTCTCACATTTCTACTGTAAATACTTGTTATTTTATAGTTTGAAAAAGTGTTTTCTAGTTTGGTTTCCAGTAGAAATAGACCCCTCAGACAAGAATTTGAATGCAAGTGGATAATTTGAAAGGTGATTCAAAGAGACCCTGGTAGGAAAGTAGAGAAAGGAACCAAGTTTATAAAAGGTACATTATCAGGCAAGTTGCCACCCTGGGCAACTGGGGCTTGATTACAATGGGGACCCCTGGAAGACAGTATAAAAACCCCTAAGAGTTATCCAGTTAGAGAAGTAAAGGAGTTTCCCACTCACATTCATCAGTGTCTGATGGCTACATCCAGAGGGTGTTTATTCCCTGGCACTTACTGCCAAGCCAGTTCAAGTGCCAGAGAAAGCCCTCTGATAGAGACCATAGAATTGGCAATGAGAAATTAGATGCCCAGAAAATATGGCAGCACACCAACAGCATTGGCTACATATGATCCTTTTTTCTAACTCCAGAATGCTACACAAACTATTTGATTCTAGATTTGCATTTATCAGAAGCCATATTTATTGTATATTTACATGGAAAGAAAAGTGAGGTTGTGTCACGCACCAGTTTTCAGAGGCTGTGCTCCATATTTTACTGGTTGCAGTGAAGAGTCAGAATAACATGGGGACTATTTGAGGGCTGCTGATCACAGAAGAGGCATCAAAAAGCAAAGTTCAAAGTAAATATCAACCACTGCTTGAGGAAATTAACAAATATGCTTAAGAGGTATGTGAGAAACCACTCAGGACTCACTAAAGCTGACATGAATAGCATTTCTTAAATGCTGATGTTAATAAAAATTTACACTACAGTAAAACAAAGTTACAAATAATCATACAACTGCACTTTGATATATCAAACTCCAGCTTTAGGGTGCTACTCAGAACAGCCAATAACCTCTTAAACAGCATCAAGAAAATACTGGCAAATGCAGCCTTTAGTAAAATTTCATAATTCTTATTCTCCAACCACAGCTTCTCAGAAAAATGATCCTCCTCTCATGGCCCCCACCTTCATTCCTCAAGCCACAGTAAAAGGATACACTTCATCATGTGAAGGCATCAAAACTGACATCACACTGTATTGTGCACTTGAAACTAATATTGTATGTTAAGTATAATGGAAATTAAAAATAATAATAAAATAGCCAAAACAAACCACACCACACCTGACATGACAAGTCATCCTGAATAAATTATGATATATCTACACTGTGGAATATTTATCTCCTGTTCAAAAGAATGTGTTAATTCTAAATGCAAGGCTTAAGGAGAAGTCCCATAATAATAAAAGCTGACACCAAAAAGAGCACATCACGGGGCGCCTGGGTGGCGCAGTCGGTTAAGCGTCCGACTTCAGCCAGGTCACGATCTCGAGGTCCGTGAGTTCGAGCCCCGCGTCGGGCTCTGGGCTGATGGCTCAGAGCCTGGAGCCTGTTTCCGATTCTGTGTCTCCCTCTCTCTCTGCCCCTCCCCCGTTCATGCTCTGTCTCTCTCTGTCCCAAAAATAAATAAATGTTGAAAAAAAAAAAAAAAAAAGAGCACATCACAATTTATCTTGAATAAATTATGATATATCTATACTGTGAAATATTTATCTGCTGTTCAAAAGAATGAGTTAATTCTAAATGTAAGGTCTAAGGAGACGTCCCGTAATAATAAAAGCTAACACCAAAAACAGCACCTACCATGTACCTGGTCTAAATATTTTACATAGATTTTTTACTACTCAAAAAAACCTTATGAGTAAACACTAATGTTTTGACCATATAGATAAGAAAACACAGATAAAGAAAGGTTAATTTGCTTGCCCAAGTTCACAAAACTCATCAGTGGAAAAGCTGGGATCTGGTTCCAGAGCTTGTACTCTTAGGCTCTGTGTAACATAGAGAAATGGGCACAGTGTAATGCCATTCTTTTTAAGTTTATTTTTATTTATTTTGAGAGAGAGCAAGCGGGGGAGGGGCAGAGAGAGAGGGAGACAGAATCCCAAGCAGGCTCCGCACTGTCAGCACAGAGCCCGATGTGGGGCTGGAACTCACAAACTGCAAGATCATGACCTGAGCCAAAGTCAAGAGTCCCACACTTAACCTACTGAATCACCCAGATGCCCCTCATTCTTTGTTTTTAAAACCCTCATACGTGAAGGCATATTTGTATAGGCTTGAGAATAATGTGGAAGGAGACACACCTGGGCATCTGCATTGGTTACTTCAGGAAACAAAAACACAGAAGGATGGGAGCCTGGGGGAGACGCTAAGTCATTGTTTATATATGATTCTTTGAATTTTCTAATGACAAGCTGGTATTACTTTGGGGTTTTTAAATATCTAAATAACTAGTTTTCAGAGGAAGAGAAAATTTCACTGCATCTTATGAGAGGGATTCAAGTGGGGCTTCAGCCTCCTGCCTGAGTGTCTGAGGTGATAAAGTGCCCCTCCCCCCCCCCCCAGTGATGGTGAACTCAGACTAGGTCTGAATCTGAAACAGGAAGTCACAGGGCAGCCCCAGGGGTTCAAGAAGCACAGATCTGAACATTCCAGGGCTGAATAGTGAAACATTTGCATGTTTTGCCTGTGTGTGACTGTGGGTAGGTGTTTGTATGTGTGTATTTGCTTAAAACACTGTTTTTTCTGAAATTCGGGCTTCTGCTTTGATGAATTTGTTACATTATAACCATTCCCAGTTATGAGGCTTATGCAATCAATTTGCAGAGTCCACAAAAGGATATCTTGAGTAACCAGCAGAGACACCTGAATCACACCCTAAGAATCTTTATTCTAGCAGGTAATGAGCATATAGAAGTCTCCCCAAAGAGAGTTTTCAAGTGACTATTTCTACAAAGACTCTAATTTACCACAAGCTATCTAATTATCTTCTTTTATAAGTAAGGATTCAAGATTCAAGGACCTTCAGGAGCCTCTAGTTTAAATTCTAATGAGATACTGTATCACAACCTTGAGAATCAAGAATTCGGAGGACAGTGACAGTGCATGTTTATAACGCACCTATACAAGATAAACACGGTGGCTAGACAGACAAAGAAAAGATAATAGTTGACATTAACCCAAGACCTGCTTGCTAGGTGAATCAGTGTGCTAAGCATTTTACATGGATCTCCTAATTTAATCCTCATGATAGCTCTGTGAGAAGGTATCACTATGATCTTGAGTTTATAGATTTGGAAACTGAAATCTAGAGAAGTTAAGTAACTTTTACCAAGAAATACAGATAATAAGTAGTAGAGCTAAGATGTGAGCCTAGGTAGTATAGCTTGCGAGTTTAGCTTCTGTAATACCCTGCTTCAGTGAATCTATCTATCGTTCAGAACTACATACAGATAAGGTCTCTTCTCTGGACAGTGCAATGCCTTAGAAACAGACACTGAAGTCAAAGTGTCTTAGTTCAGACCCCTTCCCTGCTATATACAAGCTGTATAGCTTTGAAAAAATTACTCAACCTCCCTGGACTTCAGTTTCCTTTCCGTAAAATGAGAATAATGTTGGTACCAACCTCACAGGCTTGTAGAGGATTAAATAAATTAATGTCTATAGACTTAATATTAAACAAGATAATACATGTAATGTATGTAAAGAACATTCCTGTTCATAGTAAACACTCAATAAATGGCAGTGTTATATCAGTCACTCCCAGAAATGCCTCACATTTTCCCTTGAAAGGGATGTGTTGAGGAATGTGTCTTCCAGTTTCTGTGTCAATGCTAAGTAAGTATATTTTAAGGTGATAAAGCAACCCTTAAATCTGGCACTACTGTTTACTTGGAAAAGGTTGAGAATAAATACAGTATAAACCAAGCCCTTTGATTTCAGACCTTTCTTGGTCTGCAAAGCTACATGATTTGACTTACTTGGAGAATCCAGATTTTGCGGGGAGAATGACTTCTCCAAGGAGCTGGATTCTTTTTGCTCCATTTTCTCTGTGGTTGAACCCAGCTTCTCTTTCTTTATTTCTCTTTGCTTGTTCCGTTCCTCATTTTCAATCTGGTTGGTATGAACCTGGTCAGATTCTTCCAGCATCAGATCTTTTTTACCTCTGACAGCCCAGTGCATTGACTACATTAGTTAAAAGTAAACACATAATATAAAATCAATATTATATAGTATTCTATATTTAAAGTTCAATGGTGGTAAAACCCGACCTACTATTACAGTGCTGATTGTTAGATTTGACTATTAACCAGATATTAATCAGTTAACCCAGGTATTAATTAATTAATCCTCACTAATTTGAAAGACTAATGATATGAGGAGATATCCAAACCATGGCAAAGAGCAAAGGGACCTGCATCAGAGAGATTTAAAAAATGAGACATTTCCACTGAAAGTTAAACATAGAATTACCATATGACTCAGTGATTCCATTCCTAGGCATATACTCAAAAGAACTGAAAAGAGGTGTTCAAAGAAAAACTTACTAACGTTCAAAGCAGCACTATTCACAACAGACAAAAGATATAAACAACCCAAATGTCCATCAGTTCATGAGTGGATAGACAAAAATGTGTTATAGCCATACAATGGAATATGATTTGGCCATGAAAAAGGAATTAAGTACTACAGGGTGGATAAACCTTGAAAACATTATACTAAGTAAAAAAAAAAGGCCAACCACAAAAAGCCATATATTGTATGATTCCACTTGTAAGAAATATCCAGAATAGACAAATCCTTGTAGATAGACAGCTGATTAATGCTTACCAGGAACTGGGAGAAGGGGCATAAGAAATGATTGCTAACAGATACAGGGTTTCCTTTTGGGATGATGAAAAAGTTCTGGAACTAGGTCTTGATGATGTATGAACAACATTGTGAATGTACTTAATATGTACACTTTAAAATGGTTAAAATAGGGGCGCCTAGGTGGCTCAGTTGGTTGAGCATCCGACTTCAGCTCAGGTCGTGATCACTGTTTCCGAGTTCGAGCCCCACATCAGCGGGCTCTGTGCTGACAGCTCAGAGTCTAGAGCCTGCTTCAGATTCTGTGTCTCCCTCTCTGTTTCTGCTCCTCCCCCACTTGTGTGTGCACTCTCTCTCTCTCCCACTCTCTCTCTCAAAAATAAACATTAAAAAAATTTTTTTAATGGTTAAAATAGGGGCACCTGGTCACCTCAGTCGGTTAAGCATTCAACTCTTGGTTTCAGCTCAGATCATTATCTCGCAGCTCATGAGTTTGAGTCCCATGGCTGACTCCATGCTGACAGCATGGAGCCTGCTTGGGATTCTCTCTCTCCCTCTCTCTCTCTTTCTGCCCTTACCCTGCTTGTGCTCTCTCTCATTCTCAAAATAAATTAAAAAACTAACTAAATAAACCAAACAAAGGTAAGAAACAGAGTTACTTTCCCCCATTCACTCTATTGTAGTATCTTTTTAAATGTTGTGTCCTCTACATGTATTTCCTATTAAAACATTTAAAATTGGGAAGATGGGTGGATGAATGGAAGGATGAATAAATGAATTCAAAGTGAGAAAGAAAAATTGAGTTTGCTGTGTCAAGAATATTTCAAGTAGAATAACTAACCCTGGCATTAACCAAAATAATAACCATAACTGTTTCTTGAAACCTCATTTGGATATTATGGGACCCTATTCCTGAAGCACTCCTGAACAGTATCTTACTACTTGTGTTACTCAAAAACCCAAGGAAAACCCATAAGCCACATATTTAAGCAAGTTTAAAACCCAGAATAAAGTTTTTTCCTGATTCCTGATATCCAGGATATTGTTTTCCTGACGGAAAGAAAAAAAAAGCGAAACACAGAAATCAAAACAAAACAAACTTTTCTGAAGTTCAAGGCCTATGAGAACCATGCCAGGAACTACAGAAGGGGCCGCTGCCATGCTGTACTTGTGCGCGTGATTCAAGGGGCGGCATACTTTTCATCTTCAGCACACTTCTGAAAGTCGTTTTTTTTCAATGTTTATTTAGTTTTAAGAGAGTGAGAGAGAGCGCATGCACATGCAAGCAGGAGAGGGGCAGAGAGAGGGGGGCAGAGGATCCAAAGCAAGCTCTGTGCTGACAGCAGAGAGCTCAATGTGGGGTTCAAACTCACGAACTGTGAGATCACGACCTGAGCTGAAGTCTGACACTTAACCAAATGAGCCACCCAGGCACGCCTATCTGAACTATCTTAAAATACTGGGGTTGCCAACTTCTACCTGCGGGCACCATTTTATTTCCCAGTTTTTTTTTTATTTCTTTTATGTTTTAAATTTTATTTTTGAGAGAGAGAGAGAGAGACAGAGCACAAGTTGGGGAGGGACAAAGAGAGGGACAGAGCCCGAAGCAGGCTTCAGGCTCCGAGCTGTCAGCAGAGCCTGACGTGGGGCTCAAACTCGCAGATGGTGAGATCATGACCTGAGCCAAAGTCAGACGCTCAACAGACTGAGCGACCCAAGCTTCCCTTATTTACCAGTTTAAACAAAGCAACATAGGAAGGAAGCTCTGAGTATTGCATGGGGATGTGACCAGCTTGGTTCGCCGAGGCAAACGCTGCTAGGCAGGGGCCAGGGGTTCATCAGAGCAACAGCTTCTTAAAAGAGCTTGGAGAGATACCACAATTTCTTATCTCCTCTCTCAGGAGCACTAACATTGACCTCCCAGGAAGGAGCCAGGAGAAGCACCTCAACAAGAAGAAAGGGAAAGTGCAAAGGGGTAAAATGCCTTCTTGGGACCTTTTTATTTATTTATTTATTTATTTATTTATTTATTTATTTATTTTTAAGGAAACTCTGTGCCCAACATGGGGCTTGAACCCATAACTCTGAGATCAAGTGTCGCATGCTATACGGATTGAGCTAGCCAGACGCCCCCCTTCTTGGAATCTTTTAGATAAATCTGTTCATCACAACTTTTTGATACAATTGGGAGTATTGATGGCATGGTGTTAATGAATAATAGGCCACAATGGTCATTAGTGG
The DNA here is from genome assembly GCF_022079265.1 of Lynx rufus. Classification (NCBI taxonomy): domain Eukaryota; kingdom Metazoa; phylum Chordata; class Mammalia; order Carnivora; family Felidae; genus Lynx; species Lynx rufus. The sequence goes on from NW_025814825.1 coordinate 10,356,484, forward strand.
TCATTAATAGCATGATCTCAACTCTATTAAAAGGTAAATATAGGGGCGCCTGGGTGGCGCAGTCGGTTAAGCGTCCGACTTCAGCCAGGTCACGATCTCGCGGTCCGTGAGTTCGAGCCCCGCGTCAGGCTCTGGGCGGATGGCTCGGAGCCTGGAGCCTGTTTCCGATTCTGTGTCTCCCTCTCTCTCTGCCCCTACCCCATTCATGCTCTGTCTCTCTCTGTCCCAAAAATAAATAAATGTTGAAAAAAAAAATTAAAAAAAAAAAAAAAAAAAGGTAAATATATATATCCAAATATAGATACATAAATATATGTATATTCATATGCATATACATAAAATATAGTTACAGATATAGATATATAGACAGACTGGAGGGCAGCATAAGTTTGCATATAATCTCTGCTTTTGTATAATGTTCAATTAGAACAGACTGCTTTCTAAACTGGCTCAGAAGGTGCTGAATTGCACACTGTTTCCCATCTGATGGAGGATAGCCTAGCCACCCAGGCATAATAGGAAGCTTCCCTAGTAGTCTGTAGCCAGCTGGACTCACCACAAGGGCACCGCGCTGAGCCCAGGAACCCAGAAACAATCAGTAGACAAATAGACCCACGTGAGGGTAACTGGCAGTCCCAACAAGCTCTCCCAGAAGTAATCAATTTGTCAAACAATCAATTCACTAAAAATCTGTTTCCATTAACTCTTTATAAAATGTATAGCAATGGATATGACATGACAGTTACAACAGTTTATAAGAATTTTTCCCAGCACTTTATTTTGATTGTAGCTTTGCTGCAACCATTTTCCCACAGCCACTCTAAAGCCATTCTGCCATGTATTTCAGAACTAGAGGGAGAACCATTCATATCCTGGATTCCTTGGGGTAAAACCATTTAGCATCACAGCAGTGAATTTCCCTAAGATCCTTTGAGTTAGAAAGGTCTCTGTTTTCAGATTACCCCAAGACGCAAAGGCTGGGATAACTGAAGACCTCTCCCCATATCCCTTTATTTAAAACCCATATCGAGGCACCTGGGTGGCTCAGTCGGTTAAGCATCTGACTCTTGATTTCGACTCAAGTCATGATCTCACAGTTTGTGGAATAGACCCCTGCACCAGGCTCTGTGGTGACAGTGTGGAGGCTGCTTGGGATTCTCTCCCTCCCTCTCTCTCTGCCTCATGCACACGTACACTCTCTCAAAATAAATAAACATTAAGAAAAATAAAAACAAAAAATAAAATACAATATTATATTATATTGTAAGACTTCAAACAGTCCGTAGTTAACCTAAATTCAAGGCAGAAATGACATGTTTGGAGACAGAAAATTAGCATTTAAAGGAAAGACATTGGCAATATAAAGGAGAAATTTGGAGAAAAGTTTTTGAAAAATCCACAGCTAATTTGATATTAGTGGTTAAAATTAAATAACAGAGTTCAGTAGATCATCAAAAAAAGAAAAAAAAGCACATTGTAAATCAAAGCGTATTAGCATAGCAAGGGTCACTAATTCAATTGCAGTTACAACGTGTCATACTCAGGAGAATGGAAATATGGTTATGTGGAGATGGTGGAACAGTGTTTATTTAGTCAGTGTCAACAAGGAATTTTGGATATACACAATGGAAAGGAAAAAACTCTTATTTTTGAAGTAGTTACTATTTTTTTTAAAGAATCTAGTTATTTTGTGTATATACGCAATAATCATATGGTTAATCCTTCATAAATAATTAACCTACTTGAAACAAATCACATGAATATATTACTTATTCCAATATGAGATGAAGAAAACAGTTTACATTTTATGTAGAGTGGCTTTCAACTATATACACTTTGAGAGTTTTGCAATGTTTTCCCCATTATGTCAAAGACTCTCCCTCACTATTACAGGTCTTTTATCAGTGAAAAAACAATTTGCTTGTCTTTTTTAAATAAAAACTGTTAAGAAGGAAATCTAAATGACCGAAGGGGTGTAATTTAAGAGATGTGAATCCCTTTATAGACTAATTCTATCAAATGTCCCTAAAGACTTGCCTATAAAGTAATTTGTGTACACACACACACACACACACACACACACACACACACTGGAATATTACTTGGCAATCAAAAAGAATGAAATCTTGCCATTTGCAACAACATAAATGGAACTAGAGAGTATCATGTTAAGTGAAATAAGTCAGTCAGAGAAAGACAAATACCATATTATTTTACCCATTTGTGAATTTAAGAAACAAAACAGATAAACATAGGGGAAGGGAAGGAAAAATAAAATAAGATAAAAACAGAGAGGGAAGCAAACCATAAGAGACTCTTAAATACAGAGAACAAACTGAGGGTTGCTGGAGGGAAAGTTCGTGGGGGATGAACTAAATGGGTGATGGGCATTAAGGAAGACACTTGTTAGGATGAGCACTGGGTGTTATATGTAAGTGATGAATCACTTGGTTCTACTCCTGAAACCAATACTATACTTATGTTAACTAACTTGCATTTAAATAAGTAAATATACATATAATAAAGTAACTTGTGTATTTTAAGTCTCATGTCATAAAAAAGTGTCCCTATTTTAAAAAGCTGGATAATAAGTCATACTTGAGAATGTAGAAAAATTTTTAAATCATATTTTCTATATAATATATAAAGGTCAATGTAAGAACAAAATAAGTATATAACATGGTAATTATACTTATTTTTTTTTTAGGGTTTTTTTTTTTGAAAGAGAGAATGAGCATGCATGCATATGAGCAGTGAAGGGGCAGAGGGAGAGAGAATGAGAAAGAGAGAGAGAGAATCTTAAGCAGGCTCTAACCTCAATGCAGAGATTGATGCAGGGCTGGATCCCATGACCCTGGGATCATGACCTGACCCAAAATCAAGACTCAGACACTCAACTGATTGAGCCACCCTAGGCCCCTATATTTAGTTTTTTTAATAGCATGAAGAAAGAGAACACAATGGTTTAAGAAGTCTCTCTGAACCTATAACAATAATAAGCTTAAAATAATTTACAGTTTTCTTAAATTAATCAAACTCTGTGTTTTACAGAATTCATAAGCCTTGACAAGAGAACAGGTTGATATGGACTAAAAAGATGGAGGAGATTAATTTGCATTGGTTCAAATTCAGCAGTATTATATGAGCAACTTGAGAAGCACAGTTATCAGAATGTGTAAAACAATAAATGATAATGAGGACTGTATATATTGAATCAAACAGCCAATGAGCTCTTGCAGTCATGAGCTCTTCTGGCACTGATCCATTGAATTTTCCCTCACAGAAGTTTGTGGACACTGAGTTATATACAGATTCTACCAGCTTCTTGGTCTCCCTCCTTTACTTATTGACTTCTTGAGCTCTTGTGTGGGTCTAATCCATGGGAAGCCTGAGCTTCATAAATTCACATCATCCTGGAGAGAAACTTACTGTTTTCACCGAATCACTCAAAGCTTCCCACTGCTGGAATGGCATTGACATCTGGCTCCTTCGCCAATGGTCATACCGGGCACGACTCTCTGTATTAGTCAGAATTTCCTTTGCCTTCTGCAGTTTCTGAAAAGTCTCCACTGGAAAACAAATCAAAAGATGAGCACTTCTTTCCTGGAGGAGTTATTTTAAACTCCCAAGCAAACTGATCTCACTGGAGTATGTCTCTGTTTTTTACTCACTGTGTGACCTTGAGCCAGTTCACCTTTTCAAGCTTTAGTTTCCTCTTGTGAAGTGAATCGTAAGGACAAGTGAGATCATGTATGTAAAGTGTCTGACTCACAATTTAGCCACTCCTTTTACTGAGCTCCAGTGATGTGCCAGATGCTGTTACAGATGCTAATGACACAAGTGTGAACATTATACATGAACTATTTAGTGGGACTGACATTTATAAACATTTTCAAAATTACAATTTTATCTACTAGGAAGAAAACTACCTTTTCTAGTGGTAGTTATGAGGAAGGGCAGTGATCAGGCTAGAGGAACAGTGTAAATGAAGACTCTAAGGCAGGAAAGAGCATGGTGATTTAGAAAAAGTAGAGGATGCCAATGTGGCTGGAGGACACAGGGCTGGAAAGAACAATGAAGAATGGGGCTGTGGACTAGACAAGGGCCTGATCATCCAGGACTTTAGAGGCCTAAGGATTCTGGTCTGGTTTTTTGTTGTAAGAGCAATAAGAAGATATTGGGAAGTTTTAAGCACAAGACATAAAATGGTAGGTAGTTGATAAGTGGTAGCTTTGTCAATGATCTATTTGACCAGATGGCATACAATAGAAACCATTCGTGTCCCTTTTGGAAACACTTGCAATGTCTCTTCTGCTCCTCAATGAAGTTAAAATTTTCTCTCTCTCTCTCTCTCTCTCTCTCTCTCTCTCTCTCTCTCATGGAGCTGGATTATTTCCATTGTAGCACCTTTTTTTTGAGTGAGAGAGAGACAGTGTGAGTGGGGGAGGGTCAGAGAAAATAAGAGAGAAAGAATCCCAAGCAGGCTCTGCACTTAGTGCAGAGCCAGATGCAGGGCTCGAACTTACAAACCATGAGATCATGACCCAAACTGAAATCAAGAGTAAGATGCCTAACCAACTGAGCCATCTGGGTGCCCATGAAGTTAAAACTTTCTATAGAACAGTATATAAGATCAATACACAAAAATCAATTGTGCTTCTATACAGTAGCAATGAGCAATCTGAAAAATGAAATTAAGGAATTCCATTTACAATGGCATCCAAAAGAATAAAATACTTAGAAAAAATGGTAACAAAAGAAGTGGAAGGTTTATATGTTGAAAACTATAAAATACTGTTGAAAGAAATTAAATATCTAAATAAATAGAAAGACATCAATATTCATGGATCAGAGGACCTAACATTGCTAAGATGGTAATACTCTCCAAACTGCTCTATAGATTTAATACAATCTCTATCAAAATCCCAGCTGCCTCTTTTTGCAAAAATTGACAAGTTCATCCTAACAAATCCATATGTACATGCAAGGGACCCAGAATAACCAAAATAATCTTGAAAAATAAAAATAAAGTTGGAAGAATTCACACTCCCAATTTAAAACTTTTTACACAACTACTCTAATAAAAACAGTGTGGTACTGGCATTAGACTAAACATAAATAAATGGGATATTGAGAGTCCAGAAATAAACCCTCAAATTTACAGTCAATTTGTTTTCTACAAAACTACCAAGATCATTAAATTGGGAAAAAAAAATTGTCTTTTCAACAAATGGTGCGGGACAACTGGATATCCACATATAATAGAATGAAATTGGATCCCTACCTCACACCATATACAAATACTAACTCAAAACGGATCATAGACTTACATTTGATCTTAGCCAAAATGCCAAGAAGTGATAAAATGGGTCATAGATCTAAATGTACAAGCTAAAACTATAAAACTCTGAGAAAAAATATGGTAGTAAATCCTTGTGACCTTGGATTAGGCAACAGCTCTTCAGACATGACACCAAAAGCACAAGTGCAAGCAACAAACAAATGAAACAAAATTGTACTTCATCAAAACTGAAAATTTTGTGCTTCAGAGATCATCAAGAAAGTGAAAAGACAAACCATGGAATGGAAGAAAATATTTTCAAATTAGAGATGTGATGAGGAATGTATATCTAAAATATATAAATTCTTACAACGCAATAAAAAGACTAATAGCCTATTTAAAAATTAGTAAAGGAAATGAATAGACATTTCTCCAAAGAAGATATACAAATGAGCAATAAACACATGAGTAAATGTTCATCATTAGTCATTGGGAAAATACAAATCAAAACCACAGTGAGATAACACTTCATAATCACTAGAATGGCTAAAATAAAAAGATAGATAATAACAAGTGTTGGTGAGGATGTGGAGAAATTTGAAGCCTCATGTATTGCAGGTGGGATTGTAAAACAGTATAACTGTTTTGAAAAACAATTTACCAGGGTCGCCTGGACGCCTCAGTCAGTTAAGCATCCAACTTGTGATTTCGGCTCAGATCATGATCTCACGGTTTGTAGGTTTGAGACCCATGTCAGGCTCTGTGCTGAGAGTGCAGAGCCTGCTTGGGATTCTCTTTCTCTCTCTCTTTCTTCCCCTCCCCCATTTGTTCTCTCTTTCTCTCTCTCAAAATAAATAAATAAAACAAAACAAAAGAAAACAAAAAATACCCAACAGTTTACCAGTTCATCAAAATGTTAAACATAGAGTTACCATATGACCCAAAAATTCCAACCCTAAATAGACACCCAGGAAAAATGAAAACATACACCCACACAAAAACTTGTATATGAATGTTCATAGTTACACTATTTATACTAACCATAAAGTGTAAACAACTCAAATTTCCATCAGTTAGTAGTTGGATAAACAAATGCATATATATATTTTTTTATTTTAGAGAGAAAGTGCAAATGGGGGGAGAAGGGCAAAGGGAGAGAGAGAGAGAGAGATGCGGGGCTCAATTCCATGACACTGGGATCATGACCTGAGCTGAAATCAAGAGTCAGACACTCAACCACTGAGTCACCCAGGTGCCCCTGTGGTATATACATTTAATGAAATTATCACTCAGCCACAAAATAAATTAAGTACTAAAACATGCTACAAAATGGATGAGACTTGAAAACACTATGCTAAATGAAAGAAGTCAGTCACAAAAGGCCACATATTGTATAATACCATTGATATAAAATATCCAGAATGGATGAATCTGTAGAGAGAGTAAGTAGATTCATAGTTACCAGGGGCTGGACAGGGGAAAATGGGAAGTAATTACTAATGAGTACAGAGTTTCTTTCTTTTTCACAACAACCTTATGAGGTGGATATTATTATTATTATTATTCCCATTTTAAAGAATCTAAGGCTGAAGGAGTTGATGTAACTTGCCCAAAGTCCCAAAACATCAAGTGATGGAGCCACAAAATCAAACCCTAACGGGCCAGGTTCCCCAGCTGGTGCTCTCCACTTCCATTCATGCACTTTCCATTTTCCTGCACTCCCTTCCTTCCTGCACTTTCCATTTTCCTGCAATGGATGCTACCCTCCAATCTCCACTTTCTTCTCCACCTCCAGGGATAATAAAATGTCATCATTCATCAGTAAGATCCAAGTTGTGCCCTTCAGAAGCTCAAAGTCTAGTAAGGAATCAGACACATAAACAAACCATTTCAAAATCATGTGATAGAAATATAGAGGCAAGGGCCTCTCTCTCTCTCTCTAAATAAACTTAAAAAAAAAAGAAATATGGAGACACAATTGATTCTGCTTGGGGGGTCAGAAAATATTTCATTAGTTTTCTGTGCACTTGGAGTCATCCTTGACTTTTATCTTTCTCTCACATCTCACTTCTAATCCCTTAGCAAACCCTAGTGGCTCTACTTTTAAAATATATCCAAGATCTGACCCCTTGCTGCCATTTCCACTATCACTGCTCTGGTTCAAGCCGCCATCTTCTCTTGGTTGGAGTATTATACCAGCTTCTCAACCAATCTCCTTGCCTTTGCCTCAATCTGTTTTCTACACAGCAGTCAGAGAGACCTTTTTAAAAATAAGTAATATAATATCACTCCTCTCCTCAAAATGACTTTTAATAACTTCCCATTTCTCTCAGAGTAAAACTAAAAATTCTTACGAGAAATGGCATGGCTAGTAGGCCTAACATGCTCTGCCTGCCCTCTACCTTCTCTTCCTTCTCTGACCTCATTTTCTTCTGCTTTCCCCATCTCCCTTGATACAGCCAAAGGAGCTTCCCTGATCCTCCTTGAGTATGCCAAGCAGGACTTTGGCACTTACAATCCTTTCCACAAAGAATACTTTTACCCCAGGCACTCATATGGCTTACTTCCTTCAGATGTCATCACAAATGCTGTCTTGTGGAGGTGGTCTTCCCTGACTATGTTATATAAAATGCCTGTACATTAGCCCCACGCTTTTATCTCCCTTGCCCTACTTTACTTTTCTTTATAGTACTTGTCCTGGGCCATTATGTATTTATTTGTTTATGATCTATCCCCTCTACCAGAATACAAACTCTGTGAAAACAGAGACTTTATCTGTTTTGTTCTCTGCTATATCCTTTGCATTGAAACAGCATAGCAGGTGCTCAAAAAATATTTGTTCAATGAATCAATGAGTGAATGTTTCCTATTTTGAGGTGAATATAATAAAGATGTTTTATAGTACTATTTTCTGAGCTCCAACCACCAAAGAAATGACACATATTCTTCAAACACTTTGTGAATTAGGAACATTTTAATAGTATCAGTGGGGAAACTAATTAAATTGCTCTGATAGTGCTTAAAATACCTCATTGGAATTAGTCAAGAGTCTCTCAAACAGGTGTTGAAGCAAATGTACCATCAACACTGATGGTACTGGAAATACTGAAATACTTCTATACCCCAGGTGGTAAAGATTTGGTATTTCTGAGCCCCCATCCTCCAAACACCACCACTTTAAGTGTTCCCCCAACAACCAGACATACTTCCTGCCACAGCAGGGTCCCTCCAAGACCCTACTCCAAAGCTGGACAGCACAGTACCTCACAGGTCATTTGCTACTTAATATCACCACTGGAGGTAGGAGCAACTGGTGGATTAAAGGAAAGACCCTAAAGATGGGGTTATTGAAAATTACAGGGAAATAAACAAACTAATAAAAAGCATCTTGCCATAGCAGCTCACTCCAGTGAGTAATCCTTCCTGCTGCTGACGACAATTTAAATGTCCCACTGTACAAAGAAGATGTCACTTTTTCCAACAGGAATAAAAAGCTCATTAAATTATCACCACAGATGCATATGCCAGTTACTACCACAGCAGTGGTTGTAAAGATTTATATATTTATCTATGAGTCACCTTTTATTTTTTTCTATTTTTTTTAATGTATATTTATTTTTGGGAGAGAGACAGACAGCATGAGTGGGGAAGGGGCAAAGAGAGAGGTAGATACAGAACATGAAGCAGGCTCCAGGCTCTGAGCTGTCAGCACAGAGCCTGATGCGGGGCTCAAAGCCATGAACTGCAAGGTCATGACCTGAGCTGAAGTCGGATGCTGAACTGACTGAACCACCCAGATGCCCCTATGAGTCACCTTTTCTTTGCACATTACTGTTAACCTGTTTTACAGAGTCTCCAGAATGAAATAAGGCTGCTTGGGATTATTCTGATGTCAATGCCTTGACAACAATTGATAAGCAGAAAGCTAAAGAGACTTTATCTTTCCTGATAGGTGGCCTTTCCTTGTTCCATCCTCTCCACCACATTTAATAAAAATGAGTTTGGGTTTATATTTGCCCTTTAATATGTAGCTAATCAAATGAATCACACAAGATAAACATTTACCAGTTCTGAGAAGAGAGATCTCATTTTATAAGCTTACGTAAGCAAATGACACTGAGACCTTTGAAAGACATTCTGATTTAACTCCTAGGTCTGTTCTGAAAATACAGAAATTCTTTTAAATTCATATTTCACAATAGAATTTGTATTATTATAGCCACGTTTTAAATGTAGGCCACTTACAATTACTTGAAAAATAATAATAAAAATATAATATCAGAACATACCTTGAAAAAAATCTGGAGGAAAATACACGACTGTTAATAGTGTTTCTCTGCTAGGGAGAGATAAGAGAGGACTTTCACTTTCAACATTATTTATTACTGTATGTTATTTTTATTCACAGATAAAAAAGCAATAAAGAGTTTTTAAAGTAGGAAAGCATGGAGACATGAGAAGATATCAGTTAGCAAGGACAAGGAGCTCTCCTTCAAATACCCCAATGTTTTTGAAGCCTACAAATCAATAACAAAAATACCATTTCACAGATCTTTAATTCAGTCTGAAATCCCCTTCTTCAAGGTCAGAGAGAAGTTAATAAAGCATTGGCCTGGAACAGTTACTGTCACGTGTACACACAGGACTGTCATGAACACCAGCCAGGAGCTTTTGAGCTCAGTGACACAATGTCTATAGCATAACTGGTGCTGCCTACATCACCCCCACCTGAAGAGGAGAAGGGATTTCTCAAAACCTAAAAGCCTTCGATTTAGAATTAAAAAAAAAAAAAAAAAGAATGAAAAGGAGAAAGATGTAATGTTTACTTACAAAAAAGAAAACTATCTCATTCTATTAAATTTTTATCTTGGAATCCTGCATTAAAAAAAACAACAACAACTAAAGAAAGTCCAGTGAGTCATAATTGCCAACATTCACTGAGCTATTCCTGCATGCTCAGGAATGTTACTCTCCACATCAGGTGCATGAAGCAATAATGTTATTAGTCTCCCCATTTTTCCTATTAGAACACTGTGGCTCAAAGAGATTGTCCAAGTTCAACTAGCTCATAAGTGGGAGCTAGGAGCAATCCAGACAGACAAGATTGTGCTCCATATCTACTACTCCATCATGATAACAAATTAGTAATTAGTAATGGAAATGATTAAGACTACACTTAATGAACCAAAAAGGTATACATTCAAGTATAATGTAGTTGCTCTATAAACTTTCACCTTAATGAAATATGTTTCAAAATCTGCCTAATGTATTCTGAATTTCTGTCAAACTAAAATTCAGCACCGGATGAATTTTTGTTTAACATTTTACAATATTTTTATCAGTATTCTTAATCCTTCTTCAAGTGTATAAAGAACCACTTAAATTTTCAGAAGGTCATATTAATCTAAATTGATTAAATGGATGCTTAAACAGACTTGAAAACAATTTCTACCCAAAGATTGAATCATCTATCAACTACAAGCCCGACGGGGGAAGATATTGATGTCTGTGTACCTTTCATTTTAAACAATATTTACAGTTCAGTGTTTCTCTGAACAAGAAGCCTTGAGGTAGCCCGTACGTGAAAATTCCCATCACTATGGTAACCAGAAATGGCAATGATTGCACAGTGATTCATCATGTACCCCAAACAGAAATTGTTTGCCAGGGACAGAGAAACAACTCAAAGCCACGCTTTATTGGAAAAGAACCCAGTTAAAGAATAACCTGGGGTGGTAGTTGTTTTTAAGTTTTTGTCAAATTTTTGTACTTGTACGTCAGGGCATCTATCTTAATACTAACTCCAGTTCAAAGAGGTAATTAATATGTCTCCTAAAGAAATGTTCATGAAATTTATTCATTCACTCATTCAATAAATGATTTGCACAAAGTAGGTGTCCTCCATGGTAGGTGCTATGCGAGTAATATGCGAGGGGCATATTACTATGAACAAGATAGCAGGAGGCCTGCCTCACTGAGCTTTCAGCATGACTAATAAGCAAATAGGCAACAAGGAGATTGTGTGATACACGGTTTGCTGCCTGAAGTACAGTATGCTCTGGGTAACTGGGGCACACATAACTTCCCAGAGGAAATCATGACTAAGCTGAAACCTGACACAAGAGGATGAGCTAACCAATCAAAGCAAGGTGGAGAGGTGTGCAGGCCTCACAGGGAGCCAGACAGAGGAAGAAGCAGGCATTTGGTAACTGAACAGATGTAGACATAAGGGAGAGCAAGGAGACAGGTTTCTGCTTGACCAATTAAATGGGTGGGGTTGCCATTTATTAAGATGGGGAAACACAAAGATGAGCAAGATTTGAGAGAGGGTGAGAGGAAAACAATGAGTTCAGTTTCTGACAGGGTGACTTTGAAATGTCTCCAAACGAAGATTTCTAAGAACACTCAAAACTAGAGTCCAAAGATCAGAACGAGAACTGAGTTAAGGATAGACTGGAAAGCCATCAGCAAAGAGCTAATAACTGAAGCCACAGACTTGGACAAGACTCCAGGGAGAAATTGGGGTGCCTGGGTGGCTCGGTCAGTTAGGCATCTGACTTCAGCTCTGGTTGTGATCTCACTGGTCACAAGTTCAAGCCCTACTTCAGGCTCTGTGCTAACAGCTCAGAGTGTGGAGCCTACTTCAGATTCTGTCTCCCTCTCTCTCTGCCCCTCCCCTACTTGCTCTCTTTCTCTCTCTGTCTCCAAAACAAATAAAGACATTTTTTTTAAAAAAGACTCCAGAGAGAAAGTGGGGAGTTAGCCCAGAAATGAGAGTTTAGGAGGGAAATTTAAGGCAGAAGAGGAGTCACGACAGAGACAGAAAGAGAAACCAAAGGGGTGCCTGGGTGGCTCAGTTGGTTAAGTGTCTGACTTCCACTCAGGTCATGATCTCACCACTCATGAGTTCAAGCCCCGCATCAGGCTCTGTGCTGACAACTCAGAGCCTGGGGCCTGCTTCAGATTCTGTCCCTCTCTCTCTGCCCTGCCCTGCTCACACTCACACTTTGTCTCTAAAAAATAAATAAACATTAAAAAGAGATAAGAAAGAAAGAAAGAAAGAAAGAAAGAAAGAAAGAAAGAAAGAAAAGCCCAAGAAGTTGGAGGAAAAGTATGAGTGTGTATCTTGGTACCTAAAAGAAAGAATGTTTCAAGGAGGCCTGGTCAACAGTGCCAATTTCTGATGCAAACTCAGGGAAGATAAAACCTAAAAAAGTAAATGTTGGATTTGGCAGCCAAGAAGTCTTTGATGACTATTACAAGAGTCATTTCCAAGAAAGGTGAGAGGGAAGTCAGCCTGGGATAAATTGAAAATTGGCGAAGGAAGTAGAGATATAAACTGTGGACTTCTTTTTCAGGAAGTTTGGCTCTAAAAGGAAGGAGAGAGATAAAAGAGGAGCAGGAGGGAGACAGGTTAAAGAAGGATAAATGGTATGTTTGTATTTTTTTTTAATATTTATTTATTTATTGGGAAAGCGCAAACAGGGGAGGGGCAGAGAGAGAGGGACAGAGGATCTGAAGCAGGCTCTGCACTGACAGGCTGACTGCAGTGAGCCTGATGCAAGGCTTACACCCACAAACCACGAGATCCTGACCAGAACCGAAACTAAGAGTTGGGTGCTTAACTGAGCCACCCAGGTGCCCCTGTCTGTATTATTATTTTTTTAAATGTTTATTTATTTTTGACAGAGAGAGAGAGAGACAGAGCATGAGCGGGGGAGGGGCAGAGAGAGAGGGAGACACAGAATCGGAAGCAGGCTCCAGTCTCTGGGCTGTCAGCACAGAGCCCGACATGGGGCTCGAACTCACAGACCGCGAGATCATGACCTGAGCCAAAGTCGGACACTCAACCGACTGAGCCACCCAGGTGCTCCTCCTGTCTGTATTATTTTAAGTTGAGATACACATGAGCAGTTATGTCAAAATTTATGATAAGGGAATTTAAATTATGCTAAAGAAAAAACTCAAAAGTATGAATATATTACCATATATCATATAGAGACATATTCAGTTCCCCCAAAAGAAGAAAATACATCAAGTTCTCATCAAGACAATCACCTAGTTACAAACATACTTAAGTCATGTTAACTCTCAAGAGCTGGTGAAATAAAGCATAAAGTGAACAAATTTTAAACCAGGAAGCAGCATGTTACAGCAGAAAGAGAAATGGATGAGAAATGACTACTATTGGAGAAAAGACCCTACACCATTCCCTCCCCTCCTACCATCCAATAGTGCAAAAAACATTCTTTGGCATTGAATGAAAGAATAAGTTTGAGCATAATATATAAAAGAAAATTAGGTAATTATTCAATAGCTTTTTAGATTTAGATATTACTCATTTTTATGGGAAGCAGACATTATTAAATATTTACCAGCTTTGGAGTTTTCAGGATGCTTGTCAGGGTGACATTCCAAGGCTCTGGCTTTAAATTCCGCCAGGATTTGTTCAACCTAAAACAAAAACTGATGTTAAAAATAAGGATTCCAAATTAAACAGCATAAAGAAAGAAGTTGGGCATCATTCCTTTTCAAAACAGCCATGATCAACCCAACTTTTATTGTGATCCTTGTATTTGTATTTTGACATTTTACTCTAAGAAATAATGCCTTGATAATGAAATTCAGAAAGCATTCAATAAAAACTTCTGTCCAAATAACTGATAACAGTTTAACTTGCTACTGCAGTTAGATGATAGCCCAAGACACCTGTGAGCTCAATATATTTAAATGTCACAAATGGTCAGATAGGTTTATTCTAAGAATACATAGAAGAGGCGTTCACTCATCTGAGTTCTTCAAAAGATGCTTAGTCATCATTCATTATTCAAGGATGACTGTCTAGTTTATAAATGACCCATTATAAAGTTCCCTCTTTAGGCCTTTCGTGCCCCTCTTTTTTTTATTAAGAATTTCACAATTAAAAGGACATAATTCAAACCTGTTAATTTTGTTACCAATTAACAGTGTAGTTGGAGATTTTGATTGGGAAAAGAGAAACTTCAGCCAAACTAATATGAAGTTTGAGAGGCATTTTGATTTGATTTGATTTCACTCAGCCATCTAAACCTTATTATCATGCATAATCAATACTTGTCTTTGTTAATTATAATTCCAGTGACAGCAGCAGGAGACAACAGTGGTTATGTGGCTCCACAATATAATTTGTTTTATTTTGTTTGTTTTATATTGTTTTTTAATTTTTATTTTAAGTAGGCTCCACACCCAACGTGGGGCTCAAACTCATGACCCTGAGATCAAGAGTCACATGCTCTACTGACTGAGCCAGGCTGGTGCCCCTGATTGCTTCATTTTAAAGCCCAGTTCTGCCAGAGACTTTAGGCAAGTTGTAGAACTTCCATGTGCCTAGTTTCCTTATCTTTATATTACATGAATGATAGAAATAGAGCATTTAACACAAAGCCTAATTGTAGTAAGAACTCAATAATAATAGCTAAAACTAAATGTCAGTGGTTAAGTAACTTGTCTGAAATCATTTAACTAGTTACTAAAAAAGCCAAATTTTTTGTTAGCTAAGAAGTTGGACTTCAAATCCAGTAATCTTTTTTTTTTTAATATTCATTTATTTTTGATAGAAAGAGCATGAGCAGGGAAGGGGCAGAGACACAGGGAGACAGAGGATCTGAAGTGAGCTCTGCGCTGACAGCAGCCAGCCCCTGATGCGGGGCTTGAACTCATGAGCTGTGAGATCATGACCTGAGACAAAGTCGGACACTCAACCAACTGAGCCACCCAGGTGCCTCTCAAATCCAATAATCTTAACCAATGGCAGAATTCTTAGGGATCTATTACCAAGTTTCATATTTACTATCCACTAATTAATGAAAGGAAAGGACCTCTTGTTTGAGAAACAAATTCTCAAGAGGCTCAGCTTAAAATTGTCATAAGACTCATGGTAAAAACATAAATTTATCAGCTCCATGTCATCCTTAATCAATCCTTGGAAAAAATTTTCTTCACTTTTATAGAGCCATGCTGTAGGGAAGCCTGGCTGGCTCAATTGGAACAGCATGTGACTCTTGATCTCAGGGTTGTGAGCTCAAGCCCCACCTGGGTGTAGAGATTACTAAAAAATAAAATCTTTAAAAAATAATAATAATACAGCCAGGCTGTACTAGATAAGCATATGCATTAAATGCCCAGACTAATAACTATTCTTTTCTTTGTTAAGCATCTACTGGGAATCCAGTAGAATAACAGGAAGAGATAGACTTCCTGTTCAGAACTGTGATTAATTGTGTTTCCTCTTCCTAGGTGCTCCCTAGGAGTGACCTATAGTGACCTATAGTTACGACAGAGTGACCTATAGTGACCATAGAGTCACCTATAGTGACCATCAGTCACTATAAACTGCTTATATAACAAAGAAAATGAGACTGAGACTTGTCTTTAAATTTTAAAATACTAAAAATTCTAAAGATTCTAGTAGTAGTAGTAAGCATTTTTAATTAAGCTATTTATGAATTTCATAATCTCTCTTTGAAGATACTTATATCAATACAGAACAAAAAGTAAAAGTTCCTTTACCCCTTAGCCCCCCAGGATAACAGGTTTCACCCTTCAAGATACATTTTTTACACACTTATACACATATTTATGTATATATGTATTGGAGGACTTTAATAAGATAAATGGATAAAATTATACATATCTATCAAAGGTAGGAAATTCGGAGGGTTTTTTTTGTTGTTTTATTTTTTCATTTTTATCCCATTAAGAAACATTCTAGTATAAGTCCATGGAAGCAAATGTACTAAAATGGTTAATTCTCAATAATGCTAATGTATGTGATTGTTAGTTTCTCATTTATATTTTCTTTACTTTGCCAAATTAATATTTAAAAAAATTAAGAATAGTCCATATCTGCCTTTCATTACTTTTTATAGTTTTAGTGTCACAAAATTTATTACAAATCTCCTAGGTAGGCTGGTTCTGGGTAAACCAACTGGTAAAGCAGGTTAGTTTGTCTTGGGAATGTTCCATTTATCTCCTGGCATCCCCACCCCATGTGCTCATACCAAGTGTAGTCCATGGACAAATGAGGCCCTCCATGTCAAGGTCCACTGAATCCTGTTTTCCTGATCCAATGTTCAATGGTCTGGAAAACTGCCTATTATGCTAGCCAATAAACATACAAACAAATGTTCAACTTTACTCATAATCAAATAGATCAAAACATCTAAGGCATGATAATGACCAGTGTCATTGAGGGTACAAAGAAATGAACATTCTCATACTCTCTTGGGGAGGATGCAAATTTCCTGAAAATAGATATATACAGAGATCTATCTATCTATCTACCTAGATATCAAAGAGTGATAGAATTGGAGATATTTATGTATATGTATATATACATAAAAGTGTATAGTTTTTTTTACTCTTTGATATAACAATTCCAATATAGAAATTTGTCTAAGGAGATAGTCAGAGGTGGGAAAATTATTTAGTTATAACAAGGTTCAATGAATAAAATGTTATAAATTTTAAACAAAACCTTATGTGTCCAGTAATAAGATATTAAAGTTAACTGAAATATTTCTTAGGCTGAGGTATTTTACAGTCATTAAAAAAATCATCTTGTAGGGACACCTGGGTGGCTCAGTTGGTTAAGCATCTGACTCTTTTTTTTTTTTAATTTTTTTTAACATTAATTTATTTTTTTGAGATAGAGACAGAGCATGAACGGGGAAGGGTCAGAGAGAGAGGGAGACACAGGATCTGAAACAGGCTCCAGGCCCTGAGCTTTCGGCACAGAGCCCGATGCGGGGCTCAAACTCACAGACCATGAGATCATGACCTGAGCTGAAGTCGGACGCTCAACTGACTGAGCCACCCAGGCGCTCCAAGCAGCTGACTCTTGATCTTAGCTCAGGTCATGATCTCATGGTTGGTGAGATTGAGCACCACATCAGGCTCTGGGCTAATGGCTCAGAGCCTGCTTGGGATTCTCTCTGTCCCTCTCTCTCTACCCCTCTCCTGCTCATATTCTCTCTCTCTCTCTCTCTCTCTCTCTCTCTAAAAAAATAGATAAATAAACTTTAAAAACTCATCTTGTAGTAGAAGACTTTTAATAATCTGAGAAAAATTATATAATATAGTTCTATGAAGAAATGTAAACTACAAAGCATTATATGAGGCATAAAACCATAATGTTTTACCTTAAAAGGGATTATAATATATGTATATATATACATATATAATAACAATAATAATAGCTAAGATTTATTAAGACTTATTATATGCCAAGCACTGTTCTAAGCACTGTGCATATAGCATCTCATTTAATTCCCACAACTCTGTGAGGTGGGTACTGTTATTATTCCCATTTTACAGATTAAGAAGTCAATACACAGAAAAGTTAAGTGGTTTTCCCAAGGCCATAGGGCTGGTAAGTAGCAGAGCCAGTATTTGAACTCAGGCAGTCTGACTCCATACACATATAGACATGCACATTGTAAATATTAACGCATATATGCATGTATTTACATAACACATAAATATAGCATATGTGTATACACGCACGTATACTCCCAGATTTTAAGCATCTAAGCTAATATTTTTCTCCATGTTCTCTTCATACCCCACATCTTCTTATTGAAAGTATATTAGTTTTTATGGAGCACCCAGTGGCTCAGTCAGTTGAGCATCCAACTTCAGCTCACAGTTTGTGCGTTCAAGTCCCATGTCGGGCTCTGCATTGACAGCTCAGAGCCTGGAGCCTGCTTTGGATTCTGTGTCTCCCTCTCTCTGCCCCTTCTCCATTCACTCTCTCTGTCTCTGTCTCTGTCTCTGTCTCAAAACTAAGGAAACATTAAATTTTTTTTAAAAAAATATTAGTTTTAGAAATTAAACTTTAAAACTTAAAAACTTATCTTTTCCACAGCCTATTAGCACAACATTTTGATCTGTGTCAGCAAATACTCCAGTGTGCAATAGGCACTAATCCGGTTCCCACTTGGATGAATCTTCTCCAGCTTTCTCTGGCCACACAAATGCCTTCTGTCTCTCCCTCTATGTGTCTAAATTTTGACCTAGTCTGATCATTTCAAGCATCATCTCTTCTCTGAAATCTTTTCAGATAGTCTTCCTGTAATTTCTGTTGCACTTACCAACAATACCACATAGCACAGTCCTTATTTTTTCTCTATTTCCTTTGTATTAGTTTGGCTCCTCAGCTGGATGCCAAGGTTCTTATACAATTTCTCACCTTTTTGTTTTGTTTTCTTTTACCCCCATCACTTCTAGTACTGGCCCAATGCCAAGTGTTGAATAAATACTTGATTATAGACTAACAGATGTTCTTTAACACCATTATAGCATAATAGAAGCTTTCTGAAAATTATGATTTATTCATTAAAAGAATGAACTGATTCTAGTGATGGAAATTCATATGCTATAGAAAAGAGAAGACTCATCTTAATAAGTGGGTGAATTAGTATCCATCATTTCAGTTCACTTAGTGTGAAACTGGATTTTTCCCTTATATAAAACTCCAAACGTTAGCAATATTCCCAAAATAAATTCAGTGAGATCATCCTACATCATTGTAATCAAATGATAATCAAAACATAAGCTATAGAAATAATATAAGCCACAAAATATATAATGGTAGTATTGTGTTATAACCCATAAAATACAGTGACTATTAATCCATAGTGACAAAAGTAGTTGAATAAATAAATAAATGTGGGATAAAGGATATATTTTCTCTACAGAAGAATTCCAAGTAATAAATGTAAAGTGAATAAAGAAAATAGAAAGTTACCATTTGGCAAATACCATCGTAGTAACTGTTACAGGCAAGATACGCCAAAAGATGCTAAAATCAGCCAGTGAAAGTCTGAAGTGGAACACTATCGCCTCAAAGAATCTTCACCAAAAATATTTTTTAATTACCAAAGGGAAAATAGTAACCCTACAGTGGAAAAACCTGGCAGAAGAAACCTGAAAAACACAACCTTAACTATGTGTTTAGATCATTAGGACATATTGACATCCCGTACCCAGATACGACACACTGAAAAAGGAACAATATCACTTCAGCAGTATTCTTTCCAAAAACACATAACCTCAGCCTAATCAGGAGAAAACCTGAGACAAACCAAAATGGAGGGACATTCTACAAAATAACTGACCATTACTTTTCAAAGTGTCCAAGTCATGAAAAAAAAAGGAAGGTATGAGAAATTGTCATTGTGAAGGAAACTCAGGGAACAAGACCCCTAAGTATAATAATAGATTCTAGCTTGGATCTTGAAAGAGAAAAAAGACATTAGTAGAAACACTGATGAAATTAGAATGAGACCTATCCTTTAGATCAGAGGTTGAATAACTCTAGCCCAAAGGACATATCTGGCTTGCCACCTGTTTGGTTTTTTGTTTTTTTTTTAAATAAAATTGTATGGGAAGACAGCCTTCTTCATTCATTTACATATTATCTATGGCTACTTTCTTGCAATGGCAGAATTGAATAGTTGTGCTAGAGTCCTGCAAACTCTAAAATGTTTGCTGTCTCAGGGTCAGCACCTAGGAGAAACAAGCAGGATGCCTAGGTTTAAGGAGGTAGCCTTACTCTCATAGACTTTTGCACTTGCACAATCCTGAGAGTTAGTGCCTCCTTAAATTTTGTATCCCAAGTGCTCTGCTTGCCTCACCCTAGTCGTGGCTTGGTCTATCTGGCCCCTTACAAAAAAAAAAAAAAAAAAAAAAAAAAAAAGCTTGCTGGCCCCTGGTTGAGTTAATACTATTGTGCCAATGCTAATTTTCTGATTTGTATAATTTTACTATGCGTGATAATTGTAAATACAATGTTAACATTAAGGGGAGCGGGATGAAGTGTATACATGAACTCTGTGTTATTTTTGCAATTTTTCTTTAAGTCAAAAATTATTCAAACAGGTGGAGCACAGAGGATTTAGAGCAGTGAAACTACTCTGTATGATAAATGTCATTATACATTTGTCCAAACCTATAAAATGTACAAACCCAAGAGTGAACCATAATGCAAACTATGGACTTCGGGTGATTATATCAGTGTAGGTTCACCAGTTGTAGCACGTGTACCATCCTAGTGGAGATGTTGATAACAGGGAGGCTAGGCATTAGTGAAGGGAAGGAAGTATATGGAAAAGCTCTATACCTTCCACTCAATTTTGCTATGTATCTAAAACTGCTTTTAAAAAGTCTGTTAAGAGGCACCTCGGTGGCTCAGTTGGGTGAGTGCCCAACTTCAGACCATGATCTACAGTTCCTGAGTTCCAGCCCCACATCAGGCTCACTGCTATTAGGGCAGGGCCCGCCTCAGATCCTCTATCCCCGCCCCCCCAACCCTTTAGACAGAATTATCTAAATTTACAAAGTTCCAAGTGTCCAGTATTATTGTGTGGCCAAAACAACACCACAACTTATTATGTGCCAGGCACTATTCTAAGTCTTTATTTAGCATGTCTCATTTAATCCCCACAACACCTTTATGAGGTGGGTACTATAATTATTACCCCCATTTGCAGATTAGGAAACAAAGGCATAGAAAAAAATTAAGTCATTTCCCCAAGGTCACACAGCTCGTAAATGGCAAGATTTAAACCCAGGTGGTCTGAAGTCAATAAGGAAGAGAACTAGAAACAAAAAATAGATGTCTCCATTTATCAAGTTTATGCTCAATTTTCAAGACTGTGAAATCTTAAAATCAGGATGCCTTCTTATCATTACTACTGAAATGGTGACCAAATACCAAAAAATCAAATAAAATATACATCAAGGAGATATCTTATTTGATATACATCCTAGTTTGTGGTGTATGCATTCATAAAGACTTTAGAAGATTTCATAACATGTGTCTTTTGTGTAAAATCTGATGCAGGACGAAAAAGCTGATTAACTTGGAATCAATCTGCAATACATGTTTTTGAAATGAGGGTATGTTGTTTTCTACTCAACAGAGCAGAAATCCTCCCATGGTTTATATATGTCATTTCATTAATTTTCAACACAAGCTTTAAATTGTAAGAACTATATATTGAGGGTCTCAGTTTATTAAGCAGCTGTCTCTCAATTTCAGCTCAAATCATGATCTTGCGGTTTGTGAGATCAAGCCCCGGGTCAGGCTGTATGCTGACAGTGAAGAGCCTGCTTGAGATTCTCTCCCTCCCTCTCTGCCCTACCCTGCTCTCTCTCTCTCTCTCTCTCAAAATAAATAAATAAAGTTTTTTAAAAAAATAAACAAACAAATAAATAAATAAATTGTAACAACTATATACTAAAGCAAAAGAATTTTGTGTGTGGCTCAACTCAGTTGTTATAAATAGAATCAACATATTAAGTCGCTTTGAAATTATAACTGCTAAATTGCTTCTTTTTTTTTTTTAAGTAGGGCCCATGCCCAATGTAGAGCTTGAATTCATGACCCTGAGACCAAGAGTCTTCTATTCTACCAACTAAGACAGCTAGGTGCTCCTAAATGCTTTTGAGTATGAACATTTCTGGTCAATTTTTTAAAGCATCAAATCAAGGAATATTTGAAGCAAAAGAAATCCATCCAATACAAATCAATAAAGGAAATGTCACACTAAATACTTAAAAAAATGTAATTGAAATATTTTTTTTGTTGTTGTTGTGAAATATTTTTAAATGGGAAAGATATATATGAAAAGAGGGAAAAGATACATATAAAAAGAATTGACAAAATTGTGACAGATCATTTCATTTTAAATAAATGATTGTAATTTAAACATCTATGGCAGGGACAGAATCAGTAATGAAAGAATTGCAAGACAATGCTTTTATTCTCCTTTTCATACATGCCACAGTACATACAGAGAAGTATGACTATAACTGGTAACAAAAGGGCTGACTGTTATAAACAATACGAACTTTTTTTTTAAGTCTTTTTTTTTTCAACGTTTTATTTGTTTTTTTTGGGACAGAGAGAGACAGAGCATGAACGGGGGAGGGGCAGAGAGAGAGGGAGACACAGAATCGGAAACAGGCTCCAGGCTCTGAGCCATCAGCACAGTGGCCGACGCGGGGCTCGAACTCACGGACCGCGAGATCGTGACCTGGCTGAAGTCGGACGCTTAACCGACTGCGCCACCCAGGCGCCCAGGTCTTTTCAAAACCAATGCTCTTTCTCCTTCAAAGACTGAGGAAACAATCACATAACTATAAAAGAGTGACTAATCGGGTCTAGACATTTATTATGGGAATAGAACAACCTTTACCTTATAACTTAGCATGACAACATTTTTGTAAAATCTAAATTGTGAAGCTTATCAAGTTAAGTGATGTTCCTTTGATTTTAAAAATCTCCTTCAAAAATTATTTGGCAATAGCATAATTCATAATAAAGATAGTAAAAATGGTAATAAGCTTTCTTAATTGCTGTAAGTAAATCACCACCAAATAAACAAGAATAACATATTATCCTAAAGGGAAATATGCAACTAAGAGTGTTATAATCTGGGGTGTGGTGTGTGTGTGTGTGTGTGTGTGTGTGTGTGTGTGTGTTTAACTATAAGATACTTAAGATGACTTCCTCAGTGTGATGAAGATAGAGATTTTAATCCTTTGTGTCCAAGGTCACATTCTATTTTCCAAACAAAATTAAGCACATATTATTACTAAACTCCAGCCTTATGAAACAAAGATAAATAGAAAAATATTTTGCTTGAAAATATTAATATTAATAGCTATGTTTTAGTAATAAAACATTTTAGTAACTATTATATAAAATATAAGATAATATATTCAATAATATAATTGAAATATACTTCATATTCATCTCAATAGTATTTAAAACATTGGAAAACTAGGAATCAATGAAATACTTAAGAAAATAATCAATTGTGATACAACAATAAAATGAAATATGCAACATTAAAATACATATGAAGAGTGTTTAATGGCATGGACAAATCCTTGTTATAATGTTAGCGGGTAAAAAGCAGGAATCAACAAGTAAATATATAATATCTTCCCAAACATATTTCTAAATATATATATATATATGTATATATATATGTATATATATATATATATATATATATATGGAAAAAGACTGAAGTTTAATATACCGAACATTAATAGTATTATCCTTGGGAGATAATTATATCTTGGGAGATAGAATTATAAATGAGTTTTCCATAATTTTTTTAATATATGAAATTTAGAGTTTTCCATAATTTTAAAAACTTTTACAACCTTCATCATTGTCTATGTGGCCCTTTAAAAACATTATTTCATTGTAGATCAAGTGAACAACTATAGAGTTTTCACATGTTTGGTTTCAGAAGCCACCCTTTTAAGTAATTTTTAAGTTAAGATGTTAACATAAAAGGATATTTTTTGGTCTATATAATTTAACTGCTCATATAAGAGTACAAATTTTAATAAAATATTTTAAAATCACTAATTACTAGAAAATTACATTTCATCTCAATTATAGTATAAATTACCATAGTAAAGATATAGCTTATGTGTTCTGTAAAACACTGCCAACAGCATTACAATAAAATTTCAAATATATATTTTTAGTATATTTGAAATAGAGTCTATGGCCATGTGCCCAAATACACATATTCAATCAGAAACATCTGTAAAATCACAAAAGGACACTACTCCAGTAAAGATCTAGGATTTAAATCCTTAACTTTCTCTAAGCCAAACATACTTTAAAGTAATGTAAGATTAGGTTTTTAGGCAATGTGACTAAAAGTTCAAAGTTAAAACCTTAAATAAAAACTTGAAAACCTGTTGTGAAAAAGAACAGCATTATCCACTGTCTTACCGAAGATAGTTCATCACATCCCAGTAACATGTAGTAATCTTCAGTATCTTCTGACCTGTAATTTAGTATTGCATCCATTTCAATTACTAAATCAGCTTTTCTTCCCTGTGAAACAAGAGACAGAATAAGCTGTGCATTAACAGGAAAAGCCTTTTTAAGTCTGGTTTTCAGCAGCACGTTCCAAACAGCAATAACCAGATTTAAGGCTGGCCACAGTCCATATAACAGATGTCATCCTAGACCTTTGTAAACTCTACCTTTCATTGGCTGTTGGCAGAAGAGAAAAGAATAAGTCATGTGCCTAACTGTTGCAGTGCTGCCTGGGATCTGTAGTTTCAGTTTATGTAAGCAATGCACACGAACCATTCCCTTCATAGGTTGGCAAAAACTGTTCATTTTTACGTACTCCCCAAATTAGCCATTTCTCCATCGCCTGTATATTTTTACCTTTTTCTTTTTTTTTTTTTTTTTTAAGAAATAGAAGAAACTTTGAAGCAATGTAATAAAAATCTTAGAATGTGTTAAATCTAAGTAGTGGGCATTTTTCTGAGTGCTTAGAATATTTCATAATTTTTCAAACAGTCTAAGAGTAGAAGGAAATAGACTAGGAGAGCACATTTTCAATCATTTGATAATTTACTCATTAAACAAGTATTTATTGAGAATCTATTTTATATCCAGCACAGTTGTAGGAAATGGTGTGGTAAATAAGTCTCAGTTCTCAAAGAGCTTACATTCTGATGGAGGGAGATAGACAAGAAACATGCAAATAAACAAGATCAATTAAAATAGTGATTTATGGGGTGCCTGAGTGACTCAGTTGGTTAAGCATCCCGACTTCAGCTCAGGAGTGATGTCACATTTCATGGGTTTGAGCCCCAGGTCAGGCTCTGTGCTCACAGCTCAGAGCCTGGAGCCTGCCTTGGATTCTGTGCCTCCCTCTCTCCTTGCCCCTCCCCTGCTCACGCTATGTCTCTCACTCTCTCAAAAATAAATAAACATTAAAAAAAATTAACAGTGATCTATACTATGAAGGAAATAAAACAGGACAGTGAGAAGTAGAACTGTATGATGACCACGTTTGATTCACTGTGCTATCATTCCTGAGATGGCTGTCCAGACTCAGGAGGTATCTAGCCTAGGGTGAGTTCAGGGAGTCTGTGTTTCAGCTCACTGTGGTCCTAGGATATGCAGGTCAGTCTAGGATTTAGAGAAGAACGTCAGTGGTCACAGATACAACATTTTAACCACCTTAACCCTTTAAACATTACCACCTTGAAAAAAGAAACATTTTCACTGAGCTCACCTAACACATTTTTTTAAGGTTTATTTTGGAAATGAAATAAAGCACTGAAGCACCATTTTACAATTCCTTCATTATATATCCTCTCTTGCTAAAATTTCTGTATGGAATTTTAAAATAAAGTATAGAGTTGCCTGGGTGGCTCAGTCAGTTGAGCATCTGACTCCTGATTTCAGCTCAGGTCATGATTCCAGGGTCATGGAATTGAGCTCTTGTCGGGTTTGGTACTGAGTGTGGAGTCTGCTTAATACTCTTTCCCTTCCAGGGTGCCTGGGGGGGGGGGCTCAGTGCATTAAGCGGCCAACTCCTGATTTTGGCTTAGGTCATGAGATGAAGCCTCGCATCCTGCTCTGACAGCTCAGAACCTGCTTAGGATTCTCTTTCTCTGTCTCTCTCTCTCTCTCTCTCTCTCTCTCTCTCTCTCTCTGCCCCTTGCCTGCTTGCACTCTCTCTCTCTCTCTAAAATAAATAAGTAAATAAAATAAAGTATAAATATTTTTGTTTTGGAAACTTCACATCCCTTGGGGTATTTGGAGGCCTACTTGAGTATCACAAAATACAGACCAGAAATAAGACCAGAACAGGCAAATGGCCTTAAAATGATGTGAAGTTGCTGTCGAAAATGGTAACAAGTCGTCAAAAAATCAAACACAGAGTTACCATATGATGCAGCAATTCTACTTCTGGGTATATACCTAAAAGAACTGAAAGCAAGGTGGGAGAGCCTGGGTGGCTCAGTTAGTTAAGCATCCGACTCTTGGTCTCAGCTCAGGTGTTAGCTCAGGTCTTGATCTCAAGGACATGAGTTCAAATCCAGCACTGGGCTCTGCGCTGGGCATGAAGCCTACTTGAAAAAAAAATTTTTTTTTAAACTGAAAGCAAGGACTTTAACAGGTATTTGTACACCCATGTTCATAGCATCATTATTCACAATAGTCAAAAAGTAGAAGCAAACCAAGTGTTTGACACAGGAATAAACAAAATGTGGTATACACATACAATGGAATTGTATTCAGTCTTAAAAAGAAAGGAACTTATTTTTTTTTAATGTTTGTTTATTTTTGAGAGAGAGAGAGAGAGAGAGCAAGCAGAGGAGGGGCAGAGAGAGAGAGAGGGAGACACAGAATCCAAAGCAGGCTCCAGGCTCTGAGCTGTCAGCACAGAGCCAGATATGGGGCTCGAACCCACGAACCATGAGATCATAACCTGAGCCAAAGTCAGACACTTAATCAACAGAGCCACCCAGAAGGAAGGAACTTCTGACACACACTACAACATGGATGAATCTTGAAGACATTATGTTCAGTGAAATAAGCCAATCACAAAAAGACACGTTCTGTATTATTCTACGTATATGAGATACCTAGAGTAGTCAAATTCATAGAGACAGAAAGAAAAGTAGAGGTTACCAGGAGCTGAGGAGAGGGATGAATGGAGAGTTATTGTTTAATGGGTATGGAGTTTTAATTTGGAGAGATGACAAAAGTTGCAGACATGGATGATGGTGATGGTCACACAACTATGCCAATGTATCCAATGCCACTGAACTGTATATTTAAAATAGTCAAAATGGCCAATTTTATGTTATATATGTAAATATTTACCACAATTTTTTAAAAAAGTTATATAAACACTAGACAACTTTGACTAAAAAAAATATTGCTCTTTTACTCTCGATCCTGAGAACAGTGAGGACAATGCTTTGATGTTGTCCTGAAGAACAAAAAGAAAAGATTATTATGAAAGGAATTTTGGTAAAGCACTCTCTTCAGTTTTTCGAATGCAACTGGAAGAATCTTTCTCCTAAACCACCATGTTTTCACATTCTGAATATTTAAGTTCGTAAAGAGTCCCAGTCAACATATGCCAGCAGCAGAAGAAATTGGTACATCCTTTCTGAATTGGAAATTGGCATATCAGAAGTCAGGATTTTAAATGATCTTTGTCTAAGAAATTTCATACCTAGAAACTTATCCAAAGATTATAACCAAGAACAAAGATAGAGCAATAATGATGGTTATTTTTACCAAAACATGATTATACAATGAACATATTTTAGGAAAATTAAATGCTTAGCAATCATACAAATAATATCCACATACAGTAGTATACCATGTGGTCATTTAAACATTTTTTAAGTTTTTATTTATTTATTTAAAATGATGAGAGAGAGAGAGAGAAAAAGTGTGCACCAGCAGGGGAGGGACAGAGAGATAGAGGGAGACAGAATCTGAAGCAGGCTCCAGGCTCTGAGCTGTCAGCACAGAGCCCCTGGCAGGGCTCAAACCCACAAACTGTGAGATCATGACCTGAGCTGAAACCCAGAGACAGACACCCAACCAACTGAGCCATCCAGATGCCCCTCACAATATTTAATTTTAAAAATTTACTTTAATCTACATGTTTTATATCATATATTATGAAAAAATATATTGTAAGTTTACAAGTATAAGGCAATCTACCTTTTTTTCTAAAGGATGATTTTGGAAATAACTTTGTCTTATATCTTATATTCTTAGGTTTTAAAATCATTTTCAGAAATGTTTTCTCTTTTTTAACTCAGAAAAGTTTTCATTACTTACTTTAAAATATATTACCAGACTTTGGGGGGCATAAAAGGTTACCAGGGGGCACCTGGGTGGCTCAGTTGGTTAAGCAGCTGACTCTTGATTTCAGTTCAGGTCATGATTTCATGGTTCGTGAGATTGAGCCTTATATGGGGCTCTGCGCTGACAGAACAGAGCCTGCCTGGGATTTTTCTCTCCTCTCTCTGCCCCTCCCCTGTCCATGTTCTCTCTCTCTCTGCCTCTCTCAAAATAAATAAATAAACATTAAAAAAAAAAGAAAAAGAAAATGCATTCCCACAAAAACTTTAAAGAACAAATAAATAAATATATAAAGAAAGAGCGAGCAGATGTTTTGAGAGAAGTTGGAGTGCCACTTATTTATTTCTACTCTTTCCCCGAAATTAACCTTCAAACCTAGCACAGCATGTCATTATAGGGTATATATATATTTTTTTTCAAGTTTATATATTTATTTTGAGGGAGAGAGAAAACAGGATATGGGCAGAGAGAGAGAGGGGAGAGAGAGAATCTCAAGCAGGCTTCGCACTGTCAGTGCAGAACCCAATGTGGAACTCACACCCACGAACCATGAAATCATGACCCACGCCAAAATCAAGAGTTGGATGCTTAACTGACTGAACCACCCAGGCGCCCCTATACGGTGTACTGTTAATGCCCATTGGGGTTTTCTCCCAATAAAGGTACCAAAAATCATGTTGGGACCAACTGGCTAATAATTGGAGAAATGATAAAGCTAGAACCATCCCTCCTTATGCCAAAATAAATTACATATAATCAAATAACCCAGAAGCCATCGAGAAAATTAATAAACATAAGTATATAAATATTAAGTGTATTTGTGCAGCACAAAAAATACAAAAGTAAAAGCAGGTTAATAATGCACAAGGAGAACAATTTCACAATTCCCATAATAGACAAAAGACCAACTTCCCTAACTTACAAAAAGTGCAGACAAATCAATAAGAACAAGGTTAACAATCCAATAGAAAACCGGGCTGAGAATACAGCTACTCTCAGAAATATAGATGGCCGATACACATAGGAGTGCAACCTTACTTATCACTATGAAATTTAAAGGAAGATAAATTGTTCACCTCTCGGAGAGTGGAATTTCTAAAGTTGGATAATACCCAATCCTAAAGCAGAAGTAAGGAAGTAAACACCTTCATACATTGCTAAATAAGAGTGTAAACTGGCACCATTTGGCAATTTGGTAGTATTTATTAACTTTTATAAAGCTTATATCTCGTTGTGCTCGCTTCGGCAGCACATATAATAAAGCTTATATCTCGTTAACTGGGCAATTTTGTCTCTGAATTTACCCAGATTTACACCAAAATATGTTCAAGGTGATCATTGCAACAGTCTTTGCAGCAGAAAAAAAATCAGAGACAACCAAAATGTCCCTCAATGAGATGGAGAAGAAGATGACAGTTTGTGGAATAAATTACTGTACAGCCATTAAAAAGAGAGTAGGATAGGGGCGCCTGGGTGGTGCAGTCGGTTAAGCGTCCCACTTCAGCCAAGTCACGATCTCGTGGTCCGGGAGTTCGAGCCCCGTGTCGGGCTCTGGGCTGATGGCTCAGAGCCTGGAGCCTGTTTCCGATTCTGTGTCTCCCTCTCTCTCTGCCCCTCCCCCGTTCATGCTCTGTCTCTCTCTGTCCCAAAAATAAATAAATGTTGAAAAAAAAATTAAAAAAAAAAAAGAGAGTAGGATAGGTCTTTCTGTACAGTTTGGAAAGATGTCTAACATGGATTATCAAATGAAAAAGGAAGTTTGAGAAGAGTATTAAAGCACTATCACTTTTGTGTACTTTTTAATAGTGTGTACATTTGCACCTATAATTTTTTTCTTTAAAAAGATGGTGCGGGGCGCCTGGGTGGCGCAGTCGGTTAAGCGTCCGACTTCAGCCAGGTCACGATCTCGCGGTCCGTGAGTTCGAGCCCCGCGTCAGGCTCTGGGCTGATGGCTCGGAGCCTGGAGCCTGTTTCTGATTCTGTGTCTCCCTCTCTCTCTGCCCCTCCCCCATTCATGCTGTGTCTCTCTCTGTCCCAAAAATAAATAAACGTTGATAAAAAGATGGTGCTTTTCTTTTAAGGGAGGGGAGCTGGGCAGATACAGAAGAGAGGCTTTTAGTTTCAGTTTATACTTTTCTGAACCAGGTTTGTACCAGGTCAATGTATTCATCCCACCATTTTTGATTTCTCGTTATGCTTTTTAATATTTTCAAAGAGCAACTACCATTTGTTTTATTTACATATGGCCATTGAATAAAACCTTTAAAAATGCATAGTGCAAAATATATAGTAGCAATCACGTAGAACTTTTTAACTAAGTTAAAGTTCTTTACACCTCAAGACTCGCTGAGTCAGATGCCCAACCTCAGGACCAACCAGGTCAGAGAAACACCCAATCTCCTCAAGTCTGAGAAGCCTCACCCACTCTGGGACTACAACTCCCACAAGACACAGAGGGATTAGAGGGAAAGGGGCATCTTGGGAAGTCCCAGTTACTTCCGGCATCTCGGAGCCATCCCTCCGGAAGTGCTTGTGGCTTCTGTCTTGTTGGGGTTTTTTACAAATGCCTAGTCTTTAAGTGGGAAAGAAAAAACAGCTAAGGTCAGCAAGACAAAAAGGAGAAAAGTTGGAAGGTAAGAGACCACAAGCCTCAGAAGCGCTGAGCGAGAATAAAAATTAGGCAGTCTATGGGGTGCCTTAGTGGCTCAGTCGGTTGAGCGTCTGGCTCTTGGTTTTTGCTGTGGTGGGTTGCAGCCCGGCTTTGGGCTCTGAGCTGACAGTGCGGAACCTGCTTGGGATTCTTTCTCTCTCCCTCTGTCTCTGCCCCTGCCCTGCTTGCTCGCTCTCTCTTTCTCTCTCTTTCTCTCTCTCTCTCTCTCAAAATAAATAAATAAATAAATTTTTAAAAAGAAAGGAAAAAGAAATTGGGCAGCCTATAGGTGAGCTCTGGGCAGCCCCTAGAGTTGTCCTCAGACTGGCCGCTCTCCTGCCTCTCGCTTTTCCTTACACTCTCGCGCCAAATTTCTGTCCTGCTAAACAAAATTGGCACTTTTTCCTTGCGGTTTTCTGGAACTCGAGCTTTCAAGGCACTAAACCCAAGTTCCAGAAACTGCTTGCAACCCTTCGTCCTGATTTCCCACAACGCAGGCCCCCATCCCCCTGCTTAGGCTGGGATCCTGGACACCATTTGTGCACTGTGATAAAAAGGCCTCGATTCGACTTAGCTCCTAGCTTTCAACTCCTGCTCCTCAGAATCTACTGCTCCATTCCAGCATGCAATCCAGCAGAAATAAACGGAGCCTGCCAGGACCTTAGACTCCAAATATGTCAGCGTCACCAATTTGTAAAACAACCTAATAAAATCCTTCTCTGGCTGTGAGAACGAAATGGCATTTTGAGACAAGTACAGGATATGTTAAAACAGAGTATTTTTGTTGAGTCAGACATCGAATAGAATTTGTGAAAGAGTCCTTAAAAAGGCTGTTGAAACGTTGCTTTGAAGTTATAATCAGTGATCCCGTTGTTAAAATGGTGTGTAGGGATATGGATGGTGGTGGCGAGTTTGTGTGTGTGGAAAGAGGGTATGTGGAAACTACTCAATTTTGCTGTGAAACTAAAATTCTAAAAAGTAAAGTTTTTATTAATTTAGAAAAATAATAGTAAGAACAGAAAATATAAAAACCACCATTATGGGGCTCCTACTATATGCTAGTGGTAAAGCTGCTTTGATTGCTGCTGTGTCTGACTCTTGAGCCGATTGTGAAGAAAATACATAAAAACACTACATCAAATTACCTGGCCAGAATTTTGGCCTATTGGAAAATGCACATGACAAGGCTGTTAGGAGACCTGATTTCTAGCATCAGCTCTCCACTGGCTCCTTGTTGAGCCATACTTCCTTGACTTCCTTGAGCAATGGTTCTCAACCTTAAAGGCTCATACAAATGATCTGGTGATCTGGTTAAAGGCCAACTGCTGTTTCAGGATATCTGGGTGAAGTCTGAGATTGTGCATTTTTGACCATGACCCAGATGAAGTCCCTGTTGATCCAGGGATCACGCTCAGAATAGCAAAGGACTTGAGATCCTTTCATGCTCTGACCCTCACACTCAGTAGTTCTTTCCCCTCTAATCTTAGTGCCTCTACTCTCAAGAAATTATTAAAGGATCTGTCAAAAAGGAGAGTGACTAGCGGCACCTGGGTGGCTCAGTTGGTTGGGTGTTGGACTCTTGATTTCGGCTCATGATCTCAGGGTTCGTAAGATCAAGCCCCGCATCAGGCTCTGCAGTGATGGCACAGAAACTGCTTGGGATTCTCTTTCTCTCCCTGTCTCTCTACCCCTTCCATGCTTGTGCTCTCTCTCTCTGTCTCTCTCTCTCTCTCTCTCTGTCTGTCTCTCTCTCAAAATAAATTAAAAAGAAAAAGGAAAGGGGCATTACTAAAAATTCCTATCTTGAGGCAAAATTAAAAATAAAAACTATTTAAACTATGCTAGTAATGCCTCTAGAAAGATATACAAGTAAGAGTACTTTCCTTCAGAGAGGAGGACTAGGTGGCCCAAGTACAGGCATGGTGGGTTAACTTTACTATATACTTTCATACCTTTGGAATTTTTACTAAGTGTGTATTTTCAATTAAAAAAAATTTTTTTTAATGTTTATTTATTTTTGAGACAGAGAGAGACAGAGCATGAATGGGGGAGTGTCAGAGAGAGAGGGAGACACAGAATCTGAAGCAGGCTCCAGGCTCTGAGCTCTCAACACAGAGCCCGACGCAGGGCTCGAACTCACGGACCGTGATATCATGACCTGAGCTGAAGTCAGACGTTTAACCGACTGAGCCACACAGGAGCCCCAATTTTTAAAAATTACTCATTTTAAGGATCATTAAAAAAGTGGTTAATATGCCATTTGTGAGTAAACAAGTCACTAAATTATTGGTTTGCATCTATTAGCATAACAGATTAAAAACAATTTTTTTAATGTTTATTTTTGAGAGAGACAGAGCATGAGCAGGGGAGGGATAGAGAGAGAATGAGACACAGAATCCGAAGCAGGCTCCAGGCTTGGCTGTCAGCACAGAGCCCGATGTGGGACTCAAACCCATGAACCATGAGATCCTGACCTGAGTGAGGTCGGATGCTTAACCAACTGAGCCATCCAAGTGCCCGTAACAGATTTTTTTTTAAGTTTACTTATTTTGAGAGAGAGCACAAGAAGGGGAGGGGCAGAGAGAAAGAGGGAGAGAGAGAATCCCAAGCAGGCCGCTGATCTAGGGATCACACTTGGAATAGCAAAAGACTTGAGATCCTTTCAAACTCTGACACTCACACTCAGCAGTTCTTTCCCCTCTAACCTTAGTGCCTTTACTCTCAAGGAATTATTAAAGGATTTGTCAAAAAGGAGAGTAACTAGGGGCACCTGGGTGACTTAGTTGGTTAAGCATCCGACTCTTGATTTTGGCTCATGATCTTAGGGTTCATAAGCTCGAGCCCTGAATCAGGCTCTGCAGTGATGGTGTAGTAACTGCTTGGGATTTTCTCTCTCCCTCTCTCATGCTCTCTCAAAATAGATAAATAAGCTTTTTTTTTTTTTTTTTTTTTTTTTCAAAAGAGGGGTGCCTGGGTGGCTCAGTTGGCTCAATTTCTATATAACCGGCTCAGGTCATGAACTCAGGTTCATGAGTTCCAGCCCTGCATGGGGCTTGCTGCTATCAATGCAGAGCCCACTTCGGATCCTCTGTCCCCCTCTCTCTCTGCCCCTTCCACGATGGTTCTCTCTATCTCAAAATAAATAAATAAAAAAAAAATGGCGCGGGGGGGACAAAGTGAATTGTTGGAGAAGCTATGTAGAAGCAGTGAGCTGACCAAGAAGGGAGAGAGACATAATTTATCCAGGTGGAGAGAAGACAGAACAGTATAGGCCCGAGAAAAGACTCAGAAGAGATGGTGACCAGGACCCTGGATATTTAAGCCATGCAGTTGCAAGACAACTGAACCGTAGCATTTTCCTCATGTTTTAATTTTAAAATCTGATGATTTTGCTGGCCCCTGCTTCATGATGTACAGGCGGTGATTGTAAAAATAACTGTAGCGATTTTGGGGTTTTCTCCACCCACCATTTAGCAAGACTTATGCAATATCAAGAATTCAATCTTCTGAGTAAGTCAGTTTCATTAAAGTTTTTTTTAGCTCTCCTGCTGTGAAACAGCCACCAGCACTACCTCGTGATTGCCACTAGAGGGACTAGAACCAAAGGAATCATCAAGCTTCACTGTATTAGATTCCTACTGCATACTAGATTCTTACTCAACATTCTGCATTTTAAGAAACACTTTTTTTGAAGCATATTTCTTATTTATGCATTTTTAAATACTTTTAAAAATCAAGGCTCCTCTGAAAGATATAAAATTTAAAGAGTACTATTGACCATTATCCCCAATACCCACCAACAAAATAGCCACTTAATAATGTTGATTCCTTTTTTTTTTCCTAATGTTTATTTATTTTTGAGAGAGAAAGAGCGTCAGCAGGGGAGGGGCAGAGAGAGAGAGAGGGAGACACACAGAATCCAAAGCAGCTCCAGGCTCTGAGCTGTCAGCACAGACCCCAACACAGGGCTCAAACTCTCAGACCGTGTAATCATGAGCTAAAGTCTGACGCTTAACTGACCAAGCCATCCAGGCGCCTCTATAATGTTAAGATGTTTGTGTGTCCTTCCAAATATTTTCAATTTCTATATGAATATATGTATTATTCTTTTTTTTTTTAAGTTTATTTATTTATTTTGAGAGAGAGAGAAAGCACACAAATGGGGGAGGATCAGAGAGAGAGGGAGAGAGAGAATCCCAAGCATGCTCCATGCTGTCAGCACAGAGCCTGATGCGGGGCTCAAACTCACACACTGTGAGATCATGACCTGAGCTGAAGCCAAGAGTCAGACATTTAACTGATTGAACCACCCAGGTGCCCCAAACATATGTATTATTCTTTTATTTAAAACTGTGATCTATCTTCTGACTACCACTGTGACTTTATCTCCTACCACCTTCCCCCTGTTATGCAGACTGTATTCCAGATCTTCAAACTTGCCAACTTGTTTCAGCTTTAGGACCTTTGCACTGACTATATTATTTTCCTGGACCACTCTTTTCCCACATTTTTCTCATTCGGGTGTCAGCTTATTTGTCAATTCTCAGGCTTTTTGTGACATCCATCAAATATTCCCTACCGAAGTCAGTCTCTGTTACCTTTGTTTATTTATGTACTTGCACACTTATGCACTACTAAAATGTAATCTTTATGACAGCCAGAGCCATAGCTGCCTTGTTTACTTCATATCCCTAGATTCTAGAACATAAATTAGGGACTCAAAAGGTATCTGTTAACTGAATAAATGAAAAAGTGTTGTACATACTATTCTGCAACTTGTTTTTTCACTTAATATATCTTGTACAGGTTGTATTTTACTTTTTGCGGATAAGCTTTATTATTTCAGTTATATTCTGTATTTAATTTTTTTAGATATTCACATGACTCAAAAATAAAACAATATAAAAGGGTATTCAATGGAAAGTCTTGCATTTACTTCTACCATCTACCTAGTTCCCACTCAACCAGATAATCATTTATATTCATTTATTGTGTATCCTTCCTTATGCAAATACACATATACTTATTATTTTCTTCCTTTTTTACCCAAAAGAGTGGCAGGTTATGTATACTGTTTCTATACTTCATTTGTTTAACCAAGCACAAACCCAGAATTTATATATGGATTTATAATTTATTTTACTCAATTCTCTATTAATGGACGTTTAGTTGTTTTCAATTTTTAATCAGTTTTCAATTGTAATCATTGTTGCAATAATTATTTTCATGCTCAATAAATGTACAGTAGAATAAATTCCTGGAAGTGGAATGACTAAATAAAAAGGTGTGCGTATATTGAATCATGAGCGATCTTACCAAACTTCCCTCTGAGAAGATTGCCTCAATTTTTATCCCCACCAACAGTGTACAAGAGCACTAACTTCCCCACACTCTTTCCCATCATAAGTATTATTGACTTGAAAATATTATTTCATCCAATCTGATGAATGAAAAATGGTTGCTCATTGTTTTGATTCTCATTTCTTTAATCATGAATGAAGTTGAACACCTTTTCATATTTTAAAAATAGTTTTATTGATACACATTTCACATGCCATATAATTCACCCACTTAAAGTCTATTTAGTATATTCACAACCATCACCATAATCCATTTAAAACAAATTTTTTTTAATGTTTATTTTATTTTTGAGAGAGAGAGCACAAGCAGGGGAGGAGCAGAGAGAGAGGGAGACACAGACTCCAAAGCAGGCTCCAGGCTCTGAGCTGTCAGTGCAGAGTCCAACATGGGGTTTGAACTCACGAACCATGAGATCATGACCTGAGCTGAAGTCAGACACTTAACCAACTGAGCCACCCAGGAGCCCCACCATAGTCCATTTTAGAATATTTGCATCACCTCAAATAGAAACCTGCATCCTTTTGTTTTTGTTTTTAAGTGAGTTCTATGCCCAGTGAGGGGTGTGAATTCATGACCCTGAGATCAAGAGAGTCACATGTCCCACCGACTAAGCCAGCCAGGTGCCCCAAAACCTGTATCCTTTAGATATTAGTCCCTTTCCCCCCTGTTGCCCCAGGTCCTAAGAAACCACTAATCTCCTTTCTGTCTCTACATATTTGCCTTTTCTGGATATTGCATATAAATAGAATCATATGTGTTTTTTTATGACTAGCTGCTTTCACTTAGCATAATGTTTTTAAGATTCATCTATGAATTCAGCATGTATAGTGATTCATTCCTTTTTATGGTCAAATAATATTCTGTCATGTGGATATACATTTTTTAATCCACTTGCCATTGATGAACATTTCTGTTGTTTCCACCGTGTATTTTTATAGCAACATACAATTTTAGAGCAGCCAAGGACCTTAGGATTGTGAAGATGATACTACATTTAGCAAATAGTCTCCTTAACTACTGAGTCATTTCTGGTGGGTAAAACATTAGGCTGGGAAACACAACACTGAAAATATCAACCTTGCCACAGCAGGACTCTCTGTGTAATTTTAATGTTTCTTTTCTTTGAGCCTTAGTTTGTGTATTAGCTCAGGCTGCCATAATAAAATACCATACACTGGGTGGCTTAAACAACAGGAGTCTTTTCTCAGTTCTGGAGGCTAAGAAGTCTAAGATCAAAGTGACGGCCAATTTGGTTCCTTGGTGAGGAACTTTTTTCTGTCTGCAAATGGCCACCTGCTCACAGTCCTCATGTGGCAGAGAGAAGGAGCTCTAGTCTCTTTCTCTTAGTCTTCCTTGGAGATACTAATCCCATCATGGGGGCTTCACCCTCATGACCTCATCTAAACCTAATTACCTCCCAAATACCCTACCTCCAAATCTCATTGCAGTTGGGCATTAGGGCTCCAATGTGTGAATTTGGGGGGAGAGGGCACAAGCATCAGTCCATAACAGTTTCCCAAATTTAAACCCACTTCTACCTACACATCAACTAAGGAAGAACGAAATAGGATCAAGATCTTGAATTTCTTAGAGAAATGCTTACCCAAAAAAAGGAAGTGGAAGAAGCTAACTAATGAAGAAATAGGATAACTTCTACATAGTTCCTGTGGAGTATATACCTCAAATATGAATCATGCTGATATGTCTGTCCTTGAGTTCTTACGACAGACTAAATCAAGCAGTTAGACTTATAATAGATAATTTACTAAATAAGGTGATTTAAATGCAATAAGCGTTCGCGTGGAAGATCACCTAAGAAGTATCACAAAATGCGGAACCACAGGCTATGCCTACTGTAATAGTATTTCTCAGCACTGGTATTTTGAATTTTTTAAAAATGTTTATTTGTCTATGAAAGAGAGAGAGAGGGCGGTGGACAGAGGATCCTAAGCCAGCTGGTGGCAGCGAGCCCCAATGTGGGGCTCGAACTCACAAACTATGACATCATGACCTGAGCCGAAATTGGAAGTTCAACTGACTAAACCACCCAGGTGCCCCAGCACTGGTACTTTGGATGACACAAGGTTAAGACTGTCTCATGCATTGTAGGATATTTAACATTCTGGTGCTCCAAATTAATAAATGCCAATAGTGGTCTCCAATTATTGTGACTATGGAAAATTCCCACTTACTATTTCCAAATGCTACATGGGGGTGAGGTAGTACTGATGAAATATTCTAGTCCAGCTCATGCATTATATAAATGAGGAAAACATCCAGAGAAGTCATTGAGCCAGATGATCTGACTTCTTCCCAAATGTTCTTTCCATTGTTGTATATAACACTTGCTCCTCACTCTCACTACTCAAAGTTAAAGGAGGAGCCATTCTCCACTGAAATCCTACCCTTACTTGCCCACATCTTTCTTGCCTTTCCTTTCTATCCCTTTTTTCTCATTTTTCAATACAATAGTCCAGTTAAACCATTTCATCCATTTATTTTAACACATTTATTGGACACCTAATATGTTTCATGTTCTGGGCTAGGGGCTAGAAACACAGTGGTGAACAAAACAGACATGGCCACTACCCTTGTGGATAAACTGAAAGAGATGAACAATTTTAAAGTAGAATAAACGCATATAGATATATAATTATTAATTGTGATAGTGACAGAAATGAAAAGAACAAAGGGGAAGCTAATTTGGAATTGAGGCACAAGGGAATACCTCTGAGAGGAAGTAACACTTAAGATGATGCCTGAAGGCCAATAGGCGTGAAGAGGAATACAGCTGAGCAAAGACCCTGAGTTGGAAGGTGCTGGGAAAGAAGGCCTTTGTGGATAGAACACCATTATAATGAGCACAGGGTAGAGTTGGGAGACAGTGCTGGAGGACTGACTGAGAGGGATACAGGGCCTTGCTGGCCACAAGGAGGAGTCTGGATTTTATTCCAAGAGTAAATATCCAATTTGTGTCTTAAATTTTCAGTATATGTGCTGCCGAAGTGAGCACTGTGTCTTAAATTTTTAAAGAGCAGGGATGCCTGGCTGGCTCAGTCGGAAGAGTATGTGACTCTTGATCTCAGGGTCATGAGTTCAAGCCCCACGTTGGGAGAAGTAGAGATTACTTAAATAAATAAACTTTAAAAATAAGTAAATTTTAAAAGATCACTGTGATAAAGCTCATGATGTGAGATTCCATTTCAGCGAAGTGCAAGAACTGGCAAAACTGATGTAGGGTAATAAAAGAAGAGCAGTTCCCTGATGAATGGGGAGAGTGGGAGACTGAAGGGCATAAAGAAACTTCCTGGGGTGATGATGGCCATATGGATGTATTCATTTATCAAAACTCATCAAAATGTTAAGCTAATATTTGTGCATTTTACTGTATGTACTTTTTACCTCGATTAAAAACATAGAGGTCATTCTGGCCACAGGTACTTTAGTGAAGCAGCTTTGTCAATGGCGAGTTGACAAGCCAAGAAAGAATTCAGAGCCAAACTCTTAAACAAGCAAGTGTTTAATAGCAATTCAAACAAAGGTACATTCTGGAGACGAAAAGTGGGCACGTCCAAAGGTGGCAGATTCCCCAAGAGGGATCGGGACTGTTTTTCTTTCTTTTTTTTTAATTATTATTTCTTTTAAAATGTCTATTTATTTATTTTGAGAGAGAGAGAGAGAGGGAATAGGTGTGTGTGCATGGGGAAGGGGCAGAGACAGAAGGAGAGAGAAAATCCCAAGCAGGCTGACAGCACAGAGCTCTATGAGGGCCTCGATCTCACGAA
This sequence comes from Lynx rufus, assembly GCF_022079265.1. Lineage (NCBI taxonomy): Eukaryota > Metazoa > Chordata > Mammalia > Carnivora > Felidae > Lynx > Lynx rufus. The sequence continues at coordinate 10,396,275 of NW_025814825.1, forward strand.
CCTGGACATCATGACCTGAGTCAAAATTAAGAGTCCAAAATCAACAGTTGGGCACTTAACCGACTGAGCTTTTATTATTTCTTTTAAAGCAGTCTCTATGCCCAGTGTGGGCTAGAACTCACAGCCCCCAAGATCAAGAGTCTAGGGCTTTACCTACTGAGCCAGCCAGGTACTCTTTTTTTTTTTTTTTTTTTCTTAAATGTTTATTTATCTTTATGCTGGGTTCAAACCCTCACACCACGGGATCATGACCTGGCTGAAGTCGGGCACCTGACAGCCACCCAGGCACCCTGCCAGGTACTCATTTTTATGTTTAGGTAGGTTTTGGGTCATACTGAGGGTGGTTCTTGACCAAGGTTGCAGCCAATCAGCTAAGGGACTCCTCCTGGTTGAGAGGGGCAGTTTGGAGCCCTCTGTGGTCTATGTCAGAAGTGTCAAGGCAACTTCTCCCCGCCCCCGCCCCCCCCCCCCCCGCCCCCAGGGTGTAGGGGGTAAAAACCACAATGTAAATATATCATAATGAAGCTATAGGTTACTGTAGAGTCGTGATCCTAGGGAAGACTGCATGCATCTTTTGGAACTTGGTTTCTGCCCTTTTACCTGTCGGATAGCATTTCTTCTTCTTCATATCTAACTAACTGCATAGTCTATCAGTATCAGGTTCAAACTACATAAAATTGAGGTTATAGACTTTCTTTAAATGTTTATTTATTTTGAGAGAGAGGGACAAACCAGGGGAGGGGCAGAGAGAGAATCCCAAGCAGGTTCCATGTGGAGGAGCCCAGTGCAGGGCTTGGACCCACAAACTGCGAGATCATGACCAGAGTCGAAACCAAGAGTTGGATGCTTAACCTTAACCTATGAGCAACCCAGGCACCCCATAGACTTTTTTTTTTTAACCCAAGGCCCAGAAAGATTAATAAGTTAGACTCTCTCAGGCCTCAAAGAACCATTTAGTTCATTTAAAACTACTTTGCTCTAAAAGGAAGGGGGTGGGGGGAGGGAGTCAACTAGTAAATATGAAGAAATACCTTCTACATAGTTCCTGTGGAATGTATGCTCCAATTATCAATTATGCCTAACACTACATCTACTCTCGAGTTTTTACTGCAGACTAAATCCAACGTTTTGACTTATAAATAGAATATGTTAAATTCATTGAGTGTCTGCCTGGAAGTTAAGACTTGGGCTTCCCAGTTCTCTACAAAAGTGCCCATCAGTGGAGCTTCACAGGATACTAGAATCAGCTGGGCAGCTTTAAAACTATTACTGCCTGGATCCCCCCACCCCCACCCCACCCGGATATGTCAATGTAATCAGTCTGGGGTCCAGCCTCAGCATTGAAATTTTTAAGCAGTCCAAGGCCAGAAAGTAGCCAAGGTTGGAAACAAATGCCTGGGCAATTCCACCTGGATTTCTTTCTTCTATCTTTAAAACGACTCCCATCAAAGATTGACTGAGCATTTTTGCATAATAAGGGCCCTAGAAACTGCCATTGCCTTCTATTGGATTATTTAAAGAAAACTTTAAGATTTAGATTTTGATACCTTCCCAATCCCAAGTCTCAAACTGTTTTAGTGCTGACCTGGAATCAAACCGCTCTCCAGTGCCCTATCCCCACTTTTGGGGCTCTGAGGCCCAGATTACATCTCCCTCTCTGGATATAATCTGCTGGGGGTTCAGTACCCCATTCCCCTTGGCAATGCACTAAGTTTGCTTTTGAGTGTGTTTTCTGATTGACCTCTTCCAGCTTGCTAAGTTGAAGGTTTTTTTTGTCTCCCATATCCAGCTCTCTTTGGCCTAAGAGGGAAGGAATTAATGAGAGAACAAACCCTTCCTCCCTCCTCTTTGCCCAGAAAGCTAGATGGGAGAATAGGGGAACTGCAAATCCCAGTTCAATGGGGTCAGTACAGACCAATTACATTGAAGCCTCAGGCAAAGCAAAACTACCTCTTCTGTCCTGTTGTGGTTTATTTGAAGGCACATTAATGTTTGCCCCCACATTCCCCTCAAAAAGTCTCCCTCAACTTGTTCAGGATTTATGAAATTTCCTCATTTCCATCATATCTGTATAGTGTCCCCAGAAACTTAGTTCATCACAATACTCATTTGTTGGGCACCTACCAAGTGCCAGGTTAAAACATTTCCAAGTCCCGATATTTAATTTACAGAATAAAGTGCTCTCTGTAAAACACATCCAACTATGTACGGTACTGTTTTTTTTTTAAGTGTATTTATTTATTTTGAGAGACAGAGAGTGCAGGGGAAAGGCAGAGAGAGAGAGAGAGAGAGAGAGAGAGAGAGAGAGAGAGAGAGAGAAAATCCCAAGCAGGCTCCTTGCAGTCAGCACAGAGCCCAACATGGGGCTTGAACTCAAGAAGCGTGAGATCACTACCTGAGTCAAGATCAAGAGTCAGCCACTTAAGCAACTGAGGCACCCAGTACACCCAGTACCTTTGTTCCTTGGACCGTGCAAATGCACTGTTTGAGGATTTGTATTATAAAATGGTGAAATCCTGTGATTAAATGTTCTTTTGAATATGTAAATATGGATATAATGCAAACTTCCTAAGTAAAAAATTCAAGAATAGCATGATTTCAGAGCTGGGGAGCTGAGTCCATTGCAAATATTGTTGATACTTTAGCTGCTAAACAAAAAACATTTCACCACTGACCTTTATCCAAATTAGTCTTGAAAAATGTGATGTTTGAATTGACGTGAGCAGGAGCACAGATGTTGTTTAAAACAAAATACATAGGGGCGCCTGGGTGGTGCAGTCGGTTAAGCGTCCGACTTCAGCCAGGTCACGATCTCGCGGTCCGTGAGTTCGAGCCCCGCGTCAGGCTCTGGGCTGATGGCTCAGAGCCTGGAGCCTGTTTCCGATTCTGTGTCTCCCTCTCTCTCTGCCCCTCCCCCGTCCATGCTCTGTCTCTCTCTGTCCCAAAAATAAATAAACGTTGAAAAAAAAAAAAAAAAAACAAAATACATAATCCTATGTTTGAATTTTCTGTACATGAGTCCATTTCCCCATCTGAACTGTGAATTCCCAAAACTCAGGAACCTGCTTCTCGTATCAGCATACCCTTCCCCCAAGTACAGAACGTTTACATGAGGTAGGTGTTCAATAAATCTGTGTTGGATTTATAGTGCTTAGAGAATGGTTCATTTCACATGGTAATTTCTGAAGCAATGTGGTGGTTAAAAGATGGCCTCTGGGAAATAAATATACTGGAGAATTATGAAACAACAATCTGACGGGTTATCCTGCCCTCTCCAGGCAGAGGGACACCATTTCTGGCAGACCAGAGTCTCTGGAGCCCATTGAGAGGCCATTATCTACTTTTCTATTACCTGCCTCACCCGGTGTTAAGAAAAGGGAGGAAGAGAAGAATAAAGATCATGAGATACAGTCATTGACCAGGATTAACTCATATTCTAGGGCTGAGGTCTTCAAACTGGAGTACTGGAAGACTTGACAGGGAATATGTAGGTATATATAATTTAAGAAAATTATATGCCCATATCCTCACCTATACCTTTTGGTAGCCTGATTCAGGCTATCCTTCTCCATTTCCTTTTCATGACAGCTTTCATACTTACAAAGAAAAGTCACGCCCACCTTGGTCTGCAATACTACTGCAGTGTAACAATGTCCCCAGTGTGACAACTTCTAAGATGCCATACAAATGGACAGTAGTTGGAAATGGACCAATTTAATGTTTTATCAAGATGCCATAAGCCCTCCTTAGCTTCCTGCCTTTTCCAGACTTAAACATATTTCTGTTAAGGGTGGATCACTGATTTATAAATGGGGTATACTGGCCTTGGGATGTTCTGAAATCAGTGTGGACAATGGGAGCAATGGTAATTCGTGTTTAACCTAATTTCTTTCATCCTTCAGCTATTGTCCAAGAATGTCTTTTCATGAAGGAAAATCTGAGAAAAGCAAAGAGAACTTCAGTTAGAAATACTGAAAGGTTTAAAATAGCTTTAGTATGAATTTAAGTTTTAAAAATTCTCTTTCATCTATTACAGCACTAATCCCCAGGATGTGTCATTAGCTGGAAAGAAAATACAGTTGAGTAGCTGAAGTAATGCAGGTTAGTGAGGCTGATTCTTTTAAATATAACTAGAAATTTTCCTTAGAATGCCTTTTTTTTTTTTTTTTTTTTTTTAAATAAACACTCCACCAAATGTGGGGCTGGAACTCATGGCCGGGAGATCAAGAGTCACATGCTCTACTGACTGAGCCAGCCAGGAGAACCAAATTTTTTGAGTTTTTGACACTGTATAAAACCTATAGATAAACATTTTACGTAACTTATTTTAAATTTTCTTTTAGGGTTTATTTTTGAGAGAGAGAGAGAGCACGCACAAGTGGGGCAGGGGCAGAGAGAAGAGAACAGAGGATCCGAAGCAGGCTCTGTGCTGACAGCAGCAAGCTGGATGTGGTGCTTGAACTCACGAACTGAGAAATCTGAAGTTGGACGCTCAACCAGCTAAGCCACTCAGGTGCCCCTTATGTAACTTATTTTCGATTCTGTGTTGTGGATTATCAAATACCATAGTTAGCACGTCTTATTAAATCATATCAAAAATACTTCTTCCATCTGTATAAGTTTCTGATGTTGCATAAAGTTACCATGAACCACACACTTGGTAGCTCTAAACAGCATACGTTTATTATTGCAGTTTCCATGGTTACGGAGGTTTTAACTGAATCTGCTACTCAGGGTCTCACAGTCTGCAGTCAAGGTGTACTCTGGGGGGTTGGTCTCATCTGAGGCTTGGGGTTCTATTTCAAGCTCACTGATTGTTGACAGAATTCAGTTTGGCAGTTGTAGGACTGAGGAGCCACCTTTCTTGCTGATGACAGCTGGGATCCACTCTGTTCCTAGAGGCCTCTGCAGTTCCTTGTCAGGTGGCCAGCTCACAAGGTGGCCAGGTTACCTCTCAGAAGCCAGCAGGAGAATCACTCCAATGAGCTAAAACGGGTTTATAGAGGGGCGTCTGGGTGGCTCAGGAGGTTAAGCGTCCAATTCTTGATTTCTGCTCAGGTCAGGATCTCATGTTTTGTGAGATCAATCTCCCCTTCCGACTCTGTGCTGGCAGCACAGATACTGCTTGGGATTCTCTCTGTCTCTGTCTCTCCCTCTCTCTCTCTGCCCCTCCTGCTCATGCTCTCTCTTTTTCAAAAATAAGTAAACTTTTAAAAAATTTTAAAACAGGTTTATGCAATGTGAGTTAATCAAAGGAGGAGCTATCCTACGTATTCATAGGCCCCGCCCATACCTGGGAGAAAGGATCATAGATACAGAAGGGCAGATATTCTAGGGAATATCTTAGAATTCTGCCCTCCCCCCCACCATCTTCATCTCATTCCCATTTTTAAAATGTTTAGAGGTGCCTGGGTGGCTCAGTCCGTTAAGCATCCAACTCTCAGTTTTGGCTCAGGTCATGAATTCAGTTTTGTGGGTTCCAACCCCACATCAGGCTCTGCACTGACAGTGCAGAGCCTGCTTGGGACTCTCTCTCCCTGTCTCTCTGCCCCTCCTCAGCTCATTCTATCTCTCTCAAAATACATAAACTTAAAAAAATTTTTTTTAATGAAATGTTTAAAAATTTCTGCCTTCTATTACCAAAATACAAAATTGTATTTTAGTGGCTAGAGCAGCTGATTAATTTTTAGCATGATATAACTTCTTCTTTTTGCTATAATACACAGGGAAAATGTGATGATGGTGTCTAGAAAAATTAGCAGAATAATTTAGGATCCATATTTAACTAATGGAATTATTTCATAATCCTTATTTAACTATTCCTTCAAAACTATATCAGAGACCAATATGCATATATAAATTTGCTTAAGAATGCCACATTTTTATAAATAATTTTAGCTGTATATTATATTGTATTATTATAAATTAAGTAATAAAAGCCTTAGATAAGGATCATGTTGAGGCACCTGGGTGGCTCAGTTGGTTAAGCATCTGACTTTGGCTCATGTCATGATCTCATGGTTTTTGAGTTCAAGCCCCATATTGGGCTCTGTGCTGACAGCTCAGAGCCTGGAGCCTGCTTCAGATTCTGTCTCCCTCTCTCTCTGCCCAACCCCTGCTTATATCTGTCTGTCTGTCTCTGTCTCTCTCTCTCTCTCTCTCTCTCTCTCAAAAATGAGTAAATGTTAACAATTTTTTTAAAAAGATCATGTTTTATCATTATAATAAAAAATAAATTTATATTACATAAAAGTTGACTTAGTCTTATTTGGTTGCTTTTAATAATCTGTTTAAATTATACATTCTTAGAAAATTTTTTTCTTGAGGGGCACCTGCGTGGCTCAATCGCTTAACCATCGGAATTAGGCTCAGGTCATGATCTTACAGTTCATGAGTTTGAGCCCCACATAGGGCTCTGTGCTGACAGCATGGAGTCTGGAACTTGTTTGGAGTTCTGTGTCTCCCTCTCTCTCTGCCCCTCCCCTGCCCCTGCTCACACTCTGTCTCTCTCAAAAATAAATATTTTTAAAAATTGCAAAAAATTTTTTTCTTGGTTAAATGTATCATTTCTGAATCAGCACCTGACTTAAACCCACAAAGTTCAAGGGAGAATATCCTCTTCCAGAAAGTAATGTGCTTCCTAGAACAGGGTTTTGGCTACTTGGAATTTCACCAGTTACCTGCAGGTGATATTTAATCTTCATGGTGATTTTTCTTTCATAAGAATATGGTAAATTAATTGCAATTTTAATTATCTACTTTATTTCTTTTCTTTACTACTACCATCATAAATTTAAGTGATGTATTAATTTAACTATTTAGTGGATTTGCAGTCTAACTAATACACACACACACACACACACACACACACACACACACATATTTTAAAATAATCTCTATTCCCAATGCAGGGCTTGAACTGAGGACCATGAGATCAAGTGTCGCATGCTGTACCGACTGAGCCAGCCAGGTACCCTTAACCAGCTTATATTTTAATTATAATTGCAAGAGATGCTATATTTCAAAATCTCACCTACCACACACAAAAAAACAGTTTTCTCATGTGAATGCCTTCTGTATGAATGATAAGTGATATATTCCCCGAGTTCTATGCGGTCAGGAATTGTATATTTCTTCTCCATGTTCATACCCATTTATGCATCATTATGTACTTGGTTGCTTTTTTTTTCTTTTCTTTTCTTTTTAAGTAATTTCTGCATTTGACATGGGGCCTGAACTCCAGACCTCAAGATCAAGAGTCACATGCTCTACCAACTAAGACAGCCAGGCACTCTGTATCACATTATGTATATAGTGGATACTTTGTAGTATCGATGAAATGATCAATTGAAGACTAAGTAAAATATATTTACTTTTTAATATACTTTTTAATGTACTTAAAATATACTTTTTATTTTATTTTATATTTTATGAAATATACTTTAATATACTTAAAATATAAAAATATACTTTTTAATATACTTTAAAAGCTTATCACCAAATAGGTGAGATAATACAAATGCACAAACAACTATTATGATGCAAGATGTGTAAAGTAAAAAATATCATGTACCAGTTTCTATAGAAACAGAGAGAAATATTCAAATATGAAAATAAGTGAAGATTTCAAGGTAGAATTAATATTAGTGATAAAGGAGATTTAAAAAATAGGTCCCAGGGTGCCTGGGTGGCTCAGTCATTTAGGCATCTGACTCTTGATTTCATCTCAGGTCATAATCTCACAGGTCCATGAGTTTGAGTGCCACATCAAGCTCCATGATAAAAGTGTGAAGCTTGCTTGGGATTCTGTCTCTCTCCCTCTCTCTCTGCTCCTCCCCCATCAATTCTCTCTCTCTCTCTTTCTCTCTCTCTCTCTCTCTCTCTCGCTCTCAAAATAAATAAATAAACTTTAAAACTAAAAAATAGGCCCCAATAAAGTTTTAAATCAAACATATTTGATATTATTTGAACCAATAAAATTAGGTAGAAATGTCTGAGGGCTCCATAAAAGAGGTGTAAGTGGCAAAGATGTTTCCGAGAAAACATTATCACCTGGATTTCTGTCCATTTCTTGATTCTTCAGGGGCTGGCCTAATAATCACAGCATACCTTGATTTTGCTCAGGGGACTTCGACATGTCTTTGAGCTGAGCCAGTGCCTCTTCAGAAACCCACAAGGTAAGCAGAAAGCAGATCGTTCTGATCCATTATCTCTCAAGTATGGGGTAATTATTGTGAATGAGTAAATACCATGCTTCCCAGCATTAGGAATTGGGAAAGATAGAAGAGAATATTACTCATCTTAGTTTTCTCCTTTGGGTTTCTGACTCTTCCTTTGAGGCACTAGTACCAAAACTTACTTGGCTATAGGAATGATTATGAACTTTATGATTCATTAAAAAAAACATTTATTGAGCTCCAATGTTAATACTAGACATTGAGTAAAAAGCTGAAGCCAAAAGTGAAAAAAAATAGGTGGTCATTGACCCTACAGAGTGGAAAAGAGGAGACACTCATTTAAGTTTTGTTTTTATTAAAAAAATATTTTTTAACATTTATTTTTGAGAGAGAGAAAATGAGCATGAGTGGGGGAGGGGCAGAGAGAGAGAGGGAGACAGAATCCGAAGCAGGCTCCAGGCTCCGAGCTGTCAGCACAGAGCCTGATGCGGGGCTCAAGCATGTGAACCATGAGATCATGACCTGAGCCAAAGTCGGACGATTAACCGACTGAGCCACCCAGGTGCCCCCTCATTTAAGTTCTTATAATATTATTAAATATCTTTGAAAATCTTGTTATATTTTAAATAAGTTATTTAGAGATGTAATAGTTTGTATTTTAGTAATTTGTGAGTTGATCTTATGAAGCATGAGTGATCAAGTGTTTTTTTGTTTCTTCATTTATTCTTTCTTTTTCATTGAGGTATCATTGACATATAATGTTATATTAGTTTCAGGTATACAACTTGATAATTTGATATATGTATATATCGGAATATTGTGAAATAATTACCATAATAAGTCTTGTTAACATCTGTCACCTACACATTGTTACAGATATTTTTCTTGTGATGAGAACTTTTAAGATCTGCTCTCTTAGCAACTTCCAAATATACAATGCAGTATTATTAACCATAGTCAACATGCTGTACAATACATCACCCAAGACTTATTTATTTATTTTTTTACTGTTTATTTATTTTTGAAAGAGAGAAACAGAGAGTACAAGTGGGGGAGGGGGAGAGAGCAGGAGAGAGAGAGAATCCCAAGAAGGCCTGGCATTGTCAGCATGGAGCCCAACGCAGGGCTTGATTTCACAAACCGTGAGATCATGAACTGAGCCGAAATCAAGAGTCAAACACTTGACTGACTGAGCCACCTAGGCACCCCAGTAGTGTGGTTTTTAGAATGTAGCAAAAGCTACAATTTCCTCAGGAAAATGAGGTTGGTTGTGAGGTTCAAACAAGAACCATGAGAAGAGGCTTAGAAACTGTGAAAGGTACTAATCACCATTAGTAGTAGTAGTAGTAGACCCTGTTTTAGAGCCTCCCCTAGTGGTAATGAGCTGGGAAGTGTTTAATATATTAAATATAACTATATGCTCAACCGACTGAGCCACCTAGGCACCCATAAATATAACTATATGCAATATACTTTACTCGGAAGACAAATCAGCATTGTCTTCAATAGTATTAAGAATGGCATCAAATTTGGGGCACCTGGGTGGCTCAGTCGGTTAGGCATCCGACTTCAGCTCAGGTCATGATCTCACAGTCTGTGAGTTCAAGCCCCACGTCAGGCTCTGTGCTGACAGCTCAGAGCCTGGAGCCTGCTTCCGATTCTGTGTCTCCCTCTCTCTCTGCCCCTCCCCCCCTCATGCTCTGTCTCTCTCTGTCTCAAAAATAAATAAAAACATTAAAAAAATTTTAAAAAAAGAATGGCATCAAATTTGGGGCACGTGGGTGGCTCAGTAGGACAAGCGCCCAACTTTGGCTCAGGTCATGATCTCACCATTCATGGGTTCAAGCCCCGAGTCAGGCTTTGTGCTGACAGCAAGCAGCCTTAAGCCTGCTTCAAATTCTGTGTCTCCCTCTGTCTCTTCTCTGCCCCTCCCCCACTTGCTCTCTCTCTCTCTCTCTCTCTCTCTCTCTCAAAAATAAATAAAACATTAAAAATTAATTTTTAATTTTTTTTAGGTTTATTTACTTTGAGAGAGACAGAGACAGTGCAAGTGGGGGAAGGGCAGAGTGAGAGAGAGAGAGAGAGAGAGAGAGAGAGAGAAAATCCCAAGCAGGCTCCACATCTCCAGTGCAGAGCCTGACTCGGGACTTGAACTCACTAGGCAAGATCATGACCTGAACCGAAACCAAGAGTTGAATGCTTAACTGACTGAGCCACTCAGGGACCCCACATTTAAAATTTTTTTAATGTTTTATTTATTTATTTTGAAGGAGAGAGAGAGAGAGAGAGAAACAGAGAGAGCATGCCAGCAGGGGAGGGGCAGAGAGAGAGGGAGACAGAGGAGGATCCGAAGTAGGATGCTTGCTGTCAGTGCAGAGCCCTATGTGGGGCTCCCACTCATGAGCCATGAGATCATGACCTGAACCAAAATCAAGAGTCCAAGGCTTGACTGACTGAGCCACCTAGGCACTGCTAAATTTTTTAATTTTTTAAAAAACTTAAGCATAGCTGACACACAATGTGACACACATTACACTAATGCAATTAGTTTCAGGTATACCAGATAGGGATTCAACAAGTTTGTATGTTACATTATCCTCACCACAAGTATGGCTCTTATAAAATGTTCTTACAATAGTTATCACAGTGCATATGAACATAACTTCTTGTTGAGAAATGAAGACGTTTTCTGAAAGAAAGTAAATCCAATTTTGCTGGTTAGATTGATAATGAGGACTAGCTTTGAAACTTCTTTATGTGTTGGGAATTTTCTATACCTATACTGACCAACACAGTAGGCTTTACCCATGTGTAGCTAAGGTTAACTGTGGAATTGAATTTTTTTAAGTTTATTTGTTTATTTTGAGAGAGAGAGAGCGTGCACACACACATGCAAGCAGGAGAGAGAGAGAATCCTATGCAGGCTCTGTGCTGTCAGCGCAGGGCCTGATGCAGGGCTCAGACTCATGAACAATGAGATCATGACCTGAGACAAAATCAAGAGTTGGATGCTCAACCAACTGAGCCAATCAGGTGCCCCTGGAATTGAATGTTTAATTTAATTTAATTTTTTTGAGGGAGAGAGTGCACAGGGGGTAGGGGGAGGGAGACAGGAAGAGAGAGAAACCCAAGCAGGCTCCCTGCAGTCAGTGTGGGAGCCTGATTCCACAAACAGTGAGATCATGACCTGAGCCAAAATCAAGGGTCAGACATTTAACCGACTAAGCCACCCAGGTGCCTCACAGGAGAGAGAGAATTCCAAGCAGGCTCCATGCTCATTGTGGAGCCCAACACAGGGCTCCATCTCACCACAGTGAGATCGTGACTTAACCTGAAATTAAGAGTCAGACATTTAACTGACTGAGCTACTCAGGTGGCCTGATTTTTCAATTTTAAAGTTAAAAACCAAAACAGTGTAAATTTTATTATATTTTTGAAATGATGATATTTCTATATATTGATCTCAATGAAATACATTTTTAAATTCATTTTACCAGTCTCCTTTAACTTTTTTTAGTGTGGCTACTGGAAAAATTAGAATTATGTATGTGACTCACATTCTGTTTCTGCTGGACATCACTGTTCTGTACGTTGTCTGAACTAAATCTGGAACTTCAATGTTTCAACAAAAATATATTCAAGCTATTTGATAAGATAAAAGAATGTTACCAAAAATTTTGTATAGAATTTAACAATATTTAATATTCTAACCTTTCCTTATTAAACAAGGTACCTCTAATAGAAGAATATTGGATACAATTTGCTAAACTTTCTCACAAAATGAGAAAGTGAATGACTCTAATAACTGAGTAACAATTTTTTTGGGGGAGTCAGGTATTTTCTAATTCTTTCCTACCAAAATCCAAAGGAAGAACTAATACAATTGGTAGCTATTTGATCATTAAGAATAATTTTTGAAAATAGAAAATTATGTGATTTTTGGTATATAACTAGGAAGAAGTTCAAAGAATTGGATGACGGCAATAACAAAATTCCTTCCATTTATGTCTACTCATATATGTGGACAAGGTTTCTCAGAGCTGATTGATGTTGAATCTGTCTCATTCTAGTAATAACTAATATTCATTCACAGATACTTAAGCTAATTGAAAAAAATTTTAAGTCCCATTCGTGTCAATAAGATATGCAATTCTGGGCTGCCTGGGTGGCTCAGTTGGTTGGGCATCTGATTTCGGCTCAGGTCATGATCTCACACTCCATGAGTTCAAGCCCTGCATCAAGCCCTGTGCTGACAGCTCAGAGCCCCTCCCCTCCTCATGTTCTGTCTCTCTCTCTGTCTCCTTTAAAAGTAAATAAACATTAACAAAAAATTTTTTAAAAAGATACTCAATTCCAGTAAAATTTTTTTCTTTCTTTTTTTTTTTAAGTTTATTTATTTTGAGAGAGAGAATCACAGGCAGGCTCTACATTGTCAGCACAGCGCCCCACATGAGACTTGAACTCACGAACCATGAGATCATGACCTGAGCCAATATCAAGAGTTGGTCCCTCAACTGACTGAGCTACCCAGGCACCCTAAATTTTATTTTTTCTTAATAATTATTTATCATAATTATATTAATGTTATTTTAATCAATTGTATAATAGTAATAATGGTAACAATATCTCAATCCAGAAGAAATGTTTTTAACACTCAGGTGGTTTTTTAAATGAAATTATATGTATCAGTATATATAGTACAAAAGTATGATATGTGATCAATAAAAGACTTCAAGAGGGGTGCCTGGGTGGCTCCGTTGGTTAAGCATCTGACTTCAGCTCAGGTCATGATCTCACAGTTCATGAGTTTGAGCCCCGCATTGGGCTCTATGCTGACAGCTCAGAGCCTGGAGCCTGCTTTGGATTCTGTGTCTCCCTCCCTCTCTCTCTGCCCCTTCTTCCCTCTCTCTCTCTCTCAAAAATAAACAAACATTAAAAACATTTTTTAAATAAATAAAACACTTCAGGAGTTCTGGTACTGGGCCAAGATAGAGTAATCCCACTACAGCCTATCTTTCTCAATGATTACAACTAAAAACTCTGGACAAAATACATAAAGCAACATATCTGCTACTTAAAACATAGTAGCAGATAGATTGAGGAGGGGAACCAAAGCTGAAGAAAAACACATACAGTTTCCCACATTTTCCTCTTTTTTCTCTTTGTTTTGACTCAAAGACAGCCACATAACTATACATAACTGTACAGTTGATACAGGTATCAAAAACCCCTAGAGAAATCCTACATTTCTGGTCAGAAGAGCAGGAAAGGGGTTCCTATAAGCAAGAGAGTATGGAGCAATCCTCCTTGTTGTTGTTTTTTTCTTTTGCCTTACCCCAAGGACAACCCCAGTCACAGAGCTGTATTGTGGTGGCAGTGGCACAGGCATTTAAAATCCCAGTGAGAAATCTTTCAGTCCAGAGGAACTAAGATAAAGTGAACCTGTGATCTGAAAGTGTGTGTGTGTGTGTGTGTGTGTGTGTGTAGGGAATCCCCCTTATGTTTTTCTTTCTTTTCTCTAATTGCTTTGCCCCAGTGTTGGTCCCAATCATGCAGAATTGTGTGACAGCTAAACCTCCAAGACAAAGCTCATTTTTCTAGTCAGAGAACTAAAGAAGGGGACTGTGATAGCTGGAGAGTGTGGGGAAAATCTGAATATGGGAGAGGTGGAGAAGAGACTCCCTTATTTCTGATTAATAAAAGTGATAAACCTCTGGCAATACTGACAAGAAAAACGAGAGAAGACACAAATTATCATTAACAGGAATGAAAGAGGGGAAACATACATCCAAAAGATAATGACAATACTGCAAGCAAGTCCCATAAATCAAATTACCAAGAGAAATAGACCAATTCTTTGAAGGACACAAAGAACCAAAACTCACATGAGAAGAAATAGATAACCTGCATAATTCTATATTTATTAAAGACATTGAATTTGTAAAAATCCTCCAACAAGGAAAATTTCAGTCTAACAAACATTTAAGGAAGAAGTAATACCAGTAAATAGAAGGGAATACTTTCCAACTTATATTAGGAATTCTGTATTACTCTGATTTCCCAAACCAGAGAAAGAGTACAAGAAATTAAAGCAACAGATCAGTATCATTAATGAACATAGATGAAACAATCTTCCACAAAACATTAGCAAATGGAATCTAGTAGGAGTTATCCTGGGAATGCAAGGCTGGCTCAACACTCAAAAATCAACCAATGTAACTCATCATTTCAACAGACTAAGGAAGAAAAGGTATATGATCATCTCAATAGGTGCAGAAAAATCATTTAACAATTCAACATTTATTTATGATTTTAAAAAAACTCTCAGCAAACTATGGATAAAAGGAACTTTCTCCTGAAAGAGAATGTCTACAAAACATTGCAGCTAATATACATAATAGGAAAGACTGAATGCTTCTTCCTTATATCTGAAGAAGGCAAGGATGTCTGCTCTTATTCACATTAAACATTTTATTGGAAATTATAACCAGTGCAATAAAGCAAGAATAAGAAAAGACATATAGATTTGAAAAGAAAGAATAAAACTATCTCTATTCTCAGACAATATGATTGTCTATGTAGACATCAAGGAATCTACAAAAAAGCTCCTAGAACTAATAAGTAAGTTTAGTAAAGTCACAGATTATTAGGTTAATATTAAAAATCAAGTGTATTTTTATATTCTAGGAATGAACAATTAGAATTTAAAATTTTTAAAACTACTGGAGCACCTGGGTGGCTCAATTGGTTAAGCGTCCAACTTTGGCTCAGGTCATGATCTCATGAGTTTGAGCCCCGCATCGGGCTCTGTGCTAACAGCTCAGAGCCCAGAGCCTGCTTCAGATTCTGTGTCTCCCTCTTTCTCTCTCTCTCTACCCCTCCTCCACTCCAGCTCTGTCTCTCTCTGTCTCAAAAAATAAACATTAAAAAAATAAAAAATTTTAAAGTACGATTCAAAACAATAAATAAAAATTAAAAAATAAAAAAGTAACCACTTATAATAGTACCCCAAAAATATAATCTCTAGGTATAAGTCTAACAAAATATGTGCAGGATCTATATACTGAAAGCTACAAAACACTGATGGAAGAAATTAAAGTCTAAATAAATAGGGAGATATGCTATGTGAGAATATTAGAACATTTAGTATTGTTATGATATTGATTCTCTCCAAATTGAACTATGGATTCAATGTGATCACAGTCAAAATTTCAGCCTGGTTTTTTAGATATATATGAGCAAGCTTAATATAAAATTTTATATGAACAGGCAAAGGAATTAGAATAACCCAAGCAGTTTTGTAGAAGAGCAAAGTTGGAGGGCTGCTACTACCAGATTTTTTATAAAATGTTTATTTTGAGAAAGAGAGTGCCTGCTCATGTGTGAGGGGTGGAGGGGCAGAGGGTGAGGGAGATAGAGAATTCCAAGCAGGCTCCATGCTCAGCACAAAGCCTGATGCAGAGCTGGATCTCACAACTGTGAGATCATGCCTGTGAGATCATGACCTGAGCCAATATCAGGAGTCAGACACTTAACCAACTAAGCCACCCAAGCACCCCTGCTACTATCAGATTTTAAGATTTAGTATAAAGTTATACAATCAAGATAGCATACTATTAGTGAAAGACATATGCATCCATGGAACGGGATCGAGATCTGAAAGAGACCCACACAAAACCCACAACTGATTTTTGACAAATGTGCAGAGTCAACTCAACAGAGAAAGACAGTATTTTCTAGCAGTAGTGATGGAACAACTAGATATCCATAGGCAAACAATAAGAAAACAAAAACAAAAGGCACTTTGACCGATACTTCACATACTTTATACAAAAACTAGCCCAAAAGAAGTGGACAGAAATGTAAAGTTACAACCAAAAAACTTATGGAAGAAAAATATAAGAAAATATTTGTGGCCTTGGGTTAAGCAAAGGGTAGTTAGATATAATACCAACAGCAAAATTCACAAAAGAAAAAAATGATAAATTGATCTTCGTTAATATTAACCTCTGCTCTGTAAAGAAAGGGATCTGGTTAAGAGAATGAATGACAGGCTGCAGACTGGGAGAAATATTTGCAAATCACATATCCAACAAAGGACTTTAATCCAAAATATGTAGGGAATTTACAAGACACAACAAAACCTTATGACAAAAGAGCCAAGAATATGCAGTAGGTAAAGGATAGTCTCTTCAGTAAATGGTGTTGGGCAGGGCACCTGGATGGCTCAGTCGGTTAAGTGTCTGACTTCAGCTGAGGTCATGGTCTCATGGTTCATGTGTTCAAGCCGAGTTGGGGTCTATGCTGACAGCTCAGAGCCTGGAGCCTGCTTCAGGTTCTGTGTCTCCCTCTCTCTGCACCTCCCCCGCCTGTGCTCTGTCTCTCTCTCTCTCTCTCAAAAATAAATACACCTTAAAAATAAGAAAATGGTATTGGAAAACTGGACATTCACATTCAAAAGAGTAAAGCTGGACCACTATCTTTTACCATATACAATTATCAACTCAAAATGGATTAAAGACTTGAACATAGGGGCGCCTGGGTGGCGCAGTCGGTTAAGCGTCCGACTTCGGCCAGGTCACGATCTCGCGGTCCGTGAGTTCGAGCCCCGCATCGGGCTCTGGGCTGATGGCTCGGAGCCTGGAGCCTGTTTCCGATTCTGTGTCTCCCTCTCTCTCTGCCCCTCCCCCGTTCATGCTCTGTCTCTCTCTGTCCCAAAAATAAATAAACGTTGAAAAATTAAAAAAAAAAAAAAAGACTTGAACATAAAACCTAAAATCATAAACTTCCTAGAAGAAAACGTAGGGAGTAAACTCCTAGACATCAGTCTTAGAGATGATTTTTTTGAATTTGACACCAAAGCAAAAGCAACAGAAGCAAAAATAAACAAGTGGCACTACATCAAACTAAAAACTTTCTGAATAGCAAAGGAAAGCATCAATGAGATGAAAAGGTAACCTACAGAATATGAAACACTATTTGTAAATCACATATTTGATAAAAGGTTAATACCCAAAATATATATTAAAAAAAACTCAGACAACTCAAAAGAAAACAAACAATCCAATTAAAAACTCAGCAGAGGATCTGAATAGACATTTTTCCAAAAAGGACATACAGATGGCTAACAGAAATATGAAAAGGTGCTCAGCATCACTAATCAACAAGGAAATGCAAATTAAAACCACAATGAGATATCACCTCACACCTGTAGAATGACTGTCCTCGAAAAGATAAGAGGTGCACCTGAGGGGCTCGGTTGGATGAGCATCTGACTCTTGATTTTGACTCAGATCATGATCTCACGGTTTGTGAAATCGAGCCTCCCTTGTTGGGCTCCATGTTGACAGCTCAGAGCCTGCTTGAGATTCTCTCTGTTCCTCTCTCTTCTCCTCCCCACTCATGCTCTCTCTCTTTCTGAAAAAAAGCAAGTAAACGCTTAAAAATAAATAAATAAATAAATAAATAAATAAATAAATAAATAAATAAATAAAAATAAAGATAAGAGATATTAAGTGCTAGGAAGGATGTGGAGAAAGGGAACCCTTGTGTACATTGTGGGAATGCAGCTACAATGGAAAACAGTATGGAGGCTCCTCAAGAAAATAAAAATAGAATAACCAAATAATCCAGTAATTTCACTCTGGGAATTTATGCAAAGAAAATGAAATCACTATCTTGAAAGATATCTGCACCCGCCATATTCACTGCAGCATTATTTATAGTAGCCAAAACATGGAAACAACCTAAGTGTCCATCGATGGATGAATGGATAAAGAAAATGTGAAATATGATATATGTGAAATATTGTTCAGCCATAAAAAAGAGGGAAATCCTGCCACTTGCAACAACATGGATGAACCTTGCGGGCATTATACTAGGTGAAATAAGTCAGACAGAAAAAAGATTAGTATTGTATGATTTCAGAGGCACCTGGGTGGCTCAGTTGTTAAGCGTCTGACTTCGGCTCAGGTCATGATCTCATGGTTCATGGGTTCGAGCCCCTCATTGGGCTCTGTGCTGACAGGTCAGAGCCTGGACTATGCTTTGAATTCTGTGTATCTCTCTCTCTCTCTCTCTCTCTGCCCCTCCCCCACTCATGTGGGCCCACCTGCGCACATGCGTGCACTCTCTCTCAAAAATAAATAAATATTTTTAAAAATATTGTATGGTTTCATTTATATGTGGAATCTAAAAACAAAAAAAACCCAAATGCATAAAAACATTTTGATGGTTGCCACAGGCAGGGGGTGGGTGAAATGGATGAAGATGATCAAAAGACACAAACTTCCAGTATGAATCCTAGGGATGTAATGTACAGTATGGTGACTTTAGTTAATGTAACTGTATTATATATTAAAAAATTGCTAAGAAAGTAAGGCTAAATACATATGTGCAAAATTTTGTAGCTATGTGTGGTGGTGAATTAACTAAATTCTGGTAATCATTTTGCAATATATTTATCTATCAAATCATTATGTTGTACAACTAAAACTAATACAATGTTATATGTAAATTATAGTTCAGTAGAAAAAAAAGAGGAAAAAAAGAAAACAAACAATGCAATACAAAGTACAAGATTGTGGGGTGCCTGGGTGGCTCAGTTGGTTAGGCGTCCGACTTCGGCTCAGGTCATGATCTCATGGTTTGTGGGTTCGAGCCCCGCATCTCGCTCTGTGCTGACAGCTCAGAGCCCAGAGCCTGTTTCCGATTCTGTGTCTGCCTCTCTCTTTGCCCCTCCCCCACTCATGCTCTGGCTCCCTCTGTCTCAAAAATAAATCGACATTAAAAAATTAAAAAAAAACCAAAGTACAAGATTGATAAATTAGTCTGCATTAAAACTAATGCTTCTGTTCATCAAAAGATACCATTAAAGAGGTGGATGCATTTGGTGAAAAGCTAATAGGAAACTTTATAAAGTTATAATGAATGGATCCAGCTGACGAACTGGCCATGTAGCTAGATTTCATTAAATGCTTGTCATGGTCTTCTGTTTGCCCTCAACTCCATTCTGTCACCTTGAATGATAAAATTTCCCAGGATTCCTTGTGTGTAGCCACTTGACTGTTCCCAGACAGTTGAATGGGAGAAGTAGTAGCATCATTTCCAGGACTGGCCCATAAAACCTTTCAACAGATGTTACTTAATTTCCTTTGCCTGTCCAATGGCAAAGCTACAAGATAAAAGGGACAAGGGTCTCTTGGTCACTTTTTAATGGAAAGCTGACCCCAGAAGCCATCAGATGAAAAACACCCATGTAGGATTGTTGTGTGAATGAGAAGTAAACTTTTGCTGTATTTAGCCATTGAAATCTCTGGATGATTATTACAGCAGCTAGTCTACCCTACCACAACTCTGACAGTGGCTTTTTTACTGTGTTCTTTGGGGACCCTAAATCTTCTTAATGATGCCTTGAGGGATGTGGTAGAAACTTAGGGAGCCTACTTCAATCAGAACAGCCCTCCTTTTATATATTTAAGACATATAATGTATGACATATGAACACACACATATGATACATAATGATGCACATGGTGAAGACTTCAAAAGGCACAAAGGGTTCTACAGTAAAAAAAAAGTCTTTATTTTTGAGGGAGAGAAAAAGAGAGAGAAAGAGAGAGAAGCAGGGGAGAGGAGCAGAGGGAGAGGGAGCGAATCTCAAGCAGGCTCCACACTCAGTGCAGAGCTGGACATGGGGCTCAATCCCATGACCGTGAGGTCATGACCTGAGCCAAAATCAAGAGTTGGGCACTTAACTGACTGAACCACCCAGGCACATGCCCCACTATGCCCCCCACCTTGCCCGCCCCTGCCTCACCTGCAAAATCTTTCACCTTTGTCTTCCAGTCTCCCATTTGCATGCCCTAGGAACAAGTTCTGTTACCCATTTCCTGAGTTTAAGTGACGATTCATATACATATAAACAATATGTACTGGTTGTATGTTTAACCAATTCCTTCTTAATGGCAAATTAGTGTATTTCCAATCTTTTGCTAATATAAACCATGGCACAATAAATACTCTTGAATAAAAGTCATTTTACACATATGCAAGTATGTGGATCTATAAAAATGGATTTCTAGTATTAGAATTGCCAGATTAAGAGGTATATGCATTTTACATTTTGATTAACAGTGCCAAGTTGCTTTCCGTAGGGTTGTACTAATTTCCATTTTTACTATTACTGTACAACTGGGTCTGGCTCTGCACATTCTTTTCAATGCAGCATATGATCAAATTTTGGTTCCTTACTACCTTGATAATGTGAAAAACGGCATTTCATTGTAAATTAGTGAGTGTTTCTCTCTTCATGAGTGAGGTTTTATATCTTTCACATGTTTAAAAGCCACGTGCGGGGCGCCTGGGTGGCTTAGTCGGTTGAGCTTCCGACTTCGGCTCAGGTCATGACCTCACGGTCTGTGAGTTCGAGCCCCGCGTCGGGCTCTGTGCTGACAGCTCAGAGCCTGGAGCCTGCTTCAGATTCTGTGTCCCCTCTCTCTCTGACCCTCCCCCGTTCATGCTCTGTCTCTCTCTGTCTCAAAAATAAATAAAACATTTAAAAAAATAAAATAAAAAAAAATAAAATAAAAGCCACGTGCATTCCCTTTTCTGTGAACCGAACTCTTCATTTTCAACTGGCTATCAATCTTTTCCTTATTGATTGGTGTGAGTCCTTTAAATATTAAAGGAAATGGATCTACATTATATAATAGGGTTAAGATCTTTCAATAGATAAATTCAGCTGCTAAAACCAAAGTTTGAAAATCACCGCCTATGCTGCTTTTTAACATGGCCTTGCTAATAAAAACCTTCCCCTCATTCCCTTGGGAATCTTTGTCAGTTAGAGTCCCATCCAGTACCACTTGCCCTGTGGTTGAAACTCTAGGACAGACTTTCTCAACTGTGGCACTGCTGATGTTTTGGCTGGAAAATTCTTTGTTAGGGGCTGCCCTCTGCATCGCAGAATGTTGAGAAGTATGACTGGCCTCTATCTGCTGAATGTCAGTTGTACCTTCCCTACGTCCCCCACTAAAAAATGTCTTCAGGGGCGCCTGGGTGGCTCAATTGGTTAGGCGTCTGACTCTTGATTTCTGCTCAGGTCATAATCTCACGGTTCATGCATCTGGCTGCATCTGGCTCTGCACTGGCAGTGAGAAGCCTGCTTGGGTTTCTCTCTCTCCATTTCTCTCTGCTCCTTCCCAGCTCGTGCACACGTACTCTCTCGCTCTCTCTTTTTCAAATAAATAAACAAGAAAAAAATGTTAAAAATCCTCTGGAGGGTAGGGGAGCAAAATTGCCCCAGTTGAGAACCACTGGTCTAGGACTTTATATAGCTGGTGGAAGGCAGGCCACATTATCAGCCTATCTATTTGCTTTAGTTTGGACATCCCACACATCTCCCCAAATGGTGTTTGATAATATATAGAATACTAAGTTCTGTATGGAAGTACAATACTTGTATTATAAACTGATCAAAAAGACTAAATAATATACATGAAACCATAAAAGAATAGCATCTGCTAAACTTGTGGTTACACCTTGGAAATTTAAAAAGAAGTAGTTTAAGACAGGCAAGTCAGCTACCACTTAAGCCTCACAGGGTTGGAGGGGCTTGAGGAGACCCCCAGAATCCAGATTCTAGCCCTCAGACTGTAGTTTCAAAAAATGGATCCTCTTTTCCTTTATGTATACATATGTGTATATATGTATATGTATGTATATATGTATATATATATACACATATATATATTCTCATTTTAATATATGAAATTTTAGCAAGAAACATTTATTGATGTGTCCCTAACCCTCGTATCTATGCCTACCTCCTCTATCAGGGATGTTAAAATGTTAACATTTTGACATTAACTTTCCATACTTTTTCCAAGTCTGTACAGCCATATCTGTATAGAGGTTTGTATATACGTATTTAGGGGTCTTATTTTTTATTTATTTATTTTTTTAAGTAGCCTCCATGCCCAGCACAGAGCCCAAAATGGAGCTTGAACTCATGACCCTAAGATCAAGACTTGAGCTGAGATCAAGAGTCAGATGCTTTACTGACTGAGCTACCCTGGCACCCCCTATAGGGATTTTAAAAATAATAAAAAAGTGGGTATTTGTTAAATAATAGAAAAGGTCATAGTATACACATTTTTGTGCAACTTGCTTTGTCACAGTGCATCATGAACATTTTTTGAGATCAGTTATAGATCATTTTAATGGTTGAATAATATGCCATAGTAAGTGTATACCATAATTTGATCAACAGGTTTCCTACTGAAGACATCTGGATTGTTTCTTTGTTTTTCTTTTCCTGCAACATCAATACCATAATAAACATTCTTGCATTCATGGCCTTACATATTCATACTTTTATTTTGTTAAGATAAATGGAATTTTGGATTGAAAGGTATGTATATATTTATAGTTTTAATAAATATTCCAGATTACTTTCCAACACTATAATAGCAATGTATGAGAGTATTAGTTCCCCCATATCCTGGTAAGCAATAGATGGCAATAATAAAATTTGTTTTGTGTTTGCCTATGTAAGAAATGAAAAATGGGTACCTCATTGTTTTACTTGCATATCTGTGACTACTAATAAATTTGAGCATATTTTAAATTTTTATGTAGTCAAATATGCATTTCATTTTTTAATTTAATTTTTTTATTTAATTTAATTTTTTTGGTGGAGCATATGGGGAAATACAGATTTTATATGGCTCCTGTCCTGGGGTGCCTGGGTGGCTCAGTTGGTGAAGCATCTGACTTTTGATTTTGGCTCAGGTCATGATCTCACAGTTTGTGAGTTCAAGCCCCGAATCGGGCTCTGTGCTGACAGTGCACAGTGTGCTTGGGATTCTCTGTCTCCCTCTCCTCCTCACCCCCAGACCCCCCAAAAAATAAAGTTTTAAGACAAACAAATAAATAAATGGCTCCTGTCCTAGTTAAGTTCTTTCTTCATACAGAATTATATGATATTCTTATTGTATTTTTTAATTTAGATACTTGGCCCACTTAGAATTTATTTTTTTATCTACTTTGAGGTAGGAATCTATATTTTTCCACATTAGTAACTAGTTTTGTCAATACCATTTTTTTTAGAATACAAAGAGTTGGTACTAACTCCTCTAATAAATTGTAGTCATATGAGACTGATATTAAAGCTATAAAGTCAGTTTATTTGTTTATATATATAGAACTGCAAAGTCAGCCAGAATATAAATGTTGACTCTTCAAACATTGTCTCCCCAGTGGGAAATTCTATATGGAAACCAAATTACTGTTGAAGGCTGCTTAGGGGACTTAGTACTAAAAAGCAAGTAAAAAATCTTAGTGACTAGTATCAGAAGTCTATGACAGGCTTTGATATAGTAAAAAATATTTTGTCTTTCTCCTCAGTTCCTGACACAGAACTCTGTAAAACCTTGGAATTTCCTGAGTGATAAGAGTGTTTTTTGGTTATTCATAATGAGCCCCTTTCCATCACTTCTGAGTTCATGCTAATGATGTAGTTCTTGAGTTGGGACCCTCAGATAGACTAAAGATGGGGCTGGTCACCAGAAAGATAAAGTGATTAGAGGGTGGGAACTTTCAGCCCACTCTAGACCTCCAAATACAGGGGCTGGGGTGTGCTGGAGATTGAGCTCTATAAAAACTCTCGAAGGGATGCCCATGTGGCTCACTTGGGTAAGCATCCAACTCTTGATTTTGGCTCAGGTCATGATCTCAGGTCGTGGTTTGTGGGTTTGATCCCTGAGTCAGGTTCTGCTCTGACAGAGTGGAGCCTGCTTGGGATTCTCTCTCTCTCTCTCTCTCTCTCTCTCTCTCTCTCTCTCTCTCTCTCTCTCCTGTCTCTCTCTGCCCCTCCCCACCTTCTCAAAATAAGTAAATAAACTTAAAAAAAAAAAAAAACAACTCTTAAACAATAGAGAGATCTTCCAAATTGGTGAGCACACCCACATCCTGAGAGGGTGGTGCACTTCAACTCCATAGGGACAGAAGCTACTATGCTCAGGACCTTTCTGCACCCTGCCCTCAGTACCTCTTTTTTTATCTGGCTCTTCATTTGTATCCTTTGTAAGGATACAGAAGATATGTTTACTTTGTAAATGTAAGTAATGTGTCTTCCTGACTTCTGTGAGCCATTCTAGGAAATGATTGAATTTTAGGAGGGTATCATGGGAACACCCATTTTATAGTTAGAAGTACAGGAGTTCTAGGACTTGTGACTGGCATCTGAACTAGGGGCAGTCCTGTAAGACTGAGCCCTTAAGCTGTAAGGTCTTTACTAACTCTGGGTAGTTAGTGTCAGGATTGAGTTGAATTATTGAACACCCATTTGGTGTCTGAAGAATCAGAGAACTGAAAAACACCTCATAGGTCAGTACACCTATGTTCATCTTGTCAAACAAGGTATCACCAATCTCGTGTCATGTTTCACAGACTTTCTCACCTGAACTGTGCTGGGGACAAACTGAATTTCTTCCCTTGCTTCTTGCCTTTTTTCTTTTCTTTTTTAGACCCACACTGCCCGTCATCCTTCATTCAATAATTCTTTTCCTATGTGGAAATATTAATTTACATTATTCATTTATTCTTTCGTTCAATAAATATATGTGCCAGTTACTCTAATAAAAAGCTGATGATGGGGCACTTGGGTGGCTCAGTAGGTTGAGCGTCTGACTTCAGTTCTGTTCATGATCTCACTGTTTGTAGAGTTCAAGCCCTATTTCGGGCTCTGTGCTGACAGCTCAGAGCCTGAAGCCTACTTCGGATTCTGTGTCTCCCTCTCTCTCTGCCCCTTGTCCTCTCTCTCTCTCTCTCTCTCTCTTTCTCTCAAAAATAAACATTTAAAAAAAATTTTTTAAAAAGGTAATGATACAGAGCTGAACCAGATGGACAAAATTCCTGCTCAAGTTGGGGGAGACCATCAATAGAACATAGAGAAAAATAAACTAACAAATAAATAGGGGATAATGTATTGAATAAGGAATAGAGAAGATTGTTTTAGGGAAGGAGGCACAGGCAAAAAAGTATGACAAATATATGGCAGACATGTATGTGTTTAAGTGCTTTCAGAGTTATTTTCTACATATATAAGCAAATACATATATATGGTCTCCCTTCCACACTCTCCTTCTATTTTTTCACAAATAGCATTATATTATACACACTGTTCTACATCGTACACTGTGCAGCTTAGAGATCATCCCATATGAAAACTTAAAGAGCTTCCTCATTTAAAAAAAATGGCTTTCTAAAATGATAAATTCAAGTTAAAGTATACTAATGCTAAAAATATTTATAAGAAGGTGAAGGCCAGATTCAGGTAACATTTGAAAAACTGAATGCAAACTCGCAAGCTTTAAGGACTATGACTTGAATTTCAGGCAAGTAGTTCTCAACTACTGGTAGGCCAGAAGTCTAGTTGAAAGGGTTTCGTTTTGTTTTTAATACCACTTGTGTCTCATTTATCCTACCTGTCATGTATGCTGCTTTCTGATTTTTCAGCATAGTAGCAACCATATTGATCACACAGCATTTCATAAATATCAGCAAGTGTCTTTGATGTACAATATACATAAATGAATGATTGAATTAATAGGTAATGGATGTCCATAAGCTTACAAATGCCTTTCTCACAAAAAGCTGAGAATTTTCTCTCAAAACTTTTAATTTTTTTCATGTTTATCTATTTATTTTGAGAGTGAGAGAGGGAGAGCATGCACAAGGGAGGGTCAGAGAGAGGGAGAGAGAGAATTCCAAGCAGGCTCTACACTGTCAGTACAGAGCCAACACCAGGCTTGATCTCACAAACCATGAGATCATGCATGACCTGAGCTGAAATCAAGAGTTGGACACTTAACCGACTGAGCCACCCAGGTGCCCCTCAATTTTTAAAAAAAATGTTTTTTAATGTTTGTTCATTTTTTTTGAGAGAGAGAGACAGAGTGTGAGTGGGAGTGGGGCAGAGAGAGAGGGAGATAGAGAATCTGAAGCAGGCTCCAGGCTCTGGGTTGTCAGCACAGAGCCTGATGTAGAGCTCAAACTCTTAAATTCAAGAAGCTCGAGATCATGACCTGAGCCAAAGTCAGATGCTTAACCAACTGAGCCACCCAGGTGCCCCTCAAATTTTTTAAAAAGATAAACTGTTTTCCTTACTTTGTAGGTGTTTTTGTTTTGTTTTTAAGTGATCTCTACACCCAAGGTAGGGCTAGAACTCACATCCCTGAGATTAAGAGTCACATGCTCTACTGACTGAGCCAGCCAGGCACCCCAATCTTTCTCTCAATTTTGATGGGATACTGACTCTCAACATTTCATATACTATATCTCAGCAGTGTGATTGAGAATCAATTTATGAACTATTTTGCAGGTTAAGACGGAGAAAGTAGGGAGAGAGCAGGACCAAGAATGTCAGCCAGGAAGGGTGAGGTGCCTATGTAGTTAGGAATTGGAGAGAGTGTAGGAGGGAAGGACGGTGTAGGAGGGAAGAGAGTGTAGGACAACAGGATTTGGTCACCAATTGGTTAGAGGGCATCAATCTAAAGGAACACATCAAATATGATTCCTAGGCTTTAAGGACAAAAGAGATTACTTTCAGAAATGAAAAGTCAGTAGTTGTAGGCAAAGTTTCTCAGTTTAATTTGAAGTGCAATGCCTTTTGGATTTAGATGGGGCCTTAGTGATACACTTCCAACATTCTAATTTTTTTTTTAAGGTTGAAGAAACAACTTAGGTTGTTTGCCTAAATAATTGGCCCAGTATAGGTAGGCCCCCATGGTAAACTTCAGGTATGATTTACTATAAACTTGGAGCAGTCCTTTAAGCAGTTCTAATGCCATACTGCAGGGGCAGATGCCCTACCAACCATTGGCTCCAGATCTGCCATGTATTGTAGGAGTCATTAGTTAAGGCTAGATATGGAGGTACAGGCTCCTGGAATTTCAGGGAAGGTGGAAAGTAGAGGGGCTTCTTGTATGCAAAGAGCTACATTATTTGTTTGTGTAAGGAGCTAATATTTTTGAGCCACTAGGTACTCCTCACTTTACATCTATCTTGTTCAATTCTCATAACCCTGCGAATAAGAAATTACCATACTAAAGATGAGAATATTGCGTTTAGAAAGGCTAAATTGCTGAAACTAGTAGGCAAGAATCTCAAATTCCAACCCAAATTCAGAAGTGTATACGGGCCCAACTCATGCTCATTCTGCTCTTTCCATACGGCCCACTGGGCTTAATATACTCAGAGAAGGTAATTCACACCTTTGGAGCCAAGCTGGGGTCAGAAAGCAGACATGCTAACCTCCAACCCCCCAAGTCAGAGGTTTTTCATGGGGGACATGTGCCTTTAAGTATTTGACAATCTACACCACCGTATACACGCGATGAAGAGAAGGGGGGAAAGCAGTCAGCTAAACATTCTGTGTTTAGGAAGAAAAAGGAGCTAAGAGCAGCTATCAGAAGGGTGTGAAGAAAGTGCGGAGTGAACTGCGTCTTTTTCCCTCTACTTAACGCTGGTTAACGAGACTATCCAGTGTAATTCACGAAGCTAAGCCTTGGCCAGCTTCGTTCCTTATTGCCTCTCAGGAACGAAGTTTTAAACCTTTAGCTTAAATATAGAAAGACGAAGGCAAGCAAGGTGTGCACTTCAGACTTAAGTGGAAACGCACAGGGTGAACCAAAACTAGGGCCACCCCTGAGGCAGTGATTTGAGGACAGTTTTGAAAATAAGTTGGGAAACGGGAGTTTGGCTGCGAGAAGCGCTTGCCGCAGAGGGGTGGGGCCGAGTTTCCTCCCAGCCCACGCCGCCTCCGCCCGCCACGTGACCCGCCGTGTTGTGGTCCGGCCCGCGTGGGTGGCGGGAGCGGCGGGAGGGCGGGGGCGAAGAGGACCGGGTCACGTGACGGGGTTTAAATCTCCCGCAGCCCGAGCCGCGGGGGCGCCAGTGCCGCGAGTCGAGCGGGAGCAGAGGAGGCGAGGGAGGAGGGCCAGAGAGGCAGTTGGAAGATGGCGGACGAGGCGGCGCTCGCCCTTCAGCCCGGCGGCTCCCCCTCGGCGGTGGTGGCCGAGAGGGAGGCCGCGTCGCCGCCCGCCGGAGAGCCACTCCGCAAGAGGCCGCGGAGAGACTGTCCAGGCCTGGGGCGGAGCCCGGGCGAGCCCGGTGGGGCGGCCCCCGAGCGTGAAGTGCCGGCGGCGACCGGGGGCTGCCCCGCGGCGGCCGCGGCGCTGTGGCGGGAGGCGGCAGCGGCGGGCGAGGAGCTGGAGGCCCAGGCGGCGACGGCCGGAGAAGGAGACAATGGGCCGGGCCTACAGGGCCTAACCCGGGAGCCGCCGCCGGCCGACGACTTCTACGACGACGACGACGACGACGACGAGGGCGAAGAGGAGGAAGAGGCGGCGGCGGCGGCGGCGATTGGGTACCGAGGTGCGCAGGGCGCGGGCGGTTGGGACTGCGCATCCCCTCCTCCCTCTCTTGGGGCCCCTTCTGGTGTGGGGTGAGGAGGTTCTCTGGGGCGGGCCGGGGGCTCAGGGCTGGTTTTGCGGCGTCCCGCTCCCCATCGCGGGCCTCCTTAGCTGCGCGCCTTCGGGGCTGCCGGCCCGGCTGCGGGAGCGGCCCGAGTACTCCCCCCCTCCTCTCCCTCTTTCCTTCCCTGCACGGCCCGCCTGGGCGGCCTTGCGCTTTGCGCAGCCGCCGGGCCGCCCAGCTCCCGCAGTTGGTTTTAAAGTAAGTTTCTCTGTCCTCTTAACTCTTTTAGCATATTGCCTTTGTTAAACATCGTTCGCTTTTTCACACCCCTTCTCTCCACACTTAAATCTGCAACTTTTGTCTGTCCCTTGCATCGACCTTTTGCAGTTGTTTGCAAACTGACACACCTGTGCAGTTGGTAACTTTTTTTTTCCCTTGAAGGTTTTTATTTTTAAACTTGTTTTAAATTTAAGGAGCAAAGCTTTTTTCTAAAGTCATAGCCTGCAAAATTTGAAAAGCAAAGGCTATTCTAAAGACATTACCATTCTGTGGTGCAATTAATGCTGGGTTTGGAAGCATTATAGTACCTTGAGTACTTAATATAAATAGTACTTTTTTTCTGATTATGTGCTCATGTTTTTTAGAGTAGGTGTAATTGCGTGTGTGTGTGTGTGTGTGTGCGCGCGCGTGTGTGAATCTGTAACCCTGAAACACGAATTGACATTTTTCTGGCATGCTAAAGCAGATAGATGTGTTAGTTTTGTATGTCATGTCATCTTTGAGGGTTTCATTTTTTTGATCGGAATTGTTTATGTCTTGGATGGATGTTTGTCTTTATCAATAAATCTTACCAGTGGACCATTGGGCCATACCTGAGCATTAAGGTCTGCATTAATAAAACGACCCCTGATTTCAGTAAATACAGTTTAATATGGGAAACTAATAATGATGCAAAGAAATCTTTGTGTCTGGTGTTATATAAGAGAAGGGAAAATTATTGTGATTATATTTGAATCACTTGTTAAATTTTTGACAAGTTTCATGCATTCCCATTATTTGTGATCAATCAATTCAGTCCAACTAGATTGCTACTTTTTGTGTTTTGATTAAGTATAATTAACTTATTTCTAGATTTTGATGAACTGAAAGTTGTAGATAATGGGCAGAATCCCTAAAGATGAAGACATACTGTTCCTGTGAATGGTGCAAGCTGACCCAGTAGGCATTTTTTTTTTACATAGCCAGTATGAATGAATGTTCAGTGGTTTATTCAGTGAAAATCTTTACATAATAACTGTTACAGATCTGCATACATTTTAGATTCAGATTGTTTCCACAGCCTTGAGTTACTTTGGTTTCTTTTGCAGATAACCTTCTGTTTGGTGATGAAATAATCACCAATGGTTTTCATTCCTGTGAAAGTGATGAGGATGATAGAGCCTCACATGCAAGTTCTAGTGACTGGACTCCAAGGCCACGTATAGGTATGATTTCAGATCTTTAGTGAATAGTGTCTTTTTCTTTGTATATCTTTTTGTACCAACTGAAAATACAGTTTTCTATACCCTTATAACCTGGTGATGAGGTTCTTAGGTGCTTTCTGTGATTTAGTATCAGCTTATGTTTTTAGGGAAAGTCTGGTGCTTTGTTTTTGTTTTTAAGCCTCTCAAGCCCATGGAAGCTGGCCTCTGGTGTTTTTCAGTCAGGTCCTTCTCACACCTTCAGTCCTTTTCACTTGTACCCCTCTGTGTGGAGTACTTTTTCTCCAGTTAGAGTATCTTGCTCTCCCTCAATTCAAATCTGTTCTTTTTTTTTTTTTTTTTTCCTCCTTAACACTTACCACTTCTTAACAGAGTCTGTATCTAACTTCTTTATTGTCGTAGTTGCTGTGCTAGAATATAAGCCCCATGGGGGCAGGGATTTTGACTGTTTGGTATAGTGTTTTGTCAGTGCCTAGCACACAGTTTGTGCTTAACAAATATTAAATATGTGGATGAAATGGGAAAGTAATCTGAAGTAGAGAACACTATCAGATTTTTATACCAAAGTTATAATATGAGCATCCTGAAAATCTTTCTCTTAATGTGCTCTCATTCTTTCAAAAGTGCCTTGTCTCTTTAAACTAGTGGTGATTAGTTCCTGTTTAGTGTCTGTAATGTTTACTCAAACTAGGAAACTGATGTAAGAAATTTCATAGTAAAAATTATGAATGGTCAAAATATCAATAATGTATGTATCATTTAAAAGATAGTAATTATATATAGATTTCCTGTGGGCTTTAGGGGCTGGTACCTTTACTTTATTGATTTTTAGAACTCATTTGTACATAACTTCTATTAATTACCGTGTATTTTTCAAGACCTTAGCTATAGAAATTTGATTTTGGTAGTTTTTTTTCTTTTTTGTTCTTACTGCTTTTATTCAGTTTTATCATGGAGGTTCTGGCTACTCCAATAGACAAAAATAAAAGGAATCTACATTAGGAAGGCAGTTGGAAACCTGTTATTATTTGCAGAAGACATCATATCATCTAAGTAGAAATTTGATGGAAACGTCAAAAACTACTAGAGTTAAATGATTAGAAGAAAGTTGTAGGATATGTCATCATTATTAAAACTCAACTGTATCCCTATATATTAGCAACAGACAATCAGAATTTGAAACTTAGACCTTGATATCATTTGTTGGGGCGCCTGGGTGGCTCAGTCATTTGGGCTTCCAACTTCAGCTAAGGTCATGATCTCATGGTTCGTGGATTCTTTAGTTCCATCCCCAGGTCTTGCAGACCCTGCCTCAGATCCACTGTCTCCCTCTCTCTTGGCCCCTCCCCCACCACCTGCTGTCCCTCTCTCTTGAAAACAAAACATTAAAAAAAAAAAAAGTGGATATAATTTGTAATAGCATTAAAAATTGGTAGTTAATTAAACTCCTAAAATACATACTTAGTATTTTATAGTTCAAGGGGATAACCTAACTCTTTTCTATTTATTCATAACTTAACATTTATCTTTCCTTTGGTTTTCATCAAATGATGGTGTTCAAAATGATTAAAAAAGCATGAAAGAAATTGCAGAAGTAGAAACAATTACTTTGGAAACTTATAAAGTTACTTAGAACATGAAATTTGGCATGCAGCTCTGGGTGTGCATTCTGGCTTTGCAACTTACTAAGTGGGTAATTTTGGGCAAACTACTTTACCTCTCACAGCGTTTGTTTTCTTTTTTTATTTTTAAATTTAAATTATTTTAAAAATTTGTATCCAGGGTAGCATATAATGCAACAATGATTTCAGGATAGATTCCTTAATGCTCCTTACCCATTTAACCCATCCCCCCCCCCACAACCCCTCTGGTAACCCTCTGTCTGTTCTCCATATTTAAGAGTCTCATGTTTTGTCCCCTTCCCTGTTTTTATATTATTTTGCTTCCCTTCCCTTATGGTCATCTGTTTTGTATCTCAAAGTCCTCATGTGAGTGAAGTCATATGATATTTGTCTTTTTCTGAGTGACTAATTTAACTTAGCATAATGTCCTCTAGTTCCATTCACGTAGTTAAGAATGGCAAGATTTCATTCTTTTTGATTGCCAAGTAATACTCCATTGTGTATATATACCACATCTTTATCCATTCATCCATCCATGGACATTTGGGCTCTTTCCATACTTTGGCTATTGTTGATAGTGCTGCTATAAACATGGGGGTGCATGTGTCTCTTTGAAACAGCATACCTATATCCCTTGGATAAATACCTAAATACCATTGCAGTTTTTGATTTGTATTTCCCTGATGATGAGTGATGAGCATTTTTTCATGTGTCGGTTGGCCATCTGAATATCTTTGGAGAAGTGTCTATTCATGTCTTTTGCCCATTTCTTCACTGGATTATTTGTTGTTGGGTGTTGAGTTTGATAAGTTCTTCATAAATTTTGGACACTAACCCTTTATCTGATACGTTGTTTGCAAATATCTTCTCCCATTCTGTCAGTTGCCTCTTAGTTTTGCTGATTGTTTCCTTCGCTGTGCAGAAGCTTTTTATTTTGATGAGGTCCCAATAGTTCATTTTTGCTTTTGTTTCCCTTGCCTTCGGAGACGTGTTGAGTAAGAAGTTGCTGTGGCCCAGGTCAAAGAGGTTTCTGCCTCAGTGTTTGTTTTCTTATCTGTTAAACCTCTTTCAGGGAAGATTTATGTGAATTAATAACTGACTGTTCTGACATTAAATACATATTCAGTAAATGAAGGTGATTATTATCAGCAGTTGAATAATTAATGTTGGTAGTCTTTTGATCCAGATCAAATTAACGTACTAAATTTTTTTTTTAAGTCTAACATGACAAATATTTTTTTGAAAGAAAAAATACTAAATGATCTGAAGAGTGAATTTTGGTTTTATTCTTAGAAACAGGAGAGATGAGGCTGGATTCAGGAACTCCAGGGGCAGGCCCAACTCTGGATTTGATCTCCCTGAGCACTAGCTCTAAAGAATGAAATACCTTTATATTGCATTTTCTTACTTTGCAAAAAAACTTCAAAGTTTGATAATTCATTATTTGAAAATAAATGAGATTTTGAATTACTTGGAAGTGGATTAGATCTAATTCTTTTTTCTCTTGATACAGGTCCATATACTTTTGTTCAGCAACATCTCATGATTGGCACAGATCCTCGAACAATTCTTAAAGATTTATTACCAGAAACAATTCCTCCACCTGAATTGGATGATATGACACTGTGGCAGATTGTTATTAATATCCTTTCAGAACCACCAAAAAGGAAAAAAAGAAAAGATATTAATACAATTGAAGATGCTGTGAAATTATTACAAGAGTGCAAAAAAATAATAGTTCTAACTGGAGCTGGGGTATGTAAGATGTATATAACATTGGTTAAAGGGGGAGGTGGTGTATGATCTTTCTTAATTAAGTCTTTTCTAATTAAGAAACATTTTTCTTGTGTAGAGGAATTTATCCTGACATGATAATGGGCATTTGTGTTTGAAAACTACTAAAAAGGTGCAGTAGCAGTTGTTAAATTGGTTCAGTTCTTTAAAAACCTCTCCAACAACCTTAAATAAGATTTGTTTCTGTTTGTTAACCTAGTAACTAAGTGGAGTTAAGGCAACATTTTTCCTTACATTATACTACAGCTCCTAAAGGAGATGCAGGGAAGTCTTTGCATAAAATGTGTTAGGGTTTGATGGAAAAATTGGGTATTTGTTCCATCTTTATGGGGAAACTGGGAACCTAATTGGTATTCACAAGTAAAATTACAGTGTTGGGAAGGCAACAGGTTCCTACCTCCCTTCCATTTTAGTTTAAGGTGATGTGATTGTGGTGGCTTGACATTTTTCATTTGCCCTACTTTGGGTTCACACTTAACTAGCTACCTAAGGCTCTTATTGTGTATTGAATACAGAATATGTTACAAGTAGTGACCTAGGGCAACTGTTGGAGTAAAATTCAGTCCTGCTTTTTGCCATTTTGAGTTAAGGCAGAGTGCTAGTTAATCATAAATGATTATCAAGTATCATTTTGCTTTGTTCCCAGATGTGATTTAGACTAGTTAGTTTTACTTTGAGGTCAAAATGGAGTCAACTCTGATAAAATTGTGAAACAAGAAGTAACTTCTGAAATCCTTGTTTGAAGTGTCCGTTAAGAATTAAAATACTGTAGGGGCGCCTGTATGGCTCAGTCAGTTTAAGCGTCCACTTCGGTTCAGGTCATGGTCTTGCGGTTTGTGAGTTGGAGCCTGCTTCAGATTCTGTGTCTCCCTCTCTCTCTCTCTGCCCCTCTCTCTCTGCCCCTTCCCCGTTTGTACTCTGTCTCTCTCTCTCAAAAATAAACAAACATTTGGGGAGGGGCAAAGAGAAAGAGAGAATCTCAAGCAGGCTCCACACTAAGTGAGTAGCCTGACATGGGGCTTGATCCCATGACCCTGGAACCAGGACCTGTGCTGAAATCAAGAGTTGGATGCGCAACTGAACTATCCAGGTTCCCCTATGATAAGAGTTTTTAAAGAAAATACAGTAATTTAATATTCTTGAAGTAGAACCCTGACCAGATGACAGTTTTTTGGTTTTTGTTTTTGGAAATACTTGACTGTGATAGAAAATCTTGCCTGCTTTCTAGTTAAAATAATTTGAAATGGTTTACTCTGTTCTCAAATTGCAGTTGCTTTAATTTGTTGGTTAAATGCTTAAAGGTTTGAAATTAGCCTGAAAAGAAAAATAGCCTGACTTAAAATTCCTTACCCCACTATGAATGGAAAATGTGGTGGATTTTCATTATACTGGTTGTTTTGTTTTTATTTGAATTTGAAATTAGAGTAGGATGGTATTTTTGTTCCCCAAAACAAAATTTTTTTAATGTTTTGTAGAGAGAGAGTGTGTGGAGGGCAGGGGCAGAGGGAGAGAGAGAGAGAGAGAGAGCATGGAGCCCAGTGCAGGGCTCAATCCCAAGACCCTGGGATCATGACCTGAGCCAAAAACGAGTCGCATGCTTAACTGACTGAGCCACCCAGGCACCCCTCCCCCAAAATAAATTTTAAAGTAAAATATTTTTCAGTTCTTCCCTACTTATGTGATGAAAGAATTAGTAATTATAAATATAGAGGTAAAAGATTTAATTGTACAAATTATGCCATGCATGTTTTCAGGTTTCTGTTTCTTGTGGAATACCTGACTTCAGGTCAAGAGATGGTATTTATGCTCGCCTTGCAATAGACTTCCCAGACCTTCCAGACCCTCAAGCAATGTTTGATATTGAATATTTCAGAAAAGATCCAAGACCTTTCTTCAAGTTTGCAAAGGTACTATGAAGTCTTCTAGCTGTTCTTTGGTCTTTTTTTGTGAAAACAGATTTTATTCACATTTAGTGTTCTTAAGTTTATCATTCATTGTCTGCTATTTGGGCACTAGGACTGTGGTAGGGTAAGATCACTGAAATAAAGTGATTTCAGTCAGAATTTCCTTCTTCCCAGAATGGGCTATCATTTAATTTTCATTTTAGGACTGGGCTTATGTTTAAAGAAGAAATTATTTCATATTTTTCAAATCTGCACTCTAGTAATGGCCTTTACATTACTCAGACTGTTGTAGAGTTAGTAAACTATATGAAAGTAACATCACTGTTTTGATTTTTAATATTTTTTATGGGTCATAAGCATTGTAATCTCTGTTTAGGTGTGTTTTATAGTAGTCAGGTTTTAACACATGAGGATTTGCCTAAAAAATTTGTGATTAGGGGTGAAGATTCTTAGGTTGCATTTTAGTCATTTGCTTTATTTTGCTCTAGACTCTCTAGGGCTGCACTGTCTAGTTGAGAAGCCACTAGCCACAAAGGGCTCCTGGTACTTAAGTGTATTGAAATGTGATGTAAGTGTGGAAGACATACCAGATTTTGGAAATGTAGTATGGAAAAAATAGAAAATATATCATAACAAATACAGATTATGTGTGGAAGTAATCTTTTGATATATTGTGTCAAAAATTATAATTTCATGCTTTTTAATGTGATTACTAGAAAATTTTGAATTGTGTACATGGCTCACATATTTCTATTGGGTAGTCCTCTTGTAGAGTATAAAGTTTGATAATTACATTATACCATGCCCAGGAGATTTGAGTCATTAAAAAACTTTTTATTTTTTTATTCTATAGTCTTATGGAAAGAAATTGTAAAATTGTTAATCGCTAAACTTCATCATATAAGTTAGGGTCTTCTGTATTATTGACTAGTTTTTCATAAATCTAGAAGTTAAAGGAACCTGTAGTTTAATTAAAGAGTGCTACTTTCAAACCATATGGTCTATTTATTATAACTTGGAAAAGCTCTCATGTTCCAGTGCTAGTGGTACTACTGCATGATTTTGAAGAACAATGAAATATCACTTAATTATAGGTTTCTTGAATTGGACCTAGGACACTCACATTCTAATAGCTCTAGTTGGCAGAAATCAACACTTAGAGGGCCAGCAAGTAACTAGAAATTACTTTGATCTTATATTTGATGATAAAAGTTGATTCACTACTGCATTTATATAATGTTCACTAGACTTTTGCTTTAAATTTTATTCTGAGAGGAAACATGTTGCCCAAACTAACTGGTCAGCTTTTTTCCCTATCTTAAGTATATATTAAGTTGCCTAGTAAAGTAGTAACCTGACACATGGAAAATGTGGTAACTGAGAATAGAAATAGCAAGGGTAAGAAACCTTTGTTGTCTCATATACAGACTGGGTACTCAGTTGTAGCTTAAATTAGCTTTGATATATAAGAATCTGTAGAAATAATTAAGAATTACTCTGATAAAGATACATGGTAGGGACTTTCAAAAATACACTTAATAGAAATCTAGACCATGCATAAGAGAAAATAAGTGAGTTACAGTAAAAATGGCACACTGTTAATGTGTTATAATGTTTTATAATCACTGTGTACATCTTTTGTGCCACCTGGGAGAAAGGTGTGGAGAGGCAGCATTTTTCACTTCTATAAAAGTTTTGAGAATTTGTGTGTATTAGTTAATACAGTGGGAAAAAAGCACTTAATTGATGTAATGGTAAAAGACTGAGTTAATTTGGGTCTAAAAAATGAATAGGAAAAAGCTTAAGGGGAAATAAGTAGGGACAAAGAATGAAAGACATAAAAATGTGGGTGGGGAGTGTATGTAAATATTACACAGTATTTTACTAGATTCTCAAAATACTACATAAATACTCTTAACATAAAATTGTTTACCATTTTTTCTAACTTGGCAGAAAGTTCATAAAATCAGCTTATGATTTTTGTCAGTTATGAGAAAGTGAATTTAATATGAAGCCATGAAGAGAGGAAATATTACTGGTGAAATTTAGACATTTTGGAAGGAAAGAATTTCTACACATGTATGGAGGCATTGGTTGTATATAATTATTGAGAAGAAACATAGATTTCTTTTAGACAAGAAATTCCAAGTAAAAGAGAAGTGTGTTAAAGAGGTTACTGGCCCACTAGAGCAGTTTCTCAACCTATTGACATTTTGGGGTGGGTAATTCTTTGCTGTCAGCTTTCCTATGTATTGTAGGATATGGAGCATCATTCCTGGCCTCCTCCCACTAAGTGCTATTAATAACACTCTCACTCCCAGTCTTGACAATCAAATGCCTCCAGACATTGCCAGATACCCCCTGTATATAATTGCTCTGTGTTTGAGCACAGCTGTATTACAGTGTGTCTGTCTGTCTACCTGTGGTTATCTCTTTGAATTCTTGTATATAGGAATAATTAAGCCCAACGTTAAAGCTGTATAGCTATGTTCTGAACCATTACCCTCCTGCATAGTAAGGGTTTGGAATGATAATGAGTTGTCAAGATTCTCAGGAGTCTAAAATAATTCACTGGTATGGTCAAAATGAATGGTTATATTAAGATTTAAGGTGAAACTGAGGATATGTAAATAACTTTGTTGTTAAAAAGGACTGTGTTCAGAGAGTATAGATGCTATCCTATATTGAATTCAGTGAACATTCTTTACCCTAAAGCAATTAAAAATCAAGAAAAAGTAGAGAAATATGAACTGAATTTTTATGAACTTAATTCCAAACCTGTGTCTTTATATTTATTCAATAAATTATCACTTTATTGATAATGTGCAAACATAAGAGATTCTGTAGTTATAAAGTTAAGGAATCTTAAAACTAGCTCATTATCTAAAAATAATGCAACCCCCCCAAAAAAAAGCCACAGCCCCATTTATCTGAAGACAATTTTAATACCTATGTGTATGTGGGTTGCCTATATATAAATGTAAATATAGTTTTATAGCTGAAATATATATTATATTTTTATTATAAAAATGGGTTATTTTATCTTTATTTTCTATTTAATAAACTTTTTATCTATTAAACTGATATAATGGTCATAACGCTCATCAAGTGATGTACTATAATTCCACAAGAGTACATTTTGAATCCTTCCTGCTTACTTTTGTTGTAAATAATGTTGCTCTGATTGCCCTTTTTGGTATGTTTCCAATGTTCTTAAGGATAAATTCCCGAACGTGAAATTGCTAAGGGTCTTGATATGTTTTGTCTCACTGCTACCTGGAAAGGTGGAATAAGATACACTCCTATTAGAAGGCTGATTTAGGGGGCACTTGGGTGGCTCAGTCGGTTAAACATCCGACTTTGGCTCAGGTCGTGATCTCACATTTTATGAGTTCAAGCCCTGCATCAGGCCCTGTGCTGACAGCTCAGAGCCTAGAGCCTGCTTCAGATTCTGTGTCTCATTCTCTCTCTGCCCCTCCCCCACTTATGCTCTGTCTCTCAAAAATAAATAAATGTAAAAAAAAAATTTTTTTTAAATAAAAAGTAAAAAGGCTGATTTAAGCATGCCCCTGCTCCCTACCCACCCAAAAATCCTCCACGATACTTCATTAGCATTAAAATACTTTTCAAAAAGTGTGTGTGGGGGTGTGGGTTTGTTGTATTTAGGGTTTAAAAATTGCTTCTAACAGTAAAACACATATTTTAGTTGGCTTCCCCCTTCAGTCCTCTCTACCTCTCGTTCTTCAAAGGTTACTACCATCATAAGATGTATTCTTGGGTATCTTTCTAGGAAAAAGAATGAGTAAACTTGTTTTTATATATAGGAGAAGGGCATTATTGTAATTTTCCAACATTTTAAAAATAATTACCAACAGAGTCATGCACCCTTTTCTCTACCTTGCTTTTGTTTGTACTACTTAATATTGGAAATAGTTTCATAAAGGCACTTAACAGATATACCTCATGTTTAAGAAAAGGCTGCATAGTATTAATGGTTGTACCACAATATATTTAATTAGTTCTATTAGTCGTTATCTAGAGTTGTTTTTAAGGCATTTTATTTTTTTTTTTAAATTTTTTTTTCAACGTTTATTTATTTTTGGGACAGAGAGATACAGAGCATGAACGGGGGAGGGGCAGAGAGAGAGGGAGACACAGCATCAGAAACAGGCTCCAGACTCTGAGCCATCAGCCCAGAGCCCGACGCGGGGCTCGAACTCACGGACCGCGAGATCGTGACCTGGCTGAAGTCGGACGCTTAACCGACTGCGCCACCCAGGGGCGCCCCTGGATGAGTGCTTTTCACTACTGACCACGTGTATATCTTTGAATTGCCTGTTTGTTCTTAGCTGTTTTTTCCGATTGGGCTGCTTTTCTGCACTGGTTTGTGGAGAGATCATGGATTCTTGAAGAGTGTTTTTAAGTTAGAAGATGATTGGAATTCCAGCTTGCTGTAATCCCAAAGTTGTGCAAAATGAAGTGTGTTTTTTTTAATGTTTTATTTATTTTTGAGAGAGTGGGGGAGGGGCAGAGAGGGAGACAGAGGGTCTGAAGCTGGCTCTGTGCTGACAGCAGCGAGCGCAATGTGGGGCTCAAATTCACGAATTGTGAGACCATGACCTGAACCGAAGTCAGATGGTCAACTGACTGAGCTGCCCAGGCGCCCCTGAAGTATATATATTTTCTAGGTTTATTTTTGAGACAGAGAGGGAGTGCACACACGCAGGGGAGGGGCAGAGAGAGAGGGAGAGACAGAATCCCAAGTAAGCTTGGCACTGTCAGCTCAGAGCCCAACGTAGGGCTCAAACTAATGAACTGTTAGATCATGACCTGAGCAGAAATCAAGAGTTGGACACCTGACTGAGCCAACCAGGCACCCCAAATTGTATTTACTATTCTTACTAGACTAGCTTGGAATACCTAATAGCAGTGGTGCATATTAGCTTAAAAGAAGTAGGAAACGTGATGTCAAGAGATTGAAAATTAAAAAGGCAGTATGCATTATTGGTTAAGAGCCACACTTAGGTGTCAAAATTGGGTTTGAATGATAGCTCTGCTATGTACTGCCTCTTGTGACATTTGGCAAGTTATTTCTGTGCTTTAGGTTTTTCATCTGCAAAATGGGGATGTATATGTCTACAGTAGAGTCCACAAACCTATTATATGGCTGAGTAGTAAATGTGATTTTCTTTGTGGATGATACAGGAATGCTGTCATTTTTGGTTACCTTTCCAACCCATTAAAATGTAAAAACCGAGTCTTCAGCCTGGTCTGCAGCATTATAATAAATAGTGTGGAGCCTACTTTAAAAAATAGAGGGAATAGGGGATGATAAGGCACAGGAAAGGTCAATCCAGGAAGGTCGAGTCTTAGTACTCTTGTTCCCCAGCATGTGCTGGAGGTAGTCATTTGTTTATATCATGAGTTTGGCATACTGTTCTCATTGTCATTGTTTTAGAGCCTATTTTGTTTGTAGCCTAGCATATTGTAGTATTTGTTGTAAAAACTTTTTTTTTGTACAAATACTTTTAACAGCCATTTCCAGAGAGAACTTAGTAAGCCACTTTGATGTTTAATCCTTTAAATGTACTAAAACAAGGCATCATGGGGAGAAAACAGTGGTTAGTATAGCACAGCACAGTCCAGTGGTTCAAAGCATAATGTAGCTTTCGATTTTCTATGAAACATGGCTTTAATAAGCCCTTCACTTGGTACTTCTTTCTATATGCATTGTCTGTTTCTTACATTGCAAAATTGTCCGTGAAATTCATGAGAAAATTTTGAATGCGAGGCAAAGTTTTTGGATTTTGTATAGTATTTTCAGTTGCTTATGGACATGTACATGGTAGTTTTTATAATGAGATTTGCTTATTATTTTTATGTAACAGGTATCCCTGTAGATGTTTTATTTGAAATGTTAAGTAGATTAACATTTAAAAAGTTCTTAAACTTTTTTGTATAATGTCAGAAGTTGAAAGTTTCCCCACCTCTATTTATAGCTTGTTTGTATTTTTCTTGATGTTTATATGAGCATATACATGTGCATATAAATACCGTTTTTGCTTAATAACAAAACAACAAAAACAAAACTATACACACTGGTGACTAACTTGCTTTTTTTCACATGTCATAGGACCATTTTCCAGGTCAGTACATCTAGACCTCTCACATTCATTTTATTGGCTGCATACTCCACTATTATGGATGTACTATATTTCTACAACCGGTCCTCTATTGACGGACATACGGTTGTGTCTGATTTTTTGCTAGCATTGTAATACGTTAGAGGCTGTAATGAATGGTAAGGAAGTAGGTAGCATTACTACTTTAAAGAAAAAAGTAGAGAAGAAACTTCCTTTGCCATAGTCACTTACTAAATGAAATTTAATAAAAACACTGTCAAAAGTTGAGAGGACCAAAATTGATACTTTTTCTCTGATCTTTTTGCCATGTGTATATCTGAATTCTTTGTTTTTAAAGAAGAAACAGCATTGAAGCATTATTTGGGGGGAAAAACACACACACAAAATCCAGCAACTCAGCATTCATGAGCAACTCTATACTATACCAGTATGTGCCTGTGCAGTGGAAGGAAAACAATTTTGGTAAGGAATTAAAACTTTAGCTTTAAACTTCCAACAGGTTGATATTTATAATGAATGATGAATAAACAACTTTTAATATTGTGTTGACAGTGCCTTTTTTAGTTTTTAAAAGAAGTCACCATACCTTTGATAACTTTAATTTCAACTTAAACTTTTCTTTTTCCTTAAAAAGAGGAAACAACAAAAAACAAACCTGAATTTGCAGCCAACAAAATTTAGATATATTCTCAGGTGTATATTTCTTCTTTTATTAAAATATCTATTAACATTTATTAGAGATGCTTATGGTTGACTTTTTCCTTCAAGGGGCCAAGTTCACTAATTGCTGAGTTTTATACATATTACAACAGCAATCCTTTTATAGGTGTGTGTAGCAACCATCTAGATGCTTTGAGATGCTCATGTACTGTTTTTTAATTTATTTATACATGGGGGCTATCATGGTAGTTTTTGGTTAAACCTAAATGTGACATGTGTGTTATACTTATTTCTTTAATGTAATATTTTTTTCTACCTTTTGTATTATGTAGGAAATATATCCTGGACAGTTCCAACCATCTCTCTGTCACAAATTCATAGCCTTGTCAGATAAGGAAGGAAAACTGCTTCGGAACTATACTCAGAACATAGATACACTGGAACAGGTTGCAGGAATCCAAAGGATAATTCAGTGTCATGGTTCGTAAACTTCAGAATTGCTTTCTGTTATTTAGTTAGTCTTATAGGAAAAAATAGGATTAGAAAGTAGGCTACCATCCAGGAATGGAGATTTATTTAGTCATGTTAACTGATCAATAGTAGATAAATTTTAAAAAGTAGAATGCAAAAAAATGAAACCAGAAGTATTGGCCTTGATACTTAATTGTACAAAACATCAGATCAGTGTTCTATTGTGTTTCAAAAGGAGTAGCCATTGTATTCCATTAAATTCTTCTAAATAACCTTTTTTGGTTACAAAAGTAATACTAGCTATGTAAGGAAAATATGACATCTTTAGGGTATGAAACTATAGGAACAGGGTAGTTAAGCTGTATAAAATTTTGAAATTTAGAAGACTT
Organism: Lynx rufus; assembly: GCF_022079265.1. Taxonomy (NCBI): domain Eukaryota; kingdom Metazoa; phylum Chordata; class Mammalia; order Carnivora; family Felidae; genus Lynx; species Lynx rufus. Next base: position 10,439,394 of record NW_025814825.1, read on the forward strand.
TTAAAACAAGTAGGAACAGACCATTTTCTTACAAATCTAAACTTTTTGTTTTTTTTAATGTGTTTATTCTGAGAGAGAGGGAGAGAGAAAATCCCAAGCAGGCCCTGCACTGCCGGGGCAGAGCCCAACCTGGGGCGCAGTCCCATGAATCAAATCATGACCTGAGCCGAAATCCAAGAGTCAGACATGGGGTGCCTGGGTGACTCCGTCAGTCCGACTCTTGATTTCCTCTCAGGTCATGATCTTGCAGTTTGTGAGTTTGAGCCCTGCATCTGGCTCAGTGCTGACAGCTCGGATCCTGGAGTCTGCTTCAGATTCTGTGTCTCACTCTCTCTCTGCCCCTCCCCTGCTCATGCTCTGCCTCTCTCTGTCTCAAAAATAAATAAAACATTAAAAAAAAAAAAAGTCAGACGCCTAAACTTACTGAGCCACCCAGGTGCCCCTGAACTGTTTTTAATGTACAGCTATTCGGCTAAGGTCACATAATTGTCATCTTTCAATTCTGCAGAGTTTTAGTTCTGGGGGAGTTGGTTTATTAAAAAGAACAACTTTGGGGTGCCTGCCTGGCTCAGTAGAATGTGTAACTCTTGATCTTGGCGTTCTGAGTTTGAGCCTCATGTTGTGGCTAGAATTCACTTAAAAACATCACACTACTATTTTTTTTTTCAACGTTTATTTATTTTTGGGACAGAGAGAGACAGAGCATGAACGGGGGAGGGCCAGAGAGAGAGGGAGACACAGAATGGGAAACAGGCTCCAGGCTCTGAGCCATCAGCCCAGAGCCCGACGCGGGGCTCGAACTCACGGACCGCGAGATCGTGACCTGGCTGAAGTCGGACGCTTAACCGACTGCGCCACCCAGGCGCCCCTAGAATTCACTTAAAACAACAAAAAAGAATAGCTTTAGGAAGTGTCACTATATCAACATCTCGATAATTGAGGATTGGATTCTGTCTGTATTTAATATATAAGTATTTGAATTATCCCTGAGATTCCCCTGTGGAGTCTTAATTCTCTTTTATACCTTTGTGGTATGTTTTAAGAAATGGAAATATTCCTTTAATAAAGCATGTGTGTATTGGTTGTTTTAGGTTCCTTTGCAACAGCCTCTTGCTTGATTTGTAAATACAAAGTAGACTGTGAAGCTGTACGAGGAGATATTTTTAATCAGGTAATTCATCACCTATACTTGAGGAATTGTGCTTGTTTTTGATCTGTTTCTTCTTTTGCCTCCAAATTCTTTTTTTGCTGAAAGTATCTGGGACAGAAAGATCCAGAAAGAGAGTGTTAACCACTGGGAATTCTGATGTGGAGATATACAAGAAACTTTTAATCCCTTAAGTTGGAAACATTGCTCTATAATGTCTCTAAAATGATGAAATCGGTTCCTTAATATCTAAGTTAAAATAAAATATCTAAGTTAAAATAAAAATGCAAATCGTAAGTGGAGTCTTGCTCTATTAGAATCTCTCCTTACTCTTCCTTTTTAAAAGTGCCTGTTGGATTTTGAATTTTAAATTCTTGGTAATTCTTTAAAACATTAAAAAATTTATTGTAAAAGATGTTTCATGTATGATCACTGCCAAAAAAAATGCAAGAAAATAATGGCAGAGAATAAAAACCATCCAGATATAAATTCTGTGTACTTAGCTGCATATATAATCATACATAGTGAGGGTATCATGTTGTAATGGAATCATTTCTTACATTTTTTAAAGGATTAAGTTGTGTGTGTGTGTGTGTGTGTGTGTGTGTACATATATACAGATGCTGGTTTCTCTTAATCTGCAGTGGACTCTTAAGTATCAAATGTAGGTTCACATGGATACTATAATACCTACATACACCAATAATAACACCATCTTATTCCACTGTATGTTAATAAAGTAATTGACAGTTGACATTGCCATTGAGGTTGTATCCAGTTTTCCCTACTATTTATCCACGGCTTTTCTGTTTTATTTGATTATTTTTTTTCCCTCAGGACTTCTAGCATGTAGCTCTTTCCACAGGTTTCTATACTTCAGTTTGAATTTTTTTTTTTTTATGTGGGAATTCTTTTTTTTTTTTTTAATTAAATTTGCTTTTAATTTTAACTCTGGTATAGTTAACATGTAGTGTTCTGTTAGTTTCAGGTGTACAACATAGTGATTCAACTTCTTTGATCATTTTGAAATGCATTCTTAGTGTGTAAATGTTGACTATTTCTAACTTCAGCTTTCTTTTTTCCTCCCCATCTTAACCAAAATTTGGAACATGTAGGTGGTTCCTCGTTGTCCTAGGTGCCCAGCTGATGAACCACTTGCTATCATGAAGCCAGAGATTGTCTTTTTTGGTGAAAATTTACCAGAGCAGTTTCATAGAGCCATGAAGTATGACAAAGATGAAGTTGATCTCCTTATTGTTATTGGGTCTTCCCTGAAAGTAAGACCAGTAGCACTAATTCCAAGTAAGTTGGTGATGATTTTTAGAGAATACTTCTATATATATTGCCATGGTTTGTGGGGTCTGTACATTGGATCCCAATGATCTTACTCCAGTTTTATTTTTTAGGTGACATTTTTGTTCACAAAGATTGGTTAATATGATACTTTGGTGCAGGGGTTGGGTGGAAGAGTTGTCAAAACAGAAGTAATGTCAAATTCCAACAAGGGAAACAGTTCAACTTTTCAGCGGAATGTGTTCTTAATATGACAAGAGTTAGCTTCAGCTGATTTACATATGTTCAGGAAACGTGTGATCTTAATCTGTGTGTTTTTAGTCTTAATTTGATTATAGTTGTCGATCTTTCAAATTTAGTTGATTTCAGGTACAGTAAGTTCAAATGTATATATAGGTAGATACAAGTGTAAAATACTCACATTAGAGAATTTATTATGATTGGTCTGTTTTTATAAGAATAAGAGTCATGCCTAGTGATTACCATCCTGTGTGGATCAGCTTTGCCCATAAGGGTGTTTGTGTGTATGAAAATGCTCAAATATAATTTAAGTCCCTTTTACCCTCAGGAGTATTTAACATGTGCTCTCATACTATCTCTTTTCTCCCTCTAGCGAGGAAGCAAAAGGGAGAGGAAGATAGAGGGACTAATTCAGTAGCATCAGGTGTGCCCTAAAAGGCGAGGGAGAAGAGAATATCAAACTCTTTAACCAGATAATTAAATTAGACCCTACTTCAGCAGTCACATAGGCACCCAGAGCAAACAGTTGGAAGAAACAAGAGTTCAGCTCTACAGTTCTGCATCTTTTTCCTACTTAAATGTGGTGGCTTTAACTCAAATAGCTGTTAAAGTCTTTGAAAGCAGAATATAGGATAATTTGTAATGAAAACATGAAATTTAATGAATAAGTTCCTTTATTTTTGAGTTATTTTTTTCTCTTTAAAGATAAGGCAGAGAAATTCTTAAAAGCTTTCTGTGGGGCAGTATAATAGTGTGTTGGTGATAGGCAAAGGTAATTTTTTAAAAATGTAAGACACAGGTATATAATGGTGGAAAATTGAATTTTCACACTATATCAGGAGCTATTTCAGTAGAATAACTATCACTATGTGCCAAAAACTCTTCTATGCATTTGACTTATATTCTCACTACAACCTTGTGAAAAAGTATTATTATCCCCATTATATATAGACAAGGAAATTGAGGTACAAAGTAGAAAACTCTGAAAAGATTGCTCAGAGGTAATCAGGTGATGGGAAACAGGACCTGAAATTTTAAAAAGATGCTTAAATGCTCATCTGTTTATTTGACATCTTAATGAATGTGATGGGTTGGTTTAGTAGTGGTGGTGGTTTCTTTTTTGGTATTGGGAGCATGTTAGATTTTTGCATTGCACATTTGTTGTGGCTGTAGTAACTTAGTGCCCTTCCCTTTTTCTAATGCATTTTTCACTTATTTTTAGGTTCCATACCCCATGAAGTGCCTCAGATACTAATAAATAGAGAACCTTTGCCTCATCTGCATTTTGATGTAGAGCTTCTTGGAGACTGTGATGTCATAATTAATGAATTATGTCATAGGTTAGGTGGTGAATATGCCAAACTTTGCTGCAACCCTGTAAAGCTTTCAGAAATTACTGAAAAACCTCCACGAACACAAAAAGAGTTGGCTCATTTGTCAGAGTTGCCACCCACACCTCTTAATATTTCAGAAGACTCAAGTTCACCAGAAAGAACTTCACCACCAGATTCTTCAGTGATTGTTACACTTTTAGACCAAGCAACTAAGAGCAATGTTAATGATCCTGAGGTGTCTGAACCAAGAGATCATATGGAAGAAAAATCACAGGAAGGACAGAATTCTACTAGGAACATTGAAAGTGTTACTGAACAGCTGGGAAGTCCGGATTCGAAGAATGTTGACTCTAATACTGGGGAAAAAAATGAAAGAACTTCAATTGCTGAAACAGTGAGGAAGTGCTGGCCAGCTCGACTTGCAAAGGAGCAGATTAGCAAACGGCTTGATGGTAAGGAAGCACTGTTGAACCATTTTGAAGGTATAATTATTTTAACAAAATATTTGCAAGAAATAAGCAATTTTGGCAGGTTAGGTGATAGTGTATAGCTTTATGTAACAGATGATTGTGTTTAGAGAAAATGTAAGGTTGAGAATTTAAGCGAGAGAAAGGATAAACAGTAGTATCTTACATACACTAAGGGAAGAAATAGTGTGTTTAAAGTGTTCTCTGTACGTCATTTTTCTCCAGGAAATGAGAAGGTAAGCATTGAATTGGTAAGAAAATTGAGAAATATATTGTGCTCTGCCATTGTCTGGTGAGCTTTAGCTGGTAGAAATGATGACAGATTTGGGTGGTTACTGTAGGGTAGCTGCTTTATTTACATACATTATCTGATTTTAATCTCATGAGGTAGGGACTATTACTACTTGTCTCCTGCTGGTGGGGAAACTGTGAAGCCCATAGAGGTTAAGTACCCTGTGTGAGATTGATAATTAGGATATGGAAGAGCCAAATTGGATTCCAGGTCTATCCTCAGAGCATGTCCTCTTAACCAGTAGGCTGTGTTGTCTCAGAACGGGAAACATCTCTGATCCTTCTCCACAGAATATTAGGAATAGCATCTACCCTGTTTTTTGTTTTCATTGAAATATAGTTGGCACAGTATTAGTTTCAGGTGTACCACATAGTGACTATATACCTTATGAAATGCTTACCATGAGAAGTGTAGTCCTGTCTGTCACCATACAAAGTTATTACAACACCCCACCCTCCCTTCCCTTCTGGCAATCACCAGTTGTTTTTATGAGTCTGTTTTGTTTTGTTTTTCAGATTCCATATATAAGTGAAACCATATGGTATTTGTTTTTCTCTTACTTTGCATAATACCCACTAGGTCCATCTGTGTTGCAAATGGCAAGATTTTATTCTTTTTTGTGGCGGAGTAATACTCCTTTGTACATATACAGAACGTTATCCTTTCATGTATAGATGGACATTTAGGTTGCTTCCATATCTTATTGTAAATAAATACTGCAGTGAACACAGGGGTACACATACCTTTTCAAATAGGTGTTTTTGCTTTCTTAAGGAAGATACCCAGAAGTAGAATTGCCAGATTTATTTTTATTTCTGATTTTTCTATTTCTCACTTTTTGAGAAACCTCCATACTGTTTTCCATAGTGGCTGCACCAGTTTACATTCCTACCAGCACTTCATGAGGGTACTCTTTTCTCCAAATTTGTGGCAACACTTATCTTGTCTTTTTGATAATTAGCCATTCTGACAGGTGTTAAGTGATCTCAGTGAAGTTTCAGTTTGCAGTTCTCTGGTTAGTGATGTTTAGCGTCTTCCATGTGTCTGTTGGCCATCTGTATATCGTCTTTTGGAAAATGTCTATTTGGGGCCTATACCCATATTTTTAAGATTTTATTTATTTATTTTTTTTTTTTTTTAATTTTTTTTTCAACGTTTATTCATTTTTGGGACAGAGAGAGACAGAGCATGAACGGGGGAGGGGCAGAGAGAGAGGGAGACACAGAATCGGAAACGGGCTCCAGGCTCCGAGCCATCAGCCCAGAGCCCGACGCGGGGCTCGAATTCGCGAACCGCGAGATCGTGACCTGGCTGAAGTCGGACGCTTAACCGACTGCGCCACCCAGGCGCCCCAAGATTTTATTTTTTAACTAATCTCTACACCCAGTGTGGGGCTGAAACTCACAACCCTGAGATCAAGAGTTGCATGCTCTGCTGACTGAACCAGCCAGGTGCCCCTATTCGTGGCCTCTGCCCATTTTTTAATTGGGTTGGGTGTGTTTGCTGTTGAGCTGTATGTTCTTTATATAATCTGGATATTAACCCCTTATTGGATACATCATTTGCAAGGATCTTCTCCCACTCAGGTTGCCTTTTTGTTTACTGTGCAAATTAATTTTTTTAGTTTGATGTAGTCCCATTTCATTTTTAGATCTTTAGTCAGTTGTGTTTATTTTTGTATGTGGTATGAGAAAGTGGTGGAGTTTCATTCTTTTGCATGTAGCTGTCTCGTTTTCTTAACACCATTGATTGGCTAAACTTTTTCCCCATTGCATATTCTTGCCTTCTTTGTCATACAATAATTGGCCATTTAAGTCTTGAGTTGATTTCTGGGCTCTCTATTCTATTCATAGATTTGTGTGTCTTATTTTTGTGGTAATACCATACTCTTCTGATTACTATAGCTCTGTAGTATACTTTGAAATCAGGGAGCATGATCCCCCTTCCAGTTTTTGTTCTTTCTTGAGATTGCTTTGGCTATTCAGGGTCTTTGTGGTTCCACACACATTTTACGATTATTTGTTGCAGTTCTGTGAAAAGTGCTATTGGTATTTTGATAGGGATTGTATTGAATCTGTAGATTCTTATTGATAATATGGACATTTTAACAATATTAATTCCAGTCCATTAACGTAGGTCTTTAAATTTGTCTTCAGTTTCTTTTCATCAGTGTCTTCCAGTTTTCAGAGTACAGGTCTTTCACCTCCTTGGTTGAACTTATATCTTAGTCATTTAGTCTTTGACGCAGTTGTAAATGGGATTACTTAATTTCCCTTTCTGTTACTTCATTGTTAGCAAATAGTGTATAGAAATACCCTGTTTTGACTCATGGGAACTCTTTACCAAGTAGTAGGGTGAAAGATCCTAATTTAATAAATGTAAAAATACACACACACACACACACACACACACACACACACTAACTTAGATGTAACAATCTTGTACAACTTAAAACATTAAGTCCCATGGGGTAAACTGACATTTTAGGCCAATGTATTGTGAGTTATAATCATTTACCATAAGTGAATTTTAGTTCAGTTGAATAGTAAGCCTTTGTGCCTTTTCCACACCAGGCACACTGTAGTAAGTTCTGAATATACAGTGATCAATCTATTGATGTTTGTGTATAATTATAAAAATAGCTGATTAAACAAAAGTAGGTGATATTAAGAAACATAGATGCTACTTGGAAGGGATTAGGTTATAGAAGGCTTTGAAAAAAACCTAATTTCTGACTTTGGTCTTGAATGGTATGCGGAGAGTTAAAAGTAAAGGACATATGCCAAGAGAAATTAGAAAAAGCATACAAGAATGCTTGTATTTACAAATGTGGCAAGAATCAGAAGTAGAAAAATTGCTGTTCTGTTTAGTCAGGTAAATACTGGTATCATATACAAAGTCTGCTTATGTACTGGAAGAGTTTTGCACTGGAGATTTTGAGTTTTTTGTTTTGTTTTTTTTTTTTTTTGAGAGCATGCACGAGACTGGGAGGAGGAGAGAGACTCCCAAGCAGCTCCACACTGTCAGCTCAGAGTTCTACACGGGGCTCGATCTCATGAACCCATCAGATCTGACCTGAGCCAGAATCAAGAGTTGGACACTTAATGTACTGAGCCACCCAGGCACCCCTTCTTTGAGTATCTTTTTGATAGATGGGTCAAACAGAAAACTCTCTGCCCCAGGAAACAAAAATTAAACCTGGAGCAGTCTCTAGCCTTTTCCCTACCAATTTAGGCCTTAAAAGGTACAGGCTTTGGAATCAGACCCAGTTGTCTCAGATTCACTGTGGGCAAAGTTATTTAATCTGTTTTTCTTCATTTGTAAAATAGGAATAAAATAGCATACACGTTAACATTGTGAAGATTAAAAAAGATAACTGGTGTAGAGTGCAGCTGTTAAATTGCAGCTGTTAAAAAACAAATGACCATGCTAGTCTTTTTTTTTTTTTTAATTTATTTTATTTTGAGACAGCAAGCGGAGGAGGGGCAGAGGGAGAGGGAGGGAGAGAATCCCAAGCAGCCTCCGTGCTATCAGTGCAGAGCCCTATGCAGGGCTGGAACTCATGAGATCATGACCTGAGCCAAAACCAAGAGTTGGGCTCCCATACCACACTAGAGTGAATTTATTTTTGTTTACCATGATTTCTGTTGGTGAGGTCAGATTGAAAAGGAGAAAGGAGGAGCATGTATGAAGCAACCTGAGTCTGTCTTGATGGTTCCCAAGAATAAGAAAAACAGGTATAGGATTCTTGGGTTCAGAAATAATAGATTATTCTGTTCATCATGGGGGATAGAGCAGAATGAAACATTTTTAGAAGCATGGGCCAAAACTATGCACAACCTCGGGACCCCTTAGAAGACATATTAAGAAGTGCCAAATGGGCTTTTCTGTTAGCTAGAATAAAGGTACTCCCTCCTCCAATCATGGAAATTAATACTAGTGGCTTAGAAAACTGACGAATACTTTCTCCCAAAACAGAGGGAAATAATTGGTTTTCACACTGCCAATTTGTGATGTTAGTGGACTGTGAAGTCAGTTTTGTGGGTTCAGATCAGAATTTTTTTTTTTTTTTTTTTCAACGTTTATTTATTTTTGGGACAGAGAGAGACAGAGCATGAACGGGGGAGGGGCAGAGAGAGAGGGAGACACAGAATCGGAAACAGGCTCCAGGCTCTGAGCCATCAGCCCAGAGCCTGACGCGGGGCTCGAACTCACGGACCGCGAGATCGTGACCTGGCTGAAGTCGGACGCTTAACCGACTGCGCCACCCAGGCGCCCCTCAGATCAGAATTCTTATACACATACTAGGTTGTTTCAAAGTGTGAGAACTTGGGTTATGATGGGGTATAAAGTTTGAAAGCTGTTTTGAAGACAAACCTGCGTATACTTGGCAGATGGCATGTCACTTCAGCTATGTTAGTAGCCAGGTTTTTGTGAATTAGTCTGGGATGTGGTGCATTAAATAAATGACATTTATCATGTGTAGAAACAGACTTAAGTTCGAAGTTACTTGTTGTGAATTTAGTGGTAGAAAACATTTCATCATTAATGTTTAAGGTTCCCACCAAGAGGTGCTCTTATCCTGGGACCTATAATAGGAAAAGGGAGGGAATTCTCCTTACCATCACAGGTCACAGCTTACACGGTGAATGCAAATTTGGGAGGGAGTTGAAGAAAGGTTAATGTCCAATGCTAGATCAGCGTTTCTCATACTTTAATGTGTCTAGGACTCTGGTAAAAATAAATACTGGTTCAGTAGGTGAGTGGTGGGGCCTGAGAATTGAACTTCTAATAAACTCTAAGGTGATGCCATTGCCTGCAGACTACACTTTTGAATAGATGGTGAAGCTATTACTGAATTAAAACGTTTAATTTTAGGTTCATAATCTAAAGTTAAATGAAAATAATGCAAGTGCCTTGAAGGCATACGTGCTTTAGAGAAGTTATATTCGGTGAACATGAATTGAGTAATGTAGGCTGGCCTGGATATTTAATATCATGAGATCTGTTCAGAGGAGTTGATTAAGCTTTATTGAACATCGTCCTCTAAATTTATTCATACTTAGCTGATAGAGTTATGAAAATCGCTTAATTTTCTAGATGAGGAAATTGAGGCATAGGCACAGAACTGCCTGAATTCACAAAAGTGGTGGGTGGCAGAACTAAGATTTGCAGTTAAGACTGAGCTCTTTGCTTGTTTTTAAAGACCACTATTGTAGTAGCCTCTAGTAATGATACTCAGGTAAAGGCAGGGCTTGAACGTACAATCAGACCAAGTTAGTCTTAGAAAACTTAGAATCATTTATCATTTCTCTTCTATTACTATATTTCAGGTAATCAGTATCTGTTTTTACCACCAAATCGTTATATTTTCCATGGCGCTGAGGTATATTCAGACTCTGAAGATGACGTGTTATCCTCTAGTTCTTGTGGCAGTAACAGTGATAGTGGAACATGCCAGAGTCCAAGTTTAGAAGAACACTTGGAGGATGAAAGTGAGATTGAAGAATTTTACAACGGTTTGGAAGACGATGCTGATGTTAATGAGAGAGCTGGAGGAACTGGATTTGGAGTTGATGGAGGTGATCAAGAGGCAGTTAATGAAGCTATATCCGTGAAACAGGAAGCAACAGACATTAACTATCCATCAAACAAATCATAATGTAATAGTTGTCCAGGTACAGGAATTGTTCCACCAGCATTAGGAACTTTAGCATGTCAAAAGGAATGTTTACTTGTGAATTCAACAGAGCAAGGAAACCAGAAAGGTGTAATATTTATAGACTGGTAAAATAAGATTTTTTCTTCATGGGTAATTTTTAACTTCTTATTTCTGTACTTGTACACGCAACACTAACTTTTTTTAAAAGAAGGGTACTAAGTATCTTTAATCACCTGTTGGTCAAGACTTTTCTTTTAAAAGTTCATTTGTATGATACATCCGTTATGTATATATAATTTTGTTCTTGCCTAGTGAGTTTCAACATTTTAAAGTTTTCAAAAAGCCATTGGAATGTTAAATTAATGTAAAGGGAACAGCTTATCTAGACCAAAGAATGGTATTTTCACACTTTTATTTGTAACATTGAATAGTCTGAACTCCTCAAATGTCTGTTCTGCTAAACTTTTGATTCTTTATTAGCACAATTACCTATTTTTAAACACTGGCATTTTCCAAAACTTGTGGCAGCTAACTTTTTAAAAATCTCATAACATGCAGTGTGTGTAGAAGGAAGTCAACAATATATGGGAGAGCACTCAGTTGTCTTTGCTTTTTAAAGTAAGACTTGGTGCTAAGAATTTCAGGAATATTGTATTGTTGAAGATGGCTTTTGTACTTCCTGTGGACATGTAGTAATGTCTATATTGGCTCCTAAAACTAATCTGAAAAACAAATAAATGCTTTGGAAATGTTTCAATTGCTTTAGAGACAATAGTGCCTGCCTGGGTACCCTTAGTTTCAAGAATATTTGCCATTGTTGTTTAAATACATATCACTGTGGTAGAGCTTGCATTGATTCTTTCCCACAAGTATTAAACTGCCAAGATGTGAATATGCAGAGCCCTTATGAATCTATAATAATGGTACTTCAACTGGGAAGAGTGTAATATTTTGGACTGCTGCTTTTCTTTTCCACTAATGAGGAGAGCAACAGGCCCCTGATTACAGTTCCAAAGTACTAAGATGTTAATTATAACTCAGCCAGTAAGTACATGTCTCCTGTTGGGAGGATTTGGTGTAATAGACACCAAACTGCTAGCCTAGTATTATGGAGATGAACATGATGTAACTTGTAATAGCAGAATAGTTAATGAAGTTAGTTCCTGTAACATCTTTAAAAGCTTAGCCTGCCTTAAAACTAGAGATCAAACTTTTCTCAGCTGCAGAAGCTTCTAGCCTTTCAAAAAATTCATACTTTATAAAATTGCACAGAGCAATTTATTTTCCAGACCTTCCCCCCACATTATTCCCAAATATAAAGTATTCCTATGTTGCTTTAGTATTTATTACAATTTTAAAAAAGGGTTTGAAATATAGCTGTTCTTTAAGCATAAAATACCCAGCTAGGACCATTACTGCCAGAGAGAGAAATTTTATTGAATGGCCATTTCCCTACCTAAAAGATGTTTCAGTCTGAGTTTATTTGGCTACACTAAAGAATGCAGTATATTTAGTTTTCCATTTGCATGATGTGTGTTTGTGCTATAGATGATATTTTAAATTGAAAAATTTGTTTTAAATTATTTTTACAGTGAAGACTGTTTTCAGCTCTTTTTATATTGTACATAGTCTTTTATGTAATCTACTGGCATATGTTTTGTAGACTGTTGAATGACTGGATATCTTCCTCCAACTTTTGAAATACAAAACCAGTGTTTTATACTTGTACACTGTTTTAAAGTCTATTAAAATTGTCATTTGACTTTTTCCTGTTAACTTACATTGTTCAAGATATAAAGTTTGAAAATCTTACGGAGTTTGTATAGTTTTGAGGGCCATGTTAAGATGCTTTCTTATTCATTCAACTTACAAGAGTCTAGCCAGAACGATACTGAAGCAAACACTGGTAGTGCTGGTTGTAGCAGTTGGTGCATCACCACCAAAAGTTTGAAAACTATTTCAATTCTAGGCCCAGTAGCCTTTGTTAGGTCAAAGGTGGGAGAGAGGCAAGGCAGGGCCTAAGAAGAACTTGACCTATGATGAAAGACTTGACATAGGCTCAGGACTTCGGGATGGGACAGTAGAGAATAGTGGAAATGTAGTGAACTCAAGAGTGTATGTGCTATAAAAGCCAGGTTTTCTGTGAAGCACAGGTAACACAAGTCTTAACATAGGAATGTGTGTACCAAAAATGACTGGAGACTAGTCCATTCAAGTTCTTGAGGGACAAAGTACTAGTCAAGAAGCCAGGAACATGCCTCTTAGAAAAATGTGATGAGTAAAGTCTTGACAGGCAGTTTCCTCCTCTCAGGTCTCCTGCCTTCCTCACCAGCAAACTTTCAAAGTGAATTTTAAAATAGTACTCTTCCCTGGATATGTCCTGTTTGCACTAGAAAAATTACCTGTAAAATCTCCTCCTCAGATGTTATAAAAATATGGAAACAGCGACTTGATTCTACATATGCACAAAATGGGAAGGTAGTTCAGACCTTAAAAGGTGGTTGTGTGGTCATTTCAAGTACTTAAGCTAAGTGCAAGCTAATTTTAAGCCTTGCATTCAATAGTCTCCTTGGTTAATGTGGTATATATTTCACTGGTTGTAATACCCTAATTGACACATGATGGTTTAATTAGCATTGTTCTTCATGGTATCCGAAATAATGGTGTGCCTTCAATCAATGGTGTTTTATATCATCCACCTACTAAGCATTATTTGGGAAGTTTTATTTGAAAGCAGTCTTAAGACTTGTAACCAGAAGGGGAGTGTGTGTATGCACACCATAACCTTTCCTCTCCTCAGAAATGAACAAAGTCTAAATATTTAAGCTAGGATGCTAGCAGAAATAGGGAGAAATGGTCAAGTGGCCTTTTAAGACACACACACACGTAACCTAACTTGGGCATCAGCTCTTAGAACATTTAATTGGCATAAGGAGACCTGTGCGCATAGTGTTATTTTTAAAAAGTACCCCCAGGTAATTCAACAGTATAGCAAGGCTTGAGAAAGGAAAAATAGGGAAGTTCCCTTTTGCATGTAACACTCCATTCCAGGGGGGCTGGCCTCAGAGGGAAGCGGGTAGACTTCTATGAAACAGACTATTCTCAATTTCTCTGGAGAGATAGTTCACCAATTAGCAAACACTGGCAAGGATAAGGAGCTAATGAAATAGAGTGAATTCCTTAGTAAAGGAAACTACCATAAGGAATATGGATGGCTAAAGTGCCCAAGAGGCTGGGCAGTTGGGAAGTGGCTGAGAACAGGAACATCTGCCCTTGTGCTCAACTAGCCACACACTCTTCAGGGGAAGACTGCTCTGTTACACTTTGAGGAGTTTTTGTTAAACTAAATGCAGTAAAAACCAACTGTAAGAAAGCCCAAAAGTCTGTTAGTAGAAATTAACCCTAATGAGTGGTTTTTACGAGCAGACCCTAGGAGAGTGCCAGGACTTAACTGAAGTCTCCAATTTCAAAAACTGCATTCTGGTTTTATTTCATGCATTGTGTGTCTCCGTTCTACTACCTCAGTCAGTCTGAACAATGGCGATTGGTTAAAATCACTATTGAATCCAGACAGGAGCTACAAACAATTGCTCTTACGAATAGATCTGTACGGAGGCCAAATATTTTCAAGTTTAGTCAACTCCATAATTACAGTCCTTATAATTTAGTGAACTCAGTATTGGCCCACTTTCTAATTTACAAAGCTCATATTTTTTTAAAGGCAAATAGCAATTTGAAAAATTTTAAGTGGTACTTTAATTTTCTACCATTAATCTCCTTGCTGTTAATGCTATTTACTGTATGTCTACAGCAACACAGGAAGGAAAAGAGTATCAGACTTACCCGAATTAAGCCTTGTACTGTTGTGCAGGTGCCTAGATAAGATGACAGCCAGGTCCTTGTTAAAATATTGTTCAATGAAATCCATCTGTATTAGTCCAAAGTGGCCACTATTTCACAGATCAGCTACATAGCATAAAGGTTACTGAAGAAAAAAAATCACCTGACACATTTAGGTGTGTTCAATGTGAACAATCACTACCCACAAGAAATGGATGCACATTGGGGGTGGCCGGGTAGCTCAGTTAAGCACCTGACTTTGGTTCATGTCATTATCTCATGGTTTGTGAGTTCAAGCCCCCCATCAGGATCTCTGCTGAAACCACTTTGGATCCTCTGTTCCCCTGTAGCTCTGCCCCTCCCTGGCTCACGTTCTGTCTCTCTCTCTCTCTCTCAAAATAAGAAAAAAAAGAAATGGATGCCCAGGGAAATGGAAGAGTTTTCACAGGGAAGAGTGCTACTTTGAGCTAATTTATCATGTATGAGAATGCTGTTCAAGGGCTTCCATCTGTAAAAAGACACCTATGGCTCAAGAGTAGACGTTTTTAAGTTAAACTGAAAAGTACAGGTCCACAATCCCTTCTCCAAAACCCTTGGACTCATTTGCATTTTGGAATTATGCATGTTAAAGAATTTTTTAAAGCACTCCACAGGGTCTGAGGCAGTACCTAAGATCAAACACATTAAAATCAAACCTATTAACATCACCATAGTAAAATATACAGTCTCATTTAATACCATAAATAGCCTCAACAATTCAAATCAAGTTTTGCTGCAAAATGAGATATGTAATTTTTTTTCAGAGTTGTTTTGTGTTTTGGAGTTACAGCTAAGAAAATTGGAGACCTCTGTGAAATAGACAATTTTGTATGGGTATGGTAACACTCAATCCAAAATTTAAGACTCTTCCCTGAGACATTTTGAATGTTATGAGAACCACTGAAAGGTTAAATATTAAACCAATAAATCTTTATTACTTAAACAATTTTCACGGCATTTTTTAAAATAAATTTAAAAAATAAATATTTGCATTAGAGCAGAAAGTCACATGTGTTGTTGCATCAACTCACTGTTACAGTTAATCACAGGAGATAACTAAGCATCAGCACCATAAAACTGTGTTAAGATCTGCTTCTAAAAATTCAAGGAGAGTTCTAAAGCACTGAAAATTCTGACTAAATACCAACCTGTAGCATCAAAAGTTCTGCAAGCTATAAGCCGGTGGTTGGTTCTCAAAGTAGCCAGGTTCTATTCCTGGCAACTGCAGGACAAAGTTCCTCCAATACTAAATACTTATTAAACTTCCTGATTAAGCTGCCCTTTATCAGTAGCATCTCCAGATTCACAAAAGGAAAGAACTACAAGTTAGATAACTCTTATCTGTAATTTAGTTTTGCACAAGGACATTTATTCTAGTTAAAAAGCAAAGATTGTGTTTCATCATGCTAATTTTTTGCTTTTATAGATCATCAGAATAAGATTTAATCATAATTGTTAATCCTTTTAAAAGTCAGCTCAGTTCAATTACAACCATAGAAACTGTACTGGTATCAGAACATAACTATTTTATTACAAAACTTAACATTATTTACAAAATGAAAAAATAATTGAATGACTATTGCAGGCCAAAGGTAAAGGTTTTTCACTCAGTGATTGAAGAAAAATTAAGCAATATACCCATGCACTCACACACCAGATCATTTGTGAAATATGCAAACCCTTAAAATTCATGTTAGTAAAACTTTGATGTATTCACAATACTTGTATGTTTATTGGAAGATGGCAAAAAAAATCCATGGTTCTGTACAATAAGCTTAATATTAACAGTTTGTTCATATTCCTTTTAATATTTTTTTGGCTTTCATGAATACTCATAGCACTGAACATTTTGCAAGTAAGAATTATAATAGTACCTCTTGTCACCTTGTTGAACTCATCACCACAAGAAAAACACAAATAGTTTAATGCTTTTGCAATAAACTGATCAGTTCTATTTCCAAAGTTATATTAAACTGAAGCCTTCATTATGATCAATTGCTTGAATCAGTTTAGAGCGTAGAGTTTCCTTTTCTGTATATTTTGGAAGATCCAGAAGATTAAAACAGGTATGGGAAACTGGGAGATATTCCTCACCACCTCCGGTTGACTGGATGACTAGTTTTAGACTCTTCATACCAAGAATAGGAATGCGATCACTACCTGTCAAAAATACTACCAAGAAAAAAATCATTCAGTCAACCACTTTTATCAAAACTATAATATAGAGTACTAAGTTATTTGGTACAGTCACCATGGCAAACCTTTACATTAATTAACATTTGCTCTAACGTAGAAGCCTATCTCCAGAATTTATGATAGCATGATTTTTGAGACCTACATATTACATATCCATACAATATTTTTTCTTTAAAAATGTAATCTTGGGGCACCTGGGTGGTGCAGTTAAGCATCTGACTTTGGCTCAGATCATGATCTCACGGTTCATCACTTTGAGCCCCACGTCAGGTTCTCCGCTGTCAGTGCAGAGCCTGCTTTGGATCCTCTATCCGCCCCCCCTCTCTGCCCCATCCCCGCTTGTGCATGCTCTCAAAAATAAATATTTTAAGAAAGAGTGTAATCTTGGGTCACCCTGGGTGGCTCAGTTGGTTAAGCGTCCTACTCTCGGTTTGGGCTCAGGTCAGGATCTCCCGGTTTGTGAGTTCAAGCCCTGCATCACGCTCAGAGAGGAGCCTGCTTGGGATTCTCTCTCTCTCCCTCCCTCTTTGTTCCTCCCCAACTTGTGTTCTCTCTAAATAAATAAACTTGAAACTCAAATCACTTGAGAACAGCCTGTCATCCTTAAAATATACAAAATAATTTTACCAAGATTCTCATTACAACTATTCAAAAAAGAGATTGACAAAATATTTCTGGCAATAGCAGGAGTATCAAAGGCAATACAAATTTCAATTAGAATAGAAATTTAACACATGTAAGACAAACAGAGCTTAGGTATTAAAAAGTACTACATCCTGGCAAAGTTCTATTTTCTACAGAATTCCCAAAGTTTTGACACGTAAGCAAAAAAAAAAAGACTGAATGAAAAAAAAAGCTATCCTCCAGAAACCTTTTAGAAATTCTAAAAGGAATTTCAGCCCCAGTTTACTGTAATCATTTATAGTTTTTTCATTTGAAAGAACCAATTCTATTTTGGAGGCAAACTGAATGTAGCTTTCAAAATAAGAAAAGACATGTAATGAAGAATGCAGGTCAAAAATTTACTCTAATTGAAAATTAAAAGCAGTACCCTGCAATACTACTAAAAGGAAAAACTTTATCCAACAAAGTCAATCAGTTAATCTATGAAAATGTTTGTGAATTCTATTTCCTATAAAACATAGGACTAGTTAGAAATACTTACACAGAAATTGTTTTTTCTTTTCCAACGGCAATTCATGAAATACTTCCCAAAATATTTTTATCGTTGGATGTTCTGCCCAATACTCCCCTTTGTATTCTGTATTCTAAAAACAACATAATCCTTCATTAATATTAAAGGATGTTAGTTTTGTCTTGAATCTAACAGACTGGCCTTCTTATTAGCACAAAAGCTAACACTGTCCAGGATTTTGAAACTCATGCAATTCAGCTGATTACCTACTATTTCCTGGGCATTTTGCAATTTGGAACTGTTAGTTCTAGGGAAAGGCAAGAAAATGTTCCAATCAGCAGAAATGTCTCCCCACCACTTCAAAGAATACAACAGGGTTGTATTATCTTCAAAAGTAAATATCTAAAGGATAAACTAGAATTACTAAAATGTAAATGCATTAAAGTTCAACAAAGAATTAGTTATCTGTGATAATTATAAAATTCTCTTCCTATATTCATGAACAGAAATCACTTACTTTACATTCTATCTTTACTTAAAAAAAGAAAAGTACTAAGGACAATAATTTTCTGTGGTAGTCAGTTTCCACGATGGCTCCCAATGATCTCTGTGCCTCCTGTTCCTCATGCGCTTGTGCAGTCCCCTCTCACAGTGTATGGGCCTGACCGTATAATCATTAGGATACTGCAGGTATGAGAAATACATGCCTTCTGAGGCTGGATCATAAAAAACTCTGTGGCTGCAATCTCTTTTTGATCATTCACTGTGGGGAGAGCCAGGTGTCATGAGGATACTCAAAGAGCACCATGGAATGGTCTTCATGGTGAGACACTAGGCTTTTAGCCAATGGTCTTATGAGTGCGCCATCTTGGAAGGGAATCTATCCTTAATCAAGCCTTCAGATGACTAAAGCACCAATATCAGTATCTTAACTGCATGAAAACCTCATGAGAGATGCCTAAGCTAAAACTATCCAGTTAAAGCCATTCTGAATTCCTGACCCACTGAAAATATGTGAGAAAATAAATGTTCACTGTTACTTTTAAGCCACTGAATTTTGGGGTCATTTGTACCAACAGAGCTAATACACTTCTCCTTAAAAAAAAAAATACTAGCACTGGAAACTCTGGGTGGCTTAAAGGACTGAGTGTCTGACTCTTGATTTAGACTCAGGTCATGATCTCACAGTTCATGGGATCAAGCCCTCTGACAAAGCAGAGCCTGCTTGAGACTCTCTTTTTCCCTCTCCCTCTGCCCTTCCCCTGCTAGTGTTTTCTATCTCTCTTTCACTCTCTCTCTCAAAAAAAAAAAAAAAAAAAAAAATACTAGGACTAACAGAAAAGGGGGTAGGGAGGGGAGAGGGAATATTACACTGTAAAGTGTTCTTTAAAATCCAGCCACGATTGGCCTTAACTTTTAGTTCTTAACAAGAATCTTCCAGCATCAGGGCCTTTGGACACTGTTCCCTCAGCCTAGACCACTTAGACACATCCTCCTTTTTTTTATTTGTTCATCAGGCTAATTTCTATTTATCCTTTAGGACTCAGATTAAATGTCACCAAATTCACTCAGTGATTCATTCAATATATATATAGAGAGAGAGTTTCAGTCAAAATTTGGAGTCTTGGGGAAACTGCAGTGAACCAAGTCCTTACTTACCTTGTAAAGTACCTTACTACCATCTACTGAGATGCTTTCCCAGATTTGTACAGCCTAGGTTAAGTTCCTCTTTATATACCATTCACTGAACTCTCTTCCTTAGTATTCACCAAAGTTAATGTCCACTTTCCTTATTATAGGGCAAAGACCATGTCTCAACCTTATTTACTGATATCTCCCTAATCTCTTGCATAGTATTAGGTATCCATAGGGGCTCAACAAGTATTTACTAATGGTCTTCTTAAATTTTGGGCTCTATTTGTAGCCATGGTTATCTCAATGACTGAACTCTTGAAATCTACTCGATACTTTCTATTTACTTATAAGCAGGTCTGGAAAAAATGGCTGAACTTCTAGCAATCAATTAATGGATTAATGACTATGAATTATAGACTATGAGCATATTAGTGGGGAATGAAAGGAACATGGTTAAAGTTTTTTATCTTTCTTTTTAATTAAAAAACTTCCAAATGGTTCTGGGGAGTGTGTACACAGTCCTGATGAAGAAAGAGCATTTAAAGTCACAAATCCTAGTCACTGAAATTATAATGAATCAGGTATACAATGGAAGAAACCAAACATATTAAGTACACTAAAATATACTAAAAAAAAAAAAAAGCCATCTTACTAAATGATTATTTCTATCAATTATATCTTCAGACATGGTTTTAAGTACTTACTGAGTGCTCTTCTAGGCTCTGGGAATATAGCAGTGAAGAGAGAAACAAAAACCCTGCCTTCATGGTGCTTACATTGTTGTGGGGGAAAACAGCAACAGACAGTAAAGACCATTAAGTAAAATTTATATTGTCAAATTCAAAGAGAAAATAAAGCAGGGAAGGGTGACAGGGTGTGGGAGTGGGGGTGTGTGTGCACATATCCAATTTTAGGTAAGTTAGCCAGTAAAAGTCTCTGAGAAGGTATAAAGACATAAAGGAAGTAAGAGCAAGAAGCATTTGGAATGATCAAGGTGAAAAAGAGTTCCAGGCACAGGGAATAGATAAATAGAAAGCTCTCAAGACTGGTTCAGCAAAGAGGCCATAAAGACTGAAGCAATGTGAGTGAGAGGAAGAACCATAGGAGATGGGGCAAAAAGGACAAACTGTGTGGGATGCTAAGTGTAACTGGAGGCCATTACATCATTTTTATTTTAGGATGACTGGAGGTGGAGTCCATTTCTACTGGGGTCTCCTTAAAATCAGTACAGCTTTCTTCTCTTTAGCAGATCAATTTACCCCAAAAAATAAATTTTTAATCTCTTTCCTGAAGGATATAAATTTGCCTACCAACTTTCCTCAGTTCCACCTCGTTTCCCAGATTCTGTGGTCTTCTCTAGACTTGTCTCCTGGGTAGGATAGAGAAGCTGAGGGGTCTACAATTCTTTAAATTAGCTTTGAAGTAACTCTAATGCTTTTAGCCTAACCACACAATCTGCTACTACAGCAAGACCATGTACCAATTCCTGAGCCTTTTAAAATTTCTATGCTGTGAAATGAGTTGTCTCTTAAAACCTCTGTCCCTCAGGAGGCTTAGAATTCAAATTTCTTTGCTCTAGTCACTCAACAACTCATCCACATATTTTCCATCTTCCAAAATTACTTTCTCTTGTTCATGGTACTTTTATATTTTTTTCTGTCTGTGTATTCCTATTTTTATTCCTTTATTATTATTCTAGTGAGATTTTGGAAAGGAGCAAACGTGTTTACTGTAGTATGTTCAACCAGAAGTCCTAATTATTCTTTAAATTAAAAAATTTATTCCCTAAATTAATACACAGTAAAATTGACTTTTTTCCAGTGTGGGTATAGTTCTATGGATAGACTTGTGTACCTACCGCCACAATCAGGATACTGAACACTTCCGTCACCCCAAGAACTCTCCTGCGCTACTCTCTACAGTCATATATCCAGTTCACCATAGTTTTGCCTTTTCAAAAATGTCACATGCATGGAATCATATGGTATGTAATCCTTGAGACTGGCTTCTTCACTCTGCATAAGGATCTAAGAGTCATCCCAGTTGTTGCACGTATCAGTAGTGCATCCCTTTTTATTGTTCAGTAGTACCCTACTGTATGGATGTACTCCAGGTTGCTTTATCCATTCACTCACTGAAGGACATCTGGGCTGTTTCTAGTTTTTGACATGTTTGCAGAGTTTTAAAAACATAATTAAAAAAAGTTGTGGTCAAATACCTATAAGAAAGTTTACCATCTTAACCCATTTTAAGTGTACAGTTTGGTGGTACTAAGTTCATTCATACGGCTACACAACCATCACCACCATGCATCTCCAGAACTGTTCATTCTGCTAAGCTGAAACTCTGCACTCATTAAACAATTACATCCCATACCCTCCTATTTACAGATTTTGTGTGAATGTAACTTAATACCTTAGAGTAGAACTGCTAGGTCATGTAGTAAGTGCATATTTAACCCTGCAAGAAAATGCCAAACTCTTTCCAAAGTAGCTATACCATCTGTATTCCCACCAGCAATGCATGAAAGTTACCAATGCTTTGTATCCTTGTTAGACTTGTTAGCTAACTTAATGGGTACATAGTATTAAACTATTAATGCAAAAAACTGTATCAGAGTTGGATTACAAAGACAGAAAATTTTATAGGTCAAACTTGCATATATCTTTCTCAAAGCTGATCTAACCTAGCACTTTTTATTCAATGTTTATCTGAAGAAATATCTGAGAATGATTGGTAAAGAGAAAGAAAAGAAAAAAGTTGTTTAAAAATTCCCAATCTTCTCCCCAAAGATCCCTTTATTGGCTAACACTAATAATGGAGATCATAAATATTATTTATTCTCTGCTAAAAAAATTTAGCATTGAGAGTAAGCAGAAAAAAAAAATAAACAAAGGTGTTAAGTAATGTGAATGTTTTTCATAATGGTTTTATGATTGGGCAGAATGAAAACTCAGTTTTAGCTGGGACTTCTATCTGACCTCTGTCATAAATGACATTTTTCCATAAGAAAACTACCAATACCACAAATACAAAAATGGTATCTAATTCATATACAACTAAATTCATTCATGGGGCGCCTGGGTGGCGCAGTCGGTTAAGCATCCGACTTCAGCCAGGTCACGATCTCGCGGTCCGTGAGTTCGAGCCCCGCATCAGGCTCTGGGCTGATGGCTCAGAGCCTGGAGCCTGTTTCCGATTCTGTGTCTCCCTCTCTCTCTGCCCCTCCCCCGTTCATGCTCTGTCTCTCTCTGTCCCAAAAATAAATAAAAACGTTGGAAAAAAAAAAAAATTTAAAAAAAAAATTCATTCATTGGGGAGTAGGAAGTATATAGTACTTTCCTATAAATATAACTAATAAATAGTGTAAAATGGAAAACAATAAACAAGAGGGCAATTTTTCTATCAATAAACCACATTTTCCTTTTGCCTTTCCATTGAGACAATTTCATAGATTTGTTTTCCCTTACCTTTTCCAGTTCCTTCCAATCATAATTTGTATTTCCAATAACCATTGCTTGTAGTTCATTTGGCTGGAAGAGCTGAAGGACCTTTCCTCCACAGACCTTGTGAAAGCCCGCGTGAAAAGCATCAAACAAGGAAGCCACTGATTTATTGAATATGTAATCCACATAAGCATCAACAAACTCTTGCCTAGAAATGAAAAGGCACACATGGCACAGAATATAAAAATAATTTTTTATGGAGAACACATATGCAGTCTTATTAAAAGTTTGATCTCGTGTACTTTTTGCTACTTAGCTATAAAACTGAGAAAGTATAAGCAGGATTCTAAGTGGACAAAGCCTTTTTTTTTTTAATGTTTATTTTTGAGAGAGAGCAAGAGAAAGAGAGAGAGCGCGAGCATGAGCGGGGGAGGGGCAGAAAGCAAGAGGGAGACACAGAATCTGAAATCTGAAACATATTCCAGGCTCGGAGCTGTCATCATAGGGCCTGACACGGGGCTCAAACCACGAACTACAAGATCATGACCTGAGCCGAAGTTGGACATTTAACCGACTGAGCCACCCAGGCACCCCTAAGTGGACAAAGTCTTTATAGAGAAGTTTATTATTCTTTCTGTATAAAAATCCAGTACTATCTAGGAGGCATGCAGACTTCATCTATCATTCAGAGCCTAATTAGGAAGGCTATTCCAAGGTGAAATGTCATTTCCTAAAGGGACACAAATGTCTATCAAAATAATTTTTAAATATTCAAAGATTATTGAGATTTATATGCACCACTTCAAATGCATCCCTAAAAAGAGTCATCTGTTAAAAATACCAGGTGATGGAAAAAATGAGAGCTTTGGGATACAGACTGTTTGACAGACAACAGTCTACCTGTTTTTCGTTGGGTTTCAAGGAATCTGAAAACACATTTTTATTTTTTTTTAAGTAGGCTCTATACCCAATGTGGGGCTTGAACTCACGACTTTAAGATTAAGAGTCACATGGTCTACTGATGAAGCCAGCCAGGCACCCCAACAAAATTTATTTTAAAAACTAAGTATCTCAGGGGCTCCTGGTGGCTCAGTCAGTTAAGTGAGTGACTCTTGATTTTGGCTCGGGTCATGAGATCGGCTCTGCACTGGGCATGGAGCTTGGTTAAGATCCTCTTTCCCTCTGCCTCTCCCCCTGCTCACTGCATGCTCTCTCTCTTAGAAATAAATGAATAAATACCTCAAAGGGTTATTAAGCACTTCATTAAAAGATTACAAGTGCCATTTCTTTTCAGAAGTATGTGCATATACATATAAGTACACACACATATATATAACAAACACTTCTGATGTTTTTTCCTGCCTGTTATGATACAAAAGTAAACTATAAACAAACAAAAGTCCCTTTACCCAGGAATTAGCACTATAGTTTTATTCAATTTGTTCTGTTAGCCACAATTATTTTATGCAGCTATCTATCTGGTCAAACAAATTATGAGAATGGGTACCAGGGGTATTTCAATATTTTATATTCCAGTCCTCCAAATTCAAAAGGATAATTCTGGGAATACTGGCAAATTTAGTTATCTATAGATAATCTTCTTAGCAATTATAAAATAATTTCAAAGTGAATTTATAAACAGAAAAAAGAAGGTTAAAGGGGGTCAATATAAAATTGGGTGGGCCTAAGGAAAAATCAATAACATATGCTATTAGGTTCTGATGAAAAGAGGCAGATAATTTTGTAATGCATAATTTTATAATTCGTCTAATTAGAAAGTGAAATTTATCTGTATTAGAAATTTATCTGCTTTAAGCACAAAAGGCTAAATTGCTTTATGTGCTAATATTTTTATCTTTAACACTTTATCTAGCATTGGTAGTACAAAGATAAAAATTCTTCAAATTATTAACTAAATTAAAAAACTTAACATAATACTTTAATAGTAGGCTAAAAACCTTTCTAAATCAGTTTTCAAAACCAAGATTTTTTTAAAGAAAGGATAATTAGAAAGACCTAAATATTTTCACATTATTTTAAAAACAGTTTATTTTTATCAAAGTAAGACATACACACAGTTTTAAATGTCAAATAGTAATAATCCTAACAGCCAACATTTACTGAGCACGTACATGTGCTAAGCACTATTTTAAGCATCTTAAAATTATTGCCTCATTTAATCCTCAAAATAACTCCAAGAAATAGGTACAATCTATCATCCCATTTTACAGAAAAGGAGACTGAGGCATGGAGACATTGACTAATTTACCTACAGTTACACAGTTACTAAGTAGCAGAACCAGAATTAGAACCATTTGAATAAAGCTCCTGGCAACAGCCAATAAGCTAGCTTTGTCTAAAGAATTGTAACACCATAGAAGAGAACAAAGCAGTTCTCTGTCTTGTTCCTTTCCATTAGAAATTCCTGATATCTGAAGGCAAATAAACTTAACTTTTCGCTATTACTTCTGATATTTACCTTCAAATTTCAACAACATAGTTATGTTATTCCTTAATTTTCAATTTTAAATATAATCTAATGAACTGAATACCTATTGTGGAAGGTGAGGATTTACCTTATTTTTAATTATCCCTCTCTCACTTTGTTTCCCCTAAAGCTCCCATTATAACAATTTTTGGCTTACTGTTCACTGTTGACATTTTTATGATCATAAATATCGCTCACAATTAAGTTGGAATATTTTATTACCTGCCTTTCTTTAAAAAGAACTTTTGTTTGGGGCACCTGGGTGGCTCAGTCGGTTAAGCGTCCGACTTCGGCTCAGGTCATGATCTCATGGGTCCGTGGGTTCAAGCCCCGCGTCAGACTCTGTGCTGACAGCTTAGAACCTGGAGCCTGTTTTTGCTTCTGTGTCTCCCTCTCTCTCTCTGCTCCCTCCCTCTTGCCTCTGTTTCTCTCTCTCAAATATAAACAAACATTAAAAAATTTTTTAAAAAACCACAACTTTTCCTTCCCTTAATTTGCTACTTCATCCCTCACTTTAACAGAAATGTCAATCTCTTTAGATTCATTCAACTACATAAGGGAGCAAAAGCTGCATTTTTCTCCTGGAGACAGCCCTCCTGGAGCCTCCATCCTCTTGATCTAACCCACATCGGCTGCTTTTTCCTAAACCTTCTACACACTGCTGTTCCTGCAGAAGAAATCCTCTGCCTCTCTTCTGGATTGGATTGTATTTTTTTTTTTTTTGATCCCGTGTCTTTCTCTTTCTTGGTTTAATTCCTTGTTTTGGTAGAACACATCCTCCTGTAACTTCCTGAGAAAAATGCACTGGAAGTAGATTCTCTGAGACTCTGGATGCCTGGAGATGTTTTTATATACATGCACATACTTGACAGTTCTGATACAAAATTCTAAGTTAAAAAATCATCTTTCCCCAGAATTTTGATCTCCCAGCTTGTGTCATTCTTTAGAAAAGTTCGAGGTTATTCTGGTTCTTTTTTGTATATGGTCAGTATATTTTTTTTTCCTGGAAGGTTTTAGGAATCTTTATTCTCCTAGGATTTTGAAAGTTCTCTTTTGCCTTAGTATGTCTTTTTTTTTTTTTTTTTTTAAACTTTCCATGCTTTCAATTTTAAAGGCATGTCTTTTAAGAAAGCATGTCATTCTGTTCTGGCAAGTTTTTTGGTACCATTTATTTGACAAATGTCTTTCAGTGATTTTTTTTTCAATTTTTAATTCAACTTTTTTGAATTTTAAGTCAGTAATTTTTAATCTATATCATTTTAAGAATACTGATTTCATTTTCTTTTGAAGTTTTCTTCTTCATCCTGCATTGTTTCTGTTTCCTTGGCATTCGATGGTTTTGGTTTTTCCTTAAACGTCCATCGATCTTTGGCTATCTACTCATACTTAAAAGTGAGGCAGTTTACTCAAAGAATCCTCCAGCACACAGTGCCAAAGAGAGGGAACTGTAGACTCAATCTACTTGTTTTCAGTATGCCTCTTACCCTTGGTTGTGCCTAACTGTACTCAAATCTAAAGTATCCCTTTCCCCCAGCGCCTCCCCCGCCCTTCAAAATATCCAAAGTCCCTTTAGTTCAATCTCTCCAGAAGGTAAATTTCCAATCTTCCGCCTAGACCAGAAAGGGAAGTTGCCAGGCTATTGTAGTGCTAATGAAAATGGGTAAATGGGTTTTTAACTGCTTTTTATAACAGCAATTTTTCTATTTCCAGCATTCCCTAAGCCCAATATACTTTCTAACATTTTTATTCTCAATGCCTGAGCCGCAGTTAAGCAATATAAAAACTGGCTGCCTTCTTGACTCCTTCCTATGTTGCAACTGTCTCTGGTTGACCAGTTAGTTAGTTACTCCTGTTCTCTAGCTTCCAAAAATGGGTTTCTGTTGTCTCCTCTCCCTTCTCTTTGTTTTGGTTATGATCTTTTATTTCTTTATTAATGTCTTAAAGAGATTTCAGGAACAAAAGGCAGTTACTTCCTTACTAACCATTCAAAAAGTAAGTTTTACCTGAGTAAAAACTTAAGACTGTGACAGGTTTCTATATACAGAAGAAAATGCCTACGGAAAGTTATTACTACCACTGATGCTGCTATAATTCACTTACCGATTTTGTTTGTTAACAGCTGTGTCTGCACCATTTAGAACCAGCTCTTTCACTTCTGTTGCACCAAAGTTTTCAACTGTGATCTATTAATTTAAATTTTTAAAAAAAGTCAATGTCAGACTCAAAACTTATTAGATTTTAATAACCTATTATTATAGTCTACCTTTCTCTCATTAAATATAAGAATAAAGCTGAGGTAAAATTCTGTGACTATCATAAGCTTATTTGTGAATTCTAAATAAAGCCACACTAGAAGTTTTCATCCGCCGTAGTAGTGTGAAATCCTACTGTGACTAACTACAAATTACCAAATGTTTGGTTAGTTTAGAACAGGAAATGGAGTATTTATTATGTGTAAGACTTTAGAACAATCACTACAGGAGTAAAATATCAGAAAGGATGTTTTCCTTGCACATATAACAGAATACAGGTGGTCAAAATGTATGCAGCCTAGACCTGCCATGCATTCTTCTCACTTGACAGCTCCTACTCTTATATTCCTGTCTTGTTTGCATTCTTGATCATACATGGTTTTTCCAGTATGCACGATTTGGTTTATAAAGATAGCTGGTTATTTTGAAACTTTTTATTTGCTTTACTAGTCTGCTAATTTTCCTATAAGTATTACCATTCCCACCTTTGTATCTTTTCTCCTTCTATTCCCTCTTTTTGGAATATTATCCTCTTCTATGAAAACATTTTTTTTTTTTTAGTACCTGCTATCTATAAAACATTACGGTGGGGTTGAGATGATAAGAGATGAATAAATCCCTGCTGTGGAATTTACTATCTAGTTAAGGAGGAGAAATGTGTTATATAAGCAACTTCTTAAAATAAATGCTGTAATAGAGACATAAACAAAATGCTATCAAACCACAGAGGAAAGAACACTCTCTAACTGGAGGAAGTATGAAAGACCTTGAGGAAGAAATATCCTTTGAAAAGCACCTAGAAGGATGAGTAGGGCCCTCAAAGATTGAGAGGGGATGGAATTTCTGACTGAGCATAGAGACTGGACAGGATACATATGACAGTAAATATCAAATTCTGAAAACGTATGGCCCTAAAAAACAGGAAGATAAGGTACATGAGAGAATACTGTGTGACATGATAAAACTTGCTATTAATGGAGGAATATAGTGTAAGTTACAAAGAAAGCCAGATTACAAATAAGACTCTGAAGCCCATTCTAAAGCTATTATTATGCAAGCAATAAAGACTCACTGAAAATTTCTGGAAAAGAAATGGCAGTGGGAAGGAATGTTTAAATTACCATAGTTCTTGAATATACTAAAGCATTCACAAACTTGGCATTGACAAATTAGAAATTATATTGCTTGGAACCCGAAGTTTCAGTCCATTGAGATAATCAATAAAAATTCAAAGATAATTGTTTCTCTTATAAATGAAATTGAATTAAAGAATCAAACCACTGGGAAACCAACCATTCAACCATTATTTATTAAAATAAATTCACTTATTTCATTTTAGCCAAATTTTCTTAAAATTGTACTATGTGCCAATTCTTAAAATGATCAAGAAATGGGTAAACTTTTTTGACGGGGCACATCATTTTTTTGGAAAATTGTGGGATAGGAGAATATAGTATCTGTCAGATTTGACCACAAGATCATAAAGGGGACTATTTGGGGGAAAAACAAATACACAAAGTTTTTAAAAACAAAAAGAAAGAAGACCAAAGGCTTTACCATTTTCACAAGAGTCTAATTAACAACATTTAAACCATTCCATTCTGGAGTGCTTTCTCACAATCCTTGCTGATTTTCTCATCTTTAATTGTCAACTGGTCTACTTCTGCCAGATCCTTGTTTGTCAAGGGCTTTGCATGTGGATGGATAAGTTATTCAACATCCCTTTCACTAAATTAACAAAATTCTGTATCTTTGGTAAGATTTGCAATTTCTTTTTCTAAATATCATTCCAACGTATTTGCATTTGCACTGTGGTATGTCATTCAACAGTAAGGTAAATAGGCAAGGACAAATATTAATGTAAGTAGAAAGGGATGTCTGAGTAGGAATTAATCTTTTAAGTGGTAAGTTCATTACTGAATTTTCTAATGTACAGTAACTTTTGCTTCTCTAAAGCTTCTTGTAATTAACTGCAGACTCAAAAATGAATACTTGAATAAAGAGGTCTTCTTGTATTTGTAAAGATCTTTAACATAATGATAAAACACTAGGCTCTGAAGTCACAGACCTGGGTATAAATATTATTTCTGACATGTAATGACTGTTTTCAGTTTTCTTCATCTGTAAAATAAGGATAATACCAATCTCATAGGACTGTTATGAGGATTAAATGAAATAATGTACGTACTATGACTAGCAAACAGTTAATGCTCAATAAATGTTAGCTAAAGGGTTAAGAATTCCACTCGTCAACATAAAAAAAACAAAAACCATAAGGCAGGGATGAAGAATAATCAGGTTATTCTAGGTCTTTCCATCTTACCGTAAAATTAAGACAAAATGTTTCCTCGACATCATCTTCTGGATAATCCAGTAATTGTTGCATGCTTCTGCAAAACAATATACATTTTTCTTTGAGGTAAAACATTACTGGGTATTTTGACTGTTTTGCTTATGGATAAATATATATTTCTCATTCATTCTTGATAAAATCCTTTTATGAATCTGTACTCTTGTATTTGTTTCAGAATGGTAGATGTGTAATGGCAAGCTAATGAACAATTTTGAAGGAACAAATAAATCACTCTAAGGTTTTTATCTCTTCTAAATACAAAGGCCATGTGTCCAGCCATTTTTAACATTTGTTCTTATTCATATACAATTTTTATTCCATTTTATGTAATAAATAAGAAACTTTATGTATTCCAGCTAGGAATGAAAGTAATCAGAAGTCCAAGTAAATCATTTAACTATTCTCAGGAAACATTGCCTTCCTAAGTTTATTATCTGATATTTGTAAAATATTGTTAAATTTCTAAAAATTTAGGGAATGGTTTTATACACACAAGTCTTTCAGTAGAAAATTTTGATCTGGGTAACACCATGAGTTCTCCAATATGAGAAGGGTTTTTGTTTATTTTGGAAATTCAACAAGCACAAAATACAATTATTCCTAAAAGGAAAGCTTTCTGTACATTTCTCATTCTCTATTACCTACACTCCATCCTTGTCATTCTTTACAACTAACCTCCCAACATCAGGCACTAGTTCCTTCAAATCATCCAAGGATGGCTTCTTTTTCAGCAGTTTCTTATACAAAGCCAAAGGAAAATGGAGGTCCACAATAGTAAAATTATAAATTGCTAATCCACAGATAACACCAATCAAATGGAACAAATCACTATCTTCAAATGTCTAAAAATAAAAGAAAAAAAAAAGTAAAGACTATTTTCCAAGTTAAAATATTACATTATTTCTGATGACAAAAACATACACTTGTAGTAGAAAATTTTGAAGACACAGAGTAATGAATAACAAGAAAAAGCTTATTCTCAAGCATATCTCCCTGGGATAATATCAGTGTTAGTATTTCTACATTATTTCCATCAATATATTTTCTAAGACAAAATTAAGACCTTGCTAAAATCACAAGTGGCTTTTTCTCCCAGAAATATGAGCATTTCTACATCATTAAATTAATAAATGAAATGATTACTAGAACACTTAATCTGACTTAAATAATTATACATATTCAAAATTTCAAAGATTTAAAAGGCAAAAAGAAAATTAATAAATGCATGTAATCCATTCACAATGATTAAAAAAATTTCTTTACATATTTTCATCAACTGTAAATTCAAAAAATAATTTAAAAACATTATACTTGGGGCGCCTGGGTGGCTCAGTTGGTTAAGCGGCCGACTTCGGCTCAGGTCATGATCTCGCGGTCTGCGAGTTTGAGCCCCGCGTCGGGCTCTGTGCTGACAGCTCAGAGCCTGGAGCCTGTTTCGGATTCTGTGTCTCCCTCTCTCTGACCCTCCCCCATTCATGCTCTGTCTCTCTCTGTCTCAAAAATAAATAAACGTTAAAAAATGTTTTAAAAAAAAAAAACATTATACTTAAGGTCTTCTCATTCTTCTAATCACAAGTATTTTATCATTAAATATTCTTCTAAAACATGATTTTTAATGGCTGCATATCGTACCACGGTCTGCAAAGTTAGCTATTTTACTACAGTTGGATTTTATATTATTAAAACATCAAAAACAATGCTTATTTCCCCTCATCTTTAGAGAAGCAACATATAGTAGCAGAAAATTCTGTGAGCATGACAGTTAAAGAGAAAAACATTTTTATCAGATTTGGGGCTCCACACCTGTTCATTCACTATCTGGCCTCAATGTTTTCAAAGACAAAAACAGTATTTATCTCATAAGGTTGTTGTGAGGATGAGATTAATGTATGTAAAATACTTGTAGCCCGGTTCCTGTAGCACACAGTAAAGGCACTATCAGTGTTAGTTATTCCAACTAGTTAGTGATATTCCAAATATGACGTGTATCATTTCTGCACAGTTTGGAATGTTTGTTTAGGAGAAATTCTAATTTGTAAGAAGAATCTCAAACTCAAATGATAGTTAAGCATAACCCCAAACTGTTTTCCTCCATACCTATTCCATTTACACTGACATTTGTAGTCCAAGAAAATGGCTATCTTTCCCCATTTTCATCTGTACACACACACAGACACATATTTCTATAGGAGTTAAAAAATGCAAACTTGTTTAGTATGTATTTTTGTCTGCTAGTGATACTGAAAATTAGGGATTTGTGTGTGTTTGTGAAATGCCTCTTTGTATACTTGGCCCATTTACTTTTTGGAGCTAGTGTTTTCTTATATATTTGTATTTGAATTCTTCATATTCTATGAGTATTATCCTATGTCATATCGGTTATATATATATCCCAGTCTGCTATATACTTCTTAATAATCTTGTTTTTGTTATACATAAATGTCACAGTTTTTTCCAGTGGTCAAATTAGCCTTTTTCCTTTGTGATGTCCTATCCCGTGTTTAAGTTCAGAAAGTCCTTTTAGAACAGGACAGACCGAATAACATGTTAATATCTCTTCCTCCTGAAATCCCTCTAAACGTGAATAAAGGATTAAAATGGGCATAAACCCACAAGATAAAAGAGAATAGAAAAAATAGGGGAGGGTTTTAATATTACTAAAGAGATGATAATATTTCAAAATACGAAAAGTAGATGGTTAACTGTAGGCTGGTTAGTAGTAGGGTGGTTAACTGATTCAGGAAGCTTAAACTGAAACAGGAGCTTAAGAGAAAAGCCAATGAAAAACAAGCTAATTTGTGCTTCAGACTCAGGGAATGGAAGTAGCAAAAATACCTTTAAAGTCAAGTAGCCCTGCTAGCTCAGTTAGTAAAACATAAGACTCTGAAAGTCAGAGGTACTAACTACAGTAGTTGAAAACAGGATATGTGGTGAAAAGTCCCTTACCTTTCTGGAGACAATGAGCCAAAGTGGCTCTGGAATCTGAGACAGATGGTGCATTAAAAACAAAGGGATCAAAGGGTTCAAGGGGGTTAAGAGGTACAATCCTCCAATTATAAAATAAATAAGTCACACGGATATAAAGTAGAGCACAGGGAATGTAGTCAATAATATTTTAATAGCTTTGTATGGTGACAGATGGTAACTACACTTTGAGCACTGTACATACACTATGTACACTATGTGTACTAATGAATCACTATGTTACACACCTGAAACTAATATATATTATATTGAATATCAACTATACTTCAACTAAAAATGTAATTTAAAAAGTTAAAACGGGGCTCCTGGGTGGCTCAGTTGCTTAAGCCTCTGACTTCAGCTCTGGTCATGATCTTGCAGTTCATGGGTTCAAGCCCTGCATTGGGCTCTGTGCTGACAGCTCAGAGCCTGCAGCCTGCTTCAGATTCTGTGTTTCCCTTTCTCTCTGCCCTTCCCCTGCTCATGCTCTGTTTCTCTCTAAGATAAATAAACATTAAAAAAAATTAAAAAACAAAACATAGAATACACATACAAAGAAACAAGTGGATCAAATGAAGGTATGCATAGTTAACAATGAGAAATCCCAGCTTCCCTTTCCAGTGTTCAGAACACTACTAGAACACTGGCAGCCAAATTGTAAATGTTGACAATTGATGGTTCTCCTTGAAACACCTCTACCTAATCACTCTATGAATGGTGATTGTAAATCATAAATGTATATACTCAAACTAGGTAGCTTTTCAGTGTCATATTCTTAAATGTGAATAAAAAGCCAAGGATCACAAGAAAAAGACAAAAGAAATAATTGTCTGGTATTCAAAAGTGTCCAGTATTCAACAAAAATTTATGAGACATGCAAAAAAAGAATATGGCCCATTCATAAGAAAAAAAAATTAAATATAAATTGTTGAGAAACACCCAGACACTGGATTTACTAGACAAAGACTTTTTACTGTCTTAAATATGCTCAAATAGCTAAAGGAAACCATGGGGGTGGGAACTGGGGGGAGAGAACAGAAGAACAATGTCTCCTCAAATAGAGAGTATCAGTAAAGAAAGAGAAATTATGGAAAAGAACTAAAAATTCTGGAGCTGAAAAGTACAATAACTGAAACAAAAAATTCACTGCAGGGGTACAAGAGATTTGAGCAGGCAGAAAAAAGAATCCATGAACTTGAAGATAGGCCAATTGAGATTATCTACTTTGTTGAACAGCAGCAAGAAAAAAAATGAAGAAGTATGAACAGAGTCTAACAGATCTGTGGGATACCATCCAGTGTACCATCACATAGACAGGAGAGTCCACAAGGAAAGGAGAGAGTGGGGCAGAAAGAATATATGAAGAAATGGTTAAAAATTTCTTAAATTTGATAAAAGACATAAATCTAACATCCAAGCAGCTCAACAAACTCGAAATCCACATCCAGACATATTTTAATCTAAGTGTTGAAAGTCAATTACAAAAAGAGTGTTGAAAGCAGCAAAAGAGAAGCAACTCATCACAGCAGGGCTCCTCAATAAGATTAATAGCTGATTTCTAATCAGAAACCATGCATGTCAAAGACAGTGGAATGACACATTTAAAGAGCTGAAAGAAAAAACTGTCAAGCAAGAATTCTACATCCAGGAAATCTCAGATAAAGAAAAACTGAGGGAGTTTGTTGCTACTAGACCTTCCTTACAAGAAATGCTAAAGTTCAGTAGGCTGAAAGAAAAGGATGCCACACAGTAACTCAAAGCCATACAAAGAAAAGAACTCTGTTAAAGGTAGCTACACAAGTACATATAAAAGTTAAAATTATTATATTTTTGACTCGCAACTCCCTTTTTTTCTATATATGGTTTAAAACTCAAACGTGTAAAATAAGTATAAATCTACATTAATAGGCATACAATGTATAAAGCTGTAGGGTGTGACAATAACAAAGAGGAAGGGACAGAGCTGTTTCAGGAGCAGAGTTTCTGCATAGTATGGAAGTTGGTATTAATTCAAACAAGATTGTTATAAATTTAAGGTGTTAATTGTAATCCTCAGAGCAACTACTCAGGGAAAAAAATGTATATATATATACATACATATATATATATAGAGAGAGAAAGAGAACATATATGTATACATATATACATACATATATATATATATATAGAGAGAGAGAGAGAGAGAGAAAGGGAAATGAGAAAAGAATCAAAAAAACACACTAGACAAAACAATCAATTAAATTTTTAAAAAAGACAGTAATGGAGGCACTGAAGAATAAGAGAGATATGACTTATAGGAAACAAACAGTAAAATGGCAGAAGTGCTTATCAGTAACAGCTTTAAATGTAAATGAATTAAATTCTGCAATCAAAAGGCAGAAACTAGCAGAACAGATTTTAAAAAACCATTATTCAACTGTAGCCAGTCCCTACTTTACAATGGTTCGACTTCCGATTTTTTTATTTTACAGCGGTGCAAAAGTGATACTCCACCAGTAGAAACCATTCTTCACATTTTAGATTTTGATCTTTTCCTGGGATAGCAATATGCACTATGTGCTGATCAGCGACAGTAAGCCACAGTTTCCAGTTAGCCATGCAATCATGAGGGTAAACGACCAATACACTTATAACCATTGTGCCCATACAACCAGCCTATTTTTCATTTTCAGTACACTATTCAATAAATTACGTGTGATATTCACTATTTGGTTATGAAAGAGGCTTAAGATGATTTTGCCCAACTACAGGCTGTTCTGAGCATGTTTAGTATAGGCTAGGCTAAACTCTAATGTTTGATAGGTTAGGTGTAGTCAATGCATGTTTAACTTACAAAATTTCCAATTTACGGTGGGTTTATTGAAACATAACTCCATAGTAAGTCTAGGAAGATGCTGTACATGCTGTCTACAAGCCTCACTTTAAATTCAAAGACACTAGATGGTGAAAGTTTGAGGGGTCCCCAGGTGGCTCAGCTGGCTGAGCATCAGACTTCAGCTTAGGTCATGATCGCGAGTTTGAGCCTCACATCAGGCTTGCTGTTGTCAGTGCAGAGCCTGCTTCAGATCCTCTGTCCCCCTCTCTCTGCCCCTCCCTCGTTTGTACTCTCTCAAAAAAAAAAAAAAAAAAAAGTGAGAGTTTGAAAAAAATGATATGTCATGTAACTAGTAACCAAGAGAGAGATGAGTGGCTATACCAGTATCAGACAAAATAGACTTTAAATTTAAAATTATTACAAAAGATGAAGACATATTCTGATAAGCATCAATTCAAGAAGATGTAACATTTATAAATATATACATACCTAACAATACAGCTTCAAAATACACACAAAACTGACACAATTGACAGGAGAAATATGATTCTAAAATAATAGTTGGAGGCTTAATATCCCAATATTCAATATATCAATAATGGATATAACAATCAGAAGATCAATAAGGAAATAGAGGACCTGAACAACACTACAGAATGACCAGACCGAACAGACAGCTTGGAACACTCCATTCAATAACAAGAGAATACATTATTCTCAAACGCAAATAGGATATTTTCCAGGAAAGACCATATGTTAGGTCAAAAATTAAGCCTCCAAAAATTTTAAGTTTATTTATTTATTTTTGGGGGGGGGGGGAGGGAGGGAAGGAGACAGAAAATCCCAAGTAGGCTCCACACTGTTAGTGCAGAGTCCGATACAGGGTTTGAACCCACGAACTATGAGATCATGACCTGAGATGCTTAAATGACTAAGCCACCCAGGCGCCCCTCCTTCTGCCTTGTTTTTTTTTTTAATAGATTTATTTTTAAGTAATCTCTATACCCAAGTGGGGCTTGAACCCGGAGATCAAGAGTTGCAGCTCCACTGGACTGAGCCAGCCATGGACCCTCTATATTTCCTTCTGTTGTTGATTTCCAGTTTCATTCCATAGTAGTCAGAAAATTAATTTTTTATGATTTTAGTCTTTTTCAATTTATAGAGGCAATTTATAATTCCCAATCCGTAGGTAAATTTGTAGTTACAAACATATATATTAAAAAAGAAAATGGGTGGGGGGATGGGCTAAATGGGTAAAGGGCATTAAGGAAGACACTTGTTGGGAGTTATACATAGGGAATGAATCACTGGAATCTACTACTGAAATCACTACTGCACTATATGCTAACTAACTTGGATGTAAATTTAAAAATTTAAAAAAAAAGAAAAATATCTCAAATCAATAATCAAACTTCATACCCTAAGGAACTATAAAAAGAAGAGCAAACTAAACCTGAAGCTAGTAGAGGGAGATAACAATAAAGATGAAAGTGGAGATAAATAAAATATAGGAGAGAAAAATACATAGAAGCAACAAAACTAAAAGTTGATTCTTTTAAAAAAGCAACAAAACTGACAAACCTTTAATTAGAATGACCAAGAAAAAAAAAAGACTCACATTACTAAAATCAGGATTGAAAGTGGGGACATAACTATCATCCTTACAGAAATAAAAAGGATTGTAAGATAATACTATGAACAACCGTGTAACAAAATAGATAATCTAGATGAAATGGGCAAATTCCTAGGAACATACAAACTACCAAACTGACACCAGAAGAAAAAGAAACACAACCTGTAACAAGAAACTGAATCACTAATCAAAAACCTTCCAACAGGGGCACCTGGGTGGCTCAGTGGGTTAAGTGTCTGACTTTGGTTCAAGTTGTGGTCTCAGGGTTCTTGAGTTTGAGCCTCTGTCAGAGCCTAATTCTTGTTCTCTGTCTCCCTCTCTCTGACCCTCTCCTGTGTTTGCACTCTCTCACTCTCAAAAAATAAACATTAAATAAACAAAAAAACCTTCCAACAAAGAAAAGACTATGACCAGATTCTACCAAACATTTAAAGAATAATTGACACCAATTTTTCCTCTTCCAAGAAATGGAAGAGGGAATACTTTTTTTTTTTTTTTTTTAGTTTTTTTTTTTTTTCAACGTTTATTTATTTTTGGGACAGAGAGAGACAGAGCATGAACGGGGAAGGGGCAGAGAGAGAGGGAGACACAGGATCGGAAACAGGCTCCAGGCTCCGAGCCATCAGCCCAGAGCCTGACGCGGGGCTCGAACTCACGGACCGCGAGATCGTGACCTGGCTGAAGTCGGACGCTTAACCGACTGCGCCACCCAGGCGCCCCAAGGGGGGAACACTTTCTAACTCATCTGTGAGGTCAAATACCATGACACCAAATACCGACAAAGGCATCACAAACACCAAAAAGAAAACTACAGACCAGTATTCTTAATAAATAAGGATAAAAAAATCATCAACAGAATATTAGCAAACTGAATCCAGCAGCATATTAAAGTATTATATACCATGACCAAGTGGGTTTTATCTCAAGAACACAAGGTGGTTCAACATAAGAAAACGCACCAATGTAATACATCACATTAATGGAATGAAGGAAGGAAACCACATGATCATCTGGATGCACAAAAGCATCTGACAAAATACCACTCTCTTTCATGATAAATATACTCAACAAACTAGGCATAAAAGAGAACTTCCTTAACGTTAAAAAGGAATTTATGAAAAATCTAACATCCCACCAGATCAGGAAAAACAAAAGCATGTGCACTCTTACCAACTTGTATTTGACAGTGTACTGGAAGTTCTAGCCAGGGCAATTAGATGCAAGAAAAAGAAATAAGGGTATCTAAATTGGAAGGAAAGAAGTAAAATTAAATCTATTGCATTTGTGGATGCCATGATCTCGTATAAAGAAAATCCATCCACAAAACAATCTAGAGCTGATAAATGAATTTAGCAAAGTTGCATAATACAAGATTAAAACACAAAAAGTAGGGGCGCCTGGGTGGCGCAGTCGGTTAAGCGTCCGACTTCGGCCAGGTCGCGATCTTGCGGTCCGTGAGTTCGAGCCCCGCGTCAGGCTCTGGGCTGATGGCTCAGAGCCTGGAGCCTGTTTCCGATTCTGTGTCTCCCTCTCTCTCTGCCCCTCCCCCGTTCATGCTCTGTCTCTCTCTGTCCCAAAAATAAATAAACGTTAAAAAAAAAAAAAAATTTAAAAAAAAAAAACACAAAAAGTAATTGTATTTCTTTTAGTATCTGTGCTGCCAAAGCGAGCATAATCAGTTGTATTTCTATACCTAGCAGTGAACAAACCAAATATAAAATTTATACAAAACTACAGTAAACAAATAGTGCTGTACTGACATTAAGGACAGATAGATATATATATATATATATATCTCACTAGAATAAAAAACTAAGAGTCCAGAAATAAATCCATATTTATGCAGTCAATTAAATTTCAACAAGGGTACCAAAACCATTCAGTAAGGAAAGAACAGCCTTTTTAACAAATAATAGTGGGACAACTAGTTATTCACATGCAGAGAATGAAGCTGAACTCTTACCTCACACCATAGCCAAAAATTAACTCAAAATAGACCAAAGACCTATAATAGCTAAAACTGTAAAACT
Organism: Lynx rufus; assembly: GCF_022079265.1. Classification (NCBI taxonomy): domain Eukaryota; kingdom Metazoa; phylum Chordata; class Mammalia; order Carnivora; family Felidae; genus Lynx; species Lynx rufus. The sequence continues at coordinate 10,478,655 of NW_025814825.1, forward strand.
CTTAGAAGAAAATTCACAGGTTAATCTTCATGACTTTGCAATAGTCATGGGTTCTTAGTTATGACACCAAAAGCACATGCAACAAAAGAAAAAGATAAATAAGACTCCAACAAAATTTAAAACTTTTGTGTGCAAAAAGATATTATCAAGAAAGTGAAAAGGCAACCATAAAACGGGAGAGAATATTTGCAAATCACATATCTGATAAGAGTCCAGTATCCAGAATATACAAAGAACTCTTCAAACTCAACAAAATGACAATCTAATTTTAAAATGAGCAGAGGGCTTAAAAGACATTTTGCTAAAGAATGTGACAAATCAAACACATCAACTAGCCATTAAGGAAATGCAATTTAGTACCCCAGCACTTCATACCCACTATACTAATAAGAAATATATATAAATAAAAAACATTTTTGAAATACAGAATTTAAAAAAAAGCAAAATAGCAAATGTTGCCCACGAAGTAGAGAAATTGGAATCCTCACATACTGCTGATGGGGAGGTAAACAGTTTGGTGGTTCCTTAAAAAGTCAAACTGAATTATAATATGACCTAGCAATTCCACTCCTAGGAATACACCCAAACTAATTGCAGTGTGCAAACAAAAACTTGCACATAAATGTTCATAGCAGCATTATTTAGAGCATTTTACCAAAAGAGGTAAATAGCCCAAATGTCTATTGACTGATGGATAAACAAAATGAGGTATATTCATACAAATGAATATTATTCAGTTAAATGGAACGAAGTACTGATATGTGGTACAGCATGGATGAACCTTAGAAGCATGCTAAGTGAAAGAAGCCAGCCACAAAACGCCACATATTGTACAACTTCATTTATAGCAAATATCAAGAAAAGACAAATCCACAGAGACAGACAATAGAGTAGTGGTTATCAGGGGCTGGAGGGAGAAGGAAATGAGGAATAACCGCTTAATATGTACAGGTTTCCTGTTGAGGTGATGAAATGTTCTGGAACTAGAAAGTGGTGCTGGTTGCACAACACTGTGAATATACTAAATGCCACTGAATTGTACATTAAGAAAACTCCTAAAATGGTGAATTTTGTTATGAATTTTACTTCATTAAAAAAAGTTTTTAAAAGAACAGATAGCCTTCTGCCTTCTCCCTCTCCTGGTCAGGACTGAGGTTTAGGGTAATACGCTTACTCTGAGGTAGTGGTCCAGTATGTCTAGGGCTGAGCTTTCAGCCAGTGTAGCAAGAAGAGCGACTACATACAGGGTAGATTAAGTAAGTATCTTGAAGATGATAGCTATGAAGTTTCTCACTGGCGATTTAAGTCACATAAAATGGACAAGAAGGCTAGAGTAAACTCTATGGTGTTTGCTTAGTATAGAGATATCAGTATGATCTCACAGTTAGAAACCATACATATGTTGGAAATCATGAGATATGTACATATGTGTACACACATATGTGTGTACATACACATAGTTCCTAACTCTGTCTGCTGAGAATGTGAAAGCAATGACTATCTGGTAGCAGTTGAGTACACTTAGCATTCAGAGCACGATTTCTGAATACTATTTCCATCTGAAGAAGCGAGGGCTTTTAAGGAGAAAAGGCTAATGCTAGAGCTGGGGTAAACACATGAAGAGCCTATAACATTTATTGTACCAAATGTAAAGAATAATTAAGGAAAAATTGGGACACACCAAAAGTACACAAAAGAGGAACCAGTTCAACAGGGCTCCCATTGGTGAAATCAAGATAAACTGAAAAGATCTCACAGAGATCCACAATAAACCTTGTTAAGACTGCCCCACCCCTGGTCTCAAAACATTACCTCTCTGCAGAACTGAATGAAGTCCCACAGAACTCTCTGTGTTCCTAGCAGGACAGGCCTCCACCCCATATACCCTCTTAAATTCTATCTACCATACCATTAACAAACTACCCCACAAGACCAAGCCAAGAAGGAGACTGTAATTCAATCAGATTACCCACCTACCTCAAAGGTCATCAGGACTACTCCACCATGTCTTACATGTCTGTTTCTCAACATAGGAAGCCTCAAACTCACAGGTTATCCCTAATCCCATCTTATGTGGCACCGTACAGGCCCTAAAATCTGACACAATCTTACAACTATCTTTGCTCCACTAAACGCTTTCACTGTTTACCCTGGAACTCACAATCTATCATTTGGAAAATTGCCCATATCCTAAAATTCTATCCAAATTTTCCTTCCTCTTTTGTAAATGAAGAAGACTGTCTTCTGAGGACACTATTTCCCCTGTAGCTCTCATAAATGGTGTCTGTTTTCTCTTCCAACCCTTCATACGATTCGGCATAGAAGTTAAATCTCCTGGCTCTTCACTCCTTCTAGGTCTCCTTCCATTTGCCTTCTTAAAACCCCCAGCTCCTCTAAAAAACAGGGCAACTGCATATAACCCTGCTACTGCACTGCTCTCTATTATTTGTACAGCTCTCCTGGGAGTATACTCAAAGGACAAAAAAAACAAAAAAAACCTGCAAAAACAAGTTAAAAAAAAAAAAAGAAACAACTATTTTCAGCTTTTATCATGATACTGGTGGTAATGTTGGTACTGTTAGGCAGCAAATGTAGAGTTTTGGAGTATTTTTTCATACCAAGTACACCAGATAGTAAGGAAGCTACGAAAGAGTAATAAAGTTGTATCAAAAGAACTCAGATGCCAACTTGCAGAGCTCTCCCTAGACAAAGATAAGATAATATGAGCATCAATAAAGATAATAATAACTATGATGGACTAAAAACATCAAATATGTTTAAATCCATGAAAACAAAACTGAAAAAATAAATTGTCATCACTGGAATATGCCAATGAACAGATTCATTCTTTTGAAAAATTGTTAATTACAGAGAGAGAATCCATTCCCATATGAATTGTACTACTAAGGAACCAAATACTACATAGAGGGAAATTTCTCTGTATAGAAGTACCCAAGCCAATAAAATGAAAAAGAAATGTTAGAGTAGCACCATTTTGCAACCCCTAATAAATTAATGAGACACTGATCATCAATGACTGCTAATATCACAAAGGATAGTCAGCCTCCTGAAATATGAATAAATAACACATCAAGGTTTTTAGAACCAATAGTAAAATATTCTATTCAAAATTCTTTCAACTCATTCTACAAACTGAACCATCCGTCATTTATACTCTCTAAACCAAGGGGCAGTGAACTTTCTGTAAGGGAAAAGATGGTAAATATTTCAGGCTTTGTTGATAATACAGTCTTTGTCTTAACTACTCAACTCTGCCTCTCCCAGCTGTAGCTAGAAAGCAGCCATGAACAATAGGTAAAAAAGTGGGCATGACTTTATTTACAAGAACATGTGCTGGAAAGAACTTAGTTTATGGACTGTAATTTGCTGCGTAGTTACCTCTGCCCTAAACGATAAGTTAGAAAAATCAATGATTGCTACTGATAAATTAATTCTTCCCAGAAGAGAAGTTAATCTGGTAATAATTATTCAATCCTAAATCTAAATCAGCAGAGAGAAAGGTCATCATTCTCAGGCTGACCATTCCTTTATTTTGCTAACTGGAAATGTGTGGGAAGCATTAATGTGTTCTGACGACTTTGAGTCCAAAAGTTTGTAATTTTTCAAATTGTGGTAAAGCAGATCTCTGAATAAAATGTTAGGAATTCTGTAATAACTCTTATTTACTGAGTTAACTTGACACATGTAGGTATACATACATAGGTATATACATAGAAATAATTTAGATGGTTGGACTTCACCTTATCAGAAAACCAAATGAGCCTGGAATCTTCATAATACCTAAACATGCCATATTTAGGATCCAATAATTCCCTCATGATGAGCAAGAAAAATTCTTTGCGTACTCCTCCTGCATCAACAGCATCTTCTCCAACAAATATAACCTAAAATAGCATAATGCAAACACTGAATGTAAAGAAATGGAAGTATATTCTGGAGAGCCCATAACGTGTAATTTATTACAATAAATGCTCAGCAATTAACAGTTTAAAAAATTTTTTTAGGTTTTTATATAGTTTTATTTATTAAGTTTCAAAGATACATTAAAAACAGAAAAACTTTAAACGTATTTTCTGAATAAAGTCCCAATTATATAATAGAAAATGTCAAATTACCTTGAGTGGCTTTTTGTAGTCTATATTCTTTGTTTTCCTAAGGACTTCCATTGCATCTCCTACAATATTTTCTCTGCGCACAACTAGAATTAAGCAGGGATTCACAGATTCAATCACCGGGAGAAAAAGAGAGGAGACATTCTGTCTATGGGCCTGGTCAATAGCCATCTAGAAAACAAAAGATTAAAATTTTAATACAATGCTATAAAGAAACTAAGGTGACTGGGTAAGCTAACTTCTACCTATTAATTATAATCCTAGATTTATAAGTCCTATAATAGTTCCTATGCTACTTAATTCACATAACACCTAACACAGTATCTAATAGAGCATAAGAACTTAATAAACTGTATTCTCAGTATAATGAGTGTCCTATTGAATTTTTTTTTTTAATGTTTTAATTTTAGAGAGAGGGAGACAAAGAGAGAGGGACAGAGGATCAGAAGAAGTGAACTTTGTGCTGACAGCAGAGAGCCCAATGCAGGGCTCAAATTCATGAACCATGAGATCACGACCTGAGCCAAAGTCAGACGCTTAACCTACTGAGCCACCCAGGCGCCCCTTGAATACTTTTATACTAATGTATAGCTAATGATACCATTATGCAAGCATGGAACTATAATAATATGGTAAATCTAAACACTGCTATTTCTCAAAAGATAAGCGGGATGAAGAGTGAGGAGAAAAAGAAAACAGCATTAAAACAACCTCAAATGAGAATAAGGAACAGCCTGGCTGAGGAGTTATTATAGAAATTCATTTAGTAGGGGCGCCAATGTGGCTCAGTCTGTTAAGCATCTGGCTTTTGATTTCGGCTCAGGTCATGATCTCACAGTTCGTGAGTTTGTGGAATGGAGCCTGTACTGCCAGCACAGACCTTGCTTGGGATCTCTTCCTCTCCCTCTGCCCCTCCCCCCAGCTCGTTCTGTTCTCTCTCTCTCACGAATAAACATTAAAATAAATAAATAAATAAATAAACATAAAAAAAAAAAAGGAATTCATCTAGAAGAGTGATCACCATGTTCACAAACCAAGCATTTGGCCTTCACCATTTAAAGCCTTTGTTCATTTCCTATGGTTTTCCCAGTGTTCTTATTCTAAAATGGAATGTACTATGTATTAAAAGCATGCGGTGATTATTGTTTTAAGAAAGACCATCAAAAACTCGTTCACCAGTTGTTAGTATAAACCCTACAAAAATATTTCTCCTGGATGCGCCTGGATAGCTCAGTCAGTTGAGAGACCAACTTTTTTTTTTCCCTAATGTTTATTCATTTTTGAGAGAGAGACATAGCACGTGTCGGGGGGGGGGGGGGGGGCTGGTGTAGGGCAGAGAGAGGGGGAGACAGAATCCGAAGCAGGCTCCAGGCTCTGAGCTATCAGCACAGAGCCCGGTGTGGGGCTTGAACCCACAAACTGTGAGATCATGAACTGAGATGAAGTCAGATGCCCAACCAACTGAGCCACCCAGGCGCCCCAGGAGACCAACTCTTGATTTCAGGTCAGGTCATTAAACCAGGGTGGTAGGATCAAGCCCTGCACTGGGATCCACACTGAGTGGTGAGCCTGCTTAAGATTCTCCCTCTTGGGGCATTTCTCAGTTTCAGCTCAGGTCACGATCTCACATTTCGTGAGTCTGAGCCCCAATCGGGCTCTAAGCTGACAGCATGGAGCCTGCTTGGGTTTCTCTCTCCCTCTCTCTCTGCCCCTCCCCCACTTGTGCTGTCTCTGTCTCTCTCAAAATAAGTAAATAAACTTAAAAAAAATTTATAAAATTTTTTTTTAAAAATTAGCCTTAAAAAAGAACAAAGATTCTCGCTCTCTCTCCCTTTGCCCCTCTTCCCTGCCTGCATATACATGTGCTTACTCTCTCTAAAAATAAAATGTGTATTATTTCCTCTAATGATGAAAATGGATATAAGCACATATGTAAAATTCCCCCTAGTGTTTATTATTTAAATATCTAGAGGCATTTAAAATACCAAAGGCATTTATTTTAAAGGAATGAAAACAGCTATCAAAATTGGGGTGGGGTGCTGATAATTTTTTAAAGCATTTTTAGATTTTAAGAGCTCAAGCTTTCTTCTTACCCTTTTCTTAGTCCTTAGCCTCTATAGTCTGATATTCTATACTAGAAAATAAAACTCAAAACCTTTTTAAATTTACAGGCTCAAAAGATACAGCACATCTACTATAGTTCTTAAAATGATAATGTAAGTTAGTTAAAAAAAAAAAAACCCTCATTATAAATGAAAAAATGTTCAACATAAAACAGAGCAGATTGGGGGAGAAAGGAGATGGAAGAGCAGGAGACGACCAACCTCAGGAAAATGTCTTACTTATTACTAACACTTGTCTTTAAGGAAACTTCATATCCTCCCCCTAACAAGTGATCAAATACCTCTTACTTTAACATCACATCACCTCTGGTTACTTCCATCTTTTACCAAGTATATAAATATGGAATACATAATGAAGCAAGATTTGAAACAAACCCAAGTTTATCAAGTAAGCTAATAAAACTGTTTATAAAGATTACATATTTCTACAATGAAAGATGTTTATACCATTTTTTAGATATAAATGATTAAAAGCTAAACTATTCTATTTTCATTTAAATATATATAAGCCTTCATAATAGTACACTTGTCACATGCAATTATAAGGTACCTTTGCAAAGGTACAGAATGTTCCCAAAGATTACAGATTATAGGCAAACTTCAAATATTTACTTTTTTAAAAAAAATGTTTTATTTATTTTTGAGAGAGAGAGAGAGAGAGAGAGAACGAGGGGGGAAGGGGCAAAGAGAGAGGGAGACACAGAATCCAAAGCAGGCTTCAGGCTCTGAGCTGTCAGCACAGAGTCTGATGTGGGGCTTGAACCCACAAAGTGCAAAATCATGACCTGAACAGAAGTCAGATGCTTAACCAACTGAGCCAACCAGGTGCCGCAACAAATATTTACTTTTTAAAAACATTACAGAAACAATTCCAAAACCATTCTCAAGTCAGTTGGTATTAAACTATATCTTACCTGCATCTGTAAGACTGCATCTGTTTGTAACAGAGTAGTTTTTGCTTGGGCATCAAATACAAATGGATATGTGCAGATTGTAACAGGAATATCTGCCAACTGGAAATAAAATTAACTTATTAGAACAAACTGATTTGTGATATATTTTTTGTAGGTACTGTCATTTCTTTTAAAGCTGATCATATTCTTGGTTTATTCACCTGTATGTTATCCAGGAATTATAAATATTGTGCTTCCTTTCAAATATGGAATTTTTACTGATTATCAGATGAGGCACTGGAATAACCCCCATTCTCAATAACCTCAATTTTAGGAAGGAATTATATACTTGAAAGTACATACAATTGTAAATTACAAGGATCTTTTGCTTAACATGTATTAACTTCAAGATTCAGTGAATTAGGAGGCAAATATATCTTAAAGTTGGGGGCTCCTATGTTAAATACATTACCCAGTTCTAGAGTACTCAGGGCTACTCTAGCAACTGAGGCCAATGATAAGCAATCTGCTTATTCATTCATTTAACAGTTATATACTGCATGCCGTTAGGGTACCAACACTATTGTAAGTCAACAATCTTTCATTCATTTAACCTACAAAATAAGTACCATGAAGTACCATTATTTTCTGTCAATCTTTAAAGCTGAGAAACCGGATTATTACCATTATCACACATTACCCACCTTACAGACAATTATTTAACCTAGCAAGTAATACAGTGATTGATTGCTAAGTATTTTAACAATGCAGAAAAATACAAAGATCTATGAACTTCTAGTCACAGATTCTTGCAGTCAAAGGAGGCCGTATTCCTACCATCTACCCAATAAGGCAATGTTTTTGTGTCAGCCCTGAAATGGAGACCCTGCTGTAAGGTTTCTAGTGAAGACTTTCAATACACCATGAAAAAAATCCACTTCTTATGTGCTTAGGAAGTTCTTCTTATTAAGTCTGAATCTACATTTATAAACATCACTATGCATTACTTTGTTTTGTATTGCAATCTTCATTGCAGGGAAGCCTATATGGTTTAAAATATTTCAAGTGCCCATGCTCTCTCTAAATTGTCTTTTTTCCATAGTAAACATTCCCAGTTTTTCCAGCCATTCTGACAATACTATGGTTTCCAGCCCTTCTCCATCTCGACTGCCTTCTTTTAAATGTATTTTAATTTATGTAAGTCTCTCTTAAAAACAAACAAAATAATCTAACAGGGCCGAATCAGTACAGAATACAACGAGACTATCAACTCTTTGTTGTCAACATGTAAGACAGCATCGTGGGTTATATTAACCTTACAGTAAATTATCATTTTTTGTTATTTTTCATATGACAATTTTTACCTTGATCCTGTATTTGTGTCACTACCTATTGATGGGAGAATGTCATTTCACGATTCTGAAATTTAAAACTACCAAAATGATTTCTCAGGTCCCTTTTGGTTTCAAAAGTCTATGATTTCATAATTTTATGTGCTATTTCTATGTGAAGATAAGGAAGCAAACAATATTAGGCCTATAATATAAAGTTAATTCTAAATGCTTCACTGGTTCAAGTCCTGGGAAAAATGCAAAACAAAACAAGAAAACCTGAAGTCTATAATGAAAGTATAAAAGAAGTATTATAACAATTCCAAGTATTAAAAAGGTTATTCAGGTTTGTTGATAATCTAAACCAAAGTGCTAAAACTTTATATGCTAAGACAGTATATTATACAAAGTGAGGAAGATGACCATACTGAGTTTATTTAACTTTATGATGATCATTTTGAGTATTAATTATTAGCTTAAAATTGAAGATCATTTTAGTTCTATAAAATATTTTTTGCCTTACTGGGTAAGCATTTGTCAGATTTTAAAAGTTTGCTTTTTTATATTACAAAGGACATGTGTTAATTTTATACTGGAAGACTTTAGGAGGGTAGACATTATTTTAAAGCAAATATTGTTGGGGTGCCTGGCTGGCTCAGTCAGTACAATATGCGACTCTTGATCTCAGGGTTGTGAGTTTGAGTCCCACATAGGGTGGAGAAAATAAAATCTTAATTAAAAATTATTTTTTTATTTTAAAAATAGAAATCTTTTTTTTTTTTTTTTTTTTAAGAGAGAGAGAGTGGGGGAGAGGGGCAGAGGGAGACAGAGGGAAAGAATACTAAGCAGGCTCCATGCTCAGAGCGGAGCCTGACGTGGGCCTCAATCCCACAACCCAGGGATCATGACCTGAGCTGAAACCAAGAGTCAGACATTCAACCAACTGAGCCATCCAGGCAGCCCCAAAATAAAATTAAAAAATAATAATAAAGCAAATATTGTTGAAAGGCATCATACAAGTGTAATGATAACTAAAACAGAGGTTTTAATTTTCTTCAAAAAACTCCTTTGAAATGTTATATAGGACAACTCCTATATAGTCATTAAAAAAATTTATATATATGGATAGATAGCTATATCTACCTATCTATATATAAATTTATCAAACTAAACAGGAAACTTGCTCTCCTATTACTTAAGATAAAACAGAGTATATCTTACTCTGAACATGAGACTTTATTACACCAAACTTACCTCAGTTAATCCATGGTTGACATCCTAAGACAGCAGTGCAGAACGTAACAGTAATGAGGAAAGAGCAATGTTAGTGTCCAAATTTAACTATTTCTATTCAAAGTAGCATTTCATATATTTTGCTACAGAATACTGAATTAATGAAGTAGACCAAAATATACCTACAACAAAACTTACCCTTTCCATGTGCATCTTATATATCTATACCTATAAAACTAAGACCTTTCTTTCATGTATCTTGTGGTCATAAAATTATCAAGGCTTGAACATAATGAAATTTGGCTTTAGCAACTAAGCACCCCAATTGGAGAATTTAGGTAAAACGTGGAAACTAATCCTAAGTCCTAAGCTTGGTCTTGAAGAAGTCACTTTATGTCTTAGTTTCTCCACCTGGAAAATGGAGAAAATATTCCCCAACTTCTCCCCAAGGACTTGGTTAAATCTTGACAAAATGCTTGGAAAGTATTTAGCATATTAAAATACTATATGGAAACAAAGTGAAGAAAATAAGCCATTAAATGTTTTTACTTGTCAGAAATAACGAACAAAAACTTAGGATATCTTACATTAAGGATTCTTTAACACTGAATTAGCTTAAAACTGAAAGTACAAAGGGGCGCCTGGGTGGCTCAGTCGGTTAAGCATCTGACTTCTGCTGAGGTCATAATCTCGCAGTCCATGAGTAGAGCCCTGCATCGGGCTCTGGGCTAACAGCTCAGATCAGAGCCCGGAGCCTGCTTCAGATTCTGTGTCTCCCTCTCTCATGCTCCTCCCCTGCGTGCACTGTCTCTCCCTCTCTCAAAAAATAAATAAACATTTAAAAAAAAAATTTGTTTTTAATTGAAAGTATAGGACAGGGTTTAGGAGTTGGTAAACAGAAAGAAAAAATGAGGAGAGAAAGAGAGATTTATGAAGGGAATAATAATGGATATTATAATGAAAGCTTACTACTTCACTCAACAGAAAGATACACTTTCTTGCAGAATGCTTCTACATATACTCAGGGTACAGACTCATATAAAGTGTTAGAATTTCCAAAAACACGTCACTAAATTTGCAGATGGTACTTAGCATAATGAGGAATTAATCTTACCCAAAGAGAGGTCTGGTTTTGCCCTAAGCTGCTGGGGGTGATCTATGGGCAGTTGGAATGTCAGGCCTCATAGGAGTGTCTTTGTCTGAGGGCTCTGGACCATTTGGTTATCATTTCTCCCTTCAGAAGAACTGGACACTAAAGGTTATCGGCATAGGCAGTATGTAATCAAGCCTCAATAAAAACTCTGGGCCTCAAGGATCTGGTGAGCTTCTGTGGTTGCCAATATTCTGTGAGTATCACCACACAGAGATGCTAGGAAAGTAACTCATCCCTGACTCCACAGGGAGAAGAAAATAGAAGCTGTGCCTTTGGTACCTCTTCCAGAGTCCACTCTATGTGCTTTTCCCCCTAATTTCAATCTGTATGCTTTCCATACAATAAACTGTTAACATCACTGTAACAGTTTCCAGTGAGTTCTGTGAGAACTTGTAGCAAATTATTGAACCTCAGTGTGGTGTGAGGAACCCCTCAAACTTGGAATTCACACCAGAAGTGAGTGCAGTCTTGTGCTGTCTATTCCTTATAAATTCATAGCTTGCTAAATGCTCGCACGCTTTGGGGGTACCTTTGGAGACTTTAAGATCTGAGCAAAGATTTAGGGTTCTCTCATTGTGCTAAATAAAGCCAAAGCAGTACAAAAATAAGCAAAATAAGACTCTATACAAATCCTACTTGGAGAAAGGTTATTTATTGATAGTTTCTTCCAAAAAATTCAGAGTACCAAGTTATCACTACATCAGTGCCCCTATTAACAATGTTAACAAGAACATATTTAGAAGCTGTACTGCTGAAAAGCCTTTTAGATTACACCAGTTTAATTTGAAACCAACTTCACAGGCACATGTGACATTCTTTTACAGTATATCTTGTGGGGACATTTTAAAAATGCTATTATTATCATGAAAGCTTGAATAAGCAAAGAAATACCTTTCAATATTTTCTGACTACCTATATAGCCTGCTTGACAACTATACTAGATACCAATATAGTTTATATCATGGGAGATTAAATTTATTCTTAAATAAATAATAAAATATATATGCACTATTTTTATTGCTATATGTAAACAGATAAAGGTGCTATGCATATCGTTATGCATTGGAGAAATCAATAAGATTGTTGGAATTTATAGTATGACTAAACCATACTAAAGCAGAACCTGTTTGACTGTAGGGTGATGTAAGCTGAAAGGAATATAGGAAATAATGGGACTTGTGGAAAGCTTGAGAAGCTTTTAGATATCAAGTGAAACTATTATCTAGGAGAGAGGCATCCAAGGGTGAAACAGATTAAGATCATTATTAGAAATTTCAATTTAAAGGTTAAGGATCTTAGACAAAAGCTCAAACATTTAAAACAATTTTTTAATGTTTTTTATTTCTGAGAGAGAGGGAAAGAGAATGCTAGCTGGGGAGGGGCAGAGAGAGACAGACAGAGAGAGAGAGAGGGAGAGAGACAGGGGCACAGAATCTGAAGGAGGCTGTCAGCACAGAGCCCAATGCAGGGCTTGAACTCACAAACCGTGAGATCATGACCTGAGCAGAAGTCAGATGCTTATAAACTGACTGAGCCACTCAGGCGCCCCAAGAGCTCAAACATTTTTAAAAAGGTAAATGCAAAAAGGAAAAAAGGTAAATGCTTAAAAGAGCATGGATGAACTCTAGAGTTGCAATGTACTTGTTATATTATTTGCAAATCTGATTCAGTCAAAGTAGTATTTCCAAGGGAAATTTAAAAGGAAAACAAAGTCATGAGGGTTGGAGACAGGCTCTATCATAAAACATGTGAGGTTAATTAAAGGTTTATTGCTAAAAATTCAACATATCACTCAATGTGTGACCTACTATTGGCTCCAAATCCACATACTCAAGTAATAGTTGTTGGCTGTTTTTAGAGTGGAAGTCCTGAAACTGGGTCAAGGTATGCCTAATTTTAGTTGCTCAATGTCCTAGAAGCTGGAGTAAGAAAGGCTTTAAGGAATGTTCCAAAAGTCAGGTTCTCATGGTCTAAAGCAGACTTCACTAAAGATGCTTTTAACACCAATGGTTAATGATGGTTCCAGTTGGTTATAGACAAAAAGACAGAGCTCATTGGCACATTTTAGTTTCAACTAATTACTTATGGCAAAGCACTATACCACTGCTGGTGTCATTTTGACTTAATGATGTAACACAGGATTACTCTAAGGGAATACTGAAGTTAATGAAGTGATTCCAGTAAATATGAAAGGTCTTGGCGATTAAATGAAAATAAAAAGATAGCATCTAAAACATGAAGGAAATGGATATACACAAACATAATTTGGTAATCCAATACATAATCAGTCTAAGAGTTTAGTCTGTAAAATATTAATGCCATTAAAAATGATTAGGGAGCTTTACAAAGCAAGGATGAACTTTTCTAGGAAATATTACAGTTGCAAAGGAGCAAAAATGTACTTTAATCTCTTCTTTTTATTAAATGAGAACAAAACTCAAACCCAGAAAGTACTGGGGGATATTTCCAAGCTGGTCTCCCCAACTGTTATATCAGTCTATCTTTCTAGTTTGCTGGTGAACATGTCATGTTGCTAGCTCAGCACTGTTAAAGTCCAACTTAACTCCATAGAACAAAGATAGTAATGATTTATATACATAGCACAATTAATATCAAATAAATATGACTTATGACTTTAAAAAACATGTAATACAACATGAAAGACTAAAAATTTCACCAATTTACCAAGTATCTTCATTAGTATCTACTTATATATGACATGCCTTCCATAGGTATACAGTTCTTGAAATAAATTGTATTTCAAGATATGTATTTTTAAAATTATATAATAAGAACCTTATAGTAATACAAACAAGCGGACCCAGCATAGACCATTCTATACTTCATTCTAAATTAGTCCATTTTTACTAAGTAAATATTGATGATATGTAGGATAGTAACTAAAAGTATAAGAGAAGGAAGAAAAAACAACAAAGTTTAGTAGCAACCACTAAAGTATTTTCAACTTAAATGCAAAGTTAAAAGAAGGTAAGGAAATATACAACTAAGAATAGTACTTAGAAAATGGAGAAAAATCAAGTATCAGAAGAGAAAAAGAACCCATGTGCCATTTTATTTTGCCTAGAGATTACTGTGGAGGGAGAAAAACAGATAAAAAGCTGAAAAATCCAACTGAAAAAAAAGTTTCATACACCAAGATCAGAGTCTTGACGGGTGCCTGGCTGGTTCACTTGGTAGAGTGTGTGACTCCTGATTTCATGGTTGGGAGTTTGAGCCCCATGTTGGGTGTAGAGATTGTATATATACATACATATAATCAATCTTTAAAATGATCAGAGTCCTGATAAACAAAAAACAGAGAAGCTTACAGTAACCAGCAAGAGTAGGAGGATTAAGCAAAAAACTTTACAGAGTTAGGTTAAAAAGGATGGGAAAATGAAAGGGGATGAGGTGAAAAGTTAGAAGTCTCAGCAGTACAAAAAAGGATATTATAAGAAAAGCAAAGAACTTCACAGAATTAGTTTTTAATGTTTAGAGATCAGGGAAGCATATACGTGCTGGATTCTTAAAATCCTTGACTGGGAAAGAAAAGAAATGGAGGAAAAAAATTTTTAACAGATTATAGCATAAAGCAAATATAATAAAGGTAAACAATTTCCTTACAGTATTGAGAACAAGGTAAAGTTACATATATATGTATACATGTGTATATAAGTAAAACTTAAAGATGTATATTTCTTATAATTCATAGTAATAATGTTTTATCAAAGAATATTGTAAGCTTGCACAGTGAAGCAATGGAACTACTTTAAGATTATAACTTATTCAATAGTGTTACATATGTGTATATATACACATATATATGCATTTACATACATGTATATACATATGTTAATGTGTATACAAACATACATACACCTCTGTATCATCACAAAACAGCATGTGAGTATATTTAGAATAGATTTTTTTAAATCTTAGAGTGTTAATGTGATGTTCAGCCTAGCATTAAGACTAGCAATACAAGCATGAATTTTATTAAAAAGCCTCAGGAAAAGAGTCTTTAGAGTTATGCGTAAACGTGAAATGTGGAATAAGCGCTTTTAACTCTCTCAAAGAAGGGAGCTTTGTGAAATCAAATGTCATAATATAAATTAATGAACTATATAAATAAGAGGTGCACAAAGATCTTCAAAGTAAATGCCAGCTTTCTTTTCCCAGAGGTAGATTAGAAGAACCCAAATCACGGGTTCTGCATTCTGATTTCTAAGATTTGATATTAGGGGCACCCGATAGCTCAGTCGGTTAAGTGTCCAACTTCAGCTCTGGTCATGCTCTCAGTTCAGTTAGTGGGTTTGAGCCCTGCGTCGGGCTCTGTGCAGACAGTTCAGAGCCTGGAGCCTGCTTCCGATTCTATCTCTCCCTCTCCCTCTGCCCTTCCCCCATTTGTATTTTGACTCTCAAAGTAAGTAAACATAAAAAAAAAAAAATTTAAGATTTGATATTAAACCCACTATCCAATTAAATAAAGAACAAGCTTTCACTGCTGCAGCCACCTATTCAACATCACTCTGTCTACAAACGAAGAGAAAGGAAAACCTTGAGGCAGAAAGAGTAATGGAGGGCAATTATCAAGTATAATAAAGATATAATCTGGACAGAATGATAAAGAGAAAAAACCTAGAAACAGGAAGGTAGTCCTCTATGGCTTCCCTCTCAACAGAAAACAGTAGCACTGAGATAGCAGCTCCTAAGGAAATTCAATTTGGTATCACCTCAGCTATATACCAAGAGGAGTCTGGATACAGGCCTGCCAAACTTAAAAGTAAACATTCAAACCATAGCTTTTCCACAAAGATTACTACAAACTAAAAAATTCTATGGGACTGGCATTGGTGTTACTTGTTATGAACACAAGTAGTTTATGACCTACATACTAGATACAAATTCATATCAAAGGGCATCTAATCTAATTCATAGTAATACAGGAAGATATGACTCTAAGATAATGTTTCTCAAACTAGGCTTACATCTCTGAGAAATATATTTTTAAGGGTCTATGAGTGCTCTGGCAGAATTTCTTATTTTAGTGTTTTTATACCAGAATTTTAAAAAATGACTTAAAAATCTAAAATTAGGATAATCCATTAATAAACCCAGTATCACCATGAAATTCCAAGAGTTGCAACGGTTGTGATTGTAATCAAACTGGCACCAAATAGGAAGGATCTCTATGTTTAGGATTTCATACATAAATGATGTGCTTGATGAGTGAAGGCCAAATTACTATGACATCTCATTCTAAAAGGAAATGTTTCATTGTAGTTCAAATAGAGAAAGGTGAGAAAGGCAGCAAGATAACAGTGTTATTACACACCTCAGAATAGAGGCTACTGCCAAACTTTAAAGCCTGTGTATAGGAAGTCAGCAATAATAACCATCATTTTACCAAGACTTAACTATGTGCCAAGAACTGCCCTAAGCACTTTAGATGGATCATACCAATTAATCTCAATAACTATATAAGACTAGGGATAACTATTATCCCTAATTTACAGAAAAAGAATTAAGTAACTTCCCCAATGACAGAGAGTGAGTAAATGCTGAGCTCAGATTTGAACCGAGATGCTTTTATGCTACCCTACTTATCATATTTAGGCTAGGAGGTAAGATTCCTGATCATCAAAACACAATTATCTTCCATACTAAACAGTAACTTGATTTTTGAATTTGTAGTGTTATTTATAATTAATTTATAAATTTGTTATGGTTTTAGAGTTCTTTAAAAATGTAAGTTTAGAACTTGTTTTAGTGTTTGTATATATTTAAATAATATAGTCAAAAATAATGTAAGTGAACACTGGACTTAAGAAATTGTTTTACTTTAAAAGGGGTCTATATATCAGTCCAGTTTCAAAAACACTGCTCAAAGACCAGGATACCCTACGTGGTTGTGTCAAGTTTATATGCAGACTTAGGATTCCAACCTTCTAATGGCTTATCATAACACTTCAGATAAAATCCAAGTTCTTGATCCTAATTTACTAAACCCTCCATGATCTGGTGTCTATCCATTTCTCTGAACTCTCCACAATGCCATATTTTAGCCTTCCTGGCCTCTTCCTATCCTTCAATCATGTCAAGCTTGTTCTCACCTAAGGTCTTTTACTGGATGTTCATTTTTCTTGAACAGCCCATATTTCATCAGATAAGATTTTTCTGATCATCCAATTGTAAGAAACCATCCAGTCTCTATTATATTCTCTTATTTTAATTCTCTATACTGTGTATATTATTAGCTAATATTTTTTTTGCTTTACTGGATTACTGTCCACCTTGCCCACTGAATTATAAACTGTGTAAGAACATGGCTCTTATCTGTCTGGTTCATCACTATATTTGCAATACCTAAACTGATGCCAGTCAATATTCTCATTATTTGTTGAATGAGCAAATGAGTAGATCTAAGTCTGCAAAGCAGCTATAAATTTGACTGAAACTCCCAATGATTCTTGGGGGGAAAAATGAACAAATCTCTCTCTTAACCAAATGCACATACCAGGGAAGGAAAAGATGTTCTAGAAGTGACCGGATTCCTACAGAGGAGACTATTTTAAAATTAGCATGCACTAAATCACAGTGACATTCAAAAACTACTGTATGTGTTTACTGCCACTACACATATGCCAGATACTATTAGAGGTGCTGGTGAATAAACTTATAGAGTGTGTGTATCCACCACAAAGAGTTTGCACCTGGTACCTAGCAAGCTCCTTGTGGACAGGTTACTTAACCTTTCTACAACTGCTACATACATACTGCTTAAATTACCTACTTCAGGGGTAAAATAATTGGCCTCAAGTATCCTACAATGATTAGCAAGTAAGAGTTTTAAACCTGTTTTAGATCTGCTTACCCATTTCTATATTAAAATTTTGTGTGTCGAAATACAGCTTTAGAAGACTGCTATTACTTTAATGGGGAATTAAGTGTCTAGTTACTAGAGACTTAGCCACATGGTAAGTATATACACATGTAGATGTATGTCAATCTGAAATAAAAAGGGGGGAAAATGGAATTAATGGTCCTAGGACTCTCTTTTTATAATTCTGGGGCACTAATCTCACAATAGTACTATATTCTTAGAGTTCTACCAAGGACTCCAATATTCTCAACATAAAAGAATTAAAAGACAACCTCATGGAAAATAAGTGAGAATTAAAAGTCCATGTCACATTTGCATTTTTCTTTAGTTTGGTTTGGCTTTGGTGTAAGAGTGGAGTGTTTTCTTATCAATACTGCATAATAAGTAGCTGCTTCTTCCCAATGTGCTTTTATTTCAAAATAAGCTTTGAATAAAAGTTCTGAAAAAACCTTGGTGTTTCAAAAACAAGCAACAGTTTCTTTTCTGTGAGAATAAATGATACACAGAAATGAAATGATAAAATGCAAAAGGAAACATACCATTCCATAGGCCTGTTGTTGGACCCAGTTGATATAATCATTCCTTATGTCTATCAATTCTTGTACTTCATGTATATAAAATTTATCATATTGTATAATCTGTCCTGTTTTCTCATTTACCTACAAAAACAAATAAATGTGTAATTAACATTAGGTTTAACCCGTACCTAATACAGAGATTGAAAAATGTTAAAACAGAAAAGTTCTGAAATTTCTTAGCTAATTTTCTCTATTAAAAAAAAAATTTACTGAGTGCCTACTATATGCAAAATGCTAGTTAAGTGCTATGTGAACCACAAAAATATCTAAGATGGAATATCTGCATTCAGTACCTCAAAATCTAGTAAAAAAGAAAAATATTTCTATAACCACCACATAGTAAGAGATATGTACCATTAAAGTATATACAGTATATAAAAACTAGAATCTATAAGAACTTCTGTTTGGGGAATAGGAATTAAATAAGAATAGCTAATGCTTGTTAAGTGTCACTCTGTACTGGTATCTGAATAAAATGAAAAGTGACATTTGGGTAAGACACAAAAAATGAAGAGAGTGCAAATTATCACCCTAGAAAGTACTTACTAATTACAAAGGTAAAAAATCTCTCCAGTGGAGAACACTAACTTAACTGAGTGATCAAACCAATCACCACCAATACAGAGACAAATATTATGTTCCTGGTAATGCAACAGGAAGTATAAGCATCATCTATGAAGCAGAAAAATGTTTAGCTTGAATCTAATCAAGTCTCTTGATCTAAATTCAAGTTTGTAGGAAATACAAGGGACAGAGAAAAAGTAAACATCACCGTAAGGAAAATAGCAGACAAATATTCTGATTGTTAGGACTTGCATAAGAAGACTGGCCAGGAGTTTCCAAACAGTTAAGGTAATGGGATAAAAAAGTGGGGACTATTCTTTTTATTTTTTAATTTTTTTTTAATGTTTATTTTTGAGAGAGACAGTGAGCGAGCAGGGGAGGGGCAGAGAGACAGGGAAACACAGAATCCAAAGCAGGCTCCAGGCTCTGAGTTGTCAGCATAGAGACCGACGCAGGGCTCAAACTCATGGACTGCGAGATCAAGACGTGAGCCAAAGTCGTCAACTGAGCTACCCAGGCACCCTCCAAAACAGTGGGGCTGTTCTAAATCAATAGAGACACAGAGGTGTTCTGGTATGGGATACAGCAGAGCTCCTTGCGTTAGACTAGCCTCCTGACAAAAACAATTATAAACTCTGGACAGTATATAAAAAAACTCAACAATCTGAAAACACTGGAGATCAACCCAAAGCAAGCAAGCAGAAACAAGAATGAACACAATCTTTGAAAGAAGAAAGCATGGGTGTGATACACATTTTTGCCAAGGAAGTGCTTCCAAATCAGCATATGTAAGAGCTCAAGCACAAAGCAGCAGTTTTACCAGAAGAGTAAAAGACTCTTTACGGAAGAGTCATAGGTCACAAAGTGAGACAGCCAATGTGGCAGTGAGGAAGTAAAACTTCCAGAAAGGAATCTAGAGGATGAAGCCACAAAACCAGTCAGCAAATTCCCCATACATCATTGGCTAACCTTTTTTTTTTTTTTTTGAGGGGGGCGGGGCAGAGAAAAAGAAAGGATGCAAGTGAGTGAGGGGCAGAGAGAAAGAGAGAATCCCCTGAGAGGCAGACAGAAGAAGTGAGGCTCACCTAGGGCTCATGCTCACTGACGCAGCGCATGAGCTCATCTGATGTGGGAATGGAACTCACAAACTGTGAGATCATGACCTGAGCCAAAGTGAGATGCTTAATGACTGAGCCACCCAGGTGCCCTGCTGGCTAACTTTTAAACCATTAGTGTATAGAGTGAGACACTGGGGGAAAAAAACACCCCAGCAGAAAGCAGCACCTGGGAGGTTCCTCTTAAGGTAGACTTCAAGACAAGTATTTCTGGAGAAAAAAGGACACATTTGGTAGGCATGATGATAAAAGGATTAATTTATCAAGAAGTTGTAACAATTCCAAATAACAATGCTTTGAAATATGCGAAGGGGGAATTGATACAATTTGATGGAATTTTTAACACCCCTCTCTTGGTAACTGATAAAAAATTGACAAAAATAGCAAGAAAAGAACATGTGAACAATTTCAACTAACTTGAACTCACTATAATAGAACATACCACCCAATAACTGTATATAGAGTGTTCACTAAAATAAAATATCCTGGACCACAAAACAAGTCTTACTAAATACATTTAAAAGAATCCAAAGTACACCCAGTATGTTCTCTGACCACAATGGAATTAAAGAGTTAGTAACTAAAAGACATTTGGAAAATTCTAGAACATTGCAATCATTTTAAATAAAACCCTTTTTTTTTTAGTTTATTTATGTACTTTGAGAGAGAGTATGCATGTGCATGTGTGGGAGAGGAAGAGAGAGGAGGAGAAAAAGAAACGCAAGCAGGTTCTGTGCTGTTAGCATTTCAGGAACCATGAGATCAAGACCTGAGCAGAAATCAAAAGTCTGACACTTAACTGACTGAACCACACAGGCACCCCTGAACAAAACACTTCCAAATTACCCAAAACTTCTCTTGAATCCATCAGAGAGCTAAAGCCATAAGATAACCAAGGAGCCTGAATCCCAAGGATCGACAG
Source organism: Lynx rufus (assembly GCF_022079265.1). Taxonomy (NCBI): domain Eukaryota; kingdom Metazoa; phylum Chordata; class Mammalia; order Carnivora; family Felidae; genus Lynx; species Lynx rufus. The sequence goes on from NW_025814825.1 coordinate 10,499,583, forward strand.
ATACTTCCAAACAGAAACAGAATGCCAGAAATGGGTCACCTGTGGCAAAGCAAGAGGGAAGATACCACTGTCACACAAGCAGGGAAGAGGAAATCAGCTAAAATTTTAAGAAATTGCTTAAGACTGAGTATGGGATAACCTGACAGGGTTTTATAACCCCTAGGTGCCCCAGACAGTTTGCACTCACTCAGACTCTCTTCCACAGACCTCCACTGGGTGGTCTCTGGGATGACTGGAAACAGCAAAAGATCACAAGTCTCTCTCAGTGGTGCAAGGAATTGGCTTCCACTGTGAGAAAAAAAGAAGGCCTGCCATCCTGCCCATATCCTTTGCTTATACAGAGAGAGCAAAAGCCTTAAACTTACACTGAGAACGGTAAAGCAAATTCTATGCGTTGTTGCTGGAGGAGGGGGAAACACCCTCACTTCAATAGCTGGGAGGAATGGGGGACAACAGTCCTGAGCCCAGAATCTTATATCAGTAGGATCAGAGGATCCCTAATGCTGATGGAGGGAATAGAAACGCTGAGTAAGTCCCACCCTGAGATCCAGGCATACACAATCACCTAAGACCAAGGCTAAGACAATAACATCAAAGAAAATTTTCTGTGTCCTCTCCTCTATTAATCCTGGAAAACACTGAGTAACAAGCAAGACTAGTTTACCACTGAGGAGGGGCAAGAGTGAGAAGAAAAAACCCTCTATCAAGCAGGCATACAAAGCAGAACACAGTGAGAAAAAAAACTTTTGACATTTCACTTCTGTCCAAAGCATCAGGCAACACTAAAGGAATCTGAGGCCTCTGGTATAAAGCCAATTCAGATAGTGGAGCAAGAAGAGGCTTTAGGAAAATATTGAATAAAATTAAAAGTGTATCAAAATTTGAGGGATCCTACTCAAACAGAGAAAAGAAAAAGAAAACTTAGCATTAAATGATCATATTAGAAAAAAAGGTTTAAAATCAATGATCTAAGCCTCTGTTTTAAGGACCGAGAAAGAGATGACCAAATTAAGGACAAATCAAGTAGAGAAAAGGATATAAAGAGCAGGTATTTCTGAAAGAGAAAACAAACACTAGAGAAAAATCAAGAAAGCAAACGTGTTTTACGAAAATATCAGTTAAGTTGATAAGCCTCTGAGGAAAAGGGAGAAGACAAATTACCACTAACAGGAATGAAAAAGGTGGCATCACCACACAGACACAGACATAAATATCACCACACAGACCTACCAAAATTGACTCCAGAAGAAACAGAAAATATAAATTACACTGTACTTACAGTAAAACTTTGGATTGTGAGTAATCTGTTCTGCAAAGGTTCTCCATAAGACAAGCAAACATTTCTGATAAATTTTAACTTGATAAACGAGTGACATCTTGCAATACGAGCAGTATGTGGCACCGAACATCACATGATCACAAGTGAGCCAATGGTTCTTTAAATTCGCTTTGATTTGCAAGCACTTTGGATTATAAGCGTGTTCCCGGAATAAACTGTGCTCGCAAACCAAGGTTTTACTGTATTTATAAAATTTAATAGGAAATTTTAAATTTCCTAGAAGAATACTACAGGCCAAGACGGTTTCACTGGTGAATTCTATCAAACATTTAGGGAAGAAATGAAATAATATCAATCTTAACTCAGAAAATAGAGAAAGAGGAATTATTTCTTAAAAAAAGTTGGTGACAATATGAAAAACAAAAATTATCAGATCAATATCCCTTATATAAGCATAAAACCTTCAATAAAATATTAGCAAATTAAACCCAATAATATATATAAAGTATAATACATAATGCCCAAGAGGAATTTATCCCAGGAATGCAAGGCTGGTGTAACATTCAAGTGTCAATGCATTTCAGTACATTTCAGAAAAAAAGGCAGGAAAAAAATGGTTTGTTCATCTCCACAGATGCACAGAAAAGCATCTAACAAAATTCAACACCTCTTCATAAAAAACACTCTAAGCAAAATAGGAATACAAGGGGATTTCTTCAAAGAGATAAAGCCCATTTTACTGCAAGTCCATAAGAGTAGAAAATAACATGCTGTGTATATATAAAAAAAAAAAAATCCAAATGAATCTATAAAGAGAATTACTGAAACTGATAAATTAATTTATCAAGGTCACAGGGTGCAAGATCAATACACAAAACACAACTAAATTTCTCCATACTAGCTTTGCAACTGGAAAAAAAAAACACCTAAATTTCATTTACAATAGCAACAAAACCAAATATTTAGCAATATATTTAACAAAAGATGTATAAGACTTCAGAACTACAGGGGCACCTGGGTGGCTCAGTCGATTAAGCTGCCAACTCTTGATTTCGGTTCAGGTCATCATCTCACAAATGTGAGATTGAGCCTCGAGTCTGGTCTCTATGCTGGGTGTGGAGCCTGCTTGAGATCCTCTCTTTCCGCCCCTCCCCTACTTGTGCGTGCACATGCGTGCACTCTCACACGCACGCTCTCTCTCAGAGGAAAAAAAAGAAAAATAATAGTATTACTGTTAGGTAGGAAAATGCCCAAGAAGAGGAATGCTGAGGTAGTATCAGAATTTACTTTCAAATGACAAGAAAAAAATACATACATATATGTAAAAGCCAAGGTGACAGCATGTTAACAATTACTAAATCTAGAATGGGAGGCATGTACGTATCTACTTTGGGGCACGTAGCTGGCTCAGTTGGTAGAGCATATGACTCTTGATCTCAAAGTTGTAAGTTCGAGCCCCATGTTGGGCACAAAGACTACTTAAAAATAATATAGTATCTTTAAAAAAAATAGGGATTTATCTTTCAATGTTTCTGTATATGTTAAGATATTCAAAATAAAAACCGAAGAATAAAGTGAAAGAAAAGGATTTCAAAAAGAAAAGCTTGAGGAAGAAAAGTCTAGACAAATATAAGGAGAATAGCATGAGCTAAAGGAAAAAAATTTCATAGGGAAATTGGGTTTTGAGAGTCAACAAATGATAGAATCAGAGTGATATTTTATGAAAGTTATTCTGTTGACAGTGTGAATTATACTAAAAGTTAGTACAGAGGCTAGTAGTAGGGAAATAAATCAAGATATTAAAGACTGAAGATTTCTAGATAATAAAAGAATGCAGAGCCTGTGGTAGCTGATACAGAAAAGAGTCAGACCTAACTTCAAAATTTCAAGCAAGAGTAACTGGAAAAAAAATGCTGGCAACACAAAGACATATGAGTCAAGAAAAGATGAGTTTTGATGGGAGAGGATGAGAGCTGGGAAGGATGAGAAATTTGGTATTAAATCTTTTTTTAAATTTTAAAATGATGGCAAGACTGTCAAGTTGCTCACGAGAAAGGCCTGCCTAAAACACATTAATTGAGAACATTTTCCTTAAAGGAGACAACTAAAGCTGTGACAGGAGGTGAGACAGTAGAAAGTAAAACAGAAAGGACAAAGTGCAGACCACTAAGAAATATGCCACATTTAGGAGAAGAAAATAAGCCATCGAAAGAAACAAATTCGATCTAACATACAAACTAAATAAAACTAGCTAAATTTCCTGTAAAAATAACAAAAAAAATTGTTTATAATTTTCAAAAATCACTAAACTAAGCAGCATTTGAAAAGGAACAAATGAAATCACCTAGTAGATGCATAAATCTATCAGACAGGTGCTTATGTCCAAACAGGTACTCTACACCATGAGATGAATGAATGGGCAAAATGAGTAATACACACACACACACACACACACACACACACACACACACACACACAGTTCATGCTTCTAATGGCACTTTACATTTTCACTGAAATACAGATTTTACCTTAAAATTCACTCAGATGTTATGTTCCACTAATGAAATAATAGTAACTATCATTATGGACCAATTACTAAGTACATGTCATGTACATTATTTCATTTAATCTTTAAATCAACCCTATGAAATAGATACCATTGTTACCATCATATGGACAAATATACTAAGATGTAGAGTTCAAGAAACTTTTTTTTTATTTTTTTTTTTAATTTTTTTTTTCAACGTTTATTTATTTTTTTTGGGACAGAGAGAGACAGAGCATGAACGGGGGAGGGGCAGAGAGAGAGGGAGACACAGAATCGGAAACAGGCTCCAGGCTCTGAGCCATCAGCCCAGAGCCCGACGCGGGGCTCAAACGCACGGACCACTAGATCGTGACCTGGCCGAAGTCGGACGCTTAACCGACTGCGCCACCCAGGCGCCCCTAGAGTTCAAGAAACTTAACTAAGGTCACACAGCTAACAGAGCCAGAAATCTTAACTCACTATATGGCCATCTAATTTTTGTTCCTTGATATATGTTCATATATATATGAGTATTTGCATAAAAGTATACAACACATAGTTAGAATGCTACTATATTTAGAACATATATACACATTTTTTTCTTTTTATGAACATGTAAAATTGCCATCAAAGGACACCTGGCTGGCTCAGTCAGAAGAGCATGTGACTCTTGATCTCAGGGTTTTAAATTTGAGCCCCATGTTGAGTGCAGAGATAACTTAAAAATAAATAAATAAGCCTAAAAAAATTTTTTTTAAATAAATAAAACCAATCACATACAGCCAATGCTTAATCCTGGGGCCCACTCTTAAGGGAATAAATAACCCAGTTTAAGAAGCGCATGTTAATCACACCGCTTTCATTTTCAAAGTTGACACTTTTAATCCCTCTATACACTGACACAAAGCACTATGAGCTCTTTTTTTCCCCACTGTTTGATTAATTTATATCAGTGGTCAGGATACACATTTAGGAAGAACTGACCAGAGTAAAACTGCTATTACTGGCTTTCAAACAAAACTAAGATACCTAGTTTATATATCGAGATCAAAACCTTCATCCTAGAGCAGGGTCAATAAACTACAACCTGTCAGCAAAATCCTGCATACAGACTATTTTTGTAAATAAAGTTTTATTGGAAAACATCCATGCCCATCTGTTTACACACTGTCTGCAGTAAAGTTGAGAGTTGTGGGTTTTTTGTTTTGGTTTTTTTTTTTGAGTGCTGTTTCCATAGAAACCACATGGCTTGCAAAGTGTAAAATACTACCTGGTCTTTTACAGGTAAAGTGTGCAAACTCTTGCCCTAGAGTCTTGTCCAAACTCTTTCTATTAAAAAAGAAAACATACACAATAATTACACAAAAATCTCTTTGGCTTTTCCGTCTCCAATATTTATGTTTATAAATATACACACCAACCTTTTTTTAATATTTATTTTTGAGAGATAAAGTATAGGTGAGCAAGATGGGGGGCATGCAGAAAGAGGGGGAAGAGAGGATCTGAAGCTGGCTCCATGCTGACAACAGAGAGCCAGATGCAGGGCTTGAACTCATGAACCCTGAGATCTTGACCTGAGCGAAAGTCGGATGCTTAACCAAGTCACCCAGAAGCCGCTACACACCAACTTTTAATCATGCTGGACTCTAAAATTTAGCAAGTTCCATACGAAATGATTCACATCTCACTGACCTCTGAAATTTTTATTTTAAATATTTTATTTTTATTTTATTTTAAATATTTTAGATTTCATTTAAAAGCAAATGTTTTTTAATGTTTATTTTTGAGAGAGGGAAAGAGACAGAGTACAAGCAGGGGAAGGGCAAAGAGAGAAGGAGACACAGAATCTGAAGCAGGCTCCAGGCTCTAAGCTGTCAGCACAGAGCCCGACGTGGGGCTCAAACCAAGTATTTTAAAAGGTAAACTGCAGTTTCCTTCACCAACAGCAACCAATGTTTGCAGTTTGTATATCCTGCAATACATGTTTGTGAAAAGAAGTGCTATGTTAGAATAAAAATTAACAATTCAAAAACCAGGTCTGGTTTAGAAACAAATTTCAGCCAAATTTATACTTAGGAGGAAATTATGGTGGATAGTTAATTAGTCACAATGATTTAACAACTAAAGAGAAAATCAGTTAATACTGTTTTTAAAAACAGGGAAAGTAGACACTGAACAAGGAAGACTGATCCAAAAGACCTGCATATATATTAATGACTTACATATAAAATCAACAGGTTAAAAAATACATATAAAGATACAGGGGCACCTGGGTGGCTCAGTCAGTTAAGAGTCCAACTCTCGATTTCAGCTCAAGTCATGAGCTCATAATTCAGGAGATCAAGCCCCATGCTGGGCTCCACACTAACAGCATGGAGTCTGCTTGGGATTTTCTCTGTCCCTTCCTTGCTTGCGCTCTTTCTTTCTCTCTCAAAGTAAGTAAGCGTTAAAAGAAACACACACACACACACACACACACACACACACAATTTGTATGGTAGATAAGATGGACATTATTTTCTCCAGGAAACCTTCCTTAATTCTTCAGTATTACAAGCCCTCTTATGTGTTCTCATAGCACCGTTAATTTTCCTCAATCTAACACTTACCATGCTGTATCACAAATGTTTATTTACTTGTATGTATATAACTGTTCTACATTTAAAATCTAAACAAGGGCAGAAATCACATCTTTTCCTTATCATTGCATCCCTAATGTCTAAAACAATGATAAGCACACAGTAGGCACTCGGTAAATATTCACGAAATGAATACAAAAGAAAAAATCACATGGTAGAAGTTCAAAACCTATACATTCAGTATTATTGCCTTAAATATACAAAATAAAATCTAGATATGTTTGATCATAACATTTTTATTTCACATTTTCATTACAGTTTAGTATTCTGGTTTATAAGTCTCAGTCCAGAGGTGGTATATGTTAAGTATATACGTGTACCTTGTCTGATTTAAGGGTTCCTTATTAAAAAAAAGTTTGAAAATCACTGATTAGAAGATTAGCATGATATGTAGCAATTAGGCTAGAGAGAACAAGTTGGTCTCCTCTTTAGGCATATCAGTAGCTCTACAATGTACTGTGTCAAAACCCAAAAACTACTAAATAACCAAATTACTTGCCAATAAACTCATTTATCTGGTAATATATGCACTTCTGACAGCAGGTACCAAAGCCATCTTTCTTATAATACCATTTGGAATACTGGGAATGATTTTTAACTTAAAAGCTTTTCAAAGGACATGACATAAGGGAGGAACAAGTCATCCATATATCCTGAAATGATTAGTAAACACATAGTTCAGTTCTCTTCCTAATCCTGGTCCACTGTAGGTCAAGAAGGCAACCATTTGAGGAAACTTCTAATTCGCAACCATGGAACAGAGAGCAGAGAAATATACAGTTGTCACACAGAAGGTGTCTTTGAAAAAACAAGTTTCTGATAAGTAATTTGGGTTTCACTAAAGATGAAAATGAATCATCCCTGACAGTTAATATCCACAAGGATCTATTTATGGCAGATTAAGACCAAGGAAAGTTTTCTCCAAAGTAAGGAGTAAAAGAAGGATAAGTGACTGCCCTAAGGATGCCCACTAAGAGATGCTTAAGACATTAATACCATTACCACCCTGGTTTTGAGTCTGCAAATAACTTCAAACAACCCAGTTTCCACATAACCCAATAAATCAAATTGAAAGTAGCTGTTTCCCATCCAAAATTTGGTAGTGATAACAAAATCATTGCCTTATGAATGCAGAATTCATTATATATTGTATAATTTGAACAGTATATTCATCCTGGGAAACTATCAGGCCAGTATTTTAATCCTTATTTTATAGATAATTCTCCATTTGCATTATGATGAAGACAAAAGACCTGTTCAAAATCACACTGATAGGAAGCAGCAAAAATGGTCTCTTCATAACACAATGCTATCTGCAATTATAGAAGTATGAACCTCTAGATCTAGGGGCATAAAATAAAAGCAAGGGACGCCTGGGTGGCTCAGTCAGTTGGGCATCTGACTTTGGCTCAGGTCATGATCTCACTGCTCATGAGTTCGAGCCCTGTGTCAGACTCTGTGCTGATGGCTTGGAGCCTGGAGCCTGCTTCAGATTCTGTCTCCATCTCTCTGCCCCTCCTCTGCTTGTGCTCGCTCTGTCTCTGTCTCCCAAATATAAAAAATAAAACATAAAAAAAAATTTTAAATAAAAACAAACCCCTTCCAAATATATTACTATACCTGCTGATAGAGTAGTACATTAGAAACAGCAGAGAAAGAAAAACAGAAAGAAATAGGGAGGGAAAGAAAGAAAGAAAGAAAGAAAGAAAGAAAGAAAGAAAGAAAGAAAGAAAGAAAGAAAAAAGAAGAGAGAAGAGAGAAGAGAGAAGAGAGAAGAGAGAAGAGAGAAGGGAGAGGAGAGGAGAGGAGAGGAGAGGAGAGGAGAGGAGAGGAGAGGAGAGGAGAGGAGAGAATAAAGAAAAGAAAGCAGAGACTTTGGAAGTAGATTTGGATTTGTATTTCAACTCTGCTACTTACTGGTTTATGATCTTTGACATTTAGGTTAAGGGGCAAAACATAAACTATACAGAGTTTAAAAAATTAAATGAAGAATATAGTAAAGTGTTCACATGAATTAACATACAAGGGAGATTCTAATTCTAGCCACTGTTAAAATTATTTTCCCTTCCCTTTTAGCTGGCAAGAATGTAAGATCCTAGTATCTAGCATGGTTCCATCAAAAAGGTCTCTGGAGCCACCTAGGTGGCTCAGTTGGTTAAGCATCCAACTTCGGCTCAGGTCATCATCTCATGGTTTGTGGGTTTGAGCCCCATGCCAACTCTGTGCCGACAGCTCAGAGTCTCAAGCCTGTTTTGGATTCTGTGTCTCCCTCTCTCTCGTGGCCCTCCCCTGTTTCTCTCTCTCAAAAATAAACATACTTTAAAAAAAATTTAATTCAAAAAGGCCTTTGGAGATGGAGCCCTATAGTGTTCCTCCTCAGTACAAGTTGAGGCCTCTGATCTAGGCAAAGAACTTAAGTTACTTGTGGGGCCTCCTGGGTGGTTCAGTTGGTTAAGCATCCAACTTCGGGTCAGGTCATGATCCTGGGGTTAGTGGGTTCGAGCCCCACTTCGGGCTCTGTGCTGACAGCTCAGAGTCTGGAGCCTGCTTTAGATTCTGTGTTTCCCTCTCTCTCTGCCCCTCCCCTGCTTGTGCTTTGTTTCTGTCTCTCAAAAATAAACGTAAAAAAAAAAATTTTTTTTTTAAAAGAACTTAAGTTACTTGCTTAAGTTCTGTCTTTATTTACAAAAAAAAAAAAAAAAAGTGGTATTTCCTCTCCTTCTTCCACCCTCCCTTTAACTTGTGGTAACAGACACAGCTAAGGAAAAAAAATTATTCTTTAAAGAGGCAATAAAGATAAGCAGATAAAGACTGGAGACAGTGAATAATTATTTGGGAATAGGGTTCAGCTGATGGACAAAGGATGGTTCACTGAAGTAATAGGAAAAAGAAAAATCTAATTAATCTCTTAAATTGTAGACAAAAGACATACAGAAAAAGTATATTTATCCCATGAAGACAAAGGATCTTCTTTAATAGCAGTTTACTGCAGGATCCAATTAACCCTAAAATGTTAGAAGAAAGCCTTCTTCTGGGAAAGGCAAATGTAAGAATGACTTTCCCATGGAAAGAAATGACAATTATCTCTTCAACTATAATAAAAGACATGACTACTTTACTAGGAATCTTGAATGAACATACTAAATACAAAAGAAAAGAGTAAGTTCAAGAAGTTTAACTGACGAAATACCCAGAACTTCACTAAAAGAATAAGGAAGAAAAGCAAATGGTCTACACAAGTTCTTTCTTACAGAGAACAGAAGGACTATCTCTTTTATCCCTTAACATTTACCTTAGTGTGAGGCAAGAAGAGTTTGAAAATACTACAGAAGAAGAAGAAACTAAAGATTAAAGTTCTTAAGGGTTTTTCAGTCATTTTAGAGATAAGAAATATGCTTCTCCCCTTAGGTCATGTCTCCCAAAATAGCTCCTCAAGAATACCAAATGGTGTAACAAAGATATACCTACCAGCTGTCAGGGATGTCTCAAATCCATCTTTAATGAAACAGCTGAGACTCTACTTCTTCATATAACTTTGAACTGCTACAAGTGTAAAGGGTACTATTTCTTACATTGGGAAGAAGGGCAGGAAAGAACAATAAGCAAATTAATGAATTATAGGTGGTTCCAATTTCAAGTTAGTCATTTATTTCAAAAGGAAATACTTTGATTGAAGCCATTAGTATCTAATAGCAAAAAACTTGAGTTCAAATGTTCATAATCATAACTAGGATGCAGTCTCATATGATAACCACCTATAAATAACAAAAATCATATTTAAACTAACAAATTATGTTCTTCACAAGAAAAGGTAAGAAGAATTCTAATTCATTAGTATGCTATTGTTCTGCCCAACTACAGAAAAAGCTATCTACAAATGCCTAACAAAGTCAAGTAAGACTCCAAAGTATGTATTAAAGAAACATTTAGGTAACTTTTCTAAATTTCTGTAATATACATCTCTTAGGCTAACCTAAATTTGTAATATCAATGTTAAAATAAATATCTGTCAGTAGCAATGAGAAAAGAGGGAAAAAAAGGAACTGCTGAACATACCCTATGCAATATTTCTAAAACCTTTAATGCAGTATGAAGAAAACTGTTGAAAATTCTTCTTTCAGAAGGGGGAATGCCGATCTTGTAGAGTTTCAAAAGATGTACCACAACTTCCTTAAAAAGTTCTACAATCTTGAGGAACAGTGGAGGCTCAAGTACTGACCACCAGTTTTCTGTTAAAGGGTGAACACAAAAATAAAATGAATTTTTAAAAAAATCAGTTTTCAAAGAAATCATATGGGACTTTTCTTCTAAAAGCAGTGGCTCTTAGCCCTTTGAAAATCTCAGGAAGATTCATATAACAGTATTTTATTCTAGGATTTGGAGATACCATCCTACTCTTAAGTTAAAGAATACTGTTCTAAAAAGCTCTCAAAAGCAAAAATAAAGTAAGAATGGTTACTGAATTTATTTCTTGGCTTCCTAAATTATATTAAAAACTCATTACGATACCTAATATTAAAATCAGTTATTAAATAGTACTTTGGGTGGGGTTGGGGGGTGCTGGCTGGCTCAGTCAGAAAAGCATGCGACACTTTCAGGATCATGAGTTCCAGCCCTACACTGGGTATAGAGATTACTAAAAAAATAAATAAACTTAAAAAAAAACCCACTAAACTTTTTTTTAAAAAAAGTGCTTTGTTAGAATTTTGATTTTTAAACATTCTAAAATCCCAATACTTTGGGATCTTTCCAAGTTTTATTTTTTAACTTAACAAAGTTGAAATACTGTGAAGCACCACCTTTAAAATGCAAGGTACTCCTGAAAATCAGATACTGAGAACAATGTAAAGTATAACATGTCTGTCCTTCCCCACATTCACTATTTGCAGTTATTAACTACAAATACCATAATCCTATAAAGCAGAAATACAAACACTTTTGACAACATGGAAGCAATACTCTTGAGTCCCTACTTCACTCTTATTCAGGAATTCTCTCGGAATTCAGGATTCTACTCCTTGCTTGCTACTTTCTCTGCTCACTCTCAGCCTAAAACCTCTTGTATTGATTTTATTAGTTCTATATATCTCAGCTTCACAAACCGACAAATACTATCAGGAAGGAGAGTATCGGGTTAAATGTAGCAAGCAAACTTTAATGGTCAGGAACAGAGATGAAATCTATACAATATGAAAAGTTAAGGTGAGAAAAGTTTAGGCCAAAAAACTAGAGTCTAGAGACAGAAAAATAAGATCAGATGAGCAGTAGAATCTCATCTACATGCAGAGAAATAAAATCAAACATGGGGAAATTACCAAGTAAGAGAAATGTAAGGTGAAGAGTTAACAGTTCAAAGAGGATTTACTAACCCATGTTTGTTCAGTTTTAATTGTTCCTCCTCCTTTACTTCTTTAATAATTAAGACTGAGGGGATGAGAGAGGGGAGTATGGAAAACAGTTTTTATCTTTTCTAATACTGTCTTTGCTGTGTTTGATTAAAATTTTAATATTTAACATGCTTTGCCTCTAAAAACTAGTGGACTAGTTTTTCAGAAGACTAAAAAAAGCAATAAAAGGAAAAATAGGTTTATTTTTCACTAAGTGTCAAATAAGCAGGACAGCAAAATTTCAGACAGCAAAAAAATTAAAAACTTATGAGGATTTTCATTTAAAGCGAAAAAATTACAAAAGGAAAAAATACTAAAATTCTTACCAAGTACTTTCAGTGGTGCCTTTTCTAGGTTCACAAGAGCTGTACCAAAGGGAATTGCTATTGTTGTGAAATTGTTGGAATCACTCATCAGGGGGCATTCTGGTAGAGTAAGATAAAACCTCAATGCTTCAACATCAGGTAAGGAGCTAGTCAGCTTAGGGATAAGATTCTTTTCCAAACTAGCTGCCACCTATATTTTGACAGAAAGTAAAACCTCTTTTATTTAAAATAAGTGTACTTTCCAAAAAGAAGAAGAAAAATCTTACAATACAGCAAACATGAAATGGTATCTTACAAAAATGTATCTTACAATTAATCACTGAATGTACTTTGAAGCACAATGAAAATTAATGCCTAAGAGCACTGCTAAGAAAATTTTAAAAATCTTGTGTGCAAGTCTAAAGACTTAACCAACAGCGTAATGTTAAGTAATTAAAGGTCCACTCAAACATCTGGAAAGCTTTACAAATACTTGATAGCTAAATTGTAAATGTTTTAAAATAAAACCCTATTAATTCTTATATTAGTCTATATAATAAAATCACAGACAACACTTCATAATGAAGCATTTGAAACTGTAAAGTTAATTAGGCTATATACAAAGTAACATGGATTATAAAGTTCAACAGGCTACATAACACAAATATAAAATACTTTAAGAACAAACCTGCTGAGATATTTGAGGATGATCAGGTTGTATAAGTTTGTGGAATAAAAGCCTAGCAGCATTCATATCAACTCCTGAAAATTTGGTGCCTGTTCTATAGTGATCATCATTGCTATAAAAGAAAAAACAAAAATAAAAGAGAGAGAAAGAAGGAAAATAATAAAACTGTAAAGTTATTTCACTTCTTTAATATATTACTTAATACAATAAATTTGAAAAATTCCACATACCAAAGAACTACCACTTACCTAACAGCCAGAAAACTTCCATTTAAACAACCAGAGGAAGAAAATGTTCCATCTATTTCACTAGAAAGAAAGTTCAAAATTCACAAATCACAAAATGAGAAATCTACATGTTTTTCTTTTTTAAAAAAAATGTTTATTTTTATTTATTTTGAGAGAGAAAGAGAGTGAGCATGACTGGGGGAGGGACAGAGAAAGAGAGAGAATTCCAAGAAGGCTCCACGAGGCTGTCAACACAGAGGCCAATGCACGGTTCAAACTCACCAACTGTTGAGATCATGACCTGAGCCAAGATCAAGAGTAGGATGCTTAACTGACTGAGCCATCGAGGCACCCCACTTTTTTCTTTTTTTCTGAGAGAGACAGAGTGCGAGCAAGAGGGGCAGAGAGAGAAGGAGACACAGAATTGGAAGTAGGTTCCAGGCTCTGAGCTGTCAGCACAGAGCCCGATGGGGCTTGAACTCCCGAGCCATGAGATCATGACCTGAGCTGAAGTCGGATGCTTAAACGACTGAACCACCCAGGTGTACCCCACCCCTGCTTTTTTATTAATAACAATATTTAATTTAATATTTAATGCCACAGAGTACACCTCTAACCAACACTCAATTAGAAGAAGTTAGAGTTTTATAAATGACTAAAGATTAATTAAGTAATACTTAATAAAGGTTTACTGTTTACCCTAATCTCATCCTCTGATTCTTCAAACAAATCTGATGGTCTTATTTTGCTTTTTTGTTTGTTTGCTTGTTTGTTTGTTTTAGGCCTACTGTACCCGGGTATTCCCAGGAGGTCTCCTATCCAAGTACTAACCAGGCCCAACCTTACTTAGCTTCTGAAATCAAATTAAGATCAGGCACAGTCAGGGTGGTTATGACCATAGACAAAAAAACAAAAGTTCTTTAAAAAAAATTTTTTTTACATAAACATACACATTTAATTTTCTTAATTACCCATGGTATTAAATCTAATCTGGGATGCTATATTTCTGAAGTTCACTCTTTGGGCTTTTAAGAAAAATTTTAATTTGGGAAAACAATCTAGAATTTAAAAAAGATTATCAGATATAGCCCCATATCCCAAAACCCAATACCACCTGCAAAAAAACAAAAAAACTGTAAGTACTAAAACGAGTTCATCTATAAGCAAAATATTCAAGAAAGAAGTAATACTCAAATCTTTTATGGAATACAAAAGTTAAAAGACAGTGATCCTAGGATGCTAGAAGTAACATTATTTTAAACCCAATCCTAAAGTGGGTAAGTTTAGTACTTTAAGTTATCATTTAACATTACATACATGAAAGAATTACAACTTATATATAAATGACATCTCTTAAAATATCCATTATTATAGAAATTCTAGACATTTAAACTTATGTACCTAAACCATTTGGGAAATACTTAAATAAAAACTTCTAAATACAGGATGCACTACCATGGAGGTAAGAGGTCATGTTTGTGTTTGCTTGGGTCGGTAAAATGTTTTTCTTACTTGGCTATCTCCACAGGAAATCTTCCGGAGGGGTAGCTCAGCCATTTTTGAATTAGGGCTTCGTTCACAGTCCAGATCTGCTTTGAAGGATCCGGACATCTAAAGTCATCTGGTGGCCCACAGTTCTAAATTTAAAAAATTTTTGGTCAGAGGAAACAAATATATAACTTAAAATATTTTTAGTCAGAGGAAACAAATATATAACTTAACCAAGACACGTTTCCACTATGCATTTGCTTTTTGTTGTTGTTGTTGTTGTTGTTTTTAACAGAGTATATCTCTACTGAGTACCTGAAACAATACTTACCAACTGGATCAGAAAAGTTTTATAGACTTGAGGGCAAAAAAATTTAAGGCAATTACTTTGTAACATACAAAGAACATTAATAATTACTAACTAACTAGTAATTTAGCTTCATAATTAGCTTCATAATTATTTTTATGACTACTGTTACCTGAGGATTAGAGTAATGTGAAAAGCTTTGATCTCCACCTGAGAAAATTCTTTTCACACAGAAATATTCTTCAGAATCTGTAATAAAAATAAAATGCAAAGAAATTCAAGATTTACATGACATTTTTCAGAGCATCAACTATGCTATTGGATTTTCTCTTAATCATCTAATTTAATTAGACCTACCATTCAGCATTAAATGATATAAAATGACTTGAAATATTCTTAATAATTACTATGGAAATGAGATGGACCATCGAACAATTCCAAGCATAAGCAGCACCTCAGAAGTTGGTAAGTTTTTCTTCTGCACAAAAAGTGGTGTTATCTAGTCTGTATCTTTTTTATCCCAATATACTTTAAACTGAAGATAATGTAAAAACTGAATGAAAGGTATAAAAGACAGCTCAGAAGAAATTAAAATTAAGAATATTCATTTTTTAAAAGAATGTCAACAAACAAGTAAATATTAAAACTTCTTCATACGTGGAATTTGAGAAACTTAACAGAAGACCACAGGGGAAGGGAAGGGGGAAAAAACCAACAAAAAGCAAAAACACCCAACTTGTTACAGACAGGGAGGCAGACCAGAACAAACTGAGGGCTGGTGGGGGTAGGGTATCAGGGGGACAGTGAAAATGGGTGATGGGCATTAAGGAGAGCACTTGTTGGGATGGGCACTGGGTGTTGTACGTAAGTGATGAATCACCAGAATCTATTCCCAAAAGCCAAGAGTACACTGTATACACACATGTATATTAGCTAATTTGACAATCGATTATATTTTTTTTAAAAAGCTTCTTGGGGCGCCTGGGTGGCGCAGTCGGTTAAGCGTCTGACTTCAGCCAGGTCACGATCTCGCGGTCCGGGAGTTCGAGCCCCGCGTCAGGCTCTGGGCTGATGGCTCAGAGCCTGGAGCCTGTTTCCGATTCTGTGTCTCCCTCTCTCTCTGCCCCTCCCCCGTTCATGCTCTGTCTCTCTCTGTCCCAAAAATAAATAAACGTTGAAAAAAAAAATTAAAAAAAAAAAAAAAAAGCTTCTTGAACACTTGATAATGCAAAATTATTTTCTCTCAATATAGCTGTATAAAAGTAAGCTGACACAGCTCTTCATTGGCAACTGTTTGTCAATAAACCCAAATCCAGTCAAAAAAAATTAAAAATTAATAAGCAAATTTAGAAGTGAAGACAATAAAGTTCTTTTTCAAAAAGAGATTAAAAGGGGTGGGGGGTGGGGGAAGGTGCCTCACTGGCTCAGTCAGTAGAGCACATGACTCTTAATCTCAAGGTTGTGAATTCAAACCCCACATTGGGTGTGAAGCCTATTTAAAAAAAAAAAAAAAAGATATTCAGGGGCGCCTGGGTGGCTTAGTCGGTTAAGCGTCTGCCTTCAGCTCAGGTCATGATCTCACAGTTCCTGAGTTCGAGGCCCACACTGGGCTCTCTGCTGTCAGTGTGGAGCCTGCTTCAGATCCTCTGTCTGCCAATCTCTCTGTCCCTGCCCTGCTTGCTGGCACACATTCTCTCTATCTCTCTCAAAAATAAACTTAAAAAAAAAAAAAAAAAGACATTCAAAGTTCCTTCCTTTTTTCTCTTTTGCTTCTCAAAATGGAAAGAGTATTATCAAAAGTACTACCGGGGGAAAAAAAGTATTGCTGGGATAGTACTTAGGGTATTACATACCAAAACACCAAAGCTCAGTACTGTTAACTTAAGGCTAATTATTTCCAAATATAATATATTTCTGTCATCCTGCTGACCCCCACCACCCCTTAGATGACTAATTCTTCATTTTGTATTATTTTGACCGTGGCTGCTACAGAATTAAAAATGCTTAAGGAAGGAACCACATCTTAATTTCCTTATTCCCTACTACCAAGCATAATGTTTTATTTGCAAAAGAACTCGCTAGATATTTGTTAACATGAATAATATAAAGTAATATTTATCTAGCTTAGAACATACTAATAGTAAGAAGTTCAGAGTTCAGAACATCAATATGACTAAATTTTCCAAAAGTACCAAGAATGCTCTAAGGTCAAAACAACTTTTAAAAATAGATTAAAAGGGTAAATCTAAAATAGTAAATAAATCAGTGATTCAACATAAAATCTTTTCTCTATATCATTTTAATAAATCTACATGAAATCCTTCGCTTTCTCAAAAGGTTTATTAGCAAGATGTTATTCATTTATCCCCAAAATGTGATTTTGCTCTCTATAAATAATCAAGAAGTATAGTACATGAATGGGTTTCTGGGGGGTATGAGGAAGATGCCAAAAATTATTTTTCTTAATTTCCTTTTAATTACTACTCCAAAAAATTTATAAAACCTAGTCATTTGTGTTATACAGCTTCTTGAAGACTGAATTTTGCTGATGGTATCCCCAAAGTTTCTCTTCACATTTTTCTTGGTCTTTTGTACTTCCTGTAAATTGGTAGTTAGATCTAGAGAGGCTTTAATTAAATAAGTTTGTTTGTTTCAACAAACAAAACTACTAGAAGGTGATACTGGGAATCATTCATCCATCAGGAAGCACATAATGTATGGCTGGATTCCTTTTTGCAATGTTAGGAACTACCGACGCTCAGTGCTAAGACTATTCACTGTGGGTTGAAAAATAATGATATGCTAACATTACTTCCTCATCTTGTAGCTGGCCCATTAGCTTCCTCCCATCTATACATAGTTTGTTACACTGAAATAGGAAAATACCAACTCTTGATCTTTTCCATTTACTTACTCTTCTCTTGCTTTTTGAATATGCATTTCTTCAATACTAAAGAGGGTAATAATTTTTGCATGGGTTTTTAGTAACACAAATTTCCTCTTTGGGAATTTTTATTCCCTTTATTAAGCATCTTTTTTTGTTTGTTAATGTTCATTTTTGAGAGAGAGAGAGAGAGAGAGAGAGAGAGAGAGAGAGAACATGCACACATGCAAGCGGGGGAGGGGCAGGCAGGAAAAGAGAGAATCCCAAGCATGCTCCGTGCTGTCAGTGCAGAGCCCCAAGTGGGGCTCAATCTCACAAAATGTGAGATCATAACTTGAGTTGAAATCAACAGTCGGACGCTTAGCCAAATGAGCCACCCAGGTGCCCCTATTTATTCTTATTAATGTTTGTCTTATTTATTTATTAGGTACCTTACTGAACTTTGGTACCAAACCTGAACTTTGGATATTCAGGTTAATTAATCTTAGGGTGTATTTGCTACAGCCATTTTTCTTATTTAATTTTGACTCATAGAAGATTTCTTTTTCCATTTAATCAAATGTATTTAAATCTCATCCTTTATGAAGACTTTCACTGTCATATGCTGAGAAAGCCTTCCCCATGTTCATGTGTTTTGTCAAGTAATCTCTACACCCAACGTGGGATTTGAACTTACAACACCGATATCAAGAGTCACATGTTCTTCCAACTGAGGCAGCCAGGAGTCCCAAAGCTTTCCCATGTTCAAATCAGAGAATTATTTTCTTAAGAACTTTTAAACATTTAATTCTTGAATCCTTTTATGACTTATTTTAGTGGATACTCTTAGGATCTAAACTGACTTTTTCTCTCCAATTTTCATGTGTTGAGTAATTTTTCCCTCTTCATAGATAGTGATGCCTTGTTTTGAAGTTGTGAAAAGGCACTGCCTCTTCCACCTACACCACAACTCTAAGCAATACTGACACTATTCTCTAGCCCAAAAGTGTTCTCAAAGTCCTTCTCAGTATGTACCTCCAAGCACCAATACCAAGCAACCAGAGTTTGAAGTTGAAATAAAACCTATATACAATACCTATATGGGGATTTCTGCCACTCCCCCTGCCCCCGGACTTTCCATTAAGTAATAATGGAATGCCTGTATATACCAATAATCTGATCTGTTACAGTTTTACACAGCACATGTTATCATATCTAGGAGGGCTAGTTCATATTCTCCTTACTGTTTACAAAAGACTTTTTACATTGTCAGAGAAAATTGAGAAGACTTTGAAATAGGGCCCCCTGTCTCCCCCTACCCTTACTAAGTCCTGATTAGAGCACCCTTCAGGTGTATCACTGAGCTACTTACAGTTCTGTAAATTGTACTTCTATTTAGGAGCAGTACTGACAGAGATACAGCTATGCACATGCTTTTGACTTACAAGGAAAAGGAGTAGTTTTTGATATTCTCTGAACTCCTTTATACTTTTAGGACACTCAGGACCCTAAAGAACTTCTCAGTACTTAAGGGGTTAAAGGCAGAAATTTTTAGTGGAGTAGAGTTTAAAATTAAGAAATATTTAAAATACTGATTCATTTAAAAATGAGCAATAATGAATGCACTACATCTTAGCAAAGATAACATCTTAGTATTAATATGAAAGTCATTTTGAATTCATGGACCCTCTTCAGACAACACGACCTATCCTGAAGCAAGTCAGCTTGTTACAGAATACGAAAGAGCATAACCATGGGGCGCCTGGGTGGCGCAGTCAGTTAAGCGTCCGACTTCAGCCAGGTCACGATCTCGCGGTCTGTGAGTTCGAGCCCCGCGTCAGGCTCTGGGCTGATGGCTCGGAGCCTGGAGCCTGTTTCCGATTCTGTGTCTCCCTCTCTCTCTGCCCCTCCCCCGTTCATGTTCTGTCTCTCTCTGTCCCAAAAATAAATAAAAACGTTGAAGAAAAAAAAAAAATTTAAAAATGAGCAATAATGAATGCACTACATCTTAGCAAAGATAACATTTTAGTATTAATATGAAAGTCATTTTGAATTCATGGACCCTCTTCAGACAACACGACCTATCCTGAAGCAAGTCAGCTTGTTACAGAATACGAAAGAGCATAACCAAAGACAATGTGACAAGTGAATTTTATTTGCCTTGCTTACTCTGAAAGAAGCTATAAAATGTGTTAATGTCTTAGCAAATTGCACTCAATTTTGAAGTGTGTGCTCCCGTGGTTTACTGATTGTCTTCCTTCACCTATAATATAAAACGTTATTCTTTACTTTTTGTGAATCTGCTAGACAGGAAAAATTCTTTGTCTTATTAGAACAGTTTGCAAGCACTGGGCATTGTATGGAAACCAATTTAACAATAAATTTCATATACTGGGGAAAAAAAAGAATAGTTTTCAATACTTTATGTTGCTTTTATTGTCTTTCATTATTTAAGGGGGAAAAAATGTTCCTCAGTTTTGAAAGAGCTAATAAACATTTCCAATTTCATTACCCCCCACAATTTACTCTGAAATCTTTGTCACTTTGAGTAACCAAGTATTGTTTCTAATATCAATAATTATATCTTAATAAAGTGTTCAAGTCCTCTCATAATTTCTTTGATTTTTGCCTTCCTGTTATGGGTTCAATTATTTCCCTCAAAGTTCATATGTTGAAGTCCTAACCCCCAGTAACTCAGATATAGCTGTATTCAGAGAAAGGGTCTTTGAAGAAATGATCAAGGTAAAATGAGGCTGTTAGGGAAGGACCCTAATCCAATATACCTGAAGTCCTTAAAATAAAAAGAAGAGACATCAGTGATGCACACACACAGAGAAAAGGCCATTAAGGACACAGCAAAAAGGCAGACTTTGCCAGCCAAGGAGAGAGGCCTCAGAAGAAACCCAAAGTGCTGACATGACACCTTGATCATGGACTTCTAGCCTCCAAAACTGTTGAGAAAATAAATTTGTTGTCTAAGCCATCCAGTCTGTAGTATTTTTTATGGCAGCTCTTGCAAACTAACATAATTCACAAAATCACATCCTAAACATAGAAAACTCAAACTTGCAAGATAACTTTTACATATTAGTGAAAATAACTTTGAGAATTCCCAGAGAGGCCTTGGAGAATCACAAAAGTTTGTTCTTTTATATAAGAAGAGATGCTAGAAATAATTAGGTTTCTTTAAAGTGTTACTATTTAAGAAATTAGAAAAGACACCCAATCTTCCCTAAGTTAAAATTATATGGTAAAATGTAATTAAATATAAATATTTCAAAAGTTGTTTGTCTTATAAGAAGTCCCTGTAGATTTGTCAGTATCTTTGCTTTCCGTATGTTTACATGGAAATATGTTTATATATGAAGGGCATCTGGATGGTTCAGTCGGTTAAGCATCCAACTTCGGCTCAGGTCATGACCTCGTGGTTCAGGAATTCAAGCCGTGAGTTGGGCTCTGTGTTGACAGCTCAGAGCCTAGAGCCCACTTCAGATTCTGTGTCTTTCTCTCTCTCTGCCCCTCCCCTGCTCACACTCTGTCTCTCTCTCTCAAAAATAAACATTAAAAACAAACAAAAAAAACCCCACAGATGTTTAAATATGAAGTAAAACACTATTCAAAACTCTTGAAATTGTTCCAGCTTTCCTGTATTTATCAAAGTTCAGGTGGTAAATCCTAATTTCAGTTATTATTTAACTGTTATTTTAAGTGTTTCATGGTATATTCTTACTGCTTTAATTCGTATCTAGTATCGTCTTGTTTGCAAATGGGATGTATTTCACTTATGCACAAATTTTACAAAATATACTGATGTCTAATCTTGATTCCTGACTTACTGAATCTCTTCACTTGACATACTTTGTTATTCTTGGTAATTAGGTCTTAGGATTATCATGTTATATCTCAACATTTTTTTTGAAAGAGAGAGTGCTTGAGGGCACATGTGCACTATTGGCAGAGGGGCAGAGAGAAGAGGGAGAGATAATGACCTTAGTCTAAATCAAGTTGGACACTTAACTGACTGAAGCACCCACCCAGACACCCCTCAACATTTTTCTTCTGTAAGAAATTATAGTCTTCCACATTTATGAATCAGATGTTAAAGGAGTCACTGACTTCTTTGAGAACAAGCTTAATCGTCACCTTTAGAAACATTTTATTTAAAAAACTTCTTGGAATAATGTGTTTTGCATGTCACAGAAACAACCAAATATCCCTGTCAGCTATCTTATTCTTATATTGAACCCTCACCAGATCTTTCCATCTGACAACTATCAGCAGTAAATTAGCAACACACATTTTAAGCTTCAGTCATCTATTGATAGTTTTTGTTTTACTCCGATGCTTGCCTGAAGTTTCTCCTATAAACTCTGACACGGCCAGAGTTTGTGTTTTCAAAAAAAGGACATCTCAGATGCATGCAAAAAGAACTGTACCAGCTAGATGAAGGCACTTATATTTCAAAGAATAGACACTTAGATACAGGCTTCTGAGGAGACAGTTAACTTCACAACATACCAGCGGACTGTATTAGAATTACTCCTTTTTTTAAAAAGTCTATAAGCAGTTTTATGAAACTGCAAATCCAAAATCCAACAGAACAAGAACACCTCACATTGGAATGAATGAAATGATGAAAAATTTATTGTGGTTATTTGTTTAGAATAACGTTTAATTTTGTTTTAATGTTCTGGGGTTTTTTGATATATAAGGGAACTATTTGTCTTCCTAAAGTTATCTAATTCACAAGAATTTTGTAAATTCTGCTTTGTTAAGCTGAAATGAAACATTAAAAATGGTATTTCCTTCTGCCTCACTTCAGCTTGCCAGTATCTCCCAGAAAGGAGCTTGCATCCTCATGTGGTATCTCAGTTTTTGTGGCTGCAGCCCAGGGAACACCTCTCCGTCACCTGGCTCAAGGGTCTCACAGGACTGTAATCAACACAGAAAGAGTTCTTAATCAGCTACCACCCCTAGGGCATAGCAAGAGGCAACAGATGGAGACTTCCAATCTTTCTGCAAGAGTCCTATTAGCTTATCTTTGTAGCTGTAGTCTGAGAGGCAGGCTTCTAATTAAGCATAAGTCTCAAGATTCTACTTGTAAGGATACTCTCCAGAGACCTCAGAGGGAAGACCTTACCTCTGTGCTCTCCCTCTGCCACACTCCAGAGCACCAGTATCTCCCAGAGGGGAGCTATATACACATCAGTTGCTCTGATTTTTGTGGCTGCCACCTAGTGGATGACCCTTGATTGTTTGGTTCTGGTTGACAGTGGGACTTGCATTCCTGGGAGAGGAGGTCCCATGGGCTGTAACAATCAAGAGACAGTTCTGGGCTGGCAACCCCCACTACCACCACCACCAGTGCACAGCACAAATAGCAGACTGAAATATATCTGTCTTTCTGTGAAGAAGGCTTATTTGCATGTCCTGGAGCTTCAACCTTAGGGGTAGGCTTCTGGTTTAGCATACATCTAGTGACCTACTGAGGTGACTGATCTCTGGGGACTAAGGCTAGTGGATGCCATCTTTGCCCTGTACCTCTGCATTACTTCAAGTCACTGTTCTTTCCTGGGAAGGAGCTTGTACCACTGTCTGGTGCCCTGATTTTCATGGTTGCTGCCCAGGGCATCCCTCTAGGATCTAGTGGCTAGTGGGACTTACGCTTGTGATCCCCAAGGAATATACGTATCTGCATACTTTAAAGTCTGCTACCTGAGAGTCTGGTTTCCAATCAGCTTGAATCTAAGTGCTGACTGAGATCCTCCCATTTGGAACACCCACTGGCCTTCACACACCCTCAATTACTGGGAGCAATTAAAAATTAAAGACTCCTTGGACAATCACAAAGGTTTGAGAGACAACCAAGAGCTAGGCAGGGTTGATCTATTTTTACAAAGCTATCATAATCAAAACAGTATGGTATTAGCATAGAAACAGATACATAGATCAATGGAATAGTATAGAGAGGCCAGAAATAAATCCACACATATATGGTCAATTCATTTATGATAAAGGAGCCAAGAATATACAATGGGGAAAGGACAATACTTCAATAAATGGTGTTGGAAAAACTGGACAGCCACAAGCAAAAGAATGAAATTGGACAACTATCTTACACCACACACAAAAACTAACTCAAAATGGATTAAAGACTTGAATAGAAGACCTGAAATCATAAAACTCCTGGAAGAAAACATAGGCAGTAGGCCCCTTGACATCAGTCTTAGAGATGATTTTTTGGGTTTGACACCAAAAGCAAAGACAATAAAAGCAAAAATAAACAAGTGAGACTACATCAAACCAAAAGCTTCTGCACAGCAAAGGAAACCATCAACAAAATGAAAAGGCAACCTATGGAAAGAAAATATTTGCAAATCACATATTTGATAAGGGGTTAATATCCAAAATGAATAAAGAACTCATAATCAATAGCTAAAAGACAAATAATCTGATTAAAAAATAAGCAGAGGATATGAACAGATTATTTCTCCAAGGAAGACAGACAGATGACCAAAAAGTAAACAAAAAGGTGCTTGAATCACTAATCATCAGACAAAAGCAAATCAAAACCACACTGAGATATCACCTCATACCTGTTAGACTGGCTACTATCAAAAACATAAGAAATAACAAGCACTGGTGAGAATGTGGAGTAAAGGGAACCTTTGGGCACTGTTGGTTGGAATGTAAATTAGTGCAACCACTATAAAAAAACTTTATGAAGGTCTCTCGAAAAAGTAGAAAATAGAGGGGTGCCTGGCTGGCTCAGTCAGCCTCGACTCTTGATCCCAAAGTCATGAGTTCAAGTCCCACAGTGGGTGCAGAGCCTACTTAAACAAACAACTCAAAAAGTTAAAAATAGAACTACCATACGATCCAGTGTGGGGAAATAGGTTCAAGACTTCCTTCTGACATAAATGGGTCAGAAAAAAGCTTTGGGCAGAAAGCCGCCACCATGGGGCAAAACACCCAAAGTTAGCCAGTGAGATATTATAATGGGATCACGAGCAACTTGTTATATCACTTCAGGAAATTAATTTCCATCTGGCACTAATATACTATTGTGCTTTGATCACAAACCCCACTTGCCCCCCAGATCCTTTGCTTCTTACACACACATGTTAACAATTACCATCTGATTGTTTTCTTCATGTTCACCATGTGTGTAAGATCTTGAGAGCTCAATAAAAGAGACAAAACCCCTGCTTGGGGCTCTGGTCTCCTCCTGGACATTAGCCTCTCTCATATCCAATTCTGCATCTGCTCTCTTGCTGGGCAAGAGAGAACTCCAGACTCATAGTCTGTGACAATCCAGCAATTCCAATTCTGTGTATTTATCCAAAGAAATGAAAAAACGAACTTGAGAAGATACATATGCCCCCATGTTCACTGCCGCATTATTTATAATAGCCAAGACATGGAAGCAACCTAAGTGCCCACTGATAGATGAATGGATGAAGAAAATGTCTTTCCTTCCTTCCTTCCTTCCTTCCTTTCTTTCTTTCTTTCTTTCTCTCCCCCCGCACCCCACACACACACAATGGAATATTATTCAGTCATAAAAAAGAAGGAAATCTTGACATTTGTTACAACAAGGATGAACCTTGAGGGTATTAGGCTAAGTGAAATAAGTCAGAGAAAGGCAAACACCCTATGATCTCACTTACTTCTATGTGGAGTCTTAAAAAAACAAAAAAGCTCATATATATAGGGAACAGATTGGTGGCTGCCAGAAGTAAGGGGGGTGGGAGGGTGGACAAAATGGGTGAAGTGCATCAAAAGATACAAATTTCCAGATATAAAATAAATAAGTCATGGAGATGTAATGTACAGCATGGTGACTATAATTAATAATAATCTATTACATATTTGAAAGTTGTTAAGAGAGTAAATCTTGCAAGTTCTGATCATAAGAAAAATAATTTTGTAGCTATGGTGAGATTTTAATTACATTTTGCAATATATACAATACTAAATCATTACGTTTTATACCTGAAATTAATATATGTCAATTAAAAAAATTATTATCTGATTCTTGGGGTGCCTGGGTGGCTCAGTTGGTTAAATGTTCGTGAGTTCAAGTCCTGCATCAGACTCCATGCTAACAGTACAGAGCATGTTTGGGATTCTCTCTCCCCCATTCTCTTTCTGCCCCTCCCCACTAGTGCACTCTCTCTTTCTCTCAAAATAAGAGTTATATATATAAATACATATATATATATAAATACGTATATATTATATAAATACGTATATAATATATATGTATTTATTAAATTTTATATGATTTTATTATATAAATACATATTATATAAATACATATATAATACATACATACATATATGTATTTATGCACACACAAACACACACACACACACACTGACCCCCAGAATTCAATGAGAATTCAAACTCTTACTAGTTCTCCTTTGTTTTAATAGTAATAGGGCGTCCGGGTGGCTCAGTCGGTTAAGCATCAGGTCATGATCTCACAGTTTATGAGTCGAGCCCTGCGTCCATCTCTTTGCTGACAGCTCAGAGTCTGGAGCCTGCTTCGGAATCTGTGTCTCCCTCTGTCTATGTCCCTCCCCTGATCATGCTCTCTCTCTCTCTCTCTCTCTCTCTCAAAAATAAAATAAACAGTAATACAGTTATTTATATAGGTTCAGTAAGAATCTGTTCCCCTTCTTATAGTTTGTACCTCTTTCATAATTGATTGAACAAATCAACTATGCAACCAAGTACTTATCTGAAGAACATATTTGAGAACTGGATTTTAGGTATGACAACTCGTTTTAAGGAACAAAGGCTGGCTGCAGTTATGGAACCAAAGCCTATAATAAAGCCAGTGAAGTAAAGGATTAAAACTTCTCAGGTTTGGGATATTGTCATGGGTTGAATTTGTCTCCTCAAAATTCACATGTTGAAGTCCTAAACCGAAGCACCTCAGGATGTGACTTGTTCAGAAACAGGATCGTTGCAGATGTAATAAGCTAAGTCAAGGTCATTCTATGTATGGTGAGCCCCTAATACAAAATGACTGATGTCCTTATAAAAGGAGAAAATGTGGACACAGATCCACATGGAGAGAGAACGCCATGTGAAGATTAAGGCGGGTATCTACTACTAGCCAAGAAATGCCAAAGATTGCAGCAAACCACCACAAGTCAGGAGAGACACATGGAACACAGTCTCCTTTACAGCACTCAGAAGAAATTAACCCTGACATGTTTATCTTGGACTTCTAGCCTCCAGAACTGAGTCAATAAATTTGTGTTGTTCAACATACCCAGTTTGTGATATTTTGTTACAGCAGCCCTAGGAAACTAATGTAATTGTCCAAACTATATACATTCTAAAGAAAGATCTTCCCTGGCTTATACCAAATTCCAAGTCTGGAATATTCTGTTAACAATGTTGTTGTTTACCTGTGATCTTAAGGTCCCATTAGATAGTTTATGCTAACAATGTGATTTAGGTGGGGGCCATGGGCTTCACCTCTGGAGGGGCTGAGAAAATTAAATTCACATTTAACTAGTTTTTATCCTACACAACTTTAGTACATTACAAAATAATTATCAACCATTATATATATTATATACAATACATACATATAATTTGTGATAAAATGTACATCAAATTTACCATTTTAACTGTTTAAAATGTACAATTCAGTGGCATTAAATACACTCAAAAAGTGTAACTATCACCATTATTCATTTCCATAAAGTTTTTATCAACCCAAACAGGAACTCTGCACTCATTAAACAACTCCTTGTTCTCCCCTCCCCCCAGTCCCTGGTAACCACAATTCTACTTTCTGTCTCTATACCTTTGACTGTTGTTGTAGGTACCTCATTTAAGAGGAGTCACTTGATATACTGTCCTTCTGTGTCTGGCTCTTTTGAGTGAGCATAATATTTGCAAGACTCTTCCATGTTGTAGCATGTATCAAAATTCCATTCCTTTTCATGGCTAATATTCAATTATATACATACACCACATTTTTTTCATCCATTCATCTGTTGATGGGACACCTGAGCTCTTTGTACCTTTTGTCTACGGTCAATCAACAATGTTTTGATGAAACGAAGTTGCAGCAAAACAAGTAATTTTAAAATTCCATTTCCTTTTCCATTTGAATGCAAATAATCTCAAGGTACACAGTTTCAAAGATAACAAAATGCATCCCTAAGTGACTAAACTTTACAAATACATGATTTCCTTACAATATCCATGCTGCTTTAAATTATATAATCTCTTTATTATGTTATTAACAGTGCCTTTTGGGTAAGAAACTGATATAAAAAAACTAACATGCCACTAAGGACACAAGAACAGTATTACTAAAATAAATGCACGTCCTAAACCTAAGAGTAACTAGAAGAAAATGAAGCCATATACTAAATACAAAATCAAACAAAAACAAGAAAAAATAGTATGATATCCTGACCTTTGCTAAATGAAAGTGTAACTGATAGCCTTTTAGTTACTAAAAAATAAATACATAAAAAAGAATCTTCAAGGCCATTCATAAAAAGTTATGGACCTTTTCAAATATCAACCTTTACAGTATGCTCATCGCTGAATAAAATATTGAGAGACACAAGTCTTACAACTCTAAGAAAAATCCCAAAGAAAATCAGACAGATAAAATGAACAAGAACAAAATTCTGAGAAACAGTTTAGGATAGTAAAGGAAATGTATCTATTTTAAAAAAGCACATTTTACGGGCACCTGGGTGGCTCAGTCGGTTAAGCATCCGACTTCAGCTCAGGTCATGATCTCGCAGTTCATGAGTTCAGCTCCGCGTCAGGCTCTGTGCTGACAACTCGGAGCCTAGAGCCTGCTTCGGATTCTGTGTCTCCCTCTCTCTCTGTCCCTCCCTTGCTTGTGCTCGGTCTCTGTCTCTCTCTCTCAAAAATAAACATTAAAAAAATTAATTCAAATATTTCAAACTCTTTAGCAAATAAATTAACACTAATGAAAAAATAACCAGGTCCACTAAAAAAAATAATAGAAAATAAAAATAAATCAAAGACTTGGTTAAAGCCATAGGGATACAGAAGCAAATTTAAAAATCTTATATATATATTTTTTAACATTTATTCATTTTTGAGAGACAAGAGTGTGAGTGGGCGAGGGGCAGAGGGAGAGGGAGGCACAGAATGTGATGCAGGCTCCAGGCTCTGAGCTGTCAGCAACAGAACCCAACACAGGGATTGAACTCACAGACCGCAAGATCATGACTTGAGCTGAAGTCAGACATTTAACTGACTGAGACACCCAGGCACCCTGCAAATTTAAAAATTTTAATACTTTGAATAGGTAATATATTCATATGATCCAAATTTTAAAAAAACAGGAAATATTATATATTTTAAAGTCCAAAATAAATTGAAAGCAGAATCTTCAAGAGATATTTGTACACCCATGTTTACAGTGGCATGATTCACAATAGTAACAAAAGGCAGAAATAATCCAAGTGTCTATCAACAGATGAACAGATAAACAAAATGTGGTATATATGTACAATAAAATGTTATTCAGCCTTAAAAAGGAAGGAAATTCTGACACATGCTACAACATGGATAAACTTTAATGACATTATGCTAAGTTTATGAAATAGCCAGTCACAAAAAAGTAGTGATAAAATACTGTGTACTGATAAAAATAGTGTGATTCCACTTACATGATGTACCCAGAGTCAAGTCAAATACACAGAGACAAAATGCAGAACAGTGTCTGCCAGCTATCGGGGGGAGTAAATGCAGAATTGCTGTTTAATGAATACAGAGTTCTAACTTTGCAAGATGAAAAGAGTTCTGGAGACCGGTTGCACAACAATGTCAATGTACTGAACACTACTGAACTGTACATCTTAAATGGCTAAATTCATAAATTTTGAATAATGTCTATTTTGCCACAATTAAAAATAAAAAAAACACCCCTTCCCACCGGCATCTAGCCACCACCCAATTCCCACATGCCTAGCCCTCTGAAACCACTTTTACTACTTTATTTACCATGAGTTTCCTTATGCATACATAAGCAAGTATAAACAAACTAAGCAAATATGTACACTGTTCTATATCTTGCTATTTTCATTAAACAATGTATCTTACAATTCTTTCATTCAAATGTAGAAAACTTCATCATTTAAGAGCAGCATTTTAACAAATAACTTTAATGTGTATAGCAAAGCTTTAAAATAACAGAACTTACCAATATCTGGTGGACACTGCCCATTATAAGGGAACCAATTTCCTTTCACAGTGAAAGGACTTTTCCTGTTGCTTGTTGAACCAGTTCCCAGCTGCCCGTTACCACCAAGTCCAAAAGAATAGATTCGTCCTGATGAAGGAACAAAAGCAGAAGTGTGCTGCCTAGAGTAAAATGATAGAAAATCTCAGACTTAATGTTACCTTCCAAACAATTTACATTTAGAAAAGCTTAACAAATATTAACTGATGATTTTTCTTTTTAAAAATACATTAACAAAACTATTATACTTCTTAAATTGTCTGTACATAATATTAAAAGTTTTACTGTATATTCAATGAATTCTGTACCACACATGTAGGCTGCATTAACATGACCCAGAAAATTTCCACAAATGTCCAAATTTAAAAAGGCCCAGATCTATACTAGAATCCCTTATAAAAGATGACTCAGCACAAGAGGTAGCATCTAACTAGGATGTCCAAGTTAAGTTCTCCCCTTCCCTTCCCTGTAACATTCTAGCCTGAAGCTTTTCTATGAGGGTCCACTACCAGGGCACCAATCAAAAATTTTACAATAAGAAACAGGCAAGTAATCCACTACCAATCTTCTGATTGGTGTGTGTGTGTGTCTCTGTGTGTGTGTGTGTGTGTGTGTGTGTGTGTGTGTAATAAAATAATAAAACAAAGCTTCCTTTCTCTTCTAAAGAAAGTGACCTTACATATACATATGCACCCAGACTCCTTTGGAAGTGGCAGAGGGGAAGCAAACCTTGGAAACTGAAGATCTGATGCTGAAGAAAACCCACTACTCAGTGAACCTGATGTTTCACCACTGTGTATTCAGGAATGGGTTAAAGAGGATAATCCAGCTCAGGCCTTGTGTTCCTCAACTTGTTTTATGGCTTCCATCATGTCTGGCAAATTCTTAAGTATCTTTTCTATAAATATTGTTTGTCTCACATTTATTCAATTATTTTCTCCTTGATAGTGTTACATAAATGTTGCACCTTCCCAATATATCCTACCAGTCTCTTAATCTCTCTTTTATATCCATGCCCCTTGTGAGTAATTTCTCTGGATCTGTTTTTCAAATCACTACTTTTCTCTTTAGCAGTGTATCCAACCTGCTGTTTTAATTACTCACTGAATTTTAAGTTTCAATGACTACGTCTTTTCTCATTTCTGAAGTTCCTTCCCCCTCCCAAATCTGCCAGCCTGTTATTTCATTTAAAAACTGTTATACATTGTGAAACTTAATACATACACACCAACCCAGGACTACTTTGACAAGCCCCAAACCCACCTTATGACAACCCTGTGATTACAAATTCTCAGAGGAGATTCAAATCAGAAACGAGACCAAGGACAGAAAAGTCTCCTTATAAGCAAGGGAATATTTCATTGTGAATTCTTTCCACGATGTGGTTTTATTGGGAGGACATGGTTTCTCAGGCCTCACTAAGGCCTCACTAATGCTTCTATCAGCTCTTAGGCCTCATCTCCTGTCCCAAACTCCTTTGCCCTCTATGGTATACTGTTTATCAAAAAAGCCAAAAGTATTCCTCTCCCTATACCCATTATGCTTATAATATGACTTCTGTGGCTATTCCCACCAAGATGGGGAATCTATTTCTCCATGTCTTAAATCTGATATTATGCCTTACAAGTGGCTTTGAATTCTTTCTCCCTCTCTCTTTAGGAACCCTGTTCTACTATCAGGAGACTAACCCAAAATAAGTGCTTGAAGAATGACATACAACCTGGGCCAGAAACAAGCTGTCCCAGCTAAGGCCATGCCAACTACCCAAACCCTAGCCAGATAACCAGCTGATGAACTGAGTCCAGCTAAGATGAGAACTGGCCAGCTGAGCCTAACTCAAATTACTGAACCAAAGAACTATTAGCAAAATAAAAAACTGTTTTAAGCCACTGAGTTTTGGGGTGTTTTTTTTAGCAATATAAACTAATATATTACCTACATTTGCAAATTCTTTCAGGGCACCTCCAAAGTCAGTTCAAACAAACAGCTATGGTTTCTAGATTTGTTTTTGCCCTGTGGCATTCCCTTTAGTTCCTGGCAAACTAATCTATGTTATTTAAAAGGTTTTTTGATTCGAAAGGGCTTTCAAGTTATCTAGTCTATCATATTACTGAAAAACTAAGTAGAATCTAACAACCATTTTACCTTTGAGGCAAGGGCCATCAAAATTTTTTAATCAAGGGTACTCTTTTTTTTTTTAATTTTTTTTTCAATGTTTTTTTATTTATTTTTGGGACAGAGAGAGACAGAGCATGAACGGGGGAGGGGCAGAGAGAGAGGGAGACACAGAATCGGAAACAGGCTCCAGGCTCTGAGCCATCAGCCCAGAGCCTGACGCGGGGCTCGAACTCACGGACCGCGAGATCGTGACCTGGCTGAAGTCGGACGCTTAACCGACTGCGCCACCCAGGCGCCCCAAGGGTACTCTTTTAACAAATGAAATGTTAAATGGAATCCTAGCATATAAAATAGATTAACTGCTCCAGTCAAAGGGTTTCACATTGCCCAGTCTGCCTCTTTTAGGACTGTGACATCTCAAAGGAACATACAGCTTAAAAATTACTGCAATCCTGGTTCATCAAAGTCCTCCTCAAAATGGTCTACTAAAGTAGTGGTTCTTAAACCTAGCTGCATAATGGAATCACCTAGGGATTACGCTAGGCAACAATATACATTTCTTTGGGGGGGGGGGGCAAGTGAGCAAGGGGCAGAGAGAGAGAGAGAGAGAGAGAGAGAGAAAATATCCCATGAGGGGCGGAGAGGGGGGTGGTTAGGAGAGAGAGAGAGAGAAGTGGGGCTTGAACTCAAGAACCATGAGATAGTAATCTGAGCTGAAGTCAGATGCTTACCCAACTGAGCCATCCAGGTGCCCCAACAATATACATTTCTAAAAACTCTCCAAAAGATAACAGCATGAAGTCAGAATTGAGAGTTACTAAATAAACATAATAATCCTAAATTCTAGATTTGATATAATAGCTCAAAAACATTATAATATTATACCACTGGAATTTGAACCTTTTGTTTTTGGATCATCTCCTTGATGGATTCACATTTCTTATGTTTCTCATCTGCTTCCTTCAGGAGGCTTTTGACAATTATTCGATAAGGAAATTAATACTCTTATTGTACCAACTACCTGGAAGTCAAACTGGTCAGGATACCATATGCCTACCTACATTCCCCACATAGGTAAGTCTTTGTATCTCAATCAATATATAACTGAAAATTCTTCCCCAACACAATAAACATATTAAATTTCTAGAAAGAATTGAGTTCACAAAACTAAAAGTAACTATTCAAATAATCTTACCTGTTAACAATTACAAAATTAGATAACATTATTTTAAAATATTGTTTTATAGTCTTTTAATGGATTATGCATGAAGATAAACAAGAATAGATGAACTCTCTAAACTTCAGGCAACATATATTCATGTATAACTTCAGCAGTACAAATAAGGTTTAATAATAAGCACTCCTGGCTCATATATATGTTGAGTTTTGATTTACGTTTTATGATAAAGTCTAATTCATACATTGGAAAAGGAAAGGAAGGCTTTATCAAATCATTCCCATGATTTTTCAAATACATAACCAAGCACACAAAACTGGGCATACAAAGAAACAGGGCACCATGAAAAAAATTTAACAGAAAAAAGAAACAGAAATAGATCCTAAAGATTTCAGACGCTGGAATTATCAAACACAAGAATCTAGAACAACCATGTTTAATAATTTTTTAGTGTCCAAGAAATAAAAGCCAAACTTGAAAATGGACAACTGGAAACACTAAAGAAAAAAAAATTCAGATTTTAAAAAGAACCTGTAAGAAATACTAGAACTAAAAAATCCAAAATAAGTGAAATCAAGATCTTGAACGACAGATTTAATGAAAAATAGATACAGCATAAGAATAATGGGCTGAAATATAAATAATAAAAACAATCAGGAAAGCAGCAAAGAGGGTCAAAAATGTGGAAAATAAAGAATAAAGCTACAAGGCAGAGTATGAAGATTCAATATACATCCAATCAGAGTTCCATGAAGAAAGGAGAAGCTATGTCTAAACAGATAATAGCTTTGAATCCCCCATAACTGATCAAAGGTATTATTCCAGACTCAAGAAGCCCCATAGGAAAATGAGGAAATCAGACCCTGAAAAATGAAAGCAAAACTGGAAAAAGATTTAAAAAGAAACACAACAGGGGCTCCTGGGCGGCTCAGTCGGTTAAGCGTCCGACTTCGGCTCAGGTCACGATCTCACAGTTCATGAGTTCGAGCCCCGCATCGGGCTCTGTGCTGACAGCTCAGAGACTGGAGCCTACTTTGGATTCTGTGTCTTCCTCTTTCTCTGCCCCTCCCCTACTCATGCTGTCTCTCCATCTCTCAAAAATAAATAAACATTTAAAATTAAAACAAAAAAAAGAAACATAATACCTTCAAAGGAGCAACATACTAATAGCTGGCTTCTCAATAAGCAAAGCCAAAAGACAATAGAATGGTATCTTCAAAGCACTGAAAGTAATTACCAAGCTAGAATTCCATCATCGCCAATATCATTAAAGAATTAAAGTGAAATATGGGAGGCCTGGGTGGCTCAGTCGGTTGAGTGTCTGACTTCGGCTCAGGTCATGATCTCACAGTTTGTGAGTTCAAGCCCTCCATTAGGCTCTGTGCTAACAGCTTGGAGACTGGAGCCTGCTTCAGATTCTGTGTCTCCCTCTCTCTCTGCCCCTCTCCCACTCACACTCTGTCTCTCTCTCTCTCTCTCAAAAATAAACAAACATTAAAAATAAAAAAATAAAAAGAATTAAAGTGAAATAAAACATTTTTAGATAGATAAAAGAGTGTGCAGATCTATTCAAAGAAAATTCCAGAGGATGTTCAGACCAAAGGAACTGGAAAATATGAAGAGCAGAAAAAAAAGGTAGTAAATATATAGGCATTTCTAAATGTACACTGACTATATGAAACAATGTTTTTGTGAAGTTTAAAATATAGAGAATGAAAAGTTGGGAAAGGTAAATGAGAGGTCCTCATAATGCCACAAAAAGAAAAAGTTATTTATTAATATAAATTAAAGATAAATGTTGTTTCCATTTATGTTTAAAGTAACAACTAAAAAAGAAGGTATAGTTTCCAAATAAGAAAAGGGAATTACACACACTTAAAAAACTATCAATCCAAAGAAAAGAAAATTAGAGAAGAAAAAAATTATTTAAAGATAGATAGTAGGGCATATAAGTAGCTCAACTGGTTGAGTGTCCAACTCCTGATTTCAGCTAAGGTTATGATCCCAGGGTGGTGGGATTGAGCCCAGCACTGAGCTCCACATGGAGTGTGAAGCCTGTTTAGGATTCTCTCTCTCTCTCTCCCACTGCCCCTCTCCCCTAATCATGAGCACTTGCTCTAATAATAAAACAAAACAAAAATAAATACAACACATTATACAATAGATGACAAAGACAATAAAAAATATTATGGCAGGATTAAATACAAATGTATTCGTAATTACAAAACTGACAAAATGGTCAACTTAAAGACAAAGATTCCCAGAGTGCATTCTTTTATTTAATTTGAATATAATTAACATTCAGTGTTATACTGAATGAGAAAATCCCAGGCAGGCTCTGTGCCGTCAGCACAGAGCCCAATGCAGGCCTCAATCCCATGAACAGTGAGATCATGACCTGAGCCAAAATCAGGAGTTGGGACACTTAACCAACTGAGCCACCCAGGCACCCTTTTGTTTCTTAACATATGACTGCAATCATATAATATTTGTTTTTCTCTGACTTATTTTACTTAGCATTATACCCTCTAGATCCATTCATGTTGTCGCCAATGGCAAAACTACCATACTAAATTTTTAAAGATCTAACTTAATGCTGTTTACATGATAGTCATCCAAAACCCGCAGAAAGACAAGGTAAAAGATTATGTATAAATGAAAAATATGTAAAGAATGAATATAACATACAATATACGAAAAAATATGTAAGTAGGAGTAGCCCTATTAACATCAGATAAAAAGAGACCCAGGGGTGCCTGGGTGGCTCAGTCTGTTAAGCAACCTACTCTTGATATCTGTTCAAGTCATGATCAGGCCCCACGATGGGCTCAGAGCTAAGCATAGGGCTTACTTTGGATTCTCTCTCCTTCTCGAACTGCCCCTCCCCCACTTCTATCTATGTGCACTCTCAAAATAAATTTTAAAAAGTATCATTAAAAAGTGGTCTAGAGGTCACAATCACGATGATAAAAATTTCAATTCACCAAGAAGAGATAAAATTGGAATTTTATGCACTTAAGATGGACTCAAAAGAAAAAACTGTCAAACTTACAAGAAAAAATTAAAAACAGTCAAACAGTGTAGAACACTGTAATATTTCTTCTTCAGTAACTAATTAAAAAATGGTCAAGCAAAACAAGCCAACAAACAAAAATGCCACACAGAAGATCTGAACATTGTTAGAAAAACTTTACATAATTGAGACACCTGAGTGGCTCAGTCGGTTAAACATCTGACTCTTGATTTCAGCTCAGGTCATGATCTCTCAGTTCATGAGTTCAAGCCCAGCATCAGGCTCTGTACCGACAGAGCAGAGCCCACTTGGGATTCTCTTTCTCTCCCTCTCTATCTGCCCCTCCCCTGCTCGCTCACTCTCTCTCAAAAATAAACATTTAAAAAACTAAAAATAAAAACTATATAATGGGCATATACAGAACACTGCATCCCACCACTGAATGAACTAAAGACTGAAATGTATGAAATGAAAAATATACACAAAATATGGATCGTAAAGAAAAAAAGTTGGTTCTGTGAAAAGATTAATAAATTGATAAACCTCTAGAAATGGAGGTTTAAAAAAAAAGATCAGGAAAGAAAGGAAAATTTACCAACATCAAAACAGGAAAAAAACAAGAGATCACTATAGATCATACAAACATAAAAAAATTTTTTTAAGATAATACTGTAGTCTACTGAAAATATAATTCCACCTCTTTACTATCCTGTAGTATTAAACATGCACAGTGTTGTTACAGCCTGATGGTAGATAAGCACCATGCATTCCCCCTACCTTAACCTTACTCTTGGTCATGTAATTTGTTTTTGGTCAACAGGATTTCTGAAGCAGAAGCTTGAGAAGTACACGTACAGGTGCTACTCCCAAAGAAAATAAAATACCCAGAGGTAGCCACTGTTCTCTGACCTGAAATGAGACCCGTAACAAAGCCATCCCTGCTCAGCTGCAGACTGAGCGAAGTCTCCCTAATGGTCATACATCTTGAAACAGCTGTCCCAACTTGCAGCAAAAATAAGAGCCACTCCAGGTGACCCATAGCCTGAGAAAGAACCATCTCAGATGATCCACAGAGTAAGAAATAAACATTTATTTTTATAGGTCACTGGCATGTTGTTTCTATAGCAATAGGCTAATATAGATACTGAAATTTTACATTCACATGTTTACAATTTAAACAAAAATGGAAAAATTCATAGAAAAATCTAAATTACAAATAACTGACAAGAAAAAATTTTAAAGCTACCTTATAAAGAAACTGAACAATGTTTTTAAAATTCCAAAAAAGAAAATACCAAGCCCAGATGGCTTTAAATGACAAGGTCTACTAACTTCTAAAGTGGTTGTCTTCCAAATAAAGAGAAAACAAGGGTATAATCCCCAATATATATTATTAGACTAGCATAACCTTAATAATAAAACCTGGCAAAAATAACAACAAATGTGAACTACTGGGACTTCATCAAGATAAAAAGCTTCTGCACAGCAAACAATTAACAAAACTAAAAGGCAGCCTATGGAATGGGGGAAGATATTTACAAATGACATATTGGATAAAGGGTTAGTATTCAAAATCTATAAAGAACTTATCAAACTAAACAGCCAAAAACCAAATAGCCCAGTTAAGAAATGGGCAGAAGACATGAATAGATACTTTTTCAAAGAAGACATCCAGTTGACTAACACATATGAAAAGATGCTCAACACCATTCATCATCAGGAAAATAACAAAGTAAAACCACAATGAGATACCACATTGCACCTGTCAGAATGGCTAAAATTAACAACACGAGAAACAACAGGTGTTGGCGAGGATGCAGAGAAAAGAGAAACGTTCCTTTTGCACTGCTGGTGGGAATGAGAACTGGTGCAGTCACTCTGGAGAACAGTACGGAGGTTCCTCAAAACACTGAAAATAAAACTACTCTAAGATCTAGCAATTACACTATTCAGTATTTACCCCGAGGTACAAAAACACAAATTCAAAGGGGTACATACACCCTGATATTTACAGCAGCATTATCAACAATAGCCAAACTGTGGAGAGAGCCCAAATGTCCATCAACTGATGAATGGATAAAAAAGTAGTACATATACACAATGGAATATTACTCAGCCATCAAAAAGAACGAAATCTTGCCATTTGCAATGACATCAATGGAGCTAGAATGTATTATGCCAAGCAAAATAAGTCAGAGAAAGACAAATACCATATAATTTCATTCATATGTGGCATTTAAGAAACAGATAAACATATGAAAAGGGGGAGGGAAAAGGAGAGAGGGAAATAAACCACAAGAGACTCTTAACAATAGAGAACAAATTGAGGGTTGATAGAGGGAAGTGGGTGAGAGATGGGCTAGATGAGTGATGGGTATTAAGGAGGGCACTTGTGATGAGCACTGGTTATTGTATTTAAGTGATGAATCACTGAATTCTACTCCTGAAACCAATACTGCACTCTATGTTAACTAAATTAAAAAAAACAAAAACAAAAACCAAAAACCCCACAAAACAAAAAGTAACAGAAAATTATAAACCAAGCTCAGGGATAAACATAAATACAAGTAATATTTTTAAAATATTAGCAAACCAAATGCAGCACTAAACAAAATGGTAACATAGATGATTAAACTGGAGCTACTACAGAAAGGTAAAGCTGTTTTTATTTACTAAAATCCATTCATATAGTTCACCAAATTAACAGATTAAAGGAGAAAAATCATAAATCATTTCAATAGATCCAGAAAGACCAACAAATACTTAACAGCCACTTATTAAAAATAAATAAATAATCCTTTTAACTACGAAAAAAGAAAAATTCCTTAATGTGATATAGGTTATCTACAGTAAACTTATGGCAAACATGATACTTAATTGTGAAATACTGAAGGTTTGCTCACAGACAGAACATAGGACAACATGCCTTGATCTTTAGTACTTCTAGTGAACATCAACCTGGTGTCCCAGACAGGACACTAGGACAAGAGATATGTTAAGCATAAGTATTAGAAATGAAGAAATAAAGCTAAACTGATTCACAGATGGTATGACTGTGACACACAGTATACATAAGTTATGTTGTGAAAACAATAACTGAAAGGGGGTGGCAGTAGAGCCATACAGGAACAGAGTTTTTGTATGTTGTTGAAGTTAACCCAGTATCAATGTGAATTAGTGTTATAACTTCAGGATCTTAAATGTAATCACCATGGTAACCACAAAGAAAGTAGCTATAGAATATACAGAAAAGGACATGAGAAAAGAATTAAAACATTTCACTAAAACAACAACAACAACAAACAACAAAAAGAGACAGTAAATCCAGGAAATGAAGAACAAAAAAGTATAAGACATACAGAAAGAAAATAACAAAATGACAGAAGTCCCTACATCTCATAATTACCTTTAAATGTAAATGGGTTAAGTTGTGCACTCAAATCACAGAGACTGGCAGAATGGTATTAAAAAAAAAAAAAAAAAAGACCAAAAAGTGAAAAGATGAAAAAAGATATTCTATGCCAATAACCAAAAGAGAGCAAAATGGCCATACAATTAGTGGACAAAACAGACTTTAAATCAAAAAAGGTTACAAGAGACAAAGGACATTATATTTCAACAAAAGGTTCAATACAGCAAAAGTAACAATTAAAATCATTTACACATCTAATAAAAGACCATCAAAATATATAAAACAAAAACTGAAAGAACTGAAGGGAGAAATTATTCTGCAATAATGGTTAGAGACTTTAATAACCTTACTCTCAAAAACAGAATAACCACACAGAAGTAAGGAAAAAGAGAATTTGAACAACACAATAAGTCAACTAGATCTAATAGGACACACTATTCAACAACAATAATATACACATTCTTCTCAAATGACATGGGACACTATCCACATTAGACCATATGGTAGGCCAGAAAGTAAGTCTCAATAGATTTTAAAAGACAGACACCATATAAAGTATCTTCTCTGAACACAATGGGATAACATTAGAAATCAGTAACATTAGCAAATTACAAAATTCACAAATCTGTGGAAATTCAACAACACACTTTTAAATGACCTATGAATCAAAGAAATCACAGACAAATCAGAAAGACGTAAGAGATAAATGAAAATGAAAACACAATATATCAAAACAAGAGATGAAGGGAAAGTAGTGATAAGGGGGAAATTTACATTTAAAAACAAGAAAGATCTCATGTGAACAACCCAACTTTACAACTTTAAACACAAAGCTAGCAGAAGAAAAATTAGAGCTGAGATAAATGAAATAGAGAATACAAAAATAGCAAAAGTCAGTGGAATTAAAAGCTGGTTTTACAAAGATCAACAAAACTGACAGAACTTTAACTTGACTAAGAAAAAAGAGAAGAAAGAAATTACTAAAATCAGAAGTAAAAGTAGGGGCCCTACTATTAATGCTGCCAAAATAAAAAGGATCATAAGAAGAGTATATAAGCAATTATTTGCCAAAAATTAGATGATTTAGATAAAATACACAAAATCTTAGAAATACAAAATTTACTAGTACTACATCATGAAAAATAGGAAAAGAGAAAAGATCTATGAACAGTAAAACGACTAAATTGATAAAAAAAAAAAATCTCCCAGCAAAGAAAAGCCCTACATTAAATAGTTTCATTGGTGACTTCTACCAAACATTAAAAGAACTAAATCCAATCCTATTCAGAGTTTTCCAAAAAACTTGAAGGGGTGTAACTTTCTTTTTTTTTTTTTTTAAATTTTTTTTTTTCAACGTTTTATTTATTTTTGGGACAGAGAGAGACAGAGCATGAACGGGGGAGGGGCAGAGAGAGAAGGAGACACAGAATCGGAAACAGGCTCCAGGCTCTGAGCCATCAGCCCAGAGCCTGACGCGGGGCTCGAACCCACAGACCGCGAGATCGTGACCTGGCTGAAGTCGGACGCTTAACCGACTGCGCCACCCAGGCGCCCCAAAGGGGTGTAACTTTCTAACTCATTCCATGAGGCCAACACTGTCCTGATATCAAAGTCAGACAAGGACTCTACAAGAAAACTACAGACCATTATCCCTTATGGACAGTGATGCAAAAATTCTCAATACAGAGGCATCACAATCCCAGACTTCAGCCTCTACTACAAAGC
The DNA here is from genome assembly GCF_022079265.1 of Lynx rufus. Classification (NCBI taxonomy): domain Eukaryota; kingdom Metazoa; phylum Chordata; class Mammalia; order Carnivora; family Felidae; genus Lynx; species Lynx rufus. The sequence goes on from NW_025814825.1 coordinate 10,541,000, forward strand.
TGTCATCATCAAGACAGCATGGTATTGGCACAAAAACAGACACATGGACCAATGGAATAGAATAGAAACCCCAGAACTAGACCCACAAACATATGGCCAACTCATCTTTGACAAAGCAGGAAAGAACATCCAATGGAAAAAAGACAGCCTCTTTAACAAATGGTGTTGGGAGAACTGGACAGCAACATGCAGAAGGTTGAAACTAGACCACTTTCTCACACCATTTACAAAAATAAACTCAAAATGGATAAAGGACCTAAATGTGAGACAGGAAACCATCAGAACCTTAGAGGAGAAAGCAGGAAAAGACCTCTCTGACCTCAGCCGTAGCAATCTCTTACTCGACACATCCCCAAAGGCAAGGGAATTAAAAGCAAAAGTGAATTACTGGGACCTTATGAAGATAAAAAGCTTCTGCACAGCAAAGGAAACAACCAACAAAACTAAAAGGCAACCAACGGAATGGGAAAAGATATTTGCAAATGACATATCGGACAAAGGGCTAGTATCCAAAATCTATAAAGAGCTCACCAAACTCCACACCCGAAAAACAAATAACCCAGTGAAGAAATGGGCAGAAAACATGAATAGACACTTCTCTAAAGAAGACATCCAGATGGCCAACAGGCACATGAAAAGATGTTCAGCGTCGCTCCTTATCAGGGAAATACAAATCAAAACCACACTCAGGTATCACCTCACGCCAGTCAGAGTGGCCAAAATGAACAAATCAGGAGACTATAGATGCTGGAGAGGATGTGGAGAAACGGGAACCCTCTTGCACTGTTGGTGGGAATGCAAATTGGTGCAGCCGCTCTGGAAAGCAGTGTGGAGGTTCCTCAGAAAATTAAAAATAGACCTACCCTATGACCCAGCAATAGCACTGCTAGGAATCTACCCAAGGGATACAGGAGTACTGATGCATAGGGGCACTTGTACCCCAATGTTCATAGCAGCACTCTCAACAATAGCCAAATTATGGAAAGAGCCTAAATGTCCATCAACTGATGAATGGATAAAGAAATTGTGGTTTATATACACAATGGAATACTACGTGGCAATGAGAAAAAATGAAATATGGCCTTTTGTAGCAACGTGGATGGAACTGGAGAGTGTGATGCTAAGTGAAATAAGCCATACAGAGAAAGACAGATACCATATGGTTTCACTCTTATGTGGATCCTGAGAAACTTAACAGGAACCCATGGGGGAGGGGAAGGAAAAAAAAAAAAAGGACGTTAGAGTGGGAGAGAGCCAAAGCATAAGAGACTGTTAAAAACTGAGAACAAACTGAGGGTTGATGGGGGGTGGGAGGGAGGGGCGGGTGGGTGATGGGTATTGAGGAGGGCACCTTTTGGGATGAGCACTGGGTGTTGTATGGAAACCAATTTGTCAATAAACTTCATATAAAAAAAAAAAAAAAAATTCTCAATACAATATTAGCAAACAGAATCCAGTAGTATATTAAAAAACTGTACAGCAAAGGCACATGGGATTCATTCCTGGAATGCAGGGATGGTTCAACATATGCAAACTGATCAAAGTAATTTATAATATTAAGGCAATGAAGAAAAAAACCCATTATTATCATTTCAACTGATACAGAAAAAAAGTCAACAAAATTCAACACCCTTTTTTGAAATACTCAAAAACTAAGAATAGAAGAACATTACCTCAACATAATAAAAGCCATCTATGAAAAACCCACAATAAACATCATACTCAATGGTGACAGACTGAAAGTTTCCTCTAAGATCAGGAACAAGGCAAGGATGTCTACTTTGAATACTATGCAACAACATAGTACTGGAAGTTTTAGCAAGAAAAAGAAATAAAAGCCACCTAAATTGAGAAAGTAGTAAAATTATCTCTGTGTACAGATGATATGATCTTATATGTTGAAAACCTTAGAGATTCCACCAAAAATCTATCAGAACTAAAAAACAAAACAAAAAAAAAGAAACAAAAATCACCAAAACAGCAGGATACAAAACCAAAATGCAAAAATCAATTGTATTTCTATACATTAATAATGAACAATCGAAAAAGAAATTTAAAAATAATGCCATTTACAATAGTATCAAAAAGAATAAGATATTTAGAAATTGAACAAAAAGGTAAAAGATATAGGATGAAAACTACAAAACTTACTGAAAGAAATTAAAGACATAAATGGAAAGACATTTCATGTTCATGGATTGGAAAACTTAATGTTAAAATATCAATACTTCCCAAAGTGATCTACAGATTCAATCCAATCCATATCAAATCATGGAAATGCAAATTAAAGTCATGATGTTTTAAAAGGTTTATTTATTTATTTTGTGTGAGAGAGAGAAAGCATGCAAGCAGGGGCCAAGAGAGAAAGAGAATCTTAAGCTGACTCTACTCTGTCTGCGCACAGCCCAATGTGTACCCATGAACCATGAGATCATGACCTGAGCCGAAATCGAGTCAGATGCTTAACTGACTATGCCACCCAGGCACCCCTAAAATCATGATTAAGTAACACTATATATCCAAGAGATTAGCAAAAATTTCAAAGTCTGACAATGCCAAATGGGGACAAGGACACATAAATGTGGAATGTAAATTCTGGTAAACAGGGTGACATTAACCTGCAAAATTCAAGTTAAATATCTTCTATGACCCAGCAATCCCATTTTAGGTATATACTTAGAAATATAAAGGTTTATGTATATCATACAACAAATGTTCAAAGCAACATTATTTGTAATTGCAAAAAACTGGAAGCACACAAATAAATGCCTGTTAAAAAAAAAAAAAAGCTACCAAAGACTACCTACAGTGTGATTTCATGTATTTGAAGTTAACAGTTGGCAAGACTGAACTATATTTTATATGGATATATACTATGAGGTAAAAATCAAGCTGAGTTAGTCAAACAAAGTATATTTTGCTTTTTGGGAGTCTACCTAATTTAATCCACCAAAGGTGAAGCTCAATTTCAAAGCTGTGACTCTTGTACTTACTCCCAAGAATTGGGAATCAGGAAATCAGTATTCCAATTCAACTTTCAGCAATAACTACTCTCAGGTGTTAATTAACTGCTCAATTTCCTCACTGTTTAAATTTAAAAAGGTGGAAAAGAAAAAAAAAAGATGACCTATACTTCACCCTCAAGTGTGATGCTACATACAATAAATACAATGTCACATATATATTAATATGTTGCCCCAGATAAATCTTTTTCAAATAGAGAAAAGTAAAATAATAAGTATAAATGATGTTTCTCCTGTTACTATTACTCCTCACCAGCAAATCAGGCATTTAAGGAAGAATGTTTTTATCTTAGATTCCTAGAATGCTAAACAACTCATTAAAAAAAATACCTACTTTCAGCTAGGAACTGCCATCTTCTAGTAATTTGCAAAATGACCAACACAAAGGGAAAAAGGAGAGACACCCCTATATGTTCTCTAGGCCTTTTAGCAAACATGGAATTGGTACTTTGACCACATACACACAAATCCACAAGAAAGGTTATACCATAGACATAGAGGGGATGGGCACTATTCAAAAAGGAATGCCGGACAAATGTTACCAAGGCAAAACTGGAAGTCTATGATGATACCCAGCATGCTGGTGGCATCGTTGTAAATAAACAAAGACAAGATTCTTCTTGCCTAGAAAATTATTGTGCATACTGAAAACATTAAGTACTCTGACAGCCAAGATAGAGCTTCCTCAAACATGTGAAGGGAAATGATCATTAAAAAAGGAAGCCAAAGAAAAAAGTACTTGAGTTCAACTGAAGTGCCAGCATGCTCCAACCAGAGAAATACAGTTTGTGAGAACCAACGGAAAGAAGCTTCAGCTACTAGAACTCACTCCCTATAAATTCATGGCCAAGAAGGTGTAAAAAAACAAAAGACCTCTAGGGGTGCCTGGGTGGCTCAATTGGTTAAGTGTCACTCTTGACTTGTCCCAGTTCAGGAGATCATGCATTGACAGCACAGATCCTGTTTGGGATTCTCTCTCCCTCTCTCTGCCCTTCCCCCACACACGTTCCCCTCCCCTCTCCCCTTTCTCCCCCAAAATAAATAAATAAACATTAAAAAAAATAAATAAATAAAAGACCTCTGGACTGTTAGAAAAAATTTTAAGTAACTGAATTATAGAGACTAAAATACTCGTATACAATAACTTACCTTCCACAAGCAATCTGAGTGACAATGCTTCCCATAAGTTCAAAAACTTTCCTTGGATTTATTTCATGACTGGTAGAGTTATGACCCAACTGACCATACCCTCCAGCTCCAAAAGTAAACACTCCACCTTCCTTAAAAAGAAAAAAAAAAAAAAAAAAAAAGACAAAACTCTTTATCATTAGAAAGCCTGATGAAAGAAAATAATTTAAGAAAATAAGTTAATCTTTAATATATGGAGTCAATTTTTCTCTTCTATTGTCTCCACAATTTAACAGATGATAGCTGACCTTTCAAGGTAAAATGTTTTAAAACTAAGTTCCAGGTTGAGGTTATTTTCACATATTTTAGAAGTACTTAAATGTGTTCTCATTATATTTAGTTAGAGCCACCATTAAAGAGATACTAATCATTTTTTGCATTGCCTTTCACTATCATTATATTTACTGAATCCCAAGTACATAACTATAAAATATCACAAAACCAAAAAATGGTATCATCTTCAGTTTTCAAACTGGTTATGCTTTTAACATAAAAGCTGAAAGAGTATAAGTAAGCCAGAATGCACAAATATACCTATTTTTAACACATAGTTGCTACAATATACAGTTGACCCCTAAACAGTGCAGGGGTTAGGGACGTCAACACCTTCTGCAGTCAAAAATCCGCATACAACTTTTGATTACCTAAAAACTAATAGCCTATTTCTGACTGAAAGCCTTACTGATAACATAAACAATAACCACCTTTTTTTTTTTTTTTTGGCATAAAAGAAAGGCTACACAGTTTACCTAGGAGTTTTTTCAAATTGTCACAAATCTCCAAAAACTTTTCCGAAGTATTTGTTGAAATAACCTACTGAGCCACTCAGGCACCCTAAAAAGTACTGGAGTACTTTAAAGCAAACTGTGGTCATCAAATCATCTCACCTATAAATATGTATGTATCTTCAATGGCACAAACCTCTAACATATAAAAACATACAATACAGTAATACTATTATCGCATTTACAAAATTAGTATTAATTTCTTGATAGAAACAGCAAAAGTGTTTTTACTTCTTATGGTTTTTTGTAACTGGTATCATTTTCCCCAGTTTTATTTAGGTATAACTGAATTGCCAAATAAAATTGTATATAAAGTGTACAATGGGATTTGACATATACATACATTGTGAAATGACTACCACAAAGAAGTTAATTAACACATCAACACCTCACATACTTTTTTTTTTTTTTATAAGAATGCTTCAGATCTACTCTCCTGGAAATTTCAGGTACAGAATACAGTATTGTTAACTACAGTCACAACGCTATACATCAGATCTTTAAAACTTACTCATAACAGAAAGTTTATATCCTTGACCAATTTCTCATTTCTTCACACCCCACCAGCCCCTGGCAAACATTCTACTCTCCATTCCTACAGATTTGACTTTTTCTTTTTAAAGATTTTCCATATAAATGATACATAATATTTATCTTTGGCTTATTTCACTTAGCATAATGCCCTCCAGATTCATCTATGTTGTTGGAAATGATTTCCCTCTTTTTTTGTGGCTGAATATTATTCCAGTGTGTATGTGTGTGTACACATATATGTACAAATCACATTTTCTTTATCCATCTACCTGGTAATGGACACTTAGGTTGTTTCTTGGCTATTGTGAAAAACTGCTACAATAAACATGGGAGTGCAGTTATCTCTTCAAGAACCTGTTTTTATTTCCTTCAGATATGCACCCAGAAGTGGAATTTGCTGGGGCATATAATTCTATTTGTAATTTTTTTTCTTTCCTGTTTTTTTTTTCTTTTTTTAAAGTAGGCTTCATGCCCAGCAGAGTCCAATGTGGAGGTTGAACTCATGACCCTGAGATCAACACCCAAGTGGAGATCAAGGGTCAGACACCCAACCGACTGAGCCACCCAGGTGCCCCACTATTTGTAATTTTTTGAGGAACCTCCATACTGTTTTCCATTTGCACCAGTTTACATTCCCACCAGCAGTGGAAACAAGGGTTCCCCTTTCTTAACATCCTCACCAATACTTGTCCTTTGGTTTTTGATAAGAGTAACCCTAACAGGTGTGAGGTGTTATCTCATTGTGGTTTTGATTTGCATTTCTCTGATGATTGTGATGTTAACATTAAGCACCTTTTCTTGTACCTGTTTGGCTATTTGTGTGTGTGTGTATTTTTTTTTAAGTTTATTTATTTTGAGACAAAGGAAAGAGCGTGTGCACGAGCAGGGGAAGGGCAGAGAAAGAGGGTAAGAGAGAGAATCCCATGCAGGCTCCACACTGTCAGCACAGAGCCAGACAAGGGACCCAATCCCACAAACTGTGAGATTTTTAACCTGAGCCGAAATCAAGAGCTGGTAGGTAAACCTACTGAACCATCCAGATATCCTTTGTATATATTTTTTGGAAAAGTATCTATTCAGCTCCTTTGTTCGTTTTTAAAATAGACTATTTGTTTTTTAGCCATTGAGTTATAGGAGTTCCTTTTATATTTTGAATATTACCCCCTTGTCAGATAAATGGTCTGCTAATATTTTCTCTCATTTCATAGACTGCCTTTTCACTTCAGTGGTGTCCTCTGTGGAGCCGAAACTTTTTTAGTTTGTAGTCCCACCTATTTATTTTTGCTATTGTTGCTTGTGTTTTGACCAATGTCAAAGGGTTTTTCATCCCATGTTTTCTTTTACAAGTTTTAGTTTCAGGTCTTACTAGATCTTTAATTCACTTTGAGTTGTTTTATGAGTGGTAAAAACAGACGTCCAATTTCATTTTTTTACATATGGATAATTTTCCAGCACCATTTACTGAAGAAGCCAACCTGTCCCACTGTGTGTTGTTGGTCCCTTGTCAATGATTAGTTAACTATATATATGTGGTTTTATTTCTGGGCTATCTGTTTGATTGGTCTATGTGTCTGTTTTTATAAAGTTGTATACTGTTCTGATCACTACAGTTGAAATCAGGAAGGACAATGCTCGAGCTTTGCTGTTCTTTCTCCAGATTGCTTTGGCTATTCCTGGTCTTTTTTGGTCCCGTATGAATTTCAAGATTGCCTGCTCTATTTCTATGAAAAATGCCATTGGACTTTTGATAGGGGTTACTCTGAATCTGTAGGTCAGTTTCAGTAGTTTGGACATTTTAACAATATTAATTCTTCTAATCTAAGAACGTGTGGTATCTATTTATCTTATGTCTTCAATTTCTTTCACTGATGTCATATATAGTTTCCAGTATACAGGTTTTTCACTCTTTGGTTAAATTTATCCCCCCCCTTTTTTTTTAATGTTTATTTTTGAGAGAGAGAGACAGAGAGACAGAGCACAAGTGGGAGAGGAGCAAAGGGAGAGGAAGACACAGAACCCAAAGCAGGTTCCAGGTTCCGAGCTGTCAGCACAAAGCTCGGCACAGGGCTTGAACTCACAAACTGTGAGACCATGACCTGAGTTGAAGTTGGATGCTTTAACTGACTTAGCCACTCAGGCACCCCATATTCCAAAGTATTTTATTGTTTTTAATGATATTGTACATGGGAATGCTTTCTTAATTTTTCTTTCAGAGTTTGTTCTTAGCGTATAGAGATGCAATTGATTTTTGTATGTTGACTTTGTTTCCTGCAACGTTACTGAATTCATGTATTAGTTCAAATAGACTTTTGGGGGGCGCCTGGGTGGCTCAGTCGGTTAAGCGTCCGACTTCAGCCCGGGTCACGATCTCGCGGTCCATGGGTTCGAGCCCCGCGTCGGGCTCTGGGCTGATGGCTCAGAGCCTGGAGCCTGCTTCCGATTCTGTGTCTCCCTCTCTCTCTGCCCCTCCCCCATTCATGCTCTGTCTCTGTCTCAAAAATAAATAAACCTTAAAAAAATTTTTTTTTCAAATAGACTTTTGGTAGAGTCTTTAGGGTTCTCTATATATATGTCATGTGCAAACAGAGACAATTTTACTTTTTCCTCTCTAGTTTGAGCACCTCATTTCTTTCTTTACTAAAACTGCTTTGGCTAGGATTCAGTACTAGAGTAGAAGTGACAAAGGTAGGCATCTTCTAACTTATTCTTGATCTTACAGGAAAAACTTTCACCTTTTCACCACTACATATGTTTGCTGTGGGCTTGTCATTTATGGTCTTTATTATGTTGAGGTATATTCCTTCTATACTGAGAATTTTTATCATGAAAAGATGTTGAATTTTGCCAAATGATTTTCCTACATCAGGATGTTTATATGACTTTTAATCTTCATTCTATTAATGTGGTGTTTGACTGATTTGCAGATGTTGAAACATTTTTGCATCCCAGGGATAAATCCCACTTGATCATGGTATATGATCATTTTCATGTGCTGTTAAATTTGGTTTGCTCATATTTTGTTGAGTTTTACACCTATGTCTGTTAGGGATAAGTACCCTGTAATTTTATTGTCTTATGTTGTCTTTGTGTGGCTTTGGTATTAACATAATGGTGGCCTCATAAAATCCATTTAAAAATGTCTATTTTTTATGGGGCGCCTGGGTGGCGCAGTCAGTTAAGCGTCCGACTTCAGCCAGGTCACGATCTTGCGGTCCGTGAGTTCGAGCCCCGCGTCGGGCTCTGGGCTGATGGCTCAGAGCCTGGAGCCTGTTTCCGATTCTGTGTCTCCCTCTCTCTCTGCCCCTCGCCCGTTCATGCTCTGTCTCTCTCTGTCCCAAAAATAAATAAACGTTGAAAAAAAAAAATAATTAAAAAAAAAATAATAAATAAAAATGTCTATTTTTTCAAAGAGTTTGAGATGGACTGGCAGTAATTATTAAATGGTAAAATTCACCAGTGAAGTCATCTAATCCTGGGTTTTTCTTTGTTGGGAGATTTCTGATTAATGATTCACTCCCCTTACCTGTTAAAAGTCTGTTTAGATTTTTCTATTTCTTCATGATTCACTCTTGGTAGTTTGAATGTTTCCAGGAATTTATCCATTTCATTTATGTTATCTAAATTGTTGGCATATAATTGTTCATAGTTTCTTATAGTCCTTTTATTTGTGAAGTATGGGTTGTAATGTCTCTTCATTTCTGACAGTGTTTAATCTATCTAAACATCTATCGATTACTTTTTTTAACTTTTCAGGAAAAGAGTTCTTAGTTTTGGTTATCTTTACTGGTTTTTTGTCTTTATTTCTGCTCTGACCTGTTATTTTCTTCCTTCTGCTAACTTTGATTTCCCTGCCCTCCCCCCACCTCCACCAGTTCCTTGAAGTATAAATGCTGTTTTGAGATCTTTCTTTTTCTTAATGTAGCTGTTTATGTTATAAACACTTTACTGGATTTATGGTGACATAGCTTATTTTTATCTATCTCCCTCAGAGCTGTTTTTGCAGCATCCCATAAGTTTTGGTATGTTGTTTCCATTTTCACTTGTCTCAAGATATTTTACTTCCCTTTTATTTATTTTTCGACCTAGTGACTGTTCAGGAGTGTGCTAATTTCCACATACCTGCAAATGTTCTAGCTCTCCTCCCATTATTGACTCATACCATTTCATACCATTGTGGCTGAAAAAGATACTCGATATCGTTTCAATTCTTTTTAAATTTGTTAAGACTTGTTTTGTGATCTAACATACGATCTCTCCTGCAGAATATTCTATTGCGCACTTCAGAAGAATGTGTATTCTGCTGCTGTTGGATGGGGTGCTCTGTATGTTAGTGCATTTGGTATAAGTGTAATACAAGTCCAATATTTCCTTATTGATTTTCTGTATGGATGACCTACCTATTGTTGAAAGTAGAGTGTTAGAGTCCCCTACTATTACTACTGTTTATTTCTGCCTCTAGCTCTGTTAATATTTGTATAATATTATTTAGGTGCTTTTGTATTGGGTGCATACATGGGTACAGTTGTTATATCCTCTTCAAGAATTGACCTCTTCAATTTTAATTATTATCTCATACTGATGCCATGTTTAAGTTTTCCTGATTATTTTATTTCATCACGACAAAGCACATGTCTGGTTGATAATGTTAAAAATAAGCAAGTTAACAAGTTTCACAGCCTAATCCATCCACATTAAGTTTAATGTTTTGATCTTTGCCTCAATTCATTATAAGGGAGTATAAAATGGAAATTTTCTAATCTTATTATTTCTCTTAGATTAGTTGGAATTCTTCTATAGAGAACTTAATTCACCAACTATTAAGTTATTGTGAAATACAATCTGCAAATAGGAAGCAAGAAAAATGTTTCCTTCTTATTTATGAATTTTTAGAAAAATGAGTTGTCCTAGCAACTTTCAAAGATAAGCAATGAAGTTTGCTTTATATTGATATGAAGAAGAGTATTATAATGAAGTCACGAATTTTTACATATTTGGTATATTTCCATGTATTGCCATTGTTACTTCTTTTTGTGAAAAACTCCTTGATGTTGTCCCACAGACATGACCTTAGTAGTCTTTTTTGTAACACATAATACCCAAAGCTATTCTCACACTTTTTTGTTTTGTTCTGTTTTGCCCCAGATATGAAATCACTCTTCTCTAAGAAGCTCTGGTTATTTTTTATATTGAGTCTACTAAATCAAGTGATGCTCACTGCTTCCACATTGTACATGGCTAATTACTTCTAGGACCATTCAGTGGTCATGGAAGAAAAAAAAATTTTTTTAGAAGAAAAAGAGTAAGACTTCCTACTAACACTTCTGATTAAAAGTAAAGAACACAATGGGTGCCTGGGTGGCTCAGTTGGTTAAGCATCCAACTCTAGATTTTGGCTCAGGTCATGATCTCAAGGTTTTGTGAGTTTGAGCCCTACATCAGTCTCTGCACTGACCCTAAAGAACCTGTTTGGGATTCTCTCTCGCTCTCTGTCTCTCTTTGCCCCTCCCCAGCACATGCTCTCTCTCTCAAAATAAATAAACTGTAAAAAAAAAAAAAAAAAAAAAAAAAAAAAACTTTTTAAAATAAATAAAAGTAAAAATCAGGAGATTTTTATTTAATTATTATTGTTTTATGTTTCTTTTGTCTTAAGCTGAAAACCACAGTTTCCAGTAACAGTACTTATTTGCTTTTTCTTATCCTGTATGTAATATATTGAAAATAATACTATCAATTTTACTACTAACAGGAAGACTACAGAATGCAGTTTAAAATTTTTGTGGCAATTCGGTTTACATTCAGGCTATTTCCCACTAGTGATATACAACAAAACACTGCACTGTAAAAGGACTTAAAAGAATTCTCCTTTTGTAGTAGTGCCACTATTTTTTTATTTTCAATTGTTAGCAATTGCTTAAAAACATATGTTTGCTTTTTAATTATATGTAACAGTTTCTAAGTTGTAAAGTCAAAATGATAAGGCAAGGTACATTTGATCTAGCTATTACATTTTTAAAAATATAAGTAACATATAACATGTTCATCTTTTATCCCTACTTATACAAAAGGCAATTATTCTGTACCTTCCTCTTTTTACTTAACAATACATGCTGAAGATATTCCACAGCATAATACAGAGACCTTCCTTATTCTATTTTACAAGTCATGTTTACATGTTTAAATGTTAAACACCGGGGCGCCTGGGTGGCGCAGTCGGTTAAGCGTCCGACTTCAGCCAGGTCACGATCTCGCAGTCAGTGGGTTCGAGCCCCGCGTCAGGCTCTGGGCTGATGGCTCAGAGCCTGGAGCCTGTTTCCGATTCTGTGTCTCCCTCTCTCTCTGCCCCTCCCCCGTTCATGCTCTGTGTCTCTCTGTCCCAAAAATAAATAAATGTTGAAGAAAAAAAAAATTTTAAATGCTAAACACCTATTTTACAAGTCTTGTGTGGTTACCACAGTTTATTCAACTAGGCTGCTACTGATAGACATCTGCATTCTTTCGTTCTTTTGCTATTAAAATAAAGCCACAATTAATGACCTTGTGCATATATAATTTCCTATCTTTAGGACAGATTCTTAAAAGTAGGATTGCTAAGTCAAAAGATGTATGTATATGTGATTTGCATAATGAATTTGTTTTTTAAGCTTATTGATTTGAGCTTATTTTGAGAGAGAAAGTGCAAGTGGGGGAGGGGTGGGGAGAGAAGGAGAGAATCCTAAGTAGGCTCTGCACTGTCAGTGCAAAGCCCAATGTGGGGCTGGAACTCATGAACTGTGAGATCATGACCTGAGCCAAAATCAGATGCTTAACCAGCTGAACCACCCAGGCACCCCTGATTTGCATAACAAATTGGTAAATTAACCTAAAAAAAGTTGACATCTTTATGATAGTGTGTTCATACCCATTAACATACCTTTCTTTACATTATTTATTCTGTTTTTAAAAGTCTGTTTAAATTTTTCCTGATGTTGTTTTCCTAATACAGGTTTTGCACAAGAAAACTGCTTTGTCCTAAATTAGCAATCCTAATTTATTTGCAAGAAATTCTTCCAGAAAAACAAAAGATACATGGATATGGAAGTATATTCTAACTTAAATCAAGGGAAATAAAATATTTTCCTATTGGGATATTTAAAACTATCTGATTTTGTTAAAAATAATATTCCCCCCATGGGGCGCCTGGGTGGCGCAGTCGGTTAAGCTTCCAACTTCAGCCAGGTCACGATCTCGCGGTCCGTGAGTTCGAGCCCCGCGTCAGGCTCTGGGCTGATGGCTCAGAGCCTGGAGCCTGTTTCCGATTCTGTGTCTCCCTCTCTCTCTGCCCCTCCCCCGTTCATGCTCTGTCTCTCTCTGTCCCAAAAATAAATAAACGTTGAAAAAAAAAAATTTATAAAAAAAAAAAAAATAATATTCCCCCAAAATTCCAGTGAACAAGTATCACCAGCTACTCTCTTGAGAGGACACAGAAGACTGGGATTTAAAAAAAACTCAATAGCTATAAACAGTTACATATCCTAAGAAAATAAGATAAGTGGTTATTTGAAGGGCTGAATTTGTAAAACATTAACGTTGTGAGCCTTCCCACCACAAAGTTAACACCAAGGAATAATACACAAAATTTTTTTTACGCTAGTATTTCAACATAGACTTATTTTAAAAAAACAAAAAAACAAAAAAAACTAAAAACATAGACTTATTTCTTCTAAATACCTACGACAGAAGAGAACAACTAGAATTCAGAACATGCCAACATGATTTAATAAGACTTTAGTGATTACATCTGTAACTTGATAAAAATCAATAAAATACAATAAGATTGGCAGATAAGTAAAATTTCCTTACTAAAAGGCAAGCACAGTAATACAAAAATTTTAAAAATCAACTTTTATAATTAGTCATATTTTTAAAAGTACTGAATATACTATACTTGAGAACTAAGAAAAATTCTTATCAAAAAAAAAAAAAAATCCCAATGTGGGTGTGTAGAATTTTGTGTGTGTAGAAGTCTGATTAGAAGTTAACTTTTTCTTGCAAATTTATGTACTATGCAAATTGAAGATAAAGCAAACACATTCATTTCTAATTCAGCCAATAAAAAATGTGCCAATAATATTCCTGGTAAAGGTTAATCTAAGGTTTTTATTTTCATTTTCCTTCCAATCACTAGAGAACTACATAGTAATGATAATGTAATGGCACATACCCAAGAAAAGACAGAGTTAAAACCATTAATGAGACTGTGATGAAAGCTCATTATAACTGCATAATTCCTGGCCTATGGATAATAGATTCATTCTCCTCTATTACTTGTTGTATGGTATTTATAAGCCCAATGAGAGTTAAATTAAAATGAGGCAGTTACACAATATAAACGGGATTGATACACATAGCATGGCAAGTATGACAAACTAAAAGGGAACTTTTTCATTCAAAATATTCCTAAAGCAGTATTACACATGAACTTGAGAAATTCAACAAAATGTATTATCACATTTAACAGATCATAATTCACATTACATAACCTGAAACAAAGTTGAAAATTAAAGTAAATTGTTTTTGACAATAACTTAGTGCTTTTTTCAAGATTATTTTTTAGACATTAATTAATACTCAAGTTCTAAAGTAAATATCATGAAAACATTCACTAATTATAAAATAACTACCATGAATAATAATAAAGAAGTTTTATGGGAGTACAATACCTTGGTTAATGCAGCAGTATGATCTTCTCCACAACAAATATAAACTATTTTCTGAGTTCTTAGTGACTTTAGTAAATTAGGAACATACCTATCTGAAAATTCCAACAAGAAATGTTAATGGTATTCTTAAATTAAAACTCTTCTAAAATGTGTTTCCTTTACAGCTTCCCAAGCTCAGTAGACAGTGGCAAATAATTTTTAACTGTAAGTCAATGATTTTGTAGTACAAGCCAAATTAACTGGGTTCCCAGATCTTTTTAAAGGAGGGTTTTAAAGAGCAATTTAAGTGTTAAAGTGCCCTAACACCAATCTACACAGAACTAGAAATCAAGGAATTTCAAAACTATCTGTTTCCAATACACACAAATCATTCTTTATATTTACCTCATGATAATTAAGCTCACAGGATTCTATTTAAATGCATGAAAATTATACTTCCTGCTACTTTGTACCAGAAAAAAAAAATGTCCTAATCTGACATATTTTTCTTACGCACAATAAAATATTTTAAAATCCTGAGTGTTATTTGCTTATCATTACCAGTTGCTAGTTACTAGACCAACAACTCACTTTTGTCCACTTAAATCATGACAATTATGTTGAGCTTGATGAAATTAGTTTTTGTATTTCAAATACTGGCATTGAACTTATGCAGTTATGAAAAATCAGTTCCAAGATCCTAACTTGTTTCAAGTAATTATAATTTTTTAAAATTCAAATTGTTTATTTTCAAGACTCCAGAATCCATGTTAAAAGTGAAGCCCAAGATAAAGATTTAATGACTCAGATTATTTAAATACTTCCTTGAAAAACTCAAATAGATTAACACTCCATGTTACTTTCCAGAATAATTTTACAACTTCTTTCCACCAATGATGACCAGTAATGTGATTTCCAATTTGCAGTAATGTTTTTCACAACTTTCTTTTAATGAACATCTAAAAACAAAGATTTTTATCCAGATATACTTTCTAGAGTTTATTTTGCAATAAGATGGTATTTTCTGGCCTTCCCACAATCCCTTAAAAAATATTACCAAATGGAATTTTTAAATAAATCTTTAAGACAGATACCATATGTTTTCACTCTTATGTGGATCCTGAGAAACTTAACAGAAACCCATGGGGGAGGGGAAGGAAAAAAAAAAAAAGAGGTTAGAGTGGGAGAGAGCCAAAACATAAGAGACTCTTAAAAACTGAGAACTGAGGGGTGATGGGGGGTGGGAGGGAGGGGAGGGTGGGTGATGGGTACTGAGGAGGGCACCTTTTGGGATGAGCACTGGGTGTTGCATGGAAACCAATTTGACAATAAATTTCATATATTGAAAAAATAAATAAATAAATAAATCTTTTATCCCCTTCTCCGTATCAGGAAAGATTTGGGTACATTTCTTCCTGACATTAAGAATCATTGATCCATCTCAAAAGATCATCTCTTTTTAAGTACATTTATCTATAAATAATGAAAACCTACCATTTTCATCATTAAGACCTAGTTGACCAAATTTGTTGCGTCCCCATCCAAAAATAGCTCCAGAAAGGGTGAGTACAAAACTATGGGCTCCTCCCGCTGCAACTTGCATGAAAGGGATTCCAAGCAAAGACTTGATCAGCTGTGGTGAGGCTTGCTTTTTACAGTCAATGCCTAAACCCAATTGGCCATATTTATTTTGTCCCCAACAGAAGACTTCACTTGCTGTAAAACAGAAATTATAAAATTAACTATTTTTCACATACATACAAAATTTCATTTGAAGATCATCAGTTATTTTGAGACATTCTCCCTCTCATCAAATAGAAATACATATTCCCCTTTTATATGGAAACATGTAAGAACATTCTGTATTGGTACACTTACACTTTGACCAACTTTACTAATAAATGGGTAAGTCACATAACTGAGGGTAGTCTAGTCTCATTTCCTTACATTCCTTATGATAGAACCATCTCTTTTTAATATTCCTCAAGTCTCACTTTTATTCTTTGGTTTATCCCAAGAGGCACTCAACCAACTCTTCAGTTATTATACGCTGATCACATTCAAAATTTTATCACTAGACCAGACCTCTCTTATAAGCAATAAACCCATGTATCCAAATGCTTATGTGATATCTACACTTGGATATTACAAAGGCACCTCCAGCTCAGTGTGTTCCAATTTATGACCCCCCTCCACCTCCCATATCTGGACCTATTCCCAGTGTTCTCTATCTCAGTATGTGATATTATAACTGACTCAGTAACACAACCCATAAACATAGAGAGTCATCCTTAACTCTTCTCTTACCTTATACACAGATTGTTATCAATCTATCACATACCACCACAGTTTTCCTACTAAAGAAAAATATGGCACATAGATCCACTCCTCACCATCTCACCTGATTCTCTCTACTTGTCACTTTTGCTCCCCCAACTGCCACCTATTTTGCAACTTTAGACATCTTTTTATTTATTCTTATTAAGTGGCACTAATAATTGTTTTCAAAATTCACATGATAAAATAGTATACACTTAAAAATAAGTTTCCCTCTAAAAATTAGACCCCCAGTTCCTCTCCCAAGAGACAACCACTCTTACCAATTACTGGTATGTACTTCCAGAAATATTCTATGCACATACTAGCAGACATCTGTATATATACATAGAGGTATTATTAAAATATAGATTTGATAATGTTGCTCACCTGAAAAAAATATAGCAGTGCCTTCCCACTGGTACTGGGATAAGCACTTTTAACAACGTTAAAAGTAATGTTCTATGTAATCTACCTGTTTCCAAGCTCCTTTCATATCAGTCTCTTCCCTCACTCACTCTACTCTAGTGACACTCATCTTCCTTTACATTCTCCAATGCTCACTTCTCACACACTTACAGTTCTCTCCGTGTAGACCTTCCCCTCATCTTTGTCTAGTTCACTTCAACTCTCTCCCAGAAGGAAGCAGGTTTCCCTGGTGGCCCATATTAAGTTCAGTCCCCTGCTATATGTTTTAAATAATCCTAAACTTTTTTCTTTACAGTCCCTTTTCACAGTACATAATTATATTGTAATTTATATGAATATGACCATACCATTAAGTACCAGCTAGTAGTGTACTGCTTACCCCTACACATTGTACACTCTAAAGTGCCTAGTTCATAATGAGTGATCAAAAAAATCATTAAATGAGTAAAATACTGCTAAAGCCATGAAGCTGAACAAGGCAAAAGAATCCCTGTAAGTCAAGGCAGAAAACTGCCCTCCTCATCAATAAAACCTTTGGGTTTAAATTTATTTGGGATCTACCTACCAAAATATCAAAAGAAGAGCTAACAAAATAACAACAAAGAATACAGAGATGCCAGCTTCCCCACTGCCTATAGAAATGCAAATGCCTTAATACTGGCATTTAAGGCCTTTGTAACACATTACCTCAACTGAAGTATCAGTATGTCTCTCATGTTCTCACAATACCCACATAAAACTATATGCTGATACTCAAATACACAAAATACTTTTCCTGATTTTATGCCTGATTTTTTTTCCTGATTTACTGGTACTACCTCTTTAACCAATCCTCAACACTTCCTCTAGCTACTTCTCAACATTTCTCTAATTCTGAATAAATTTTGTTCATCGTTTAAGACTTGTATCAAATACTAAGTCTCTTATTGTTAACAAGTCTCTTATTGATTTGAACAAATTACTTTTTTCTTCATTCACATAGCATTTTACTTCGACCTTGACCAAAATAGTACAGTTTTTTTCTGCCTCAAACTAGTTATTTATTTGTATATCTGCTCCCTCCACTACATGTTATGATCCCTAAAATAATTCGTTCTGCTGGTCACTTTGGCTCCTCTCACTGCCACCCTATGCTGTCTGTAACTGTATTATCTTACCTGTATTTCCCCATAGCCTCTAGCCTAGTGCTACATTCACAGTAGGCCTCACTAGACATTTAATGAATTAAATAATAATAATGAAGCCACTGGAACTTACACTTTAAATGGTAAAGACCAACATAGTAACCCATGCCACAATCCTTAGCTGGCATATGAAGAAGTTAAATGAATAAGAAACAAATGCAAACAAAGCTAAGAGAATGCTTATAGCCTTCTTTGTTTCTGTTCATAAAAAGTCTAAGATCCTAAATGAGACTGAGCAAGTTATAACCTTCCCCATCTATGAAGGCTTAGCATTTAGCACACTATAGAACAATTAGACACAAAAATCAACTTCATGTCTATATACTAGCAATAATCTGGAAATGATACTGTTCACAATAAAAAAATGTCAAATATCTATGGAAAAATCTAATAGAAGATGTGTAAGACCTCTCCACAGAAAACAACAAAATACTATTGAGAAAAATTAAAAGGAGATTGAAATGAGGGACATAACATGTTCAAGAATTAAAAGATTCAATATTATGAGGATTTTCCTAAAACTGATTTACAGAAACAATTTAATCCAATCAAAATCCCAGAATATGTGTGCCTGTGAAGACTGGCAAGCTAATTCTAAACTGTATATGGATATGAAAAAGATCAAAAAGAACCAGGACAATCCTGAATAAGAACAAAGTTGGAGGACTTTCTGCTCAATTCAAGTACCATGTAATAAAACTGTAAAAGGGCAAGAAAATGAAAACAATACTTACCTTTAGAAAGTGCAAGTGAATGATAGTAACCACAAGCAACCTGTACTATCTGGATATCTGACAAACTTTTAATATTTCTAGAAAATAAAAAAAGAGATCAAAATCAGTTAATTCCATCTAATAAATGGATCCTGAATACTATTTATTAATGCCATTTATTGACCACCTACTATGTGCAAGTAGTTTCCTACTGACCTAGTTTTCATGGTATTTTTATACAAGTCAATGTACCCAACTATTTATGCTAACAACAGTAAACAAAATCTAGTGTGAAAAAATTAAGAGGTGTAATAAGAAAACACTTTGAAAAAAGTATTTAAGCAAAGTAAACTAAGCTCACGCCTCAAGTATTCCTCAGTGTTTTTATAATTCAGATGTTTTATCAAAATTAAAAAAAAATCTTTAGCTTAAAGTGTGAAACCTGGCAATACATTTGTGAAACAAATGTACATGAACTAATCTGTCTAAAATTGGTGTTTGGCTTCATTTAATACATGTTGTCTATAAGGCTCCTTAAGAATCAACAGAGATTCCTATCATGCGGTGCTACCAATTCACAGATTATGAAACCTATTCCTTTTGAGCTATCCTTTACCTCTGCATCTAAATCAGTGATACTGAACAATTTTTTAGTAGAGAAATTTACTCATCACATTTATTATGATCACTGATACGTTCAGTCCTATTTCTACCATCTTGCATTTTTTCT
Source organism: Lynx rufus (assembly GCF_022079265.1). NCBI lineage: Eukaryota > Metazoa > Chordata > Mammalia > Carnivora > Felidae > Lynx > Lynx rufus. Next base: position 10,560,580 of record NW_025814825.1, read on the forward strand.
TTATATTTTCATAGTTTCTTCCCCCTGAGCCCAATTTCTGATTTTTCCTTAAATGTAACATAATCCTAAAGCTAATTTTTAAAACATTACAAAAATCAAGCAACTTTTTGCATCAATCATCCCAGGTGTTTTTTATGCATTTCCCCTTCTCCTGGTCATTCTGTTTTTCCTGAATGAATGTTTTCAAGATAGAAAGGGGGAAGGAAACATAATATGTTTCTTATTTCCCTTTACCTGATACTGCCACCTGACCTGATTCTGCCATATGAGAGTCCGGAGCAAGTTCTGACCAGAGTGTCGATACCCATGATTTTCGGGAGGCAGCTTCAGCAAATCAAATTTTGAGCAGGAGAAAGGAGAGTTACTCTAATTCCATATTGTTGTACAAAAAATATTTTTATTTAGTGGATATATGTTCTTAACTATAAAACCTGAGGGCTGCACTTCTCTAAATTAGCAAAATCCAGCAGGTTAGCAGGATCCAATGCACCTTCAGATTTTCAAATGTAGCAAAATGCCATTTTTCTGCAATTAGCAAAATCAAACACTAGCAATGCAAAAACAGAAATAAAAAAATAAATGGATTTGTGCAACTGTGCTGAAGTTATTGAACATTCACTTTTACTGTTTTTGAATATCAGGCACATGATACACTGACCAGTGAACTATATTATTTTTTAAAATGTATTAACTGTTTTTAAAAACCTGTTCCAGGTACCGAGTCCAAATAAAATATTTCAAATATTACACTCTCATAGCACCTTATGTTTTCTTCCTTCACAGCATTTATCACTGTTAATTACTAGTGTACTTATTCATTTAATTATTACTAGTGTACTCTGCTAAACAATAAGCTCTGTAAAGGCAAATTATGTGTCTTATATCCATAGAATTCCCAGCGCTTACCACAGTGCCTGGCAAAAAGTATGTAATGAATACACTGATAAAGGATAAATGAGTTTGCAAAGTCTTTGAGGCTGTAGTAGTAAACCATTCATAAATTCTGCCCCCAAACTTCTAAATTTGCATAGCAATTTACACTTGGTGACTTCCACATTTCCAAAATTATTATACGGCTTGGTATACAACATAAATGTTAATTTCTTTGGCCATGTCTGCAACAGTGACAAGGAAAGATACTGTATTGCGGCATTATTGTTTATGGGGTGCCTGGATGACTCAGTTAAGCATCCAATTTCAGCTCAGGTCATGATCTCAAGATTCGTGAGTTCGAGCCCCACATGGGGCTCTCTGCTGTCAGCGCAGGAGCCCACTTTGGATCCTCTGTCTCCCTCTCTCTCTCCTCCTCTCCTGCACTCACTCACTCTCTCAAAAATAAACATTAAAGGGGCGCCTGAGTGGCTCAGTCGGCTGAGCGTCCAACTTCAGCTCAGGTCATGATCTCACAGTTTGTGGGTTTGAGCCCCACATCAGGCTCTGTGCTGACCTCTTGTTCACAGCCTGGAGCCTGCTGCAGATTCTGTGTCTCCTTCTCTCTCTGCCCCTGCCCCGCTCACACTTTGTCTCACTCTGTTTCTCAAAAATAAATAAATGTAAAAAAAATTTTTTTTAAACAGAAAAGAAACATTAAAAAAAAATTTACGCTAACAATCAACCTAGCTCTACCATTAAAAAATACTTTTTCTGGGGCGCCTGGGTGGCTCAGTCGGTTAAGCGGCCGACTTCGGCTCAGGTCATGATCTCACAGTCTCTGAGTTCGAGCCCTGCATCGGGCTCTGTGCTGACAGCTCAGAGCCTGGAGCCTGTTTCAGATTCTGTGTCTCCCTCTCTCTGCCCCTCCCCCATTCATGCTCTGTCTCTCTCTGTCTCAAAAATAAATAAACGTTCAAAAAAAAAATTAAAAAAAAATACTTTTTCTTTTTAATCTAAAATTTAAATGTTTAAAATTGACTGAAATAAAGAAAATAAATTTTACTTTTGACCAAGCTGATAAGTCAAACACCTTTAATTAGTTTCTATAATCCAGAAACCGCTGTTTTCACAAGGATCATATACCACCCTGTCATACTTTTTATTGCATATGTGCAAGAAATAGAACTTTTAAAAATACACTACAACTTTATGGCCTACAATTATGTTTCTAAAGGTTGTGTGGAAAAATATGTATTTCCACTCATACCAAACTAACAGATAGTAAAATTAGGCTTAAAACGTTTTTATAAAGGCAATAACATATATCCTACATAAAAAAAAAAAAAAATAGGCAGAAATCAGAGACCAGCATTGGTATTGAAGAATTTTAGTCTTTCCCCAAGAAGTAGTGATTTCAAAACAAAATAAAATTAGAAGTAGGAAAAGATCATTGAAGTCGTATAAATTTCAAATGTAATCTATTATTAATTTCACATTCTTTCATCTTAAAGTGTTGCTTTATTTAAATATTCTTATCTACTAGCATAAAAGTGGATTTTGTTCTCAAGGAAGTACAGCCTAATGTGAATCATCATTTTTCTGATCATTCTTATAAAAATTACAAACACTAATTTTGGGGGCGCCTGGGTGGCTCAGTCGGTTAAGCGTCCGACTTCGGCTCAGGTCATGATCTCACGGTCCGTGAGTTCGAGCCCCGCGTCAGGCTCTGTGCTGACAGCTCAGAGCCTGGAGCCTGCTTCCAATTCTGTGTCTCCCTCTCTCTCTGACCCTCCCCCATTCATGCTCTCTCTGTCTCAAAAATAAATAAACATTAAAAAAATTTTTTTTAATTATAAACACTAATTTTTAAAAATCTATTTACATACAGTTTTCACCGATCTTCTATACGTTTTATTCAAGATGAATGAGAAATTTATGAAGCTGGCTGATACCTCTAAGCATACAGAAAAGGCCTTGCAGCTAAAAATGATTTGGCTCCCAGAAAAAATAAAATAAATAAAATAAAATAAAAATGATTTGGTATCAAAATTTAAAAAGAAAAAAAATCACTGGCAGTCTTTCACAAAAATGTATTTCTACTATGTCATATATTGCTTTGATTTCAAACCTATTTATGACAAAAATGAAACTGTTCTTAAGAGTAAAGTTGTTGTGATATAAAGATGAAGTAAGTTGTGTCAGGATGTCATCATCTCATCTGCTCTGGATGAACTCAGTGGCTTAGCTGCTGAGAGGCCAGCCCCACTGGGGGCTTATCAAGAAAAACTATAGCAAGAGAACATTTAGACTATAAACACTGAGAGTTTGTGAGGATTATTGCAGAGTCTTAGGTCTTGGCAAGGCTACTCTTTGCTGATCTAAGCAGTTCTCCAAGGACCTTAGAGCAATTAGCTCCAGCCATAGTAAAGGAGACTTTCTTTTTAGTTTATTTATTTATTTTGAGAGAGAGAGACCAAACATGAGCAGGGAGAGGCACTGAGAGAGGGAGGGAGGGAGAGAGAGGGAGAGAGAGAATCCCAAGCAGGCTCCATCCACACTGTCAGTGCAGAGCCCAATGCAGGCCTTGAACCCATGAACTGGGAGATCATGACCTGAGTTGAAACCAAGAGCCAGATGCTTAACTGACTGAGCCACCCAGGCGCCCCCATAGTAAAGGAGACTTTTTAAACCCCAGTGGTTAAAAAAAAAAAAACCAAGCAGCATCCCTGGGAAAAAGATCCCCTCACCCGTCAACACATGCTAGGTGCATCCTTCCCTAGCAAGGTGCTCTAAAACAGGACTTTTATATTTGTGCTGACAGGAGGACATCAGCTCTCAGTTGGCTAAGCCATCTCTCCCTAGTACCAAGTCATATGAATGTATATCTCAGCTAAATTTGATCTTTATTACTATCATCTCCTCTTGCTTGAAACAATAGTGTGATTTACCTATCACTGGTTTGGAGTATGTTATTTATTTACTGGCTTAATAACAGACATTATCCCATATGCTACTGGCTTGTGAAATTCCTGCAGTAAACCTGTGATAAACAGATTGGTGGCAAAGACAAACTCAGCTTCTGAGCATGAATTGCCTCAAAACAAAATATTGCCCTTTAACACACGAAAATATCAGTAAAAATATGTATATATCATAACAAATCAGATCAGTCCGTTGAAAACTGAGTAGGTTGAACAGGAAAAAATGCCTTAACACAGAGCTTAAAGTTAATACACATATTTAGCAAATACAAAAACATACAAGTTTAAACCAAACGACTCACAAAAGATCTCTTTCAGGTCCCTATCCAGGTTCATAAAATAATAAAGTCACAAATACATAATTTATTATAGGGCATTGTTCAAATAAACTCATATAATAAACTATTCTATATTTAATTACCTTTCTTTCCATTTAATAAGAATCTACGGAGTACTGACTGAAATCCCCTATATGAGAAGTGAACAGCAACAAAAATATAAGTATGATTTTAAGAAACCAGTAAACATAAAAGAGATTAGAAAGTTTGGACCTAAATCTTGGTTTTGAGAATGTTGACTTAGACGATCAAACATGTAAGTCCCTTTTCAATCCTAAATACACACAACTTAAAATCTTAGGTTAAAAATCCCATTCTACAACAATTATTTATGGAGGGAATAAAAGCAGTAGAGGATATGACAAACGTGAGGTCACTATGTTTCTATGAATGCTTTGTATTATTACCTAGCCAATAGCCATTTGGTTGCAAATTACCATTTTCTGAAATAAATCTAAATTGAAATGATTAAAAGAATTCAGTTTATTTAGCTTAAGAAAAAAAAAAAAAGCTTCTCCAAAGAGCACTATCATTAAGAGATATTAAAAGCATAATGAAAGTTGTGTTTGTTATTTAATTGTTAAAACAGAAGAAATAAAGGGAGGAGCACCTGGGTAGCTCAGTTGGTTAAGCATGAGATTTCAACTCAGGTCATGATCTCCCAATTTGTGGTTTGTGAGTTCGGGCCCTGTGTTGGCTCTGTGCTGACAGCTCAGAGCCTGGGGACTGCTTCAGATTCTGTGTCTCCCTCTCTCTCTGACCCTCCCCCCATCTCTCTCTCAAAAATAAACAAATATTAAAAGAAGAAGAAGAAGAAGACAAAGAAGAAGAAGGAAAAAATAATAATAATAATAGGGAAGAAATTGGGGGAGTTTTATGGAATTTAGTTACAAGGTAAATCAAGAAAATATGTGAATATGATGTATCCAAAAGTCTCAAAGGACAGTTCACTACTAGAACAATTATAAAATGTTAAAGACCAAAAAATAAAAAAATAAAAAACCCACTTTTAATAAATTAGAACAAACCAAATATTTTAAATACTTTTAGGTTTTTCAATAAACATATACACATAAGGGATTATAGGCTTACTGAAGGAACTAGCTACCTTTCCTACTTAAAAAAAAAAACTCATTTCTAACAATAAGTTTCTGTTCTGAAATTTATTAGTTCCCATGTTCCATTTTCTTATCCTAGTAAGTTATTTCTTACTCCTTAAACCAAAACAAACATTATCAATGTTAAATTCATAAACAAAATATCTAAATGTGTGTAAAATAATGCTACCTAGAATAAATCTAAAATTAGTTTAATACCTTGTTTCACTGGAGAGTTCTCTTTTGTCCCTATAACTATTACTAGGAAGAAAGAACAAGAGTTTAAGGAAGCAAGAATTTGTATAATTTAAAAAACAAAGCGTGAGTTAATGTATTATTTATGTATTGAAAACAAATTGGATACTTTCTTTAAATCTCTGTATTTTTACCTAAACATGTTCATGCTCTTACAATGTTTAATATTAAAACAATGGCTATGCCCTATGTAAATCTCTAAGAATACAACATTAATGAGGCATTTATTTTTTAATTTTGAAATAAACCTATGATGAATTAGTGGTTAACATAAGTTGTGGCCACTGCTTTGTAAAAAAGTGGAAAGTGACTGAATTCTTTATACTAAGCATGTGGGACTTCTATATTCAATAAAAACAATAAAGACTAAAAAAACAGGACAAAGAAACATGCAACCAACCAATATTTAATAAATATTTCAATAGCTGAGGTACTCAAGATGGTACAATCAGCAGTTTAAATTAGCCTAAACCACTTTAAAATTTTAGAAAGAAAGTATTTATAATAAAGTACATATTCCCCATCTCTTTTCTTTACAAACATAAATAATTTGGGGGAAAATGATGTAAAAAAATAGCACTTAGCCCAAATTATAGGCAAGAACCTACCTAGTAAACTCCTTAAGAACTCAAAAGGGAGAAATAATTAGATGTCAACTCTTACAGGCCCTCAGTAAACAGAATAATTTAGATAACAAATTTATTATAAAAGATTGTTAAAGACCTCTTTTTGGTCACCTTTGTTACCTGGGTACTCTGATACATTCCTCTGATCCTAGCAGGCCAAGCTGTCCATCAGAATCGAGACCCCAAGCATACACCTGGCCTTTGTCATTTAGTGCTAATGTATGAGCTTCTCCACATGAAACAGCTACGATATTTTGGGCATCCAGGGCAACAACCTGCTCTACAGAAATCAAGAAGAGAAATATTACATTCTAGTTTTGAACTACCAATGAGAATAAAACACAGTCTTCATCTTGTACAAAAAAGCTTAAGAAAATGATAAAATACAGACTAAGTGTAACACTAGTTATTCTGAAAAATTTAACAAGTATGTGCCACATAAAATTCTCATTGTGGTAAATACAGGTATACATCCTAGGGTATAAGCAATTCAAAATATTAAGTGACTTGAACATTATGGGGAAGTTTAAGGTTTATAAAATTACTGAGAAAGTTACTCTTCATTCAAAGCCATTGCCAGTAACAGCTAAAAAGGGAATCATTTAAATATCCTGGACTATTTAATAATAAAATCATAATTGACATACACTACTATGGAGTGATTCTGAAATTAATAAAATAATCTGAATTGGGAATTTCTGATAGAAAAGGACCTTCTTTACAGATCTCATAAATGATGCATCTACTAGGTATTCTGAGGAGGGACTTGAAAGGCAATGTAACCATAACAAATAGGTTTCAGTTTATGGACTGCCATTTTAACATCAAATATATAAAAATCCATATGTGGTTAAAATGTGTTCAAGTTTTAAACTAAAAATTAATTTAAGCATTGGTCCTTCATAAGACTGTCAGTAGCCACTGACAAACCAGTAAAGAAAGTGAAATTGTTTCCTTAGTCTCCTTAGGATGCATAATGTCTACCAGTTTTTTACTAGTACTATTACATGTGTTTTTAGGATGAACCTTTTTTTTTTTTTTAGCTTAGTAATAAGAAAGATATAATTTTTGTCTTCAATAAACCTAAGCTTCATGTTGAAGAGTCGTTAACTGAACCAATCAGTGTTTCTTCTGAAGCACACTTTAGCTCAGTGTACAAAGCAACTGTTCAATAAAGAAACTAATTGCATCAAGAACATTTAAATTCCTATGTTTAGAGAAATTCAAATGTTTAGGATTACTACCCTGCCATTTTGGAGTGGGAGATTATATAGCCTCTAGAATCTTTACAACTCTAATGATATGTTATTTAAAGTACTTACCTTAAAGTACTGAGTTAATAACTCGTGAAGCTGGTGTATGTAGAAGTTCGTTATACTAACCTTTTGCTTTTTGTATATATTTTTGTGTATACGTTTTTATGAAATTATATTGTAGGAACATACAAAACAAGAAACAAAAAGAACAAGATATAACACACTGTCTCCTACCTCCCACAAAAAAAAAAAAAAAATCAAGAAAAGGGCTTATAGGTATGACATCATTTGTTTACATCAAAATATTATCACAAATCTTAATTATGAAGAAAGAAGTAAAATACTCAAAAGATCTGTTTTCTTTCAGAGGCCCCAGAAATAAGTCAATGTCTCTCCAAGACAATCCTCAAAGGAAGTACAATAAAGAGTAGAAAATGACAAGATGACAAGACAAATGAATAAGACCGGTTGGTTCAATAGCAAATGAAGAGTACTAAATAGCAATGGCTGTAAAATCAAAGGCATAAAAACTCAAGAAACAAAGAAGAAACAATCATTCATACAAAACACTAGTATTTACTGTATACTTCTTATGCTCCAAACACTGGAGACACAAGGAGATTAAAACAGATTCCTAGCCCTCAAAGAATTTACAGTCTATAGAAAGACTGGTGAGATAAGGATTGTGATTAAATGCTAAGATAAAGATACACAAAAGGCACCATGGGAACATGAGATATTTATTAAAGCCTTAAAAGATACCAGGAAGAATTCTAGAAGACAGTAACACTTAACACTAAATCCTGAGCTGAGAAAAAGGAAGAGATTCCATGTAGCCATTTGAGAAAATTCTTATAGCAAGACTAACTAAAAGCAAAGTGAAAAGACTAGTAAGGAAAACAGGGAAACATCTTATTCACACTTCAAAGAAATAATCTCCCCAATTTTTAAAGACTTAGTTGGGGGCGGGGGGGAAGACCAGTAATTCAGTGAAAAATGGACAAAAGATGTCAACTGATAGTTCACAAAAAAAGAAACAGAAATGGCCCGTAATCATATGAAAAGATGCTCACATTGGTAAGAGAAATGCAAATTTCTCAAAACTACATTGAGAAGCCAGTAATATCTTCACTTAGAAAATTTATAAAACCATACGCTTCTAATTTTGTATTCTTCCACATGGGTTAACCTTCGAGCATAAATGTTTACATTCTCCCACAGAATGGGAGAAAATAATTGCAAAGAATCCATCTAATAACGGACTATTATCCAAAATATATAGAAGACTCTTAAAACTCAACAATAAGAAAAACCCAATTAAAAAATAGGCAAAAGAACTGAACAGATACCTCACCAAGGAAGATATACAGATGGCAAGTAAGCCTATGAAAGGATATTCCTACATTTTATGACATCAGGGAATTACAAATTAAAATGAGATACTACTATACATATAGTAAAATGGCCCAAATCCAAAACACTAACAATATCAAATGCTGGAGAGGATAGAGAGCAACACAACTTCTCATTAACTGCTGGTGGGCATGCAAAATGATACAGCCACTTTGGAAGACAGGTTGGCAATTTCTTACAAAGCATACTCTTACATGATCCAGCAATCACACTCCTTGATAGTCACCCTAAGGATTTAAAAACTTAGGTTAACAAAAAAATCCATACATAGATGTTTACAGCATCTTTATTTATAATTGCTAAAACTTGGAAGCAACTAAAAATGTTCTTTAATAGGTAAATAAACTGTGGTACATCCAGATAATAGAATATTATTCAGCAATACAAAGGAATAAGCTATCAAGTCATATACAGACATGGAGGAAACTTAAACACATATTACTAAGGAAAAGAAACCTATCTGTAAAGGCTACATACCGATTCCAAATACATGTATGATCCCAAATACATAACCTTCTGGAAAAGGCAAAACTTTGGAGACAGTAAAAAGTTTAGTGGTTGCTGCAGATTAGGGGGCAGGGAGAGATAAATAAGGAGAGCATAGGGGCACCTGGGTGGCGCAGTCGGTTAAGCGTCCGACTTCAGCCAGGTCACGATCTCGCGGTCCGTGAGTTCGAGCCCCGCATCAGGCTCTGGGCTGATGGCTCGGAGCCTGGAGCCTGTTTCCGATTCTGTGTCTCCCTCTCTCTCTGCCCCTCCCCCGTTCATGCTCTGTCTCTCTCTCTCCCAAAAATAAATAAAAAACGTTGAAAAAAAAAATTAAAAAAAAAAAAATAAGGAGAGCATAGAGTATTTTTAGGGCAGTAAATAAAGGTAGTATGTATGATGACCATTACTATTCTATACAATACTATGTGTCATTATGCATTTGTCAAAACCCATAGATTGTCATACAACACAAAAAGTAAACTCTAATTAAACCATAGACTTCAGATGATGTCAACGTAGGTTTATTAATGGTGATAAATGTACCATTGTGGTACCACTGTGGATAGTGTGGAGATGGTGTATATGGGAACTCTCTGTACTTTCTGCTCAATTTTGCTATGAACCTAAAACCACTCTAAAAGATAGTTTATTAATTTTAAAAATGTTTATAATAAAACTCAAAATGTTTCATAAAAATTCTAAAGTTTGATTAACAGTCTGTTGGGGAAAAAAAAGCATTCTCATATATTGATAATATAAGTAGAAAACAGAACAACCTTTATGGAGATGAAATGAGGCAATACCTAACAAAACATATGCATTTACCTTCTGGACCTAGAAATTCCATTTCCAGGAAATTACACCTAAGTACTGAAGGGTAACAGAATATGCTGCTTTGATACATGATTCTTTTGAGCTCAAGGACATTAAGAAGAAATAGATACAAGAAAAGCTCTCTGCCCTCCCCCCATATGCCTAAAAGTAGGACATAAATTTGTAAAGGTACCCACCTCTTCCCTCTGTACCAGGAAGGACAGAAGTTAATCACCAGATACAACTCTAAACCCCTATCAGCTCAGAGATGGCACCAGGAAAACCTTAAGTACTAACTAACCCTTATCTTCCATTAGTCCACCCATCTATTTATCCTCCCACAATTTGCCACCCCAGAAACTCAGTCATTTTTGTTGTTCTTTTAAGATACTATGCAAGCCCATGTTCTATCAACCCTAAGTTACTCATCACTGAGTGCTCCCATATCTAAGAGTAATACATGTGTTAATAAACTTGTTTTGTTTTTCTCTTGTCAATCTGCCTTTTGTCTAGGCCCCAGCTGGAGAACCCAGGATGACAGAATACAAATACAAATACAAATACGTGTGTATATGTGTGTGCGTGTGTGAACATGTATATTTATATGTATTTGCAGCACTGTATATAATAAGACTGGAAGTATTCCAAGTATCCATCGACAAAGGATTCCATCTACACACTGGAATACTATGCTCTACAAAAAAAATAATAATAATAAGGAAACTACATACTGATATAGAAAGATCTCAAGGATATATGAGCAAAGAGTAAAAAATATCAAGTATGGAATACTATATGATTTGCTACTTTTTGTGTAAGAAGTAACAATAAGAACATATATTCGTACTTGCTTATATCTACATAAAGAAAATCTGAAAAGATATACAAAGAAACTAATAAACATATGTAGGTGATGCAGGTAGAGGGGAAATACAGCAGTCAGATGTAAGAGCAAAACTTCACAATGTGCATTTGTATTACCTTGATCTTTGAACCACGTGAATATATTGTCTATTCCAAACAAAAAATAAAATTTAACTTTAAAAATTAAATAGAACATTAAAGAAAATAGTTAAAGCCATGTATTGAAACCAATGTTTTCATTTTAAAACTGACCTACTTTAATTTTTTTCTACATACTAACAACTCAAGACAAATAATCTTGGTTCTTTCAGAAGTTTAGTGCCATCAAATTACTGAGATACCTATTCTGAGAATGGATAACTGCTTCAGAAATACATTATTAAAGAAGCATAATAAGATAGTTATACGTCCTGGGAATAGCATTAAATACAGGCTTCTCAGACAACAAATACACAAAACTCATAGCATTAAATACAGGCTTCTCAGACAACAAATACACAAAACTAAGTAATTTTTTTAATTACTTAGTTTTTCTCAATGGCTCATCAAAATGAATAGCCTCAACCATACCCCCAACCCCGAGTCTGCTAGAAAGTCAGATCAATAGCATACTGAGACATTTTACATCTAATGAAATTAGATGGCTGAATGCTCAAAACGAGAGTCAATGATAAGCAAGACTGAAGGAAAAATAAATGAACCTAGCAAAACAACAACAAAAAATTCACAAGAAGCCTAACTCGATGCCCTGTGTGAGGGGAAGAAAAAAAGAAGTCATATCAAACCCAACAGCTAACATTTATTATTTACTATGTACCAGGTACTGTGCTACTTTTAATCACCAAGTTACATTTGGCTTTCAAGGCCAAATTAACACAGAAAAGGGAGGAGTAAGTGGGGATTAAATTCACTTCAACTAGAGTCAAGTATGAATATATAAGGAAGAGGACAGATGCAAAAACAAACAAAAAAAAAATTTGCCAAGCAAGCCCATTAAACAGTTGATTCCTTTGATAAAGAAGGACTACAAGATGTTGGAATTATGAACATATGATGCTAAACTTGATGGAAGAGTTTTAGTTACACCACATGACCATTATAGTCAATTATAGCCCAGAAAATATGTTATCTCTTTAAAAATATGTAAAACAGATAAAACATGTGATAAGTGTTGTTGGTCATTATGTTATTCTTTCCACCCTTTTTATGCTTCAAAATGCGCATATAAAATGTTTGAGAAAAGTAACACTGTTCACATCAGCATTGATGGCTCACGAGAACATTTAGTTTTGGGAGGCACCAAGGGCAAAAAAAAAAAAACATAACTGGTGGAGATAACCTTGGGAAAGAAAAAATACACTTCTCAGAGACAGGAGCAAAAACAGAAAAGATAAAGAACTAGAGGCATGTAACATATCCATCTTGTAAATATTAACAGCAGATATATTCTAAATACATCCCTAATAGGTGCCTGGTCGTTATTACTTCTGGTTCTTCTTATACTTTACATTGTTAAAATGCGGTATTTTTGAAAACTAATGGTGCATCATTTTAGTAAGGAAGAAAAGGCCATTATCTTTGCTCCATACATACAAATATAGTCATTTTTAGACTTATGAAAACCAATTAAAATATTCAACCTAATGACAATTTTAATTTCTACATCACCTATTTCCTCCCAATTACCTCTGGATGTAGATCTGATTTCAGCATTTATTCATAAACAAACTGCATCAAATAAATTTCGTTGCAAATATTTTTTTTCAATATATGAAGTTTATTGTCAAACTGGTTTCCATACAACACCCAGTGCTCATCCCAAAAGGTGCCCTCCTCAATACCCATCACCCATCCTCTCCTCCCTCCCACCCCATCAACCCTCAGTTTGTTCTCAGTTTGCAAATATTATAAAAGAAGAAAGAATAATGCTGCACAGCCTTTTAGCAATGTAGGATAGGTCCAGGTTCTTGATGCAAAATGTTATATGATAAAATCCTTCCTCTTGAAAAACTAACCTATTTCCTTTGGAACCTAAAAAATATACTCGTCAATTCTTGAGTTTGTGAAAATTCATGTAGAATATCATCTCCAGGCTCACTGTTTAAGGGTTCACTTGTACAATTTCATTATCATCATACAGTGATGATACCTACATTCACCTTCAATTGTGAAACATATTCCTCTGTCAATTTTCTTTTGTCACTATGGATAGAAAATGAAAAATTCTGCATTCTCAATTTTATATTTGTAGTCAATGAAAGCTACAAAAAGAAAAATAAAAGCTACAAAGATGGGACTCCAGACTTCTTTTGTATCTTCTTTAAACACTGGTGCAAAATTCTGCACAATGTATGAAGAAAACGTATGTGAAATATTGAGGATTTCACTGCATCATCCTTCTAGGAAACTCCATCATTGTTCCACTTACCATCTTTGTCTGCTTATTTAGTCTACTTGAGAATATAATAAATTCTCATTATTGGCAATAGTTATGTTCTATAAAGTTACCACAAATACTTGCTCAGCAAATACAAAACACTGCCCCTAGGGATAATACAGGATTAGGCTCCCAGAAAACTCTGATCACATTTTCATAAACTGATCAACACATAACCTTGTTTTATACGTGTTTCTGCTTAAAGACATCTTATATACTATTGATTCACTAACACTGAATTCACAGCCAACAGCACCCTAACTCATGCCTCAATGTATTATCATAGCCTTCTTATGCTTAGGAACACTAGACAGCACTTCAGTATTATGCTCAGAGGTCATTTTAAACAGTGAAATGATCAAGAAAAGTACAAAAACATAAAAAATGTGGCACAAAAGGATACTTGTTTACAGTATGAGAGCTGAAACAAGAAGGCAGAGCACTGCTTTGCTGAATGTCAGCTGGGAATGCACACGTCAGGAGACCCAACTATTTTGCAGCAATGCATATGTGCATGTCCAGGAATGACCATAAAAAGGCCTCATGGGTATTAACTGACTACAACCTAGGTTGATTTAATAACAGTACACATACACACTTCTTAGAACCACAGAATACACAAGATGGTCTATTAGGAGTCTTTGCTAACCAGGGTTTAAACCTGATACTAAGATATAATCATCAATAATATGTTCTGAGAATCTTATAAACAAACAAAAAAAAAAAAAAACAGTAAAGAATATACTGTCTTCTCAAAAAAAAAATGTATTGCTTTTTGGATTTAAAGGCAATAAATACTACAGAAACACCATTATAGTAACATATTCACAACTAGCATCTCTTAAAAACTACTTCTTATTCAAAATTCTAAAACATCTAATTTGAAGGAAAACATAAACATTATGTTACTCTGTATCCTCTTTCACCTACAGATATCAAAATCTTGTTGTTACAGGATAATTTGTGTTCTCTCCTAAATGCATATGTTTAAGTCCTAATCCCCAGTATCTCAGAATGTGACTTTACTTAGAAGCAGGGTCATTGAAGATATAATTAGTTAAGATGAGGTCATACGGGGGAGGAGGGTAGGTCCCTAAATCCTCAAAAGGGAAAATGTGATCACAATTACACAGGGAAAATACCATACGAAGGAATGCCTAAGACTGATAGCAAACCACCAGAAACTAGGAGAGAGGCCTTATAGAAGGAACCAACCTTGCTGACACCTTGATCTTGGATTTCTAGCCTCTAGACCTATAAGATAATACATTTCTGCTACTTAAGCCACCTAGTTTGTCATACTTTATATGGCAGCCCTAGCAAATGAATACACCTGGGTAAGTATTTTTAGGTTCAAAACATTCCTGTCGGGGCGCCTGGGTGGCGCAGTCGGTTAAGCGTCCGACTTCAGCCAGGTCACGATCTCGCGGTCCGTGAGTTCGAGCCCCGCGTCGGGCTCTGGGCTGATGGCTCAGAGCCTGGAGCCTGTTTCTGATTCTGTGTCTCCCTCTCTCTCTGCCCCTCCCCCGTTCATGCTCTGTCTCTCTCTGTCCCAAAAATAAATAAACGTTGAAAAAAATTAAAAAAAAAAAAAAAAAAAACATTCCTGTCAACTTGGCCAAGTATTACCATCTCTGTTTTCTAGGCAAACCAAAGAAAGAAATAATTTATTTTGAATAATTCAATCACAGGTAATTGATTTTAAAATTTGGAAGTTTCTAGTTTACAATTACATTATTTCCATGTCAAAAGATTAAAATAAATGGAAAAAAGTATTTAAAGAATTGGTGAAGGATAGTTCTCTAAACAATCTTCAAAATGTAAGCCAAATAAAAGTTGGCAATATGTATTTTAATTTTTAACATACATGCCTCTGACCCAGAAACTTTCATTTTAGGGATTTACTATAAAATAATGTTTACTGAATTACATTTTGTACCTGGGGAAAAAACAACAGCAGGAAATAACCTGATTTCCAATAACAGGTAGGTACATAAATTATGGAACATTCATGTAATACAAATTGATGCTCCTACACTGGGAGTTATATCTAAGTGATGAATCACTAAATTTGACTCCTGCAACCAATATATTACATATGTTAACTAGCTAGAATTTAAATAAAAAATTTGGAAGAAAAAATTGATGCTTCTATTAAAAAGAATGTATACTAACATGAAAAAAACAAATATACTAAATGAAAAAGCAAAACCACAAAACTTTTGTATATACAGAGAATTACATATTTTTATATAGGTATAAAAAATACAAAAATATAAACAAATAGTAGTAGTCAGCTTTAGAATGTCAGGGTAAAGTGGCTTCCACTTTTTAAATCATATATTTCTATAAAAAAAAAAGATTACATGTATCATTTTGGTAATCAGAAAAAATAAAAGGCTTTTTTCCAAGTATAGCTAACCCTCAACTTATAAATGACCCTGAACCTCACAGGAATAAATGTCCTTTGTTTCCCAAAATCAAAACTCTAAGGAAATAACTAACCTGAAGTAACAGAAGAAACAAGGTATAGTCAGGTACTGTTTACCTTTAAACCATGATCTATAGTTAAGTTAAATGCCCACATATATCTTTCTTAGGCTTTCTGGAACAGATAAAGAGAGCTAAACAAGCCATGAAGGGTAGAGATAAATTTTTGACATCCAAATTTAAAACTCAAATGAATTTTTCGACAGAAAATACTATAAAGGTCAATTAAATATAATTACTGATAGATTATTATACTTAGGTAGAATTATTCCAAAGATTAGTTTGAAAATCTACTTATGATCTAGCAATATTTCTATAAGCAAAGAAAAATTTGGTTTTTAAAAACACCATTCATTCATAAATCAGGGACTATGTGGTATGAAAGTACAATTACAACTGATCCAAGTCTACAATTATCCTTTTTTTTTTTTTTTTTAATGTTTATTTATTTTTGAGAGAGAGAGATAGAGTACAAGCAGGTAGGGACAGAGAAAGAGGGAGACACAGAATCCAAAGCAGGCTCCAGACTCTGAGCTGTCAACACAGAGGCTGACACAGGGCTCAAACCCACAAACCGTGAGATCATGACCTGAGACGAAGTCAGTTGCTTAACCAACTGAGCCACCCAGGCACTCCCACAATTATTAACTCTTAATAAGTTTAATGAAGTTCTACATATATTTAAAGGAAGGAAGGAAGGAAGGAAGGAAGGAAGGAAGGAAGGAAGGAAGGAAGGAAGGAAGGAAGGAAGGAAGAAAAAGAAAAGAAAGAAAAAAAGAATTCCAACAAAGGCTGAACAACTATCAATGTTTTATACAGGGAACAAAAATCTTTGCTGATATTGTTCAAGTTATCAGGGTCTAAAAAACAATATTGTTATGAATAGCAACAAGCATAGCAATTTGATAACAATTTAAAACTGAGGTCCAAAGGAATATACATTGTTAAATAGCTAATCTAAAGAAGAACCATTTCAATTTCTTACTAAAAGTTTAATTCTATCAGAGCTTAAGTTTCAAAATCTTCTGTCCTACCATGGCTCATTAGTTGCTATAAATATAGGTTTCCTTTTCCCTTCTCTCCAAATAACTCAAAGCTCTAACTAGAGCAAAAGAAAGTACACTAAAAAACTGACTCTAAAAATTTTAAGTTTGCAAGATACCACAAAATTTTAAAAGTATTATATAATTTCATTCTTATTTAAAAATATATCACACACAGCCCCAATGTATATGCAGAGAAAATACTGAAAAAATACTAAATTGTCAATACTAGTTATCTACAAGTAGCTTTTACTTCTTTTATTATTTAAATAACTATACGTGTAGTTGATGCATTTCATGATTTTGATTTTTAATTTTTTTTAAATGTTTATTTATTTTTAAGAGAGCACAGGTGAGCAGAGAGAAAGTGAGACACAGAATCCAAAGAAGGCTCTAGGCTCTGGGCTGTCAGCATTGAGAGCCTGATGTGGGGCTCGAATCCACGAACTGTGAGCTGATGACCTGGGCCAAAGTCAGACACTTAACCAACTGAGCCACCCAGGCGCCCCTATGATTTTGACTTTTTAAAGATTAGGACATTAATCACTTGGGATTAGTGCACAGCACCAATAAATAATTTATAGTGTTTTTTTTTTCTTTTTACGTAATCATATTACTAATTTTGTTACAGAAATAATAACCACAAGGCTACTTCACTCAAGGCATATACTTCTCTCTTCTTAAAGTGAAATTATTGTTTATTGACACTTTGTAAAGGATTTGTAATATAATGCACATAACAATAAAATATAAAACAAATCAAGAATTAAAGAAATAAAACTAAATGTCTAAACTAAATAAAAACTGAAACTGAAAGTTAAATGAAAATGTTTATTCTCTAAAATTACTACCAATAGGAATTTGGAATGATACAACCTATAGTCACCAAAACATTTTAAGGAGTTCCCGGATAAAATCTAAAGTTAACATAAAGTAATTCACATGTCTCAGTTGACAGCCCACAATAAAAAATATCGTAAAATTAGAGTTATAACTAATTAGATTACAAAATTCTTTATGATGGATATGTTTACAAGTTCATAACTCTTTCATGCATTCTATTACCTACAGGTGTACAGTTAACATACATAAAGAGCTTATGTGCCTGGCACTATGTTAAATATGTAATCTCATTTAATCCTCATAACACCATGAGGCAGGTGTGTACCATCATCCCTACTTCACAGATAAAGGCACTAAATATAAACATTTCCCTATTTATTGAACTGTTGTGCTTTTAACATTTAAATAACAAGGTATTAATGTTTTAATAATTTATTTTCAAAATATACTTAAAATTTTGTGAATACTTATGGCTTTACAACATTTTTCTTTAGAAAAGTCCTTTCTGGATGTCTGGAAACCACTGCAATTAATTGCTTTGAAGAGAAAAGAAGTTGAAATGTAAAGTCCCCAACATAAATATCAAACAGTTGCTTTAACTTTCTTTTTAAGACAAGCAAGAATGAACCCTCAGAATATATTACCAGAGTTTTTATTCTGTGTTTTCTTAGAGTCTTCATTGGTATAGATGGCACCTATTCATCACAGGGCCAATTACATTAACTATATTTTCTTGATTTCTGCATTCTTAACACTGACATTTGGGGAGCAAGAGACTTACAGACCCCAGAAGAAATGGCCATTCCCAGGACTAGCTAATTCCTAAAGATAACAACCTGCCTACCAGCACGCTGTTCATATGCAAACCAACCAGTCCAGAGTTTATACTACCAACTATCTCCTTATCTAACTCTCACACACCAAGCCAGTACCTCCCTCACCCTAAATCACCCCAGGGCCAGGGACGAGGAAACTAAGAACCAACCCTTCTAGCCCAAAGCCTGGAGGAATTAACCAAACTAGCCAATCCAAACTGTTTATTCTGCCCAGTCTTGCCTTTCCCAAGAAAACCCCAATAAAAGCCACGAACTAAGATGTCCCTATGCTCTTGTCTTCTGCTTCCTGACTACCCTAGTGTTCTCCCCTATGGCTTTGTGGCATCTGATCCTCTCTCTCTGGGACCTGAATACAATAAACTTCTTCCAACCCTCATTCTTGTTTCCTCTTATGGCCACACTTTACCATATCGTATGAAACATGTATATTCTTACAATTTTAAGTTTTCTAATTTTGGTTAGAACACAGCTGATGGCCATCAAGCTTATTCAAAGAACCTACAATTTTCTCTTCCTATGGTACATCCAATAAAATACACTGATCATGTGTTTATTCAACAACCCCCTGGGTTTCTTCTGTGTGTACCATAGTGTTGTCACTATAGTACTAAAGCTAAAGTGTTAAAGGTTTCTACCCTTTAAGAACTGACATGGTAGAGAAGATTTTTATCCAAATAATTCAATATAACAGGAAAACAATAATACAACTTAATTTACTGAATGCCACATAACTGTGCTTGACACTGCACAAAATATTTGATCTGAGTTCTTACAAGAGTGACCACAATGATACAGGATTGTCCTTCAGCTGAGCAATATTCAAGAGACAGAAATGGAAATATGCCATAGAAAGAATAACCTGGAATTACCAAAAAGGATAGAATGGAGCAGGGATATCAGCAGAAAAGCTATTGCCATTGTTTTTGCACAGATAGTAATGGTCTAACTAGGAAAAAAAAAAAAAAAAGAATTTTAGCTTGAGATAGGAGAAAGCTAAGGGTCTGAGAGTTTAAAACAACTAGCTCAAGGTCAAATAGCCTTTTGCAAAAAAAAAAAAAAAAAAAAGAAAAAAAGAAAGGCAGACAGACAGACAAGACAGAGAGTTACTAAAATATCAATCAGTAAGATTTGGCAACTGAGTCAATGTTGGTGTTCCAGACTAGGAAGCAGACCCTAAGATGAATCTAAGGTTTGAACCTAAGTGAATTCAAGAAACATTAATAAAGAAGAGTTGTTTTTGTAGTTTGTTTTGGGGAGATGGAGATGGCTAACTTACAGTACAACTGTTTCCATTTAAAATGTTCCTCTTTTCTCCACATCTTATAAGTTTTATAATTTCAGAAATATGTATACTTGTCTTCCTTGATTTTCTGTCTTGCAGTCATGGTGCCCTCATGAATGAGATTAGTGCCCTTTCCCAGAGAGCTCCCTCAGCCCTTCTGCCATTTGAAGGCAGTGAGAAAATGACCATTTATGAACCAAGAAGCAAGTCCTTCCCAGACACCAAATCTGCTAGCACCTTAATCTTAGAATGACTAGCCTAAAGAACCATGAGAAATATACATGTTATTTATTAAGCCACTCACAATATACTAATTTTATGGCAGTGATCTGACTGGACTAAGACATCTTCTAATTATTCATCACTGAATTAACTTTTGAAAATAAATGATAAATCTAACCTCTACCATTTACGTACTTCTTACAGGAACAAAAAAAGCATCTATAATTCTTTAATTTTTCTGTATCATTACATCTTTAAGTCTGATGGTAAAGGAATCCATTTTATATTGTGCTCTAATATAGCATTACCTGTAAGTATCACAAACATAACATTTTTTTGAAATTTTGGCCTAATTTTTAAATATGAGCTCCAACAAGGTAATAGAACACTAAACGTAAAGAAGTATTTTCATGCTTGATGCAATGTCTGGGACATTAGTTGGAAGGCACAATTGTTGAATAAATGCCTGAAGTTTTGTTATAAATGGAAAGATATGTATTTCCTACGTAAAGGCAAATATGGAAATAGCATATAACCCACTTCAGTGTAAGGCAGACCTAAAGTTAAATTCCCACTCTAATATTAAGGGTATTTCTCTTTTAAGAAACATTTAGAACACTCATGACATGCCAGGCATTGTTCTTTTCACTTTTATGTGTTATCTCACTTAATCCTTAAAACCACCCTAGGAATTTGATATGATTATCCTAACAGAAAAGAATACTTAGGTGCAGAAAGGCTAAGCAATATGTGCAAGATAACATAGCTAAGAAATAAGAGTCAGAATTCAGAATTTGTATCTAAGCACTCTAATTCCAGAGCCTAACCTTTAAAAATGAATTAAAAAATAATATGTTTACATTGTTAAAAAAAAAAGGGGGGGTATGCAGTAGAAATCTAGGTCTACCATCCATGTCCTCCACCAACCTACTTCTCAGCCCTTATCTTACCTCTGCACCAAGGTAACCACTGTTATTAGATGTATGTATTCTTCCAGGGTTTATTTTAATGTATCTATATGCAAATACAAATGTACATTTTTTCACATTTTATCTAAAATATAGCTTTCTATACAACGTTCTACACCTTGCTCTTTTTACTTAATGTATTTTAGAAATCTTTACATATTAGTACACAGAAAATTCCTTTACTCTTTTCACAACTACACAGTATTACAACACATTGATTGAACAATTTATTTTACCAGTTCCCAACAGACAGTCACAAGACTGTTTCTAATCTTTTTCTACTATTAACAATGTTTCAGTAATATGTCAAATGTGTCATTTTGTACAGGCACAAATGGAGTCATCAGAGCACAAGTTATATTCTTGCACTTCTTGGAGAATAAGTATGTGCATTTGCAATTCTAACACATACTAGCAAAATACCCTCATAATGCTTATCAGTTTACACCAACAACCTATGAACACTTGTTTACTGACAGCCTCGCCATACAGAGTATATAGCATTCCCCCCATCCTTATTCACAGGGGATATATTCTGAGACCCAATGGATGCCATTTTGAAACCATGGATAGTACTAAACCCTGAATATACTGTTTTTTCCTATAGATACTTAGGATAATGTTTAAGTTATAAATTAGACACAGTAAGAGATTAACAATAAAACAGAACAATTATAACATACTGCAATAAAAGTTATGTGGTCTCTCCCTTTCAAAACATCTTAATTGCAATGTACTCACCCTTCTGTGAAGATGTGAGATGATAAAATGCCTATCGATGAAATGAAATGAGGTGGATGATGTAGGCACATAACATTAGGCTACTACTGACCTTCTGACATCAGGAGGAACATCTGCTTCTGGACCTGCAGATGACCGTGGGTTACTGAAATCTCAGAAAGTGAAACCCTGGATGTGGGTTGGAGGGTCTACTATATTATCAAAGTTAAGGATTTTTGCTAACCTGATATGTAAAAAAAAATGGTACCTCAGTGTAGTATTCTGCATTTCTCTTAATGTGAATGAGATTGAAGAGTATTCATTTAAGAGTCATTTGTAAAATGTTTCCCTTTTCGTAAACTGTCTGTTCATATCCTGTGACAATGTTGCTACTGGATTGTTTTCATCTTATCAATTTCTAGGACTGTTTCATATCTGGGAAATTAGCATTTTTTATTGTAATGAGTCGTAAATATTTTCCCATTCATCTTTTAACTTGTTTACATGGTGATTTCTACCTAACAAAATTTTTTTCATGTAGTTTACTTTTCTATACATCTTCACAGTTCAGTCAGAAAGGCTTTCCTTACTCCAAAATAATAAACAAAATTGTCCATGTTTTCTTTGAGCACATTTATCATTACAGTCTTTACATTTAATCTGATTCATTTGGAATTTATCCAAATATATACATGGCATGAGGCAGTAATCCAATTTTTTTTGTTCCCTAGATGATGTTCCTACTTATTCCAAGATTATTTACTGAATAGTCCCACTTGAATTTTTTCCCCATTTCATTTGAGGTGATTTGGGTCTATGTCTGGGCTTTATATTGTTTTCGTGGTTTGATACGTACTTGTGAGGCAGTTTTAACTATTAAGACTTTAAAAATAAAATGTTGGGGCGCCTGGGTGGCGCAGTCGGTTAAGCGTCCGACTTCAGCTAGGTCACGATCTCGCGGTCTGTGAGTTCGAGCCCCGCGTCAGGCTCTGGGCTGATGGCTCAGAGCCTGGAGCCTGTTTCCGATTCTGTGTCTCCTTCTCTCTCTGCCCCTCCCCCGTTCATGCTCTGTCTCTCTCTGTCCCAAAAATAAATAAACGTGGAAAAAAAAAAATTTTTAAAAAAAAAAAAAATAAATAAATAAATAAAATAAAATGTTATCATCTAGTTACATATTTCTGTTCTTATTTTTCAGTTTTCCTGAGCTGCTTTATTTTTTCCATAAGACCAAGAGAATCCATTTATTTAGCTCTCCTCCCTCCCCCCCCCAAACAAAAAACACTTGGTATTTTTATTACGATCACCTTAAATTGACTAATTTTAGAGAAAACTGACAGATTTGCTTAGGTTGAATATTCCTACCTACAAATGTGGTTTCCATTTGCTTATAATTTTTGCATCCCTTAGAAATGCTTTCAAGTCTTCTTCAGTAGTCTTGCACATTTCTTAGGTTATTCCTGGGTCATTTTATCTTTCTCTTGCTATTATAAATGGTGTCTTTTCTTCCATTGACATCTAATTGGTTCTTATTTTCATTGCATTTTAATTTTGACTTTGGGCAAGTTATTTAGCGTCTTGAAGTTTTATTTACCCTCAACAGCAAGACTGTGCTAATATGTACCTGGCAGGGTGGTTTTAGGATTCTGGGATAACATATAAAAAGGATGTAACACAGTGCCTGGCACATAATGGTAGTTACCGTTATTATTTTTAAACATCAATATTCCATATCTAAATATATTCCAAATAATATTTCTCATTAAATTTCTCTCCAGTAATGAGGTTTGTATCTTTCTTCTCCCTTTACATTATCATACCAACTTCTAAAGTATTCCCTTCCCTCCACATTTCCAGTTGCAGAGACTTACTCAATTCCTCAACTCAGTGCAGAAATAGACCTATGTTCAGACAGAGGTAACACCAACCTGTCAGGCTTTTACCTAATTACTCTCCAGAAGATAAGTGTAGGTCCATGAAGTCCATTTCTGTTAGAAAGCCTACTTACGCAATCTATAGGTAAGCAATCCCTGAATCAGAAATCACAAAGTATACATTTGCTAAGTGATAAATACTTGGGACCAATTATGGGAAGCAATCTAAGCTCTACTTGAGTTTTGTCCTGCCATTCTAAAACAAAACAAAACAAAACAAAGCCTTCAAATAACTCACAGGTAAAGCAGCTAAGCTTTGCTCCAATTGTTTTCAGATGCTCCTAATTCTGCTTCTCTTTTAGCCTTAGACTGTTCCTGTCCCATTCCCATTTCCCTTTCACAGAAGCAACAAACAGCATCATCTCAGAGGACACATTTCTTAGGGACTCTTGCCTAAATGCCAGCACATTTACAATTTATAGTCACAATTATTTCATCAATTAGTGGAATCAAAAGCAACTTCTATGTGATTGCATCTTGTGATTTCAAAAACTTTGTTTCCAGTAAAACCTGGAAGGAAGTCATAAAGTCAGGCATAATTAGTAGGTTTGTGACAGTTAAGCAAAAATAAGTAAATTAACCAATTAATAAAATTCAAATGGTCCCTGGCAATAAAAAGTTTAATTTTACAAAGGTGTTACATCACCAGGTACTTCAGTCTCCCAAAAAGACAAAATTATTGTTCACAGACTGTTAATTACTTGATAGGCTGGAATCGGCGAGAAATATATAGTTGGAATGTTAGCCTACTTTGAAGAGGAAATAAAACATCTCATTCCTTTAGCATTGATCTTTCTCCCCACTTGTAATACTGAATTTCTCACTTATCACTGAATACAGCTACCAAATTCAAAACAAAATTCACTTCACCAAATATTTTCTCCACTGCTGAAACAAAACTATTAACATTCCTCCCCTTCCTGGCTTCCCTATTTATATTAATTACTGATTCAACCTAGGATCACACCTGGCTCTGCTCTTTACCCTTACTGTTCACTTCTATTTGGTTACCACAGCCTATCCATTCTTTCCGCTTCCCTAATTTCTCCTTGATCTAACTGCTCCCTTGCTGCTTTTTTCCTAATGTTTATTTATTTTTGAGAGAGAGAGCACTCAAGCAGAAAAGGGGCAGAGAGAGAGAAGAGGACAGAGGATCGGGAGCAGGCTCTGTGCTGACAGCAGAAAGCCCAAAACAGGGCTCAAACACAAGGAACTGTGAGATCAAGACCTGAGCTGAAGTTGGACACTTAACCCACTGAGCCACTCAAGCACCTCTCCCTTGTTGTTTTAAAGGGGGCACCCTTATAGCCTAACTGATTACCTCCAAATTCTCTCCCCTCCTTTATAAAAACCTGATAATTCTCATTACAATCAGTGAATATACACCCAATTAAAACCCTAACTTGATTAAATCTATAACCTGACCTCAATTTTACCTTCTAACTTTCTTGCTCTCTATTCTCAGACATTTTAGTTAACTGGACTACAATTCCCTTAATAGGTCTCCCATTTGTCTATTTCCATTTGAGCTAAGCTACCTATAAAGCCTCTTCATGCTTTCCTCCTTTAAATACTTATATCCTCCCAGGTCATATGCTATCTTCCCTATAAAAAGTCACCTACAATCCATTCCATTCCAAACGGCTACACTATTCCTCTGTACACAGTGTTCTGTTTATGCCTTTTATAACACTTAGCACATTAGATGCATTTCTACTTATTTCTGCGCTTGTTTTATCTTCCTTTCTAGATCTTTAAATAATATTCACCAATTATATTCAAAAGCTTGTCAAATGAATACATTTTTAAAACTTTCATTAACAAATATCTTCTAAGCTTATCAATTTTGTAGGGTGAGGCACAACTAAGCTTACTTAAATTTTTAAAAATAAATTGGTTATTGTTTTATTCTAGATTTGCTAAAATTAAAGATGTTCTTTTTCCTAAAGAAATTAACAGAGATGCAAATAAAGACTAAACTGATATATATATTATGCATATATATTATATTATATATATCATATATATTATGTATCTCCAAAAAATAGGAGAACACAAATTTTGCTACATTTAAATGATGAAGTGTTAAATTATCATTAACAATATCCCTAAACAATATTGTGAAACATGGGGAAATACTTATTATTCAATTGTTACTGAAAAAAATTGAGATGTAAGAACATACTTCCAGTCTGCAATCACAAACATATGAGTATAGAAAAAGTGTTAAATGACCATAGTATTTACCTATACATGATGGTATTATAGTTGATTTTTACTTTCCTGTATTTTTCAAATTCTCTACCAAGAATATGAAATACTTTTATAATTAGAAAAAACTATACACTAAAAATGTGTTATTTCAGAATAGGAGGACACCTAGCAAAGGAATAAAATGTAACTAAGCTTAAATATTAATAAAGAAATAATTAGGATCTTTCAAAATTATGTGAAAAACACATTATTAAAGAACCCTAGAACATTTTCTTTAAGGTGAAGAAAAGCTAAACTAAATTTCTGCCATCCTAGAACTGAAGAAAAAATAATTACATGCAAATTAAATATTATGGTTTAAAGACTGAGCCACCAATATTCAAGAAACTTCCCTAACATTGAGAGAGAATGAGCTGGAAAGGGGCAGGGGGCAGAAGGGGAGGGAGAGGGGGAGGGAGAGGGGCGGGAAAGGAGGGGGAGGGGGAGAAGTAGAGGGGCAGAGGGAGGGGGGGGAGAGGGGGAGGGAGAGAGAGAGAGAGAGAGAATGAATATGAATCTTAAGCAGGCTCCATGCATAGCGTGGAACCCGATAAGGGGCTTGAACTCACGCCCATGAGATCACGGACCTGAGCTGAAATCGAGAGTCAGACACTTAACCAACTGAGTCACCCAGGTGCCCAGAAAATTCCCTTTGTAATAACAATAACTCCAATTGAATACATTTATATACAGCATAGGTTTTTCTTCCATGTAAAGTAACTATCACAATTCATTAAGATGATTATATATCTTAATAAATAATTATTGCCTTAATTCCATCAGCATGAAAAGAACCCACAGAAGCTAAAAGGAGATAAATCATGGGCTCTTCAGTATGGTTTCTTCACTAACATTTCCCACTTTTCTACTCACTAACACAATCCTACCACAAAAAAGCCCTTGCAACAACATATGAATACATGTTCCTTATTAGATTTTCTTTAATAGTTACCTGATTAAAGATTATTCTTTAATATGGGTATGATACATACCCAGGTACTTGATACGCTTTCTAGCCTAGGAAGACACTTATAAGTATCTATGAAGTGAGATTTATTTCTTCAAAGCAATTATAAAAATACATATGGTATCTGTGAGAAATGAGCTTTAATAGTACTACACATTTTTATGACACTGGGAACACAGAACCCTAAGAATACTTACTAAAGAGATGATGGAAACTAGACCACTTAAGCTTTCACCTGCTACAAGGATTCCTGCCCAAACCACGAAACTGAAATCTACCATACTCCTGTTTTTTCAAGGAAAGTAAATGGTTCACTCCCAATCAAGTAAAAACACCAGCATACCAAAAACAAAGAAAAAAAAAATCAGTTCTAAATCCTTTAAAGAAGCCTCTATTTGTTAGACTGCTCAGATTAGGCATCTACTTCTATTATTGCCTTCTCCAGGGTTAAAGGTTTTAATAAAGCATTCACCAAACCAATGCATCCTACTTAGAGATACATGGCAGACTTAATACAATATAACTAATCCAAGTTCCAATGTTGACACCAAATCAATCCCACCTGGCAGTTACTATGGATCTTGGATAGCACAGCATAGCATTAGACAACAAAGGGATATAGAATGAGATATATAAAAGAAGAAAGAGAAAAGACTGGGTTACCACAGTAGTTTGTTCAAATATTATTATTCATACCACACAAGGTTATAATGAAGTACCAAAGTGGTATCACAATGCAAGCATCTTGGTAAAATAATGATTTATTTCAAAAGGCCATCAAATAAAATGGCAAAGAAACAAATTAGTATTTGATCTGCCTCAAATAGAAGATATTATTGTAAATAATTCTAAACATAAGAACAATTTAGTGAATAAGGTAGGAGACTGGTAGACTTAATTTTTCAGATTCAATTTATAGATGTTCACCAGTCACCTGCTGTTTTGACAAGTTACTTACCAACTTGTGCTGCCATTTCTCCGTAAATTTATCCCCTAAGATGAGGATAATTCTTGCAAATTGTGTCACAAGCATTTTGAAAGGAACCATGAGTTATTGTGTAATGCTCTTGATATTCCTCAGATGTAGGGTCCTACACAAAGTAAAGTATTATTATACATCTCTCTAACAGTAGTCATCTGTTTGCATTATGATTTTTTTTTCCCTACCCTTGACACTGTGTTCTTGGGCACTAACCTTCCTCAAAGTAAAGTGTCCAAAGCAAGCCTCCATTCCTGACCCAAGTAATTACTTGTTTTCAAGTCTTCAAATCATCCACATCTTTCTCATCCTTAGAAGGTATCATGAAAAGTAGGAGTTATAAAACATAATAAGCTTCTCTGGTATTATATGCTTTGGTTCAATAATATGTGGGATAATTTGGTATTTATAATCTGCTCTTGTGAATAATTTTATTTCACATATTTATACATTTTCCTATGTTACTTTTAAAATTTCAACTATATTTTAAGTAGTTCACTTATAGATTTATGTTTTATGAACAGAAAGAGCAAGTCAGAAAAATGAAGAAGCAAAAGGGCAAGCAAGTAATTACTGCTATGTGACCAAAATGCTTTCACTGGACTGACTCAACAGCAGAAATCACCATTTTGAGATACAATAAACAGAATCGATGCTCATAATTTTTACATCTTCTGTAGAAGAGTTGAGCATAGGCTACAACATATTTTATCATACTATTCAAAACTTTATCTGTTGCTGACTTTGCTAATCAAGTTAGTCTTCAGTTCAGAAAAAAATACATATATGTGAATTTTTAGTTTGTGTTGGCACAATATTGTATCTTGAAAACAGAACTCTCAACCTTCTTATACAGTGCCTAAAATGGCTTATTTCTGAATTTATATATGGGAAGGGAGGAGATAATAAAACATGGTATCTTCATTGTACAACTTATAAAAGAGAAAATTTTTAAGGTTTTTTTTTTAACTCTCAGATCAGAATTACATTAAAATACTGATGGAAACTAGTTTCCTCCCAGGTTAATATTCTTTTATCTTCTAAATATGGCAGGGAAAACCTTTGTGGGATAAAGGTAAAACCACATGATTTAGCATGGTCCCTTAACATTTGCTAGCCTACTACTCGTTAGTCTCTTAATCTCATTTTACTTTAGTTACTTTATTTTACAAATGAGGACCATAACACCTGCCCTAGATACCATACAAGATCATTATGAGGATTAAATGAGATAATCTAACTAAAAGAACTCTGTAAACCTCGAAAAGCTATCAAAACAGTAATTTTTAAAAAAAACTATATCACATTATTTACAAATTTATGATCGTATAATATATAGTACTGTTTCTAACATGAAACAAATGGAAATAGATGTGCAAAACATTAGGACCATGGTTACCAAATAATACCTATGATTGAATATACAGTGAATAAATGATCTTGTTAAGAAAAGTACACTTCCTATACTTTATCTTAAAATCTTCAGAAGTGAATTTGGAAGGAAATATAAATAAAACTATTTAGATGGACTGGTCTAGCCTTTTAAAGATCAAATATATTTACCTGTTACCTATGAATTAAGAGCAAATAGCTAAAAAAAAAAAAAAAGGTTTTAAAAAATTCTTATGAAGGAAAAATACACACATGAAAGTGAAATAGATGTTCACTTCTCTGGAAATAATCAGAGCTAGTAGTGATACCAAGGGATATACATATACAAGAGGACGAAAATGAACATGGACACAATCTATACTCTTGGTATAATAAAGGATATCAGTGAACCCTTCAGATGTGGTTCCTAAAATTTTCAGAATGGAAACCTCTCCCAACAGGCCACAGGTCAAATCTATTTACTACACTATAACGCTGAGTCCTTGGTAGGTTATGATAACTCTCAAGAATAGCTTACCCTTAATGAAGCCACCTGTTTCTCTTTCACATATATTACAGAATATTTAGTATGCTTATTTATAAGCCAGTCTCTACAAGCAAACAATTCCTAGCTCCCTCCTTTCTGTTTGCTTTCTTTCTGTCAGTTTAAAGCTCTGACAAAGTGAATTTTGTTTATTATGTGGTTCCAGAAATTCAATCAGACTCACTCAATTACCAAAAACTTTAAAACCAATTAAATAAGAACTCCTTACCTTTTAATTCAGTCCTCAAACTCACAAATTAAAAAAAAAAAAAAAGTTGGGCAAGGAGTACATTCAAATCTATTAAAGAATTATTCCCAAGGGAAATAATTTTAGTTAAAAAACATTAACAGTTTCCACTCAAACACCATAAATCAAAACTAAGCTTAAAAGAAAAGTCCCTATCAGAGTAACTACCTCCTTTTGAACTTTTACTTTCTCCTACTTCTGTAACCCAGATATATACATCAATGAATCACTGAATCTGGACACTTCTAGTAAAAAGCTTTTCTCAAGATAAGGATCCTCTCCTATAAAACTAAACTACTTGAGCTCCAGATTTATTTTCTGCCTAGTTATGTGATCAATGGTTGAATTAAAATTAAGACTTCATTTTCTTCCAGAAATATTTAATTTATCCCACAATGACATTTCCCATCAATTAAATTTCCTAGTTTCAAGGTATATATCATATCATGTCAACTTTCAATTCTCTCCAGCTATTTCATTTTATGTATGCCTTAATTCCCAGCCCAGCCTCTAAATTTTTCAAAGACAAAGTTCATGCCTTTCATTTTTATATTCCATGAATGTACCCTGGACAATGAGGCAATCCTAAATAGGTAATGTAAATTAGGTTAAACCCACCCTCCCAATTTTATATTACCAAATAATGCTTTCAAGATGAATCAATACAGTGATATAAATGTCACAATGTAATCATCACAATGTCAACATGACCACAAAAAAACCTCTTCTGGCTAGTTAAGTTTCCCAGAATCTTACCTACAGAGTTAAAAGCTGTTAAAGACACATACTACTACTGCAAAGGGTCTACCCTGCCCAAAGCAGATGCTTAATAACATTTAAAAACTTTAAACTTTAATAAACTTCAGTAACTATATTGGCAATTTCTATGTGCTGGCTTTGCACTTTTTATCTGCCCTCTCAGAAATTACTAAAGCAATACAGAAATATATTCAATTATTTCTGTGGAGCATGTTAAGTATAAGAAAAGCAACAGCCCCAAAACCATAAAAATCTCAACTTGAGGCAGCATTCCAAGCTAAACAAAAAAGGTAAAGAATACATCTGCCTCTGAAGCAGTGATAACAAGTACATAACAATAAATTACCATTCATGTCTACACATGACAACCTCAAAACCTAAGATATGAAATTCTGATAAGATTCCAGAAAATATTCTTAGTGAGGTGGAATACAAGACAGCTGCCACTTTACCTTTAGAGTTCTGCAATAATTAAACCTACTGTGTTAAGGATTACTACCATTCATCCAAAAGACTTAAATTACAAATTAAGCCACAAAGAAAAAGATTAAGACCCTACCAACAAAGAAAGGATGAAAACTATACAGTATTTACAAGTTAGAAAGGTGAGGTTTGGCATGGTGGTGAGATGACATGAAAGATGAATAACATGCCTTAATATTTAATATCTTACTATTTTATACCTACATTAACCTCTCAAAAGTAGACTAGCAATAGCAATCACTTAAATAATGAAGTGGTAAAGAAGAATAATTGCCATAGAAAATGCTTAAGTGCCATTATTGTTGAAGTTAAAGAAGAATCTGTAAATCAGTACTGCTATGGTCTATCTTATCTGAATTTACCATCTTAAGAATTAACTTTTAGTAATCATAATGGAGTCTTCTTCAATTTCTTTCATAAGCTTTCCACAGTTTTCAGTGTATAGACTGATCAAAATTGAGAGCAAAATTCACACAACAATAATTCCAAGTGTGGTAATACCTTATTTTAAAATACGTACGTATATTTAGGAAAAGAAAATGTGAGATGTGACCAAATTCCTCAAAATTCTCATTACACTAAAAATTATTTTACATTTGGCTTATATGACTCCTACAAAATCAGGACATATTATAGTCACAAAACTTTTAATAGCTGATGCTACTACCTCAAAGTAGGAGATTGGAGGAATAAAACATATTTGAAACTAAGCCAAATAAAATTATGTATTTAAAATACTAGAGTAGGGACAACAATAGAAAAACTAGGATGTATGTCAGGCAAGCTTCCATCTTATTTATTTTTCTCTGATGTATAGAAAACAACACAGTAAATTATGCAATTAAAATCTGCCAAGGTGGCTGAATAGTACTTATTAAACAGGACCTACATTCTATACATGCTCTATACCTATATATTCTATACTAAAGAAAAAGCGTATCCACACTGCATGCTTGTTTTCTCAACTGTTTTATATCACCATAATTATGTTCTGAAACCAAAGCTTCATACAATAAGGGTTCACAACAATAGTTTAAAAAAACAGAAACCACAAAATAATTAAGTACTCAGTAGCATGCAAATGTAAAGGATATATTTAACTCCTAGTTTGCTTTTAAAGCTTGATAAAAAAATATGGGTTTAGGACTAAAGAAATTATTTGACATTTCAAGCTTACAAGATACAATTATTAGAAATAGTAAACAAAAAATTTTTCAACTTACCTGGTTTCTTTCTGGATTTTTCATGACCTAGCTGTCCTAGATCATTACATCCACACGTGTACACTGTTCCATCATCCAGAACAAATACAGTATGTCTGAGTCCACATCCCACATCTCGGACCTTTTTATTTATAAAAAAGTCACTTTTTCTGGGCTCTAGTACAATTTCTTCATCAATTCCACCTAACCCTAGCTGTCCAAAAGATGCATTTCCCCAGCACAACATGTTTGTTATTCTTTTGGTCTTCCAGTTTCAATATAAAATTTCCTCTGAAACACTGGAAAGTTGGAGGTATCCCTATGTCTGAGGAAATACAAAAAAAGTTAATATGACTTCAAAGGAAACATGTTTAATTGCTCTTTAAAGTGCTAGGCTACAATAATCACTATATAGTAAACATGGAATCTATTTTATAATATGCTACATTAAGGACTATCCAGTTTCAAAAACCAATCAGTTGTATTTTTAAAAATATGTCATACATTAACATTTGCAGAAAATGGTTTACTCTCCATGATTCTTTGCAAAATTTAAAACATGTGGACTAGTTTTGACTTTTTGCTACCTTGTGATAGACTAACAAAAATATTAAGTACCTTAATGAAATGCATTTTAGCTTCACTTTAAATAATTTTATCCTGAGCAAGAAATAAAACCGGCAAAATCAAGTATATATACAGTGAAAAATTTTGCCAGTTACACAAACATAAAACCTTTCAATCTCCCTCAAAAAACCTTTTAATACCTACCTCTACATCAACAGACAACTTAAGTTCTTACTTGTAATCAAAATAAAACCAATTATGTAAACTTTAAATCCCCCAGAATTTAAATGATCTAATTACTGAAATAATAGGCCTTCCAGAAAAGTATGGTTCTCTCCCGTCAAACCTCAATCTTAAGACAATCGCCTGTGACCTCATCACTTACTTAAATTTAAAACTAAATCCATGCACATAACCACATACAAAAGAAAATATGCAGTTTAAGTATAAAGATGGTCTCCCAAATTCAACATTTTCTATTATAAGTGGTAATCCTGATTGAAAAAATATTTCCCCGGGGAAATCTGTATCTATCTATATACCTCTGAGACAAGTATTTGAAAATGGGGGGGGGGGGGCAAATTGCAAATAACCCTAGCACTGAAGATTTTTCAAGAACAGAAATGGGGGCTGGGACATTGATAGTCTGGTGGCGAAATCTGTAGAACTTTCCAGTACACTGGAAAAGACACGGATATCAAAGAGCCCACTTCATCTAAACCCACACAGATTTTTAAACACATCGCGTTACTAAATCACACAATTACAGGAAGTCAGCCTATTCCCGTTGTTGTCACCCACATTCCTTACACAGAACCTGAGAAGTTTCAAAACCCAACTTTCCTACGTTCGGGCTAGCAATTGCCAAAGCTGTCCATTCCATGACCTATCCATTCAGAGAAGTTTGATTTCATTCTTTTGGGACATCGGAACTCGATGGTTCCCGAGAGTTCTGCATTGTCTAACCGTTTTTTTTTTTTTTTTTAAGAATAGAGGACAGAAAAATACCTCCAAATTCAGCGCACAAGGTTTAACCATCCTTTTCTTTAAAAAAGGCAGAAGGAATGGAAAAGGCGTCCTCTCGCCAGCAACAGGTAGGGAAATGAGAAGCACTTTACTCCCATCATTCCCTGAACAGGCACTCAGCCTCAGCTCATGGGAACCAGGAGAGCGAAATCGACTGCACACACCCAACCCCGCGGGCCGACCATTCAACTACGGCAATCTCCCGCTCGCAGCAGCCGCAGAGGCCAGCCGACGAGGCTCCGCACTTGGGCGGCCCTCAGTCCGAGGGAGGCCCTAGCCCAGGGAGGTGCGACATTCCAGCCCGCCGGCCAGAGAGCACCGACACAGTCCTCGTCCCCCGCCCCCCACCCTAAGGAAGCGCTGAGAAAGCAGCCAGCGCCAGGCCGGCCTGTATCCGCCCAGCCCAGCCAGCCCCCTCCCTAACGCCGTCACACGCCCCCGAATCAACCGGGGCAACGACTCACCCAGCCCCTCAAGGCAGGGGAAGCCCAGGGCGACGGGGGGCGGCGCCACCCCAGAAAGCGAGGCAATCGCGGCAGCTAAGGCAGGTCTCCAGCTCCTGGACCCTCCTCCTTCAGCCAGCGGCTGCGAACACCAGAGCTCCTCCGGCGTCGGTACTGTCCGCTGCTCTCTTCCCCAGCTCCTGTGAAACTTTACCCGGTACCTCAGAGAAAAGCAGCAGCCACCGCTGTCCAGTTCAGAGACAGCCGTCAGCGACCCGGATGGAGCGGGCGGGGAAGGACAGGAGGCAAGCGGGGCGGAGAGCGCGAGGGGTGGGGAGAGTTGGGGAAGAGACTGGGGAGGAGAAGGGAGAGGGGGAAGGTAGCTCGCGGGGAGGGGGGAGGGGAGGGGCAGGCCGGAAGTGAGCCATGGAGCACGCGCGCGAGTCCTCACACTTCCCGGCCCGCGCGCCTGCGCTGGAATCCTCCCAGGGCACCTCGACCCTGGCGCTTGCGCAGTGTGCTGTTTTGCGTTGCTTTAAGAGGAAAATGCCAAATACAGAAGTTGGGAGTTTGCGAAGGCGAGTTGGGGTGATTGGAGTGTCTTGTAAGAACGCTTCTGCGCTCAGAAGGGCCTTTTAGTGAAGAAAATCTCTTCCTTTGTTGGTTTGGTTGTCTTTCTGCTCCTAGGTTCCAGTCTATTATTTCATTCTACCTTTTTTCCAAGGAGAATTTAAAGTAACCGATAAACATCACCTATACAAATATAAAGGCGGGTGAAGCCTTTTATTTTACCATTACCCTCAACCGGAGCTAGTTAGTCTGAGGAATTAAATATCAGCAACACCAGTTCGGTCTCCTAGTGAAGTGATTGCTGCACTTTTCTGCGCTCTCCCTGAAAGATAAACTTACAGAGAAGGGCTTCCATTCAGAGAAAATTCAGCAGTGCGTGTGACGAGAGTCCCTGCTTCATACAAACGAAGTCTGGCTTTCCTAGGGCAGCTCATAACAACCTCTTAAAAAGGAGGAAAACTTGAAACAAGGCACTCTTGAAATTTTGTTGGACTTTGCTAGACCTGTGAGTTTGGCGTGAATGTTGAAAACTCAGGAAGAATTCCACAATAAGCCACATTTCTTTATGTCATTGAAATATCTATTTTAGATTAGGAAATGCCTGTGCTAGAATATGTATGTGCGTTATTTTCTTAGGGCTGCCACAATAAAATATCAATTGGATGGCTTAAAACAACAAATTTATTGTCTCACAGTTACAGAGCCCAGAAGTTAGAAATTAGTGTGGCAGCAGGATTAGTCCTCCCTTGATGTCTCAAAGGAGAATGTTTTCCATACATTTTTAGCTTCTGGGGGTTGCTGACAATCCTTGGTATTTCTTGGTTTATAGATGCATCACTCTAATGTCCGTCTCCATCTCTGCCAACACCATGGTGTTCTTCCTGGTGTGTCTGTGTCCAAATTTCCCTCTTATAAGGACACCATTCATTGGGTTAAGGCCCACCCTGATCCATTATGACCTATTTTTAACTGGATTACATCTGCAAAGACCCTCTTTCCAGATAAGGTCACATTTTCAGATACTGGAATTTAGGATTTAACCATATCTCTTTGGAGGATCCAGTTCAACCCAACATAGTATGTTATAGAAACAAGTATAAAAATGACAAAATACTCAAACATAATTTCAATATTGGGAGAGGTGGGAATACTAACAAAACATACTCTATTCTTACTTTATTATTCTCCTTTGCCCTTTTAGGACTTTTGTTGTCTTTTAACCTTAAGGACTTGATGTCTCAGTATACCATTAAAGGGGAAGTTATGAGATCTGGGATCTTTAAGATATGTACTTGACACTGCAACAAATAAACAGTAAAATTTGAGTGGCATAGCATAATTGAAGTGTATTTTATCTTTTAACAGTCCAAATGAGTGTTCCTAATGACTGATGAAACTGATTTTCCAGGAACAGTGAGAGATGGAGGCACAGAGAGCCTCTTAAAACGCTTGTTGGGGAGGTGCCACGTACCACTTCTGCACCAACATTTGCAAGAACTACACACCTAGATGCAAGGAGACTGGGAAACAATACCTGTCCAAGTTCCCAGGTACTTCTGTAAACCATGGAAGAGAAAGCATGAATTGGTAGACAGCTATCTCTGCCACATGGATGCATCTCTGTATGGAATATTTTTAAAGCTAGGTCTTGCTTGTTAGAAAGTGGAAAGAACATTTCTAGATGTTTGTTTTAATCTTATAAATCTATGAAACTGTGGTGCAAGATCTTAGAAAACAACGTGTGATTATCTTTAAGGTAAGACAAGTATAGGTTCAGAGAGTTATTGGGATAATGTAAATTTGTTGTATAAAAGCATTAGATCAATGAGTATGGCCTGTAGTGCTGGTTTCTCTGGATTCATAGCCTGAAGCTACAGGCCATCTCATACTTCTATCCTTCTATCCTCCCAAAGACACCTCCAGACGTTTATTAATGGTCTGTTTTACAGAAAATTACTTCTCAGTCACAATTTTTATAGATCGGGAATATTAATCATATCTCACTGGGTTGTTGTGAGGATTTAATAAGATAACATGTACTGTGCCTTGTACCTGGCAAGTGTTTTGAAAATACTAGCTTTTTATTTATTTATTTATTTATTTATTTAATTAAAAAAAAAATTTTTTTTTAATGTTTTTATTTATTTTTGCGACAGAGAGAGACAGAACATGAGCAGGGGAGGGCCAGAGAGAGAGGGAGACACAGAATCGGAAGCAGGCTTCAGGCTCTGAGCTGTCAGCACAGAGCCCAATGCAGGGCTCGAACCCACAGACTGAGATCATGACCTGAGCCGAAGTTGGACGCTTAACCGACGAGCCACCCAGGCGCCCCAATACTAGCTTTTTAAAAAAAATTTTTTTAGTGTTTACTTTTGAGAGAGAGGGAGACAGAGCCCAAGCAGGGAGGGGCAGAGAGAGAGAGAGAGAGAGAGAGACACAGAATCCAAAGCAGGTTCCAGGCTCTGAGCTGTCATCACAGAGCCCGACGGGGGGCTCAAATCCATGAACTATGAGATCATGACCTGAGCCGAAGTTGGATGTTTAACCGACTAGCCATCCAGGGGCCCCCAAAATATTAGCTAATATTGTCTGTCCTGAACTACAAGGTGTAAAACAACATTTGAGAAAACATTTCCTCTCACCAGTAATGATATAATTTTAATTTAGAAAGAAAGTAAAATACTTTTTATCTGTTCTTTTCATTAAAAAAAATTATAATGCGGGGCACCTGGGTGGCTCAGTCAGCCCCACGTCGGCTCTGGGCTGACAGCTCGGAGCCTGGAGCCTGTTTCTGATCCTGTGTCTCCCTCTCTCTCTGCCCTTTCCCCCACTCTCACTTTGTCTCACTCTGTCTCTCAAAAATAAATGTAAAAAAAAAAAATTTCTTTTTTAAATAATAATGCTCAGACTGTTGAGAGACCACTAAAAGGGTATTTGTTATGTCCCAGGCTATCCCTTGCTACTTTCCATCCAGCAATACTGCTTTTGCTGGAACTCACCTCACCTCCTTCATTCACGTCTCTACTCATCACCTCTCCACTCTTCCTTCACCACCCTATCCATAATACTACCCCCACCACTCTCTAGAATCTTTTTCTGCTTTATTTCATTTCTGTTATCGCTACCTGATATTTTATTGCATAATATATAAAAGTATAATATTATATTTATTATAGTACATGTTATTACATGTCATATACAGATAAATTTTAAAATCGATAACCGGGGCTCCTGGGTGGCTCAGTCGGCTAAGTGTCCGACTTCGGCTCAGGTCATGATCTTGCAGTTTGTGAGTTCGAGCCCTGCATCAGGCTCTGTGCTGACAGCTTGCTCAGAGCTGGAGCCTGCTTAAGATTCAGTCTCTCTTTCTCTCTGCCCCTCCCCCACTCACACTCTGTCTCTGTCTCTCTCAAAACTAAATAAACACTTAAAAAATTTTTTAAATAGATAACCAGTTGTGTACAATCTAATATACAGCTTACCTTGAACAACACAGGTTTGAACTGCATGGGTCCACTTATATGAATGTTTTATAGTAAAATGCCATAAATGTATTTTCTTTATGACTTTTTAAATAGCATTTTCTTTTTTCTAGCTTACCTTTTGGTAAGAATACAATATATAATACCTATGACATACAAAATATATGTTAATCAGCTGTTGATATTACTGGTAAGGCTTCAGGTCAATAGCAGACTATTAGTAATGAAGTTTCAGGGGAGTCAAAGTTATACACAGATTTTCAACTCTGCTGATGATCAGCATCCCTAACCCCTGCATTGTTCAAAGGTCAGCTATATTAAATAGATAGATATATAACTTCTGTCTTCTCCACTATAATGAAAACTACAAAAGCAGGGGTTTTGTCTGTTTTACTCAGTGCTGTATTCCAAATATCTTGAACAGTTCCTGGCCTATAGCATATACTCAAAAAAATGTATTGAATTAGTTAATTAATGGTGCTGACAGCATTGTAAATTATCACAGCCTTTTTGTAAATAAATTTGGCGATAATGTTTCACAAGCCAGTAAATTTTGGGGTGCCTGGGTGGCTCAGTGAGTTAAGCATCCAACTTCAGCTCAGGTCATGCTCTCATGGTTCATGGGTTCCAGCCCTGCATCGGGCTCTGTGCTGACAGCTTGGAGCCCAGAGTTTGCTTCCGATTCTGTATCTCCCTCTCTCTCTGCCTCTCCCTCGTTCACAGTCTGTCTCTCTCTCTAAAATAAATATTTTAAAAAATTTTAATAAAATTTTTTTAAAGAAGCCAATAAATTTCACTCAACAAAAGTTAACAATATTTGTTATGAGACATTGCACTATTTACCTGAATTATTTCACTCCTGGACTCTGGCCTAAGGACATACAAGATGCATTCAACAAATCTTTATTTAGCACCTACTAAATTCTAATAGGAGAGATAGATAAAAACAAAGAGGCAGCAAATAGAATTATGAACAAAGATTTTTAGTGTAATGTGATTTCTAATAGCAGAAATTAAAAACAACCTAAGTTCCACAATTGGAGAAATGGAATGTGTGGCAAGATTAATCTTTTTATTGTTAACATTGAAAGAATTTGTCACCAATAACCACCAAGTCATAGATTGATTCTGCCTTGAGTGGACAACTGGAAAAGCCTCCTCCAGTCATTTTACCCCCTCCTGCATTCCAAGTTTAGAGTCTTCAATCAAGTAGTTGTATGCCCACGTTTACTTGAGTCCCTCGGTGAATCCCTTCTTCTGGAGAGTTCTGCCCTTTCATCCCCTGTCTTATGGGCTCAATAGTTATCTCTTCTCCTTGGTCTTTGATCTAGCATTATGGCTCCAGCCTGAAATGTAAACAAGGCAGCCAAATCTTCTGTACAATTCTTCAACAGACCTTTACTGAATACCTACTCTGTGCTACCTTCCCACTTCTAGTTATATATATAGTTATATACTATATATATATATACTATATATATATGTACTATACTATATATATACTATATATATGTATATAACTATGTATATAACTATGTATATATATATGTATATATGCATACACATATATATTATATATATACACACATACATACATACAATTAGGGGCGCCTGGGTAACTCAGTCGGTTAAGCATCCTACTTCAGCTCAGGTCATGATCTCACGGTTCATGAGTTCGAGCCCTGCATCGGGCTTTCTGCTGTCAGCACAAAGCCCACTTAAGGTTCTCTGGGTCCCGTTCTCTCTGCCTCTTCCCTGCGCTCTCTCTCTCTCTCTCTCTCAAAAATAAAATAAACATTTAAAAAAAAATCTTAACAACAAAAAAACAATTAGGTCAGGGTACCTGCTTGGCCCAGTTAGTTAAGCATCCAATTCTTGATTTTGGCTCAGGTCACGATCCCAAGATCATGAGATTGAGCCCCACATCCAGCTCCACACTGGGTGTGGAGTGTGCTTAAGATTCTCACTCTTTCTCTCTCTCCCCCTCTCCTTCCCTCACTCCCTCTTCCTCTCCCTCTGCCCCTACCCCCCATCTCTCAAAACAAACAAAAAAGTTAGGCACCAAATGAAAGTATTTCAAACTGTAATAAATACTAAGGAAAGAAACAAGAAGTAGAAATGGAGAATAGAGTAAGCCATTGAAATAGAATAGACAATGAAGGTCTCAGTGGAGGAGTTGCTATTAAAACTGAAAACAGGAGGCTCCTGGGTGGCTCAGTAGATTAAGTGTCTGACTTCATCTCAGGTCATGATCTCACAGTTCGTGAGTTCGAGTTCCGTGTCGGGCTCTGTGTTGACAGCTCAGAACCTGGAGCCTGCTTCAGATTCTGTCTCCATCTCTCTGCCCTTCCCCTGCTTGTGCCCTCTCTCTCTCTCTCTCTCTCTCTCTCAAATATAAAATAAAACATTTAAAAAAAACTTTTTAAACTGAAAACGAGTGCCTGGATGGCTCAGTTCGTTAAGTGTCTGACTCTTGGTTTGGGCTCAGGTCGTGATCTCATGGTTTGTGAGATCAAGCCCTAAGTCGGGCTCCACACTGACAGAACACTCAGCACAGAGCCTGCTTGAGATTCTCTCTCTCTCTGTCTCTCTCTCTCTCTCCCCCCCCTTCCAAAAATAAATTTAAATAAATAAGTAAATGTGAAAACAGAGAAGGATCAAGCCTTGTGAAGAGAGGAGCAAAGTGGAGCCCTTAAGGCAGGAAAGAACTTGGCATTTTCCAGAAATTGAATGAAAATTAGTGTAGATGGAGCTCAGGAACCCAGCTAGGTGTTTGGTGATAAGCAGTCAGAGGCTAGATCAAGTAGGTCATATTAAGGAGTTTTAGTGCAATTACTGCACTAAGGGTTTAAGGCAGGAGAGGGGGCATCAATAATAAGTGTTAAAAAGATTCCTTTGCTGCTGGACTGGACAGGATTGCTGAAGTAGAGGAAGGTAAAATGGAGGAAGTTATTTAGGAGGCTTTTGCAATAATCCAAATGAGAGATAATAGTGGTGGGGACTAAGTTGTGATGGAGATAAAGTGAAGAAGACAGTTTCAAAACATACTTTGGAGATAGGACTAACAGGGTTGTGATGGATGGTTTGTAGGGGATCACAGAATGGGAGGAATGGTGGGCTGCTCACTGGTAGTTTTCTGACTTGAGGACATTTACAAATGAGAATGACTGGTGAGCGAAGAGGGAAGACACACTTTAGGAGAAATTAAGTGTTCTGACCTTAAGTTTGAAAAACCAAGAGTGTGTTTCTGTATTCATTTCGTAGGGTTGCCATAACAAAATATCACAGACTGGTGGCATAAACAACAGAAAATTATTTTCTCTAAATTCTGGAGGCTAGAAGTTAGACATCAAGGTGTTGGCAGGTTTGGTTACTTCTGAAAGGCCTGTCTCCTTGGTTTGCATATTGCCCCCTTCTCCCTGGGTGATCACATTCCTTGGTCCATGTGTTCTCTGTGTCTTAGTCTCCTTATAAAGACACTGGTCATATTGGGTTGGGGCTCACCCACTTAACCTCAGTTTAATTACTTCTTTAAGCCGTATCTCCAAATATAGTCATATTCTGAGGTACTGGGGGTTAGGACTTCAGCATATGAATTTGGGGGAACATAATTCATCCCATAACAGTTTTTTTTTCTTTTGAATTGCATTGTAAAAAGTCCTTCTGTTGGGGCACCTGGGTGTCTCAGTTGGTTAAGCACCCAACTCTTGATCTCAGCTCAGGTCATGATCTCACAGTTCGTGGAATCGAGCCCCACATTAGGCTCTGCCCTGACAAAGTGGAGCCTACTTGGGATTCTCTTTCTCCTCCTCTCTCTGCCCCTCCTCTCCTCAAAATAAATAAATAAACTTAAAAAAAAAAAGTCCTTCTGTTATCTTAGGTGTTTATTGGCCTAGCCCAAAGTGAGTGAGATAGAAAAACTCTCTTCTGCCACATAAATGAGAAATCACAGAAGAAAATTTGGCCTTCCTTTTTAATACATGCAAGCAAAACAATTTAATTGATAATATATGTAATGATATATGCCATTTAATCTATAACATAAAGAATAATTTTGAATATTTATTATAGAATCTTTCTCAACTGTCCTCACAATTATGCTAACATCCTTTCCTTCTCCAAATGTACATTCTGGCTTGAATTTCTTTTTTTTTTTTTCAATGTTTATTTATTTTTCAGAGAGACAGAGCGTGAGTTGGGGAAGGGCAGAGAGAGAAGGAGACACAGAATCTGAAGCAGGCTCCAGGCTCTGAGCTGTCAGCACAGAGCCCGACGCGGGGCTCGAACTCATGAACTGTGAGGTCATGACTCAAGCCAAAATCGGATGCTTAGCTGACTGAGCCACTGAGGCATCCCATTCTTTAATTTCTTTCACAGTGTTGCAGTGTCAAATGATAGTAATGTTCATATTATGAATATCTGAAACATTTTTAAATGCTTTCTTTTTGTAACTCCGTATAATTTATTTGTGTTTGCTTCCCATCCCCCAATTACAGGAATTCAGCTGACATTCAAATAGGCATAAGCCTGAAAAAATCACATGTAATGTGGTCCTTGACCAGTATGTGGGGATGTGTCCATGCCTTTGAAATTACAGTGTAAGCGCTCCAGTTACCACACTTTCTAAACAGAGAAAGTGCTCAAAACACCCTGGGGTTTTATTTTGTGTGTCTGTGACAGCAAAGAATAAAAACTGTTAAACAAAATCTTAACTGTGTGATAAACTATATGCTTTAAAATTAATTTTATCCCACAGCAATCATGAGATGAGGATTCTCTCAGTCCAATTAATAATGAACACTACCAAAGCAATATAATATGAAGTATGGGATCTATACTTATATGAATTTTTTAAGTCTGTGTTTTCTTTAAAAAAAAAAACAAACAAACTATTGGGGCACCTGTGTGTCTCCTTCACTTAGGCGTCTGACTTTGGCTCAGGTCATGATATCACAATTCATGGGTTTGAGCCCCATGCCAGGCTCTCTACTGACAGCTCAGAGCCTAGAGCCTGCTTCCAATTCTATGTCTCCCTGTCTCTTTGCCCTCCCCTGCTTGTACTCTGTCTCTCAAAAAAAAAAAAAAAGTAGCAATAAAGAGAAGAATCTCAACTCAGCTTAACAGTCAAACTTTTGGGTAGCAAATAGAATTATTTTGTTGCTACTGATTTCAGAGACTGTTATAAAGATATTGGAGGCTGGAAAGTTCTAATTTAGCTGTTAGAAATATGAAATCTTGGAAATTTGCTTTATTTTGTTCCTTGTCCTAGGTCCCACACCACCTAAATCATTAATATAACCATCAAGTCAAAGGGCAAGATTATATATATATAGATATATATATACACACACGTATGGATACATACATATATACATAACTATGCATATATATTTTTTATAAGTATATATTTTTAAGTGGCATGTCTTACTGCCCTCAAACAGGATCAGAGCTAAAATTAATTATACCTACAGGTCTTTGTCAAATTAACAGTACTACTTCTTTGAACAGAAATTAGCTACCGCATCATTATCTTCATCTATTGAATCTTTTATTAATAACTTTCAAAGTAATGGTATAAAAGAAACAGCCTTGCTATGTATCTTAATCGATTTTCACTTTTTATAAGGGGAACTGATAACATATTTCAGATTCTTAATTAAGCATTAGAAATCTTCTGAAGGCAGCACAGAGGACTGCAAAATTAAGGA
Organism: Lynx rufus; assembly: GCF_022079265.1. Classification (NCBI taxonomy): domain Eukaryota; kingdom Metazoa; phylum Chordata; class Mammalia; order Carnivora; family Felidae; genus Lynx; species Lynx rufus. The sequence continues at coordinate 10,604,958 of NW_025814825.1, forward strand.
GATGGAAAAAGCTTTTTAAACTCCCTCTCAAAAAAACAAAGGTAGATAGATAGATAGATAGATAGATAAACTCCCTCTCAACACACACATACAACTCATATACTCTAGAACCAACTGATGGTTGCCTTCAACATACTGTAATTTTTATACTTATTGACTGCAAATTTTTTTAAAAATGTGTAGTGCTACTCATGCTTTCTCTTTGGAAAAATAAAAAGATTGTCATAGCTGGGATCAGAAATAATTAAAACAGACATTTTTATGGACAGATTTTCATTAGGGTTTGAAAATGTTATTATTATAGTCTCAATGTAAGATCTTACAGCCTGAAGGAACAGTTGAGCAGTAGTGACAAGGAAGGACAGAGTGTTCCTAGAAGACAAATTATAGTTGCCACCTCCACATTGCCTAAATACAGTTTAACCACATTAAAATGACAGAAATGTTTGTCCAAGAAGAATGTCATGCAGTTCAAGCTGCTGTTTTACTTTTAAAAAAAGAAAGAAATTACCCTTTGTAAACACAGGGATATTAAAAGTTGAAGTGTTGTGTGCTGTTCACTTTTAGCAAATAACAACCTCATCTGTTCAGTTTCAAACTGCTCCCATTCTCAAGTTCTGATAGTGTTGACAATAAAATAGAAATCCTGTGGAATGGTGAATGTTAAAATTGTTCTTAATGTGGAAAACATCTTTTTTTAAAATTTAATGGTGCTTCTGGGTAGCTCAGTCAGTTAAGCATCTGACTCTTGATTTGAGCTCAGGTTATGATCCCAGGGTCATGGAGATCAAGCCCTGTGTCAGGCACCACACTGAGTGTGGAGCCTGCTTAAGATTCTCTCTCTCTCCCTCAGCTCCTTTCCCCCACTCTCTCTCTAAAAAAATAATAAAATTTAAGGTACTGCATCATCAGAGAATCTACTTGCACACTAAATTAATCTATGGTAAGGGTGAAATATTTTACCATCCTTCTCTAACTTAGTTACAAATAGACTGGGTAAGATGGTTTATTTTATTTAACCTAAAAACTCTTCTGTTTATAATTTAAATTTGTTTAGTATGAAAAATTCTCATAAAATAGGTTTATTTTAAAATATTAATGCTTATTGTTAATAATTCAAACAAGTAAGGTACAAAGAATAATCATCAGAAATACCACCTTAGGAGATACACATGGCTAACATTTTATCAAACATTATTCTGATATTCTTCCCTACTCCAAAGTATATTGTACACTCACAGAGGTCGATGTAAGTTTATTTAATGGATCTTGGAGCTTTGTAACCTATTTTTACTTACCAGGGTGCTAAGGACCTCTTTCCAAGTATTGGGGAGCTTAAAGTTCACATAGAAGACATACCCAGATCATAAAACTACAGGGTGAACTATCCACAAATGTGAATAAATAATAGATATGTTCAGTCTTCTTCTGTTCAAACTGAATAAAAATCTTTTTTCCAGTGTTATTAAAATAGAATTGGCATATAACATTGTGTAAGTTTAAGGTGTACAATGTGATGGTTTGATATACATGTGTATTGTGAAATGATTACCACAGTAAGATTAACACCTCTGTTACCTCAAAACATCTTGCCAACTTGAATGTATTCAGATATATTGTTATACTAATAGTCATCATATGTGTTTTGACCACCTAGAATTGGCTTCTCCAGGTTCTTCAACCCTTCTGGCTCCATAGAATAGCAAAATGTTTTGTGGGCTATAAAGGAGAGCCTTGAGATACTGCTTAGCATATCCATCTTGTCTACTACACTTGCATGTTTATATTCTTTATGTTAATATGCAATTTGTTTGATTATACCAATAAATACGAAGACATAGTTGCCTTGTGGCCATAATTATTTAAACTTTCATCCCTCCTACCAGCACCTCAGTTCCAACTATCCAGCCTAGACTTGGACTTCTGCCATAGACTGTGGGCTCTTTGGCCCATCCACACAACCACTGGCGTGGTATTTCTAAAATGCAGATTTGATCATATCTCCTTAAAATTTTTTATCATCTAGGTATTTAACACCTTATATAATCTTAACCTCCTCTGCAACCTCATACCAACCACATCCTCCAAATCATACCTTATCTTTATTTTACAAGCTCTGAAAAATTCTCTCTTAGGGGTGACTGGTGGCTCAGGCAGTTAAGCGTCCAACTCGATTTCAGCTCAGGTCATGATCTCGAGGTTCGTGAGTTCAAGCCCCACGTCCCTGCTTGAGATTCTCTCTATCTCTCCCTTTCTCTCTCTGCTCCACTCCTGCTCACTCACTCACTCGCTCTCTCTTTCTCTCTCTCAAAATAAATAAGTTCTTTCTCATACCATCCCACATTTTCATGTTATTTCTTTAACCTAGTGATATTAACATTTTTCAAGACTCAGCTCAAGCAGTACTTTCCTTTTGAAGACTTGCCCTGTCTGTGACAGTTGGGAGAACCCCATCCTCTCTGATGCCATCCTGTGTTATAGAACTTGCCACTTAACAGCATTATCAATTGCCTGCCTTCTCCCTCACTAGACTGCTAGCTCACAAGGTCAGGAACTTGGATCTTTTCATCCTTGTATTCTAAAGAGTAAATGAATATAAATTGTTTCATATTTGTCAGAAGCTCTAATTGGCATACTTTTTATCTTTGAATAATAAAATATGAGAAATAAATTGTTAGAAAAATGTTGTTGTACAAAATCTTTCAAAACTGTGTCTCCAGGGAAGAAAGATATTTAAGAAACCCTCAGTGGAGAAGATAGAACATGTATATAATAAATATCCATTAAATATTTGTTAATTGAGCAGTTGTTCCTTGTTTAGATTGTAATCTTTCTAAGGGAGGGACCTGCATTGTACTTTGTTTATATTTCTTCCAGTGCCTAGCAGAGTAGTATATTCATAGAATAATCTGAAGTCCAGTTTTACTGATTAACTGAATGAGTGAAACCATTGATTGCATCAAAACAAGTCTCAACAGGAATTTATAAGCCCTGCCTCTTTGAATCTTTATGTGTATTGAAATATCTTGTAAGTTCTTTGAAGACAGGGGCTCTATCTTATCAATTTTTGTATTCCTAGGCCTTAACAGCACAGAATACAGTAGAAGTTTGATAAGTCTCTGTTATCAAGATTACATTAGTGAAATACACATCTGCTTTGGCTTATTATTGTATCTCTATGATCTAGGGCAACCTCTTTTTTTAATAATTACATTTAAAAATTTTTAATTCCAGTACAATATACAGTGTTATATTAGTTTCAGATGTGACTCAATAGTTCTATACATTACTCCGTGCTCATCAAGGTAAGTGTACCCTTTTTTTTTAATACTTTTTTTAAAGTTGATTTTTGAGAGAGACAGAGCATGAGAGGGGGAGGGGCAGAGAGAGAGGGAGACACAGAATCTGAAGCAGGCTCCAGGCTCTGAGCTGTCAGCACAGAGCCCGACATGGGGTTCAAACCCACAAACCACAGGATCATGACTTAAGCCGAATTTGGATGCTTAATGGACTGAGCCACCCAGGTGCCCCAAAGTGAATGTACTCTTAATCCCCTTCACCTGTTTCACCCATCCCTAATGCAACATCTTATCCACAGTAAAAACTCAGGAAATATTTTTTATATAAAAAGGATTTCGTATCTGGCTACTGGAAGGTACAATTAATCCAATATAAAAAAGTTTTCCTTGTTCCCTTGGATTCAGAAATAAATTCAGATTAAAGTAAGCATAATTCTGAAAGATGTCTTATTTATTACTATGAAATAGCTCAACTTCACAGAGGTGGAAAGGTGGAGAAGAAGGGAGAGAAGTTGGAAACAAACAAGTGAGGCTCATAGAAGAAAATAGCTTCTCCAAGGGGAGCCACATGCTCTGATACCCATGGCAGCCGCATGAGGAAGCAGCCTAAAATTAGCAGAATGGGCAAGCCCAGGAAGGGAAAGCCACAGCAGCTTGCCCTGCCCTCAATAAGTGAAGTGAAGGGCCGGGAGCCCTGGGGGAACCCTCCTTAGCCCATGGAACTCCACTGCAGTTTGTGTGAGGTAAGGCCCTCCTTTGGAACTCACCTTGGGAGGTAAAGCAAGAGACTTCCTAAAGGGGATATCCAGTCAATTGAAAGCTTTAATATTGCCTAGTAAAGAGGTGCCTCCAGGAATCTAATGATTAATAGAGCAATAAGAGTATTCTTATATCCATCCTCACACGAGGTATTCAACTGAACCACCCCTTTTTACCTTGTTGAATTGAGGCTCTCTAGGGTATGTAGATGCTGTTCTGTGTTTTGTTTTGTTTTGTTTTGTTTTGTTTTGTTTTGTTTTGTTTTTAGGTGTTGGAGTAAAGGGAGGAGTCTGTCCTAAAAAAAATTGTAAAACCATGTGGAAGAGGAGTAAGGAAAAGGTACCCCCAAGTGGCATAAAAAATGGATGAGATACTATAGAACCAAAAAGGAAAGATCAGAGATAACACAAATAGGACTCAGTGAGCAACACTGTGCATTTTTCATAGATGAAGCACAGAGTGGTTGAGCTGGCTGAGGGCAGACAACAGAATCCTGGAGGGGGGCCAGGATTTTCTCAGTGTTATTATTTCGTAAGAAGAGATCAGTGATTTATTTTATGATGCACATATGTTATTCCCAGTGGGGGTATTCATCTATCATTCTCCATGGTTTCTGTGAGTTCCTGTTTTCTGGAGATTTCATTTTTATATTTACCTATTGCTTTTTGAAGTTACAATCATTAATGGTAAAAATTCCTATGCTATTAAAAGGGTGTCTCACAGGGTTGATCTGAAAGGATTGAATGCAATTGGACAGCAGAAATTCAGAACTACTGAAAAATTACAACTGTATTGAAATACAATTCACATTACCACACAATGAACCTATTTAAAGAGTACAGTTCAGTCGTCTTTAGATTATTTACAGAATTTTACAATCATTGCCACAGTTTTAGAACATTTCATCACCCCCTGCCACAAAAACAAAAACAAAAACAAACTCATACCCAAAAACAGCCACTCCTTTTTTCAACCAACACTTGCCTCTGCCACAGCTCTAGGCAACCATGGATCTACTTTCTGTTTCTATAGAGTTGCCTGTTCTGGACATTTCATTTAAATGTAATCATACAGTATGTAGTCTTCTGTAAGCTTTTTGGGAGGGTGAGGGGTAATGTTTAAATGTGTAGCTACAAAGAAAAGAACTCTTTTCCACTGGGAGTATTAACCATTGGTTCATCCTAAAGGAGAACTGTCACTGCCTCCAGCCTCCATTGAGAGTGAGCGTTTATAGCCCATTACTCTAAGATTATTCAGTTATAGTGGCACTTCAGTGCTATATGTAATTATGTGATTAATAAATGCTTTTCAGTAAGGATCATTTTTATTTCAAGATAATCTTGGATATGACCTGATGGGGTGAAGCGCAACACTTCAAGATATCATTAGATGGTACACGTCTAAATAATAAATAATAGTAAATAATAAATGAAGTAAGATGTAGTGTGTCTAGAACACTGCCTGGCAGGTATTAGATTCTTAGTAAATAGCCATATTTTCCTCTACCCTACTTTCAATGTCAAACATTTGCTCATACTATAAAACATACAGAGCAGATTTGAAGAAAATCTTAACCTAGCAGAGTGCTTTAAACATACTAGTTACTCAATAAATGCTTCTTAAAACAAAGAAGGAAGATACAGTCATGGATGTGAGCATTTTACAGCTATGATATTTCATAAAGGCTGTGGAAAACAGTTTCATATGCTGGACTAGGAGGCACCAATTATAATTCCAAGTTTAGGCTGATACCAACTTCAGTCTTGGATAACTGACTTACTTTCTCTGATTCTCAATTTATCTACGACTCCAGACTGAGAATGATATGTTGGATCACAGCTAAAATGCCATCCCCATTGTTCATACTGTGGAAATATCTTATGGCAAGGTCTCCAAGACACTCTGCCCTGTATTTATTTCATGCTAAAGGTCACACACTGAATTATAAGATTGCTTCTTAGGGAAGTCCATTTAGTTGTCCTAAGATCTTATGGCTTGTAATTACCTTGATAAAATCACTAGGTTCTGTTACCTGGCCTTCAACTGTCCAAACTCAGAAACCTAATTTGTTTTTCAAAATTTCTTACAGCAATCCAGTCCTTTAGCAAAGTACTTATATTAACCAAACTCCCACAAAAGTAATACAGCATCCAACATTCCAATTTGTTAATTTACAACAAGAAAGATGGCTTTAGAGCAAACCAAATGTTATATTCTCCTATCAACTTTTTTCTCTAGAAGAAAATCTATTAGGGGTGCCTGGGTGGCTCGGTCGGCTAAGTGTTCCACTTTGGCTCAGGTCATGATCTCACGGTTCATGGGTTCAAGCCCCGCATAGGGCTCTGTGCTGACCGCTTGCTCAGAACCTGGAGCCTCCCCTGCTCACGCTCTGTCTCATTCTGTCTCTCAAAAATAAATAAATGTTAAAAAAAAATAAAAAATTAAAGACAGAAATCTATTTTAAAAAAATAATAAATTTAAATCAGAATGCTGCTGCAGGAGCATGGATTGGAACAAAGCAGGTAATTGGCCACAGCATCTGGCAGCTTTGGCCTGGGGCTCCCAGCACCGCTGTCAGGAACAGACAGGGCTCTCTCTTGACTGAACACTGCTGATTGTTTCTTCTTTGATTTCCCTTTCTTACTTGTCACTCTGATCACTTCCTCAGATATAGATATAGATGTAGATGTAAATACAGATAAAATGTAGACATGTATTTATATTTATATTCACACATATTTTTGATAGATACATAACACCAATTAGGCTATAGCCAAATTTTGCTCTTTTTTTCTTCTGGTGTCCTTGGAATTTTTTTTGTTTTTGTTCCTTGTGTTTTGTTTTGTTTTGGGTTTTGGGGTTTTTTTTTGCCTTTAAGGGATACTTTTACTATTTTTCTCTTTATAAATATAACACATTCTTATTAGAAGTATTTAAAAAGTACAGCTGAGAAAAAATAGGAGAGAAAAACCTTCCATAATTCCACTACCTAAATATAACCATTTAACATTTTGGAATATTTTACTTCAGAATTTTACAAAATAAGAGTCATATTATAAACACTGTTTTGAAGACTGCTTTTTTTGTTACATTTTACATATCATAATTATCTTTCTATGTTAAAAAATGTATGCTTTGGGGGCACCTGGGTGGCTCAGTAGGTTAAATATCCAACTTCAGCTCAGGTTATGATCTAGCAGTTCACCAGTTCAAGCCCCACATCAGGCTCTGTGCTAACAGTTCAAAATCTGGAGCCTGCTTCCAATTCCGTGTGTGTCTCTGGCTCTCTGCCCCTCCCCTACTCACTCCCTGTCTCTCTCAAAAATAAATAAAAACATTTTAAAAAGTATGCTGCCTTTAATTTTTTTGCTGTTACAAACAGTTCTTTATGAACATCCTTAGAACTATATTGGAATGATAGTTGTTCTTAAAGTGTCTAAATTTACATGCATTAGTCATTGTATGCTGATTTTCTATTTTTATTTTCGGAGTGTTTGAGGTGCTCTGCTGATACCTCCATGTGTTTCCTGTAATATAAAATTCTATCATATTTATATATCACTTTCAAAGGTTTTTGTTTTTATCTCACATTTAGAATGTAAATACTTTACATGTATATTTGTAAACTCCTGAAATAAACAAAACATCTTCTTCACTTTTCAGTAACTGAAAAGATGAATTAACTGAAGCCTATAGAATGATTTGCTCAAGGTCATATAGCTAGAGAGAGAGAGATGGAGTTAGAACCCGCTTTTTTTCTTAGGTCAGTGATTTACAGCTTGTGGTTAAGACCCCCAGACAGCCATGGAGCAATTATAATTGGTCCACAAATCCATGTGTACATTTGTACATTCTGTCTGAAAACAGAATAAACATATAATTTACTAGATGGTATTACAATTAATAAAACATAAATTTGTTGGAAATAAGTATTAAATTAATGGTTGCTTCTTGATATGTATTGTCTAAGTCAATACATTCAAAATTACATTTATTATCACTCGAGAGATCCACAACATTTTTTAAATTAAATTTACATTGGATTGAAAGTGGGAGATATGAGACTTTTTTTAAAATTTATTTACTTATTTTGAGAGAGAGAGAGAGGGAGCGTGCACGTGCATGTACCAGCCTGGGAGGGGCAAAGAGAAGCCCAAGCAGGCTTTCCGCTATGAGCACAGAGCCCCATGTGGGGCTTGATCCCATGAACCATGAGATTATGACCTGAGCCAAAATCAAAGGTTGGACACTTAACTGACTGAGCCACCCAGGTGTCCTCACAATACTTTTTAATTCCTCCTTGTATTTAAAAGAATTAGGAAACTGCTTTTAGCTTTGCTGTAGTTCACTGTGTTTGCTCTCACATATTATAAAGTGCCTTTCAACTCTTGACAAAACCATGCTATAAAAATATAGCCAGCAGTATTTTATCACAAATAAAAATCCCCTTGTGATATGTAAATTGTGCTGCCCTGAAATAATCTTACTGGGTCTTGTTCTTTAGAACTTTCAAAGAAAACAAACAAACAAACAAAATAAGAGGTTACAACTGTGTAAAGATGAAAGGAGGTGGAGACATAAAAGGCATGCCAATGACTCTTTCTTGCCATAGTTTGCAGAATTGTCCTGGGCACTGGCAAGGTAGAAGATCCAATCATAAATCACATCACAGCCTGGAGGCCCCTGTCTCCTATCCGAAGTACAAGCCATTTCACAACTCTACAAGCTCAGACTACCTAGAACTAGCCTACTGTAGACCCTCAAGGCAGAATCCTTACACTTCAGAGACTGATGAGAAATGAACAATTTAAGAAAATTTCCCCTAAGCTTTCTTTAAAAACGCAAAAAGATTTTTGCGTGTTCATAATAGGTTACCTGGAACTGTAAGGGGTCAAATTTATAGGAATAAAAAATAAAATGGTTGCCAGGGCTAGATGTAAAGGGGAATGAGGGGTTATTGTTTCATGGGTACAGAGTTTCAGTTTTGCAAGATGAAAAAAGTTCTGGAGATGGAAGGTGGTGATGATTATGCAACATTAATGTACTTAATACCATACACTTAAAAATGGTTAAAATGGTAAATTTATGTTATGTATATGTTACCACAATTAAAAATAAGTAAATTTGGGGGGCACCTGGGTGGCTCAGTAGGTTAAGCGTCTAACTCTTGACTTCCACTCAGGTCGTAATGTCATGGTTCATGAGATCAAGCCCCATGTCAGTCTCTCTCTCTCTTTCTCTCTCTCTCTCTCTCAAAAATAAATAAACATTACAAAATTATTAAAAAATATATCTAAATCTGATTTATCTTATTATGCATGATCTTTCTATGCATTCAACATTAGTCTATTAGATAATTCAGAATCATGGAAAAACTCAGATATTCCTTACTTCCCTACCTTCCTCCTGTCTAAATCACTTAGCCTTAATAATTCTTTTGTTAGCCTAAGTTGAATACCAATATTATGCTGACATCCTTTTTTACATGAGATGAGAAATAAGATATTTACCAGTACCCTCAATTATTATTTTCTTGTCATAAAGCACATACCATAGAGTGGATATACTGCTCTGATATTTGTCACCACTCTACTTATTTGGCTAAAGAAGGCTCGTTTGATACCTGGGTTGTCAGATCAAATTATAATTTAAATCCTTTAGCTATGTTTAGCCCATTGGCAGTGGGTGAGTTGAGAATTTAGAATTCAGAAGCAGATGGTTTAGGAACACGGTAACTAGATATGAAGCATTTTACCTCTATGTCATTGGTTTGAATCTGAACTTGGTTGATCACTATTGGTGTTCTATACAACATGTAAGTGATCTGATTTGAATCCCTAAGGCACAGCACCCCATGTTACAAAAACTCATCACTCTTGGCACTAATTGGCATTCTTGTTGTCAGCGTCAGGAGAGAAGCCAAGGACTGAATCAGTCTGGAAACCTGAACTGCTGTGTCTGAGTCATCAGTCTAGGAGGCTCATTCAGCCTTTGGCCTTTCCTTTGGGTTCACAGCTTAGCACAACCATGTCTACTTCACTCCCTGTGACTTCACAAAGCTAGATTAACAGATAAATACTTAAAATATATCTTTTTATAATGAAAATGTGAGTCATGGTGGTTAACATTTATTGGCCACTTGCTAGAAGCTAGGCACTGTTCTAAGAGTACTAACTCACTTAATTCTCACAGCAGTCCAATGATGTAGATACTATTATTTCCTCCATTTTTTAGAGATGAGGAAACAGATTAAATAATTTGCCTAATGATTCTCAGATAATGAGTGATGTAGTTGGAAGCCAACTCTCAATACGATTATTCTCTGCCTAATTATCGCATTTATTTGATTTTTTTTTACCATTTTACTATACCACAATATATTGTTTTTAATTCTGTGTGCAAACCAAGAAGCATATATTAATGTCTCAACTTTAAAATTATTCATCTCTCTGTACTAGTTATTATTATTATTTGTTTCTGAGAGAGGTGATGAATCTTTTCTTAAATTTGATTCATGTGCATCATTATTCTAAGTTTAAGGTACTTAAAGATATTGATTTTACAATTACTTTTCTGCTCATCTATTTTTTCATTGTTTGAGCTAAACATTACCTGAACTTGGAACATTCTCTCACCTTATCTTTCTAAATTAATAGAGGAGAGATAATCAAATAAAATAAAACCCTGTCAATCACTCTATCCCAATGTAAATATAATAAATGATCACCCAAATCTCACAGTTGCTATTCATGCCAGATAAGATGGCAGATAAGAATATTTTTGAAAATCTGGTCTCTATTTTATGAGATTTCCCAGTAGTTAAGGAGAAAGTTTTTAGTACATTGAAATGAATGACCTTTAAAATAAAGTTCGTGAGCAAATAGATCGTTTTAATGAATAACATAAAATCATTGGTTCTCATGAATACTCTCCTAAGACTCAGTAATTTTGCTATAACTACCATCTAGAAATAGAAAATTATCTATAATTACTTTTTATGTTTCTTTAAGTTGCCATCTATACTCAGTTACTCAAAGCATGATGTCTCATTTGGCATATACTTATTGTTCCAATTTTGCCAACAGATAAAGCTTGGAGTGTCCCCCCAAATAACTCTTATTGAATTAAATTAATAATGTAGACTTGGCAATCGGGGTTTTACTGCTAACACATATCTACATGTAGTATGGGAATTCTAGTGCTTAATTTTCTTCTGTACAAAATAATCATAAGAAAGACTTCAAGGGCAGTACTGTTGGTTTGGTTTCATATTTGTTGTTGTTTTTATTAAAGCCTGATTACCAACATGTGATGGTAAATAACCTCAAAAAGGTGAAAGGCTAAGCATACGCCTACTTAAAATATAGTAACCATATGGTCTCTCGTGTCTAATTTCACTACATCTAGTAATTTGCAGATAGAGATGCACAGAGGGACTTGTCATTTATTTATTTATTGCTTCAATACCTTTAAGTTGTTTCTTTGGTCAAAGATCATGAACCATCCAAATTTCCAAGGACTCAGAAGGACTCAGAAGGACTTTGTAGGAAATCAACATAACCCCAGTATCACTGGAGATCTCCTTCTTGTTATTCTGTATCTTCTGAGTTGTGTTGTGTTGTTTTGTTTTGTTTTGTTTTGTTTTGTTTTGTCTCAAATTGATTCCTAAAGGCATTACTAATAGCGTCAATTCCTCTAAAAGGTAGTGTGGTGTAGTAGAGAAGAGCTTGGGCTTTGGCATCATGTAGAGCTGGGTGTGAATCACAGCTCTGAGTGGCCTTGTGCAAATTTTTTCTCTGATCTTCAGTTTCCTCCTCCATAAAAGTAGTATAATAATATAGTATACCTTGGACAATCTCAAGGTGTGCTTCCTGAGACTTTTTCAGATCCCTGAATTTGCAAAACCACAGTACTATATAATCTTTTCAGTTTCATCCTCCATAAAATGGGGATAATGACCCATACTTCCTGGGCTGTCAAATTAAATTATGTATTAAATATGAACAACAAAGCTTGGTTGATGTGGACACTGGGCTGGGTCAGCTAGCATCATTCAGAGAGCTAAGTAATTCATTCTGACTTTTCTGCCTTTTCTGCCTTTCAGGACATCCAATTTGGAGTCAGTCACAAACAGATGAACTCTTAATCTAAATTAGAGACTATTATGTGTATTTTAAGTGTACTTCTTATTTCTGGGAAAATAGGGAGCTCAGTCTGTGACTTGACCCTTAAAACCAGAGCATGAGAGTAGACAGAACTGCCCCTCAGCATTGGGCAGTAGGGTCCTGAAGACCCAAACTCAAAGAAGCAGTCTATGGAAGCAAAAAAGAGTTTGATTTTATGGAGTAAACAGAAGGCAAGGACCTGATGAAAAGCAAAAGTTATGCAAAGGTTAAAGGTGGGGGGGGGTGCAGCAAAAATAGTAGTAAGCCAGTTCAAGAGGATGCAAAGGAATGAAAGTGCCTCTTTGGAACACCTACGGAAGAACTCTTAAGCAAGCTTGGGCAAACTCCAAACCTTTTCCAAAAGCAAGGGTCTGGCATATCAATTATCTTAGGAACTGTGAGCATCCATTGAGCCAAAGCACATATAGTTCTTCACTTGATGACTGGTGCACAATGAGCATCCAATAATTTTTAGCTCCCTTCCTCAACTGAACTGATGCTTAATAGTATTTCTGTGTTAAACTAATATCATAACCACCAATGACAAATCAGTTAATGGTGCTGAGACTTTAGGTCATTTAATCTTTCCTGAAACACAATAAATATTCAGTAAATATTTGTAGAATTGAGTGAATAATTTAGAACAACTCAACAATTAATGCATCGTTTCATGGCATGCTATGGAGAAATATTTATTAAGTGCCTACTTTGTGCCATGCCATGAGACCAGAACTCTGTAGCCCTTAGAGAATTTTTTTTATGGCTCTAATTCTCAAGGAGTTGATCTAGTTAAATAGATAAACATAAATTCATACATGAAAAAATTAGTTTGACTCAGTAATATGAGTAATATTACAGCTACTAGTTGTTTACTTACATAAAAATTTGAAGAAACAATGAACAAAGGCAGAAAGGAAAGAAAAGGCCAGGAAATATTGGTGAAACTTTTTGGAGACCATATTTGTGTAGCAGAAGGACAGGTAAATCCAGAAAGGCTGTTTATATTTTATGGGATTGAGATGATCACATTTCTGTTTATACTAAGCCTTTCTTATTCTTGGTTGAAATTTGCACAAAACTGTCAGGCAAGTGGACTATGTACAAATAGATTTATCCCCAGCTCAGTTTACACCATGGTAAATTTTCGTGTTTAACTTCTCTGTGACATTATATATGTACTTATGCCTTTTATTGACATTATCATCCACATTTTAAATTAAAGCTATTTTCTAGGCTAGAAATAAAAGGAAAGTAGGTCTAAGATATTAACAGACTCGGTTTTAACAATTCAGTCTCAGTTTGGAATGAAGAGCAATTGGATGATGAGCAGAATGAATGAAAAGGCAAAACAAGAAAACATTTTTCAGGTCTTCCTGCATTTAAGTATGCTGTCTTTATTTGATAGGAAAACTGAGGGGCGCCTGGGTGGCGCAGTCGGTTAAGTGTCCGACTTCAGCCAGGTCACGATCTCGCGGTCCGTGGGTTCGAGCCCCGCGTCGGGCTCTGGGCTGATGGCTCAGAGCCTGGAGCCTGTTTCCGATTCCGTGTCTCCCTCTCTCTCTGCCCCTCCCCCGTTCATGCTGTCACTCTCTGTCCCAAAAATAAATTAAAAAAAAAAAAAGTTGAAGAAAAATTAAAAAAAAAAAGAAAACTAAAGCAAGAAACACCAAATGGATAGATCCACATGCAAATAAAAATGTAAATTTGGTTAAGGATATAAAATACAAACTCCTTCTGAGTTTTTCATGGTTTATATTCTCCAAACTCTTCTTCTGTACTCTTCCCTCCTTGCCAACAAGTCGCTTCCATTTAACATTTACTCATTTCATGGTTTACTCAATTCAGATTTTGGATAATAAGATAACTATTCAGGAATGTGTATTGGCCCTTGCTATTTCAGTTAACCAATTTTATTAAATCTTCTTTGAGAACGTAGCCCTAGACATAGTCATATGCTATTTTTCTGTGTTCTGGCTTCTGTTAGAGAAATGCCAAATTTCCAAAATCAAAGTCATAGCTTTAATAACCCTTTGCCCATCAATACATATAAAACTACTGGTGACTTTCCGTCTTTGGGTGATTTCTGATTTTTGAACTAACCTGCATGATTGAATTGCTCTTCATGAAAATGCAATTGAAAGATAATTTGTTTTAAACTAAAGCACCTATGTTTGAATTCACTCAGCTGTGCAGGTTTCTGGTTGGGTGACTTGTGGAAAACTAAATTTCTTTAAACCTTCATTTCCTCCTTATAACTCACAAGTAACATACCTTGTAGGGTTGCTCCGAGTATTGCTCCCAGCTTAGAGTACACTCGGAAGAAATGTTAATTCCCATTTCCTTTCCTTCATATCGTTAGTGTTAATGTGATTATTTGGGTCATGTGTAAGAACACTGAACTTTGTTTTTGGCTTGCTGAGCTATCAGTGCTGCCCAAAAATAGAATCTGAGTGGAATCACCCAGAGCCTGGCATACTGGCATTTAAGATATTCAGTGCTAATGTTATTAAGAGAGAATATTTCAACTGTTGTTTCCTATCCCTAACTTGCAAAATATTTATTGACCCATATCACTGTGCTGAGAAGTAACACCAGAGCACTTAAATTTACTTTCAGAAGAGCAAAGCTTTTAAATGGTCTCAGCAAGATGACTATCATAAACAGAAACAAAAAAATAATAAGTCTGTCAAAGCATTCAGACTGTCTTCCAATGCCCTACCTTTCAGCATTAATACCCAATGCTTCATTCTTTATAACAATTCATGTTCTCAGCTAAAATATCGCAGATAGAGTCTGTCTGAGAACATTTGCCTTTTTCCTTCTATATTTTCTCCTCTTTTTGTTCACTTATTTAGTCATACAAAAAAACTTCAGAGGTTGTTTCAGTCAGAAAAATTATAAACTTAAAATTCTATATAGCATTCTTCTAAAATGCTGACTAAAAGAGAGTATATTGTTTGTTCATTTTTATCCCTAATTTTTTTTCACAAGTACACTAGAAATGTGAGTATTTAAATATTTGTAGTGGCTATGAACATAGACTTATAGTTGGCCTTATGTTTAATCCTGGCTCAGTTACTCATTTGTGTGACATTGGGCAAATTTTTAACCTCTAAGCTTCAGGTTCTGATCTGTAAATTGAGAATTATAACAGTATCTACTTCATTGACTGTTGGAGGAATACATGAAATAAAGCACAATGTCCATAAAGAGGTTAGCCTAGTAACCAGCACAGAGCTAAGAAATGTTAACTTATTTCTACTGAGATGATATGTTTATATGCGTGCTATTATAATCATATTAATGTGGTAAGAAGTGGGAATCAACTGTATACTCGGGATTACATACATGATACTAATTTTTTTTAATTTCTTCAGTAACTTAGTGTTAATCACAGATGCTCTTTTTAAAAATTCTGGGAAGCAGATTTTTTTTTTTAAGTTTATTCTGAGAGAGAGAAAGAATGCACAGGCGTGCATGGGAGAAGAGCAGAGAGAGAGAGAGAGAGAGAGAGAGAGAGAATTCCAAGCAGGTTCTGCACTGTCAGTCAGGCTCAAATCCACAAACCTGTGAGATCAAGTATTGAGCTGAAACTAAGAGCTGGATGTTTAACCGACAGAGCCACCCAGGCGCCCTGGGATGCAATTTTCTTATTGGAAAAATAAATTTTTTCTAAAAAGTGTAAACGTTGAGGGGACACCTGGGTGGCTCAGTCAGTTAAGCGTCTGATTTCAGCACAGATCATTATCTCATGGTTTGTGGGTTCGAGCCTTGCCTCGGGCTCTCTGCTAACAACTCAGAGCCTGGAGCCTGCTTCAAATTCTGTGTCTTCTTCCCTCTCTCTCTCTCTGCCCCACCCCTGCTCACACTCTGTCTCTTGCTCTCTCAAAAATCAATAAACATTAAAAAAATTTTTTGTTTAAAGTGTAGACGTTGATGTGTTCTCTGTATCAAAAGCCCAAGGAAGTCCTATTGTGTTTTCGTGGAAACCACAAAGTAAAGCTATAATCTAATTACTCTAAAATTGGAGGCACATACATTAAGTATTATAATAATTCTTTTCCCATATTTACTTTAATAAATGTATTAACCATATTCTTAGTTTTATATCAAAAAAGGGTATTTACACATGTCATATACATCCTGTGTATGGATATTTTGTCCATTCTTATGCTTCATTCTTTAAAATTCCATCATTACTATCCTTTTCATCTAATCTAATGAAAGATCAAGAAAGTCTATTTCCTTAGTCATCTTAGTCATTATCCACCCCCACCATCCCTCCAGGATAAGAACATCGTGCAGACTGAGTTATTAAAGTTGATCTCAAAGAGCAATCTGTTCTAAACGACTGTCCCCTGGATCTGCCACGGAACCCTGTAAATACCCTTCATTACTCTGTTAGGGTGGTATCACATTTCCTTCATGATACTTCTGTGGCTGACACAGTTAGGCAGTGAGATTTGGACTTTGGATGATCCTGGTTGATTGATATCGGAATGGCGCTTCTCCTCCAGGTAAACACAGATTTACTTTTCAGGGTAACATTTTAAAATAGGTGTTCTGTTTATAGTTTTAAAAAATGTTTTTAGTTTTAAAAACTAAAAAGATTTTCAGCTTATAGCTTTTTTTTAATGTTTTTAATTTTAGTTTTGGGCCAGCATTTTCAATACCATTTAGATGAAAAAGAAGTTTTGCAAGGATTTAACTGTATTTCTCAATTACATTGTATCAGGGGTTTGTATAAGACTCTCTATAATCCAGCATACATACATCTTTTTGGATGGACAAGAACTTGTCTTTGGCATATTATTCTCATTAACAAAGGTTAGGAGATACATGTCTCTGTCCTTTAAAAATAAGATATAGAGGGTTTTTTTTCTTTTTGTCTGATATGAGAGGGAGGTAAGTCAATGTAAATATATTAACTTTAAACAAAACTTATTGAAAGTTTGGTATATGTGAGCAATTTCTTCTAAAGTATTAAAATCCATAGCAATATGGGAAAATAAGAAATATAAAATTTCACACAAATCTACTAGCACGGACATTTTCGGATGCTTATCCTCCAAGTGAAGACTTCCTCTGTCATAGATCTCCCAGATTCCTTGGTATTGCTGTGGATCATCCCAATGTGAGTAAATTGTTTCTGTAGCTGAGTGACTGAATTAAGAAAACAGCTGAAGGCAAGCACCGGATCATGTTCAAACCACAATAAACACATGTGTTGGACAGGCCACTCAACTTTCTGAGGAAGGCTTAGGGCATGTAACCTCGTGTTTACTTGTCACTTATGAAATTTCTTTTTAACTCTGTTGGAATTTTTTTTTAAGTTTAAAAAATTATTCTTTGTATCAGTAAACTCTGGTAAAATCTGAGTAGGTTTGTGGTACAATGTTTATATAAGTACTATGATGATACCCAGGTTAGAGGCTGTGTTACTTGGGAGAAAAACTAATTTTAAAAAACTAGAATCTAGAATACAAGTTTGATGTATTGTAAGCAAAATGTCCACAGTTGCCAAGTAATATTTATTTTAAATATTTACATCCAGTTTTTTTTTCAAAGAGTTCAGAAAATTGTGTACACTATCTTCTCATGGCATAGTTTGTACGGAAGTAGAAATGTGTTTACTTACAGTGTGTGCATGCATTTCCTTTTAGAAAATCAAATCGTAGCACATTTATGTATCATCTGAAATAGAGGTGCCACTTTCCTACATCCCTAACGAAGACCTAGCAGCAGTTATATTGATTAGGCCTCAAGATCTGAGTGGGATAGAGGGTGAAGATCTTATAAAAGTATAAAAAGATACTGTTGGAGCTGTATAAATAGAAATATACGCAGAAACACAATTAAGTAGCCTTGAGGTTGGTATCAGCACAGGATTAGGTAAGAGAACAAAGGAATCTGTCATTAGAGAACTGGATTACTATGGTAATAAAAACAACCTATCCACAAAATCCAGTTCTTTTGGTACCATTTTCCCTCCCCAGTAATAGTACTTTCAACTTGTATTACTGGAAAGTTGTCCTGAATTTTTTTTCACTTTGCCTGTGTAAATACAAAGCTCCATAAAAAAGTAGTGAAACCTCTGATGTTTCACAGTAAACAAAGAAATTTTACATTTAGTCAGTATACAATAGGGATTCTCAAGATGACTGAAAAGAGTAAAGAGATCTCATAGTAAATTCCATAAGGTCAAGAATTTCAGTTTATTTTGTGCACATACCCAGCACCTGGTACATAATAGGCATTAGGTAAATTTTTGTTGAATAAATGAATGGGAAGAATTCCTATAACCGCTGGGTGATTTAATTAAGAAGCTAGCTGTAAGCCAATGTATTTTAGGCTAGCCAAATCTAAGGATGATCCTTTTAAAAAATAACCAATGACATCTGAATTTTCAAAAACCCAGGCTGCTGCCAAGATTAATGATGTTATAGCATACTTAATCTATACTAAGCAATGGGGTTAACTTCTTTTTCCTCAAATTTCTATTCTGAAAATGTATGAAATTAATATCAAAAAAACTATACTTTGACAAAGTAGGTTTTGAGCAGATGTTGGTTTGGTTAAGCATTATTTTTATTGATTGGCAATGCTTGTGAAAAAAGACATATGGCATAGACTTTTTCTAAATAATATACAAAATGTTATTCTAGATACTAATACAAGAATAGGAATTGTAATCTATTACATTACATAGTAGTTTTGACTTTTAAACAGTATCTGATTAGTTTTTCTGATGAAGTTTGTTCAAACTAATTTGTTACTGGGTTTATTCTCAGGCAGATGTTTCTTTCCACTTCTTCTTCTTTTTTTTTTTTTTTTTTTT
This sequence comes from Lynx rufus, assembly GCF_022079265.1. Lineage (NCBI taxonomy): Eukaryota > Metazoa > Chordata > Mammalia > Carnivora > Felidae > Lynx > Lynx rufus. Next base: position 10,624,019 of record NW_025814825.1, read on the forward strand.
TGATGATCTCTAACAACTTTTAATGTTCGTTATGTTCTCTGCTTTTGCTTAGCTTTTGGACAAACAGTTCAAAAACTCTCCACTTTAAGATGTTAGGCCTCAGCTTTATATTGGCTTTTCATAGCCTAATTTCCTAAAATGTATCAGTGGTTAAATGACAATAAATTTCCCATTAAAATTAAAGTTCCTAAAAATTAAGAATTTCGGTGTATTTCAAAAATAATGCCAATTTCTTTGACAGGTGGAACTGGTGTCAGGAATTTAGCATTAATTCCAAACATAAATCAATAAACAACTTGGGCCTCTAGCTAAAAGTGAAATTCTGTAGGTAGAAAAACTGATTGACCCCTACCACGCATAGGTGCTGTCCTGCTATGGAATCCCTTTGCTCAGTTTTCTCCTGTCCAATCAGGTGGAATGTTTCACAGGCACATGGTTTATACAGCTCAAAATAACTTGGGACCTGTGAGCTGACAAATGCTCTGGCTCCGGTGGTGACAGGTTGTCCAGCTTCTTACAGCCATCTTCACTGAAACTAAGGTTAACTCCTCACTCTCTATGGACGGCTACTCTCGATTTCCAAGGGCGTGAAGAATTTTCTTTTTCTCCTGTGCTTTCATCTAAAAGTTCTCCTTGGATAATTATCATCACGGTGGATTGCCTGGGTTGGACATCCTCATCTGGGTCAACTAAAAAAAAGAAAGGTAATATCCAGATTTAAGTTCTCAAGTGTGTTTTGAAAACAGGCACTGACAATGGGAAAAGGGACATTTCAGAGACCTAATTACTGTTGTTTAGAGTGAAACCTAGGACGGCTTCCTAATGATGTATGATGGGACACAAAATTTTGTGAAAAGTAAAGTTTTCTACATGTAAAGATTTTGGAGGGGATTGATGAAATTCACGGAGATCACAACCTGCTTGGGTCCTAAGGGAAAATATCTCAACAGAGGAAGTTGTGGCATGTTACATACATCACTGGCATTTCCACATATTCACTTATTAAAATAATGGTATTTGTATACAGAATATGTGTGCAATGCCTATTTCCTTTTTAAAGGAACTCAAATCTAAAATAATATGACTCTATAGTTAAAGACTTTCATTTAAAATTTTTTTTATCATGTAAAAGGATATGCTTGCTATATTTAGTGTTGGGAGATCTGCTCCCTGGATTAATGTACACAACAGCTGCAGAAAGTCTTGCTCAAAGGACATTGCTCTTTCTTTCTCCTTTCTCTCTCTCTCTCTTCTCTCTCTCTCTCTCTCTCTCTCTTCAACTGCATCAAAAAGACACTTGACAGTCAGTGGCAAGTGTTTGGCCTGGTAGATTGCACTATTAGCAGTAATTAGATGCACATCTTGAATTATATTTAAAAAAACATACAAGCGAAGAAAAAGAGAACATGAATTAATCTATATTACCATTCCCAAAAAGTGAACATTACAGTAATGGTGTTAAGAAATGTTATTATTTTATCAACAGATTTTTACTCATACTTGTTAAAGATACTAGAATCAATCAGTTGGAAAGAAACAAAACATCTACCCAGTTTTCTTTCTCAAAAAATTATGGTTCAATTACTTTCACATTGGTAATGATGACATGAATTCTACAAAGTCTAAATAAAGAATCTGCCACAAATTCTTAGTCTCTCCTTAATAATAACTCTTAGGTGCACATAAAATCCATAATCCTTTTGTAGGATATTGAGAATGTCTATACCTACAGCTATAACAAACATATTTTTAAACAAAAATTAAGATATCCTGTCTGACACAGGATTTGACAACAAACAAAATATTTAAATTCAAGACCATTCCAGGAGATCTGAAATATATACACATTAGACTTCCTTTGTAGGAGGCAAAATTATAGACATTACAGAATCTTACAATAATGGACTATGAAACAAACAGTTGGACACTGTCCAAATTCTGGAAGTTTGTCTCCATTCCCACTTATAGAATATGGCTAATGCTACTGGAACTCATAATAATGTGTTAAAGCTCCTGTTCCATATATCTGTAATTTAGAATACAGGCTCTATTTCATGTTTCTATTACAGTATGCTTACAAAGGCACGTATTCAAAAGAATGGACTCAGAACCGCAATTCACAGACACCAAAAATTGAATGAGTTTTTACTCGAGACTGGGTTTTGGAATTCATAGAGATAGTTTTTCCAACTTACTTTTGAAGAAATAGTGCAGCACATAAATCAGGTTTCATTGTGAAAGGGCTTTAACGAACTAAAGTGACAGCTAAATTTTTCAACAGTTAATTCCTTATATGTAATAGAGGTAATGAACTCAGCTTGCTAACCTGAAAATACAAGACGAATGATACTGCTAACCCCAGAATAATTACAGTAGTTTCCTTCATTGACATCGAGATATGACAAAGGCATTGCTTGTTGCATTGTGTCATTGCCCATAATAAGACAAAAAAATGGAAAAAAAGGTATCTTTTTTCCTCTCTTAAGAGATATAAAAGAATCAAGCACCATGGAGATATTTTCTAGAAGGTCTATGTGCTTCATAGTTGACAAAGAGCTCTTAAAACTGCTAGGGAATTATGCTTTGGCTTAAATGGGACAACCCAAGTACAGACACAATAGTCTTTAAAAATTTAAGAGCTTATACTCAACAGATACATTTTTGGTGGACACAAACGTTTGTATGACTATTTACCTGCAGTCATCAGAGAGTTTGTAGAGCTCATGTATAACCAGAGTCACCTTGACAAGCTCAGGCTGCGTGCTATATACACCTTCATCTGGAGTCACAATGCACTACATCCTCTGGGAGGGCCCCAGCAAAGTCTTCCCACCAAGCTCTTGAACTAAAACTAGATATTGAGATCCCAAGCCTCTTTGGGGCACCTGCTCCTCTCCCAATCTCGCACGCATGTTATGTCCATGTAATTGGGGGAGCTATCTTTTTCAACCCTTCATCACTTAAAGAAAATTGACACAAATATGAAGAGGCTGTAGAGGATGAAAATGTTCTATTTTTTTCTTATTTTTCTTATTTAAAATGGATTAACATTTACTCATTTTTTATGTCTTGTGTACAAGCTAAGTTCACCGCAAATGGTGAAATCTCAAGGGTGATATAAAACCTCATTTTTGTGACTGCCACCAAACCCTTTCCTGATCCTATGCCTGAAGCCTTCTCGCTTGCCTTTAATTAGCCTTCCCTCAGGTTGCAGAGTTTACTTTTACACAATTTCTTTGCTCTCTGTCAAAGTTTGACAAAGCCCAAAGTTTGACAAAGCCCAAAATTTAACTTTATTGTAGTACTTTCCTACACATTTATCCTCTTCTGTATATGAAAACATACAAAAGTATGTTTCACAGAAGCCAATCTCTTTTCTCCCCCTCAGACTAAATCTTTACTTTCTTTCCTACCTTCCTGCCATTACCAATTCAATTAAAACAATAATAAGAGAATGGTTTACTCACCCTTGGCCTCTTATCTAAAAACCATTTCCTTCCTTTAACCCCTGCCCTTTAAGCAATGTCCCTAATTAAACAGATTCCCACTGTTTCCTCTGTGTATTAGCTCTGCTCTGTCTCTTTAGCTCAACAGTCTCTTCTAATGTACACATTTGTCTGTATTTGTTTTTATCTGCTGTTTTTCCTCTTTCAAATGGAAAGAGGAATTAAGAGACAATGGTGCACAGACTATTTCTGTATTGCTACTGACATATTTCCCTATATTTCATGTCCTTATTTTAATAATGCAACATATACTAACTTATTAAATTACTAATGTCACTCACACCAAAAATAGATTAGAAATAAAATTAAGTTGGAGGTGATCACTGTCATAGGGGATGGAAACCATAACAATGAAGAAAGATTTGCCTCAAAGTGCATCCCATCTGCAGCCAAATTTTAAAAGATAATCTGTACTCAACTCTCCAGGACTAGTTCCTATGTAATGGGATTTGGTTCTTGGCCCAGCAAGTTTCTCCAAAAGAACTGAGTTAGATACTTCTATTGTGTGGGACATGATGGGAAAGAGAAGGCAAGACAAACAGGTCAATACCAGCATTAAAGAGAGGGAGCAAAGCCTAATTTTGTTGATGATTCTTCCCCAAAAGAACATTCTAGGTATAATAATTACACATCAGCAGAAAATGATTACCTTAAATTTGCATTGTATTCTACATTTTTTAAAATGTTTATTTAGAGAGAGACAGAGTGCAAGTGGGGCAGGGGCAGAGATTGAGAGGGAGAGGGAGACACAAGCTGAAGCAGGATCAAGGCTTTGAGCTGTCAGCACAGAGACCCACACAGGGCTCGAAGGCAAAAGCTGTGAGATCATGACCTGAGCCAAAGTCAGATGCTTAACAGACTGAGTCACTCAGGCACCCCAACATTTTTGAAGTGCTTTCACAAACATACCTATGATGTAAGCAGGGTAGTTCTGCTCATCCTCACTCTAGAGGTGAGTTACTTAAAGTTGTCTTATCTTGTCCTATTCCAGCTCTTTACGTAAATAATTATTAAATATCAAGATATTTTTGTGTTTACCTAGAAACCAGCTTTATTTTCTCATTTAGATATCTGATGATATTGTAGGGGTGTCTGGCTGGCTCAGTCAGTAGAGCATATGACTCGATCTTAGGATCATGAGTTCAAGCCCCACATTGGGTGTGGATCCCACTTAAAATACAATACAATACAATACAATACAATACAATACAATACAATAGATACCTAATGATACTTAATAGCCAGAAAATTTCAGTATTTATGTTTGAGTCCAAGTTACTTCTTTTTTTTTTAAAGGTGTGAACAATTTTAATTCTCTTAATACATATTGCCAAACTGCTTTTTTTTTAATGTTTATTTATTTTTGAGAGAGTGCAAGCAGGGGAAGAGCAGGCAGATGGGGACAGAGGATCTGAAGCCAGCTGTGCCTTGACAACAGTGAGCTTGAACCCACTAACTGCAAGATCATGACCTGAGCCGAAGTCAGTCACTCAACCAACTGAGTCACCCAGGTGTTCCCCAAGTTACTTCATATTAGGCTTTGCCAATTCTCTGGTCAATGTCCCAGTTTAAATATTCATATAACCAAAAGATGGGTGTATACCATATGATATTTCCAAAAAGTTCTTTTTAGAGCCTACAGAAGAGTAGTGCTGAGTTAACATGAGTTGAAAAATATGCCCAAAGGTACCAGCATCAAGTTTTGTTATTATGAACCAGACCTTTACATGTTCAGCGAGTTCTCAGGGCAGATGGTCTCTTCAAAAGAAATCCTAGGGCGGGGGGTGGGGGGGGTGAAATAGAGGTATTTAGCTAAGTGAAGAACATTCAATAAGCCTTCTATGTCACTAAATTAATTTATATGATTTACTGAAGTCTATCTTGATTATTTTGTTTTAAGTTTATTTATTTTGAGAGAGAGAAAGAGAAAGAGAGGGGGAGGGAGGGAGAGAGAGAGAGAGAGAGAATCTCAGGCAGGCTCCACTCTGTCAGCATAGAGTCCAATGTGAGGCTCAAACTCAAGAACCGTGAGATCATGATCCAAGCCGAAATCAAGAGTGGATCGCTTAACCAACTGAGTCACCCAGGCACCCCGTCTTGATTATTTATGCCGCATTTACTGTTTCATTTCCAATCTAGGACAATTTAACCTTACCCATGATCTGTTTTCAAAGGCAATGTTCATTCTTATTTTGAAAGTGGCGTTAAATGTTTCAATTTTGTAAGAAGCAGAAAGAAGGAAACAAAGTCCAATGTCACTCTGAACATCTCAGATGAAATGTCTAGGAGAATTCTTAATTTCCTTTCCTGAAATCTGCTCATGCAAGTAAATGTTTCCACCACTCACCTTGTTGCTGAGGTCCTAAATATTGGAGTCACCCTTGACTCTGCCCTTTCTCTCGTATCTTTCAGTCCATTAACAAATTATAAGGACTCTACTTTGAAAAGATACCTCAAATCTGATCATTTCTCACCATCTCCCACTGATACCATTCATTGATCCAAGCCACCATCATCTTTTGATTAGCATACTGCAGTACACCCCTGACCCATCTGTTCATTTCTGCACTTGCTCCCTTCAACTTGATTCTTTGCATAGCAGCCATGATTAACTTTTTTCAAATCCATGTCATCTGCTTCTCAAAACTTTAAAATGCTTCCCCATTCACACATGTATTAGGATTCAAAGACCTTCCCATGGTCTGCAAGGCCTCACATAATCTAACTTTATACTTTTCTGACTTCTTTTTCTTCTACTCTTCTTTTTCATTCACCTCCTGGCACATTGGACTTGACTCAAACACAGCAAACATTCACCTCCCTTCACATTGACACGTTGAGTTAAAAATTCTCATCCCCCCACCCACACGATGGCTGACTTCATGGCTGACTTCCCCACTGTGTTAGTAGCTATGCCTGATCTTAGCTAAAATAACATACCTTTCTCTCTCCCCCTTCATTCTCTATTCCCTTGCCTTATTTTTCTTCTTAACAGTTATGTCTTCTCCACTAGAATATCAACTCCATGAGGGTAGGGACTTTGTCATTTGTTCACTGCTGAATCCATAGTGCCTGGAATGGTGCCTGGCATATAGTGGATGCTCAAGAGATGTATACTGGATGAATAAATGAAAGCTACATTATCCATAATATCTTTTTTTATTATTATTCTCAAGTTAGTTAACATACAGTGTAGTCTGGGCTTCAGGAGTAGAACCCAGTGATTCATCTCTTACATATGACACCCAGTGCTCATCCGGAAAAGTGCCCTTCTTAATGCTCATCACCCATTTAAGCCCCCACCCCCGTCAACCCCCAGTTTGTTCTCTGTATTTAAGGGTCTCTTATGATTTGCCTTCCTCTCTACTTTTATCTTACTTTTCCTTCCCTTCCCCTATGTTCATCTGTTAAGTTTCTCAAATTCTGCATGTGAGTGAAATGATATGGTATTTGTCTTTCTCTGACTGACCTAAAAGGAGGCCGGTTCCCTGGAGTGCTGTGAGAAAAGACAAAGGCTTTTTCACCGGGCCTTCCGGTGAGGGCTGCGTCAGTCCACAGTAGGAGAAGGGGTCCTCCCTGAAATGCTGTGGCACAGACAAAGCCAGCCCGGACCACATATTGCATAATAGCTTTTTAAAAGTATTTGGGCTCTTTAAAAGTGTAAATTTTGTAACAAATAGTTTAAAATTAATGCTTGAAAGAGAAAAATGATGCATTTCTTATTTCTTATTGTAGAGAATATTTATCAGCTTAACAATTTATACATGCATTTTCATTTGAGAACCTTCTGAAATGGAATTGTTATTATTCCATTTGAAAGATGGGAATAATTGAGATTAAGTTACCTTAAATGACATGCTCAGTATAACACAGTTATTTAGTATTGGTGTTGGGATTTAAACCCAGGTTTCTGATTATAATCAGATGTTCTTGATATTTCTGGTATGAAAAGAAAGCAAAATTCCAGTTATTTTACCCACCATAAATAAACTTTCATTTGGAAGTCACCTTGAAGTTATTACTGCCTTTACCAGTTTATATTTTTCTTTGTGTCTGGAAGTTTTCTTTGTAAATATGATTTCGTAAATAGAAATATTACTTTATCCTGCAACTAAAATAAAAGATAAGCAACAATAGATTTAGCAGGAAATTCTAATGAACAAAAGAATTCAACAGATATTTACTGATCACCTTCTATGTGCTGTGTGTGCACAGAGATAATGGTGTACAAAAACAAAATGAAGTAGACAGAAAAGTAAATAGGCAAATTTAATATGTTGTGATAAGTGCTGTGTTTGGGGATAAAGACAGAAAACTTTGGGAGTACATTGCACAGGTACCCAACCCCGAACAAAGAAGAAATCCCAGAGCAATGTCTCAGCTAAGAACTGAAGACCAGTAACTTGGCCCAGTAAGGTAGTGAAGGGAAGTGCGGACAGGGAGCGGCCTACACAAAGAAAATATACACAAAGATCTGAAGGCAGCACAGTTCACTCATGAGACTACATGTGTTTCAATAGAATATAAATAGTGCTGAATTAGCTACACGTATGGAATTCAGTTTCTCTTCAAAGTTTGTCCTTGGGTCAATCACTTCACTAGTTCTACTTCCATTTCTTATCATGGTATGTCACTATAGTTGTTTTATAATAGCAATAATAATAATAATAATTACCATTTATTGAACATTTACTAAATGCCAAACACATTTAATCATCACTTCGACCTATGAGATGACTACTGTTATTATCCCTGTTTTGTAGATGTGGCAGCTGAAGCTTATAGAGGTTAAGTGCCTTTGTTGAGTTTATACAACCAGAAAGTGTCAGAACTGGGATTTGAATCACATCTAACCTCAAAGTTTTTTTGTTTTTTTGTTTTTTTTTAATATATGAAATTTATTGTCAAATTGGTTTCCATACAACACCCAGTGCTCATCCCAAAAGATGCCCTCTTCAATGCCCATCTAACCTCAAAGTTTTAAGTAATAAATACTACATTAAAGAACATTAAAGAAATTAATTAAACATTTATTAAATTAGACCATTAAAGCAACTCTTTATTTTGAATACTTGAAGGTTTTGTTATTATAATAATTTCTTATGACCATAAGCATCAGAGCAGGCACACATTCACACCTCAATTAACTTTTCTTTCAAAAAGAAAAAAAAATGGTTACGGAGAGCAGTGAATACCATTTATGAGTATTTTTTTTTCCTATTTTCACCAAAAATATAAAAATTTTAACACTTTTTCAACATTAACATCACCTTTACCTAAATATTTTACTAACATGATTTTGAGTGTCCATTATAGGGATTAGCCCTGTTTTAAGGGTTTCCATTCATAATGTTATCGATCCTCACTCTCCTTGAAAATAGACATTATCCATGTTTTACAGATGAGAAATCCAAAGCTCAAAGAAGTGATTTACTCAAAGTCACACAACTCCTAAGAGTTCATGAACCCAGAATTTGAAAACCAATCTGATTCCAAGACCAATGCTCATTCCATGTTGCCTCGAGATAAAAGCCATCTTAGAATACAGAGTTAGAGATGAAGTTACATAAATGCAATATACAATAATGTTCACCTAATAAGAGGCCATTCTTATTTATAAATTATTTCATTTTCCCTTTACATTTAAATACAGTTGCCCTTGAACAACAAGGGTTTGAATTGTATATGTGTCCACTTATACACAGGCTATTTTAGATTTTTTAAAAATACAGTACAGTGCTGTAAAAACATTTTCTCTTCCTTATGCTTTTCTTAATGATATTTTCTTTTTTTTTTTAGCTTACCTTATGGTGAGAATACAGTATATAATACATATATAATACAAAATATGTGTTAATTGACTGTGTTATTGGCAAGGCTTCTGGTCAACAGTAGGTTATTAACAGTTAAATTTTGGAGGAATTAAAAGTTATACGTGGGGGCGCCTGGGTGGCTCAGTCGGTTAAGTGTCCGACTTCAGCTCAGGTCACGATCTCGCGGTCCATGAGTTCAAGCCCCGCATCAGGCTCTGGGCTGATGGCTCAGAGCCTGGAGCCTGCTTCCGATTCTGTGTCTCCCTCTCTCTCTGCCCCTCCCCCATTCATGCTCTGTCTCTCTCTGTCCCCAAAATAAATAAACATTAAAAAAAAATTAAAATAAATAAATAAATAAATAAAAGTTATACGTGGATTTTTTATTATAAGGGTTGGTGCTTCTAAAACCCACACTGTTCAAGGATCTGATCAAGGTTTCTGTATGTGCAGAAATTCACACAAGACTATGAAATAGTTGATTTACAAACGAGAAGGATTTTGAATTAGTACTTCAATTGCATTTCAAATAACATTTTGCACCTTATTTCACATATCTTTCTTTAAGTCTTCTAGGGATGCCTGTGTGGTTCAGTTAGGCAGCCAACTTCAGCTCATGTTCTCACAGTTCATGAGTTTGAGCCCCACATCAGGCTCTCTGCTGTCAGTCAGCACAGAGCCTGCTTCAGATCCTCTGTCCCCCCCCCTGCCCCTCCCCCTTTCCCTTCCCTTTCAGAGCTCTTACTCAATCTCTCTCAAAAATAAACATTAAAAAAAAAAAAAAACCCTCTTCTGGGGCACCTGGGTGGCTCAGTCAGTTAAGCATCCGACTTCAGTTCAGGTCATTATCTCGCGATCTGTGAGTTCAAGCCCCTCGTCGGGCTCTGTGCTGACAGCTCAGAGCCTGGAGCCTGCTTTGGATTCTGTGTCTCCCTCCTTCTCTGCTCCTTCCCGGCTTGTGCTCTGTCTCTCTCTCTCAATAATAAATAAACGTTAAAAAAGGAAAAAAAAAAAAAAACCTCTTCTTTTATAAAGTTAATGCACAAATGGGACACATTTTCAATTGGGATATCAATTATACTTTCATATACTATTTTGTATATCATTTAGTTTTCTACCAAATTAAAAATGGTAGATAGTTCTATTTAATGAGTATATCATAATTTAATTAACTAATTGCTTATTGAACATGGTTCAATTTTTTAATATTATCATCTATACTGTGATGAATATCTTTGTAGATAAATCTTTGCACCCATCCAACACCTTTGCATTTTCAGTTCATCTTTTTTTAAGGCACAATAGACTTCACCCAAACAAATGACTCCAGTAGTGGCAATTTCAGGCAGTAACAAGTATGTGGGAAAATATTTTGCTGTTGGTGATCTCTTTAGCCATCTCTAATTGCCCTCTCAAGGTGACTGCTTTGCCAATTTAGAGGTTAGTTTGGGACAGCACTCTAAAAGTTTGAGAATTAGAACAGTTCCTAGGAAGCCTTCTTTGTGATGTAAAGTGAGGCTATCATGTAAGGGAAAGGAGTGAACCAAAACAAGTTTTGTGATAGAATCATAAAGCCTAAGAGGAAAGATTACTTTCCTTTCCATCTTCCCAGCATAAGGCCTAGAACACAGTAGCCAAGAATGGCAAACAACCTTCAGCTCTATTGCCATCTCTGATTGATTAGTGGTGGCTGAAGAAGTGGAGTGTTAAGACAGTCAAGTTCAATGGGAAGAGCACTGTAATCTGTTAGCTGTATCATTTAAGGAAAGAAAGAGGAGTAACAGTTTACGGGTCACAAGTTTGCCATCCCTCTAGCAAATGTGTAAATAAATAAATGATAAAAGGTTAATAATATAAAATTGCTTTGCATTACCAAACTCTCTAGTCCAGGGGGCTTTGAACTAAAGTTATGGTAGTATTTTCTTAATATTTTAAAAATTATTTATTTTTTGAATCAGTAATATCCTCACATAATTAAAACTCAAAAGTGAGGAAAGGGTATACAGTGAAATGTAGTATAGTTTGTCCTGTCTTGCACTTCATTTCCCTGTCTCCTATAACCCCTCTTCACCAATGTTAATATGAGAGACTTTTTTTAAACCTAGGCTCTAACTCCTATCTTTGTAGAAATTAAATTAATTGTCCCTTATTTGAAAAGGCTAAATCATTATACTTTTCAAGAGCAGATTGAACCTATAAACAATATTGAACTTAAACAACTTGTCTCTAGTCAAAAAACAAAAACATTATTTATATTCACGAACTATATCAAATTTATGTCTTCGGTAAGTAAATAAGATTATGTTGTCAGTATCTTTTTTTTCCATTTCAAAGAAGAATTTATTCACTAAACATTTATTGGGATCAAATTCCTTATGTTGGTGGACATTACATTCTAGTAGTAAAAGGAAAATGACAAGCTGCTAAAAAATGTGCCTGCAGAGAGGCTCCTGGGAGGCTCAGTTGGTTAAGCTTCTGACTCGTGATTTCAGCTCAGCTTATGATCTCATGGTTTGTGAGATTGAGCCCCAAGTTGGGCTCTGAACTGACAACATGGAGCCTGTTTGGGATTCTCTCTCCCTCCCCCTCTGCTTGCGTTCTCTCTCTCAAAATAAATAAATAAACATTTTAAAAAATGTGCGTGTAAGATTTCTCATAGAGTTAGCTGGTACTGAGAAAACTAAACTGGGTAAAAAGTATAGGCTAGGAGATTGCCACCTTATGTTGAGTCATAAAGAAGGAATCACGGAGGAGAGAATAGATGACCAGGTAATTTAAGGAAGTGAGAAATGAGTCATATAACATTGTCAGAAAGAGCATTCCAGGTATAAGTGACAGCAAGTACAAATGCTCTGAGGCATTTCAGATGTGACTTTAGAATATTTAAGAAATGATAAGAAACCAGTGTGGGTGAAGCTGAATGAAAAAGTCTTGAAGCAATAGGAGATAATATCAGTTTATGTAGGGTTTTTTTCTGAATTAAATGAAAAACTTTTTCATTTTTATTATTTTATTACATTCAAGGTAAAGGAGCAAATTTCTGTGTATGAAAGGTCTTTATAACTAAAAGCCCTTTATAGATGTTATCAAAATTATGCTTAGAGATTGCATTTAATCTCACGATAGTTACATTATAGTTTTCACAACTGAACTTGTGTTAAAGAATTTAATTCAGTGCTTATCACCCATGCTTTTATTTTATATTACAGGGAAATCTCATTCAGTTCCTCTTCATATTACAATTTGAGGTTAATCTTTAAGTCTTCAATGGAAATTTTGTAGAAGTATCAAAATTAGGCAATTTTTTATTTCAAACTTTAAGTTCTTAAGAATCCATCATGCTCTAATAAACATAGACTTGTTATTCTTTAGAAATGACTGAAACTTTTTGTTCTTGTTATTATTTGTAACAGCATGCAAGACGACAGCGTAGAAGCTTCTACTTCCATATCTCAGCTTCTAAGAGAGAGTTATTTAGCAGAAACTAGACACCGGGGAAACAATGAAAGGAGTCGAGCAGAACCTTCCTCCAACCCTTTCCATTTTGGCAATCCTTCTGGAGCTGCTGAAGGGGGAGGAGGCCAAGATGACCTTCCAGATCTTTCAGCCTTCCTGAGCCAAGAGGAATTAGATGAAAGTGTCAATCTGGCAAGATTGGCCATCAATCACGACCCTTTGGAGAAAGCAGATGATGCTCAAGCTAGAAAACGCCTTTCATCTGATCAAATGAAACTCTCACCTAAATCAAGTTTTGACCCCAACTGCTGTCAGGATAACTCTCAAGGTTCTACTAGCTCTAGAGAGAGCTCCCAGGAGGCAAAAAGGCCACAGTATAGTTCTGAAACCCAGTCCAAAAAAGTATTCTTAAATAAGGCTGCCGATTTCATTGAAGAGCTGTCTTCCCTTTTCAAAGCCCATAGTTCCAAAAGGATTAGACCTCGTGCCTGCAAAAACCACAAGAGTAAATTGGAATCTCAAAACAAACTTATGCAGGAAAATAGCTCCAGTTTCTCAGATATCTCAGAAAGAAGAGAAAGATCTTCTGTTCCCATCCCTATCCCTGCAGATACTAGGGATAATGAAGTGAATCACGCCCTTGAACGGCAGGAAGCTAAGAGGCGCGAAGCTGAGCTGGCTGCCAGCGAGGCAGCTGGTGGAGACACCACCCCTGGGTCTTCACCTTCATCTTTGTACTATGAAGAACCTCTGGGGCAACCTCCCCGGTTCACTCAAAAGTTACGGAGCAGAGAAGTTCCAGAAGGAACCAGAGTACAGTTGGATTGCATAGTGGTAGGAATTCCACCACCTCAAGTAAGGTAAAAATGTCCCATTAGTAATGCTTGGTAATTGCTTTCCATCCACCCGGATCCTCCTACGTCTATCTTTTAAGTATGTGGTTTCAAAAATTATACACTCCTTTTGAGAAAAAGAGTCTAACGTAGCACTCTCCGATAGAAATATAATATCAGCCATATGTGCAATTTAAAACTTTCTGGTAGCCAGATTTCCAAAAAATAAAAAGAATCAGGTGGAATTAACTTTATAATTATGTATTATTTAACCACCATATTAAAATATTATGATTTCAACAGGTAATCAATATAAAAATTATTAATACAATATTTCACCTTATTTTTGACATACTAGAGTTTTAAAATCCAGTGTGAGTTCTACACTTATAAACAGCACATCTCAATTTGACTGCTAAATTTTCCTAGGAAATACTTAATCTGCATCTAGATTTTGTAACACTTATAGTTGAAAAAGTAGCTTGACATACCCAAGTTGTTCCAAACATAGTTCAAAATTTCCTAACAGTGGAATTCAGTATCAGTTTTTAAATTTAATTAAAATTAAATATAATTTGAAATTCAGGCTTGGTTGCACCAGCCACATTTCAAGTGCCCAATACCACTTGTGGCCAGTGACTATGGTATTGGATAGCACAGGTCTATAGCCTGAAGCTTAAAAAAAGAAAGTATTTAAGATCTATACTCAATGAATACCTGTGGCATTTTTTTAACTTTAAAGAAAGCCAAATAATAGAATAAAGATTAATAAAATAAAGATAGAATAAGGCTGTGGCCTAGTAAGATCAATTTAAAGATTCATTTTACATGTATTGTATTTATTATAAACTTTTTGATATCAGCTTAATGAACACTATTCTCCTTAAAGTCCAAGTCTTTCCCTAATATGACTGATGAGTAGAGAGGATATTAATCTTTTATGTGCCTACCAGTTAGCTTTTCTTCGAAGCAAATGAAGCTTAAACTTCAGGGCTCCTCATTCGCATAAGCATTTCCTAACTTTGTGGTCTAATTTTATTTTTTTTAAGGGGTTCTTCCACATTTATGAGCTTCAGGCCTCACAAAACCCAGGGTGATATTTGCAAACCCTAATATTATAATGTAATAATATATGAATAAACTGCTTTATGTGTATTGCTTTTGTAGAGAATTACTGGTATTTAGAATCCTGTAACAGTCACTTTGCCTTCCTAACCATTTATTTACTAGTAGAATATGACTTAATTACTATTTAACATTTATTCTAGGTGTGTAAACAGGGCCTTGTCTTTTTCTTACACAGTATTCATATTATAGGTATTATGGGACAGTAATAGTATTAATAATAATAGTTTTATTCGTATTTGCGTATTGATTCAAGAGATTCTAGTCCAAAGATGTGTTCATATACTGAATTTTGCTTTTCAAAGGCAACATAAGGCAATATTAAATATTATTTCTACAATGGGGTATACACTACTATCCAGTTACCCAAATGACCTCCTTGAGGGCAGTGGTTCTCCTGTGTATCTTGAGCACCAAGCACAGTTTCAGACCCTTAGTAGTCACTGAGAAATTTTAAGTAAACTAATGCATAAAGAAACAGGAAAACAAGAAACTAAATTTAGATTTAAATCAGGAGTGAGTCATTTGACCTAAGATATGGCAAAGGGTTGAAATTGTACCACACAGAGCAGTATCTACCTTTCTACCCTAAGCATGCCTGATGACACTCTCTAGGATTCTGGTTGGTAATGCTGGTCAGATGTCATCACAGCACCATGATAGAAACTACTCAGTGACATCTGGTTGGCCTAAGTAAGCTGGGGAGCATTCAAGTTAGAGTACATGTACAACTTACTTTTCTGTTAAACCCACTACTTTTTGAACATGGGTTGGACCAAAAAAAAAAAAAAAAAAAAACCCAAAAAACTAGACCAGATCATTCAGAACTGATTCTCCCTCTTTCTTGACCATGACAATCTCAGATACAAAAAAAAAGAATTCAGTGCTCCCATGAGAAAAATCAGCCAGGAAGAATTATAAGATACCCATTCCCCAAAAAACAAAGTTATCTGGTAGTCACTCAAAAACTACATAACCAATTACAAATTTACAAACTTAAAAGTGAAAAAAAAATGTACACAGCTTCTATGTAGCAATACTAGTTTTACCTGGAAGAATTTTCTTACTGATTGAATTCATGCCTGTATCTCAACCACTGGTTTGGTGCCGGGAAATTCCTAGGTATTCACTAAATAGTTTCCGAATGAATTAGTACTTCATTTTATGACTGCAATTATATTGAAAAAAAATTTAGAATTTTCCAGGTTAACTACTAGCAATCATTATTTTCCTAAGTCCACAATTTATATAACTGTAATTGGAAAAATATATATTTAGCTTTTACTATGTGCTCTGCACTGTGTTTACTGCAATGACAGAGACAATATAAGATTTGTCCCTGCCCTCAAGGAGCTTGTGATTCAGTTTTAAAAGATCATCCAAATGTTTACAGTATGAAACCATAAGAACTATCAGGCTTCAGAGAAGGGATGGAAGACTAGAAAGATCAAAGAAGGCTTCAGACATCTAAGGTGAGAAGGAGCGAGAGGATTTAGGAAGAAATCTACTCATTTATTCATTCATTCAACAAATACCTATTGAATTACTAAAGTGACTCACTGGGAGTACAAAACAACTGTGAGCTATGGGAGGTCACGGACCTTGTTTTGAAACCAAGTCTAAAACTATTCTGAGAGGGTAGCTCACAATCTAAAAGAGCAATCAGGCAACCATGTAATCAAAACATTGCAATATTGTGTGATAAAGTCTATAACAGAAGTATGTGTAGAATGCCATAGAGGCTTCAAGGAAGATGTGATTATTTTGCCTGGAGTGCAGGATAAAGGAAGCATTCACACAGGAGGTGTCTCTTTAGTTTGAGGAGACCATCAGTGGAGGAGGAAGCAAGTGCAAAGGCCTAGAGACAAGTGTTTTCAAGGAACCGCAAGTACTTGACTATGTGAAGAACACGGGTAACAGATGAGCAAAGATGAGAGGAAGATCGAAGAAGTAGGCAGAGGGATGGGTCCTTTTAGGCCAGGTCAACTTAACATGTTTACATAAAGGCACCGATGCTGGAGTAGTAATATTTTTATATGACAGGGAGGAGACTGACCTAATTTGAAAAGAGAGTAGAGCCAGATGATTTTGCAGAACCTTGAAAGCAAAGCAGAATAGTTCAGACTTGGTTTCAAAACCACCTGGAAACGATTTAATGTTATGTATAGGGAAGTACCAAGATGAAAGGGGGCATTTAAGTAGCATTAGTCTGGAAGAATGAGTTAGACTTGAAAAGAATGGAGTCAAGAGGCCAATTAGGAAGCTGAGGAAGGTAGGCCAGGCATCAGATGCTCTGATCAGATTTGAATGGGGGCAATGGGAAAGCAGAGAAAAATGCAAGCGAGCAAGATTTAGAAGAAAAGAAATAAAACCAAACTTGGTGACTACTGGATAGGAATGATGAGTAAAAAATGCTACTCCACGTGCTTGAAGACGGGTACCTGAGATTATAATGGGGTCATTGGCAAGGGCTAAGAAAATGGAAGAGGTGGCTGATTTATGGCGGAGGTTAATAATTTGAGTATGAGGAGACTGAGAGATGATATCCAAATAGGCAGTTGGAAATGCAGGACTGAAGGTCAAATGGGAGGGTAGTGGAACTGGAGACATTCCAAGGAATGACCTGGACACTGGGAAATCTGGACACAATATCTCTGTAATTACAAAGGGACTATATATAAGCAGGTAACACTTGGAACTAACTTCCACTAGTGCCAGACTGGAGTAGTGTTTTCCAATCTTCTTCTAGCAGTAACTCCTCCTCCCACTTTTCTCCCCACAATGAATCTGTTACATGTTATTCCAACACACACACACACACACACACACACACACACACGCAAACACATATTTTAAAAAATTTGGGTGGCGGTGGGGGGGAGGGGGAGCCTGGGTGACTCAGTCGGTTAAGCGTCCGACTTTGCTCAGGTCATGATCTCACGGTTTCTGGGTTTGAGCCCCACATCGAGCTCTGTGCTGACAGGTCAGAGCCTGGAGCCTGCTGGGGATTTTGTGTCTCTCCGCCTCTCTGCCCCTCCCCCACTCGTGTTCTGTCTCTGTTAAAATTTTTTTTTAACTTTTATTTATTTTTGAGAGAGAGAGAGACAGAGAGACAGAGTGTGAGTGGGGTTGGGGCAGAGAGAGACGGAGGCACAGAATCCAAAGCAGCTCCAGGCTCTGAGCTGTCAGCACAGAGCCCAACACAGGGCTCGAACCCACAAGCCCTGAGATCATGCCCTGAGCCAAAGTTGGAGGCTTAACCTACTGAGTCACCCAGGTGCCCCTACAAACACATATTTTTGAAAGATAAAATTAGAGCTTTTGAAATTGAAAAGCATTGGGATGGAAGAAGCCTGGAACTCCTGAGTCGTCTACACAGAATCCAGGGGCACAGATTTTGATCCAGAGAATTCCTTAAAAATGCATTAAAATAATAATGAGACATTTCAGTTTACCATATGGGAATACGACAGTCAAGGAGAATAATATCCTTTTCATTTTTGCAAGAAAATGTTCAAGTATATCTGGCAACTGAGGTCTAACCTTGTATCTGTGTAATCAGCACTTTTTCCGTGTTCTTATAACTCTGGTTTAGCAAATTGAAAAATCATCTTTGGTATATTTGTTGATTTCCAAGTTAATTGGGCAGAAATTATCTTGTTCTGTAGAGGTGAGATCCTATATCACTGAAGGTAGTGTTTTTGAAAGCTTAATTTTGGACATAGCTTCATTGGAGGAGTTGTCTTAGAAAATGAAATACATTCATACATTATGCACAGATGAAAGAGTCTACAGGAATTCACAGCAAATGGCCATGATCCCTTTTTGTATCCTGACTTCAAATTCTTTTCCCAGGAATGTACAGCTGCGTCACACTAAGTATGGTTGCTTGTACACAACCTTCTGAAGCAACACAAATTTACCCTTTATAGATGTCAGTGCCTGCTTTGGCTGTTTCGTTTTCCTGTTGCTACTTCTGGACCTTGGCCTGCAAGTGATGTGCTCAGAAAATAAATTAGTTATAAAGACAAAGGATATTTTAAATGATTCAGGGGAAATACAAAAATATTATTAGAAATAATTATATATGATACATAGTGAAAAAATATAAAAATATTTTGAAATATTACATTATTTAGGGGCTTTTTCTTCTACCTTTTGGGAAAATCTAGGTGCCTTCATTCACTCATTTATCCAACCAATACTAAATGCCTACAATGTGCCATATACTGTTATACAAACAATAAACAAAAATTCACCAAAATTATTATATAATTACAATTATGATAAATGTTATAAAGGATGGTGCATATAGTGAAGGCACAAAACCTATGGGTAGGCTGTGAAAGGTTTTCTTAAAAGGTGATATTTAAGCTCAGAAATAAAAGATCCCTGGGAGTTAGCTCAGCAAAGTGGGGTTTGGGGAAAGTGTTTCAGGGTGAGGGAATAGCAAATTTGGAGGCCTTGAGTTTGTAAGACCGTTGTTGACTTTAATGAATTAAAAGAACTGGTATCCCTAGAACATAAAGAGAGAAGAGGAAATGGTTTGGGATAAGTCCAGAGAAGGGCAGAGGTGACATTTTGAGAGCCTCTTAGAACACTTTGGGTCAGCATGATCTGAGACCTCAGTGAATATGCAAATTCGCAGATTCCACCTTATACCTACTGAATCAGAATCTCTGAAAGTGAGGCCTAGACATCTGTGTTTTAACAAACTGCTGTTTGTCTCCATGCTGAGAATTTTTGCAATTTCTTCAGAGGCATCCTTACTAGGAGGGACCTTCCCCAGGTTGCATTCTTTGGTAACACTTTAGCACCTGCTTCTCAGTTCTTATTCCAACAGTACACTCCTCACAGACTTCTATTGTAGTCACCTCACCTTAGTTGGTGGTGCTTTGAGGCAAGATCTGTTCTGAGGTGGAAAACCAGGCTAATTTCTGTGGTGTCCACTTGGCCCATGGGAAGACATCTTTGCCCTTGTAAACTTTGGAAATTTAGGCTCCTTCCACTGAAGTCTTCTCTCCTTGTCCTTCCTTCTTGGGCAATACTAAATATCCTTTCACCTTAAATGTTTTTGAGGCAAGGGTTTGGTATAAATTCTCTATCCCCACAAACTCCAGAAACTCTCCAAGTCCTTGCTACTTGCCTACCAACTTTCTTTAATCAGTCTCTTGACTTCATATACACTCCCAGAGTGGACAAAGATCACCAGACTGAATTGTCTGAATTGTTTTCTAAAGTATATTTTGAATAGATACTGAAGAATATTTACATACATATATGTGCATAATATAAGAATAATAGCATAGACGTCTATGTGTCCACATATCCATTATTTTTAAGACCACTGTCTTCCTAATGCTGTCCCTTCCTCCCATCTCAGAATAACCATGAGCTCAAATCTTGTGTTTTCTCTTTAGATTTTTCTTTTTTTTAATGTTTATTTATTTATTTTTGAGAGAGAGAGAGAGAGAGAGAGAGAGTGAGCAGGAGAGGAGCAGAGATAGAGAGACAGAGAATCGCAAGCAGGCTCTCCCCTGTCAG
Source organism: Lynx rufus (assembly GCF_022079265.1). Classification (NCBI taxonomy): domain Eukaryota; kingdom Metazoa; phylum Chordata; class Mammalia; order Carnivora; family Felidae; genus Lynx; species Lynx rufus. Next base: position 10,644,293 of record NW_025814825.1, read on the forward strand.
TGCAGAGCCTGATGTGGGGCTCGATCCCACAAACTATGAGATCATGACCTGAGCCAAAATCAAGAGTCAGATGCTTAACTGACTAAGCCACCCAGGCACCCCCTCTTTAAATTTTTCTTAATGGTTTTTCTTCATAGTTTTACAACATATCTTTATGTCTCTATATAATATTGATATGGAAGTATTTACAGGTGAATGACACAAAATCCTAGACTTCCATTAAAATAATTCAAGGCGGGAAAAAATGGAGAATATAAAAGAAACACATTTGCCATTTGTTGATAATTTGTTGAAGCTAAGTGATATGTGTATGGTGGTTCATTATACAGCGTCTCTACTTGTGTTGTTTGAAAATTTCTATAATAAACAGCTTTAAAAAGTAACATTAGTGAAATTCGCATGTATTTTTTATGTAAGTGGAATTGTGACATACATATTCTTCTGCTGTTTGAATCTTTTCTCTAAAAACTATATCCATGACATTGCATGTAACTCTAATTCACTCATTTTCATCACTATATAGCATTTTACTGTAAGGCTAGAAGATTGTATTATTGATGTATAATTTTTCCTGATATGAGCAATGTTATTATAAACATTCTAATATATTCTCCTGGTGCATGAGTGTGTCTAGGCATGGAATTGCTGGTGGAGTATGTACAACAACTTTATAGTAATACCAAATTTTTTTCAAAAGAATTGTTTCAACTTACATTCCCACCAACATCGCATAACAGTTCTGGTTGTTCTACCTCATTGACAATATGCGTATTATCAGACTTAAATTTTTGCCAGTCGGATAGGTATGAAATGGTATATTGTAATTTTCATTTTCATTTCCACAGGTTTTAATGAAGTTGAGATTTTTAAAAGCATGTCTATTGACCATTCAGTGTTCACTTCTATGAAGGGCCTCTTTATATCTTTCATGTTTCTATCAATTTGTTTGTTTGTTTTTTCTTATTGACTTGTAAGACTTTTAAAAAATCTGATTAAGATACTAATCATATGTCATATATGTTATGAAAACATCCTCTCTGGGTTTGACTGGCCTTTTTCTTTTCTCTATGGTATCTTTCATAATTAGATATTTTTAACTTTAGTATAAAATTAATCACATTTCTTATGGTTTTCTAATGTTTATTTTTGAAAGAGAGAGAGAGAACAGGGGAGGGGTGGAGAGAGAGAGAGAAAAGAGAATCTGAAGCAGGCTCCATACCATCAGCGCAAAGCCAACTCAGGGCTTGAAGCCACTGACTGTGAGATCACGACCTGAGCCAACATCAGACACTCAATCAACTGAACCACCTAGGTGCCCCTGTGGCTTTGGTTTTTATAGTATGCTAGCTTAAGAAATTTTTCCTAAGTGGCGCATGGGTGACTCAGTTGGTTAAGCGTCCAACTTCAGCCTAGGTCATGATCTCGCTATTCCTGAGTTGGAGCCCCTCATTGGGCTCTGTGCTGACAGCTCAGAGCCTAAAGTCTGTTTCAGATTCTGTGTCTCTCTCCCTCTCTCTCTCTGCCCCTCTCCCATTCACTCTCTGTCTGTCTGTCTCTCTCTCAAAAATAAACATTAAAAAATTTTAAAAAAATTTTTTTCTAACCTCAAAGATATTCTTGTATATTGTCTTCTAAAAGTTTTATAATCACGTATTTCACATTTAAGTTTTTAATCCATTTAAAGGTGATTTTGTGTATGGTATGAAGCAGAGAATCCATTTCAGATTATTTTTAGGTTATTTTTATTATTTTTATTTTTAGATTGGATAACCAACTGTTTAATCTCTAGTTTATTGAAAAGTATATTGTCCCCCCACTAATCTATAATGCCAGCTCCATCGTAGGTCAAAATTCCATAAACATGTGGAGCTAGCTCAGGGCTTTCTATTCTTTTTCTGTGGTTTATTTACTGCATTGCAATAGAGTTTTCATCATTTTTATTTCCAGCCTTTTCATTTTAAGAATTTTTAGCTCTTCTTGACCTTTTGTTCTACAATATAAATTTTAGAATCATCTTTTCAAATTCCATAAGAATTTTTTTTAATTTATTAAGATTTTGGGGATTGCATTGAATCTGGAGACCAATTTAGGAAGAATTTGACAATTTTAAAATATTGAGGCTTCATATTCAGGATCACAGTATAGTATATTTCTCCATCTATTTAGGTTACCTAATATTAAGCCTGAATAATTTTTTCTCTGAGTCTTACAAATCCTTGGCTAGATTTATTGATAATGACCTCATTTTCATGATGTATAAGTGATAGGTTTTTAAAAAACTATATTCTATATTTGTTATATATAGATATGCAATCGACTTTGTACATTGGTTTTCTAACCAATGTAAACTTGCTACATTCTAGAGATTTTCTATAAATTTTGGGGAGAGGGGGCATTCTTCCTTTCCAATCTTGTGTCTTATATTTCATTTTCTTGACTTATGGAACTAGCTAAGCCCTTCTCTACAATGTTAAAAAGAAATGGTGACACATTGGTATTCTAGTCTTATTTATAATCTTAAAGGGAATACTTTCCATTTTTCACCACTACATAAGATTTTGTTTTTAAGTTTCTTTTGTTTAGGAAAATTAAGATTTTTTTAAATCATGAATGGATGTTGGATTTTATAAAACATTTTTCTGCATCTATTGAGATCATTATCTGACTTTTCCCCTTTATTCTTTTGATATAGTAAAGAATAGTGATTTCATAATGTTAAGCCAAACTTGAATTCTTAGGATAAACAAAATCAACACCATCAGGGTGTTCCCAAATTCAACAAATAGAAGAATTTCTTCTGAACAAAATTTTAGCATAGTCAACAGAAGAAAGGGGAAAAAATGATACTTTAAAATATATAACAGTAGAAAGATTCAAGTACCTTGCATCAACAGAACTAGAAAATTCAATATGTTCATTTGTTCGTTCATTCAATAAAAATTCATTCAGCACTCACTATACATCAGGAACTATTCCAGGCAGTTGAAATTCATTAGTAAATAAAACAAAGTTTCCTGCCAAATTCTATTCTACTTGACATGAGGGAAATAGATGATAAACAGTAAATTCAATAAATAAGTAAATTGTATAGTAATTTAGTAATAAGTACTATGAGAGAAAGAAAAGGTAAGAATTCTAGAAGGAGACAATAAAAAGTCTCTAGTCAGCCCTGTCCAAAGTAATGTAGTCCTTTAAAAATTTATTTTAGGGTTTGTGTTCATTTTCACTTTATTAATCCTCACTTTTATTTTTTCTAATTTTTTTTTTTAATTTTTTAACGTTTATTTTATTTGTGAGACAGAGAGAGACAGAGCATGAACGGGGGGAGGGGCAGAGAGAGAGGGAGACACAGAATCGGAAACAGGCTCCAGGCTCTGAGCCATCAGCCCAGAGCCTGACGCGGGGCTCGAACTCACGGACCGCGAGATCGTGACCTGGCTGAAGTCAGACGCTCAACCGACTGCGCCACCCAGGCGCCCCTCTAATTTTTTAAACATTTATTTATTTCTGAGAGAGAGAGAGACAGAGCATGAGCAGGGGAGGGGCATAGAGAGAGGGAGACACAGAATCTGAAGCAGGCTCCAGGCTCTGAGCTGTCTGCACAGAGCCTGATGTGGGGCTTGAACTCAGGAACTGCGAGATCATGACCTGAGCCAAAGTTGGTCGCCCAGCCAACTGAGCCACCCAGGCACCCCAATCTTCACGTTTATTATTAAAATTGGTTATGTGGTAAGAAGTGGTCTTGATATCTTGATATTAATCAACTGCTTATTTATGTTTTTCTTAAGTTACCAAGAAGTTTCCACCTGGAAGAACTTAATAAATATTAATAAAATTTCAAGCATAAACATATCCTCCCCTTGTACTCCCAATGACTGAAATACAGACTTTGGTCATAAACACCTAAATTTGTTAACTCAGTAGCAAACAGGACATACAAGACATCAGTTTGTGTCACAAAATCCAACAAAACTTGGAGTTTTGTTAGGAAACGTCTACAATTATCTTATTGTCCAATATATTCCAGAGTCTAATGCAGTCTGTCTAGGGAAGAGTCACTCTGATGCATGGAGAGAGCTGAGGATGTCATGAAGTAAACATACAACCTATTGTCTATTTTAGGCCCTGTACACTTCACATAAGAGATCAGGCATTGTTAGACAAAGCTGGTTTAAGGCAATTCAAAGAAAGTTATTTTCTAGCCCCCAAGCCTTCTTGAAAGATGAAAACAAAACACACTTGAGGCTATAATAATCCTAATTTGAATTTATTCATTTAACATCCATACAGCAAACATTTTTTTGGAGTAGCTGTGATGTGCCATACACTGTGCTAGGAACCAGATAAACAAATGATAAACAAAACAAACGTGATTATCTCTGCCCTATGGTGTCTACCATAGTAAGGTAGAGCAGTAAGGGAGAGCAATATTGAACAAACAAACCTACAAATCAATGTATAATTATAAGTAAAGGAAACAAACATGAAAAGGGAATTATAGGAGGTAGGACAGGGACATTGGAAGGGCTGGGGCAGAGCTAAAGAAATGTTCTGAGTAATCATTCTTTTAATGAGCATTATTGCTGGTGAGTCAGAATAACACATTCAAATTACGTTTAGAAGTCATTAATGTGCTAAAGCAATGAGTCATAACATTTATCCAAGCCATATTTTTGATAAAATAGTAACCTAACAGCAGTAACCAAAAATCCAGTTAAATCTGAAAACGTGTCTCTTCAGCGTTTTCATTCCGAGGCTTGGTAGCTAGCCAAATTAGCAGATCTGGCAAGCTACGCTTAGTGCTTTAAAACTGGGTCCTTCTTTTTCATTTGGACCTGCCTTATTTTCCCAGATCACTGATTCATTTCTGTTAAGCCATGAATCACGTCTGGCACTCCTGTCCTTCTGTAAGTGTCATGAGGATTTGGCATTCTAAAACGTGCACCTTGGGCAGGGCATTTCTGTGAAAACATTCCCTAACATGGATAGATGTTTGAAGACAGTGTGTTTCCTTCTTAACCTCAGAAGTCTTCAGGATAGCCAAGTAAATTTTAATACTTTTTTGAAGGCATCCTGACCGGCACATTATTTCTGAGTGGGTCATGGTATTAAAGTCAGAGTGACGGTTACTGATTGTTCTGTGGGACTGGCTGAAGCTATCCTGCCATCTGAGTAAGAACAAAAACGTTTCTGACAGGGAGTTTGAGTATTTGAATCATTTCACTTATTGACTTCTGGCTGTCCAATTGCTCTAGATGTTTCCACTCTCATTTTGGTAAGGAAGAACAACATTAACTAAAGAGATGAGATAACCTTATAATGTTTATATAAGGGAAGATATTTGTTTATTTGTTTTGAATAGTTATTTCTATTTGTTTTGTCAAATTAATACAGGTACATTGCTTAAAAAGTCAAACAATATTAAAGAATAGAACCATTTCAACTCACTTTGCAGTTTCCTATTTATTTACCTCTAGATTTCTAAATAAAATGCCAGTAGTTTTCAATTTTTTTGTTCCCAGGACCCCTTTACAATCCTAAAAGTTATTGAGGCCCAAAAGAGGTTTTGTGTTTATAAGTTACATCTATATTTATCATATTAGAAATAAAATAGAAATTTTTTAAATAGTTGTTTCTTATTCATTTTTAAATAACAATAATGAACATGTAAGTGTAAGTAATTTTGAGGGGTGCCTGGGTGGCTCAGTCGGTCAAGCGTCCAACTCTTGATTTCGGCTCAGGTCATGATTTCACAGTCGTGAGATCCAGCCCCGCATCAGCACAGATCCTGCTTGGGATCCTCTGTCTCCCTCTCTCTCTGCCCCTCATTCCCCTCTCAGAAATAAAAAATAACAATAATTTTATGAAAAATAACTTTTCAAAAAAGTTTTTAGTGAGAAGAGTGACATTGTTGTTCATTTTTTGCAAATCTCTTTAATGTCTGGCTTAATAGAAGACAGTTAGAGTCTCATATTTGCATCTGCATTCAGTTTGTTGTAATATGTTGTTTGGGTTGAAGTAAACTTTTAAAATCTGGTCTTACAGAGATACGTAATTGGAAACAGGAGGAATATTTCAATAGCCTTTCAGGTAACATGGATATTCCTATTTGGTACTACATCAAAATTCAGTTATCAGTAGTTTCTTAAAGCATAGTTGCAGTGTGAAATCTGAAACCACACCAGTGAACTTTTGTGTTGGTGTTTTTTGGGTTTTTTTAACCAATGAACTTTTGTACTCCGCTTTACTAAAACCCTTTGTCCATCCTGAAGTTTGAACAGATAATATCATGCATTGGTAATTTGGAAAATGAGTAATGCCGATCTTCTGAATGTTGACACATTTTATTATCTAATATTAAAAAAAACACACCTGTTAATATCATCATTTGATTTCATCAAAAAGCCTTTATATATTGGGAAGCCCTAAATTTATGATGAGAGATACAAGTTTTCAAAACTTTAATTTTTCCTTGAAAGCTCCAATATTTTTTTTCATTGGCAACAAGGGTATTGGTTATCTTTTCACCGCAAACAACAGGCTTATTTCATTCATTTGTGAGAAAACATCTGCCAGATACCCAGGTCTGAATAATCATAATTTGCCAGTTGTTTCAAGTTCAACTATTGTTTCATGCATTTAATGCTCAGTTCAACTCAAAAAAATCACACCAGTGCTCTTCCATATCCAGTAGTAATGCTTTCTGCTATTTCCCATTTCGCCACCTACAATGTTGAAAAGATGTAAACTCAAGGTTGAGATTTAATAAAGGGCATGATTTGTACTGCTTCAACAAGGACGTTTTTAAGTGAAACTGAATTTTTTTTTTAACTGCAAGTGTGGAAGTGAGAAACACAGTGACCACAAGTCAACTTTTGGCAGTGCCTTAACTTGCACTTGCACCAGCAATTCTACTCACTGTGGCTTTTGCACCATCAGTGTAAATGTCAACACAGTGAAAAGGCAAACAATACTTTAGTATTATATAAAAGTAGCTTTGTCTTCGCAGAAAGTGAACTATACTTTGAGAACCACTGTAATATGCTTGCACCACTCTTGTCTGGTCTTCACTAACCCAGCACCTTTTCCCCCTCATTGTCTCTATATAATCATATCACACTGTTGTTTTAAAAAAATATTTCATGTTTACCTTGTTGTTACTATGTAAGTATTATTCACTGACAATACAAGTAGGGTAAAATGAATGTCTCCTTGCTTGTACAACCTTTTTTTTTTTTTTGAAGCTGGAGTGGATTACTGTCTTGTTGTTGCTGTTGTTGTTGTTGTTGTTGTTGTTGTTGTTGTTGTTATGTGCTTAGTTCAGCAGTCCTATCACAAATTTGTCTCAATTCTCCAATATATTTGTAAAATGTCTCCTAAATATTCTGTTTCATTCAGTTGAGCCACAAGGCCTATTTGTTTCTCTGTAGAGAAATCTCTCCAGAACCCCTTCTCCTTGTTCCAATATGAAGCAGGTGCTTATGCAGCCAGTGACTCAGCCTTCACCCCTGGGCATCCCCTTAATGCTCAGAATAGAGGATGTGACCTGCCATGGGGATCTCAATGCTTATTTCCCAAACTTGAAATCAGTCACCCTATTTTAAGCTCTGTGTCTTTTCCCCATTATTAGGCTGTTTCCACACTCCAAAGTTGTATTTCCAAATTCTGAAACTTACTAGGGTTCTGCAGCAAAAATTGGCTTCTTTCATTGACATCCCCAAACAGGCACTTGATTTTCAGATTTTTCAACTCTCTCGGCTCCTCAATTTGCTTTCCACCTTCCAGAAATTTGTGGGGTCTCAGGTCTGCTCTTGTCTCCCTTCTCATTCTTTTGGTTCTTGTACTTTTATACCTTTTAAAAATTCCTTTATCCTCATTTTGGGGGCATTTCAAGAGGGGAGTAAAGATAAACACATGTGCTTAATACGTCTTGTTTGACTGGATGCTCACTGTTTGTATTTAAACTACACATGCTCTGAGGATCAGTTCATACGAGCTCCTCAGGGTATTACTGAGATCGATGGCTTGGGAGATTTATGGACCCATTTCAGCAACGACATATACTGCTACTGTCACAAGAGATCAAAAACTGGCATAGAATTGGTGAAGCTAGTAATAAAATTCTTATAAAATATTAACTATCAATCCTTTCCATCATTTGGTCTTTCAACAAATCCAACAGTTATTTTCTGAATACCTACCATGCACCAGGGCATTGGTGAATAAGACTAATAAGGTCCTGTCATGGACTTTACAGTGGAGCAAACAATGGCAAAGTGAACAAGTATATAAGACAGTTTCAGATAATAAGTACTGTAAAGATAACAAAATAGTGTAGCATGATAGAGTATCTGAGGTTAAGGTGGCTACATTAGGAAGAGGGTCAAGAAAGGCCTCTCTAAGGTTAAGATAACACTTGAGCTGAGGCCTCAATGGATGAGAAGGACCTATCTTTGTAGAGATCTGCGGAAGAGGATTTCAGAAAGAACAAAATTTCTAACATGGAGAATAGTTTAATGTGTTCACAGAGTAGAAAAAAAAAACCCAGTGTGGTTGGAACATAGTGAAGGGAGAGTGGCAGGAGAAGGTATCTAGAAGTCAGAGCTGGGAAAGCACATTTGGATGTAATCCCAAATAGAGGTGATTAATTGAAACTATGGGATGAGATAAGATGGCCAAAGGAGAGAATACAGAAAACTTTATATTCTCTGTGCATGCTGCAAGAGCATATAAAGCACTGTACTTACCTTCAAAGAATTGACAATCCAGTGACATTTGTGGGACAAGACAAATCCCCAGAATAGAGAATAATAAAAGACAGTGTATAATCAAGCCTTGCATGACATAGTACAGGTTTTTTTAAGTGAAGTTAGAAAAAATAACAATCATTGAGAATCAATGGTAAAAGGTTTTCTGTAAAGGAGGTGATATCTGAGCCAAACTGATAGATGAGGTATATGTGCAGTAGCTCAAAAGCAGAAAAAGAGAATCTCAGATAGGAAAACATGAGCAGAGACTTGAATGTTGAGGTAAATATGACATATTTATGGAAGAGTAGAGAAAATCTTGACTGTTGAGAAGTAGTTGAATGGGCAAATTTGATTTGGAATTGCTTTATTCATGGTTGGAGGGAGGGATTAAAACACTGAATGGTTAGAATTACAGTCTAGATTAGCAATTGCCCAGACTCCTTTAATTTCTGAATAATGGTAACACCTCTCCACCTAACTACTTTTTATTATGATGTTAATTAATAATTATTTCAAAAAATGAAAACAATATAAAAAGGGGCACACTGAGATATCTCACTCCTATCTGTCTTCATCCACCTTATTTCCCCTCATTCTCAATAGGGAACCACTTTTGATTTTCATTTCAATCTTTCCAGTTTTCTTTATGTAAATGCAAACAACATGACTATATCTTATTTTTGCCCCCTGTGTTAGTTTCCTCGGGCTACTGTAACAAAGTTCCACAAACTGGATGAAATAAACTCTCACAGTTCTAGAGGTTAGATGTCCAAAACCAAAGTGTCACCAGGGCCATGCTCTCTTTGAGACTCTGGGCAGACTCCTTTCTTGTCTCTTCCAGCTTATGGAGGTGGCTGTCGATCCCTGGCATTCCTTGACCTGCAGCTGCATCATGCCAATCTCTGCCTCTGCCATCACATGCCATTCTCTCTGTGTGTCTCTGCCTTCTCATAGGGTTTTCCTCTTCTTAAAGAACCTCCTTCATGCTAGATTACTGCCTAACCTAGTAATTTCATTGTAAGTTGATTATGTCTGCAAAGACTCTATTTCCAAATAAGGTCATATTCCCAAATACGGGTGCTTAGGACTTCAACACAGCCTTTGGGGGAAAATAATTCAACCCATAACAACCCACATTTTTTACATAAACACTCCATATTCACTATTCTGTAGCTTCTTGTTAAAATTTTAACTATATATCTTGGAATTCTTTCCATATCAATGCATAGTGATCTTTCTCCAACTCTTTCTACAGCTGCATAGTGTTCCATTATGTGGCTGTACCATAGTTTATTTCATGAGTCTCCTAAGTGTAAGGATGGACACTTACATGGTTTCCAATCTTTCACAATTAAAAAAAATTTTTTTTAATGTTTATTTATTTTTGAAGGAGAGAGAGAGAGACAGAGCGTGAGTGGGGGAGGGGCAGAGAGAGAGGAAGACACAGAATCCGAAGCGGGCTCCAGGCTCTGAACTGTCAGCACAGAGCTCAATGCAGGGCTCGAACTCACAAACCACAAGATCATGACCTGAGCTGAAGTTGGACACTCAACCGACTGAGCCACCCAGGCGCTCTTTTCACAATTTTTTTAAATGTTTATTTATTTTGAAAGAGAGAGAGATAGAGAGCAAGCAGGGAAGGGGTAGAGAGAGAGGGAGACAGAGAATCCCAAGCAGACTCCACACTGTCATTGTGGAGCCCAGTGTGAGGCTCGAGGTCACAAACCGTGAGATCATGACCTGAGCTGAAACCAAGAGTCAGATGCTTAACTGACTGAACCACTCAGGTGCCCCAATCTTTCACTATTTAAATTAGTAACTTGAATGTTTGTCATTTTGTATGCATGCAAGTGTATCTATATGATAGATTCCCACAAGTGGCATTGTTGGGTCAAAAGATAAATGCATCTATAATTTTGGCAGATATTGCTGTATTGATTTCATAAGGGCTGCACCATTTTACGTTCCTAACAGTGGATGAGTCATCAAACGTTTAGACTTTTGCCAACGTGTTACATGAGATATTGTATTTCTGTGTAGTTGTGTTTTTTTTTAATTTTAAAGAGAGAAAGTGAGAATGGGGAGAGGGGCAACGGGAGACAGAGAGAATCACAAACAGCACAGAGCCTAATGCAGGGCTTGATCCTACAACCCTGGGATCATGACCTGACCCCAAATCAAGAGTCGGACACTCAACTGACTGCACCACTCAGGCCTACCTATTTGTGTAGTTTTTTTTTTTTTAATTTTTTTTTTCAACGTTTATTTATTTTTGGGACAGAGAGAGACAGAGCATGAACGGGGGAGGGGCAGAGAGAGAGGGAGACACAGAATCGGAAACAGGCTCCAGGCTCCGAGCCATCAGCCCAGAGCCTGACGCGGGGCTCGAACTCACGGACCACGAGATCGTGACCTGGCTGAAGTCGGATGCTTAACCGACTGCGCCACCCAGGCGCCCCACTATTTGTGTAGTTTTGATGTCTTTTTCTCTTACTATGTACCTCCACATTTTAAACATTATTTTATGTAAACTTTTAGCCAAAAAAACTATAATAAAAATTTCTAACTTCAAATATATAGAATCAAAATAAAATATCATAACCTATAGAAACTTACTTAGGTCATTTGTCAAAACTGGACCACTACTGAAGAATGTGACCCATCCTCTTTACTCCGATGATTCAAGTAACTGAACTAAATAATTTTCATTTAGCTAAGTTAGATGCAATTTCATAGTAGGGAATGAGTACACTCAACCTCATGAACTTTTTAAAAATTTTTGTTTATTTGTTTTTAATTTTTTTAATGTTTATTTATTTATTCTGAGAGAGAGCACGTGCAGAAACAGAGGAGGGATGTGGTGTGGCGAGGAGAGAAAAAGAATTCGAAGCAGGCTCTGTGCTGTCAACATAGAGCCCAACATGAGGCTCGAACTCACTAACTATGAGATCATGACCTGAACTGAAATCAAGAGTCAGATGCTTAACCAACTGAGCCACTCAGACATGCCAATGTCATGATCTTTTAGTATCTTAGATTCTCTCCAAATAAACAAAGTAGCACTTACTTAATGCATAGTATAGAAAGCTATACATCTTTTTAGGAGAAGCCAAGCTCCACATCAAAGACTCTGCTCCTTGTGGTTGGCTATATTTGCTTTCTAATCCATCTTCTCTCAGTTGTGTAATTCTTAATAGGAGCCATTTTCTAAATACCATTTAATGTTCTGATTCTAAATTGTCACAGTTTTCTTCTTAGGGAACAATCTGAAGCATCTATGCAATTTCACACTTCAGTCATGTGTAATATTCCCTTCCTCACAGGTGGTACTGTGAAGGCAAGGAGCTTGAAAATTCGCCAGACATTCATATCGCCCAGGCAGGAAATCTGCATTCACTGACCATTGCTGAAGCCTTTGAGGAAGACACAGGACGCTATTCCTGCTTTGCTTCTAACATCTATGGGACAGATTCAACCTCTGCTGAGATTTATATAGAAGGTAAAACAAAATGCTCTTAGAGTATGGCCCTTACTAGTAAGACATATATTTATAATAAATATTTATCAAGGGCCTACTGTACCACACACTCTTCTAGGCAGTGGGGACAATAGTAGTGAACCAAATAGACAAAGGTTCTTGGACGGATGGAATTTACACTCTAGTGGAAGAGACAAAAAAATAGATGAGATAAATGAATAAAGTATGTAATATGATATGTTTATGAAATTGTTCTGATAATAAATTCCAACATGTGTGTAGTGTGTGGGGTTAAGTGTCCTACAATTTAACTCAGTTCTAACACCATTTACCTGGATATAGTGTCAGATCCAACAGGTTAAGAGCTTAGTCCTCCAAGATTACTCCTACCTCACTTCAGATGCCAATTACAAGTATGAGGTCCCCAGGCTACTCACAACTTCTGTCTCATTTGATTACAAATCAGAGGTTTCCACAATCCCCTCCTTGGGTTCAATTAATTTGCTAGAGTGGCTTATAGAACTCAGGGAAACACTTTCATTCACCAGTCTATTAAAGGATATGAGAAAGGATACAATGAACAGCCAGATGAAGAGATACAAAGGGTGGGGCCTGAGAAGGTCCAGAGTGCACGAGCTTCTGTCCCTATAGAGTTGGGGTGTGTCACTCTCCCAGTGTGGATGTATTTGCCAACCTGGAAGCTCTTTGTACTACCGGAATTTTTATGGAGGCTTCTCCATGTAGGCATGATCAATTATTATCTCCATTTCCTGCCCTCTTCCTCCTCAGGAGGATGGGGGGCAGGGATGCAAATTCCAAGCTTCTAATCATGGCTTAGTCTTTCTGGTGACCAGCCCCCATTTAGGAGCCATCCAGAGTCACCTCATTAGAACAAAAAATTCTCTTGCACTCTAATCACTTAGGAATTTATAAGACTTTAGGAGCCCTGTGGGGGTCAAAGACAGATATTAGAACAAGAAATGCTCATAACTTAGGAAATTACAAGTGTTAGCAGCTCCATGCTGGGAACTGGGAGCAGAGACCAACAGATATATTTTCTGTATCTCACAGTATATATAAGCCCTACGGAAAAAACAGAAAGCAAGAAGATAGGAAGTATGCATATGTATATTTGTGTGAATGCACACATGCATGGGTATGTGTATGGGTATGTCTGTGTGTATATGGGTGTGTGTGTGTGTGTGTGTGTGTGTGTGTGTGTGTAGGCTTCAGCTCTACAGATAGGGTGGTCAGGGAAGACCTCACTAACCAAATGACATATAAGTGAAGACATGGGGGAAATGAGGGAGTGAACCACAAGGATAGTCAAGGGAAAACCACTCTAGGCAGAGAAATCAATAAGTACACTAACCCTGAGGAGGGAGTGAGTCTGTGTATAGATATAGAGATGAGCCAATATGGCCAAAATGGAGGAAACATGGAAGAAAGTAACAGATGAAGTCAGAAGTTCCAGATGGGTAGAGGTGGGAGGAGGAAGGTGAGAAGATTGTATAGGCCTTTGTAGGTCATTGTAAGGCCGTTGGCTTTTACTTTGAGGGAGATGGGAAGCTGTAGAGGATTCTGAGCAGAAATGTGACATAATCTGACTTAGCTTTTAATGGAATTACTCTGGTTCCTCGTTGAGAATATTCCTCAGAGAGTCAAGGGTAGAAGCAGGAAGACCATTTGGGAGCATTAGAGAAGCATTTACGTCCACACCAAACTTACATGACTAATTTTAGGGGAGAAATAAATTTGTATTCTTTATATATCTACCAAATTTTTGGTCCATTTTATCTCATCTCTGGGTTTTTTCTGAGGACCATTCTTTAGCACTTTTATCATCTATAATACCTTATGTATGCCTTGGTTTTAACACTTAAACATTGTATTATTTTGGTGTAAGTGCTCATTCACCAACCAGATTGTAAAACTGGGACTGTCTCATTCTTTTTTATATCTGTAATACTTTATGTAGTACCAAGTACATAGTGGATATTTGATAAACATTTATTGAATAGATGCATGAATAATGATAAAAATGAATAATGCATGGTAGAAATGTGTTGTATGTTTTTATCCTCAAATTTTTGGAATACAATAAATACCTCCAGATTTAGCTCAGTTATATCTTGCTGGAATTCACTATCTTGAAAAGGAAATCTGAGATCAAAGCTTTGCTAACAGTGCTGAGATTGGACTACTGATTTTTTTAATTTGTGGCAACAGAACTTCAAACACCCCCACTCCCAAATGAAGTATGCCTTGTTAATATTAGGGGTGGACGGAAGAGTATCCACCTACACCTACAATGTTTAGAATCCAGTGTAATCCCTCCTTTTATTTAATCTGTGTAGGCCAAGAGCAAGAGGATTTACAGACAGCATAAAACGTCTGCAAAGACTGCTCTGTTAAAGACATCAGCAGGTGTTTAATACACAAGAGCACTTGGCATTTGGACCAGTTAATTTGAACTCTGTCACTAATTAGCCATGTGACCTTGAGCAAGTCCTTCAACTACTTAGGGTCTGTTTCTCATCTATAAAATTGGGTGTTAGTGTAGGAAATCCCTGAATTCTTTTCTAGGTCTAAAATTCTATAGGTCTTCAAATGCCTAGGAACTAGTTTAAGAAATTATCATCTTAAACATTTCATGTCTTGTTTTTACTTTTCCAGGGGTTTCTTCTTCTGACTCAGAAGGGGACCCTAACAAGGAAGAGATGAATCGGTAATTCTAATTTTTTATCTTATAGCTTTAGCTATTTTCTATCTTATAGTTTTCTCAGATCCTGAGAAAGCTACTAATTGGTTTAGTAGAACTTGAAGAGGGTGGCTCCAGGATATTACCTCCAAAAATATATATTGGGTAGATTTTGAGAGCTTTAAATCTTGCCTAGTAGATGAATTTTAATATTCCCAATATTTTAAAAATGAGATATCACCTATGAAATATCATTGTACTTATATCTACAGAGTAAAAAACAAATAGTGCAACACTTCAAAAAATTCATGTTTTCTGACTAAATAATAGTATTCACAAGGACACAAAACCTGGTTATCCTAAATTATACGAGTGAGTGATCTGAGTAAGTCATAACCTTTTTGCTAAACAATTATACTGAGTACTGAACAAAGTTACATCCATCCATTCTTTACTTTCCCCAACTATCAACTAAGCACCTACTCTACACCAAGGACTTTATTAGACATAATGGGTAATAAGAAAAACCAGATGCTTCCTACCTTTAAGAAGCTCACTGTGTACGAAAGAGAAATACATGGTAAATATAGCAAGAGATGTATACCAAGCATATAGACAGTAGGGTAATAAAGTATAATAGACTATGATATAACCATGGGCAGGATTGTTAGGACTTGGCACAAAGGACTATTAATTCATTGGGGATGGAAAGAGAGATCAGGAAAGACTTTACAGAGTTGGTGACCTTGAACTGAGTCTTAAAATAACAGTTGGTGGACACCCCCAAACAAGGAAGGAAAGAGCATTTTTAGGCAGAGGAAGCTTTGGACAGAAGGCATGGGACCTGAAAACAGATGCAACAGCCATTCCTTGAGATTACTCGAAATGAAGGGTGACATTTAGAAGGCTGGTTACAGTTGTTAACTATGTTTGTAAATTCTGTCCTCCCCTACAGAGGGGAAGTTCCTTAAGGACATTTGTGACCTTAGAATTCATGCCTTATTCTTTGAAATCCTTTGTGTGTGCTTACCTTGGAATAATAATTTGCTTTTAGCTTTTGTGTAGATATGACAATTCATAACCAGATTGAATGATTTCTCTCCTTTAACTGTCTTCCTTTTCATTCTTGTGGTTCAATTCCTCCTTCTTTCCTGACTCTTTATGCCAGTTACCTCATTACAGTTGCTCCAGCCCTTTTCTTTCTTTTATGGTCTCCAAACTACAACCAGTTATTCTCTAAAAGATAATTCTGATCATATCACTTTCTTGACTAAAAAAAAATTATTATGGGGGTGCCTGGGTGGCTCAGTCGGTTAAGCATCTGACTTCGTCTCAGGTCATGATCTCATGGTCTGTGAGTTCGAGCCCCGCGTCGGGCTCTGTGCTGACAGCTGGGAGCCTGGAGCCTGCTTTGGATTCTGTGTCTCCCTCTCTCTCTGACCCTCCCCTGTTCATGCTCTGTCTCTCTCTGTCTCAAAAATAAATAAACATTAAAAAAATTATCTATGGGAAAATAAAACCAAGCACAAAATGAACAATATTAAAAAAAATTTAACATGACATACAAAGCCTGATTCAGTAGAGTATCAACCAGGCTTTCCTGCCCCCTCCTCCTCCATTCTGTCACCTCAGGCTATTCATATTGCTCTCATTTCACTCAAACAATGTACAGTTTATTTTCACCCCTTTGTTCAAGCTGTTCACTTTGCTAGGAATGCCCTGTCTCCTCTGCCTAGAAAACTCCTATGTACCCTTCAAGACCCAGTTAAGCTCACTCATAAACTCCTCCTCCATTGCACATTAATCACTTCTTCCTCAAGGCTCTCATAACATGGTATACAAGGCTAATAGGGAAGAATTTTGATATACAAATTTAAATAAGCAAGGAATATCTCATTTGATTATTTTTTTTAAATCTACTTTTAGTAGTTAGGATTTAGCTTACATTTCTGTGTAAGAATAACAGTAACTTCAATAAGACAGATATTTATTTCCCATTTACATAAACATATGGATTTGGCTGATAGAATTGCTTCACATTTCACTGGGTTCCAGTTGGTTTCCAACTTCATCTCATTCTGAGGAATAGCCTTATCTTAGTCTCAGATTGGAAGGAGTAAAAGGCATTCCCTGCCCCCTCCCTTTTAAGGTCATCTCTCTTAGATCACATACATCACTATCCCTCATATCCTATAACCAAAGAGTAGTCATGTGGCCACATGTGGCTTAATGAACGTTTGGAAATTCAGTCTTTATTTGGAATAGCCATGTAAAGAAATAAGGAATTCTATTATTGTAGAAGAAGAAAACAGATGCCTAGGGGACACTGATAGCCTATGTATCACTACATAATTCTGCTTCTGCGACCCCATCCTTCCTGGCTGGAAAAAAAAAAAAAAAGTTCAATCAGTCATTATTGGGCATCTGTTTCTCCCTCCATGGCTGTACAAAGATGATAGATATAGACATAGACACATAGTATTTGACATTAAACACTTTTCTAAGTGCCTTACATGAATTACCTTATTTAACTCTTACAAAAACCCTCTGAAGTAAGAATTATTATTTCCCCCCTTTTTTTAAATTTATTTTAGAGACAGAGAGTGTGTGAGCAGGGGAGGGGCAGAGGGAGTGAGAGAGAATGAGAGAGAGAGAGAGAGAGAGAGAGAGAGAGAGAGAGAGAGAGAGAGAGAGAATCTTAAGCAGGTTCCATATCCAGCCCCAGCATGGAGTCCTACTCAGGGCTCAATCTCATGAACCTGAGATCATGACCTGAGCCAAAACCAAGAGTCAGATGCTTAATCAACTGAGACACCCAGGTGCCCTTTATTTCACCATTTTAGAGATGAGGCAGAGAGAAGTAACATCTGGACAAAAGGGAAGCCCATATTGTCATTGGTCATCTATCCCTACAGGATATGAGAGGGAGGCCTATGTCCCAGACCTCAAGATCCTTTCAAGTCCAGCATTTTTTTGCTTTCTGACATACTTGGGTACTGATATCTTTAGTAAGAGTGGGATCCCTTTAACCAGAGGGGTTGCCCTCCCCTCTGGACTCTGGTTCTCCCTCTTGTCAGGCTCTCTGGCAATATCCTCAGACTTCCCCCTTTCCACAGCAAGACTAAAATAATCTCCCCTCCACAGTCTTCTCATGAATACTTCTTGCCCTTCAAATAAGCTCTTTAATTTAATTTATGTAAACTTGAAGAGCTTGTTGACTCAGGCTATTTCTGCTTTCTGCCATGCCAAAATTCCAGAATCAAAGGTTTATAAAGCCTGGCCTCTTACTTGGAATGGAAGGGGGAGGGAAAACACAGAGGACAACAACAACAAAAATCTCAAAAAAATTATTCTGCACATGCTCTGTCATAGCACTTGTCTTGAATCTCAGTTAGTTATGAATATACTTGAGTCCCCAGCTAAGAATAACTAACTCAAGGACAGGAGTGGCATTTTATCATCTTCCTGCTTGCATTGTCTATCAAATTATGTAGAAAAGAAGTGTTTTTGTGGAATACTGTTAAACAAAGATTTTTATTATATCTAACTGTAAGAAATGGTGACATTACTAGCTTTTCTGGAAGAATTTTCACAGTGATAGGTCTGTTTTAAAATCTATATTTTAATCATTTCTCAGAATCCAGAAGCCAAAAGAAGTATCATCTACTCCCACTACTTCTGCAACCATTCCTTCAGCAGTACCCCAAGCCCAGCATGTGGTGGCCCAGCCCAGTGTGTCAACCATCCAACAGGTACAAGAGTCCAAGTGAAACACAAGTGCCATGGACTTATGGGCAGGCACTGTGACCATGCCTATCTTGCAAGGCATGATTGTGTTCTCCTCTGTTGCAACTTCATAATGACTTTGGCAACATGCTTCCATGGTCATGATAATCGCTTTGTACCTCTGACGTAGGATATCAGCACTTGATATTGTTTTGGGAACATATTCTCTAGCTTCATAGGCAAATTTCACAGAAAAAAAAAACTCTTTATAAGTTAGTCTGATATTCCAGCTTAATGAAGGGCATTGATTACATATACAAAGAGCTGCCAGCTCTCACAGTGGCCCAGGCAGGACACTATATCACGAAACTCAGTTTCATGGAGCTGCAAATAATTCTACTTTCTAAGATAGAACAAGTATGAAATGATTTTTTAGAAAGCATTAAATGCTCTCATCCTTCAAGTTGATGATAATGATGATGATGATTGTTTATTATAAAAACATTCAAAAGATACAGATATTCAATAAAAACATTCAAAAGATACAGTGTATTCAATAAAAACCTTGGTCAAAGTACTACCTCCATGCCCCCACTCCTCAGAGGTAACTCTGTCAATAATTTCTAGCATATAGTTCTAGACATTTTCTATGCATGTATATGAATATATATAATATTTTAAAAATATTAAATCATACTAATCTAAACATATTTGTAACATGTTTTTGATATATTTATGTGTAAGTAAACATATTGATCTACAACTTAAAAGAATTAAACAGTTTCTTATTTAACCCATTTAGTAATGCAGACGGGTTACATTTTAGTTCTAATCCAGCTGTGATCTGGGGAGACTCAGGTTTTATGGAACTTCCTCAGGGGTTTAGGGCTAATTACATTGTTCTATATGTTGAAGAGGTGGGGATGGGCAGCACATATTTCCAACCACCATGACCTAGAAAGAATACAATCAATTCAATATAAAATTTGAAGTCTGTGATTCATAGATTTAGAAAAAGTCAGTTTTTTGGTTTTACATTAATTGTATACACCAAATTCTGTAGGTTTGTTCTATCATTATCTAGGTAGTAATCATAGTGACGATGAACCTTTTGTTGGTTCCCTTCTAATAGTGTCAGAGCCCTACCAACTATCTACAAGGATTGGATGGAAAACCTATCATTGCAGCTCCTGTGTTTACAAAGGTAATCAAAATATTACTTCTTTCTGTCATGACTTTAAACATACCCCAGTACCCACACAAAATTGTAGGATCCAAGATTTACTGATGTAGCTCAGGATTTTGGTCTTTTATGAGTACAGGATAGGGTTTAGATTTTTTTTCTAGTTGTTACCATATCATTTGAAGTCCTAGATATCTAATAACAGCTTGCATAATAAGAAGAACGTCTTTCCCATGCACCACATTGATCTCTATGGCCATCCTATTGCTGTTAAATGCAGCTGTCGTCACACATAGGGGTCAGGCGATAAGTTTTTAGCCACTTACTACTCCAAAGGTTTCTCTGGACTTGCAGAAGAATCAAATTGCAGGTACATGTCTTTAGTGTTCAACGAGTTGGAGATAAATGCTCTTAGGAGGCTTAACATAAAGAATCACACCAGGACAAAGAGTTTTCTTTTTCTATTCTATGGAATCAACTATTGAGGCGGCATCAAATTCTGATCTTATAGTCTTTGTATCTAGAACTGGAAAATTTACCCAGGCACCTTGATTTCCAAATGAAAACACAAGGAAGGGCCAGAGACATTCAGTAGTTTATCTGTGGTCACAAAACTAGTTAGTGGCAGAATCCAAACTAGAAACAAGTTCTCCTAATTCTCAGTCTATTATTCCTTCCTTTATGTAATATAGACTTTATTGCCAAGACAATAAATTTAAAGGTGAAAATTGAGTCACATTTGATTTTTTTTTTGTATTATGAAGGCCACATGGATGAAATCTATGCCTGGATTTATAGTTTATTGTTTGTATGAATGCCAAACTTAGGCCCAAAGAGATTTTGTCCTCTTAGAGGTATGCTTTAGTTTGGAGCAGCCAGGGTTCCTTACCCCGCAAAGTACATTTGCAATATTTATAGACATTGTTGGTTGTCACTGGGAGACTGTGCTGTTGGCACCCAGAGATGCTGCTGAACATCTTACAATGCATAGAATGACAGCCCCCCATGGGGTGTCCTGATCAGGTGGGGGTACCTGCTGGGTGGTGAAAGAATTCATCCAAGGCAGAACAAAGAAGATAGAAGTATATTGAATACACCACAAGGGAGCTGCAGGTCAAACAACAAAGGAAGACTGTCTGCAATGAGGCCAAGGTGAGGGGCTTTAGCTCTAGGACAGGGTAAGGGTGTATGGGGACATATGGAATTTTCCCTTTTTTGGTAATTCTTAGGAACTGTGCCTGGTGGTAAGTAGCCCATTGGCCAGTTAGGGGCTATGTCTTAATGGATCTGTTTGCATTAAGCTTGGTGCTTGCCATGGGCCTTTTTGCCTTGCTCAAGTTTCCATTGCTCATGCCTATTGCCTAAAAGCAGCCTCTACACCACGCGTAGCAAGGAATTATCCAGCCCAAATTATCAGTAGTCCTGAGACTGAGAAATCATGGTTGAGGGCAAAATGGCAAAAATGCATATTTTCCAATGAGTATTGATCCTAAAGGAAGAGCTAAATGTGCAATTTCCACAGAAACATCAGTTTTAGGAGAGTTCCATCCTATTAACTCATCCAAGATGGTTTCCCAAAATCCAACAGAGTCAGGAGTGAGACATGTTTATCCATATTTATATCAGTTGAGTAGACATTCTTATGTGAAGCAAGATCTCTCTCAATTTTTCAGATTCCTTTCTTGTAATCTGCTTTTGGAATTTTAGCCTTGCTATATTCAAAGATGAGGTAGGAAAGCAATGTGTTTGTGACTTGGAGGATACAACTCTGATGAAGAATTATAAGTGGACGTGTGTGTGTGTGTGTGTGTGTGTGTGTGTGTGTGTGATACAGCCAATACAGCTACCTCTAATTGTCTCTTACTTCACTACCAATTCACCCAGCCTTAAAACAGCTTAAATGCCCCAGAATCAGGACGTTTTAATTTTTGAAGCCCTGTTGTGACATCCTAGAGACAGCGCTGACTCTTCAAAGGCAACTACCCACAGAATAATTTATACCCAGTCTCAGCTGAAGTCTCCTCTCTTCTCGCCACCACCGGCCCAGCCAGACACCAGATAGGTGTCCTGGTCTCCTTCCACTCACTTTCAAATCTTCCCAGGTGCTCTGTCTTTCCTTCATCTTATCACCTGGTGCATACCTCTGGTACAACATTTAGCACAATAATAAAGCTGTTTGCTTTTCTGTCTCTCCCAAGCACCTTGAAGGCTATCTCTAATATCTAGATAGGAGTCCATAAAGGAAATAAGCTATTTTTATTTTTATTATAGCAAGTTAAATAGGACTTTAACACTTATCCTTTACATTTAATTTTCATGGACTGGTTAAAGCCAACAGGTTTAACTGCTTTTGTGTGGTGACTCCGATGCCTCTTTACAATTAGATTCTCCAATTGGCAGATTCATATTTGCCTTTGACAAACACAAATGGGAAAATGAATTAATCATTAGTTACATCCCGATAAACCCATTATAACTTGAAAATATCAGAGGTAAAAAATGCATTTAATATGTCTAACCTACCAAACACCATAGCTTAGCCTAGCCTACATTAAACGTGCTCAGAACACTTACATCAGCCTACAGTTGGGCAAAATCATCTAATCATCTAATACTATAAAAGAAGCTTCTTTTCTAATAAAATGTTGAATATCTCATATAATTTGAATACTGTACTGAAGTTGAAAACCAGAAAGGTTGTATATGGGTATAGAATGGTGTTATGGGTCGTTTGCCCTCACGACTGCATGGCTGACTGGAAGCTGAGCCTCACCGACCCTGTCCAGAATCAGAAGAGAGGATCATACCACATGTTGCTAGGCCAGAAAAAGGCCAAAATTCAAAATGTGAAGTATGGTTTCTACTGAATGTGTACCACTTTCACACCATCATAAAGTTGAAAAATCATAAGTCAAAGCATTGTAAGTCAGGGACCATCTGTGTAAGCTGTTTCTTAGATAAATCTCCAAAAACATTAGGTCCCAAACATGGTGGGAAACCAGTCCTTAGCACAAAGACCCAAATTCTGAATAGGCTTTCTTAGCCCTCAGGATGTGTGCTCTTGCCTCCATAAATGGGATCGGGATTGTTTAGGGCACAAGGATAGGCTGTGGCTCAGATTCCAGAGAGACTTATCAGCAACAGTGTGCTTGCGTTAGTTTCCACCAGTGAGGGCAGAATTGAGGTCATAGTCATTGCCAGTGTCAGAAAATTTCTGAGTCAGCCACTGATGATGGTAATCACATGGCATGCATCATGATAACCGATCATATGCATATATTTGTTTGGGTTATTACTGCTCTATTTACTTCTTTAGTGACTTCTGGCTTTCCAGCCCCTAGGATTCATTTTCTATACCACCCAACAAAGCACTTCTTTGCCAGTAATGGAAAGAAGCCACTAAAAAACAAAAATCAGAGAGAGGAGTTTTATTTAACTCTTTGTGCCTCCTTTTGTGATAGGGAAGTACTGGTATTAGTTTCTTTTTAAATGAAAAGGAGGGTTGCCCAGCAAAACAGTGGTAGAGGAGACTGGGGTCCCCTATGCTAGTTCACTGCTCTACTCCTAGGAGATATCTATATTTTAAAATATTTTATGGAGCTAGACTACCCTCCATCTTCTATACAGTATCAAAACCACTCTATATATGGGGGAGAGAACCGTTCACACTTCTTGAGTGCGAAGGGAGGTAGATGATCAAATTAGAATCTTACTGCTGTGTTGCTCACACTCCAACAGCAGCTGCCCTGGCAGGCTTTCAAGGCTGCAGCAGCCCTGGCTCCAGCTGCTTCAGCAGTAATTTGAAGAGTGCAAGGGGGCAGGGGAAGTGAGAATTTGAAGAAGAGCACTTCATTATATAATAGCAGAAGCAGGAAAACCCTGAAATAACTGAGCCAGTGGCTGGATCCAGGTTTCGGAAGATTACATGGGCCACCCCCTCTCCCCAGCCCAACAATTCCAGGAACTTTTCTGACTCAACTGTTGCTCTGGGCACCTGTGCCAATCAAGGGGTAAAAGTGTCCTCAGTCAAATCTTTATCCATAAAAACTCCTTTGATCCAAATCCAGCCTAAAGCACTATACACATTCACTTGCAACTTCTCTCTCCCAAGGTGCACAAATATCAACTGGATTAAAAAAGGAATAAAATGACAGTATGAACCTTATCACTGATATCTTTTCACCAATAAGGGAGATGTCCTTTCTTAAGGATGTCCGTGTATTATATTTGTGGGTATAAATCTACTAAGCAGAAACTATGTCCTCTCGACTCACATTTAAAGCACCTGGTACAGTGCTAGGTACAAAGCAGTCACATGGTAATATTTATTCTGTAGTGAATAATTTCTATTTCCGCTAAATAAGCAATTATTGTTTTCATTGCATTGTGGCTTCCGAGTATCTTTAGGAGGAATGGGGGGGAGGGGGGATCCAGTATCAAATGACTGTGGAAGAAATGCTTCTCGAGGTTCTGATTTGTCAAGCCACCCTACAAAGAATGTCTTCCAAGATGATCAGTATGGTGATGACACACAAGACAGATTTGCACTTTGAATACTGTTTACCTCAGGAGGTTATAGACCCTTAGTTCTAGTGACTTTAGTCCAAATCCATAATTCCTAGTTAAGACTAACTTAATCTTTGCTAGTTAGGGAATGTCTTATTTGTCTTATTTATCTTCGGTGAAGTCACGATGAATATGATCAGGCCTGTAGACATTTTGCCATTAGTAATAGCCTAAGACTTACTCCTGTGTTAAACATGGCACCATCTGCACGATGTTCAAATGGTGTAACTGGTTTGGACCCTGATATGAATCAGTTCCTTCTCATGATATTTTTGTAGAAAAGCACAGTTTTCATCAATAATAACTATCATCATCCTTCAAACTATGACTTTCAACAACTTCTTCTAAGTGACTTGTAAGATGACCCTTGGCACTTCTCTTACTGAGTATTGATGATGTATCAGCTGGAATGAGGTTCCATCTCATATCACAGACACTTAACAGGCATATTACATACACTGTAGTATTTAGGGTATCTTGGCTGGCCTCTTAAATAGAACACAAGTCTTGACCTTCAATGTCAGGTGAATAATTACAGCCAATTAATGTTGGCCTCAATTGTGAGCAACGTATTTTCTCAAGGCTATCCTTTTGCAAGCAGGGCTTTGGTGTAATCTCTACTGATTGAGAATTGCCTGATGTATCTGAACTGAACTGCAAGCCATGTAAGAACATTCTTCTTACTTTTATTTAAAAAGTATGCCATATTTTGGGTCTCCCGGGTGGCTCAGTCCGTTGAGCTTCCAACTTGGGCTCAGGTCATGATCTCACAGTTTGTGTATTTGAGCCCTGCATCGGGTTCGCTATTGTCAGTGCAGAGCCCGCTTGGGATCCTCTGTTTCCTTCTCTTTCTGCCCCTCCCCCGATCACACTCTCTGTCTCAAAAATAAATAAACATTAAAAAAAAAAAAACGGGATGCCATATTTAATTTATTCAGTCCCTTCTGCCACCACCACCTTTTTTTTCTTGGTTTGGTTTTCTAATTTGTTTGTCTCAAGAAATGAAACTCTATTTTATATGAATCCCATGGAGATATCCAACTGCCATTAAAGTTTTCAATAAGCCTCAAAGCTGCCACGTTAGCACAGAATTTGCTCAGATGTCAGGGTCGAGAGCATATCTGCCAGCTTGCCAGGAGCACCCAAGACTCCTTGATGTTCCCTGCTTATTAAGAATATTTCTTTCTTGTCACTAGAAGATATTGTTGAGGGTATACAAAGAATAATGAGGGTTTTTTTTTTTAATCAAATAGTTCCTCATTAATTCAGAGACCCCTCTGTGCAAATCTCATCTTGAATAAAGAACAAAACACTAATGTTGATCTACAGCGCCCCCTGGCTTTCAAAATATCAACTTACACACCTTTAAGGTAAAAGTCATCTACTATATATAGCTAAAGTTGTGTGGTTATCCCCACCCCTAGATTCCTTAGACAAATGCCACAAATATGATGGGACCACGTCATGTACAAAATATCATAAATTTTACATAAAATAGCTACAAATAATCACAGAATATTTATAATAGTGAATGACAAAAACAAAAATAAATAAATAAAACACCAGCTTTCCCCTTCTCTGATGCAGGAGCCAGTATTTCCTTAATACAGACCCCCAAAATGTAATAATAGAAAGCCTTGCAGCATTTGTTACTAATAGAGCTTGTGGAGGAAGTTAATCATAACCTTTCCATGTTTATAATGTTTGGGCTAACATTAGAAACAAAAATATGCCACACACATGCCAAAGAATTTCATAATCAAATGAAGTACCAGCTACACAAATGAATGTGTGACTTTAAGCTCACAAATCACAACTGAAAGACTGGTTATGAATGGAAAATGTGAGTTCCATTCTCCCAGAGAGTCTATTATAGAATATATTGATATGTTATCATTCAAAGTAGTTTTGTAAACCTTTTTCATGGATGTGTGGAAAAGCATTTAACAATGCCTTCACAAAATTACAACATATTTTATTATGACATAAGACTCCACTTGTGACTATGATTTTAAGGAGATTGTCATTGTTTATATCCCTCAATAGATCGTTGAAACTGTACTGTAAAGAACACATAAGGAAAACAAGATAACAAAATGAAAGACAATTTCCGGGACTACAGTATGTAAACAAGGCAAAGCCAGGCAAATAGAGTCAGTTACTTGAGCTACAGAGATGTCCCACCTCATGAGCAGTGACATTTTTGTGTGGAAAAATACATTACCACCATGCTGACTGCACCTAATAAGATATTCCTGCAGATTTCTTAAATTGTCATTATTTGTGGAAAACAAACTCCACTTGGGCATTTAAGAACAGAGGTATTTTACCAAAAATCAGCATTTTTGCAAACCCTCAAAATGTTTCACTTAGTATTTAATAAAGTTGTCTGGTACAACAACAGAGAGGAAAAGGAAGAGAATAATGAGGGCAAAGCTTCATATGGGCTCAGTTGATTGATTCTATCTTCCAAAATAGACTCAATGAATATCCACAGAATTGGAGCTGCTGGAGATGTAGAAGATTTGGAGAAAAACCAAATGTGAAGGCGACAGTATCTTTTTCTAAAATTCAGCACTGGAACTAGATTCCAAAAATGTATACTCTTTGGTTTTAACAATATTCTTTTCATTATAGATGTTACAAAATTTATCAGCCTCTGAAGGTCAGCTGGTTGTCTTTGAATGCAGAGTCAAAGGAGCTCCATCTCCTAAAGTTGAGTGGTATAGAGAAGGGACCTTAATAGAAGATTCTCCAGATTTTAGAATTTTACAGAAAAGTAAGTTGATACTTTCAAATTATTTTTCAGATAATTTTAATGAATGTATTGTGTTCATTTATTTCTATAACTTCTTAACAATTAATTGAAATATAAGTAAAAGGATAAAAGAAAAATTACTTGTAATCATAATCCCCTGAACTAAACCCAATTAATATTTTGTTGTATATTCCCCCCAAATTTCTCCATGCATATGTTTTTTAAAAATGAAAAAATCATACTTTTTTGTAAATTGATTTTTTACTCAACATTTCATGAACATCTTTTCATGTTAATAAATATACTTTCTTTTAAAAACAAGTCAGTACAAAAATAAATAAAATAAATCAGTACAATCAATTTATATTATTTAATCTCCTGTTGAACATTTAGATTGTTCAAAAAATTTTAATTTTATAGACTGCTTAAATGCATGTAACAGAAAATATTTGTGAGTATCTATAGAATAAAGAGAACTAGAATTGCTAGTATAAATTCACCTCTTTTAGGCTTTCAATGTATATTGCCAAAATGCCATGCCAAAAGTTTGAACTAAATTGAGGATAATCACATAATAGATCGTCCAGTCTGGGACACCTTGAAAGTGAAAGAGGGGCACCTGGCTTAGTCAGTGGAGCATGCAACTCTTAATCTCAGGGTTGTGAGTTCGAGCCCCACACTGGGTGTAGAAATAACTTAAAAATAAGATCTTTAATTTAAAAAAAAAGTGAAAGGTACTGCTCTTAGTTACACACAGATTCCAGGAATAAAACAGGCCTATCCCAAATGTACTGGGACATGTGTTGTCCAATCCGTATTTATTCTATACAACCAGCACTATATGGGAATGCCATTTGTCTCATGCCTTCACTAACAATGGATATTAAACATTTTTTTGATATTCACTAATTTTATAGGCCCAAAATGGGAACAATTGTTTTAATCTATACTTCATTAATTCGATGTGGAGTGGAACTTTTTCTCATGTTTATTGGGTCTTTATATTTCTTTATTTTTAAATTACCTGTTATATCCTTTGCTTGTTTTCATATTGAAGTTCCGTTCTTTTTTATAGTAAGAATTATTTATATATTCAAGTGGTTAGTTCTTCTTTTTCTTATCATGTAGTGCTTTCACCTTGACCCATTTCGGTCACAAAATACACTGAAATTTATTTGCTTTTCTGTTAATTTGTTTCTGCCTATCACTGATGTATGAATCAAACTGCTGTCAGGTTTAACAGCAGTAGCAACAACGATAATATAATCTGAATACCATTTAAACTGTGAAAAAAAAACTTGAATAGTTGTATCAGTGTAGAAGGTCATAACTAAGTTTAATAACTGTTACTGAATACCTGTAATTAAACACCATGGTATTCAGTACCATGCTGGCACTTTCAGGAATGTCAAAGAATTCTAAGACAAAGACCCTGCCCTCTTGTTATTTATCCTGAGGCTCTTAATATTAGAAACCTTAGAGCAGGATGTACAGTCTATGTTTCATTAGGATGTGAGAACCCAAAGCCAAGAATGCGCTCTCAGTCTTCACAAATTTGAAACTTGTGTTTCAGATGAGGCTGAATGGGTACCAATAAAAGCAAGTTATTCCTAAAACCCTAACTCAGTAACTTCTCCTCACCTATGGCTTTATGTGTCCCAAGTGAAAACCAGGTGTGTCCCAAAATACAGCAACATCATGTTGTTAGCAGCTCTCTTGTGGCCCTGCTGTGACAGCTGCCCTGGCCCTGTGGAGGTCATTGGTGCTTAGGTCATTGTACTTTCACATTTACAAATTAACCTTATCAGATCACTCATGAATATACAAAAGACTGAAGTTCTATAGGAAGCTTCTGATGAAAATATAGACTCTTAGTAAAATAAATGCTTAGAATCTTTTCATTTTTCTTTTCTTTTAGAACCGCGATCCATGGCAGAACCAGGTAAAGATCATTTTAATTTGTTAGCGTATGATCTGTGGTTTTACATACATATAAATATATACTCATAAATCAGTGATTTTATATATATTATATAAATAATAAAACATTGGTTACACCGGTGTCGAGAAAAAAATGAAAAATAAGGTTTTAGAAAAAAGATTCCAACCAACTCTAGCTATTACTGAAGGAGAAGGAAAGGAGGGGAGCATATGCAAATTTGAAGTTTATATCCAATACTGAATATGAATGCAGTTAGTTCTTGGTTATTGAGGGAAGTTTCTTGGGAATATTTGCCCTCTTTGGCTCCTACACGTGACCTCCCGAAACTGGGCAGAGCAATTTCCATGACGCTAGATCAATTCCAACTTCACAGCTTATGTGGCTCAAAACTCACCCACCAGATTTTGAAATTTGCAGAAGCAACCTATTCATGATGTTATTAGATTTGGTTGGGAAGATACAAAGTGACAGTAGGTGAAGTTTTACTTCTAGAAAACACAAGTTACTCACAAACCACAGCAGAAATATCTGAAAGTCTTCTCTGTAATTACCCTGGAAAATTAGATTGTATTTGTACCCCTGGGTAAGAATGATGGTTTGGGATTTTATTATTATAGTTCTCTCTTGTGAAAAATGAATGAAAGGTATTCCAGAAGTAGACATTGAACATCCATGTTGCACAGCCCTACAGTAGGTCCTTGGGGATACATAGCAAAGACCAGAGCAGCCTTACTGTTGCATTGCTTGTACTGAAGTGGTATTTTTCCCCTTGAAAATATGCCACGTTTTTAGGACACCTGGTTGGCTCAGTTGGTTAAGTGTCTGACTCTTGATTTCAGCTCAGGTCATGATCTCAGGGTTCATGAGATGGAGCCCCAAGCTGGACTCTGTGCTGGGCATGGAGCCTGTTTAAGATTCTCTCTTTTCCTTTCTCTCTGCCCGTTGCACACATCCCCAATCTCTCTCTCAGATAGATAGATAGATAGATAGATAGATAGATAGATAGATAAAAGAAAATATTTCAGGTTTTGACACTTTCATTCAGAGTGGAGCAGACTTTCCCACTAGGCAATCTCATATACAAAATCATTTCAGAGTCACCCCAAAAGGGTCCCTTCCCAAAACAAGTCCCGCCTTTCCCAGATCCATGGTCTAAATTTCATAGCCAGAGACCTCTTGTCCATCTTATATATGCAAATACCCTTTGGACACAAAATACTTTGTTTTGTCAGGCACATACAGTGTAGTGTGAATAAATTGATCAGATCATTTACTGAAAGTGATCCCTGAAAGCTGAGAGTATAAATGTTTGGGAAGGGGAACAGAGAGAACAAAGCATAGGCCGAGGACTCAGAAAAAGGACAGAGAGACACCAAAACTAAACTTTGCCTAACTAAAAGTGGCTTAAGCATTAAGAAAAATGTATTTTCTCACATAGCAAGGTGCCCTGAGAAATGGCAGTCTTGAGATTGGACGATTTAGCATCTCTAAGGCCATCAGGGCCCATTTCCCATTCCACTAGCTTCAGGTTTAGCCTTGTTTTACTCATCTACCCAAGACAGCTGCCACAGTTTTTGGGTATTGCATGCAGATGACCCACTGCACAGGCAAAAATAGGGAACAATGCTCTCTTTTGTTCTCTTTAAAGAGCAGGAAAACTTTCCTATAAACTCACCAAGAGATTTTCTCCCTGTTTTACTGACTGTAATTGTGTGGTGCATGATATCACTTAGCAAGGATAGAGTTAATATGACTGGCTTAGCATGACCAATCATGATTCACCACCTGAGACTGGCAGAGGCCAAGTTGCCCTGAAGCACGTGACCACTTCAAAGAGGGTGGACAAAGCCAGAATTCTATTAGTCAGGAGGAAGATGAAGAGCTATGGAGCAGGTACTCAACACTGTCTGCTGTGACCTCCTGTCCCTCCTAATACAACCATGCTTTTGTTAGTTTTGTTTTCAGTGTCAGGTCTACTAAGTGGTAATTGATGGTTTATGCTACCATCTTATACCTCTCTTCATTAGTTGTCAAGGATTATCTAACCATAATAATTTTAGGCTATAATCACATGGTTCATTGTGGGAATCACTTTTGTAGTTATTCAAAGGGGGTCCATGCTATTAAAGTAATCCATAAGAATTGCCATAGCATTGCAAAGGGAAAAAATGCATTTTGCTCTTCTTTCACCCAGAATTTCAAACTACTTCATCAGCTAATTACTATTAGCTCAACAAAATATTTCTTGTCCAAAGTTGTGGTCTTCATTTAAAATTACCTCAGTGCAAAATTCCCCACAGACATAATGAGAGTCCTAGATTTAAAAATGTTTTATTGGGGCGCCTGGGTGGCACAGTCGGTTAAGCGTCCGACTTCAGCCAGGTCACGATCTTGCGGTCCGTGAGTTCGAGCCCCGCGTCAGGCTCTGGGCTGACGGCTCAGAGCCTGGAGCCTGTTTCCGATTCTGTGTCTCCCTCTCTCTCTGCCCCTCCCCTGTTCATGCTCTGTCTGTCTCTGTCCCAAAAATAAATAAAAAAACGTTGAAAAAAAAATTTAAAAATGTTTTATTAATTGTTTTACTTCACACAAATCTCCTTCTGCTTTAACTCCTAACTTGTTCTTGTAATTTTTAAGTTTATTGTTTCTCAGTTCTATTTTTGTCATCTGGACTGATGACAAAAAATAGAAAATAACCTGAGAATTGACAACATATTAAGATATCGTATTATCATAAAATCCTCTTGCCAATAGTCATGTGAAGTTTTTTGTTCTACATCCTTTGGTTCACTTTAGCCTGCTCATCAGTCAATTCAATCAAGTAATTGGACTAATTATTTTCAAACAATTAATAGAATCTACTTCTTACATTGACTTCTGTAGAATGATCACTTGATATCAGTAAATTTTGTAATTCCATTTCTATAATTGAGTGAGTAACCATTCTGTTTTACTGGCATTTAGAGGAGATTTGTACTTTGGTCATTGCTGAGGTGTTTGCAGAAGACTCTGGGTGCTTCACCTGTACCGCGAGCAACAAATATGGCACAGTGTCAAGCATCGCACAACTCGACGTAAGAGGTAAGGGCCCTTGAAATGCCAGAACAATTTAGACCATGACTTTGAATATGAGTAGGGAGTGTTTGCATTATCCTTCTTTACTGGTTCTCTTATGAAGCTAGCTTGGTTCTCCTAAAAGAAATTTGAATTATCAAGGAAAATGTTCTTTAAAAATTTCCAATTTTTTCAATTTCTTATTGCACTTATGACCACCACCACTATCCATTATCCTACTGTTATCTATTCTGTTCCCTAAGAAAACATCTCCTTGGTCTTATATAAACTTTGAATATTCTTTCCAAAATGGTACTTAGATTTTTAGTTTAGTTTTTTCCTGTATCTGCACCATTTTTTAATGCCCCAGATTATGGTCATTGTTTTTGACAAGCATTCTCCCATTACCATACTCATCTGGTTTGGACACATGCCCCCAGCGCACAGTTATAATCTTATCTCAGTCTTATTGAGTGAGGCTAACAGCTCAGGTCCTGTTGTTGTCCTTTCAGGAAATGAAGACCTCAGAAATAATGGGTCTCTTCACCCAGCCAACTCCACCACCAACCTGGCTGTTATTGAGCAACAGCCATCCCCACCCAACCCAGAGCCTCCTTCTGTGGAACAACCCCCTAAACCCAAACTTGAAGGGGTTCTAGTAAACCATAATGAGCCCCGGTCCAGCTCAAGGATTGGGCTCCGTGTGCACTTCAACCTGCCTGAAGATGACAAAGGAAGTGAAGCATCTTCTGAGGGTGGCGTGGTGACCACCAACCAGACAAGGCCTGATTCTTTCCCAGAGAGATTCAATGGACAGGCAGCAAAAATCCCTGAGCCTTCTTCGCCAGTCAAAGAACCCCCTCCAGTTCTGGCCAAACCCAAACTGTAAGTAAGAAGTAGAATGGATGACCCAGGGTGCCTGTGAGCTTCTCTGAATGTGCCCTTAAAAATAATGGTGCTGAAAAAGGGAATTATGAAATGAGAAAATACACTTTATTTTTTTTAATGTTTATTTATTTCTGAGAGAGAGAGAAACAGAACACAAGCAGGGGAGGGGCAGAGAGAGAGAGGGAGACACAGAATCTGAAGCAGGCTCCAGGCTCTGGGCTGTCAGCACAGAGACCAACGGGGCTCTAACCCACCAGCCATGAGATCATGACCTGAGCTGAAGACAGCTTAACAGACTGAGCCACCCAGACACCCTGAGAAAATACACTTTAAATGCTTTGCAAACCATAAATCCTTACATCAATGTTAGTGTACTATCACTACCATCCTTACTGTAAAATATTCTACCTTTGAGAAATGTTACACCTAATGTTACCCCTAAACTAGCTGATAAAGATGTTTGTCTAATGTTAGAGGGCTCCAGCTGAAGCACTTCTACACTCCTTTTATAAACCCTTTCTTGCATCTAATATTCCTTATAGTCTGTAATTTTATTCTTACCTTTCCCATTTCTGCTTCCACTAAAGCGTTTGTAGTCACTATGGAAAACATATTTAGTGCTTGTTCTTTGCTACGGCTGGATATGCTGTAGTGACCACAGTAGGTTTTGTATAAATATAATGGGGATGAAAGAATGGAGGAGTCATGATCTTCAGACTCCCATTGGGGACTGATACGCTGTCGCCCTAACCCCCGAGAGAGCCTCCAGTGGAGCCATGCTGCAATGTTTAATGCTTATCCATTATAAAGCAAACACAGAACATGATACTACTCCTATGTTCTGTTTGATCCACACGTCAAAATTATAAAAAATTATATTTATAATTACATAATCCTTTAAATGTCAACATTAAAACTTATACTAACAGTGCTCCCCTCATGAGTTTCTCTGTGCAAAACACAAGATGTTCATTGGAAGCAGGTCATGTTTAGTTTTATATTCTTCTCACTACCACATAAGGCAAAATTCTGAGCATGAAATTAAATGTTATGAAACATGCCTCTTGGAAAATCACATCCAAAAATGTCTTTGTCCCCTGAAAGTTCTACTGGTCACAGGAAATAGGAATCCACTGAAACAAAAAGAGGGAATGGGTTATTGTAGAGAAATAGGCAAGAATGGGAAACAAAAGGCAGCCTGGAGAATCCCTGCCTGGAGAAGGATAACCCAAGCCTCTGTCCACCACTCACTCTCTGTCTTGAGCACCTCCTGGCTTCTTTGCATATCCTCTCCAATCCTCTCTTTGGAGACTCATCAATTCATACCTGGCCCATCATGGCATGTCCCATTCTACAACTTATGTCAAGTTCTACTGCTAATTAAATTGTTCATAGCAGTTCAATTCCAAATACCAGCTGATCCAGCCTAATCAGGTGCAAAGGATTTATGTTTGGAGAAAAGAAGAGTCAAATGGATGGAATCAGAACTGTGAAGGGCAGCAGGGTGGGGAGTGGGGGAATTTTTCAGAAAAGGGAGTTTTGGGAACAGGTAACCCAAAACAATTTCCTTGGGGATTGCCTTTTTTGTAGGATCTCCTCTTACCCGGAGACTGTTCAGGGGCTATTAGGTATGTCAGTTAGGACTAGGTGTAGGTTCATGTTGCAGAAACCCCAAACAAATGGTGGGTTACATACATGAGGGTTTTTCCTCTTAAATTTTTTTTTAATTTTTAAAAATGTTTTATTTATTTTTGACAGAAAGAGAGAGAGAGACAGAGCATGAGCGGGGGAGGGGCAGAGAGAGAGGGAGACACAGAATCTGAAGCAGGCTCCAGGCTCCGAGCTGTCAGCACAGAGCCTGACACGGGGCTCGAACTCACAGACCGCGAAATCATGACCTGAGCTGAAGTCAGACGCTCAACTGACTGAGCCACCCAGGCACCCCGAGGGTTTTTCTCTTAAATAAAGGAATTAGATGAACAGTCTAGGGCTGTTACAGTGGTTCCATAGTCATTGATAACCCAGTCTCCTGTCTTCTGCTCTGCCACCTTCAGCACTGGCTTCTTCTCCAGATCCCTTCATGGTCCAGGGTGGCTGATAGTGTAGTCATCACATCTGATTTCAAGCTGCAAGAAGGGGAAATGGGTGAAGTCCTGATGTCAAACTTCTTTCCAGGAACCTTCTTAGGTCTTACCCAAAATCTTGTGCTTGCATTTCATTGGCCAGAACTCAGTTGCATGGTGTACTAGCTGAAAAAGAGACTAGGAAGTGTAGTCCTTGGCTGCATATATTGCCTCCTTGAATAAAATCAAGCTCTTTTACAAAGGGAAGAATTAAGTAGTCAGTCAGCAGTATCTGCCACATGAGACTTTCAATAAATATAATAATTTTTTCTACTAAGTTATGTAGTAACACCCTCTATAAATCAAGTCCTGAGTGCTATATGATTCTTTAATCTTTTTTGCCTTCCTTAAGTTTTCTCTTAATTGTGTGTGAGGCTTGTATTCGCAGAGGTATGAATATATATGTTCATGTGCACATGCACACACACACAAGTCCTCTCTATATCTATGTGTCTACAATATTTTCTTACCGGTTTTGACTTCTTTGGTTTTAATCTTTTAGGTTTTGCAATAAAATGTATCGACTCTCTGAATAATCTTGAGGATACAATTTTCTGTTTGTTCCTTCAATTTGCCATCATACAGGAAATAGACATAATTCCTACAGATATTAAAACTGGAAAATAAAGAGAAACTGTCATTTTTAAACACTGTATCTTCAAAGCCTAAATAACTCAGACTTTGAAATTTTCGACTTGAATTCAAGCTGTCTAGAGCAGTGATTCTTCATACTGGCTACACTCTAGATAAAATGTGGAGCTTTTTTTTTAAATTTTTTTTTAACGTTTATTTATTTTTGAGACAGAGAGAGACAGAGCATGAACGGGGGAGGGGCAAAGAGAGAGGGAGACACAGAATCGGAAGCAGGCTCCAGGCTCTGAGCCATCAGCCCAGAGCCCGACGCGGGGCTCGAACTCACGGACCGCGAGATCATGACCTGAGCTGAAGTCGGACGCCCAACCGACTGAGCCACCCAGGCGCCCCATAAATGTGGAGCTTTTAAAAAATATTTATGCCTTCCATCCCGACTAAATCAGAATACCTCCACAGACTATTTTAATGTTCAGCCAGTTTGGAAACTACTGACCCAAAGTTGGAAAGTCTGAGTTACAACCTTTTATCATTCCACCCCACCCCATACACACATCCCACCACACTCAGGAAACAACAATAATTAACATTTAAAGTGAGTAAAATGTCAGACAAATATCAGAATGTACTGGGAAAGCCTATGTTTGGAAGACAAGTGTTTTTTTAAAGCAGTGGTTCTTAGCCCCGGTTTCATATAAGAACCACCTAGAGCCTTGCTATTCACAGCACTGGCATCACCTGGGAGCTTGATAGAAATGCAGACTCTCAGGTCCCTCTCCAGCCTTGAATCAGAAGCTGGGTGTGGGGGCACGGAGGGCAGAATCTGTGTTTCAACAAGCCCTCCAGAGGCTTCTGAGGCTCACTAAAGTTTAAGATAAGAACAACTGACCTACATTTAAAAAGATAATAATAACTAGGCCTGGATCTTTTCCCCGGCCGATTGACCCTCTGAGCAATGGTGTCTAAATCATTGAGGTTTGTTTGTCTCTTGGTGATTCTCTTGGTGATTCTCCCAGCTTGGTTGCCACTGGTAAAAACACAGCTAAAAGCCAATTGCAGAGACATATTTACTCAGAATTAGTTATCCTAATCAGTGATGTGCTGGCAAATGTTTTAACAACGGATGAAGACGGGAAAGCCCTGATTTCTAGCGTTTGCCAATTCTCTCCCACCATGTTCTATTTCAGGCTGCTAAAGCAAGGTCATTGAACTGGGAATTGGAATGAGATGTGCACAATCTGCTCTCCAGAATAATCGAGAGCCAGCTCCGTCCAGCACACACTGCCTGAAATTTTTGTTGCCAAAATTGCTTTCAAAAGTACTTGATACAGTAGCCCAAGTTTTTTGTTGTTGTTGTTGTTTAGTCATTAAGCCTCTTTATCTCAGCAGTTCAAAACCCCTAAGAAATTCTTTTGTATCCCAGAAACCACAACACGAAGCATTCTTACAAATCTGAAACTCTAATCTTCATTCTTACGAATCTTGAAATTGATACATATAGTTCAGAAACTAAAGAATAGCCATCATTTATTGGTTACTTCTATGTTTTAGGTGCTTTATCAATTCTCACAACAATGTTGAGATATTATTTATTCCAGTTTTATTTATGAGGGAATCGGGGTCAGAAAAAATGTAGAAACTCCCCAAAGCCACACAAATAATGAGTGGCAGAGCCAGGATTAGGACCTAAGTCTGTCTGTCTGCAGAAACCATATTCTTGAGCATTGTGTTTAAATTATTTTGTGGCAAAGAGAAGATATTTACAGGTAACCCAAGAGAGCTGATAGATCTGCTTGGGTACAAGAAAGCTTGATGTCAGCTTGAAAGCTAATAAAAGAAAGCTTGGGTATAAACCTGACTTCAGAAATCCTCATTAGCAACAACAAAAGAGCAGCTGAGCATATAGCAATTACGACAGGTTGTTACTCTGAATTAGAGATGTTACTCAGGATTTTAGAACTAGTAGCCATTGTAATTAATTTTCCCTTCCTTTATTCTTTCATTGAACTTTGTACCTTCATTATTAAAGCAGTAGATAAGTTCCACATGTTATCTGTAAATAACCAGTGGTTATTTACGTTATATGTATGTAGAGTAAGATTTTTGAGCCCTGAATAGCTCATACTATCTTGGGCATATTTGTGTCTCCTAAAGTGCCTAGCAAAGTAAACACAGAAAATTCAATAAACATTCATTGAATAATGGAATTGACACCTGATGTAATGAATAAGCTAATCCAAATAGCTGTTTTAAATCCCTTCTGAAACAAGACCTTAAATAAAATGAGAAAAAGAAACCCCGTTCAAACAAAAAGAGACATTATTCTCAAATGAATTCTTCCCAAAACGTAGATAATCAAAACAATTTGACAGTGTGTCTCACATATCATTATGTTTAAGGTTTGTGGCCCTCTATAACCCAATATACTGAATTGAATGATAAAGGCTAACATGCCATTGGAAGTCTTATTTAAAGTGAAAAACTGGGGGAACCTGGGTGGCCAAGTTGGTTAAGCATCTGACTTCAGCTCAGGTCATGATCTCATAGCTCGTGGGTTCGAGACCCACCTTGGGCTCTGCACTGACAGCTCAGAGCTCCAAGCCCGCTTTGGATCTGCCCCTCTCCTGATCATGCTCCATCTCTCAACAATAAATAAATGTTAAAAAAAAATTTTTTTAGTAAATAAAGTGAAAATCTGGTTCTTAGTTTTTATTCAATGGGAACAAAAAGAAAATAAGAATCAATCAATACCAAATGCCTTCCTGCCCCTTTTTATCATCATCATCTTTCTAAGATTACTTACTTGTCAGATACTACTTTTTCTATTTCTGTAACCACAAAAAAATATTTCTGCAATATCATAAGGCTAAAATTTAGACTACTCTATGCAGAGATGTCCTGAAAACCATATAGCATTATCTTCAGACTATAGAAATCACAGAATGTGACCTGACAAATATGATATCTATTAAAAATGTAAAGATTTTTGTATTTTCATGCCATTGGGAAAATTAACACTAACAGAAACAATATTAATTGTATATATTTTATATTTTCTAAGGATAATCTAACAAAGATATTTCTGTTTCTCTTGATTGCCTGAATCATCTATGATGAAA
Source organism: Lynx rufus (assembly GCF_022079265.1). Classification (NCBI taxonomy): domain Eukaryota; kingdom Metazoa; phylum Chordata; class Mammalia; order Carnivora; family Felidae; genus Lynx; species Lynx rufus. The sequence goes on from NW_025814825.1 coordinate 10,683,169, forward strand.
CGGAAAGGTTTAATTAATTTTTAATTATACTGCTTTATTCTCTCAGCTTATATACTCACTTCTAAAAAGGAGAGAGAGAAGTTACTGTGCCAAGTGGCTAATGCTTCTGCATTCTTAGTTTAACTCAAAACAAGAATTTTCATAGATGAACAAAGGATTGCACAGTATGTGGCATCTAACAGCAGATGGGACTCTGTTTTGTGAAGTTACTTTTCCATATATCGTGTATCAGAAATGTTAATGAAAAGAAGGAAAAAGGTCTTAAACTCCAATAATTAAAAAAAAAAAAACAAGGTTTGGAGAACCTCCTGCTTCAACTTTATTGCTGTTGGTATTGACTTTCCTCATGGTAGGAAAATACAGAACCTTTCATTTTTAATAGATCTCATGTTCAGCAGATCACCTTCTATGTTCCAGAACATAGAACATAAAATCCGAAGAACATAAAGTCATGGTGGACTTGGGACACCAAAGTCTCCTTTGTGGATCTTCCTATGGTTACTCGCTCGAGAGTCAATTCTTCTAACCAGCAGTTTAGCAGTCTTGATGGCTCTATGCATATACAATTTTTAGAGATTTTCATTTTCCGTTTTTTTTCTTAAAAAATAATTAAGCATTTTAAGATAGACTAAATAGACTGTGAGACCTAAGTCAAATCACATAATGTTTCTGTGACTCAGCTTCCTATAAAAGAAGAAAGTACTCCCGGCTTGATCTTCTTTGTCCTCTTAGGAACAAGAAAAGGCTAAGGCAATGTTTATTTTTAGGGTGGCCATATAATCTACTGTTAAAACCATGCTATTTTTGAGAGTAAAAGAGCACTATTAATGATTATGCCAGGAAAACAGGCATAAACCAAGGCTGCCCAGGATGTATCGGGTCATATGGTCACCTTATCTATGATGCTTTGTTGTCAAGAGAGGATGAGAAACACCAAGACACATCCTGTGGCTTTATTAAGGTTTGTTTTAAAATGAGGCAAAATGAAGAATACAACACATTCAGTTACTTACATCACTGTGTAGCTCACTGTCTTCTGTCCCAAAGCTGAGATACAGCCTGCTCCTATCAGAAGTTTAGGCACTCCTAACAGAGGACCATTGTTTCTATTTCTTTTTTCTGATTTGTAAGCATTCTAAAATTGGGCTGCTATGTTGCAGGGTCACAACACAGAGATTACAATGTGAATGAAGCCTTTTGGAGTTGTGCATTGTGGTGGTTCTTTCCCTTCTTAGAATAAAACAGATTTAGAAAGGAGAAACAACTCGCAAGGAACTGATTAGCTTATTTCTGGCAACTCTGGTTCTGAATCAGCATAAAGTTGTAAACAGCCTGTCTATGCATTTTCTGATGGGTGAAGCCGATGGTGACAGATTTCCCTTCTCTTTCCCTATTCTTGTGTGCAGTGATTCCAGCCAGCTACAACAGCTTCACAACCAAGTCTTACTGGAACAACAGCAGTTGCAAAACCCATCTCCTTCATCTCCTAAGGAGTTTCCTTTCAACATGAGTGTTTTGAACTCCACTGCTTCCCCGGCGGTGACAATGTCCAGCAAGCAGGTGAAGCCCCCTTCATCACAGACTTTCAGCTTGGCCCGGCCAAAGCATTTCTTCCCCTCTACAAATACCACCGCAGCAACTGTGTCCCCTTCCAGCTCTCCAGTGTTCACCCTGAGCAGCACTCCTCAAACCATTCAGAGGACAGTGAGCAAAGAAAGCCTCTTAGTTTCTCACCCCTCCGTGCAAACCAAATCTCTAGGAGGAGTTTCCATCCAAAACGAGCCACCCCCTCCAGCTCCAATAGAGCCAGCACAGCCGCCACTCACATTTGCCATCTCCAGTGGAAACCAGTTTCAGCCCCGCTGTGTTTCCCCAGCTCCCGTCTCTCCCACCAGCCGGATTCAGAACCCAGTGGCTTTCCTCAGCTCCGTTCTGCCTTCTCTCCCTGCCATCCCACCCACCAATGCCATGGGGCTGCCTAGAAGTGCACCATCCGTGTAAGTGTCATTAAGGTTTCTGATGTAAACGATGTCACTAAAGAAAGGATTTATGCATACAATAGCTTGGTCTGGGACAGGACTCTCATTTAGTGGATTTCCAGATAGTCCTATCTCTTAGACACTAAATGGATATTGAACACCTTAGAACAAAGGGCATGATTACTTTAAATAATTTTTAACAATTTAAGTATTGAAAACACCTCTACAAACACAGATTCTCTGTGCGTGCTCAACTTTTGTACACAAGATGCCCTCCATAAGTGCCTGATGACTCCTAGTGTCTGATTGCCATTTCAGCCACTCTGATTTCTAGGCTTTTGGACACAGGCCAGGGTTTTTCATGGGTATGTCTGGTGTGAATTTATTTTACAGGCCATCGCAGGGACTAATGAAGAAAAATACAAAGTCTCCCCAACCACTGAATGATGATTACATTCGTGAAACTAAGAATGCAGTGATTCTGGACTTGGGGAAAAAAATGAATTTCAATGATGTCAGATCACACCAGCAGGTAAGATTGTCGGGCTCAAATGGTTTATTGGAATTTCATCATAAGAAATATAATTTCACTTAATTCAGTCCTTGGATGGTCAGGTCACCAGACCTCAGTGAGGCTGACCCTACAGTCTTAGAAGGTAGAGCATCAGTTAACCAATGGTCATATAGGAAAGTCATCCACATAGATCTATAGTTCTTGATTACCCCAGTAGTTAACTCAATTTAACTGTTTATATGTGTGTATGTAGAATGGAATATGTCAAAGAAGGAGAGAGACTAGATAGTCTGTTGGCCATGCCAGCAATCCTTAGCTCAGTATTGGCAAATACCATCACATCTTTGAAATATTTCAATATATAAGATGATCTAGACTTAAAAGAGCTCTGGGACTTCATGGTGTCCTTTATCGGACTCCTACAGTCTAATGTGCTAGAGGTCTGCTCACCCGTTCCCCTCATTCTTCACATTAGGTTGAATCATGTGAAATAGACATTAGTCAATATCCTGTAGTTCAACTGGTACAACTCCTTGCTTACTAGTAAGTGCTCACACTGAAGGAGCAAAAGGAAAGCCATAGGTGAGCATCAGATAAAAGAACAATAGACTATTTTGTTACCTGAGCCATTTATTTTTACATTTTATATCATGGTTAATTTTTAAATATAGGTTTATATTTTAATAACCTAATTCTTGGTTTATTTCCCAAGGTGGGAACTAATCAAATCTATTTTGAAATATAACATAAGATTTCAGTCAAAACTATATGCCAAATATTGTGGAATTTGTGGCATAAGTGATCCCTGGAAACAAGGCTCCAGATTTCCCCGACCACATGCTGTTTTCTTTAGTGTTTCTGTCTTTTACCTCTAGTGGAGCCGTGGATATACAGTATTTTACAATTGTGCTATATGTTGGGCAATTTTTACTAAGTAGATTCTCTTGAAAATGTACTGCTTAAAATCCTTTTAAAATTGACTTTAAACTATTGAATTGAAGAAGAATATTTAAGTTTGTTATAATTGAGTATGCTTCTCACATATTATTCCGCCAAACTACATATGTTTCTGGGAGGCAACTATTCCTTTCTTCCATCTTCTAGATGGAGAAACGGAGGCACAGTTGTCAAATTGTCAGTGGCAGAACTAGAACTAGAGCCCTAGTCTCCAGGACACGTCACATTTGCCCTGAAACTCTGCAACCTTTTTCAGTTTTATGACAATTACCTTTAAGTCTCATAAATGTTGCTCTGTCTGACACAGATTTGCTTTCCTATAATACTGTCATCACATTTGGGTTGTTAATCCTTGGAAGTGTCACTGAAATCAGAGCTGTGTTCAGCCTATGTCTTTTACAACTCAGAGAGGGAGCAATTAGAACCCTGTAAAAATGATAACAGGCCAGCACACAACCTATTTGATTTTACTTTTTTAGTTACTCTGTAGGTAGATCCATGCTAATCCACCACCCAACTCATGGCAAAGTAGGTTTTTCTCCTAATTACCTGAAATGTAAGTAACGTGTAAATACAAACTTCTACGAGTTGAGTGTCATAAACCCAACAGAACTCATTATTAAACTTCCATCACGAAATAACCTCAGGGCTAATAGCAGAAACGGTTTCAAAAAACATCTTACTACTGAATATCTGTGACATGCATCAGTGTTCTTCTGAGAATCATTACTCTGAGAATTGCTTTGGTGGTTTAGTTACAGAATTGGTCCTAGACTGAGTTCTATGCCATGGATAAGAAAACCAAGCTGCATAAATGCAATTCAGAAAACTAAGGTTCTAAGATGGAAAGCTTGCATTAGGTTGGTAGATTTTGATTCACAGCAAGTTCTGGGGAATAAAATGATGACCACTTTATAATACTGTCATTGTTGCCTTGGGAAATGATGGTGAAGATGTGAATATTGTCTGCAATGTACCGTGGCCTGCTGGCTAGGGTTAAGAAAATATGCTTAGGAAGGTGGAAACCAATCATAAAGAAACACTTGCATATTGATAGCCATCTATATCCACAGTCTGGGGACCCGTAATCAAAATGATCAGTTTTTCTCCTTCCCATATTAGCCTACATATATGAGGGGGGAAGCAAATGATTTCTTCTGAAGCATATGCGTTTTTTTTTTTTTCAACGTTTTTATTTTTTATTTTTGGGACAGAGAGAGACAGAGCATGAACGGGGGAGGGGCAGAGAGAGAAGGAGACACAGAACTGGAAACAGGCTCCAGGCTCTGAGCCATCAGCCCAGAGCCTGACACGGGGCTCGAACTCACGGACCGCGAGATGGTGACCTGGCTGAAGTCGGACGCTTAACCGACTGCGCCACCCAGGCGCCCCCATATGCGTTTGTTTTATTTTGCTTTGAAAACTTTTAGGTCCAGAAATCTGGACTCTCAGGCCCTACTTTATTCCTAGCGAATGAAGAATAGCAAGTATTTGTGTGGTCTAGAATTATCACATTAGGCTGAGCATGAAAATAAAGCTTAAGTCCTAAACAATGAATACTGAGTACAATTTCTTCCCCAGAACACGAACTTCTAAATTAATGTTTTAGAAAATGGGTTTTCTTTGACATATCCATGACTTTGTATTTCTCTTTGTAATATTTCAGTATTTACCTTCTTACTCATTTTATATAACATTTGTAAATAGCAATTAACATTTGCTGGTTGATTCCTAGAACACTGCATGATACAAAGGTGTCATCCTTTCTGATGTTCATATTTATTAAAATGTTTAGCTTTCTAAACTGACAATGAATTTTCTTTGAGTTGAGGGTAGGCCAAGAAAGGTGCCCAAGTTCTAGATTTTAGGCTGCATCATTCCTTACTTTGAAGAGTGTCATTCACCACCAGTGGATCTTCAGTGGACATCAATAAAACTTAAACGGTTTAGGTTAGCAAGGTGAATCTGAGAGGTCAAAGGAACCCAGGATCACAAAATGTAATAATGAAAGTTTCATGACCTTAATTCACACACGACTTAACATGATTTTATGCACCCAGTAAATATTTGGTGATTGTTAATTTCTAAACACACACTCGTGCACACGTGCGCACACACACACACACAAACACACACACACTGTCTCTCTCTCTCTCTCTCTCTCTCTCTCTCAATGTCTTATTTCAACTTTCCTCCTTGACCTCATTCTGTGGAAACCTTCCCATCTCTTTATTCTGCTCCTTTCTCTTTAAAACTGTTTGTGGTTGCCAGATCCTGCAATGTATGACAAAAGAAAAAATAAGTTCCTAATTCTTGCTATGCTTTTTGTTCATCTAATCTCCTTCTTCTCTAAGCTGCTTAGTCATTTCTTCTATTTAAACCATACCTCTTTCATCTCTTTCTATGAATTCTTTATGAAAATCCCTGTTTTGTAACTCTTGCTATCCATTCCTTTTCTAATAAGAATTCCACATAGCCATTGACCTCAGGTTGCTTACCTTGAGCATAATAGGACCCTGGGCTAGTGAAGTGTCCGTGGTCATCTGCCAAGGACCCATCCAGGATGCACCAGTCACAGTCTCCCTGGGAGCTAGGGTTCATAGATGTCTTAATCATTGCTGCATCCCTGTTATGTCTGGCACAGACATAGTTATGGGATTTACATTAGTTTCAGATAAGATAATGAAACTTTTGACCGTATAGAAAATTTTGGATTTGTTGCCTATCCATGGAAAGTAACTCACTTGACTATATAGATTCTGATTATGCCTAATTGTGGATACTACCCTATGATAATAATCCATGTCAATCAATGGATTAAAAAGATGAAAACAGTGGTGCCTGGGTGGTTCAGTCGGTTGGGCATCTGACTTCAGCACAGGTCATGATCTCACAGTTTGCGGGTTCGAGCCCCTCGTCGGGCTCTGTGCTGACAGCTCGGAGCTTGGAGCCTGCTTCTGTGTCTCCCTCTGTGTCTCCCTCTCTCTCTGCCCCTCCCCTGCTCATTCTCTGTCTCTGTCTCTCTCTCTCCCTCCCTCAAAAATAAACATTAAAAACTTTAGTAAAAAAGATGAAAACACACTGAAATTAAACTCTGGTGTTAACTGAATGTTAGCTTCACACAAAAAAATATTCTCTCCTTTGAGCACAGACATAACTTACAAGCAGCTAATGCAGAAACTGCTGCTTTTACTCACAAAGAGAAAACTCAAGGGAAAATGGAGAAGGCAACATAAATTCAGCCCTGGAAATTCAAAGCGTGCATCTACCAGCAGTACAGTCTTTGTGCAGACAGTGCAGGAAGTACCTAAATGTAACTAAAACATATTGCTTTTGTTTGCAAATTTCTTTTTTTTTTTAATGTTTATTTATTTTTGAGAGAGAGAGAGATAGAACATGAGCAGGGGAGGGTCAGAGAAAGAGGGAGACACAGAATGGGAAGCAGTCTCCAGGCTCCGAGCTGTCAGCACAGAGCCCGACGCGGGGCTCAAATTCACAAGCTGTGAGATCATGACCTGAGCTGAAGTCGGACGCTCAACCGACTGAGCCACTCAGGCGCCCCTGTTTACAAATTTCTTTACAAAATCTGAGTCCCGTCAGTCATAACGTGGAATGACAACCTTGATTTATGTGTGATAGGGGTAGTTGGGATACCAATTCTTGGTTGCAAAGCACTACAAAAAGACGTCAATTTCTGCTTTGGGGGTGGTATTCTTTGATACCATCTCAGATGTAAAGATTCGGTGCTTTAGCAACAAGCCACTTACCCCTGCCACACAGCTGCATGGTTTCCTTATTCCTGTTTCTGATTTCCCAAATATTTTATGAAATCTTTCATGGAAACCCTTGACCTACAGTATTCTTAGTTTGTTGCTCATTGTTAATTTATACATTTTATACCTGGTATATTAAGCAAATGTGTCTAAAAAGAATTTTTTTTTCTCCCAGTATCCCTTTACATTTATTCAATGGGACGAACTATTTCTTCTCCTGCTCCTGGCAATCTCAAATATAAGGCAATCTCAAAAGCAGTTTTGACTACATTTAGTTCCTATAAGCTTCTATGGTTACTTTGTTGCAAAATACAATCTTGATCTAGTAGTACAATATTCCCAGCCTACAGTTACCACTCCAATCCTTATTCAAAAATTAGAACCCACGCACAAACACCCCCATCCATACCCCACACCCAGGGACTGTTACAAACGGTGAATCCAAAGACAGGAAGGGAAGTGTGGCCAACTTCTTCTCTTTTTTGCTCTCTCTTCCCCCACTTTACCAACTGCTGTCCCTGACTCCTTTACCCAGCCATGGAGAGACAAAAGTTGACCCCACAGTGGCTTTGTCTTGTATGTGGCCCACGCGTGTGTGACGGGAACCATCACAGGTCCTCCGCCTTGACACAATGCAGGAGTGAAGGTTACTCAGCCTTCAGCTTGCCCACTGACAAAAAGCTGCCTCACTCCTCACTCTGGCGCTTTTAGGCAGGAGTCAGATACTAACCCACTGTAAAAAACAACAACAACAACAACAAAGCAAGCTCTCCAAATGGGTCCATTTAGCCTCCTTCGCTGAGCTTGAAATGAAGGCAGGAACCCTTGGGCTGGAGGTGGGAGTAGGAGATGCAGAGACAGCCCTCTCCAAAGACCTCTCCCTGGATCTTCTCCTTCCTCACTCCTTTGTATCTCCATGGTGGTGAAGAGTTTCAGTCATCTAACCTGTCTGTAAGCACCTGCTTTGAAATTTCTGGAGAATAGTTTGTCTGCCAATCCACTTGTTTTCTGACATCTAGCCCATCTTAGTGCCTCAATAAAAACTTCCAGTTAAGATCTGGTTGCGACAGTATCCTCAGTACCTAGTTATGAGTAGTATTTTTTAAATAACTCATTGAGTGTTGTTTTCATGACCTCTCAATTAGCAGTGTTGACAAAATAATAAATATATAACCAATGTGAATACATTTATAGTAAAACAAAAGATGCATATTTTAGTCATATTGCCTCTGTAGTTCCTTGGATCAAATCCATTCAAACACTTATAAATTCCACAAAATCAGGCCCCAACTTGGTAAAATCAAGTTTGGAATACATAGAGACAATGTGGTATTTATATTCTCAGTCAGACACTTAGGCCTCATATATACCATCCATTGTGTTCCTGAATGTTAGGTATAATCATAATTTACCACCATCTACAATAACACTTCTTTGGGAAAATTACTTCATACTTTCAAAATAGAATTTCAAGAATTCATCTCTCCCCATAGTAAATAACTCTGACAATATATTTAGCCAGGAAGTTACCAGCCCTTACAGCTCAGGCAGTAGAGGCTTCAGAGAAGGTTCTTTAGCTTAGAGCAAAGACTTCATTAAAACAATGGCTAGGGGCACCTGGGTGGCTCAGTTGGTTAAGTGTCCGACTCTTGATCATAGCTCAGGTCTTGATCTCAGGGTGGTGAGTTCACACCCTGTGTTGGACTCCATGCTGGGCATAGGGAAAGAAAAAAAGAAAGAAAGAAAAAATGGCTAGAGGTGATATGGAATGGACTGGGAATTTGGGGACTTAAGTGAAATAAGATGAGAAGCCTTAGAAGGTTAAGACCTTCTTTAATAAAAGAACATGAAGTCTTGCCACCTTCACAAAAACTCTAGGGTTTTCTGAACCCTAGCATCTGTGTGTGTATGAGGTTTGAGATCTGTTTAAATGTAATTTTTAAAATAATAAAGCTCAGGACACCTGGATGGGTCAGTCAGTTAAGTGTCTGACTCGATTTTGGCTCTGTTCATGATCTCTCGGTTTTTGAGATCAAGCCCAGCGTCAGGCTCTGCATTGACAGTGCAGAGCCAACTTGGGATTCTCTCTCCGTCTCTTTCTACCCCTCCCCATTCATGCACACATTCACACTCACTCTCTCTCTTTTTCAAAATAAGTAAATAAAACATTTTTTAAAAAAACAAATAAAATAATAAAAAGCTTCTGTTTAACACCTCACTTTACCTCATATAGTAATCGAATAAAATGAGTCATTGGCTTTAGTCCTAAATATCCTAGAAAATAAACAGATTTACTAAAAAGGAAAATAACATATATTTGGAAGCATAAATGCAATTCAACAAAGAAGAAATACGTATTCTTCATGTGATTTTTAAATTGGCAAGACTAAGAAATATTTCAAATTTGGGGGATCACTTAATATATTTATGGAAAATATAGTCATTGTGAAGTATTAGGTTGAATCATATAAAATTCTACATGTTGACCTACAAAAATGTCAGTTTCATATAGTTCAACCTAATAGATAGTTGGAAGCTTTAATTACTAACTTTCTAAAAGCTCCTATAATGTAGAAAATAGTCTAATACTGTTAAACCAGGTTTCTTAATACTTTTAAACTAGGGTTCAAGTAAATAGAAGTGAACAATTTTTTACTTTAACTGGTTTGAACTATCTGATTGAAAATTAATAAGCTTAACTGGAGATTAATCATTTTCTCTATCTTGAAAGAGCTGTGGATTTGTTTTGCTTACTCAGGGTGAGATGTGGCTGAGAGAGGATTTAAAATTTGTTTCAAGAAATTGAAACCAAGAAACATTCGATTCTGTGTTTTTCCTAAGTTCCAATTCTACACAAATTCAGGTGATAATATGTATAAGACAATAATAAAAGAACATGAGTAATGTGATTTAATAGCTTGAGAATACACCTTATGGGTCCTGAACTCAATTACTCTAACACTAAGGACAGATGTACATCAGCCATGTGCTTTCATATTCTATTTCAGGAGCATCCTACTGCCATCTCCAAGGAGCTCACCTAAATTACAAAATTATGGTTAATTAGAGTCATGAGCTTAACAAAAGGTCTCACTTCCAACACAAGCCCTGGCTCTGGATTCCTCAAAGATGCATAAATGGAACAAGCGATTGCCCCCCTCCCATGTCATTCACGTATTCACTCATTCTTCATATACTCATTGAGCACGTACCATGAGGCAGACCGCTATTCCAGGTGCTGCTGATACAGTGAGAAGCAAGATAAACAAGATCTCTGCTCTTGTGGGGCTAACATTCTAATCCTTAGAGATATTTAATCACTCAATCAACAAACAAACAAGAAATATACTAGATAGCAACCAGTACTGTGTAGAGAATTAGAATGGGGAGTTAATTTAGATGAAGTGGACTGGGAAGGCTGCTTTAGGGAAGTGACATTTAAGCTTCATCGAATAAGGCAGAGAGAGGGAGTGACAGGAATTCAGGACAAGTCCTAGATTTAGGGTTTAACTTGGTACACTCAAAATGTAGTCTGAGGACCCGTGACAGTCTGCAAGCTATCACTTCACCACCTTAACATAAGAACAGGAACTGAGTGTAACCATCAAGAAATTTTTATAGTGGGCGCCTGGGTGGCTCGGTTGAGCACCCAACTCTTGATTTGGGCTCAAGTCATGATCTCATAGTTCGTGAGCTTGAGCCCTGCATTGGGAAGGAGTCAGCGCTGACACTGTCAGTGCAGAACCTGCTTGGGATTCTCTCTCTCTCTGTCTCTCTCTCTCTGTCCCTCACCCACTCATGCTCTCTTTCTCAAAATAAATAAACTTTTAAAAAATTTTTAGGGGCGCCTGGGTGGCTCAGTCGGTTGGGCGTCCGACTTCCACTCAGGTCATGATCTTATGGTCCGTGGGTTCGAGCCCCTCGTCGGGGTCTGTGCTGACAGCTCAGAGCCTAGAGCCTGCTTTGGATTCTGCGTCTCCCTCTCTCTCTGCCCCTCCCCCGCTCAAGCTCTGTTTCTGTCTCTCTCAAAAGTAAATAAACATTAAAAAAATTTTTTTTAATTTAAAGGAAATTTTTATAGCAATTTGGAAGAGAAATTTTATATCTATTGAATATAATAATTTTGTACATGTCTTAAATTTCATTTTGCTAGTAATTCATTTTTATTTTACTTTATAAAACTACACACAGGAAATTTTTAAAAACCTGACTTTCACCAAAGACAGTGTGAGAAACACTGCTTAACTACTTAACTAAATAGATTAATAGTGGCACCATTTCCTGAGATGGGAAAGAGTAGGGTAGGTGCATCTCTGGGAGACAGAAATCAAGTGTCTGGATCATGCTAAGTTTGAGATGCCCATTGGGCACCCAAGCCATGATATAGAATCAATCACTGGGTATATGACTCTCATGATGTAGAGCAGATCATCGGGTATATGAGTTCTGGGGAAAGACCAGACTTAAAGATATGGATTTGAAGTCATCAGCATACAGAAGGTATCTGAAGCTGTGAGATAAGATGAAACCACCTACCTAGGATTAGGAGCTAGCAAAAAGACCGATAAGGAGCAGCAAAAGAAAGAGAAGAGAAACCAATATGATGTTGTGAAAACCAACAGAAGAAAATGTTTCAAAAAGGAGAAAGTAGCCATCTTTGTCTAATGCTGCTGAGAGATCAGGTAAGGTAAGAACAGATAAGTGACAACTGGATTTTGCAAATTTGGAGACCCTGACAATAGTAATCTCAGTGGAACAATGAGAACATAAGCCTAATTGGAGTACATTAACAAAAGAGTGGGTGACAAGGAAATGATCCCGTAACAATAGAAAATTATTTCAAGTAGTTTTGTTGTGGTGGGAGTAGAGAGATGCAATGAAGATGGATATGGTGTCAAGGGAGATTTATTCAAGACAGGTTTCAGGAAGTATGCAGATGGGAATGTCCAGTAGAGACAGGAAGTTGGTGATGCAGGCGTACATCAGAATGCAGTTCAGAATAGTTTTGCCATATTATCAAATAGGAAGTTCTACATATTGAAATAGACATTAATAGTAGTAATGGAAATTACATTCCATCTTCATTTCTCTACAGGATGCTACTGGGGCTCCATACTCAAGGTGAGGAATCAGGATTCACTCAGGCAGTTTGGGATTATAGTAGAGACATTGGCATCTCCTTTAGTGCTCCATGGTGAGGCACCGGAAATGGAACATGCCCGGTTTATTGGGTTTCCATGATATAAATCTGAATCTTAAAAAGCTCCATCCGTAAATTATACTGATAAATACCTTCTTTCTCACCCATAGAACTTAAATTTAAACATATTTGCCATTTTGACAGGAGTACAAAATTTCAAGCTTTGAGCAGAGGCTGATGAATGAAATAGAGTTTCGCTTGGAACGTACCCCTGTTGATGAATCAGATGATGAAATCCAACATGATGAGATCCCCACGGGCAAGTGTATAGCTCCCATCTTTGACAAAAGACTCAAGCATTTCCGTGTTACAGAAGGCTCTCCAGTGACATTCACCTGCAAAATTGTTGGGATACCTGTTCCAAAGGTAGGGGAAGATGATCAGCCAGTTGGCCAACAAACAGCACAGAACTGTAGACAGTGCCTTTGAGAAAATCCTATCAGATTCTAGGGATGTATCTACAGAGGGAATAAAAATCAATACCAGAAAATTAACAAGGCCCAGATAATTTAACTAAAAAGAGATAGTCAGGGATAGGATCGTTAAATAATTAGGCCAAAGATAAATCTGATTTATAAGTAAGTTAGAATTTTAATAAAAGTTTAAAATAAACTTCTTAGTCATAATCCTCCATTTTGGGTTATTGATTCCCTCAACCACCAAACTCACCAAATTGATGTTTTTCTTTTTTTTCTTTTTCTTTTTTTTTTTTTTTTAGCATTTATCGAATACCCACAAAGTGCCTGTTGTTGCACAAAGTGAACTATATTTGTATCATTACTATTAGGTGGGTAAATGCTGAAAATGTCATATCGTTATCACTGGCTGCTGAAAACTCTTATGAGTCACCAGATTTTTTTGGCAATCATCTGAAAGAAGGATTTACACCCGGTGTGGCTGTGGTAGGGGATCTCTCCACTCTACTTTCACAAACATTAGCATGCTGTTATCATGTATGGTTAGGTAACCAGGAAATGTAGAGGAGAACAGCTGCAATCAGTACTTTAACCCTCCTGTCTTTGAGAGATCTCCTTGATACATGCAGAACCCAACATGAAAAAGATACTTATTTAAATTTTAGCCAGATGAGAAATTTAACAAGTGAATCCTGGCCTCATTCCACTTGGTATGATAAACCATACTAACCTTTCAAGTAAGGTAAGCTACTGTAGACCCTGAGATCTGAAACTGCAGAAGACTTGAGCTTGTAAATAGGACAATGGGGAAAAATTCCGCCTCCTGGTTTTCATTCTTTTGCCTCTGGAGACATGTCTGGTCCTTGGGGTGGCTTTTTAAGCAATTATGAAATACGATAAAAAGAGCCAAAAGCTTGATCTCAATCCTAAGTTATACAGAATTTTGACCTAAGTGCTGTATATGTACAAATTCAGCAGTATATTATACAGTCATTTGAATATATTTTATAATTTTTTTCTAAGTGCTTTATAAGAGATGGGTCACTTGTAGAGATGGCAATCTGCCCTTTCCTCACCCTACTTCCTACTTTAAAAGATGTACAGAACAGTGTAGATTCTCCTTGATTATCTTTCATTGCAGGTTTACTGGTTCAAAGATGGGAAGCAGATTTCAAAGAGAAATGAGCACTGCAAAATGAGGCGAGAAGGAGATGGGACCTGCTCTCTGCACATTGACTCCACCACTAGTGACGACGATGGCAACTACACTATCATGGCTGCCAACCCCCAGGTGCAGAAGCAGGGTCCTGTGCTGTGCCGCACTCTGAGGAAGGAGCAGTTGATGTCATTGAGAAGTGCGAGTTACTAAGCATTGCTGAGGAAAATGAATAGAAGCATTGTGATTGTGTGTAACTAGAGCACAGTATCACAGCTTAAAATGACCACTGATGGGTCATTCAACCCTTCAGACTTTGTCAAAGGACATTAGTAGTATCTGTTCGCTGTGTCCCAGATGTATTGGGCTAAATCTTGTGCTTATCAACTCATTGATTCTCTTGAAAAGTCTATAAATCATTCTATCAAAAGATTTGTTTTGTTCTTTAGAGAACAAGCAAATTACTCCAAAAAGGCTTGTAAATATTCCTCAAATCCATAATGTCTTTTTTTTTTTTTTTTTTTTGGTAAAAGTTGGAAAGCCATAATCTTTCACTTTCCTTTTCTGAATGAGATCAAGGATCAAGACTGAAAATTCCCTTAAGAGATATGGCAGAATAAATATCTTCAACTACTATTAGAACAGAAAATATACAACTATAATTTCTACTCTCACCCACTCTTCTTATTAAAATGTTAGTTTTGAGGATAATCTCTATTGAGAAAAGCATAATATACTTGTCCAGGGTCTCTGCATGTTGCTGCAGATAATGTTAAGTGCACAAGAATTCAAATTTTTTTACATCTGTGCTCTGTTCATTTCCAAGCTCAAAATGAAAGTCATCACAATATTCTTAAAAATCCCCCTGAAATATTAACAGTGATCTAAGGAGTCATATTTTATTATTTTCATTCCCACCCCCAAGTTTTCTTTCTCCTAATAGTTTGCCAAAGGTTCATAATGTTCTGGCACAGAAAAATTTATATAAATTGAAAAAAATGTGGAAGTCTTCTTATTTTTAATCTTGTTCGTTTTTGTTTCTCAGGGGAGAATCAGCTGTTCTGGCCACTTGATGGTACAAGGTTTGCCCATTCGTAGTCGACTAACATCTGGTGGTCAGTCTCACAGGTAAAGACAGTAAGAATCTCCCTTCTCTAGCCCTTCCCAAGCATCCACCCACCACAATGGGCATCTAAGTGTTGGGTCTACAAATTGTTACCTAAAATGTAGCCCCTCGCCTGCAGCATCAGCATCCCTTGGGAACTTGTTGCAAATGTGGAATCACAAGCCCACCCTAGACCTACAGAGTCATAATGTACATTTTAATAAGATCCCGAAGTGATTTAGAAGCACATTATATTTGAGAAGCACTGGTCTGTGGCACACTTTTAATGGCTCAAAATGTGTAACCATTAGTAGTAGCAGTACAGGTAATATGTAAAACCAGAGTCTTTGAATTAAATTGCCATATTTTCCTTAATAATATATAAACTGTTAATGATTATATGTATATAGATTGATTATTCTTGTTGTTGTTGTCCCCAATATAACAGTTGCCTCTAATATAGCAACTGGCTTTCTTCCTCCATGATTTTACTAACCACTAAGAATTAAGAGCCTGGCTTCCCCTTGAGTCTTATGGTGCCACTAAGTCTTAGCAGAGCATTCCACAGTTGCTGACATGGATGAATTATATTTGACTTACCAAAGGAGCAAAAATAGTGACCCACGTTTCAGATACAGTATTTCATCACCACTGCAACTACACCTTCTTCTTCATTTTTTTTTTCTTCAAGAACAGCTGTTACTGTGAGTCCGTCTTAACCAGTTTAAGTTCATGATCATCTTTAATAGTCTGCCATAATTTATAGCCAGGTTAAATTTTATTACTTGGAGACACAGGGATTGCAGCTGCCTTGTTCTGGGTAATAAAAAGGACTTGTCTTTTGGCTCTCATTTGAGATTCAGCTTGAATACTGATTTATTTGTTTATTTTGAAACTTTTGAACAACTGGTCAAAGCCAAGGCAAGAAGAGCTGAGCCACTTAACCCAGGATGACTTCAAAGAGAAAGAAGCTAAAGCCTGTTTATTTGATTACAGATCTCACAAGATAATCCTACGTGTGTGAAATGCTTACCACTTTGTTTTTTACCTCAGCTCCACACCATTATTTGTTATTTATTATTTGTTTACGGTAGAGCGACCTCCTTCCCCACCCCACCCCCCCAAAAAATATCTGTTCTCTAGGCTCTATAGCCCAGCCTAAATGCCTGCTGTCATAAGCTTATAAATTGGTTTCTATGTTTAATGCCTGAACATGCTTGTTTTTATAGAGGAAGGTCCCGAGTACAAGAAAGAGACAAAGAGCCCCTACAGGAACGCTTTTTCCGGCCACATTTCCTGCAGGCTCCTGGGGATATGGTAGCTCACGAGGGGCGCCTGTGTCGACTGGACTGTAAGGTAGACTCTAATAGCCATCCTTGGTTCCAGATCTGTTCACATTTTGCATTTGTTCGTTTGCACTTACTTTTGTTTGTATTTGTTTTGTGTTTATTTTTTGTTTTGGGTTGGTTTTTGTTTTGTTTTGGGACAGGGGGACTGGGGAAGGGCGATAGATCACTTCTTTTCTCAAAAGGCTTTTACAGAGCATTTAATACCAGACAAAAGAATTTCATGAAATTTTTAAATCTTTACATCTTAATAAGATTTCATTGGGAAAAAATTACATTGGTATTGTATCAAGTTAACTCTGAATTTGTAAAAGACAACCAAAGAGATGATTGATTGATATAATTTAGACATTTTCCATGTGGTGCCCGGAAAGTCTTTATTACTATAAAGCCAAAACTGTAATTTTTGTATCCTTGAGGTGAATTGCTATGATATATGGACTTTGAAAAAAATTATAGTCATGAAAAGATGGCTCCAAGGTGGTTTATGAAAATCAAAGCTGGTTTCTCATACTAATCAACAGCCACCACCTTTAGCTATTCTACATTCCAATTCTTCAACCAGAAACTATATTCAGTCGAGCAACATGGAGATCTCTCAGTATGAAGAGAAACTTAAGTCACCTCTTTCACCCCAAAGATCAGAATGCTGTGGAAATTTTAGATGCAAATTAGTAAAGGCTTGAGGTTAAGCATTCATGGAATCCACTTCTCCAGGTGGCTCTTGCTCTGCCAATGTCTGCCTAAATAATATTCGGGATTGATTGTTACTTTTTCCATGCTAAACCCTAAAAGATACCCATTCCAGCTCCCGTCCCCAGAGATTCTGACTTGATATAGTAAATGGGCATTAAGATTTTCAAATGCTCCCCACTTGATCATAATACACGGCAAGGTTTGAGAACTCTAGTTTAAGGTCTGCCCTTTTCTTGGCTGCCTCTTGCTTGTTAGTATGTAAGCAATATACCATCTGTGAAACTGACATGGCAGGCCTATTTTACCTATTTATTTAATTTTTTATTTCTTATTTATTCTAATCTAGAATATAATCATGACCTGATTTGGGGTCAAAATACTATACAGTTTAAATTAATGCAGTCATCCATCCAGACCCCTCTTGTCCTGATGCCCCTGTAGAAAATACACCCCATGTATTTTCTCACTATCTATTTGGTGCCAGACAAGGATAAAGAATTCAGCCACCAAATAAATCCGCCTGTCATCAGTCTGCCATTTGCCTCAGCTGTCCTGTTCTTTATTAGGTGAGTGGCTTACCGCCCCCAGAGCTGACATGGCTGCTCAATGGCCAACCTGTGCTACCAGACGCCTCCCACAAGATGTTGGTCAGGGAGACTGGAGTCCACTCTCTGCTCATTGACCCACTCACTCAACGTGATGCGGGGACGTATACATGCGTTGCTACCAACAAAACTGGACAGAATTCCTTTAGTCTGGAGCTCACTGTAGTAGGTAAGGTTTGCTGCTGGGGCCCCTAAACATAACTCCCTTCAAAGTTGCTGCCCAAATATGCACAGCCTCTGACAGAATTCCTTAGTCCTTTGCCCCACCGAACCTCATTTCAATTTCTCCTTCATGTAGTAAGGGCCATTATTTCCTACATTGCTTTCAAAGACATATCAGTAAGCTAAAACACATAATGTGGTACCTTGTGTGGGAGTCATTGTAATAGTTAATCAATCAATCAATTCATTAGTTAATTGACTATCACTAAATCCAAGTCACTTGCCCTATGTTCATCACTCCCGGAACACACCAGAATCTTGGCCCTACTCCAAGCTTCCATGTCTTTGCTTCAGTGATCCTTCTACCAGGAATGCCCTTCATTGCCTAGGAACCACCTCCTCATTGTCAAAGGCTTAATTCAAACATTACTACCAAGGCACATCCTCCTCTGTTTCCATAGCACTTGGAAAAGGAGGGGCTCAGGGCATCTGGGTGGCTCAGTCGGTTAAGTGTCCGACTGCAGCTCAGGTCATGATCTCACGGTTCATGGGTTCAAGCCTTGTGTTGGGCTCTGTGTTGTCAGCTCAGAGCCTAGAGTCTGCTTTATATTCTGTCTCTCTCTTTTCCTCTCTCTCTCTCTCTCTGCCCCTCCCCAGCCCGCATTTGCTCTCTCTCTCAAAATAAGCATTAAAAAGAAGTTGTTTTTTTTTTTTTTTTAAAGAAAAGGAGGGGCTCTTCAGAGCACTTACAGCCTTCTATGTAACTGTTTTGCCTTCCTGAAGAGACTGTAAGCTTCTAAAGTCAGACATTCTGACTTTTTTGGTGTATCTCGAGTGTCTGACTCAGTGTCTAGAACATGAACGGTGCTCACCAAATGTTAAGTGGATAACTAAGCAAATGAACCTTTACCTTATGAGATGATGTGAACAAAATACTGTAATGCCTACAAATAATGACTAGTCATTATCACTTGGTTGATACCAGCCCTTAGGGCAGGAGTCTAGCCAAAACTAGATTTCAGAATACATGAATTCTAGTGCTGAGCTTTCTCCCATGTGTGGCCCCTACCAGAAAAAAGGATGGCTTCGGCATGCTATCTTGTCTATAGGTTAGTGGCTGCTTGCCCCATATATCTTTTTCTTTTTCTCACTCTTAATTTTTTCCTCCCAACAGAGTAGGAAAAGCTCATTCTACAAGGACATATTAACTGTAAGCTTTCATTTTTCCCCCCACTATTTTGCAAATATTGACTCTGGAATCCTGAAATATGAGGTATCTTTGCCCAAAAAAGGCCTCCTTAGGAAGCATAATGTGTGTGTGTGTGTGTGTGTGTGTGTGTGTGTGTGTGTGTGTGTGTTTAAGTAGTGTACCTCTCAGGGTGCCTGGGTGGCTCAGTCGGTTAAGTGTACAACTTTGGCTCTGGTCATGATCTTGCAGTTCATGGGTTTGAGCCCCACATCAGGCTTTCTGCTGTCAGCCCAGAGCCGACTTTGGATCCTCTGTCCCCCTCTCTCTCTGCCCCTCCCCCGCTTGCACTCTTTCTCTCTCTCAAAAACAATAAATTAACATTTTTCAAATATTTGTAAAATGTAGTATACTTCTTTTCTGTAGCTATAAACTTCTTCAAAATAAAAGTTGAGGGAAAATTAATATGCCTTCCACAAAATAAACTCCTCTAGAAAAGAGAAAGGATATATTTAGTATTTAAAGTCTGTTGTTTCTCAAAATTTACTGCTGAGAATAAAAGAAACTCTTTAAATTCCACACCCACTATTCGCATCCCCCATGTGCAGCACAGGCCCTTGAGTGTTGTCTCTCATACAAAGTGAAAGTTTCATTATTTCTTTTTAAATCATTTCTGGAGCTTTTATCAAGACAGCGATCTTCACTTAGAGAGGTAAAAAGTGTTCTGAAGAGAAGGTAAAGTCGGGGAGGGGGGTGCCTACTCTGCTAAATTCTTTAACTGTAATGAGTTTGAAGCATGAACCCCAAGGCACTTACTATTCAAACAAGAATGGCCCTTCTTCTCATTCAGCCAAAGAGGTGAAGAAAGCACCTGTGATCCTGGAGAAACTGCAGAACAGCGGCGTTCCCGAAGGCCACCCAGTGAGGCTGGAGTGCCGTGTGATAGGCATGCCGCCACCCGTGTTCTACTGGAAGAAGGACAACGAAACCATCCCTTTCACCAGAGAGAGGATCAGGTAGAGCCTGCTTCCACATTCAAAGGGACTTCCAAACTCAGTGGGGCTTCCTGGGCACCCAAATAAGTCTGTTGTCTTTTGAATCTGTCTGTCACCCAATATGATGCATTTGAATTTCATCTACATCATTGTACATATCAAGAATTTCTTTTTGTTCCTGAAGGACAGTCCATAATACAGATGTCCCACAGTTTCAAACCTTAATTTTTTTCCAGATTAATTAGTGGGTTTTTAAAAATTTTAAATTCAGTATAGCTAACATACAGCGTTATATTAGTTTCAGGTGGACAATATAGTGACTCAACAATTCTATACATTACTCAATGCTTATCAAGATAAGTGTACTTTTTAACCCTTTCCTTTATTCCCCCATCCTCCCACCAACCTCCCCTCTGAAACCATCAGTTTGTTCTCCATAGTTAAGAGTCTGTTTTTGGTTTGTTTCTTTTTTCCCTTTGTTCTTTGGGGTTTTTTTAATTATTTTTTTAATGTTTATTTATTTTTGAGAGGGAGAGAGACAGAGTGCCAGCAAGGGAAGAGCAGAGAGAGAGGGAGACACAGAATCCAAAGCAGGCTCCAGGCTCTGTGCTGACAGCGCAGAACCCTATGCAGAGCTCAAACTCATGAACCTCAAGATCGTGACCTGAGCCAAAGTCGGACATTTAACCGACAGAGCCACCAGAGCGCCCCTATTCCTTTGTTTTTTATTAAATTCCACGTATGAGCGAAATAATATGGTATTTGTCTTTCTCTGACTGACTTATTTCATTTAGCATTATACTCTCTAGATCCATCCATGTTATTACAAATGGTAAGATTTCATTCTTTTCTATGGTTGAGTAATATTCCTGTGTGTGTGTGTTTGTGTGTGTGTGTGTGCGCGCGCACGGGTGCGCGCACATGCACGCGCATGTGTGTGTGTGTGTGTGTGTGTGTATATATATATATATATACATATCACATCTTCTTCATCCATTCATCTATCAATGGACACTTGGGTTGCTTCCATATTTTGGCTATTGTAAATAATGCTGCAATAAACATACAGGTTCATGTATCTTTTCAAATTAGTATTTTTGTTTCTTTGCATAAAAATCCAGTAGTGGAATTACTGAATCATATGGTGATTCTATTTTTAATTTTCTGAAGAGCCTCGATACAGAGGCTGCACCAGTTTGCATTCTCACCAACAGTGCACAAGGGTTCCTTTTTTCTCCACATCCTCATCAACACTTGCTGGTTCTTGTGTTGATTTTAGCCATTCTGACAGGTGTGAGGTGATATCTCATTGTGGTTTTGATTTGCATTTCCCTGATGATGAGTGATGTTGAGCATTTTTGATGTGTCTGTTGGCTATCTGCATTTCTTTGAGAAAATGTTCATGTATTCTGCCCATTTTTTAATTGGATTATTTGGGTTTTTTGGTGTTGAGTTGTATTAAGTTCTTTATATATTTTGTACACTAACCCTTTACTAGATAAGTCGTAGGCAAATATCTTCTCCCACTCAGTAGGTTGTCTTTTAGTTTTGCTGATTGTATACTTTGCTATGCAGAAGTTTTTATTTTGATGTAGTCACAATAGTTTATTTTTGCTTTTGTTTCCCTTCCCTCGAGAGACATACTTAGAAAAATGCTGTTATGACTGATGTCAGAGAAGTTACTGCCTATGCTCTTTCCTAGGATTTTTACGGTTTCAGTTCTCACATAGAGCCTTGATCCATTTTGAGTTTATTTTTGTGTATGGTGTAAGAAAGTAATCCAGTTTCATTCTTTTGCATGTAGCTGTCCAGTTTTCCCAACACCACCTGTTGAAGAGACTGTCTTTTTCCCTTGCATATTCTTGCCTCCTGTGTCAAAGATTAATTACCATATAATCATGGGTTTATTTCTGGGCTCTCTATTCTGTTCCATTGATCTATTGGTCTATTTTTGTGCTAGTATCATACTGTTTTGATTACTACAGGTTTGTAGTACAACTTTAAATCTGGGATTGTGATACCTTCAGTTTTGTTTTTCTTTTCAAGATTGCTTTGGCTATTTGGGGTCTTTTGTGGTTCCATACAAATTTTAGGATCATTCGTTCTAGTTCTGTGAAAAATGCTATTGGTATTTTGGTAAGGATTGCATGTAACTGTAGATTGCTTTGGGTAGTATGAGTATTTTAACAATATTTGTTCTTTCAATCCATGAGCATGGAATATTTTTTCATTTGTTTGTGTCGTCTTCAATTTCTTTCATCTATGTTTTATAGTTTTCAAAGTACAGGTCTCTCACCTCCTAGGTTAAGTTTATTCCTAGGGTTTCTTTTGTTTTTGTTTTTGTTTTGGTGCACCTATAAGTTGGATTGTTTTCTTAATTTCTCTCTCTGCTATTTAATTATTAGTATATATAAATGCAATGCAGGGGGTGCCTGGCTGACTCAGTTGGTGATCTTGGGGTTGTGAGTTTAAGCCCCACATTTGATGTAGAGCTTACTTTAAAAAGTGTTTTAAAAAAATGCAGTGGATCTCTGTATATTGATTTTGAATCCTGCAACCTTACTGACTTAATTTAACAGTTCCGGTAGTTTCTTAGTGGAGTCTTTAGGATTTTTTTTTAATGTTTATTTATTTTTGAGAGAGAGAGAGAAACAGAGTGCAAGCAGGGGAGGGGCAGATAGAGAGGAAGACACAGAATACAAAGCAGGCTCCAGGCTCTGAGCTGTCAGCAGAGAGCCTATTGTGGGGCTCAAACCCATGAACCATGAGATCGTGACCTGAGCCGAAGTCAGACACCAAACTGACTGAGCCACCCTGGCACCCCTAGAGTCTTTTATATATAGTATCATGTCACCTGCAAATAGTGAAGATTGTACTTCCTTACCAATTTGGATGCTTTTTATTCCTTTTTCTTATTTGATTGCTGTGGCCAGGACTTCCAGTTCTGTGTTGAATAAAAGTGGTGAGAGTGGACATCCTTGTCTTGCTACTAACCTTAGGGGAAAACCTCTCGGTTTTTCACCGATGAGTATGATGTTAGCGATGGATTTTTCATGTAAGGCCTTCATTATGTTGAGGTATGTTCCCTCTAAACCTATTTATGAATGGATGTTGTACTTTGTAAAATGCATTTTCTGCATCTATTGAAATGATCATATGGTTTTTATCCATCTCTTGTTTATGTGATATATCACATTGATTGATTTGTGAATATTGAACCACCCTTGCAAGCCAGGAATAAATTCCACTTGATCATGGAATCACGATCATAATATATATTGTTGAATTCAGTTTGCTATTATTTTGTTGAGGATTTTTGCATCTATGTTCATCAGAGATATTAGCCTGCAGTTCTTTTTTTTTAATGTTTATTTATTTTTGAGAAACAGAGAGATACAGCATGAGCTGGGGAAGCGAAGAGAGAGGGAGACACAGAATCTGAAGCAGGCTCCAGGCTCCAAGCTGTCAGCACAGAGTCTGACGCAGGGCTTGAATTCACAAACCATGAGATCATGACCTGAGCTGAAGTCGGATGCCCAACCGACTGAGCCACCCAGGCGCCCCTAGTTCTCTTTTTTTGTAGTATTTTTATCTAATTTTGGTTCAGGGTAATGCTGACCTCAGCAAATGAAGTTGGGAGCCTACCTTCCTTCTTGCTAGATTTCATCTAACCAACCTTTTTTTTTTTTTTTTGGAATAGTTTGAGAAGAGGTACTGACTCTTCTTCAAATGGTTGGTAGAATCCACCTGTGAAGCCATCTTATCCTCGACTTTTGTTTCTTGGGAGTTTTTTTGATTACTGATTCAATTTCATTGCTGGTGATTGGTCTGTACAAATTTTCTATGTCTTCCTGATTCAGTATTGGGAGGTTATATGTTTCTAAGAATTTATTCATTTCTTGGGGCTCCTGGGTGGCGCAGTCGGTTGGGCGTCCGACTTCAGCCAGGTCACGATCTCGCGGTCTGTGAGTTCGAGCCCCGCGTCAGGCTCTGGGCTGATGGCTCGGAGCCTGGAGCCTGTTTCCGATTCTGTGTCTCCCTCTCTCTCTGCCCCTCCCCCATTCATGCTCTGTCTCTCTCTGTCCCAAAAATAAATAAAAAAACGTTGAAAAAAAAATTAAAAAAAAAAGAATTTATTCATTTCTTTTAGATTGTCCAATTTGTTGGCATGCAATTTTTTATAATATTCCCTTATAATCCTTTGTATTCCTGTGGGGTTGGTTGTTATTTCTCCTCTTTAATTTCTGATTTTGTTAAAAACTTTAAGTTTTAAGTTTAAAAATGTACACAGAATAAATGAAGACCTTGCATTTTTTTGTCATCTGTCTTCAGTCATATTAGTACACAGAAAACCCCTTTGATAGTAAAATGCTAAAATAAGATAAAGCAAAACAAAACATTAAGGCAGTAACTCCTTCTCTATCCATCACTACATGGTTATTTTTAAAGTAACTAACGGGGGGGGGGGGGCGCCTGGGTGGCTCAGACGGTTGAGCGGCCGACTTTGGCTCAGGTCACGATCTCGCGGTCCGTGAGTTCGAGCCCCACGTCGGGCTCTGTGCTGACGGCTCGGAGCCTGGAGCCTGTTTCGGATTCTGTGTCTCCCTCTCTTTGACCCTCCCCCGTTCATGCTCTGTCTCTCTCTGTCTCAAAAATAAATAAACGTTACAAAAAATTTTTTAAAGTAACTAAGGGGGTGCCTGGGTGGCTCAGTAGGTTAAGCATCCAACTCTTGATCTCAGCTCAGGTCTTGATCTCAGGGTTATGAGTTCAAGCCCCATGTTGGGCTCCATCCTGGGCATGAAGCCTACTTAGGAAGGAAGGAAGGAAGGAAGGAAGGAAGGAAGGAAGGAAAAGGAAAGAAACTAAGGATCCAGTTACCAAAAGTGGGTATCTTGCTAGATTTCCTCTAACCAACCTTATCTTTGCCATTTTGGTTTTACTCCATGAGGGGCAAGCAAACAAAGGCAGCTTGTGTACAAAAGTTTCTACTGAGAATTATTTTTTCACAATGAAATGAATTTGTCCCAGAGGATGTTGTAACTGTCAAGCTTTACAGAATTTTGGCATCTAAGAAGTCTACATAGGTCAAGATTTTTGTCTGGTAAAACTTTAGCAAGCACAGAAAATATTCTTGATTTAACATTTCAGTCTATGTTAATGCAACCTAGCTAGCTCAATCAGTACAACATGTGACTCTTGATCTTGGGGTCGTGAGTTCAAGCCCACATTGGGCATAAAGTTTAAATAATTAATTAATTAGTTAATCAATTAATATAACTCATTAATATAACATGCTAAACCCAGCCTGAAATATTAGCGTAATTATCCAGGATTGCAATATGCAGCCAAGGTTGAGAACTACTGATATCAAGGAAACATAAGGAAACAACATGCTGATTTGCTCCTGAACTGTATTAAGCTAACTGCTGCACATGCCCAGTTGGTTACATTAAGAAATAACCCCTCCATACTAACAGTATATCAATCCCTGTACTCCCATCTTGGTCTACTTTCCCATAGCTTCTTAGCAAAGTTCTTGTTGAAATGTCCAATCAGGTTTGGAAAAGAGATTTTTCTGGACTTTGGTTGTGACAAGTGGGGGCACCTCCTCTGGGGGGGAGTATAACTCCAGGAGAGGTGGAACAGTGGGAAGGGCAAGAACAGGTCTCAGCCTGGGCTGTCAACCTTCATCTGGGCCTCACCGGGTTAACTGCTGCTCTTTTGTGATTCCTTTCCACTTTTCAGTTTGCCTTTGATAACTGCTTTAAGCTGAGTCTCCCTTCCCTCTCTGGAGGGTCAGGGAGGAGAGGGGTAGCGCTGCCCTGCTGGATCTGCCCTGAGAGTTTCCCTGAGCCCTGAATTCCCTAAGGCCTTTTCTGCCCCTGGATGCAATTGCAGATATGTTCTCTCTTTTCTCTAGTATGCACCAGGACGCAACAGGGTATGTCTGCCTCCTCATTCAGCCAGCCAAGAAATCTGACGCTGGATGGTACACGTTGTCAGCCAAGAATGAAGCTGGCATCGTGTCGTGCACTGCCAGGTTGGATATATACGGTAGGTGTAACGTCCTCAGTTGAACATCTGTGTATGACAGGCAGCTTGAAAAAAATGTTTTAAGGACAGGCATAGTATGTTTCCATAATTGAATTGGTTAGATTATATTTTAGTGCTTAAACGATGGATTTTTAAAATCATTTCACCCTAGTCGCCTCAAGGCTTTTGTATATTTTTGTATACTTTTGTACACTTTTGCACACTTTTGCATTTAAATGAGCTTAAGTTTCTTCCAAAAAAAGACCTATATTACTAGGAATTACAGCTATTTCAGAGTTTAACCATGCTTGTGCTTCCGATCATCTAGCATCTCATGCTGTCTCCTTCATGCCATGGGCCACCCACTGGCACTCCCTCCCCACTGCCTGTCACTTCCCCCACACATACCTCCACCCAGCAGAATTGTCCTGTCCTCATTCACCTGTTAATTCATTCCATAAATATCTATTGTGCCAATCCCACAACCAGACTAATAATAGAGAGCTGTCCTAATAATAATATCAAATGATATTTGGATAATGACTTGTAATTTACAAAATGGTACCCTTAGGACCTTCCAATTATTGCAATTGTTGTCACCCTCATTTATTTTTTTTTAACGTTTATTTATTTTTGAAACAGAGAGAGATAGAGCATGAATGGGGGAGGGTCAGAGAGAGAGGGAGACACAGAATCGGAAGCAGGCTCCAGGCTCTGAGCCATCAGCCCAGAGCTCGACGCAGGGCTCGAACTCACGGACCGTGAGATCGTGACCTGAGCCAAAGTCGGACGCTTAACCGACTGAGCCACCCAGGCGCCCCTGTTATCACCCTCATTTAAATGCTGAAGATGGGCACGTGGGTGGTTCAGTCAGGTGAGCATCTGACTCTTGATTTTAGCTCAGGTCATGATCCCAGGGTCGTGGGATCCAGCCCTGAATCTGGGCTCAGGGAGGTTAAGTATCTATAGCCGAGATGCAAATCCAGGTTTTTGTATCATTCCTTTGAGCCATGTTTCTAATTTTCAAAAGGATTTAGGGGTGCCTTGGTGGCTCAGTTGGTTCAGCATCCAACTTTGGCTCAGGTCATGATCTCACAGTTTGTGGATTTGAGCCCCGTGTCAGGCTCTGTGCTGACAGCTTGGAGCCTGGAGCCTGCTTCAGATTCTCTGTTTACTTCTCTCTCTGCCCCTCCCCTGCTCACTCTCTGTCTCCCTCGCTCAAAAATGAATAAACATTTTAAAAAAAGGATTTAATAAGTTAATCTTTTTTAATATTTATTTTTTTACTTTGTGTGTGTGTGCACGCGCGCGCGCGTACACACACACACACACACACACACACACACACGAGTGGGGGAGGGGCAGAGAGAAAGGGAGAGAAATCCCAAACCAGCTCCATGCTGCCAGCACAGAGTCCAACGTACGGTTCCAACCCACAAGAACCCACGAATGGTGAGATCATGACCTGAGCCGAAATGAAGAGTTGGACACTCAATTGACAGCCACACAGGTGCCCCAACAAGTTCATCTTTATTAATCTATTAATGTACTCTATGCATCTTGTCTATAATTTTGACATTAACTGGCACTTTTGGAGACATATTCCTTAATCCAAAAGGGTGATTCTTTTTTCCTCTCCTTTAAAATTTGTTTTAAAAAATAATTTAATAATTAACAAATTTCTTTTAAGTTTATTTACTTATTTTGAGAGAGAAAGAGAGTGTGTACAAGCAAGCAAGCACACGCATGAGTGGGGTAAGGGCAGAGAAATAAAGAATCCCAAGCAGGCTCTGTGCTGTCCTGACGCAAGGCTCAAACTCACAAACTGTGAGATCATGACCTGAGCCAAAACCAAGAGTCGGTTCATTGAGCAACTGACTGAGCCACCCAGGTGCCCAAATAATTAATAAATTTCTTCTTCATTACTGGTTCAACATGATTAACCTAAGTTACAAATAGGAGTCACTGTGTCTAGAACCTGAGGTCCCTGCTCTTCATAGGTGCATACTAGGTATATCCCTTTTTTAGTACCATGCAGGTGGGACCTTGGCCTGCCATTTTCTAATACTTGGGGGAAATATATAGCTTTCTGATTATTTTCCTTTATCCTTGAACTTGAAAAGAAATTCAACTGTGAGGGAAGCTGACCCTAATGTACTGTCCCCTGGTTGGGGGCGGGGAGAGAGGGCCATCGATATAGTTCAACCTAGGCTAAGTCCCTTATCCATTTCATCCACTTCACCATACCAGAGGGAACTAGGTCTCCAGCCAAGAAACCCAGTACCAATAAGCCCTGAAATAGATAAGTTTTGTCCCAATCCTTCTCCCTTTCCTGGTTGTTTGTCCTGGCTCACCCTTCTGTCTCCTGTCTTGGTTGCACAGCACCAACAATAGGGGGTGTTATTTCCTCAGTTGGGAACCTGGGAGTGGAGGAGAGGATGGAGGACTTGGGCTAAAATCAATCCCCTACCCCCTCTCCCACCACTTCCTGCCTGTCTGAGGACAGGCTCCCCTCTCTCGTCCGAAGGAGGGCTTCTAATAGAAGCAATTACAGTAGGCTGGTTAAGATGTCTGGAGCAGAGACTTGACTAGCTGTTCACTGTGGCTTTATTGAATGCCTATTCTTCAGCAGAAGCACTATTAGAATTGTAGCTTCCAATATTTGATTTTATCAATTCATTTGGAGGTATTTAGACTCTAAAAAACTGATTCAAAATAAGGAAATCAACAAAGGCCCAATTTATAAATCAGAATGCTAAAAAGGTCCATAGCTTCCTGGGAACCAGAGCATCAATGTTCCCCACCCGGTGTTCCCCCTTCTCCACATCAAGGTCCCCGGAAACCTAATCAGAAGATTTCTCAGTAGTTTCTGAATCAAAGACAAGAGGAGTTTGGATGGATATTTCACTCAGGCCATGTTCAAGCCTAAGGATCATCTCTGCTAAAAACAGTGCTTGCTAAACATGGAAATTCTAATACATTCTCTTTTGTACCTGAACCATGATTGGTTGAACAGAAGTTACTTTTCATTCTTCTTGCGGTAACTCATTAGAACCTGATTAGGGAGGTGGGTAGGTAGGGGCTGATTAGTGATTAGGGTGTGAAATAGGTACTACTGAGAGGTCCAGAGCCATCTTTTGGCTTCCATTTCCTCAAGTTTCTTGTCTCTACCTTCTCAGGTACCTTCCCTTGAGAGCCTGAAGCTCTTTCTACACTGCCCGTGGAAGACCCCATCCTAGGTCATATTTTGAAAAATCACCTTAGTCAGCCACTCTTATAGTCCCAGAGTTTTGGCATTAGGAGCATAAGAGATGGCCAGCCTAGTTCACAGCAGGGGAGAGACCTTATTGTTTTTACAAATGGTGCATTTTAGAGAACGTGTTGGAATGAGGACAGAACACACCCCTACACTGTATCTGCTAGACTGCATTCCTTTGTAACACATTATTTGGTCCATTTTCCAGCTCAGTGGCACCAGCAGATCCCAACACCCATGTCTGTCCGGCCCAGTGGCAGTCGCTACGGATCTCTCACCAGTAAAGGACTTGACATTTTCTCTGCCTTCTCCTCCATGGAAAGCACAATGGTGTATTCATGCTCTTCTCGGAGTGTAGTGGAGAGTGATGAACTTTAGGAATGTTTGGGTGTCTGCTGTATAAGGGGGCGGACTGTGGAGGGGGAAGGAGGACAAGCCAGATACAGTGGTTTCCAAGCAACTGGATTTGAGTAAGTTCCCATGCTGCTGGACCCTTGGCAAGAAGTGCTTTGAATAAGTCAGCTGGAGACTCTTGCAGTCTCAGCTGGGGGAAAGATGTAGGGCTGTGCCTTTTAAAGATTCCAACAAAAATGTGAGAAGACAATACAGATGAACCAAAGATGTCATGAAGCTGCCATCCACTGCTTTGGGAAAAAGCTAGCATGCTCCCCTGCCCCCTGCTATGTTAGGGATATTTAGGCCCTACTAGGAGCAATGAGGGGCCATATGCTTGAGCTGAAAGGAGTTAGACAGTAGTGACTTTAGGTGTCATTAACTCACCAGTAATGCAAAGAAAAAAGGTGGGGAGGTCTCCATTACCTTTCATCAATTACATCCATAGCAGTAGTTTTGATGGATTCTTCTAATCAGCTTCTAGTTAGCCTTAAGAGATCATGCCATACAACTCACATATGTGGAGAAGCACTTTTGATTTACTTATCCTGAGTGTACTGAGCCACATTATAAGGTGCCAAAATGTGCCTGAGATACAAAAAATTCACTGAAACACTCAATATTGCACAGTGCACTTGTTCTATAGCCAAAACAAGGCCCCATTAGCCTGTCTGCACCATTGTCTTCTGGATATAATGGTGAGTCGTTTTTCTTTCTGACTTTACACATCCTTAAATTCTAGAACTAAAAGGTTGTTAGTAAACCAACTAACAACAAAAACTTCTGTGGGGTTCCTTTTTAAACTACTAGCTCAATATGCAAAAGTCATCATCATCTTCCCCTCCTCCCTCCCCAAAAGTCTGGAAGTGTATGAGGGAGTAAGGAAGGGAGAGATGCAAACAAGGAGAGAAGGTGATGGAGCCTGTCAGTTTTCACTTGCCCCTTAAGAGCAATGGTTCTAGAGGGAGAGGTCTTTAATAGGTATGAACTGTTTGTGAGATAATTAATTTGCATTTTCTGCATAGAAGATATCATGCTAACCATAAAAGGGGGAGGAAAGGAGAATATGCCTCTTTATTCCAACCCACCTATTTAAAATCTTCCTCTTAAGGAATTTTTAGACTTAAGTTCACTGCAATTATTCCCAGTGCCTAGAAGAGTGTTTGGCCCCAAATAGACATTCAATAGATATTTGTTGGATGAATGAATCTTATATGAGATAGAGAAATCTGCAATTCACACAGCAGTCCAAAAATTGCCCTGGGAATAGTAATCACAGCACAGTTTGCTCCAGACTCACCCGTGAAATCAATTGGAGGTGTCTGTTACCAATTCCCTGTGCCCAAGTGTCTGGTGTTCTCTGATCCAGGCACCCTCAGCTGGCATCTTACTCGAATGAACAAATAGTCATTGTTTAGGAAGGCTTGAAATTTTCTTCACTTCAAGGCAAAGATTTCCAGTATAAAAATAAATTCATTCACTCAAAAAAAATCATTTGTGTGTCTACTCTGTATAAGATGCTATGCTAGAAACTGTGGGAAATATGAAAATATGAATAAGACACAGTCCCTGACCTCAAGGAGCTTATAATCTAGCAGGGGAGGTAAGATGTAAGGCATAAAGAGTGCTGCTTTTGGGAGGGGGAAGAAATAGATACTTTATCAGACAGAAGTTTCTAGTGCTTTTCATCCTATATTTTTTATGACTCTAAAATCATCTTAATGTCTTCAAATCTTTATTTCTTAATGAAACAAAATGCCATAGGTTACATCCTTAAGAAATAAAGATTTCAGTAAATTATTTGGTGAAATTAGTAGATTTTGTTTCATTTTTTTCATGTATTCATGAACAATACTAAAAACATAGGCAACTGTAATGAAATACTATATGTTTCATACAGAATGCATTCTGTAAAATGTTCTGTTTCTGTGTTAGCTTCTATTATGA
This sequence comes from Lynx rufus, assembly GCF_022079265.1. Lineage (NCBI taxonomy): Eukaryota > Metazoa > Chordata > Mammalia > Carnivora > Felidae > Lynx > Lynx rufus. Next base: position 10,714,891 of record NW_025814825.1, read on the forward strand.
AATCTCATAGCCAAAGAGAACTTTCTAACTCCAGGATTGTTCCTTCACAGTTCTTTACCTCACCTCCCCATCACCTCTATTTCTGTAAACCCTAAATAGTCCTCCCATGAAAGGATAATTTTCATCTCTGTATGTCTTAGCTTTCTGAATATTTTTTATCCGTCGCCTTTTAGTGTTCGAGAACTAGGATAAATATTATATTTGGCCACTGGATGGCGCTGTCTAACATAAAATATAAGACCTCTAAAATTCCTGAAATTTCAAGTATTGGATAATAATGCAGGGTTTCTGGACTCTAGCATTGTTGACATTTGGGGTGGATAATTCTTCGTCGCCCGGGACTTTGTGCAGTGTAGAATGTTAGGCAGCATCGCTGGCCTCTAATCACTAGATGCCAGGAACATAGTGGCCCATCCCCCAGTTGCCATCCTAGGAGGCAGAATCCTCCTTTGTTGAGAACTACTGTGTTGAACAAATCCGAGCCCTGCATTGAGAAGTCTGTTAGAAGTCAATTATAATGAGGGAGAGTTATATAAGAAATTTTGGGTCAGCTGGATATGTTTGGACTCAACATTTCCAAAATCAGATTCATCACCTTCCCTTTCATACACATTCTTCAACCTCGCTTAAGGATTTCTGTTAATGTCACCATCACATTCCTAGCAATCCAAATAAAAAGCATCCAAGTCACTTTTTGCTTCCTCTAGCCAATTAATAGCTCCTGTTAATTCTAACCCTATTATTTCTTTTACATTCAGCCCTTTCTTTCCATCCCCCTGCAGTTCTCCAGTTCAGACTTGCATTACTTTATTAATTTCCCTCAATATTTCTGACTTCAACCATAATAAAGAACTTCTAAGTGGCCTTTCTGCCTCTGTTCCTGCTGTTTCTCCCATTCAAACCCAGCCCAGATCTGCATCAGCTCTTTCTTCCTGAATTACCGTTCCAGTCATGTTATGCCCCAATTTCAAACCCCCAATGGCTTCCTGGAGCCAAATCAAGTACCAGCTCTCCTGCCCTGGGATATTCAAGGCTTTGTCCACTATGATCCCAAAGTCTGTCACCCATTCCTCAGAAAACACACCCAATGTGGTGGCAAACCTAACACAGTCCCCTGCTTTCCAGCCAAATGCCTCTCTTTTGCTTCTAGATGGAAGGCTTTTTCCCCCAACCACTACCTATGGAAATCTTACCTGTTCCTTAAAGTCCATCTGAAATGTCACTACTTCTGTAAAGTATTTTCCAATCCCCCAGACCTCACCCAAATACAATTCTACTTTCTTTGAAAACTTATAGTGAGTTTCTTGAATTGAGAAAAAGATGACCTTGTATAGTATTTTATATAAAATATAGCCTCTATATACCTTCCTGTCCCCTCCCCTTGCACTAGCCAGTCTTGCCTATACTAGGTTTTAGCTACTGTTGGTATGGACTGTGTCAAAAGTTTGTCATGTACCTTATACAGAGTAGGCACTCAAAAATTTTCATTGACCTACATTGAACTTAAAAATTCTATGTAAGTATGTTTCTATATAAAATTGAGTCTACAGCAGTGATTCTATCTTTTAAGTTTATTTTGAGAGAGAGAGAGAGCAGGGGAGGGGCAGAGAGAGAGAGAGAGAGGGAGAATCCCAAGCAGGCTCTGCACTGTGCAGAGCCTGATGGGGGCTCGAGCCCACGAACCATGAGATCATGACTTGAGCCGAAACCAAGAGTCAGACACTTAACTGACTGAGCTACCCAGGAACCCCTAGAGCAGTGGTTCTTAATCTGGGCTGCACAATAGAATCTCCTGGGGAGCTTCTAAAAATCTCAATACTCAGGCCACAGCCCCAGATCAGTAAGTCATAAGCTCCGGAGTTATGACATAGCATCAGTATTTTTTAAAGCTTCCCAGGTGATTCCAAAGAGCAGGCAAGGTTGAGAAGAATGATTTCAGAACTTACCCAGAAAGGTCCAAAGGGATGCCTGCCAATGGCATAAAGCAATAGTTTGGGCACTGGTAAAGAATATTCTCCCTCCTTGTACATATAGTGCATGCCTAGAAAGTAGAAATAACCACACTTTGGCCTTATTAGACCCTACTATTTTGTGCAACACTCATTAGACATGTAGCATTCATGAAGCCCCCAAAGAAAGCTCAAAAACCTGCAAAAATGGACCAGGGAAAGAGGGAAAGTTGATGCAATTTGTCTGGCCCTTTGTTTCAAAAAGCCATACCGTCCGATGAGCAACCTTCTCTCCAAACAACTTGAAGGGCTTTTCATGACTTGATTAGTCATGGAAATGGGGATCAAAGGGAAATTGAAGAAGGGAAATGTGCCATTTAGATGAAGTTGCCTTTTTGAAACATAGCACCCTTCACTAAGGGAAGGTTTTAATCAGAATTACCAAATAGTGGAACTGGTTTCAATGCATCTTTCTCTTTTTATTCCTCTCTTAACTTTTGTAAGTATCCGATGAGAAATCAAATAGTCAAGAGACCAGCAGTAGATAGAGCTAGAGCTCTGAATGAAACATACCATGAAGAATAATTCCCAGCAGAGTCAAAACCTGACTTTTGTAGGGATAGGTTAATTTGGATAATTCTCAAATGTTCAAATCCTCAGATGTTCACTTGTAAATTGGTTGTGTAAGACTCAGAATAGATTTCTTTCCACACAGAACACCCAATTCTAGATTCCCAAGTGAATTCAGTAAAGCCCGTTTAATTCATGACTGAGTTACAATATCTACTATACCTAATTGGACTATGGTCCCAAGAATAGGATCCAGGCAAAGCAGCCAATAAGAGAAGAAAGACTACTTCCTCCTTTTTTGTATCTATGATGTGTCAAAGCTAAAGCATGCCTAAGGTCTTTTCTGTATCTATCCCTCATTCTGTGTTTTTCTCCCCTGATGCCCTGTGCTCTATGTTCTATAATCCCCCTGCTGTGGTCACCCATCCCATCTCACCCCATCCTCACAGCCTGTCAGCATGCTTCATGTTCCAAAATGATCTAACTCCAGTTCCAGGCATCCTGGCCCAATGGTCAGAAGAAAGCAGTTCAGTTGAACAAATTCTGAATGCCTGACGGTCTCTTAACTTCACAGAGGGGCTGCATTTTTTTAAGTAGTTGCCTTCTTACTGCCATCAACTTCTAATTGACAGAATTGCTGGCAAAGTGTGAAAAAAAAATCAGATTGGGAAGGGAGGTCTAGAAATCAATTGGGTCAGACATCCAAATTATTCTTGTTGATCGCAGCCTCCTCCTATCTTCCTTCTCCCCACACACTCCCAAAGTAACTTCCAAGCTGAGATCCTGGCCTGAGTCTGTTTGTAAATGGGCTATTTATAACTTGGTTGTAAACTCAAAGGCAAATTTCCTAATAATGACCTTTATTCAAGGTCCCTTCCAGGGTCTTTGGGTAGCCTGGCCTCCAAGTATTTCCACAGACAGTTGAGTAGAAAATCAATGTGCCTTACCAACAAGATGAAGAGTTACTTAGATTACAATAAGCTTGTTGAAGTCTTTTTCACCACTAATTGCCTTTTCTTGTTTTATGTGGATCAATATTTCAGAAAGTTAATTACTGAAACACTGCTTGAAGAATGCCAAGCATCTTCTAAACTTTGACAATGCAGCGGTCATCAGTATGCTAAAAAAGTTGCTAATACCATGTTTTTAAAAATCTGTGCAGTGCAAAAAAAATGCATATTTGTTGAAAATATGTTTGCCTCTTATTTCTAATTATATTAGTTAGCATACCTGATACTATAGAATGATAAACAGGCTGCCTCTTGTTAATAGGTAAATAATGGCCACCTCAAACTCCAAAGAGCAATAGCCTTGAAATTGCAAGAAATAGAGAAAGAACACACTTTTCAATCCTCTGAGAATTGTGCCATAAATGCTGAGAGTAAGCAAAAAGAAAACGGCTATACTGTAGAGGCATATAAACACTAATTTGCTAGAAGATTTTAACATATCAGTGAATGGAAAATGTTTCCCTAATAATAAAAATTAAAAGATTTCAACACTAGTTGACAATAAGTACTTTAAGGCTGAAATAAATGTACATTTTCTTTAAAATGAAGAAAACAGTTCTAGTTTCTAGGTTTAAAGATTACTTTTTGATGATGATTCAACCAACTTTTTTTACGTTTATTTATTTTGAGAGAAAAGAGCATGCATGTGCACACAAGCAAGAGAGGGGCAGAGAGAGGGAGAGAATCCCAAGCAGGATTTGCACTCTAAGCACAAAGCCTGACATGGGGCTCAATTTCATGAACTGCGAGATCAAGACCTTAGCCAAAATCAAGAGTCAAACGCTTAGCCAATGGAGGTACCCAGCTACCCTCAATTTTTTAATGTGCAAATATATTTGACACTTGAAAGTGATTTTTTAGAATTATTCTTATTCAAATTGTATAAATTACAACATGAGCTATAATCTGGTTAAATATCAACAGAGCAACAGAAAGATAACTAGGTTTTAATCTTTCTAAAATATCTTGCAAATCCAGTAGACTACTTATAGAATAGTCTTTAACTCTCTAAGATAAAAATTCATTCTGCCTCCTAACTTAACAGAGACAGTTTAAAAATGAGACTTAAGATGGGAAAGATGGGGGTGGAGAGGCTTGACCAATTTAGATTGGAAATAAATGAAGATACAAGTATAGTTTTGTTACAATAAAGAGGTGTTTGGGGGCACCTGACTAGCTCAGCTGGTAGAGCATGTGACTCCTGATGTTGGGGGTTGTGAGTCTGGGACCCATGTTGGGTGTAGAGATTACTTTAAAAAGATGTGTTTTAATATCCATAAGAAACAGGAGTTCTTTTCATATAGTATGGTAAGAGTGAATTGATCAATGTTCCAAAATTCCAAAGAACCCGATGTTTCTACAGATTCAGTGAGTTATCTGCAAGCTAGCAGATTCTTGTAACTTTCTCACAATTAGTAATAGTGCAAGATTCAGTGAATTATATGTTAGTATTGACTACCAAAAGATTACTAAATGTGTATGTATAAAAGGTTTTATTGTGTTGGAGAGTTAAAACCCTGAAACAATTCAAATGAAATCATTTTAATGCAACTGTATTTTTTAAAGCACATGGGTAAATTAAATTTTACTTTTTCAGTATTTTTACTTCAGAACACCTTATCTTCTTTTCTGATTTTCACTTACTTTTTCCGAGCTTTAGCATTGAGTTTCTTAACCTACTCTTCTCCCTTCATTACCTTCTTGTCGAGATTAAAAAAAAAAAAAATGTAAACTACTTAATAGCATTAGGAGAGCTCATTTCTAGGACTTCTTAGGTGAATCCTAATTAAAAGGAGATTTTAATAATTCTAATAAATTATTAGAAAAAATTTCATACACACTCTCTAATTTTTCTATCACTGTGAGGTCTCTGTTTCCTTATCTGTAAAATAAGCAAAATACTTGATTGAACATTTTCCAGGATGGAAGATAGGATAAACAAATATTTATGAAGAATTTATATTAGTAATAGCAATTTATTATTCCAAGAGAAATGTTTAAAATATTTTTCTCCAAAGTAAATAAATTTGCTTAAAAAGTTCACATTTCTTTCTTGCCCAACTACTTTGTTTTTCTTTAGAAGAGCAGCACATAATGGTGGAATCTTCTTCCAATATGGTATGCAGTTTAAAAAAAAAGAATCTAGAGAAAAATCAAATGAATTCAAGAAATATTCTATCTGCTTTCTGCAGGCAGATTCCAGGAAAATTTATTTTGGCATAGGTAGAATAGCCTACAGAAATTCTGACTCCTATGTCCACAATTGAAGCTAGTGGAAATAATGACTTTGCAGCACACAAAGAAACAGCAAAGGAGTTCCTGTACTCCTTTCTGGCTTAAGCAGTTCAGGACAACTTCATTGTACTATTCCAGATCCCAGTGAAAAAATGTTCTATGCTAGCATGTCATGGCCTTACGGTGAAATGAATCAACTTTATTAGGATAACAGAAATGGCTCCACAAAAATGAGCATACCCTTCAGCCTCTGTTTTTGCATTCTCAGCTACATCAAGTCTGAATTTAACCCCAATGATTCATTTCAGCCATGAGGACTGACAAAGGATGTACATGTGGCCATAGGCATGTACACACACACACACACACACACACTTCAACTGAGGCATGGAGCACCCATAGTTAACATAGTTCAGTCAGAATCAGGAGATGCCTCTTACAAATATGGTATGCTTCCATCTTAGGAAGCTTGAGTCAACTTATTTTCTAAAGTACTTTTTTGGTTATTGAAATCCTAATGGAAAAACTATTATAGCAGCCATTTTGAAATGTGTGAATTACATAAACTGTATGTTTTGTTTCCATTATTAAAAACCAATTGATGGATCTTAGCTTTTATTCTTGTTCTTCTGCATCGTGCATGTTAGATATTCTGTGGAACTGAAAGCAAGTCATTGCTTAAGCCAAAATGTTTGTAAGCATAAACTGTGTCTTTCTTCAGAAGGTACATGGTACTGTATTCCAATAGACCACATCATCTCCATGACACTGTTACTGTTTCCTAGTTCTGCTTTCTTAAAGATTTGTTGGGGGTTGTGTTTTGTTTGGAGACTTTGCAATTAGAAGAAGAAAATTAATAATTAAGAACTGTATTTAATTCAACCTAGAAGTTTTAAAAAGCGATTTAGAGGATGTGATGGACTGTTTCTTTATTCATTAAATAAAATTTTATTTATTCTCAATTAATTGTTGGGTTTGTTTTGTATTGTATTTTGGTTCCAGACTTTGTATGTAAGATAGGTAAATTCTTGCTCTCAGTGGTTTTCTTTCAGCTCAGGTATTTTTTGGATACACTGCCAGTTTAAAATAGCAATCCAGAAGTGTCTGGGTGACTCAGTCAATGGAGTGTCCAACTCGTGATTTCAGCTCGGGTCATGATCCAAGGGTCAAGGGATGGAGCCCCGTGTCAGGTTCCTCACTGAGCAGGTTCCTCACTGCTTAAGATTCTCTCTCTCTCCCTCTGCCCCCTCCCCTTCTCACGCTAATAAAAAAAAAAAAAGAAAGGGAAAAAGTAAAGTTCTCTATGTATATATATATATATGTATATATATGTGTGTGTGTATATATATATATATATGTGTGTGTGTGTGTGTGTGTGTGTATATATATATATACATTTTTTTTAAAGACAATCCAAAAGACCTGTGTTACTTCAATGAAACAATTGTTAAAGTTTGTACCCACTTGTATTCATGACCAGAGAGGGGAATAGGTGTATATCCATGTGAGAAGATAGGTCATATATTTATGGCTTTGTATGCCTTTGAAATTTTTTTCACCTATAGGTAGCAAAAAGAGGTATCTTTAGTAATGCCTAAGCAGAGGAGCAGAGGCTACCCACATTCAAAAAACAGCACTTTGTTTTCACTATAAGATGGCAAAATTTAAGTAAGCCTTAATTGTTGAATCCTACAGTTCTATTAACCACAACCAAACACATTCTATCTGGCTCATATCTCACAGAAATTTTAGATCTTCATTAGTATAAAGGCCATCTCATTAACTATGAAACGGGCTGTATTGGATGTTAAGAAAGATAGCCGGATCCTTCTTAACATCTACAAACACAAAAAGTGGGAAGTCAATACCATCAGTTTTTGGTAATTAGGTTAATGGTGTGGTAGTACATATTGATTAAGTGGTTCTTAACACTGACAGCCCATTAGAATCACCTGGGGAGAATTTTAAACTATCTATGTCCAAGCCTCACCTTGGAGCAGTTAAATCAATTTTTAAGCTGGGAGCCCCGACTTGGTATTTTTTTCGAGACTCCTAGGTGTGATTCTAACGAGCAGACAGGATTGTGAACCACTGGTTTAGATGGTCTTTCCTATCTTGATAGCCCTGTTCATTTGTATATGGTTCTTCAAGACTTCTGATCCCAGGGTTTGAGGATTCAACCTCCAGCTAACACCTAGGAAGAACCCAGATAATAACTAATCAAACTGAAAACCTGCTCAGGTGAGTCTTATTTTATTATTTAATGCCCCCCTTAAGAGTTCTTATGGCATATGTTATTGGTACCACACTGTTGCAGCATTCAGCTATACTCTGAATGAGTAGGTGCTTGATAATATTTTTTAAGGGAGCCCAGGTAAAAGAATCCTTTTGAATTTGATATGCTTTGTTGTCAAACTAGAAACAACACAGATTTTTCAAAGGTGGACAGTATGGAATACTATAGCAACTATTAGGTGGCTTGGTAATCTAAAATCTATTATGTATAATAATATATGAATCTTCAAAAGATTTTACACTTCTGCTACCCAAGCTCCTAATTGATAAACCATGATGGATTTCCCAACATACAGTTTTAGGAGTTTTACCAAAGACCGGATTTGAATCACTGAGACCCATTTACCTCTCCCTCAAATGTCTTCCAGGAAAAAAATAGTACATTAAGTTGGGGGGTGGGGGAAAGCTTAGGGATTTGGTAAGAGCTAAATTGCTTCCAGAGATTTCAAAAACACAGAACAGCCAGTTATAGGCAAAATATTTAACAGACAGATTCCCACTCTTATTGGAGAATGGGGATGTGGAAGAAGAGGCATGAATCCCATCTTTTTAATTAATTGTTCAATTTCATTAAGAAGCTACTATTGTTAATAACCAAAAAGAAATATTTATTGAGAGTTTATTCTAAAACTTCTATACTGAAAGAGATAAAATGAAAACCACGGTTCTCTTTGACAAGGTATTTACAGTTTAGAGAGTGGGCTATGAACCCTACCTGAAACAGGACTCCATCTTAACACATTTTTGAGAACTTTCCTGATTAAAACGTTTTAGCACTGATTTTATATATTCTCAAACTCTACAAACTTACTGGAGTTACTAATGAAGCTTTTTTGAGTCTAAATAAATAAACTATTGTGAGGAAGACAGATACCCAGAGCTTTGCTGTTAGTTCAAATGCAGACTGCAGTGTGGTGTAAGGCTAGAAAGGGGTCCTGGCATCATCTCTTCTAGAGCTGTGTACTCTGCTCAACTACAGTGTCTTCTAAGAGCTGTTGAAGAGGCTAAACATTTTACTCTCTAATTTGCAGTGAGGAAGCAAAGTCCTGAACCCTCCTCAGTTTCTTATTAACAGATATCAGAAGGAAAAGGAAATTCAGCACTGGTTTCTCAGAGCTTTCTAGAGACACACTTGCAATTTTGTACGTTTAAGTTTATGCCCTGCGGAAGATATCTTCATTCATTACAAACCAAATGGATTTTGATAATTAGGGATAACTAAGACAATAAAAAATTCTTTGTTGAATTTCTATAGATAAACTGCAAACAGGTGGCTGCATCTGATGTTAGGCATTGGAATCCATAAGTTTGGGGGATGTCACTGTTTTTTCTGTTGTCTTGTGACAAATGCCAAATGCACACATAACTTAAGAGTCCTGCTTTTTTTAATTATTATTTCTAATTTCTCCCAAATGCATGTAGTGCTGCTGACCAAGTCATTCTTTACATTAAGGGTTTGATTTATTCATCCAATGGTTAAGCAAATTTATAAAAGTAATTCAAACCAATATTATGCATATTATTTTGCCCCAATCTTGATTAGCCTTGGTAGTGATGTCCTTTATGCTCAACTTGTACTGATTAAAAGGGAATCACTTACAAAAGCAACATTTTTTTTATTCCTCAGTGCTAGTTTTATATATATATAAACTCACAGAGAAAGCTTTCAAATTAATTACTTGTACTCTCATCAACTTGTCTTTTTTTTAACTAAGTATTACAAAAGGGCACATTTGCCAATCAGTGCAATTAGATTTAAACATTCCACATCTTTACTCAGGAAAGCACTCAATACGATCAGCCCCAATAGGCCTTTATTGGCATCAGGAAACTAGCAGGGCATTTGGCATGAAAAACAAACCCACATTTTTATTTATATATTACAAAATCTATATTTTAATAATGTATACATTTAAAAAATACAGAGCACTCACGCCCATGTACTCTACAAAAAAAAAAAAAAGAGTATGACTACTTCATGCATACACACACAATGCACTAAGCATAAATGCATTTACACGACGGGAAGGAAGCTCTTTTAAGCATACACAAGTAATGGATATTGTAACTTCACCCGAACAGGTCAAACTTACTAAGTTTAAGAAAGCGATTATTTCTCTGAGGACTAAAACTGCAGTATAGCCTAATCCTATTTTTTCTTAAGACTGTTTTCCCTTAAACTAGTCCAAAAAAAGGGGGAGAGAACATTATTTTCACAGCAATCAAAACCATTCATAAGATCCAATAATGAAACCTACAAAATACTGATTGAGAAGGAAAACAGAAAGGCAATAAAATCGTGTCCATAAGACTGGTGATGCGAATAAAAGTAATCTGAAAGTTTTCTATTTTATTCTAAGAACGCATCCTAGGCCACCTACTGGGGAAAGGGCTACGATTCCGATAGGTCCGGTGCTCGATCGCTGTGCGTCTCACCCTGGCAGGGCCGCGCTCCCTAACTGGCCATCTGGAAGGGCTCCGGCTGGAAGCCGAAGAGCCTCTGGCCGTAGGGCTCACCCTCACCCGGCAGCTTCGCGCCCGCGAACGGAAGGTAGTGGTCGCGGCCAAAGTGCTCACAGTGGAGACTGACCCAGTCCCGCTCGGAGCCGAATCGCTCGGCCTCGGCCAGGATGCGGGTCAGCGCCATGATGTAGCTCAGCGCCATCTGCAAGGTCTCATACTTGGACAGCTTTTTATCCTGGCCCCACTGGGGCACCACCCGGCGCAGGCGGTCGAAGGCCGTGTTGAGTCCCTGCATTCGACGGCGCTCACGCGCGTTGGCCGCCAGGCGCCTGCGCGCCGCGCTCTCCAGCCGCCCGGCCCCGGCGCACGTACCCGCGCACTCGGCGCCGCCTGCGCACGGGGGCGCGGCGCGCGGTGCCGCCGCTGGGTTGCTGGGCTTGCAGGACTTCATCCCCGTCCCGAAGGAGGGAGGCGCTGAGCTCTCGCCCGCTTAGGACGTGTGCGCGGGCTCGTCTATTGAGCGGCTCCCCAACGTGGCTCTTCTGAGCAAGTAAGTCATACACAAAGCAACTCGCTTGGAATTAGAGTTAACAGTGGCGAGTACGGGACCCCGCTTCTGTCCTACTAGATAACCAGATTGATGTCTTTTCACTGGCCCAAATTTAGGGGAAACTGAGATGCTGAAGAGAAAGTCATTTTCCCAACGTGAAGTTGGAAAAGAGGAGGGAACCTTCTTGCTGCGGAATTTGGTGTGGCTGGTTTAGGGAAGGCCTTTCAAGTCCTCTGGGAAAGCCTGAGGCTTCTTTTTCCGGAAGACGAAATCTTTCCAGATGCTCAGATAGGGAAGAAGCGGTTTTCCTCAGTAGCTGTCGGAGAGTGCTGGGTGAATCTTTGAAGGAGGAGAATTTATAGCAGAGGGCTGAGGGAGGGAACAGGTGGTGGCAGGTGGGCGGGCGTCCCTCGGCTTCCATCTCAGCACCTTCCTACCCTGGGAACTGCAGGGGGGAAGGGGGACGACGCACAGCAAAATCCTGACATTACAGCCTTCGTCTGTTGAAGTTTCTCCAAAGCTATGTCCAACAGTAACACACCATCTGGAGTGGCCTGGCTGTCCCCAAAAGCATAACAGGGTGGGGGTGGGGAAGAATTTGGTCCATCTTTTCCCATATTAACAGGCAACTTACATATCAAAAACTTAACCGAGGTTTTAAAATTATTAGAAATCATTTGCGTGAACATGTTGGTCTTGGAATTATGAGATCTATTAGAAGTTTAATATAAGAAGATTTAGCTTTGTCTAAATGTATGACAGTTTTGGTTAATGCTGATCTAATATATTGACATTTTAATTTTAGCTATTAAATAAGTTGTGACAAATTAGCAGGCCCGAATATTGCAGACCTGGAATTTTAGTGTGCAAATAATTTGGCTGTTTTGTGCAGAATAATTTATTATAACATATCAAAAGATATTAATGGTATATCAAAAAATAACATTCTAATTATATAATTGGATTGCATGAGTTTGGATACTTAAGCAAATTAACTCAGAATTTATACACCATTTCCCCTGAAAGAGGTTCATAAATATTTGGGGACATATATTGAGAAGATAATTATTTAATTTGATATTTAAGTCTAATAAAACTAATCATAATGCACATATATGTGCAAAATGGAAACATCCAAGTAATTTGTGAGATGTTAAAAAACAATTCCTAATGGAAGATTTTTTTCCCTACCTCATAAAGCTATAAATATTTCATACTACTTGGATGTTTCAGTTGTATCAGCTGTCCTCAGGAACAATAATGAAGCATGATTTCCACTGCTGATAATGATCTGATTTATACAGAGAACCCATTAACTTGATTTTCCCATCACAGCTTTTTTCTAGCTCTTAAGGAAGAGTAAAGTGGCAAAGAAACCAGCTCCAAATAGATACAAGCCAAGATCATTTCTGGATTCTTCAGGAATACCAAGTATGTTCTCTCTCCTTTTAAAACATGGATTATGTCAGCATTATTCTCAGATATTTTTGTTTAATTAAATTTTCAACAAACTCACAAATTAGTTTCTTCCCCAACCTTTGCCTCCCAAGTCCAGTCTTCCCATAAATAGTTGATTAATCCCCAGCTGAAGCAATGACAGTAAAATGAAGTTGAGTAACATGAAGACAATAGGATGCAATTGAACATTAATGATCTCCAGCGTGACAGATGTTGAACACAGACTTTTGCATGGAGCCACTCAGCTCTGTTACTCTGAGTCCCAATATCTTGGTCAGTAACAGTAGTCCTGTGACAGGAAAGACTGTGTTCTTTCATCATCAAAATGTCAAATACATTTTTTTAATTTTTATGGGAATCTGCCCTACTAATACTATTATTTCTCATGTTCATTTATCTTGCCCCTTCCCCCACAAGGAGACTTCTCTGTGATACTCTTTGGACTTTTCTCCCACAAAGCATACTGTGCACTTGTTCTGGACACTATTGACCAGAGTGTTAATAAGGTGCATGATTTTGCAGGCCACGTATTCACACTTGGAGAGATTATAGTCTGTGCACCAAGAGAATCAAAAGCACAACTTGAAGAGAAAAAGGAAATGTAGCAGTATGCACATAGCACATAAGAACATAAACTAGCAGATATTTACAACATGAAATCGATCCAGGGTAGAGAATATTGCTGTAATAAAGGGCCTTAGGAGGTATACAATGTGTTTAGTAGGACATTTCCCAAATTTTTTCTGGAGGACAATTTATAAGTACTACAAAGATGCTATTGGGGAAAAATATTTCATTGTCAAGTAAGTTTGGGAAATACATCTACTGTCTCCTGCTTATAGAGGCATGAAGAAAATTGGTATAGTAAAATTTCTGAGAAGTCCTAAGGTAAAAAAAAAAAAAAACATATTGACTCCAGCACTTCCTAGAACTTTTTGAACACAGAGCCCTTTTTTCCTAGAGAACCCTGTCCACAAAGTTCCTTGGAACTTTCAATCCTGCTCTAGTACCTCCCATTTATTTTAAAGGTTTTTTTTAATGTTTATTTTTGAGAAAGTGTGGGTGAGGGAGGGGCAAAGAGAGGGAGATAGAGGATCTGAAGTGGGCTCTGTGCTGTCCTCAGCAAGTTGGACGTGGGGCTCGAACTCACGAACCATGAGATCATGACTTGAGCTAAAGTCGGGCACTCAGCTGACTGAGCCACCTAGGCACCCCTGTCCTCCCATTTATTTTATAGAGGAGAAGGTGAGATGTAGAGACTAAACACTATGCTCAGAGATATTGAGCAACTTAATGACTATATTAAAATTTCCTGTGTTCTTTAATGTTAGAGACTTTCGAATTCTAAGAGCACTTAATACAAGCCACTCAGTTTATGGTGGGGCAGCTGAGATCTACCAGTGACATCTCAAAGTCAGGTAAGTCACCAAGAAAGGTTTCAGGAATAGAACTAGAAATTTTGTGCATAAAAGACAGTATTATTTATTTTATAACCCTAATGTCTAGCACGGTGCCTAGGCAATAATAGGTAATAAATGACCCCAAGTGAATGGCTGGAAAAATAAATTAGGTAAATTGTAGATAGATACTAATCAGAATGAGTGTATTCCTAGTGAATAACCTATATGAATTATTTATACACACACATAACTCCACATTTTTTAATGCAAAATGAATTCTTTCCTACCAAAAAAAAAAAAACAAATCCATAGGCATTTTAGCCAGAACACGCATGGCAGAAACCTCCACAGTGTTTCTGTACTGAAGGTATGATCCTACCAGGTAAACTGGCAGTTACTGTAGGTCTCAGGGTTGGCCAGAAATCAAAACTGACAGATGTTGATGGGGGAGGGGGGAAGTAGAAGGAGCTTACACCTGTAGGAGTAGAAAAATAGGAGGACTATTATTTTAGAAGTAAAAGATCAATGACTGGAAATTATTACATAAAATATATAGAACAGATTCAAGGGTAAACATTCCTTTTTTGTCCTAGACCATATTTAATTTTTAAAATGGAAACTCTCCAAAGAAACACAAAATTTAAAAAAAGAGGAAACCGTGAAAAAAATGTTCATTCTGAAATTTGCAGAAAAAAATATATAAAAAATGAGGAATGGGGCTCTCTTCTGGAGGGGGTAGCAGTTGGGGGATTCTGAGTCCTTGAAAGACTCAAACCAGCAAAAGACAAAGGAATGATGAAGTTGAGGTCCACTTATATTCCATTAAAGACCAGAAGTGCAAGGTATTTAAAAAGTTCTTGTAACTTTATAGTATACTGTATAGTTACTAAGGGGGGGAAACTCTGCAAAAGGTTTTATATGTTTAGAAAAAGGAAGGGAAAGGCAAAGTCTTGCACCTCTGTCCCCTACCCCTCAAAGATCCAGGGAAGAGAAAACCCAGTAGAAGGCAGAAACAAAGAAGGCAGAGACTAATAATGGGGCCACGAGAAAGATGACAATGATGTTGGGGTTCCTGTCCCGGGCCCCAGAAGTGATCATTTATCTCCAGAAAGTATGGGCTCATCACAGTGCCCTAGGTGATTCTTCAGCCCCCATCACACCACACACTGCTTGAGAATTCTCACTTGACAGTCTGATTTAGTTTCTCATTGGCATGAGCCAGACCGACTTGCATGGTTTGGACTCTGCATTCAGTCTTCTCAATAGTGGATCTTAGCCTCCTCTTAGCATCTGGGTTAAGCATGATCTTTGGAGTCAGTTTTGAGTCCTAGATCTCCTGTCAACTAGCTGTGGGCTCTGGCACAAATCACTTCTATTTTTCCATCTGCAAAGTAGAATCATAAAACCTGCCTCACAGGGCAGTAGTGAGCATTGAATGAGACTGTAACCGTAAAGGACCTTGTTTGGTCCCTAAGGACACCACTCTTTAAATGACAGCTAATACTACATGTTGTGAGTAGTTTTTACAAATGATAATGAAAGTGAACTTAACGAATAATTTTTTAATCTTTTATACATAAAGCTACCATTAGTCATGATGAGAATCCTAGCTGTGTGACCTTGGACAACTACTTAACTTCTCTATGCCTTTTAATCTGTTAAAAAGAAGGTTAATAAACAGGTTGGGGAAAAAAAAAGAATGTTAATAATAGAACCAGTCTTATAGAATTGGTATGAGGATTGGATAGTTGATTCTTTGTAAGCACATGGCTCTGTGCTTGGCATATAATTAAATGCAGTATGGGTGCTTGTTTAGGTAAATAAAATGACCTGTTGCAATTGTTCAGGATGTACACTAGCCACCCCTCCTTTCTGCTCATTTTTGCTTTGTTTTCCTGTTCTTCAGTGCTTGTCCCATAGAGTAAGCCAGAACACAAAGAGAAGAGTAATTTCAAAGTTCCTTTTCTCTTTTGCCCTGAGCACAGGGCCTTACTGGGTAGTAAATTTGGTGATTTCATTGTAGTTTGAGATTCACTTTTACAGTAACAGACACATATTTTAAAGTGTTAATTTTCAGGGGATGCTTTGTTTTTCCAGTGACTGGAATATTTGCGTTCACCATCCAGGGCCCTTCCCTTACTACACGTGAGGTATTTGAGAAGACAACTCAGTATTCATGATATTTCTTTTCATGAATGTAGAAGCAGAACAAAGGGAATCAATCTGAGGGATGTGCTGGACTGTTGTATGGTAAATTTAGGCCAGAAGCAATGTTTTTCAGAATGCCCTTCCCTGTGTAGTTCTGGATTTGAGGTAAGCAAAAGGAAGTTACATGAGCTTTGGGAAGCAGAAGTGAAGCCACCATGCTCTGAACATCATGGTAGGTTAGAGGCCATGAAAGATGGATGCAGAGGCACAAGTGGATTCCAGTTTGGTCTTGAACTTTTCCATTGTGTACCTGCTCCTCCCTCCCAACTGCCAGCTCTGCTGACCAACAGGGCCCACTATCAGATGCTTCATGCAAACTCAGAGAGATGGTAGCCACAAAGAAGCACCAGCCTCCCCACCCAGTGTTATTCCAGCAGCTGGACCTGCATGCCTTCCAGACCACCCTGCAAGCTCTGACTCATTCACCCAAGCCAGGGCTGCTTAGTGGCTATTCTTTGATCCTTCAACAACCCTTTTTGGACCCTTACATTCTTAGCTCATTCCCTTATTGTGTAAGTCCTCATCCTTATAAATTCCTTCTTCCATAATCTGCACAGTGGCTCTGCTTCCCTGGTTGAACCCTGACTAATAAAAGGAATCTCTTATCCAGGCAACAGCAAAGTTGCCTCCCAGTGAAGACCCTCTACCCTGGTACCTATGTCTTATCTATGTGTCCACCAGTAATTACTATTTCCTTCTGTTCAGCCCTGTGCCAGGCACCATCAGGGATAAGACAGCCTTTAGCCTAGTGGAATTCACAATCCAGTTGTGGAGATAAGACCCAACACACATCAAAAAACTAACCCTTGGGGCGCCTGGGTGGCGCAGTCGGTTAAGCGTCCGACTTCAGCCAGGTCACGATCTCGCGGTCCTTGAGTTCGAGCCCCGCGTCGGGCTCTGGGCTGATGGCTCAGAGCCTGGAGCCTACTTCCGATTCTGTGTCTCCCTCTCTCTCTGCCCCTCCCCCGTTCATGCTCTGTCTCTCTCTGTCCCAAAAATAAACGTTGAAAAAAAAAAATTAAAAAAAAAAAAAAACTAACCCTGAGTAGTAAACCAGGGTTATGTTTCCTAAACAGCACACAAGATAGTGTGTTAGAGTATGTGAAAAGATTAGAAATTTTGCTAATATTTATTTTATCCCATTTTTTTAGTTCTGTCTTGGGGTGTTTGTAGTGTACAAAATATAAATACATATATTTATTTATGAGTATATACCAGTGCTTTTTTTTTCTGATAGGAGTGTATGACCAAAAAAGCTGGGACCACTGTCCTAGGCATGAAGCAGTGCATGATTAGTACCATTAGGAGCTCAGAGCAGAGATTTTACTACGCTCTGGAGGAAAAAGGATTTCGATTGGTGACCCTACCTCTCTGACATCAGTTCTTCTGCCCCTCAAAAGGCTGCTCCTCCCCCACTGCCCATGCTTGAAGCCACCTTGTGGCTTCTTCACTGGTTACTGCCTTGGCCTCAAATGCAGTTTCTCCATATCTTCCCTGGCTGGTTTGGTTGTGTCATTTACCTCCAGTTCTTTTTTTTTTTTTTTAATGTTCATTTATTTTTGAAAGAGTGCCAGCTGAGGAGGGGCAGAGAGAGGGAGACAGAATCTGAAGCAAGCTATGCACTGACAGTAGTGAGCCTGATGTGGGGCTCACACTCATGAACCGCGAGACCATGACCTGAGCCAAAGTCAGATGCTGAACCGGCTGAGCCACCTAAGTGCCCCATTCAGCTCCTATTTTATCCAATGCTTTATGTCCTTAGCTGTTAGTCTGGAAAGTCCAGGAATTCAGGGGTTTCCTCTATACTGTTCCTAGCTGTATCTCCAGTACCTAGAATTGTGTCTAGCACAAAGCATATGGTCAAGAAATGTTGGTTGAAGGAATAAAGGAACGGAGAAGGAAAAGTCCCTTCATCTCAAGGGACTCCACACACAAAGGGAGAGTAGCAACATAACTCTTTTTTCTTCTTCTAATATGGACTCTTTTGGGGGAAATTGTGTCCTCCAGAAGCAGTGGCAACAGACCTGCTGCTTTTGTTTCTGCTCTGAAATTGTGGTATTCGCTGTTTCACAGTGAGCAGGTGGCTTACTTCCCCAAAGGGTGGCTCTCATTACAATCCAGGTTTCAGGCAGTCCCTGAGTCAGCTCGGAGTAAAAGCCCAGAGGCCTTACTGGCCCAGGCCAGCGGCTGATACCTGCTCCCTGCCCCAGGGAGAAGTGGTTTTCTCTCGATTTTAGTTGGTGTTGCTTTTTTGTTTCCTTGTGCAATTTCAGCAGCTTGGCTGAACAAGTTTTCTAAATGTCCAAAGACTTCGGTCTTTTAAAGCCATGTTCCTGTTCCTCCTCACCATCATGTTTGATTTTTACTTCCCTGCCTGTGCCCCAGCCTCCTACTGACCTCCACTGACCAGGGCACAAAAAGGTACCATGCCTAGCTGACCAGATACCTGTACCAGTCAGATTCCTGGCCGTCTCTAAGTGGAATCCAGTGCTGGTAGCCAGCTGGTAGCCATAGGCATATATGTGGTTTTCTATTCATTTGGCAGCCATATACCAATTTGTTTCATTGTTTCAAACTTTCATTCATTTGTTTATTCAACAAATATTTATTGTACTTACTATGTGCCAGGGTACTAGAAATAGAGTTGCCCACAGTGCAAAAATCTCTATCCTGGTGGATATTTAAAACTGGTACTGTGGGTATCTTCTTCCGAATTTATTTCATGTTTCCTCAAATAGGTTATAAGTTCTTTGAGGGAAGGGGCAAATTTTAGATACCTGGGTCTTGCTAGAGTGTTTGATAAATGTGTATTTGCTGTGCGGTTGACTGAAGTTTTTATTCAGGATGACCTTTAGCTAAGAAAACCAATATCATCACCATTAAAAAAGTAATGCCTTCAGGAAATGCCAAATGCTGACTAGCTATTAATTCCTATCTTTTTTTTTTAATTTATTTGTTTATTTTGAGAAAAAGAGAGAGCGCAAGTGAGGGAGGGGCAGATAGAGAGGGAGAGAGAGAATCCCAAGCAGGTTCTATGCTAACAGCCCGACACAGGGCTCGATCCCTCGAACCATGAGATCATGACCTGAGCCAAAATCAAGAGTAGGATGCTTAACCAACTGAGTCACCCATGCATCCCCATTAATTCCTTTATTCACAATACTCTTTGAGTAGGGACTGTTTTAATCTTCATTTTGTGGCCAGGAAAACTGAGGGCACTGATTAAACTGAACTGCATAGCCAGTGACCAGATTTGAAGTGCAGTTCTCTTTCTCCCTAGGGCCTATGCTCTGTGCCGCACTGGGTCTTGTCTGGAAGAGCTTTGATGTCAGGGACAGAGCCTTAGTGTGCCCCCAGTGCCCAGAATTATGTCTGGCACATTATAGATGTTCATTAAAGGTGCTGAGAACTATATGCAGCACTGTGTCAGTCCTAGCCTGCCCCAGCATTGCTTAATGGTAGGCAGCGAGACTGGTAGCCTGTAGGCACAGATTAGCCTATTTCTGTGAATCAAATCTTGGGTTTACTTGGAGCTACATTTCCCACTAGTAGTTTAGAATTAGTACCTAGTCCTCAGCTTGGGGTAAATATACATGGGGGTAAATCAGAGGCTCCTAAGGGCTTACTGACTTTACCCTTCCTCTTTGGACCCTCCTGCAACTTCTCTCTCTCTCTCTCTCTCTCTCTCACACACACACACACACACACACACACACACACACACACACACCATATGGCCTCTTCCTTAGGTTCCCAAAAGCCTATCTTGACTCTCAGTCTGATTAGGGGGATCCCTCATTTACCATGAGCTCTCTCTTCCCAGGACCTGGATACTTGCTGCTCTCTCAGCAGAGGACTAAGGGTCTGCTTCAACCCGCATACAACTTCCTAGCCCCAGGACCCACCACTTGATCATTTCCACATATCACCATACCTACAGCTTCCTGCTTCTGCATCTCCTCACTATCACATTCTTGGAAGTCAGTACCCAAACAGAGAGAGCCTAAGTTTTCAATACCCCTCCAACTCTGGGCTTCTGAGCATCTTCCTCATAGGCCAAGTTCACTAGAGTCAGCTCTTCCAACCCCAGTCTTCCATTACTTCCATGTTTACCTCCCCACCATTGCCTCTTCTTGAGGCTTTAGTGACCCCGACAACTGAGCACCCCATGTTTTGCCAGTCATGCAACCACTGCTGACTGCACTACTCAGACAACAAGTGATTCCCACAGCCCCCTCCTTCCATCACATCTGGCCTATTCCGCAGTGGCTAATGCCCACTTTCCATATAATTTGTCACTCTCACTCACTTGAATCACCTTAGCAAATTTGCTTTGCTGCTAACTGATGAGTACTGAATTGGGGCCCAAGAGACATTGGCTCATGCTTCCATGCCCCCTGATGTATGCAGGATGCAAGTAAGTCCTATCAAGTGGAAGCCAAAAGTTTATTTAAATATTTGATGACTTCAGGCCAAGAAATACCCCTAGAACACAAGTTTTCTGTAGAAGCCCATTACAAGTATGTCTTACCACTTCAGTCTCCTCAGGATCCCCAGACTCAAATGGATCAAAGAAATTCCAGAGTGCAGGCTCTCACCCCCCAGTATCCCCTTTCTTCCATGCCTCACTTTACCCAGAATATCAGCTTTATTAGTTTCCAAAAGAGTATTATGAAAACCCTTCAACAAAGAAAAGGAAATTCTGGTTTAAATAAAGCTATACAGGACTTTTCAGAGTTTTTACTATGATCATGGTCCTTCACAGGATGAGATCTGCAGAGTTTTCCAAATTATGCGGCCATGGAAACTCTTCATCTCAGAGGATATCCAGAGAGCAGTATCCCCAGACAAATATTTTGGAAAATTCTAGCTGAATTTATAATCTTATTTTATAATTATAATCTCCTCACAATGAGAAGGCCATCTTAGAACATTTTAGTGTTCGATTTTTTTTAAATATCTGTATATCTTTACACTCAAAAGTTTAGCCTGCTCGTTTGAAATTAATGAACTAATTCCTTCCCCTCTACATTCTAGTCATTCTTCTGAGTGCTGAAGATTTCTCTTATAAAGTTACTTGCAAGCATGCAAATTCTCTGGCAGTGCCAATGGTGAGACATATGTGCTGGGAGAAGTATGTTGAGGCTGGGTAAAAAACTAGCTGTCAAGGAGAATGATCAGAGGCTCAGTGTTCAGCTAGTTCAGAATTCAACTGTATATAAAGGGATCCCTGGAAGGAAGTGCCAATAGAGAGAAGGGCATTGGTGGCAGGGTCAGATTCAAACTGTGACCTAATCCACAGTTTACTGCCCAATGCCCAGTGGTAGACCTGTGCCTGTGAATAACATACCTGTGTTATTTGAGTGTTCCAATTATTGTCCAGTAAACCTGCTAAAAAGAGAATCAGATACTATATGCCTCCTGATGGAAAAACACAGCACCTAGTATATCTACTAAAAAATTGAACCTGGGGGCGCATGGGTGGCTCATTTGGTTGAGCACCTGACTCTTGATTTTGGCTCAGGTCATGATCTCATGGTTGTGAGATCAAGCCCCATGAGGGCCTGTGCTGAGTGTGGAGCCTGCTGGGGATCCTCTCTCTCCCTGTCCCTCCCACTTGTATGTGTGCCCTCTCTCTCTAAAAAATTTTTTAAAAATAAAGAAAAAATTGAACCTGAATGTTATTAGGCCTCTATATCTAACAACCAATTTGCATGACATTTAGGAGACAGAGAAACATGTTAAGAGATACTATAGGGAGGCAGTCAGCAAAATCTAATATTGAGACTCTCAGTAGGACAATAACTAGTTTGTCAACAGATAGACTGCATGAGAAAAAATTAAAAGTGAATTGGGAACCTATGGAATTATAGTAAGAGACTAGAACCATA
This sequence comes from Lynx rufus, assembly GCF_022079265.1. Lineage (NCBI taxonomy): Eukaryota > Metazoa > Chordata > Mammalia > Carnivora > Felidae > Lynx > Lynx rufus. The sequence continues at coordinate 10,736,920 of NW_025814825.1, forward strand.
TCAACTGTATGCTATGTGTGGACCTTGTTTGGATCCTGACTCCAATAAGCCACTTCTAAAAATATATATGAGGCAATGGGAGAAATTTGGACACTGATTGCGTATTTAATGTTAAGGAACTATTAATAATAATAATTTATTAGTAGTAAGTTATTTTAGATGTAATAGATATAATTACGTTGCTTAAGTCCTTCTATTTTTAGATACCGCAATCTTCACAAATGAAATTATAAAATATGTAGAATTTGCTTCAAAATAATCTAGGACAAAGAGAAACGGATAGAAGTACAGGTAAAACAAGATTGCCCATGACTTAATAATTGTTGAAGCTGGATGATGGGCATATTGTGGTTCATTATACTATTCCTGTCTGAAATTCTGCAAAATGCAAAGTAAAAAAAAGATGGAGGGATGCCACACGTTGATCATACCATATATATAAGCTTATGAAATTAGAGAGAAATTAGTCAGGAGAAAATTTCCATTTCAGGGTTATATCGCGTGATACTTCAGAAATAGGGACATAATTCAAAACAGGAGCAGTGTGTGTGCTTCAGGTGCTAGAGGTCAATGTCAGTGCCTTGGGGTCAAGGAGGTGACCCTCTTTGCATTTCAGTCAAACCACAGAGTGTGCTTCTGGATTCCCAGAAGTTAATCCAACCCTTTTCTGGTTTTATTCAGTACCTGCCTAGAGATACACCTAGCTGCTTCCCCCCCCCATACCCCCCCCCGTCTGATCCCTATCCCTTTTATCTACCATGTGGGGAGGAGAAGGAGGGTGGGAGGCAAATGGAAGCCTCAAGAGTCCTCACGAGGGGAGCTCCATAAGAGAGCTCTAGTTAGAGCTAATTAGTTCTTGTTAGAGCTAATTCATGGCACAAAAACACGAAAACTCCAGGAAGTTTGGAGGAAGTTTTGGTGAATCATGTGGTCTATGGTAAGCTAAAACAATACTACTGATATCCTGAGTGGCTCCTGCAGAAGTGAGGATGGATTGTGCCAAGGATAGCTATGTCAGAGGACCCTGATCATGGCTATGGGGAGAGGATGAACTCCATGGCCAAAAAAGAGAAGAAATTGAACTGGCCTTAACAGAGACTTGTGTCTTTAGCTGTGATACGAAGTTAACCAACTCTTGGTGACATCATATAGAAATTCTCCCTATCTGAGAGAGCTAGGAGAGAGACTTTGATTTCCTGCTCTGGGATTTTGCCTAGCTTCAGAGTTGTCACTGATAAATGGATCCAATCTCACATTTGGGTCTTCAGAGGAAGTTCTTTGGAGAAGATGGGGCTAGAGCCTTCCCAGTCTGAATCAGCACCCAAACGTGGATTAGAAGGATAAATCATATGGAAGAAGCCATTTCCAGTAATAATCATAGGAAAACCATGGCCTCCTTCACTGAATGATTGGCATAGCTGAGGCTGTTCCAGTTAATCACTGAAGGTAATATTGTGGTTCATAAAGAAAGAAAAAAATGGGGGCACCAGGCTGGCTCAGAAGAGCATGCAACTCTTGATCTCAGGGTCATGAGATCGAGCACTATGTTGGGTGTAAAGATTACTTACATAAAATTTTTTAAAAATGTACTTGGCTTTACACATTTTGCAGCTTAGCTGAGCCTAGGGCCTTTTTTCAGAGATCTTTGACATTTGAAGAATTAATGCTCCAGTGTCACCTATTCTTAAGGAAGCCCACTAGGTCATTTTGTGTAGGTACAAATTTAAATCCCAGGTTGCTAGACATGGATGTAAATCACTGAGCCAAGGAACAAGTCCTGCTGGTTAGCCACCTGATACATGCATCTCCAGGTAGTCTTATGGATGAAGATGCCTTTTAGAGGGGAAATTTTATGTTATGGTAATATTCTCAAGGTTGGAAAAACCCAAAAGTTTTTAGTTAGACCACTTGCAAACATCAAAGCCTATTGTCCAGAACTCACCCTGCTCTACCTCTTTTTAAAGTTTTCAGGAGGAAACAGTATTGCTTAAGGTTATTGCAGAAGAGAAAACAGAACCAATCTTTAAGAGAAAAGGAGATAAATGATATGAGAAGTAGCTGACTAAATCAAAGGAAGCTTAACCAATTCTCTGGCACCTGAATGAATGAATGAATGAATGAACCTTAGGAGCCATTGCTCTTGGTCCTAGAGCACTATCATGAAATGACTCTCCTCCAACCCACTTTTCTAATTCCAGTCAAGTTTGCAAATACCCAGGAGAGAGAACTGGGCTGACCAGCTTGTGAGGTATCTCTAGCAACAGGATCACTGGGGGGTTGGTTGTAAGCCAGAAGCCACTGCAGTTTGTGTCAGAGAAAGGGGTACCCTTTCATCCTGCCCCAATGATAGGGATTCAGCTGAAGCTGTAGATAAAGGAAAAAAAGTAACCAGGCATCTCACAGAAGTTGCGATTTGGGCTGTAGCACAATTCTCTAACTACCACTGCTCTCTGTTCATCTGGGAGAACTGGCCCTTCTTGCCTGTCCTCTTCACCCAGCCACACTCAAGCAGGACTCCTCGCCCCAGTCTTTGTCTCTGTTGCAATCAAACTGCCTCTGATGGGGAAAAGGAAAGCTTGGGGCACATAGGGCCAGGCAGGCCCACACTCCATCAGAGCTTTGGCCCAGAAGAAAGCAACCCCATCCCTAGCTACACAAAAGTTTTTCTCCCATGAGTCATCACTTGCTCTTGATGACCCAGCGCTCTCAGGGGAGTGATCTACCTGAGGAATACAACAGAAACTGTTACCATGTCTACTGCAGGGTTCCCTGGAGTTCTTGTTCTGATAGGACTAGACATGAGCATGAAGTGCTTCTAACCCAAGAACCCATTTGTTACAGGGTAAATCAATACATATGCCTGGGTCTTTATCTCTTTGTTGAAAAACAATAAAGGCTCATGAGTCCAAACAAGGGAGGAATGAGTAACTTAAAGAATTCCCATACAACTTTAAGACTATGGACATCAATGGTAAAAATGTTAAGTTCGAGATTTTAAAACCAGCACGACTCATTTGTTTCCTCCCTATTTAATGTGTCTATCTTATTCATATTTAGCTGGAATTTTCATTATTATCTTTATTGTCATTTTTAATACCTGAGATTTATTAAAAGTGCATTATTGTACCAGGTACTATATATACTAAACCCTTTCAATATGTTATTTCCTCCTCTCAGCAGCCCCCTTTTACAGATGAGGAAAATGAGGCCCAGAGTGGTTAGAAATTTGTCCCAAGGTCCTTCTGCCAGTGAGTGGTGGAACCTCTGGCTGCAGAACATAACCTCTTAGCCACTATAAAATCTGTGTCAGTCCAAAGAATACTGGCCTGCTTAACGTGGACTCAGAACATTGAACATAATGATTCAGTATTGCCACATGCAGAGGAACCCACATGTCTCCCTCAAATTGGAGACAGTGTGGTAGGCTTTGGGGGCTTACATGTATTACATGTGTGGTCAAACCTCCAGGCTTTGGATAAATAAACTTACTGAAGTCTAGCTTAGCCTGACAGCCAGGCTCCAACCCCAGCCTCTAGTAAACAAACTCTTTAATTCAATTTATCGATGGGCTGCAAAGACATCAGACTCCACTAGAACAATCCTGGGAGGCTGCTCTAAGCCCTGCCCTTCCCATTAGGGGCTGTAAGTTTGTGCAAACAACCATAAAATTAAACCCACCCAGGGAGGGACATTGATTTCCAATTGGCATAGTTCGCCAGATGCTGTTTGGTCTAAGAACTGCTTGACCTCAACTAGTGACGCCACCTGCCCTTGGCTTTACAGGGTGTGTTCCCAGCAGGGAAGGCCTCTCCACTAATGCTTGCTACTGGAACTTGGGCTGAAGGCGTGGTGGGTTCCCCATATGTTGCAGGGGAGAGGCCAGCCACACCCGGGTTTGGATTCACCCTCTTATCCAACCCTGAAACTAAAGCTGCCCCCAGGAGATTACAGATGCTCCCACCCCCAACTAATTAAATAGGTGGCCTCCTGCTGCTAAAAGGGAATGAGGGCGGAAAGACAGAGGATGCCTGATTTAACTAGGACCTGGGTAAGTAGCTCAGCGGTGGGACCCAGAAATCACTGATGCGTGCCTAAACAGTCTCTAATGGGTGAGGGTGGTTCTATGCCTGAGACCTGGAGTTCTGTTTATTCTCAAACCACTTTGTAGTTTTCAAATCTTATAGTCCAAAACATTTATTATAGAAGCTTTGCAAATTGTTAAAAACAATATTATCTATTAATGAGTATATTTTACAATTGTTATTACACACCAATCCTTGTGTTAAAGCACTGGAATAAAAGTAACCATTCGAAGAAAAAAAAAGAAGACTGAGGGCCCGTGTATCGTGTCAACTGCTAAGAACAAAATGTTATCTTAGATTTTTTTTTAAAAAGGGGACTATTTGAAGACACTATTTTTTCTCATGGGACAATCTGAAGATGATTCTATCAATTCATACACATGTACACACACACACGCTTGTACACACATACACAAAGAGCAGGCTTCTGGATTCAAAGCTAAGTGTCTACCTAAATCACCAGGGCTACATCTAAATGTCCTTGCAATTATAAGTTTATGTAGAAACTAAAATCATGGTTTGCATTAAGGAAAGAAACCTTTTAGAGTTTTTCAGGAGTTCAGCCTTCAAGTGAGTTATTAGTTGCTCCATCTTCCATTCTGTTTTTGCTACAAATCACTTAAAAGGAAAGAGGACCTGAGAGGCAAAGGGGAAGACAGTTGTAATAATAGGAAATTGGACTAAATTAAAATGATACTAAGTCACAGCACAACTTGGCCTCTTTGCCACCAACTTTTGACATTCTAATTAGGGTAAATGGTTATGCAAATCTAGTCTGTCACTCAGGTCCCCCCTCGCCAGAGTGCCTGTGATTGTTTAAGTGAGGACTGTTGATGGCATAATTAAAGCTCTCCTAAAAATTAATTGGGACTTGGAGGACAACCTCCAAAGATGCCCTAATTTGTGGGCAGCCCCGCACAGCTGTCCTTTTGTCCTGCGCGCCACCAGGACGCCTCGAGTTTCCCCATCAAGTGTAATAGAATGTGACACTCGAGGTGTTCTCATGCCTTGGTCCACAAGATAGAGTGGAAGACAGACCAATGGGAGTCTGCAGCACCCAGGGTCACCTCCTGGGCATATTCAGCTGAGGAAACGGGGTTTTAGGTGAATCCAAAGATGGAACACAAAATATCTGGTTTGGGGGGCCTATATGAAACAAAACTGGTCATGAGTTGATAAATGTTGAAGCTGCATGATGAGTACAGGGGTGGGGGGAGGGTGGGCTGGAAGGAGTAATTAATAATACTTATTTTGCTTTTGTGCGCATTTTAAATTTTCCATTATACAAAAAATTTAATGCATACACTACTGTTAAATTAATTAAACAAGGAGGCCACAAGGCTGAAGTGGTTCTAATGCCTTAGCCACTTATATAAGCAAACCAAGACCTAAGCCTCTAAATGCCTTAAGGTTAAGAATCAAAACCTGGGGCATTGGGTGGCTCAGGCAGTAAGCATCCGACTCTTGATTTCGTCTCAGGTCATGATCTTGCAGTTCGTGGGATGGAGCCCCGCTTCGGGCTCTGTGGACCCTGCTTGGTATTCTCTCTCTCCCTTTTTCTCTGCCCCTCCCCATGCTCTTGCTCTCTTTCTCAAAATAAACAAACTTAACAAAAAAAAATTTTAAAGAAATCAGAACCTAAGGACAACCAATCATAAACGAATAGTTTTTCCCGAATGATGCAACTGCTTAAGCTATAGCCAATCAAATAATTTCCTTGCTCATCTTCCAAGTCTGTTCTATAAAGTTTTCTATAAAACTTTGGCCCATAACTCCTGTCGGTGGAGCATTTCTACCATTTCTAGTTTGGCACTGCCAGATTGGAATCAATTTTTGCTCCAGCTCTTAAAACATTTATATGCCTGAGTTTATCTTTTAACATTACCAAAAAATAACTACCATTATGAGGAAGTTCTTAGTAGCGAAAATCAACTTATGGTTATATTCTTAAAGGAGAAGAGACAGAGTAACTAATCCTAAAAATGAGTATACTGTTCTAGTACTTTTTATCATACCCAACACATCTCCACATTCAGCCATGACTCTTCCTAGTTTTGCCCTAGCTGGGAATGGAGAGCAGGGACTGAGGAAAGCCTAGGATAACAATGGGACCAGGTGACAGACGAGGGGACACTGGCTGAGTAGGTGTCAAGAGTGAGATTCCCCTGATAATCTATCCTGAGGAGAATTGAGAGTTGATTATGAGTTAACTCTATGCTATAAAAACCAATACAATCCCATTAGACTTAAGAAAAATAACATGTACATTTAAAAAATAAAAAGTGCCTGATAGTCAAGGGCAAATTGCCTCAGGATTAACAAGCCTGCTTTGGCATCCATGAGTTAAGATGCAATGAGAGAAGCAGTTGGTAGTTTCAGTCCTATAGGTGGAGATTTTTGAAAGACAAGGAGCCCCTTGGCTATAGGAATTTTAGCACAGAATAGCTGCAGGCCTTGGAGATCACCCATCTTCCCTCATGCAGAATGATGCTTTTTTCTTTATCTTTTAGAATTATCCATGTCTGGGGCGACAGTAATTAATGAGCTAGTAAAAAGCTGCCCCGACCAGTGTTTCCTAGCTTTTTTAGAAAAACTGGAGAGAACCAGTATGGGCTAATTAATTGGTCTTCAGGTAGTAACTAAATCAAAGGTGTCTTGGGTACCCTGGGAAGCCGGAGTCTCCTCTTTCCTGAGAATCAATCAGCGCAAGATTGATGAAGGGCTACTAAGGTCAGGCTTAGAAACACAAAACCATCTGCCAACTCTCTAGGGCTGGTACCTGCAGTAGAGCAATTTTAGGAGAACAGGTGTTCATTTTTAACTTACCTCTTCTTTTCTTTTATGCTGAAATCATGATTTTAGCTAGAAAGAGCCTCCAGTTGGTTGATGAAATTCACATACTGTCTATTGTAACTTAAAATAACCTGGCCCAAAGGTATTGTGATAACCTCAGCCAGCTCTTGCACAAAGTCATAAACCACTCAGCTCTGACAGTGGCTGGTCTGGTCTCTCTAGAAGCATTTGTGAGCATCAGGAAATAGTGACTTCAAGGCATTGCCTTAAAAGGGCTGCTATAGCCTGAATATTTGTGTCTCCCCAAAATTTATATGTTGGAACTTAATCTCCAATGTGATAGTATTTGGAGGTGAGGCCTTTGGGAGGTGATTGGGCCATAAGGATAGAGCCCTCATGGATGGGATTAGTGCCCTTGTAAAAGAGACCCTAAAGATCTCCCTTGCCCCTTCCACCATGTGAGGACACACTGAGAAGACACAATGAGAAGATTGTCATCTATAAATCAGGAAGCAGGCTCTTACCAGACATGAAATCTGCCAGCACCTTCATCTTGGACTCCAGAGCTATGAGAAATAAATGTTTATTGTTGATATGCCACCTAGTCTATGGCATTTTTGGTACAGCAGCCCAAAGAAATGAAGACAAAGGGCTAAGCCAAGGAACACTGCTTCACTCTGTAAGTGCAGCACACATCCAGTCTGGACCATCCACTTTGCAGAGTATGCTTGAAAGCCCAAATGTCCTTAAAAGCAGACGTGTAAATGTTTGTTTCTGGTTCCTTGAAAGTATCTTCTGGTTCTGTAGGCTAAGAACATTTTCAAAAGTCTTTGATGATGATCTATAAGTACATCCATATGTTAATTGATGATAGTCCATTGACTAGAACTGCCTTTCCTATCTATAAAAACAAATTTGTTTTTTAAGATTCAGGATATATGCCAAGTTTCCTTCTTTTAAATGAAGGTATTCCTTGTTTCTGCTAGTCATTTTTGTCCCAGTTTCCCAAGAATATGGGAAATTTTCCAAAACACCCATGTGTAGAATGTATTTTTTCAAAGTTGGCTGCAGCCAAATGTATTCCATCTCGTAGGATCTTATTATAATGTGACATTAACAATCCTCCATCAAGGGGTGGAATTTGTGTTCCTGCCCCATGAACCTGAACAGACCCTTGTAAATGCCTCAACCAGTAGAATATAGAAGTAAAACCATGTGACTTCCTAATATGGTCGTAAAAGGTAGTACAGCTTCCATTTGGCTCTCTTGGGGGCCTTGGGGATCAACCTGACATGGAGGAAGTCCAGCTTTCCTAAACCTGCCATGCTAGAAACATCATATGGAAAGACTATATACAAAAAGATAAAGATGTCCAAGGAGCCCTAACTGTTCCAGCTCCCAGCTGTTTGTTCCCAATACAGATTCCAAATGTATGTGAATAAGTTTTTGATGGTCACAACCCTGCCTTTGACACCAAGTAGAATAGAAACAAGCCTTCCCCAACTGTGACCTGTGCAAATTCCTGCCTCACAGAATCTGTGAGCACAACTGGTTGTTCTGTATCTCTAAATTTGAGGGTAAAATGTGATCAGGGATAGTAACCAGAACTTTCTAAGGAAATTCCTTGAAGTATAGAGAGGGCATTAGATTTGACATCACTAGCCTGATTTTGAATCCAAATCTAACCATCCTACTAGCTGAGTAAACTTAACCTAGTCAGAGTCCTTTCTGAGCATTGCTTTCCTCACCCATAAAATGAGCATAATAATGATTGCCTTAATATACATCAAATTTTATTTTATTTTTTTAATGTTTATTTATTTTGAGAGAGAGAGCATGAGCAAATGGGGGATGGGCAGAGAGAGAAGGAGAGAGAATCCCAAGCAGGGTCCACACTGTCAGCACACAGCACCACTCGGGGCTTGATCCTGTGAACCATGAGATCATGACCTGAGCCAAAATCAAGAGTCAGTTGCTTAACCAACTGAGCCACCAGTCACACCTATACATCAAATTATAAAATGCAAGATACAGAATAGTGTGGTAAACTACCATTAGTGTGAGACATATGTATATAAACAAAGACGTGTACATACACAAAACCATATTAATATATTTGTGCTGCATAAAATAACTGGAAGAATACAAATTGGTTAACAGTGATTGTCCCTGAGGAGAGGAAAGGTAGACTAGAGAGACTTAGTATACAGACTTAGTATATAGACTCGATATACTTTTGTATTACTTGTATCTTTTGCAAGTGTTTGTATTAACTATTTCAGAAAAAATATAAAATGAGAATAAATGAATTTGGGGAAATTACATGGCAAAATTTATATAATAAAAATTTTAATGTTTGATAAAAATAATTAAGACAGTGCAGTGTTATATTAGTTATATTAGTTTTAGGTGTACAATCTAATAATTCACCAGTTCTATACATTACTAAGTGGTAATCATGATAAGTGTACTCCTAATCCTTCACCTAATTCACCCATCCTCCCACCCACCTCCCCTCTGGTAATCACCAGTTTGTTCTCTGTAGTTGAGTCTGGTTTCATTTTTTGTTTTTGTTTTTGTTTTTGTTTTTGTTTTTTTTGGTTTGTCTTTTTTTTCACGTGTTTTGTTTCTTAAATTTCACATATGAGTGAAATCTTATGGTATTCATATTGTTGCAAATGGCAGGATTTCATTGTTTTATGACTAATATCTGGGGTGTGTGTGTATATACATCTCTTTATCCATTCATCTGTTAATGAACACTTGGATTGCTAATAATGTGAAAAAATTTTAAAGCCCAGAAATAGAACACAGAATCTACAGAAAATTTCAGTATATTACAGAAGGGAAATTTCAATTCATTGGGAAAAGGATGGATTATTTAGTAAGTGTTACTGGCACAAGTGGCAATCTACCAAAATAAAATAAAATATCTCTATGTACAAAAATAAATGTCAGATGGAATTTTAAAAACTGAATGTAAAAATTAAAATATTAAAAATCTTGGAAGAAAATTTAGGAGACAATATATACCACCTATGATGTAGGGAAGATTTTTCTAACCAAAAGTGGAAACTCAGAAGCTATAAAAGAAGTAATACATATTTGACTACATAAATACTTTAAAATTTGTTTGATGAAAGTCACTCAGACAAAACATTGGGGAAAATATTTCCATAACTATGACAGGTAAAAGTCATATAAAGTGTTTTTGCAAATTGATAACAAAATGCAATTGAAAATAGGGAAACTATATGAATAGCGAGTTCAGAGAAGAGAAAGAACAAATGGCAAGTAAATATACCAGATGTTTAATGTCCCTAATCAGGTATAGGAAAATGAAATCACAACAAGCTATCACTCGTCAGATTGGCAAAATTCTGCCAACGGGGTTGTGGTAAAAAGGATGTGGTGTTAGTGGTAACGTGAACAGCTACAGCCTTTTTTTGGAAAGCTATCTAACAATATCTACTAAAATGAAAAACACACTCTTCAAACCAGAAATCCCTCTCTCAAATCTACCCTCAAGAAATAAAAGGACCAGGACATTAAAAAATAAACTAAATTTACTCTCTATAGTACAGCTTATAATGGTAAAAATCTGGAAATAAATAAAAGGCATTCAGTAGGAGATTGAAAGGACTGATCAAATAAATTGTGAAACAGCTATTATGTGGGAAAATGTTCAACCATTAGAAAGAATAAGCTGGAGAATGAGCTAAAAGATCTAAAGCAGTTGACTGTTGCATGGAAAAAAAAGAAAGATGCAGAGGGGTATATAACATGACACTACTATATTTTTATTTTATTTTATTTTTGATAGAGACAGAGCACAAGTGGGGGAGGGGCAGAGAGAAAAGGAGACACAGAATCCGAAGCAGGCTCCGGGCTCCGAGCTGTCAGCACAGAGCCCGATGCTGGGCTCGAATTCACAAACTGCGAGATCATGACCTGAGCCGAAGTCGGACGCTTAACTGACTGAGCCACCCAGGTGCCCCACATGACACTACTATATTAAAACAAACATACAAAACCAAATTATATATGTGTATATAAACTGATGGCTTATATGATCATGGAAGAAAGTATGGAAGAATATAACCAGGTTATCGATAACAATTTCCTGTGGTGGGGAATGAGGTGTACTGGTTAGGGAAGGAAGGGGTGACAGTTGGAGAGAAAATGAAAAAGACTCAGTTAGGAATGCTCACAACACTGACTCCATCTTTGGCCCTCCATCTTGGTCTCCCCTCTGGTGCACAGATGGCACCACTTTAGATAACTAGTAGAGATCCCCTCTGGATCACCATTTCAGATAACTACCCTGTGAACTTACCACCATGCCTCTCACTCCATAAAAGCTGTGGGTTAAGGTCCAGATAGCAGCAGGGAATGGGGACAGCGAATAGCTGTGGAATGCCCCCGATCTTCCACGTGCCCCCTCTATTGCCTCTTGATTTTGGCTCGGATCATGATCTCACAGTTGTAGGACCAAGTCCCCGCGTTAGGCTCTGTACTGGGCATGGAGCACGGGATTCTCTCTCTCCCCCTCCCTTTGTCCTTCCCCACACCCTCTCTCAAAATAAGTAAACAAACTCTGTCACCATTAAATAATAATTCTCCATTCTCCCCTTCCCCCAGCTCCTGGTAACCTAATCTACTTTCCGTCATTTTCCTATAGATATTTCCTATAAGAATAATACAATATTTGTCCTTTTGTGTCTGGCTTATTTCACTTAATGTAATGTTTTCAAGGTCCACCCATGTTGTATCAGACCTTAATTCCTTTTCTGTGGCTGAATGATCTTGCGTTTTCTGTACATGCCAATTTGGTTTGTCCATTCATCTGATGCACAATTGGGTTGTTTCCACCTTTTGGTTAGGATGAACAATGCTGCTGTGAGCTCTGCTGTACAGGTATGTGTCTGAATCACTATTTTCAGTTCTTCGGGGTACATACCTAGGAATCAAATTACTGAGTCATATTGGAAAGATACTTTTTAAAAGGCATAGTTCACAAGGATCAAGAGAATAGTGAAGAGTAATAATACAATTTTGGAAGCTAAAGTGAACAAGTGGTAATCAACTAAAATTTACTGAGGGTCAGATTCTACACTGGTGAAAGGGAAAGAACCAATTTAATTCGTGTGACTGGATTCTCAAAAGGCTCAAGAATCAGCAGCTTTAAGTACCCCTGAAAGTCAGGGGTGGGAGCGGTGTGAAGAAGATAAGGTGAGAGTGCTGAAAGCACAGGACTGGTTGAAAGGAGTTTAAGAAGTGGTTATCGAGGGGCGCCCGAGTGATTCAGTCGGTTGTTGCTCTCCCTGTCTTTCTGCCCCGCCCACTCTTACATGCACACACTCTCTCTCTTTCTCTCAAAATAAATAAACCTTAAAAAAATTGGTTATAGAATACGCAATTGGGGTCACCACAGAGCAACTGGTATCAGACTTAAACTACTGTGGTAAAAAATTAAACTCACACACACACACTTAAAACCTGGACAAAATATATGAAACAAGTATTGTAGACATTAAGCAGTGACCAATACAGGACTGTGATCATTGAGGGGAAGAAGGGCAGCACATAAGGTGAGCTCCACAGTTCACCCAAGCTTTCTCCCAGAGGATATATTCTAGGCCAGAACGTGGGACCATGGAGTAGAGAAGCAGAACAGTATCTCACTGGTTAGAGGAAGGAGACTTCAGAATTAAAGGCTCAGAGTTCAGTTCAGATTAAAGGTGCAGGGTGCTGGGGAAGTGAGGGTGCTATAAAAAAGGAACCGAAGGGGCACCTGGGTAGCTCAGTCAGTTGAACATCCGACTTCTGCCCAGGTCACAATCTCACAGTTGGTGAGTTAGAGCCCCGCGTCGGGCTCAGTGCTGACAGCTCAGAACCTGGAGCCTGCTTCAGATTCTGTGTCTCTCTCATGCTGCCCCTCCCCCACTCGTGCTCTGTCTCTCTCAAGTAAGAAATAAATGTTAAAAATTTTTAAAAAGGAACCTAAGAATTCTGTGTGAAAACTCTCCTCAGGTCTTGGACAATTCTTGGTCATGTCAGAGCAGTAGCTAGGAAATTGGGTACAGAAAGAGTGTGCTTGAGAGATGTACCTGAAAGGAACTGAGGAAGGCAGGATTAGGCAGAAGGAAAAACTGACTCATAATGCAGTTGCAACTGAGGCCTCAGCCATACTTTAGATCTACTAGGACCATTGAAAATTGAACCAATTTGAGGAAAGGAGAGGCCTTAGTGCTCCCAGCTTAGCCCCCAGGTGGGGGCTTATCTTGGGTAGGACAGTTCCCTGAGGCACTTCCCAGAGAGGGACACAGCTATGAGCTGTCAGTCAGATACTTAAGCAGCTGGAGAATGGGTGCATTAACCCTAAGAGGAGATTTAGGTTGACATTAAAGTATCCACTGGAAGTTGCACTGATGATTTCTTCCAAACATTTAAGTAATAAATAATATCGATCTTACACAAACTCTTCCAGAAAATAAGAAAGGAGGGATTACTTCTCAACTCATTTTAGAAAGTCAACATAACCTTGACACCAAAACTAATAAGGACATTATAAGAAAGGAAAAGTATACACCAATAGCTTTTATGAACAGACTCAAAATTCTAAATAAAATATAACCAAGTAGAATCCAGCAATATATAAAAATAAAACATCAGGGGGTGCCTGGATGGTTCAATTGGTTAAGTGTCTGACTTCAGCTCACGTCATGATCTCACAGCTCGTAAGTGTGAGCCCTGCATCAGGTGCACTGTGCCGACAGCTCAGATCTTGGAGCCTACTTCGGATTCTATGTTTCTGTCTCTCTCTGCCCCACCCCCACTCATTCTTGTTCTCTCTCTCTCTCTGTGTCTCAAAAAATGATTAACATTAAAAAAATAATTAAAAAAAAATCATTACCAGTTAGGATGTATTCTAGGAATACAAGTTTGGTTTAACATTCTAAAATCAGGGTGATTATTAACAAAATAAAGGAGAAAATCCATAGATCCTATTTCAAAAAATGGAGAAAAAGCATTTTACAAAATGCAACATTCATTCACGCTTTAATGTTTATTTATTTTTGAGAGAGAGAGAGATCACGAGTAGGGGAGGGACAGAGAGAGAGGGAGACACAGAATCTGAAACAGGCTCCAGGCTCTGAGCTGCCAGCACAGAGCCTGACCCAGGGCTCGAACTCATGAACCATGAGATCATGACGAGCCAAAGTCAGATGCTTAACCGACTGAGCCACCTAGGTGCCCCATTCATTCAAGCTTTCAAAAAATTCTCAGCAAATAAGCATAAAAGGAAGATTTCTTAATCTGATATGAAGTATCTATCATATTCAATGGTAGAAACATTGAACATTTTCTCCCAAGGTCAGGAACAACAGAAGGATGTTCCCTCTCACCGTTTCTATTCAATATTGTACTGGAGGTCCAAGCCAATGCAAAAAGGCATGGCAAAGAAGTAGAAGATAAAAGATTAGAAAGAAATAAAGTATCTTTATAACAAATAAATGATATGATTGTATATGTAGAAAATCCAAAATAATTTACAAGCTATTGGAATTACTACATCTTAGTAAGATCACTGGCAAGAAGATCAATATATAAAATTCAATTTTGTGTATATATGTATATACATATATGTGTATATAGATGTATAACTTACATATATAATATATGATTATATATTATGTAATATATATAATATTATACATAATTAAAGATGAACTTCTTAAATACCATTTACAAAAGCATTAAAAAAATCACAAACCCAGGAATAAATGTAATGAAAAATGTGTAAGACCTCTACGCTGAAAATTATAAAATATTGCTAAGAGGAATTGAAGAAGACTTAAATATATGGAAAAATAATCTATGTTCATTGATTGAAAGACTCAATATTGTTAAGATATCAGCTCTCCTCAAATTGATCTATAGATTCAATGCAATCCCAATCAAGTTCTCAGCAGATTTTGAAGACATCGTCCTCAAGAGTTGGTCAACTTACATTCCAGATATTAAGGTTGACTATAAAGCTACAGTAATTGCGAGAGTATGTTGGTGCCGAGATAGGGAAATAGGCCAGTGGAACAGAATAAGAAGTCCAGACAAAGATGCATACAGTCAGTTGATTTTAAGATAAGGGTATTCTTGCAATTTAGTGGGGAAAGTGGTTCTTTTCAGTACATAGTACTAGAGCAGTTGGTTACCTGTATGGAAAAAGAATGAGCCATGGCCTCCACGTCATACCATATATAAAAATTAATTTTAGTGGATCATAGATCTATATATGAAAAGTAAAATAATAAACTGTCTAAAAGAAAACATAGGGGAAAAATCTTCATGTTCTTGAGGTTGGCAAAGATTTCTTAAACTGGACATAAACACTAATCATGAAAGATAAAATTAATAAATCTGGCTTTATAAAAATCAATTTCTGTCAATAAATGACACCAAGAAAGTGAATAAGCATGCATACACTGGGAGAAGATATTCCCAGTGCATACATCTGACAAAGGATTCATATCAAAATATATAAAGAACTCCCCACCCTCCCCACCCCCGCCAAATCAATAAAAAAGACAACCCAGTTACAAACTGGACAAAAACTTAAACTTTTGCAAAAGATCTCCAAATGTCCAATAAATCTATGAAGAGGTTTTCAACAACAGTTTTCACTGGGATTTGCAATTTAAATCCACAATGAGATATCACTACACACTCCTCCAGAATGGCTAAACTTTAGGACTGACGCTATCAAGGACAGTGATGATGTAGAGCAAGTAGAACTTTCACACATTACCGGTGGAAGTGTAAATTCATCCACCTAGAATTAGAAAACCATTTAGTGGCACAAAAACAGACACATAGACCAATGGAATAGGATAGAAACCCCAGAACTAGACCCACAAACGTATGGCCAACTCATCTTTGACAAAGCAGGAAAGAACATCCAATGGAAAAAAGACAGCCTCTTTAACAAATGGTGCTGGGAGAACTGGACAGCAACATGCAGAAGGTTGAAACTAGACCACTTTCTGACACCATTCACAAAAATAAACTCAAAATGGATAAAGGACCTGAATGTGAGACAGGAAACCATCAAAACCTTAGAGGAGAAAGCAGGAAAAGACCTCTCTGACCTCAGCCATAGCAATCTCTTACTCGACACATCCCCAAAGGCAAGGGAATTAAAAGCAAAAGTGAATTACTGGGATCTTATGAAGATAAAAAGCTTCTGCACAGCAAAGGAAACAACCAACAAAACTAAAAGGCAACCAACGGAATGGGAAAAGATATTTGCAAATGACATATCGGACAAAGAGCTAGTATCCAAAATCTATAAAGAGCTCACCAAACTCCACACCCAAAAAACAAATAACCCAGTGAAGAAATGGGCAGAAAACATGAATAGACACTTCTCTAAAGAAGACATCCGGATGGCCAACAGGCACATGAAAAGATGTTCAGCGTCGCTCCTCATCAGGGAAATACAAATCAAAACCACACTCAGGTATCACCTCACGCCAGTCAGAGTGGCCAAAATGAACAAATCAGGAGACTATAGATGCTGGAGAGGATGTGGAGAAACGGGAACCCTCTTGCACTGTTGGTGGGAATGCAAATTGGTGCAGCCGCTCTGGAAAGCAGTGTGGAGGTTCCTCAGAAAATTAAAAATAGACCTACCCTATGATCCAGCAATAGCACTGCTAGGAATTTATCCAAGGGATACAGGAGTACTGATGCATAGGGGCACTTGTACCCCAATGTTCATAGCAGCACTTTCAACAATAGCCAAATTATGGAAAGAGCCTAAATGTCCATCAACTGATGAATGGATAAAGAAAATGTGGTTTAGGGGCGCCTGGGTGGCGCAGTCGGTTAAGCGTCCGACTTCAGCCAGGTCACGATCTCGCGGTCCGGGAGTTCGAGCCCCGCGTCAGGCTCTGGGCTGATGGCTCAGAGCCTGGAGCCTGTTTCCGATTCTGTGTCTCCCTCTCTCTCTGCCCCTCCCCCGTTCATGCTCTGTCTCTCTCTGTCCCAAAAATAAATAAAAACGTTGAAAAAAAAAATTTAAAAAAAAAATTGTGGTTTATATACACAATGGAATACTACGTGGCAATGAGAAAAAATGAAATATGGCCTTTTGTAGCAACGTGGATGGAACTGGAGAGTGTGATGCTAAGTGAAATAAGCCATACAGAGAAAGACAGATACCATATGGTTTCACTCTTATGTGGATCCTGAGAAACTTAACAGGAACCCATGGGGGAGGGGAAGGAAAAAAAAAAAAAAAAAGAGGTTAGAGTGGGAGAGAGCCAAAGCATAAGAGACTGTTAAAAACTGAGAACAAACTGAGGGTTGATGGGGGGTGGGAGGGAGGAGAGGGTGGGTGATGGGTATTGAGGAGGGCACCTTTTGGGATGAGCACTGGGTGTTGTATGGAAACCAATTTGACAATAAATTTCATATTTAAAAAAAAAAAAGAAAACCATTTAGGGGTATCTGTTAAAGTTAACCACATTACTCAGCAATTATACTTCTAGATATCCTATCCAAGGCCTATGAGTGTCTATGTTACCAAAAGACATGTGCAAGAATGTTCACAATAGTTTTCATAATGGCCAAAAATTGATCAATAGGAGGTTTATAAACAAATTGTAGTATAATTATACAATGGAATATTATATAGCAATTAAAAAGAATAAATTCGGGGCACCTGGGTGGCTCAGTCGGTTAAGCGTCCGACTTTGGCTCAGGTCACGATCTCACTGTCCATGAGTTCGAGCCCCGTGTCGGGCTCTGTGCTTACTGCTCAGAACCTGGAGCCTGTTTCAGATTCTGTGTCTCCCTCTCTCTCTGACCCTCCCCCGTTCATGCTCTGTCTCTCCCTGTCTCAAAAATAAATAAAACGTTAAAAAATTTAAAAAAAAAAAGAATAAATTCAACAGCAAATATAAATCTCAAAAACATCATGTTGAATGAAGCCAAAACCAAACAGTATATACTGGATGAACTGTATGATTCTGTTTATAGAAGCCCAAGAATAGGCAACTAATTTATCA
This sequence comes from Lynx rufus, assembly GCF_022079265.1. Classification (NCBI taxonomy): domain Eukaryota; kingdom Metazoa; phylum Chordata; class Mammalia; order Carnivora; family Felidae; genus Lynx; species Lynx rufus. The sequence continues at coordinate 10,754,867 of NW_025814825.1, forward strand.
TGATAGGAGTAGTAATTCTATTCAAAACAGTGTTTTTATTAAGGAATGAGAGATAGAGAATTTTTTTTTGTTTTTTTTTACTGAGAAGGGGAATGAGGAAATCTGGTGTAATGAAAATATTGTTTTGATTGAGACGGTAGATACACATTGCATAAATATGGTAAAATACAAGTAATATGTATGTGCCCAATTTCACATGTTGGGCAGTTTCCTCTCCTCACTCAGGGAGAAATTGGAGACTTTTTCTTTGGAGAATACAAAACAGAAGATCTCTGTATTCAGGGGCACCAAGTACAGATGAGGGAGGGATGCCATACCAAAAATTGGGGGATTAAGTAATCCTATGCATGCCAAATGCTGGCTCACCCCACTCTAGGTTCTTGTCCTCACTATGTTTCCTGAACTGAAAATTTACCTTCATGTCTCATTAGCCAGAGTCGAATCATACACTCAATCATAAGCTAATAAGCTAGGGAATGTGCAGGATTGTTGTGGGAAGGACTCCCAAGAAGTCAGGACAACCTTGATGGTGTCATCACCATCATCATTATCATCTTACCATACAGACTTGTCTGAATTGCCTGTTGGACCAAAATTACATGAGTATTCCTGCAGCCATTATCCTGAGTACCTTCTCCAAACTGACAGAATTCTAGGTTAGCTCATGGAACAGCCACTGCAGGGACCAGGGCCTCCAGCCACCTCCAACATACTGCTTCCTTTGTTCAGGATCCAAATTCCCAGAAGATTGCTTCTGATTTGGCTGAGCCTGAGTAGCATGCCAATACCCTGTTTTACAGGAGGAGGTAGCATCTGGCCACTTTGGCTTCCTTGGTGAAAATTGGGCACTACCTCCTTGGCTCCTCACAATGACAATTTCCCATCCAAGGAGGATGGTGTTCAGATGCTGTATAACTCCAAACAAATATTCATAACAGCAAAAAGTCATGAAATGGCTTTAACAAATCTTGAGCTAAAAATCTAATACAATTTCCCATTATTTATCCTTGAATTTCCCTGATGCCTCTTTGACTGGACAGTCTCATGTCTTTCTCTGCTCCAGTAGCACAGAGCTGTGAATCTCCTTGTGGTGATTCAATACACAGGCTGTTCCCAGTTTCTAAGAGTTCACAACCTCCCCCCACTCACCTGTCTTCTCTGGTACAAAGGACTGGTGTGTGATTTTGACTGTCTCTGCTGTAAGTTCTATCCCTTCAATCAATGGTCTCTGTTTAGCAAAGACTCAGTATAGCGGTTTGCATGTGTGTATAACAGAAAACAAACAGGTTTGAACAGTTTTCCCCTTTAACAAAATCTCACTAGAGTACTATATGCTTTTGGATGTGGGGACCAATTCCTGCTGGAAAATATTGCAATATTAATTTGCAGTGAATGATTAACATTGCCAAGCCAACTCCTTAATATTTCATAAAACAAAGTTTGTTTTGGATCCCTCTAAAAATCGGTGTTTCTTATTCTTGCAGGTCTCAGCAGCCCAACTTGTTTTGCATATGGTTGCATGTTTAATTAGTGGCCCTTCTGTAAGTGTCTGCAATTAGCACTGTGATGATTTATAAAATAACTCCTTTAAAGCTCCATTTAGCTAGCAGAACTGCACAATCAGGCATAATTAATTCATCATTAATAAATCATGGCTGATTAACTAATCTGTTTATTACCAACACATTACTGAACAGCTCCCACCTGAGCACAGCTAATTTTTCTATGCTGAACAAAACTGGAAGCTAATAAAAATTACCACCACCACAGCCCCTCCCAGACTGCACTAAGCAGCAAGTATATTGGTATGGTCAGAGATTTTGAAGCAATATACATTTAAAAGTGATGCAATCAAGTTGTATAGGCAGTTATGGCTTTGGAGGGAAGAAAGCAGTGGCTAAATGTGGAAGTCTGAAGACCAGTGATTCTCAAACTTCAGTATACACAAGAATCACCTGGAGGGATTGTTAAAAACCAGATTTCTGGTCCCCACCTGCAAAGCTTCTGATTCAGTAGGTCTGGGATGGGGGCTGAGAATTTGCTTTCCTAACAAGTGCACGCAGGTGATGCAGATGCTGCTTGTCCAGGGAGCACACTTGGAGAACCACACTTCTACCCTTTCTCAGATTCTGGGAATGACTCACAACTGCCATAAATCTCAATTCCTTTCTATAGATTTTAATAGTTTAAAACAACAACAATAACAATAGCTTTCCATATTACTTATCTGTCCTTGTACTCACATGCTATCTCAACTGGATTGATCATGTAAGAATTACTTTCTTTTATTTCTCTGCCCCCACAAAACCTAACAACCAAATTCTAGATGTAGAAACTCCAGACAAAATGCAGACATGCTTTGTGTATTCATCTCTGAATCTTAACTCATGCCCCCTTCTGTCTAAGCGCTGTTCTTCAATACTCCTCTGACTATGTCATAGCACTCGGTATCTATGCCATACGAAGGCCCTAATCACAGACCAGCAAGAGTGCTCATTATCTTTTCATGAAAGGATGAGCCCGGTCTCCCCAGTTACAGTCCCTGGAGAGCTCGGTAAGCTCCCTCTCTAATCTCCTTTGCAGCTTGCCCCCCAGCTCTCTAACCCACCAGCTTCTAGCACAGTGTCTTATACACAGGAGACAGCAAATTGCTTTTTACCAGCCATGTCAGATTGCTGAACAGCAGATCTGACCTACAGGCTGCAAATTCAGATCCCAGCTGGGCATCTAACTTGCAGAATACATAGGAGCAACAGCAAGGGAGATTTCCACCCTGAAAAGAACTTGAAAAGAGGCAAATAAATAATCTACCCTCTGAGGGTTAAACCATAAAAAATATATAATAACAAAAATTTTAAAGGCAAATCATAGAAAAGAAAAATGTCAACTTAAAGCGGTGGTTCTCAACCAGGGTGATGGATTTTGCCCCCCTGCCCCTACCTCGAGGATATTGGGCAATGTCTGACAACATTAAATAAATGGAATGGCTTTACTATAATCTGATCAAAGTGGAAAGACAGGGCTGGTCAGCAATGGAGACCCTGGGAAAGGTTGTTCGGGGAGACAACATCAGCAAGGCCCAGCCAAGTTGGATCTAGGAGAAAGGCTGAGCTGTGCTGTGAGGCAGGTAACAGTGAACTCTTATCTCACACGTGCAGGCTAAAGTCATAGTGTCTTCCTAAAATACTGTAAAAAAAAAATCATAAGACAGGAAATAGACACATTACCTGTACATTCAATAACATTAAGTAATTTTTTTCTGTTTTTTTTTAATGCTGTAATGGTTTTCTATTGCCATGTAACTATTACCATAAATTTAGTGGCTTAAAACAACACGTTTGTTGTTTCACTTTCTGTGGGTCAGGAGTCCAGGCATGGTTTAGCTGGGTTCTCTGCAAGGCTGATATCAAGGTGTTAGGAAGGGCTGGGTTCTCCACCTCATGGTCACTCAACTGAGCTGAAAGATCTGCTTCCAGGCCACTCAGGTTGTTGGCAGAATTCAGCTCCTTGCTTTTGTAGGACAGAGGGCTTCACTCTGGTCCTGGCTGTTGGCTAGAGGCTGTCCTCAGCTTCCAGAGGTTTCCCCACCATGGTACCTTGCTTCCTCCAAGCCAGCAAGGGAGAAAGAGATTCCAGCAAGACTGGCACGACAGCCTTATATAAGTAATATAACCATGGAATCATGTACATGTAATCACATATATCCCAAAGTATCTTTGCCATACTTCCTTGGTTAGAAGCAAGTCATACTCAAAGGGAAGTGATTATACAAGGGCATGAACACACGGACACAGGAATCATGGGGTCACCTTAAGAGTCTGTGTACCATAGCATTGATACTGGTATTGAAGTAACTTTTTTTTTAGTTTTAATTTTATTTATTTTTGAGAGAGAAAGAAAGAGTGGGGGAGGGGCAGAGAGAGAGGGAGACAGAGAATCTGAGGCAGGCTCCGTGCTGTCAGCACGAGATCATAACCTGAGCTGAAGTCACAGCTCAGACACTTAACCAACTGAGCCACCCAGGTCCCCCAGAAATGAGATTTAATTTTAAATATACCATTTAAACTGTGAAACCCCCCAATTTTTTTTTTAATTTACATCCAAGTTACTTAGCATATAGTGCAACAATGGTTTCAGGGGTAGATTCCTTAATGCCCCTTACTCATTTAGCCCATCTCCCCTCCCACAACCCCTCCAGTAACCCTCTGTTTGTTCTCCATATTTAAGAGTCTCTTGTCCCCCTCCCTGTTTTTATATTATTTTTGCTTCCCTTCCCTGTGTTCATCTGTTCTGTGTCTGAAAGTCCTCATATGAGTGAAGTCATATGATATTTGTCTTTCTCTAATTTCGCTTAGCATAATACCCTCTAGTTCCATCCATGTAGTTGCAAATGGCAAGAGTTCATTCTTTCTGATTGCCGAGTAATACTCCATTGTATATATATACACATCTTCCTTATCCATTCATCCATCAATAGGCATTTGGGCTCTTTCCATACTTTGGCTATTGTTGATAGTGCTGCTATAAACACTGGGGTGCCCCTTCAAAACAGCACACCTGTATCCCTTGGATAAATACCTAGTAGTGCAATTGCTCGGTCATAAGGTAGTTCTATTTTTAATTTTTTGAGGTACCTCCATACTCTTTTCCAAAGTGGCTGCACCAGTTTGCATTCCCACCAGTAGTGCAAAAGAGATCCTCTTTCTCCGCATCCTTGCCAACATCTGTTGTTGCCTGAGTTGTTAATGTTAGCCATTGCCATTCTGACAGGTGTGAGGTGTTATCTCATTGTGGTTTTGATTTGTATTTTCCCTGATGATGAGTGATGTTGAGCATTTTTTCATGTGTTGGCCATCTGGATGTCTTCCCTGGAGACATTTTGCCTGTTTTGTTCATGTCTTTTGCCCATTTCTTCACTGGATTATTTGGTTTGGGGGTATTAAGTTTGCTAAGTTCTTTATAGACTTTGGATACTTTATCTGACATGTCATTTGCAAATATCTCCTCCAATTCCATTGGTTGCCTTTTAGTTTTGCTGATTGTTTCCTTCTCTGTGCAGAAGCTTTTTATTTTGAGGAGGTCCCAATAGTTCATTTTTGCTTTTGTTTCCCTTGCCTCCAGAGATGTGTTGAGTAAGAAGTTGCTGTGGCCAAGATGAAAGAGGTTTTTGCCTGCTTTCTCCTTGAGGATTTTGATGGCTTCCTGTCTTACATTTAGGTCTTTCATCCATTTTGAGTTTATTTTTGTGTATGGTGTAAGAAAGTGGTCCAGATTCATTTTTCTACATGTCGCTGTCCAGTTTTCCCAGCACCACTTGCTGAAGAGACTGTCTTTATTCCACTGAATATTTTTTCCTGCTTTGTCAAAGATTAGTTGGCCATATGTTTGTGGGTCCATTTCTGGGTTCTCTATTCTGTTCCATTGATCTGAGTGTTCTTGTGCCAGTACCATAATGTCTTGATGATTACAACTTTGTAGTACAGCTTGAAGTCTGGGATTGTGATGCCTCCTGCTTTGGTTTTCTTTTTCAAGATTGCTTTAGCTACTCAGGGTCTTTTCTGGTTCCATACAAATTTTAGGATTGTTTGTTCTAGCTCTGTGAAGAATGCTGGTGTTATTTTGATAGGGAGAAGTAACTTTTTGTTTTTTAATTGAAGTATCATTGACATGATTACTTTCTTTTTTAAGAGTCCCTATATTTTAGAGCTAAATTCAGAAATATTTACCAATGAATGTATATGACGTCTGTCTGGAGTTTGCTTCAAAATAATCCAGAGGGGGAGGAGAAGTAAGTGGAGGCATAAATAATTGGCCATGAGTGGGAAATTGTTGAACCTGGGTGATAGGTTCATAGGAGCTCATTATATATTCTCTCTACTTTTCTTATATGTTTGAAATTTTTAGAATAAAATTAAAAATAAATAAAAAGACAGCATGTGTATCCATTGCTACAAAACTAATTACCTCACAACCTAGCAATTTAAAAAAATTTTTTTTCCAACGTTTTTATTTATTTTTGGGACAGAGAGAGACAGAGCATGAACGGGGGAGGGGCAGAGAGAGAGGGAGACACAGAATCGGAAACAGGCTCCAGGCTCTGAGCCATCAGCCCAGAGCCTGATGCGGGGCTCGAACTCACGGACCGCGAGATCGTGACCTGGCTGAAGTCGGACGCCCAACCGACTGCGCCACCCAGGCGCCCCACAACCTAGTAATTTAAAACAAACATTTATTTTTTTTTTAATTTTTTTTTCAACGTTTTTTATGTATTTTTGGGACAGAGAGAGACAGAGCATGAACGGGGGAGGGGCCGAGAGAGAGACACACACAGAATCGGAAACAGGCTCCAGGCTCTGAGCCATCAGCCCAGAGCCCGACGCGGGGCTCGAACCCACAGACCGCGAGATCGTGACCTGGCTGAAGTCGGACGCTTAACCGACTGCGCCACCCAGGCGCCCCTAAAACAAACATTTATTATCTAAGTTTCTGTAGGTCAGAAATCTGGCACAGCTTATGCTGGTGTGTCTGGTTCAGGGTCTCACAAGGCTGCAGAACTACAGGTATCCCAGTCTTGAGGGGTTGGAGGATCTGCTTCCAAGCTCATTCGTGTGGCTGTCGATCAGCCGCTCCTTATGGCAGTTCACAAGGGGCAGCTGGCTTCCCACAGAGCAAGTGATGAGAAACACACACACACACACACACACACACCCCTACCAAAACAGAAAATGCAGTCTTTAATAATATAATCTCAGGAGTGATATACCATCACTTCTGAATATTCTATTCGTCACACAGACCAACCCTAGTGAAATGTGGGAGCGGACTGCACAAGGGTCTGAACAGCAGAAGGTGGGATCATTGACAGCCATTTTGGAGGCAGGCTACCATACATGGTGCATAAGGCAAAAACGGAGTGCTGTCCAAATTATTCTTGAAAATCCTGTAAATAACCTATAAAGCATAGAAGACAGATATACCAGTGCACAAGCCAATACTGCCAGTTTTTCCTCTAGTGCTGGAACACTTCACTGTTTTGTTGAGTGCCAGATAAAGTTGTTGGCTTGAATTAGGGACCATGGGCATTCCAAAAATAAATATACTTAAACCCTAAAATCACATTTGGCCATGCCATGAGCATGTATAGTTAAATTCAAGTAAATTAAATGCATTATGATGGGATTCTAATGCATTGTTAGAGTGGGAAAGCTTTTGTCTTGGTGATATCTGCCATTTAGGTCCGTTTTGCTGACTCTCTTTGTTTCAGCTCCGCAGTACTAAAGCAGCTGTCTGATTAAAATTTGGCTTCCCAAGGGCGCCTGAGTGGCTCAGTCCGTTAGGCATCCGACTTCAGCTTAGGTCATGATCTCAAGGTTTGTGAGTTCGAGCCCCATGTCGGGCTCTGTGCTGACAGCTCAGAGCCTGGAGCCTGCTTTGGATTCTCTGTCTCCTTCTCTCTCTGCCCCTACCCCACTTGTGCTCTGTCTCTCTCTGTCTCTCAAAAATAAATAAATGTAAAAAAAATTTTTTAATAAAATTTGGCTTCCCAAACATATATGCAAATGCTGAAAAAAATGCTCTGCTCTAATCCATTCCATGATTATTACATTTCTCATTATAATATTAAAAATTGGTATTCTGGCTTTATACATCAGTCTCTATGCACTAGGTAAATGTGAGTCTGCATCTGAAAGATAGATTCACTCTTGGTACATTTACATAATAGGCTTCTGAGCCTGCACCCCTGTGCCCCTGGACTATGATGAATTTACCCTAGTAATGCCACTCTAGGGGGTACCGTCTGAGTAACCTAAAAATCTTCCCCAGGTGTGGCAGCTATATTCACCATACACAGCACATATCCATGAGCTCCCCCACATTTCTCAGTTCCCTTGCTCTTAGATGGTGTATGTGACCAGTTCTGGCCAATAAGCTGTGAACAGAATTGATACCTATCATTTCTGAGCCAAACATAGTGAGATTTCCATGCATTCTTTCCTCCTGCTGCAGCAACCAGGGAGGCCACATGTTGAAATAGCAGAGTGCAAAATCAGACTAAAAGTACACTTATCAAGGGGCGCCTGGGTGGCCTCGTCAGTTAATCATCCAATTCTTGATTTCGACTCAGGTCATGATCTCACAGTTCATGGAAACAAGCCCTGAGTTGGACTCTGCGCTGACAGCACGGAGTCTGCTTGGGATTCTCTCTCTCTCTCCCTCTCTCATTGCCCCTCCCCTGCTGGTGTGCTCGCTCTCTCTCTCTCTCTCTCTCTCTCTCTCAAAATAAACATTTTTTTAAGTACACTTATCATGATAGGCCCTGAGTATAAATAATTGTTGAATTGCTATATTGCATACCTGAAACTAAAACAACACTAATATAATTATACTGGAATTTTAAAAATAAATAATTTTTTTAAAAAAGAACTTAGCATATATTTGGGAGATAAAATTCAGACCCTTTCAACTATGCATTTATATAAAATCATTCATACAATTCAGTCCCACGTTGAGAAAACTGTACACTCTGTGAAAACCCTCCAGTGATTCTCACCCTTGGTGTCATACTGATGAATTGTGATAAACTGTGAGATGTGTGGCAAGTCACTGGTTACTCATTAAGTTAAAACCCTGAAGCTAGGGAATTGTTTACTTCATTGGAAATTAAGGGAAAATCGAGATTACTGCTATAATAAATTCACTGTCACATGCCTTAACAAAAAGAAATAAAAATAGAAAACATGGTAGCAGTAAGGTGACAAAAATTGGGACACTATAGGAATTTCTAACTCATTAGCTTACAGTTTCTGAGATGGCTGAGAATTGCCATCAATGAGATCACCTGAAACAAACACTTAATGACTTGAAAAATCCCCATCCCAAAGTCAATTATAGGTATCCAATATTATAGATGTCACTGAATTGAAATTCATGTTAAAACTAATTTTATTAAAATAAGAGAATAAAGCCTTTTTAAGTTATCACTGTAAATCTATATATCAAGATAAAGATATTATATTACTTTTAGTATTTAATTTTACTACCACACTAGTACACATACATTTCTTGAAATTTCTGGGGTTTTTGGTTATTCTATGTCCTGATTTTTAGTTATTGAACATGAGTGTGTCCCAATAAGGGAGTAATTTTGTAGGTGCATTAAAATGACTCCTAATCTTACCCTCTGACATATATGAACAGCTTTTGCCTTTTTATCTTCATGACGCATATTCGTCCATATAAATTCATACTATTCATAGACATAGCATAACATTGCTAACATTTTATAGTCTGCTGTAATTTCCTTTCTTAGCACTATATCATGAGGTATTTTTCTATATTTCCACATAGTTATTAGGTCTTTTTAATGTCTGCAAAATATTCTATCAGATACTCACATCTAAGTTTAAATGGTTTGATCTTACTCCTCATAAATTTGTTCCTCATTCTGTGATTGGTAGTCTTAATCAAAGGTGATGACATTAGTCTTCATTACTGGTTACTTACATTTCAAATATGGGTGGAGCCGAAACTCCATTAGTTAATTAGTCAGGAAGCATTATTAAATTTCCATTAAAATGTCTTCATTTTTCTATTTCTAACATGAGGATTAATTTCTGCGTGAATTTGGTAAAAGCATCCTCTCACATTTCTTTTTACACAGAAAATACTTAGTCATTCAAAATAGCAGCATGGAACCACAACCACCTCTAGGCTGTCAGAGTGCCCTCTAAAACAATAGCAGTGCCACCTCTAATGTCAACTCGTCCATCAGGACGCAGTGAAATCTCCAGTTCTCCTCCTCGGCAGGAACACTGAAAGGCTAAAGAAAACATAATACAAGTCACAAATTAATATTGTTTGTTTCCACCCTTTTTAATTAACATAACATAATGAAAGACCTCTTATTATAAGCTCTAGAATCTTCCCAGCTCAGTTTAAAATAAATTCCTTCATCTGTCCAGAGTACTGCCCTGCCCTGTTCTCCTGAGCACTGAGGAATCACAAACACAACTGATCCACAAAACACACAGCTCCACATCTTTTCTTCCTGAGCCATTTCCTCTATCACTTCCTGTAATGTCCACTCCACCTATACACTCCACCTATAGCTTCCTCCCTGCTTCTATCCAGGAGTAAACAAGGAAATGTGATAAGATAGAGGCATGGACTAGAAGTCTAAGAAGATAAAGAGGGGTGATCTTGGCCGTCCTGAGAGAGCCTCATCTTCCTGGGCCTAAAGAGGACAGAGGGAGTTTGTTCACTAATTGTGCTTATCAAGCAACCACACGTCAGGCAAACAAGAGGCACAGCCTCAGTCTTCCTGGAGTTCAGTGCGTAGGGGAGTAACTAGACCACAAGCTGCCATCCCCAAATCAGAGTTACCCTACCCTAACCCTCCCACTAAGGCCTAACCCTCCCACTAAGTAAGACCTCCATCCCATAGGGTCAGGCTCCTACTTTGATTAGTGCAACTGTGTAACCTCCCTTGGCTGCAATCTATTTTTCTCTACACCCAAGCAATATATTAATCATTAGGGGACTTAATTCAAAAGCAGTTTTTTTGATTCAATCCTATGACTAGCAATGGCAGTATGGAACTTTGGTGATCATCCACTCTCAACTAAGTAACCTCATTGGGCCAAAGTTACATAGCTTGTTGATTCTATCCAACAAATGCTTATTGGACACTCACTGTATTAGAAGTGTGTCTATGTGTTGGGAGGAACAGAGGTGGAAGATGTTTGGGGTGGAAGATGTTCTGAGTAGAGGATTCAGGGTGAAGGAATTTAAAATCTTTCATTTTCATGTGGGTTTTTCATGAAAAAAACTTCCATGACATTTTATTACATTTTCAAGTAAATAGTATATATAAGAAGGAATGCTAACTTCAAGTTCACAAATGTTTTAAAAATTGGAAAAAAACCTGCCGTACCATGCATGTCTTTCTTCCCCAGTTGCTGAGACCAGTAGCTGCTGAGAACGGCATGGGCAGACCCTTAAAAGAAGTGAAGTTATGATACAAAAACAGGAGTGACTTTGTGGTAAATTTATAAGCAATTACAAACAACTATCCAATTTGACTAAACCTTAGATGGCTTAGCCACAGCTGAGTGTGGAATTATGAATGGAGATAGAAACAAAGATACAGAATTTATGGATAAGCTCCTCCAAATGATGTATCTCTTATGTTTTACACTTTATGAAGGCTGAATTAAACTGCAGGGTTATTTTTATAATTTTTTAATTTGAGTATAATTGATACAAAATGTTATATTAGTTTCAGGTATACAAGATAGTGATTCAATCTCTCTATGTGTTATGGTATACTCACCACAAGTGTAGCTACTGTCCATCACCACATGCTATTACAATATCATTGACTATATTCCCTATGCTCTGCCTTTTATTCCTGTGACTTACTCATTCCATAGCTAGAAACCTGTATATCCTACTCCCTTTCACCCATTTCACCCATCCCCCACTCCTTCCCCCTGGGAACCATGAGTTTGTTCTCTGTTTGATTCTGCTTTTTATTTGTTTATTCATTTGTTTTGTCTCTTATTCCACATATAAGTGAAATAATATGGTATTTATCTTTCTCTGCCTGATTTATTTCATTTAGCATAATACCTCTATGTCCATCCATGTTGTTGCAAATGGAAAAAAATCTCATTCTTTTTTATTGCTGCATAATATTCGTGTGTGTGTGTGTGTGTGTGTGTGTGTGTGTGTGTGTATCACACATATCACATATACATGCATCACATCTTCTTTATCCATTCACCTATTGATGGACACTTGGGTTGCTATAAATAGCTGCCATAAACATCAAAGTGCATATATCTTTTTGAATTAAACTGCAGGTTTTAATTTTTGTCCTATCAGTTCATTGTCAGCACATGGTAGGAAGATCAAGGGCTTCACATAAATCTTTCTCTATCTTTCAAGGAAAATATCTCCTTCCCCCTAGGATGAACATGCAAAGAAAACTGGGAACTATGACAAAAGGTTAAATTTTCCACCAAGCCAACTTTTTCAGGCTTTTGGTACCAATAGAACTTTCTTTTAGTGAGACATTTTTTTTCACTGGATTGTACCCTAGTTTTATTTTATTTTTTTTTTAATTTTTTTTTTCAACATTTATTTATTTTTGGGACAGAGAGAGACAGAGCATGAACGGGGGAGGGGCAGAGAGAGAGGCAGACACAGAATCGGAAACAGGCTCCAGGCTCCGAGCCATCAGCCCAGAGCCCGACGCGGGGCTCGAACTCACGGACCGCGAGATCGTGACCTGGCTGAAGTCGGACGCTTAACCGACTGCGCCACCCAGGCGCCCCATGTACCCTAGTTTTAGATCAGTGAATAGATATTAATATGAAGGAAAAAAATATAAAGTAATAACTGACAGGGGCACCTGGGTGGCTCAGTCAGTTAAGCGTCCAACTTTAACTCAGGTCGTGATCTCACAGTTTGTGAGTTTGAGCCCCACGTTGGGCTCTGTGCTGGCAGCTCAGATTCTGTGTCTCCCTCTCTCTCTGCCCCTCCCCTGCTTGCGCTCTGTCTCTCTCTCTCAAAAATAAATAAACTTTAAAAAATAATAAAGTAATAACTGACAGAAAAGTCTCTGGGGGAAGAAAAGGATGGGTTTTCTTCAGGAAAACTTATCAGATGTTATGAGGGATCCACCTAGGATGACCAAACATCCCAGTTTGCCCAAGACTGTCCTGGTTTTATCACCAAAGTTCCTGTAGGCTGAGACATGCCTCAGTCCCAAGCAAGCTGAGATGGTTGGTCATCATGTCCAAAGACCTTCCCACTTTAGAAAAGCATTATTACAGGGGAAAACACTTGCCCTCTGTACCAATTAAAACCTTTTAGAAGCAGCTGTGCGTGTGTAAATGCAGACAAAATTTCTTTTCCATGGGGGAGCGCTGAGCTGTACTTTTTGGATGTCATTGGGCATTCTCCTGAGTCCTTAAAAGTGCTTTGCTTAGCTTTGAATTTCACGTGTTTTCTCAGAGACTAACTAAGTCAAAGTCCTGAAACCATTCCAGCCTCTGCCTTCTGACCAGAGCAGGAGCCTCAAAGTTCCTTCCCAGCCTCCTTCTGCCCCAGCCACCATCCCATCCACCAGCCTCCTCCATCAAGCATTCCCTTCTTTTTCTCCTCAGCCCACTCTTCTCAAAGAGCATGAGAGGAGGAAGCTTCACATCCTTGCCCATCTTCGATTTCATCCCTCTGCTTCCGGCTGGCAGATCTTGAATAACCCTGTCCCCAAACCCATCCCACCCACTTTGGGGGTAGGTCTGGGAAAGCTCTTCCTGTCCCTATTTCCCACCTACAACCCAGGAGTTTATCCTTCAAAAACCAAATCTTATCTAGATGTCAGTGATCATGCAGGCTGGTCATTGAAAAAGAAACAAAAGGCTTTGGGACTGTAGTGGACATCAGCCCCTGAATTTTGCAAATGGCGGATCTGGAAGTGTTGGTTCAGGGAGCCAGTTTTATCGTTACTATTAAAATAGCTAATAGTTATTGGGCACTTATCATGTGACAGGTACTGTGCTAAGCACTTACCATGCATTATCTTTATATAACCCTATGAGGTAATACTCATATTTTATAGAGGAGGGAACAGAAATTTTTAAAAGTTAAGTCATTTGCTCCAGGTCAACAGCTAGGAAACTAGGATATAAACTCAGACTGTCTGACATAAGGCTGCTATACTGCCTGCTTAATTCTGTAGTTGTCACATGAAACTTCAGTGAAGGGATGGGGAGATAAGGAAACAGAAACAGCTCAAAACCCAAGCAACCTGAAAAGTCATGTGAAGGGCACTTACACAGCTATTTGTTATCCTCCTCCTTCATTGTTGAACCATCCCCAGGACCCAGTCAAAAAGTACCTGTTACAGGGTCTTCAGCCACACCAACCCACGGTGCAAAATATCTGGAGTAAAAGTCAAATGCTTGGCTCTGCCCTCCAGGCTCTCCTTTAAGAGTGAGAATGAGTCCTTTCACCTTTCCTGTGTTTTCCACTTGCAGAAGATTCTGTGTGTTCACCTTCAGGTTCTCCAAAAATGACCTTGTTCATAAATAGGACCCATTAGGACAAACCCATCCCACAGACCACTACACAGACTCTCTAAAGCAAGATAAGGTGCAGCTTGAGCAAACAGCTCAGCAGTCAGGGAGGAAAGCAAGTTGAATATCTTGCTACCTGGGAACAAAACTCTCTGACTGCATAAATCATGGTTTGACTGGACATAGCACAGTCAAACAAAACCAGAGCTATAAATATGGGTTCTCAGCCCTCCCCAAAGTGATGACAAAGCCAAAAATTTTGTTTACCTCTTGTAAGTATCACTGAGCCGGACAAGGAGCTTTCGGGTATCTGGAGAATAGCGGATGTCCTGGACCAGTGTATCACCTATGGCAGTCTGTGGAGACAGACCAAAAACTCCTCAGGAGTGCCTCCTGGGTCAAATCATTGATCTTCTGTATGGGGAAAAACCTCTCATGAGCATCTCCTGTGTGCCAGGCATAGCCAACATCTCCAATCCCAAGAGTTTTAGTTCAGTTTCAGCTCTCAAGGTGTTGCCCAAGGAAGGCTAGTTTCCTGGAGACCAGAGACCTTTAAGGGGGTTGAGCTTACCCTCTGAGAGCCAAAGATAGGCATTATTCACAAGTATTACTATGTGCCTCCACACTCTACTCTTTCAAGTGTGCATTTTCCTCACAAATAAAGAGGAAGATTTAGGCCCAGGGACAGGGACGGACACACACACACACACACACACACACACACACACACACACACACAAACACACACCTTGACCCAGATCTGAGGGGCCCTGGAGTCAAAGCTCTGAATCTGTCTACTGTCTACTGTCTGTAGAAACGGGGGCCTCAGGCCCACCTCTTAACATTGTTGTGAAGATTAAATGAAATATATATGTGGTCGCCCTGGGTGGCTCAGTTGGTTGAGTGTCCGACTTCGGCTCAGGTCATGATCTCACGTTTGTGGGCTCAAGCCCCGCATCAGGCTCTGTGCTGACAGCTCCGAGCCTGGGGTCTGCTTCAGATTCTGTGTCTCCCTCTCTCTCTACCTCTCCCCTGCTTGCAGTCTGTCTCTCTCGGTCTCTCAAAAAAATAAAATGTTAAAAAAAAAACTTTTTTTAAGAAAGAAGAAAAAAAGAATATACATGGAGTCCCAGCATCAGCAAATAGGAGATTCTATATGGCAAGGACTCAAGGCCAGCAGTTTGAATAAAAGTGGGGACTAGACCACTCATCTTAACACTACTCTGTTTGGCAAGCACTGTTTTCACTCAGACTGTGTGCTGTGGATCAGTAACATAGCAACATTTACTAAAGATACTTTCATTCACGCTCTACCTAAGACTGCACACAATCTTGCTCATATCCTAGAACATTATTTGTGTGATTGGTTGTTGATTTGGAGTGCTGAGATTATAAGGGGGGAAAAGCCTCTCCAAGTCACCCTTTGGCACCACCACTGGCTGTAGGCAGAGCAGATGAGAATTACACAGAAGTGATCTGACCATCATTAGGTCGCTTCAGGTCCTCCAATCTTCTCTAGGGGCTGAGATGTTCCAGGTCCCAAAACCAAGACTCCATCCACTTTGGGTGATGCCTCAACTGTCTGCCCCTGTTTCCACAGCTAAATAATGTCCGTCCCTCTAGAAATGGAAACTCTTGCAGCCAGATCCCATCTGCTCTTGGGGACTTTCAGTTTCTCGGAAGGATTATTCAGCCCTCCTCTGCATGAATTCTTACGTCAATTTGAAAGTCTAATTCTCAGCTGAGAATCCTATTGTTAGTTTCTAGGAACATAAAATGACAATACTCACTATAACTAACTCTTTATCATGCCCATTTTACAAATGCTGAGCCTCAGGCATAAAGATACCAGGTTAAGTTCTTTCTACCATGACCAAGGTCTATGCTGTGAATATTTTCCACTTTCTTGACAACATGCTTAAAGTAGTTCATTTTTGAATTTGGCTTGTCTTCCAAAACCTGAGCCACAGGTGAGGCTGAGTGTAAAATCAGAATCTATAATCCTTACTGCTACTCTTTGAAAACATAGACAATATAAGACACTAAACAGATTATAAATGCTTTAGTTGAAAAGTCAATGAGAAACACCCCAGAGGCACCCACAAAGGCCATTTTACAGAATTTTTTTTTTTTTGTCGCTGCAGCCTCTGGTCCTGGTCTTGACCAGTCCCTTCCTTCTCTACAAACTAAGTACCTGGTCATCCAGAGCTGCTCTGCCCGTCTGGCATCTCCACAGGATGACCATAGTGCGTACTTCACTGGGGAACAGTGAGAATTACAGGAGATATTGCATGTGAAATGCTTATTAGCACCTGGTACTGCACAGGGAGACTCTCCAAAATGTTTATTATCATTGTTTTTCTTGTTATTAAGACCCACCCCTATATAGACCTCCAGAGGAAGGCAGACTATGAATCTTGCCTTCTGTCTCAATTTATCCAGACTTTCCTGCCCTCCTCCATCAAAGCACAGCTCCCTGACCTCAGCCGCATTCTCCACCACAGAAATTAGGATCACCCTGCCAGGCAGCTCCCATTCCTTTTTCTCTCAGCCACCACACAGCAGTCTGTCCTCCCCTTACCTTCATGGAAGCTAATACTGACAATGAAGGGTCAGGGAAAATTGCTCAACCTTCTCACCAAATAACATTCAGTATTAAAATCCACACCTCAAATGCACTGTGCACTCTTCATCCGAGCTTAGACTGGAACATTTATACTGATAGAAGGCCTATCTTTGGGGGTCAAAGGCTACTGTTCCTTTGTGTTCAAACAACAGATCAGACCAGATGTTCAAATGACCAGATCACATGAGCTTAAGTTTAATTCCTTTCACCAACCTTTATCAAGTCGTCCACTTCATGGAAGTCCTAGATGAGGAGAAAAGACAAGACCATTGGAAAACAGGCAAGCTGTCAGTTGTATACAGTTCATGGCAATAATTAGAAAGAGCTTACCTGGGGGTGAGTTGGATAAAGAGGCAGATCCAGGATGATACCATCCTGTGCTCTTCTGGCCGTTAGTTCCCCACTCAGAGTGACAAAGGTTAGAGTGCTATTCACATTTTCTGGCCAAAAAAAAGAGTCTTACTTTTGTCAATTATAAAGGAATTTTGAGAGAAAATCAAGAAATAGGAAAATAAACTTTGTTATATATTTACATATCTGTTTTGATCACTATTGTGTTTCCCTAGATTCTGTGGCAGTGCTGCCTTTTCCCATATGGAGGGGTCCAAGTTTGCCTTACTGTGGTCCAGAGTAGAGAAAGGCATCCCTGGATTCTCACTTGAGAACCGAGAACATAACTGATTGGACTTGACATCACACTGCAAGGCTTCAAATGCCAGCTTCTTTTAGCTTACTAACTGTGCCTTTGAGCAAACTATTTAACCTCCTTAAGCCTCCATTTCCTCATCAATAAAATGGGGTAAAAATTAAACCTACCTCATAGGGATGCAATAGTGTTTTCTAATGCAGATTTTTAAATATACACTATAGAGTTACAAATAATACTAGTCTAAGATATGCCAAAGGGATGACAAATAGAATATACAAATTATGAACAACAGTCTAAAGGAACAAATCAAGCTTACCCTAAATAAACCAAGCTATACATAAAATTATCATTTGAAGATTGAGCCTTCATGTTACTGATACAACTTGGGCCACTTATCTGACCTCATTGTGGGTAACATTTTTAGTGAAAACAAAGATTTATGACCTAATTCTTTCCTCCCCCTTAATATTTCTGTGAAACTTAACCATATCTAAAAGGTAAGGAAATTTGGCATTGTCAATTAACTTTCACTGAATATAAAATTTATACTCTAAAACCCAAAGTTTAATTTTTCTTATTATAATTGGTGGAATACATTATTATTTACAAAGCACCTTTTCATAACTTATACAACCTTAAGACCACCCTGTGGGGGATCTGAAGGTTATTATTCCAAGTCTCTGCCTCACTTCAACCAATGTGGGGTTTCAAAAGACACTCAATCCAACTTCAGTAAAATCTACTTTTCAAGACTGAGTTCCTAAACAATATTTCAGGATACTTTCCTGCCTTCATTGTCCCCTATCCACAGAAACCAAAATTGTCTTTTTAAGACATATAATGGATTACATTGTAGAGGAGCCTTGACCTGACTCTCAATGTTATCTCCTGCCAGTCACCCCCAAGAAGCTCCAGCCACTCCTAGTATATAGGCTGCATCTCAAGGGCTTTGCATTTGCTGCTACCTCTGACTCCTTCTCACAGTCTAGCTCTTTGCACAGATGGCTTCATATTCTTCAGCCTGAAGGTCCCTTCTCTAGTGCATGCCGTTGTCCAAAATCTCACTCAACCTTCCCCTCTCAAGGCAAGGACTAGGTGAGGCAAGGAAATACAGAGGAACAAATTTAAGGAGGCATCTGCTCTCAGGTACAGCCTGAAGGCTTGATTTTCTCCCCCTTCACCCAACCCCAACCGGGTTGTGGAAGGTGTTGGTGACCGACAGCTCTCAGCTGAGTCCCACTCTGTGAATTGCCCTTGGGTGAGTAGAGCTATTTTACCCAAGGTCATGCTGCTTTTCTGGGCATTGGAGGCTGGTCAATGGAAGGTACAAAGGCCTAAACTTTTGCTTCTATTTAGAACTATACTACTTAAAGAACCTTGGCAGCTTTAGACCTCCCTGTGGATTTGGCCTAGGCCTTTCTTTGTTGCTACCACTTTGCAGTTCACCTTCTCGCTCTTGTATTCCACTTTCTTTACTCCCCTACAAACATTGATCCCAAGAATACTGCCCGCAGTTCTTCCGGCATGCAATATGTCTCAGAGTCCACTTCTTGGGGAAACTCACCCTGTAACACCTTCCCTACCACCTCCATCTAAGTAACTCCCCAGAGAACCTCCTTTTCCAACTCTGCACTCACTACAGTTACCCTCTGTCATATCGTCCTGTGTATTTCCTTGTTTAACTTCCTGTTTGTTGTCTACACCTATTCATGGCTACTTCCATCTCCACTTTTAGGGCATTTCTAGGCATCTCTCCCCTACCCCATTCCCACAAAGCCCTGACCTTTATTACACTAAATGTAGCTAGGATGAAAACTGGTAGGATTGAGGTCCTGCATCATCTCTTCAAAAGGTAAATGTGTATAGTCAGGGCTCACGAATCTTCAGAGTAAAGAATCTCTTGTGATGGGCGTTTGGCTGGCACAGTCTGTAGAGTATGTGACTCTTGATCTTGGGGTCCTGAGTTCAAGCCCCACATTGGGTGTACAGTTTACAGAAGAAGGAGGAGGAGGAGAAGGAGAAAGAAAAAGGAAAGAAAGAAAGAAAGAAAGAAAGAAAGAAAGAAAGAAAGAAAGAAAGAAAGAAAAAGAAGAAGAAGAAAGAAGCAGCAGCAGCAGCTGCTGCTCTTGCAAAATGAATTTCAATGTGGGTGGGGACATATTCAGAGCAAAAAGTGCCTTATGGTTCCCAGATATCACATCATGTGAGATGCCTGTTGTGTCTCACAAGCTCACCCGCTGTGTTGGTCAGAGACCAGAGAACTCCTCTTCAAAATAAAATGGCATTCTAGAGAACACTGACCATGGCTTTCCAACATGCCTGGCACATATTCAGGAAGGCCAAAGTCTCGGGGGCTGTTTTTGTTTCGGTGTACCGAATTGCATGAAATAGATTCTGTGATGTCTTTATACCAGTATCTTTGATTCATCACAAAGACTTTGTGAGAATTTTTTTAAATATTGGCTATTTGCTAAATGATGGGTTCATAAAAGAAAATCACATTACTTATTTTGTAAAACAGCACAGCTGCGGAAGCCAGGGTAGCATGGCCACAGAGAGGAACCTCAGTTGCCGGCGTAAACCACCTTAATCCAAAGCAGGAACCTTCAGAGGAAGAAAAACCAAAGAGAAATGAGATCATTCCCATACAAGTGGGTCACAAATTTTTTATTTTCTTACTCTTTTCTAGATATTTCCCTAGCATGATTAATACCTGAAAGGAGGAATGAAGGAGGCCAGCATCGTCAGGCTCCCCAGTGCTGATCTGGAGCTGAAACGTTCAAATCACCCAACACCTGCTCCCTGAGATGAACTGAAAACTAAATCAGAATCTCCCCCTGCTCTTCTCCTATCTGCATGCAAATAGTAAATAGGCATCTCTCTTAAATATCATTCCCCACTGGAAAAGCAGCTTCTGGTATCATTCAAGAATGGCTTTTAAAAAAAAAGCATAGGGGCACCTGGGTGGCTCAGTCGTTTGGGCGTCCGACTTCAGCTCAGGTCACGATCTCGCGGTCCATGAGTTC
Source organism: Lynx rufus (assembly GCF_022079265.1). Taxonomy (NCBI): domain Eukaryota; kingdom Metazoa; phylum Chordata; class Mammalia; order Carnivora; family Felidae; genus Lynx; species Lynx rufus. Next base: position 10,775,252 of record NW_025814825.1, read on the forward strand.
GAGCCTCGTGTCAGGCTCTGGGCTGATGGCTCAGAGCCTGGAGCCTGTTTCCGATTCTGTGTCTCCCTCTCTCTCTGCCCCTCCCCCGTTCATGCTCTGTCTCTCTCTGTCTCAAAAATAAATAAACGTTAAAAAAAATTAAAAAAAAAAAGCATATTTACTTTGTGTAAAGTTGTCAGTTGGGTGCAGTTTTCGGATAAAAGCAGTTTCAGAGAGGTTCATTTCTCTTGCAATTTTTTGATGCATGTCTTCATCCAATTTCTAAATTAGAAACAAAAGTTTATTGAGATTCCAGAAAAACAAATCAGACTTCCTTGGACAGCAACTGCCATTAGTTAATAATATAGCTTATTAATATTAGAAGTTACGTGCTTCACAGGAAATAATTGCCAAGGAAGTCCAGATACTTTTACAAAGGTTGTTTCTCAGAAATCTATGCTTGTAGCACCCTTCATAGGTTGTAGATGCTCGGAGCTGGAACAGACTCTGGAAAACCTACTGGCCTAGCCTATCTTTCATCAGACTATTATCTAATCTGTCTGAGAGCCTATGCTCTCTTCTAAACAATCTCCACAAAGAGAAACTTCACAATCTTCCTTTCTTGTTGAATAAAAAGATGTTCAGCATGCACTCTGGGTAGGCTGGCCCATTCTGCCCCCATTTATACATGCATTTCCTTTTATAAGTCAGGCCTCAGGCCAGAGCTCACCTCCTTAGGGAAGCCTTCCAGACCACTGTCTAAAGGCTTTGTCTCCTCCCAGTGCTTAGGCCACCTGAATTTACCCAGTGTATCCCTTCGCTGTCTCCCACCATCTGAGGGGATATTATGAAGGGATATTATGAGGGCATACAATGTGCTACCTTACTTTGTCCTGGCTTAGAACAATGTTCTGTATTCATCCCAGAATGGTAGGAGCTCAGTAAACATTTGCTGAAAGAATACATTATTCACTTCATCCTCATTTTTATTTTGTTTTTTATGTGACCTCTATGCCCAACTTGGAGCTCGAACTCATGACTCTGATATCAATAGTCACATGCTGTACTGACTGAGCCAGCCAGGCACCCCACTTTATCTTCATTTCTAAAACCCTCAGTATAGATATTTTTATCTACTTGTATATAACGAAATCAAATACAGAGAGGTTATGTAATATCCTAAGGTCATAATATGCCTAATAAATGGTAGAGTGGTTAAGAGTGTGGACTTTGTAAGTGGTAACAACTAGTGAATCTAGAGGAAGGGTATATGGATATTCATTGTACCATTCTCATACTTTTCTGTAAGTTTTTAATTTTTCAGAAAATGGTTAAAAAAATAATGTGAATTTGTATCCTGGGTCAGGTCCTAGTAGCGGTGCAAGAGTGGGCAAGTCACTTATCTCATGGAGCCTCAGTTTCCACACCTTTAAAAATGAGGAGAACAGGAGCACCTGGGTGGCTCAGTTGGTTGAACGTCCAACTCTTGATTTCAGCTCAGGTCATGATCTCATGGTTCGGGTTTGCGGGATCGAGCACCGCATTGGACTCTGTGCTGACAACACAGAGGCTGCTTGGGATTCTCTCTCTCTCTCTCTCTGCCCCTCCCCTGATCAAGCTCGTGTGTGCTCTCTTTTGCTCTCTCTCTCAAAATAAATAGACAAACTTTAAAATAGACAACAGTACTTAAGTGAAAGAGTTACTGTAGAGACACATAAAATACACACACACACACACACACACACACACACACACACATTCCTCTTAAGAAAAAAAATGGGTCAGAAATATGCGTTTTCCTTTAGAGAATGAAAATCAACTTTTTAATCAACAAATGCTCACTAGTTAGATTTAAATTCTAAAGAAGTCTCAAGACAAATGTATTTTTGCTTTGGCCAAATGTACTATTCTGAAAGGGCGGGCCTACGCCGGCCGACTCCATCTTGTTCTGTGTCCTTCACCTTGACCACACCTCCTCCCCTTGAGTAACCCCCCCCCTCACCTGCCTAACAGGACTCAGACCCTTCCCCAGGACCCTGCCCCAGCCAATCGGCTGAGGCCATAGCCATTACCTCACCAACTGCCCCTAGGCCCCAATAAAACCTTTGTCCTTTTGAAACTCGCTCTCTCTCCCTGGTTTCTCACCGCTGCGGCTGCGTCGGTGCAGGTAGGGGATTGAGCTCGAGCTAGCTCGAATAAAGGCTCTTTGCTTTTGCATCGGAGGGGACTCGGCTCCGTAGTGGTCTTTGGGGATCACGAATTCTGGGCATAACAATTCCTGAGCCCCTGAAACCCAGAAATAAGATTTACAACTTTATACTAATAAATTCATAATTCACTTATCTGACTTATGTAAATTAAACACCCATTCTCTTTTAGTTGATGCACATTCTTTGGAAACACTTTCCACACACTCATATAAGGCACAAAATAGTGGTTATTTTTTAAACTATCAGCTAATATAAAAATCCTAGTGGACTTACTAAGCTTTTCTTAAAGGAACACCATATTCAAAACCTATAGATGCTCTGTAGTCCTATAGAAAGAGAAATTACTTAAGAAACTGATATTTATTGGGATGCCTGGGTGGCTCAGTCAGCTAAACACCTGGCTCTTGGTTTCAGCTCAGGTCATGATTTCGTGGTTCGTGACTTCAAGTCCCACATCAGATTCTACACTAACAGGGTGGAGCCTGCTTAGAATTCTCTCTCTCTCTTTCTGCCCTTCCCCCTCTCACTCTCTCTCTCCCTCTTTCTCTTTCTCAAAAGAAATAAACTTTAAAAAAAAATTGGTATTTATTGCCCGAAAACCCAAACATAACACAATGGTTTTGTGTTTTAGTTAACATTTTCCTTTCAAAAGATTAAATCGAATAATGCACATAAAGTGCTCATCACAGTGCCCAACACATAGTAAGTACTTGATAAATGTTAGCTTTTATTTTGAGTGGCTCAAAGCCCGTGCTTTAACCAGCCACACTTCTCTTCCTCTCCATAACAAAGACAAACTATTGTTATCCCTTTAACACACTGCAAACAGGAAAAACAATGTCTATCAGATAAGATGGATTCTTGCAACATTTCTCAGGGAAGACAGCAGTCAATTACCAAGTGCTGTGCTAGGCCAGCAGCATCAGCACCACTACTGAAGAAATTTGTTAGAAATGCAGAGTCTCAGGCCCCACCCCAGACCTTCTGAATCAGAGTCCTCATATTTTTAAAGATTTTTATTTTGGGGGTGCCTGGGTGGCTCAGTTCGTAAGTGTCTGACTCTAGATTTCATTTCAGGTCATGATCTCCCAGTTTGTGAGTTCGAGCCCTGTGTTGGGCTCTGCACTGATAGCACAGATCCTGCTTGGGATTCTCTCTCTCCCTCTGTCTCTGGCCCTCCCCTGCTCTCTCTCTCTCTCTCAAAAATAAATATTAAAAAAAAAGATTTTCATTTCTAAGTAATCTCTACACCCAACATGGAGCTCAAACTCATGACCCTGAGATCAAGAGTCACATGCTCTACCAACTGAGCCAGCCAGGTGCCCCTGGAATCTCCATTTTTTTTTTTTTTTTTTACTAGATCTCTAAGTGATCCGTGTGCACATTAAAGTTTGAGAAACCCTGGTGTATAAGATATGGACCCATGTTCAATGGGGTTAGCATCTTGCAGGGAATCAAGACAGACGCAGCAACAATGAGCAACACCAGAGAGTATATAATTGAGACACATAGATTTTGACAATAAATACTCTAGGACTTTTTAAAAAATTTTTTTAAATGTTTGTTCATTTTTGAGAGACAGAGCATGAGCTGGGAAGAGGCAGAGAGAGAGGGAGACACAGAATCTGAAGCAGGCTCCAGGCACACAGCTGGATGCGGGGATCAAACTCACAAACAGTGAGATCATGACCTGAGCTGAAGTCAGACGCTTAAGTGATTGAGCCACCCAGGTACCCCAATACTCTAGGACTTTAAAGATGAAGCTATGAGGTAGACTTAGGAAAAGGACAAATTTTGGTGAGTTGGACAGGAAAGTTTGTGCAAAGAGCTTTATACTGGGGATGCTTCTTGGGCAACTCACTTGACTCACTTCTGTTCTTGTTAACTCCTTGACACTCTAGGATTCTGTGAGCCGAGACAAGGAGAATTAGGATGATAGTAATGAAATGGCATGAACACCTGTCACACCTGTGAGCCCAGAGAGTAAGTAGTCCCACCTGAGTGGGGGGGTGGGTCTGCTGGGCATCCCAGCCAACAAGGCAACAATGTTAAGAAGCACTCCTCGCAGGGGCACCTGGGTGGTTCAGCACGTTAAGCATCTGACTTCAGCTCAGGTCATGATCTCACGGTTCATGGGTTTGAGCCCTGTCAGGCTCTGTGCTGACAGCTCAGAGCCTGGAGCCTGCTTCGGATTCTGTGCCCCACCACCCCCCTCCTCCGCCCCTCCCCTACTTGCACTCTCTCTCTCAAAATAAGTAAACATTAAAAATTTTTTTTTAGGGGCGCCTGGGTGGCGCAGTCGGTTAAGCCTCCGACTTCAGCCAGGTCACGATCTCACGGTCCGTGAGTTCGAGCCCCGCGTCAGGCTCTGGGCTGATGGCTCGGAGCCTGGAGCCTGTTTCCGATTCTGTGTCTCCCTCTCTCTCTGCCCCTCCCCCATTCATGCTCTGTCTCTCTCTGTCCCAAAAATAAATAAACGTTGAAAAAAAAAATTTTTTTTAAAAAAGGAGCACTTCTTGCAGCCCACTGAATGTTCTGTGTGGAAACTGGCCCACATGTCTGTGCATACAACACCGTAGAGAAACTGGGAGCCAACTAATTCCTTAGTACAGACCTCAGTGGTGATTGAAGGCGTAATAAAGAAAAGCCTGTGCTGGTCTTTCCAGATTTGCCTCTGCGGCTGCAGGAACCTGTGGTGCCTGCCAATCCTTCCTCTATCTGATCTGGCCAAACTCCTTATCCTCATCCTTCCTTTCTTTGTCTACTTCTTCCCTCTACCTTTACAACAAGAGTCTCAAAATTCATTAAAGCATCCCACATTGTAGCCAAGCTCACCATCTATTGGTAATAGATTTCTTTGCAAATGGGCTTGTTTGCACATCAGCTAGAACACACACTTCATGACTGTCAGTCAGCTCTTTAGTCCTCTCTACCTCGATGTATTGCACCAATTGCAATTTGAATTTCTGTGGCTCTAATTTCTGTCCCTGGACACTTAAAATGCACTTGTTATTTGTCTGCAGGACCAGAGACACTGTAGAAAGTTTGATAGTAGCAGCTCTCAAATTCAGGCAGCTGAATTTCTACACTGGAACCAAAGGCCAAGGTAATGGTGAATCGTGAGAGGGCTAATGTTGTTTCAACTTTGAGAGCTTTAGAAGAGACTGCATTCATTCAAAAAACTGAATTTTTGTTCTAATAATTTTTTTCATTTTACCCTAAAGTTGTTTATTTTCAAATGCAGCACATCAAGGTTACACACCAACAACTGTTAATTCTCTTCCTCTAATATCCATTTCCCTTTGGCAATCTCATGAGTCAAATTTCCAACAGCAAAAACAGAGGCATGGTTGTTTTTCTGAGTTCCAGTGTACTGCATTGGGACACTAAGGTATCCTCACCATTTGGCCCACAAACATTTATGATCAGAAAATCAGAGCAAAGTTTTAAAATACTCCCATCTTGTGGCAGCTTAGAAACATGACAGTCAAAACATGATAGTCCTGCTATCGTTCCCAGTTCATTTGTCCCTCTGCTGTAGATGGATCCCAACAAAGGAAACACACTTGGATATGGAAAGTTCTATATCATCCAGGAAGAAACAGGAGGTTCCTTATGAGGCACTTGTATTTCATATTTTGAAGTTATGTCCACACAATGCAGCACTCAAACTGTAGGCCATCTTTGGTTGTTCCTGATGGTTCTTATGGGTGCCTAGTCCTTCCAGCTCCATCATAGAACCCAAAGCTCATACTCACCTTGCATACCCCGCCCACCCCACCTCACCAATGAGAATAAAAGATCAGTAGTTGTTAGCTAGAACTCTTAGAGATTTTTTGCCATAATTTAATTAATTAATAGATTTACTTTCACTCAATAGCTATTTAGTGCCTGACATGTGCTAGGCCATGTGTAATAGAACAAGTTAGAATAGATTAAGATTTCATAGAATGTGCAGTCTAGTGAGGAAGACAGGCATTAAATGAATTTCAAGAGTGATGCATGCTACCAACTGGGAAGTAAGGGGTGCCGTAGGAGAACATATCTACTGTGGTGGTGACTATGATGGGTTAAAAGCATGGGCCGTGCAGTCAGGCAGACCTGGGGTGGGGATCCTGAAGTCAGCCACTTAGGTAATTACTTAACCTTCCTCTGCCTCTGTCTTCGCATTTGTAAAATGGGATAATAAGACCTACTCTTAGAGTAGATGTAAGCATAAAATGAGATAACATATAAAAAGCAATTTAGCACAGTATCTGGCTGAACCTGCCTGAAGTCATTGCTCCCAAAGCTGAGGGTTATGTGCTAGAAGAGAGTGATGTAGAAATTCCCACATCAGCGTCTCCTCCCTTGCATTTCTCTCTTCCCTCAAATACTGGGCAACAGAAAACCTTTCAATGGCCTAGAAAAATCTTCTCTGCACTCTTCATCCCTTTTCTGGCCATAAAAATGAGATGACTTTGGAATTCCTGAGAAACCCTAGGAGCCTCTGACCCAGTAGAGGCACACAGAGCCAGTGATCCTCTAAGGAAGGGCACCAGATTTGGAAATGGCCACTGCGTCATAAGCTTCCCCACATGAGTTAAAGCACAAACTGAACTGAACACAGTATTGCTGTATACTTGTTTTTCCTTAAATACATAACACACCAAGCTGTAAAGAAGCCTTCGTTACCCTCTAAATTTAACCAGGAAAACTGGAACAGCGAGTTGTTTAGGAACTACAATGTAGCATTCCTCTTTAAACGTGCAAAGCCAATCCTCCTTACTGTCCCTGGAAATGTTTGGGTTAGTGTTTAAAAGAATACACACACACACACATATGTATATATGTGAATATTATATTGATTGTGGCATAGTGTCCAGCACATGGTACGTGGCCAGGAGATGCCAGCTGAATTGGAATAAATGTATATTCTAGGCACACAACAAAGCTGTTTTTATAGATAATTTTAACAGGAAAACTCAAGAATAAACCACTGTTTAGGGGTGCCTGGCTCAAATGGAAGAATGTGCGACTCTTGATCTCGGGGTCATGAGTTCAAACCCCATGTTGGGTATAGAGAATACTAAAAAAAATAAATAAATAAAAACTTTTAAAACAAACAAAACAAATATTAAACGACTGTTTAAAAGATCCTCTGAAACAGTAGTTTTCAACTGGGGGCAACTTTTTATTGTCATGATAGGGAAAAGGGAAGACTGCTATCATCTAGTGGGTAGAAGCCAAGGATACGGCCAACACTGCAGATGACAACCTCACCCTACAAAGAACTACCCAGTTCTGCCACTGTTGAGAAACCCCACCCTAAACATACACCCACAAACAACACCTATGTACAACAACAAAAACAACAACAACAACAACAAAACAACTTGAGGCTTTGTTAGAATATAAAGGAGAATAATTATAGGCTCCCTACCCCTGTTGATATGTTATTTTCATTAATTAACACTGTTTTACAAAAGAATAAACAGCATATCACCCCTTATCTCTACCATAGCCCTCTGACCCATTCAAGTTTTTGGTCATGAATTCCTGTAGTTGTTACACAGCTATCAAAGTAAAATATCTGTTTCATTTTTTAAAATATTGTTTCTATACATTTTTATACCTGTACATGATCTTTATTGTCAAATTGATTGTCCAGCATTTGAGGACACCATCAAGTTTTTAAGGTTTTAAATATTTTTTTCAATTATCTGTTCCATATTCCATTTAGCCCTTAATCAGTTTTATTTTCAGCTAATGTACAGCATTAAAAGTTACTCGCGTGAAAATTCTTTATATGGACTTGTCTAGAAAGGAAAACAAAAGAAACTTTACAATATTCTAGAAGCTCTTGGAATGTTGTTAGCCAGAATTTTTTTTTTTTTTTTTTTTTTTTTTTGCTTTCCTTCCAGAAGTCTTTTATCAAGTATTGAAACAGCTCAAAGAGCAATTACTTTGTCTTTAGTCTGCCCACCAAGTTTTTTGCGATTAGTCTCATCTCGGTCAAATTTTTAAATAATTTTAAACAAAACAAAACAAAAAAGAACATCCCTTTGAAGCCCTTCACTTAAAATCTGAAGTAGTTTCCCTTCTGAAAAATCCAACATTGTTCTGTTCTCTGAGTCCCTCTTGTAGATCTTTTAGCCTTTGTGGTAACTATTGAATAATGATCAGGTTTACGTGTCTGTTTTTCCCACTAGACTTTGAGCACCTCAAGGGCAGGCAAACTTACTCAACTTTGTACCTCCTATCCCTACCCCAAAGCCTGGCTCGTGGTAGATATGGACAAATATTTGTAGAATACAGTAATGACAGGCTAAACACTGACCAAACTATGGGAAACATTACAAGGTTTAACAGTTATTTGTCTCTGATATTTTCCTAAGTTTATTTGTGTTCTCTCTAGGTGTTTCAGGTGTCCACTGTGTCCAACCATGGGTAAAAGAATCCAAGGGCATAAACCACAGTTTATACTTCCACTCTAATTTTTATTGCTCATGAATTGAGAAAAGTGCCAAGTTAGCCTCTAAGAGAACAGGATTCCCCAGACCACAGAATAGGAAACTAGCAAACTATTCTTTAGGTATCTATTCAGTTGTCTCTGACAGGCCACCAAATTAGCCTGGTCCCACAGGTCCAAAGCCCGGAAATGAATTGGGAGAGCATCCCTGAATCGTGGGCTTCCTCATTTTCTTTTTCTTTCTTCCATTCTTACTGAAGCATATTGCTTTGAACTATGCTAAGTTCTCTGCTTAAATTTTTATGTCCTGGTTTTTCCAAATATATAAAAAACATGTAAAATATAATTGAAGAGCGAGAAAAAGGCTCCGGTGTGTAGTGCATGTACTGGAAGTAAAAGGAATAAATTGAAGAATATTGCTAATTCTTGTCATTTGGTGAAAATTGAGTATATAAATCACTAGAAACTATTTTCAGAACTCTTCGAGGAGATTACATGAGGACATGCGACAAATACATTAAGTCTCTTAAGCAATTTCATTCATTTCCACAATTCCTTGACATGAAGCTGTTTGCCAGATTATTTCTAAAGAAAGTTCACAATTTAGAATCTGGTTGTTAATCATTCTCTCAATAATCCTCCCAAGCTCTTGTGTTACTTGGTAAAGCCTATTAACTTAATTACTTCCTGCATTTTATGGTTGGAAGATGCCAGCTGCAAGGTTGCATAATGAATGTATCCTTAAGGACAAGATGAGGACTTTTCATCACCATTTTGCTGCTCTGCTTGAGGGAGAAAGGGTACCAAGTGTACCAAGAACTCAATCAACAGCATTCACCCATCTCAGTAAAACCCCAGCCATTCTTCATCTTGAGAGCACAATAGAATCACTTGGGGAAACTTTAAAAAACAGTGCTGCCTGGGTTCCACCCCTAGAGATTCTGGGATGCACGTGAGCATAGGAATTTTAAAGCTCCTTGGGTGATTTTAATATAAAATTTGACATTCATTGCACTTAAAGTCTCCAACACACACTTGGCCCAGGTTAGTAAAACTTATTTAAGATCATCAAATGCTTACTGTGTTTTCGAAGTAATTCTCAGACAATCTGCTCTTGCACTAACTGCTCTGAGTGGAAGGGCTCCTTGGCTTGTTTCCTAATACCCAGGTACCAACACAAAGCACTGAAGGTCAGTGAATATTTAACTATTCTGTTAATACTCATCCTAACCAAAAACCATTTTTAAAATGAGACTTTTAGGGGGCACCTGGGTGGCTCAGTCGGTTAAGCATCCAACTTTGACTCAGGTCATGATCTCCCAGTTCATGGATTTGAGCCCTGTATGGGGCTCTCTGCTCTCAGGGCAGAGCCTGCTTTGGATCCTCAGTCCCCCCCACCCCCTCTCTGCCCCGCCCCCTCTTTCTGCCCCTCCCCCCACTCTCTCTCAAAAATGAATACCAAAAATGAATAAACTTTTTTTTTAAATGAGACTTTCAAGAAAAAATGTTCTCCCTACATTAGAGCTTAATTATCACTTAATTACTTAATTCCTTGCAAAATGTTTCATTTACTTGGTCCTGAAAAGAATTTCTAATTGTCTGAACTATAGCTAAGGTTAAAGATATCCAGCTAAAATCTTTTATGTTAAATATAATATCATCCATGTCTGGTCACATAAAACTCATCTAATTTCATTCGCTTTCACATTTGGTGCTCACTAAATGAAAACCTGATGGCTAAAAATGAGCTCTATATCTTTTTTTTTTTTTTTTAATAGGTTCTAGTTCTTCCTTACGTAAGTCTTTATTTTTCTAGACTTAAAGCATCTGGGTGTAAGCATTCTCATCATATAATTTGGTCAAAATCAACTTGCAGACATAAACATTGCTGATATCATTTGACAAAGAACACAAACCAAAGACAAACAGGTGGGTCTGATTGTTGTTGTTGTTTTTAAGAAATATTTGGTTCTACGGGAATCTAGAATTTTAAGCACCGCACTTCAAAACCAAGTACTTACATTTTCCAGAAGACAAACAGCAGCAGGATTCCCGTGAAATGCTTTTGCTGTAAATGCATCTACTGTGAAAATAGGGAGCTTCATTTTCCTTGCTCTCCAAATTGCCAGTAGCCTGCTTTATTTCTTGTTGTTGCAAAAAATCAGGAAGTTAATGTTTTACTTGGAGTACAGAAGCAACCAATAATTAATTCCCAGGTACAAAGTCAACAATTTCTCTAATACACCTAAAGATAGGTGATCCCCTAGTATTTTTAAGTCTCTAAATTAAATTTGTTTTCAAATACTGGATAAATAGAATATTTTATTTTCAAATTTTGTATTGATGTTTATACTGTACGTATACTTAAGAACATAATCATATTCTTTGTTAGAGTAGCCAAACTAGCTTAGGTTATATTTTTAATGAAGTACATGACATGTCCAAGGGGCATATATGTTGCTTATAGTCTCCCAATGAATCACAAGCCTTTTAAAATAGTGCTTTTTTTCCAATTGTAAAAAGTATCCTCATTATAAAAAACTTGGAAAGTTAAAGAGTGACCCATAATCATGCAAATCAACAATAACGTTGTTGTTGTTTTTGGTTTTTTAGTTTTTGGGTTTTTTTGGATTTAACATAGTAAAGGAGTCTCAAGCTTTAATTAATTTTGTGTTATTTTGTAAACCTGTACGTGGAGACTTTTTTTTCACATGGAGACTTTTTTGAGCTCATGTGACATATTTATTAAAATAAAGCTTTTCATTATAAGAATAATACTTTCTCTTTACTGAAAATCTATAAAATACAGAAAAGCAGGGGTAAAAAATCTGTACTTCTACTCCCTAGAGATAAATTCTGTTAACATTCTGGGTGCTTCTTTTGCTTTACTACAAAGCATGGTCCTTGTCAGAGCAATGGATGGATCCCTCTCTCCCAAAGTTACAGAATTTTTTAAAAATTCCACAAATTAGGGGATGCTTTGTTTAAATTAAAAAAAAAAAATCGGCACCTGGGTGGCTTAATCAGTTAAGCATCAGACTCTTGATATCGGCTTGGGTCGTGATCTCAAGGTCCTGGTATCAAGCCCTACATTGGGTTCTGTGCTGAGTGTGGAGCCTGCTTGTGATTCTCTCTCTCTCTCCCTCTCTCTCTCTCCCCTCCCTACTTGTGCCCTCTTGCCCTCTCACTCTCTCTCTCAATAAATAAACATTTAAAATAAAAAGAGGGGCGCCTGGGTGGCTCAGTTCGTTAAGCATCTAACTTCAGTTCAGGTCATGATCTCACAGTTCCTGAGTTGGAGCCCCTCATCTGGCTCACTGCTGTCAGCACAGAACCCACTTCAGATCCTCTGTCCCCATCTCTCTGTGCCCCTCCCCCGCTCATGCACCTACACTCATTTGCTCTCTCTCTCTCTCTCTCAAAAATAAACATTAAAAAAAATATCCTAACATTCATTTCTTGTTCTCAAGAGAATTAAGATAAACAACATGGGAAGCGCTGCTGGCTACCCACACCTGGCTGCAGTACCCACACCTGGCTGCAGTACCTGGGCAGCTCCCAAGCCTATGGGTTGGTTTCTTTCTTTCTTTCTTTCTTTCTTTCTTTCTTTCTTTCTTTCTTTCTTTTTTTAATTATACCAGTATTTTGCTTAACTTTCTTGCCAAATACCAAATTTTTAAAATTGAGGTATAATGCACATAACATGATAGCAATTTCAAGTGCACAACACAATGATTTGGTATTTGTATATATTGCAAAAGTCCACACTAAGTCTAGTTAATGTCTGTTAACCATTCATAGTTATAAAATTTTTTTTCTCATGTTGAGAACTTTTAAGATCTGCTCTCAGCAATTGTCAAATATGCACTAACTATAGTCACCATGTTGTACATTACATCCCCATGACAATTATTTCATAACTGCAAGTTTATACGTTTTGACCCTATTCAGTCTCTTCAGTAAGTCTGTACCTTTTGACCTATAAGCAATAACATTATTAATATTTTAGATATACAGTTTTTAATCAGAGTTTTTACTTTCTTAACAGAATAGCTTATTTTTGAGGGCACTAAGTGCTTCAAAAAATGCTCAAAAACATCATTTTAATAGACTTACAATAAATAGGCTTATATGTATAAGGTATATAAATTAACCATTTCCCCTTTGGTGAATATTGATTTCTAATTTTTCAATTGTATAGATAATGTAGTGATCAAACTTGTTGAACATCATCTGCGTTTCTGATTCTTTAATTACAAGAGATTCCTAAAAGCGAAATCCCTGGGTCAAAGTATATAAGACATCTTAACTTACACATACAGTTAAATTTACCTTCAGAAAGAGAGTACCAACTTAGACAGCAAATGAGAGCATTCCACCATTGACAATGTGACAAACAAAATGTATCTTGGGTTTTTATTTGTGTTCTGGATTATTCTAACCAGACTGTACAGAGCAGAGAGAACCTTTTCTTGTTTTTCATCACTCCTATGATCTCAGTTCCTGGAGCAATGCCTGGCACACAATAAATATTTATTGAATTAATTATGTGAGTAAATAGTATGCTAAGCATACATGAAAACTGGAATTTCATACATTGCTGACAAATACTTAGGGGTTCTCAACACAGAACCTGTTAGGAAAACAAGTAAAGTTTCCCTGTTAGGAAAATAAGTAAAGTTATGCACCATAAGATGGGACTGACATAAGCTCTAGTTTCTAGCTTAGAGACTCCTTTTCCAGGTTCTTCTTGCCCTGCTTGCTGTGTGCGCCAAATTACTACTAATGCGGAATGCAGAAGTAACAGACTATAAATTGCCCCCCCACCCCCCCCCCCCCCATGCTTATGCTTGAGGCTCAGACTTCTGGAGAATGATCTCCTTTGAGCCCACCGGTGTAAAATAAACCTCCTGCCTTCCAAGATTTCCGAGTGCCGCTTGGTTTTTCCTCCAGCGTTCCAACCTGGTTCCGTAACATATTTGGTTCCCTGACCAGGAAACCCAACCAGGCTGGCCCATTGTTACCACCGGTTTGGGAAAATGACAAGGCAGTGACGGAATGAGGAATCACAACGGAGAAGGCAAGTTCTGCCTGAATTTCGGCAGTCTCTCCCTCGGTCGCCTCAGGCTGGCCCCGCTCCGCCATTCCCGCCAGACACGAGGAGACTTGGCAGGTGAGGACCTGGACCTGACGTCGGAACTGGTAAGGCCAGGCCCCAGTCTAGTCAGGCCCACTCACAAGAGTGGAAGGGGGACCTGATCACTCCCCGGAGACTTCAGTGGTCTCACAGGTAGGAATTCTGGTACAGGGCCCCAATTCAGTCTGGCACACCCTTAGAGGTGCAACGGGGACCTGATCACTCCCCAAAGACATCATAGGTAGGAATTCTGTGGGAGGGAATGTAATAACCTCTGGTGTGTATGTGAGTGTGAACATGCGACTCGGTCTGGCTCGCCTGCCAAGTTCGATTCTGTGGCTCCATGGGTGGGCACCGTTAAGGTTCCCAAAAGCCCACAGGGTTTACGTGGGCCCGTCTGCGATTCAGTGGTGAACGGCATACAGTCCATGGCGGCATCAGGCCAGGGAAGGCCCAGCCACCAAAAGGGGGGAAGCCCAGAGCCCCCTTAGCAAAAGACTTACCGCGAGGAAAAGGGATACTGGAAGAATGAGTGCCTGAATCGGAAGGGGCCCCCAAAGCCCAGCTGATATCAGGAGGAACCTCAAGAAGGGGACCTTATTGGTCTAGGCCGAGATAGAATCAGACTGAAGGGGACACTTACTCTCTATGTTCCTCTGCCTAATAGATGTGAGGGCTTCTCCCTCATTCATTTTCAGGGTTAACAGCTATAATTGGAGCCAAGTGTGGTAGTCTTCCTCGGGACAAGGACTTTAAGGAATATTCCCAAGCAGTTGCTGCTTCGCCTTCCCCTCCCCCTCATGTTTCTGCACCAACTTGGGTGTGGTCCTATACCATCCTCAGTGCCTCAGGCACCAATGGTTCCTCCTCCCACCCTCGAGGTCAAGAGCAAAGTGCACCCCCTTGGACCACCCACTTCAGATGCCTCCACTGGTGTCCCAGGTGAAAATTGACGATGGGGAAAAATTGATTGGCTTTTAAGTGGACGCAGGCAAAACATATTCGGTGTTTAAACTAATTTAAGTTTGGGGCACCTGGTGGCTCAGTCAGTTAAGCATCCGACTTCAGCTCAGGGCATGATCTCGTGGTCTGTGAGTTTGAGCCCCGCGTCGGGCTCTGTGCTGACAGCTTGGAGCCTGGAGACTGCTTCGGATTCTGTGTCTCCTTCTCTCTCTGCCCCTTCCCCACTTGTGCTCTGTCTTTCTCTGTCTATCAAAAATAAATAAATGTAAAAAAAAATTTGGCCAAGTAATCTTTGACAAAGCAGGAAAGAATATCCAATGGAATAAAGACAGTCTCTTCAAGTGGTGCTGGGAAAACTGGACAGCGGCATGCAGAAGAAAGAACCTGGACCACTTTCTTACACCATACACAAAAATAAACTCAAAATGGATGAAAGACCTAAATGTAAGACAGGAAGCCATCAAAATCCTCAAGGAGAAAGCAGGCAAAAACCTCTTTCATCTTGGCCGCAGCAACTTCTTACTCAACATGTCTCTGGAGGCAAGGGAAACAAAAGCAAAAATGAACTCTTAGGACCTCATAAAAATAAAAATCTTCTGCACAGCGAAGGAGAAACAATCAGCAAAACTAAAAGGCAACCAGAAGATATTTGCAAATGACATATCAGATAAAGGGTAAGTATCCAAAATCTATAAAGAACTTCTCAAACTCAACCCCCAAAAAACAAATAATCCAGTGAAAAAATGGGCAAAAGACATGAATAGACACTTCTCCAAAGAAGACATCCAGATGGCCAACTGACACATGAAAAAATGCTCAACATCATTCATCCTCAGGGAAATACAAATCAAAACCACAATGAGATACCACCTTACACCTGTCAGAATGGCTAACATTAACAACTCAGGCAACAACAGATGTTGGTGAGGATGTGGAGAAAGAGGATCTCTTTTGCATTGTTGGTGGGAATGCAAGCTGGTGCCACCACTCTGGAAAACAGTATGGAGGTTCCTCAAAAAACTAAAAATAGAACTACCCTATGACACAGCAATTGCACTACTCACCATTTATCCATGGGATACAGGTGTGCTGTTTTGAAGGGACACATGCACCCCCATGTTTATAGCAGCACTATCAACAATATCCAGAGTATGGAAAGAGCCCAAATGTCCATCGATGGATGAATGGATAAAGATGTAGTATATATGTATAGTGGAGTATTACTCGACAATCAAAAAGAATGAAATCTTGCCATTTGCAACTACATGGATGGAACTGGAGGGTATTATGCTAAGTGAAATTAGAGAAAGACAAAAATCATATGACTTCACTCATATGAGGACTTTAAGATACAAAACAGATGAACATAAGGGAAGGGAAACAAAAACAATGTGAAAACAGGGAGGGGGACAAAACAGAAGAGACTGATAAATATGGAGAACAAACTGAGGGTTACTGGAGGGGTTGTGGGAGGGGGTATGGGCTAAATGGGTAAAGGGCACTAAGGAATCTACTCCTGAAATCATTGTTGCACTATATGCTAACTAATTTGAATGTAAATTTTTAAAAATAAAAAATAAAATTTAAAAAAACATAATTTAAAAAAATGCAAAAAAAATTTTTTGAACTAATTTAAGTTTGTTGGACCTGTGTTTAAAGTTATCAGCAAAGGTCAAAAAGCTCATGTTATCTCTGTTGCAATTTGTTAGCAAAAAGATGACTTAAAATGATAGTTAATTTTGTCTGTCTCAAAGTTTTCATGGGTAATTGTTAAGATAGCTTTTAAGGTCTTTGGTAACCTGAAACTTTCCAAATAGGATGGAGTGCTAAAGCTTTGATTACTCAACATAGGTTTGTGTTTTTAACTTCTTATTGCAGAGAAACGAAGGCTGTTTGGACCTAATGGAAAACATGCTTTGTGCTTAATTGGTTCATGAACTTATCATCTAAAAAAAATTCTGGTGTAAACAAGGAAAGCAACCCTGTATGTAGGAAAGTAGGAGGTATGTAAGAAAGATATAAGGAATGGAAATACATTTTTTATTGAGAGTAAAAGAAAATAATTTTGTCCTAAATGAGACTGGTTGTTTGGAGAGAAATGGCTTTGGTACAAAGTTTGAAGGCAAAGGAAAGGTGTAGAAGGTTCGTGAAGGGAAATCTTTGGAAAGGAATTTTGTGTGTGCTCAGGATGGACTAAGGTTGAGATAAATGGAATTTGAAAAGTACACTGGTATAAGGTTGAAATCCTGCCTTTCTCTGTGTTCAAAAGACAAAGTTTTCTTGGACTGTTGATCTGCTCTTGATAAGACAGTGTAAACAAAGGGTTTTTTTTTCTCCTTTGTCTGCTGGGAAAACCAAAGCTTTAGATTTCATTTTTATGAGGTCTTTCATGAAAGAATTTCTAGAACTAAAAAGCTGCGTTCAAACTGAACAAGAATTAGAAACATAGGACTAAATGAACTGAGGAAGATTATAGTTTTGAGACTCTTGTTGGAAATATTGCTGGTTCTCTAATGTTTGCTCTTCCAGATTAAGAATACACAGAAATTCATTTGTAAACTGAAGCGTTTATCTTTTCTCTCTACCTAAACTCTCTGAAATTCAAAAACTCTCAGTATTATTTCTTTCATAGCAATTACAGTTGTTTGCATAAGTTCAATAAGAATCTGTTCATCTTGTTACAGATCACCATTGGAAATACTGGTTATTTTACCAAGGCTTTGACTGGAATGTCATATTTGAGAATTATATGCATAGACTCAGATATGACCAGACAGCTTTAAGGAACTAAGGTTGGCTTTATGAAATACAGAGCCATAAAGCCCCTTAGAAATGTTGGCCTGATACCTTGCTTGCAGAGTTCCCAGCAGTCTCACTAGGTGAGTAAAGAAGGTCACTTCCTGGGGCGCCTGGGTGGCGCAGTCGGTTAAGCGTCCGACTTCAGTCAGGTCACCATCTCGTGGTCCGTGAGTTCAAGCCCCGCGTCAGGCTCTGGGCTGATGGCTCAGAGCCTGGAGCCTGTTTCTGATTCTGTGTCTCCCTCTCTCTCCGCCCCTCCCTCGTTCATGCTCTGTCTCTCTCTGTCCCAAAAATAAATGTTGAAAAAAAAAATTAAAAAAAAAAAAAAAGGTCACTTCCTGGCAGGTGCAGGAACCTCAGGATATCTTGGGGACCTCATGAAGAGGAATTTGCCCAATTCTACAGGTGTTGCAGGCCTGTCTGATGGCAAGTATTTGGCTTGGCTTCTGGCCTGGAGAGGCTACTAAAAGTTCAATCTGGAGATTCCTTACAAAAGGTTCCAACAAAGCAAACTTTGTCACTATTTTTGCTGAGCTTATGTAAATAATTAGGCCAGGTTTGTTAAGACTGGATTTGTTCTACAAATGTGTTGGTCTCGATTTGGCTATCTCTGGAAATGGGGGTTTTTAGGGAGAAAAACTATGTCTTAACAACACACTGTTATGAGTGTTAAATTCCAGTTCTGATTGTCTTTAAATGTTTGTTTGCCTAAACTAGACCCCTTGAGGTAAACTTTAGAAAAATTGTCACAGTATTTCATGTATAGACAATCTTCTGTGGTGGTTATTCTGTGGGGATAATAATAAGACCCCATGGGTCCATCACTCCAGAATTAAGAAGGCCAACTCTAAAGAGCCCTCAACCTGGGAAAGTAACTCAGACCTGGTCGACCCGCTTAAACTGACCCTTAAAAAGATGCCGGCCTGTGAGATCTTCAGCCCTGCTCCAGCCACACCCCGGAAGCTGGCTGGCCTGCGCACAGCAGAAGCTTGAGGAATCAGTGTGTGGACTAAGTCCAGGTGCTTGGATGCAACTCTGCCAACTCTTGCTCCTTACTATTGGACTATTAGAGGCTGCCCCACAAACTGGAAATCCTGGCTTCCTGCCCTGGCAGGACCCCTCCTTTCCATAATTTTACTTGTGACCATCGGCCTCTGTATCTTAAAACCCTGGTATGCTTCACTGAAAACACCATTGCTTGCCAAACTGCAACACACATCTTAGCCCTCCAAGGGTACCAACCCCTAGAGCTAAAGGGTGATGCGTACTAAAAAAATATCTTTAAAAGAGGCATCAAAGGGGGAAATGTTGGGAAAATAAGTAAAGTCATGCACCATAACATGGCCTATGGGACTGACATAAGCTCTAGTTTCTAGCTTAGAGACCCCTCTTCCGGGTTCTTCTTCCTGCCCTGCCTGCCGTGTGTGCCAAATTACTACTAATGTGGAATGCGGAAGTAACAGATGATGAATTGTCCCCCTGCTTGTGCTTGGGTCTCAGACCTCTGGAGAATGATCTCCTCTGAGCCCACCAGTGTAAAATAAACCTCCTGCCTTCCAAGATCTCTGAGTGCCACTTGGTCTTTCCGCCAGCATTCCAGCCTGGTTCCATAACATGCCAGCCAACATTTCTGTTTCAGGAGCATCACTGTTATTGTCAGTACACTGCAGTTGGTTCATGCAATTACATGGAAATTTTATTATAGATTGCCTTTCTTATTTTAGAAAATTTGAATAGAGAACAAATTAAAGTTCTGATACTAGAGCATAGTTTTCACAAATTTAACAGAATTAATACTATCATAGGTGTGCCAAAAGGAGCACCTTTTTAACCTCATTGAACTTCAGCCTCATTGGTCCTAACCATCAGCTACATGTTCAGTTGGATGAGAAAATATATATTGAAAAGACTGCTTAATTTTTCCATAGTGATCATGAAATACATGTGCAAGTTTTAAAAATACAGGGGTCGTGGGGTGCCTGGGTGGCTCAGTCCATTAAGTGTCTAACTTCAGCCCAGGTCATGATCTCACAGTTCCTGAGTTCGAGCCCCACATCGGGCTCTCCAATCTCAGTGCAGAGCCCACTTCAGATCCTCTGTTTCCCTCTCTCCCTGCACTCCCCAGCTCATTTCTCTCTCTCTCTCTCTCTCTCTCTCTCTCAAAAATAAACATTTAAAAATAAATAAGTAAAAACTGTGTTTGTTTAGGGGCGCCTGGGTGACTCAGTCAGTTAAGCGTCCTACTCTTGATCTTGGCTCAGGTCATGATCTCCTGGTTCTTGAGATCGAGCCACATGTCAGGCTCTCTGCTGACAGCACACGGCCTGCTTGGGATTCTCTCTCTCCCCCTCTCTCTCTCTACCCCTACCCCACTGATGCACTCTCTCTCTCTCTCTCTCTCAAAATAAACTTTTAAAAAATAATAATAAATAATGAAAGTACAGTGTTTGTTTACTTTTTTGAAGTTTTCTTAATCTAGTTTAGAAGGATAAAATTTTGTAACTCAGTACTTTGAAGCTTCTAGATATACTGCATTGCTTCTCAAATGAAAACATTTCTTTTTGTTGTTGTTTATTTTGAGGGAGCATGCGAGCATGCACGCGTGGGAGAAGGGTAGAGAGAAGAGGGAAAGAGAGAATCCCAAGCAGGCTCTTCACTCTTTGTGTGGAGCTCGATGCTGGCCTTGAACTCACTAACCCTGAGATCATGACCTGAGTGGAAATTAAGAGACCACCACTTAAACAGAATCCTAACTGCTTTACAGGTTTCTAAGAATAATAGATAATACTTATTGAGTATTTTTTATGTGCTAGACATGGTTCTGAGAACATTTTCTCCTCAGAGCACCCCCATGAGATAAATGCTATTATAATCTCCATCTTTATTTTACAAATAAGTAAATGGAGGCTCAGAAAATTTAAGTAACTTGCCCAAGTCCTACATTTAGGTAATACCTAAGGTTGAACCTAATTAACAGTCGAATCCTAGAGTCCATGTTCTTAACCACTATGCTTTAGAATATATGCAAGGACCAGAATTTGAGAAACTCTCACTTAAGGAACTAAAATCTTAGTTCCATAAAATTGTAAACTAACACTGAAAATGAGAAATTTTGTCTTAAGTGCAAAATAATTTTTCAGATCACTGAAATGAAAACTCAGAACTTTGGAGCACCTGAGTGACTCAGTCAGTTAAGCATCTGACTCTTGATTTCCTTTCAGGTCATGATCTCACAGTTTGTGGGTTCAAGCCCTACATCGGGCTCCACATTGAGAGTGTGGAATCTGCTTGGGATTCCCTCTCTCTCTCTCTCTCTCTCCTCTCTCTCTCCCCCTCCCTGCCTCTTCCTCCCCTCTATGTCCTTCCCTTCTCTCTTTCTCTCTCTGCCCTTTCCCCTCTCGCTCTCTTCTCTCTCAAAATAATTAAATAAACTTAAAAAAATCAGAACTTTAAAATTCTCTTACAATTTACAGACACTCAAATATACAAAGGAATTTGGTATAAGAAACATTAGAATTTAATTCCAGTATACACAGTGTTATATTAGTTGCAGGTGTACACTATAGTGATTCACCAATTCTATACATTATTCAATGCTCATCACGATGAGTGTACTCCTAATCCCCTTCACCTATTTCACCCATTCTGCCCCCCCCCACACCTTCCCTCTGGTAGCCATCAGTTTGTTCTCTATAGTTAAGAGTCTGTTTTTCAGTTTGTCTCTTATTTTCCTTTGTTCATTTGTTTGTTCCTTAAAATCTACATGTGAGTGAAATCATATGGTATTTATCATTCTCAGATTGATTTATCTCACTTAGCATTATGCCCCCTAGATCCATCCATGTTGTTGCAAATGGAAAAATTTCATTCTTTTTATGGCTGAATAATATTCCATTGTCTATATATACCACATCTTCTTTATCCATTCATCTATTGATGCACACTTGGGCTGCTTCCATAATTTGGCTATTGTAAATAATGCTTCAATAAATATTGGGGTGCACATATCCTTTCAAATTAGTGTTTTCTTGTTCTTCGAGTAAATATCCAGCTGTGTTATTACTGGGATATATGGTCATTCTATTTTAAAAATTTTGAGGAACCATCCTTCACAGTGGCTACACCAGTTTACATTCCTACCACCAGTGCCCCAGGATTCCTCTTTCTCCACATCATCACCAACACTTCTTGTTTGTTTTTTTTTGTTTGTTTGTTTTTTATTTTAGCCATTCTGACATGTGTGAGGTGATATCTCATTGGGGTTTGATTTGTATCTCTCTGATGATAAGTGATGTAGAGCATACTTTCATGTGTGTTGGCCATCTGTGTCTTTCTTGGAGAAATGTTTGTTCATGTCTTCTGCCCATTTTTTATGTTATTTGTGGGGGTTTTTTGATGTTGAGTTACATATGTTGTTTATGTATTTTGCATACTAACCCTCTATTGGATATGTCATTTGCAAATATCTTCTCCCATTCAGTATGTTGTCTTTTAGTTTTGTTGATTGTTTTTTTCCACTGTCCAGAAGCTTTTTATTTTTATATAGTCCCAATCATTTATTTTTGCTTTTGTTTCCCTTGCTTCAGGAGACATACATAGAAAAACATTGTTACAACCAATGTCAGTGAAATTACTGCCTGTGCTCTCTTCTAGGGTTTTTGTGGTTTCAGATCTCACAGTTAGGTCCTTAATCCATTTGAGTTTACTTTTGTGTATTATGTAAGAGAGTGGTCCAGTTTCATTCTTTTGGATGTAGCTGTCCAGTTATCCCAGCACCATTTGTTGAAGAGACTGTCTTTTTCCCATTGCAAATTCTTGCTTCCTTTGTTGAAGATTAATTATCATATAATCATGGGTTTACTTCTAGGCTCTAGTCTATTTTTGCACCAGTTATACATTTTGATTACTACAGCTTTGTAGTAATCTGGGATTGTTTCACCTCCAATTTGGTTCTTTTTCAGATTGCTTTGGTTAATCAGGATCTTTTGTGGTGCCATACAAATTTTAGCATCATTTGTTCCAGTTCCGTCAAAAATGCTGTTGGTATTTTGATAGGGATTGCATTACATCTGTAGATTGCTTTGGGTAGTATGAACATTTTAATATTTGTTCTTCCAATCCATGAACATGGAATATCTTTCCATTTGCTTGTGTCATTTTCAATTTCTCTCATCAATGTTTTATAGTCCTCAGAGTACAGGTTTTTCACCTCCTTGGTTAAGTTTATTCCTAGATATTTTATTATTTTTGGTGCAATTGTAAATGGGATTATTTTCTTAATTTATATGAAACACTAGAATTTGAAAGCAAATGTATCATTTTATCATTTATGAAAAATGTGTGAAATTCCAAACAAAATTAAAAGAAATACTAGAAAACTGTATTGTCTTAAGCACGCAAGATTTATTTCTGATTACATAAAAATAGTTGTTGACCAAGTGTAAGGGTTTTTTTGTTTGTTTTGTTTTGTTTTTTAAGAGAGAATGAGATTACAAGCAGGGAATAAGGGCAGAGGGAGAGAGAGAAGGGAGAGGGAAAGAGAGAGAGAGAGAGAGATGAGAGAGAATCCTAACTAGGCTCCATGCTCAGCCTGATGCAGAGCTCAATCCCATGACCCTGGGATCATGGCCTGAGCTAAAACCAAGAATCAGACGTTTAACCAATTGAGCCACCCAGAAGCCTCAATTCTGCTGCATTCTAAAATCTGAGAAACATTGTTCTAGAACAAATAAAAATGCTTAAGAAACTTACACTTGGTCAGGGCACGTGGGCAGCTCAGTCACGTAAGCGTCCAACTCTTGATTTCAGCTCAGGTCATGATCTCACAGTTTGTGATATCAAGCCCTGAGTTGGGCTCTGCACTGACAGCATGGAGTCTGCTTGGGATTCTCTCCCTCTTTCTCTCTCTGTTCCTTGCCAGCTCAAGCTCGCTTTCTCTCTCTCTCTCTCTCTCTCTCTCTCTCATCTCTTTCTCTCTCAAATATAAATAAACTCTTAAAAATTAAAAAAAAAGTGCATCAGAATCATCTTTGGGGGATTTGTTAAAATACAGATTACTGAACTTCATGCCCAGAATTTCTGATTTCATAAGTCTGAGATGAGGCACAAGAATTTACATTTCTAACACGTTTCCAAGTGATGCTGATGCTATACTTGAAGAATCATATAGAAAATGCATGATGTTTCTAATGCCTTAAATCATAAAAATATTTATCTAAAATGTTATATAATTTGATTTTAATTTTTATTCTTGGTCAAAAAGTAGAGAAAGGAAGAGTTTTTTTTTTTTATTTAATGTAATCAATTGATAGCCCTGTTGTGCCCTATGGTGACAGATTATGCTTAAGGTAAAATTCACATTAACAATTTATTTTTTAAACATTACTTTGTATTTCCTAAATGCCAGGCACATGCCAGACTTTGGGGATAAAAAGATAAATAAGTCACTAGCTCTCTTTCAAAGAATTCTCAACCAGTGGGGAACCCAACATAAAAATTGTAATATGAAAGAAATTACATAAGATGCTTAGGAACATGATGCTAGGGCAATAACTGCCCAGGAGACAGTCAGAGGGAGCTTCAGAGATGAGGTGGCATTTAAGTTGGTCCAAAAACATACACAAAAAAGTGTCTGGCTGTTCCAAAAGTGGGAATAGGTATCTTAGGCAGAGTGCATGGATTGATGACAGGACAAGCAAATTGGATATAGAAATAGAGGAGCGAAGAGGATAGGAGAGAGCAGAGGTGAGCCTTTAAAGATCTGCTGGAGCCGTTGTCTACAATTTGATTTTCATCTTTGTAGATTTGGAAATCCAAACTTCAGTTCAACAGTGACTGTGTGTCAGGCTCCAATGCCAGGTACCCTGGGAGAGAAGAGACATCAGTGAGTGAGCTATACTTCTCAATCTCAAGGCTCTTCTAATCTTTATTACCGAATATGTCTCTGTTTTTTTTTTCTCTCTCTCCCCTTAAAATAAATTGTGATTTCATTTCTGCAAGGAAAAAGCAGCATAACCTCCCATTGAATTGCTGAGAAAACTTGAGGCAGGTAAAGTTTAAGCAGCTTGCCTTTCTTCACCCAGTAAGTAGGCTTGCACAAATTCTGGCATCCTGGTTACCCTAAGGTGGTCCTGAGGTGCAGATACCAGGCAGGGTGTTTTTCAAATGACCCAAATTATTTAATTTAATTATTTATTCTTCTCTAGTTTTAATCACATTCCATTTGGACCCCTAGAGTGGCTTTATATGCCCTTCAAAAATGCCAAATAAATATGCTGTTTAAAGAGGAATCAATTACCCCGAGAGGGTAGAAGTTCATAAATCTACATTTATATGATGATTTCTCAATTATTCGTATCTCTTTTTTAACTTTTTTTAAAGTTTTTAATCATCAATTTAGTATATGAATATAATCTCCTTATAAACAATAAGATAGTACAGAAAAAACTAAAATCCCATTTGACAATTCCGTCCTACTACCTCCCCCAGAGATCCATCAGGTTTGTTTTTGAGAACTGTGTGGACACTTTCCTGAATTCTTTTTTGATTTGAGAGAGCGTGTGCAGGAGAGAAGGGCAGAATGAGAGAGAGAGAGAGAAGAAAGAAAGAGAGAGAGAAAATCTCAAGCAGGCTTCACAGTCAGCACAGAACTGAACATGGGGCTGATCCCACGACCCTAGGATCATGACCTGAGTCACTCAACTGACTGAGCTACCCAGGCACCCTGACACTTTCCTGAATTCTAATCTACCAAGTAAATGTAGAGAAATCATAAGCCTCACATTCAAATAGCTTAGTCATTAAACCTGCCCATGGGTGTGCCTGGGAACACTAATGCTTATTTGTCCCTCTGTAATACTCTTGGTTTGTTTACAGTCTCCTGGGACTACAGACAACAGAAAGTTGATTCCTGTTATTCCCTAGCTCTTAGCACAAAAGAATCCACTTAGCTTTTGCTTATGACTGCTGCCTCAAAACCAGGTTACTCATTAGTAAATACCAGTTTACTTCCTTGAAAATGTAAAATCCTTAAGAATAGAGTACTGGCATTCAAAATGTACATAAACACTGTCTATGTTACTAGCTGGTAAAAAGAAAATAACTATAAAAAATAATTATAAGTAAAATAAGTTTTAAATCAAAATCTGGAAGAAAATTTATGTTTGAATTAGTTTCATCTAGCGGTGAAGATTGTATATATATATGTATGCGTGTGTGTGTGTGTGTGTGTGTGTATATATATATATATATATGGCACTCTATTACTTTGTGTTTACTATTATGCATATTTCCTAGACTTAATAGAGCTCTGGAACACTGCCTTTGCTAAAATATTAGCTTGGTTTTGTTAAAATAATAACCTGGTTTTGAATTCCTCACCTATGTTTATGTTCAAACACCCACTGTTTTGGAATTTTTCACATTTCTGTTGAAGTTTACCATTCTCATCATTATGACATACTATTTATCAACCAAATTTAAAAAATTTTATGTTTATTTTTGAAGGAGAGAGACAGGGCATGAGTGGGGGAGAGGCAGAGAGAGAGGGAGACACAGAATCCTAAATGGGCTCAAGGCTCTGAGCTGTCAGCAGAGCCCGACGTGGGGCTCGAACTCACAAACCCCAAGATCATGACCTGAGCCAAAGTTGGATGCTTAACTGACTGAGCCACCCAGGCACCCCTCAACCAAATTTTTAAAAAATACTTTGACTACTTGAAAATAAGACCCACATTCTTGCCCCCTAAAAAGTCCAAGGAATTAGAGTGAACTGAAGAAAATAGGTTATAAACTGATGTTATGATTCTTTCTAAGAAAAACATGATTCAGCACTTTGTTTGCAGTAGTAAAACTTTGAACATAGGCCAAAAATTGCTTAGGCTCTTTCTACTGCAATATAGTAGGTATATTTGACTATCCAACTATACTGCATATTTGTATTTTGAATTCTGAATCTCTGGATAGTCTCACAGTTAAAAGACATCAATCTTTTTGTAAAGCACTGTGAAATTTTGCTCTATCTTGAAATTAATGGGGAAAAGTGGATCTACAGAGTCTCTAGAGAAAAATGCTATCTCTCTACAACATACTATTTGGATTTAACTTTAGCAATGGTGGGAAATAGTGGGCTTTTTAATATTATAGATCTTATTACAATCTTATGAATAAGTAAACAAAATAATAATAACTCTTAAAAACTTTTAGCCTTCTCTATTTATGTATATCCTTCTGTTTTCTTTATGTACACTTACAAATGCATTCTTACAGAAATATACATATATTATTCAAAAATATTCATATATATGATATATAGAGATATAAAATATATATCATATATATACAAAGTTATATATAGATATAAAATATGTAGTTAACACAAAAGAAAGCAGTAATGGAGGAATAGAGAAACAAAGACACAAGACATGTAGAAAATAGCAAATGACAAACTTATACCATAACTTATCAGTAGCTATATCAAATGTAAATGGAATAAACTCTCTAATCAAAAGGCAGATGTCAGCAGAATTAATTTTTTTAACTAACCTAACTATGCTTTCTATAAGAGACACACTTTTTTTTTAATTTTTAAATTTTATTCATTCAAAAAAAATTTTTAACATTTATTTATTTTTGAGAGACAGTGCGAGACAGAGCATGAGCAGGGGTGGTGCAAAGGGGGGTGGGGGGTGGGACACAGAATCCAACACAAGCTCCAGGCTCTGAGCTGTCAGCACAGAGCCCAACACGGGGCTTGAACCCACGGACTGTGAGATCATGACCTGAGCCGAAGTCAAACACTTAACTCAGGTGCCCCTAAATTTTATTTCATTCCAAGTTAGTTAACATGTAGTGTAATAATGATTTCAGGAGTAGAATTTAGTGATTTATCACTTACATACAACACCAGTGCTCATCCCAACAAGTGCCCTCCTTAATGCACATCACCCATTTAGACCATCCTTGGACACAACACCCCTCCAGCAACCCTGTTTGTTCTCTGTATTTAAGAGTCTCACATGGTTTGCATCCATCTCTCTTTTTATCTTATTTTTCCCTCCATTCTCCTATGTTCATCTGTTTTGTTTCTTAAATTCCACATGAGTGAAATCATATGATATTTATCTTTCTCTGACTGACTTATTTTCCTTAGCAAGATACACTCTAGTTCCATTCATGTTGTTGCAAATGGCAAGATTTCATTCTTTTTCATCACCGAGTAATATTCCATTGTGTATATGTATATATATACATATATATATATATATATATATATATATATATATACCACATATTCTTTATCCACTCATCAGTCAATGGACATTTGGGCTCTTTCCATAATTTGGCTATTGTTGATAGTGTTGCTATAAACATTAGGGTGCATGTACCCCTTCAAATAAGAATTTTTATATCCTTCAGATAAATACCTAGTAGTGCAATTGTTGGGTCGTAGGGTAGTTCTATTTTTAATTTTTTGAGGAACGTCCATACTGTTTTCCAGAGTGGCTGCACCATTTTGCATTCCCACCAGCAGTGCAAAAGGGTTCCCCTTTCACTATGTCCTTGCCAACATCTGTTATTTCCTGAGTTGTTAATTTTATCCATTCTGACAGGTGTGATGTGGTATCTCATTGAGAGACATGCTTTAAATTCATAGACACAAATAGGTTGAAAGTAAAAGAATGGGAAAAAATTATGCCATACAAAGAGTAACCAAAAGAGTTTAAATAACTATACTAATATCAGACAAAACAGACTTTAAAACAAAAGTTGTTACTGGAGACAAAGACATTTTATAACGATAAAAGGATCAATTCATTAGGAAGATGTAACAATTATAAACACATACACACCTAACAACAGAACCCCAAAACACGTGAAGAAAAAACTGGCAGAATTGGAGAAATAGACAACTTAATAATAGTTGGAGATTTCAAAGTCTACTTTCAGTAATAGAACAAGGAGACAGAAGATCAGGAAGGAAGCAGAAGACTTTAATAACACTATAAACCTAACACTACAGACCAAACAGACATCTATACAACATCCTCCAATAATAGTAAATAACACATTTTTCTCAAGTGCACATGGAAAATTCTCCAAAATAGATTATATGTTAGGCCATAAATAAGTCTCTTAATTTTCTTTTACTTTTATTAATTCCCAGGGGCACCTGGGTGGCTCAGTCGGTTAAGCATCCATCTCTTGATTTCGGCTCAGGTAATGATCTCATGGTTTCATGAGTTCAAGCCCCAAGTCAGGCTCTGTTGACAGTACAGATCCTGCTTGGGATTCTCTCTCTCTCTCTCTCCCTCTCAGTCCCTCCCCCACCTTTCTCTCTCTCAAAATAAATAAATAAACATTTGAAAATAAATATTTCTTGAAGACATCCTCTTATGTATCTATCCTTACTGTTCTAGTTTAAGGCCTCATCATCTCTGCTGAGCCTTCTCCTAGTCTTCTCTCTTCTCCTCTCGACATCCACCCTCCGTACTTCAGCCAGAAGTATATAATCTGAGGTTTATCTCAATCTAAAAACAAAAGCCAAGCTCTACAAGGTAGCATAAAAACTCCCCCAAGATCTGGTTACTACCTATACCCTTCCTTTATTTTGCAGTGCTCCAGCTGCTTAGAATTCCCACTTCTATCAAATTATTTCCTGCCTCCATGCCTTGGATCCTATTGTGTCCTCAGCCTTGAATGCCTTTTCTAGGTAAATTTTACTTATTATCCAGTTTTTAGCTCAGGAGTTATCTCCGGTTATGCTAATGGTCTTACTCTATGTTCCTCAAACACTCTATGCTTACCTTATTTGAGTACTTTCTATAGTTTAATATATTCATTTAATGGAGTACCTATATGCTCCTCAATTTCTATTGTATCAACAGCAACCATGTCTGCCTATATTAGAAAAACAACAATACATTACATGTGACATATTACTTATTCTGTCCAGAGGTGATACTTGGTATTCATATGAGTTCACAGATTTCCTTAGAATAATTTGCTGCCCTGCAACACAGTGCTTAGAACACCGTATTTAATAAAAATTCAACAAGAATGAGCCAAATTTATTAACAATGATGGGACACACATGAAAGAGGATATGACTAGAATTATTTGCTACTAATCTCTATCCTATATAACAACCTAACAACCCACTTTAGAGATTGAAAACTGAGGTTCAGAAAAGTTAAATGCCTCAGAATCAAGTAGCTGGTAGGGAAGTGTCAAAGCTGAGATTGGAACCAAAGCCTCGATTATGAAGACCATACTAAGTTTTGCCATTGAATTTCTTTGTAAAATTTGAAGCATTAATTTATCTCTTGGTTCTTCTATTTTTTGGCCCATAAAATAATAACTTGCTAGCCTGTATTGAAAACTAGTTACTTAAAGTGCTCTACCCCCAATATAATCATCATTGTATATGGAGAGACATAGGTACATATATAATGAAAATTATATTTTCATTTACCACTCAGAAACTGAAAATAATGTGTATGGGGAAACAGTCTGCTACTGTATTATCTGTGCTATTTCTAAGTTATTAATGTGCTTATGACACATTAAAAGCTGTACAATAATTTGATTTAAATTCCTACATAGCTAACTTTTGTAGCTGTTGTCTCTATTCTTCACAATAATCCACTAGAACAGAAAGAATGTTCAATACTTCTAATTATTTCCAAAAAATAGAAAAAGGGTGTGTTAGGTGCTTTCTTCCTTTTAAGTTTCCATTTGTTTACTTAGTGTATAATTGAAATTGGGTGAAATATTTTGGTTTCCCTAGTCCCAGAATGAACAGTTAAAAGTGACTTAAAGAAACAAAAAGTATCAAGAATGTAAACTATGTAATGAAACCTTGTCTTGAGAAATAATTTTGAATCATGACAAGGAAGATCACTGCTTTCCAAAGACACTAGATAAGTATGATATAAATCAAAGAACAAGCATTTTACAAAACCTTAGTAAGACAGATTTAGTGTTCAAAGGCATCAACTACTTTATAAACACACTCCTAGAAACTTATTTGTGGGTTTTGCTACTTTTTTTTTTTAGTTTATTTGCTTTTCATAATGGCAAAAAGATTATGGTAAAATCCAGTTTTTATGTTATTTTAGAATGCTATTGGAGGTATGTGAACAATTATCTTAACTAATTTTTAGTGAATGTGCCTTCCCTCTCCCAGCAGGGTGCAATCTCTTTCAATTTCTCTTTCTTTTTGTTTCTCTGGGCTCTGCATGGAATTTTCCTCTCCTCTTCATCCTGATGGTGTAATACATGATTACATATTTGTTGTCTTGTTTTCCTCTGGGGAGTGTGGGTACTTCCATTTCCTCTCCTTTTTCATTTTTCTCTCATTATGGCCTCCAACAAGATCCTCTCCGGAGTTCCTCTGATCTCTGTACTAATAGAAAAGTACTGTAATGACCGAAAGGAAGACAAAGAGAAAACAAAATCTCAAAAGCAGCTCGGAGCCCTTAGTTCTAACCATCTCTATGGAAACAATTCCACAGAGATCAATCTGGAAACAATCTGTAGGGATCACTGGAGCAGTGATGAACCAATCCACCAAGACTTACAGGATTCAATTTGCCAATGGGAATAGTAGATAGACTTTTTTTTTCTTTTGAGAAAAATAGTAAAATAGGAAGCCAAATAAAAATTAGGTTTGCCTCTAGGGCACCTGTCTGGCTCAGTCGGTGGAGCATGCAACTCTTGATCTCAGGGTGTGGGTTCAAGCCCCACACTGGGTGTAGAGATTACTTAAAAAAAAATAATAATAATAATAAAAAGAAAATCTTTTTTAAAATTACATTTGCCCCAAAATTAGTGTCCTTTTTTTAAAATGCTTATTTTTTATTTTTGAGAGAGAGAGAGCGCAAGCGAGAGAGGGACAGAGAGAGGGGGGGACAGAGGGTACAAAGTAGACTCCACACTGACAGCCCCCTGATGCGGGGCTTGAACTCACACACCATGAGATCATGACCTGAAATCGGATGCTCAACCAACTGAGCCATTCAGGTGCCCCTAGTGTACTTTTTTTTTAATTCAAAGCTTCCTACTTGCTGTAATAAAAAAGCAAAAAGAATACATGTACTAATTTCAAGTCCTTCCTAAGAATTTACACTGGCAAACAACAAAGTGCCCAATATACAGGAATTGTGGCCAAAACACAAAGAAAACATTGCAGTTCAGTGGTGAAAAGCCATTAGAATGATTTAAGGATTGTGGCCCAGAACCATACAAATTAAGTATGTGGAAAGAATGCCAAACTCAATCAGGCACTAAATGTATTATTTGAATTCAGGCAAGAGGTAAAAGGGATTACAGCATTCCATCTGCCAAATCAAGTTGAAAGACTGAAAAGGTAAAGTAGTGATGTAACTAGAACCCAGGAAGAACTCCATCTGAAGTGTGGGAGCTTAGAGTCTTACTAACATAGCAATTTTTTTTTTGAGGAGAGGGGCTGAAGGTGTCAGTGACACCAGTACATCAAGTTTCAGGCCTCTTCAAACATCTCTAGCCAGGAGCATAATGGTGGCTCAGTTGGTTAAGCGACAAACTTCAGCTCAGGTCACGGATCTCACGGTTCAGGAGTTTGAGCCCCACGTTGGGCTCTGTGCTGCCGGCTTGGAGCCTGGCACCTGCTTCAAATTCTGTGTGTGTGTCTCTCTGCCCCTCTTCTCTCTCTCAATAAATAAATAAATAAATAAATAAATAAATAAATAAATAAAACATTAAAAAAAAAGTCTCCAGCCAATGAACTGTCTCCTGAGATGGTAATGTTTGTTAAGTAACTTCAATTTGCCTAAAATGATGCTTGTTCCCTTAATGCATAGGGTTAGGTTATTTGCAACCCCAGGAAGGTCTAGAATGCTTTAAGACCCTAGCCCCTACAGTAAAACCATTCCATTACTAGGTGTATAACCTTGAGCAACTTTTTGTACTTCCTCTTTTTTTTAATTTTTTTTAAAGATTTTTTTTTTTTTAACATTCATTCTTGAGAGACAGAGAGACAGATCATGAGTGGGGAAGGGGCAGAGAGAGAGGGAGACAGAATCTGAAACAGGCTCCAGGATCCAAGCTTTCAGCACAGAGCCCAACATGGGGCTCAAACCCACGAACTGTAAGATCATGACCTGAGCCAAAGTTGGACACCCAACTGACTCAGCCACCCAGGCGCCCCCCTCTTTTTTTTTAATGTTTATTTATTTTGAGAGAGAGAGGGAGAGAGAGAGAGCACAAGCAGGGGAGGGACAGAGAGAGAGGGGGAGAGAATCCCAAGCAGGCTTCGTGCTGTCAGTACAGAGTCCAACTTGGGGCTCAAACCCATGAACCATGAGATTATGATCTGAGCAGAAGTAAAGAATCAGACACTTAACCCACTGAGCCACCCAGGTGCCCCAACTTTTGTACTTCTAAACTCACGCATCTGATCTGTAAAATGGGGACAATAATTATCCTTTAGATTGTAAGGAGTCAGTGAATTAAGCACAGCACTAGCTCAAGCAAGCTCTTAATAAATATGAATCATAATGTTATGTTATCCAGGTTTTGTTTTTCTGTGTCTTGTAATAATGACCACACTGTCCCATCCCCCTTTCTCCAAGAGGTATTTTGAGGGAGTGGGCTCAAGAAAATTAGGGCGTTATGACCTAGCCAATTCTTACTGTCCTACATTTGTCTTAAGCAGGTTTGAGGCTGAATTAAACCATAAATGGACATTTCCATTATATGCAGGTAACTGGTCTCTGGCCTACACCTTACACATTGCAGATCTCATAGGGTAAAAAATTATTCAAGCTTCTCCACTGCTAACACCCCTTATACCCCTTCAAGGTCTTCCCAACTTCTATAGTAGAACGTACAAAGTCTTTGACTGGATATTAAAGGTCTGCAACCTAGTATTGTTGGGGTTTTAGGGTGATGGTGGGGTTCAGAGCTGATGGCCAAGAAAGAATTCTTGAAGACATCTTTGGTGCAAAAAGGTGATTTTATTAAAGCACAGGACAAGATCCGTGGGCAGAGAAAGAGATGCACTGGGGTTGTGCAGAGTGACTGCTTATATACTGTGGAGTTGGGGGAGCTGAAGTCAAAAGAAAGTTTCTTAAAGGGATTTCCATATACTAAAGAGGATTTACAGATTACTGGAAGCCTAGGTGTTGCCAAACTAAGGTTGTTTTTTTACCTCTAGCAAAGCATTATCAAGATAGTAGGGAGTTCCCGGAGATTATGCTATTGATGAGATATCTGTAAACTGATGGAAACTATCAGTTTAACCATTTGATTTCTGTCCTTTCCTTTGTTTTTGGGCAGCCAGGGGTACCTGAGGAATATCACACATAGCCCACCTGAGGGTGGGGGGGATTGTGCTAGTTTGTGCTTAGCCCTCAGCTTGCCTTAGTATCCCTCATCAGCATTGTCCACATTTCCAACTACAGGAACATCCCTGTGTTCATATTCATTTCTTTCCCTCTCTTGCACTTCATGTACAGTTCCTATGTTTGCACTTGCACTGATCTCTTTACCAGGACTGGCCTGCACCCATTCAACAGAAATTTGGCTTGAAATTTTTTTAATAAAAAAAAAAAAAAGTCCCTAAGGACTTTGGTGGCGTAGGACAGCACAACCAAAAAATACTAGGTAGGTGTCACTTGCACTGCAATTTTCAAGAACGCAAAGCCCTGTTTATAAAACAACCCTAAATTGTCAGTCCTCAGCACCTGATCCATGCCCCAGGTTATAAAGTGGGAGAGATGAAACTAACAAACAAAAAATAACAAATGGACTCCTCCAAAGGGAGAACAAACTGGTGGTTGCCAGAGGGGAGGTGGGTGAGGAGAGGGGAGGTGGGTGAGGGGATGGGTGAAATAGATAAAGGGGATTAAGAGGTACAGTGCTTCCTGGTAAGCACTGAGTAGTGTGTATATACATAATTACCAAATCGGTGTATACCTGAAACTAATATAACACTGCATATTAATTATACGTCAATATAGACAAGTGGAGAGATTAACTTTCTCGTGGGACTAGTGGGGGGGAGGGGGTTTATCAAGAAGCCCCTCAGGGAGGAGGCCCGCCTGTGGGTAGGGGGCTGGGCCCGGTGCCCTAGCGCCACTACAGGGAAGGAGGAGCCCCAGATTAGAGACGGAATGGGGGCCTGGTACCCACTATGGTGTCTTCGCAGCGGGGAAACAATATTTTTACCGCATAACGCAAACCTGACAAGAAAATCCCTCTCCGCATTTGGCCTCCGTATCACGTGGCATCCTTTCCCTGCAGGTGACGAGGGTGGGGGGAGGGGTTAGGGTGGGGACTCTATCGAATTTGTTTTTGGTGGGGACAGAGTACTGGAAAACTTTTCCAAACTGCGACACCATGGTTCCTTCAACACACACTGGCTGCAACTGCCACTTCACATCCTCCCCGAATGGGCAGAAAGGTGAGCTCTGAGCATTTAACGGTTTTACAGTAACCCGCGCGTCTAACTAGACTTCCTCTCCCACTCTCCCCACCTCCTCCTCAAACAAATTGGTCGGCCCACCAGCGCGCATGCGCACTTCTTGCCTCCAGCGCCAAGGCGGGAGCGACTCCCAGGTCTCGCGAGAGCGGGTAGCTGGTCTTCGTTGCTCTCGCCCCACCCCCTCCTTCTCGCTCGCTCTCTCCCATCCCCCCAAGCCAGTCGCTCTGCTGCGCAGCTCCCTTAGCGGTTGCCACCGCCTGAGACGGTTGGAAGAACCGTTGTGGTGAGCGCTACACGAGGCGAGCGACTTCTTCCTCTTCACGACCGACCCCTCGAGCGCCAGAGTCGGCGTTACTGTCGCCCGACAGGGTATCTGAAGTAAAAGGGGGTAGGTTGGGCTGGTGGTTTCGAGAGCGGAGTCGGGAGAAGGACGAAAGAGAGACTGAGAGGGGGTGGGGGGGGGGGAAGTGTGGAGGTCGCTGCTCGGAGGCGGTCACACTGCGCCTCCCAGGAGATCTCCCACTTCAAGGAGGGCGGCCTGCGGTGGGGGAGAACTTGCTCAGGTGAAATTCAGTGGACGAAACTGAGGCCCGAAGTGGGGGTCATCCAGCATTTCCCCTCTTTCCCTGCTGGTTTGGCCTCCGCCATTTTGGGTACGGTGGCGCGGCCACTTCGGCTTCCCGCCCTTCCCCCTCTTTCTACTTTTTTGCCCCTAAGCTTCCTAAAACTGATTTAGAAGGCCGGGGGGAGGTCACAGCGCCCCCGGAAGGGGAGCGAAGCGAGCAGGGAAAGGTTGGGCACTTGGTGGGGCGGGGGGGGGAGGGTCTGGGCTGGCGGGCGCGCTCCCGATGGAAATGGCGCCGGATGGGCCTGGCCTCCCACCGCGGCCTCCCTACCTCCGCAGTCTCGGCTGGGCTACCCTGGGCTGGCGGGACTGCGAGTGACTTCTGACGCAGATTCCCAAGATGAGAGAGGCTGGAGCTGGGGGAGGAAAGCCAATGGCGACGAAGGCGCTCAACTCCCAAATCCAGGACAAAGGAGGCAGACGGCCTCCTTTGTAATTCCGCCGCCCGGTGGCGAAGGTTTTTAAGCCAGGCTTGGCTGCCGGACGGAGAGATGGGGGGGGGGCGGGGGGGAAGGGGCGTACTCTCCTTAGCTCTCCGGTCTCTAGGGCAGCTAGATAAACGAAAAGTCTCCGGGGAGGAATAAAGGACGCTTAGCCGGCCCTTATATTCCAGATTTGGAACTTCGAAAAGAGTACGTACTGATTCTCCAGAGGGTTTTATTCTTCTCACATTTCTCTTAAACGTAAAGACTTTGTGGGTGATTGTTTTTGTAAGAAGAAAAGCGGGTGACTTCCGATAGGAATGTGAAATGGGCAACTTAAATAATCGTTCGGGTCCAGTGAACTCTGATAACAGCCTTTTGAACTTTTGGGCAGGGGTGGGTGGTTTAGCAGTGGTTTTTGTGTAGTTTGGCACTACACTGAGTAATAATGTAAGTAGGAGTTTTACCTTTGGGAAGCAGTTAAAACAGTGATGGCATAAATTTGTGTAGGAATTTAATTACTTTCAATATTAAGTCTCCAAGAGTTGTATGTTGTGCAGAGAGGCTGTAGAAGTAAAATACATCAAAATACAGTTAGCATTTATTTTCTTTTGGCAGCTAAGCATGTTTTTTATTTAGGACAGTGGTGATATTTTGGCCAAGAAAAAAAGCCTACTCAACAACAAAAAAACAAACCGAAAGCCCAGTCACGTGGTGGTGTGATGGGGGGCGGGGGTTCCTTAGAACTGTACAGAGAAGCTAGGTCCGTAATTTTCACTGAGTACCTAAAAAAGTGAGTCAGGGCCTGAGAATTTTATAAAGAGTTCCCAATAATGAATATGCGTCCTTACAAGAACTCTTACTACCTACTTTTTTCAGCTTTAAAAACAAAAAACCTTCCTACTGTTGAAGATGGTCTGATTTTAGTAGCCTTTGAAAAAGCCTAGAGTTTTCTGTAAAGTAGTACATGATATAATGGCTTTCCTAATTGGATTACCCTAGAAACCTTTTTTTGTGTCCTTTCACCTGCATAATCTGGAAGTCCATCTGATTACTAATTACCTTTATATTTTTAATAACCATGTTCTTTTTTTCTTTTTTTGATGTTCTTATTTTGGTATACAAGTGGCTGAGCTGCAATAGGTGATGGTAAACTTTGTTTTAAAAAAGAACTCCTTTATAATTTTAGGGACTTAACATCTCCTTTAGGTATTAGTGGTGTGTCTACCTTTTCTACTGATAATTAAGGAGCAAACACATTGGCAAGGGGAAATGATGTAAGATGTTCAGTTTAATTATCACTTTATTGCCAAAATTTGAAGTTCATTCTCATTTTTTAAGACCAGTGAGCTACCATTTATAAAGTTATTTATTGTTACATCAAACCCTAACTTCATTATATTTCAGAAGATAGTATATGCCTCTGTGTAATAAAGGAATTTTATATTTCATTTAACCTCTTAGATGCTTAGCAACTTGGAGATAGAATTCACATACCATAAACTTCACCTATTTAAAATCATGTGGACTTTTGTGACTGGCTTCTTTCACTTAATATCATGTTTAGGAAATAAAAGTCTCACTCAAAAGTGACTTCAGTTGTACTAGTTCAGCTGCTGGTATTTTTAATTGGTGCTAACACTTGGAAGTCTTAAAGCAGAATTGGGATTAGTCGTGAAACTCTTGCAAAGAAAGGTCGAGATGGATTATCCTGAATAATTGGTAGACTCTAGGTAGTGTCTGAGACCGCTTTATTAACGTATTAGAGCAAATTGTCTTTTTGTATGCTTTCAGAGTTTGTCTTGGTTTTGTTTTGTAAGTAGAATTCTAGACTCAGATTTTGAGTTTTGAAGGAATATTCAAGTGTGGCTTTTAAAATTGTGTAGTCTTCATACATGTAGAGTGGAGGAGAGTCATCCTGTGAAATAGTTTGTCTTCTGAATCTGGTTAACTTTTTCTCCACCTAAAATTGTGTTAAGTTTATTATTGTGTTTTTTACAGGCTTAATATTTTGTTAGTTTTGTATAGGTCTTTTTAGTATAGACTGATCCAAAAATCAAAACTAGTGTGCTTGCTTGTGTTTCTTAGGGCTAAAGTTTATAGTGAAGATAAGTCAGTTACCATCTTTTTGTTTGTTCCCAAAACAAAGTATCTTTACGTTGAAGAAAGAAACGTGCTAAATAATAAAAAGCGTTACACCAAGGTCTTTTTACAAATTAAATTGATTTTGCAAACTACTTACATGTTTCATAAGTAACATTTGATGTTACATCCTTTAATTTTTCTTTTTTCTATTGAGTCATCTTTTATAGGAATTTTTTTAAGTTGATGACATTTTTTAAAGTCTTCTGGGTTTTTTTTTTTTTTTTTTTTTAAGAAAATGGTAGAGATCTTCAAAATGTCGTAACTTTTTCTCAAACTGATTCAGGGTCTACTTTTTTCAGGACTACTCTGCTTTTTATCTAATAGGTGCTATAGAAAACATTTCCAAAAAGCCCTCCTTTTTCCTCTGCCTTGGACATAATCCTTCCTTAGGAAGCTTGAAAGCTTAAGCCTATGTTGACTATGGAAAAGACTTTAACTATCTGTATTTCAAGACTCAGGATAGTTTTCTGTCCTTTAATTAAGGTTTCTTTATTTTGTTTGTGGTATAATTCAGTAGTTATACAGGGCCCTTTAAAACCCAGTGACTACCATTGAATGATTAACCATGCTACGGACCAAGCATTATAAACGAGTCTTAAAAGTAACAGTCCAGTGAAGTATAAGCACCTGTGCTATCTGTATTTTACAGTTGAACAGAGAGGTTAAGAAGTTTGCTTACATCAGCCATTGAGTGGCAGAATAGGGATTCAAAACCAGGGTTTTTTTTTTTATGATTTTTTGTTTGTTTTCTTAAAAATTCACATCAAGTATTCATGTGCGTAAAAATCAGTTTTAACGTCTGATAAAAAAAAAATTCAAAATCTTCCCACTTTGGTGTCTGTGTCTAGAGTGCCTCCCAGGATTTTTAAAACCACAAAACAAGTCTCAAAGTTGTTATTTACATGCAGAGGTATTTAATAACCACATTTGGAAAATTTGTCCGTTAGCTTTTTTTTAAATGTACCAATTCTAGCAAAAAAAAAAATTTACTTTTTGCAGATGCTACTTCTCACAGTTGCACTGATAAATAGATGGTGTGAAATTAAATATTAGTGAACACTGTTATGGAATACCTTCAAGCGTAAAGGAATCAAGTGAACAAATTGTTTTGTTTACAGGGGAGGAGGTGGTGAGGGAAAGGTTTGAAATACTCAGGTGAGTAGGATTCCTACAGCTGCTTAGTGAAATTTGTAGCGTCTGGTAAGTTTCTGCAGCTGAAGGACTTCTGCATTAGCCTCTTTAAAATGTACTGGAATTCTAAAAGGATGGTTGTCTCTTGGGAAGGGAGCTGGGTGTGGATGGGTTCTTTTTGGAAGGCTAGGAGGGCTTCTTACTGTAACCTAAAAAAATGTGAATGTGTTGCCTTTTAAAATTTGTGTTTAAAAGTAAAGCAGTGAGTAAACTCATCTTTAATATACTCCAAACAGGTAGCTTCAAAAAACAGACACTGTTGGAAGGCCTTTTGAGGCCTTTTACCCCGATTTTAAAACTTACCCTAATTAAGTCATTTTAAAACTTGCTTTTGAGAAGTGTTTAGATTTAAAGTAGAGATAGGAATTTTTTCCCCTCCTTCAAAAGCAATTTGACTGTTCAGATTTAAAGTGCATCTAAAAAGTTACGACTTTTGTAATGCCATTTTTCTAATATTGAAGGAAGTACTCATTGAACTTTTGACTTAGGCTCTTGCTGTAAGTGGACACTGGTGGTATGTGCAGCTTTTGAGTAATTAAGTTTTAAAGAATTTGCATAATGATTCAAATGAATAATAAAACCTGAAAAGTGAATGAAAATTGGAGAAATGAGGAAAAGGCTAGAGTTGACAATAAGGTGACAGGAAATGGAATTTGAAGACTAATCTGAAATTGTGTAAGTTTTCTTAAGATTGGGCATTATAAAATATTTGGGCCTTAGAAATTCAGTACTTTGTGGGTGGTGGGACAGGTTTCACTCACTTTTCCCTTTTTGCCAACCCCAAAATGGGAAGGTGTTTTGCCTTTGCATTGTCAACAAGCCATATGTTACATTTCCTGTTGTACACCACTGAGTGGTGTTTCTTCAGTGCCTGTAGCAAGAGTATATTTTGATTGACTGCTTTATGTGCTTGTTTATTTTTTATAGCGTTTAAATCAAACGTTATTGAGATGGATTGGGTTATGAAACATAATGGTCCAAATGACGCTAGTGATGGGACAGTACGACTTCGTGGACTGCCATTTGGTTGCAGCAAAGAGGAAATAGTTCAGTTCTTTCAAGGTA
The DNA here is from genome assembly GCF_022079265.1 of Lynx rufus. NCBI lineage: Eukaryota > Metazoa > Chordata > Mammalia > Carnivora > Felidae > Lynx > Lynx rufus. The sequence goes on from NW_025814825.1 coordinate 10,815,703, forward strand.
CCTCTAGTATTAGTCAAAGTTTAGTAGTATTTATATATTTTTATTATATTACTCAGTTTTTAATTTGTAAAACCCATTTGTTTTGGGGTCTTTTTGAGTATAGTATCTTGGTTAATGTATTATGTTATGAAATATGCTCCAGTTAATATTCAGTACAGAATGTGTAGAATATGTAAAACCTAACTAATGTGCAGTAAACTTAATTGAGAGTAATTATGTGTGATGAACCATGAATTATATGGAGCATAAATTTGATTTGGCTTTTTAAATGTAATATAGGTGAGCTTTTAGTGTATGTAATTTAAAAAAGACACTGGTTGCAAAAAAAAAATATGTAATCCAGTAATATTTGAAAAAAATCTTCCGCTTGTATTATGGGGTGATGGGAAACTTAAGCTTTTTTGTTTTGTTTGTTTTGTTTTGTTTAGACTTGTTTTAAATATTTGATTCAGATGGGAATGTTTCAGCCTTTAACACTGTTCCCCTTGATGGGGTTATTTGTCCTTGGGTTAAAGGGTTGGAAATCGTGCCAAATGGGATAACATTGACGATGGACTACCAGGGGAGAAGCACAGGGGAGGCCTTCGTGCAGTTTGCTTCAAAGGAGATAGCAGAAAATGCTCTGGGGAAACACAAGGAAAGAATAGGGCACAGGTGGGGATGGAGAGTTTGGGATGGTGTTAAATTTTTATTTTTGGGGGTTGTGGGTCACTATTGCTTAAATGGGGGGGTTACAATAACATTTTTCTGGGGTAGTTTAAAAGAATTGATAATTATCTAAATTTAACTTGGAAACTACAGATTTGGGTGGGGAATTAATGCTAATAGTTTGCTTAAATTAAAATTAGATTGTTTCCATTTCTCTATAGGATGTTGATAAATGCTTTTTTATAATCAGCTATTTTCTCTAAACACCTATGATGTACTAAAGGAAACAAGCTAAAATTATTATGAATTGTTTTCAAATGACTAATTTATTTATGTAAAACTTAAATATTAATTATTTAAGTTTGTAGGTGTAAAAAATGTTAATTTATGGTGTATTTAGGCAATTTAAATTGGGTTATGTATCTAGATGTAGAAAAACTTACTGCATTTTTGCCCAGTATCTTATTTATTCTAATACATTTACGCTATAACTTGTACCTTAAACCATTTTTAAATAGGTATATTGAGATCTTCAGAAGTAGCAGGAGTGAAATCAAAGGATTTTATGATCCACCAAGAAGATTGCTGGGCCAGCGACCGGGACCATATGATAGACCAATAGGAGGAAGAGGGGGTTATTATGGAGCTGGGCGTGGAAGTATGTATGACAGAATGCGACGAGGAGGTGATGGATATGATGGTGGTATGTGTATCTAACGGACAAAGGTTCTGTTGTCATTTTCTTAATGTTCCTGACACTTTGTCAAGAAATATAGAAATGGCAGTAATTTCAGTACCTACTAGGTTTTAAAAACTTGTTCATGAAAATATGAATTCCCATGGCCAGCTATGGGACTTGATTGATGCACATATTGGCACCTACATAATACAGGAATTAAAATGAAGATTTTGGCATATTTTGACATTTTCTGTTTAACGTCAGAATGAAAGTTAATTTGATGTCTAAATGTATCCTTTTGAGATTTTTTTATTTCCACCAAGCGTTAACTGCTTTTTTTCACATGCACTGGAGTTGGGAGTTGCAAACTTATAATAATAAGATAACCAGACTGCTTGTCACAGAATGTTTCTATAAACTGGATTTATAAAATTTATCTCTTGAAAGTGTATTCATGTATTTCTCATTAAATTATACAGGTTATGGCGGTTTTGATGACTATGGTGGCTATAATAATTATGGCTATGGAAATGATGGCTTCGATGACAGAATGAGAGATGGAAGAGGTAAATATTAAAGACATTCATTTTTAGGTGCATATTAGTATTTTACTACCATTTGTGGTTTAATATAGGTTAAGTGACTTGTATAAAAATAGTCATATTTCAGTGCATCCGTACATGGGGCTTTTATACAGATATATACTTACAGTATTTGATATTCAGAATGATTCTTTATTTGATGTTTAGAACAACTGTGTTAAGATTTCTTGGGTGGCAAAGAAAAAGGTATAAATAGGAAAAGTTATGTATAGAGAAGAAGTGTTGTCAAAAGGCTTTACATGTATCAGCCACTTATAATCTTTGGAAATTATATTAGGTATGGGAGGACACGGCTATGGTGGAGCTGGTGATGCAAGTTCGGGATTTCATGGTGGTCATTTTGTACATATGAGAGGATTACCTTTTCGTGCAACTGAAAATGACATTGCTAACGTGAGTAATTTTAGTAATTAATAGTTTTATTCTGGTATCCAATTTTGAAGCATTCTTAAATGGACTCATGTTTTTTATAGTTTTAATGTCAGAATTCCTTTAATACTATATATAAATATGTGTGTGTGTGTGTGTGTGTGTGTATATATATATATATATATATATATCCTTATCAATGAATATTTTTTTGCCCATTGTATATTGATTTACTTAGAAAGTCCAGTTAAGAATTCAGTGAAGAGATGCTTAGATGGCTCAGTTAAGCGTCTGACTCTTGATTTTGGCCCAAGTCACGATCTCAGAGTTTCAGTGGTTCGAGCCCTGCATCGGGCTCTGTGCTGACCATGCAGAGCCTGCTTAGGATTCTCCCTCTCTGCTCCTCCTCCCCTCATGCTCTCTTTCAAATAAGTAAACTTTTTTTAAAAATTTAGTGAAAAGTGATCAGCATAGAGTAGAGATGACTGGAATATTATTGCCCTTGTGTCAAGTTTTGGAAGTGGAAATACGTTAACAAGTCAAAGTTCAGTTTGACTTTCTAGCTATATTGTGATTAGAAACAGGAGCTGTGAAAATAATGGGCATAGATGCTATTGATGATTTGAAATTGGTTGATTTCAAATTGGTTAGAGAATCTGCAAACTTCAGCCCAGGTGCATCTAGTCACATCCATTCTTACCTCCTGAGTAGTTGCCGTAGAGATCCTGGGGGCCTTACAAAGCCAAGACTACTATCTAGATCTAAAATGAATTTAGCTGTAGATCTTACTGGGAACTGATGGCCTAAGTACCTTTTTAGGATTGCTTCAACCTAGTTAACTTGTGATTAGAACTAAGTAATATATTTTGGGAGCTGTCCACATATAGTTGGTATAGGTTTATCAAATTCCATTGGTCTAAATCCTAACACCTAAATTCTCTGCACATGTTTCTAAGTGTCAGGTGACCTATTTATCCTTTAGCAATTTCAAAATACTTTCCTTGGGAGGACAGAGGACTTCTCTCCCTCTTAGTGGTAGGATATGACACGTTTTCTGTTTAGAGTGAACTGTGTTTTGGGTTAGAATTTTTTTTTCTTTTAATATCACTTAGCTTGCTTTTTCTTTTACTTAGGTTATTTTTTGAAGTAGGCTCCAAACTGGGTGGAGCTCAACACAAGGCTTGAACTCATGACCGTGAGATCAAGACCTGAGCCAAGATCAAGAGTTGGACACTTAACCAACTGAGCCACCAAGGCACTCTTACTAGCTTAAAATTTTTAATGTTTATTTTTGAGAGCGCGGGAGAGGGGCAGAGAGAGAGGGAGACACAGAATCAGAAGCAGGCTCCAGGCTCTGAGCTGTCAGCAGAGCACAATGTGGGGGCTCAAATTCACAAGCAGTGAGATCATGACCTGAGGTGAAGTCAAACACTTAACCAACTGAGCCACCAGGCGCCCATTATTAGCTTATTTTAAAGAGAATTTCTTTGCATTTTCCCCTAAGTGTATAATTTTATATTATTCCCCGAACCGTTGTAGTTGATCTGTTAGCCTTGCAATACAGGGCAGTAGAGAGGTTTGTTTTAATGCATAAGGGTATGTGGTAATTTACTTCTGATAATCTAAATAGAAAAATTAATAACAAATGTTTTGTTTAGTTCTTCTCACCACTAAATCCAATACGAGTGCATATTGATATTGGAGCTGATGGCAGAGCAACAGGAGAAGCAGATGTAGAATTTGTGACACATGAAGATGCCGTAGCTGCCATGTCTAAAGATAAGAATAACATGCGTAAGTGGTTATCTTTGGCTTGCTAACTCATTTCTCAGGTGTGAATTTCTAAAATAACTCTCATTTGTAATTCCTCATATGTAAGATGTTACAGGATCTGTAGATACAATTCTTGGCAGTTATTGGGACCTGAAACCATATGGCCTCTAATAAGTTTAGACTTTTTAAAGGCTTTTTACGGGCCTTTTTAATGAAAAGGTAGTTCAGGCTTAGTACTTGACAGGTTATTACAGCTTAAGTTATTAATGAGGGAAAATAGGTATGTTACTTGCATTTGCCTGAGTTCCCATGCCATTTGCAAATCACCACTTAACCCATATGTCAACTAACTCGGGGAAGTTATTTCTGCATGTTATCAAATCCATTTTAAATATTAAATTTTACCCTGACTAGTGATTCCTAAATCTGACTATACACAGATCATTTTGTAGTCAATAGAAAATAGGTTTTTGTGGACATTACTTTCATGATTCTAATTCGGTTCTTGAGACGTGGAATATACATTTTTTTGAGAAAGCGAGCACATGTAGGGGAAGGGCAGAGGGAAGGAATATCCCAAGCAGGCTCCATGCCCAGCACACAGCCTGATGTAGGGCTTGGTCTCATGGATCTCATGACCATGAGATAATGACCTGAGCCGAAGTCAAGAGTGGGATGGATGCTTAATCAACTGAGCCAGCCACCCAGGTGTCCCTGGGGACATGGAATATATTTTAAAAAGTACACTAGCTGGTTCTGTAATGATGAATCAGCCCTTTTTATAGATGAGGAAACAGAGTCCTCATCCAGTTTTTGCTTGTTCAGGGCTGTACAATTTGAACAAACTTGGTAAGTTAGGTTTGTAGCCCATCTGGCATTCATTTTATCACTCCACTAGGAAGTCTATAAACATGCTTTCAGGTTAATATTAGCTAGTCATTATTTTTATGCTTTTATTGATAAATTTGATCATCATTGCTTTCATCCCTATTAATCTTTTCTTTTTTCTTAAAGAACATCGGTACATTGAACTCTTCTTGAATTCTACTCCTGGAGGCGGTTCTGGAATGGGAGGTTCTGGAATGGGAGGCTATGGCAGAGATGGAATGGGTATGTAAAGTTTTTTAAATAAGCAGAGTTACACATTTTACAGTCAATCTCAAACTTTTTTTTTTTCTTTTTAAGATAATCAGGGAGGTTATGGATCTGTTGGAAGAATGGGAATGGGTAACAATTACAGTGGAGGATATGGTACTCCTGATGGCTTGGGTGGTTATGGTAAGTGTCTTTGGTTACTGTGGTTTGATCTGTTAGTCCCCATGTGTGGACATTTTTAAGCTCATGTTATCTTTAACGTAGTATGCACTGATATTTCCTGCTAAACAATTCTTGTGTTTTTTGTTTTTTTTTTTTTTAAAGGCCGTGGCGGTGGAGGCAGTGGAGGTTACTATGGGCAAGGTGGCATGAGTGGAGGTGGATGGCGTGGGATGTATTAAAGCATAACCACCAACATCAAAGTCCTGACAACAGTGTCTGGTCTACTAGACTTTCTTACAGATTTAATTTCTTTTGTATTTTAAGAACTTTATAATGACTGAAGGAATGTGTTTTCAAAATATTATTTGGTAAAGCAACAGATTGTGATGGGAAAATCTGTTTTCTGTAGGTTTTATTTGTTGCATACTTTGACTTAAAAATAAATTTTTATATTCAAACCACTGATGTTGATACTTTTTATATACTAGTTACTCCTAAGGATGTGCTGCTTTCATAAGATTTGGGTTGATGTATTTTACTATTAGCTCTACAAGTAGTAGTATAGTGTAATTTTAGAGGACAATGGTTCACCTTTGCATAAACCACAAGTCTTTAATAAGCAGACATCTGGAATAGAGCTTGGAAAATAGTGTAACTTCTTTCTTTTAATTTCTCCTGGACAATACTGTAAATATATAAAACCTAAAGATGAGTGTAGGTGGCTTCAGGAGTATAAATTCCACTAATTTCTATATTAGTCATTTTTCAAACGTCATTTATCAAGCATAGCTCTGAAATGAAGATCTAAAAGGTATCTGGATTTCTGAATATTCCTAATTGTGTTACCTGGGGATGAGAGTGTTGGAAGTTTAAATTTTAGCCCTAGAGTTTAGAATAAGATTCACTCAGCACTTGACTGAAGTACCAAAAATGTTTCCCAAAAAATGATAGTTGTAAGTTATCTCTAAATGTTAGACTAGGTTAAGGTTCTCAGTGACATGAGAATTCAGTACAAAAAGTATTTACTGTGGAGTATAATTCTCACAGCTGTTATTTTCAGTTTTCCTGCCCAATAGTTAAAGTATATGGTTTTTTAGTAACTGTATAAATGATTAAACAAATGTAAGAGACAAGTCCATGTGATAGTCAATTAAAATGAGAGTCCTGGAAGTTGGATTTTGCATTTGATATCTGTTTGGAGTTTTAGAGCCATTGTGTTTAAAAATACTATATGTAGCAAGGAAAAGGTGCTTTTTACTTTTAATCCCTTTGATCAATATGGCTTTTTTCCAAATTGGCTAATGGATCAAAATGAAACCTGTCAATGTGAATTCAGTTATTGACCTTGTTACTTGTTTTTGCTAGAAATGTTATTAATGTAATAAATATCAACATGGGAGATAATAGTGTGGTCTGTCCTAGAATGCTTTGTGTCGGTTACTGATTGTAAATCATATTGGTAAAAGGTGCCGTATCTACGTGAACACTGGACAAAGTGACTCCTAAGGAGTGATTTCTGCTGTCAGAGAAGGAAGCTGTGTTAGCTTAAATGGAGCAGTGACTTGTTTAATGCTTGTACTCCTCCCTTAATTATCCGTTTAAGTATTAGGCTCATACCACTTAACCCTTTAAAGATCCTATGGGCTTTTATTTTCCCAGGACTACCCTATTAAAATCAGGAAATAAAAGTCACAAATGCAAGTTAGCCTTTCAAAGGGCAATTTTTCATAGCTTTTATTTGGTTTATAAAATTCACATTTTGTTTTAAAACATCACGGAGTAAGAATTACAATTCCTTGGCACCACCATAGCATTACTGTAGTACTGGCTAGACGGAATGCTTTGTGAGATTCATAAATAGTTTCTATGAGGGCAAATCTTGACAAATAGAAAGTGTAGATTCACAATACAAATTAAGTTTTATAACAAAATCCAAAATTTAGTAATAAATAGTTCTTAAATAAGAGCCCAAACTAAATGAAGCAAGTTGTATTGCTGTCCCAAAGGCTTGCATACAAAAAGCCCAAATCAATGGGGATAATGGGAGTTTTGAATAATGAATTTAAAGGGGACTGAAAATCATGGTCTGTTGAATGAAACCAGCCTTGGAATTTAAGCAAAATCACATTCAAAAATTTGTTCTAGTAAGCACAGTAATAAACACCTAGTATTTGAAATTTCATATTTGCTTATTCTCGTTTTTAGTAATCATAAAAATGTTAATTCATCCCATCAATACAAAACAGTTCAAGAATATAATTCATCTCTTGACAATATTTCTGTCGACATTCAAGAAAGACCACCTAGAAATCTGTACAGCAGTTCTAACTGAAGACCTCAAAAGCTAACTGGATATGGAGAAAATAATGCAAGTAAAATACTGGTTTCATACTTTGGCAATTTAGAAAATTCATTTTTTAAACCCAAGTGAAAATATGTATATTCTGAGGAAATGATCCTGCAGAGTAACCATTTTAGGTAGGAGGGAAGTGGTCATGATTAATTCTCTATAATATTCCTAGGATTAATAAATTCCTATCTGTGTGAAAGATTCATAGACTTAAAGTGCATGGCTAAAAATACCTAAGAGGGGTCTCCCAAGTGGTGATGCTATTCAAAGATTACTCCTACAAGGGTAACTTTACATATTCTTGGTATGCTACAAGCAGTATAATGGGATTAGTGTTCACTGAATCTTTCATGCTTGACATAGTTCCTGTGTTCATGGCAGGGCTGAGACCAGATCATCTGTTCCAGAAAGAATCCTGCCTTAGAGGTTCTCATTAGATGGTGAAGAGTTCACTGTGTTTATAACTGCAGTAGTGGATCACTATGATGTAATGCTTCCTAAAAGTCACTAGAATGGAAATCTAATAAAGTTAATTACCCAAGTCCTATCAAAGGCAAAGTTCAGCTATTTTAGATTTCTCCTTTAATGCTCAGAGGAGAACCAATCAGGAGCCTGTAATCCCTTACTATTAATAAACCTTTTTTCTGGGGACAGATTTTTCTTTTGAAAGAGGTATGAGCCCTCCCTGAAAAAACTAGCAGTGTTAGCAGGTATAGCATATGGAAAGATCTGTAAGAACTTTTTTCTTTTTTTGGTAAAAAGAAAGGTAAAGGAGGGTAAGTTTTAACTTCCTTTCAAAGGAAAAAATTGAGGTAAAATAAATACCTCTTTAAACCACTGTATCTGAGAAGTACTAATAAATACATTAATGATTAGAGGATGACCAAAAGGAAATTCTATAGGATAAAGTACTGGCCTTTTCTAATGCAAGACGGGCAAATGAAGTAGGGCAGAAAGGACAAAGTTAAGGTTGAAATCTTTGCAAGCTAAGGAAAAGTCTTGAGTTGGAATATTAATACTTGCAAAAAGTCCAATGTATTTCTGATCTTTCTCTGAAAACTGTGAAGCTTTAAAGTGCATTAAAACTACAGGCATCATCAAATGCCAACTTGACAATCTGGAGAATTAATATGCACCCCTACAGAAGGCCTTTACAAAATAAGGCAAGTGTGTGTGTGTGTGTGTGTGTGTGTGTGTGTGTGTGTGAGCTTTGTTATCTGGCCTTTTAAATGGCGTTAAAATTGCATGATTTAAATGGCATTAAAAGTTAATGAGGAATTAAGCTAAAGTTAAAGCATGCCCTGTTGAAAGTTCTTGAATAACAATGAGCTATTCTATAGCTTCTAATTCCCATGAATGTGTGGAAGATAAAACTGATAATACCATCTGAAAGCTGCTTAAGAAGGAACCAGCATATGCAGGTTCATAACATTAACCATCCATTGTAGGTACTTTCATACGTAAGGACTTAGTTCTGGAGTTTTATGGCAAGTTAGATGAGCATCTCTGGATCAGCAATGCGTGACAGGAATCACAAACCCGTACTGGCTTTGGTGAAGAAGGCAACGGCAGTTCATTGTCAGAGCAAGCATTACAGAAAATTTCCCCACAGTTTCTACAGTGGTGCTATTAAATGGAAAAATCAAAGAATGAATAAAATTAGAAGACATGTTTGCACCAAAGCTTTTGGATTCACTTCCTATCTCCCTTACCTTTCTCTTGGAGAGTGAGAATTCCTTTTCACAAAGTTTACAATGTGTTGCTTCTTTGTCTTTCAACCAAACCAGTCCCTAGTAGGAAGAAGTGCGCATATTAATGCTCAAAGTGTTAACAATAAAAATTACATGTGAAAACATTTTCAACCGAGAACCTCTTGTAGGAATATATAGAAATACTGAAATAGTTGGAGAGAAACAAGTATGGGATTTGCTTCAAAATAATCTGGATAAGGAAGGAGGGGTAGGGGTTGAATATAAATAAAATAAGATTGGCAATATATTGTTAAATATTGAAACTGGGTTAACTTCTCTGTACAACTGTATGTGGACATTTCCATGATTTTTGTTTTTAAATCTATTGATGGGAGTTCACTTTAAGAAAGAAAAAACCGGGGCGCCTGGGTGGCTCAGTTAAGCATCCGACTTTGGCTCAGGTCATGATCTCACGGTTTGTGAGTTCGAGCCCCGTGTCGGGCTCTGTGCAGACAGCGGTTTGTGAGTTCGAGCCCCGTGTCGGGCTCTGTGCAGACAGCTCTGTGCAGACGGCTCGGAGCCTGGAGCCTGCTTCGGATTCTTTGTCTCCCTCTCTCTCTCTGCCCCTCCCCAGCTTGCACTCTGTCTCTCCCTCTCTCAAAAATAACGTTAAAAAAAAAAATTAAAAAAAAAAAAAAAAACCTTGGACATTATCTAGTCCAACAATAAGGATACATTTTCACTATGAAATGCATGAGTTTGGCATAATGTATACCATATACCACCATAAGTCCTTAAATTTGAAGAGAATTTGGAAATCACGTTTGAAGTTGTCATTTTAGATACCACCTTACGTTGTTTTATATGATTATTAATTTCCCTTAAGTTATATAACAAATTTAATAGCTACTGTGTAGATAAGTAGAAAATGTATGTAAGTAGTCTTTAACCGGTGAGAGTTAACTTGACACCTGAAATTTCTAAATTGACCCATTCTTAACCCATCCAAGACCCTGGCTAAGAACATTTTTTCCCTACAAAAGCAACTTTGTTAGATGATGCCAGCTTTATAATGAGAAGATACTTGAGTGCTTCTGATTAATCTCACCACATGTTCCTTTTTAAAATAGCCCAGACTAAGGCACAATGCCAAAGAACCAAGCAGACCCTTGAACAAGTTGGGGGGTTACAGGTGCCAATCCACCACAGAGGCAAAAAATCCACGTATAACTGGAACTCCCCAAAGTTTAACTACATTTAAAAACCTGTTGACCAGAAGCATTACGAATTAACAGTTAATACATATTTTGCGTATGTATTACATGTATATATTATATATTCTTGATCAACTGAGCCACCCAGGCGCCCTGTATTATATATTCTTTTTTTATAAATTTTTTTTTTTCAACGTTTATTTATTTTTGGGACAGAGAGAGACAGAGCATGAACGGGGGAGGGGCAGAGAGAGAGGGAGACACAGAATCAGAAACAGGCTCCAGGCTCTGAGCCATCAGCCCAGAGCCCGACGCGGGGCTCGAACTCACGGACCGCGAGATCGTGACCTGGCTGAAGTCGGACGCTTAACCGACTGCGCCACCCAGGCGCCCCTGTATTATATATTCTTAAAGTAAGCTAGAGAAAAGAAAAAAACCTGGATAGCTACTATCAAATACCAGTAAAGAATCAAATGACTTGGGGGCACCTGGGTGGTTCAGTCGGTTGAGCGTCCGACTTTGGCTCAGGTCATGATCTCACGGTCCGTGAGTTCTAGTCCGTGTTGACTAGAGCTGACAGCTCAGAGCCTGGAGCCTGCTCTGGATGCTGTGTGTGTCTCTTTCTCTGCCCCTCCCCTACTTGTGCTTTGTCTCAAAAATAAATATTTAAAAATTTTTTTAAAATGATTTGAATTGTAGAATTTTTTTTTTAAAGCAAGATGAGAACTCAAAAATAATCCAGTGTGGGCCACCTGGGTGGCTCAGTCGGTTAAGCATCCGACTTCAGCTCAGGTCATGATCTCGTGGTTCGTGGGTTTGAGCTCAGCATCAGGCTCTTTGCTGACAGCTTGGAGCCTAGAGCCTGCTTTGGATTCTGTGTCTCCCTCTCTCTCTCTGCCCCTTCCCCACTCATGCTCTCTCTCAAAAATAAAAAAGAAAACATTTAAAATAATAATCCAATGCAACTTGATGAATGCCATTAAAAAGGAAAGTGACTTCCCAAATGTCCAAAAGTCACCTAGTGGAAGCAGATTTGCTTCCTGCCAAGCTATACCTTAAGGGATGGCAAGCCTGATGTGAAGCAGGTTTCAAAGCAGCATCATTAGGTTCAGAATTAATCTTTCTGACATCAGAGCTTGGCCTTCCAATCTTATTTTAATCTGACTGAATTCACCCTGCCTGTCTCCCAAATAGAAAGGCTGTATGTGTGTGTACACTGCAGGGCAAGCCTTGTGCATCAGCTGGAAGGGACCTCGGAGATTAGCAACTCCATTCCCATTTTACAGATGTGAAAACTTGTCCAGAGAGCTGAAGTTGCCTCCTCAAGGAAACAGCAGTTTTCAAGCAGAGCCAAAACTAGAAGCTATCATTCTGTGAACATGGCCATTATTCTCTGTCCAATTCCAAAATGTCAGCTGCCCAACTTACACCCCCAAGACAGGATATTAGAGGATCCTTCTCTGGAGAAACTCAATTGCCCCAGAGAAAAGTCCTATAGATACTAACATAATTTGGAGAGGGTGGCCAACAGTTTGTGAGTTAACAGATTTCTCAATGGTGAGGCTTACTGTAACAACCCACTCTCATCCGCCCAGCCAACACACACAGGACTTCCAAGATTTTTTGTGCCTTTATTGAGATGGGAGGATATTCCAACATTTAAGGAATGACAGGCAGGACGTACATCAGCCAAAGAAAAAAACCCAAGAAGGGAATTCAGAAGACAGAATGGCAGTAGCAAAAGAAAACTTTAAAGAAACTATAATGAATATCATCAGAGATAAAATGCAGATTGCTAATTTTAAAAGGAAAAATGAGTAAATAAGCCCTGCTGAATATTAAAAATATGGTAGCAGGGATAAAAATTCTCAGAGAAGTCTGCACCAGAATCTAACCAAGCCTTTTAGGTTTAACTTCCAGTTTACAGGCAATAAGAGGACAGAGGAACAAGTTTGCTACTATGAAACGGCAGATAAAATCCAGAATGTAAGAAACTGGAGGACAGCCCTCCCAGACCCAATCAACAGGTCAATAGCAAGGACAAGAAAAATTAAGTCACATATAAATAAATCCATTTTCATATGTATACAAAAACAAAAATCTAGACATTTTATAAAGATAGACAAGAATGATAAAACTATAAAGAAAAACAACAGTGGTTAACACAAAATAGAGAATTACTACTGTAAAGAGAATGTAATCTCCCTATAAACTAAGTCACAGAGTATGCCATCGTTTTTAAGTTGTATGAATACAGTTATATACATGGTATGCATCATAATGAAAAAAATTTTACAGAGTTTAAATAATGACAGTTGGGCAGACACCCATACCCGTCCAAAAAAATGTGAGAGCAAAATAAAAGGCATCTATGCAGATGCACAAATTCTTAAAACATTGACCTTCATTCAACATTTTCCAGGAAGCTATCAAAGAATGCATTGTTCCAAACAAGGGAGTAAACCAAGAAAGAAGTTAAGGGGTTCAGGTAACAGGAGCTCTAACATTCAAGAAGGGTAAAGGGAATTCTGAGAATGGAAGAAAAGGAAAATGTCAAGACAGGGCTAACCAGACCAGACTGGAGCAGGAGAGCAAAGAACTCCAGGAGGGAGGACTCCAAGGAAAAAAAAATTAAATAATTACCTGATTCATTTTACCATGTGGAAAACTTTCATCAAGCATATTATAGAGGTGTTTAAAGGTATGAGCAAACTCTGATGTTCAAATACAACAAAACTTTTAAGGCAATTATTAACTCCAGAGGAAAAAAGTAGTTCAAGAAAGAAAATATAGTCACAATATATACCACATGGCCCAACAAAGAATATTTCAATAGCCATAATAAAGTATATCCAGTAAATGAATTCTACAGAAACTTTTACTTAATTATATTGGGAGGACGATGAAGAGCAAACAGACCAAGGTGAGAGTGAGCAAATACTCATCTACCATGTTAACCAGGCAATAGACAGGTCTAAAATAGGGGCACCTGGGTGTCTCAGTTGGTTAAGCACCTGACTCTTGGTTTCTGCTCAGGTCATGATCTCATGGTTCGTTTTCAAGCCCCGCTTTGGGCTCTGTGCTGACAGCGTGGAGCCTGCTGGGGATATTCTCTTTGTCTGTCTGTCTCTCTCTCAAAGAAATAAATAATAATATATATCTAAAATAGGTCTTAAATAAACGAGTGAATTATACTGCATATTATTTAGAAATAGGGGGATAAGTGCCAGAAGAAATAACCAAGAGAATTCAGAGTAGCTCCCTTCAGATGGCAGGAGCTAGGGTGGATAAGGCATAAGGGGGTGAAGAACAAGAGACTGCTACTATTTTTTTTTTAAGTCCTCCTAGCACTAATTTACCTTTTAAATTATTTACATGTAACATTTTCATGTTTTTTGATAAAAAACAAAATGGAGGCACATGGCTGGCTCAGTCAGAGGAGCGTGCAACTCTTGACCTTGTGGTTGTGACTTCAGGCCCCACACTGGGTGTAGGGATTACTTAATTTTTTTTAAGTGTATTATTTTGTTTTGAGAGAGAGAGAAAGAGAAAGCATGCGCAGGGGAGGGACAGAGGGAGAGAGAGGATCCCAAGCAGGCTCCACGTTGTCAGCACAGAGCCCAACATGGGGTTCAAACTCACAAACCATGACATCATGACCTGAGCTGAAATCGCAAGTCAAACACTTAATCAACTGAGCCACCCAAGGGCTCCCAAAATAAATAACTTTTTAAAAACGGGAAGCTATGAGGCTCCTGGGTGGCTCAGTTGGTTAAGCATCCAACTTCGGCTCAGGTCACGATCTTGCGGTTTGTGGGTTCAAGCCCTGTGTCGGGCTCTGTGCTGACAGCTCAGAGCCTGGGGCCTGCTTCAGATTCTGTGTCTCCCCCTCTCTCTGCCCCTCCCCTGCTCAGGCTCGTCTCACTCTGTCTCTCTCAATAGTAAATAAACATTAAAAAAAATAATAATTAAAAAATTGGGAAGCTATGTGGTAGGAGGCAATCTCACTGAAGTACTCACAGAGAGACCATTTTTCTCCTGTGTTGTAGAAGGGATTCCTGTATCCAGACACACTCAGAATCATATACTGATAGACTGTACTAATCACTTTTCACACATATTAACCTCAATATTCAAAGCAACGCCGTGCAAAATCATAAGGCCATTTGACCAGCCATTTCAGAAGAGAAAACAGACTCCATAAAGGTATGACTTGTTGAAGGTCAAAACCTGATAAGTAACAGACCAGGATAGGAACTCAGGCTCAAAGTCAAAGACTGTTTCACTTTGTCATGCCGTGCTTTGTAGGAGAGTAGATAAAATTATTTCCAAGGTCATTTCCAACATGATTATTAATTCTAGAGGAATATTAGGGAGGAGCTGGATCCCCATCATCCCAGGTCCCTGTTTAGTGCTTCTGCCTCTATACATCGTGGGACTCGATTACGATACCTTAGATTCATACAGGACTTTTTTTACCTTCTGTTGGAGACTGTCACATATATCTATACTTCCCTACTTGAGGAAGACACTTCCTACTCACCTGCAGTGCTTTGTTGGCTTCTTTTATATCTTCTATTTTAAGTTTTGATCTAAAAAGATTATAAAATAGATCCATATTTCAGTAAATACGTTAAATATAGAACATCCAGCAATTCATTATTAAGGTATTGGATTTTCATAGAATACAAAGTTGTACATACATGATTCTAATCATCTTTGACTAGTAGAATTATATTTTGTTTTCCTGTGTTTTCGAAATTTCCTAAAGCAAAAATGTCCTTTTTAAATTTAAAAATTGCTTTAACAGAAGAATATTGGCATTTTCATGTGGTTATGACAATATTAATAAAAGCTATCATTTATTGTAGGCTTATGTGTGCCAGACACCTTGCTATAAACTTCACATGCATATACTAAT
Organism: Lynx rufus; assembly: GCF_022079265.1. Lineage (NCBI taxonomy): Eukaryota > Metazoa > Chordata > Mammalia > Carnivora > Felidae > Lynx > Lynx rufus. The sequence goes on from NW_025814825.1 coordinate 10,831,207, forward strand.
TTAATCTTAAAAAAAAAACCAAGGGGCGCCTGGGTGGCGCAGTCGGTTAAGCGTCCGACTTCAGCCAGGTCACGATCTCGCGGTCCGTGAGTTCGAGCCCCGCGTCGGGCTCTGGGCTGATGGCTCAGAGCCTGGAGCCTGTTTCTGATTCTGTGTCTCCCTCTCTCTCTGCCCCTCCCCCGTTCATGCTCTGTCTCTCTCTGTCCCAAAAATAAATAAACATTGAAAAAAAAAAAAAAAAAAAAAAAAAAAAAAAAAAAAAAACCAAAACCCTATTTTAAAGATCAGTTAAAAACAACAACAACAATAAAGATCAATAAGGTGAAGCCTAATGAGGTTTCACCCCTGTAAGAGGTCACAGAGGTAGTAACTGCGCAAGGCAGGATTCAAACCCTGGTCTCCGTAACGCTGGAGCCCACATGCTAACCATTACGCACACTGTTTCTCTACCAGGTGCAAAAGAATGATAAGAATAGAAATATTAAGGAAAATAGAGTTGTGATACTTTTCACCTTTTGAAAACACATGTTAATGAACATGCAGATTACAAACAGCAGTAATTATCTGTGATCCCACCACCAAGAGACAATAATCTACATGTTGAGATGAGTATGTACGTATTTTAAATGGAACCATCAGTTATATAATTTTCCATAAACAGCTCTTTTCAGGTAATAATATCTCCTGAAAGGCTGAGAGCTGTTATTAAGTATCTGCCACATCATTATCTTAAGTGGTTACGTCGTAAACAATGAAAAATATAAAGTAGTTTATATAATTATCTACTGTTGAACTTTCAACTTGTTTCAAATTCTTTGCCACAAAAATTGTTCATTAAAATTGGAATGACCAGGGGCGCCTGGGTGGCGCAGTCGGTTAAGTGTCCGACTTCAGCCAGGTCACGATCTCACGGTCCGTGAGTTTGAGCCCCGCGTCGGGCTCTGGGCTGATGGCTCAGAGCCTGGAGCCTGTTTCCGATTCTGTGTCTCCCTCTCTCTCTGCCCCTCCCCCGTTCATGCTCTGTCTCTCTCTGTCCCAAAAATAAATAAACGTTGAAAAAAAAAAAATTTTTTTTAAATTGGAATGACCAAAATATTTTATTATTTTTCTCAGGATAACTTATAAATGAAATTACTGAATCAAAAGGTCCATGAACTAACATCTCTGCTCCTGAGGTAGAACATTAGGAACTTGCTTCGTACTACAAATGCTTTGTTCAAGACATAAAAACAAAAATGTTAGTTTTTTACCCAGTTCACACTTTTACAATGGGAATAATCAATGTAAAATTACACAGCTTAAAAGTACAAACACAATACTAAAATTTTCTTGGCTGAATTCACATCTACAAAATGTGCCTGAACAAAATTAATGCTGATGGGAATCATGGCCAAAACAGCAACTGTGCTACACAGAAGAATTGAATACGGAATGAAAGTAGCTTAATGGCATTCACTGCATAAATCGTTATGAATGCCTTCATTCACAGCTATGGACTATATATAGAGAGAGACACCATAAAGATTGTCCCCCTCTGATACGAACTGCCAAAGTATCCCAAAGAAAGGAGTATCAGTTACAGTTCCAATAAAAGCAATGTACAAGAACATGTCCTCTTTGTCCTGGACAGGGAGGAAACAGATGTCTATATTATACATTTTAATTAGCTTTCATTTAGGAATAATAATTTAAAGTGTGTGAAATATATTTGACCATGGCATGAAGACAGCACTGAGAAGGGCCAAAATCAGATAGGAGACTAACAAATGTGACACAATCGATTATGACACGATTACGATACTAGAGGAAAACATCCATAAATTCCACAAGCCTCTGATAATCCCAAAACCTCTGCTTGTGAGGAAAGAAAACAAATCTGTAAGTTTGTTTACGTGGAAAGAATATCATTTACAGAATACTACATTTGGAAGAGTCCTGGAAATTTTCTTTTCTTAAACTAAAAATTCTTGTTGTTAGAATGTAGGCCTTGGTGAGGTTAAAGGGAAAGTTAGCTATCACCCTTCATGTATTTAAAAAAAATTTTTTTTAATGTTTATTTATTTTTGAGAGAGACAGAGACAGAATGTGAGTGGGTTGGGGCAGAGAGAGAGGTAGGCACAGAATCTGAAGCAGGCTCCAGGCTCCGAGCTGTCAGCACAGGGCCTGATGCGTGGCTTGAACTCACAAGCTGTGAGATCATGACCTGAGCTGAAGTCCGACGCTCCACCAAGCCACTCAGGTGACCCTTCATTTATTTCAAACTCAGTCATTATAACACAGATATATTAGTTTACCTTCTATACTCCACCCTGGCATTTCATGCTCCACATTTTCTTCAAACATGAAGTTTATCTTCATTTTGTTCAACCCTCAAATTAGTCTCTCTACAACTATAATTCACTCAGGACATTTAAAACCTTTCAAAATCTATCAAAAATTATTTTAAAGAATCCCTCAATAAGAAGCCAATAGGAGTAAATATTTCATTAGTGAAAGTATTTTTCTAGTTAAAATTAATCATTTACATTTAAATCATAGGTTCAGAAAGCGAGCACTAGAGAGTAATTTTCCCATCCAACCTCATCTGACAAGAAAATGATACTCCAGTTGTGATAAGCAAAGGCACTGTGCTAGCTGCTTTCACATATTTATTCTCAGTTAATTAGAAAAAGAACCCTTTGGGGATTTTACAGCTCTCCCATTTACAAATGTAGAAGTGGGCTTAAAGGGGTTAAATAACCCTAAGTCACAAAGCTGGTAAATGGTAGATGAATACTAATGAATACTAATTTTTAAGTTTAATCATAATTTGAAAATGATTGAATGTTAAGTTTAAAAACTATTCTTTCCAGGGGCACCTGGGTGGCTCAGTCAGTTACGCATCCAACTCTTGGTTTTGGCTTAGGTCATGATCTCATGGGTTCATGAGTTCGAACCCCATGTCAGGCTCTACGATGGCAGCATGGATCCTGCTTGGTAGAAATTCTCTCTCTCTCTCTCTCTCTCTCTCTCTCTCTGCCCCTCCCCCACTCATGTTGTCTCTCAAATAAACTTAAAATAAATAAAAACTATTCTTCCTGAAATATAACTTTTACCTTTTAACAAAATTAAATTTGGTTCCTATTCCAAATGACCTTTCTCCTCCCACTCCCCATTTTAAATAATATCCAAATGGTCTATATATAGCCTTCTGGTGAAATAGAAGCAAAGATTATAAAGTACTGATCCAACCTCAGTCCCTCCCTTATCAACAAATTTTGTAACAAATATTCATCACCCTGTGTATCACGGAAGAATCGGTTTTTACTTAATTTCAATCTGATAGCTTCTAATCACAGGAGTAGGAGGATGAAGAGAAGGAACAGGCATTTCACAGATAAACTGGTACAGGGAAACTCACAGGGGCCACTGCACCTCATCCAGCCCCAATAAATTATTCTCGCCACTCAGAGGACAACAGTTGAGAAAGATAAAATAAGTTCTGACTCAAAACGGGCCCTACCCATGTCTTATGAACTATGGTCCCAGAAACAGTAGAGGAAAACTAATAAATCTGCGCCACAAAAATCTGAAGATTAATGAGAAAAAAATGTATCATAAATGAAGGACAAAAGACAAACTGGTAAAAAAAAAAAAAAAAAAAAGATGTACACCGTGTACAACTTTTAAAATCCCATAAGAAAAAAATGAGCAAGTCAACCAAAAAATATGCAAAAGATATGAATAGGCAATAAACTATAAATACAAATGCAATACAAATGCATACAGATACTCAGGGGCACCCGGCTGGTTTAGTCGGTGGAGCCTATGACTCTTGATCTCAGGGTCATGGGTTCAAGCCCCATATTGGCAATAGAGATTACTTAAAAAATAAATAAATACAGATGCTCAACCTTGCTTATGGTTAAAGAAACACAAATTAAAACAAGAATTTCAACTGTCAAAGTGGCAAAAACAGGCATTCTCTCCTACTACTGGATGGAGGATGTTTTGTTATGACCAGAATTTTTTAAAGCACATTCTTTCTGGGGCAGCAATCACCTCTAGGAAATTACTCTTCAGATATCCTCATTAAAGTATATCGGGGTGCCTGGGTGGCTCTGTCGGTTGAACGTCTGACTTCGGCTCAGGTCATGATCTCACAGTTTGTGACTTCAAGCCCCGCTTCAGACTCTGTGTCTCCCTCTCTCTCTGCCCCTAACCCACTCGCATTCTGTCTCTGTCTCTCTCAAAAATAAATAAACATTAAAAAAAATTTTTTAAGTATATCAAGATATCAACATGTACATACAAGGATGTTCACAGCAGTATCATTTATAAAAGAAAAAAATTAGAAACAGTTTCAATTATAGCACATCCATCCTATGGAATATCAGTATGTACTAATACAGAAAAACCTCTAATATATTCCTAAAAAGACAAAAAAAAAAAAAAAAAGAAACCCACAAACTTCAGAAGAACATGCATACAGTAGTTTACACAGGGGTTAGACATGCAGTCCGTACATGCAAAAAAACCTAATCAAAATAACTCTTGAAAATTCCTTAAATAGCGCATAAAGTTCAGTATAGATTGTTGAGTATATCCAACTTTGAGCAGTAATTTTCATGCAAAATAAAATTTGAGAAACAATGAACCAGTCTAAAGGAAAAAGGGGGGAAAAAAGTGAATTCAAGGGCGCCCGGCTGGCTCAGTCAGTAGAGCACACAACTGTTGATCTCAGGGTTATAGGTTCAAACCCCACATTGGGTGTAGAGATTACTTAAAAATAAAATCTTCAAAAGAAAAAAAGTGATGAATTCAGCTATCTGAACATTCAAATGATCATGAGTTTACAACTCCACAGTCTTTAGCACTGCATGGGAGATGGGTGAAAAGTTATTCCCATTTTACTATTCTAATCTGTTTTGGGGTTTTTTTGTTTTTTGGGGTTTTTTTTGAGAGAGAGAGAGTGTGCGCACAGGTGAGCAAGGGGCAGAAAGAGAGAGGGAGAGAGGGAGGGGGGAGAGAGAGAGAGAGAGAGCGATAGCAGGGCTCACACAAAGCGGGACTTGTGCTTACAAACCATGAGATCATGACCTGAGCTGAAGTCCAATGCTTAACCACCCAGGCACCCCTATTCTAATCTGTTTTAATATTAAGCCTTTATGATCTTAATAAAAGTATTTTTTGTTGTGGGGATCGTACATTGCTGAGTACTTGGCACTTGGAATAGTGCCTGGCACATAATACAAGCTTAATATTTGTCAAATGAATATATGGGAAATAAAGTAATAAACCCTTAGCATAGGGTCCGAGTCAAAGTGCTCACTAGGTGGATGCCAGATTAGAATTGAAATCTTGCTTATCAGAGTCACAATGCAAATTGTTCTTTGAATTGATAGAAACAAAAATAGCTTTATCTTTGTTTTGTTTTTTTAAGCCAACTCTACCCTCCAACGTGGGTTCAAACCCATGACCCTGAGATCAAGAGCCTCGTGCTCTAACAACTGAACCAGCCAGGTGCCCCAACAGCTTTATCTTTTTGAAAACTGGTATTTCCTTTAGTGGTTTTAGTGAACTACTCTTTCCTGTGGCAACCGGAAACTGGTTTCAAGACTTCTTAAAGAAATCTCATCTTTAGCAATGAAGTCTCCATTCTAGTTATGATTTCTATCGAGTTTAATTTTTACAAATGATATATAGGTATATATATGTAACTAACCACATCCACATAAAGGCCGAGATGCTCAGGTACAGTTTTGTTCTAAGGTGTACTAACTTCCTAACCATATAAAACATCAAAGGGATTTACATAGGTGACAAGATTACGGGCACTGTAGCTTTCTTACTCTTACTCTTCGGTGTTAAAAAAGGTGACACTTTTTTTTTTTTTTACATGGCAGTGATACATTTAATACTAAATTAAACCTTCTAGAGCTTATCTCAGATACTTGGCAGTATGTTCTATCAGGGCACAAAGATGAAGCTGCTAACCCAAAACACAGACTACACGGAACAAGGAGGAAGGTGTGAGAAAGAACATTTCTCCTTTTTGTCTTTCTAGGAACCCAGTAACACTTCACTGCAACAGAACCAACCTTGCTGTATGAAGTTAAGCCCCAACTCTAGCATAAAACACTCTCCACTCCTCACAATGTTAGCTCCTTCTCAAAACAGTCTGAAGAAGATCTCTCCAGATAGTTTGGAAATTTGGTTTCTGTTTTTCTGGGAAAAATATATTAAATGGACTTCTGAATTCTCTAATTTGAAGAAATTAGAGTCTTAACTTTTATCTACAGGAAATGTTTAGAGCTAAATTTACTAAACTGAACACAACTTTTAACAAAATCCCTCCAATCCACAGTCTTGCATGTTTATCATTAAGGTTTTTGTTTGGTTTTGATTTTCCTTAATAGTTCATATCGTTCTTTTCTACATTTAAACTTTTCTTCCTATTTGGTTTGGCACACTCATTCATACCTTTATACAAGTCAATGATTACAGAGATGAAGAAAAAAAAGAGAAATTACTCGCTAAGTTTGCTGCCAAGTTCTTGAAGAGCTTGCTCCTGTTCATGATGTACTTTTTTCAACTGCTGATTTTCATCCTGGATGTTAAGGAACTCCTTCAAAACAATAAAAAGACAGAAAATGCAATTTAAAGGAAATAAACAAGAAACTCCAAATTGTATACATACCAATAATTAGGAACACATATCCTTTAGTTTTTTATAAAAAATAGAACTCTATGTCCAAGTTCTTTCATCGCTGCTCCATCAAATATCACCTATTTCACATTCATTTAATCTCCTTACTGGTTTTGTGTTTTTTAAGTAAACTCTCCAACCAATGTGGGGCTCGAACTCACAACCCCAAGATCAAGAGTTGCATATACTACCAACCGAGTCAGCCAAGAGCCACTTCTTATTGGTATTTTTAAAGATGACTAGTATATTCTGTCTCTTTGGTATAAATATAAATTATGATTTCTCCTTTTAAGTAACTTAGTTTTCAAAGATATAATTTTTAAAAGTTTTACCACCATTTACTTTTTTAAGACTAATGATTTGCTGGGTCTCATTTCTAAGATGAGATAAGGCATCTTTCTCCTTTTGAAGATCTTCCTGCAAAGTCTGCCTCCATTCCTTCTCAATCTTCAAATCAGTTTCCAGTTGCACCCTTGAATGACAAATACACAGAAGCTTAGTGCTATTTATCACACGAGAGATGTTTGTACTCTTTAGTAACAGCATCTTTTTGGTTGATTGTTTTCACTTTTGTGCATTTCTTCAGGTATTTTCTTTCATAAATATTTTTTGGTAAATAAGTTCAGCAGCACAGGGTTTTTTGATCCCAAGGTATCAACTTATTTGCCAACCACAAAAACTCCTTGCTAAATAATAATTTATGTCATTTTTCAATTCTGTAAACATAAGTACTGTAAGAACACAGAAAATGCCTGGAAGGGCATATCACACGATTAAAACCAGTTACATCTGGGGAATGGAATCAAGGAGAAAAATGTGAGGTTTTAATTATTTACATTTCTGTGCCATGGGAAAATTTTACAGCAAACTATATTTCTGATATAAGAAGTAGTACAGCCACCACTAAAGCAATTTAACATCAGTCACAGAAAAATCAACCCTCATACAAAGTGTTACTTTACAGACTACTGCTGAAAGCTGACCAATTATAAGACAAATCAAAGACCAAGGAGACACTGGGGGGAAATCCATACTGCCTGGAAATGCCAATTCACATCTGAAACACCACCTCATCATTCTAATAGGTACTAGCTGGCAAAACAAAAGTAGTCAAACTCCTACATTTTAGGATACCGAAAAGAAATCATTTTGAAAATTATTGCTCATAAGTAGGTATTACAGATATGCTACTATGGCATATGCTGATAATGCTACAGTTTCTAATACTTTAAATTTTAATTCCAACGTATCATAATATTGACACTATCACAATATCACATCATTTTAATATTCTTGTGTTAATATTTTGATTACTTTTGTTTCTTCATAAAGTTAGCATTTCCATCTACAGCCACATTATTTCTCAGTGAAGTAAATTTCAGATTTTATAATTCAGGATGAAGAGAAGAGATACCTCTAAATGGAATTTACAAATTGTTTATAAATACTATTTCACTATACATTCGAAAAGAATACAGGGACGCCTGGATGGCTCAGTCAGTTAAGCGTCCAACTCTTGATTTCAGCTCAGGTCATGATCTCACGGTTCATGAGTTCAAGCCCTGCATCAGGCTCCGCACTGGCAATGTGTAGTCTGCTTGGGATTCTCTCTCTCTCTCTGCTCTCCCCACTCTCACTCTCTCAAAAATAGATAAATCAATTAAAAGGGAAAAAAAAGAATACAGAAACAGGTTTATGTTACTAAAAGTGAAGTAACTAAACTACAGAGTGGCCTCATCATCCAGAATCAGAAAAAGACTGAGAAAAAGCAAGGGAAAAAAATTTTAAGTTATTATAAATATGTTGTCAAAACACGTGTTGACCACCAAGTTGGAAACCATAAAGGAAGAAAAAAGGAAAAATACAACTACATGAATATTTTAAATATCTAAATGAAAAAACCACTATGAACAAAGTTTAAAAACAGTAAACTCAGAAAACATTTCACTGTCTGTGAAATACCCAGAGTAAATACATACAGAGTTTTTTTTTTTTTAATGTTTTTTAAGGTTTATTTACTTCTGAGAGAGGGAGACAGACAGACAGACAGAGACAGAGTGTGAGCAGGTGATGGGCAGAGAGAAGGAGACACAGAATCCAAAGCAGTCTTTCAGCACAAAGCCTGACATGAGGCTCGAACTCACAAACCACGAGATCATGACCTGAGCCGAAGTCAGACACTTAACTGACTGAGCCACCCAGGTGCCCCAATACATTAAGGGCTCTTACAAATAAATATTAATAAGCTGAACACCCCAAGGGAAAAAAGTAGATGATAGGAGCTGGTAACTAACAAAATAAAGATATATAAAAGGATCTCACCAATACTCAAAGATGTAAATTCAAAGAAGTAAGCACAATTTTTCAGGCTAAAGGATTCCTTCAGGTTAACTGATATGACGGTATAGGCCTACGTTAATTGATATGATACAATGTCCATGACATAGTAAATGCAATCAACAAAATACTAAGGAGCATGTAGCATGATCCTCTGTCTAAAAAACATAAAAAACATCTATGCATACCAGAAAAAAGAATACTCACCAAATGTTAAAAAAGTTTGCTCTAATTTTTATTTTCTTCACATTTTTCTATATTTTCTTACATTTAACCAACAGCATGTAATATTTTCATAGTCAGAAATCAATAAAGTTACTTCTCCAAAATGGGAATTTGTTTTTCTTGGACACAGTCCCAGCTGCCCATTTCTACAGAAACCATTTCAATTTTTTAAGCCATCAGGGAGAATCAAATTGTTCACATGTTCATACTCTACCAAAATGTCACCAACTGAGAGACAAACTTACTTTCATGGCTTCAGCAGAAACAAACATCTTCTCTCTACAGTTGTACCCAAGACTTACTGAATAGGTTAGCCCTATAGGGAAGGGCCAGGTCCCTACAGTGTTAATTGGATCATCCTTTGGTCAAGGAATAACTGCATCAATGCAGATAAATACCAGATTTGTCTAAGTGATTCAGTAACACAGAGTACCAGGGTTTTAAAACTGTATTCTAGTGACTGGCAAAAGTGTTCCAGTCTTGCTTTTCATGTTTTTCATTTGGTAGGGCACAGGCTTAAACAACAAAACATTTCACATCATTAAAAAACCTGATGACTTAGGGGCTCCTGGGTGGCTAAGTCAGTTGAGCATCCAACTTCAGTTCAGGTCATGATCTCACAGTCCATGGGTTTGAGCTGGCGTTGGGCTCTGTGCTGACAGCTCAGAGCTTGGAGCCTGCTTCGGATTCTGTGTCTCTCTGCCCCTCCCCTGCTTGAGCTCTGAGCTCCGTCTCTCTCTCTCTCTCAAAAGTAAATAAACATTTAAAAAAAAAAAAGAAAGAAAGAAACCTGATGAATTAAATGCTTCTTGTGATTTTTGTTGCCAAGGGAGCCTTGAAAATGCTAGCTATCCTTTTATGGAAGTATTAAAATTAAGAGAAAATGTTTGTTTACTGAGTGTTTTTGTTTCGGGGGATGGGTTTTAGTTTCATAATGTACAAATGATGCAAGTTTTCAACTAAGGTGATACTCCTTGGCCTAAAGCCTTATTCTACAGAATAAGAAAAATGTTATTTTTGTAGTAGGTTAAAAGGAACTTTAAAAAAATGATTACAAAAAAAACGCCCCAAGAAAAGCCTCCTCTCTCTTGCTAAAGAACCGGGAAGAGGTAGCCTAGCATGATAGAAACCTTTGTGACAATACATACCCTGTTTCTAAAGTATTAGAAACTGTATTTACTCTGTGACAATACCACCCTGGAGCAGGTGGAAGGTGGAGAAAACCATAGGCCCCCAACCACTGTCAGCAAAAGCTAAGTGGGGAGCCTGGACTTTCACTACCACTCAGCAGTAATGAGATGTCTACCACCCTTATATTAGTGGAGACTATATGGGGAACCTGGACTTTTATCCCTACATCAGTAACAAGGCATTTCTCACTTTTGCCACAGGGTAAGTGAAAGCCAAGTGAAAAACCTAAATTTCAACCCCTGCCCAGTGTAATGAGATACCTCTAACTCTCCCCCTCCAGGATGTTATCAGCAGAGACCAAGAGGAAAGCCTGGACTTCCACTCCTACTTGATGGTAACAAGACACAACTCCTCTCCTCCACTGTGTCAGTGGAGAGTAAGTGGAAAGCATAGATTTCAATCCTTGCCCCATAGTTAGGCACCCTTCTCTATCCCATCCAGAATGGTCCTAGGCTTCTGCTATACTCACTTGGTATAAAGAGTCAGTGTCTATATTTCTCCCTGCTGGTGTGGTTTCAGTGGAGAACTGCTCAAATGTAAAATTAAATTAGATGCAGTCTCATAATTCTCAAGACATCCAGAATGCAATTGAAAAAAATTTGTCATAACAAGACCCAAGAAAAATCCCAACTTGGATGAGAAAAAACAGATGCCACCATGTCAGATAATTCTAGACAAGAATTTCAAAGCAGTCATCATAAAAATGCTCCTATGACCAATTAAAAACATACCTGAAACAAAACAGGAAGCTTTAGCAAAAAAAGAAAGGAGGAAGAAAATACACTCAAATGAAAATCTTAGAACTGAAAACTACAATAACCACCCTAAATGGCTCAGTAGAATGAAGATGATGATAAAAGAATGGATTTCAAAACACTACCGTAGAGGGGTGCCCAGCCAGCTCAGTCAGCAGAACAAGCAATTCTTGATCTCAGGGTCATGAGTTCAAGCCCCATGTTGAGCATGGAGCCTACTTAAAAATGAGAAACAAAACACACAACACTACAATAGAAATTACCCAATTTGAACAAGAAAGAAAAAATAGACTGGAAACTTACAGGACTATAAAAAAAAAAAAAAAATTCTAACATTCAATGTTATCAGAATTCCAGAGAAGAGAAAGCAGGTGGACTGGAAAATGTATGTAGGAAAAAAGATGCCTAAAAATTTCCAAATTTGTCAAAGATAAACCTAAAGATTCAAGAAGCTGACCAATCACTTCTTGTCCTTTTAGCTAAGATAAAGTGTAGTATCAAGAAGATGACCATGGGGCGCCTGGGTGGTCAATGAGTTGAGTGTCAGACTTCGGCTCAGGTCCTGATCTCGCAGTTCATGGGTTCAAGCCTCACCCTGGGCTCTGTGCTTACAGCTCAGAGCCTGCAGCCTGCTTTGGATTCTGTGTCTCCCCCTCTCTCTGCCCCTCCCCTGCTCATTCTCTGCCTCTGTCTCAAAAATAAACACACACACACACACACACACACACACACACACACACACACACACAGAAGATGACCAAAGCCCAAAAAGGATAAATCCAAAAGAAAATAATCTTGGGTAAAGGAACAAGGATTCAAATGACAGTGTTTTCCATCAGAAACTATGAAGACCAAAGAAAATATTCAACCCTTTTTAAGTGCTGAAAGAAAAGAACTGTCAATTTGGAATTCTAAGGATAGTCTGAAAATATCCTTCAGAAATGAAGCTGACGGACTTCAAGCTGTATTATAAAGCTGTAATCATCAAGACAGTATGGTATGGGCACAAAAACAGACACTCAGATAAATGGAACAGAATAGAGAACCAAAATGGTTCCAAAAATGGACCCACAAACATATGGCCAACTAATCTTTGACAAAGCAGGAAAGAATCCAATGGAATAAAGACAGTCTCTTCAGCAAATGGTGCTGGGAAAACTGGACAGCGACATGCAGAAAAATGAACCTGGACCACTTTCTTACACCATACACAAAAATAAACTCAAAATGGATCAACGACCTCAATGTAAGACAGAAAGCCATAAAAATTCTCCAGGAGAAAGCAGGCAAAAACCTCTTTGACCTTGGCTGCAGCAACTTCGTACTCAACACATCTCCAGAGGCAGGGAAACAAAAGCAAAAATGAACTATTGGGACCTCATCAAAATAAAAAGCTTCTGCACAGCAAAGGAAACAAACAGTAAAACTAAAAGGCAACTGACAGAATGGGAGAAGATATTTACAAATGACATATCAGACAAAGAGTTAGTATCCAAAATCTATAAAGAACTTCTCAAACTCAACACCCAAAAAGCAAATAATCCAGTGAAGAAATGGGCGAAAGAAATGAATACACAGGGGCACCTGGGCGGCTCAGTCAGTTGAGCGGCTGACTTCGGCTCGGGTCATGATCTCGCGGTCCGTGAGTTCGAGCCCCACGTCGGGCTCTGTGCTGACAGCTCAGAGCCTGGAGCCTGTTTCAGATTCTGTGTCTCCCTCTCTCTGACCCTCCCCCATTCATGCTCTGTCTCTCTCTGTCTCAAAAATAAATAAACGTTAAAAAAAAAAAATTAAAAAAAAAAAAAAAAAAAGAAATGAATACACACTTCTCCAAAGAAGACATCCAGATGACCAACCGACACATAAAACAGTGCTCAACATCACTCATCCTCAGGGATATACAAATGAAAACCACAATGAGATACCATCTCACACCTGTCACGATGGCTAACATTAACAACTCAAGCAACAACAGATGTTGGTGAGGATGCAGAGAAAGAGGATCTCTTTTGCACTGCTGGTGGGAATGCAAACTAGTGCAGCCACTCTGGAAGACAGTATGGAAGTTCCTCAAAAAATTAAAAATAGAACTACCCTATGACCCAGCAATTGTACTACTAGGTATTTATCCAAGGGATACATGTGTCCTGTTTGGAAGGGACATATGCACCCCAATGTTTGTAGCAGCACTATCAACAACAGCCAAAGTATAGAAAGAGCCCAAATGCCCATCGATGGATGAATGGATAAAGAAGGTGTGGTATATATACACACAATGGAGTATTACTCGTCAATCAAAAAGAATGAAATCTTGCCAAACACAGCTACATGGGTGGAACTAGACGGTATTATGCTAAGTGAAATTAGTCAGAGAAAGACAAACATCATATGACTTCACTCATATTATGACTTTAAGATACAAAATAGATGAACATAAGGGAAGCGAGGCAAAAATAATATAAAAACAGGGAGGGGGACAAAAACATAAGAGAGTCCTAAATATGGAGAACAAACAGAGAGTTACTAGAGGAGTCATGGGAGGGGGGATGGGCTAAATGGGTAAGGGGCATTAAGGAATCTACCCCTGAAATCATTGTTGCACTATATGCTAACTTGAATGCAAATTAAAAAAAGAAATTAAAAAAAAAAAAAGAAATGAAGGTGAAATCAAGACTGCAGATGGGAGGAAACAAAACAACTAAGAGAATTTGCTGCCAATAGACCTACCCTAAAAAGAATGGCAAAAGAAGTTCTCCAGACACAAAGAAGAAAACTTAAAATATCAAGAGTGAAGAAGAAATAACAAAGAGTTTTCTGAATTGTTTCAGGGTTGAAGCACAAACTATAATATTGTCTGATGTAGGGGCACCTGGCTAGCTCCGCTGTAGAGCATGCAACTCTTGATCTCAGAGTTGTGACTTCAAACCCCACGCTGGGCTTAGAGTTTACTTAAAAAAATTAATAAAAACTTTCTAATACTGTCTGATGTGGTTCTCAATATTATGCAGGGAAAATATTTAAGCAACTTATGTTATGAAGGGGAGTGGATAGGGGCACCTGGGTGGCTCAGTCAGTTGAGCGTCCAATTTTGTCTCAGGTCATGATCTCACGGTTCATGGGTTTGAGCCCCACATTCGGCTCTGTGCTGACAGCTCAGAGCCTGGGGCCTCTCTCAGATTCTGTGTCTCCCTCTCTCACTGCTCTCTCTCTCTCAAAAAAAAAATTTATAAAGGGGAGTGAATAAAAAGATCCAAGTGGAGGTAAGACTTCCACACTTCATTCAAAGTAGTAAAACACCAGTAGACTGTGAAAAGCTGCAAACATACAAGAAAGTAGAGCAATCACTAGAATATCTATACAAAGGAATACACTTAAAAACACTAGAGATAAATAGGAATTCTAAGTTATATTCAACCCATGAGAAGGCAGGAAAAATGAAATAAAGGAATGAGAAAAAAAACAATAAAATAGTAGACTTAAGCTCTCATATCAACAATTACACTAAATGTAAATGGACTAAATACATCGTTAAAACAGATTGTTAGGGGGCTAAGCACCCATCTCTTGACTTTGGCTCAGGTCATGATCTCACAGTTTATGGGATCAAGCCCTGTGTCTGGCTCTGCACTGATACTGTGGACCCTGCTTGGGATTATCTCTCTGCCCCTCTCTACTTGTACATGTGCATGCTCTCTCTTTCTCAAAAATAAACTTAAAAAAAAAAAAGATTGTCAGAACAGATAAAAAACGTGAACTATGAGAAACTTACTTCAAATATACTGATAATAATAAATATTAGACCAAAAGTTTAAAGACTGAAAAATGCAAACATTAATTTTTTGTTTACTACATGACATTAACCAAAAGAAAGCAGCTGTGGCTCTATTAATATCCTGTAAAGAAAATTATCAGAGACAAGGAGGCATATCACAAAATGATAAAAAGATTAATTCACCAAAAAGACACAGCAATCCTAAATGTGTTGGCACCAAACAGAATCAGAATACAAGAAGCAAAACTGATAGAACTAAAAGTAGAAATACACAAATCTACAATTATAGATGGGATATTCAAGAAATGCCCTCTCGATAACTGACAGAACTATTAGAAAATGAGCAACACTAGAGGAAGAACTTATCACTTCAATCACTGAATCTTGCAGCTTAGCAAGTTACACATCATAAATGGCATGTAGTCTTAATGATCTATTAAATATGATACATAACTATTTCCTATTGTTGTTAATTTTTCCCCACATACTTACTGGGGAATAAATACTGATGTTTATAAAGTAAAAACTAAAATACCCCTGTTAATCTGCCATCACTCCCTTGAGTGAATCTGAATTCTTTGAACCTGAATCTGAATTCTTTGAATTTTTTTTTTTTAACATTTATTTATTTTTGAGACAGAGAGAGACAGAGCATGAACAGGGGAGGGGCAGAGAGAAAGGGAGACACAGAATCTGAAACAGGCTCCAGGCTCTGAGCTGTCAGCACAGAGCCCGACGCGGGGCTCGAACTCACGGACCGTGAGATCGTGACCTGAGCCGAAGTCAGCCGCTTAACTGACTGAGCCACCCAGGCGCCCCTGAACTCTTTTCTATGTATATGTAAATATACACATGTACATGGTTTTAATTTTATAAAAAATGGGATATTTCACATACTATCTGCAACTTGTTTTTTTCTTCAGTCCAATGACATATACTGACATCCTTCCTAGTTGGTGATATACAGATCTATCATATGAAGTACTAATAAAAATATTCTCATAAAACATCATGTTCTATGATAATATAAGTTCCTTTGAGTTATAAAGGCCTATTACACTCAGTATCTGGAAACATAGGTTTTATCATAATTATGTTTTCTAACTTTTTTTTCCCAAGGAGAACTCCACAATCTAGCTGTAATCATTAACTAAACGAAAATATAGGTATCCTATCTTGATGTGCAAAAAAGGGGCAGTGGAAATTATGTTAATACAAGTATTTGTTTCCAAGAGTGAAATACTCACAGCTGTTTCTCCTTTTGGGAGATTTGTTTCTGCAGACTGTCGGATTTACTCTGACACTCTTGTAGATATTTCTTGTCTTCATCTTCAGCTTCCATTTGCGCCTTCTCTGCTTGCTGCAATCTGGTGTAATTCAAATCAACTTTGGGTAAAACTGAGGCTAGAACTAGGGTGTAAAAGGGTGAAGAAGACAAATAAAAGAAAAATGGGGAAATAGAAACATTTCTAAATGAAAACAAAGTTTGGGGGGAAACTCACAAACTCAAACGTGAAAGAGCCACACAATGTCTAGAAATTGTTTTGTGATTTTTTTCAACATAACATATAATATGCCCAGAATACTATCTTCAAATTTGTTTTATTTCTTGTTCATAATTAACAATGCAAAGCAATACAGCCTTTACCACTTATGTAGAGCATTATGAATCAACTTTGAAAGTATAATAGGTGCATTACTGCCTTTTTACAAAACCATGTAAAGCACAGTATTTATGTCTACACTAGGTGAAGAAGCCACATTTGTTATTTACTATGCTAGGATGTGTATGCCAGGAATCAAGTGTGCTACAAGGCCAAGAGCAAAGACCTGCAATTACTTCAAATAACAGCCAAGTCCTCCCTGTAGGATCTTTATGCATTTACTAAATTATGCCAAAAGCTCTGTGTGTGTATGCACATGTGCGTGTTAAGATTCAAAGGAATATGGTATTAGTTGGCAACATTCTCTAGAGATCATTTTTGTTCATCACTGACATTTAAAAATTAGCTAAAAATGTGACTTTCATTTGCTGTTTTTATTTTAAGTCATTGCTTCTCACTGTGCTTAGCTCCACTCCCTGCCTCCCATCTAGGATTTCTTAGATTTAACTTTGATATTTTTATAAGAAAACATTTCCCACATATTCAAGAGACATTAACTCCTTGTAGGGGATCACAGGTAAAATTTCTATTCGACTAGCCAAAAAATTGCCTCTTTTCTTCCTAAAACCATACCAATGGGGCAACCCTGACACATTTTAGAAGTATAAATGCCACTTCTAAGCAAATGAGAGTAACATTCAAGTTATCTCTAAATCTAAATTTGAAACATTAAGGTGAGGGGATAGGGCACATTTCTCTAAGATTACAGAAACCGAAATAAAACTCAGAGTGAGGTAGGGCTTGAAGTTGTGCTATCATCGAAGAGGGCTAAGGGAACTGGAAAACTGAGCTGCTAAAGCACAAGAGAATGGCCAATCTGGGTTGTAAACTATTTTAAAACATATTTAAAAATCAGTAAAGAAGCCATTAGGCCGAGAGGGAAAAAATTTGTGCCAACACATTGTGAAACCAAAGGTTAACTTATTTTGAAACAATGTTTATATTTTCCATCAAAAAGTAGCTAAAAAGATAAAACTGCACTTGAAAATCCTGACCTCCAAAAGGTCAATACTCAAATCAGCCTTTGTGCACAAGGTTTGAGGAATGTGTTTTTGGAAATCCAAGTGCACCCACTCTGCTTTATGGCAGTGTATTACCATAGCAGCTGATCAAGAAGTGTATAGGGTTCCTAATACCCTTTTCAAATACTTAATAGCATAAATTATTTTCTATTTAATATATTATAAAATTGTTGATTCTTTTTTAGTCTGTTTAAATACAAGTGGTTTTCAGAAAGATATATCTTTGACCAGCTTGTACTGGTCTTGAGTGTCACTGCTGGCATATTTCACCAATGACATTGCAATTGTCCTAGTTTGAGTTAACAAATCATTGTCACTTCATAATGGAATGGACAGAAATCAAAGACAGAAAAAGGTAATAAAGATGTCCAAAATGTAAAAATGGGGATAAAGAAAACAAAAAAGAAAAAAGAAGAAAGAGGATGTCAATAAAAGAATATTCATGTCAATAAAGCATTAATAGTTATGTTTTTCATAAGTAGATTCAAAGAAAGCAATGATAAGACATATGTTGACACCAACATGACAGATCAATGGAAATACATTACATTTTCCAACAATAAAAGTGAAAAATGCCAATATAAAACAATTCAATTTAAATAAAATTATTTCTTGGTTTCAGTTGAGGGTCCTAGCTCAAAGAAACACACTAAACTGCAAACTCAAGGCCTAATTTCAGATAGAGATGGTGAATGACAAAAGATATGACAATCAATATGCATGGAAATCAATCAGGGATAATTCCACCATAGATTTTGTTCGTTTTTCACTTTTTTTAAGTTTTTGCTTGTGTATTTGTTTTATGTAATAAATTGAACCACATGAAATTGTCAATATCAGACCTTTTTATGAAAATCCACAAAATGGTAAATTCAAATGAATCAGCCTAATATAAAGCAACTTGATTCCATGCAACAACCAAAACAAAAAAGGCAAAATCCTACTGGGGGGGTGAGGGGGAAGGTCCTAAACTAAATTTTCCTAATGGTTTTTGTGGCAGGTGTCAGAGTTGAATAAAGAAAAGGGAGAAAAAAAGGAAAAAAAGAAACTAAGACTGGAGGTTCTGTACCTTTGTTCCAGCTGCCTCATAGCTACAGTAATTTTATTGGTTTTTTCTTCTAGTCGGGCAATTATTTCATTTTTTTCTTTCAAGCCATCTTCAGAACTCTATTTAGAAAAAAGAAAAACTATAGTGGCTTTGATTTTCAACCTGAATACTTTTAAGTTTTGTATACCATTTCACTATGGAATTTTTACTTTGAAATGAACAGTTATTCTGTAGATCAAAATACTCCTATGATATAAAGTAAAGCAGTAGACTACTAGTCTGCAATTAAAATGTAATAAAGAAACACACACACACACACACACACACACACACACACTTTGCCTTCAGTGTTTTTTTTGGAAAACAACAAAATAAACTCTTGTAAACTATGTAAAATAGTTTCAATGTAAAGTATTTCAAATTAAATATAAAGAGCTTTTGGCACCAAACTACTTAAACAGTGATGTCCCTTTATGAGAGAATTTGTAACAATTATTGTAGGAAAGCATTTCAATTAAAATTAAATCTTTCTTGGGGCCCTTGGCTGGCTCAGTCAGTAGACCATGTGACTCTGATCTTGGGGTTGTAGGTATGAGCCCCATATCAGGTGTAGGGATTACCTAAAAAAATAAAATCTTTTAAAAAAATCTAAATCTTTCTCAGGACCATACTGTATAAAGAATTCACAAAAATGTCCTGCATATTTAGGGTGAATTTTCCCAAAAGATTTAATCTTCATACTTAACCTTTCAGCATTTAAAAGGAAATCAGGTAGGTGATTTTTTTGTTAATACCTTACTTAAGAAACAGTCTGCTCTATTTCTTAAGCTTCCATTTAGAAAAAAAGTCACTGGTTTTGATTACCAATATGGCACAGTTAAAATGACTTATCCCTTTAAAAACCAGATGCTTCATACAAATAGTCATTTTCAATTTCCATTCAACTCAAGAAATTCCAAGAATTTAAGAATGATCCTTACCTGCAACTTTTGATACATCTCTATGTTAATTGATTTAACTTCCTCTAGTTGTTGCCGAAGGCCTATCAGAGTATCTTGTTTCTCATGGATATCTTTCTCCAACAACTTCATGGCAAGTTCAATCTCATGTTTCATACTAACTTGTACTGCTAGCTCATTCTCCACATCCTGCAATTTCAATATATATTCAATTCACACACCACTTCAGGATGTCAAAAATCAGATACACAACAGTTAATAAGAACACAAAAGATTTTCTATTCAATATGCACAGTACTCTTCTGAAGTATAAGCCCCACTAAAGGGAATGAACCAGGTCCTATAACAACATAAAATTCCAAATATTTTCAACTGCATATTTTGCTAAAATGAAAGTATTTTCTAGATTCTGTTAATTATCATTATTCTACTAATTCAAGAATTAAGTATTTTTATGCCTCATTAATTTGGTATTAATTTTCCTTAATCAAAGAAAAAAGCAGTCAGCACAAGTGAAGGCCAAAGATAACTCAAAAATCCCACCTCATAGTTTTAATTTCTTCTCTTCAAGAATTTTATATCAGAATGAAAAGAAGTTTCCTAATATAAATAAACAGCATAACAGATATATAGCAAAAGGGATAGAAAGGCTGGCAATACTCTTTTCTTGACCTGGGTGGTGATTACATAGGTATTAATGTTATTACCCATTAAGGTGTACATTTGTATTTTTCTATAGATATTAGAACAATTTAAAAGGCTAAAAAATAAGTTAATTTTTTAAAAGTAACCTCTATGCCAAACATGGGGCTTGAACTCATGACCCCAAGATCAAGAGTCGCACATTCTACCGAATGAGCCAGCCAGGTGCTCCCAAAATAAGTTAATTTTAAACACGATTTTACTGGGGTGCCTGGGTGGCTCAGTCCATTAAGCTTGACTCTTGGTTTCAGCTCGTGTCATGATCCCACGGTTCATAGGTTTGAGCCCTGCCTGGGGCTCTGTGGGGACAGTGTGGAACCTGCTAGAGATTCTGTCTCCTTCTCTCTCTTTCCCCTCCCCACTGGTGCTCTCTCTCAAATAAATATATAAATATATAAATAAATAAAAACTTTCGGCGCCTGGGTGGCTTAGTTAAGCGTCTGACTTGGGCTCAGGTCATGATCTTACAGTTTTGGGGTTCAAGCCCCACGTCAGGCTTTGCTCTCACCAAGAAGCCTGCTTCAGATTCTCTGTCTCCCTCTCTCTTTGCCTCTCCCCGACTCATGCTCTCTCAAAAATAAACATTAAACAAAAAAACTTTTTAATAAATAAATAAAAACTTTAATATGGTTTTACTCATTTCACACAATCCACTCATTTCACAGTTTAAAAACACTTTAAAGGGGCACCTGGGTGGCTCTGTCAGTTAAGTGTCTGACTCTTGGTTTTGGCTCAGGTCACGATCTCACAGTTCATGAGTTCAAGCCATACATCAGGTTCTGCACTATCAGCACAGAGCCTGCTTAGGATTCTCTCTCTCTCCCACTCTCTCTGCCCTCCCCTGCTCACTCTATCTCTCAAAATAAATAAACTTTAAAAAAAATTTTAAAAACACTTTAAAAAACAATTGATAAAGTAGGAACTTAAAAGAACTTGAGGGAGTTGCAAGCTGGTGAGATTTCTATCCCACACCAAGAAGATAAGGTTAAAGAAGAGATTTTAAATGGTACTTGCTTAAGGGAAAATTATTATGATTATTATTATTTTTGCTAATAATACCTACCTGTCTTAACTGAGATTCATCTCGAAGCTGCCTTCTGGCCTCGTTGTACATTTCATCAAGCCCCTGCCGAGAATGCTTATATGTTTGAAGCTCAGTTTCCACATCTACTTTGGTAACCTAGAAATAAAACATAAGTTTTTACTATTTAATCACTACTATTAATACAGCACAGAAATAAATATCCAGTCTATGCACAAGTCCTCCAAAGTGGCAATTTCTGACATAAGATGGTCTGTTTGCAATCAGTCTATACTTACCTCTAGGTTCTGCTGTGTTTTCATTAAAATCAATTTATTTTCACTTCGTAATTGATGATTTTCTTCTTGGAGTTTAATGATATTATTCTTTGCTATTGCTAACTAAAAATTACAAAACAGGGCAAGAAAAAGAATTTAAACACCATTACTTATACTTGCTTTACAGGTTATGTTCATGGCTATAAACAACAAAATATAAAATCCTAAAACTAGTCAAATGTCTCACATGTACAGAAGTTTTCATAAGAAAAATACGCTATTATCCCAAGATACCAGTAAAAAAACTATACTCTTATTTCTACTATTTCCTTTTATTAGTCAAAATATGTTAGTTAAAACATATTATGCTTATCTGATTTATAATATTTTCTGAATACAAAGTGCCAGGAAACAATAAGACTGTAAAGATCTGTGTAAAGACAAGATCTATAAGGAAAGAAGGCTGTGCGATCACTGAAAATGTGATACAGACCTTCACAATAACCAAATAGGACACTCTCTGAAATACAGGAATAATACTGAGTGACCATCACAAATATGAGACATTTCTCAACATCAGAGGTAACCATGAATGACTGAGTGGCTTGGCTCTGATGCCTAGAATGAAAAGAGGGATTCCAGGAAAGGAAAGCAGGGCCTACCCCTAATGTTGGCTTGCACATAAATTTCTGAACACTTCATCAGGGATATAACTTGAACTTTAGAGTGCGCCTAAGGCCAAGAAGAGGCACAAACTAGTGAGCAGCTCTCTCTAATGGTCCCCATCTATCTAGCAAATGGTGCTGATGGCCAACAAATGTGAAAAGATGCTCAACATCACTGATCATCAGGGAAGTGCAAATCAAAACCACGATGGCTAAAATCACCTGTAAGAATGGCTAAAATAAAAAACACAAGAAACAACAGGTGTTTACAAGGATGTGGAGAAAAAGGAAGCCTCAGGCACTGTTGGTAGGAATATAAACTGGCTCAGCCACTGGGGAAAATAGTATGCAGGTTCCTGAAAAACTTAAAAATAGAACTACCCTACCATCTAGTAATCACATTACCGGGCATTTACTAGAAAAAATACAAAAATACTAATTCAGAGATACATGCATCCCTATGGTTATTGCAGCATTATTTACAATAGCCAAACTATGGAGGTGGCCCAAGTATCCACTGACTGATAAATGGATAAAAGAGTTGTGGTATATGGGGTGCCTCGGTGGCTCAGTCAGTTAAGCATCCAACTTCTGCTCAGGTCATGATCTTGCAGTTTATGAGTTGAAGCCCCACTCTGGGCTCTGTGCTGACAGCTCGGAGCTTGGAGCCTGCTTCAGATTCTGTGTCTCCCTCTCTCTCTGCCCCTCCCCCATTCATGCTCAGTCTCTGTCTATCTCTCAAATAAGTAAACACTAAAAAAAAATTTTTTTAAAGTTGTAGTATAATATATACAATGGAGTATTATTCAGTCATAAAAAAGAATGAAATCTTGCAATTTGCAATGACATGATGGATAGAGCCAGAGTATAATGCTAAGCAAAATAAGTCAGTCAGAGAAAGACAAATACAGTATGATCTCATTCATGTGGAATTTAAGAAACAAATGAGCAAAGAAAAAAAAAAAAACAACAGAGAAATCAAGAAACAGACTCTTAACTATAGAAAGAATAAACTGATGGTTACCAGAGCGAAAGTGGGTGGGGGGAAGGGCAAAACAGGTGATAGGGATTAAACAGTACACTTATGATTTAAAGAAAAAACTATCAAATGGTCCCAAACCATCAAAACAAAGATGCATTCTAAACTGCAATCATGTAAATAATCATGTGCTCTCTGATTTGGAAAAATGAGGCCACTTCTAAACTAACAATTTTAATTAACATAGAAAGTAGGGTTCATAGCACTCGTAACAGATTTCATCCTCTTAGCCTAAATCATTCGGAATATACAAAGCAGTAACTCTGTGATTTGATAGATTAAAAAAAAAAAAAAAGAACTTATCTTAAAGTAACTTTACAAACAGTATTAAAAAGAGAGCAGAGATAAATTTCTGGTCTGGGACTACCAGATAGCCACTTTGACAACGCAGGAAACCAGAACATATGGGATGAGTTTTACACTTGGGAGGGGTGGAGAAAGGGCGGACATGACCATGTAGTGGTGCTTGTAAAGAAAAGGAATCTGAATAGTACAACAAGAAGGACAGTATCATTTTAACAGGAATTTCAAACTATAGGTGAGTCACTATCTACATACAGGTCATCCAGATTTTATAATGAGAAACATTTATTTATAGAAGAGCTTATAGGAGTGTCATCTTTGGAGCTAATTTCTAGGAGTATCTCACAGATTCACCTGAGAATTTGCCTGAGAATATGTGATTTCTCTAGAACTTCTAATCATCAATTACAACAATATTGCAAATACTCCATCATAATGATGAAAATGTGCCTGTGCGCATGCACATGCTTAATATATTCATACTTAAAATGGAAAAGGTTCACAAATACTAGGTCCATGAAAGACAATTATCCACGGCTGGATTACAATACCTCTTCAATCAGCTTAGTATTTGACTTTTCTAATGAGTCAACTCTTGAATGGAGACTGCTGACTGTGCTGCTGAAATTAATAAAGAAAAAACTCATTCAAATCACACAAACTCACAAAGGCAAAAAAACTATGTTATCCTGGACTTAATGTGTTGACTAACAAGTACCAATTGCCCTGAATTTTTTTTTTTTTTGAAGGTTAACTAATCCTTCTTTTCCTTGTTTTTGTTTTTTTTTTTTAAGTTTTTATTTCAATTCTGGTTAGTTAACAGCCCTGAATTTTTGGGTGTAGGAAATTTCATTAAGTTGGATAACTTCATTTGCCTAGGACAGCAATAAAGACTATAGAAAAGGGATCACTTCTGTTAAAATTACATTTTACGCTGCTCATTACTTTTGTTGTCTTCTTAGAGTCCTTCTTACATTTAACTTATAATACTTAGAAATGGATTCCACACAAAGATCATCAAATATTGTTAAGACTGAATTCAAAATTATTTTTTAATGGATGAACTTTAAATATCTACTTTATAAGTGGCTTAATGACGCTTACACAGTGGTCTCCAACACAAACCTCATTCAGTTTCCCCTATCCACTTTCATAATAACTTAGAGACCTCTAAAGTCACCTATAGTTTGAGAACTGTGAATAAATACCACATACACATCAGGTACCTGGTCAACCTGCAGCTAAGCAAACACCCTGACTTTCAAAGATATAGTTGAAAGTCATGTTATGCCACATGAACAACTTGGTTTTTTGCATTTTTATTTAAACTGATCAAGACTGAACATTATTGTACATTTTATTGAGTCTATTTATCAACGCCTTGATTCTACCATCTCAAACTTTAATAAGACATGATATGCTGTATATATTACAATAAAATCTATAGATTTCAGCACATTTTATACCAGCCTCAGAAATAAATGTTGGTATTTTAGCTTAACTGGTGAAACAAGAAAAATGTTTTTTCATTCATATTGAATCATTTTTAATGTTTTTATTTATTTTTGAGACAGAGAGAGACAGAGCATGAGCAGGGGAGGGGCAGAAAGGGAGGGAGACACAGTATCCAAAGCAGGCTCCAGGCTCTGAGCTGTCAGCACAGAGGCTGACAAGGGGCTTGAACTCACGGACCGTGAGATCATGACCTGAGCTGAAGTTGGACGCTTAATGGACTGAGCCACCCAGGCACCCCGAATCATTTTTAAATATAATCATTCTTGGGGCACCTGGGTGGCTCAGTCCGTTAAGCATCCAACTTCGGCTCAGGTTATGATCTCACGGTTTGTGAGTTCGAGCCCCGCGTCAGGCTCTGTGCTGACAGCTCAGAGCCTAGAGCCTGGAGCCTGCTTTGGATTCTGTGTGTGTCTCTCTCTGCCCCTACCCCACTACACTCTGTCTCTGTCTCAAAAATAAACATTTAAAAATAAATAAATAAATATAATATTCTTAGGTAAACAACTTGAGTTTTTCAAGAACAGCATGAGCCTGCTTTGGATTCTGTCTCTCCCTCTCTCTCTGCCCCTCCCCTGCTCATGTGCTATCTCTGTCTCTCAGAAATAAACATTAAAAAAAAAAAATGACAGAGAGAGAGAGAGAGAGACAGAGCCTGAAGTGGGGCTCGGACTCACGGACTGTGAGATCATGACCTGAGCCGAAGTCAGACGCTTAACCAACTGAGCCACCCAGGCACCCCAAAAAAAGCACTTTTAAAAACAATAAATCATCACAGTGGTTTTTTTGAATGAAGGATAATATGAGTTCTATTTTTTTTCTATATCTATTTTCTATATTTTTGAAATATTCTAAATATACAAAAACTTTCTAATTAGAAAAACAATGAAACATTTTTAAATACATAAAATGTACAAAAATAAGGCACTAGTATTGCTGTAAATGATTTAATACACATAATTTAAAAGAAAATGAGAAAAACTCTCTGAACCAAATGGAATAGACTCTAAGATAAAGTGAATAAAAACACTGAAGTATAGAATAGTGTGTTGGGGCGCCTGGGTGGCTCAGTCGGTTAAGCCTCCGACTTCGGCTCAGGTCACGATCTCACAGTTTGTGAATTTGAGCCCCGTGTCGGGCTCTGTGCTGCCAGTTTAGAGCCTGGAGCCTGCTTCAAATTCTGTGTCTCCCTTTCTCTCTGCTCCTCCCCCGCTCATGCTCTGCCTCTCTCTCTCTCCTTCAAAAAAAAAAAAAAAAAAAAAAAAAAATTAATAGTGTGAAAGTTATACTACTTTATGTGTAAAAAAAAAAAAAGAGAGAGGAAAGTGAGAACTTTAAGAATATATATTCATATTCTTGTCTATTTGCATAAAGTATCTCTGGAAGCATACACAAGAACTTATTAATGATTCCTGAAAAGGGAAACCAGGTAGTTGATCAGGTAAAGGAAGACTTTTTTTGTGTGTGTTTTTTGAAGTTTAAACTATGTGAATACATTACCTGCTCCCAAAAGGGAATAAAGGTTTAAAATTAAATAATTAAGGAATACAAAGTTGCATTTAGAAATATAATCTCAATCTCAGAAATATAAATTACTAAATACACATACATACACACATATTTCGTATGAACATTAAAACTCCTTTAAAAAAAGGCACAAATAGAAGATCTTTCCTATCCAACTTCACAGAGAAAGCAAGAATTACAGCTTTAGTTTCTTCTTCTAATGGGAAAATGTTTAATTATATTTTATGCTTACTGAAACTTAGAAAATCATAAAAGTATAAAAAATTATTCATAATACCATCACCCAAAGATTGCCATTTTTGCTACTCATTTTAATTAATGGGAACAGTCCATTTCTAACTACATATCAAAGATTCCTCACTATACCTATGCTATTTTGTCCAAAATGAAATGTGTTGTTAAGTGTAAAATACACATTGGATTGTGAAGACAATACAAAAAAAGAATATAAGGTATCTCATGAAAAGTTTTTATACTGAATGATAATATTTTGGGTATATACTGGATTGAATAAAATATAGTTCTAAAATAATTTCAAGTTTCTTTTAATATGGTTACTAGAATTTTAAATTATCTGTATAACAACTCACATTATACTTCTATTAGACAGAACTGCACTATACTATTTTACATTCAGATCTCTGAAATTCTTCCCAGAGTATTCACTGACAGCTTCAATGCCCAGGTGACACTGTAAGGAAAAAAATTCCACCATGGGAGGCAACAGCCACATTTACACATGAAGCTTGTTGAAGTAGGAAAAATGAATTTTCGAATCATGAAAATGATATAAACTTCCACTATATCTAGCCTTTTTTTCTCAAGGGTACAGGGATAAGTTTGAAATTGAATTTTTTTTTTTTAAGTTTACTTATTTGTCTTGAGAGAGAGAAAGAGAGCGAGCCTGTCCATGTCTAGGGATGGGGGAAGAGAGTGCCCCTTGAGAAAATCCCAAGCAGGCTCTGCACTGACAGTGCAGATGTGGGGCTCAAACTCACAAACTGTGAGATCATGACCTGACCCAAAATCAAGAGTGGGACACTTAAGGGTGCCTGGGTGGCTTGGGTGGTTGAATGACTGACTCTTGATTTCACCTCAGGTCATGATCTCACAGTTCATGATTCGAGCCCCGCACTAGGCTTTGTGCTGATACTCCAGAGTCTGCCTGGGATTCTCTCTCTCTCCCTCTCTTTCTCTCTCTCTCTGTTCCTCCCCACACCCTATGTGCCCTCTCTCAAAATAAATAAATAAACTTAATTTTTTTTTTTTTTTTAAGAGTGGGACACTTAACCAACTGAGCCACCTAGATGCCCCTGAAATTGTATCCTTTTTTTTTTTTTTTTTTTACCTCTCTTCAGAAATTCTATCTTTAAATTCTCTCAAGGTCCTATTTGAAAATCTGACTCTCATTTTTTGTTGAAAATTAATTATCTCCAAGATTTCTCTGTATTCTTAATTTCCACTCTCTATTCCCTCAACCCGTTCTCAAAGATGTTTAGTAGGAAGGAATAGGGTAAAGCTGACCTAAAAAGGATGAAGAAAACCCCTAAGACAATAGTCACAAATGTACGAAGTATTCAAGTATACATAATACTTACTTCAGTTGTCTGTTTAATTCTTCAACATAATTCTTCTGGTCTAATATGGCAGCAATTTGAACATTCCTAAAGATGGGGAAAAGTAGTTTTGTGTCAGTTGAAAAGGTGTTCAATGGATGACCAAACAAGTATCCACATCACCTAAAACTGTTGTAAAACATAATGGCAAAAAAATTATCTTGCTTTCATTTTTAAAAATTTTTTTAACATTTTTATCAATTTTTTGAAGAGATAAGGTATGAGCAGAGGAGGGGCGGAGAGAAAGGGAGACACAGAATCTGAAGCAGGCTACAGGCTCTGAGCCGTCAGCACAGAGCCTAACATGCAGCTCCAACCCACAAACCCCGAGATCATTTAAGTTGGATGCTCAACAGACTGAGCTACCCAGACACCCCACATTATCTTACTTTTAAAATAAAATTCAACATTTTTACATTAAGGAGGCAGTAAACGGTGTACTAATTATAACCTTTATTAAATCTAGTACTAACAAGTAATCTATTTAACAATACCATTAAAAAATATATTTAAGAATTCTTTTTGCATCAGGGCTCCTGTGAGGCTCAGTCAGTTAAGCGCTGACTTCCACTCAGGTCATGATCTGGCAGTTCATGAGTTCTGGCCCCTTGTCAGGCTCTGTGCTGACAGCTCAGAGCCTGAAGCCTGCTTCAGATTCTGTGTCTTCCTCACTCTCTGCCCCTCCCCCACTCATGCCCAGTCTCTCTCTCTCTCTCTCAAAAATAAAATAAACATTAAAAAAAAAAAAAAAGACGGGGTGCCTGGGTGGCTCAGTTGGTTAAGCGTCCAACTTCGGCTCAGGTCATGATCTCACAGTTCCTGGGTTTGAGCCCACATGGAGCTCTGTGCTGACAGCTCAGAGCCTAGAGTCTGCTTCGGATTCTGTGTCTCCCTCTCTCTCTCCCCCACTCATTCTCTCTCTCTGTCTCAAAAATAAATATAATGTTAAAAAAAATTTTTTTAAGAATTTCTTTTGCATCAGTATATTTTTTATTGAAATATACTTGATATAACTATAAATTTAAGGTGTATATATTATTTTGATACATTTGTGATAGGACTCCAACTGTAGCAATAATTAGCACAGCTATTATGCTACATAGTTATCCTTTCTCTTAGCTGGAATGAGTGTATTTTAAATTTAAACACTGGATCTTGAAATGAACCAGCATTTGTAAACTTTTGAATAAGTTTTCATCTCTTTTACCACAAAAAACAGCTGATTATTAAAATAGGTCTCAAGAACAGGTGTGACCAAAAGTCATACCTCGTATTAAAGCCTCCTTCTAAGTGATTTTTGCTTTGTGAAACTTTTATATGGAAGCAAAACAAAATAAAGCAGGAACTATGCACAAAAAAGTAAATAAAAACTACATTATCAGTAGATGGACCCCATGGTGATTTGTAAAGAGCTCCATAGAAAATACAACATGTGAAATAACTTAGGAAAATCGTACCTTTCTTTATTTCCAATATCTTCTTCATTCTTTAAATACATGGAAAAATCAATCACTCCAACCTAAAGTAAATAATGTTATTTTTATTTAAAGGGGAGAAATATTAAAAGTACATTTAACATGCAACTGAATTTCACTCTTAAGTTTCCTTTCATGTTTAATAGCACTGTTTACAATTTAGAGTTGTAAACTGGATCCAAGAGGAACAGCACAAACTAAAAACTCTCTGCATTTGGTTTTGGTCACTTTCACTTACTTGTGAGTCTAAATCTTCTCCCTTTACACAGAGATTAGCATCTATCACATTCAGGCCAACCAGCAGCCCAACAATCACTGCTCCTTCTTCTTCCATCATTAGTGCATGATACTCATAAAATTCACTGTGGAAATCAAAATAAAAAGCTTAAAACACAAATTTGTTTCAAACATAAATTTAAAATCTCAGCCCAGTAATATAAACATGAAATCCATACAAATTAGGTCTCTTCAAATCAGCTTTTCTAGATGTGAATAACAAACATTTTGAAATATTAGTGTCTATATAGACAACGCAAAAGAATGGGAAAGAGAAAAGAGAAAAAAGAATTTTGAGACAGAGAAAGAAAAGAGAAGCAAAGAAATATATATCAAAAGAAGAAGAGGCATCACTGAGGTCTGGAATGTCTGTGACTCTCAGAAGACATAGTGACTATTACTGATCTGATTACAATACTTGTCAGAGTTGACTTTTCAAGCCTAGGATTTATTAAGAGTCTTGGGACAGTAGGTAATGATATATGAAACATTTCAAAGCCCATGTTCAAATCAACATTTGATATGTACATTGCAAGTGTTAATAATCATCAACTAAAGATACTTATGGATATCTATGTACTAAAAAATGTTCAAACAAAGGACTTGTGAAAGAAATAGGACAATCTAAAAACTAAGACTTGACAATTATGTATTCATGGAACTAATTACCATGGCCTCATGCCTTCCTCAAGAAGTCCCATTTACAGTATTTAATCACTTTCATTGACCTTCAGAATATTATTGAGAAATTGCTGATGCTTAAAGTATGGTCATTCTCATTTAACAAATGGGAAAAACCAAGATGTATAACCAGAGTCATAAGTAAAACCAAAAATGACCAGATTTGGGGCACCTGGGTAGCTCAGTTCGTTAAGCATCCAACTCTTGATTTTGGCTTATGTCATGATCTCACAGTTCGTGAGATAAAGCTCCACATTGGGGCTCCATGCTGACAGTGTGGAGTCTGCTTGGGATTCTCACTCTCCTCCCTCTCTCCCCCTCCCCCTGCTCATACACAGTCTCTTTCTCTCTTTCAAAATAAATAAACATTAAAAAATGACCAGATTCTCCAAAACATTAGAGAGGCACTCCAAGAGAAGAAGTGCAAATGGAGGGACAGCCATGGGCTGCTCCCTTTGACAACTGATTATCTTACTTTGAAATTTTCAAAGTCTGCTTAAAAATATATGGCCTTCGGGGCACCTGGGTGGCTCAGTCAGTTGAGCATCCAACTTCGGCTCAGGTCATGGTCTCGCAGTCCACGGGTTCGAGCCCCCTGTCAGGCTCTGTGCTGAGAGCTCAGAGCCTGGAGCCTGCTTTGGATTCTTTGTCTCCTTCTGTTTCTGCCCCTCCCCCACTCATTCTCTCTCTCTCTCTCTCTCTCTCTCTCTCTCTCTCCCTCTCTCTCTCTGTCAAAAATAAACATTAAAAAAAAATTTTTTTTTTAAATATATGGCCTTCAATTTAAACTGACAGTTTAAAAAGTGCCCACAACACAGGTGAAACAGTAGTTTAGTATGTAAAAAGAAACCTCTTGAATTAAAGTTCCAAATCCCAATACGAATTTTTATTCATAGAATTAACTCTAATTTAGAAAAAAAAATGAAACTAACTTACAAATATAACACATAAATAAATTTCCTGCTTATCAGCCAAAACAAAGCTTATGGTATTCATTTTTTAGGCTAGTTCCTGATCCGTGTTATGTCCTTACCATGATTTTCTCTCTCATGTTGCTCTTCTTTTATTTTATACCATCTTATTGTATTTGTGTCTCCTTTTGTACCACATCTTTAATTCTCTTTGGAAAATAGGATATAAATGAAATTTTTAAAATGAAAATGAACATGATATAATGGTATGGTACTAACCTTAGGAGATCCCTTTGAATAATTAAGCAACGCAGGTAATCAGCCATTTTTTTTTGCATGAGGGCTAATCGAAGCCATGCTCTTGCACGACCCAGGGGGGTCCTAAAAAGCAAAACGAACTGGTCAGAAAACTGCTCCAACCCTTATAGAATATGTAGTCTATTATACTATTTCTGTTGAGGTACATATTAATAAATAAAAACTGCAATTTATCATGGTTTAATCTTTGTGTCTACAGTTTTAAGCTAGCTCTTTGAGCATGCAATCTAATCCCTGGGAGCTATTTAAGTCTCTATGGTAAACCTGCACCTGCAAGACATCTAGGTAACATTTTATGCCTTAGGAGAAAGGACTCTGAATAGTGAGGCTATTTCTATAAGAAATATTTTGTCCAAACAGACCTAACCCTCTAAAGATGAATATGCAAGGAGCTCCTGGCTGGCTTAATCAGTACAGGTAGTTCAAGAGTAGTTCAAGAGCCACACTGGGCATAGAGGTTACTTAAAAAATAGTAGTAATAATAATAATAATAATAATAAAAGATGAATATACAAAATGCATCAAATAAGGCAGTATAATGCCTTCAAAAAGTAACTGACAGTATGGGATGCCTGGGTGGCTCAGTCAGTTGAGCATCCGATTCTTGATTTCAGCTCAGGTCATGATCTCAGGGTTCATGAGTTCAAGCCTCACATCCAGCTCTGCACTGACAGTGAGGAGCCTGCTTGAAATTCTTTCTCTGCCCCTCCCCTTCACACATGCTCTTTCCCTCTCAAAAATAAACATTAAAAAACAAATGTAACTGACATCATATCTGAATTTTAAAAATCATAACAAAGAAGGCACTGAGCTAAAAAAAAAAAAAAAAAAAAAAAAGAAGGCATTGAGCTGGTAATTAATTAAAGAGAAATCACCAGGCTGCTTGTTATTTTTCAAATGTTTCTCTATCCAGTTGTCCATAAAAAATTCAATCTCACGCATCTTATCCAAGTTCTATCATTTAGTAAAAGTAAAAGCAAATTTTACAGAATATGTATGGTTTCTTAAGAGAAAGATATCATTCACACTTTTATGTTTTCTTATACAAAGAATGTTTCAGGGGCGCCTGGGTGGCGCAGTCGGTTAAGCGTCCGACTTCAGCCAGGTCACGATCTCGCGGTCCGGGAGTTCGAGCCCCGCGTCGGGCTCTGGGCTGATGGCTCAGAACCTGGAGCCTGTTTCGGATTCTGTGTCTCCCTCTCTCTCTGCCCCTCGCCCGTTCATGCTCTGTCTCTCTCTGTCCCAAAAATAAATAAACATTGAAAAAAAAAAACTTTAAAAAATAAAAAAAAAATGTTTCAGCAGGTATTATGGGAGGAAAATTAATCTTCACAACAAAGAGCTAATGAGATTTTTATGGTTTAGCATTTTAATGAATACCATTCTTCAGAAAACATTTTTTACTCTCGTAGAGTTAGGCTTTTTAAAAACAATATGAACATGGGGCGCCTGGGTGGCGCAGTCGGTTAAGCGTCCGACTTCAGCCAGGTCACGATCTCGCGGTCCCTGAGTTCGAGCCCCGCGTCGGGCTCTGGGCTGATGGCTCAGAGCCTGGAGCCTGTTTCCAATTCTGTGTCTCCCTCTCTCTCTGCCCCTCCCCCGTTCATGCTCTGTCTCTCTCTGTCCCAAAAATAAATAAACGTTGAAAAAAAAAAATTAAAAAAAAAAAACAATATGAACATGTATTTTCATATTAAAATAACCAAATTGTGTATTTCTAAGATTTTATTTTTAAATAATCTCTACACCCAATGTGGGGCATGAACTCACAACCCCAAGATCAAGAGCCAGCCAGGCACCCCTGCTTATACTTCTCTTTTTGAGACTTATAATTCCCTTTTTCTTCTATCTTTGCTGAAAATCACTATCCTTCTTAATATATCATTATAAGATACATCAAGTGTGAACATCACTTGCTATTTAACTCTAAAACCTGAGTTTGAGGGGCACCAGGCTGGCTCAGTTGATACAGCATGTGACTCTTGATCTCAGCATGAGTTCAAGCCCCACACTGAGTATAGAGATTACTTACAAAAAATAATAATGATAATAAATAAGAATAAAAATAAAAACTGAGTTTGAATCCTCACTCTGCCATGTATTAACTATAACTTCTCTGACCTTTATTTTTCGCATCTATGTAATTATTATAATAATCTCTACCCTGTAAAACTGAAGTAAGCACTAAATGAGACAATTCATGGAAAACAATCATTTTATTACCCTGATACAGTGCTTAATAAACAGTAGCCATTTACTTTATCATTCAATTAACTACAACTTGGAAATATTTGGATGTTGTGTTAACAGCCAGAAAACCCTACCATATTCCCTGTAACATGTAAAACTCTCAATTATAAAGCTAAGAGAAAGTACACTGATAATCTGACAGAAAACGCAACGTTTACAACATATTATACATATTTGTTTGGTGAAATGGGCACATGACACTATACATCCCAATTTTCAGAGAAAAAAAGTAATTTGCACCAGTCCCATATATATAAATGTCTTATATGAGAATTCAAATCTCCTGAGCCTATGCCCTGGATTTAACCTAAATCAGGCTTCAGCAAATAGTTACTTGCTGCCGACTAGCTTACTCCTGCAAACTAGCTTAACACTCAGGAAACAGAAATGCATAATTGACACATCTTATTTTATTTTAATTTTTTTTAACGTTTATTTATTTTTGAGACAGAGAAAGAGCATGAAGGGGGGAGGGTCAGAGAGGGAGACACAGAATCTGAAACAGGCTCCAGGCTCTGAGCTGTCAGCACAGAGCCTGACGCAGGGCTCGAACTCACGGGCCGCAAGATCATGACCTGAGCTGAAGTCGGCCGCTCAACCGACTGAGCCACCCAGGCGCCCCGACACATCTTATTTTAAAGGGACCTACAGTTTCCTGCAATACAATGCAGAATTGAAGTCACAGAATAAAGGAGTGAATACAGTGATAGGGTATAAATGGAAAAGCAGTTAGTTCTTACTGAAGGGGCTAAAACAGGGGGCACCTGGGTGGCTCAGTTAAGTGTCAGACTTTGGTTCAGGTCATGATCTCATGGATTGTGGGTTCAAGCCCCACATCAGGCTCTGTGCTAACAGCTCAGAGCTTGGAGCCTGCTTTGGATTCTATGTCTCCCCCTTTCTCTCTGCCCCTCCCCGACTTGCGCTCTGTCTCTCTCTCTCAAAAATAAACCTTAAAAAAAACCGAAGAGGCTAAGAGAAAGTTCATAAAGGAAATGAAATTTGAGCTAAGCCAAATAGAAAGAATAGAATTTTATTAGGAGAGAATGCAAAAAGGCTACTTACAGCTAAGAGAAGATAATAGAGTGTAAGGTACTTTTAAGAAACAGTAAATATTCTTTTGTGGTCAGAAATGAACAAGTAATAAGATTACTTACTTGAGACCAGGTAAATCCCGGACACTGGCTCCTATTTCCTCTGCTTCTGGGTACAGCTTTTCCACCAGTTCCAAGGGGCCCCAGATAGTTTTGTTATAACTCAAAAATGATTTTCTTACTGAAAAAAAAAAGTAATGCATACAACTTCAACATATAAAATTGTAATAACTTCCTTTTAAATATTTAGTTTCAACGTCCTTTCCTCTCTTATCACTACACAGCCCTACTGATCAGAAACCTATTTATCAGGATCCTGATATTTTTCCTTATCAGAAATATGCATCTTGGCCATTCTTCCCTATGAGAAATATGCAGGCAGGTAATTAAAGTAAAAAAATAACTGGGATTATTCTTTACCAGTATCAAAATAAAGAAGTTTGGCAGCCCTAGCAGGGTGATCTTTATCAGCTTATTAAATAAACCAAAGACAAATAAGTAGTTATTTTACTTTTAACATAAAAGGTGTGAGAATTGAGTAATATAAAACTATGAAATCACTACATATTTCTTTTTTAGTACTGATCAGATCTCCTGCAGATCAAGGGTGATTATCATATGCACTAACCAAGGACAATCACCAAGATAAGCAATTTTTCCTTTCGGGGGAAAAAATCAGCACAAAGTAGCTTCACATTGATTCATCAAGACAAGCCTATGACTGTTAGGACATGCCTCCTGATATTTTGTGAAGTAAAGGCAAATAAATTCAGAAAAGAGTTTAGGTATACCTGGATGGCTTAGTGGGTTAAGCATGAGAATCTTGATTTCAGCCCAGATCATGATCTCACAGTTCCACGACAGCTCTGCACTGACAGTGCGGAACCTGCTTGGGATACTCTCTCTCCCTCTCTCTCTGCCCCTCCCCAACTTGCTCTCTTTCTCTCCCTCTCTCTCTCTCAAAACTAAATTAATTAATTTAAAAAAAAAAGGAAAGAAGAGTTTAAAATTTAACTATTTGGCCATCACTTTGCAAATTCCATTTCTGCAGCATGGGAGAAAATAAAGGTTTTTGTCACTGCTATTTTTTTTAAATAAAAGTTTGTCGAAAAGCAAATTAAAGCTCAAGGTGTTAGGAGTGCCTTGGGTGGCTCAGTTGGTTAAGCATCCGACATGGGCTCAGGTCATGATCTCGAGGTTTATGGGTTGGAGCCCTGCGTCAAGCTCTGTGCTGTCAGCTCAGAGCCTGGAACCTGCCTGGGATTCTGTGCCTCCCTCTCTCTCTCTCTCTGCCCCTCCCCCACTCATGCTCCAACTCTCTCTCAAAACTAAGTAAACATTTAAAAAAACAATTCTTTTTAAACTCAAGGTGTTAGATCAGATTGGTGGCTTCTTGATGTATTGAAAGAAGTATTTAGAGACTGATAATATTAAGAGTAGGAAAAAATATGATGTTTGATAAATCAGTGAAGCCTTCATAGAGGCCAGTTGCCTATATCCTTTGACCCAGTAATTCTACTCCTAGGAATCCTCTCCTAAAGAGAGCAAGTATACAAACACACGTACCCAACAATGTACTTACAGTACAATTTTTTTTAACTTTATTTATTTTGAGAGAGAGAGAGAACATACAAGTGGGGAAGGGTCAGAAAGAGAGGGAAGGAGAGAGAGTCCCAAGAAGGCTCCGCGATGTCAGTGCAAAGCCCAACATGGGGCTCAAACCCATGAACTGTGAGATCTGTGAGAACTGAGCCAAAATCAAAAGTCATAAGCTTAACCACCTGAGCCACCCAGGAGCCCCAACACAATATTAATAGTAAAAAACTGGAAGCAACCTAAGGGTACACTAAGAGGAGGACAGTTAATTAAGTTATGGTATACATATACTATGAAACTTTATAGAGCCATTAAAAATGTGATAAAGATCTCTATGTAAATGGAAAGATCTCCAAACCATATCACCAATCTTTTAAAAAAAAGTCACAGAATAATACTTATAGCATAATTCTATATACAGTAAAAGAAAAAAAAAACAACAGAAAAGAGCTAGAACAATGACAAGGAATAGAGAAGGAAGAGAATGAAGGAAACAGTTTTTGTTCTATGTGCTTCTATGTTGTTTGGTTCATGTACAAAAAGAGTAGATTTCACTATTCTTTACACAATTTTTAAGATTACTTTGTTTTCAGAGCACCTGGGTGGCTCAGTGGGTTGAACATCCAGCTGTTGGTTTCAACTCAGGTCAAGATCTTAATTTGTGAGATCAAGCCCTGCATGGAGTCCTGGGATTCTGTCTCTCCCTCTCTCTCTGCCCCTCCCACCGCATGCACCTGTGTGCACACTCTCTCTCTCTCTCAAAATAAATAAAATAAAAAAAAATTACTTCATCCTCAATTGAAGAAAAAGTGGAATCTAAAAAAAACAAAATAAAAACCAGAACAGAGTGGTGGTTGCCAGAGGCAGAGAGTGGAGGCAGAGGAAATGGGTAAAGGTAGTCAAAAGGTATAAACTTCCAGTTATAAAATAAGTAAGCCATAAGGATGTAATGTACAGCATGATGACTACAATAATACTGTCATATATTTGAAAGTTGCTAAGAGAGTAAATATTAAAAGTTCATCAAAAGAAAAAAATTGTAACTATGTATGGTGATGGATATCACCATATTGTGGTGATCATTTCACAATACATAAAATATCATATTATGTTGTATACCTGAAAATAATGTTAATTATATCTCAATAAAAATTTTTAATTAAAAAAAGAAATTAGTACTTTAATAACATCACATAGAGTCTCAAATTTCGATGTCAAGGCTCCTTCTCAATTTTATGTAAAGCTCTTTTGCTGTTTACATTGATCCTCACTTTCCTGCCCCTTAGTCAGAACTTCTAGGTCTGCCCAACTTAACCAGGTTCATACTATACCAACAAGGAACCAGGCAAGCTTCTTTTGCATTATAATAGTCACTTCTTTTGCATTATAATAGTCACTTGGGTATAAACTCTTACTCACAGAGCCCCTACACAGCTGATCAAAAGAAGTAGAGACCAAAACTACCAACAACTGTTAATACAATAAGTAAAAGAATAGTTATTACACAATGTATATTAAATAACTAAATATAATATAAACATTTCACAAGTAACAATAAATTCAACTGTGTAGAAGAATACAATATCCACTATTATCATCATTTCCAGGGAACACTCACATTTCTACGATAACCCAATCCAGAAGAAAATCTTTCTAGATCTCTTCCCGGGTCCCAAGGAGGTTTATATTTCAACAATCAACTATTTTAAAAAAAATTTTTTTAATGTCTATTTTTGAGAGAGAGACAGCATGAGTGAGGAAGAGGCAGAGAGAGAGGGAGACACAGAATCTGAAGCAGGCTCCAGGCTCTGAGCTGTCAGCACAGAGCCCAACATGGGGCTTGAACTGACGGACCACAAGATCATGACCTGAGCCTAACTGGGACTCTTAACCGACTGAGCCACCCAGATGCCCCAGCAATCAACTATTTTAATGTATTTGTTCAATAGGGCTGAAACTAGCAATAAGACTTCATATTGGGATCACTAAGCTTAATTTTTTTTTTAATTTTAACATTGTTTTAAGCTTAAAATTTTTTAAGTAACTCTATAATTCCCCTAGAAAACAAATCACTTCAGAATATGTGGGGGGGGCGGGGAGGAAATGGAAAATGTTTTTACAAAACACTAAGTAGGCATCTTTTTTTTTTTTTTTTTTTTAATTTTGAGAGAGAATGAGCAGAGCAGGGCAGGGCCAGAAAGAGGTAGAGAGAGATTCCCAAACAGGCTCCAATGTGGGCTCGATCTAATGAACCGGAGCCAAAACCAAGAGTCAGATGCTTAACCAAATGAGACACCAAGGAGCCCCTAAGTAGGCATTTTCCGAAGACAACTTATTTAAGAAAACATAAAGCAGTAGGCTGTTTTCTCCCAAAACCAACCCACCCAGTATTTTTCAAATGTAAAGTAACAATAATTATGACCTCAACAAATATCACATTTTCCAGGATGTTTAAGATGGAACAAGGGGATTATAAATTAATTAGGTTTTTTTTTTTAATCTCATGATACCTTTAAGACCATGTTTCAGACAATGTTCCATAACAACAAAGAACTGCTGCAAGGGGGGATAGTCAGAATCCAAAGTGCGGCCAAAGCTCAGAGCAGATTCAATGAGTCCTTTGATACTCAACTTAGCCATGTTTAACAAGTTTGCTCTCTCTACAGCTGTGGGGTCTTTTGTAGCTGAAAGCACAAGAAAGGAGTCCATCATCATTTGCAAGACATGACATTGAAAAATATATAAACCCTTTCATTCTGCTGTAAAATGAACAATGCTGTTTTTCTCTGGTTGACAAATTAGTCTCCCTAACTAACCCACGCTTTTTTTTTTTTGTCTCTCACACACACCATAGAACATTACCATGCCTATCCAAGACACAGTTTATGGATTATTCTCAAGACCGTGCAAATTTGTTATTTTCTGGTATTTATTTTACTTTTTGTGGTACCTCTTCAGGGAGAATGAATTTTGATTTTTTTTTTAATGACTTCTGGAGCTAAGATTGGAGTAATAACATATTTAAGAGTCTCATGCAAAAGGTGGACAGCAGTAGTCCAAGGATGAATCTCAAGGCAAAAAATGTTCAGAACTGGCAATAAAAGGCAATTACAATTTTAAAATCACAGTATCATCTATAAATATGACAGGTAAATAAAAACAACTGGACAAATAAGGGGATACAGGCAAAGCCATTCAATTCTTTCATTTTAGCCCTCTTTCCATCTTGTTTTTTCATTGCTACTGTAGTTCTGTATTTCATGACTCCTTTATTTTCCCAGAGGAAATAAAAGCAGAGTCCTTATTTCACATTTAAGTTTCCTGCCCTTCCACACAGCTGATTCAGTCAAAAACTAAGTTAACAGATATATTAAAAAAAAAAAAAACTGATTTTTAATTGATATATTCATATCACAAAACTCTTTTTCTTCCCCACAAATTTTATTCTTAATTTAGAAATTCAGATGTTTCCCCCTATTCTCACCACTGTTGTGACAGGCAGGAATGTTTACAGCCAACACAGATGACAAAATGAAGTGCAGAAAAATGAAAGCACTTAGTATAACCTTTCATAATCTCTGGCAAATCTACTAGTCCAAGTGAACCAAGTGTCGGTTCCTCCTCTACTGAGCAAAAGTCCAGGGTTTCCAATGATCCAGTATTCAAGTTCTGAGCTAAGGGTGAAACCTGAGTCAGAATTCTAAGCAACTAAAAATGCAAACACCCACAACAGCTATGACCAAGCTAACTGGTGGAAAATCTGCACACACATTCCTTCAAATCTGCATCGTGGTAGGATTCCCTCATTTTTCGGAAACCACTTGATGTTTCATAATCTGTACCAATTCTCATTTTTCTTAACAGTGTGGATCACGATCCGTAACTTGTGAAGGGACAAGCAGACAAAAGGCGCCTTTACAGCTGCTCCGAGGCAGGTCCATGCTCCGCGCCCGCAGCTTCCTCGCCCGGGAGCGCTTACACGCCGACCGCGCCCCGCCCGGGCTCGAAGATGTGTCCGGCTCTTCGCAGCCCCAACAAGGCCAAGAGCCAGTCCCCTCATCTCGCCCGGGCCCAGAGTCCCCTCCCTGCCTCCCTGCAGTAAGGCTGCCCAAAGGGCTCGGGGCGCCCCCAGGTTCCCCACGGAGGGCTCACCCGGGGTCCTGCGCGGCATCGCTGCACCTCTCCCGCCCTTGGCGTCGGGCACCCAAGCCAAAACCTGAGACGCGTCTTCCCTCCGCCACCCCCAAACCTGAAAAGTCATCGCCCGTCCGCGGCTGTTCCACCGACCCGGGAGCGGCCCCCTGGCCGACCCTGGCTTCGCCCCTTGGAAGTCGTCAGACAAGGAGCCCTCGGCCATTAGGCCCTAGAACCCGGGCGGGGTCGGAAGGGAACAAGGGGCGGCCGCGCGTTGCCATGGCGATCCCCGGCGCCCCCGAGTCCCCGGCTGCCCCCGCCCAGGTCCAGGCCCGGACTCGGGCCCCAGTGGCGACCCGAGGCCTCGGTGCCTATCACCACGGGTCCTCCTCGCCCGGCCGCGTCCTAGGACGGAGAGCCCAGGGTCCGCTCTCGGTCCGCTCCCCTTACCCATGGCGGCGACGGCGGCGCGGTCTCGGGCGGGGACGCCCTGGGCCCCGCCAGCAGATTCCTTCAGGCGCGCGGCGGCCGCCACGGCGTCTGCCACCAGGCCTGCCGCGGCCCACAGCGCTCCCGGCGGCGGGAGGACGCCCGGGCGGTCCCGCGGCGCCGCGAGTGGGGGGCCGCGGGGCCTGCAACCGGCGGGAGAGAAACCCGCCCTCGCCAGGCCTCCTCGCGTCCAGTCGGACCGGAAGGAGAAGAAAGAGGAGCGTGAAGGTGACCTCGCGTGTGAGGAGCCTGAGGCCGGTC
This sequence comes from Lynx rufus, assembly GCF_022079265.1. Lineage (NCBI taxonomy): Eukaryota > Metazoa > Chordata > Mammalia > Carnivora > Felidae > Lynx > Lynx rufus. Next base: position 10,873,013 of record NW_025814825.1, read on the forward strand.
ACCGGCCGGACCACCAGTCTCTCAACCGGGGGCTTCGCTGGCGCGCTGGGGCCGCTTTGCCAAAGGGTGCGAGCCACGTGCAAACGTTTTCATCCACACGGGGGCGGGGTTCATCTGACACACCTGACCGCTTCCCTTCACTCTTCTCAAACTCAGGGGAGCAGAAGAATTTAGAAAATCTGAAGCAGTTAACAGTAGGCAGAAATCTGCTGCAACTAAGCAGCCCCAAAACGACTTTTAAACTAGTAAATACACCGGCAGGGGGAAGGGCCACACTAATCAAGGGACAGAGGTATAGAGATAAAGCTACCTGTTTCTCATTTAAGGGGGCACCTGGGTGGCTCAGTCGGTTAGGTATCCGACCTTGGCTCAGGTCATGATTTCACTGTTTGTGAGTTCAAGCCCCGCATCGGGATCTATTCTGATCGCTCAGAGCCTGGAGCCTGCTTCAGATTCTGTCTTCCTCGCTCTCTGCCCCTGCCGTGTTCACACTGTCTCTCTCTCTCACAAAAATAAACTCAAAAAAAAAAATTTTTTTTAAGAGGAAAAAAACCCACATGGGCACATGACGGGGTAGGTTAAGCCTGGGAAACTTAAGCTATTACCTAGTTAGATCAGCAATTGTTAAGACAGTGGCGGAGCCAGAAAGACCGAGAAATTTCATGAAAATGGGGCTCTGTTTTTTCTCTTCAACACCTTGGCCAGTATAGTTCTGTTATGTTTATTTCTTTTGGTTTTTAATTTTCTTTACTGTGAGATAATCATACATAGAGAAAAAAGTATAAAACATATATACAGTGTCATGAGCAAGCTATAAAGATACAAACACGAGTTGTGTTTTTCCACAATGTCAGCTTTATTCAGTCATAAAACAAGATTAACATAATTATAAAACAAGTTCAGGATTCTGAACTCAATGACATTTCACCACGTGATTAACTGGGGTTTACAAGTCACACAACAAAAGATAACACAGCCAGTAGGAAGTTAACAAACCAAACCAGAAGTCTGTGGGTGTGCAGTTGAGATAAAGCCTCAGTCTTGTTGGGTCACCTCTTAGCATTTACATATTATGTTCAAGCACTGAAGGATCTCAGTTTTGTTCTGAGATCCATCAGGCAGAGCCTTCAGCAGCAGCTGCCTTTTTGAAGTGTTCACAGAGGGGTGTCTGAGGTGTCTTGACAGTTTGCTAAAATATCCTCCCTTTTTTTATTTAATGTTTTTATTTATTTTTGACAGACCAAGCATGAGTGGGGGAGGGGTAGAGGGAGGAAGACACAGAATCCCAAGCAGGTTCCAGGCTCTGACCTGTCAGCACAGAGCCGGACTTGGGGCTCAGACTCAGCCAAAGTCAGATGCTTAACCGACTGAGCCATGCGGATGCCCCTTTTTAATTTTTTAAAAATGTTTATTTTTGCGAGTGCACAAGCAGGGGAGGGGCAGAGAGAGAAGGACAGAGGGTCCAAAGCGAGCTCCACACTGACAGCAGAGAGCCCCATCCAGGGCTGGAACTTGTGAACCACAGTATCATGACCTGAGCTGAAGTCAGATGCTTAACCAACCGAGCCACCCAGGTGGCCCAATCCTCCCTTTTTTAAAGGAATTTAATCAGTCTTCGGCTCCTGCAGAGCTCCTCTGCTTCTGCTTGTTATCAGACTTGTACTGGGGTACAGTCAGCAGGTGCTGGTCTCCTCAAATATCTGATTGCTGCAGTACCCTTAACTGCTTGGTTATTGCTGGACATAAGTGACTCGCTCTCTACAAGTTTAAAGAATCATTATAAAATGAACAGCTGGGTGACTACCACCAGATCAGTGAGCACAGGATGGACCCATTCACCATTCACCTAGCCACCATTCATCATCCCCCTAGGTAAATACTATTCTGGCTTTTATGAGAATCATTTCCTTGCTTTGCTGTTTCTACCATGCAAATATGTGCCCCTAAACCAAGTAGTTTATTTTTCCTGTTTGTAAGCTTTTCACAAATGGAGTAACATGAATTTTATTACACTTCTTTTGTTCAACATCAATCATGTCCAAGTTCCAGGTTGTAGGGTTTCCAGGTTGTATGATATATATCCTTATGCCAATGTGCAAGAGAGTCAGTAGGGCATACCGTTAAGAATAGGGGGGCGCATAGGTGGCTCAGCTGGTTAAGCATCTGACTCTTGATTTTGGCTCAGGTCATGATTTCACAGTTTATGAGTATGGCTGGTGAGTTTGAGCCCCGCTCTGCACACACTCTCTCAAAATAAATAAGGTATACCTTTCTTTAAATTTAATGACAAACTTGGGGAGTCTGGGTGGCTCAGTTAGTTAAGCATCCGACTCTTGATTTTGGCTCAGGTCATGATTTCACAGTTTATGAGTATGGCTGGTGAGTTTGAGCCCCGCTCTGCACACACTCTCTCAAAATAAATAAGGTATACCTTTCTTTAAATTTAATGACAAACTTGGGGAGTCTGGGTGGCTCAGTTAGTTAAGCATCCGACTCTTGATTTTGGCTCAGGTCATGATCTTGGGGTTTGTGAGTTCAAGCTCCACCTCTGCTGTCAGTGCAGAGCCCACTTGGGATTCTCTCTCTCCCTAACCCACTCATGTATGTGTACATACTCTCTCTCAAAAATAAATAAGCTTAAAAAATTAAAAAAAAAAAATTCACTGGGGCACCTGGATGGCTCAGTTAAGCTTCTGACTTTGGCTGAGGTCACGATCTCACGGTTCATGAGATTGAGCCCCGCATCAGGCTCTGTGCTGACAGCTCAGAACCTGGAGCCTGCTTTGGATTCTGTGTCTTCCTCCCTCTCTGCTCCTCCCCCACTCGTGCTCTAGGTCTCTCAAAACATAAATAAACATTAAAAAAAATTTACTGACAAACTTTTTAAAACTTTTCTCAAAATGTATCAGCAGTTTGGTTTTTCTGTTGCTCTATGTTCGTTCTAATGCTTAGAATTGTGAGAATTTCTTTTCTGGCCAATCTTCTAGGTAAGCGATTGTATGATGGGTCTATTTTGTATGTATCTCATTATTTTACTGATGATACTGAGCACTTCCCCCATGTTTAATATTTGGAGTTTATCCTTTGCAAAGAAACTGTTCAGGTCTTTAGCCAATTTTTCTTTTGCCCTTTTTCTTATTGGCCTGTACATGTTGCTTAATATTCTACATACTAGTTTGGTGTCAATTATGTGTTGTCATTTTCTAATATTTTCACTGTATAGAGACTTTGATAAATATAAATTCTTACTGTTCTTGTAGTTGAATTTATGGTTTATGCTTTACTGTCTTAAGAAATCCTCCCCACCTCAAGGTCATGAAGAGTTACATAGCTTTTAAGAGTTACATAGCTTCATCTTTCATGTTTAGGCCTGTTGTTGCACCAGAATTGATTTTAGTGAATGGTGTGAAACAGGATCAAATTTCACTTTTTCCTTATGTGTAGACAACTATTCCATTATCCTTTCACCACTGATCTTCCATGCCCCCTCTATTATTAGTGTGCATGTAATTATACATCAGTTCCTAGGCCAGAGTCTTTTTCATTTTCAAAACCACTCTATGAGGATAGAATTAGCTCCATTTTGCAGATGAAACTAAACTCTGAAAGGTTAAATAGCTTGCCTCTCTTTTCAGAGAACTAAGGGACAGAACCAGAATTTGAGCCAATACAAATTGGCTTGATTTTCATATATCAAGATACAGGAAGTTTTTAGTGTTCCGAGGAGTCTAAAACTCATTACAAGTCTAACCCCTTCTATCTTGCTATTAAATATTGAAATATGACTGACTTGGTTCATTTTTCTTCTCTCCAAGTGATGGGTAAAGAAGGAAGTATTTGTATTCTAAGTGCATTTGAGAAAGCATATAAAATTAAGTATTTATTTTATAGAACCATGAAAACAAAGGAAAAGAGCTTTATTTCCTAGGTTGCTTTTCCCCCAGGGACTTTATAGGTGACAAGTAGGAAAGATATTTAATTCAGCAATAGACCAGTTTTATTTAAAGCAAGCAAATAAATTCTCCCTTTGAGATAGATATTCTTAAGCTCCAAAATATACATTTGCTGGGTATTCTAGTCCCCTTGTGTTGAAAAGAATTGGAATTTAGTGTCCATGTTTAAAATTTTTTTTTTAATTTATTTTTGAGACAGAGAGAGACAGAGCATGAGCGGGGAAGGGACAGAGAGAGAGGGAGACACAGAATCGGAAGCAGGCTCCAGGCTCCGAGCTGTCAGCACAGAGCCCGACATGGGGCTTGAACTCACAGACTGCAAGATCATGACCTGAGCTGAAGTCGGACGCTCAACTGACTGAGCCACCCAGGCGCCCCTAGTGTCTATGTTTAAACTAAATTAACAGGATTAAAGTAGAATATTAATCTATTCTAAGCCCTTGATTTACTAAAGCTAACAATCTAGGTTTTTAAGCTTACTAATATCATCATATAACAAAAATACTATTTTTTAAAAGCTCATCACTGGGCACCTGGGTGGCTCAGTTGCTTGAGCATCCAACTTCGGCTCAGGCCATGATCTCATGGTTCGTGAGTTCGAGCCCCATGTTGGGCTCTGCATGGACAGCCCAGAGACTGCCCATCTCCCTCTCTCTCTGCCCCATTCCCGCTGATGCATGCACACACATTCTCTCTCAAAAATACATATTTTTAAAAAATAATAAAAATTTAAAAAATTAAAAAGCTCATCACATACTGAAGTATAGCAGTGAAATTAGATGACATCTAGAATTTGCTTTAAAACATCTCAGGCAAAGGAGAAAAAGAATATTGAAAATATTGCAGCAAAATCTTCCATTACATATGGGTGATGGGTATATTACATATGGGTGATGAGTATATATATATATACAGGAGTTTACTGTTCTACTTTTGTGTCTTTTTTTTTTTTTTTTTTGAGAGAGAGAGAGAGAGCGAGCGAGCAGGGGAGAGGAGCAGAGGGAAAAAGGGAGAGAATCTTAAGCAGTCTCCATGCCCAGTGCAGAGTCCGACAGGGATTGATCCCACAACCCTTGGATCACGACCTAAACCGAAATCAAGAGCCGGATGCTCAACTGACCGAGCCACTCCAGCACCCCTTTTGTGTCTTTTTTTATATGTGATATACCCTAATATTTTCCACTCTTTTCCTTTAAAGGCAAAGCTGGTTGTAACCTATTAAAATTGCTTTCATGTGCCAGTATTGGGAATCATGGTCTGTAATCCATGGTCTCTAATACTTCCTTGTATGTTTCTTTTAACTATACTAAACTATTTTTGCTGTTGCCTATACATTTCTTTTCCTTTTCCCATTTGTTGTACCCTCTATCTAGATTTGTCTACAATTTATGCAATTCTACCCAGTCTTTACCAGACTTTAATAAGATACCTTCTCCAAAAAGCCTTTTCTTTCCCTGCCAAAAGAATGGTTTCCATTTTTGTGCTACAGAAGTATTTATATACAGCTTTACAACATTATCAACATTTCACTTGTTACTACCTGAAAAAATGCTGGGCAACCCTGAACTTAATTAGTAATCAGGATTAATAATTGACATACTAAGGTCTAACAGTAGAAAACAATTTATTTAATAAAAAACTTCAAGTAATTTTTAAGGAACATGTGAGGTGAGGTAGAAGCAACAATTTTAACACATTTAACATTCATTAAAAAAAAAAAAATACAACCTTGAGAGAGATATCCTCCCACAGAAGATGGATACAGTAAAGTTAAAATTGATCACCATTTACTTAACTTAAGCATTTTGAGGCAATTATTTTACAAAAATATCTTTATTCCCAAGAAAAAAAAGAGAGAGAGAGAAAGAGAGAGAGAGAGAGAGAAACTAAGTAGTGTTTCAAAACAAAGGGTCATATGAACAATAGGTGAAAATAAACTTTTTATCATCAATTCAGCAAACAAAACTTCTCAAAAGAATTATTTTCTTTTATATCAAAATCTACTGAAAATAACAAGTGGGAGATTAAGGGGCAATCAGGAATTAGGGAGAAATAATAAATTTATAATTAATAGTTTAAAAGACTAGATTTAAAGTAAAAATATACCTTATACCAAAAAGCAATAGTCAGGGGAAAAATCCTGAAAAATGGTCTTTGGATCAGAGATCTCAAAACACAGAAAAGAATCACACCTGTGTCCTCATCATCATAAGGATGTGCTTAGGTAATAAAAACAAATAATTTTCTTTCCCTAATCTCTTAAAGAATGAGCAAAATATGATAAAAACCTATAAAATCAAATGAGTATTGAAATTTTAGTCTTAAAGTTTCTCAGATCCTAGAGTTAATCCATCAATAAAGCTGGTAAAAATTTGTCAAACTCTTTCTAGGTCACACAAAAACATACTTATAGTACGTATAAACATACTTTTCAGTTTTGGGTACACTTATACTGAAACAATACTGTGTTAAATTCTGCATAGTGATAGAACTTTATGTTTAAAAGATTATACCAAACAAATAAATAAATAAACAAAAAACTGGAACTCTGAGCAGAGTACATTTTACATTATTTCATATCCTTGGGATAAAAGTGATCTTCACAGTCTAACCAGACACTTTTCACAGCATATCCAAATTACAAATAACAGGTAATATTTAGAGAAGATCACTATGCCAGTGAAAGAAAAGCAAGGAAAACAGTGCTTTATCTTCTTTGAAAACCACCTAATACATGACAAAGACTTTCATGTTCCTCTGATGGAAGATCCATGATGTAAAATAAATTAAGGAAGATATACTTAACACAAAATGGAATTGCAGGAAGACATTTATGACATTATTCAACATTTTGTAATTTGGTTTAAAGAAGTGCTAAATGGATAATAATGTACCTAAGCAATAAGGTTTATATATCATAGCCTAAGACCTTCATATAATTTTTTAAAAGATGATTTATCTTAATAACCCATAATATGACTAGGAATAATTCTCCATTTTTTAATTCTTTTAATTTAATTTTTCCACACGAGAGCACGAGCAGGGGAGGGGCAAAAAGAGGGGACTGACTCAGAGCTCAGTCTCACAGATTGGATCTCATAATCGTGAGATCATGAACTAAGTCAAAATCAAGAATCCAGATGCTTAACTGACTGAGCCATGCAGGCACCCCTTTTTGTTTATATTAATGTTCTGTTCCAGATTAAAGAAAAATAATTATAAATTATTGTGAGAGGATCCAGAAGGGATAAGAAACATGCATTCTGCTCCTAGGGCAGCAGATCAAGTCCCTTTTCTTCCCTTTCTCCCTTCACAAATCATCCTTCTCCATCACCTTCATTATTTCAGTTTTTGCTTAAAATTACTTCCTGTGACAGGGCACCTGGGTGGCTCAATTAAGTGTCCAAACCTGATCTGAACTCAGGTCTTGATCTCAGGGTTGTGAGTTCAAGCCCCATGTTGGAGTCCACACTGGGCATGGAGCCTACTTAAAAAAATGATAAAGTAAAATAAAATAGGGGTGCCTGGGTGGCTCAGTCAGTTAAGCCTCTGATTCATGGTTTCGGCTCAGGTTACGATCTCACAGTTTGTGAGTTTGAACATCACGTTGGGCTCTGTTGGGCTCTGTGTGCATGGACAGTGCAGACCCTGCTTGGGATTCTTTCTCTCTGTCTCTGCACCCTCCCTGCTCCCTCTCTCTGTCTCTCTCTCAAAATAAATAAACTAAACTAAACTAAACTAAAATAAAATAAAATAAATAAAAATAAAATAAAAATAAAATAAAATAAAATAATAAAGTAAAATAAAATAACTTCCTGACAATTGTTTTCTCTCTTTCCTTTGTAAAATCAGGTCTTTGAAATATGCCCATAGAAAACACAGGACACTAAGTTTTAATTATACAAGTACATAAAATACTCACAAAGCACAAATGTGACCATATACAAAACAAAAAGGATATTAATTTTTCTGAGTTTAGATGATGAAGTAACTTCCCCAAAGGAGGATAGCGGTTTAGTGAGGGTACACATCCCAGAAGAATCAGTTTATGTTTGGCTCTGGTTATAGCAACATTAAGACGTCGCCAATCTCTCAGGAGTTCACCAAGCTGAAAGAAGTAATTTTCAATTTATTTGAGTTTTCTTATATATTTAAGTTTGTTATAGCAAAGAACAGTTTGTTGTGAACTATTTTCCTACTTTAAGCATATAGTGCAGAAAAGATTCACCAACACATTTAAAATTCTATAGGCAGTTGGAAAAACTTGTTCACAACACCAACTTACAAATATTTTATCTTGGGTGCAATATCCTAGCTATAATTTAAGGAACTGAAGCTATATCCACTCATTATAACATTGTTGGTTACAGCAATAAAAACTTGTAATAGCAGAAGACTCAGAGGAATGATTAAACTGACTGGGTAGCTTCGTCGGTTAAGGATCCAACTTCAGCTCAGGTCATGATCTTGTGGTTCGTAAGTTCAAGCCCTGCATCTGGCTGTCTGCTTTTTCCACAGTGGCTACACCAGTTTGCATTCCTACCAACAGTGCATGAGGGTTCCTTTTTCCCCACATTCTCACCAACACCTGTTGTTCCTTGTGTTTTTGATTTTAGCCATTCTGACAGGTGTGAGGTGATAACTCATTGTGATTTTGATTTTGATTTCCTTGATAATTAATGTTCTTTTCATGTGTCTATTGGCCATCTGCATGTCTTTGGAGAAATGTCTATTCCTGTTTTCTGCCCATTTTTTAGTTGGATTGGTTTTTTTGGTGTTGAGTTGTATACAATTTGGGTTTTTTTTTGGTAACCTATAATTCCTTTATGCAAACAGATATGAATCAGTATTCATATTTCCTTTTTTTTACACAGAAGGTAATGTATATACTCTAATGGACTTTCCTTTGTTCACTTAAAAAATAGCTTACAGATCTTTCCATGTCGATACACAGAAAGAGACTTCATTCTGTTCTTACAATTGCATAGTTTCTTATTGTATATAAGTGTCATGGTTTGTGTGTATGTGTATATCTATCAAAATATCTATCTATATAGATATATGTATATGTTTTCATGTATATGTGTTTTTAGTGTTTATTTTTGAGAGAGGGAGAGAGAGAGAGCATGAGTAGGGGAGGGGCAGAGAGAGGGGGCAGACAGAGGATCCGAATCAGTCTCTGTGCTCACCAGAATGGAGGTTCCTCAAAAAATTAAAAATAGAATTACCATATGATCCAGTAATTTCACTACTTACTAGGTATTTAACCAAAGAATACAAAAACACTAATTTGTATGTACCCTAATGATTATTAAGCATTATTTACAACAGCCAAATTATGGAAACAGCCCAAGTACCCACTGATAGATCAATGGATTGGTATATATACATATGGAATACTTGTGAGCCATAAAAAAGAAAGAAATCTTGCCATTTGCAACAGCATGGATGGATCTACAGGGTCTAATGTCAAGTGAAATAAGTCACAGAAAGACAAATACTATATTATTTCACTCATATGTGGAATTTAAGAAACAAAACAAATATACAAAGAAATAAGACAAACAAAAAACCAGACTGTTAACTCTTAAAAAACAAACTGGTGGTTACCAGAGGGGAGGTGGGTAGAGGGATATATGAAATAGGTAAAGGGAAGTAGGAGTACATGATCACCATGGGCACTGAGTAATGTATAGAATTGTTGAATCACTGTATCACAAACGTGAAACTAATATAACACTGTATGTTAACTATACTGAAATTAAAATTAAAAAATAAAAAACAGGGGCACTTGGGTGGCTCGGCTGGTTGAGCATCTGACTTCAGCTTGGGTCCATGATCTCATGGTTCATGGGTCCAAGCTCCATATCAGGCTCTGCGCTCACAGCATGGAGGTTGTTTGGGATTCTCTCTCTCTGCCCTTCCCCAACCACCACACATGTGCATGCATGCTCTCTATCTCTCTCTCAAAATAAATAAACAAACATTAAAAAAAATTCTGATTATCTGTAAAGGTGAGAACTGAGTGGAAGAGGAACTGGTAGAAAGGAGACTTTTTACTACATATATTTTTAGAACCTTATGAAGGTATCTCATATAATCTAGAAACAGGAATCAAAAGAGGTAAAAATGCAAAAAACAAAACAAAACAAACAAACAAACCCTGGAATTATATATAAAATTAAGAGTATATCGAAGGAAGCCTCTATGTTTAAAATGCCCCAAACACAACAGCCAAAAGATGGAAGCAACCCAAATATTCACTGATGGATGAGCAGACAAACAAAAGGTGCCCTTTCCATGCAATGCAATATTATTCAGCCTTAAAAAGGGACAAACTTCTGACATACTACAGTGGATGAACCTCGAAAATACCACACCGAATGAAACAAGCCAAGTACAAAAGGACAAATACTGTACAAGTCCACTTAAATGAGGTGACTATGGCAGTCAAATTCAGAGACAGAAAGCAGAATGATGGTTACCAGAGACTGGAGGGACAAAGAATTGGAAGGGTATTATTCATGGGTATAGAGTTTCAATTTCTCAAAATGAAAAAGTTCTGGAGATCTGTTGCAAAACACTATGAATAAACTTAACACCACTGAACTATATATTGAAAAATGGTGATGATTTAAAATTTTACATTACATTTTTACCACAACCTAAAAAAAAGAAAAGAAAAAAATGTCCCAAACAAATCAGAAGAAAATACAATGAACTCACAGGTCCATCTTTATTACTTCTAACAAAAGTTACTAGAATGATACTTTTGTCTCTTCCTTGGTATTTGTCTACGGTGTTAACTTCAACCATTCCAATAGAAGAATGGGACAATAAATCATTGATGATCTTTAACTGCTGCCTGTATGGTGCAATAATACCAATATCAGAGGGTTTACATCCAGCCTAAACAGAAAAAAAACACAATGAAAATGAAAATCCTGATTTCTGTTAAAGCTTTACTAAACTTATTAAATGTGTGCCCAATTAATGTTTATAACAGATCCTCTTGTTGCAAGGAGTAAATACAATTGCTAAATTTGCTCTAAATCTATATCTGTATTTCCTGAGATTAAATAATTTCCTCAGGGCGCCTGGGTGGTTCAGTCGGTTAAAGGATCCAACTTCGGCTCAGGTCATGATCTCACAGTTCATGTGAGTTTGAGCCCCACATTGGGTTCTGTGCTGACAGCTCAGAGCCTGGAGGCTGCTTCAGATTCTGTCTCCCTCTTTCCCTGCCTCACCCCTGCTTGTGCTCTGTGTCTCTTAATGAATAAACATTAAACAAAATTTTTAAGTAATTTCCTCAAACATGGCTCCCTTGATTTTTATTGATTCATGGCAGTATAATGGTTTGCATGCCACTACAACAGTGCTGCCATTTAAAAAAAAAGTACAAAAAATACATTACACCCTGCTATCCCTTACATTGAAGTTTCCAATCCCCAACCATACTGATCATACTGACTACAACCCTACATGACACAATCAGAATTATCTGATGTTACAAAAAATTAACCTAAATGGAAACCCAAATTACCATTATAAAAAATTATATCCTAGATAGTTTTCTCAAAACAGAACAAAAGCAATCAGGCTGCATCTTAATGAACAAGGATTAACGTTAATTCTTACGTTCCTTGCATTCTAACATTATACTGCATTTCACTTTAATATTAATTAGCCCTCAAAATTAAAATTTAAATTACCTTAATAAACATTGAGGTCAGGAAAACTATTAGTTTGGCTTCTGTTATATTGCTCACACCACCCTTTTCAACTTGTTCTGGTGCTGGAACCTAAAAAGAAAAATAGGTTAAGAGTACTGTCAGTACACAGGTAGCCATAGAGACTAAGCAACCAGTTGTGGAGACCAGTGAAAAATATTGTCATTTTAAAAACTGAAGGTAAAAGATGGGGTGCTTGGGTAGCTCAGTTGGTTAAGCACCCAACTCTTGATTTCAGCTCAGGTCATGATGCCAGGGGTCCTGGGATTGAGACTCATGCTCAGCATGGAGCCTGTTTGGGATTCTCTCTCCTTCTCCCCCTCTCCCCCACTCACTCTAGCTCTCTAAAAAAAATTAAAAATAAAAGTTGAAGGTAAAAGAATAACAATGAATGACATTAGCCACTTTCAGAAAGTCACCCAGAGGCAGCCCATCTTAAACATCCTACAGTTCAGATTAAAATCTCTGTGAAAGCTGACCACACATTGGGCTTCACATAACTTCCTTTGTTATCTCCCAGTTTGTAAGCATCAGAAGCTAGAAAAGATAAGTAACTTGCCCAAGACTTCACAATAAATCATAGCACTAGGATTCAAACCTAGATCTGACCCTAATATCTGTTCTCTTTCCATATTCTTGTTGCCTTTTATTTTTTACTTTTATAATTTACTTATTTTTAAATTTACATCCAAATTAGTTAGCATATAGTGCAACAATGATTTCAGGAGTAGATTCCTTAGTGCCCTTACCCATTTAGCCCATCCCTCCTCCCACAACCCCTCCAACAACCCTGTTTCTTCTCTATATTTAAGACTCTCTTATGTTTTGCCCCCCTCCCTGTTTTTATATTCTTTTTGCTTCCCTTCCCTTATGTTCATCTGTTTTGTATCTTACAGTCCTCATATGGGTGAAGTCATATGATATTTGCCTTTCTCCAACTGACTAATTTCGCTTTGCATAATACCCTCTAGTTCCATTCACGTAGTGGCAAATGGCAAGAGTTCATTCTTTCTGATTGCCGAGTAACACTCCATTGTATATAGATATACACCACATCTTCTTTATCCATTCATGAGATGACGGACATTTGGGCTTTTTCCATACTTTGGCTATTGTTGATAGTGCTGCTATAAACACTGGGGTGTGCATGCCCCTTTGAAACAGCGTACCTGCATCTCTTGGATAAATACCTAGTAGTGCAATTGCTGGGTTGTAGGGTAGTTCTATTTTTAATTTTTTGAGGAACCTCCATACTGTTTTCCAGAGTGGCGGCACCAGCTTGCATTCCCACCAGCAATGCAAAAGAGATCCTCTTTCTCCGCATCCTCGCCAGCATCTGTTGTTGCCTGAGTTGTTAATGTTAACCATTCTGACAGGGGTGAGGTGATATCTCACTGTGGTTTTGATTTGTATTTTCCTGATGATGAGTGATGTGGAGCATCTTCTCATGTCAGCTGGCCATCTGGATGTCTTCTTTGGAGAAGTGTCTATTCATGTATTTTGCCCATTTCTTCACTGGATTATTTGTTTTTTGGGGTGTTGAGTTTGGGAAGTTCTTTACAGATTTTGGATACTAACCCTTTATTGGATAATGTTATTTGTAAATATCTTCTCCCATTCCGTCGCTTGTCTTTTAGTTTTGCTGATTGTTTCCCTCGCTGTGTAGGAGCTTTTTATTTTGATGAGGTCCCAGTAGTTCATTTTTGCTTTTGTTTCCCTTGCCTCCAGAGACGTGCTGAGTAAGAAGTTTCTGCGGCCGAGGTCAAAGAGGTTTTTGCCTGAATTTTCCTCTAGGATTTTGATGGCTTCCTGTCTTACATTTAGGTCTTTCATCCTTTTTTGAGTTTATTTTTGTGTATGGTGTAACAAAGTGGTCCAGGTCCATTTTTCTGCATATCACTGTCTAGTTTTCCCAGTACCATTTGCTGGAGACCGTCTTTATTCCATTGGATATTCTTTCCTGCTTTGTCAAAGATTAGTTGGCCATACATTTATGGGTGCATTTCTGGGTTCTCTATTCTGTTCCATTGATCTGAGTGTCTATTTTTGTACCATCTTGTTGCCTTTTATACAAATAATGAAGCCCATCGTTCCCCAGGTTCTACCATCCCTGGTAAAACTCTCCAAGGACTATTTTGTTCCTACATAATTCTTAAGTAATCTTGATGACGTTGATTATACATTATTATTATTATTATTATTATTATTATTAATTACAGTAGGCCCCATTGCCCAACACGGGGCTTGAACTTAGGACCCTGAGATCAAAAGTTACATGCTCAGGGCACCTGGGTGGCTTAGTCAGTTGATCATCCAACTTCAGCTCAGGTCATGATCTCATGGTTCCTCAGTTTGAGCCCCTCATGGGGCTCACTGCTGTCAGTACAGAGCCTACTTTGGATCCTCTGTCTCCTTCTCTCTCTGCCCCTCCCTGGCTTGTACTCTCTCTCTCAAAAGTAAATAAACCTTAAAAAAAAAAAAAAAAAAGAGTTACATGCTGTGCTGACTAAGTCAGCCAGGCAACCAAATCTTGATTATTTTTTACTTACTTTTTTGCATTTTTTTAAAAGTTTATTTGAGAGAGAGAGAGAGAGAGAAGAAAGCATGCATACACATGGGGGGAGGGGCAGAGAGAGAGGGAAGAGAGAGAATTCTGCACTGACAATGTACAGCCCGATGCTGGGCTCAAACCCACAAACCATGAGATCATGACCTGAGGTGAAGTCGGATGCTTAATGGACTGAGAGACCCAAATGCCCCAATCTTGATTATTTTTAATACATTTTATTTGGATTCTTGATGCTAAGAAAGAAAAAAACTGAGTAGCAAAAACAAAAAATGATTGGTGAGGAAAATAATTGTAAATTATAACTAAAAAATTGGAATTGAGGTTTCTAAATGTAATCATTTGTGAAATCAGTTTACTGAAAAAATTTCCCAGAGCCCACTTGCCCCTATTTATTACTCCTTGAACCTGAAATGTTAAGGGCAATATCCAAGAGAATGAAAATTCCATCATGGTACACAGTGGGGTCCTATTTTTATTCTTATTTATTAAAAAAAATTTTTTTTTAATGTTTATTTCTTTTTCAGACAGAGAGACAGAGAGAGAGATAGAGCACGAACAGGGGAGGAGCAGAGAGAGAGGGAGACACAGAATCTGAAACAGGCTCCAGGCTCTGAGCTGTCAGCACAGAGCCTGATGCGGGGCTCGAATTCACAAACCATGAGATGACCTGAGCCGAAGCTAGACGCTCAACCGACTGAGCCACCCAGGCGCCCCTCTTACTTACTTACTTACTTATTTTTAAAGTAAACTCTATGCCCAATGTGGGGCTCAAACTCATGACCCTGAGATCAAGGGCTGCATGCTCTACAGACTGAGACAGCCAGGCTCCCCTGCAAGAGGGGCCCTATTTTTAACAAAGCTGACTCCACTGATCATAATAACAAAAGATACAATTATTTTATACTATATGCATACATACAATTGATAACTATTCTTATCTGAAGTCATATAAAGACTTCCAAATCAAGTGCTGAGAAGCACTACATAAAACACACTATTGAAGTACAAGGTTAAAACTTTTTCTTAGTCCCTAGAAGTAAGAATCAAGTCATTTAAAGTCCTTGTGAAGATTTTCGTTTAATGACAAGTTTGTAAAGAGGTATTTATGTGCATATGTGGAGGCAAGAGGTGGTATTTGGGAAATATCTGTACTGTCAAGCTCAATTTTGCTGTGAACCCAAAACTCCTCTAAAAAAATAAAGTCTCCATTTGTAAACCCAGCCCTTTGATAACATCAATGCCAATTTCTTTTCTAAGAAATGTAATTATACACTTGAGTTCACTTTCTTTTTTCTTTCTTTCTTTTTTTTTTCTTTTCTTTTTTTTTTTGGTTAACTTTCTAGCTTTCCTACTTTAAAAGTCAATTTTGACATCTATTAATTCCCAGAATAAAGTGCCTTCCAAAGATACTGGGTCAATAGAAAGAAGATTCTTTTGTGTTGAAGTAAAAGAAATACACTAGTTTTAACTGGTAAGTTCTATTAAAGCATTCACTATTAAAAACTCAAGAATTTAAATAACAGGACTTGAGGTGCCTGAGTGGCTCTGTCAGGTAAGCGTCATACTTCAGCTCAGGTCATGATCTTACAGCTCATGGGTTTAAGCCCTGTATTAGGGTCTGTGCGGACAGCTCAGAGCCTGGAGCCTGCTTCCCATTCTGTGTCTCCCTCTCTCTCTGTCCCTCCCCCCACTGATTCTCCGTTTCTCTCAAAAATACATAAAACGTTAAAAACAGTTTTTTAATGTTATAAACAAACAAACAATAGGACAAAAGGAGAAAAACCAAAGAAAATACTTAGGTTTTGTTGTTGTTTTTACCTTATCTGTATTAAGAAAACAAACAGGATTGTTTGGCTCAAATACTCCAATCATCCAAGGATTTTCAGAATAATCAGCATAAAATTCCAGTTCCAGCTTTACAGCTTTAAAGTTAGGTAGGTTTATCACTGCATTGGCCACTTTGTCTGATCCACACTCCAGCTTTCCTTCATATGTCAGTTTATTACTTAAGGACATAATTTTACTAAGGGAATTACAAAAATAATTTTAGTCCTGGTAGATGAACACGAACATAAAAATCACTCATAGCTGACACTCTTAGAAATACCTGTTCATTCTGTACTGCACAGTTAATTGTACAACAGCATTCTTATTCTGTTCCAGCCTCTTGAATAAGCTTTCACTCATGCCAAGAGCTCTGTCAACAAATCAAATTCAGGCTTATCAGTATACTGAAATGGTTCCTTAGGAAGAATCTAATTTAAAATTAAAATGTCAATGTCTGCTTACCTTGCTTCATGGTTTAGCACCAAGGGAGGAAGCTGCTGATGATCCCCCACCAACACAAATCTTTGCGAAAAAAAAAGTGGCCCTAGGCAGACTGGTTGGCTAATTTGAGAGGCTTCATCCACAATACAAAAATCAAAAGTTTTACGAGAAAATATTGGATGGTTTATTCCCATACATGTTGTTGCAACTATACGCTAAAAACAAAGAAAATAGATCAGTTATCTAATATATATAAGAAACATAACTTGCTTTTCCCATTTTTTAAATTTTTTTTTTTTCAACGTTTACTTATTTTTGGGACAGAGAGAGACAGAGCATGAATGGGGGAGGGGCAGAGAGAGAGGGAGACACAGAATCGGAAGCAGGCTCCAGGCTCCGAGCCATCAGCCCAGAGCCTGACGCGGGGCTCGAACTCACGGAGCGTGAGATCGTGACCTGGCTGAAGTCGGACGCTTAAACGACTGCGCCACCCAGGCGCCCCTCCCATTTTTTAAATTAAAGGCTCAAAAAGAAGATTTTTGTCCCAAACAACAGGAATCCCGCAATATTATTTAATTCTGAAACATTTACAGTATGCAAGAAAAATTTAATTTTTTACTACAAATTGAAAAATCAAGTAAATTTTCTGGACACTATAACAGTGCTCAAATTGGCATATTTCCCAACGAAAATCTGAAACATTCAAGAGGCAGTAAGTTCATTTTTTTAAAGTTTTTATTTATTTAGTTAAGTAATCTCTACACCCAATGTGGGGGGCTCTAACTCACAACTCAAAGATCAAGAGTTGCATGCTCTTCCAACTGAGCCAGGCAGGCACCCTGATAATTTTTTTAAATGTGAACCAGGAGTTCACTTCTGGGAAGCTGGAGTACTTTTCCTCCGTCCTCCCACAAAGCACACAACTAAAAATTCTAAAACATTATATATAAAACAAACATAAGGACTCTGAAAGGTGGAGTAAAGGTAGACCAGTTGGACACCTTGGGACCCAAGGAACAGCACAGAAGTTTGTTCCCTGGATTTTCTTTTGGCCTCACATATCCCAGCTTTGGAGCTGAAGAAGCTAGTGACCCAGGAGCGCCAATGGGTGCAGACAAAAAAACCTCAAACAAAAGCCAAAGGAACAGGAAAGACAAAGCCATGTATGCAGAAAACTCGTATACAGCCACTCTATCCTAGCCAAATACCACAGAAAACACTGTGATCTTACATAACCCCCACCGATGCCAGCAAAGGCACCCCAATATCCTACTGAGGTAGTAACAGAGAAGCCAAGCAGAGAGACGGGACTTTCATCCCTGCTAGTTGATAATAAGTGCTCACCATAAAATGTCAGTGGAGACCATGTGGGGAACCTAGACATCCACCCCATCCAGCAGGAACGAGGAGCCCCCACCCCATGTGTTAATAGAGGCTGAATGGTAACCTGCATTTCAGCTCTCACCTGGCAGCAATGAGGTGGCATACACTCCTGCCCTATCAGAGTAGTGTCAGAGGAAAGTCAGCTTAAACAGAAGTTTTAAATAATATAATATAAAAGTGTTCTGGTTTCATCAAAACTAGGAAATCTAGGAAAATCTCAAACTGAATGAAAAAAAGACAGTTAATAGATGCCAACTCCAAGGATGAAACAGATGTTAGAATTGTATAACAAAGATTTTTTTAAATTTTTTAATGTTTTTTTATTTTTATTTTTTATGTTTATTTATTTTTGAGAGTGAGAGAGACAGAGCACAAGCAGGGGAGGGGGAGAGAGACAGGGAGACACAGAATCTGAAGCAGGCTCCAGGCTCTGAGCTGTCAGCACGAAGCCCTACACAGGGCTCAAACCCGGAACCGTAAGATCATGACCTGCACCGAAACCTGACGCTTAACCAACTGAGTCACCCAGGTGCTCCAAAAGTTTCTTTTTTTAAGTTTATTTTCAAATTTTTTAGTAATCTCTACACCCAATGTGGGGCTTGAAATCACGACCCCAACCAAGATCAAGAGTATATGACAAGGATTTTAAAGCAGCCATGATAAAAATGTTTCACTGAAAAGCTATGAACATACTTGAATCAAATAAAAAAATACAAAGTCTCAACAAAGAAATAGAAGATGAAAGCAAAAGCAAATGGAAATTTTAGAACTAAAAACACAATAACTGAAATTTTAAAATCATGGGGTGCCTGGGGTTCAGTCGATTAAGCGTCTGACTTTTGATTTCAGCTCAGGTCACGATCTCATGGTTCTTGAGTTCAAGCCCAATATAGGGCTTCAAGCTGCCTATGTGGCGCCTGCTTGGAATTCTCTCTCTCTCTCTCTCTCTCTCTCTCTCTCCCCATCTCTCTCTGTCCCTTCCCTGCTCGCTCGCTCTCTCTCTCAAAATAAATAAACTTTAAAAAAAATTTAAAAATCATGGAATAGACTCAATAGCAGGGGACAGGGGAAAAATACAGTGAACCAAGAGACAGAAAAACAGAAATTATACAGGCCAAATAACAGAAAGAAAACAGACTGAGGGAAAAAAAATGAATCTAGTGGAACTATCAAAAAATCCAACATTTGTGTCTTCACAGTCCTACAGGGAGAAAATAAAAAGGAAAGAGCTGAAAAGCACTAGAAGAAATCATGGCTGAAAAAGCAATCCTGTCTGAAAATGTCCCAAGTTTGACAAGAGACATTAAATCTATATTAAATCTATAGGTTCAATAAGCTGCGAAAACGTCAAACGTGATAAATAGAAAAGAAAAAACACTACAGTACACACCATTATTAAAATTCTAAAAACTAAAAGAAAAAAATCTGGAAAGGAGTCCAAAAAAATAACAACTTGCTATAGGGGAAAATATTCTAATTCAAATGTCAGCATATTTCTCATTAGAAATCACAGAATACTTAAAAAAAAAAAATCATGGAATCCTTAAAAAAGTGGTAGAATATTTTTCCAGTACTAAAGAAAACAAATTATTTACCCAGAATCCTATAAGTAGCAAAATAATCCTTCAGAGATGAAGACATTCTCACAAGGAAGGAAAACTAAGAGAATTTGTTGCCAATAGACCCACTACCCTAAAAGAATGGATAAAGGAAGATCTTTTTTTTTTTTTTAATTTTTTTTTTCAACGTTTTATTTATTTTTGGGACAGAGAGAGACAGAGCATGAACGGGGGAGGGGCAGAGAGAGAGGGAGACACAGAATCGGAAACAGCCTCCAGGCTCTGAGCCATCAGCCCAGAGCCTGACGCGGGGCTCGAACTCCCGGACCGCGAGATCGTGACCTGGCTGGAGTCGGACGCTTAACCGACTGCGCCACCCAGGCGCCCCAAGGAAGATCTTTAAACAGAAAGGAAATAATAAAAGAATGCAAATTTGGAGGGAACATCAGGAGAGAAGAACATAGTAAACAAAAATATGGATAAATACAATAGGTTTTTCATTTCTTCCAAATTATGTTTCATGGTTGAAGCAAAAATTAGAACACAGTCTGACACAGTCTATGTAGGAGGAATATTTTTTTTTAATTTTTTTTTTCAATGTTTATTTATTTTTGGGACAGAGAGAGACAGAGCATGAACGGGGGAGGGGCAGAGAGGGAGGGAGACACAGAATCGGAAACAGGCTCCAGGCTCTGAGCCATCAGCCCAGAGCCCGACGCGGGGCTCGAACTCACGGACCGCGAGATCGTGACCTGGCTGAAGTCGGACGCTTAACCGACTGCGCCACCCAGGCGCCCCTGTAGGAGGAATATTTAAGACAATCATAAACAGGAGAAGGTAAGGGACATAAATGGAAGTAAGGTTTCAAACTTCACTAGCACTAGTAAAATGACATAATCAATGGACTGACTATACGTTATGTATATACAATGTAATGCTTAGATCAACAGAGCATCCACTAAAAGCTATTCAAAGTGATACACACAAAAACACTATAGAGAAATCAAAATAGAATTCTAAAAAGTGTTCAAGTAACCCATAAGGCAGGAAAAACAAAACAGAATCAAAAAAGAGAGAGAAGCACCCAGCTGGCTCAGTCAGTAGAGTGTGTGACTCTTAATTTCTGGGTTATGAGTTCAAGCCCCATGTTGGGCAAAAGGATTACTTAAAAACAAAAACAGAAACAAAAACAAACCACTAAACATACAACTACCAAATGATCCAGAAATTGCACTCCTGGGCATTTATCCAATAGACTTAGGTTCACACAAAACCCTGTACGTGATTGTCTCCAGCAGTTTTATTCATAATAGCCAAAAACTATCCAGATGTTTTCAGTGATTGAATGGTTAAACAAACTGTGGTACATCCATACAATGGAACAATACTCCCCAGTAAAAAAACCCAACTATTGACACATTCAACAATCTGAATCTCCAGGGCATTAGACTAAGTGAAAAACACCAACCCCAGAAGATTACATATTATACGATCTCATTTATATAACATTCTTGAAATGACAAAATTGCAGAAATGGAGAAGAGACAAGTGGTTATTAGGGGTTAAGGAGGGGGTGGGGCAAAAACGAAATGGGTGTAGTTGTAAAAGTGCAACACAAGTAATCCTTGTGGTAAAGGAGCTATTCTGAAGGAGCTATTCTGTATCCAGACAGTATCAATGTCAATACCCTAGTTCTTTACTAGTTTTGTAAAATGGTGCCATTGGGCAAAGGATATACATGATGTCTATTATTTCTTACTACTGCATGCAAATCTATAGTTATCTCAAATACTAAGTTTAACTTTTAAAAAGTCAATCAGATATACATCTTAGCCACTTCAAAATTTTTCAATAACTGCTATAGACATTTGAAAAAGGACTTGAAGGAACAGTCTATTACATTTACTTTAAGAGATTTTTTTTCAGACAAAAATATCAGTTAATTCCAGAGGGGCACCTGGCTGGCTCAGTAAATAAAGCATGTGACTCTTGATCATGGGGGTTGAGTTCGAGCCCCATCTTAGGGGTGGAGATTACTTAAAAATAAAATCTTTAAAAAAAAACAAAAAACAGGGGCGCCTGGGTGGCGCAGTCGGTTAAGCGTCCGACTTCAGCCAGGTCACGATCTCGCCGTCCGTGAGTTCGAGCCCCGTGTCAGGCTCTGGGCTGATGGCTCAGAGCCTGGAGCCTGTTTCCGATTCTGTGTCTCCCTCTCTCTCTGCCCCTCCCCCGTTCATGCTCTGTCTCTCTCTGTCCCAAAAATAAATAAACGTTGAAAAAAAAAATTAAAAAAAAAAAAAACAAAAAACAAAAAACAAAAACACTTCCCAGAAAAATATATACAAAACATTAAATAATAAAATAAAAGCTAGGTTCTATATCAAAGTCTGGAAATACCTATAACAAGTCTGTTCATGTACCATTGCTTTGAATTTGAACTTGCTAAAAAATCCCGATTATTAGTAATACAACAACATGTAATATAATAATGTGTTTGGTGTTCCTCTGGGTTTCTGGCACAGAGCTCCTAAAACCCTTGGAATTTCCTGAGTGCAAGGAGTGAGAGGAATATCTTTTGTTATTCATAATAAATCCCTTTCAACCACACCTCAGTTTATGCTAATGAGGTGGGAGTTGGTTGCCAGAGGAAGAAACCTAGAGATTAAAGAGTCAAAACTTTCAGCTCCACCCCCTCCCCTCTACCTCAGGGAAGGGGAGAGGGGTGGGGATTGAGCTAATCACCAACCACCAATGATTTAATCAATCAAGCCTACATGATGGAATCTTCATAAAAACCCTAAACAAAGGGGTTTGAAGAGCTTTTGGTTTGATGAACACCTGGTGTTGGGAAGGTGGTTCATCTGCAGAGGGCATAGAGCTCCATGCCCCTCTCCACATTCCTTACCCTATGCATCTCTTACATCTGGCTGTTCCTGAATTGTACCCTACATAATACATCCAGTAATATAGTAAGTAAAGCACTTACTTGAACTCTGTGAGCCATTCTAGCAAATTCTCGACCCAAGGAGGGGGTCATGGGAACCGCAATTTATGCCTGGTTATGCAGATAACACAGAAGGCCCAGATTTACAACTGAGAACTGAAAGGGGTAGTACAATCTTATTGGGACTGAGCCCTAACCTGTGGAATATGCACTAACTCCAGGTAGTTAGTGTCAGAAGTGTTTTTGAGTAGAGAGCAACAAGTTTTCCTTTATTAGGATATTTTAATCTAGAAGATGGGAGCCCTGAATAAGAAACCAGAAACCTCGTCTCAGTTCAAAAGCAAACAGTAAATTATAAATTAATAAATTGGTCAATGTGACTGAATTTCCCAGAATGCCATTACTCCAATCACTCTAGCTGCAAAAATTACTGTTGGCATTATCATGCAATAATTGTACTTACATGACTATTGTAGAGTTCTTCTAGAAGAGCTAAGGATGTAATGGACTTGGATCGGCAAACTTCCTCCTCTGTGAATTTCTGGATGTCTAGATGTACCTTCTGAGTCTGACCCAAACGCAAAAATCCTATTTTAAACTTTGCTAACTTCAAAAGAATATTGTCAACAGCAGAGTGTGTATAGCTGGTCAACAAAACACTAAAACCACAGGCATAGAGAATTCTTACCTAATAGTGAATAAAAGAAAGGAAAATAGCATTATTTTTAATTCCAGATAATTTTTAACATGCTTATATTTTTCAAACAGAATCAGAAAATTTAATAGTTAGGAAGCATATCTTAAGAGCTGAGACAAGGTAACTTTTTATTAAGTTAAAGTGTTTTATGACAAACAATCACATGGCATTATTGTTATTAAGGATATGTTAATAACATATTATTAGTGATAATAAAATTGAATACATATGAACTTTGAATAGTGCCTTGCACACAGTATTAATCGATAAATATTTGTTGCCATCATTTTGGTTATTCTAAGATTAGCACAGAAATTTACTGACATGGAGGGAGAATACCAGAAAAATCTATTTCAACCACTTCTATATAATTTATCATTTTTATTTACTTTATTGTTTAATGTTTATTATTAAATATTTATATTTATATATTTATATATATTCTATAAATAATTATATTTATATAAATATTAGATTTATAAATATTTTATATTTACACATATATTTTAAAATTTTTAAATTTTTTTTTTTCAACGTTTATTTATTTTTGGGACAGAGAGAGACAGAGCATGAACGGGGGAGGGGCAGAGAGGGAGGGAGACACAGAATTGGAAACAGGCTCCAGGCTCTGAGCCATCAGCCCAGAGCCCGACACGGGGCTCGAACTCACGGACCGCGAGATCGTGACCTGGCTGAAGTCGGACGCTTAACCGACTGCGCCACCCAGGCACCCCAAAATTTTTAAATATTTTTAAAAATTTAAAAATATTTAAAAATGTATAAATATAACATTATATTTATAATATATAAACATATATAATATTTAAATATATATAAATATTTATATTTATATATATTAAATATTTATTATTTTTGAGAGACAGGAAAAAAGTGTGCACACATGCACGCACATGCAAGCAAGGGAGAGGCAGAGATAGGGAGACAGAGGATCTGAAGCAGTCTCTGTGCTGACAGCAGAGAGCCTGATGTGAAGCTTGAACTCACAAACCACGAGATCATGACCTGGGCCCAAGTCAGATGCTTAGCCGACTGAGCCACCAGGCATTTTTTAAAGGGAAGGAAAACATACAATGACATACATGCCATCAACAGAAAGAGATCTCAGACAATCCTAAATGCAGGAAACCTACAACATGATTACAATTTTTTGTGACTTAGTTTTTCTATTTCTCCTGTCATTCTAAAAGGTTAATTTGAAATGAAGACTTGATTTAAAATTCAGCCCTTTTGATAGCAGACATCACACTGTCTGAACTGAGAAGCTGATTTAAATACTTAGTTTCTAAGCAGAAGAATAATAACCTTACGAGAGTACATATGGTAGTTGTTTTTCCTGTTCCAGGCATGCCCACGATGAGTGTGTAGTCTTTTGAAAGAAGTACCTTTTTCATTGCTTGCCTCTGAGGTTTATTCAAACCTGCATTTAAATTTTAAAATAATGGGAAAAAGAATGTTGGATTTCAGTGAGCAAATTAACTAGAAGAAAAGTAGCCTTGGGGTGACTGGGTGGCTCAATCCATTAAGCCCCGTCTACGGCTTAGGTCATAATCTCACAGTTTATGAGTTCAAGCCCCACATCGGGCTCTGTGCTGACAGTGCAGCCTGGAGCCTGCTTCAGATTCTGTGTCTCCCTCTCTCTGCCTCTGCCCTGCTCACACTCTGTGTGTCTCTCTCTCTCTCTCTCTCTCTCTCTCTCAGAAAAGAAAGCAGCCTCTATTCAAGTCTGTTCTTGAATACATCTGTTTGTCTGTCTTTCTTTCTTTCTTTCTTTCTTTCTTTCTTTCTTTCTTTCTCTTTCTTTTCTTTCTTCCCTCCCTCCTTCCTTCCTTCCTTCCTTCCTTTGTTCCTTCCTTCCTTCCTTCCTTCCTTCCTTCCTTCCTTTTTTATTTTTTTTTTTTCAACTTTTTTTTTTTTTTTTATTTATTTTGGGGACAGAGAGAGACAGAGCATGAACGGGGGAGGGGCAGAGAGAGAGGGAGACACAGAATCGGAAACAGGCTCCAGGCTCCGAGCCATCAGCCCAGAGCCTGACGCGGGGCTCGAACTCACGGACCGCGAGATCGTGACCTGGCTGAAGTCGGCCGCTTAACCGACTGCGCCACCCAGGCGCCCCCTTCCTTCCTTTTTTAAATGTTTATGCATTTTTGAGAGAGAGATATAAAGCACAAAGAGAGGAAGGGCAGAGAGAAAGGGAGACACAGAATCTGAAGCAGGCTCCAGGCTCTAAGCTGTCAGCACAGAGCCCTATGAGGGGCTTTAACTCAGGAACTGTGAGATCATGACCTGAGCTGAAGGTAGATGCTTAACCGACTGAGCCACCTAGGCGCCCCTAATAGGTCTTTTCAAAATAAGAAAATGTGACAGTGATGTTAAAGTGTATATGTAAACTGTTTCCTAAGAGAATCTGTCCAAAAATTATAACTGCAAGTTAAATAAATAACACGACAGACTGTGACATACATTACATTATAAATACAACCAAGAACAATGGTAGAAGACATGCTCATTATCACATACCTTTCAGAATGCAGGCAACTGTATCCTTTGCATCATGTGGAAGAACAGAACTGAGGTAGGATATAAACTGAGGTTCACGAAAGTCAATGATCAAATCTCGAAGTTTCTGACTGACAAGGAAAAAAAATGCTTTTAGTAATATTCCTTAGGAAAGTGGGGTAAATTTCAGATTTATTCATTGTTACAAACCTGACACGAGTATTTTCCATCAATTTAGAAAGATTTCCTAATGGGGTATCTATATCACAATTCTTTTCTTCCTGGTCCAATCTGAACAAAGTTGATTCTGGGAGTACTGACAAGTTCCTACAACAGCAAAACACATGTACGTAAATGTTTTTCATTTAACACGGTCAGTCTATGTAAGAAATACACTGCTGTTTGCTAAGAGTAAATGGGCCAGAATAGCTATTAAAAATGGCTACTAGGCCCTAAAATTCATACTTGCCAATCAAAGACAATAGAAGAAGGGTGGACTGGCAGGAAAAGAGAGAAAAGTAGGGTACAAGACACTAAGGTCAAAGCAGTTAATCAGGAACCTACATCTGCTGAAATTCACTAGGCCTTGGTTTACAGTCTAGCCTGGGCTCACCACCCCCAGAAGGATCCTGAACACATGGCCCCTCTCTCTCTTCTAGCCTGGAGCACAGGTCTCTTTCCTGATGCCTTCTCCCACTCTTCCTCCAGCTCCTCAAACCCTAGGGTTCCTTCCATGGTCCTGTATACTGCTCTTCCTTGGAATTTCCCTTTGGTTCCAAGCCCTTATGTGGCTCTGACCTCATATTCCTCTTCCAACTGGTTGCTCACCCAAGCTTCAGGTTTGGATATCCAGCAGGCAGCAGTATCTTTCCACGTGGCCAAACCAAGGCTATGAAACTGAATATATTCAAAACTGAACAAATCTTCATCCCTGCTGAACCTGATCCTCATTCTGTGGTTCTGATCCCAGTTAATAGCACTTGCTTCTATACCACTGCTTTATTCTTCCCTCTCCCTTAACCTCACCCTCTTCCCAACCTGCATATTCAACCAGCATACATTGTAAAAGGAGATAATGAAATGGTGAGAGCTCAGAATAAGCTTCATAGCTGACAAAGGGGGTCTAGCCTGCCTGCCATTCATGTGGTTGTGAGAACTAGATCAGATTATGTCCACATAAGCATTATAAAACAGAACATGCTAGATAAATGTTTGGCAGTTTGGTAGCTCCTCAAAATATTAAACTCAAAATAGTGCATAGCCCAGCAATACCACTGGTAGGTACCTACAAAGGAAGATAAAAAATATATTCACATATGGGGCGCCTGGGTGGCTCAGTCAGTTGAGCATCCGACTAGCTCAGATCATGATCTCACGGTTTGTGAGTTCAGGCCCTTCATCGGGCTCTGTGCTGACAGCTCAGAGTCTGGAGCCTGCTTCAGATTCTGTGTCTCCCTCTTTCTCTCTGCCCCTCAAAAATAAAGAAAACTAATAAAAAAATATTTAAAATATATATATATTCACATAAAAATTTGTATGTGTATATTTATAGCAACACTAGCTATAACACCCAAAATGTGAAAACAAGTCAAATGTCAATCAGCTGATAAATGGAGGAGCAAAATGTGGCCTATCCACATAACAGAATATTATTCAGACATACAGAAATAAGGTACTGGTAAATGCCAAAACTTAGATGAACCTCATAAACATTATACCAAGTAAAAGAAGCTAGGCAATAAATAACAACAACACATATTTTGATTCTATTTATATGAAATATCCAGACTAGATGCATCCATAGAGACAGAAAACAGAATAGTTGTTGCCAGGAACTGAGGGGAGATAGACTGTTTAATGGGAATGTTTCCTTTCAGGGTGATGAAAATACTAGATAGAAGTGACAGTTACACAATATACTGTGAATGTATTAAAGGTCACTGAACTGTATGTTTTTAAATGGCTAGTGGTTAATTTTGTGTTATGTGAATTTTACATTTTTTTTAAGAAAAGGGAATGAAGTGGGGCACCTGGCTGGGTCAGTCGGCGGAGCATGCAACTCTTGACCTAGAGGTGGAGAGTTCAAGCCCTAGGTTGGGCATAGGGATTAGTTAAAAAAAAAAAAAAAGGAAGGAGTTGGAGAATGAAGTATTGACATGTGTTACTCCATGAAGATGAATCTCAGTAACAGTATGCTACGTGAAAAATGCCAGTCACAAAAGACCACATATTGCATAATCCCATTTATAGGAAATGTTCAGAACAGGCACATTTAGAGAGACAGAAAAGAAACTGGTGACTCCCTAGTGTAGGGGGTGTGAATACCAAAGGGTACAAGGGTTCTTTCTGGAGTAATGAAAATATGCTAAAACTGACTTTGGTGATGGCTGCACAACTCTAAGGATATACTAAAAGCCATGGAATTGTATACTTTAAACGAATGACTAGTATAGTATGTAATTTACATATCAATAAAGCTGTTACCCACCCCCTCCAACGGAACTTTTCATTACCTGTCTAATAAACAGGTTACTGATGTCATGTTAATCTCCTTCACATATCCCCTAGACAAAGCAAACAGTGTTCTCTCTTCTCCACTTAAAATAACTCTATCACCTGCCATTAGATTTGTGATAGGCATGGCACCATTTTTACGTTGAAAATTATGTAAATATTGCCCATCACAAACTGTCTTTACACGTTCTGTTCTAATCAGGTTTCCAATGCAGTTGCCACTCTCTTCCCTATGAAACAGAGAGAAAGAGAAAAAGCTTCCATTTACATCATATATATAAATACTGTATTTGCATTTTTCCACAATTTACTTGTTCCTCTGACCCCTGGAAGTTATAATGGTAACAATGAGTCCATCATTTTTACATTTTCTACAATCTACATTGAAGTGTTAGAAATGCTAAGGAAACATTCTGTTAGTTTTAAAATAATCTCTCACCAAACCATCCCTAGACAAGTGCTAGGAAGCACATCCCTTGTTGTACCCACAGGCTGGTTTCTCTGAACAACATGTATCAGCACTTTGAACTCTGAACAATACCTCAACTTCATATGCTGATACATGTAACATTACAGAAAGCAAATGGTAATAACGTTTCCTGAACCTGATGTGAAGAAAATAGTGCCTATTTCTTTAGTATTTATAAAAGGATTTGTAATTATTCTTATTAAAATAATGGCAAGCAAACTGATAATTCCACTGTTTCTAAGAGATAAGTATTAAGCATTTACAATCTCTCAGGCACTACTATTAAATACTATACAACTTCAGAAGCTTGTTGGCATGTACACTTGACACATTCACTATACTTATGGAGTCTATCAAAAGCTACTTACACTTTATCCACTGTAATGACTCCTTGTGTTAAAATTTACTATTAAGAAAATGATTCAATTATTTCTAAAGTCACATTAAAATCAATATTCATTCTCAAAAGTTATAAACAAGTAGATCAAAAGCAACTAAATACTAAAGAAAAATACTATGTAAAGATAACAAAATTACTTATTTATAAGCAACTTGTAAAAAAAATAGATATCACAAAATGACTAACCAACTTTAGAAAATTTGAATCCATATTTATAAGCAACTTGTAAAAAAACAGATCTCACAAAATGAAAGATGGACCAACTTTAGAAAATTTGAATCTGTATCAGAACTTACTAAATATATAAACTTTATAAAATACTAAGTGAAACTTCATTAACTTGTACTCTACTAGGATGCTAAAATTCACCTTATGATATATTAAACTTTATACTCTTTTCAATGATAAACAAGGACTTACCAATAATTTTTAAAATAAGATTTCTCAAGTCATATTTAACCTACTAAAAGTAACAATTGTGCTCTACTTAGAAATAATTCCTTCATAGCCATCTAGAGTTGGCATGAATATATGAAACTGCACATCTCTGAAATGTTATTACATATCCTGACATTTTTCCAAATGTCATCCCATTAGCTAATATAAGTTACTGACGTTTTACTGTATTAAATGGACCACTCACATTTCTGAAGCAGGCATTAACCATATATGTTGGTGATTCTTTTTATTATCCTTTGATTGTGACTCCAGGGTTAACATTAGACACCAAAGGCTGAAATACTCCAAGTGTGAAAGCTTCAGATGTTGGGTTTCTTCTTTTATTTTGGGCAGCATGCCAATTGGGACTGAACTGTCATCCATCTGTTGTTCAACTGCTCTAAAGATATAGCTCCAAGTCAGAGATGTATATAAAATATTAGACTGGCTAGCTATAAAAATGAGGCTATTTCTAAAATAAGCACATGTATATGATGATCACCATAGCTTATAACCAAAGCTCCTAATTTTCGTTAAAAATCATTTCAACATGTTATAAGCAAAATGGCTTTTTATAAAACAAAATGCATAAGAAACCCAGTACTGCATTATTTTGCTTTTAAGGACTATCACCCTAACTTAAGTTTGGGATACTCTAGTTTTCATTCCTATATGTAGCAAATCTTGGCTTTTTATACAATTGCATTTCTCAAAATCACAATATTGTACATCCAGCTCTGTATCATAAGAATGTCAACATAAAAACATGGAGAATTGTATGGAATATAAATTCTGCTTAATACTAATTTTGGGATTATTGTATAGAAATAAATGTTATAGAGGCATAAAAAACATAAAGAATAAAATAAGATTTCTTCTGCCTTTAAGAGATCATTTATTTGATAAAATACTTTTAAAAGTCCTTTATGGGGACCTGGGTGGCTCAGCTGGTTAAGTGTCTGACTTCAGCTCAGGTCATGATCTCAAGGTTCGTGGGCAGCCTGGAGCCTACCTCTGATCTGTGTTTCCCTCTCTCTGCCCCTCCCCCGCTCACACTCCGTCTCTCCCTCTCAAAAATAATAATAATAAACATTAAAAAAATTAAAAAGTAAATAAATAAAAGTGCTTTATGTGGGAACGCTTGGGTGGCTCGGTTGTGTCCAACTTCGGCTTAGGTCATGATCTCATGGTTCGTGGGTTCGAGCCCTGCAAACAGTTCTGTGCTGACAGCTCAGAGCCAAGAGCCTGCTTTGGATTCTGTGTCTCCCTCTCTCTGGCCCTCCCCTGGTCACGCTCTGTGTCTCTCTCAAAAATAAATAAACATTAAAAAAATAAGTCCTTTATGTGAATAGACTGAATTAGAACTTTGGACTTAAACAAAAGAACTTTGGTCTTGCTTTGATATTGTTTCCTACTCTGTATTTACATCTAACTACTTTTTTGTGTCCTTCAAGATTTCCACTGGCCTACGAAGGTCCATAAGACACCTAATAAACTCCCCATACATAGAAAAATACACATATAGGCACCTGGCTAGCTTAGTCAGTAAAGCATGCAACTCTTTATCTCAAGACTGGAAGTTAGAGCCCCATGCTGGGTATAGAGATCACCTAAAAAAAAAAAAAAAAATCTTAAAAAAAGAAAAGAAAAATAGACATCTATAAACAAAACAAGTCTGTTGAATCATACTAAAAGAAACAATTTCCCTGTTTTTAACTAGACAAGGCATGAAATTAAAATAGCAACTAAGAACTGGAAGATTTCTTAAATATCATTTAAGAAAAGTTACTTAGAATTCCTATACTAATTCCCTTTTTCTCTTTTTAAGATTTTTTTTTTTTATTTATTTATTTATTTATTTTTTTCAACGTTTATTTATTTTTGGGACAGAGAGAGACAGAGCATGAACGGGGGAGGGGCAGAGAGAGAGGGAGACACAGAATCGGAAACAGGCTCCAGGCTCTGAGCCATCAGCCCAGAGCCCGACGCGGGGCTCGAACTCACGGACCGCGAGATCGTGACCTGGCTGAAGTCGGACGCTTAACCGACTGCGCCACCCAGGCGCCCCTAAGATTTTTTATTTTGGGGTACCTGGGTGGCTCAGTCGGTTGAGCGTCTGACTTCGGCTCAGGTCATGATCTCACGGTTCGTGAGTTTGAGCCCTGCATTGGGCTCTGTGCTGACAGCTCAGAACCTGGAGCCTGCTTCAAATGCTGTGTCTCCCTCTCTCTCTCCCCCTCCACTGCTTGCACTCTCTCTCTCTCAAAAATAAATAAACATTAAATTTTTTTTTTAATTTTTTAAATTTAAATTATTATTTTTTTTAATGTTTATTTGAGAAAAAGAGAGAGAAAGAGAGAGGACATCAGTAGGGGAGGGGCAGAGAGAGAGGGAGAAAGAGAATCCCAAGGAGGCTCCACTGTCAGTGCAAAGCCCGATGTAGGGCTCAACTCCACCAACAATGAGATCATGACCTGAGATGAAATCAAGAGTCAGACGCCCAACCAACTGAGCCGCCCACGTGCTCCAAAGATTTTTTATTTTTAAGTAATCTCTACACTCTACATGGGGTTCAAACTTACAACTCCGAGATCAATTCGCATGTTGAGCCAGCCAGACCAGTTGAGCCAGCCAGACGTCCCTTAACCAGATTCCATTAAGTCCTAAAATTATTTCATTTCCCCAGAAACTATTTGCAGCAAAAATAAGTAACCACTTTTGGAAAAAGCTTAGAATGCATTCTATTATTCCCCAAGGAAAAAGGCTGCTTACAAAATATGAACTGTACTTTTATTCCCCCTACTCTCTTCATTTTAGGAATACTACCCACAAAGAAAAATAACTAAAATGAAATCATCAATGCCAGACCATACAACAAAGTTAAATCCTTTTAACTGGAACGAATACTTTTGGAAGGCAATGTTTTTACCTGCTATAAAGAGCACAGTTGCCAACATGTGAACAGTATTTACAAGTTTGCTCTTCCTCAATTATTTGTGGCAAAGGAGCAAGGTTTGTCTTCTCCTTTCCAACAGAAGATTTGCTAATACGGTTAGACAAAGAGAATGCCATCTGGTTTCTTAGCCTTAATAATTCTATGGGGGAAAAAGGGGGGTAGTTTAAGAATTAAGTAAAGCTTATTACATATCCTTCTCACATAAAGCTTTCAGATTTAAAAACATAAAATAAACAACATTCGTATTTCCCATTACACTAGAATAACCACTGTTAACAAATTGGCATATATTTCCTTCAACTGTTGCTCACTTGATAAGTTCTTTTAAACAACCATATATCTCATAAACAGTAAATATTGTGAAGTTGGTATTTATAATTAAATTTTAAGGATGAATACAGCTATCTAGAATGTCTCAAATATAAGACAGGAAGCTTAAAATAAATTTTTGAATAATAAAACTTTAAAAGGTTAATGTTTTCATCTATACAGTATATTGTTCAAATTCTTTTAAAAATATACCACAATCAATCAATCAATCAATCAATCCACAACTACACATTACAACCTGTATTAGGCCTAGCAAATATAGTGGATACTGCCAGGTATATACACAGATTGCCAAAGGTTAAAGGAAAAAAACAAACAAACAAAACCCAGGGAAGTGAATTGAGAGAGAACAGCTCAACCTCTTTTATCAAGATGTTTGGCGGGCACAGGGTACATGTGGCCAGTCTTGAGGTAAAGGAGCAGACCGGCCTCTGGATCAGCTCTCCTCTCTTGACTTAGCAGTGTGTACAGAACAAGCTGTGAAAAAACATTGTACATTTTGTCAAATAAAACTTGAGCTCTCATATTTCCATGCATGTTTAGCAATCAACACATATTGTAATTTTAAAATCAAAAGGTCAATGAAGTTATTTCCATTTTGAAAACAATACAAGGCAAATTAGTAGAGGTAACAGGATAATTCAATGACAAATATTTAATTTCCACAACATGACCACTGTTTATACTTCTCAGTTTTACACCAAAAAGAGATACATAGAATTTTTCTTAGTAAATATTTAGATTTCCAATAAATTAAAGAGGGAAATTAACCAAACTATATTTCACATTCTGAAGTTAACAGACTTTAGACACTATTTTCCCTGTTTAAAATAAGTGAACTAAATAAAATAAAATAAGTGAACTAAACACAAAAATGCGTGTTACTTATGTCATAGTTACTGGGACAACTAAGTGAGACTAACTCTACAGCGTTCACTGCTTTTTGCAGAGCATGAGTCATTATTAACTGCGTTAAATTTATGTGGTGCTCTCCTGGGAAACCATCTAAGACAAGTTAGAAACAGCTAGTTTACAGTTCGTGAAAACACCTTAGCAGTAATGGCAAGTCATTCAGTCACAGACACCCTACTAACAAGTTAGCTTGTTTTCCAAGAGATTTCCAAGATGAAAATGTTGAATGATTTGTCTTTAAATCATTCTAAAATACCAACACCAGTCATTGTAATTAACATGCCTACATACGTCAAATTATAATTACATTCTTGTTTTCTAAGCTATATTTAAAATATAATGGGGCACCTGGCTGGCTCAGTCAGTAGAGCATAAGACTCTTGATCTTGGGCTTGAGTTGGAGCCCCCCATTGCATGCAAAGATTACTTAAAAATAAAATATATTATTTTAAATTTTATTTATTTTGACAGAGAGAGCATGCACACAAAAGCTGGGGAGGGGCAGAGAAACAGAGAGAGAGAGAAAGAGAGAGAGAGAGAGAGAGAGAGAGAGAATCCCAAGCAGGCTCCTGGCTGTCAACACAGAACCTGATGTGGTGCTTGATCCCAAATCAAGATGCCCTTACATAATATCCTGATGAAGGGCTGTTGCTTCAATATTTGAGCCTATGAAGCATGTTTTGGGAGGCAGTTTTACAAACATACTACTCGTGTTCGTGTTCCCTGATACAGCATAGGTACCAAATAAAACTTTTGAAAAACTTTTTTAAATTAAAATGAATCCATAAGTGACAGGGTAGAGCCTTGGGGCTGTAGACCAAGGGAGTCATCTGAAATTGTTTCTTTCTGTGCTATTTTTCCCTCCAAAGGAACTGAGGCAGAAGGAAGGAATATAAAGAACTCTGATGCTGGAACTTATTAGAAGGGAAAAGTATCTGAAATGACATTTTCTTATATTGTAACAAAAGGAAATTGGGTTGAAATTTTACAGTATTATTATAATTCAACTGTATCACAAGTTAAACAGGTTCTTTTTTTTTTGGTTTAGATATCATAGCTCCATATAATATTTTTCCTTTAAAAAATGTGTTTTGGGTGCCTGGGTGGCTCAGTCAGTTAGGCATCTGACTTTGGCTCAGGTCATGATCTCATGGTTTGTGAGTTTGAGCCCTGCATCAGGCTCTGTGTGGACAGCTCAGAGCCTGGAGCCTGCTTTGGATTCTATGTCTTCTCTCTCTTATGCCCGCCCCCCCACCTTGCCCCCATTCATGCTCTGTCTCCATCTCTCTCTCAAAAATAAATAAACATTACAAACATTTTTTTTTTAAATGTGTTTTAGGGGTGCCTGGCTGGCTCAGTCAGCAGAGCATGTGACTCTTCATGTCAAGGTTGGGAATTCAAACCCCATGCTGAGAGCTTACTTTAAAAAAATAACAAAATTGGGGCTCCTGGATGGCTAAGTTGGTTAAGCATCTGACTGGCTCAGGCCATGATCTCATGATTCATGGGTTTGAGTCTCACATCAGACTCTGCACTGTCAGCACAAAGCCTGTGTGGGATTCTCTCTCTCCTTCTTTCTCTGCCCCTTCCCTGCTCTTTCTCTCTCTCAAATAAATAAACTTAAAAAAAAAAAAAGACAAAAAAATAACAAAATTTAGGGGGGGCCTGGGGAGCTCAGTTGTTTGAGCATCTGACTCTTGATTTCTGCTCAGGTCATGATCTCATGGTCCATGAGATCAACCCCACGTGGGGCTCCGTGCTGAGTGTGAAGCCTTCTTGGGATTCTCTTTTCCCTCTCTCTCTGCCCCTTCCCCACGTGCTCTCTCCTGCTCTCAATAAACAAACAGAAAAAAAAAAGAAAAAAGACATGAGTTTTGGTAACATTATCCATTTATAAAGACATTCCTTAAATTAAGTTAGTCTATAACATGAGCTTTTTCTGCATTACCAAAGTGAAACAGTCAGATCTTCTAAGAAGGGATATATATGTCTTTCCTCATCCCCAATACCTATATAACTCAATGGTTTACTGTAATTTCTTCAATGTCTCTTTTTTACGTTTTGTTGTTGTTGTTAATTTTAGAGAGAGAGAGAGGGAGAGAGAGAGAGAACGCACACGCATGACTAGGGGAAAGTGGCAGAGGGAGAGAGAATCATAAGCAGGCTCCATCTTCTACCTAGAGCCCAACCTGGGGCTCAATCCCACGACCCTGGGGTCATGACCTGAGCGGAAATTAAGAGTCAGATTCTCAACCCACTGGGCCACCCAGGTGCCCCTCCTTCATTCTTGAATAGTGAATATGCAATATAAATTCCAATATTTAAAAAAAAAAAATTTTTTTTTAATGTTTATTTATTTTTGAGACAGAGAGAGACAGAGCATGAATGGGGGAGGGTCAGAGAGAGGGAGACACAGAATCTGAAACAGGCTTCAGTCTCCGAGCTGTCAGCACAGAGCCCGACGCGGGGCTCGAACCCACAGACTGCGAGATCATGACCTGAGCCGAAGTCGGCCGCCCAACCGACTGAGCCACCCAGGCGCCCCATAAATTCCAATATTTTTGTTTGAGCCTTGCTCTAATCATTTTCCTCGTGTTTTAATACAAGAAATACTCTATTATTCTTAAAATTCTTCTTGTAGCTTCTCTTCTTGCAAAGATAAAAGTTTCAACTGACTAAAATTAATTACAATTAATATTCTTTGTATACAGTAATATTCTTGAAGGCAGAGTCAGAATGGCAACCTTAGAATGTCTTTGAATCTTGACAACTTTAGATGCTAAAATGCTTTTATATTTCTCTTTCTTTTAGCAATCAAAAGTGATTTCAATCAAACTTGTCATTAAAAAAATAAAATTTTCGGTCACATGTACATAGAACACTATTTTTCAAATCTTTGACTTCAAAAACAGCTTTTCTTATATCTTGGCATGATTTTCCTTCCTCAAGAGAGCTTTAATCTTTAATTAATTTAATCTTTAATTCATTATTTTAGCCATTCCTGTATTGCCAAAGTGAAAAGTTCAAGTCTTCTAATAGCAGAAATCTATTTTTTCCTCTACCTCCAATATCTGTAAAACCCAATAAGGGGTGAAACACCAATTCCCAAATGGAAAAGCTTGCATGGGAACATTTGGTGATGGGTATACAATTAAGAATGGTGAGACAGATTTAATGAGAAAAAGTCCCTTTAATTGCTAATTAAGTATTTTGAATCCGAACAGTACTTTATATAAAATCTGTTGAAACTAAAATAAATAAATAAATAAATAAATCTGCTGAAATATCATGTAAAATTCCAAGGGCAAAAGGAAATTTAAGTTATATTACAAATGCTATGTTATATTATTTATTCCCATAATATATATTATACCATAAAAATACAATAATAGTACTATCGTTTAGTTTTACCTTTGTTGGTATAAAACTGTCTAGAACATAAATAAACTTAAAAAAATATTTGGGGCATCTGGGCTCAGTCAGTTAAGCATCCAACTCTTGATTTTGGCTCGGGGCATCATCTTGCAGTTGGTGGGTTCAAGCCCCACATTGGGCTCTGCACTGATAGTATGGAGCCTGCCTAGGATTCTCTCTCCCCTTGTCTCTCTCTCTGCTCCTCCTCCACATGTGCGCTCTCTCTCTCTCAAAATAAATAAATAAGCTTAAAAAAAAAAAAAAAAAAAACAACTGTTTAGAATATGCCACAGACTTCCAATGTGGAGGTGGGCAGAGGGAATGAAAATAATGAGAAAATTGGGAGGGGGGGATGGGCTGAATAGGTAAGGGGCATTAAGGAATCTACTGAAATCACTGTTGTACTATATGACAACTAACTTGAATGTAAATTTTAAAAAATAAATTAAATGAAAAATAAAAAAATTTTTTAAAAGAAAATAATTAGAAAACAAAATAAAATTTCATGTTAATTGCTTTAAGTCATTATAAATAATATAAATTCCAGATCGTTTTGGAAGACAATAAAAGACTGTTAGGTTTATACATACCTAATACAAATCCATATTACTTTAAGATTTCTCAGAAACTTTAATACACTAACATGCATCATTACATCTTCAAATATACTTGGTTTCTGCAACTTTTATCACCAAAGAATTATTTTTTTAGGAGTATCTGTTTCATAGTTTGGCAGCATAAACTTGGCAACACTGGCCTACAAATTCAGCTATCATATTTCTTTGCTGGGGAAAACTTTCTGCTATAGCTATGTATACATTTATAAACAAATTGAGTACTCTGGGTACGTCCCAAATTGAAAAGGACTGAGGGGCTCCTGGCTGGCTCAGTTAGAAGAGCATATGACTCTTGATTTAGGAGTCATGAGTTTGAGCCCCATGTTGGGTGTAGAGATTATTTAAAAAAAAAAAAAAAAAGTACTATATGAAACTTAAATAACAATTATACAAATTGAACCAAAATATGTAAGCAGACCTACATTTTTTTCAGACCTATTTTTTTTTCATTGTTTTAATGTTTTATTTATTTTTGAGAGCGAGAAAGAGAGGGAGACAGAGTATGAGCGGGGAAGAGGCAGGGAGAGAGGGAGACACAAAATCCGAAGCAGGCTCGAGGTTCTGAACTGCCAACACAGGG
Organism: Lynx rufus; assembly: GCF_022079265.1. Lineage (NCBI taxonomy): Eukaryota > Metazoa > Chordata > Mammalia > Carnivora > Felidae > Lynx > Lynx rufus. The sequence goes on from NW_025814825.1 coordinate 10,911,263, forward strand.
CCCGCATGGGACTAGCACCCACAAACCATGAGATCATGACTTAAGCTAAAGTCAGACGCTTAACCGACTGAGCCACCCAGGCGCCCCAAATATATATATTTTTTAAATGTGTATTTATTTTGAGAGAGAGTGCAAGTGGAGAAGGGGTAGAGAGAAAGAATCTCAAGCACGACACACGACTTGATCTACAAACCATGAGATGACTTGAGCCAAAATCAAGAATCAGACACTTAACCAACTGACCCACCCAGAAACTCCCAATTTTCTTATTAAGACTTATACCCACCTGACTACGATGTTCAATAGAATTTAATTCTTTGCCAGTTTTAAGTTCCAAAGGCATTATCTTATATTTCGTTTTATATCCTCGATGTATTTTCACACCAACTGTGACATCTATTTTGCCTTTCAATCCAAACCTAGGGGACCAAATGCTTTCTTCAATATCCAATGAATTTATGACTTCAATATTACACGTTGAATTATTGTTACTACCATCACTTGGCCTAAAAAACAAAACACAAAAATACTTAATTAGAACACTTAGCTCGTTTCTCATATGCTGGCATTAACTTCATTTTACAACAGAGAATGTAGGGATGGGAAACCATCCACATACCTTTATAGCAGTGATTCTCAAAGTGTGGCTCCTAGACTGGCAGCATCAGCATCACCTGGGAACTTGTTATAAAAGCAAATTCTCAGGCTCCACTCCAGACCTACTCAATCAGAAACTCTCTGGGTGAAGCTGAGCAATTTGTTTCACAAACTCTGCAAGTGATCCTGATGCATGCTCAAGTTTGAGAACTGCTATCCTATAGCCTCTAACTAATGTAATTTAAATTTTCTTAATGTTTATCATCTATCCTTTTCAGTTCATTTCTACTACAATCTTCCTAACTTGGGCCTTTAAATTCCCCAGTCCTAGATTACTAGAGAAGTCTATTTAGACTATGGAAGCCACAATACCAATCTGAATATTCTGGTATACAATTATTACACTGATTAATATAAAATGGCTTGAATATGGTTGCACCCAGGGTAGCAAAGGTGTGTTCTTCATTAACACCATATTAAACTGTGTATGAGCTACCTTTCCCCATCACCTATGCAGTGTGTGTCTTGATTATCCAACACTTCACCGCTATACTCCCCACAACTATCTTCAAAAGGACCTCATGTGCTCCTACATTTCCTCATTGTTTTCTTTACTTAATCATTAAATGAATCCATCTCTGTCACTATCAATATTTAAAACTAAGTACTCAGCATTGTTGTTTGTATTACAAGAGGTTCTGAGTTTAATATCTTAACTGTTAAGAAAGCCAAGAGCACAGGAAGGAGGAAAAAAAAATCTATAAACATCAAAGGAATTAGGGGATGAAAATAACTTTCCAAGCCTCTTATACTTTTCTTAGATCTAAGATTTATTTTCAGAGCAGTAAGTTATTCTTCAGGAGAAAAGTCAGATAAGCACTAACTTTTATTAATCCTATTTCAGACTCAAAGCCAAATAAGATATTAAATCTAATGGAAATCTTACATGAAAAGGAAAATTTTTCTAGTAATAAAATGTAGTTTAAGGGCACCTGGGTGACTCAATCAGTTAAGCAGTCTTAATTTCGGCTTGGGTCATGATCTCACGGTTCGTGGGTTTGGGTCCCACATGTGGCTCTGCAATGATGGTGCAGAGCCTGCTTGGCATTCTCTCTCTCCCTCTCTCTCTGCCCCTTCCTGGTTCACAGGCTCACTCTCTCTCAAAAAAAAAAATTTTTTTTTAAGTATTTTATGACATATAAAAATTGAGATTTATTATAACCATCAGAATACATGATTTAGTTGACTCTGGTTTACTAATTTTATGTTATTTATTTATATCAGCAGCTATTTCTTTTTTTAAATTTTTTTTTTTTCAACGTTTTTTTATTTATTTTTGGGACAGACAGAGACAGAGCATGAACGGGGGAGGGGCAGAGAGAGAGGGAGACACAGAATCGGAAACAGGCTCCAGGCTCCGAGCCATCAGCCCAGAGCCTGACGCGGGGCTCGAACTCACGGACCGCGAGATAGTGACCTGGCTGAAGTCGGACGCTTAACCGACTGCGCCACCCAGGCGCCCCTATCAGCAGCTATTTCTTAACAAATGAGAATATTTTTTAAGAGAAAAATTGCCACCTTCAGTCACTTTTTTTTTTTAATTTTTTTTAACGTTTATTTTTGAGACAGAGAGAGACAGAGAATGAACAGGGGAGGAGCAGAGAGAGAGGGAGACACAGAATCCGAAACAGGCTCCAGACTCAGCTGTCAGCACAGAGCCCGACGCGGGGCTCGAACTCACGGAACGTGAGACCTTGACCTGAGCCGAAGTCGGATGCTTAACCAACCGAGCCACCCAGGCGCCCCCTTCAGTCACTTTTTTAGCTGTTTCAGGATGCTTCAAATATAATCTTCAGGTATGTATGAAATTCAAGAAAGCTACAACTTATCTGAAATTTCTTAAATATTATTGTTTTCTCTATCCAAATGTTATCTAATTGTGTTATATATTCAAATATGCAGTGAAATAACACAAACTTTATTATTCACAAAATGTTACATATATACTTAATAGAAGATAGGTAATGAAACTGTTAATGTTGCTAATAAAATTCATTCCCCTAGAAAAAAGAGTAATGTGATTTTACACCTAGATCTGTGGAATAAATGACAGTATTTGAATTCAACTACTATGATTTTAATCAACATAATGCTATAAAACTCCTTCAAGAAGGACCTGATGGAGAATAGATTATCATGAAAATGAAGAAAATATACATTTACCACCAATTGATGAGAAAGTTGTCTCTTTAAAAGGCTTTTAAAGGTCTCATTCTTGGGATGCCTGGGTGACTTAGTTGGTTAAGCATCTGACTTTGGCACAGGTCATGATCTCACGGCTTGTGAGTTTGAGCCCTGCATTGGGTTCTGTACTGATAGCTCAGAGCCTGGAGCCTGATTCAGATTCTGTGTCTCTTTCTCTCTCTGCTCCTCCCCCGCTCACAGTCTCTCTCTCTCTCTCTTTCTCAAAATAAAGATTAAAAAATTAAAAAATAAATAAAGGACGCATTCTCTGTGCTATATACTAAATTTTTTGTTGTCGTTGGTTTTGTTTTGTTTTGTTTTTTTAAAGACTGGCTATAAACTGCTGGGAAAAGGGCACAAGCTAAAATACAGAGGAGCGCCTTCTTCCCAGACATATAAGATTCCATTAGAAATAACTGAGACAAAGAAAAATCTTATACCAAAACACAGAGATGAGAACACTGAGCTGGGAATCTTGGTTCCTACTATAGACTCAACTCCATCACTGTTTTCATATAAAACCTAAACAAGTCACACTACATTTCAAGTCAAAAACAACTCTGAATCCCACCTTTTCCCCAGCTTCCTGATATACTTCTTCCAGCCTACCAAATCCCTTATTGATCCATCCTAATCCCTCAGCCTCCTTTGATGGAGTCTACTCATCTCCCCCTCTGTCCTTACATAGCACACCCTTACCTCCCAGAGTTCTGTGCCTCTTCTGTTGCCCTGCATGTTTTCTTTGAGCAATGCCCTCCACTCCTATGTTTTCAACTACCAGCAACAGAGTTTTTGGAGAGAATTAGTCTCCCTGTAACACTAGTACCTAGCATAATCCTGAGCACAGACACAGCATATGGAATACATGTTTGCTGAATAGGTTAAGTCCATGAGTCTATGAGAAAATGCAGCTTATGACTGCAAAAACAATAAGTTTTAACCAAAAGAAAAAACATGGAGACAAAATGCTAAAACAATTAAAGAGTAAAAGAAAAGCTAATATCTGAAACAACCATGAAAATGGATATTCACTACAATTTTAACTTTCAAGCAAATTTAAAGAACTCCAAAATAAACAAGAAAGGAAAAGAAAGGCGTGTAGTGAGGGAGGGTAAATAAGGATAAAGAAACAATTAGGAACAAGAGAAATAAAAAATTCAGCTTGTAATTATTACAGAAAATCAATAGAGACCAGAATGACAGAAATACTACAAAACAATGCAAGGAATCAAGAAAAGAATGACTACTTAATAAACACTTAGTTGTTTATCACAATGAAGACTAAAGTACCAAGATCCATGCCCCATCCTAGACACAGGCAATCTGCTCCAAAGAAATAACAAAGAATGAAGCATTTATAAATTTATAAAAAACACTACAAGAGGCTGGGGGTTGGGTGGGGGACACCTGGGTGTTGGACTTTGGCTCAGGTCATGATCTCACGGTTCTCAAGTTCGAGTCTCACATCAGTCTCGCTGCTGTCAGCACAGAGCCCACTTTGGATCCTCTGTCCCCTTCTCTCTGCTGCTGCCCAGCTTGCATGCGCTCTCTTTCTCAAAAATAAATAAACATTGAAAAAAACCAAAACACTACAAGGGGGCACCTAGGTGGCTCAGTCAGTTAAGCATCCTACTCTTGATTTCAGCTCAGGTCATCATCCCAGGGTCGTGGGATTGAGCCCTGGAGTCTGCTTAAGATTTTCTCATTTCTTCTGCCCCCCTCCCTGCTCAAGTGTTCTCTCTCTCTAAAAAAAATTAAATTAAATTTAGTTTATTTTTAAAGTTTAATTTATAAATAAATATGTATTTCAAAATCAAAAAAATAATAAATAAAATAATATAAAAATCTAAATCCTGGCAAACTGATTGTGGTAATGGTGCACAACTCTACAAATATACTGAGAGTCACTGAACTGTAAATAATAATAATAAAATAAATAAAAATAATTAAAATCCTGCTGGCAGATATAGGATTTCTTAAATTATCATTTTTTTAAAGCTTATTTATTTATTTTTGAGAGACAAAGAAAGTGAGCAAGGGAGGGGGCAGAGAAAGGGAGGGAGAGAATCCCAAGCAGGCTCCAGCACAGAGCCCAATGCAGGGGGAAGAGCAGAGAGACAGAGAGGAAGAGAGAATCCCAAGAAACTTCTGCGCTGCCTGACTTGGGGCTGGATCTCACAACTGTGAGATCAAAACCTGAGCCAAAATCAAGAGTCTGACACTTAACCGACTGAGCCACCCAGGCACCCCAGACACAGGACATTAAACATTACTAGCAACCTTCTAAAATGATTACAAAATTCTCAGAGAATTCTAGCAATATGTAAAAGGTTGTAAAATTTCTAAATATCTTTGATGAAATAGTCCACTTCTGAGATTTCAATGCCAGGAAATAAGTGTTCTCATAGTCAACCCTTCCACTAGTGTACCCTCATTCCTTCTCCATACTCAAGACATAACTGAACTCTCCCATCTCTCAGGATGAATTCTGCCTTCTCTGTGGAACTCTCCCTGTCAGCATATGAACATGTCATACTTCCCATCTTCAAAACAACAGCAAATCTCTCTTAACCCCACATGAGCCTCTGCCTACCATTCCATAGAACAACCTCTCAGTATGGTTGTCTAACTCCCTGTCTCCAAATCCTCCTCTACCAGTCTCTCTTGATGCCCTTCTAAACACACCTGCTCCCCTAGAATCACTGCTGACTATTCTTTCCCTCTTACTCCACATCCAATCCAAAATCTATCAGTTCCACCTCTCAAGTCTGACCAAAATCCAACTGATTCTCATCACTTCCACAACTCTCACTGTGGTCTAAGCCACCGGCTTCTCTTACTTGGATTCTTGAAAGAGCCTCCAAATTGGTCTACCTCTGCCCTTATCCTACATCATAGTCCCAAAAAAGCAGCCAGAATGAGCCTTTTAAAAGTAAATCTGAGCAATGCATAAACTAGTACAGGGGTTAAATCACACAGCTAAATTGTGGCAAAACTGGGATTCACATCTGGTCTCAGTATCTCCTTTTTTCTTTATTAAAAAAAAAATTTTTTTTTAATGTTTATTTTTGAGAGATAGAGTGCAAGAGGGGGAGGGGCAGAGAGAGAAGGAGACACAGAATCTGAAGCAGGATCCAGGCTTAGAGCTGTCAGCAGTGCCTGATGCAGGGCTTGAATCCATAGAGATGCAAGATCATGATGTGAATCTAAGTCAGACACTTAACCAACTAAGCCAACCCAGTCACTGCTGTCCTTTGAACCAGGGAACCTCAGACAACAAATTGATCAAAGGAACTGATGGTTCCCAAGATTTCTGTTGCACAAGTCTTAAACAAGTTATTCAGATCACAAAATGTCCTGAGATAAAATACTAAGAATATTGAAAACAAATATTAAGAATATTAAGAAAAAGTTAAGAATATTTACATGAATGGAAGCCGTGCCTATTCAAAAAAAAAAAAGAAAAAGAAAATGTTGCTCATTTAAAAAAAAAAAAAAGTTAAATCAAAACCCTCTGTGCAAACTCTCCAGTGGCTTCTTATCTAATCAGAACAGCAGCCAAAGTCCTGACATGGCTTCTTCCAAGGCCCCAAGAAAGCTACTTCTGCTCCTTCCTGTCTCACTCTGCTCCGGCCACCCTGGCAAGTGTGCATCACCCAGGGCTTTTACCTGGAACGTTCTTCCTGGAGACAGCTGCACGGTTACCTCCTTGATTTCCTTCAGGCTTCACCTCAACACCAGCTTATTACAGAGGCCTTTCACAACCATTCAGTGGAAACATGTCCCACCACCACCACTACCAACTCCACTTTCCTTCTCACATTATTCCACACTGCATTTATCCAGTGCAATCCAGCCCCCTGTTATTTACTTGTTCAGTAGTCTAGAAGCACCTTGAAGTCAGCTGCTTTTTTTTCATATGATAATCCCAGCACATAGAACATCATTACTTGGCACATATTAAGCATTCAATAAATATTTCTTGAATGAGTAAATAATGAAAGAGAAAAAAAAAGTATTACCTATTATCAATGCTACTTTAAGGGGGAAAACAATAAAATCCCAATGCCAAACAGCATTAAATGGTTAAATGCAGGATTTAAACATAAAGCACAAATCCACAGGACAATCAACAGATGACATAGTCCATATATGATAGTAATAGAAATATATATGAAATTAGGACCCCCACAATATTTACAAATTGGCTATTTAAAAAACATACTGACATACAAAAATCAGAAGAGTTTATTATAGTGAAAATAGAATTTTTATTCACTAGATTATTTTTGGTTTTGGAAAGACACTCAGAACTGTAATTTATAAAATAAGCAAACAAAAGCTAGTTGTAATAACTTGACCTTTTAAAAAGCTTTAATTCAACATACAGAATAAAATCCTAATCTGAACATATGAACACCATATAAACAAAATGAGTTTCTTACAGAGAGAGCTGCATCTGAGGGAAGTCAGTTGAAATATATTTATGCATGAAATCTCCGGCCCATTTAGAAAATGAAGGAAGATACTCCTCTACTTCTTGTTTTATCTCATCTTGATTCAAATTTAAGCGATACCTGCCAAAATAAGAGATTAAACATGAAAGCATGAATATGAAAAAAGTAAGTAAGGACAAAAATATCCAAATAAGCAACTTAAGTTACTCAGCAACTAATTAACGGATATATAGCGCGGTGTATACATGGGGCACTTGGCTGGCTCAATCATAGAACATATAACTCTTGATCTCAGGGTCATGAGTTCAAGCCCCACATTGGGGATAGAGTTTACTTAAAAAATAAATAAATAAAATCTTCTGTGGGGGTGCCTGGATAGCTCGGTCAGTTAAGTGCCTGACTTCAGCTCAGGTCATGATCTCATGGTTGGTGGGTTCAAGCCCCATTCGGGGCTCGCTGCTGTTAGCACAGAGCCCGCTTCGGATCCTCTGTCCTCCCTGCTCTCTGCCCCTTCCCTGCTCATGCACTCTCTCTCAATAATAAACAGACATTTTTAAAAAAATCTTTTTTTTAATGTGGTACATATGTACAATGGAATATTATTCAACCTTAAAAATAAAGAGAGCAGAACCCTCTGAGCCCTCCAAAAGAACTGGTTCAGCAGGGAAGACAAAATTAGCAACCCTAGCTCTGCCAAGATTGTGTCTCCTGGGCATAGCAGCAACCTCAAGCTGAAAGAGAAGCTGAAATTCCTCAAGCCAGAGAGCAACTGCTAATACCAAAATACCCCAAATGATCATACATTCAGAATACCAGAGGCAAAGGTTATCCTTACAAAAGGCTGCTTCAAATCTGGCAACTTCCAGTTGATAAAAGAAGACGTAAGCGAGAATGCGGGAAAACAAGGATTCATGTAAACTAGTACAATGCCTATAGAGAACAATTTGGCAATAATTATCAAAAATGTTATTTATTTTTGGGGCGCCTGGGTGGCTCAGTCGGTTAAGCATCCAATTTCAGTTCAGGTCATGACCTCACAGCTCATGAGTTCAAGCCCCATATTGGGCTCTGTGCTGACAGTTCAGAGCCTGGAGCCTGCTTCAGATTCTGTGTCTCCGTCTCTCTCTGCCACTACCCTGCTCATGCTCTCTTTCCTTCAAAAATAAATATTTCAATAAATATTTTTTTAATGTTTATTTATTTAAATAATCTCTACACTCAACATGGGGCTCAAACTCACAACCCCAAGATCAAGAGTCACATGCTATTCCAACTGAGTCAGCCAACCTCAGTATTCAAAATACTAGATGTACCCAGACTAGATCCTGTCCTGGAGGGGAAAAGATGGTATGAAGGAAGGACATTATTGGACAAAAATGTGGACAGATCAGACAAAAGTATTTTACCAATATTAAATTTCCTGACGTTGAAACCATATTGTGATTACATAAAAGAAAAGCCTAATCTTAGGAAACACACACTATACATTATGATTTACTTCAGGGGCATAAGCCCTGAGCCCATCTAGCTCATCATTAGTGACAACGAGCCATGAGCAAAGTCCTTGGCTAGCAGCAAGCTGCCTCATCAAGCACTTAGGCCCCTCACCCAGCCATCAAACATCACCACGTGCCTGGCCCCAACCACAGAGAGTATGGGGAGTAAAGGCCTGAAGGCAAGGTGAGCAAGATCAGTTCTTCCCATTGCAGTAAGCATCCTGAGCCCACAGGGCACCCCAGAATGTCCAGGGCCCTGCTCAATCTGTTCTATGGCTAGCATCTTCATGGTATACAGCCCATTGTGTATACCAGATGTATACTACACAACCTTAGGGGAAAAAATCTATACACACGCACACACACATTTAGCAGATGAATCTGAGTAAACAGTACATGAGTGTTGACTGCACTAATCTTGCAACTTTTCTTTAAATTTGAAATTATTTCCAAATAAAAACATTTTTTAAATGTTTTAAGTGTACATATTCTGTGGCCCAACAATTCCACTTCTAAGTATTTAACCCAATATATGCCTCACAGGTGTGAAATAAAAGATGTATAAAGGTATTTCTTAGGGGCGCCTTACTTAGTACAGCATACAACTCTTGATCTCAGGGTCGTGAGTTCAAGCTCTGCATTGGGTATGGAGCCTACTTTAAAAAAAGTCTTGGGGCACCTTGGTTGAGCATCTGACTTTGGCTCAGAACCCACAGTTCATGGGTTCAAGTGCCATATCAGGTTTTGCGTTGACAGTACAGAGCCTGCTTCGGATTCTGTCTCCCTCTCTCTCTGCCCCTCACCTGTTCAAGCTCTCTCTCTCTCAGAAATAAACATTAAAGAAAATGTTTTTAAATCTTTAAAAAAAAAAGTTATCTCTTATAGGATTGCTAATAAAAGCAAAGATTGAAATGCCAAGGAGATACTTAAATAAATTACAGTACATCCATACAATGAAACATTATGTCATTATTAATTAAAAATGAGACAGCTTGATGAGTACTGATATGGAATGATCAGCAAGATTTAATCTTTTTTTTTTTTTAATTAACGTTTATTTATTTTTGAGACAGAGAGAGACTGAGCATGAATGGGGGAGGGGCAGAGAGAGAGGGAGACACAGAATCGGAAGCAGGCTCTAGGCTCTGAGCCATCAGCCCAGAGCCCGACGTGGGGCTCGAACTCACGGACCACGAGATCGTGACCTGAGCCGAAGTCGGACGCTTAACCGACTGAGCCACCCAGGCGCCCCAAGATTTAATCTTTAACGTGAACTTAAATCTTTAAGTGAACAATAATATACATGGTATTCTACAATTTACCTAATGAAAAATATATAGGTGTGTGTGTGTATATGTGTGTGTAGGTGTGGATGTGTGTATACACACACACACACACACACACACATATACACACACACATACATTGTCACACATAAATGTTTGAAATCTCTGTGAAAGGATATATAAGAAACTGATAGCAACGGTTGTCTTTAGGGAAAGGAACTAGGTAACAAGTAGGATACAGGGAGAAAGGACTTACTTTTTTACCATATACCTCCTTGTACTATTACAATATGGTAAACACAAATTTATAATCTGTTTAAAAATAATAACATTATTTAAAAAATACCTGCACAATTGGGTACTCATTTCCTTTTTTTATTATTAATTTTTTTAATCTTTATTTTTGAGAGAAAGAGAGAGAATACAAGTGAGGAAGGAGCAGAGAGAGAGGGAAACACAGAATCCAAAGCAGGCTCCAGTCTCAAGCTGTCAGCACAAAGCCCAATGTGGGGCTCACTCATGAACCATGAGATCATGACCTGAGCCAAAGTCAGATGCTTAACAGACTGAGCCACCCAGGCACCCTGGGTAATCTTTTCCTAAATAACTTTCTCTAACCATCATGGAGCCATTCTTTACTGTCATAATCTCCTTAGGCAGATTCTTCCAAGTGTTTTATTTCTTACAGAGCAGGACTCTATTTAAAATCTCCAAACCAGTTCATACTCATTATTTAATGTCTTCTGCATTTAAATTCTCCCTTTATACCAAAAACCATAAAATACCTAGGAATAAACCTAACCAAAGAGATGAAAAACTATTCACTGAAAACTACAGAAAGCTTATGAAAGAAATTGAAGAAAACACAAAAAAAATGGAAAAACAGTCCATGCTCGTGGATTAGAAGAACAAATACTGTTCAAATGTCAATACTACCCAAACCAATCTACATATTCAATGCAATCCCTTTCAAAATAACACTGGCATTCTTCACAGAGATAGAACAAACTATCCTGTATGGAACCAGAAAAGACCCTGAGTAAGCCAAAACAATCCTGAAAAAGAAAACCACAAAGCCAGAGGCATCACAATTCCGCACTTCAAGCCGTATTACAAAGCTATAGTCATCAAGACAGTATGGTACTGGCACATGAACAGACACATAGATCAAGGGAACAGAATAGAGAACCCAGAAATAGACCACAAACATATGGCCAACTAATCTTTGACAAAGCAGGACAGAATATCCAATGGAAAAAAGACAGTCTCGGTACACCTGGGTGGCTCAGTTGGTTAAGCTTCCGACTTCAGCTCAGGTCATGATCTCACGGTTTGTGAGTTCGAGCCCTATGTCGGACTCTGTGCTGACAGCTCAGAGCCTGGAGCCTGCTTTGGATTCTGTGTCTCATTCTCTGTCTGCCCCTCCCCAACTTGTGCTCTGTGTCTCTATATCTCTCAAAAATAAATGTAAAAAAAAAAAATTTTTTTTTAAAAGTCTCTTCAGCAAATGTTGTTGGGAAAACTGGACAGCGACATGCAGAAGAATGAACCTGGACCACTTTCTTACACCATACACAAAAATAAACTCAAAATGGATGAAAGACCTAAACATAAAACAGGAAGCCATCAAACTCCTATAGGAGAAAACAGGCAACAACAACAACCTCTTTGACCTCAGCTGCAGCAACTTCTTACTTGACATGTCTCTAGAGGTAAGGGCAACAAAACAAAAATGAACTACTGGGACCTCATCAACATAAAAACCTTCTGGGGGTCCCTGGGTGGCTTAGTCGGTTAAGCTTCCAACTTTGGCTTAGGTCATGATCTCACGGTTTGTGGGTTTAAGACCCGCTTCGGGCTCTGTACTGACAGCTCAGAGCCTGGAGCCTGCTTCAGATATTCTCTCTCTCAAAAATAAACTTAAAAAGAAGTTTACTAAGAAACTTTAAAGAAAATTAAACATCAAAAGCTTCTGCACAGCAAAGGAAACAATCAGCAAAACTAAAAGGCAACTGATGGAATGGGAGAACATATTTGCAAATAACATATCAGATAAAGTGTTAGGACCCAAAATCTATAAAGAACTTACCAACTCAATACCCAAAATACAAATAATCCAGTGAAGAAATGGGCAAAAGACATGAATAGACACGTTCCCAAAGAGGACATCCGGATGGCTAACAGACACATGAAAAGATGCTCAACATCACTCATCACCAGGGACATACAAAAAAAAAAAAAAAAAAAGGCACTATGGTTTCCTGCTTGCTCACTTCCTTAAACGATTTAATCTGAAGTAGCACCTGCCATGTTGTGAGAACACATTAGACAGCGCTACAGAGAGGCTCACGTGGCAACAAAATGAGGCCTCATGACTACAACAGCCAGCTAGGAATTCAGGCCTCATGACAACAGCCATGTGAATGCATCATCATGGAAGCAGATCCTCCCTTCTAATGACCAGCTCCACAAGGGAGACCCCATGGGAGACCCTGAGCCGGTACCTTCCAGCTAAACCACCTCTGAATTCCTAACCTAACATAGTTTGCTAACAGAAACTATGAGGTAATAGATTAGACACGAGTCATTTAAAGCTACTAAGTTTTGATGTGATTTATTTCGGGGGAATAATCAATACAACATGCAACAGATAAGGCATCACTGTATGTTGACTAGGATATGACCAAAAAAAAGTTAAAACTCTGAAATGCAAAAAACAAGTGTTGGCAAAGATGTGGAAAAACAAAAAACAAAAAAAAACCCCAAAAAACCCCTCTGTTGCACTGTTGGTGGGAATGCAAACTGGTACAGCCACTGTGGAAAACAGTATGGAGGTTCCTTTAAAAATTAAAAATAGAACTACTCTTTGATCCAGTAATCACACTACTGGGTATTTACCCCAAGAATACAAAAACACTAATTTGAAAGGATTTATGCACTGCCTATGTTTATAGCAGCATTATTTACAATAGCCAAATTATAGAAGCAGTCCAAGTGTCCATCGATAGATGAATGGATAAAGAAGATGTGATACACACACATACACACATGCGCACACATCCATGTATAATGGAATATTACTCAGCCATAAAAAAGAATGAAATCTTGCCATTTGCAACAACATGGATGGTTCTAGAGAGTATAATACTAAGTAAAATAAGTCTGTTAGAGAAAGACAAACACCATATGATTTCATGCATATGTGGAATTTAAGAAACAAACCAAATGAACAAAAAACAAAGAAAAGAGACAAACCAAAAAAGACTCTTAACTATAGACAACAGAGGGTTACCAATGGAGGTGAGTGGTGGAATGGTGAAATAGGTGAAAGGGATTAAGTGGTACACTTATGATGAGCACAGAGTAATATACAGAATTGCTGAATCACTATACTGTACACCTGAAACTAATATAACACTGTATGTTAACTATAGTGGAATTAAAATTTTAAACTTAATTTAAAAAATAAGTTTCTAATTCTAAAAAATTTTCAAATTTCTAATTACAAAAAAGAAAAATGGGGTGCTGTGTGGCTCAGTTAACTGTCCCACTGTGGATTTCGGCTCAGGTCATGATCTCAGTTTGTGAGTTAGAAACTTGATCAGATTCTGCATTGAGAGCATAGAACCTGCTTGGGATTCTCAGTCTCTCTCTCCCTGCCCCTCCCCTGCTCATGCACACACACATGCTCTCTCCCTCTCAAAATAAATGAATAAACTTTAAAAAATAAAAATAAAAAGGCAAAATGTAAATAACAGCTGTGTTTTACTGAAATGCAAAGTGGCAAATAAGGCAATAAGTAGAACTCTTTAAAGCAAAAGCTTTATGAAATCTACTCATATTCTGAATGTCATGCTATGTAGTCATGACCAAAGGACAGCTTCTGTGTGTTTCAGTTTCTTTCGGTTGCTATGAGATTATATAAGATGTCTAAAAGCACTGAACACAATGCCTGACACATGTCAGGGATCTAAAATGTTTTTAGGACAATAGGTCATATGACATTAGTAAATAAGTTGTGTGGCATTTTGGAACACACTTTTTCCATATAAACAGCGAAACAGAATTACATCTGGGAAAAGCAGATTTATGTCAACTAGTCTGGAAATCAAAATTACCACTAATAAAAATACTTCTGTGAAAAAAAGACAGTCTGCAATAGGAGTGATGACAGAACAGCAGATTATGCCAACCCCTCTGCATGTAGTCACTCACAAAATGCCAACAATTAGGGGCGCCTGGGTGGCTCAGTCAGTTAAGCACTGACTTTGGCTCAGGTCACGGTCTCATGGTTTGTGAGTTCAAGCTCCACGTCAAGCTCTGTGCTGTCAGCTCAGAGCCTGGAGCCTGCTTCTGATTCTGTGTCTCTCTCTCTCTGCCCTTTCCCCACTTGCACTCTGTCACTCTCTCTCTCAAATATAAATAAAACATTAAAAAAATAAAAATAAAATAATAAAATAAAATAAAAAATGCCAACAATTAGCCATTTGTGGGTTTGTATGTATTTTCTCCACTGTCACAAAAGTCTGCAAAATAGGATTTATTGCCTTTTTCAAAACCTTTCAAAAATAGTAACCTGTTCAATCCTAAAACTAGCAAAGCTAGAATATAAAACCAAGTCCATCTGATTCCCAAACCCATAAAATTTTCAGTATGTCACATAACTACAAGTAAGGCAAAACAGTTTTTACACTGAGAACAGCTGAAGAATCTATTGCACACATGTACAGAATATTCAGATATTTTTAGCTCAAGAGTTTCTATTCTGCAATTTCAGAAGCTCTTCACAGAACTGCAGTGGGGTACTACAACCCTGGAATCTATATTCTAGTATTACTCTGATTTATATTTAATAGTCTAATAGCCAAATACCTTCTGGATACCAGGAATAGATTTTATAATAGAATTGTACCTACAGCATGTCTTGTACTACTTACATTTCCTTCAGATGTTTTATTTCTTGAATAGTTTGAAAAGCATATTCTTGTAGTTTTTCTGGGGCAAAGCTATTGCTTATTGCTTTTTGAAATACTTCATGAAGAACTGTACCAATCAGCATTCGACGTGTGGCTGGATTACAGCTCTATTTAAAAAAAAAAAATCATATATTTTATTCCACACTATTAGCACACATGATCTCATATTTATTACCAATTTTAACTACCATAGCCAAACTGCACTAGTGAGACAAATGCTAAAATATTAAACAATTTTTATTCTAGTAAGTAGAATTACAGATGACTTTCACTTTCTTCTATTCAGAACTATCCGAATTAAAGACTATACTTTCAGGGATCATTTCTATAGTTTGTTATTAGAGAAGTTTCTCTGAACGTAAAGAATTACCCAAATTATTTTACAAGCATGTTATTTTTTTTTTTAATTTTTTTTTCAACGTTTATTTATTTTTGGGACAGAGAGAGACAGAGCATGAACGGGGGAGGGGCAGAGAGAGAGGGAGACACAGAATCGGACACAGGCTCCAGGCTCTGAGCCATCGGCCCAGAGCCCGATGCGGGGCTCGAACTCACGGACCGCGAGATCGTGACCTGGCTGAAGTCGGACGCTTAACCGACTGCGCCACCCAGGTGCCCCCAAGCATGTTATTTTTAATGAAAATCAGTAATTTCTACTTTGAAAATATTAAAAATAACCTATATGAAAAATTTCAATGTATTTTCAATACTTAATATATTCTTTTCTAATTTCACTTTATAATCTACCGAAATAAAATGCAATAAAGCCATGGCTCATAAACTCATGTAAGTAAAAGACATTATTCAAACATAAAATTTAAATTTACAGCACAGATTTTTGACAAGTTCTCTCCACTCAAAAAGAAACAGTATTTAAAAAAAGAAAAGGGTGCCTAGGTGGCTCAGTCTGTTGAGTATCTGACTTCTGCTCAAGTCATGATCTCACAGATCGTGGGTTCAAGCCTTGCATCGGGCTCTGTGCTGACAGCTCAGAGCTGAAGCTTGCTTCAGATTCTGTGTGTCTCTCTTTCTTTGTCCCTCCCGCGCTTATGCTCTGTCTCTGCCTCTCAAAAATAAACATTATAAGAAATTTTTAAAGAAAAAAAAAAAGGCATATTATTTCTCAATTAACCCTTTTCTTAGCCTAGACATTCCCCTTAAAGCTATCAAAAAACTAGATAAAGTCCACCAAAACATGCTTCAGGAATTTAAAAAATTAATTTACAGAGGGATTCTCTGTACTATTCATGCAAGTTCTTAACAAGTCTAAAAGAACTACGAAGTAAAAAGTTTCTAAAACAATTTTGGTTTTCTACATAGATATAAATTGTATAATTTTTAAAATACACTGAAAGGAAGAGGAAACTCTTAATAAAAACCCAGGTTCTTCAGTAAATGGAACTGAAACAAAGAGGGTAAGAATAGGTAGAATATAGATTAAAAAAAACTTAGGAGACCTATCAAAACATAAATCAAAGACTCTGGGGGTGCCTGGCTGCCTCAGTTGGTAAAGCATCTGACTCTTGATCTCAGGGTTGTGGGTTCGAGCCCCACACTGGGTATAGATATTACTTAAAAATAAAATCTTAAAAAAAAAAAACAAAAAACAAAACCTTGTTTGAATTCTGACAAACCAACTGAAGAAAAAACTACTTTCTATTAAAGACATTACAGAGAAATAATGGGACATTATCTATCTGGGCATTATATTAATGAAAGGAAATACTTTTAATTTTATGGTGTATGATAAAGGTATCATATTTATATTTTTAAAAGATCCACCTTCATTTACATGCAAAATAATATAATGTTTGAGAACAGCAAAATGGGTATATGGGAAATTATTCGAATCATCTATTTATGTATGTTTGAAATTTTCCAGAATATTTTTTTATGAGAGACAGTCACATTTATTTTTAGTTTATTGGAAATCACATGAAGCCAAGTTTGGAAATTCCTAGAAGCATTAAAAAATATCATCACTCACATTACTTTTATCATTAGAATTAATTATTTATTAAGCACTGATCAAGATTCAAAGGATTCAGTCACCTGGTCTTGAGTCCTAGCACTGCCACTTATTAGCTACAGTAACTCTCAGCAAGTCATTTAACATTTAACCTCTCTGAGCCTGATTTTCCTCATCTGTAAAATGCAGCTGATTATTACCATCTACCTCACAGGGATTTGTGACGACTAAATGAAATAAGAGTATAAAAGTGCTCTGTAAACTCTAAGACCCTGCAGAAACATTAGCTGTTAATATTATTCACCCTAAAAGTTTCACTTAGGACAGCTCTTCTCATACATCGAATACTACTGGCTATGCTTGTGCCAGAAATCAGTATGTCTGGATATAGAATCAAATATCCAAAATCTTCATCTATTATCCAAGTATCAGATATGCAGTCTCCCTCCAAATGAATGATGTCCCCCGGCTCCACTGGTAAAGAGCACCTAAAAATAAAGCAAAATATACATAGTTTAGGTTCCTATATTTAAACATGTTAAGGAAGCTTCAAAAAGCAAATGAGTACTTTATCTGAAGGAATAGTATTTGTAAATTTCTGGGTCTTTCAAAATAATTTAATACTAGGATGCAGTCTTCAGAATCAACTCCTACTCATTCTACTCCTTTCTACCTTTGAAATACAACTGAGAACACTCAGGGGTCTTCCTTAAATACCAAAAAGGAAAACTGCTTAGTGTTAGCATCATTTACTGCAAAAGCTATCAAATCTTTAATAGCGTCAATACACAGCTCCACTTATGGATTAGCTTATTTCAATAATAATTCTCTCATTCTTAAGATTTCTAGCATTTCTACAGTTTCTGTAAGTCTTGAGACATGAAGACAAACCCAATGTGTTAAGAAGAAAAACATACTGGGGCACCTGGGTGGCACAGTTGGTTAAATGTCCAACCTTGATTTTGGTTCAATCTCATGAACCATGAGATTGAGCCCTGATTTGGGGCTCCAGCATGGAGCCTGCTTGGGATTCTCTCTCCTCTTTCTCTGTTCTTCCCCCAAGCTAATGTGCACACACAACCTCTCTCTCTCACTCTCTCTGAAAATAATGAATAAATGCTAAAAAAGAAAAAAAAAAGAACAAAATCGTATTTATCATTCTTATCTAGACAAAGAGCCTAAATAGACAAAATTAGACCTCCACTTTCTCTGAATTTGCCCTTTACCCCTCACATACCATACTTTGCTTGTGTAGAGAAACCTAGGGTTTCAGAATGTTCTTATGCTGTAATTAATTTTGCTTTTAGTGAAAATAATTACGAGTTTTAAGCTGCAATCTTAAAAAGTATTGGGAAGGGGCGCCTGGGTGGCTCAGTCGGTTAAGCGGCCGACTTCGGCTCAGGTCATGATCTCGCGGTCAGTGAGTTCAAGCCCCGTGTCGGGCTTTGTGCTGACAGCTCAGGGCCTGGAGCCTGTTTCAGATTCTGTGTCTCCCTGTCTCTGACCCTCCCCCCATTCATGCTCTGTCTCTCTCTGTCTCAAAAATAAATAAACGTTAAAAAAAAAATTTTTTTTTAAGTACTGGGAAACTTTGGAAGTAGTCATCTAATAAGGCCCTTTGTTTGGGTTTGGGCCCCGCGTCGGGCTCTGTGCTGACAGCTCAGAGCCTGGAGCCTGCTTCGGATTCTGTGTCTCCCTCTCTCTCTGCCCCTCCCCTGCTCATGCTCTGTCTCTGTCTTAAAAATAAATAAAAACATTAAAAAAAATTAATAAGGCCCTTTGTAGTTAATTTTCTTTTTTTATGCTTACGTTTTTGGGTTTTTTTTAAATGTTTATTTATTTTTGAGAGAGAAAGTGAACAAGAGAGGAGCAGAGAGACGAACCCACAAACCATGAGATCATGACCTGAGCTGAAGTCAGACGCTTAACCAACTGAGCCACCCAGGTGCCCATATGTTTATTTTTGAATGAGAGAGACAGAGCATGAGTACGGGAGGGGCAGAGAGAGAGAGAGAGAGAGAGAGAGAGACAGAATCTGAAGCAGCCTCCAGGCTGAGCTGCAGCACAGAGCCTGACATGGGGCTTGAACTCACAAGCTGTGAGATCATGACCTGGGCCTAAGTTGGACACTTAACTGACTGAGCCACCCAGGTACCCCGTACTTAATTTTCAAATGACAATAAAGATCAAGTTTCAGAATAAGGGCTTTGAGATGCTGAGGTAATAAGCAAAATGTTTACATGGAATTAATTCAGGTTCATATCTGCTCCCTTAAGACTCTTAAGCCAGATCAGTGCTCAAAGTCACACAAAAATTACCAGTCATTCCTAAGGATACACAGTTCTTTATATTCTAGTGACTGAGAAGCAGTGATGATTAGGTGCTTTTCATGGTTTCCTTCTTCATTCTGTACAGTATTGACTGCTAATACCAGGTACCGGTTATCCATTCCTCGGCTCAGAACTGTTTTAGAAAAGGAAGCTTCCTCTTTCTTCTGAAATCTGAAGCATACACAAACAGAACTACTGTAGCATGAAATAAGCCATCCAATTTCCTTTATCTACAAACCAGCCTTCTAGTTTTCTAGGTTTGTTTCTTCTAGAAAGCTTATCACAATGACCATTAGCTAAAATACGTAAAAATTAAGAGAGCAAGGGCATAGCAGAATTCCGATTATAAAACTTCCCAAAAGTAATGCCATTTAAAACATGCTTGTGATACGAGTTTTTCCAAATACTGTACAGGTTCTCAAGAGCTCTGTGAAACATCCATGATTATGAGGATTAAGGATAAATTGAGAAATATCAAATAACAAATTCCTACCACTGGTGCAAATCCTCCCAAAGTACAAATAAAAGCAAATGTCTTGTACACCATCTTTTTTGTAAATGAAAGGTATTGTTAAGGAAAACCATAGTGGAGGTGGTTTGCTGAAATACTACCTTGAGCCACAGTATTGTATCAATCTTTAGGAGCCTACTTAGAAATTATCTAGCCGTACCTACTATTTAATGAAGAAAATCTTTCTGTAAAATCTCAGTATGAATCAACTAGCACCTACTTCCTAGAGAAAAGCAAGCTTAATACCTGTCACATTAGTTCATTCATACAGTGACTCAACTCAGAAATTTCTCATTTATAATGGGCAAGTCAACTGCACAATACTTTTATCCATTGATCCTAGCCGCCTGAAAACTATGCAGGACTGCTCTAACCGCTCTAGAAAATACTAAGTCCCTCTTTAGTCCTTCCAGTTTGATTGCAGTCTTTATCAGTGCCAGTACAAGAGTCCACAGTCATTACCTCTCTAATTATAATACCAAATGCCTTCCTATTATCCTCAAACTATCTTTGTCACCCAACCCTAGACTCTTACTACTTTGTAATCACCTCATTCACCTACTCCTGGGCTGCGAAATTCCCAAAGGTCAGTTGGGACACCTTAAGGATCTCGCAAAGGTATTGCTGATCAAAACCCAAAACGCAAAGATCCGTCAACAATAATTATCATTATTATTAATTGAAAATAATTCCACATTATGCTGGTCAAGTTGCCCTGACCATTTAGTCCAAGTTGAGGATGCAGAGTTCTCCGTGGGATAAGTTTCTCCAACTACATAAGGAGAAAAGCATCTAGCAGTTGCAATTTCCTTTTATGAAGGCTAGTTTAAGGTGACTGGCACTCCCCGAATACGGGCAGGAATGAACGGTTGAGTAAGCAGTTTTCGAGCTCTGGCCCAAGTGCGGACCCAAAGAGAACCCTATGAAACAGATCCCAGCTCGGGAAACTCGTCCGGCACCCTGGGACCCGAGCGGGATCATTTTATCCCAAGCCTGGCTTCCCGGAGGCGTGGGTGCCGCCTCTCCCGCTTTCTTTCAAATCTCCCGCCTTGCTCCCAAACCCTCCCTCCGCTCCGCTCACAGCTCCGCCGGCGGACCAGCCTCTTCCCCGAGACTCTTCTTCAACAGCTCCAGTTCTTCCAGCTGCAACATCCCGGGGGAAGACACTGCAAACACACGCCAGTTAAAACCAGGGAAACGGAGAACCTCAGAGAAGGAAAAGAAGCGCGAGTCCGCGAGGCGCCGCACGCATGCGCATGTCCGCCTGCCCACCGCAGTCCCAAGTGACCTGCGCGAAGCAGCCCCTCCCAGCCCGGCATGCTCCACGTGGAGAGCGGCGCTTGGGCGGAGATTTTAAGAGATCCTTGCTCCCTTGCTTATGCGTTAGGAAAATTGGGGGTGTTCTTAATCTGGCCCAGACAAATATTCTCGCATTTTCTCTAGACACGCCAACGCATGCTCAACACACGCTCTTAGAACAGAACCAATTACCCAAACCCAGGCGTCCCTTGTTAGCATGCAGAATTTTCTATTCTTTTGGGAGAAAACCTCGCCTTTTTTTTCCGGAAAATTGAGAAAATAGAAGACATCAGGTAGGAATTTCCTCATGATACCACGACTTTCTACAAAAGTACTAATATCCGTGCTTGTCTTATATCCTCTTTCCACTTTTTCAACAGTGGACAAAGTCCACTGATCAATGAACAATCCTATTTGTACTCATTCAAGGGCCTTTTTTTCTTCAGCTACTCCGTCATTCTCTTGTATCATCAATGTGGACCTCACTAGTAGGTTCCTCCCAGACTTGTAATGTGGCCCAGTGTCTCCCACCTTTGAAAGATGTTACCTTGGGGAGCCTCGGTGGCTCCCTTGGTTGAGTGTCTGAATTTGACTAAGGTCCTGATCTTGCTGTTGGTGAGTTGGAGGCCCTGCATTGAACTCTCTGCTATCCTGGAAGAACCTGCTTTGGATCATCTGTCCCCCTTACTCTCTGCCCCTTCCCTGCTGGTTCCATCGCAAAATAAATAAACTTTAAAAAATAAATAAAACAAAACAAAATAAAATAAAAGATGTTGCCTTGATGGATTTACTCCATCTCTCTCTTGGCCATCCTGAGAGCAAAACTTTATTTTTTTTATTTTTTCAGTAATCTCTACACCTAACATGGGGCTTGAAGTCACCATTTGAAAGAGTCACTGGCTCCACTGACTGACCCAGCCAAGTGCCCCTATCCTCCCATTTAAAAATAATCTTTATGGGGCAGCTGGGTAGCTCACTGGGTTAACCATCTGATTCTTGATTTGGGGTCAGGTCATGCTATCATAGTTCTTGAGTTTGAGCCCTTCATGGGGCTCCCAGCTGACAGCATGGAGCCCGCTTGGGATTCTCTCTTTCTCTCCCTCTCTCTCTGCCCCTACCCTACTCTTAATTTTAAAAAATCAAAATAATCGTTATTAAAAGTTGTCTTTTATATTCGTGTTTATTCATACAAAATTATGAGAAATTTCTTGGGGGGAAAAAAAGCCTTGCCTGTAATAGATACAGATTTTCTTCCTTTCTTTCGTTTTCTTTCTTTCTTTCTTTCTTTCTTTCTTTCTTTCTTTCTTTCTTTCTTTCATGTCTATTTTTGACACAGAGAGAAAGAGAGAGAGCAAGCACGTGTGGGGTAGGGGCAGAGAGAGAGAGGGAGACACAAAATCCAAAGCAGGCTCCAGGCTCTGAGCTGTCAGTACAGAGCCCCATGCAGGGCTCAAACACATGAACCATGAGATCATAACCTGAGCCAAAGTCAGAGGGTTAACGGATAGAGCCACCCAGGCGGCCCAATACTTACAGATTTTCCACCTGTGACACCACACGCATCTGGTTTTCCCCCAACCTCACAGGCCCTCTTCAATCTCCTGCATTGTTTCTTCATTTTCTGCCCAATCTCTAAATGTTGGAAGTCCTCAGAGTTCAGTTTCTGGACATATTTTTCTATCTACTGGTTCCCTAGGTTTTTTCAGACATTGTCATGGCTTAATTTTATTATTATTTTTTTATTCTCGTGGCTTTAAATACCATCTCTATCCTGCCAATTCTCACATTCATGTGTATAGGCAAGGCTTTTCCTCTGAATTCAAAAACACAACTACTGCTTGATATCTACACTTAGCAATATGGGGGGGGGGGCGGGGTCTTTAATTATAACATGGCCAAAATGGAATTTTTATTTTCTTGACAGACCTATTATTCTTCTTAGTAATAGCACTATCGACCCAGAAGACAAGGCTAGAAATTCAGAAGTCATCCTGATTCTTTTCTGTTACTACTCACATCCAATCCATAGGCAGACACATAGATTCAACTTCTAAAACTATCTTAAATCTCTTCATTCGTTTCCATCTCCACTGTCACTACCCTATCATTGTCTCTAACCTAGAAAACTGCAACACACTGTTTTGTTCTAAGTTTATTTATTTATTTTGAGAGAGAGGGAATGCATGCATGTAAGCAGGGGAGGGGCAGAGATTTTATTTTATTTATTTATTTATTTTTTTTAATTTTTTTCAACGTTTATTTATTTTTGGGACAGAGAGAGACAGAGCATGAACGGGGGAGGGGCAGAGAGAGAGGGAGACACAGAATCGGAAACAGGCTCCAGGCTCCGAGCCATCAGCCCAGAGCCCGACGCGGGGCTCGAACTCACAGACCGCGAGATCGTGACCTGGCTGAAGTCGGACGCTTAACCGACTGCGCCACCCAGGCGCCCCGAGATTTTATTTTTAAGTAATCTCTAAACCCAACGTGGTGCTGGAATTTACAACCTGAGATCAAGAGTCACTCTGTCTTCTGACTCAGACAGCCAAGTGCCCCGGTCTCTTCTGTTCTAATGTGATTGTTTTTTGTTTTTGTTTTTATTTTTACTTTGAGAGAGAGAGAGAGTGTGTGTTTGAGTGGACGGTGCGGGGGGGGGGTGCAGTGGGAGAGTGAGAGAGAGAATCCCAAGCAGGCTCCACACTCAGCACGGGGCCAGAAGTGGGGCATGATCCCACAACCGTGGGACAAAGACCTGAGCCAAAATCAAGAGGCAAGTGATCAACTAACTGAGTCACACAGGCACCCCTAAAGTGATTAGTTTTTATAATGAATCAATGGTGAATTTTGCTAAGTACTTTTTCTGCATCTATTGAAGGATCATGTGCATTTTCTCCTTTATTCTGTTATTATTGAAAATTACTGACTTTATTAAACAATTTGGCAATCCTAGGATAAACTCGGATGTATCTCTGGGTTTGATTTGCTAATGTGTTGACTACTTTATTTTTTATTTATTTTATTTTTAATTTTTTTTAATGTGTATTTATTTTTGAGAGCAGGAGACAGAGAGTGACTGGAGAGGGACAGAGAGAGGGAAACAAAGAATCCAAAGCAGGTTCTAGGCTCTGAGCTGTCAGCACAGAGTCCAACATGGGGCTGGAACTCACAAACCACGAGATCATGACCTGAGAGGAAGTCTACACTTAAACGACTGAGCCACCCAGGAGCCCCTATTTTCTTTTTTTAAAGTAATCTCTACACCCAACTCATGACCCTGAGATCAAGAGTCACATACTCTACTGGCTGAGTCAACCAGGTGCCCCAATTTGATTATACGTTGTTAAGGATTTTCCAATCTTTGCTTTTGAAAGATACTGGTCTATAATTTTCTTATAACAACTTTGTCAGGTTTGGATATCAAAGTTATGCTGGCATCATAACATGAGTTGGGAAGTGTTCTTTGTCTTTTAATTTCTGAAAGTTTATAGATTCTTTCTTTCTCAGATGTTCATTAGAATTCACATCTGAGTCTGGAGTTCCTTTTTTTTTTTTTTTCCTTTTTTAAAGATTTTATTTTATTTTATTTTTTAAAGTTATTTACACCCAGAATAGGGCTTGAACCCACAAACCCAAGATCAACAGTTGCACACTCCACTGACTGAGCCAGTCAGGGACCTGGAGTCTGGAGTTTCCTTCTGGAAGAATTTTTGATGAATTCAATTTTTTAAATTGGCTGTGAAGATTTTTTTCACCTATGGTAGTTTCTATGGTGTGATTTTCAAGGCATCTGTCCATTTCATCTAAATTGTTACATTCCTTGGCAAAGAGTTATTTAGGAATGCCTTGTTATCTTTTTAATATTCATAGGATCCACGGGCGCCTGGGTGGCTCAGTCGGTTGAGTGTCCGACTTCAGCTCAGGTCACGATCTCGCAGTTCATGAGTTCAAGCCCCACATCAACTTCTGAGCCATCAGCCCAGAGCCTGGAGCCTGCTTCCGATTCTGTGTCTCCCTCTCTCTCTGCCCCTCCCCCGTTCATGCTGTCTCTCTCTGTCTCAAAAATAAATAAACGTTAAAAAAAATTTAAAGAAAGTATTTGTAGGATCCCTAGTGATGTCCTCTTTTTAATTCTTTTTTAAAATTTTTAATGTTTATTTTTTTTAATTTTTTTAAATGTTTATTTTTGAAGGAGAGAGAGAGTGTGAGTGGGGGAGGGGCAGAGAGAGAGAGAGAGAGAGAGGGAGAGAGAGAGAGGCACAGAATCTGAAGTAGGCTCCAGGCTCTGAGCTATCAGCACAGAGCCCGAAGTGGGACTCAAATGCACAAACCATGAGATCATGACCTGGGCCGAAGTTGGACACTCAACTGACTGAGCCACCCAGGTTCCCCTTCTGATTTCTGTTTTAACTGCAAACTTTGTGGACAAAGTAGAGTGATCTTTGTAAAAACATAATCAGACAGTTTTATTCCCCTGCTGAAAACCTTCAAGCATTTCCCATTGTATTTAGGATAAAAAACAAAATTATTACCATATCCTTTAGAGCCCTCAGTGGTCTGGCCTTTGTCTATTTCTCCAACCCCATTTGTTGCTACTCATTCACTCACAAAGTTTCATTCACAGTGGACTTTTGACAATTCCTATGCAAGCCAAGCTGTTTCCTGTTTGAGGCTATTCTCTTCACCTGAGGCCATTCTGCCCCCACAATTCTGCATAGTTATTTCCTTTTTATCCTCCATGTGTCAGCTTAAAGTATAGCATATTAAAGAAACTTTTCCCTGATGATTCTAAAGTAGTTCTCTGATCCTTACACCCAACAATTATTCTCTATAATGTGGCCTATTTACTTAATAAGCATTTTCCATAAACTATCATAATTTTATTGATTAGTTTATGTTTATTGACATGTTCCAAATTTATTTGACGTTAGAGTGTCATCTAAATAGGATATTACTGGGGCGCCTGGGTGGCTCAGTCGGTTAAGCATCCAACTTCCACTCAGGTCGTGATCTCCCAGTTCATGGGTTTGAGCCCCACATCAGGCTCTGTGCTGACATGTCAGCTCAGAGCCTGGAGCCTGCTTCAGATTCTGTGTCTCCTTCTCTCTCTACCTCTCCCCCGCTTGTGCTCTCTCTCTCTCAAAAATAAACATAAAAAATGTTTTTAAATAGGATACTACTGTGTTGAAGTATAGCATCATGGCTAGCAGAGTAGGCTGTAGATTCACTGGCTGAATTTGAATCCTAGATCCACCACTAACTGTGTGAATTTGGGCAAGTTATTTGATCTCCCTGGGCCTCCGTTATTCCATGTGTAAAAAAGGGATATCAGATAGTACCTATCTTATAGTTGTTGTAGAGATAGAGTTAAGGCATTGAAAGCGCATAAAACAAAACCTGGAATATAGTAGGTCCTCAGGAAATATGCATGACTTATTTGTCATCAATTTCTAGGGCCTAACGGTGTCTGTTTTTCAAAGAATTGATGTGAGGAATTGTGTAAAGTGTTCAGTTCTTATCCAAGTATGTCAGGTATCATTGGCCCAACTCCTCAAGGCAATGCATTATTCACATAATATAGGTTTTATTATTTGCCATTCATCTTTGCTCAAATTAGCAACAAGACATTTCCTTCCTTCCTTTCTCTTTTTCTTTTTCTTTCTTTCTTTGTTTCTTTCTTTCTTCAAGACAGAGACAGCATGAGCAGGGGGAAAAGCGAGAATCCCAGCACAGAGCCCAATGTGGGCCTCAGACTCATGAAACTGTGAGATCATGACCTGAGCCGAAACCAAGAGCTGGATACTTAATTGGAGGAGCAACCCAGGCGCCCCAGTAACAAGACATTTCTATGAAACAAAACAAATGAATTTCTTAATTGTTCTTCCCATGGTCTAATTGTGCCTTATTTCTGCCTACTGAACATAAGGTCTCCAAAAACGGGGACTGAGCCTTCCTTTTTCCCATCAGTATACATCACTGAGCACCTATTATGGTGCCACATCCTGTGCTCCTTATAGGAAATGAAGGCATGGCTCTGCTTTGGAGAGAACCAGTTCAGGGGACACAGGTAAAAAGGTAATTACCATAAAGTGTGGTACATACTGTATTAGAAAGATACCTGGTGTTAGATGCTACTGAACATTCAAATCAGACTATAAGTACAGCTAACAGATCTCCCAAGGTAAGCCCCCCATTATGCTGATACAATGCCTGACACACAATGGATGTTGAATACCCAAGGGGAGAATAGTGTAAGATATTAGTATATATACCCATTAAACTTTCTTTTTTTTTAAGTTTTATTTATTTAATGTTTATTTATTTTTGAGAGAGAGAGCGTGAGCCGGAGAGGGGCAGAGAGAGAGAGGGAGCCAGAGGATCCGAAGCAGGTACCAGGCTCTGCACTGACAGCAAAGAGACCAATGTGGGGCTTGACTTCACGAACCTCAAGATCATGACCTGAGCCAAAATCGGACACTTAACTGAGCCACTCGGGCGCCCCTACCCATTAACCATTCTAACTCCATACCCTTGAAAACTAGGAGTGGTACCTCACTTACTGCCTAGACCAGACCACTGTCCCATTCTATAGATCAAAGGGGTATTCTCAAAAAAGGCAGTAAAAGAGTAACAATGGAAATCAAAACAAATAGTCAATCTTCAGTGGAAGATAACCTGGCAAGATACACTTTGGGTCATCAATCTGAAATAAATCAAATATAACTATAGTCATTATTTTAAATATTCTTGCATTCTAACTATTGATGTTTATCATTTGTGCTTTAATAATGTGAATAGTTAAAAAAGAGAAATAGGGGCGCCTGGGTGGCGCAGTCGGTTAAGCGTCCGACTTCAGCCAGGTCACGATCTCGCGGTCCATGAGTTCGAGCCCCGCGTCGGGCTCTGGGCTGATGGCTCAGAGCCTGGAGCCTGCTTCCGATTCTGTGTCTCCCTCTCTCTCTGCCCCTCCCCCGTTCATGCTCTGTCTCTCTCTGTCCCAAAAATAAATAAACGTTGAAAAAAAAAATTTTAAAAAAGAGAAATAATGGTCCAAATATGAATAAAATTCTGTAACATAGAATGCAAATTTTTATTTAAAAAAATATTTGCAGTCCTCTTTTATTGATAACATAACTGAGATATTTATTTCATACATTTAAATTATCTTGTGACTTGATAACAATATTTAGCTACAGTATAGCCCAGAAATGAAAATATACAAAATACTTTCAAGAACACACGTATTTCTACCTGTGGGGTACACTTACAAATCATACAAAGACACATATTTACTTTAAAATAAAGACTTTGAAAATGAAACCAGTTCATCTAATTTTTACCAAAGTATGACAAGAAATCTTTTATGCAAACAAAATTAAAATTGAAGCAGAAGTAACACTTTTCGACTTAGTTTTCTAATGTCCTAAAAATCACATCAATTAGATGGTAACTAGACTATTGTGGTGATTGTTTTGCAGTAAATACAAATATTGAATCATTACATTGTGCACCTGAAACTAGTATATTGTTATATGTCAATTTTACCTCAATAAAAAAAATTATAAAGTTAGAGCAGTTAAAATAGTTTGCATTGATCAAAAAAAATCACATCAATTCTACAAATTGCTATGTCTGAGGACAGAACTGTATTTGTTCCCTTTCTACTTCTGTCATGCTTACAGTAAAAGATAGAAAGTACTCTAAACACAATAAATGGAATTCTTATATTTTAAGCCATTTTGATATAAAGGATAGCAAATCAAATCAGTTTTATGTTTCTACTTAAGTTTATATTGCACTAAAATTATTTTACATGGAAGAACTAGTTGATGTATCATGACAAAATACCTTAGAAACTTCTTTGACATTCACATCTATATTAATAGATATTTCACAGTTCACTTAAATAAGTTTTCTAGTATATACCAAATCATCTAACAAAAACAAATCTATAATGCTAATCTGTTTTGAGAGCAAAGATATTCAGTATTTATCATTACTGCCTTTGGGAAATATATTGACTTTTAAAAACAAATTTAAGTCAGTCATAGTACCTAGTAATAACATTTGAGCAACACCTGAAAATTCTTCATTTATTGTTGAGCTTCTACAAGGCTAATTTTTAAATACAGCATTTATTTTATTTAAAAACAAAGAGAAAAAGTGTCAGTCCTTTTATGCAGTGGAGCAGAATTATGAGAAGAGAGATACTAAGAATACTGTTCAATGCTGGCTTCTAAACTACTTCCCTCCCACCCCCCCCCCCTGCCGCCCCAGTAATCTCTACACCTAACATGGGGTTGGAATTTATGACTCCGAGATTAAGAGTCTTAATCTCAGCTCTTCTGGCTGAGCCAGCCAGGTGCCCCCTAAGCTACATTTTATAAACATAAAAATTCAGTTCTCATCATTCTGCTGCAATATAACCAAGCCTGTTTATTACAATAATAATAACCAATGTTAGAGTCTTTGAAAATCATGATTATACTTAAAGCTTGGAATTAAAGCATGATAAAGCCTAATGGCAACCTCTTGAATCCCATTTTAAGTTAGTGCTACTCCCAAGAAACATTTTAAAACAGTTTCAAATAACCTAACTGATTAGCCAGCATCAGCTTAGGAATTTTTTTCAATGTTCTCAGTTATAACTTTTGGCATCAAAAAGCACGGTAAGCACTTTTGATTTGTTATGAATAAAAAAATCAAGTACTAAAATACCAGTGGTTCCTGTGACTAGGGAAATAGCCCCCTTCAAGTAATGTTCCCCTCAAAATTAAAAGAACATTTATGTCTCCCTGTGAGAGTTTACTCAGGAAAAGAAATCACGATTTTCTTCAGTTGAGGTGAAAAAACTGCTTCATAAGTTCGTATGTTGTAAAAGCCACTGCTTGAGAGGGAATACAGCGAATGTAATTAAGAGATAAGCCACGATATAATCCTCTTCGAATTCCATGGTGTCCATAGACGTACTTCATAGTCTCCCACATGGTACTGAAAGACAATAGTTAAATGATGACACCTTTATGCCCACTGATGAGATATTTTCAGGATCCATAATAGCATTTTTAAAAGAAGTCAAAATGTCAAGGGCACCTGGGTGGCTCAGTCAGTTGAACATCTGACTTTAGCTCAAGTTATGATCTCACAGGTTCGTGACTAAGATCCCCACATAGCTCCCTGTGCTGACAGTGAGGAGCTGCTTGGGATTCTCTCTCCTTCTCTCTCTGCCCCTCCTCTACTCACCAGATCTTCTGTCTCCCTCTCAGCCCCTCCCACACACCCTCTTTCCCTTTCCTTCAAAAATAAATAAACATTTAAAAATAAAAAAGCCAAAATGTCATCTTGAATAGCTTTTGGAAAGCAAGTGTTAAAACAAGGTGAAAATGCACCATAAAACAGCAATTCATTCCAAACAAGTACAAGCATTATACACAGAATTGCTGGCTCATTAATACAATTTACTTTGTTTGGACTATGTAAAATTTACTGGCAACACTATATCATAAAAATATTTGAAATATTTATGTATTCTTTTTGAGGGATGTATGCTCAGTTGCCCATCAAGCTTCCATTTCAACTCAAGTTTTATACTACAACTAGCAGATGGTTATAGAACTAATGGTTAAAGGACTATCAGATATAGGCAATAAAGACTTTCTAGTTTCAGTGTTCCTTCCTTTCAAACCAACATTTTGGCTTTTGCCTTTCTCTTTTGATAGGCAATCTGGACTAAAATCTTCAAAAAACCTTTTAGGCAATTCAAAGGCAATTCAAAGTCCTGAGCAAATGTTCTGCTCTTCCCCTGAGGAACAACACACCACCCAGAAAACAGAATGATTCTAAATCTCTACAGATTATAGAAAACTCTAGAGCTGTGCTGGGTAATGATGGTAGCCACTAGGCATACATGGTTAGTGAGCACTTAAAATGTGGCAAGTCCAGGGGCGCCTGGGTGGCGCAGTCGGTTAAGCGTCCGACTTCAGCCAGGTCACGATCTCGCGGTCCGTGAGTTCGAGCCCCGCGTCGGGCTCTGGGCTGATGGCTCAGAGCCTGGAGCCTGTTTCCCATTCTGTGTCTCCCTCTCTCTCTGCCCCTCCCCCGTTCATGCTCTGTCTCTCTCTGTCCCAAAAATAAATAAAAACGTTGAAAAAAAAAATTAAAAAAAAAAAAAATGTGGCAAGTCCAAATTGAAATGTGCTATCAGTATTAAATACACCCTGGATTTCAAACACTTAGTTTCTTTATTTTTTTAATGTTTTTAAATGTTTATTTGTTTTTGAGAGAGAGAGAGAGAGAGAGAGAGAGCGAGCCAAGAAGGGGCAGCGAGAAAGAAGGAGACACAGAATCTGAAGCAGCCTCCAGGCTCTGAGCTGTCAGCACGGAGCCGGATGTGGGGCTCGAACCCATGAACTGTGAGGTCATGACTTGAGCCAAAGTCTGGGCTTAACTGACTGAGCCACCCAGGTGCCCCTCAAACACTTAGTATTAAAAAAAGGATGCAAAGTCTTGAGATGTTGAAGTGATAATATTTTTGACATATTAGGTTAAATTAAAATATTTAACTTTTTTTTAAGTTTATTTATTTAAGTAATCTCTACACCCAACATGGGGCTCGGACTCACAACCCCAAAATCAAGAGTTGCATACTCCTCACAATGAGCCAGCCGGATGCCCCTAAATTAAAATATTTTAAAACAGTCATCTGTTTTTTTATACTTTTTTTTAATGTGGCTACCAGAAAAGTTTAAATTATAGAAGTGGCTCACATTATATTTCTATTTAACCAAGCTGCTCTAAAGTGATTTTTTAAATTTTTTTTTTTTTTTGAGAGAGAATGAGAAAGAATGCGCACGAGCACATGTGCAAGTGAGTGAGGGTGGGACAGAGACAGAGGGAGAGAGAGAATCCCAAGTGGGCTCAGAGCTGTCAGCGCAGAGTCTGACTCAGAGCTCAGTCTCCCAAACCATGAAATCATGACCTGAGCCAAAATCAAGAGTCTGACACTTGACCAACTGAGCCACCCAGGTGCCCCTAATGTGAATTTTTAACAAACTTTTAAATAATCTTTACACCCAACATGAGGCTCAAATTCAGAACCTCAAGATCAAGAGTTGCACACTCTTCCAACTGAGCCAGCCAGGTGCCCCTAAAGTGAAATTTTTAATAGGGATTGGGACTTGGGGTGCCTGGGTAGTTCAGTCAGGTAAGCGTTGGACTTCAGCTCAGGTCATTATCACACGGTTCGTGAGTTCAAGCCCCGTGTCAGGCTCTGTGCTGACAGCTTGGAGCCTGGAGCCTGCTTCGAATTCTGTGTCCCCCTCTCTCTCTGCCCCACCCCTGCTTGTGCTCTGTCTCTCTGTCTTTCAAAAATGAATAAATATTGGGGCGCCTGGGTGACTCAGTTGGTTAAGCATCCGACTTCGGCTCAGGTCACGATCTCACGGTCCGTGAGTTCAAGCCCCGCGTCCGGCTCTGGGCTGATGGCTCGGAGCCTGGAGCCTGCTTCGGATTCTGTGTCTCCCTCTCTCTCTGCCCCTCCCCCGTTCATGCTCTGTCTCTCTCTGTCTCAAAAATAAATAAATGTTAAAAAAAATTTAAAAAGAATGAATAAACATTAAATATATATATATATATACACCTATATATATTCTATATATATATATATATATATATATATATATATATATATATATATATTGAAGTGATAATATATATATATGGATTGGGACTAGATTGAAAGTTTGTAAATTTACCAAAGGATACTATGGAAGATCTGAACTACTGGTAAGACCACAGTCCTATCTCTATACCTACTTTAAACATTACATTTCCTAAAGAAAATGAACAATGACAAATGGAAAACTTACAGGCACTTTTCAAATTCTGGAAGAACAGTTCCTAATTGCATTCGCCGACGAGTTACATCAAACGGGTAGCTAAAAGAAGAAAAAGGCAGAAGGATACAAAAATGATTTCTAGCATTCTACTCAACAATTATTGAATACAAAGTCCTACATGTTATTTCCCTAGGAAATAATGTGTTCTTATACCTTTATTGTTTTGTCTAATTTAGGAGTCAGGACATAAGCACATGAATACAATCAAACAGCAATAAAGAGGTCTTGCCTTTGTTTATGTGGTTCTATTGGGTTAGATGATTCTCTCTCATCACCACAATATAGAGTTCATTCCTCAAGGCCAAATTCAGTGCCACTTTCTGAAGAAACGAACTGGGTATTTTTCATTGTTGGAACCCTAGGACAGGGTTTCTCAACTTTGGCACTATTGACATTTTAGGTTAGATAATTCTTAATTGTGAGGATCTATCCTATTCAATGTAGGATGTTTAAGCACATCCCTGGCCTCTACCCACTCCATGCCAATAGCATAACCCCAGCTGTGACAGCCAAAATTGTCTCCAGATATTAATAAATGTCCACTGGAGGCAAAATCACCTCTAGTTAAGAACCACTACTCTAAAAATATTCAGTAAGCCCCCTTGTATACAGTAGACCAACAAAAAATTTTCCTTAAAGGCAAAAATTAACAATACAGATACTGCATTTAGAGAACAGAGAAAATTCTGTTAAAAAAAAATTTGCCCGAGGGGCACCTGGGTGTCTCAGTTGGTTGAGAGTCCAATTCTTGGTTTCAGTTCAGGTCATGATCTCACAGTTCGTGAGCCTGAGCCCCACATTGGGCTCTGTGCTGACAGTGTGGGGCCTGCTTGGGATTCTCTCTCTCTGCCCCTCCCCTGCTCATGCTCTGTTTCTCTCTCAAATTAGGTACACTTAACTAAAATTAAATTAAATTAAATTAAATTAAATTAAATTAAATTAAATTAAAATGCCTGAAATGAAATATACAAAAGGAATCTCTCTTAAGAGTGGGACCCCAGGTGATTTTTTTAAATTACTTTTATTTTGCTAATATTGACTACTTGTCAATGTAGTTAAACAATTTATGTAATTTATCTCATTCCATCTTCATAATTGCATGAAATAGGTATTGTTATCCCAACATTAAGAAAATTGAATCTTACATTCTCAAGTGTCACAAAGCTGCTTTTTACTTTCCTATTCAAAGATCTCCATGGTACCTAATATATACTTAAGTGATATATGACAAAAATAATGATATATTTGTATAATTATATATATATATACACACACACACACACACACACACACATATATATATATTTTGTGTGTGTGTGTGCAAAAAGGTGATTTTATCAAAGCATGGGGACAGGACCCGTGGGCAGGAAGAGCTGCCTATATTTATATTCATAATGAAATGTTATAATTAAAAAAACATGTGGGGCTCCTGGGGGGCTCAGTCAGTTGAGTGTCCAACTTCGGCTCAGGTCAGGATCTCATGGTTTGTGAGTTCGAGCCCTGTGTCGGGCTCTGTGCTGACAACTCGGAGCCTGGAGCCTGCTTAGGATTCTGTCTCCTTCTCTCTCTGCCCCTCCCCCATTTGTGCTCTCTCTCTGCCTCTCAGTAAAAAAAATTTTTTTAATAATTAAAAAACATGTTTTTTTAACCAAACAGCTTAAGAAATAGCATTACCAATAATTGAAGTTCTGTATGCATTTCAATAGCATCTCCAGGAATTATTTTTTAATGGGGTAGTGAGAAGAAGAAATTTTATGGGAATCAAGGGAACAAAAACCTCAGTCTGAAGGATTCAGTTTCCAAGCCGGAAAAGACATATGTGAGTAGAAGGAATTGGTTAGTAGAAGGGAGAGAATGTAAGAAGACAAGGTACAAGGATTAGAATACAGGAAAGAACAATGGGAAAGAAAGAAAATATCATTCTAGGCAATGTTCTACAGCAACAAACAGTAAGACATAGTATTTGGATACGTACAATGTGAAAAATGGTTTCAAGGTATTATTAGGGCTAGAAGATTAATGGTTATCAATAACAAATAAGAAAGCTGGGAGCTGAGGATTGTCACCAAGAGGAAAAAAGGAATTAATATCTGAACTATGGAGTTTGCACTGATGGCAGAAGTCCAAGCAGAAATATCTAAGAGCTTGCTATACAGAAGTAATGGAGAGGAAGTAATGGAGAATTAAATAAAATTTGTTATCTGTGCAGAGGTGACCACTGAAACCATAAAGATAGATGAGCTATTCTACACATTTATGGGAAGAGCATAGGACTAAAGCCAGGCTGCGCCTTAAAATATCAGCATGGATAGGAAGAAAGAGGAAGATATGAATCAGTAAGATACTTGAAAAGGTGGGGGTGGGTGGGTTGGGAAGGCAGATGGCCAAGGAGAGGTACTGTTACAAAACTGAAGGAACTAGGGGCGCCTTGGGTGGCTCAGTCGGTTGAGTGTCCAACTTGGGCTCAGGTCATGATCTCGCGGTCTGTGAGTTCAAGCCCTGCGTCCAGCTCTGTGCTGACAGCTCAGAGCCTGCAGTCGGCTTCAGATTCTGTGTCTCCCTAGCTCTCTGCCCCTCCCCCACTCGCACTCTGTTTCTCTCTCAAAAATAAACATTAAAAAAAATTTACAAAAACGAAGGAACTAGAACAATTGGAAGGAAGCAAAAGAACTAAGAGGGAGTCTTTGGATCTGGTAAGAGTCAATGGGTATAGAATACAGTTTAAGAAAAGAAATGAGAAAGAAAAGATTTTAAGGATCTAGATTGGAAGTGAGTAGTAGTAAAGAAAAAGGTAGGAGCAAGAAGAGAATCAAAATAACTAGAGGTGATCATGTTTCTACAAATGCGCAAGGTTCCACAGCCAGACTGCCAAAAGTAAACCACCACCTTTTTTTCTTTACCTTCAACCTAGTATGATCTGCTTCCACACACAAGTATACGGAATCTGCTTTCACACAAGTAATCCTTGACTGTAAAATCCAATGAACACCTTACTTTTCAGTACTTATATTACTTTGATTTTTCTTTTCCATTGGATACTCTTTTTCGTCTTTGTGACAATACTACATCCTGTTTTTCAGGATACTCCTCAGTCACAGAAAGCTTTTCTTCTTCTTCCTGAAAAATTCCTGCTTCTTAGTGTTCCAGCCTCTTTTTATCTCATCTACACAATCTCTCTTGGACTAGGGAAATCCTTTGAAGCTACTTTTTTCAATTACAATACAGCAATCCCTTTATCTATATTCAGCAAATGTCCCAAAACCTAGTACATTGTCTGACGCAAAGGTCTTCAAGATTTAATGCAAGAGAAGTGACTGGGTCGCTCAGTCAGTTGGGTATCTGACTTCGGCTCAGGTCATGATCTCAGGGTTCATGAGTTCGAACTGCATCAGGCTCTCTGCTGACAGCCCAGAGCCCACTTTGGATCTTCTGTCATTTTCTCTCTCTACCCCTCCCCCACTCGTTCCCTCTCTCCCTCTCTCTCTCTCCCTCTCTCTCTTCTCTCTCTCTCTCACAAAAATAAATAAACATTAAATATATATATATACATGAGAGGGAGCAGGGATGGGCTAAATGGGTAAGGGGCATTAAAAATCTACTCCTGAAATCATTGCTTCACTATATGCTAACTAATTTGGATGTAAATTTTAAAAAATAAAAAATAGGGGCGCCTGGGTGGCTCAGTCGGTTAAGCGGCCGACTTCAGCTCAGGTCACGATCTCGCGGTGCATGGGTTCGAGCCCCGCGTCGGGCCCTGGGCTGATGGCTCAGAGCCTGGAGCCTGCTTCTGATTCTGTGTCTCCCTCTCTCTCTGCCCCTCCCCTGTTCATGCTCTGTCTCTCTCTATCTCAAAAATAGATGAACGTTAAAAAAATTAAAAAAAAAACAAAAACAAAACAAAAATAAATAAATAAAAAATAAAGTTAAAAAAGAAAAAGATCTGCAAAGTGGTAAATATATATATATAATAAAAAATAAAATGAATAATGCTGAAAATCAAGATTGAAAAACTGCAATTTGATTGGATTTAGTTAATGAAGAAACTTACGATATTGTTTGTGCTATTGCTCCAGCAACACCACCACAAAGTAAGTTTATGTGGGTTTTCAAAACTAAGACATTAGGATTGTCTGATGAAGGTCTGCCAAGAAGGGCAGGGGCATGGGAAAGCCCAACACTCTTTAAGGTACCAAAAGTAAAAAATGAAACACCTGAAAAACAAAACATAAATTCACCATGATGCTTAAGATTACATGAACCATGAAAAGATACCATTCTTTATAATAACCAATTAACTCAAAGAACAAACTATACATTTCCTGATTTCTGAAAGAAAAAGGCTTAATTAATGTTTATAAGTAACCTAAAGATAACAAGATACCTATAACAATTATCGCTATGGTTTTCATACACTTATACTTCAATTTACTGAATAAAGGCAGTAGTTGGGTATAAATGCCAACTTATATATTAATAGGATTAAGTAGTTTTCCAAGGTTTCACATCAGTAAAAGTTAAATTCATGATTAATAATTACAAGTAAATACTACAACTTAAATTCACAATAACAATGATGGTGATAAGATACAAACAAAACATTCAGAAGTGACAAAAAATTGTTATTTTAACCCAGTGCCTAATTTTGTCTCCAAGGAAGAGTGGTAACCATGAGATAAATGTTCATATTGAATCACAAAACACATGAAATCTAGTAAATATTAAATTATCAATAATATGTACTTAGTGCTTGCTGAACATTTATGATTGCATAATAGACCCATTAAAGTCTTACATTAAAGGGGCGCCTGGGTGGCGCAGTCGGTTAAGCGTCCGACTTCAGCCAGGTCACGATCTCGCGGTCTGGGAGTTCGAGCCCCGCGTCAGGCTCTGGGCTGATGGCTCAGAGCCTGGAGCCTGTTTCCGATTCTGTGTCTCCCTCTCTCTCTGCCCCTCCCCCGTTCGTGCTCTGTCTCTCTCTGTCCCAAAAATAAATAAACGTTGAAAAAAAAAAATTAAAAAAAAAAAAAAAGCATAGAGAGGCACCTGGGTGGCTCAATTAGTTAGGTGTCCCACTTTGGCTCAGGTCATGATCTCAGTTAGTGGATTCGAGCACCACATCCGGCTCTGGGCGGACAGCCTGGAGCCTGCTTCAGATTCTGTTTCTCCCTCTCTCTCTGCCCCTTCCCCACTCGTGCTCTGTCTCTCTCTCAAAAATAAATAAAACATTTAAAAAATAAAATAAAAAAACTAAAAAGCATAGAGAGCTGAATACTGAGATACTGGGGAGTTACTTTAAAACAATTTGGAATGAGGGGCACCTGGGTGGCTCAGTCGGTTAACCGTCCAACTTCAACTCAGGTCACAATCTCGCGGTCCGTGAGTTCGAGCCCCCGTCGGGCTCTGGGCTGATGGCTCAGAGCCTGGAGCCTGGTTCAGATTCTGTGTCTCCCTCTCTCTCTGCCCCTCCCCCGTTCATGCTCTGTCTCTCTCTGTCCCAAAAATAAATAAACGTTAAAAAAAAAATTAAAAAAAAAAACAAAACAATTTGGAATGAGAGTGGAGGGAGTATTTAAGGGCACAGATGAAACAAGATTGGTCCTGAGTTGATCACTTTTGAAGATAGGTCATAGGTGCATGGTGGCTCATTATACTATTGTCTACTTTTGTATACATTTCAAAATTTCCAAATTTTAAGAACAAACAATAAAATAATAAACTCATGGGATGCAGCTGAAGCATGATGGCGGGGCGGGGGGGGGGGGGTGGGTAGGAAGCCCACATTAGGAATAAAAAAACCCAAAGGTTGAAAATGAAACAGGTAAGCATCCAACTGAAGAATAAACATTACGAAGAAGGAGATGATTAAGAAATGAACAAGAATCAATGAAAGGTAAAATAAAGGTAGACTAGAGAAAAACACAAGCCAAAATTGATTCTTTGCAAAATCAAATAACTGATCAAAAAAAAAAAAAGTGAAAAAAGGAGCATGGCAATAGAGTAGATGTCAAAATGATACGAAGAAATAAGGGAAATCTTTTGCTAAAAAATTGAAAATTAATCCAAAAAGGTCAAATTCAAAATGGTAAAGAAAGGCATGAATTACCAAAAATGGTTCACAGAAGATAAAAAATCTGAATGGTCCTACAACCATTTAAGAAGTTAAACCAGTATTAAAAAAATCACCCACAGGGGCGCCTGGGTGGCGCAGTCGGTTAAGCGTCCGACTTCAGCCAGGTCACGATCTCGCGGTCTGGGAGTTCGAGCCCCGCGTCAGGCTCTGGGCTGATGGCTCAGAGCCTGGAGCCTGTTTCCGATTCTGTGTCTCCCTCTCTCTCTGCCCCTCCCCCGTTCATGCTCTGTCTCTCTCTGTCCCAAAAATAAATAAACGTTGAAAAAAAAAATCACCCACAAAGAAAACTTTCAAGAAACAGATAATTCTAATCATCTTATAGAGATGGAAGATGAAGAAATACTCTACAACTCATTTATGAGACTTATATAACCTTGATACCCAAACCACACTTCTCCTTTTTTTTTAATGTTTATTTTTGAGAGAGAGAGAAACAACGTGCCAGCAGGGGAGGGGCAGAGAAAGGGAGACACAGAATCCGAAGCAGGCTCCAGGTTCCAAGCTGTCAGCACTTAGGCCAAAGCTGGAACTCATGAACAGGGAGATCATGATCTGAGCCGAAGTCAGATGCTTAACCAACTGAGCCACCCAGGTGCCCCTAGATGTATAACTTCTAAAGACAATTAGCAAACTTAATCCAACAGGATATAAAAAAGTCATTATGTCATAGCCAATTTGACTTGATCTTAGAACATCTATTAATATCATTTATCATAATAACATATTAAAGGAGAAAGCTATATGATTACCTCCATAAATGCAGGCGAGGGTGTCTGATAAAATTCAACACCAAATCAGATAAAAATTCTTAGCAAAACTTCCTTAACATCATAAATGAACATTAAACTAAATGAAGAAGTATTACAAACAGTCCCTTTAAAATAATTAATGAGCCAAAATGCCTACTATCATCATTTCTATTCACTGCTGCACTGTAGGTCCTTAGCATAGTACAGTAAGTGAAGATAAACATAAATAAATAAGGAAATAAGGATTAGAATGTAAATAAGAAAAAGACACCATGTGGACAGGATACGATTGCCCACATAGGAAACCCAAAACATCTGCAAGTAACACAGTGGCTGGCTATGATACCAACAAGTAGGATAATGTCTAGCTATAAAATCATAAAATCAAATCAAGTAATAAACTAAAAATGTAATTTTCTAAAAGACACAACACAGCTTACATGGTATCTATAAATATATCTAACAAAAATGTCCCGGAACTGTATAAAATTTCATTCAAAATCCCAACAAGTGTTTTTGTGCAACTTCAAAATGGATTTTAAAATGTGCAGGAAACAGAATATCTATAGTTCCTACATTCCTGGGGAAAAAAAAAGCATAAGGTAAAGGGACTTGTCCTACCAAATATAAAGAGTGCATAAAACTGCACTTTATTCTTATTTTTAGAAGTAGCACTGTAAAAAAAAAAAAAAAGCAGTAGCACTGTAGATCACTGGGGAAAGGAGGGATTATGGTGCTGGGTCAAATGCTTATCCTTAGGGAGGAAAGAAATAATTTCTGAAGGAATTGGGGCTTAAATACAAAATGCTACAATTTAAAAATCATTCTTAGAAAAAAATGAAAGATCAAGATTCTGCCAAATTTGAAAATACCTGCATATGGAGCCATTCCTAATATAGTGGGCATCAGGCCTCTGTAAAATCCAAGGAAACCACCTTCCTTTTGAATGAAGAAAAAGTAGAAGTGAGATTACATTGTGTTTATTATGATAAACATCAAAAAGCAAAAGCATACATTACAACGAAAAAATTATTCTGGGACCCAACTTGAAACACAAATGTGTCACAATCATTATTAACATCAATAACTATAAATAAAATAGCTTATATAACTTTCAAAATATTTTTCTAAATATATAAGGACACATTATAAGGGCACCTGATTGGCTCAGTCAGTAGACCTTGTGACTCTTGGTCTTCGAGTCATGAGTTCAAGCCCCATGTTGGGCATAAAACTCACATTATTAAAAAAAAAAAAAAAGACAATATAAACAAGAAAAGTAAATGTGAAATACCTTTGCATAAATTGTTTTGAATGCATGAATAATTCCTGTATAAGTGTGTTCCCCTTTCACCTGGAATGCTAGGCGTACTCTAACCATATCAAGTGGGTAAGTACAGATAACTGCTGTCATACCTGAAAAAAAAAAGGAGAAACTTAAAAATGTAATAGAAAATATATATCTCTTTCCGATCATTAGTAGTGCTCTCAAAATATACTTATGATGAAAACCCAATGCAATCGAAAGTGATATTACTTATAGAATTAAATCATAATATTATCAGTTGAAAAACAACCTTGCAAGCAAAGGGTCAGTTTGTAAACTCTTTCGAAATTCTTCCCACTGTGAAGTTATATTATTAACACCAAAACAGTGCAGTGCAGGTGTATGATGAGTATTTTTTTTTAATTCTATTTCTTGTCTATTTCCAGGAAAGATACCAGAAAGGAAAAACTATCTCCTAGCACTAGGCAAGATATTTGACTTTTTATGTATTATCTCTAATCCTAAAATGAAGAGATGTTTACCTATCAAAGGAATTTTTTTAAGTTTATTTTTTATTTATTTTGAAAGAGAGAGATACACAAGTACTTTGGATTATAAGCATGTTTCCAGAAGGAATTATGCTTACAAACCAAGGTTGTGTGTGTGTGTGTGTGTGTGTTATCGTCTTCTTTATCCATTCATCTATTGATGGACACTTGGGCTGCTCCCCTAAGTTGGCTATTGTAAATAATGCTGTAATAAACGTAGGGGTGCATCGTCCTTTCAAATTAATGTCTTTGTATTGTTAGGGTAAATATGCAATAGTGGAATTACTGGATCATATTTCTATTTTTAATTTTATCAGGAACCTCCATGAGGTCTGCAACAGTGGCTGCACCAGTTTTCATTCCCATCAACAGTGCATAAGGGTTCCTTTTTCTCCACATCCCTGCCAATATTGTTTTTGTTTGTTTGTTTGTTTTTGAGAGAGAGCAATAGAAAGAGAATGTGTGCACGTGTCAGGGAGGGGCAGAGAGAAAGGGAGATAGAATCCCAAGCAGGCTCTGCACTGTCAGCGTACAGCCTGATGTGGGGCTTGAATTCAAGAACCCACGAACCATGAGATCATTACCTGCCGAAGTCAAGAGTTGAACTTTTTTTTTTAATATTTGTTTATTTTTGAGAGAGGAAGAAAGACAAAGCATGAGTGGGGAAGGGGCAGAGAGAGAAGGAGATACAGAATCCAAAGCAGGCTCCAGACTCTGCACTGAGAGCAGAGAGCCTGATGCAGGGCTTGAACTCACGAACCATGATCATGACCTGAGCCGAAGT
Source organism: Lynx rufus (assembly GCF_022079265.1). Lineage (NCBI taxonomy): Eukaryota > Metazoa > Chordata > Mammalia > Carnivora > Felidae > Lynx > Lynx rufus. Next base: position 10,953,800 of record NW_025814825.1, read on the forward strand.
CAGATGCTTAACCGACTGAGCCACCCAGGCGCCCCAAGAGTTGAACTCTTAACCAGTGACTGAGCCACCCAGGTGCCACTCTTGAGTTTTTTATTTTAGCCATTCTGACAAATGTGAGGTGATATCTCATTGTGGTTTTGATTAGCATTTCCCTGATGATGAATGATGTTGAGCATCTTTTCATGTGTCCATTGGCCATCTGTATGTCTTCTTCCAAGAAATGTCTGTTCATGTCTTCTGTCCATTTTTTAATTAGATTATTTGGTGTGTTTTTTGTGTTGAGTTGTATCGGTTCTTTATGTATTTTGGATACTAACCCTTTATTGGATATATCATTTGCAAATATCTTCTCCCATTCAGTAGGTTGTCTTAGTTTTGTTGATAGTTTCCTTTACTGTGCAGAAGCTTTTTATTTTTTGTTTTTAATTTTATTTTTAAGTGATCTCCACACCCAACATGGAGCTCAAACTCACAATCCCAAGATCAAGAGTCACAGGCTCTATGGACTGTGCCAGCTAGGTGCCCCCAAAAGCTTTTTATTTTGATGTACTCTCAATAGTTTATTTTTGATTTTGTAAGAATCTTCTATTTTTGTAAAATACCAAAGAAATGTATGTTCAATGTAGAAAAATTTTTAAAAATAGATAATAAAAATTAAACATATACATATTCATCCACCAGTAATAACCACCTACATATATAATATCCCAAACCCTTATACATGTGCATTTACACATGTAAACACACGCCCACATATATATTATGATAATAGTATAATTCTGGGATAGCTGGCTGGCTCATTCAGGAGAGCATTTGACTCTTGATCTTCAGGTCATGAGTTTAAGTCCCACTTTGGGTGTAGAGATTACTAAAAAATAAAAAAAGTAAATTTAAAAAATAATTTTAATATGTAATTCTATTTTGTAGTCAATTTTTCTACTGTATGTTATATTATGAACATCTTCCCATGTGAGAAAAACATCACCTGGGTGTATCAAAATTTATTAAAACAATCCTCTTAGACATTTACGTTGTCTAACCTAATTTGATATATGCTCCATTATTTGTTATATGATATTGTAATAGTGAACAAGGTTTTGGTAAATGATTTTGTAACTAAATATTTTTGTGCATCCTTATCCTTTCCATTATGGATAAATTCCTAAATTAGAATTATTAGGTCAAAGAGTAAGGCTTTTTTTTTTTTTTTTTTTCCCAAATTCTACTAGTTAACATACGGTAAAATTGGTTTCAGGTGTAAAAGAGTAAGGCTTTTAACAGAAAAATTGTCTTCCAGAAAGATTGTTTCAATTTATAATGTCAGTCATTGGAATAAAAGTCCTATTTTCCTGACTTCTCAGAGTATTAGATAATTATTAGACAATCAGAATATTCAATTATTGGATAATTTCCCCAACATTTCATGGACAAAAAGCATTCTGTGTTATTTTGCCTTCTTTCTCATTTGACTTTTTATCTCTTTTTTTTTTCCTTGAGGTTTTATGACTTTATTTGACACTCAGTTGTCAGTTCTCATCCACATTTTTGTTTGGATAGATTTTTTAAAAGTGGTGACAGATTTTTGAAAGTGGTTACCTGCTTGTTACATAGGTAACCAACACCTATAGCTTCTTTGATGAATCTTCATCCTCATTACAGCTTCTGAACAACCTCACTTGAATACAGTGTGAGGGACATTCCTTATTCTTTTGGCCCAGACAGTTTTGTTGGGCCTAATGTCAATGTGTACATCTGGAGTTCCCATTTCCTTCAGGGAAAATTTCTGGATCTCTATGAGTACATGAGGCACATGCTTCCTGAAGACTACTCCATGGATGTACTTGTGGATGGTAAGGTGTGTTCTCTGGTCACTACCTTGTAGTCAGCAGAACAGCCTTATTTTCACCATCCCTCTTTGCAGAGCCATTCTGGGCCCAGGTTGGGAAGGGAGAGTGCAAGGTATTGTCATGACTTCCTTTTCCTACATAGGCTTTTTTTTTTTTTTTTTAAGATTTTATTTTTAAGTAATCTCTACACCCAATTTGGGGCTCAAGCTTAACAATTCTGAGATCAAGGGTCATACATTCCACCAACTGAGCCAGCCAGGCACGCCCAGGCTTTTAATACTACCTTTTAAATAAGATAAGTTCATCTTTTTTTTTTTTTTTTAAATTTTTTTTTTTCAACGTTTATTTATTTTTGGGACAGAGAGAGACAGAGCATGAATGGGGGAGGGGCAGAGAGAGAGGGAGACACAGAATCGGAAACAGGCTCCAGGCTCTGAGCCATCAGCCCAGAGCCTGACGCGGGGCTCGAACTCCTGGACCGCGAGATCGTGACCTGGCTGAAGTCGGACGCTTAACCGACTGCGCCACCCAGGCGCCCCGATAAGTTCATCTTTTTATTAGTCTTAACAAATAAAAATAAAACTTTTATGCCACAACTTTGACTCAGATTAGCCAACAATGTAAAAGTGATTTTATTTAATTTCCATTTTCTTGCCCTAATTTAACTTAAAATTTTTTTTAATGTTTATTTGTTTTTGATAGAACATAAGGGGGGAGGAGAAGAGAGAGAGAGGGAGACACAGAATCTGAAGCAGGCTCCAGGCTCTGAGCTGTTAGCACAGAGCCAGACACAGGGCTCGAACCCACAGACCACAAGATCATGAGCTGAACTGCAGTCGGTTGCCCAACTGACTGAGCCACCCAGGCGTCCCACCCTAATTTAACTTTCTAGTTTTAAATTATTTTTTAGTATCTGTTTAATATTATTTAATAGACCTATATATCTTACCCCATTTACTTAGCAAATGCTACTGTAATTTTGCATCCATTTTTTATCAGCGCACACCTAAATCTATACTAACTTTCAAAGCTTCCACTGCTCTCTAAAAAAAAATCTACATCAGTTTGCCATCCTTATACAGGAGTTGGAAAAGAGTGTTCTTACGTTATTATCTAGGTAACTTTCATAGCATTTCTACCTAGATGATTAAAACATTACCTGAGCTAAAAACCTACACAGCTAATATACAGGTAATATTTCAATGCAAACACACGCAACCCTTAGTTCTCTCTTGAGAATGACAAAAATTAAATTCCTTTAGACAATGAAGGGAAAGTCAATTTGAATAATATGTGAAGTAATGGAATTTAATTTATAATTTGAGAGAGAGAGAGTACGCGAGCGAGCAGGGAGAGGGGCAGAGAGAGAGAATCTTAAGTAGGCTTCATGCTCAGCTCAGAACCCAACAAGAGGCTTGATCCCACAACTCTGGGATCATGACCCGAGCCAAAATCAAGAGAAAGACACTCAACCAATGGAGCCACCCAGGTGCCTCTGGAATTTAATTTAAACACAAGCAGTATTTTGGATCAAGATTAGCCTAATGATGGTCTGAACAGGTTAGACTCAAACAAGAAAGGTTGATCTATTTTTTTTAATTTTTTTTAATGGTTATTTATTTTGAGAGTGAGAGAGCATGAGTGGGGAAGGGGCAGAGAGAGAGGGAGACACAGAATATGAAGCAGGCTCCAAGCTCTGATCTGTCAGCACAGAGCCCAAGGTGGGGTCTGAACCCACAAACTGTGAGATCATGACCTGAGCCAAAGTCGGACGCTTAACTGACTAAGCCACCCAGGTGCCCCAGGCTGATCTATTTTTTTAAAGTTTATTTATTTATTTATTATTTTTTTAATATGAAATTTATTGTCAAATTGGTTTCCATACAACACCCAATGCTCCTCCCAACAGGTGTCCTCCTCAATGCCCATCACCCACTTTCCCCTCCCTCTCACCCCCCCATCAACCCTCAGTTTATTCTCAGTTTTCTTTTTTTTTTTAATTTTTTTTTTCAACGTTTATTTATTTTTGGGACAGAGAGAGACAGAGCATGAACGGGGGAGGGTCAGAGAGAGAGGGAGACACAGAATCGGAAACAGGCTCCAGGCTCTGAGCCATCAGCCCAGAGCCCGACGCGGGGCTCGAACTCCCGGACCGCGAGATCGTGACCTGGCTGAAGTCGGACGCCCAACCGACTGCGCCACCCAGGCGCCCCTATTCTCAGTTTTCAAGAGTCTCTTATGGTTTGCCTCCTTCCCTCTCTGTAACTTTTTTTCCCCCTTCCGCTCCCCCATGGTCTTCTGTTACGTTTCTCAGGATCCACATAAGAGTGAAAACATATGTCTTTCTCTGTATGACTTATTTCACTTAGCATAACACTCTCCAGTTCCATCCACGTTGCTACATAAAGCCATATTTCATTCTTTCTCATTGCCAAGTAGTATTACATCGTGTATATAAACCACAATTTCTTTATCTGTTCATCAGTTGATGGACATTTAGGCTCTTTCCATAATTTGGCTATTGTTGAAAGTGCTGCTATAAACATTGGAGTACAAGTGCCCCCATGCATCAGCACTCCTATATCCCTTGGGTAAATTCCTAGCAGTGCTACTGCTGGGTCATAGGGTGAATCTATTTTTAATTTTTTGAGGAACCTCCACACTGTTTTCCAGAGCAGCTGCACCAGTTTGCATTCCCACCAACAGTGCAGGAGGGTTCTCATTTCTCCACATCCTCTCCAGCACCTATAGTCTCCTGATTTGTTCATTTTAGCCACTCTGACTGGCATGAGGTGATATCTCAGTGTGGTTTTGATTTGTATTTCCCTGATGAGGAGTGACGTTGAGCATCGTTTCATGTGCCTGTTGGCCATCTGGATGTCTTCTTTAAAGAAGCGTCTATTCATGTCTTCTGCCCATTTTTTCACTGGATTATTTGTGTTTCGGGTGTGGAGTTTGGTGAGTTCTTTATGGATTTTGGATACTAGCCCTTTGTCCGATAGGTCATTTGCAAATGTCTTTTCCCATTCCGTTGGTTGCCTTTTAGTTTTGTTGATTGTTTCCTTTGCTGTGCAGAAGCTTTTTATCTTCATGAGGTCCCAATAGTTCATTTTTTCTTTTAATTCCCTTGCCTTTGGAGATGTGTCAAGTAAGAAATTGCTGCGGCTGAGGTCAAAGAGGTTTTTTCCTGCTTTCTCCTCTAGGGTTTTGATGGTTTCCAGTCTCATATTCAGGTCCTTTATCCATTTTGAGTTTATTTTTGTGAATGGTGAAAGAAAGTGGTCTAGTTTCATTCTTCTGCATGTTGCTGTCCAGTTCTCCCAGCACCATTTGTTAAAGAGACTGTCTTTTTTCCATTGGATATTCTTTCCTGCTTTGTCAAAGATGAGTTGGCCATACTTTTGTGGGTCCAATTCTGGAGTCTCTATTCTATTCCATTGGTCTGTGTGTCTGTTTTTGTGCCAATACCATGCTGTCTTGGTGATTACAGCTTTGTAATAGAGGCTAAAGTCTGGGATTGTGATGCCTCCCACTTTGGTTTTCTTCAAAATTACTTTGGCTATTCAGGGTCTTTTGTGGTTCCATACAAATTTTAGGATTGCTTGTTTTAGCGTCGAGAAGAATGCTGGTGCAATTTTGATTGGGATTGCATTGAATGTGTAGATTGCTTTGGGTAGTATTGACATTAACAATATTTATTCTTCCAATCCATGAGCACGGAATGTTTTTCCATTTCTTTGTATCTTCTTCAATTTCCTTCATAAGCGTTCTATAGTTTTCAGCATACAGATCTTTTACATCTTTGGTTAGGTTTATTCCCAGGTATTTTATGATTCTTGGTGCAATTGTGAATGGGATCAGTTTCTTTATTTGTCTTTCTGTTGCTTCATTATTAGTGTATAAGAATGCAACTGATTTCTGTACATTAATTTTGTATCCTGTGACTTTGCTGAATTCATGTATCAGTTCTAGCAGACTTTTGGTGGAATCTATCAGGTTTTCCATGTATAATATCATGTCATCTGCCAAAAGTGAAAGCTTGACTTCATCTTTGCCAATTTTGGTGCTTTTGATTTCCTTTTGTTGTCTGACTGCTGATGCTAGCACTTCCAACACTATGTTAAACAACAGCAGTGAGAGTGGACATCCCTGTCGTGTTCCTGATCTCAGGGGGAAAGCTCTCAGTTTTTCCCCATTGAGGATGATATTAGCTGTGGGCTTTTCATAAATGGCTTTTATGATGTTTAAGTATGTTCCTTCTTTTTTTTAAATTTATTTTTAAACTTTATTTTTTATGTTTTAAAATTTACATCCAAATTAGTTAGTATATAGTGAAGCAATGATTTCAGTAGATTCCTTGATGCCCCTTACCCACTTATCCCATCCCCCTTCCCATAACCCCTCCAGCAACCCTCAGTTTGTTTTCCATACTAATGAGTCTCTTTTGTTTTGTCCCCCTCCCTGTTTTTATATATTTTTTTGTTTTCCTTCCCTTATGTTCATCTGTTTTGTCTCTTAAAGTCCTCATATGAGTGAAGTCATATGATTTTTGTCTTTCTCTGACTAATTTCACTTAGCATAATACCCTCCAGTTCCATCCATGTAGTTGCAAATGGCAAGATTTCATTCTTTTTGATTGCCGAGTAATACTCCATTGTATATAAATACTACATCTTCTTTATCCATTCATCCATTAATGGACGTTTGGGCTCTTTCCATTAAGTATGTTCCTTCTATCCCGACTTTCTCAAGGGTTTTTATTAAGAAAGGATGCTTATTTATTTATTTTGAGAGAGAGTTAGAGTGTGCACAAGCAGGGGAGAGGCAGAGCAAAAGGGAAAGTGGGAGAGAGAGGATCCCAAGCAGGCTCCACACTGACAGCTCGGACACAAGGCTCAAACCCATAAACCCTGAGATCGTGACCTGAGCAGAAATCTAGAGACACTTAACAGACCTAGTTACCCAGGTGCCCCAAGAAAGGCTGATTTATGATTACCATATCTGTAGTTTAGCTATAAGTGATATTTTATTTTTTTTATTTTTTATTTTTTTAAAGAAATTTTTTTTTTTTCAACGTTTATTTATTTTTGGGACAGAGAGAGACAGAGCATGAACGGGGGAGGGGCAGAGAGAGAGGGAGACACAGAATCTGAAACAGGCTCCAGGCTCTGAGCCATCAGCCCAGAGCCTGACGCGGGGCTCGAACTCACGGACCACGAGATCGTGACCTGGCTGAAGTCGGACGCTTAACCAACTGCGCCACCCAGGCGCCCCTATAAGTGATATTTTAAACCTTCCTTTCTTTAGTTTGCCCATAGCAATAAAAACTAGCCACTATGTGCCAAGCACACCATACCAGGCTCTCTATAAATACCACCTCTAATCCTCACATGCCAAACACCACCAACAATCCTACCAGGTAGAAGATGGATATTATTATTACTGCTTTGCAAATGAAAAAATTGAGGTTCAAAGTAGTTAAGTAACTTGACAAAATTCATATAGTTTCTGTATCACAGAGTAGGATTTGAAACAAAGTTTTCTGACTCACATCATGACATATGTTGCTTCTTGTAATTTTGTTTTCTTGTTAAACATTTGCTTAGTAATTTCTATACTTAACTTTTTATTCAGAAATTCCACCAGTCCAGTGATTAGAACTGTCAATTCCCCACTGTAGCAGTTTGATTTGTGAGCTCTTTCTTTATCTGTGCTATTTGTTTCAAGCCATTCATTTTCAAACTGTGTAACATATTTATATGTTACCTATCGCTATTCAAGTCAGCCACCTAGGCCTGGCAAGGCAGTGACTTTCCTAAATGGTGTCTTTTAAGCTGCATCTAAATTAATATAGTACAAAGGTGATGTTCCTGAGACAAGGTTTGGCAGTAACATTAAAGTCACAACAAATACCTTATTATCCAGATATTTATAAAACTATATGTTTTTGCAAGTTGGCTTAATTTTTTTTACAGCTTGTGATAAAGATTTTGCAAGGGAAATTTTTAGAAAATAAAATTAGGAGAGATTCTCTATAAACTAGTTCCATCTTTATTGGTATATTTCATATTAAGAAGTTTTAACAAAGAAGAGAATCAAAGGGCTGACCATTTTAAGGCTTGATTGTGCTGACATAACACAACCTGGCTAAACATCAGATTTTGCTAAGATTTTCCCAATTCATCAGTATCCATTTTATTTTTACCACTTCTATTAATTTTTACAACTTTTTTTTCCTCTTCCCTAATTGGTATCACTTTGGTCTTGCCTCTCCAATTTGCTCTGTGACTCCATTTATTTCTTCTTTCCTTCTCACAATGTTCCAAATCTTTTAGTTGTATTCTTACTGGCTTTGGGTGGCTTAACATAAAATAACTGTGAATTAACAAAGTGGCAAAATGATGATTTGGTAAAAAAATGCGTATATTCAGAAATCTGTAAAAGGTAAACAAGGCATCAGCCTAAAAGTTGCAAGACTATGAGTCACACAGGAACTGGCATAACCTAATTGTACATAATCATTGGCAAAAAATGATGCCAATGATTATTGGAAGGCTAAACTCATTATCTAGTTTCACAATTTTTTTTTAGCCAGTTTATTTTACCATACTTTTATATGGTATAGTTCTTTTAAATTTGAACAATCAATCAAATCTTCCTAAAGAAAAACAAATCTGTTAACAAATGTTAAAAAGAAATAACAGATTTATAGGGCACCTAGGTGGCTGACTTTGGCTCAGGTCATGATCTCCCAATCTGTGGGTTCAAGCCCTGCATTGGGCTCTGTGCTGACAGCTCAGAGCCTGGAGCCTGCTTTGAATTCTGTGTCTCCCTGTCTCTCTGCCCTTCCTCTGTTTGCACTCTCTCTTAAAGATAAATAAACATTAAGAAAAAATTTTTTAAGGAAATAGCAGATTTAGAAACAAAAAAGAAGGCCCAAAATGGAGCCACTTGTGCTAAGTCCATGTCACCAAACCAGGTCTTAATACTTAACCTAACTGCAGTTTCAACCTTCTCCAGGAATGTGCCCACTATTTCTTTATCCCTTTCCCCTTCTGCCTGTAGAAGCCTTCCATTTTGTACACCTCCTCAGAGCTCCTTTCTACTTACTAGATGGGATGCTACCCAATGCAAGAATTGTTGAATAAAGCCAACATGATCCTCAAATTTTTTCAGTTGAATTTTGTTACTTAACATAAGGATACAAAAATCACCAAGGTTTGTTGCTGGTTTTTAATATTCTTAAAAGCAACTTAATGATTTCAATATAATTTTAAACCCTGAAATATAAGCAGAGGATTCTTAATAATTTTGTACTCTGTAAATCTTGAAAACTCATTTATGACTTTAAATGTTTACTTATTTTTGGAATAAAGAGAAGTAAGAAATATTCCTCTGATAATCATATTTTACCCTTCACTCTAAATATAAAAGTATAAAGCCCTCTCACAGGGCTAGATGTAGATTTCTACAAACCCTAACTGCAGAAAAGATTACTATGTCTTGCATTGTTGAAACTAAAAATAATATTGCACTGTAAAATAAGTTTGAGGACATCTAAGTTCTGATTTTCCTCATGATGACTACATCAGTGCTTTTTAAAAATACCAAATGTCCCTGCTTGGCCGGAGACTTAGGCATGTATATAGTCTACCTGTCAAGTAATCCAGCACTAGATTTTCTTGGCTTGAACTTTTCTCATTTCAGCTAATTTATTTTTATATTATTTATTTCTGACTAATTTTGACTGTTGTGATCAAAATTGATCAAATGGTCAAAAAACTTATGAGTATGGACCCAAGAGTGAGCCTGTTTGCATTCAAATCAGGTTCTACCACTAACTGGCTGTGTGATCTTGAGCAACTTACTTAACCTGGGTGTCAGCTTCAGAATCTATAAAATGGACATCATAATAAGTCATTACCCAAATCAGGGTTTTATGAAGTTTAAGTGAGTTAATACATGTAAATGCTTAAAATAATTCTCAACATATAGTAAATATTATATCTAAGTGTTAGCTATTATTACTCTCCCAATATGTTCTTTTTCAAGCCATTCGTTTTTTGACCTTTTCTTTTGTGAGCCAAATCATTTGTCTCCTCTTTTGACCCAAATTCCTCCATTCTCAATCTCTTCCTGCACTTTAAGACTTCAAATAAAAAGGAAAAAAAATCAAAAAAGAACAGTAAAAAAAATAAGAGAAAGAAAAAAGAACAGAAGATTACTGAAGAAGAATATGCAACTGAGTGGGAAATTAACTTGACTGCTAGTAATCAGACTGACATATATATCCAAATGGTGACTGGGATTTTCAATTCATAAACCTAGTGTCTCCCGTTCTGGCCTTTTTTCTATACTCACATATCTCTTCCTTACTATTCTAACTAGCCCTGCTTTACAGAGAGGTCAAAAAAGTCCTCCAAGGGCAAATAAGGGAAATCAGAAAATACCTACTTCAAATAGTAGTGTGATAGTTTTCCTATTCCCCCACTTTACAACCACAATCTAATACAGAGAGCAGTGTATCTTCACCTACTAGGAAGCAATGAGACTCAAGTTGAGACATGTTTGCAATCTTTGTTTATGTGCAAACTTCTCTTTTTCTCCCTTAATCAAGAAACTGAGGACTTAATGATGAATCCAAACTGACTAAGACTGTTTCTTCCCTAAATGCTAATCTTATTATTATCTCTATAGTCTAGAATCCAGGAATTGTGGTAAACCAAGGACATACTTTAGTCAGCAATTAGATTTTGCTGATTTGCAAAGCTTCAAAGAGCTCAACACTACCTCATAATCACTGTATAAAAAACAAAAATCCTCTGATTGCAAATTCGATTTGTAACCACGATACCAAAGACAGATCCTTGGTCATTAAAACTTTGGAGATCATATTCTGAAAATATGGAAAATATGAATTTTTTATTCTGCTCCAGCAAGAAGCATAAAGAACTTCTTACCAGAGGAAGTAACACTGTACAAGGAGGAGGCAGTAGAAGGAAGATGAAGGAGGACTTCAACTGCCTCCATTTTGACCTCATCTATACTTTCTAATTGCTTAAGTTTGTCTTTCCAACTTATCTCTTAACTCAGGCAAAAGACCAGCAAGCATCCTTGACGGGAACTGAAACTACCCCCTCAAGCAATGATGACTGCTACATGCCAACAGGACCCTGTGTGAATGACACCAAGACAATGGTTGACCTGACCTTTACTGTCCACCGACCTTTGTCCCACATTTTCCTTATATAAACCTAGAAGTATTTTCAGCACTTTAGAGACAGTCTTTGAGACATTAGTCTACTGTCTTCCAGGTGTTGGCCTCACTGAAACAAATTTCGTTTTATTTCACTAACCACTCAGTCTCTGCCTTTGGATTTTGTCAGTAGCGAGTGGCCAAACCTGGTCTGCTTGGGACCCCTAGAACCAGGTGCTCTTGTACCCCAGTTACAAAGAACAGAATAGGTATTAGAAATTAGATGGGGCGCCTGGGTGGCTCAGTCGGCTGAGCATCCGACTTCGGCTCAGGTCATGATCTCACAGTTCGTGAGTTCGAGCCCCGCGTCGGGCTCTGTGCTGACAGCTCGGAGCCTGGAGCCTGCTTCGGATTCTGTGTCTCCCTCTCTCTCTCTGCCCCTCCCCCGCTCATGCTCTGTCTCTCTCTCTCTCTCTGTCAAAAATAAATAAAAAATTAAAAAAAAAAAAAAAGAAATTAGATAATACAGGGTTGAAGCAAAGGAGCATATCCAAGCCGTCATCAATTAAACTCCTTCCTCTCTAACTTCTCAATGAATATGTAAGTAGATTTCAGTTTTCAGAGATGGCTTCCCTCCTCGCTCATTACCTTCCTTCCCATCTGAGGCTACATGTAGGAGCAGCATCCAGACTTCATATACACATCCAAAGAGATTAAAGTTCAATGAAAAAAACGAATGCATTTGAAATAAACACTTTAGACAAAGGAAGGGCTCCATGCATCATAGATACAAAAGATAAGCTGGAAAGCTAAGGAAATTGGTCTAGAGTAGATATCCAAGAAAGTTCAATTCTACTATATCCTGTCTTTTGGAACCACATCACTACATCAAGCCTGATGATTAAAAAAATATCAACTGTAAAGAACTAATAATCTGTCTACAGTTATGTGCAACCTCTAATTCAAATATGACATTCGGGAGCCACACTTGAAATCATTATTACTCAAAAGAATAACTGTGTGTGACTGGATGCCTTTAGTATAGTAGTTTCATGTGGAAATCAGATGTTTCAATAACTGCATGACATTAAGTCAAAGAGCCAAAGGGCTAGAGAGCAGAGATCTGAACATCATGCCCATCCCACATTCAAATCAGGCCTCAAATCTATTAACTAAAGAAAGTAAGTTCTGAAATCAAGAGTTATACTACTAGCTCAGAAGAGTAATTTCTCCAAAAATATAGGAAGCTTATTGCATCTAGATTCTGGATCAGGGCTCAAGGGAGAATAGCATTCTCTTTTAAATATTAAATTCTCTGGGGCGCCTGGGTGGCTCAGTCGGCTGACCGTCCGACTTCAGCTCAGGTCACGATCTCGAGGTTCGTGAGTTCGAGCCCCGTGTCGGGCTCTGGGCTGATGGCTCAGAGCCTGGAGCCTGCTTCCGATTCTGTGTCTCCCTCTCTCTCTGCCCCTCCCCCATTCATGCTCTGTCTCTCTCTGTCTCAAAAATAAATAAACGTTAAAAAAAATTTAAAAAAAAATATTAAATTCTCTGGGAAATGTGCCTCTACGCCTCTTTGAGAGTCTCAAAAGAGCAGTTTGTTCTAACAATCAACCTGTTCTGATAATAATCTAATAATAGCACTGTAAAGCCATTCTCACTGCTGACATCCAGCGTAACCTGCTTGGTTGCTATACATGCTATACTGATTGTTAAATATTTTTAATATCACCTTTATTTGTTTGTTTATTCATTTATTTTTTGAGCAGCAGGCAAAAGTTTATTAGAGTATAATATCAGAAAGTAAGAATAGTATGAGAGTTCTCTTTACAGAGGGGGGCATTGGAAAGTGAATGCCTCCAATATCACCTTTATTTAAACTAAAATTTTCCCTGTGTTACAAATGAGACAGAAAGAGGAATAAGGAATTTAGATGGCTGGCTCAAGAGCATGTAATAAGTCTCTTGAGCTGGCATGGAAGGTTTAATAATATTCCCTCATATTTAAGGAGGACCTCAGATCTTTCAAAATATTTTCATAGCAGTTCTTTGACTTTCAGAACAACTCAGAAAGACAGGGAGTGGGGCAAACACAAACTCCACTTTAACAAATGAAGAGTGAATTACAGAAGGCTTAAATGATCTGCCCATGGTCAATGTAATATAATGGAGGTCAGCCAGGATCCAGGAAGTGTTCAGTACATTTGACCTCCCAGCCTTGAGCCAAAACACCAAAGTGGAGTAGACCAGAGCAAGCAAAGCTTGAGATAAGCAAGCAAAATTCAGCTTATCACTTCTAGTTTCTAACTCTTCTCTCTTTTTCCTGTCACTGTTCATTCCATAAGAACTGTCAGAACAAGACTGATTTCAAACAATTGAAACAGAAGGAAAGAAGAGGAAGACCTCTGTAAATATACAAACCTTGATTCTCAGTCACTAGTTTTTCCTTTTTCTGGCTGACTGAGGTTCCACATGTACTGGATTGTAGTTATAGGATGAGGGAAAAGTTTGAAATTCAGAAAAACTTTAAAATAAGCTCTGTTGAAATGACTGTGAAAAACACACCAGTTTTTATTTTGGCAGATATAGAAATTTCCAAACATACTTTCAAAGGCCACCTAAGGTACAGGAGCAAAGATACCTAATACAAATAAAATTAACTAGAACACTCATTTCAATGATTTATAATCACAGAAGCAAAATGTAAATTACAATACTTAAACATGGTAATAAAAATAGAAATACTGAATAATGGAGGCACTAGTCTTATCTGTAATTGCTAGAATTTTTAAACACTTTTTTCTTTAAAACTTAAAATTTATGGGGCACCTGGGTGGCTCAGTTGGTTAAGCGTCCGACTCTTAGGTTTCTGCTCAGGTCATGATGTCGTGGTTTCATGACTTGGAGCCCAGAGTAGGGCCCTGCACTGACAGTGTGGAGTCTACTTGGGATTCTCTCTCCCTCTCTCTTTGCCACTCCCCTGCTCCAGCTGTCTCTGTCTCTCTTGAAGTAAATAAACTTAAAAAAAAATTTTAAATTAAAGTTCCTACTGGTTATTATTATTTTCTAATATGTACTGAAAACTAGATGTTAACATGTCTTTCATTTCAGAAAAATGAAACTAGAAATTGCATTTGAATGAATAATGCTATTCAATAATACCAAGTGCTGTGAAAAGGAAATAAAGTCTCCATGATTTAACACATGTTCACAATCCAACTTAATCTTTCTTATAACCTTCAAAGAAAGGATTTTGATCAGTCATTTGTAAAGTTAAATTTATTTATTTATTTATTTTAATGATTATTTGTTTGTTTATTTATTTTAAATTTTTTAACGCTTATTTATCATTGAGAGACAGAGAGACACAGAGCGTGAGCAGGGGAGGGGCAGAGAGAGGGGGAAGGACAGAATCTGAAGCAGGCTCCAGGCTCTGAGCTGTCAGCACAGACCCTGACGCGGGGCTCGAACTCACAAACCACTAGACCATGACCTGAGCCGAAGTCGGGCGCCCAACCGACTGAGCCAGCCAGGTGCTTCTTAATGTTTGTTTTTGTGAGAGAGACAGAGACAGACAGAGACAGAGACAGAGTGTGAGCAGGCAAGGGATAGAGAGAGAGGGACACACAGAATCTGAAGCAGGCTCCAGGCTCTGAGCTGTCAGCACAGAGCCTGACACGAGGCTCGAACTCACGGACCATGAGATCATGACCTGAGCCGAAGTCGGAGGCTTAACCAGGCGGCCTTGTAAGGTTAAATTTAAAAGATACAGGGCGCCTGGTGGCTCAGTTGGTTAAGCATCTGACTTTGGCTGAGGTCATGATCCCACAGTTCCTGAGTTTGAGCCCCATGTCAGGCTCTGGACTGACAGCTCTCTCCCTGCCCCTCCTCCATTCACAATCTGCCTCTCTCTCAAATATAACTAAACATTAAAATGAAAAAATTAAATATTAAAAGACAGTGGGGTACCTGGGTGGCTTAGTCAGTTAAGTGTCCAACTTAGGCTCAGGTCATGATCTCACAGTTTGTGAACTGATGTCTCTGCATCAGCACAGAGCCTGCTTTGGATCCTCTGTCTCCCTCTCTCTCTGCCCCTCCCCTGCTTGTGCTCTCTCTCTCTCTCTCTCTCCCGCTCTAAAAAATAAATAAGCATTAAATTTTTTTTTTAATTTAAAAGACAGAAAATTCATTCATTCATTCATTCATTCATTCATTACTTATTTTTATTTTAGGTGTTTTTATTACAGCACAGGGATGGGACCCATGGGCAGAAAGAACTGCCTAAAAGAAAATTTAAACAGTAATGTACAAAATCATACATTTTATAATCTGGAATCTTTACTAAAATTTCTTTTCTATAAAAATGAAGATAATCATGGCATTTTCCACATAGTATTTTTCTGTAGACTACATAGTAAGTGCCTGAGGATTACATGTCAAGTGCTCAGGTCTATATATGGTACATAGCAAATAATCAATACTTGTTAGCTTATGTTAGCTAACCAGCACTGTCATACCAGTGCAACATACTGAAATATTTCGATACCAGTTGGCAAACAGCTGTTGCTCCAACTCCCTAAGATCCCTACCATGGCTCTGGTACCCCTCTTAACCCACCAGAACTCCCACCACCACTACTACCACATGCTATCTCATGCTACAGACACTAACAAGTTAATTGGAGGCTTTCACAACCTGTGCTATTTATTAGTACCTCTATAGTTGTGTTGCTAAATATTTTGAATATTACTCCTGATCATTTTTACTACTTATTGAAATTGGATCAGCCAACCAGGAGTCAAGAAGAGCTAAACAGGGGTGCCTGGGTGGTTCAAGTCAGTTAAGCGTCCCACTTTAGCTCAGGTCATGATCTCATGGTTTGTGGGTTGGAGCCTTGTATCAGGCTCTGTGCTGACAGCTCAGAGCCTCCTGCTTCGGAATCTGTCTCTCCCTCTCTCTCTCTCAAAAATAAATAAACATTTTTTTAAAAAGAGCTAAATAGGGGCGCCTGGGTGGCGCAGTCGGTTAAGCGTCCGACTTCAGCCAGGTCACGATCTCGCGGTCCGGGAGTTCGAGCCCTGCATCAGGCTCTGGGCTGATGGCTCAGAGCCTGGAGCCTGTTTCCGATTCTGTGTCTCCCTCTCTCTCTGCCCCTCCCCCGTTCATGCTCTGTCTCTCTCTGTCTTAAAAATAAATAAACGTTGGAAAAAAAAAATTAAAAAAAAAAAAAGAGCTAAATAAACACTGGATAAGGCAGAACCATAAAAAAAAGACTATATATTTAGGTGGAAAGGTAAGGCTGAGTGTCCTTGGTTTCAGAGTGTGATATTCTACCTGGAAAGTCCCTGAGACCTGTCATCCAAGAGCAAGCCTGTCGTCCCAACCAGGAAGATAGATGATTATCTATAGTCATGGTGTCTCCAACATCTATCCAGATTTTTGTTGTCTTTTGAGGCCTACATACTCAACACATCTGTCCCCATTCCTCTCCACATCATACCACATATGCAGATCTCAAAGGCTTTAGATATTCTGATATGTGGAATTTTTTTTACCACTCTTTTATAGCTACATATTTAAATAACTGTTGAGGGGTGCCTGGGTGGCTCAGTCGGTTAAATGTTGGACTTCAGCTCAGATCATGATCTCATGGTCATAGGTTCAGGCCCTGCATCGGGCTCTGTGCGGACAGCCCAGAGCCTGCAGCCTGCTTCAGATTCTGGGTCTCCTTCCTTCTCTGCCCCTCCCCCACTTGCTCGCGCGCGCGCTCTCTCTCTCTCTCTCTCTCTCTCTCAAAAATAAATAAACATTAAAAATGTGTTTTAGGGGCGCCTGGATGGCTCAGTCGGTTAGGCGGCCGACTTCAGCTCAGGTCATGATCTCGCGGTCCGTGAGTTTGAGCCCAGCGTCGGGCTCTGTGCTGACAGCTCAGAGCCTGGAGCCTGTTTCAGATTTTGTGTCTCCCTCTCTCTGACCCTCCCCTGTTCATGCTCTGTCTCTCCCTGTCTCAAAAATAAATAAAATGTTAAAAAAAATTTTTTTAAAGTGTGTTTTAATTAAAAAATAAAAAAATAGGGTGGGAGGGAGAGGAGGGTGGGTGATGGGTATTGAGGAGGGCACCTTTTGGGATGAGCACTGGGTGTTGTATGGAAACCAATTTGACAATAAATTTCATATGTTGAATAAATAAATAAATAAATAAATAATAAAAAATAAAAAAATAACTTGATATGATAAAACTGCAGTGAACATCTCTGTTGTTAAATATGTCACTGTATACATCTTTACTTCCTCTCTTAAATAAAATCACTGAATTTAGTATATGATACAGATGGGGCTTAAAATCAGAAAAAAGCATGTTATAAAGTAAATAATGTTGGCATAAGTAGCTAGTCATTTGGAAAAAATTTTTATTTAATCCTTACTTCATTTTTTACATAAAAACAAACACTAGGGATGACTGGGTGGCTCAGTCAGTTAAGCATCAGACTCTTGATTTCGGCTCTGGTCATGATCACATGGTCATGGGATAGAGCCCCAAGTCAGGCTCTGCACTGAGCATGGAGCCTACTTGGGATTCCCTCTCTTGCTCTGTCTCTGCCCCTCCCCTGTTCACACACACATGCATTCATGTATGTGCTGTCTCTCTCAAAATAAATAAACTTAAAAAAAAAGTTATCAGTGCCTTAAAATAAATAAATAAAATATGAAAAAAAATCAACATAAAAATCATCAATATAAAAAACATTTTAGTAGAAAACATGATCAAATGTTTTTATCTTAGAATAGAGAAGGCATTTCTAAACACCACAAAAAATTTTGAAGCCAAAGAGGAAAAGAGTAACCAACTGGCATGTAAAACTTATGGGTGTGTGGGGTATATATATTTGTGTGTATGTGTAAGAGAGAGAGAATTGTGGAGGATTATTCTTTTTTGTTGTTGTTTTTACATTGTACTTTATTTCTCTCTCTCTCTCTCTCCCTCTTTTTAATAATTTCTATTTAGGGGCCCCTGGGTGGCTGAGTTGGTTAAGTGTCTGACTTCAGCTCCGGTAATGATCTTGCAGTTTGTGGGTTCAAGCCCTACATTGAGCTTTTTCTGCTGTTAGCACAGAGCCTGCTTCAGATCCTCTCTACCCCCCAGCCCACCCCTCCCTTGCTGATGCACACATTCTCTCTCTCTCAAAATAATAATAATAATAATAATAATTTCTATTTAAAATTTAGTTGGTTAACATACAGTGCAATATTGGTTTCAGAAGTGGATGATTTTTCTTAAAAAAATCACAAATAAGGTTAAAAGAAAATCTAAAACCGAGAAAGAAACTATTAGCAATACTTGACAGAAAAAAAAATAATGTCCTAATTCCCAAACTTATAAACATAATTTTTCCTAGTTGTTTTAAGCAAAAATGAATATTTAAAAAATAGATGCAACTCAGGTTGCAAGTAAAAGAAATATGAATGGTCAATAAACATTAGAAAGCTGATCAACCTTACTCATAATTAATTGCCAAATATTGGGGCGCCTGCGTGGCTCAGTTGGTTAAGTGTCCAACTTCAGCTCAGGTCATGTCTCGTGGTTCGTGGGTTTGAGCCCCGCATTGGGCTCTTTGCTGACAGCTCAGAGTCTAGAGCCTGCTTCGGATTCTGTGTCTCCCTCTCTCTCTGCCCCTCCCCCCCCCACTCTCTCTCTGACAAGAATAAATAAACATTAAAAATAATAATAATAATTGCCAAATATTAAAAATCTAATAAGACCCACTGTTGGTATGGTATAGTAGGAGGAAAAGCCATTAAAAGCATTATGAAGATCAGTTTGACAATGCTTATCATAATTTAAATACACATATCCTTTGATAAAGTAATTTTCCTTCTCAAAATTTATTCTACAGATATAATAATACAAGTATAATGGTTATTTGTGAAACAAAAACTGAAAATATTCCAAAGACCAATCAATAGGGGACTGGATTAAATAAAGCATGATATATTCAGGGGCACCTGGATGGCTCAGCTGGTTAAGCATCCAACTCTCGATTTCAGCTCAGGTAGTGATCTCTCAGTTCGTGGGTTTGGGACCCACATGGCAGTGCGGAGCCTACTTGGGATTCTCTCTCTCTCTCTCTCTCTCTCTCTCTCCCTTTCTCTGTCCTTCCCCCACTTGTTCTCTCCCTCTCTCTCAAAATAAATAAACAAAAACTTAAAAAAGAAAAAGCATGGTACATTCATACATTAGAATATAACACAGGTCCTTTAAAAAAAATAAGAAAGATCTATGTATTGATATAGAAAACAGTCTTGAGATAACGGTAAAAGAAAGGTTCCAATCTTATAGAATAGTACTGGAAAAAGCATATGGGGCACCTGGGTGGCTCAGTCAGTTAAGTGTATGACTCTCAATTTCAGCTCAGGTCATGATCTCTTGGTTTGTGGGTTCAAGCCCCATGTCAGGCTCTGTGCTAACAGTGTGCAGCCTGTTTGGGATTCTCTCTCTCTGGCCCTACCATTTGTGCTCTCTCTCTCTCAAAATAAATAAATAAACTTAAAAAAAAAAAGCATACATAAGAAACAGCTAATAGTGATTAGTGATTGTTTTTAGGGAGTGGAAATATTTGCACTGTATAAGAGTTTGTATTATTATAGTCATTATAATATTTTTAATGTTTTTTTAACATTTATTCATTAAAAAAAATTTTTTTTTAACATTTATTCATCTTTGAGAAACAGAGAGAGACAGAGCATGAGCGGGGAAGGGGCAGAGAGTGAGACACAGAATCCAAAGCAGTCTCCAGGCTCCGAGCTGTCAGCACAGAGTGCGACACGGGCTTGAACTCGTGAACCACAAGATCGTGACCTGAGCCGAAGTCGGACGCCCAACCGACTGAGCCACCCAGGCACCCCAATATTTTCGAGAGACAGAGACAGAGTGCAAACAGGGGAGGGGCAGAGAGAGAGAGGGAGAGACAGAATCTAAAGCAGGATCCAGGCCCTGAGCTAACAGCACAGAGCCTGATGCAGGACACAAACCCACAAACGGTGAGATCATGACCCGAGCCAAAGTCAGACACTTAACTGACTGAGCCACCCAGGCATTCAAATGTTTGTTTCTTTTTTTTTTTTTAATTTTTTTTTAATGTTTATTTATTTCTGAGGCAGAGAGAGACAGAGCATGAGTGGGGGAGGGTCAGAGAGAGAGGGAGACACAGAATCAGAAGCAGGCTCCAGGCTCTGCGCTGGCAGCACAGAGCCCGACGCGGGGCTTGAACTCACAAACTGTGAGATCATGACCTGAGCCAAAGTCAGTGGCTCAACTGACTGAGCCACCCAGGCGCCCCTCAAATGTTTGTTTCTTTATAAAGGTGCAGTGGCCTCTTGTTTTTTCCAACATTTTAAAAAAATATTTGAAAGAAAAAAACAATTTCCAGAAGTAGAATTGTTAAAGGGAATGTATGTTATTCATAATTGTACATTTAGACCATTCCTTACCTTTTCCTACTGTAAAATACTTTTTTTTTGAGTTGGGATATTAATGATTTCTTATATAACTGAGTGTACAAAGATGAAAAATTTATGTTACTTAATCAATGTCATAATATTATCTAAACCAAATTAAGTATTTTAGTAGAAAATTAATTTGTCAGAAATGAAATATACCCACTCCTCTTACCTGCCATGGATCCAGCCATTAATCTGTGCACATGACCAGAAACTCCCAGTTTTGTAGTAATTACCTAGAAACCAAAATACCAAATTAAATGGAATATTTTAAAAATACGTCTCATTTCACTGTTTAATAATGAAGAAATTTCAAAAAAGAGTTACACAACTAGTAAAAAGAAAATTAGTAAATGAAGTGACCACAATTGTAACACATCATAAGGTCAGGTATTTCCTACGTAGCTTTTATGCCAATTCTGCTCTTTTACAATCTAACTTAGAATTGTCAAATATACTATATTGTACATTCCTGACCACATATACTTAAAGTGTGAGTGGCAGTAGTACAAATAAAATGCCACTACAATGAAGTCTTGACATACTGATGACACCAATTCTGACTGATTAGCTTGGAATGTTGTTCTCATCTCTATTGCTTACTTTTCCTTTTAAGACACCCTATGAAATTTAGCATACTTAACCATTCTGTGTCACTTTCACTCCCACAGAAAAGAGAACGTCAATCAATGAGTAGGATGGGAAAAGTTGTTAATTGATTGCATTACTCAAAAACAGACTTTCACAATATGATGTCACTATTTTATTTGTAAGAAATCCAAAGCTACAATGTTCCTTTCCTAAAACTGAGAAACAAAAAGCACATTAAAAAGCTATTAATATTTTCTGTATTTATTATTACCTATTTGAAGTATATTTTGGCTCTTCTTCGTAAATGTATACATAAACAATTTGCTCAAAAATGACTAACAACTGGGGCGGCTGGGTGGCTCAGTCAGTTGAGCATCTGACTTCGGCTCAGGTCATGATCTCACGGTTCGTGAGTTTGAGCCCTGCGTTGGGCTCTGTGCTGACAGCTCAGAGCCTGGAGCCTGCTTCGGATTCTGTGGCTCGCTCTCTCTCTGCCTCTCCTTTGCTCATGCTCTGTCTCTCTCTCTCAAAAATAAATAAAACATTAAAAAAAAATTTTTTTTTTAAATGACTAACAATGCTGGACTAGATAACTCCAAAACCAAGTTACATTTAAAAATTTAGGGGAGCCTGGGTGGCTTAGTCAGTTAAGTGTCTGACTTTGGCTCAGATCATGATCTCACTGTTCATGGGTTCGAGCCCCACATGGGGCTCTGTGCTGACAGCTCAGAGCCTGGAGCCTACTTCTGATTCTGTGTCTCCCTCTCTCTCTTGCTCCTCCCCCACTTATGCTCTGTCTCTCTCTCTCAAAAATAAGTAAACATTAAAAAAAAAATTTAAACTATCACAAGTCTTCTTCCTTCAAAAAGGCATTACTTTACCCATTCATCCAAAGTAATTTTAAAGGCCAAAGCAAATGCCTGTCAACTAAGTATGATATTCAAACACAAAAGGAAAACAAGATAAAAGTTCAAATACCGTTTTATAATGCTCAAATGCCATAAACTGGATTGCACCATAGGGAAAGATTCGAATCATCATTGCACCATTCCCTTTATACAATCCAAGGTATCCTTCCTTTTGGGGAACAGCACGCAATGCAGAAAATACTCCTATTTTTAGAAAAATGTTTAGAAGAAAAATACTATTAAAACAGAGAAAACTAAACTCAAATTTTCATGACAATCACAGAAAAGATTACTATATCATCATTCATGATACAATTTTGCATGAGGAATTAAATGAGTTGTAATTTATGTTTAATAGTTAAACCTACTTAAAATATATAAGTCCAAATTACATAAACATACCTCATAAAAACATATTATACCAAAAACAGCTATAAATTGTAGTAAAGTAGATTATAATTATCACAAATTATATTATTTTACAGCAATTTAGAAAATCTAACAGAAATATATTCAATGACCAGATATTACACTGCAGGTGGTTGACTCTGAAAGGATGAAAGAAGGTTTCCCATACTGACCTAGATACATGTGTGGTTTGTTTATATAAGGAAACTGCTAAATAAAAGAAAAAAATTTCAAAACTACCTATTATAACTATTTAAATTTGGGGGGAATTTTCATTGTTAGAACACTTTAATTAGGAAGAGTGATAAACAAAGGCCTGAGTTCTGATCCTGTACATTTATATAAATATATATATATATATATATATATATAATTTACTCTATTAATGTCAATACTAGTCCTATTTGCTGCACAGACTTCTCATAAACACATCACTCCTTGTATTATTAAACTATTTAAATTCAGGTTCTTTTCCAAATTTTTCAAACAAAAATTTGATCAAATATAAAAATAAATCATTTTGAATTTTTAGAATGCAAATAACCCTTTGATCTCTTCCTGCAAATTAAAGTTGTAGGTACTTATTAACATTAAAAAAGGATGTCCTAAAAGCATTTTTTAATAAGTAGATATCTAAATGAACTAATAGTTTATTAAAAAGAATTCTATATTATATATATTATACATACCTATATATATGTATAATATATAATATGTATGTAAAATTCTTCCCAAACACATGAAATATTAAACTATACTTCCCCACACCCAAAAAAATTGTTCTTAAAGACGCCCTCTTGCCAAAAGAAGGGGCAAAGGTTAAGCCCTGTTTAATTTGTTTCGAATGTGTTCGTAACAGTTTAAGGATAATCAAATTTAGAACAATAGCTACCTTGTAGAGACAGGAAGGCTGTTGATGAGGGAGAAGTAGAGGTTTCAAATGTACCAGTAATGTTTATTTCTGAATCTCTGTGTGGGTCCACATATGTTTTCTACATTAGTCTTCAAAACTCTTTAATTACCACAAATAGTGTGTTAAAACAGATTTTAACAGAAACTACTAGTAGAAGTGAAATAGATATAGCAATTTCAAAAAACGAAATCCAGAAAACAAAGTGGGGGAGGTTGCTGGGGAGGATGGAATACAAGAAAACGCAATAAACAAAACATTATGATGGTGAGTGAAAAAAATCAGTGATCACAAAAAAAAACCCAAAACAAAAAATAACAGAAATACAGAAATTCCACTATTAAAAGCCAAAGATCCTCAAATTCTGTTAAAAGTCCATATCTAACATATGCTTTTTACAAAACTCTTACCTAAAACAAAATAACAGAGAAAGGAAGAGCGAGAATGAATGTTGTATGTTTTCAAATGGCTTTTAAATATACACTGAGATGATTATAGTGTTGTTTTTCTCCTTTAACCTATAGTCTGTACTATTTTTACTTTGGCATATTTTTACTTTATGGTATAACACTGGACCAATTCTTACAAATTTACAAGCATGTTTGGAAAGACTATTCTCTGTAGGGGGGTACAAAGTTCTCTGTGTATCTTTTATATCAAGCTTGTGTTATTTAAATCCTTCCCTGCATCTTTACCTATTTTATCAAGCTAGGATTAGAAGGAACTAACATTTGGTAAAATATAGCATATGCTTGTGTATATATACATTAGTTCTGAAAGGAAATGGAAGTAACTGGTAAAAATGTTAATTCCAAGGAAGAAATAAGGGAGGGAACAAGATGTGTTTTTATACATGTTGAATTATAAACTTGTGAAAACATCACACATTCAAAAAACTAAAAATAAAAATTTTAAAAGCAATGAAATTAAAAGTAAAAATTTTTAAAGAATCCTATTATGACTCATCTACCTAGTTTTATTTTTTATAAATAAATAAATAAATAAATAACAATTATCAGAGAATACTATGAAAAATTATATGCCAACAAACTGGACAACCTGGAAGAAATGGACAAATTCCTAGACACCCACACATTACCAAAACTCAAACAGGAAGAAACAGAAAATTTGAATAGACCCATAACTAGTGAAGAATTGAATCAATTATCAAAAATCTCCCAACAAATAAGAGTCTTGGGCCAGATGACTTCCCAGGGGAATCCTACCAGACGTTTAAAACAGAGTTAATAGTTATCCTTCTCAAGCGGTCTCAAAAAATAGAAATAGAAGGAAAGCTTCCGGACTCATTCTATGAAGCCAGCATTACCTTCATTCCCAAACCAGACAAAGATCCCACAAAAAAGGAGAATTACAGGCCAATATCCCCGATGAACATGGATGCAAACATTCTCAACAAGATACTAGCAAATCAAATTCAACAGCATATAAAACGAATTATTCACCATGATCAAGTGGGATTCACTCCTGGGCTGCAGGGCTGGTTCAATATTTGCAAATCAACCAATGTGATACATCACATTAATAAAAGAAAGGTGAGAACCATATAATCCTGTCAATAGATACAGAAAAAGCATTTGGCAGTATGCTTTCTTAATAAAAACCCTCAAGAAAGTCAGGATAGAAAGAACATACTTAAACATTATAAAAGCCATTTATGAAAAGCCCACAGCTAATATCATCCTCAATGGGAAAAAACTGAGAGCTTTCCCCCTAAGATCAGGAACACGACAGGGATGTCCACTCTCACCACTGTTGTTTAACATAGTGTTGGAAGTCCTAGTATCAGCAATCAGACAAAATGAAATAAAAGACATCAAAATTGGCAAAGAAGTCAAACTTTCACTCTTCACAGATGACATGATACTCTACATGGAAAACGTGAAAGACTCCACCAAAAAGCTGCTAGAACTGATACATGAATTCAGCAAAGTCACAGGATACAAAATCAATGTACAGAAACCAGTTGCACTTCCATACACCAATAATGAAGCAAAAGAAAGAGAATTCAAGAAATCGATCCCATTTACAACTGCAACCAGAACCATAAAATACCTAAACCTATCCAAAGATGTAAAACCAATGCTGAAAACTATAGAAAGCTTATGAACGAACTTGAAGAAGATACAAAGAAATGGAAAAACATTCCAGGCTCATGGATTGGAAGAATAAATATTGTTAAAATGTCAATACTACCCAAAGCTATCTACACATTCAGTGCAATCCCAATCAAAATTGCACCAGCTTTCTTTTAGAACTACAATCCTAAAATTTGTATAGAACCACAGAAGACACCGAAGACACCGAATAGCCAAAGTAATACTGAAGAAAAAGACCAAAGTGGGAGGCATCACAATCCCAGACTTTAGCCTCTACTACAAAGCTGTAATCATCAAGACAGCATGGTATTGGCATAAAAACAGACACACAGACCCAGTGGAACAGAATAGAGACTCCAAAATTAGACCCACAAAAGTATGGCCAACTAATCTTTGACAAAGCAGGAAAGAATATCCAATGGAAAAAAGACAGTCTCTTTAACAAATGATGCTGGGAGGGGCACCTGGGTGGCTCAGGAGGTTGAGCGTCCGACTTTGGCTCAGGTCATTATCTCACGGTCCGTGGGTTCAAGCCCCACGTCGGGCTCTGTGCTGACAGCTCAGAGCCTGGAGCCTGCTTTGGATTCTGTGTCTCCCTCTCTCTCTCTGCCCCTCCCCTGCTCAAGCTCTGTCTCAGTCTCTCTCAAAAATAAATAAACATTAAAAAAAAAAATAAAAAAATAAAAAAACAAATGATGCTGGGAGAACTGGACAGCAACATGCAGAAGGATGAAATTAGACCACTTCTTACACCATACGCAAAAATAAACTCAAAATGGATGAACGACCTAAATGTGAGACAGGAAACCATCGAAACCCGAGAGGAGAAAACAGGCAACAACCTCTTTGACCTCAGCCGCAGCAATTTCTTGTTCGACACATCTCCAAAGTCAAGGGAATTAAAAGCAAAAATGAACTGGGACCTCATCAAGATAAAAAGCTGCAAAGGAAACAACAAAACTAAAAGGCAACCGATGGAATAGGAAAAGATATTTGCAAATGACATATCAGATAAAGGGTTAGTATCCAAAATCTATAAAGAATTTACCAAACTCAACACCCAAAAACCAGATAGTCCAGTGAACAAAAGGGCAGAAGACATGAATAGACACTTTTCCAAAGGAGACATCCAGATGGCCAACAGACACATGAAAAGATGCTCAACGTGACTCATCATCAGGGAAATACAAATCGAAACCACACTGAGATACCACCTCACACTGGCCAGAGTGACTAAAATTAAACAACTCAGGAAACAACAGATGCTGGCGTGGTTATGGAGAAACGGGAACCCGCTTGCACTGTTGGTGGGAATGCAAACTAGTGCAGCCGCTCTGGAAAACAGTGTGGAGGTTCCTCAAAAAATTAAAAATAGAACTACCCTACGACCCAGAAATAGTACTACTCAGAATTTATCCAAAGGATACAGGAGTGCTATTTCATAGGGCACATGTACCCCAATGTTTATAGCAGCACTTTCACCAACAGCCAAATTATGGAAGGGGCCTAAATGTCCATCAACTAATGAATGGATAAAGAAGATGTGGTTTATATATAGAGTGGAATACTACTTGGCAAGGAGAAAGAATAAAATCATGCCATTTGCAGCAACATGGATGGAACTGGAGGGTATTATCCTAAGTGAAATAAGTCAGTCAGAGAAGATAGATATCATATGTTTTCACTCATATGTGGAGCTTGAGAAACTTAACAGAAGATCATGGGGTAAGGGAAGGGAAAAAAATAGTTACAAATAGAGAGGGAGGGAGGCAAACCATAAGAGACTCTTAAATACAGAGAACAAACTGAGAGTTGATGGAGGGTGAGGAAGAGGGGAAAATGGTGATGGGCACCGAGGAGAGCACTGTTGGGATGAGCACTGGGTGTTGTATGTAGGCAATGAATCAAGGGACTCTACCCCCAAAACCGAGAGCACACTGTGCACACACTGTATGTTAGCCAATTTGACAATAAATTATATTAAAAAATAAAGATAAATAAATTAAAATAAAATGAAAGGAAGGTGATGGGTATTGAAGGGGCATCTTTTGGGATGAGCACTGGGTGTTATATGGAAACCAATTTGACAATAAATTTCATATATTAAAAAAAGAAAAAAAAGAGAGGAGAAGTCAATAAAAATAAATAAAATAAGTAGAAATTCCTTTTGCAAAAAAATAAAAGCAGTAAAATTAAAAGTAAAAATTTTTAAAGAATCCTATTATGACTCATCTACCTTTATTTATTTATTTACTTACTTATTTATTTTCAAATATTTGTTTTTGAGAGACAGAGCACGAGCAGGGGAGGGTCAGAGAGAGAGGGAGACACAGAATCTAAAGCAGACTCCAGGCTCTGAGTTGTTAGCACAGAGCCCAATGCGGGGCTAAAACTCACCAACCCTGAGATGATGACCTGAGCTGAAGTCGGACGCTTAACTAACTGAGCCATTGATTTCGGATTCTTGATTTCGACTCAGGTCATGACCTCAGAGTTTGTAGGGTCAAGCCCCATGTCAAGCTTGGCACTGGCAGTATGGAGCCTGCTTGGGATTCTCCCTCACTCCCTCTCTCTCTGCCCCTTCCCTGCTGCTCACATGCTCTGTTTCTCTCCCTCTCTCTCAAAATAAGTAAACTTAAAAAAACAAAAAGAAAATGAGCTATAGTTTATATACAACATAAATATCCATTACCCCTTTTAAGAAAAATCACATTTTAAAAACACAATTGGAAAAACAATTTATTCTCTTTTTTATGTTTGTTTATTTATTTATTTATTTATTTGAGAGAAAGAGACAGAATCTCGCACTGTTAGTGCACAGCCTGACGCAGAGCTTGAACCCATGAATCCCAAGATCATGACATGAACTAAAATCAAGAGTTGGATGCTAACCAACTGGGGCCACCCAGGCATCCCGATTCTTTTTTTTTTTTAATTGAAGACAGTTGACACAATGTTACATTAGTTTAGGTTTACAACTGTGATTTGATAACTCTATATGTTATGGAAAAAACAACAGACTCATTCACTCGGTAGAACACGTTAGAACACGTTCCTTGTACACTAATGCTGCATAAGTCATACAGAGCACACATCATTCCTATCTACCAAAGCATGAATCTATAAAGCATGAAGTGGTATGAGTTAGTTGCCTCGACCTAATTTCTTTCTTGGTCTCTGTCCACATTAATTCTTTTTCTTTTAAGTCTTTTCCCCTCTACTTGAAAAAGTAATATATGTTCAACATGTATTAATATTAGCTTAGGGGAAAAAATTTCCTTAAAATTTCACCAAAGTATTTATTAAATAAATTAATAAATAAGAAAATTAACCAGTTAATGTTTTAGTTCTAGCCTTTGTCTAAGAATATATTTATATAAAATGCAATATGATTAAACCATTTTGTAATGTGTTCTTTTTTTAAATTTTTAAAAATGTTTATTTATTTTTGAAAGACAGAGAGACAAAGCACAAGTGGGGGAGGAGCAGAGAGAGAAAGGGAGACCGAATCCGAAGCAGGGTCCAGGCTCTGAGTTGTCAGCACAGAGCCTAACGTGGGCTTGAACCCACAAACTGAGATCATGACCTAAGCTAAAGTTAGATGTTTAACCACTGAGCCACCCAGGAGCCCCTGTAATATGTTTTCATTTATCTAATACATTATGAACATTGTTCCTAGACAATATATAGATATATAGAGATAGAGATAGAGATAGAGATAGAGATATACATATACATATACATATACATATACATATACATATACATATACATATAGTTTTTTTTTTTTTTAAGGAAGCTCTAGGGATGCCTGGCTGGCTCAATCAGAAGAGCATGCATTCTTGATCTTGGGCTGAGTTCAAGCCCTATGTGGTGTAGAGATTACTTAAATTAAAAAAATAAATAAAATAAAATAACATAAAATAACATAAAATAAAATAAAATAAAATAAAATAAAATAAAATAAAATAAAATAAAATAAAATAAAATAAATAAAATAACAACTTCATATAAAAAATAAAAATAAAACATAAAGTTAAGCTCTAAGCCCAATGTGAGGCTGGAACTCACAACCTTGAAATCAAGAGTCACATGCTTATGGCACCTGGCTGGCTCAGCCTGTAGGGCATGCCACGCTTGATCTTGGGTTGTGAGCTCCAGTACCACGTTGGACATAGAGTTTACTTAAAAAAAAAAAAAAAAAAAAAAAAAAAGAAGAGCCAGCCAGGTACCCCCAATTAATATTCTTTTTACAGTTTTTGTGTGATTGGAAAATAGTCTACAATATGAATTTATTTATTTAAATAACACTTATTTAAACTTAACCAATTCCCTATTATTGAACATTTTGGGGTTTGTTTTTTGTTTTACTAACATAAATAATGTTTTCATCCTTGTATATATGTCTTTGAGCACGTTTCTTTTTTTTTTTTTTTAATGTTTATTTATTTTCAAGAGAGAGGGTGAGAGCATGAGCAGGGTAGGGGCAGAAAGAGAGGAGGGCAGAGGATCCAAAGAGGGCTCTGTGCTGACAGCAGAGAACATAATGCAGGACTCAAACTCATGAACCCTGAGGTCATGACCTGAGCCGAAGTCGGACACTTAACTGACTGAGCCACCCAGGTGCCTCATATTTCCTTCTTAAAAAAATTTTTTTTTATTTTATTTGAGAGAGAGTATGAGCGCACACAAGCAGGAGAAAAGCAGAGGGAGAGAGAGAATCTTAAGCAGGCTCCATGCTCAGCACAGAGCCTGACAGATGGCTCAATCCCACCAACTTAGGATCGTGACCTGAGCCGAAATCAAGACTCTAGCACTCAACCCACTGCATCACCCAGGTGTCCCACATCTTTGAGCATATTTTTCTTTTTTTTTAACATTTATTTTTGAGAGAGAGACAGAGTGCAAGTGGAGGAGGGGCAGAGAGACAGGGGAGACACAGAATCCAAAGCAGATTTGAGGCTCTGAGCTGTCAGCACAGAGCCCGACATGGGGCTCAAAACCACAAACCATGAGATCATGACCCAAGCTGAAGCAGGACGCCCAACCAACTGAGCCACCCAGGTGCCCCTGAGTATATTTCTGATTAGTTTCTGACAATAACTTCCTAGAACTAGAATTGCACGGTGAAAGAATATGTATCTTTTCAAGATTTTTGATGCATATTACCAAAACACCTTCCAAAAAGGCTATAAAAAAATTCCTACTCCCACCAATGGTATATTATTAGAGTATCCATGTTAATTAAATGGCTGATTTTTATATTTGTAAGGAACAAACAAGAGCTTGATATTCTTTAACAATTGAAGTTTATCCATACTAACTGCATTGAATTTTATTTGCACTAAGATTTCTTTTTTTTTTTTTTTTTTTAATTTTTTTTTTTCAACGTTTATTTATTTTTGGGACAGAGAGAGACAGAGCATGAACGGGGGAGGGGCAGAGAGAAAGGGAGACACAGAATCGGAAACAGGCTCCAGGCTCCGAGCCATCCGCCCAGAGCCCGACGCGGGGCTCGAACTCACGGACCGCGAGATCGTGACCTGGCTGAAGTCGGACGCTTAACCGACTGCGCCACCCGGGCGCCCCTGCACTAAGATTTCTAGGAGCTTGGTTTGTTTGTTTGTTTGTTTTTAACGTTTATTTATTTTTGGGACAGAGAGAGACAGAGCATGAACGGGGGAGGGGCAGAGAGAGAGGGAGACACAGAAACGGAAACAGGCTCCAGGCTCTGAGCCATCAGCCCAGAGCCCGACGCGGGGCTCGAACTCACAGACCGTGAGATGGTGACCTGAGCTGAAGTCGGATGCTTAACCGACTGAGCCACCCAGGCGCCCCTCTAGGAGCTTGTTTAACTGGGTGTTTAAAGGAATATGGTTGCCTCTCTGACTCAGTCAGTACAGCCTGCAACTCTTAATCTTGAGGTTATGAGTTCAAGTCCCACATTGGGTGTAGATTACTTTAAAATAAAAAATAATAAATAAAGGAATAAACTTTACCTCCATCAATAATTGGATATTTTTTTTAAAAATCAGGTTGAGGGTCACCTGGGTGGCTCAGCCTCTGACTCTTGGTTTTGGCTCAGGTTATGATCACAGGGCTGTGGGATCAAGCCCACATTGTACTCTGCACTAAGCATGGAGCCTGCTTAAGATTCTCTCTCCCTCTCTCTCTCTGCCTCTCTCCCCCACTCACTCTTGCTCTCCCTCTAAAATGAAAAAAAAAATCATGTTGAAAAAAATAATAATAAAAATAAAAATCAGATCGAGCAGTTACATGTGTCTGGAAAAGATGTGACTTGTTAATCCCAATAAACAAATAGTACTTACTTCCAGGATTCTAAGATTTTGCTTTACAGAATATCAGTACCCTTAAATTGATAATATATATAACCACTAATTGCAAGTGAAAAGTTTAAAGTAGGTAAGAGATAAATCTCATGCAAAATTTGCTCCCAAACTTGAATTCCCTTTTGCGTCCTCTTTCCACTAATTCACAAATGGAAACCAACCCAGTAGATGGATAATGTTTTCATTCATTTTTTATCTTTAGCATCCATTAACTCACCTAAATGTTTGTAATGGTGATTGTGAGCTTGTAACAAAACCTTTACTCGATCCAAAGGAGCAACTGTTGTTTTGGCACAGCATCCAGCAATACCTGAAAAATTTTTAAACAGGATGAAATTGCACACTATTTCTTTCCACATGGAAATCGTTATTTATTCAGCCAGCACACCTCCTGATTTCTAATTTGGTCTCCATGGGTAGAACTGCCCAGTTGCAGGGATATGCAGATGATTGGCCCCCATTCCCTGTAACTTAATAATTGAGCATGTCAGACTTAAAAATAAATTCGGAGAGTGTAAATCTTCCCTCTAATACCTGATGAACACTAGGAATCTTGCTAACTGTAGTTAAGGAGACAGACACTTGAAGGTATTTACCCAACTGTGAGGCTCTATTTCAAGTAACCTCTACTTCTAGATGACTCTTTCGTTGAAACAACCAACTTTTACCCATAAAATTCAGTTATTCATTTATATATCTAGCAATTATGTATTTGGTCCCTAACACATGCCCCTGTGGAGACATATGGATGACACTAATGTGTATACATGGGCTTTAGTGTAGGTCAGAATCCAGGGCAGCCCTACCTCCTTGCATGCTTATAAGATGATAATATATAAAGACTCTTTACTATAGATTGTTCATATGTTGAAAACTAATTCCCAATGTGATAGTATTTAGAGGTGGGGGTTTTAGGAATTGATCAGGTCCGGAGGGTAGAGCCCTCGTGAATGAGATTAATACCCTTATAAAAGCCCAGAGAGGGGCGCCTGGGTGGCTCAGTCGGTTGAGCGACCGACTTCGGCTCAGGTCATGATCTCACAGTCTGTGAGTTCGAGCCCCGTGTCGGGCTCTGTGCTGACAGCTCAGAGCCCGGGGCCTGTTTCGGATTCTGTGTCTCCCTCTCTCTGACCCTCCCCCATTCATGCTCTGTCTCTCTCTGTCTCAAAAATAAATAAAAAACGTTAAACAAAATTTTTAAAAAATAAAAAAAATAAAAGCCCAGAGAAATCCCTGGCCCCTTCCAGCAGGTGAAAACACAGTGAGAAGTTGCCCTCTATGAGGAAGCAGGTCCTTAACAGACACCAAATCTGCTGATACCATGATTTGGCTTTCCTGGCTTCCAGAACTATGAGAAATAAATGTCTGAAGCTTCCAGGTTGATGGGAAGGAAGGAAGGAAGGAAGGAAGGAAGGAAGGAAGGAAGGAAGGAAGGAAGGAAGGAAGAAGGAAGGAAGGAAGAAAAAATGTTGTTTATAAGCCAACTATCTAAATTATGGTATTTTTGGTATAGTAGCCCAAATAGACAATTTTGTAAAGTACCTTACATGTTGTAAACACTTGATAAAATAGGCTGTTATCATTATAAAATGATGGATTAAAACTCTTTGGTATCTTTTTGTGACTACTTTAAGCTCTTCACCATTGCATATTTGATCCAGAAGGTACAAAAAGACTGGGATTTTGTGGGTCTCCTTTACAACTATATCCCCAAAGACCAGTACAGGGCCTGGCACATAATAGGCACCCAAAAGATGTTTGTTTAATGAATGAACATAGACTCTTACTTTACAAACTTTTTAAAATGTAAGATAAAATCACTCATATTTATTTAATAGCCTAGCATGTAACTAATATTAAAATCCATACTCTGAGATATCTAAAAATAAAATGCCTATCGTATTCAAATTCACATATAAGCTTTATATATTAGAAGCTTCTCTTATCTTAACTAATGAAAATAATAGTCATGGCTGCCTCAAATTGAGGATAAATGAAAAATATTTTGCATTTGGGTATATTTGGTTTCAGAATATTTTGTTATATTATCTTTTCAATCATTATTATAAAATTTGGAATGCGTGCAATAAGTAGTTTTCTTTGATAGTATCTTAACTCATTTTGTCACATTACTTTATAGCTCAGTTGATCATCACAACAATCCATTGAGTTAGGTCATGAAGCTTTTATCTTCCTTTTGTGCAAATGAAGTTATTTGTCCAACACTGCTGCTAATCAACAATAACAGTTAACAAGTATTGAATGTTTACTTTATACCAGGTACTAGGCTAAGAGATTTAACTGAGGGCATTATGCCAAAGCTTTTATGGGTACTATCTCATTTAATCATTACAATCTTCTGAGGTAGGTACTATCCTTTTCCCACTTAAAAGATGTGGCAACAGGGGCACCTGGGTGGCTCAGTCAGTTGAGTGTCCGACTTCGGCTCAGGTCATGATCTCATGGCCCGTGAATTCGAGCCCCGCTTCGGGCTCTGTGCTGACAGTCAGAGCCTGGAGCCTGCTTTGGATTCTGTGTCTCCCTCTCTCTCTGCTACTAACCCACTCGCATTCTGTCTCTGTCTCTCTCAAAAATAAATAAGTATTAAAAAAAAAGATTATAAAGTACTTTAAAAAATAATAAAAAGATGTGGAAACTGAGGCACAGGGAGGCTAAATAACTTGCCCAATGGTATTTTTTTCTTATCACTTGAACCAAGAATTCCTATACAATCTTCAAAGTTATTCACACTTACCAAAAATTTGAAGCAGCGCTTTACCAAATAAGAGACCAAAGAATATGAAAAGATATTCAGCATCATACGTTATCAGGCAAATGCAAATTAAAACTACAATTAGATACCATTAAACACCTATTTAAAGGGAAAGCACACACACACACACATACACAAACACAGAGGACACAAACTCTGATAATACCAATACACTTTAGAAAACAGTTTGGCAGTTCCTACTTCACTCCAAGTAAAAGTCGGAATCTTTTTTTTTTTTTAATGTTTACTCATTTTTGAGAGACAGAGAGACAAAGCACGAGAGGGAAGAGGCAGAGAGAGGGAGACACAGAAACCAAAGCAGGCTCCAAGCCCCAAGCTGTGAGCACAGAGCCCAACGTGGGGCTTGAACCCACCGACGGTGAGATCATGACCTGAGCTGAAGTCGGACGCCCAACCGACTGAGCCACCCAGGCACCCCTAAAAGTCAGAATGTTTACAATTGCTTGCAAAGCTCTTCATTCTGCCTCCCCATTACCTCTAACCTCCTTCCCCCATCAACACCACTTGGCTCCAGCTACATGGCTTTCCTTCTGGCCTGAAATGCTCCTCTTCAGACATCAACTTGCTCAACTCTCTCACTTCAAGTCCGCTCAAGTGTCATTCTCTCCAAGAGACTTATGACCGTCCTATTTAACACTGCATCCACTCAGCTTTGCGTTCCCTTGCCCCATTCTCCTTTTACTTCTCCCCATTGCATTCATCACCTTCTCACATACTATGTAACTTACTTTCTCCCCTCAAATCCCCAATCAACGTAAACTCCAGGAGCTTTGTTTTGTTCCATGGTATACACTGACCATGTAGCAGGCACTCATATTCCTGGTATAAATGAATGAATGTCGTTTTTATCAGAAGAACAAAATAATTAAATTATTAATACTACTGCTGCCTACAGATATTCTTTCCACAAGCCCTCATAACGTGGAATTTTTTAAATTCCCAGCCTTAACAAGTGATTAAGTGTTGACAACCCGGACAATCAAATAAGAGAAGGCAGTGACTGAAAGACTTCTTTATGGTAAGGCAGAGGAAATTTCTGAGAGACAATTATGAACTTTCTGGCCTCACAGTAACAGAGATAGAAGGGCTGCACCAGCTACCTATCATGTAACTATAGAGCAGTTTACTAGAATCACTGGAAGCAGTTTTGGTTGTAGACAGTTTTACACAATTTCCCTCATCATCTTTAAAAAGCTGACCTCCAGTATTTGTTTTCTTTAAAGCAAACAGCAAAATCCAACTCTACAATGGGTCATTTATGGTCTTTGCAAAAGAAAAGGGTGCCCAACATGTCTCACTGAAACCCTGGCACTCCACTCTTTCCCCTACTTTCCCACCCGGAAGAATGGGTGCTTGGTTCGGGCCGTCCACATCCCCAGCCGCTCCCAGACCGCTCGAGGCCCTTCTTCCC
The DNA here is from genome assembly GCF_022079265.1 of Lynx rufus. NCBI lineage: Eukaryota > Metazoa > Chordata > Mammalia > Carnivora > Felidae > Lynx > Lynx rufus. The sequence goes on from NW_025814825.1 coordinate 10,989,829, forward strand.
CAGGATCCTGTTGTCACTAGTCAAGTGGTTATCAGAAAGAGTTACAACAGGTCAGTGCAAACAACCGACCGGGCACTGAAGCAGCCAGAGTCCAAGAATGTCATCGCGGCCGCAAACACCGGATCTGCCCAGGATCCCGCCCTGCCACCCGAGCGCGCCGGCTCCTCTCGCTGACACCCACCTCCGGCCAGAAAGGAGCGCAGCCAGTAGAAGTCCCGGCGGGCGGTGGGCCCTCCGGCTCCCGCCGCTTGCGGCATCGCGGGAGGGGGATCGGCCGCTGCCAGGGCCGCCGCCGCCGCCATCAGGACCAGGGCCGCGACGGGAAGTCGGGTCGCCAATTTACAAGCCACTGGCTGGAGACATGACCAGAGCGGGCGGTGACAGAGCACCGACCGCCGCGCGGGCGGGACGGAATAACACCAAGCGGCGCGGCGCGGGCTGATGGCGTACACCAGGGGCGGGGCCTGGGCTCGCGCCACGAGTGGGAGTCACCCACGCTCGCCACCTCCCCCGTACAGCATCACCCAAGACCCTCCTCCCGGCCTCGCTTACCAGGCCTCTTCTGTTCTGATGGAAGAAGGAAAGCGTGGCCAGGGAGAAGGTCCCACCAAAACCCACCTCAGAAAGCTCTCCCCGTCCATTGACTTGTAATTGCCCTAGCTCAGATGAATCCTTTCCAGAAACAACCTTTGGTTCCTCACTGCTCTTTCCAGGAACCTCTGAAATTGCACCATCTCCCGCCAAATCAGTTCTGCCTTCTCAGAGCTTCCCACTGAACCTCGGTTTCTACTCTCCCTAACCACCTATTAAGCTTCCACTCCACCCCATCACCTCTGTCAAAGAAATATTGCTAAAGCAGATTGCTCTTTCTTTGGGGCCCTACAAATTACACAATTACTATGCTTGTCCAGCGTTTCTGAATCTATGCCTCTGCTTAACCGAACTCTGCTCCCCACCAGCCCAGTCTCTGCCATAAAATCTTAGGAACTTTCCAGTTGCTTCTCTGCGCCCGCACCGTACTCCAAGACTTCTACTTAACTACTCCTTAGGGGCACTATTTCTCTCTCTCTCTCTTTTTTTACAGATTTTTTAATGTCTATTTTGACAGGGAGAGAAAGAATACGAGTAGGGGAGGGGCAGAGAGAGAGGGAGATACAGAATCCGAAGCAGGCTCGGAGCAGCACAGAGCCCGACGCGGGGGGCTTGCGATCAGGACCTGGGCTGAAGTCGGGCGCTTAACCTGCTGAGCCACCCAGGTGAAGGGCACTATTCTCTTACTGTAAGCCCCTCATCACTTCCAGGCTGGGCAAAATTCATTCCTATTCTTTATGACCAAAGTTGTTCTGAACTTGTTTTGTCTCTTTCAGAAACGATATTAGAACTTTCTTCAATAGTTATTCCAACCTTTCTCATTATTGGCACCGGTCTCCTCTTTCTCTTTCTATGGATATGCTTCTGCAAGGTCTTTCTAGACACATGTAGTCACTAGTAATGAGTCCAGATTTATAATTTATTTTCCTCCAGGTTCCCAATTTTCAGTTTCTGCCAGAAAATACAGACCTATATAATAATATCATTATTTATATGTTACATGTCTAATGTGTAGAAACTAAAGCTCCCCAAATGGAATGGTTGCACTGTAAATGTAATTAATGCTACTGAATTGTACAATTAAAAATGGTTAAGGGGCGCCTGGGTGGCTCAGTTGGTTGAACAACCGACTTTGTCTCAGGATGTGATCTCATGGTCTGTGAGTCGAGCCCCGTGTCGGGCTCTGTGCTGACAGCTCAGCGCGTGGAGCCTGCTTTGGATTCTGTCTCCCTCTCTCTTTCTGCCCCCCCCTCCCCCGCTCAGGCTCTGTCTCTCTCTCTCTCTGTCAAAAATAAATAAACATTAAAAAAATTTTTTTTAAATGGTTAAAATTGTAAATTTTAAATGAAGTGTATTTTACACAATAAAAAAATACAAAGAGAAAGCTCCTTACATTTTTTTTAATGTAACAACAAAGGAGAAATTACTTAACTAGCAAAACTGCCCCAATTCCTAGTGCTAATGTGGATTTCTCCCCCAGGCCTGTAGGCTATACTGGTACATCTCTTCTCTTCCGTTTCCATTTTCAATGAGATGTACCTTACAGGTTCAGCTTATCATTTAATGGCTCCCAACTCCAAAACTCAATCCAGATGAAGGATGGAAAGTTGATATAAATGATAACTGACAAGTCTAGTGATTTCAACATCCTTTATTTATTTATTTATTTATTTATTTATTTATCTCTACACCAAATGTGGGGCTCAAACTCACAACCCCGAGACCAAGAGTCACATGCTCTTCAGAGTGAGTCAGCCAGACACCCTAACATCCAATTATTTCTTCTCCATCTATGCAACCGGTTACTACTAAACTACCTAACCTACAGATGTTATAGTGTCCCAGGGCTCAGTCAGCGGGTCTCTTCAATAATCACACTCACTCTAGATCTTACCCAACCTCACAGTTTTATTATATTTTTATTATTATATTATATTATATTATATTATATTATATTATATTATATATTTTTAGGTAAACTGTACACCCATCATGGGGCTTAAACTCATGATCCCCGAGATCAAAAGTCTCATGCTAGGGGTGCTTGGGTGGCTCAGTTTGTTAAGTGTCTGACCCTTAATTTTGGCTCAAGTCATGATCTCATGATTTGTGAGGTCAAGTCCCCTTTAACAGAGCCTACTTGGGGTTCTCTCTCTCCCTCCCTCTCTATACCTGCCCTGCTCCCGCTCTATCTCTCTCAAAATAAGTAAACTTTAAAATAATAATAATAATAATCTTTGGAAATAGATTAAAAAGTGAAATAAAATTTTCTGGGGCACCTGGCTGGTTCAGTCAGTAGGGTATGTGACTCTAATTTAAATATTTTCCACAGGGGTGCCTGGGTGGCTCAGTTGGTTGAGTGTTCAACTTTGGCTCAGATCATGATCTCACAGTCCATGAGTTCGAGCCCCGCATCAGGCTTTGTGCTAACAGCTTGGAGCCTGGAACCTGCTTCAGATTTTGTGTCTCCCCCTCTCTATCTGCCCCTCCCCTACTCACTCTCTCTTTCTCTCAAAAATAAATAAACATTAAAAAAGATTAATAAAGGGCACCTGGGTGGCTCAATCAGTTAAGCATCCAAATTGGGCTCAGGTCATGATCTCAAAGTTCATGGGTTTGAGCCCCACGTCAGGTTCTGTGCTGATAACTTAGAGCCTGGGGCCGGCTTAGGATTCTGTGACTCCCTTTCTCTCTGCCTCTCCCCCACTCACATTCTCTCTCTCTCTCTCTCTCTCTTTCAAAAATAAATAAACAGGGGCGCCTGGGTGGCGCAGTCGGTTAAGCGTCCGACTTCAGCCAGGTCACGATCTCGCGGTCGGGAGTTCGAGCCCCGCGTCAGGCTCTGGGCTGATGGCTCAGAGCCTGGAGCCTGTTTCCGATTCTGTGTCTCCCTCTCTCTCTGCCCCTCCCCCGTTCATGCTCTCTCTCTCCCAAAAATAAATAAACGTTGAAAAAAAAAATTAAAAAAAAAATAAATAAACATTAATTTTTTTAATTTAATATTTTCCACAGCATTTATCAGCTTTCCATATATATTATATACAAGATTTATGTTATATATAAAATGTTTCTATATCAGTTTCCCTCCACTAGAATGTAAGCTCAAATGACGTTAGGACTTATCTGTTTCATTAATTGGGTATGTCCTTTGACACTGAATAGGTGATACATGATGGTGGATCTACTTAAAGACCAAGCTTTTCTTTTTTTCTTTTTTTTTTAAAGTTTATGTATTTATTTTGAGAGAGAGAGAGAGAGAGAGAGAGCGAGCATGTGCCAATCAGGGAGGGGCAGAGAGAGGGGGAGAAAGAGAATCCCAAGCAGGCTCCGTGCTCAGTGTAGAGCCCAATACAGGGCTCAATTTCAGGACCATGAGATCATGACCTGAGCCAATATCAACAGTCAGACACTTAACTGACTGAGTCACCCAGGCTCAGTCTTTTATCATTTTTTTAAAGATTTTATTTTTAAGTAATCTCCACATCCAACATGGAGCTCGAACTCACTACTCCAAGATCAAGAGTTGTGCACTCTACTAACTGAGACAGCCAGGCATGCCAAAGACCAATCTTTGCTCTCTGTCTTTCACTTTTAGAATATCTAGCAACTAGTAGCCAGAGGCTAAAAAAGTAGGGAAAAATCAATCCACTTCCTCAGAGAATGTATTATTTCATGGAATGAATGTGAACCTAATAGTAAAATACATATAATACAAATAAAAGTGGGGATGCAGGAGAAAGATCATATTTGCTAGTGATCATCAGGGAAGGAGATAATGAAACTGTCCTTTGACATGGCTAAGCATGGACTAAGGCAAACATATATATACATACACACACACAGAATAAGAAAACTGAACTTGTTCAAGAAACAAGGAATAGTCCAGTTTGTCGATCCTTGATTCCCTCTCCATGATGGCCCAACACTTGTGTGGCAGACTACTGACCAATAATGTTAGAGAAGTAGGTCAAGGCTATATCATGAACTGGTTTAATCTTTGGCTAAAGAGTTTAGACTTAGTTCAATGGATAATAAGAAGCTGATGACAGCTCGATTTTAGAAAAGTTAATCTGGAAGAGATGAATAGAATGTTTGGGAAGGGAGATACTGACAGATCCTTAATAAAGAAGCCAGTTGGGAAGCTTTTGCAACAATCCAGGCAAGAGGGCCTGGGTGATTCACTTGGTTAAGTGTCTGACTCTTGATTTCGTCACAATCTCACAATTCATGAGATCAGTGGGCTCGAGCCCCATATCAGGCTCTGAACTGACATCCAGGAGCCTGCTTGGGAGTTTCTCTCTGTCTCTCCCCCACTTGTGCTCTCTCTCTCTCTCTCTCAAAAAATTAATTAACTAAAAAAGAGGGCTGATAGGAGCATAAAAACATAGCGACCTAAAAGGAAATTGATGGAGGAAAAGCCAAAGCTGCTGCAAACTTTTTTGCTAGAGTGATTAACAGACTTGATGGTATCACTAACAAAATAAGGAAGACAGAAAGAGGAATTGGCTTAAGACACAGAAAGGTTAGAAATGTTAGCACAAAAACAAAAAACAAAACACAAAGACAAAAACAAAAAACAAAAAAAAAAAACAACTGGGTGCCTGGGTGGCTCAGTCGGTTAAGCATCTGACTTTGGCTCAGGTCATGATCTCACGGTTTGTGAGTTCCAGCCCTGCTTCAGGTGAACATGAGCCCCACTGGGTGAGCTCTGCTTCTCTCTCTCCCTTTGTCTCTACTCCTTGTTCACTTGTGCCCTCTAAATTAATTAGTTAATTAATTCAGTCTAAAAAAAAGATGAAATACAAAAACAACAGCAAAAAAAAAAAAGCCAAAATATTTTTTTTAATGTTTATTTACTTTTGAGAGACAGAGAAAGAAAAAGTGCGAGCAGGAGAGGAGCAGAGAGAGAGGGAGACACAGAATCCAAAGTAGGCTCCAGGCTCTGAGCTGTCAGCACAGAGCCCGATGTGCTTGTCTCAGCACAAGACATGAGATCATGACCTGAGCCAAAGTCGGACACTCAACCAACTGAGCCACCCAGGCACCCAAGCCAAAATAATTTTCAAATAAACACTGTATGTATAATGCAGCATTTGAGTGATAACATACAAAATACCAAAACAAAATTTGTTTTGTTTTTAAGTTCTACCCTCTAAGAGGGGCTTGAACTCATGACCCCTAGATCCAGAGTAGCATGCTCTACTGACTGAGCCAGCCAGGCATCTCCTGCAAAGGACAAGGTTTTGACAAAGCTTTTTTTTTTTTTTAATATGACAATATATGAATACCATGTAGACCATATATAACAATAACTACCTGAAAAGCCTTCTTTGAAAACTTTCCCATCCCCACATGCACCACCGTGTTATGTGAAATAGGGAGAAATTGGAGTGCCAATTTTTAAATGTTTATGTATTTATTTTTGAGTGGGGGAGGGGCAGAGAGAAAGGGAGAGAGAATCTGAAGCAGGCTCCACAAGGGCTCTGTCAGCACAGAGCCCATTGCAGGGCTGGAACTGTGAAATCATGACAGGAGCTGAAATCAAGAGTGGGATGCTTAACGGACTGAACCACCCAGATGCCCTGCAGTGCCATTTTAATAAACATTGTCATGGACCTTAGCTATCTGCAAGTCTTCTGTTAAAGAGTCTTTTAGACTGCAGACTTTCATTTACTTGTATCTGTCAGGAATGTATCACAGATGCCTAACTAATTTCAATAACTTTGGGGCATATATATTTTATCCTATGTCTAACACAAGACCTTTGCTCCTTTATTTATTTACTTATTTTTGAGAGAGGGAGAGAGGGAGAGAGAGTATGCATACACTAGGGTAAGAGGGAGAGGGACAGAGAATCTGAAACAGAATCCAAGAGGAGCCTAACGCTGGGCTTGATTCCATGACCCCGGGGTTATGACCTCAACCAGTATGAAGAGTAGGTCGCTCAACTGACTGAGTCACCCAGGTGCCTGGAGACCTTTGCTCCTTCAGTGTTGAATTTATCCACAAACAAAATTTTAAATATTTAAAAATATTTATTTATTTATTTTGAGAGAGACAGCACATGCACATGCACACACATAAGTGGGAGAGGGGCAGAAAGAGAGAGGGAGAGAGAGAATCCTAAACAGGCTCCTTGCTGTTAAGGTGGAGTCCAATGTAGGGGTTCACAAAGCATGATATCTCACAAAGCATGAGGTCATGACCTGAGCCAAAATCAAGAGTTGGAGGCTTAACCAACTGAGCCACCCAGGAATTCCCAAAATGTTTTAGATGTTATGCAATGTCACATGAAATTGGACATCTTTGTTTTCTTTTATATGCATATAGCGTATTTTAGTATATCAGAAGAAATGCCATAACTATTTCTGAAATGATACACAAGACACTGTCTAGCAGTGATTACCTCTGGGGGATGGGACTGATGAAACTTAGGAGACCTGTACCTTTTACTTTTCATTATACACTTTTTTTATGGTTTGGATATTTTCTAAAGCATACTTGGGTTATATTTTTGATCTATGGTAATTAGATATTAAGAAATTGCATGAGATGAACATAATTCTTAATATTTTCAACTCTTTTTCTTTGTAATTAAGTAGGCTCCATGCCCAATGTGGGGCTTGAACTTATGACCCTGAGATCAAGAGTCACATGCTCTACCAACTGAGCCGGCCAGGTGCTGCTCAACTCTAGAAATAATATTAGATATTCTGAAGTTGTGACATCAGATTTCCATGGCTAATGTGAAGTTGAGAAAAGTTTGTGAACATAAGGTCAAAGCTAATAAGGAGAGCAGAAATTTTAGGAAATTGCTTCAGATTTCTCTTTTATTTTGGTTTTAATAATCTGGTATTTGAAAAAATGAAAACCAACATTTTTCTTTTTTTTAATTTTTTAAATGTTTTATTTATTTTTGAGAGAGAGAGAGAGGCAGACTACGAGTGGGGAGCGGCAGAGAGAGAGGGAGACACAGAATCCAAAGAAGGCTCCAGGCTCTGAGATGTCAGCACAGAGCCCGACGCAGGGCTCACACTCATGAACCGTGAGATCATGACCTAAGCTGAAGTTGGACGCTTAACCAACTGAGCCACCCAGGTGCCCCAAAACTGACATTTTTCGAGTCAAGTCTTTTTCTGAAGCCCATCAAATCTTCACATTAATTTTTTAAATTTAAGTATAGTTGCTGCACATTAATTTCTAACAACACAGTAGAATAAGAAAGAACCAAAGCATTGAATGTTCTCTACTTAGATAATGGTCTTAATTAAGGACTCACTAAATATCCGAGTATCAGTTTCTAATCTGTAAAATGTGAGTGATCCCCTCCATGTGATGCAAATATCACATGAGATCATTGAGGCATAAGAGCTACTGCAGTGCTCAGCACATATTAGGTGCTATATTCCTCTCACTTCCTGAGTGTGTACACCCCTAGACCTACAGAATAGATCTATATTCAATCTAGATTCATTCATTGATCTATAGTCAACACACATCCACTGTCTACCTACTGTGTTCCAGGCATTATGTTAGATGACCAAGATATACAAATTAATAAGACAACATTTCTACAAAGTCTTTTGTAAGAGAGAAAGCAGCTACAAAAAGTGAGCACAATTTGTCAATTACCTATTTTATATTAGGAGTATGCATGGAGTACTATAAGGCAGAAAGAGGGGAGAGACCAATTCTATGGGAAGAGTGAGGAGATTAGGAAAAGAGACTTGAGCTGAGCCTTGAAAAATGAGTAAGAGTTTTCCAGGCAGTTGTAGGAGAAAGAATATTGCAGAAGAGGAATTGTATTATGTCAATGTAGTTACAATTAGATATAGCAATGAACTAGAAGTTGTTTACAGAACTGACCTAATTTATTCTTTCATTCATTCAATAGATATTTCTTGTGCAGATGGTAGGCATCAGAGATACAATAGTTGATAAAAACATGGTCCGTCTTGATCTCAGGGTTATAAGTTCGAGCCCTATGTTGGATGTGGAAATTACTTCAAAATAAAACCTTAATGGGGCACCTGGGGCACTCAGTCCGTTAGACGTCCAACTTTGGCTCTGGTCATGATCTCACAGCTCGTGAGTTTGAGCTCTGCATTGGACTCTATGCTGACGCCCTTCCCCTGTTCATGCTCGCTCTCTCTCTCTCTCTCTCTCTCAAAAATAAATAAACATTAAAAACATTTTAATACAAAAATAAAACCTTAAAAACAAAGAAAAAAGCTTGGCCCATGTCCTTCAGGGAGCTTATACTCCAGTGGGAAAGACAGATCTTAATCAAATAATCACAGCAATTCATGTAAAATTCAAACTGAGATTAGTATGTTTGAGAGGAGGTTTAGTACCTGGTGATATAAAACCATAAAAAAGTAATTTGACCTAAAACAATTTACTTTTTTTTAAAAATATTTATCTTTGAGAGAATGCAAGAAGGGGAGGGGCAGAGAGAGAAAGGGACAGAGAAACTGAAGAGGGCTTTGCCCCCACAGGCTGACAGCAACGAGCCTGATGTGTGGCTCCAACTCATAAACTGCAAGATCATGACCTGAGCCAAAGTCAGACACTCAAGCCACTGAACCACACAGGTGCCCCATTGACCTAAATAAGTTTAGAGAAGGCTTCTTTGAGGAAGGAAGTGATGCTTAAACTCAGAAGTGGAGGATGACATGGGCTTAACTGAGGAAAGGCGTAAGAAAAAGCATTCCACAAAAAGGAAACAGAGCCTCTGGTAGGAGAGCTGGTGTTTTCAAAGGTCTGATCACAACCTCAAATACATTACTACACTATGTCCTTTAAGGGTCAAGAATTCAAATGCCTTCCAGGGATCAGGCAGGTCACCTATGCTGACAAATGTATGAGACAATAGAGGGAGCTGCTAGACTGGAGAAGTGTCAAAGTGTTTGTCCAGCCTACAATGAAACTTGTCTGCAAATGAAATTAACTGGTTCATAAGAACAAAATTATTGGTTTGCAACTATAGAAGAAAACCACTGTGACTAGAGTAGGAAGAACTAGGAAGCGTGTGATATAAGATGAAATAGAGAAGTAGGTCAAATCTAGGGGCGCCTGGGTGGCTGAGTTGGTTGAGTGTCCAACTTTGGCTCAGGTCATGATCTCATAGTTCATGAGTTCGAATCCCTCACTGGGCTCTCTGCTGTTAGCACAGAGCCCACTTCAGATCCTCTGTCCCCCTCTCTCTGTGTACCTCCACCACTCAGGCTCTCTCTCTCAAAAATAAATAATAAAACATATACATATAAAATCTTATAGCCACTAGAAGCCTTGTAGTCACTGTGGAGGTCTTGTCATTATCCTAAAAGCAACACGGTTGACATGGTCAGGTGTACATTTTAAAAAAGATCCTTGCCCATAGCTTGGATAATGTAACAGAGACAAAAGCAGATATGAGTAGACTATTGCAAGATGTGGCACTTAGTCTAGAGTAAAGGCCACAGAAATGGAGGGAAATGGATAAATGGACTCTGAAGTGATAAAATGGATGAGACTTGGCAAGGGATTCAATAAGGCAATGGGGAGAGGAAGATGTCAAGGATAATTCCTAGTTTCCTGTTAACATAATTTTATGGATTCACCACCGAGGCAGGGATCACTAGAAGAGAATCAGTTTACTGTTGGTTTAGAGCAAAGTGGAAGGACAGAGGAAAGGATGAGTTACTTGGTTGGGCCATATTGAGTATGCAGAGGCCTTAGAGACACCCAAGAAGAGATACTAAAGAGTTGAATATATAAGAAGCAGCCTGGGCTAAAGATGTAACATTAGTAAATCAAGGTTAAGGAGAAAGTGAGAACCTAGAATTCAGCCTTGAGTAACTAGAACACTTAATGTCTAGATAGAGAATCAAAGACTGGCAAAGGAGACTAGGAAGTAGCTAAAGATGTAGAGGGTAAAACAAGAGTTATAGAAGCCAATGGAAAAGAGTGTTTTAAGAATAATACAGTATAAGGGGCACCTGGGTGGCTCAGTCTGTTAAGTGTCCGACTTCAGCTCAAGTCATGATCCTGTGGTTCAGGAGTTAGAGCCCCACGTCGGGCTCTGTGCTGTAGCTCAGAGCCTGGAGCCTGCTTCAGATTCTGTGTCTCCCTCTCTCTCCGCCCCTCCCCCACTCACGCTGCCTCTCTCTCTCTGTCTCTGTCTCTCTCTCTCAAAAACAAATAAGCATTAAAAATTTTTTAACAAAAGAATAATACAGTATTGGATGATGAGCACTGAGTAGCATGGAATTACTGAAGCATTATATTGTACACCTGAAACTAATAAAGCACTGTATGTTAATTATGCTGGAATAAAATTAAAAATAAATATGAGCACTTGGGTTGCTCAGTTGGTTGAGCAACCGACCCTTGATTTCAGCTCAGGTCATCATCTCACGATTCTGCTCTGACAGTGTGGAGCCTGCTTGGAATTCTCTCTCTCTCTCTCTCTCTCTCTCTCTCTCTCTCTCTCTCTCTCTGCCTCTTCCCCACTCATGCTCTCTCTCTCTCAAAAAAAATAAATAAAACTTTTTAAAATTAAAAATAAATAAAAATAAAGACAAAATAATCTTACAGTGATTAGAATGCAAGAAAAAAGAGTAATAAATATAGCTTTGGAAATGTTGAGTTTAAAAGGTCTACAAAGGGTCTAGGTTGAAATAATCTGGACCTCAAAAATGGACTTAACATTAGAAAGATAAACTTGGAAGTTTGGGGCACTTAAGTTGCAAGTTAAGCCGTATTTATTTAGAGAACAGAGTGTAATGTTGTAAAGATGGTCCTCGATCAACAGTAGCAATTACTATTCACACACTTGAGCAGTAATAACACTGATGGATTTACTTACTGTTTTCGTCCCAGAAGATAAAAACACTTTGGAGATATTATCCAATTGCTTCTGTCAGTCAATATTTGGTCTGTCAGCAATATTTATTGAGGGTATTATAGTATGAAGTCCTATGGAAAGATAAGATACAAAAGAAAGTATGAGTGTCGCCCTGAAGCCTTCAGGCAATTGGGGAAATAAAATATTGACATATGTAATACTAATGAACAGTTACATATTTACATACTTAATAAAGTTCAACACTATTCTTCATGAATGCTGAAGAGGGATGGTAATTCAGAGGCTATCTACATTTGGTGGAGTTGTTCAAGAACAGTTTTCTAAAGGAACTGAGTTGTCAGTGGATTTTATTTTGTTTTATTTTGTTTTAATGTTTATTTATTTACTTTGAGAAAGAGAGAGTGCAAGAAGGGAAGGGGCAGAGAGAGAGGGAGAGAGAATCACAGATGGGATTCCCGAGTCAGGGATTGATCCCACAAACTGTGAGATCACGACCTGAGCCAAAATTAAGAGTCAGTCGGACACTTAACCGACTGAGCCACCCAGGCACCCCTGGATTTTTAAAAATTTTTTAATTTTAATTTTATTTTTAGTTTATTTATTTTGAGAGAGAGAGAGAGAGCATGCACACATGTAGGGGAGGAGCAGAGAAAGGAGAGAGAGAGAGAGAGAGAGAGAGAGAATCCAAAGCAGGCTCCACACAGTCATACAGAGACTGACATGAGGCTTGAACTCACAAACTGTGAGATCATGATGTGAGCCAAAATCAAGAGTTGGTCGCTTGGGGCGCCTGGGTAGTTCAGTTGGTTAAGCCTCTGACTTCTGCTCAGGTTATGATCTCATGGCTCTCATGAGTTCAAACCCTTCATTGGGCTCTGTGCTGACAGCTCAGAGCCTGGAGCCTGCTTTGAATTCTGTGTCTTCCTTTCTCTCTGTGCCTCCCCCGTTTGTGTTCTGTCTGTCTCTCTCTCTCAAAAATATATTAAAAAATAAAATAAAATAAAATAGAAAGAGTCAGACGTTTAACTGACTGAGCCACCCAGGTGCCCCTCCTGGATTTTAAATAATAGAATTCTAGAGATGGTAAGGACCTTGCAGATCTTCAAGGCAAAGACAAATATTTTTGAAGTGCTTCTTATATATAAGGGGAGGCGATGGGAAAGGGACCCACAGAGATCCTGCTTTGTGTGGGCCTAGTATAGGTCTTTTACTGTCATGTTTAAGGTATGGTGACACTGTGAAGTTTATCAAGAAGTTAGTCTCAGTTGTGCCAACAGAATTGCGCGATTGCAGCCTTAGAGTTTAGATAGGACCCCAGGGAGGCATTTAACAAAAATTTCTTGAGCTATTTGTTATTTGCTATGTGCCAAGTCCTGAGCTAAGCACTGGGAATATAAAATGAAAGATAAGCCCTTTGAAGGGTGTACAACTTGGTAACTGGTTAGAGTGTGTGAGAAGTGCTTGATGTGGAAATGCTACAGAAGCAGTGTCAGGGGAGCGGCAGTACTCCTAATTCTGCCTGGGTCATTACGTGAGGCTTCAAGGAGCTCTGCGAGGTGGGTTTTGAGGGATAGGATAAGTTTGCCAGGCTGACAAGAATAAGAGCAATATAGAGGAAGGAGAGACAGAACAGAAGGGATGACATTCCAGGCAGACCTGTATCTGTTCCAACCATTCCATCCCTTCTATTCACAAAGCCAGACAAAATAAGTTTGTTAGGAGAGACTCACAGGGTAATTAAGTCAGCTTTGAACGAATCTTCAGTGAGGAGGAAGAAAATGTCCAGAAATAATTCAGTCAATTGCTTTTCAAATACCTAATAAGTAGAGGTCATCTCGTGTGACACAGAGAAACATCAGAGTGGAGCAGGTCCCAGCATGTTTCAGGTGAAAATGAAAGGAAAGTAGATCAGGAACATTGCATATGGCTTCAGAGGTGAGAGATAATGGGCTGGAGTTCACAGAGCAAAGCATTCTGTGCTAGAGATCCAGCTTTGGAAGTGTTCTGCGGGTCCTAAAGTGCTTGCAGTGAGTGCCAAGAGAACTCTGAAAAAGAGAGAGAAGATGGTGAAGTATTTTGGCTGGATGTGTAAGAGAAGAACAAGGATGGACTGCATGTGTTACATAATTCCAGGATGGAGGAATTTCAAAATTAAGCGTGGACAGGAAGGAGAACGAAACTGTGTTGTGAATGTAACCTCAGGAGTGGGTCAATGGACTCAGGAATAAATAGGTGTTATAGGAACAAGAAAAGGCAAGAAATACCATTTGTCAAGGAGAGAAATGGAACTTAAGTTAAATGGGAGAACAAGATCAGGCAAAGGGGTGACCTAGGCATGATACGCATAAAGACTCTGGGGCGCCTGGGTGGCTCAGTTGGTTAGTCCTCCAACTCTCGATCTCAGCTCAGGTCTTAATCTCAGAGTCGTGAGTTCAAACCCCATATTGGGTTCTGTGCTGGGTGTGAATCCTACCTAGGGAAGAAAAAATACCTCCAGACAGCAGAGAAGATGGAGCATTGAAGACGAACTGGAGATACTAAGAGAAGGGCTCTTCAAAAACAGTAAAAAAAAAAAAAAAAAAGCTTAAATAAAGTAGCATGGACACTATGGGCTCAAGGGGGAGAAGTTAAAGAACAGTCATATAACAAGGCAAGAAACTTCAGCTAAGGAAGGAAATAGTACTGCGGAGGAAGGGTAGGAAAGGTAAGAAATCTATTGCTTGAAGCCCTTACTTGACAGCCTGAGCTATGGGCAGCTTTGGAGGTGAGGAAAAAATGAAGGCTTAGAACAAGTTCCATGGCAGAAAGAGGCTAAAAATCTCCACAAACAGGGATTGTTGAGGAGCAATAAAGACTTCAGGCAGATTTAGGGCCTAAGATTTTGAAGCTGGCTGAGTCTGAGAGAATTCTGCTGCTTGCAAGCAGTAGAGAAAGGGATGAGGGGGATGTAAAGGCCAAGTGAGGGTGTTTCCAGGGAGTTTGGGAGAGGTCAAAAGAAGAATTAAATTAGTGGGTTGAAAAGGTTACCAATGAAGTTGCCGGAAGTTGCTGGACAAGACATAAATGTAGCAAATGGCTACAATCTTGTCATAAGAAGTAGGGAAGGAGCTTGCACCAAAACAGGCTCACCTGACCACATGCAGACAGTTCTCCATTGGGGGTTGGGTCCTTTTGGAAGTTGTCTATAATACAAAAGATCTTGTTTCTTCATTATAACTAGAATATATCTTCATGCTTTACAATCACTGTGAAGACATGGTAATTCTAGTTCCTTCCAAAACAATTCTGGCAATCCCAATTTTCTTCTCCTTCTTTCTACTACTTTGATTTCCTTTCTTCTGCCTCCCCCATGGAGGTGTCTTTTGGTTTGCACCTACTATGTGTTCTATGTACCCTGTGTATTCTTTTTAAAAATTTTTTTAAAAAATTTATTTATTCTTGAGAGACAACGTGAGCAGGGGAGGGACAGAGACAGAGGGAGAAGGAGAGAGAGAATCCCGGGCAGGCTCCACACTGTCAGCATGGAGCCCTACATGGAGTTCAAACCCACAAATAGTGAGATCATGACCTGAGCTGAAATCAAGAGTGGGATGCTTAACCAAATGAGCCACCCAGGCGCCCCATACCATGTGTATTCTTGACAATTGTTGAATTCAGTTTAAAAACTTGAGTAAGAAAAAGATTTTAGTTCTGTGTCTGCCATTAAATTGACCAGTAAATGCCAATTCCTGCAAACTTGCTCAGTGCAAATTCTCGAGTAATTCGCTTGGGTCTTTTTTGCTCTAAGTTTTTCTTGCTCTCTTGAACTCCTGGCAGAATTGACAGCATAGTTCTTTTTCAGTGCTAAGCTACTACTGCAGATTTATCTTGCCCAGCCTCCCCTCCTATCTCCCAGGATCATGCAAATGTGCTGTGCTAGATCACCAAGGGACAATTAGCTCTCCCCTACCTACATTACATCATCTATCTATCTATCTATCTATCTATCTATCTATCTATCCATCCATCCATCCCTGAGCTCCATATAGAAAATACTTTGTCTTCTTAGCCATTTATACTACCAGGATTCCTCACCAATACTAGAACAGTGTTGCCAAATTTTGATTTTATTATTTTTTGTTTTATTTTAATTCCAGTATCGTTAACATACAGTGTTGTATTAGTTTCAGATGTACAATAAAGTGATTCAACAATTTTATACATTATTCAGTGCTGTAAGTGTACACTTAATCCCCTTCACCTCTTTTACCCATCCCCCACCCACTTCCCCTCTGGTAATCATCAGTTTGTTCTCTATAGTTCAGAGTCTGTTTCTTGGTTTCTCTCTCTGTCCCTCTTTTTCCCTTTTGCTCATTTGTTTTGTTTCTTAAATTCCACATAAGAGTGAAGTCATATGGTATTTCTATTTCTCTGACTTCTTTCTCTTGGTATTATACTCTCTAGATCCATCTATATTGCTGCAAGTGGCAAGATTTTGTTCTTTTTTATGGCTGAGTAATATTCCCTGTGTATATGCATGTATGTGTGTGTGTGTGTGTGTGTGTGTGTGTGTGAGAGAGAGAGAGAGAGAGAGAGAGAGAGAGAGAGAGAGAGACCTCTTCTTTATCCATTCATCTATTAGTGGACACTTAGACTGTTTCCATAATTTGCCTATTGTAAGAATGCTGTAATAACCATAGGGATGCATGTATCTTTTCAAATTCATGTTTCATATTCTTTGGGTAAATATCCAGTGGTGGAATTACTGGATCATATGATAATTCTTTTTTTAATTTTTTGAAGAACCTCCATACTGTTGTCCACAGTAGCTGCACCAGTTTACATTCCCACCAACAGCACAAGAGGCTTCCTTTTTCTCTACATTCTTGCCAACCCTTGTTGTTTCTTGTGTGTTTTGATTTTAGCCATTCTGACAGATGTGAGATGATATCTCATTGTGCTTTTGATTTGCATTTCCCAGATGATGTGCTATTGAACATCTTTTTCTTTTTTTTTTTTTTTAAGTAGGCTCCACATTTAACATGGACTTGACTCAAGACCCTGAGATCAGGAGTCATATGCTCTGGGCACCTGGGTGGCTCAGTGAGTTAAGTGTCCCACTCTTGATTTCAGCTCAGGTCATGATCTCATGGTTCGGTTAGTGAGATTAAGCTCCACATTAAGCTCTGCACTGACAGCGTGGAGACAGCTTAGGATTCTCTCTCTCGTCTCTCTGCCTCTTCCCTCCCCCAAAAATAAATAAAATAAAATAAATTTTAAATGTAAAAAAAGATGTTTTCAAAAACATTAAAACAAAACAAAAAAGAAGTTGTGTGCTCTACCAAATGAACCAGCATCTTTTTGTGTCTGTTGGCTGTGTATCTTTTTTGGTGAAATGTCTATTCGTGAACTTTGCCCATTTATTAGGTGGATTATTTGTTTTTTGGTGTTGAGTTGTATCAGTTCTTTACATATATTGGATACATACCCCTTTATTGGATATGTCATTTGCAAATATCTTCTTCCACTTAGTAGCTTGTCTTTTAATTCTGTTGATTGTTTTGTTTTTTGTTTTTTGTTTTTTTGCTGTACAGAAGCTTTTTATTTTGATGTAGCCCCAATAGTTTATTATTCCTTTTCTTTTCTTGCCTCAGGAGTCATATCTTAGAAAATGTTGCTATAGCCAATGTCAGAGAAATTACTACCTTTGGCCTCTTCTAGGGTTGTTATGGTTTCAAGACTCACATTTAAATCCTTAATTCATTTTGAGTTTCTTTTCTTTTTTCTTTTTTTAAAAATTTTTAAGTAATTTTTTAAAGTTTATTTATTATTGAGAGACAGAGAGACACAGAGCGTGAGCAGGGGAGGGGCAGAGAGAGGGGGAAGCACAGAATCTGAAGCAGGCTCCAGGCTCTGAGCTGTCAGCACAGAGCCCAATGCGGGGCTCAAACTCACAAACCAGGAGATCGTGACCTGAGCTGAAGTTAGATGTTTAAACAACTGAGCCACCCAGGCACCCCAATTTTCATGTACGGTATAAGAAAGTGGTCCAGTTTCACTCTTTTACATGTGGTTGTCCAGTTTTCCCAACACCGTTTGTTGAAGAGATTGTCTTTTTCCAGTATTGTCAAATTAAAAAACTTTTGAGAATCAAGATTATTTTTTTTAATTTTTTTTAACGTTTATTTATTTTTGAGACAGAGAGAGACAGAGCATGAACGGGGGAGGGGCAGAGAGAGAGGGAGACACAGAATCGGAAGCAGGTTCCAGGCTCTGAGGCATCAGCCCAGAGCCCGACGCGGGGCTCAAACTCAACGTTCTGCGAGATCCTGACCTGAGTTGAAGTCGGACGCTTAACCAACTGAGCCACCCAGGCGCCCCAAAATTATTTTCTTTAGGGTAGAAACTGTGTGTGGGATGCATGTGTATCTGTGTATATGCATGTGTGTTTGAGGAGAGTATATCTATTTTTTTTTTCCCTAGGGCACTGCCTAAGGTAAATTAGTAAGCAGGGCAGCTAAGACGAAATTAGTTATATCTTTAGGAAGTTAAATCAACACAGTTCCAGGACCCACATATGTGTAAATAAATCTCTTTTCTAGAGAGATGATTGGAATAAGACAGGAATTCTTGCTTTGTTATTAAGGAAGAATAAGGTGAGGTAGCTGTAAGGAAAGTGGGAAACTGCTTAAACATTTATTCCTGGATAATGAGTTCTGGAAAGAATTTCACTTCCTTTTCTTCTCCTTGAGTAGACATTTCATATTACTGTCTAGTTCCTCATGTATTGTTCAACCTTTCAGTTTCTATGAAAATATCAAATCAGACCCCTTTTCTTTCTTTTTTTAAATATATATATTTTTAAGTTTATTTAATTTTTGAGAGAGACAGAAACAGCATGAGCAAGGGAGAGGCAGAGAAAGAGGGAGGGAGAGAGAATTCCAAGCAGGATCTGTGCTGTCCGCACAGAGCTTGACTCGGAGCTTGAACTCATGAAACCATGAGATCATGGCCTGAGCCTAAACCAAGAGTCAGACACTTAACTGACTGAGCCACCCAGGCGCCCCCAGACACCTTTTGGATAGGATCAGATTGACTGATGTTGTTCAGTGAGATGTTAAGACTCAGATACCAGAGTGGCTGTAAATATCATCTACATGCTGATGTCTCCCAAATTTGTTTTTCCAGAGAAAATCTCTTTTCCAAATTCAAAATTATCCCAGACTTGGCCAATGGGAGTGATCTATACTTTTTTTCTGACAGGCACATAGAGTTTCCAATGTCTTCCTGTTGTGAAACACAGTGAAAACTATTGTATTTCCACAAAAACAATCCCACCTTCAGGACCTTTGCATTTGTTCTTTCCTACACATAAAATCCCGCCCCCCCCCCCCCCCGCCCCAGCTCCCTCCCTTATCTTTTTCGGACCTACTCTATGAGCTTACTGCTGTATTTAAAATTGCAGCTTTGGGGCGCCAGGGTGGTTCAGTCGGTTAAGCGGCCGACTTTGGCTCAGGTCACGATCTCGCGGTCCGTGAGTTTGAGCCCCGCGTCGGGCTCTGGGCTGACAGTTCAGAGCCTGGAGCCTGTTTCAGATTCTGTGTGTCTCTCTCTCTGACCCTCCCCTGTTCATGCTCTCTCTCTCTCTGTCTCAAAAATAAATAAACGTTGGGGCACCTGGGTGGCGCAGTCGGTTAAGCGTCCGACTTCAGCCAGGTCACGATCTCGCGGTCCGTGAGTTCGAGCCCCGCGTCAGGCTCTGGGCTGATGGCTCAGAGCCTGGAGCCTGTTTCCGATTCTGTGTCTCCGTGTCTCCCTCTCTCTCTGCCCCTACCCCGTTCATGCTCTGTCTCTCTCTGTCCCAAAAATAAATAAACGTTGAAAAAAAAAATTTAAAATAAATAAATAAATAAATAAACGTTAAAAAAATTTTTTAAATTGCAGCTTTCCTCATCACTTCCTGTCCCCTTGCCTGTTTTTCTCCCACTCCCTCTGACTATGACCATCTGATGCACTATATATATTTTGGTTATTTGACTTCTTCATTTTCGGCCCCAACCCCACTCCATGATGGAATGCAAGCTTCACAAGGACAGAGGTTTCATTTTGCTCACTGCTGCTTCCCTAGATTTAGAACAGTGCCTGGCACATAGTATAGGTTCAACTAACATTTACGGAATGAAGAGAATGAGTGTTACCATGGATATTTTTCTACATCTTTGTGTGATTTTCCCATTTCAATACCTAAAATTTTTTTAATGTTTATTTATTTTGAGAGAAAGAGAGAGAGAGAGAGAGAGAGAGAGAGAGAAGGCAAGCTCATGGGGGAGGGGGCAGAAGGAGAGGGAGAGAGAGAAAATCCCAAGCAGGCGCCACACTGTCAGTGTAGAGCCCTATGCAGAGCTTGAACTCACAAACCTTGAGATCATGACTTTGAGATCAGAACCATGAGATCATGTCTGTGAGACGAGCCAAAATCAAGAGTCAGATGTTTAACAGACTGAGGCACCCAGGTCCCCATTTCAATAGTTTTTATTTTTATTATTTTAAAAAAATTTTAAGAGATACAGAGTGCGAGCAGGGTAGAGGCAGAGAGAGAGAGGGAGACACAGAATACAAAGCAGGCTCCAGGCTCTGAACTGTCACCACAGAGCCCTAAGCAGAGCTTGAACTCATGAATGGCCAGATCATGACCTGAGACAAGGTTGGCTGCTTATAGGACTGAGCCACCCAGGGGCGCCTCAATACTTTTTAAAGATAGTCATTTCAGTGAACTGACAAATGCCAGGATATTGCTATTTCACGATAATCTTTTCCCCTTTGTTCTTCTTTTTCAAATGTTCTTTCTTTTTTGTTCTTTACAGAGATTAAGTTATGAGTCAAACTCTCCCAACATTCTTTTCATCTAAGTCCTAGGAGATTGTTTTTGACAAGGTATTAATAATTAGGTTTTTTTAAACATTGAAAAGAGTCCGTTTTTGAAGATAACATTTATTTTATTTTTAAAAAAAATTTTTTTAACGTTTATTTATTTTTGAGACAGAGACAAAGCATGAACAGGGGAGGGTCAGAGAGAGGGAGACACAGAATCCAAAACAGGCTCCAGGCTCTGAGCTGTCAGCACAGAGCCCGATGCAGGGCTCGAACTCACGGACCGCGAGATCATGACCTGAGCCGAAGTTGGCCGCTTAACCGACTGAGCCACCCAGGCGCCCCTAAGATAAGATTTATTTTAAAAGCCACATTTTAAATTTCCTCCAACTAACATATTTATCTGACTGTAGCACTGAAAACACTGTAGTGTTCATTTGCTCTGCTTGCCAACCCAGAATGTGTGTTCTTCCTGGGCAAGAGGCAATTTTTATTCATCTCTGTATACCTATATCCTGGCTGAAGTATAAATTTGAATGAATCAATCCGTGAGAAAGGTTGAAAGTTTAGGAATCTATCTCAAAAGAACAATCTGGTTATGCTTATTAAAGCAAGTATAACAAGAATACAAATTATGTGCAGAATGGGGGTAGAATGGTGTTGAAGGCAATGACAGAATGAATCTTTCTCTTCGGTTGAAGTTTGACCTGGGAGGAAAGATAGTTCCATGAACAGCATTTTCCTTACCACGGTGAGCCCATGAAAGATCTGGATTCCCTTGTCTGTGTAATGACTGACTGCTGGAAGAAGCAACAGCCATCAAACATTTAGGGAGAAATTCCAATGCCCCATGGAGTCTTAATTTTGGCATAATGCCACTTGGTTATTCCTTTTAATGCTAAAAACTTACTACTTCTTCCGATGCCTTCAATTTTTCATCCATAAAGTGAATATGACCACCCTCAACATACAAGGCCAGATAGCTAACAAAAAATGTTATGACATCTGCAGACATCAAGTGTTGAGTCAAGGAAACACAACCGTCCTCTGGCCTCTCTTTAGTGTTGAGGGCAGTTTACCACTGTCTGCAACCCAGATATTGCTCAGTTGTGTCATCTTTGATCTGGCACTCCCTTGATCTATCTATAAACATTCAATTTAGAAACCCTAAAATTTTTCTCTCAGCCCAAGAACTCCTCGGAAAAAAGATAATGACAAGAAAACCTTAACACCTCTCTCCCCATCCAATACTCTCCTTTAACATCACACACACACACACACACACACACACACACACACACACACACACACCACACAAAGGTGTTATGAGAGAGGAGGGCTAAGGGGAGGGGTAAGGGTCGAGAGGGGAGTCCAGCTCCAGTTTGGGGAAATCCAGCTCGCGTTTTGACTCTCGCTCAGCGGTGCAGGGTCCAGCAAAGGCAGAGCCCCTGCTTCACTCCCAGAGGTCTGTCCTGGGGAGACACTACTGCTCCGGGGGGCTGACCTGGCGGGGAGTGGCAGCGCAATCCGCTCCCGCACTGCTTTGTGCGCGCAGCCGCCGGCCCCTCGGCTCCCGGGTCTGCCCCCTGGGACAACCCCCTGCCCCGCCCCAGTCATGCAACTCTACCTGCTTCTCCTCTGTGGACCTTTGGGAAGCTGCCGCCCACCCCAGGGTCTCGGGCCCTGACCCTGCCAGGCAGCCGGTAGGTGTCCGCCCGGGGCCCGCTCGCGCCCCTCGTGCCCGCCGAGACTCTGGGCTCTCAAGTTGTGGGGACCAGCGCGAGTTGGAAAGTTTACCCGAGGGCTGGTGCGGGCTTGGAGCCTGGGGCACGCGCGCTGCCCTCGGAGCCGGCGCCGGCCAGTGGTGAGTTGGGGCTGGGGCAGAGGGCAGGGTTGCAGGGACCCTCACACCGAGGCCGGAAGGGGGTGCGAGGGGCGGTACTCGGCTAGGGCTGGGTGAGGGCCGGAGCTCGGCGTCCGCGGGTCCTCCGGGTCCGCTAGGGTGGGCCCACTCCCCGCGGCGACCCCCTGCCCCGAGCCGCTTGGGGCGCTTTTGTTGCGGGTGGTAAACAATGCTCCCGGCCGGAGGACGCGGCCGCCGGCCCCGGAGGCCCAGCTGCGGCGCTGGACGAGGGGAGCGGGGCGGGGGCGCCGCGGGCTCGGACCCCGGGCGCCGCCGCAAACCGGGCTTGGGGGAGGGCAAGTGTGCCTGCGGGGATCCCTGAAAGTGCCGGAGACTGATGCGCCTCGTAGGAGAGTCGCAGGTCTGGCTCCTTAAGGTGAGAAGGCAGAGTTAGGGCAAGTTGCGGGTGAGGAGCCCGTCCTGGCGCACAATCAAGCGCACCCCCAAACAGGGTTTCTCCCTGCCCCATGCTTGTGTAGGGGACAGATTTCTTTGGGAAACTATTGGCACTTCCCTCCCTGAGCATTTCGGGGAAGGGACTTCATAGATGAAACTTTAGAGTCTGACCCGAGGTGACCTGGAGTTACAGCGATCCGGGAAGTAGGGAATAGGGAGTAGAATTAGTGTTCTGTCAAAATGGCTTTTGAAAACCTCTTTTGGGCGCCACCGGGTTGCGGAGCGCGCCGGCGTTGCGGTCTGGTCAGTCCCACCCGCAGGGTCCGGGGAGCTGGCCCCCGGGGTGGGAGGTGCGCAGACCTGGGTGCCTCCGACCAGCGGTGCCGTCCGGGAGGGGCCGAGTCCCGGCCAGGGCCGCAGGCACTTCACGTGTCGTGGAGGGACGGGGCTGGATCTCTCTCCCTCTCCCCCTCTCCTCTCTTCCTCCCTTCCCGGCCCTGCTTCTCACCCACACCCTCAACTGATAGAGCTTCTGGAAGGGCTACTTGCAGTCCGTATAGTTCCACTAAAAGTGGTCAGGAGGTTACCGACCCGCCCCAGCAGCCTTCCACGTGAATGGGGAACCCAAATTGCGCATTTCTGACCCAATAAAAATGAATATATCACCAAGAACAAAAATTGCTTGGATTAGGAGTCTTTCCCCCGCCCCCAACTCCTCATTTTCCCAAATTAACCATTTTGCATAGGTCACCCCTGTGCCACTTCTCCCCGGTTCCACTCTCGGGCACCAAATGAGCTGCACAATACGTAATGGTAATAGCTTATGAAGAGATAAAGGTTAAGTGCTTCGAGACTTAAGCGAGTTAAAGATAAGGTGCACGGTCTAGTGTCCGCCCGGTGCGCTGCGCACCGCACCGGGATGAGTTGAAGGGCGGCGCTGTAGGGTAGCAGCCTCAGGTCTGCCCTGAACGAAATGTGCTCACCTTCCCTTCTCCTCCCCCTCCGACGATATGAAGTAAAATAAAGACGATGGTTTCTTAAGGCCCAAGATGCCAAATATATATGCATCTATACTCATGTATTTGGGGCTTGTTAACCAGTTAGGGCAAGAATTATTTAGAGCATATCAGGAATGTATGACCACAATTAAACAAGGGTGGTGCACCAGATAGGTGCATAGATAAGGAGATGCTTGGAGATTAGTCCGTATTATTTCCAAGAACTGAAAGACTTCGGCACTGTGATTTTGGGCGTGTTTCCTGATTTTACCAGTTTTGGGTTACACTTCCCTCCCCAAGTAAGGGATCTTAAATAGGTTGGTTGTCAGCCTCTGACAGTGTTTAAAGCCAGGTTATGATTTCGGTTAAACTTCAGAATCAAGATATTCTGGAGTTATTAGCACACACTGTCCCTTTCTCTTCGCACAGATTAGTAGCTCAGATTTACAACTCTGCGACCATCACTTACCATTATAATGAGAATTAACTATGGCACTCAGCTCTGGTTTTCCAGAATTGATGGGTCTGAGGTTTGGATCACCACTGTTTCTGCTCTTTGTTTCTCTTCCCTCTCCAATCTTCTTTATCTGGTTTGTCCATCCCCTCCCCCACTCTCTCTTTGCATCAATTTTTCTTTCCCTGCACAATTAAATTTCTTTTTTCTCTCCCCTAGGTCCTTTTACCTTTAGTCTTCAGCGTTCTGATCCCAGTTATCTTTTTTACATTCTAGCTTTATTACTACAAAAGTCTTCCCCTTAGTTTTTCGCCCACTCCCCCTTCCCCTTTAGACATTTTCTTCCTTCTTATGCTTTTTACTATTCCCAGTGTGTTTTATACTTTTCTTGTTTTTGGAAGAATCCTTCCATCTCCATTTTAACTTCTCCCTTCCCTTTTCTGTGGCTCTCTTAGGCCTTTTTTTTCTTGCTCTCTGCAGGGCAGCAGGGGTGTTTTACATATGGAAGGAGCCTTTGACTAAATCTGCTGGCATTCTAGTGAGTTTCCTTGAACAGCCTTTCCTTGTGCAGAGGGCTCTCACACTTCCTGTGGTAGAAGACTATCTAGGAACTGCAAGCCGCCCGCCCACCTCCTCTTCCTTTAGATGTAGAACTTAGTTGCTGGAGGAAACTAAGTCAGGTGGTGCCTTTTAAAAGAAATGTTGTAAGTCTTGTATTTCTCAGTCAAGTGCAGTAGCCTTTAAATTCTAAGGAGCTGAATGGAGTGACTCTGAAATCAGAGCTCCTTTTGCCTCCAGCCATATGAATGCAAATACTCACCACTTTTTTGGCCACTGCTGGTAGTGGGAAGGGTTGCAATATAATTTTAAATTGACATGCGGGCTGGATGGTTACATCAGTTCAGCCACTTCCTGCCCAAGGGACTTTGGGAGATCCAGGAGAAGGAGGAGGGATGGAGGTGGGAGAGAATTTTCTGACATGGTGCTGTTGTCAATATTGTCCTTTACAGACAACTGACATAGTTCATGAAGTCACTTTTTATTTTCTAGACCAGGGAATTACTTCAGTAATTATAAAAAAGGCCCTCTGTAGGGAAAGATTGAGTACTTAGTAAGCTCAAATAATATTGAGGAAAATACCTGATCCTATTTGCTCACCAGTTTGGTTAGGTTAAGTTTAAATTATTTGTGAATAATTAGTCAATCCTTAGACAGTCAAATATTTATTGCCTGCTCCTGCCACTTCTTCCCTCTGTCTTTAACCTTATACTCTCTACTTTAGGTTGACATCATGTCTTTTCATGTTTCAAATTATGTGTTGGCCTCTTGAATCTCCTACTGCTCTAGTCCTCTACATCAGAAGGATATTTTAGTAAAAAGAATTTTTATTTGTGGTGCCCTGCGGTGAAAAGATTTGTTAACTAATGTTTTATATCTCACAATTGTTGGGAGTTTTGTTTGCTTGTTTCATTTTGTTTTCTCTTCCAGGAAAATAAGAACCCACAGAATAGTATCAATTGCAAATAATTAGGACCTATGATCTGTATTTAATAACAGAGACACTATTCTCTTATTTTCTGCTCTGATTGTGTTATCCTATATCTATCTCTGTAGCACTCAGAACTCTTCAATATATTCTAGGGTAGAATAAAATTGATTTTGAGAAATATTGAAACGTCAATTTTCATCAGAAATGAAAAATGTAAGTGGAATTACTTTTTGGTTGTAAATATACCTTTTTGTAGGACTTAAGTACTCTATAATAAATAAAAGTAACAAAAAAGGGGGAAATGGAGCATTTAATAATGTGTACAGGTTAACAAGGAAAATAATTTTCAGGAGATCTGTGGGGATAACTTCATATTTAAATAGGAACCTATTTAATAGAATGGACTGCATTGTTTTTTCCCCCCACAAATTTCAAAAAAAGCTTGTTGCCTCTCCTCCCAGAGTTCAGCCCTGGGGATAACTTAGTTTATCACAAAAGAAGGTCACATTTCATCATTGGAGCCTTGGGTGATAAAATTAGGATCTTGTGGGAGCCCTTATTTTGTTTCTGATTGTCTATTTCTTTGGCTGGGTGGTACCCAGTGGTTTCTCCCCTGCAGTTGGGTTTTTCAGGGGTCATTGGCCTCTTTCACGATCTCATAAAAAGGCTGTTACCATTTAAAGAGACCACATCTTCCCAATCCATGTTGCTCATACCTTTTCCATTTCCTTGGCAGGCTCTTTTTCAGGAGATAAGGTTTGAATGGTAAACATTATCTTAATTACAAGGCTGAATTTCTAAAGCACTTTAATTTAAAAATATAAAAGAATATATGAGGCTGAGATCAATTTATAAACTACTTTCAAAGGCAGATCCCATGACACCTTCTGGTATATCCAGATTACTTGCCTACATAACGTGAATTTTAATTTTCGTGGCCTATTGCAATACCTAGATTATATGCTCCTAATAATTTTTTAGAAATGCAATCTTGATACAAGAGATAAAGCAAGCTTATACTGATATTGTTGAATTTCTAAAGAATGGAAAGGATTGCTTTTTGCTATCTGAAAAAACATCCTTATAAAGACTGCTGACTTTCTGGAGATTAGAATTGGAATGTCTTTTGTTTTCTAAAAATACTGGTACAAAAAGCAATGGTCTTTGGAGAAAATATCTAACAGTTTTTCACAGCCAAAAAATTAGTGCAAGCCAAAAACCTTTTTTTTTTTTAAAGGGGGAAAGCAGTAAGTTTAGATACCAAGAACTCCAGTATTCTCCAGTCTAGTGTTTGTATTTAGCACACATTTATCAAACTTATTTTTCTTGTAGTTAATGTTATCGCTGCCCATTTAAAAAGTCTGTCTTGAGGTGGGGACGGGGCACTTGCCTGAATGGCTCAGCCATCCTTAGCTGAGGTCATGATCTCTCAGTTTGTGAGTTCAAGCCCCAAGCCCCTCATGGACTCTGCACTGATGGCTTTGAGACTGCATTGGACTCTCTGTCTTTCTCTCTCTCTCTCTCTCTCTCTCTCTCTCTCTCTCTCTCCCCCCCGCTCATGCTCACTCAATGTCTGTCTCTCAAAAATAAATAAATAAACATTAAAAAATAAAGTAATTAAAAAGTCTGTCTTGGGGGAAAAATTAAGTAAAAAATCAAAAATCTGTCTTGGGGTGCCTGGCTGACTCAGTTGGTGGAGCTTCTGACTCTTGATCTCAAGGTTGTGAGTTTGAGCCCCACGCTGGGTGTAGAGATTTCTCAAAAATAAAATCTTAAAAAAAATAAGAAACAAAAAGGCTATCATTATTTCTTTTTAAAGTTTACTTATTTATTTTGAGAGATAGAGAGCGCAGGAGGGGCACAGAGAGAAAAATATCTTAATTTTTTTTTTAATGTTTATTTATTTTTGAAACAGAGAGAGACAGAGCATGAATGGGGGAGGGTCAGAGAGAGAGGGAGACCCAGAATCTGAAGCAGGCTCCAGGCTCTGAGCTGTCAGCACAGAGCCCGACATGGGGCTCACACCCACAAACCATGAGATCATGACCTGAGCCAAAGTCGGACGCTTAACCAACTGAGCCACCCAGGCGCCCCGAGAAAAATATCCTAAAGGCACAATGCTTTGACTTTAACTCAATGAGTGCTCTGGGGTCTTTTATTGCAGTGTGTAGCTTACTATGTGTTAGGTGATAACAGAAACAGAAGAACTAAATCTTGTTTTGCAGTGTATGGCAGACTGGGTTAAACTGATTCCATAATGATAACCATTTAGCTTATCTCTCTTTTTTTGTTTTTTGGAGTTATAAGCAGCCTTTATTTTTTTAAGTTCCCATTTATTATTAAACACCTAAGTATATGCCAGCACTATGCTAAGTGTTTATACAACTCATCTCATTTTATTCTCATGGTAACACAGTGAGGTGAGTACTATTATGCTTCCTATTCTATTACACATGAGGAAACTGAGGTATAGAGAGACTGAAGAATTTATCAGAATCACATGGCTAGTAATGTTTCTGAGCTGGAAACTGAACCCAAGTCTGCCTATTTCCAAAGTCCTTCCCCTACCTTCCCCGCTCCCTCCTCAACCTCACATAAGCTTTTCCTGTAGGAGCCCAATGATACCTCAAAACGACCTCAGTTCAGATGTAGAAACCTTGATTCAGTTAAATAGGATGTGGAAGGAACTAGCAGGTGATCACAAATTCAAACTCGCAGCTTTCTGATGGGGCACATCTCCTCTCTAGCCACTAAACCCACCAGTGTGTCCCAGGATTACCTGGATCAGATCAGTGCAACAAAAACAAATGCACAACTTGAGAATGATAGAGGGCTGTCAAGTTTTTACTTGGCCAAGTAATAACATTATAAAATAAATCTATCCCCACCTTTTCAAAAAAATAAAGGACTTTTACTTTTCTAAAAGAAAGGACATTTTAATGAGAGAAAACAGGGAGGCATTTCAGAGTAAGGAAGAGTTGTCTAAAATGAATAAATTCAACTTTATGGAAAAACTTTATACTGCCCTTTTTGCCCCTGATTTTGCCACAGACTGTTGATCACTTGGTTGCAGACCAAGTTTTTGGTAACTATTCTCCTACAACATATTTTCTTACAAATCCAACAACGTGTTAACTGTTAAAGAATCCTCATCAACCCAGCTGTCCCACTCTTGATTCTGTGATCTTTAGGGAATAGACTGATACATCTTGTATGGTGAGCTTCATTCTTGCTCATAGTTTGGTCTTATTTTGGGTTAGGGTAAGCAATCAAAGGAGACCAAAAGACAGTGGTAGCTCTTAGTCCCCTTTCATTTTCTCCTTTTTCTTGCTTACCTTTCAAATAATAGTTGCTTGCCTAGTATGCTTTACTGTTCTAATTATCTCATTTTCTCTTTATTTCCAATTTCCTTGCCTAGGCATTCATCATGAGACTTTTGGGATCCTTGGTAGAAGGGATTTAGAACCAGCAGTCTTTGGATTAAGTCGGGTGAAAGAGAAAAGAGGGACCTCATTTCTGGGTGTGGGCAGTGCCCACCACAATGCCTTCCTTATACATAGTAGGTACTCAACAGATATTTGTTGGACCCGTGAGTCTTATCTGTAACCTAATCTGTCAATACTAACTCCTAAGATTTTATGCCATTTTTGTGTGCATGTGTAAAGCTTAAAATTTGTAGATTATTAATTGGAATGTGGTATTAATATTACTAGATCTCCGAGTAGAGTTTCTTGAATTATATAAACTTCTTCCTCTGGTTTTACCAGATGATACCTCATCTTGTGTGGTGATATGCTGAGGAAAGATTAACAGATAATTTTTTAAGTATCCAAAATTTGTAAAGATTGGGATTTGATCTTTAAACTACATGTACCTACAGCAATTGTGGTTTCTAATGTAGAATAACCCACATGCTTACCCTGTTCGTAGAACTTCATCAGCTAAATCAGTTGTCACAGTAATTAAAGGAGCTTTATTTGTGAATCTGGGGTTTAAAGGATATGTTAGTATCTTTTGTGTTTATTATATTTTTCTTTTGCAGTAAACATTCTCATTCCCAATTTTGATTAATAATTGTTAGTATTTTATTTCGAATGGGAGAATACATAGGAAAAAGACTCACTTCCAATGTTTTTTTTTGTTATTTCAGACCAAAATTTTGTGGGCTGAACTCAACCATGGTACATTCAGATTCTCCTCAGAAGCGAGACTTTCCAAAGGACCAATGACTCTGTTCCTTGTGCCCTTTCATTTATTCCTACTCTGTAGCTATGTCTCGATCCCGCCATGCAAGGCCTTCCAGATTAATCAGGAGGGAAGATCTAAACAGAAAGAAAAGCAGCCAACTGAAGAAGACATCTAAGCTAGCCAATAAAAATGTGGCATCAGTCAAGACTGTGAGCCCTGGAAAAGGAGTAAAGCAATTAATTCAAGAAAGAGATGTTAAGAAAAAAATAGAACCCAAAACACCTATGCCAGTCAGAAGCCTTTTGACAAGAGCTGGAGCGGCACGAATGAATTTGGATAGGACTGAGGTTCTTTTTCAGAACCCAGAATCCTTAACTTGCAATGGGTTTACAATGGCTCTCCGAAGTACCTCTCTTAGCAGACGACTCTCCCAACCTCCAGTGATCATAGCCAAACCTAAGAAAATTCCACCTGCTAAGCATTTAGAAAAGCAACATGAATGTGATTGTAATGTAGTTACTGACAAAGGAGTGAAACACTCAGAAAATGATTCAATTCCAACCCAAGTTCCCCTAATTGCTCCTGATACAGAGAATCTAATTGGTGTACAAAATGCATCTTTAATTGAAGGTGAGAGCCAAGAGACAACCCAGTCTTGGTCCCAAAAGGTGGAAGATACCAAAATAAATATCTCCACTCACAGTGGTCCTGCAGTAGAGATCCCTTCTGGGTCATTGGAAGGGACACATGGTGGTGAAGGACTATTCTCTAAAGAGACATTGACTGATACAAGTGATTCCCCTAGAATGTTTGCTCAGGACACTCTGTGTGCTCCTTTGCTCCAAAGAGCAGCCCTCAAGGTTACTTACGAAGGAAACTCCAGCATTCAGTTAGAAGATTTGGGTTCACGAGTAGAATCTCTTAAGCTATCTGATTCTTACCTGGATCCTATCAAAAGTGAACAAGATTGCTACCCCACCTCCAGCTTTAATAAGGTTATACCTGAATTGGACCTTAGAAACTGTTTGTCCATTGGTGGGTCAATATATCCTACCTCATTAATAAAACTCCTCTTGGCAAGCTCTGAACAAGAAACGCTTGGTGCTAAACCAGATAATCAAGAGGTACTCAAAGCTACCCCAGATCAACAGGCAATTCCTGCTACCACCCCTGTCCTAGGACAGGCTTTTAGTGCTGTCCCACATCAATGGGAAGTTCCTGGTGCTAACCCAGTACACAGAGAGGCTCTGGATGAGACCCCAGCCCCACCAGAGATTCCTGGTGCTATTCCAGTCCAAGGAGAGGTCTTTGGTGCTATCCTAGACCAACAAATCCTTGGGATGGGTGGCGGTACTGCCTCAGACCCACCTATCTTTGTTCCTGCTCCGCTAAACCCAATTGCTACCTATAGTGTTCTCCCAGAATGGCCTGAGCCCCAGAGCACTGTTTCATATGGGCTTGAGGTCCAGGGAGCAATGCAGATTTTGCCTTTGGGCTCAGGTCACACTCCTCAGCCATCATTAAACTCTGAGATAAGTTCGGTACCTCCTGTGATGACTATTAGCAATATAGAAAATCAGAAGCAGGTTCATATAAGCTTTCTGCCAGCTAACACTCAGGCGTTCACCTTAGCCCCTGAGAGAGGACTCTTCCATGCTTCACAGGGCATTACCCAACTCTCCCAGGCTGGTCCCAGCAAATTGGAAGGAGGGAGCTCCCAGATCAGCGTGACCAGCATGGTTGACATCAATACCACAGTGGTATCTAGGCCAGGTTCAATTGCCAGGGCCTCCCCTTCCTCCTATACAACTTTGCTACCTACTTTGGAAAAGAAGAAACGAAAGCGGTGTGGGGTGTGTGGGCCCTGCCAGCAGAAGACCAATTGTGGTGAATGTACTTACTGTAAGAACAGAAAGAATAGCCATCAGATCTGTAAGAAGAGGAAATGTGAGGAACTGAAAAAGAAACCATCCGTCATTGTGCCTTCGGAGGTAAGTAAACGTCCCAGGGGCTGGGAGACGCCTGTAAGACTTTCATAGAGTGATTTGTGCAGAACACTTTACTTTGATAAAATGCTATATTATCTATAAGAATGTATGGATCTACCTGAAATATGTCTTGTGCAGTGATACATTAGCTTATTTTTAGAATTTGTCTCACAAAACTAGAACATAAGATTTTACATTAAAGGATTTGATGAGACAGAGCAGTGACATGAAACATGGTTTTGCAAAGATTTCCACTTTGCCTTATTTTGGCTGGTTGTGTGTCTTTTTTTGGAAGTTACAGGTTTAACTTAAATTTAAATTAACAGTGGAACATTCATTAACTCCCTTGCAGCTTGAGGAACCAGAGGAGTTAAACTTCTTTTCTTTTGAAAGAATAAAATGGTCGGTATCGTTAATTTTGAAAATTTGCCTTGAAGGTGAAACAACAATAAAGCTTTCATCGCACCTTTTGGTAGGTGATTTCCACTTGCTCTACATATCTCATGTGGTTAGGATTAAATGGTCATCAGAAGTTAAAAAGAATTTGTAAACTCTAAAGTGGTACATAAACCTTAGTTCTCATTATTACAGTTGATGAACCTAAGGCACTAAAAGTATTGGTTGACTTAGACTTTATTTAAAGGTTTTTATGGAACTTGGTTAATACTTAAACTTGCTTTTCAGACCTTTAAAACACATGCCAACTTGGTGTTTTATGATTTTTAGATCACTCACTTGAAGTTATGCTTATTTTGTGTCTGCTGTGAATAAAGGTATAGTAGAAGAGATTAATTTTAAAGTATTGTGAGCTTAAATTTAAGTTAGTCTTTTCTATTTCATTCTTATCTATCCAAAATGCTGACTTTCTATTTGACCCATTGCAAACAAGAGATCAGACATTTAACCAATCATATATTGATGGGCATTTAAGGTGTTTCTTTAAATTAAAAAAAATTTTTTTTAATTAATTAATATTTTAATTTACATCCAACTTAGTTAGCATATAGCACAACAATGATTTCAGGAGTAGATTCCAATGATTCGTCCCCCATGTATAACACCCAGTGCTCATCCCAACAAGTATCTTCCTTAATGTCCCTTACCCATTTAGCCCACTCCCCCTCCAACAACCCTCTGTTTGTTCTCTATATTTAAGAGTCTCTTATGTTTTGTCCCCTTCCTTGTTTGTATATTATTTTTGCTTTCCTTAAAAATTTTTAATGTTTATTTATTTATTTTGAGATAGAGAGCGAGAGTGAGCAGGGGAGAGGCAGAGAGAGAGAGGGAGAGAGAGAATCCCAAGCAGATTCCACAGTCTATGCAAAGCCCGATGTGGGGCTTGTGAATCCATGAACCATGAACTCATGACCTGAGCCAAAATCAAGAGTTGGACGCTTAACCGACTGAGCCACCCAGGCACCCCTAAGGTGTTTCTAAAATACTCTGTTATTCCAAGGTCACCTGGGTGGCTCAGTCAGTTAAGCATCCTAGTTCAGCTCAGGTCGGGCTCTGTGCTGACTGCTCAGAGCCTGGAGCCTGCTTTAGATTCTGTGTCTCCCTCTCTCTGCCCCTCTCCCACTCACACTCTGTCTCTCAAAACTGAATAAACGTTACAAAAATTTTTTAAATAAATAAAATACTCTGTTATTCCAAACCTTACTGCAATGCATAATTTTTACTCAAGTCGCTTCACACATGTGGGAGTGGCCAGCAACCTGATGGTTTACAAACTTACATGGACAATACCTAGCAGCAGCAATATCTTACAGCAGAGACCTCCCTCATAAGTTCCTGATTTGTAAGATTGCCAAATGGCATCATTGCCGAAGGTACTCACTCTGTCTCTGATAGGTGTAAGTGAATTTGTTTTCTTTTTTCCTAGACCTGCTCCTCTTTTGTCATTACATATTTGGTTTAATGGCTTACCGTCTGCATTGTCACCCCAAATGGAAAATTCAGTCATCATTGATCCCTTCCTCTCCCTCTTCTAGATTTCTTGTTTATGAGATCTGAGCACTCCTTCCTCTCCATTTTCTTAGCCACTTCTATAGACGATGCCTTTATCCCTTATTGGGACAATTTCAGTGTTCTCTCTCTCACAGCAAGTATTTACTGCACTTCAACTCTGGGTTGTGCACTGGGGATATAGTTGTAAGTGTACTGGCTAGCAGAGAAGTCAGGATGTTGAACAACCTCTCCTTAAGCACAGTCTGAGTTTTCTTTCTAAATCCCTGATGATTCTCTTACCTAAATACATTTAGGGCTCTTCTGTATGTGTGATATATCTCACTCAAAACAAAACAAAAATAGAGCAAAGCTTTTGGTGCCTGCCAAGTATAGGTGAAGCCTAGTTTCTTAGCATGAAATACAAGATCTTCAAGATCTTGACACAGCTGACCTCTGTCTTGTTTGTTGTCACTGCTTCTCATATTAATCTTGAAGTTTCAGTAGTATCCAGCTACTTGTATTTCCCCAAGCTCACCATGTGTGTTCCAACTTCAGTGTCCATGTTTATGGTACACATTCTTCCTTTCTCTATCTGACAAGACTCCATCCATTCACTCACCCCTCACTGTGCAACAACTATTTGTGTGTGTTCCCCAGGTTGTTTTTCTAGTGCCTGCCTAGACTTGGCATGGTGATACGTGCTAAATAAGTTAAATGATAAGACAATATAAAGCAGGGGCACCTGGGTGACTCAGTTGATTAAGCATCTGACTCTTGATTTCGGCTCAGGTCATGATCTCATGGTTTGTGGGTTCCAGCCCTGAGTCAGGCTTGCATTGGTCTCTGCTGATAGCACAGAGATTCTCTGTCTCCCCCTCTCTCTTCCCCTCCTTCACCCACGCACTCTCTCTCTCTCTCTCTCAAAAATAAATAAACTTAAAAAAGAGGGGGGGTTGCCTGAGTGGCTCAGTCGGTTAAGCGTCCAACTTCAGCTCAGGTCATGATCTCGCAGTTCTTGAGTTTGAGCCCCACGTCGGGCTCTGTGCTGACAGCTCAAAGCCTGGAGTTTGCTTCTGATTCTGTGTCTCCCTCTCTCTCTGCCCCTTCCCTGCTCATACTCTGTCTCTCTCTGTCTCTCAAAAATGAGTAAACATTAAAAATTTTTTTTTAAAAAGAGAGAATATAAAGTATATAATTTGATAGCTATGACATAATGTATACACTGTGCAACTATTAGCACAAAAGCCATCACCTCCAAAAATTCCTTTGTGCCCCTTTGTAGTCCCTACCCCCTCCCTGCACCCTTTCTGTTTAGGCAAATAGTATCTTTTGTCACTATAGATTTTTTATTTTCTAGAATTTGATATAAATAGAATCATACAATACATACTCTATTTTTTCGGGGGGGTGTCATAGGACAGTTCCTCAGGATTCGTCCTTTATGATGCTTTTACAAAGTGCAGATCACTTATTTTGTAATTTGAGTCTGTTTAATGTTTCCTCATGATGAGGTTTGTGTTATACATTTTTGTAGGAATGTCTTCTTATCAGGTGGGACATGATGTCAGTTTGTCCTACTATTATGATCTTATTTTTTTTTTAAGATTTATTTATTTTGAGAGACAGACTGAGGTAGAGCATGAGCAGGGGAAGGGCAGAGAGAGAGAGAGAGAGAGAGAGACAGAGGATTCAAAGCAGGCTCTGCACTGACAGCAGAGACCCTGATGCAGGGCTTAGTAGACTCATGAACCCTGAGATCAAGACCTGAGCTGAAGTTGGACGCTTAACCTACTGAGCCACCCAGGCACTCCTATGATCTTAATTTTGATCTCTTGCTTAAGGTAATATCTTCCAGAATTCTCCATTGTAAAGTCAGTAGTTTTCACTTAATATACTTAATGAATATCTTATAGGGAGACTGAGACTTTGTAAATATCCTGCTATCCCTCAAACTTTTACCCCTAGTTTTACATTTATTAGTGAGTTTTGCCTGAGGGCTGCCAAATAGTGATTCTGTTTCCATCATTTCTTCTAAATCTGTTAGCGAGCTTAGCTTTCAACTCTAAGAGATTTTCCTCCTTTTTTTCAAGATTTTTATTTTTAAGTAATCTCTATACTTACCTTGGGGCTCAAGCTTAGAACCCTGAGATCAAGAGTCTCATGCTCTACTGATGGAGCCAGCCAGGTTCCCCCATTTTGTTTATATTCTTTAAAACCACATTTAAAAAAAATGTTAATTTATTTTCATAGAGAGAGGGTGCACACAGGGAAGGGGTAGAGAGAGGGAGAGAGAGAATCCCAAGTAGGCTCGGCGCTGTCATTGCAGAGTCTGACAGAGGGCTGGATGCCCTGATTGGTGAGATCATGATGTGAGCCGAAATCAGAGTCCAACACTCAACCGACTGAGCCACCCAGACACCCCTGTTGATATTCTATTTCACATTTCCCCCTATACTTGATATTCATATTTTTTGCTCTCTCTTGCTCTTCCCCTCCTCCAAAAGGTCACTTTTATCACTGACAAAGCTGATCCTGAAGAATGTATTATGTTGTCCTTACTCTGGCAGTAGATAGATCTGCCCATCCAAAAGTGCTGGAGAGGCAGAGGAGAACATAGGGAACACTTCTCTGAGGGAAGTTCATTCTGAGGGAACAAACAACAATTGTAAACTCTTGTTTCTGGTTTCTTTGCTTAATATTCAGTAATGTGGCTTATAGTTATTCATTTTTATTGCAGTATGGTGTTCCATTGTATGTTTATATCACAATACATTCATCCATTCTACTCTTTTTTTTTTATAATATTAGCAAGTGTCTGTTTTTTTAAATTTTTTTTAATGTTTTTATTTATTTTTGAGACAGAGAGAGACAGAGCATGAACAGGGGAGGGTCAGAGAGAGGGAGACACAGACTCGAAGCAGGCTCCAGGCTCCATGCTGTCAGCACAGAGCCCAGCACAGAGCCCGACATGGGGCTTGAACTCACGGACCGTGAGATCACGACCTGAGCCGAGGTCGGATGCTCAACCGACTGAGCCACCCAGGCGCCCCTCATCCATTCTACTCTTTTTTTTTTTTTTTCAACGTTTTTATTTATTTTTGGAACAGAGAGAGACAGAGCATGAACGGGGGAGGGGCAGAGAGAGAGGGAGACACAGAATCGGAAACAGGCTCCAGGCTCCGAGCCATCAGCCCAGAGCCTGACGCGGGGCTCGAACTCATGGACCGCGAGATCGTGACCTGGCTGAAGTCGGACGCTCAACCGACTGCGCCACCCAGGCGCCCCTCATCCATTCTACTCTTAATGAACAGTACTGCTACTGTGCACATTATCATGAATGTCTTTTGGTGAATATATGTGTGTGTTCTATTGTGTATTCCTAGGAATGGAATTGCTGGGTCATAGACTATGCAGATGTTTAGCTTTCGTTATTACTCAACAGCTGTGGTTGTTCAATTAAGACTCTTCATCAGTCATGTATAAGAGTTCTACTTGCTCCACATCCTTGTCAACATTTGCTATTTTCTGTCTTCTTTAATCACTTTGTTGGATGTGTAGTGGTATCACTACATAGTATTTTCTTGATAACTAATGAAATTGAGCTACTTTTTAGTTGCTTCTTAGCCATTTAGATAGTCTTTGTCCATCTTTAAATTGGTTTTTCTGCCTTTTCATTATTGGTTTATAAGAGTTTATTATGCCTTTTTAAAGTTTATTTAAGAGTTTATTATGTTGAAAAAAAATTTTTAGGTTTATTCATTTATTTTGAAAGAGAGAGTGTGCACAAAAGTGGGGGAGGGGCAGAGAGAAGGAGAGACAGAGTCCCAAGCAGGCTCTGCACCATGAGTGCAGAGCCCCTTGGGGGGCTCAAATTCATGAACGATGAGATCATGACCTGAGCAGAGATCAAGAGTTGGAGGATTTAACCTACTGTGCCACCCAGGCACCCCCATTATGTTTTATTAATAAAAAAAATTTTTTTTTAATTTTTGAAATATTTTTATTTTTAGGAGAGTGCAATCAGGGGAGGTGCAGAGAGAGGAGAACAGAGGCTCTGAAGCAGGCTCTGCACTGACAGACTGACAGCAGTCAGCCCGATGTGGGGCTCGAATTCACAAACAAACTGAGATCGTATCAGACGCTCAACCCACTGAGCCACCCAGGCACCCCTATCATGCTTTTTTTTTTTTTTTAATTTTCTTTTTAATGTTTATTTATTTTTGAGACAGAGAGAGACAGAGCATGAATGGGGCAGGGGCAGAGAGAGAAGGAGACACAGAATCGGAAGCAGGCTCCAGGCTCTGAGCCATCAGCCCAGAGCCTGACGCGGGGCTCGAACTCACGAACCGTGAGATGGTGACCTGAGCTGAATTCGGACGCACAATCGACTGAGCCACCCAGGCGCCCCCCCCATCATGCTTTTTAATGAATGGAAAATTTTAACTTCAATGTTCAACTTAACAATGCTTTCTTTCCTTTATGTCCTGTTTAAGAAAATTTTGTCTATTTGGGGCTCCTGGGTGGCTCAGTCGGTTAAGCATCTGTCTCTTGATTTTGGCTCAGGAAATGAACTCGTAGTTTGTACATTCAAGCCCCACCTCAGTCTCAGTGCTAACAGCACGGAGCCTGCTTGGGATTCTCTCTCCCTTTCTGCCCCTCCCCTCCTCAAAAATAAATAAATAAATTTTAAAAAGTCACTTTTTTAAACTTTTCACATTTAGATGTAAAGTATATCGGGAATTGACTTCTGCGTATGGTATAAGGAGTCAAGATGGATAATTATTTTTTTTAAGTTATTCTTTAAAAAAATTTTTTTAATGTTTGTTTATATTTGAGAGAGAGAGAGAGAGAGAGAGAGAGTGTGTGCCTGAGCACTGGTAGGAGGGGCAGAGAGAGAGGGAGACAGAGAATCCTAAGCAGGCTCCAGGCTCTGAGCTGTCAGCACAGAGCTGATACAGGGTTTGAACTCTTGAACTTGGAGATCATGACCTGAGCTGAAGTCAGATGCTTAATCGACTGAGCCACCCAGGCACCCCGATAATTTTTTTTAATGTTTATTTATTGTGATGAAGAGAGAGGGAGAGAGAGAATCTCAAGCAGTCTCCACACTAGCAGTGTAGGACCTGATGTTGGGGTCTATCTCATGAACCCATGAGATCATTACCTGAGCTGAAATCAAGAGTCTACGTTTAACCAACTGAGGCACCCAAGTGCCCTAAACAAATGTATATTTCAAAAACAGAATTGTTAAAAAAATTTTTTTGTCTAAAATATACTTAGCATTTGCCATTTCCCAAAAAGCTAGCTACTATTGCTTTTTTTGGTCATAGATCACATTTTTGTCTCCCACAAAGAATTGTTTTTATTTGTCAACAAGGTGGTTAGATAGTCTCCGCAGAGATATCTTTTGGTTGAAATATAAAATGTTATTTTTCTGCCAAATTAGTTCAGGTTACTGTCTGAACAGTCCAAAATGCAAATAATTAAAACCACTAACTTTATAATTCATAGGCATCTAGGATTTTACTCTTGGCTGGTGATACCTCTGTGTATTTGTAATTTAGCATTTTATGACCTATGCATTACCCTGTTTGTTTGATAATGTTACAAGTAAGGAAAAAAAAAGGAAAGGGGGTACTTTTTTAGAGGCAGAGAGTAGGTGTTTGGCCAGACTACACTTTTGCAAATAATTTTTAGTGTGTACAAAAACAAAAGTAAACAAAACACAGCTGTTTGTTGATATGTTTCTGAGCGCAGGGTATTGAATTATATATCTGTATCCTAATGGTTGGGGTATAGTACATCACACATTTAATTAACATTAATTAAATCAACAAGCAGTTGTTGATTTATTTGGCTGCCAAATTGAAATAATCTCTTGTATTTACTCTAGTTAATGATTTTTTTCCCAAAGTATTGAAGGGTTATTATATGTTTGGTCAGATTAAATAGCAGTATACTAGAAAACACTGTAAAATGTGCCGTTACCATGCTATCTTCTTAGCTAATGCATATTCTCTCTGGACGAATAACAATACCCCCATAAGTTATACTTGCAAAGCTTAAAGTCCAGTAGTATTGTATGATACAAATTGAGCCACTGACTGTCCACTATTTTGTGAATAGTGTGGTAACAGTCTAGTTCCAGAGCTATCATTTCAGAATTGGCTGACATATTTGTTTTATTTTATTTTATTCATTCTAGTGGGAGTGAGGTGGGACAAGCCTCTCCTGGCTACCGCTTTTTTAGTATTTATAAACAGTCGGAACTCATTTTGGTTTATGTTGTATACGGCATATGGAACAAATTTTTGCTACTAACTCCTTCAATTGAGGGCAGATGTTGTATGTCCTTAAATATGCCTTTAAGGAATCTCTTTGGATCACTACTGCGGCTTTGGTAGCATATCCAGGACAGAGCTGACTGTAGGGAAAAAACCCTTTGGTGTCTAGGATCCTTGCATGTGTAAACGCCAACTATGTCAACAAAACCATGGTGACCTTGATTGATTCTGACCTCAGGTGTTAGTTTCCAGAATCTTGTCAATATGGTTCAAATCTTACTTGCCATTTTGTGTATATCATCTTAACCAAGAAGGAAAGTGTGTGGAACTGGAGAACACCTTCATCTAGTGTTGGCATTATCCACATTATACTATTATATGATAGTGAGCACCATAGTATGGTACATGTTCACTTTACTACAGAACTTAACTCCATAGTTCCTTTTGTTGTTCAGACTCTTGGTTTTCATGTTCCAAAATAGTATTTCAAGAGTTCATGATTTCAAAGCTGCAACAGTCATTCTCTTTATAAAGTAGCCAGTCATTGTTGCACTTTGATACATGTGGTACTTGTGTTACCAGGAGAGAGGCGAGCTCTTCTCTTTTAGATTATTAATCTGATAATGAGATTCAGTACTCAAGTCATGAGTATCCAGAAAGCTTGGCTAATTATCATCAGCTCTTCAGTTGACTATGAAGGAAACAAAAGAGAAATCTTGCTTTTCTTCCACTTTAATTATGTTCCGTTAATACTCAGTCACAGGGGCACCTGGCTGGCTCAGTCAGAAGAGCATGTGACTCTTGATCTCTGGTTGTGAGTTCGAGCCCCATGTTGGGTGTGGAGATTATTTAAAAAATAATAAATAAACTAAAAAAAAATATTGAGTCACAGTTCTTAAAAGAAAGTCATAGAGGTGCCTGGGTAGCTCAGTCAGTTAAGTGTCTGGCTCTTGGTTTCAGCTCAGGTCATGATCCCACAGTTCCTGAGTTAAAGCTCCATATCTGGCTCTACACTGTCAGTGTGGAGCCTGCTTGGAATTCTCTCTCTCTCTCTCTCTCTCTCTCTCTCTCTCTCTCTCTCTCTGCCCCTCCCCCACTCAGACTCTTCTTTCTCTCTCTCTCTCAAATAGACT
Organism: Lynx rufus; assembly: GCF_022079265.1. Taxonomy (NCBI): domain Eukaryota; kingdom Metazoa; phylum Chordata; class Mammalia; order Carnivora; family Felidae; genus Lynx; species Lynx rufus. The sequence continues at coordinate 11,030,899 of NW_025814825.1, forward strand.
TAAAAAAAAGTCAGTGTTCCCCTACAGAGAGAAAAGTGATTAGAAGTGAGATGTTTAAATTACTTTAAAGCCCAAGCCTAGGATTTAGCAGGTACTGGCACATAATAATTGCTCAATAAATGTTTGGCAAACAAATGATTCAGTTAATTAATGAAAGAATGAAATCTTATAAAAAATGTAAGACTTTGAAAAAAATGGGAGACACCTGGGTGGCTCACTCGGTTGCATGTCCATCTCTTGATTTCAGCTAGGGTCATGATTACAGGGTCATGGGATCCAGCCCCATGTGAGACTCCATGCTGAGCATGGAACCTTTTGGGGATTCTCTCTGTCTCTCTCTCTCTCCCCACCCCCCACCTCTCTCCCTCTCTCTCCTTCCCTCCCTCTCTCCCTCTCCGTCTCCCCCTCTGCTCCTCTCCTCTGCTCATGCACACCCTCTCTCTAAAATTAAAAAAATAAAAATGTTAAGACTTCAGTGTATCTCTAACATAGCAATGTATCTTTTTATTTTTTTAATTTATTTTATTTTTAAAAAGATTTTTTTTATTAACTAATCTCTACACCCAACGTGGGGCTGGAACTTACAACCCCAAGATCAAGAGTTGCTTGACACCTATAGATAGGTACATATAGGGTATAATGATGATTTGCAATGTGCTTTTTAAACATTTTATTTTTTAAAGTTTATTTGTTTTTGATAGAGACCGAGCATAAGCGGAGGAGGGGGGAGAGAGAGAGAGAGAGAGACAGAATCTGAAGCAGGCTCCAGTATCTGAGCTCTCAGCACAGAGCCCGATGGGGGGCTCCAACTCATGAACCGTGAGATCATGATCTGAGCTCAAGTTAGATGCTTAACCAACTGAGCCATCTAATCACCCCTGCAGTGTGCTTTTGAAAAAGATACATTGGGGGCGCCTGGCTGTCTCAATCGGTTGAGTGTCTGACTTTTGATTTTGGCACAGGGCAAGCATACTCTCATGGTTCCTGAGTTCGAGCCCCAAGTGTTGGCTCTGTGCTGACAGCAGGGAATCTGCTTGGGATTCTCTCTCAAACTCTCTGCCTCCCCCTCCCCACTCTCTCTCTCTTTCAAAATAAACATGTTAAAAAAAAGTGAGGGGACAGCGCCTGGGTGGTTCAGTTGGTTAAGCCTCCAACTTTGGCTCAGGTCATGATCTCTAAGTTTACGAGTTCGACCCCGCATCAGGCTTTTTGCTCTCAGTGCAGAGACCACTTTGGATCCTCTGTCCCCATCTCTCTCTGCCTCTCCCCTGCTTGTATGCTGTCTCTTTCTCTCAAAAATAAATATTGGGGCACCTGGGTGGCTCAGTTGGTTAAGCTTCCGACATAAGATCAGGTCATGATCTCAAGTTTTGTGGCTTCAAGCCCTGCGTTGGGCTCTGTGCTCAGAGCCTGGAGCCTGCTTCAGATTCTGTGTCTCCCTCTCTCTGCCCCTCCCCTGCTCACACTCTGTCTCTCTCTCTCCCTCTCTCTCAAAAATAAAAATAAAACATTAAAAAAAATTAAAAATAAATACATAAATAAATATTACCAAAGAAACCCTGTTAACTAAAAAAAACCAAAAAACGTTTTAATTAAAAAAAAGGAAGTTTAGGAGCAAGAAAAAAAGAACTATAATTCTACTAGAGGTAACCCCCATACATATATTGGTTTATGGCATATATGTATAAAAAATTGAGTATTTTTTCTGCATTAAAAACACATAGTTGAAGTCAAATCAGGTAAATGTGTTTCTTCTCCTTTTTTCACATTTTCCCTTGTAATTAAAATTTTGTAAAGACTTAAAAACTGTGAAAAATAAACTTAACCCTACTAAATTATTTTCCATTGCTGGATGCTTCAATTTCTTACAGTTTTTGTATGGTAGTGAACTTTTTTCAGGATAAATCTTGTTTTCTATTTCAGATTTTTCCTTGATATTGGAATCATTAGTCCTTTATTTCAAGCTAAAAGTATTAGCGTAACAAAAATACTTAGTATTTTTCTAATGTTAATGCCTAATGGTTTCCAAATCTTTACCATTTTTAGAAACCTGAGGTTTGTATTTACAGTAAAGGTATTTTTTTGGAAAGTCAGGTTTATTTCCTTCTCCCAAAATGAGAGACTGAAGTTTCTGTTACATTGTTTTTTGGTTAACACATCTTATTTGCTTTCTCAAAGATGGTGATTGAGGTAGCATTTCAGCATTTCTAACTAATGACTGGATACTAGCCAGATCAGATTAGGTACTTGGTAAATTTTTAGCATTTACAGAAACACCAAAAATTTTAAATTCCTATCATGATATTAGTTCTTTAGTCCTACTAAAATTTGCACATGTATTTTGGTTGCTAGACAAGAATTTCTAAGACCAATTTGATCCCAGTTTATTTTTTAATTTTTTTTTTTAAATTTTTTTTTTCAACGTTTTTTATTTATTTTTGGGACAGAGAGAGACAGAGCATGAACGGGGGAGGGGCAGAGAGAGAGGGAGACACAGAATCGGAAACAGGCTCCAGGCTCTGAGCCATCAGCCCAGAGCCTGACGCGGGGCTCGAACTCACGGACCGCAAGATCGTGACCTGGCTGAAGTCGGACGCTTAACCGACTGCGCCACCCAGGCGCCCCTATTTTTTAATTTTTTAATGTTTATTTATTTTTGAGAGAGAGAGTGCTAGCTGGGGAGGGGCAGAGAGAGAGGGAGACACAGAACCTGAAGCAGGCTCTAGGCTGTGAGCTGTCAGGCATAGAGCCTGACTCAGGACTCAAACCCACAAACTTTGAGATCATGAGCCTGAGTTGAAGTTGGAAGCTTAACCGACTGAGGCACCCAGGCACCGCTGATCCCGGTTTAAATGATCCCAACACTCATACAATATTTCAGTAATCATAAAAATAGAATTTCTGCATTAGAGGCTTTTTAATCAGGATGGGCTTCAGTGTTCTGTGATCCCATTCCCTCAAAATTATATGCTGTAATCAAAAAGAATGAAATCTTGCCATTCACAACTACGTGGATGGAACTAGAGGGTATTATGCTAAGTGAAATTAGTCAGAGAGACACATATCATAGGACTTCACTCAGATGAGGACTTTAGGATACAAAACAGATGAACATAAGGGAAGGGAAGCAAAAACAATATAAAAACAGGGAGGGGAACAAAAACATAAGAGACTCTTAAATATGGAGAACAAACAGGGTTACTGGAGGGGTTGTGGGGGGGGATGGTCTAAATGGGTAAGAGGTATTAAGGAATCTACTGAAATTGTTGAGCACTATATTGCTAACTAACTTGGATGTAAATTAAAAAAATAAATTAAGTAAAACTTAAATTTTTATGCCATATATATATATATGTATATATATATATATATATATTTCAGTATAGTTAACATACAGTGTTATATTAGTTTACAGTATATTATTTTTATATGCATTTTTCTGGAGAGATGGTCCGTGACTTTTTTATTAGATTTCGTAGAATTGTGCAATTATGTCTCTCACTTCCCAAAAGTAAAACAGGTAATAGAATCATACTGCTCTTTTACAAATTTGAAGGAATGAAATTGACAACTATTCCTACAGATAAGGCAAAACCAGTTATACTGGGTTTTGATTATTCCCCACATGGTCACCAGTATGAGAATGGATCTATTCGTAACATTGTGACAGACCTGTGACTTGAGGAGCAGAAGTGATGTCTATAAAAGGCCTGGCAGTGTGCCTGCTAAACACTAGGTGCCTAAACGTGGTGGTTATTACATCCTTGAAGAGATTTGTGTATTCATTTCATTACTTTCAGCCATTTCCCTCTTGCCACTTGATTCATGTTATTTAGAGCAAAGCAACTGAAGTACTCAGAAGTAGCCAGTACCCACGGTTTTGCAGTATCTGCAAAAGCATTTTCTTTGGAGGATTAAGGTGCCTTATGAATGAATTGGTTTCACTGTTCCCATGTGATATAGAATTATAGTTGTGGTTTCCAGTGAGATGATGACGGTACAGTTTTTTTCTTTGTATAATGAGAGGGTTTTGGTGTTTGCTGTATTCTAGACGCTTACATTACAGTTTATTTTCATATCAGATTATTTATTTATTTATTTATTTATTTATTTATTTATTTATTTATGGGAGAATGCAAGCAGGGGAGGGGCAGAGAGAGGGGGATAAAGGATCCAAAGCAGGCTTTGAGCTGACAGCATCGAGCCCCATGTGGTGCTTTGTGGTGCTTGAACCATGACCCGTGAGATCATGACCTGAGCAGAAGTTGTACGTTCAACCAACTGAGCCACCCAGGTGCCCCTTTCATATAGATTTCATATGCAATACCATTTTGTGGTGAATTTTACGTTAAAGAGCAAACATAGGATCAAGACAGGAAGAAGTGGGAAGCTAAGGCAATGGAAGTCCACAGTTTATGCAAGGAATGAAATTTGGGCAGAGTTGATACTGTTTAGATTTAGAAAGCCGTGTGTGTGTGTGTGTCTGTGTGTGTGTGTGTGTGTGTGTGTGTGTGTGTGTGTGTAAGTAAATTGTTTAGGAGTTAATACAAAACTGAAGGGAGATTGGTCCTAGGTAATATAGAAATTCAAATGCCTTTATTCACCTAATTCCATTTTCTTTCTTTCTTTTTTTCTTTTACTTTTTTTTTTGAGAGTGAGTGAATGAGAGAGAGAGAGAGAGAGAAAGAGAAAATGTGAGTGGGGGAGGGGCAGAGAGAGAGGGAGACAGAATCTGAAGTAGGCTCCAGGCTCTGAGCTGTCAGCACAGAGCCAGATGCAGGGCTCAAAACTGCAAGCCGTGAGATCATGACCTGAGCTGAAGCCAATAGCTCAACCAACTGAGCACCCAGGCGCCCCCACCTAATTATATTTTCAAGTGCATTATGAGATGTTAAAACAAACAAAAATTTAAAAACCAGGAAAACAAAACAATAGTGTTTAACTTTTATCTTCATTGCTAATTGGGTACGTAAGATTTTAACAAAATTGAAACTTCTTTGACTTGAAACAGGAAACTGGCAAAGGAAAGGAAGAAGATAGAAATTAACGTTTATTGAGGGTCTACTATGGGCCAGACACTGCTAAAAGTCTTAATGTTACCATAATTGATCCTGACAGTGATCGATGAAGTTTAAGTGTTTGGACTCTGATTTTGCAGACTGGTAAATAGAAACCCACTTTAAAAATTGTGTTTAGGGGCGCCTGGGTGGCGCAGTCGGTTAAGCGTCCGACTTCAGCCAGGTCACGATCTCGCGGTCCGTGAGTTCGAGCCCCGCGTCAGGCTCTGGGCTGATGGCTCGGAGGCTGGAGCCTGTTTCCGATTCTGTGTCTGCCTCTCTCTCTGCCCCTCCCCCGTTCATGCTCTGTCTCTCTCTGTCCCAAAAATAAATAAAAACGTTGAAAAAAAAATTTAAAAATTGTGTTTAATTCCCCATGGCTAGCAAGTAGTAGAGGTACTTTTTTCACTGTGATAAAGGAGAATTAAAGAATTAATCTCTTCTTTTTAAAAAAATTGAGATAGAGTTCACATAATAAAATTTACTCTTTTAAAAGTGCACAAGCTAGTGTTCTATAATGTATTTGCAAGGTTGTGCAGCCATCACCACAATCTAATTCTAGAACATTTTCATTATTCTAAAAGAAACCCTGTGCCACTCAGCAGTCATCCATTCTCCCCTCCCCCAGCTCCTGGCAACCACTAATCTGCTTTTTGTCACTGGATTTGCCTGTTCTGGACACTTCACGTAAATGGAATCATACAGTATTTGGTCTTTTGTGTCTGGCTGCTTTCACTTAGCATAATGCTTTCACAGTTTATCCATGTTGTACCATATACCAGTACTTTGTTCCCTTTTATAGCTAAATAATATTTCACTGTATGAATAAACCACATTCTGAATGCACATTCATCAGTTGTTGGGCTTTTAGGTTGTTTCCACTTTTTGCCTATTATAAGTAATACTGCTCTGAACATTTGTGTACAGGTTTTTCTGTAGACATGTGTTTTCAGTTACTTTGTGCATATTCCTAGAAGTCGAATTGCTGAGTCAAATGGTAACTGTTTAAGGAATTACCAAACTGATTTCCAAAATAGACCATTTTGGATTCCAAGCAGCAACGTATGAGGATTCTAATTTTTCCACATCTTCACCAACACTTGTTATTATCTTTTTGATTATTCCAATTTTTTATGTTTACTTATTTATTATTTATTTTTGAGAGACGAAAGAGAGAGAGCACGAGTGGGGGAGGGGCAGAGAGAGAGAGAGAGAGAAAGAGAAAGAGGATCCAAAGCAGGCTCCACCCTGAGAGTAGAGAGATTGATATGGGGCTTGAACTCACGAACTGTGAGATCATGACCCGAGATGAAGTTGGGTGCTTTAACCAACTCACCACCTGTGAATTTTTTATTATTGCTATCTTAGTGAATATGAAGGGATTATATCATGATGGTTTTGATTTGCATTTCTCCAATGATTAATGATGTCAAGCATCTTTTCATGGGTTTATTGACCATTTGTATATCTTCCATGAATACTTTGCAATTCTGTCTTAGTCCTTAGACCTTTTGGATTGCTATAACAAAATACTACAGACTGCGTCATTTATGAATAACACAAATTTATTGCTTAAAGTTCTGGAGGTTGGGAAATCCAAGATCAAGGTGACAGCATGATAAAATTCTGGTGAAGGCCCTCTTCATAGTTCATAGCTGGTGCATTTTCACTGTGTTCTTATATGGTAGAGTAAGCTAGGAGATCTCTCTGGAGCTTCTTTTATAAGGCACTAGTCCCTTCTTTAAGGTTCCACTCTTATGACTGAAGCATTTCCCAAAGGCCCATCTTTTTTTTTTTTTCCTTCATGTTTATTTATTTTTGAGAGAGACAGAAAGAGCGTAGGAGGTGCAGAGAGAAAGAGACAGGATCCAAGGCAGACTCCAGGCTCTGAGCTGTCAGCACAGAGCCTGCGATGGGGCTGGAACTCAGGGACCACCAAATCATGACCTGAGCGTTAATCTTTTTTTTTTTTTTTTTTTTTTGAAACATCACTTGAGTTGATTGAAGAGGCCAGGATTTTTTTTCCTGCCCTTCATGTCCCTCCCTATGCTGTGTTTGGCATTGGGTAGCCACCAAACAAATGTCGGTTGGGTTGAATGATAGTGAACATAGATGTGGAACTGGTATGCAGTAAGCATTTATCTGAAGGGGTTAATAACAGCTATCATGTTTTGAGTACTTACTTAGTGCCCAATACTGTATCATCTACTGACATACTCATTGTCTTATTTAATCCTTACAACAATTCTATCAAGTATACGTTCTTCCCCCAGTGTATAAGGTAAGACACTGAAGGGGTGCCTGGGTGGCTCAGTTGGTTAGGAGTCTGACTCTTGATTTTGGCTCAGGTCATGATCTCCCAGTTCGTGGGTTCCAGCCCCACTTTGGGCTCTGCTCTGACAGGACAGAGCCTGCTTGGGATTCTCTCTCTCTCCATCTCTCTCCCCCTCCACCACACAATCTCTCTCTCTCTCTCTCTCTCTCTCTCTCTCTCTCTCTCAAAATAAATAAGTAAGCTTTAAAATTTTTTAAAAAATAAAGACACTGAGGGGCGCCTGGGTGGCACAGTCGGTTAAGCGTCCGACTTCAGCCAGGTCACGATCTCGCGGTCCGTGAGTTCGAGCCCCGCGTCAGGCTCTGGGCTGATGGCTCAGAGCCTGGAGCCTGTTTCCGATTCTGTGTCTCCCTCTCTCTCTGCCCCTCCCCCGTTCATGCTCTCTCTCTGTCCCAAAAATAAATAAACGTTGAAAAAAATAAATAAATAAAAAAAAAAAATAAAGACACTGATGCTTAGACAGGCCAAGTAACTTGTCTAAGACCACACAGTTGATCTGGGATTTGAAAGAACCCTTGGCTTGGATGGTATGTGCTCATTTTAACCACCATGTTCTCAAGTGAAGGCAACAAGCAGGAGGTGAAGAAGCCAGAGGATGTGGAGGAGGGGAACCTAGAGCCAGACTGGTTGTGAATAGTCATGCTAAGGGCATTGATGCTATCTTTCGGACTTGTGAAACTTTGAAATAGATGTTGTTTAAGAGTCTTAGAGGTTCATTTTGCAAAACTATAATACTTTCTTTGTTTTTAAGTTTATTTGTTTTGAGAGACAGAGTGTGAGTAGGGGAGAGAGAATCCCAAGCAGGCTCTGTGCTGTCAGCATGGGACTTGAAATCACTGTGAGAGCATGACCTGAGACGAAACCAAGAGTCGGACGCTCAACCAACTGAGCCACCCAAGCGCCCCCAAAACTATAATTCTTTTTTGATATGAATCAAATATTGAAACTCTTTGAGTTTGCCAATTCCACTGATTCTATATTTTACTTCCAAGGTTACATTTCTCTTTAGCCAGCTTTTTACCTCTTTCTCTCAAATTTTATATTTTTACTTAAAATATTTTTACCCTTCCTGGACTCATTCCCCTCTGAATCTTGGTATGGTAATTCTACACTCTCCTATGCCTTCTATCAGATGTTTTTATATTTTGTGCAGCTTTTCTAATTGTCTTTAGCGGGACGGTTTTTCCAAACTATCAATTCTATTATCAATCACAGTGAAAGTTTTATATTCTTTTTATTTTTTTTAACATTTATTTATTTTTGAGACAGAGAGAGACAGAGCATGAACAGGGGAGGGGCAGAGAGAGAGGGAGACACAGAATCTGAAACAGGCTCCAGGCTCTGAGCTGTCAGCACAGAGCCCGACGTGGGGCTCCAACTCATGAACCGTGAGATCATGACCTGAGCCAAAGTCGGACGCTTAACCGACCGAGCCACCTAGGCGCCCCTTTATATTCTTTTTAAATTAATAAATGTAAGATTATGTTATGATGGAATGGTGGAATTAGAATGCCCCAAGTTTAGCAGAAATCTTGTTGATACTAGATTTATCTGGGAGAGGTTCTGATGTCCCCAAACAGTGTGTTCTTAAATATCTTCAGTTTTTATATTAAATTAACGTTAATTGCTCATTACTGTTTTTTGAATGCCAATATAGGTAACATATAGTGTTATAAATTAGTTTCAAGTGTACAATATGGTGATTCAACAATTCTATACATTACTCAGGGCTCATCATATATATATATATATATATATGTATATATATATACATATACATATATGTACATATATATATTTTTTAATGTTTATTTATCTTTGAGGAAGAGAGACAGAGCATGAGCAGGGGAGGGGCAGAGAGAGAGAGAGAGAGGGAGCACAGAATCTGAGGCAGGCTCAGGCTCTGAGCTATCAGCACAGAGCCCAACACAGGGCTCGAATCCACAAACTGTGAGATCATGACCCGAGATGAAGTTGGAGGCTTAACTGACTGAGCCACCCAGACGCCCCAGGGCTCATCATATTAAGTGTACTCTTAATCCCCTTTACTTACTTCACCCATCCCCCTACCCACCTCCTCACTCATCATCTGTTTGTTCCTAAGAGTTAAGAGTCTTTTTTTGTTTTGTCTTTTTTTTTACTTTGTTCATTTGTTTCATTTCTTAAATCCCACATATGAGTGAAATCATATGGTCAAATAAGTCTGACTGACTTATTTCATTTAGCATTACACTCTCTAGATCCATCCTTGTTGCAAATGGCAAGATTCCGTTAATTTTTATGGCTGAATAATATTCCACTGTGTATATATAGCACATCTTCTTTTATCTGTTCATCTCCCAATGGGCACTTGGGTTGCTTCCATAATTTGGGTATTACAAACAATGCTGCAATAAAAATTGGGATGCATGTATCCTTTCACATTAGTGTTTTCATATTCTTTGGGTAAATAGCCAGTAGTGGAATTAGTGGATCATATAGTAGTTCTAGTTTTAATTTTTTGAGGAACTTCCATACCTTGGCTACACCAGTTTGCATTCCCACCAACACTGCCCGAGGGTTCCTTTTTTTCCACATCCTTGCCAACACTTGTTTCTTTACTTTTTTTTTATTACATTGTTTTTCATATACAGTTTTCTTAACTAATGACAGTCATGGTTCTTGGCTGCTGTAATGGAACCGCCTGAAAGCCAAGCACCATATCACATGCTTTTCATAGTCATTTCAACATTTAAACCTAATGTCAGCATTGTCCTTCACTGAGTCTATGGGAGGTTGACTTGGTTAAGGTCCCATATTTAAAGATTTTTTTTTTTTCTTTTTTGGAAAAGATAGAGCACGAGTGGGGGAGGGGGCAGAGAGAGAGAGAGTGAGACTCTTAAGCAGGCTCCCAACTTGGGGCTCCATCCCATGTCCTTGGGATCATGACCTGAACCGAAATGAAGAGTCAGATGCTCAATCAACTGAGTCACCCAGGTACCCCAAGTTCCCATATTTAATAGTATAGTTGGGACTTGGACCCACCAGGGACATACTGATCTTATTTAAGATAATATTTTGATATTGTATAATATCATATTTTAAGGTTGGGGCTCCTGGGTGGCTCAGGTTATGATCTTGCAGTCGGTGAGTTTGAGCCCCTCAAATATTTTGATATTTGATATCTCTCTCTGTCCCTCCCCTGCTCACATTCTGTCTGTCTCTCAAAAACAAACATTAAAAAAAATTAAAAATATATTTAAGATGTATAGGCCAGGAGGAAATAAAACTTCTCTCTCTCTCTCTCTCTCTCTCTCTCTCTCTCTCTTTCTTTTTTTAAGATTTTATTTTTAAGTAATCTCTATAGCCAACATGGGGCTCAAACTCACAATCCTGAGATTAAGAGTCATACATTCCACTGACTGAGCCAGCCAGGTGCCCCAAAACTTTCTTTTCAAGATGTCTACAGTAATTTTCTTTTATTACATGCATAGTTAGTGATTAAGAGAATTGGTGGGTATAGCAATCCTTAATCCCCCCAAACCCACTAACACTTCATTTATTATGATGAAGCAAAAAGTAGCCCTATAAAATATGGCTTTATGTTCATAAAGTTAAAATTTTAATTACAGCATCAGTGAATGCAGTTTGACTCATTCTCAAATGATGCAGTTTAAAGAGTTAATGATGGGCATTCACAATTTATAAATAATAGTAAAACATTAAGAACCATTTTTTTGGGGGGCGCCTGGGTGGCGCAGTCGGTTAAGCGTCCGACTTCAGCCAGGTCACGATCTCGCGGTCCGGGAGTTCGAGCCCCGCGTCGGGCTCTGGGCCGATGGCTCGGAGCCTGGAGCCTGTTTCCGATTCTGTGTCTGCCTCTCTCTCTGCCCCTCCCCCGTTCATGCTCTGTCTCTCTCTGTCCCAAAAATAAAAAAAATAAATAAAAAATAAATAAATAAAAAATAAAAAAAAAAAAGAACCATTTTTTTTTTTTTTTTAAACAAGAGGCAATTGAATAAGTATTCGGAAGTCAGGTAAATCAAACACATTTTGGGGGAAACTGCATTTTTTAAAGTAGTCACTAAGAGTGAGTATCTATGGGAGCCCCTGGCTGGCTTAGTTGGTAAAGCATGCAACTTGATCTCTGGGTTGTGAATTTGAGACCCATATTGGGCACAGAGATTATTTAAAAATAAATCTTTTAAAAAAAAGAAAAAAGTATCTATGGAAACACTATTATAATCATTTATGCTAAAACATTCCTAATAAAGATATGCAAGTTTTTTTATTTAAATCTGCACATTTAGCACAGCTACAAGCTTGAGCTCTATACCTGTTGATTTCTAAGGTGAACTGTGATGAAAATAACCTTTTTGTTCTTTTGTTACGGCAAGTATATCTTCTCCGGACTTCACAAAGTATTCCTAAAGGGCTTTATATTGCAAAAGTTCAAAAGGATCACCTTCAAACACAAAAGTGGTGCCAAGTTAGAAGAACTGAGGACCTAGTAAGAAGTAGGAAGAACCTTGAGGACATTTTATTTTATTTGTCTTATTTATTTATTTATTTATTTATTTATTTATTTATTTATTTTTGAGAGAGAGAGAGATTTAGAGAGAGAAGTGTGGTTCTCCTGAAGCAGGGTTCTTGTTGACCCAAAGTGGGGCTTGAGCTCACCTGACGTGCAATTCAAACTCAGGTACTGTGAGATTATGACCTGAGCCGAAATCAGATGTTTAACCAACTGAGCCACCCAGGTGCCCTATTTATTATGTTACATAAGAACTAATGTGTCCATTGAATAAGTATTTGGCTGTCAGGAAAACCAGACTTTGGGAAAAATTAATTCTAGGCATTCTACTATTATAAAAATATTACAGGCTCAATGGCAAGTTTTTTGGTTTTATTTATTTTTTGGTTCTCCCTGAAAAAAGTGGTAATTCCTGTCTTCTCTCAACCTGAGCTAAGTTCCATGAAAAAGAATTATTCATTAAATCAGAAACACCAAAGGTATGAAGTGGCTCCAATATAGTTGCTATTCTCTGTTCCATTACCGGGATGAACAAAGGGCACCCTTTACTCCAAACATCAAAAACATCTGTCCGGTAGTTGCCCTGCTGAAAGAATATAACTTATTTCTAGGCAGACAAATACATTTCTCCATAGATTGTATGAAACTCTAGGAAATGAGTTCAAGAACTAAAGGAGTTATCCTTTCTTGAATAACTGATCTTGTCTCAACAAAAAATTTTGCATACGTTCATTTTCAAAATATACTTTTCTCTGATTAGGAGACTTAGTTATACAAGGGTGATTTCTAGTTGAAAAGTAAGGGTTTTCAGATCTAAGACAAACCAATCACCCCTCCTTAGTTCTTCCTTTGAAAAAGTAGCTGTTATTTGTGATGATGAATTTAATAGGAGCATCATTGTTGGCTTTTGAAAGGACTAATTATGGAAAACGGTACAAAAAAAGTAACATTTCAAACTGGAAAAGTAGAGAATTAAAAGCTGATTACATCTATCCATGTGCCTCTTATATTCATTGTCCCCTTAGCTCCTTCACAGCCATGCTCCAGTGTGACTTTCCATAGCCATAGTGCTGCCAGTGTCCTTGCACATGCTGTGAACCTTCATCGGGGGCACATACATTTCTTCCCTCCCTCTAAATGTCACCAACTCCTGCTTATCCTCCTTAGGTTTCAGTGGAAATGTCACTTCCTCTGGGAAGACTTCTCTTTCATAGCTTTTCTGGGCTCATCCCCATTCTATACTGCATCATGATTGTCTGTTTGTGTCTCTCCTGAGATGTTAGGTTCTTTTTAAATTCTTTTTAACAATTATTTATTTTTGAGAGAAAGAGAGCATGCGTGGGAGAGGGGCAGAGAGAGAGGGAGACACAGATTTAGAAGCAGGCTCCAGGCTGTGAGCTGTCAGCACAGAACCTGACATGAGCCTCGAACTCATGAGAGGTGAGATCATGACCTGAGCTGAAGTTGGATGGTTAACTGACCCACTCAAGCGCCCCTTGAGATGTTAGGTTCTGAGGGCCAGGCCTAGCACCATTTCTGCATATTGGAAGTCCCCAACATTTATGAAGTCATCGTATGGGTTTTGATTATTTATTTTTTGTTATTATTATTAAGCTGTTTAAAGATTTAAATGGAAAGGTTCATTATAAAAAATGAATTAACAAGTTTCAAAGAAAATGTTTTTGGATGTGGAGTTTTTTAAGGTTGTTCAACAATTTTAAGTTAGATTTTGTTAAACTTGGGAGATAATTAGATCTAAACCTCAGGAAAGAAGCTGTGTGTATGTAAAATGATTAGAGCTTCTCAGAGAAACTGAATTTTTATGATTTTGCTATTAGACTTGATGAGACAATAGGATTATCTAAAAACTGAGGGTTCAGTGCTATCTAGTGTCGGCTCTCTAGCACGTGGAGAAGGAGCCCAAAGATAGAGAGCTTCCTTTTTTTTTCTTTTTTAAAGATATTATTGATATAAAATACACAGGACAGACTAGCAATAATAAGAAGCAAATTTCAATATATCATTCACAAAAAGGGACATTTTCTAAATATCAGCATTCTTTGTGATTTGTTTTTGACAAGCACCTATAGATACTCTTTTTGGATTTCTGTGTCCAAATTATGGCTTTAGACTGTAATGGAGTAAGCTTGTCAATTTGAAGTTAGTACTAAGAATTGTTGAGAAACTAGGGAGAGGTGATATTTCAGCCCCATTAATCTCTGGCATTATCTCTGCTTCCCCTCACTGACAACAGTTCTCCCTTGGCAATTATTGAAGACCATCATTCACTTGTTCCTTAATTCTTATTTTTGAAGATCAGTTATTTATTTTTTATTTAAAAATTTTAAAAACGTTTATTTATTTTGAGAGAGAGTGATAGAGGGAGCAAGCAGGGGAGGGGCAGAGAGAGAGACAGAATCCCAAGCAGACTCTGCACCACCCAGAGAGCCCAATGTGGGACTCCAACACACTAACCGTGAGATCATGACCTGAGCTGAAATCAAGAGTCAGACGCTTAACTGACTGAGCCACCCAAGGGCCCCAAAAAGCAGTTACTTTTACCAGCACTAAGCAGGACTGCTAGAGGGAATGGGAAGACCCTATGTAGACCTGGCCCCTTAGAAGGAAAAAAGGGTCACTGCAGATAAGCCTCAGGGAAGGAAGTGGGGGACGGAAAGAAGCCAGGGAAGGCTGTGTGAGGAGATCAGCCACCTATACCCAGACTATTATTGTTTACCCAATCACCCAGGAAGATCTCCCATTAACCTAAGGTTTCTGTGTCTCACAAGAAATAAAACCAAGCTAACTTTAAGATCTCTGTAAGAATTGTGAACAATATGAGCCATCCTTTTCTTATTCTTAATGATTGGAAATTTATAAAGTACGGTACTTAAAATATCTTTACCCAGGTATCACTACAAAAGCTATGACCCCCTCTCCCCAACAATGTGTAAGAAAGGAAATATAGAAGGATTTTATGGGAGAGGGGAGTGGGGTAATACTGGAAGGATTTTGTGCTACAGAGGTGTCCAATTTGAGAAAGCATGATCACTCCTGAGATTAACCTAGAAGAAAATTCCTCCTAGGTGGTGTTTGTATGTCTAGTTTCTTGTGGATGCAGAATGGCTTATGCTTAGAAAGAAAAGTAGAATTTTAAAATTATTCATAAATTTATCTCTGAGGGCACAAGATTTATTTTTTTAAAAGCACATTTAATGTAATATTCATTTAAATACCAGTCTTCTAGGAATATGAGCCACTACGAAGTATGTAGGATTTTGCATTTAAAAATTTTTTTAGGGGTGCCTGGGTGGCTCACTTGGTTAAACATCTGACTTTGGCTCAGGTCATGATCTCACAGTCCGTGAGTTTGAGCCCCACATGAGGCACTGTGCTGACAGCTCAGAGCCTGGAGCCTGCTTTGTCTCTCCCTCTCTCTCTGCCCCTCCCCTGGCTTGTGCTCTCTCTCTCTCTCTCTCTGTCTGTCTCTCAAAAATAAACATTAAAAAAATTTAAACATTTTTTAAAATTAAATTAAATTAATTTATTTATTTTGAGAGAGAGGGAGAGAGAGAAAGTGCAAACAGGGGAGAAGGGTAGAGGGAGAGAGAGAATCCCCAGCAGGTTCCACACTCAGAGTGCCTGATGTGGGGCTCCATTCCATGACCCTGGGATCATGACCTGAGTGGAAGGCAAGAGTCAGTCACTCAACCAAGAGAGTCCCCCAGGCCCCCTGCTCCCAGAGTGTGTAGTTTTGAAGATGTTTCAACCTTAAAAGTTATTTGGGGGATATTTACCAATGTCTATTGTTGGGTATTGAAAACAAAGAGGAGTTATAGACAAAGCAGTGTAGACAGTTAAACTTCAGCTCAAGTCAAGTTCTAACTTCCTGTGTAGTGTGAATTAAGTTCCTCTTTGAGCCTTAGTTTATCTATGAAATAATGTAGTTAGACTCAATTTTTTTCTCTGATGTTCTCTTTTAGTTCTACAATCATTCGATTTCAAAAAAAAATTTTAAGTTTGTTTATTTATTTGGAGAGAGAGTGCATATGTGAGCCTTAGCAGGGGAGAGGGGTGCAGAGACAGAGGGAGAATTCCAAACAGGCTCCACACTGTCAGCATGAAGCCTGATGCAGAGCCACGACTTGAGCTGAAATCAAGTGTCTGACACTTAACTGAGCGCCCCTACAATCATGGGATTAAGAGAAAAGAGATTCCATTTTGTAATATTTGAAAGAACCTAGAAGTTACTACAAAATTAAGTACAACTCATGCAACTTAATAACCATGATTTCTTGTGAGAAAAACAAATAGACTTAAGTGACAAAAGCAAGTTCTGAGTAAGTAAGACTACAACACAGGGTTTCTTAGTTTCTGATCTGCCATTTTCCAACACAATCTAGTGGTGTGTACTTTGCCCTGAGTGATAAGAGAGTGGGAATGGCTTTCCTGACCTCCAATTTCTCAGCTAGCCATGTCTGATTATTTTCTCCATCAAAGCTTGCCATCACCTAAGCCTTGAGTAGAGAGACTGACAAATCACTAAGTATAGGATTTAGAGCAGATGGTCACAACCAATGCAGGTTACCAATCTATTCTGTGTTCAAACAAGTGCAGATCTTCATGGTATAGTATCAGTTGGCTATTTTGAGTCAATGTTAGCTCTGGTCACTTTAATTAACCCTCATATTTAGCTGAGATGAGCTTTGGCTTTATTTATTAATTCATTTTGCAGAACACTGCACACAGACTTCCAATGTTTGCTTAGGTTGCCAAGTGCAGTGTTGTATGACTTCATGAGTATCCCATGCAGTGAAAATTCTGTCAGTGGGGCTTTAAAAAGGGGACTGACTTCTCACTGATGTGGATTTTCGGTACACCTAACACTTGGAGCCTGATTTTGTTTTATTGAGATGAACATGGATCACCTAGGTAATAGGTTGATTTTCAACATATGATTTATTATATATCATGGCCAACTTCACTAAATATTGAGCAATCAAGCTGGGAAAATGTTGATACTTTTTAAAAATTATATTCAAGTATTCAAGGGGGAGAGGCATTATTTGTAATTGAAATGCAAGGAACTTTAAGAAATGTAGAGCTACCCTTGCATGCACTGACAGGAATGTAAAATGGTATAGACACCATAGAAAGTTTGGTGATTCCTTGAATAATTAAAATTATCATATGATCCAAAATTATCACATGATCCAGCAATTCTACTCCTAGGTATATATTAAAAGAATTAAAAGCAGGGACTCAAATAGATAACTCGTACCCATGTTCATAGCTGTATTTTTCACAATAGACAAAAAGTGGGAACAACCCAAATGTACATCAACAGAAGAACAGATAAACAAATTTGGTGTATATACACACAGTGAAATACTATTGAGCCTTAAAAAGGAATGAAATTCTGGGGCGCCTGGTTGGCTCAGTCACTTAAGCTCAGGTCATGATCTCACGGTTCATGGGTTGGAGCCCCACATCTGCTATCAGCACAGAACCCAATTCAGATCCTCTGTCCTTCCTCTGCTCATTCTCTCTCTTTCAAAAATAAATAAATGTTAAAAAAATATCTTTTTTTAAAGTGTTTATTTATTTTTGAGAGAGAGACAGAGTGTGAGGACATGAGGGTCAGAGAGAGACACTGAATCTGAAGCAGACTCCAGACTCTGAGCTGTCAGCACAGAGCCCGATGCGGGGCTCCAGATCACAAACCCTGAGATCCTGACGTGAGCCAAAGTCGGATGCTTAACCAACTGAGCCACCCAGGCGCCCCAAACTTAAAAAAATATCTTATAAAAAAAAAAAAGGAATGAAATTGTGACAATCTCAGAACATGGATGAACCTTGAAAACATTACATGAAGTGAAGGCCAACTATTGTGTGACACCAGTTATATGATATACTAGAATAGGCAAATTTATAGAGACAGAAGGCAAAATAAAAGGTAGAAAGGGCTGAGAGAAGGTGAATGAGGACTTATTGTGGAATGGATATAGAGTTTCTGTTTGGGATAATCAAACAGAGCTGGGAATGGAGCGGGGGGGGGGAATAGTTTCACAACATTGTGAATGAATGTAATGCTACTAAATTTGTACACTTATCAATGGTTAAAATGGCAGATTTTATGTTATGTATATTTTATCATGCACACACACACAAACTTCAAAGAAAAAGAAATGTAGGGCCGTTTTCAAATCTTGTTGTATTATGTCCTGTTTTCCTACCTGCTTTGTGGATGCTTCATTCACCACAGAGAGCTTCTTGGTGTGGGCACAGTGTGCTTGAAGTTGCCCTGAAAGATGTAGATAGGTCAGAATCCACTGGTTTTGCTACCAGGAGGCTTGCTTTTTAACATTTGTTAAAAATTTGAGGGTGGGTAGGTGAGAGAGAGGTAGTTTAAAGTCGGAAAAGAGTGCATGTTGGACTTACCATCCTAACAAGAAAAGCGTGCTTTTGTGGCAAACCGAAAGGCTAGGAATCCAGGGTGATGAAATACAGGCCTTCCGGCCCTCGCTCTGTTCCTGATTTCTGGTTGTGGGAATCTGTTCTGAATCCAACTGCAAGTGGAAAACCCATCTTTGGCTGAGCAGCAAGGGAGGCCCTCCTGCCAATCCCCTAAATGTGTTGCTGAAACTTTGGCCCTGGGAGGATGGAGCTGAGGCTGTCTTCCCAAGATCTGTGCAGCTGTCAAGGTGGCTATGATGGGACTGTGACTGGCCTCTTCACTACATTTTGGCAGTGACCTTGAGACCTGCCAGCTCACAGCAGCTGTCTTGGTTCTTTTTCTCCTGCCACTGTTGCCTGGCCAGGGGGCTTAAGGGGAGGGAGCTGAACTCCTCTGGCTCTGCCACTCTCAGGGTCTGGCAAGTTCTGGCTCTGGTGCCCAGCTCTCCCAGTGCCTACCACCCACTGGGCACAGTGGCAGTCCAGGTGCGTGAGTGTGGGTGGCTGCCTGTGCCACCTCTGGCTTCGCTCCCAATTCCTGGGAAGTGGGTGGCCCCGACTGACTTCAGCCTGCTGCGCAGACAGGCTCCACGTGGGGACCCGCTTGGCAGCTCCACCGGGAGATGCTCGGTGACAGCTGATGATCTTGGGAGACAGAGGAGCCAAAGGTGCCCCTTCTATCCCAGAGGTTTGAGCCCACCTTGGGACAGTAGGAATTTTCTCTGGGAAATGAAGGTCACCAGAAATGTGCAGAGCAAGAGAGAAGTCTTTTTTTTTCTCCAGCCACTCAGAGTGGCAAGTATATTTTGTAAACTCCTCCCCTTCTCCTTGTCCTCATCCTGTCCTTTTCCTTTTAAGTGGCTTCATTAGTATTTTCTAATCCGCCTTTGTCATTGGACATTTATTGACAGAAATCAAATTGCTGTGTTTCTGGGCAAAGCGCCTGCTGCAAAGAGGTGTGGTTCCCGGGGAATGAGACACGCAGCCCAACAGCTGAGCCTACACTGTCCTCACATAACCTCCCTGCCTTAAATATCGCCAATATTTAGCCTTGCCTTATAAAGTAAAAATGCACAATACCTTCCAGAGTTTCAGCAAGCCCAAATGCCCCCCTCGGCTCAGTTATATCTCCTGTACGTTGGAGGCAGAGCCGCGCACCCCTCCCCCCGCGCAGACCTGCCCTCGGAGCCGCCAAGAGGTTACTAATCAGGGAGCCTCCGCCATCGATCCGATGGCGGAGACCTGGGGGATTTGTGTGCATTGTTTTTGCTGAAGCCTCCTGTGATTTCGGCGCGACCAGATCCTCTGCAGCGCACTCCATGTCGCAGCTTGTGGCTGCCTGTGTCCTGTGGTGAGAGCGGAGCCGCACAGGAGATCCTTTGTCTAGGAAGGCTAGCAGAGAAGATCACTTTGGAGTTGCTAAGCTCTGCATTGCCATTGGCTGCACTCTTTGTGGGGCTGTTTTTGCAAAAGGCATGCCCAGCACGTCTACAGTGCTGGCAGGCCAGGGCTGCCTTTAAACACCATGATAATAATACCAAAAAGCAGTTTGCAGAACTGTTCCACTGTAGAGGCTTCCTCTGCAGAAGCAAGCAAGATGGCTACCTCGTGGGCTTCGCTGTGAAGAATGCAGAGGCTAATTAAGACAGACTTTAAGGGGAAAAAAGGGTATTTCCCTACTTCATCTTTATGCAAGGCTTTTTTTCAGTGACTTTTAAAGTATACATTTTACATAAGCTCTTTAGGTTCTGCCTAGCAAACATGTTGATGATTTTAAATGGTATAAGTAGTTTTCTAGAGAAATAGCCAAAAAATTTGGGGGGGTGGGAGCTAATTTTTTTTCTTAAACGGAGGCTCATTTTGCAATTTGATTTTTTTTAGGTTATAAAAGAAAACAAGAGGCCCCAGAGGGAAAAGAAGCCCAAAGTTTTAAAGGTAATCAGCTATTGATTAAATCATATTTAATTTTTTTTTCCATTTCATATAGTATTTTTCTGTCACTTAGGAGTAAATTTGCAGTACAGTGGATGTGAATTCTCCCGGATTTTCAGTAGATAAATGAATTTTCACTCAACTAAAGTGTTTTCTCTTTTCTTGATGTGCTGCATAATGTGCATATTAGCATCCTTTATTTTCAACCCCACACAAGTCTCCAGAAGGAAAAGTTTATATGCAAAGTGTTGTGAATAAAATTTGTTTTTCCTCTGTAGATCCCTTTGTAGCATCTGCATTTGTGGTGTTGCACCAGTGTGTAAACTTAAGCTCTTAAGGAGAGAGACACTATTTGAAGTTGACAGCTATGATCCATTGTGATTTTAATAGACCTTCCATTAGATACTATTTTAAAATGTGTGGTTTTTCTTTCCAAAGGAAAAGGTCCTTAGAGGTTTTAGTTCAACTTAAAATGTGTAAGCCATTGAGATCAGCCAAATTGCTTAATCCCAAATTCTCACTGTATCATTTTTAATTTCGGGCTTCATAGAGCTGTAGGAATATGCATGGTTTCATTATTTTCAATAGTTTGCCTAATGAGTATTTAGTAGTAACCTAATTCAGCTATAAGCTAACAGTCTGTGTTATGAGCTTTGTACAGTATTTAGAAGGGTTAATTTAAAAGCATATGGCTTACTAAAAGTTCAAGGCTAGCTTTAGTTCAGTAAATGGGTGCTTATGTGTTAAAGGTTTCAAGTGGTATATTGCTATTTAAAATGTAACCAACCTGAGCAAGTAACCTTTTTAAATCATAAAGACATATTAAGCAATAAAACTTAACTGGTCTTTAAAATTATATTATGTATATATTATTAAAAATATTTTAAACCTAATCTTAGCTTTTCTTTTGCAAATAAAGTTTTAGCACTCAAAGAGGAACAACATGTTGAGCTATGGATGTGGCAAATTTTTATCTCATTTGCTTCCCCAGTTGTGTGCCTTGAAAATGTTATTACCATGGAGAACCAAACCTTGCATTGCTTTCAAATTTGTCTGACCACCTTGAGTTTCTGTTTCCTGTGTGTGTATGGCATTGCCATGTACATTTTCATCAACCAACAAGTATTTGTTTAATATTTACCACACAGTCATCAGTGTTCTAGGCACCGTGAAATGAATGAAATTGCTTGGCACAGATTCTCATTGGGCCTGGACAAATAGAATACTGGTTATTTTCAGGGTAAATTAACCCCTCCTGTTTTTCTTCTGCATGTTGATTCGCTCACCCCCTCTCACTTCCTTCCCTTCC